>NC_044030.1:34487859-44280359 GCF_900496995.4 Aquila chrysaetos chrysaetos | reverse complement strand
CTTAGAGACAGCTTTTTCTAAAGCAAAACGTTCTTAGATGTTGTCAAGATCATAATCAATAGCATATGCCCCTTTTAATGCTGTTTCTGCTGAAACACACTTGAGATTTTGCTGTACTTGGTTCTTCATTTGTTTCCAAAGCTATGCACCTTAGAAGTGTCTTTCTTTTCATCAGACAAGCTCTGTATCAGAGCTAACAGCCTGGAGCTGGTGAAAAGAGAGAGAAAGGGGAAAGGGAAGAGGAAGGGGAAGGGGAAAAACTTGTTATGACTTAAATAATTTATTCTTCTAAAAGCAAACTGATCTAAGTTTTCTACAGCTCTCTCCATTCAATTCGAACAGTAGCTGGTTGTTACATATTATTGTGTGTATTTTAGCTATGCCTAGATGTCTTAATCAGTTACCAGGCCTCTGTTGTTACTTTTCTCAAACAGTGAACCTAAAGTCCCTGTCCAAAGAACTTAGTTCTGTGCTTGTCTTTCTTCTCTTATTAGTTTTGTTTCTTAAAATTCCTTCCAGTTATAGGAAAATATATGAGGACCTAGGAAAAACAGGAAAATAAGTAATCATTCAGAAGAAGGACAATATTTCAACAGAAGAATTTTCTCCAGATCTTATCTTTTGCATGCAGCTTGATAAATCTTACCTGCTTCTGTATGCCAAACCATCCCATATTCGCTTGTTTGAACCAAATATAGGCATAAATCCACCAGATCACAGAAAGACTATATAGTAGCGGAGAAAACTGAAACAGGGGCTCTCAGTTGAATGTATTTGCTACCTAAGATCAAAAGGCAATTATACTTGAGAAACAGCGCTGCATGCATCTCTTGAACAGAATTCCCCATTTCTGACAATGCTGGTGTCAGCAACCATTCTACAAATTGTTGAGAAGGAGAGCATGGATATTGATTGAACATGCAATACCACTGTTTTTGTTATTTTTTCTTAGGATTTTCCCCCATGTTTTCTTCTAATTGTGTTCATTGTAATGAGGGATGATGGCTGCTAAGTTTCTATTGACTACTGAGTGGGCCTGTATTGAAGTTAAATGCAGACTGTGTTTCTCAGATGCTTACAAATTACGTTAGAGTAGCAGACAGAAGAAATAAATCAACAGCAAAAGAGTTAAATTAAACTCTAAGAAGCCCACCACATCATCCTACATGTTCTATCATTAATGTCTGTTTTATTGTTTTTTTCTGGATCTCAACAGGATGATGGAGAACAACCATAATTAGACCTTTCATTTGACCTTTTTCACTAATTCTAACTTGTATCAGCAGATAAGCTTTACTGCCCATGATTGCTTAAGGTTAAATTAAAATCTTTTTTAATAGAGAAAAGATACATTTTAATTTTTAATATTTCAAGTAGATTTCAAGTGTTTGTTTATAAAAAAAATAATGGTTCTTCATGTTTTCTTCCCTATCTTACTTAGAAGGGCAGTTCCCTTTTGTTTTTATGCAGAATGGAAGACATAATTCTTTCAACAATTTGATGAGTTTTGTTTTATTGAATCTGCCCCTGGAAATGTATGACTAAAAGGTCAGACATCAAAAGATTTATGCTTTCTTTTATGTGATGTTTTTGTAAAAGACCCTTCCCTTCTCTTCTTTGTCTTTGTATATGTGGCCTGTTGTCTGTTTACTGTGCAGATGTTACTACAAAAAAAAAAAAAAAAAAAAAAAAAAAAAAAAAAAAAAAAAAAAGAAAACTTCCTGCAATCAGAAGAAAGTAATTCACTCACTTTGCAGATTGCAGCAAATGTGAAACAGGGTAGCCATACAGGGCCAGCAGCCAAAGTCCTCTCTGAGAGGGCCACATGCACCAGTGAGCCTTGTAAATCTCTTTTAACCTCAGTCTCAGGCCTGGATTTATTTGTTTTTCTAGGCAGACTGATCTGGCTCCCTTCAGGCCCTACAAAATGATCTGTCACTGTCTACCCAGACAACCTGAGGCAGCCAGTAATGAAGTCAGCTCGCCAGGCCTTGCAAATGGACCTGGTGTCTTAGATTATGTAAGACCTTTTCATTTATTAGATTTCTACCTCAGGGCCTCCTACACCTCTTTGCCTTTCCATGGCATACATGCACACATGCAGACACAGTAGCCCACCTAGGCAGGCTCTGGGACAGCCTGATAGCAACTTGGGAATTTGATTCAGGGAAACTGCATGTTTCCAAACTAAAGCAGCAGTTCCTTATTCCAGTTTGTTCTTATATTGAAGTTGGTGTGCTTTTAATGGTCTTGGAGGCTGATCTATAATAATCACAGCATGTTAATTACTTTCAGCCCTGACACAGAGACTAATAAAGAGAAAAATATGGGACTCAGCTAAATGCAGCTCCTGAGTTAATCTAAAATAGAAGATTATTTTTGTAGCTTAGGAGTGGATAACCCCCAAATTTTGAAGAAATGGTTCATATTAGGGATGTCATAACCATGAAGAAAAAGGGATAACATTAAGCAGGATTTTCCTTTCCCAATTTATGTCTTCCGAAGATACCCACAGAACTTAGGCATTTTCCCTTCTAGTTTCTATCCAGGTTGAATGTTAATATTTTTCACAATATTTCCCTTTGTTACACTGCAGTATTAGAAAAAGATTAGTTCGCACGTTTCCATTACCAGAATAGGGATCTTATTGTGATCACTCTGGTTTTAAATCCAGGCTACACAGTCCCCCTGCTCTCTATCATGTCCATAACCTCATGCAGTGACATGGGCTTTCCAACCAAGAGTCAATGTAGCAGCACTTTGCTGCAAGTCTCGCAAAAAAAATAGGTGATGAATCAAGCTGAGCACCTATCACCTTAGATGGAGATGTTCAATAACACAGCAACTGACCCAGTGATCTGAGCACAGAAATGGGACCCTATAGTACATTTGTGCTATTACACCCATACTCTCCAGACTTCACAGGTGAATCCTAGTTTCCGGACAGCACACACTGCCTAAAGGTCAGCAACGGCTTGGGCTTTCTACTGGAGCTCTCTGGTGGGTTCTCCCAGCAAATGAACATAAGCGCAGAGGATGGGTGAGCCCCCAGCTGAATCCCATGTTAGAGATGTAGCTTGTGTATTTCAGAGGTTCTCATCATCTCATGGAGACTAACTGGTGTGAATCTTTGCTCTGGAACAAGATGTGTGCTTGGTTTTCTACCAAATGTGTTACAACTGGAAGGTTTCACATGCAATCTAGATCTGATAAAGACTCTTTCATGGCTTTGACAGTGTTACTAATTGACCTTCATTTTCATTTATTACATAACACAAGTTCTTCAGAATCAGTGCCTTCATAAGACTTTATTTGGCAGATTGGGTGGAGTGTTTCTTATGCTATTTAAAGAAGATTTCCACTCACAGACTGAACTGTAAAACTTTACTAATGATTAAATGCCACACAAATTTAAGTTTGGGCATGAGTTGCTTTTGGTTTTGACTGTGAGTGGAAGACTGTAAGGTCACAAAATTAAAAATCTAGAGCTTCTGAGAGCAGTGGTATCCAAAATATAACACTTCCATAATAAATTATTAAGTGTTAATGTATCTTGCATGAAATATGAAATAATGATTATATTTCCTGCCAAGAAATCACAAGCTAGACATTTAGTCACAAACTCTCATTAATTTCCCCGGAAGTCATATGCCCATTTCTCCTTAATAACTTTGAAAACCTCAATCAGTAATTACAAGCACATCCAGAAAACTCAGGTTCCAATCATTTAGACCATCACATAGATTATAGACAATCAGGGCAGGAGGAGAGAAAGAGATTAATGAAGTCACCCTACAGAGAGTAAAAAGCAGGTGATACAGCCTGAGGAAGTCAGTTTCTACATTATAGTGACAAAAACAACAAAATAATTTATTGTAAATATCAACTGCTGTCATAAGTTTGACAGACTACTTTATGGGAATACTTAAAATTTCACAGGGCTGCCCTTTAGACCTGAAAGTTAAAAGTCTGGTAACTTAGTTCACTAACTCTAATCAACTTAATCAAGAACCTAGTCTTGTTCATGTTATCTAGCCCATATTTATGGAAAGACATCATGATAGAAAAAAATCATGATGGAATTCTGTCATTCACCACCATAAATTAGAAACAGTAGTCAATGGCACTTTAGCAATGTAAAAACTATCTTACATCAAAAAGAATTAGCTTCATTTTACACTTGGTAAGGGTAACTAGAAATCTGCAAAATATGCTCCTTGTGTGGAGATACATCAATGGGGTAGTTCACTAGAAATTTCTGAAGTATAGCATACTCAACAGAAGAACTAAAAAAAAATACATGTGAATTAGGGGAAATTTATTCTGCAGTGACTTATCTTCCTCTTCCAAACTTCATGGTCTGTGGGGTAAAAATGGGAAGATTTTTACCTTTACGAAACATAGAAGCACTTTAAGCTGAATTTTTTTTCCCTGCAGCTTCCATTTGACAGTACATTTTCCCTTTCTGAAAACTGTTAAAGAATCATAACAAAACAAAAAATTACACAGTGAAGAAAAGGATGTACAGCATTTCTTTTTCATTCATACTTTCTTTTTCCCTTCCCCTGTATAGGTATTCAGATTGCTGGTACTTCATGGCAATAATCATACATTATATGGAAGACTATGCATTAGGAAGTGGGAACTAGACTTTGATGGAATTTAAAACCAACTGCTAATAGCCTTATTTTCAGGTAAAGCTTTCTAACAGAAGGCTTTGTGGTGACAGTATATGCCATATAAAGATGACTGGCAGACACTAAAAGATCAATAGTACTTAAAGATGATGATGATGACTGTCAGCAGACAAGCAAGTTATTACGACCTTATGAAGGGAGCTGAGAAGCAGAGCCAGACTTGGAGCCACACAGATTTGAAGCAAAGCACTGGCTTTTCTGGCTAACATGCTTGGCAGCTCTAGCATTATATATTCATCACAGATCATTTCAGCAACATCTTATAAATATTATATCAGTCTGACTTGGGCAATGCCTTATGTCCATCTGTTCACATGACAGTGTAATCCCCATTTTACACTAATTGTACAGTCTTTTCACAGGAAAGCCCTAGAGTGAGAGCAAGGAGAACAACCTCATCACCTGTGTCTACAGTTTACTTGGATAAAGTGCATGACAGGAACATGAAACAAGGACTTATCTTGGGAACAATTAACACACTCTAGTAGAAACTGCATTAAACATTTCTTCTTTTTGCAGTGCCCTGGACTCCAGGGCCACACACATGCACAGACATGCACACTCTGCAGATTTTTAACATTTAACCCAGGTAAGGCAGGAGAGATGGGTAGAGCACTCTTCCTATTCAGCCAGAAGAAAAAGCTTACTGAATTGTTGGTATTAACATTCATCTCTGAATTCACCCCTTTCAATTATACATTTCTCTAAATCACCCATGCCAATAAACCTACCTACTCTAATGACCTGTATCAGTGTGCAAACTTCAGTCATTTACGTGCCTCAAATTTTCAGAAATTCTCTCCTATCGCTATTATTCATACCTAATTTACAAAAGAGGAGAGAAAATGATGTAGAAATTATATAAACAGAGCTTTAAATATCTGTCACAGAGTTGCTGACCTTTTCCTAGCTTCTCTTTATCAGGTTTCTACATCTCTTCCTCATTGAATTCCTGCTGGTATATTCCTTACAAAGAACTCTACTTTAGAAAAGCACACTCATGCTGATGTTCCTGCACTAAATAGTCAACATAATTCTCACTTGCTGTGTCATGTTCATTGTGATTATAACCTCCCTAATGAAACCACCTCTCTTTTGCAACTTCCATTAAATACTTAGCACACTTAGAACTAGCATATTTTCTATGAAAATTAATTTCCCCAACACAGAAATGGCTCCTCTCAGTATTATGGTCATGATGCCAACAGTGCATTTTGTGCTTAGGCACAAAAAAAAAAAAAAAAAAAAAAAAAAGACATAAGCACATTCAAAAAGCTCTTTGAGGCCAATGACCAAAATTAGAAGAAGATTCCTGAGAAGGAGCATATTGACTCCTGCTCATAGGTCATACTGGGGAATGAACGTGAACTGGAGTGACCTTCTTCCACTGATGCAAGAAGTTTAAATCTCCCAGATGATTAAATAATTCCATCATCTAAACTTTAGCTTAACATCCAGGATTTCTCAAAGAGCAATATTAGATACTCCGGGATTGTGGACCTAAGCACTATTCCCTCACAGCACTTAGGAAATAAAAGGTGGGGGCTGGTGGGAGTGGGGATCAAAAAAACAGGGGAAATTTAGCCACAGGAAAAAGAAAAGAAAAAAAAAAGATAACGAAGGAGAGGTTTCACATTCCTTTATATACTACTGCATGTGTTCCAAATTGAAGAAATCGCCTTCATCTGCGCACACTGCCTTTGCCTCCAAAAAATGGTTGCTCCATTGTGCCACCATGTGGAAAGAGGGAAACAAAGACAGTTGCAGTTAAACTATCAGCTCTCAAGGACTGCATTCAATGTGCAAATGGGCACAGTAGGAGAAACAACGTAGTGTTATACACAAGCAGAAGAAAAAATGGCAAACAAAACAAAGGAAAAAACTAGGCAACAAAAGCAGCACCTGAATCGAAGTGAGAGAAAGCTCCACAGGGATAAATAAACTTGCCCTTCCCTTCCCACCACGTCTTCCATAAACAAAATTCAGAATGGAGACAAAGAGCAAGCAAAAACCTCCAGTCTGTCCAGAAGCAACAAACCATTCCGGACAGAATTTCCCACAGAGCCAAAGTAAGTCACAATTCAATTCGATGTCTCACATTTTCAGTATCTAATCCTAAAGATACACAAATCACAACCAGAAGTGGCAAAAGCCAACTGAGGTAATCCTTCTTATTACACTTTTGCCCTCCTTACCTTCAAACCCCCAATCTGTGACACCCTGGCAAGGAACTGCAAACTAGCACAGGGCTTTTGAATCAAACTAAACCATGTCAATGGAGAAAAACCCAACAACTGTTAAGCTGTGGTTTAAGTTCTCAGTGAGCTAGACCAACACCTGTACCACTCATGCAAACCCGCAGTGTCTGTGTCAAACAGCTAAGTGGGGAAAATACCTGTCTGGTAAAAATCAATAACACAGCCACTACAAGAACCAGTGGGCAAAAGATACTTATTTGGGTTTTGTGACAACAAAAGGGGTTCAGAATTAAAAGAAATACTTCAACTGATGAGAATATTTGTTACTTGTAAGTCTTCAGACAATCCTCACATACTGGAGGAAATGTTTGTAGTACTTCAGAATTTTCCATGAGCTGGATCACAAGTAATATCTCATCTGATCATCTCTACTAACAGAAGTTTGTTTATTATTTTCTTACTTTCAGAGTTTTGGTAGACCTTAATAAAGGAGCTGAAATCATGTGACTAAGACAACCAAAGATATAACATGAATAAGTGTTCGAACTGCAAATCAGAAAGACAAAATTCTTACAAGTAATAAATATACCAGAAGAAAATCAAGACAAATATTCCACTAAAATAACACTAATGATTGCAGAAGTGACTCAGTTCTTTCACAAACTAGTATGATTATTGAAAAGCTGGAGCAGCCCTAGCCTTTGGTTCCATCTTTCATTGCACGTTTTTTGCAGCTTCTACCCGCAGATCTATTTCTTCAAGCAGAAAGAGAATCTGTTAAAAGCAGGTGGCACCACATTTCTTCTTTGTTAACACTCTCAGACGCAGACTTATGCCTGGGTTTCCTCATGCACTAGAAATGTCCTTGTTTGGGATATGTTTATGAACAATGTGCATGCTTTCTCCTTCTCTGCCTCTTGAAAATCAAAGCCACTTTGGAGTTTGATTTTAAAAGTTACCACTGATTGTCCAGGGGACAGAAGTAGTTTTTTAAGATGCTCAAGAAACTGTTTTTCCTCAAGTCTCTCTTCATGCATAAAGGATCTTAAATTGCTGTTCTTCACCTATTTTCATTAAAAAAACCCAGGATGTTTAAAGGATATCACATTTATCTACAACCCCATTGCAATTTGCATACAATTTTTAATATATAATTGAATTCTTAAAAAGACCAGTCTTATCAAGGTAATGTCTCTCCACATAAGCAATGTTGTTGTGATGGAGCTGCTACCAGTAGCACAATATTTCAACTACTATGCCAAGAGGCACAGGAGGACTCATCCTGCTCCATGACACCATCACATCATTGAAAGAAAAATAATGACTGAATCATTATGCTACTGTGATCATTCACTGGGAGTCCACATACACGCTTAATAATACTTGTAATAGCTGAATATGTCACTTATACCTTAACACTTGTAATAGTTAAATATGTCAAAAAGGTCAGCAATTATTACACTCTTGTTGCCTGTCATTCACCCATGTGATCAACACCACTTCTCTGGGACTGTGCCTGCTGTTCTTCAGGGGTGGGACTGTAACACCAGCAGGCTGGAAGCAATCCAGTAACCTTGCCTTCAGTCAAATTCAAACATACGCTATGTAAATGTTGCTATCAGTCTGACTGCTAGAACTAATCCTGTGTCAGATACCACTGCAGATCACTATGAAAAGTCCTTTCTACTTTTCCACTTCTTAACTTGTAAAAGAACACGGCAAAATGCACACTAAGTATTTATTTTTTTTGTTTTCAAGATCAGTATTAGAGAGCCTTAAGCATTAATTATCTGACTTTTCAAAAATACCAAATACAGATCCTTCAGTAAATGTCACAGGATAGACCTGCAGATGTTCAGCATCTCTAACAGAACCTGTATATTTTATCCAATTATAGAATCAATTTAGTTTTAAAAAATAAATAAAAAACCTTAAGGCCCCAAACACCACAACCGAGTTTCTTCAATGTAGGGGAAACAATTTATCCATGATTTTGCCTATGTTCACATCTCAGTTAAAATCAAAACCAGATTCAAACCCCTTCATGTGGAAAGTCCTGAGACATAATGTCTGCTTGAGGTATTCATCCCCTAGTACTTGTAAAAATTTTTAAGGTATTTTGAAAAAATAAGTATTTGTGTCAAAAAAAAAACCCAAACAAACAAAACAAAACCCCCACAAAAAAAACCCTGGTTGTCTGTCATCAGCTGGTAGAAAGAGTGTGATTAAATCTTTTGACAGTCTTATTTACATGCTTAAGAAACTGCGCATTGAAGGATGGCAGATATGATTCAGAAACCTTTCTTGAATGCCTGTGTGGCAAAAGGCCAGTCATTTATCATTTGTACACCTACTTTTATTAATTTTCTGCACCATTAAAAATCAACAGTTACAAGAAACGCAAAAACTACTGCACATAAACTTGTGTTGCTGTCTAAACAAGTCTAACTAAAAAGCCTTCAACTGAATCTTTGTTAATAAGTAAACTTATTAATTTCTATTGACGAAGAAGCCTATCCAGGAATATACTCATTCCAGCTCTCATTAATATATCCAGACTTGTCTGATGTGAGTTCGGCACATTTTTAGTTCTTCTAGTCCCCATCAGTCAGAGCTGCCACACTGACTGTAAGCTGTGTGTGAAACTGCACCCACTGCTAGGAATCTGGTGACACAGCACTAAAGGAACGTCAAGCAAGAAGCTGCTCCTACAACAGTGAAGCCGCAGGGTGTTGGCTTTCCCACGAGCTTTGCATAAAAACCCAAGCATAACTAGTTTTTGGCTACTGTGATTAACAAGCTTCAGCCTATGTAAATCTCAGTTTTCCTTGTGACTCCTTTGTGTTTACGGGTGTCTTAGTTCATCAAAAAATCAAAGCGAGTGGCAGCACCGTTCTCAGGGCAATTGGCAGAGCAGCACACACATGACAGATTTGGTGGGAAAAAAGATAATTATTTTATGACTGAAATATATAGATCCTCTAAGAGAGGCTAGACCCTAAAGAAATGTGGCTGCTATACTTGAAAATAGCATGAGGAAGACCCACCAGCACTGCTAGGTCTAACACATGAAGATCCAGTGTATGCCATGTTGATTTACTGTGCATTTGGTGCATGCATGCACATCACAGGCATTTGCCACAGCTGCCAGTTACCTAGACACTGATAAATCCCTCTCCAAAGTGATAGCCCAGTAAATTACAGCAGAGTGATGACATTGGTAGATCTGGGCAATGCTTGGAAGAACTTAAGAGTTTAAACAAACAGGACACAAAATGTTAGGGAGAAATTAATAGAGCTACCTTGGCACAACTCCCTTGGCAAGTCATACATATGACAGGCTGGGGATTGAGTAAGATCTCCCAAGGCCCAGTCTCCCAGCCTTCACCCAGGACCAACCTTCCTTCCTAAAGAAACCATTCAATAAAACAAGTTTATGATTTTTCCATTTCACCCCCCCAGCCATTTCAGCACAAAACCAGAGTGCCTTAAGAGAAAGGATTCTTTCCCCCAGCTCTACACCAGATAATCACTTCTATTTCCTCACAGTAAGTTCTTTCCATGAAATGAAGATGATTTCAAAGAACACGAACTGACGATTGAAAGCTACCATTGATGCCCACAGGATGTCATACATCTCCCTTTCAGGAAATTAAAGCAGTAACAAGAGCTGGCAGAGACAGTAAAATGACAATAAAAATGTATTTTAATTAAATTATTCTACAATAAAGCTAAAAGGAATCTAAAAACAAAGTCTGATTATCATCCTCATCATCCTTGTTGAATGGCTTGAGCACAAAATCATTTCAAGATGAGCACTGAGCTAGCTGCAAACAACATTAAGAGTCATCTCTGTTTCCCTCCCCTTTCTCACATGTCATGCCATCATGATCAGCTTAAACAGCCCCACACAACTCAAAATATCACCTGCAAGCAGAAGGAATCCATTGTGAACACATTTTCTGTAAACATGCTCTGTCAACAAAAACATTGTTCAAAAGGTGGTTAGGTCCTCTTTTCCTACTTTGCACTTGATCTTCCTCTAAGGCATAAAACAGTCATTTCCTAACAAACTGAGAGAGAAAGACAACTTCATTACAGATAAAAATTTCTTTTCCTTCCTTTAAGAAATCAGAGCAGAGATACATTATTAATGACTAACCATACCAAAATAATACCTGATTTATTCACAACCCAGACAGTTCTTCAAAAGACAATTTTTTAATGAGTTCTTATTTTTATTCTTCTTACTCTTGCTTTTAGGTGAACTTTTTCAGCATTTCAGTATCTGCTAACTATAGTTTATGAGCTTTTTGGACTAGTTTTCTTTTTTAAATCCTCTAATAAAACACATTCTTTGTATGAGAGACAAATTTAATTTGCTGTCACCAATAAAGGAATGTATTTATTATTTTTTTTACAACTGTGGTACTAGAAAGTGTAAATAAGAAAACTTGGTGCTATAACCTGAAGGGAGTTGCTTTATTTTTGCAGCTGTGTGGCTTCATTGCCCACACCACTGTAATATCTACATGACTGCCATATATATAGAAGTGTAAAGGGATTCATATTTTTTCATGCTTCTGTCCCATTTTGTAGAAGAAGGGACTGATTTGTGCAGGGAATGAGAGCTGGCTAATTGGGATATGGTTCACAGTTTATGCTTGCATTGTAAAAAAAGTTGCATTAGGTCAACACAAACATCTGCTTCCAAAATTCCGTTTTGAAGGCCTTGTACCTGTGAAATGACATCCCATTCCAGCTGGAGGTCACACAACTTTCCATCAGATTTTTGTATATTCACATTTAAAAAACTAAATTCACATTAAAAACTATTGCTGGTGCATTTTTGTTCTTTTGGTGAAGCAAACCCTCCCCACATGTCTTCATGTCTTTTTTTGGCTGAGTCTTGTTTATACGATCCATCTTGCTCAGAGTTGCAAGTTAAAGAAGTTACTGAAGTAGTTCTGTTGCATTAGTGTAAAAGAAGGGGTTTGGGGAGGCTGTGAATAAGACAAAGCTGGGTAAATCCTTCAAAAAGATCACAAGGTAAGTAAGCTAGCAGAAACAGTCTGCCCACCAAGACCCCTTTGCTTCAAGTTTCCCCTTAAATGTCATATACCATGAAAATATAAATAGAAGTTTTTACATAAAGTCTGTGAAAAATCCAAGAGAGTGATTAGGGCTTTCACACAGCAGAAAGGCACGGTTACCCCAGTAAAATTAATGTCTTCATAATGATTTTGTCTTTGTATCTCAAATTAACCCTGTATACCACACTGATTTGTTGCTAACTTTAAATCCTGCTGCAGCAGCAGTTGCTGGCAGGGCAACAGGGGTGGAGATGTGTGCTCAGGGTACTGAGACGCAGCTCGGGGGATAGCACAGGAACATGCACCCTCAAAAGCATTAACCTGCTGCAAAGGAGGAACACCAACACACAGTGCAGGACTTAACAGACAGTGAGTGATCAGGGGCAAAGCCAAGTGTGATAAGGAAACCAGGGTGAAAAGCAGGAGGCTTGGAGTTTAACAGAGAAGACGGAGAGAAAGACCAAAAAGATGTGTAAGATGGGCACGGGGGGGAAAAGAGGCACAGTGAAGTTGGAATAGGAATTATGGAACCAAAGCTGCAGGAATAAAACAATAACTGCAGTTGCACTATGAGGAAAGGGCATAACCAGCTATACAGAGATGTCTCCAAGAATCAGAGAGAGTACAGTAAACTAGGAGAAACATCCACAGCTGAGGAAAACAAAGTTAGAGAAAGAAAAAACAAACCAAAACAAAAATTACTACCTCACAACTTCTTTTTTCTTAAAGCTTTAAAGCTTACCATCCTAGATTTGTACATCTGTGTATGTATATATACTTTTAACTTTCCAAACTATTATATATCCAAACCTTCCATAGCTTGTATTGATGGCTACAATGTGCTGTGGGTTGTAAGCTTAACTCTGTAATCACATTGTCTGGCATAGAAAAATAGAAATTAATTTTACCAACACACCTTCCCTCCTCAGCTTGTTGTACTATAACAACTGTGTCTAGAGCAGTTGTTTTTCTCCGGACCTGGGAGATCAGCGTCATACAAGGCCCATGCAGTGATGCAAGTGAGCAGCTGCAGACCTAAGAAGAACCTACTGCAGGGACGCCAAGTGTTCAGGTTCTACGGGGCTACCAGGATCAGCAGGGTGAAGCGATTGCAAAGTCCTCACTACAAAGCAGCTGGGTAACAAGCCTACAAAAAAATGAACAAACGACCAGTACGAGTTCTGCCTTTGTCTGGAGAACTGCATTAGAAATTGAAGTCCTACTGCCCAAAGAGAAGTCATCTTGTGACAAATAGGTCTCACAGCAGTCAGACCACTATTTGGGGAGTTCTTCTGCACCCAATCACACATTCCCATCACAAGCAAAAGAAAATAAGAGAGCCAGAAAATGCCTTCATATGTCACACTACCAGTTACAAGGATGATCCATGATCCTTTATGGATCTGAGTTGCCACAAAGACGTGGATGGCAGGGTCCACATTTAAACAGATCAGCATTCAGTCCTAGCTTGTACGGAGGCAGAACTTTCACTATGGCGAATGGACCTGTCCCTGTGAAAAAACATACATATTCAACAGCAGGAGAGATCTTACAGCAGCAGGTATTTCACCATGAATCCATCTGCCAGGTGATGTCTATTCTCTCAAGTAGTGCTGTGGACAGTCTGCAGCAATATCTGTAACTACTGTCTTAATCATCACAGTGAAATAGTAGCATCTAAACCCAGCAGTACCCTCTGCACAGAGACTGAGAGGGCAGTGAGAGAAAAGTGAGTGTCCTAATGCCTTATACTAATGCACTTTGGCTGTTAGACTAGGGACGAGATGTCTTCTCAAGAAGCAGAGGAGTTTTTTCTTCTTCTCAGTTTTGATGTTATTATGTTTAGACATAAGGAATACTATCACATAAGAGAGCTTACATCAGCATTTTGTAAGACCATTTATTCTGATGACTAACTATGAAAATTTTGAAATCAATCAGAATGTGAACTACAGTTTGAGAAAAGAATAGACTGCAGCTGTAACCAATTGCTGAAGTTTACTCAATATAATCACTTTGACAACAAGAACTTTTTTTTTTCTTTTCAAAGAAATGACACTATTACCAAAATAATGTAGTAGATATGTACCAGCATAATGTACCAGAAAATGACCAATTCATTCAGTAGTGGCCCCATGAAAGATGACAAAAAGTAGTATTCTTGTCAACCTTTCCTTTTTGCATGAAAATGGCCTGTTTTACATATATCTTCCTTAGAGTCCCATGAATTTTAAAATCTCATGCCTGAATAAATGTCCCAGTTTTCATCATTGCTCTGTACCCCCAACAACTTCAAACAGTCTATATGGGAACATCTTGGTGCATTTCCAAATTTGACCATATGTTTAGGAACATAAATATCTACATAAGCATCCATCTTAAAGGCTTCTGCTTTGGTTTAGATCTGTAGTGGTGGTGTTCTTTTCACACTGTTCTTACTAGTAAGTGTATATGTCATTTTATTCTTTGCAAATTGCAGTCTGGAATCTTGCAGAACTAAAGCACCTCACTGTCACAAAGTAGTTCAGAGATGGAAGCTTTCATTACTATGTAAAACAGGACTCTGCCTATGCACAAGATTAATACTGGTATCAAAAGTCTCATGCAATGAAGCATGAAGAGCAATGTCATGGCTCTTCAAGTTGTCAGGAAATAGCTATGAGAGATATTTGTGGGGTTACGTCAAGACTGCTGTTTTACAGCCACTCTACAAATATGTTGAAAGTACAACAGTACCTTGAGTCCCAGAAGTTAACACCACAATGTGCGGGGCACCTGCGACTTAGAGAAGATGAATGGTTTGCTTGACCACACTCACAGGTGGTCTGAATGAACATCACAGGTGCCTGAGCTACAGAGAAGGAGAGAGAAAAAGACCTTAGAGTGAGATTAAAAGCTAGACTGAGTTTCTGTAATTTAAAAAAAAAAAAAAAATTATGCCTTGTATCACATTTCCTTTATTGGCTCTAAGGATTTAGATGTAAACAGTTTGAAAGGAGTGACAGAATCTACCTGCAAAACATGCAAGGCACTGCTACAGTAAATACAGACTCACAGACTCTTAAGAGAAATGGAGAAAGTTAACAGTAACTGTTACCGTGCTGCTGCCTCTAATATTTATTTACATGTGAAAAATATTATTTTCATATTAAGCATGGATTTTAAATAATGATAATAATTATAATAATAATGCAATTCAGACTCATGGAAAATCAGTGGCCTGTCAGATGTACAGAAGAGATTTTAATCTACTGATATTTTCCTCCACCCTTGTTTGTTATTTTTTTGCTTGAGTTATACTGACAGATGTTTACAGTTCTTCTCCCTTCCCTATCCTCCTATTGTTTAGTTGAACAGCGGTAGTACTTCTTAGCTATTTAAATCAAGAGTATTATAATCAGAGACAGACTTTCCTGCCTCTGACAGTTATTCATCCCTCTTTCTGCATCCTACTAAATTATTCCTGTCAGAGATAACTTTTATCCCTGGCTCACTTTTTAGGAGCAACTGTGTTAGAAGTGGTGCAGCATAGACCTCAGTTTATCCAGTTTCCCCTCCATATAAACAATGAGAAACTGCCTATTGGAGCACTGTAATGTCTTATGTAGTTAAGAAGGACTGTTTGCCACCAAAGATACCTGAATGTAGGCTAAAGCAAAGTCAAATCAAAACTCAGTAAATAAGCATGTTTAGATTCAAGTAAAATATCAATACTCAGTTGATACATTTTAAAGATAAAGGTATAATCAGATGGGACTAGATGGAAAAACAGGACTGGGAAGGTACTGTGTCTTTGGCACTTGCTATTATCAGGAAACTATAGCAAGCAAAACACGAGAAGTCAAACATTTCTCTCCCAGTAAGAAATTTGTAGCTGTGCTTCTCACAAAATCAAATGCAATCTGAAAATTCCTGAATGTTATTAACATGGACACATAACCTCCATGTGTCATGACCCCGCACCCACCCACACAAACAGACACAAATCTATACTGTCCGAATAATCTTCCTGCACTTTGGAACAAAATTCTCTTCTGTATGTTTTTTATTAGATCCTTGCCTGAGGATAAGCTGAGCCATAATCATAAAAGAGAGGGAAACATACACAGATTCAACACCTAAAAGTGAGAAGGAAGCAGAACAAGAGCATGTTGTTGTTTTAAAGCAGATACACTGAAGGGATTATTATTTTATTAATGGTCCTCTAACTGCCATGATTCTGGTGTTATTTGAACAAACTATGCCTTCTATTGGACTCTGTAGTGACACAAAGCTCTGCAGGAGACAGGATGCTTTGAACAATTCCCATTTTAGATTACGTCTAGAAATTGCATGTTTAAAGCTGAATTTACATGTTGAATGCAAATCTTTGTGACTGAACTAGCATATCAAACTGGTGCAGCTGTACACAATTAGAGCAAAATGTGGCTGCTGTTCCAAAGAGCCTTTCTTTTGCTCTACTATACAATGTTGTTCGTTTGTTTGGCAATATATCACTTATCTCCAACATGTAGGACTATCAGTGAGTTAGGAGCTGTTAGTTCAAAAGCCTTGAAAAACTACCCCATGGTGCATTTTCGGAACAGAAGCTGCTATGTGGATCTAGATTTGACTTTTTTTAGAGGGCCTATCAGTAGCAATGCTTTTTGCTGTTTTTTCTTGCTGTATTTTTTTTTTTTTTTTTTTTTTTTGTAAATCATGTTTTAGTCAGATTCAGAGCTTCCACGTATCCCCCACCCAAACATACATGCACACACACAAAGGAAACTGTTTTCATCTGTGGCTAAATGATGTCTTTCCAATTCCTCATCTCGGAAGGTGTCAGGGCTTCGCTAAGGATTCCCATTCAAATTGAGCAGGAGAGCACAGTGCAGACTGAATACAAATTTGTGCTGGAGAAGTGGAACAAGGTTAGCGAAGTGTGCAGTTGGCGAGATTGATGTTGATACCCTTCACTGCCAAGTGAAATGCCAATAATGCTTGTATAGCATTTTGTGAGGGCAATGGGAGTATTGATTCCTGAGCAATAATAAAGAATGAAGCTGCTCTCTCAGGTATAAAAATATTGGCAACTGTTACAAAGAATTGACTCATAGAGGTCTGAGTGTTGGCCTATCCTAATACAAATAATTCAGGCTTCAGAAGGATTTCAAGAGCAGCCAGGCATGGTCCTCAGGCACATTCTCTGCTATTAATTTATCTGCAGCTTTCACAAGCCTCTCTGTCTATTAGCCAATTGGTCTTTGAGGTGCAGGGACAAAAATGGATTTCTGAAGGCTTGTTGGGAGACAATACAAAAAGCCTGTTGAGCCATGAAATTTTAACATATAAAAATAAAAAAAAAAGTTACATTCCTTTGTTGTCTTTTTTATGAGAAAAAGCAGAACATGCGGTTTCCATGCACTTCATAAATACATTTAACATGCATTTCATTAGAAGCTGAGGTTTCTAAGGCTAGTATTTTTATTCTATTGCTTAAAATAGTTTTAGTCACTGAAAGAAGTGTAAAGCTGCCAGAACATGAAGGTATTACAGGTTATAGTACATCTTATGAATTCTCAAACAATTTACAGTATGCTGTCTGTGCTTAAGCGTGAGTACTAAGAGTCTCCTAAAAACTTCTGAAGAATTAGCTGCCTTTTGTGGTGTTGAAAAGCAAACACCTTAAAATGACTGCCCACTCTTAAAATTGTGAGGCACATCTGTTCAGTCTGTTAACTAAGGGGATTCTTCTCCATCCATCACTGACCATCAAAAGTACAACAGAAATAGAAGCATTGGGAGTGCACATCAACACATTTAACAAAAGCAGTAATGAAATCCACACAGAGGCATAGAATTAGCTGTATTTTGTTGGTGACTACCTCACCTATGCTCAGTATAATAATACACATTTGACAGAACTGCTGCTTACATGGTGAACAACCAAGTTTCTTTTAATGGTTATTAGACACCAAAAATCTATCATACTTACTTACTGTTTTTGCATTAACTGTAGATTTCCCACGATAAGATTACAGGCCTGGTGATTTTTAATCAAGAACAACTGGCAAACACAGGGCCATTAAAGTTATAAATAATTGTCAAAAATGCCAAACATATTTGCAGACATGAAGAATTCTAACTACTGAACTCACTTATTCCAACTAATCAATGTTGAATCCCACATCTGTTGGAAAATAGACAGCTATGACCACTATGCAGTAGCTTACCCTGCTGCAGATGTCCCCACTGAAACGAAATACAGTGACTGGAAAGCTTTCATCCTGGTCATGCTTTTCCTGAGTCAAACACACAATGAATTTCTTACTTTCACTGGCTCAGAAACCTTCACAAAGACTTCACCTCTGGCTTCCAAATCTGCAGGGAAAACTCTCGGACTCAAAAAAATGGACAATCAAATGGGAAGATCATGCACTTTGAAACAGAAGGGGAGGTGGCCAATGTGCAGCTCAGGTAAAAAGAAAATGGAGCCAACACAATATGGCTGGTGGAGAACAGCAGGAAAAATTACCAATAGCTGTGCCTGTTGAACTACTGTTAAGAATGCTTTTGGATGATGATATATTTAGAAATGCAACAGAGTTACAGATAGTTAAAAAAATTATTTTCAAGAGGACAAGGAGGTATTGGATCAGAACCATATGAAAGAAAGAACATTCATGAAACTTGATTCAAAGAAAAAAATTTTAAATTTCCTTACCCTCAACAGGACCTTTTTTGTGATTTTGTAAACATCCACCAACCTATTATGTCAATAAAGGAACACAGCCAAAGGAAGCCATGGCCTTCATCATCTGGAAGAAAATGTTCACTTCTGCATCTGACTACAATTTTTGGCAACTATAGGCATGAGCCATTACTCAATTTATGGAGCTAAAAACTGGCTGAGAAAGTATAGTTTTCTAATCGTTTGATGAGCATCAGATAGTAATCTCTTCATTCAGGCCCCATTCAGACTTCGACCAACAGTTTCTTTATTTTCTTACCTCTATTCAGCAACATTTTTGAAAGAAACCCACTTCTGATATGAGAGGCAGAATAGGTAAAAAAAGGAAAGGGTACTTCTTTTGGTCCTGGATCTGTTGTATGTCAGTGAAGTATATGCAACATCATTAAGTGATAATGCAGATGATTATATTTCATTAATATCTTGACCTTTTGTATTCAGAGTCTGCTAACTCTGTTGCAAACCTAGAGATGTATCTAATTGCTTTGAGACTATTTTTCTTCCTTTTGTCTCTCTCAAGTCTACTGCATCTGCCACAGAAAAAAACCATAGAACTTTACAGGCAATCAATGACGAGGGATGCAATTTCTTCTCTTGTGACATTCTCATGATATCACCTCAGAGGTATTAAAATGCTCTACTCCCTATTTCTCTCTCAAATGCAAAGAATCTCAGCTTTTCCAGGTAAAAGAATTTTCTGTATGTGCATTCATGCTCATCTGACCAGCTTCTCTTTCTCCCAACCACATGAAAGGCTCTCCTATGACCTAGAATATGAGACAGTGATAATGCAGATTTCCTTTGTATCACACAATTAAATTGGAATGCCAAATACCAATGGGAATTAAATATCTAGTACCTGTTGTTACTTTTGACTACTGAAACATTGCAGCCCAAAGTCCACAACAATGTTCGATATTTATTTTCCTCAGTTATTTTATATGTAAAGAAAGTGCACTAGAATAAAAAATTATTAATCCAATTGTACATAATTTTGCCTCTATCAGCATCAAATTTCATCCGCCATCATGTTGCCTATTAACCTATTAAAGTCATCTCTCCTCTTTGCTATCCTACATCATTAACTATTGTCTGCATTTTTCTTATCTGTTTTTCTTTTTCTTATTTATCATAGCTATATTAAGAGATACCTATCCTAGAAAAGGAAAGGATTGCAAAGATTTGAAAAGACAGGCTGTATATGTTTAGAGACGTGCCCTGCTGTTTAGTGCTTTCTTCACAAAAGCTCAGGAAGACTCACCTCTTGAGACATCCAGTTTCTCAAAAGGGTCTTCAGAGCCTTTGGTTCAAGCTTCCAGATGGCAATGTGGCACAAGAGAAGTACAAGAGTAAAATGAAGATTAATCACTATGTGTGTGCTAAGTGCTGAGAGCACTACAGGGTCTGTCTGGTAAAAATCTACAGTGACAGAGCTGGGGAGAACAGATCATCGAATTGACATAAAGATGCTGAGCTTTGCTCTTTGAATCATGCAGGTTATTCCTGTTGGTTAGACACTGGAGGATCATAAAAACATTAAACATCAAAAGTATTTCAGTTGAGCTACTGGGTCTTGAGTCTTAACCCTGCTACCATGTTTTTGTTCCCTTACTTGCCAAGGTCAGGCTCTGGTTACTCAAGCATGACCTAGAGGGGATTTCAGTACGTTCACCAACACTAATTTTTTTTTCCCCTTTCACCCATGTTTTTCAAACATTCTGTCTAGTGATCTTAGAGAAGCCAGTAGGAGGGAAGAAAAATTGTTCCCAGTTGTTTTTCTAAAATTAATACATCCACTTCTGTAGTGCAGTAACGGCAGCTTTCCTTCTACAGTTTGTTGAACAAAGCAATTGGTGATGGGCTGAAGATATTAAAATTCCAGCTATAAATTCATTTACAAAGTGAATTTAGTTATCTCGAAAGCTATTAGACTGAATTCCCCAGAGACTGAACTCATTGACTTATTCACAGAACTGCTACAGTGAAATATGAAACAGTGCAAGCCTTCAGCACACTGTCCCACTAGCGTGCTCCAAGACTGACCTGCTAGAATGACCCATGAGGGGACAGATTAGTTCAGTCTTTATGTTCATTTAGGAAAGCACTCCTCTCACTTTAATCAATGGCAAAACCTCTGCTGAATTCAATGAAGGTTTGATCAGATCCTTGTCCTCTAGGAATGACGCTGTGACCACTGAACAAACCACAGACACTAATGATCAGGCACAGATTTTTAAATGGCTGTAGACACATGCAGAAAAAGGAGTAATCATACTCCTGGACACACAGCTCCAGTCTTCATGCAAGTGTACAGGTTGCAAAGGATCATTAATTATCTGAATATTCTAGATCTCATATGTCTTTTTTTAAAATCTTGAGTTCATAATACAGTTAATTTGTACCTCCACTATAAAAACAGATGCTTTGCTATCTCTTTGCTGCTAAGAGAACAGGAAGGGCTCTTGAATCAGTATATTCAGTTCTACTAACTATGTGAATTTGGGAAAGTCACTTGCTTCCTTTTTTGCCCCACCCTCATTCCTATCTTTATCCATGTGTGAAATGGGGGGTAACAACTGCTACCAAATTAGGGGAAGAAAAGAGGAGGCAGAAGAAGGAGAAAGGCAACTTAACTTTTTTACTCCAAATTTTTGAGTAAGAGATGTCATCAATGTCCCAAGTATCACATCTGATGACAAAACCATATACTTGTGTAACATACCCTTATAATACCCCTTTGGAACAATAACACTCAGCATGCCAAATGCACTAAGAGTTGTCTGCTATGGTAAAAATAAAAAAGATTCTGATCAAAATGTTTTGCTGTAAATTTTGCTGCCAAGTGCAGTGATAGCTACTATATGCCACATAAGACCCACTGGTGAATTTTCAGCTTCCCTGAGTCCTGCTGAATTTTCATTACAAGCACCAGCCTGCAAGTTCCAAGTTGTTAAGTGTGGTTATGGAAGAAATCTGGAGGTGGAAACCTTGTCAATCACTGACAACAGGGCCTTGCTCAGCTGATAATAAAACTACTGCTGCTGTCTAAGAAAGATTTCTGTTAGCATTTGGGAAAGGCAGCGGGGTGACCTTTCTTTCCAAGAGCCAAAGACCCAAAATGTCTGCTGTGATGTATGCCTTTTGCTAGGATTTGGTGTTTTTTTGAATTGCCACCTCCCACCACACCTGGCACTCAAGAGGTTTTGAAATACTTGAAAATACAGAAGGATGAACTGACAATGTCTTATATCTCTGCTTTTCTGATTCTGTGCCCTTTCACTCCTACTTTAATTACTCAGACATTATTTGTCTGCTGCTCTTCCTGCTTTTATCCTGGATTTAAAATACTCTTCTCCACTTATAGAAATTTATTATCATTGCTGTTTTCCTTCTGCTGAACACAGAGTAGCACACCCTGGGCTTCAGTCTCTATGCAGGTACTCTGCCACTTAGTTCAGTGGCAGGCCCTGTATATAAATTCCTCTTGAACATTGGATTCATTACTTTTGAAAATGAGAAAACCAATTAAAGAGGTTTCTTTTACTAGTTCAAACTATAACTCTGGCTAGTCCAACATCAGCTCAAAGTCAGATTTTCAGCCCTAACTGTTGATCTGACATCCATGTAAAGCTTTCACTGGTGTGCTCTCAGACCTTTAAGACAAACTCATGAGCTGTAATTGAAGATTCAGGCACACAGGAAGCATAGAAGCATCCAAAATTATGCTGAACATAATGGAACTGGAGAAGAGAGACAGGAACATCTGTCCATTCAGCTACTTTCTTGTAAACATGATAAGATTAAAGTCCCCATGCCAGCCAAGCAGGGATACTTAAAATTCAAGTCCATAAAAACCACATTAGACTTGAGAAAAGGTTTGCAGCTCTGAAATTTTGCCAAACTGCTAAAAGCTGAAGCATGAAGACAGAGGAACATACAGAACTTGACTGAACACCCACAGAAATCAGTGGGAGACTTTCCACACATTTCAGTCAGCAACAGATCAAGCCATCTAACAAGTTTCAGAACTATTAGTATGACTTTTTCCAGTCTCACAAGTTAAGTAATACATCCAAATGCACATCCACACCTCAGTATGAATTAAGAGGAGTGGAAAATACTGACTTTCTATGTAATATATATTTTTTTCATTGGAATGTACATATCAAAAAAAAACCCCATAGTTAGATGTATAAAAACTTTTTTCTTCTGAAGTGAGAAAGTGAAATTATTCTAATCATTCACTTTTATCACCTTATCTACATCACCAAAACCAAAAGAAATCTTTAATAATACAAAAGGATCTCAAGTAAACATATTTACCTTTAAAATATGCATTATAACCAAATATCAGAAAGTGTAAAGCACTTCACAAATGTATAAATGTGATGTGTAGAGCAATTCATAAACATATAAAAAGATGACCCTGATTCAAAAATGTTAGTCTAATTAGACAGTACATACATAAGGGAGTGGGAGGAAAAAGACTGAATTGATGAAAGCATTGAACAGAAAGGGTAAAAGTTAAGCACACATCTTGTTAGCCCCATGATTCATAAATGTCTTATGTAGATAGACATGCATCTATTCACTGGATGAGTAGGCCAACATCTATCGTCCTTTTTTCTCAAGTTGTGTCTTCACGAGTCATTCAAAAAGAAAAGTGCGAAAGGTTGTCAGACTGCTTCAGGAAGTAGGATGAAGACAAATGGGGCCATATGGAAGAAGTTGTGAGAGCAGAGGGAGAGAAGCACGTTGAGAAAATCTTGCAAGTCTTGTTCTTGTGTTGAATAAAGAGAGGATAGAAAAGCAGGTGAAAGTACAAAAGTAAACAGGAGGGCAGAGTTACATTATATAAGACCTTGAACTGAAATCATGGCCTTTCAATTCAGCTAGCAAAGGAGATGTCATTTTGTGCTGTATCTAGTAAGCCAGGCAGCTCCCAAGCAGCCCTTCTTCCAAGTCCTTCAGTAACAGACCACTGTATCACAACTTCTCTGGAAACTTCTTTCCTTAAGTGTATCTTCACCAGCAATGACCGAAATATGAATCTGAAGTTACAACTTGAAAATTGTATGTGGTATTCATGCTTGTAGCCTCTGTGGATTCCCAGGAAAAGTTGCCGGAAGTTGCTGCACTGTGGAAGTGAAGAAGAAGGCTTTCAAACACAAATGCGGCATGGCATTTAATTTATACAGCAATGGAGAAATACAGCAAGCAATGCTGACACATTAGAGAAATGAATTAATAATTAATAGCTTATAAATGTGTTCATAGCTCTTTACAATGACACATAATTGTAGGATCAGCAATTTATTACCAAAAGATCACTAACAGCTTCTAAATATGTTGATTATCACAGTGAAAAAAACATGAGTGTTTAAAAAAAATGTTAATAATTAGATCCTTCTTAGGTTATAACTGTCACATAAACAGCTTGTAAATGAGTAAAAACAGTATTCTAAAGTAAACTTCCATTCACTGACTGTGGCTGTTGTTACCAAAGTGAGATCTAAAGCCAGGATGCAAAGATTAGAATTGACATGTGCAACCTGGTTACATGGCAAAATAAAAAAATAAAATAAAAAGAGCATGAAATTGTTCATGTTTGAATATGTATGTTTATTTGCTCCTCTTGGTTTTTTGTCTCAGGAAGAATGAAAAATGTTAATTCTTAAACAAAGCAAAAATACCACCTGTTCATAAAATTTTACATAGAAAAGAATATTTAGACATGAGAGGCATAATTCAGCCTAAGCAATTTGTTCCTATGTACAGAACAAAAGATCCAAATTGCAAAACATGCTAAAGGAATAAGCAAATTTTGTGCTCTTGTCCACATAGCTGAAAGCCATTTGCTTTCACTATTATGATGATATGAAACTGACAAGGACCTGTAGAATTAAAATGATGTTACTTCTGTGGAGACTGCATTGACTTTGACAGTATACATCCTGTGCTATAAAGAAAATCATATTAATGCATGTGCTGGTTTTTGCTGAAATAGAGTTAGTTTTCTTCATAGTAGCTAGTGTGGGGCTATGTTTTGGGTTTATGCTGAAGAGAGTGTTGATAATACAGGGATGTTTTAGCTGTTGTTGAGCAGTGCTTACACAGAGTCAAGACCTTTTCTGCTTCTCACCCCACCCCACCAGTGAGTAGGCTGGGGCGCCACGAGAAGTCTGGAGGGGACACAGCTGGGACAGCTGACCCCAGCTGACCAAAGGGATATTCCAGAATATATGACGTCATGCTCAGCATATACAGCTGGGAAGAAGGAGGAGGAAGAGTGCGTGCTCATGGTTATGGCATTTGTCTTCCCAAGTAACCATCACATGTGATGGAGCCCTGCTTTCCTGGAGATGGCTGAACACCTGCCTGCCAATGGGAAGTGGTGAATTAATGCCTTGTTTTGCTTTGCTTGCCTGTGTGGCTTTTGCTTTACCTATTAAACTGTCTTTATCTCAACCCATGATTTTTTTCACTTTTACTCTTCTTATTCTCTCTCCCACCCCACCGGGTGCGGGGAGCAAGTGAGCGGCTGCATGGCTTTTAGTTGCAGGCTGGGGTTAAACCATGACAATGCATCATAACACATCTTGATCTTCAAAATCAGAAGGCTTTTATTGGCAGAAAAATAAGCAGACTTCTATAAAAATCCACTTTCCCTTTTTGCTAATTATTTATGTTCAATATGCATTATATTCCCCATGTACACATACATAAGAATAAGAATATTAAATGTACTGAAATTCTAATTACTGGCAGCATTGTGGTTCAATTTGAAGTAGTTACCACTTTACTGAAATCTATCCTAATAGAACTGGTTATAGGAAAGCATGTGCATGGGAGGATGTGAATGTGTGAGCATGAGAGAACAACAGCTCCAGCACAGCTTCTGCGCTTCTGAAGAAAGAGGCATATATCCAGGAGCCATAAAACAACATGCTAAAAAAATTCTCTCAATTTATTTCTCAGTTCATATACCCATTCCTTGACTTCACACCTGCTTTCTTCATACTCACTCTGTTCTTTACACACAAATTTTAGCACAGTAGCTAAAAAGTTGACTGTTGATTTAAAAGACTGCTGCCATGAACTCTAGCCTGAATTTATATGAACTCAGTAGGACTATTCTCCTACATGCAATTTCAGGAAAATATTTCATTGTATTGACACACTGGGACAAGGCAAGGACCAGTCAGAAGTAAAAACTTGGTCCTGAGTTGCAGCAGTAACTTCAGTTGAACCAAGTAAAAACAGGCTCAGAGTTATGTACAGAACAAGTATGTGTTCACTTTTTAAAAGGCAAAACACTTCAAGAAGTGCAGAATTAGATTTTACTAAGCAAATAGTTAATGGCTCACTCCAGTGAAGATCAGTATAGACAAACTGAAATGCCTCAGCTTCAACATACTTTATGTTTTTGTTTAAATACCTCATGAAAACTAAGGCTGTTCTCTTTGTGCAAACTGCCTTATCATGCTAACTCAAAGCTTCTTCTGCAGCACTCTTACCTTTCTCCTCATGGGCAATGATGTTTCTGTTATAGTTTATCCTCATGCTGCCATACACACACATAGACTTGCACACACCCAATACTGTAATTAATGCCATCTGTCGTCATCTAGTAATTTTATCTTAAATAGAAAAACAGTAATATAAAATTAGTTGCCTAGTCAGCAAAGTTGCATAGACTTAATCAAAGATAAAAAGTAGACGAGGTTATACAAGAGCTCTACATACAATCAGATCTACTAATTCGTAGGTAGCATACAAAAAAATTGTACACTGAACTTTGTACATTGAACTTTGAATAAGCATTATCAAGACTACACAGGGTGAAGTGGTTATGGGAAAACTGTGTGGCACAAGATGCCATAACAAGCAATAAAACTTTGCAGATTAAGACCAGTTAAATAAGCACAAAGGAGTCAGACCAAGGTTATGCAAGCTGACTTACTTACTATGGCCAAAATGAGGCATGAAACATAAAACGTTGTAATTATATCTCAAGATGTCAAGGTAATTGTGTAAGCACTTGCATAGAGACTGGGGAAGCAGCAATATAAAATTGCAAAAGGAAAAGCAAGATGAAAGAGATCAAAATGCTAGGTGATGTGTTGTAGAAGGTGGGGCTGTCAAAATGAAAAGCACAATTCAGACTGTTGAACAATGATAACGACTGTACTAGAATGCATTGTATTTACTAGTATAGCAATTCTTTTAACATCCTATCTGTTGTTCAAGCTAAGTCCACTTGCAGTGCCAGTACACAATTGTACAATTTTTTAGAAGTCATGCATGTTTCACCAGCTTGCGCTTCCTTGAAATAATAGGCGTAAAATTTTCATTCTGAGCAACAGTTGCAAATGAATCTAGTAGATTGTGAAAGGAGACCATCAAGCCTTTTCCAAATAACAACAGACAATCAGGTAAGAACAAGGAGCCTGACTGTTAAGAAGAGTTTAAGTGAAAGAAGTTAAACTTCAGAATGTCATGGAAAATGCCATGTCTGGAATTAGATGTTTACTATAAGCACATATTATGCTAATATGCCACATAACCAGCAGAGTGGCAATCTTGGTTTCAAACAACTTCAGCGGATGCCGGAGAGCTAGCAGAGGATCTATAAAGACCATCCCCGCATTATTTTGTAAACTTTTGTGGATTCTGTAATTAATAAAACATCTCTGGAGAGGGTCTTAAATGCAACAGGGGACCTGACAAGCTGAAGTGCTTACTTTATCCAGCACATAGCTTTCATGAAACTCAAACTAATGAATTATATTGCTTTTGCTGTAAGACTGCAAGAATGAAAGCTTAAAGTGGGCCTCTTACTAATGTTGTAAATATGCTGTAGGTGAAATTAAGAGTCTTCTTAACATTTATTTATAAAATCCATAAAATTATTTTAACTATAGGATATTTTAAGATACCTTTCACAGAAAAATCCATCCTATTTAATAAATCATGTGATTAGGAGCAGAATGGAGTATTGTAGGGACATAGAGGTTAACTCTTTTTAGAAGCTGTATAAACTGCCTTGTGATAATGTTCCAATTATTTAGTCATCCACCATTAACACAAAGTAACATTTGCTAAACTGCTCAAACAACTTCAAAAATTGAGGAGATAGGGAGTCAATCTGGATGTCATCTTCAAAAACCCTGAAATGTATATGGAACAACGCTGCCTGTGCAAAAATCAATCCCGTTATGTTTCTGATTTCTCAACTGAGGTATCCCACATCTCTTTGCATGAGAAGTGATATGGAAGTTTTCTCTGAATCTGCACACAAATTTGATAATTCTTCTGGCCCTACCTCATTTTGAAGAGTGTAAGGATCAAAGAGAAAGAGAAGAAAGAAAAAGCCTGCATACAGGAATAAAATATTTCTGTGTTGACAGCATGAGAATTTTTACACTATGCAGATTAGATGGTATTCAGACAAATTACAAGTGCACCATAAAAAGCCATGAGGTAAAGAAAACTGGTTTAGTAAGTAGAAAATATTTCTGTTGAGGAATTACACAGGATTTTACCTAACTGGTATCTGACTAAACAAGTTACAAGCCAGATATAGGCTCTCTATAGCACATTTGGAGATAAAGTTTTGTGAAAAAAATATCTGCAAAGCCACACCCCTTAAATGACTGGAAAATGTTTAAATATATTAGAAAACTTGCATACCTTTGGCTTTAATGGCTGCAGACATTGAAAAAGCACTGTGACTAAACCCTTTCAAGATAACAATGAAGTAACAGGCTTTCATAACATTATGAAGGAAATTACAGGACTGATGAGCATCTTCTTCACATGGGAAGACTTCAGCAAAATTACTTGTATGTGTGTTTTCTCATAAAGTGGTAAAGAAATCAAAATACAAAAATATCTGCCTTTTTGTTTTCAGTGTTAGCTGACAGCACTGCAATGGATCCACTGTACCTTGCAGCACAGAGGATGGTTCTTCCTGACCCAAAACAGGCTGGATAAAATGCAGATGATTACAGGACAGAAACTGAAAGTTCTATAGAACACGCAGACTAATAAGGATTTAGTCAAATTAATTTTTCACCTTAAGTCCATGAAGTCACACAATTGGGATGAACCCCTAAGAAGAACTTGAAATCAGAAACTACACTCACCAGGACTTGTCTTAAGACACAAACAGAAGAAAAATACAAGAGAGAAAACATCTAAAGCAAAACCAAGAATCAATCAAGAGTGCAAAGGAAAAGCATATCAAATATCATTTACTCTACAAGCTTTCATTTACAAAGCATACTTCTTGAAAATAATTTCCAGTTCTGATATTATTTTGTTCAATTTTTCAAAAATACCTCTCAAAACAACACTTTTCCTACCTCAATTTTTGAGTGAAAAGCACTTTTCAAAATACTGTAAGGTTTAACATGTTGGCATCCTCCTGATCAATGCTATGAAAGCATTGTTAGAACACTCTCCATCGCTAACGTTTAAAGCCCTGACCTTGACATGTACTAGCTATGCACCAATAAATACTCCATACACAAGGAAAAATCCTCCTTGGAAACTAAGTTAAAAGTAGACTGAGAAAACTGTATTCACCCTTTCAGTATAGTCCTCTGCAGAAGTCTATGAAGATCAGCTTTGGAATCAATACAAACCCATGGCAGGGGGAACAGTGTTTCGGAAACTTCTAAATCTTTTGGTGAGTCAGTATTATTAAAATAGTTAGGCAGAGAAGTTGCAAATTAACTGGTGTGACAGATTCAGTTCCTAGCAGTGGTAACAACTGAGTTTAAGCATAATGCATGCTCTACTATTTGTCTACCTGACTATATATAGAATATAGCTGAGGAAAACTCTGAGAGTTCAGGTTTCTGATTGCAGGGCATTAATCAAGTTCAAACATGTACTGCTGGCAACTGAACAAATATTTGGATTGCAGATTCCAAGTATTTTCCACTCACCTGGATCTCAGGATTTATAGTCCTGAAAGAACAGCACTCCTAAGTTAGGTCAACTTCAATATCTATAATATGATTTAGATAAACTTAGATCTTATTTCCCTAATCTTCTAATATTGTTTCACTCTAGATGAAGGTGACCTCTGTCCCTTTGCTTAGCTGTAGATAGTGATCTAACTGCTGAACTGGAAGTACCAGAGGTTTTTAACTTACAGCAATTGGACACAGGCTATTTCCATAAGAGGGGCTGTCCGTTTATCTGTCTAAGAAGAAATGGCAGAAAATAGGACATGCTGAATGTTTTTTTCAAGATATGTAATAGCAGTAGAAGCAATAATAATAACAGAAGATGACATGCATCAGTGAATGAACACAAGATATGGAAATATTTGACACCTGAAAAAAGTTCCATGACTCAGTATGGAAGGAATGGCTGGAGGGAGTAATTACGATAGATACACCAAAATCTACTTCCAGGGAAACTGTGTAATAATTCAAACTACCTGCTTCTGGTTTGAAAACCTTTGAGATACTGAGCTATTCTAAGAGTGCACTGTAACATTTGCATTGTTTTGGCATACCAGTAGATCTCAAAACACCCTTCAAAAGGAAATGTCAACAATCTGAACAATGCTTTTTTTTCCTTTTAAGGCAATGAGCACGCAACTTGCAACAGTCTGATCTCACTGCAAACTTCCAAAGTAACTTAAAGTGTCAGTCTCTACTGGCCATCACACTAAGCTGACCAAATACGAGTCCACCTCTTGCAGAGTAGAATTTGTTTTGTCATGTATCTCAATTCTAAAGATCAGTGCATTACATGTCCACACACTTCCTGCACACAGTAGTATCCAAGTGACTGCCTAGCTTGTACTTAGCCTAAGATCTGTTTAGCTTACAAGATCTGTCCAAACAAAGCCCAAGAACATCATGGCTGCAAAATAACCAAACGTTAGTATCTCAAGGAAAAAGAATAATTTTCCAAATTAATTTCAAAATCTTAAAATATTTCATTTAAATTTGACATACATTTTCTCCAAACTAATATTTCTATTTTTACATTCAATTATATTCCTTTCCTGACAAGCCCACATTGGTTAAATTTATAATTAGAGAAAAAAAGTGTGCAGTAAATTATTTTTTATGTGGCTATTATTTGATGGTCTTCATACTAACATCCACTTTGTTCATGAACAGAGGATAATCTCAGTAATTTGTGTCTCCTACCGATATTGCTAGCACCATTTGGAATTACAATAATTCCATGTATCTCTCCGCAAAGAGGAAAATTAATATTCAGCAATGATTTTACATCTAATGGGATGAGTAAGAGTAAAGCATGTCATACTGCAATGCACATAAACTCCATGCCTCTCTTAAACACAGTCCGAGGGATAATGCAATTACTTACAAAGTCAGCTTTGCTGTGAACTGACGTAGCCTTTGACTTAAAAACCAAACAAAACCCTATATGTGTATGCTTTTTATAAACATGAATATGCAGAGACTGCCCAGCTCTAAGAGATGGAACACATCTATAGATAAACTGGAATGTAAAAACCTACAATATTACTGCATAGTTAACTGTTTTAGCAGCTAGTACAACCACAGCATTAAAGATGTTACACACACATCGACCACAAATGGATTGACGTTAAGGCTGCAGTACAGCTTGCTTTTTCACATACTCTGATTTTTCAGATTTTCATCTGCTAAATTTAATTTTCATTAACACATTTTCTCTATGAATTATAAAAAAAAAAGCTTTTTTGTGGGTTTTAACTTGAATAGTTGTATTCATACCGATAAAGGGTAGAGAAGGAATGAATGTGTAAAGAGCTAAAGACAAGTATAACTAATAGCTTCTCTGGTGACATAAGTAACAGGACAGAATCTGAATTACAGTATTTAGGCAAGAAAAGCTATTGGACTTCTTAAAGAAAATATAAGCAAACAAACATTTCAAGGAAACACTGGACTGAGAATACAGAATTATTCCAGGGTAGGGGCTGGGAGTTATTTTTTTAATGACAAATTATCTTGTTCCTCTACACGCTGACAGAACTTGAGAAATCCAGTGTAATTGGCAAAAAGCTGTCATTTCAAACCCAAAAGAATGCTAAATGCCATTGTTTCACACTAGAGGTCACCCCCGGTAAGAAAATATAATTGCAGCATCTTTTATTTTCCGCCTGTAGCTGGTACAATACTGAAAGGCTGTTCTTATAGTAAAGAGGTAGGAATTATTTTTGGGGGGGGGAGGGGGAGCTGGTATGCTAAACATCATTTCAGTCAAGCAAAAGGAAACTTCATTAAACAGGATTCTCTTTTCACTATAGTACAGAACCTGTTAATTACTTACTATATTGAAACAGCTTTTGTTAAAGAAACTATATGCTTGATTGTAGGGATTGTCTGTACATAAACAGTATAATAACATTTCAGCTGAAAAAATGTTATATCTATCATGACCTTTTCGATTTTTTCTTAGTTCGTTGATAAAGGTCAGCATTGATGGCTGGGCACAGCAGCATACATGTACACAAAATATCTGACATTTATTTGCATTTGATCAAAAGATGCAGAATCTGTATAATACTTAAAGTAAGTACACCTGAACTACTATTCATAATTTTTTTTTAATTTCCACAAAATGCATGTCTATGTCACTGAAAGTGTTAAGATTAATGATTTAAGGGAATTTGCAAAAGAAAGAACTGTATATTAGGTTGATGATAAGATCAAGATACAGCCACAGAGACTATTTGCATGTGCATTACTGTATACATGATCTTCACTTTCTAACTAGAATTTCAAATATTATTGTTTGAAAACAGATACAAAGGTTAGAAATGTTGTATTTATTTATTTGTGTCCATACAAACAGAAGATTGTACTGAATGTAATTAAGAAACATTTTTAGCTTTTCCATTGCTCTAGAAAAATGCCAGATATTCATTGATAAAAACATAAATCATTATCTTTTAGTTACCAGAGCTTAAAACATTTACCTCTTATCAGTGTTTACTTCATTCCTCCAATTTTTTCAGCAAGGCAATCTTATTCACAGGAGAGATACAGCTAAGGTTTATGCCAAAAATCTGACTGCAGTAAATGAAAAGGAACTGACAGGATCAGGCCACTTCACTGGGTTTTGGTTACTATGTTCTGAATAGCTTAAAATGATATATGTGCCAAACCACCTTGGATAGTCAGTGAACCATAATAGCTACCATTTCCCTGAATACTCCAGAAAATTACCCATCTGGCTTGCCTGCATTTTCCTGCTTCATTTGGATAGGATGCTTATTGTCCAAAATGGATGATGTATGCCATCTTTGAAATGCTGTATGATAAAACATTGCATCACATAGCCATGCAGTTCCTTTCTACAAATAGACACCTACAGCAAGCCCTGGGGAACAGAAAGGACAAAGCAAGCAACTCATCAGAAAACAATGTGCAGTAGTGTAATGTACAGCCACTATAGTAATGTACGTACAGTATAACCTTACATTTCTTAGCCCAAGTGTTCTTGTAATGACTGTAGACTCTTGGATGCCTTTAAGATACAGAAATTTCTATCATTTAGGCTTTTTTAATGTGGAATAAAATAATAAATTTTATTTTGCTCTTCAGAAAAGGCAAGACTATGGCAAAGTGATGTCAGTTCTCTTCAACAGATTTTTCATTTCATTCCAGAAGAAATCATTATATAAATGTAATATGATAAAGAACAATTTTGTTTTATCTTGTTGGAGTTTGGGGAAAAAAGTATTTGGAAAGGAATGTTTTTAGGTAAAAATCAGAAAAACTCAAACCTAAGTTATGAAGTTTATAAGCCTGAGGGAGTTTATGAAAACAAAAGCACATAAAGTTCCAGATTGTAGAGAAGAAAAAAACAAGTAGATTAAAAAAAGAATGTGCTAAAAATTGTATCCATTAATTATGTAACTTTACATATTTCAAAATATAGCTTAGATGCTCATCATGTCAGCTATAGAGGTCCTTTGGACTATGTACGTCATTGAACTCATGCTTTTTACTCAATGGAGAGTTTATTGAGAGGGTTTTTTTGTTTCCTTTCCTTTTAAGAGAGTAGATAGGCTTTTTTAAAGCTTATTTAAGACTGACATGTAGTCTAGTTTTAACTGTTTTTTTGACTAAAAGATTAATTTTCATTTACACAAAATATACTTACAACCTATAACTAAATCACAGTCAAAAGAACAGTGATCTACTTTTTACAGGTGCCTGTGAGGGCAAAAAGGAGAATGAAGATGGCTATCCACAATTAGTCTGCAGGTAGTAGAATTAAATTTCATTTTTTATTAAAAGAATTTGAAAAGGCTTGCAAGAGTTGGAAGGGGGGTAGGAACCAACAAAAAAACAACCAAACAAACAAAAAAAACCAACCAAACAAGAAATACTTCCCTTGGGAAAAGTTGCTTTCAGAACTTATATAATTCCATCCTTGTGTTTATCCTAACGTGAGTTTAACTTCATGCAATATCATTTTCCATCATCCACTAACACGCTATTAAATCTTTGAATCATGCAACCATGTTTATAACTAGTTAACAAGAGTTATTATTGTTATATAGACTGAAAAGTCAGAAGAATCTGACATAATAGGTTGGCAGTTCAGACATGCCAGGATGCACAGGCACAAACTCAGCCACAAATAGTAAATATACACAGATGTACCAGGAAAGTTGGTACTATCTCAATAACAAATTGAGTTCTGATTTGGAATGAAACCAATTCTATCCCCTCCAAAACTGCAGTAAAGGTTGATTTTTGCTACGCAAAAACCTCTCACAAGCCAACAGTTGTTAACTTCACCACAGATGTTTACTGCTAAAAATATATGCCTAAGCAACTTCGCATATAATGAATATACAATACAAATATTTGAGCCAGATGTGACTTTAAGGTATTACCCCCTTATATACTGTAATCAGTAGAACAAGATACACATTTAGTATGAAATGTATAGCAAGCTGTTGTGCATGAGAATCAGTCTCTGATATGTTCTTCTGCAAGACACTCAATCAGCTTACAGGGTTTCAGCAAGAAGAATTCCTTTAAAACAATCAACCTATGCTTCTCAATGTCTCTCATTTTAAGGTCTAAACAGAAACAAAGCAGCCAGCAAAATAAAATTACATTCTTAGAAGTCTTATTTTTGTAATCAGTTATCTTCTACACATTTTCTCGTTTCTGACAAGAGGAAATAACTACACTTGATTTGAAACGTTCTAGAAGCATATTATTTCATCTGAAACCCAAATGTTCTGATAGTTCTAATTGCCTGGAATGAAATCCAAAGGTGACAAACTCCAAAAGACTGCCTCTTTGCCTCTCTTTCTCTGCAGGATCATAGGCATCTGCATAATCCATTTCATTTTGATGATCCAACCACCAATTCAAGGTCTAGAAGTTACGGTGTTATAGGAAGCTGCACCCTTGCTAATGTACCCTGTTACTCTCATGAGTCTGATAGGACTGCCCTGCTAGTGCAGACACCTTTCTTCTGGTACCAAGCTTCCTCACTGAGACCTAGTCAAAAGTTTCTAAGAAGAGCTGAACTGTACGGTGCAGAAATCCTCTGGTAGCCAGTGGAAGTCCAAGTGTGGAGACACCTGAGTACCACACAACTCCAGGAAACAGCCCAACCTTGGGAATTCTGTCTGCGCACAGCCTGTTTTTACTGACTAACTTAGAGAACCATATTTTTACATACACAAATATGTGTGTGTGTTTGTATGTGTATATTTTTATATATACACACATATATATATGTATTTATAACTCCAAGTGTGCAACACATCAGCCCTGGGCTGACAAGGGCCTTCTCACATGTGCTGTTCCCTGTCTGGAAGAGGCTACAGACAGAACAGAAGATGAGACTAACATCAAATGACTTCTCTGGCAGAAATCTCGTTACAGCAAGAGAAGGGCACAGAGTGAATCAGTTCTTCCAGATGGTCTGTAGAAAGGCAATTTATGAGGAAGAGAAAAAGAAAAATAAGGTGGCAGAGAAGCTTGGGGAGAGAGGAAAAAATAAGCAGATTTCACCTTTCTGACATCAAGCAGCAGCTGAAGAATGGTGGCTGCTGTGGTGACAGGGAAGAGGAAAGCAGCAAACAGAGAAAAGCAGGATGTCTCTGGTACAGCTGAAAGCATTTAGGACTTGAAAGGATAACGACCAAAATCCTGACAAATGCTCAAGAGTGCAACTGTGATAGGGAATGGCAGCTGTTACTGTGTTAGTCTATAGAATTCACTTAATGTGCAAGTGGTAAAAACAGTGAGTCCAGGAGTTGAGTTTGTGGACAGATAGTCTAAACCTGAGGTGGAAGAAGAAGGTAAAGTGAGAGGAGGGAGTTGGACTTGGTTGGAGTAAAGGGGGAAAAAACAAAGAAAGTGACAGACAAGAATTGCAGGGAAAGCAAAATTATCCAATTCTAATGTTTGCACAATAAATTCACCTTACTCCAAAGCAGAACCAGGACAAACCTTTGTGCCCTTGTGAAGCAGAGAGGATCTCAATTTTTCAGTTTCATCTGGAAGGCTGCAAAAAATAGCACTCAGTTCTGTACACCAGAAGAAATATTTGTCCAGTTAATCCAAAAGACTAGACAGAAGAAAGCGCTCTTAATCTGGAATGGCTAGACCTCAAGTTGTACGTCTCCTGCACTTCCCCTTTACTGTAGTATCTTACCCTCTAAAAATATGCTAACTAGTTTTTCTAATATTTTGCTGCCCTAAGTAACCAACAGTTCTATTCCAATGTAAAATTAAGAAGCAACATATATGAAGAGGACCATTTGCAGATTGACAAGCTTTTTACTATATATGTTGGCCTTCCTGAAAACTAATACCAATGCCTAAAGCTCCAGTCCAGTACTAAAAACATGATCAGTGAGATTTAAGATGTCTTACAAGACCATCTATTAACACACTGCAACTGCAAAAGCATAATTTCTATGCACAAAAACAGATTAGCTAAGCATGAGAAAGCAAACAATCAAAATTCAGCCCAGTTTTTGTTTGTAAGTGAAAACAATAATAGTAAAACAAAAAAATGAAAAAAAGATGAACCTTCTCTAAAAAAAAAAAATCTTTACTTAAAAGGGACTAAAAAAGGAGAACTAAGGGGCTGCCTCCCAGATCTTGTGACATACAATGCATCATGCCAATGCATGGGTTTCTATACTTCTCAAGCCTAATTTTCATAGTACATTTGTTTTTCAAACTGTGGTATAGATTATAACACTGTGATAGCATTTGATTCAGGATAGTCTAAAAAAACCCAACCCTCTCTACAACTGATTTTGGTTAGAAACATGAAAATGGCTATTTTTCTTTGCAGTAGAAATATGTGAAACTGAATCAAAGTACTAGTAGCAAACCAACAGAACCCATAAACCATCAGAACCTGTAACCATTTGACTTCTCAGCTTTCTCGCTGTGTCATTAAACTTGCTGGTTGACAGGTATTTTTTAAAATAATGTTAACTTATCACACTGTGCTTGTGTGAACTAGACTACAATGCAGGAAGTTTTCTATTGCTCCAGTCCTAGTTGATGGCTCAAAACATGAGCATTCATGAAAGGTGTTCTAGATGTTCAAAAGCAGGAAAATTTGTGTGCCATATCTCAGTCCTCTGGAAGAGTAATCACCTACAACCTTACAAGAGATGCCATTATGGTTGCGTAGAAGGAGGAAAGCACAACAGTAGTCAGACACCCAAATATTTGCTCTTGTAAGTTAAAGCTCTACAGAAGGTGCTCAACGGATTATTGCTGTGTTCTTGGATAGCAGTGGTCTGATTTACAGCCAGAACTCACATACCTTTGCATCATTTTAACTTGGGGAATGGCAAGCTGTGACACAGAGCTGGGTTCAGTAATTAGGAACAGGAATCTCACGCTAGTTTTGCCACATGGGGTATGTATGTTTGACTATTCCTTAAACTGCATTTAAAAGTGCACCTGAGACACAATGCTTAACCTCCATGCAAATGTCCTGACCTTGATCATGTTGATTAGAATACTTTTATCCTTGGGCTTATATCTAATTTTATTGAAAATTACTTGGAAATGTATTTAATTCAGACTTACAATTAAATAATCATTGTTTTCTTTATTCTTTGTACTTGTGCCCACAACTATTTTTCATCAGAACTCTCTTTGTCTAATGGCCTGCCCTGACTAAGAAACCATAACATTGCAGAAATATGGCAATAGAAAAAAGATGTTTGGTAGAAATTCAGAAACAAGGATAAATCCAAGGTCTGATTATATGCAGTTTAAACTCTGGTATCCCTTTTACCTTTTGTTCTTCCTTTTGTCTTTGTTCTCTCCACAGCTCCAGCTATTTTTATCACTATGCTTACTGCCAAAAAGGTCTCTCCATTTAGAAACCAACATGCATCTATCTGACCCTGTTCCAGAGTCCTTCTTTTGACAAGGAACAAGAGCAAGCTATTGGCTCAGTGTCAATGGCAGGCTTTAAAGGCATCAGAAATAGGAAGCAACAAAGAGATTTGAGCCTTCCTTGGCTGGAAACCATCACCTCTTTAACATTCATGTTTGCTGTGCCAGTTCAGCAACCTGAAGTCCAAACCAGCCTCAGACTCAAGCTTTGCCCTTAATTAGAAGTAGTAAATTTTACTACAAAGCCAGGTGGCAGAACATTTTAGGATATCTGAAGTGAGTGATTAACAGAACATAAACTCTGGTTTATAGGTTAAAAAAAAAAAAAAAAAATTAAGCTCTGGGCTTCTATTCAGTTGCTGCATTTGTTTGAACCAATCCCTTCCCCTACACATAAGATAAGGGGAAACAAGAAGTAAGAATTCCCCAAGAATATGGTCCAATTATATTATCATACACTTTTTAACTCACAACAAGCAATATCCACATGTAAGTTTACAGATCTAGCTAATGACAGGAATATATCTGATCCTTAAATTAGTATTTAAAAACCAAAATTTTATATTAAAATTATTTTGCTATTTATGTATGTGAGTAAATTTACAAATATCTTCTGATTTCTCTCCTACTATTCTTCTGTAAAGATAATTATGATCGTTTTTGTTTTAATGTGGAAAAAAAAATCTTCTTGAGACTGAAAGGCAATAAATGTAAGCTCTTCATGCACTGAAAAGCCACTTTTGCAAATGAGATAAGCTCATTTCAGAGTCTTTGAAAATTTGACCTAAAACACTTAGAAAATACAGTGTGCTATCCAGTTGCACCATATGTCTTCAAGGCAGCTTTTATTACTGTCACCTCGCCATAGCATGGATTTAGGATAGGAAGGAGATAAGCATTTGCATTCTCTCTGCAAAGCTCAACAGATTTAACAGTCTGTTTGTTTAGACAGACAGGAGCAGAGGCTAAAAGAATATATATATGTCTGTAATTCACCCCGATTCTTTTCAACTCCTTGACACTAGGTAAAGGGTCGAGTGTTTCAGGCAAAACTAGCCGGACAATTATGGCTGTAAGAACAAACCAAGTTCATATAAAAGCCACCTACTTACATAATTAGTCTTGGTAACTTCCCAGATTGTCAAAAATCATAAATTAGTAGGCTAGAAATCTTAAAGCTGACTTAAATATCATGAACTTTAAAGGAGGCGTGAGGAGAAAAGAAGACAATGACACATCTTTTTATTTACCATATCTGTTTTGAGTCTTTAGCATAGAAGGTCAAATTTCAAATTTTTCTCTGTAACTAGGAGTAAAGAAACTTTTCTCCTTGTTTCCTCATACCCTCAGTGAAAGATGTACTTTCTATTCAATACCTGTTCTCAGAAACCAGAGCCTGAGGTAAACATTGAACTATCACCATTTTGTGACAAAACAGCAAGGATCGGCAATGCTCCAAAATTGTCACTAGAAAGAAGAAAGTGTTCCCTTTCCTCATGAATAGAAAGCTTACAGTTTTATTGAAAACAAACCAGACATAGGACTTTTATTTCTTCAGGTGTGCAGTTAAGCAAGTTCTGCTGCTCAGCTTCCTTGTTTTGCAGGGAGAAAAAATTACTCGTGTGTTCACAAGGCCATGATGAAAGGTCCTTGCTTTAAACAGAGTAATTCAAATTCTAGAAGTGGCATGGCCACACAGGGTGGCCATCCAGTCATGGCTCACCAAGTCTAGACTTCAAAGCCCAAAGTTCATTAATCTTTAGATCAGACATCCTTTAGATAGCAAGTCCACAGTGGAGAACACAACTGATCTTTGGCTCAAACCCTAACCTGTTTTCAAAAAATGAAAAATACTTGGTTTGTAAGTTATCCTAGAAGCGTATAACTTAAAATCTTCATCAGTTAGAAGTAAAAGTTTAGAACATTGTAAAATCAAAGAAGTTGTCTCAACTACCTTTGCCATTAGCACTGGTAGACTTATGGCACAAACTAGAAGAAGGCATATTTTATTACAGGCAAGAGTTAAATAGAGTTACTCCAGGTTTGGCTAACATTCTCATTTTATTCAATTTGGCCAAAGTCCAGCTCATATCCATTTTTTTTATTTCAATAACAAGCTAATTCATCTTTGATTTTTGTACTGAAGCCATCTCAGCTGATTTTCTTAACAGTGTACCAATGACTTCATTTTTTTCTCTGCAATGAAAACAAGTTCAAGCAGCCAACTCTCTTTCCTTTTGTGAAAACTCAACATCTCTAATGGCTTTTCCAAGCAAAGCCTGAATCTTTCTTCGGTCACTTAAAGTGCACAGTGGTAATGAGTCCTTGTCTGCCACAACAGTTTGTATTTATGCTGGCTGCTTTCCCTCATGCTTCCCTCAATCTGGGGAGAGATTTATAAGATTCAGATTCCCAGGTGTTCCTACTGCTCACATTATTGTAGTGAATAGTGAACACTTTGTAATAACAAAACAGACAGATTAGAAAAAAGAGGACACAGCTGGCAGTAATATTGACATCATTCTGGGCAGCTGGATGAGCAAAATTTTAAGGGTGTTTTATATTTCTTCTCCCACTGTCTACCATTTAAAATGCAATTGCACTTAGATGGGATTTCCATGGGAATTAAGTGTCCAACTCCAGTTGAATATCAATAGAATTTTGAGCCTCTAATTCCCACATTCTACTTTGAAGATCCTTGCCATAATTCATTTAGAGAGCATATCTGTCCACCTACAACACACTTCCAGTTAACCATATGCTAATCATGTATTTGTTATGCACATTCAAGTTCACTTCATCAAATGAGGACAAAAAGTAAATAATTATAAAGGCTGTAGGAGCAGGGAAGAAAAACACTTGATGAAATTTATCCCAAACACAACACAGTTTTCCATTCAGAATACAAGAAAGTGTATATTTCTATCTGTGAAACAAGCATTTGACATTAATAAAAAGAAGCAAAAGTAGTGACACAAAAACTTCAGTTCTGGTTATGCAGACGTGATGTATTTCTGAAACACCTATTTCCACCACTACAGAACTATAGCAAGTTGAAAAACTGCAAATTTCCTTCACTGCAGTTTGTTTAGAATATAGTACCACCTCTGATTCCACTGATTTCTTTTAGGATACACCACCCTTTCAACATCATCTCAGAAAAATGTCTCTTGAATCTCTTTTTTTTTTTTTTTTTAAACTGATTATTTATGTGTTATGCAGAATATCTGTCCAATAATAGGAGAAATCACCTCTGTGTAAAAGGTCAGGAGTGGCCTATAGCTAAATTTAAGAAAAATCCTTGGAGCATTTACCTTCAGCCACAAACACACATAATAAGCCAAACTGTATTATAAGGAAAGGTTATATTTCTGACTTGGATTTTCATGTTGGAAACCTGAAATCCAGTCATGGATGTCACAAAAATAATTTTACCAGCACTGAATTAAAAATACATTTCTTCAGTTCTGATTGCCCAGAAAGTACAAGACTGACAATACTGACAGAAAAAAGTATAAGGTTATTATTATTAATTATTCAATAATAATAATAACAACAATAACAAAACCAACAATAACAACTTATAATTTAGTCTCCTTACTTTCCTGAATAAAAAAATTTTACTCTCCCCCAAAACAACGATGGAAACCAAGTGTATAAAACACCAGATCCCTCCGTGTCTGCTCTCATCCCTCATCTACCTGTGGAAATACGCATCTTCTCCAGTGTTTCATGTACTATAGCATTCAGCACATGTTGGGACATGTTTTAGAGGCAGGTCTGCTCGAGGACTGTGTTTCACTTTCTGACACAATTAATTGCATTATGAGTCAGAGTTCTAATGAAGATGAGTTGTTATGTCTCAATGCAACTGTCCTGGGAGAGAGAGACAGCCACAGAGACAGGGAATTTGGACAGCCCTGTGTTGATTATCAGGCACACAAGGTAAGGAGGTAAATGGTCAGAAACCACAGGATACTTTGGTGGGTCTATTACAGTGATTTTGTTGTCTCACGTGAACCTTAGAAGTCCCTGAAGGTTGAATATTGAGGAACTTTCTAAAAGCTAGGGGGAAAGGGAAGCAGACAGACTAGATAAAAGGAAAATGTCAGAGTACATTAAATGGAGTAAGTATATAAAATGCCTGCAGTTGCTTGCCTGCAATTCCAACTAATATATGCCATATTTAAAACTACTGCAAAGCATTCCCACAGTTTGTAATACGGATAGGGGAGCATCACAACACCTAGCAGTACAAATTTTATTCAAACTTTGTTAAGTTCAGCTGGAAATTTTCCAAGGACCAACATGAGAATGCCGCTACCTCCAGTTTTTGATTAAACTAGATATGCGTCAAGAATGGATTCTCTCACTGTGCAAAGTACTTCCTTTTCTCTTTAGCCAAATTAAAGCCAAGATGCAGAAAGGGTCACAGAATTAAAACAAACACTAAGTATATGAGCAATTTAAGACTTGCTCTACTTCCAGACTTATTACAGCAAAGAAACAGTGAAATAAGTATTAATGTCCCAAGACACTGTTAAAATAAGTTTGGGAAATGCTGAAAATGTACAATGAATAATTATTAGAACAGAGAACAACCATTATGTTCCTATAATGATATTAGTTTTCACTCTTCAATCACCAGACACCCTTAAATCCTGACAAATATTAAAATAGAAAGGTGCCAGTATGTAGATAACAAGTTCCTAAATGTCTCCTGCATCAGTGGGGCTTGGCTTCAACAGGCAGATCTGCTCAGATTCAACCATTTATTCACAATGTTGCGATATTGTAAAGAGATTAAAAAATGTCTACATCTTTACTATCTTTAGAATTGGATACTGAAGCAAGGCCTTTCTTATTAAAGCTGGGTAGGTACTTTTTTAAACAAAATTCAGTATTTGCAAAAATGGTGTATCTTACCCCCATAAAGAGAAATTCAGTTAGCATGACACTTAGTGAATTCAAAAGTAAAAATAAACACTCGCATACATGCTTATAGTATCTTTACCAGCTTCCATTTTATGCTGTTTTAGCTTTCTCAGTGACTTATTCACCCCCTCCATCATCTTTATCAATTAGCATTCTACAACTGCCTCTATTTATTCATGGAAAATATTTTCAACACTACATTACCACATTTATGACACATTGAGTCTCAATTTGTTCTCTTGTCTTTCTTAGCTGTTCTCTCAGTACTCAGAAAAAAATTTAATCCCCATCAAGACTGATGAAAAGTTTCATATGCAAGTTACACTAACATATGTGTCTAGTACACGTACAGTAGGTCTCATTTCCAAGTTCCCTCTTACCTTTCTATGAGGTATATGCCACTCTTGCTATCAGCTGACACCAGCTTTCTTCGCTTTTCTCTGTCTGGTTAGTGCAGTTTACCACAATACATTACATTTTTCCCTTTAGCAAATTGGGTCCAGGTAAACAACTCACAGGAGCCTGTCCAGATGAACCCTGAAGATGTGTTTGTTCCTCAGATAGGATTTACGAACAGCTTAATCTCACCCTGTTCTTACAATATAACGCGGAACGTTGCCAAGCTACTAACACCCTGGGATCATGGATGCAGGCATAATAAGATATAACATGCTTACAAAGCTGGCCTCTCTAAGACAGCAAAGATGTAACTTTTTAGTCTAAGATATTCAGGTTACTATAATTTTTACTTTCATTAGAATACTTAATGAATGGATGCTAAATAACAGCATCTTCATTTCAAAACTAATGTCATGCAACCAAGGAGAAAAAAAGAATGCACAAGTAATACTTGGACTTATTTTCAAAGGTTTGGGAGAAGAGAAGAGAAGAAAGTCCTCAGAACATACATGCCTATAAAAATGCTGAAAGAGAGGCAGGGAAGTAGTACATAGTCTTCAGAAAGAGTAAACCACCTGTTAGGGAAGGACTAAGGTCCCATAAATGTTATTTTCCGCAGTGTCTCTTTATGTTTCTATTTTAAGGATTCACAGACATTTTAGCACAGAAGCTTCTTACAATCACACTGCATTTAAAAAAACGTAAAAGTGAATGTACTCTCTTTTTTATGAGAAGTAGACACCTCAAAGTATAGCAAAGTGGGCCATTTTACACTTCACCAAACTGTTTGCATAGCTCTGACTTGTGACTTCATAAATACGTACTTAATGTCTACCTATTCTATGACTTTATAAAACAACTATCCTAGTGGTGTATGAGCAAAGTTTTGCATTTCAAATGAAATTGCTGTCCCATGAGAGCCAGATTAAACACTCAGTTAAGCACTGATTTAAATGTAAAATTAGATTGGATTACCATCATGGCATTCAACTTGATCTGAACTCAGAATGTTTCTGGGCTCATTTATCCTTGCAGAAAATCACAGTGTTTTGCACTGAGATTAACACTCTGACATGGCAAACAAGCATGCCATGTAACGTCTGAGGAAATAAACTTTAAAGTGAAAGAAACTGAAAGGCACAATTACCCAAGGCAAACTGGTTTGTTCAGTTAGTGATTACAGTGCCTTTTAAAAGCTTACAGTCTACCACGGTGTAGAACAATTTAAACCTCCATTGCTTTCCTCTGTGAAACTGAGGCACTTGACTTTTTTCTCCTTTTGACAGGCTTTTCTTTTCATACAACGGTAGTTCAAACACGAGGGATATCCATTGAGCTACTCAGCACATAGGAGAGAAAACTCACATCGTTATACATTTACCTTTGCTTTAGGTTGCAATGCACAAATAAGCAAATAGTTTAACGATTTCAAATGGGTATAATTTCTTTCAGGTTCAAGTATCAGTTTGCTTGTTTTGCTGCTGCTAATCACCTCTTAAATAAACAATTGCTTTATCTATGTACTGTGCCTCATTTCACTTTCAAATTATGTGTGTGTTTTGCTCCTAACAGCTTATTATGATCTATAATTAACAATTTTGCTGAAAGCAGAGCCTTGCATTGAAAAGAGCCCACATTCTATCTGGGAAACATTCAAAACATGAGGCCTCTGTTTTAATAACAAAACTGACAACTTGAAGTTGTGCATGTGCTCTGTTACTACTGTCCTTTTTTCACTCAAATTCAATACATTCATGTATATTCAATTTATTGAATGCAATATTTTTTAACAAAAAATAGATTTACACAGTAACACTGAAGACTTCTACAAGCATGTAGTGATACCTCGGCACATCTTAGCAGAATCTACACAAACATCAAAAGTGAAAAATGACTAAATGACCACAGACTGAAGACAGAAATGGACATAACAGGACTTAAAACTGAACAAAAAGGACCCACAGATTCTTAGCAGACTTCAGCAGATTGAAAGGTCTTTCTATGCTGCATTGCCCTAGGGGTGGGTCTCATGCATGAGAGTAAGGTAACCCTGGGTACCCGATGTGTAGGATGGTTTTATAGATTACATAACTTCTGTGGCAAATTCTTAAAATTTTTTCTGAATAGGAACAGAATTTCTGGGTTTGATTTGTATTCACCCTTACACAGGTTTAAAGTCTGAAAGAGGGTGGGGGGAAGAGGCAAGGCAGGGAGAAATTTATTTCTAAGTATACTATTAAGTCTGATTATTTGCATGCCCTGAGTGTGAATAATACCCTTCACAGCAGTGCCATGCAAAAGATTATGGTCAGTATGGGCTGGGCTGGGTGCTTTTAGCTCCTAGTAGAATAAAAACAGAGCAGCAAGAGTACAGATGTAGCAGCAGAGCTGAAATTATAAGATACTTTCCAAGTTACGCAATTAATTATTCCCCTCATCATCTGCATTACAAGGAACTGGTTGTGAAAAATCGTATCTCAACTTGGACAAATAAGAAAGATACAGCTTATATCCCAAATAACCTGGGGCATCCCAGGAGAAAGAATTCATTCATTAAATATTGGAACTTCACTTTTTAATATATATTTGATTAAAGAAAGAAAGAAACAAACAAAAAAAATATTCAACAATAAAAAAGGGTGCTTGGAAGAACTTGCAAACTTGCAAAACAAACCATAAATCTTAGAGGAAAAACTCCAAGTTCTTCTGCATAAATCTCTTCCTTCTTTTTTCTTCTCTTCTTTTTGTTCTTTACATGCACACACACCAAGTTTATATTGTACATTCTCCAGGGCAAAAATATTGTTACTTAAATTACATTCATATGATTCCTTGATAAAAAAAAAAAAATCAATTTGCCAGATCAATTTTTCTTAAACAAGTTCATCATACTCTGGAGCAATGAACCAATCAATAGGGAATGTTTTTTAGATGCTTTGCAGCCATCCCACTTTAGTAATTGCTAGAACTTCATATCGACAGGTGATAGGATGCTTTGAAGGATGAATTGATCTGTTAGCCTGTAGTGCTACGAGGTAACACCGCAACAATAAAGATATATCCCCAGAGGACCAGGGTTTGGAAATCAAACAGGAGGTAAGCTGTTACATTATGCATTTGACCCTGGAGGTAATTCAAGGGTGCAAGTTTTCTGGATGCATTCAAAGCCACAAAAAGGAAAGAGGAAAGGAACGGCTACTACATAATTTTGGAATGATTTTTTAATTGAAGACAAGGATGTTGCATGGCACCATCTAACTGTATATTTGGATGCTTGGATCCAAATAAAAATAAACTTGAAACAAATTCAAAAGGTTGCTAAACAATGTTCTGCATCAGTAGGATTCTTGGTTTTGGTCACAACTTCCTGACTGAAGCAAGAATGGCCTAAGAAATTACACATAAGGTGGCCAGAGTAAGTAAAAGGATTTCTATCTAACAGTATAGGCAGGAAAAATTATTTGCCTTGTAATGATTCTTGAACAGCTGCACTCCATATTTCCACAACCTACCATCTCAGCAGGATATCATAATATATAAAAACCAGCTACTGAAATCAAGGCTTGATTCATTATGAAGAGGACTCTCAGCTGTGTGCTTAGGTCACATTGTTGGATGCCTTTTGCAGAAACCATCTACACTGCCAAAAGGAAAATTTAAGACCTGCATTCATGTCTGCTAATGGCCAAAGATTTGGACTTTATCTGAGCTGAGTTAAACCACTGAGTTGGCTATAAGAGTGGAAAAGCATTTGCTCTGCATTTCTGAAAGTCTCAGATTTAGGAAGAAGCAATTAGACAAGGCTATCTAGCAACAGGGGCAGTCCAAGGAAGTTAACAAAAGCATTGACATCCACAGGCGCAGGACCAAGTGCTGCTCTCCAGTACTCAAGTAGATACTCCAGTAAGTCAGATGGAGTTTTCGCACCTTGGGGACAGCTGCAAGCCCAGTGCATGCTTCACAGTCCAAAGCACTAGTGCTGTCACACACATAGGCTTCAGATGCTGCCAGTGAGCCCTACCTGCCTCATCTAAACATAACCAGATAGCAAGAATGCCTTCTTTTCCCTTTCAGTTCACTGGTTCAAACCCTGCTCGGCTCTACGTATCTGTAATGAGTGGGTACAGCCTGTGGAATATGTGGACAGTCAGTTATGGCACCAGCAATTTTTTTTGAAGCAAACTCAGACCTCCATCTTCTAGAGAAGGTAAAAATGAAAGGCCCTATACTATGGAAAACCCTTAGTGATATCAGTATGTAAGTTGAGAACAGTATTAGCTAGGTGACATCTATCAGGCAAAGCAGTTACTAAATACTTATCTAAATAAAAACATTTACTCATCTTGCATAATATTTCCTCTGACATAATCCAAGCAGCATCTCAGTCTGACACAGCCAGGATAAGGAACATGTTTCAAGCAACTTTATCTTCATTTTAGATGCTCTGAAAACTATGTATTTCCAAAGCACCTGTGAATGCTGCTTGTATCATGTCCTACCCCACCATTTAGACCATGCACCTCAGTGTACAACTGAAATCTGCAGATGAGCCAGTTTTAAAGTAACATTTTTGCTATCATAAAGTAAATTAAACAAAAAACACTACCAAAATCTCCATGCTCAAAGTTTCTTTGACCTTATGTGATAAAATAATAAGAATAATGAAGTCTCTTTTTATCACATATTGCATGAAAAATACATAACTAGTTATAGGTCAGTTTTAAAATTTTATTTTTATATATACTTCTTTAAATTTACCAGATCACTTCACACTCCTATCTCTGTGCTTAGCTGGAAAGGTCCATAAAAGAAGAATCTTAATATTATCAGTAATTTGTTTTTCAAATACTGTTTTCAAAGTTGTAGGAGTTAATTTAGTACAGCTGGGTCTATGACAGTCAAGCCCAACTGCAAACAATAAAATACCACATGCTAAAGAAGTTAATGATATCGACAGAAGCTATCTGTATCCAGGTCTGAAGGATTTGAAACTGAATCTTCTGTAGATTTTGAATGAAAATGTTCAACATTTCACAGCACTATGTTTGAACTTTCATGCTACTATAGAATAGGTATGATTGAAAGGAAGTTAGAAATTGGCTATTAATATTACACCTCATTGTTAGGAGTGAAAAGAAAAAATTAGCATTTTTGCTTTTGAAATGAACAAATGTGCAGTTGGCACATCAGTGTGGATTCTAATGCAAGGAAGAAGTGACAACAGCATGTGCAGGGGCCAGAGGACTTAGTTTATGTTTCTATTTAACCTATCTCACCATCTAACTTCAGTAGGGTCATTTTCCATTGCTGCTTACCAATTCAGACACCTATTGCAAAAGAGTTTTTCCACACCATGTGAGGGACATCTTTAATGTATTTGCTTTTACTGAAAGAAAGTGAATTCAGCAAGCCAGATCATTTTTAGGTCACACTGTTTTTCTCTTAGCTTGTCATTTTTGAAGTTCTCCACCTCAATGACTGGGAAAATGCTATTCCTGGTTCTATTTATTTTAATAGCATGGGTGTCTTGCACCCACTTGTATCCTGCTACTTGAGTTGAACACGTTCTAACAGAAGAAAATTATTTCAGTATTTATTACCATAAATTGCACTCTTAGCCAAGTGAAAAGTAAGAAAGAAGCAGAGCATATCTCAGTCGTGCTCCAAGTGACACAAGCATGAAATAATTTATAAAGCCTGCCTGACTCTTTTTGTAGCTGAGCACAAACTTAAGTATATATCTGATGATCTAAGCTCATAACATAGATGAGGTATGCCAGTTCTGAACTATATCCCAAGAGCAAGAACTTCTTGTTAAGAAATGTCAAATAGAAACTGTGACATTTGTTATAAGGTATGCTGATAAGCTTTTTTCCCAGTGTGTGGGAAGAGGGCAGGGAGAGAAAATTTGCTATGAAATTCCCCCATTAGGACTCAGGAGACACCAGTTCAATTCCCAGTTCTGCTGCAGGACCTAAGACAAGAAATTCTACCATCCCATACCAGCATTGCCCATCTTCGCTGCCAGCTCCTTTCAGCAAGGACCATCCATCATATTAAAGACTTGTTTAGCCCTTAACAGTGCAGGCCCAAACTCCAAGGCAATTAACGTGGGGGCAATTAGCAGCAGTTTCTGACAAAGTTAGTACACCTACAATGGAGACCATGTTACTTCTTCATACTAGAGTACCATGCTCGGTTCCAAACAGATGTCACAAACTGCAAATAAACTACTAGAGGGAAGTAATTTGAAGAGGTAATTGCAAGAAGAAGCAAAGAAAACCAAAGCAGATTTGGAAGGTATCTCTTATGCCAGAAGAATACCTTGCAGATAGAGAAGGAATGACTTTCAGTTAAGTGAAACCACCTCAGAATACCTCCTACCCATTAATACCAGTGGATGTTAGCAGCCTCCAGCTCACCAAGACTTCCAGACACACAGCATCTGAAAGCTGAGCAAGAAACTTCTAGTATTAATTCCTCTGCAGATATGTCAAGAGACGTGTCCTGCACAGCTACCAGCTATGATTTCATGCCCAGCGGCAAAGCCTCGCCAGCTCAGGCTGCAGCCTATTGCCCCAGATGCAATGGTTAGGACAACTTCAAAGCAATTTTTTGAGAAGTGCACATTGCATATGTGTACACAATGGATATACACAAAACAAATGGGACATCCAAAACAGTACAGCAAGAGCACAGGTTAAGGTTACAGAACAGCCATATCCTTAGGACTAGTGTGCCCCAGGAGCTATTTGGAAAGAGCTGTTTTTCCTGGACTAAAAAGAGTGCTTTGTTTTGCTTTAGCTTTTCCTACTTTGAATTACGAGTATCTTCTGAAAATACTGACATTCCAATGAAGATGGGAATACTACCCCCACAATTCCTTTCAAATTAGGAAGACACCATTTTTTGTGATTATTTTAGTGATTTGTTCAGTCAGAGTAACACCAAAAAAGAAGGGAGTGTCAAATACTTCTGATGCCCTTAGGTAGGTTTGTATATATGTGTACGTCTGCATTTATATATATATGTGTGTGTGTGTATATATATATGTATATATATGTATGGTAGCCTGAGGCTGCCAGAAACTTTGCCTGCTGAATGAATTATAGAACAGGAAGCAGATGGGCTGTGTATATGAAACAACCACTATCTGGCATGATGTGCTGTGCAATTTGGCTGCAAAGATTAAATTGAGCTATTGAATGTTTAATACACTATGCATAACAAATACAGCCAGAGCCACAAAACAGCATAAATTACAGAATTGGTATTCACACTGCCTTTCCCAGGAATCAATACACTGCCACAGCTCATAAGAGTCTGTTGTTTAATACACATAAAAAAGAGAAGAATTCTTCTATTAAAATGAGTTATCTGGGCTATTTACCAAAGGCAGTGATTTAACAGTGGTAAAGTCTATGTAGTGCTGTTGAATGCAGATGATAATACTTCTTGTCCTTGTCGGCCTATTTCATTGCTCCTATCAGTTGCTGCTCCTGCAAGGTCCCCTGGGTACATTAGCAGTCAGCCCAGGAAGTGTGTTTAAGTAATGGACATAATGTTCACATTTGCTAGACCAGCCTTCTCCCTAATCATGAATTATTCTTCCCCAAGGCTCAATTGGAACATTACTTTAGAAGCAGAAGATTTAATCCTTTTCAGCTGATTGGAGGGAATGATTACAGTATTATTTTCTTGTACAGGCTGTCTCCAGTGAAGGTGCCTTTTTCTGTCCCCATCTTTAATAGGCAGCAATCTTTATTTCCCTGGAGGGAAATGGCAATGAATTCAAAATGGATAAATCTTCAGGAATGTGAGGTGTTGAGACTGTAGATCACTGACGGTTAGTTAATTAGTTTAGCCCTTGCTTGTTTCGTCTCCAAGACAAAACACCTTGCTAGGAGGCAAAAGGAAGGAAACATGCAAATAACCAATTACACTGCCTAGAAAACCCAGCCTCTGTGCACCTGATTTTAGAGGGTAACCTACAGGTTTGATTTCTATTTGATACAATCAGTCAAATAAGCAATGCACTGTTCCCTTGGACTATTCTGACGTCTGAGGATTATTTGACCTGCAGAAATGGATTATATCTTTATCCAGTGGATACTGTTGAAACAGATACAGGCAGAAGACTACAGAAGGAGACATTTATAGACTAGCATGAATATGATTGCAGTTGGCATGTAGAGATGTGTTTACTCAGACAGTGAATCCTGTATCCTGTGAGATGGAACAACAAATATTTTCTTTACACACAGATATTAAATGTAACTTTGAACACTGGACCCGCAAACAACTGTTTGAGTTTTTAATGACTGATGTTTCATCATCAAAGGTGGGGAAAAAATAATAATTATATCATCTTTATTCTACTTCAGAATATGGTTTGAAAGTCTAATAATTCTCAATCATTTTCCTTTCAATGTACTAGAAGCAAGTGATCTAAAAGTTTTGAAATCCCTGCACTGAATTAAATGAAAGCACAGTTTTTGCCATTGCACAAGCACTTTTTAATTCCCCTAAAACTTTCCTCATGGGGCATACTTTTAAAACAATAAACATTGGAGGAGAAGCAACACAGGCTCATTAATGTACTTGTAACCCAAAACCTTGATCAGCACCTCTTAAATTTAAAGAAAGGCCCAAATCTGTCATTCTGCAATTTATTTACAGAGTCATGATATCCTGACCTTTCTTATAAGTATACTGTATAGCCAAGAGATGAGTACAGTGCTTGCAAAGTGTAGGAAATCAAGAATGTCTTGGGCTGACATTTTTCAATCTCTAAAACAGTGGATTAAAAAACCCAAAAAATAATATTTTAAAATTAAATTTGCAGGAATAAGGTATGGTAGAATAATGATTTTTCTGTTAAATGTAATGTATGAAAATTGAGGATGAGAAGCTTTTCAAGGGCTATGCCAACTTGGGTTCTTTTCTTCTTTTCCTTAGTATACAAAATTATATTGTGATACACAATAAGAGATATATATGTTAAAAGTAGAACCAATTATTTACAACCATTTCAAACACTGACAAGAATATTTCTTCAGTTCTTGATAACAAGTTGAAAGGTCACAGAGAACTTTTATCTTGGTATGTGGAGTGTGAGGATTTTCTCAGTAGGTGAACCTGGAAAGTGCTGATGTTCACACTCTGCAGGCTCACCCCATAAGCAAAGCATGAAAAGCTTTCCCCTGAGGTTCCTCCCTGAAACACTCCAATCTGAACTCAGTCACCAACTGAGTTACCCCATAAATGATATTTGGATTTTACATTATTTGGTTTCATTTTTCTGTATTTACAGTTCTTTGCATAATGGGTAATGTTCACAGCCCAGTTATTTTCAGTAAAACTTACCTAAACTTAATTTGCCACAAGCAATGACACACAGCAACAGTTTGAATAGAAACTCTACAAATATCACACTTGAAGCTTGCATATGGGATTAATTTTTTTTTTTTCTTCCCTTAAGATATAGTGCATTGTCCTTCAGGATCAGGACTCCTGTCTGTAACAATATGTAACTGTGGACACAGATTTACTTTGAAAAAAGAAAGACATTTATCACCTCACTGAACCCTGGAAAAGGGTGTGGGGTTTTATTTAAAAAAGAGAAATGGAGTAGGTTTGAGCTGCAAAGATCAGAAAGATGATGACAGGCAGTGAACACAATTGATCCTAAGAATGATCAACATCTGAATATTAAACCATTGCCAGGAGTGGAAAATTAGTTTGCTGGAGATGAGCATCACAATAGTCGAAGGAAGAATATCTAGGGTTTAATATTTGACCCTTAACTGCATGAATGCTTAGCACCTCTGAAAGACAGACTATTAATTCAAATTTAATCACCGTCAGGAGTTACTCTATTAAACACTATAACCAAGAATCCTTGCAAATTTTGCAGAAGATAAAGGGCAATACGGAAGACACACTCCTCCAATGCCAATAGAGAGTTGGGATTTCTTGATTTGTGATGTTTTAACAAGGGTTGGAAGTGGTGGCAGCTGACAGCAGGAAATGTCAGGGATTTGAATCTGCGTATGACTTAGATAACATGGTCAATATTTCTCTGTAAATAGTATTTCCCACAGTAAATATTTGGTTGGTTTAGCTAATACTTAATCACAAGTAGGTATTATTTTTATTGAAAGGCCCCTTAATATTTCTCCTATATTGATGTCCATTAGTAGGGAAACCGTACAAATCTAGTAAGAGACCGTCCACTCCCAAAGTAGTATCTGAAAACCACACATTTCAGAGTGACAAGTAGAGAGGGTATGTACATCAGTACATAAGGAGTATAGAGGAAAACTATCCACACCCTGCAACAGCAATTCCCCCAATCATGTTACCCAGAGAGCACACAGAGCAGCACATTGAGTGGTATCTCAAGCTGCTTCATGACCTTAGCAAATCTCATACACCTATGCCCAGACATCCAGTATAATTTCCTCAGTCACTTCTGGTTTCTCCAGCAACTCTGCTCTCTCCCTCCTCAGGAGCTCCACAATATTGACTCCCCAAGATTTCATACCACCATTGCATCATCAGGAATAATTCAGTTTGACAAGTGGTGAAGTGAGCTGAAGGTGTTCAAAGATGTCTTGCAATTGTTTGTCCATCATTTTCCTCACTTTACTCCCAGAAAGATAATTCATCATTTCTGGATTAGTAAGATCTGATATATATTCCTTCAGATACTAATAATTGGGCCAGTTTCTTCCAACAAGAAAAAAAGTTGAACAGGACTTCAAGAAGAACAGAGACAAGCGACCTTTGAGCTCTTTTGAAATCCCACTGTATTTCTGAGTTGCATGAACACCACACATGAAAAATATTTTCTGGCTATAATTCTCACAGCTATTTTTTTTCAATCATCAGTAGTTGAAAATAAAGTTACAATCAACCTTTGTGTGGTCTAGTGGAATAGAAATATATAAAATTGTTGATAATGATAGTGAATAGAAGACACTTCCCAGCTGCTAGGAAGATGTTCCATTTTAAAAATGTTCAGTGCTATTTATTTTTTGATTCTGTGGGAAAAAAAGAATACAAAAGTATTTGCTCTGAATGCATTCTGTGAATTAACTAACAAACAAGAAAAGGCTAACTACAACAATCATCTCTTCTTCATTCAGTGAAATGAGTTTGACATGATTTCTGTGTTATTTGTAGATAACTGCCAACAGGAATTGTTTGAAAGTACATTTGTGTTCATCAAAAGAGCAATCCTACACAAAGCAGGCACCAAAACCAAAGTACAGATGACAGTTCACTGAAGTGAGGCCACCAGCAATTAACGTCCACAACACAAAACAAAAAATAGTTCAAAATCAGTAATCCACTCAGCTTAATGAATAAATCCCCTCCAAGAAGAGTTACCATAGAGAAAAGTGAATGACTAAAAAGCAGTGAGGCATTCAGCATTATTCTGATTTTAATAGTAAATGTCACAAATTTATGAACAGTCTCACATGATTAAGTTTCCCAAAACAGCAGGAACATATTCCTGAAATAGCCATCCTATATGCCATATTCAAGTTATAAATATTAATATTTATCTAATAATTTTAGTTCAAAATATGTAAATAGTTCTGCCTGTAAAGGCAGAAACTATAACTCAAGTTTTTCACTCCATTCCCCAGCTAGACAGTCACATTCACTACACTTGGTCCAACAGACAAAGGCATGGGGAATGCAGGGGTAAGTGAGAGGAAGAGGGAGAGATAGTCATTAATGTATTGTGTGTGAAGTTCAGTTCCATAGGTTTGCTTCAGATGAGTGGAAAACATACCTGCTCAACCAGGCCCTACAGGAGATTGTGCCTGCAGAGAAAGGTGGTGGAAACTCGAAAAGTTTTGCTTTTGAATACTGGCAAGGCTCAGGCACTGAGTGTCTCTGCACTAGCAAGACAGAAACATTTTTGGGCAGACCTCTAGGGACTAAAAACTTTTACTGCCAAAAAGAAAAGGTGACTAAAAACTTGTGCATGGGAGTGTGGATAACGCTTTTGGATCTCATGCCCAGTTCTACTTACATTCCTTTGTGGGGACTAAACAGCTTTCTGAGAAAATAAAGCATCAAGTTTACAGGACTTGAACCCAGGTGTGCCAAACACATGTCAACCACTGGCTCAACTTTCCTGCCATAAGGTTGACCTTACAGTGCCAGAGACAGACTTTTATAATAGTTCTCCATTAAGCAGTAGCATGGAAATGGGAACACCTTCTGGAATGCTGAGTTTAATACAACCATTAAAGGAAGGGGCATATTCAAGCTGATGTCAAAAAGTTCGCATTCAATCCCAGTTTTGTCTCTGTTTTTCTTGTCTTTGAAAAAACATGCAACACTTTAGCCTTAGTTCTCCCATCTTCAGAATGAAGTTAGAAACCTCTTAAACAATCCTAAGAGTTATCATTATTTGTAAAACAGTTGAAGCTCAAAAGTATTGTTAGAGGTATGTTGGGTTTTTTTCAAGTATTTTTAGAAAATATATATGGAAATAGTTATATTAAGTATTGCAATAAGTTGCAACATTTAGAGAGGCATAAGCTCATTATGAAGATATCATTTGCTTTTTGAACAGCAAGACTATATGTTTATTAACATCCTTCTCTAGCTATTCAATAGTTTCCACAGAGATATGCCAGAAAATACCCCATGGGAATTTTGGTCTCAAGCTAAAAGAATATTATTTAGCCCTTGAACATTCAAGGGTCAGTGTAACAGAAGTAAAAAGATATTTTTCCTAAAACAGCTTTAAAAGAGACAGTACAGCTCTAATGGAGCAAGAAAAAGCTAATATTAGATCCTCTTCTTTTACCTCTGAAGACCTATATTGTCAATAAAAAAAAAAAAAAATCAATTAATTAGATTTTAATTTCTGGTGACTTGGAGAATGTACCCATCTTTTGACTTCACTGAAATTGTGCTGTAAAACAAGTCCTATGAATCTCCTTTCATCTTCTTTACTCTCTTGTACAGTGCTTGAGACTGTGCACTGACATACTTGAGAATCGGTTATCACAAATATAACACATTACTGAGAACCAACTGTGCTTGTGACTCTGCCAGAATGTTTCTGTTCTTGAAGTGCTCAAATGTCAGGTCGGGTAATGAAATACTCAATGCTCGAGGTAACTTTAGTCCAACAGAGAAAGCAGCAATGTCTTTTCTTTCTTTCTTTCTTTAACCCAGAAAGATTTTACTGGCAAATAAAATATTCATTTCAAATCAAATTTTGGGATGGAAAGGATAAGATGCATCCAGATTTCAGTTCTTCCAAGGTCTTGAAGAAAATTTCCAGATAATCATTTGCATATGCACTTTTTTTAAATGAATCCTACACATCAACAGATTTTGTCTCTGAAGCCTTTTATCACGATAACTGTATGCAGAAGAATTGCATGCTCTTCTCTAATAAAAATATAATATCCACAATACTGTCACCAGCCATTCAGTTTTCTAGAGAATACTGAAATACAACACAGTCAATATTCTCATCTACCTGAAGGAGAAGTCTACACATATCTGCGAAGACCACACCAAAATCAACAGCAGCAACATCTCCTCAAGTAGAATTACTTCTCCCTTCTTCTGCTCTCCTTATTCACATGAATATCATGCAGTTAAAACAAAATCTATACAGACCCAGGATACATAAATTTACCTTGACATCCAGTCACCAGCTTATGCCCTAACTCTACAACTCATATATGTAGAGCCACTGCCCGAGAAGGAGACTTCATTTTTGTGGAGATTTACGAGTTGGTAGCAGAGTTAATTTCATTGTAAAAATAACTACATTGGATAATACATATATGAAATACCTATATTTTGGATAATAATTACATTGCACAAAAAAGGGAGAAAAAGCACCCTTGCTCTTATCATTTCAAAGTACAGCTGCTGTGGCCCTATCAGCTGAACTCTGTACACTGCATGTCCCACCAAGACACAAACAGAAAACGATGAGGAACCAGTTGACGGCTCCTTTCATTCTCTCAATTAGGCAGCTCAGATTTTGATTTCAAATTTTCAACTGGCAGAAAGCCTGGAAAATTGGTTGAGTGAAAACCTGAAATGGTGGGAGTCAGAATACCATCCCAGGATTATTCACAGTCTTCCATCATCCTTTTTGCAAGCACAGGTACAGTGTGCAGCAGCATGGGAGATGTTTTAAGTCCCAGAGCCTCAGTCTGACAGCTTTGCCACGGTGTAACAGCCAAGTGTGAAATCGTCACTTACTTCAACTTGCTTGGTTATTACTACAAATTAATAAGGACAGAGCAGAAGGTAGGCTAAGAGGAGAAATAGCTGTGCTTTTCAGCAGGAGGCATGGCCAAGCAAGCGCCAGGGCAGCTGCCAAGCTCAGGCTGATGCCTCAGCTGGTGATGGCAGCAGAGTCGGGACAAAGGCAACCTGAAGCTGGGGTCTGTGGCTACAGCGTGCTTCACAAGTCAGGAAGTTTGGCTGGCCTCTGATCTGAGAAGAAAATTAACCTACCATGACCAATTGATTTATCTGTAAAATGGAAATGTTCTCAGCAGATGCGTGGTTGGAAAGCCTCTTTGAAGTGGAGCAATTTAGACCCCCAGAGTTTGCCACAGTCTGAACCCCAACCCACTGCTACCATCCTGCCCTCAGCAGGGTTGCCGTCCTTTGTCCTACACTCACCATGTAAACAATGTTGTATTTTCAGACAACCTGCTTATTGTGAAAGCTGTTGTGGTATCCAGGTTCTTTGTTTCTCCCTGCTTTTTCTTTTATTTAAAGCAATTCTATTTGTTCTTCAGTATCTAGAGGTAAAAGCTCAATCCCTGAGGAAATATATGGTACATATTTTCAACAACTGCAGTATGCACTTATTTGTGAAATAGTCAGGTGTTGTTTTATAAACGTCTTTCAGAAACACAAGGGTTTTCAGCCGATCAGGACGTTTTCCTATTTAAACATTAATTTAAAAACCTTGCTAAGTAAATCAGGAAGTTGAGAAAGAAATTTTACAGTGCACAGAAAAGCAGCTGTTTTCTCCCCCTCAAGTCCCGGTAATTTAACCAATTGTTTCTTTAAATAACAGCAGCAACAAGGCAGGCAAACAGTAACTTTGTTTCATTACACTACAGAGCCAAATTAGCTCTGCAAACGTTTCCAGCAGAAGACATGTGTGCACTAAGTTGGTATTTTTCCATGTAGAGGGCATGAGAGGACATATAAATTTAATCACACATTACATTTCAAGAGCTTTTTAGTATATCAGAGGACAAAATATTCTTAGCTGCTGCTTTAAGATCCTGCAGAATTCCCAAGCAAAACTTTGCCAACACAAGCCAAAAATCAGTACATTAAAAGTATCACTGAAAAGCTTTGAACTTTGGCCTCTTGGATAAAAACTGGTTTAATACAATGCCAGGCTGGGAAATTTGAACATAATATAAGTGGATTTAAAACAAAACAGAATTTCTTTTTATTTTATTCAAGAGGTAAAGATTTTAATTGTTCATAACAATTAACAGCACCTTGTGCTGTTCTCTTTACAGTAACTTTAGCTGAATGTCACACGGTCTGTTTTGCAACTATCAGTTTTGAAATACAGAACCACTCAAGTCAGCCACATTTATTTTTCAGTCAGCTGCATTTATCATTTTGTTATTTCCACAAATACCTGCAGTCAGAGCATCCATTTTCTGAATATAAGCAAGGACACTTGTGCACTAAGAAAGCACTACCTCCTACAATGCTTTCTACTATCTTCTGTTTAAAAGTTTTACTAGTAAAGAAGCAGAAACAGTAATGTGAATCGCATGTCACCAAACATAAGCCACAGAGAGAGAAAAGTGAAATAATCCAGGGCTCCAAAGTAGTACTGGTTATACGAGCTCAGTGACATTTTCATAAGTCAGGTCTGATTAGCGATTCATTAATATGCACCTATGTAAGTTTTGTACCATTTTACAGTAAAGGAACCTCATCTAAAGGTCTAGAGGCAGAACACCCATCTTTCATACCTCAGAAGCTCATTTGTCTTGAGGTTCCCCCTTGTTTATCTTCTCTATGTGGGCCTAGCTAGGTTATTGTTATTAACTAACAAAATGATGATACTTTGTTCAAAGTGCTTCTAACAAAAATTGTACTTCCCTAATGCACTTAATACAGGCAAAGTGTATGGGGTAGCAAAAGCAAGAATGTGTGTCCAAGTGCCTTGAAATGTAGAGGAAATCCTGTAGAAGCCTTTAAAATATTTCACAGTCCTCTCTGCTGATGAAGAAGGAGGCAGAGGAAAGCAAGCATATGGATTTACAAAAATTACAGCCACAGCAATTCCAGAAACTCTGTTACTCCCACCTGGGCCAACCAATTCCTTCCCAGCAGAAAAGGCAGGGGTGTTTCCCAGTGGTAGCCACCAACATGATTGTATTTGTACAGGCACGTGCAACAACCTAATTGTTGCCTAGAAAAAAAGATAAAAATACTCCACACATTTACTTTTGTGGCTCATTTATATTTGTGGAAAGGTGTACCTCTGAGTATACTTATGAAAGATTTGCAGCGAGTGGCTTGACAGCTCATTCAGCAGCTAGACTGTGGGAAAGAGCAGCAGTGCTTGAATCTCTGCCCATGAAGCAAACAGCCCACACACACGACACGCGCTGTAACCAGTGTGCATCTTCACAAAAGGGAAGTGGGTTTTATTTTTATCTCCATCTCTCCTGTGTGCTTAGGAGATGAGCAGAGGGGTAGTTAGCTGCATGGGTTCCAGCGGGCTCCCGGTCTGCAGGCTCTGCCTGCACCCAGCCCGGTGAGACCGCCAGCACACTGAACAAGCCACATGCATATTATTTATCCTTTCGTTTGTAATTCTGCATCCACCAGTGAAAATACCTTTCCCTGAGGCCAAACTGAATCAGGCACTGATGAAACCATTGTCTCTACACTCCAAGAGCACTGAACCCGAGCGTGTGAGCAGGCTGCAAGAGCCATCCTGCACATAGGGCTGCTTACCACACCGGCACTGAGCAAGCCAGGGCCAGCCCTGGCCTGGGGAGGCCCGGGAAGCCGGAGGCAGCCACCCTCCAAGCCTGGGTGTGTACCACACGGTGAGGCTGCAGACCACTCGATAGAGAGCTGGCAGGCCTCAAAGCCCTGGCTGTCCTTCCCTGCTCCCAACTGCTGCCACAGATGTCCAGACTTTATTACGGAGATGAGCTTGGATGCCTGCAAGAACAGCTGGAAGCGGGGAGCAGCAGCCAGTCTAATTGGCTCCAGTACAGGCCACGGCTGTTTTAAAAGAAGAAGCAAGAGGAAAGAAAGGGAGCTGTTTTCAGAGGCTGCAGCCACCAATGAAACAGTTAAAATAATTAAACGCTTTCCTAGTCTTCCTTCCCCGCTTAAAAAACTGCGTTAGATGCTACAAGACTATCACAAGACTGTGTCTGGGTGTTTTTTGTGGCCCGAGCTGGGGAAGCCCAGTACACGCTACACGGATGTAGCCTGTTCTTGGGGAAAAATGAGACACCCTGGGTTAAAAGTTGCATCAGACATTGGCAGTCCCAGTGGGACAAATGCCCTGCCGAAGTTTCAATTATAGCCAGAAGACAATCCACAAGATTGTTTAGGAACATGCAACATGTCTTCCAGCATATTCCAAACATATAACTATGGGAGGGTTTAGCAGATCTTTGAGAAAAACAACAAAACCCACTTATATTTACCAGTGCTGTAGTAAAACAGTGCTCAGGTATTTCTAATATGGGCAAAACCCAGAAACTTTGCTTCAAGTTTTTCTTAACTACTCTGAATGTGCATCCAAATGCAGTGCTTGGAGCTACAAAATTTGATGAAGAGGCACAAGCAGCTCACTACAGAATGTGAACAGTCTATGGTTACTAAGTTCAACCATAAAACCTCCGCTTAACTGTAACAAGAACAAGACCTCCGATTTGCCACACATTTTGCCACTAGGTACTAAAATCTTTTGTGCAGAGAACTTTTACCTAAATCAATTAAAAATTAAGTAGCAGAAAGAGTTGCAAAGATATAAGTTGCATTCAGACTGCATGCAGGACCTGTGACGGCTTTCTAGCAGCTATGTCAGATGTGGCCCCAGGGAAGAATGCCAAGATGCAGCACAAGTACATGGCACACAGGACTGAACCCCCTGGGGAGGAAACCTTGGAACACAGACTGAGAATAAGTTATGGTACACCCTGAGGAGGTGTCTGGTTTGGTTGAGCAACAACAAAGATATTGGGACGTCATTACAAGTGGAGCAGTCTGGAGATAGCCAGCCAAGAAATGATTTCTGCAAGGACATCCAGCAGATTAGGAGAAAAAAAAAAAAATAGACGAGTAATGCAAAGTTTCAAGATTTGTAGGATACGAATCAAAGGACCATGCTACTATTCTACCATTCTCTTGCCTTTACCGTATATCTCTTTTGATTGGGCTATTAAATACTAATTATTTTTCTTCTCTGAAGTAAACTCCCATCTGTGATTATTTACAGTGTCATTAAATTTTGATAATTTCATCAGTATTTGACTTGTGTGAGTTTTCATACTGATTGCAACTCCACCCCACCCCTCCCACCCACACCCACCCCCTTGCCCCCCAAAATCCCTGAGTCTCTTACATGCCACCTTCACCTTAATTAGAGATTTAATGTCCTGGCAACACACTAATATATCACCGTTGCCATGACTGAAATATATGTTATAGTCTAGAAGCATATTGTATTAACTATGCTAGAAGTATAACGCATTTTCTTAATAGGAAAAACAACCATAATTTATAAACCACCACTTTTGTATCACAGCTCACAATTTTGCTAGTCTTCTAAGCAGACATCTTCAAAACAATTTCTTATGATCCAAACTAGAGGAATTATGGTCCCATTTTTTGGTTAGTCTTGACATAATTCTTGTAGGTATGAAAGTTTAAATTCCATGTCTACTGCCTGTAAAATATTTTGCAGCCTCTGACAGGTAACACTTGAAATTGCCTCCAGATGAATACTATCATTTTCCAGTAACATAAAAAGCAATGTACATTATTTCTTTGCCTTTGCTGCTAAAGTAGTGACCAATCGATACTCAGAATGCAAATTACCAGATGCATCATATCAAGATTGTCAGAAGACTCAATTTTTTTGAAAAGGGAACTAACGAAGCAGCACTTGCTTCTAGACTAGCATGACTTGAGTATGGGGGTCTCACCAGAATCCTGTACCAAGTTCCTCACTGACTTTGTACAAGACATTTCACTATTTTAAAAAGCAAAAAGAAACACTTATAGACTGCTAGTTAAAAGCAAGAAAAAAAAATTACAACAAATAACTAGCATTTTCCAATATGGAAAATAAATCAAGCACAGCTCATCAAACAGCTGTACGACTTGCCACTTGCTTGACCCATTCTTTCTGATTTTTCTCTGAAGAACCCGGATAACATGGAAGAGGAGTCCATTTTGAAAACGTTAGTCTGGGAAAGTTAGTCTTACTACCATGGGAAGTAGAAATATGAAGTAAGCAGGATAAGGTCAACACATTAACATTTCCATGAATTCAGATCCCATATAACTTTAATCCTCTTCAGTGACAGGCAAACCATCAGAGGGGTGGAAATTAGACTTCAACATTAATTCAAAATGCCTGGTTTAACCTTTAGAAAATAATTCAATTTTCTCTTTCTTCCCTTTTCCTGTTCCCCTGTTTCCATACACCACGAAGGCGCTTTTCTGTTTCTTCAAAATTATCTATGTCTTTTTCAAGCTTTCATTTAAAATTTGGAGAAACTGCCCATGCACTCTTTATGAGACCTAAAGTACACATGTGGGACTTAAATTTCTTTCAAATTCTCCATGCCTCTTTCCTGTAGACTTAACTGAACTAACAAAGACAAATGAGTCCAGATTAGCTTCTATTCACCCAAAATACCAGTGGACAAATGTTAGCAGTCACTGCCTGGGAGTTCCAGGTGAACTTTTCAGTAACAAATCACCTGACAACAGACAAATGGGACTGAAGTTACAAAGAAGGGCACTCACCAATTATTTTGGAAAGAGGAGTTAAGAATTAATATTCCAATGGAGGAACACAAAGGAGAGAGAGGGAGAGAGGATCCCAAACCTTGAGTAAATGGTACTTGGGAATACTTAAAAACAGTTAGAAGACTAAAGCTTCAGAAAGTATTTTATTTTTTCTGGCTCCATGAGGCTGTCTAGGGCAACAATCATCCTTCTCACAGGGATCCTTCACGTTTCCCCAGACAGGTGGGCTGCAGCTTGCTATGTCTAGAAAACTGCAGCTCTGGAAAGGATCAGTTTAAGTAATCTGGCTGTCCTAGATCAGCAGGATCATGATAACAATGTCTTTGTCTTAGGCAAGACATCGAAGAGAGTAAAATACACCGCTCAGAAGGACCAAACACACTCAGATGCAAACCCAAACTGGTAGGAGCCAGCTTGTCTTGCTGAGAGACAGTCTGCAAAGATGGAAATTATGCCAATACCATGATATCTCTATCTCTGACCACACCAGCATAAGTCCTTCTTCGTTTCTAGAAAGGATTTCTATTTACCTTCATATAGGTTAGTGTGAGAGTGCATATGAGACTGTATCACTCTAATAAACATAAATATCTTAATAGCTTCAATGCAGCAAAACTTTTGTTAAAGACAAACATCTGCTATTTATCCTTAGACAAGGCACTGCAATTGTACATATAGACAAAAATGAGGATAGCCGGTTCCTACATAGGATGAGACACAAGAACATTACTGAAGGCAAACACATGCAAGAGTTCTGGAAATGTGTTCATGCTCCCTGAAGACACTAAACTCTTCACACAGGGACTTCAGAGAACAATTTCTCCTTACCTCTTTGTGCTCCTGAGGGGAAAGTGAACTCACCCAAGTGGTGAGGGCCCAATAGGAGGAAGTGGCAGTGAACTCCAGGCTAGCCCCTGGAACAATCACAAGTGCTTTTGTATTTTTGTCCACCTGCCATCACCTCCAGGTGATGTGGAATGTCATGTGAAGCAGGACACCACTAAGGAAGTGGTTCTTAAAATCAAAGGTGCGTGACAAGAAAAATAATCACAGATTCCAGTTCCTGAACAATAGATAAAACTATCTGTTTATTCCATTTCATTTCTATTAAAAAAAAAAAAAAAAGAAAAAAATTAAAGCCTGAATCAAAGCAATCTTGCTTATTTTACTTGCTTCCATCATCACTGTAGTCAAAGAAGTTCTATTCTTCTCATTTCTTGCCTGGCACAGACTTACTTTATTTTAAATACAAACCACTATAGTACTTGGTTGCCAAATTGCTGCATTTTTAAACATTCTAAATAGGACATTAGTTCATAGCATGAATGTTTTGAAATCTGATCAACAAGCTGTTTCTCAATACATTAAGCAAAGCAAGCAAAATTAGGCTGTTTTATGTCAGGTACTTAGCACAAATCCCTTAATAATGTGTTTGAGTGCAGAAACCATTAATAAATGCATAATTCCCTAAGACAGGCTTGATTAATTAAGTCATATGTGTATCCTTCTAATTAAAAAAAGAACATTAGGCAGATGAGTGGAATTTCTGAGTACAAAATTCAAAGGCTGTTTTGTTTTTATTTGAACAACGAAAGAAAAGCTGCTCGTTAATATAGCTGCCAAAAAAGCAGCAAGAGTGCTGACACAAACCCCCAAAACTCTGATTTATTCAAAACAACTAAGTATTTATACCCTCATTTGTAGTCCAATTTTTAATCAGGTAGCTACTTGATTAATCCAGGCAGGTCAGATTACAAGGGCAGCTGGTGCTAATATATACATAAGCAGATACATTTGTTGCATTTATTCTCAAGTAAATTGTCTAAAACCAAAGGCTTAGTGGTTTTTGAACTCTCAGAGAGAACTATTTTATGAAAAAATAACAGTCTAATGGTAGACTCCAGACTCTTCCAAAGCACACACTTTACTGTTGCGTGGACTGCAAATTTTGGTATTATACCATAATCTGCAGCAACACTGAAGTAATAACTATTTTTAAATGCATAGCTCTTCTGTTAAAACAATTAGCTTTTTGAGGTTCCTTTTTAAAACAAGTAAACAAAAATGGAAAGAACAGAAAACATAATGTTCTAAGGCATAACAGGAACATCAAATATTCTGCTAAGCTAACAGATACTGTTAAGCATAACAATTTTGCCAAGGTTATTTTTGCAGATAAGTAGGATTGATAACAGTCAGCAAAATTTGCTATAGCAAAGCTAGTAGATAAGCCCCACATGGTAACGTCTTGTCTCAGAAACAGGACCCCAGTTGAGGATAAAAGGGTAAAGTTAGTGGCCTGTAGGTAGGCAAGCCTGGTACCTACCTGTAAGGCAAGAAAACAGACTGATCTGCGGGATTAATCCCAGCTGAGGAAAGGACTCCACTGCTTTGAGCAGGGGGCTGAACTACATGATCTCCAGATACCACTTCCAACCTAAATTATCTTGTGACTGGGCCCTTGAGGAACTGACCTACTTAGAGGAACACAATGTCCTATGGCTGTTTAATTACAGAGAAGTGCTTTGATTTCGATGAGAAAGCAACCAGGTGTCTGAGAGCAAGAGTGAAAACAGTAGGCAACAATAAGTAAGCAGCAGCAACTGATACACTTGATATAGGTTTGACAAAATACACTGTATTCATGGGACAGGGAGGGGAGGGGAAAGCAGGAACAAGGGCACAGAAGTGATTTGACAGCATCCTAAGAAACATTATGGGACTCAAAATAGCTGACAAAATTGGCCTGAATCTGCTGACCTGAAAGAGGCTAAAAGTCAGACACCAGATCCAGTTATAAAGCCACTGAATTGGTTTCTTGAAGGGATTAAGTCTTTCAGTTCTTCAGCTCCTACATCCTAGACCATCAACATAAGCAACACTCCACAATAACAAGCAAACCAGCTCAACATAAGACCAGCCAGACGGCTACTGCATGTAGTCATAATTGGTTGGTGCAGCCAGATTTCCAGGCCTTATGCCTAGGCAATTAAATAACTCCCAACAAGAGTGACAAGAGTGAAAGAAGGTCCACCATGACTGCTAGTCTTTCCCCACAGTCTTCATCTAAAAGAGAGTTAGCTGGGAGAGTGGTCTGAAGCTTAGATAGACAGACTGAGTCTGCAGCTATGAAGAAGCCAGTACATTACTACCACATCAATGAATACAAGATGACTTGCTGCATTGGATATATGAAAGAGGTTACATGAGGGTGCAACTTTTGTGCAATCTGGAATGTGACTTTGAATTAAGCAGCATTCACTTTATTAGACAAGTAAGAACTGAATACAGCTCACCATTTCAGTCCCAACTCCCAAATCTGGCTTACATAGCACCTGTGGAGAGGCATACAAGGAGAGGAAAAAGATTTATCTGCTGTACCACTTCTTTGGGACAGGTGTTTATCTAAATGCATGAAACTTTCAGAGACAATTCACAGACCTTCCAAGCACTAAATTCCAAGACAATGCAATTGGCACCAGCAGTCTCCTTGACTTGAGGGGAAGCCTAAGATCTCCATGGAGAAAGAGAGGCTTAAGTACCTCTATCCAGAAAGACATACAGCACTGCACTTAACCTCTTCTGCTTTTGCCATAACATACATGCAGGCATCTACCAGACTCTCTGCTTAGTAGACTGATACAAGGCTACCACTCTTCAAAAATCCAGTAAAGAAGACTTAAACCAACAAGACATCCAGCATGAGACAACAAATCCTGTTCCTAAAAGGTTAGAGAATTACAGCGGATCTACAGAGACAAGATGTTGGAAGGGACCAAAGAAAAAGAACATGTACAGTAAAAGTCTGGTTGGAAAAGGTTTAAATGAGGAGATAGGGAGTGTTGTTAGGAGAATCTTGAAACTTGAAAGTTTCTTGCTTGATGGCAAGGTCACTAAATATGATAGGAATGGCAGAGAAAACAAACACAATCGGTCTGGATTTAAGTGTTTAATAGTAAATCCTGTTAAAAAAAGGGTTCCAGCTTGGCCCCAGCTGGAGAAAAGAAAGAGAAAATAAGGTTTCCATATTCTAAAGGGATCTGAGCTTAATGGAATTGACTTCTGGAATGGGAGGAAGAAACATCTATCCTACAAATCAGCCACCTTTTCCACCAGTCTTGCTTTCCAACATAACTCAAACTCTCTGTGCCTTCCTGGACTGTAATTAATTCCATGCAATCATTTCTTCCTTCTAGGAAAACTGTTTTCTTTCTAAAGCTTAGTTACAAGACTAGTTTCTTCTGTTGTTCTGAGCCCTCCAACTTGTTCTTGTGCTGTCTGCCATCTCCCATGCCCTTTGTCCATTGCCCTCCACCCTAGAAGATTTGCCAAGCTTAGTATACTTTCAGGAAGATACAGTCTCTCTTATCCTCCACTCATCAAACTCTTCCTTTACTCTCCTTCTTTCTACTGTTCCATCCACAACCTCTTCAAAAGCCTACATATTTTGTTTTGATGTTTTGGGTTGGGGGGGAGTTGTTTGGGGGTTTTTTGAGGGAAAAAACATATTAATCATTTATACTGAGTATGAAAATGAGAGCTAGAATGGTCTGGAACTGGACAGTTTGACTGATGAGGCTATTCCTGACTTAAATGATTTCAGAATGTGATTGAAGTCATCCTGATATCTAAATAGAAATAAAAATCTGGCCTTGCTCTGCAGACAGGCATTGCAAAATCTCCAGTAGGTGGATTTTTGTCAATAATGTTAGTTTTCCCTGAGTGTTTGTTTTCTGCTATTGCATGCCCGTGGCTCCCGGCTGCCAATATGCTAGGGTGCATGTCTATTCCCTGAAGATCAGCATTGTATCACAGGTCATCGTTCCTTGGGACTCAAGTCAGATTAACATCCAGGCCCACATGGTTTAATCTTTTAAGGTTAAACATCGCATCACACCAATTAAAAAAAAAAAAAATTACCATTGTTGATATACATAAGAAGCTTTCCTCTCTTTCAAAACTTTTCTCCCTCTACTGTTTCTCTTGCTCTCTTTCCTGGATCAAAAAGCTAAGAAACCTGGACAATTTGAGAATACATCTTAAAGAAAGCACTGCTTTTCCCTCTGTGTTTTTTTTTTTTTTCCAAATACTCATTTCTCTGCTTTGTAGAAAATGTTTACAGTCCAAATATACACAAAAAGGAGAACAAAATGGTTCATTTTTCCCTTTCCAACAAACATATAGTAAAACAGCATTTAGACTATGTGTGCTGACATACTTCAAAAACAAGGGGAAAATATCTGGCAGTTTTCAACTTTACTAAGAATAGCACCTCCATCTTTGTAAGGCCTCACTCCGGTGGATCTCAGGGACAGACGATGGAGCATGGCCTTCCAGAGACAAGTTTCCTCAACAATTACATTTTCCTGCCTTGTCCACAATCCCAGTGTTATTAAATGTTTGCAGACCATTTGCTGCAGGAGACAAGGGCACAGCCAATTCAGACCGAAGCCTGGAACAGGGATAAACATTGACATTCTGGAACCCACCTCACGGCCAAGGGTCTGGAGCTAGGGCCAGGATACAAGCCGAGGCTGAAGCCAAAGACAGGAACAGAACAAGCTGCCAAGAGGCAGGAACCAGAGCCAGAATATGATCCAAGGGTTGGGAGCCAGAGCCAAGATGCAAGCCAAAGGTCAAGAACAGCTGCCAGGGACTTGGATCAACAACAGGCTTCAATCGTTCAACAGCTGAAGACCAAATGCAGACACCGCTTTAACGCCCAGCAGCTAACTACATGGGATGGCCACACGTGTGACTGTGCTGCTGAAAAGCACCAGGCCTCCCTCACCCAGCAATTTCTAACAGGCCCCAGCTAGCACTGAACTCAGGCCAAACCCAGCAGTCCAGACCCAAATAAGCTGCAAACTATTGCATCACAGATAAGTATCAGTACTGGGGCATGAGGTAAACTCTGAAAGTAGCATCACAGCTTTCTTGCTCCCAGAGACCTGAATCAGCCTGATAACATGGTTCATTACACATAACACATGCCTGCAGTTCTGCATCCTTGTGCCTTTGGCAGGGTGAGCTACAACATACATTACTGCCACTGTGCATCAGGAAATGGGATGGCTAGATGACTGAAGTGGAGATCGAAACACAGAGAAGTTACAGGTACAAAACTACTTTCAAGGTTAGTTTCATCAACAAACTTGTGGCTGTGCAAACAGATATTCCAGTAAAGCCAGTTGGAAAGCTGGCCCCTTTATCAATAATCAGGCTGTCACATTTGCTAAAACAAAATTTAGGAGAAAAGCCAATGTATAAATGCATCCTTGTGCAGAGCCACAGACAAATAGCCATAGTGTCATAATTAACTCACTTTCTCCTATGAAGTCTGTAAAGTCTGAACTGAGAATTAGAAGCTTCAGAAATCAGTGTGGAAGAACAGCATGAAATATCTTATCACAATCTTTGGTTAGCCAAGGGAAAGGAAAACCATTAATTGCATCCAAGCTGTAGATATAACAAGAGGGCTTATCTAACCTGTAAGCTAATAAACCCAAGTGGTGGAGGAATGAACCAAGGCAGATAATCAGAGCCCACTGCACTGACACAGCCAAAGCTCATTCAATTAGAATTAGAAGCACCAACAAAATAGAGTTGTCTAATTTGCCCTGATTAAATACCAGGCATTTCCCAAAACTTCATCCTCTCTGTATCACGTTTGAAACAAGTTTTACTGAGATGTATGTATTTTTCCTTTAAAATAGTCTTCAATTTTTATTTCTGCAGATGATGAATTACAGGCTGCGTAGAAAAAAACAAGTTTTACATTATCAGCGTCCAAAACCATCAAGAGCCATGCTCTTCATTCTCTTCCACATTTGCATTTTACACCCTGCTGACCCAGGTCAGGTAAATAGCTGCTTATGAAGGAAAAAGGTGATGTTTTCACTCCATTGTCTTTACAAAGACTTTGTAAATGCATGAAAAGGTGAATTAAATTTGGTTTAGATTTTATAGTAGCTTCTAATCTTTGCACTCATGATAAACACATATGTATACATGTGTGAAAAGCTGTAAGAGGTGGAGGAGAGGAAAGGGCTCCCTAGGTAGGAAGAAGGTGAGTTGTAGGGTTGTGCACTGGGATTCATTACAAAGGTGAGTCCAACAAACCTACATTCATCTTGGTTATTTGACATGGCCCTTCTTTGTCCTAGACAATACACATGATGTCCCTGTGTTGTCATATAATGTCATCAAATTCAAACTCATCTATAGGCATTCTTTTAAGAGCATGCAAGAGTGGTTTTCGTGGAGGAAAGGAAAAAGAGGAGGGCAAAAATTAAGAAGATAGACATTTTGTTCGGCTTTGTAAAGAACCACACTGCCAAAGCATAGATGAGCTTCCTTTCTAGATGAAATAAGAGTTTGTGATACTAATATTTCCCTTTGCCAGAATCTCTGTAGGTGCATCTACTCCTAGTTAAATTCCAAATATTGAACATTATTTTTTAAATAAAAAGTCATGTTTGGAAAGCATCAACATTTCTGTGGGATTACAAAATCAGCACCTTGGTATTTGAGCCCAACTCAATTTCCCTTGGACTGGGAGAGTGGAACATGAGTCGATGATCCCAGTGAACTGCACATTGAAATTGCAGGCTAAAAGGAAGGGAAACCAAAATAAAGTAGATGTATAGATTGATCTAAGAAAATCTCATTGCTGACACAGTGAGATCAAGAAATAATAGACTTCAATGAGTTAGAGATTGCCCCCTTTTATTGCGTTTAATTTTACAACAATATTATTTTTAAAGAGGTAGGATAACAAAAAAAAAAAAAAGATACATGGTTTCTAAATGCTTTAAAGTATATTAACAAGTGCAAGTGATAGTGCATATCAATCCAAACCTCTCAAATAATGGCTGTTTCTCTGGTCTGTTAAAGAAACTAATACTCAGGCTTCAGGACATTTACAGCTTTAGGCTTTCATGTGGCTGTCCTCACCAGGAAATCAGCACATACTCTACGACAAGCTTTCCTCAGTGAAAGAGGCTGTGAAATGATAGCAGAGACGTTTCCAGCTGAAAGCCTTTTGGGGGTGGGGGGGGAAGAGAGCAATCACTTCTCTAATTTCTGTGGGAACTGTGCTGAGGAGATGGGTGTAATATTTCTTGCCACTGCTCAGATACCATTACTGAAGTCCCTTTCTTTTCTTCCTTGAAGGTCTAAATCGTTCAAGTCGAATACTGAAAAATATCTACTATCAGTAGTAGTAACGTCATAACTCATAAAGCATTTGTTACATAAGTGTCAAGCATCTCCCAAGCAAGATTGTTAAAACCTAATATCGGAATTTTTTTCCAGACTAAAGTAATATCTATGCATTGATAGGCACAAGTCATCTGGAGTTGTTAATATACTTCAGAACAGCTAGAAACCACTTACTTAGACCACCCCTAAAGCCTAGAAGAGTAAAAATAGTTTTCGGTCTGTTATTTAGCCTGAGGTTAAAAATACTTTGTGACAAGGTTTTGACATATGTCCTACAAGTAGAAGCTCATTTCTCTACAAGGGAAGTAACTGACTGCTGTTAAAGCTGGATGGGTTGTTAACAACACAGGTGCCCCTGTAATTTCACAGATGCCTGGAGGGTTCATCAGGTATCTCTTCACTTAAACATCAGCAAGTGCGGGGAGGCAAAACCATATGGGATGAAAAGGACTCTTCCAGTAAAGTAATTTCTTACTTGTAAATCCTACTAATTTATGACCCTGTGTTAATGCCTCAAGCTCTTTGAAGAACTATTACATAAATCTTTTTTAACTGCATTATCATCTCTTGCACACAAAACCATAATTTATTCTAAGGACTTCAAAGGTCATCAGTTATCCTGGCTGCAGCTCCAGCCTGACATGGCAATCCATTAAAGACGGAGACTCTTCCCAACAAAGGTTTTCACTTTAAATTGCCGGATAACTGAAACTGTTAAGTGGTCACTCTCAGACAAATAGTCATCATATTTTTATTATCTTTAAAAGCTTCTGTTCAACTCTGTAGGCTATTAAGACATCAGCTGTCTTCCCCATAGCCTGTATTTTTCAAGATTTATAAAATATCCTCATTATGATATGTTAATGTATATTTGACCTTGATGAGTTCCATCCCCACTATTATTCCAAACAAACTCTTAGAATGGAGCACACATCAGGAAAGAAGCTTCTGCTTTGCAAATGTATTCAGAAGAAAGGCACCCTTTTCCAAGTATTTCAAGCAAGATTTCTTTGGTGTTCAAAAAAGATCTGCCAGCTTCACATCTGTTTATACCCCTGGTTTGAATATGCTCTCTGTATCAAAAGGATAAAACTTCTATAAAAATATTTTGAGTGTTTATCATAAAAAGTCCAAAAAACCACCTCCAGAGTAACTGGAAAAATATACAACTAAAAGGAAAAACAAATTAAAAAGGCTTGAAAGCAACTCAAACAAAGAGGGATTTACCAAATGGAAAAGGCAGCTGTAATGGCTGAACTCTCTTTATCAGTATTCTAACAAATAACACCTCCTGTGCTTTAAATATTTAATGTGAAATCCATGGATTTATATAGCTTACAAAATGCCAGAGGCTTATTATCTTTACAGATTGCATGACAGGAATATTCATAACATTTGATTCCACTGTTTAAGACAACAGGAATTCCTCCAGGTGCTAATGGTAGATAACTTGTGTGCTGCTTCAATAATCTACTAATTATAGAATCCCTCAGGTAGAACAATGTCATTAATCTGATTAAATTATTTATATTTCTGGAAAGCAAAATCTTATTAGGTCCTTGGCATTTGACTGTGTATATTATGCAGCTGTGTTTGTAGTTTATGGTGTGGAGGAAAAGGTCTGTATTTTATCTAGCCATCACCATAGCTGGAAGAGGACCAAAGTGTCTTATATCCTAACTTATAGTGCCATTCATAAATTCCAGGGCATGCTCTGCATTGCATAGGTTGTCCATTTAGAGCACTATAACACTTCTGAGAGTGAAGGTTTGTTGTGAGGCATTTACCAGGCACCTCATCTTCTCAAGAGCAATATGGCAACAGATGTGGATGGATTCTCATCCACCCACTACAGGGTAACCATGTTAACACTAGTGAAATTATGAAACACGGTAATCTAAGATCAGAATCAAACCAACTGCCAGAATTAAAGTGAGGGTTGTTTTCTATTAAATACAGCAGTAAAAAACAGAAATGCAACATATGTTTGCATAAAGCATGGTCAGATCCCACTTCAGTAGGTATGATTTTAAAACAGGAGGGAGCATAGGGGATCGGGAACTGGTATCTACCTTAAGTTGTAATTTAACACATAATAGTGGCACTAAAACTAAATGCATTATAAGTTAGCAAAACCAGAAATTTTATTAAGTATTTGCAGCACAGAATATATTTTCTGCAGCAAGCATCTTCACATCACATGGGGTGACGTGTTGATTGTTTATAGACAAGCGACAAATTCCACTGTCATCTCTGTACACCATCATGAAGTATATAGAACTTCTATTCTGTCACACAGATCCATTTGAAACTTATCTCCCTACATTTGCACAACAATTAGAACAACTGTAATCAACATAAAGATGTTCCAGTAGTAAAGAAATAAAACCAACAGTACATTTTTAGTCACTTACATATTAAGGTATTTAGAGAACTCTTAAGGATATGATGTTGCACCTTTTTTAACTGCCATATCAGATAAGTTAACATGCTCAATAATTTACGGAATAATATCAAGCTGTCTTTGTAGGTCATGATTCTGCTAATATTTTTTTACAGTCAACTTAAATTCACATCCATTTAGGGCTAAGAACAGGCTTAAATGTTAGTGGTATCCCTTCAAGCAAAAGATTGCTGTTCTGCTTTTATAAAAACCATCAACTAGTATGACCGTTTAGCTTTTTGCCCTTGAACAGCATAGAAAAAGTTGAAAACACCAGTGTCCCACTGGGCACATATTAAAATACAAGATCTAACAGTCCCGTCTTTCCTCAAAAACCTATGAACTTTTACATTTTAGATTTTGGTATGAAATTCAGTTTTCAGACCAGAAGTAACTCATACGGTACATACTGTATGTAGTCAGCCACTCTAAATATTATAAAGCATTAAAAGTCCTAACATTACTGGAGAAGCTACAGCCTTTTATTCCTTTACACAAATTACCAAAGACTCCTTCCAGTGCATTACTGGCTGTCTATCAAATGCAAAGGATATCTGGAAAGAGATTAGAGGGAGCAGTTTCACATATTCAGCTGATTCTTCTAACAAAAAATAATTTCATTTTGTGAGTCATCTTACTTTCTGGCAACAACAACAAAAAAAGCGATAACACATTTCACCTCTGTCCTACGCAAATCTGGTCATATAAAATGTAGGATGTTCATCACAGTGAAAGTGAGAAAGAAGAGTCCTCTCCACCCTCCAATAACAGCTCCTGCAATGAGTCATAGCAAAAAGTCACCTTGCATAAAACACAGTATCTTTCTCGGGTCAAACTCTCTGCTAGCTGATCTGGCACAGTATAACTGAAATTAATTAACCAGCAACGATTTGTACCATAAGAAAGTTCAGTGCTCTTTTTATCAACAGGTTTCTGATGTGCTTCTTGAGAACAGACTTTCCCAGGGAAGCCTGGTTTGCATGGCACAGATCTGAATGACAGCACATGCCTGCTGATACCACTATGTCAGTAGACTTTCTTAAAGCCTCTTAAGTGAGAAAAATGTCCATTCTTTCAGACATGTCCACTTGAGTCATTGCCAGAGAAAATTTACAGTCCACCCTGGAGACGTAAAAGTAATGATTCTTCCATCTGCCTTAAATCAGAGGGGTACTAAGCATGCTCCCACAATCAGTTCACTGCTCAGTTGGACAACATGCTCAAGGTTCGAAGCTTTCATATGTTTAAGAAAGTCCTCTGTGCAGAATAAGATACATAGATACAACCATACTTTTCTTGTGACCACCCTTACTGTTCCTGAGGTCAGGGAGGTCTGACACATGTTTGCTATACCCAGTAAGCATCTGCTAAATAGCCAGCTTTACAGAGAAGAGAAAAAACATGCAATATCTTACCTTCAAGCTTAAAGACCTCATTTACTCCTACTCTACAGCTACTGTCGCGTCACAAGGCATTATCCAGGATATGTAACGTTCCAGCAAAGTCTACTATACTGGGTGATAAAAATCCAAGTGAGTGGAAAAATAACAAGATTCAATGCTGAACCAGCAGTAAAGACCTGTTACAAGCTCTGTGCTAAAGGATTTTAGCATTTTCTCTAGAGGATACTCTGATTTGTTTTGCTATGTCCACTAGCCATCAAATCCAAGAACAATGACTTTTTGCACCTATAAAATATTATACCACATATCAGAACAGAAATCTAGATTCAGAAGGCAGTAAAACCAGCACTGGTTCCTATACTTGTTAGTGGGAAGGAGAAAGTGAAAAGAAATGATAGTCAGTGTAGGCAATGCTGCCACCTTAATAATAGCCCTCAGTGCACAAAGACTTTGTGCCTACATACATTCAGTGTACATTATGCTCTGCTCAAGGATGCGAGGGATAAGAAGTGGCTTAAACTATCATGCCTTCACATCTACATGCTACAGCTCTCTTCCAGGCTTTTGCAGGAGAGATAATGAACTTCACTAGGAGGGTAAGTATGGGAACCCTGTTCTTTCCAAAATACTTCTACAGCTCCACTTTCAAAATTAAATTTGCTTTTGCCCTACACAAAGGCCAGTTTCTACTTATCCTCAAAAAATAGAAAACTAGTCATAGAAATAGTTAAAGATTTAATTCCTATATAATATTCTTTTTTTCACTGCAATTTAAAGAGGTCCTAAGATCTTATGTATGTGCACTCATTTCCTGCATAAAGTTAAACTGCAAAGGCAGACAAACAGTTGCTCTGAACCAGATGCAAGTAGACATACTGGGAGAGTAGAACGAGTACGGGGCACAAAAATAGTGAGGGGATGCAAGACAGAACAGCAAAGGACAGGAGGAACAGATTAACTGTTGTTGTAAACTGCAGAAACTTCTCTGGCTCCAGTAGACTACGACAGTTTGCACAGTTGAGAACTGCCCTAGGACAAGACACAGGGAAAAGAGATCGGACAGAAAAACGGTATGGCACAAGGCCTGGTCAAAACTGGATTTTAGGTGTTAAACTTTGTATTAAGGGATCTTTTGTCTTCAGGCTATCCAAGACAGGAATGCAATGGCAGTGACAGAGAGGTGAGCAGGTAAAAACATCTGCCAAGCCAGAAATATCTTTTTGCAATGTTAACTGTCTACTCATAGTGGGTATTATAGATGCACTGTTTGGCAGGGGCTGGAGGTTGCTATTTTGTTTTTTCTGCATGACTGCATGCTTGACTATGGTTTGTGTTTACTATTATTTTTTGGCAGATTAAATAATTGTGTGTATAAATAGAGGGAATATAGAACTGTGCATTTTAAAAAATAACTATTCTTACAACATCAGCAACAGGCATGTAATTCTTGTACCTCTTGCTCATTCAAAATTATAACCTTAGGTATAAAATAATTCACAATTTAGTCACTGAAAAAAAAAATTAAAAATCTGATTCTCAAAATTGGAATATGCTCAGGCAGCTCTGCTGCCTCCAGTGAAATGACACCTGATGTCCTTTATAGGATTTAACAACAAATATCTGCAAGTGTGAATGAACTCATTACATGTCTGACTGTGGTCTTTTCTTCTCTATCATTCTTCAGGCTTCTTTTCCACCCAGAAAAACACTGATATCAGTACTACTGAGACCCAGTCTTGGGGTTTGTGTGGTTTTTTAATCCATAATGTATACTGTACCTCAGTCTACTTTATTGTTTCTTCAGATTAAACTGGTATGAAATGCAGTAAACACAAATACTGGTAGCCCTAACTAAAGAAAGCTGTCATCTCAGATAGTTACAGCCCGTTACCTAAAAGTCTACCAGATCTATAAATCCAATGACCATTTACAATAAAACCTTTATATCACAGAATTATAGAATCATATAAAACAGAGACAATGCATAGCAATATAAATTGTTATGCACACTTGTGTATGGTAGGTAAGGTAGGCTAAGTTCCAATATCCATATGTGCAAACTCAGCTCAAAAACATTTCCCTAAACAAGCTTACAAATTAGAACAGCTTTGCTGACAGGTCAGCTTGTATAGAAAATCTTGAAATCCAAATATCTACCTTGCTGAATTCTTAATACTTTTTTTATCTCTAACTTTCATGGTGGGATAATCAACTATTCATAAATATTTTCTTTTCTCAGAATGCCCTCTGCAACATGTAAATGTAATTTTAATTGTATAATTTGTTCTTGGTGCTTCAGATGATTCAGCAATAGTCCAAGCCCCAGCCCTCCTTGTCACTCACAAACCTCCACCAGGGGATTACAGTACATACATAGAATCATAGAAGCATTTAGGTTGGAAAAGACCTTTAAGATCATCAAGTCCAATCATCAGCCTAACACTGCCAAGTCCACCACTGAACCATGTCCCTAAGCACCACACCTACACGTTTTTTAAATACCTCCAGGGATGGTGACTCAACCACGTCCCTGGGCAGCCTGTTCTCATGCTTGACAACCCTTTCAGTAAAGAATTTTTTTCTTAATATCCAATCTAAACCTCTGCTGGTGCAACTTGAGGCCCTTTTCTCTTGTCCTATCACTTGTTACTTGGGACAAGACACTGACACCACCTCACTACAACCTCCTTTCAGGTAGTTGTAGAGAGCGATAAGGTCTCCCCTCAGCCTCCTTTTCTCCAGGCTAAACAACTCCAGTTCCCTCAGCTGCTCTTCATAAGACTGGTTCTCTATACACTTCACCAGCTTCATTGTCCTTCTCTGGACACGCTTCAGCACCTCAATGTCTTTCTTGTAGTGAGGGGCCAAAACTGAACACAGCACTCGAGGTGCAGCCTCACCAGTGCCAAGTACTGGGGGACAATCGCTTCCCTTGTCCTGCTGGCCACACTGTTTCTGGTACAAGCCAGGGTGCTATTGGCCTTCTTGGCCACCTGGGCACACTGTTGGCTCACATTCAGGCAGCTGTTGACCAATACCGCCATGTACTTTTCTGCCGGGCATTTTTCTAGTCACTCCTCCTCATGCCTGTCAGGCTGCATGGGATTGTTGTGACCCAAGTGCAAGACCTGGTACTTGGCCTTGTTGAACCTCATACAATTGGCCTCAGCCCATTGATCCAGCCTGCCCAGATCCCTCTGTAGAATCTTCCTTCCCTCAAGCAGATCAGCACTCCCACCCAGCTTGGTGTCATCTGCAAACTTACTGAGGGTGCATTCAATTCCCTTATCCAGATCATTGATAAAGATACTAAATGGAACTGGCCCCAGTACTGAGCCCTGGGGAACACCCCTTGTGACCCACCGGCAACTGGATTTAACTCCATTCACCACCACTCTTTGGGCCTGGCCATCCAGCCACTTTTTTACCCAGAGAAGACTACACCCGTCCAAGCCATGAGCAGCTGTTTCTCCAGGAGAATGCTGTGGGAAACAGTGTCAAAGAGTTTACTAAAGTCCAGGTAGACAACATCCACAGCCTTTCCCTCATCCACTAAGCAGGTCACCTTGTCATAGAAGGAGATCAGGTTAGTCAAGCAGGACCTGCCTTTCATGAACCTATGCTGACTGGGCCTGATCCCCTGGTTGTCCTGTACATGCCATGTGATGGTACTCAAGATGATCTGCTCCATGACCTTCCCTGGCACCAAGGTCAGACTGACAGTTCCTGTAGTTCCCCGGATCCTCCTTCCAGCCCTTCTTGTAGATGGGCACCACATTTGCTGACTTCCAGACAACTGGGACCTCCCCACTTTGCCAGGACTGCTGATACATGATTGAAAGTGTCTTGGTGAGCACTTCCACCAGCTCCCTCAGTACTCTTGGGTGGATCCCATCCAGCCCCATAGACTTGTGTGTGTCTAAGTGATGTAGCCGGTTGCTAACCATTTCCCCTTGGATTATGGGGGCTTTATTCTGTCTTCCAGCTCAGGGGCTGGGTACCCCATGAACAACTGGTCTTACTATTAAAGACTGAGGCAAAGAAGGTGTTATGTACCTCAGCCTTTTCCTCATCCTTTGTCACTATGTTGGCATGGCATTTCTACATGGCATACTGTAGAAAAGCCGAACTCCCTGTAATACTACCAAACACAAAGACTCCACCTCATCACCTGAATTATTTTCTAGGCCTTCAGCTGAAGTAAAGAATCATAAATAAGGGTGGCAAATGAAGCTGAGATAAGCAATAAGGTTTAATTCTCTGATATTAATGCTCCCTAAGGGTGCATTATCACCCTATAAGATAAGTGTAATTAATTCTAATTCTAATCCTGCTCAGAATTTGCATATCAGAAGCAGGCCTAATCTGCTCTGGAAAAATGTAATACGCCATATATCTGTTGGTCACTCTACATCTACCACTTGTCACATTCATGTACATTGTTCTTCTTCAGGATTATCTGCACTGTTTGGGGTCATTTCTGAACAAGTCAAACACGATATGGTAGAGCCAGTTCAGAAAATTCCTGATTACTTTTCTGTTCCATAAACCAATTCCATAAACTAGTTCCATAAACCAGCAAAAGATCTAGAAGTTTTCCTGACACTTTATTAAAACTCATGCCCACCTCTGTATCCTTCTCAATATCCATCCAAAGCCTGCTGGTGACCTTAGGCCACAGGAATTCACTTCTCTAGTACAGTTCTGCCAGGAAGAAGGGCTGGAGCATGGAGCTCCCAGTCTTCAAGCCCCCCTGAATTCTCACAGCTACTGACCAAAACCACTAATGAGCCATTTTGCAAATTGCATGGCAGGTCTGCATAGCCTGTAGCAGCTGACGGCATCCTTTATGGTTTGCCACAGATTGAGAGGTTCATGTAAACTGTCCAGCCAGGACCACAAGCACTTTGTGACTCTGCAGGAACTGAAGGTATGCAAGAACTGTGGCCAAGACCATAGTTTAGAGGTTGGGTTCTCTCACTCCACTTCATCCTCAATTTTTGCAAGTCAAGTCATCAGTTGTTTTCCAAGATCTTTATTTTCCTTTCTGTGGGAAACTTTGGCATTTCTACTTCTGGTTTCAGAAAGCCAAAACTTTTGACTTTTGGACCAGTTCTATCATCTTGTTGTTTATTAAAGCAGACAAATCATCATCATAAGAAAAGGAGCACCATGGAAAAGGGACAGCACCTTCTGTGCAAACCACCTTCCTGTATTCTCACATGGGTCCATTTGATGTTCTCAACGTAAGAATTTTAACAAAGGGTGCAGATCATATTTTTGCCATCTTCTTTACTTCTTTCTAAAGGCTACCTGATTCGTAAAGGCAGCTAAGACCTGAGCAGTCTTCTGATGCAAGGGGGAATTGGGACCTGTTCATCTGACACCCTGTCTGAGTGCAAGGGAAGAGGCAGATTTTGCCCAGGCGACCCAAGGCAGGCCAGCAGCAGCACCAGCTGCAGCAGCTGAGGTGGCCAGGGGTGGATGTGCCACCAGCACCATCATAACCAGGGGGGAACCACAGACCATTTGCACAGCTCAGCTCTCAGCCAAAGGCAACACCTAGCTTATCTGGCTGTGCTACCAATTCCCCCTTGGCTCCCTTGGGAGAAAGGTGGCAACCCTCCTCAAGCCTTCCATAGCTGCTCACACCAAGCTAGTGCAACCAGTACAATCACCTTGAGAAGGGGTGTTTTAGGCAGCAGTCACCTAATGGATGGGGTCACCTCACTATGGGGCACAGAGACGCCCAGTTATATACTCTGGTCCCAGTCTACTTTCTGCAAAAGGTCTTTATGCTGCTTCACTGTTGCTGTCCACTGCGCATCCCAGAGGACATGAGAGAGCTGCCAGCTGGCACTAAGCTGACTTACAGCCAGTGGTGGCCACCTGGGGAGATGAGAAGATCCAGGGCTAGCTAGATTTAGTCATAAGATAATTTTGGTGTTTATGACCATATGTCTGTGATGGGCATTACTCAGAGGTACAAGCAGTGCCAAAAGGAGAGAGATCAAGATTATTGTGAAGCCCAAAACAATAAAAATAAATCCAGGTTTGGGGAGGGAGATGCACACATTTCATCCTTGCCTAGACATGACTCATCAGTACTCTCCTCTCCATGCAGCCTGAGGAGCAGCCCCAGCGCTTCCCTCCCTCCTCCTCCAGCCTCTCCCCTGTTCACTTACAAACCACATCAAGTCACGACTTTACAGCTACATCACTTTTCCTGCACACAGCTGAGCATATCATGCATAATAATTCAAGGACCACTATTATGCTGTTAAATAACTTTTTGTCTGCTAATCGGGATGCAATTGGATTAGCTTTCACTGCCTGACCTCATGGCCACACTACCCAGCCACTTAGAAACACTGCTTCATTTTCATCACAACATTGATGCAACAAGGAATTATTATAACCATTTTACAGAGGCACAGAGTGATTAAGCTGTTTGCTCAGAGTCAGCATCAGAGTCCACAGCTGAAGTCATAAAACCTAAAATCCCACAACTTGAAAAATACAGTCATCCATCATCTGTCTCCTTGATAATTCTGATGCTACATGGGAGAGTTTCCAGGGATGATCATGTTCCACTGCTTCTCTCTGACCTCAATAACCATTTCCCAGATTTGAAAATAGTAGAATAAGAGAAAGGAAATATTATAGAACAAGTTTATCTTTAAGCTTAGGAAAAAACTGCAGACTAATTACACAATAAAACCTCAGGGGATTATACAAACAAGTACCACATTGTATACATTGAAGCAGAAAGGAAAATAGTTTGTACAAAGAAAAAATATGTCAAAAGTACAGCTATGGCCAAAGAACTACAAATAAATTTATTTGAATATATTTATTGGAAATCTTACTAAGATATTTTGATCACCCTGGAGATACTCTCTATGGGAAATTTCCATACTCCTCTAGCCTTTAAAAGTAGTCCTGAGCAGGAATTTAAAAGGGTGAGGCCTTTGAGTATATTCCTGTTGCTTCAAATTCCCCCACTTCTCACTCCTGCCCCTGACAGTACACATCTTTCTGTAAGACATCTCCCAGTTCAGAAGAACAAGATGCCAACTCACTGTATGTCTTTCATCTCAAAAGAGCAACTTTAAGCACCTAGACAACACCTAGTTGCCAAACAGAATATTAACCTTGAAGAAGCTATTTTCTACAGAGATATGTATTAAAAGCAGGACAGAAAGATCATTTTCCTGATATACAGGATCTAACTGGAAGACTCCTGCTGTTCTACCATGTCCAAGGAAAAAACTTCTCTTCCTCCTGTTCACTTTACAATTAGAAACCATAAGAGATGAGGAGTTACACACGAACCACACAATTTCAAAGTAACTATCATGTAAGCAGAAGAGTTTCAGTGCTCCTTTCCTTCCTTATGCTGTATCCAGATGCGTTTCTTAGATCTTTTTTATCCAAATCATTTTTCCTTGTATTTTTAAGGGGCTAATCTTTTGTTTTGTTTCAATATTACTAGTACTTCAGAAATGTGCTAAAAGTTTGCACTATTTTTAATTGTAAAATAGTTACATGAGAGAAAAATATCATCTTCTGATCATTTATAGATTCTTTCTGCCATAAAAACAAGTAAATTATTTTGATAGATCTGCCATTTTAGGGTAGCTATTATTGCACTTGGGTTGTATAAGGCGATATGTTCAGATAAAAACTGTTACAGTGAATAGTGTCACTGTTGGATAGACTTTTATGTTGACAGTTTAGCCTGGCTGATCTCTAGCAATTCATGGAGATAGGCTCATTATAAGTTTAATAAGGAAACTGTATATCACATGAAGGAACAAAAACCAAAGGAAAATTTAGCTGGAGTGTCAGGAAAAGCTGCTATAATACAGAGTAACTGCATTACATTCTTCAGAAGAACAGGAAAACAGCAAAGGAAAAATACTGTTCTCTACCAAAAGAAACACTCTTTTTAGGATATTTTCATGGGTTAAGAGCAAGAGGAAAAAAGCAAAATAAATATTGCATAAATTGTATTTCAAGGCTACGTGAAAATTTTGGCAAATAGGGTAAAGGTTCATTATCCCTCTCCCTGCTTCTTTGTAGTTTTTCTCCAGGTAGACAACTTCGAGCTGTTCATGAACTGGAATGCAGAAACCTTTCTTTATGTCTAAATACCCACAGAGAGCAACAATTTCTGGAAAGTAACTTCGCAATAGAATAGCCTAGACAATGGAAAAGACTTCATAATCACTCTCCTTTTAGTGAGGCTTTTTATATTACTTTTGTTTGGGGATGGAAAATATCAAGGTATGAGATTTATGATGGGAAAGGAATCCCACTTTCTGCACAGTTCCACCATTTAGAAGGAGGTTCTGCAGTATCTGCAGAAATACATGCCCCAGATGGTATGACTTACACATCCCCAGTATAAGCTTCCTTCTTTTCCTATGCGAAACAGTTTTCTCTGCACTCTTTTCCAGCAGTTATGCCCAAACCATACTGTAATCTGCAAACCCTTCCTAGTATAGCCGAGAGCCTGACTCATGGTTTGCAGACCACTCACTCACCTCTTGTCTTTTGCTTTTCTCTCACTGTCCCAAGCTTGTTCTGCAGCTGCACAATATTACCACCACCCCAAACACCTTCTGCTGTCTGTCATACAGGGGACTCACCTTCTTGGAGTCACTAGCACTAGCAAGGTACCTGTTTGCTCAGTGATTCTTCAGTATTTGGCTGATATCTTGCACTTTCTTGTAAATTGACATCAGTCCTTTCAGTATTTTACTGTCTTCCACACAGAAAACCCATAGGTAGAAGTCAGTTGAAAATGATGCAGTCTCTCTCTCCCCTTTTTTTTTTAAAATCAGAATTTACAAATCCCGACAAATGCCACTGCTTACAATGGACACTGATGGGGCCACCTTTCAGCACTGTCGTGTACAGAGCTTCCCACTCAAGCCAGAAAAGGGCACTGCTTACTTCATTTTGGCAACATATCAAGTGAAAAATAGTTTTCTCTTCCTCCCTCCAGCTGGCCGCCTCCTCACTTGGGCACTTCTCTTGCCCGTGACACAGACTCATCAGGACAATCTCATGGCAAGGGACACTCACAAATAAAGTTGTGCTAAGGCACAGGTCTTGGTGCTTAGGCATTAGCTTGTTTCTTAGCTTGTCTCTTTTCCCATAAGGAGATCAACATATTCTTACCCTACAGTTTCCCTCACTTCCTCCAGAGAATGAGAAGCGTTCGCAGGTCTCAAACACATGCATATGCATTTCTCCCCAAACTCCTTTTGAAACAACCATTTGCCTTTTAGTTTTGGATCTTTAATGCAACATTTTCATTTTTCAGGTAAAAGCAGCCTTGAGATGCTATAACTACAGACCTCAGATGTCCTCAGGAAATTCAAAGTGCTTTAGCTAAGCTGTTCTCAGTTTCAATAACGTGGGTGTTTGGAATTAGCACTTGTCACATTTATCTTATGTTAGAGTGGTTACAAATGCATCACTGAAACCATGACACTTTAACAAGCTGCCAGCATAGATTAGTACTGCCTAGCTTTTACATGGCATTTTAGCTGTGAATCTCAAAGCATGCTACAGAAGATGGTAAGCAACATGCCATTTAGCAGACAGAAAAGAGTGAGAGACAGTGTGGTGAAACAGCCTGCTAGAGGCTGCTCAGGAAAGCAGTTCCTGGCCACTGAAACTAGGGTTGATAACATTCTTAACAAGGGTGTTCCCTGTCTGCCTGCTGGCAAACCTTCAGAAATACCTTGCAGCCCTGTGTCCAAAGAGCAGGTTTTCCATGCCATGCTATGGATTTTGAGCTCTTATTGCTGCAAAAGAGAAAAGGCAAGGCACAAGGCTACTTACAGGAATCCATTTCCACGGATTGGCCTTCTCCTAAAGTGTTTTTTCAGTCGATTTTTCACCAGTGCTTTTCCGTTCTAGCAGACTCCCGTGCCATATTTTGAGACTCCATTCAAACCCAGTCGTACTGCTGAAACCACTAGAAACCTTTCCAATTTATACCTGTCAACCAAAGTAAGACTCTAACCAAAATGTGCTCCTGTATGAAAATGCCAGTAACCATTTAAAAATTCAATATATTTCTTTAGCAGATGATTACAACCAAACTGGCTTTTAGCCAGTCACTCTAGTCTGCTGTGCTGTACCATATCTTCCTTCACTAGAGCATACTGAAGTTTTTTTACTAATCATGCAGTCTCTAGCATTGATAAAAGACAGGTTAAGCAACAGACAAAAAAAAAAATACAAAACCCAAGAACATATTTAAACATCCTTTTGATACAATACAACAAAGGTAGTTTATGCCAATTTAGAGGTAAGGTGGCAAAAATAGCAGGACCCCAATTTTCAAAAGTCAACACCTTCTTTAAATGTTTATTTCTAAACATCCTGGTGAGAAGGCTGTGGCTTGAACAAACAAAATGCCAACTACAGCTTTCAAGAAGAGAAATCTGTGAAGCAGAACTGGATATCCGGAGCTGAAACTCTTGGCTACTTATAGTAGGAAGTAAATGCATAGCATGCATAGAGGACCACGCTTAAGCAGCTTTGAATCTCTATACATCTGACATGTTTGAAGCATATTCGAAAGGCATCTCAGAGAGGACCACAGCACTACCTAACACCTTTACACATGTGCATGCTTCAGTACCACCTCTTCCAACTCAGCAACACCTATATAATTTCTAAGGTTGGAGAAGGGATCGGTGTGACACAGCATAGGCTTTCTGTTGCCTATTCTTTCTAAGTCTTTTTGCACATTTTGAAGAGCTGATCGTGTTGCTTCGGCCATATAACATGGTTTAAAAGTAGCTGGAGTGAGAATTAAAATCCTAATTTGCATAGCCACGGTACAGCACTCAAAACAGAGTGAAAAACACTCTATGACCTACTTTTCAATTGTTGGAGTTTCATGGCAATGGCAGAGTTCAAAACAGAACTCGTGTTTCCCCCTTGAAATTACTCAATATATTAGGAAGAAAGGAGCAAGGAGGAGAAAAACTTTTAAAGGACAAGAAAAGGTTTAAAAAATATATTTCATAATGATATTACATGGGGCTTCTAGTTTGAAAGACTTCATGCTCATATTATCCCATGTAGATCAGTCTTCCCAGTTAGGCCAAGTTCTCCTGTGATGCATCGCTTGTAGCTCACAGTAGTTGTGCTTCCCTTCCCATTCCCCTCAGGAGCCCAGTCAGGACTTGTGAGCACTAGGAAGAAGAGGAACCCGAGGACCCAGAGGACTGCAGTATCTGAGAATAAAAAGAATTAAATTTTCAACAACGGAAGTAGATATGCTGTGGAGAAGATAACATGCTTCTTGCCAAAAATTCAGATTTTTAGTTGGCCTTAGTTACAACCAGCAAACTCCTTTTTATTGGTAGAGGGCCAGCAGCTATTCTAACCAAATTTCTGCAATTAATCATTATTATAACAACAAATAACAAATTATCTAGTTAGATAATGATATGGAAGTAATATACACTTCTAAAGGAAATACTTTGCAAATCAGCAGTTTAATATATTTTCTCATACTATAATTTTCTATTTGCCAGCCTGACAGATAACGCACACTGAGTGAAAATTATGAATTTTGGTGTCTAAGTAATTCTGTCCCCTCCTTGATATTTACTGTATATAAACACAAGTGCATGGAAGAAGTGGAATTATTCCATAAATCAGACTTACACTTCACAGCCAGAGTATCCAGTATTTCATATTAAGCACTAGATGTCAAAGAAGTAGTGAAGATATCTATTGATATTTGTATCTGTGCATTGGTAAGCTTATGAATTTGCTGCTAGGTGAAGGGGTTTTTGTTTCAATTTACGTCATGTATTTTTTTTCAAAACTTTGAGAAACTGGCAATAATGTTATCATTTTGGGCTAAGAAAGGAACTCTCCATATTGTCTAGAGGAAGAGCTGAAAATAAACAAAAGATGAAAGGAAGAATGTGATATTTAAAGGCTTTAATTGCACATAAGATGGTACGCAAACTATCCCACTCTTAACTTCATTAAAAAAAAAAAAAAAAGAATGGAAAAAACAACAAAAGTATTCACAAGGACAGTGTAGGATTATTTATTCCAGCAAACATGAGAGTTCAAAGCTATCTTATTCCCTGAGCTAATATTTGGAAAACACTGTATTCTAGAATCAATTCCTAAAGCCCTCTACATCATCTTAAGACAGAGGAGGAGGAGGCAAGGGAAATTTTAGTCAGCATCATGACCCATATAAAAGAAATACAGTAACTGAAATTACTAAAATGATACTCCAGGGATTACTATACTGATTAGATGTTGGATATTTTCTTAGAGGACGAGGGTTAAGAAAAAGTGGTTCCAGGATCACAGGATAACATTCATGCTGCTCACTGAGTTACAAGCTCCATTTTCCTTCCTATGCCCCAAATGCAGTTCTATAGAAATGCTCAACTTTTCTTTTCTAGTTTCTTCTTCATACTCTCAAGGCTGCTTTCCTCCTTCTCATCTTTTTTCCTTACCAGTTTCTTCAAATCCTATTAGAGATGGTTAGGAAGAAATCATTTTTCTCAGTTGAACTAAAAGTTGGAAGCCTTTTTTCATAAAGAAATGACAAATTTACTCTCCATCTCAAAAAAAAAAAAAAAAAGGGAGGAAATTCAAACATAATTATGTGCACTTAGTTTGCCAAAAAATAGCTTTTTTCCTGTGATTACTTAAAAAAAAAAAAAAAAAGTCAGTACATAGTTTCCCCTGAAGCTTAAGCCTTCAAACAAGAAAAAATGCAATCAGTTCCTACCAATCTCAAAGAGTCTCAATGCATAAGAGACTAAAAAAAGTCTAACACAAATCCCACAAAAAAATTACTCAAAAAACTTGCCTTCATGAGAACGTAACCATCTAAAACAGCAAAGTAGCCAACAGCAATCACTCTCCTGCAGTTTATTCCTTCTGACTGCATAAACAAACCTAGTCCTTTGCCGAGTGTCCTTTCTTCTCCTCCAGCTCTCTCCTCATTGCCTTTCTCTTCCAGAGCCATTTAGTTTCAGCTCAAATGTTTTAAATGTTTTTTTAAATGTTTCCACTTAAACAAAGCTCGGGGTAGGCTGCAGTGAGTTGCACCTGAGGCTCACTGCCTTCAAATATGCAGCTAGGACAAGGTGAGCCTCTTTCTTGTTCAGAATTATTTTCAAACCTTTAACTTTTAGCTGGAAATGAGGATGGGTGACAATGATAAGGGTGACCCTGTATTCATCTGTGATCCTTAGGTAGGCAGTGGCTCAAAGCCAACACAATCACCAGAAGTGTCAGACACTGAATTTTGTCCTTCTGGCCTCTTGGAAGGGGTGTTCAGCAGGCACTGTGGTCGTCTCCACATCCCCTGATCCTCACCCACTCCCAAGCAAGCTCTTCCCATTTGCAGAAGAGCAGTTTCTAGGCCCTGGAGCTTCCTCCTGTTCCTTCATCTTCCACATGAGGCAGCAGCAGTCACATAACAACTACGTTAAAAACAATTTTCAGATTAGGAGGAGTTAATTGAAGCATTTACACAGTCCACACTCCTGTTGATGCTGGGAGTGCCACCTGCCTAGCTTGCTTTCAGATATCATTAAATACAACCCATCAGGTCATTTTTGCATTGGTTGTAACAATGAAATTAATATGTATTTCTATTATTAAAAATGTGCCATATATTTCTGGTGTTACTTAGCCTTGATTTTGTCAAATGCAGCTAAAATAACATACACAACCACTATCATATCCTTGTTTCCAAATTATTACATATTTATTTGACAATAACAGTTCTTGCCTTTTGCCTTATGTTATCTTCAGTGAGAAGTACGGTTGCAATTAGCAAAAGGCTTGTGAAAGCAGAGCCATATCCATCCAGCTTTTGAAAAACAAAGCTGAAGTAGTACTGATGCAATTCAGCTTCCCTTCTGGAGGCTGACAGCTGTGTAAGATGCCTTTCAACACAGTGAGAACAAGTATTTCCCCTCCTCACTTGTACTGAGTAACTTGGAGATTAATTTATGATGGATTCACAAACAAAATGGTCAGTGGTTCAGTACAAACCAAACATAAGCAGACACATTTCTAAACTCATCCGTCATGCTGCTTACACAATCTGTTGATCCATTGAACAAATATATGTTGAAAGATTAGGCAGGAGTTCACTGCCATTCACTAAGATAAATGTAGACTAGACTCATTTTCTGCCTGACTTAACACTTAAGAATTTGTATTAAAGGGGAGGGGGAGGGAATTCCAGCCACCTAGATCTTTGGAATGAGATTACCCTGCCAAGGACCTCACACAGAGGTCTCTACCAGCCCTCTTTCACATACTGAACCATCTGTTTTCTGAATAAAATTGCTAGGCAAGTGAACTGGTACTCAAGGAGCACTAATTCTGGCTATTCAGTTTTTTTTCTTGGCAGAAGAGAAAAAAGGCAGAAGGATGAAGTTGTATGGGGTACAGTTGTAAGTTAAAAGTGCTAGCTGTGCTGTCACAGTCTTTGTTATACTGTTGTTTCACAAAAGAGTTGCAGGCTATCGAGCTAGAGAGAAGACTGAAGACCATTAAGTAGGGAAAAGCATTCATGCTGCCTAGGGCCATCCCCTGGCATATACTAAACCTAGTCTTTACCCAGCTTCTTCTTAGTGGCAGCCCTTCTAAAAGCAGCAACTTTCCTAGTGGAAGCCTCCTTGGCTTTTGCCAGAAAAATCCTTCAGCAAGAGATACTGCTTTTTGGAAGTTGGGTCCAACAAGATTTTGGTTAAAGCATGATTTGTTGAGATTAGAAGTAGCACCCAGTGGGAAAACAGCTTGTTTTATGACTCATGTTTTCCATGAGACCTGGGAAACACTGGCATCCCCAGCAAAAAGGGCTACTGAATGTTTAGGTGGGCGAGCTGACAAGAGCTCCAACAGGTTTAAACCATCTCAGGTAATGCATCATCATGAAGCATATCCTTTTCTAACAAACAAAAAAATTCCAACAAAAGAAGAAAGTTTCTCATGCCTTGTTTATAAACTTCTGAGATGCAGTCCTGAATATATCAGGCAGGTCTGCAATAGAGCCCTGAAGAGAGTTTGAAGGGACAGATACAGCTGTTTTGTCACGCAGACCTGGCTTTTAGAAACATGGCACAGAAAATGTGGCAAAATTCCAGGTTCACTGAAGTCAGTGGCAACATTTCTGCAAGTTTCATTGTATGCATGTTTTCACAAGCTTAAAAAAACCATCTTTCTATCTTGTGTCCAGAGTTTGAATCCCACATGCTTCTAGGAATGTGTTTTACCGTAATGATTCCAGCAACTTATACCAGGTGTCTATCTTGCGCTCCTAGATCTCCTGGCAGAGATAAGTTACGCAGCATCTCAGAGCCTTCCATCCCATGACATCTGAAATGCCCTTGTAAAGATTTTGGGACAAGTGACAATTTTCTAAGCATCCTGATTCCAACCTTTAACTATTGCTCCAATTCTCACACATGACAAGATTTGTCAGAAGCAGGCTGGATATGGATATCATTACACAAATCCTTGTCCTGCAACACTCTCTTGGACCAACACTGGCATATTCCCTTGGGTGTTTTGCTGCCTCACAAATAAGGACAAACATCTTGCCTGCATTAGTGCCTATTTCCCTTGTGTTATAGAGAAGCTACTTTTTCAAATATTTTTTTTTCTTTTTTTTAGAAAGAACAACTTACAGTGCTAAATATACTTAACCTAGGCCTCCTCTCCACCTTTCTCCCAGTTTGTTTAATTTATTCTTTCTAAAGGAGATGCTGTGGTCTTTAGCATAGGTTGTCTTTCTGTTCGTTTGTTTCAACAAGTGGAGACTAATGGAGTGCTGGACACTACTGTAATATCAAAAGCAACACCTCAGAAAAATAAGCAAGCCCATTGTACCAGATACAGCAGAGTCCAAACATTACTATGGTTCATTGCATCTCACTGTCTCATGTGCAAACACTAGTGTCTGCATATTTAAGTTCAAACTCACCATAGAAACTGAAGCATTTTAGAAAACAGAGATGGTTTTGCTTAACAATCATCTAATACATATGACAACAAAACCAAGCATACTTATTTTTCTAATATATCTGATATTACCGTGGTACTCCTACCCCACTCATAACTTGTTCCTTCTTTGATCTTTGACTTGCTGTTGTGGTACCATGTACATGGGAGATGGTTTACGTGGTCCTGGGTACTACTGTGCTTTATTTTCCAGCTGTGTTGTCACCACAACACAATGCAATTCTGCAACAGAAATAAATCAGACTTTGGCCCATTACTGGGCTGTGAACAGTCTTGAGATGATGCTCTGATGCATGACTATTATGATGCATATGGGGCACCACAACTTTGCACCTGGTATATTCAAGGGCATTCAGTGTGAAAAAATAGATGACAGTGGCCAATAGCCAGAGTCTGAACTGGACTGACAGACACCTTCAAAGAAGACATGTTACACAGCTGTTGCACTTGTTTTGAGAGGGGCAAAGCAACTCTGTATCCAGCACCAAACAACTTCTGTTAGAATCTGATCTACTTAAGTAAGCAAATGGAAACTTCATCCTATGACTTCCAATTTAAATATATTTATTTGATGTTTTGTCAATGAATTAATTAATTCAAATTCAGTAGTTCAGAGGACATGATAAATTTAAATGTCATACCCCTCTCCAGAACTCCTTCCTTATAACTAAACAAAGATCAGGAAGAAAAAACGCGTACAACCTATTCCCTTCCCTTCCTTGTCATGCTGCATTAGACGACATCAGTGGACTTATTCATGTCAATACTTCTCTCGTATATCCGGGGAATAGTCATGCTATTTATTGCAAGCAACTTAGACAGTAAGTTCCTAAAAGAAATGAAAGAAGGTGTATACTATTTACATACTGAGAACTCCGCACTGTAAGAGCTCTTCTCATTGTGAATGGACAGAGTTCAGCTCCTTGATCTTTTAGGAGGGATGAAAGCTAGTTTTGTTTTAAAAGTGACAAAAAAAACCCCAAACCCTACAAAGTAGTGACACCCAGAACTATCTTTTCTACCCCGTTCTTTCCCAAGTTTAAAAATAGACACTGTCCCTTTACAGATGAGTCAGTGAGTATCCTGTTATTGTCCCAGTATATGCTTCTTCTGGTTCATTAGAAATTTGATTTCCTGGTTTCTCAGTAAAATCACTATCAGGAAAGATCAGTAAATAACACCTAGTGCTCTTCCATGAGACATTTGGGTGCAAAGTGCTGATGGTTTTGTGTTTTCTTGCGTGTTTTTACTCAGATGGAATTTCTTTACATCACTAGTAGTAGGTATTAGACTTTCTTTAAGGATCTATTTCTATCAGAATTAATTTGTATAAAAACACTTTATTTAGGTTCTCAGAATTGCTTCAGCTTTAGCCTACTTTGATTAAACTACTAAATAAGAACACCTGTCCCAAATTTTGGGTACTTTCAGCAAATTTTTAAAACAAATTAAAAAGAAAATTCAAAATAACAAAAAGGTATAGGAAGAAATAGTCTGGAAACATGAGTAGACAAAGGCATCTAGCATATTTAGGACCAATGTTTCTTGTTCAATAAGTGACCCATCCATGATAAGAACAAGGCAGATACTCTGGCTGAATACAACTACAGCTCCCTGTTATTCAAACATCTAGATTAATCCCAGACAAAAACAATGTACTGGCTATCTCTAGATACCCTAAGACAATGATTCACAGGGTTGTACACTGCTTTAATTAAAAGAAAAAAAATAAATAGAAAAGGGAAGGAGGGAAAGAAAGAAAGGGGGAAGGGGGGAAGGGGGCGAAGGGGGGGAGACAGTGAGTGGGAGAGAAAGAAAAGGAGAGAGAAAGAGAGAGGGGGAAGAGAGGAAGAGAGAGGGGAACCAAGAGAGGAAAAGAGAGAGAAGGAAAGAGGGGGGGAAAGGGAGGGAGAGGAGGGGGTGGAAAAGGGTGGAGAAGGGGGGAGAGAGAAAGAATTATTGAACAGTTTAAATCCTTCAGAAAGAAAATAATCAGGCACTTGAGATTAGTTTGGCAGTCCCGGGTTTTTTAACCTAGCCACTAAAATTACACTAGAAAAGAAAGCTACAATATGGTTCTAATGAATTCACTGGAGACAGTTTGCATTTTAAAGAAAACATAAACTTGACCATCTGGATTAAGTTACAGCAGATTGCTGAGTATTTTTCTTCCTTCAGTCCCACGTATATGTCTAGCAACATCATATTTGGCACAGCAGTAACCTGTGATAGGCTCCATGGCTCTTTTGAAAGCCTGCTGGTACCTGCTCCAAACTTGGGAAGTCGAATGGTAATCATCATGATAAACGACAGTCAAGGAAAGCCTCATTTTGTATTTTCTTTTGCTTAAGATAGCCACTACTATTGCTTTCTTTTCTTGATGCCATAACATATACTCAGCAAGTAGCATGGACAGACAGCAAAGTCAGTATATCAGACCAGTTAGTGTCTAAAATGAGTGCTTACACCATGAAAAAAACAAGACAAAATTAGTACCTGCCCATAAGACCTCTGTTATTCATGAGCTCCTAGGAGTGCAGAATATGCATAGTTCAGAAGAACTTATTTGAATTCATCACACTTTCTCCACTCTCCTCAAGACAGATGCATGTTCTCATTTTTATCCCTACTCAGCTGAAAGGAGGAACAGGAAAGCTATATTTTTTTATATTAGAATTAACAAACAACAACACAGAAACCAACAAATAAAAGTACTCAGACAACACATAAGAAGTGCTGAGTGTGGGGAAAAAAAGGTTCAACAGCTACTGAAGTAGCTCAGTTCTTCATTCAGCATAAGGTACTTGCACTTCACCAAACTCAACAAAATTATGTACAACTTACAGCCAGATCATGCTCATCTCTCTAAAAACCCTTTAATTTTCCTCCTGGAACTGGCAGATGGATTTGCCAGCTGCCAAAACCAGGAACTTTACAAGCAGTACCTTACACTGTAATACAGAAAGATTTTGAAGCTTCCAACACACTTAAATGCAACTTTTGAAGGACAACAAAAAGAAATCCTTTTTGAAATACAGGAAGTTGACACTCAAAGTTTTGCCCAGAGAAGGAATCCCACAGTGTTTTAAAATACCTGATTCAGCAGAAGGTAAGCAGCAGCACGAAGAATGTATTTATTATGTCTTGAGAACACAGCACAGATCACTGTTGCTTTCTGTTTACACTGCAGTGACCCCTGAAGCTTCTGGAGCAATTTGTTCAGCTGTGTCTACAAGCCACATTATGCACCACATTTCATCTGGTAGACCACTTTTTATCTTACCGTCAATATCCACACTTAGTTTTTGACCTATGGTGATTACACTGGAAAAACAGTGTTTCTGCTTCACAGGAACTTTGTCTTACAATTGATAACTAGCAAATATAATCTGTGTATCTCAATGCCATGGTAGGGTACATGGTGTCTACTTGGACAAGAACACTGTGAGGCTTTTCAATAGCTGAAGCTACAAGTAGCTGAATGAGGAGTAGGAGGAGAGTAGCTCTCTTAGGATCTCCTCTGATCCATCACACTGCATCTGGACACATGCGTGTATCAGGCAGCACCAACAGTAGAGCTGAGTACTCGCAGGTCTTCCCCAGTTAGTGTGCCCAGTGGAAGATGGTCATGAAAAGATTGGTATCCTTTTGAATCCATGTTTTGTATTGTTGTCACTAGCCAAGCTCATTCCAGTGCATACAATGCTCCTGTGACTGCTCGGGTTATACAAAGAGCTTTTAGGACAACTCAGGCACAATAAGAGCATGTAACAGCTTTCTGGTGCTTTTGCTATTCACCCAAGAATAAGTCCTTCTCCATAAAGTCAGTGCTGCATGCAAGGGCTGTGCTTGCAGTTAAGGAGAAGTCATCTCAGCTACTGCATGGGAGGGGGTGATTTACATAAAGAGCAGCTTTAACAGTTCTTAAGGATGGAAACCACAATGGTATTTTTAAGGTATAAATTCCTTCTTCATATAACGGAAGGGAAAAAAAACATGACAGGATTTTACAGCCCACTCAAGACTGAGTCATACCCATGGAGGAGTTGAAATTACTGTTTCTTTTTTCCCTACATAAGGTTGTCTTTTCCAGCTCCTCTCATCACAGCTGGTTACCACGTTCACTGCTGTTTCCCTATGCCTGTCTAATCTTCTCTCCTTCTACTTCATCCCATTTGTCTCCCACCACTCATGATACACCTTGCCATCATTAGTGAATTCAAGTTACCACTTGTCCCAGTAGATGAGAAATACATAATAAAAATCGAGCAAGGACTACCAGGGAACAATGAAGAGGAGGAAGACAGTGTCTCTCCTCTCAAAGAGTCCTAGGGAGAAAGAACAGCCCACAAATCATTCTGCCCTGTCAAACTCTTTCTGCCTGTCAGGACAGTGCACAGCTCTCTGAATTGCACAGCCAAAGGAGAAGAGGCAGCTGTCCATATTCTGACTGGATAAAAAAAAAAAAAAAGAGGTCATAATAAGAATGGTTAGGCACTGAAACGTGTTGCCCACAAAACCTGTGGTATCTCCATTCCTGGAGTTATGCAAAACTCAGCTGGACAGGTCCCAAGCAACTCAACTTAACTTTGAACCTGGCCCTGCCTGAGCAGATGTTGTGAAAGACATACAGATACCCCGTCTGACCTAAATTTTATTCAATGATCCTATGACAGACAGACTGCCTGACACTTTCCAAGCTACATCAGTAACTTCGGTAAGAACTGGCTTTGTGGGAAAAGGAGCCAGCAGGAGGTCAGAAACCTTTATGATAAACATCAACATAAGGATTATGTTTCCTCCTTGGTTTTACTGAAGTAGTCATGAATAGAGACAAGGAAGCAAGAACAGGAAGATACGAAGCTAGAGGCCTACACTAAATAAATGGGGTTGTTTTATGGGACAAATACAAGAGAAGTGGCTGAAAAATAACTAGATTTTAGCAAAGGCTGGCAAAGATGTATAATTGAGGAGACCTATGGTGGGTGTGCATGTGTCGTGCTCCCCTTGGTAGAGCAAGTGGGTCTACTACCCTAAGAGAAAGGCTTTTTTCCAGTTGATTGTTTGATTTGGGTTTTTTTCTTTCCAATAGATTTCCTGCTGGATGTCTGAATTGGTAGTTATGAGATGACCTCCCTCCACCCGCAGCAGGAAATCAAGCACATATTGATTGCACAACATGACATTCATTGCAAAGCTGACAGAAATAACAAAACAGCTCCTTCTTCCAGTACAACAAGATACTAAACACTGTAGCCTGCTAAGCTGCCAAAGCCCAGCAGATTGGAATTTAATACCACTTCTAACTAGTTTCATCTAAAGAGGTCAGTCCCGATTTACGAACTCTTGCAGAATAGTCCAGCAGCCAACCCACTCATCACACCGGTTCCTCAGGACTCAATAAGAGAGAAATGGATATTTTAATTGTGTGTAATCCCAAGACAAACAAAAATCAAGGAGAAAAAAAAGAATAGAGGAGTTACAAATGTTAGGCAGGCCTTTCAAAACCTCCCCATCTCTGATTAAAGACATTCAAGAAGGAAATGCTTCCTTTAAAAAGCTCAAAACTGCAAGAGAAAATAAATCAGTGAAAGTAAGATCAAATTAAAGTTCTTCTAGAAGGGGAAACTTGATTGCTGTGGGATACTCAGACAATTGCTCAGAGCTGAAGCTGTTCTTATTGTTTAATTTCTGTTTTCTTTCGTTTTGCTTTTGTAACACGAGTTTCTTCACATTGGCGAAGCAGCAAGCTACCTCCCAAGGAGCTGGAAAGACAGTCAATAACTGGCAATGTTTTACTTTTGATTGAATGTCTTGCTTGAGGCATATTTTCAGGCTTTGGATGAAAGCATGGGAAATTGCTATGATAAGCCTCAGACTTTAAAGCAGTAGTGTAGTGGGGAAGACACTTTGCTATAGCACATATTGTGGAACATTTCAAAGCAACACAGCAGAACACTATTCTGTTCCTGACAGAAGAAGATTCTGTCACTATATATGAGATTAACAGAGCCCACACAAATATAAACCCCACTTTTAAGGATTTCTATAGTACCAGCCCTAGAAAAGCAACAGTGATTTTGAATGATACCTGCAATTTTCTGTATTATTTGCCAGTTTGCAAAGATTAGAGAGCAAAGAATTTTCAGTGGGATTGCCAAAGGATTTTATAATTTTTTTTGAAGGTAAATGCCACACAACATTCAGCACTTTGTGACACTGGCCTGTATTAGTTCTGAAACAGGAGCTATTAATGTCACATTACAGTTGCCCATGCTGCAAAAGGCAGAGGCTTCACCTGGGCAAATACCTCATCCGTTTCCTGCCCTATATCCAGGTTCCAAAGTCTCCAGCATGACTGATCAAGAGTTAATTATCAACATATTTGTAATGGGAATTTTCAGTCTTTTCTAGATGTTGTGTTCCTGAACAGGAATGTGAAATTCCTTACAAGTACAGTGTTTTCCTGGGAACAGAGGAGGACCTCTGACAGTACCTATCTACAGCCTTTTTTCATTAGAACAATTCCAAGCAAGCTGGCTTAAAACAGAATGTTGAGATCTCTTGCCAAAAGCACATTACACTTTAACCACAGTGGTTAGCCATCGCCTGGTTGGATAAGACCATTTTCTCAGGAACTTATCAAATATGCAGATAAACATTTGCTTGGATATTTGCTCTTCCACCGCCTTCTTTCCTGAAGGTACTAGGAAAAAATCAGAACAACCAACAGTGTGTCCTGGCTTTGCTGTATTTAGTTCAATAACCCATGTGTAATATTCCACCCAGATCTCTTCAGTCAACTATAAAGTCTTGGCTTACCTTTCTGGTGTTACATCTTCATTGCTGCTCAAGTGTGCTATTTCTAACATTATCTCCATTTCTTCTGTAAATGGAAAAGTCTTCCCTGCTGGCAGAAAAATAATGTTCCTTTCCAATTCAATCCACAGTCACCTTCCTTTCCAGTAAACAAGCCCCAGATAAAGAAGTTCTTCGCCCTGGCTGGAGAGAGGCAGCAGAGCCAAGGTGTGCAATTCCTTCCCCTCAGGTGCTTCAAATCTGCTGCAGAGCAGCTTGCTGCAGGGAGGTGAGGGAGATGATAAGTTCACCATTAATTTAGTGGACACCCCACAAGTGGAAGCAGCCAAAACAAGCCAAACACTTGATGCCACCCCACAAACCCCTTTCTTCTAGGTCTTTTTCTTCACTTGCCCCTGGACCATCTTGGACAAGCCCAGACCCCAAACAACACTTAATGATGGGGCCGTAAATTACTTATTCATAAATTCATTAGCTCATCCTCATCCACAAGAGATTTATTTATACTGCATATTTTGACCCCAATTTCCCACTGCCCACACCCTCCTCCCCTAAATTTCCCCTGGCGACCCTTCTTCCAGCAGGCCCCAAATGCCAGTCCCCCTCCCTCAGCATCCCATCCCTCAGCTCCTCGCCCAGCAGCCCAGCCCCAGCCCCTTCCCCAAGCAGCACTGGGACTGTCCGGGAAAGCTGGAGACCATACTATACCCGACCACCTTGTGTGCACACTGTTGCTCACAATTCCCTCGCCCCAGGCCAGCCCCAACATTACTGAGGGTCGACCAGAACATGGCACCTCGGCCCCTCCAAACCCTTGCTGGCCCTGTCCTTGAGCCCATGCACTTCACCGGCCTCTCCCCACTCATGGCCGAGCGCTAATGAGAAAAACCTGGCCAAAAGGGAGGCTTTGCTCTTCATCTCCCCCCGCCTCAGTTTCAGCCTGCCCCCCCCCCATTCCAGCACTGAAAGCCTTAAGAAGGGCTGTGGTCATGCTACATGCTTGCTCTAGTGCCTTTTTATAAGCTGAAAGCTGAATCTTTATTAGAGTATGAAGAAAAGCTTTGGGATATTTCACAGAAAAATAAGTTTTTTCGCTAACTGGACCAAGCACTATTGGATTTTGTCTCATAGTGTGGGGTTCTTAAGAGCAGCTGCTGTGGACTAGGTTGGTTTGCTCTCAGCTGGAGTATCAGAAAGGTATGGTGCAGGAGAAAGGATATTTTGGTAGAGCCCAGGAATGCTCAGGTGAGCTATTTCATAAAAATTAAACACCCAGTGGAAGCCATTGATGAAGAACTTGAAAAAAAATTGTGAATTGTTTCATTGAATGACCATGAATATGATTCTGGGTACAATGAACTATTCATAGTTAAAAAATTTTTGCTGGGGCTAGGAAAAATGACACCAGCAAAACATTTGATTTTCAACAGGATACTGAAGTAAATTAGAACCATTTTATGACATTTGGAATATTAGAAATTTGTACAAAGACAGGCAAAAAAAGCTGCATTTTCCTAGTGTGGCAAGTAAGAAGTGTTACACAGGAAGGCATCATTAAAAAAAAATAAATTAAGTCAGGCTGATTAAAGAACTCAGATTTTGTTTTTCTGATGTGTTATTGGCTGTATTTATGGAATATGAAAAACATGTCCTGACCAAACTCAGACTGACCAGAGCTTAGATTGACAACAAAGTCTCTTTGAACTAATTACAAAAAAAGAAAGCAAACACAGTTTAGTGTCCTGTCTTTTGCTGGAGCTCATAAGCTGTTACAGGATGAAGGGTGCTACTTACGGCTTGCACATCTTTTCCAGTCATTAAGTGTTGGCTGAGAACTGGTTTGTCTGAGTTGTTTTTTCCCCACCAACCCTCTCTTAAACCATCCAGCTACCCAGAGCACCATTTGATGCACTCCAAATCCCTCACAGCCCAGTCTGAATTTTAGTTCTTTCCATAACAAAGCAACAGCTTGCAACTTTGAATTTATGACAAGAAGCGTCTGTTTTTTGTACGAGAATGATTTGTTACCTCCTTGCTCTGTGTAGAATAATGGGCTTGGCCTCATTAAAGCCAGAGCAGGCATGCAGGTAACAGTGTTCATTGTCCCATCAGCCAGAAGAAATGAATTCCTGGATACTACATCACTCAATTTAGTTCGTTTGTTACAAGAGAAGGCAAATTCAGTGATTAGCCAGGGCAGATTTTCTGTGTCCTCAAAATGGGGCAGATTTTATGTGTCCTCTAAATGTTCTTTGGTTATTCCAATATAGGTATTGCACTATACAAAAAAAACCCATGTTTGTTACTAAATGGCAAGGTTTATTTTGAGAATGCAATTAGTATGTAATAACCTTGGAAGATGAACAGCTATTGTAAATACAGAATAAAGGCTCAAGCACCATAGCGCTTCTGTTCCTGTATTTGTGTTTTACAAGAAAAGACACACAGCACTAAACTGCATAACTTCCATAAAATGTGCTACAACTAATTTAGAAAGACAATGCCTCAACAAATTAGCATTTTAGATCGACACACGTGTGCATGCATGATCATAAGAATTCAAAACAGGGGCCCAGAGAGCCCTGTAACATGAAGTGCTCTTGATCCCCTTCAGCTGTGCTTTGAACTATGAGTAGTACCTGTTTTGTCATGCTGCCCTATGCTCAGCTCCTCTGCCTCAGCTCCATAAGGCAGGCCACTAATTTTCTCTAATCAGTTGTGTGAGTGTTAGTAAGCCTTGTCAGCTCATTTACATCAGTGGACACTAATACAATAGGAAATTAACATATTGATTTCACTCAGATCCCTGGGCAGCCTCCAGTTACCAACAGATCTCAGCTGAGTTTGAAAACAGCAATGCTCTTGATTGCAAAATTACTTTTTCCCTGCTGCTGGCATCCCCACACTCACTTCTGATCAATACATCATTCTGATTCACACACACACATCTTCCTCAGGAGGCTCTGAACCAACTAAGTACAATTGCAAGCTCAAAGAAAATGTTGGCATTTATTTTTTATGTTGCAAACTAATTCTACATATCCCCTCTCTCAGGATTCACGGAAAAGTCGACTTTTTTATTGAAAGGCCCTATAAAACTGAGGTAAAGTACAAGATTAGAAAGGTAGCTCTAGTAGAAATGACAGAGGATGAAACTCATTGCATATCACACCATAAAGAACACATGAGAATTTGTTTAAACACAACAAAGGTGAGTTTCCTAGCGGAAAGGAATTTAATGCTAAAATCTATCAGGACTAATGTGTGGCCCATGACTTTTACACTCAGCAGTTACAGTATAAATCAGCTCCATTTCACTGTAACTGCTCCAAAATCAAATGTTTATTGTGGATGTACACATAGAACAAAATAGCCAAAAAGTTGTTCCTACTCTGATGAAGGCTAGACCAAGCAGAGGCAATTATCAATTTTTTTTGAGCTTAGCTTCATAAATTATCTTTCAGTTTTGTCGCTAAACCTTTGAAGTTCATACGTACTAATATCATTTAAATACATGGTGGCTTTTGCCCACCTGTACAATGAAATTTCTGGATAAGGCTCCAACATCTTACCTCCCATCTTCCAATAGGAAGGAGGTGGGGGGCAGCAAAACCTATCACTAATGCTTAAGCTTCCTGGAGCAGGCTGGCTACAGGCATAGCTAGGATAATAATTTGTACCCTCCTTCAACCACACATAATACAGTCTTTATTCAGCAAATAGCAAAGTCGTTTCACACCATGCCAAAGGTCAGCTTTTGCTGTATTAATAGCTGCTCTGGGAGGATCAGTGTTGTGCTATCCTACATTTTTTCCAGGGCCTGGAGATGCAATTTCCTACAATCTGCAGGCAATTTCCCACCAATTTTCTCGGGGAGCTAATAGGCTGTGACAGGAGATGGAGCTAGCAAGCAGCAGGCGGCATCAGAAAAGACAAATTGCATCTCTGCCACCTAACTGGGCAATCTAGAAAGACAGAGTTTATAGGTTTGTAGTGTTATTGGGCCCCATGCTAACAGCAAATCATTCAAGCTGCTATCTGAATTTCGTATTCTTTTCTTTCTGAATTTATCACCACATATCACTTTGTAGCACTTTTTCTACAAATGACAGTTAAACACAGATCATGTATGATTACTAGTTTAACTGCTTTTTAACTAGACAAGCCTTGCTAAATGCTATTCACGCTCAGAAACAGAAATATACAGTCTCACTGTCAAGCACAGTGATATTTTTGATTATTTTCATACTTGTCAAGGTACAAAGCAGATGCCTACAGAAAGGGACTGATTTGTAAGCTAAATTCAAATGAATCACACAGTGCAAACTATGGGAACATTTAAAAAAGCCACTACAGTGAGCACACCTATCATGGTAAGAAAGTCCCACTGATCATATATAGTACAAAACAAAAGCATTAAAAAAAAAAAGCCAGATATGACCAGTTCTCCCTCTACTCTAGCAGTGCGTGAAACATAAAAAGTTAAACTGAACAATCTACGATCAGTTCAAAACCATCCATACACCCCTTTACCTTACAGATTTAGAATTCTTTAAAGTTAGTAAAACTAGTAAAGCTCTAAGAATGTATCACCATATCCACTTTAATAGAAATGAAACTGATTTAAAGCTGCTAACCCTCACCTAAGATATAAAAAAAATTAATGAATTAAAGAAAATTATTCAAAGGCACATAACACTAGCAACTATTGCAAGTTATATCTGTCGCTGTACTTCCCCTTACTATTACAGCAAACCCAGGGGATAAATACTGTAAACACATTCTATTACAGAACCCTGTATATCTGTATGTTTTTCTTCAAAATATAGAAGAACAAGTTTCTGAAGGCATGGAGATCATTAAAAACAACCAACAATATTAATGAAATTATTATAATTAGCAAAATTTGCAAGGTTAATATTTCCCCCCCCATTAAGAATAAATTAGGTAGAGTAAAAACAATCCCATCTAAATTATTGCTGTCCACTGAGAGACAAAATTACTACCGAGATGTATAAAATTTTACTATAATTCAACCCTAAGGATTTTTTTTAATTACTTAAGTAATGAAAAAATGTAAAATTACAGTGAACAAAGTGTTGAAATATTCTGACATGCATTTTGAAACTCTCACATTTAAACCACTTTTCATTAATATCCCCATTTCATACTTGTGGTTTTTAATAAGTTACAGCTAGATAAAATACTGAAGAACCAGGCAGAATTATAAATAGAGTACCAGGTCAATAACTTGCACTCAACAAAGAAGAGTGTCTACATAAACAAATAAAAAAACCTATGCAAACCACTCAAAAACCAGAAGTACTTCCTTAAACAGATTCACTGATAAAAACACAAAAGAGTATCAGGACTTGAGAATCTTCAGTTTAACAAATGAAAATTAATGATTTCTCTATACAATTCTATAAACTTCTTGAAGTACATATTCAAAAACTCAATTATATCATAGATTAGCGAATATTCACTCAACTGCTGTCAGAATTACACATCTCACAATTAACAATAAGAAAGACAGAGAAAGGTAGAAGCACTATGTATGTATAACGCATTAAAACATCTCTAGAGGACTAATACATATTCAGGACGAAACACAGGGGAGCACAGTAGTAAACTGGTCCCTGTATGAAAAGGGAACTTATCCCAGGAAGTATATTTAACACGGCCAGAAAAGTTGAATCACTCCAAAGTTTTGCTGCATGCATGGCATGCTAAGCAAATACCAAACTGACATTAAGGTCATTTACATACTTAACAGCAGTGTTTGGCTGATTCATCAACATTCAAAAATATTTTGAATTTGCAAAGCCATCAGATTGTATATTTACTTGAAACCTAATTAAGAAAATACTCAGGTCCAACTGCAAAAAATAACAATAGCTGATTATTTTTTAAGAATAAAGGGAAGCTTCATTGCTCTCCAAAGTATCTTGCTACAGCAAACCACAAAATAAGAGTTATTCAGCTTATCGTAATTGCAGCCAATTTTTAAAGTAAAGGGGTAATCCACTGTGGATTGCTGTAAGGAAGTGCAACAAAGACTGCAAAATGAACAGATGGATTTTATTTTAAACAAATTAGGCTCACCAGGAAAGTAACAAGTGATTTCTAAGTTTCCCAATGCTATGGGTTAATTTCCATTTATGACCCCTTCATTCTGCTTGTTAACTTTTTTAAACTGCCATTAAAAATCAGTCCTTGAAGGAAAACCAGCTTTTATTATTTGCAGTTACAAGCTATCATCTCCATTTTCTATGCTAATGGCAGAGTATACAAAAGGGATAATAGTATGTTTGATTACTTAATCTCCAAACTATGCGTTATCTTTGCCTCTAACTCATTCTTGGCAGGAAACAGAGATAGAAATGAAGTTCAAGAGATACTATACCTTTGTACTGTGAACATAGCAAAGGCAATCCTTGCCAAGCTCTACGCAATAGCAACTGTAGAGTGCTCCTTGCAGCATCTCTTCTATGAATCAACATAACCTTACTGTGGGCAAAATCACATGTGAAATTTTAGGAAAGATCTCAAAATTTAAGTTTTACCTCAGAAGCCACCACAGAATTTTTCTATGGCGAGTCAACCACACTGACCAGCAATTCCACAAACAATAAAAGTATGACTATGGAACAATGATGCTACCTTATCTCTGAGTGCTTGCTTTAGTAAGGGAAATTATTACAATATACACTGACTGATATTATCTATGCAGCTATCCTCTAAAAGATTCAATCAGATTTTCCTGTAGTCTACCTATCACGAACAGACTTGTTAACAACAAAGTTCTTACTAATGCATGAGCCAGAAAGGGCACAGCCTGTTGTTCAGCTTCTAGGAATGAACTGTGGACTTGGCAATAAGGAATATGGGGGAAGAAAAACCCAGAAAACTCTGCTCAGATTTTAAAATGATAACTAATAGTGGTCCCCACACCACTAATTTTTTGGTATTCAGTTTTCTGAGAACAGCACGTTAGCTTCAAGGCAACACAAATCCAGCTCTCTCAAGAATTGATGTATCATAGAAGCAATAGGGTTCTTTTCTTTTGAGATATAGCATCTTTAAGAACATTCTGCCCTCTGAAAACAATTATTCATTCATTCTTCTTATTTCCCTTCGTGTTTTCTTATTGTATTCAATTTATAGATATTTAAAAGTTAAGTAAGAAGAAAAAAATTAAATAAATAAACACAAAAAAGGCAAAAAAAAATCTCCATGTGCTTAAAGGGTGTTCAGAGCACAGTTTTTTCTGGTTTAGAAAATGTTTAAGGGACTGTTTGAGCTCTCCTATATAGTTGAACAGAAATTCCAAGTGAACTTCTTAGAAATGTCAGTAAGCTAGCCCCACAGGGCAGATTTTTAAAGCACCCAGTTCCTACATGTCTGGTTTCCCTAGCAAAATCTACCACGCTGCACTAAGCACTTAAGCTGCAATGGGACATCTGGGAGCATGTTGCTGAAAACGGGATTATCAATTGCTGGAAAGCTGATCTTGAGCTATAAAAATATTAGGTAATAGCAAATGTTGAGAACTGGCTGTGATTTAACTCTCGTTCCTCTTAGGATTAGATGACTGCTTATGGATGTCAAAGAAATGCACACTTCCAGTTCCAACACACAGCTCAGGTGTCCTTGAATTACTATGCAGAAACATCTGAACAACTTCATGGAGAAATAGAAGTCAGTGAAATGCATACTGAAATCTCATTCTAGGTGAATTTTGTAGATTACATTTTAGAATACCAGTAAAACGTGTGTGTGTATGTTGCCATTCTCCATCGTCCCTCTGTGTATTCCCTACCAGGAACTCTTTCTTTCATTCTGGTGTTCATCAGGTCCTACTCTGAGCTGCTTCATCTTTCCCACTTTGTAATAAAAGACCTCTCTCTGGCAAGACACCATGACTTAAGTCTTGTATAGACCTACATTCTCACATTCTTTCTATGTGCTTGTGGTAGGAAAAAAAAATAAAATCCTTCAAAGAGACAGCACAGTTGGAGCCAGTCCAGCTTCTCCAGTGAAGTGGCTTAAGGGGTAAACACTTTATCAGTAGTGCGAAACCTGAATTCAGTACTTTTTCTTAGCTTGAAAACATTAAAATCCACCTTTCTTAATCACTAGAATGATGAAAATTCCCCATGGACTCAAAATTGCACCAACATAATAGAAAATATAAAGGACTACTCTAACTAGATTACATGATCCCACAGGCTCATAAGTGGGGCAATCTTTCCACAAAAAAAACCCAAAACAACAACAACAACAAAACAACAAAAAACCACCACCACTACAAAAAAAAAAAAAATATATATATATATATATATATATATATATTTGTCCATCTGGGTTTAAGTTACTCAAGTTAACACTTCTGAAAATTCTACCTGCATCACCAATGCAAAGATGTGACAGAAAAAATTATGGTCAATCATTTATACAGAAAAGTACGCGACTAGATGATAGATTCTACTTTGATGCTTGTATTAAAAAACAACACTATTATTTTACCAGTCTATGAACTTTATATTCATTTGGTGCTCCCTCTTCCCTTTAAAGGAACAAAAGCTTTTGAAATGCCAAACAAATTTAAAAGACTTAATGTGGATGAAAATTCTCTCTCAAGGACCAGCCACTTGTGGGTTGATGTGGCAAGCCATCTTTGCTTGGAACTATAATCAAAAAGAGGTACCCTGACACACTGACAAATGCATTGTGTGGAATAATATAATGATTTTCTGCACAATTGATTTATAAAAGGTTATGCCTAGTGCACATATACAAAATATACATATTAGAGCCGGCAAAGGATTTTGTTCACTTGAATTGATATTACCACAAATCTCCTCTTCATCAGTTATTGTTTGCAGTGACATCCAGTATGTCATTTGTAAGGACTCCCTGCTTCTATCTGGCACTAGTGTTTGCCAGAGTGGCATTCAGACTTCTCTGAATACTGAGGGCCACCCAGCAAACACTGTCCCAGAAAGGGGGTAATCAAAGGAACCTTTCAGGATTGCAATTAAATTGACAAAAAAAAAAAAAAAAAAAAAAAATCAATTACCTACACCATAGGTACTGCTGTACCTCTTTTTTCCACGTGCTTTTCCCAGTGCCATTTCTGTTACTGCTGGTCTGGGTTGGTCTGTTTCTTCATTCAATATGCAATTATTTCCACCCACTAATTTAAACAGGGCTATAAGAACTTACAGAAGTTTTAAGCTCTACAAGTTTTAAATCTTGTAGGTAATAGCATAGACAGACATGCCAAGATTTCACCAAATGTATTTTTTCATTAAAAATTACATCTGCTGGTGGAATAGGCTTTACTGTTTGACAAATGAAAAAAAAGTTTCAAAAACTATAAGTGAAACCTGAAACAAAAAAAAAAAAAAAAAAAAATTGAGAGGACTATTGTATAATGCTTCCCCAAGTTTTCAAATCCAAGGCTTAAAGTAGATCTGATTGGGGAGAAAAAGAAGTAATTTCTTAATTACAACCAAGAAGCATATAGTACAAATATGATTAAATTCATTCACATGCATAAATAATGTCCAATTCCATAACTGCTCTGACTCATTGTGCATTCTAGAAACTAACAAGAAAAGACAAGGTATTTCGTGATTTTCCTGACACTAGGATTTTGAACCTCCTGATTGCCAAGAATGTGGTCTTACTAACAACCTCTATGTTGCAACTTATAGCAGATCCATTATATACACATGTATATTTTTTTAAGTTACACAAATGTGTTAGAATGCTTGCATTCTTGGTTCCTCTAATACCAACTTTTAAGAAAGGTAAAAGAACACCTATAAAGTAAAAGCCAAGGTGTTAGTAGTTTGGAAGAAATCCAAATGTTCCTAACTATAGCAAATTTGCCAGAGCTGCTAAACAAAGTCAATGATCATTGACAGAGTCAGACATTTGGAAAAACTTCAATATGAAAACAGGGTCAGTGTAAAAATCAAGTAACCTAGTACATACTCTATTTTTAAACTTTCCCTTTTTAAAATGGCATAGCACTTCACAGTATTTCAATGTAGCAAATATAATTATTTTTTTGAAAAGCCTGATGATTCTGCTTTTTGCCTTACTATGTGTGAAAGGAACATGACCACCACCTAAACTGGTCTGTCATTTTCATACAAATGGATATTCACAACACAGCAATAGACAAAGATATAGATACATATGGCTAGAACACTAATTTTAAATGCCTAGGAGACCAGATTATCCTGAATGGTTAACATTTTACATTCCAAATGCAAAGTTAATGTATTAAGGCTATTACAATTCTAGATACTACAAAATGGTCTCAGTAGAATGGTCATGTAAATTGACAAGAAAACTGATGTCTCTTCAGACTGGAAATTGAGAGAAAATTTGCCCTCAGATGAGAAGTTCCCTTTCCAGTCAATGCACCTGTCAGTCAAACTTGTTTCTTCCTAGTTATGTGTCTTTGAAAGAGCAGGGATATAGGTCATTGTCAAATGCTAGCAAAATGAGAAAGCAGCTCTTCAAAGATGAGTCTTAACCTGTCTGACAGTTTGTGTAATCTGAATTATTTGTTCAGAGATATCCTTCTGTTCATCTGTACTCTCCATTAGCAACAGAAATTCTAATTAAATTACAGAATGTAGGAAATGTATGGCCCTCACTGGTGCAATAGCTAGGTTTGTCCAGCACACAGTGGTAAGAACTCGTTAATCTGAAAAAACATAGTTAGAATAAAATGTACACATTCTCTCCTCATCCATTTCTCTTGAGTACACCAAGAAAACTTGATTTGAAGATGCATAGCTTTGGTAACTGGCTGCTTAGCATGGCTCTTCACAGATGTAAAACACTAATGCAACAGTGGAAAGAACTCAAAGATAGCTCAGTATGAATACATAGAGTCTATAGGCCTGCGTAACATGGGACACTCAGGAAAATTAATTCTAATTAATTTGTACAGTGGATTAGTTAAAAATCAAAATATTCCTTTGCCAATACTCTCACAAGAAATTAAGAAGTGAGTTTAACTTAGTTTAGGTTAATTCACTTCACTTGCAGCTCTGCAAGTATTTGACATGGTTTAAGTGATCCCCTGTAAAACTCACACTTTTGGTAATTTAATTAAATTTACCTGAGTATCTAAGTATAGACAAGACATTAAAAGGAAATGGTCACTAACTACCACTTCTCTGTAAAATACGAAGGATGCAACTTATCTAGCTTTTTTTAATCACAGACATCCTCAGTTAATGAATAAGGGCTCTGATGTATTTAGTTGAAATGTAGTCTTGCATGAATTCTGTTCAGCTGAGGGAGAAATAAGAGGGAAATCACCTCTTCTTCTAGAGAAATGACCAAATGAGTTATAATCAGGCACATATTACTGTATCTGCCAAAGAACATATATATGGGACATCAGAATAAACTTAAAATAAACTGCACAACTTCATGAAATGTTCAATTTTTATATTTACACTATAATTAGTACAAAATTGCCTTTTAAGTTTTCTGTAGCACAAGACAGTATCTACTGGACTTGATACCCTAATATGTCAAAACAACTACTCTGAAGTATGATAAAGGAATCTAGAAGAGTTATAAAGAATAAGACACCATTTTCAAACTATACATAGTGTTTGCTTTTGCTTCTAAAAAGGTACTTATATCCCCAAAAGGTTTTTAATTTTAAATAAGCAGGGCAGGCAGGGAGGGGGCAGGGGGGGAAGACTGGTTGTTGGTACTAAAGCCTTTACTGTAATAAACTAAATATATTTACAATTTATACAAATGTTTGACCTTCAACAAAAATACAAAAACATATCACAAGATGCAAAACCAGGAAACAAGTTCATCTGAGACACCACTGTTCTACACAGGACAGAATGCAACTTGAATTGCAAGGAACAGAAAGGTATTTATCCCCCATATTCAGGCAATGAGAACAATTTGCATGAGGTCACAAAGAAAGAAAAAAATAAAAGGCTCCAACATTCTTCAGTAGACTTGGCTTTTAAAAACTATATCAAAAACCTAGGCTACATCTGTCCATCTTGCCTCTGTGTTCCATTTGGTCCACGTAGCCAGTATTTAGTTGCTGGATGTTGCCTTCTATTTTGAAAAATCGGAGTAGTTTCATGGCAAGGTCTGGAACCTCAATACTTTTGTTCCTTTCTAAAAGGCAAAACCTTTCTACTTCTACAATTAAGAACAATTTGGCCCAGTTCAACTTCTAAAAGTTATATCCCCATCATATTTCTCAGTAGATAACTTCATAGACTGTAGCCTTTTTGTCTCCAGAGCCAGTGACTATGTACTTATCATCCACAGAGATGTCACAGCTAAGCACTGATGAAGATTCTTTGGACTAGAAGAAAAATAGAAATATATTACATCATTAAAAAAAAAAAAAAAAAAAAGTCTGTTACCCTCATCTCAGCATCCCATTTTGGGTAGATGACACAGGTGAAAATATCTGAGTCCACTCTTGGAACTCTGGGTATTCTAGTATTTTGTTTAAAAGCATCATCATCCTCACCTGGAAGATACTGGCTCCATAAGGAGTTCTCCATGCATTAAGAAGGTTATCTTTCCCAGTACTCACAAACCATTTACCTAGAATATAAAACAGAAGGACTATAAAAACATATGAAACACACAACTAACAGATTTTGGGTTTTCAACTCACATCTATGAAATCTATTAACTGAGTACCATTATAAAAGCTCTCACCACTAATCAACATAGTACTTTTCCTCACAATCAATGTGGACACTCATGCTTTGGCAGTCTGTTACATACTAGGAAATCCCTAGACTCTGTAAGTAGAAATAGCTTTTTACACGTAAATCAACACTCACAGAAGCCTTTAGACAAATGGATGGTTGTTTGTAGATAAGTACATTTGAATTCATAAAGCAGAGATATTTATTCATTACTTAAGAAACTGAGATACTAAATAAGTTCTGATTATCAAATAAGCTATAACTATGTAGTAACTAATCAGCAAAGCATGAATTAGAGCCCTGTCAGGGCAACTTACCACAGTAAGCAAACTTGAGTGACAATACACAACTCTCATGAAGGTGCAGTTGATATTTGTCTGGTTTATTTACATGTAGCACTTCTACATTGCTGCTCTCCATTCCCACAGCTAGCCATTCACCAGTAGGACAATAACCAAGGGAAAATATCTGAAAATTAAACCACATTTAGACTTTTTTTTTTCCTACAGTTACACTTTTTTTTTTTCTACAGTGGTTAAATTAATTGGGAGAGGGAGAGAGAGAGAGAGAGAGAGAGAAGGGCCAAATAAAGTTCACATAGTTCAATAGCAAGACTGCTGTTCAAAATTCAAGTGGCTAGCTAACCCCTGTTCTTACCTATTAAATTAGAAAAATACGAAAAGAGAGTAGTGTCAGGCTATCATTTTGTTCTGGAAGCTAAACAGATGAAAGCTACAAAATATTGTGTTGTGAGCAGCTAAAAGGAAGAGAGGGAACAATGTGCCAGTTGCACTGGGCTCAATCTCAGCTTTCATCCTACATGTTTCCCTCCCACCACACCCTCCCCCCCAAGCTGTAGGGAAATCCACTTACCTGTGATGTGAAGTCGTGCTGTTGTAGCTGTCTGCCCTCTCTCAAGTCCCAGGATCTGACAGTGTTATCCAAACCTCCTGTCCAGAGCTTGGTACCATCATTAGAAATGTCAATACAGCTGGCTCCATCTGTGTGGCCCTGGAATTGTCTGATAAAACAAACCAGATTGAATAATGATTTCCTGCCAGAGCTCAAGGTAAACACTGTTGTGGTGTTAGTTTTGGACTCTGTGTGTGTGTGTGTGTCATCTCTTCTGTGTCTGCTGATGGGCAAAAATCAGTCCCTCCCTTTTACTGAGCATGAAATACAACAGTATTACAAAAACATTTTCCAGGTGCTAGAGAAATTAATTGCATCATGGCTAGCTGAAGAAAGTCAAAGATTTCCTATCAGGTTTTGAAACGCCAAAAAAAATCTTGTGAGAACATTAAAGTTCAGTAACTACAGTTAAAAGCATTAAGGACAACTCAGATTAAAACAAGTGCTGAGGGAACAAAACTCCTCCAGTTTCAGAAAACAGCTTCTGTATTTTCCTTTGTCTGCAAGTCAAGATGATAAATAATAAGCAGAGATATTAATAGGAAGGGATCCAGACAGAGATCCAGATAGTTAAACATAAGCACTACTGAGTCAGCAAAGTTGCATTCTCTGTGGCAGGAGATCACAAAAATCTAAATGGTGCAGTTTGTTTTAAAATCTTCTCATCAGTAATTCTCAGCTTTCAGCAATCAGAAGGTCATCTCAAGTTTTCCTTAATCCTTTGGCAAAAGCCTTCTGAGGCTCCTGCATTTTTCATCAGCAATTAGCTTTAGGAAAGTCCTATGCCTCAATGTGAAAGGTGGAGGGCGGGGGGGGTGGGAAGACAACTAGCTTGGGAATGAAGGTTATGAATCACTAAGAGCTACCACAGAAAGGTCATGCGGCACATTTTGTTTTGTAGCTCTGGTCTCAAAATTCCACGTGTTATCAATTAGCAAGATCAGCCACCAAGTGGTGGGAACACCTACAGCAAACATTCAAAAGGCTAGACAGTCATAGATGGAGAGTGCACCTTTACAGGGACTATGCATGCATAGGGCAAACTGAGGATTTTTTACAACTAAAATCTTTGCTGACCTCAAAGTCCAACAGAAAGTAAAATTTGCATGCACATCAACATGACTCTGCATATAATTTTAGGCTAATTATTGATATACAGGAAGTTTAATTGAAACACAGCAGACATCTTCAGAACTTTTAAAGTATCACTGGCTTTCCCAGTTTAGGCTCTCTTCCATAATACTGTAAGCCACCACTACTTTGGTAAGTGTAAACCAAAATTTATCTTCTAGTAAACCACACAGCTAGCTGCTAAGAGCTATTTCATATGTGGCCCTATCTTTCTTTCACTGTCATAGCACTAATGCTGAATATTGACCTGCCAGACACTTTAATCTTCTACTAATATATTCATTAATCAAAGGTCTAACAAAAGATTTCAAAAGTAATTTACATGGCAATCCATTTATTATACTCTTTGCAACCCATTCTAAAAGTTTTAGAGATCAAATTTCCCCCAAGACCTCAAATACCTTTCTCTCATGAATGACCAAACATCACTCCTTTACACTTTCCTAAAGAACTGAGAGTATCCACACTTTCAACCGCTTTTGTAAGATTAATTTTATTACTTATCATCACTAAATAAGAACTGAAAATTCTATTTATTACTTAACAATGTTTAAGACAAAGGAAAAAGAACAAACCTCAAAGAGTTCACTAAAAGGCATGTTCAGTCTACATCAATCACCGATCAGCAGAAATGCTGCTTGTAGAAACCTGCAGACAAATCCCAACTAACTGAAACCAACATGAACTTTTACACTCACTGCAGCAGGTTATGGACCAACCCTTTAGGCCCTGAAAGTGCACCTTCCAAGACTAGGTTGAAGCTACCAGAACTAGTTTCTGCCCAACTCGGGTGCAAACTGCATTCTTTGGATAAGAAGTACTATTTACTTTGCTGTCATGAACCACTATTCAGGGAGATAAATATTTATGTAGCTATCCAAAGAGTAACTTCTATTAAAGTTTTCTTTAAACAAGTAATGACTCACCTGACCAATGTCTGATTGTGCAGATCCCACACTGCGATGTTCCCATCACTGCAGCAGGAAAAGCACACCTTGGAATCAGGGCTGATAGCCAGAGCATAGCAGGCAGGGGCTGAGGATGTCAGCTCTGCTTTTATACGAGGAGTTGGTGCTGCCAGGTCCCATATGGATAATGTGCTGGCTTCCCCGCCAACTATTAGGGTGCATCCATCAGGCAGCAATTTACAAGAGCGGATGTAGTTGTCTCTGTTCTGTGCAACACAAATCACCTCAGTTATGTTAATACATACCTGCCAATAATGACCACTAATATGATTCCGACTGCATCCAAGTTTTAAACAGTATGCTAATTTTTCCATTACCAAAGTAGTAAAGAGAAACTAGCAGATCTTAAAAGGTTTCAAACACCTACTTCTCATCACTAACCAGAGACTGCAGCTCTAGAAATTAAACTGCAGACTCCTGTTGCCACAGTCTACTCTGTTTTAAACATGATGAATGGCAAGTCTTCCATCTCATTACACAAAACCAGAGCCAAAGTATGCTTGTATTTCTGCAAGTGCACTCTATGAGCTAAGGTCACCAACAATAAAAATATTAAAGCAAATGAGCTTTGATTTGGCATTTAGGTAACCCTATATGAAAATGCAGTTCATGTCTCATGCCTTTCACATTTTGGGAGTTTTCTATCAGATACTATTTTGCATTCACCATTTTAAAGTTAAAATATTAAGTATTCCCATACTGCTCCTGGATTTACGTTGGTCCTTTGCTGTTCAACATGACTCTTACCATATTTATATTACCAGTCTCACATTTGTGATACTATTGCTGACTGAGAGGTACTACAGGGTATTTAGAGGAGGAAAACATTTCAACCTTCATTTATTGGAAGCTTGACTTCTTAAATGTATTGGAAGTCCATTTCTCCATAACAGCTGCCAGTTTAACATGGTAACAGTCCTTTAGAAAATGGAGGGTTAAGAGCTGTAACTAAAAACATCCAAAAAAGCACTGCAAGAAGTAGTCAACAACATTACTACTACTACTACTACTTTTTTATTCACAGCAAGGAGCAGTAAGTAGTGCAGTGGAAATGTTGGCTTAGTGAGTCAGCCATTGCTGCCCCACAACTAAAATGAAGGCAGCTAGGACTGTGCATCCAAACAACTGTCACAGAACAGAATAAATATTCAACCATACTTTTACTACTCGTCAACTAACATAATGGTAGCAGTAAATAAAGGGAAAAGGCTAAAAACACCCAAACCAAACCAAAAACCCCACCACATTTAATTGGATCAACAATGAAGCTAGAATTATTTTCATTCAGAATATATATTACTGTGCTTTATGACATCATCTTCTCAGTTAACATTTCACAAATATCTATGCTGCTTCTAATATGAGAAGCATCTTTTACTGAGCCATTACCTTTTTTGAGTCAGCTTTTCAGCTACCTATACTACTGCACTCAGTCCCTTTTGTATCCTGCAGATGTGAAAACAACCAACAAAAACGTGTAACTTAAGGATCACCAACAAAAGCATAGCAAGACTTAAAGTGACCTTGGTACCTTGTCACATTATTTCATTATGTGGTTGCTACCCTCTTACAAAAAACAGAGGTTGTCACTCCTGGTGTGAGTGAAACACCTAGGAACGTTCTGTGCAGCCCTGCATAAGCCAGGCTACATTCCTTTTAAACTCATGCAAAAAAATCATCAGCATGACTCGGGCGGCGGGGGGGGGGGGGGGGGGGGGGGGGGGGGGGGGGTGGTTGAATCAGGTACACCTCTTTACTCAGAAATCTTACCTAATCTGTTATTTGACCCTTAGTGATGATATTTATCCCTAAACAAACCAGCACTCTTCTCTGTAACTCCACCTGTTATGTGTTTAAAAAAAAGACAGCTAAACACATAAAGCAGGAAACAGAACTGCTTGCTATTTCCTTGTAATACGAACAAAATCCAGACAAGGACAGCTCTTTCCTTACTGAGTCTCCAAGGAGAAGCTACCCTTGTGCACAAGTTCCTGTTCACCTACCAGGCAGTCCAGCTGAGAGACAGGGCTCTTGTTGCCAGGCTGGCTGATGTCCCAGACTTTGACGCACCCCTTCCCACCCGTGTACACATGTCTCGTGGGGTTGCTGATGGTAACTGCGCACACCACTTCCCCGTGGTTCAGAGTGTTGATCTGACGGGCATGGCGAGGGATTCCTGGACCGATGAGGGCATCAGGAGGGAAAGGAACCGGCTGCATCTGACCATCTGCAGTAACGTGAAAGGAGTAGGCTCTTTCGGGGAAGGGAAAGAAGAGAGAAGACAAAAAAAAAAAAAAAAAAAAAAAAAAATCAGCCAGTTACAGTGCTATAACACAAGAAAAACACAGTATTTTTTTTATTTGATTACTTTGCCAATCTTTTTCTCATAAAAATCAGAGCTACAGTGCCAAGTAATACAGGCACATGAAACCTCAGAGGGAGACAAGGATTCACAACAGGTACTTTCAGCTTGCCTCACCTAAAGCATTCGTGCAGTGGGGAAGCATGTTAAATTCTACCCTTAATACTAGAGACCAAGGTCAGGGCTGCTATCCCTCAGCCACCTGGGTAACCAAAAGATCTTTAAGCCCCTGGTTTTTAGCCAGCAGTTCCAAGTCTCAGCACCAGAAATCCTGTAGCAGCAATCCCTCACCAAGCAGTACTCCTTCAGCCTTCTTCCATAAGGCTTGCACCTGTTGCCTTGCAGTAGCAATAGCCAAAGTTCAACTTCTGCTCCATTCCTGCACCTCATCCTTAACATCAGCACCAGCTGTGCTCACATGCCTCTTTCCAGCTGCTAACTAGTGCTTTAAACAGAAAATAGAAACATGCGAGTGGTTACACACACCTTTCATCAGAAAGCTGATACCATCTTCTCATAATTACGTTTTCTTGAATAAGTATTTTGGAAAAGGTGAAAGGCCCAGTTTCCCAGGTAGTTTTGGCACTTCTGTAACACCTTTTATTTGTATTCAGTGCATGATTTCAAGTATATGGAAACTGAGGGTTGAGGAAGTGAATCCCAGCACTGAATAAAAAGACTCCTCCTTGGTGAAAGTACACAAAATTATTTCTTCATGTTGACTATAATATTTAAAGTCAGCTCTACTCAAGGACCGGAGCACAAATAGCAGCTAATAAAGTTTTCAGGTGCAGGGGTTTTTCTTGGTTTGTTTGTTTGAAATAATAATGAAAATACTACTGCAAAAGGCTGGTTTTTGTTATACTGGTGAGCTCCTTTTTTGCTTCTTCTGTTTTATGCACATCCATAGTTCACGTTTTTGATGCTGCTGTTACATTAACAGCATTCTTCAAGAGGCCAAAGTGGATTAAAAATGGTGAGATACGAGTATCCCTTTTTTTTTTTTAACCAATGACCTACTGTCTCCCTAGTGATACCTTTATTCTTTTAATATATTCTTGTGTTCAAAATTGCCCTTTCTTTTCCAAATGTACCTTCTTCTTCAGAAATCTCCAGTCACTGTAGCTCAAGTATTAGTATTGCATCCCTTTTCCAAGGACCCAACAATAGATAATTCAATTTAATCTTCTGTTCTGAGCTTTTAGCTAGTATTTTCAAAGTATTTCATTGCATGTTTCCAAGTATTGCACAGTTTGAAAGGAAGGAACAAGCAAGATGCCTGGATCTGTAACAGACATCACAGAGCAACTGAATATGCCCAGGAGCAGACCAGAAGATATTCCTTTAAAAAAGAGTGAGAAGTGGAGAGGTGAAAGAACTCAACAGTTCTTTCATATAGAAAGTAACAGTGGAAACAGTCACCCCATGCAATATCACAGTTTTCTCAGACGGAAAGGGTAAAAACCGGTTAACAGTAACTGCTATTAAACAAAGAAATTAATAGAGCATATACATGCAATTCCTGTATCTCATTCATGTTTCATGGTTGGACATGGGAGTTGAAAGCCTGCTCAGAGAATACACAGAAATGGAGGATGAGCAAGTCCAAAAGATGACAAATCTTTTTTGTCATGGAAATGTCAGGAATGGGAAATGCAAGATAATAAAGGAAGTGCAAAGTTCACTCCCTTGCATTTATACAAGATGCACAGTAAATCAAATGTATTTCTTCCCATGGGACCCTTTCTCTTTTTTTGTATGAAGAATTACAGTAATGATAAAGGCTTCACTAGAAATCTCTATCATTTCTGTGAAGAGGAGTAGAGACAGGACTGTCCCAAATTAGTTATTCACTAAACAGATTAGACAGGGATGGGAGACAAAGCAGGAGAGGAGTGGCAACAAGATTGCTCAAGGCTGAACAACTGCTCAGGTTCAGGTACAGAATCCAACTAAAGAGTCATAGCACTTAAGAGGCTGAAAAGCTGGGCCCCATCCTGGGCTCCACATCAAAGTCAGTTGCAGAGTATTTGTTAGCAGTAAGAGTACACAGAACTGCACAACTTTGAAGTCTCAGCCTGCCTTTTTTTTTTATCATGGACAGAAGAAAAACAATTAAGCAAGTATTAAGCAATTTTTTCCAGCATGTTTAACATGAATAATCCACTTGTATGTCTTTTTTTTTTTTTTATGGAAGCTTACAGCATAAATGTTCTATTCAATTCAAAATACCTAAATAATTGGTGTCTTGAAATGCTTCTGTGCATACACACAGCTTCTCAGTTCTTGCTGAGATGGGGTGGGAGGAAGACAATAGGAACATTTTTCAAGTGCTTTGTGCATACTGTAGAATTAACTATGACTATTCTGCTCTGAAACACCAGGGACTTACCCAGTGTACTTTTAATCATGTAGAATTTTACCTGTATGCCTGTGTTTAAAGTGCAGTTATATAGATCATATGAGTAGTCTTTCTTTTTTATTATCATGAGAGGGCATTTGCTTCCAAGACTGGTTGGTCAGGACTCAGGATGACTGAGTTTGAGGGCCTAACAAACAGACCAGTGATAGTTTCTTACAAGCCAAGACAGCTTTTTCTACAGTGCAAGTTATCAGCAATCCACTGTGTAAAGAAATGGCTACACACTGCCAAATCCCTCTGCCTCTGCCAAGACAAGCACACAAAAAAGTAAATGTTCCTGTTTGCTTGAAGATGTGTGGCATGTCATGCTAACCTCACCACTGTCAGCATACTTTTGTGGTCTATTAACTTGTATCTACTAAGTATTATGGTATAACTTTTCATTACATGTACCTTTTACTTTGAAAAAACTTGCATCATTTGCAAGGCTGATGCTTGCTAGACATGGAAAGCTTCTACCTCCAGAACAACACAATACTGGAGGACAGCAGTGCAAACAAACAATTTGCAGCTCAATAGCTGTTGTCCTTGGCAATGTCTCATCAGGTCACCATGACACAGGGCCTGCTCTGCTACTTCTGGGGAGGACTGTACTTCCAGTGCTACACTTCCAAAGCTGTAGGTCTGCTTATGTACAATTTAGAAATTACTCCATTTTTAATGCACTAGATATATTGACAGGCCTGAATTTTCAAAACTGACAAGCATTTTGGTTGTCCAACCTTAGAAGAGTCACGTTTAGTAAAATTTGGTAAATTATTGAGTTCTCTAAAGCTCAAGGTATTTCTTGACAGGCATCCCTTACCCACCCGTCTTTCTCCTCCACAAATTGCCATTGACACCTGAATTCCGTAACACTGCAAAAATGTAATGTGCATTTTTGTCCTTTTATTATGATCTTTTAGAACTGACAATATATGCCAGAAACTGCTGTTCAGCTTCATGATGATCACAGATTTTTATCTCACTCACAGCATTCTGCCTCTGTGAAATGTCTGGGTTCCATGATTATCCATCTTTGGCCAAATGACAATTAGCATTAAGGTAGCCCTTCCTCATGTTGGGCTAACAACCACAGTAAACAAAGAAAAAGTTCTTATACAATGCAATTACAATTTAACATAAACCAAGATAAGTACATATCAATTAATATGTAAATATATACTTTAATTGTATATTATGAAAAGAAGAGTTACAAAACAAACTTGCATGCCTTTCATTTAGGAAAGAGTTCTGAGAAACAGTATACTGCCACTTATGATTATATTCTTTCTGAATAACACAAATATTCTTCTGATACACTGTATCCAAACACTTCTCCCTCATCTGTGTCAAAGCAGCACTGAGAACCTGCAGAGTTCCTATACATTACAACATAGTAGGTGATACTAATACAATCCACTTTCTCAGCTTAAATCTGGTAACTATGGCCCTCCAATTTCCAATTAAGTATCAAATAAGTATATAGTAAGTACGTATCAACTGGCATGCTGAGGAGAGTTCAGAATAATTAATTCACTGCTCAAGAACATGGCAAATAACTAAACTACCTAACTGCCAGCTGGTCTAAGTATTCAGATCAATATAATGCATGCAATTCCTGCCTACTTAAAAGTACCATGCCTTAAAAAACCCCAACCTTCTACTTCATCCCTCCAAACAGAATTCCTTAACGAGCACAAAAATACCCCAAGTGCAAAACACAAAAGCAGACAGTTCCTTGTACTGATGAGTCCATTTTACTTTCAGCTCTTCTTTACACTCCAGCTTATTTGTAGTTGTAGTTATCACAAGTGATTGAGTAGCATGTTTCATTATATAGGACAAAATGCCAAGAAATAAGGAAAAAGGTATTTGTAAACAAAATCTTTAACTTCATACATCTCATCAAATAATTCTATCCAGAGATACAAAGGGGTGGAAAAACAACCTGTTATTCTAGAATATAATAAAATCAGCCTTCCTTTAAAATATTCCTCATTGTACATTCACTGAACAATTGTGAAGATCAGGAGAATTGAAATCTTTTAAATTTTTGCCTTGACCAATTCCAGAACAGCATACTATTCCTTTCCAAAAACACAAAGAAAAATCAGCTTTTAACTAGAAGCTGAAAGAGTTAACATTTACCACATGGAATTTCCCTTTCCTACTAAAATGAAAAACGTGTATTTTCAGCTCTTTCTGGTGTCTGTGTATAACACCTCATGCTTCAATTAAAACCACATTTGAAAAAAATACTGAGAAATACATTTGTCCTCAACGCTACCATTAATTCACAATTTTAGACACCAGGGAAGCAGTACTGTGGACATAAATCTTACCACTGAGCTTGAAAAATCTGTGTTCAGTGCACAATCCAACTATTAGAAGGTGTGGTTCATATCAAGGAGAAATCCACAAGAACATTAATTTGGCAGCTAGAAGACTAAAAGCTAAATAAGTACATTGCTAGAAAGGCTATGCAAAGCAAAAAACATGACAGCAATGCACCAAGAGCTTATAGTGGAGGGCATAGTTAAACGTATCAAAACAGCAAAGTGCAAGACTCAGATACCACATGTCCATGTCAGAAACTAGTACTGATTTCCCATCCCCAACCTAAGACAAAGAGAGTTATTGATTAGGTGATGGCTGAAGGCAATCTGGAAGGAAAAAACACACCACCACCACAGCCCCTCCCTGCCCCCTGCCTCCACCCGCACCCCCCACCCCCGCCAAAAACACCCAAACAAGCCACAAACCAAAACCAGAAAAGCAGCTAAGAAAAGAATAATCTACTGATGGGAATCAACTTTGAAACCAAGAATATGAAAACTTATTTTATGCACATTCATACACACATGTAGGTATCAAGTCCTTGTCCATAAAATTAATTACTGAACTACAAACAGCTCAAGAAAGAAATACTAATATGAGATCACATGTGTGTACACTAAAATATCAAAGAATTATGAAAAACCTGAAAATCCTCATAGGTAATAATTTTTTAAAAGAAACACACACACACACACAACCTGCTACTAAACACAAAGACTAGCTCATTAGTATAATTAAGAAATTGCTGAAGACACTTGGACTTTCTAGATTGCTACCCAATTTCCCAAGTACTTCTGTACCACTGCTAACAAGGTTAGACTCTGCAAAGAACAAAACTGAAAGATTCACATTCAGGAACACAAAAAGATGGTAGTAAAGACTTATGCTTAATCAACTTACAAAGTAAGACAAGCAAAAGACAAGCTTTCCAGACAACAGTCTCTTGATAAAAACAGATAGACAAGTACAAATGAGTTTTTAAGAGGCTACTAATTTTTCTAACAAGCTAGTCATTAACAGATCTCAGAATACACAGGGGTTAAAGAAAACTGGGTGCTGTCAGAAGTCTCATTCTTTTGGAAAAAAAGAAACTTAATTTTCTCTTGGAAGTAGGGCTGTGTGAAAAAAACAGTCCCAGCAATAGCCATTGATAAAAATGTGCAGCTGTGAACATACACATATGGCTGGGGATTCAATAGTTCAGTTTGAAAATTCTCTGTACTGCCTGCAACAAGACTCAGACTAAAACTCCACATCTCATAAAACAAATTCAATGTGGCACCTTAACTGCACTCTAGCAAAAGGCAGATTTTGAAAATAAACCAGGAGTACTCCACTAGGTTGCGTGGTTATATAACCCATGTACTTTGTACAGAAAATACAGGAGACTTGCCTAGTGTAGGTAAGACATACTCAAAGATGCTGCAGGTAGCATATGGCATCTAGCTAGCTATAGCCAAACAAGACTAAAACAAAAGATTGTCATAAAGCTGTCAATGGAAAGATAACAGATCAGTTTATGAAATTTTAGGTTTGCCTCACTTACAATAAAGGTAAGCAAAGAAGTCACTTTAGAGGAAATGACTGATTCAGTCCAAATAACACGACCACAAAAAACATTACAGAACACACCAAATCAAGTGGAGAGTAGGGAATATGTATCAAAGCAGGCGATCTACGCAGCAGTGTGAATAAAGTGCTGAAAACACTGAATAAAAAGATTTTTAAAAAAACCCAAACATACATACTGTAATTTAGCTATGAAGTACCAGGATACAAAGTATAGCAGCATACATGCACTGCTTTTGTGCCTTGAATAGTGCAACAACTATAAGTCAGCCACAGAAAATTTCTGACTCAACAAAAATAGGTTTTGATAGCTTATAATATACAATATTGCCAGGCATTACTAATGGAATAAGTAATTGAAAGCTTATGAATATATTTGCTTAAAAGTAAAAACTTACAGCCACTGGATTATGCAATCTCCAAAAATATTTTATATAAGTATGCCAAATTCTACTAAAGTCAGCAAGAATGAGTCTGACCCTTAATAAAAGAATGTTTTGAGAACAAAGCCTGTTCCTTACTGTACTAAATTTAAATACACCACCATCTGATACATAACACCAACTCACTAAGCCCTCACTTTGGGAATCTTATCAACATACCACCAAATTTTCTTTAAGCAAATTCAAGATTTAACAGGTTTCTCACACTGCCAACAGATAACTAAGTCTGTTCTCAGAAGCATGGTGGATAACAACGAAAACACATTCAGGATGGCTTTCCTAATCCAAGTCTGCTGCTTTCTTACCGTTATGGAGAAAGAGTAGAAGCAAACACACCTTTTTGCCTGTAATCTGGTGTACTTTTACGGATGTTTGCATGACTGACATTAGAATGTATCACTAGCTATTAACAGGAGTTCAAAATGAAGGCAAACAGAAATACATGTGTGTATGACTTTCACCACAGAGTGTCTTACAACTTAGTATCCTAAAAGTAATAGTTTCTGAATTCTTCCTGAAGTTGCAAAAGGAAAAATTAAACCACGATAGATTGGTAAAGAAGACAGTATGTAACAGGAACACCCAGCATAGGAAGTGCAAAATGTTAAGTGAGTATTTAAATTATGTAAGTACCTAGACAGAGAGAAATTACCCTAACTGCAACATTCTGTTGAAAGAGAAGACAGGACTGAATGCCAGGCGTGAAGGGACAAAGAACAGGTTCTAACAGTGTCGAAAAACCTGTTATAATTCTCTCTGCCCCACTCTGTCCAAGAAAACAGATTAGTCATATTTGCAGTCTATGCTCTGTTTGTACCTGCATAGACTAGTTGTCCAGAAATACTTAAAAAATAATCACTTTTTAAGAGGTCATACATGCTCATGACTCTACTGCACATGGATAAGCTCAGTCTCAACAGTCTACCAAAGCCAAAGTACTGAAAAATTTGATGTATGCTGTTTTGGTGAATTTATTTTATTGTAATATCAATAAGCCACAGCATCACAGAAGTATTTTATTTAACCACCTCTTCATCAATAATTAAAACTTTTAAATAAAAAGAACCCATTGTGAAAGTTATCCTTCACCTATGCACCACCTGCTGTGCAACTGCTTCGTCCTCCTTTTGCTCTCCAGCTGCACACTTACACAAACATTTTAAAGAGCTTACTCCATTACACAAGGTGTGCATCAGTTGCTAAAGTAACTGCTTCAGATACCCACTGTGATGAACAGTTGCAGACTCTCATGCCTGATGAAACAGGTGCCAGACAAGGAGTCTATGAGTTTGCATTACACATCTATGCTCAGTATAGTAGGAAGTTTAGTTTCAATGTGTTTTTATCTTACACATTTTACCACTCTCTACCAGTTTGTAGTCCCCTTAACTTCCCCCAGAAAGGAGGAAATAAAAAACCTTAAAGTATACCTTCAACAGCTTTTCCTTGGAAATAGGTATATACACACCTGTTTTGGGATATGACAACTACCATTTGATAATTTATATGCTGCACCTCTTACCAGGAGAAGTCTAAAACAATCTCTTGGGAACAACCAAACATGACCCACTTTGGAATTCTTGTTCACTGAGACAAGATAACTTCATTCTCTCTAGATATTGCCGATGTTACCAAAACGTTAGAAGTTACTTACGGTTTTCCCCCAGGAATCCCTGCTAGATTTGGAGGGATTCCAGGTACTCTCATGTGAGGAGGAGGATCAAACCCAACCTGACAATGAAAAATGAATTAATCTCAACTTGCAATTTCTCATTCAGCAAGCCCCTTTTCTTCACCCCCAAGATATTATGCATTTAACCAAAATGTGGCTCTTACCCACAGTATTAGATAAGTGCATGTCCCTTCACAGAGGGGAAAAACAAGATGTTTTCCCTAGGCATGCTTCTGCTGGACGTATTCATATGTGAATAGAAAAAACAATAATGTGTATCGTGCATTCACATCACTGAGCGTAACACAAATACCCCTGTGTTAGCACAGAGCTAGCCCTGGAATTACAGTCCGTGGTGTGTCGGCATGTAGCCACGCCAGTGCTCTGTAGCTCTGCGACAGCTAGCACGTACCCGTGCAAGCACAGCACGGTGCTGGAAAGCAGCTTCAGGCCCCAGCTAGAATCTTTGCATGGCTCCACACCGCACTGTGCGGGCACATCAGCTGAGAGATCTCTCACAGAGCTACACCGCAGGGTGCAAATTTGTCTACAGCTTAAATATACTATGCTCTCTTTACATACTGCAATTCCACTAAACTTTTATATCCTGAATAAATAAGTACATCAAATAATCCAAACAGAAATTCTGGACCAAACAGACTTAGTTTTTCTTCTGAACACTATACCCAAGTTAAAATTCTTATTGCTTTAAGGAGCGCATATGCACATTTTCACATAAAAGCCCTGTTTACCAGTTTGAAAAAAGTAGCCATATCTACAATAATGAGAAGACAGCAAGCTTAAGTCCCATCTTGCAAATTTACAAGTAGGTAAGTTTGTTTATACATACAGCTGCCATCAAGCTCATGCTTGCAGAATCAGGCCCCTAAGTTACTCTGCTTGACAGCAGCTGTAACTGCTGTGCTCTACTTACTTACCACACCCACAACAGCAACTATTCTTAACACACCTTATCACAGAACTCCAAGATATGTACCAACCACCTTCTTATATTGATTTCCACAAAAACCAAAATACAAGGACAGAGACGTAGATAAAAAGACTTCTACATGCTTCAAGATGAATTTTTTATGTCTGTACGGAACACAAATCTGGTTCAGCAAGAGAAAAGCAGATGTCCACAGCACCAATGAAAATACTTTGTAGCTACCAAAACTACCTTTTCATTTAATGCATAAAATAATTTTTTGGCATTTATTAATCAGTCAAAGCACTGATGAAGATGAAAAGGAAACACACATAAATACACCAAGATTCTTTGTTTTCAAGGTGCAAATTTGTTTCTCCAGCCACGCAGCAAAGTGAAACACACAGTGAAGCTGTCAAGCCTCTGGCGCTGTTATAACTTGGGAATTCGACAGTGCTAAATGAAGCATGTAGCTCTTCTCAGTGAACCACAACTCACACAACTGAGATTGCATGCAACGTATGGCCTACCATAGGAGATCTTCCATAGGCAACCACAGCAGCTGCAGCAGCAGCAGCACTCATCTGGGGTGACATATTGTGCAGACTGGCATAGGCTGCCCCTGGACTGGTTAACTCTCCATTCATGCCAGCATGAGGTACCATTCCAAATGGAGCAGGGTACGGTCCTGGTACTGCCAATGGTGTCCGCAAACCTGCAGCTACAGAATAATGAAATCAAGTAGTTTTATTTATTTATTCCTGCATACAGAGGAGAAAATAGCCCTTTTATTCCCCTACAGTACCTAACCTTCCCCTCTCACATACACACACTGCCAAGAAACACTGCCATAATTTATCAGTACCACCACCTCTCTTCACTCAGTGCAAGAAAGATCTACTGAAGTCTGAACTTGCTGATCACTTCTAACAATCTCTTCTAGCACTACCCATTTCCATTTCTGCAATATTTCCCTGTTTACATTAATCTCTCCTTTGCCAAATAAAGCTGACAGACATGGTTTACACAGCTCGTGTCTGAAGCAACTGTGCTGTACCAGCCTGAACAGCAGAAGTAAACTTCCCCCTGCATTTGTCAAGATTTACACTGCAGCAAATATTAGTAGACTTAGACAAAGAGCTGGAGAAAAGATTGCATTCAGAGTAAGTACCAGAATCTTCTGAGAAGTCTTTTTATATTGCATTCAGTCTCTGGATTATTTGCAAAAAAGATAAAGACAAAAGTAAACAAAGAAGGATAAGAGATAGAAAGATATTCAAACTCTTGATAATCCAAACATCTGCTTCTCACAAAGCCCTCTCTTGATATCAAGAGCAAAGCAATACATTTAGTTAACATTCACACAAAACTACACACGTAAAAAAAGATTAATTTTGGAACCATAAAAACACGTGAGGTAATGCATTACCAGCTTGGTTAACCAGAGGGTCCATTGCTGGAGGCTTGCCAAGGCCTGGACGTAGTCCTGGAGTTGCGCTAGTGCCTGGGGTTGGCACATCACTTCGAGGAGTTGGTGTGCTGGATTTCAGAACAGGCGTGCTGGCTTTTTCATGCTGGTATCATTAAACAAATTAAATGAGTATTATTTTTAATCCAGGCCATATTATACAATTTATCACAACAGCAGCTGGGATGCTGGGCACCTACTACCTAGTCCCTCAGCCAATTTTCATAAATCCATGCAATGCTGACAACATTAACTTGTGAGAGAGAAATGCTGACCTTTCTGACTGCTGCCAAAATTAATATAAGAAAAGAAACACAGAGTTATTCTTCCTTCTTCCACTGGCATGAAAAAAAAAAATGCCTGAGCTAATTTTTTTTCAGGACAATACAGTACACATCACCAAATTATTCTAGCTTGAAATCATTACTGTCTCAAATATTATTGGACACAGCAAATCTAAGTACAAAAACAAAATACCACAATAGTTCATAGTGCCAAAAAACTGTGACACAAAAGCTACAGAGAATCTGATCAAATTATTACTGATACTGCAGGAGAAGTTTTGAAAGAGTAACAGCTTATTTAAAAGATTTTAACAAAAGCCTGGAGAACTTCTCAGTGACTATATACAGACTATGTTAAACCATAAGCTATTGCTCAAGAAAAATAAACAATGCTTAAGCGACTCTTGTACTTTGCAATAAATTTGCAACTCATTTGACAGAAATGTAGGAAATACAAGAAATCAAAATGAAACAGAAAATATTGTTGAGGAAGAAAGCTAAATAATACCATGAAGGTCTGGAAAACAGTAGTCTATTTCCGTTTCAAATGTATAAAGCCATGTACTTCTGCCACAAGTAGTGGCAGGAGAACGGAGAGCTAAGACTTTACAAGTAAGAAGATGATTTATCTGGACAACAGACTGCTACCCACCAGACTCATTTCTTTGGATTTGAGGGAAGCGGAACTTCCTGAAGAGGCCGTAGATGCTGGACTGCTAGAGGCATCTTTCTTCAGGAGGCGGGTTTTATCTATACCGTTTTCACGTGGTGAATGAGTGGGACTTGCCCTTGGGGAAGAAGGATCCTAAAACAGTGGGAAAGGAAGAACAGCACATAACCATGTCATGGGTTGGTACACAAACACCACTAAGGAGTCTATGGGAAAAAAAACTAGAAGAATTTAAGCAGTAAGTTCAAACAACAAGACATTTTGTTACCTCTACAGAAAAAAAGCTGAAATCCCTTCATCAATTTAGAGACATAAGTTCATATAGTAAGCAATCTGGTTTTACTTTACGCTACATGCAATCATAAACTGTTTCCAAGCATAGAGCTTGCAATCTAAGCACAAACTAAGGCAAGCACGCACAACACGTGGTAAGAGCAAGAAAGACCAACAGTAACTGCAGTAGAATTTACACTGTTTTTTCCATGTACGCTCTCCACGCACTGCTAGTGACAACAAACGTTTCAATAATCTCTTTCAGGCCATACAAACCTTGCTCATGTCTACCTTCAGAAGAAGAGATAAAGATGCATGCTGTATATGCCATAAAATCTGTCACTTCTTTCTAAATACCATTTGCAAATGCCTCGCTACTTAAATCTACAGGAAAAACTGAAATCACCTCTCAGATGATTATCTTTCTCTCTTCCAGAGGCACTCTCTGCATTTCCTTTAACCTGGAATAGCCGGCCCAGCAAGCTACAATGCCATCAGAGCTCTGCAGGTTCTCCATGCTCCTTTGGCTCATGAAAATAGCAGCAGGAAGGAAGCAGTCCTCACAAGAGGGCACGAAGTCTACTGATTGATTACTGAGCAGTTTCATTTTAAGTAGGCCTTCTGAAAAGATTACTAAAATCCCTGGTTGGGTACCCATTTTTCTACTTGGCTGACATCATTTGGGCACTTGGAGCTGCTGAAGACACCTCTTCTCTGTCAGCTTCTCTCCCTGTGCTTTTCACACAGCAAAAGAACCATGCTACCATATTCAGGCTTCCTACATCTCTTTGTTGTATGAAATAAAAGATGAAGAAAAGGGAAGGCCCATCCCTTCACCTTGACGGCACTGTCAAATCTCTGCCCTGGAGAAAAAATGTGGCTACAACCTCTGGAAAATTTTGTGAATGGAATGACTTCATTCTGACTCAGCTGACTTCATTCTAAAAACCAAACATTTCTGGAAAATGCTGTCTTTTACATAGGGCATTAAAATACTAGTGATCTTTAAGGTACCAAAAATGTTTTTAATAATACTCCTACTATTAAATACAAGGTTAGGTAATGTCTTCCTTTTTCATTTGAAGACACTAGTCTGAAAACCTCAGCCCTCCACCTGCATCTCACCACAACTCTCTCCAGAGCAGCTGTGAAGCATCAGAACATAACTGCAGAGGCAACAGACCTGGACAAAGCAGCAGAAGGAAAAGCCAAGATGGCAACCAGATAAAGCTCAGAAGAAGGCATAGTAACTGCAGTACTAACAAAAAGGAGAAGTTGTGAATATTTTAACATATCCACACAGAGGATTCTTTTTCTTCTAACATCTAAATGCACTTTTCCTTTAACCTTTGGGCAAATGTCAAGACTACAAAAATGAAAAAAGTTACCTCATTGGATACATCTACAACCAAGTTATCGTCACTCTTGTCCCCATCACTGTCCTATTAAAAATAAATAAATATAGTGTTCATTTCAATTAGTACATTAAGAGCCCAGAGAGAAAGACTACGTATCTACTCAGACATTTTTTGTTTTTCCTAAACAAAAAGCAAACAGCCTTTCATTAACTTATTAGCAATAGGGAAAACAATGAAAACAGGAAAACAACACCTTATTTCTGCTTCAGTAATAAAACCCATATCAGGTAGAACTCTTTGAAAGATGCTGGTCCCACCATCAGTGCAAGAGGGTCCAAACCCCCTCCTCATTACCATCATAAACAGTGTTATCACTACGCCTAAAAGAGAAACTCATTCTGTTCATATGCTAATCTTACATGTTAATCTTATGGAAATTACTGCTTGTGCATACCTAAAAAAAAAGACATCTCAGAAAACTGGAGCTTTTTGGCATTTGTTTGATGTATCAACTTCCTCAAAGTGATAGGACAATTTTTCTCCTTTTCCAGAAAGGTAAGTTTTGAAATGGAAAGTTCTGGGGAAGAAAAAGCTTCAGAAATGCCAAGGCATTTCAAGATTTCTGCTTAACAAAACCAAAATACTTTGACAACCCTAAGTGGAAATGTTTTATTGTGGCTTCTCAAGCTGCATTTTGACTGTTTCACATAAATCTGTGTTCACCTGAGCTGCTCTAGTGCCTCACCATAGCTGTGACTCAAGTGCCTCCTGGTCCCTATCTCCAAAATGGGCAGGGATGCCCCAGTAGACACATTCTATGATACACAGTGGTCTAGTGATTTCTGCACCATGGTAGTTCAACCAGAAGGTGAGTCTTGACTCAAAACCAAAACCAAACAAAAATTAAGTGAATGACTTAGAATTTTCATGTAGGCGAAGTTTGACATTTCCAATAACAGTACTTTTACTTAAAAAGTTTCTAGGCAAACAAATCAGACTTACAAGACTGCTCAAACTGTCTCCCATCACTTGCATTCAAAGTGTCTGGGCTATCACACTTAACAAAGGCAGACAAAGTAAAACACCAGTTCCTTCCTCTACTTCAGGCCATAAATGTTTAAAAAAACCGAAACCCCCAAAACCCCAACAGGTAGTTTCAACCCTTCCCTTCTCCTTTAGCAGCTGAATATTGCTCCAAGAAATACCACAAACATATTAGGGACCCAAGAGTGCCACTGAAGACAGAATGGTGGCTCTATTTGCCACTCAGGAATCTGTCCAACCAAAGGGTGCAAAAGGAAAAGGAATAGGAAAGCTTCAGCCCCCGTTATCTGCCACCTCTTGAAAAGTATGAAGCACCCTGAAGGCAAGAATAGGTTAGAACACATTAGAGCATGTGGGACCACAGTAGGTGGGACACTTGTTCACCAGAAATACCACCCCTGAGGAGGGCAAAAACAGCTGCCAAGCAATGATTAAGTGCATTCCACTGACCCTGTCATCTTGAGAAATAGAAATGTACTGGGACTATCAAAGGCATCTCCTATAGGTACTCTTGATATCAGAAAATTCTCCTCACTGACAAACTAACAGGTTGAAACTATACAGGTCCTAACAGAGAATTTAGTCACAACTCAAAAAGAAAAAAAAAAAAAATGCATTTTGCATCTTATTTCCAAAAGCAACAATTCCTACAACTGGTTTATCTCCCTTCTGACAAAAGCAGTACTTCTTTGTCCCTACAAGGGTCTCACCTAAAATGAGCTCAAAACCAGCAGCTCTGTTTGCAGAATTGGGGAACCTTTAAAAAGAAGGATCTTCTTCCAGATTAGAATAAATCTGTAACTGTCAAAATACCCTTGTTTTTCTCAATTCTTTATTTTGATGCTGCCTTTAATCCATTTCAAGTGAACAGCAAACAGAACCATATATTTAAAATGTGGATTAACACAAACTGCTTCTACAGTGCAATAATATCCTTTCCATTTCTTTCCAGTAGAAACACAAGAAAAACAAGCAAGTTAAGCTTTTTCTTCCTTTTTTTTAAATATCAAATGTAGCTTAAGAATACTTAATATCAAATATTTAAAAAGAAAAATGCCCTTAGAATATCAAACCTTTCTGTAATCAAACCAAGATTATTAGAAAGTGGTGGAAATACAACTTGCAAAACCCTAACAGTACTACAACATCACAATGTGCAGAAAGGGGAAAGTAATCTCATCCACCATCAGTAGCTCCACAGATAGGCAACAGCTGCTCAGAGATATTCTCGGTCCAAGTGGATAGAAATTACCCTACCAAATACTGAGGAAATAAAGTAGCACCTGATTTTTCTCTTGGGTTTCAGTAACCAGGAAGTAATTAGTGACTGGACTCATATAAACCTGACAATTTGCCACATTATTGCTATGTCAAAGAACAATATCTTCTGTTAGATTTAAGTTCTGCTTTTCAGTACTCTTTCACACCAGTCCTAGTCTCTAAAGCCTGTTCAAGTATCATCCTGTGATTTGGCTGAGCATTTAGACTGGAAGTTGAAAGCCTGTGTGAACCTTTTGACGTGAGGTTCACATATACCACAGTTGCACTAAAGTGTCTCTTCAAAACCAAGCAACAAGCAAGCTAGTAAAAAAAACACAGAAAACAAACTGTGAACTTTTTATATCTCAATTTGCTTACTGCTGAAACTGCCATATCAACCAAAAGCAAACTTTAGTAAGTCAGTACAGCCTCATAAGATATGCAATTTGCAGTGGTAATTATTACTCAACATGGTAATAGCTAGTATCAGAAAAATGTACTAATACCCTCCAAATCAACAAAATCCTCCATTTCAATCAAACCTGTAGGTTTTAGAGCAGTCCAGAAAGGATCTGTTGCTCAAACTCTCAGAAATGTCCCAGAATACTTGTGAATTCCGAACAGCTACTCCTGGCACATTATTCCTTGTTGAGGAGTATTACTTGACAATAGCGCAAAACATTGACTCACTACTCTTCCCACACCAATACTGGTCTCCCTGGCACATATATTCATGTACTATATCAGCCATAGGGAACACATTGCCTTGTTCTTCACAGCTCTTTTACTCCTCATACAAACACAGTATGTGCAAATAAATTAATCATTTCTTTGACACAGATTTGCTTACATAGTGGCTGGAATCCTTATCATCCACCTTTCTCTTTTTGATGTCATTGGTATATTCAGGGCCATTCCTGCGTTTATCTGTGCTTCGCAGACTGTCCGCGACCAACAGAGAATTACTCTGTAATGACAAAAACCAAGATCAATCAAAAATTCTTTTCAAGATTCCTTCATATATGCTTAAAAACTCAAATTGGATGTGATCGATGCTTTAGAAATGTGATACCTACATAGTCTTTCATTCCATTTAATTCAACTCTAAGTACTCCAGGCAAACATGTACAGCTTATGCATTTTAAGAAGCTTGGCTTTTCATTGTTAAACTTATCATAAGTTTAGTTCACTTGTCAGTCACCATCTATTTAACTAATTAATTTAACTGAATTTATTGTTTAGGAGTAGCAGGCTTGCTGTTTACTCATGACCAGGTAACAATGATATTTTTTTTAATATACATATCCCACATAATAAGAGAGACTTACTAAATATAATCTGATTGATTGCTCACTTCTAGACAACCATAAATACAATGAGGCTTTTGTGTGTCTATACCTGCAGGCATGGATAGATATATAGCAACTTTAACTCTTAGCAAATATTTACCACATAAGGTTATGCAGTAATCATTTGTTACTGCAGTAAACTCCAACTGGATGCCTTCAACAAATGTATTGCAAACAATGATCAAATATTTTTACTTCCAGCATAACGTTTGCTACTAGTGTGAAATTAAGGCTAAAGTGTTGTTTAATCAGACTGGATCTGAAAAACTGAGGCCAAGACACACAAAAAAAAGACAAAGGCAAAGACTAATCTTTTCCTCAAACTACACGGACTGCTTTCATTCATGCTAAGTTATGCTAAGTACAAACTGTTGACCCAAAGAGAAAGGCATTTTAGACATTTTTCAGTCACATGACAATTTGACATGCCTGCGATTCCCATCTCCATCTCCGTTCCAGCCAAAGCATTAAAACGTGTTACAATGAGTTCTTTTAAGTGCAGGATTAGCATATGCAAGAGGGCAATTTGTTCAGTGATGTGTTAATGCTGTGAACAATACTGAATGAGTTGAGAAAAAAATCTCCTTTCACAAAGATCTGGTAAGCCTAGTTCCTAAAAGCCAAGTACATGCTTACATAAATATATGCTCACATAAATGTAGAAGGAAATACATCTTTACACGCATACATGTATCTCTCTCAAGAGAAAAGCCTAATACTGACATATATACTGTGATATAAGTGTAAACCCCCAAAGGAAATACTTAGATCTACCAAAGAGCCAGAGATATTTACTCTTAATGTGTCATAAACATATACTAGCAGCCAGTGAACTGTGCAGTGAATGGCTTCCCCTTTAAAACCTGAGGACACCATAGTAGTTTTGCTTGGACATTAATGTTTGGTCCCAAGGAGAAGGAAAACAAAACAGGGTACATAAGGCAATCTGAATCCTCTTTTTCCTACTTCAGAAGCTGCACTTTAAAGCCAATTCTAAGCTCTTTTATTCATGACTATTCAAGCTAAACAAATGCCAAGGGGCTTACATAAAGCATATAGGAGGGTCTGATGAAATTCAGTATAAAGAAGCTCAAAATAATGTCTTTACTGCAATGTTTTGCAGCTAAAAGGTGGGCTTGTTGGATCACTGAACTAATTGCCTTGACAAATACAGTCTGAATTTAACCCCTCGTCTCCTCCCAGATGCACACAAACTCAGGGATTCACTAGTTTGAAAAACATTAAAACTGATATGCGGTATTTTAATATTGAATCCATCATGCCTGTAGTAGTAGAAACGTCTTAAGCAGCAAGCTGTCAATTCAAACTTGACCACAGATGAGTACTCCAAATGTTTTTTCTTAAGGAGGAAAATCTTTTAGTTAAGAGATACTTCCCTTAACAAACTCATTAAGAAAAAAAAAAAAATCTATTTTACTACTGAAAAGCTCAGACTAGAACAATGAAAGCAAATGTAGTAAAGTGAATAAACTCAGTTTTTCATTTTAAATTGCCAAAATTAAGTGTGAATAACTGAAAGGTGGCAAAGGAGCAGCAGCTGGGAAAAATTTAGCAACCCTGCTATTTGAAGTTACTACACAGAAGTCTAGGGAACAGCTTGCAAATGTTGGCATCAAGTATGTGTAAATACAATGGCTGGTATTTTTTTCTGGTTTAATGTAAAGTCTACCTGGACAATGCTGACAATATTCTGTACAGTTTCTCTTGTAGAATTTCAATACTGTGAAACTTACCTAGGAAATCCTAGGTATACCTAGTTCCCACTGTGTCCTAAATGCCAAACAAAGATTATTAGATTTGATTTTTCCTCAAAAGACTGATGGCTTACTTATCACATAAACATGTAATTATAACAATAACCTACAGTCCTCACAAGCCTATTCTGCAAAAACATCTCCCTTGTGGTCACATTTACGCCGCCTTTCTCCAACTTACCACATTCATCCACACTAGAAGCTGTTGTAGAGCAGCTTATTTCACAATAGCTATACTGGCAGTTGCAAATAAGATTGTGTTGTTACTCTGGCAAAATTTACCAGTAAACTCAATAATTAAAAAGTTGCTGTTTTGTTTCCCTTAGGAGTAGAAGGAAGTTCTAACAATTGTGACTAAAATCAGGTAAAGTATAACTTTCAATGAAAAAATAGCTTGCTAATGTAACCTACTACCACAATTCAAACCACCAATTGTGTAACATTTCATTCAACAATATGAAAATACGTATCTTTTTAAGTATTGCATATGGTAGATGCAGAACACTAAAGTATCCGAGGAAATAAATGAAAATACAAACAAAAGCTGGGAAGATATGATCATATAAGCCTTGGGCTATTGGCATTTCTTACCAACGTAATGTTAAGGCTCAAGCAACAGTGAGGACAGCCTACGAAAAGCTGCCTTTCCTCATTTCAGCTCCAGCAGAGTTTGTATTTGCCATATGTTCACTATCAAGCATAGGGCCAGCTAGGAGACAGCAGCAAGAGCTTCACAATGATAGAGTTCTGCTTATCTTCTCTTTGAAAAAAATAGTCTGTTTAGTTCTTCTACCAGGCCTAACATCGGACTTACTTTCAAGAGTAGGACAATCATTTTTATTTTAGCTATAAGACTTATATAGCTTTTTAAATAATGCTACAGAAATTTTCAGTTGGGACTGATCGTCAATAATAATCAGTTTGTACAAAAAGGGCAAAAAGATACATACATGCATAGTTGATTTCCTAAAGAGGAACTGCATGAAACCAGTTTTCATTTTGTCTTAATTTCAACAGACTGGATGCATAAATTGAGGATAATCCTTGCTTTAATACTAGAAGTTCAGTTTATCAGGGATTACCAATGCAACATCTATAAATCATGAATCTCAGATCAGAACAAATGGTCAAAATCAATTCTATGTAAACATTTTCTTTTTCTTCCAATAATTCAAAATTTATTCACATGAATCCCTTTTCTTCAAATAAGTCCTGAAAGAAGAAAAAAAAGCCTAATGTAGCACCACTTCCCGTCAGAGTTACAAGACTGCATAAGGGCTGTATAACAGGCAACTTGGGATCCTAAAGCAACTTTGCTACCAGCAAAAGTTAAACAGTGAAACACCAGCAGCAAATATGAAACGAAAACCTAGTCATGATGCACAGAGAGAAGGCAGGTTCCCTATTAGGAATGTAATGCACATTATTCAAACACACTTCTTCGACTGCCATTCCATTCCCCAAAGGAACTACTTCCAAACCACAAGGTATGTGTGCCAGAGGTACAGACTGAGAGCCCACAGTATCTCATTTAGCCCCAGTTATAATACAGCACAGACAACTCACCAGAACATACAGAACTGACAATTAACTTTATGCTGATCATTACAGCAATTAAATAACAGTATTTACATCACATCTGTGCTCATGGTTCAACTACACCTGGTCCCAATTAAGAACTTCTCTAGTGCTGGGCTCCTTATCCTTCCCACTCCCCTTTCACCCAAAGACGCACATACTTGCTCTGTGCTTGGCCATTCACAGATTCGCTGTACATCCAAACCAACTGCACCCACCTGCCATTACAGACAGTTATTACAGCTGACAACTTGCACTTGCCCATATCACCAAGTAGGGCCGCTGTGTTTATTTAATCACAACCCTGGACCCATGCCACTGCACCACACACAAATGTCATCTACAGCTATCCATATGTAGATAGGAACAAATGCAATCCCTTGTTGAGTGGGCAAAACAGGATCAAGTCTAACATCTACAGCCAAAACATCCATTGCTCAGCAGTCCCACTGCTCATTGTCAGGACTCAGTGACAGGACACTGGAAAAGGGACTAGTGCTTAACCGTCACCCAGCAAGGCACAAGAAGATTGCACTCGAAGTTATTCAACTCAAGAATCATTAACTTCCATTTGTTGAACATGCTTCTTGCAAACACACATGTCAACAACCCAAAAGTTGACTTATAAAGTCAGTAGGTTTTGTTTTAAATTGCCGGTGATGGAACACTACTGACTTCGCCCTCTTTTTGCCCACCATTTTAAGTTATATTTAAACTAGTATGTTCCTATTAGGAACAAGGGAATCTAGAAGCCTAAATGGATTTGAATCACTCTCCACATTGATTCAATAATCAGGTGACATTAACAGAGAATAAGCCTTCTGTTGATTTCACTATTTTCTAGCTAATGTTTGTCAGAATCAGGGTATCCATAAAAATTTATACCAGACCACCCCAATCCTCTTGCCCTTCGTGAGCAGCCTTATGCTGCTATGCATCAGCTACAAACTAAACTGCAATGCAGCATCCCACAGCTCTTCTGTGTGAGCAACTCCTGCTGAAGCTAATTTGTGGTTTGCATCTATAGACTGTAAGATTTGACTTATTTTTAAGTTGACAAAGCTGATAAAAATAAAAGATACAATTGATTAAACAAATTCAAGTTTTTCAATTACAAGCTATATAATAGAAAATAACACCTTCTTCACAAACGCCAAGAAGCATACATGTCCTACACTGAAGAGCACCCTACACTTTCATATAACTCCTTTTATGATCCTCCCCCCCCCGTGCTTTTAAAGAATTAAAACACAAAACAAAAACAGCTTGTATACAGTATCAACCAAAAAGTAGCATTCAATTGTACATGCTCCCTTCCTCCAAGACTGGGAGGGGAAGAATAGGACAGAGAGCTAAGGACACAGAGTACTTTTCTGCTGTAAGAAAAGAGCATTTGCTTTACAAAACAATAGCAACATTTGTGCTTAACAATGAAGGCAAAAATATTTCTTGGAAAATTTATGAGTACTTAGAAAACAAGCTCATTTTTTTTCATGAGGACAAAAGATAAACACCAACCTTAATGTAAATCCCAAGCACCTAATGACAGCAGATTTCACTGTCTACAAATTATTACTGATACAATACAGTGCTTCAGAACATTTGCATTTCTATGCTGTCCAAACAGGATACTAGAACAGTGGGAAGACAAGTGATAAATGAACACCTAAGATGAGTTTGAAAAGTGTTGCCAGTACGTTCCCTAGAAAAAAAAAAAAATGTGGACAACTAAGTTCTTTCGTATTGAGGTCTCCCAAAACTTTATTAAGCTTCAGTTGCAAAACTTGCTTACTTTGCCTGGCGTCATTACCTGCAGCCAGGCTGTGTCACAATAGCAGGGATGCCTGCATTCCCACAATAACATGACCCAATTTTGGATGCTTAGAGTTACATCAGCTAAAACCCACCTGCCATTATCCATGTAGTCCTATAATTTAATTTTGACCACATAATTTTAGTAATAATAGTATACTTCATACATGAACTGCTAACTTAAATGTTATATATTTCACAAACATGCATTTACACGCAAAGAACTTCTTTTCATTTTAGTTCCTGAAACTTTAAGTAATATAAAAAAGAAAAATGTAGCCCTTGCATTTAAATATAGCAAAAGCAAGTAAAATGGACACTGATCACAATCAAGAATAATGAAATAACTACATCTTTACATTGCTTTATAAACACATGAATCTCACTGCATTACGAAGCATTTCTAAATGTACAATACATAAAAGCTCATGACTGCTTATTTGCCTAAGGAGACTTAGGAAAAACAAACAAACAAACAAACCCCAGATCTCATTTATAAATGAATATGCTCAAATAATATGCCACAATATACTTTACCCCAAAATTATGTCCAAAAACCTCAATTTAAAACCAAATAGGCAAGCACTAAACTGTAGTCTTTCAAACTTGAACATTTGAAGTTGTTAGCTTCTGCTGATGATACTGGAAGGTCACATTAGACATATTTGATGGAAATTGTATTGTCGAACTGCACAGTAATACCAAATATCATGGTTAATTTAGGTAACTAACAGACAGCACGGGGTTTGGTGTCTTGGATGATGAATGCTAGCCTTTGTCAGGATTTCTGGCAGCAACATTACACTTAAAATGTTATTCTGAAAATCAAATTGATAATTTGCAAAGTAAGAGCCTACTGCTCATTTAGAACCACATGTAATAATTAAACAGACCTGCTGGTATCCTTGTGTACTTGTGGCCAATTTTATATTATCCTTAAAAATGTATTTTAAATTAAAAAGAAATCCATCACAAATACAAGAGAATTTGAGAAGTTCAGAGAGCAAATCATTGCCAGCTAATCATTTTAACCACAAATTTTAACTTGACTGTCACTTGAATTATGTTCCTTTCACTGAAGATATAATTTACTGTTAAGCCAAGATTCTAATGCAACACTGTATTTAAACAATTTTAAGTTCAAGTTTAAGTACACCTGTGTTATTATTATTCTCCACTGGGACCAAAAAGAAACTATGGCCACCATAGCATAGTAACCTGAAGTCAATATATCCATACAGCAACATTCTTTTATGAAACTTTTATGGTTGTTTCAAGGTTACTTAGTGGTAAACCCAGCATAAAAAAGCCTACTACAGATAATAACCAAGCGATCATGAATTACACATACGAAGACAGAAGTAACTGCAGTGAAAATGTTATGTACTTTAATTTAATGAAATTGACATATATAGTAAACTAAGCAAACAATATTGCAAATCTCCCACAACACAAAAGCCAGGCTTCATTTTTGACAGTTCTCCTTCCACAGGTGAGAACTATCCTCAGCTACAGGATGAATTCAGAGTCTGAATTTCCCAACACTGTGAAGCATCTGTTTTTAAAGTCAAAAACCCTTTAGCAAAGTACATGGACAGGGCAGGGGAGAACAGGAAGAAGAAAGGACAGGAAACGTAACAACCAAAGCAAAACACAAACCCATCACTCCCACGTGCGCACGTGTGTGCGCACACAGACACGGAATGCAAACCTCCTTCCTTAGCTCTTAAGCGAAGTTGTTGAGAATCCTGCACTTGACTAACACTCAAAGAAGTACGTCCGACTCAAAGAAAGAAGCCCTTAGTAAGTCTGAGGCTTCAGGAAAACCCAGCATAAAATTATTTCCACAGTAACACTGTCATTAATAACATTAAGCAAGCTGAAATGAATGCTTCTTGCTTAGTAATCTAGAAACAAAAAAAATGGCCACAAAAGATACACAGTTTCCAGCAAATAAATTGTCAAGCCCTAGTATAAAAAAAAAAGCAGGAATAAAAATCAGAAGTTTAGTACTGTAAACATAAGTCAAATAACTTTTCCTAGTTCTTGTCTTTTCTAATCGAGAAAAAGAAACAAAATAGAGCCAAATTCACCTATGACAACAACAAGCAGAATTAGCTTTGTTACTTGAAATGACATGAAAGTTGCACATGCCCATCTCCAACAGATTAATACAGCAATATCACTCAAAACACAACAGTATAAAAAGCTGTAACAAAGTAGTTCTTCAGCTGGTTTTCAGATAAGATTGTCTTAGACCAATTCTATTACAGCTTATGTCTAAAGGGAAAAAAAGTATTGCTATGGAAGTTATACCTGAAGCACAAATTAAGCAGTAAAGACATTAGTACAGCTTAAACTCATTCAGTTAAAGCAACTTTTAGGGCTAAACAATGTCATGACACATGGATTTTAAATTTCTCACCTGTTCGGCAACTCTTAATTCCTGAAAATCCTACAGGAAAAATCTTAACTCTGGCTAGTAATGTTATACTTTAAGTTTCAGTCAACGTTCTGTTTGATTTGCAGCTTCCCCCCCACCCCCAATATGCAAACTAAAGTTCAAGTTTCCCCAAAATTATTCTGCTCAAACAAACCTGATTCATACAGTTCTCCAAATAAATGAGTTGGTGTTCTAAATAAACCAAGAGATGTCTTAACAAAAAACACATATGCCTAGTATCATGGAACTGACTAAAAAGAAGACAAAACAGACAAACAGTGCAATGCCAGAAGTGGAAACATTAGCAGGAATGTTGGTACTTACTGTGCCTGGCTCTCTGTCTGCTCCCGCAGTAACCAAGAAATGCACAGACATGCCCGTTCAGACACAGAGGCAAGAACAGAAATAAAAAAGGGGGGAAAAAATTAGAACACAAGCCGCAAACAGTTTTAAAATGGCTTTTATTTATATAAGTCATTGCACATTCCTAATACAGTGATTTCCTGAAAATTACAGTATTTTGTAAACATGATTTACAGTTTAACCATACACAAAGCCTAGTTTTATTTCATGACAGAATAAATTATTTTCTTTTCAGAAATTAGTCAAGTGCAATTTTGCCCAATATTTAATTGCGTACTAGAATTTAAGACTATGAAACTAAAGTAACAGATGCAATTATCTAAATCTTTTGTTTGAACACATTCACTTCAAAATTTAACTTCTCACTCCCCCTACCTTCCCACCCACCCATTTAACAACATTACTTTCTTTGAAAAAATTACCCATTATGCAGTTTAACAGTTTTCCACAATATGGTGCAGGCCACTGGTGTTACAACTAAGTATTTACCAGGATGTCAAAATGCTCTGCAAACTCCAGAGCAGGTGACACCTAGAGATCCCCTTTTAAAATAGTGAAAACTTCGCTGAATTTTGCTTCAGTGGTATATATGCAGACATTCTTAAGTTTGCCAGCAGTTTTTTTCTCATTCTATATAACTTGAATTCTTTAGAGATGCACATAATTTGCAGCAATGCGCAAATTTGACAATGTCCTAATCAGGCCTGCCATGCCTCTCACCTCTGTGGTGTTCTGCATCGTGATGCTTCTTGTCATCTTTTATTGCCAAGTGAGACTGCCCACCCAAAGCACTAGAAAGGGCAAGAAGGCCAGCACTGCTTCCAAGTGGAGGGATTCCTGGAGGCTGAAGTCCTGATGGATGCGGTGTTAGAGGCACTGGAGGTCCATGGCCATGGGAGAGATGTTGAGCCTGCAGCTGCTGCTGCTGTTCCCAGCAGTATTGTCATCCCCAGAAGAACAACACACAGCACATAGTTTGGGAAGGAGAAGGGAGAAGTTTGGTTAATTATTGAGAATCAAGAGTGGATTTTTTTCATTTGTTTGTCTGTTTTAAGTCTAGCCTGTCCTCTTTGTCCCACCACAGTATAGATACTGCATTGTATCATGCTGTCTGTGGACAGCTCTGCTCATGTCCCATAAACAAAAAAAAAGCTAGCTGAATAGTTGTTCTGTAGCCCAAGGAATAGGTTCAAATACCGTAGGTTGTTTTGGGCAGCTACTGCCTGCCACAGCATCAGCAGTGACAAACAGCAGCAGCAGAAGGCCCAAATACCTTTCCCTTTCTACAGAAAGGAATATCACCACTCTGGGAAAAAAACAAGTTTCACTGGCAAGACTGATTTAAACTCACCCCCTTCTCCTCCCCCAATTTGGAAAGAGTAAGTAGGTTTCTATATTGAATATTAAAAAACCTAAAAGACAGTGCTCCATTTCATATTTAGTGTAGTTAAATTTATATTTTATTCTAGCCAAGCTTTTGGGGAAAAAAAAAAAATTAGTCATGAACTAACACTGTGTTTAGGAACCAACTCTGAGCTTAAAATCCATGTATTCCAGATAGCATCAATAAGGTCATGGAATTCCCAACAAGAAACATGGTATTAATGAATTAAGATACCTCCATCTGTTTCAAAAGCAGCTTGCAAGATCAATATCATAATGAGCGGACATACAACCCTGTAACCAATCTGGCAAAATAACCTGTAAGCAATTTTGGAAACTGAGTCCTTATATTGGAATGACTTCCCCACCGTTTAAATATTAAGGTATGTTCTAGTTAAAGCTGTTATGATTTTATTAACATTTTCCAAGTTCAGTTAACCATTTAATTTGTTCAAAATGCTCAGCACAGATTTATTTAGAAAATTAAGCTTCAGAACCAGCTTTAGCTTAGTCATAGCTCCCCTTTAGTCTGCTACAGGTAAACAGATTTTCTGCCTCTTTCCTGCTTCCTTGTGCCTGTGCTTATGAACAGAAGACAGAACAAACCTCTCCACCTTGGCCACGCTCCACCATCCCTCTGCTGAAAGAAGATACCACGAAAAAAGCTAGAGTACCGCTCAATTCATGGGATCAAAGAGAAGACAGATAAGCAAATGTCTGAACAGGATGAGCTCAGCTAGACATGAGAGTTTGACCTGGTGAATGCTAGTGGTCCTGTAAGAGCAGGCAAAATTGTTACAGTACTGCTGACAGCTACTGAAATCATACCTACACTAAAGCTCACAATATTTCACAAGTTACTCCAAAATAACTCAATTCAAAATAATCCAAAAATATGTTATCTGCTTCCATAGGTCCCAAGACTCTTCAAGACAAACTGTCAACAATACCTGCATAACATCTACTGGCATATGAATTACTTATTTTATTACTATTTAGATAACTACTATGCCCCTACATTTTTGTTTCTCATAACCCCATCCCAAGACATGCCTTGAGCTATTTATAAATTTACGTAGATACAAGTGACTAACACTGAAGAACTCTGGACTGGATCTGCTAATATTTCACATTTTTGCTATCCCAACTGTAATACAGTCATCATTTACTTATTTTTGATATACAAGACAAATCTTAAAATTTACCACAATCCCTTCTGTCAATTCTGTAAAGCCATAAGTTTACCATATCTTTCTCACATCATGTATCAGGAATTTCTTTTCACATGCTACATTAAAAAGCCTCACTAGTCTTCACTGTAATATGTACCTCTGATCACTATCCTTGCTAACTTTTCAGTATGTTTAAAAGCAACATAAGAGAGAAATAGTTCTTATTCTTCTATTTTAATGTGTTTACAACAACCCAAAACCATTTTGAACGAAGTATTAAAAATTATTTTTATTTGAAGTAGTTAAAGCAGTAGACCACCTTCTACAAAATCAAGCAGCTATTGCTAGTGACACTTCATTTAACTGAAGAAGTATCAGCAAAGAGCACTGTAAAGCCTGACAGGACTGCAGGGTTTGGGGGTTTGTTTGTTTGTTTGTTTTTGGTTTTGTTTTTGGTTTTTTTTTTGGGGGGGTTGATCCAGCCTCTAAAGAATAAGAGGACATCTCTCTTCTCACAGACTTTAGTAGTTTCCAGCATGTTTCCTCAAGTAGGAGATAACCTGATGTTTTGGCAGGCTCTTTCAGAGATGGTATCTTAAGTCATTCCCTTCCTCATTGACCACTTAAGCCAAGTCAGTCATCTGCACTCTAGCCATGAGACAACATGCATCAGCAGCACTGTACTGCATTTATGTCATTGGTCTTACTTGTCCCCAGCAGCACTATCACACTGGATTACCTAGTTGTGGTGTGTAATTGGCTAAGAACAAAAAGTGATTTATCCCTTCCAAATTGGTTTCATGGAGAAAAACCTTCTCCCTTCTCCAACAGTGAGCTCAAATTAGCTTTTGCAGTGTGGGCCTAGGAAGACCAAAACAGGGAAATTAAGTTAAGTTGTTTCCATTCTTGTCCCTAACCCTTCAGGAAGCCTGTGAAGATTCCCTTTATTCATGCCTCTCTTGCTTGGCTTAATTAGCAAACAAGTTAACCCGCATGATTTCAGGAAGCATAGCTTAATGACTTTGGAAGTCAAACTGTTAGGGACACGTTACCTACAATTTCCCTGGCTCTGCTTCGTAGCCTACACATAGAGTAATTTGAAAGTCCCAGAAATGAGGAACAGATTAATCCCCTCTAACAGGTTCTGAAGCTGAAAACATGTGACAAGAAGGGCTATGTCCTGCTTCTCTGATGGGACTGCATACAAACAGCGCACAGAGTAATGTCCAGTGTAAGGCATAGAATGGAATATGAGAGCTGTAAGTGGAAATGCATCACTGCATAACATCTTAGCAGCTTTGCAAAATGGTTACTGAGGGTAGCAGAGGAAAATGGTACCCAAAGATGCTTAAATATCCAACTACATTAAACAGACTTAAAACTGAAAACCTGATCATGGTCTTTTAAGCCAACAAAGGTATATTGTGATTTAGTGTTTATTTTCTGAGGCTCACTGCTGTTTAAGACTAAAGTATATTGAGTCATTGCTTGTATATTACCTATTCATAACAGGTTTAAAGTTGTCCCTAACACATAAAGATAATCCTTTCCAGAAGTTCATGCTCTTCTTATTTAAAAAAACTTGAACTGTTCAAAGTATATTGTATACTCCTTCTAGAAGGGGAAAAGGGAATATGTGCTGCACACAAAAGAAGAAACTAAAGACCAGGGAGATAGATAACAGCAGCGCTCACCAGATGTATTTAGTAACTAGACATTTGCCACAGCAGATCCTAGAAACAATTATGTTATGCATATAATCACTTCCCCATCACTTCAAAGACACTAATGCCTGCTCTGTCACCTTTTAAGAGCTTAGCAGCAGTGAGATATAAAACGGAATAAGCTGGCAGCAGTATCATGGTCTACTAGGCATGTTCATTAGCAGTTAATTAAAAACTAGACACCTGCCATAAGAAATGTGCTCAAAAAAGGATGAGTAACAGGTCTGTCTTACTACCAATTATCATCATTACTTGCAGAGCAAGGGCTGTGTCCACTTTCAGAGCGAAGTGGGAAGGTAGAGAAAAGTGCAATGATGCATACATAAGTGACTGCACTGAGGTAATTAGCCATAGCAATAATTTTAAAAGCATCAGTAGTTCATCCACCGTTTTGTTGCAAAAACAGAAGTTCATCATATTTGCAAAGGGAGAAAAGAAATGGCAAATTCAGCTTACTGTATGGTCTACATGTAGGTTTTATTGCCTCCAATTCTTTTCCCAGTATCCCCCTAACCAGACAGCAAAGACCCAAAAATCAACATATGAAAAACAGAGCACTTGCTTCTCTGAGCAAGCACCTCCTAACAATTTTAAAGGCGGTACAGTTTTTCATCCCCAACATCCTAGCAAGTTCCAGCTATAAAGAGCTCTTTAACTAGGACTTAAAATTTGGAATTAATTTTCAATGTCTGACAGAGACTTCCAGAGACAGTGTTAGTAAGTCTTTGTGACACAGATTTCCTATATATAAACAATGACACATCTCCTTTAGGTTCCCTGCTTATCAAGATAGAGCATGAGCTCCTACAATCCCACTTCCCAACTTAAAGTAGCTCTGTTGAGGTCACAAACACCTATGGCTTACTTAGAAATCTAGGTTTGAATTCCTACCATTAAACAGTTAGAGCATCCTGTTCTTACACAGATGTGTGATATACTACTCAGTATCTGTTGAAAAGCACTGAATTAAAAATTCAGATGTGATTGTACATGAAAAGTGGAAAAAAGGTTATACCTGGTCCCAAACTACAATAGCTGTCTTCTCTTGTGCCCTTCTAAATAAATACTCGGGAGTAGGAAACGTTTTCGAAAACCTTATCAGTGCTAGCACCACATTCCCCCAAGCTCCATAGAGGTGTTCTGAAAAAATATCTGGCAAGCACAAGTCATTTAGAGACCTAAAATGTAAAGGGCACTATTTCATGTCAACTTCTGTAAAACTGAAGAAATGTGATTTGTTAAACTTAAGCAGCCAGAAAGACATGAGAGGAAAACATATATTACTGTGTTCAATTTCACTGCCATATTCTCTCTCTTACCAAAGGGAAATCTTCAGGTTTTTTATTTGCTTGCTTAAGTAGCAGATGGAAGTGAGAGCCTGTATCACATGTCTAAGGCCAATGAACATGAGGGCCACTGTCTGAGCACATGCAGCTAGCCAACAAAGTGATAACCTTCTCCCTCACTGTTTAAAAATATTCTTAAAACCTACATTGCAAATGTAACCTTCAAAAAAAAGGAAAAAACTCAAGAATATGCTCCTGTCAGATCCAGTCTTCTGCCTCATTCTAAAAAAAAACCCAAACCCTGCACATACCACCCACGCTACAAACAGTCAAATCTAGGAGTAAACTCATTAGACAGTCTAAGCCATTAATTAATACTCGCATTTAAGTTTCTGTAGGTACTTTCAAAAGAGTACTTCAGCTACACAGAAGAACATAGTGCAGGATAACAACCAACCTCCCTTAAGAATATATCCACATTCTTCTACAACAGAGTGCCTATATCAGCGGACAAGTGAAAAGCTACAGTTACCGTCTACCCAGATTTCTGTAAGGCCTTTGATATGGTCCCCCACAACGTTCTTGCCACTCAATTGGAAAGATACGGGATTGATGGATGGATTGTTAGATGGATGAGGAACTGGCTGGATAACCACATACAGACAGTCAATGAGACTCAATCCAACGAGTCAATGGCTCAACATCCCCGTGGAAAACAGTAACTACTGATGTCCCTCAAGGGTCCATAACGGGACCAACACTATTCAATATCTTCATCAATGACATAGCTAATGGCATTGAGTGCACCCTCAGCAAGTTTGCAGATGACAGCAAGCTGAGTGGTGCAGTTGATTTACTTGAGGGAACGGATACCATCCAGAGGGACTTTGACAGGCTTGAGGAGTGGGCCCATGAGAACCTCATGATGTTCAACAAGGCCAAGTGCAAGGTCCTGCACCTGGGTCAGGGCAATCCCCAGTATCAGTATAGACTGGAGGATGAATGGATTGAGAGCAGCCCTGTGGAGAAGGACTTGGGGATACTGGTGGATAAAAAATTGGACATGCACCAGCAACACGCACTTGCAACCCAGAAAGCCAATCATATCCTGCATCAAAAGAAGTGTGGCCAGCAGGTTGAGGGAGGTGATTCTGCCCCTCTACTCTGCTTTGGTGAGACTCCACCTGGAATACTGCAACCAGTTCTGGGGTCCACAGTGCAAGAAAGACATGGACCTGTTAGAACAGGTCTAGAGAAAGGCCACAAAAATGATCAGAGAGGGCTGGAACACCTCTCCTACGAAAGAATGCTGAGAGTTGGGGTTGTTCAGCCCGGAGAAGAGAAAGTTCTGGGGACACCTTACTGCAGCCTTTCAATACTTAAAGAGGACCTATAAGAAAGATGGAGAGAGACTTTTTACCAGGGCCTGTTGTGATAGGACAAGGGGCAACAGTTTTAAACTGAAAGAGGGTAGGTTTAGATTAGACATAAGGAAGAAGTTTTTTACGGCGCAGATGGTGAGACACCGGAACAGGTTGCCCAGGGAAGTTGTGGTTACCCCATCATTGCAAGTGTTCAAGTTCAGGTTGGACAGGGCTCTGAGCAGCCTGACCTAGTAAAAGACGACCCTGCCCACAGCAGGGGGGTTGGACTCGATCTTTGAAGGTCTCTTCCAATCCAAACCATTCTATGATAGATGAACAAACTGATATATGAGCTACCCAATATGGATTGCTTACTACTCCATTTTCTAACTTTGCTTCAGCAGCAGAAGCTGTGTTTACTCTTCATTGCTTTTGGATATTTCTTTTTCTTTGATAATATCACCATTAGACTAACTAATCATAAAGTGCATTAGCAGTCCCTGCTTCTGACCTCTTTTAACCCTAATCTTCAGTACGACAGCAGCAATCTGCAAAACTAAGCTCTGAGTTTGCTTTCTTTTGCTGATGATACGAAACTGGGAGGGGTGGCTGATACACCAGATGGCTGTGTTACCATTCACAGGGACCTCAACAGGCTGGAAAAATGGGCTGACAGGAATCTCATGAAGTTCAAACAGGGGGAAGTGCAAAGTCCTGCACCAGGAGGAAAAATCCCATGTACCAATATATGCTGGGGGCTGCCCAGCTAGAAAGCAGCTTTGAAGAAAGGACCAGGGAGTCCTGACAGACACCAAGTTGAACATGAGCCAGCAATGTGCCCTTGTGGCAAAGCACGTGAATGGCATCCTGGGCTGCATTAGACAAAGTATTGCCAGCAGGTTGAGGGAGGTGATCCTTCCCCTCTCCTCAGCACTGGTGAGGCCACACCTGGAGTACTGCATCCAGTTCTGGGCTCCCCCATTCAAGACAGACATGGACATACTGGAGAACATCCAACAATGGGCCTAGAGAAAGCTAAACAAGCCCAGCTCTCTCAGCCTGTCCTCATATGTGAGATGCTCCAGTCACTTAATCATCTTTGTGGCCCAATGAGAGAGCAAGAGGGAATGGGCACAAAGTGAAACATGGGAGGTTCCTCCTGAATATCAGAATACTTCTTTTCTTTTTTTACTGTGAGGGTGTCTGAGCACTGGCACAAGTTGCCCAGGGAGGTTGTGGAGTCTCCATCCTTGGAGGTATGCAAAAGGCATACAAACACAGTCCTGTGCAACTGGCTCTAGGTGGTCCTGCTCGAGCAGGGGGAGTGGACCAGATGACCTCCAAGCGTCCCTTCCAACCTCAGGCATTCTGAGATTCTGCAATTCTTATTGTTTACTGTTTTCTCCCTCTTTAAACATGTTTTAGAAAAATGAGAGTCAGCTACTACTATCATTGCTTAAATTTCTACCCAATTCCTTTGAAACATCTGTGTTTCTTTTGGTTCATTTGGTTTTCTTACTTCCTTTTCTTCTAAATGCTCCGATTTTATTCTGACAGATAGGAAGCTACACTATACCACAGTAAACAAACCTGAAAGTGCCCGCCCCTGCATCTCTAGCTAGCAAGCCAAGAATGGAGCCTTTGTAGTTTTGTAGTTGTTTGAAAACTATCCATTATGTGAACAAGCCACAGTGCCATGGGTGTGGGAAGAGAATGTCCCGTCAGAATAAAGACAGTGTCTTCAGCAAGCCTCTTCCATTTATAAACCATGTGAAATGTCATTGTACTACAGAGATTTAAGTCCACAGAAGGACACTATCGGCAAAAGCTATCCAAAGCCGTATATTTCATACGTACAAAATTTGTGTGGCAGTGGCATGATTATTTAAAGACCCAACTGTCTCCTGGGAAAAATCCTGTTCCTTTTTCATGCTTTATTACAGAAGATACATAGGATAGTGTCTTTGGGTCTTACTATTTATTTTCCACTCTCACAAGAAAAAAAAAAAAATCAAAACTTATTTACAAATCTGACTTTGATGTCAGAAAGCAAATATAAAAGAAACAAGATGAAAAAGTTATCTTAAGTTTGTTCTTTGTTATTATTTTCTATTATAGGAATCTGCTTCAAACTAATGTTGAATTTCTGAACAGAAGGCTCTTCAAGTTTTTCAGTTCCTGTTTCCACTTGTTCAAACAACACAAACTACACTAACATGTCTCAACTTTTTTGAAGCAGTAAAGGGTTGCATAAATTGCCTCACCCAAACCAGAAAACTGATGCTACACTGGGATAAAGGCAGCTTCTCCCCCTACACATTCCCCAAAAGGTCCTTTTCTCACAAACTAACTTCATCTGTAGGGTTAACTGAAATAAGGCTGAGAAACTGTATCTCACCCCTCTGCTGATACAGCAATTATAAGAACACTAACAAAGTAAGTCCTTCTGCCACCTTATCTATTAAAAAAAAAAAAAAAATCCGATACAAGACCCTCAGCATGTTCAAAATACTCCATATGAAGCTACTGCAAAACAACATGAAGTTTATGGTTCTCAGAGTCTTTTATCTGTTTTCCTTTCTTAACTCCTTTTCTACTTGGTCACTTGATTCCTTCCTCCTGCTGTTACTTCCCTCCTTTTCAGTATTCACTTTTAGTCCTCTGCTATGGGATCCTCCTTTAGGAATCAAGTCTTGTCTACTCTTTGTTCTTCAGAAAACTCGAAATAGGAAAAGCAATGCTGATTTCAACTGGGTCATGAAGATTAAAATGACCACTTCATGCTCTGATGCTCCCACTACACTTTTACACTGATGCCTACCTGTTTCACTGTAAAATGTATTTCTTCAACAGATTTATCCTACACAGTTTTGCCACAGAATACTAAACGTGGCCAGCTCTAGAGTTTGCTTTTTTTTCTCCTTGCATTAGTTTCTTTAATCTTGCTAAAGTAAGGAAAGTTAGCATAAACACAAGTGTAATTCCCCATATACTTTCTATATATATAAGGCTAAAAGTTCTTCTCTATTTAAAGAATGAAAGTAAAAACTAGTTGCAGTCATGAAGGTGCCCCACGAACTTCTCTGAAAAAAAAGTATGTATTTGTTGATTGGCTGTGTAGTTCAACAGAAAAATTACAACACTGGAAGAAAACACAGATTCTAATGTGGGACCAGCAAACCACTGGTGCACGTGAGCCATCTCCAAAGAGCCCACAGAAGGCAACCAAGACAGCCAACAAGAGTCAAAGCAGTTATACCGAAGCCTGCATCTACCTAGCAAAACTCTAAATTCAATTTTTCATTACTACAACAGGAAAAAATTTTTGAGAGCTCCTTAAAATCTATATATAAGACAGATAAATACTAAGTATATTCTTTAGCTTGTATTTTAGAATATGTTCTGTATCTCATGAGGATTTTTTTTAAATAAGGAGAATGAAGTCTCTCAACACGAGAAAGGCTTTGGTTGCTATCAATGTGAATCACATAGCCAGTACCAGCCTACCTACAAGTACAGAGACAGTACATTTGTTGAATCACAAGATCGCATTTATAAATTTTAATACCTTAGTTAGCTTTACACCAATGGAACTAAGAAACAGGTCTTCAATGCTCCCCAATATAATGTGAATAGCAAATATAAAAATAATTTCCAAGGGTAGCTTATTAACCATTGATTATTTCCCACATCACCATTACAGACTGCAGACATATAAACTGCAAGCGTGAAAGAAGCACTTTATCTTTTCCTTAGCACCATGCTGAGCAACAACTCTGATCTTTGCTGGGCCTTTCTGTCTCACTTTGAACAGCTAGGTTTCTCTGCCCTTCCTTCTGGCATTTTGGAGGGCAAGCCCAGGCACCAGAATTAGAAATATAAAGAGATATTACACTTCAGGGCTCTTCAAAAAGATCACTCTTGTAAACAGTAATGACAGATGTGGGTGACCCCACCCAAATGATTTGTCACCACACCCAGTGAACGAGCACATCAGCTGTTTTTCCACTAAAGTGATCAGCAATTAACTATTTAACAAAAGTTTAGTGATAATTGTTAAATGGCAAGATTTTTAACATCCCATTGACATAGAGGGAAAAATTATTTAGTACTGCCAGCATGACTGGCACTTTCACAAAAGTAGATCTGCACTAGCAGCCTAGCTATGCTGTGGACCCTCTGTGGAGCATCCCACACCGGGAGAGCCCTGCAGCTAGGACGCAGGATATTGCCAGCAGATGGAATTCTTCCAGTTCAGCAACATCTTCTCCCCAAGGTGCATTAGCACTCCACTGGTGTAGCTGCATCCACATAAGGGCTTTTGCCAACAAAAAGGAAGGGTTTTCTTCCCTCCTCCATGCTTTTAGGCACTGTAAGTCAATCTAAAACTTAATAGCTTGCACCAAGTGCAGACCTATCAATGCATGGCTAGTGCTTGTATCAGCAGCTATGCTGGCAACACAACAAGGAGCCCACAAACTAAAGACCTTTTGCTAGCATAACCTTGTACGTATATACACACATACATATAACATGTCATATATACACAATGATATATTTTGTATCTTAATATATCATTAATATACTATTATATACTACATACACTATACATTATATGTTATACATATTATTCTGTATATATTATATGTGTATATATATATATATATATTGTTTATACTTTTATATAAAAATATAAAAGTTCTTCCGCAAGTTTGTATATATAGCTTTTTCACTGATAGCTCTTCTAAAAATATGTATTACAGGGCTGGCTTAAGACCAGTTCCTCTCTCAAACAGTTTACAGAAAAAAAAGGAAATAGAAATAAGTCAGGAGAGCAAGTTCTAAGTGTCCTTGTATTAATAACGGTACATTTTTTCTTTAGGTTAAATAATGTTGGGTTTTTTCCCTTAGGCTAAATTCTGAAGAAATAAGGGACAAACAGCAAAGCTGAAGTTGCATTGGAGGAACAAGACTCTGCAACAATGGAGGAACCAGAGAAGCCTTCATAAAGGACAGATGCCACAGAGCAGGAGGGAGTGGAGGGGTAGAGTCAGAGTAAAATGGGAAAAAATGATCCTTGCACAGGAGAACATGTCTTCACCAAAGGACTTCCCAGACTCCAAGGGAAAGTAACAAATTCAAAACCACATTCTAAAAAAACACAAAAGACTACCTTAAATACTCTTGGTCCAGACAAGACAAAGACTGGTTTTCTGAAACCAGTTACATTCTTCTGATCACTGTCAGTGTAAGTCAGTTTGAGAACAAAGCTTTTGTTTAATTTTAGACAAGTACATATTGCTTTCTCTGAAGACTCAGATGCAAGCCTTAAGTCTCTAGAATGAAGCTGTCAGAACACATTGCTTCTGGTCTGCAGAAACTGCCAGCACATTTTTTTTTCTGGGGCAACCATAAATTCCTGCTATTACTCACCTTCTAACCTCAAATCTATGTATTTGCCTTTTTAGCTACTCTTAGCATGCCACTACCATCCAACGACACTTCAAAAGCACGTTCTTGCTGCCACAGCAGCCAAAACCAACTAGTTCCAGCACACACCAATTTGGAAATGACTTAAAGATATTACTCTAGGGGTTTTTATTACTGATGTATGATTATCTTAAAAAGTATTTATTCTCCTTCCAGGCTCTTTTAGTCTCCAGAAATTTAAATCTTGCTGAACATGAAGATAGTAATGATGGAGTAGAAAGGCTTTTTGGTAAATTAAAATCTGGAAGTTGAATATAGTATTTTAAATTATGACCATCACCCTTTTGTCGCAGCTACTACTAACTACAAAAACATTTCAGAGATATCAAAGAATTAAAAATGTGACAGTCATGAGAAAAGCATTACCTTGATTTTTATTTACTGTTTCAAGCCACAGACCAGATTCTTGGATATTTCTTATACATTCTGTAACAACTTCCACCTACCAAATGATTACTTCTGAACCGACATTTGAACAATCCACTTGTGCTAATCCTTGCTTTTACTACCTCAATACTACTGCTTGTCAGTATTCAATTTAAAGAGCTACTGTTAGCCAGCACCTTTAAAAACAGTACTGGACATTCTCAGGAAGTTAAGTATTATACAAGACAGCAACCATGGTAGTTCAGCAAGTACTCTGAAAAAATAATGCAGTTACCAGATACCAGGAATCCTGCTGTTGATACAAACTCTTCAGCATATTGAAGAGTTACAGCAAACTGCTGTACAAACTCTTTGCCCTGCCTTTAGTATTTCCTAAAGTTATCCTAAATGCCTATGCTAGCCTTGCTCTGTGCAAGAACACGGAAAGCAAGCTTCCCTCCCTTCTCTTCCAGTCCTCCCACACAGTCCCCTATCTCGACAGTTTGCCTTGCTCTTCCCCCTTGAAAAATACAGTGGGTTGCTGTTTTCTTGCACATTTCCAATGTTTAATATTTACCATACTTTGTGTCCCCCTTTATCTCCCTCCATCCCCTCTGCACCTCTCTCTCTTCACTTTCCTACTCCCACTGACTTCATCTTTGTCACAGTCACCCAGTGACAGCTATATTTTGCCTGTGCGGTCCATGCCACTCTCATCAGCACACTGACAGTTAGTTCACCTTAGTGTATCAGTGTTTGCTTCTCAAAACTAGACCTTAGTTCCTTTTGGATCTGTATGCTTCATTCTTTGCACCTCTCTCTCCTACTGCAAAGTAGTCCAACTTAAAGCCCTACACCATTCAACATGTAAACTCACATCACCTTTCTCTATTCCTACTCATGTTACAGGACAACTTCATGACCATGCTTTGCTTCATCCTTATGCAACTAACTTCTTTGCACTTGATTTCACGTCATGTGCAGTCCCAGCTGAGCTTCTCTTTTGTCTGTGCCAACCGATTCATTCTTCCCATCCAACTCTTACCTCCTCCAAACCCACCACATCATGGACTACTTGCAAGAGGAGCACTAAAGGTCACATCACATCTTTATCTCAGCCTGCTGACTCTTTACCTACTCCAATTCCCCCACTTGTCTCACTTCAAGTATGAATACAAAGCAGACATTTGTAAGAGAGAAGGTATACTCACCTCTTCAGTTTGTCTCCTTTTACTTCCCTGGTAACTTAGGGGAAAAGTAGATAATATTCACAAAAGCTATCTTCAAACATGGAAAGCTATTCTGCCTGCATATACTTTAATCAAGAGAGGTGCTTTGAATCACTCTCTAGAGGAAGTAATCCTTTCCTCTGGGATTAAATAACCTACCCTTCTGTGCCAATGACATATATATATATACATATGTATATATGTTTATGAGCTCCTCTGCATCAGCCACCTTCCAAAGCAAACCCATCCCTAACCCCCCATTTTTTCTTTCTGGTAGCCCTTCCATATTTTCTTTATTAAAGCTCATTGAACACACTTTCTGTAAATCCTTGCCTTGAACTGTACTATTCCAGCATTTTGACCCAACTTTAGTCCCTTCCATTCCACTGAAGCTATTCCTTCCAAACCAATCTGTTTAACAGTACCATTTGAAGCCAAGTTCACAAAAAGAAGGAATCGCCTCTTCCAGCATATCAATATCCTCTGCTTCTATCTACTAACCCTTCCTGAAACCACATTCTCCACTGACTTTTCTGGTCTTCTGTTTACTATTGGTAAGATTAGAACAACCTGCGTATGTGGCAGTCCCCCCTGCACCTCCTTCCTGCTGCAAAACAGACCACCTTACAGCTCTACACCATTCAGCATGTACATCCCATATCCCCAACATCTGCCCAGTAGACAGTAATCTAGCAAGTGGTACAAACTCACTGTTGGTACCTCACATGCTCATCTCATCAGAATCTACCTTCTCTCTGCATTCACAGTTGCAGCTGCGTATCTTCAGGTCTGAGCTCTAGCTAACCACATTTTTTCCAACCATCTCCCTTTCACTCCTTTATTGAAAGCTGTTTAGCTTCACAAGTTTGTAACCATATACTTGGTCTCACCTTTGATTTGTAGTTTAGATATTAGATCTAGAGGAGAGAGCCACCTAAAAATCTTGTTTTTCTTTTTGGACAAGATCCAAGATGCAGCTTTTTCTATCCACCCACATGTGAAACCGTGCAAGGTAAGGGAGGTCTGGCCTGCAACCCAATTACAGTTGACTTCTGGATGCAATCTTCCCTTCTTCAGAATGACTGAGAATCATCTTCTCCAGGAAATTATCATCTCTTTTAGACACCACCCTCCTCTATATTGCTGCTCCAAGGTCTTCTGTTTCCCCATCAGTGCAGAGGGCACAGAGCGGGGGCAGGGGCAGTGTCAAGTGGAAACCAAGTTTGGCTAACACTATCTATTCATTCACATTTTACACACCTTCTCCCAGGTTTTCTGTTTTGAGTAGGACAAACTACCAATACACTTCAATAATGCTTTCTTATTTTTCCTCAAGACTTGGTGGCACTAACAATAAAGATCTGGCCATTGTTTGGGGACCGGTATTTTGAGAACAGCAATTGTCATGCTGACAAATACCTTCTCCCTTTGCTACCTATTTTAAACTTAGTTTACAAGTCTGGAGCCTTGTATTCTAAAAGCACCTACCATGACAGAATCCTAGCCTGTAATTAAGGTTTCTACGTACTTTAAAAAAGCAAAATATGAAGAATAACCCAGGATTTTACCACACAATAAAGTTCTTATTGCCAGAGTTTAGTAATTTAGACTTGGGGTTAGCTATTTCATGTTAAAAGTGAGGACGTAGTGTCTTGTGCTCACTAGATCTCATTTTATTTAATTTAAAAGAACTAGGCAATTTCCCCTCCCTTAGCACATAATGCAGATCAGGGCTGAGAAGGATCTAAAGTAATGCTACAGCTGCTTAGCTCTTCCCTTGCACTAAGTTCTGCATTCATTTCTGCTCTAGTCTGTATTTCTATTTTATAATGAAACATACAGCCTAGTTATTTATAGGCTTTCTAAGGATTAACTACACACTCATAAGAATAAACCCTCAAGAGGTTAACCTCATCCTCTTAAGCTTCACACACTACAATCCCAGAGATAGCTGGCAACCACAGCCAAAAGAAAAAATAATCCCACATCTTGCTAATCCTTTAGCCATCACCTCATGCAACAGTGGAGAGGCCTCTCGGAGGCCTACAACTCAATCTATCTCAAGAGTACTGTCAATCCAAAAGATACATATTTCACAGAACTATTAGCAACCCACCTCAAAAGGCAAAATAAGACATACCTGACTACTCAGTGGTACACTAAAATCGTGCATCTAAAATGCAATGCTAAAAGATTCCAGCTTGCTGCTTATATTTCCTATTCACATATTTGCCTGTTCTACACATAAAACTACCTAGTTTATTAATTTGAAAGTAAATCTAACAAATTTTGCATTGTTTACATCTAGACAGATCTATTTAACTATCCCTTATACTTCCTAGCATGAACTTTGAGTACCTTTGATCTCTCAAAAAAACCCCAAACAAACAAACCACCCTTCAGGTTAAACCATGATAATCTACCTAATTCTTTCATACCATGATGTGGATCCTCCCTTAACCCCAAATGTGGACACTGCCTGCAGCTGTAGGAATGCCAAGGAGTTAACAGGTGCACTTATCTTCTTAAGTCTAAGTTTTCTGTTTTGTGTATTATTTATCAAGCAAAATTGCTGCTTCATTCAACTTTAGTACAACAAATACTAAACGATGTCTTTAAAAAAATTGGGAAGGAGGTTGTTTAGCTGCTCTGCTACCCCATAGCTGAAGTTAAAGCCTTCAAGTACATGCAGGAAAAGGCCAGAAATATGACTGTTAATAATGAAATATCATGCACAGTTCTTTCCTGAAGTAAGAATTTTTAATCAACACAGAGGATTAGCACTGCCTACAAGCTCACCAAGTCCAACTACGTAACTTTTTTTTTCTTAAATATGTCCATTCATTCACTTTGTACATGCTTAATATATACTGATTCCAAAGCCTGCCTTTTGCCTGTGTGGCTAAATTCTCTGAAAAATCTCAGTCCCATAAGACTACAAGTCCCTATCCTCACAGTCTGTCCTCTAATAGGCTTTCACCTTTTCAGCTGGAAATAAAAAAATAAAAAATAAACATAGTTCAAAATCATCTTGTATTTCAAGAAGTTGTTCCCACTAATTAAACGCTTTGTTCCCTTCCAGAATTCACATATGGCCCAGCAGCAACAGGAATTGCTCTAACTCAGCCAAGCCAATTGGGAAACTCTTGAATCATCTAGTGTCAAGAAACAATGGCCCGTAAAGACAGAAAGGAAGGAGGGCAAAAAAGTCAAACTCCAACAAAAATGCTGATTTTATCTAATCAGTAGAAACTACGCAAGTGAACATCAGCTAGGAAAATTAAACTTTCCTCCCAACCTCAAAATTTATTGTACATAAGTATCCTTGGTAGTATGACGCCAGAGGTTACTCAATTGCATCTTCTAATGTTACAGATTGCTCCAGCCTATTTGCATTTTGAAAAGAAGTTTCATGATCTTTCACGTTCATGATAGATGTCTAAACCGTTAAATTACTATTTCTTTTCTTATCTTGAAAGACACTGCACTTTAGCAGCATGGCCCTTCCATTGTTCTTTACACTAAGTCAGGTCCCTGAACAATACTGACAGCTGCTATCAAACTGGGCCTTGCTCACTCTCAGTGCAGCTGCCGCTTGTAGAAACAGACAGGCTTCTGATGTGTCCTCCCCTCTGGGGAGAGGGTTTGACACACTGCGTGCTCAGTGAGGGGGAGCAAAGGTCCACTGAATTGTCAACCCAATTTTATGCTATTCAGATTTTCCAGGATGCACACCGTCCCTTTCAAACAAAATCAAGCATATGTCACAGCATGAAACTTATTGTGTGGCACAAGATAATTATTGATCATGTAAGACTGTAAAACATCACTGTGACATACATCTAATTTTAGCATTATGTATATGCATGCATCTACATGGTCAAATAAACTTTGTGCCCAACATGTTCATTTCCTCATTCACAGTTTTGGATTTGTATGGCATCACTCAGAAGTCTTTCAGAAGACACAGGCAAGTATCTCTTCTGGTGAATCCTAGATAATTTTAAAACAAAAAAGGTGGAGGCTTCTATTCCTGCTTCCAAAGAGCTGCCCCCCCCCCCCCCCAAAAAAAAAGGTTCTTAATTGCATGTGGTACTTGTAGATCATATTGCTTTTAAAAGACTATATTATGCAGACTTTAAAAAGAGGTACATGACAAGCTTGAGATAGCAAAATTTGGTTTGCCTAAGTAGCATTACCCTAAGTCCAGCAAGAATGTTTTTAAATATATTTTAACACATACTTCCATTTCCTGCACAAAATATTCTTTAAAAATAGTTCATTAAAAAGGGTTTTCCATTCCATTTCCACCCTAAAGAAGTAATTCATCTTAAAAAATGGAAGAAAGTACAGTTCTCTAATCTTTGCTAATCAAACACCACAAATGTACATGTGCTGTATTTCAAAGATCAAATCAGGTATTCACAAAGTAATTCATTACGCAAGCAAAGCATAGAGGAGATTGTGACAAATACAGATGTAATTGTGTGGGTTTCTAAGATGTGATTAGCAAATCAACTAAGTAACAGTCAAAATTTGATACGAAGGGAAAAAACAGCGCAGATTTGAGGGGGGGGTATGTTTATGCAAAGCTAAACTGTCAAGTGTAATAAAGCAGCTTGAATAAAATTTAAGCTGAAAATCCACTGAAGCTCCCCATTTCAGAGAGGAAAAGCTATTAAAAGGAAATGAAGGTCACCCTCCCAGTTTATTTCACCTAATTGACTGCCAATAGCTTACCACAGGCAAACCGACTGTAGATCTGCAATTGAGAAACTGATGAAAGGAGAGTTTTCAAGCTGACGCTCATTCTTTTAATCCTCCCTCACTCTTTTTTTTTTTTTTTTTTCCCCCCATCTCCAGTTGGGATGTAATTTTAAGCACAGATGGATTAACTGGTTCCATTGTCTGTAGACGTCATTGGACTATGGCACTGTTAATCCATACAGCAGCATGTCTAATTATCATTACAAAGTGTCTGAGGGAACTATAAAGACCAGCAGGGCATCTTCTCACAAGCAATTAACATAAATTGATAAATGAGTAATTTGAATCCGCTCAAAGCGCTCACATATGAATAAAATCAAAAAGGACGGGTTCTTGTTTCGGCTACTTCTTTCACTTAGTCTGGAAGGGCAGAAAACATGAGAAATATTCTAGACTTAGTGGCAGGGGAAATGAACTCATGCAGTGGAAGGAATGTATGGTTCAGAAAGTTCATTAATACAAAGCAAATGACTTGTGACTGACAACCAGTCACAAGCAAGTAGTATTAACTTATTTCAGCATATTTAGCAGCACATACTTTGTGAAAGGCTATTAGAACACGGTGTCAGACAATTAATACTACTTCAAAAGCAAGTGAAATTTCTCTTCAGTAGCTTGCGAATTTAAAATTCATGAAAGATTCACAAGAAAAGGAAAGAAAGAAGAATGAATACTTGTACAGGCTCCAAGAACTCAAGTGTCACAAAAAGCATGAGGCAAAGGTAACTAGATCAACTGACATACAATACCTACAAACAAACAAGCAACTCTCCTAATCATTGTGTTTCTTCCTGGAAAAGTTTCGTTATGCACAGCATTGCTGCACAAAACTATTAACTTTATCCCTGCTAAAATCTGTGTGAATCAAGGCAAACACTTCAGCAACACTGGGCATCAAAACAGCTTTAGATATCAAAACATTAAGCTTATTTTAAAAATAACAAAGCAGTAAGATATGAAAGCAAGTTATACACACTGTAGGAGGTAGACCTGGAAGGCCACGTACCCCGATGATGGCATTCAGTTCGGCCATGGTCACTTGTTTGGCACGTTCTACAGCTTGGGCCACTTGCTGCTGATGCTGTTAAGAGAAGAAGGGGCATGGGGAGGAATTTGTGTTAAGGCATTGACCGCATCAAGTTAAACCAGGATCACGAACACCTGAATAACCAGTTTGTCTGAAGAAGCTCAGGCTACCTATTGCAAGACATCTTAAGCAGGTAAAAGGTAACAGTGCCCTATTTCTCACCTGTTCAAGAGCGAACAAGAGCCCTGAAGGCAGCCAGCTCACCTCCTCCCCCATGCCACTTGAATATTATTTTCTGGCAAATGAATAATCAGTTTCTAATTGAGTTGACAGGACGATAATGTCAACTTCACACTAGTGTCAATTTTAACATTTATATACTCTGCCCACACAGCAAAACCTACTGAAATTTCAAACAGGGAAGAAGTGCTTCACTGAACTCAACAAGAATTACAAATACTCTTTGTAAACTCTAGAGTTTGAAAAGGCATATCCAAAATAACAGGTTTCAAAATGTAACAGCAGCTGCCCACATTATGTTACAATTGCAGTCATTCAGACCAGATGCAGGTTTGTAACCTTAAACAGTGTTTTGCATCTGAGCTAACTACTCACCTTTTGCACTAAAATTTGATACACATTATGTAGACAAGATAAGCATGCTTATTTCACTAGATTCACGTTTGACAACTGAATATCAAATAGGCAATCACCGTGATTAGAAATGAAAGCATTTTGTTGCATTGGTAATATTTTACGGACTCCCACTCTCCTCAGGCAATGAACGAGGCTGAGCCATTGTCACTAGTTTGAACTCAGATTTGTTAGACCAAATTAGCAGGGGGTTTGCGCACTTCAGCTATAACAGATGTTCCTTACACTTGTGTATTGTGATAAAATTAACATCTTAAAACTAGCTAATTTGCAAACAGAAAAGCAACATAATTGCACTTTAACAGCTGAACAGTTTTACTTACTTCCTGAGACAAAAATGGGATGACTTGTGCACAAATTGTATTCAATCTCTTGGCGATTTCTGTCTATAGAGGAAAAGTATTTTGATTAAAACCGTGGTTTAGGTTTGTTGCCATGTATTAACTAGTGTACAGGATTATATTAAGTTCATGCAGTGAAGAAAGTAACAAAAAATCCACATCTTCATACTACTGCAAATATAAATAGTTAATATATAAGCCCAGATGAGGACAGTGATCTAGTTAGCTAGTCTAGGACATCTGCCATGTCTAAAGCCCCTAATCTGTATATACATTTAGGCACAAATCTGGTCCTTGTACATAGCTCATTAACAAGTAAAGCATTTTTTAAATCCATTAAGTCCAAGATAAAGCCTTTTAAAAGGTAGATTTATTATTACTCAAATTATCAAGAAGCATAACATGAAGGTAACAGGCATGGGAAGAAAAATGTTTCTTTCATGATCAATTTTATCTGCCTATTAGAAGGTAAAATTATTTTTGCTGACAGAAACACACCATCAGGAGTACAAAAGAAATACCAAAACAGAAGCAAGGCAGAATAGAGACAAAAGGTACAGACTTCTAAAACATCCATATTGAGAGAGAATTAAAATAATGCAGACAAGAAAAAGAATCAGATCAGAAAATGTGATAGTCAATAACAGCAAATTAGTGAAACCATGAGTAACAGGAGAACAATAAGGCTAGGAACCAGCAGAGAACAGAACAATCCTTCACTGAAAACAGCAGAGAAGACAGCAGGACAAAGTCTTTGAGTCCCACTTTTCAACAGCTTTATATATCTCCCACTTTCCTATCTCTCATTTTTGGCATGTCAACTTGAACACAGGATTTCTGGTGGGGTACAGGGATCTTTTTCTCTCACTAGTCAGTCTTATCCTTGCTTACAGGTTTTCAGACCTATGCATTTGCCCACCATTCAGAACCACCATTATAATTAACCCTCAAGGTACTTGCACAACTCCTACAGTTTTCCTTATAAATATCTCCGGCAGTCACTGTAGCGCAGTTGCACAAAACCAAAATCAGCATCCAGATGTGAACCCAGCCTACATACAAGACACTCTGAACAGCTCTTGACAGTCTCTGTCATATTGTTAACCCATACAGATACTTCTTGGGGGTTTTTTTTGTTTGTTTTAAGGCAAAAGAAACAAGAGATGCCTGCTGAGAATCATTAGGCCTTCCATAAAATGGCATGCATAAACCTGAGCAAAGATAAACTCTTTCAAAGAAGTCAGGTGGAAACATTGCTAACTCATCTGCCGAGCCCTTCCCTGAGCCCTCCCATCATCCTGAGTTTTTTAGGAAGACACTGTGATGTGCTGATCCTTATACATCAGATGAGCAGTAATTAGGATACAAAAGCCATCCTCCGCTTTTATGTCTCAAGAGACAGGTGGTTTGGGATCTAAGTACAAGTGGCAAGCTTTAACACTGCTCTCTCCACCTCTGACAGACATAGGGAAAATATTTGATAGCATTGAGACTTTTAAAACGCCATGTCTCTCTGACGTAAGCTGAAGTACTCCCCTTGATGAAAGTCTGGCATTTGACACATCCACCCTAAAGTTTTGCAGAGACAAGAGTCTCCAAAGCCATTCTGCGATGTTTTCTTCCTAGGACAAAAAGCTTCCCCTTAAGTAAGGGCACTGAAGTGACAGTTGTTTTACAGCAAACCTTACCCCCCTGAAACAAGAGGAATAGATCTGTATTCACAATAGACACAGCTACCATTTCACACAGTACCACAGCGGTCTGTTTCTGTTTTGTTTGGGCCACAACCATAAAATACCCATCATTCTGTGTGTGGCCTTTAGTACTGGTAGTACATACATAACAGCAAAGGCAAAACAAGGAAGTTACCAGCTTAACTATTATCAGTTATCAGACTTAACTATTGTCAAATCTGTTGGTACTTTCAGTGTCTGTTAACAAGGAACAAAAACTACACGATTGTGAGAATCCATGTACTAAAGGGCATTTTTTTCACACACCTCGTACGTCTCTCCAGAAACCAAGGTATGCCAGCTATGGAAAGAAAGTCTGTTACACAGCAATCCGTTTGGCTGATGTTTAGCTAAAATGTTTAGGGTCCAAAAAGTTAGTTGCCCTAGACCAATGGGATTACCTTTGTTTTCAGGACAGAAGCCAGGATGAATCATAGCAGGTGATAAGAGGAGAAAGAAAAAAGTAAAGAAATTATTCTGGTTTCTAGTGGAAAGTTCTTTGGCCTGTATGGCCTACACAAAAGTCTCCCTATTCTGTAATACTGAGGTAAATATCCTTATTGTAGCTGTAAGGAAAAAAAAAAAAAAATCAATTTTCAGTAGAGTCTATAAAACATGCAAGTTGTCCACATTATTGGGTTTTCCTGCACAAGTCCCAAATATCTGAGCTTCACTGCAATAACATAGCATACAGGATGGCACACAGTAAGACAAGAGAATGCAACATCGTGCAGTAATTACCAGTCTCAACGCAGGTCAATTAGGTTTCTTTAAATTTTTATTTCCTTTCTAAAAAAAAAAAAGGGGGCATAATCAACTTTCCCCCTTTCCTAGTCAATCTTATTTTAAAATTGTCTCAAGTACTATCATACCTGACTTAATATCAGAACTGAAAAACAAATGTATCTGAGTTTGTCTTTACCAAAGCAGGGTATTATTGATGATCACATATGAACAGCATCTTTAATATTCATCCACAGTGCTAGGTAAACTTAAATGTGTATGCCGTAAATAAGTTTATTTTGAGATTTCTTGCTGCCAGTTACAAATGCCACTTAAGAGACATTTGTACTGGAAGGAAACTGAAAAAGACTATTCTATACTTCATAACAAAAGTCTGCTTAAAGGGCAGTTTGCCTCCTAGCACTATTTCCCACACGCTATTAAATAAAGGACTTAAAATTATTTATACACTATGAGACTTCATACATCTCCTGTTTGCTGCCCTCAAATGTTCAGTAAAAACTATTCTTATTCACAAACATGTTAAAAAAATTGTTTTGTTCTCTATCAAGTTGTAAAAGTTAGGTTTTCATACACAATTCACCTAATCTTGCCCATCAGGAGTTGCAAGAGTTTGTTCTCAAAATTGAGAAAAAGGAATGTTCATGAAATATAAATCTAGCTGTTCAAGGGGCAATGTACATTCACCTTTCAAGGTGAAATATCTTTGAGTATATATGCGCATGTCTGTGTATATAAATATTCATTCTTGAAAGAAAAACCTTTTTTGAAGGAGTCTAGGAGAGCTTCGTTAATCAAGACTAGACATCGGTAATTGGTGGCATTTGAATAAGCTATATATTCCACATTTGGGACTCATGCATTTGAAATTCTTAAAAGAAAGGTACTTATCAGTTACTTCTAGAGGCCTCCCAATATAACATAGCTATTATGTAACTGCTGATCTTGAGACACGTAGGGCAGTCAGAAGAATGAGTAAACAAAATTTTGCAGATAGCTGCTTGAGCATAGACAAACACAACTAATTGCCCATGTTCTTTGGCTCCTTGGTAAAGCAGACTGTAGAAACCTGCATCTCTCATGAAAGCCCTCCTAGCTCTATGGCAGCTCTTAGCAAAGCATCTCAAGTGCCCTTAATTGTTTGTGTTCTTAATGCAGAGCCTCTTGAATACATTCATTTTTAATAGAGGACTTGAGTGTGGGGCCCATCAAAGAATGACAAAACTACATCATTCACTGGTTCTTGCTGTTGTAATGATTTTCTTTTGATTTATTTGCAAGTGACAAGCTTGTCAGACCCCTGACTGAAGGGCTACCCTCCTTTCTGAAGTATCATTAAAAATTAACATGAAGGAATTCAGCTGCATTTTTTAAAATTAAGTTGAGCTGATGAATTTTTTTTTTATTCACTCATGTAATTTTTTTGCCTCCGTTCCATCTAATTAAGGACTTAAATGTTTTGACCTAACCATTGCCAAACTCAAGTGTTTGTACTTAAGTTTGTTTCTTGCTAAAGTGAATTCTTAACATAATGACAAAGAACAAAACAGCCAGACTAGTTACTAAATATAACATTCATTTAAATTCAGTCATTTTACTAAGCAGTTAAAGAGCTTGTATATACAATTGTAATTTTTTTTCCTTCTGCATTGTTAAAAAAAAAAGTATTGAAGCGTTTTCCTCTACAGTAGTCTATTCCAGATCATTTTGCATTTTGACAGCGCATACTTTCCAAAGCACCATGTAAAATATCATACCTAAATCAACACGATTTCTTAAACAACTACAGATTTTTGCACTGGAATGAAAAGAAGGAAGTCTAACACAAGTATCCAAACCCTAACTATTTCTCACCACACATAACACCCATGCGTATATTATCACTAATGCTGGAAGCCCGAGCCTACGGGACCCACCGTCACTTCTGAGTGAAAAATGCAACCTTCCTCTGAGAAGAATTAGTTAATTGCCTTTCAGCTTCAGAGGTTTCAACAAGAAGAATTTTGGTTTTGCTCCAACCAGTGTCTACCATACATGTCCCAGAAGTGACTTTAGCTATAGCATCCATGGTGATCTAAAGCAAAAATTAAATCTTACAACACATTATTTTTAACAATCAGTTGTACTGTGACAACTGCTCTATTAGTGCTGAGACTCCTTAAAGCTGTCCAGACCTACCTTTACAAAACAATGCTCAGCTAACAATGTCCACTGTATGTCAGAACCTTGTTATTCTTTCTTGCAGACTGTACTTCCTATATCACAAAGTTAGATCAGTGTTTGAAAGCACTGTATCACCCCTTCTTAAGGACAGGCTTATGTATTCTCATTTATCACATTTTTATTTACTTCAGTTATTTCAACCTAATTTTGAGAATCACATTTGTCATTAGATTGGGAAGAATACAGCTTAAGAACAACATGATTAAAAGTAAAGCAAGAAAACCGAAAGTTCTGATGATACCAAAAAAAGCATGGTCTAATCCATTCCTTTAAAGCAAAAGCATCAGACAATCAGCCTTCAAAGCACAGAAAAGAATATACTGTCAAAACACATTCACAAAAGCTTTAGAAGGTAATTCTTAAGTACTCTGCCTCCACTTACACTTTCAACACGTAGAAAGCCAAGTACAACACTGAACTCCTTCTGTAAGAACAAAATGGACTTCCTGCCATTTACAGCATGTAACACAGTAATCTACTAGGGAGTAAAGGTCAATGTTGCACTTTTGGTCATTACTGAATCATTTGAGATTATCTGTGGTGGGGATGAGAAGAAAATCGAAGGCTATGAGAATGCTGTGAATGGCTTGACCTCAGACCAATTTTCGTCTCCATCTAAGAGACATGTGGGCAAAAGCCCTCTTTATGGAACATGCTTGACTATTATTTTAATCCCTGTTAAAGCCAGAAATCAGTTAGATATTACATTTCAAAAGTCCTTGGGTAAGAAACTGCATGTGTATATTTTAGTCATGAGCTGAAGTTTAGTACCCATCTAGTATTTTCATTTTTCCAGCAGAATCACTGAAACAAGCAACACGCTTAAACAATGTAGCCTTTATTTATGATTGTCTTTGAAGATCTCAATAAAAAGCACACATATTCACAGAGCAATTATGGGAAAAAAAAGAACATTTCACTGTGCTTAGCTCTCTGCATACTTTGTTAGAACTTTGCTACAGAAAGACTCAAGTACTTCCAAAAATTTGTTGTTAAGAATTTGGGGAGTGAGGTGTAATTAAATCTCAAAACTTAAATATTCAAAAGCCTCAAATGATTAAGGCTAGCATTCTATGAACTTTGCTGTTCATGAGTTATTGAATCCATGTTGAGCATTGAGATATGCATATATTATTAATGCCCTTTTATTTAAAACTAATAGAGTACAATCTGTTTTGGCAATGGCTGCAAAACGAAAAAAAAAAAAAAAGGCAACAAGCCATTTAAAAGTTTAGGCCCCCCATAGTATATCAATGTCAAACAACAGCGTGTCAAGCTAAGATTCAATTCAGGTAAGTGCCACTGCCAAATTTTCTTGTTCCCAGACGTGCTTTAAGATTATTTTATTGCTTAAAATTTAATTTGTTCCAACTCGCATCTCCATGACAACGTTGGCTAACCCTGCAAATCATTTGGGTAATTGGATATCTTATCTTTCTATTGCTCTCAAATCGAATGATTCTGCTAGAACTGCAGCAGCCAATCAAATTTACAGGCCTCCTGAGTAATAGACTCGCACAAGTAGCCACATTCATCTCCCCTTTACTGCCGTATTAACCACCCTGCGACAAACTGTGGAAGTTGGCCTTCAAACTCTATTTTAAATTATAAACACTGTCATTACTAATATTCTCACCAATAAAAGGGGGTGGGAAGGTTTATTCTCAACAGATACTTGAAATTCAATCTGACAAGCAGCAATGGGTAGCATTCATTTCAGCGACAGGAACAATCTCTGTATTTTGGGCGTAAACTGTCAGTTTAAAGTGACATACCACTAACAAATACAGCTTTCCCTCTGCCCCACATTTGTCCTACTCATTTTAATTGTGAGGGCAGCCACCCACATGATGATGATATTAAAACCCCAGAAGACTGGCATGAAAAATCTTTAGCTATTAAAAAAACCAAAACACCACCATATTGCAAGTGGGAGTGGGGAGAGGAAGAAGTAACAGAAATATTACCAGAATAAAAACTCAAAATGATAAAGCCATAGAATGCTAGGTAGTTTCCAAAGTGAAATTAGTATTTTTTTTAATTCAGTACCTAACCTACATTTATCTGAATCCTCTTAGATGTCATTTTAAATTACAGAAAGGTCATGCTAATTTAAACGTAAGCTACATATGATGCACAAGTCAACAGCTACACTTGCCAAACATCTACTACAGGTTTGGACTTTGTTCAACTGTAAAGTGAAGTGACTGGATATATTTCAGATGTCTAATTTCAATGCTTTCAATAATAATAGAGAGGCTGCTCTGTCACTCTCAATGAACTACTGTATACAACTGCCCACCCCATTTGCAGCTGTAAATCCTGTTGAAACCAAGCCAACTGGCAACAAAGAAGCTGTTGTCAGGATGTTAAAGTGCTCCTTTCACACATCTTTACTATGCCAAGACTCTTCTTAAACTTGGCTAAAAAGGACAGTTATCACATTTCTCCTTTAATCCAACTTCAGCCCAACTTGCTCAAGCACTCACAACTACAAAAGGCGTGTTTATACAAATTTTAGTTCCACAGCTTAGTTTCCATGCCTAAGCTAACCTTCAATACACACATATGCATTTAAATCTCTGAAGTGAGCACACAGCTTTATCTTACTTTAAAGTTGTTTTCTAGCAAACTCAGTCCCCACTTTTATTTAGATTCCAGGAGATCCTGAGCGAGTCAGAGGCTGACTCCAATCCAGAAGAGGTCTTGCCACCTTTGTTTCCAGAGGCACACTTTCTTTGAACCGTGGTGGAGACATTTGGACTTGTCCAACATCAACTAATTAGTCAAGCATAAGACATTACCATAGGAGGAGGGAAAGGGACAGCGTAGTAGACCACCAGGTCAATGATTTAACTAGGCTCACAGGAGGCATCTATCAGGTAGCAGAGCAGCCCAAAGTACCAGCAGAACCAGAGCAGAGGTTTTAGGGGGGAAACAATAAGGTATCAGATGACCTCCTTTCTTCCCACAGGACTGCACCCTTATGTGCTCTTACGGTGCTCTAGAAGCAGCAGAGTCTCCAAAATTACCCAGCATGCTTTGCATCATTAGCCCTAAGGACATTAAGAACTTAATCTGCTCTGGTCAACTGAACAACACTACACTATACAAGAACAAAGAGGAGACAAAAAGAAGACAAAAAGAAAGGAGGCATAAAAAAGCAGTATATCTGTAACTGCTACACCCCTATCAGAAGAGAGCCCTGTTGGCTTTGCATTTAGTTCAGGACACTGTTCGCAACTATCAGAATTATCTACCACACAGGATTTGGAAGGAAGGTGAAAATAATGGAGATTTTTCACTACATGGGAAAAAGGTTTGGAAATCTTTCAGCAAAACTTTGGGAACATGTCAGTAAGTTTCTTCCCCATTTTATTATTTTTTTATATATGTATTCTGTTGCTCACAGAATAGGAAAAACTAGTAAAGATACCATCTAGATTACATTCTAATAGGGCAGAACTGATTGAAACTGTCCAAATAGAAACTAATTTGATTGAGACTGACAATCACTGCAGAGTTTATAGTCACTGGAACAGGAAGGAAGAATTAAAAAAAACAGTAAGACTTCAGGAAAGCGAATGCTGACTGCTAAAATCAGCTTTACAGGACTTGTTACTGGGGAGGGAGACAAAATGGCATTATGGAGAGCTGACATTTTTCTTTATGAAACAATATAAGGACATGGATGACAGTTAATACATCTGAGAATGGAAGAGGAAGGAACAGAGGAAAGAGGGGAGGGATGGAATTGTGCCAAGAGACTAAATCCCAAATTCTTAACTGACTTCATACAAACAGGAAAGTGTACAGGAAGCGGAAACTAGGTCAGGTTGTGGCAGTATGAACACAAACAGCACAAGCACATATTTTTTGTAACTATGTGCCACTAGTAAGCAACAGGTAAAGCAAAGCTACTGCTCTACAGGTTGGAATAGTCAGAGAACAGAAAAAAAAAAAAAGTTCAATCCCCTTAATTAGAAAAGGAAAGATACAGTCAAGGGGCACTGAGAAGGCCAGAAAATCTGTACTTTTTCGCATCCCTCCTAACTATACAAGAATCATTACCAACCACATAATTAATATAAATTACTAGTTACACAAGGTGAACACTGTAGCTTAAACAGGAAAGGAACAGGTCAGAGTGTTCAATTGAGTAGACTGAGCAGCTAGTAGACACCCTGCAGAACCTGCAAATGCCGAGTGGATAGGAAACTATGAAAGGACAGTGCCTAACAGACAGAAAACAGCAGATGGAGGAGCAAAGACACTCCAGCTTGATTACTATTCCTTAAGTTTGGGGCATTAAAAAGCCTCATATCCGTAAACATCTAGGTTAAACAGGGATATAAATCACAACTCAGAAGTATTTTCCAACAGTAAACAACACCAGAACTATGCAATGTCCAAAAAGGTAAAAATAATTATGGCTAAGAAAGGCGGATGATGCTAACATCTTCACTAAGAATTTGACACTCGTAGCACTATTAGGAGCAACACAAACAGCCACCTAAAACTTCACAGGAACAAGTACAAAACTGCTTTATGATTAAACCATGTATAAATACATCCTTCTCTTCTGCAAATTAAGTTCTGCATGCATGATAGGTTCAGTATTTTTCAGTATTTCCCACTAACAAGCATAAAGATCTCTTCATTTGCCCTAATCCTTAATTTGCAGAGAGCTTCAAGCTGAGAAGGACAGAATATGCTGGAGAATAGCTTCAGAATTCACTTTGCAGTGAATAGAAAAATGGACTACAAAGGAAAAAGAAGGCTAGGGATAAATAGGGATAAAGGACCATAGCACGCCTAGACAGGAACATAAAGGAGAATGAAATAATGGGCCAGGAAGGAATCTCTCGGTCACAGCAGATCAGAAGTTGAACATAAGTCAATAGCATGCTGTTGCAAAAAAGGCTGCCACCACGGTAAGCCATACGCCAAGCAAACCTTCTATGCTACTCAGCACGGCATTTCCTCCCCTGGAGTACTGCACTTACTTCGGGCACTGTACTTCAGCTGGGCAACAACATTCAAAGAATGAACATAAGACTGTAGAGATATACAAAACAGTTCTGGAAGGCAGGGGAATGATCTGCTCTCCCTATCCAGGGTGAGGAAAATGCATAGTAAAGAGCTGAAGCTGCAACAGAAAAGATTGAGATTTAACTGAAGAAGCACTTCAACAGCAAGGACATAAAAGCACGCTGCTACCTAGAGAGCTTGTGAGTCACCACTGCTGTTAAGTCTTTGCTAAGATAGGACAAGCACCCTATCAGCAACGATGCTGGTATAGCTGACCCTGCTAGGACACAGGGAGGTACTAGGTACTTTCCAGTGCTGTGTTCTACAGTTCATATTTCAGTTTAAAGAAACAGCCTAAGAGCTTCCCTGTTAATCAAAGATTTTGTGTTTGCTTAACTGGCAATTTATGTCCATCACTTGAGGCCACAGACCGCTAGCTCTCTGCAAAGTAACGGCTGGAAACCTTATAACCAGTTACAAAAATAGAAATGCAGAATGACCTTACACCCAAACTCACACATGAAGAACAGCGATAAATGTTTCAGCTTTTTTTTTTTAACCAAAACAAAAAAAAAATTTGTTGTAAATGGAAACTGTTGTGTCAACCCTGCAAAAGAATGATCTTTTTATTAGTTATTTTTCCCAAGAAACTGTGGCGGTTTCATCCCCTCCCACCAGAGATTTAATTCAGACTTCTACATTTAAAAAAGTAGAGATCATCATACTGTGAAGCAGTAAGCACAGCAATTCAGGGGTTTTAGAACACTTAGAAACAATTTCATAAACAGGCAGATTTCCACAGATCATAAAAAACACTCAGTTTCAGATGTCCTTTCCTTTTCTTGACCTAACAAAAGCAGGTTTCCTCATAGACTTAATACTAATTAAGATGCAGCTGAACAAGCATACCCATTCTTGCTTCCCTTCTCCAAAACTGAAAGCTATCTTTTTGTTTTTGCTTGCTAATCCATAGAAGCCTTTAAAATGGCACAAATAGAGGCGGCAGCATTTTGTTCTCTAAATCAATTTTATCCTCAGCCATCAACTAGATGTTCCAGCACAGAGAAAGAACAGTCCTTCCCTTCTAATTCAAAAATCCATACTACCATTGCCCTTGCAAACTGCTAAACAAGCAGTATCGGCAATTCACTTGTGTTCTGTAATATATTTACTGCAAATCCCAAGGGCTTGCCTTCTAATGCAGCTTTCTATTGTGTCTGTTCTTGTCAATACACTGACTGGTCACCCTACAAGTAAGTTGCTTTGACCAACTGTTTACACAAACAACAAAAAGCTTCAAGAGGAATAAAAAAAAAGAACATCCATGCTGCTAGGGGAGCGGCACCAAAAAAAAAAAAACCACCCCACCCCCAAAAAAAAACCAAAAAACCCAACCCCAAAAGACACCCCTACACCAAAACACAAATTAACCTCAGTTTGCTGGTTTGTTATCACATAGCCAAAAAGGCTAGTTAGCCCTTCAGATCACCTAAGAAGTACAAAATATTTCCAGATAAGCAGCCCTGACACAAAGCTTACCCAACACCCCTCAAAGAACTTTAATCTGTAATTTAATTATCTGTGCTAATTTGTTCACACATCTGAAGAACATAAAGAAAAGGTGAGAGCAACTCAGCCAACCCCCAATTAGAGATCAAAATCTTCTTAAACACTGTGCAATTTATCATTAGCCACAGAATACTATTATCATTATAAAAGTTCAGTGAAACCAAACTGATTAATTTCCTCAACTGTTTTCCCCAGCTAGCGTCTTTTATAACAACTAGGCTTGCTTACAACTAAAATACTCAACACTTACAAACTTAAAATACTACTACCCTATGAAACAACACTATAAACCTTTTCCTATTCCAATTGCACTTAAACATACTGTGATTATTGTTCCAAGTGAGAAACTTCAACATTATTTCTATTTGTTTATATGACTCTTGACACAGCAACAGGGTGGCCTGTTTTTTTAAGTACCAAAGTGCATCACTAGGGCTTCTTTTAAGAGACAACCTCAGGAAATAACTGATTTTTAAGCCTAGTCAGATTTAAACTAGAATTCAGTTAAGAATAAACTCAATTTCAGCAAGCTCTAATCTACTCTTCAATCATCTCCAGCACTATGCCATAAACAGGGCACCGGCTGAGTTTCATAGGGGCCTTTACTGCAATCTGTTTTATGAATATATTCAGCAGTGCAGCCTGGAAAATACAGCAAGCAGTGGGTAAGAAAGCTTGCTCCATAAGAGAATTCATTCAAAGTAAAAACAATGGCTGAAGAACTGCAAAGAGACCTTACAAGTCTAAGTGGGTAATCAAAAGAGTTTTATATAAACAAAATTTACACACACTGGGAGTAGCCATCCCTAGCCTTAATGTAAAATGATGGCTCCTGAGCTTACAATCATTGTTCATGAGCAAGACCTCTAATGTGAAAGGGGACTCCAGCAGTTCAGCATTTCATGGCAGCCAAAAGAGAAATCAGATATTGGAAACTTTACTAAAGGAGGAAAAGAAAAAAGAAAAAAAAAAAACCCAAACATCCAGAAAACAGAATTATGCGATACTATAAACCTCACCCTGAGAACTGCACATATTTCTAGTCCCTTCATTTCAACAGGCTAAGTTAAAAATGAAAAAGGTTGAGGGAAAAAGCAAGGAAGATGATCAAAGAAAGCTACACAACTGTGTAGGCTGGGACTGCCCAACCTGAAAAGGAGTTGACACAGATGGGTTACGACAGACACATAAAGTTTTGAGTGCATTGAAAAAACAGCTAGGGATCAACGACTTGTCTATTCTGAGAACTAGGGGCTATCAAATAAAGATAGCGGAAACCAGGTTCAAAACAAACAGAGGCTGGTTTTTGTCCTATACCTGGGACAACCTCCTCCCCACAACAGCAATGCCAGGGTGGAAACACAGGAGAAAGCAGTTTTGCAGAAGAGGACATGGGTGTTTTGGAGGACAAGTTGAATACACATCAGCCCCACACCCTTGTACTGATGAAGGTTACACCTCATACTAGGATGCAATAGTATGACTGTAACCAGCTAGCTGATTAAAATAAATTGTTCCCCTCATTCGGCAAGAAGGAAGATGTTGCCAAAATGGAGCAAGTCACTAAGTGACACTAGTAAGATGATCAGGGAATCGGAGCACACAACGTACGAGGAAGAAGTTAGATTTGTTTAGTTTCGAGAAGAGGAGGATTAATGGGAGAGGAGATCTGATTGCTGTCAAAGAGGTGATTATGACTAAGCCAGACTCTTCTTAGAGGTGCACAGCAGAAGAACAAAAGGCAGGCAATGGTCACCAGTGCTGAAAGGCAAAGTCCCTGTCAGTGAAGGAAAAAATTTTTCAGAACAAGGGTGGGTCAAACACTGGAAAGCATTGCCCAGAGATGTCATGCGAGATTACCTCCACAAAATACTTAAGATGGAAATTCGATACTTGCAAAAGCACAGGTTGCAAGTTCAGGTTGAACATGGCACCAACTTGCAAGTACTTTAAAAGCCATGGCCTACAAGTAATCATAAGGACTGAGTTGTTAAATGAGCTACTTTTGACAAATATATGCTGAAAAATCAGGAATTCTCCCTGTCAGCTGTTGTTTTTCACCTTTCTAAAAGAACTATATGAGCAACTACTATTGGTCAAATAGCTACATTCAGAGTCCAACTAAGAAGTGTGATGCAAAAGACAAAAATAGTAGTGTTTGACATAATTGCCATTAGATATCCCTAAATCTTACCTGAAGTAGAAAGATAACCTCATTAGTTCCACTCAAAGCTGTTATTTTTAAAATAACAGTACTGCGCAGTCTTCTGATAAGCGCCAGTTAACCTAAAATTGTTTTTAAAGGCTTTTACTGTATGCCAATGGTGACCTACTATCAAACCTAGAAAATCTATCAAACCTATCTTCAAACCTATCCTACTATCAAACCTACCTTCTATTTTGCACAGGGGACACAATGCAGTTTTACCACCTTGCTACAAACACTTCAGTGGTGGAGTAGGGTGGGAGGAAAGGCAACTCAAATGCTCAGCTTGATTTGGTATAACAACCAGCAGAAGGAGGAAAAGCATTAAGCTTTTTCCCTGGAATTTGTTGTGACAGAAGCACATTCACAAAGCATCTTCCCTCTTACTCTTCTTCCTGCCTCAAAAAGTACCAGGACATTTTTTTTGCCCACTTGAACCAATCCATAAAGTACATCAACAGACATTTGACAACGAAAGTTCCAGCAATGCAAGGGAAGTTTAACAACATTGGCGGTAGGAATGCATTTCTTCTCTCCCTACACAGCTCTGTGAGGAACCTGGAATCTAGCAGACCAGGTCTAAAATGGGAGATGATCAGGCAGTATTTAACATATGTACAGTGTTTACACTGTGGCATACTTTCAGATTAAGTTGTATACGGAGTTGACATAATAGATGGTATCTGACAATATGGTTATCTAAAAGCTGGATGGAAACACATTTCACACAGTGCCCTGTATCTGTCAGGTAACTCCTTCACAATAATGCTGGCCTCAAGCTCAAATGTGGTTCAAAAGTCAAGAAAGTTCATCATTACTCTAGTCTTTCCTTCCCATTCAAACTGGCAACTCTAGTTGTGGTTGAAATGGTTGCATTGGTGATACAAATGTACTAATTTAGAAACCCAGTATTTGTACAATAAGTACAACTTTTTGAGTGAAAAATATTATGTCCCAATCAACCATATCATTTTCTCTTTTAAATAAAAATAGGTTTTGCATGTCTTATGTAGCAGTGCCAAATGTAAAATGCTCTTGAAACACTCACTGCACACCACCAAAACCTTAAGGATTCATGAAGTTTTTCATTCCAATAATTAAAATGCAAGCAGGAGAAGAGAAAAAAAAGAATTAATTTGTCTTTAAATCTTCTTCAACAGCACAGCCATCCTACTCAGCAGCTGTAGAGAGCTAACTAAGCTCCTTAATTCTCTTCTATTTAACCCACTCCTGAAGACTGATGTTATAATGAGATACCAGTAGAAGATTCTGTCCTTTGCCATAAAGCCCTGGAAAAGATTCCACAAAACAGTCCAGGCTAAACCAGACATTTAACTCTTGTACAACTGGTTAACATAATGCAGTTTGGGAGTTTCTATACTTTCTACAAGGGGCAAGGCACTGAATGACAGGTCTGCCTCCAGGCAGGTCACAGAGATCACAATAACCCACCCAAAGAGAAGGAAACCTAGCTGTCACTGTGGGGATAGCAGAAATCCACATAACTGTAGTAGTTTATATAGTCTGTCAGATGGTTCAGCAGTGATGAATTTTTCTTTCTTTGGCTGCCTGCCACTGAACAAAAGCTAATCTTGCACCTAAACAATCTAGGCATTAAACGCACAGGAAGCCTTATCTTCTGACTTATGACATAAGACGACAGAGCGAGCTCGTGAAAATAAAGAGGCCCTGCCCTAACAGTCAAGGGCAGCAACCCTTTAAGTACAGTGACATTTTTAACACCCAACCAACTCTACATCTTGGCACTAGCAGTTGATGCATCTGCTTTGCCAGCCACAGATGTCACAGTGGGGAAAATCTGTCTTGGACAGTATAACACAGAAGAGAAACCTAAGACCACACAAAATGTCCTTATTCATTCTGTCTTCTTGACACATATGAAAACAGTATCTGAATCAAGTGCTTCTATCCTAAATGAATCCTCAGGTGCTTGTTTCTGTTTCAGGTATGCAAAACTTAGTAGCTATTCACCTTGAAATAATTTCTCTGAAAACAGTGTAAGAATCCACACACAACACCCTCTTAAGAACTAACCTTTGAAATTCTTAAAAAAAAAATAAAGGAAAAATAAAAAAAACACACAGACACAAGACAAAAAAACCCCACAAACAAACAAACCCACAAAACAGCCACAAATGTGCCAAGAAAGATTATTTCCTGACCACTGTTCAGCCAGCAGGTTGAAATGCAGCAGCAGCACCTTGATTTAAGTACACAGTTATGCAATTAAACACTGCAAAGTGCCAAAGCTAAAGTTGTGAAGGAAGCCTTACCGTGGCCATTTCTGGACTCAAATGCAACATATTCAAGTGGAAAGCTCTGCAGTACAGCTGTGTATGAGAAGTTCACCTCAACTGAGTCCATTTATAGCAACTTTCAAGTCCTGACTAACTTTGTTTTAGTCAAATTATAATAGATTACCAAGTTAAATAAAGAGAGAAGTGCTGATGCAACTGTAGCGGTACCAGAAGTCAACCCTTTCATACGCAGGAAAACTGCAACTATTTCATTTTATCGAAGTGACTCTACCTTAACAGTGATGTATGCACCACGCTGCGTAAACACTGCTGCAGTGTAATTTTTTGGTTTTTTCAATCAGCAGCCCAAGCACTCTGAAGGGCTTCACATAGAGTGAGTGCAGCATCCACGTAAGAGGCAGGCCTTAAAAATGTTAAAGCTTGTTCAGTGGAAGTTTCCCCATCACTGCATTTTTCAGTAACAAAGATGTTGTCAGAAATGACAATTTTTCGTGTCCCCTGATGATGCCTTGCTAGCATTTGGTTATAAGCCATAAAGCAGGAATAATTTCAGCCTGTCAGGAGTCTAGCTAATGCCCAGTTTCCCCCTAGAGAGAATTCCTGTCAAATGTAATGAGAGCTCCAAAGGCCCTCTCTACAACATAATGAGCACTTAGGCCATGCTGGTGATCAGCCAGCAAAAAGCATCAATTTGAGCCTGGCTACACCCTTGGGGCTAGACATCACCAGTTTTAATAAGAATTATGATTACTATCTGCCAAAAGCCTCCTCAGAACTTATTGTTAGCAGTGGAAATTCAGAAGAATATCATTGGTAGGTTTCTTTGTTTCCTGTAATCTAAGACCACCTACACACTGAACTGTAACACCATTTGGCATCCTCATCGCAAGCACCTAAATCAAGAGCCTTTAACATGAAGGTGCTACCATTATCAGAAATTAGAATTACTTAACATGTAAAAGCATAGTATCTGAGACTCATATCCAGGGAAATATATTTATGCCTTCAAAAGCATATTCTTTCCTTAAGACAATACACAGAGCAAGTGTGCTCTACTCTCCTCGGCTAGAACCGACATAGGTATAATGCTCTGTCATAAATCTTAAAAGCTTCCGAAGTATCACTGCCTACTGGGTATGTAATTATAGTTGCCATACATACAGAACATTAAACCCTTGCAATACACAGATGTTAAGGTCAAAATGGAAACCTCAGTTCTGACACTCTTTAATCTTGTGGGCTTAATTGATTTTATCTAAAGTTAATTCCTAGTACATTTACTGAAGTCACACGTTCCCTTCAAATATCTTCTGAAGACAACATCCATTTTGCACCAAATGAGGCTCCTATACAGATGTTGGCTTCCTCACAGGTTAGTGTGCCAAAAAATGTTGTTTAGGAGAAGGAAAAAAAAAAAAAAAAAACCAACCAAAACACGAAGCAAACAAACAAACAAAAAACCCACAAGGAAGAAGTCTCCAAATCACAAACCCTGGAAAAGTCACCTCACAGAAAAACTGACATTCTGCTAAAAGGCAAGAAAGAAGACGACTAATGCAGCTACAGTACAGAACCAAATCAAACACTAGTCTAGTTGTTCTATCTACCTATTTGGCACATTACTTCAGAAAAAAATGAGGTTGTCATAATAGTTCTTTGTTTACCAACACTTTGGATTCAAACAAGTGTATCTCTAAAAAACAAGAGAATACCTACCCAGCTTTGCAGACAGAAGGTTATCATGGAATTACAGTATTGCCTCATCAAATGTAATATTTTTAGGGGAAAACAAAACAAAAAAATAATCAAAGAGTTCAGAGTTACAAAAGCAAAATTCAACTCTGCAATTCACTTGCTTAATGAAAGTCTTTGAATATACCGAAGATCCAAAGCCTGAACTAATCAATTTCTTCGCTGTGCCCTAGCCGGTCAGCCATGCTCTTTAATTTAATGAAACAAGAGTTTTAGATGAAATAGCACATACACATCAAGAAGGAATTGTATTGTTGCACTTTGAAATGTGTCCAACTGTGCAACTTCATCTAATGATAATTTTTTTTAGGAGGCCATCGATTTCTGAAAGACTTATTGTACCAGCATCTTGATGAAAAAGTGAATGTCAGCATATCTACAGAATACTTACACCCTGCCATTAATGCTTTATTTGGCAGACAATGACTACTCAATTGAGGGTCCTCCGGGCTGAGCTATCATTTAGCTTTTCTTCTCTTATGAGGTCCTTAGTGTCTTGTTCCAGTTCAATACTCTTTTTATTCACCATTATAGTGGCTATAAGTGTGAATTTTATGGGAACTGGCAAACTCATAGTCATAACTAGAGCTTTCCAAGTCACTAATCTTCTCATGCCTTTAAATGGCAAGGATTTGAGCAACTATCACTACATACGCTACACACACATAAGACCAGTTCTACATATCAAAGGCTCTACCACTAACAAAATAAAACCACGTAACACACTGAATTACATTTTTGAAACCACAGACACAAGACCTTTCTATTTTTGCCAACATCTTTCAGGACCAGTACCAAGAAAGCCTTGTCGCTCAACCTAATCTATACCTCATCTGACAGCAGGTAGGCAAAGGTTTACTAATCACAGCCTATTGATTCAGACACACGATACAGTTATCCAAACATAAACAGAACGGCTACATTTAAATGCACTAGACAGACTACAGATTTTGTGCTTTAGAAAACAAGATGCCTTACCTGTTTGTGCATTTCAATGTTTAATCCATACGACATTTCATAATACTGCAAATAAAGGAGCATACATTATTTTCTTATGGTGGCTTACATTGTATTAGGTGATATTTACTGAAATAAAGAAAAACCACATATACTTACCATCACATAGTGCCTCTGCATTTCTGTCTTTTCGCTTGCCAGTTTCTCACATTCCAATTTAAGGCTACAAAATAGATCACACTTTAATGTAACTTATGTAATTTGTTTTGACATCTACTCACTTTATTTGTATTTTGACAGTAGCAGCTACTTAAAAAAAACCTCATAAACTAACATGCAGATATAGAGAGCAAGACGTAATTCATACTTTAAATACAAAGGACAAACAGGAAATTTAAGAGGTATTTCATGGGTGCTGTATGAGACCCAAACTGTTTCAGGAACCCAAACGTATCCAATCTTTATACTTTGACAAAGACCTGCTATGAAGTGCTACAACTTTCAAGCTGTAACAGGATCTGAATTTCTCCGAAGTACTTCTCAGTAGTAAAATAGAGGTATTTCTTTGCATAGGACATTTGGTAAATTACTGCCAAGTAACACCACTCACGTTTACAATTACAACTTGAGCATGTCTATAATTCTTAACCTTAAGTACACTGTAGCTCATGTTATCTTGCCCACAGCTTGAAAGTCAGTAACTTTGACTATCACTTAAGAGCAAATTTGTTTTCTATTTTCATTTTCATAAATTAAAAGAAGTTGCATTTGGCACTTGCATATCTCATCACTAACAACAGTGTAATTCTGACTACTTTCACTGAGGGCAAATGCATCAACATTCCCTTTGTTCTCTGGCAAACCGATTTTTTTTTTTTTTTTTTTTTAAATGACACTAGTAAGCAGCCTAGGAAACAGTTAGTGTGTAAGCCAGCATTTTTCACTTACTGCTGCAATACTGGATGTTTATAGTTTACACTGCATTTCTAGAGCAATAAGTGGCTTAAATAAGTTAATGATTTTAGATAAGACTAAGACTACAGTATCACAGGTAAGAAAGAGAAAGCCTAATGAAAACCAAGCGATTTCTAACTGGGAATCCTGCAAAGCTTTTATTCCTATCCAGATCTTGCAGGTGCGTGCAAGTACAAAATCAAGGAAGATTAACACCCCTTAACTCCAATTGCCCTCTGTACGCAACAGCCCATACCCTAAATCTCTGTAGGGACCTCAGCAGCAAGCACAAACGCAACAAAAACGTCTGAGGGACAGCACAGCAGTCAGAAACGCATGCCAGCTTCAGTTGATTCACGTCAACTTTGTGTTAGTACTCCCGTACTTGCGTGCTTTAACAACCCTTCTCGGCTCTTTAAGCATCGCACGCTGGCATTTTATTAATCTTTGCATTAACACCACACACAAATGAGCAAACATGAGAATTAGCCTCCTTAATGCTCTGTGCCACAGAATTAGCGCAGCTCTTCTCTCGACATACTTAAAAAAAAATCCTCCATATAAGGATCCCTAACACATACCGGGTTTTTTTTAAACGCACGCGAGCGCCGAACCGCTCCAGCTTCGACATCACCACCCTTTGGCAGCTGCCCGGGCAGCAGCACACCGGCAGGAGGACCCGCGCCGGGCAGGGCTGCCTTCATCCCGAGCGTCCCCCGCCACCGCTGGGGACCGGGGGTCGGGTCCCCCCCCCCCCCCCGCCCTCCCTTTACCAAACCGGCCGGCAAAGGCCGGCGGTGCCGAGTCCCGCGGCGGGGCTCAGCCGCGACGCCGCACGCCACCGCCTGGACGCGGCCGTCCAGTGCAGCCCCCCGCGCCCGGCCGGGGACTGGGCAACGACCCCGGCCCCGAGGCGTCCCGCCGGCGCTCACCTGTGGTACTGCGCCTGGAGGAACTGGAACTCCTCCTTGATGCGGTCCAGCGACTCCGGGATGGTGAATTTGAAAGGCTGGCCCGCAGCCTGGTGCGGGGTCTGGCGCGGCGGCGGCCGGCACGGGAGAGAGAGGCACGTTCAGAGACAGCGCGGCCGCCCCGGGGGGACGGGGACTGGGCGGGGGGGACGGGGACTGGGCGGCGCTGCCCGCCGCGGCCGGGCCGGAGGGAAGCAGGGAGGGAGGGAGGCGAGGAGGGAGTGCTCGGCCCGGCCCGGCCGCCACCGCCCCGGGGCGCTGCGCACTTGTTACCCACCTTCCCGTCCCTCATCTGCTGGGGGGGGGCGAGGCTAACCGCGCTCCGGGAGCCGCTCCGGCCCCAACCCACCCGCTCCTGCCGCTGCCGTCTACACGAAAGCGGGGCGTGCCGGCTCCTCCCCGCCGACCCCCGCCGCGGGGGCACGGCCGGCCCCGGCCCGGGCGCAGCACTCGGCGGGGAGGGGGATGCTGCCCAGCCCGGCGGCGACCCCCCCGCCCGCCCCGCTGTCATTCCCAAGGCAAATAAGTTGCCCACGAAACAAAAGAGGTCGGGGGAGGGGAGGGGACGCGCCCCCTCCCCGGCCGCGCCGGCAGGCAGGATGCGCCGCTCCTGCCAGGAGGGGACAAACTTGGGAGGGCGCCCGCCCCCCCAGCCGGGGGGGGGGGGGGGGGGGAGAGCCGAGGGTGCGCCCCAGCGGGGCAGAGCCGGCAGCGGGGAGCCGCCCGGACCGCCCAGCCCCCGCCCCGCTCCCCCGTCGGCCCCGCGCCCCCACCCCCGCGGAGCGGCGGCCCGGGCCGTACTTACAGGGTGCCGGCTCTGGGGGAACATGGCTCCGGCCGCGGCGGGGCTCCCTCGCAGCGCGGTTCTCGCGGCGAGCACCCCCGCCCTGCCCCGGCTTCACACCCGGGGCGCCGAGGGGGGCAGGAGCGGCGACACCCGCCGGCCGCCTTCCCTCGGCCGCCGCGGGCAGGAGCGGGGCGAGGCGCCGCTCAGTGCCCCCGCCGCGGGGACATCCTCCGCCCCGCGGCGTCCTTTGTTGCTGCTGTTCCGGGGAGGGCCGGGGGTGCCCGGGGGAGGCGGACGGGCCGCGCTCGGGACGCTCACCGCCGCTCCGCGCTCCTTCGGCGGCGCTCCTGCCGGCGGGCGGCGCCCGCAGCGCCCGGGCGCGGCGGGACGGGACGGGACCCGACGGGGCGGAGGGGGCGGGGGGGGAGAGGGGGGGGGGTGGCCACGGCCGCCCCGCGAGTGAATAAACCCCCTCTCGGTCTCGCAAGTTGCCGATGTAATTGTAAGGCCGGAAACCCCGGGCGGAGGCGACTCCTCTCCCCACTTCTGCCTCTTGCCAAGAGGGGAAAATCCAGCCCGAGGAAGCGGGACGCGGTGTCAGCGGCGGGACCGTCGCAAGCCGGAGGGGCGAGAAAAAGTCTCCAGGGAGGGCCGCGCTGCTCCCGGGCGTCGGCGGAGGGGCCGGGTCATCGGCAAGATACGGAGCGACGAACAAGGGAGGAAGGCGAAAGGAGGAGGAAGAAGGGGGCGAGGGGGGGCTCTGCACAGCCGGCCCCGATCGGAGCAGCTCCAGTAGCACATGCACGAAACGCAGGAGGGCAGAGGAGGGGGAACCACACACGCAGCAGAGACTCTTCCGTTAGTTGCAGAGAGGTCCCTAGGACAAAAGAAAAACAAACCCCCTCAAAATGCCCACTGGCCCGACCGGCCAAGCCGCCCGCCCCGTCGGGGGGGGGGATTAAAAAAAAGGAAAATTAAAAAAAAAAGAAAAAAAAAAGAAGCGTCCGTATCGGGGCTAAACCAGACGGGAAGCACCTTCGTGCAACAGCACCGCTGCAGCCTCCTCCGGGCGGACGCGCATCGGGGAGCTGCGCGTCTCACCAGAGCCCCCCGAGCGCGGTACATCGCGGCGGCGGCGGCAGGAGCAGCATCCTCATCCTCCCCCTCCGCCGCGCCGCCCCACCGCTCCTCGCCGAGCCGGGATAAAGTTCTCCCCGGCTGAAAAATCCGGACCCGAGCGGCCGGATACGCCACCGGCCGCCGTTCCCCCTCCCCTCCGCGCCGGCCGAGGGAGAGGGGCGGCTGGGGCGGCCCCGCGGGAGGCGCTCGGCGGGACGGGTGCGCGGCCGTGGCCGAGCGGGACGCGCTGTGCTCGCCCGCGCCGCTTACATTAGCACGCGGTTTCACACTCCGCCAGCTAACCAGCCGCCCGGCCCCGCCCACGCCGCCGAGCCCCGACGGGTGTGGGGAGGGGGGCCGCGGCAGCCGCCCAATCGCTGGCCCCGGCACCAACGTGGGGCCGTGATGCGGGCCGGGGCCGCGGGCCAATAGCGAGAGCCCGAGTGCCGCCGCCTCTCAGCCTTTCGCTGGGAACCGTTTCTGGCGGAGCGGCAGGAACTCTCCCGGCTGGCCAATAGGAGGGCGCGGAGCGCGCGGAGCCGCGGGGAGGAGGGGCAGGTCGGTAGGAAGGCGAGCGGAGAGGCTGAGCTGTCAATCAAAGTAACGTGGGGCTCGCGGGCGGGAGTGGCGGGCGGGGCCGCCGGCGTCCCCCGCGCCCCCGCGCGCGGCGCCTGCGCGCGCCCCTGGCCCGGGCCGGCGGCTCCGGAGCGGCGCGGCCCCGGCGCGGCCCCGCGGCCCGCTCCGCCTCCCCGGGCGCGCCGCGGTGGTTTGGCTGTTTTTTTCTCTCCCCATCCTCTGCTAGCGCGGCTGCTACCGCGCGGCGCGGCGTTAGAACTCGCCCCGCGAGCGGTGTCTTCGGCGAGGGGCTCCGTGGGGAGGGAGCGGCTTACCCGGCGGCGGGGGAGCTCCTCTGCGCCTTGCGTGCGTTTGCCGCCGGGCGCTGGCGGTGCACAGGCCCGCATCCGCCATCCCCGGCAGCTCGCTGCAGGGAGGGATGGGCAAGGCGGCCGCGCGAAGGAGCCGGGGCCCACCCGCGGCCCGGCCCTGAGCGCTCGGGGGAGAGGCTGAACTTCTCCTGCCCGTCCCGTGAATCCGCCTTGTAACTCGGGCGGGCAAACATGGCACCTTCCCCCGCCCCGGCCGCGTAATGGCACCGGTGCGTGCCGTGGCACCTGCTGAGTGCTCTCGGCCGCGCAGAAAATGCCTGAAAGAAGGACGAAACCTCCCGCTTGTTTGCGTAACTGGGGTATGCCGGCTGAAACGCCGGTGAGAGTGACCAGGCGGAAGACGTCCTTGGGGGAAAGTTGGCTTTTTTGTGGGAGGGGTCGGCGAGAGGAAAGCTGTCAAGGACTTTGCCGTTGTAAGTGGTTTATAGGCCCGCTTGATGCGGATGAGGGTCAGACGAATTCCAGAGACTCTGTGCGTGATTGCTGAGATGACAAATGGTGACACAGCTCGCAGCGGAAAGTAAACTTAAAATCGTACCCTCTGTTAACAACCACCTTATTCATAGCAGAATCGCATGGTAGAGTGTGAAATACTGGTACCTTTGGACTTGAAACAATGCCTTAAGACATATTTGTGCTGTTAGTATACTGGTATACTACATAAAAAGAGGCCTTAAAATGTTGTATCGCATCATTTAAACACAGTGAGGGTAATTTTATTAATTTGCATTTTCTTACAATTCCCCGTTAATGTTTATTAGATACACTTGTTTAGGCTTGTATTATGCTTCATCTTGTATGCTAAAAGAGGAGCAGTCGATGTTTAAAATTTGATACAAAATTTGATATGTTGCAGTATCAAGATACAGCTTTACTCATTCAGAGCGCTGATTTCCATACTACATTATTCCCAGTTTTACATAGAAACAACCAAAGGAAAAGAAAATGAAGCTCCCTCAGTCTTCTGCAGTGAAGTTTGGACTTCATTCTGGGACTACAGAGTTTCGATACTGAAACAAGATGCTTGTATGTCTCTCTGCGTGTGTCTGTGTGCGTGCATAGGTGTACATGTAATAGTGTCTCTACATATGTATGTATGCCTATACATATGTGTGTGTGCTCATATTTATATATATATATGTGCAGATGTCTTTGTGAATACATAAATAAATGTGAGGACTTTTAATTAAGTTTTTTAAGAGATGAGGCAAAATACCCTTGATAGTGACCTTTGATAGATTGTGGTTCACAGGACGGGACTGTAAACTTGTCCAGTGTTTCATGTGCGTAAGTAAAGCTAAAAATCTTGCATTCGGTTCCCAGCTCTTCCCTTGTAGTCTTGGACAAGCCAACTCACTGCTCTGTGAATGGCATTGGAAAGCTTAATTAATTAATGCTTATAAAGTACTTAGATCTTCAGATGAAAGATGCCATAAAAATGCAAGCTATTATTATATACTTTGTGTGTGTACCTAGTAGCTATGGAGTCTGTAATAACGTAACACATAACTTTGGTTGTACTTCGCTTAACCTGCTGGCACAAGTTGTTAATGAGATATTAACAGATATGACATTAAAACAACACTATGTTTTGGAACATAAACAAAAGGTTTTTTTTTTTTTACTTGCTCGCCTACAGGAAAGTTGAAGTGTCTTGTAACCTTTATTTGTCATCATTAAAATGTCCAAGGCATGTTTTAACAGAAACAGAAAAACTCTATTTTCCTGATTTTTTTTTTTTAACAAGTACTTTTAACCTACTTAGATTCTGGAATCAGACCCTTAAGGGCGTTTTGAATCTTCTCCATTATAATCAAGATAGAAGAGCTGTAAAAACAGTAGTAGAATCACATGGGATGTTTTTTTTTTTTTTCAAATGAGAGCCACTGACATTACGTAATATGAACAATAACCAACATGATCTGATATTTAACTAATTTATAATTCATGATCATTGGCTGATTAGAGCATAAAAATTTCCTTTTTGTTAGATGTGTATAAATCTGGATTAATCCCAGAAAACTGAACATTCTCTTTCCATGGAAATACTCACTACACCACTGAAAGACAGGCCAAAGTATGGCTAAGCATGTTGTAAAGAGCTGTATTCAACTCAAGGTAGTATTTTATACCAGATCGTTACGCCACAATACTGTACATACTCTACACAATTCTCAAACTGGATTAAAAATAATTGTGTTTAAACCTTTGTCTCATGTTTTAAAAATACAATGAAAATACTGCCTTCAGTATTAACCCACCCCAAACCATTCTGTTTAATCATCCATTCGACTCTGGTGTTTGAAATAAATTGTTTTTCACTGTAAGCATTTTAATGTATTGTTCCTACCTCGTATAGCAAAGGGCCTAATCCTGCATTGACTATATACTGAAAACTCACAGTGAAAGCAGTTGGAGCTTTGAGTCAAAAAAAGCACTATTGGGTCCAAAATGTAGTTTGAATATACTGAAAGGGTATCAGATGTAGCATCTGTTCTTTAGAGAAATGATGTATTGTGTGATGTTCTGTTTACCATACTGTTTATATTTTCTTTCTTTACTGTTAACAGTACTATTTACAAGCAGTATTTTTTAACTTCCCACAAACTGGCACATCTAATAAAAATGTTATTGATGTTAATCACTAGGAGTTTGCTGCAGGTGGGCGGGAAACAATTTAGCAAATTTGTGATTTATCCCACTGTTCTACTACCTGTGTAGTGAGAGCAAATCAGTGGAGGAAGCAATTATAAAATTCAATAGATTTTATGCTTGCAAAGTTTTAGATTGAGAGATCATTGGAGTTTCAACTGAAAGAGAAACAGAGAGTATGTTTAAAAATTATGTATAAGTGCATGGTGGAGGGGGGGTTGTTCCTTTTTTTTTTTTTTTTTTTTTACCTGCAGGGCGGCACAGGTGGACTGAAGAAAAAAATAGTATCTGAGTCATACAGTGGATGTGACTACCCATACAGCTGTGAGAATAATAATTATTATGAGCACATGCAAAACAATATCACTTTTAAAATATTTCTTTATTTATGAAGTGTAAATGATGTGAGCAGGGTAAAGCAATTACATTTCTAATTATTCGCTATCTTTTGGCTAATAGCCATTGCATATCCTCTTTGTAATTTGATTTCTTTTTAATTAGTAGCTTCCCTTGTAGGCAAGAATGTTCAAAAAGTTGCACTAGGTCATTTTACCATCATGACTGTATTCCCTTCCCCCATTCTTTCACCCTTAAAAATTCCCCGAGTTGAATTAAAAAAAAAGTCAGTAGCAGATCGTGCAGCAGTAAAACCTCAAATAAAATCAAATCCAAAGATTCCCTTGTGGTTTCACACAATATGGTAAAATTAGAGATTGCAGGAAACCGACAAAATTAAACTGGGAACATTTGAAGAGAAATGACCAGGCTTTATGAAAATGACACATTGACTGGCCAGTGTGTTTTTTTATCGACAATTTCTTTGTTGAGGCATAGATCAAAGAAACCCGCATATGTTTTCATTTTGTTCTAAGTCTAACTACAAAATTACATCCAGATGTTTAATAGGCATTCTGTTGGTTATTCTGCATTGATTAGGTATGTTGGTACTGTTTGCTTACAAGTGTAGCCGGATCATTAGCTAATGCAAAGAAATGTTTGTAGCAAGTTGCTAATTAGGTCTTTTGGAAACTCTCCATACTCAGGAACAATTTGTACAGTGGCCAGAAAAACTTGCGGTACTTGAGAAGTCGCTTTCCCTTCTGCGTCTGGGAAAAAACAGTCAGTTGCTTTCCCTAATCTTCTTTTGCCTACAGGGATTGCAGCTTGATCCCAATGGGTTGAAGTGCAAATAAATTAGGAAGAGACCACACACACGCACGTGCGCACGCACACACACACACTCCCCCCCTACACACACCCACCCCAATCTGCTCTTTCAGTCGAAATGCAGTTGTACAATCTTACAAAAAGCTAACCAAAATGGAGTGTTTAAAACTAAAATGTGTTAAATTCTCAACCTTCATGTTATCAAATACACAGCATTTTTGAGCATACTTTAGAGACAGATGGGGAAGCCCTTTATGATAAATGAGTGTACTTGAATTCATTACTGTGGTACTTATAATTAAAGTAGCTCTTTCACAACTTCACTACTTCTGCAGGGTACTTCAAGACAAAGCTTAGAGGAAGTGTATACATTGATGACGGAGGGGTGAAAAAGGCACAGTAGAACTTTAATCTCCTGTGTTTTGTTAAGTCTAAAAGGGGGTCAGAGATATTACCTGTTTACGATATTGTCAGAGAAATTGTTGTAGACTTCATGGCTCTGGCTTGATAACCTTCTAGGTGCAATGTCACCTTTCAAAAGATGCTTGACAATGTCAGTGACCTTTCTAATAAAGACCACCTGCCTGTATATCACACTTCGGTCTGTTGCAGAATGAGGTCTCCACCACAGGAGATGACAGCAGAAGGAACAATGTGTGTCTATTTTGTACAGTAAATGGGGACACATGCTCATACCAGCTTCCTGATCCTGTCATCACACACATGACTAAGTTTACTCCTGGAAATAGTCTTGTCGAAGTCAATGGCAATACTTGCATGAGAAAGGATATCTCTGTGTTAGACTTCACCAGATCATGGCCATGCCTACAGAATGCGTAGGTTCTGTGTGATATACATATGCAAAACACATGTGTTTTTACCAATGAGGCTACTAAAGTGTAGAAGACTGGGTTTTATCCCCTTTTCAGGGAGTTACCTAAAAGGGAAGGGTGTTACAGAAGTACAATTAACCATTTCACTTCAGTGGACTAGTTGTGGTACACTGTTTTTCCTTGACTTGCAAAATCCTAAAACTTTTCCAGCCTGTTTTGGTTGCCCATATATTGTCTTTTGGCACATATATTGTCTTTTGGCATGAATAGTAGATTTTTTTTAATTTATTTATTTTTGTCCCTAAGCTGTCAATAACATGTTAGAAAAAGTCTACAGATCACCAAAGACCCTTACACTTAAAACCACAGGGGAAATAGCATTGAGACAAATGGTCTTGTGGAAATGTTGCTTCCACAACATGTGTTGAAATGAGTGAAGGAAATTTCATCCTGGAAAGAAAGGGATTATCTGAGAGGGAGAGATGGCTCCAAGTGCACTGGCATTTCAGGGTTAGGAACAAAAACCGCTTGCTGCTGCAAGGGTACATGAAGCCCTGTCCTTTACCCTAATATCTGTTCTCTGTGTATGAAAGCAACAGCCTTGAGGAATCTTTTAAGTACAGATGTGATACAGAAATACTGTGTGCAAAATCATGACTCTCTGTCAGCCAATAGGAATTAGGTTTAACTGGAAGCTCGCTGGAGTTCGGCAGCTGTTTCTCTAATACTTCTGCCTCCCAATTCTTCAGAATTTGAGTTCTTGCCTACACTGAGGTTATAAACCCCATATGAGCTGCTTTCATACCAACCTTCTACTCCAGACCTCAGATTTCAGTCTGGTGGAGTCTAGATGAGAGCAGATTGTGCTGTCCTGCTGACTCTTCATAATGTGGATGCTGTAATGCACTGGCATGCTACGGCTGCAACATCTGCGGAGATGCTCTTCAGCAGTGGTGGCACAGAGGCACTAGGTCTGTTTCCAACATTCCTCATGCCGTAAAAGCTCTGGTCTCCCATATTCTTGAGGGAATGGATTTACCAATATGTCTTTGAGGATCCAATGGGAAGTGGAGAGATTATGAGAAATAAGCTGCTGGACCAGAATAGTGGTGGGGAGGAGAACGGGGGAGGGGCAAAGGAATCATACGGGGAGGGAACATTTCGGTACCAATGTGATGCAATTCTTAACAAATGTGGAAATTTCTTTAGAAAAACACCATTGAACTTCAGGCAAGATTGCAAACAGTTACAGTTGCTTACAGTACAAAAAGAAAGTAATTAAATATCTCAGTCATCCAGCACTGTCCACTTCTCTGTTTTTCTTCCCACTCTGAACTTACTGCCCTTCCACTGCTTTCAATGCAGGTGTCTCAGTTTATATCCTGAAGGGCTAATATGTAATGACAACTGTGATTATTAATAGAGCATATCCATCCTCCAAAATACGAAATCATACATTCCATAGTTTGACATACACGTAGAACTATCACTAGTATGGATCATCTACTCAGCCCTCAAGTGGATGTTGAAATGAAACATCCCATCAAAAAGACATGTCTTGCAACTATTGATCTTTTCTGGTATACTGGTATGCTTGTAATCAGTGGCATCATCCAGTATAAAATTGCTATAAAGAAGAGGAAAAAATAGATCCACCTCGTGCAATTCCACTTACACATTGCTGCCTCTAAAATAACAATAAACTTTCTACCACAGAAAACCACATGACATGATTACACAGACAGTAGAGTAACCATGCACCAGTAATCCAAATATCTGAATATTTAGCAGTTAGAAAGCATGATGAAGAGTTAAGATTAATACTGGTTGTTGAGGAGAGAGCAGCCAAAGTCAGCGAAAGGACATTTTTTGTGAAAACAGAGGCCTAATGGATACAGTATAGATGGGATGTTGTATGCTGAATTGCTTGGCTGGGGAGATGGTTGCGTGGGGTTCCCCCCCCCCCTTTTTTTTTTGTTTGTGGTTTGCACAACCATGATTTGCCATCAATCCACCTGAGCTCAAAAGCAATTACAAATATGCACATACTCATAATTTACCATTATAAATTCAACAGTTGGTAGTAAGTTATTTTCTATCCAGCCTTTCACATTTTCTGTTGTAGCTTTACTATCTGTTAATGTGCTATGCATACTCAGGTGCTCAGCTGTCTGAGTTAAGTAGCATCCATGTAGGAGAAAATCTCCATGTTACGTGACCCCAGAGCATAGCTCAGGAGAATGTCTATGCCCTAAAATTGGCAGTAGTTTGTACTTTGGGAACAGACTGGATCACATAAGTGAAATCATTATTTCTTCATTAATTTTGCAATAAAATAGTTTCCAAATCTCACCAATGCAAACCACGAAAAGCAGGGAGTAAGCAGCACAAGGCATACAGATGTGCATATACACCAGTTAGCATAATTATACATTGGATTAATGTTCTCATATTGCCCATGTGGACAGATAGCAGTTAAGTGTCAGTATTTTGCTTTTGAATTAAGGTCTTTCACTTAAATGAAAGAGATATATGATTAGTCTTCTGAAGATGGTTCAATACAAGAGCACTTTTACCAGTGCTCTTCACATCTCCAAGTGAGATGTCCTTGAAAGACAAGAACAGTATTTGGAGATTTGTAGAAAGCCACTGGTTGTGTAGACCATAATTAATGAGGTCCTATGAAGTCAGGCACTTTTTCTGAAAACATTCTATTGGTCATAACATACCGACAATACTTAATTTTTTTTCTTTTTGTTGGTTTGTTGGGGTTTTTTTTCCAGATTTTGCTTTTAGCTCAACAAAGCTGGGGAATATTTGTCTAACAAAAGGAGGAGGTGGGTAAGCATTTAGAGATATTTTCTACATGCATTTTGCATGGCAAATTCTGCAGTCTTGCAGAACAATTCAGAATATGGCATTTAATTTTCAAGAGAAATGTACTACCTGCAGTGAAGGGCAGATACTTCACTGCAATGCCTGTAAAAGAGTGGAGGTATTTCATTCATTTAATTAATATGGTAAAGCTTCATCAATTTTGTTTTTATTTACATCCTTTTCTTAGGAGCTTGATTTTGCCTGTGCTTCTTATAAATTGTGGTATGTCTGAACATAGATAGACACCTGAACATCTATCACAATTTGTCATTTAAGTAAGTAGATATTTTTATTTTGAAACCACATGCTCTAGTTTGAATTAGAGGGTTGTACAGTTTCTTTTCTTAGACTGCCAATTCCACTGAAAAAAAAAAAGCAAATAAAAGTAGGGAGAAAAAACAAATCACAGGTCACATGTCAACTTTAGGTCTGTCCTAGGCTGAGATACTATGGAAATAGAAAAGGCCATGTTCTAAACCAGTTTTCTTTAAGTGGTTCACATAGGGCTCCTACTGAACTGGCCAGATGATGCAGACAATGTCACACATGTTTTTAAATAATTTTTGAATATCAGTTGGTTCTCTCCGAACTAGCCAGCCAAACCACAAGACAACTTCTGAATCCTCAATTGAGCAAAACTCCCACAAGCAAATTGCTCAACAAAGCCTGGCATATTTTGCCCCTGTGTTTGAAAACAATAGGAATGGGAAGCCTACTTCCAGACTTGCTTCTATCCCAAGCTGTGAGACACCTCACAGAAGGCACTGGGAGGGGAACAGGTCCTGTACGGAAGAAGGGTTATAGCACTGGGATGGTTGTCTTCTAATGGTTTCCCTTGAATGTGAGCTGCCAGCTGCAGCACAGCCATGAACCTGGTCTCCTTTTCTTTGCCCCACACACCACCCTACCTTGTTTAATATCATAAATCAAGCTGATGTGCGTCCCCATCCCCTGGGTCATAAAGCATGACAGACTTTCAATGCATGAGGTACAGGGCTAACTATAGGAATACCAACTGTGTAGGTATCTTTCTCTATGCATTCAGCAGGTCCCATTCACTTCAGTTGGGGTAGGATTTCATCTCAGGTACCTGACATGTCTAGTAAAATACACTGAATGTCCTAAGATACACTGAGTTTTCCTGCTTGGGGTATGTAAGGAGAGAGAAAAGCAACCAACCAGAATCACCTATCTTAATTTAATTTTGAAACATAGCTTTCTTCCCAAGAAATCTGTGCAACTGCAGAAATGTTGCTGTGTATAGTTTGCAGAATTTTACTGTAGGGAATATTTGTCCCTCTTTGTCCACTCTTTCATATTTTAAGTTCTTTCATAATTTTGCTGCCCTGCATGAATGCCGCCTTCTTTTGCCTGCAAACGACATCTGGGACTTGTTACTTGCACAGAGAAGTGCTAGAGTATAGTTTATCTGGAACACAGTACTAGAAAGTATTTTATCAGCAGCTGTTGAGTTCAGAAAAAAATATGTCTTTCTCTAGATAGCCTTCTATCACTTTTTTATTTTGTTCTTTTTTATTCCACAGAATTTTTAACTTCTAATGGGAATGTAGTGGAACTTTAAAAATAGAAATCTTCAAATCAATCAGCTTATTATGCTGGCAGTCCCCTGGAACATTGTTATATCGTTGCAAGAAGTTGAAACTCCACAGTAAATCTCCAGTAAAAGCAAAGAACACATTTATCTGAGTAATAAGTATTTGAAAAGCATGAGACAGTGGAAAATAAAGTTTAATTTATTTTTAAGTGCTACTTTAGATATTTGCTTTGCTGGATTATTCTTTTTTTCATTGAAAACATTTGGGAAACCATTACATGAAGTCTTGGGCCTAGTTAGATATTTTCTTAATGAGTGGAAGACTATTACAAAAAAGCTAGACTGGTAGCACCTGGCCCAAGTCAGAAAGGTTATTCTTTTATGGAAGATGGACTGTATTGCCTTAAAGCCTCTGACTGAGCTCCATTTTCTATCTAGTATGTGACTATTAGTTGCCCACTCATTAATAAGATGTATCACTTCTAAAGCGTTACTTGAATGAAAAAATGAGTGTTATGCTTTCCCAATTTTTCTGGAAAAACACAATTTTATAAGCATGCTGTACAGGTGAAATAATAGCAAAAATGTATAAATGTTATTCCCATCTTTCTCTTACATCACCTAAGAAGAAATGGAGATTCACAAGCACTGTTTAGGGCACTAAGTGTGGAATATACTAAATGGTATACTAAAGCTTGCATGATACAGGGTATAATTTTGTCTTTCTTGATTGTTTTGAAAAAAAGAGAGGGATGTTCTTCAGTAAATCAGGAAGTTATTTAGGCATACATACATATAAATTGGTAATATACATATATACACACATACACATATATATATACAACAGCAGAAAGTAGCAAGTGATCCATTCAATTGCCAGGCAGGCCATTCAGTGAAACCAAAGGGTTGGGAAGAGAGAAGCTGATCCAGAAGTGTAAAACTTTCAGTTCGTGCCATGATTAATTGAAAGTCAAACCAAAGTAACATCACCTTTTTTTTTTTTTTTTTCCTATCCCTGTTCCAAATGATTATTCAAAATGAATACAGAATGCTTAAAAATGTCCCTGTTAGAGCGTCAGATGCCAGGGAATGCTGTTGTCTTCTGCTTTCACCATTTTATACCTTCTGTTCCTAAGTATAAATGGCAAACTGCAACTGGCACCTGGGAAAGTGTTAAAACACACTGAAAGTATTGGAGTGATGTTGATAAATGCAAACAGCCTGCCTGAAGGAATACCACCTTCATTTAGATCATCTGTTTTCAAATGTGTGTATCTGTGAAAACAGACATATTAATGTAGCTTTTACCACCAAATCAATACTTGGAGAATAATTTAAATGAAATCACAAATATCTGTTGATAGCTTAAGAAGAAAAAAAGCTCCTTAAGATAATTCTGTAATTAAGAGTGAAAAAGACCTTAGCTTTTTATCACATGATGAAAAATTGTGAAAAATTCTTCTTGCAGTGTAAGAGTCACTGTTTCTTTTTTTATCCCAAAGTTTTATAAAAAAATAAGGCAGAGTATATTTCTCCCTTGTCAGTAAAGAATCTGATTTTATTAAATGCAAACTCAGCTGTAAAAGTGCCACCATATTGACTGATTCAAAGTCGTGCTTTAGACTATTTTGTTTTATTTTTGCACTTTCCTTTCAAGCCAATCTGTCCTTTTCTGGGGCAATATTCTTCATTCCGATTGGATTTAACATTCATATTTTTAGATATGAGAATATGTTGTTCAACTTTTTCTCTCCCTCCATATGCACACATGTGCACACTCACATGCATTCGTATATTAACGCGAGCAATTACAATGCTAATCAAAACATGTTTCATGATTGTGGAGATGGAAAGCCACTGGGATTTGTGATCAATGTATGAGGAACAGAAGAAATTTTAAAAAGTATTTGACTGTGTCCTTGTGGAAAGGATGTTCTAGCTGATATATATGCTTGGTCCTTTAGCTTATTAGATGGAGACTGTCATGACATTTTACATCTATAGATAGGAAGCAAACAAGCTGTGAACTTATCTTCATCCTTGAGTCTGGTTAAAGGAGAGCATGAGAATAGATGTACCTTTCAGCTGCATACAAAGGGAAAACTGTGAGACCATGTAGCTAGCTTATGTATGGTTCACACTGGGTCTGGTAGGCAAGAGAGAAGTGACTGTCTGCTGTACTCAGTACCAGACTGAGATTTCAGTATAGTGAAGAATGACATATTAGAGCTCATATGGGATGGTGATGTCTATATTTCCTCTGTTAATTTAAAACTCTCAGATACTGTTTTTAGAATACACGATGCTTTTTCTGAGATGACACTTCTGTTCCATGCACCATTGCCTCATTTCCCGTTTGCATTACTACTGCTGCCTACTGGTGAGAGGGGGGAAAAGACGTGTCTTGCAAGGCTGCACAGCATTACAACGGGACATGCTCAAAAGTTACGCCTTGCTCTCCAGATGTTGTACAACAAAATGAAAGAGTCAGTGGTTCGTTAGTGGAATCCAGCAACTTCCACTGTGGCGTACTCCTCTGGTTTTATGAAGGAACCCTAGAGCCAGTCAACTGCGCAATTCCTGTGCTACTTCATGTATACAGTCATGTTGGTTTGGTCCCACAAAAGCACTGCTGGGGGGAGGGCGTTGTTTGGGGTTTTTTTGTTTGTTTGTTTTTTTAACATGCTAAGTAACACCCCCAGGTTTCAAAGTAAAACCAGCCGCAATTATGAAACCCTGTTTCATCCAATCTTGTAATTCCAGATTGGAAAAAATCTTTGACTTGATGTCTAACCTATTTACTTTAAGGGAAGTGTGAATGTTTCTGTGAAGCAAGAAAAAAAAATTAGTCAAAGAATTTTTTTCAGTATATTAAAAATATTCTAATTAAAAATTTTGTTTTTGTCAGTCTAGATCAAAGAGTCTGTTGTGTTACCACTTAAAACTTATCTTTTACTTAAATCTGCTGAATATTCATGTGCCAGACGTATTTAAGAAAGAGGATTTAGTCAAGTGGAGTTATTAATCATTTTGTTGCAAGTAGGTCGGGCCCAGTCATTTCCCTGCTTGTTGTAAACCCAGCCTTTTATCCATAGGTATCTGAAGGACTGAGGGATTTCTGTTGCTGACGATAGGGCTGGTTATGTGTCTAATGATTGTTTTCATTTCAGTAAGGACTTGCAGGTCCTGCTACAGTTTGCTGCTAAAAGACCTCCCTTTTTAGTTTTAAAGGAAGAAGTCTGTGTTTTGGAAATGAAGTACCAGTGTTCCAGTTACAATATCTGTAGGTGTTGAAGGTTATTAAAGGGAAGCAATCACATGAGTAAGATTGGGTTTTATCCCTTTTGATTTTTCTTTTTACCAAAAAGAAATCACATAGAATTTAAATTTAGGGCTGTATCTTTGGCAACTAGAATACTTTAAAAATGTTAGCTAAAAAAGTAAGTACTTCTTTTAAAGTATTTTTTAATAACTGCTTTGGAATATTTTGTAAAGTGCCTAGGTTTTAACTTCACCAGGAACAGAGGATAGGGTTAAGAACACTAAAAAATAAGCAATGCATATTTAATTTTTTTCTTTCGTGTCATCAGAGGTGAGCTTTTAAGGAACAGAAACAAAAATCCATGTGACCAAACTGTTCTTCACAAACCCTGTTTAAGATTCTGCTTCAAAATTTATGGGTCTATGCTCATAGCAGCTGTGGAAAAGATTTAAAATGGAATAGGAAGCATGCTGAAATACGGTAAAGAGGTGCAGTTCAGAACCTGCTTTGCAATTACTTCCAGTGTCCACGGTACCTCACATAGAGCTCGTTATGAACCATGTACTGGGTAGTTTGGTGGGAACTAGTCCTTTGAGCTTTTCTGCAAGGAAAAAAGCTTTTATGATGGGATGTAGTTTTGCAGTACACTGACTTAACTTGTAGAGTGAGGGTGAGGTAGTTCAACCCATTGCAATGGGGAATTAGCTGGAATAACCACAAAACAACCTTGAAGAAATGTGACTGGGTGATGATGTTATATATGAAAATAATTTCCAAAGAGCACACTCAGACCTCCACTGGAACCCCCCCCACGACAAAACCCAGTCAAAACATTGAATTTTTTGTTTGGCTTTTACAGTTGCTGACATACAGGAACAGCATCCCTACTTTACTGATCAATGCAAACTACTGGAATGACAGCAGCACAACACAATAATGTGCCAACATGAGAGAGGAGCAACAGAAGCCATTACGGACCTTGTCTTACCTTTCCATCCAATATCAGGATAGCCAGTAGGTACAACAGCAAGAGGAGAAGCTTGCTTTTTCAAAACAAACTAGCATCTGCTTTCCTTTTCAAGGAAAACTGCCTGTGGTTCCCTTCTCCTTGTGTCACAGAGGGTGCTATTATCAGATACTTGGACTTGATAGCTGCATAACAACACTTTCTGATGTGGAAAGGTCCTTTACAGGTCCTTCGGTACTGCCACAATTTCTTTCTACTTCTTAAAAAATTTTGGGTGTGTAGTCAGATATGGTCATGAAGATACCTCACTTCTTTTCCTTTTGGTTTTTATTTGTTTGTTTGTTTTCATCAAATATTTGGTTTGAGATTTTAGGCAGAAATTGAAGACAGAAAAAAGGTGCAAGGGAAGAAATACTAAAAGACAGCTGATGTACCCAGAGATACAGCAACAAAGCTAATATGAGAAGAAAGAACTCCAGGCATCATGGATGACAGCTTTGTGCTCTTATATATCTAGATCTAATAGAGCTGAGGTAACTGCAAAATGAAGGAGCCACATCAGCAGACACACAGATTTCATGCTAGCAACTCCATGCTACATTGATAATGTGTGGTCTTAAGCCATGTTTTCTTTCTGGTGGAGTTTCTCCCAATCTTTAGCCAAAAAGAACTTTAAAACAATCTTTTGTGGGAAGTCATAGCAATTTGGGGAATATAAGCAGACATTTCTATACAGAGTGCATGGTTTGGTTTATGTGTACTAAAAAGCTCTCTTTAAACGATAAAAATTATAGAAAGTATGAAAAATCAATCTATGTTTTAAATCAAATATATGTTGAACTTTCTCAGAAACAGCAAGTCATGGACATTCCTATATGTTTATATGTATATTTGAAATAATAAATTTCATTTAATGTGGGTATGATTCTCTTTATGCTGTTGTTCAGGCCCTGCATTATTTAACAAAGGCAACGTCTAGAATATTTTTTTTATTATTATACATTTTACAAGCATTGACTCAGGATTCTCAAACCTATGAATAAAGCTTAGTTGGAATTGATAAGCCTTGCTTAAATAAGAAAGAAATCTAATGGTTCTGAGTTGCTGTTATGTGGTAGAAGTCAGACTCAATTATCTTTCAATTCTACAATTCTCTATCTACCAAAACACTGTTTCGAACCTCTACCAGGTGTCCTTTTTCATTTAGATTCTCCCATCTGAAATCCAGCATAGTAAGGAAAAGCAAAGAGCTAGTCTGTCCTCAAGGAAGTGTGACTCTTTCTAATGGGAAAAAATACCTCTCTGTCAATCATGGATGAGATTTCCTCAGGACTGAGACCTACATTTTCATAGTACCCTCAACTGGAATTAGTAGATCAATCAACAAATGGTCACAGCTTTCAGTATTCAATGACATTGACCGCACTTCCTGGCATATTACTGCTATTACTTTAAATTTACTTCCTTGTCCTTCAGAAATCAACTATTTTGGTTCTTTTTATAAAAAAACAATGCCTTGTAATAGAAATGCAGGTGTATTCAAATTGCTTGAAAGAAGAGACATTCAATTTCTGCATCTTTTAATGTAATGTCATTGCTTCTTTATAACATATTCCCACTATACCTATCAATCAGCAGATTTGTACATTATGGGGTTGAAAGCACTTACAATTTAGAACTTACATTTAAAAATATGATTTTTCTGAAAGGCAAATAATTTTTTAATTAAAATGATCAGGTAAACTTTTCAGAAATTTTGATGTTCCCTTTGAGTCATTTGGTGTTTGTTCCATGCAAGCATCATTGCTACACATCAATATGTAGAAATACCCAGGAAGGACTTACTAGCACTGAAAAGTCACAATTTTTGGTGTGCAGTAGCCCAAGAAGGGCATTAACTGTTGAAAGATCTATAGCCTTTCATGGGCTAAGTCTTCTGGAAATAAATATTTTGTTTGGAAGCACAGGTTACTTCCATATCTTCCATATCTCCTTGAAGGACTTTTTGCCACTATTTAAGGCTTCCGGTTGAAAAGAAGACCCACTTCCTTTAAACTTGAAAATACCCCTCCTTTTTTTTCTTACTATGAGAGGAGCAAAGCTTTAAGAAGTGACAAAAGAAAGTGTAAATTAAGGTATTTATGAGATAGCACACCATGTTTGTTTTGTAGCATGCTGTATTCCGTCCGACTCAGAATGACAGATGCCCTTGGGAGTCTATAAATTTAAAAGCGAGTTAAACAACTTTGGCAAGTGAAAACGCCACTTTATTCCAATATGTCAACAGATGTATCTTCTGTCATACTGATAGACTCTCTAGGCTCTAATCACCTAATCTAATCTAATATTTTACCATAGTGTTATGTCCCTTTCTGTAACAGTTGGTTTTGCCTGTAAAGAACTAATATGTATAGGATTCCAGAAGACCATAAAAAATCCTATATAACTATTCACCCACTAAGAACCTAAAGCAGCATCTGGATGGTCCTATGAAGGATCCTACTTCTGCAGGACTCTTCAGTAATCATACTTCCCTGTCTCAGGCACCTAGGAGGCAGACGCCTGTAAGAATTTCAAAGCAGTCAAGAAAGGAGGCTATACAAAATAAAATGCATTCCTAAAATCCATAGATATTTGGTTGCTGATTGGGCAAGGTGAGGCACATGGCTTCCATTTCTGTAGGCCTTGCCTGTTAGGTGGAAGCACCCCCTTAAGAAGACTTAGAAGTGTTTGTACAGAGAGGGCAGGCAAGTCCCAAAGACAGACTGTGTGGGCAGGCCTGAAAAAGGAGAAATGCAACAGTAAAATTTCTGGTCTAACAACAAAATAAAAAGTAATAGAGAAACTGCTCATACTTCTGGGGAATTTAGGAGCAGCATGAAGCCACAGAGCCTGTGCTCAGGCACATGGCCTGCAGACAAATAGCCTTGGTTTCTTGTGGTAGATCTGTGAGATTAGAACTACTGGGAGAGGGGATTGGGTGCACCCTCAGTAAGTTTGCAGACACCACCAAGCTGGGCTGGAGTGTTGATCTGCTTGAGGATAAAAAGACTCTACAGAGGGACCTGGACAGGCTGGATCGATGGGCCGAGGCCAATTGTATGACGTTCAACAAGGCCAAGTGCCGGGTCCTGCACTTCGGTCACAACAACCCCATGCAGTGCTACAGGCTTGGGGAGGAGTGGCTGGAAAGCTGCCCGGTGGAAAAGGACCTGGGGGTGTTGGTCAGCAGCCGGCTGAACATGAGCCAGCAGTGTGCCCAGGTGGCCAAGAAGGCCAACAGCATCCTGGCTTGTACCAGAACTAGTGTGACCAGCAGGACGAGGGAGGTGATTGTCCCTCTGTACTCAACACTGGTGAGGCCGCACCTCGAGTGCTGTGTTCAGTTTTGGGTCCCTCACTGCAGGAAAGACATTGAGGTGCTGGAGCATGTCCAGAGAAGGGCAATGAAGCTGGTGAAGGATCTAGAGAACCAGTCTTATGAGGACCAGCTGAGGGAACTGGGGTTGTTTAGCCTGGAGAAGAGGAGGCTGAGGGGAGACCTTATCACTCTCTACAACTACCTGAAAGGAGGCTGTAGCCAGGTGGGTGTTGGTCTTTTCTCACAAGTACCAAGTGATAGGATGTGGACACATATTTAGCTAACATCGGTCACAAGAGCATTCCAGAGGCCTTTAGAAGACCTTGAACAGAATAAACAAGAAGACAAAAAAAGAAAGATGCCAATTAGAAGAGCACAGGTGCACATTCCACGATAAAGGGAACTTGGCACAAAGAACCTCAATTCGGCAGTTTATCTTGACCAATTAGACTGAGACAAGTTTCGCGTGTTTTAATTGGTATAACCAATTATGTCCTATGTTTATGCGCGTGTACAAAGTTAGTATAACCAATTATATGTTATGTTTATGCGCGTGTACAGTGTTGATATAAACAATCATATTTTATGCTTGTGCACATGTACAGTGACTTTGCAGAATATGTGACTATAAGTATGTGTGTGTTTTAGCAATAAAGTGTCGTCTGTTGTCTGCTCTCAAGATTACAGGCGTCCGTCTACTTCAATCTCCTCAAATGGTGACCCCAACGTGATAGCGGGCCGAGAAAACGCTGGAATTGCTGGAAGTGCGTCCGGAGGAGACTCTAGCCGAACGATCGTCTAGCCAGCTGGACTGAGCGGACAACTTTCTCCCGGGAGATCAATCACCCTGCTCGTTTGGAAGTAAGGTGAGTGGCTAGAAGGATTAAAATGGGTGCCCAGATGTCTGTGGAAGAAGGGGCAATTGTACAAATGCTTTCGCATATCCTCTCCGTGAGAGGAGTTAAATATGATTCAAATACTTTACGTATGATGCTGAAGTGGCTTAAGGACCATGGTGCCCCCACTTCAAATATAGAAGTCTTTGAAATTAAAAATTGGGAAGAAATGGGAAAAGTAATTTGGGACTTTGTATCGCGTGGGGACGTGAAGGCTCAGAAAATCTCTGCTACTTGGAGACTGGTGCTGGAAATGTTGAAAGCCCTTAAGGCAGAAAAGGAGGTGGTTGCTGCTGCTGTAAAAATTTCAATTGAAAATACCCCGGAAAAAGAGAAAAGTGTGTGTGGCGAGGTGGTAAATAATTCGGACAGTGATGCAGGCGTTATTGGAGAATATATTTTCTGGTCAAATTTTAACGGGCTTCACCTGATCACATTGGTCTGTGTGTGACATCCTGTGCCTCCGCAATAGGACAAGAGGAAATGGCCTCAAGTTGCACCAGGGGAGGTTTAGATTGGATATTAGGAAAAATGTCTTCACTGAAAGGGTTGTCAGGCATTGGAACCGGCTGCCCATGGAAGTGGATGAGTCACCATCCCTGGAGGTATTTAAAAGATGCGTAGATGTGGTGCTTAGGGACATGGTTCAGTGATGGACTTGGCAGTGCCTGGTTAACAGTTGGACTTGATGATCTTAAAGGTCTTTTCCAACCTAAATGATTCTATGATTCTATTCTATGATTCTACTGCTTTTAGAGCTCACTAGAAAACTTCCAATGGAATAGTGTTTCATCTAAAAATGCTGATTCTGCAAAATAAAAAGATTCTGTGAGAACATGTTGCCTCTCTTCTAAGGTTGAGTGAGTGGATGCCAGGCAGACAGGTAGTCCAGGATTACTGCTGGGTGGGGCAAAATGTTATGCAGAAGTTCAAGCTAGGTAAAAAACAGAATTTCCATTTTGTGGCTAAGATTCCTTGATCTATGGAGCTTAAGGTGCATCTTTCCCTTGAAACAAGAGTGTGTTGCACGCATTGAGACAAAATATTCCACAAAATACTTCCTAAAATACACAAAAAAAAAAGGTGAGAACAAAATTTATGTTCTGTTCAATATTGATTTCTCTCAGTCAATGATTATCAGAATCTCTGCAAAAGGCTTCTAGTGGAATTTCTTCCCTCAGAGTGTCCTTTTGTAGGTATCTCCATGGAGAGAAAACCTATTCATTTTCCCCTATGAATTAATTCCATGCCTGCCACTGACTCGCAGAAAACAGACTCCACAATCAGTGAGATTGTAGAGTAGGTATGTTCATTCAGTGCTGGGCAGCACGGGGGTGCAAACACCAAAGTCGTGTGCGCCCGTCTCGGCAGTTCACTTCAAGTTTATACAGTCAGGTGTTACATATTCACAATACGCCTATACATATTCATGACCTGTCCCTGCTTCATATTAAAATTAGCTCCGAGAGGTCATTTCCATAGTCTCCTCTCAACTGCGCTTGCGCAGTGCCTCTTTATGGTGGTCGTCTGGTGGTCGCAGAGATGAAGATAGATGACTCCTCTTCGTCACCGCTAGTAACCTTTCTTCTTGTGCAGGCTCAGTGATTTCTTGGTATTCACCCAAGCCGCAAGACCAGTCTTAGCTGGCTCTTGGGGCCTGCTCCTGCTTCTTATCAGGAACTGTCTCTGCCTCATTGGCTGGTTCTTGGGACCAACTCTTCTTATCAAGGACTGTCTCTACCTCAGCTAATTTCAACAATGTAAGCGCTAAACATCATCTTTCATCCCCCTTTATTATGTCTACTGAGATTCTTTTGACTCCCATTGTCTCACCACAGTTAATGACAAAATACTGTACTAAATAAGCACTGAGGAATCAGGCCTTCAGTAGGTTAAAGCAGATACAGTACATGTAAGGTAGTTTTCAAACATTGACAGAAGCTATTTAGATGAAAAAGATTAAACTTTAATTGTACATATTACAGACTAATGTTAACACATTCCATATTATATATCAGCACTAGTTTGATTGATAAGGAAGCAAGCACAAATCTCCGTTAGTCTGGTTCAACTGATTTCAACAATTAATAAATCATATCATGGTGAGTTTAAATTGTAGAATAGCTTCTTTGGAGGTTTAGTGCCTGAAAATTCTGGCCCAAATTCTTGGTTGGTGCAAGGGAAGTGATTATATTTCACTTAAAAGAGAAGTGTCCACCAGTAGGCAAGCAGGCAGATGTATGCCACTGCAAAACCAGGAGTATGGACTCCATTCCTTTTTAACCAGCAACTTAGCTGTAAGGATCTGTTCTGTTAGCTAGACTATCACCTTTTATCCTTTGTTTGTGGAATGTGTAATGTGCTGTTTAAATAGAATATTTTCTTTCAGATTTTCAGGTAGTGTTAACTAGGCTATAATTTATCTTATTAATCCTCTCAGTTTCCCCTGTTTACATGACTAATGTTCCTGTGTCTCGCATGCCTGATGCCAACACATGGCTCTGTTGTCTCTTTGTCTTCTTCACTAAGCTTAAAATCAACAACCAACTTTTCTATCTTTCCAATCTTGGATTTCACCTTACATGCTGTTTGGCTTTTAGAGGGCGTGTGAAACTCCTTTGGAAACAAAGTAGTAATTCATGTTTACCACTGAAAGAAACAATTGCCTGTCTCTCATTCCCAGTAATCCACTTCTATGAGTAAACACTGTTTTTAAAAAACCCTGCCTTCATAGGAAGTGAATTAACTTCCTTACTGCTCAAAGCCTTTTATTAGTAACAACACCTCCCTGTTTATATTCTTTGTATCTATTTTCCTTCTGAAAAATATAGACGTAGGTGTAGATATATATTCTGGAGCGTGTAAAAGCAGGTGGCTAATGACATTTCCTTGAAGTCTTACAGTCTGGCAGGCTGGTAACCACACTGCCAGCACAAAAGAGTAGGGACACATTTATTCTCTGCCTGTGCTCTCCACCACTAAAACAGCTGTGTCAAGACTCACTCCAGAGGATGAGCGGGGTGAGGAGGAAGATGAGAAGAAGGAAGAGGAAGAGAAAGAGGAAGAGGGAGGAGGAGGAGGAAGAGGAGGAAGAGGGGGAGGGGGCAGTGGGGAAGTGTCTGCTAGTACTAAGGGAAATGAGAAAGGTTGGTAAGGGAATATGGCAGAAAGGAACTGCCTCATCACTGAGTCCAGTCCCCTGTTTCCACATGTGCCACATCATAAAAATATCCTTGCATGAATTGTAAGATTAAACTGTCTGCTTTGAGAATTCTGTATTTAATAGTTAAACAAACAAAAATGCCCACATGCGTCTTTCAGTTCTGAGTATCACTTTTATAGTATGGGACTTCATTATGCTATATTACAATTGAGTTTTGATTGATCCTTAAAGTAATTTCAATTTACTTAAAGAAAAAGAAAGGCTTTGAGACTGGAAGATGATTCAATTTAGAATGCAAATTTAATAACTAAAAAATTCCTTATGAGCCTCATATTTACCTTAGATATTTTTTCCTAATTACATTCTTTTAAATACTTTTCTTTTAAATATTGCAACTCAATTTTGGCTTCTGTTTGGAGATAATTACTAGAGCATCACATTTGCCATTTCTATTACATGGAACCCATTTTTCATGGGTTTTCAATTGCCTGTATTAATTTATACTGGAATTACTCATACTTTAATTCACAGAAGTTGTGAAAATTTTTTTAGGCATTACTATGTTCCTGGACTATTGTCTTCTTTTGTTTTTTTTCTAAAAATAGAAGTTGTTTAATGCTGTAAAAAAAGCATTCTTACACATATGATAGACATTTTAAGCTGCAAAATCTATGCCTATATGATTGTGCTTCTATGTGCCTTTCACAGAAAATCATTAATGTCTCCTTATTGTAGCAACCCCAGGTGAGGCTTGGGATCCCTTTGTGATACACACAACACAAATTAAAAAACAAGACACTTCCTGCCTCAGAGACACACAGTCTGAAATTAGACTTTACATTCATCCCTCCTGGAAGATGTTTTCTTTCCATGAACTGCACAAAACAAATGCATGCCAAAGTTCTGCATTATGCTGTCATGGACAATTCAGAAATGCATGTAAGGAATAAATGCTGGGTAAGCTCTTTAATTGAATTGACAACACAGTTAATGTCCAGATGAACCAATATTATGAAATTCAGTGGCAAAATGTTCACGTGTGTAATCATCACCTAATTAGTAGCTTATCTTTAAAAAACTTTATGGAGGAATGGAATTATTTCCAGATGGAAAAAAAAGTAGGAGAGGAAAAAAGCTTCTGAATTATTCTTATGTCTGTTCTGACTTTGCCTTTTGCTGATTTTACAAAGTTGGTCAGCTACTGCACGGAGACTAAAGCTTTGCCCATCTCAAAGTCATTGCTTTTTAACATCAGCTTTTACTGTAGCAGATGCTGTGTCGGAAGTTCAAGGCCTAAACAGTCAAACTTCTGATAAATAGTATACTATCTGATGAATAATATCCTAAATTATTCTTTCTATAGCCCCTTTTTATCTGCACAGCTATGCACTTACATTGTTTGGCCTATAATAAGTAGTTTAAGACTGTTAAGGAGATTTTTATTTTGTTTAGTTTTGATTTGAGTCAGCGTATAGAAGTGGTATCCTAATTTTAATCCTCCTTCTTCAGGGTTTAAAACAACTTTTGAAAGTCACTTTATGTTAGAGAAAATGTGATGGTAGTCTTATGCAAGACATACAGAGCAAACACCCACTTTCAATAGTAAATACTCATTCTGAATACTATCATTATAAGGGCATTCAGGCAATAAGTGGGAGACTGAACATCATAATTTTAATTTCTGTTTGTATGTCAGCCTATCAGGGTCATGTCAGCAGCAGTGCTTGCCTTGCTGCATGACATGTTCAGAAGAGGAGTGGCAAATGGAAATACTGCTCTGAGGCAGAAAGCTGACACCTGGGATTGAATTTCTGGCAGATACTAGATATTTTTTATAATTTTCTGCAGGCAAGGAGACTTTTGAACAGAAGGACAAAATTTAAATTTCGTTGCACACACCCCTCCAATTTTGCCACCACCCACTTTTTTATAGAAAGATGTCATTGATCCTCCTAGGGAAAGTGACAACAATTAAAGTTCTTTTTAAACACAGTAACAGTATTACATATGAGACTAATTGTTCATAATTAAAATGTGCTGTTTCTTTTCAAAGTAGTACATTGTTACACTGTACCAGGACTGCCAGGTGGTTATTTTTCACTATGACAAGGCTAATCTTGGTTCTGTGCAATGTCATGCTTGGTGTTAAGATGAAGGCCACAGTTATAGGGATTTTGAAGAATGTAGGAAGGAGAATGGTTTAAAGAGCCTTCTGGGTTAAAAAAATCATTCCAATATTTTTTAGTTACACTTTCCTCCATTTCAAGTAAAACTGAAGCCTTACTTGTAGTGCAGCTTGATCCTTTGTTGACTTGGGTATGGACATGGTCAGGCCATGAGCTGAGGCCCTGGTCCATGCAAGGATTTAAGATTTTTGACAACCCTTGTTTTTAGGCACTTGTCCCTCGTATTCCATGGTGAATGTGCAGATTTGTGTTACACATTCAGGCTACTGGTACAATGCACATGAAGGGTGAGGTCCCTTGAGACCCCTGGATAGAAAACAGAGCTGCCAGAACTAGGATGTAGGGAAATTTCAGGACAGTCGATGTCTTAATTTCTATCTCGGTCCATCCTTTAGGCTTGGGACTGTGGGAGGATATTTCTCACAAGGAGCACCTACACCTTCAGCCCAGGGCATTAGCCTTTTCTTTTGACAGCTGGGCAAGGCAGAGACTCTTAAGTGGATTGAAGGAATAGAGGGGAGAGAAAAAGAGTGGAATTTCACTCCTGTTTTTCCAGCATAGCACCCTGTTACAGTTGAGTGTCAGTTGCCACAGTTCTCCCCCAGGAAAGGGTTCAGCCTGAAGAATTCAAAGCTATTCTCATGTGAGGATACTTTCATTTTTTCCGTCTTTGCTCCAGCATACCTAAAAGGCCTGTGTGACACATTGTTCAGCAAGTTATAGGGTAGGAAGGAACACGGTTTTTTTTCTTATCAAACTTTAAGTTATGAGACTACACTCAGTGTGTATATTAGGTAATTATAAATAATGAAAACAGTCACAAACTTCTGAAGTGATGAGCAACACCATCATGCTTACAATGAGAAACCCATCTTGGAGCTTCTTGACTTTTTGGATTTTCCAGATTTTCCACTTTAATGTTGCTGTAATGTTGCTTTCAAGTGTAACTTTTGTATGTATTTTATTTTACCTCGCCTTCCTTGGAGTGGACTAAAAAAAACCGTCTTAGTTACCGTTCAACCTCCCAAAGTATTTCTGCATCTTCTGATGAAATACCAATTCATAACCATAACAGCACTTCTTAGAAGATATCTTTTGCCTTTCCACAAATAAGAATATATTTTATAGGACTTTTCTAGATCACATAGCATCTGACCAAAAAAACAAGCTGTTGTAACAGAACAGTTGAACTGTTCCTGTCTACCACATTACTATTAAACTGTTATTTTGAAAATACATTTTTTTATGACCCTCCAGATAAAACTTTGACAAGGAAACCTGTCTAATGTTCACATTTTCTGGGTACAAAATGGTGCCTCAAGTCTTCCAGTATTTCAGTAATAATGATAACTGTGGAGGCCCAATTACAAAGGTAATGACAAAAATACTCTCCTTCAAACAATATCCTTTAACTTTCTTAATGTGCTTCTTTATTTTTTTTATGACTGTAATATCAATCAAGCAGCAGGTCTGCTTATTAAAACAAGGAAGTACATACTGAAATAAAACCTGGTGTAAGAGGTATAATGTCACTCTTTTCTATGGGTTATATTAGGGCTGCATTTGCCCTGAATATGTAAACTTCATGTGAATCATTAGCTCCCAAGGCACTGAAGGCCTGTGATAGTTTTAAATCAACTCTGTCCTACATACTGTGTATGAGTAATAGCATTTCAATTAGTGGAAAATAGTTCCTCCCTTTTCCTCTTGAAAACATATTGCCAGCATTATAAAAAATAGTTGTGTGAGCTTTTACCCACTATTTTATAGTCTTTTCTCAGAACAAGAAACTGAAATGCCATCTGTTTTTAGCTAGCCTTGGCTAAATTTCAATGATTTAGAGGTTTTGTGACATCTCTTTATAAATGATATACTGATAAAATACTTTCACAGAAGTAATCACATAGGACTTCTGATCCCATGACTGTCTTTGTCCACACTTGAACCAACGATCTTTAAACTGGTGGTGTATGTGTCCTATTGCCACACCCCTGAACAATGCAGTCCCTTAAAATTGATGTATCTTATTTGTCACTTGCAAATACATTTCAGTATTTGATAATGTTTAGCTCTTGGCAATGGCATAACACTATGATAGATTATAATTAAATATACTGAGTCAGTTTTGTTGCCATTCCTTGTGTTGAATGAAGCTATTATTTTTCAATAGCTGCTCTAGTTTTAGTGGGATTATCTGTAAAGTAGAGAAACAATGTAAAGAGGGGGCAGAAAAAAATGATAAACATTTACTTTGAAGTAGACAATAGTAGTAGGTTCATCTACTCTAGGATTTTTGTGTATTATGTTCTGTAAAAAGAAAGGAAAGAGCTTACAATTTAAGAATATAGCATCCCCCCCCCCGCCCCGGTTTGAATTTATTAATTCCCTCCTAGAGATAATTGCTGGTTATCTGAAGTACTTTGTCATATGTGTTATCATTTTATACTCTGGGATCTTAGTTAAACTCCACAGGTAAAGGCTGCTGTTTGTGTTCGGGAGCTGCCCAATGTAGCTAAGTAGAAAACATATAGGAACACCAATATTGATCTGAAAGGAAAAAAATATAGGCAACTGTATGAATACAGCTGCGAAGTGAATCTGACTGCTAACCTGGCAAAACAGCAATAATCATCCTCCTTCCTCTTACAACAAAAAACTATCTTTGTAAGTATCTGCTTTTTAAAATTCCAACAAGTGTTTATGCCACTTGCATATTTTCATGTGTAAAATAGCATTGACTTCATGAAGGGCAAGGTTGTTTCTGTTAAAAAAATTCTTGAAGACTTTTTCTTTATTTCTAGGAAACATGAACTGCAAAATCCTGGATTTGTGAAGCAAAGTCAAAGAGCAATTCTGAAAGAACTGTTCAAGGGGACAAACAAGAAAAATACGTAAGTATAGGAGAGGGAATCAATAGTAAAATATAATCTGAAGACACAGTTTCATTTAACGCCATCACATTAAGTTGTGTTCAAATTAGAGGTAATAATAGCCTTGTTGATAGAGTTTCAAGCACAACTAGCATAAAATAAGCTACAAGCTTTTTTCCTTGTAAAAAGCTTTAACTACAGTTTTTCAAACCTGGGTGTGCACATGAGTATGTGGTCAGATTCCCTCTAAACCTCTTAAGAGTCAGCTCAGAAGTATACCTTCTGCTGAGGTGCAGAATTGCCAACACAGCCTTAGGGAAACAAGGTATATGGAAGTTTTAATGTTTAAGATAGGAAGATGCTGGCCCCTTACCTAAGCTGTGGCCAAGCTGAAACTTGCAGAAGTTTGTGAAAAGGAGGGCAAGTAAATTTAGCTGTGTCGTGCCTGGGTGGGCAAAAGTCCTGACCCTATGGACTGCATACAAAAATCTGCCTGTGCCTGAGAACCACAGAGACAGAGCACATACTTTGCCAATCCAGGGAGAGAGGAGCTGTGGGAGCTGCCTATCGACAAGAGATGTATCTCACTTTCTGTGAGGGGTGAGGAAGGGCATGGTGTGGAGTCCTCTAAGTAATATCAGGGTTGTGGCCGACAGTGAGAAGACTAAGCCAGAATGAAGAATTGCTCCTGGAAATTTCCATTTATAAGGCAACCTCCTTAGAAACCTGTAAATTCAGTATACATGCAGCTTTATGCCACAGGGGTGCCAGAACTGGTGTGACTCTTTTTCCATTGCTGGTTTGCAAGTACAGGCCTGAGAGCAAGAATTCATTGTTTCCAGCAAAATTCAAGATAATTCCATGAAATAATAAAGATTTTTATTCTGAGGCAGTTAAACTGCCAATGAGTTCCTAGCTAAAATCCAGGCAGAAATGCAGTCAGCATCAACGCTGGATCAGAAGATTAACTTTAATGGCAAAATATTGTTCTGAATTTGGTGCTTTTACTGGCCAATCCCATTAAAAAGCATTATATTACAAAATCTGTATTTGCTTAGACCAGTGTCTGTTATCATGTGGGATGTGCCTTTTGGTTTTTTTTAGATAAAATTTAGAGGCAAACCTTTTTAACTAGAGTTAGCATCTGTCCTCGTATAGCGTCCATTAGCAGTATACATTTCTAATTGTGACCTACTTTACAAGTTACTTAAAGTTAATGCTAAATTTCAGGGTCATTTGAAAGGGAGATCCTACTTCTTTGGTTATCACCATAAAGTCTAGGGCGTACATAACCATGTTAGGATATAGAGAAGGAATTTTAGTAATTTTTTAAAAATAATATTATTAGTTATGCTTTCTGGCACCTCTGTTGTTTTATATGTACGTTTTGGCTTAATTCATTTAATACTGTGACAGTTTCTTCCCACCTCCCATCCCCTTAGGTCATAAGGTGCTGAAAGGAGCACCAGGTCCATTTCCGAAGAAATGAGATAAGAGGTATCTCCTAGACTATGCAGACACCTGAAAAACATTTTTAGCATTCCAAAAGACTGAACTGAACAAGTTCTTTTAAATGCTTCATTGCAGTTATTCTGGCAATCATTCACCAGAATGCCATATGTTGTCAATAAATAAGCCTTCACTAGATAGCCATTGTCCCCTACAACAGACATAAACACTTGTTAATTAAACCTAATTAAGCCAATAGCATACATATTGGAAACACATGCTGACCAATTTGCTAACCAAAGTTGCCCTGGCCAAGTCTTCAGCTTTTGGCAGATTGCTGACATCTCAAAGCCATGTGCATTAAGAATAAAGTCAGGCTACTTGGGAAGACAGATGTGAAAAAGGTTTGTGTACACAGACACAACCCTCACGTCCGTACAGATGTAAGGCTAATTTTCTCTGTGGCCTGAGAGCCAGCAACACTTCCAATTCAGAGAAATCAGACATAGAAAGTGTCTCAGAGAAAAGAGAAATCATATACAACTTCTTTGCCACTTTGTTGATGGGTATGGACAGGAAACGCCGGTGGGTGTATGGACAGAAGAAGTATTGTGCTATTGCAAACTCACAGACAGCCACGTTGCACCTCCCAGTGCAGACGCCAAAGGCTGATTCCCCAAAAGTACCTACCCACCAAATAGTGCGACCCATTCATAGGACACTGAGAGTTTTTATAAAACCAAGAGCTCTTGGTTCACAGATGTCTGTGTGCTTTCAAGATCAGTAGCAGGACATTTTCATTTTTTTTCATAATTACATTAATACTGCACAAACTCCATCACCCTTTTATACATTAGCAGGCTACTGTGATGTGAACAACAGCAGGGGAACAATACATAAAGTTACATCACAGCTGTCATTCTGCTTTAGAGTTAGCACACTATTGACACAAATATTACTACACTTTTGCGGGTTTTTTAAATTTATTTTTAATTCCTGCCCCCACCTCCTTCCCCCTGCCCCCCCCCCCCCCCCCCCGCCAAATTCACCATTTCAGCAGTCTGGTTTAATGTCTTATTAGTCCAGATATTTCAGCTAGTACTTTTGAGGAAAGTCTGCCCGAGCTGTATCACCTGGGGCCATCGGTGTGGAGAAGAACACAGGCAGTTACCCACACACAGCCTGCAGGCAATGGCAAAAAGGCTGCCTGAAGTGTTGGTGCACATTTAGTGTTCGAGTGTTAGTGGCATTTTTAGCTTAGTGGTAAAGCTGCCTGATGGTTGCTGTGCAACAGTGTTTCTTACAAAGCATACAGTATAAAAAAGAGTGCAGTGGGCTTACATTTTCATGAGGTTATGTTCTTATTTTAAAATAATTCTTATTTTGACTAGCAAATTTACTAGTCCCATGTCACACCTGCTGCCTTTTAGAAGCTGTAAGCAGCAATGTACCACAAGAAAGCTGAGGACATAACTTTCAATGCAACAGATATATACTGAAATAGAGACATTTTCAGGAACGTTGACAGGAAAAACATGATTGTGATTTGCCTCTAACTACCAACCGTTGCAGTTTCTTATCCAGAGATAATTTTTTTTATAGTACAAATTGTTAATAAGACTGAAGAAGAGCAATATGATTATGCATGTTCTGATATTCATAGTTGCCTTAATCTTTCTGTGCAAATTCATTCACTTTTCCAATGTCTAGTACAACATTTTAAGGCTAATGCAATAAAAAGAAAGCACCTCTATTTTTCATTTAATTCAAAGCAAAATTTAATTCAGATGTCTCATATGCAACCAAATATTTGTATGAAATATCCTGGGTTTATGAATATTATATTAGGAACATTTATTAGTTGGCAATTTCAATTAGCCTATATTTACATATGCAATATTAAGCCACAAAATTGCATAAGTTTCCAATTACTATAAAAGAACTGAAATTATTTACAATGTTTAAAGTAACAGCAGGGAAGTTATTGCATTGGAATAATGGGACAAGAACTGGATTTTAAAACACTGCAATATCTATGGATTCCTTAGAGGGCTGATTTACACATAATTGCCTTCACTCAGGAATCAAAGGAAATATCACAGTCATTTAAGCTTTAGAATATGGTGCCAAGAGATGGTGAAGTTATGACCAAATGATGAATTAGATCACAATGCCACCTCAAACAGAGTGATGGAAGTTTGCAGGAAAATGTGCAAGCAATTCTTCCTACTGGAAGTCATTTGAATTATTTCTCCTCCACATACAAAAGGGACATAACAGCAAGTCCAAGTGTTTCATTTCTGCTAGTTTTCTAGTTGTCTAGGACTACATGAGAGCCACTAAATGCATGTGTATACTTCAGGAAAAATTAATTTATTACCAATATTGCTTTATCTCTCCTGATTTTTGAGAAGCAGCAAATAAAATGAAATAAATTTTCCGGACTATTATTTTTTCCTTTGGTAGAATGCAACTAGAGGCAAGGACAAGCTTAAGATGCCAGAATATACATTGAAGTTTATTGGGAAAACATTAATTCTTCTTGCTTTCTGAATTTTTTTTTTTTTCTCAGAATGGTAACTGCAGAATAAATCCTTAACCTCAGCTATGATATTTTCTATGGATTAAAGCAAATCAACATCTGACATGGACAATCTAAAATAGGCTTCTGTTTGTAGAATCAGTAACTAGTTACAGAATTTTGTGGTTTGTAATGTTCTGGAAATTTCCTTGAAGAGCTGTCTGATATACTTCATTACTTAACTGTGCATGGAATGCTTACAGAGATTATTTTCAAATTATTTTTTTGTAAAGTATTTAAAAAACTTACTCCATTAGTTTACATGAAGGTTCTGTGTGTCTTGTGCAAACTATGTGTATGACTAATTTAATGAATCCCAGAAACTGGGCTTGCAGGAGAACAGTTTTGTTTATGAGGTTTGCAGATATAATAAGATATGCTTACAACTGTATGATTTTTACTAAACTCTGAAGAATTTTTATAATCTATGCTCACAGAAAATCATTTGTTGCAAGCAGGTGCAGGTGAAATGCAGTAGCCTTCATCATGCCATTGATGAAATGTCCATTGCAAGCCTTTGATGGACAAAGTTGGATATATATTAAAATAGAGGATTTTTCCTCCTCACTGTATCATTTTCATTTTGAATCTGAAAAATTTTCATAGAAATTTGACCACAGATTTCCTCAGAAAATATTCTGAATTTCAGGTCAAAATGACCATTTGATGAGAAAACATCATAAACAACAAACATAAACACGTGGATGGATAAGCAGAGAAATAGAATCTAATTAGAAAATTTTAACAGATCAGATCCTAATCTTTTTTTTTCAGATTTTTGGTTCATAAACATTTACATAATTTCTATTTGTTATTCCAAGATGAAGGCAAAAAAAGTCAAAAGTTTAAAATTCTTGTGGGAATTTTGTTCCTAACACCATGCAGAAATTATATTATTCTCCACAAGCCTTTTCATCATTTTTCTTGAGAAAGACATGAGAGATGTTCCTCAGGCTATTACATTTCTTCAGGTTTTCATACATACAAATGCTACACCAGCATTTTTCATAATAGTCTGTCTGAGGATGGTAAAAGGTTCACCGCCATACCATTAAATTTAGCTTGAGTAAACCAGCTTGATCTCCCTGCTTGGCAGCGGTTTCGTCCATAGAATAGGGTAGTAGTCTTTATTTCATAGATGCTTGTAAAATTTAGTGTGTTTTGGCCACTAGCTCCTTGAAGATTTTTAAGTATTTCTAATAGATTTTTGTATTGTGCATGTAAACACTATTCACCTAGTAAAGTCTGGTCTTCCAAATTCTTGCCTATGAAAGCTTATTGGGTTCAGTAAGAATACTCCTATGAGAAGTTTAAAAGGGCTGGTTATAGAATCAAGCACAATCATTTAAAAACTGCAGTCAGTCTTTTATTATTTCTTTCCCAAACTGAAAATGTAGTCACCCACAAAGTCTGTGATTTCTAAATAGTTAAGTCAGTATAGAATGTGTGTGTTAGGTTGGCGGGGCAGGTGGGTGGGGAATGAAATGTCCAATAAAATTAATTTTGTTTAACAAAGCTATTTTACCATCACTTTATTGGACCTGTGATGATGCATGAAACTACGCAAAGATAATCAAGAACCTGATTTGACACAACAACCTTGACAACTGTGGCTAGAACAGCAAATAGCTTTCTGAAGAGGATTATGTTAAGCATAGGCCCTCTCTTACCAGTCACTTTCAACAAATCTGTTAACCATTTTAACACCTTGCTTAGGTAGGAAGGTCAGCTATCTGACTGCCAGGAATAGGAATTTTACAAGGAGGTGAATAATGAGATCTGTTTCCTCTCCAAATGAGGACAATGTTACTCTCTTACTGTGTTTCTGAAGCAGACCAAGGAAGGACAGATACAGCACTTAATGTAATACATTCTTTTATTCATTACAGTTTAGGTAAGTGGCAGAAACCCTTGAGCCAGACCGATAAAGGCTTATGTATCACAAAGCAATATTTTGAATAAGCTTTCTCTAGGATTGATGCTGTAGAGAAACTGGAATGCACTGAAGAAAAGAGTGCTTTTGAGTGAAGCGTATCGTATGACACATAGTAATGATTGCTGATAAAAGCAATGCAACTGGATATAGTTACTATAGAGAGAAATTATTTGAATACATTACATATTCTGCTATTTAACTGTTTCATTGTTTGTACTGGGTCTGGCTGGAATGGAGTTAACTTTCTTGTTAGCAGACAGTATGGTGTTGTATTTTGGATTTGTGACTAAAACAATGTTGGTAACACACCAATGTTTTGTCTATTACTACATAGTCCTTGCTCAGTGTCAAGGCCTTCTCTTTTTCCCACTCTGTCCAACCCCACAGTGAGTAGGCTGAGATCAGGCAAGAAACTGGAAAAGGATGCAGCCAGGACAGCTGACACAAATTGACCAAAGGGATATTCCATACCATGTAATGTCATGCTCAGCAATAAAGCTGGTGTAGCAGGAGAAAGTGTTGTTTGGGGTTTTTATGTTTTCCAGGGTGGCTGTTCCAGGTGGGGATTGATTACCTTTGCGTTCACTTGTTTTTTGTCTTTGCTTCATTAACTAAACTGTCTTTTTCTCAACCCATGAGTTTTTTTTGCTTTTGCTTTTCCTGTTGTCTCCCCTGTCCTGCTGGGCAGGAGTGAGTGAATGAGCAGCTGTGTGGGTGCTTGGCTGCTGGCCAGGCTTAACCCACCACAGAGTTATACCTATAAAATAGTTTTCTTGCACTCTCAGTTACATGTGTTTTTATTGGAGAAGTAGCAAATGCTTGACTTTTGAAAACATACAATGTAGTTGTGCTATAGGTCATGGCATGTGAAGATTGCCTGACTCCTTTCTCAAGTCTAAGCCTATATGGCTTCTCCCCAAACCTTACACATACATATATGTATATTCACACAAACTATTCAGTCTCGCTGCTCATAATTCCTACATCCCTGCCTCCAAGTTTGCATTGGGTCTGGCTGAGATGGAGTTAATTCTCCCCATAGCAGCCCTCGTAGTGCTGTGCTCTGCCTTGGTAGCTAGGAAGGTGTTGTTAACACACCAGTGTTTTGGCTACCGCTAAGCAGTGCTGACACAGCATCAAGGCTGTCTCTCCAACATTTTTGCCCCCATCAAAGGCAGCCTGGGGCTGGGCAAGATCTTGGGAGGGGACATAACCAGGACAGCTGACTTAAACTAACGAAACAGATATTCCATATCATATGATGTCAGCTCAGATATAAAAGCTAAGTAAAGGGAGATGGAAGGGGGGTATTTTTGTCTTCCGGAGCAACAACTATGCGTACTGAAGCCCTGCTTCCCAGGAAGTGGCCAGACATCGCCTGCTGATGGGAAGTAGAGAATAACATCAATTGGTTTTCTTTGCTTTTGCATGCGACCTTTGCTTTCACTTTATTAAGCTGTCCTTATCTTGACCCACGAGCCTTTTGTTATATTTTCTGCCCGCCCCCCCCCCCCCCCCCCCCCCCCCGTCCAGCTGAGGAGAGGGAGTGATAGAGCGGCTTTGGTGGGCACCTGACGTCCAGCCAGTGTCAACCTACCACAAAGTTTCATCAGAAATGAAGGAGATTCTGGGCCCACTACAGTAACCCTTAATCCCATGCATACCTTGGTTGATACAAATTTACCCATTAAAATCTTCTAATCAGGATAAAGAATTGCCTGGCCTTTCTTATTTTCTATCTTGAATTTGGACTTTTTTTTTTTTTTTTTTATGAATAGATTGACACCAAAAGACTTTCCCATATCTAAGCAAACTCATATGTATTTTCCCTGACATCAGGAAGTGTTCTAACCGTGAAGAACATTCATTTGATTTAGAGATTTTATTGAGCATAACTAGTCTTGATATGTTTTGTTTGGCACAACATTCTTGGTGTAGTGGCTTCGTGGTTGAATTCTGCAGACTTTGTGCAACAAGATCGCCATTTAATGGTTTAGTCTGGCCATATTTCAAAACCAGATAAAACATGATGCGCTTTTATTTTATAGGCTTCTTTTCCAATTTGTGGCTTTCATTTGGGAATTATTTTTTTAATAACACAGTATACCCTTTTACATATGAATGGCAGCAGCCTGCTAGAAAAGAATGGTTTTTGCAATATTTGTTGTCAAGAATGTGTTTATTTGGTGCTGTAATAATTTTTAAACCTTGAATATCACTGTACTGATTCAGATAGTAATCTAACTGGGGAAGCTGGAGGGTAGCAACAACTTTTGCTAAGTACATGAAGTCAGAATTTAAGAATCTGTAAACACAGTGGGATGATTTGTAGATTTTCTTTTACATTGAGAGGTGCAAGCAGGCACCGAGGGTAAGATGCAGTTCACCTGGGTGGCTTACAGTCTGAACATCTATGTCTTAGGTAGGAACCTCTGAGGGTCAATGGAGCGAAATGGGCACTTCTGGAACATGATTCATCTAAGTTATTGTAAAAAAATTGCTTTAGGGTGAGAGGAATGACAACCTAGAATTGCTTTTTTGTGCTGACTACAGGGAAAGCCCAGAAAACTAGCTTATATGTAGATATGTTGATTTGGACAGAGTAATCCCATCACTAGTTTCATTTTCAAAGACTGCAGGATCCCTATAGATTTACTTTATTTCTATCTTATTTTTAAGCATCTAGACACCTTTACAAAGATCTGGCCTGCAGCTCCCAAGGAACTTTCTTTGACATCTGCACAGGCATTAGACTAGCACCCAAGCACCACGATTCCTGTCCTTGCAAAATCTAAAGAACTTGACACTTACTGATCAGGTAAGTGCCTCAGTTCAGAACATTGGAGTTCATTGACCTCAATAACAGAAATATAGTTAATAAAGAAGAAAATATAACCTAACCTAATGTAGTACTCTGGGTGTTCAAGGTTGACCTGGAAAAAAATACTTCAAAAGCAGTGACATAATTCACAGTTTTCTCAATTGCTCAGCTTTAAGGCCTGAGTACAATTCACTACCATTTCTGATATAAACAGAGGTGCTTGCTTTGAATTTAGGCTTTAGTTACTTGTTGCATAATTACTGTGTGTGCTCTTCAAAATGTCTATTTGGTAACCTTGAAAGGAGGAATTTTCTTACAATGATGGTGGTGTATTTTTAAAGTTAAAACAATTGACAAAGCCTGGTGTTCTGTTTTGAAAAGAAAGCCTGTTTTCCAAAGCTTTCAGGATACCTTACATTAAAAAAATGTGTCTTTACTACTACAGAACATGAAATCATTGCTGGATTTTATACCATATTACTTTGAAATGGAGGCTTATAGGAAAGAGGAAGAATCAGATGCTCTGCCTTATAATTTATACATCAAAGCATTGGTAACTATGCAGTTCAGACACAATAGTCAGTATAGTTCATAGGAATTCTCCAAATTTCAGTGATTGGAATATGAACAACTATAGGGAAAAAAAAAAAAAACAACAAAAAAATAAGTACTGGTTTTATACTTTTCAGGCAAAAAGTTGCTGGTATCTAGCAAGCCTTAAATAGTGAGGCATGCAAGGAGAACCTGTGCCATATTCAAAGATGTGTTGTGCTAACAAAGCACAATGCAAGATTGCAAGATGTACCTTGCAAGATACTTGCATAGCCACAGGCTGTGCTGCAAGGAAGTGACTGCGCTGCTTCAATTCAGTTTCAGCTATAATATCTCCGCATGTCACTGCTTCACACTTTGCAGGCCCACCCAATCAGTGCATCACTGAGAAAGCGTGTTCATTACCTTCTTCATTATTAGACATCTATGAAATATGATTTGCCCTACACATTGCAATATACTGGTGTGCAGCCATAGGTGAAGGGCAGAAACGTAGCTTCTGAATAATGCCAGTATAGCTGGATAAATGACTTAACACTTCTGCACTTAGTTCTTCTACCTTTCTCATTCTTAGGTATCTGAATTGCCTTCAGCTGGTCATTAAACAACCATAACTAATATCTGCCATATGTGGTTTGGTCTTACCCTTCATCTTATATACAAAATGCAGTCTTTCGTTTTGTTAGGGTTCTATTTATTTTTACTGTACCTGTATAAACATGTGTTGTGTTAGTGCAATCAAGGCACTTGGTCTTGGAATTAGCAGTAGAGAATAGTAAAAATTGTGAAGACCTTTAGTTTCCTTTCATATTCTTATACTACTTCATACAAAAATCATTTCTGTAATGACTAATAGGCTTTAAAGTTGCATTGTTCCAGAGGTACTGGCTGTCAGTAATGGTCTTTATCCTGACATATATCTTTTAGATACAGTGAGACAGAACAATGAGCATGATGAATATAAAGGTCTAAACCTTTAGCCTGTCTCTACATTCTCTGATAAACCAGCTTTGTGAGTACAGTGTGTTTGTTATTTTTATGTCAGCCTGTGCAGCTAAGGACACCAGTGCAGCTTCCTTTATAGGGCAGATATCCCCAGAGACTGATGCCTTTAGCCTTGCTGTAGTTTCAAAGTGTAAGGCTCCAGGTAATATTTGGCCCTCACACTAAGGCAAAATTCTCGATCTTCCTTCATCACATCTGTACTAAGCCAAGGGGGAAAACAGCTATAGGCAAGCATTCATTCACATTATTGTTCTGCATGGGAATACCAAGTAAGATCTGAGTGCTATGATTCTGAAAGACTTCAAAATAACATAACCATGCAGTCACATTGGATCCAACAGCTACAACCACAGTGTCAAAAATCAGTGTTTCTATTCTGCTGGAAAATTTGGAAAACCAAAAACAAACCCCAAAACAACAACCACCCACAGTTCAATTTTTGGAATGTAAAATAGATGTTTAAAAAACAAAACAGGGATGGGAAAATCACCCATAAAAATTACACTAGTTCTGAATTAATCAAAATATCCTATGTGGAAAACATGAAAGCAGAAGAGGTTCGGTGTTCGGCTCTGCAAGGAAGCACGGAAGTCATGTAAACATCAGTTCAAGCCCTCGTTCTTGAGGTGTCCAAGATTCCTCCTGAGCTTCTGGGTTTCTCAGGCTTCCAGACTCTGGTTTCATAATACTATGAGGTTCACAAATCAAGGTGTCTAGAGCCACAGTCCAGCACCTTAGGGGCAAATTGTGCAGCAGGTATGCTACAGAAACTTGTTGGGTTTTAGGTTTTGAAGAACCACAACAGGTGAGATGGCAGGAAAAGAAACATCTTTCCAAAGGACTGATGACTGTATTTCATCAAGAGTTAATAAAAATGAACTTCTGTGCCTCTTGTGACACAACAAACCTTTAATCAAATAAATGCTCTGAAAAAACTGTTTTGTTGGAAAATTCTCAGCTGGTGTCATGAAAGCGCCAAACTGTCAGTCATACAACAATATTTTCCAGAATTATCTTCCAAGTTTAGTGGTTTTTCTGTGGTTATTTGGATGAGGAGAGATAGTGAGAAAAGTTTTCATATGTCCACTTACACAAGCCAGTCCTGTTAATTTGGTGACTTTTGAAAAGTGCAGTCCTAAATGGAACAACATTTCTGGAAAATGTTTAGGTGTAAATGCTATAAATCAACATTAAATCCCAGTGGACTCCAAGCACAACAGCAACAAAATTAATCCCCTCATTGAAGCATCTGCATAGCATATCAATTCTATAAATATTGCTTCATTGCTAGGAAAATATCTCCATCTAATTAATTTAAGAAAGTATGTTGTCTTTCACATCTTCCTTGCGATGGTTTCCAGTAATCATCCACAAGGAGCACACAATATTTTTGAATTTCTGTGGTTGGTTTTCAAATGATCAGCACATCATAAGTCTCAGCAAAGTTTTCAATGGCTTTGCCATCATCACTGGTTAATATCAAAGTCAAGTAAATACAGCATAAAGAAGTCTCTGGTGGCTGGTGATTGCAACTGAGCAAGAAAGAGCAGTTAAAAGTCCCGTACATGGTGGCCCCATGACATGAACCAGACAAAAATCGTTGTTCATAATTTGAAAGCAAACCTATGTTTGGAAGAAGACTCCATTTATAGGACATCTGTCCATTTCTTGCCATCATTTTAAAGATTCAGATTACTTCAACAATACATACATAGACTTCAAGCTAACCTTCAAGATTTTCTTAATGCCTCTTGAGTGAAGTATAAATCAAAAGAATTTGCTATTGACCTTAAATCCTCTATGGAGATACTTTCAGTAGTCTTTATAAGGGAGTAGTAAGAGAATCATTGAATTGTATTTGAATTTCATAACTGTGTTTGAATTTAAAAATTGAATTTCAAAGATGTATTTGAAAATGAACTGCAGCTTCAATAATTTTAGAAGTTCCCATTGATCTAAGATCTGAGAAAGATGAAATACCTTTACAGTACCTTGGGTAGACATCCATTCTCAGTTACAAGCCACAACATAGAGCAACCTCTGAGTGTAAGGAATCCAGCAAGGAACTTTCTGATGGTAGATAACTGCTTTCTAAAGCAAGTGCTAAATTAATAGCTAGATTTAGAATTGGTATTATTTAAAATGTGTATTACAAAGCCAGGCTTCATAACTTGATAAATATGTTGGCAGCAAAACCAATAATCAAATATCTTTCATGTCTTCTTAAAACTCTAACAAAACTTTGTTAAAATCAGGTTCACAAATCTTGCAGATTAACCTATGTTGGTATGTACATTTCCACTGTTAATACTATTTGTTGACTCTTTAGGAGTCTTCACAACTGTGTAAAAGGACTTAGTGAATTTAATTTTGAGATATTGGATACATTTTAAACTTGTTCAGTTGAATCCCAGAGGCATTGGCCATACAACAAAACTGCCAGGTTTTGTAATACCTTCCTCATGGTTCTAAAAAGCCTGGCTCCCATCTCTAACATTTAGTGAACCTTTTCTCAAGGGTGATGTTCTCTGTTGAATCACCCCTTTTCTTTCCTTACCTCCTACACAGACTCAAATGTCTGTTTGGTTGTTTGGAGATGATAGTCAGACAGAGCCTAAATGTCAATGGCTTTGATTCTTCTTCTGATGCTTGGAAAGTGGAAATAAAACTCAATTTCTCTGAAGGGCTGTGACATGGAAAGGTCTAAGGATTAAACAAATCTCACTCTGGATCCATTCTGAAGATAGTACTGCTCTTGAATTCCAAAAAAGTAACCTTGATTCTCCTGTCAGCATCAAGGCATCCCTTCTGCTCATCCATTCACTGGTACCTGCAATGGGAAATTAAAAGACCTTGTCACTCTATATCACATGTTACCTGCCTAATTGCATGCTGCCAGCAAACTCAAGGGTTCTTAGAGGGACAAAAATAACATGACTGCTGTAGAAACCACATGTTTTCTATCATACAGGGGAAAAAAATAAGGTCATTGTGGGCTTGAAGGGTTCTAAAGCTTTAGCCTGCCTGAATTATTTTATGCTTGTGAAAGTTAAGCAGATGAGAAACACATTAAATAAGATGACAGAATTTAGATTATACCTCCTCCCCTCCTCATGCCCCTTCCCGGTCTTTAGCTCAGTGGATGAATTCCTCCCCCCACTCCTTTTTTTTTTTTTTTTTCAATTTGTTAAGATGCTGAAATCTGCTTTGTGTGATTTATGAAGGAACTTGAAGCGATTAGTTTCACAGTGCATGAAAATTCCTCAGGTTCAGAGGCATGTCCAATCTGTTACACCGTGAGCTGTTGACTGGATGAGAACATGAGCAGCTCGGAGCCATAAGGAGATTGTGTTGAGTTATTAAACACTTGTGGTAAAGCTGCTTATTGTTAATTCCCCAATGTCCTGCTGAAGCGATCGGATAAGATCAGATCGGATTAGATCAAAGAGCCTGGGAAACAGCCTTTCGAGCAGATTCATTTAATCAATAAAGAGGGCCTCCAAAGAGAGAGAGAAGCAGTACCAGGATCACGAGAGATTAGAGTAGAGAAAATAAGAAACAACAGATTATTTTCCTCTTATTTTTAAAATGTAATTCTGTAAGCCAAAGCATGATTTTTTGTATGTATATGTATGTATGTGTGTAAATTCTTGTAACCAAACCAGCCAAAAAGTATATAAATGCTCCCTTAAAACTTCATTACCAAGCAGACAGTTTAAAACTAAGTATTTTGTAGTACAGTAGTACTTAATAAGTCAAGAGACTGTAAAAGTATTATTAAAGCAATCAGTACCATGAAATACCTACTGTGAAAAAAAGAACTCCTATTAAGAGTGTTTCAGCAGAAGCAGTTTTTGCTTTAATGATTCCCTAAGAACAGGGGATTCTGGGTGGGTTAATCTGCACAATTTCTGATCTTTCCTTCATCTAAAAGAAAAAAATGAGAGCAAAACCCAAAACCACCACCACCAACCACAAAAACCCCCACCCACCAACATCACATCGAGATCTGAATGTATTAAATTAATAACACTGGCAGATGTTATGGAATGTGCATTGTTATAATACATGTAATTACAGTACCACTGCTGCTGTTAATGCTTGTACAGTGAATAGACTCATGTATAAGTACTTACAGAACCTTGCTAAATCTGTACTAAAAGCTAGAAGCTGTCGGTAAATGATTGGAAAGTTAACCCACAGAAGAAGAAAAAAAAGGAAAATACAAAGAACAAAGAATCAATTGTTGGTTCGTATGAAGCCATGGTATAACTCATTTCCATTTCTAGAGGAGCAGAATTTGGCCCAAAAAAATTTGGAGAGAGGGACGGGACACACTTCCTTCAATTATTATTAACCCTAATAACATAATAAAAAAATTACATTTGCTTTTACAGATGATAATTTATATTCAGAGTTAGGTAAGGACACATATCTATAAATCTCTTCCATAAAATGTAATTTTCCATCTAGATAGGCTGATGACTTCAGGCCCTGCACACCTTTACCAATTGTTAATTACTATGGGATGGTTTAACACTATTTTCCAAATCAGCATGCATGCATAAAATGACTGCAATCTAATTTGACATATTATTAGTGATGATTATTGTCATAGATAAATTAGATTGAACAGAAAATAACCTTCATCCTTAGCATGTTTTAGCTCTCAGAATTAATGTGATTTGGTGAACACATATAAATAAAAGTCTGATGAGTCCCTGCTGACTGCAGGGCCTGCTGGTGCTGAAGTGTATCAATTTCATGCAGATGATGAATTCCTTAAGCATTCAATGATAATCATGCTTGATTTGACAAGACTTTCTCATGCTATTTTAGGGCCTTAATTTTCTGTGAAGTTCTGTCAAGTGTTCATCAAGCACCCACTTATCTCCCTATCTTAACCTGGCAGCCAATCCAAAGGTTGCCTACCAGTGCTGCTACCGGTCCCAGCCCATTAGTATTCTTGCCATGTGACTGTCCACGGAGAAAAGCCAATCAATGGCTGATTAACATTCAGGTCACATGATGCCCAAGGAGAGTAAATGAGTTACACAGTAAGACATCAAACAAATTTTCATCTTGAAAAAGTGATTGCTTTTTCTGCTGCTGTGATGTTTGTCAAATTCGCTCTAGCCTTGTCCAATTAAGCTCCATGAGCTGAATGACTAATGAAGAGATGGGAGCACTGTGCCAGCATGACAGCTATGAGAAGTACCACTGAATAAGAACTGCTAAAAAATAATAAAAAAAAAAAATTAAAAAACCCACAATGATTGAAAAATCACATCTGGATAACTGGCGTAATTGCTTTCAAATTTCAGATGCTGTTTAGAAGTGTCTAGTGAAAAATACAAACTGCAACTTGCTATATAAGGCATTTGCTTTCTGTCTAACTTACCATTGGAAAATGAGTTTGCATTTTCTCATAATAAAATTATTTTTGAGATTTTAAACAAATATACATTAACTGGATTATTGCCAGCAAATGTGCTAATGAACTTTCGCAGGCTGCTAGAGACACACTGGTGACAGAAGATCCAATCTTAAAGCATCAGCCAGCATGGATAGAACAGCTCTTCACTTTATGAAACTGAGAGGAAAAAGAGGAAAAGAGAAGATATTTAGCAGATGAAGTGGGGGAGGGAAGCAAGTTTATGGAGTGGACTTTAGAAGGAAGTAGCTTTACAGGACATTGATTTAAATATTGGGGGTGAGATTCTTAAATAACATAATTTGGCACAACTCCATTTGCATCATTTGAGGAGCTGATCCAGTAGGAATTGATTATTTTATTTTACTTTCTTTTATTTTACTTTATTTTATGTCACTTCTATATATATGTTGCTAAATTAAAATTCCTCAAGGAAACAAAAATGAATGTTTGAATAAAATTATAATCCTGTTTAGCAGAAAGCTTTTAAAGTGGATATCCAAAACTACATTCTGGGACATCATTGAAAGTCTATTTAGTCAGAAAGTCAATTGCATTTTAGTGCTGATACTGTACTAAATTCTGGTGACATGTTTAGAGTAGACACCCTATGACTAATAAAGCTTTCATCCAGTCACTGAAAGGAGTTACAGTCACCTAATGGATTACTGAAGATATGAAAGAGTGTCAGATCCTACTTATTAAGTTCTAGCATGAAATTAGTTAAATTCCCAAGGCATTCTGAAGCAATATTTTCAAGTTGGCTTAATAAGGGTGTTAGAGCATGCCAATTAACTGGCAGCCTGAAATAAACAGTAGTTGGAGGCATAAGACAGTGTTTATATCTGCAAAGTTAATAACATTTTAAATGGGACTTCTTGGTACGATGGCTCAAGGTGCTGTAAGGAGGCAAGACGTGGAACGTACTGTATTCTAAAGACCGTAAGTCAATTCTCAGCGCTGCTAGTCAAGGATGGAGACTGCAAATAGAGAAGCAATGATTTTCTGAGAGCCAGTGAGAAGGGAGACAGGAAGGTAGGGGGCTAACAGTTCAGTAAAAGAAGAAGGGGACGTCAAGTGGATACTGCTGAAGCAACCTGTGGTGAGTGATTTGGCCAAGTGCCTGCCTTTAAGGCATCACCACAAAGGCACATGATGGAAGAGACTGTGTAAAGGGGGCAGGGTACAAAAGGGAAGAATACATTTAAATAGCAATATGGCATACTGCTTGCGTAAAGCATTGTTCATAGTAAAGTAGTGCAGTAAACTTCACAGCTCAGCACTGCCTTGACATGAAATATTAGCTGTTAGATTACTGCTTTACTCTTCCTGCTACAGCCATGCTACAGAGAATTCACAGGCTTTAAACCATTAGCTGCTCAAATGTTAACAAAACAAAAAATGGTGAATATTATTATAAGCGACACCACTTGCTGACACCTTTAAATCAACAGTGGAGAAGGTGTCTAACTTTCTGTCAGTCACATTAGCTGGTTATGAATAAAAGAGTATTCTACTTTCTGCATAACTTTGCATAATTAATAGTTTTTCATGCAAACTATTGTTTGCCTTAATTGTTGTTTCAACAGCTGTTTTCATTAAATTGTAAAGCTCTTTGTGTCTAATCCTTTGAGCTGCACTATTGATAACAAGAACGCGCTGGAGCTAGCTTTAGAGGAAGAGAGTCCCTGCCAAGCTGGAAAGCAGTCATGAAGTTACTTGAGAAATAAGGCCCTACAGTGGGACTGGTTGTGTAGCTAATCCATTAGTCTTTTCAAAAGGACCTTGCTCTGCACCCTTATGGCTAAATTGACCCAACAACCTATCAATGCCTTTATTTGCTGAGTGGCTGTCCATGAAAGGTCTCCATGCTGGATCCAAGCTGTAATCAAAGCCTCCATCAGTACCAGGGCCCTGATGACACAAATGGCCAAACTTTCGACAAGGCTGGCTGGCTTCCAGCCACACCATTTTGAAGATACAAAGAGGCTGTGTTGTGCTGTGGAATTCATTTTCTTGTTTACTTCCTACAGAAACAAGAGCATAATCAGCACTCAGTGCATCGGATCAGACCGCTGAGTTGTTGACAGAAGCTTGGAGAGGCTTGCCAGCTTTCCACATGAAACACTGGCTTTCTTCTAATACACCCCCCACCGTCTGTGGCCCTGCCAATTGTAGCACATCAGAGCGGCCATTGAGATAATGACCGTGAAGTCTCATGATACACTTTGATGAAGTGTAACATTTTTTAAAGGATTTTTGTCTGTGCCAAAATGATAGAGACAGCTGACTAAAAATCACCCCATCAAAATCAAGGCTGATGAACAGCAGGCAAAGACATGTGCTTCCACAGAGAAAAGGGAGGAGAATTTACAGCCAAAGACTCTCAATGACTATGTGCACTGCAGATTCCTTTATTTTGCTTTTAAATGATGCTTTGTTTCAAATGAATGTATGTAGCTTTGCCAAGAGAACAATTTCCCCAAATATTTTTTTAATTTGCATCAAAAAATGATTCAGCATTTAGCTTTCATAATGCTAAATAAATACCTTTACTACACAAGCTAATTTTATTTCTTAACATTAATTTTTGCAACCTTGCAAGGCAGTGTTTTGGAATAGCTGGGACTTAAATATCTCCTCAACCACTTTTAAAGTATCTAGTGGCAACTGGTTGAACCAACTTAGCTCATGGTAAAACAATTGGAGATGTGCTTTCCACGCAAACCACAAGGAAAAGAAAAAGCAAGACAGTCACTTAAACTTTTACCCTGCTTGCATCAGGAGTGCAATATCTTTCCTAACAGGAAATTCGGTACTAGCAATGGATTCATTGATATACACCAGTGCTGAGGAACCTGGTTTTGGAGGCTAGAGAAAGCCTGCAGAATTTCTTGAACTGGTCATTTACTATGGATCTAGACCACTGCACCGTGCTGATGGAAGTGTGGTTAGGAGATCTTTGAGCTGAATCAATTTGAGTCAGAATTTTCCCAGTGTATCACAGTTACATAAACACCTGTGCAAAATATCTTTGAGCTGAATTAATGGCATAGGGGTGCAGGGGGGAAGGAAGGAGAGAAATGGAGTGGGAAAGGGAAAGCTGTTTTCAGTCACTTTCAACATTTCCTGCTTGCAGAACATTGGTCTGGGGGACTGTATTTTAGACTGTGTTTACTGTAACCAGTACAAGAGCACATGTATTTCTTTTTTTGTCTCCTCAGTACCATAAGACCAGAACGATTCTCTTTAAAGTCTTTTTCTCTCTTTTGCTGTATTCATATTAAAATATATTTTTGCCAAGCTTAAATTTACAAAGCATGCTGGAGATCTACAGTGGCAAAGAAGGATGCAGTAGTCTTCTGGAATAGAGCAAAAATACTGGCAAGAGAACAAAGGCACAAAATTCACTTTGAACCCAGGTACATAGCATGTTGCAACCAACACCCCATGTTTGACTTTGAATAAAGAGTAAAATTGGAAAAAGCAAAAAAAAAGGGGGGGGAACTGTTTTGCAGTGGGGATGTATGGATGTTACAGCAGTCTTGTCTACTTTCCTGAAAATGCTTCATTAAAGAGAGGGGCACTACTTCAGTGCAAGAGGATACTTCTTTCTATTATGACACAGTCTCTGTAGTAGCGTAAAAGACATACTGGCACTTTGCTTTCTCTGGAGACTGCCTCTTTGCTCTGCTGTCTTGATATAAAATAAAATACTTCAGCCTGACAGTATGTGGTTGCTTTTCATATCTGGAAAAAAAAAATGGAACAAAAATGACCAGATTTTATGCGGTTTGTGCACAGCAACAACAAGGAAAACTTCTCATTTCTCCCACCCAAAAAAAGAGCAGCTCAGATTTGCTAAGTAGTGGCACAGACTTGATTGACAGACTTGCAGGTTTGAGCATGTCTTTCAAAGAGTTTTGATAAACCAGGCTTTGATACCTCTATCTCCATTTCTAAGCAGGGCCTAGATTGTACCTTGCATAAGGGATGTGCAATGCCCTTCCATGAACGCAGAGAACCATAGAATCAGAGAATCATAGAACAGTTTTTGTTGGAAGGGACCTTTAGAGGCCATATGGTCCAACCCACCCTGCAATGAGCAGGGACATCTTCAACTAGACCAGGTTGCTCAGAGCCCCATTCAACCTGGCCTTGAACAATTCCAGGGGTCGAGCATCCACAACTTCTCTGGGCAACCTGTTCCAGTGCCTCACAACCTGCATCATAAAAAAATTTATTCCTTATGTCCAATCTAAATCTACTCTCTTTCAGTTTAAAACTGTTTCCCCTTCTCCTGTCACTACAGGCCCCAGTAAAAAGTCTCTCTCCATCTTCCTTATCAAACCCCATCCAACCTGGCCTTGAATGTTTCCAGGGATGGGGCATCTACCACCTCTCTGGGCAACCTGCTCCAGTGTTTCACAACCCTCAATTGTAAAAAATTTCTTCCTTATATCTAGTCTGAATCTACCCTCTTTTAGTTTAGAACCATTACCCCTTGTCCTATAGCAACAGGCCCTGCTAAAAATTCTGTCACCATCCTTCTTATAAGCCCCCTTTAAATATTGAAAGGCTGCAGTAAGGTGTCCCCAAAGCCTCCTGTTTTGCAGGCTGAATAACCCTTCTGCAGGCTGAATAACCCCAACTCTCTCAGTCTTTCCTCACAGGAGAGGTGTTCCAGCCCTCTGATCATTTTTGCGGTGCTCCTCTGGACCCACTCCAACAGGTCCATGTCTTTCCTGTGCTGAGGACTCCAGAGCTGGACACAGTACTCCAGGTGGGGTCTCACCATAGCAAAGTAGAGGGGCAGAATCACCTCCCTCGACCTGCTGGCCATGCTTCTTTTAATACAGCCCAAGATACAGTTGGCTTTCTGGGCTGCAAGAGCACATTGGCGGCTCATGTCCATCTTTTCATCCACCATGACCCCCAAGCCCGTCTTGGCAGGGCTGCTCTCAATCCCTTCATCCCCCAGTCTGTTTTGATAGCAGGGGTTGCCCTGACCCAGGTGCAGGTCCTGGCACTTGGCCTCGTTGAACCTCATGAGGTTGACATGGGCCCACTTCTTGAGCTTGTCCAGCTCCCTCTGGATGACATCCCATCCCTCAGGCATGTCAACTGCACTCTCAGCTTGGTGTCATCTGCAAACTTGCTGATGGTGCACTCGATCCCACTGTCTATGTCACTGATGAAGACCTTAAACATTACTGGTTCCAATACGACCTCTGTGGGATACCACTTGTCAGTGGTGTTCATCTGGACATTGAGCTGTTGTCCACTACTCTCTGTATGCAACCATCCATCCAGTTCCTCATCCACCGTACAGTCCATCCATCAAATCTGTATCTCTCCAATTTAGAGAGAAGGATGTTGTGGGGGACCACGTCAAAGGCCTTACATCACTGAATGCACACTAGGAAGCCAGTGCCTGAAACACTTTCTAGTCATTGGGTGTTTTAGGGTAAATAACTAGTTAAGAAATCCATCCTAGTCATGTTTGCTGCTAACATGGTGAATGTCCTGTACACCTAAATGCAGACATCCTAGCACAAACAGTTGTAAAAGAGCAGAGAGTACAAAGGTACCTCCACCCTGTTGCCTTCTCAGAGGCAGAAGTCATGTGCAAGCATTCGCCACATATTCCAAGCACCTTGCTGTCTGTTAATGGCAACAGGTCTATTGACATTAGTATCGCACTTGAAACACGGTCTGTGGAAGTGATGGTCAAATTTGTAATAATGTGGTTTAGTGGTGTTAAAGCAGAATAACTTTCCTATCTTACAGAAAAACTTAGAGGAGTCAAAGAACTGAATACATCATTAGAGAAAGTGCTGGGATTGCACTCTGTGTGTGTGTGTGTGAACATGAGTGAACCAGGAACTGTTCATACAGGTTGAGAGTGTTATTTTCCATCTCCTTTTTTTGAAAGAATGTCCTGAGTGTATTAATTTTGGGAAGCAGTTCAAACAATGAGGTTATTCAAGCTGGCCTTGTTTTTGCTAGCTGGTGGATGCCAGCGCACGTGGAATAGGTAAACTTCCAGCAGCCTGGATGGGAATCAGAATAATTAGAACACTTAAAAGGTTTGTACCTTAGAGGCAAAGGCTGTAGTCCTCCCACTTCCATTTTCATTCACATTTCGCAAAACTGGGTAGGAAAGGGAGGACTGAGTTAGGCAGTTTTGCATCTCTGAGTGGGCATCTGTCACTGATAAGCAATTTTGATGGAACTTTGCCGCAGGGAATATTCAACAGTAATATATTCCTAGCTGTACCAGTGAATTTATTCATTATGGATGCCAGCATGAGAAAGCTGAATGAAGTCAAGGGAAATGAAGAAAAGGTTGTGGGGAGAAGATAATGAAAGGAAGAGGCGAGACTGGGGGAGACAGTTAGCAATGTAGGCACATATGTTTCAAAGCTTCTCAGATTTCCTGAAACTGAGCCTAACTGAAATGAGTAATAGTCAGAATTCAAAGGCAGTATCATGATAATCCAAGCATTTTGGAAACCACTTCCCTGCAGAGTCTTTAAGGACTACTTGATGTTGTAGATTATGGTTGGAGGAACTAACATCTGTTGTATTCACCCAAAGCTATGTATATGATTCCATTTTTTCCCCTGTCTTGTAATGATGAAGGTTTTCCTTTTTTTTTGTTTTGTTTTGACTTGTTGAATCAGAGTATGTGGAGTAAAAAAAAAAAAAAGTTGAAGACATTTCTTTATTTCTGGTTTTCATTGTAAAAATAAACTCACAAATTAGAAGAAATAGGAATTCTTGAGAGGAAAATAATGAACCAAGTAATGTTAAGTACTTGTAATTCCTACAAAAAAAGACTTGCATCTCAACATATGGTATAAAGTTAGTTGGGAAGCTTATTGTGATATATGCCTATGAGTATACACCCAAACCACGAAGATTTTAGCATGAAATGAAACAAAAATATTCATGTGAAAATTGTTAGGTTTTTTTACATGTACTATTATTTATATTTTTTTTAATTGATCAGTTTTTATGCATGGCAGTAAGGAGTAATTTGGAAACAATTCAAAGTCAACACCAATTCAAGCAACAAATTCATATTTATTGCATGAAAATAAAACTATTTTGAAAAATCACAAAAATCTATGCTACCATGTTCAAAGGGGGCAACAAAATGTATTTTCTTCTACCTTCCCCATCCCACTTTGCATGAAACTATTTGCCAGATAAAACACTGAGCAATTAAAAGACACCTTATTGTAGAAAACAGTATGGTTTTCATGCCAAGTTGATTGTATTTACCTTGCTGTGGGCTCAAAACCTATGATGTAAAATACAGCCAACATACAGTAATGAAAAAACTTTCATTTTTTTTCTGCCTTAGAGGCAGAACCTGGTAGAGAAAAGATGTAGTAACCTGACCTTGTTTTAGACTCTAACCTGTTATAAAGTATATTGAACATTTTAAAACTAAGTAATGAATGACAGTATGTCCTTAATATAAAAAAAACTCGAGGGCTGCAAGATCAACTTATTTTAATCACAGATTAAAAAGTGGTAGAGGCGTGTGACTGCTCCACTCCTTTCCCCCTCAGACAGCATGTACATACATGTGCATTAAAGTAATGCTGTCAATTTGTACAACCCTTTGTCTATTCAAATTCTGCCACTCCAGGTATAAAGTCAGACACTTTTTATGTACATACAAGTCATGGTGCTGTAGAGACACACCATGGTTAGACACAAATGAACGTGTGTGTATATATATATACATGACAGCAGTGGTTGTTGGCTTTACGAGCAACATTATTAACCTGATTCCAGTAGTTTTGATCCTTATTGAAGAGGTTTGAATCTTCAGAAGAATGAGGTCCCTTTCCCCTTGCTTTTTTCAGAGGTTATATTGATATTTCAAGATGAATGAGGAGCAAGTATTTAGTCTTCTTTTGAATGAACTGTATTTGCATACCAAAAATGTATATCGAAGAATGACACTAGAGCCCCAACTGGCCAATCTTTTATGCATCATCTGAAAGTAAAAATTTTGCTGGCATGTAGGTTCATACACCCTTCTCCAGACTATCAGGACCTATAACCTGTCTAAACAACCACCCTGCGACTTGCTAGAGACTGTCAGTGCCTTGGTTCTCAAACACCTGTGATTAGTGACAGTGGGAGTGAACTTACACAAACTCTTAAGCTTAATGGTGCATTTTTTAACTTGTTCATTTATTCTTACATCATTATTGGTTATTCTAATATTTTTGGGAGTTAAATTGGAGCTATTAACTAAAGGCAAATGCACTTTCACTAAGAGCAAAACAAAACCTTCATCTCCCTGATTAGGTGAAGCTTCACTGGTGGGAAGTGGAGCTATCATCAGCATCCAGCTCCAAGACAACACTTATTACAGATCATCCAATTGCATACATAGGAATAGTGGCTCTCGCCTGAATGCAACAAACAGGTTTGTGATCCAATGAGAGATTACATTTCATACACACTACAAATCCCCTTATGATACAGTGAAAAAGATTCTTTGCTCTTGTACTCATTGCAATGAAAGATTTTTAGCTGCTAGGAAAGCAATAGGGTTTTCTCTCTTGTTCTGCTTTTTTTTTTTAAGAGTTATTTATCTCTGAAGGACTGTATGCCTCTGGCAAATTCTGAGGTTTAAAATACAGAGGCACTAAATGAAATTCTGAGCCCAGTGAAGTCAGCTGAGTTTTGCCACTGAAATCTGCAGAGGCAGGATTTTGCCTACTGTTTGGAAAACATTGTTTGCAGTGATCAGATAGCAACCATTGCTGACATCTAGCAGAAAAAACACTAACTACTCAGCTGTCAGTAGCACTTAACTGTTTCTTCTTCTCCTTGTCACTAGGGTTATGTGACCAAAACCAGCTAAGTGCTTAGAAATAATCAATGCTCAAGATAGCAGAAATCATAGGGCTAAGCCCTTTCTCTACATAAGCTCCTGTAAAGTAAGGACCACTGCTGCCTTATATTTTTAACTTCAGTCAGATTTCTTAAGATGGACAATGGCAGAATCTGTTCAACACAGGAGAGTAGGGCTTAAAAGTCTCAGGAGAGACTTCAAATATCTACTGGTATGTTAACAAGCATGAAAGTTCTTGTGCAAATTTATGTAGACACGGTCCTGGCTTTGGGATATACAATTAGATAGAATAGCTTTGGATGGGATAGCTTGTGCACTTATCTTATGAGAAATCTTGTCTTAGTGAGATTACTTTATTGCCATAAAAGGAAAAACACAAAAGCCAGATCACCTCACTTTCCTTTATAGCACCACAGCTTGAAAGTACAGGGAGTTGTTCATCAGAGATTCAGACTCAGGAAAGCATGAAAACTGAGACTTGTTTATGAAACGTTTTACCTTCTTGCTTTGAACTGTGTCTGCTCTTGCTTAGACAAAACATCTAGACTGTTTCTGCTGTAATATGGCCTCAAAGGGCTCATAGGGTTTTTTAAGAGTACATTCTGTGTGTTGAAAGTGTTTTGTGAGAGAATTACTACGAAAGTTTAGCAAGAGGTCTTTTAGATGGTTGCCTGAATTTAGGAATCCTTATCTATAACCCTCAAATTAACAATGCTGCTGTTCTTTACATCATTTGTTCTTGAGAAATCCTATACAAAATTTGGTGCTGTGAGAGATAAAAATGCACAGAAACACCTCTGCAATGTAAATAGGCCTCTTCTTAAGAAGCAGTCTCCATTTTTAAAGAGCACTACAATGTGTTACATGAAGCAGTTATTTACAGGATACTGTGAGTCCTGAAATAAAATGACAGAAACTAGATTCTCCTTCAGGAAATTATTTTAAATCTCAGTGACTTCATGTGAAATTGGGACCTTCACTAGAAAACTGGATATTGTTTCAGTGAAAGAACAATGATATTCTAAACCTTAAATCAATACTTCAGCTTGATATAGACATGTTCTGAAAACATGTCTTTCTTCCCAGCTCTGGGACCCTGATCCTATTGTGAGGTGTTCCTTTCTTTTTCATTTCTTCTTTAGATAAAAAACTTACAGAATTAAGAAATGGTATATTAGTCCATGTGTAAAAATAAGTATCTGTGTGAGCATAGGGAACAGGTAAATAATTTTGGGAACAGACACTGCTTTACAACAAAGAGGCTTTTGAAGGAATCAAGCTGTGGAAGTTCTGAATCTTCACCTCATAGTTAATTTGATAATTACTGGAGCTTTAATGCTTCAATATGGACTGCTCTGTCTGTATGAACTGTGCAAGAGACATCTGTGTCTGTGAACCAACATTTTCAGTCACCTCTCAGTTTAGATACTGGATTTAGTTTATTTAGCAGAGTTAGACTGATCTTTTCAGCTGTGGATTTGTCTCTACAGCTATGCAGTATACTTAAATTCAATAAAGACATCCTTTTCACTGCCATTGAAGTTAATGACAAAACTGTGACTTGTTTCCAAAGGAACTGGGCAATAATATTACTCTATGTGTTGTGATTGGTTTGATGTTAGGTACTGTGTTCTGAGAAAAACACACTATTTATTTACCCTAGAGTTGATGTTCCAGTATTTCATAATTTTTCATTAAACCCAATGCATCTTTCTCATCTTTTGCCTTGTTCTGATCACATTTAAATTGGTACAGTGCAGTGTTTGCCTTGCTACCTGCTATTCACTCAACAGAAATTAAGTGATTGCTTTCCTTTGTGATTTGTAAGCTCTTCCAGGCATAATTTTGCTTTCTGCCAACCACCCATATTCATTTGTTAACATAGCTCCTTTTGTAGAGTGAATATTGATTTAGAAATTCCAAATTAGAAAATGTGTGTCCCACTTTATTTTATCTTGCATATGAATGTGAGGTGACTAATGTGCTGAAATCATAAAGTCAGGTCATATAATTTATTCATCTATAATGACACAACTCATCTAGATCAAGAGAGAGGTAGAGAATATTTCTGTTGACTGAAACCTCCAACTGCTGGCAAACAGAAGTATCCCATGGATTGTTTTCTGTCAAAGCATCACATTTAGCAATGTGGCTCAACACCTTGTCTCTCCAAATCTAATGTGGCATTTTTTTGCCAGAGGCCCAGCAAGTCCTATCCTTTTCTTGAATATGTACTCCACTGATGGCTTGCAGTTTAGCAGAAAAATCTTGGAGGGGCATTTATTAACAGCTTATGAATACATGCCTGTAGTGTGCTGTCAGGCAGGATGGAATGAAAACCAGTTGGCTTAAACCCTCAAAAAGGAATACTAATAGGTCATTAATCCACACCCTAGAGTACCTTCTCATTTAACATATTAGAAAGATTTTTTCCATTTTAAACAGTAAATTTTTAAAGTAATTTTTTGTATAAACAAATCCTGAAGAAGGCAGAATACAAAGAATATATATAATTTGATTGGCAGGATGGCATGGGACAGAGGGAAGGGGGAAACTTAAATATGGGGTAAAACAGCAGGCAAAATGCTTATAAGAAAGAATACATTAAATATTAGGAAATCACATTGCAAAAAAAGTTATGAAGTAAGGCAATTTTTTGTGGAAGTTGGGAGGCAATATTGTTGAAGAAAGTCAATGCTACACTAGATATCCATTTACAGTGCTTGATGAGAAATATTTAAGTCAATCCTTATAGGATATGGGAGTCTTGAAGTTGCTTCCAGGTTTATTATAACATTACAATACTTTGTTAGTAATATATGACAAAGATCTCGGGAGAATACAGAAAGCCACTGTACCAAGGCCATTAAAACAGATTAAAAAATGCATAAATAAAGTCCTGTAATTTAGTAATCTCTTTTTAGTTCCCATTAATGAAACTTGGCCCATGATACCAACTGTGTAAAGGGCTGAGGACAGAGAAGAAAATGAAAAGCAAGAAGTATCATTGTCATTCTCTCAATTGCAGGTATTTACATATTGGCACAAAAAACTTTCTTCTTGTGGTGTTTATGATTCTGTGTGTGCAAAGAACTGTATATTCTGTGGAATAAATTCTTTTAATTTCCCATCATCTAGTCTTTGTGCACATTAGATATTATTTTGCCTGCGTAGCTTGAAGCTGGTTTCAAAATTAAGAATGGCTATTAACAAAAGGAAGGACTCCAAGGCCTGCTTTCATTGAAGTCTCATTCTGAAGGGAAGGAGAATTAGACTAATGTGCACAACTTTACCGCAAGCATCCACTCTGGTTTTGGAAGATCAGGTATGAAAGGCCGTTTCTTTTGCATCCAATTTTCTGGGAGGGGAGTTTAACTGGCAAAAGGAACTTAAGTGGAATCTACTCTTTCACTTCTCTGTTGCATGGAGAACAGAGGCAATCAGACAAAAGGAAGTTAGTCCTCTTGGGTTTTTGTAGTTTGCATCTTTAATTTTTGCTGTAATTGGACAGTTACAAATATTGGGGTGGGGGAGGAAAACTACCTTTCTGGTAGCATGGGACTACCTCTCTGGAAGTATGCTAGGGAGGTGTATTGTCCTAGAAAGCTATAGAGAAGTACAGGTCAGGAACACTGGTAGTATTGGTGCTGAGCAACTAAGCATGCTCCTCACAGTGGTTCCAGAAGCCCGAGCAGAGTGCTTTGAGATAATTGGTTATATTTTCCTGGCCATCTTGATTATGAACAAGGACTTAGAAGAGAAAGCCTGGCCACTGGCAACCCTGTACCTTTCTCCCATGAGACAGGACTAAAAGTTGACCACATGCAACTTCCTTCTAAACAGTGCAACAAGCAGAGCTTTGAGGCACTGTAAATTAATCTGGTAACACCTATACCACTGCACATGACACAGCAGTTTAGTTCCCATAACTCCAGTATTTATCTAGACCTTTTCCATGTTTGTCTTTTCTAAGTGTTCTTTTGGAATTAGAGCAAATCATATATTCAAGAATGTTGATGAGAAGTATTGAATTAGTTTTTGCTGCACTATACAATCTTGTTATTTCATAAAATATCCTTTGCCATTATTTCAAATAATAAATTTGGGAAGGTGAACACTCACTACAGGCTTTCATCCTGTACTAATACAGAAGCTTCTTATTAAGGAAATCCATTCTCAGTTTGAATGTTTCAACAGAACTATGTTATCATATTTCTGCCAGTCATTTTTCTAATAGTTACTAACTTAGTGAAATCATTATCAGCCCAGCAAAGCAAGTTCAAACAAAGGGAACTGCTCCATCTAGAGTTCCATCTTGCACACAGGCTTATTAAATATTTTAATCAATTATTTTACTGGCTGTCATGGCCCATAGCATTAGCTGTCTCTGACTTTGCTATTTAAATAATTTAGGAACAATGAATCTGCCAACAACCTTAAAAAAACAGTGGTACACATGATCTGGTGGTCTCAAACTAATTATAAATGTCTGAGGGGAAGGCATGCACATAACAAAAGATAACTAGTTTTGCAGCAGTGTAGCACAGGAAGAAGTTTTCTCCAGAGGTAAGGTGCTCAGATTCTGATTTAAAGCATGAAAATGATAATTCCTGTAATTTTATCAAAACTAGTCTAAATCCAGTGCACATTTCTGCAAATACTTATTTCATAAGTAACTTCCTGTGGCAATGAGTTCCACAGAATATAAAGGTATCACCTAAAACTATACTGAAATATATATATAGTTTGCATCTTAATTTACTGAAAGCGCTTTAGGTTTTGTATTCAGAGAAAATAAAATATCATTCCTGAATTGGCCTTCTCTTGATCTTCTTTTTCCTACTTAACATATCTGAATGTCTTTCTTATTAACGGGTTTAATTTCCAAATTAAAACAACAACAAAACATTCTTTTTAGATTTCCGCTTCCACTGTACCTCTCCTGTCAAGGTTTTTATCTTCTTTTTTCTATTTTTCCAGTACATTTTTTCAATTAGTTAATGAAAACTGAATGCACTCATCAAGGTGAGAAAACTGGTAATTGCATTTTAATTAGACAAATCTTGTGCAGTGCTACATCAAGGCAGTTATTTTAGGAGATACCTTCATACAACTCAAAAAGCTAGTGGGGGAAAAGATCTAGCTACAGAAAATCACATAAAAATACAGCAGTGTTCACTACATTTTGATAACTGTGGGGTGAGACAATGTGTAGCTCACGTCAGCCAAGCCACAGCAGCCACCTTTCTGTCTGCTCTCAGCCCATGCAAATAAGACATGGTCTAAGCTGATTTAGCCCAGTCAAGCTGAACAGAATTACACTGCAGCTGCAGAGGACTGTCTCTGCGCAAACAGTTACCACAAAGCAGCTAAAAAACGAGAGCTTGGTTGCATTTGTCAAATCTCAGTGCTAAGTACAGCAAAGGCAACTTCTTTGCTGAGTCAGCTTGCCTGTTGTGAGCAATGTGATGCTCTGCTCTACCCAGAGTGTTATTGCTGTCTCTGGTTTAGAGCTCACTTGTATCTTAACACTACACAGCAGTCCCCCAAATCCTATGTCTCCTGATCTGACAGCGCTGGTTAATTTGGCCTTATCGCAGTGTGACTGGGGTTAAAGTTAGAGCTCTGAGTCCTTTTAGGAGGTGGGACATAGCAATATCCAGAAATAAAGCAGAAAAAGACCATGTGACCATTGTCCCCAGTGGGATGATGGAAGATGAGCCATTAGTAGACCTACTGGAATGAATGTGCTAAATTTTAGGACCTGGATGTTCAAGTAGAGAGATATCAAAATGCCTGTTAATTTTCCTAAATGCCCAAGGCCTGGTGCAACCCAAAGTTATTAGTCTGAATCTATGTACACAATGGGAGTCAGAGCAAAGAGGTCTCATCTCGGATTTGTAAACTCCTGAAAAGATATACACAAGTGAGGTATATAATTAAAAATGGCACTGTACTTCTTACAGTCTTTAATCTTGCTTTTAATTGAACTCAATGAATTATACTCCAGACAAGCAATTATCTGACTGATCTTTACGATCTTTCTAAAAACAAAAGTTAAAGATGGCTTAAGCCTTCCTTCTCTGCAGATCATTGGCTAGTAAAACAGCATGCAGACAAATTAAGAAAAAATGGTAAAGACTCAACCAAACACTGAATTATGCAGGTCGTTTTTCAATGTTTCCATGGAATATTTATGTGGAAGTGAAGGCCTGTCTATTTTATATGCTGGGCAAAGATCAAGTATTAATTTATTTCACTACACATTTTCTAATGCAAGAGTAGATATGTAGGCACTCCAGACGAATTGAGAGAAAAAAAAAAATCCACCCTACTATCTTCTGGGTTTGTCTATGTAAAAAAGAAAAATCATGGGGAATGTACATATCTTTCTTGGAATTATGAGCCTAATGTCTTTTTCTTTTATTGTATTATGGATATCTCTTAACATTTTCACAAAGGAGCAGATACAAATCAGTAACAGGAGCAAGTAGGAAAGATTGATGTGACCCTTTAACAGGACTGATGGAATAGGGGCAAGCCATGCTTAGATGCCCAGACAAATAACAAAAGCCTGAATTTCTTTTTTCTTTTCTTAAATTTAGCTTGCTCTACACTAGATCAAAATACTGCCTGGAAGAATGCCAGCTTGTGGTCTTTTACAGATAATTTCATTGATGTTTCAAAGAATTCTCACAATAAAACACAAACTTTATCTGCAGTCAGCCTACTTGCGTTATATTTGCCTTACAAAGTAGTTGTATAAGTGAAGGAAAGCACTCACATGCTAGTCGTGATTTATTGCCAAAATTGTTCTGAGGAACCCAGCTGGCAGACAAAGTTTCTTTTAAGAACAAACCAGAAAGGTTCATGTAAGAAAGAGTCATGTAGGCATGGGAAGAATCTCTGTGAAGTTACCTGCAGTGGTTGTAAAGCATACCTGGCTTTCCACCTCAGAGACAGCATCTGGGTGAGGCTCAGACCACATCGTCCCTCTGAGAGATTGCTGCTTGTCCTGAAAATAGGTCGTAAGACTTTTGAGAATGTGTTCAAATAGACTGGAAGCTGCCTTACCAGTTAAATTTTTCAGTTCATAAAGAACACGCAAGGGTCATCTTAAAAAAATATCTCTGACTCTCAAATACATCCACTCCAACCATCCCATTATTCCACAAAGCATCTGCTTCAACTTGACACTGAAATAGACACAGGGCATATTTTAAAGTGGCACTTTTCCATAATTTTGTTCCAAATAAAGTCATTATTATGGGCAGTGAACCCAGGAGGGAAGTTCACTGTAATTTGATCCTCCTCCACTAATTGAATTCTTTTTTTTCAATTGCTCATTTAATCTTTGATACTAATTTTGATGCTACCAGAGGCTGGGGGGGGGCGAGGTGGGACCCTCTCCCTGCTCAGGGCCAAATAAGCCTTTCAAAGATATTTTACAGTCACTAACACATGCTCTAGTAATAGCCAATAAACGTGCATAAAAAGAGATGGCAACCAGCCTGAGGAAATACAGTCATGGGCTGTATCTAACCTCTGGGTCACAAGTTCCCCACCCTTGTGGTCCACAGTAGAGAAAGAATTATTGATGATTGCTACAGATTTGGCTACTAAACCTACAAATTAATCCCACTTTGAAATCCACTTCGTATTTTGAAGGCAGGCAGGCTCAAGAAAACAGAACTTAAAAACGTGATGAAGGAAAAGTACAATAGATTAATGTATACACAATGGGCAGCTGCAGTACAGTTATCAGATCCTGTGTATAAAACAGAAGGTACAACATTTCACCAAATTATTCCTTCTGCTGGTCCTTAACTTGCACTTTAAAAAAATTCATAATGACATTCATTGGAGGTTTCAGGGAAAGGACAATCCACTGCAGTAGTCTAAAAGTTAGTAAGTCAGTAAGTCACATAGGAAAGGTGCACTTTCAAAAACATGCCTGTGCTTTCCAAAACTTTTTTAATGTTGTTTATATATATAAAAGAAGCAATTCAGCTTATTCCCAAAACTATGGTGACATTTCCTGTTTCTTACTCCAATATTCCCCTTACATACGGTAAAGAGGAAGAAAAAAAAAATTTACCAGATGTGTGACTGTTGTCTGACAGAAGTAGGAATACTATTTTCTAAACTTCATATGCTAAAACTTAAACCTCTAGATACTGCTTTAAAAAAGGTGAATGGCAATGAAGAAAGCAAAGGTTTTCAGCAAAAGGGGTACACATTTGACTTGGATGATAACAATATTGCATGAGCATTCACAGTGCACTGAAGTTACTTGTAAGACCAACTCATTAACTAAAAAAGGGCTAGAACTTTGCCAAGGAACATTGCTGCTACTAGCATGAATAGGAGATTGCACGTATGTTTTGTTTTGGGTCTTTTTTCTTTAAAAGACTTTGAGGATATGCATATTTTAATATGATTAATACACAACAAAATTTAATCAAAGAACTCAAAACATTAAACCACAGAAATATGAATTCTTTTAACTTTGTAATCAAGAGGGAACTGTAAATAGCTTCAAAGTTTATTTGGTTGCCGGTTTCTGTGTTACAATGTTTAGTTGACATTTTTAAACAACCGCTGACATTTAAATAAAAAATGCATTCAAGACTTTTGAGTAAAATTCTTACTGAATTGTAGAAATTGGTCTTCAGCTGCAATGTATCTAATATACTTTGAAAAAACAGGTAATTTAAAAAATAATGAGGATTTAAAAAAATGAGTGGCTACATTCTTCAGTTCTTAAAGTATGTTTAAAACTGTCTTATTGTTTATGGCAGACCTCTGAATTATGATACTGCTTAGTCACAATCATGTGTTTTGTTTTCTGAAAAACATTTATTGGAGTACTGAGCAAAAGTATGAATCATGTTTGTCAGTCATGCTCATAACATACTATTTTTTATAAGATACAACTATATCACCCTGTAACTGTGATAGTACCATTAAAATATGTACTCTTCCACTAATTATACAGTCTGATTTACCCCAGTTAAAATGGAGTTAGATGACTGATATTCTCAGTTTAACTCCTCTTTTTTTTTTACTTGCTAGTCCCAGCCACCTAATATTCTGTCAAAAAGCCGGGATTTTGTTTTTTTTTTTTCACTTGAATTTTCCTTTTGGTGTTATTTTAACAGATTAAATAAATTAAGGATGAGATTTTCAGAAGTGTTTTGGTTGCACTAACTCTGCTCTCACTCAAGTCAGCTGCCTTTTCTAGGAGCAGTCAGCCAAACCTGAGTTTTGGTAAATTTCTGAAAGATTGTCGTCCTAAGTCACTCACTTTCTATTGCTGTGGTGCTTCTGCATGGTCTGAAACTAATTTGACTGCAGCAGTGGTTTAGAATCTGCTCTAGAGCACTCAAGAAATAGTGTATCTTTTAATGCTTTTCCTTAAAGTTAGATAGATCACAACCTTGAACAAGTTTGTCTAATCTTGGGTTTTCCTTGGGGAAGAGGTGTTTTCTCCTACCTCTGATGAGTTTACTATCTTTATGTGAACTGATCGTCGCCTGTTTTATTTGTGAAACACATATAACTTTTCTTGCTTAACAGACAAATTGAGAAATTCCTGAACAGGACATGACCACTAGATAATAGTACTCTTAAGGCTTAATGTCACCTCCTCTTTCTGCTCTGCAACCGCTTCTTTCAATCTCTTTGCTCCATATAAGAATGAGCCATATTCCCCCATTTGTACAATTCACAGTGAAAAGTCTGGCTAAGCTTTTGCATATGCTGGTTACACTTCCTTCTAAATTCTTTGCTTACTCTTCCTTTACTACCTGTAGCCTATTATATCAAAGACAGTAACACCTTCACTCAGCTTTCTTAGAGTGTTTTTTCCAACAGAAGTAACTGTAATACCTTCAGACTATACCTATATGACACTGGAAAATGTGTACCTCACAAGTGGAGCTACATGGCATTTTCCTATTACTGATGCCATCAAAAGGTTGTACTTTGGTACAACAAACAACAGTGAAACACGGGTGAGTTTCTACTTCAATGGTACATGAACAAAGAGAACCATGAGACATATTAACTTCTGAGCGTGTTGTTGATGACTGCCTACAGACACTTTAGTGTGAGGGTGGGAAAGATAATATGATTTTTAAAAAAATAGATGAGATTCCTTCTCTTGGCTCAGTCCCTAGGTCAAAGTGGATTCATCATCCAGTAATACGGATAACTTCATAGTAAAGATGTAAACTTTCTCCAGTTAGAGAAATGTTCCTGACTGGACCCAAGTATGTGTTATATTGTTCTTGCAGGAGATGAATAGTAAAAATGAAGCATTTAGAGTCATAGAATCATAGACTGGTTTGGGTTGGAAGGGACCTTCAAAGATCATCTGGGCCAACTCCCCTACCATCAGCAGGGGCATCTTTCACCAGATCAAGTTGCTCAAAGCCCCATCCAACCTGGCCTTGAACACTTCCAGGGGTCGAGCATCCACAACTTCTCTGGGCAACCTGTTCCAGTGCCTCACAACCTGCATCATAAAAAAATTTATTCCTTATGTCCAATCTAAATCTACTCTCAGTTTAAAACTGTTTCCCCTTCTCCTGTCACTACGGGCCCCAGTAAAAAGTCTCTCTCCATCTTCCTTACAAAACCCTTTTAAGTACTGAAAGGCTGCAGTAAGGACTCCGCAGAGCCTCCTTTTCTCCAGGCTGAATAACCCCAACTCTCTCAGCATTCTTTCGTAGGAGAGGTGTTCCAGTCCTCTCTGATCATTTTCATGGCCTTTCTCTAGACCTGCTCCAACAGGTCCATGTCTTTCCTGTGCTGAGGACTCCAGAGCTGGATGCAGTACTCCAGGTGGGGTCTCACCATAGCAAAGTAGAGGGGCAGAATCACCTCCCTCAACCTGCTGGCCATGCTTCTTTTAATACAGCCCAAGATACAGTTGGCTTTCTGGGCTTCAAGCACACATTGATGGCTCATGTCCATCTTTTCATCCTCCGTGACCCCCAAGCCCGTCTTGGCAGGGCTGCTCTCAATCCCTTCATCCCCCAGTCTGTTTTGATAGCAGGGGTTGCCCTGACCCAGGTGCAGGTCCTGGCACTTGGCCTCGTTGAACCTCATGAGGTTGACATGGGCCCACTTCTTGAGCTTCCCTCTGGATGACATCCCATCCCTCAGGCATGTCAACTGCACCACTCAGCTTGGTGTCATCTGCAAACTTGCTGATGGTGCACTCGATCCCACTGTCTATATCACTGATGAAAATATAATATTGGTCCCAGTACAGACCCTTGAGGGACACCACTTGTTACTGATCACCATCTGGACATTAAACTGCTGACTGTTAACTCTTTGGACATGGTCATCTAGTCAATTCCTTATCCATCTAATAGTCCATCCATCAATGCCATATCCCTCCAACTGATCAGCAAGAATATTGTGGGGGACCATATCAAAGGCCTTACATAAGTCTAGGTAGATGATTTGCTAAACTACCTTTGTGCTTTGCAAAATACTGATGTGGAGAAGGGTGTCTCATCAGTTGGCATGATTCATTGCAATTCACAAATGGCTTCTTTCCTGGAGAGCTGTAATACAGGGTTTTTCATCATTGTCCTTTCTCATATTCTTTAGCTTTCCTTTGCTAGAGACTGAAAGATTGGTGCAGAGCAGTTGTGACAGGTAAGTTTCCTTAGAACTGGAAACACCTAAGACACTGTAGTTCAACAGGCAGTCAGGTACAATGTTTTAGTTAGTTGTGATACCAAGAGGAGGAATCTGCACAAAAAACAATGAGATCCATAAAAGCTGAGCTTTACTGGGAAAGCTTAATTCCCAACTCTTAGAGCATAGGGTAAATTTATACCAAATAATTCACAATGTCACAATTTCATGCCGTTATTAAACTACTTACACCTTCCTGCTTCTGATGGATTACAGAGCAAATTTGTCAAGCAGGGAAATTCAAGTACATTTGAATTCCACATCCAAACTGAAAGAAACACCTTCTGGTGATGCAACTATTACGAGATTAGATGAGTTTAATGTAAAACAAGAATTAAGCATCAAAATGGTTGATCCCCAACTAGTACTTTTCAGTCGTTATCCATCACTAACTCACACTATTCAGGTTTATGCTCTGATGTGGAATACATTTGTTGTGTTTACTACATAAAGGATTCTGTAAAGGTAATTGTGCATAACTTTTAAAATTTGTATTTGTACTTTAAATCACATAGTGGTTAACAGTCTGGACAAGTACAGTGTATAGGAAACCCATTTAATTAAACTGCAGTTAAATCAACAATATGTAAGTAATGAAATCACGGTTATGGTTTAAAAAAGAAAAGATGTTTCAGGATAAAAATAAACAACAGTTTATTGACTGAGCTCAAATCAGTTCACTCTCAGTGACACCTATGTTCTAGAGTATCTGTAGAATAAAAAATTTTTAGGATGAAAATCTGGCAGAATTTTTTTCTTATAATAGTTTATATTTGTACAATGAATCTGCAAAACAGCTCCTAGAGTTTGCAAGCATGTACAAGAACTCCCTAATATTCAATACACCCCTTCACAACAGATAGCTATGCTATGTAGTCAGGTTAGTATTTCTGGAAAAGATGTGCCACTCCTCAGTTTCCTGACAGGCTGATAAATCAGTGTAAATATTAGAAGTTATGTATCCGTATTAATCCAACAAGTTCCTACACCTGTATTCATAAGTAGTCATATCTAAACCTCAAAAGATTCAGCATTTTGCTTAGATTCAGATATCTGGTGAGGTTAAATGTTCATTCAAAGCTTATCCAAACCTCTGTGGTCTGAAAATCTAAAGATAAGGCTTTCTTATAAGATTTCCTGTACATCCTCAGTTTATCTAACCTAGCAGAACAGCCAAGAGAAGTGAGTACCTCTAAAACCACAACAATCATGAGCCTGCTCATTCTTACCTAAACTTGCTTTTTCTCTGGTTGAATACTGTAAAATTGGCATTAATTTTAAATGCCATGTACATACATTTCTAGCATTTGAGTAGCTCTTTAAGAATACTGAGTAAACAGGCATTTCATTTTTGGCTACATGTTCATTTTGTCCATGGCTCTTTTATGCTTCCCGTTTGGGAATGCTCACTGAACAGATTTTTGTTTATGCAAAGATTTTGAGAATGACTGTTCTTTGTAGAAATACACCTGTACACAAATGTGTTAATATACAGAGTATAAAAGTTTCAGTCATGCAACAATGGTGCAAACAAGATGCAAACATCTAACAATCGCTGTTGTTAAGCCATCTCCTCTATCCATAGTGGGTCATGGGTTGAGAAAGGCCCACATAACAGAGATTTAGAGGTGGGGGAACCACCACTGGGAATGTGCTCACAGGTGTCATTGAGAGGCCCTTAAACATCTTGTAGCTCACTATAAACCTATTGCTGTATTAGCTCTGGTCAGCTACCACACTGTCGTGGCTTTGTTCACACAGCTTCACAGTGCAAGACTGCAGGTTATATACACAACATTATGAAATCATTGTCAACTTAATGTCAGCTCATCATCTTATCACGAGTGCTGTAATGCACTAAGGTGTTTTTAAACCCCAGATTCATATAGAATGCTAAAAAAAAGTCTGTTATATTAGAACCATGGCTTAAAAATATAGCAAGTTGCTAGCTTTCTAGGTTATGGATAAAAGTTCAAAAAGTTAATGTCAGAAGTTACAAGTCAAAAAATAAGCAAAGACCCCCAAGTATTTATAAAATTCAGTATTTTTAAGTCAAATTTATGTTGGGGTGTGCTATGAGGGGGATGTTTGGAAATTCAGGGTAAGCAATATAAAATAAGGCAATATTGAACTCATTGCAATTCTGGATTGATGAACAAGCATAGTGCTTGATGTCTTTCTTCTTTTTTACTTTCATGAATTTCTGGGACTTCCAAGGCAATTTAATCTGGTATGGATTGAACAGGAAATGAGTGTCAGTCTCATCCTTTGTGCAAGTACAACTAAAAAATAAACTATTAACTTTTTGCACACCATGACACATTTTTAGAATTTTGTTCCATGCTTATGTACACTTACACTTATTCACCCTAACTTACAGCACCTGTTGCACATACCAAGTTTCAGATTTATGTATCCACAGCCTATGACTGCCAGTCTTTGTACAGCCTCTCTGCTTTAAAAGAAGGCTGATGAAAATGCCTGTGAGCAATTAGCAGGACTCTATATTCATAGTGTCAGCAACATCAATACTCTCATTGCTAGTAGAAAAACTTAGCTGGTTGCAAACTGAATGGGAACTGTGACTCTCAACCTTGTAGTAAATCACATAGTGGACGTTAAGAGTGTTATTATTATAACCTTCGCATATGCATCAAAGTCCCTGTGCAAGGCAACTGTGAATACAGTACTAGATTTAAATAAATGTCATACTTCCCACTGTCAGTTAATCACTTCGCAGTTCCTTGCAGTTCTATCTACTGTAATGTGTTTCAGCAACAGCTTAAATTATAAATACAGGCCTCCCACCTTTGATTTGTAAAATGTCACACATACTGTAGGCCCCGTTGAGTTTGAAACTCTGGTGTAATCAGCTCACACAAACTACTCAGGATCATTTGTACTGTTCAGAAAAAACAAATGCACTTATATTGATGCATATGTATAAAACATTTTAACTGTGTCATCTTAAAGCAAATTATAAAAATCCTTTTCAAAGGAAATCTTGAAGAATTATTTAAAAAAAAAATGGCAAAAGATTTTTATTGGACATGTAGAACTGGATTTCATAAAAATGACACACCAGTGCTCTTGGGAGGCCAAATTACATGTCTTGAAAAGTATCAAGCCTATAATATCAGATTTTCTAAACATTTTTACAATTCCAAGCAGAATATCTGCAACATAATCAAATATCTCAATCATTTGGTATCTAAATAAATAATCTCAGAATTAAGGATAAGCTTGAGCCTTTTTATCCCAACTATTGCTGATGTTACACTTTGACAACATTCTGAACCAAACCTTTTGAATGTTTGTCTGGATGCCTGAAATCTAAAGCTGAATTCAGCTCAAAACTGACAAAACTTTTGCCTAATATTTTCTGTCTAGTCTATCATGCCTTTACAGGGTATGAGAGAAGGCAAATGCACAGCTGTGAAGGAAAGAAAATATGACCTCCAAACTCCACACCCATAAAGTGACTGTTAAAGGTATGGTCTCCAGAGAGCTCAGCAATTTAACATAGTAGTATCATACACCTGGAACACTGAAATTTAATTTTATCTTTTGGTTATTGAGTCAGGTTGCCATCTACACCAGATTTCTGTGGGATCAGAAATAGGAAGAGCAAAACCTGACATAGCTGTACTTTCTTCCACTCCTGTCTTGCTATTGTTCCTACCCGCCTTTAAAAGAGCATTTAATATAATTTCACTGGAGTTTGACATGGGCTGGTGCACCACAGATCTCTCACCTCCAACAAAGAAGACCTGTCCCAATCCTCTTTATTCCTTTCAGAACAGCAATTTTTGATCTGCAGGGAATTTGTCCAGGATAGGGAAAATTATGTGTCATCCAGTGCATTGAAAAATATACAAAGCCTTCTCTTTCTGGAGGGAGAATTGAGTTAGTTACAACTCAGAATAAAGCAATGATTACTCAGGAAAATGCTCTCTAAACAGTGATTTCATGGTGGAAAGTATTGAAAAGAAACACATTTTCATCAGTCCATACGAAGTCTCTGTCAAACACACACATAGTAAATAGTTATAAGCATGTTTAAGTATGACAAAACCATCACCAGCCAGCATTCAATAGGTCTAGAAGGTCACTTCCCACTAAAACGATTGAGTATCCATCACCCTAAAAGCTTGATGCCTCACAAACAGAGCAACTTTGTTTCTCAGCTAATCTGGAACATCAGTCTTGCCCCTGCTTCCCTCCTGTCGTGGTTTAACCCCAGCTGGCAGCAAAGCCCCACGCAGCCCCTTGCTTACTCCCCTCACAGTGGGATGAGGGAGAACTGGAAGGGTAAAAGTGAGAAAACTCTTGGGTTGAGATAAAGACAGTTTAATAGGTAAAGCAAAAGCCGTGCGCACAAGCAAAGCAAATCAAGGAATTTGTTCACCACTTCCCATCGGCAGGCAGGTGTTCAGCCATCTCGAGGAAAGCAGGGCTCCATCACGTGTAATGGTTACTTGGGAAGACAAATGCCATAACTCCAAATGTTCCCCCCTTCCTCCTTCTTCCCCCAGCTGTATATGCTGAGCATGACGTCATATGGTCTGGAATATCCCTTTGGTCAGTTGGGGTCAGCTGCCCTGGCTGTGTCCCCTCCCAACTTCTTGTACACCCCCAGCCTCCTCGCTGGTGGGGTGGGGTGAGAAGCAGAAAAGGCCTTGATGCTGTGTAACCACTGCTCAGCAGTAACTAAAACATCTCGGCATTATCATCAGCGCTGTTTTCAGCGCAAATCCAAAGCATCACCCCATACTAGCTACGATGGAGAAAATTATCTCTATCCCAGCCAAAACCAGCACACCTCCATTTTTTGCTTAATAATCAGTAATCACATCTTTTTTGTATGTCTAGTTTTGTAAATCAAGCTGTAATCCAAATTTGCTCAGATCTGTAGATTTTTGATTTTGCTCTGTAATGCCAGGGGAACCCCATTTCCATTCCTGCACAGAAGATATTTATGTGAGCAAAACTATGCCCCCTATTTTTGCTGTATAAGTGGCAATGTTCAATCTCTCTTTTTCCTTCCTCTTTCTCTCCTTTCCTCCTACAATTAGCCAAAGCTCACTTTAGACAATTCTTGAATCTTTCTGACAGTTAAAAGCTGTGATCAGACAGGGTGAATGCTTCCACTGAATTTTGATCTGATGTCATCTTTCCTTGTGTAAGAAATGACCTGATCTGAACTGTAATCAGAACACAGAAAATCATGCTTCTTTAGCAGGTTTTTTTCCTCAGTCATGACATATCTTCACACCAAATTCTTAAATATAGAACACTACAAGATGTAGACTTCCAGTCACAAGGCTCTTTTTCTCTCTTAGGTATTATAAATTGAAGTAAATATTATTAACAACCTATACTAAATCTGTAATGATTTCTTCCTTGTAGGAGTTGTGATGATTTTATAGTGTGTTTATTGGTGACACATACAGTGAGATGAAGTTTGATGGAAGGTATCATGTAGCCAATGGTAACTTTATAGTCAATGAACTTCAAATGACATTTAAAAAAACTTTCTTGTCCTTTAATTTTTTTGCATTTGACTTTTTATGCACTTTTTTCCCCCATTTGATTTTTAAATCCAAATTTTCATGTTTGAAGTAGCACTGTGGTGCAGGCACACAAAAAATAGCTTAAAAGCTGTATTCAAAATGAAATTTTAAATGGACCCTAAGGTTCTTGACAGTTTTGGTAAGTTCTTTTTTTAACAGTTTTCTGTGTGTTTCTTATCTCACTGCTAACAGCTTTGCAGCAATTCTCAGTACATTTAGCAATAATACTGCATCCCTCTAGTCTTAAATCTCACTTGAATAAAATCATGTGGGTAAAACCTGTGCATGTTTGTGTCTTCAGTACCCCAAAAATAAAACTTTAAACAGATGAGATAGTAGTAGAACAATTCATAAAGTGGTATCCAATAATGTCATAGCCACAGAGGAGGAAATGGAGGTGTAAAACTTACTACAGCATTGGTCAAACCTTCTTGGAGTTGGAAATTCATGTGTGGCCCTAATGCACGTGACCAATATTAACAGGTATTTTGCAGCTTTATTTCACCTTTCAGCATCTGAGTTATGAGAGCTTCATATAAATGGTATCCCTGCAAAAAACAGCAATGAACTTCCCAAGATTCTGTATAGCTTAAGTGTATTTCCTATAATTCTGGTTTTATGGTCATTCTGAGCTTCTAGACTAACTCTTCAGGGTACCATGACAACTGAGACCTAAACAAATATAGAAATAGATTTTGAAGACCTTCTGAACATGATCACTTTTTTATTTCTGTGACAAATATAGAATTGCTATTATTGAGGTATCTAGTTATACATATATGAATATATTTCATAGGTTTAAGCAGCCCATACAACAAATTTAATAATGTAAGCATATAAGTATCAATATAATACCTACTATAATTGTACATAATTATCTGTAACATATCTACAATGCATCAAAATGCATAAATTGCATAAATTGTATATGGCAAGAAAGCTGGTATAATGCTTTTTTAATTTTCCCTCCAAAATCCTTTGCTTATTTAAAATTAAGGAGCAACTGTTGACCATATACAAAAGGATAGCATCATCTCTATTAGTGTCCAAAGGAATAGTTTTTACCTTAGAACTATTAGTAGGCACAAAACAATTAAACTCAGAATGGTGGCCAGAAAAAAATCAGGAGAGGAAAAAAAATGAAGGAAGTGGTCAGCATTAGCGGGGTAAGGAAGAGAAAGAAATCCCAACATCGGAAGGGGAAGGGAAGTAAGGGAGGGGGGAAATTAGAGACACCTATCATGTCTTTGATTATTTCCTTTTCAGTTATTTGTTAAGTAACCCAAATTCTGATAAACATGTGAAACCATTTAAAGTAGAAATCGAAAACTGCCATAGATTTCGTGACCTCAGTTCTCATACAAATTCCTTACTAACTGCACTGAGATTGTGTCAGAAAAATAGAAGCATAATAAAAGCACACTTTTGCACACTAGCTGGAATTTTTAGTTCTTTGACCCATTTCCTTGTATGAGCTATAACAGGAGAAAGAGTAGACTTTTCTGCTCACTTTGAAGAAAACATATACTTCTCTGGAGTTCAACGATCTGACAATGTTTCTGATTGAAAACTGGCAACCCTAAACCACAATCAGATGTTAAACTCACTCATTGTGTATGGAAAACTGTTCCCTCTTTGTTCTCAGGCTTTTAAAGCTTTTCTTTTTCCTCTACCTGTTTGATAAGGAACATTTATTCTGCCTCCACTCTAGCAGCAGGGCATAAATGTGACTCATAGGGAGTTCCACATTTTGAATAAAAGCTAAGCATAATCTATTGCTTTTTAGGAATGACTAATGTCTGGAACAGCTGCTATTTCTCCTTGAAGCTAGAGGATGAATCCAGATTATTTAAAGTTTTCATTCTCAGTGTTCATGTGGGAAGTGGAAAATTTTAATGTGATCTTTGTGACAATGGAGCATTTCTAAAATATTCAAAACAATATTGTCTAATCAGTAGTTGAAAGTTGAAAAAGATTTGATTCAGAGTGTGTACATGATACAAATTGATAAATTTCACATGGATAATAATCTTTAAAAACATACTCCAGGAGAAACATATATTATCCATTGGTACCTCAACTGAAAATTTAGACAAAAATTTTCTACAGAACCCTGTATCAGAATACTTTACATGTGTGGATTGCCACAGATACTGTATCAGAATTGCATTTCAAAATAAAATATAAGAACAAATAATTTCTTTGTCTGAGAAATATCTCATTTTAACACTCTGAAATTGTAATTTCCATTTTTTATTTTGCAATGGCTTTTTTTTAAATGTAAAATACAGGAACTAGAAGGAGTCAGCATCAAAACAAAGTATTTTTAAAAACTTGAAACAAGGCCAAGTTTTTTTTAAATTTCAAGGGTGGGAGGGAAAGTTTTTCCTTAGCTAGGAATTTTAAATATTTCATTTTCATAAAAAAGCCGGATTTTTAAATCTCAAAATTCTTTAACAAACAAGTCTTTTGATCTCTCAGCAATCCTACCACCCAGCAGGGAAATAGGAGGGATATGTTAAAAGTGTTGCAGCTGGGTTTTTGCTGTTTACTGTTTTGATGTGAGCATATAAATTTTAATGGATAGTAATGACAAGGGTGGAGAGAACCTGGGAAGGACCCCACAAAAGCTCCTCTATTGAAGCTTGCCACCAAACCCCAAGTCTGTGGAGCATAATGTAAAACACTGGAGACATAAAAGAAAAATGAAAGCCTTTCAGAGTTGCGTTGTTTTCATAAATGACAGTTTGGGTGTCATCTCACAGATTATATAGATTTCATTTACCCTGGCTTTTAGGACAAAGGCTAAGCACTGTAAAACACATTGGTAAAGCAGGATGGGGCTAGCACTCAACTGGTAGGCAAGCCCAAGTGCACCAATTCCCCAGTCCAGGTATCGTTTGATGAACAGGCTGCTTTGCAGCACCCAGCTGCCCACCAAGCCCCGTGCTGGGTGTAGGGAAGGGATGTTTTTATAGTGTGCATTGTATTTCAGCTGTCAGGCCCAGGAGAGTTCAAGAGAACCTCATGAGAGTGATGAACCCTCCCATACACACACATAATTTCCACTTCAGGTAGGTGGGAACTGATGTGAAAATTTTGAATGTTCATGTTCAGTGACAGCCTCTGTTGCACGTTCGGTCGCATTCTTCACCTTCTGTACACCTTCTGTGATGTGAATATCAGCTGGCAGCTGCACTGCTTACACAAACATTTCCTCCCATGTAACAAAAACACACCTGTAACTGGTTTGGTACATGGGGAGGTTTGGTGGTCAAATTCCTCCCTCAGATCCAACTGTATGAAACTATCAGCCTCAGAAAAGTTTCCACGGCTTTATACCTAAAAGCAAAATGCAATCCATCAAATTTTTACTTATATTTTCTTTAAGAAGGTAAGGCAGATTTGAGTGAACTCCAATTCTGTTAGTTGCAATTACATTCTGTATATTTAATAGCAGGCCTGTTTCAAACTCATCTAGTACTATTTCACATAATAGCAAGCTTCCGCCAAATTAAACTTTTTATCAAAAGCCATTTTAATTTCAGCATTCCCAAAAGCATACCCTGGAAAGTAAGGCTTGTTCAAAATTTCCATTAGTTCTTTGGTGTTCTTTAGTTTTATTTTGTTTAGCAATTATAGACAATGAGCAGGAGTGTATTTGCAAGACAGATTTTTGGTTTCAGTCTTGGAGGAAATTTGCATTTTTCTGTACGTGGTTGTTTTGACTGCTGCTCTAGCTAACATCAGTATAATATTAAAGATAATCAGGGATCTGATGTTTCAGAGATTTAAGTGTATGTATAACTTCAAGCAGTTGTTTAGCTCCCTTGAAGTTAGTGACACCCTTAAAAGATAATAGATGGCATTAGTACCTTTAAACAACATCATTACAGATTCTGGGGGAGAAACACATCCCCGATGCTATAAAATCATAGAGAAAATGACTGAAAAATCTCCAGAGTTTTCCTGCTGGGACAAAAGAGAACCAAGACAATACCTTTCTCAGTGCTAATCCTGCTCTGTCAGTACTGCTCTGCCCCTGCAAAATCCTCAGAACAAATGGTATTTCAGGGGGAACTGGGCAGTGTACCTTAAAATAGAATGGTCTGTGAATTGGAGTCCTGAGTTCTAATCTTCTTCTGCTATGGTTGCATCACTTCGGCTCTCTGTGCTTCAGTTTGTAAAAGTCACTTATGAACCTTGGCTGCTTTGAAGTCAAATGAAAAAAATACATATTTTTAGACAGGTAGTATGTAAAGGGAGCACCATTCTAGTGTGTAACACAGCAAGCTGAAATCTTTGCAAAAGGAATAACCATATCATGTAGTTCATTCCAAGAGCTGTAGATGCTACTTATGTGCTGCTTATGAACATAAAAAAAACCAGAAAAATAGGATTTAAAAAATCGATTAAAATCAAGAGTTGACAGAAATCTTGATTTTAAGTGGTAAATTATTATTAAATAAATAAATCCTTATTAAAGAAGAATTAAAACCAATAAATTGTAATCTTCATAATTTTCAAGTAAGAGTTTCAGAAGCTTTCCCATTTATCAGACATCAATAATACTATCAAGATTAAGGACATACAGAGCGTAGCTTAAAAAAAAACTTTAAAAAAAGAGAAAGAGTAAGGGTGGCAGAGATAAAAGTAGGAACAGAGTCTTTGCAAGTAACATCTTTTTTTGGAAGAGTAACTGCCAAATTAAATCCTATTACATATGCACAGATATGCACAAATTAATATGTATAATGTGTATATATGCATATCAAAATCTCTTATAAAATATGCATTTATAATATACCAAATACAGCACAATATTAAGAAGTTCATTAGTTTTTTTGAAACAGGAAAAGTCAAAATTTTCAACAGAAGTTTGTGGGTAAAAGTAGTCTTGATATAAAGCTGATACAATGTTTTGTGGGAACATCATCACAGAACAATATTTAGTACCTTTAAAGACACACAACTGACAACTAATTGAATCTATATGAAGACATTATTTTATTTATTTATTTTTTAAAGGAATTTATATGCTATTTGTTTTATCTAGCATTTCTGAAAGAGGATAACCTGCAAAAAAGGTAAGCAGAAAACTTGTGACCTTTGGTTGGAACCTCTTTGAAATTCAAGGATCACTGATTACTCTCTATTAATGATATTTTTCCATTGATGTCAAATTTGTTCATAACATTACAAAAATTAATTAAACATATAAATGCCTGTAAAGTTGCTCAAATAAAAACCTATTCTACACTGTCAAAAATCTTTCTTTTGTCAACAGCGCTGGTAATGACAAGAAATAGAAAATTTTAACTGTTCAGTATTTTCTTACATGCTAACTAATCTTGATACATACTCACAGGGGATTAAAAATGGATTCAGTCTGAATCAATAAGGACAGGACGAATAAATTCTTATTTTTTATTTTATGGACGAATAAATTCTTATTTTTTATTTTATGAACGATCTTCTCATTGCTGCATAATTATCTGCATTTATCTTTGAAGGCAGTGTTTTTAATAAAGTCAGGGGGGTAATTTTTCATAAGGCACTAAATGACTATGAAATTAACAGGTGATTTTTTTAACATTACTGAAAGATCACTGCGTTTTGGGGAAAAATATCTTGCAAATCTGTAAGCAGATACCCACTCAATATTTGGTGCGGCAACTAAATTAAGTGCTCAAGCTATCTGTACAAGATTCCCTTTGTTTCACAGAAGGATCAAACTTATATATGTTTCAACAAAGATCCAGAAAGTACTAACGGCTCACAGCCAATACTACTAGCACAGGAGGGCATATCTGGCTCAGCTGGGATGTTTGCCAGTCCTCACTCAGAACAGTTAAAGATAAAAACATTCCATACACATACTCGTGACTGTCTTCAGCCACATCTTCCCAGGCCTACACAAGGCCATCCTCCGACCTGATCTTGTAAAACTAGTTCTTCAAAGGCTTGGCAAACGTGCAGCACAACAAATTCTAACGGTCACTCTTGAAAACAAATGCTAGGTGTTCTGAGCTGCTCCGACAATTTCATTCCCCAAAGTCTAGTTGTACCTGAAGACTCAGCTGTACATTCTAGGAACTACTCATGGAACTGTAGAATGCAACTCCATTTCCTACATAGTTAAGAAAAAATCACAGCAACGGCATGGTAAAAAAATTGTTAAGACTGTAAAGTCAAACACACAGTTATGCTGTCCCAGATTTAGAACTGAATATGCAATCCTTACCTATGCTGCTTTACACCCCTAATATAAAATTCTGCCTTTTCCAAGGGACAGTAGACTTTCTCGAGTCCCAGATTCAAGTATCTGCTTCAAAAAGGAGACAATGAAGCTTCTCAAAGGGAAGGTTAACCATTCTTTTAAGGCAAAAAGAGAATATATCTCCTCTGAAATATTGCAAATGTCTGAACTTCTTTCAGTGAAATTATGAGAAACAAACTAATGAGATCACTCTGCAATGGACATTCAGTGTGCAAAATTTCAGCCCATCTCATTTAATTTTAATGAATATATAAGCAAATGAAGAAAGCTGAGTAATGAGAATTTTTGGGCAGCCTTGATACTTGGCAGGGCTACCAGTTTTGTTTATAATGCATAGTATTGTCACTCTCATGAGTAAAGTTAAGCTTCTGAAATAAATGTCCATAGGATCAAGATCTTATTTTAAATTAGTTGTAAACTAAAATTCTGCTTTACCTTTTTCTTTGGTGTAACAGGATTTTTATGAACTTCTTTTCTGAGAACATATGCATTATCCAAATATAAATGTGTAAATACTACTAATCATTTCCATAAGCTTAAAATCCAAGCTGTGATAAATCTGATTTCTGTAATATTTTTTTGCTTCTATAAAGTGTCAGATTAACAAGGCCAGGTAAGTTCTCTTTCTTTTCTCAAGTTTCATGTGTTTTCCTTCTAGTAAAGAAAAAAAAAAACTTTGTTTTTTCATTTTGAGTTGGATCTCTTGCTGAAGATACAATTTAATTGCTATTTACCTGTCAGTGCACACTGCAAAAGAATGAGACCAATTAACTTGAGTAAAGAAAAATAAGTCCCATATAAAAAACAATAACTTACATTGAATTAACAGAAGAATAGCTGATCTCTCTTTATATTTATTCTGAGTATTGAATGTCATTTCCATTGATCCCTGCCTAAGGACAGTAAAAGTTTCACCCATGCTGTCATGATACAGGCCACTACGCTTTTGTCTGCTGATTCTTTCTGTTTTGCCACTACCTGCCGTTGTTTGCAGACTATATCAAACTATGAAGAAGTGCATTTTCAGTATGTGTAGAAAGAGAAGGGATCTATACACAAACTTTTGTCCAGCCAGGAGCAATTCTATTGCTATTTCCATAAACCACAAATTCAATGCTAAACCACTTAAATCTTTTTCTAGAGTCCTGAGAGCAAAGCTCAAGTGGAAAGTTTTTTCTTCAGTTTTCCTAACTGGCTGTAAATTTCTTCTTCCCCTCTTGCAAATGAACAATCCCTCTGGACAGGACATTCCTCCAGTGATTCTGTTTATCTCAGCACTAGATGTCCGACCTGTGCTACTTGCTTAGTCACTTCTTGTTACCTTATTAACTTATCTTCTCATATTTAAAGGATAAAATGAAAACTCCAGAGGCAATTCAGGCATCTAGGACAGCTATCCAAAAGACACAGGATAAATCTCCTTATGGAGGGATCTATTTCTTTCCCTTGAGTATACGGGAATCTAAAAGGCTTAAACTCCTGGGTAGTTAAAGGTACATAACATGAATTCCACTTTTATTGCCTTATTTCAATTCATTGTTATGGTTCAAGGATCAGTGTATGTAATATTATTCGCCAAGCGGTATGTCCCTCAGTACATGAGTAACTGTCTCAACAGTCTGCTGGGAGAACCTTCTATTGGTACAATTTTTAAAACATCCAGAGTTGCACTTAAGCACATTTTAGGTCTTCTCAATCTTATTTCTACATCCCATACATTTTATGTATTAAAGCTTACTTAAACATTTTTCCTTTTTTTTTTTTTTTTTTTAAATTGTCCAGGGCTAGAACATTATTTTCATTGTATAGTATATGATCCAGAAGTAACCATCTTATGGTACCTGATTGCAAGGTAATCCTTTCTATAGATTTCCAAAATAAATAGCTGTATTCCAATTACCATCTTCCAACAGGATTTTTGCAGAAATTTCTCTGTTAAAAGTCATGATGTTGGCTGGTCTTGTTTCTACTCAGCAGCAAGATCAATCATCCAAGAAGCCTGGCAATCTTTCTGTCAGTTCTTTCTTTTGTACCTTATTTCTCCCTTTGTTCACTCAGAAGATCTGTAGTGATTTATTCCTCAGCATTTGGGGAAATAATGTTTCTGTTTGAGACAGCCGGAGATCAACCGTTATAAGCAGAAGTAAGCCTGGAATTGCCCACCCACAGAAGTTATTCATAACATTGCTGTCTAAGGGGATCATAGGTTAGGTTAGTTGATAGGAGGGCAATTGTTTTGCGGAGTGGAATAGTCTTCTGCCTAAAAATGTAGTCTCAGGGAAGTCAAAATATTCTGACAGAGAAAAGTTTTGTTTTATTTAAAAAAATTATTTGTTTTCACTCTCTTTTCATTTGTATAATGACAGAAAATGTTGTTTCCCCACTGTAAAAGTGTTAATTTAGACTTTATAATTCTGTTTCATTATGGTTTGGCTTTTATACTACAATTTGTAATATATTTATATAATTTAACATCAGGTATATATTTTGTGATGCCTGACATCATCAATACTTTCTACTAAAAATTTTCAGAATGTCCAACCAAGGAAATTTTAACAAGTTTGTGTTTGTTCCAATTCAAAACTTTAAGAAACACTTATGCTCAAATCATATAGAAAAGAAAAAAACTAAAGAAGTAGAAAAGATAGGATAAATGATAAATGCTCCCATAATTTGAGTTTGTACTGTATCCAACTAAATGGACAGAATTAAGGTGGTATTCTTATCTTCCGACTTCTGTCCTCTGTCCTTATAGAAGTCTCTTATGCTTTAGTATGGCATTCTCTTGAGGAAGTTTTGCACTTTAGTATGCAGCTGTGTTTATTTTTATTTAGAGATCTACCTTTAAGAATTGAGTCCATCTTTATCAAATTTCTGCGTGCTAAAATATCTATGTGTATTAAGAAATAGTAAGTACTACTGCTACAATCAGCTCAATAAATATATATGCACAAATAAGTGCAGTACTAAATAAGGAATTAAGCATAAATACCTAGTCTCACATGTAAAAATATCTTTAAGAAGCAAAAATGAAAACATAGACTGTGAAATTCAATAAGATTTGGGTTAAAATCATACAGACATCAGTACTGAGGACAAAAAGAGATTTCAGTTATTTTTAACTGATTTGAATACTTCATGGAGTGTGTTTGAGAAGATATCACTTCTGCAAAGCAGCATACTAAACAAGTGAAGAAGTGCAACTGTTTCCAACTGACAGCAATCTATAGGATTTTTGCGAAAATCATAACAACCCTCTGCCTTCCTATGGCCAGTTCCATTAGCAATTGTTCCAGTAAAGTGTAAATAAGTATCATAAACACCATCACATTTCAATTATCATAATTTTTATCTACAGTATTTAGGGACCAGAAAGTCTGTGTTAACTGCTGAACTCTAATTTTTTAAATTTTTATGAGATAAATTAGAATGCAGCAGATGCCTAAATTAAAGGTGTTTTCATTTCATACTGAAATTTTATCACAGACCATTTGCCTTTCCTTCACTATTCCCGCCCATACGCACATGGAAATGACTGGAAAAGATTAAAAAAAAATAACTTTGTGGATTGTAAATGCATCCTGCCAGCTTTGAGCTTGTCTGTTTGTTTGTCCCAAACCTCTCTATGCCAGTTCTACAATCATCTCCTGCCAGATTTGGCTTTCAAAATTAACATATTTTGTATATGACATATGTTTGAAATTATTACAAAATGCAGCCAAGAACTGGAAATTTACAATGAAAAAAAGTTATTTTAGCAAACATTTGGGAGCCAGGGAAGACTTTGTTGGCTTAAAATGTTAGGACAAGCTATTGTCTATTAAATTAAATAAATTTAATATGTAACCTACAAGTTGTCATTACCACACTGTCTGTTTTTTTATGCCTGGATCATTTCTCCCCTCTTTCATATATACATTTGATATAAGTGTGTACTTTTGTACCTACAGACAAAGAAAAGCATCACATACTCCTCTCATGTTAAAAGTGGCTGTAAAGTCTTGAAAATCTTACAGTACTGTCAGAGCCAAAAATTTCTGCTTCTCATTAAGAACTGGCATATTGTTCTTGTCACACATACGCATTAAGCACTCCACTATGGTCACTGGGCTCTAATCTTTGTTGCTGCTGCTGGTTTGGAAACAAAACAGCATTTTCTTTTGATTGTGCAAGACCCCAGGACATAAAACCTTGGATGCTTCTCCTCCAGCTTGGCTGCAGCCAGTTGTGTGGGCCAAAGAGGCTGTCATCTCCTGAAGGATCAAAGCTATTGGGACCTTCTTGGGACCACAGCTGTGGAGGAATAGGGTTGTGTAGCGAGATATTGCCTCTGCATCCTGAGTGCCGTGAGTGGGGCAAAAGAAAAGCATGGGTGGAGGCACACCCGGAGCACCCAAACCCATACTGATTTGCAGGCAGCACATTCCAAACAGCCTGACCAACGCTTCTGGGCTTGTCTGAAGTGGTGGCCTTATTGCTATTTGGCAAATATGAGGAAAAGAGTAGCCTATCCCACCACTTTAGCAGAATTTACCTTAAGTATTTAGTCCTGAGTTACCTAGAATAATTCTGGCTGAATTTCATAACCTTTCTCCTTTATCATTAGAATGTATTTCAACCATAAAGGATCATGACAGTGGTGCTAGAGAAAAATATTTCCTGAAAAAAAGCAACCACCTATAACTGAAGTGCCCAGAATGATTAGTTAGTATATACTTTCTCTTTTGGATCTTCTTCACATTTCTCACCTTCTCTGGAGTTTTCACGCACAATAGAATGGAAACCTTTACAGCACCTCTTAATTCTTGTTTGTACACAGGTTAAGATGCAGAATCAAAGCCACCTTATATGCTAATTTTTCACCAACCCAGCTTTTCTTGACCGCTCAGCATCACAATCACATCTCCTTTCCAACCATGTTAGATGTAACCCTGTAAGCAGTTTGCCAGACTTTTAGCCATGTCCTAAGTATGGAGGAGTAGGAATCCCAAATAATTAAAAATTTAGGACTATATTGCTAGGCATTTCAAATCTGGTGACTCTACTAAATTAAATGGAACTGTGCTGATTTACACCAGCAAAAAGTTGCACCCTGCATATTCTGAATTAGCCAAAATTCAAATCTTCATTTACTAGTATATTCTAACAAATGCTCTACTTCAATGTCCTCCCTTGTTAAATAATGGCTTGGAGTATAAAATTTACAAGCTTGCAAAAATGTGACCAGAAAAGACCCCAAAACCCTATGGAAGAGCACAAAATATTATTTGTTTACATTTGCTTGTTTCTCCCAATGCCAAGTTTATGTTTTAAGGCACTACATACATATATATACAGAATTAACATATGCAGTTCTACTGACTTTGTTGGGGATGAACAGCAGGATGTTAATTTTGAATTTATGCATCTCAACAACCAAGTGGCTCCCATATTATTAACAAAGATACAGAACTTTTTTTATCAAAATAAGATCAGCTAATAGATGACTCTGAAGAGCAGGTGGGAGAATAATCTTTCCTTCACAAAGAATAGAAAAGGCCCTAGAGTCCATGAATTACATCAACACAAAAAAATGAAAATTCTGGAAGAAGTGTCAAGACCTACAGACAGTGATGGGGTAAATCCAGCTCTATTTGCCTACATGACTGACTGCAAAATGTACGACTAGCCTTGGATCTCCTATTATGTACTTCATTATCAAAGTGTTGATTGTTATTAGATATAACTCCTCCAGGTAATCGGAAAAATAGCCATATCAATTAGCATATATTATGGATATTAAACATTAAGATTAAAATCTGTTCCACTATGATTCATAGGCAACAGTTTTGCAGCACGTATAAAGCTGTGCCAGCTTTGGTCCTGCTGTTTAAGGTATATAGATTAATCATTGCAGGGTTTCTGTTTGTTTTTTTTTAATTAAGGGCTTACATTTACCTACTTCATATGAAGTATTTTTGGTTAAATCCTTTATTCACATAGGATTAACCCATCTATAAGCTACAGTCAATAAAAGCAGGTTTTCACCCTTTGTTTGGTCAGCAAGAGCAAGTCAATTTATACTAAAACCACTTTGGAAACATCATTCTCTGCCATACCCTCCCAGTACTGGTGTGTTCTATATAGGGATGATACAAATGCTATCAGAAACACAACCCAGGCCTTCCAAGGTGACAAAAAGATCTTAATACCTTTTAGTGATGTTAGGACCACAACTTTGAATAAATATGATCTTGATTTTTTAAAATTTAAACAGTGAGTTTAGCAACAGCTATATCTTATTTTCAGAAAGTATATAGACATTGTGAATTTTCCTAATGCAATACAGTGGTTTCTAATGCATTATGCAAACTCATGTTTAGTTCACTTCCTGAACTCAAATGGCATGCTGAATATTTGGCTTCAATTCATTGAACTCCTATTGCTACTTAGGAAGATTTATCTTTTCATATGGAGCCTTAATCAAGACAAATTCTACCACAACAGTTGCCACACATTTTTTGCCATGTGCTATGTGTTTAGTTCACCCAAAGCCTATTTCAAAGAACTATAATTTGAGCATTACATCACTTCTGTCATTCTGGCATTATCTGAGGCCTGTTTTATTTTCCATTTCTTTTCCTCCCACCCCTACTAACTTATTAATATATAGGAGAGTGCATGTGTCTCTGTTTTATGCTCCGATTACCATCTTGCTTGCACTGCTGGTTTTGCATATACAGTAAATTCTAAGAAGATGGTCTTAGCAAAATGTGAAAAAGCAGAATGACAGTGCAGGAGATTTTGGGCTAGATTCATAAGCAATAGTCAGATTTATTGGCTCCCCAATATTTCTTATATTGAGTTTATTTAAATCTGTGACTCATATATCACTTATGAAATGGTGACAAGCAGCTTATGAATCAGCCAGTCTGCTATCAACAAATTGTTATGAGCTCGTTATCAAGTTGATTTGGGGGCACACCAAACAGATTCCAGCTGGATAGCTCAGAGTATATAAAATGTTGTCCAAAAGCTCTGTTAAAATGTTAATCAAGGGCTGTCCGCTCTCTTCTTTAATTCACAGTTGAACAGTGCTCAGAGGTTTTGTGGTTTTTTGCTAATGCAGAAATCACAGAAACCGAAGAAAAGACTTGGGAATTCCATTTCTGGCTCTGTCATAGCAGTCTTCACTACACTGAGGATATTTGCACCCCATGGAGCAGCTGTGCTACCCTGCCTGCACAGATACAAGTGTCTGGGATAGATCTGCTTTGTAGCCAAGCTCTGCAAGCCGTTGATCAAGCACTGCCATTCTGCATTAAGCTACTCCAGATAGCCCATAATATTCCATTATTTACAGTCCACCTGCAAGCCTGCTTTTCTCAAAAAGGTGATGAATCTTTCTGATGGGCTTTTGAAAGCAGAAGAGATCAAATACTTAAAATTACACAAAACATATTTTAGCATAACAAGATCTCAGACAAAAGACTCAATGGGTTTGAGTACATGACAATGTCACTCCTTTGCAAGGGCTGCGGGCAGGGTTGATGTGGTAGAGGAACAGAAAGGAGAGCTCGTTGACAGCCATTTGCTTCGTGGCCTGTAACAAATGAAAGCTCAGTATATTCACACAAAGAAACATACTCACAGCCCAAACCCCAGTCAGGACTACTATATGAGTGACAATGTCATTCCAGTGAACATGTTAGAAAGGCAGGCTTTGAGACTTTTAAAATACGAAATGCTCCAAGCATTTCTTGAAATTAAAATATAGTCTAAGTTATCACATAGATGCAGCCTATGGGTAGCTGCACTGAGCCTAATTGAGCTGCTCTCTGTGGCACAATCCAGGCCAATATGAGCCTCTGAAAAGGTACAGCTTATCTCTAGGCATGCTAGGGAATGTTATCAGTGCAGCTGCTCTGAGACAGACTTACCCCAGTCTGACTACCTCTGACTTGGTACATCACTAGGCAAGTCGCAGGAAGCCAGATTTTCAAAAATATCTAAGTACCTATGGTGCCAAATGGGATTTTCAAAAGTTTCCTTAGAGCCTCAATGGCACTAAAAGTAATTAGGCACTTGTCAAACTCCCAGTAAGACACAATCTGTGTCTTAGGATTCTTTGTACCTTTGAAAGTCAAGCCCTTCACCTCTTTGTGTCTCAGCTAATCCTTTCACGTGGGACCACAATATTTAAATATCACAAACACATACAGTCAGGTTTAATTAATGTTTGTAACAAGCTTTTTAAAGATTGCATAGTCTCTGGTAACAGATGTAATGTTGGTGTTCCTAGTCTTCAAATAGGTGGACTGACTTCTGGAGTCAGGCAATGCTGATTATCTACACTGCTTCTTTTTGTTGTATGCCCCAATAACCTACCAATTCTATCAAATTCCCACCCAGTCTTGAAAAGCCTCATTCCAAAGCTATAGCAAAATTATGGTCAAAGGGTTTAAATATCCTTGGTTGTACCATATGCTGTGGAAGTTCCATCAAAGAAAATGTCTGGGATACAAACACAACCGCTACAGGACACTGTTATTCCTGTCATGCCCCAGGTTTTTTACTACGCTGTCTGTGTCCTTTCAAATCCATGTTCTTTCCTGTTCCCACGAATCTGCCAGCATTAGTGCTCTTTGGGAACTTCCTGTAGCCCTGAGAAAGAGGGAGCAAGAGCTCAACCCGTAACAAAAAAACACAGCTAACACATTCACTTTGTGGAAATGTGTTCTGATGTCAATGCTTAACTTTTAGTTGGTTCCATTTCTAACACAAATCCTTATTCAGTTCCTCCCTGTCTGTCCACCACTCCATTTCCTCAATTATGGCAAGATGGAAGCTACGTCTGTAATCTCTCTTCTTACAGACCTCTTTTGAGTGACAAGCCAGAACATTTCCCCGGAATCCCACTACTCATCTTCTGGTTTTTTTGGATAAGTAGGAAAAAAACAGACTTTGGATTTTGAGGACAGCCTGTGTAATAGTTGGAAGAAGGCAATAAAGAACACATCTGGGAGACAGCTGAAAATATCTTAGATTAAGTGAAGAAACAGGTGTAAAAGCATTAGCCCATTTAAGGTATTTTGATTTTGAGGGTGCAAATGAAATTCCTTTTTGAGACTGTGGTGAACTTCAGACTTCATCAGTGGTACAAATAATAAAATACTAGCCCTTGGAACAACCAAATAATGGGTTGAGTTGTGATCTGACTTTTTTCCTCAGCATGTCTCCATCCTGATCCTTAAATTGACTTGTCAAGCTACTTTCACATAGCAGACATTTTGATCACCTAGCCCTGAATGCCTCTGTGATGGAGCACTAATTGATCATCAGCTGCCTGAAGGTTTCAACATCAGCTAAAAAGTTAGTGTGACCAGACAGATTTGCTAATTTGTTGTTTTAGTTTTTAGTTTTACTCTTTGCTCCCTGTTCAAAAAAACTCCTTGAATTTATGTCGCTCCATCTCGTTGGAAATCCTTAGATCTGAGATCCGCAGGTCCTGCTCCTAATGTTCTCAAGGGATACTTTACACTTTGCAGGCTCAGGCAATGGCTATCAATTCAGGGCTAAATGTGCTGCATCAAAAGATAATGGTCTGTGATGGGGAGCAGCTAAAAACAGCAACCTGGAGAACAGCTTCACAGTAATTTTCAGGAAGTGTATTTACAGAAAAGAAAATATTAATTCCCCAGCCTTAGAAGATTCTTCCCAAAAGTGCCTTCTTAAAAAGTTGAAATTCTTGGAATACCTCAGTGGGCTGAAGGACCTAGGGAGAGAAGCTCGTTCCCTAATAAGCTAAATGTGAAGAGAAGGCATTTTGCTAGTAAAAATTTCTACAGACCGAAAAGGAAAATCTTAATACAAGGGAGATAAATAGTGCTTATGTGGAGGTATAGGCTCCTTCTTTTATATACTAGTTAAATTAACACCAGCTAGACTGGCAGCTTTCCCAGATCAAAGGCTACTAATAGCATAATCTATTTCTTAACCAATGTATTTTTTTTTTCAAATTATCCACTGTGCACTGATGTGCAAAAGAAACATCAATTCCTAATAAAAAATTGGCTATTATCTAATGAGTAGAAGCTAGAGGTCATCTTGAGAATGCAATGTTTAATAGTAGCCTTAAAGTACTGAACTAAATAAATATCCTTTATTGTGGTAACCTCATGACCATATTTATTTTTAATTGCTGGAATAAATGATTTCTGCTTAGATGGTTTAAACAGATATGTTAGGACTTTTCTAGGTTTATTACTTCATGCAAGTGCTGATGTGCAAACTGCAAGACCCTGAAGTGCATGCATAATCAATAATGCATCTAGCTGCTCTCTGACTGAGTTCAATTGTAGTATCTATTAGACCTAGCCTTCCAATACCTTGCCTTGAAATAATTATTCAGGCATTTCAAGGCAAGCTGTGCTACATTAACTTCTTTCTGGTAGTAACAGAACAGAAAGGAAATGCTGCTTGCAGTATAGACACTGTGCAGTACAATGTTCCCTGTAACAAAATGACCCACCAAACTCTTATTCACTGGTAACAATATTTCTATACTCTTCTTCACATTTGTACAACATTTATGTAAGCCAAATTATTTACCGTCCCTCTTATCTTCCTTTCTTTTTAGAGGCATGTACAAAATAGAGAATATTCTCTACACAGGAAGTCACTGCATGCTTTGTATGGCTTGGACATTTCTTCTTTGTTTTTAAGATATTATTCAATTTGTATTTCATATTTAAAAAGGGAGAAGGATCAAACTAATGTTTGCTGGCATTCCAGCTGTGTATTGAAGAAGCAGGACAGCTTTTTGAAATCAATAGAAAAATTCCTACCCTTTGGCTCTAGCACTAAGAGACAAAGTAGTTGTTAGCTTTTGGCAACTGTGGGACAAATGTGGACCTTTGGGCTGCTGTCCACCTTTTATGGGTGGAGAGGAATATTCTGAAAATGATGAAGAAGAGCAAGTGGGGAGTGTTATAGACGCTCGTGACAAATTGGAGGAGCCAATTTGTATTAAATAAAAGATCGAATTTATTAGCAAGCGATAAAAGAGCAAAACAGCGCTGGGCGGCCGGGGAGACAGTGCTCCGCCACAAGCTCGCACCCAAACAGGGGAAGAGCCTCTTTATTTATACAGTCTTTTTAGTCCCTGATACGTGAAGGCTGGCTGGTATCTTTGGTATCTTGTGCCATCAGGTGTTAAGTGGTCGTAATTTGCCTTCTGGTGGTTGTTGGGATGAAGGCCGAAGTCTTCCTCAGCTGTTCTCTAGGTGACTCAAGTCCCATTCATGCTCTGTAAACGTTTCTCTACATATGCTAATCATCGGTACTCATGGTCTTAGATAAGTGAAGAATATCCCTACCTCCACATGCGATTTCATGAACAAAGTTAACCCGTTCATTACAGGGAGGATAAATTAAAACATTAAGCACTAGAATAATTCAAGAATTATGAGACTGTCTGCATATTCCAGAGTTACACCAGTATAGTTAAGGGCAGAATATGGCTCATGACTTTTGTAAATGTTGTGGTGCTGTATCTTCTTCTCAGTCAATGCAGAGTCAATTGACAGTGACTCTGGACTGGTTTCTTCTAGTTAAGGACTTTCAGTGACCTCGCGTTCACACCAATCACTCACTAGTTATCCAGTCTGAAAAGTCAATATAATTTTCAAAAGATGACAGACCCACATACTGCTCTTTCACCATTACACAAGATTCATTTAATGTGTACTGAGATTACCATGCATTATCACTTGTGCAATAGTTAAACTAAAAGCTGAAGGTCAATTTGCCAGGTACCTTACATCTAGCTCAGCCTCACACCTGGCAGGTCACAGCACTCACTGACATAATGATGTTTCCAATAAAAGAAACCTTTCTGTTGATACTTTCATTCTATTCCTATCTTTAGGATGGAGTCTATAAAATTTAATTTCAGGCTGGGTTAATTCTTAATCTGGCAATGAGTAGAGGCATACAACAGTACTAAAACATGCACAAGTTGTAATGGTCTGGACATGGCTATGAAGATGGTGACTTGATGTATAAAACAGCTACTGTAAACTATACAGTGCAATATAAGTCCCTTCGGCGGTAAGGCTCTGACTGCAATATACTGAAGTTAAGCATAATGTCACTGTTCTACACCAGTATATTTTAAATTTATTTAAAACTTTTTTCTTTTTTTTTTCCCCAGTGTATTTTTATAATGACCTCTTCTTAATCAAAACAAACTTACAATCATAATTCTACTCTTATCTTCTCTGACAAATTGTTTGTATCTTATTCTAGCTTCTGTGGTTTTCTGGATCGTTTCTTCAGCACTTCTTACAAGGAATGCTTCTCCTCACCTCTACAATGTACTGTGGATAGCATACAATGCTTGGTCCCTTTCTTTTCTTACTTCTGTGCAGGGGGTGCCCACAAGCATATATTCACCTAAAGCCTCTATGCCAATAGCTTGGATATCTATTTTTCCTTCAGTATTTGTACTGGTAACCTTTCATGATCAGCTATTGCCTTAAGACTGCACATCTCAATCATCTCCCACCTCTGATTTTGCTTTCCTTCATTTCTGATCATCTTCAACCTTACCACCTTTCAGTCTGCTACTGAGACCCATGACCTAGGGACATTTTACAATTACAAAAGTTCTCATAACTAAAACTATGTTTCAATTTTGTTACCTTCTTCTGGAAAACAACTGAAAAACATAGCCTTCTTTTCCATTCCACAGAGTTATTTGCAAGATCATTTCACTTCTTTGTCACTGAAACAAGAGATCTGTGGCCTTGGCAAATGCAATATTGCCCTTCCTGTGGATAGTCAACAAGCTGCTGTGTGGTTCATTTTCTCATCTGCCATGTAAAACACTGTTCCCCTCTCTACCTGTTCTTGCTAGTTCATTTTTACCGTAGTTGCACTTTTAAAGCCTGGAAGACTTAGCTCCACCTTTTCTTTCTTTCAATATGAACAGATTGAGTTGCATGTTTGATCAGCCTGTAATGCCAGCCTTGCTGTCCTGCATGTTAGATTTTCATAGTAAAAGGAAGTAGATTAGTATTCCTTCAGTACTGGGCCAAATAACGCACGTTATAGTCATATCATCATGAAATATAACAGGTATATTAATATGGTCGGTACCAGATTATTTTTTGGTTCTTATTCATGGGGAAAAAGCAACATTTCATTAACACGCTACAGAATTTCAAGAATGTTGCAAGTTAAATATTTTCCTGCCTTTTATTGGCTAATGGAAATTATTATTCCAATGGCTGCCAGATTAATGGTAATGATAATTCTTAAGAGAATCTGCTAGAAAAGAACAAGCAAACAACCTCTTAACTGTGCTCTAAGTAGGTTTGCAAATCTATGCTATGCACAACTAAAATCAGTGGAGACTTTCTGTTCTATTCGTCTCTCAAACAAGAACCAGGTAGAAAAATATATTCTTAAAATCAAACAATTTTGCTCACTTCTTTATGGCAAAAAATCAATACAGGATTTCTGCTGAAATAAAAAAACAGTAGGAAAGCAAGAATACTGTCCCCTCCATGATGTAAAAATTTTCTTCATTTTGCTTTTTAGGTTGAATCAGTCAGAGTCTTGCATCCAGTCTTGATCCAAACAGCCATATATGCACCAACGTTTTCAGTTTTCTATTACTTTCAGACCCTAGTACAAACACCAAAAATCTCTGAAGTACTACAGCTTATGACAATCTGAATAGTCCCCCCCTATTTTCTGGATTGAGCAACTCTGTTTCTTGAGCCCAAAGTTTCTTCCATCCACTGTTATAATGAGTCTAATCATTGTGTGAAGTCAAAGAGCTTTTTCTAGTGGCTTTCTCTTGCAATAGTTATTACAGAATATTTTATTTTTATAGATTAATTCTATTTCTATGAATAAGAATTATGATCATAGGGCAACTGAAGTTAATAGCCCATTTTGGTGGATATTACTATATAGGTTCTCAATTAAGTACTAGTTGGCTACTAGTGTTGATAAAGTGAAACCTTCCCACGTAATATAGTACCTGTTACACAGAGTTCAATTGAAACTGGAGAATACCTGCTGTCATAAATCATGGAATGGTGCTCTTTCATTCCTATCTTGTATTTTTGAGATAGTGTACTGTGGTTAATTTGACATGAAAAGGATGTGAGTTTAGTACTCATTCAAAAAGAAGCCTACTTTTTTCCCAGGGAGACTTAAAAATTACATCTAATAGCAGTAACTTATTCAGCTAATTGGTATCTCTTCTTCTTGTCTAGTAGCATTCTGGGATGCATGTGTTTGCATGTAATTTTCATCCTAGGCCCTTAGTAGTATAGCTGATGGCTTACAATAATTTCTATGAACTGCCCAAATATAAATCAAGCCCAATTTTTTTTTGTGGGACGGAAAGATAAATTATTCTAATTGGGGCTATATGATATTCTGCTGACATCTCACCAGCTGTACTTGTGTGCAAATTCCAGCTTTTATGATGCAAGTTGAGCTACAGCAAATACAGTAAAAATCAAATACAAAAATAAGTTAACACTTGTAGCCAAGCCTGTTAAAATTAGCTAACCAAATTATATTAAATCCTCCATCTGTTTGTTACATTATGCTGACAATAATAGTGGTAAAACAAATTTACTGAGTATGTTTTATAGACTGTGCTGTCTGTAATTTTATTTTTTAATTTCCAGACTGCAACTTCTGGTTATTTGTATTGTGCTATTTTATTTACACAGATACTCTTTCTTCACCATTACATATTTAATAGTCTAGTTATTAGTTTTAAGATGAATTCTAAACAGTCTGAATGATGTGATAATTATCTTTTGATCAAGATATTCATTTCTATGTTTAGTTTATGGTAAACAACTCTAAACTGTAAGTTCTCTTTAGTTTCTTTTGGCCTTGCCAAAAACAGGAGAAGGATTTCGTTCTTATCCAGGCTGTACACATTGCCTTGCAACATGAATGTCCACATTCACAAAAGAAGACTGTCATAGAAATGTTGTGTCTTCCATTTTTCCCCTTTAACTGATCAGTTCAAGAAGTGATATTCACAGTCAGGTAAGTCATCTATGTATCTCATACAACATATAGGGAAAGACAGATCCCTAGAGTGCAGTCTATTAACAACCTATATATGTGGAGCAGCACAGGTGTCTAAATCAGCTCACAGGGAACCATGAAATATGGGATGTACTTGAGGTTTACCTTATTCCCCTATTCCAGAGAGCCTGCTCAAGACCTATATTCACAGGCAAAAGCTACTTACACCATCCATTCTGGAAACAGGATGGAAACAGAAGAGAAGTATCCTGCTCTTGCCTTCAAAAAATGGCAGCAGCCATGGTAGAGGTTGGAGTGCTAGGAAGTGAAAAATGTAGCTTCTAGACCTCCTTCAGCCTGAAGCCATTCAAACTGCATGTCTTGCCTCCTAGGAAGATGCCTAACATTATTCTGTGGTCTACATGAATGGATGGCACCTTACATCTCTCCTGTTGAAGTTAAAAAACAGGGCTTAGAAGGCAATCCAGTTTTCAGGGAATCATAAAGGCTGAGAACATAGAGAGATCTGTTTCCCTGAGGAGACCTTTTCCATAAGATACGAGCCTTCTAGGTTTCTAGTCCTGTCTCTAGGGACTGCTTATGCATTAGAGTCATGCAATAAGGTAAGTGAACAATGTTTGAAAAAGAGTTAAAAGCCAACCAAACTCAAAGATACCTATACCCTCTTTAAGCATCTAAGTGCTTGGGCAACGCTTTATAGGTAACTCACAAGGACTTCGATGTTTTTGTAGGTTGCACTTAAGGCACTTACATCTTTTAGTTCTGGATTCAAGCCCTAATTGGCATGATTGAGCAATCTATGAAGACACATACATAAAAACCCTGTAGAACAGGGTTTATGTAATAGAGAGTAAGTGCCAAATCGCAACTGTTTCTCCTATAAACAGAGGAAAAAAGTTATTTCAGAAGAGAAAAGAAGCAGGGTGTTTTTGCAAGATCCTACTATCAGACCTCAACTATTTTTAATGTAGTTGACAGTAGATTCCACTGAAAAAAAAATGTTGTGGAGCTCAGCAAGTTATTCAGAACCCTCATTATGTTGTAAGTCAAGCAAGCAAGGCAGAAGACCAGCTTGGCTGAACAGAGAACTCCTCATGGAACTCAGGAGGAAAAAGGAATTGCATGATCTCTGGAAGCGAGTTCTGGCATCACAGGAAGATTACAGAACCGTAGTTCACATATGCAGGGGGAAGACACAAAAGGCCTAAGCTCAACTAGAGTTGAAAATGGCCAGCCTTTTGTCAGACAACAAGAAAGGATTTTTTAATATGTTAATAGCAAGAGGAGGTCCAAGAAGACCATTGGACTGATACATGTTTGTCCTGGGTTCAGCTGGGATAGAGTTAATTTTCACAGGAACCTGGGAGGGGGCACAGCCGGGACAGCTGACCTGAACTAGCCAATGAGCTATTCCATACCATGTGACATCATGCTCAGTATATAAATGGGGAGTGGGCTGGGGGGTGCTCTGGGCTTTCGGTGGGGCAAGTGGTGGAGCATGGGGTTCTGGTGGTGGGTGGTGAGCAGTTGCACTGTGCATCACTCGTTTTGTGTATTCTTTTATTAGTACCGTTGTTGTTGTTGTAACTTCTCTTTTTGCATTGTCCCAGTAAATTGTCTTTACCTCAACCCTTGAGGTTCTGGGTTGGTTTTTTTTTCTTTTCTCCTTTCTGATTCTCCTCCCCATCCCACTGGAGAGGGGGGGAGGAGTAAGCAAGCAGCTGCATGGTCCTTTGTTACCAGCTGGGCTGAAACCACGACAATGTTGAAGATGGTCAGGGATGAAGAAAAAGTGGAGGCATTCAATGCTTTTTTTGCTTCAGTCTTTAATAATACTGATAGACTCTGGGCTGCCGAATCGCCTGAGTTGGAGGACCATGGCTGCAGGAGCAGTGATTTTCCATACACGGACACTGAAATTGTAAGGGATGAGTTATATCTGATGAATGTTCACAAGTCCCTGTGGCCTGACAGGATTCATCCCAGAGCACTGAAGGACTATTAGTGGTTGTTACAGCAGTATCCCTCTCAAACATCTACCAAAGGCCTTGGGAGTCTGGGGAGGTCCCTGCTGACTGGAAGCTAGCCGAAGTTATTCCAATTTACAGAAAGGGCATGAGGGAAGACCCAGGAAACTACAGACCTGTTAGTCAAACCTCAGTTCCTGGGAAATTATGGAGATCATACTAGTTGCTATTGTAAGGCATTTAAAGGACAAGGCAATCATCAGGCACAGTCAACATGGGCTCACAAAGGGAAAGTCCTGTTTAACTAATTTGATACCCTTCTACAATAAGGTGACGTGCCCAGTGGATGAAGGGAAGGCAGTGGATGTAGCTTTTTCTGGATTTTGGTAAGGCTTTTGATACTGTCCCTCACAGCATCCTTCTGGACAAGTTATCCAACTGTGAAATGAGCAGGTACATGGTGTGCTGGATGAAGAACTGGCTGGATGGCAGGGCTCAAAGCATTGTAGTGAATGGAGCTACATCTGGCTGGTGACTGGTCACCAGCACTGTTCCTCAGGGTTCAATCTAGGGCCAGTTCTGTTCAATATATTTATCAACAACCTGGATGCAGGAGTAGACTGCACCATTAGCAAGTTTGCTGATGAAGCTGAACTGGGAGCTGCTGTTGACTCTCTTGAGGGACAAGAGGCCTTGCAGAGGGATCTAGATAGATTGGAGCACTGGGCAATGATTAATGGCATGAAATTTAACAAGAACAAACGCCGGATACTGCACCTAGGATGGAGTAATGCTGGGCACAAGTATAAACAGGGAGAGGAGTGGCTGGAGAGCAGCCCTGCAGAAAGGGATCTGGGGCTGCTGGTGGACAGCAGGCTCGATGTGAGTCAGCAGTGTGCCCTGGCAGCCAGGAGGGCAAACCGCATCCTGGGGTGCATCAAACACAGCTTAGCCAGCTGGTCAAAAGAGGTGATTACCCCACTGTATTTAACAATGGTGCAGCTTTACCTGGAGTACTGTGTGCAGTTCTGGGCCTCACAATTTAAAAAGGATGTTAACGTCCTTGAATGCCTCCAGAGGAGGGCAACAAAGCTGCTGAAAGGGCGGGAAGGCATGTCCTGTGAAGAGTGGCTGAGGACTCTGGGCTTGAGTAGTTTGGAGAAAAAGAGGCTGAGGGTCAACCTCATTGCTGTTTACAGCTTCCTGAGGAAGGGACATGGAGAGGGAGGTGCTGATCTCTTCTCCCTGGGATCCAGTGACAGGACATGTGGGAATGGTTCAAAGCTGCACCAGGGGAGGTTTAGACTGGACATTAGAAAGCATTTTTTTACCAGGAAGGTGGTCAAACACTGGAACAGGCTTCCTAGAGAGGTGGGTGATGTCCCAAGCCTGTCAGTGTTTAATAGGCTTTTGGACAATGCCCTTAATAACATGCTTTAAATTTTGGTCAGCCCTGAAGTGGCCAGGCAGTTGGACTAGACGATAGTTATAGGTAGCTTCCAAATGAACTATTCTATTCCATTCGAAGAACACATCTTTTAGCGTGTAAGAGATATAAAACATGAACATCACTAGATGTAACCTGACTAGCCTTTTAAAAATATTTACAGCACAAAAGCACCAATATTCTCATAGCTCACTGGATTGTGGATGCAGATGCAATAAACTGAAAAGGAATGGGTGAGCATCAGCCCTTCTGAGCATGTCTTCCTTTTCCCTCCATCTATCAATCATTTCCTAATTCCTACACCCTGTCTTTGGCTCTTCATTGGGGAGCCAGAACATCCTAGGGCTGGTGTAGCAGTGTAGCATCAGACTGGCTGCAAAATGGAAGAAAAACCTTCATAAAACTGCATCTAGATGCAAATATTTAAAGGCCTGAAGGGACAATTGCAGTAATCTGATCTTCTAGCAAAATCTTCTGTTCAGTAAGTTGTTGAATAACCCTGTAACTTGTGCTTAATCACAAAGTATTTCAGAAAGATGATAATTTGATATCAGAATTTGAAGTGATGAAAAATTTACTGCACCTCCGAATAAGTTATTCAAATGGTGAATTGCTAATAAAATAAAAATAACTACATTATAAAAATCATAACTGAATTCAAAAATGATGAATTTTTCTAGCTTTGTCATCCACAAATTAGGACTTTATGGCTTCTCCTGGTAAACTGAAGGGTTATTCACTGTAAGAAAACTCTTTCATATGTGGACACTTACTGATGATAATGAAGACACTTCTCAACCTTTTTTAAATAAATGTAGCATAATGAGTGTCTTAACTGTCTTTCAATAGACAAGTTTTCTAGTCTGAAAACTTTTTGTGGCTCTTTCTAAAATCCTTTACAATGTCTTAATACTCCCTTTTGAAGCAGAGCTGCCAGTATTCTTTGTGCACAGTGAAGAAATCATACCATGGCCATATTCTCTGTGGGAATTGTCTATACACCTAAGAAAACATTTTCATTGGTACAAAAAAGCTCATGTTTATTTGATTATTTACAGTGAGCCATTTCAATGTTAATGCACTAAATGATATTATCCCTCATCTAGTAATTACAGTCTACATTTTTTATTTGTACGTTGTGCGACCTTGTGTTTGGCAGTGTTCAACCTCATGTTGGTCAAATGAGCCAACTTCACTATATGATTCAGATCAGTCTGTTTTATAACTGACCTATGACCATTGTTACTTCCTTCTCCACCAGTTTTTGTATCATCTGCACATTTTACAAGCAATGCTTCCATATTTTATTCCAGTTCATTTACAAAGGTATTGAAGATCAATGGGGCGAGGACAAATTCCTGCATGTCTGAACTAGAAGCAACCCCAACAGGAAGATGAGTCTTCATTTACGGGTTACATTTTGTGGTCTATTGGTTAGACAAATTTTAATCCCTTTAATACAGGTTGCATTGATTTTGTGAGTGCTTCTATTTCCACTGCCCCCCCCCGCCCATCAGATTGTGGAGCCTATTCAAACATCACACAGAAGTCTATTCCTCAGCATATTAACAGTATTGACTGAGCGCTAGGTTTTTAACATGGCAATTTTTTGAAAGCATCATATTGGATAATTGGAAGAGTTGTAAGGGAACATATAACATGTTTCTCATTCTTACCTAGGTGTCTGCTCGCGGCTTTTTTTTATTACTTTGCTGTCAGTTTTTTGCTGGTTGCTCTTTCTGTTTGTGATCCAGTGACCACTGAAACAAAATACATGGCTGTCAGGGCTTTTTCTGAAACACTACAGCCATTCTCATTAATTATCCAAAAGGTCTTATTCTTTACTCTTTGTATTCCATATCCATATTCCCAAACATTTGCTCTGAATCAATATCAATGATAAACAAATAAAACCCTGAATTATTAAGCTTGTGGAGCACACATGGGAAGAAAAAGCAGGAGAACATCTATATTTTTGAGAAACGTATCTTTTGACTTTTGTTGTATAGGTTTTATAGAATACTAAATAATTCTTGTTACTGCAAGAAACAAGAAAACCATATTCTCAGTTGCTAAACCATCTAACCTTTTCAATAATCTAGTACACCTTTTGCTCCATCAGTCTTCCCTACCTACAAATTCTAAATGTTTCCCACTGCACCATGATTTCTAGAAAAATGAACACCGAGGTATAGGAGATCACCCTGTACAATTCGTTAATTCAGCCAGAGTTATTGTTACAGTGTTTAACTTTTTAAATGTTATGACATTTTAACTTTTTAACCTTCTGAAGATTCTTTCAAGTTTTTAAGTAACTCAAACATTATTAAGAAACTCAAACTCAAATGTATACTCAAAAAAATTTGTTATTGATACATCAACTTGCTTTTTTTCTGAATGCAGGAAAGAAATGTTTACTGAACACTTGCTCCTTCTCAGCCTGAGTAATTTTCATGCTTTTCTCTTGTATTATTCTCCCTCCATTCTTGAATTTCAGCAGTTCTTGCTAGATTTTTAAGACTGACTTAGTATCTTCTGCCTGACTGGTCATACATTGCCAACTGATGCATTAGTTTTCTATGTATGTCAATTGTTTGCATTTGCCAGCTTCTGGTTTGTGCTCAATATTCTTGAGATCCCATTCAATTTCTGCAAAGGGAGTTTAAGGAGACCATTCAGACCATATAAAGTTAAATAAATACATGTCTTTTTACAAGAAGAGAGCCTTAATCTTGATTCAGTCCTATTGCACTTTCATCTAAGAACGCTAGCAGTGTTGAGAATAAGAGATTTCAATAAAGAACAGTAATAGTACTCTACTTTGACTGTCTTCACTGCTGTCCCAAGATTTAAAATTGGTATATCTTAATATAAGCTAGAAGATAGATATGTAAATGTTTTACATTTTTGTTATCATCAGATAATAGGATCATAGCTACTGTTTTCCCCCACTCTCTACAGTGAACTATTTCATTGTACATTTCAAGCAGATTACAGCCAAATATAAACTCTTTCATGTGAAGGCAAAAATTGGAGCAGCTTAAAATATTTTCTTTGCTGTAAATTTTTCCATTTCTTTTAAAAAAGTGTTGAAAATTTTAGTCATACTGGCCTGCCTATGCATGTTATTTTCTGTGTACAAACAGGAAGCAAGAAGAGTTCAGCAATTTTTATATGTCTATGTTGAAATTCTTTCACTGTATATACTTGTGACTTTTTATTAAAAGTACTGGGGCTGGGGGGGAGGTTTTTTGGGGGATTGGTTTTTGTTTTACTTTTTAGTGCTGTTTCTTATCAGGTTCATTACATGTGAGATAACTCCATATGTTGTGCAGAAATTCACTGTTTCATTTTTGTTTATGAACAGTGAGTTACAATTTATGAAGAGCAATTTAATTGTTTTACTAATAAGGAGATAAAGAACTGATTTGAATCCATGGAAAATACAGAATTAATCCTTGCAAGGCCTTCATATTTAGGGTAATGGCATAATATGAAGTTACAGCATCAAATTTACTTTGGAGAAAATGAATATAAGTCTGCTGATGTCTGTGTAATAGCTCTGAATTACAACAAATCTGAACTATGCTTTCTAATGTACTTAGGTGAATTTTATTTGGTGAATGATTTATTCATCAAAAATCAGGTTGGCTCTGAATTATTCAGAAATCTGGTGAATAATTCTGACTAAAAAATGTCAAATTGTTAATTTTGCATCTGCAGGTAAAAAGATTTTGCTCTCTTGGAGGTTAAGCTTGGGAGAAGGTTAGGCACAAGTTCCACCTTGGTCATTGGATGACATATTCCTCTGATGACCTGTTAAGTGAGTGGCAAGGACAGTTTTCTGGAAATCAGAGTAGGTTCAAAACCTACCTCAGCCTGCACCAGCGAATGGCTTTGAACCAACGTCTTTTATGTCTCAGAAGACTATTGCATAGCTGGGTAATTGATATTTGATGTAGGTTTATTGCAACATTTTCATTGCAGGTGTTCCAGTTCAGGGGAAAAAAAGCACTTTAAGGTTAACCAGCTGAGGGCCTGGAACTGAAGTGATACAGCTTGAGGTTGGTGCTATAACTGTTGAGATTTAAGTTACTCTGTAATAGGATTCTCTCAGCATGTCCTTCTGAGGTTGCTCCATGAGTTACTGATGCCTACAGCTAAAAGTCACAAATCTATTCACAATGTTTCTCTGTGGTGTTGTGACAACCCTTTTTTTCTCAAATGGAGGTCTGGTAAACATAGGGGAAACGTGATATTGTATTGCTCTAAGAACAGTTTTCAAGTTGCTGCAAAATGGAGTAGCATTGAAAATTCAGGAATTATTTTCCCTCGCCTTGGTGGAAAAGGTACTCTGTGAACACAGCAGCCTCTAAAAGCTCCATCTCTCTTCACAACGTATACCCAACATTTCTACTCCATACACACTAAATTTCAAATGATAGCAAAGAAAAAGACAAGAAATGTGAAAAAGATCAGAAATAACACCCAAAATTTACGTTACTAAGTGCATTTTAATCAGTTTAGGTATATAAACTCACCATCAATGAGTCAGAAATACAAGAAGAAAACACTTATTTCGTGCTTTACCTCCAAAGTCCTCTTTTTTTCCTCAGATAACCAAAATCAGATAGAAGTCCAGTTCTCAGGAGTGTCCATGAGTCAAATTAGAGAGCCCTTACTGTACTTATTCCTTGTATATGTCAGTATCCAGCTGATTTATTATAGATTAAAAGGGTCACTATCCTCCATGTAGAGTTCCCAGCTAGAGCCAGATCACACTGTTTTAATTCCTAGACTCAAGACGTGACTTTCATAAACAAACACAAATACAGAACTAGACCTCTATCTTACCCACTGCCTTAGAAATACACAAAGAAAAGGGAAGGTGTAAGCAAACAGAATTCCTCCATCTTTGAACTAAATGAATAACTGGAGCTTTTGAAGTGTGATGTATGCTGGAAGTGCTGGCTGCCCAGGGTTTTGCAAGCTATTCTGACAGAAAGTCACCTATTATTCTGTATTTTAATTACAGACTGAGAACAAATAGAGTTGTTCAGTGTCTGCTCTAATGAGCAACTCACTTGCCACTTTGCCTGCTAATTATTTTAATAATACTCCAATGTTTTAAATATTTTAGGTTGTTTCTAATTTAGAGAGTGAATACAATTTAATAATTAATGAAGCATTATAGGTGATAAAAGCAAGAGATATTGAAACAACATTCCACTGCCTGAACAATACGTTTTCTTACTAGAGAGGATATTTTCAGGTTTGAATATTAACACCACCTCATCACTTTTGTGTTTCTTTCAAATAATTTAATATGTTCAAATTAACAGGAAGAAAAGAACTGAAGTAATTGTAAAGGATTACATTAGAGGAGCCTAGAAAATACTTTGGAAATACATCAGAAATTTCCAAGAAATCATATCTGATCACTTTGAAATTATACTGATTATGACAACATGACAGTGAATTCAAAATAAAGTATTCAAGCTTGGAGATTGAATAAGGAACAACATGTTATCATTTGAAATACCTCTTCATAGCTTCTTTTGGGTTTGGATTTAGAATGTGGCTCGGAGTACTGCTGTCAGAAATGGTAGAATTAGCTCCTGGAAGTCAGAAATGCAAATGCTTGTATATGTGACATTACAGTAGAGAAACTTTTTTTTCTGAAGGATTAACAGTATGCCAGTGACACAATATTTATAAACAATTTCAAATTATTTCATGATTGAGATGCTGGTTCTAGACTCAAAATTTAATCAGTTCGAAATTAAAATACATTTTTCACCAGAATCAAAGCTACAGCAGGCTATTGTATATTGGCAAGCTTCCAGAAAAACTTCCCATTTCCTTGCATTAGCCCACTGTAGGTAATTTTATTAAATAGTAAGTCAGATGATCTCTTTTATCTTAAGTTCCCATTGATTAAAGAAGTGAGCACTACTGTGTATCCTCCAGAAGCCTTAGTTATGAAGATTTAAGTATGAAAATTATAGAAGTTCTACTTTTAGTTAGGTAACACTGATGACAAAGACGAATGTCTGACTATATGACTGTTAAAAATATATATTAATAATGTAGTGTTGTGAGTACCTTATTGAAAAGAATTAGCCTTTGGAAGTAAAGAGGATTCTGGTCCCTGACTCCTGCTACCTCAGAATGCAATAGTAAGTTAAGGAGGTCTGGTTAAAGTCATGTGAAAAACTGTAACCTTCCTACTTTTTCTACTTGCAAAATCAATATGGAAAGAAATTCTCATTTTTATTTTGCAAAGCTTATATCATGGGTACACTTGTGCAGAAGAAAGACTTTTATGGAAGTCTTCACTATGTTTGTGTGACTGTACATGAGACTATATTTATGTCTATGACAACACACAATGCTTCAGTGACTGCCTTAATTTTTTTGAGTACAGATAAGTTTTTTTGAATCTTGGAAGCAAAAAGTGTAGACCACTGACTAGTAAACATTCAACATATACAGAACATCAAAAAATGGCTGACACTGATTTCAATGGAACCTGTCATAGTCTCAAGGTTCAGCACCTGCTGACATACCAAAGTACATTTTGGTTTCATCACTTCAAGAGGAAATTCTTCATCTCATGTAAATTGTCTTAGTCATTTTGGAGTCAATGGAGCAATGACAGTTTAAAATGAGCAGGAATCTGTCCTGAACTTCCAATCTACAAGCCAGCATTCCATAGGCTAGCAACAACATGTAGAAAACTCATCCACACAAACCAAACATCAGAGGGAAGTGATTATTCCCTTCTCTTCAGCTCTTATTGTACTGCGTGAGAAGTATTGAATCCAAATATAAGAAAAATGTTGAAAAACTGGTGAGAGTCCAAGGGAGGGCAACCAAGATGGTTAGGAAGCTGAAGCATATCACATATAAGAAGCAGCTAGGGGAGTTATATACATGTAAATCCAAGAAAAGAAAGCTAAGGGGATCAAGTTGCTGTCATCAACTAAAATAAGAGGGTATGATGAAGATGGAGTCAGACTTTTCTAAGAGGTCTAAGGCGGAAGGGCAAAAGGCAATGGTCACAACCTGCAGCAAGAGAAATTCCAGCCAAGCATACGGAAAAGATCTTCACAGTGAGGGTGGTAAAACACTGGGGCAAGCTGCCAAGGCAACCTGTGAAATCTCCATCTTTGTACATATTCAAAACTCTCCTGGACAAGGTCTTGAGTAAATTCATCTAACTTTACAGTAATTCTGCTTTGAGAAGGTGATGGGACTAGATGATTACTAGAAGTCCCTTCTAATCTAAATTATTCTATGATTCTACAATTCTACTCATTTTGACATCCAGTTAGAATTTATAAAATATTTTGCTGTATCAGTGGTACCACATGGGTTATAGATACTGAATTTTGCAAGCTTAGTTTCACATTTTGAAAAAATTTGTCAGTATATTCAAACAAAATATCCTTAAAAACAAGCCTGAAATTTTCTCCCTTTCTTGCAGCAGAATGTTTCTAATGGTAGATAAAATGGAAATTTACCAGAACAAGTTGGGGGAAAAATAAACAAAAACAATGCTAATTTGGTGGGGTGTTTTGCTTTCTAAATTTTGGTTGAGTAACACTGTGGGAGGTATTGGAATAATGTCAAGAGTCAGCAGAAAAAAGGTGGAACAGAATGAGGGAAAGGAGAATAGACTGCATTCTTTTGGCAAAAGTAATTCCCTTGGTCTCTCTGGTAAACTGCAATGTTGGAAAAGTATTCTTTAAAAACAAAGTGGGAACTGATTTACACCAGGAACACACAAACCAGAATGACTGTTGATTTTTATGTGCTAATTCAAAGATGTATAAGTATTTCTTTTATCAGGGTGGGTGCCTGCTAAGGCAGAAGAATTTCAAAATAATGTGATGAGGACTGGGTTCTTACTTACATCTGGGAGAAATCCAAATTAACTGAACTATCTGCAGTGAATTTATTCTGGATTTGTAATGGCATAATTAAGAACAGAATTTTATCCTTTGTGTTTCTTATTAGTCAATGAAATTACATTTCTATTTTTTGTCTGGAAGTGAGAAAAACTTTTCTGAGTAATGCCAAAAAAGTATATAGCAGCTAGCGTCAAACCACCTGAACAAACAATTGGAGATGTGGCTTAGCCTCAAAGATCTTTCCCAGGTTTCACAAGAGAAATATTACTTCTCCTTTACAGTTCATCTGTAAGCTATATGGCACTGCAAAGCTGGAACATCAGAGATCAAATCAGGCTTACTCAGCAGTCAGGTAAGTTTTTAAAAGGAAAGGTGTACATATGTAAATACATATGATATTGTCACAAGGCCATTCTTTCAAGAACACAGTAAATTTTAGTGAGAGTAGATCAGAAGCCTGGGGTTTGGTTTTCACGGCAACTCTGTAACACCATTAAAGATCCAGGGATGTAGGTCATAGCTAAATGAAACAACATACTTCTGCCTTTTCTGAAAACATAATTAAAAAATGGCAAATAATTCATACCAGAAAGTCAATTTCTAGAGTGAAAGTCTTGTCCATGTTTCATCCCATTCCCTGAAAAATGAAGAATCTTTCGTCTATTCAGTCTCTTTGCATATTCTTCAGGGTTGTTCCTCAAATATCTTATGGAGAAAACTCAAAAAGAGGGCAGGTTTTTTTCCCACTTGAGAATAAGAATGTGTTATTTTAGAATCAAATTCTGGGCCTGGTGCTGCGTGCTTTCTGTTATAGAAAGGAACAGCTTTACAGTTCTCAAGATAGAAGTCCTGGAAGATATGATCTCTCCTAATATTTCCTAACCTTTCTAATCTGGCTACCTTTTTCCTGCAGAGACACCAGAGAAGCTTGTGACCTCCAGAGAGTGACAGGATAGCTCACACAAGGTCCTCAAAGAGAAGGAACTGCAAAAGATGAAAGACAAGATCTCGAAGTTGAAAAACCTTATCCTTGCTTTACAAATCATTTTCTGAAGTTCTTAAGCAGCATTGATGCCAGGCATGGGGAGAAAAAGGAGGGATGTTTTATCCCTTTCTAGCTCAGCTTTTTTGAGTGGAAGGCAGCCAGGGAGACCACTAAGTGATAGAACTATCACTGTTAATTCTGATACAGCCACCATTTTACCATTATCTCACCTCAGGGAAGAACAGATCTCTGGCTTCTTTCCAGGAAGACCTCCACTCCTGAGATATGAACAAATTTCAACTGGCAAGGAGTCTAGTCCAGACCACAGAGCTGCAGCCAAACTCCTTGTTCACTGAGCCAAACTCAGGGCTTGGCTAGCTTATTTAACATTGGAATGAAAACCTGCAGAGCAAAGTGTTTTACAAAGTTAAACAGATCCACACCGCTGAAGTCCAGCCACCACTGTATGGTCGTGTTCACGACAGGAAGCAGGACTGGAGGATGAAGCCAAACTGGAAATGGCAGCCAGAAGGTAATGAAGCTGGGAAAAGAATGTCTTTTTCAACACTAAGAGAAGAAAAATATTGAACCTTTAGAACTTTCTTTAAGATAAAGGTGTTAAATACCATGAAGAAGAAAGAAAAGAACTTGTAGGAAGTGCTCCAGATGAATTTCCCTTAGGAATTGTATCAGGAAAAAGTATAGATCTTTTAGGGAACAGAAAAAGGAACTGATTAACAAAGGAAGCTATTTTTTAAGAGGTTGAGGAACATAGAGATGAAATGAGAAACTTGTAAAAGTCAAGTGGAATTACTCTGAAAAATATGTCAAATTGGATATACAGAAATATATCTTTTTGGTTTGGTTTCCCTGACTCTTTATATAGCCCAAAAGAAAATGAATATTTCAATTCAGTTTTCTATGAAAATTGCAACACTGAAGGAAACAAAGGTTAGGACACAATATGAAAAGAGAAGTTGCTCAAATGGAGGTGGGAATGAAATTTTAAAACTACAATAGATGCAAGCTGGATGAGTTGTTGTCCATGCCAGAACACTGAAATAACAGGCAAATGAAGCTGTAGTAACCAGTATTGCATGTTGAACACAAACCTACTGAGTCCAGGCAATATTCTGTCATGGGAAAACAGCAAATATGCTTGTACTTTCAAAAGGGAGAAACAGTGATCCAGGCAAGTACAAAGATGTTCAGGTTGACTGCACTTTAATCTTGTCTTTTAAGGGATACTATGTAGGAAGGAAAAAAAAGTCTTCTGAGCTTGTTAAAAGAGAAGTCACTGAAGAAGATGGGATCTTAGTTGTGATATTATTCACTTTTGAAACTGGAGATGATACTATTCATAAATATGTTGCAACAATATCATCCATATTAGCCAGAAGTACATTCTTCAGACCTTAGTGCCACAGAGGCAAATGGAATAGATTATCCTAAAAGGAAAAACTGATGGAGGACAAAGTCTCAAGGAAACAGACCTGAGAGTGAAGTACTAGACACTGGCAATAACAAAAAATCAAAAGTTTTTGAGGTTTACAATGGGATTATATGAGAATTATTTGAACTATCATTAATTTAGAATAATTTGAAGTACTACCATAATCAAAGAGGTAGTATCATTCCAAGACCTAACCAGTACAAGGATGATGAACCACCTTTGGTTAAAACAGGAAGAGGAAGGAACAGGAATTGATGGAGCAACAACCCACCAGATTCAACACAGAATCATAGAATCATTTAGGTTGGAAAAGACCTTTAAGGTCATCAAGTCCAACTGTTAACCTAGCACTGCCAAGTCCACCACTGAACCATGTCCCTAAGCACAACTTTTACGCATCTTTTAAATACCTCCAGAGATGTGACTTAACCACTTCCCTGGGCAGCCTGTTCCAGTGCTTGACAACCCTTTCAGTGAAGACATTTTTCCTAATATACAATCTGTTTCATAATCTTCTCCAGCACCAAGGTCAGACTGACAGGCATGTAGTTCCCCGGATCCTCCTTCCAGCCTTCTTGTAGATGGATGTCACATTTGCTAACTTCCAGTCAACTGGGAACTCTTCAGTTAGCCAGGACTGCTGATAAATGATTGGAAGTGTCTTGGTGAGCACTACTGCCAGCTCCCTCTGCACCCTTTGGTGGATCCCATCCAGCCCTATAGACTTGTGTGTACCTAAGTGGTGTAGCCGGTTGCTAACCATTTGCCCTGGGTTTATAGGGGCTTCGTTCTGCTCCCTGTGCCTGTCTTCCAGCTCAGGGGGCTGGGTTCCCAGGGGCAAAGAAGGTATTAAGTACCTCAGCCTTTTCCTCCTTCTTTGTCACTATGTTTCCCTTGACATGGAGGAACAAGGGGCATTTCACCTTACAGGAGCAAGAGAGATTACTTACAGAGTTATAGAATCATAGAATAGTTTGTGTTGGAACGGACCTTTAAAGGCCATCTAGTCCAACTGCCCTACAATGAGCAGGGACATCTTCAACTAGTCCAGGTTGCTCAGAGCCTTGTCCAACCTGGCCTTGATTGTTTCCAGGGATGGGGCATCTACCACCTCTCTGAGCAACCTGCTCCAGTGTTTCACCACCCTCATCATAAAAAATTGCTTCCTTATATCTAGTCTGAATCTACCCTCTTTTAGTTTAGAACCATTACCCCTTGTCCTATCACAACAGGTCCTGCTAAAAATTCTGTCACCATCTTTCTTATAAGCCCCCTTTAAGTATTGAAAGGCTGCAGTAAGGTCTCCGCAGAGCCTCCTTTTCTCCAGGCTGAACAACCCCAACTCTCTCAACATTCTTTCGTAGGAGAGGTGTTCCAGTCCTCTCTGATCATTTTCATGGCCTTTCTCTAGACCTGCTCCAACAGGTCCATGTCTTTCCTGTGCTGAGGACTCCAGAGCTGGATGCAGTACTCCAGGTGGGGTCTCACCATAGCAAAGTAGAGGGGCAGAATCACCTCCCTCGACCTGCTGGCCATGCTTCTTTTGATACAGCCCAAGATACAGTTGGCTTTCTGGGCTTCAAGCACACATTGATGGCTCATGTCCATCTTTTCATCCACCGTGACCCCCAAGCCCGTCTTGGCAGGGCTGCTCTCAATCCCTTCATCCCCCAGTCTGTTTTGATAGCAGGGGTTGCCCTGACCCAGGTGCAGGTCCTGGCACTTGGCCTTGTTGAACCTCATGAGGTTGACATGGGCCCACTTCTTGAGCTTGTCCAGGTCTCTCTGGATAGCATCTGTCACAACCCAGGCTGGACAGACCAGGAGTCATGTTGAGTTTGGAATTCCCTTGGGCTAAATTGAGGTGAAGTGATACCAAAAGATCAGTTAATCATTTTATTCATGGCAGAAGCAACCTGAACTTGGAGGCATAACTGTAGGTGGTGGGGTTTCTCACAACAGGAATTGGCATGGAACTATCTCAGTAAACCATGGAACCCATGGTAACCACATACATCAGTTCAGGGAAGAAGGAGATCCCTCCTGTTGAGTCACGAGCTTCAGAGTGGGCCCCTTGCTTTCTAGACTCCTTCTGAGAGAGGAGCCCAGGGGCGGCTGGATCCACTCTTAGTCCCAGGCTTGGTCAATGGTTTTATGTCTTAAACGGATGAGGTGTAGGGATTATGAAAAGGAAGGAGAAATAGAGAGAGACAGAGGAAAAGAGAAGAGAAAGATTTCACCAGCCCTGGGTCCAGTGTTGGTCCAGCTGGTCTAACAGTCCAGTTCCAGAGGGCGTGTGCATGTGAGGATTCAGTTTGTGTCCTTTTATTGTCTCCTTGCCCCTCTTTAAGGCAGGCACTTGAACTCATTGGGCTAATTAGGTGTTATGCACGGTTTGTGCTTCCAGAATCTTCAGGAAATGGGTCTGTGGGCTTGGGGGTCATTTGGGGAGTAACTTGTCCTTCCCTGCAGACATGACAACTGTTTGATCTTTGGCCATGCATGGTGAGCTGCCCTGCTCAGCTTGTCAGAACAGCAGATCAGAACAAGGAGCTGCGCACTCTCCCTCTCCGGCCAGCCTTCCTCTTCCTGTTGCTGATGTCTGGTGCTGATCTGTGCTGATCAGCTTCTTTTCACCTGCGGTTCCTTACTGTGCAGGGTTCATTGTTACTTGTTATGCAGAGTTCGTCATTGTGCAGAACTTGCCCCACCACAATGTTTGAGACATTAACTCTTTCAGTCTCTCACAGCATCCCGTCCCTCAGTCATGTCAACTGCACCATTCAGCTTGGTGTCATCATATCCTTGCTAGCCCTTGCCCATCTCTACAATAAGTAATACACACAGGTTATGAAACCATGTAGAAAAAAACCCATGTTCATATATACACTTTTTAACAAGTGTCTGCTTTGAACCTCAGCTAAGAAGGATGCACATTGCTCTATTAAACTCAACTAAACTTGGCCATATGTTCAACCAAATCTGCCGCGTATTTCCAGCAAGCTACAAGAATCACTCCTGGAGCTCTCTATGAAGGAAGGAAAACCGAATGCAACGCTAATCCTTTTGGCTGAAATAGACAGAAATTAATGAATAAGTTCAGGGAAGACACAATCAGTCCCAACAACAGTCATGTCACCAGTTTGCCTCCTTCGCCAAACAATTGCTCTTTTCATCACCTTGGTGGAAATCAACATTTTTTCAAAGGGTATGGCAGCATGGTTGATAAGCAGGTAGCAGACTTCTTCAGTGAAATGGAATAAAGGCAAAGTTTGCACATACAGGGACACCACCACCACCACCAAATCCTCTGGCACTCCCCAAGGGTGAAACAAATAGTAGGTTCATATTTCTTTGCATATTGAGTTAGTCACCAAGGATCTTTTCAGCTGTCACAAAAAGCAAGTGCCTAGGTGCTCCCTGGTCACCATTCACAAAAATGCCAGATGCTTACGAATCCCCAAATGATACTGCAGAAACAGCTGTGCTGAGGAATGTCAATGACATCAAAGATATGGCATTAAATGTAATTATTGGTAGATGACAGCAATTTAAAGAATGTCTTCCCTCCCATTTTGTAACATGGTTCTGGACTGTTCATATATATTCTTGTTTAAAACAATTTAAAATATCTGAAAGAGAAAGTATGTGACCCTAGTAGGTTTCCCTTTGCTTATCTTTATCTTAGGTACTTACAGTTACTGAGAATTGCTCTTAAGTTTCAGGAATTTGATATTGTGACAGACAGAGCTCAGCTCATGCGAGACAATGTGCAGCCTTTTCAACCAGCTTACAGTAAAATATCAAACCTGCATCTCTGCATTAGAAAAACAAGAAATTTTGTAATTTTTTTTTTTCTTTCAAGTACTTTTTAAAGGATTGGATGGAGAAGGACTTTGGAGAAGAACGTGGGGGGCAGAACTGTAATAATAAAAATATGAAAACAGAAAAAATATAGGAAAATAGAAAAGAATTTTTCCAAAAGGGATTTTGTGGCTTTTGGCACTGCTAATAATTTGTGTGGAAAAATAACGTTTTCATGTGTGTTTAATCCTATGCCAAGGCAGCTGCTGGTGCAGTAGCTATCTGCAACAAATTAGAGGGCAGTTAAAGTGAGATTTTCCACAATCAAGAACAAAGCAGGACCAGTTAGCATGAGGACAGCTTGTTCTTGTTGCTAATGTGTTTAAAAACTTGCTGCACATAATTTGAAACAGCTTTTGTGTGTGGATGCCGGCTCTGGTTTCTGAGGTCTAGTACTAAATCAAAACCAAATGGAGAGAGTTGAATAAGAAAATGACAAATTATACACTGACATCTCCTGCTCTGGCTAAGGAGAAAGGCTTTTTTTTTTTTTTTTTTCTTTTTTTCCTCTTTGCTATTGATTTAAAAGTTAATTTCCCTCAATATTAAAATATTTAATGGATGACAGCTGGCTGAAATCTGGAGCTTGCAGCCAACTATCTGCTGAAGGAAAGCTCTCGATAACTATGGTGGTAGATATAACACGTTTACAAATTATTTAAAGATGTATTACCTTTACGATTAAGATGTTAAGATGTAGATGTTAAGAAGATTCAGTGCGTTTTTAATGGCTGAGCTGAATTCAAGAGCTTTATTCAATGTAATTCAATGTAACTTTTTATTTCACTGCAAGGTGAAACACATTGGCTGATCTCCTTGGAATACAAACAGCCTGTCAGGTATCAAATTAAAACTGTCATTTGAAAATCCAGTTGTATTTTGAAAATTATACCTAGAGAAAAGAATACAAATAATCATATTTCTCTTGTTTTTTCTTGATATCTCATAGGCACCACGTGGCATGTGATATATGTTCTTAGAGAGGTGAGAAATCTAGATTTCTTAAAGTCAAAGCAAAAATACCACTGATTTCAGCTAGATCTGAAATCTGGAATTGCAATGGAAATAGTAGCTAGGTAATGTGAAGATAAATAAAAAGAAAATGGTATTAAAATAATTACAAGACTGTTTTGGAAGCCAGAATATGTTGAAAACCCTCCTGAATCTGGCCTCAGAGAAAAGGCAGAGTCTGACTGATAATTGTTTTTCAATATGTTCATATAATGGAGCTCATGTGATACCAAGCTGTTTGGTAAATTTGGTGGGGAAATATTACTGGTTAGTACTATCTTTTCTTGTGCTTTCTGAAATAAAAAAGAGCTAACACGAGTATCATTTTTATTAAAAGATAATTGACCTTTTTCCAAAATTGACTAAAGTTTGGTTTGAGTTTTAGAGAAATATATAGAAAAATACTGGGATTTTTTTGGTTAAAAAAAACAAAAAAACAATGAAACCATCAGATGTGCCTTGTAATCAAGAAATCAATTAAAAATAAAAGAGACCAATGCTAATACCCCCAGACGTAGCTATACACCTATATAAAGAAACCTTAGTTGCACTCTGGTTTTATAAACACAAGATGCACCAAAATTGTTAGCCTGTTCTTAGATACATGAAGTTTCCCAATGAAACATGCATTGATTTCTCTTCACTGCTTTGACTCAGATATGCTCTGCCAACTACGTTGTGAAGCAAGTGATTAGCCTACAATTGTAGCAACACCAGAAGGTAACTGCTGGCCCAATATGACCTAATTCTAGGCTAGTTCCATCTCCTTGAATCAAAAATTAGCATCTGGCTGTGACAGAATATGGATGCACAAAACGGAGCCTTGAAGAAAGGGGAAGTAGGTGAGTGAGTAAAAACATATAAAGGAACAATGAATAACCAAAGCAAAAGGTATAGATGAGAAATATATGAGAAAAGAGAAAGTACAGACCAACAACTCGTAAGAGAAAAAACGTGATCAGGACATGAAATAAGCACATGAGGCTAAGAAACTAAAGCACACAAAATATGAATTGAAACTGAGACTATGACTTGTGAGTTTAGAGGATGAAATGAAATTCTAAATGGATCATCCAAGAGAGTAACTATGGTTTACCAAACTCTTTACAAGTCAACTCCAAACTCCAAGTCAAAGACAGAATGAAAACATTGGCTATGGGAAGATATGTAAAGAGAATATAGCAGACCACATAATAGATTACTCACATAAGCACTGCAGTTATTTATAACAACTGAGGTTACTATGATTTTAAAACTGGCAATAGAATTTAAACTCCTGAACCCATGAGACAATTTTCAACGTAAACCTGACAATTCTTATTTTGTTCCCTCTGTCTGTATTTACAAGCTTACCTTTAACAACCCACTTTTGACATAATATGTCCTTATGCTTAGATCTTCTCTTACCAGAGGTTAATTTTTGCACATATTTAAAGGACAGGCATAATTACATACATTTAAAGGCATGTCCTGTAAGGATGTAGTTTGTCAAACATACTACATTTATTTCTTCGTAGTATGGTCATGCATCCATTCATTACAGACTGTACCATATTTTGATTTTAAAGGATGCATGGACACTTTCCCCCTTCTCACCTGTTTCCAAAGCCTTTCATACTTACAGTCAACCCCTCTAACCCAAGATTAGCATTCCCGGATAAGTGTGGTCATGCTTGTGCAATACATTGTTCCATTCTGTTTAAATACGATTTGTGAAAACAAAGAAAAGAAACAAACTAAAATAAAGGAAACAAATATCCTGTTTAAATACCTGTATAACTAAGAGCACAGTTTGATCAGAATTACCACCTTTTTTCTTGATATTTGCATTAGATGAAAGTTGTCTGTAACTTCAAGAGGTGCTGGACAATGAAAGAGGATATACCATATTAAAAATTACTCCATCATATCACAGGACATGAGAAAAAGCTTGCTAGTAACATCATATTTGCATTCAGGTTTGAAAAAAACAGTAAGTTGAACACAAAAATTGCTTTTAATATTGATATTCAATTCTATGGCCCTTGATATAGAACAAAGTTTGCTGACAGAGTATATTTTCAACAGAATCTGCTATAATGCAGACTTTGAAGAAAGCTGAATATATGCACAGTGCTATGTTAGTCAATGGGCCTAACAAATTAATAAATAACCATGCAGAAAGTGATACTTTAGGGAGTGATGTTACAGTGGCAGGCAGTCCCTATCTTATAATAGTATAAATTTGTTCTTGCATAGTTTTGAAGAAATGGGCCAAAGCTTCAGTTGCTATAAATCGAGAGAATTACACTGGCTTCCATGAAACTGCATCAATTCATGTCAGCTGAGAATTTAGCTTTAGTGTACCCACGAGACTACAGAAACAGCCCTCCTATTCAGAATGATTCAGAAACTGCCAAAATATTTTAACTCTGTACTACTAGAGATAAGACCTAGTTCTACGTACCTCTAAGAATCAGGCCTACACTATTCTAAATGCAAAAAAAATTGTGAGGAGTTAATGGGATCAGGCTGCGATACTTCAATGAATATGTAACCTAGACTTTAAAATCATAGGCATATCAGATTATTGGAAATTCTGAAAGGACTATTTCAGCTTAACAGGGGTTGTTGCCATGTTTGCCTTCCCTCTTTTGCTGTTGAATTTCATAACAGCGAATAAGCCCAAGCTCAAACTCTCTGAAATAAGGTAAAGGTCATAAAACAATATGATGCATTTTTTGCCAAATACACACTCACTCAATCCTTTTCCTTTGAAACTGATACCATTACACAGTGGCTAAACCCGTCCTATTTTTGTTTAAAGAGTTTAGATCTGGTTTTCTAGATTATCAGATTGAAACTTGCTACTTAAATAAAACATAAATAAAATACAGAAGGATTTCTTCCATTTCCAGGTAAAGCTTGGTTTCTCTTTAATGCCAATTGTGTGACTAGCTGCAGACATCAGCTGTTTTTATTCTACATAACTATTTGCATTAATGACTCAATAGGAAAGACTAGAGATATGCAAAATCTTTTTTCTCTTGTTATTCCAGCTCCGACAGCTTCATCAACAACATCAAATTACTGCCAAAATAATGCTCAGTCTCTTCAAAATGTGGATAGATATTCCTTTCCCAGACTAATTTAAAGGTCCTACACCACCAGATACGTAAAAAATATTTCCATTTTTGATTACCAAAGTTTACAACATTTTTTGATGATATGCCTCACAAGCTGTTCACAAATCTGTTTCTGTATGGCTTTCTCTACATTGATTAATGGAGCAGGCTGAGTTCCCTCATATATAGCAAAGTATTTCTACCATAGAAATATTATCAAATAACTCTGGAGTACTTGGCTTCATGAAAGAAATGCTAGACTAAATCACAGAAGAAATCTCTATTTCCAAATGTTTGGAGGCCAGACTGAGAAAGACAGGCGTAAAGTTTTGAAACTATCCTTTAGCAAGATGAAAAGAAGGCAGAACTTCCAGTGCAGATGCAGCTCCAAAGAAACCAGCAGGACTGTTCAAGCGCTGAACCTGGATCTGATTATCTTGCTGAATCCAGGCTTGAATATGGACGGGAGATCTGCCCCAGGAGAATAACATGAAATGAAAAACTCTACCATATCCCTCCCTGTTCCAGCTTCATGTCTTATTGCTTATTATCTTCCAAGCCGATGAATGAGCCTCCCTCTATTTCTGCCTACTCCTCTGGTGCCACATTGCTGCTTGCTGTATTTGAGAAGCTTCAATTTTCTCTTTTGGTGCAGTAACATTTATTTTATGCATTTAAAAATATGCCCCTTGAAAATAACCTCATGGATAGCTTACAAAAAACAGAGTGAAGAAAGACACATATGTGGCTTTAATTAACAATATAAAGCATAGTAACTAACAGGTGTAGAAGTACAGGTTAGCTGATTTCTAATGGCACTGGTCCTTGAAATTAGCAGTGTAGTTGTTACTGTGAACTTTTTGCTATAAAGGAAGGACTGATTCTTATGAGGGTTTCAGAAGATGAGTGCCAGGGCACTACAGGATGCCAGACAGGGTTATTCTCAGTATTTTCAGACAAGAAAGTTAAAACAAATCCTGCCCTACTTGTCTAACCTTCTTACTACTCTTTAGTTTAAAAATATCATCAGATCAGCTGAGGATGTTCCCCTTGTAGGCTTATACCATGATAGTATTCTACATTTCTTGGAAAAGCCATAAGTCAAATGGAAGCAGCTCCTCAGGTGCCTCTAAAATGTTATGTGCTCTCCTCTAAAGAAATACAAATATACTGAATTTTGTTGCCTGGGCATCTCCAGAGAGATGTCCATATGACTGAAAAGTGACCCTGCTGAAGCACTGCTGGGTACATACTTAAAATAAAGACAGTAGAAATTGGTGCTCACTTTTTACGTGCAACATTTTTCAAGTTTAATAAGGAGGAAGAATAAGTATAGTATTTCTGGTGGTAAGAAACTCCTCCCCCCCCCCCCCCCCCCCAATTGGAATCTTTTGAGGGTGGGAAAAAAAGGACTCTTAAAATAACAGCTTTTTAAACTTTTGACATGTCTAACAAAAAGAAAATGTAAAGGTTCCATTTTATGCTACTGCCTGCTGCTTAACTAGAGTCATAAGGTCACTCTGTAACACACTTCTTTTGTGCGTGTCTATGTAGTGGTGAAGAAAGGGAAAGCTGCCAATTCTCTAACTAGGTATTAAGCTTTCTCTTCCCTTGTGCCCCACCCGTTCACTCGCTCCCTCCCAACCCTAAACCCCGATGCTGGATTTTCAGCATAGCTACTTTAAAACCTGAAAGGACTCTGCTTAGAAACATTCTTGACCCTGAAAAGAGATTTTTCTCCATTGTCTCATATTTTCTTCTTACCCAAACACAATGTTACTGTATTCTAAGGCAGATTTCCTAAAATACTGGGGCCTAAATGGCACTGTAAAGCACCTAGGATAATACCTTTTCTTTAATCCTGATAATACTTTTTTATATCTTACTCTGATTTGCATGGTATGCACATCTTACACACATTGTTTGGGGGATATTATGAGAATTATACAAGTCTTAATTTTCCTTCTTCCTCAAATGCAAAATATGTTTAATAAGAAATCTGAACTAAGATGTAAAATTTTGGAAACAATTGAAATTTATTTCTACTTCACTTTTAGATTTCTCTTATCTCATTAACTTAAAATGATTATGCAAGCATTTAGGCTGAATTCAGTAATCCACTATGAATGACACTGAGTAGGTGGAGTCACAATTACAAAACCCTGCTATATGATGAGCATATTTAACTACTTACTGCTCTTACCTAGAAAAAAACCTGCTATAATAGCATCTCTTCTGCATTCTTTTCCCAGCTATGCCTATTAAAATTTAAATTAAAGAGGCAAATGCCTTGTTGATAAAATCAGTAAAAATATGTTTTCTTGGTTTTATGCAAAATCCACTCTAAAAAGATTTGGGTTCTTTTAGAAAATAAATGGTCATCTCCACAAGGTGAACAATCTAGCCTTTCTTACAGTTTTTTTAAATATCATTTTGTATCTAACGAGCAAGGCAGCATTACAAATACTGGTATAACACAATCCTGCTGAAGAACTGTGATATCTTTCTGCAAAGAGGTATAATTGGACATAATAATATCTGTTTTGTCTGAACATTAAAAAAAGATTTTTAATCAGTCATTTTGCAGATATGATTTTGGATATGGCTAATAGGGTATTGTCATCTGAGAGACAAAATAAAAATTCTGTATTAAGAACAGCTCCAATCAGCAAAAGTAGACTTTCCAACAGCTGTTTTCTGTTACGTATTGCTGTATTCTTTAGCTGAAAATTATATAGATCACAAGTATGCGGTTAACCATTTCCTCAAATGAAAACTGTCTGGCACCTCAAATGAGCTGATAGAGTTTGAATGGGGTCTTAGAGGCAAAAAACCTGAAGGTTTCTCATCAAACTTTAGATGAGCAAGATAAATTAAGAGAACCCACAAGCACCAGTCTGAGCCAAATGCACCTTCATGAAGAAAATATGACTGAATCCTTTCAATTCTTAACATAGCTCTGGCACAACCTCTTAAGTATTTCCCCTGTGTCTTGTCCCACTGTTGGAGCTCTTCCTGTAGCTACTCTTGATGAACCCCAGATGGATAATTTTCAAAGAGCAAGCTGAAGAAAGACAACCATTTCAACACAGAGTGGAGACACGTTGTTCAGAGATCAGTATGAGAGTCAGTAGTGCATTCTACTGCACAGTAAATTAAGTCTGTTTCTTATGCTGATGTTCTTGCCTTATGGAAAATCACAACCTTTCAATTTTTTTAAGTCCCTAACAGATGACAGCAAAAATAAGAACAAAAATTACTCAACTTAGCCCATGAAAAGGAACTTTTTTTTTTCTTAATAAGGAGGCATCACTTCACTCCATCTGTTAAGGTACAATAATGTTTTGCAACATTTTTTTTAAAACACTTAAAAAGTCATCACAGGTGCCTGTCCTTTTCTATAAGGTAAAGCTTCACCAAAATGTCCTGCTTCTTATGAAATAGCAAACCGTGTAACTTATTCTCTACATCTCTTTAATGTTTAAAATATAATTCCAATCTGGTTTTCAATGGATGTTTTTTGTATGTCAAATACTACTAAAATAGCAAAACATACACAGAGAATTTACAAAAACCCAGTAAGAGATACAGTCGTCTTACAGAAATGTCTGTAATGTCCAAATTATTAGTTGGTAAACAGTTAACAACTTACTATTGCAATCAAACATGTTTAGACCTGTGCTGTCCTCAAGTCTCTTTTTATTCTAGTTATTACACTTTAAAAAGAGAAATTAACCTAATTAGAAGAAGAGAAATCACCAAATCCTTTTATTAAAAACAGTTTGATGGTAAAACCAAGATTTGCATGACAATTTAGCCAAGCCCTTTCATTCAGGATAGTCAAGGTTTTCCAATCCCATTCAGCAGCATCCTGATTTGACTTCTACATTCTTGTTTTAAATTAACATTTCAGTGCTGTTGAGCACCAGCAGGGTTTGAAGTTGCAATACCATCTGTGGCAGTTGCACTTTCTCATGGATGAAGTTAAAGTATCACAATATATTCTCAGCATTCACACTTGTTTCTCAGTCACTTAAAAATGTTGCAGCTGCACTGAAAATTAATTCTGCACAACACAGTAGGAGGGCAAGAGAACTACTTATAAAATTAGTCAAAGCATGGTGAAAACTTCCTAATATTAGTATGTGTGGGAGCATTTACATGTGGCTAGAGCTTTGTCTAACATTTAATGAGACAACCTCACTGGGAAAGGAACTAGCCCCACTGGTCTAGTACTTATTCTACTAGACTTTAGTGATGAAAAGAATGACACAATTAGGTTGTCCAAGACAAAAACAGTGGACACTAATGAAAAACAGTAGCTCAGCTGAAATGAGATGGAACTAGAACTGTTGGGACTACCTCATCTCTTGATTACAAATCTAAGAACTGGATCTTGTCAATGTGCCCACTGATTTCATGGCAGTAGGATCAGGCCTCACTTTCCCAAGACCTCAGATTTGCACACTAACAGTATTTTACAGGACATGTTGACCTGTTGCAGTGGTGCATTTCTTTCCCCCTTTCCAGGCTGATTTACAAACTTGGGAAGGCTCCCTAGGCCTTAGCATAAGTGTAATGAGTCAGGCAGTTAAGCTACCCTTGACTGTGCCAGGAGCTTTTACACAGCTAAGACAGGGAGATACGCTGTGCGTCTCAGGGACTCCTGCTGCCCAGTGAAGGCATGGGGATGAGAGTGGAGATAGCCAGTTGTCGTAACAACCTGCAGCCAGTTCTTTTTAATAACAACCTTGAGACGCTACAATCTTCCCCTGATAGTCTTGGAGCATCCTGCATCTATGTTTTGAGTTATTCTCCAACAGTCTCGGAATTTTCCAGCACAGCTGGAACTCTAGAAATTTGTTAATGACAGAAGTCAATCATCTCCCGGACCTATAAGCAGCGGTACTAAGTGAGGCCCTTTGAGCTCTCCTGCACTGCAGAGGGCTGTGACCAGTGGGACACCTCTCAGAGCTCACAAACTGTCCGGTTTGCGAAAATCGGAGGTCTGTCACCGAAAACCAACACAACCTGGGCTGATTCTCTTCACACCTTGAGGCTTAACCCTTTGCCCGTTGAGACAAATGCTGAAGCATTCTATGTGAAAATTTTCACTGACCTTGAGGGGAATTTTTAACAGGTATACCTCTTTTTCTCCCTCTTTTACTCTGTTTTATTCTCTTATATGTGTTTCTCTTAGTGTCTTTATGCATGCCTCTGTACTAACCTGAATAGCCTATAGAAAGTAAGTTACAGCAAGTATAAGTTAAGTATGTTACAGCAAGTATAAGGTATAAGTTAATACTTTCAAATTTATAATTAAATTACTGTCATGATTTTTATTCAACTGTGAATTAATTTTAGACTGCTATTATACTCATAATCCCTTTAGATATAAACCGTTGTCCAAGTCTGGGACTAGGAGTTGATCCAGCTGTACCTAGACTCTGACAGGAGTTTAGAAAGCAAGGAGGTCTTCTCTGAACCTCGTGAACTCAACAGGAGGGTCTCCCTTACCCTTTCTCGCATTTCCTTTTACCCTATTACTTTTTTGGTCCCTATATACATAAGTTTAGTTTGATTCTGATTTAATTTTCCTGTGTGCATTTCATCCATGTACTGAGTAACAGAGTGAACCTTGCCAACAAATTCTGTGAAGTTGCACTTTTATACAAATTTCTATTAAATCATTTTTCTATTGCTAATACAATTGGAGGTGATTCTTTAAGTGATCTGAACCCCTCTCTCATTTTTTAATTTGCCCCGTGACACCTGTGGAGGTATTGTTCAAAAACCAGAACAGAAGACTGTAGAACCTGAAGTTGACTGGATGCATGCAATACACTGGAATGAGGAAAATGGAATTTTCTCCACGGGCACCAGTCCTGATAGGCATCATCACCACTGAAAGAGAGCTGCAACATACAGGGTATTCTTGTAAAGGTTTGGTTCCATATTCTTTCCAGATACTCTGCTTGCCTCTCTTCACCTAATCCCAGAAATATGTAAACTCACGGTTTTCAGAGTGCTTACAAGGGACACTTGTGAAGTATTATTTCAGTGTCAGAAGAGAACTGATTTTCACTGATGAAATACTGTCTTCTAAAGGCAGTGCAGTCTGGTAAAAATATACTAAATGTTTCTGTTACTCACAGCTTGTGCAATGGATTTTCTTCAGTTTTTTTCACTCAGCCTGGAATACTTGGTCTGTGCTCACACAGGATTTTTACACTTATATCAGATTCTCAGAAAGCGAAAACTGGAAGTTCAAGCTGGCGCTTGGTAGGGCTACAGGTAGTTACGTATTTATTTCCCTGTTCCAACAGATCTCAAATGGAGTGTTTACACAGAATGTTTAAAATGTGTACAACTACCCAAAGCCTGCACAAGAAGACATTTAATGCTTTTTTCATCCCAGCAGGTTTATAATGAGTGCAAACATTCTGATCCTGTGAATAGGCCATCTCAGATGGCTCTTGCAACACTGGCTTCATTGTTACTGTAATTAAGACTACAGAACAGGATTCAGGGAGATAAGCTGCATATTGATTTTTTACTAATGGCTTGATAATGTTTTGGCCACTGTGTGATCTTTGAGAAAGTCAGAGATGGAAAATTACAGCTTGTATTAAAAAATCACTGCTGATGGCTGGGAGCAAAGCATTTTGGAAAGAGACCAAGTGACAATGAATTGGGAGACACAGTGCATTCAGGCTTTTTCTCACTCATCTACATAGCTGTTGCCTGTATGACCATGAACATTCATTCATAAGGGCTCCTTCATTAAACTCAGTGTAACGTTGTCCAGGTGTCAGAGAGGCAATAGTAGATGGTATGTAAAGCTGTAGTGGCCATGAGTTGTTTGAACCCCCACATTGTGCACTAGAGTGCAGCACAAGTATAACCACAAAACCACACTGTAGTTACAGCAACTACTGTGATAATCTTTTGAGAGGTGGAATGAATGTGGTGTTATTTTGCTATTCGCTCCAAGGTCTCCCTCAATGATAATGGTTTGATTTTGCTTGGTTTGGCTGGTGTGGCTGTTAGAGTCATGCTGGCAAAGTCAATTTGACTCTCTGAGACATCCAATTCCTAAGTGTCTCTTCTCCCTTGGTCCTAGTAACACTGCCATCATTCAGTATTCATTCACACTACATACTCACAGCTAAAAACCAACAAAACCACAGAAACACCTTGGTAATTTTTAACTTATTGTCTAATTAATGTGTTCTCCTAGAACAACTGTAAAATAATTAAAATACTTTTAGCAAAATTCGCTCCCAAAACAATCCAAATAATAAAATGTTAGCTTGTCTTAAATATAATTAACAGATAATTTAGATTAAACTTCATATTGCACATTAATTAAATTGAAGTTAATTATTCAAACAGATTTATGGAGCATTAGCAGATATTGATACATGTAACACCTCTGAAAAACATTTTTATCTTTACTAAATACGTTGTAAACATATCACTTTGAGGCATCTTCTAGCTTTTCTGTTCAACTGACTTCCCTCCCCTCTAGAAAGTAGAAGCAGCCAAAAATATCTTATTTTTATAAGTCATTTTATTTAATGTGGTCTAACAGACAAACCAAGGGACTCAATGTTCTTCCCCTACATGGTTTCTTTGGATTACTTGCCTTTTTTTTTTTCTTACTCGCCTCGGTTTCCTCATCTGTGAAATGGAGGTCATAATACTTCTCTATGCAAAACACTCTGAGGTCTAAAGATAACAAAATGTTAAATAAAAATTAAGTTATTTTTACAATGCATGCAGAAGAAAGGGTATTACAGTACCAACAGTACCAACTGTCTACAGCACTATTGTGTTCAGTCTCCCATACATATATTGAAGTACGGATCATATTGTATATAAAGAGACTAAGGGTAAAAGAAAGGAATAGTGTCACCCTCATTTTACACCTAGGACTAATGTTTCAAGACAATACTCAGGGCAAGGCTTACCTCATGCTTTGCAAAAAAAACATGGCAGCAGACAGGGTTTTCTCCTAAAACACAGGGAGGGGTGGGCACTGTATTTTTGATCATGGCTAGACCAGGTCTCGCGATTCGACCAGTTGACCCAGAGGCAGGCAGTTCTCTCCTTTGAGTCTCAGGGGCCATACCTTTACCTTTTACCATCTAGAAAGTTGCAGACTGTCTCAAAGGTGGTGCTCTTCCTGCCAGTTGAAGCTATCCCATTTTATGCAAACTCCAGAGATACTCAGGCTGAGTTATCACCTAAGAAGTCAACTGACTCTAGGGCAGAGGATGTCATGCAGGGGTTGGAGAGGGGAAGCCTTGAGTTTCAGCTGTTTCCCTCAGGGCTGGGGTTTGGTCATTGTTAACTGGAAAGCTTTTCCATGTAGTTCATCAGATGGTGACATTACTTATCAGTGGCACTTGAAATGAGAGTAGATGAAGATAGTCTGCATGGTGTTACCACTCTCTGAAGCCAGACTATGTCTAATCTTTCTAAAAATAACTGTAACTCTCTAAAATACATGTTCATAAGAAAATAATACTTAATTACTGCAAAATAGCTGTGCCTTCTATTTTCACCATTTTTCCTTTCTAAATTGTAATAGATTTACAGAATCAAAATAAAACTATTAATTTCAAGTACTTATATATCAGCTCTCTCAGGCAAAATGGAATAAACAGAAGCAGAGGAGTCTCCTAGCACACCCGCTAGAGTCCTAAAAATGGCACAAGTAAATCAGTCACTTCCAAAAGCTTCCATAAACTTTCCATAAATAAAAAACATCCTGCCAAGTTCTGTCATGATCCTTTCCAGTCATCAGAAAAGTGAGCCGCATATTTGGTGGCTATTTCCTGCATGCAGGTAAAGACAAATTTGCATTAGAACATATCAAATCCTTTGCTGTCAGTCTGTCAGCTGCTCTCCATGCTTGACATCCTCATGAGACTACATCTGTAAGCCCTACACCAATGTAATTTTAAAAAATACATTATTTTCCAGTATTGTCTGTTATTTCAGCTGTTTTCATAATGATCAGTTTAGTTTCTTATGTAATATTTCCTGTCAACTTTCCTTCCATCTCCAGAGAGGTGTAGGTGGTAAGATTTCTCTTGCCTTTTCTTAGACTTTTCTCACGTCAGTTGAAGTAGATTAATATTCATTACAAAGAATAAACTACCTAAAATGAGCTGGCAGAAACTGTGGATTTGTTTACTTTGGGAACACTCAGAACTAAAACAAGTGATTCCTTCAGAGAAATATTAAGAAAAGAACTCACAGAAATAAAACTATTTTGGTTTTAATTTCCCCAAATGCAATGGAGAGAGCAGCCAGCCAACTTTCTCTGATCCCCTGAGCTGTCCCATTCCCAGAACACCCCATGAGTTTTACCTGGGGAGCAAGGACGTAGCATTCACCAAGGCACAAGAGACATCCCTCCTTCCTCTACATGTTTCTTCCCCTTTCATCGTGGAGCAGACATCTTGCAAACTGGTAGCTTTTAGCTGCATATGAGGTAACCTACACACCACCATGACAGTCCCGCAAGGCTCAGGGCTTCCAGGGCACCTTTGAGTTCTGGGGCCTGAACAGCTTGAAAGCGTTGTCTTAGGGCTGTGATAAAGTAAGATGGGTGAACAACTGGCTGAAGGGTCAGGCCTAAAGAGTTGTAGTAAATGGAGTAACATCCAGTAACACACTAGTGGTGTTCCTCAAGGTGCCCAGTTTTAGGGCTAGTTCTCTTCGATGTTTTTATCAATAACCTGGACACAGCAGTTAAGTGCACACAAAGTAAGTTTACTGACGGTACTAAATTAGGAGGAGTCACTGATTCAAGAGAGGCCTTACAGAGAGATCTTGATGGATTAGGGCACTGGACAATCACAAACCATATGAAATTTAACAAGGACAAATGCTGGATTCTGCACCTGGGACAGTGTAATCCTAGATGTACAAGAGGCTGGAGTGCAGCCCTGCAGAAAAGGATCTGAGGGCTGTGGTTGATGGTAAGCTCAATATGAGTCAACAATGTGTTCTGGTGGCCAAAAGGGCCAACCATACCCTAGGGTGCATTAAGTACAGTATAGCTAACTGGTCAAAAGAAGTGATTGTCCTGCTTATACTCCATATTGGTGCAGCCTTACCTTGAGTACTGTGTGCAGTTTTGGGCTCCACAATATAAGAATAATATAAAAGTATTGGAATGTGTCCAAAGAAGGGCAACAAAGATGGTGAAAGGACTAGAGGACATGACTTAGGAGGAGTGGCTGAGGATACTAGGTTTGTTCACCTCAAAGAAAAGGAAGCTGAGGGGTGACCTCATTGCTGTCTACAGCTTCCTTAGAGGGGGGAGTGGAGTGTGAGGTGCTGATCTCCTCCCTGTTGTCCAGTGATAGGATGCAAAGGAATCGCTTAAAGCTCCATCAGGGGAAGCTCAGATTGGATATGAGGAAAAGGTTTTTCACTGAAAGGGTGGTCAAGCCCTGGAACAAGCTCCCCAGGGAAGTGGTCATGGCCCCAAGCTTGCTGGTGTTCAAGAAGTGCTTGGACAACACTCTTAGATACATGGTTTAACTTTCAGGTTGCCCTGTGTGGTGTCAGGAGTCAGACTTGATGATCCACGTGGGTCTCTTTCAACTCAGGGTATTGTATGGCTCTATTATTTTATGATACCAGCAGGAGAAATCCTGTCAGTTGGCAGGATATGAACTGAGGTTCCAGAAGGATCTTGTCCTGTTAGTGTAGTTAAATTGGAGAAATGTTCTTTTAAAATGTTCGATGCTGATAAAACCACAAGTTTATTGGCACTGCAAGCCACTGGAATTTCCCTAGCAACAAGACAAGCTACATCTACTTTCGGTATTTCACTCCAGTGCCTGGTGTAAGTAGTTTTTGTACTAGCATCATCGCAGGAATACATATATATATATACATATATACACACACACACATGCATGTGTGTATTAATTAAATTAAACTAGATTTATTATCCCTAGAGATATATCAGTTTATTATTATCCTCATATGGGAAAAGGTATACAGGGATAAAACACCACCGAGTGGCAGTTATGGGTGGACAGGTAGTTTGGCTTTTTGCTTCACATTTGCGCCAGGAAAAAGAGATCTTAGATGCTGACGTGGTTTTTCCTCTCTTCTCATATACTGCTTTGCTTATCTGCACAATAGGGAGCTTTCTCTTTACATTTGGGTTTTTTTTCTCCCCCCACCCCCTTTTTTTTCCCTAGTCTAGTTTGTAGCCCTTGTCATTGAACTCCTTTATTGACACTTACAGGTTTCAAGTTGTGTCTCTGAACTATATGAGTCCCAACTGTAAATAAAAAACATAGTTCATTTGTTTTCTATGAGGCTCATTGAAGCTGATGGGACTTTTTACAGTGAGTTCAGTGGGAGCTGGAATAGGCCCCATTTGTACTGAGTTAGTTTTCCCTGTAGTCCAGTTTCTAAGTAACATTTGTGAAAAAATACCTCATAGAAAAAGTGATGGCATAATAATGCAATTTGCCGCACATTTATTATATCCAAAACAACAACCATGTAGTTGCAACATTATTAACGTGAAATGTTTTTATTTCACAGTAACTGTAAAGTAACCTTATGTTCCCTGTACAACCCCTTTCTCTCTTACGCACAGACTCATATGGTAGCATAAATGAAATCTTTTTTTCAGACTTGTGCTCTCCCTCCTTTGTAGATTGGAACTGCAGAATGCCTAACAAAAAATATCCCCCCTTTTTATGTGAAGGAGATCGTATTTTACAAACGCATTCTTTCTCTGACCAGATTACCTGGACTGTTTTTGCAATCCCTTAGTCAGGATTCCATCAACCTCTTTTCTTTCTGTAGATATATTAGACGTCCATTATTTCCTTTTACATGTCACTTCTGCAATTACAAAAGGATTGTAATTCTTAAGGAAAATTATGTCCTTCATCTCATAATTTCCTATGTTTCTTTCAGGTTTAAAAGACTATAGAATGTAATAGAAATAGAGTCAAGTGGACTGAAAATGCAGTATTAGAGAATGATAACATTTCTATACATCTTTGAAACTCTATACAATTTAAAAAGGAATATCTTGCCTTTAGAAGTCTAGCTTAGGTAGAAAGGACTTTAGCGTTACTTATATCTATATGATTTTCTTAGAACAGATACAGAACACAAGAAATCCCATTACATTTTGCACTGTAATAATGCTAAATTTCCTAGCAATCTTTTATATATTATAAACACATTTCTCCTGTATGTTAATGTGTGCGTTGAAACTTACTTCCTTTGTATTGTTTTACCTTTTTACCTTTTTTTTTGTTTTACCTTACCTACCATAATTATTCTTATCCTGTTCTTGAGAGCATGATTTTTTATTCATTTTTGCTACTTCACAATAAAACCTCACTCCACTAGGTAATTATTTATACTGTTTACATTTAACACCTTGGATATTTATTTTTAAAACCTTTCTATTGTTATTGTTTTATAGCATCAGCAACTTATGAGGAAAATGTAAAAATAAGACATTATTTTACAATAACCCACTTCTTTGGTATTTTATTTCTCTAGAAGGGGAGGACTGGGGGGGTAGACTATACCTCCAGTTCCAAGCTGAGCCACAGGCTACTGGTTTGACTACTCTTCCAGGGTATGCAAATGCTGATTTGAACCCCTGGAAAAGCAGAGGTGGGCAGAAGCTCTGGATCAGTGCTATAATCATTCATTCATCAATCAAAACATGGGAAGTCTAGTAATTCCTTCTTTCCCTTCGACAGACTCATTTTAATGTAGCCACAACTACACATAGTGAAAGAACAGGAGAGCCAGGGCTCTGCTACTGAGGCTTCTGTTGGAGTGTGAGACAAGACAGTTGCAGAAGCAGGACTTCAGACACAGAAAGATCAGACAAAGAGGTAGTGCCGGATTTAAGCTGTTCTGAAGTTAGGCCACCACAGAATGACAGTTTTTCATATGGCAGTTTTGAGCTTGAGTTACAGAATTTGGATTAAGCTGGCCTTCTCATTTACACATCCAGATAAGTTTTTATGAGCTTGCCCAAAGTAAGTTACTAAAAAAAAGTCTTTAAAAATAATTTTTCAGATCATAAGTGAAACTTAAGAAAGGACATATATTGCTGAATCACCTGACTAACAGCTCTAACTTTTTACCATGCATGAAAGTATATAAGCTTCTCAAGACATACCACTGCCAAGGCACAATGTATTAAAATTTCCAAGGCCTCATTCAGATCCTTCCACGTCTGTGCCTTGACCTTCTTAACGCTATGTAGCCATGACAACACCTGGTCACCTTTCAAAAGCTGGAGGTTTGGCATTTTATTCTCCTCTGTGGTGAACTTCTTCACATGCCTTGTGAAGATGATCTGTCAACAGCTCTCTTCATCAGCAGAACCCATAGAGGGACATGAACCAGAAAAGAGGCACACCAAAGGGGATAATGGGGCTGGAGATATACAAGAGCATTTTGACAGCATTTTTTCATAAAAGCATTGACCCACAGGGTCATCCAAGGTGACAAGAGAGTGCTCAAGACGATCAAAAAACTTGGAGAGCTGCAAACAGCAACACAGGGTGAGTTGGAAAGTATTTGTATATTTTAGCACTGAAAAAATTATGCTTGTGGGTCAATGTATTTGGGAGGTGCTAGTGGAGTACGATGAAGTGTCCTAATATTTACCTTAAATCTACCTTTCAAAGTCAGTGTGTATCTGTTGGCATTTACCACTAAGTAAATGATCCTTTATTCATAAGGCTGCAACCCCACTGAAGGCTGGGCTTGTAAAAACCATCCTAGAAATCCAAATGCTAATTGGCTTTTTGAAGATGCAGTGAGAAGGCAAAGAAAATTTAAGGCTTTGAAAGGACACACAAAAGCTAAGTTAGTTTGAAGCTTGATAGAAAGAGCTCTGTAAGAGACGGGTGTACAGGCCCCAAAACCAAAGCAGGTGTTAACGACAGGGCAGGGCAGGGTGGGAACTAGGACTCAGCCCAGGTACTTTACAGGCAGCAGATTAGCTGGTTTCTCACATTTACTGTTTGATAATGTAAGTTTTTCTGATCTTGTTTTTTTAAAGATGCTTTGGAAGGATGCATGCAGTAGATAGTAAAATAGCACTTTCAGATGATGTTACACCAATGTAAACTCAAATGAGAGAAAGCCCAAATATCAAGTATAATGAAATATTACAAATCATATATTCATATATGTTTTAATGTAAGAGGAAACAGAGCTCTTTACTCCAATCCTCATGAAATGCCTTTGTCTTCCTGAAGTATGTGATAGTTAAATTAAAGGATTAAAATGAATGCATCCTAGCTTTGGTATTTACTTAGAACTGAATAAACTAAATAACTAACATGCTTGTTATGTCTGCAAACAAAATAAATTAAGTGAAACAAGACAGGCTGAATGGACATGCTGATGTCTCTGTTTTTAATAGACCCTCATTCTGGGAATAGTAACATACTAAGATAAATAACAAAAGTTTCTTGTTATGTTTAGCTATTTATTTGCTGATCTATGATTTGTGATCCAAGGGTTGCATAAGAAATGATGCCCAAGCAGCTCTACTGTGATTAACAAACTTTCTGTGCCTTACACACCCTCTGCATCTAATGCCGTAGAGAAGTAAATGAAACGAAATTTATTAGAGGAGGGAGAGAGATTTAAACCAGTTACTTTAGTTGTATTTTGCTCTCTAGCAATTGTTCATTCTTCATGTCTAAGTAAGCTTTTGCAGTTACACCCCTTTTAAAAGGATGCTTTCAACGAGCCATTATCACTACCCATAATTAAGCCAGGACCATACTGTTGCCTTTTTCTTCCTGAAGAGAGGCTCACAGCAAGGCACTCAGACAGTTAAGCTACCCACAATCACACCACAAATATTTGTTTATTGAGAAGGAAAAGATGGTCAGACCTACAAAACTCGTGCATGTATTATTAACATCAGCTTTGAAAGTGTTGTGGTCAAGCTATGGTAAATATCACTGGTAGTACAGTATTGAAGAGTTTGGGAAGTCATCAACCAGTGCTTTAGATGTGAAACACATGACATATAACCACAAGCTGCACTTTATGAAATCTGAAACTGTAACATGAGGAGTGACCTAATTTAATTCATGTGGTTCCATGTGTTTGAAGTTAATAGATCCTTTCTTACTGGGGAAATAAGGCCTTTAATAAAATACCAGCCCTACCCTGCCAAGTTGTTTGTCCTTGGGGATTAATTTCTTTCATATTATGATTGATAATTCATGGATTCCACAGGGGTTTCCTGTACCTTTTACACATTCTATTTGAAGGGGTAATTAACTGCAAGTTTAAAATGTTTTCCTATCTGCAGGTGTAATGAGGTGGGTGGAGTCAGATTGCTCGCATATGGCATATCAGTTCTTCAGCTGGAGGCAAAAAGACAATGCTGGAGATGGGGGCATAGCCTCACTTTCTAATGCTTACAGGCAGCATTCATCTGACATTGTTCAAAGACTTGTTCTTGTAAAAGTATTTTATAAACTCTCTTTAATTGGTTTGCTTTTTATGCAGATTTTTTTTTCTGTTCTGTGTATTTCTCCCCAGAGAATCAAATGCCTTAGAAATACCACCAGATGATTAGATTACCACCATCAGTTTTTAGTACATTTCTTCAGGTTTCCCAACCTGATATTATAGGCCTTTTAATGTGGCCAGCAACAACAAATAATACCAACTGTGTCTCCTACTTCTTTCACAGTAGTGCTTTTCTATCCATCAGGCCTTCCCTGGTGTCATGTAATTTCTGTTGGTCTCAAGAAAATTCAAACTATCCAACATTCCATTTCAGCATTTGAGATCAAAACAGAATATTTTGACATTCCAAACTCAAAACATTTTACTGTAATGACTTTAACATGTTCCCAAACTTCTTTGGGGCATCATCGGAGTTTTATTTCCAGTTTCTTGTGGCTTCTATTTCCCGGAAGACTTGGCAGACCATGCTACATGTTGTACACTTTGGGCAAAAAAATTAACCTTGATTTTCCACCTGAAAAATTGTTAAAATGGAAATTTTCCTGTAGAGAATTTTGATTTGGGGCAACTTCTTTTCCACCCAAAAAGCACTTTCATAGATAGTGTTTGAGTTGTTGCTGAGCAGTGATTACACAGCATTAAGGCCTTTTCTGCTTCTCAGACTGCTCTGACAGTGAGCAGACTGGGGTGCACGAGAAGTTGGGAGAGGACACAGCTGGGACAGCTGACCCCAATTGACCAAAAGGATATCCCATTTTATTACTTGCCAAACTACTACTCCCCCCGTCCTCCTCAATAATCACCAGTCCAATGAAAATATTTGTATTTTACATAGTGATGTAATGCCTAAGTGACTAGGCAAACAGGACTTTCAGAAGCCAACCTGTTAGGATGAGAAAAAGGAACATAACCTGCAAGAGGTTTGTTCCTGAAAAGGGCATTTAAGGTAGGAGAAAAGCATATGGAAATTGATCTCACAGGAAATCAAAATAATTTAGTAATTTTTGAGAGAAATATGACCTTATAATGCCACAAATCTTCACAACATTACAATACAGGTCAGCCTGGTCAGTACCTTGCCACAGAGCTCTCAGCAGTGGTTTTGTTAAATTATTTTCTCATTATGTGTAAAAAGAATCTCAGCAGTTTTACAGGTTCCATATCTCACTCTTTGGAATGAAGTACATTCAAATTACTTTTAATGATTTAAGACAAGATTGGTCTTCTAGTAAGGAGATATAACTCTTGCTAATCCAAGTTAACTATTTCCAACAAGTGACAGATACATTATGAACTGTAAACATAGCTTCTGCCACCTTGCTTTTACTTCCCAGCATAATAAGACATTTTAATTGGCCTTTTTCTTCCTCTTCAGCACTGAAAATTTAGTTCCTCACCCCAGGTCTTGCTATTCTTTAATAGGATTTCAATACATACACACAATCTTCTTACACAAAGAAACCTACAATCATTTATCAATGTTTCCTGCTACTTTACTGCTTACACCTCATAATTCAAAACAGTCAGTGGAGATCCAGAATCCTTGCAGTTGTGAAGAGCCCTCCTCTGCACTATTGAGGAGAGAACAGAGCCTACTTCACTGTGTCCTGTATCTGGGATCAAATATTTGCTGAATGTCTAAATCCCCTAACAGAGTGGGTTTTCTTGGCACCCAATGCAAAAGATACAGCAAAGGCTTCCTGTTAAAAGATGAACTCTCCTCAAAAGTAATCATAAAAAAAAAAACTTCCCTTGAACAGTAGATGAGTACTTTGATTAGTATAATTCATAAACGATTAGGACAGTATTTTCAGACTACTCCTAAGTATACTTCATTCAACAAGCACAGATTGACAGACAACAAAGCAGAGTGTGCACATTCTACAGTGATTACTCTGATCAAAAGCCTTGATATAGCATCATTTCAGGGCAAAACACCATTGCAGTTCCTTTCCACATAGTTCTTCAAAAAGCAATTATCTTAAAAAGTCCTCCTGTTCTAACTTGAAGATCCAAAGTTCAGTTTCTCCCACTCATGCTTTCTCTAAGCTACATAAATTTTATCCTTTTGTGCATTACACAGGTAGTTGATACTAGCAAAAGATGACAGATTAGCAGCCTCTGAAAGACAAAAGACCTCTGTCTGGGCACATAATGGGCCACATCCTGATTTCTATTCCACAGTCCTGAATTCATGTTCATGTGCTTGAAGACCAAGCTGCAGAGGTAGTCACTAGTCTGAGAGAAATTAAGCTCTACAGCCATTTTTTTCAGCCTGTCTTCAGAGGCTATCAGCAAGATTTTTATAAGCATTGCAAGTGGTCATGGTTTTATGATTTATCTGATGAAAGTAAGAACCAGTCAAAACACCTTTGATGGAACAGTTTTACATCAGAAGATGAAGCTTCATCAAATTGATTTTTTTTTTTTTTCCAGTGGAACATGCCAATTTCCATTAAGTTTTATATGGGGATATGTCAAAATGAATGATTTCAAGTTTTGTATTTGATTTTGATGAAGTAAAATGTTTTGGTTCAACTTTATTATTTTGGGGGAACCATAAAGGACAGGACTGGAAAGATCTAGTCCCTTAAACATGTTCAGCTACATCGATGTCACTTTCTACAATGCCACACTCAGAAAAATCTTTCTTTTTGACTGTGAACAATGGTAAATTCTCTCTGAGTAACAGTTATTTCCCATCTTTGCACCGTTTTACTGATGTATCATCAGAACAGTACTTCCTAATTTAGCTTATGTTGGTCACATGATTCTGTATCCAATTATTGTTCCCTTTATTATTGGATATTATTGGATACCTTAGTATCCAATTGTTATTACCTTTCCCATTTATAAGGCCTGTTACCATCTTGCAGGAATGATTTGACTAAGTTTGTTCCTGATTAACGTATCAAATGTCCAGGTCTGTTAGTTGTCTCCAGGTTATTTTTTAGATGGTAATGAACGGTTTGATTATTTGTTCCAAGTTACACTGTTCTCGTTCTTGCCTAGATCTTAATTTTAGGAACATTCTTTCTTTCTTGAGTCTCCTTTGAAAGTCATATTCTTAAAAAAGGGAAGGGAAGGGAAGGGAAGGGAAGGGAAGGGAAGGGAAGGGAAGGGAAGGGAAGGGAAGGGAAGGGAAGGGAAGGGAAGGGAAGGGAAGGGAAGGGAAGGGAAGGGAAGGGAAGGGAAGGGAAGGGAAGGGAAGGGAAGGGAAGGGAAGGGAAGGGAAGGAGGGAAGGGAAGGGAAGGGAAGGGAAGAAGGGAAACTTTCTATAAATTCTATATTAGAATCAAGTTTTACTCTGGTTCTTTTAAATTTTTCTTTCTTATCCTCCTAAGAGTTCAGAGTGGAGTCTTCTTTTGAAGAGGGGTAAGAATCAGCCAACTCACCTTGAATTCAATTATTTCTGTAGGATTAGGGTCGATTAATAATCAGAACAGAGAGAAGAAGCAGAGAATATTGAGAATAAATTATACTGTTGCTTCTTTGTTTATTTTTTAAAAACATCTGAAAACAGAAATCAGAGCATCATTTATATTTTTTTTCATTCTGTTTGGCTATTGTTTTGTTTCCTTAACAATAAACCTCATTCAGTTTAGCTGCACAGACTTCCAGCCCTTTACTCCAGATAAGGTTGCTGTCACATGAAATGGGGAACATTTTCTATTATCTTGTACATAAAAGAGCTATTTGGGGGTCTGATATATATGCAGTTATTTTTAAACTTTCAGTACTATAAAGCTATAGAAGAACAGCAAACTAAAAATACTGACATTGATGGGAAAGACCCCAGTAGTACTGGTTTTGTTTTTTTTTCTTTCAGGTACTCTGCTTAGAAATGTGCCCCAAATATAAAAGACCATTCCACCCAACAAAGACATTGGGAAGCATCTCTGATGAAGTCCAAATTATAGAATAATGAGTGCGAGATCAACTCAATGTATTATACACTAATTTTGGCAACGCAATTTTAAAAAGAAAATAACAAGAGACACCCATTAACAATGAGCTCAAAGGGTCTCATTTTCAAAGCACTGAAGCACAAGGCCACTTGCAAAAATATACGCCCAATTACATGCTTAATCCGCATGCACAATTACTGTGACTTCATGTGACACTCAGGTATTGAAACTCAACTGACCATTTTCATGCACACAACCTGATTTGCATTTGCAATCACAGTAAATGTACATTCAGATTAAGTGTGTAATTATGCATGCATTTTTGCACATGGCCCTGAGCTTCTCATATTTGGAAAAATCAGACCCTGAAGGCTGCATTCCTCTCTTGAATACACAGAGCTCCCACTGAATACACAGAACTCTCACTGTCCCATTAAAAGGGTGACCAAGAGTGGAATGTGCTTCCATATGTTCTCACAGGACCCAGCTTTTATAATTCATTTTTTCTTATATCAAAAATCTAACCCAAACCCAGAAGTTTGTCTTTAAATAATGAACTCCTTTAACTGCATCACTTATCCAACCAAGCTATTTATCAAATCCCTGAAGTGGAGTTTACAAATTGAAATGCCAAGACATACTTAACTAATGCTGAGAACTCAGCACCACAATACAATGAACAATAAAACACTCTTGTACTCCAAGGGTCCTTTCTTAGTCTGTGTTTCATATTCATCCATGGGAACAAAAGGAGGAGGATAACAAGAATCTGAAAAAGGAAATTGGAAGGTAAAGATGAAAATGAGAGAAAGCAATGGACCAATTAAGGGTCAAAGTGGAGTGCTACTCAAATAATAGAGCAAATAACCTTTGATGGTCTAGTAGGGAGCAGAAAAGAAGGCAGACACATAAATGACAGGAAATCAGAAGAAAAGTCTGCAGAGCAGGACTGGAATTTTATATTCAGGACTCATCTGAACAGATTAAGAAAGTCAAACCATGGAAGATAAAAGATGGCTAAACTCAGTGGGGCTTAACTATATGTGATAATAGTATTAATATAGGAGAGACTTATGAAGTGCTTTTCAGCTGCAGGCCTCAGAATTCTTTACAGAAATGGATATTATTGCTACCACTCTATAGAAAGTAGACCCAAGGCACAGAGAGGTTATATCACATGCTAAGCACCAGTCAGAAGATGAGAAGGAGAAGTGGAATTTAGGTTGCTTACCTTTCTCTCCAGTTTTCCTGAGAACCCTTAAAGAAGGAACTACAATGAGAGCATAGACCTTTGTGCGCAAGCATTAGACTACAGCAAAATAGTGAGTTTCTCCACAGGGGAAATTTGTTCAGCCACAGGGGGGATGAAAGAATTTTTAAAATAGAAAATTCTAAGCTGTTATCTCATAGAAGTTGTTAAGGAGTTTCAAAGACAGCACTAATGTTCAAGTGTTCTGTAAAGAAGTAGCTTCAAATTGTTATCCCTTTAAATAATTAATTTGTTTGTGCACAAGTACATATCTGTTACCAGTATTTATGTACATGTACCCAGCATAGAATTTGTTTGTGCAATTTACATGATCAGCTTTAACAACAGGCATATAAAGAGAATTGTTCCTTCTTTTTTAAGAAAAGTTTCTTAAATCCTAGTATTTCTGTAATAAAGAACTGCACTGTCCTGTTAAACCGCATAAAAGTGCATTTTACTTAGGTTTAACTATAAAGAATCTCCTTCCACCTAGTTTTTAAATGTGATTCTCAAATGACTATACTGCTGTGCATTTAAGTTGTTACCCATGCTGATGAATTCCTATGCAATGAGAAGGGAGCAAAGTCCAGGTGAACGCTTCAAAAAAGGGACATAAGAGCACCTTTGCATCTGCTTTACCTGCCTTCTAGGAGCAGTCCTTACCTAACATGCAAAAAGTTTTGCATGGAGGACATGAGCATGCCATGTGTAGAGAAGTAGTATTTGGGTGTGTGTATTCCTTCATGGTCTCTGATTCTTACAAGATTAACATTGTCTCTTGCCCAGCACCTTCATCTACGGGAACCCTTGGCATGACAGTAAGGTGTTAAGATAACAAAAGGAACCAGTGGGTATTCAGATCCACGCTACCAAGGAAGATGAAAAAACAGAGAGATTGCCAGAGCAGAACACCTATAGGATAAGCTGCCATTTCCTTCAGAGTCCATTGAACAATTAGACTCATACAGTGTCCTCAGTAACGTCTTCCTTTGGAGAGAAGCTCCAAGTCACAAACTTCAGTCAGTGATGTGCAGGAATGTTCTTAAACCCTCAGTCTCCTCCTGTAGAATAACTATCTTAAAACACTTGACTCTTCCCAAACAGTAGCAATAGCAGAATTGCAACCAGGAGTGGTCTTGTGGTGACAGAGGCAAAAAGAAGCATCTTAGACCTCTTACTTCAGTGAGGGGAATCCCATGGGTACAAGCATGCCACACCTTTTGCTCCAAGAATCCAGATCCTAACTCCTGAAACCCTTGGAAAATCCATTATGGGGACAGGGTAGAAATGTACATTATCACATCAATTTTGATAATTGCCTGTTGCATTAGACAGAACTGGCCAATAAGATCTCTCCATTGTTTCTTCATTTATATTTATATTAACAGTTCTGAAGACAAGGGTCACCTGTTGGTTCTACACTTAAGTTGTATCTAATACCAATAGGAGTTTCTGCATTAGATACAATGCTGACAGTAACTGTCAGGTTTTCAGTAGTCAGCAACAGATATTTTTAGCAGCCTAAAAAGGTGTCTTCTGGGGAGTGGGGGAATTTGCATCATTTCTGTAGTTTTGACCCTCCAGCAGAATGTGAAAACTGTCATAACCCTTGGATCAAAATGTTGCTGCAGTGCAAATGCCAACTTCTTATTCTCCAAAATTTGCATGTACTTTAAGAAGCCTGACTTGGGGAACTGATAACAAACACCTGGTGCTGATCATGTCCACAGAAAAGTCAGAATCAGCTCTGCTTACTACTAATGTAATTTATTTGTGTAGAAATTTCCTCAACAACAGTGGAGGTATGGGGTGATATAACCGATTACACCTTTCCCAGTTCCTGCTTCTACGGGACATAGTGCTTCCTGAATATGGCATTAAAAAAAGCACTGGTATCACTCATGTCAATAGTCATCTTGTTCTGCTCTGTGGTGGCACAATATATTTCAGAATGGCAACTGGCAAGGTAATACCTGCAACAGCGCTGAGATGTGATGAGCTCTACTAAATAGCTCCTTCCCATGTTCTGTTACACTGAACATGACACAAAAATAAATATAAAATATACATGAAAATCCACTACTTATGTTTTACATTGGTTCATGTTTGTTAGAATGATGAACAGAATTAGGCTCTGAACAGCAAGGATGTCAGGAAAGAAACATCTTTACTAAAGGAAACTTCCACAGCCTCATCTGTTGCATGGAAAAAAATACTTACGAACAAGAAGGATTTTCACAGGGAAATAAGAAATATCTACTGCGTTTTTGAGAGCTTTTTAACAAAGGCTCTTTCTGTTCCCAGTGTGAATTTTCTTAACCCTTGCTTTTGTGGGAGTAAGTTAGACTGTGAATAGTATTTAAATATAATTTTTCACATAATATCTAAGCCTGCTTTCAAAACTCAAGTAGCAATTTAGTTACCTGGACTTTATTATATATTTCTGTTTCAAATCCCACCTGTGATTTGAACATGTTTTGTCTTTCATTTCAATCCAGTTTCTATGACTCAAAACCCCATGCTAGATGAGAATATGGTAATAGAGGCAATTATGTCATTGAGTATGCAACACTACTCTCAGGTTAAGGTTTCACACCTGGGTGTCATTATTCTCTCCCATATCAATTTATTATTTAAGGGCTTATTATTTGAAAGCTCTTACAGTGCACTGGCAATTAGAGTTGCAGAGATTCTGCCTGCAGTAAGCGTATTTATTTTGCTCTTCTAGCTTTTTGTGATAGAATAATTAAATCTGTTTATAATTCAGTAGTGGCAGACTTCTCTGAAACTGCCAATATTGCCCAGCCCCTCTTTAATCATCTGTAAGAAAAAAAATATTAGGGGGGGGTCTGTATTATACATATACACACAGAACTAGGAAATAGAAGTGTGATAAAAATACGTGTAAATATTTTGATTTTATTCATATTGGTAGACCAAATTGATTTTTGCACTGGAAATACAACAGTTGGGAACATTACATAGTAGCTTACTAAGGAAATAAAATTCCCCAATTTAAAAGCAGGAACAAAATTAATTTCACTTTAATAATTTTAAATATATAGCATCTATGTTATGGCTTTTACATTATGTTGTTATTCAAGCTGGGCCTGTGCATCACAACTCACTGGCAACCTAAAGTTTTGGAGACAATCAGGTCTGGAAGTTTTTTCACTCAATGCAATTAGTAAAATAATATATTATTTGCCCACTTAAACCTGCAAAAAGCAGAATAACTTTTCTGTTTTCTCAGGATTATATTTATCCTTGTTAGGATAATCCAAGCCTCTCTTTTTTTATTGATAGAATGCCTGCTTAAAATAAAGAGAGCAAGAGGAAGAGAGAAAAAAAACATGTACAGAGATGTACACACTTACATGAAAATATATGCATGCCTGTGCATGCATATATGCAGCAGTACACCTTTATGTGTATTTGCATCTTTATGCTCAAAATGTTGCTAGAGCGTTGCTATTTATGTGAACACAGGACAGCTTCAGAGAAATGTGGCCAAGCTTAGAGATCATCTGTAAAGTAATCTAAATTAATATTTGAAAAGGAGTTTAAATGTTCCTAGTTTACACATGGAATTGCAAAGCTTAGTGGACCGTCAGAGGAAAAGAACCACAGATACTTTCTGTATCCTAATATTCATTACCTGATGTATCACTTGTTCTGTGTCTCATGTGTTTACCTCACCATAACTTATACCCACTTATTCATGTATGATTTTTACTACCTTATATATCTAGCCTCAGAAACAGAAGCTCAGTAAGTTTATTTCTATTGCTGTAAAGTTGCTTGGCTAGGTCCATATCTATTTAATTACAAACACACTTATCTTTTTCCTTTACTACTTTGGATTTATGTGCTTGTATTAAAAAAATTCAATAAAAATAGTGTGTAAATATTAAAAAAAGAAAAGAGGGATAGAGAAAGTTAAAGGTAGACTGGGTGTGCAGTAACCTGTCAAACCTCTCTTCATTCAGAAAAATAGAAATTCAAAAACCTGTGACGTTTATGTTTGCAGATACTCTCTTGCCCTAGCATACTCTCAAATCCCTTTTTCACCCGATCTTGAACTCCAGAAGTAGTAGAGATGGAAAGAAAGAAGAAAAAGCCAAACACACCATTTCCACAACCAAGAATATTTTCCTTGGGTAGAAAACCAAATCACAAATATAAAAATGGCTCCTTGCAGAAAATTCAGAAAAGACAGACAAACACTAGTGTGTATACATTTGGGATAAATAATCCCTAGAATGAAAGGTGGTATTATGGAAATACAACTTAACAAATATATTGTTATATATTTTATGCATTTGTTAGTTATATAACCTGATAAATATGAGTATACAGTGAAATATCAGGAAATTCTAGGAGGCAGTTTTCTCTTGCCAAACAGTAAAATGGTTTTGTGCAATGTCTAAACTTGGAAATGGCACGTATAGCAACCTTCACATCATGTGTTAGAAGACCTTAAAAACTGTCAGTTTCAGTACACAAAGTCCTTCTATTACAGGTCACACCTATCACATGTTTAATAGTACCATTCACCTTAACAGTAATACATCTTCACTGGTGCTGCTGGCCAAGGCCATGATAATTTACTACACGTATATTCTGTCATGCCTGAATGACATCTATCTATTTCAATTTTAGGACACCTGTCGCTGTGGTATCTGAGCAGAAGCATGATATGCAGTAACATGCACAGCTCAGTTACATGATAATTTCCTTTAAGCATTTCAGCCATTTTTGAGTCTTTTCATACACTCTTCAGAAAGGGCAGCATAAAACTAATAGCCTTAAATTTTCTTCTGGGAATTATGTGGCTAACTGACATTTAGAAATGGACTTTCAGCAGTTTTATTTGAGCAACCCACAAGACCACAACAGCATAAAGTGATTAACGTAAGTGAAAGAGAGAGCTGGAATAAAGCAACAAGTGACCCAAACCTTCAACGAAAATTCAAGAATAATCTTAGTGAAGGTCAGAAAGATTTGGAACTTCCTTTCTGCACCATTTCTCATGTATTAATTTGTGCCAAAAATAAATGTTAAAATAAAAATATCCCTAGCATAAGCAAAGATTATCTAGGAGACTTTTGAAGGTAAACAAATAGCAGTTCATCACCAAGCTTTCACATGGACAAGAAGAGCTGGACATCTTATTTCTATTTGCCTCCTCTTTCATGAACAGTTGCATAGCTGTAAGGGCCACATTAAAATATCTATCCAGAAAAGAAAAGAGCAGGCTGGATATCTGCTTGAGTCATTGACATTCAGAGGACTTTTATACCTTGAATTTCCTAATTTTAGCCATTTAATTAAAGTGGTTTTGTAATCACTAGAGAGAAAGAGGCACACCAATGAGTGATCTTGTTCACCAAAGCAAAATGGTAAATATGAAGGAGGAAGAACCCAGTACTTATCTACCCATTCCTCAAGTAATGCTGTGAGTACAGGGAAAAGGGCTGAATTTCATGAGTGGAATAGTACCCTTATGTCACACTTTTGTCAAACCACTTAAAGGTCAAATTAAAGTGGGGACACCTGATGAGCCTTCATATATTTCAGATTTTGTTTTGCTCTGTTTCTGATGCAATTAAAAAATAATTCTCTTCCCACAGTGGTGCTGACCAGACTTATACTGGGTGCAAACAACAACTAAAAGGTGAATTAAAAAGTATTGCACTTCTGTATGAAATTAGAGAATCAGGGAATTACGGAATTGGCAACGTAAGAGGAATGTCTTGTCTCTAAGGAAATCCAGCCTGCGAGGCAAAGTCAGAACATGACTTTTACCATGGTAGGTCAAGATTCCCTAGAATAAAAATTTTAAAGGTACTATCCCAAAATTAAAAAGGGAAGCAATAATACTGAGCCACATTAATCCTTTCTAGATTTTCTGCTTTATAAAATGACAGTTTGAAAGATTATTGCTTGTCAAGCTGGCTGCTCCACATAATCATTCGCTGCACTGTCAGCTATCGTTGAACAGAACATAGGAAATGAGATTCAAAACTTCTGAATAGAAATTTGTAAAAATTGTTCTTTAGTTTATACACCAACTGAAAAAGCAGTACAAATAAGGTGTGACCAAAAATCTGTAGAACTTACCTTCTCTGTTTATGCTTACAGCTAAGCAGTTACCAGTAAAAGGTATTTTTAAGTCTGGATTCCTGGAATAAATATAGAGCTGGGGTTCTTCTTGGGTGGGGAGACTTCTGAGGCTATACACCAGGAGGTAGTAAGCTCTTGAGATAAAGACTAAAGTCAGAGCAGACATTTGAAAGACCTTTTCTTTCTGAAAAAAAACCCCAGTCTTTTGGCAGACTAAAACCAAGTAGTTTAATATAGTCTGTGGCAAGAATGTATCTCTTCACAAGAAGACAGCTAGGAAATTATCTTTAGTTCTTGATAAAAGTGATAAAGATTTACCATCCTTGTTAAGATTGCTTTGCATTCAGTTATTTTTGAAGTTTTTATGTTATGGCAATTGCTCTTGATCACCTGGTTCATTTTTCCTATGTGTAAATACTTAGCCAACAATTTCTTAAACTTTGAATTATTTCCAAGAGAACTACTGATTTTATATCCAAAACAATTAATAGAGCAGTCTAACTTTACAGCCACTCAAATGAGATACTAAATACAAAGGTTGTGCTCCTTTACTCACTGCTGTCCTTGGGAGTGACTTCAGTGGCTCCTTGCTTTCCTACAGCATCTGTTCCAAGTACCAAATTCTAAAGCTAAAATAAACATACAGCTTAGGCAGAAACCAAGGAGATAAGCCAGTAACCTCTTGGGTTGTTACGTGAAAAAGATGAGTTACTCTGTGGCAATTATTTTATTCAGCCCAACCTTTTGAAATAATTACCTGACTTGATCTGACTGGCCAATAGGTAGATACTGGATAATGGGGCGGTAGAATGGTAGTCTTCTTCCAAGCAAGACTCTCTCCTGATGGAGGATAACATAATGCAAAAAATAGGAAGCTGGCATATTATCCATGAAACGAAGTCAATAAGGAGTGAGGAGGGTTTTCTTCTTTTGGCTCAATATTCTCTTCAGTCAAATGAAAACAGTGTGTGATGCCAGCCCCCCAGCACTGACCCCATCAAGCTGGCAAAATGCAAGAAAAGTAGTTTGGAAGCACCAAGTTCTTGGAACTCTGCTAAGCTTCAGCCACATCATTCCTGTTAGATTCAGTGATGAACTGATCAACTGCAGAAGAACTACCACCATTTTTATTTAACTGTTGGATATCCAGACACTTATGAAAAGAAGCCAATATTGATAATTTCTCAAGAGCCAAGGACTCTTATTTAGTAAAGTGGCCCTTTGCATTTACACTGTTGTTTTTAACATACAAGCCCTCAGAGCATCCATCTTGATCTGACAAAATGGTCATGTTAAGGATAGAATAAGTCCCAGGATGGCAAGATGGGAAAATAGATTCCTAAATTACTTAAATCATAACTATTTTCAGCAGAATCACAGAATTCAAAAACTTTTGTTCCCACACACTTTGCATTTCATGCAATTCAACTTCACTTTTAAGTCAAGCAGCCTTACACACACTTCACAATTCCATGTGTACTCCTGCTTCACTGTATAAATGTAGTACTTAGAGAATTAAGTCAATAACAAAAATAAGACACAATTAAATAAGACTAGAAAAATATTTTTCCTGTGCAACAAAATCCACAGAGTATATTAACAATCTGGATTTATATTTTAGAGTAAATACATGCTAATAGCAAATAACAAAAATTTTATGGGTTTGTATTCTCTAGGTACCTTCTACACTTTGAGTTTCTCTCTTATGCACACTAAGATTGAATTAGACACTCTGCTGTGTCATTCAGCTAAACAAGTTTCATGACCTTAAGTTTCCTGCCAGTTCTCATCCATTTTCAACCTCAGAGTCAATTTTAATGTGCTTTTAATATGTTTTTTTCCCAGTATTAGGTCTTTCAAAAATCCTACTCTGACATTTAGAAAACAGCATTGCTTATGAAAGCTATTAACATCTAAAGAGATTAGATTAATATTTATTTAGAAGCTACACATTCTCCAAACAGTGTAAATATGTTTCTCTTAGGGTTTGGGTTTTTTTTTTTTAATCGCCACTGCCAGATTGTATACTTGGATTTTCTTATAAAACATTTCTGTGTCTAAATTGTCCAGACCTTTGCCCTAAATGCCAAATGCAGCAAATAGTTTCACAAAGCTAAGGATATGTTAAATAATTATCACATTTAAATTTCTTATTTTTTTCTCCAGTTCATTCTTGTGCTTTAATGCTGGTAATCTAAAAGTACTGATTTATCATTCATTATGCCTTTACTCTTCCCATACTCAAGCCCTCCTAATGTTTCCTTTCTCTTTACAGGCTAAGTTTTTATATGGCACTAATCACTTGACACTGACACTGGTTATTTCAAACCTCCTTATTTCAAAAGGAGAAGTACTGCAATGATTGAAAATTGTTTTATGCAAAACAATAAAAATTTGAAAGTTCATGACAAAATCAGTACGTTCAGGAAGGAAACATTAAAACCTCTTGTTAGAAATAGAACACAGGAGCAGGAGAGAAAGAGGTATCAATGGTCCAAAATTAAGATGATCTCTAAGCTCATAATTTTCCTCCCCATTAAAATTTTCAGGAAAAATAATAACGTCAAGAAAAAAATATTTTTCCACCAGGGGCTGGGGGGGGAGTGTGAGAGATGGGCAGATAGACAGAGAAAGTGCACATTTTTTAACCATCTCTTGCCTCTGATTGCTCCAGCTTATACTTACCTCTTTACCTCATTTATAACACAACTGCAGTGCTGGAGAGTGAACTTAAGGTGGCAGACAATAGAGCTCAAAACTAGTGGATATCACATATTTTCATGGCAACAGCATCATTAAGGAATTATGGGATTGTGCTTGGAAGTTTTAGGTTTCCTATTAAAAAATTAGAACTAAGAACAGTTATTTTACTGCTCCAGTTTTGGAAAAATACTCTGTATGGGTTACTTGAAACGAAAGTGACTGTAGATGGAACAAAGCAGTTCTCAGATGTCTCTCCACAATGAAGTCCTGATCAATGAGAGGCAGGAACATGACCTTTTCATAACTAATTCCTTCGTATGAGTGGAATATTGGTTCCTAAATTGCCAGTGTCATTGAAGGGAAGAGTGCCACTGCCCAATTGCTCTATTCACCTCAGCAAGGGTTACTATTGATGCTCACTGATGGTCACTGCAAATCTATAGCTATTCCTGTAGGAATATATAGTGGTGTTATTTTCACAGGAGAAGTCATACCATTAACCATGCCTGTTGCTACTGTCAGGAATAAAAGCAAGCATCATAAAGTTGTGCAGTTAGTTGTGATGGCCATCTCTTTTCAGTATGGTGAGAGAGTGACATTTAGAAGATGCCAGTCCCTTTCCCTGATTCCCCAACTTAATCAGAAAAATGTAAATCCAAATCCAAGACAGCATCCTTTCCTAGCTCTCAGAAGGGCATCCAGTTAGACTCAACCAGCAGTCAAGTACCGTTTAGCTCCATACATTCTGTGTTGACCTACAAGCTACTGGTAAATCAGAGGGGTGTGGCCAGTGTCTGGACTGTTATCACCATTGTCGTAATTTTTTCTTTGAGAGAGGTTGCTTCTTAATTATCTTGTAAGTTCTCAGCTGTGATTTTGAGGCAGGGATTTGGAATCTGTGTAGAAAGATTTCCTCTAGGCCAAAATCCAGCAAGCAAAACAAGCTTAGAAGATAATAGGTAAAATTCACTGCAGTACCTGAAAAGACCTAAACTATCAGACCCTGTAGCAACATGGTTCTCCTGAGCTCCTCCTACTGGAACACAGCCAAGGCAACTTCTCCCACTCACTGATGCTATTTTTTATTGACCCACAGCAACTTTGTAAGGCATAAAGATTCCAGAATGTTTTCCTCTGACATTGAGAACATCTCAAAAATAAAACTCCTTTTCAAAGCCTTAGTCCAGAATGTCAGTGAGCTTATTCAGAAATTTCCAATGTATATATTGGCTCTATGGAAAAAGGGAGAAAAAGAAGGGAGTTGCAGGCTACTGATATTTGAAATTTAAGTATCTGTAGAAATGCCAGAGCTTGCCCCCCATGAATATAAAAGACAGATTCTGTTAATTTCAGCTAGCAGTAGAAAACCCAACATAATTTCAGGTGAGATACTAATACCTTTTTAGTTATGTGTCTCCATTTCATAGTATTGTGTTCTGAGTTCTCTCTGGAACCTACAAAAAAGCCCAAGGGAGTTAATTTGGGATATACTTTTAGAATATAATATTTTTGTTGCTTTTGAGGCTTTCAGAAATCATTCCAAATAAAATGAAGCATATTTAAATGGCATGTGATTCAATAAATATTTACACCCTGTCTGAGCAGTAATTCTCATTTTTAAATACATATTTTATACAAATAGCAATATTTAGTTCAGTTTTTAAAAGCAATGTTAAGGAAAGTGTTAGTGTAGCATAATATAATGTAAATAAGTCCTCAGCCCCAAGAGAAACAAATAAGCAGGGTGACTGCAGATGTGGCTGCTCACAGGAAGCTAGGCCAGTTTAGTATGTAAACACGAAATTTAAGACCACATACAGTTTCTTAATGATTCTTATTAACTAATTTCTAAAAAGGTTTTATATAATAAGTAAATAATCCTTCATGGGAGAAAACAATCCTTTTGAAAAAAAAACCCTGAGTCTACAACTAAAGTGGTTTAATTCAAATTATTGGCCCTTGTGTCATTTAGTTTTTTCTTCCTAAAAGCCTAGTGCCACAGACAACCAGTTCCTCATCAGTGACATTATCCATGGTCACAATTTGGTTGATAATAAATGGTTGAGGGAACAGCTTTTCAACAAAGAACTCAATTTCTCCTGATTTTAGTACAGCGTTGCAACAGAGATGGAATCTCTCAGCTTGACATTAGCTTTCAGGAAATAAATGCTTTAACTCACTGAAGCAGTGCTCATAGTGTATACATCCTCCTTTCCTTTCCCTCTCCCTGCATGATCCTAAATCTCCTTCTTACCAGTTTTTCATGACTCTTTCCCATCTCATATAATGTCAGGTCCTTCCTCCTCCATCACTGCCCTATTCTATTCTTCTTGCTCATTTGTGTTTGCTTTTTACCCCTTTCTCTGTCCCTATTCATTGCTTCTTTCCCTTCAACTAGCTCTCTGTCCCCAACACTATTTTGGGGTCATGGAAGAGACATTCCTCTCTCTCTTTCACACTACCTGAACACCCGTATGGGAGCAATGAAGTACAAGAAAAATAACTCCTCTAATCAGTTTTTGTGCCTGGCAACAGAACACCCCAGAGCAGTAACAGCAGAGAAAATCTCACTAAGTCTTCAAGTCCCAAGCAGAGACCATCACTGGTACATGGGCCACTAGCCATCATGGAAGAGCTCTGAGGAGCATGAGCATGCTCATTTTGTAGTCAGAGTCTCTAGAGAATTTAGCTGGCAAATTTTAACACAACTCTATCAAACACATGAAAATTAAAATGTGTGTCTCCTAACTAAATGTAGGCAACCTTCCATAAGAACAGCAAAAGGACATACCTGAAACAAAACACCTCCACAAAAATTCATGTATTACATGGGTAGACTACTACAAGTGTAGACAGAGTGTTCTCACCAAAATGATTGCAAAATATATTGAAACATGACATACTGTAATTTAACTTTAGCTGATTCTCAGAAATAACTGGAATGTTTTAGCTGAGAGAGTCTCAAAATTTTTTTATTTTTTGTTTAAATCTGCTTTAGAAAGACACTTAGAATAAAAAATTTAAGTCGCAGCTGGCAAAACTGTCAAACTGATAAGCAACTGAAAGAAGATCTTACAATGAAAAATCAGTGTGGAATCTTAGTTTCTGCCATCTCTGCTTGCATAGTGCCTGTAATCTTAATTACTTCTCAGAATCAGCATTTTGATCTCACTCTCTCTCTGAGATTACCCTCCCACCATTTAACTCCAATGCCTCAGTTTAAATGACCTATTTGTCAGAAGGAGTACAAATGAATGATCAAACAAATCATTCAAAACATATCAAATAAAATTGCTATAAAAGTTTGGGGGTGTTGTTTTGCTTTATCTTATGCAAATACTGGCCTGTCTCACAAAACACCTATAGCCTTACTAAGAGGTTACCTTATGTAAAGACTCATAGTTATCATGACTTTTAAAAGACTGGTCACATTTAAATTTCTTTAACAGGGATTCAGCCCCTGGCATAATCAAGGTCTCAGTAACAAGACTCCAGGCTTTCAAACACCACCAGTGGTAAGACAGCAGCAGTCTACTGCTTTAAAGAGAGGCTTTTACTCTGCTTTCTCCAGGGAGCATGGACAAATTTATGTGACCACTAGAGAGGCAATCATACTTGAGGGGCATGGAGTGGGAAGGTGCAAGTGTAGTGATAGTAAGAAGTAGTAAGAACAGCAAGAAAATTGAATTTATAGATCAGTTAAGGAAAAAAACTCAACCAAAGATAATACTGTCATGTATGCCTGTTACTGAAAATGATAAGTTTAATGATGCTTTAGATGAAAATTAGAAAGAAAAACAGGCAACAACTTCAATGCTTCAGCACCAGAGTAGGGGATCCTCAGCAACAGAGTGGAGAAATGAGCAGAATGTCTTTTATTCTCTATTTGTTGTGATACCCACCTAAAAAATTTTATATGAGAAAGGATTATGGACAAAGAAGACCTATCCAAACAGATCATATGATTGGTTGTACTAGACGGACTCATTTATCTCCATTGGAGGAGGACAAGACCTTTATAATTCACTTGTGGCTTCATTGCTTGTGAATTATGAGTCTTGCCCCCTTACTAGTGGGCACCAATCTGTTATCCCAGCAGACTGCTGTTGCTGTTATGCAACTTTTTTTCTGCTTTATTGATATGTGCTAGAAGATCTCTGTTCTTTCTTATCTGTACCTCACAAACACAAGCAAATGTTCTTTCCTCTGACATAAAAAAAGGCTAGATGGTAATATAAGGTATATCCAGCTGAAGTCTTTTGAGTATCCTCTGTATCTCTTTATATCCTTTAGAATTCAAGTACTAAATCATTTCTTAGAGCTGCAAAGTCTCTCAATTGTAAGAAAAAATAGTTAAATTTATGAAAAAGTACAAAAACTCACATTAGTGAATATGCAATCTACAGACTTACTATATCTGCTGACAAGTGTTAGTATACATTCAGAAATAATCCCACAAAAATGAATATGCAAATATTCATTGACAAACAGGTACTAATAGATGTGCTAGATGACTGTGAGGCATGCAGAAGCAGAGGGCTACTTTACTGCCTTTATGCTATCGTTATCAGCATCACCTAGTGCCTAAGATTATCATTCCCAACAGAACACATACACTAAAATGTTGGCTCTGTTGAAAGTCTGGAAGTCAGTTACATTTGGTTATGAACAACACATGGTTAATCCTGATTTGTCAATGTTGTTACTAAAAATAGTAACTGGGCTGCTACATTTAAACTTAAAATTTTATAGTTGTGTTTTTGAATTTCATGTCTGTTTGGTGACATTTAATCTGCCAGTGGAAGTGCTTAAAAAGGCACCACAATCATAATCCAGTATTTGTAAGTGGTTAGGCTAAATTTAGTTGCATGAGCTGAAGCTTGAACTAAGCACAGTCTGGGATATATAACATGTTTATTATATTTCTCCTGTTGAGGTGAATGTTGTATAACATCAGTTAATGTCTTCTCTAGCTTCTCTTCTCCCCTGTCTATCCAGACCCCTTTACCTAAAGTATCATTTATTCTAGTTAGCTCCACCTGCCCACCTGAAAGAAGTAATTGAACCCATGGGGCAGGGGGCAATAAAACTTGCCTGAAAATGTGAAGTAAAAACAAAATGCAGAAACCAGTTATTTAAAAAAAAGAAAGAACGTATGAAAAACAGGAGTTTCCTTTTGCATATTATTGGTGGAGGAGTTAAGTTTATGGCAGATACCTGGGCCATGACAGTTTCATGCAACTACAGTTTCAGACATATGATATTTTCTTTCAATTTTAGCTGAGTTTTTTAAAAATATGGAGTTGTTCTGCTCAGAGATAAGTGAAAAAAAACCATACCACTTAATTTCCTTTCTATGACAGAATTGTTTCCTACTGCATTGTTTAGTATTAGAAAAGAAAAAATATAAAGCTAAAGTAGACGTGAAGTGTTAACAACTAAGATAAGGGAAAATACCTTTGAAACTAATTAATCCTTTCTGGTTAATGAGGTCCGCTGGCATGTCAGAGGATATAGTTCAGCATGGCCTCTTCAGGTTTTTTGTTAATCACTTAATAACAGCTCAGGGCAAAATGCCTTGAAAAGAATGCTACTTCTGTAAAATTGAGGAATTGAACACTGAGCTAGTAAAAAAGAGAAAGGAAAAGTGCAGACTCCCAGCTATTAATATTACATTGGACAGGGGCAATAAATAATTGACAGTTGTCATCTAGCAGTTTCTTGGTTATTCATGGGCTTAGAGTTAGTTCTTTATATCAGTGCCATCTAATCTTGTTACATCACTTGCACTCCTCAACTCAAACATTAATATGTCTGCTAGTGACATGTGATACACACTGGCTTTTCAGAGATATCACAGACTGCTGATCTGCACCAGTCAAGAGCAATGTAATTGACATTGGCAGACAGAAATATTACTGCCAGACTGAACAGTGTAAATAATAAAAAAAATTCCTCCAACGCTGCACAGAGAAATCTCCATAATTAGAGAGACATCTCTTCAATCACACCCACTGAGCATCACTCCTGAATTAGAAAAGCAATAGACTAAATGGAAGGGTTCAATTCAATCATACTGAGCACCTGCACTCTTTTGATTATATATCATATAGCTACAGAGCAGGTGTGTGGGTTACAGTGAAGAGAAAGGGAAAACTGCAAGGAGTTCAGATTTTGCTTCTGTTTCTAGGTTTAAACACCTGTAGAGGAGGCCTGGCTATTTAGCCAAATATACAGATATTTAGTAACGAGGCAAGACTAAAACCACTTATACTGCTGCTTCTAATTGCATGCCAATAATATGAAGATACAGTGAATAGTCTGTGAAACTCATGAAGTGGGAGAGCTGGAAATAAGAGTGGAGTTAAAACAAAATGGCTACCTTGTGTGTCAGAGAAGTTTGCAGAAAACTTAGCTTACAAATGAGCAATAATTAAAAGTTAAAGTCAATTTAATGTTATACACCATCTGCGCCTCCGTACCACTAGTACAAGTATGTATGCATCAGTGTGTGGAGAGCCTTAACCTAAACTCTGACCAAGAAGGTGTGTCAGGTTTGCTCCTAACTTGAGACAGCGCTGGTTCACATTGCTATGAAAAAGGGGCAAGAAAGGAAAAAGGAGAGAGACACTGATTTATTAATCACTGATAGGGAAAAGCAGATACAGAAATATGAAAGAACCCATCATCAGCTCAGTGAGACACTCAGACCAATCTATCTCTCAGGTGAAGAAGGACCATAGTTGGAGAGAATGAGCTGAAGATGAGAAAGTGCAATGGATTGTGAGGGCACAGAAAAAAGTGAAAAAAAGGAAACGGAAGATGGGAGAAAGTTAGAACAACTTACTAGGAAAAGAAGTAGCATATTATGTCTCTCCTGGATTTCTCAGGACTGAGGAAATATTTTTGATCCAATGATTTCCACCTCTACTAGTGAAATCAAACCATGATTTCCCCTTGATTTTAGGCAGTGAAATTTCCTCTTTCTCTTAGCTGGGATTGACTAAATACTACCCCTAGAATCCCTAATTCAGAAAACAGTTATACCTAAAAATGTCCTTATTTATTTCAAGTTCAATACAATTGTTTGTTACAATATTCTACTATGTTAAAATTCTTAGTTATACTACAATGTTCTTACTAAAACCCAAGATCAGTAAATAGATAGATACATAGATACATTTTGGTGGGAGGCTGATCAGGTACAGCTGTATAACATGATAAGAGAGCCTTATGCTTCTGATGCAGGGAAGTGAGGGAAAGAAACCTGATACCAACCCCTAGATTTGTCTTACTATAAATAAACTTGACACACTGCCAAATGTAGTACACAAACACTTGTGTACAAAGATTAATTATGTAGTTTTATAATAATTGGTAGCTCTTACATATTGGTTTTGAAGCCAGGACATGAAGATGTAACAAAGACAGTAAGACTGAATCTTTATATCATTTTAGGAAAGTGTCCCTTTAATATCCTTCTGTTTTTACTTGGCCTTTCCCCTATTTCTTTGTTCTTTGATTAAATAACAGTTTGTGTATGCAAAAGTTTTTGGTATTTTATTTATTTATTTATTTCTTCTGAGTTATAGCAACTACTCACCCCCTAAATCTAATTTTAAGGCTCTGGGGCTTCTTGTGTGTTGGTATGCTGTACTGATACAGTCCATGATAACACCATGTAAATACTACCTGTATCTTATGATCTGTAAAGATATCTTGATTGGAAAGCAATTACGCTAAAAGCAGTTACCATATTAAAATAAACATTTGATTCATGTTTAATCCTTAAAAAAACAGGAAATTCTAAATTTACATTCCCTATTACCCGTAATCATTGCCCATATTACTAAAAGTTGGCTACATTTCTCTTTTCCCTAAAAAGAACATTACTGGTTTGGGTTTTGCTGCCTCTATGTTGCCACTATTTGATATGAAATCTTTATAAGATGAAAACTTTATAAGATCCACATTTAGACAAAGTGACATAGTAGACAAAGTATGACAGCCTTCAGTTTCCAATGACATCCTGAGGTAAATACAAATTTAGATTTGTACTGTTCTATGAAGATTGGGAGCACATAAACATGAAGTGCTTTGCTTTTGTTCCATAACCAACAAAACCTGAATACAACAGAGCAGTGTGCATAAGAGCAAGTCCTTCAAATATCAGCTAAATTCCAATAAATTCCTATCAGTGACAGTTTTTTTCATATTTTAGGACACAGAGGAAGACATTGTGGGGTGTCTCTTTGCTTGTTTGCACTGACCATATTAGTAATCCGTGAACAACAATATCACGAAGCAGGGATGGTTCTGGCATCATATCTTTTTCCTTCAATCGTGTGATAATTCTGGGCCTGTTCCTCCCGTACTCTGCTTTTCTGCAGGTCACAAAGTTTTTCCTAACCATGGGTTTCTTCAACAGGAAACTCTACAGACTAAACAGACACAGTATTAGCATGGCTTGCAACAGATACTATTAAATAGCTTGTGTTTTGTATGTTTATCTTCCTGGATTAATTCTGTAGGTTTTAAACAAAAATAATTATCTTTATAGAAGAATTTCTTTATATCAATAGTCCTTTTGTTGACACCACTGATAGTGATAGGTGAATGCAACAGCTTTTAAAAAAACACACACAAACAAAAAACAAGTATAAAAATGCGGTGTTTCCTGTTTAGTTCTAAAGGTATTTAGAATAATTGCCAGACAATTCAACTGCAGTCATCCTGTCCCATCTTATTGTACTTTTATGCCTGACAGTTGATAATACACTACTAACAGGCATCTCTGCTATGACATTCATTTTGCAGATTTGACATGAGTTTTGGATATTGGCATATAACCCTTACATTACATTAGTGTGTTTAAAGAAATAAATAAGTAAACACAAACCCACAAGCCCCCCAAAAAACTCAAAACCAGACATGACAATTCTTTACATAATTATTCCAGACACATCCAATCAGAATTTGATTTGGATTTAGATCTATAGGGACAGAAAGGGGCCAAGGGCAGAGGTAGCCCTTTCATAGCTGCACTCAGGTGCAGTGTCAGGTGAGGTGTCTATAGGTGACAGAGGTCCTCAGGCCTCCCCAGTGGGAGTCACATTCGACAGACACTTTTATATTGTTCATTGCAATTCAGGGAGGTATTGCTGTTTCGTAGGTGTAACTTGAGGAATGCTTCAGGAACCAGAAAGTGGCCACTATGTTGTTAAAGTGAATCCTTTATATGTTTTACCATCATCTGCTTGAGAATATCACCACAAATCTGAGACTTGCCATTGCAATAAAGATGAATGCAACTCCTTAGATCATGTTTCAAAATAAATGGATTATATTAACTGATGTACAATTCCCCTCTCTCTATGATTACTTTTAATTTGTACATTCATAAAGCCATGGATTACTAATAACAGCTATCAATCATTTTCCCTGAAACAGTTTGACACTAAGTACTAGAGATCACAGCAAGTTATAATGAAAATGCTGCTTGCAGATAGCATACAAACACAATTGCATTTCCCCCTTAAGGATTTAATAAAGAATACTACCAGCTTACACACTATCTCATCTCCCCAAAATGGAGTGAAACAGCCTTTGAGCACAGACAGAAGAGCCCACTGGTGTCCCCTGATGAATTCCTGCAAGCTATATGCACCACTGCCTTCCATCAGTCTGCTTATGCCCATATGCTTGCCTGACATCCCATGTCACACACAAGGAAAGAAAATAATTCTAAGGACCAATATATACCTTGTTTCAATTCCAACAGAAAGGTCACTGATGTTTTTATATTATTAATTGCAATATATTTGAAAGAAAACAAAGTTGGATACTATGGCTCTGCCAACAAACTTGGTCCAAAGGGAGAGGTCTGTGTGAGCTACCAAGACATAACAGGCTACAGGTAGACAACTTTGGGTGATCTCTCACCAAAATCCTTTGAATGGCAGGCTCATAAGGGCTGCATGAAATTTGTCACCAAAGAAAACTGCACAGGAGAATGTAAGTAGCTCTGAGTATCTGCCACAGGAGCAGTATGAAAATCTAAACACCTGGGACAGCAGCAGTCACACTCACACAGCATTTTTTAGAGCTGAATTGTGTGAAAATCGCTTGTTGTTTCCTTTCTTTTACTGTTTTTTCCTTCCTTTAATGACCCTGCCCATTTTGCAAAGATCACAGCTGTCATTACCTCTTCAAGTGTGCAGATTCCACTAAAAAGCAAAACCTGGATAAAATACTATCCGACTCTGAAGTGAAAATTCATAGCTTGGACTTCAGACGATGCAGCCAGTTCAGTTCTCCTTCTCCAGGCACAAGTCTGGGACATTTTTATCTTCATAGCCACATTTTCTTTCATAGACTGAAAGGAAAGACAGATAGACGGGACAGATTCTCCCCCTTCCCACTATATACTCCCTTCAGCGACCTAGCTCAGACTAAATGAGAAACAAGATACTCTTCTTTTCAGGAAAATACTGGAAAAGCAGCATTAAAGTAGGATGTCTCAGTTTCTTACCTCACTCAAAAAAAATAGTTCATTAGTTAGCAATTATGTATTCTCAGTGGTGGAGTAATGATGCGAGTGAGCTAACAGGTTACCGCACAGTTTAAAACTAATAACAGCTGGAATATTTATTGGGTTAATCAGGTCAAAGCAGCCTGCCACCCAGAACTTCATTAAATGTCATCTTTGCCATTAAAAACAAATCCTAACTTGACTGGAGGGAGTGAGGGGATGTCTCCAACACAGGCAGAAGCAGCAACCTACTTTGTGTGTTGACTTTCTGGGTATGAGATATATAGGCAGCATTTCTAATGAATCTGCTTGGAGCGGCTGGAATATTATGATTTATAGCACCTTCCTACTCTCTATCATAGCATTTTATTAGATGGATGGGAAGCCAGTAGTAATGAGGTTAGGAATGAGAAAACATCCATCAAGCTTGGCTACATCTTCTCAGGAAAGACAACACACTATCTCGTATGTCACAGGCAGTGATCTAGGTCACGATGGTATAAAATGCGTGATTAAAACCAAGCATTTGACACTAGGTAATAGGCATCTAGTTAAAAAATAGCTCTAGTGTTCCTGACTTTTAATTAAACCCAACTCATAAATATGCACTGTGGTAAATATACTGCAGAATGGGTCTTGTTTATATTCCACCACATAACAATTACCTCCAGAACGAACCTTTTATTTCACTACATGCTGTTATTAGGCAAGAGACAGTCTAAAATACAAATGTTAAGCCAGTGATGTTAGGCAGGCACACAATGATCCCATCCACTTCAATTGCTTGCTCTCCTTCTCACACTTGCTACTGCAGTTATCAATCTAAAATAAAGCACCCTTAATCATTTTTAGCAATCTTTCAAGGCACCTTTGATTGCCTCAGTAATAACAGAGAGAGAGGGGGGCTCTTAAATATGGAATGGTACTACACTGTAAATCTATCCCTATAACAGGTTTATTCTTTTCTGTGTGGCTCATTTACGGAAGATTTTTTTACGTGGCTTTGAATAATGTAAAGCTGACAAATTTGTGTACAGAAGCCACAGACAGTGTGTAGGCACTTGTTCAGCAAGATATTTAACTGTGTGCCTGACTTAAGTGCATGAGTCATCTCACGGAGGTTAACAGTCAATTACCCATTGATTGCTAACTCAACAATTGATCAATAAAGGAGTAATCCAGTTCCCTTATGGCTTCAAGAGGCAACATCCTCATGCTGAAGCTAAAGGCATTGGGGTCAAGTTCTGTATGTCAGGGAATTCTTGCCGCAATGAAGGCAGTGGAGGATTTCAGTGCCACAGATGACAAGGCAGCAGGACATGGAGCTAGCTGCAGTAAAGCTGCTCAGGGTTTCATCTGGTGGGCTGTATGGTAAAGTAAGGCCCTCTGTTCTCTTTTTTTTTTAATGTCCAGGTGGAGGTTAAATATCCAAGGGTATTAAATTCTAATTACCGAGGGAAATAGCAAAAGGTAAGCATTTCCGTCTTTAAGGAGACTATTCTGAACCACTAAATGAGGTACATTAATATCTGCTTAGTTCTGAGTAAGAAGCAAACATGGGCCTGATGGGTGTGCTAGAGTGGGTAAGTACTTTGACTTAATCTCTTCACTATTTTCCATTGCAAATGAAATTATGTTGATCATATCAGATCCATAGAGTTATCAAAAGATATTTACATGGGTGTTGAGACAAAAGGGCATGTATGGGAGTGGGAAGAACTCACACGAAATATTTTTTTAGTTTTTTTCCAGCTCTTCAGAAACATACTGAATGTTCCCTTTTTAAAGCTTCACAGGCAGAAAAAGTGACATATCATAATGGTGACAAATCTTGGTAAACATGATGAGTCTTCTAGTGGCGCTGAATCATTGAATTTTATAATTTGCCCAGAAGACTTACAAATTTGTGACTTCTGCTGTAAAATGCTAGTTTTCCCCTCTAGGGAGACCTTTGAGGCATTTGCTAGTGGTCTCCAGGGAGCTGAATATTCTTGTGATGCTTCTTCTCTTTCCACCTGCTACACTGAAAGATGCCTATAAATACACAAGATATGTTTCAAAGGAAACTTCTGCATGTAATCAGTGACCGTATTTGTTGGTGGGCTTTTTTATAGGCAAAGGGAGAGGAAATGGCCTTTCGTATTTTCCGAGTAAAGACAGCTGGACCCATAATAAAAGAATCTTTCAAAGAAAACCTGTTAGGTTGCTTCAGAATATTAAGGATGATTTCTAGAAAAGCTGTTGCACCAATACAAAGTACTAATTTTTTCTATGATGTTTGATAAGAGAAGTACATGTGGAGTTTCATCCTAAACAATACCCTAAAAAATACACTAAAATTCACTGACCTAATTCACTTCATTATTAGTGTCCTGCTAGTGCATGTCCTAACATAGCCCATTCCAGTATCATCCATTGAAGTGATTTGTCTTTTCTTTCATGTCATCACTTCATATTTATTTAAAAATTTAAAATATTTTCAATAGTTTCAGCAAATTATTGCAGTCTTATTGGATAGAAATGGTAGCATCCGCAATCAAGCTCTCTCTGTCATATGTTGTGGTGAAATGTATCTAGATGATATACTTAACAGCTTCCTATTTACATTGAATTTTAATAACAGGACTAATTTGTCTCAACAAAAAGGATAAACTTGAGTGTTAATAAAAGGTGGGCTGTGGTGCCACCTAATTGCACCACTAAGACTTTGGTACAAACCCAAAATAGTTTCTTGGATGAAAGAAGTACTGTGAAAATAGACCATGGTCTGCCTACTTGCAGTCATCATAATCCTTGCAGAAAAAGATTTATTATGCTGGATTTTATTATGCATCCATTTTTTCAGAGGAATAAATTACATGCTTCTTTTGCTGTGTTAATATTGCAGGCGACCATGACTGCTGTTGCACACTCCCTTGGAAACACATTTTATACAGTGCCAATTAAGCAAGAGGTGGGAATGTTGGCAAGAGGATTTCAGTATCTCAGCTAAAGGTCAATATGGCTACCAACCAGCCAGCATTTATTTAGTAATGGGTTGTATACTCGGCACTGGGTTCGAGCCCAGCTTCTGCTAAGGGAATTGAATATACAGTCTTCTGAATGAGAGCAGGTGCTGTCAAAGGAACCATACTAGTATTTAGGACACAGCTTAAAATAGTTATAAAGCATGTCCCTGACCTCATCTGACCAAGCTAGCTCTTGCAGTTTTTTTTCTTTTTTCTGAGTAGTGTTAATGTTTCAACACTGACGAGTACTATTTATATATTAACATTTTGTCATTAACATTGTATATAGATGTGGTTAGTAATGTTAGCTTCTTCTCTCCCTCCCCTTTTTACAGAGGGCAAGAAATTCTAACCCTGATCAAAAACTACAGTAAGTCAGGTAGCTCAGATATTTTCTAGCATCCAAGGAAAAACTTATTTTCTTTTTAAGGTTATTCAGAAAAAAAATCCAGTTTAATTTTTCTCTGCTATATTTGCTGCTTCTTAGTGTTCAAATGAGATTTTCACTTAGCTTTCTTCACACACTGCCATGAAAGAACTATTGAGACTTGACTGCTGACTTTATAAATGCCTAGAAAGGGTCTGAATGAGCAAGGTGAGGTCTGGGATTGTCTTTAATTTAAGGCTAAAAACTGACATTGAATGGAATGGAGATACTTTTTAGCATTTAGGAGGGAACATGTAAGTAGATAGTAACTTGTTTTCTTATATTCCAACAGATCTACTCATATCCTCCTCTCTGTAAACAGGGCCACCACCGAGAAAAACAAATGATACCAAGACTTTTCCGTGAATGAATCTCAGTAGGCAGAAGGTCTCACCAACATTGTGCATGATGACAGCAAAGAATCACCTGTCCCTTTGGAGGCTGAGATGCAAACTGGTCTCCCTCCCCATTCACCACTCTTGCTTTTTCCTTGCCTCTGCTCCTTTCTGGACTTTGCACGTTTAGACAGTCCTTGATTGTCAGATAGCTTCCCTTGCCGTCCAGTGCTTGCAAAATTAGTAGTAATCTCATCTTTCAAGACCATTCCCAAATTCTTCACAATCTGCAAGAAGAAACTTCAAGACCGTCATTTCTCCTCACATGCAAAAGGCATAGATGAGGAGAATTCAGTCTTTGGATTCATCTGTTCTGAAAGTCACCATCTCACATTAATACTTTTCAATTCACACAAATTCATGCAGTTTTTCAAAGGAAATGCATATTACTTTGCTATTTAATTTTACTATTAACTGGGCCGAAACCAAAACTTTCAATTTTTCCCATGAGCCAGGAAAGAGGAATCATTTCACATTTGCTTATTTCCTTGTGTCTGCTCAGTGATAATGATGTTTCTTCTCATTTTATAATGGCTAATAGAAGAGCATCATTTTTCCTCAGCAACAGCTGACACTTTGAGGGCAGGTCTGTCATACGACGTGCCTGGCTGGAAGCTTCAGGTGTTTCTGTTTCACTTGACCACATGGCTTCCCAAGATGTCACGAATTCTGCTTTATTAGAAAGTTTCCAAGTAGCTCTGATGATGGCCCTTACTTTTATCACACATATTACACAATGTGGCATTTATCCTAGCTTTCTGGAAATCACTTATTTAAAGAAAGAGATAGTTCCTGCCAAGCTCACTTATGGCTTGGACCTACCTCTTATACAAGAAAATAACTTCATGGCTGCCTGTCTCCACCCGCATAGTCTTCACTGATCTCTTCAAGTTCTGAAGCATCCAAGCAGCAAAGAAAATGAAATTTTCTAGTTATTCACAACTGGAAACTTCATACCTCTCTGCAATGAGTCTACATCAGGTCAGCATGCAAAAGCAGTGCATGAGGGCTCTTTAGTTTCTGCAAAGCATCATGTGTGCCAGGGGGTTCCCAGTACAAAAGCAGAAGGAGCTGTGCTTCTAAAGACCATTTCCTATGTGTTCCTGATTGCTTATCTCTCTGACTGGGTGCCTGTTATCTCTGTCTTTTTGAGACAACAGGTAAAAGCAGCAGCTAAGTACAATTACCAAGGCTTTGCTCAGTTTGTGACAGCCAGCAAAAAGAGGAGAGGAAGAAGCAGTTCACTGCATATTAATACAGTATTGAACACTAGCACCAAAGCACAGATTTTTAACTGATTCCTATATACCTGTCTTAGGCATTAAATATGCAATTCTTTTACATAAATACTTCTATGTTCCAGTATGTGAGTTTGTATCTACAGACATAACACTTCATGCCTAATGATACTTGGACAACTGCCTGCCTATAAAAGTGCTTCCTGAGGGAGAGCTGAGTAGTTCCTACAAGTGCACCAGCAAGCACAGTTCTGCACAGTGTGATGCCCTTTGTTAGGTATGGAGGTTGATCATCATTAATATGAGACAGGTATAAAAGGAACATTTGAAATTCTCAGTCTGTACTTGGTCTGATCATAACAAAGCCATCAGCCAACCCCAGTCATGAGGAGCAGGTATTTGGGGTTTCTAAATTTGCAGAAGCCAAGTCTTGCTTGCATCATGGAGTTAACTGACAGATTTTCCACTCTGCAGACTAGAGTAAATTCTTCTGGAGATCTCCTATGAGCCCCCTAATACTCAGAGTGCAATCTTGCAATGTATAAACTTTAAGAGTCTTTCTTAAAGACTAGATTAAACATCCTTAACTTCTTCCCTCCCCAAAAAAGCCGCTATCTTGATGGTGCACTAAGATCAATGTGAGGGGGAATCTGTGTTTGTGCAGATAAGAGTATTAAAAGTAGCCGAGGTAAGGGACATTTCTATCTGCAAGCCCTAAGGATATTTCAAGGAGAATGCCTCTGTTACAGAGGATGACATCACCATCAGCAAACAATATTAAGATTTTTGTTTTCATTATAATCTTTTGGCAAGAGACAAGAAGTAGGAGATAGGGCAGCATCTTCCTTGCAAGAAAACTAGGCTTCTCTAAGTGTCACTTTCCTAACAAGAGTCCCCACAGTGCCATTGTGTTTGCTTTCTTTGCATAGAAAAGCTAAACAGTGAGAACACTGGTGCATAAGCCCTTCAACTATTGAGATATTGAATTCTGATCTTTAATAAACCAACACTGATTTACTTCACTGCTTCTGTTTGCTTAGTTAAGCTCCACCGGCATAGGAAAAGCCACACATAATTTAATCAGATTGCTTTTTTCATTTTATTTTTATTAATGCAGCAAGCAGGCATTGAGCTCAGTGAATTCGCTCAGTTCTCACCAGTAGAATACCCCTTCGTCCCTCAGACTGGAAGTTTCACACAACAGCGAAAAATCACAAAAAAATACAGGAGCTTATGTGGAGATGACATGAGGTCCATTTCAATGGGACAGGCTCTCATCTTTCAATCTTGCACTAAAAACATGTGTTGTGGAATAGAGAACCAAGTATTTAAAAAGCGTACTGAATTGTTCTCATTTCTCTGGGGCTGTGATACACATGTTATTCTGTTTTTTCCTAGAAAAATCTCACCACTGTGGAACTCCAGGGTATCTATCCAGCTGCCTTATGCCTTTCAGCATCCAGCACAGCCTGCTGTTCTTAGCATTCTCCTCCCATCTAGATAAATATAGTACTGTTGAGCTGTCACAACTGGAGACCTACAGATTTTCTTACTTTTCATGTTTTATAGTTCACAGCAGCATTTGCCAAGTCTTTCCCATTTATTTCAGGGTCAAACCTTCAAAGGGGCACTTGCACTCATTTCTCTGTACAGAACTGTCATGGTTATTTTAACAAACAACTTTAAAATAAAGCTCAGCATCATGTAAGGGTAATTCCACACTGTGCCTGTCATAAGCTCTAAAGACACTTGCACCTAGTGCAGAGGAGAGCTGATGAAAGTCTTGGAGATTTTGCTGTTCAAACAGTTTCCATTTACCTGTTCTCCCACCAGCCAACATTGTTTATCTTATTGTGTTATTCCACCTCTATCATATTTGATTGCATTCCATTTTGTAATGTAAAGACTGAATTGACACATGCATAAATGTTATGAATATACATACAATATGATTTTAAAAGTCTTAACCTCTCAGGAGCATCTGTGTGATTCTGATTTCAGTTACAATGTTATGGTATCTGCCTTCATCAACAGATAAGCAACCCATCCACATTTTCCTTTATCCTCAAAAGAACACACAAAGCAATGACATTAATTGCCAAAATTATACTTTCTCCGTGATGGCAGATCTTCACCTTAATGAAAAATCTCACAGGGCAAGGTAGAAAAAGAAGAAATGATATCTCTTTCTTGGTGTGGATTGTCCTTTATCAGAAAAAAATGTTTGGAAAGTGACATTATTATTATTTGGACAACAGAGATTACTTTTCAAGTAAAACCTGGACCTTTCTTCCAGGCTAGTTTCCATTTCAGTACCCCTAACTATGTTCAGAAACAAATATAGCTTAAGTATATTCTTTATCACATTTAACTCAGTCAGAATTAAAAGTGAATTAGTTTGTGCTAAAATTGCAGGATGACTCATCTCCATGTGTCTCAAAGGTTTTTAACACTGGTCACAAACATACTGTATTCTTAAGTCTATAGAGATAGTTGTACTGCAGGCCTTTTCTTATGACAGACTTCTGCTTACTTTTGAATACATAGTTATACTATCTAAAAGTCTCTGTGTCCACACGGCATGCAGATTGCTGAGGTTTGTAGTAACTCTGCTTCCACTGAAGTCAGTAAGAGTTTTATTACCTGTTTGCCTGAGTAAGAGCATTTAAAGAAACACTTCACCTTGGTCTATCTCCATTATCATCATGTAAGCACTGAATGACAAGTAAAGAAGATAAATAAAGGAAAAAAATATATATATTCATAGCAGCATAAGCAGCCAAACATTTTTAGCCACAACTTTCAAACTTAGGGGCAAAAGAAAAATACGCTTAATTAATAATATCCTGCTACTTAGAAATTCTGAGCACCTAGAGGCCCGCGAAATCTTTTACATTACTCTGGTTTCATAAGACATTTTTTATGAGTTTCAGATCAAAACAGTTTAATGTTTCCTGAAGCATGAAAACACCTTTAAGTCTCTCTAAGTTACTACGTAACTTACCCACTCAATAAATTATTTTTTTAATTCATAAAGTTACTAATTCCTTAATATTATAGATCCATTATCAACACCAAGATTTCAGCATCTCAACATGCTACAGACAATGTCTGGAGATTGTCCTGTGTTTTTACAATAAATCACCCTGAAGGTGCTTCTGTGTTCTAAGCCAATAATTTCAGAGACAAAGCTACCATACCTGTCTGTTACTTCAAATGAACATTAAAAACAAAACCCCTCTACTTTCTTAAAGTATGCCAAAAGAAAGAAATAAAGCAGGAATGCAAGAACATTCACAACAAGGACCAACACTGACCTTTATTATTCTCAGTTCCTTGATCTGTAGCACTTACTGAATGTGTGGTAACATTCTCCCACAGAGCTTCTGAAATCCTAGCCATGTGGAGACAGCTGTATTGAAAATACGATATTAGGCTGATTTTAATCTCAAAGTTTCAGTTTCTTGAGTTTTTACCTATGAAAGTAGCAGCTGGGCTCTATTAAATCTCTGGGTTTTATAATTTGATTTCACATGAACCCAGCAACAAAAGAAAGTGTTTTAAAAGCAACTTTTGTGGAAGTCTGTACAGTGAATAGAACTCCAGAAATACTCAGTGCATGCTATAATATATAATCAAATGAAAAAAAAATTAAAGCATTCTAGATTAATTTTTTACTCCATTGTTTTGTTTGGCTTGCCACAAAACCATGTACAAAAAAGAAAATAGCTATCTTGAAACATTTGTAGGAACTTCTTCCTTTCATGAAATAAGCCTGTCATGAAACTAAAATGTCATCTGTCATAGCAAAAAAATTGTCACTCCTTTTCAGCCAATGGCCCAGTCTTCAGTCTGCTTGTCTGCCCACCTGATGGGATTGCAGAATATTGCTACAATGATGGGCCATTCATATTCAAAATCTTGCTTCCAAGGGTCCTCCTCCAATTTACACTTAAAATGTTCACTGCTCCCCCATATGACAAACCAGATTCCTAATGATAAATATTCCAAATGAGTGTTTTCTGGATGTTGTTTTGAACAGTGTAATGTGAAGCCTATTGGCACTCCGCTTTTACGTGCTGGAAGCTGGAGATCTTAGCAGAACGCGTGTGATACTGGAAGAATCTTGTCAGCCAATTTTGGCCATGAAACAAAGATGCAGAAAATACTTCTCATGTAACTCCTTCAACTCAATCCCTCAAAGGAGTGACCTTCACACTAGCTTACAGACAGATGTTCAAACGTACATATTTGCCTAAAAATACTTCAGGTTTCGCTTTTGTATAACATTCAAGGGGAGGGGAACATGATGTGCTAACTATCTGTAGGAAGGTCTGGACTATAGCATTTTTTTAAATAAAGTGTCCACAACATTTTCAAAGAATTCACTATTCCCCACTACATCTTTTCAAACACACATGCAGATATCCCCGTGAAGGATTCAACCCTGAGGGCCAAATGGGTTGTTAGAGCAAATACATGGTATCTCTGTTTTTTATGCCTATGTTCAAAGTAACTTTGATAAAACTGTTTATGGTTCTTTGTTTTTTAAGAAAATACAGATTAATAATTATCTGTTAAACTCAGTCTATTTTAATCATAAGAAACCATGCTACACACTTAGATTCTCAGTCTTTAATCCTCCATTCCCTATGCGGCATCCATGTGCAGTCCCTCAATCTGCAATTCTGAGGCATAATCCCATACAAGTACAGTATTAAGTTCCAGGGTAAACCTGCCAGAGGAGGGCAAAAGGGATTAGGCTGCTGCAGTTTAACAAAGATTCAACAAATGTGTCACTTTAAAGCATGCCAGGTTTTTACATGAATAGTTACTTGCAATCTAAATTTATTACTTATCTAAGTATTAATTACCTACTGAGGAAAAAAAAAAAAAAAAAAAAAAGAGTTACCCCACAGGAGCAGCCTGAATTTTAACGTATGGTCATTTGTAAGTAAATTTGCAAAGCTGTGCACGTGGAGCTAAGGCTAAACCCCATTAGTGAATAAATGGATTTGCACATTTTATACTTGCATACAGCTTGGAAAATGTACCTTTTCATGTCTTAGCCTGAAGATCTAATGGCTGCTTTAGAGCTGCTGTCTGCTAGTACCTGGGAAAGATGCTAAATATCCTCATTGCCTGTACAATATGGTCCAACGTTTACAAGAAAACTATGTATATCGTACAAAATCCCAAAACTGAGAATACGCCAAATCTTTTCTAGCTAAAGACCATGTAGAAGATACCACTGAAGCATAAGATAATGTTGAAGGAGGATGCAGCTAAGAGTGCCTTAAAATTCTAGTAGAAAACAGGTTACTGGAGGAAGAAAAAATGAAGTTTCCCCGTTTTTCAGACATTTCCATATTCCTGAAAGGCTTTTTTGTCCTCACCTATTTCCGCCCCCCCCCTTTCCATTTCTTTTACTTCTTGCATTTGTAATTTTAAGCCTACTATCCGTTTCATTGTCTCAGTATCACTTCCCATTTCTCTCCTTCATGAATATGCATTTTTGCTTTCCTATAGCTTCTGTCTGCAGTGTCAGGACTGTGTCTTAGAGTTTCACTGAAGAAGTTTTCACAAGCCGTTGTTCATCTTTCTTTTATGAACTTTTTTTTCCATTATTCTTTTCCAAAGCTTTCCTCTGCCAGAAATCTTCATTTCTCCTTCCTCCGTGGGTCACCTATGAGTATTTTTAAACTATGTCATCATTCCTCCAGCCAAGATCTAGCTCTTTACATGTTACAACTAAAACAATGCTATTAATTTGCATCAGCTCTCTCTTTCTCAGGTTACCTTTGTGATTTTTCTGCTTTGGTGAACAAGCCCATCTCCTGCCTCATCCAATGCCATCCACTCGCTGGATGCATTGTAATGGCCTTTTATGTAAGTGCTCTTACTTTCAAATCAATACAATTCTTTTATTTTTCCTCCCTAATGTTGCTACTAGTTCCCTCTTTCATTCTCAGCCCCTCTTTAGCACTACTGTCCCCACTCCAGCCCTTTCTTCCAATGATCTCTTCTCTGCCTCAAGCCTCCACCCTCTACCCCTCTTCAAAACAGTGATATTTCTTCAGACTCTCTGTTTCTCCTTCTCTCACTCTCCTTCAATCATCTGCAAGCTAGTTTTTAGCTCTCCTCACCAGTGAAAAGACTCTCACTAATGACATTTTACAGAGCTACAGTAAATAATTTAGGGGCAATGTTAATAATGCACAGGAAAGGAGGAGAGGAATTAAGAGATACAGGAAAAGAGAAGTTTTCAGCAGAGAACCACAACAAGACTGAGAGATACAAATACATTTTTTTCTTATTATCTGTTCTCCAGAGAAAAAGACTCATATTCCAAGAGTGATATATAAAGGGAAGCGAGATGAAGTCCAATGCTCAATAAATGAAGGACTAAGAAGTGGGAAGGGGTTCATAAAATGGATCAGGATAAAGTTACAGAGGAAGATCCTAAACAAAACCAAGTGGGCTTTTCTTTACTAGAGCTTGAAAAGAATGAAGAGTGACTAGCAGCCTCAAGAAGGGGTTATGGTTTCACAATACTTAGGATAAGACAGGCAGCCAGAGTTCATTATGCACTTTGAGCGCTTCCTACTTTTTAAGTCAATACTTCTCTCAGATACCACACACACTTGAATTGACAGCAAAAGTAGTCTGTTGTTTCATCAGTAAAAATTGAAGCAGCTTGATTTAAAATGCAATGTTTCCAGTAGTAATTCAAGAATTCGAAAGCTGTGTACGATTCTGCTTGGATTCTGTTTCTGAGAGGGCCTAATGAAATACAAAGTGGGTACAGACTTTTTTCTATAGCACAGGGACCTTAAAGCAGAACTGCTTAAGTACTTCCCAGAAAGTTCAATCAAAAACAACATTTCCTATGGAAAAAGTTACTTGTCTGGGAGGAAACTGAAGAGATTTTCCATGAGAAAAAAATTGAAACCACTGCTCTGGAAGTGAAAGTGAAGTTTATAAGAGCCTCCCACAAAAAACTGCTGGGCCTGAACCAAGTTCCCTGCTCCTGAAAAGATGGAAGGCAAAAAGGTTGACTGAACGGATTCAGTCTTTCACCATCAACAAGGCTCAAAAATTCCTGCCAATATCCATCTACATACTGATTAGAGTTTTCCAGGTGGCCAGCCAGAGAATCAAGCAGGATGTTTCTCCCAGAATAATAATTTACCTTAAAATCCCTCTCCACTAAAAATTTAGTTCTGACTTTCTGGCCAAAGACTGGTAATAATTCCCCCAACCTCTCTTTTTTAAAAAAAAAAAAAGAGGTGATCTTTCCACTTTTCAGTCTTCTAGAGATGGCAGCATTTCTTTTCCAGTATAGCAAGTGAGTTAAAAAAAAGCAGGATGCTTATCAAACGTTTGGTTTAAATTACCTCCAAATAAAACAGGAACAAGAATCCTTCCCAACCACAGCAAATGAAGGCCAGTGAAAATCTGTATCCTTCTTGTTAGCTACAAATACAATGTATTTGCCATACTTCCTGAATTAGATGTCCCTTTTTTCCCATGCACACATGAGGAAAACTAAAAATACTACATGTCTTTAACAAGGGTTCTTTGTGCAGAAATTTTTGGTTCAAATTTAGGCCTTTTCCCCCTCTCCCTCATTCCCCAAGGTATTGATCATACTGTGTCACATGTGAAGTCATGACATATTACGTGAAATTACTTAGTCCCTTGATGTGCCAGCTGGCTAGCTTGGAAAATAAGCTTTGTCTCAGATACTTCAACTTACTTAACCAAGTCGCATAAAAAGCAAACATTTAAAATAGTTTTGTGAGGTGGAGAGAATGGTAAGGAAGTGCTTGTTAGTATTTACAAAATTTTGAGAGCTGTGTTTCCTGTTGCAAGTGCCTTGTGAATGGGCAGTCTGCAAGAATTCTATTACACGAGAAGAGAAAGTTTAATTCTGAAGTGTTTAACCAATTGTAGTTTTAGTGTTTCTTTATAACTGTATAGTTTATATAGATCCATTTCATATAAATATGTTGTATCAGGTTAATTACACTAAAGTAAAAATGAAATAATTTAACTTTGTACACTTAGAAACTCTTATTTTACTTTAAATCAAGTTAACTTCAGTTAAGGATTGAATTGGCATTGCCTAAACCAAGTCCACTTTAAACCAGTCTGAGAACATCTATACAGACACATATGATGACCGGTTAGGAAATAAGTATTGATGAAAATAAGAACACAGAAAAACCTTAGCATATCTATAGCACAAATTAGCTAATGGGAGTCGAGACCAGTCATCTTCTGTGAAGAAGCTAAGCTCTGGACTGTATTAAAATCATGCAACTATTTTTTAGGAAAAATGTGAAGTGATAAGGGCCCTGAATTCCTTCATCTGTAGCTTTGTTCTATGAAGAGTTGGAATAACCACTGTCTGTATTCTTCCACTACTTCTTGCTTCTGGGATAGGGAACAGCCCAGGTCATACACACTGTTTTTCTTACTGTTGTCCACTCTCAGCTTACTTAGTATTTATCTAGGCACTGGGTAGCCTGTCTCCCATAACTTATATTTGTAAGTGAAAGACCTTCTACTGTCTAAAAAGCTTTGGGAAGTCCTGTCCTCTCTATCAACAGAACTAGGAGCCAAACTCACTGAGCCTGCCTGGAGGTGATCTACAATTCCTTTTCTTGTCATTAAAGAAATCAGAGAGGTGTCTTAACTACAACTCATAGGCTCTAAAATCTGTAGCCACTGATTGGGGAAACCAGATGGCAGTACTGCAGATAGTCTTATTTTTCTGTTTATCTGAAAATTTAACATTTTGCTCTGGAAGCAAAGCTTATCACCTGTGATGTAGTTTTTGTTGAAGCTTGAACACAAAGTCTTTTCCATGTAAATCTTCTCTGAGTGAGCATATGCCTTCAACACAAGATGAGCTATGCTCCTAACCAGGGCTGTCTAACTGAAATTACTGAAATCAGCTAAACCATGTCAGCCAGCAGTGCGGCTGGCATAACTCATCTTATTCCATCATGTTAAACCTTATCACAGGGAAACAAATTAATTTTAACCTGGGCTACTAACACAAGTTTGTTTCTTCTTTACTGTTCTAGTAACCTGATCCAAGCTTGGGGCAATTTTTTTTTTTTTTTTCTTTTACTTTCAGTGAAGGCAGCCACAGCACCTTGGAGCTTCTCTGTTATTATGCAGCATCCCTGTCTCCCACATCACAGCTACATGCTGCACTACATTAACAAGTTCTACAGTTCCCTTTAATGTGTCCACAAACCAAGCAAAGGAAATATAAAAACATTAGTGTTAATCCCCTGAGGAATATTTTATTGTAATCTGTTCCCAGGTGGGGTTCTGAGCTACCCCTGAGGAATAAATCCTAACTAGCTTTGATTTTTTTTCCAGACCATATTATTAATGTGTATTAATGTACTTAGCTTACTCCTTTCTGACAAGAGGTTTTCTGGAAGAGTTTTTAAAGCAGTTATGCAACAATCTTGATTATTTGAAAAGTTTCTATGCATACAGTTTTTAAACACTCTTTATTTTAGAAAGTCAGTTATAAGAAGGGCAAATCAAGTTTGTAATCATTTTCAACTTCTATTGTCATTTCATGCACTGGCTGAAACCATCATCTGCTTCTTCGCTTGTGCATGTATCGCTCCCTATGACAGCGACAGAGAGAGATGGGATTTCTTAGACGCGGTTTGTCTGACACAGCTCCACTGGGTAGCTCTTTGAGCTGAGAAGTTTATCATTTCAGCACTACAATGTAATTAGTGTACCTTTGTTTTGCGGCAAGTGTTGCTACTGCAGCTTTGCAAATAGCCTCCTAGCCTCTGAGAATGCTTTGTGGAAACCAAGTCTGAATTTTGAAAAAGCTGAATTTGACTTAACTTCCAGAGAAAAGCACATGCTAGAGAAAGCAGGAGAAAATTATTTTCTGAAGTCTATTTTAGTTGCCTCACAGCACAGCAATTGAGTCAAATCTTGCCTCCAACCATGCTAACCTTCAGTGAAGCAGCTCTCTTCAGAAAATATTCAGCAGACCTATATCATCCAGTACATCTTTTATCAGAAGTATAGTCAACTTGCCACCATGTCACTTCAGTTGAAGCAATCTAAATTCTCCTAACAGAAACAACTACTTTATTCTAAACTTCATCCACCTGCCAACACAAGTCCTTAGCTACTGTGTGAACCCACACAGCACAACCAAGACAACTTCACTTGGAGCCAAATATTTTGGTCAAAACTTCCCCGGTGCACGTCTGGAGCAGCTGGAGTGCACCAAACAGAACCATCATGGGATATCATGCTTTTTGTGAGAAGAATTAATGAGCAGAATCGGAGAGCCATGAAGGTCAGATGGGACCTCTGCTAGATTAATAACTTAACAAGACAGACAAAGATCACACTGCTCTGCAGCTAATGCTGCATCTGAACACTAGCTATGAGCAGTCCCACCCTTCCCCTAAGCTGCAATCTTGAACACGCTAATGAGAGAAATAGCAAGTACAACAAAAGTTCAAAAACCCACCCCCTGGAGCAGAACAGGGACACAAAGGCAGACTAGAGCAACAGTCACTGGGTTGCTGAAAGCAAGTCCCCCACAACCCTCCAGAAAACAGAAAGCTGTTGCTTTCTTCCCCACCATGCGTGGTGTGCAGGAGCAATGGGAGAATTTAAGGGAGAGGCTAACAACAACAGTGTGCTGCCTTCAGCCTAGGGTAGCGACTGAATCACATCTAGGCAAAAAATCCTCATATAAAGCACAGACATTCCTATGACCTCATTAGTTTCCATACTAATACACTAAGCACTCATGAATTTTTTTGTTTATTTTCTAAGATTTTGGTGTGAATTCATTAATTAACACAGTAAATTTGCTAATGAATATTTTAATAACATTAATATGTGGCATATGCAAATTGAGTCTACAGAGTGTCACCTGGAGAACTACTGCAATGTTTGATTGATTTGTGAGGCAAGTTTTGTTTTGCCACTCTTTCCCTTCCTGTAGATCAGGCAGATGGCTTTCTAGTAATAATCTCGTGTTTAGCCCAAGTCATCATGGAGGACGATTTCACATAGGCAGTGAAGGTTAAATATTTTTAAAATGCAAACAAAATGAATATTTAAAAGCTTCAAAATAGCTTTGGATTCAGAAAACCCTTTATAATCCACGGGCAGTTCTCTTTAAGAAAAGATGCTCTTAAGTTATGCAGACTTCTCATTTGTCAGTTCAGAGATTTCTCTGTCTCCTCTGCCACATAGTTTGTATAATTTAAGGTGACTCACTGTACAGGAAAGTTCACCTTCCATTAAAATGTTTTCTTTAGTAAGCACTCTCCTGGAAGTGCTGTAGTGTAAACATGAGTGGCTACGAATACGAACATTTATTAAATAGTGCTGATGAATTTTTCAATACCTAAGGGAGAGCAATTCACAGCTCAATCATTCAGGACATTTTAAGTGCTGCACAGGACAATTCCACTACATCTTCCATTAATATTTAATTGCCCATTTTATTCTGTTTACCTTTTTGGTTAATATATAATTTAAAGCCCTTCTACTAAAAAGGAGGGGAAAAAAAAGAGAACAACTGTTAGCCTGCTTTTAACAAATCTCTGGTGAGAGCTTTTCCTTCATTTAAAATTCATTGCAAAGAATTTTTATTTAATATCAGTAACACAAACCCCAGGTATTAAAGCAAAACTTGGAAGCAACTGTTGCATAACAGTCCTGACATTCACTTAGATTTGACTGACACCAGTTTCTGACTGGCAGGCTTTGACAAAGCACCCCAGCAGCCTGGGATGATGCCGCATAGCCTAACCACTGGAAGGAAGTACAAAAAAACCCAGTGTGACAAAAACCACTCCTGTTGCACAAAGGTTATTCCACAGGAAGTAATATTCTTCACTGTTTTGGTGGAGAGGGAAAAGGGATTGCAAAATGTAACAAAACCACTTTGTTCACATTTACAAAAATGGGGAACGTTTACAGCTGGATATATTACACTGTGCTGTTTAGGAAAAAAACCTGCTAGATTCATAGGCCTCAAAATATTTGGGCACTGTAAACTGGATATGAAAGCAACAATCATTTAAGAGTGTTGCATTTGCTCTTCATTGCCAGTCATTTGGATATCACAGCTTATCACAATCAGGAATCTCATAGAAAATGATTGATTTATTAATAGCAGTAATAGATCTGCTTTTGAATTTGGAACAAAATTAATAGCAGTGGTACTTAGGCTTCAGTTATTTTGGGAATCACACACAAAATCAGATGGGCTTAAATATTGACATAAGTGTGGTTGTTCTGAACTATTCAGAGGCTGTACATTTGATTTTGTACTTTCTGTAGTCTTTGATACGTATAAAACAGATTAGCAGTTTACAGCCTAAGATACTCTATCACTTTTACCACCTCCTGCCCTAAGATAAGATCTGTGGTTTGTGGAACTCCAGACACACTTTAATAGCTACCTTGTGTGCTCCTTTGACTTTGCACAAGGAACGTTGCATGAATACAGAACAGACAAATACCATTTACTGTGAGAAATAAAGAAATAGTTATATTGCTTATCAAATTCACAGTCCTTTTGTAGTCTCTATTCATTTAGCAAGCAGGTTATTTAAAATTATCTTATATGTATTATCTTTATACATATAAGATGTATAGACAGAAGTAGACACAGACTCATATGTATATACACAGAATAGTGTATATATATACATACACACATATGCATATATATACACACATATACATATATATGTATATACATACTATTTCTTCAAAACAGAGAGTTACCCTTCAATGGAATTTACTTTCTCGGGTTTACAGGTATTAGTAAATCCTAGATATTACTGTGCATGCTCTGAATTTCACTTAGCTTTGCCTTTCGAAACTGGGTTACCAGGGAAAGACCAGCAAGGCTATTGTGTGTTCTGTCCTTGCAGAAAGTTATTTGTGTTCTTTTCAGCTAAGATATGTCAGGTCATCTCACAGCCATTGCTTACCAAATGTCTGTTCAATATGGTACAGAATGTGAGAACAGATAAAGACATTGGTCATGCTGCATTTTCTACTGATGTAATAAAATGAAGATGATTACTATATTGTCATGTACCTAACTTCCACCTGTACTTAAGTCAAGATAGGGGCAGAGGATGCATGCAATAAAAGATCAGAGGCAGAATCCTGACCTATTCAAATGTTGAGAAGTTTTTGAAAAATAAGCAAATAATTAATTAAAAGAATTAAATTCCTTAGCTTTTTTGGCTCACTCCCTTCTTTTCATTTTCTTTTCCAATCACTCAGTGTACATCCACATAGCATAATACTATGTCATGGAAGTAACTCTACATGAGGTACTAGAAAGCTGGTGCATTATGCAAGCATTTTGTCTGGGTCAAATATGCCTTGTTTTTCAGAATTAAGTATAACATAAAAGACTAGCATATTCATATTCACAAGATTAGAGCTTAACTTACACAACACCCTGAAGAAAGTGAGAAAATGTGAGCATACTATACAAAGTTAGCATGACTTCAGCTTCTATTTTTTTTTTTTTTAAATGGAAGGAGAAACAAGAAACATGAACAGAGTAAAACAGCAGATCTACAGTCTTGAAAGAGTAGACATATCTAGCATAATACATAAAACTGGAAAATGTTTAGATTTGCTTCTAGTACATGTTCATCGACCTTGGGAACAGACTAGGCATACTCAATGGCATTATCTATAACCTTCCGCCTTAGAGTTAAAACCTCAAGGTAACAGTGTAAGGCTGCCTCTTCACAAGTGAACTAGCTGAGAATAATTAACATTTCTGTCTGCACTAGTTCCTGGGCAAGGACAACATCGGCAGGATGTCTCCATGTTTAATCACCAGATCAGGAACAGGCAGTCAGTATGATCGTGGGGAAGGTCACTCTGTATTTGATTCCTCAGACTTTATCACAGTCTAGAAAACTAACTGAAGTCTGGCTGAAGTTTAAAGGAAAAATATCTCCATTAAAAACAAGATAACACACACACATGTGCGCCCCTTTCTCTGATCTTAACAAGAGATATTTTGAATCTTCAGGACTTCCATATAGCAAAGCTTCAAGCAGGTGCAAGGTCAGGAAACAGTAATTTCCTCATTAACAATCCCAGCCATGAGGATGCGTTTCCTTCTCTGTATGATCAATGTGCTGTGACATGCTTGCTAAGAGCCTGTCTCCACTGCTGCCATTTCCCATGATCTCCAGGAAAACAATATGTGGTACCTACCTCTACTGCAGCTCTTCGGTCTGTCTTGACCTTATTGCACAAGGTAAATGCCAAGCACTTATGGTCTCGTTTCCCCTATTAGCCAACTTAAAACACTAGTGTTCTGCAACATGAAGGGCATGCAGTTTGAGATATAAGCCTATCCTGTCTGAACTCATGAAAGTAATGCTTAAGATATAGACTCACCTGATGAAATAAAAAGTGTTTCTATTATAGCTTCGTTATAGCCTGCAAATTTACAGGACATTTTGTTGTTTTGGGTTATGTTTTTTGTGCCAAATCTAGTTGCCTGCCCTACACAGTAAATAACTAGTTCTTATTTTATTTACATTTAGCTAGATGGTAAAATGGATTTACCAGTTACACTCTATTCACAGAGATCAGAGTAATCTATATTATTTGAGAAAGGCTAGTAATCTTCATCCAATAACCAGAGATGGTGCTTGCATGTTAAAAACCATTTTCAGCCCAGAGCCGATGAATTCACAGAAGCTACTCAGTCACCCAAGAAGCAGAGTCTTTCTAATTTGGTTTATGGATGTTTTTCCAAGTTTGTCTGAACAATAGATATGCACTGTATGTTATTGGTCTTCCTGCTGTCTAGGACTATCTGCAAACTAAAGTAAGGAGAAATAGGGGAAAACTAATTCCTTTGGATTGGTGTTTCTCCATTTGTGGTTTACTAAATGACAAAAATATTTTTGGCTGTTGTTTTCTGATTTTTTTGTTTGTTTCTTTTATTACACTGTAAATTGCTAAACACAGAGATGTTTAGAAGCTGTTTCCAGTCACTGTCTAAATTTCACATTCCCTCACACTTGCTCTCTACTCTGAGTATGTCACAAGTTAAATATAGTCTATTCATATCATTCTCCTATCAAATGCTTTCAAATTCTACTCTTTTGCTCCTAGAAAGCTGACCCCAAATGGGATGTATCATTGCTTTTTTAATACCTGTAAAGTCAGCTGCAAGTATTTTTTAATGTCCCTGATATTTTCAGTCTGTTGTCTCTAATTTCCCTGTTATTAGCAAACACGTGATTATCAAACCTCACAGTTTTACTGTAGACATTCTGCATGAGTAAAACCTTTTACTTTCAGAATTGATACTACGCATCATTCAGTACTGATTACATAAGCACAAACTCTTAATTTTTATCACATGCTTGTAATTTTTTTAGAATTTTTCTAGTAAATTCCATGGATTAGATGGAAGCTACTGGTATATATTTCAAGCACAGCACTAGAGATTTAGTATACAAGAAGATTATTTTGGTCGGTTCTGCCATGTTGTGTAACGTCAGCTGTTGTTAAAATACTTTTTGACAATTGATGCTTGTCATGGTTTAACCCCAGCCAGCAACTAAGCACCACACAGCCACTCGCTCACTCCCACCCAGTGGGATGGGGGAGAGAGTCAGAAGAGTAAAAGTGAGAAAACTCATGGGCTGAGATAAAGACAGTTTAATAGGTAAAGCAAAAGCCGTGTGCACAGACAAAGCAAATGAAGGAATTAATTCACTACTTCCCATCGGCAGGCAGGTGTTCAGCCATCTCCAGGAAAGCAGAGCTCCATAATGCATAATGGTAACTTGGGAAGACAAATGCCATCACTCCGAAAGTCCCCCCTTCCTTCTTCCCCCAGCTGTATATGCTGAGCATGACGTCGTATGGTCTGGAATATCCCTTTGGTCAGCTGGGGTCAGCTGTCCCAGCTGTGTCCCCTCCCAGTTTCTCGTGGGCCCCCAGCCTCCTCGCTGGTGGGGTGGGGGAGAAGCAGAAAAGGCCTTGACTCTGTGTAAGCACTGCTCAGCAGTAACAAAAACATCTCTGCATTATCAGCACTGTTCTCAACACAAATCCAAAACATCACCCCATACTAGCTACTATGAAGGAAATTAACTATTCCAGCCAAAACCAGCACAGTGCTTTGTTCCCAAACGAACCACATGCGTATTTTTTTTCTGACTGGTTTTCTCTCCCAAAAGGGTGAGTATATTGGCTGCATGCCACCCTGCAGAAAACCAACTCACTCTAACATGTTCAGGTGCCCTTGTTCTGTGCTGCCTGAAGATGACAAGCAATGGAGTGAAGACCAACAGAGTTAGGTGCCTCTGAGGAAAGGGGTATCTTTTAATTTCCTTTTCAGTGTACACAGTATACAGGAAATGCAAACAACACTGTAAGTTAGAAAGTAATCACACCACACCTCTTACCTCATCCTCAACAGTCATAAGGGAGGAGTCTTACTGATGCTTATAGGAATCAACACATTGGTCCTACAGAATGTAAAAATGCTCTGTAGTGTCTGTAGGACACTACATTCATTCCACACATAATAATAATGGTATGATTCAGAAGACAATCAAACATTTGAAATGGATCAGTCACAAACGTCAGCAGAAGCCTGGATGTGCTAACCTTTCCTAGCATGCACTCTTGGCAACACCAATTAAATATAAAAGAGAAATGTTACTTTAAAATGTCACTAGAAATGGGCCCTGTACTTCAACAGATGACTCATCTTATGCAAATACATTTACCACCTTGAAACACAGTATGTCAGTGATTATCCTTCTGCCTTTGTGACAGGATCACACCAGTAAGTTGAATGTAATCAGCAATTAGCAGTGAAGCTTTCAAAGTCCCTTCATATGAGCAGAGGGCTCTGTTACAGTCAGTAATTAGGATTCACATTCTTAGTTCCTATATATGTGCCTGTGCACATCTTTATAGCTGTTCCTACATGTAACCTTCATAAGCAATGGTTTTGAATGCATTTGTGAAAGAGGTTGATCAAGATCATCTTTCCAGTAGAACTTTCTGGAGAGGCTGCATGCATGCTGCAGACATACTTCATAAGTACAGGCAGCCAACAGATGGGGAAATACAAAGACAAACCATGTGCAAATCTTACTGCCACTGAAGTACATACTAAAAACAATTACTGAATCAGAGGAAGTAGTATGGCACTCAGCAATATCCAGACAAAAATGTTTTATTTCTCTTACATATAGTCGAGTTTCTTCACACATAGACTTCACATAAACTCTGAAAAAGAAGTATACAGAAAGTTTCAGAAAAAGGACAGTTTACCATATCACTTTTGAACTAGATCGGGACACAATCATGCAAGAGCACTGAGATTTCAATACAGAGTAATTCAGAAAAATCTTGAATTGTTTTTTTCAAACAGTGCAAAACCACTCTTTGCCATCAAAATAGAGTAGGCAATTCTCATGTAAAAATGAATTTCCAAGCCAGACTTAGAGGGAAATAAAAGGAAAAGAGTTAAAGGAAAATTAAAGGAAAAAGTGTTTCCTTTAGAGAGTTACAGGAAGAAAATTAAAAAAATAATCTGTTCACTAAGTAAATGAAAATAAAAAGTAGTTGATGCCCTCAATAAAAGTGGTGTTTGGCCTGGCTTTGCTTTAGGGTGTGTTTGGTATTTAAAGTTGGACTTCTTAATTGTGAAAAGTGTTTCCTGTCAAGGAGGATTCTACTACATTTTTAAACATCACTGAACAGCTTAGGAAGTTTTCTTTGCTACTGTAAATGTCCAACATTTATAGGCAAAAGGGGAGGGGGGTGAGCTTTAGTTTTAAATTATGTTAATCTGAAACATTGGATTGTCCAGACTGATATTCATCAGAACAGTTTCCTTCTTACCATAGCCACAATTACTGCTGAGAGGATCAACAGAGGAATTTATGTATTTTCCTTTAGAGCTGGACTGATATGAGGAAAAACAATAAGACAGGTCCTATCTCTGCAATATCCAGAGTCCTGTCTTCATATGAAAATTGTACATACCTGTTAGTAAGATACTTTTTTTGCTAATGCTGTAATGACTCTCTATTAAAAATTAGGACTCTCTTCCTCACATGAGTTTAGATGTAGCCTTTGAAAAAGACTAGAATATAATGTATATGAATCTACGATAATCCACCACCTTGTGGTTTAAATTTTAAAGTAAATTTCTTTACCTATGCTAAGTATCCATCATATTCTACTGTATGTATGACCAGTGATGCAAATATATTACAACGATCTCACATGCATTTCCAAAAAGAGGCAAAAAAGTATTTAAAAATTCAGAGATTTTAACTTGGTCATTTTCTCATCTAACTTATTGGTGTGGTTTAACCCCAGCCAGCAACTAAGCACCATGCAGCCGCTCACTCCCTCCCCCCGCAACACCCCCCTCCACAGTGGGATGGGGAGACAATCAGGGGAAAAAAAAGTAAAACTCATGTGTTAAGATAAAGACAGTCCAATAGAACAGAAAGGAAGAAAATAATAATGATAATAATAATGATAATAAAATGACAATAATAATAATAATTATAATAAAAAAATTGGTATATGCAAAACAAGTGATGCACAATGCGATTGCTCACCACCCACAGACTGATGCCCAGTTAGTTCCTGAGCAGTGATCTCCCCCAGGCCAACTCTCGCCCAGTTTATATACTGGACATGACGTCACATGGTATGGAATACCCCTTTGGCCAGTTTGGGTCAGCTGCCCTGGCTGTGTCCCCTCACGACTTGTGCCCCTCCAGTCTTCTTGCTGGCTAGGCATCAGAAGCTGAAAAAGCCTTTGCTTAGTATAAATACTACTGAGCAACAACTGAAACCATCAGTGTGTTATCAGCATTATTCTCACACTAAATCCAAAACATAACACTATACCAGCTACTAAAAAGAAAATTAACTCTATCCCAGCTGAATCCAGGACACATATTTATGCAGTTATATCAGTCCATTCACTCAACACATGAATATACACACCTATGCTACATACATCCACTGATGATGTTATTTATTTCCAATAGATAAAAAAACCTGATTCTTTGCATAGTCTTGAAATGATCATTGGAAAGAAAATAAATGACTTTGTGCTGAATATTTTCTTGAACTGAATTTGAAATTCCCTGATGCTTCTTCTTTCACCAAGTAAGAATAAAGATGCATTTTTACAGATAATTCCAAACAGTCCACTTTGGCTCAGATATAAGTACTGAGCTGCAAAATGCAGTACACGGTGCTTACGATATCTGACATAAAATGTCTAGTAGCAACAGTAACTGAGTTAGTTTCTTTTATCCTAGATGTGGGATAAAATAAAATTAGCACCATAGATGCTCTTCCTCTGCATCTGAGAGTAGGCTAGGGCAGTAAAATACACCACGTGTGTCTCATCCAAACTAAATTATGGAGAAAATGGGGTACAATTAAAAAAGATATTTATCATTTCTAAATGAGCTTATGAGAAAAAAAGGTCTTTCCTACTTTTAAATAAATGAGTTCTTCTTAGTATAAAACTGTATGTTTGGCAGGATATATCCTTTCCTACTCTAAGGCGTATGTTTCATGGCTTATCTTTGATAGTGAGCAGAAGCCAAAGTACATTCTTCTGTACTTAAACAACATGCACAATAGGCATGTCACCAAAACTTATCGGGTAATGAAACAATGCTTTCTTTTAGCCATCTGTCTCTTCACATCACTTTCTTTAATTATTGTTACAATCCGGTTTCAGGGCTTCATAAGAAATAATATTAGGTAGCATTAATAACAGTATTTAATTAGATTATTTAAGATTCAGCTTGGAGTTAGATTTCAATTAGCTTAAAAGAAGTGGAGGTATGCATGTGTCAGAAAGAAGGGTGTGAGCAAATGCGGAGAAGTTTATTTATTTTACTTTGTTTGACTGGCTACTAAGGGAGAGGAAGATGCACCTCCCCAGCTCTGTTATATACAGCCTTTGCTTTTCCTCCCAACTTCCCCCCTCCCCGACCCCCTGACAGACAGGAAATTTACAGCCAATGCTAATTTAGATAACATCTAAAGCCTTGCCTGACAAGGTAAATTCAAATTATGAAGCAATCCCTTCACATAGAAAGACCTTGTTAGTTAGATTAGTGGTGGATTGGCTCTGTGTGACAGCTTGTTTGCTAAAGGTGAGCTATCTGCATTTCCAAGCCATATCATCATTTAAAGAAAAAATAAAGATGTCATTTCTCTTATTTGTCACAGAGTTCATGCAATATTCCTTCTCAGTTTTCTTCATTGTTGACTTCTTAGGGAAATAGCAGCAACTGTGTACCTTTGAGTGAGACACCTAATTTTGTTATGGATGAACATAGTGTTGTGACAAAACAGTGGCACAGCTGTCATAACAGCTGTCACACATTAATCATGACAGTGACAAATAGCATAATTACTTTATCTGGAGTGTCTAGCATGCACACTCAGTATGCACCACTGCAGCGTAAGCATATCAAGCATGGTTTAATTAAACGACATCAATACAGGTTAGTTAGACATGGTCTTGGAAACACTGATACAAAATGAAAATAAAATTATTTATCAGTTCCTTTTTAGGGACACTCAAAGACCAATTACTAAGTTGACAAGGTAATTTGAATCTCTTTTCCTAATCAGTCCCTTTGATGTCAATTCTGCATGGTGAACTGAACTACTGGTATGCATGTGTTTCTGACCCAAAACCTCAGCTATGTACCATGTTCAATGGTTATCCTTTCTTCCAAGATGGCTTAAATGTTCACATCTGTCCCACATCCTTTGATTGCACAAAATGTAGCAAAATAACAAGCTTCATTGTGTGCTGCTGGGTAAAACTTTTCTTTCCCACAGACTTTCCAATGGAGATAGATAGAATAGTGAAGCGTGTGTCACAATGTGCGCTTTGGGTTCTGCAATTGCACCTGCCAACGCTTAGGTATTATGTAGCAAGAGCCCATTATAACGATAACTACCATTGAAAAACGCAAATCCAGCTCAGGCTCTAATTTCAAACAACCCAAAACATTAGGAGGTAAGTTTTTGTTTCAGGACCCTATCCAGTTCAAACTTTCGTTACTTTAGCATCACTCTCTGGGTCCACATGTGTATGCAGGTTTGCAGCTGTTTTGTTTAGGCTTTTCTGAAGATAAAATACACCCACAAAATACTGTTGCCAAGGCTCACTTCACACAGCAAATTCCACTGGTAATTACCAACTCGTAGTATTTTTACTTTTTGCTCCAGATTTGTTAAGCTCTGCAACTCATTGAATTCACTTATTGAATTTCTAGGGGCAGTTCATGAATTGTACTGAAGCCGATGCAATGAAATATTAATGAATCAATTTCCATAGACATGGATTCATTATCTCACTGGATGGCATCAGAAAACACAGTCCTGCAGGCAGTATCCTTCCACCTGCCTGCCAGAGGATTTCATTTTATTATTCAATTTTTAAAGCCCACACTCAGACTTCTTGATAAGTTTACACCGGCAGCTTTTCAATCTCTTGCTCCAAGACAAAATTAAGGAGGAAACATTGTAATATTATTTAGCTGAACCTCAGTAATCCATCAAATGTGATTTCCTATTAACCAGCAAAGCAAGATTGTTAGTGATGTGTTATGGACCACAGGAAGCAAAGATTTTTCAAATGTAAGAAATTCTTTCAAAATATGAAAGCTTTTTTTGTTTCATTAAGAGTGATAAAGGGAAAAATGGCAAAATATTTTAGTAATTGGTTTCTGGGGGTAGAAAATTTACATTAATGAACCTAGGTTTTAATGACTGGATTTAAGATGTTTACGCTTCTGCAGAGAAGCTATGTGGAGCTATAGTCTCCAGAAATGCATGTAACAAACCATTTTGGCCATATATATTTTTAAGACACCCCACGGTTACCTTGTGATGGCATGCATAATTACTAATCTGGTCTTTAATAAGCACACATCTACCAGACGAACTGCTTGCACCTGATTCTTCTGACACATGCTTCAGGTTTGCAACCAAAATCATTGCGCTGACTTCCTCTAGGTTAACGATGGAGGAAAGACAAATGGCTCATCTCCTTTGGCATCCTGGATTCAGTGGACCAGCACATGAGGTTCTGCCAGGCTCATAAAGCAGAAACCTCACCGTCAGGATAAACTGAACAGTTTGGGTTCAGTGGAGTCAAATGTTGGACTCCTGTCTAAATTCCCTGCAGAGCCTTAATTTTTAGGGTATTCCTTGGCATAACCAATTGCAAGCTAGACGATGAAATTCCAAACTCCCTCCTTGCTTGCCTAACATAAGAGAGTTAATGAGGGAAGTCTTCATTCTTCCTCTGTGTTCATCAGATACCTCACAGAAGTACTCTCTTTCCCTAACAATGGGAACCAGCAGTCTTTTGGTGTGAAAATTAGCAGCTGCCGATTGTATTTATCTCTTTGACTAAGAGCTTTATTATTTATCTTCCCTGTTGCAGTGCCCATGTGGCAGCACTGATATTGAGCAGCTGGACAGATTGCACCCTGGAGCCACATCTGCAGCTATATAGATCAACACCACTTTCATTGCCTCAGTGCTGGAGAAGTTTATCTTCTGTCAGCTAGATTTACTACCTACTTCATGAATTGTTAAGGGTTTTCCCTTCCCCTCCCCCAATTTGATTTTCAAAGCATGTTAGTGTAATCTGGTACTGATTGTTAACAGCTGATTAGTTAAGCATTTGCTTGGGTTTTTTCTAATTAATAGGGATTTCTAGTTGGGTTTGCAAAGATGACTCTTGAATGTTGAAGAGAATAAGCAGTGGTTGCTCAGTGAAACTGGAAAAGGGTGGTAAAAGACTGCAAGCTATAAAAAAATAAGAAATATCCAAACACATGAGTACATCATGGCTCATAGCTGTTTCAGACATTTCTTAGTATTTGAGCTGACCAGGCAGTAATTACTCACATTAGGCCTTCTTCCCTGAGAAAGTCAAATCCTAAATAATTTTCTTTCCATAAAAAACAATAAAAAAATGCATTCTGATGCTGATAGCAATCATATCCCAGTGAGAATCTGTACGTTTTTCTAAGAATTTATTTAAGGAAGAACAGCTTTGTATAAACCTGTGTACCTACGCAGTATTATCAAGTTTCTATCCAGACAGTTGTCATACTAGTAAGGCAGAATCCAAGAAACCACTTGGGTTAATTCTTGGGGCTAATAATGGCTGCAAGATCCTAGGTTTTCTTGTCCTCCAGGTATTGTAGTAACTTCTGGAGCAAGTTTCCCATCTTACTTGTGACCCAATAAAACAAGCAGACCTCAACCAAAAAGGCAGCTCAAAGTAGCACTGGAAAAAAAAATATATCTTTTTGTGAACCTGCTAACTCAGACCCCACTATATTCAACAGGCAGGACATTGAACTGGCTTAGAACAGCTCATATGTGCTCAACTTGGGTTTGGAACACATTTTCCCCATTTGTTTCATTGGCGTCAGTGGTCTGCAAATACATCAGAGCAGGAGTCTTCTTCCATTTTTTCATTTCACTCCTTACAAGATGAAAAAAGTTATAATGCTTTCCCACTTTCAGGAAGACTCTAAAATAAAATATTGGAAAATCAGGAATTCTCAAGTTATTTGAGGTCAGGTCAACTCAGGAAGTAAAAGCAGTGTTTATACATATGCCAGTTGTGTCCAGTTTTCACTTCTGTTTGTAGACCAAATATGTTAGGTGTAATTCCTATACTTCTGATGTAAATCTCCAAAATCTTCTGCTGTCAAGCAGTATCTCACCAAATGTAGATTATGTGTGTACCTAATTAACATCACACATCTTTAATTCCTTCAGCCTCCTTCTCCAGCTAATATCTTTGTGAACCTAAAACTGGAAGTCATGGGTCCCATGCACCACCATTTAAGATAGCTATATAATGCTACAGTTCATTGTTAGCATGCTCTCTGCATTTCTGTGAGATCAGATGTCCACTGCAACATGACATGTGTTAGCCCAGAGGAGAACTCCCAGCAAAACTTGACTATCTGTACATAGTATAAAAGTCTGCTGTAACGGAATCAGAAACCAGAAGCATTTTTAAAACAAATGGAAAGAATCAGCGTAGAACTTGTTGTGTGTTGAATGTATCCAAAACTTTTTGTCACTCAGTATAGACTTATATGAAGAGCATTGGGCAGAATTCCTCTGGGAACAGTGGTTTCAAAACAGAGCTCAGAAGGAAAAGCAGCAGAAGAGAGAAGTTAAACACACTGCATGCTTAAATAACCAACTAGCTAACAATGTGGAAGGTCCCTTCTTTCCTTCTCCATAATTTATAAATATTCAAATAGCTCAGCTTTGTCCATTCTTTGAAAAAGATACTCTTATTCCAAATGACCATTTGCAGCAGTTTAAGTCGGGGTTTTGTTCTTCATGCTTCTAACTACAGTTCTATCTGAATCTTTTTATCAAAGTCCACAACTGAGTTGCTAAAGCAAAATTCAACAATCTTTTCTGACAACAAAAAAGACATAGTCAGTCCTTCTTTAAACATTTTTATGTTCACTGATGGTATATTTTTTATCATGGCTGGTTAGTGTTTCATTCTGCCTATCTGGAATATACTACATCTTTATAAGGTTTAAATTGAGCACTGTAAAATCCCGAATTAAAGCAGTGCTGTGTTTTTATACTGTAGCACTGAGTTAAGTCTAGCCTTTTGCATAAAAATACAGCATGAAATATCCAACTGATTTTTTATTCATCTACATAAACACAATATAGGGAATATTGCTAATGAAGTGCATATCAGTTTACCTAGACACCTTAGGAAAAGGTTACCCCTTTATTTTAAGTATCCCATTAATCATTATGACTTACTGTTGTGTTCTGTGTAAAATGACCAATTTTAATTTATATGATATTCGTGAATATATCAAATGTATACCCAGAGAGATATCTATGTGAGAAGAAAACCTTAAGCATGACTTATTCCCACTCCTTCCGTGAAAGGTGTTAGTTTTAATGCTGTGGGTATACATGTATGTTTTTGTTACTCTTCAAACTGCACAGAAGGGCTGGGCAACACCAGGCTCTTGAGACAGTCACCTTTTTAACAACCTCTAGTCAGCTTCATCAACCCTTACAGTTGGCAGATTGTGGCCATATGGATCTGCAGACACGATTTCCTGTTCAGCCTTCATATCATCATGCACATTGTAGGGTGACGTGACAGATCTATGCCATGTGCAGGCCTCCATATTCCTCACTGAGATTTCTAACACCTGGGCTGGTCTGCAAGAGCTACAGCAAAAAAATCTACAACTTTTCAGGACAACAGTACATTAAAAAGTTCTTTGGACCATAAATTTTGCTGTTCTGAGAAGTAGCGCAGCTACACTTAAGCAGATATTCTCCAGCATCTTGTCCTCATGTCTAGCTATGTTTCTTCTCTGGTGATGTTGTAGTGGCCACTCTATGTGAAGTATGCCAATGAAGGTAAACGTAAAGAGACTTATTTTTGCTGTGCATGCACATCTAGCATAGAACTATTAACAATGCCTATCTGCATCAGGGTATAATTCTGTTAGAATTAAGAGTTATTTTTTGGAAGTGAGGGTGGAAGAAAGGAAAAGGAAAGCAACAACACTGATGTTATGGTGTTGTGGTAGTAAAGTTCCTCTAAAGACAATATTCACATGGGTGGGCCCAAATAACCTCCATAGACTGTGTAGCTCATATGGCAGAGCAAAAAGACTGAGGAGACTTAAAAAGAGGGGGCCTTTTAATTTTGCCTCACAGCAATATGGATCATAATTTGAATGTTTCAGGGAAAAGGAAGGTAAATTCCTGAAAGCTGTTCTGTGATCCATGTTTTCATATCTTGTCATTAGAGCTATCAAATACAAGACTGATCAACTCATTAGTTTTTAGAAAAAATCTTCATAACCGTGTTAAAGATGCATTTATATCTTTTAGATTAGTTCTGCGAATGCTCTCCTCAAAGCACAAACTCAGTTCTGGAAATGCTTACATATTTTTAAGGAATAACTCACAGAGAATTAAATAGGGGTTAAGTATGTACAGGCTAGAGACTTCTGGCATGGCTTCTTTTTGAGTGGGTTTTGTTGTTGGTTTTGGGGTTTCTTTTTGCTTAAGCATAAGGCACATGGTTCCAAACCTAAGCAAGTATGCGTTCCTCATCTATGTGGATCCCTCAGTCCCTCACTTAGAATTTTGCTAGCTCAGGGATTTCTGCTTTGGTGTTGTTTGGATGCTGCAATCACGTTCTTAGAATCATCATCAAAAGCAGCAACAAACACTCTGAGCACAAAGTTACACTCAAAGTCTACAGGTCTGAGGCTTCTAGGTGCTTTGAAAATTTAGTCTATTGTCTTCTTTTTTGTCAGTTCAGTTTGATGCACACATGAATGCATCACTAATGCACCATGAATAATAAACAAAGAATATGTTACTATTAGTCATTATTATGAAGGAAGAGGACAGATTTGGGAATAAGTTTTAAACTTTGGGCAGTTCTGAGACAACTACTCCTTATATATTTTTCTGTAGTACACAAACTGAATCGCAACTCTAATCCTGTTGCCTTAACTATCCAGGTGTTGTGACCACATCCTGAATGTTCTCTTTGTTCTATGATGAGTGACATAAGTATACTTAATATCTGAGGATAACAATCAACTGTTCTCTGGCTTAATGCCTAGGTACATGACCTAAATAGATATACTCCTATGACATTATAACAGATGTGCTTTCTCATCTTGCTACCTAATTGTTGTCATAAACCATATTTAGTAATGATGCAATAATAATTTGATGATTCATTAACAATAGCATCCTTAGCATAATAGCCATTTTACAGTTCAGTACTGAGTTTACTAGTAGAAGGACATAAAACTCCAGCAGAATAGAATAAGAACTTTTCAGCAGAACCGTTCTCTGATCTCCTAACTATCCCTCAATAGCAAAAAGAGATATTAAGTAAAATTTACTTTGTTTTGGAAAAGAAAAATGTTGTTCGACTTTGTGGAATAAGATCGTGCCAGAGAGTTAAGATGTGAGTAACTATCCTGGGAAGCAGTTTTGTTGAACTTATTCTTTGTAAGATCTATCCCATAGCAAAGCCAGTTTTTTTCTAGAAGATCATTTGGCCTCCAAACATACTAACTAGTCATATAAGATGTCAGAAGAGATCAGGTCCCATCTGCACACATAATGTGTAGGTCCACACGCACCTGTAGTATTGTATTGTTTTACAATTTATGCTGAAATTTTGCTTTTTTTTCTCTTAAAAAAAACCCCAAGCATCTGTAGTACTCTTGAAATGATTACTCCAGTAAAAAAGTTCCCTTAAGCTACTCTCAAAGTGTGTCTGTTTACCTGATGCTCACACTGTGCTGAGAAGGGAATATGTGTTACAGAAGTGATAATTAATTCAAAAGAAGCAGATTTAAATTGGAGAAACTGGGTTAAGATTTCCAAGCACCACACACCCCTAAATCAAATCCCTAAACTGTAGATGCAGTCACAAAGCTAATTTGATACCTATGCCCACAGCAGAGAAAGAAGGACTGGATGGATGAGGTACAAATGGAGAACACCTCTAGAAGACCTGCTAAATTGGGAGCATGTGGCTTGGCATTCTTGATATGCAACAGCAGAAAGTCAGCCAAGGTCTAGATCCAACTGAGAAGCAAACATGCATTCTGTGTAGTGTTACAAGGGAATTTTGGAAAGCCAAACACATAGAGAGGGAGATTTGTTTATAGCTAAAATAACCATAAGAGATGTCTATAAAAGAGCTGCTTGCATGAGCCATCACTGCTAGAATACAGCCTGCCTTGCTTGGAAAAACATCTAAGTGGCATTCCCAAAGGGTTAAGTAATTTAATACCTTCTCTGAAGATGGAACATAGTAAGATCTAACCCTGAGAAAGCTCTAGCCACTACCAACTATGCTGACACTGTCCCAAGGACAAATCCCTCTCCTCAATGTTCAGGTCCAAGAAGATGGTTGTCAGTCCATGTCTGAGTGGCTTGGAAGGTTAACCATTGCCCCGGATAAAAACATGGCTAGTACAGCACACTTTATGCATCTTCATGTTAACTACCACAACTTATTTTCCTTCATTTCTCTCCACAACCATGAGGCCATTAAACAACAGCTTGTAAAAATACCAAGCTATTTCTGGAAATCAATACTCACTCATTATGGTCTGCTAATTTATGTTAAAAAATAAAGGGTTTTAGCTTGTATGAAAGGTAAATGCAACATTAAAACCAACAGGGGGTGGCTGGACAAACTTCTTTAAACTTGAGCCCTAGGGGTTTCAAAAGCATGTAGGACAGAAAGTAACCCATACAACTTTAAGAACAACTAGGGATTATACAGAGAAATATCTCATACTGACATTAGTCTTGCAAAGAAATAATAAAGGATGAAATGGGTCTATTTTATTGAGGTCTGCTATGGTCCATATGTTAATAAAAAGTGTGTAACTCCTACTCTAAGTAACTGAAGGGTGGATGAATCCACACAGCCCTCTTTTGTATGCACTGCACAAGATAATCAAACAGAAGAAACAACCAGGACATCTATTACATATATCTTTAAATGTATGAATGAAAAGTTTGTGCTGGGCAGCACTTAATATCCATTAGTGATTATGTGTAATTTTTCAGGAGTAATATCTAGTACATTAAAGGAAGAAATTGAAAGAGATATGGTGAAACCATGAATTCAAAAAAGCCCTGCCAACCCGTTCCAAACCCTTTGAACAAAAGAACCTCTTACGAAAAAAAAAAAAAATAATTGAAAAGAAAAAAGAACTAGGAAAAGAAATTGAAAAGGAAAGGAAATTACTACATGTTACTATAACTGGGACAGATTGTATCACAGGATTATTAGAATTTGGAGGAAAACATTATTATTCTCTAAATTGAATTGGATTATTTATTACGGTTCTAAAAAGTATTGAACACAAGGAAGATTCCAAGCAAATATTAGATTAGACTGGGAAATAATATATATGAGAGAAGTGGCTCTGAGATAAATCTCTATATAAACATTACAAATATTAAATTCTCCTTCATGTAGCTCTGATCTGATAAGAATAGCTTTACATTTTCTAAATGCCTAGTCCTGTAGTCCTAGTCACTACCTATGTAGAAAAACTGTTGGTCACATTCTGACTGCAGGAAATCCCAAGTTCAGCAGAGACTAAAGGGAAGGGATGTTTTTCAGTCATAATCAGGCCCCATCTGACACTTCATTCAGAATAATATTCTGAATATGCAGGCATTCTGTGTGAACAGATTCTGTGTATTCTTTAGATCAGAAAATGGGATACAATGGCACCTCCTTTCTAACATTATTCATTTTCCCAGGTAGACATCACCTTCACATAGCTGGGAAATTGAACTTATTGAAATGCTGAGTTTCATTGTCTGCTGCAGTGGCCAAACAGACTTTCTTCAGATCTTTTCTTCCTTTAATGCTTTCTAACAAGGACTTGGAAGAAATTTATAATAAACATTAGACCTGCACACTCATGTTGATGATTAAACAGACGTCTGCATCTGAAAGATCATAAATATAGTAATGTATGAACATGGTTTCAAAGACAGCAATCAAATGTACAGCTTACTGTCCAGGTTTTAGCTCTTCTTACTAGTCTTTGGCTCAAGAGTAGTCCAAGATGACTCTTCTTATGCTTGTGGGACACTTTTGCCATAAATATAAGGAATGAGGGAATTTGAAAGCTGAATAAATCCTCTGAATTGTTGATAATAATTAGCAGGTGGATGTTTACAATTTTCAGAACTTTGCATCACATTTCAACTCTTTACCCAAGTGATTTATGGGCATTTAGAGTTTAGAAATATTACCATACCCATTTGATGAAAGCATTTTTTCTCATATATTGTATATGTGATTTTGTTATCATTCTTACACCACAAAAGTGATTTGCTACTCAACACAGGCCTTTAAATCAACAGTCAGGTTAAAATTATTCTAACTGGCAGCAACAGCTTCACAGGAATGACACCATGTGCCAGTTAAAAATAAGGAGTCCATGCTACATCTGTTCGTTTTGGGACACAAGGCCAAGACTGTAGACTGTTGCCATAAGTAATGCAGCAAAGCCAGAATTGTATACAACGAAACCACAGAGCGCTGTGTTCAGTATTTTCCCTTGTTTACAAATTCTGCCCCAGTCCCTCGTCATGCTGATAAGAGCAAACTGGTCATTTGGAACCAAGAGAGAGAATTTCGTTTCAATTACAGTCAAACTTTTTTATACAAATCTAAATATTATAGTAAGTCAAGAGCTTCAGCATTTAGGGGTTGTAGGGTTGTGGGGTTTTTTCTTTTGTTTTGTTTGTAGAAATACAGTAAGTCTTTAAATCCCACTTTGGATTTATTCCCAGCCTTTTTGACAGAAAAAACCCAATGGTGGACACACACTGGTTTTAGGGTTTTTTTAAAGTGCATTCTCCTCAAATTAAGATCCCTCCTAACAAGGAAATTAAAAAAACCAAACCTCTTTAACTCGTCATATTTGTATTAAACTTCAAATCAGTGAACAGCCGAAGCCAGCTCCTCCCTTCCCAGGAAGGGCCACTGAACTGCAAGAACAAGGCAGGCTAGCTTCCTCAGCCGCCATCTTCAAGGGGTGTGCTCGGGGAGGACAGCTTTAGGTAATCCACGAGCCCTGAGATTTAAGGGTGAAGGGGCACACACAGTGGCACTGAACAAGCCCTTCAGACATCGCTGCTAATTACCGACAAGGTTCAGTGCGAGGCCCCTGCAGGTGCGCTCCATCGGCACGCTGACAGCCCGCTCTGCTTTGCAACCTGCCTCCGTCCTCATCAGCACTGTCAGAATCTGAGCACCTCATTAACGTCTGCGAATTAACTTCAGCTCTGAGCTAAAAAAAAATCACCTTCCCCATTGTGCAGACAAGACCGCTGCTACTCAGGGCGTAAGCAAGGATCAATTTCATAAATACAACCACTGTTTTCATCAACACAGACTCTAAATTTGTAAAGCAAAATGGGCCTGCTAGACATGCAGAGCACTCACTGGGACCTGTGTCCTTGCTGACCTCCCTCAGGGGACATCTCTTTGTATGCTTGCAAGGTTGGAACGAAGCGTCAGTAATTGTCCATGTGCTACAGTTTGACTCTACACTTTGCTCCTGTCCTGATAATAATTTTAACTGCCGTTACTTCTCAGAGAGGATATAAGTTGATTAACTAATGTACATAAAGCATGTGGGATCCTCAGAAGGACATAGAGAATAGTATCCTGACAGTAGATCAAATTTTGTAGTTTTCTCCTTCTGAGGATCTGTCATTAGATAAACATATCTGTGAGCAGTTGTTTGGCAAGTACCTAAAGAGGTACTGATGATCCTAGGCTTTTATTATGCAAGGTTCTTTTGTACAGATACAAGCCTGACTAATTCATATATGACCTGCATTAGCAGTATTTTATCTGAGGAACCCTGTAGCAATACACATGTGAATGAAGGTTAGAAAAAACCTCTCTACACATTCAAGGGTGGAGAGTTATGACAGAGGTAATATTTATATATTACATTTTTATTACTATTTACAAAGACATGATGCTTATTTGCATTTTCCTTTTACAATGAGAAGGGCTTACTTGGTTTGTCTGATATACCTACCAGCCCATTTAATGAACTTTTAATTGCTTCATACTTCATCCTCCCAGCTCCACCTTTTCCCCATCTGTATCACACTGTCCTTTATTGGCACATCTGAAACATAAACAGCAAGTGAAATTTCCAAGAACTTAAATGATTTAAGTCACACAGAAATCCTAGAAGTTTTTAGCTCCTAAATACTTCTGAAAATTGTATCTAGGAAGCTCTGCAGCAGAAATACAAATCTTTCTCCATCTTATGCAATTTTCCTTCTGTAATTGCAAATTGTAGCTATTTTTTAAAATGTAGCTATTGCAGGCATATACAAAATACCGTCGTCTTAGCAATCTACAGCTGTTCAGTACCAGGCAGGATCTCGTCTGTTGAGAAAACTGTCTTTTATCATATTATCACATTTTTACAGTGATAAACACTGGACAAGAATGTCCTCATGGATCACAAGCCTGAACTTTCAAAGCTGACCTTTTAATTCATTGAGAAGAAACAAGGAAAACTGTTTCCTACTTCACCCAATTTCTTCTATATGCAGTTGTATGAGTCAACCAAGTAACAACTGCCACCTAGGAGTGTTACTTCCAGTGGTAATTCCAGGTGCTTCTGACAGGCAGGAATTGACGTAAAAATATTTGCAGAAGATGGGGAAAAATGATGGAGGACATGCTGATCAGAATTTTTTTAATTCTGGGTAAAGTACATCTTGTTCCAGTCTGCATGTGCGGATGGGCCATAGAAAACTCTCAAAGAGGCTGAAAGTGTCAAAATGAGCCTAGTGACAGTGAAAAGTAAGAAGTCTTGCTATTCTTTAAAGGTGTGCAACTTATTTTTCCCGGGATCACATGGGAAGTGACTCTTCCTCTAGAATCTCCTACCTCTGCAGAGGGACTTCTGGACTGTGCTCCACTACTTAGTTACATGTTGGGTTTGTTCTTATGTGATCAGACAGCAGGAGAGTGCTTTCCTTGCCTTTTCCATGCAAAAAGGCTAGACAAAATGCAGTTTGCAGACTGTTAAACCTGAAAAATAGCTGCTCGGTTTGAAACTATAACCAAAACTGCATTTCTCAAATAAAAGATCTGTTTCATCCAAAGCCCTACAACATAAGACTGTTACTGTGGGGATACCGTTTACAGTGGTTAAGAAAAATCAAGAGAAAACTCAAGGCACAGAAATAACCTAGCAGTGAGAATGATAGATCTCTGCCAGGAGGGAGGACTCCAGAACATGAAACATTCTGGCTAGTTTAATCCTTCCCCCAGTTTGTTCAGATAGACATGGTTGCTTCTACTTCAGTCTAAAGTTGACAATTTCTGGAACGGCAAAACCACAGACTTCTCTACAGGACCAGAAAAAGGGATGTGGTCAGTATTTTACTACCAGTAATCTAAGCCTTATGGGAAACTGCACCTTTCCAGTTTACTGCACACTTCTGCAAAACTCTCGTGCCAGCTTTCAGAGGTTACTAAACATCAATTTACTTAGATCAATGCCCTCAGTAAGAGTCAGTAAGAATAATGGTAATAATGCCAATGTAAATGTATACTGATTTACTCAAGCTGAGAATACAGCATGTCCAAAAAACCAGCATGGTACAGGGTCAGCTGTAAGTCAGGTTGCTACTTAATATGAAAATGGGAAAAAAATAAGTTCCATAAAGTGGAAGGAAAATGAAAGTACAGTGTGGTGACCTTCTATAGTTTGTTACTAGGAAAATTCTATGTTAATCTTGCAACAATTTCAGAACAAATATTTTCAGATAAACACTTGTGTATGTAAATCTTATTGAAGTCATATGTAAAATATCCTCTGGATTAGGAAGGCTTTCTTTTATTAATAGCCCTGAGAATACTTTTGAGACTGTTCCTTTTGTGAAACCTCTCCCTCATTCTATGACTTATTGATACATTAGAAAAATGTGGGTTTATTTTTCTTCTAGCTATAAGTTTATTTATATATTTAATTATATATATATATATTTTATATTTATGTGTATTTAGATATACTTATATATATGTTCATATTTATCTTCTACCTATGGAGCATTCTTATGTTATACATATATTCTGTATTCTGAAGCTGACATTACTGCTGAAACAATGTTACTGCCTGGAAAATGTCACTAAAAAGTCAGTAAATAACTATTCCTGTTCCACTCTCAAAACATCTTGTGTCTGGAGTAAAGAATTATGCAGATTCCACATCTAGTATCAGAGAGGGTGTCCTTCTACAAAAGTGAAATTCTGTGCCTAAAAATAATCAAACAGACTAATAAAACCTTTTCTGGAGGCAAGATAATGGAAGCTATATCTCAGCTGTATATAGAAATAATGTACATATATACAATAACTTTGTATAAATAACAGAGATAAATAAATATATGCAGATGATCACTATTTTTCTATATTACAGTTTCATGCAATGTACAACTGTGTTCATAAGCAGTGGAGGGGATGAAAAGGCCTTCAACTGGAGCTTAGGGTTGACCTGTGTAGCTCCAAGGCTTTGAAAGCAAGTTCAGAAAACAGCAGAAATAATGACAGCATGTCTAACCTTGCCATTAGACCAGCTAAGCCTTCTCCTCAAAAAGCTTCCTTTTCCTAGAGCTGCATAGCATTTTATGTGTGGATTGAATCAACATCCCCACTCTCTGTTATCACGTAAGAAATACCTAATGTGATGTGAAATATTTTCACGTCCTGCTCCTGCAGTAATTTTGGGGGGTTTCTGAATAAATTAAATTATTTAACAACTGTCATCAAACCATATCGACATTTACTGTCCCATAACAATGTCATTGCAGATTAAAACTGTACAGATGATCAGTATATTTTTTGCAAACTTTAAACATATAATATTGTATCCTCATACAAATTGCCACATTGTTTGTATCAGATAATATTTGGAATTCCAGTTCTATGCTGCACAGAAACATGAGAATTTATATCACAACTGTATGCATGACATTAATGTAAGAGGAATGGTGTGTTTGACATTAATGTAAGGAAAGAGCATCATATTGTTTGAGAAAGGCCAGAGAAGAAGATTTCTGAGGCATGACAGGGGCAAATTAAAGAGTGTGGAAATCAGCAGTGTTGTTCATTTCAGGCTCCTTGCTCTGAAGCATTTTGCAGAGTTGATGCAGCAAAGCAGTTTCGACTTATTTTGAGCACTTGTACCATGATAAAATCTATAAATATATTTAAAGCTATAGATTATAGAAAAACTGAAGTTCTGTTCTCAAGTGACCCAGAGACCTTTGGCATTACTTATGGGCCAATAATGCACATCTTAATCCTGAAGTAGGAGAGAACAATATGCTCCTTCTGCAACATAATCCTTAATAAAAATCTGAGACTGCTTTACAAACATTAACTAATTAATCCTCCCCATTGTTCAGCAAGCAGTTACTATTAATGTAATCATAAGTAAACTGAGACACAGCAAGACGAAGGCCAAAATTTTGCAATGGGCTAAGAGAAAGGAGAGTAATTTCCATCAATCTCTTTAAAAGATGAGTCAAAGAGCTTGCAGAAACTCTCCTAATCATGTGACGCAGAACATTCTCGTCTTACAAGAGGTGGTGGTGCTGTATGCCAAGTGACCCATCAAGCTAGCCTTGCCTGATGGCCCAAGGAATATAAAAATTGAAGCAAATTTTTTACCATCCTCACAATTTTGCATAACTTTGTGGATATTTTGAAATACTTTCCCAAACATGGTAATCTCTTGACTGCATAATAATGAACCCCACAAAAAGAACTTTCTCACTTCTGCGAGTAAAATGTACTTGGTTTTTTGTGGGTTTAGTTACATTGAATATATTTCCCTGCAATATAATAAGTAAATTCAGTTATGAAGCAAAGCATGTGTATAATTTTTTTATTGCAAGAGGTGGCAATAGTATAGAATTGAGAGGCACAAATTACAGGATTTGGGGTTTGACTAATTAATCTTTTTTAAATCAGAATTGGTTTGTTTTATCCATTTACTAGTACATTTTTCAGAACTTTGGCAACTTAGTGCTTTTATTCTGGTAGTTTGTACTAGAAAAACTCATATAGGCCATGTTCAGAAAGCTTGGAAATTTCACTCTTCTGCTGGTGTCCAGATGAAAACCAAGGCATAATGCTGCTGTGAAACATGCTAAACTCTGCCAGTCCATCTATTATCAGCATGGGAACTAACATGTTGAATCTCTCCATCACCAAAATGAGATAACATAGCATTTGGAGTGAGATCACTGTGTCACAATTTCATTCTGCATATGATTTCCTTGGTGTGTTCCCAGGACACCAAAGTGCAGATTCAGCAGCAGTTCTAATTCAAATTACTTTCTAATCATGAAAACTTTACAAATTATTATACTGTTTCCTACTGTACCACCTCTTTTAGCTTTTTACTATATCAAAAAAAAGATTAATCCTATGATCCAGGATTAGGGAGTAAATGGACTAAATAGCCAAACAAAAGGACATTAGCATTTATTCCATGTCTCTCTCTCTATCTGTACCCAAATTTCACAATGGAATTATAGTTGTGGAATTTGGGGGAGAAAGTGGAGTTAAGAGTGGGTTAAGGAAGAAACAATAGAGCACAGATCTTTTGTTTTCAACTTAAACTATTTAGAAGGAAGGAAAGAGTTGGCTTTTATCTTAACACAGATCAGTCAGATTGTAAGAGCAACTCTGTAATCTCACAACAAAAAGAAACCAACATGTTTAAGCACTTAATTTTTCCTGAACCAGAGCTGTTTTCCCTCATATCCCAATGTTTATGTCTTTCTCAGTGTATGACTGCTCCTTTCTCCCTCTGGAGCACTGCCAGAATTCATCCTTGCCTTGATCCTGCCTATGCTGACAGGATTCCTTAATAGTTGTAACTACTTCCCTCTTCCTACTGGTTCTCTATCCTCTGAAGTGAGTCATGAGTAAAAAATTCTTTCTTTTCCCTTTTGGAAAAACAAACAAACAAACAAAAAGCTAAATAAGTAAGAGGGGGTTTTTTTGCTCAACCTTCCCTCAACAGAGCATCTGTGTAACCAACACAAGTAGCCATAGCTTCCCCATATTCATCCTTCTTTTCTTACTGTCTGTTGAAGTCCCCAGCCCGTGTTACTGCAGAATTAACAACTTTCCAATTCCATTTTTCTACACAAAAATTAAGAATGTTAAGGGGTTTCTCCATTGCCTATCAAGTTAAGTGCAAGCTCCTACATTGTTCTGCTTTTAAAAGCTTCCATGACTGATGATGAACAGATGGCAAGATTTGGTTAAGTCTTAGGGAACCAGAATGTTGATTAATAATAAAGTAAATCTGGCACAGTCTAACGTCCAATTGCTCTTTGCTTGTTTCCTCCACTGATTTATGTTATCTTAAATCTACCTTCTGAACCTCTTTTTAGCTTGCCCCTTTCTAATTCTGAGCAATCAATTTTGTTGATCATTTCCCTGTCTTGGATTTTTCTTTCTGTAATATATTACAACAGCAACAGGAAGAAAAAAAAGAAAACAGACACTCCCCTGCCCAAGATACACACAGAAAAAAACCACAAAAAACCCCCTCTGTTAATAGCTTTCAAACCAACATGGACATGCACACATATAAATGCTTGCAAACAACTTAGAAGGTAGGAATCTGCTGATCTCCTGTATCGTGCAAATCTCATATTACTGCCATAGCTGACAGCTACCTGAAAGAACTCTTGGTCCCATATGTGCTGCTTTCACATGTTGGATTTCCTCATTTACTTCCCTGCTCATCTCATAGTGTCCCCCTCCTATTTAATCTACCTGTCACTTTGATATTGTCAAGTGTCACATGAGACTGAGCAAAAAAATGTGTTGTATGAAAATAGTTTTTAAAAAAATAATTTTAAAATGCTAGTATTAAAGAGCAATGAATAAGAACTTATTTCCATACTTTGTTCCTTGCATACCACTTTAATAATTCTGGTCTTTCAAAAATCACAGTATAGTAACTGTAGTTGCTAATTTTTACTGGTTGTATTCTTTTTTAGGAGAGGAAGGAGGGAAGGGGTAAGAGGGAGGATTGGAGACATGTGCCAACTTCCTTTGAGAACATTAATTTAAAACACCTAAGAGAACTGCACCCATTTAAGTTATCTTTCAGACTTCTTGGCCCTATCCTCCCTTCCTCATGTGCAAAGAACTCCAACAGTGATATACCAGGAAGTATAAAGTGAATTCATAGATAAATAGATGTTAGAATGAAAAATATTTTAGGATTTTTTTTCTCACATATATTATTAAAATGTAAATATGTATTAATTACAAAAATATTTTAATAGTATATATATGGCCAAGTATGGTTATAAATCTGAGTGTGATCAAATCTGAAATGCATGCTTTCAGCGGCTTCCCGGTAGTGGTAGGTTAGTTACTCAGCTCTGCAATTAACTGTACAAATCCACATCAAAATGTTTGGAGCCTGAAATAATTACCTGAACATGACTTACAGAAATTAGAACAACTATTGTCTTTCTAACATTTAGTATAGCTGCCAGAAAATAAAGTAGTAAATTAAGGAAATGTCAGAAGGAAAGGAATTAAAAGGAAAGCTGTGGGAAGAAAGGAAAAGGTACTTAATGGTGTTATATACTTTCTTCTTCATAATTACCCTCTCTCCTACTCTCTGTCCTCTCCAAAATACGGGTATGAAGCAAGTTTTATAAACAGATCTGAAACAATAGTACTGTTCAACACACCTACTATTGAACAAGGTACTCCATGGTACTTTGAATTATCTAGGTCTTTAGAAAAAAACACACGTTTTCAGGAGAGATTAGTTTTTAAAAAAATTTTCAAAAATAATAAAAAACGTGTTTTCATAACCTTTTTTTCCTCATTATTCAGGCTTCCCAACTCTCCTGGGAATTATTACAGAAATTACAGAACCAAATGCATATTGAATGTACTATACATGTTCCAATCTTTCTAGATTTCAATGTAAAAGATCTAAAATGTGGGTTTCCAGACACTAAATACAGACCTATATCAACAACCAAGTGAGGTTGGTTTTGTTACTGACTTTGATTCAGATTATGATGCCAACTCAGAAGCCTGATATACAGACTAGTTTCACTGGTGCTTCCTCTCATGGAATGAAATTTTGCTACAGTAGGAATATTTCCCACTTGTATTCAAGTTTTATTCCAAAGTGTGTTCATATCTAATTTATAATATAGAGTGAATGCAAACATGTTCTGAGAACCCATCAACTTTGCTTCCTTTTCCTATTTTAGTGACTTTTGTCTGTGAAAGCTGAAAAGCAGTGACAACTCAGCTGAAAGTGTTGGTGGCATGAAGACATTTTGAAAACTTTTGGTGTGCTGGATAAGATTACTGTGAAAGTCTCTTTGAAAAGGTCTGGATAATTTAATCAAACTCTTACTACCATTTCAACTTACTATAGACCAATGTCAGAGAACTATTAATAAAGATATTTCTACCAGACCATTTAATGAGAGTTGTGAGATGTCTATGCATAAGTGTCCTCTTTACCATGTGACCACAAACTTCATGGATTGATTTCTAAACTTGGGTAAACTTCCCAGAGACCTTTACGCTCATCTCCATAGACTCAGTCTGAGTTCTTGATTTACCAGCTCTATTTGCCAAACTGAAATTCTAAAATACTGCAGAGAATTCTGTGCACATATAATTCTCTCCTCTTTGATGTTACTTGCACTATTACACCTTTTTCTTCCCTTAGAATAAAATTATCATCATTATATCAAAAGCATACATATTACAGACACTGCCTTTATCATATCTAAAAGTAACTCTATTTCAGGAATTACTGTATTTTATGTACTGCCATTATATCATGCTTGGTTTGGGGGTAGAGGGCATCCCAAGAAAAACAGGCTAATATGAGCAAAATGTATTTATTAGTGCCAACATATCTACAGAGTTATGATCAGATCCTCACTGCAGATTATTTTAATTTTTCTTGCTTTCTCCATTTGTTTACAAACACAAACACATTTTGGTTCCACACTCTCTAGCTTTTTCTCTTACTTATCTTATTTCAGTGCTGGCATTTCCTTTTTCTTTTCATTCCAGATGGTTTCCTGTCCTCTACATTTGTACTTAGGTGTTGGAACATGACTAGCCACAGCTCCGTGGAATAATTCTCTGTTTTCTCACATCACATCAAAACTGATTGAACAATATGGTGGGACCATTCGTGAGAACTAGCTGCCTAGGGGTCATTTTTCTTTCCTTTGCTTTGGGCTCTAAACCAGGATTTGTTGGTTCTGTAGTCAGCTTGTGCCAGTGGAGTTTTCTGAGGGAGACACATAAAAAGAAAACTGAGGGTGACTGGAAAACCTAGTAACACCCATTGCATTTATGATACTGTAGTGTTTGTAAAGAGAAGTATTTTGGATATTACAGGATAGCCATTTAAGACAAGAATTATTGTAACCTGAAATAGCATGTTGATCCACCAGGTCAACAAAACATGTCAAACATTAAACAGAATTACTAAGAGGAAGACAGCTGGGTTTTTTTTTTTTTTTCTTAATGAAGAGACAATTTCATAAGGAGTAGCAGAAATTATGGACCTCCTTTAAAAAAAAAAAAAAAAAAAGTGACAACCTGGGTCTCTCTCTGCTTGGTAAAGGTATCATTTCAGAATTTATGTTGCAGATAGAGGTCCATGCAATAACCCAAACCATCATCATTCATTAAGCCTGGGAAGACAAATTTTAGAAAAACAGTTCCATCAAGTCAAGATTTATAGCCTCTTTTCCACTTTATCCTTACAATGGTTTTCTTAAATGATTTTTTTTTTTTCTTTGTGGCTCTTTAGATGATAAACTCTGCTTACTGGACAGCATCTCATAAATTATTTCAGATAATTTCAATATAAACCTAGGCTGAATGCCAGTTTTGTTCTACTATGGAAGGCCTTCCACTTTTATTCAAGCTCCATTTCCTATTCTTACAGACCATCCCATCATCCTTCCATAAGCACATGCCTCAAAGGCATCCCACAAACAAAAGTCTACAGTTGCATCCAATGCAAAACAAAAGTCTACAGTTGAATCCAATGCAAATTCTGTGCCACATGCTGAACATTATACATGTAAAGATGAGTTTTGAATTAGACATTGTCCCAGTTTCCACCACAGAGATGTGCTGGAACACAAGCAGTTAAATAAAATGTTAAAATATTCAGCATGATTATTAAGTGACTTTCTGATTGTTTTTTCATGATTGTTGACCTGTTTTTGAAGTACAGGTACAATTAAATGCCATTTTATTATAGATATGCAAAAAAAATCTTCCCAGTTGTAAGCGATGACTCTCACCAGTGAAATACACCTGGCTAATAAGACACGATCTAGTAACATGGAAGAAGAGGACAGACAGCCAGCTCCCTTTCTCGAGCCCTTCCCAGAAGCAGTTGTTCATTATAATTATGTGCAAAACATTTGATTGACCAGAGGTTCCACCTTTCAACACAATTTCTAAACGCGCAGTGTTCATTTCTGGAAAAAAAATCAGAGCAGTTTAATTGCCCTTGATGTTCTTCTCTTGGCAGTCTGAATTCAATTCCATCTTTCTAATTTGAGACTTATGAAAAGACATAGGATGCTGAAGAGATCAGCTTTGGCATGAGGAGTACTGAGAGACTTATTACATTGCTAATGTTTACACAGAACAAATGAGTGGATAAACCTAACACAATGCTTCCTAGAATGTGTAAAGAAGAATGTTTTCACTCCTCTTCATATTATCTTAAAAGTTCACAGTAGATTCTAACAGTATATTTTTTTTAGTTTATGTACCCCAGAATGCACAATGTGGAGAACCCTCTTCCAAAGTTTAGCCATGCTCTACATTACAAAAGCTGGGCTATGCTGTTAGCAAAAACTCTTGAAGGGGTTCCAGCACACTTTCCCAGAAATGTTTCTGCCAGTCTGAGCATCAACCTTGTCACTCTTTGACGTGGCAGAGAATGTACTTTTCCAAGAAGCCAGATATTTTGGCCAATGCAGAACTGTGAAGCGAAGGGCTTGGATTTTATTTCATCAGTCCCTCTGCAGAAGCTCTTCACAGGCTGATATTGACAGCTGTGCTAGCCAAGAGTGCTCTCGGCATACTCAGGTGGATTGCTGCCAGGCCCCCAAAGAGGAAAACAAGGTAGAATTTCTCTTCTATTTTCATGCATCTCCACAAAATCAGAAATTTCTATCTCAGAGCTCAGGCTTGTTACTACTCCAGTTGGATACAAGAAAACTACGTGGTTTAGCTGAACTGTCCATCCAGCTTTAATAGACAAAGTCATTTAAATTATCATTAGTACTGTTAAAAATATGCATTAAACTTTAAATAAATTCAAAACAAATACAGAAATGCAAAAGAACAACACTATTTTTTGTGGATATTGGCTGTGACAGAGCAACTTTGAGGTTCATGCCCCTAAGTACTGCATATATAGAATTGTCCTGTATGTGCATCCCAGGATTAAACTCTGGAAACACTTCCATTTGGCATAAAGCAGTGTTTATGAGAATCCTTAGGCAATCCTTGGGTGATTCTGACAGAATATGGACACTGCAACAGTAAGCATTATAATAGCTCGCAGTGTTTCCTGTCATCTAACAGAATCCTGAAACAGATTTTCAGGTTCTTGCTGAAGGACACAGCAATTTATTGACATCTACAATAGCATTCACAACAGCCACTAACCTGGCTTGGAGCCACCTAAGCCAACCATCTGTATGGCAATGCTAGGGTCCATCCTTCTTACAGCAGGACTAGGTACCAACTCCATTAGCTCTCAGGTGGAGGAAGTATCTGTCTTTCTTTACACCCACAGGTGGTGAATCTTCTCAGTGATTCCCACCTTTGGAAAAAAAATAACGTGGAGGTGGCAGCAGTGGTCCTGCATCCTCTAAAGCACTTTATTGAATGATTAAAAAGAACAACCCAGCTTCAAATCCTTCACCTGCTGATTTGAGGATATGAACTAACATTGTGCACACACTAGATAAACATGTATCTTTTGCACAGTAGGACATGCTCTGTAACAACCCCTTGAATCAGGCCTTGCAGGTCTGTACCTGAGAATGCCCTTGAAATGCTGACAAGCATGAAGATCACCATCAATGAAACCAAATGAGGTTTTAGACAGCTTTGACAGTTTTCAGGTCCTCTAGTGGCCGAATAGCTGGAGGTGAGGCAGCTGAGGATCTCTGTCATTCTTGAATGGTGAACTCAATGCTCAAGTTACCTTCCTACAGTTTAGAGATGAAGTTATTATCTGTATGAATTACTAAATATTAATACTAAGGTCATAGCTCAGATGTGTAATAAACTTGTAAAAAGTTGGGGCAGGCAGCAGTCTCAATGTTTTAAAAATTATCATATGAAGTTAACCCAACATTTTAATAGATATGATCTAGTTTTTATGTAGTCATGTTAATTTACTTCAACCAGGATCTGGCCCAGACAATCTTACACTGGTGGTTTGGATTTCTCTGTCACACCCTTTAGACTTTTTTTTAGATGTATAAATATATGTGTATAGAAGCAATATTTTGACAAAGAGTTGAGTCCGATGTTTTCCAGGCTTGTAATCTTCCAAGTCATCATTTATGAAAAGCATATTTAGAGAACAGAAAACTTGTGTGAAATGTCTCAGAAAGCAGCTTTGTCTCCTTTATGCCTATGTACTTTTTCATTCAGTCATATGATCATTTGTTTAAAATATTGCTGATTATATTCAATTTCTTTTTTAAAAATTTAATCTTATGTTTTATTGAAGCAATAAGTCCAGTCTGAAGTTAAACAGGAGCCTAGATGAGCTCTGATAAAAATAATAAGATTGAACATCCCTCTCTGCCAAAAAAGAGTTTCAAATCTTTTGCTTTTAATGAATTTAGTCTCACAGAGCTGCAGTAAGAGAAGGCCATTCACCTTTTGTAAAATAATTCTGATTCAGATCTCTATGCCCAATTAGAGATTGGATTTTACACCAGGTATTGAGCAAATTGGGTTAACATAGCTTTCCCTTCTGAATCTACTGACTTTAAAAAAAAAAAAAAATTAATAGCAACTACACTTCTTGACCACTTTTGCCCTATCAGCTGTGAAGTGCACAACAAGCAGTGGCTGGGCTGTATTATTTTCTACCCATCACAGTGCAAAAAGCTCTGATAAATTGCGACAATAAAGGCTTCAAGCATTACAATCAATACTTAATGGAATAATGTAAATCCAGCTCGTGTATGACTTGGGGATTGTGTTCTTTTGCAAAGAGCAAAAGATTGATGCACAGCAGCAGAAGTGCATCTTTTTTTCCCCACAGTCAGAGCTATAAGAGAGACACAATAATGTGCTAAAGTTGCTTTGCTTGTATTGTGGAGTTATTACTATTTTTTTTCAGCCTGGTTTAAAAGGAGCCAGAGAGACATTGTGTCTCCCAGGGCTCTGTAAAAACCAAGTTAATGGTATTCTCAGTCTTTAGACACATTTACACATCCTCCATCTGCTTGGGAAGAAAAAAAACAGATTTCAGTAACAAAAATTGTACAGATCTGCCTTCAGGCAACAGAAAATGCATGTGATAAGGGAATAGCCATGAAGTGCAAAGGAGTATTTAGGTCTTAGTGCTTATTGACTGGAGACTGTAAAGGAGATGTGAAGGATGTGTGAAAAATCCTAAATAAAAGAGCTAGAATAACATATAATGTGGATAAGAAAATGTGCTTGAAAAGAATGCAACTGTCACTAAAGAACATGGGAAGTGGAGGAGGTGGGATGGGAGAAATGAATGACAAGAATGAAGATAAGTAGTATTCTGCATCCAGAGTTTGGTTCAGGAAACATACTGTACTCTGCAATTCAGTCACTTGGGTACATTACATCAATTCAAACAACACTCAGAATGCACAAATTCTACTTTCCTCACTCCTTCTCTTTGTCTCTATTGAGTTGTATTTTTACTTCAGATCAGGTCAGGCCCACAATCAGTTTGAAAAGATAAAGAGAAGGAACATTCAAACTCAAGGGGCAGCGGAACTGTCATAAATAGCAAATAGAAATCATATTTTTAATATCCACTCCACTCATTCAAGGAACATTACTAATTAGAAAACCCATTTGACAAATATTACATCTGCAGAGCATATAGTATTTGTTTTCAAAGTTAAACAATACAGTAGGAAGGGGAAACACATCAACAAAGATTCAGTCATAACCTCTATTTTTTTGACGCACATGGATTTACTAGAAATACTATGTTCAGCTATGTATGTTCCAATATCATGTCCAAAGCCTCTTGGAAGGTTTGGGTAAAGTTGCTTCTTTTTTTTCTTCTCCTTTTGTTGTTCAAATGATGAGAAATGTCATTTTTCCATTTATATGCACAGAAGACAAGGGTAGAGGGATGCTATGTAAAGTCTACTTTCCTGCTTCTACAGGAAATATATCAGAATAATACCTTTCTTCAGCTTCTAAAGTACATAGCGAAAATAGATTTTTTTTTTTTTTTTTTTTTTTTTTTGTCCTTGCTACTGTCACTGGTAACCCAACAGCATTAAAGTTAGCATCCACCTAATTACTGGCATAAACTTTATTCATGGACTGCTTACCATTATTTGTTTTTATGCCAATGTTGACCTTCAGCTGACCCTTAGCTTGGTGATGTGCCCTTCTAGGTGTTTGCCCTCAAAATGTTTTTATGGATAGCAACCATGCCCCTTTTAGGTTAAACAAGTCAGAGCATTCCAGTTTCCTCTCTAAGAGGCACTATCTTTATTCTAACAGTCTTTCTATATACCCATTTCTGTACAAGTCATCTATCTGGAAGAGAAGCAGCTACAACTGTCACTCCCATTTTCCAGACAATATGGTCAGAAATTCTGTACTCGGATATTAAAAGGGGAAAAAAAAATCAGAACAGCCTGGAAACTTCTGTTCGTTGCTGATTCATAGATCCAAGTCTTAACTGTGTGTCAAAGAATAAATTAAATTTTGTAACTTAAACCCAAAAAGGCCTAAAGTCTGAGTCTGATTTGAGCTGACTGCTACTACTACTCAGGAATCAGATCTAAGAGAAAAATCAATACTTCCATGAAAATTTTAGTTCGGACTTCAGTAGCAGGAAAAAAGTAAACAAAATGTTAGGAATTATTAAAAAAGTGGCAAAGAAATAGCAACACAAAACAAAAAAAACAGAGAACATAATTAAGCCACTGTATAAATCCATGCCATGTCTGCCTCTTGAATACCATGGGGTACTAAACTTTCCATCTCAAAAAGTGAATAGAAGAACTGGAGGAGGTTCAAAGGCAGCAATAAAGCTAATCAAAGCCTGCAGCACTGAAGAACAATTAAGTAGGCTTATATTCGTCAGCCTGAAAAAGATGCAAATGAGACTGGCTGTGGTAAAGTTTTATAAAATCATGGGTGGCAGAAAGACAGTGGAAGTGGAACCACTGGTAAAGTAACAGGGGTAAAATTTCCTTCTCTCTGGAAGGCTGGAGCAAGATCATGCCCTGCAGAGGCTATACCATACATACACCACTGCATGCTATGCTAGCATTTCTCCCCTTCCCCTGTGTGTGTGGCTGTGTGTAAAGTGAAATAGGATACAGCAAAGCCATCCAGAGTCTGTAGAGACAAATTTATGGGAAAGCATTCTTTTACTACCAATACCATAAGCAACCAAGGCATTAGCTGCAAGATCAGTCCCTTCTTCGTAATCATATGTATGCATCACTACAGGAGCTTCACAGAGATGAAGTTAATTCTACCCACAGACATCTGTCTAGTATGCTTCAAATGTCTGAAAACAACAGTGCAGCTAACCTAGTAATAGAAAATAAATTTTAAAATATCTCATAAATATCTGATGAAAACTATCTCAAAGACTTCTATGGTCAGACTAAGATCTGTCAGATTTCTCCTTTCTTTCCAGAAAAAGTTGAAAAAAAGATCATTTTCAAGTGTTAACCCTGCCGTATTATTCAGCAATGGAGTTGACACATGGCTTCCTCCAGTTGCTGACCTAATTTAACAAAAAGTCATCTCATGGGACAGCCTTTTAGTGACTCTCAGGACAGAGCATAAGAAAGAGATGAGAGATGAAATTCAGCCATATGCTGTAACATATGTACAATAACATTCAATGCTTGCACTGCAATGAATTTATGTCAACATCAGGCTCTCTAATTTAAACATACCATGATAAATCCCAAACTAAGTTTTACCCAAAGCCATATTTAAATAAAATAAAAACAGGAGAGTTGTCCAATACTATTATTCTTCATAAAACCTAACAACACACCTAAGTATTGTGTTTTAAATTTAAACTCTGTTTTCTGTTACAAATGACTTTAACAATGTTATAGCATCTGATGGTATAAACTACACCATTTAACATGCCCCATATCTCTTTGTATGACTTTTGGACAGGATAAAGGCTCTAAATGCTTATTATTTACCACTTGTATCCAAAGACTCCTTCTAGCCTGGAGATACATTGCTTTCTTTAAGTTATAAATAGTAGGCAAATTCTGTTCCTACCCAAAAGAATTTACAATCTTTGACTATTCAAAGACTTTACATGTGCTTAAAATAAAGTTCAAGAGGTTCAACTGACTTCACTAAAACTGCAGATGTTCACAATGTTAAGTTTATAAAAAGATCTTTGTGCAACTAGGGTCTAAAACCTCAGTCCTGCACAGACTTCTGGGTTTGTTATTTTAGATCATTAATCACTCTACAAAATCATGCTACAAATGTGTAAAGCATGAAGTGGGAATCTATTTCAACTTATCTGGAAATAAAAAGAAGTGACATCTTATATATGTTTTACAGAAATATTCTAAAAGGTATTTTCTGAAACTGCTCCCTGTAGCTGAGTTTTTGTCAGGATTTTGAGAAGTCTTAGAAGTCAACTTTCTTGCTTCGTAACAAAACAAAATAAAATCAAACAAAAAGCCCAGTATACCCAATTTTTAAAAAACATTCTCAATTTGATGTGTTCAATGATCAGGGTAAAAGAAAGGTAAACACAGCAGCCAAGAATTCAATGGAAAACAGTTCCAGAAGGCTGGGTTTTATTTATATAGCCATGAGTATTAGTACCATATGAATTCATACTGAAACCGTAGTAGGTTAGCCACTTAGAAGAGGTTATATCTCTGTAAGTAGGTGTTGCTCAGAGATGATTTAAAATAATGCAACTTTCAAGATTAGGGAACTGGGTTGAGGCATGGGTAAAATCACAACATCGGAGGGGAAGGTGTGGGATGGAGAGTGATAAGAGGAGCAAGAAGCTGATTGCTTCTTTATGCCCTTGTTGCTGATTACTTTTCCTGCCATGTCCGTTCATTTCATCCCTCAAATACAGAACCAGTGCAGTTATACCAATGTGATTTCACCAATGCTACCTCAGGTAGCAACCTGCAGAAATAAGAGCAAAAACTGTCCCTCATTATCTAACTTACGGCAACTCCCACTTATTTACCCAGCTATAACATACACCTCTTTACCACTGAATTTGTATCGCTGTGAGTCGTATCTCATAATATAAAATACATATTTCTCTATATTTCTATGTATTTGAGAAACTGGTGACAGTTCTATTTCTTTGTCACTACAAATGTGCAACAAAGATCATTTCGTGCATAATGTACGAAGAGATGCGTACACATTTCAAAGCCTGCTGGATATATAGCAAATTGAAAAGTAGTGGCATGTGCTACAAAGCAGAGAAAAGAGCAGGGGCTCCAATGACTTAATTACCAAGACTAGCATAGCTATATGCTCACTCTGTGCCTCATTGTCCTTAGTTGTAGGATGTATTTTCTTTATTAATATGTACAAAACCTCTGGTTTGGTGAGGATTAGTTAATTATATTGCAATGTTATGAAAATGCTAAGTAGTCTTACTAAGGGTTCAAGACAGGATAATGCAATGCATTTGTCCATCAAGGTCCTCTCCTTCACATGGATGTAACATAGTGTAAACTAACCATATGTTATAACATATGGCAGAATACCAGTATCTCTTCATATACATTATTCTTCATTCTCAGTGTAAACAAATGGCTCTTTCACAAGGGGATACTGAGTTAAATTGGGCCACAGACTGACTGGTTTTTGATTTTGCTAGAACATATTAACGAGACAACTGAAAAACCAAGATGAACTATGACTTCTTTTTCACCCCTAAAGGAAAAAAAGACAACAATTTAAAATAGTCATGCCATATAGGGCATATGCATTTAGGTCTTTATAGTAGATTTTTTTGAGATTTTCTCCATCCCCTTCCTACCAAACCAAAAACATTAAGTGAGCAGTAGATGGCAAGTTCTTTCTTATTCTAGCTTTTTTTCTCAAATTCTTTCGAGAACTAGGCTTTATGGCACATTTTGGAATGCTCAGTTTCAAAATTACCTTCAAAATTACCTTAGATTTTCCAAATGAACCACTGTGCCCAGCATTTGAAATGCGATCAAACTTTTCAGTTCAGTTTCATCCCATTTTAAAGGAGAACCAGAAATGCTTCATTCTTGGCAGTTTGTGCTCCTATATACTACTGCACCATGAAATCACAGAAATATACCAAAACCTCTATTACTATTTCCTAAAGAGAAATGCTGGAGACTGGAAAAACTATGAGAGCAAATGAAAGTTAAATCTTGATTTGTGGTAGGGAATTACCTGGCTGCTGTCACAATGGCATCTAATATTTTCATGCTTGTCATAAAGAGTGGGCAGTAAAATCTTGATTGTATTTTTATATGAAGTGAGAATGGCACACAGGTCAGAAGGAGAACTGATTTAAATAATTACAAGCCTTGATTTATACACAGTGCGTAGCTTTGAATAGCCAAAAATACAATCCTATGGAAACTACAAATTCAGTTGGCTGCTTTTCCTGACCAGGTGTCTATTCTACAATCAGCTGTGCATCTTTCATGGCAAATAATAGAGTTCTGGTTCAAGAAAAAATGTGGCGACAAATCTTCCAATGTGAGCAAAACCTGTACAGAAAGAAATCAAGAGCCCTGAAAACTGAGCTGGAAAAAAGTGAATTTCTACTCCCCTGTTCATTTTGCTGACTTGCTTAAGTCAGCTCTCAGTGCTAAAGTTAGTGTAGTTAAAGAACAGCTAAAGAATTGGCATCGGGCTGCAGGTCCTCCAGGAACCTAAAATTCAAACAAAAATTGCAAATGGCATCACAGAAAAGGCACTTTTTAATAGTTTTTTATTTTTCTTCAGATGTACACCAACAAATTTGGTAACACAACTCCAGTTGATCAAATCAGATTTCTGGATGTGATAGGATAGAGCAGGGCAAAAGCATTCAGGTTAACAAATGCTGGATGCTAGAAATTTCAGAAGATTAAATAGCTGAATTAATTCAAGTAAGCTTAAGCATAATTGACTTTTATATTATATATAAAATAACTTTCAAGCCATGTGAGACCATTTTACAGTGCACTTATAACCAGCAATACCTCCTTCAAGTCAAATAATTTGTGACTGGACTGTAATATGTCTTTCAGAAGGTTATCTTGCCTTAGTTTCAGACCAGAACTAATCAGCTGGAAGAATGTTGTTTTGTTATTCCAAAGATTGTTACACTTCTTGAAAATTCACACCTCAGATCCAGTGTGGTTCTATTTAGTTTTTTTCTTTGGTTTATTAGGCTCTTTAACCACTTTCGGAAAGGAAGGAGAGGGGTTACATTACCTTATACCTTTCCTGATGTAAGTAATTAGAAACTGGTATTAAATTACCTCTCGGTTGTCATTCTGATGAGTTAAAACATAGAACTTTTCTTTTTATTTATTACTGTAAAGTATTTTTTCTGTTCCTTGAATCTCTCTTGTGACTATGTGCTGAATCACCTCCAAAGTTTCCATAAACTTTTCTGAGTATGATAAAATGGGTTAGAAAAATATAATAAAATTTTGGTTTCTTTAGCCTCTGAAAAACACAGTACCAGCCACAACAGTGTATCACAGTACTTGTATATTCTTATAGAAAATAGGCTCATGATAATCTAGTCATGTGCCTCCTCATTTTGCTGTACATTTTACTTTACTGTATACATATAGCAGGAGTGTAACCAATACACTGCTGATGGAATGGAGCCATTACCAAGTGCTTGCTATCACGGTGTACCAAGGATGTATCATTCACACTGTGCTTTGTGTCACTCTGGACTAAATACTAGAGGCATTTACTCTTCTTAAAACAGAGCTGTCTTAAGCTGTCACTGAAAAGTTTTCCACTACTGAAAGCAAGTTAATCAGAGTTCACCTCCAGGTGTGAAGAACTGTCCCAGAAATTAAGTATTTAGTGAGTTTGAAGACCTAAAGCAATGCAAACCTAACCAATATATGATCATTTTGAAGTAACTTGCTCTGACTGACAGCCATTGTCAAAAACAGCAGCATAATCATAACCTAAATCTTCAGGATTCAGACTTGGATAGCGCAGAGGTAGAAAGAAAAACAAAGGCATGTTTATAATACATTTACATATAGGTAGATATGCCTGTGACTTACTCAGCCACTGACATGTTTGGTTAGAGTTAGGCAGATGAATTGGGGTGGAGCAACTAGAGCCTTTCCCCCATACTTCAGTCAGACTGAAGCAAAGTTATATCTACCTCAAATGCAAAATAGTTAATTAATGTTCAGTTTGCATTACAACTTCCCAAATAAACTACTACTGAAATATTATGAGGACAGCCAACAGCAGGCTAATTCTCATTAGAATCAAATGTTCTGCCCAAACCTTTTTGATCTGCACAATTGAGTTGGAAATCTTGAGAAAAACTTTACTCGTAGATTTCCATGTCTCTACAGCCAAGGAGAAGAAAAAGCAGGCAAAACTGAAAGAAACTAACAGCTCAACAGTATCTTTCAAAGCTGATGGTTTGAGATTCACTGTGTGAAGACCTGAGCTTCTCTCACTACTAGTGGACAGTACATCTGACACCAGTAGTTTTCCATTATAAAATCCAAGTCAAAATGGTATATTTCACGCACACACATGCAGATGATTCTTTGTGGTTTGCACAACAAGTGCAATTTTGCTGCACAGGTGACATACAGCCCAGGTTCATAATGCAAGCCATGTGGAGTCCTATTAGCATGTCGAGCTAACCTGAGCTTTTTGCACAAGCAACTTACATTCTGCATCTACAGAGCAAGCCCACCTTGATGGGTTTGGTGCCTGTGCATCCCAGCATGCTGAGGTGACCTTGCCTTTTAGACAGAACAGCACCGATTTCAGAATCAAGATGCAAAGAAGATCATAAACATCCCTTCCTAAAGGACCATTTTCTACTATCACATCTACATTTTTGTCTATGAATAATATAAAAGCTTCATCCAGGGAAGCTGCAAAGACTGCAGAGAAATTCAAAAGCTCTCACGGCATCACGAAAAATACATACCAGGAAGAGTAGTGAGGACAAAAAAGTCATAAGGAAAATATAACTACATTCCAGGTGTAATATGACGAGCATATAAAAGACATTACATGAAGTGACTGCTCACAATAGCAGGAGATTAATATTCCAGGAGCTCCGTTTAGTCCCTATTTAAATGAATTTTACCTTAATTTAGTCAGGTAAGAGGGAGAAGTGCAAGTACAACATCTATTGGGTGGCCTCTTTCTGAGTTTGAAGAGCACCAGTTTTTTCTGCCTGAGATGCATGCAGGCTAGTAGCTAGCTAGATAACTGTGCTTTTTTGTGCTCCGTTTCGCAGAGAGATCTCTGGAAGCAGAGCCACTGCTTTAGACTTTGACAAATGTGCTCAACCAAGCTTATCTTTCTCCCGGTTTGGGGCATGGTGGAGGAGACTGTGGGTTTGTGTATGCGTGTTGGGGGAGGGATCTTTGTTGATTTTTTTTTTTTTTCCCCAGTAAAAAGGTATATACTTCAATTACATTCTTGTATACTGCAATATTTATTCTATCACAAATAGTTCCTTCATGTAAGAGAGAAATGGCAGACAAATGCTAAGTCTTAAAGCCACCATAGGGAGTCTCTCTGTATATCTTTCTGATGTGATAGAAGCAGCAGGAAATATCCTCTCTGATTTAGTGTTTGACAGACTAGTGTCTCTGTCAGTAGTCTGAAGGCACTAAATGCCTGTTTGGAAAATATATGATGACTTAAAGGTTCTATTTACCAATGAGCTGGAGGCTACTTCTGAGAAATCTAACAGTTACCAAAAAAAAAGCAAGAGACAATAGTCACTAGTCTAATTCAACAATTTCAGAAAATAACACAACAACAATCATGAAGATTAATTTTGATAATATAACAATAACCTACTCTTTTTTGTGTACCAACAAACTAAATGGCATGAACTAAGACTCCTTCTGTGTAATCTGAAGAATAAGGAAAGCCTCCAGCTCTGACTGAAATTATGTGGACGCATCTTTTGCTCAGATTCAGTAGGCAGCATTGTCAAGTAAGGAATCAAGTGAAATTTTTAATATGCTTCTTTTACATGTTAAATTATGGAAGGGTCAGATTTACCTAACAACACAAATGTGTCAGGCTAAATGGTCAGGCTAGGTTTGACTGTGGATTGAGTTTTGGACTATGCAACAGATGTGCAACATCAAGAAATGTATTTAAGCACAGGATCAAAGGTATCTCAGGTTTCAGCAGTTATACATCTCAGTTTCAAGCTTCTGGACTGTTTGTCACCCACAAAATATTTTTATGACTGATCCATGGAAAATGTTCTCTGGAACTTGTTAATAATAAGAATTACTTTGGTGATGTAATGATAGCAGGGCCTGCTTCTGCCCCTATTTCATCCCTGTGGTGGAGAATCAGACTTTTCATTTATACTTTTTAACAATAGCTTTTCTATGCTTTGCTATGCTTTTCTAATTTTTTATTGCACTTGAAAGTCCTTTGGTGTTGCTGAATCTGCCCAAGAGAGACTACTGATATGTGTTTGGGCTGCTGTACTTTACTGCCTACAAACCCAAACCATCCTATGTAACTTAATAGCTTAAATATTTTTCCTTAAATACATCTGTCTCATCTACCACCAAGCAGCTCCTTACTGGTTAAAACGTCAAGACCGGAAAATTCATTAGTCATTTCTAAAATGGGCTACAAAATACAAACTGCAATTTATGACATTCAGTCTGCTAGTAGAGGGTTTATATTTTATTTTCTGCCCTTTTAGCCCTGCAAATTTTGGATGTTCCCTGCCACTACACTGAGTGAATCTTTTTCCTCTTCCATTCACACTGCCAGCATCTGTGTCTTGGCCATTCGTCATTTTATATGTCCGACATACTTTTGCTGATCTACCATTAGGCAAAACTCTGGAAATCTTTATCAACTTTTAAGGGAAAAGTTAAGCTGATTATGGACATATATATATATTTAATTCAAGAAGAAAAGACTGCGCCCCTTTTACAATGAATAAGGTTTTAATTTTTCAATTTTAAACTAGCAATCAGCTTCTATGGCTAAGGGCTAGCTTATTCCTTTGACATTGGCTAGTGAGGATCCTTGGAACATAAATATATGCAATAAGCCAATAATTCTGCCTGTCTTTCTGCTGCTTTTGAGGGTATCTCAGCTCTGGCAAACAGACGGGTAATGGGAATTAGAAGGAAGGGAAAAAAACAGCAGTAAAAATATAAATCACAAAAGGAAGGAAATCCATTTGGTCCTTGGCAGCAAAGACACCGCTCAGCTAATCCATGCTGAGTGCAATCCAATACTCCTTTATATAATCCTGTTCTTGTGGAAGAAAATTAAAGTTTAATGCAATAACGGCTGACAGAAATCACTTTTGTTGCCCAGAAGCAGATTAAAGAATAGTTAAAATCATACAAATCTAATTTCTTTTCTGTTGTTGTTGTTTTATTTTACCCAGTGACATCTTTATTCTTTAATCCACAGCATCAGGTTTTGATTATTAAGCATATATTCCCAATGTAAGAGAGATTTTGTGATGGAGAGAAGGGGAAAGAAAATAGCGACAGACAAGAAATGATTAGTTCTTAAATGGTACATGTTAAAGCTCTTTCAAAAATCCATAAATTTTTCATAAGTTCATATGGGTCCTTGCCTTTAATCAATCTGTGTCAAGGGGACTTTAAAATAAGCATAAAAGCAGTAGAATGCTATCAGTCATAATTAGAGCTGTACAGGTCACTCCCATTAGCTATCACTCTTGTGTACACATGCATTTGTTGTTCTGCAACACATTTGAGATCTGCCAACAATGGAACAAACTGAGAATTTCTGCAAGAGAGACAACTATGTAAGAGAGAGAGTGGTGATCCTGATCTTCCATTTTATTACTCCAGCCATCAGCCTCAACCTGCTCTTCATCAGCAAATTGGACTGAAAAAAAAAAAAACAACAAAAAAACAACAAACCCAAACCAAACCAAACAAACAAAAAACCAAAACAAAATAAGATGAAAGCTGATCCTAGGCATATTATGCTCCATACAGTAAGCTTCTTCATGACAGAAAAGGTTACAATTTATCTGAAATTTTGATCAGACTTATAACTGTGTTGAAATAGGATCAGGTTTTTCATTTTCTTTACCTTTGTCCCCAAACTTCAACATATCCTTTCTCACAAATTCATCTGGAAAACTTCCATGCCTACACTTCATATTGGTGATACAACATAATGGCAGACGTATGTGGAGAGAATGCAGGAGTCAGTGTACAGTCATTTTTCCCAGTAGAGCTATCAAAGAATTACCCAAGGCACATGAGAAGTTTGTGAAATACAATATGGAAGTGGAAAGGTTGCATAATTTCTCCATTATTTCTCTTCTCCACACATATTTCTGCAGCAATATCTCTGCAGGTATATGACCCATGCTTAGAGAAGGGAAGGGCTACTGCTGAAAAGAACTGGGGTTAAAAGCATATCTTAAAAACATGAAAAGATCTCTCTCTTTTTTGTTACATTACACTCCCCTCTTTCAGACTGTAGGTAGGGAGAAGCCAACATCTGGTGGAAGGAAGTTCAAGGCCTCTTTACAGTTAGATTTAAGGGCTTCTCTGGAACAGGTTTCTGAGCAAGCTATTTGCCCCAGAAAAGCCACTTTGCCAGAAACAACAGAAAGGAAATGAATCACAAAACCCTACAAAATCTGACACCTTAGGAGGACTCTATTGGAAGAAAAAAAAATTAGTAGGGTTTTGCTGTGCCTCAGTGACACCCAGCTAACTCCTTGACGGAAGCTATTTCATACCATCTCAACATCTGTTCTTACCTATGGTAAGAGGTTAGCCCATAGCCAGTTGCACCAGCAAGGCCAAAGTAAAAAGGCAACTTCAGAACCATCTCCTTCCTGAATTTCAACATGCATACCTATTTGAAACTGGGACTTTCTGTCACTGCTTTATTAGTACTTGGTTTTTTCACTCTTTTTTTAAAAGGACATCACTTGTAGTTGGGCACATAAAGCACTGATTCATTATTGGCACATGAAAGCAAGTCATGAAAGCAAGAGAGTATATGGCAAGATTTGTATACAGGTATGAGGTAATAGTCCTAATAACCAAGTTTTAGAGACAGTGTATTTAAAAAGACCGGAATATTTCCAGTAGAGAAAATGTAAGGGTCTCATTTTCCCTCTTTACCTCTTCTGTATTTACATGAAGAATACCACAACAGCATATTTTATTACCCAGCTATATTGTGATCTACTCTAATTATATGGGATCAGTCAGCAGTGGCAAAACTCAATCACTGGTCTCTGGAGTGCTGTTGGATCTGTAGGTCAAGTCCTACTTTGCCAGACCACTTGTATTGGCTTCCTGTGCATGCTGGAAAACGTATTAAATGCAGTGCAGAAGCGGGGGGGGGGGGGGGGGGGGGGGGGGGCGGGGGGAGGTGAGTGTGTGTGTGTATGTGTGTGTTTTCTAATCCCTTTGCATCTTGCCAGGCTTAAGCTGCAAATGTCATCACCATGAACGCAGTAGTTGAATCCAACAGGTGGGGTAATAAACCATGACATTTCTAGCAGGTTTAATTGTACTGGGCGTGCTGGGATACTTTTCAGTACAAACGTGGTTTCACTTGATGTCAGCAACAGGACCACAGACCTAGCTTTTACGCCGTGTCCACATGAACTGGGGTATAAAGTTCCCACCTCCAATACACTTTATGACCTTTCAGGTGGTGAAACCTCTGACCTATATCATTCCCATCTTTGCTGGTTCAGCTGCTGGGTGGTGACAACCTGCTAGACTCTGTGTCTGGTCTAACGGTGATTTACTGCATAATAGAATTAAAGCATTAGCATGGTATTCCTGTCCACCCAACCCTAAAGGGCTTTTTGGTGATTGTAGGAGAGGCTCTCTGGAGGAAATTGCAACATACAGGGATTTGTTGTGAGCCTATTGCCGCCTAGTGCCAAGACAGTTCATAAATTTAAGTGAAACATGACATCTATGTTCCAATTTTTTTTTTTTTTCATTACAGCTCTTCCTTATGACAATTTAGTAGCTGCATTCCTGAATAAAAAGCTAGCCTGCTACTCCAAGAGCAAGACACAGCCTTCATTCTACTTATGATTTTCCCTGATTTTAAAGTGTAAATATTATAGTTGGGAAAACAGATCTAATTAAAAGACAAAGTAGATTTTTAAAGCTCCAAATTAACATCTCATTTACATCACAATTACTCTACTGATCTCGGTTAATCTATTTTGCATCCATACCAGATTAAGAAAAGAGACCAAAATGTGCCTGATTTTTTTCAAATTAATAATAATAATAGTAATAAATCTTTATCCTATAAAATAGAAAGTTTATAAGAGCTTATTCTGTTAAATAATCAAATACTGAGAGTTAGCTTCTCTGGAAACAGCCTTCTTTCATACTAAGATATGATCATTAATATTGCTTTAATATAGGATGACTATCAAAATGACATTAGCATCTGCACATAGGGCAGCAAAAGACAAAGCTGATATGCTCTATTTCAAGACAGCTTTTTCTCAACACTGCAAATATGAAAATGGTGAATTTGGAGAAACAGGGGAGTAAAAAAAAAAAGGTTAAATCACAGATTCAGAAAGAAGAATAAAATTAACATGCAAATATGACAGAATAAATGTCTAGTAACTTACATTGGATGAAATATTCTTCTCTTCTAATTATATATGAACAGCAGAAATTTCAGTGTATGCTAAGGATTCTAACTTCTTTTCTTTTTGCTGCTACAAACTTGTGGTTTTTTTCTGGAATCTTACTTGGAATGCCTGTTTCAATAGATGTGCTATTTTAAAATAAAGTTTTACATATGTGTTTGCTACTGAAGCTAGAACCCAGTTCTTAATCACAAAATTAGTTAAATTCCTTTCAGCTTACTGCATTTTGCAAGCCTCTTAGCATATGAAAACATCCTTTTAAGTAAATCAGGTATCTTCACCAGGCAAAATTAATGCCTTTTTTCCTTTGTCCCAGTTTCTTCTGCCTTTAAATCTTCTGTCCTGCCAAGACGTTATTGCAGTGGGTTCCTCTGGAACAAATGAAACACTTCCTTGCCAAAAATCATATTAAATTAAAAATAAAACCCATGTTCAGGCAAGTTTAACTGTCATTTCCACTGATGTCAGTGGCAAAGTTTTTGCTGAAATTGTAAAAAAAAAATTTAAAATCATACCCATAGAGTGAAAATGCTCTTAGTACTGCCAATCTTTACCTTTGGTAAGGAAAAATCCTTACAGAATCAGAATCAGCAGAAAAATAACAGAAAATTCCCCATGAAACTTAATAAACCAAATCAAGTACTTACTTTATGGCAGGCTACCTGCAGAACCCTCACTCACTTTCAGTTAATCATCAGCTTTAAAATAGGCATAAGTTTCTGTCTGTGTGGTACTTGACTGCAAAGTCACATTGACTTCGGTGGTATCAGTGTTGTTCAACTGTGCTTGGCAAAGAAAAACTCTGGAAATTATATGTCAAACTTAAACTGCAGGGGATGTCTTCTTCAGTCTGCGGGCAGCCTGGGACATGGTTACAAGTGATGTGAAAGTTTTTAGGTGTGAGATCCAAAAGTTATCTGCTACTCCAGGCATTATGCTCCTGAATTCACTTCCTCCCTCTTTTCCTTATCTTAAGCACAAGCCCCTAAACCAAGTCCCTGGCTTCCCACTGACAAATCTAAAATGGATTTGTGTGTTGCCATTTGAGACTTCTGCAGGACAATGAAAAGCTGAAAATATAGGGACATCACAAATTAGTGAATGTTTTGTAACACTCAGTAATAACTAATACAGTAATAACATTAATTGATTTCAATTCATGCATTTTTTAAATAAGAGTAGAAGGTCACTAAGAATATGTGGCCAGAGTACTGGATCCTAGCCTTAGTTCTCAGTGACTATGCAACCTTCTTCTCCTCTCTCTGTGCCTCTTGTCTCCTCCTATACCTGCACCCATGAGCAGCTCATCCCACACCAGGTCACAGCCATCTCAAATTCAGTGCTCCCTTGACAGTGAGTGTGCAGAGTCATCACTCATCAACATGATGAGCTCACCAGAACGTAGCTCATGGAGTAGTGACTTCCCCTTTCCTGAGAATTTTAAGGGAGCTGTCTCTTACACCTACACATGCATAATCAATAACAGCAGAAACCCTGTCTAATAGATAGATTTTAAGAATTAACACCAGGGACAGCTTCAAATGCCATCCTTGCTCTCAGAGGACCTTACAGTACTGAGAAATAAAAGCTCTAAACAGCCCCTCCAATCTCAGACAAACAGTGGAGCATGGCTTGTTGCTAGAGTCCATGGGAGCATGACAGCACCTGCTGTTTAGGCCTGCTCAAGCGCGTTATAAAATTGGCTGTTTCTCACAGGCAGTTTTGCCGACTAATCCAATGCCAAAAATGTATTTTAACTAAAAGGTAAAATATTAACTGGTAAGGGACATGGGGGAGAACGCAGAGAAAGAACATTGGTTTATGTCTGTTGTACTGCATGATGTCTACTATCGTTGCACTGTGTCCTTGTTTTACAGCATAGACATCTATTATAAACTCACCGAATTCTGTTCAGTCATTTCTTGGGGTTATCCTGAAATCTGTATTGTTTTTAGTAGTTCAGCCCCTGCTGAGTAGAATGAAGTTGGTCCATTTGCAGTATAAATCTAAAACAATAACTATTGCAGGCTTTTTTATTTTTTAATTAAGACATCCCACAGTACTTTCTCTTGGCTATTTTAACTATGCCACTAGCACCAGCTCAGGTGTATTGTTACAATCAGGCAATAATGATACCTCCCCATAATGCAGGGGCAAAAACGGAGAAAAATATTCTTTGAGTGTTTTCTCTGAAATGATAGAGACATCAACAACTGTAATATAATGAGTGACCTCCATCAGTTTCACTAGGTGAATGAGAGGCATTTTTAAGGTGAAGATTAGCTGCTGTTGCTTTTTCTTCAAATCTTAGTCTTTCCCAAATTCCAGTAGGTTTTCTGGTCTGCTGTTCTGAAAACTTGTGTGTTCAGTTACAATACAGTTATGCAGATCTAGAACAGACACACATCTCCATCAGTCACCCCATATTCCTTAACCACAGCCATAAACAAAAGAAAGAGTCTCTGAAAGCTTAAGCATTAATAGGAACAACCTTTGTTTGGCTGCTGAACTACAGTGACAGCAGCAATTTCTCACACAGATGAAACTAACATGAGCAAAACTACACACTTCGTTGGTGTAATCTATTCCAGTTGTAGATCCTCTTCTCCAATGGGCCAAAAAAACAACACTGGTAACTAATACTGCTAATGTAACTGCATCTTCTGGGCTTTTGTTGGTACAGCAGCTCTAGTCATAAATTGCACCTTATTGCATCCCTGATTAACACACCTATATTGACAGAGTTTATGGTATAGACATAGCCCTCAGTTTCTGGTCCAAATTGGCAGCTCTTTGCTCTGCTGAGACCATCAACTTGACTCCCAAACAAGACAAAGCTGATTAGCCAGTTTCCAGCAGGACATCAAAAATAAACCAAGAGAAAACCCAGATGATTAATCCAATCTGCCATCAAAATGTGGCTGGTATAAATCCCAGTGGTATTGGAGACTTGAACTCTAATTTTAAACTGTGTGTACAAGTACTGCAATATTTGTTAGTTTTCTTTACTGCATGTTTATCTTGACCAGATGTTGATAAACAGACTCTTGTGCTGTAAAACAGTGAAAATAAAACAAAAAGAATTTTCAAAATCTAAATTGCTTTAATATGTGTTTCAGAGAGAAACAGCACATAATATACTGAGTTATGAATACCTGGCCAGATTCAAACAGGCTATTAACCAAATAGATCATTAATGAAGAAAGGAGGGGAAAAAAAACCCAACCCTCAAACAAAAAATGTACTACAACTGAAAAATTAGATGTTACAGACTGTCAGGTATAGGGGTGATATGAGGCATTATAAACAAAGAGCTTGATTTCAGCTCCCAGTTGAACTCTTCAGGAATTTTTTATTGGGCTCAAAGTTGTTGCAATGATAAACATTCTTGTCCATTGGTTTCTGTGTGCACAATACACATTGCTTTGAACAGGTCTTTTAAAGTGAGATTGATAGGTCAGGACATGTCTCCCTTGTTATTACATAAATGGGCCACAAGGCCATTTCAAACAATCTCTCATTGAAAGTCTGTGTAGCAGGGCACTCTAGCACAGTTCAGCTTAGTGAACCCCTGTTCACAGAAGGGAGGACAAGACAATAGACATTACAAATCCATATAACTTAAGCAAAAGCTGTCATTACCCTAACTTGTAAATAGGATTTGACCAGGAAATAATTTAACGAGGGCAATGTTTTTAACAGCATAGTATGCAGGAAGCAAGAAACCGGTAGTTTAGTGTGCTCAGATTACTTAAAATGCATTATTATCCAGTATCATGTGTACTGTTTTGCCTCTGAACTGCAGAACTTCAAGAAATGGACTCCTGGACTCATGGATGCAAATACAAGCATATTCTTTGAGTCAAATGTATTCAGACTACATATGTGGAAAGTCATAGACTTTATTAGGTACCGAACAATCTTTCTAATGGCAGAATTTCAGCCAACAACTTCACTTATAACTTGACATGATAAGGCAAAGGAGCAATAAAATTACAGACAACAGCTAAGACAATTTTGTAAAGTGCTGGTGAAACCCTACAGTAACCAAATGAACATATTACAACAAAAGGGGACAATGATAATATGCTGCTGATTCATTACAGCAATCTTGCTACATTTCTAAGTGTCACCTGTGACATGCCATTGTTGAATTTCAATTTGCAATAATAATCTAAACTGTAATAATAACCCTTGTTCATTTTAGTCCATAAAGTGTTCCACAAAACCACCCTGTTCCAATGAACTGCATAAATACTATTAATCCCTAATTTATAAACAGAGTTATGTAAATAGAAAAGTCAAGAAACCTGATGAAGCCCGCAGAAAAATCTGCTGCCAGAGCTACTGTAAGAATGTAACCATTTGGCATGGGTTTAACTCTGTGGCTGCTGCTGAACTCAGTAGAAAAACTGATTTTTAAAAATCCCACCCCAGAGTTCACGGCTCACAAGCCCTTATACTCAGCCTTCTATAAAACAGTTAAAAATTAAACAAATATCCAAATTAAAAAAAAAAAAAAGAAAGAAGAAGAAGAAAATCATGTGCCAGAGAACACTAAAACACTATAGGGCTCTGGAACTGTACACTTATTCCAAGTTGATGGTGTATAATCAAACTACAAGGTATTAAGCACTCTGTTAGCTTATCTGCTTGATCATATTGCCAGCACAGGATGAGGAACAGCTATGAATAACAACTATATGCAGACAGGTATCCAGGGCCTCTTTGTAAATGACTGCATTGATAGAACCTTTACACTCCTAATTCAGAGTCCAATAAACACCTGTCATAGGAAAATATACTCAAAGTAACCTACAATGAGGAGGCAAGCCAGATTGCAATGAGCAAATACCCTTCAGGCACAAGGAACCCCCACTTCCCTTCTTAGCCTTGTTAAAACTTTGAAGTCGCAAAGCTGGGAAGGAAGGCTGTTCTGTTTTTCTAGGCTATGTAATCTCCTTGTGTTACTTCTTTCAAAGGGAAACGATTTCTGATCGTGACATAAGCTTAACCTGCCATCTATTATGCAATGGTGCATGAAGCATGAACTTGGATTTTGGATTCTGTAAATGCTAACACATGTTATACCAACAAATCCATACTAACTGTGGGCCAAATTTTGTAGTTCTCACCCAGACAAAACACAATCAAAGCTGAAGTGAACAACACCTAAGTAAAGGCTACAGGATTTGGCAATTTTAGCCTTACTTTCTTTTCCCCTTGAATAGCCAAGGCAAACAGGCTTTATTTCATTTTCTGCATGCCATGGGGATGTGTGGAGCAAAAGGGAGTGTGTCAAGGAAAGAACTGGGAAGGGAGGAGCCTGAGTTTCAAGAGAAGAATTACTCTTATCCTTCTTCCTCCATAGGCCCTCACTACACAAAATCCACACGGCCAGGGGATCGGCAGTGAGGGTGTGGGTGCAGCTCCTGGGAGACTTCTGGAGACTCAAGGGGTCAGTAGGTTTCTTATGAAATTCCTTCCTTACCCACTACAGTGATGAAGCTGGAGTCTCACAGGTCCTTGTTCAATAGCACAGTAAGGCACAAGTCCTCAGTGTGCACTTCCCAAGGCACAGCCATGCTTCCCTGCACCCGTTGGGCAGAAGTATGAGCTTAAGGCTACACATTATGGCTAAACAAAGTAAAAATCATGTTATCAGTCTGCCACTGCCACTCTATTGATCTTCAGTATTAAAATAAAACTAAGATCTTTCTTTCAAATGAGTTTCAAGGAAGAGGATTTTATTGTAGGTTTTCTGGACATAAAACAGCTAATCAAGCAGAAAATGTGTTTATTAGTTTATAAAATGGTAAGTTTCACTGTAAGACATATAAGAAGAGAGACTTATTAAGTGATATTATTCTCATGATTGTACTGCTATATTATCTTTACGTTGTCAGGCAATCGGTAGAAATTTGTTCTGCTTCAGGCAATCCTTACCCTTGCTATACAACTGCTGTTACGTACGTTTTTCTCATTATGATAAGTACTTTGATCTCTCAGCAAATGTTCAGCATCTTATAAACTGTAACATAAAACCTATATAGAGCAAAGCGATGACTAAAAAGATCATAACAATCACAACTGTGGTTCTCAGATATCCCTAAAATACACAACAGAAAAATAAGGAGGGAGGGAAGAAGAAATGCTTTGACTGTCAGTAGACACTTAAACTCTTTTAAGCATCAGATTATTTTCTCTTTCAGTGATGTCTCTTGGAGATCTGATTTTTACAGTCATCAGAAGCCAGGTTCAAGTGAAATACCTCCCTTGTGATAAAAACGCAGTCTTTACAATTCAGAACTCCTCTTCCAAAGAGCACTAACTACAACGCACACTACTAAGAATATACCTAGCCAAGCACAGGTATGAATGGATAAAGCCTTTACTTCAGTGCCTTTAACATTACATTCTGCAGACAGTTATCAATTTGAAATGCACAGTTTAGTGAGATTTATTGATAGCTGTAGGTCAGCCTTTTCTATTAATACAGTAGATGTGTCTTCTCATATAGAAGAGGCTCACAGTATGGCGAAGACATGGATGTGTGTGGTCCTTTAAATAATTAGAAAGCAGCCCAGTAGCTCCGTCTTTCTTCCAGTATTTCATTCATTCATTTTCTTTCTGAGAAAAGAAAAAAAGCATTATTCCCCATGGCAACGTATGAAAATTAGATTGGCCCAGTTTGAGCAGAAAATCTCAGCATTAAAGCAGTTTTCAAAAAAGTAAAACTTGTGGTAAGGTGGCAATCAGCTCCACTGTCATGCAAAAAAGCTTTGACTATGGAAAAGACAGGATTTCTCCAGGCTTGTAGACTAGCACAGTCTGGGCTTGCTAGAGACATTGTCTCATTTTTCCTTTGGAGGGTTATTCCTTTCCTTCCCCCCCTCCACCTTTCTGACTTTTCCCTCCCTTTTGATGTCTCTCATCATTTCACCATCAGTAGGTAAATCAGAGTCCTTTGCTTCACACAAAGCCTTTCTATGCAAAGAGGCTCAAGGAAGGTCTATAAGCATTGTGAAAAGAAACTTAACAAACACGGGGAGGGAGAAACTGCTGAAAGATAAAGAGGAAGCTAGCAAAAATCTGTGTCTTAAAAGGGAAGGATAAATAACCTTTCAAAAGACAGGAGTGCGTGAGTTTTATCATTTCACCTACAATGCTTCGCACCTGGAGACAGACTGCTGACACAGACTGGCAAAGGCAGAAAATAATCTAACGAGCATAAAAACAAGAAAGAAAATCACTTTCATCAGAAGTTATAATGTTCAAGAGCAACCCCTCTAGCTTTATAAATTGCTGTTTGCAGGGGCACTGTGGTGAATCATTTCGTTTCTAGCAGTAGTTGCACTGTCGCAGCCTCTCTCAAAGGCACTGATGAGAACAAACTGCAAATCCAGCATTTACCACCAAGTGGCCTAGGCTGAAAAACTCAGGCCTGAACTGTCACTTCTGACATGTTTGGAAATGCCATTTTGACTGAGCACCAGCTCTGTGACTGTGGAAGATCTGCCACTTTAAGTATTTCTTTATGCTTTTGCTGCCATAATTACAGAGGATTAAAGAGTGAGAGCAGTGTTCACCACACCAGACTTGACTGCTAAATACCAGACACTTAAAACAAGATCAACATGTTACTTGGGTTAACACAGAAAACTTATCTGGTGACAAACACATTTAGCCCATTGTTCTACACTGACTTCAGCACAATATTCAGCATCTATATCTGAAAACAAACTACAGCTATTTAATTCTGTTGAGGAAAAATAAAATTTGACTTATGAAATTGATTATTTGTACCAGCCTGCTGTATTCTTAAATGTGCTGATTTTCTTATAGAAAGGTTAAGAGTTTTTCAGATTCACTACTTTTATTTTTTAAATTAGTGGGTTTATGGACCATACTAGGAATACAGCTAATACTGAGGATCTTATACATTTAACTAAGGATGAACAGATTAGTTTCAAGGGCAAGCACTGAGCAAAAGAAGATATGTCAACATTTGCAGAATATTACCCAGGCACCTATTTCTCAATGCTACTGGAAAATGCTCAATATTTAATGGCATTGTAATATATTCACTTAATAAATATTTTGTTTTTCAAATCAGAATCAGTGTAATTCCAGTCCATAAATGGAATGCAAATCTATTCTTCCATAAACTGGAGGACAACATAGAGAAAGAAGCATGAAAATAATTTTTACCAGGTTGTCAAAATGGTTTTGCATACAACACTTCATATACTCACTGCAAGGTCTTCCCTCAGTCCAGAATCTGTCTTCATTATCATTATCCTTTTACTGTACGTGCTATTGGTGTTATCTTCATTCTCTGATCTCTCAAAAGACCTGCAGTGACCCTCTGTGATCTCCAGTTTTGGGTTGGTTTGTTCGCTAAACTGTGTTAAAAATGCTCCTAGTTACTATTATTAAAAGTCAACTTTTGCCAGCAGACATGACAACTTCCATCTTTCTAAGAACAGGAAAAGACAACAAAATTTCAAATAACTACTATCTGGCCATAAACTAATGCGTTCATATTGACAACCACTCCCAAATACCTCACGGGGGTAAAGGGATAAATTTTCTTTAATGTTTGGAGAATGCTTTGAAGGCCTTAATAATGGGCATTACACACTCACACAGAGTAGTTATGAAGGATTTTCATCCATTCTAACTACTCTGTCATATAGATCTGTATTTGGTTACATTTAATTTCCAGCCTCTTCTCTGTTAAAAAAAGTGATTAAACTAGGAAGAGGTGAACCAAGTTCTGGGAGCTTTGGGTTTTTTGGAAAATGGAATTACAGGCTTCCTGCAAGCATAGCAAGTAGATATAAAGAATATTTTACAGAGTTAAATTTAACATAAAAAGAGAAAGGAAACATGCTTTATGGAGCAAAAGGAACAAAACTTTCTAGTTATCCAGCGGACTAAGGCAACAAACAACTGGCAGTACAAGTTTCTCACCCAGCCTATACATCTCCATTAGGGACACATCTATGCAGCAATTTACAGACAGACATGAACTTGCTCTGCCTATATCCCGGTCAGCTCAAAGCCAGAAGACATATTACCGCAGAATCCAACCTAAAATATCAGCTTCACCAGAGTGCTTACTAGGTTTGGCCTGCGTCTGTACTAACATGGTTTCTAGCTGGTTTGGAGCACGGGCAAAACGCGTTCATGTCTGCCCGAGAATAACCAGCTCAGTATAACCCAAGATTCAGAAAAGGTACCTCTCATGCTGGAGAACTGCTTATTCCTCTTTGGCACGGCACAGTCAGCTAAATGGTGGATTGGCAATGAACTGACCGTCTTACTTAAAAAAGGCAATAAAGGAGCTGAAAGCAACTGCCTGGTAGCTTGTTAATCTGGTCTGGATCACAACGACTATCACATTATTTTTATTAAAGTAACAGAGCTGCACATCCTTCAATAAATTAAACTACTGCTGTTCCCTCAGATGTCATTCTGCCCGGTCACCGTGCCCAAGCATGGGATTATAGTTAATCACAGAGAGATCATCTATCCCTGCCATCACCTTGTTGAACCTCTCAGCTCTTGGGAGGGAAACTAGAGACCGTAAAGGTGGTATTAGTCAGGGTTCTTGCCAGTAAACACTAAATTTGGGTATATATATGTGATGTGCTTGAAAAAAGAACAGAAGGACCCTGAGGAATGTTTTTCATTAGAAACAAAAATCATATGAAACATAAAACATACACTCAAATAATAGTAAATGTGAGTGCTGTCACTATGCACAAATGTACATATGATACTTAGTACCTTCTAAATTAATCAGACCTGGTCCTGGATCACCTCTCCTTCTGTGTTGCCCAGATGGCAGAAACCCAGTACAGTCAGCCCTATTTCACCCCTTCCCAGCTCACCCAGTGACCACAGAAGATGTGCTGCAGATGGAGCAGAAGTGGCAGGCCCTCCATGCCTTGTGAACCGCAATCCTTGATCAACAGGTCTGCCAATGGGACTTGCAGTGGGGGCTGATTATTTAGCAGGGTGGGAAGTGGCTTAGAGCCCTACTGCTTCTACAGTCCATTGCCATGTTAAAAGCAGTTTGATCTGGCCAGTTGATTTGATCTGTGATTTTTAAGCCCCAGTGTGACACTCTGGAATGACCTCTAGGGGGGAAGAGTTAACCTGTAAAATAGCACTTTGTGAATTAAACCTGGCATAAGTTCACTGTGCTTTCCTTCTAGGGGATTAGATCTTTACTATGCAAATTCTGACTGTAGACAGGCAAATGGATATATTGGTATAAATCACACTTCAACACTTACATTGCTAAGAACAGTAAGAGAATATAATACACCAAGCAGATTTATATTCTGTTGGGTAATCCTCCAGGCTTGCCCTTGCTGAAAAGTCAGACCCGGTTTATGTCAGAAGCAGTCAATAATACAGAAAACTAATACAGGGAATTGAGTGAGTGTCAACTGCTTAATTCATGCAGAGGGGAGGTAGCTTTTCTTTAGTAACCCCTCCTCACTGAGAAGGTGTTGTAATATTTTTGCAGCCGGGGAGTAACAGAAATTTTACATTTGAGAGATACACATTATCTAGCTAAGCAAGCATTATCAAAGCAAAACAAAAACAGTGGCAACAAATTTCTGACAAGGCTGGCTTGTGTATGAAACAAGGTGGTGTCCGTCTCTGAACCTTGAATAGAAACATTATTTTTATCTCCACAAGAAGCCATCATCACTCTTTCACCAAAAGGAAGGTCACACCATCTTTCACAAAAGATTTGCCTGCTCGTAATTACCGCCTGCAGTGTACAGACAAATGCAATCTTTTAAAATGCTAACTGTGTTATACTTGTACCCGAGGGATCCAATGGTACAAATGTAATGTGGCCTAACCAGTTTGTCTTAGCAAGACCTTACAGTGCTGATTTGAAACAGCTGAACTAAATCAACAGTTACCTTGAGCCAGAGGCCTTTGGAGAGCAATTAGAGTCAAAGCTTGGGTTTTGAACCCAATATGCCTTGTCAGTCTCAATGATTTGTGTTTGTTGTACTCAGCCTCATTTCCTGCATGAAATACGAGGCTGTATAAAGAGGAAAAATTCCCAAGATTAAAAAATATTTGACCTCAGTGCATTTGCGAGCATGAAAGTACACATGTCTAAATGACCATTTTGGTTTGTAGTACAAAGTTCTATTGATGTTGGCAGGCTGAGCTTCCCTGTCTCAAAGCCACATGAATGGTTTCAAGTTTCAGCCAAAAAATGTTTTCCACATGCTTTAGTGTGGGCCAATTTACACAGCAGATTTTGTGGAGACTGTGGCCAAGTGCTTCATAAAGGGCTGCCTTCTTTGGGATCAGGGAAACCACAACAGACACATTGCTAATGCAATCTAATTATCTGCTTGAATATTTTTCCAGATGTATCCAATGTCTAAAAATACTGCAATAAAAAAGGTATTATTTGGCTCCTTGGACTGAAACAGTGGCATAAAGAACCTGCTTGTCTACAGGGAAAGTTATAACAATGTAATTCTGCAACTGCCTTTAAATCAGTCAGACAAAACCGAACACCCCGAAGGTAGGTTATTTGATGCCTCATGTTTGGAATTAGCGTCCCAAAGAAAAATCATGAATAAAGGGGTGCTTTTTTGTCAAAAAGTGCATCTCATTCTTACAAGGTAATTTCCTTCATTTGCAGATCACAATTTGGTATTGGGGAGGTTGATCTAATTCATAACAAAGCATCTTTTCACTGAAATGAGATGAAACACAAAGACTCTGGGCAGTGGTATGTGGATAGCTGTGTCATGTATTACTTTTGGTTTTATTGTAAAAGTTCACTACAGGTAGATCACTCAGTACCCCAGTTCCAGACAAAAGTGAAAAACCAAAGCAAGCAGCTTTTTCCCCCACCAAATCTTCCTAGATTGCCCACTTAATGTCAGTGAGAACTGGTTTCCTTCTTCCTGTTAGTGTGCCTAAAAATCACAAATTGGCATAGGTTATTCAAACAGGAACTGACCATTCAATAGATTTTTCTGTATTTCTATGTCTTGATCAAGGAATATAAATAAAATTACAGATGTCACAGTTTCCATCAGGAATAATAGCAGTTTGCATAATTTACAATTCCAGAAACACACACCTATTTGTTCAAATGCTTTTACTGTTGTACTTTACAAAGGGTTTACATTAATGACTTTCATAAAGGAGATCTGCCAATACCCAGATTTCTTAATCCCTACAAGAATACTTTATTTTAGGATATAATGAAAAGCCATGTTTAATTTTTTGTTTTAATATTTTAACTTTTCCTCAATCTACCACCGATTGGGAAAATAGCAAAGATAAAGCAGTAACTTACCATTTCTCTTCTGAGTATTCTCAATCACAACCGCAAAAAACCAGTATGAACAACATCCCTAATTTCCACCAAGAACCGCTAGGATGAGCACTGGTGCCAAGGTAATGTGGCCTTAAACTGGCTGGAGCTGAAGCTGTGGCTGCTGAATCTGAGCATAATGTGAGAAGAATGATGAAAACCACATGGGGGATAATGTCCACGCAGAATCTGCTTCAGTAGTTTTGGCATTTCATGTGGGTCTTGAATTATTTGAGCTATTTCCATGCAAGGTTGTTTGTCAGATGTGATTTACATGAGGCTGCGGTTATGTGTGTACCCTTAAATACAGGCATCAGAGACAGCATTTGCCAGTCTTATGACTTGGCTTATTGGATAAGGAGTGGCAACTGTGGGATAGAGAGATCAGTCCAAAAACATAGCTGCCTAGAGACGTTCCTAGTGGTTTAAATCACTGTTTGTATATTTAAAAAGGAAAACAAACTTCATCATCCTGCCTGCCTTCTCTCACCACATTGACTTGCCACAGCTCAGCATGCTTACTTTTATTTTTATAGAGCAAATTTATGGCTTTGCAAAACAATTCCAAGAATCTGAGAAATAGCGAAATATGGAATCTATACTTTGCACAAATATTTGCTGTACAATGGCATATTAAATAATATAGAAGAAATTTTACTGGTCACGTATAAGCACATTTGAATCCATCACCCTAATCCAAAGCAATTCAGTGTTGTCAAGTTGTTAGTCAGTATTCAAAATATGAATGTTTTAAACAGATTATTTATAGGTTGCAAATATCTTCAGTCAGCAGTGCAGATGAAGAGTAACTGGTTGAGCAAAAAAATAAAATCTGTAACTCCCCCTAACTAAAATGAGGTTTCAGAAGTTCTGCTAGGGACAAACTCCCTTGACAACATATTTTTTAATTAAGTCAGCCATCGTGTACACCCTAGCACTTTTTGGTCCTTTTTCCCACACTAGTACCAACCTACCAAGGCAAACAGATAGGTCTGCAAGTAATATATAGAGGCCTATAGCCAAGCTATAAATGAGGGTGCAATCACACAGATTCAAGTGTCATGTGTATAAAATGTTGAGAAAGATTAATGTATTTCTTGTTTCTTTCTCTCTCGTGTAAGAACAGCATGCTCATTTAACAGTCTTATCATATAAGTAAGAAACTTCTTAAGAAGCAGCTTCCCATGATAAGTTTTAGTAGTAAGGAAAGACTACAAGAAGCATTTAACTGATGAGTATTCCTTGGTAGATAAGAAAACAGGAGCAATGCACAGATTTCGTGAAAAGACTTAACTATCAAGAAAGTGGTAACCACGATAAAAGGTGTCCCAGTCCACTGAGGTCAGGTGAGCCTTCCTAAATATCAGAAAGTATTGATCATATACAATATGAGATGAGCTCCCATCCTTCTAACATTTAGCAGACTATCCAAAAGAACAGTAAGCCAAGTGACCTTGACAAATGCCCACTAAAGAATGTCATCTTTCTTTCACTTTTTAAAGTGATAAAGCAATAAGGAGCTCAAGATTGATATATGCATTTTAAGTAACAACACACTATGCTGTATGTGCCACATTGGTCTAAAGCACTAGCTTTCAGCTATTTTCAAAAGTATGCAGGAGTACATTTTGCAATTATTCTACACTAAGCTTGCAAGTTTCCAGCAAAATACTAAAAATGCTAAAAGCTAAGCTATGTAAAAAAGTTTTCATTGCAGCTAAGCTTGGTTAGAGGTCATTGCCCATAACCGCATGTGAAGGATGCTGTTCCCTAAGATCTGTTTGATAACCACATATAAAAACTTCTCTCTAGACTGCCTCTGTCAAAATCACCCAGATTTTAGAAACACAATTATTTTAAGTGTTTAAGCTAACCCAGACCATACTGATACAATAAGGAGAAGGAGTGATTTCACAGATAGTTATGCCAGCAGGTCCAGTAGTGAGGTTCATGGGGTGTAACCTCTTAACCTTTCAGTCTGTATCTTCTTCTTCATTACATGGCCTCATATCCTTTTTTCTTCCTTTCATCACTTGTTCTTTTGTTCCCAAAAAAACATGCCTGCCAGCCTTTCAAAGACAGTAGAGCTTTGCTGCTGCAAACCATGGGTGAAATGAGGAATTCTCTCTAACTGTTTTATGAGAGACAAAAGGGATGGAAAGAGGAAAGGACAACTGGGAAGTCTGAGGAGGCAACAAGGGCAAGTGGGAGATCAGTCTGCAGAAACAATGGGGTAGCATCTCTATGGAAAGTGTACAGCCCAACTGGGACCTGTGGGTATTACCATAATGTAAACATTACCCTGTTGTTAATAATGTTGACAATAGTGAAATATCAGCTCCTTTTTGGTATGCTCTTTTTTAATCTAATCTTTTTATTGATATTCCTTTCTTGTTTGTTTTTTTCAGGGGAGGAAGTTGTCTCTCAGCTTCTTGTTATCTTTCCCTCCTTTGACCTTTCCCTTTACCAACTCCTTTCTCTCAGACTCTCTTTGCTCTTATGCTTTCACCCATTTCCAGAAATTACACTCTTACTAAAGGCCAGTGGATTTCTACACAATAGCAAGGAGCCAGCAAGCAAGAGCACAGTAGCAAAGGCCACAAGGGAGTGTGCAGAATGCACCATTCTGCCCTTATGTGGTATTATCAGATGAGGAAATACATTTTCCATGCAGCTGATGAAAAATTACTAGCACTTTCTTTGAAGAAAGGAAGATAGGCTATTAAATATTTTGGGGGGACTTAGTTTTTTGCTTTCTCTCTAGACAAATATTTCCATAAATCCAGATGCAAGCTCTGGGCTGTCTGGTTAATTGCAAATTTTAATGAAGCTGAAAAGTTCTCATATAGCACAATACCAGGAAGAGTTATGTCGGTACAACCGGGTATTATATACTGCTGTGGGAAACCATTTACCTTTGTTCCCTTCCACAAAGAGTAACCCGTAAACAACAACTATCATATTCAAGTATGGATTTGGTTTTTAAAATGAATTAAAAAAAAAAAAAAAGGTGCTTTGGGAAATCAAGAAACATAGAGAATAATTCCAAACAAAGTTGCAAAAAATTACATAGGACATGAAGTCAGTGAGTCTGTTAACTTTTCACACTAATTTTCCTGGAGCTGCAAATGTTTCACCTTATGCTGCTATTTTTGTGGGTGCCACTGAACATAATACCTCAGCCCACAAAAGTGCTTGCAAACAAATGGAGAAAACCTAAGAGCAAACATCGTGTTAAATATCCCCATGCTGATATCTTGTAGAATTTCCTTTCAGACAACAGACTGTCAGCCTCTTATTAGAAGAAGATTTGACATGACTCACACAGTTATGGAAAACCTGTCAAAGAGGAAATGAACACTTTAAAGCACAACAAAGAAAGGTAGAACCATCTTCAGACTCTTCAAACTCTGAGGTAGCACTTGCTGACAAAGGCACTCACTTTCCATCTATACACGCATATTTGCAACAAGCACTATAGAGGTATTTGACCTTTGTCAGGCTTTTTTTTTTTCCCCTCCTCCCATTCAAAGAAATCTAGTCAAAGAAAGTAATATATTATGTTTTGCATCACAAGTAATTCATAGTAATAGTGCATAACGATATTTGGAACTCACTTACTCTGGAGAAAGTTACCAAGTTCACAGCATTTACTTGCATCTTAGAAGAGTACATCTGTCATTTTATTCAAGAGCAGGCCTATGGGTAATCACTTAATCAAAACCACTGCTGTGACTGCTACTCATACAGAAAATTACAAAGCAGCAGCAGCTTCAAAGCCAGGATTACAAAGATTAAATAGGAGCTGCTTTTTGCTAAGTGTTGGGTAAGAATAAATTACAGTGTCCTTAAATTTGAAGGAAATTAGAGAGGGAGAATTATTCATTTGGCCTTACCAGTATTTCCTAATTTTCATTTCCTCTCTTCGTACTTACAGTAAATTACAAAATTGAGAATTCATGAAAGACTGCCTAGTGAGAAAGAGAGAGAAAGAAAGTCTAATTTGATACATGGTCATACAAGAAGACACTTCAGCCTAACTTTGCAACTTTTCCTTAAGTAATGATGTTTTGTTTAATGTTGATTTTTTTTTTTTTAATACTAAAAAGACACTCTCCCCATCATTTTTATAGTGCACCATAAGGACTGAAGCTTGAAAAAGTACAATTTTATGTATTTCTTAAAAGATACAGCACTGTACAGAGTATGTAGATACATACTGGCAACTGGGCAGACTGGCCCCCTGATTCATAAACATGCTTATAGGGAAATAAAGAAAATCTGAAAAGAACTGCGAGCAATTTGTTTAATTTCACAGTCTAAGAACTCGGTATAATGTCACATTCATTTTGAAACAGCATACTTTAATACAATTAATACAACATCTATTTACTAAAATTACAGGCCTCATATTGATAGAGACACTTTTATTTATATTATCTCTTGACATCATGTGTATTACCAAGTGATCTTAATCATTATACAGTCAGGCCATTCCACTGACCTCCCAAATACAGTGCCCAAGGTTTAGGAATGCAAAGAAAGGGACAGGATGGGACACTGAGGCAACAGAAAAGCATCATACCTGAGGAGCAGCAGCACAGGGATGGAAGAGGAGGATACTGCTGCACTACAGAGATATTTTTTCAGCCAACCACTTTTCATATTTAGGCTCCTTCTCCCAAAAGTCTGTTGTATCTGGCTACATGTAGCTCCTATTCTAGGGCTCGCTGAAACAGCTGTGACTGCAAAATACATTTCATTACTTTTAATCTTTTATATTAAAGCTAAAACGAGTATATAGCAGAACATCTAGGCTGGGTCTAAACATAAGTTCAAATTTTACCTTTTATGATCACTCCTTCCTTTCCCTACACCTCATTTTTATCATCTTACTGAAATTGTTTAAAGAGACAGATTTAAGAAAACGAAAAATCTATCAAGAAGCAGTGCTAAAGACAAAGTGTGCAACAGAGAATGTTACTAAGGCTTACTTCATCACAAGACACATAGCCAGGTGTACTTTGTTACCAAACATACCATAATGTACATAAGCAGCAGAGAGCCTATGGCAGTTTTGGGAACTAGCAAAAACTAAACTAGCAACAGCACTTTCATGCCTCAACAACTATTCCCATGCTTGAACTTCTATTGATAGTAAAATACTGAGAAAAAAACCCAGACCAATAGTTGTGTAGTCTTAATCCTCCCTATTCTATCAGCTACAATTCCTTAAGGGTAAACCAGTTCCTGTTGCCTAAAATAATCTTGAACCTCATTTCATGTAGAGACTGTACAGTCAGACTGCTCTATGCATTTCAGTAAATCCTAAATTCCTTACAGATCATCCTATGTACCCAATTCTCAGGAACAAATTTCTAGTCTAAGTGGAATGTGGCTTGCATCATGACAATGAAATATTCATTCAGTGTACTTTACTTCAATACCCGCTAATTTCAGAGTAAGGCTCTTGCTTTAAATTCATGATTACATTTTCTTCTAACACACAAGTTCAAGTATGACTAGCTCAGGATTACACTAAAGTAGGAAACCAGTGAATTTGCCTTTATCCTAAAACCCCATAAGGAGGCTTCAACATCAAAAGAAATGCCTAAGTTGATTTGATGCTTGTCATCAACATTTCTCCACAGGATCAAACTAATTTTAAGTGGGTTAAATAATACTGACCTCTAATACTCCTTAATCTTTTTGATTTTCCTCCTACACATTAAGGAGTTTACATATAAAGTAACAGAAATATGCCTGTATGTAAGTCCATTTGTATTCTTAATTTTTAATAGCCAAGGGGAAAAAGAAATGCCATACAATAAGCCACTGGTGATAGGGGTTTTTTTGTTACTGTGGTTGTTTTCAGCACACAAATAATGGGGTTAAAAATAATTTACATCTAGAATTCTCATTTTAAAATGCTTATGAATTTACAGCTATAAAATCTGCACAAACTTGTTTAATATTCAGGTTGTAAGCAACTGCTGCTTTATTGTTCCCTTAGCCCAGCATAAAAGCATCAATTTAGATGATGCTATATTGACATAATGTGAAATAATGCAGTGGTGACCATGGTGCAACACACTTATCAATATTAAGTAGCCAGTCAGGCACGTGAAGAGGTGTTCTTTCTATATACATTACCTATTTTGTGTACTTAACATATTTTGTAATATGTTAAGTATACAAAGATATGCCAAGGTACTATTTACATATCAACCTGATTAACCTTTAATAGCTATGGCATTCGAGATTTCACTTATTTATAACAGTATATCTGGGCTAGCTGGCAAGGGAAGACTTTAAACCTTTGGGCATGTGAAATACTGGCCCCACTTTTAAACATCTGGAAACAGGTCCACTAACAACAGTGCTTGAAGAGGTGTAAACAGGTTCCCTTGCACTCTCCATCATTACAGCAGCAATCTACTCAACTCAGTGCTGCAACACCAACAGCCTTTTAACTTCCAGCATCCCTGAATGGACAACCACTGATGCACCCTAAAAGCTGCCATCCTCCCTTCAATCAAATTTGTTTCTACCATTACAGGAGCCACCAAAGATCATGACACAGCTTAAGCAGCCACCCTCTACTTGTCCCTCTTCCAAACAGCAACAGTTCTGCCCTGGACTATAGCCATTGCTAGGAAAAGGTGAGAGAAGGAGGTGCCACCACTCCCTCACTCTCAGCACTGTCTAAACAGCCATTCCCTGTTACATCTAGGAGGAGGCAGAAAGTTAGATCACACACCACAGAACCTCTCCATTCACTGCAATATACCCCCAAAAGTTTTATCTTCTCTGATACCTGATTTGTAAGGATACTACACTTCCAGAAGGCCAAAGATTCACAAAAGTAGACGCTGTTAGATACAGCTTCGGTAACACTCATGACGCTTTTTTGCCCCAGATTCTGTATACATGAAAGGGAGAAAAATTTTTGCCTCTCCAAAGAATGATTTACCATGTAACAATAAGAAAAAATCTTTAGAGAAGCAGAGTCCTGATCCAAAGTTCAGATGCTCAATTCTTGGTGCACAAATTAAGCTAGCAACACTTTTTGAATAAATTGGATGGAGACCATCCTGTTGCAAGTTCACCAAAAAATTCAGCTGTACCAGTCTTTCACCTTTCCTTGGCAGATACCATGACTTCACTGTTCAGAAGGGTAACTTGTTGTTAACATATAGGGTTAACAATACAACTGCAATTACATTTTGGGGCCCAAGCTGTACAGCTGGTTCATTTCTTTGTCCTGTTCCACTATTCACACTGCCAAAAAGATAGGGGAAATATTAGGATGTTTGAAGAAGGAGTAAAGGAAGACAAGTGTTATGTTGTGAGGCTTAGATGATCTCAATTTATTTGGCTCTGAGAATATGGACTGAGAAGTGTCTTGATCACTGTGTGTAGGAACTCACAAAAAGCAAAGATAATTGGTGATGGGAAGCTTTTTAACCTTGCTGCCTATGGTGTAACAAGAATCAACAGCTGCATAGTGAAGTTAGATAAATCCAATTTTGAAATAATGCATAATTTTCTAACTGTAAGGGGAATTGACAGAGAAACAGCTATGAAAACTATGAAAAGTCAACATGACTTGGAATGTTTTGAGATAAAATTAAATAGCTTCTAAAAAATGCCTTAATTTAGCTCTGGAATAATTTTTGCATTTAGAAAGTATAAATCAGATAACATATAATTGTTGGATTTTATGGCTGTCCAACTGCTTTCCTAACCCAGGAACCAGTGAGTCAAAGAATAAATCTTTCACAGTCTTGTGAAAAACAGTTTTTCTTAAATTGTCCTCATGATATCATGATCATTTTCAATTGTTTAAAATCCTGGATCTCTAATAGTTTCCCAGTGAAAGAACAAACCACATTAGTAAGTTGCTGCACAGCATATATGACCTGGAATAATTTTCCTCACCACCCTATTCAGAATCTTTAGAAATAACCCAGAGTGAAAGCTACTGCCACAACCCTTACTGATCAATACTAAACTATCATTATTATCAAACTTCGAGTGGTCACCCATAGGACCAAAGGCTTACAATAATCTGGGCTGGGGTTTTTTTTTCTCTTCATTTTCCTCAGTCAGGTAACCCTGCAGTCGTAGGAGACATTATGGTAAAGGGGGTGAGCAACATCTGTGAGAGGGTACAAAAGATCCTTTTCTGAGATACTTGAATATCAGTGCTGCTTGTACCACAGAGTCAGCTTTGGGGTCAAAGGGGAATGTTACCCGTGTTACAAAAAATTTGGATGTGTCTCCATTCCTTCGCAACTGGGAGGACGGTCAGTCTCCTGGTATTGCCTGCACCTACCTCACTTCCCTTTGCAGGGATCTCAGGCACAGATGACATGAAGTTGTCTCCTGATCACTGTCAGTGGCATGCAGGAAATGTGAGAAAAAACATGCACTGTGGCCCTTCCACCTTTATGTGACCTGACACACATGGGGAGTCCAAAGCTGGGGCATTGCCTTCTAGGAGGGCTTTTTTGTATAAAGGCACTGACTGACACCCTCCTTGTGAAAAAAGCAACATTGTGCTCTTTCTTAGTCTTTGTGACCCTACAAGCTAGTTCAGAAAGTTATAGATCAAGCCAGCAAGATGGATCCAGTATAAAGCGAACCTGCCACGGAGATGCCACCACACATGTCTTATGAACGTGCTCAGCCACAGTGTAGAGCTGAAGAGAGAAAGCAAAGGTTAAGCCATAAAGAAATACAAAGTCATTGAGAACTCCTGCACCTGATAAGCTCAGCATCATAACTATATTTCTTTTGGCAAATGCTATAGCTATTACCAACATAATTTCATTTCCAAAGTAGCTAGACAAAAATTTTTAGGTCTACCAGCTGATGCTGCTTTTATATAATTATACTTATTATTAATTAAATTAACAGATTTCATAACTGAAATCTGGGCTCCATGAAAACAAAAGTTCAAATCCCAAAGCCAGTTGATGCTTCTGACCAAAAAGAACTTAATTCCACTGACTTTGCATTCTGCTTATTGTCTTTTGAAAAGGAAATTACAGCATGAGGTCTCTCTACAGAGGAATTAAATACCCAAAGCAGCTTTCTCAAAAGCAAATGCTTATGCCCATGTTCTCATTAAACTACTACTAAATTAATTAAACTTCCGTTGAGCTGAACTACTCTCTAGTCTGACTTTGAAAAGAGTTTACAATGAGCCCTAAAATGCTGTATGTTACTTCTAATCATTGATAAATAACCTATTGATAAATATCAGTTGTGCTCCTCCTACATTGCAGTGACAGATGGGTAATGGCTATATTAGTTTTCAAGGTTGCAATGAAAAATAAATACAAATATACGCTTGTGGTAAAATCAGCAAAACTGATTTCAAGAAGCAAACCATTCAATTTCGTATTATGTTTTCTAATACAAGGATGAATTTATTGTCATTTTGGTACAAGCATGAAGAATCCATTCTGGTCCTTCATGTAACTCCTCTCCATTAAATGCTCATGTCCTTCATGCCCTTCATGGGTAATCATTTTTTGCACAAAGCTCTGACAGGCTCAGAAACTTTCTCCACAAGTCGCCCAAGTGGTTTGGTGCCTTTGTCAGCAACCTGTAAAACTGTAAACCCTTAAGGTAATCTATCTATCTGATATTTCAGTGTTCAGATACTCCAATAAAGTTGCATTGTTAGTATCTTATATTCACAGGAGAGAAGGAAAATATGAACAAGCTTTCTGGACTAAACTAAGTGACACTAAATTCACTTTGTGAAAATTCTGCTTTCTTAATATGACCTTGGTAAGACACACTGCGTTCAGAACACTCTAGCCATGGTGTCCTGGTTTGCCCAGTGGTAGAATCTATACATAATAGAAGAGGAAAATAGTTTACAACCAACTCTGCACCATGTCCCCATTTCCTTCCTACCTGAAGGCTTACTTCACAGCAGCATCAAAGGAATAGGCTCAGGCTTTCTCACTCTAAAGCTGCTAACTATAACTTTCACTAAAACGTACCAGTGAAGTGCAATGATCCGTCTTGGCCCATACCATCACTGCTCTCATGCAAAAGCATATACAAAAACAAATATAGAGTGAACAGAACTTACAATGTGAACAAACAATACTGCATAAGTTTTTCATCAGAGTCTGCATTAAGCCCATGGCAATGCACTGCCTAATTTGTTTGGCTTCAGATGCTGTCTTATTCTACCAAACTGAATACCATAATCAGATAGTTTATTTAAAATAGTGAAAGCGCATACGTTCAGAGGAGGAATTGATTCACTTTGCATTCTTCTGAAGGAAATTTTCCATGTACCAGATAGAAACTTTCAAAATAATCAGAATACGGTATGTAACAGAGAGATCTGCTGATGTTATTACTTACTTTGTGAGAGAACACTATCACCATGATGTATCCCATGTGTGTCAGGTAACATAGTCCAGCTTTTGGTGACTGTAAAAATGGAACAGTTTTATTCAGCAATGCTGCTTTAAAAAATTCCATAGGCACAAATTCTACATTCATCTGGCACCCAACCAAACGTGTAATGTGCTGTTTATTGCAGGAAACACAGATCTTCACTACTGCCTATCAACCCACAAGCAATTTATGTAGCGCCTGTCATATCATTATTTTGCCCCAAACCACACTGACAGGTCTCCTCATGACAAAGCAATAAGCCTACAATGCTTAATAGGAACATAAGGTGTAGGAAGGCTGTCATGTCTGTTTACTATTTCAACATGACAGTTACAGACTCTTTTTTGAACCAGGTCACATATCAGATTCCCCGTTCTTAAACTTTTTTCTCATTCTGTCAGATGTTTACATAGTTTCAGAAAAACAGATTACATTTCTGCCTGTTTTTTCAGTGGGCATTGCTGACTGGACTTTGAAAAAAAAAAAAAGTACATACAGGGAGTATTTTAGCTTCTTCCCTCATTCCTCAAGCTCAGCAGTGTAGAAGCTTACACACAAACCCGTAACAGGTTTCCCTTGATTATTAATCACCACAAGGTGCAGGATAAGAGCAGGAATATTAGCAATATGATCAAAAATAACAATAAAAAAGTATCCAAAAAGTCCTTGTGGTCAAAGCAGAGACCTGAAACAGAGGTATTCAACCTGCTTCACAATGAGGCAAACTCATTGATGTGAATAACCACATTAAGAAGGCTTCCAGTACCTGAGCCAGGTCAAATATCACAGGGCACAGTACTGCACAGCCACATAGGCTCTCCTGTTCATAACTTGCAGACAAGCGTGTTCATTGTTACACTTTGAATTCTCAGAGCTGCACAACACTTCCTTTCACAGCTCCATCTGACTTCACAGCAAACATGTGGCTAAAGACATAACAACTTTTTGAAACCGTAGCAGGCAGTTAGCCAAACAAACAAGAAAAGAATCAGGAGTTTTGGGTCTTACTGTGACAAACTATAAACATGAAGTTACTTTTAAAAGCACCTCCAATCAGTGCCATTCAGCATAAAGGATTTCCTACTGAGTAATCTGCCAGGCTCTTTTTCATGGCATGTTGAGGCCAGCTGCCAATCATTACTGGACATATGCCTCCCTGCATCTTCAGCAAGCATGTAAGTCAAAAAAAAAAGTGAACAAGTGAACCATTTGTTTATATACAAATAAACAGGGTATTTGCATTTATTTTTCTGGAGAAGGGAAAGCGCATGCCATGTTTGTATATAGTCCAAAAAACCCATATCGACCTCTTAAAGGGGCCCATAAACATGTTCTGAATCACAGGTTTCTGGTTTGAGATATGCAATTACAGGGGAAAGAAGGAAAGTGTCATAGAACATCAAGCATTTTTTTGAAGTCTATTGCTATGTTTCCTTTTCCCCTCCTCTCTGGAGTGAAGGAAAAAGAAACAGTTATCATTAAATTTTCCCTCTTGCAAATTTCCAGTAGTCATTTTTATATGGTACAACTATGGTCATTATTGTTACCCATCCATCTTGCAATTTCAACTAAATCGAGCAATGAAAATTTTATAGTGCATCCCTAATTGTGCACCAGACTGGAACTGTTCATACAAATTCCAAGCAATTATAAGGCTTTCTGGGAAACATTGGCAGCAAACACAGGATTAAATGCCTGTAACAGCAAGCCAGATGGGAAACACAGATAAAGAAAATCTCATGGAACTTGATTCTTTTTCCAAAACTCTGGTATTATTTAAATTAACCTGGGACTCAGATATACAACAGATTCAAAATGAGGTCAGTTAGGTGTAATAACTAGATCGTAGAGTATTCCAAACATTCCCTAAACACACAAACACATGTCAAATCAGCGTTAAACACTATTTAAAAATGAATGTAGATATAACAAGACAACCTTGTGTACTATCTGTAAAGGTAAAATATCATAATTCCATGTCTTAATGTCATAACACCAAAAATATAATATTGTGTTTTTAAACGGATGATACTTTCTGCCTTCAGCATCACTAATGACATGAAATAGGAAGGGTATTAATCCTTTGAATGTAACAGAAAAAGACCTTGCAGCCCTTTCTGACTTCCTAGCACACAGTATTGCTTCATCCTCAAACCACTGCATTCTGCAGACTACCAGACAGGTGAAGCTGTGGTGTGGTGGGTACAACTTGGACCTGGGCTCAGGGAGGGAACTACTTAGCACAGGGTCTTCCATTGTCTTATCTCTCCAGCTTACAGTGTTGGCTAGAAGAAAGGTTGGGGGATGGGGGGGTGGGGCAGGGTGTCTGGGAAAGACCCATTTTTTAAAGGCCTGAATCTAGCAAAATAGTTAATGTCATAGCCTGTCATTTTTCACCATGATTGTTTTTTAGTAATAAACTTTCAAAAGTATTTGAAGGAAAATACATGCTAAAGCAGCATACCTCTATGAGCAGATACCTCCCAGCATGTTAAATTATCAGCCATCATTAACTTCCTGAACTAATTATGTGATACTCCTTATCATCCAGTTCTAGAATTAAACTAATCCCAAACCACAACATTATGTAAATCTAAAAATGGAGGTGGATTCGGTACCTTTCTACATTCTCAGGCCTTCCTGGGAGCACAGAATGGCCACTAGGACAGGGCAATTCCAGGCTGAACTCAGAAACAGCAATATGAATGTCATTTCAACTAATACTGCTTTTAGTATTAGAGCTCCTTTGCCCTGAGCTTTTATGCTGACATGGGACTGTGACAAAGGACTGAGAACAGCATGGGCTTGGTAGCATCTCTCAGCAGCTCCCATTTCAATTAGACAAATCACCAACCAAAGAGATCTTCAGGAATATGTTTTTAGAACTATTACCCATAGCAAACATCAGTAAGTTACCCACTATAAAATTGTCCAAATACTCCTAATTCTTTTTGAGCACAGCTCTTCCTTAATTTTCCCATAGTCATTATATGGGAGGACCTTGATTGCTCTACTTGTTAAGAGAAATGAAAAGTTAAAATATCTTCCGCTGAGCTTCTTCATACTGAGCCTGGAGGAAGCAGAGAATGGCTATCATTTAAAAAACCCCAAACATTATATTTACAGAATCACAGAATGACTGAGGTTGGAAGGGACTTTTTGAGATTATACTCCAGAGTTCATTAATGAAGATGTTAAACAGTAATGACTTCAGTATCATTCCCTGAGATAAACCACTGATGACTGGCCTCCAGTTGGACTTTTTGCCTCTGATCACAACCCTCTCAGTCTAGCCACTGAGCCAGTTTTCAATCTACCTGCCTGTCCATTTATCTAACCTGTACCTTGTTAGCTTGTCTACAAAGGTGTTATGGAAGACACTGTCAAAGGCCTTACTAAAGTCAAGGGAAACAACATCAACTTTTTTCTCCTCATCCACCAAGCTAGTCACCTCATTATAGAAGGCTATCAGATTTCTTAAGCATGACTTCCCTTCATAAATATATGCTGACTACTTCCAATCACTTTTTTGTCCTTCGTGTGTTTGGAAATGTTTTCCAAGAGTATATTCTCTATCACCTTCCCAGGTATTAAGGGGATGTCAAGTGGCCTGTACTTCTCCAGATCTTCCTTTTTTAAGATAGGAGTGACATTTATTCTCTTCTAGGTTTCAGAAACCTCTCCCTATTGCTCTAACCTTTCAAAGATAATCAAGAATGTCCTTGCAATGGCATCAGCCAGCTCCCTCAGTATTCACAGATGCAACCCATCAGACCCCACAGACTTATGTATGTCCAGTTTGTTCAAGAGCTTTCTGGGCTGGTCCACCTCCACTGATGGTATGTCTTCCTTGCTCCACACCTTCCCTTTGGTCTCAGTGGCCTGGGCTTCCTGAAGGACTGTCTTAGCAGTGATGAATGAGACAAAAAAAGGCATTGAGTACCTTGGCTTTTCCTGTGAAATTCTTTGTCAGGTTCCTCACCCCATTCAGCAATGGGCTCATGTTTTCCCTAGTCTTCCTTCGGGAAGCTTGCTTGAAAGCTACTGGTACATCAACAGCAACTGCAAAGAATTAGAATTTTGATTAAGCTCCGAGTTCTGCATACACAATTAAGAAAGTTAAAGTAATCCAAAAGTTAAAGACAAGATTATGCAAAGCTTGATACAAAGAGCTACAATGCTAATTGAAGGCTGTGTCAGAAATCCCAGTAGTGACTATTCAGAAACTTTTGAAAGAAATATACAGATTTGCATCTTTAGAATGTGTCTTCAAGTCATATTCTGGAAAAATAACTGACCATTCATATAATACCAGTGCTGCTGTTGTATTCTCCAGTATTCCTAAAAAGAAAGTTAAATTCTGTCCAATTAGAACCAAACTGTTAAGGAATTCAATGAGGTTGCAGCTGCTAGTTGAGATATGTGAAAATCTCATTATAATACACACTTTATTTGGAGAAATTTCACCTGTTTTCATAAAACTTGACAAACAACTTCTCTTTTTCCGCTGAAGACTTGTGATTTTCCAGCTTTGACTTTCACATCCACCTTTTTTCCTCAGAACAGGCCATGTTTATTTTGCAGGGTGAGATCATTTCCTCAGTTCAATAATATCTTTACAAATCCAATGATGTGATCCAAAAGAACTGAAGTGACATCAGTTTTGTGCTTAAAAAGTGCCTCTTTCATATTCTCCCAACCTAGTGGACTATTTATTTAATCTTGACAGTATCACAATTTTTTTCAATCCTGAGCAAAACAAGAAAGCTAAGAACACTTGCACAGGCTACTCTATTTGGTATCTCTGCATTCTTTGTGGTCCCAATTAACAAACATCTCACCTTGACAGAATATTGCTGCAGCTTTCCTGAATCATCATCAAGGTCTGGGAAAGCATCCTTCAGACAGAAGACCCATTTCATTATCATGTGTAACTTAGTAATTTTAATAAGGCAAATCAATTGGGGGCTCCAGCAAAAACTCAGATGAAAAATGGTTAGTTGTCTTCCTGTTCAGAATTATACATTTGCTATGAAGGGTGACAATCGATTTGCACACACTGAAATTCCAAACTAATTTTTTTTTCAGAACACTTTTTTTCTTTTTGTCTGAAGAAATGTTTTAAAGTTTATTTTTATAGTGCTTTACTGCATTTGTACAGTCAGGCACCTCACTAGTAAAGCATCTGCTTTACCATCACCTTTATCAAATCCAATGTCAAATCTCATTAATGCTGTTGAATCACTTGTATTTTTAAGTACACCTTATTATAAATCATTGTATTCCATGAAAATCTTCAATGACAGTAAAAAAGTCGTTGCTTTTTCTCTTAGTTACTAAACAGAAGTTTTTAAGATTGTGCTTGTCCTCTCTAATCTTCCATGGAAAAAATGAAAGAGAAATAAAACATGGATTTTCACAATCTCTACATCCACTAAATTTCACAATACTCAATCATTTGGCCTAAAAGTCCCTTGAAACAAAGATGATTAATTTTGTGTGTCCTCAGTCACTTGGTTTACAACATCCTTGATGACAAGCAGCCAGGATGGTTTAGGATTCCTTAGCATTCGACAATGTTTGTAGCTCTATGACTGCTGCTGTGGAAAGACATCAGAAAGAAGCAGGTGTCATATGAAAATTCCTGCATTAAGTGATCCAAAGAAGGTAAAACCATAAGCAGTAGCTTAAGTCCTACCCCTGCAATCATGCTTCTTGCCAACATTACATAACCCTTAATTTCAAGAGATTTTTCTCCCTGAGTTAAATTAGTGTCTATTCAACCATATCTATTATCAATGGGGTGTTCCACCCACCCCCAAAATGTCACAAGGCTTCAAGGTTAAACTTCTACTCCAAATGGGTTTCCTTTCCTGCAGATCCTGGAGAACATTTTCAATTGCTGAAGTGCTTTTCTGTTGGCAAGCCTGTCCTGAACATCTTTTTCAGCTATTACTGTTTCTGCTGGCTTTGAAATATAAGATGTTCCATATAACAGCCTGCAGCTATGCCAGAGACTGTTTCTCACTCTCTGATTTGCCATATGATTAGTACTCATTAGCAATGCTTAACTGTTCCAAAGGTGATGCTGTTCCCAACTTCATCTTTGAGATTTACTGCCATCCAGAATCTGTCTGAGCTACATCCTGCACACATATAAGAGCTGATATAAAAATGCCCCACTAATGTGAACATTAACTTTGAGTTCTAATGCTCCTAATGGTCAGGAAACTGGGACAAGGTGTTTTCCTTATCTGCACTTGTACATTTGTAGAACCACAGAATTCGGGGAGATTGCGGGGGTGTCATCCCCAAAGATTCTTGTTTGTAAACTAAACACAGCAAGTAGAAACAGATACTGGACTCATAAGCTCTGGATATATTAAAAGTATGGGATTAATATGGCAAATTTAAAATGATACAGAAACATTGCATATCTCTTTAGAAGGATTAAAACAATAATAAAACACTTCTTAACATTTCAGTGTTTTTACTGTGTCGTGAACATGTTACTGATACAGTACTTTTCTAAAGTACGGGGCAAAGCGCCACTTCACTTTAAGCTGCAGAATGACTTTCAAACAAGCTACAGATAAAGTTGCTGACTTACAAAAGCTTTTATCAGACTTATGATGGATTTTACAGAAGTGGAACTCTATATGACCCATGTGATTTGTTTTCATTTACAAAGGTGGAGAGGCTTTGAATTTAAAAATGGAACTTTTTCTTCTTGTGCCAAATGTAAACAATTTAACATCCATTTCCCATCCAGAGATTTTAACAGTTCAAAAGATTTTATATGAATCTTATCTGTATTATATTTCCTGCTGATTGGCAGTGCCTCATGCTTCAAATTGAAAGCCAAAAATGTGTTGGCTCTGAACAGAGACAGGAAACAAATAACAAAGAAAACTGGGAAATAAACATAATGAGTAGTTATGAAGTGCTGAAAACTATACTTAGTGTTTGAGTTCTTGTTAGTTCTTGAGATTCAAATGCTGCCATATTGATTTATGTCTGGGAAGCCTTGTTTAGAAAAAAAGCATAAACAAAAGCCTTTGAGTATTTTGTCAACAAGAAAACATAGTTTATATTATCTTCAAAGCTCACATCTATTTCTGAGTTGACTGATTCCATACTACTTACTGTGGAGCACTTTGTTATTTCCGGAAGAGGTGCACATTACACACAGTACTTACCGTTCCCAGCGAAAGTGCATGGATCTATTACTCACAGTCAGCCAAATGATTCAGCAAGATCAATGCTCAGATCAGTTGAAGAAACATGTCCTGGGTGTTGTGATGGCTGGAAACAGAACTGATGTGGTCTTCTATGCCAGACAATGCAGACGTTGGAAAACAGACACAATTCATTGCCCCTAAAGAAATTTCTTTGGATTCTTCTTTGAAAGACATGCAATCCCAGGTACCTAAAAAAGGTGATTTCTAGAAAAAAAGAAGAAGAGAGAGAGCAAAGAATAAACACCTAATTTATAAAAAGGACCTAGCAATTACTCCATACATTGCAACCGAGTTTTGTATCATTTGTATAATTTAATAATATCTATCATGACTCAGATATAAAACATGGAAGACAACACAGTATGGCAATACTTCAAGGAAAACCCATAACTTGCTTCTTTTTAATGAGGGACTTAACCAACCATAAAGAATGATTAGACTTTTAAAAGGGCAAGTCTTGCCCTGACAAGCCAACATTGTAAAGTCCTAAACAGGTGGGCAATGCTTACCAGTCTTGTAGCTGGTATGTTCTATGGTGCAGTGAAAGTCAATTCATTCCAATGCTTTCTTTGTATTCTGTATTACTGGGAGGTGTCTTTTCTTGCTGTACAGTTATTTTAAAGATGTATAATCCTTTTTCAAAATTCCAGACATAGGCATTTTCCTGTCTTCTCATTCTTAATATGCAAGTTAAGTGAAGTGGACCAGATACATATTAAATTACTGCTATTATTTCCTCTGTCACACAACAGAGATTCCGAACTTCCAATTAGTCTTTTTTAAGTATACAGTGAAAGAGTAACAAAAGAGTGCTATGAAGTACCACATTCTCTCAGTCTGAAGGGTCACTGTACAAGCACAGTCCTGACCTCACCCACTGTTAGTACAGCATCAAATAACACTGGCCACGGACTCACAAAAATTTCTTTCAGTACTCATGAACAGTACTGCTTCCTGCAACACAGAGGAAACAGACTTTTCTGTCTTCATGACACCCATGCAAACCTAGCTCCTTGTAAATACAGAAGGCTTATCTTCAGTAGCAGTTTACAGGCTTTGGCTCTAATTCAGCAACATCACCACATGATGAATGCTGGACCAAATTCTTAATGGAGATCCAAGGATTACCCACACAACTAAGTCCCATATAGCCAAAAATGGTGTGATTACAAGCTATGAAATGTTACACAGGTTACATTACATTAACTTTTTTTCTTCTTTTTCAGTACTCTATTGCCCTTATCCATTCAAAAAGCTTCACTTTGATTTTAGAGTACCTGCATTTTTTCTCTCTCAGTCCTGTCAATCTAATCCAATAATTACTTTCACAACCGCAGATTACCAGCCATCTTGACTTTGCATCCTGCTAAGTCCAATTGTCCCTTTTGAAATAAATCTATCAGGCTTTGTGCAAGGAGGAAAAGAGGAAGAGTGCTTCTTCAGCTGTAAAAGGGTCCCATACCAATAATCATTGTTTTACTTTCTCCAAATACTGTTGTTTCCTGGACTTGGTCCTTTAGCTAGAGCGAGGCTGAGGCTTGTGGAACTTTCATTCTCCAGGCAGCTAGATTTCAGGCTATTTCTTCGATAACTTAAATTGTAAAAATTCATTTGCAAACACAAACTGCGTGTAAAATGTTAAGGCATCGGTATAAACAGGTTCAAGGACTGTCATTGCCCCGACACAAAAACTGTAGAACTAGTGCAAAGATAGCAACAATACCCTATACCCAGAGAGAGGCAATAGGCAAAAGCCCATGGATGGGAAGGCATGTAGCAGAGGAGGGGTCTCCCCCTTCAAATGGCCTCCTTTCTGCCATGTGCTTTGATACAGGAGAATGAAGGAAGGAATCAGGTGTTTTTCTGGTGGAGAATGATGCCAGTCCTTCATTTACAGCTCTAATACAGTTGGTCTCGCAGTCACACAGAATACTACTAAGGATTGGGAAGGATTAGAGTACCACTAATGATTCAGCCATCCTTGCCAACACAAGCTTTCTTTTTGTAATGTCCTTCAGCCTTCAGCAAGAAAGGAAAATACAACAGCCCAAATACTTACTGGCTGTTAAGTATTGCTACCATATAAAGGTCTTGCCATAACAGTTACACTTAATCCTTTGCTGAACAGTTCTCAAGCAGCTTTCACATGTAAATTATATATATATATCCTACAATTCTAGTTATATCAATGGATAACTTATGACATTATAGAAAAGCATATGATTGGCAAGAACAGGGAAAGAAGTGCAGATAAGCACCCTCTGTAAGGTTCCTTTCTTTTTTTGGCCATACCTTCTGCTCAAATAACCTGAATTTAGTGTGAGTAGTTTGTATGCTTAAATATTTGTACAAGCTATACCACTGTACTCATACCAGGAAACTTGGTGCACCACTACCACCACTACTATCATACTCCTACCTCCAGCAGGGACAATGTTTTTATACTAGAATAGGAGTTCTACAAAGGCACAACTGCACAGGAGTCACCCACTTTCATGCCTATAGAATTGCTTCTACTTTAGGAATATTTCACTTATAAATAAACATATATATTTATTCATTTCAGGTTGAACCAAAACAGTTGTACTCAGCTTTAGGGATATGGTAATATAGTAGTTATTGAAGCAACAGAGTGTTTAATTACATTAGAGGATGCATAAGTTTAGAAATATGCATTAAAAATATATTCAGGATGTCAGTAAGTAATCAACAGTATTTGCTGAAAAACAAAAAGGACACCTCAGTCAATACGGAATTGTTCAACTCATTGAAAATTTCTATACTGTAACAGTTTCTATATTGTTTACTGTGCACTGAGAACAGTGTCCACATAAATATCAGGTCTATTCAATATTTAAATTCCGTAACATATCTTCCATAGAAAAGTATACTGAATAAGCTGTGGAATTTGAGTTTGGTCTCAAGTTTTTCAACATTTTGCTGGATTACACCTGTTAAAGTTTGCAGTCACCACTTATATCTCCAGGTTCTTCTGGAGAATTGTGAATTACAATTCACAACTGACATCTTTGCAGAACAGTGCAGACCTTAGCTCTCTAAGAGGAGAAAAAAGCTGTGTTTTGCAACACAACACTGAAGATCTACACATGTCTTACCTTTTCTCCTGGGAGTCTCAGACCTAGGTGAACTTTTTCCAAACAACACCAACTGCTGCTTAAATTTATGAGAGCTTGAACTCAGTTTAAAGCTACAATAAACAGCAAATAACTATTTTGTGTTCTTGCAGAGGCCTTTCACCGCTGAACATGCCACTGTTTGTCTGTAATTACATTACGTACTGATAATTGTTTGTTTTAACCTAAGAAAACTTTCTCCTTTGTACTGCACAGATTTCATTTCAGAAAGTCAGGTCATTTTTAATTGGCCTATACTAGAAATTATTACCCTTTGGGCGGCAAAGTCATACCCTCAGTCTTCTATTTTATTTCAGAGAGGATCAGAATTTTTCAACTTAGTAAGTGGAAACCCCAAGGTAAGAAATAGTTGCTCTAATAAAGTTCTTGAGCAGACTAGCCTGTTCGTAGAAAGAAAGCTCTGAGTGACCTAACCTCTGACACTGAAATTTAGGCAATTATGTACTCTCCTGATCTGTCTAGTAAACAGAGATTTAGCCAGATAAACTGTTGTAGCTGCAAAGCAAACACTCACATGCAATGATTCCAAAGAATTACTTGACTAGAGACCAGCAAATAACTTCTCATTTTGACCCCATAATTTGAAAAGTGAATTTTAAAATGTCACTGCTCAGCTCCTTGGTTTCTAACAGAATTATGAGCCTTGCCATTTTAAAAATGCTGAAATAAACGATAAAGTATATCTGATTTTCACAGATAAAGTGCTTAGTTTAAAAACATGTTATTAACTGACAACTAATACCATGTTCACAACCCAAATAAACTAACAAAGTTTCAAAAAAACACTAACTTTCACAACAGAGTTTCTCCTCTTCCTATAGGTCCAACTTCATCAAATGAACAATTTTGAGTCACACTGATTATAAACTTTTAACATATGATTCTTACAATTCCACAAATCTGAGTTTTTTACAAGATCTATTAGAAATGTAAGTTGGAATCATCTTAGAAACAAGATTGATTATTTCTTTCTGAACTTCTCTATTCCAACTCTTTTATTGGCAAGATGCCCACTTCAGCCATCTTTACAACAGGTAGGATTTAACTAGCCACATTCACCCCAGTAATTAAACTATTTCCTTTTGTGGTGTCCCAAAACTATGGGGGCAGGCATATGTCTCATCTCTGTGCTGCACACATATCAGCCCATATCATGTTAATTAAAATAAATAAATTCTGCCTAAATATCACACCTCAACTTTATCACTGGAGAATACACACTTAGCACATCACTCCACTTGCATTCTTTATTTAGATACAAGAAGAACAAACAGACTGAAAAAGAATAACCATCTTTCTGCAGTCAGGTTGTTAATAAATGGGTTCTTCCTGGATTGTTCACTTTTTTGTGCCCAAGTATAATCCAGGCAGCCATATTAAAGAAATTAGAAGATGTTCTATGAAGAACCTAAATGCTTTTTCTGTCATTAACCTTCTCAGATAGATCTGTCCATCTTTTTTAAGGCTACACTAGAAGAGGTCTTGCTATGGTTAAAACTTCAAGACAGCTGATGTCCCTCTTTTGTTCTTCATAGATTAGAATGTGCAAGAGGATCCTGTTGCCTGTTAGTTTAATATTCTGCGGACTGTCTTCTAGGATGGCATGGTAGTTCTCATGGGACTCAGTAACTTGAATACACTCATGGATTTTTATTTAGATATCATTTCTGTGATTATGAAACCCACAACCTTTTGTTCTACTGAGCTATGCCCAGCACAGCATCGACATAAAATCCTTCTCATGCTCTTGTTATGACACAGGGGCTGTTGCAGGCAGACCTTATCATCCTTTGCATTCTGAGGACGACATGCATTAAGATTAAGAGTCAATTGCCTGGCTCCATACAAGGGGTCACATAGGCCTGTATTCTCTCTTGAAGAGCATCCAAAACAGACACACAGAGAAAAGTAAGAACAAGGCAAGCATAGGCAATATTTCTCCCCTAGTCTCCAACTATTTTCAAGTTGGTGGATTACCTGGAAGTATAAAAAAGTTAGCAATACTAATAGAAGCCTGATATATGTCTTTAACCTATTTTCACACAGTAATTTGCTATAGTTAAAAACAAACAAACAAACAAAACCATCAGTGACCTAAATTATGTTATTTCAAGACCAGGAACTTACAGCCGGGACTGGACAGAATTTTTTCAAAACATCCCATCTCTTCCATCTCCCACCATCTCTGGCCAGGTGTCCCAAGGTCAGCAATCCAACTTTCATTTACTTGCAAAGAACAGATGAAGAAGTGAAATCATGGCTTGATTTTTGTTACCAAACAAAACAAGTACCCAACATGCTAAAACATCCAGCATTTTCTATACTCCTTGACAGATTTCCTCCTCAATTATTTTTTGAAGTAGTGTTATTTTAGCAACAGTTCTTGTACATCTCTACTGCACAATGCTGACTCCAGCAATGAGTTCTGAAGATGAATCTCAACTCAGATTACAGTCACATTACCTCTGGGGTGATGTAACTGATAAACAAAACACTCTGTAAGACAGCCATTTGGAAAAAAACATCCTTCCATTAAAAAACAAATTTTGAGTGCTTATGATTCTGCTGTTGTACAAAACCAGAAAAAAAATTAAAAAGAACCCAACAGTAAAAGCTCAGAAACTTTAGGAAGCTTTTCAGTATTTGCTTTGTTTCTCTCCCTCAGAGAAACAAATAAACCAGACATTCAGAAAAGCCATTACTTCTGACCCCCTGTTTAATTTTCTTCCATAGCTCAGGATTGTTTAGATTTGTGCTGAATGGTACTATCAGATATAGCTCCAACTGAATACAAAACCGTCCATTACACCTCACCCCATTATACATTCCATTCTTCACAGGATTTTATTTCTAGAAAGTACATTACAGAGGACAGAGCGCCTTTAGGGTACAGTACATTTCAAAACACAATTAAAATAAACTCTTCAAGTGGAAATGTAAAATGTATTTGTATTCTATTAAAGCCTTTGGCTTTATCAGCTGCAGTGCACTATATAACAAGGTCATTAGTAACAAGCCACATACAATGGAGAACATACATCAGCAGTAGAAAAACAAACATGAGTCCAAAACATCACAATAACTTCCTGTACCTGTTCTTGTTTGCTTGCTGAGCTCTCAAACATTGTGAGTCTCTGAAATACAGAAAAGCGTAACAGCTTGAGTCAATATTTGCCAACCAAAGTGAACGATTTTATTTAGCGTGATGACTGGACCCCTTGAGCAAACACATCTTGTAGGCAGCATAACAACTGCAGGCCAGCCTGCAAAACGACCAGAAGTGTCCAACCATTCAGAACATGCATTGTATCTGGGGAAACCTCAGTGGCTGCTCCAAGCTTCTCCTCACAAATAAAAGATAAGATGATTAATTTAGTTTTCCATCAAAATCCATTATGGAATACAAACCAGAATGATTTTATAACAAACTTGTGGTTTTCTCACTCTTGCTTTGAGATGGTTTATTCTAGTTTGAATTTCAGGGAATTAAACATTTCTGATTCTTGCTCATATGAAGCACTTCCAAGAGTTTAGGTATCCTTTGGACTACAGGGTCTTTCTATTTAAATAAGTTCATTTGGGATGTGGGCTGAGAGGTACATAAAAAAATATTGATTTCATACCAATTATTACAGGAACCAAATTGTGGTGAATGGGAAACTGCATATGAAAATCAATACAAGGAAATGTCCCTTTTGCCCATGGAAGTGCTGCCAAATGAAGCAATGTCTTAATCCAATCTTTCTGTTGTTTCAATAAATATATTCTATAATTATGATTTGGACCAGGTGATGATTAGTCCTTTTTGTTCTGTGCTGCCATTATGTAGGATTATAAAAACCACTTTCTTTCTGTATTGAGAAAATTCTGCTTCCTTTCTGTTTTTTAAGAGGAATATTTGGGTCAAACAAACTTGCACCATATGAAAGTGCTCACACACAAAAATGCCTCTCAGTCTGTAGAAATGTATTTTCTTCTTCCATCAATGTATGTCACAGATGCGCAGCTTCCCAAATGCAGCAGAATCTAGGAAGATAACCTGGTGTGTGTGTGGGAGCAAGGTTTGAGGACCAAGCTTTTGTCTGGCTGCCACACACAGAGCTGTGTGCTGGGACTACCAAATTTACAGTTCATTCTAACTTGCCTGCAGGACGACAAGGTTTCCACTTCACCCATTAACCTGTGTCAGAGACCACTCTTCATGCCTGCAGACCAAAGGCCAGAATAGGAATATTACCCTCTCAGTCCCTTGAAAATCTAAATGTTCTTGTTCAGGACCAAGCACGGACAGGGAATATGAGGTCGTATTTACTACAGAGCTGGATTTTAAAAAAGGGAAACTTCCAGTATTATGTCCCTATTATATATGGCACAAGGAATCTCTAAAACTGAGCAAAAGCAGAGTCAAGAACAATCTAAGGGTGCAAGTGGTTATCTTAAGGATAATGTGGTATTAGTAGACTTATAACAAAAATCATAAGTTTGTCAGAACTGATACTTCTTATGGTGCCTAGCATGTAATAGAGGAAAGAAAGAGTTTTAAAAATTTTATGATATTATCAACATATTAGCTGGATGAAAAACTCCAGAGTATCAACTGCTCAGTTAGTACGGAACTACTGCCTCAAAGTATTATGTACAAAACCCAGCTTTCAGGCTTAATGTATGGGTTCATGCCTCTGAAAGGAAGGTAGACCCTGTGCTACCATAAACAGTCATTCCCTCCATTTTCACTGAGGATAGATAATGTGAATACTGTTTCATCTGGTAAATAGAGGGTTGGTTCACTTGAATGTTCCAGTGGCAAGTTAAATAGAAACACAGACTAATCTTGTTTCAGAGCAATCTGTGACAGAAAACACAGCTTCGTGCATTATACAAAATATGAGGAGGCTTTTGGTGTTTGGTGACACAAGCACACTCCTGTGAAGAGAGGCCCACATACTTTTTTGTCAACTCAGGCATGCTATCTTGGCTGTAGCTTGCTACAGCTGAAAAGTCAGCCTGAATTTCTTCATCTATGCAGGTTTATTTGCACTGGGTTTTTTATTGCTTTGCAACAGTTTTATCCAATTAAATTAATATTTCTAAAGTGAAAGAAATTAGGAGTGGAGAACTATTATTTTATAATTACCAGACCGCAGACAATCAGCTAAATATGAGAAAGCAGGTAATAGAAAGGGCTAAATAAAGATGCCTAAGCTATTTCTACAAGTTCATGCATTCAAATGAGGTAAAAACACAGACCAAGAGTGCTCATTAGTTAATTCCTAGACAGTAGATGTAATATGGGCATTACTATAAGAGTAGCTGAAAGAGCCTCATGATATTCAGTATAACATCCTTTAGTGGATGTTAACATATATACAGTAAAGAGGCTAGGATTAAGCAGAAGTGGTCAAAAATTTACAAAAGTATCCTAACCCACCCCAGTAGGGGAAAGGAGAAGACTCATAAGAAAAGCATGACATAAGCCCTAGGAAAAGGCTGTATTGTTTATTTACGCATAGCTTATTCCTCAAACAGCAACAGCCAAATCCTTCTCTTTAGCAGTTGACCATGGATTTATCAATAGCCAGACCAACATAAACAACAATTAAAACACAAATAATTCATAAGATCAGTTTATGCTTCTGCATAGCAATACACCAAACTTTCAATCTTTTAGAGCCTTCAATTTTTGAAATTTTCCAAAGCAACACTTAAATATAGATCATATACTAAAAAAAACAAACAAACAAAAAAAAAGAGTTTCTGTAAGCACAAGTATCTAAAACACAAAAATGGAATAATTCTCCTTAAAAATTGTGACATGGCTATGTGTTCATAGGACTCACTGTAATCTGAGATGCTGATGGTATTTTAAAAGTGCTGTACATGTTGCAGTAATAAACCTGAAAATCACAGTATTGAAGCCTCACTGTTTGATGGAAATAAGCTATTTATTTTTCTTTGAAAACTTCTGATTACAGTAAAATTTTTATTTTACAGTTATCTTTTACATTTTTATTTTACATTTTGAAATTATGAGTGTGTGTCCATTATCAGGACAGACACTGAAAAAGGCCTCAGCCCAGCAAAGTATTTATGTGCACTTTTTAAAGCAGTATTTGATGCGTTTAAGATAAACTTAAACAAAATACTTGAAAGTCTTGAGGTTTCAGTTAGGAAATACCACTGTCACGCTGAGAATGCAAGTCATTATTGTGCTAGGTACTGGACAAGCATTGTTCTTCTACTATGTCAGTCTCCAAAGCCATCAGACTACATCAAATAATTTCACACAAACAGTTATATATACAAGCTGTGTATATTTACATCATAGGAGACATAAATATTCTCCTTTGACTATGTTAAAGTAAAATTGCATTTATTTCACTGGTGCAATAATGTCAACTCATCAGAAGTTTTACTCTCTTCAAAATCCATTACTCCACTCCTTCCCAAGAGCTCTTAATTTTCTGTGCCTGTCATCTCAAGCCATTCTAGTCCTGAAGAGTGGCATGTGGAAAAGAATACATACATTATATATTACACCTGATGAGTGAGCTCTGTTACAACATTTATCTTCATGTGTGAAGAGAAAGGGAATAACTCAGGAGTGATATAGCAGGCAATGCTGTTCATGAGTTATCCACTCTTGTCCCAGTATGTGAAAACAAAGGGCATAACAGAGATCAGCCATCACACAATATATTGTTTATATAAAACATTAAGGTTTTGGCTTTGGAAATGTGCAGGATCTAACTAGGGTAGTCTGTATAATACAGTAAAATCATGATTTAGCAAATAAGCTATTCATAGAAAAGGCAAGAAAGGTTCCTACATAGAACAAGAATGTGAAACGATCAAAATTTAAATCAGGTCCAAATATACAGACAAAAAGTGATCTTTTTGCAGATGACACTGTGTTGTCAAAATCTTCTTTCTAGCTTTGAAAGAATTATTTATTCTTTTGTCCTTTAAAAAATTTCGGAAAAAAGTGCAGTAAGAGAAAAAGTTCTCTCATTCAGTAGAACTATAGATACATTCATGGACTAAGTCATAAAGTGAAAGAAGGCAGGAATGATTAAACAGTGAAGTAACCATCAGGCACATTTAAAGATCCCCAAATCAATTCCCTATTTTTTGTAATTTTAGTATTAATTTCCTAAGAAGATTCTGACACTTGCAGGTATTTACGTCTACTGTGTGACAGATTATGAAACCCTCAGCATTTTTAATATGAAGATGTATTAGTTAAATATTCATCCACAGTAAATTTAGACATGAACACATGTAGTTAATCATCCAATAATTTTTTTTCAATTGTTAACTTGATTCCAATAGTTCAGTTGCCTGTTTATTACTATGGCTTATGACCTGCCGTATATCTTCATACTGACGTCGCTCTGCAAAATGTCCCTTTGCCTGAAATACCACTTCATATCTACCAGACCCTCACTGTCTGGTGAAAAGAAAAATAAGCACCTGAACTTTCCCTTGCTCTACTGCACCTCTAAATGTCTCTGCTACTCTCTGCAATGTGTCTGCCTACCACACCGCAAGCACCGACCTCAGGCACTCAGAAGTCACCCCTATGGGGAGGACAGACACTTCCTCAAAAAGGAGGCAGCTGCCTGCAACAGCACCAGCAGCAAGAGGAGGCAGAAAGGCAGGAGAAGCCCAAGCGCCACCTCCCCCAGCATGGCACAGCCAGCAGCTGTGTCAGGTGGCACCAGGTGGAGGAAGAGCAGGACGAGGAGGAGGAAGAGCAGGAGGAGTAGAAGGAGGAGGAGGAGGAGGCATGCCATCTGGCAGGGCTGCACAATGGCCAGAAGAGGAGGCAGGCAGAGGAGGAGCAGCAGAGTCAGACAAGGAGAGCCATTTCTAGCGTGCCACTCCAGGCGCATCAGGCTGAAAGACAGAAGAATAATGGGAGGGAGGCAGGCTGAATTTTCAGCCCTGCTGGGGTGATTCAGCCAGGCTTGTTTGGCAGCATTGTCTAAAGAGACAGCTTTATCTATTTGCTTCACACATACCAGTATCACAAGTGTAAGCATAAGCACATCAATTCCCTATTCTTAGAGCTCACACGCGTCATTCTGTCTATCTTCGGCCTGTCTCTACCTCCTACCTTTTTTTTCCTCTCTTTGTGATTTGCACTACAGGGAAATACTCAGCAATTGAGGCTCAAGATTTTGATTGCCTCAAACTGAAGGTTCAATTCCCCACAAGGCAGTACTGTATTTTGTCCTCCCAGTGTGGATTTAGCTCTCTGCCATTTAGTTAGCAAGGTCTTCTCACAGAAGACCTCAAAAAAAAAAAAAAAAAAAAATCACAGTTGTATTTGTTATGCATAAATCCTAAGGACTTGGGGGAGTAGGCCTGGGGAGAGGGGGAGGTAAAACTAGACTTGCTTCAGTCTCCAATATTCTGTGTAATAGTCCAAGCTAGTACATATGTGGCTGTCGTAGTGCAGCTGTTACTGAAATGGAGTAAAGTGCCTCCGAGCTGCACACCCTCACACATTCCCAGTCTGGGAATTGAAACTGTGGAAGCTTAATGCTACAACTTCTTTGTATCAGACTAAAATTAATCACAACACTTAAAAAGCAATTCTAAAATATGTCAGGTATTTATATTTTACCAAGAAGCTAAGTTTGTGAACAATATTCAATTAATTCCCATGTGCCTTTCAACATTACTTGAATTCCCAAGTTTTTCATGAGATAGCAGCACTGCTGCTGCCATGTGAAGTCACAAGGCCTCTCCTTTTGACAGGGCATTAGCTCTTATCCTGTTCTTGCCAGAGACAGCCTCAGGCAAAGATTGCCTGTATGCCCACTCACATATTCTGCCTCCCACCCAGGACCTGCGGAAATGCTGCCTTCTCCTCCCCAATATCCCTCCATCAGGAACGGGTTCATGACACTACTGGACACTTACTTGAGACATCACTAATACTCGTTGTCAGTCAGTCATTTCTACCACAATGTTTTCTCTGTATGTATGGATTTCTGTTTTATGACTCCCTTTTAACACCTATATATATGTGCACAGAACTCATTTTATTTAGTTAGTTTTAACCTAGAGGTTTATGTGCTAGGCTATGCTTATGTTGTCAGCCTTGATGTATACATGCACAGAAAGTGTGGAGGATTTTTAGCTATAGGCTATCAAGTCTTTCTACCTAGATCGTCTCCACCATTTTTCCCCAAATAAAAGCATCATCTACATAAATGACGCTCCAAGACTCACAACAGTTACTCCAATACTAGTAAAATTACTAGTGTTAAGACTCTAAAAAAAAAAAACCAAACCACAAACAAAAAACCAAGCCCCACAGTGCCTTCCTAATGAGGTGGTAAAAGTGATCACTTATTTACTTCACTTTGTTAATGCACCCTCCTCAATCACAGCAATGTAGTCAGCATATAAAAACATTTAGCATTAACAACAGCTTCCAAAATAAGAACACCTTTCTGAGGGGGAACAATTTTACTGTTTTACATATTCATTTATCTTTGTTCCAAACACAAGCAAAAGTGTTGTTTAGCTAATGATAAACTGCTTTTCAAAAGATTGCCTGGTTTATATAGCTGTTTTTTCTGACCACTAATAGTGGCAATAACCATGCCAGCAGTCTGTGACTTAGTCTGGTTCTCATCTCTATTGAGTACAGCAGTGCTGAAATCTCTGTAACCCCTACAAGATATACTCAGCCGCTTGCATCATTGCCCTGGGAGACAAATGCTTACATCTTTCTAACTCAGCAACAGGTACTATTTTCCCCAATCATATTACATCATTCCCATGTGCTCTTCAACTTTTAATTTTTCCTTTTTGTTAAAATAATCTCGTTATAGTAAGCCCTAGATTTGTTGCCTTTTACTTATCTGTGGCTTTACTTTTAAAAGTAACATATTATTCTGGCAAAATTAACTTGTTCTAGTTACCTTTCACCATGATTTTCTTCTTCAAAGAAGCTCATTGCTAGAAAGAAAAATTCATCTGAGCACCATCATTCTCTTTGTGTTTGTAAGACTGACTTCCTTAGCACTGAAGAATGTTAGTAGTAATACAATCTATTCCACAATCTTCCTCCATATTCCCAGGACTGTCTTGACTTCCAGTGATTATCACAGAACACTCCAGTCAGTTTTAGCTTGACTTTGAGATCCAATTGTTTTATTGCCTTGGATCTCCTGAATCCACAGGTTTCCAGCAATAGACATCCCACACAGTTAATCTGTCTGGGCTGACTCACAGGATGACTACAAAATTCAAAGGCCTGACTCTGACTGTTCTAACAGTCTCTCCTTGAGTTTTTTGTGCCTAGTCAGAGACCAAACCATTAGAGGGATGTGAACTCAGCTTCTCCCAAACCGGGGTCAGGCTGCTTAAGCCAATCAAAACCCCTTCTCTAATTTCTGAATTCAAGTACAAACCATCTTCTCATACATTTAATTGTTACAGGAAGTGCTGCATTGCTCAGATTCTGCTAATGATCTCATAGTTCTGTTTTTTTTGACTAGTCAAGTTTTAGTTCATTGAGCATGTCAGGACATAAGATTGTGAGAAAAAGCAACTTTCAGATCATCTTTCTTTTCTATGGTATCCCCTTCTTACAGATACAAAGAGAAATTCTGTGTTTTTCTCTTTCAAGATATCTCAAGAGATTGTTAGCTTTGATGAAGGTTTTAGCTACTTTATCCTTCTGTTTGTTTGGGGGTTTTCTGCAATCTGCTGACTTCTACTTCTGTCAGGGATTGCTTTTGAGAAACATTAGTGAAGAAGAGTCTCTTTACTCAATTCCCAGCCTCTTATGTGTAATATTGAATATATTTCTGTGGTAGCCTGGTTTCCAAATGCCTCGTATCTCCCAAACCAAAGCACTCAAGAATGCAAATCCCACTACCACATTTTGTACCACAGAATCCAAGTATTTTACACAACTTGAGCCAAAATATGCTTCTAACCAATAAAGCATAAATCATGACAACTTGTCAATTTTGTTATTTCTGTAGGACTCTGGCACGGATATATGACTTCAGTCTGAGAATCAAAGTAGGTATGAGGCTGCAACAAAGCTCCCTATATCCATAAAACCCTCTTTAAAGAGGTAATATTCTCACACCTAAATACAATTTGTTTAAGCTGGCTTTCTGAGCAACTAAGATTTTCTTGGTTTGTTATGATTGCTGTGTATAGGATTTATAAAAATTTTAAGTGAACTACTTCACCTGAGTAGCCTTTAAGCTTTAGTTCAGTGAACTAAAGAGCTTGTATTTGGTGGTTTAGTACTGTACTGCTGGTTTGATCAGTTGAACTGGATTTTAAGCTTTGCTTAATGTAAGAAGCAAATACTTACATCTTAAAATGTAAGAAATAAACCAGTTCAAAACCAATTATTTAAGACTGAATTCAAACCATTACGTTTGAGCCAGTGAGGATGCTACCATATTGCCAGTTTTCCAAGTGGGTTCTGCATCTGGCAGAAAACAGAGATCTGCCTACAAGTCATCCCCAAACAAGCGAGTCAAAAGTAAAATTAAGGCTCAGTAAATAATCTGACCCAACAAAACATTTGGTTCACAAATGTAAGTGCAATATTATAATGTATTTCTTTAATTTTATCCGTTTACCATAAGCAGACTCATTTTTGCAAGGGCCTTTATAAATCTTCATGTACCAGATGAAAAGGAAGGATTTATTCTACCCCATCTTTTAATTTTACTCACCAATCTGTGAATTATTCTTACAGCTGGCATTTCAAATGTATCAGTAAAATTTATCACTCAAAGCCCTATGCAAGGACTAAATTACACTAATGAATTGACTATGAATTTGAAGCCTAACATGAGGCCAAATATTTTCTGGCTTCATTTCTGTATCTCAGAAAACTGCTTAATTTTCTCCCTACTTATCCATTACTGCTAAATTGTCTTGCTATTATTGTAGAAAATTGCAGCAAACATTGGCTTGCCCTTAGGCCTATACTGAATGAAGCAGAAATCAGGATGCCTGCAGTGAGACTGGCAAGGTATGAAACATGTCCTCCACTAATTTTACTGAACGGAAGGAGCAAGTGGAAGATAACGTTCAACCCCTCTTTTTCAATTTGATTAAACAGTTGGTGAATTATTCCTATAGTTGGCATTTCAAATGTATTAATAGATTTTCTCACTTAAAGGCTTACACAAAGCTGAACTAGATTAATGAAGCAACTACATATCTGCTGATATATAAGATGAAACCAAATATATTCCAGCTTCAGATTTTATTTGTTTTGTAGGGGGGTGGGGGGAGGTGTGCATATTGTTGTTTCATTTTTGGTGGGATTTTTTGTTTGGTTTGTGGGCAGAAGGAAGATAAGTGCACACAGCTTAATCTTATTTTTACCCAAGCATGATTCCAATGCCTGACAGCAATGCTATGGTTAAAAGCCCATATTTTGGCTATTGAAAAGGGGGCAGTATGTTTTATCTAGAGATGTTAAAAAGGCATTAAGAACTGCTATTCAAGAGCTGTTTCTGGAGCTAAATTTTCTCATGAATTGATGCAAATGAATTTTGTCTACCTGTAAACCATAGGCAAGAAATTTTTGCAGTGTTCTTCCAAAAAGATGAGATGTTGCACACATTACATTGTTAGCTTGTCCATTCAGAAAGCAAAGAGGTAATTTAAGGTGATGATAGATGGAGATAGATAGATATCTTAGCTCCAAAGCCGAAGCTTTTGTCTAGCCTTTCAAAATTCTAAAACACTGGCTGCATATACCCTAAATCTAGGAAAATAATCTAGCACACAAATATTTTAAATTTACCAAATTCTTCATATGAGTAATTCTATTAATGGCACCACAACTTTATGTCAGTGCTTACCTTCACTCATTCTCTTGTTATTTGTAATTTTCCCCGCCAGAATCACACCTATACATGACAGAACTACTTTCTTCCATGATTCTTGGCAACAAGACTAACCAGAATCTGGGCTGAGGCTTTGAAAAATGAGTATCAGACAGACATGTATCTGAGAATATCCACTTTTCCTGACAGAATAGTTTATAAAAGGATTAAATGCAACCTCTAGCAGGGAATTCACTTTTAAAATTGAAAACTCCACTACATCAAAAATGACTTGTTAAAGAAATCGAGGCAACCATTTACCCCAGGAAGGCCCTGCTTTTATCTTCAGGAGGTCTTGGAGAAGGTAAGGGATAAATACTAATTTCATGAAAAGCAAAACTTTGTTTTTAACATCATATCAAAAACAGCAGCAGAGAGATAGAACCTCATGGTACCAGCACACACCTGCTAAAGTATCAGCCACTGACTTGCTTCAAGCAGCTATCAGAACTGTCTTCCTTCCAGCATGTGTCAGGGAAAGATCTAGGATTTTTTACTACAGCTGTGTATGGTAGTTCAGAAGAAGCAAGTTGCAGGCCCAGGGAAAGTGAAGTGGGCTGTGTTAGCAAGACCATAGCCAGCTTGTCAGTGGAAGTGACTATTCCCCTCTCCTCAGTACCTGTGAGACTACATTTGAGCACTGTGCTCAACTTTGGGCTCCCCAGTTCAAGACAGGCATGGACATTCAGAAGCATGTCTAGTTACCAAGGGGATTAGGTGGTTGAAACAAGAGGACAGCCTCAGAGAGTGGAATTTTATTCAGCCTTTGTAAGAAAAGGCTTAGAAGGCATCTAATTGCTGTCTGTAGCTACCTAATCAGAGCACAATCTGATTGTTAATAGAAGGTGCATAGTCACAAAATAAAAGCCAGTAGCCAGAAGTAGGAAAGCAGTAATTTTTCATATAAGCAAAATTTTTGCAGCATGACAACAGTCACTGGACCATGTGCCCAAAGAAGTTGTAGAATCTCCATCCATGGAGATGGTCAAAGCTCATCTGGACACAACCATGAGCAACCTGCTCTAACTGGATCTGCTTCAAGTGGGAGGTTGGAGTAGATGATGCCTAGAGGTCCCATCCAACCTAAATTATTCTGTGATTGTGCCAACTGACTGCAAAAGAGAAAACTGAGTCAATTCACCTGTTAGCTTATAACTTAGACTCAGCATTGCTAAGAAGCTGAAATTGCTACCAACTGTACCATTACACCAGTCACATAGTGCAGTTGATTGACAAGTGCTCAGTACAATTTAGGTAGCTGGGCTTATTTCAAAAAGCATCTCTTTGATCAGCTTTGTTTTTATTCACATTTTTTAAGCATTATTTGTGTCATTCCTTAAGGACACTTCTCACCTATCCTTTCACAGTTTATCTCCTGAATAGCCCTATTTATTATCTGATGCAACTTGGTATGCCAGAATAACCTATGAAAACTACTAACTTTTTCCCTTTTTCAACAGACTGTCATGAACTAACTCGGAGAATTTAGAGAACAGTTCAGTAAGCTCCCTAAAACTTTCCTACGATGAGACCCACTAGTAAGCTGACAGGTATCATGCATGGATCCTAGAGTAATTGCTTCTGTACTTTTTTAGCTTAAAAAACTGTTGTATCTCACAGTGTTCAATTACTGAAATACACCTCAATGCAGTATCCCTCTCAATTTGGCATCATTCATTAGGAGAATTTTTTAAAAGACCCGCTAGAACAATATTGTCACTGCTTAGTGTTTTAACCGAATCCAGTGCATGCTACAATTTGTTGTAATTTGTGGAAAGTTACTACACTTCTCAGATGACTGCATTAGGGACATCATAAGACACTGATGGCCCCACAAGCCTAAAAAAAAGGCTGTTGCTGGACTTCCAGCTCACACAAAGCAACCTGAAGCTGACTGAGAAAACTCAGAAGTTCTGAAAGCTTGTTTATAAGTTGTGCCAGGGAAAAAACTTGGTTTATATAAGATATTATGTAAGATATATATATAAGGTATTTCCTATATACTAGGAAAAGGCCTGTGTATCAGGAAACATTGACTGGGCATCCACCTCCATCACATATTCCTTGTGAATCTGTGGACACAATTTGAAAATCCATGTCTTGGCTTTCCACCTTGTAATAGAAAATATATTTTTCCTTGTTTTCAGTCACATCTTTACCCTGTGATCTCTTATGGGCAGATACTTTTATCTTTGTAGATAGATGTGTGCTTAAGACATAGGAAATAGAGTTCCATACCTCACTTGAAAAGTAAGTATCCTACAGCCTAAACACTTGATTTGCAGATAGCTTCCTTTCATTCTCAACATCAGTTTTGAATGCACACAGAACAGGACACACAATGCATGTTATCAAGAGCATAAATGCATGAGCTAACTATTGTATTTTAGTGTGTTAGCCATTTTCTTGTGCTTCGTACATCCTCTAGCTCTTTAGGTTACCAAGGATAACAGAAAAAAGCTTCAAAGGGCTAAGATCTCAAATAAAGTATCATCTACTCTATAATTCTTAGACTTACAGAACTTTAAACTTAATATACATGTCAATGCTGGACTAACGTGTAGCCCTCTTTTGAAGCAAATCAATGATAAAGAATTAACTGATTTAAAAGGAGGTTATGTCCAACTTTTACATTAATTTTGGGGTAGGGAATGAGGGAATATGTTTTTCTTCTCCAGTGAACTGGAAAGCAGAAGCAATATGTTGTTCTACTTTTAACTGCTAAAGTAATGTTCTTTGCTCTGCAGGTTGTTCCAGTCTTAGTTTTCTTCACTCATCTACGTGTGACTAACCGTAAACAAGCTGGGGATATTGTCCAAGACATGTTCTTCCCTCCTGTTTTGTGTTTCTTACTTCCGAAAAATGCAGGTAACAATGGTTACCTCATTCTCAAGCAAATAAGAATTAACTAAAGTTCTCTAAACTCCCAAAATGAAACTTGCAATGTAAGATTAAAGCCCCTCCCTTGCATGTCTGAACAATGCTATGTTTTTACATATGCAGAGCATTCCTTACGCTGTTGAAGTCATAACTTGCTAATTTAAGTGACATAAGTGAAGTTTTAGTGCTTTTCACTCCTGGTCTTAGATCAACCAACAGAGAGCTAATACAGCCAGTAGTGAGAAAGCTGGTTTGTATTCAAGCATATGGAATGCCAGTGCTTTGTGTGGCACCAGGAAATTATGAACCTTGTTCCAGTCACTTACAACTATGCAACCCACCAAAAGCTGTGCAGCTAGAGGAGCGTTAATGACAGAGTACTCAAGGACTGGATCTACTATGACCTGCAGAATTTTTATTACTTCTAGTGATGAACAAGATGCAAGAACCCTTCTCGATCTCCAAGGTTGAGGTGGTTGCACAAGCCAGATGCAGGAAGGAAAATGTAGTCTATTATGTATTTGCTTGCTGCAAATACTTGGTTCAGAAAGCATTTCAAAGCACATGCTGTGCCTCATAGAAAGCTTTTTATAACACTATTTTTTCAGACTGAAACTGCAGTTTAAACTTTTCTGGATAAAACAAACAGTACAGAAAATCTTCTTCTGTTTTCCTTCATCACTTTAGCAAAGGTCTGTGAGAGGAAACATTTCGCTCCAAAACTGTTAATCTCTGTGTACCACCAGTATCAAGCCCAGACTTAGTATTCCTCCAAATAATCAGATGGTTTTTCAGTTTTTTTCTTGTTTGAACACTGTGTTAAGGGTACAGTGCAAAGGACATGGCTGTTAGAGCTGAACTGCATCTGAAATGTTATTAAGACATAAGACTCTTTCCCTTTACATGCTCAGTAAGTGTTTCCACTGATGTGAAACAAGTTCTGTGTTATCCTTCCCAAAGGCCCTCCTATCACCTCTGCTGCTTGCTATTGCCAGTGCCATCTACTAACAGTAAGTATTGGGGTTGAATCACTTATAAAAAGAAGGTTTATCTGAGGGTCTGTAATGCCAAGTATTACCTAGGTAAAGTACACTCACAACAGAAGCCCTTCTAATGAGACCTGAGTGTGTGCATGTGTATGTGTAAGAAGACATTTCAGTCCTCAACAAACTGTTTACTGTTCAAACATTAAATAAATGTAGAACTGTTTTAATCAGCTGAACAAATATTTAATGTACACTCCGGTGTAAGAGCTATGTTTAAAAATATCACTTATGCAGCTAAGACATAGGGAATTTATGGAAAGTAATGCTCTGAAAGGTAAAACACTGTCTAAACAAAACTTGTACATAAAAACAAAAGTCATACCTTGTCAACCTCTACCTAATGTAATCTTCACTATTGACAGTATCAGTCTTTAATATTGAAGTATTAGCAGGATTGGCTTACTAAGGAAAATGCTTTGGTTTTCAAGAAGTCATAATTGCTGTGCAGAAATAGGACTAGTTTCTACTAAACCAAGTCGGGAGTGTAATGCACAGTAATGTTAATGTTATATTCACAGCAGGGCTTCCTCTGTAGAGTAAATGTTTGTTTACTCTCTGGGATCGAAACACTGAAGGTCATTCATTGCAGGAGTAGATGGATTTCCGTCTACAGCTGTTAGAAAGGATTTGTAAAAAATCTGACAGGAAATTGCAACTTCTTTGAAACACATGTGCCTGAATAGGTTCTGCGTAAATACAGTACAATGCTGGCAGAAAGTGCATTTTTTTTAGACATAATCTCTTAAAAACACATACATGTGCATCTCCTTGGGTCCATCTATTTTCATACAGTTTGTAGCTGTCTTCTTGTCTTTTCTTGGAGTGGATGTGTTTCAGCAGGAAGTTTTTCAAATGATTATGTAGTGACAGAGAGGTTTTTGTTCCCATTGACCTCACAGCTCGCAACACATTACAAGTTTAGCACCTCTACCCTCTACTCATGTGCATTTTGTGAGCAAAAAGCATTAGAACCTCTTGCAAACCCTTCTCTCATCAACTGCTTGCTTTATTGTACAGAGATACAAATGCAGAACTAGGCAGAATACCTTTAGATTTAAAGAGTACAGGTTGGCATTCAAATATGACACAAGTTCTATAAAACTAAATTTAAATGCCTAGAAGAGCAAGAAACAAACAGGCAGAAACATACCTATTGCAATTAGACATGAATTGAGCTCACTCCACCCCTTCCGTGAAGCACCCAGCACAAACTATTTTGCTGTTAGAGCACAAGGGACCATGTTGAGGTCACTCAGACCTCTGTTTTCCAAAATACCACTACCTTCAGGTGCTGGTTATTTCAGGTCAGGACCAGAAGGTTGTAATCATCAAAAGCAAGAGAAACCTGCAAGTCAGCAGGACTTCAATAAAAGTTATGATGTCTAGATACAAGTGTATAGGCAGTTGTATAGTCTGGGGCTCTTCATGTCCTCAAAGGATGTGGTGAAATCCACCCGAAGGAAGCTAGCCCTTTCAAGAAGGATTAATTCTGTTTTGAGCTCTAAACTATTGATGACTGAATTCCTCACTCCAAACCAGTTTTTTATCTATCTGTGATGGTTGCTGTAAGAGTCAGAACTACTAGCACTTATGTCACGAGGGAGGCACTATGCTTGACAAGAAATCCACAGGTGTATTTTAAGTATACCTTTAGTTGCTTCTGACTCCCTCAAAGATTGTCTAACATAAATTTTGAGTTCAATATTACATGACATTACTGTAGCATCATTTAACATACTTACTGTAAGAGCTTCACTTTTGTAACACAGGTCTATTTTTAAATAATTTTCTCAGATGCAATAGCATTGATGTAAAGATCCTGGATAAAATATGAGTCTAGGCATGTTTATTCTTAGAGAGACAAAGAATTGGTCGATTCCATACGTACTTGATCGGGATATATCAGGACAACAGGAAGATCCAAGATCTTCATCAATAGGGGTTTGGAGGTTTTCTCCCTCAGAGTCTATCTGGAGCTCCTCTGTGCTGAAGTGTATAGACATGCAGAAGGAAATATTCCTCCCATCAGCGTGGCCCTTCTTTCCTTCTGCCTAGCTGATGCAGTGGTAGTAACAGCGCTGTGCAACATGGCACATAGCCATGGTGAGAGGTGTTAAGCTCCATTTCCTGGAACGGTAGCAGGCCAGGTGGAAGCATCTTGGGTACCAAATGTGGCTCTCTAGCTACCACTTGGATCACACACTGAAAAGAACCCAAAGATTAGGAACTAATATTGCACTAGCTGCCAGTAAATTATAGCTAATTGCGTTCTTACACCTAGTTCCCTTTGTTCTGCTTGTTTCTGTCTGGATTCTTACCTAAACAGGAGGCTCTCCATGAGGAATAATCTCCATAAATGAAAGGTAGCAGAGTTGTTGCATTCAAATTACACACTTTTCTCATTTTTTTCAGAGCCTGCTCAAATGCTGTGTGTCCCTAAGCCAAGAGGGTGTGTTTGCATGGCAATGAGCAAAGACAGATTTCATGGCACATATGAACAGTATCACAGGAACAAGAAAAGACAAAGGGATACAAAATCTAATAATTAGCTATTGTTTAGCTCTTACTAGAATAAGCAAATCAGAATCCCTTCTAGATTCTGGACTACTCTCCAGAGCTTTTTTTTATTTTTACTTTCTTCTCAGCCAAAAATCAGTAAGATTGACAGCAGCTCTGTTTGTTTTCAGGCACTGTTGGGCAGGCTTATACAAAACGACAGTATGCACACAAGTGTAGCTCAAGATGAGTCAATAACATGATGTTTGGATGTTAGAGGGTTTGGGTTTTTTAAGTATTTCTATGATCAATTAGTCTAAATTTTTACAGCCTCATTGCTGAGATTTTTAAAACACTGTATCAAAGACACTACTGAAAAAAACAACTATTGCCTAAATTAAAAAAAGTTTATAATTTTGTATTTACTCTGATAGGAGAGAGCTGCTGAAAGGTACAATTTCCGATTTGGCCAAGAGGAAGCAGTAATCACACATACTGTTTCTATATCAAATTAGATCAGATTATGTCACTGGTAAACTAATAATATTTAATCACTGATTAAAAAAAAACCCAAAGACCAAAACCCAAAAACATACCACAAACTTTAACCTTTGTAGAAAGATGCTGACAAGAGCTAAACACAGGTTTTCAAAAGAAACAGTACTTGCACTTGAAGACTGGATTCAGAGTAAGTGTAGACTACCCTGGAGTTTTTTGTGTCACTGTATAACTGCAATTCTGTAAAACTGTTCTAAATAAACCTGGAGGGTATGTCTTTTGAACCAGATACACTCGTAATTCCTTAATTTTACCTGCAGTGTAGCAGAACAGGTGCTGACATTAAAAATTCCTGAATTGAGGCATAATGCTAGAAAAAAGAACACATCTACTGATTCTCACACATCTGCTGCTATTAGAACAGATATGCACCTTCCAAGATTCTCAGCACTTCCGTACCTTGCTATATGAGCAGGCGCATTATAATTACTGCTCCTTCTTCACAATCAAGGTGAAGGCAGCTATGATGGTAGGCCCTATAAAAATGCATAAAGAGATTCCACTCCCAAAGATCTACATAATAGATAAATACCTGAGACAGACTGTCAGGCAGCAAAGAGAATTCTAGGGAGAGATGAAGTGATACATTTAAAAGGTTAAAGGGCTGGAAATTCTTGTCTGCATTAGATCACATTGCAGGCCCCTGTAGTTGCAAATAGATATTTCCTAATGTTTCCTTTTTAAATTCATTATTATGAATAAATCTAAATAAATGGCCTAATTCTAAAAATTTCTAAGGACACATCAGATTTTCCTAAGTTCAGTGAAGTTTTTTACAATAACGTGTATAGGAGTAAGACAAATCCCTTAGTTTAATGATTAATCCTTCACCACAGAAACCAATGAGAAAGTTGCTATTCAAGTGAATAAAAACAGGAATAGAAAATATTTTTTGTCTGTAGAGGGTCACACTAATTTTAAAGTAAATGCATTTGCCAACATGTTTTCCTGAGTTCGATAATATGATTGCATAAAAATTGGCATTGGGTGGCTCGTGCAAACTAGTCTGTACATATCTTACATGGTATTTGTAAACCTTATATCATCACAGCTACAGGACATAAGGCATGAAATATTTGTAAGCAATGTTAATGCCTCTTATTTGAACAAAGACAAAGTTCAGGGAAAAAATGGTGTCACATGAGCCTTTATCTGCTGAAGTTCTCTGCTAGCTGTTGGTGAGTTTTAAGATTACCCACATGCACTGTTGATAAACATTTATACAATCATGGATACTCACCTATTTGTCATTGATTTGAAGTAAATTACTGCTTTTGGAAACATCTGCAATCCTTGGAATATTCTTGGATAGGCAGGACTAGAAATTCCTATCTGGGGTATATGCATTCCAGAGATTCTTTAGAAATAAATTACATACTTTAAACCCAACAATATAATGCTTTTTACAGTTGAAAATATATATATCTACATTTTTAATGTTTCACTTGTAAAAATTGGTATATTTCAAATAGAATTCTAAATATCTACTCATTTTCCTTTACAGACAGTTGAGAAAGTTCTCCTCCCAAGTACACAAGGATTACCCCAAAGGTTTAATAGAAACTCTCTAAGCAAAATGTATTTGGCTCACATGAAATGTGAAGTAAAATTTACTGAGTGATTTTATTTCTGTGTAAATTTTACTTCTATTCTGTCCCTTAGTAATGACATTACAGAATGCAACAAAACTGTTCAGAAAACCAAAAAGCCTTTACAATATGAATGTATTATAATTACAAGATAAATAAAATATGATGTATATTTATGTACAGTACAAATACAGTGTATATTAGAAGTGACAGGCACAATGACTCTTGGAAGACACTTACCAAAAATTAGCGCTTCTTCCCCTCCTCCCCAAAAGCACAAAGAGACCATATATTAGACCACTGTTTTGCTGCTAACTGCACATGATAATCTCTGTTTTTATGTATCTGTATGGATCTCCTTCCCTGATGGCTCTGTCTGTCTGTTCAAAGGTAGGGTTTGTACACAATATCTGGTTATCACATCACATGCAACTGTTACTAACTTCCTTGAACTCCTCGTAGCATCTTTGCAGGAAGGAGTAGGGAGAGGCCAAAAGGTATCAGAGGCAGCTATCAATCTAGGTTTGCTCTGGTAAATCCAAATCAAAAGTTTCAATATATGCTATTCAAACTTAAAAGAAAAAATAAGCATACCAATTTCATCATTTCCTCCTGTTTGTTTACTAAATTTTAGTCGGATGCAGCCAGCCAACAATGAAATTCTGATAAGGTGGAATCTCAGGTGGGATCTCCACTTCATTTTAGTTCGATAATATAACCTCATCTCAGTTCCACCTCAGAAAATTGTTTCTGCCTCACAGATTTACCCTGTGGCATAAGAATTCCCATTCAACAGGTACACACTGCCATCTAAAGGCCAGTGTTTGGACTTTTCTAGATCATTTGGGTTCCAAACTCTCCACTGATTCTCCTCGCCGTGGCAAAACCGAAGTTGCAAAAATACAAAGCTGAAATTTTGGAAGAAAATACAAGGAAGGGGCTTATAGCTGAGATTCAAACGGGAAGATGATACCGAGTCAGGCCCTGCAGACCTGCCAATGACAGCTGTGCTTCTGACTATTGAGAGACTTAACATGACTAGCCAGCCCAGCAGCTGCATCTTGCTACGCCTGATGGACACATTTTTGAATGGAACTTTTCTGGTCAGTTACCTCATTGCAATATTACTGAAGTGTAAGAGCCGGACCTTAGCCTAACCAAGGCTATTACCACAGCTGCAAAAAATGGAGGCCAGAACTGCATTTCACAAATCAGTATAACATATTAAAACTTTACATATCACATGCAGATAATAGCAAGGTATTATTCCATGAAAACAGGTTATTTTGCCTCCCTAAGCAGATGATTTCCTTTATAAATTGTCATTAAAATAATAAAATAATTTAGATTGGATATATTGTTCTCAGGAGCTCTGGTTTTAGCTGTCCATTTATACCTCCGTGGAAATTTTATATCACATGTCTTCATGCTCACCTTCATCAAAAAAACTAAGGAGAAAGCCCAGTAACCTCTCTCCTTTGAAGAAGCACAAGGATGACAAACTTCAGGTTATCTTCTGGATGAACAGAAATGTGTGGCTGCCTCCAAATATTCTCTTTTCATTCCCTGGGGAGCAGGTGGGTCAGTACATTCCCATCATCCTGAAGAGCCTTTGGGACTTACTAAATCTATATTCATTCCTCAGGGTGACAAGGCATGAGAACAGTGCTGACACATATTCTTTACTATTATGTATTCTAAGTCAATATAAGTAGAAGCCAAGGGCCTTTACAAAGCAACATTTGACCAAGGCCTACCAGGTGACACTTCCCACTGGTATGATTTAGCAAGTAAAGTTGCCAGTGTTAAATATAAGCTTTCTCTGGATTTTGAACGTACAAACTTTAAATAACGCCACATCCTCCACCTTGAGCTAAGTGACTCCACATGATCTGAATGCATATTGGTACAGCTCAAAACACAAAGGAAATAGAAATGAAGATTCTTTTCTTCAACTGTAGGATTGCCTATACTTTGCTCTGATAGGAAGCAGATTCTTGTCTTGGGGCAAAAAAAAAAAAAAAAAAAGAAAGAAAAAAGAAAAAAACCTCACAATATTTCAACTGGTTATTTCAGTCAAAACAATATCTCACTAGGACCTGGGACCTTCAGTCTCATTGCTGCCTGTATAGCAATTGAGGAGTACAGAAGAGCATCACAGAAGACTTAAAAAACTTGTATCATTCCATGGGACCCTCACTGACCATAGTAATCTGTAGGATAAATCCAATAAGCAAAATTCTTCTGCTGGAATGGCTGTAAAGATAGATTAGCATGCTGGCTGTGAGAACATTAGTGTCTGCAGGCATTAGCATTTTAAAAATAGATTCCTAATGCTAAGCCTAGTGTATCAGTTTCAGAGTCACAGCTTAGGAGCCTAGAATCTCACATTCAGCAAGGTAGATAAAGAGATGACCAGAGGAAACACCTTTAGAACTGTACACAGTATCTTGATCAATGGAGCAGGTATGCAAAGTGTGCATCTGCTCCCAAACTGACCAAAGCACAAGGAACATGGCTGGATGAGCAATCCTGTCCTCTTCCCTGAGGGCCAGGACTCATGGCAACCAAGATAAGCACCAAATACCTCAGTACACGCTACAAAAGCAACCTAACTTTATATTGTCTTTACCTCTTGCATCCTGCTGCTGTGGATCTTGGTCAGGTTACTCCTTATTAGATTAGTACAAAACATATAAAGTTAATCTGTGCCATGGAATCGAATGGTTGGCATAGAAAAGGATTTATAAGATGCTCAACTTTCTATATGATATTTCATATAACGATCTGTTTCAGACTGTTTGTTTTTTAGTCACATCTTTTATTACTTGTTCTAATAAAATACATCCATTCCATAGTGTAAAGCACCAGCCCTTCACCTTCAGTGTTAACAAAAGTAGTACGATAGACTGACAAAAACTGCATATTGCCCTATTTGTGCTAAATACGTGTAGTTCCTGCTTCCTCGTGTAGTTTTGCATCATTGAATCCCCAATATGGTGCAGATAATTTACAGAAGGGTCATTTCTGAAGTGGTTATTTGACTGGCTTCCAGCAGCCACGTATAGTTTCTACACTCTTTTGTATCAGCCTGTCCCTGTCCCTGTATGCCACAGGAAAACTTAAGAGTGGTGAGATGGAGAGGCATTTGGAGCTCCAGCTCATGTTTCCTACTCTCAAAGGTCACTTTACCCCAGATTTTCATTCTAACTTTCTTGTTAAGTGTTTGCTTTTTAAGTTTTTCTACCCTACATGTAAACACATAAATTAGTAGTCTAATTTTCTGCAAGGAACATGCTATACATAATCATAATTTCTTGGGGTGAATCTCCTGATGATTTAAATCTATGAAGTCTATAAAGTCTACTCTGTCCCACTATAGCTAAACAATTGGATTACTATTTTGAATTGCCAATATACCTTTACAACCTGTTTATCTTCCAACCTCCACCTCTTCCCTCAAGTCTCCTCTTGCTATTTGCTCTGGTTAAGAACAAACACAACTCCCAGAGTATGCATAGTCTGGATTAAAAGTATTGCATTTTATTTACCACCCTGTTCACAAGAAAGTTTATGCTGTGAAATTTCATCTCTCCATTAAATCCGCTGAAGCACATAAGTAACTAGCTCCTTTTAGGATCTCAGACTTCACTGTACAAATGTGAGAGTTGAAGCTTCTAATAAATGCAGTGAAATAAACCTTGTTCCAAGCAGAAGGCATACAGAACATGAAATAATGGCTATGAACTTTTTATATTAGATGTGTGTGCATGTTTCATACAGAGAGAGATAATATGCAACATCTAGGGAAGAGAAACTTGACTGAACATTAACTTTCCAGTCATCAAAGAGCATTTATGAGCATTTATCTTTGTATCTCAACTTACCTGAATTGCTGCAAAGTTATTCATTAGCCTGCTCACATTGTGCTTTGTGATTGTTCTTCATTAGCCACAGTATTACAGCATAGATGCAAGGACATTTAAGCATATTTTATTTTGTGTGCATATAGAATTAGGAAGGGGCGAACGCAGCGTTCACATTTGTTTAAGAAATATAAAACACTTTTGGAAGGAAGTTAGTATCTTTTTGTATCATTTTTCTTTTCTAAGTTAAAAATGTAAGTGGCAGTTTAGTTGCATCCATTACTTCAAATTTTGAGGAAATAATGCAGAGCATCCAAATACGCAATCCAACAAGACCCTGAGTCCCTTGAAAGCTTAATGACTTATTTCTCAAAACAGAATGAAGAAAGGGAGGAAAAGTACATGGGAGGAAAAGTACTGTTCCTTTTCTTTAAAAAAAACTTGAAATATGTTTAAAAACATTTTATGAGGTCACACTAAAAAAAGAGTAATTGGAAGAAAAATTCTGCTTGTCTAAGCGAAGAGCACATTTGTAGCGGTAGGGTAAATGTTTTATCGATTGGGAAACTGGGAAACTCAAGTCATTACTCACCATGGGCTAAAGAATAATTGCTAATGCTCTGGCGGAAAGATTAAAAACAGTTTCTGGAAGTATTTCTTACAATGATCAATGGTGTATCATCCCAGGCCATTGGATCTTCAATAACATTTTTCCCTTTTGGGATACAATCAATTTTTATAATATGATTCATTTGCCAGCAGGCATGCTTTCTTCATACGATGAAAAGGCACTTATGCACCTTATATTGTTGAAAAGTAATCTTATACAGCCGGAGCCCAAGCTCTGATATAAAAGATTTTTCCAAATTCATCTCTATTTTTAAGTGGGTTTGGGAAATAGATGTGGTGAATGGCTGCTGGCTTTTGTATTGTTTTCCCTCTATTTGGTTTTCCATCAAAGTCATTTTAAACCTTTTTAAATAATCATCATTATTACAGCACAGATGTGCAAGAAGAATTGAACAGATATGAAAGTAAGCCATTCTCTGACCTGTGGGTTGCTTAAGTAATTTATTGTGTACACATTAATTGTAGTGGTAATTCAGGTCAGGGGTAACTATAACATTACTCTAGCTCTTTTGTAAAAAACTTCTATGCTTTTGCTTAAGTAACCAAATGCTGTCCACTACTTAAAAATTGTCTGACTTAATGAATAACTGCTTAAATAATTAAAACTATCAGGATTACAAAATCAAATACATGTACATATACACAAATTGTTTCTTACCCTGAAAAGGAAACATTGCTGAAGGAGAGAGCTAGCGGAATGAACTTCACCTCTTTGTCACAGCAGACAGCTGACTTGATAGATAAACTAGACAGATACAAACCCAGACTCATTCAAAGTTCCAGCTGAGATCAGAAAACTCCTCACAGCAGAATCATCAGAGTGTCTATGAGGCAAGGATACAGGTGCAGTTGGAACTGCCTCACTCTTTTTGACCAATGCCAACTCTACCTTGTTAAAGGCCCTAAAAAGTTTTAGCCAAGATATTTTGTATTACATTTGAGTTTTACATGTCAAAACATTTCACAAGAAAACCCTATTAAGCTTTTCTGTCAGATCTTATAGATGTAAGAAGCTCAAATAAGACTTATAATGTAATTGGTAATATCCCATAATCTGAGACAGCCTAGTCTCCTGTTTGTACAATTTCTGCTGATTTCAGTTAACAGAAAACTGCAAGTTAAATTGGCTTACAAGAAGACCGCATAGTGCAAGAGTCCACATCTTTCTTGACAGAAGCAGAGAGTGGCATTCTCTAAAAAAGTTCAAAATACAAACCCAGTCTCAAAAATAATCCATCAGGTTGAACAACTAAGGAATGCCTCAGCTATATTAACATTAGTGGAAGACCAAAGGATGGGGCAGCTATCAAGCAGGACACAAGTGTTTACTCCATTTGTCTTGATCGAGTAGGTTTAAGCAAGTTTCACAGAAAGGGTGAACGTGTAACAGGCTACAGGCATCTTCTGATCTGTGCATGTGTTGGGTCTGCCTGGGATGAAGTTAATTTTCCCTATAGCAGCCGTCATAGTGCTGTGCTCTGTATTTGTAGCTAGAAAGCTGTTGATAACACAACAGTGTTTTGGCTACTGTGGAACAGTGCTTGCGCAGCATCAAGGCTGTCTCTCCAACATCCCCCACTCACCCACAAATGCATGTAGGCTGTGGTGGGCAAGAGCTTGCAAGGGGACATAGCCAGGACAGCTGGCCCAAACTGACCAAAGGGATATTCCATACCATATGATGTCTGTTCAGCAATAAAATCTAGGATAAGGGAGGACAGGGCGGGGCATTCATTATTACAACGTTTGCCTTCCAGAGCAACCAGTACGCATACTGAAGCCCTACTTCCCACGAGGTGGCTGGATATCACCTGCTGATGGGAAGTAGAGAATAAATCTTTTGTTTTTCCTTTGCTTCTGTACACAGCCTTTCCTTTTGCTTTATTAAACTGCCTTTATTTTGACCCACTAGTCCTTTTCCATCTTATTTTCTTCTCCCTGTTCTTCCGAGGGGAGTGATAGAGCGGCTTGGTAGGCACCTGGTGGCCAGCCAAGGGCAACCCACCACAGTGCATCATGGAACTACTAGATTAAGACTCTTTTGATGCTTCAGTGGAGTAGGAAAGGGCACCTGTTTTCAAGGACAGTGCTTAAATGAGAATCAGGCTGGTAAATGTCCAAACAGAGAGAATTTCAATGCGTAACTTGAAAATTTACATTCTCCCTTGACTTGGGAAATTATTGAAGAGGCATATATCAAGATTTTCTAATGGTGATGTACATTTGATCCGTTAGTACCACAGACATCTATTTATTCTTGATGCTGCTACCTGACTTTACCTTCAATAAAACAAATACCTGCCACTATAACCTTTTTTTTCTTAGACAGAAGAGGATGTTAAATATTTGAACTCTTCCTCTCTTCACAAAGGAGCCCAACCAGCATAGATTTCAGGTGCTATGTTTTCTAAATTTCTATTATGTGTCCTATGTTAGCATTTAATCAATAATTTCCTGATTCAGGTGCTGGGGCAAGTTGACCTTCTTCAACCCCAGAGGTCTGAAAGTTTCTGTAGTATCAAAATATTATTCGGTTTACATTAAACTTAGAAGAAATTGTCAAGAAGAGAACAAAGAATGGGCACAAAACAGAAACTAATGGAAAAACTGTGAAAATGGAACATAGAGAAGAGAAAATTAAGAAGCAAATAAACTGAAAGAAGAAACTGGAGTGCACCATGAAAAACTTGATAATGAAAAGAAGTGCCAATATATACCCAAAAAGATTATCTCTACAGAGACTTCCAATTAGATTTTTAAAAAGTGAATTTGTTTTAATTAAACCCTCTAAAATAAAGAAACAGCAATCACATATATTTGGTTCAAAACCAGAAACATTCATAATACTCAAAGTACTTTGAGATTTTTAATACTTACACATTATAAAATGAAGCAATCTCTTAACACAACAAGAAAAAAAAGTGTTTGGAGAACAAGTGTTCAAAGGTCTTTGGAAACATGCAAGAACAAGTGGGCCAAGACTAATGCTGCCCTGTTTTGTTCATCCCTTACTCTTGCCCTGACATAGCCTGCTTGCGGACCATAGATCTTAGTAAAAGACAGGCACTCTAAGAGCATTCTTCCCACTCCATCAATGTGGGCAGAATGAAATATTGTGCAAGTCTTAGTTTCTTCTTCTTCACCTGCTGATCCTCAGAGCCCAAGAAGAATAGGTTAGATTATTTCCTCCCTAGAGCAAACAGGAACTAGGGTTTGACTCGTGAATCTGAAAGACAGTTACTTCCTGGTATGCATCTGCATCTGCAGATCTACATTGCCTCAATCATGTTTTCTGATTACTGGCAAACATCTATATTATTATGGGTTCTTGTACCTAGAAAGGAAGGAGTAAAATAATCACAGTGATTATAAGTAGATTAATTTGCTGAAGAACGCAACAAAACTGCCTTTAAGAAAATACTTCTTTGGTATAAGGAAGTATAGCTAGAAAAGTTATGTATGGTATATATGCCTTATAGTGAAATGCTTCTAGAAAAGCAGTTTTTCTCAGCTGTCTGATAAAAAAAAAAAAAAGGAAAAGGGGAAGAAAGGAAGAGAGAATGGGAAAGACAAGACCTCAAAGCTTCATCAATTTAAAGTAATTTTAAAACCTCATATTATATTACAACTGGAAAGTCATGGGGGAGAGGATTGGAACCAATACATACTTACATAGCTGCAGACAATCCAATCCAAACAAGTTTGTGACAATAACCCACTACTCAAATCACTTTCAGACTTTAAAAGAAAATCCAATTCAGGCATTTTTTTCAGACTCAGCAATTTAAAACTTTCATAAAGCAGAAAACATTTCCATGAACAGACTGTCAAGTATATTAGAAAACATTGGTTTAACAGTGAGAAAGACAGAGTGCCCACAATGTCTGCTCATGTCCATCAGTTCAGAGCCAGCTGCAGAAATGTAGCCCCTCATAAATAAAAAGCTTAAAATTTTCTGTGTCTCCTGCTTATTCAGACTTTCAAGAAGTGACTTACTGGCAGATGTTCAAAGGTGGAAGCCAAACTCAAAACAAACACTTTAATAAACCCCTGATTGGAAATAAAAATCCCAACTGAAATCAAAGACAGTTTAGCCATTAGTTTCAGACTTTCATATCAAAACCTCAATTTCTAAAATGACTTAACAAGATGGACCTGATTACCAGCATAGAAAACTTATAATTCAGAAGAGCCCATAATAGTTGCCATGGTCTGCACAAAGAGGTTCTCTGTAGAATTTGTTAATACCAACATATAGCATATTTTTATGAGCCAGCATAGTGAATGAATAGCTGGGTGTGAAGCTGAAGCTAGCCTGCCCTCCGAAAAAGCATTTTAGTTATTACAGTTCTTAATAGCCTAGGAACATCCAACTTTTCTTCATACTATGAGGGACTTTATCAAAACAATTCACCATTACTCAAAATTTTCCCACTGATAATATGCTTTCATGTTTCACTAACAAATTAACTGTTCCTGTTTTCACGATACCCACTTGCTCCACTTCATTGCAAAGCAGTTCAATCAGGTTTAGTCAACAACATGGTACTTTTCTGCATTACCTGCCTATTCTATACCCATGACAAAATTCTGGTTCCTATCACTTATTCATTTAATATCAGCATTACAATTTCCATTTGATGCTACTCTTACACCTTCATCTTTAAATATATGCTTAACTGTTTGCATTTAGTGCAAAAGATTACACTACCTGCCACTAGTAGTTAACACACCTCCTCTAAATTTTGTGGATTGACTACTCATTCATGCACTGAATAAAAAAAAATGTTAACAAGCATTAACAAAAAGTCTATCCGGTCTACCCCTTCAATAGCTTCATAAGCAATCTTTCTCCTACTCTCTCTCTTAAACAGCTTACATGATAGATTTGACTTATTACTCAGCCTGACTTTCCAACCACATATTATATTAATCTGGATTATTGATGAGAAATAAAACACTTCTAAGTATCTCTGTACATAGGCTTGCATAATGAAACACAGATCAAACAAACTCTTTGCTCCAGAAAGCTGAAATGCTCTCTCTAGGTCGAGTCTTAATGATGGCAGATGAAGTTTGGTTACTGATGTCATAAAAGGGATAACTGCGAAGTTCCTGATTCAATGGCAGACCATCCACACTTTCTTCCACATTCTCTTAGAAGATTGGTTTGGCTTTGTTTTCTCTAACTCAACAGTTTCATTGTATATGCATGGCATTTGTGTCCCATGAAAGTACAAAGCTCAGAAATATATGATTATAAACAACAGGCAAGCAGAGTTTATCTAAAACATTTCTATTAGAAAAGAAAGACTGCTCTTTTATTAGACTTATACTAGAATTTGTCTTGTTCTTCTTTCATCACTGTTGGTAAACTACTCCTAAAATAATCTAGTTATTGTAGGTTGCATTTGATGCTATTTTACCAGTCAGCTTATTGCTGAGCAAAAGGGTGTAATTTTAAATCATTCATAGATTTAACACTGGTCTTCTACTTCTGGTCTACTTTCCTTGCTTAAAAATAGCAAAAGAGAAAGGAGCTTTATAAATGGACTTCTGGAAAAGTAGAAGCATCGCTAAAAGGAAAAACAGGAGCCTAAAGAAAATAATACACCCTTCAGCAACCTTATCAAGCAGCCTTATCATATCAGGAAAGACTCTCTTTGTAAGATTCGTAATAATCAACCTAAAACTTTATTTACTGTGCTTGAGAAATGGTGAACACTTATTCCTAAAAAGTACTTATGATGTTGTAACAATGAAGAGCCTAAATGATTATCCATGGGGAGAAAAAGGATGGTTCACGATACAATCACTTTATCTATAAGTCTTCATGAACACAGTCAGCAGAACGCATGATCTCCAGAGTCTGTTAAACATTAATGTGTGTTTTGTGTGTGCCAGCAATTATAATCTATTATAATATATGAATCCATGCCCCAATTCAATAACTATTTATGCTAGCACAAGCCCACCACAAAGCAACATAAAAATTACTTATGGCATTTACTACCAAGAAAAAAATTCTACCGATTAATGTAATGCTATTAATTTTTCTATTTTATGTTATTTAGAACTGTACTCCATTGTTTGTTTTGCTGACAATGGCAGTTTAAGATTTAGAGTATCTGGTTTAATCTCTTTTCTGTCAATGGTATCTTAAGATTTAAAGGACCTATATTTTTGTCTAAATCTTGTTATATGCATTCTCCCTCTTCCCTTTACTTAACATGCTTCTGTGGTACAGCTCAGCTCTCCTGCCAGAAGCCTGCTCCTGCATGGGCTCCTCACAGACATGTCCACCTGCTGCGGCTGCGGTCCTTCACAGGCTGCTGTGTGGTTACCTGCTCCACCATGGGCTGCAGGGGGACAACCCGTGTCACCATGGTCTCCACCGTGGGCTGCAGGGGAATCTCTGCTCTGGCAGCTGGAGCACCTCCTCCCCCTCCTTCTTCACCGACGTGGGGCTCTGCAGAGCTGTTTCTCTCACATTTTGCCTCACTCTTCTCAGTCCAGCAGTGTTTTGCCCTTCCCTAAACACGCTTTCCCTGAGGCGCTGCCTTCTCGGCTGCGGGGCTCAGCCGTGCCCTGCCGTGCGTGGGCTGGTTGGAGCCGGCTGGAACCGGCTGTGTCTGGCACGGGGCAGCCCCGGCCTCCCCTCACAGGGGCCGCCCCTGCAGGCCCGGGTGCCAGCACCTCGCCACATAAACCCCATGCTTTCCACACCTCACATACTTAAAACACTGTCCTGGTTTCAGCTGGGATAGAGTTAATTGTGTTCCTAGTAGCTGGTACAGTGCTATGTTTTGAGTTCAGTACCCAAAGAATGTTGATAACACTGATGTTTTCAGTTGTTGCTAAGTAGTGTTTAGTCTAAAGTCAAGGATTTTTCAGCTTCTCATGCCCAGCCAGTGAGAAAGCTGGAGGGGCACAAGAAGTTGGCACAGGACACAGCCAGGGCAGCTGACCCAAACTGGCCAACGGTGTATTCCATACCATGGGACGTCACATCTAGTATAGGAACTGGGGGGGGGGGGCGGGGAATCGCCACTCGGGGACTGACTGGGTGTCGATCGGTGGGTGGTGAGCAATTGCACTGCGCATCATTTGTACATTCCAATCCTTTTATTATTGCTGTTGTCATTTTAGTAGTGTTATCATTATCATTATTAGTTTCTTCTTTTCTGTTCTATTAAACCGTTCTTATCTCAACCCACGGGTTTTGCTTCTTTTCCCGATTTTCTCCCCCATCCCACTGGGGGGGTGGGGGGGGGAGTGAGTGAGCGGCTGCGTGGTGCTTAGTTGCTGGCTGGGGTTAAACCACGACAAACACATACTTAAGAATTGTTGTTAAAACATACATTCATCACACAGTCTTTGTAAACCACACTTACAACAAAAACAACAAAATTCCACATGCCAAAATTGAAGGAACATCATCTCAACATTGGCAAAAGTGAACAATTTACACACACAGGGAAACTCCACACCTCCTCCCTTCAGCACTTGACAACAACAAATGTTTCCCCACAATTATTCCTCTTTCCAGCAATGTCCAGTCCAAGTTTTGCCTGTTACATCTCCCATTTGCTCTCCTTGACTTCCTCAAGCCCCATGTTGGGTGACAAAAAGGACAATGGTGAGTCATCCCCAGCCAGCAGCCAAATACCCTCCCCGCCGTTCACACACTCCTCTCTCCTTGGGGTGTGGAGGGAGATAAATAGAAGGAAGGTGACTCAACCACTTCCCTGGGAGCTTGTTCCAGGTGTTGTGGGATATCCTTTTGGCCAGTCGAGGTAAGCTGTCCCAGCTGTTTCCCCTCCTAAAGTCTTGCCTACCACCAACCTACTGGCCTTGGTGAGGGGGAGGCAGAGAGAGAGAAAGCCATGATGCTGTGCAAGTACTGTTCAGCAGCAGCCAAAAGACTGGTGTGTTATCAACACTGTTTTAGCCACAAATGCAGAGCACAGCTCCAGACAGGTCACTATGAAGACAGTTAACTTTATAACTTCATCCCAGCCAGGCCTAGTTCTACAGGTAGTAATAGCCTTTTCATGTATTTTTCATTCATTTATTTACCAAGGGAAAGCGCCTTTTCTGCAAGACTTTGTACTTCCCCTTCAGTTCTGATACAGAAAACTTGTGCTTGAAAATGGAGCTCTGGAAACATACAGCTGAAATAATCAGAATTTACAGCAGCAAAATTTACAGCAAAGTTCCCCTGGGTGTGGGAGTTCAGATGACCAGTCTACAGGGGCATAAAGCAACTGAGAAGTCTTTTTTGGGACGTAATGATGTAGATGGAAAAACCCTCAAACAGGTGTTGATTCAAACATGAATCTGTTCACTGAGAAGCCACTGTCCTGTATAGCTCCTGTGAGGTTCAAGACTAAAGTGATATTATATGTTAAATTCACATTACAATCTTAACTCATTTATTTTGATCCAAAAGTCTCAGACATTCACAGATGACAACCACAGAAAAGGGAACTGCTAAGTGGAGTTAAAACTGGGACCTTAAATGTACAAAGTACATGTTCTGCTATCAGAATCCATTCCCTCAGAAGTATGTATCAGTGGAACATATCTTATATTTTATTTGTATAAATTATAGCAAACATCCAATAATGATAAGATGCCATTACATACACTCATCCCTCTTTGAGCTAGGATTAAAGCCTCCACATAGGAAGCAAAATATTTGCCTACCAAATATAAAATACTTCCTCCCTAGGTGTGAAAGTTCTTTCAGATTTTGCTGAAGCATTTGGGGTTCCTGTCTTGACTGCTTACAGTTACTTGCCAAGCGCACTGAAAGGAAAGGAGAATTTAGGAATCAATGAAGTAAATTCTAATAGCTTGTTCAAATTCTTTCAAGGAAGATAAAAGTCATTTATTTGTCGTATCTCTTGTTTCCCAGAGTGTAAGTTACACAGTGCTGAAGGAAGAGATAATTTAATAATTCTCTGCTAATCATCCTGGCTAATACTATAAAACTCTTAATTGCCTTACATTTACATGTTTGTTTCTCATTTTTCCCTGGAAAACATATATTATTCTCAGGTTTTGATGCAGAGGGTTTGTAGACTGACCTAGTTTCAATGTTCATTACTGCTGATATGTATCTTATTTTCTTTGGTTAAGGGCAAACAATAATGAAACAGGTAATGAGCACGGATGTAGGTCAGTGAAAGCATCCCACTTTGTTAGCTTTCTCTGTTAAGAGTATACTAATAGTTTGGAAAGTTTTTAGGTATTTCAAACACAAAGAGACACTCCTGAACCTAACACCAAAGTGAAAATGAAAATCTCTGCCTCTGACAACACGTAATCCATTTTATAATTCATGATCATAGAATTCAGAGATAAAGCCAGATTTGTTTTCATCTACTTATAGTGATGAAGAGCAAAATACAATGAAAGAAAATCAGTGTCAGTGCCTTAAGTAACTTCTTCCAGTGCAAAAATATTCTGAAATATGACTTCAGTCTCATCACACTTTTATTCCAATATTGGAGAGCAATGCTTTTCATGGACAAGCTTCAGAGAAATAGGGTAACAGCTTGAAATGGTCATGGTGGCTGACTAGAAAAGCTGTACTTACAAGCAAGACAGACAAGAGGCAGAAGCAGAAAAGGTGTGACAGCCACTTTTAGCATCATATGCCTCCAGCATACACATATAGGCTGTGCCTTTCTGATTTAGCCATGCCTTGACCACATCATGTAGCAAGCCCACACAAGTACACATTCAACTTTGTTTTCCTTCATGCTGTATTTTGGCTTGTTTGACTACTAGTAGTAGTGCTTTTCAGCTTGCAATAGTCAACAAAATGTTGATAGGAAAAAAATAATTATTTTTATCCCTGCAGTTTTGCCATTCCAAATTCTTACATAATCATGATTCCAAAAAAACTCATTTAAACACCGTGCTTATAAATAGGAAGTTGTGTGGGATCAGCAGCTTGGAAAAAGTATAGGCAGAGCCATGACATTCACCTGGCACAGAGACACCTGAACTTACTTTATAAACATCAGTAAGAGAAAAAGAAAATTCAGCCCAGCAGTACTCCAGGGGCGCTGCCTCGAGTTTGGTCCCAGCTGTATTTAAAAGATAGAACAATGCTGATCTAGAATATGTTCACTTCTAGTTACAATCCTTCTTAAGCAACTGTATTTCATTTTAAAAGCTAATCAAAACATTTCAGCATTATGAATGTAAGTGGTTAAAGGGCTGGTCTGTAAAAGTCCAAAATGCTCCACATGTAAACCTCTAACCCATCATCAAGTCCTAATGATGTTTAGGATGCAACAGATCTCTTTGCAAGCGTAGTTGCCCATTTTTAAGGCCTGAGTCAAAATATATGCTCTGAGTGGTGCTTATTCACCGTTAATCTTGTTGCATTTTATCTCTTAGAGATCAGTTTTCAATATAAACAGAAAGCAAAAATATTCATATTTAGGATACATGTTATATTACATTACTAACAATTTCCAGATTGTTGTTAAGCATCGTTTGTAAGTGTATGTTAAAGTCATTTACTTAAAATATTGATCATGCTCATTAATTCATCAGTTCGTCCTCTGAAGTTAAATCATGGTTTAGCACTTTAGCCTGTTGTGTGATATCAATCAAGCAAGAATAAACTCATGTACTTTAGAAAGGCAACATTAAAATTATTCTGAGAAAGCACGTTTCACCAAATGTATTTAAGCATCTAAACCCAGTTTTTAAGATAACTAATATTCTTTCAGTTATTGATCTGGCAAGCGTTATAATTTATTTCAGTGAGGCAGTGAGGATGAGCTGTACAATTCATTAGTCAGTTCAAAGAATATCTATACTTACATAACATTTTTTAAATAAAAGGAATATTAAAATAATGGATAACAATTTGTGATTAATACCTATCTCCATTTTCAAACAAATTCTGCAAGACCAGATCATCTAAGTCATCATCACTAAATAAATTGGCACACATGATGCTAGCATACTGAAAGAATAAAAGAGCTTTTGTCCCCAATCCTTGTCTCAGGTATATTATAATAGGAAGGACATTTATGTGATCTTAAGCACATAATACTAATGCAAATTTAGTCAGGGTAAATAATTCCTAATAATTGGATTTTTTTTCCCCTTTTGGCACTGCTTGTAGATAGAAGGGTTTACATGTACCGAAAAAATTTTCCGGGGGGGGGGGGGGAGTAAAAATAAAATAAAATCAATGAGTTTGAAATATTTTTCTGATGACAGTTCTTGATCTACTACCAAAGCTGAAAAATCTCCTTGGCTACTTGAAAGCTATAAAGGAGTGGACAATGCAAGCTTTTTTCTATTGCAGAGGATAATTGCCATTGTCATTTCCACTTGACTCAAAACCTTAAAATTTTGAAACTGCCTTGGAATAGTATAGCCATAGATATCTCTGAAGAGGATGGCTGACTGAAAGCTAACTCACCTACTAAACAGTGAAAACATGTATTGCTTGCATAGTGAAGAACTCTTCATGGAATAAGAAGGCTAAACTCTCAAAGAAAAAATGGCAAGTTTTCAGCCCAGCTGAGCAAGCTCCAGTCCTTCTTAGAAGCTCAAGTCTTTAGTAGTCTCCCACTCATTTCTAGCAGTGCAAGAATGGTATCCCATATGAAACTAATGGCTTTAAACTGCCTTGAAGGCTGCCTTGAGCCAAATCTAGAGCCAATTCTTAGCCAGTAGAGTCCAGCATAAAATAATTTAGTTCCTGCAAACACATTATAGAACAGAAAGTCCTGAGTAGGTCCAGCATGGAGAGGTCAGAATAAAAAGGATCTATTTCATCAGGGCTTTGGGGCCTAAAGAGATAAACACAGCAAGATATCAGGGGTAAACAAAAAAATCACCTGAATAAAAGCCAAAAGCTCTTAAAAAAGTCTGAAAGTTCTATAGAAGCTAAAGTCTTTTGGAAACAACAAAATACAAGAAAACTTAAATCATATTTTCCTCTGTTTCTACAAGCAGTAAATAACAGCTTAAGGAAAATCTACTAGACAGCTGTCTTTTATTCAAAGAGGTTCAGATGATGACCTGTTAGTCAGGCAGAGCATGTGAACTATGAAACTCTATCACAGAAACATGAGGAATATGTACTTTGCATAAGATAATGATAGGGCAACGTTCTAGCTGTATTCTTTAAAGACCAAACAGGAGTATGGATAATCAAGGAAAGGAAATGAAAAAACTTTACAGTGAGCTATAAATTTAAATGTCCATCCTCTGCTTTGGGACAGTTAACCAAGATCGGTGTAAAGAGTTGGATTATAAATTGCCTGAAAGAAAAAAAATCAGAAATGTGACAGGAAATATTAGAAATAATGCTATTCAAGTAACAGAGGATCCTCAGCCCAGAATGAGTCGCATGAGAGGCGGATAGCTGTAGGACATTGTCAGCATGATTGAAAATGTAACCTACCCAACAGTTTCCAAAACATAAAAGTGTATGGTGCTCACAGGTCCAAAGACTTGTTTGACCCCTTCAATGAAAAGCAGCAGGCAGCGTCAAACCAAGACAGTAAATGCAAACTGTGCAGAGGACGATAAAGGTATGGATGCACTACAGCACTGTTAGATTTAAATGTCCTGACAAACCTGTAAGTGCTTAACAGAAAGCACAGAATAAAGTTCTCTATGGACCTCTCCAAGAAGGGTAGCTCGCATACTTTTGGCTATGGTCAAAAGCTGCTGTCTCCTTCCTGGTACAAAAGCTGAGTTAGTCTACACAGAGGAAATGGTATTTTGCCCGTAACTTATCCATGTAAGAAAATTACTACCTTCATAAAAGCTCTTAAGTAAGGGCAGTGTCACTTGACTCCTACGTGTAAGGCATTTAATGCCATTCTCAAAAGAAGCATGGTGAACATAGTCTAGATCCTGAGAACATCGCTATTATTGTCTTTTTCAGTCACCAGTATCTAATTCAAGGTTAGAAAATGTACTTGTCAGCTTGATTAAAATACCCTAGCTTAATGAAATCAAGGCTGCAATTGCCAGAGCAGTTGAAGATGAAAATCTGGAGGAACGGGGCCTCTTAAGTGATGACTCCTCCGTTCTGAACAGGTCTTTAAAAAGCACCAGCACGGTAGCAGAAAGTGTTATAGAAAATACATTCTAAAAGGATTTTTCATGTAGGGATTAAAAAGCAAAAAGATAAGCCAAGTGCACTATGAACTGAGCTTAAACAGTGGCATTGAAGAATTTTTCAACATTTGGTGTGTCTGAGAAAAATGGAGGTAAAATCAAACGAAAGAAGTCACAAAGACAAAATTGATCCCCTGCCAAAAAAAGGTTGTATCTTTATTTGACTAGAAAAAGAATATTTCTTATAAATTACTCTTACACTTCTACGATAGTTTTTCTAGGCAGAGCTAAAACAAAACAGTGGACTATGCACATCAAAACTATTTTTGTCATCAAGCTATAAATGTAGACGTATACTCATTATAATGACAAGAGTTTGCCACACGGATATTTTTACGTTTCTTATTATAGCTTGGACAGAACTTAGTCTCATTACAGCTTATTTTAAAACCATTGAAGTTCCATGCCTCAGCTCTCTTGATCTTGGATTTCACAAACCTCTGCTTCCCCAAGGATAACAGTGTATAAGCGCAGCAGAAAAAGTTATGCTCTCATCTTTGTACAGTTAAAATGGGCTTGCCAAAGATGGTAGCACTATCCATGGACAAGACATTACTGGTATTAAAAATCAGCTGTACCAGGGTCCTATCTCCAATTAGTCTCAAATTCTGTACCCTTTGTTATTTTCAGGGTGAAGGATGAAAAAAGAGAAGAGCAGATATTTTTCAGACAGATAATTTTCCCAGTTGATTACCATATGGCCATACAATTCTTGTATGTGCAGGGCAATGGCGTGCAGAGGTGTCGCACAATAGACTGTTGAGGAAGGTGAGACAGGAAAGGGCTTTTCAATTAGTGATAACACATTAAATGCACCTATGCTGAAGACTAATCTTTTTCATATACACGCATTGTTGGGTTGAGACCCATGCTGCCTTTGCAGTTGGGTTGAGGACTGAGGCTGCCTTTGCGGTTTCCCTGCCAAGCACATTACCTGTAGAAAGCACCCATTTCTCAGTCTTATTAACACCTATCTGCCATTCACAGGTTGTCAAATCAGTATAGCTTAAAAATTTCTTCTGTAAAGTTTTAACTTCAAGTTTAGCAAATAGCTGAGAATTAGCAATAATGTACATTCTTGTGACTGTGCAAATGACATTTATAATTACCACTTACTGCTAAGAAAGGCCAGTCTCAGTTTCCAAACACTCTGCTCCTATATAGCTAATGTGTTTCTTATCTCAACTTCTAGTTTATGCCTTCTCCCACCAAGAGAAAAAAGGCAGATAAAGGAGGGAGACTGGCCTAGAGACAAAAAAAAACCCAAAACACCACCCCCCACCCCCCCCCCCCCCCATTTTCCTGAATCTGGATATTTTACCATCTCCTTTACCTGCAGTTTGGGAAGCAGCAGAAACCCCAGTTTCTCTTCTTCCAACCATTATTCACGTTTCTACTACCAGAACCTCTACCTCAGGAAACTGTTCAATACAGATATTAGATCCCCTGAGTATCCTTTCCCCTGTCAATCACCTTTGCCTGACTTAGCATCACTGGGTTTTGGTGCATCTGTTGTGTGAAATTCAACTCTGCTGGCTACCTACCCTACAGAACACGTAAAGGACTAGTTACCAGAAAAAAGAAAAACACAAAGTTTTCTTCTACCCCAAAATCTCATTTCAGAGATGCAGTCTTTTAGTTGACTGAACAACAGTGATGTACAGCTCCTTCTGCTCTCAATACCCAGTCTAGATCAGTGTAGAGCCTTGTAGACACAGCTGAACTGCAAAAGACCTGTGATTTTCAAGACAAAAATTCTCCCAAGAGACACAAAGGGTTTTTCTAGGAATTCCATCTGCTGCTTGCCATCTTCATTACAGCAGAAACTGCTTCCCACAGTGTACCATTTGCAAGCTGTTGTCTCTAGTTTATAGTCAGCTGTAGAAAGAAAACACTGCCTAAATTTTTTGTTACCTTTTCTATGTCATTGTTGTTTTTCATCAGAAACAGGAAGCATTGAAAAGATGGCATAATAACATTTAACAAATTGAACTGTAAAAAATAAAAATAGAAGTAATGATTTGATACCACTATGTTGCAAATATTTTGGTAAAGAAATTAAAATCTAATTATATAAAAGAGTTTGGTTTGATTAAGAAGTAGAAAATTGTGAAGCATAGGTATGGGAGTGTTAAGTTTGAAACTTAGGAACTTTAGAAAATGTACTATGTGTAACTATAAGAATTCAAGTATTGTCTAAAATCAGTTAACCACAGAAACTTTGACAAAGATTTGTTGGTTTGTAGTGTTTTGTTTTAGGAAACTAAGGAAACCGCTATGGACACCAGTTTGCTGCTTGGAAACCCCTTACCCTTCCCACCTCGATCTAATTATCGAGGATTCCACTCAGTAGAGTTAAGTGAGATTAACCAATGATTGTTTTAACATAAGAATATTAATAAGATGGTGTGACTGAAGGACCAATTATTAGAAAGGTTACATTTAAGAATAGACATAGTATGCGTTTTAATGTAAATTAATATAGATGATGGTGAGAATCATACTGTGCAGAATCACCTAAGAGAGGTCAAGAAGCGGACAAGTGAGGAAGACTGTGGAAGACCACCAGAGGGCTTGTGAAGACCACCAGAGACCTTCACTGCGCCTGCATGAAGAGACATTTACATATGCTAATGATTTATCAGAAAGTTAATGATTATGTATAACATTTTCCAGAAATTTAGTGAATATGTATAACAGGTGTGTATTTAACCTGCACAGTTAGACTAGCCAGGTGCACACGATAGGTGGAGCGATCCTCTCTGTGCCCAGTGCTGCAATAAAGGAGTGCCTGCTTCTTAACTTCTCATTGCTGTTAAGGAGTTTTATTCTGGATTTCGACAACAACTATAACAATGAAACGCCGATCATCATAAAATATAGTAAATTGCAAGTATCACTGAATGCAAAAGAAGGCAGAAAAACCTTCTTACAACTTTGAAAGGACAAAGAGAAAGTTTGCATTTTTAAGCTTTCTCAGTTTTCCAGTAATGAGGTACCTTTAGGTAAAATTACAGTACATAGGAAAAGCAGACAAGAGTAGACTCATTAGATCACCCAGTGAGTAAGACTCTGGGATGTCCTAACACTCAGCACCCATTACATTTTCTTACCAGTGAACACGAAAATGAGAATGCATTGCACTTTACAGAATCAGTAACTAAGAGATAATTTCTTTATATGGCCTATACTTTTGAATATGATCATAATTAAATTAATGACATACACTTTAGAAGCTACATCTATAGTATAACATACATCTTCTTTTCACTATATCCTGAATTTGAGACACATTTGGCAAGTTCTCCCATTTCTTTCCAAATTCTAGTCATAGTTTAATGATGCTGTGTTATTCACTCACTGCCTAGCCACTAAGAGCTTTGGTAAACGTAGAGCCTCAAACTATCCCTCTCATGGGCAACACAGCTCCAAGGCTGTTTTGTATCTCCTACATGCTGTGGAGGGAGAGGCAGAGGGGGAAAAACACTCATGGATAAGACATTATAGAGCTGATTTTAAAGGACACTGATTCTAAACGTTCAGTCAGGATCTGGGTCTTAGGACCACAATCACTGGTGTGAAATAGCTTTGGTCCACATACCATTCCTGTTTCTATAATCTGAAATAGCTGTGGTGAAAGCTCTGGGTATGTCCTAATTGCAGGCTGGGAGGTGACAAATACCTGAAAATTTCCCCACATAATACCTGATTAGTCAGGCTGCGTGGGGGGACAGTGACTTTCACTCCATACGTTCTGTCATACTCAACAGTTTACTTAATGTACCAATACCACACACATTAGCAAAGTACACACCAGAAAAAGCAGCCTTTCATGCATTGCATGTGATCAGAAAGCTGGGACCTCATTTCCTAAATGTTCCATTTTATGTTCTAATTGACTATCAGAGGAGCTCTGAGCAGGGCGTAGGTTCTTTGGCAATTTCACATCTCTCTGGTTCCGTAGCAACAAAGGGTAGAGAAGCAGGCACAAGTTCATCAGTATATATCTGACTCAAATGCTTCATTAATCTGCACACAGTTTAAGTTCCCCCCTGGTAACAAATGGATTAAAGCAGGTAGAACTAACATATTCCCCCATCAGCCTTTCTGCCGTATCTTCACTGCAGGCTTCATTTCAGATGATTTTGAGAGCACTTTTTCCCCCTATAAACTTCTTTAAGCAGATCTGCCAGAGCTAATTTCAAAATTAACAATTCTTCTATAATGTGTAGTTCTTGTCAGGCATCATTTCTCTAATAAACTCTCAAAGATAGTAATAGAAGCTTCTGTGCTCCTCACTGCATTACACCATGAATACATTGACATTTCATCCAAGTCAGGTTTCAAAGGCTTCAAAATAGATCAAAGCCTCATTGAAAAGGTCTGATATATTCAGGACGGCTACATAAAATCTGTATTTAATCTGTGTTTAATCCAGTAAGATAAAAGACACATAGTATTTTATAAGATTAAAAATAGAGAATTTAAAAATCAAAAAAGAAAGATGCTTTCCCAAAAAAACAGAGGAGTTTTACTAGAGACATTCAATGCTGAGCCATTCATATCACTGGAGACATTCACTGTTTTTTTGGCCTCTACACTTCTGATCAGAAATAAATACGAGTTGTCTTTCAACACTTTGTTGTCAATATGTATTTTTATAGCAGTTTTTTGGACAACATCATCCTCTAACTACAGAGGATGTGACTAAGACCACATTCTGCTAAAGCTGTTTGAGCTCAGTACGTCCGTGGAAAGCTTTGCACAAATCCTCACTTCAGCAGGGGGTAGGAGTACATCACATCTTCCACAGAATTTGAAGCGTATGGAATCAGGTCCATAAGGAATTCTAGTCTGTACCATATTCAGAGAAGAAAGACGATATTAAAAAGAAATTTCTATCTCCTCTGCATCCAACAATACATACTCTGTAAAACTTCAAGCAACTACGTACAGCCCCCTGCTACTGACTAAATTGAGAGCACTTTGCTCTGTCACCCTTTTTTATTAAGGCAGGTGCACTTCATGGGAAAATTGATTCAAATTTCTTCACAAGTAACAGTATTTTTTTTTTTTAATCACAGGCAAAACAGGGACACTGAAAGCAGAGAACTTTGTCTTTAAGAATTTTAAAGACACAAAAAAGTGGTGCTCTGAATAAAACACATTTATGATGCAGGTTAGCAAAAAGTGAAAAAAAGTGACTGGGCAAGGAATAAATTAAATACACTGAGCCAAGTTCTACTCCTAGCTATGCCTCTGGCTTGGTACAGTAATTTAAAGTGTGTGTTAATTATCACTATATGACACTGTCATAAACAACAAGCTTTTCTGTACTAGTTCTCTTCTTGTTCTTTCAGAATACCAAGTAGTCAGTGAGCATCGAAGAGGAAGCTACTGGGCTAAATCAAAGGACGAGCTCAGCTGGCTAGTTAAGGTTCCGTTTTGTATTTATCTCCATATACTAAGATGCCTCTAGTTCCAGCATTCACTTTACTTCTCCGTGTGGCAGTAAGCATTTAAACTGACATAATTTACACACTTTCCAGCTGCAACATTATGTCAACTTTATCAAGATGCCACCATAGAGTCACCTTTCAACCTGATGCATTTCTAAGTAGTTCTTCCTTTGTGGTTTGTGGCCTTGTTTTCATTTTTAAAAATGAGGCATTTCTGAGAAGTAATTGAAATATTGTCTTGTAATTATTTTTTTTTAAATAAATTTCTCAGCCATACCAAATACTTTTTGAAATGCAAGTTCTAATTAACAGCAACTGGGAAAAAAATCAGAAAATGTTGGGACTTTTTTTTTTTTTTTTTCATTTGGGACTTAAAAGAACATTTTTTCTTTGAGATTTTTGATTAATTTCTGAACACCAAAACCAAGTTCAAGTCTTTAACTGAAAAAAAACCCCACCAAACCATGCAAAAATTTAAAAGAAATTTTTTTCCTTGGAAAACATTTTTGCCATATTTTGATTGGCTACAATATGCAAGTCCTAAAATGACATGTCTTACTTTCACTTTAGCACTTAAAACTGTCATTTCAGAGATAGCCAAGACATCAACCTGTCCATGTGAAATCCTCTTTCACATGCAAATGTGAAATTTCTTTAGTGAATGTGATTGCATTTGTCTAAGAGTTCATTTATGTTTGGGGGCCAGGGAGGGTTAGCAACATTTTGATCTACACTGGTAGCTCCTACATGGCTTCTCCTCCCTTTGTAAGCCTTGTCTGTGTGGAGCTTGCAACTTCAAACACAGGTCATAAACAGCTTGTTATTTCTCTTGCTGTTAACACCACATATTAGGCTGCAGTTTAGTCCTTATAGAAGAATAATTGCTCTGTGCTGCTAACCAAGTTTTCTACAGAATTAACACTAAAATTTACCAAAAGAATGTGCTACAATATCAATTGCTAGATAGCCTTCTCTTTCTTCCTCTTATCTCTCCTGAAGGTAGTCCCACACACCAGTACTTCGTGGCAACAAGTGAGAACCCTTGTTGCCCCTTAGATCTTCCATCTTTTGAAGGATGTAGGGAAATGGCAGTTTGTCTCTTTTATCCTCTCTTTACATTCCTACATTCTGTGATATCCCTACTTTCCTCTTTCTTAAGCAAAGAAGGGAACAGGAAATGGCATAAACTTCCAAATGAAAAAGCAAATGACACCTCTAGCAGATGATCTTCTATTACCCAGCTCTTTTAAACTCACAAAATAGCCCAAGCCACATTGCAGATTTTACTGTTGCTCATGCTTTCACTTCTATTAGCTGGCCTGTTTTAACTTCATCTCTGTTGAAAATAATAGCATGTTAGCAGACACATGGTCAAGACAGTGAAGGTTCAGATTAGGAAGAGAAATCCATTGTCCTTAGCTGTTTCAGTGGGGAAGATTCATTCTCTTTTTCTCTTTTCTGTTTCCCCACCCCACATCCTACACCCCATTTATACTGTTATTTCTAATTCTTATTTTCCCCTGCCTTTGCACACCAGGAATAGGTCAGAGATCAATATCTTAGTAGAGTTAAAATAATAATTTTTTTAAAAGGCACTTTTGCTTGGGCAGGTCACCTTCCCTGCCTGCAGCCAAACAGTAACAACTGCATCTCTGAACAGCAGTAGCATAAGAAAGTGATGCTCTGGCTTTCTAAGAGGTAATTTGGCTCAGCATAATGCCTTTCTATAAAATGGAATTAACTTTCAACAAGGGAAAGAGGTAGGTGGACAGGAAAAAAGTAAGGTACTGTACACAAATGTTGATTGCAGGCCCACTCCTTTAGGCCAAGAACACCACCTAGGAAGAACAGAACTGAACAGATTTGATTCACTTAATAGACTTTAAGTGCCTCAGGACACAGTGCAAACTTGTTTCCCATTATCAGACAGGCCCCCTCATGGCATCAGTGTCTGCAAAGGCTCATGAATATGTAAATACTATATGTATCTTGGAAACATGCTTGACAAGAGAATAGCTAAAATGAACTGATTCTAGTTATAAGCCATCAGTATGCCATTCTTTATGTTTGAACAGGCAGCCTATTGCTAGGTGACAGATCATTAAGGCTATCTACTCAGTCAGCGGAAATGAAGAAATAATTTGTTCATAATAACCTTCAGATGACCTCCCAGGCAAAAGAGAGTCTTTAAAGAGCCATCTCTACTGATACATGTCACGCCTCTATGTGGGGTTCTTCTGGCCCCACAGTAATAGCAGGGCTGCTGGTGAAACAGAGCAATAAACACCTACTGACAGAGCTGTAGCATGAAAAGATCTCATCACCTGCCATTAACTGGCTAATGAATAATTCAGACCTTTCCATCAGAACATAAGGATTTTAGGCTGTGCCATGTTAAACTGAGAAAGCAAGCAGAAGGAAACTGATTGCTAGCTTCAATCAAGGCCTTGCTAAGCCCACTTTTAAGACTGTATTGCTAGGCACAATAAATACACATGCATCAGATCATGCTCATCAACAAGCTTAAGTCTCAGAGATGCAAGGGGCGAGATCTACTCTTCAGAAACAAGCCTCTCATGTAGGTGCTGCTGTTGGCTCTCTTTCTGTAGAGGGATATATTTCATTTCCATTCCTTCTCTGTTTACTGCTTTTTAATTATTTTTCCACAGCTGTACAGCAGAGGCTCCTATTGCCTCTGGAAAGCATATGCCCTAGTGTTTCGTTCTTGCTCCTTACAGTAAACTCTCAGTGAGCTGATACCCTCCTGAACTTCTCCGCTGTTACCGTATAGCTTAGCACTCCCTGTGCCCATTCATTTCTATCATGAGACACAAAAGGTAGTCCTCTTCTGCACAGAGTGCAAACTGAAAGGGAGAGAGAAGGCTGCCCCTCCATAATGTTATCTTCCCAATAAATTAAAAAATTGAGGATTTTTAGAGCATAAGCTTTACATTTTATGCTTGTTTTCTCTTTTACAGAGAAGAAATTGGAAGAAGAGCTCTTACACCTTGAGTTTTGTTTTGTTGTTGGTTTGCTGGGGTTTTTTCTTATTATGAGAACACTGCATTTGTTGTAGAAAGCTAGGTGTTCAATGGTAAGATTTCAAAGGAATCCTAGTCTGGATTAAACTTTTATCTGTAAGTCATACCAATACTTCACTACTGCTGATAACCTAGATTCTTTTTCAAGATAGAGTTTTAATAAAATCAAGGCACTGACCTGGAAATTGTCTGCGCAAGTTCTCACAAACTGCTCTTCCCATCAATTATTTCCATAAGATTGGGATCATATGTTTCGTACTGCAAGATAATAAGCAACAGGAATAGGATGATTACAATTACAGGGTTCCCCTGCAGAATTATATGATTTTCCCTTTAAATCATTTCTTCAAGGAGAAAGCCAAAGCTTTGCTATTAACCACCATGTGTTTAAAAAGATATATTTTTTTAACATTGCACACAATTTTGCTATGACTGAGCTTCTTTCAACCTTGCTTAGAGTGTCTTGTAAGTTCACATTTCTGAAGAGAATCACCCAGGAGATATATCTCCAACAAGTTTGTTTTCAGTATTTGAACAGAGTTTGTTGACCAGCACAAGTGGATTGAATTTATCCAGCCTCTTCAATTCATTAGAAGCAGATCTGTCAAACAGGGACTGACATGGGGACTGGGTGTCTTATTCTCCCCCATCTCTCTGTCATTCATTAACTTCCCAAAAAGGAAAAAAGAAAATTCCCCAAGGCACACAAAAAGTCTTAACAGGAACTTAGTGCAATCAGGAAAGTGCTAATAACAGGTGCCTCTGCTCCAGTTCACTTGGACAGTAAGGCTGGGACAGAGACTGCACCACAATTTCTTGAAAGCATCTAACGTGGTTCATTTGCAAAGAAACCATCCTTGCTTCTCTAGCCAAGGAAAAGAGGCTCTTGCTACTTGCTTCAGCATTCATTTTCAAGTAAACAGAATTATGACCCTTCCAGGGATGAGGGTAAAGGTAATGTTTTAAGCAAACTGTTTGCACTGCCTGAACACCCAAATGATAGTTTTTATCTTGCCTTGCACCTTTTACTTCACTTTAACATCCCTGACTATTTTGGTTTATGGATTTCCTTAACTACAATGTAAACAAAGCGAGAACACAAAGTTTTGGGAAGAAAGGATGTCAGGTCAAGGATAACTGAGACAGAACGTACCGCAGGGAATGCAACTCACTCCAACACAGACAGAACTAACTTTTTCATTCTATTAGTCCTTCCTGGTTATTTCCTACTCCAGCCAAAACAAATGACCTTCATATTAGATATATTTAAATTGTGTACCCCCTGCAAATGAAGGTAAAGTTAAAATGGTTTACTTACTTTGCTTTGAATAAAGAGGTAAATAGAAAAAGCAAAAAAAACTGCATGAAGGTAGTCTAAGAAGCATAGACAAGATGAATTTTCAAAAGGCAGATGTTCCTACCTTTTGACAAAATTCTGTACTTAAACCATCATTAACCACATAAGCACAGATTTTTGTCTGGACTAAGTGGAATTATATGTGTGAGCTTTACACATACCTATAGATATGTCTGTTTATGTAATTTCCTTCTTGTATAAATAAACAAACTAGTAAAATCATAGCTGAAGTGCTCCCAATTCCAGATATCCCTCTAATAGATCTCATAAGGCTTTACTCTATACCCACTATCCAAACTTAAGAGCTGACAGTTCAGTGAAGGAAAAGGTATGTTTACCTCAGGAAAGAGTGTCTTTATGACACCGATCTGCTCTGATGAATCCACTAATGTGAAATTTCTGACCCAATAGGCAGTGATTGCACAGCACTGAGACTCCTCTCATTATTCGTGAAATATGTGCTGTACAGTGTCAGCTCTCTCCCCGCAGACTTGCTGCCAAGCAATTACTCATTTCCATCACTTAGCTTTTCTCTCCCCCCCTTTTCCTTTTTATTTTATTATTTTTGGTGGGTGTCTATATATTCAGCATACTTCAAGAAGCAAACACACAGTACTGGAATGAAAATTACTCTTGTCTTATTTGATTTTAAATAGAAAAGCACTTTCAAGTCCTTAAAAATTGATGTTGTTTTAAACTTCACAACAAGCGATAGGAGAAACTAGTATCCACAGGAATAAATGGAAAGCAATCAAGAGTATTTCCACTGTTACACATATTTGCTCTCCGAGAGAAGCTGTGTAAACTGTCTTCTATGACCTGATTCATTCATCTCACTCTCCTTGGAGCATCAGTAGCAGGTATAGTGAATAAACAAAAAAAAGAGAGAGAGAGAAAAAAAATATTTTTTATTAATATGTCCACTTTGGTCTCTAAATGGGGTACACTTTGAAATAAAGGATGACAATCTTGATTTTTTTTCTAATTTAAATCAATTTCTGTATTGTGAGTTCAAAAGTTCAGTTTATAGTAGGTGTAAAAGGGCTTCTGATGAGGCAGAAAAAGAATCTTAGAGAAAATACCCACATATATAATGTGTAGGTGACACATTTGTGCCAAATTGTTTCTGGGTGGTCTGTTTTGTACCAGCACAAAAACATTCAAACATTAGTGACCTGTAGAAGAAGAGCTTGCCAATGATATAAAAGACCCATTACCCCATTAATCCTCAATTTAAACAAGATAGCTACCTCACCAGGAAATGTGTACTGTAACTTAGTCATCTTAGAAAGTCCAAGATTTTTGTAGAAACTGTTGATTTTACATGCTTTAATTTTGATGTTCAACCTGACAAGAACATTCTATATTTTCAGGAGGTGCCCAGCAGCCACATTGAAGGTAAGAACATTGTAGTCCATTATAACATCCAGCCATGATGGATGGGAAAGGGGTCAGAAAGCTCCCAGGAAGCCTTATTGATGTTATTCCCAGAAGTACATTTTTCCTGTGAGAGGAGGAGTCAGGGCATCCTCATGTATTTCTCTGAAAAACTTGTGAAAGACCTCAGCTGTGAGGGTTCTAGTTTTTCATATAGCTCAGAATTCAGGCTTTTCAATATGCTTGTAAAAGCTGAATCTTTGTGGATCCTCCACTGTTTATGTATTCTTTCCCCTCTCTCTCAGCAGCCCAAGCCCTATCCTCCAAGGCCTTTCTCTTACTCTGAGAAGTAGGAGGAGGAACATGCACACAACTTTCTTCCTACTGTTCATTGTGGGAGTCAATCCTCAGTATATTTTCTCTGGGGACTGAACTTTCTAACAGGGCAGAGTGCCAGGCTGTTTGGTTAAGGACTCCATTGAGTGGGACTGTCATTCTCTACCATTTCCATATGTTCAATAAACTAGTGTTTGTGAGAGGAAAATGAGTATTTAGATGACTTGCCAACTGGGCTAGTACATCCTTGTTACAATTGCAGAATATATATGCATGACAAGACGTATCTCAGCCAATATATTGGGGCACACTAAAGTATAATTCTCACAAGCCCTACTGATCAGACTTAGAAGAGTGGGTTATGCATAGCACAAAGAAATCAAAATCATAGCTATTGATTTAGGAGATCAGAGATATAACAATGCTTTATGTCACAGCACATAAATGATGCAGGCGATAGAGCCAAATCATCCCACAGCCAAAGAGGGGAATACTCCCAGCAAAGACAGCGTCTCTACCATCCAGTATGTGGAGATGGTATGGAAAAATAGAATTACAATTCCATTTCATAAAAGATATTAATATGCTTAGTGAAACTGTTACTGCACTATTAGACAATTCATAGAATCACAGAATCATTTAGATTGGAAAAGACCTGTAAGATCATTGAGTCCAACCATAAACCTAACGCTGTCAAGTATACCACTAAACTATGTTCCTAAGCACCACATCTACATGTCTTTTAAATACCTCCAGGGATGGTGACTCAACCACTTCCCTGGGTAGCCCATTCCGGTGCTTGATAATAGAATCATAGAATCACGTAGGTCGGAAAGACCTTTAAGATTTGCATTCAGTCCTGCACCTTATGTGCAATCTGGTTCTATACTTTCCCTCCACAATTGCTCTAACTATTAAACAATTAGGAACTCACATACATGTTTATTATTGCTTAAACTATTTCCTTTTACCCCCAGACCCTGTAGACCCATGAGAACAGACTCCGAGAAAAGCTATGCCCGAGACTGAAAGCTCTCATTGGTTTGATAAGATAGATTGTTTAATTCAAGCCAGAGTAGCCATTAAATGCCATACAAATGAGATGAATACCCAGTACCAGTGAGCCTGACCTTCTGTGTGACTATCTAAGCAAGCCACACGTATGTGCTCCAGGTAGGACTGTTTCTAGGCAGAATATATCATAATACTATGATACATATACATAAATCATAATCACCATAGTATTATATCTGTTGTCAATACAGAAGAAGGAAAATGTATAATGTTTTGATGATGTTTCACCAGAGATCTTTACTTCTCAGCAAGATTTGTGACCATTTCTCTACCTTTTTCCTGTACATTGAAAAAAAAGAAATATGACTTTTATGAGATAAACTATATTTGTTTGGCAGCCAAGAAATTCTTAAAAATTATTAAGTCTCTTCTTATCTGACACATCTGAACTTTACACATGTAATCACCATTGGTCTTCATGGAAACAACATGAGCATCTCCCACACCTTGCCACATGAGAATGCACTTCTCTCTCTTGTAAAGTCACTGTTCTACTTCCCAAATTACTTGGAAGTCTGTTTACTGACACTGCAGATTTATTATAATCCCACACCAGCATCACTGGAACACTAGTCATACATGGCATTAAAAAAAAATACTAAATGGGTTAGGTGGCTGGTATTAGAGAAGAAATTAGACACTCCTCTGGCACTTCAAGTTATGGCAAATGTAAGAAGACCAGTATATACATGTTCTAATGGACATTTGACCATTTTTAGAGCAGGGAAAAACCTATTTCTTATTCACGTGAATCTCAGCAACCTTGCTACAGCTTCATTTTTTTGAGGATCTTGGATGAAAAGCAAAAACTGCACTAAGACAATTGCACATGAGCAATTTATTTTGTAACATTTCATTCACCGATCAGATTTACACCTGGCCTTATTTAACTGAAAGGCTAATAGTATACAAAGACACTTTCATAAGACACTTCAGTTCTTTGCCATTTGGGGATTTTTAGTAACTAGCTGTGGCAGTACATCCCGCCCCCCGCCCCCCCCCCCCCCCCCCCCCCCCCCCCCCCATCCTGCCAGCAGGAAACGAAACTTCTCCAGGAAGGGAGAAGGGGAAGGAAACCCTGGAGGCTGCAGGTTGAAATTTGAACTGGCCAATTGAGATGGGCCAGGTACACCGAGGTGACCCTCCTAGCCAATAGAATTAAATGACCACAGGTCAGATTCGACAGGGCTATAAACAGGGTCCCACCAGAGGACACGTTGGCAGTCCTCCTTGGAGCAACGGGTCTGCAGTCGGGGACTCCCCCTCGGGTCAGGGCACTGCCCGAGGTAACTCCTCGAGGGAGAGAGCCCTCAGCTTTTAGGGGAGTGATACGCGCATTTTGAGCCATCACTTTAAATCTTGGGGATTCTTAAGTCGGCCATGTAGTATTAATTCTCTTTACATCATTAAGCCTGTGGTTTTATAAAATGTTACCGGACTTCTAACCTTTGCTGACGAATAAATCTGAGTTTTAACACCTGTTTGATTTGGTTAGTCGTGCATCCGTAACACTAGTTGAGTAAGGGTTAATTAAATCTCTTGTCCTCAATCACAGGCCCATCTCTGTCCTTGGAACCTGGATCTTTCTCTCCCTCTGTCATTGCTGCTTATATACAACTCTGAAATCTAAAATATAGACTAGACCAGAATGGAACAGAATAGAATAGAATAGAACAGAACAGAACGGAATACTTTGGTTGGAAGGGACCTACAATGATCATCTAGTCCAACTGCCTGACCACTTCAGGATGACCAAAAGTTAAAGCATGTTTTCAGTCCAAATGCCTATTAAACACTAACAAGCTTGGGGCAGCAACCACCTCTCTAGGAAGCCTGTTCCAGGGTATCATCACACTCTTATTAAAAAAATGATTCCAAATATCTAGTCTGAACCTCCCTTGTTGCAGCTGTGAACAATTCACACATTTCCTGTCACTGAATACCAGGGGAAGGGGTCAGCAACTCCCTCTCAACTTCCCCTCCTCAGGAAGCTGCAGAGAGCAATGAGATCACCACTCAAACTCTTTTTCTCCAAACTAGTCAAGCCCAAAGTCCTCAGCTGCTCCTCACAGGACATCCCTTCCAGCCCTTTCACCAGTTTTGTTGCCTTCTTCTGGATGCATTCAAGGATGTTAACATCCTTCTTAAATTGTGGGGCCCAGAACTGCACACAGTACTCCAGGTGAGGCCACACCATCGCTAAATACAGCTGGATAATCACCTCTCTTGACCAGCTGGTCATGCTGTGTTTGATGCACCCCAGGATGCGGTTTGCCCTCCTGGCTGCCAGGGCACACTGCTGACTCACATCGAGCCTGCTGTCCACCAGCAGCCCCAGATCCCTTTCTGCAGGGCTGCTCTCCAGCCACTCCTCTCCCTGTTTATACTTGTGCCCAGCATTACTCCATCCTAGGTGCAGTATCCAGCGTTTGTTCTTGTTAAATTTCATGCCATTAATCATTGCCCAGTGCTCCAATCTATCTAGATCCCTCTGCAAGGCCTCTTGTCCCTCAAGAGAGTCAACAGCAGCTCCCAGTTCAGCTTCATCAGCAAACTTGCTAATGGTGCAGTCTACTCCTGCATCCAGGTTGTTGATAAATATATTGAACAGAACTGGCCCTAGATTGAACCCTGAGGAACAGTGCTGGTGACCAGTCACCAGCCAGATGTAGCCCCATTCACTACAATGCTTCGAGCCCTGCCACTCAGCTAGCTCTTTACCCAGCGCACCGTGAACCCACCCATCCCACAGCTGGACAACTGTCCTGTCCAAAAGGATGCTGTGAGGGACAGTATCAAAAGCCTTACTAAAATCCAGAAAAGCTACATGCCCTGCTTTCCTTTCACCCACTGGGTGAGTGACCTTATAGTAGAAGGGTATCAGATTAGTTAGACAGGACTTTCCCTCTGTGACTGTGCCTGATGATTGCATTGTCCTTTAAATGTCTTTCAACAGTACCCAGTCTAAACTTCTCCATAATTTTTCCAGGAACTGAGGTTTGACTAACAGGTCTGTAGTTCCCTGGGTCTTCCCTCACACCTTTTCTGTAAATTGGAATAACTTTGGCTAGCTTCCAGTCAGCAGGGACCTCCCCAGACTCCCAAGACCTTTGGTAGATGTTTGAGGTGGGTCCTGCTCTAACATCCGCTAGCTCCCTCATTACCCTGGGATGAATCTCATCAGGCCCTATGGACTTGAGAACATTCAGGTGATACAGCTGGTCCCTTACAATTCCAGCATCCACAAATGGAAAGGCACTGTTCCCACACTCGTGGTCTTCCAACTCAGACCTTGGGCTGCCCAGTCCCCTATCAGTATTATTGAAGACTGAGGCAAAAAAAGCACTGAATGCCTCCGCTTTTTCTTCATCCCTATTAGTCAGATGACCATCTTCAACAAGACCCAGTCCAAAGTTTCTTCTTGCTATTAACGTACTTAAGAAAGCCCTTCTTGTTATCTGAAACAATACTGGCCAGTTTCAAGCCTAATTGAGCTTAGGCCTTTCACATCTTCTCCCTGTGTATATGAACCACAGCTCCGTGATCTTTCTGCAAAGCCTGACTTTGCTTCCAGGGATCATACAATTTTTTTCCTCCTGCACTCCGTGAGGAGTTCCCTGTTCAGCCAAGCTGGTCTTCTTCCTGCTTGCTTGACTTACAACATAGTGGAATTGCCTGCTCCTCTGCTTCTAAAAGGTGGTTCTTGAAGACTGACCAGCACTCATGAACTCTGTGACTGTCTGAGAAACTATAGTCAATGTCTCAAACATTCATTAAAGAACTTTGGTGGAGAAAACGGCCTCTGTAAAAACGCTGGAGTTTTGTGAACAGGACAATATGGCCGGAGGAGAGGGCCCCACGGAGTGTGGGACCGCACTTCTCCAAAGCCGCAATTCCTTGTCTTAAGTGACCAGGAGAAGGAGCACAGCATATGCACCTGGAGGAGGAGGCCCCATGGAAGATGGAACTGTACTTCTATCTTAAGTGGTCATGCCAGCAGGGAAAAAGAGGCAACCCCTCAATGAACCACCCCACCCCAAAACTCACCGACCGATTCCAGAGAACCCCAAGAATGGGAACTGCACATGTCGAGACCATCGACTAACACACTATAAAAGAAGGGAGAACGAGTTCTCAGTGCACGCCCTCCGGAACTGGATCTCTACGCTGGCTGGACCAACGCTGGACCCAGGATTGGTGAAACCCTTTTCTTCTCTCTTTCTTTCTTTCTTTCTCTCTTTCTCTCTCTCTCCCTCTTTTCCCTCTCTTTTCCACAGTCCCTACACCTCATCCTTTTAAACATAAACCGTTGACCAAGTCTGAGACTAGGAGTGGTTCTAGCCGCCCCTGGGCTCCTTTTTGAAAAGGAGTCCAAAAAGCAAGGGGGTCTGCTCTGAACCTTGTGACTCAACGGGAGGGCTCTCCTTATGATACATTTCATGTTCCTTTTTCCATTTCTTTTTCTACACCTCCCTTCTTTTCTCAAACAGCCTGCTTAACGACATGTTGCAAGGTTCATATTAATAAGTTCACTTGTACTTGGGCAAGGTAAGCTAGGCTGAATAAATGTTGATTGTTGTTTGAACTCCCCTGGTGTCGTTTCACCTTAATTCTGACAAAGGAAATCCACAAACCTGAGTCTCTCCAAATTAGGGACGCAACAGACTTCTAAGCCCTCAAAAGCAGATTCCCAGGGGACACTGCTAACTAGCTCCCTGAGTACCTTAAAGTTTGCTCTTTTAGAATCCCAGGTAGCAACTCTGCTGTCCTTTTTTCTCATTACACTGAAAATTTTAAACTCAACCTTTTCATGCTCACTGTGGCTAAGACAAACACTTACTATTATATTCCCCATGAGTCCTTCTCTATTCACACACAGTAAGGCTAGGAGGGCATCTTCCCTACTTGGCTCACTAAGTAGTTGTGACAAGAAATTATCTTCAACATACTTCAGGAATTTCCCAGACTTTCTTGTCACAGCAGTATTTTATTCTCAGTTGATGTCTGGGAAGTTGAGAATCTCCCCTAAGGACAAGAGCTAGAATCCAGAAATTTCTCCTAACTGTATAGAATCAATCTTACATGCTGGCTGGGTGGTCAGTAGTAGATACCTACTACAACATATCTTTTGTTTTCCGTCCCCCTAATCCATCCAGAGGCTCTCAGCCAAATCACCACTAGGCTGTACAATCAAACCTCTCTCTTACATATAGCATGACACTCCCACCTCGCCTGCCCTGCCTATCCCTCCTGCACAGCCTGTAGCCCTCCATCCCAGCACTCCAGTCATGGGACTCATTCCACCAAGTCTCAGTAATACCAATGATATTGTAGCTCTGGGAGCTGACCAACGCTTCCAGTTCACCCTGTTTGTTTCTCATACTGGGTGCATTGGTGTACAAGCATTTCAGATACGCTCCTAAACCCTCCATGTTCCCAGGAGAAGTGTTAATGTTCCCACTAGCATTGCCACCCTCAGGCAATGCCTCGCCAACCCTTGGCTTACCTACTTCAATCCTGTTGGTATCCCCTTCCCCCATCAATTCTAGTTTAAAGCTCTCTCGGTCAGTCCTGCCAGCTTATGCCCAAAGACACGTTTTCTCCATCGGGACAGGTGGATCCCATCAGGCCCCAGCATACTTTGTGTCTCAAAGGTTCTTCCATGGTTTAAAAACCCAAAGTTTTAATAGAGGCAACAGTCCTGGAGCCAGGTGTTGATATCATAGGCTCGCCTGTTTCTTCCACTTGCCCCACATCAACCAAGCAGGTTACTTTGTCGTAGAAGATAATCAGGTATGTCAAGCACGATTTGCCCTTGGTGAATCCATGCTGGCTTTTCCCAGTCATGTACTTCATCACACGTCAAATCATGCTTGACAAAGCTGATTCCCTTCTATGACAAAGTAACCCAGTCTGTTGATGTGGGGCAAGCAGTGGACATTGTCTACCCGGATTTCTCAAAGGCTTTCAATACAGTTTCCCACAGCCTCCCCTAGAGAAACTGATGCCTTACAGTTTAGACAAGTGGTCTGTGCGGTGGGTGGGGAACTGGCTGACAGGACGCACCTAGAGGGTGGTGGTAAATACCTCCTTTTCAAACTGGCAACCTGTCACAACTGGGGTCCCTCAGGGATCAAGATGTGTCCCAATGCTGTTTAGTATCTTCATAAGTGATCTGGATGATGGGATCAAGTGTACCCTGATGAATTTTGCCGACGATACCAAACTGAGTAGGGAAGTGGACACTTTGGAAGGCAGAGCCACCATGTAGAAAGACCTGGATAGGCTGGAAGAGTGGGCTAACAAGAACCTTATGAAGTTCAACAAAGACAAATATAAGGTCTTGCACCTGGGAAAACATAATCCAGAACTGCAGCACAGGCTGAGATCTACCCAGATCCTCCTAGAAGCTATGCTAAGCCACATGGAGGACAGAGAGGTGATTCAAGATAGCCAGCATGACTTCACCAAGGGCAAGGCCTGCCTGACCAACCTAGTGGCTTTCTGTGATGGAGGGACTACATCAGTGGACATGTGAAGAGCTAAGGATGTCGTCTATCTGAAATTCTGTAAGGCCTTTGACATGGTCCTCCACAACATCCTTCTCTCTAAATTGGAGAGATAAAGTTTTGATGGGTGGACTGTTCAGTGGATGAGGAATTGGATCCAGAGGATAGTGGTCAACGGCTCAATGTCCACATGGAGATCGGTGACAAGTGGTATCCCTCAGGGGTCTGTATTGGGACCAGGACTCTTTAATATCTTCATCAACTACATGGACAGTGGGATAGAGTGCACCCTCAGCAAGTTTGCAGATGGCACCAATCTGAGTGGTGCAGTTGACACACCTGAGGCACAGGATGCCATCCAGAAAGACCTGGACAAGCTCGAGAAGTGGGCCCGTGTGAACATCATGAGGTTAAACAAGGCCAAGTACAATGTCCTGCACCTGGGTCAGGGCAACCCCTGGTATCAATACAGGCTGGGGAATGAAGGGATTGAGAGCAGCCTTGCAGAGAAGTTGAAGTTGTTCAGCCTGGAGAAGAGAAGACTCGAGGGAGATGTTACTGCAACCTTTCAATACTTAAAAGGGGCCTATAAGAAAGATGGGGAGAAACTTTTTAGCAGGGCCTGTTGCAATAGAACAAGGGGTAAAGGTTTTAAATTAAAATAGGGTAGATTTAGACTAGATATAAGGAAGAAATTTTTTATGATGAGAGTTGTAAAACACTGGAGCAGATTGCCCAGAGAGGTGATAGATGGCCCATCCCTGGAAACATTCAAGGTCAGGTTGGACAGGGCTCTGAGCAACCTGATCTAGTAGAAGATGTCCCTGCTCATTACCGGGAGAGTTGGACTAGATGACGTTTAAAGGTCCTTCCAACCCAAACTATTCTATGATTCTATGACTTTACACATTTAAGTGCTACTCTTGCAGTTTTCTTCTTGGTTACATTCTCATCATGATATCTGCAAAAATTAATCTCAGAGAATTAAGTTCAATGAGAGGAAGCACATATACTTATTAATACATGGAGTAAAATTTACAATATCTACAACTCTCCAGATACCTGTGTATGTTTCAAAGAGATTTTTTAATTTTTTTGCAATGCTCTGGAATGAGAAGCAGAGCTGTTGGACCACAGGATGTCAGCTCATGCTTTGCTGACCATGAGTAAAAGGACTAGGAATAACTCTGAGCTTGTTAATCTGAAACCCCAATCTGAAAACATGAAAGCCTTCCAGCGTCTTTGAGAGATTTACAAAACCTGCATATGTAGGAGAACTTCATCCATCAGATTCTTCAAAGTAAATGACTCTTGGGTGCATCTTAAAACATGCATGTTACTTCAGGACAAATTTTTAAATCTCTGTTGAGTTAGTTGATATTATTTTGTAGTAAGCAAAGTCACTCTTCAATTAATTTCAGTTACTTTTAATAATATTCATACCTAATATAAATAGGTGGTGCAACTTCATGGTTGTTCCTAACTTTAACCACCTTGAATCCTGGTTAAAAAAAGTAAATCCCAAATTAGACGCTACAGTCTGAAATTTCCTTGCTTCAGATGTTAGAAGTCCACAGTAAAGATTGCAAAGAGGACAACAGTATACACCTTGATATGCTAACTCGTCTTAAAAAAAAAAAAAGCTTTATCTTCATTAGGAATTAATGATGAATGAAGTATGCATATCTCTCCCTTTTCCAAAGATGAGAACAATCTTAGATTCCTGAAACTTAAGAGAATTTCTGACAGAACAATAATTAATTGATATTGGCATAGGAAGAGCAAGCTTGGATAATATTATTTCAGTCTTGCAACCAAAGCCAAAGCAAACTTTCACAAAGCTTCAGTCTTACTCCCCTGGCCTACTTTTAACTGAAATTCAAAGTTCTGCACTGTTTATTTGTGTTTGAATGGATACTGAATTGCCAATATGCCATGAGAAAGCCTGATTCTCAAGTTGAGAGTGTGTGTTTCACTAAATTTCTCTAAACACAGTAAGCAGTTTTGCCTATTTTGAAGCAGATTTGACTTATTCAAAAACAAGCATCAGACAAAAAAATGAAACAAGGGAAGCTCTTTTCCAAACTCTCTTTTTTTTAAATGTACATACACAGCACCATTAAAAAAAATAAATTCAGGCAGGAGTTATTTTTTAATAATGCTTCCCTACTGATGAAGAAATTCAGATTTCAGTTTTGATCCCACATGAAAGACAATTCCAATCTCTGTTGCATATTAAAAAAAGTGATGCTCCTACCAAACCTGAAGTGAAAATTCATTTGGAAGTAATAACAGTGCATGTAATTTAAAAAGGAAAAACACGTTTCTCCTTCTTTTGTAGGACCAAATCTCCAAAATCCCTTCCAGCTAAATAGAAAAATTATGGAAGGGCAAAGCATTGCCTTTTGCACAGCAACAGGTTGCCCAGAGAGCTGGTGGACTCTCCATCCTTGGAGACCTTCAAAAGCCATCTGGACAGGGTCCTGGGCAATCTGCTTTACATGAACATGCTTCAGTGGGGATCTTGGACATGGTGACCTCCAGAGGTCCCTTTCAACCTCAACTGTTCTGTCATCTCGGGGGGTTTCCCTCCACTGACAAGGGGCAGGTCCTTCTTCCCGAGAGGACCCCTTGGAGGAGCCCGTCACGGCACTCGGTTGGCACCAAGAAGCTCACCAGCGCTCCCCTGCTGCATTGCTGGTCTGCCCGTTGCCAGGTCTTTGTGCTCGGTGCACCAGCCTCTCATCACAGCATCTGACAAGCCTGAGTTTAAAACCCACTCGCAAGGCCGTGAGAAGGCAACAAGCATCCTGCAGAGCAGGCTTTTCCCCTTTGAAAGGGCATCAGCTTTCCTAACAGGGCGGCTGTCAGGGGACAGCCCCTGACACTCCTGTGGTGTCACCAGGGAGCAGCTGTAACTGCCCATGACCTCGCTGCTTTTCATCAGCCGCAGGCGCTTTCGCCGTGCATTTTGGCCAGGGCTCCTGCAGGTGCACGCGCAAGGTGTGCAGGCTCCAGCAGGACCTTTGGCTTTCTCTTTGAGCTTTGGTGTGGGGGAGAGCAGCAGCTGTGGGCGCTGAGCAAAGGCAGCCCCTTCCAGCACTCCTTTCCCCCCTACACAGCTGCACGGTGCTGCGGCGCCCATCAGTGCCTGTCCCCGGACCATGGGAGCAATGAGAGTGCCAGGGATGTTGGCAGTGCTGAACATCCCCAAAGTTCCTCCACCTTCCCTCGCCGCTTCCTGCAGGTACCCTGTGCTACCCAGGTGGTGTCTGGGGGACAGCACGGGGGCTCTGGGGGCTCGGGCACTCCAGCTCTTCCCCTAGGGCCCCCCAACAACTCACCAGCACTTGCCCCAGGCGGCTTGAGCACTGGGGAGGTGAGGAGGAGATCTGGGTGAGCTTCCCCTCCAGCTCTCCATCCCTCCCTCCTTGGATCTCACCTCCAAGGGAATGCAGACATAGGTGCACATCCCAGCCTGGCCCCACATCTCCCTGCCCTGCCCCAGCTCCTACCAAGCCCCAGCTGGAGCCTTCCCCACCCAGAGCCGCACATTCTCCCCCTGCCCGGGGACCTTTGCCCAAGCCTGCCTTGCCCTGGCACCTGGGCAGGACGTTCCCCTGGCACCTCTCCATCCAGTGCGGGCAGCCTGCCTGGGGAAGGCAGGGGTGCAGGCAGACACTGGGGCTGGCTGGCCCACAGGGCGGCTTCTGCTGCTGCTTTCCAGCCTGCAGGGAGACCCTTCAGGAGGTCCTTATCCCCCCTCTCCCAAAGCTTTCTGGGCCTTTCTTTGCTTTTCCACTACCAGCACCAGGAAAGCTCCTGCACTTTGCATGTCTCTCTTGGCGGGACATGGCATCGGGCACTGAGGAAGACTTGGAGGAGAGTGGCTGTGCTGCAAGGGATGGTGGCACAAGCCAGGTGCCACAGGCAGGGCTGGAGGAGGCAGCAGAATGTTCCTGGTGCCCCACCTGCTTGGGAGACATCAAGGACACAGCCTACGTGGCCTTCTGCCTCCACCAGTTCTGCTTTGCCTCCATCGAGGACGGGATCAAGAGGAGAGCTAGGTGCCTGCTCTGCAGGCAGCCTTTTGATCTGCTCCTACATTCAGTGCAAGTGGACGACAGCTACATGGAGTACATGGTCCCCTTGTCCAACTGCCTCTGGAGTGATGTGGGTCCAGAGAGAGGGTCCAGAGCAGATCCCCACAGCAGCACAACAACCTGCACAGCTCAGTGTCACGTCCCAATTTTTCAGGACAATGACTCAGGTCTGCTGATTCCCAAGTCAGGATTAAGGTGAAATGACACCAGGGATCCTTTAACTCACAAAACTCAAGTTTTATTTGCTCACAACAAAAATTGGTACGCTCGCAACAAGAATTCGCACGAAACTATGTCAGTAAACTGTGTAATGTGCTAGCCCTACATCACCAAACATATACTACAGGCCTTGCTTATTTTCAGATCAGTTCAGGAAGACAATAAGGAGCTCCCTCCCGTTGAGTCATGAGGTTCAGAGCAGACCCCCTTGCTTTCTAAACTCCTTCTCAGAGAGGAGCCCAGGAACGGCTGGATCCGCTCATAGTCCCAGACTTGGGATGAGGTGTAGGGATTACAGAAAAAAAAGAGAAAGAGAAAAGAGAAAGATTTCACTGGTCCTGGGTCCAGCGTTGGTTCAGTCAGCTGAGGGGTCCAGTCAGCCCAGGGGTCCAGTTCCAGTGGGCGGGCACATGTGGGGCTTCAGTTTGTGTCCTTTTATTATCCTTGTCCCTCCTTCAGGCAGGCACTCAAACTTATTAGGCCAATTAGTTGTCATGAGTGGTTTGTGAGCCTTTGGGACTTGGGGGTCGTTTGGGGAGTAACTTCCCGTTCCCTGCAGACGTGATCTTTTGCCATGCATGATGAGTTATCCTGCTCAGTATATCAGAACAGTGTATCAGAACAGCATGGTGAGTTGCCCTGTTCAGCGTATCAGAACAGCATATCAGAACAGGGAGCTGTGCACTTTCCAGCATGCCCTCCCTGTCCTATTGCTGATTTGCGCTGATGGGCTTCTTTTCACCTTCGGTTCCTTGCTATGCAGAGTTCATCATTAAGCAGAACTTGCCCCACCGCAGTGTTTGAGACATTAACTCTGTCAGTCTCTCACACTTAGCCACCGATGACACCCCCTCCGCTGGCAGCTCCGGGGCCCTCCTCCCAGCTGGCTCCCACACCCAGCCCTTCTCTGGAGCAAACCCCACTGAGGGCAGGGGAGTGCCTGCCCGGCCCAGCAGCTGCAGCCTACGAGCACATCAGCAGAACGGTGCTGCGAGCTTGGCTTTTTGCCTACTGTTGCATCCAATAAACATCCAGGGGCTGTTTCTTTCCCCAAACCGAAGAGCTACCCACTGTAAGGAATGCTTTCCAACACTGTCTCAGCAGTGCACGAAAGCCAGGGGAAGAATTTCTTGGGGCGTACAATGATTTTGTTTAACATAAGTTTAGTATCTGTGATTAACTTGTTGGTTTGCTGCAACCAGAGCAGCAACATTTGTTGGTTTGCTGCAAGAGGAGATCTTTCCCTCATGCCCTCCCAGTCTCCCAATTCCAAGCGCCAGCATGGGGTTGTCCAGGCTCTTTGAGCAGCCACCAGGCTGCAGGTCCCAAAGACCTGCACAATGCCCAGCTGCCATGTTATGCAGGCCATGCTGACAGCCCCAGCCCTGATGGGTCCTTCTGCTGGTGCCTCCACATGCAGACATCCCTGATCATTCTCCAGTCACACCAGTCTCAGCTTTCCCCTCTGACTTGTCTACAGCAACAGCCCAGTTCTTCCAGCCCAAGACCCCATGGCTGTGCCTGGCAGGCAGACAGGGCTTACTCTGCTCTTCTGGGGATGCCATGGCTGGCTAGCAACACCCAGCCCCGGGGAAACAAGGCCCTCTTGCTGATGCACATGCCTTGGCTTGATGACTGTCAGGAGAGCAGAGGTCTAGATCCCAAGCCTCCCGTGTTTCCAGGGGCAGCCCAGGAGCAGACTGCCGTGGAAGCACAGCACAGTCAGCCACAGGCAGAAGCACTGGATGAATGGGCGTTTGTTTGGGAGCAGCACCTGAGAGCCTATGTTGAAGGGGAAGCCTGGACAGCCTCTTTCCAAAAAGAAGCCACTGGCAAATCTGCAGTAAATAGCTTTGGCCAATCACGCCCTCACCAGAAGTCAGACACACGTGCAGAGGTGCTAAGTAGCCCTGAACAAAAATGCTTCCATTGGTTTAAGAAAGGATGGTTCCACAAAATCTCCAAACTTGAGTCTCCCTTCTAAACCACTGGCAAGAGATGTATGTCCCCAGGCACTGATATGGTGGTGAAGATGGATGTGAGGAGGGGCAAGACATGGTTCTCCTTGGACTGTGGCTGCAGACAACGCCTGGTATGAAACCGCTAATATGATTTTTAAGTAATCATTACTCATTATAATCCCTTGTGATTTTTGTCAGCATCTGGTCATCATTAACAGGATTTAATTTATCAGACAAGTCATTTTGCTTAATTAGGTTGCTAACTGGTGAGGCTATCCCACAGAAAACCTGTGATATCATCAGCAATATCCTCAAAAATATCTTGTGTGTACAGGCAAAACTCTTTTATCAGTTGTTCCTAGTACTGCTAAGCAATGAGTTTTACCTTTAAGAGGTGAATGATTCTGTTTCTATTGTTATCAGATATAGCATAAAATAGGCTACAGAATTTTTAAGCGAAGGCAATTGTACATTTCTTTACCTTGAACTGACTTTAGAAGTCTAATCCTTAATATTATGTGCAGACGATTTCTATTTGCATTCCCCATTCTTCATTTTCAAGGCACAGAACACTGGTCAAAAGCTACTCTCAAAATGTGTTTCATAAACATTTCCATAATTTAAATGAGCTAGTGGACTTTTTTCTAGATTTTAAAATAGACATCCAAGGTCTTTTTCTACATTTTCTCTAGGAACCTTAACACTCAGTGACACGTCTGTTTCTCCTAATGTAAGTGGAAGAAGGATAGAATGCATCACTCTCATCTAATTAACATAAGATCAATGTAATAGGAAGGATGACTAAACCACAAAAAAAAAGAAAGAAAATTTAAATTATTTTTTAAGTCTAAGTTTTGCTGAGTAAACCTGATGTAACGTTAACTTATCAGAAGTGTCATCTATAAAAGGCAGCTGATAGTCCATGGTGTCTCTCCTCTCAGACTAGCCTTTGAACTGCCCTCATTCTATCCAAAACAAGGAATAATGTCTTCAAAGATTAGGGAGAAAAGAGAGGTTTCTTCAGTATCAGTACTGAGTGACTCCTTGTTTCTCTCTGTTTTCTTAAAGAAGAGCACAATGCAGTCTATAAATCAAATGGTTGGTTCCTCCTACAGAGTGCTTCTGACACTGTTTTCTGCCCTGAAAAAAAAAGTGATCCCAAGCCAACTAAACTGGAGCCTACATTCCCCTGAGTTCTATTTTCAAGGTATTATGTGTTTTGAAACTCACTTCACTTTAGACAGATTATGCTGTCAATGTCAGCACAACAAAACTCATACATTATTTGTCAGATTACTGTGAGCAACTCAAATCCAGTCACTCCGATTCAATACACAGGGACAAAGTTCTGAAGTTGTCTGCAGTGCATCAGTGGCCACGCAGTGCTGTCCTCATGTGGACAAGTACATAACCTGCAAGGGAACTCTTTGGTAGCAAGATGTTTCTCTGCTCCAGAATCCTTATAAAACAAGTATATCGTACAGCTGTTGAGAATCATACAACTGCTACAAGACATTATTCAGTGAAGTTTATACCACTTATGTGCTATTTTAGAGGGATTTTTCTCATAAAAGGTGTGTTTTGGGGAGTGTTTTTTCTCTCAGAGCACAACACTGTAGTAAGACATGCTCTTCCGTATTGCCCAAGGGCCCACCAGCAGTACCATGGGAATTGAAGTGAGCATGGGAATTGAAATGTAAGGAATCAGAGAAAGTAAAACAAGCAATGTTTACATGCAACGCTCATTACTAAACATTCTCAAGTTGCTGCTAAGTTGCTTGATGCAAAAAAAGTTCAACATGAAGACTGTTATAACACCACCTATAAAGAATGTAGGTGGCTGAACTTGACACAAATACTGTTCATGGATGAAAAAAATCGACATTTTGAAGACATTGTGGTGTCTGGTAGAATAAGCAGATATAAGTGTTGAAATTTAGATCTCCCACTATAGTCTGATTCACCCTGAGCTCACTTTGCAATAGAACCCTCCAAAGTTCTTGAGATCCTAATTCCTGAAGTCAAGTACCTAGAAAGCTCAATCACTGACAGCTGGAGAACTAAAACCCCTTTGAGGATCTAACCCTTTACCTCTGGTCTATATTCTGACAATATAACACAAGTCTCACTGAGAGCAGTAGAAATAGTATACACCCACTTCTAAAAGGCCCTTCTTTTTCACTTCTCTCTTGTGCCTCCACTAGCCGTTGGGCAGCTGTGTGATGGACAACATCAGAGAGATGATCTGGCTGCCAGCAAAGACTTTTTTTCCTGGAGTTCATTTTCATCTGGAGCTGTTCCCTGATCTAATTCTCTATGTGACTACACTCAAGCCATGAATGAGCATCTAGAGATGATGAGCAGAATGGAATAATGTCTTTTGTTCACAGCAATGAGTTATACAAGACTAAACTGCTACTGGAACTGCAGAGCTATGCATCCCCCTTTAAGGTGGATAAGATATTTTTGCTATCTAAGCGGTAGACAGAGAAACTTAATATACATCTTTATCACTTTGACCACATGAAATAATGCAAGCAAAAAAAAATTACTGTTAGAAGTTACAGCTAAATTCGTTGCTGAAAAAAGAACACATAAACTATTTGAATTTATCAGAAGCCACTTGTTCAAGAAACTGACTTATATACTCTAGTTCCTCACTTTAAATTAATAAACACATGAAATCAATAAAAATTTGTAGCTTATTTTTCCTCTTGTGGTTTATTTCATGTTATGTAAATGCATAGCATGAAAGACACTGCCCTAAAATGTGTTTCATTAACGCACCCTTCATCCCATTAGTTCTATAATTCAGTGATTTCATTGTTCATATTTCAGGTCTCCTTTTGCAATAATAAATTTGAACAGGCTTTTACTGTAAGGGAGAGAGACATATCTGGAAATAAGGCTTGAAGATCAAATACCTTTGCCTGTTCTTTAGGGAATCCTGAAGTCAATGCAAGTGTATACAACTTTTTGCAGAACAAGTGCATCTTTGGTTTGTTAGCTCAGCATTTTTTATCCATATGGTTCATATCTTTTACTAAATTTGTATTCTGCTAAAAGCAGTCAGGTGTAGTTACATGCAGTGAGGTGCATTCAATCAGATGCTATGAGGTAAATTACACCACATAATAGAATTTACAAGATACTCAATAACTAAAATCAAACTTTCTCCTTTTGCTGTTTTTCTATGGACCACTGCAATTTTCATGCATTCAAACAGAGAGAAAAAATATTATGCATAAAACAGGAGCACTGTGAATCCACAGCCTTGTGTGCCTTAATTTCATCTTAGTCCTACCATATAAACCAAAGTTAAATTTGTAAATAGCTTGAAGGCAACCATAGGAATAATATTGGGCTATGATGGTTCATTTCATTACTGCCAACATTGGCTGGGACCCCTTCAATTTTTGCAGATGTGTCAGCCAACAGTTCTCCAAAGAGGAGAGATTTCAGACTTTCAGGGCCACTACACCTATGTTGTGTATGAGGTTTCTATGAAAAGATCAAAAGCTTGCCTAATGTTCATAAAATGTTTGCATTTCTGTAAACAATCAAGAATGTAAAGTACATCATAAACATGTCATATGAATAACTCCCTAGCAATACATCATTGTAATTCTAAATTATTTAACCTTATTGAATTAATTTCTAAGATTTCCTCTGTTATTTTCCTGAGCACTTTTCATTGGTGTAGACGCAATGTATCTAGCAGGCATTTGACAATTAATTACAGTAAACATGCTCTTGAGCATGTGCCAGCCAGTCCAATCTCTTTGCTGAAAGAATGGAAAACTTTGGTAGTTAGTTTGCTACTGGATCAATTTAAGATGGAGCCTCTTGTAAGATGTAGAACTGGTGGCTGGTGGCAGGGGACTAGGCTGTTTTTTAAAAATTTTTGTAAAATAAAAAAAAAGAAGAAAAATACTTTAATAATCTCAGATTCAATGGAATTTATTTTCTGGTTTACTGGGGGTTTTTTTACTTGGCTGGCTTTTTGCTAAACATATACCTTGTTCAAATCAACCCTAATATTTTTTTTTAACCTTTTGCCATTAATATTTTTCTGGTTTTGTGGCACTCTATAAATTTATGTTTTATAAGAAAAAAAACATTTCAAGAAGTTTTGCCACACAAATGAAACTTTGTAGCAATTGTGAAACAAAGCCTTAACTAGGAAATTAAGAGTTTTGACATTTTGAGAGCACTAGTTTTAGTGTTGTGAATTTACTAATTGTTTCAATCTCCTGAAACTGATAAAATCTTAAAGAAATGGAAATATGTCTCAAAAAACTGATGGCAAAGGATGTAAAATGACTGACAAGGAGAAAATATGCTTTGCATGAAGAGTAAAGCTGCATCTTTACTCCCATAGTAAAGCTAGAGAGATTTTGCACCAGGACCAACCAAGGTTAAATAAGGCACTGTCAAGTAACCTGAGATGGAAAGATTTAATGCAGCAACCCTCACTCACATTTTTCTTTTTTTTTCTTCTTTTTTTTACTTATATCTACATATTTACACTCGCTCAGAAAATCAGTTGGAAGCCTGTTGGCATCTGTGTTTACATCTAATACACCTCCTCTGTGCTTTTGAAGGATAAAAAACAGGCAGAGAGTGACAGTATAATTGGAATTCTCATAGGCAAAAGGATACTGCCACTGTATCTTCAGGGTCAACACAGATCACAGGAGCCTATTTTTGTGAAATTGTAACAGAGTACCATGTTCCTTGAAAATGCCAGAGCAAACCCAGGGAGGAAGCTTACTGCTATTTTTTCCAATTCTGAGAAGTTCAGAGCTTAAGAGCCTAAGGAAACATCCAAATGAAGCAAATGACCCTTGCTTTCTAAACTCCTTTTGGAGCCTAGGTGCAGCTGGATCCAGTCTTAGTTTCAGACTTGGTCAATGGCTTATGTCTAATGGAATTATCCATACAATGTTTATAATAATATTAAGTAGCTACATGGATTAGTCATGTTTCACAGTATTAATTCAACATGCTATCAGTCATATACCAAGGATCTGTTGTGGATAAGGGATCTCTCTGCTTTGAGTAAGGAAGGATCTCTTAGTCTCAGGATACCCCAGTGCTGTATGTGCGCCTGTGCTGATATGTATTAACTGCTTTAACAGTAAAGCATGTATATAATTTCTCTCACTTTCATTTTACTGCATGCAATGCAAAAAATGTTCTGGGGCCTAAATGAAGTAGTAAAGCAGATGAAATTAGATCAACTACTTGGTGAGAGTTAAAAGTGACTGTAGGAACACTCAGAGGCATTCAACAAACCATTAAATGCTTTTGTTTCTGTCAGCCTGTAATGGCCAAAGAAATAGTAGAGAAGTAATTTATTGAACTACTTTTTCCTCCACGTGTACAGCCAGGACTGGGCTAACCTTGAGAGGCGTCCCTGCTCAAGGGGAGAGTCACTTGGAGTGCAGTCCAGCTGCAGTTCAGGGAGAGCTCCAGTTGGGGCCATCCTGATGGTAACATTTTTAGAGTGAAGTAACTGGCTGCTAGTCAACAGTACAGACAAGATAGATGTCTTCATTTTAGCTCTGTTATCTTGTTCTGTACTTCAGATATCTTGCAGTTTGGGGTTTCCAAACCACCTATCGAAATATTTTTCAAGACATGTTCACTCCCTTGTATGTGAGCCATGGGCTTTCCAGCTTGCAAATTCACCCCAAGGACGTGAGGCCTGTTGCTCCTTAGTCAACCTGAACCAAAGTATGCCTGGTAGTCAGGTGTATCCATCACAGACCTTATTACACATTCATATAGGATTTACCATGATGGAAATTCAGATTCTTGAAATAAGAGAAAAGTAAGCATATGAACCAAATTGAGGCTTTTGACCTCCTACAAAAATTGTTATTCAGACAGCTGTACCTCCTAGTCAGTTTTCGTCACTATTTTGACCTTTTAAAGCACTTAAACAGAGCATTTTTCACCCCTGCACATTAATGACTCAACTTTTATTATTTAGTTGAAAATATTATATTCAGTTTTTCATGATGCAATAAAAAGCTTGGTCCTACCAGGAGTAAAAATAGTATTCTTAAACTTATTTTCCTAAAGATTTGATGGGGGAAGGGGCAGTATACTTGCTCTGAAGCTAATAAAGAGTTGAGCCTACAGTTCATTTCTGCAGCTGGGTTATAGAACAATGAAAATCTAAATTGGCAGTGAAGATGTTAACAAAGTATAGATCTAGCACTACTAGAGATAAACAATTGGTATTTACATTTGCAAATATTCATGCTGCATTCTGGATTATGTTTGCCCTATTTACTTCTTTGGCAGTAATGCATCAAATATCCTATAACATAATCCTTCTCTCAGCACTTACCAATGAACTATGAAATAGTATTAAATAGAATTAATTAGAAGTTTTAATGAATCATGTCTGTCCTCATTTATTATACAATGTAATTTTCAAGGAGTGATTAATTATGAGCTACAGATGAGTGAATGGTTAATGTAGTTTGTTAACCTTACTAAGAAGCTACAGTACACAGTGCAAGTTAGTTCTCTGTTATTAGCACACTTATGTGCTTGCCGTCACTTCAAGTGAATAAGATTTTCATGACTTTTCCATTAAGATGCAGAATCGGCTAGTTGTTGACCTTCCCCCTATATTATTTTTACAGCCTCTGATAGAACAATACCTTTTCCTTCTCCTTCCTTTCCTTTCAACCTTAATTTTCAAAGCAGATGGAAGCCATATGACAAAAATCCTCCCTCCCGTCAAAGTGAATTTGTACGCTTAATTCCCAATACACCATTTAGCCCATGTAATATTTTTACCTAACAGAATCTGAAATTGGTAGATTCTGCTATGTTCTCAGCCTGCAATATTACCATAACTATAATTTCAGTGTGCACTTTTCCTCACAACTGGGGTTGACAACACACCAGTGTTCTAGGTATTGCTGAACAGTTTTTTCACAGCATCAAGGTCTTTTCTTTTTCCTGCTCTGCCCCACAGTAAGTAGGCTGGGGGTGCACAGGAAGCTGTGTGGGGACACAGCTGGGACAGCAGAACTCAACAGACCAGAGGGGTATCCCATGCCATACAATATTGTGCTCAGCAATAAAAGCTCAGGGAAAAGAGGAAGAAGAGGAGAATAACCCCTTGGGGGTTATAGCATTTGTCTTCCCAAGTACCTGTCATGTGTGCTGAGGCCCCCTGTTTTCCAGGAAGCAGCTAAACATCTGCCTGCCTGTGGGAAGTAGTTAATGAATTCCTTATTTTGCTTTGCTTGCATGCGCAGCTTTCCTTCACTTGATAAACTGTCTTTATCTTGACCCACAAGTTTTTCCTGCTTTTGCCCTTCTTATTCTCTCCCCCATCTCTCTGGGGGGGAATAAGCAAGCAACTGGGTGGAGGTTTACCTGCCAGCTGGGATCAGCTCACTACAGTTCCCACTTGGACTGCTTTAAAAAGAAATGAAACAGCACAGGTGACAGTTCTGTGAATATGTTTGAAGCGGTTCTCTTTTCCTTTTATTACCTAGGAGGGATGACAGCATTTTCTAATGCCCAAGCTCTCAATAACAATATAACTTAATGAGACCCCTTATCTGTCATATAAACAGAAATCAAGGAAAGTCTATTCCACTTAGCCTTTTTTTTTTTTTTCTTTCACTATAAAAGTTTTCCTCATTATTTTGGAGTCTTAAAGAGGCCTGTACTTCTTTCTATTTACCAAATAGTATTAGCAGTAAGCTCGTGAATTTGCAGAACCATCAAAATACAGGGGTTATCTTTTTAACTCTGCAAGTAGTCATAGGCATGACCCTCAGTACAGCAGGTTTCCTTACTATGCTTGATTCAGAAATGACTGCTTAGAATGTGGCTTGGAAGGACTCTTTCTATACACACCTGCTCCCCATGGTAGGATCCAACCCTCCACATGTACCATTTGCCTACAGCAATTCCCTGACCTTTTGCTAGCTCTCAGAAGTCCTCTCCCTACTACAGAGCTTGAGGTCACAAAACAGGACCAGTCCTGAGCAGGACAGCTCAAGGCAGCCAAGACCGTTGGGGCACAATGTAGTCACTGGCATTCTTCAGGTCTAGAGGCCCTACATTGAGTTCCAGCACAAAATGAATCCCACAACTGCTTTTAACCAATAAACTGCAGAAGGCAACAAAAGTTCACCCATTTTTGCAAATCAGGAAGAAGAAAGAAATATATTCTCTCTTCTTCAATATACAAGGACCATGATGTTTCTGAAGGGTCAGAGACATTTTCCATCTGAACACACAAAACAGAAAGCCACTCTGCATGGATTGGCCTTAGATTTACGTAAGTAAGCCTTGATATTAAGTTTAAACAAAATCAGTGGAAAGATAAGAGTTTAAGTCCTTGCTTCAATGATAATATGAAGTAGATCTTACATACCTTCATAGTCAACTGCAAATATATTATGGTTCTTGCAAGATAGTCAGCAGCTTAAACTTTGGAAACTTTAGAAAAGCAGACATACAACCTGTTTCTGTTGATGAATAAATGTGTTCAATAGTGTTTTCTTTTCCTTAGCCATGCTAAAAGCATAGCAAGATACTTGTGATTCAGTGCTTAAATTCTCACACTGAGAACAGCAGACAGAAGTAGTTATTTTTTCTTCTAATAAAATAAATAATTAGGGTTTTATAACAGCTTATGCATTTGAAGATGTTGAGGCAGACAGGGTTAGCCACGTGTTGATATATTTTTGCCCAGGTTAAATGATTTGAGCAGGACCTTAATTAGATGGGAGCTCTGAAAAACTGATTAGATTATTTGCACTGAAGTCAAAAGACTTATTCATAAATAATTTCTTTGTGTTTGTGTGTGTGGTATGCATGTATTATTCTAAAAGCAAAAGGATTCTATCATGAAATTTATCCCAGACACTTCTAACTTTGCCTTCTTATCCTGTTAATATCAAGATAACTTAGTCAGTGACAGTTCCTTTCATTGATTCATAATTCATATCCATACTAAGGGGTATCTGATCAAATGAGGTATGCATAAAATTCATATCCATACTAAGGGGTATCTGATCAAATGAGGTATGCATATTTCACTGTGTATTTGCTAAAAATAGTCAGTTTAAAAATCCACCAAAACAAAACAATATTTCATTTCTCAACATTAGAAAGTCTAAAAAAACATGGCTTCTTGAGAAATTAGGTTTCCAAAATGCTCCTGGTGATCACAGATCAATTTGAACTGAATTTTATGGTTATTTGTCACCACTTGTTGCCTGGTCGTGTTAATGTTTAGTGTCGCTCCTTTGGCAATATATAATATGTCTCAGACATTAACTTGGTAGAAGTAATTGTAAACATAGTTCTGAACTTTAGGAGAGTCCATCTGAAAATATATTTCAATAATTAAATAAATGCAGCACAGAATAACCTCATGGCATGAACAGGACACATCAATCACAAAACTTAAGTCAGATGGAAGGATTTCATTAAAGCAAAAGAAATATCTGTGGCATGAAGCTCAATTTGTGAAGAGCTCAAACCGCAGGACTCCTGTTAAAGAAAAGCTGCTGCTGAGACACATCAAAAGATCATCTTTATTGAAGAACAATTGCATGACCTAGTTTCCTGGTCAGCAACAAGCTTTTGTAGAAACTTCAGGAGCTGATAAAAAGCTCTGTAAAGTTAGCATGTGTACTTTTATCTTTACTCCAGTAGGAAGGATGGATTTGAAAAGATCTTACCTTACATTTAATTCTGAAAGTTATGTAAACTTAGGAACAAAGGAAGCAACAAAAGTAGTATAAACTAGATGTTCATTCATATTTACTGTATTAGGTGAAGAAGTTTAAGATCTAGCTGGTATGTGTGAAAACATTTTCTGTTTGTGTAAACAGAAACAGTAGAACAGTAAAACATAAGGAAGACATGATTTCACTCAACTGTTAATATTCACAAAGTAGGCTTAAATGATACAAAAATGGTAGACAAGATTCTTTGAAAGGCACCTATGATATGTGGTGGCTGTACCTAAGCTTTATGAAAAGAAGACAGAAGTATGGGATTTTGTCACCTGTCTGGGGGTTTTTTTGGTATTCATGCGGTTCTACCTACCCGTTCTAAGATCCAGTTCCTGACACCCAGCTAGTTAAACCTTTAGGCTACACTGCTTACTTAACTCAGTTCTGTCCTGCTTTGCCACACACTCACTTCATCTCCCCATGCAATCCCAGCTTTCTAAGGTACATCTTCTAGACTGGCAGACATGCACTGTAGAGGATGGGCTCCAGAAACAGGCAACAGACCAGAGCAGTAACTCTGGATCAGACTTGAGAGAGGTTTCAGTAGGTGATGAGTTTTGCAATTGCTTGTCCCCCATCTAAGGAGAGTAAATGTGGAGGTGGTAGGAGAGGGAGAAGGAAGAAACACTTCTTTGCAGTTCTGAGTTTTTTCCGTGAGAAAGACTGGATAGGAGAGTGAAAATTTTTAAGTCTAGAGCATGCTTTTAACTAGGTACTCAAAAGCTTTAAAGTGCACTCTGTGTATGAGTATACATTACAAATCTCCTCCCTACCACTCCACAGACAACATGAGATAGTACAAATATCCAGCTCTACTATTCCCTGACCCCAGAGTGCTAGTTCAGAAAGCTCATTTGTTTTCTTTTAATTCCTCATCTGTTAGCCAAGGCAGTCCACATGGGACATTTGTAAATGGCATGTCTGCTTGCAATGATGTTGGCGATTCTGTCCTCCTGAGCAGCAAAGCTTACATTTCTCAAGGCATTGCAAAAGTCTAGCCACAGTTGCCTAGCACTGCTGGTTTCGGAATCCAGAATCTCCTGAATACCACTGAGTAATTTTATATCATTGTATCTGATGCTTCTCAAATAAACAGGTGGAAAGTCAGTAAAAATAGAAAGCAAATTTAAAAAAAAAAAAAGGCAGAAATTAATAGGAAAAAATCTCAAAATTGTTTAAAAAAGTTCTCTAAAACTGTTTAATCCACTTTTTTTTGTCAAATGCACCAGTTTTGCATTCACTATGAAGCATGTGGTGCATGATCTCTTCTTGACATTAACTGTTCAAATATTTTCTTCATGATCCTGTACATTCTTTGGCACTAGAACCATCCAACAGTATTTTTTGTTGTTCCAGATAGACTTTTCCCACCCTGTATACAGGTAATAGCATACTTCAGAGCAGTGCTCTCAGGCATTTTTGTAAGGAAAAGTATTATATCAGCAGATGGATTAATGGTAGAAGCAGTAATAGATTTGGCAAGACTAATACCTTGGGACCAAAGGGGTTTAGTTCATATGAGGGAAACTGTCAGGAGGGAACCATGTGATGTTAAAAGCAAGCAAGGAAAGAGGCTGATGTTTGTACACCTTACCATACTTTTAATATCATTCAGAATCTCATTTGTTTTGTGGAGATAATTGTAACTGAGAGGCCTGTCCTACAATAAAGTCAGACGAAAGCTTACTTTTATGAAACATGAAGAGTTGTAAAGTATGTCTAGAATGAAAGTCCAAACAGGTTTAGAAATTTCATAAATGTCCCACTGGCACCACCAGGAGTGCAACAACAGAGGTAGAGACACCACTTTCACATCCTCCTCAATCTTTGGCTAAGTGGAAAGGTAAGCTTGTACCTCGCAGCCATGAAAATAACATTTCCAAAAAACATTAAACTGAATGCATACCAGAAGATCACACCATGTTGTCCTTCATATCCACTCTGTCTGTCATATCCACTCTGTGTCACTGGCTATGCTTCAGGGCAAGACTGAAAGGAAATATAGTCTTGGTAGGTACCATAATACGGTTCATTAGGTTCAGACATACTCTTTCCAAAAGAAAGATTGCAGAAAAATCTACAAGGGAACTGTTTCTCCCTTTATGTGATCACAGAAATGGCCAATACACAGCATCATCAAGAATTAAACTGCTGGTCTGTGACAAGCAGACTGGGTTCACGGATGTTCATCTTTCTTGTACCTGCAAGGAATGTTAGAAGTTATGGCAGAGGACAGAGTGACCACCACCACCCCACCACCCCTGTTTTAAGAGGCAAACAGCCACTTATTGAAAAAGATACCAAGTTCTTCCTTAGGTAGAAAATTTTTTAGTAAGTTTGGGTTTGTGTGATGGGACAAATCTTGAGTGTCCTTCTCAGCTCTAGCAACAACTACCTAGGAACATTCCTATGAAAAACATGCACCACGTTGCAACTGGTACTCATTCATTTCTTCCAGATTGTAGTCCATAGTAAAATATGGAATACATAAAAATTATTCATACTCCCTCATCAAGTGACAAAAGCCAGTTATTGTCAATCACTGACCAACAAAAAAGTGAAACACTACTGTTGATCTTAATTATAAAATACCCATACTTGGATGTTACTGCTTCAACCTTGGCAGCTCTACAGTTAAAATTTATAAAACAAAATATCTACAGCACCACATGTGTGTCTTATGAACCGTGGCAGGCAGGGGCTGCAGATTACTGAGGATCAAGCAAAAGGCAAGTCCTGCTGGAACTGCATCACTGCAAAATCTTAGCGCTCAGCTCTTGCACACAAACTCACAACCACCAGAAAGCTGCATATGTGCTTATTTTATAAGGTAAAAGGTTGCTTCAATAACTGGACACCAAAACCACTATGAAATTAGAGAGGGAAATCAAATCAATAGCAGGTCCAGGAGGAGACTGTGTTCTATCCTTGGATCTGTTAGCAGGCGTGCTGGGTGCATACAGATTAGCTGATAAATGGCTGATTCAATAGACTGGTAGCAAATACATGCTTTGCCAGAGATGACTTTTTAAGTCACCATACATCAAACAGACAGTGTCAGCCTTTGAGGATAAACCAGTGATGGCTTGTTGTGCTCTTTGAACTGCCTCGGAGACCCAGAGACTAAAAAAGTGCCTGAATGTTCCCCTGAATCCACTGGGAGGCTTGAAAGCTTCAAAGAGGAACACTATCACATCCAAGGGGAAATGCATTGATTGAAGGAACCAGTGTGAAATAGTCTTTAATAATTACCAGAATGCTGGAATCGACTGGTGTTTTGCTGAGCTATATTTTATCTTTATTGGATTAACTGTGACACAGTAGGTTATGTCAAAGGGAATCTGCATGAATATTAAAAGTAAATGTGGTGTGAATAATAGATAACTTACATTAGATGCAACAGCATGCAGCAATTTTTATTCACCTATGTAATTAGATTAAAACAAATCTGCTGAATAAAGTATATTGTCTTATTATAATCCAAATTCAAAAGTATCAAGAAGTTACAAAACGGGGATAATTGCTGGTCTTTATAAGATGCATGTGGTTATACACATATATACATAACAGAGGGTAATTCTGAGAAGAGTTCTAGAGAAAACGGCTTGGTAACGATTAGAAAACTGATTTAGTCTCAAATTGTTAATAAGTGTTCCATGTATCTACTTAGAACTTTGGCAGCAGGTATGTGTTGTTTTTTTTAAAAAAAAAATCCATTTGGGGCAAAAGTAAGGAACAGAAATTATATAAGGCAGCTGAGCTTAGTGCTAGGACTAAAATCCTAGCATTAAATCCTTCTGGACATTTTAAATTCATATACTGAGCGTTGGGTTTTCCAATTTCTTAGATGATCAGTTGTATGTTCTCTAACACAATGAGAGTTTTCTTATGTATGCCACAGAAATATATATTGTTTGGGAATTTTTAAGCAGAGAGTCCAATTTTCACAAAGCTGAGCACTTGAAAATATGAATTTCAGTGATATCTGTAGAATCACAGAATAATTAACCTGGAAGGGACCTCCAGAGGTCATTAGAAAAAGCTCTTGCTCAAAGCAGATCTAATTAGGTCAGGCATCTTGGGGGTGTGTCTACTGGAGTTTTGAACACCTCCAAGGACAGATATTCCACACCGTCTCTGTCTGCCTCTTCCAGGATTTGATCATTCTCATAGAAAAAAAAAAGATCTTAACATACAAAAATCAAAATTTTCCATAGTCCAGCTTGTGTCTGTTGCCTCTCATCCTACCAGCATGCACCTCCAAGAAGAGTCTGGAAGTGCTGAGGATGCACTCCATCTTATCATCCAAGACATTAATGAAGAAATTGAACAGTTTTGTTCACAGTATTGATCCCTGACGGATGCAGCTTGTTACTGGCTGTCAACTGGACTTTGTGCCACTGGTATCAACTCTTCGAGTTCAGCAGTTCAGACAATTTTCCAATCACCTACCATTCATTTAACCAGCTTGTATCTCAGCAAGTTGGTGATAGTGACACTGGGAGACTGTCAAAAGTCTTGATAATCAAAGTATACAACACTCACTGCCTTGTTTACAGTGCTAGTCACATCACCACAGAAAGCAGTCAGGTTGGTCAAGCATTATTTACCCTTAGTAAACCCATGTTGGCATATGACAATAGCCTTCTTGATCCTCAAGTGTTTAGAAGTGACTTCTAAGAGGATTTGCTCCTTAACCTCTCCAGGTTGCCTGTAGATGCATGGATCCTACCTCTTGCCTTTCTTGAAGGTGGTTGCAACATTTGCCTTCTTTCAGTCATCAGGTACTTCCCTTCAAAGGGTTGCTTTATCCTTTTGAAGATGACAGAGAGCCACCTTACAATGACATCAGCTAGCTCCTTCATCACCCTTGGATGCTTGCCATCTTGTCCCATGGAATTGTATATCTCTAATTGACTTAAGTGATCCCTAACTTGCTTCACTCTGACAGACTTTGCTAGTAGTCTTAGGGGCTCAGGAGGCAGGTAGGTAAACCTTAACAGTGAAAACTGAGACTAAAAAGGCATTGAGACATTACAATGAGGAAAGAAGGTTCCACCTGCTTTGAAAATTCTAGCTTTTTTTAACAAGTATATGTATTTATATATACATACATACATGTACACATACAGATATGTACTGCTGGTGAAAAAGGCAAGGCAAGGATAGAACAACTTTTAAGGAGTGTCTGCTCTGCATAGTCTTAGCTATGTGCCTAATGCTTTAGATTTTGTAGAAAGCCATCAAATAAGTCAAAGTTGTGGCAGGGTTTTATTTTATTTTTAATCTAATCACCCTTTTCCCTACATAGTAGCAGTTAAAGATGAAGTCAGTCTTTATTTACCTTTAAATGTGTCAGTACATGCTGAATAAGTCACCTTCATTTTCGGGCTTTATCGATCAAATCAAGCTATTCACCAAGTGCTGAAGAGCTAACATTAAATAGCTGCTGAGGCAAACTCATTTTTGACAAAGGTGCATTTAAAGTCAATGAACACAGTCCACACAGACCAAACATAGCCCATAGCTTCTTTCCAACACAGTTTGCATCACATCACACTTAGAATGATTCAGAGTTTGACGTTTTAGCTGGTAAAGGAACGATGAAAGTGCAGAGTAGGAAACCATTTTTCTTACAGATTGTAGAAGAAAGAAGAAATATTCCCTATTGTCTTCAAAGCTACCATTGGAAAAAAAAGGAAAACATTTTATGCCATTTCCCCTTCTTCTCAAAGAGTTGACCTATGTGTAAAAAGTTTTATTGTAAGATTTGCATTTGGTGTGTATGGTGCTATTTTTAAATATACACAGAACTCTCAAGAGGGCACAAAAGAGGCAACAAGCTCCAGAACTGTCTGTAGCAATGCAGAAAGCATACCTAAAGATTATCTTTTCCAGCCCCAAACTCTTAAAGGCCCTTCCAAATAAGGTATCTTCCACAGTACACAAAATACATGAATCTCATATGACAACAAAAGGCAATTTTAGTTTGTCAACTAATGAAGAAGTCGAAACTCTTTATTTAGCAGTGTTATGAGCATAAGCATGTTTGATGGTCCTGAGAAGAAGGGCACTACTAGGACAAATCAATAACTGGCTGCAGAACTGGTGTTGGTGACAGGGGTTTGGGTTCTATGATCATGGGACCCTGTTTGCAGATCAGTGTCTCCTTGGGAGAGATGGGATTCACCTCACTGAGCTGGGGAAAGCTATTGTCACCAATGAGATGGTGTACCTCATAAAGATGACTTTAAACTAAGAATGGTGGAGGAGGGAGAGAGTAACCAGCAGTTCTGTGAGGGAAAGACCAACAGGATGGCTAAGAAAAGGGCATGAGGTGATGTGACAGCAAGGGATCACAAAATCAACAAAATGGGGCTTTCTGCATGTAAACAAGGAAGTGCCTACAAAACACCATGTTGTGGTTTAACCCCAGCCAGAAACTAAGCAGCACACAGCCACTCACTCATTTCTCCCCCAGTGGATGGGAGAGAGACTCAGGAAAAAAATAGTAAAACTCATGGGTTGAAATAAGAACAGTTTAATGGGACAGAAAAGAAGAAAATATTAATGATAATAAAATGACAATAATAATAATAAAAGGATTGGTATATACAAAACAAGTGATGCACAATGCAATTGCTCACCACTCGCTGATCGATGCCCAGTTAGTTTCCAAGCAGCGATCCCCCCCAAGGCCAACTCCCCCCAGTTTATATATTGGGCATGACGTCACATGGTATGGAATACCCCTTTGGCTAGTTTGGATCAGCAGTCCTGGCTGTGTGCCTTCCCAACTTCTCATGCCGCTCCAGCCTTCTTGTTGGCTGGGCATCAGAAGCTGAAAAATCCCTGACTTCATATAAACACTACTTAGCAACAACTGAAAACATCAGTGTGTTATCAACATTATTCTCATACTAAATACAAAACATAACACTATACCAGCTAATAGAAAGAAAATTAATGCTATCCCAGCTGAAACCAGGACACACCATTATGAAGAAATCACCCAAACCCTTTCCAGACACTTAACATGCTGGGGTGCCTCTCTAAAATGCCAGTATACTAATGCATGCAGAATGGGGAATAAACATGACAAAGAATGTGTGCAGTTGCAGGGCTATGATCTTATTAGCATCACAGAGATATAGTGGGATGGCTCCCATGACCAGACTCTTGCAATGGAGGGCTGCAGGCTTTTTAGGAAGGACAGGATGGAAGACAAGGAGGACAAGTTGACCTTTATGTGAGAGCAACTAGAGTGCATGGAGCTCTGCCTGGGAATGGATGAGGAACCAACTGAGAGTTTATAGGTTAGGATTAAAGAGAGGACAGGTAAAGCTGACATTATAGCGGGTGTCTGCTGTAGGTCTCCTGACTGGGAAGGACAAGTGGATCAGGCCCTCTTCAGACAGACAGGAGTAGCCTCACATTCACAGGCCCTGGGCCTCTTGGGGAACTTCAACCACCACCCCACTGCTGGGGGGACAACACAGCAGCGCAATATCAATCCAGAAAGTTCCTGGAGTGCATTGATGATAAATTCCTCCTCCAAGTGATAGAGGAGCCAATGAGGAGAGGTGTTCTGCTGGACCTCATACTCACCAACAAGGAGGGGCTTGTTGGGGGTGTGAACGTCAAAGGCAGCCTTGGCTGCAGCAACCATGACATGGTGGAGTTCAGGATCCCGAGGGCAGGGAGAAGGGTGAAAAGCAAGCTCACAACCCTGCACTTCAATAGAGCAGACTTTGACCTCTTTGGGGTTCTGCTCAGAAGGGTCTCCTGGGATAAGGCCATGGAGGGAAGAGGGGCCCAAGAAAGCTGGTTAATATTCAAAACTCACCTGCTCTTAGCTCAAGAGCACTCCATCCCAACAAATACAAAGTCAGGCAAAAATGCCAGGAGACCTGCATGGATGAACAAGTTGCTCCTGGCCAAACTCAAACAGAAAAAGTAAGTATACAGAGGGTAGAAGCAATGACAGGTAACCTGGGAGGAATAGAAACTTCATCCAAGGATGAAGTTAGGAAAGATAAAGCCCTAACGGAATTGAACTTGCCAGGATGTCAAAGACAAAAAGAAGGGCTTATATAAGTACATAGATGACAAAAGGAAGATTAGGGAAAAGTAGGGCCATTGCTCTACAAGACAGGGGACCTGGTTACACAGGACGTGGAAAGGGCTGAGGTACTAAGTACCTTCTTCACCTTAGTCTTAACCAGCAAGACTGATTTTCAGGATTCCCAGGCCCCAGAGGCCTGGGGAATAGTCTGGAGCAAGGAAGATTTACCCCTAGTGGAATAGGATTAGTTTAGAGAATACTTGAGCAGACTATACACACATGAGTCCATGGGACCTGATGGGCTGCACTCACGAGTACTGAGGGTGTGGACTGGTGCCACTTCGAGGTCACTCTCAATAAATTTTGAATGATCATGGCAAATGGGAGAGATGCCTGAAGACAAAAGGAAAGCAAATGTCATTCCTGTCTTCAAGAATGGCAAGGAGGACCCAAGGAAATACGTGCTAGTCAGCCTCACCTTAATCCCTGGGAAAGTTATGAAACAACTAATCCTGGAAACCATTTCCAGGCATATGAAGGAGAAGGTGTTAATCACATGTATTCACAAAGGAGATGTCATCCTTGACCAACCTGATAAACTTCTGCGATGCAATGACTGGATTGGTAGATGGGTAGAGGGGAGAGCAGTGGATATTGTCTACCTTAACTTATTAATGTATATTAAGGGAGGATGCAAAGGGGATGGAGACAGGCTCTTTCCAGTGCTGGATCAAAGGTAAAGGGCACAGCCTGAAACATGGGGGGGTTCCTCCTGAACATCAGGAAACACTTTTTTACTGTGATGGTGACTGAGCACTGGCACAGGTTGCCCAGGGGTGTTTTGGAGTCTCCATTGCTGGAGATACCCAAAAGCCATCTGGACATCATCCTGGGCAACCTCCTCTAGGCGGTCCTGCTTGAGCAGGGGTTTGGACCAGATGAGCTCCAGACGTCCCTTCCAACCTAAACTATTCTGTGATTCCGTCATAACCTTTTACAATTAAAGCAAGGTAGCTTGGTAGACTATTTAGATTTCCTACTTAGACTTCAGTAAGGCTTGTGACACTGTCTCCCATAAAATCCTCACAGAGAAGCTGATGAAGTATCAGCTGGATGAGCAAACAGTGAGTTGGATTGAAAACTGGCTGAACAACTGGGCCCAGAGGGTGGTGATCAGTGGCATGAAGTCTTGATGGAGGCCAGTAACTAGTGGAGTACCCAGGAGTCAGTACTGGTTTCAATCCCATTTAACATCTTCATTAATTATCTGGATAATGGGACAGAGTGTACCCTTAGCAAGTTCACCTATGACACAAAACTGGAAGGAGTGGCTTATATGCCAGAGGGTCATGCCGTCATCCAGAGGGACAGCAACAGGCTGGAGAAATGTGCTGACAGAAAGCTCATCAAGCTTAACAAAGGAACGTGCAAAGTCCTGCCCCTAGGGAGGAACAACCCCCTGCAGCAGTGTATGTTGGCAGATGATTGGTGGGAAAACAGCACTACAGAAAAGGACACGGAGGGGGTGGCAGACAGCAAGTTGAACAAGAGCCAACATTGTGCCCATGTGGCAAAGCATGCCAGAGGTATGGTGGGCTGTATAAGAAGTCTTGACAGCAGGTCGAGGGAGGCAATCCTTCCTCTCTCCTCAGCACTGGTGAGGCACTGCTGGAGTATTGTGTTCAGTTCAGGGCTCCCCACTGCAAGAGAGACATGGAGCTTCTAGACAGAGTCCAACAGAGGACCATGCAGATGATGAAGGGACTGGAGCTTCCCTTCAGCATTCCCCATAGCTGAAGGGAAGCTGTAAAGAAGACAGAGCCAGGCTCTTTCCAGTGAGACCCAGTGACAGGGCAGGAGGCAATGGGCACAAACAGAAACAAGGAAGGTTCCTCCTTCAACAAGAGGAGATACTCTTTTACTGTGAGGGTGACTGCGCACAGCAGCAGGTTACGCAGAGAGCTGGTGGACTCTCTGTCCTCAGAGACCTTCAAAAGCCATATGGATAGGGCCCTGGCCAACCTGCTCTATGTGAACTTGCTTGAGCAGGGATCTTGGACATGGTGACCTCCAGAAGTCCCTTCCAACCTCAACCATTCTGTCATCTCTGTATGAGGCTTTCCCTCCAGTGACAAGGGGCAGGTCCTTCTCCCCTGAGAGGACCCCTCAGAGAAGCCAAGTCAGCGTGCCTGGTTGGTACCAAGGAGATCACCAGGGCTCCCCTGCTGCATTGCCAGGCCATTGTGCTTGGGGCACCAGCCTCTTATCACAGGACGTGACAGGCCTGAGGTTGAAACCAACTCACAAGGCCATGAGAGAGTGGCAACCATCCTGTGGAACAGGCTTTCCCCCTTTGAAAGAGCTTCAGCCTTCCTAGCAGGGTGGCCATCAGGGGACAGCACCCAACACTCCTCTAATGACACTGGGAAGCAGCTGTGACTGTCCATGACCTCGCTGCTTTTCAGCAGCCACAGGTGCTGTCCCTGTGCATTTTGGCCAGAGCTCCTGCAGGTGCACATGCAAGGTGTGCAGGCTCCAGCAGGACCTTTGGCTTTCTCTTTGAGCTTTGGTGTGGGGGAGAGCAGCAGCTGTGGGTGCTGAGCAAAGGCAGCCCCTTCCAGGATGCATCTCTTGAGCAGGGGAGTTGTACAAGATGACCATCAGACATCTCTTCCAGTTTCAACCATTCTGTGATTCTGTGAACTGGGCAGCATATAAAAACCTCAATAGTTATTGAGTGTTCTTATGTACAACTGGATCAACAATTGTAATCATCAAGTATCAATATTTGCAAAACAGAAATTTTAAAACTAACTATTGAAGGACCTTCAGTTTTTGGATTCCCAGTTCATGGACTCTTTGAAAGGCCTTATTCTCAGGTTTTACTGGGCATACATTTCCTACCTTAGGGGCTTAAGTAAGGGAAGAACAACAGAGCTATAAGGTCTTCTTACAGTACTCTGAATATAAAGTTTAAACAGTTAAATCAATGTGAAAAATGCATACATTAAAAAATGAGGCAAACTCATATTTTTCCCATTCCAAGTGTGAAATTGTGCAAACAAAGCAAGTGAGCTAAAATAATTCCATGATTCATTAAAATCAACAGTCAAAAGCTGTATCTCTTTACAAGTATGAAATACTACAATAAAGATATATTTTCTTCAGCTCTCTCTTACATGTTAACATGGAATTGTCCATAACTACTCATTGAGTAAAGCATCATACTCCAAATTCATTTGTGAAAACTAATAAAATTGCCATTAGTTTCCCAATAATGCTGTTCTCATGGAGGATACAAGTTCATAAATTTAAATGCTGCCAGCCCTGGAGTATTCACATAGATCTTTCTTTTAATGTTTCCCTTTGTCCTAAAAGCTGACATTTAGCTGTGTAAGTGAAAAAAGGCTCTATGGTGTAGCTGATCAGAAATTCCTATTAAGAGTTTCAAGGGAAATAAAGTTATCCCAAGAAGACAAGAATGAAACTGTTGTTAAAAGTGCCATTTTAAAGCTAAAATCAAAATAAAAGGAAAAAATTAAAAAAAAAAAAAAAAGAAAAACAAAAGAAGTAAATAACTGGAAGATATTTGTTTTAATATTCCACTTCACCTTGTAAATAAAAGTTCTACATAATCACCAAAACATGAAACATATGACAGTCTTTGTCGCAGTTTTCACATGTTCAGATTCATATTATCTGGTTGCTGGAAACACCTGAGAACTTTCCTGTGTTTAAAAAAGGAAGAATACTTAAGTTACTAGAGGAAGAATTAAAGCTGCAATCACATACTGGCTTCATACCTGATCCTTAACATCTTTACATTTTTCTTAAGGTCTAACATAATTCTGGATATACAGATAAGATCCTGTGATAAAACTGTTACATATTTTACAAAACATGGTCAACATTAAAAGTTAAGTCTATTCAAGTTTTTCATATGTGTTACAAATTTGGTCACAGACCAACAGCGCACAGCACAATCTGCATCATAAATAAAAATATGCAAACAAACTGCAAGGGGCATAGTAATCTTACAACAGCCACAACTCTAAAAATCTTTGGCTGAAGTTTACCCTTAATCAAGGAAATCATGAGAATGTGGCGATGAGAATAGAATAGAATAGAAGAGTTCCAGTTGGAAAGGACCTACAACGATCATCTAGTCCAACTGCCTGACCACTTCAGGATGACCAAAAGTAAAGCATATTATGAAGGGCATTGTCCAAACACCTCTTAAACACTGACAGGCTTGTGGCAGCGACCACCTCTCTAGGAAGCCTGTTCCAGTGTTTGATCACACTCTCATTAAAAGAAATTATTCCTAATGTCTAGCCTGAACCTCCCCTGGTGCAGCTTTGAACCATTCCCACATGTCCTGTCACTGGATCCCAGGGAGAAGAGCTCAGCAGCTCCCTCTCGACTTCCCCTCCTCAGGAAGCTGCAGAGAGCAACGAGGTCGCCCCTCAGCCACCTTCTCTCCAAACTAGACAAACCCAGAGTCCTAAGCTGCTCCTCATAGAACATTCCAGCCCTTTCACCAGCTTTGTGGTGAAAAAAAAATCACATTCCTCTGGATGCAATCAAGGATGTTAACATCCTTCTTAAATTGTGGGGCCCAGAACTGCACACAGTACTCCAGGTGAGGCCACACCATCGCTAAATACAGCCGGATAATCACCTCTCTTGACCAGCTGGCTAAGCTGTGTTTGATGCACCCCAGGATGCGGTTTGCCCTCCTGGCTGCCAGGGCACACTGCTGACTCACATCGAGCCTGCTGTCCACCAGCAGCCCCAGATCCCTTTCTGCAGGGCTGCTCTCCAGCCACTCCTCTCCCTGTTTATACTTGTGCCCAGCATTACTCCATCCTAGGTGCAGAATCCGGCGTTTGTTCTTGTTAAATTTCATGCCATTAATCATTGCCCAGTGCTCCAATCTATCTAGATCCCTCTGCAAGGCCTCTTGTCCCTCAAGAGAGTCAACAGCAGCTCCCAGTTCAGCTTCATCAGCAAACTTGCTAATGGTGCAGTCTACTCCTGCATCCAGGTTGTTGATAAATATATTGAACAGAACTGGCCCTAGATTGAACCCTGAGGAACAGTGCTGGTGACCAGTCACCAGCCAGATGTAGCCCCATTCACTACAATGCTTCGAGCCCTGCCACTCAGCTAGCTCTTTACCCAGCGCACCGTGAACCCACCCATCCCACAGCTGGACAACTGTCCTGTCCAAAAGGATGCTGTGAGGGACAGTATCAAAAGCCTTACTAAAATCCAGAAAAGCTACATGCCCTGCTTTCCTTTCACCCACTGGGTGAGTGACCTTATAGTAGAAGGGTATCAGATTAGTTAGACAGGACTTTCCCTCTGTGACTGTGCCTGATGATTGCATTGTCCTTTAAATGTCTTTCAACAGTACCCAGTCTAAACTTCTCCATAATTTTTCCAGGAACTGAGGTTTGACTAACAGGTCTGTAGTTCCCTGGGTCTTCCCTCACACCTTTTCTGTAAATTGGAATAACTTTGGCTAGCTTCCAGTCAGCAGGGACCTCCCCAGACTCCCAAGACCTTTGGTAGATGTTTGAGGTGGGTCCTGCTCTAACATCCGCTAGCTCCCTCATTACCCTGGGATGAATTTCATCAGGCCCTATGGACTTGAGAACATTCAGGTGATACAGCTGGTCCCTTACAATTCCAGCATCCACAAATGGAAAGGCACTGTTCCCACACTCGTGGTCTTCCAACTCAGACCTTGGGCTGCCCAGTCCCCTATCAGTATTATTGAAGACTGAGGCAAAAAAAGCACTGAATGCCTCCGCTTTTTCTTCATCCCTATTAGTCAGATGACCATCTTCAACAAGACCCAGTCCAAAGTTTCTTCTTGCTATTAACGTACTTAAGAAAGCCCTTCTTGTTATCTGAAACAATACTGGCCAGTTTCAAGCCTAATTGAGTTTAGGCCTTTCACATCTTCTCCCTGTGTATATGAACCACAGCTCCGTGATCTTCCTGCAAAGCCTGACTTTGCTTCCAGGGATCATACAATTTTTTTCCTCCTGCGCTCCGTGAGGAGTTCCCTGTTCAGCCAAGCTGGTCTTCTTCCTGCTTGCTTGACTTACAACATAGTGGAATTGCCTGCTCCTCTGCTTCTAAAAGGTGGTTCTTGAAGACTGACCAGCACTTATGGACTCCTAAGCCCTCAAAAGCAGATTCCCAGGGGACACTGTTAACTAGGTCCCTGAGTAGCTTAAAGTTTGCTCTTTTAAAATCCCGGGTAGCAACTCTGCTGTCCTTTTTTCTCATTACACTGAGAGTTTTAAACTCAACCATTTCATGCTCACTGTGGCCAACATAGCCACCTACCATCACATTCCCCATGAGTCCTTTTCTATTCATAGACAGCAAGGCTAGGAGATCATCTTTCCTACTTGGCTCACTGAGTAGTTGTGACAAGAAATTGTCTTCAACATACTTCAGGAATTTCCCAGACTTTCTTGTCACAGCAGTATTTTATTCTCAGTTGATGTCTGGGAAGTTGAGAAACCCCTAAAAATGCTGGTGTGTGACATTTTAATGATTGGAACATACAAAGTAGCAGTTTTAACCTTTCTTCATTTTAATTCTAAGGGCTAAAATTAATACAGGAGTTAATATGGGTATACTGAGCAATTGAACTGAATCTTCAGTTTATTTGCACTGACAGAACCATGCAATGCAGCAGGAAAGCATGCTCTTGGCTGCCTTTTCTCCATAACCATTGCCTTCTCCTGAAAGCCCCCTTTGGCACCCTCCAGTCTGATGTAGGTACAACAGACTCCAAATAGCACCAGGTCATTTCTGGTTGCACCAGGCTGCAATTACTCCCAAAGCTAATGAGCAATGACACTCAATGATGGCGAGAAAAACCAAGACCTTTCTGTCAATGAACTTCTTTTTCAGAGGAAAGGATCAAAACACGGCCTATTTATTCCAGTCTTGTTGGTTATTGGATGATTCCCCTACGCCACAGGATAGCTAAACAGAGATATCAAACTGACTGACAGTTATGCTTCAAAAGATCAAAGCACCTGCATCAGGCTTAGGATCTGGCCAGTAATGTAACAAATTTATTTTGCCTGTATAGTGAAGAGCAGTTACTGCATGTTACATGAACTGATGACCTCTAATTATGGAGTTTTCATAAAATTGGTTTATTGGTCAATAATGTGTCCAAAGCACCTGTTTTGATTACACAAAAAAGTAAAGCCCTTCACCCTGTTAGGTTTTGTAGAGAACCATAATCAATTTTGAAGCATGCAGATAATAAAATGCAAATGACTCTTGTTTACATGAATTTAAGATTATAGCAAAGGCCAACAACCAGTGAATTCACTACCAAGGCAGAAGCATCTATTTCTAACTCATTGTGGAGATAAGGTGGAAGGGTTCAAGGCACATATGAAGAATTAGCCATTATTTGAAATTCACTAGATTGCACTGCTTCTGTCACCCTGGCAACTTAAATAGCCACTCATACTCAGGAAAACAGTCAAGCACAGCATATTTTCCCAAAAGCTCATTATGCTGCCATTTACTTCTTTCTCACTCTCTCTTTTAATCTATGTTCATTGTAGAGGATGTTTATGTGTAAAACTGTGCCTGCTTTCCAATCAACCTTCTCCTTCCTGCCTGGTCTATTCAGTGATGACAATAATCCAGTGACATATGCATTCAATGACAGTTTATGACATCAGAATCACCTCATGGGTAAATCTCACAGAAGCAGTTAAAGTTACATGAGCACTCAGAAACACTTATAACGGTTATTATATAGAAAAGCTGGCCACTTACTTAGATATTTAAAAGGGGGCTGCGCTCTCCAGAGAACCTGGCTGTATAGGCCCATCTCTGCGAGGCACAGAATGTCCTCCTTTCCTCCCCACCACAAAAGCAGCATAGAGGAGTCTTTTTCTCAAAAGCAGCATTTGCTGCTCCTCAGCTTATGTGCCAGGTTTCTGTGCATGGGTACATGTGGACTCATGCAGCACCTGAGCAGGATCCTCAGCAAATGCAAATTATTATAGCTTCAGTCGCACCAGTGAAGCTATGCCTGTTTAGAACACACGTGGATCTGGTCCACTTTGTAAAATAAATAAATAAATCACAAAAATTAAATAACAAACTGAAAGGCTTTGCAAGGAAATTTCCAGCTCAAAGCAGATTTTTTTTTCATGAGTTATAAACCCTTGAAAGTAGCAGGTTTATAATGGAAATGCTGACACAAGTTTAACTGTAGCGTTGCAAATGGCGGTGCTATAATTAAGCTTCGATCTTCTTTGGAAAAAAGGAAGAGGGAGGTTATTGTTCAATGAACTGCTCTGTCATTTGCTGCAGCGATTCTTAATTGCGTCTCATTACTGCAAGATGATCATTACTCTACTTGTCTATCTGATTTAGAGACCACTAAAAGTGTCTTGTAACAAGCAGCCGTCTCCTATGCAACAGTCCTTTGGCTCTCACCCTCATTACTCAGAATCTGTCCAATTATTTGTCATTAAAGTAATAAAAAGGACTGCAGCAGAAAATGTGGGAGGTAATTGTTGGAGGCCTGCCGAGGAAAAAATGAAAACTGTTTTTAAGGCACTGGGAAAGTGACATCGTTAATTAAGTGTTAGAGAATATGCAAATCAGTCACAATCTCAAGAGACTGTAATAAAATAGACAAAACATTATTATCATTTGAGGTAAAAGAAGGCACAGTTACCCAGTCAGTGTTAGGTTTAGTCACTTTTTAAGAATGGAAATTGCAAAAGGGTGCAAGCTCCAAATAAAATGAGCAGATGGGTGTATTTCAGCATAATCTGGCCTTCTAACATTCTGTAGCTCAGAGCTAGGGAAGAAGGCAGTGGTAGTATGGGATCCCAAATGAGGATTTCCCATGAATGCTGTTTATTTAATCACTGGATATACACACTCCATTTCCTTCACAAAATGGCAGAAACAAAACTGAACAAGTGCATTTTGCTTGTTTGTTTATATTATGGAGTTTGTTTTAATTTATACTCCACCTTCATGGGTTCATTTATTTAAGCAGAAAGAGAGAGAAAGGGAAAGAAAAAGAGGGGGAGAGAGAAACAGTCAGAAAGCAAGAGGAATACAAGGAGCCCTGTGTAACTAATTCAAAAGAAAAAAATTGTGGGAGTCTTTGCAGCTAATTATTTACACAAAAAATTGATACAGCAGTTCTGAATCACATACTCCTAAAGGGAAGATTTCTGAGAGCAACTATAATTTGGGTGAATCGTGAGCACACACAAAGGTGTTGCCTATCACTTCAAAACAATCAAGCCCAAAAGAATCAATCTTCCTATATGCTGAGCTTTAGCTAGGAAGAGGATATACAAATTTGGGAGGAAAATGGTTGAAATATTAGTTAATTGCCTTAACTGAACTTAGCTGGACTATAACAGGTTGCTTTCCAGAGCAGAAAGGCACACACAGGGAGGAGGGATCTGCACTCAGAAAGCCTCTCCGTGGCATCTCATAGGCATCTTGTCTGGGCTGGGGAGGAAAGACAGAGCCACCTTTCAAAGCATCATAGATTTATACAGTACATCTTGTGTAAGGACCATCAAGGAGCTATTTGGCCCATGGCCACCCAATATTCAAGCATTTGCAGAGTAAAGCTTCCCCGTTCCTTGTGTATATCGTTGCTTTCCTGCATGCTGATACAAGTCCTGTTTAACATGCAGTTTCGAGTCTGACAGGAAAGAACCACTCCTTTGGAAAGATGCATGTATGGAAGCAAGCTGGTAGACAAATTGTGGATTTGGGCCAGCCTTGGCAAGGTAAATACTGGCAAGCAAAGTGTTGGACCTTGTGCTTTATGAAAAGAGAAAGGCATATTTAGATTTACATAGACCAGATGTCTTCCTTTTTTACCCACTCAGGTCTAACACAGGATGATCAGGCAGAAAACACAAGATAACCTGACACTCCAGCAATAGTGGAGTAGAGAACTAGGCTGTAGCAGTTTAGTCTCCTTTAGCTGGTAAGCAACCAAGGTAAATTATGCTAAGCAGATAAATCTAATTATTTTCAAATAATCAGAATCCATTTCAGAGGTTTTGGTTAAAAGTAACTTGAAGAGGTGATCATAATTCTTAGTGTGATGTATCAAGTCATACTTCCTGTGTTTGAGAGGTTCCAAGTAATGACACATGATGTCTGTGCCATTAAGTGAAACTGTTTACATGATAAGCATGTTCTCAGGAAAGAAGAAAATTGGCTGAGCAGCTGAGCAGCCACTAGCCTTTCATGTTATATGCGCTTCCTTCTGAAATGAGTTTTGAGATGATTAAATGAACATAATGCTCTCTCAAGGAAATAAGCCTAGTGATCTCAGTGCAACTTTCTGTGGGTCACAAAATCTGTTTGCCATTGACTGCCTGTGCCGAGGAAAAGATGGAGATTGACAAGTAAAAAAATATAACAACATCTGACTCTTTAGGGTTTATGCAAAATACACTATGTCTAGGGACATTTGTCTATGCTATATTTGGCTACTATTAATTTCTTTAGGAACTGAGAAGCATTTTACAACAGTAGCAACAGAATACAGAAAGTGAAGAAAAGTAGAAAGTAAGTTTTAGTGAATTCACAAAGGACCAGAACAAGAATATGAAATAGTCATAGCTACACCTTTGACTTCAGCATTCTGCACCTGAGCATTTAAAACATATATTATAGGTATTGTGAAAATACTTAGCACTAGTTATTTGAGGGTTAGGAGTTTAAGGAAAAACAATCTAAAGTAGATATTAACACTGTAAGCTTTGAAGCTGCCTTCCTAGAAAGCAAAATAAAATGTATAAAAGCTGTATGTAATTTTAAATTGCCATTGTGGGCACCTGTCCAGATAATTACAACTGGAATACTTCATCCTAGGACAGAGAGGAAATCTCCATCATACAATCAGGTAGGACGGTGACTGCAAAATGCACAGAATACCTCTAGGATACAAAGCTAATTCCAGAAAATAGCAGCAAGCAGACATCAGGATGTTCTCCCTAGTAGCACAGGAGAAAAACACATTTTTTTTTTTTTCCCTTAAATTGCTGAGGTGTCTAGAACATGTTTTGTTAGTCTTTTCACAAATTGCAAAACTATCTTGAATGTATTTGGTTAGAATGGAAGTTCATATAGCTAGTGTAACCTTACATGCCCAGTAAACTAATTTTTAGATGGTACTACAATGAACAAAACCCCCTTGCACACAGCCAGTATTTTCAGCATCTCACATCTCAGTCAAATCAAAACCAGTTTTCTTGAGTGACAGCATTCACTGTATTTCAGTTTATCCCTTTTACATCCCACGCACCACTTTTGAAGTCTCAAATATTTTAGAGATGTTGAAGTAAAGACTGCAAACATAATTCAGAAACAGAGGAAGTGTTTTATCTGTCTGTTCCTGTGCTAACAGATACTGAAATATTTTTCTGCCCTTCTACCACTCTTAAAGACTCACCAGGAGAGCTACACTGGAATACAGACAAGTTCAAGAACACAACAAAATGGGAAAAGTTCCAAAGTAAGATTAGAAGAATTCTTAATCTATTTTAATTAGAAAACATTGAAATATAAGTATGTGTGTCATGTTTGTAATTACTTGTAAGGAATAAGCACACTTTTTTGTATAGCCAGTCTTGGCTTCTTTCTAGAAGTTATATTGTGCATTTTGTCCATTTTCCCAGTTTTCAAACCCAACTATTAGTTATAAAAATAAAAAGTAAAAATAAAAATATAATCAAATCATGAAGTTGTAGTGTAGTAAGCTTCTTTTGATTTTTAGGACATGTTAAGTATCCTTTTTTAGGGTATGCTAAATTACAGGAGGTGGGGTTTTTTCAGTTTCCAATTCTCACAGTGTAAGGTTATGATCTCCAGTGTAAATGTAGGCTACTTCAACTTAACACTTGTCTTTCATTTGCCATTTCTCTGCCTCTCATCCTTTGCCTTTCTCCCTTTTGCCATTATAATATCCTTATTATTATTATTATTATTATTATTAATATTATTATTTTAGGCATGGTGTAAAACGATGCATATTAAAGGTACTGCTCTCCATCCTCCTCCTATTTTCCCAAGATTACTTTTTTTAACATTAAGAGGGCATCAAACCAGTATTGCAGCCAATGTCATTTGCAGATTGATTTTTTTCCTAGTGCTTGGAAACTCTGAAAGGAGGCAATTTTATCAGGCCTGTGAATTCTAACAACCTGAAAAGACTCTCCTCAGTCTCTGTTCTAAGCTTTTCATTAGATCCAAATCCCTGGCTTCCTTCTGAAAATTAAATGAAGAAAATTGGAAATACTAATATCCCATTCTGTCTTCAACAAGTTAAAGTGCAAAGTTTGTGTATTCACTCTCCTAGCTCTATAATTTAAACTTGACTAAGCTGGGTGGAAGGTTCATTTACTCTTTGTCAGAATACTTTTGATAAGCAGGATAAAAAATGAAAAATATGGAAGCAAGTTTCTATTCATCTAACACATTGCAAACATTTTTCACTACCTGTTGCCCTTTTGCTTTTTCAAATTAAGTATATAATTAGTTTGACTATATTCTTTCCTCGGAGATAGACAGGGAAATCTATGACTTGTGAAGGAGGAAAACAAAGAAATCAATAGGTGTCTGCCTCAGTGGGAACCTGAGGGGATTTGTAAGTGTGTCAGCAGGAGCTGCCTGTTGTGCTATTTAAGGAGCTATTATACATTCTCCCTTAATTTTACTGAGTTTGTCACAGATTATCTGTTGATTCTGATCGAAGAATCAGTAAAAAAATAAAATAAAACAAACTCTGCTGACTTAGAGCAGAGAAAATGTAGTGGGAATCTACTCAACCATTTCTCATCAGTAAGATTTGATTCATTTTCATCTACCCAAACAAATACTCCCCACACCCACACCCAGGCTCAAGGGCACTTACAAAAAAAGCTTATCTATACAATAGGCTGGAAATGTTAAAGTTATGAAGGGGTTGGGGAAGAAAATGAAGGAAACCTTGGGTAAAAGAAAGGTTCTGTCAAACTATTTGTCAATTTTCATTCTTGGCATGCATCACTTCTGATTAAATTTTTTTTTGCCTTTCATTTTTTTCCTAAGTAGTGTGCATCTCAGAAGAATTTGTTATACATATAGATCTTTAAGATGAAAATGCTACCTTCCAGTGAGTGTAAGATTTTTCAGCACAACTATGCTTTCCTATAAACCAGTAGCCTAAAGCCAGTAGAGGAAATGAACAATATCATTTATTTCAGTTTCTTTGATTTACTGTAGCAGAGAACTAGCACTCCTGGGTTTTAAGCAGAGGGTCAATTATTTGCTTCTATAGGAAAATACTATTAATTAATGATAAGGTATCTTACTTCAAATACAATTTTATAAATCTTCTGTCAACTTACATTAGAAATGAGCTCAGCTTTGAGATCTGAACAGGTCCAAGCCCACAGGATACACATATGCAGAGCCAATCTTCATCTGGACAAACATTCTGTTCCAGTTATTTGCTGATCCCAAATATCATGAAAGGGACTCTTTATATTATGTCTGCGAAGTGTAGCCTGGGCTAGTAATCTGCATTCTTGTTTAGTCTCAATTTTATTACATAATTTTAAGATGCAAAAGAATAACTATATGAAAAAGATTAAATAATGCACTAACTTGCTATGGAAAGACACCTATACTCATCTGGAAGGGATCTTCTGGATCATATTTACCTGTTTATTAATGGATAGTAAGCTACATGATTTTAAAAGTAACATAAGACACCTCTTGACTTTTCTGAAAAAAAAAAAAAAAAAAAAAAAAAAATACAATTAAAGCATGGTCCTGATGATGAACATCAACCGGACCACATGTCTGGATAATAATGAGTTTTGTTTAGAGCACATGTGTAACTACCACTGATAACAACACTAAACTGAAAAAAGAAATAAAGAACAAGATATAGCAAGGAGGAGCAGCTTGATCAATTAAAAGACTTGCTGAGCTGAATAGGAAGTCAGCAAGATTAAATGGAACGGGCATATGAGAATTTTAAAAGCTAAGAGAACCATGAAAACTGGGATTGTGAAACAGAGTTGTGATGAAGGGAAGCAGAAATATTATCACACTCTCACAAGGATGCACTGCATCTAGTCCTTTGCAATTAATTTCTAGCATTCCCACAGTGGGCAATGCACTATGTGTGCGTAGAAAGTCATTGCTATTAGTAGCTATAAATAAGTACTTACTCTAAAAAAAAACCCCTGAAAACAGAGCCATTTCCCTCTTTGCTCCACTACTCCACCCCACCCCCAACCCCAAAGTATAGCTAACTTCCCACATCTTCAGTGAAACAGCTGATAGGAGCAAAACAACCAAAATGCACACTGTCTAGTTTTGGACCCCTCCACTGTCACCCCCTACCATTAGTTGTGAGACTTAAACAGTAAGTTTCAGGCACTTACATATGTAATTATTTGCTGAGATCCCTATTCTGGTTACAGCCTATTATTAATGCACCTTGCATAAGTTAATCAGTAGCTTACAGTCTAATTATTATACTCTTATGATCTACTCCCATGAGTTCTGTCAACAGGATTTGGCTCAAGGAGATTCTGTTGTTCACACCATTTTGCAATAAAACAGGAGTCATTTAGAAATACCTAAATACTTCTTTTGCACAGTAAAACTGAAGGTAACTGTAAAAGATTGTTAGAAGTACTTTTATGTGGTCAATGTTCTGAAAATAGGAATCTAAATAACATAACAAGATGTCTTCCATATATCGTGTTGGAACAACTCTGATGCCCTCATGTGGGAAAAAGATATTTTAGCACCTGCCAACTTGGCTGAAAATTTGTGCTAGGAAACAAATGAAATCTTGCACAAAATTCAGGGACAATATTTTGATATTAAGAACAGAATACATTTTATTTCCATTTCAAATTGAGCAGGACTGTGCTCCAAATACACCAAAAAGAAAGACATAAAAATTATTTGATGCAAAAAGTCTTTCAGAATTTTGAAAAAAATCAGGTAACAAACTCATAAAATATGCATCATTCCTATGAAAGGCTTTACTTCCTGTAATTTCTTATCTAAGTGTCAGGCTCTAAGTGTCCTGAATTGTATCTTAGTTATCTATATAAATAAAACCTGCTTTCAGTAGTGAAAGAGTCATTAATCTCTCACTGCTTAATTCAACCATGAGCACTTATAAATATGGTCTCTTTGAGTGGGAAACCCAAATGCTGTGTTTAGGGGGCAGAAGATTAATTAGAGAATGAAAAATAAAACCTGTTTTTATTTTGTTTAAATTCACTCACATCTACATCCTGGGGTAGAATAAAATTGTAAAAAAACTTGCCATTTTACTGATTATCTGTCTGTAGCTTATCCTTCATGTCACACTGAACATTAATAAAAAGCAGATCTGTTGAAACTGATTATGTCTGGATTTGGAAATGTACTATTACCACATATTTTTACTGAAATTGTATCAAGTTGTTTCAGGAATAACCTACATTTCTAGATATACTATAAAGACCCAGCAAAAAGAATTCCCCATGCGCCAAAGGCTTCAGAATTTGTGTATTCTTATGACCTGACTATATCAGAGCCTGTGAAAACGAAAGATTTAAGGGCTACATGATTTAAACCAATGGCAATTCCTTGGGTTTTCTCCCCCAGATTGTCTAGATAAATGTGATTATATTCCCTATGGAACCCCTTTATTTCTTTTTCCATGATAAAATATATATGGCAAAAAATTACTTAAAGAACTCAGGGGTTTTTTTCTGTTAAATGATCTGTGAACAGTCTATTTTCCGAGTGTATTCATTATTTCACCATAAATACTTTATGTGAACATATCTGCCCAAGGGTCTACTGCAAACTATTCACTTTGGTTATTGTATTTCTTTTACTATTTTTTATTCATTATTTGTGCTGTGTGACTAAATCAGATGAGTTACATGGCATTGTTTCTTCTTGCCAATTACTTGACTGAAGAAAACCTTTGTAAAACAGGGGGCAGATCATTTCAGCGTGAATAGCATATTCCCAAACAAATGTCATTGGTTTTATACGTATATGAATATTCTCCTTCATATAAACAAAAGTCTCTTCAGAGAAAGTGTTTGCAGCAAAAAGCAAAAGGGTAAACAGAAGCCTACATTTTGGCCAGGCCAAAACCAATCAGAATTTTAGGCCATGAACATACTTTTTTCCCATTACTTACTCAGCTTTGGTCTCTTTGCTTAAAAAAAATGCTAAGGAACCAATAAGCACTACAATTTCTAAGTCAGAAAACAGACAAATACAACACAAGAAAAATACAGAGATGCTGCAACCAGCATGAAGTAAGCTCTTCAACTTTATACACACATTTTAGACTGGTCATTTAAGTTCTCATTTGTAATGAGAAGAAAAGACCACTAAGGTCCTTTTTTCCTATGGTCTGCATGATTTCCCATTCAAAGAGGTGCTAGAGATATTATTGACAGTAGCTGATCCATCAACAAACTGCCGTAGCCTGGAGCAGACTGCTACCAGTAGAACAGAAAGTAATAGAGTCTACATACTTTAAAATTTTACAATGTTTCCCAGATGTTTTGATATTTAAGTGCCATTTATCTAATATCATTGAAGATGCATCTTTCCAAAGGATTATGGTAGAACCCACATGCCAGTGCATCTCAAGAAACAGATAGAAAGAAAACAAATTCTGCTCCAATAACCAGGAGACTCAGATGTGGCCTGAAAGGCAGCCTTCAAAATATCACACCTCTTGTCTACACATTCACAGAAGCTAGTATGTAGTATTGTATGGCCAGGGCTTTACTTCTTTGGAGGATCATTGTCAGACAGTGAAGCAAACTATGGAGGGTAAAAAAAGTCTGAGAAGCAGCAAGCATCTTAGAGCAATGTCATAGGATTATCACTTTAAGAGTAAATATTGGCACTGTCATAGTTTAATTCCTATAGACCATTTTCCATGTATCAGGTGGGTTTCCCTGTAAGGCTAAGGGTGACACATGGACAGACAGAAACAGCCTTAGAAAAAAATCAATGAACCGTGCTCTAGTTTTGAAGGTAGGCTTTCAAATTCACACTGATAATCTCGGAAACTTTTAAGTACTCAAGCTGACTTTTCTTTAGCACATTTTTTTCTGTATAGCTACCTGGCTTTGCCTCCAGTTCTCACATATCCTAGGAAGAAGACTGTTTCTTTCTGTTACATTATCGGGAGGTCCTCTCCAGTTTAGGACATACCCTAAGCTCACAACAGATCTGATCCATAGCATTCCCACATTACTTGCTGTCAAACGGAAACCTACAGTTCCTTGCTTACAAGCAACCCGATGAACGTTAAGCTCCCCATCTGTTAAAACTAGTGCTTCTCTTAATGACCAATATAATTTTATTATATCCCTGGATCTGACACCTTCTATATTTGCACTTCTGTTCTTTGTTGCAAGACCTATCTTTTTGTTCTATCTTTGCACAACACAAATAGTTCAGTGAAATTCTGGACTTTGAATTTTGAGCAGTTTGGTATTATAAATTACACTTTAAGAGTGAAAGCAAATCTTCACACTTTTTTGCATGTAAATTACACAATAAAAGGAGAAATTGGGCCAGGGAAGAAGGTATACTCACCAACAGCACTAAATAACTATAAGGAAATTGGATCCAAGTAAGACGAAATTGCAGTCTTTCAGGCATCTGTGAAATCAATCAGTATATTTTGATATTTTGGACAACTCACTTCATATGCTGTATGGAGATCCATCCCATGCCCATAGAGAGGAAGCACTATAAGCTTGATAAACATCCAAAGGACACAGCTATGAGAAAGTTGCATGAAGTATCAAATGCAAGATAATCAGCATATTTAGCAGGAGAGGGACTTAGGGTAGATAAAGAGTACTTTTGACTGAGAAATATTGTATCCTTAACTAAGAAACTCAAATGTGGTAATGGGAGCAGAAGTGTGTCACAAGAATGAGATGTCCAGCTCTCAACACACTTCAGTATTTTCTTTAGTAATGGTGCAGATTATATGAATAATGCTAATGGTGTTCCTGAGAAATAAGGTCTGAAGTTGGGAGAGACAGCAAATACTGTAAAAGCCAGTACTGGAGGATACTAAAACATAGAACTTCAGTAAAAGCAATAATATAAAATTGGATAAAGATAACAAGTAAAGCAATTCATCTAGGAAAGGAGAACCAAAAGTGGATAAATTGGGGTACACCAGATATTTGGCAGCATTAGACAGCTGTATGGAGCAATATAAATGGATTAAAAATAAATTAGTATGAATATACTATTGCAAAAATATCAAATCCTACAGTGCTATATAGTTCTAAGAATTGTGTAGTAGATAAGTTAACTATTGCATTTTGAACTGGTTAGACCTCAGGTAGAGCACTGATTCAACTGTGGGCCGTTCATTTTTTATTGTCAAATGCTCAGGCAAAAATAAGAAATTTGGAGCATTCAAAGTAAAGTAAGAAACAGTGTAAACTATTTGGAAAATATGATACAACAATGAGAACCTTAAGTCTGCAGAAGGTGACAGTGGAAGATGCAGTAGCTAGCAGTGCATAAAGGAGTGTTCTAAAATGAAAGGCAATCAATGATTCTCATCAGCCAATGATGATTGAACAGACATTATCCTAAATACCCCATAAAGAGCAAACTTATAACTGTCAATACTACCAGCTTATAGGGCAGCCTAGAGGAGGTGTGAAGTTGGTTCCTGTAGAAATAAGACTGGACAAGGATTGGTCTGTAAATTACTAAATCAGATTGATCAAATGCAAACACATTAGACTAGACTCATTAGTGGTCTGTTTTTTTAATGGCAGTGAGCAACAAGACAGTTACCTATGATGCACAAATGCATTGTTACAGTTGTGAGTATGCTAGTGTTTGCACAGTTTGTGTGGAAAATATTAGAGCTGCTAGTTTGAATGACATGCCACATTAACACGTAGTTCTTTTAACAAATTCTTTTTTTTTTTTTTTTTTTTTTTTTGGTAAAATAAAGCTAACCTATTTTAAGTTACATAGTGACAAACATTTTTACTCCAAATGAGCTTAAAGACAACATACCAAAGAGCAGTGGTGAGTTTGGTTTCCAAAAGACATATACAAAGAAATTCATTTAGTATAGTGCATCAAGAATTGTTGTCTTTTATTAATATGAACTAGCAACTACCTGCCTAACTCCATGTGTGTTGTACTGAAAAAGTATTTCAGAGCTCACAAAGAGCTCAACTTTCAACAGAACAGAAATATGAACCAGTTTTGGTTCAAAAATCACTTCAACTGGTGTCCAATGATTCTGCTTTGAAGTACCAGTCTTTAGACAGAAGTATGTGGCATGAATAAGTTAATGCCTTTCAAAAACAAACAAATAAAAAGCTTCCTGAGCTCTTTAAGTCATTGTTCTGAACTTCTGCATCTACAAGGAGTTTTGGATCATGGTTCACTTAGAAAAAGAAAGGAAAAACAAATATTACTTATGTTTCTTAAGGCCAACATCACCTGCTTGTCCATATGCCCCCTTCAGAGTTTTACTGAGGAGTCTCACTGCACTTCCTTAGAAGCTTATTTAAAATCACTACCAAAAAATATCAGAACCAAAACAAGTAAAAAGCTCAGCTCTCCAAAATAATGCAAAAGTTATCCTGTGAGATCCAAACCTCTGGTGTTTTCCTTTAATGGTCTTACAACTTAGGAGAAGGATCTTAAAATTGCTTAGAGGTTGCTTGTCAGGAACTCCCCTTCTGTTGTCACTTAAAATCTCCTTAAATTCGGCAGAGTTAGGGAAAAAATCCTAGTGTTCATTAAAGATTTGGTGGAATTTAGCTCAGATTTAGTTAAAACTGAAGTTTAGTATGACTGAACATACTCTACTCTTTTTCAGATTCTAATACAAACTACAGATGATATCTCCCCATAGCATTTAATGTCTTCCAGGCCAGAAAGAAAGCAGGGTTTTTCTTGCTATTCCAAGAAGTCTTGCTACTCCAAGCCAAGTCTGAGGTGAACACTGGAACTAAGACCAAGTAACCTCTCCTCAACCCAGTGTCTTCCAAACATGCTTTCTTCTGGGACCTTATCACCCCAGAAATGGAAATTGCCTGATTTGAACACACAGGAGATCAAAAATCATTGTCTGACAGCAAAAAATGATTGGAGTAGATAGGAATGAACAGTATGCTAAAAATAAGAATGAAGGAGGTGAGAGAAGTTAGGGTTGGCAGTGGGAGGAACAGAGAAGTCTCAAAGTGGTGGACAGACTGAGGAAAACTCCAGCCAGAAGCCAGCACTGTGAAAGAAACAGTTTTGGAAAGACTATGAGCTGAGAGGAAAGGATAAGTGTGGATGGACTTTTCAGAGACACAGAGCATAAAACCAGTAACAAGTAGGTCAGGAAAAAAAACAAACTCATTCTTTCCTATAGCGCTGCATCTGTAAATCTACACCTAGAAACCCAAGTCAGCAACTCTTACAAGTACTAGCAGTTTTGGAGTAATTCCCTTAAAGGCATTCAGTACAGCTGGACACTGAACAGCTGGCTAACAAGCCACCACTGAGTCTAAAACTGCTTGTTTGGAAGATTATTCGAGATCAGCAATCCTGCTGAAGTTTATAGAACTAAGCCTAATTTTAATTTTAATCAATGAACTTGTATTTACGAGTTCAAAGCCAAATATGCCCAAAGCTTGAAACAAGGAAATAAAATACTTTGGTAAAAAACTTACGAATTAAATGCTGCAAAAAAATGTAGACTTAGCATTTTGTTTAAAATTAGCTGCTAAAAATGGGAAGATGGCCTATTAATACTGCATTCATTTTTATGCTGTGTACAAGTGACTTGTGCTAGACAGCCTCATTTACAATGTGGATCAGACACTCAGTCTGCCCAGTAGCTGCCCCTGGATCCCAGTGTCCCTAGTTGCCAGCACCCACACATGAACACAGACAGATCGACACAGACACAGACACACAGACACACACACACAGAGTTGGCCAGGACTCCCCTGCTCCATAGCAGACCCCCATGTGCTTTCATTTTAGAGACACACAGGTACTCTCATACCCAGAGCTGGGTGTTAAGAGACCCACTCACCCCTTGCTCCCAGGTCCCTTCACCTACTCACTAGGTGGTCCAGCTTGATCTTTGTTGGCCATCACACACTCAGTCACACACCCATACTAGCTGCAGTCACTGGCACCATGGACAGATGGGGCAGGGTATTATTTGGTATCTCAAGTAATACTGACATTGTCTCTCTGTGCTACTTTGTGGGCATACAGAGGAACTTTTATCACATAACCTAATAAAATTTATTTCAATTATGAACCATAGTTCGATTCTTTGTATTAGTGTTAGCAACTAAATAGAGGCTAATATTTCCCTGCTCATATTTTCCAGAGAGATTATTTGAGTGTTTTGAAACCTTCAAGTAGTAGTTTAAAGTGAAATATAAAGATGTAGAAGGTTTCTTTTAGGCCAATGTCTATTTTATCAGATGGTTTGTAAATTATTTATCCTTGATAGTTACCCAGTCCTGAGTAGATCACACCCGACAAACAGCTTATGCTTCAGAAGTCTTTCCAAGAGACAAATTATAGTGATACTGAACTGTTGCTGAACAGTTGGTGCTGAACGGGCACCAGATATTTCCAGATTTAAAGTTAGGCTGTTGATTGCAAATGCAGTACTTATTTTTTTTAAAGATCTACAGTTTGATTTGATGGTACCAATGATAGAGCAATTACATGTTCCAATTTAAGTAAAACTCCTTCCAAAAAGAGTCTACATAAAATTTTCAGTAAAATTAGTGATTTCTCAATCAGTTGGTGATCTTTTTTTCATCAGTTGATTATAATTCTGTTCTAACCCCATGCTCCTTGAAGAACCAAGGTCAAAACTAAAAACTGAGTGGGTGAATTTTTTCCCCTAATGAGGAGGAAGAGCTTCCAGTAATGCTGATACTACTGGTGGCCTTTTTTTGCCTTTTACACTATTTTATGTTTTTATTATAATTATTGTAATAGTTTATAATATCACATCTTATTAGTTTTTTCTGTGTTTCTGGTATTTACACTCACGTGCTCAGCACAGGCTTTTATGCTTATGTCATTACCCAAAGTAGAGTTGTGTATTTTAACTTTAAACATCCCACAACAGTAGATCTAATTAAAAAGGAACATGTGGTAGAACTTTTTTGGTAAAAATATTGAAATGTACTAATGACCAGAATGTATGTTAGTTTATGCCAATATATTTTATTGGCCATAACTCAACAATATTCTGCAAAAGACAATGAAGTCTCATATGAGTTAAGAGAGTAAGAGAAAGGCGGAGAAAGGGTTCTGCTCCCATCACACAATATACGCAACTCTTATTAAAGCTCCTTAGAAGTACTGATAAAGCTCTGCATCAGGTGTCCAGGAAGAAAAAAAAAGCTACCTCTGAACTACAGACTGGAGTTTCTGGAATTTATAGAAAGGGAGATTCCATAAACAAGATAAAATGAAACTAAAAGTTGAAAGGGTGCGAGTACAGTTTTCCCCTTTGTAGGGTTCAAAATATTTCCTTCACCTCAAAAATATGAATTGAGTGAATGAAACAAATTTAAAACCCCATAATTATAGTAGGGGTTTCATTTTTTCTTCTATATGAGCAACGGAACTTGTATTCTGGCTCAATAAATTCCACTGTGCTCCGACACAATAAAATGCCATACTGATGCTGGCATTGCACTGGATTTCCATTCTGATTTGTTTTGGTTTTCCCACCACAGCTTTCACAAGTGAATGCTAACACACTTTCTCATGACTCATTACTAGAAGCTTATATGCTACATCCAGAGGAAATAGCAGGCCTTAAATGTGGAGCAACATTGCTGATGACACTGTATTTATACAGACCATCTCACACTAGCTATCTCTAAGGTAAAATACAGTCCAGGCTTTTGTATTGTAATTTCATATAAGAACAACCGCAGAGATTTAACAATATTTAGTATGTGCTTACATATGGACTACAACTAAAACCTTGTTGACTATTAGACTGATACCAGTACTCAGAAAAATCTGCATAGTCCCCAAGTTTTGCCATACTGAAGAAGTAAGAGCCAGGATTTTTTCTCTTTCCTTGTTAAGCTTTGCGTCAGCAGGTTTTAGCCTCTTAATCCCCCAAAAGCCTTTTCAGAATCCAACCATAATAAAACTAGTCTTCCTTTAAATATTACAAGTCTTCCTCCACTGTTATTTAAAGCATTGTACTCCCTACCAGGTGCAGATGAAAATTAACTGTGATTTGCTAGCCATCTAGAATGGCTTTTGTATGGGAATATTCTACAGAAGGTATGCTTTCAGCTAATACCTTATCAGCACAGTCACAGCAAAAAATATTTATATTCTTCAATATCATATACAACATCAGTTAACAAACACTGCCAGATGCTTAAATAATTAACCAGCTGGATGTATGCAGCATCTGTTTGTGCTTGTATACCTCTGTATCAGGCAGAAAACAGTGATCTCCAAGTTGCATAAAAAAATTCTGGTCAAGCACTGTGAAGGAGTGACTATAATCACAGAGTAAGGTATATTGTAAGGTAATATTGTTCACATTATGTCCTTCAAAATAAAAGCAATAAAACATTTAATAACAAATGAAAATCAGGCTTTATTTCAGCAACACTGGAAGATTCCTGTGGTAGCCTTTTAGTCTCTTCACTTTGGGTTCCCAGTTTAGGCAATAACTAGTTCTCTTTAAAGTCTGTCTATTCTTTACATATAATCTTTTACTGAAAGCTCATATTATTTTCATCTGAATTAAACATACTCCTCAACTAATTGCTCTGCTGTTTGAAAAATCATAGGTTCTTGTTGCTACTCCCAGTAAGGAAACCTGCAATTCTTAAATTCTATCCAATAACCAGTAAGTTTAAGGAAAATCATGGAAAGTTTTAACTTCTAGTGCAGAAAGTTTAAATTCTACTTAATTCATTTCCATTTAGACATTTAAAACTCCAAAGCAGCAGGGGGTGTGAGTTATATTAAATTCTGTCTGGCTGTCTTTATGACCAGTACCTATATTACTCAAAGTTAAGATGGCTTAAAAAATACATGAAGATATAACATACACTCTCAGATATCCAAAAGATTCATCATTTAGAATGCATCCATTATCTAACTGCACTTGTATGCAGAATGTCAGCACTGGGCAGAAGGCAGGCATATTAAAAATCATGTGAGAAACCTCTGGTCAAGTGGAAAGAATTTTTTTTTTCTAATGGTCTTACTGCTAAGACAGTGCATCCTTGACATGCCACATAGAAAAGACATCACCAATAAATACAGCCAAGCAATAATTTTATAAAAAGGAACTTATTGGTGAAATTATTCACTGCTGAATTAGAAGTCTTACACTGATTTTACACAGTGTTGTTACCTACTTGGTAATAGAAAAAGAAAGCCACCCCAGGGGAATCTTGAAAGAATATCTTCCCACTGCTAGTACCTGTCACGGATGAGTTTCCTCTATAAATTTAAGTATTTGAAGAGGTAACAAGTTGACTCAGAGTCCCCCAAATGACATCAAACCTAATATGATGTACTAAAGAGATTATTCTGAAGAGAAAATATTTTGAGCAGAAAAGGACCTCAGCTCTGAATATGTCATAACAGAACAGCAACAAAAAAGTCTTTTTTTCTAAACCTACATTAGAAAATTTTCCCCCAAATGAATTGTTTGTATTCTACTCTTTAAAACAGGTTTAGTAATTCAAGAAAAAAAATAAAATTCTCCCTGTTCTAATGTCCACAAGGCAAAAACAGAACGGGAACAACTGCAAAAATCTTGTTGGAGAGCATTTGCCATTCCTGCTGCCGTCTTTGTTCTGTAATTCTAGATGATGCCAAAAAATGTACATTTGCTATCCTGTAACCACACATGCTATGGTCACGGCATCTGGAAAAACATACAATGCCTCCCAGCTTCGAAGCTTCCAAAGTTATTTTTTGCTATTGTTCTTGTTTAATTAAGGAGAGATAAGAAGGAGTTTGAAAGAGCCACATCACAACACATCATCTTAGTAGAAAGCTGGGTAAGAAGTTCACATGTCATCCTCGACAGTAAGTTCAATCACTAAGTGAATTCCTTTGTTTCCCTCATACAATTGGCATCATTGTGGTTTTATGACTGTTTATTAACTTTTTGTAGCAGAACTTTGGGTTCCCATGCATAGAGATTTGGAAATTCAAATAATTTTCAGCCAACTGACCTCTAGGCTTATGTTGTGTATTTGGTCCACCAGGAACCCAAGATTTGTTTCTCTTCCACAGAAATTAACATTATCAATGTATAAATATAAAATCTTGATACGGATGTTATATAATTCCACAGGCTAGAAAACCAATAAAAGATTTGATATATGTTCAAAATGGTCAAATACATAATTTTTACTTTAAATCATACTGCATAACAAGTGCTATAGATTAAAGGTTAAATATTCTTAACCTCTCCAGTGTGAAGATTTATGTAAAAATACTCTTCTATTTTAGACCTACAAACTAGTATGCACACAATTCTGTGTGCAGAACTGATTGCAGCTGACTGTTATTCAGTGTCTGCTTTATAGCTGATGTCAAAGGGGTCGAATTTGTGTTTCATTTTGCAGCCAATTATGTCTTCACAATTCATTTGAAAACAATGAAATTACAACCAGAAATCACTTTTCACAGATGCATTGCTTTTGCAGGAAATAAACTTCTCACTCGAATAGTCAGTGATTCTACCTCCTGGAAGTCCCAAAGGCTTTGCTTGCCAGTTTAGCAGAGTATTTCAGGAAATCCCCAAATCTCCACAAGTTCTCCAGACATATCAAAAACAGAAACAGGGTTAAACACCACAAGATCCTGAATAACTTTCCATCTTAGAAAAATTCAATATCTTTTTGTGTATCACTGAAATTTGGGCTTTGTTCCTCTTCAATACTGCCAAATATGCCAATAACATTTTACTGGTTCGTCTGGAAAAGGCTCAGGAAGGTCAAGTTTTTTTGTTGTTTTGCTGGGGTTTTTTAAGAAAATTAACTTATTTATTCATGATCAATTGTATTCCGGTACCAGGAAAAATAAATATGTTTAACAAATACTAATAAGTGTACTCATTGTCTTAAAATACTGCAGCAAATCCTGCAACTGATTACTTACAAGTACTTATCAGTGAAATCTGAACCATTCTAACTTAGAACAATACTTTCCTAAGCAAGCATTTAGGCTATGCTACCTGTGATGTGAATAAGTTTACATGTCCACTATTTAACACTGTTAAAATCATTTTTTCTAAATACATACAGCTCTTTCCAATTACGTGCTGCAACATATGCAGGACTATAAGTAAAAAGAATGGAAAAGACAGGCTTCCTGACAGCAAAGAGTTAAGCATATGGAGAAAGATAATCACCTTTTCAGCCCACCATCCTTCCTTCCATTATATTAGGATGTAAAGTAATTTAAAAAGTTCTTTTGAAGATCTCAGAGCTCTGTTATGAATACCATTACAATACTTCCTTCTTTTTTAAAGTATTAGTTTTTCTAAACTGAACAGTATTAGTTACTGTAGAAAATGTCTTAGGACAGGCTTCAAAAGAAAGGCAAAGAACTCCAAGTCACAGTCTCACAGTGGTATGTCCCGTACAATTTTTCACATTTGCTGTCTTAACATCTTTGCATCCTTCCTTTCCCCCCTCTCTGGACTTACCCCTTTAACATAGAAGTCATCACTATCTAAAGTTTTCCTGAAAGTTTTTCCATCAGAACCCAGTTTTGATTCAGAAAGCAGGATTTCCTTTCAAATAACTGGGCCAGAACTTGCCCTTCAAACTTTAGATTTGTCTTTATAATCCATTAAAGGTCTCACTTCCTTTTGAAACTATCACAGTTTTGATTTATTTTCAGAAATTGCTGAAAGTAATTCAGAAACAACCAAGATGACCGAAATAACCTTACTAGGCTTTTTTCTGTTGCCTTGCTTGCATTCATGGGCAGTACAAATTCAGAAACAAGAAACTCATTAAGCTGCCTAAATGAAAAGACAGGATACTTAGATAATCAGTAGTATTCTGAAAATGAAAAAGATAAATAAAAGTTATCAGACCTCATGCCAGAAGACAAATTTTTTTAACAGTTTGCAACAGGTGATGTATGGAAGTAGAACCAAGAATTTCTTCTGGACTAGCAGAGTATTGTGCAGAGGAACATGTAAGTCTTTTTTGCATTACCCAACTGACCTGATCTCTGTATTTTCTTTTATTGTACTCCATCAAATGATATTTGGAGTTCATTTGACTTACCCTTCACTGCCTTTACCCAAGGTAATGCAAGCGCTGCCCTTGTTCCAGATCACCTGTTGCTGAATCACTACTAAAATTGGCTGTTAGATATTCCTTCAAAGTTCACCTGTCTAGAGAATCTCATTAGACTTCAGCAGCAGCTCCATACTAACCGGCAATTGTGTTCTCTTTCCCCATTTATTGTATGGCAGTTACCCAACCACAACAGGTCAGACATACAGATTATTTAAGAAGAGATTGTTCATCTTTTGTTGACATACCAACTCTGAATACTGATCCCTACTGAGACAGTGATTGGCATTTTGCGCCAGTGATCACAGAAACCTGGTGGAGCATGAAAGCCCATATTGCCCTTACTGCTATGCTCATTGATCTGTTTGAATCACACCAAGAAATGTATCATGCTTTAGCTCCAGGAGCCCCTGACCTGCACAAATTCTAATTCTTAACCACATTATTTCTTGGTCACATGGTGTTTTAGTGGCCTGCAGAGATGAAACATAGCTGTTATATCACACTTACACAAGTTGCACTTCAATACACATCATGATGTTGTAAACACTTGTGATGAGCATCTGTTTAACCACTTTCTTTCTTGAGAGCCAGGTTTGGTTCCTTCCAAAATGACCCTTAAGTCTTTGCATCAGCAGTTTTGATATTATAGGACTTCCTCAAGCAGTTGCCATTCCCCAAGTGAAAAAAAGTATCTTCTTGGAACAAGTTGATTTTTCTTCTCCTGTAATTTCTCAGTTTCCACCATATAGAAACTAGGCATACTGATTTTACCTACAGGTTTGGGGCTTTTGAAAATGTCAGTTAAGTGTCATTTTGTGGACTATTCCTATCGACAGTATTTGTTAGGATTCTTTACACCAAACCACTTGATGCTAAAATCAGCAGCATTATCTAGTTTCTACTTTTAATATTGTTGCTTCTGGCTCAGAATGTGTACAGAGGGGATTTAATTTCTCATAGCCATATGTTCTCTGGTATTGCCACCTCCATCTAGCAGATATTTTATCATTTAATGGCTTTATTTTCAACGGAGATGAACACCTGCATCTTCCCCCAAAGCAGTCCATAATCATTAAGTGTGTATAGTATTATTTGGCTACATACCCTCTTTATTTTCTCTTAATCATATAAGGAATATTAACAGATATTTTAAATAACCTCAGCACCTTATTTTTGGTCACCATTATTATCTCATGTTCTTGTACAGAGTTTTGTTTTCCTTAGCTTTTAAGATTATCAGTGCTATCTAGAATTCTCTCAATTTCTAGTCTCTTAAGTATGTTTCAAGCATGCTTTGTCCTTATTTGCCATCAAGTATATTTTAAATGTATAAAAACAAATATTTGCACTTATTCTTGAAATGATGGTAAAAGGTATTTCTTTTTACTTTGTTACAGCTTCCTTACACAGTAAGAGTAGGAAACACAACCCCAAACCCAAGTAAGATACTTATTTTTTGTGAAAGTAAGCAACAGAGAAAGTAGATTATTCAAATTTTAAACCTGGGTTATTCAGTAACACCCAAGAAAATATACACAAATCAAAATAAAAATCTCAGCTAAACAGGTACACATTACAGCACAGCTAAAATCCACAATCACTGCACACCTTCAAGCAAAAAGTCAAAGGACAAAATTCATAACGATGTGGGAGGTTCATACAATGACAATCACCTTACTTAAACCGAACTCCAAGTCTACTTCCAAACTAGTTTTCTTCATATTAAGTTCATTATATGATCCCAGGATCCAATGCTCAAAATACGTGGAAGAGTGACCAGAAGATATCAGCACTTACAAACTCACTAAGCTGGGAAATTAATTTTACTTCTGTAACCTTTCCACAGTTCATTTACACAAAACCAGATAATCTCCATTTTAAACCACTAAAAATAATACTAAGAGAACTGATGGACGTACTTTCTGTCCAAGAATTCTGTTAGTAGGTCAGGATAGATAATAATACGATGTATTCAAAGGCTATTAGTTTTCAAAAATGCCATATTGTTTCATTATTGAATTTTACATCATGTTAATGTGTTACTAATGCAATCATTAACAAGAAACTGAACAATATGGGATTTATAGAATTTTCATAAAAATTAGTGATATTACAGATGAAAAAACTTGTGTTCTTCTGCTGTACCTATGTTCCAAAATGCTAGACTACAAATTATAATTGGCTATGGTTAGCTGAAGTGTGAGGCAAACTAACCAGTTCTCAGCTCATTAGCTCTTCATTCACACAAAATTAATCAAAATTTAAAGCTGTGTATGTAAGCAGTTTAGTAGTCTGATTACAGATCAGCAAATTTTTTTTATTCTAATATATGGGTTTGAGTTTAAATCATATGTTTAATCATCTATTAATTTGCAGATTCATAAAATCTTGCAATTAACTCAAGCTAAGAGGTATTTTTTCCATTACACTTGTGTTAAGTGCTTGCACACATATGCATGCATATATATGTAAATTCCTGTTGCCTTTCAAGAGCAAGAGCTTAGTTTTTATATACTTATATTCCCATAATCTGCTTTACAGGTTCCATGTGTCATCTCACATAAAAGTTTTACTGCATATTTGACATTATATTTTCCAGTGAAGGGCCATGAAGATGGTTAAGGGACTGGAGCATCTCACACATGAGGAAAGGCTGAGAGAGTCGGAACTGTTCAGCCTAGAGAAGAGCAGGCTCAGGGGAAATCTTACTAATATATATAAATTCCTGAAGGGTGGGCGCAAAGAGGATCGAGCCAGGCTCTTTCCAGTGCTGCACAGTGACAGGACCAAAGGCAATGAGCACAGACTGAAACATGGGGGGTTCCTCCTGAAGATCAGGAAGCACTTCTTTGTGACTGATCACTGGCACAGGTTGTCCAGGGAAGTTGTGGACTCTCCATCCATGGAGATATTAAAAAACCATATGGACATGGTCCTGGGCAACCTGTTCTAGGCAGTCCTGAATGAGCAGGGCATTTGGACTAGATGACCTCCAGACGTCCCTTCCGATCTCAACCATTCTGTGAGTCTGTGATTTGGTGATTCTGTGACATCTAAGTAACAAAGCTTTGTTGCTTCAGTTTGGTCACTAATGTTTTTTGATGACATTCAAGCCATCTACCCACAAGAAAAACCAAACAGGCTTAAACAATGTATTTTTAGATACGCACAATCCACTTGATTAACGTTTGAATGTATCTGTTTCTTATTTTCTATGTGAATTTCACCAAACCCCCCCCAAACCTGAAACCATTTCCAAGAAACACACTTTAATGGTCAACTTTTCCTTGAAGCTTTTTTACGTAAGTGCTCTGCTGGTAAAAGGTGGGATCCATTTACAAGGACTAGGGATCTCTTTTTTAAAGATTCTCCAACCGCAAATAAAAGCTATGAGGCATCATATAAACCATAAATAAAACACATATCTGCATAGACATGGAAGAGAAAAGAGACACTCAGGTCTGTATCCAAAGATCCCCGGTCAACAGTGAAGAGTCTGATGATGATGCTGTCTAGAAGTCCCTTTTCTACACAACACAAGCCTCCTTTCACTATACAAAAATGAAACCCCATTGCTGCTATTTCATCCACTGAATGACCTACTGGTTGTTCTGCTATATCTCCATCTTTTTATGGGCCTGGATCAGGAGGTCTACAAAGTACTGTACGATCACTGACTATTAAACACCAGACCAATGGCAGGGGTGGGTGGGAAGACAGGCCCTAGTGCACTGCAGTGGAAGTGACAACAAAAAATTCCACCTTCCTTGATCTTATAGCAAACACAAAAGAAGATACCATCAGCTCAACTGAGAAATGCACTTGTAAATTACTTAGTTTCACCACTAAAAGTTTGAGTTTTATTTCAAGTCTGACTTTTTCCATCAGTCACTGGGTCTCATTAAACCACAGAATGGTAGGCCAGAAAGTGCTCTGTTCACAGGTATCTTTTCTTCACACACATTCTTCCACACTGCAGTTGTAGGAAGCAAACCAAAAGGTCTGCCTAACTCTGTCTCTGACAGTGACTCTACAGCAGATGCCTGGGGAAAAACATAAGGATGGCATGCTCTCCCAGACCTCAGTAGTTTGCAGCTCAAGACTTTCCTGATTCTGAGGTGATTATGTTTTGTTTTGTTTTAGCTTGAGTTTTCAATGCATTTTTTTCATAAGTTCATTCAGGTGCTCTTTCAACCCACATTACCTTTCTGCATCTACATCTTATAGTGAGTTCTACGGCTTAATTCCGCATACTGTAAAGAAACCTCATTTGGTTTTAAGTAGTCATTTGTTAATTTTGCTTGAAATTGTCTAGTTTTTAAATGAGACTAGACAGCCCACAGTCATTCCTTATTTTCCCCTTCCACATTCCTGTATTTTCTAGGTACCTACCATATCTACTCTTGCTCGTGTCTCTTCCAGTCTGAAAGATCCCACCAGCTTTAATTCTCAGCTGCATACACAGTGCCTGTACCTTTGCTGCTGCCACCTTTCTACAAAGGCAGAACCTTTTCCAGTTTCACTTCCAGCTTGGCTTCTCCTCCTTGCTGAGATGGTAGAGGAATGAGGATTATGCACACAATTTAAGGTGCATGCTTATTACCCGCTATGCCAGATCTTGGGATACCTGAGACTTCTTTTACAGTTTTTGGCCATTCCCACAGCTCTTTAAAGCCTCTTCAAGTCTTCAGTGTCCATACTGAGTTGTTGGTACCTGGCCATGATGCACTACTAGTCCAGCAATAATCACATGGGTGTCAACCAAGCACAGAAATAATGGGAAACTATTCCCAACAGTATTTCTTTGGCTACAGCACTATCCTCATGTTCAGCCAATGATCCGCAATGAGTTGCTAGTCCTTCTCAGAGCTACTGCTTTCTGTCACAGGAAGCTCTGACATACAGTACGTGACTGGGCCATATTCATTCAGGAGGATCCTGATGCCAGAACACTAGGCATGCAAAAGCAGTGTACAGTATTTGTTTCTCCCTGTAGGATACATGTATTGCTGGTTACACACAGCTTACAGAGGGCTCTAGACTGTTTGGTACCACTGCTCTGCCTTCTTTTTTATTGATCCTCCAACTTTCACAACATTAGTGAATTGATCAGTAATGATTTTGTGCCATAGATAAAAATGTTAAACTCTGGGTCCACAGAACTCAGTCCAGCAAAACATCCACTCAGCAATGTTTCCCCAGCAATTGTTTCTCAGAGAACATAATTTACATAATGTTTTCACCTGACTGATACATATTCATTTGGTATTGGTTTTGGTCCTTAGTCAAAATGCTTTGCAATACCAAGTTAAAATACCTTACAGATCCTTGACTGTATTACATCAACACTTTTAGCAACCAAGCTTACAGTGACAATTTCTTTTTCTAAGTTAGCTTAACAAGATCAGTTTTTCAATAAATCTATGCCTATTGGCATTAATTAAATTTTCTTTAACTCTTAAAAAAGTTCATAGCTATTACCCACCATTCCAATTGTCCACAATCTACACAAGACAGACAAGCTTATAATTACTTGAGTCACCCTATTTCCTCTCTTTAAATATTGTCACAACATTAGTTTTCTTTTGGTCCCCCAGAACTGTCCCAGTATTCCACAACACATAGACAGTCCAGAAAATTTGGCAGCTCAGATAGGTTACAAAATTCAGAAGCTAAAATGCCCAACTTTAAGAAACTCTTTGAGTTTATTATCTAACTTCTTTCTGAAAGCATTTGATCATCATCTTCGCATTGTGCAAATACATTTTCTGGCTTTTTCTCAAATGTATAACAGAAACATTTATTCCACCATTTTCACATACTAATGCATATAAATACTGTTGCCAGGATTCCCTTTGATACCCAAACACTCAAACACTCATTTTTATAAATTCTGCTTGTCATTTGCCTCTCCTTAAAAACAGGGAAGAGCCCCACAGGGTCAGATGAAAGGCCCATCTTGCCCAGTAGATGTAGTGACAAAAGGAAATGCTCTTTACCTGGTCATTTTGAGGTCCACTCCCTAGTATTTCTCTGACATCTGCAGTTGCTGTATTAACAGTTCTGGAGGGTATGTTCCTTTCTGGGAATTAGGCCTTTTTTTTTTTTTTCCCTGCAGTTCAGAAACAGATATAAAAAGTGATCAACTCTCCACTTTTTCTTTTATTATGTTTTTTGGCAATTTAGATTTTTATTTTTATGGATGCTTTCAACTTATATCCCTTCCAATTAAATGAATAACAAAATCATCTTTTTCTTTCTGACTGTGGCCTTTTGGGTATCTCTTCAACACCTCTCTATTACTCTTATTTTTCATGGCCAGGTGATCTTGTTTCTGTTTGAAAGAGGTTCTGTAAGGCTACCATCCTTTACATTCATACTTACACTGAAACAGACCTGTATTTTATTTTGAAGCATGAAGCAAATCATCATTTCTTGTTAGTTCCTGGATTTCTCAATGTATGTTTTTAACGATCAGTGTAAAATCTGTCCAGAAATTTCTCACTAAATCACTCACACATAGAAAAAAACTTAAAAGTCCTTAATTCTATTTTCTTAAAGACATTAATGTGTTTCATCACAAGGATTTAAACACAAAAATGTTTAGACAGAATTTCCCCTAAACTAATATATTTTCTCCAGGCACTGTGCACAGTGTTCAAAAGGCATACCATCAAAACAGCTAGAAATCCATTTCTATGATGGCTTTATAAAATATGTTGATCCACACATGTTGAAGATTGTATTGCATCATGCAATTTTCATTATTTAAAATAAAAGAGAAAGCTTTTTAATTCATAACCATTTAAAAATGGAATGTAAAGAAAGCATGGCTGGAGTTGTAATAGAGTAACAGGGTTGTCCAAACTCTAAGCCTAACACTGACACAAAAAAAAACTTAAAAAAGCTTGCCAAAACACTATTGAGGATGATCATTTGATGATCAGCTGTGGTTAAAAACCTGTGTCATAAGGAACACATTCTGAAAGCTGCTTTTCAAGTACTTGGATATCATCCATATCAGTTCTGATACTACCCAGCAGAAGAGACTAACCTCTAGAAGGTGACTCTAAATTTATGCATCATTTTCATAGCCCAGTGAGACACATACGAGAGCCACAGAGTCTGAGATACAGAGATGTTGAAGTTATTGTTCCCTTCTCCAGCCATCCAAGTTGTACCATAAGTCAGGAAAGATGCTGCAACAAGAATAAACATTTCAGACACACACCAGCCAAAGCTCCACTTACAGATGGAGTTTATGTGTTTCAAAGATGATGTTGGGTACTTCCTAGGGCAGCCATTAACATTACATTACATATTCCAATGAGTGCGTCCTTCCTTATAAGAGAATTACTTTTGTCTTTGCTGCACAAAATTCTCAGCCTTAGCAGTAAAATTTGTTTTAGAAAGATTCATTCAGGCACTTTTGCAGCAATACTCTTCCTTGAATAAAATTCATGTGACCTTGTAACAAATACATGCAGATAAACTAATTTCCTGTTTCAGTGATTATGAAGCAATACCAAGATTTGCAGTTGTGTGCACACCATCAGATATATGTACATTACAGTACAGGACACATTTTTTCCTAGATTGATAGATGTTCTTTTTGGTCATTATCTTCTGTGTGTTTCCTTTTGCTTAGTGTGTTCTGACAGTTCTTGATTGCACTATAGATACAACAAGTTGTTTTTTTCCTAGAAGTACGACAATATGGCCACTTAAAATCACCTCAGCAGCAAGTTATTCTTGAGTGTTTTCCACACAGTAGTTTTTCAGATAGGCTAGACAAGATCAGCAGACAGCTACCTTAACATAACTCTAACCCTCCCTTAACTCTGTGATCCTGCCTAGTGAGCCTTTCAGAGTCTATTTTTTCCATCTGATAATTACAGACAATAGCTACAGGCATTTAACAGCTAGTTGTTCTTATGCATACTCGGGATGCTAATAATTTTTAAATACCACATGTGATAGCATATACTAGTCCTGCAAGATACTCTGCTACAGAGCAAAAGCAAAAATCTGGCATATTTGATTTTATAAATCAACTCATTCCAATTCAAGTTTTTATCTGAAAGAAGTTAAAGACAGTACTCTTAATTCTGCTTTTATCCACAAAAATAAAGCAATGTGGTATCAAGCTTTGGAGGATGAACACCACATAAAATGATGGATTTTGCATGAGTGAAGTGTGGAATGGACACAAAGCCATGGCTCCACACTCGCCAATGCTGAAAATACCTACTACTTGCTTTCTGCCAAATTACTTAGAGTACACACTAGACTTACTCCTTCATAACAGCTGCATGGCAAGTGCAGGAAACAGAAAGTACGCATAGTAAAAATTTCAAGGCTTAATCTGTTAAACCATAAATATTTTTTAACAAATTTGAACCAGCAGAATGAGTTTATGCTTTAGCAGTGGTTTGCATTACATGGTCAAAGTGCCCTATTCCTGCAGTGCTGTTCAAGTTGGAAAAAAAAAAGCATCCAGGTTTCTGGCTCTGCCTGGAAGCTGGTGCTTGCCAAGGTTTGCACTCTCTCTAGGCTTCCCCTGATGGCTCTCAAACCTATACCATAGCAGATATGCATAGGTAATATTTGTATTACTTTTCCCAAAAAGTAAATCTCCACCAAAAAAAACCAAAAAACAAAACAAACAAACAAAAACAAAACAAAACAAAACAAAACAAAACAAAAAAAAACACAAAAAAAACCCCTGAAATCAAATGCAAGCATTAAAATGGAGATTTTTTTATACTACCTCCCTTTCCATCCACGTTATGGTCACCTTGTATTACAAGAGCTCATATTAGCTCTCCTGAGGATCTTGGTAGGCATATAACCAAATTCAGCTAATGATACTAAATACAGCAAGACAGATTTAGAAAAGAGGGGAGAAATAATGAACAGGAACTAACTTAGAGCTAAGAGCATGAACAGCCTCATCAATGTAGGCATAGATCTTATTCTAAGGCAGATAAAGTATAATTTTATTTTATTTCCAGTCTTCTAGGGATTTTATGTTTGGATCAATACACACATTCTCCTTTGTTCCTACATCTGCCAACCCCAATATCACGATACCCTGCCAATTAAACTCTACACTCATTTGAACAGTTCATATGCTGTGTTCACACAGGGCTGATAATACTTGCTCGGTTGAGATAACTTAGACCTCCATTTCCAGCGTATTGAAGTTCATGATACTGTAATGTTCCATGCCAAAGACCAAAGTCTTGCTTGTTTTTTTCTACTTATCTTTCAACATACCATTTGAATGTTTGTCTATTTAAATAAGCTATTTACTTGTCTGGACACAGCCATAAGATATTTCAGTAGTAGCCGTGTGTCCCAAAATTATTTTAAAGGATCTTTGCCTTACATGGCTTTAATGGAATAGGAAGTTATTCTCATTTTGAAAGAGGCAATGATTGAATTAAGCTAACTGTTAAAGAACTGAGTGACGGTCTCCAGCTAGACCTGTGCCTCCCAAGTTTCATTGTGCTGTCTAATATACCATTTTTCTGCCCTAGCCTCTAGATTGATGTCATACTTTTTTTCCCCCTTCACTGTACTCCGTAGCCTAAAGAAGGCTAATGATATCATAGGAAAATGAGATATGTAGCTATGTTTGTCTTCTGTGTTCAAGTTATTGAAAAATATAATAAGACCATATTTCTCAATGCCACCAGCCTATGCCAACAGTTTCTTGATGAAATATACCCATAAGCACAGCAGTATACTTTGAGTCCCAAAGAAACCTGGACTTGAATGAACGGAGGGTGGTAAATATACACTGAAATTTCATGAAAATTATTGATTCCATACAGTCACACATAGAAATCTACTATAAAGTGTTTTGTTTGTATGGTTGCAAATTATACATGTTGCATTGAACTGAATAAAATCATGTTTGAGTGAACTGTAATAAAGTGAAATGTCACTTCATACATTTGAATCCAGCTACTTAAATGAATCAGGCCATGCAAATTGCAATTTTAATAATAATAAACCTTTAATTAGTGATGTTAATGCTATGGGGGAAAGACTGTTGAAATAAGCATACACATGACAGTCCTGTCTTTGATTGCTAAGTTAATGAATGCTGCTTAAAACTGTCCCCTCTCATTTTCACACCTTAGAGACATCTTAAAAGTAACACCAGCTTTGTGCACTATGGAAAACATCAGTAATACACTTGTTTGTAGGCACCGTATAAGAAATATGACAATCTGATTATAAATATGAAAAAATAAATAAAATTAGACAGCAAATTTATTCTAAGAATATCACTTTTTAATGTTTTAAGTTCTTTAGTTTGAAGGTTTTGGCGGGGGGGGTCCCATTTGGGTTTTTTCCCATGTCAGGAGAGACGTTATTTTACCAGTCCCAGTTTGTGCCTTTAAAAACTTGAAAAGATCTTACACAGCTTGGAATAGTTCAACGAGAATGAATAGATCATGACTGTATTTGGTTTAAACTGTCCATAACTGACTCTCCAACATCTTGAGGAAACGTGGAGACTTGAAATATTTTTATTGACCTGGAAAGGGTCTGGATATTTCACCACCCCTCTCCCTAATCTAAAACGAGTCAGCAGGGTTTAGACAAGATACTCACTGACCTGGAAAGACTCCTATTTAAGCCTTGCTTGCTACAGAATGATTGTAAAAGACTTTTAGCAACTTTTCTCTTACTAACAGAAATTGTATTTTCCTGAACAATATGACTGTTACCCATATCACCTTCATTTCTAAAAGTACTTTAAGGGACCATGCACTAATTAAGAGAACACTACATTGCATGCACAACTTCTATTGGGTGAATTATTTGGCACAGAATATTTCTAGTGCTTTAACATAGTTTTGTTCAGTCTCTGTTACTGAAATACAATCTGTTATCTGAGACCACTTCACTAGTGCTAGGACTTTTCAAGGAACTATTTATTCTTAGCCAGAAAAGGCCAGTTCAGCAAAATTTATTGGGAACATAAGACAAAGCCATTATCCAGAAAGGTTTCTTGATTTAAAATGGTATTTCTGAATAGAATCAGCTGTAGCAAGAGATCAGAGATTTGGGATCTGCTTTTAATGCTGTAAGTGAACGACTGGTGTAAAGAACTTAAAAACATTTTGTAATATTTTCAATTGAGAGTGCATACTTTTGTTTCCCATCTTTCAGTACACTGTTAATAGAGGAAGAGATACTTAAACTTTTTTCCTGGATGAAAAGAAGACTTGAGCTCATAGGTTGCTACCTGAGACATTATTTATGAGGTGAAAATACCAGGGCTATTAACTAAGCATCAGTCACCAATCAAGTTTTAAGCAGCGAAGTTGCTTGTTTTTTCTTAAACTCCTATTATCTGAGGTGTTTTAAGTAGGTGTGTACATTAATTTACTAAAAAGCAGACAATTCCTTGGCAGAAAAGAATCAAAGGACAATGACAGTCCTGCTGTTAAAAAAAAACTGGGCTTGTGCCCTGTATGTTTTGGTTTTATAGCAAATGACCAGTATATGTCTTTTATTTTAGAAAAGCTATCTTTGCAAGCTACTTAAACCTTCCTAAGGTGCTCCCTGTTTAAAATTAACTTACGTTCAAGAACAGATGTAATTCATTCTTGCAGGGTAAGAGGTTTAAATAATGGCACTGTGACTTTCTTAAAGTCAGGAGAGTAAGTACAAGGGGCTTTCAGGATTCCAAGGGAAATTACGCAAGCTCATGGCCTAGAGCAAAAAATATATTCGTCATCCTTGACCTTAAGTCTATCAGTTATTCTAGATATTCTGTCCCCCAAAACTACAAAAGATCCTAATTCCACCATGACGTGAGCAGTATTGTTCCTATTAAAACCTGTTTAGAACAACATAAACTGAGTTAAAAATAACTAATCATGCAGAATGGTAGCTAGCATCCAAGTCCTACCTGCATCCTGTAGTTCCAGTTTTCAGTTGTGAGTTTCCATATCACATCAGAAAGGACTACAAAAATAATTTTCTCCCAATCAGTTCCTGCATATTTAAAATATATAAAGGGAATTAATTGCATTAATATATAAAGAGCATTCATTGTATCCAGGCAGGGAAGGTTGCTTCATGGTACAACTTCAGGATCATGGCCTATATGTTTCTCTTGATGGGTAGCAAAGAGTGTCACCAGCACAAGGAAATGTATGGGTTACCAATAAGAACAGTGCAGGTGCATCATGTAAGCAGACCATAAATATCTGATCTAGTTTCTGAAGCAGTAGTTTTGTCTTATTTGAGGTGAAAGGAGAGAGAAGAAACACAATTCAGTCTCTGTGTAAATAACTTAGTTTTAAATTACAAGTTTCTCCTCAGACTTTTTGTCTCAGAACTGACAGATTTGTGGTCATTTTTACTCAGAGAAATGAACATACATCAGTTAAGTTATTCCCCTCAGCAAACAGCTACTACAGGGATTAAACCTTTTTTTGTATTATATTCTGTGATGAGGGAAAGGTAAGTGTCAGCAAGATTATTCCAAAGGAAAAAAAGGCAAAGGTTCCTGAACAATCAGATGACCATACCTTCCAGAGAAAAACAGCCTGGCCTGGTGTGATGGTTCAGCAGTCTCTCCTGCATGGTGGAAGACAAGCCAGATCTCCACACTCTGAGCAAGTGTCAGAACCAAAGCAAGTGCAATGTGGGTGAAAGGTGTTTGCAATTCTCTCTATCGTCTTGTTTTCCCAAATATTATCTAATTTATTGCTTTTTCTTCTCTTAAAAGGGCCTGATACAGAAATGAAACTTTGTTATAGGCCAAAGCTTTCAAAAATACATCATCCCATCCAGATATCCATCCTAGCATTTCATCAAGACCAAAACAAGAGCAAAGATTTTTCCTCTCTGCTTAGGTCAAAATGTAAAAATAAAATAAAATAAAGTAAAATAAAATAAAATCACAATTCCATTTTTCCTTCCATCAATGATTTTTGAAGGTTCCTGAATTCCACTACATCACACAAGTGAGAATGTGCAAAAGCAATAGACCAAAGAAACACATTCGCTATGGTAAGGAAATATTTTCTTTCAGACTGTCAATTTAAAAACTTGAATGACTGCTAAAATCGCTTTAATTTCCTTTTAAATTAGAAATTGAAATCCTTATCAGAAATAAAGACAAGAGAAAGAGCAGAGAACAGAAATTATCTATTAATCACATGTATTTTTATTTTCTCCAAAAGACCTGGTTTTTATTAATTTCTTTAGTCAAAGGAGAGAAGTTTTTATAGTAGTAGAAAAGAAAGCTAAAGTAGATATAATATAAAGCATGTAGTTAAAATAATTGATAGTTTATACATGGTAATTGCTTGGTATCCAGCATGATCACTGTCAAACTATTTGTGAAGAAAAGTAGGACTCCCTAGACAGAATGCCATTTTTGAACTTTTTTATGGGAGCTTTACTTTTTACCAAGGAATACAATAAAGCAGCTTATTATCAGAAGAAGTTCATGGTCTTGCTGCTTTGAAATAGTCTAAGATCATTACAATTGTCTAGTTATACTGGGCCAAATCCTTGCATAAGTCATTTTAAGTGTACCTACCTCAATTTACAAGAACTATGGATGTGACCCGGACATTTTCTCTTTAATGAGATATAGGTTGCAAGCTAAACCAGGCTAGCTATAGCAAGCTTTTTTATTGAACTGGTAAGTTTTAACGCAATTAGAGCAGGGATGCCTGAGGGGAATAAGTTAAATATTGGGTTAAAAGTTGAAGAAAGAGAACATTAAAACAAAACTTTCTTTTGAATTCAGCAGAATATTTATAGAAAATTTGTTTCCAATGTCTGATTGTATTGTTGTTAAGAAGGAGGAAAAAAAAGCATGCTTTAGAAAGGTACATCAAAACAACTGGGAGGCAATAGATTGGTTATGTTTGTGATGAGAAGTCCAGACTCAAAAGCCAATTGGAATTGTTTTTACTGCATGATAGAGAAAGTATCAGTAATCCTCCTTACACCAGTAAAGGCTGCAAAATCACACTATGCTTTGACAAGGTGTGAAGTTCACCAACATGATTAGTCACTGAAGAAGGTCATCCAGAAAACTTTGTCAAACTATGGAATAATTTAGATGGAAAGGACCTCTGGATGTCATTTAGTCCAACTTGGTTTGCACCCTCATCCAAAGTAGGGACAACTTACAGCAATTTTCTTGGGACCTTCTTCAGTTAAGTTTTGGTCTCCATAGATGGAGGTTCATGGTACAGATCCTGATGTCTAAACTAAAGGTTGCAAGCTGTGCAGTTAACTGATTTTTTTTCTTAATTAGCAATTTTCCCTTCTTGTTAACCACGGTGCTAATAGATGCAAAGATAAAAAATGCTGTAAAATAACTCAGTGACTCACTTTTACCAAAAACTAATTATTTTTATATGGGATTGCACTGAGGACTCACTTGTATTTTTATACACATATACATCTGTTGGAATCTATTTTCAACAACTTTTAAAACAAAGCCAGGGAAGCTGTAAATTCAAGAAACAAACAACAACAATAAAAAGGGAAAACAGAAGGTCTAACTCAACATTCTATTTTAATTTCAGCAAATTGTCCAGAAAAGTTCTATTTAATTTATAACTTGCTTCAAGTCATTACTCTCTGGACAGACTGATTTTTTTTTTATTATTATTATTATTTTTTATTCTTTCACCCTTCCAGTGGGTGTTTTATTTAATGTTCCATCTGACCTGTTGTTTTCATTAAGTTCCCCCTCCTCCAAGAGAATCTAAAACAGCTTTATTTCTTGGAGATGTTGTCTGTTACAACTGACAAAATAAAAAAAAAAAAAAAAAAACAAAAAACAAAAGAAAAGAAACATCCCCATTAGTGACAAACAAACTTCATCATCAAAAGTTACATTAAAATTCCCAAAGATTTGACATCTCATATATGTAGTATAAGTTGTTCATAGGATCCTGGTATTATTCTTTTTCTGTGAAACACCACTCATGTCACATCAAGCCATCCTTTACACTCTGTTAAAGAGTGGTTATGGTGGTAAGTGTCCATAGTCTCGCTGAGACAGTCTTTGGGAAGTACTCGAGATAGTCACTTGCTTAATTTAACAACCCTGTCTCTGTTTTGATTTTTTGGAACTGGTGCACTGCTCAGTCACTGTCCATTACTATATAGCAAGGCCCTCCCCAATAAATAAAAGTTCTCTCATTTATTTAACAAGTGTTATTAGGAGTGTCTTAGGTATTGAATGACCCTTTTTCCATTAATTTCAGCGCTAAAAATACATACAGGCAACACAGCACAGACAAAAATACTGTGCATTGCTCAGTTAAAAAGAAAATGCTGCCATATTATAGAATTGTTCCCCCATTGAAATAATCCTGGTTTCCTTCTTTCCCCTCCATTTGATCACATTATAAAAACATTTTTCCAGTTTAGACAGACTTTTTTTTTTTGCTTCATTACATTAGCTTTTCTTTTCCCTCAATTCTGCAGTGAGCAGACCGCGTGCACACACACATGCACACACACACCCCCCTTTCTCAGTCTCTCTGCTTTTAGCAATAATTTGCACATAATGGAACAGCCAGAGGGGGGTTTGATCAATGACCTCTGTCTCAGAGATGCTGTTCCAAGGGAAACACATCTGCCAACATAAAGTATTGGAGCAATCATAGCTCAGTGAGCGCCGTAATAAGCAACTGTTACACTGGAGCCATCAGTCATGTTCAGTTACAGACCTGAAAGGATATGGCACCTCAGGGAGCAATGTCCTTCCATAAATTTGGGCAGCAATGAAGAATGATTTGCAATCAAGTAATAAAAGACCTAAAAAAGGTCCACCATGCATACTAACATCCAATACAGCTGACAAAGAAAATAAAAAACCTTGGCATTGTTTGCTCGTTATGTAAACTACACAGCTGTCCAAGCAATTAAGATATGATTTTGGGAATTCTCTCGTAAAAATTTGCTAACAGCGCTTCCACTTGTGAAAGTGACATTCTTCTTTATCAGTAAAGTGCATTTCATTAAGGTAATGCAATTTCATCTAGCTTAATAGTAGGAATTGCTTAACCTTATGGCAAGAGTACGTAAACAACATAAAATTAATGACATTCTGTGCATTGTGGGAATAGATTTGCATTAGTGACAGCATTGATCAAGTAATAGAGAAACTAACATGCACTTCCAATTGTTGGTACTCTAGGGATTTCTGTTCACTATCTGCAAAGTCATATTTCTGGTCTTCTGGTTGCAAAACTGCTAGAAAAGATAAAATTCACAGTAAGCTTTGCAATTTTTCAGTACTAAGACTAATGAAATAAGCATGATAAAAAGGGCATAGGTCTGAGAAGATCCATCTTCACAGGCAAGCTAAAAATATAAATGAAACAGAAGAGACATGCAAGGGTCTTTCAGAAGTGGTGATTCACTTTAAATGTGCAACACCCCCATAATTCAAGAGGGTTTTTTTTCCCATTCCCTCAGATAAGAAAATGTGTAAGTGCTACAGCCACCACTTCATGTTCTGAAACTTTTATGGATCCAGCTACAAGAATGCTTGTTCTGCTTTATGTGCTGTACTTCTACCATTAATGGTATGGCTCTGTGCTGTTACACAGCATTATGGGCAGGACAATTCTCTGGTATGTGAGATTTTTCACAGGCCAAAGTCGAGAAAAAATACCAAGGGCATCTAAAGTCACATCTGCTCCCAGCAGGATCTTCGGTGTTTTGTACTTCCTTTCTCCAGTGATGAGACTTTACAGACACATACAACTGTGCAAGCATATCAGCAAAGCATGTTGTGGGTAGTCTGACCCCTTTCTTATCAGGAGGTGCTTTTCTCTGGCCCTTCTTGATGCCTGATATTAAGAAATCTATGACTTCTTAGGAGGTTTGCTGACCTCCTGAAAAGTCTCTCTTAGGCCAGCACAAACATGTGCAACCATAGGAGTAGCCCCTGTTAATGCAGTTAAATCTTTATATACAGCACTAAAAATCTGCTTGGAGCTACTTAATAAAACTCATCTGAAATGCTTTCATTTTATTAATTTTAGTGCTAGGAGTATGAGCAAGAAACCCATCATAGAGATGGTGGGAAGTAGGGAGATCAGGAATGCTTTAGCAGAGATCGGTAAGTCACCTCCATCAAGAAACACTACTTCCACTGGGGCTTTTATTTTGGTTTGTTTTGCCCTTTTTCAGTTTATTGCTTATTTTAAAGCTTTTAATTTAAAGGCAAAAACTAATTCTTCCTCTTTCTTCCAGATGAAAGATGTAAATAGAAATATTAACTGTAAATCCCCTTCACTTAAATAACTTCATGACAGAAAAAATGCCTCAGGCTGCAGAGATTCCTACTAAAACAATGTACACATAGTAGACAAACTGAGGAAAAAACAGTATTTGTCTCAAATCTCCTTAAGCAATAGCAATCCAAGGTGTTATTTGAAACAATAGTGGGCGACACTTTTGGGTTATATTGGGTTAGACTCTTTGTTCAAAGTGTCCTTTTCATATCAAAGTCATTCCTCAACAGGAAAAAGATTCAAAGTTACGAAAAGAAGAGCCATGCAACTAGAGGGGAAGGACATTTTACCAGCAATCGGCAGGCTCCTTGATTATACAGACCTAGAGTGGAAAATCCAACAGAGGGCAAATTCTTCTTACTTAAGATGTGCCAGGATGTCATTCCAGATGGCAGGCCAGACACATTGCTGGGTTAATGAGACCAGGGTAGAATGAACATTACAAATCTCAAGCCTAAAAAGCCTAAATCAGTATAATTCCTAAACCCAAAAACAGGACAATTTCTAGGTGGAGAATAAGCAGGTCTCTGCATGGATGATCTCTAAACCAAGTAAGAAGGGGATTAAGAGGATGCAATATGCAAGTCCCTAAAGACATTTTAGTCTTAACCAGTTTACTGCACATCATAGTAGTAGTCCAGGATACTGTAAGTAGTTAACAGGGTTAACTTACGACAGGGGAACTGATCCCAAGCAATGCTAAACAACTCCTGCAGGGTTTTAGAAGTCTGAGACTCAGACTTACAAAATAAGCCTTTCTACAATTATTCAAAGATTTTTTTTTTTTTCTTTTTTGCAAGTCAGCCTACAGCAAGTCTAGGAAAGCTAGGCAAAGATCCCATTATCTTTATTTGCTATTATCCATCAGGAAGTGCTTTTTAGAGGGGAGAAATACACTTCAGAATAAATCTGGACAAGAGATTACTGCCTCTTTCACAAATCAGTCACCCATTCTTAGAGGAAGGAAATAAGCCTGACAGTAGGTATTACAGGTAGTGCCAAACAGCTCTCCAGAAACTGTTAGTTTATAGGGGAAGTCCTGCAGTAATTGCTCATTTATAAATATGAAACCATTATATTGTTTTATAGTTTTTCCAGTTATAGCTCCCAGGGCTTACAAAAAACACTGATATACCAAAGACAACATCGGGGGGGGAAAACCCATGGATTTAAACAGAGATCTATTCCCCTGCACCAAGACAGAAGAAAATTTCTGAAGTTCTCCTGGAAAGGATTATTAAATCAGAGGAGGACCACCATGTATTAATTCCTCTAACACTTTGATTTCATTGATCCCATTCTTCTGTGATTCGGACTCAAGAAGCTCAACTGTTCACCTGTGGTTCTCCAGTTTCCACAGGATTGTTTACTGCTCTTTACACAGCAAAGCATATTTTTCTGAGAAGATGATCTATCAATACTGACCTCAGTCATGAATGGAAACCTACTAATCATTGAACGAACACAGTGTATCTGAGGACTGGGAAGCAGATTTGAATGCATTGCTTTCTTCTCATTTTTTTAGAAGATTTATTTGAAGCAGGTAATTGTGTCCATCATATCATGCTCTTTAATCTATAATTTTTCTGTGTCCTCAACACAGTGTTCTGATTTCTGTGAATAGTTAGAACTTATTATTTCCTCCTCATTGTTTCCCCCTCAAACACCTTTCAGTAACAGTCACTACTGTTATCATTTTGTAAGTGAGCACACATGGTCTCCTTTGCACTGGGTAAGACTTTTTGCAGCCCAGAGGACTCTATAGCTAATACAATAGAAACGATGACGTGTTCTGAATGATAGCACAGTGGCCAAAATTAAGGTACCTCTTCTCTTTTAGGTTTGACAAAATATAAACACTTAATAAGGGAATTTCATCCATGAGTAGAGGGCCAACGTGTAACCCTCTTGGACCTTCAGGCACTCATGGTAAATTGCACCATTTGAAAATAAGGCTGAGATTTTTAAAGTGTTTGTGACAACAACCATGTATTTTATGTCATAATTAAAGTGTCCAATTTAGTTGAAAGCCACCTGTATCACGTATAACTTGTCCTGATTAGACTCTCACTTACCTCAGTGACAAATCAGCCTCAACACTAGCTTCAAACTCATGAAAGCAAATATTGGACTCCTTAACATCCAGTACTTTGCACCAGAACTATGAAGATGTTGCCTCACCTAATACAACATAACTATCATGAAATGGAAATCAATTAACAAAGATACTCCTTTTATTCCTCTTTCCCCACCCTCCAGCTCTCATCACACAAATCCAACATATTCTGAATGTTTAAGGTAGAAAAGCACATGAAAAACATCCAGTTCACATACGCTGGTATCACCAGACAGACAATAATCTCAACTGTATTCTCCTGATGGATAAGATTAAGGGGACCTGTCATGTAGTGGAAGATATTCAAATTTCCTGAATGCTGGATATCTCCTTTACATGAGGCAGTGATTAAGCAAGGTTTTGTTATTTTAAAATGTTTGATAGCATAGATCCTAGACCCACTGAAGACCTAGTCCTTCTGCTTTGTCCAGGAGAACCTATAAATTCTCTAATGTCATGCCCTAAACTTGTAGTACCTTATCTTTGGCATTCGTATCATTTCAGTATAAGACCAATAAGGACTTAAAGATACTCTAAAGATCTGTCTTTTATAATTCTGATACTTTGATGTAATTCAAAACAGGAAATAGTCTCCATTCAATCTCATCTCCCCACTACCACAACCACACTCCTGGTCTGCTTTAAAATATTTTATGAGAAAACGTAAAGATAAAATGTGTTTATACTAGCCAATGGTCATCTAGTAAAGCTATTGTTCATTCCAAATGACTTCATAACTGGATATGCATTGACAGCCAATACCTATTCTTTCATAAGCATACCCTGCCTATTTAATTACTATTGAGCTGCAATTAAAAGCTTTCTCTCTCTTTTCCTAAACAATTGTTATTTGCTACATAATTTGGGCCAGACTCATACAAACTTGAAGGTTTCAGTGGAAAAAAAAAAAAAGGCAAGCAATGTTTTGGCATTACTTTTTGGCTTTCAAATAGCAAGGTTGAGTGAAAAAAGCCACAATTAATACATCAGAGAGCTCTGCCAGGCTTTTATAGCATTACAGGATTTTTCAGCTATAAAGAAACATATTGAATCTTTAGAGCACAGCCCATTCTTCACTGCTTCAGTTGTCTTCTTTTGTTTACAAGTCCCTGCCATCCTTCTCTGTGAATTGAATGCTAAACTGTCTCTGGAGAGACGTTATATTGCTTACAGAATGCCTCAGCAGATGGTGCTTCCTGTTGCAACAGAAGGCTGTGATTACACCTGAACTCTTCAAGAACTCTAACTTAAACAGAAAAACAAGATAAATGCAAGTCTTAAAGCTCTATCTTTTTCCTCTTCTCTTCTCCCACACTCAGGGAAAAAAAAAAAATATATATATATATAGATTTGGAAACTGCTAACATTTTACCAGGATAGTTTGTCCCTACATCCATTTCTGATATTTGGTCACTCCATGCCTTGTTATAGCACCACTCATTATAGTTATAAAATAGAATAAACCTCCACCAGGAGGAGTCCATAAACACAAAATGAAGCACCACGAACACCATCTGGATTCAAAAGTTCAATGTTCTATAGCAGTTTGCCACTGAATGTGAAATGGACCCTTTTACAGAAGATCTATGAAGTCTTTGCAGCAGCATTCATTCCATCTATTCCCCTGATGTATTAGTTTCTGTAAAATGTAAGAAACCCTTAGAGCTAATAATAGGACCATAATGGTTTAAAACCAAGAACCATAACAGTATCATAAGCAGTTGAGTATGTATTTATTCTCTCAATAATTAGCAGATAAATAATTATCATTGAAAGGCAGCCATCTGCAATAAAGAATTCCTGTAAATTACTTTCTATTGTCTTTATATCAAAAAAGCTGTTCTACACTGTTTCTACAGAGAGCCTACAGAGCTCATGTGGACAGGGCAGGACAGAAAGGGATCAATATTACTCTCTGCGTATATTAGTCCTACAAATAAATGTCTTTTATCTGGCAGAGAAGAGACGTTGTCAGTTGCATGGCTGCATTGGGCTCTGCCTGTCTCTACCTATCTCTATTTTGAGCTTTTGTGGTCTGAGATCTTTCAGCCCTCACCTAGGTTCAAATCCAAACCCATGCTCGTTTGTAGAGTTCCAGGTGGCCAGAGACCTCTTGAGACCTTGCAAAATAGAGATAGATGAGGATAGGTCCAGGTCCTTCTCTTAAGAGAGATTAATTGCTTCCTTCACTAAGTCATTTCTACCAGAGTTCATGCTATAGAAACAAAGTAGCCACATTTTTCACAAAGGGTATAAGGTGCTACTGTTATATGGATCTGCCCACATCTTAGTGGCTGTTCGCTGAAGCTGAAAAGGTTCCCTTCATCCAGTTCTTGTAGCCATGTCACAATATTTCCACTATAAATGGTTCCCCACCACAGAAGGCGTTCCCAGATTGAAGTACATAGGAAATTAAACTTTCATCTGGGCTCAGCAACTTTTATCAACCTCTCACCTTTCATGCAGAGGATTCAACAGTTTCATTGTAAATAGAATTAAGTCATTGCTGTTTTCGGTGAGATTTCAAAAGTCTCAGCATACAAAACCATTTATAAAAGCTACTAGTTTAAAAAAAATCTCTTCAGAATCTTACAGGTTTCAAAGCTTAATAATATCTTACAATTTAAGAAATTATTTGTGTAGGCATGTTTTCCCAAAAAAGTACAGATATTCAGATGCCTTCTGAACAGCAGAAGGCAATTATCAAGTTCATTTCTTGAAAGGGGGGCAAAACAACTTACCTTATCAGGAGATTGTCAGTGAAAAATTCCTCTCCATGCCTTCCCTTGCATTCTCAGAATATATCTATACAGTGTAACAGAGAGGCGTGTGAAGGTAGCCCAGTAATTTTGTTACTGCAGTGGTTCCACCAGCTTGCCAAGCTCTAACCAGACTAATCCACATGGGATCTGTCTTGGTTCTCTTCCTTCCACACTGTGCCTTTCTCCTGGTCTCTGCATCCGTGTTCCCTCCCGCCCCTCTCTGCAGGCGCCCTCTCTCCCAACCTGCCAAGTTCAGCTGCGGTCCAGTACAGCCTGAGGGAGAAGGGTCTTTTCAGGCCCTTCTGTTAAGTGTCATATTTCTTACTAACTCAAGTATCTGGCTGGTGCATCCCTTCCTATGGCTCACAAATAAAAAGAATTGATGTGTACTGACTGATCATTTAGTAATTAGGATAACACTCAGACATCAATTAGCATGAGCCTAGTGGGCAATCTAATAAGAGGCCTCTAAAGAAAGTGTGGGGAATAATTAAAACTCAGTTCAAATAACATTTTATTTTAAAAGCAATACTAATTCTGGTTTTAGTTAGCTAGATGAACTTCTTTTAGGTGTCAGTGTTGATACAGACCTGCCTAGCTATATGAGTACTTAAGCATGATAGACAAATACAGGAACTGGATAGGGCTAGCATTTTTGTTAGAACACAGAAATGAGAAATTAACTCACAATTATTAGGTCAAGTGTCACTATGGGGAGTGATGCACATTTAAACACCTGGCAACAGATGGCAACATTTTCACCTACACTAATTATACAGCGGTCAAAACCTGGTGGTCCTCTCGGATTCCTTCACTTCTTTTTCTTTTTGCTGTACATCTGTAACAATGGTGTGAGAGACTGTATACGGATGGGTTAAAAGATGGAATTTTGGTCTGTGGATGAACACTGGGGGAGAGGTAGATAGCTGAGGAAAACCCAGTCAGCACAGAAAAATGGATGGTTTGTTGCCTGTTGCTTGGAATGCTGACCACGGAGGTAAGAGACCTGAGCAATACTGGGGGAGGACAGGCAGCAGACTGTTGCACAGCACAGCTGTGTTCATGACTGGCACGTGACTGCTGGATGATGACAATATGCTGCGTGTACAAAGCCCATGAACCAATAGACAGGGTGGCTATGGCTCGTGCAGCGCGCCTGGCCAGCAAGTACATGTGTCATAGGCTCCCTATGTTACAATCGAGGCGTGCTTTGGCACCCACTGGTCACGTGTGCTGAAACCCGTTCCTCTGCAAATGTATAAGTACCGGGATTTTTCCAAAGAGCATTGGGCTGGTGTATGGCGAGGCCACTGTTGCCTCCGTGGGGACGCCCATGTAAAGCTGACACCTACCGATTGCTGGGCTGAGCTCACGGCACAAGACGGCACAAGAATGTACGGATGGTCCATCTTGCTCACAGTCCTCGGGTCAGTATGTTAATTTGCTTTACAAGATACCCTTAGCATAATGCACATCTGTAGTTAATAAATGTTTGCTTTTTCCCCTTATAGTCAGTGTGTGTGTGTGTGTGTTCACCTTCTCGGGAATCCTCAAAACCACCCTAAAACAGAGACTGAAAGAGTTAATGTCTCAAACATTGTGGCAGGGCAAGTTCTGCATAATAACTAACACTGCATAACAAGGAAGCACAGGTGAGAAGCCGATCAGCACAGATCAGCACAGGACATCAGCAACACAACAGGGAGGTTGTGCCAGAGGGTACAAAGCTCCCTGTTCTGACCCGCTGAGTGGGGCAGCTCACCATGCATGGTCAAAGATCAAACAATGGTCATGTCTGCAGGGAAGGGGAAGTTAGTCCCCCAAACGACCTCCAGGCCCATGGACCCATTTTCTGAAGGCTCACAAACCACACATGACACCTAATTAGCCTAATCAGTTCGAGTGCCCACCCAAAGGAGGGGTGAGGACATGATAAAAGGACAGAGACAGAAGCCCTATGTGCACCCACCCTCTGGAACTGGACCCTTAGGCTGGCAGACCAATGCTGGACCCAGGACCAGTGAAATCTTTCTCTTTTCTCTCCCTTTTTTTCCATAATCCCTACACCTCATCCCTTTAAGACATAAAACTATTGACCAAGTCTGGGACTAGGAGTGGATCCAGCCACCCCTGGGTTCCTCTCTGAGAAGGAGTCTAGAAAGCAAGGGGGTCCACTCTGAACCTCATGACTCAACGGGAGGGAACTCCTTATTGTCTTCCCTAAATCAATATATAAGTGGTTACCACGTGTTACACAGTTTACTGACATAGTTTCATGGCAGTTCCTGTTGTGAGAAACCCCACCACCTACTCCTACACCTTCCAAGTTCAGGTTGCTTCTGCTGTAAATAAAATGTTCAACTGATCTTTTGGTGTCTCTTCACCTTAATTTAGCCCACAGGAATTCTGAACTCACCACGACTCCTCCCTGGTCTGTCCAGCTCGGGTTGTGACAAATGGCAAATCTTGTCACCTCTCAGCTATGATGTTTTAAAAACTTCTTCACCAGTCATCCTCCCATTGTGGTGGAATGAAAAAAGTACCTCAGTTAAGTTTCTTCTATTATCATTAAGACAATACATTGCACAATTCTGTAAATGTCCTACCTCATGCAATTTATGTCCTTCTATACTTCCTTCAGTCCCCCTCAGTCTTGATGTCTGCTCATCTGCTGATACCAGTTATATAATTTCATCTTTCTCATATTTGCCTATTGTTTTCCTACGGTTGCTCATCTGTTGATGCCAGTTAAGCAATTTCATCTCTCGTATACGCCTACAGTTTTCCTCTCTTGTGTTTCTCCTCAGAATAAAAGCTCTGTTCCTAAGCTATCAATCCAGGTAGACTTCTATGTTAAATTTTCTATTTAAAAAACAACAACAAAAAAAACCAAACCCCCTACATCTCATGTAATGGGAGAAAAAGAACAAACAGATAGAAAAATTAACCACTGCTTAGTCACTGTCACCTATGTCTTTACCCTTCTTATTTGCTGATGAATATAGGTGGTTCAGTGACTGCAGAAAACAGAAGTGTTGCCTTTTTTAAATCAGAAAGGTAAGTCTCAAACTCAGGCACATTAAAAAAGGCCCTATGTTCTCAGCCTCCACTCCAAATACAAGGTAGCTTCTTTTTGCACAGTTAAAGCTGTTGCAAATTGGGCAGGACAGCTTCAGCAAACCAAAAATCTACACCTAGGGCAATATTATCTTTTTCACCCTGATGGCAGTGCATAGTTACAGCTTACTTGTCTTGAATATCAGACAAGTGCATTTCCTTCTTTCTCCTAAGACTAGTTCAGAAATCTCCTCTATTATTTGAAGTCCAGTGAGTGTTTTCACACATTTTTCTTAGTACTGCGGAAAATAATGATTCCTGAGGCTCTCTCTAGCTTTTGGGCAGAAATCTGAGCCTCCCCCACCCTCCCCCCAAGAAGGATACCAGTTCCACTATCACCATTACCTTTTTTTTCCGAATGGTTTTTGAGGGTTTTTTTAAGAACAGAGCTTTGTGTTTCTCAGAAAATCAGCTTAAATCTTTCCATGTTCATATAAACACCTTCATATGTTTGCCAAATTACAAACTGGTACTTACTGGAATCTCTGAAGGGCAATAATACTCTGTATTTTTATGAGGTACTTAACAAACAATGAGTCATCCCAGATATTGCCAAAACATTTCCAAACTTACCAGGTACAACTTTTCATGGTTTTTTGTTTGGAATGAGCATATTAGGCAGGCAATAATGGAAAGGAACTCGACTAAGCAGCTGCTGAAGGAGCAGTCCTTTGTGGTTATATATGGAACGAACGATAGGTTCAAGCATTAAAGCTCACTTGCTAGATACATGCAAAGATGGATCGAATGTCAGTAGTTTTTCCTAAAGCAGTTTAGGAGCACTTTTTTAGAGATAGGCAAAAAGGTTTTCACAAATGGTACATTCCAACAGTACTAGAAATAACGTATTTCACTGAATCCTCAAAATACAGCACATCAGCTGCTGTCCATCTTGTTCCTCATCTGAGGAGTAATTACATGACACCCATGAGAGAAGCAGCCAATGATCTTCAAGACCTCTGTATCTTCATCCTCACACCTACCTTCTCATGTACGTTGACACTGTAGATACACTCCTCAGATGGAGTAGTGAAGGGAAGAAAGGCAGAAGGCCTGTATTTTCAAAGGAATTACATATATAAATATTACTAAGAAACTGGTTAAAAAGAGCTTACATAAAATTGACAGAAAGTCAATGGTAGAGTACAAAACTGAATCCAAGGCTTACTAATGACATTAGATAAATTCCCTGAGTTCCAAATCTCCTTTCCAATGCAAAGTTGTTTCTTACCTTTGATTTTACTGTGACACTGTGCATGATCATCAGGAAAGAGATGAGTCAACCTTTAATATCAGACATGTCAAAGGAGTTGTGTTTCCCTACATTGTAAATATCCCCAGGTTTCCAGAGTCAAAGTTTAGTTTTGCATGTACTTCAGCATGAACACTAACCAGAATGAAGATGATAACCTGAAAAAGTCTAAAATCTCCCTTTTTACTCCATTCAGAAGACTTCTGAAGAGTTTCTGGCATCAGCCAGTTTCAGGAAGGTCCACTGTCACTATCTGAATGAAACCACATATTCTGCTTCTGTCCAGGACATCACCAAACTTGAGATACTCAAGATGATTATCAAATTTCATAGCATGTTTACCAGGCTACAACAATGGTGCTGAACAAAAAGTCTCATGTAATAAAAATTCATACTGTTACCAGTTCAAGCCGATTTAAACCTACAAAATCTTACTCATAAAATAGACTTTATGGCTGAAGTTTCACAAGAAAAATTCTAATATGAAATACTAAGGTTTTGCACTTTTTCCCCTCCAATTAATGCTGAAGTTGAGAAAACAATATGCAATGCACACTGACGAGAAAGAAATGTGGTTTATAATAGGATACATGTACTAATAGTAGAAAGTTTGCTGAAATTTCAATGATTTTTAAATCAAATTTGCTTTTAAAGTGCTTCTTCCCAAGACACTGCAACTTCAGCAGGAAAACATACATGCAACAGTGACCCATGTTCACAAAACTGTGTGTACTTAGAGCATCTTTAAGATGGTGGCTGTCTTCTAAGCTGACTTTATTACTGCTTTGAAGAAATAAACTCACCTAACAGAATTCAAGTGCTGGAACAAAGAAGCAGAGTTCTTAGGGAAATTACCAGATTGAGAAATGACAGGCTGCTAAATCATTGTTATTCTGTCCATGTAACATGACATTTGAGTATTGGGATACAGGAGATGCAGAGGAAGGATAAGATTTTAAAACATCTAACTGATCTTCCATCTTTTTTTCCAACTGTATTATTATACTAGTAGATTTGAGCCAATATGTAAAGCTGTACAGTATACTTATTTGCAACTGTTTCAGTAGCAGTGTAACAACTGTCAGTCAGGTCTTCACAAGAAGAGGAATTTATCCCCATAAACTAAGCTCTACTTATGCAAATATCAAAGTTAATTTTAAAAACAGTACACACATACAGTACTTAAGCATGGGAAAACATTTTTAAAATATATTTAAACAGTATTGATAGGGAGTGTTTCTCTAGCATGAATTAAGAGAGCAAGTTTTTCATCTATGAGGCAAGAGTTCCAGAACTGATAATCATTCTCTGTATTTCCCCTCTAAAGTCAAGAGAAGTTATGGAGGACGTTGTGTGCTTCAAGTTACCAAAAGATCTGCAGAAAATTGCCCTGGGTTCCTAAGCAGTAGTCAAAAAGCCTTCCTTTAGAGATATGTATTTTAAAACCATTTAAAAGTTTTCACAAACTTCATTGTACAGCTCCTTCTCTGCCCCCAAAAAACTTGCAGCCAAGAATTATGGATCAGTCATGATGACCAACCAACTCTCTCTCTGTTTGGAATCGGGTCAGAACACCAGTAGCACTATGTAAATAACAACTTAGTTGCACAGCTAGACACTAAAATGCATTAAGCTACATCTGTATTGTTTACAGTTCAAATGCTGGGGGTTGCAATGAATGTACTTCAGGCTTACTGTGGATATCAGCACGTACTCAAATTTTGCATGCTTTTCTGCCATACAGGGAGGTTTGTATTTGACTCAAGAACAATAAAAATTCTATATAGATTTAACAAGGATGAAATAAAGTCTCTATTGATATGTGATAGAACTCTTTATGAATTCATAATAGCCTACAAGATTTAGTAGAGAATAATAGCCTTTCTGTAGATTTTCAACCACCATATAGAATTTAGTCATGTATGAATTTTGTCAGTGAATAAATCAAACTTAAGTGTGTGTCTGAATTATACCTATGGATCACAGAAATGTGAAAAATGTTCAAAAATACTCATCAGTCAGATGACAGGCATAATCATTGCCAGACCTAACAAAAAGGACATTTCCTTTTTGAAAATAAAAGATTACTTCAGCTGAGCTTCTTTGAGTTACCACTTTTAAATATGGACAAATTTCAAATTGGAATCCTGACCCATATTTTTTAATATGAACTTACATCTATTGGAGCTACCCATCAATATACTTGCATTTGACCAAGGATGTCGGGTGGCATCTCAGTTAGAGGTAAATAAAGTCACATTCTTTCCAAAGGGTCATGCTAGATGTTGCCCTTTTGGTGATACCCTTCAGGTTTCTTTCACATTGTCAGAAACAGTATTTTCTTATGCATTTGACAGATGAAGGTGTATAAAATTAAAAAAAAAAAAAAAAAATCAAGTCCATTCAGATATGTCACCAGTACTTGTACAAAGATACAAGCTGTCCAGAAATCCATGCCCCACCCTTCCTCCTCAGCCCGATCCAGGGGATCAAAAGTGCAGAAGCACACCACAGTAATTTTGCAACATTCCTGAATTAATGTCATGGTTCTACTTCCTCCTTCATGGAATTGTTACCAATTTGTAAGGAGGAAACTCTTTGGGAAAGAAGCACTGATCCTCTTCAGACACATTATTCGTTTCTTATCTCACATTTGTGCATGCATTAAGAATCAGTGCAGTTTGCTGATACCCAAGAAAAATAGAATGTTGTGAAGGTCAACCACACAGGAGCTTTGCATAGCTCTCTCCTCTCTATCAGCTCCGAGACTGACACCTAGTGCCCAAGCCGAGGATACTGCTCAACTACGAGTGAAAACACCCATCCAAATTAACATTACATTGATTTCCAATAAAATGAACCGAATCAACAGGGCTGAAAGACTCCCATTCCTTTTAGCCCTCAATCTGCATACATATTCTAATTCTCATTCGAATCTATTAAAAGAGTAGCAAGCTTATGGACCATGATTTCAGCATTGTTCATCCTTTAACAGTTAGGGTTGCTGGATCATTAATATCAATAATGAGCTAGAACTGCAATTAGTGTCTAAATGAAATATGCCACGAATTACTGATTTATTATTATGTTTGTCAGTAAAAATATACTATGGCACAGCAGGGTAAGCACAGCAATTATATCATTCCAGAGACTTCAAAACTGCTAGTTTTTCCTCGAATGTATTTGAGAACAATATTCAGAAACACTGCCATTTTATTGCCAGACAAGTTGTGTGAAAGGCAGAGTATATAATACAACAGGAAAATCCAGCAATTTTTTAAAACTGCAAACTCTTAAATACTGTCCACTAAATAATTATTTGCTTGCTTGCTCATGTGACCTGCTTGCCTTCTTCTTCAGATGTTCCTCTTTTCACCAGCTTTAAACTCTGTGTCGTCATACTCTTCTTGAACTAAATTTCAGACACTTTCTCTCACTAAACTGGCCCAAACAAAAACAGCCAGGCTCCTTAACCACCCCATTCTCTTTTCTCTTGTGCTTATTTTCCAAAATATGTGGCAGAGCAAGGTCCTAAAGCCATGTATGATCATCATACATCATTCATGCATTTCCTAATGAAGTCATTGAAAAAGTGACCTCACAGAGTAAGCTGCTTGTAGTGCTTAAAAAGTCTTTGTAGTCCCAGCTCCTGTAGATACCATTTCTACCATTCAAACTTCTCAAACATTTCACTGCGCCAAGAAGAATCAAGCTGATTTGATTTTATTTTTTTTTAAGAGCATGCCATGGGTTACTTCAACATGAGTTTCCACAAATCCTCTCTTCTCTGAATTCATCTCTTGTCCTACTTCTTTTAGGATATAGACAGCTCACGTCAGTCTTATATAGTGGTAGGCATTTTATTATTTTCTTATGTACTTACATAGGTAGAAATGTATAAAATAACTTAAAGGCCTAGTACTATATGTGGACTATCAATAGCAAAAAAAAACCCCAACTTTTAATGTTAGTTTAGTTTTCATTTATTATAATACTTTCAAAGTATGCCCATTGATTAGAATGTGACATTACAGCAGTAGGAAAGATCACTTTGCTTGAATCTTTTTGTCAGTAAAGAAAGACCATCATTTGTGGATGATAATCAGTGAAATACAACGTAGCCAAATTGTGACAAACTCATTCCAGTTACAAACTGCAAATCAGCAGTTGTTTATGTAAAAGTTTGTATCAGATATTAAAACAGCATGATTCCTAGTGCTTAGCTGTGTGGAAGAAATTTACACTGCAGATTGCTTGCTACTCAGCTAGATTCCTTCCAGTATTCCTTTAGCAGTTTCCAAAAGTTCTCTGAGAAGATGCCTGCAGCAGCTTATGAATTCTAACAGTCACAGAAGACAACACAAACTTGCCTGTTCTAATAAAAGTGACACTCAAAATATGAACAGCGAACAAAAAGGCCATAAAAACTGCTATGTGGAAGAGCCACACGTTTGGAGTTACAGTTTATTTGCAGTCTCCCTATGACCAGTTTCCCAAATGAAGTTTCACACCACATAGTCCCAATTTCACAAGATGCTTGAAAGTCACTGTAGTCCACTAAGAAGGAAACTAAATATTCCTAAATCCTACCTTCCATCAAAAAAAACCCACCAAACCCCAACAAAAAAACAAACCCAAACCAAAAACCCACAACCCAATTTAAACACAAACAAACAATACTTAGATTTGCAGTGTATCTCACACCTCCTTACAGGGGCTCTACCAAGAACCCTATTGTGGGATGGGAGAATGAATTTGTCATTCAGTAAAATCACCGTACTAAGGACAAGGACATTCTCACCGTCACTATCTATCAGCCAAGCAGGACATTCACAACTGTCTGGCATCCACTTCTTCTCAATACAATCCCTTGAAGAGCCTCCCCTGTCCTGAATTCCTCCTTCATGGACCTCAGCCCCTGAACTAGTGGGGCAGAAAGATGCTTGCTGTGGAGTAGAAATGTTAAGTAAGACTGTGAGGAAGTCTTGGAAGCAAGCAAGAGGTGAGAGTTATTGAAGTAATGTGACACAATTACTCTACAAGCCTAATGACACAGGCTTTGAGGGCTGTCTTTGCAAAGAGAAACACTGCTGTCAATCTGGCTTGCTTTTTCAGGTGAAAGCTTTTATTTAAAAAACAAATAACAAAAAAAAAAAAAAAAAAAAAAAAAAAGCCAAAGAAAGCATTTACCAGGCCTCTGGTTTAAGTTAGAAATTATCAGCTTGTAATAAACCCAAGGTGGAAAGGAGAATATATCCTTATGCTTCTTAACAGTTGGTTTAAAGGACTCTACCAAGAAGAGCAAGTGACCTGGGGAACCCAGCTGAATGGTTGCTCATGTTTAACAACTTCAGTTCCAAGTATCCAGTGTGACACAAGTCTCTTACTCTGAGAAACCAAAGCTTTTTGGTATAAAAAAAAATTGAGACCCATTCTGGGAAGATTTAAGTTTGAATCTCTATGTTGTAAAAGCAAAGGCTAGACAGTATATGTCACATATTCTTAACAGTTTAAAAAAGGGCCTTCCTGAATGTGCATGATAACTACAGGGGAAAAAGAAATTGGAAATTATTAAGCAGGAAACTCACACTGTTAACCCATTTCTCACAAGTAGAGTGCCAAAACTCAAACTTCTCACTCTACCATAACCACTTTTGCCCCTGTAGAGCTTTTTTCCAAATCAGATTTCATGTCTGGAGGAGTATTTTAAGGAGAGGCATACTAGCACAGTAAGAGATCAAAACCATGGAATGCAACATGGATATCACCTCATAAAAAGGATAAATTTTATGTCATTATTGTCTTGAAGCACAAGCATATATCCCTGATGTTGATCTCATTGATCTGACAGACACCCTTTAAAAAATTCTGTGCATCAGTCTTATTGCACTTATGCAGAAAAAATTCTTGGGTTTGTATTCTGTAAGTCAGGTCCCTCTTTGCATAAAGTGTAGAGCACAATCTGCATGCCTGTAAGAACTTCAACTTGTTAGACTTACTTTCCATATAGGCTTATGGCGCCTCAGATTCTTCAGCCGTCCCTTCTTTATCTTCTGTTAGATAAGTCATGCTATGGGAAGAAATATTGGTCAGTCACTTCTGAGATGAAAGGCAAAGGGCAGACCTGGCATTTTGTCATTTACTTCTAGACATGTCCTCATCAAAAAGGTCAAATTTTCTATAAAAAATATGATAGTGTCACTTTGTTGCCATAGGATAATTTGTGCTCAAAGGCCTCCTTTTATCTTAGGCTCTTGTCTTCACTATTTAACGTTCAACATCAACATCATACACCACCCCTCATCATCATCAACATCAGAGATACTAGTTCAGCATTAGCAACAGGGAAGTCCCTAAAGGCTTGGAGGCTCAGTTCAAATAAGCATTCAAAAGTTCAACTGTTTATCAAAATCATTTCCATTTCTAGAGCACACTGGAAATCATATAAAAATAAACTGTGTGGTGGGCTTACGCTATGACATGCAGAGGACACTGAAAAGGAGATATGAGTACATTAAGCAAATATTCTCAGTAGGCCTAGAAGGCTTTTTTTTTTATTAATGAGCAATTTCTAATCAGTAGTGCTTATCTTAAAAAGAAAAATGTTGATGTTTAGAGGAGAAATTGAGAACAGAAGGAGTAAGAGCAGACAGAACTCAAAGCCCAAACTGATGCATCGCTTAGGAGAACACAGAAAACCAGTTTAGCTGGGATCAATCTGCATGATCATTCTCACACAGCTGCCTCTCACCTTTCCTATTACAGGACTACCTAAGAATAGACTAGTATCAGCTCACTGCAGCTCAACCCTGACTCCCTTCCCAATGTACTATACCAGTCAGCCATTTCCCATTCCTTCTGGTCTAAATCTGCATTTTGAGGAGAAGACATAACATAAGTTAATTTGAAGGATGAATGGCCAAGAAACAAAAATGGGTGCAAATTTGAGTAGCCCATGCGAGACCGTTAACGTGAGGTCCTTCAGCATGCTCTCTTATAGACAGCCTGCTATGAAGACAAGCATAAAAACAAGCAAGGTGTACATATAACTCTGCATTTTACTAGAAAGGAAAACACACACGGCCCTTAGCAACATCTTTACATGCTGGCAACTACACAGTCAAAAAGTATGTTTTCCCACCTCCTGATGACTCCAGCTGATTGAAGGGATTGGGTTTCAACTTCTCTCCCAAAAATGTATCCTCAGGGAAAGTCTAAGGATGGAAAATTTCAGCTCAGATAAGGAACATTTGTGACAACAGTTCTAATGGAAACTGCTGAGCAACCTTCCCAGAATTTCAGTGTGAAAAACTGTCAGAGATGTTTGCTTAATTTTTTAATTATTACAAGACTGATTAATGTACAAGGACAAAGGCCTGGACAGGAAATCACCACATTGGACTAAAAGATGAAAAACAGAGGATAATGTGTTGTGGAGAAGTGTTCATGTGATTTGATGAAGGTGGGTTGAAGGTATTTAAGTGAAACATGCAGGGTTTTATTCATGAATCCTAAAGGACTGACAATGCAAAAGTTGTTGGCTTTGGTTTTGCACAGCAGCACTAACACAATATTCATAATGCACAATCTCATTGCATTATCCAGCTAGTGAGTGTCACTGCTTCTGAAAAGGAAAAGTCTGGTTGTATGAAATCATTCTGAATCAGAGCAAGCAAAAGAGTGGCCTTTTCCTCCCCCTTCTTCAAGGAGCTGCCAAGCATGTCAGATCATTCACGTTAAATTATGCTGGATGGCATTGAGATGTGCACTACTGTCATCTAATGGTTGACTTGCAGCTGTCAAATCCTTTGCACTGTGAGCCTCCTGTAGCAATCCAACAGTAGTCCAAAACAGGCGAACAGGCCTTTATCTGCTAATTTACGGCTAGTTCGAACCTGACAAAATAAACAACGCATATGACAGTCAGAGGAGAAAAATAATCTTATCAACTCTAACACTTTTTTGCTGACCTGCAGACAAAGTAGTTCATTAAAATGCCATGGCAAAACTCAGTTCTGGCATGAAGTGCAATAATCTGGTTGATATAGTCAGCAGCTTATTTGGCTATATATTTTAAACCCTCACAGCAGGCAGAAAGAAGGAAATCAACTTAAAATTAAAAAGAGTATTCATACAAGCGAAATGTTTGTCTGCATATCTATACCTTGAATTGTGCTGTGGCTTTAACAATTTAACTCAAATTAAATTAGAATTACTGACTGAGGCTCAGTAATAATTAAGCTTGTACCTTTTACATATTTATTGCCCTTACGACCGCTCTATTTACTTAGTAAACAACCTTTCTTCAGCTTTCCTGCAGTTCAGTCCGTGCTAGGAAAACACTAATCTCTCCCAGGTTTTAGCTTTCTCAGTTCCCCTGCACCACGGTTTGACCTGCAGGCAAATGAAGCCATTCAAATATTTGCTTATCTTGTCATCTGTTCTCATCAGACCTTGCAATTCCTGTCATGCCCCACATGTCAGTTTAAAGCATAACGTCATTAATACCTCCAGTGCACTAATGGATGCTTCACACATGAATGCATTAATGAAATGTGTTATTGTTTTCCCTCACAGGACATTAACAATCTCTCTCACGCTGAGCCCCTGAAGCCCTGCAGTGCTGCTGAAAACCACTAGCTATCAAATGAACCCTCAGTTACGCCTCAGTAACTTTAAGTTCAAGTTTATCACTGAAGTGTCACTCATGTGAAGAGAAGATACAAGCCTCTAAGGTCTTTTGGGCCCAGCTTCAATTACCATAAAGAGTAACAGGAGGCAATAGCTGCAAGGGAAAAATACACCATCGTATAAATGAAACCCTGTCAAGATAAAATAGGAAAGATCTGGGTGTCAATGTAGTCATTTGTTTCTTGTTTCTCCCCTTTGTCTGTGGACTGATGGCTTGGATAATGAAGACAGGATTGGTTTTCTAGAGCATAGAAACACAAATAGTCTAGTTTCCTGATAGAGACATTAAATATAAGAGGCAATAAAGATTCCTTACACAAACCATATTTAAAATCACTTTTCTGTATCTTTAAGAATTATTTCCAGAGGAGTTGTGAAATGGCCACAGCAAGTTATGCAGCTTTTACACACAGGTTAGCTAAATAAGGTTGCTTGTCTTCTGTTAGGCTATGATTGCAAAAGCACTTTGGCAGGCAGAAATAGGGTAGTAGCTTTTTCACATCATGAATAATGTTACTACCTTTTCTATAGGTCAAAGAAGACTACAAATCAAGAATTTCCCTGCATTCACATCCACTGTAAGAATCAGCCTCTGAGCCCACATTTTAAGTTTTTATTTAACAAAGCCAGTGGATGAAGTTGCCTACTGTATGGTTAGCCTTAAAAATCAGAGTTTAGAGTAGCTGGTAACTTTGAATTTTCTACAGAGTGTAATACATATTACTGTGTAAAGTTCTGAACAGGAAAAATACAGCAAAATACTGGAATTTCACTTAGTGTTTCAAGTATGAAATCAGGAAGTTCTCTTATACTACAGTCATCCTTTGGCTCTCACTTTGCCCTCAAGCAGTGACACTCCTGTATGGGGCCTACAGACACAGCTAGCAGTGATGCCGTGCTAGGAACAGGCAATAGGGTTCCCTAGCTGTAGAGGAAATGAGTCAGCAAATCCTGAAAAGGCCATTCCTGACTTATTCAGGGAACCGCTAGCACGCCCCTCCTGTGAACTACCCTTAAAGCCTCATTTTTCCTCATCAGTCCAAGACATGAGATGACTCTCAGAGCTCTCCAGCATAGGAAGGTTCTGATGAGCAGCCCACAAGGTCGGGAAGGTCAGCCACCCCTGTTTCAGTTTATTGCCTATTAACCTCCGAAGACAAGTCCCTGAATGCCTTCACGATGATATAGCGTAAGTCCCATATACATTCTGCATATTGTGCCAGATAAGTCTCACAGAAATAAAACATAAATGGGGAGAATGAATCTTGTAATCAAAATTAACAAACTAGCCCAGGAAATTGGAACTTCCACTGCCACGAATGCACAGCTGTCTTCTATAGGATAAAGTGGAATAACATGAAATGTTTGACTCTGCCCAGGGCACCCATGAGTAGTTGCTGTTTCTTGTTTCTAAATTTTAGACAAGTGGAAATATTATTTCAGAATTTCTAACATTTACAATGCAGAACCATTTCTGAGACTTATCCCCTTGTTCACACAGCTAGTCTTCTTGTGCAAAACATTTCGTTTTCTCCAGCATGTATTCCCACAAAGAAAGAGTGGTAAAATCAGTGTCAGCACATGAGAGCTTTTTTTCTCCCTGTGGATTTATTAGCGTATCATGTCCTCCTTCTCAGTATCTCACAAATCAGTGATGGATCACACTATCTCTGGCTCAGATATCACAGACTGTCTGCAACATCCTGATCTTTTCTTTTTATTGCCATTAGCTAATCAATATGTCCCATAAACCTATGACCACCTAATGCTATTACATGTGTTACTGAACTTCATTTCTGAACATTTCCAACCAAGCATTTTTCATTACCTACCCATTTCTTCCTCTTAATTTGCTAATGGGAAGGCTTATGCAGGAGTGAAGAATTTTTATCCCATTTGCTGCTGAACAAGCTAAAATAAGGCATGCACCACAGCCAGCAAGGATTTCTTAATGACTTCCCCCTCCTTTTTTAAATGTGTATTCATATATACACAGAAGAGAAGTGTGTTCTAGCACCAGAAATGTTGATTGTTAACTAATGGAAAGGATGAATTGCCTGCTATTTGGAGATGCCATACAGCATAGCGTTAAGCATATAGTCACATGCTTCCCACATGGCTGTGAGTACACTCAAGTTGAGCAACTCAACAGTTTCTTTGGCAACATGAGCAGTAGTAAATTAAAGTGCCAGGGAATGTTCCTAGACACTGAAATCCAGTCATTTCTAGTACTAAGTTTTCATAATGGCCCCTATTGCTGTCCAAAACAACTTCCAGGTGCAGCTCAGGAGTTGGGAAAGGCCTTTTGACCCTGCAAATTGCCAGTTCAGGAGCACACTTTGAGATTTAGATGTCAGCAGTTTAAAAGAATTTGGACACAGGCTGCTCTGTGCCAGGTGGTTGCAGTATCAGAAAGGTGCTAATCTCATTTAGCCTACTAGGGTAGATTACAGCCTTTAATATCACTCCAAATATATATGTGTGTGTGTATATGTAATGATATATGTACACACACATACATGTTTCCACATTAAGTTGTACTGGTTTCCTATTTAATCTCTGCACATTTGTGTACAGGAGAATAAATACATGAAACGTTATGGTATGTTCAGATACTAGTATGCTACTTGGCATATCAAATGGAGGAGAAAGTAGCTACCTATGCATACATTAACAAGCAATTCAATGCATTTAGTGTGGATCTGTACATTTAAAGAACGGATGCAGAGGCCCCTTCATCTATACATCTATACGGCATGCAACAGAAGGGGGTGCTATTTCAGTTCAGTGTGCAACCCAGGACAGCATTCCCAACACACAGGTAGTTTAAAGCTATCCTATTCTCTAATGTATACAAAAAACGAACTTCTTGAAAAGCTGAGCACTGACACAGTGTTTTTCTTTATCTGTTTTACTACTATGGATTCTTGCAAGCTCCTCTTGCCCAGGGAAAGCGTTCCAAGAGCAGCAACAAGGCCTGCCTAACCAATAATGAGAAAGGGATTGCAGAGGCAGACCCCTCTGTTTATTGAGGTGCATTTCAAAAGCAAGTTAAAAAAATATATATCTTTAAGAGTCTTAAGAAATTGTAGATTAAGTCCAGCTTTGGTAAAAAAGTGACTTGATCACAGTTGTTGCTGTATTAATTAGTTTCTCTTTATACACATTTTCTTAGTGCCACTTCGATTTAAATGAAATCTAGTGCAAGGTATAAAATTTGGACAACACTATCATGCATACGTGGAACTAAATCTAAAATTTGTTTAATTAGCAGATATCTTTTCTCTTTGTTTAGGATTTTCTTTCCATGATCTGGGAGTGGTTGCTGGTTTTACTCCTTCCTTCCCCATCAAGGCATGCACAAAGTATCTCCTCAGCTGAGAAGAAGTTCTACCCAGTTGGTACCACCTGCCTGAAGCTGTTCGTTCTCCATATTGTTAGCCAGAGTAGCATCTAGCCAACATTTTCACTGGAACAATGCCCAGATATGCTACATTAATTCAGAAAGCTACCTTTTTTCAGTGAGCATTACGGATTATTACTATAAGAACTATATATGTATGTATGTGTGTATATATATATATATATATGTATGTATGCAGAAAAGTAGCCAACTTTCTGTTAGAGGTGCCAAGGGCCAGATTTTTAGATGTATTCAGGTGTCTAAAGATTCAGTGCCAGCTGGGCCTGTAGGTTGTTTTGAAACCCTTCCCTTTGATATCTTAAGATCAAATTTTTAAATGTTTGCAGATGCCCAAAGATCTTCATAGCTATAGGTAATGGGAGAAGACAGGGGGAGGGAAACCTAGCCCATAGGGAGAAAAAAACTTTTGCTACAGCAAAGAGCAATGCCAACTCTTACCGGTCATGCCTGCATTTCTTTTAGTGAGCAATCCTCAGAGCAGCTGTGATCACAGCATGCCTCTTGTCCATGTGGCAGCCTGATCTGAAGTGTCTCCCTGTACACTACACCATCAGACAGGCACATGCAGCTTCATGCACTTTATAGGATGCCCTCTGGCTATATTCCAGGCCATGTTTGCTGGCTTATTTTCTGTATGAGCAGCAAGTTCAGTCTTAATGTCACAATGTAAACAGTTGCCAGCAACAGAGAGAAAAAGCCTACATGTGTGTAACTAGTGGTGACCAGATACCTTAGAGTGCCGCTTGTATTTATCTGATACAATAAGATGCAGTGAGTTGCAAGACTTCATTTTCACTGAGTAATTTTGCTGGGAAAGTTAGGCTTAGAAATAGAAAATAATACAGCTAGCAAACGGTGACAGCAAGGAAGGACAGCAGATGGAGATCTCAGAGTAACCATGTGCAGCAAATAGGTTTACTCTTCCTATGAACCTCTAAGCAAGACCCATGCTGTTATAGTATCCCATACTCTGCTGCTTCCCTCTGATCCCTAATCCAGGTTACATTGCCGAAAATGTGCCAGTGTGACAGGACTTCTGGGATGTAGCACAGAAGCGCAACAGGAAGCAAGTCACATGATATGATCTAGCCTATGGTTTTATCCAAATGAGTGAGTCCATTGAACTTTATAACCATTGGAAGGTGATGATTTTTCTTTAGAAACTGGACTATCCACATAATTTCAGATTTTTTTAATGCATTTTCATTACCTCTCCAATTTCAACTCTCCAAAATACATAAGGGGTATTAAAGAAATTTACTGCTAAGAACAGAGGGCAAGTCTATCATTTACAGTGTTAGTACACTATGCTTTAAATTTCCAGTGCCTCTACAAGCAGCATTTGTGGATGACATCAAATACTGCCTAGGCAAGAATGATACAGCTGATGCACATGAAAGCACAGCTTACTATTTTCAAGGACAACAATCAGATTTACACAATACTTCTAACTAAAGAAGTTACTTGAACCTTTTGAGGTATAAGTATCAATTGTAGGATATTATCTAAAGAGCTTCATGTTCTCTGAATGGTGATAGACATTTCACAGGAAGTCCTCTGTCCAGTCCAATATCATTAATGCAAGAAAACAGAATTGATAACTTAGTTGCCAAAATACATTAAAAACTTTCATAGGTGTCATCTCACTGACAAATCATACATAAATTCTACACTGGTTCTCTGATATAGTTAGAAATCTAAAGTACTTTGCACTACTGAAACTAACTTCAGAAAACAGCTTTCAGAAGTGGTTTAATCTGTCCAGGAATGTATCAATGAAATCTTTTAGTGAATAAAAGTAATTCAATTCCATTGTATTCATCTTTCACTTTCTTCAGCTGTTTGTACTGAATTAGATTCTGATCCTAAGACAAGGGGTTAATAAAACAAAACAGCTCTCCTTCTTGTAATAATAATTTTACCAGAATCATCTGCCTCAGAAGCCCCAAAGTCATGCAGTTAGGATGAGGAGTCATACCACACTACCTGGGAAAGCAAACAGTACAAGTATGCCGTGAACCATAACCAAGAATTTCATACACTGTAATTCTAAATACCGTAATTGCATAGCTTTAGATTTTGAAAAGCACTATCAAAAAGTTATGACTGAACATCACAATGAATAAAACATTTCCTTATTAAGACCAGTGGTTTTTGATTGGAGAAATTCTTGCATTTAGATTTTGCATAGGTTCTGGAGCAGCTGCAATTCACATTTTTCAGACTATGACAATATGCTGCTGCATAGACATCTGAGAACACAACCATTATTCAGATAGGTGCAATCTAAGTCAATATAAATTACCATTTTTGCTTATGATAGTGGAGAAGAATGGACAAATAATATCACCCGAACCTTAACAAAACACATTCTGCATTTGCCCCTCCACAGATTGTGCATCACTAATGCATGTTCAGTCAGAGACCAGCTGACTTTATTACTATTGCCCTCGTCATGGTAATACTTAATCATATCTCCAAATGTAAAATTCAGTTAGAAAGACTGCAACATTGAATGTTTATCATCCAAGAAGTCAAGAGTAACATTTTCAAGGACAATGGAAAACAAGAAAATCTGTAACATCCACATGTCTATCCTTATTCAGAAGTGAATTTGTTTGAATAGTCATAGTGGTCTTCAGAAAAAAAAAGCAACAGCACGAGAGAAATATTTTAGATTACATTCATTGGTTCCTCGTGCACTTAAGGTGTTAGAGGTACTTTGTTATAGAATAAGTATGCGCTAGTGAATGGAATATTAAATTGTAAGAACATGGTAGTATATTGAAAGACTTAAATTAGATTTCTTAACATCCACTGGCTTTACACCTATAAAAATAAATGCCTTAGTCTCAATAAAGCTACCTAGGCTTCTGGAAAATCTAACTTTTGTTAGCCTGTCTACATCTAACTCTACTTCAGTTTAAGTAGGCTGCAGCATTGCCCTTCCTTTGGCCTCTGAGGCAAAACAGGCAGTTCATTATACCTTTGTGAAGATGAAACATTTCAGCCAGACACAATAGGCATCAATTCTGACCAATCCCACATCTGTCTGAACTTGAAAAAATCCCTTCCCTAAATATCCCATTTATCAGTGTCAGGGATTTAAACTAAACAGTTTGGTGCACTTTGTAGGCCTTGCATACAACACTCAGAAAAAGGTCTTTTTAGGATACAGAACTGTGTTAAAGAAAAAGAAAAATCAGAAAAAACAGGAAGGACAATGTGCCCAAAGCAACATCTGATTTTCCCAGATATATCATTTGGTCTGACATATTACTCCTACCTACAGCCTCCTGTCAAAAAATAGGACAACTTGTATACATTAGGTCATCTTTTAATTTCATGCAAGACTTTGGAAACTAAGTGTGGGGAATTCACAAGACCCTTCTTGGTGACATGATCTGGATAGTAACAGCTGGCATGATATGTGAGTGTGAAGAGGGTATACAAATGGCCTACCCAAAACTGTCACAAAGCATTTGCCAAAAACCTGATAACAGTATGAGACATTGAACAAAGACAAAGCTTGCATGAGACTACCATCAGCCAGATCAAACACTAACCAAGAGATTACCAAAAGATTTTGAGAAAGAGGAATCAGCTTGAAGAGATTTTTTTTTTTTTTAAACTGTGATTGTGGGAAAAGACCTTGGTAACAGAGCAGCAGTCAAAGTGGGTTTGACACAGACAAAAGTCACCTCACTGGTGTCATGACTTCTGCCTAGACCTGATGAAGTAGCCTCCTTGTCAAGGAGGTAGCCTGCACCACTGAGTGGAGAGATGCTGCAAGGTGCAGCAAGAAGGCCCCCCCACCTCAAGTAGGCCTGAGTGACCTTGTACAGGGGTTTCTCACCAGTCTGTGGTCAGCAAGTTGTTGAGGGTTAGATGGATGCAGACAGAGTTGGACCACCTGCACCTATCCCAGAAGCAGTGGGGAAATAGGGAAACCTGCCCGGCCAGGAGTTGGGATGAGCTTGTGATCCACAGGGCCTGTGATGGTGGGATTAGGACTTTGGAGAATTACTGGTTTTGAGGATTAAAGTAGCATGTTTAGGAATTTGTAGGTTCTTATGAACATGTTATAAGTGTCTAGTGCTGTGGTTTCTGTTGTATTCCTGATACTGACCTAGAATGTGTAGTTCACAGGTTACCAGATAATTACACGTTGTTAATAAATCAATAAACAATTATCATCTGATTTAAACAAGGTGAGTTGAGCAGTTTTTTACCCAGTGACACTAACTATGACAGTATTTATTGCCCTCAGCCAGTACCTGCAACTGTTCCCTCCCAAAAGTTCAAAAAGATTAAAGACAGTTAAGAGCTTCTTGGATTCCCTTTGAAAGAATGTTTCTCTCTCCCACTCCTCTTTTGCTCTAGGCCAGTTAACTCTGAAATGGAAGTAGTCCCACAGCTAAACAACTGCTTCTCCTTTTCCAAAGAGCATGCTTCATACCACTGTCCTTCCACAAATTGTTCTAAAACCTGAGATTTTCAGGAGCTCTGCCCCACTACCTAATGAGCTAAGCTACTGCCTGTTTTGCTGGGACCCATGTTCACCTTCTGTTTAAGCCACTTTCCTACAAAGAAGCTCAGTGAAACCTGACCATTCAGACACTAGCTTGACAGAGCTACAAACCAGTGAAATTATGACACTGAGGAGTCTATAGTCACTATCCCAAAGAGCGACTTCACTTAATTACAGAGCATAAACCAGATTTCAGGCATGGTGCATGTTTCTTAAAATCACCATAGAATATAAATAGGCTAATTAGCCCCCAAGTTATTCAATCCTAAACTTGTACAGTAAGAGCAAAATGTTTATGTTAATTAGCAATTTCTTTATAAATATAAAGCCCAAAACAGTCCTCCCTTACACTTAATTTAATAAGAATATTGCTTATCACTGAGTCTATCAGAACAGCATAGCCCTGTGAATACTTGCCTTATCTGCTTACTAAAATTGCATCCATCAGTTCCTTTCAGTCTGTTCTCCCCAGTTAAACAGGGTTCAGGCAGAAAACCATCTTATCTGTATTTTACCCCATCAATTCTGGGACAATGATTCTGCTATAATCATCTTTACTGGTTTCCATGTATGTCATATCCCACCTCGTTCATCACTTAACTTTAGATCACCATTATTCAGTCTATTACCTGCTTGCATAATTTTCCGAGAAACTTTTATAAGTAAGAGATTCTTAATTATAGCTTAATCATAGTTTTCTTCAGGTAGAACAATTAAAAAACAATTATGATGCACATTGGACAGCATTCCAGGGTCCAGGAAATAAAATGCTAGAGCACTACCTTTCCTTTTTTTATTGAAAGAGCAATGAAGAACACCCTTGATTATTCACACTATGAATGTATGAGGAATATCCATTCCTCATATTTTGTTGTTAAAAAATTGCCCTATTTAGACCAGGCCAAGAATTCTCCAAAAACATGCCTACCACCTCTACAGTAAGCTTTTTTTGTAGCCTAAGAATTTCTGAGTACATAAATTCAGAAACAGCTAAACTTTTTAATATTAACATAAAGCTGGACATGGTGATAAGTAATACCAGAATTCAGAAGCTGAATATTTATTTTCATAGAAAAAACAATGTGAAGCACAAAACAAGGTAGCAACAAGCATTTAAGACAACATCTAGTTGGTGACCCAGAACAACTGGTCCTTAATATAAAGGCCCCAGGTAAAAGAAAGTTGCTCCTTCAGCTCAGTAGGCAAAACATCCAGGAGAATCATCAGTATCAATACTGTAAAAGAACTTCAACAACTGACAGTTTTCTAGCTGAAATGAAAGAAAGATAACCTTTTACTTCAGAAGATTTGGGTTAGCTTCCCATTGCAATCTAAGGAAACACCTGATAGGTGTTTTGTTGTTTGATAGAACAATAAAAAATTCGGTTCCAGAAATCTCCACGAGAAGTAACAACTGTTTCAGGTCTGATGATAAGGCAGAGTTATAAAGCACTGGTTTTCACTTTAAAAAAACTCGCATTTATGTGTAACCAATAAACAAAAGTTCCTATGTGTTTTAAAAATGCAAAAGACCTGGTGCCTTATCTTTACAGACTTCAAGTCTACAGGTTCATTAAAGCAAGCTAACTGCTACAAAGTAACAAAACATGTGAAAAAAAACAAAACAGAAAAAAAAAAAAAAATCAACTCTTCCCACACTGCTGGGGAAGATAGAAAAAACCCCAAAGACAAAAAGACCAGTCAATTATCATTTCTCATCATCAATGTAAACAATATTTTATAGACGAACACCTTGCAAAGCAGATGAAAGATAATGGATCTAATTTAATCTAGATTAGGTAAATACAGCTAGATAGGAATTGCAAAACTCTTTGAACTCAAGACCAAAGTTAAGCAATCAACTTGCATAGTCTTTGAGAATTCAGTGTCAATATACCCATGTGGAACAGCCTCAGAAAACTTAAAGCAACATGAGTTCTCTACATGCAGTGTGTAACAAATGCGCCTGCAAGACAATGTCAGAGATGTTTATACAAACATCCAGCACAACCATTAGTTTTCCCCATATTAATGCAATGAGTTAGTGGAGTGTCATTTACTCATACCTTGTCTATTACCTTAAGTACAAATTCTTGCTTTAGACAGCACCGCTGTAACTGTGCATATGTTGGGAATGGGGAGAATACCAAGTACGCACCACGCACAGATGCATCTTTCTGTAATAAACTAATTGGAGTGAAGGCAAACAGCAACCAGACTCCTTCTAGTCTTGGAAATCACACAGCTTCTATAAGAAGTTAAGTCATTGGAGGATGAAAAACACCTGTTCACTTTTAACAGTATTCATAATATTATAACTGACCAGAGATAGTGATTCTCATGTAGATTTAAAACACTAATAAATGCTTACGAGTTGTGACAGCTGTCAATCATATGAAAGGAATTCTTGTCCTGAAGGATACCAAACGGTCCCTACAGAAAAGGCAAAAAAAGCCCATTGCTATAGTTTGTGGATCCCCAAGAAATCCAGATGGAAGGCATGTGTATCTGCATTTCAGCTCCATCCCTTTTGCCAGAGGGATGATGCAAGCAATGCCCTTCTCTGGAGCCAGCCACAAAATCCTAAGGGAAAACATGGTCTTCCCATGTCCCATCATTTGGGCCTGCAATAGATGTATGACATTTGACTTACTGAATTTTAAAACAAATTACTTTTATTTCTCGCTAATATTCTAGGTAATTAGAAGTCATATTTATGATGCAAACTGTAAACTTCATAATACTTTTATTAATATTTCCACACTCTGAAGTTGTAAAGTTGAAGGGGGAATTAATTGTATGTATTTATTTACATTGCTGAAGCTATCATCATCTATTTGTTTATTTAGTACTAATTTTTGTATATGACATCCTCTCAATGAATCAGCAATGTTAAATCTAGTACCCACTGAAAACGTTTCAGATAAATTTATGGTCAGTTTACTAGAATCTGATGCACAGTCAAATGCAGTAAACTAAATGTTGTATAGGTTTATGGTTTATGCTCAGTGATGAGTGTGCATTGAAACATACACTGAAGAATCACGTGATGCTTATACATAACCACCAAATGAAAGTATGAAAAAGAGATTGAGGCAGTATTACCTAAAGCAGAAAATTAGAGTATGGTAGAAAATAACAGTAATGGGTGGAGAGGCGAATGGTGGAGCAGATGGGAAGGATAGCAAGGTGTTGAAAAATTAATTAATGATTGAAGCATCTTGAAGTGGAAAACTACTTTATAATTGGTAAGTACCATCATTAATCAATTTAAGTGTTTGTTGGGGTTTTTTTCAAACAGCCTGTTATAGTGAAATATTCCCCTACATATTCTGGAAGGATGTAATATCTTCATCATTTCTTTGAGCTGAGGGGCTTGTCAAATTATTGACTATCAGGGACATGAAGTTCAAATGCAGAAGTTCTGTAATAGCTCTGACATTGAAACAAGAAGGTCACAGCAAAACCATTATGAAAAAGAAGGCAGTCTAGTGAGAGATGAATGGATTTTTGTGCACGCTTGTGCATACATGCACAAAAAAATCCTATACAAAGGAGTCTCCAAGTGTACGAGTACAAGTCTAACTGCTAGATCAACTAGAAGAACAGTAATTACTGGTCTCTATTGTTGTGTTAAATATGAAAAGACATAGAGGCTGTGGAGGGGCAGCAGTCAAGGTTTTGACCATGCAAGTATTTGTACATACAACTTACAATCTGACAAGGAGAATGGTGTTGCAAACAACCCACGTTTCCCAAATTATGATCACAAATCATTTGCTGATCTGTTAAGATCTGACTGGTTACATATTCTGTTATTTTCCTGTAGTTGTCATCAGCTATCACCACATTACACATTCTCTGAAAGATTACTCTTCTCTGTAATGAGAGAAATGAGAGTAATGAGAGAGGCAATAATGAGCTGGTCTCAATTAAATGTGCATCTTTGCAACAGAGGCTACAGTCTAGCATTATTTAGCACACCAAAGATACAGTTCATACTTGTAAGCAAATCAATGCTTTGACATGCAGTCAGTTTCTCAAGAAGCAAAAATTACTATTTTCAAACACTACTTAATTCCTCCTTTCACATTTGCAGGAGATAATCTACCAACATGGAATTTCTGCTCCAGTGACTGCCCCAGCACCTATTCTGCTGCCACTGATAGCAACACTGCCCTATTTGCTAAAACATGAATCAGAAGATTTACCTCATACTCAGCTGATATTACAGGACCTTTCATCTTTCATTGATTTATTAATTTATTGGGTTTTGTCTTTTAATACAAATCTGGACTGCTTTATACTGACCCCGTTGTCTGTGTGAGTTTAAGGTATGATACTCTAGGCCTTAGTTATCAGATATTTGTAAATCCAGGTCAACAGACATGCTTAAACTTGATCCAAAAGGCTAAATCCCCTCTCTTCAACCAACAGATTTGAGCAAAAAAGCCACAAAGCAGGATTATCTTGACAAGAGTACATAAAGGTTATTCTTTTAGCTGCTGTAGTAGAACACAACTACTTAAAAGCCCTGTCAGTTAGCAACTTCCTTTTCAAAAAATAACCCCTGAAAATTCAACTCAGACCCACAATTTTCATACCTTAGTAGAAAAGAATTGCACACATCAGCCTAAGCTTTGTCTGTCAAAGAACTTAGGTGCCAGACACATTTCAACCTATGCCACAAAATAATCTTTTCTTTGTCATGAAAACAAAAAAAAAAGAGGCAGAGAAATGAAATAAAATTTGATCGCATGTCAGTGGTTACATAACTGTTTGGCTAGACCCTTGTATATCTCTTTTTGGGGAAAAAAATAAGGATAGATGGTAGAATCAGACACTGGGATTAAATGACATTGCCATATTCTTCCCAGGAAAAAAATTATTTACCACCATGTGCATCATAGCCTTCTCTGGTCTGAAGGATACTCTGTATGTGTCAGTTACGAGCATAGTTTAAGAGTGGCTAAAGTCCTTACCATATGTACAGTAAATTGAAGAATTATGTACTCTGAACCAAAGGGAAAAAGAAAGATAACATGATTTAACTTTCAATGACTCCTCATCCCTTTCTGTACATCCCTTAGTATTATAGCTAGCTTAATTTTAAATGTGTTAGTTATCTTGTTCCATTTTGGTCCTTTTTAATCTATAAGATAGAAAAAGATGCATAGTTCTAATCAGATGTTCCATAAAATGATACAACTCTGACTGCAGTGTTCTCAACAATTCTTTTCAAGTTCTTATTCCACAATCATAGCAAAGCCCATTTGCAAACATAAGCAATTTTCTTTTTGACAGTGTTTTTACCCTTTGATTAATTGCAGATTAATGCATCTCAAGACAAAATTGCAGTCTTCACATAAGCATACACCACTCATTTATAAGTTTGAGTGATTCCTCAATCTATACTATAAATCTGATACTATAAATCTCAGGTATTAAGTTTTAACTCAACTTGTCTTCCTGCTAAGAAGATACCAAAACCAAGTAATATGACTGAATCAAAACATGAGGGAGATTGAGAAGACTGTTTCATTATCAATAACAGAAAAAACTCTACTGGATCACATGAAAGGTCCTTCTGGGCTAATTTCCTGTCTCAAATAGCATCTAGTAGTTAGTTTCTTCCCAGCTTCCTTTTCTTTAGTTCCTGCTGATCAGGGAGAACTCTAAGGTTTTGAAAGGGAGAGGTGACATCCATATCCAGGGAGAAGAATTTTTTTTTTAAATGTACCTTGTAACATATGAGTAGGTGTGGTGGGTTGAACCCAGCCAACAGCCAAACACCCAGACAACTTCTTGCTCACTCACCTCTCCCATAGGATGGGGAGAAAATAGGAGAAAGGCGAGAAGACTGTAAAAGTCCATTGAGTTTGTTCAGTCCACAGCTTGGGCTCCATCTGTTACAATGGTTGCTGAGAACAGAAGAATGTTTTGTTGTGTTGTCGAGAAGCAAAGCCAACTCAGGCTGAGTCACCACTGCACTTGCCCAGTTTCTTATGAGGTTCATCCTCCATTTGTTTCAGTGGTTCCTTCTATAGCACTTCTTATACAACTCAGACCATGGGTAACAACGGGTTAAATGTACATCCATTACAATGTCCACCCCTTGTCCTTTTGGACCAGGCTATAGCATTACTACTGCAAAAACATCCACCCATTGCACCTGTACCAGCATGAATTCTCCATGGGCTGCAGTCCCTCTGAGGGTGTACCTGCTCCAGTATGGGCTTTTTCATGGGCCAGAGTCCCTTCAGGGGTGTTCCTACTCCAGTTCATATTTGACTTTGTGCATGTCTGGTACAGCAGTGCAAGCGTGCCAGCAATACCAGGGTCATATGACCAGCCACATGGACACATACTGTTATCAAAAAGTTACCAGGCATGACTAAGTAAGATGATAAGCAGTATAACAAACAGCAAAAACCAAAAACAGCCACTAACAAACCAGAGATTTTAATATACAACAAAGTAAATGAGCCCCATGGCAAGCATGGGAGCCTGCCAATTAAGAGTTAAGCAGTTATAACAGCTATAAATTCAGTCTAGCACACTACAATCAAATCTGATGTTATGACGAACCCGTTAAGCCCCATGACGTGCAACAAAAAGGCCTGTGGTGGGTTGACCCAAGTCAATAGTCAATTACGTGCACAGCTACTCCGTCACCCCCCTATCCCTTGGGAAGGGGAGAAAAGAGAAGGGAGGCAAGAAGACTCATGGATCAAAACAGACAGTTTAACAGGTGAAGCAAAAGCTGCATGGGCAGGCAAAACAAAGGAGGAATTTATTCACTGTTTCCCATGAGCCAGCAGATGTTTAGACACTTCCTGAAAAGCAGGGCTTTAGCATGCATAATGGTTACTTGGGAAGACACAAACCATAACCACAAATGTCCCTACTCCCTCCTCCTTTCCTTCAGCTTTTATTGCTGACCCTGTTGTTATACAGCATACAATATCCGTTTGGTTAATTTGGGTCAGCTGTCCTGGCTGTGTCCCTTCCCAGCTTCTGGCCCATCACGACCCTAGTCACTGACAGGGGAAGGAGAGGGAGGAGAGTAAGAAAAAAAGAAAACCTTGATGCTGGGCAAGCAGTAGTTAGCAATAGCCAAAACACTGGTGGTGTTGTCAACACTGTTTCAGTTATGAATTCAAAACATAGCACCATACAACCTGCTATTAAAAAAAATAATTTACTCTGTCTCAAATAGAGTACAGTAGGGAAGAAAAGACTGATGAATTAAGGATAGTTATACTTCTCTGGTGAACTTTCTTAACTTTCAGTAGTCTGCAGCTTAGGGTCTTCCTGAGGTGGTAGCATTAAGCATTTGATTGGATATCTTGTGCTACTGCTAGATTTTTAGCTAGAATTTAGAAAACTCACCAAATAAAAACATCCTAATCTCTTTTCAGTGTGTGTAGAGTACTGGCATACAAATTCTGTATGACAGACAGTGTTGCTCTAACTCTAATTCTCAAGTGAAAAACATGTTTCGTCTCTACAGGAATGGTTCTGTCCATGTGTCCTGGTTTCAGCTGGGATAGAGTTAATTGTCTTCCTAGTAGCTGGTACAGTGCTATGGTTTTGAGTTCAGTATGAGAAGAATGTTGATAGCAGCAACTGAAAACATCAGTGTTAAGTAATGTCTAGTCTAAAGTCAAGGATTTTTCAGCTTCTGATGCCCAGCCAGCAAGAAGGCTGGAGGGGCACAAGAAGTTGGCACAGGACACAGCCAGGGCAGCTGACCCAAACTGGCCAATGGGGTATTCCATACCATGGGACGTCACATCTAGTATAGGAACTGGGGGGAGTGGGGCTGGGGGGGATCGCCGCTTGGGGACTAACATGGCATCGGTCAGCGGGTGGTGAGCAATTGCATTGTGCATAATTTGTATATTCCAATCCTTTTATTATTACTGTTGTCAATTTATTAGTGTTATCATTATCATTATTAGTTTCTTCTTTTCTGTTCTATTAAATCCATTTCTGTTCTTATCTCAACCCATGAGTTTTACCTCTTTCCCCGATTTTCTCCCCCATCCCACTGAGGGGAGGGGGGAAGTGAGTAAGCAGCTGCGTGGTGCTTAGTTGCTGGCTGGGGTTAAACCACGACACCAGGGAATTACACATGGAAACATGTGCCACATAGTGCATGCTCAGGAAAAAAAAAAAAATTATTTGCACTGCACAGACAGTCTGTACATGTGCCACTAGGTCAGGTCATCGAAGTAGGTTATCACACCCCAGGTTATCAGACCTTATCAGACCTTCGGAAATCTTGGAGGCATGGTCGGAAGCCTCATATTCTACAAAAAAGAGTTCAAGGAGGACTCAAAAAAATAAATAAACAAACCCCACAAACCTGGCCAAGCATCCAGATTTTCCTAAATACTTGGCAATCAGAACCACTGTTCTTAGATCTTTTCTGGCCACATGCTTCCATCTCCCCATTAAATACTTGTGTGACTACTTATTTCTTTTCCATTTGAACTTTTATCATAATCTGGGAAGCTCATCTTTTCTGCATTGATTTGTTCTATCATATGTCTTACTGTTTTCTCTGTCCTCACACATCCTACCAGTTTAGCAAAGCCTGTGTACTCTGCCTCTTGCACACTCAGCATGAAAGCACACAGTCATATCATCAGCGCCTACATGACTTTAGGTACCCCTCAGAAAGTCAATACACAGATCAATCCCCCCAATCACACTATAAGATCTGTGTTCACAGCAATTAGAATGGAAAAGTTCACAGAATACTCTCAAATCATTCTGTAAAAACCACTTTGTATATCCCATGTCAGATATTGATGCAATAAAAGATCATGAGAGTATGATTTTACATGTTTTTCACCATTTATAGAAGCAATGATTTTGATATATATTTTTCTTCTCTCCCTCTACAACAACTTGCACTTCAGTTCTACTGACATTTACTTTCATTTGTGTTGCAAGAAAAATGAAGGTTGCATTACGCTTGTTATAATTCTATCCCTTGCTTATTATAACTTCAGCAAATTTTACTAGGTAAGAGTGAAATTTTCATGCTTCTCTCTGCTTAAGGCTATATTAAATTTATTTAAATGTATCAACAGAAACAGCTCAACCATTTCCCAGAATGAGGTCAGTGGAAAAAAAAGAAAATTCGTAAAACTACCTGTTTAAGTCAGATGGTTTGTTTAACACTACTAGCCACTTCATGACTTGCATTCTGCAAATGATGAGCAAACAATCAAAAAGTTACATGTGCTATCTTGATAAACATATGCAGAGTTGAAAAAGCATTTGGAAAACAGAGAAATCTTCTTTTGTCCAAGCTTTAAGTGAGATTTGTATCTTAATTCTTTGAAAGGTCTAGCTTTCCTTCACATTCCCAAATCACTTCAAGCAGGCACCTTGGCAGTCTGTTACTTACCAGTATGGGAGTCTTATGAAAAATATACTTTTATTTCCCAGGAATAATACTATCCATTTTGCAATATCTTCTGGTACAACCAAAACAGAAGTGAGTGTTCTACCACACCGAGCTATACCATCTAGGATAAGCAGACCAAGTCTACGCTTGATTGTTCTATCTGCTGTGGGAGTTTTCCCGGAAATGTTATACTCTTATGCCAGAGTCAAGGTCAATCACAGGAACTTCAGGTATCAGCATGCCTATGGTTTCCAGCTTACACACACTAGCAATTCAAGTAACACTGTATCTCTAGTCACTTTTGTTAAAACCACCAGCAATTAAATGTACGAATATCTTCTTGGATAAGGCAAATCCAAGGCTGAGATGCAAACAGTGAGTATTACAATGGCTTTGTCCCTTTTGGGTTCCCTTGATCCCCTGAAACAAGGGAAGAGAAATGATTAGCCAAATCATTCAAACTACAAAACCCAGACCACTGCTCTGGTAATCTAAATGTCTCACAACATATACTTGCACTCTGACAAGATTTAACCAATTTTTTTTTTCCAGACAGATGATGTTCACCATGGAGGAGGGGTTACCATTCAGAATAATTTATTTTAGGGAAATTATTTTAGACCTCACGCTCCTCTATTTTACATTTTACATATTTCCAGTAGATAGTAGAGACCAGCTCCACATCCCACATCCTTTCCCTCCTCACTGCTGGGGATACAGCTGTCTCTCACTGAAGGTAATCATGCTATAATTAAGAAACCCCTAGTTGGGCCAGCCGTTCAGTGAGCTTGGTTGTTGTGAACTCGGCCTGACCAACACCTGACAACAGGAAAAACAGCTTGGACAAAGATTATCACAAGTTCATAGCCTAGGGTTTTCTCAGAATAAACTTGAACTTTACAATACAGACAGTGATCATGCTCTATCCTGCACTCAGCAATGTAGTCTTATGCTGAATCTGTAAAGGACTTGGGGGGGGGAACTGAAAAAATGATCAGATAAAAATAAATTATACATGGAGTTTAGACTTTCAACATTCCAGTTAAAGCTGTGTTGCAGCAACTTTTGACGGGCTAGCATAGCTTTACCTTGTTGCACATGTTCAAAAAGAAAATCCGCAACACCAAATGAAGAAAAATCTTTTGTCTCCGGAGTTGTGACAGAACAGGAAGTTCTCTTTTCCAACTGTTTAAAGTTCTTGCTCTGAGGTCAGAGGTGGTTTACCTTCTCATGGTAAAAAGGCAACAGATTCATATCCATAGCTCAAGTAGATTCTGCATGCGCTTCTTGTGGAGAAGTTCCTGAACCACGAAGAGAAGAGTCCTTGAAACTGTGGTCCCAAGGTAACCACTAAAGAAGGAGTAGCAAGCATCTGACATCAACATTTCCTGCTACTTAAAAAAGGATGAAGCAAATCTTCAATCTAGATTTCCAGCCATTTTTGGCAGACAGCTACATCTTATAGGCTGGACTCTGGAGAGTACTCTGGAGACATTATGATAACCCCTATTTGTCCTGTTTCTCCTGATAGCCTCTCTAACTGATAGTCATTTACTTGCTAGGGAGAAGCCCTCCTAGACACTTATTTGGTAAATTTTGAGGGGGTAAACTGAGTGAACATAACAAGCCTGTAGATGTTATCTAATAGATACTACTAACTTCAGCAGTCACAAATAGTCCATGAGTAGTGAGTTGCCAAAATACCTGTCACATCCCTCCTTCCCTAGGTGCAATCTGTTGCTTTCAAGCCTCAGTTGAATTCCAGGTTTGGATTTTAAGCTATTAGGCTTCATATGTATGGAACTCACTTGAAAGGCAACCATTCTCCTTTGCCATACTTGTAGAATTACTAATACCAGAGTCTGAGCTGGAACTTCAGTGACATCTGAGAAGGCACAGCTGGTAAGACTTTCAGCTTCAAAAATCTACTTTTTTACTTGTTCCAGAGCAACCCTTATCTGTCTCTGGGGCACATTGAAAGTAACTGCTGAACTGGAGCTGCAAGAAAGTGTCTGGAGATGCATAAGACTACTGAGTTAGTTGAGATGTGAAGACCACATCTATCTTCTGTATCTACCACTCCTGCGTTAGTTTTTATCTGATTGAGTTTCACTCATCTGCTAGGACAGCCAATTTAACTCAGTGAGATTAATTATTTTGGAATACTAGTAATATAATGGTTAAGCCTGCTCTTGTAGGCTAATCTAGATCAGCATCACATGTGCCATGTAATGATTGTTCCACTATGATCTTGTGAAGACTCTGTTGAGGTCACATAGATATTTGCCTGCCTGAAACAACTTTCATAATCAATGCCTAAAATACACTGCCAATTAGGATTTCTTATTTACACAAGGAATTAAGATCTCTTCGTTTACGAGAACTATATTCGCCAATAATTCACATTTCAGTTCTGCCACAACACACAGCAACATTTACACCAATTAACAAGGAAGTTGTTTAGTCATATATTTTAATATATATGTTGAAACTTAATTAGCCTCTTAAGTCAACCTGATTATGTCTTTTTAAATTTCTGCTTTTCTTATTTGGTGTAAGTAAGCTTTTAAACACAAAATACACTAAGCAGCATTTCATCTGAATCCTATCAAACAAAGCTATTGAAGCATGAGGTCTATATAACCAGTGAAGCAGAAGACCATGCTATTACATGGATAAATGCTCCAGAGTTACCGAAGCAACACAAAACCAATCATAGAAACATGGCTTTTGAAACCTCATAAGCAACTCATTTTGGAAGAAAGTTTTTGTGTGTATATATGTGAATATACACATACACACATAAATATAAGCCATTTGACATCAAAACTCCAGGACAGATACATGTGGCTTTGATTTAAAAAAATTTTATTACTTCCCACTCACCTTCTCCCTAAAACAATAGAAAACAAGCCAGAAATCAAAGCTATCTATCTATGAGACTTAAAAAAAAAAAAAAAAAGAATCCTTATTTCCTTATGTCTTATTAATCTTCGTCACATGTTCAGACAAAGGGGAAATAACAGTTCCCAACCCATTTTGTCTCAGGAAACACCATCACCTCACAGTAGCTTCAGCACCCACTGTCTTACAGACTCCTCCAGGGCTCCAAGAGGGCTCTGCTTGGGCTCTAACACAACTTATACTCAGTTACCATCTGGGATTAGACCCTACCTCCTGGCCTACCTTTTAGACAGCCAAACTTATACCCATGTACACATGTACGGTGTCAGGGCATTTGCTCCCCAGAGTGACTGGAGAGAGCTATTAGGTACTTACGCCCAGAGACGTGGGCTCCCAAACCCTCGTCAGCCACAGCCACCAAAAAGTCCATCGGGGAGGTAGATGATGCCAGGGATGGGGCTTTTCCAGGTAGTGGACGTGACTGACTGATCTTGAAATCCTCTGTTTAAAAAAAAAAAAACCAGAAAGAAAAAACCTTATGTAGAACAATGTGAGTTATAAATAAAGCCAAGTGCAGTCAAGTCCCATGGAGGGCTGTGCCCTGCTCCCGGCATGGCGTGTGGGAGCACGAGGCAGCACCAGCACCCAGAGCGGGGCAAGGCCGACCATCACAGTGAGGCTGGCTGAGCATGAAATTTTACTCTTCTTTATGCAATTCACCCGGCGATGCAGAAGAGCACGCTTAGCAGCTTGCTGCCCTGACATCCTCTCAAAAATAGGTGCTGTTACAGGCTGCCCATATAAATAAGACCCTCTTAAGGCCTCCATTTACCCACTTTGTGCTTTCTGTCCCCAACTCTCCCCATCCCTCTGAGTTTATTCCCTTTCATAAACACTAATTTCCTCACCACCCTCACGGCAGCCTTGCTAGCCTGCAGCAGGGCAAAGTTTGCTCTCTCTCCTCCCACACACAGGGACTCCACACACAATGTGGTAGGAGTTTGGCTCAAAAAAACCACCCTGGGGCATATCCACAACAGTAGACGCCAGCACCCACCGCCTCACCCACACCACGCACCCCGAGGGATGCCCATTTCACACCACCACCTCTGGCAGAGGGGACAGTCCCGCAGCTCCACCCTCACACCCTCCCACTCCCACTCAGCAGCCCCACTGCTACAGGGGGAAACCCTCAGGCCAACTCCCAGGGCCAGCGTCCCGCTTCACCCTCACTCAGCAGCTCCCAGGGAGCCCCAGCCTCCTTAGCCGTGCCCTCACCAGCACCGACTGGCCGGTGCCTTGCAGGGTTGGGACCTCACAGGAGGCTGACGGCAGCTGGTCAGGGCAGATCCCTTTTCTCTTGTGTTTGTGCAGCACCTGGAAATCTTCAGTTCAAGCTTCCCGTTATCCTGGGGGGCAGCAAACTCTCCACAGCCACAGCCAGCTAGCCCAGGCCTCAGTGACTGGGGCACTGGGCTCTGGGGGTGATGGCAGGCCAGGTCTCACCTCAGCCCACAGCCTCCACAGTGAAGGCAAAGGACTAGAGTCAGGTCAGCATCTTTGTTCCAGGGTTAGAGGCTCGCCACTTAATGAGTAGTTTTTTCCACGTTTGCAAGTGTTTTCCACACGCAGTAAGGCTAGCGTGGAGCTCATTTGTTTCCAACAGCAAACATTTGTTCATTACCCTAGGCTGATCAGCAGGGTAAAGAACAAACATTTGCTGCATTGATGAAATGGGGCAATGAATAAATACCTTGGGACTAGCCAGTGTTAACATTTACAGTTGTTTTAGTTAACTTGAGTTAATTGCCAATTAATGCATGCCACTACCCAACCAAAAATTCTAATCAGGATAGTCCCAAAGTGAAGGCCTTCTATTTCTCACAGTTTAATTATTTACTTACTCAAAATTAACAAATTCAGACTATCAAGATACATGTGTAAAGGGATTCTTAAAAGAAGTAATCTCTTCAGCTCACAAAATAATCCAGGACACAAAACATCGCACACATTCCTCTGTGCAACGTTGTCAGCCAGAGGAGCTAGAATGGGGTTTTTTTCCTTCATTCAAAGACCTTAATGAAATGCTTTTCATTACAGAAAACTACCCTAAGCAATTTGTTTTCATAATAATAATAACCTAAAAGACAAATGAAAGCAATCAAAGAATGAAACTGATCCAAGCATTTTTGCAAGACAGCAGCTGGCACCCATAGCCACAGACATATCTGCTGCACCACTAACTGCAACATGAGAACAGCCAAACCGATGTATGGCAAAAAAAAATGTGCTCGGGGGAGTTAGAATTCTTGAATGTGAAGTTTAGCCTTGGGGTAATTTCCACAACCAAGTAATAAACCACTCAGAAGGGTTGTTTTACTGAAAAGAGTACTGAATTTAACTAACATAGTACAAGCGTTCTGCTATACTAACCTACTTTTTGACTGTTTGTATTTCTAATGTGGGGGTTTTGTGTGTTTGGTTGTTTTTGCAACAGGAGCCTAACCTGAGGGATTAATAGTGAGAATGAAGTGTTATATTGAACATTGCTGCCCTCTAGTGACTACAAAGAACAAGCAACTGGAAGAGAGAGTTGGCCGCAAAAGGTTTCTTTGCTCTCAAGATAAAAGTCTTCAGTTCGGTATCATTGAAGTACGACAGAATTTTTTGAGAGTGAAATCTTTGTTAATCTTAGCCTCAAATTATCATTTGAATATACAAAGTACTTGAATGTAAAAAAATAAATAAACGTTTCTGCAAATGGAATGGGTAGTGCAATAAATGATCACATTATAATCAGTGATACTTTTGTGTTGCATTAAAATACTGCATGACAAGTAACTCAGAAAAGCTACAGCTGCAAACAAGAAATCTATATTACATGACAACTAGTTCAATAAACAAATTGGTCTAATTTATCTAGGAAACATTTTATGTATGTGACTGTTTACACTACTGGGGATTTTCACAATAAACAGTGTCAGACATTTCAACAAAAAACACGTAAATCATAAATGTGCATCATTGTCTTCATTCCATAAATTATGCATGTGCAGAATTGTCCGTCATTTCAGTAGGAGTAAATGAGTACTATAAGGTTTGTTAAAAATTCAAAGTTGTTTTTTTTTTACAAAATCTGTATTTTATGGTAGACAAGTTGTTTTGTAGTCCTTAATACTGTAGTTCCAAATTTCCAATATTTTGTGACTGTGGTTTTTTGTTTAGCTTATAGATGTTAACTCTAATGGGACCTTGTCCATATTACAAATGCTGAAAATCATACCCTTTGATGCAGTTTCTTGATGCAAAATCTTAAAACTATTTGCTTCACCAGCATAAATGCCAGTTAACTGGAATAGATTATAACAAACTGAAACACCATAGTAAACCTCCACAGTGAAAACCCTTGTTTTCATGTTTACATGCAGCAAGATGGTGGAGACCGTCTGAATCCTTCAGACTTAAACCTCCAGTTAGACTTCACAGTCATTTGTAACAATGTAATCAAGTTACAGCAGCTAGCTACATAATCATACAACTAGTGTAACGGTTTTGGTGGAAAAGGGGTTTGGAAAGGGTTAATGCACCCTTAATGTTTGCTAGTTAACCATTCTTGAGTAAATTAACCATTATTTTTCAAAAGTTCTGGAGTAAGAGATGGTTGCTTTATGAAATTAATGCTGATTTCTCAAATTTAACTTCCTTAAACTGGCATTTCTTCCTAATAAAGCAAGCTACTGCCACTCAAGTACGGTTACAAAATGGGAAAAGGAATAGTCTGTTCAAAGGTTACAGGGTCGTTGTCTGTATTAAGGCATTACCTAGGCCTATGTCTAGCACTATCAGGACATTGAAAGTCAGTCTCTGATCCAATGAGATCATAAACTAAGTAGATGGTGCATTTATATGAGCCGGACTATTGCCTTTTCCAAGTTCTCAGCCTCTATCTAAACAACATGCACCACAGATGCTCCTTGGATGCTCCAGGGAAGCTTCTTCTGGACCTCACTCCCATTTCCTTTCTGCTAAAAAACAAGATGAATGTGCAAAGTGAGGAGGAATGGAAACAAACATGTTGTGAACGGGGAACACAATCAGAGCACGTACCCAGGCCTAAAAGACCAAAGTCAGTCCTGAGTCCATAAAGGTTTTTTGATGGTGCAAACTTGTCTTCTGTAACTAGCTTCAGTAAAATTCTCTCTTGAATCAGATTAATACTGAAAAAAAAGCCCAACTTGTTCATACCACCTTTACAGTCTTTTAGTTTGCCAACACCTTTCAGTTTCTCATGCACTTGTGCTCTGACTAGCAGAACATGTTCCAGGTTTTGGTTAACCCAGGACTACAATGCCCCAGATAAATGCAGCAAAAGTATTCATTCTGTCATTAGCAACCTTTTGTCTCTGTAATGAACCTGGCAGAAATGAGGGCACTAAACACTAAACAGCTATCTAACTAATAATCAACCCCTGGGACACATGCGTGCACTCTTTTAGATACCACCACACTATTCTACTCCACCCATAAGATCTTATCTGAAAAGAATCAGTGACAAAAACAGCTACCCACATTTTCCTATCTGACATCAGACCAATGCCAACCACTCTCAGAGAAAGTGTCTACCACCTGGGCTCTTCTTTAGTAAGTTGGCAATGAAATGATAACATAATTGTCTGAGAAAGTATTCCCTGAGGCAGAGCAGACACAGTCCCAGGAGTGTCAGAAGACACAGCACTTGCACTGGGATCACAGTGAAGCAGAAGGGATGGAAGTTTGCAAAGGAATAGCTATGGGTGAAAAAAAACCTAGAAAAGACATGAATAATTTGAAGTGGATGAATGAGAGGGGTATGAAAAAACATGGAAGGAGGATAGTGAGAGTATGGGATGGATAAACAGGTAGAGACACAGGAAGAAGTTAAAAATAAAAAGACTAAAACAAGAACTAGAAAACTCCAGGACTTGGGTGCAGAACAGTAAGCCTTTCTGGGTGTGCCGTGCAGGTTGACTTTTGGCTTTCAAATATTTGGTCACATTTTTTGGATATACAACTTTCCTTCGAGAAGAAAATATTTTAAATATTGACATATGAATTACTCAATTGCCTAAATCCTATATCTCAAATTTAAGATAAAAGTAAGAAAAAGATGGGATTTAATAAAATATTATGGCTTAACAAAACGTTTACAGAACTTGTCTTTAAAGAAAAAGACCCAGGTTAAACCTGCTTATACCTCTTTCATTCAAAGTTATATAGGCACTTGTGTGCTTTGCTGGTTGGATTTTAAAGCTCCCCATCTAGCTTCAAATGTATTCTTTGGAAGTATAATTTTACCACTTTTATTCAACAAAATCCTATCAGTAGCTAATCACCAAAGATATTTCACACTCCACATCACCAATTTGTTCCATTCACTGGAAGTGTCGTGTTCTATTTTGAACTCACTTAAAAGCTTGATTTGTCATCACACTCTGGGAAAGCCACTACACACAGGCTTCATGACTCCTATCCTTCCCTGTACTTCATTACTTGTAAATACACTTCAAAAAAAAAAAGAGACAAGTCTTTCTTTAACAGGCAGAAAAAACTATCTCTCCATTACACACATGAAATGATCCATGTATGTTCCCCATTTAAGAAGGACAGATTTTATGCCCATCACAGCACTTCACTGCTCCAATTATTCACGTTCCTCTTCAAAAAGCACAGCTATTCTGTGAGAACCGTAGTGCTCAAATGGTCCATGAAGTCTTTAGCAAAGACACTATTTATTCCTTGGGACCACCTTGCAAGCTAAATCGTTCATGCAAATCTTGAGAGAGGATCATTCTGAGGCACTTCTATACTCAAATGCTGATTCATATTCCCAAGTAGTTACAGAATAGAATGCAAAAACTGTTGTAGTGCCTTGGCCCCGGGAAGTGGTTGAGTCACCATCCCTGGAGGTATTTAAAAGACGTGTAGATGTGGTGCTTAAGGACATGGTGTAGTGGTGGACTTGGCAGTGCTAGGTTTACAGTTGGACTCAATGATCTTAAGGGTCTATTCCAAACTAAATGATTTTGTGATTCTATGATTCTATGTACATGGTGTGAGAGACTAAAAGAGTTAATATCTCAAACGTTGTGGTGGGGCAAGTTCACAAACCACTCATGACACCTAATTAGCCTAATCAGTTCGAGTGCCCACCCGAGGGAGGGGCAAGGATGATAAAAGGGCACACACTGAAGCCCCCACGCATGTGCCTTCCAGAACTGGACCCCTTGGCTGGTGAGATCAATGCTGGACCCAGGACCGGTGAAATCTTTCTCTTTTCCTTTTTCTCTCTCTGTCTTGTTCTCCCTTTCTCTTTCCTTTTCCATAATCCCTACACCTCATCCCTTTAAGACATAAAACTGTCGACCGGTTCTGGGACTAAGAGTGGATTCCAGCTGCCCCTGGGCTCCTCTCTGAGAAGGATTCTAGAAAGCAAGGGGGTCTGCTCTGAACCTTGTGACCCAATGGGAGGGAGCTCCTTATTCCCTGAACTCATGTGTATGGTTACCATGGGTTACACGGGTTACTGAGCCAGTTCCATGCCAATTCCTGTTGTGAGAAACCCCCGCACCTACTGTTATGCCTCCCAAGTTCAGGTTGCTTCTGCCACGAATAAAACGTTTAACTGATCATTTGGTGTTGCATTATTTTAATTCAGCCCGAGGGAATTCCAAATTCTACACGACTCCCTGGTCTGTCTAGTCCGGGTTGTGATGCATGGTAGCCCAAAGCACTTTGCAATAAAACACTGAAAATACTCTGTGGGTTTCAAAGGCAAAAGTAGTTGCCAGGATGTGCTTAGGAAGATACAACCTTGGATTCAGAGCAGACTTACACTAATAGGAAAAGATGACAAGGACACTGATGTCACTGTTCCTTTTATGAAAAACACTATGGGAAAGCTCCTGTGATCTAGAATTTTAATTTTTTAAAGTAAGGACAGTAGTCATTGTTTCATATACATATATGCACACATAATACATATATATACACATGCATGTGTGTATATAAAAGAAAAATAAGACTATATATATTCTAATGTGTATATAAGCATATATATGTGTATACCTCCCTAAACCTGATTTTCCATAATCGGAATATTGCTGTGCAAAAAGGGGTTACTAGTCACTGCTTAGCCTTACACTATCACTCACATTTGGTCACTTCAGATGACTTGAAAATAAATGTGCAAAAAGCATATGCATTTTAGTGTATTTGCTAAAATCTCTTAGAGTAGAATTTATTTCATCTATACAGCTTTGTTCAGATTTCCAACAATTTGACCAAGGATAATGGTTAAGAATGGGAAGAGTTACAGAGTTCGCAAAGGTTGTGCTTGTGACCCACAACTGTGGTTACAGGCAAGTTTAATGTTACAGCTCTGATAGTGCCAGAACAATGTCGTCAGTTTGGGGTAAAATGAAGTCTAGCAGGAATATTTTAGAAAATACCAACTACTTCACAAACTGTTACTGTAATTCACAGTTTGGGGGTTAGATTAGTTTTATCTAAAATATTTTACCAAACAGGGAACTTCTATTTTTATTTGCATCACTTATACACAGTTTAAATACAGCACCGTCTGCTCTCACAGGCCTAGTTTTAGTTTGACATCTTTCACACAGTTAATTTGCTCCATTATTTTATCTTAGAATGTGCATCTATTCAGTATATAGAGGTTAAGTGAGTTTGTTCAGTGGAATCAATCCAAATCTCAGGCACTTTGACTTATTCAACTGATAAAGGGAACTTTTGTCACAAATTTACTGCAAAATGCCTGAAGATTTTCTCTGACAACTCCAATAACAATTACCTCTGTAAAGATATGTTTGTGACATGAACAGAACAATTCCCTAAGAACTACAAAGGAAACACTCTACAGGAATGGATACAGACTAAAGCAGAAAGCTACTTTCAGAAGAAAAAAAGCCATGAGGCAACCAGTATTCTGTTCTAAATATAGTAGCTTTGGCCTTTTTTTTCTGTTTCCCTCTATCTTAAATGTTTCCATTGCTCTTTTATTCTGGTGCCAACACTTTTAACATTTTTCCTCATGGAAATTCACAGTTGGAGGTGGGGAGAGGAAGAAATAAGCAACTCACAAGGAGGATTTTCTCCATTCTTTTAAGGATTCTATCCTTGATTCCATCTTTGATTTTTTTTTCCCCTATTTTTAAATAAGATCAAAAAAAGACCTTTTCCAAAAGGAAAATAGCAAGTTCTTAGCAAAGTGATTATTTGCACAAAGTAATAGAAAAGTGTAAATAGAAAACTACCAGGTGAGCATTTTTAGTTGCAGTAAGAAGATCAACTTTCATTGCTGCACATCTCATTTTCCTTGGATTACAACACTAGCTTATGAACTAGATTCCCCACTGACCATGATACCAGTAAGAAGATATAGCCCCCTAATGTAGGACTATAAAAATTGTTTCTGATTATATGCTGATAGTATCAGGTATTAAATATGGCTAAATGTTTCAGTTTCAACAATAATTTTTAATTTGTGCAAATTATAAAAAAGGCAAACCTACATGCTAATTCTTACTACTTTTATAGCCATGGGAAGAATAGGTTACAGAAATAAGGGAGGAAAATACCTAAAGAGGAAAATTAATATGAAAATTAAATATGCTGTCTTACTTATTACTTTTGTGATCTAAAAGAAAGGAGTTCAGGCTTTGAAAAGAGCATTTTGGTAGTGACACACACCCCAGCCCATCCTTTCAGGGCTTATTGCTTTGTGGCAGAAAGGAGCACACATTCATGCTTTAGCTCCAGATCCAATCACTAGTGAAGCTGCATATGAGCTTTGAAAAATAGGACTTGCTCTCACACTATGCCTGCTGTCCCAAGCCACACTTTTTCTGTTGCCTTAACTCCAATTAAATCGGAGGTTTATATGCATGAGAACATAATGCCTTTATGGACTTCAGAGTAGCTACAAAAACCAACTCAAGCAAATCTAAAATTCCTTGAGAACTGCCAAAGAGAAGGTCAAAGTTTCACTCCAAGCCTAGAAACAAAAAGAGATACACAGTGTACTACTACCCAATGCCACTCTAAACTCATCTCATCAATGAGAACAAGGTGTCAAAACTTTGCAAGGGCACATGTCAGCAGTACTCAGCAAAGCAGCAGCTGTTCTGAAGCCTAGGAACATACACCACAGCAGTTCTGCCAGTAGATCTAAGGACTAACTTAAAAATCTGTGATACCTCTCTTAGATTGTTCTCAACTACCTTACTTTTTATTAAAATTGAGTATATTCAGTATTTTGAGTATTGTACTTATTAAGAATATATTTGCAAGAAGATACCAGACAACAAAGTGTTTTTAAGTTCCTATTGCCTATCCAACATGGATGGCAGCACTCAAGGAGTTGTGGTGAATGGAGTTAAATCCAGTTGGCAGCCAGTGACAAATGGTGTTTCCCAAGGCTCAGTATTGGGGCCAGTTCTGTTTAGTACCTTTAGCAACAATCTGGACAAAGGGATTGAGTGCACCCTCAGTAAGTTTGCAGACAACACCAAGTTGGGTGGGAGTGTTAATCTGCTTGAGGGTAGGAAGGCTCTACAGAGGGACCTGGACAGGCTGGATCCATGGGCCAAGGCCAGTTGTATGAGGTCCTGCACTTGGGTCACAACAACCCCATGCAGCGCTACAGGCTTGGAGAAGAGTGGCTGGAAAGCTGCCTGGCAGAAAAGGACACAGGGGTATTGGTCAACAGCCAGCTGAACATGAGCCAGCAGTGTGCCCAGGTGGCCAAGAAGGCCAGCAGCATCCTGGTCTGTATCAGAAACCCTGTGGCCAGCAGGACTAGGGAAGTGGAACAGGCTGCCCAGGGAAGTGGTTGAGTCACCATCCCTGGAGGTATTTAAAAGACGTGTAGACATGGCACTTAGGGACATGGTTTAGTGGTGGACGTGGCAGTGTTAGGTTTATGGTTGGACTCAATGATCTTAAAAGTCTTTTCCAACCTAAATGGTTCTATGATAACATTTAAAGCTGCCAATTTTACCTGAAGCAGCTTTTAATTTGGGTTTTGGGGCAGTTTTTCTTTGACATATGGACCCCTAAGTATTTTCTGTTTGAGGTGTAGAGCCTTATATAGAGCATATTTGCAATAGGCTTATTACTTTTGGCTACTTTTTTCTTTTCTTTCTTACCTCACCTATATCATATATTAGTGGTTAGAGTCAGAGAGGCTAAAGCATCTCTGTAAACAGATACAGCATCATAATTTCAAGACTTATTCGGGACTCACAGGAAGGACAGCTCTCAGCTCAGATGTAAGCTGATGACTGTTCATTGAGGCTTAGAAGTCAGAGGCAGCCAGAGATACCAGTGGTTGCATCACTGTTTCATGCTGTTGGCCATAGAAACTGGTGAACCCTAATGACATTAAGCTGGCAGGTCACAGATGCTATGCCGGACTGCTGCTCACAAGCACTTACAAAAAGAAAATACACTGAAGAAGTATGGCTATTGAAACATTTTATTATACAGCAATTTGTAATACCAAAAATGGGTAGTTCTTTTTAAACATATATATATGTACAAAATTACAGTGAATGCAGTGATCTGTAGTTTTGAGGAGGAACAAACTGCATGAACACCACACTTCTACTTGTAAACAGTATAAATTAAAAGTTTCAAAAGTTTTCACAATTTAGAGCCTTCTTATCTAATACACAGACTTTTATTAGAAGTTGGCACACGCAATTGGCACTGAATTTCTTCCTCATACTAGTATGAAAATACATTACTATTTCAAATACTTAACTTTATATTCAGTAGGAAACCTTCACAGCTTGGGTTTATTTGTTACTCAGCCACCTAATGACTAATTTCCTATAAACCCAGTTATCTATAGCCATAACTCAAAGAGCAGAAATTGTAGAAAAAGGACTTCTTTTTACAAACTAACACATTTGAGCCTACGTTCCACATATCTAAGTCAAATTTTCTTTTACCATAAGAAGAGTTTTCTCACAAAGCAAGATAGGTGAAAAAAAAAAAAAAAAAAGAATAATGATGAATATTGATGTTACCAGTCCTAAGGATACCAATAAGAAAGGATTAGGCTTCATAGTAATACAGCGGGAGAGAAATACTAAAATAACTAGGGCTGTAAAAAAGCTTCTCCATCCATAAGTATCCTGGACAGGGTCAGAGGGATAGCATTACATGCTGTATCAAATCTGGCAGGGGTAGTGGTAAGGGTATTTGAACTGCATATGAGATATTGGATTACCTAATACAGTCAGAAACCTCTTGGAAGTAGGTTTCTTTGTAATATAATAAAGTGCCTTGACTATATGAAAAAATACGTCCCTTTCGTTTATGAATTAGGGATCTTTCACTGAAGTCTTGTTCCCTAAAAAGTTACCTAGCATTGTTGTACAGCAGTAGATTGGGGAAAAAAGAAAATCTCTTTAAAAGGATCTATATATGAACAGATTGTCTGTAGTAGCACAGAACCTATTAGCTTAATTGGGGATCTGCATGGGTGCACATCTACATGATGCTCCTTGCATGAGTGGCCTGTAGATATTTTCCTTGGAATGGAATACATTTTAACAGGCTATACAGATTTAAAACTGTAATTTATTTTTCCTAAAATAACAGAGGATTTTGTAGACAACACAAAAATAGTTACACAGAAAAATACTTAAACCATGTAAGGCCATAACTGTACTTCTAAGAACAATTAAAAGAAGCTGCAGCTTTTCTTAAGCCACTAATGTGTGTTAAACAGGTGCAAAGTGGTTACAAGAACTTATGTAATCAAAACATTTTCAGAGTGACTTACAGAAATTATTGCCTCACAAACGTGTACTACGCCATAATTTAAAAGGGTCAGAAACAATACAGGATAAAATAATACTTCCATGTCAACTAAATAAAAATAATTTATTTACAGATCATGAGGAAAAACACGAAAGGCCTTTCCTTTTCAAATAAATACATGTATTAAGGGACACATCCACTAACTAAAAAAACAACATTGTGCAATTAAATGAATAGTTCTTATGTACTAAACTAAACCATAAAAACATCTGAAGTACAATAGTGCAACCATGTCAGAACATAAAGCTGATGTTTGCCATTTTACATTTTAGGTAGAAGGCAAGGTAACCTTTCAAAGCAAACCAACAGAAAACTTTACATATTCATTATTTCCACGTTAGATACATGCTTTCATTTCGATATTTAAATAATTGTTTTCCAAGTTCTTTGCTTTATAACATGAATTCTACATGGTATTATATGAATATTCAGACTTGATGGAGCTGATCATCATAGGATTTCTAAAACCAGTTCCAACTGAGCTACAGCTATATCCCCATTTGGTAGAGCTTTTTTAATAATTTAGACATTGAACATAAAACTACTCCAAGGTAAAACTTTATTAACAGTTTCTAACCCTGAATCTTATTTAAAAAACAACACAGTTTCAAATGAAAGTTGCTTTACATGACACATAAAAATTAGAGCTTAAAAAAAGGGATTCAGTTTATATAATCTGGTCAAACACAAGAGAGATTTTGGTCATTAAAATGAACAAAAAGCAGTACCCAAAATACCAATGGCCCAGTCCTGCAGAGAGAAAAAAAATAGGTGTGAAGGCATGTCTGTGAACTCACATCCTTCAGGCAGGCTCTCTACAGGCATGGATATTCACATGGCGCGCTCTGTGTGGTAAGAATCTTAGATATGAAAGCAATTACTGCACATGCACGCACGATGCTAACTCTGGGACGTGGAACCCACATTTGCAAGAGGTACCTCATGATGTTATTATACTGGTGAAGAGAAGGCCAAAGAGGATCTAATAGCCTACAGATAGTGAAAGGGGAGTTACCAAATTCACACCCAAACTCTTCTTGGTAGCAGGAGAGGATACAATGATGGGAAACAGCTACAAATTTGTAGCCACTTGGGAAACCGAGGTTGGACATGGAGAGAAATTTTTATCCAGAAGAGGAGTGCAAGCAGGGGAACAGGTTGCCCAGAAAGGTGGTGATATCTCTGTCTTTGGTGATTTTCATAGCCTGGCTAGCCAAACCCACAGCTAACCTGATCCAGGGCTGGCAACAGTCCATCTCTGCTTGGGTGCTTGGGAGATGGGACGAAACCACTTCCAGAAATCCTTCCTGCAAATAAATTTATGTGATTCTCTTTACCCAACTTTTCACTCATGCAGGGTTGTCAATAAGGTTTAGGCAAACATATTTCACCTCATTTACTGCAGGCCAAGACCACAGAGCTGGTCAAACACTGTGGTTCAGGAGACACACATAGAACACTGATCCTCAGTCTAAGCCCTGCAAGTTAGCAGAAGTTAATAACACTGAAGGAGCAATATTTTGGAACGGAAGTAACAGCTTATAATCATGACCTTCTCATCCTGAGAAAATGCAAACACCTACATGTTGTAAGCTTACACTTTAAAAAGCAAGCCCTGGATCATCTCCCCCTCTCCTCCCTACTGCTGCAGGAAGAACTATCTGCAAGTACAACCTACATTAATTCCACTTCCGTTTCACTCCTTTGGAGAAAGAGAAGCTTTTATACACAAACACAGAAGAGGCCCTCATCAATGCGCTCAGTTAAGCATGGTTTTCTCCTCAGAGAAGCTAATTACAACTGTAATTTTCTTGTTTAAATAATACAGGGTTAATAGTAAACAATACATATGTGACCAGGCATATTTCTGGTACACCTGCATCTCCTCCTTCATTCTCTGCCACATGCTCCAGGTAAGTCTCAGGATGAGTGAGGCCTCTTGTACTGCTGGGTGGGAATATGCTACAACATTAAAGCCTCCTCTGTGGAATAAGGTAGTGTGTGAAGATTCCCTTAGTACTTCAAAAAGGACACCAAACATGTTTTCTCTTCTAAGGCTGAAGTACAATATACTGAAATAAAGTGTCTTATTGTCCTGGTTTCAGCTGGGATAGAGTTAACTGTCTTCCTAGTAGCTGGTACGGTGCTATGTTTTGAGTTCAGTATGTGAAGAATGTTGATAACACACTGATGTTTTCAGTTGTTGCTAAGTAGTGTTTAGTCTAAAGTCAAGGATTTTTCAGCTTCTCATGCCCAGCCAGTGAGAAAGCTGGAGGGGCACAAGAAGTTGGCACAGGACACAGCCAGGGCACCTGACCCAAACTGGCCAATGGGGTATTCCATACCATGGGACGTCACATCTAGTATAGGAACTGGGGGGAGTGGGGCTGGGGGGATCACCACTCCAGGACTGACTGGGTGTCAGTCAGCGGATGGTGACCAACTGCATTGTGCAACACTTGCATATTCCAATCCTTTTATTATTACTGTTGTCATTTTATTACTGTTATCATTATCATTATTAGTTTCTTCTTCTCTCTTCTATTAAACTGTTCTTATCTCAACCCATGAGTTTTACTTTTTTTTTTTTTTTCCCTGATTCCCTCCCCCATCCCACTGGGAGCGGGGGGAAAGTGAGTGAGTGGCTGTGCAGTGCTTAGTTGCTGGCTGGGGTTAAACCATGACACTTATCCCTTCTGGCACTAGATTTCTCTGTCTTGAGAAGAACAAGCTTTCAGATAGTTACCTGAGGATTAGCTGCTCTGATCTAGAGGTTTCAAAGGATGCCTAAAACCACTGCTTCTTCCTGCTTTGAAACCGTATGTCTTTTTAAATGAGGAACCATCCTGTTTCTGAGAACTCCACATTTTATAAAACTGATAACAGAACACAGTCTATATAGTGTTCAGATATAGTGCTGACAAAATGCAGTAACAGCTGCTAGTCATATGGGTTTCCAATCAGTCCATAAAACTTTATCCAAGGTTGATTTACTGAGCTAGGTTTCAGCCTGGAGATGTTTCATTAATACACACGGAAAAGATTGAAGCAGTTTGCAGGCTCTGAAGGGGCCCTACCCCATTCCGATCAAAATTAGTGAAAGCTGAGAAGAATTGGATCATGATTGTTTACTGTAGAAATACCTACAATTTTTACTACACTATAGGACTGTTGGGAACTATTTATTATAAGTAATAGTAACTCAGTTTTTAGAGATGACGTCACCTAAAGCTACCACCTGGTGGGATTCTCAGAGTTTTCCTAAAATTAGGCAAAGGAATTCTCACTAAGGTAAGTAGTTGCTGTTCATTTCAGGGACTTTTTTTAATGAACACTTCATACAGGTGCTTGTGCATGTGCAGCAATTCTTTCACCTGCAGGTTTAAAACTTCAACAATGCATAAGTATATCCATTAAAACAGACTCCTCTGTACTCTTACAATCCCTCAATAAGTGTCTGAATGGAAGACATTTGAAAAACAAGGGAAAATTACAACCCATATCTGTCTGTAATACTAATAATGACCTAGTCTAAACAAACAGGCAGGTATTGGATCATTAACTCATCTCGGTAATCCTACATATCACAGGTATTATAGTCTCTCTGGAATTTTGAATGGTAATGGTCCATGCAAATGTTCCTTTCACTTCTGAGCTGTGTAGGATCAGATGTAAAGTCTACTTCTCAGTTCTGAATCAAACCCCAACTCCCATAATTAAATAAATTCTAACTTGCCAACCTCTGCAAAATCATACCAGAACCACATGCACCCACACTGTCTTCTCCCAACACAGACCATTCTGCTTCATGCCCCGAACTTAAGGTTTACTTGGATCTAGGCAACCCTTTAATGGTTTGGAGTTTCTTGGGAAATGTTTTATCAACATATAATTTAAGGCCTTCAAAAAAATAGATAAGCAGACATGAGCAAAAAGAGATTAAATTAATTGAAGCTGTAAATTTTTCTTTTCCTATGAGTGATATTTGATATTATCATGTTCTGTATGTAAGAAATACGGAGCCCATAAAGAAACAAGCAGGTAAAGAAGATAAAATATGTTACAATATTGTATGCAGTGACTCACTTCATTGACTTACATTACTTAAGAAAAGCAAAACCAGAGCCTATGAGGCAAAGCAAGTGCACAAATGTGAATGAGTAGAAAGTAGAGTCTGGATTTTTAACATGATGTGCAATTTCTAAATACACAGATGTATAAATCCACGATAAAAAGAACGCATTATTAAAATCCTTCATTTTTTTTTTTTCAAATATACAAGTTATTTAGGTCAGGAGAAGTATCTGTCACTTAAACATTGCAACAGTTTTTCGTGAGTGCTGATTTTTTGACAGGTGTCCCAGCCAGGCTGGTTACTGACCTCGTATCATCTTGATTATCACTTCGTTTTCGTACTTCCCTGTAAAAAACCCAAACAAACAAACAAAAAAATGCACTCAATTAATATATTTCTGTTCATATTCACTGTTCTGTTTCTCCCAGTACATCCTACAGAGCTTACCATCATCTATTGCATGGTTAAAACTATGGTTTAAAGTGCACAGAATCAGCATGTCTCATAAGTTTCCAATTTGGGAATCATATCAATATTTCTATACAAATCACAGTTAGTGACAGAAATGTAATAATTTCTGATATGTAATAACTCCACAATGTTCTGTTTTCCCTTTTCTTTTGATCATTTTTCTTTAATTTGCTTGCTTCAGTATATTACCACAGAAACAGAATATATTCATAGCTGAAAGTATAAAATTAAATAACTGCAATTTCAAGTATAAATTTACCCTCAGAGGAAAAACACACATTGTTGAATGTTTTATTATAAATGCAGACTTAAAAGTTGTGTATGTAGGAGTGATTATTGAGCTGTATTCTCACTACAGGCCCCTTAGAATGTCAAAAACCAACTCTAAAATTTCTTGCTTTCATATATATATATAAAAAAAAATTTAAGTCCTTGTCATATTAGTAGAAAAAATTCATGAAGCTCCCCTCAGAACACTGTATTATTCAATATAACAGTAATGAAATGTTCATTTAGAAATTTTTATTTCAAAATGAAATGCTTCTTTCAAAGAATACAAATTACTAAGACTTGGGTAAAGAAATTGCAGCCAACCATTCCAGACCAAGGTTCTAGGTAATGTCTAGACCATTTCAGAATCAGTGAACCTTGTGAAGAAAAATACCGATTTTTTTTTTTTTTTTTTTTTTTTTTTTACATTCTGAAAAGACAGGCTCCAACTGCCAAAACACTTTTTATCTTTGAAACAGTTAAAACAAAGTTATCACATTTAAACATTAGAGATAATTTTCCAACTGTGATTAATGTTATATAACTGTGTATGTATGTTCTCTAATTTCATAATCCACTGCTGCATTCATGGCCAGGTTCTTGGAAATGAGTCATTTAACAAATCAGTAGTTAACTTCACATTGACACTGACAGACAAATGAATGCCTATGTTCTTGCTGCATCTGACGGATGCATTTTCCTGGAAATAAGGACTTGAAAGTCCCTTGTGAAGAAGAAATGATCCTCTCTAGAAAGCCAGTGTTTTGTATTCAAGCCATGTTAATCAGTAGTATTTTAGTAACAAATAATCAAATACTGACCAAATGTGAAAAATTTGATCATTACTTTAGGCTGCTGCAAAAATCACATGAATATGGTTTGTAATTCTGGCCTTGAGCTCCACATACTAAACTGAAAAAACCAGAGTCTGAGGATTCATTACATACTGCCAGCCTTTCAAAAATATATTGTAACCAAGAATGGTTGGGAAAGTTAATAGAAGTGTAATGTTTGGCTCACACATTATCACAGAAATACCAGGTTGCTAAATGGATATAATCAGAATTTCTATATTTTAAATAATTTAGAGAAAGGGACATCAAAGAAAATATGTGGGATTAGAATGGTCAGTAATAAAACTGAATATATAGTAATATATGTGAAAGAATTAAGAATTAATTATACATAGAATTATACATACTTGAAATTAATTTAAGAAATAATTAAGAAAGTAAATCCATGTATCATTGAAAAATTTAATTCATTCACCAAACAGGTTTTAAAATTGTGAGCTCCATAACTGAGCTCTAATTTAAATATTAATTATTGAGACAGCTTTGTAACATTTGCAGGCAAAAATGTTACTTGATTAAACCGAGAATAAATCCTGTCTTGCATTTATCTATAAAGACTTAACATGGTATTCTTTTTTAAATTTTGTTTGTTGAATTTGATACTGGTACAATTTTAAATGCATATGTGTGTCTCTGTATGTATATTCACATATAATGTCCTTTTTACAAAACATACTCAGATGCTTTCTTTCGAAAATAAAAACATGGCTACTTACCGAGCAAGATGAAGAACTGCTTCTACAATATTAGATCCATCTTTAGCACTTGTTTCACAGAATAGTGCACTGTAAGTCTGTGAGTAAAAATAAAATGTTAAGCCAACTAATCTGAAATGGTTCCCATGTGAATATGTATATTCAATCACAAATGGTTTCCTCAATAACACAAAGAAAGATGACACACGTTTAAATGAACAGGATTTCTTCTGGTACTCTTCATTCTCCAATATATTCACTTTAGTACTGTGAAAAAAACAGTAATTGCTTCTTAACTGTATCTTTTTTACATTCACTATATTCTGAATTAACAAACTGAATGAAAACCACATCATAGGCTTAATGTCCAAACTCAATCTTCTTTTCCACAAGATTGCAAAATAGGAAAAGAGTTGCTAGGACAGGTTACTGAATCCAGCTTGTTACCTACTCATAAACTACAGCATCTGGTATTCTAGGTTAACCAGAAATATCATTCCATAAGTAACAGATAAGATATCTGCCGTGGTATAATCAATCAATTGCACAAGCACTCAGCAACTCAAGACTCTAGATTCTACATTTTTTTCCGCAAAACACAGGCTATGTGCATTCTTCATCCCCCATATAAATACATGCAAAAAACTTGTCCACACTTCTATTTATAGCAGAGAGTTTCTTTTTTCTTTCTGCAGACGTGGCAGGAGTACAAGGCAGTCTCTTGAAGATGAAAATATTCCACTCAAAAGCTAGACAGACACAAACCAGGTGAAAAGCCTCATACGCTCACTAGTGTGCTTCATGTTTGCACTGGCAATTTCTCTTTGGCAGCAGAAAAACTCAGTCTCCTAGTCCATTCAGTTTTTCACCATAAAGACTGAGAAGACTACCCCAGCCAATAACGAAGTTCAGCTTAGTAGACACCAAGATGTGATTTAGCCCAGCAAACACCACCAAAATAGGACAGTTTTCGTGAAAAGTATCCATGAATCCTATTTAATAGATTTGAACAAACGACCAGAAAATTACTTTTGTTTACCAGTTTCTCACATGGTTTTCAGATTAAAGTTCTTAAGACCATTTTATCCTAAAGAGGTAGACTTGGACCTTACCATAGCCAGCTTTTCTCCATACTTCATAGGCACACATTTTTGCCCTTGTTCTGTAATGGCTTGGCGGAGATCTGCTTTGTTTCCCACCATCATAATTGGAATATTCTCATGAGTTGCATCCTGTAAAGAGGATTTTATTTCCTTACTGCTAGAACACTCAGAATACAAAAAAGTAACTAGCACCAAAAATGACAAAAAATAACAAATTATGAAAGTCATGCTGAGAACTTTTCATGAGGTAGTTGATATTTAAACAGCCAGCTTAAACATCAGCCTGCAAAGATATGCTTCCACTCCCATAAACCCTGTTTCCCAACAAGGAATTTAATGCGTCAAGTTAATCTAATGGAAATGACTACTGTGTCCAAATGCTATGTGACAAAATTACTATGAGAAAAGTGACCAAATCATATACTATGATTAAAAAATAGCTTTCAGAAGATGATTAAGGATTTTGCTTATCACTTTCCCTCCTATTAAATAAATGCCTCTGGTCCGAGAGAAAAACCCTTTTCATCAAATGCAAATTTGTATTCAAATAAACAAACAAGAAGTAATAGTAGGAAGAAATACTGAAAATTTCACTAGAATTATAGCTAATTTACAGAATCTAACATATTGGTTTAAAATGCAAAGACTCCAAGGAATACTCAAGCCATCCACAAGAGGATATCTGAGATGGGCTCTCATGTTCATTTCAAAAGGAAGTGAATGGGAAGAATGTGATTACATGATACCCTTTTATACAAAAAGATGTATCAGTTTTAACACTAACTAACTGAATACATCAGGATACGTTTAGGACTTCCATGTAGCTTTTACTTCTATGAGAGACTGCAGTCTGGTTAATTCCAATATGCAGATACTCAAATTTTATAAATAATATGGTTAACAATGGAGTGAAATGTAGTTTGTAAGCTGTATATACTCAAGGGTCTTACCTCGATCATATCCACCCATTCTCGCACATTAAGAAAGCTTTTTTCACACGTTACGTCATATAGCAGTAAGACACCATCTGCTCTTCTGAAGTATGATTTAGCAATACTTCGGAATCTTTCAGAAAAAAGAGATTTGCATATGGCCACATTATCAAAAAAGAAGTCAATTTAACATCATTAAGAACACAGCATTACTTTATTGCACTACCGAATAAGATTCTCTCCACACTACAAGATGAGTTCTCTCACAGCTTCTTTCGAAAGTGGTTCTTGAAAACTGCTGATTTGGTCAATGAACAGATTAAACTGACTTCCAAGGTGTTGGATTAACCTCTTAAGCCCCAAAAGCTGTCAGTAAAGAAGCAACGGCTCTCAAGTAAGGAGGTCATAGGATTTTGAGGAAACTCTACACAATAATTTGAAGGACCTTGGATATGCATTCAGCAATCTGTACAATTTTGCCGTAAGTCTTTTTAAAGTCTTTGGGAAGAACTTTTCATACACTGCAAATCAGGATCAGGACTTTAAAGGAAAGAAGAGGAGAAGAGGGTGAAGGGAAGGGAGTCTTTAAGATAAAGCCTGCTCAGAAATACAGGTCTGTAAGGACAAAGAAAGCTAAAGACTAAAACCAGAAGAAACAATGTACATCTACTCCATCTTTTTGTATTGCAAGAGAGGGACATATGGATTTAATTAATAAACGCCATGGTGAACCTCAATTATTTCTCTCTACAAAGAGAAAAGATTACCTCAGGCATCACCAAAGGTAACAAATAAACATTCCACCTGTCCTGGGGTCTCAGCAGAGTAAAATCACATCTGTTTATAGACATTTACGTATGGCCATACCAACTTACTATAGAACCATATAATATTTAGCAGAATTTTTTTCACCTAGATGAAAAAAGGCAAACATCTTTTAGAAACAAACCAATTGAAATTATATAAGTGCAGAGAATCACTGACCTTTCCTGCCCAGCTGTGTCCCACAGTTGTAGCACTGTAGGTTCTCCATCAACAATTAGTCTTTTCATTTGAAAATCCACACCTGAAAAGAATAATGCATATAGTCTAATAAAAAACATCAATAACCTAAAAAACCCCACAGAAAATGAAAAATTATGTGCCATATACAACAGTTATTTCAAGATTCATCTCTTAATAGATTATGAAATTTCAGTCATTCACATAGCCTTGAACCACAATAATTGCCTGAACATATTTAATTTGTCTTTAGAAAAACATTTAAAGAAATATTTTACCCATACATTTTCCCAGAAGCATGGATACAAATCTGGCATTATGACCAGCAAGCAAGAAGATCTCTCTCTGCTTTATTTTGCTAAACAGTCTTATGGAAGAAGAGAAAGTGTTTTATAAAACAGACTTTATTTCAAATGCCAAGGAAGAAAAAGATAAATTAGAACAAAAATCCTAATTCAGAGGCAATAAAACAAATATATAACTATGATCTGATTGGAAGACAAAAATTCAGGCTTTGGAATCAGTAAGACAAGTTTGTTAGCTGACAGCTATAATAATATACCCAACAAGTTAGTCAGAAATCCCTCCAGCTGCATTTAAACCAAAGCTTCAATAACACTTTGAAGAAATGGAGACAAAAAAATGGTATGAAAGACATCAAAGGATAGTATGAAATACTAAGGAAAGAGGAAAGAGCTGAGAAGACAAGAAAGCAATGAAAAATGCGAAAAGGATCATACACACATTCTAAGTTCATTACACTGAAACTCCCTTTTCTGGTGCTTTGTATTGCTCAGGAACAGGCTTTGTGCTTTGCAAAGAGAAACTAAATTAGAGCAGTACCCTATTACCCACTCCAAACAGCAGTCAGGCACTTCTAAGCTTTAGTACTCAATTAGATCTCACAGCCTAAGAAACTGCGTGTGTATATTCAGGAAACCCTGGCAAGCAATCACAGAGAGTGATCTTTTCACCCACTTCTGCAGAACAGCAATGAAATTCACTTTAATATTTTAAGAAGAACAACAACTATACCCAGGGTTGCACTGGTATTGCCTCGAAATTCATTCTTGCAAAGTCTCATAAGGAAACTGGATTTTCCCACTGCTGCATCTCCAGCAAGAACAATCTTGTAAGCTTTCTCTGAACTGGGGTATTTCGGAGTACATTCAGTTGCATCTGACTGAAAATAAAAAGAACCCCTCTATTTCAACTCATATAAAAAATATTCTCTGTATCAAACACTGGGTTTCTTTCTTTTTTGCTAAAGAACTGGTTACCTGAGGGGTGAGAGCAGATATGTATTTCCTTGTTGAAGCAATTGAGCTGCTTCGACTTACTGGTTGTGAGGTCTTCCAGTCTAATAGTGTACGGGTGTTATCAGGACTGTATGCTTCTTCATCCCTGATCTCTGGAACCTGAAAGTACAAGCTAGTGTGTTAGCTCTGGTGAGAAATGTATGCTTTTTTGGAAAGGCACAGATGAAATTGATTAAAACATTTGTTTCAACAGTTTGGATCAAACAGAGATAAATGACCAAATAGAGCTCTGCAGTTCTAGTCGAAATACTGTGATTATTCTGTTCTTATTCACATTTGCTGTTTACTATAGCCTACATTTGGTCCTTAAACATGTTTGCTGTTTGGCATACATGCTTTCAGTACAGTTTCCAGATAGAGCAAATTAATTTCCAAATGGAAAATTTCAGCTTAAAAAATAATTACAATAAACAAATACTTTATTTCAAAGCTTATTTTACAAAAATTAAGAATTTCCCTACAAGACGTTAGTCTCTATACTATTACTACTCAAGCTAAATTAGCTATAGCACAGCTGTAATCAGCACTATTCATAGCATTTTCAACTGCAAACAGAGACTAAATGTCTCTACTAAATGCACAGTAAAGGATCTGCTCTAGAAAAAACCCTGTGTTCTGCTGTGCTTGATACTAGTCTTGCTATTCAGTGTTCAAGGCCAGGTAGGATGGGGCTTTGAGCAACCTGCTCTAGTGGAAGGTGTCCCTGCCCATGGCAGAGAGGGGTGGAACTAGATGATCTTTAAGGTCCATTCCAACCCAAACCATTCTATGATTCTATGATCAGTAAAGCCCTCCATTTTACTAACAACAAAATGGACACAATAACACCTTCCTACATTTCTAAATTCTCTGAGACTTACTGTGTAAGTCAATGTATGCACTAACAGTATTCTTTTTCTCATATATGTGATTTTTTCATTCATTGTCACAGCATAGTAAGAGAAAGTGAACAGAAACCTATTTTACTTCTATAGTATCTGCTTTTTAATCATTAAAAAATGGGCTCCTGTCTGCATGCTGTTTAACAACCTTCAAAAACTACATCTACTTGAAAAAATGAAATTATTACCTGAAAAACCTATAAAAAATGTCAAAACAAACATTTTACATCAAAGAGCAGTAACTGTTTATGCAGTCTCCAAATAATTGTCACTAATCTTATTTAAACACATATAACCCAAATACTCAGTTTTAACTGGCCTATGGGAAAAGATCCATTTCATTTTAAAAACAGGAAACTAATTTTGTCTCCAGCCAAAGGTCTTTCTCAGAGAAGGAATAAGTCTGGCACTCACATCTGTATCAGAAGCATCACCACCAAAGCTTTCTTGCATACACTGTGACCTTTGAAAAATCCTTTGATGTCTGTATTCCACTTCTGAATCATACTCATTTGAATCTCTCAGGGTAGACAAACCACTGTCAAAACAGCTCTCAGGTAAGCTGTCAACTTCATAGTTTATCCTTTGCATAGGATCACAAAGGGCTAAAGAATCATAATCTTCATCCACACAAGAAGAATGAGATGATCTAATATGAAAATATTGGGAGGGGGGAAGAAAAAAAAAAAAGTATTCCACAATTGTTTTTCCCAACAGAATTGGAGCCATTCTGGAACAGTCAATACTTAGAAATGCTAACTATACAGTTTCAGACATATGTCAATGCCTATTTTGCCTTTCTAAATAATTTCTTTTTCAATCATATCTCTTAGGATGCTAAGATTAAATTATATAAACTATGTTATTGATGATGACTTCCAAGTCTCAGTAAGAATGTCTATTTATTCATACACAGAAAAAATAATTGTTTAAAAAAGATTCAGAAAATTATGTACTATGAAGACATCAAAGGCAGAAGATGATAGTTGATGGTTTAGCTAATTTTGGCCTATTCTAAGACACATAAAATGACCTTGAAATACTGTATCTAACTGAAATGAATGCATTTTCTCACAGATGCACACAGGCCAATAAGTAACAGCTATAAATAGAGAAAAGGGGGTAACCAGGTTCAGGAGATCAGTAATGGTGGAAGAAGTCACTGAAACATGTTTTCTTACAGTTTGGTAGGCTACGGAAAACTTAAGGTTTTACACAAAAGTCCTTTCTTTCACCCTTCCTTCAAAAGCCTTTTTTTTTTTTTTCCATTCTGGATGCTATAACATATAAAAATATTTAAATGGATGCAGCAACGACAGTATGGCTTACAGAAAAAAAATTAGTTTTTATTTGTGTAAATGAAACTACAGAAAAGAAAGATTAATAGAGTGAATCTTAAAAGAATCAAAAAAGTTTACTATGGCTACAGTCATTATCCTGCTCCTGTAGCAGGACAGGGACAGGCACAAATTAAAGTGAGATAGAAATGGTCTCCAAGTCACAGTGGAGAAGAGAGAACCAGTTTGGCTCTGTCCTGTTGGGTATGGATGTGAAGCACTAAACTGCTAGAACAGACAAGGTCAGCATCAATCCTTGTAAAGATAGTTTGCTGCCAGAGGGGCTGATCTGATGTCAGGAGACAGACAAAGTACTGAAAATGAACAGGTTTGGGGACATTCATATCTCCTTCTGTCTTTTAATACTACTAAGTCACACTTGTTAAGAGTAAGTTTTATTCCTACCACATAAACTTTCTTCTAAAGTAGCTTGCACTTCTTGCTTTTGTGGGAATGCAAGGATTGCACCATGTGGCAGTTACTAATAAATATTCACACAGAAAGACATCGCTAAGCCTCCAGAGAGGTTTTAGTCACCCCTTCAGAAAATTACTCAACGTAATATGCAGCTTAGTAGCAGATGCCTCTCAATTTGCAGAGGGTCCAACAGAGGGGAATTGGTTTTTATCTGCATTCAGCAGAGAGAATCAGTTTGTGACAAGCAAAATTTTACAGCCAGCAAACACATCTCACATGGAGACAGCAGAATAAAAGTAACACTATAGAACGAATTGAGATATTATTAGTGTGAAGCAGAAGCCAAATTAATCCCTACCAAAGATATTAATCTCTCTGGCAAAATGTAAAACACAGACTACTAAGAACTCTAACAGAGATCTCTCTAGAGTTTGAAGTACCACTGAAAGAAAAATAAGACCAAAAAAAATCTATCAATTGAATAAGGACACACATTTTTGCTGGCAGTTCCATCTGTTTAAAAAAAAAAAAAAAAAAAAAGGTGAAAACATAGCATCATCTCCAGCACTGGAGATTGGATCCAAAGTCCAGTGATTTCAGTGAGAGTCTCTGCAATGATCTAAGGAAGCTCTGAGCAATGACCTGCATCCAGTAAGTACGAAACCAAAGTAGCTCTGACCATTTGATATTTGCACTTAGATAACTTACTGTTCTCAGTGGCTCTTAGCCAATTAATATCCAAGGGCATTCACTACTCTTGCATGTCAGTGTGAGATGAGGAAGTTCATTCTTTTGAAGAATTAGGCCCACATACCTTTGTAATAATTATTACATGAGAAAACCAGACATACAGGCTGAAGATAAAACGAAAAATGTTTTATTTCCTAAGTACTGAGTAAGCTAGTTAACAGAGGTCCTCAGTAGATTTTTACAGTTTCTTGGAGGCAAAGAGAGGAGATTGAGAATCAAACTAGAATCAAAACAGTCCAAGGCCAAACAAGAGGCTGTCTGAACTCTCCATAAGTTCATGAACTGCACCGAAAAGAGTTTTCCTGAGCTTTCCAAAGTCATTGAAAATATTCCTATTGACTTCAGTATACTTTGGATCATATGCTATGGTCACACATTCCTTCTGAATCAGACAGAGCTATTTGCTCTGTTATTTGACAATATTTGCTCTACTAAGACAAGTATGAAGCCCTAGTCTTTTTAAACTTAATAAAAGCAAACCTGGCTTACCTGTCATATCGTGGGTTTAGAGGAGACTGTCCACCATTAAATTTAGGACTGCTTCTAGAAATGGTACTTCCTGGTGACGTGTTTGCTAACCGCTGCGACAGATACGTAACAAATGCATAATAAGTTTGACGAACACAGTGTAAGCATCTAGATTTGTAATGAAAAAAGTGTGCATCATCTAAATTACTGCTGTGTATTTTCATATATATTCAACTACTTATTTTTAATTAAACCTCATGCTTTATATAGGACATTACACATAGCATTTAGGCTCCACTGTTGCCTTAATACTGAACCTGCTAGTCACACTCTATTGAAAGAGACAACGGAAATTCCAAGAGGATGATTTCATTGACTACACCTGAAGATTGAAATGCTAAACTTTGAAAAGTAATATTTAGAAAAATGGCATGTTGACTACTAAAGTAAAAAGGGAAATGTCACTGGCTGAGTGTTTCAGTAGAGATACCTCCTGGGTCTTGAGTGAGATAGTGGAGAGAAGGAGAGATCTCAACTGATAGCACATGACAGAGTATTTTGTAAGTTCTGCTGTCCCTTTACACATCTATTCACTGGGAACAGTTTCCTCTGCCTTCCTTAAGCTGCCTCTCTTATGTTTCAGGGCACGGCAGAAGGAAAAGTTACCACTTGTTGCATCTGCAGTGAATCTTTGGTAGCCTGTATCAGCAAAAGGCACTCGTGTTCATTGGTCTGGCATGCTGGAAGCAGGCAATGACCCCTATTTTCCTGCTTCCTGACCAGTATTGTCTCTGTGGGCCCTTTATTCTGGCCCCATCCTTCTAAAAAGTTAGTTCTTTCCTGGTGATGTAAGGCCTTGCCCAGTCATTAGTTTTGGAGTTTAATAGGTTTCCCAATATTGCAACATGGCAGCGTAGAATAAATTTGTTGTAACTTTCAAGTTTTCCTTTCTCTGGTTTGGAGGATGGCACATTACATCTGGTACAACACATCCCTGTACAGTTGTGATAGCCCAAAACGGTCTGACTGAGGTCCCTATTATCAACAGTCACTGCTATTCATTTTCCCAGTGACTTGCCTGGACAAAAGTTCAAATTAGGTTAAGCCCCTGCTACTAAAAGAAAGCAGTTTTCTGAAAAAGTGTTTTCAGTGGTAGGGCACTCCCATATATGCAATACAAATATATTCCCTTTAGTGCAAGAGAAACTGCTGATTTATTCACCTCATCAGATACATTTAGCCATAGCTTATTAAAAAAATCACTACTTTCCAAAGCACCTCAGAAAGTAGTTGTGGTCTAACAGAACTCCATTATTTCACAAAAGATAAGTAAAATCTAACAAAATTCAGCTACACAAGTATATTCTCAGAATAAGTCCACTGAATAAAAGTCAATTTTCTGAGTACCCACTGAAGTACAAACAAATTTGCACTTGCTGTGTTAACTCTTAAACCTTCTGATACAACATAACAAAATTATAAATACGTACCAATGATCTGTTGTATTTGCTGAAACTGTTTTCAAGAGCAGTTCTTAAACCATCATTACTGTCATGTAGCTTTCTGTTAGCTGATCTAACAAGGAAACATAGTTTAACTTGCAGGAGTAAAGAAAACATGAAAAACTATGTAACTTACCACAAAGAAGAATTGAAAAAATACACGTCAAAAAAAACTTTTGCTTTTCTTTAGATAAACACTAAAGAGTAATGTGGAACTAGAAATGTGTTGTTGTATACTCAAACAAATGATTGTACATGAAAAAAGCACTGTGAAGTTTAGCCTCCAGTAGCAGCCTAGGAAACCCTGTTTCACTTCTGTAGCATTGTCTGTGGTCAGCTGAGGGGAAAAAAGACACTGTAGGAATGGCCTCAAAAAAACAGCTATGGGGTAGTAAACTGGTACAGCCATTTCTGAAATACAAAGTGACTACCCTTTAAGTATTGTTGAAATGACTCTAAGGATAGATGCAACTCAGCTGCTTGAAAGAAAGAATGTGTTTAGGATAAGGAAATTAACAAAAGATATAAGAAAAATATTAATTGTGATCCTCCTTGAAAGTAGAAATCTGTACGCCCCTTGTATAATACTGCACACACTTAGTACTTTCCAGATAACGATAAGACAGGGAGTTACTGGATAAGTGAAGTCAATAAAAAAAGGAGCCAAGTAATATTTTTCATAATAGCATGGATAGACTCAAATCTCGTTCAGCTTATCATAAAGAAATGAAAGTCAGTGAGATTAAGAAAAGAAAGAAAAAACAATGAAGAGTTAGTAGCTCAGTAACACAGTAGAGTTAGTAGCACAGTACCTTCTATGAGAGTTGAGCACAGTATCTTCTATGAGAATTGAGGCCATTTCAGTATTTTTAGTTGCTATTTTTTCCCAAATGTCATCCCAGTCTTTTGCATACAAAAACATTTACCCACGAATATGACAGGACAAAGTTTAATAAAAACCTAAATTACTAAGTACTTACTGAAGTATTTCAATTTGTCTTTCCAGGTTATCTCTGTCTTCAGTATACTCTCGGATCATTTCTAGGTCTCTGCAAAAAAAACCCAAGAAGTTATACTCTACAGGATATCCTTTTTTATTTTTATAATATTGCTTTTGGCAGAGGATAAAACTCAACAGTCAAGATTGGTAAGAGGCAATAAATATGTAGTGCTGAAAAGATAGCATTTCAAAATATTTCTGAATACAGTTTTTCTATGTTTACATTTCTGCTGAAATATGTTAAAAGCAGTTTTATGCAAAGTAAAATCACTTGGTAACTTGATTGATTTCTGCCATTATATCTCAACAAAGACTGTGAATGAAAAACAAAAAAATCTACAAAATAACCATATGGACTAACTCCTTTCCCCCTGAAATATCATTTGTGTTATCTGAAGATAATCGCATAATGAAACTGTCATTTACGCTCCTTTAAATGAATGTCAAGAAGCAGCTTTCATTCACTTTAGAAAAAACTGGGTAAGACTGATGTGGGAGGCTTCCAAAACTATTCTCCCTAATATTCATACAGATATTCACCTGAGTGCAAGTCATGAAGGAAAAAACTGCCTGATGCTATAACTTCTCCTCCTAATTAAAGTCCCAGTAAAATCAATGGGTTTCCTTGCAAGATTATGAGAATTCTCATCATATCCAGAACTTGCTTTTTCAGAAACCTGACAAGAGAAGTGAACAGTAGCCATGGCATACTTTGCATGGTGTCAAATGTGTACCTGTCATTTATGGCAAATTTAGAAAATAACAGTTACCAACTGCATACATAACAACTACATCGGACAACAGATTTTTTTCTACATGATAATTTTTTCACCAGGGAAGTACCTTACCTCTCAGTGTTCAGAGTCTGATCTGCATACTCGCTTTTCAAGCTATCTAATTCACTCTGTAGAAAAGCTATATTTGTCTGTGCTTCTAAAAGATCTTTCTTAAGTTTCTGATTTTCCTTAAAAGAAGGAAGATATTAGATGTTAGCTGTCATAGTCACCTGCATAAAATGCTGACATATTATAATGGTAAAATAAAATCCATCAAAATTAAATAAAAATGAAACACTAGAAAATCTGAGCACAGAGGGGGAAAGAAAATTAAAGAACTCTAAATCAACAGAGAAGTCAGGAAATTAACATGCAATAATTACCAAATTTTTATTTTTCCATTTCAGTTACACAAAAAGGGGACTGTATCATCTCAAGCCATTTCTAAATGTTATACCTAGAATGTGTATGCATTTATACCAAACAGGTTTTTTTTCCCCCCAAGTTACAGATGCTCATACACTTACCAACTTCAAAAGTTTATTTCATAGCTTACTAGTACTGAATGTAAAAAAAAAAAAAAAAAAGCCTGTATTGTAGAGGCTAAATTAATATGTGAACAATAATAATCTCTTACCAGCAACATATCATGTATTCTTTTTCTCAATTCAACCACATCTTCCCTGTGATTTACATTTTTTGATTGCTCCTCCAGCTAGAAGGATAAAAATTGCACAATTAATGTATGTTATTGATTGTTCTGATTCAAAGTACATAAAAAGTAATGGAAATCATATTAAATTATCCCTAAAATGTTTTACAGCTATTAAAGTTTTTAAAATCCAGAGTTTTCCCAACTGTGTGAGTAGGCAGCATTACTCCAAAAATCACTGGCTTTCTATACAATTTTTTTAATCAATACTTTAAAAATGTTTAATGAGCATTTTGCATTCTGTAGGTGTTGAAAATGCATAACTAGTGACACAGAAGCCAGATATTGAGAAGATATAAACAGGTGCATCCCCACTAATGTAAAAAAAAAATTATATACTACCTCATCTGTGTAGTATTTGTACTACAGGCTCTCAAGCTCTCATGTTTCTTCTGAGAAATACCCTTTTCTATCAATGCACTTTTAAGTGCAATTCAATATGAAGAAACAAAAATATATCCTCATTGGTCACTATAATTCTGGTGAAACTTATAGCAAAATCTAATGTCAAAATTAAACCCAAATTCCAAAATAACCCAAATCAATATTCATACCTGAGATTTCAGTTTACCTTATGCTTAGGTATTAAACTAAAAGACCAGGTTGGAGTTAGGCTCAGATTAGTACTAACTAGTTCCACTAGTAATTTCAGTTTAAAATTACAGCTTAAACCCACCTCTACCATTAACATTTGAGAGAAATGCACTAGCTGCTAAAAGCACTATATTACTGTAAATTACTATATTTGAGTTGCCAATTTAATCTAAATCTCTAAATTACAAATACTTAGAGGCAATATATTAGACTATTTCTATTGTATCAAATATAAGACTAGGTAACTGTACTGTTAACATCTTGACAGACCTAGAAAATTACGCAGCAACAGAATTTGCCTAGCAGCTGCTCCTTTTCCTACGTGTTTCAGTAAATTATACAGAATGACTACAATAGCTCAGGATGACAACACAACCTATAAAATTATTTGCAGTTCCCATTTACTAATACACATTAAATTAAAAAGCTGACGTTATGATTATCTATCTTGGGGAAGGCACTTCATAGGGTCAGCATCTCTTAAAAAACTTTAAAAACTCTCACCATGACTTCAACTCACCTTTTTAAGTTTTTTTATTGTCACCTGAAGATCCCCAACTTCAGCATCATACTGGCGCTTCAGCTCATTTAGTGCTTCTTCAGCTTTTCGCTTCTCCTGCAATATTTTTAATTTTATTAAAAGTTGAGGCAGGTTTCAAATGTTTATTAAAAAAATGCATTCATCAGCTTGGAAATCACACACTTTCCCCTTCGATTAAGGTGTGTAATTTTGTCTTTCCGTCATGTGAACCCAGCCCTTCCTTAAGATCCACAGATTCTGAGTCTGTAAATGCGGTCCATTTATAAAATAGTCATAGAAATAAAATGGTAAGGTGCAAGCAAAGATATGCATCAATTCAGTGTTTGTTATTCATGTCATAGTCTCCTGTACTTAACATTCTCGATGTCTTAAAAAAAACTGAAAGAGAAGGGTTCAAATTTTATCTGTACATAAATTTAGGTGTTGCATGTATACATACACACCCACACACAAAAAAGGGCATTACATCCTTTTTTTCAAACCAGCCTTCTATGGCTCAGCATATAATGTGCTAGTAATAGCATTACTGTGCCACCATCAGTTTCTTATTCAGGTCTGTTTTTCTTTTAAATTTTTTCACTTTCAACTGTTGGAACGTTACAGGCCTATGTTCAGAAAAAGGCATGCTTATGACAGCATCTTTAGTTTCATATGGTATTTGGTCTGAATATCAAACTAAGTACACTATTCTGTGTTTAATTTTAATCAAAACAGATTTTGAAAGGAAGTTCATCAATGAGTTCTCAACAATGAGAAGAATGGTAAGTTCCGCATGTTATAGATGAGTATGTGTTTAACTCACTCCAGTCACTCACCCAGGGACTTCAATGAACAGTTTCACAACACAAGAAACCAGAATGCAGCAGTGATATGGGGTGCCAATGAAACAGGTTGAGTTTTCACATGGAAAGGACAGACATGGACTTTGCTCAGAATTCAGTGCTTTCCTGTCAGTGATGCTGACATCCGTGTGTTAAAACGATAATCAAAGTAATCAGCTCAAGCTGGACTCTCTTACTGTTGGTATTGTTTGGTAACTATTTGCTTCCCTTGAAGAAACAGGATAGGCTCAACCTGCAGATACTATCATGCAGAGGCAGGTGTCACAGCCGCATGAGTGAGATCACTCTGACAAACAATAGCCTTCAGTACAGGCATTAAGATTAATGGCTTAGTACAATCCCACAAAGTAAATATCTTACATTTACTCTCAGGGCGTTTTAGTAGGTGGAGTATGTGGAACTACGAGCAAAGGGGAACATTTAGGAGTGAAAATGAAAAGAGTGCTCCGAGAAACAAGTTACAGCCCATCTTTCATATCTATAGCTACGTGTGAACAGTGAAATCGCAATCCATGCAACTCGGTGACAATTTGAGGACTTCTTAGAATGAGAAACACACGCTAGATGTGGATAATACATAGCAGATATATTTTTACATAATGCTAGTACGTAGCTGTGGAGGATGTTCTCAGAGTGAGGGAATACACACATCCCAGTCATCTTTTCACAGTAGTTAAAGTCTTGAGGGCTTTTTTACCACTTTTTGCAGAACAAAAATTTTCCAGTGCAAATGTATTTGTTTTCTAAACGTAAATGCTTAGTCTCTCTGGAAATAGAAAGTTTCTCTCTCCTGAGAGTTGCCTTATCATTAGTTTAACACATTATGATATGCTTTTTTTACTGGAGTGATACCTTTAACATTTTTATGTCATTGTATTTTGTTTCTAGGGAAACAACTGACTTTTATGGTTTGGTAGGAGTATTGCCTCTTGTATAAAAAAAGATGCTGTTCGAAGTAAATCTATCAGAACACTCTTTACCTTCACAGATCAATTACCATGAAGTATTTAAAATCAGAAAGTTGGCTGACTGCACTTTGTTGCTTCTGATTCTGCAAACGCTTTGGTGAAAGAACCCATACCAAATATATAGACGTTCAGTATTTTGTATGTCCTACAAAGTAATAATTATGCCAATAGTATATGTTTTAATTAACGCATTTCTTATGTCCACATTAGAACACTTTCACAAACTGCTATTCTTATGCACATTATAAATTTAGGTTTATCTTACATGAATTTAGTAACAGCATGAAACAGATAACACCAGTAGGGTGGTGTTACCATACTGCTTTCTGTTTATGATTACACAGCCGTATGTGGCTCTAATATATCTTTCAATGGCTAAGGGGAAGAAGATTCTTGTACTTTTCCATCAAGATGGCAAGCCGGTTGAAACAATGGCTAAAACTTGAGCACATTGAAATAGAACTTCACATCAACTTTTGGAGATTCAGGCCCTCACACACTGTCATCACAATTATCCTCTCATGTCTATAACTCTCTAAAATATAGTTTCAGGATGAGAATGGGGGAAAGAAAGATGACCGCTTCAGGCAGATACACAAATTAGAAACAAATGACCTAAGCATTAATTTCTACATAAATTCATCTACTAGGAGAACTAGATTCCATTCTTTCATGGTGAAAGGTCATTTCTCCAATCTGTTTCCAATACTGGTCTCAGAAATAAATTCCTCCAGGCCAGCATATTCTCACAAAAGAGAAAGACTTTTTTTTCTTGGTTTATTACATCTGAGCAGCCATTCTTCTTTGGGAAAGCATTAAGAGAATACATTTTCGATCTCATGGATAGCTTCTTTTCATCCAGGCCCTGCCTTCAGCTGCTTTTAGTCAGCCCATTAGGATCAAAAACACACCCGGCCATCAATCCTGCTTAAGACCACTGAGAGTTTGGCAATTATGAAATTTTGTAAATATAAAATACTCACTTCCTTTTTAACTTTATGCTCCACAGCCTGTATTCGTTGTTCCATCTCTTCCTCCAGCTCACTGAGCTGAACTGCCGCTTTATCCTGAGCTCTAAAATTTGAAAGTGAATACTCTCTTAGGGATTGCCCTCTGGCTTGATAGAAACGTGTGAAACACATCTGCCTACCTCAGCTGAAACAAATTAGACAGACATGGCAACAGTTTAACATTGCCCAGACCTTGAATCTGGTATGGTTGGGAAACAAAAATTACAAATTAATTTGAAGGTATGGGCAAATTAGATTTTAAATAATAGCTGACAGCTGATGATTAGTATGAAATATATCACATCTGCATTTTGAAAATTAAGTTACAGAGATAAAAGGCCCCTCTGGTTATCCTATGAAGAGACTTCAAAAGGATAACTACAGCAACTTGCATGACCCACACAAACAAGATCTTTGTCCTGAGCTAATCTGTTTGGTTTTGGCAGTAATGACATGAGATTGCAGATGCCGAGTAGTTACAATAGGTAAATACACCCCTTGAAGCTGAAGAAGCAAAAATATGGCTTCTAAAGTGAAGATATAATGGACATGTATGCTAAAACTCAAAGTTACAGCCAAGGAAGAGCAGTCAAAATGTTTTAAGACATTAAACACAAGAATAGAGCCTGCAAAAATTTGGTCCAGCACTTATCCAAAATATGAACAGGGAATCATTTGCAAGCTGCTGTATGTGCTTATGCACATGTATGTGCATATAATATAAACTAACCTTTGACCTCCGTTTATGGAACTACTCAACATAACATATTTTGGCATTAGCTCCCAGTAGTTTAACCCAACAAAGTGTGATAGAGAAAAAAGTAACTGCATAACTGAACCAGAAACACAACTCACTATACCTTTTTACAGCGATGGCCAAAGTTTCCATCTCTGTGCTTTGAAGTTTGATCTCTCGGATGAAGTTCTTAATGACATGTTCGTATGGCTGGATTAATCTTGGTTCTGCTATGTGTATGTTCTGATACAGAACACTGACCTGCTCTTGTCTGAAAGAGAAATACCATTTTAACGCACTAACTTGGAACAATGTTCTATAACAGGTTTGAAAAATGTATTACGAATGAAGATATTCCCCTTTTTGCATATTTTTAAAATTTAGCAAGTTAGATATGGACTTTGAACATTCAGCATATAATGTCCGAATTCTTCTAAATTATGTTTATCCTTCCTGCTTCTTTACTTTAAAATAGTTACTGTAGAAAAAACTTTTTAGCCTAAGTAAATTTTTTGTACCTCTGTTCATGGTGTATTGAAGAGCATGCCACTGGAATAACCCATAATGTATATCAAGTTTGTTGGTGGCTCTAATGTTAATCATAATCTGTGAATAAGTTTACAACTTTAGGAGGCTGCATAAGAAATGAAAATGGGTATGAATGCCAACCACCTAAGTAAAAATGGATGTTTAAAGGGGTGAGAGGGAGGTGATCATACCTCCTTCAAGTAAAAATGTTTGATGTTCCCCCAGCTGTTGGACTCCTAGTATTTACATCTCTTGTATCAGTGTGTGGCGGAGGGAGAGCTGTAGGGGAAATGCGAATACGGCTCTTTGGTTTAAGACAAATTATTCTGCTCCAGACTACTGCATTCCTCATAACGCCAGCCCTGTTTTATACTGGAAAAATTCATTGTTATAAGAAATTAATTCTGTATATGATTCTCATGTGAAAGATAACATGTATCTTGTACAGAAGAAAGCAAAAAGTTTCTGTAGACTCTTTAGTTATTAAAAGCCCTCCTGAAATTCATACTGCTTCTTAAAAGCTGGAACAATGCAGGAATAGTATATTCGGATTTCCATTTGATCTGGACTCATTTACACAGATTGTATACAGTTTTAATTGTCAAAGCAAAGAATCTTGACAAGATACAAAACCAAAGAATAGCATAAGCACCAAGACATTATTACACAGGTTACTACATAAAAAGCACTGATTTCTGGTCATACCACTAGTATGGTAACCCTTTGTGTTACATGGTAGCTAGGTGCCAACATCTGGATTACCCTAAGGCAATCTACCAGAGAAAATCCTATAACAGAATTTAGCAGGCCCAAGCAAAATTCAAGCCGATTGCCACATCTACTATATGCCAGAACATGAACAGGTATTAAAGAACTTAAAAATTAAACAGAAAAAAAAGGAAAAGGGAAGATGAGGTCTAGAAAGGTAGGGAAAGCAGGCCAGTAATGAGGAAATACAGCACATCAGTGGCAGAGATGCAAACAAAAATAATGTTTTGCAAGTTCTAGTGTAACATCATATCTAACATATCACAAATACATGATGTCTTTTTGTTGTTAAAGGAAAGCTTAAACTCTGATTTAATGATCCTTCTCGTTAGACAGCTGATATTTTCCTATCTTATATGGAGGTAGTGCTATTTAATACCTTCACCATACGCACGATATCAACAATCTGTATATTCTCTGCATTTTTTCCCCCACTTGAAGCAATTCCACAGCTTAGATTATCAACATTGCAGCACTCTGCTTCTTCTAGGTGATTTCCACACTGAAGGTATAGCTTGTTTTATTGCAAAAGTACCATAATTGTTGCTATAGCTCAGATTCCCATCTTAAACAACTGAAGGATTTCAGGACACTGTAAAATGTCCTTCCAGCTGAAATACTGATATTCATTTCAATATACAGAAACATAACAGCAGCACAAAGAAATACAGATTTACTGATGCCAGGGGCATTTCTGTGTACATACATGTTTCTGTCTTGCAAAGGGTTTCCTGTACAAAGCCTAATGCTTTAGCTGTATTCAGTATTTCCAGAAGTTAAGTTAAACTTAATGTAGTGCTCTGAATATCTTCCAATGCATGCACACAATTTCTTTTTCAAAATATATTTTAAACAGAGTAATGTCAAGGTTCACAAGTAGTCACAATAACACACAGATTTAGCAGATCATCAGATGCTACAAACTATGTATAAATAATGTATCATTAAAGAACTCCCCAAATGTACATTTACTCAATAATTCAATTTAAAAAACTGTTAGGGACATTTTCCTTAGCAACAACTTTGCGCTAAAACAACGCTGACATTATCAGCACCATCAGAAATATTAAAACTAGGAAAAACCAAAAAATTAAAACAAAACTGTAGACTTAAAATCTGCCTTCCTTTCACTCTGTACTATTGCAACATACAGACAAATGCGAAATTTCGGCACTAAAGGGCTTACTGCACAACAGAGTTTTTAAATGGTTTTGATGATAGTGCATATCATAAAATAAGTCTGAGGTTTGGGTTCATCAGATCTCAATTAAATTTCAAGTGTACAGCAGATATGTAGCATTTAGACACTGGTTTCCAAGTACATGCAGCTGGACAAACAATAAATTCAGTATCTCAAGGTGTTACCATTTACAGAATTCCTACCACACTTCCATTAACACTGGGTAGGCTTGAAGCTGGAGCCTGGCTGTACTTCAAACATTACTATATGTAGCCTCTCCGTAGCCTCTCTATTTGAAATTCCATTTATTTTTGATAGTTGGACTGAGAGCTGGTAACGTATGCTGCATTTCATAAATTCTTAGCACTTCAGCAGTTGTCCTTCAAAGCTGCAAATTGCTCAGCAAAACAGCCAATAAACTATTCCAGAATAGTTTCAAATTTTAGATAGAAGTAGAGATTGTGCATATCCAGAATTAGCTGCTGAAGAATGTCACTTCTTCAAACAGTGTGAATATATATACACACAGTCCTTTAAATGAGTTGCATGTAAAATCGAAATGGCAGATGGATGGACTTTATCACTCTTCCAAGGTAAATAAATTCAGCACAATCTAGGTCAACATATATGAGTTTTAGAAATATGAAATACAAACACGAAATCTGTGTTCTGAATTTTCTTTTTTCTTTTAAATTTCCTTTAAATTTCACTAACAAGATGCTTACCAATAACCTTGTTTCCTAGAAGGCAAGCAAACAGTAAGAAATTTACTTGTTACTTGATGCTAACATAAAATATTCATTACTTGAGCAAACGTTGTCCTGATTCTCTTCCAAATCACAGGTGACTGAATTATGGCTGGATCTTTCAGGACCTGCATAACTTTTTTCACAAGATTATAGGGTTATGTTGGTATTCTATCTTTCTCACCCCACCTTGTGCAGGATTAATCAGCTGCTGTGTTTAAATCAAATGAAGCTACATCCGTAAAACCACACGGTACTTCTAACTGTACTATACATCCTGTGTTCAAAAATAGCACATGCATAATGTTAATAGCAGAGGCCTCCTACCATACAGATTATTAATGGAGTAGCAAAATTAAAGGTACAGTGTCTTATGCTGATGGGAGCAGAAAATCAATTAGTATGGCCTTTGCTTACTGTATTTTGTGCCAGAAGCAGAAGACATCTGTAATGGAATACTGTAAGGCATTTCTGCAGCTGCAAGAATGCCACAGCCACTCCCTCTTGCAGCTTCTTTTCAAAGTGTATGCAAATACACATACCAGAACCAAAGATAGAAATCAGTATCCCCGTGCTCCTGAGCCCCTGCCATACAGCTAAGTCTGCTTTAAGATGCACTAGTCAGAAGCACAAAATAGTTATTGTGAGAGTTTATTCTCCCTCTGTGATACAAAAACCTCTTTATTATTCCTCCTTAGCCCAGCGGCCAGCTACCATCCAGATGGTTTCAAAATATCTCAGTGACCCAGTTTTATGAAGCAGTACTTAGGCTTAAGAAGCAAAACAATACCCATACAACCACAACTGTGCAGGATCCTGGAAAGGGCCTGGAAGGCTTTCTTAGATTACAGTTGGCCACTGATATTCTCTGTGACACTCACCTGAGTGCTTCTATGGCAACTATATGGGAGGTGTTAGTTAAAAACATGACTCAACAACTACTGCAGCAACAAAAAAACAGAGGAGAAATTGAAGTCATGCAACAAAATTGATGGGACTCTGCTTAATCACTTACGCCTTCAGCAAGTAGTAATATACTTTCATGAACCGGCAAGACTGCTATTGATTTAATCACTCCAAGTATCTGTGATGAATTAGCATCAAGCACACTGCGATATTTTATAGATACACGGAATTTTAGAAAGATGTAGCTATATACACTCTGTATCAACATGCAGTAAGTATTTGATGATTATGAGAGGAATTGTTCTGAATTGTGTCTTTCCGTATTTTCAACCGCTCCTCTGTTTCCACATGCTTTAGTAAATATCAGTGACACCGCTGCAGCAAGACATATTAGTTGCAATGAATATTGCCCAATTTGTTTGTTTGTCTCCAGTTCCCCTTGAATACATGCTATTTCTTTCTGCAGATTCATTAGTTATTCAAAATCATTTATCGAGGAAGATTTCACAAATGGATTTTGCCAAGCTGACTTCTGAACTCTGAATAGTCTATCCTTTTGCTGGACAAAAAGGCAACCAGAATGCTCTCACTTCAGTTTCAGCAAAATTCATCTGAAATGCTCAGGTTTGCCCTTTAAAACTGGTCTTCCTTGAAATCCCCAAATCACTTTTAAATGGATTTAACTGTACCCCTTTAAGTTCCAGACTAACACAACTGTAGACATTCACAAATACTAATGCATTTTTTGATATAAGACATGAAAGAAACTGTCCCTTTGGCCTGTCTGACGCTATGGTTACACTACCTACCATGCATGCACTACCTCTCTGCTGCTTCTACAAAGTAGAGACACAAAATGCTTATACCCAAAAAAGTATAGTATTCTGGCCAAGTATTGCTCTGGCTTTACCTTGCCTCATCTCAAAGGTTTTATAACGTAAGCTGTCTGTAAAATTACTAATCAGTATGTATAATTAGTCAATATGTGCACAGCTTCACATAAGAGTTGACTTAAGCAAAGTTCCTGTATTCACATGGTTTCAGAGAGTTCCTGAGCAAATTACAGAAAGAAAATAAAACTGCCATGATGATAACGCAATTTGTAATATGATAGATTTTAAATACCACGGTAGAATACAGGAGGAGCAGAAGAGAGACGGGAAAAAAAAAAAAAAAAGAATTAAAAAAACACTGGGATTAGACATATCAGATATTTAGATTATATTAAGTGGCATAATTTCATTTAACCCATAAAGCTATGCTAACTCATATCACATAGTATTATTTTGGTTTGCTGAAGGTACAGTGAGCATTTGCCTAATGACCCACACTCTGAATGCAGCTCAGTAGGAGCTGATGGAATTTATCAAAGAATGATAAATTTACAGTGAGGGTGGTGAGGCACTGGAACAGGTTGCACAGAGAGGTTGTGGATGCCCCACCCCTGGAATTGTTCAAGGCCAGGTTGGATGGGGCTCTGTGCAACTTGACCTAGTTGAAGATGTCCCTGCTCATTGCAGGGGGGTTGGACTGATTTGCAGAGGTCCTTTCCAAACCGAACTATTCTATGATTCTATGATAAGAATAACTCTACAGTTGCTCAGTATCTTACATGTGTTCCCTATGTAGTTGCCAGAGAGAGGATACTATGTTACACGGGCTTAGTCTGACCCCAAGGGCAGTATTTTCAGTATAGTTTTCCAAAGACATACAAAAAGCAATAAGCTAGTGGAAAACTGGAGAAAAATCAAAGATGGGCCAGTGATGTTGTAATACCACCTTCCCTCATTTACATGGTAAAGATTCAGTGTTTCTTCCATCGCTATTTTGCATATGTTTACCTGGGTCTGCTTTAGAAAGGTGGAGACTGACAAGGTGACCAGCATGATTTGAGGGCCTCCCTGGGCAGAGCACCCTGGGGAGCACAAAGCATCAAAATAAGGTAAAATCTCTCTTGGACAGGAGCTGCGTGTGGGCTGTCAGGCTTAGCTGGACGAGGGTTGTATTGAGAGGTAAGATAACTAGACCAAAGTGTTCCCCAGCAGGACTGTTTCTGTAGGTCCTTCTCTGTACATCCATATCTTTCTCAACACCATCCCTTGCCAATTACTCATCTGTGTCTACACTTCTATCTTGTTTCTTATCCATTTTCTTACTGCAGACTTCAGGTTCCCCAAACACTTTCTCTTTGTTTTCCTGACCCAGACAACTTTCAAGCACTGGAAAAATGTAATTTCTTTTTTTGTAGGTGCAGGTAAAAGCAAAGATAATCACCACTACACTTAAACTTGTTTTCATGCTGATAATATGCTCCCATTCCTAAGTTTTAGAACACTATTCTAATGGTTTCTTCCCAGTGTAGGTGAGCTTGTAAAATTACAGAGCTCTGTTCTGGTATGGGCATGAAGGGATGAAGTACAAGGTGGTCTGCGCTGGGTGGTCAGAGCAAGAGAAAGATCAAGCATTCATTACGCATCTCATGATTGTCCTTACACTGGAGACTAATAGCCTATGTGTGCCACTAAGAGATAGAGAAATACCTTTTTCTGAAAAGCAGGCACATTGGACTTGCCATCATATCAGCTACCAGAAAACATCAACCAAATCCGTTCCAGATTGGAAAGGATCTACTTTTGTCACAACTGAGTGCCTAACACTTTCTCCTAGATTAAGTGCCTTGAGGAAAAACAGATTAAGCAAAACATTAATACTGTGTGAAATTCAAGGTATTTCTCAACCTGAAGCACTATGGGTTTTTTTAATACCACCTTTTCTTTTTCTGTATCTGTCCCTTCAGAAACAGGCTGCATTAAAAGATGACAAACAAACCTGCAACCCCCAGATGAGAGAGCCTGGCCAATGGCTGATTCCCAGGGAAGGGATGTTTAATGTTTCCAAGGAATAAATACTGTTCTCTTCCTAAAGACAGAGGTGTGATTTGGAGCCAGTGGAGCAGGAGTGGAAAAGACTGTGGGACAGGGAGGGAAAGATGAAGTCTGTGGAAAAGGAGAACGCTCCAAAGGATATGGTTATGACAAATGATTGTGTGACATGAAAATACCAGGAAAACAAGTGCTACAGTGATTAAGTTACTTGGCACAGATGCTGTTCTGATTAAAGCAAAAAAACAGAAAAGCAGTAAAACCTAAGGTAGCTCAGAAAGTCTTCTAGCTCACAGAAAGGTATCCATCACATTTCCAGCAGAGCACATTTGTCGAAACCCTGTCATGAGACATATTAAAAGACAAGACATCATTCTTACAGCAGACATCCCCTCTCCAGCACTGTGACAAAGGGGGACCCAGCATTTGTTTTTCCTCAGGATTTGCCTTTATCCTCTCTGGGGAACACACTTCAACTTCCAAGGAAATCTCTCCAGTGCTGATATCATGGCTCATCATCTCTTGGAAGTAAACAAAAATTGCTGACAAGAGTTGATGCTGTGCTCTGTATTGACTTTGGCAAAAAAACTATACTGGCTCATGAAGGCAAGAGCATGACAGGTTTTGGATGGTTTTTCATGCAGCAGAGCACCTTTCGTTTGCTGTAGCACAGCAGTATATCCCACAAGTATCACCTGTCTTCACAGTTTAAGTAGCTCATCTTAAAAACAGCACTCTTCTCTCATTTTATCACGTCCCCCAGATCCACATTTTCTATACAGCTTCAGATGACACAACTGAGGGCAAACAGTTATCATAACCAAATTAGAAGACTTTGGAATTGTACGATGCATAAAATCTCACAGTGTGGCAGCCCTGATATCAGAGTCCGATGAACAGTCAGATTGGCCCAAAGTACAAGGCACACAAGTAAAACAGACCCCAAGACTAAAATGCAAAGCAGTGAAGTATGAGGACTCTCAGAATTTAACTCAAAACAGGGATACAAACTTTATTCTCCAGATTCATCCACCCATTCATGCTCAAATTAATTTAGTTCATTTTCTAATCAGATTATCCAGTTTGCCAAATATCTCACAAAAATTGCCTGGTAGGGCTTAAAGGGATTCAATTTATCCCAGAGTGATTCCACAATACACAAGAATGCACACAGCACACACAGTCCCAAGCCTTTGTTCTTTCTGACTGAAGGTCTTTGACATTAAAATTTTAAAATCTGTTTTCTGGGAAGTTTCTTGCCTGCAATTTACAGACACAAATAACTGTCACAGCATTTGTAAGTACAGGTTTTCTCTTGAAGTGCCAGTGGATGTTGGATCATTCTTTGTTCAAGCTGAGGAATGGAAAAGCATTGCCATTAGGAGACTTTCCCACATGCTTAAAGGACCACAAGTGTATTAGGAGTGTGAAGGGAACCTTTCAATCTTACCACTGAAATCCAAACAGATCTGAGGTTGGCCGCATATTAATAAAGAACACAACGCCTAGTAACACAGTCAAGGGCTAAACCCTTCCAGTGGAGGCAGTGCACTGCAGGACTCACTGCCTGGAGCGCCAAATAGGTAAGTTTCTTAACCTTGTCTACTCCTGTACCATTGCAAATACTTCTTAGAGGAACAAACCAACGAACATGCCTGAGTTCTCAATAAAACAGATCTCCTGTGGCTCACAGAGGCATACTCCAGCTGACAATTCAATACATATAAACCAAAGGCATTGCAATCCTTTGCGTTTAATTACTCATTATACCTAATCGAATATAACAACACAGAAGGGTAGCTGCATTTCAAATTAAACGAATGCCAGAAAAAAACCCTCAACCCTCTACACAACTCCACTAAAATCTGACTTCACACATTATATTAGGCTATCAGCCTGGAAGGACTTTCCACTTTTTTTTGTGCTAGAGGCACAATTGCCCACTGAGCACGTGTAAAGACTACAGCAAAAACCACTTTGACTCACAATGACCACCTTACCAAGAAATCTAACTGAATTTAGTCCCAAAAATCTGTTCAGGTAGGGAGGGAAGGAACAAGGCTTAAAAGAAACCCTTTGATGTTACTCTTTTTGTTTAACTGCAACAAATACAACCACAGCTCCAGTACGTACAGACTTGGATGCTTTAAAGTATAAGCTAACAGAACTGTGCAAATGATACACCAAACTACAAAGAGGCAGGATCCATCCCATAATAAAAGTATCTTTTTTTAAAATTAACTAAATTCAAAATACACTTATTGTAGTATATGCTTATTTTAGTACCTGTAATGAGGCAGTACCTGGCAGTAAACAGTCTTGCATCTAATGGCTGCTACTAAACTGAGGAGTGGGTCAGGATATTGATCTGTGTACTGGGTTTCACACCTTATTATGGAGGCTTATTTATGGCTTTTAAAAGCTCAGTCACAGAAACAGAGGCTGAACCATATGTTTTGATATCAGTGAAAAATTTCCCCTTGATTTCCATGGGCACTTAATCAAGCTTAGGAATGCTAGAGACCACAGGTGTTTACTACATAATTTTCTCCTGACTTCAGCCCTGTTTTTTTCTCACTACTTCCATCTGCTATACCTTGTTTCTGTGTATATAAAGCACAATAGCATCAAAGCACATGTGGCAGGGTTTTGCTAGACTGGGGCCAGAAGGCACAGCATTTTGAGGGTACTGAACCCCAAAATGATTGAGATAAAAAACACACATTCTAGATAAAAAGTAGGGACAACTAGCTCCACTCATCTGGGTTTGAGGAGTTTCTTCTTTGTAATTACTTTTCCAATGGTTTTCAACGCCAATGTTACAGCAAACATATGAAGAGTAATAAACCACAATGTGAGAACACCAACTATTTTATAGTATTTAAGATGCAGGTATGTTCCAAGCTAGGTCTGTTTTTCAAAGCACTGCCTTTCCCTAAAAGAAAACTGAACTGATAAACAACTAAAAAAAAATTAAAAAAAATCATTTAAATAAAAAGATAAATAACTTTTTTGAAGTACCAGCTTGTACTTTACATGGTTTTGTTATATTCTGTTACTTAAAAACTCTCCTATGACCAGACTCCTCAATCAATTTCAATATATTCATTACTTACACCAGCGGTCCTAATGATTTTAGTGGGACTACTCATGCGAAAAAAAACTTACACATACGTTTCAACAAAAAATGATGTGGGCCACAAATGGAAAAAAGCTGAGCTGTAACACAGATCTGCTTCTAGCACTTCAGGACAGAAAAGAGAGAGAACAAGAAAACAAAGGGCACACTGTTCTTCAGCTGACGTTGACACACACCTAATAAATACAGCTGACTGCAAAGGATGTTCAAAGCTATTTATAAAGCTGAACAAGAATAGGAAGCATTTACATCAAATTACTGCCCACCTGATACACATGTATTTAACTATCAAAATTTAGTTCTGTTTGCAATTTAGATGTACAAGAATCATAACACAAATGACATTGTGTCATGATGAATTTAACAAAACTAAAGGATGTGTCTGCACAGCCAAGCCAACGAAAGCTATTCCTCTTCCTTCCTACTATCCTCTTAGACAAACAACTGGACTATATTCAACCTGCTGCTGCAAACATAGTAACAAAGATACTGAGATATGCTTATTACCAAAAGTAGATAGATGTTTTCACAAGCCACCACTGTTCACAAGTCAGATTTTTTCTATCTCCTATTGAGTTTCTGTCTGGCTTTAGGTTGAGTTATGAATTGCTTCTGTAAATTTTCCAATGGCCTTTTTGTTGTTTTTGTTCTCTTTCTGCAGAAAGCAAGTATGTAGCAAGGAAGGCATCAGGAACTAGGTAAGACCTGTATGAAGTTATTGATCCGCCTGAAATGGAGCGGTCCAGTAAGACTAACCAGTGTTATTTACCCTTCCAGTCCAAAAATGAAAGAACAATCAACTCCAGTTGCTCACATGGCTAGCAGGTTAAGTAATTGAAAATTTCTCTGAAGAAATTTTTCATTTCACAATCCAAACACATTTTTAAAAGCAGCTAGAACCATATTATTGGGATAGATAAGAATTTAAGGTGCACTACGTGGAGACTGGCATGCTAAAAATTTGCCAATTATTTGATACATGCTCTTGTAAAACAACAAACTGCACATTCAACTTGATTGTTACAAAAGTTACACAGAAACTAAGGTGCCTTTTACTAGCTTCTGTGTACCTCACAGCCAGGACCCACTGCGACTTGACACAGTCTCTGCAGATATATTAACCTATGCATTTTTTTTTAACTGCCTCTTAACCAGCTGCCAAGCCCTTCAACTCAGATTGCTTGTTTTCCACCTTAAATTACGATTTTAAAATGAAGCAGAATCACTCTGTACTTTTTATGGCCAACGTTTTCCTATTAATTTTGAGCACATCAGGTTGCAGGCAGATTACTGCGAATCACCGAAATGTGCCTCTGTAAACGGGAACCAGCTCGGTACTGACAGAGCCGTGGTAATCGGGTTTGTTCCCAAATCAAGCTACCATCAGTTGTCTTCACTTCACTGGCATCGAGGGCAAAGGCTCCCGCGGACTTCAGTGAGCTCCTCAGCCTGAGAGCCGTACTTACGAGCACTGTTAACCTGGAGGCAGGTGTTGGTCTGCCTTTACCAGGAAGACAGGGGTGCAAGAAAAAGATGCTGGCGGCTGGTCGGGGGATAGCGGGGGGACAAAGTTTCATTTGAGGGGCTGGCAGCACTTTGCATCCCCTGCATTTCACCTGCCTGATTTTCCCCCGTGGCTCCCCGGCAGAGCAGCGGAGAGGAAGCAAGAAAGCGGCTGCACGCTGGAAAAACAGAGCTGGAAACCCTCAAAACCGGGAAGAAGAAGTGGTGAGGGCTCTATACACCTGCGAGTACCGCGGGCTGCACTCTCCCCGGCAGGGTATTGCATCAGCACCGGCGCAAGCCGCCGCCAGGAGGGCCGTTCCCCCTCCGGAGGGCGGCAGGAGCAAGGTTTGCCGCCGCCAGGCTCCCCGCGGGCAGGCTCAGCCCCGGCACCGCGGTGGCCGCAGCCCCACTCCCACCGGGGCGGCCGCCCCCCCCGCCGCCTCCGCCCCGGGGTCCGGGGCTGGGGGGGGGGGGGGGGGGGGGGGGGGGGGGGGGCGGAGTGCGGGCGGCGGCGCCGGTGGGCCCGGGCCTTACCTGGGGATGTACCTGGCCTCGTCCCCGAGGCGCACCTCGAAGTCCCTCCAGGGCTGCTCCAGCCCCGCGGCGGCGGCCGCCGCCGCCGCCTCCCCCTCGCCCTCCGGCTCGCCGCCGCCGGTGCGCCGCCGGGTGGCGCCGCGGAAGCCGCGGGCGAACTCGGGGAAGGTGATGGCCCCGTCGCGGTCGCTGTCGAGGCGCTGGAAGATGGCCTCGGCCTCGGCCGGCCGCACCCGCAGCTCGGCGCAGAGCGCCGCGAAGTCCTCCCGCTCGATGCGGCCCGAGCCGCGGGCGTCGCAGGCCAGGAAGAGGGCGCGCAGGCGGGACAGCTCGTCCCCCGCCGCCTCGGGATCCATCGGCCGGCGCCGCGGCCGGGGGCGCGGATACTCTACCCGCGGACGGGACGGGACGGGACGGGACGGGACGGAGCGAGCGGCGGCGTCCCGACCTGGCGGCACAACTTTGCCGTCGGCGGGGCGGGGCGGGACGGGCCCTGCTCCACCCCGGCGCCCCGCGGGGCCGGGCGCGGCCGGGAGGCGGGGGGCGGGCCGCAGGTGGCGTCTGTCGGCCTTGGCAGGCGCCCGGCCGGGCCGGGCCGTGCCGTGCCGTGCCGTGCCGGCCCGCGGCAGCCGGGCAGGGCAGCCGGCGCCCCCGGGGGAAGGCGGGGCCGGTGCCGGCCCCCTCTGCCCCCGCGGGGCTCCCGCCCGCAGCCGGAGGAGGACGGGCAGGGTGTTCCCCCTGCGCACCTCCCCGCCCCGCACGTCGCTAACGGCACAGGTAACTGTCTGCGAGGAGCACAGGGCAAAGCCACGTCCCAGCCACCCTGCAGCCGTCAAATGTGAGCGCCGATACTCTGCGGTCACCGTAAGGCGTGAAATCTCATTTCTGTTCGCCAGCCGAATAAAAAGTAGTCCTTGCGTTCGTGGAAGACAAAGAACCCAGGGTGACCCAAAGATCCACTCGATGAATTCTTGCTTGCTGACCACGAGTGGTCTTGGACTTAACACGTTGCCGAGCACGTGCTTGCTGCTATCCCATCACCGGTAGTTTAGACATGCACCTTGTTAAAATACCAGATTAAACTGAAAATGCGAAAGCTACATTCAAATCAATCAGCCAAAGGAGCCGGATTTTCAGTGCTCTGTACAGAAGAACTAGCGCCTGTCTCTCTTCACAGAAGTCAAGACTTCTCACTTTCTTGAAGTCAGACTCAAAACTCAGATTTCATTGGCAGCAGATAAATTTTAACTGAGATTTTTTTATTGTTATTATTTCCCTGCACTTACTCTTCTTTACGTCTACCTGCAAATGTAAATTCCGTATACCAAGGTTGTGATAAACAGAATACAAATCCAACTACCAAAACAGTGTTTCCTTATTGACCAAAACATAGCCCAAGGCTAAGTACCTCATCCAGCAAAGTACAAATAGTCCAGCTGACCTCTCATTAGAATAAATCACGTACTGTGAATGGGAACTGTAAGTGCTCCTCTGCCCAAGAGACGTGGAATGCCCTCAAAGGAAATTATTATTATTTTACAGGTTTTGATTACTATTTTGTCAGGCTTAGACAGACTCAGCCTAAAATCCTGCCAACAATCTAGTCAATAAAATGTTTTGTGAAATGTTCTCTGCACTCGAGAGAAATACAGCTGTTAAGTAATGTGGAATATAAATTTTAGCTTACAAATATCAGATAACTGAAGGACTTAAATTTATGATTTTATACATTCTTGTTACTACATTTCCATTACACAGTTGTAGAACTACTAAGAGTAGCAAAGCGGTATCATCTTTGGATTCTGAGTCTAGCAAGATCTAGTGTTTTAGTAAAGCAGAATTAATTTAACAAAAGTGTTCTTTCTGTTTCATAGTTTCTCATCCGCCCATCAAATTTTTGTACCCAAAGAGTATCATGAAGCCGTTATGGGGCTGATGAAGGGTGGTTCAGCCATCAAGAGACAAACTTATCTTGCTTACACACACCAGCTACCTGTTCATAGAAGTCGCGAGGTTTGCCTTTCAGCGTGGACAAGCTCCTGAGCTGAACAGCAAGAGTCTCAGACAGGGCTGAAGGGGTCTCACTAGACAGACAGGGAGCTCCCACTCAAATTGATGTGCTTACCTTCCTGTTTGCTTTTGTGGCTGCAGGTTTCTGAGTTGATGTTTGTCAGTAATCCTTATTCTTCTCACTCTCTTATTCACTCTGTTGTGGGTATCTCCTGTGGTAGTGACTGCATTGGACTGCTAAGTAGAGGGCATGGACTTTGGACATACAGCCCCCATCTTTTTTTTTTTTTTTTTTTTTTTTTTCCCTCTGAGATTTAACATCATCTTTTCCCAAACTTTTCTGTCTAACCCTGGTTTTCTTATATGACTTGGGTTTTGACCCTCCTGCTGCAAAGGTCTGCATCTTTGTTTTCTTTGAAAGTTTTATGTTTCTACCTATAAGATACAAGTAAATAATTAGTTACAGTGAAAACAAGTGGAAATCTTCACGTTAACATTCAATTTTGAATCAAGCCATATAAAAGTCTTGCAATATCTGCCAATGGAATGCCTACATGGGCCAGATTTCTGCCTTCATATGCAGGTAATTCCTTGTGTATTTGGTGGATGTCATTGTCTTTGGCATCTCCCTTATTTCCACTGTTACAGAAGTTTTGTCACACAAATCTCAGGCACTGGCATGAAGTACGGTGTGTCACTTAGCACTGCCATGGCATAGGTATATCTGCAAAAGAGCCGATGCCTGCAGTGTTACACAGTGCTTGCTTGGCAGGCCATGGTTCAGTCCAATGGTCCTAACATAACAGCACAGAGATAACAAAAGATTATTTATTTGGTGAGACCTAAGAGTGAGTGGTAAGGGCAGGATTCCCAGCAGGCAATGGCAAAACAGTGCTTTGTTCTGAAATTATGTGCCTATTCTTAGAAGGATCTGTCCCTTCAAATCCAGCTCTAAATTAAGTAAATATGCAAGACCAAAGCACTGTTTCTGTGGTCTATTAGCATGGATATGGTACAGGAGAAGTTTTAAGTTCAGAAGATACCAAAGCTACAGATACAGATATACCCTACATGCAATTTTCAGTCTATCTGTTTTACTTCACAAGCTAATCAGAGCATCTGTTCGGCTGAAGAGGCAGAACAGAACATGAAATCATGCTCAGGAACTTCAGGGAGGCCTAAGATAACACAAAACAAGAAGAGCTTCATCATATCACTACTTAAGTGTCCTGTTGTACTGAGTGGGAGAAGGTGGGTTTTGACACAGAGATTAAATGGAGCAGATTAGAAGAGTTAAATGGAGCAGATTAGAAGAGACAGGGAAAACAGAAACGGGAGGTGTGGCACCACATGACATCATGACCTAGCGTTGCCCCAGAAAGCAAAAGAGCAGAGGAGATGAGCTGGCCAGTGGGATAAGCTACAGAACTCTTAAATGGTATTTGAATACATGTGGTCTCTGAAAGTAACTTTGCAGAACAATGCAGAAGCCCAGAAAAGCTGCAGTGCTGTGCTCCAGGCAGATCCTATACCTGAAATAGCAGACCTCTACCCATCCTTCTCTATATTTCGTTCTGCTAATCTTACACACATGCTAAAGGAAGACTTCTTGGAATATCAAGCATTTAAAAGTTAGGAAATGGAACATAAATTGGAATAATTATTCAGCAATTTGCTTTTCCTCATTATTGTATGTGGACTTGGGCATTATTTACAATTTAATGCACACTATTCAGACCTTACTCTGAAGACAGAGTATTTCTTTTCTATAGTTCTTGCATATATTAACTAATCTTCCCAATATCATGGATGGTTAAGAGAGCGAATGGATCTCTCTGTGGCTGCAATACTTGTATATTCATCTTTGTCCGTTTTACATTTGGACAGTTTAAGCAATTTAGCACAAACTGTCCAGTTTACTTGGAAAGTAGAGCATAAGTAAAATAGAATCAACCAGTAATATAGAAACACCTCACTGAAAACAGTTAGTATTACACAGAGGTATCATACCAGCCACAGCACCGTGAACACTAATTAATTAAACCTGCTCCAATTTATCCACTTGATGACACAAACTTTGCCATCTCTGCAAGCCACCATATATCTCAAAGCATCACTATCCCATTTTGGCGCTCCATCTCTTCCTTTTGTACCCGTACCTGCTCAGGCAGCTAGCCCTCTCCCTACCATCCGGAAAGGAAGCACAGCGTGTGCAGGCAGGTGAAGGGCATGGTGAGAAGGTGACATGCAGAGTGGAGTAGCTCTGGGAGTTCTCCAGCAGATGGGCCATGGTAGTGGTTCTTCCCCCCCACTGTTTCCCTTCTCTGCCTTTCTCCTACTGCACCTTCATTTGCCCTTGTTATGACTTTGATGGCATTTTCAGCTGCTTACCCCATTATATCCAGGCATGCACCTCATGTGAAGCATGTAGGGTAGGTGCACATACTTAAATACCAGGTCTGGGCAGATTATAGACCATTGCTACATACTCTCATTCTCTGCTGTATAATTTTTGGTAGTGCTGAACGTGACTTACTCCTATTGTCTTCAGTTAAAAACTAAGTGTAATGTATTTAGTAATGGGTGTCATGTAGACTGTAATTCTCAGATATATTGCATCTTTATAACCTCTGAAGGGGAAAAGACATGACCTATATCTTTAAAAACTTAGTCCAAGGCAAAGAAATTAAGAAACTTGCATAATATTGCAAAAGAACACAATTTTATGCTTCTACTTCATAAAAAAAATGAGGCACAAAATGACATAAAAGTTCTTTGTCAAAGCAGAGGTACATTTGAAAGCCAAAAATGTCTCTCAGGATACACAGAATTTTTCATTTAGCTGAAATGTTAGCAGTTGAGACAGTGAGGTTAAGAAAGACTTTCACAGTTTCATTGATTTCTTTAATGGACTCCAGACCGTGACTGAAACAGAAATCATACAGATGAAGCATCTTCAGCCTGCGAGCAAGAAAATAGACCATTAATAAAAGAATAGTGAAGTACCCAAAGTGCTTTTGCAGAAATTATTAAGTATTGGCAGCAAAGGAGGTACGAACATCTGACAGCCTTTTTAAAAGCTTGTCTGTATGATCAACTGAATAGCCAGGGAGATGCTGAACTGACCAATAATGACTGCTGGGCCTAATTTGGAGGTGTCAGCAGTCATCCTCATGCTGCTCTAACAAGAGTACTCCAACCTCAGGAATAACAGAAAAAAACTGTTCTCTTGACAGGCTGTCATGTTGCCAGTTCTCAAAATCTGTAATGGTTTTAAATAACATAATCAGCTAGCAGTAAATACTTAGGAATTTAATCTTTTACAGGAAGGCTTTCATGATGATTTTCATGGTATCTTGATTTGGTTTTTATTCTGTCCTATTTTCAAGGTGTTAGGAAACCTGACAAATACCTTGCTTTTAAATGAACAAGAATAGAAATACAGAATTGGCTGAGTGAAATGCAAAAGGAGTCACCAAATCTTAAATTCCACCTTCAGGTATGGAAGTAACACTTCCTCAGAAACAAAGGGGCAGATGAGACTGTTTGACGTGGAAAGATCCACAAGGATCCTGGAAAATAAAGGCTTTTCTTCCCTTGTCTTTTCAGTCCTGCTAGGCCCAAAGAAATCAAAGCTGCTAGATCCATTCTGTCATTATTTTCTTGTGGTAAGGCCGGATTGCTACAAGCAGTAATTACATTGCTCTGTGGAGAGAAAGCCTGACCGCTGCTTAATTTTTTAATATATCTTTTTCCATAGCTGTAAAAGAATTAATCTAAAGCAAAATTCTCTGAGTCCATTCATGAAAAGAACTGAAAAGAAAAACAGCACAGAGAAATAACGCATCAATGGAAAAGTAATTTATTGCATTAGATTATTATATGCTGCTCATCATTAAAAGTTTTAATTTTACCATGGACTAAATATTCCTTCATGCATGCTCACAGATGGTGCAATCCATATTGATCAGGTTCAGAAGTTTCCTACAGAAGCCATGAAGAGTCACTCTTAGTGCTGTAATGGACAGAATAGCCTAAAGAGATAAGCAAAATAAGCTTTCTAGGTTAAGATAGTATCTTTTTTTTGACTGAAAGATATGCAAGCTATCAGGTACATAAGCATTGCTTGTGTTTGAAAGCCTACATGCTTTCTACAATTCTAATAGTCAAAACCACATTACATCTACTGATGAACCTTCTCTATTCTTAAGGAAATGGGCACCTCAAAATGCAATTCCCCATGTGCAAATCTAGTTAACGATGAGCAGTGCTGAAGACAGAGGATAGATGAGTCATTTTCAGGACAGAGATGAACAATGTTAGGTCGAACAGACATATCTCCTTCCGGTTAGGATTAGCTTCAACCTTTTTCTACAGAATGGTGCCAAAGCTCTTTCAAAAACACAGCAAGGTCCAGGTTTTCCTTGCAAACAGAAAGGTTGCTGTTTCACCCCCCTTCCTACCTTCCTTTCTTGCTCAATGTGTTGGAATGTTTCCCCAGAAGCAGGAGAATCAAGTTTAATTCACTTCCCTGCCTGAAGCAGTGTCCTAACTGCAAAGCTACTGGGGACAGCGATGGAGTTGAGAAGCACCCAGCTGCTCAGAGACACTGCTCCAACTGTCTGTGTTTTTCAGTTCATTGTAACTAGATAAAAAAGTCTTTGGAGCAGATGCTGGATGCCGTTTTCCCTATGGCAGTGGATCACCGATCCATCCTTCATTTCTCTCTGTCCAGTCCAAAGAATCTTACATTTTCACAGATTCTGGGTAAGTGGTACATATTCAATCACTTGAGCAACTGTAAGACAGCCTAAAGGACAGTGTTTCTTAAATGGAGCAAGAAATATCTGAATCTGTTCAGGCAGAGAGGAGGACTGAGTCCATCTCCCAAGCTGGTGTGTAATGCTCTTACTTTCAGCTTGCTCTATAAAGACACGCACAATCAGTACTTCTTTCTGCTTTATCTTGGGCAAAAGTGGCTGCCGCTGTTTCATTGTGTGAAACCTTCTCCTGTTCCTGTTAGGCAAACTTTGTGTATTGACACAGGCCCTTAAAGAATAAGGGAAGAATGTCTCATTTCTGGATCCCAAGAGAATTTTGGCTGTTAGGCTGCTCAGTGCCTACAGGGCTATAGGACATGCCCTGACTTCTGGGCAATTTTCCTGGGAAAAACAGAACTTGTCAATGCCGCACTGAAGGCAGTTTTGGATAGTGTCTCTCAGTCCCCTTGACTGCAACTAATAATTTCAAAAGTGCCAGATCTCAGGCAAAGGCACTGAAACTCAACTACCTACACAGTTAAATTGTTTAGAACAATCCCCCGACATTGGATGCAGGCCAACTAGCACCTCCCTAATGATTTCTTTGTCCTAATGAGCACCATTTGGGAGCTAGGATAAGCCAGTTTTAATGTGGCTACCCTGTTTTGGTAGGTAAGTCCAGTTTAATAATAATGAAGTAGACACTGTCGTGTCCACTGGCCTCAGTGCCAGAGAACAGGTCTGGTGTTTTTAATTTATTACAGTAGAAAAATAGCCTATGTAAGGGTAGAAAAATAACCTGTGTAAGCCTTTTTATTTATAAAAGGTCAGAATAACATTTGAGATGATGATGTTAATAGAATTGACTTCCTGAATATATAGTACTTTGAAAATAGTTCAAATTTGAATGCTGAATAAATGTGAACACAAGTAATTTACCTTTTCTCCACCTAAGCAAGGTTAATTCTGTATCATGTGAAAAATAAAATAAGTGCATTCAAAAACATTAAATAATTATTTATTACAATCTACAACCAAACAATATTGCAATAAAAGAATGGAGACCTGGACAAGAAGAAAGGTGTAGTAAAGCATCCCTCAAGGATCTTCTAAACAGGAAAGGGTTAAAGGAAATTCATGGGGGTTTTAAACCAAAGGAGAATAAATGTTACGTGACTCAGAGCTGAAAAGTAAAACAAACAATAAAAGAATCACAAACTTGTAAAGCCACACTAATTCTTCTGGAATGTAAGATAAAATACTGTGCTTATTATCTTGAAGAGGAGTGAGATTTTGTCATAGCCTTAGAAAGAAAACTTGAAAAAACAGCTGCCACAGTTTCTACCAATTTAAGAGATCCTCTTTTCTCATCATACAAATTACAGAAAAGACAATTCATCTCAGCGACATAGTATAAAATCAGAAAGGAAAAAAAAATTAATTCTATTGGATGTTTCCTCCTCTAAAAAGTCACTAAAACTAGGTTCCTTCTCATCTGCCTCCAAAGCATAAAGAAAAAAAATTATGTTCTTATGAGCCCAAATCCATTAACAGATTTACTATGTCCTTTAGATATGTGTATTATCTTGCAGATCTTCAAGATTTACACAACTGGAGAAGACTACAAAGATAACTATTTCCAACGTGTTTTTTTCTACAGGTGAAATTTCTCCCACAAATTGTATTGTAACAACCTTTGCTCACAAATCTTTTACAGAGTATACTGATGTTCATCTATTAGTAAACTTCAAGTACATACTCAAGAACACCTATGGAAAGTTAATTTTATGTATGCAAAATAAGTGCTTTCTGTAGCAGGCTGATCCTCCACCTAAACCACCTGACTTCTGAAACTCAAAGAAAACAACTGCCTGTCACTCAGCTGCATTAAGTTAGGGTTTAGCTATAATGAGGTCTAAGTGCTTTAGTTGACTACACTGCAGGGTTAAAAGCTGTTTGTTGTATTGTGTCATATTGTATTTCATACCACTTTATAGCTATGTGACAGTTAATATAATGTGCTCTGCTGACTGCTGGGGGTTTTTTTAGGAGAAATGGACTATCATGTTCACCCATCTGATCAGGGAGGAAAAGCATATCATGTGACTCCGTCTTCAGCAGAAACAAGAACAACTCTAGTTTCAAATAGTCATCATGAACTGATAACGTTCAAGCTAAAACTAAGGATGATACAGTGGATAATTTTGAATAAGTGGATTTGAGAAAAAAACAAACAAACAAACAAACAAGAAAAGAGAAACTGTTCACAAGCAACCCAGAGCAATAGGAAAAGTTTTGCTCTTAATTAACGATTTGTTAAATGATTCATTGCAACAGTGTCAAAGATGTGTATAATCATTCTTACTTTCATGATAAACTTTTAAAAACATGGCATTTAAATAAAACACAATCTTTTGTAAACTAATTTACTCTTCTTAATTTCTGTACTATATAGTATTAAATATACTACTTAAAATAGCTACATCATAATGCTGTCAAATATCCTGTCCTTGAGAGCTCTAATTTTGAAAAAGTGATGTAGAACCTGTAAAAGCAAATACTTGGACGACAGACATTATGAATTACTATAACATGATTATAACACACTGTAGGGCAGACAAATTCCTGCAAGGGTAACACAAACTGGTTGCATTTTAAAAGCTACCTCTGAATGGCTTTAAAAATATATTTTGCATTTAATGAGAATAATAATGCTTTCATATTTGCATTAAATTATCAGGATCTGATAGGAAATGCTGTAGCTGTAGCCAAAGACTGAAGGATATTTCTTCTGGAAGGCCAGACACTTACCTTCTGCGGTTACTACAGAGCTTTTTAATTGCATCCAAACTGACATCTCTGTAGAAACTGAGCTTCACACATTCCAGACTGACCTAGCAAAAGCTGGCCAACAGGCACATCCTGAGACCCACAAACAAAAACCAAGTTCACCCTATATTCTTCCAGATATCTTCAAGAATACCTTCATGGCTTCTATAGGCACAGAGACCTACACATCACATCATTGTAAGTGCTGAGTCAGCTTTACTTTTGGAAAACCACAAATAAATATTAAATGTAGAATAGTAATGTTGATGAAGTTTGAATTTAATTTTCCATGCTTTAGAAAAATCAAAGGAAAGAAAGGGAAATTATGTATAAGCTGGGAAAGGAAAATCTCTGGAAATAATAGCAAGATTCATAAAAATTTTTAACTGAAGGGGAATCTTAATGTATAACTTTCAAGGTTAGCAAGAGGCATTTTGTCCACATGTCCAACTTAAACAGCCAGTTTTCCTCTTCTTTGTAGTGTCACTGCTACTTCCTAGACACTATAATTCAGCTGCCTCTGCTATTAAGTTATTAGACCATTTCTTGGCACAAATTTGGCCTCTTCTAACTAGCATTCTCCAAACAATTTCCAGGCGGCTAGAATGGTTCAGATACTGTTCCCAAAACAGGATGTGCATGGAGTCAGACTGCACAGACATGTGCTGTGCTATGTGGATTGGTTTCAGTACTGGGTAATACTCCCAGGCACACTCATTTATTTACTAGTACAGATCTAAGAGCTGTTGCTTTTCTCACAGGGCACTGGGGTGTCAGTTAATTGTAAAGAAGCATTGTCAAGTGGTACATTTCTGCAAAGTGATCTAAAAATATATAAATATATCAATGACTAGGGTAAAGGAAAGGAAGTGCCTCTTTCTTTACAGTTCCCATTTCCTATAATGGCAAGCAGTGATATTTCTAACAACCACTCTGTGGCAATTGTATGAGTTTAGTAACTGAACTTGAACCAGTCCATATAAATGCAAGATGATTTACAGGTCCATCAAGAACCTTGCTAATACTTCAGCAGCGTCAGGTTTCTGTCCAGACAGCTTAAGCAGCAAGAAATGAAAAAAAACCCCAACAAGCACAGACCAAAACTAATTAATATAAAGAGGCATATGTGACCATTCCTTGGACAAGCTATTCTTCCAGTTTTTATTTCAAACTAATTAAATGCAAAATGAATCAGCTGTATCTGGTAAATTTAAAAATGAAATTTATTCCATTATATTTAAATAAGGATGGAAACAGAACTGTAATAAGATTTTGGTTTTTGAAAAAGATTTGGGTTTTATACAATAATTTAAAAAATAAGAGCAACTACTGTAATTCAAAACACAGCATCGAAGAACTTAGGAAACATAACTGGCAGCAAGAAATTTACCAGTCTGTCTCAGGTGTAACCTGCAGCTTGGAATACGGTCATCATTCTCATTTGCAGGGGCAGGGGGCATGGTGGTGTAACTTTAATTGCTATTTTAACATGAATACATACTGTACTACAAAGCCTATGCATCATGCAGTAAGCTGTAAGAGCTTGTTTTCAATTAAGACTTTTATAATTAGTGCTCATTTTCAAAATACATAATTATATCTAAGTATTCAATTTTGTTCACTTATCACAACTCAAGGAGTAAGATTATAAAGTGACAATAACACAGTTAAAAGAAAATGTCTCTGTTTTTCAGTAAAGGGGTTGGAAAGTAATAATGTAAAGAATTCTACAGAAAACATAAATGTAAAATTGTAACTCATAGCAACTGAGAAATTAAAATCAATTCAGATGACTACATTCATTTGAATTCTTTCAATTGACAGAATGTGAATATTAATTGGGTGAACGCTGAAGTAAATACTCTTGTGAATAAATTATCTCAGAAGGAAGCTCACTGACAGCAGCAGCATTTGATAAAGAAAAAATTGTGGTTTCCAGATCAATAAGGACACCTATGTGTTAAATCTTTAAAATCCACAAGTCTTACTCAGCTGACAAAATCCAGATAAGGTGGTTTCATTGGCTGCCGAAGCAAGCAGCAGGGGCAACACTTGGCTCTGGCTACATGATAGTTGCTGATAGCTAGCTCAAGGCTACATGTTCCTATTTTCTCTTGTTTGTAGAAAATAGGAAGATTTAAGAGTATACATTTTTGAAAGAGAACTTGTGTATTATTCTGCTGAGGGACATAAGTCTTTGACTGTATTGGTTAGGCTGCAGAGAACTGGGATACATTCTACGTCCTGCTATTTAATAAAAAAAAGGCAGAAAGGATGTTTGGTCTTTGTAATCAGTGTTCTTTATTCACAAAAATCTAAAATGAAAAAGGAAGCATGCAAAAGCATAAGGCAGTCATCTGCAGTCAAAAAGCTACACATTTTCAAATCTGCAGGACTACCACTTCTGCTATGATAACACCACTGTAATTCAAGACAATCATCCATGAAGTAATACTAACAGGGAAAACTGCAAGTCTCTGCCTTGTGTTTCGACTATAGCTTTAAAAAAAATGCATGTGTTTCATTGAGTTCACTATAATAAATGTTAACTTCAGAACAAATTGTAAGCATACAGCTGGCAACATGTGACACTTAGCATTCCTTAGTGATTTGTTCTTTAAAATCAGAGGGAATAAAAGTAATTTTCTAAATACTGATAGAAATCTTACCAAAAGTGCAATGTATCTAAGAATCTGATTTACAGAAACAAATTCCAGCTACTTGTTCACAGCAGTACTGAACATATAACTGAGAACAAGAACAAATGACAACAGATAGTGAGATACAGGTAAGATCTACAAACCTGGAAACTAAGGTGAGGCCATGAAAAAAACCCTGTAGTGCATGTGCTGAATAAGCAGGGCCACATAAAACAATTATAAAAAATAAAATTGAACAATATTAAGGATAACCCCCAGAAGACATTTATATTGAACTCTGTTAAGTCCAAATATGAAGAATCATAGGCCCAACTGCAATAAAAATATTTTGAAATGTCCAAGTACTCCAGACATCACAGCAGTTTAAAGCTGAGAACTTCTGCCTTTGTGACTTTCACAGGAGAGTGAGAGGGCTGCAGGGAAGGTGAATGTGGAAGGGAAGGCCAACTCCCCCACATGGGTAGGGAAAGAAGAGAGTCAGCTTTCTCCAGTACCTGACGAAGTGATGGCACAGAAAGCTGGGATAGAGAGGAAAGCAAGGAGAAAGCTACAGCTTTCCAGTATTTGAGCCCTTGTCAAATGCAATGCATTCTACCTTCCGTTCTAGGCATGTGGTCACGTCAAAATCCAGCTCCCAAAATTATATGCTATCTGCATGAGAAGATCACAGCTAAGCATCTCTTTTTTTGAAATCTCTTGAATGGTTAGAATTATTGCTTGATAAAATATAGGGAAATAACTTTTCTGCTATATTTAAAATAAATAATAACATTTTCTTTCCTTCTCTCTAAATGTCAAACTAGAGCAGCCTATCCTTGCAAAAGAAATTGGTGTAATTATTTTAGATTAGAGCATTGATGCAATCTAACTACTTTAAGTGATACAACATAAACAGAAACACCTTTTGTCTGATTCTTTCAAATGCAGAGAGCCTTCCTCAGAGTCAGAAAAGTAGAAGGCAGTCACAGGAATGAAGGTCCCTTAAAATGATCCTGACAATTTATTACACACAGCAAGCTAGGTATAATTACAAAAAAAAAAAACCCAAAAACCAAAAAACATGTAGCCAACACAAATGTACTTTAATTCATTTTCAGCACAGAAAAAAAGTACTAAGTTCAGGATCAACTGAAAAGTTCATGTTAACTTACATATAACTGGACAACAACAAACAAGTAAAATGGCTATACGTATAGCACTGAACTCTATTAAAGAAACATAAAAGGTAACAAGAATATATGCTACTACAGCTACCTACGAAACAGAGACTGGCATCTTAATATATTGTGATTCAGGATAGCAAATTTAAAATGTACTAAAAAGCCCTTCTGCTCTTTTACCTATTTTGCTCTCTGTATTTTAATTAGCAGGCACTTAGCCTCTTAAAAGATGGAATCATGATGAAAAGAGAGTATATTCATTATACCTGCCGGTAACTATTCTCTCAGCATGAAGCTCTGAAACCTGTGACACACCTCAACTCCATCAGAGAAGATGATCTTTTAAAATGTAAATAATTCTCTCATCAAAAATAAATTCAATTTGTTACAGTCAAAATACTAAGATCCACAACTGTAAACGAATGGACCGATAATAAGTGTATGGCACTCCCTTTTTCTCTTCAAATCCATAAACAGAGTAGCTTTTTTACTACTGAAAAATAGCAATCTAAAGTCCACTGTGAGATACATGTTTTCAATTGTTAAAAAAAATGGAGCTGCCTTGATGGTATAAATAATTATGTGCAAACAATTATTTTTCTAGACTTTCTATATCAGAATACAGTTGCAAGACAAAAGTCACATGGGGAAAGACATTTGCCTCAAAAAGACTAAGGAATTAGCTGTGGACCAGCCTGTGATGAAGTAATAGATAACATGAAACTACTGTTACGTAGGTGAAAAAAAAAACCTTGAAAAGCCATACCTGGAGAATATTTTCCTAGGGTTCAAAGTCACAGAATCATAGAATCATAGAATCATTTAGGTTGGAAAAGACCTTCAAGATCATCGAGTCCAACCGTCATCCATGCCCACTAAACCATGTTATGGAGTACCTCATCTACGCACTTTTTGAATACCTCCAGAGATGGCGACTCAACCACTTCCCTGGGCAGGCTATTTCAGTGTCTGATAACGCTTTCAGTAAAGAAATTTTTCCTAATATCCAACCGAAATCTCCCTTGCCACAACTTGAGGCCATTTCCTCTTGTCCTATCTCCAGCCACCTGACAGAAGAGACCAGCACCCACCTCGCCACAACCTCCTTTCAGGTAGTTGTAGAGAGCGGTAAGGTCTCCCCTCAGCCTCCTTTTCTCCAGGCTAAACAACCCCAGTTCCCTCAGCCGCTCCTCATAAGACTGGTTCTAGACCCTGCACCAGCTTCGTTGCCCTTCTCTGGACACGCTCCAGCACCTCAATGTCTTTCCTGTAGTGAGGGGCCCAAAACTGAACACAGCACTCGAGGTGCGGCCTCACCAGTGCCGAGTACAGGGGAACTCGAGATCTGTCATAGGTATATAACTATTCAGATTTTCACTGATAACCCCACTGGAGTTAGGAATATTCTTACTAAACTTGTAGCTGAAACCTAGCTGAAAAGAGATGCAAGCAAGTGAAACAGCAGGCTTAGAGTTAAAAACATACTTGGAAAAATTGGAGAAAAAAACAGGATATAAATTAGTGAGGACAAAATCTTCATTAATTAGATACCACACTTAGGCAGGTATGATTAACTGCACCAACTGGTTGAGAAATAACTGGTTAGATAGAAATTTTTCAGGAAAGTATCTGGAAGCGTGTGAATCATCATCTGGGCACCAACCAGCAAAAAAACAGACATCATACTGGATCTATACAGAGGAGCACAGCCTCAGAGACACCTGATGTGACCTTCCACTGTGTTCGGCACTAATAAGGTCTCAATGGAAGAACGATGCCCAGTTTTTGCTACATGGGTTAGATGGAGAGATTTCTTAGGAGAATAACATGGATCATAGCCTGGGAAACATGACCCTATTCTAAGGGTCTGAAAAAACTAAGTTTGTCGAGGAGAAGGGAACACTGAGCAAGGGTATAACAATATTCGGTATAACAATATTAGGTATAACAATATTCAGTATCAGAGGCTATTGTACAGACGTAGGGAATAACCTGTTGATCAGAAGGAAAATCTTTCTAGCAGTAAGGAATATACTGCCCTGGACATTAGAACATTACACAAGAAAGTTGGATGAGCTACATCAGGACCATCTGTACCAGTGTCCTACCTCTAACTGGCCAAGAGCAGATGAGCAGGAAAGAGTGTAAGAACAGGTCACACACAGATGAAGTTTTCCCCTTAATACTTTCCCAGTTTGCAAGCATTTTGAGCCCTAAGCATGCTTAGGCTCCACCACTGAGGAGTTTTAAGAAGGGATTAAAAGACACATTCCTGAAGAATAATCTAGGTATGATATTCTGCCTGGGGCAGAGGTCCCTTCAGTACCTATTTTCTGTGCTTCTACAAAAGAGAAAAAGAAAAGCACCAGCAACATGACCGGGAAATCACAGAGGCGGGGGGTTAAGTGGCTAAAGAACACCTGAAGTGGAAGAACATTACATCCCGTGTTTCAGGTCAGAGCCCTCTCTCCAAGTGTCTCAGGTAAAAGGAGAGAAATACCCGCTGTGCTTATAGGTTCCTCCAACATAGTGAGACCAAACCAAAGCATGTCTGTCAGACCCCAGCTGTCAAAACCAGCAATTATAATCAGGCTTAAATTATGCTTAAACAGAGCTGTCTTGCAACTCTAGTATCTGTTCTGGAGCATGTCACAGAATTCTGCTTGCATGCCTTCTCTGCAGAGGCTGAGCCAAAAATTAGACAGTGCTGCTAATCTGAAGAGATCTCATAAACAGAGCCTTGTCAATGTTAGCATGTTACAGATCACACATGCTAGTCATCTAGAGCATGTAGCTCTCCTTGGTTTTGCAGTCATTTGTATCTTCATATATATACACAGACGCAGACATAAACACAGTCTGAAGGTGGTATTTGTCCTAATTACAAATGCCTCTGGTCAAACATCAAGTACACCAACAACAATTAACATTTTTTTAATGAAAAATCTTTAAAATAACAACGTATATGGTTTTTCTTTTAATATAAAATCTGAAAAAAATTCTCACATCAATTGTAACATTCACACCCAACTCTAACAAAAAACTCCAGAAACATTTCTGGTTCAGGAACTGATCCAATAAAATTTACGTCTTTCAACCAGAATTCTCTCTGAGTTTTGAGGCAGCCATCATCCAAAAGAGAAACTGAAGCAGTTAATCATCAAATAGTCTGTACCAAACACACCACAAAAATTCCCTGAAACCCATCCGTATTGGAACCACTTATTTTCCTTCATTTTTATGGCAAACTTTGTGTGTATGTGGCATTCATGTACACATACATAGCCACATATGTACACATGCATAGCCACATACATAAACATACAGAATGGGCTCAGATGAGACAAGAGAAATTGCAGCTCAGACTTGGAAAACACATGCCTTTATACTTTCCATATAACACTACCTTAATATTAATTGAAATTTGAACTAATGGTATTCCAGTCATCACAGGTACATGTAGACAATAAATTCTGGATGAAAATTGTGAACGTTGTGCCTGAATGAGAATGCAGGTTATGCTCCCATACCTGACTATTTGAAATGCCACCTACATTTAGGTAATATAAAATGAACACGTGCCTAGACAGTTGTTCTGAAAGACAATTTTTAAAAGAAAATGATCACGTGTTATGTAGATCATGCACTGGCTACTGTCTTCTGGTTTCATGTTCACCAAACAATTAAGATTTGTCATTTTGTTCAAGAAGAAAATTATAAGATGTTTGCTTTTTCAACACTTTTGAGTATTTCTCTGAAAAAAAAATTGATTTAAATGTCACTATTAAAAAAGCCACCACAATTAAATATATAATAGTTTTAATATGAAAATAACACAGGACACAATGCTTGTAAGATTTCCAGGAAGATGATACTTCAGGTAGACAAAACTTCTATTTTCCTGCTAGTATACATATAGATCAGAGGAATAAGAAAAAGAATATTGGAATCACTGCCTGTGATCATTGGAAAAGAAATGAGATGGTTGTTGAATGTGTAAAATGTTTGTTACTGATTCATACTTAAAGAAAAAAACCAATGAATCAATGACCAGAGATTTCTGTGTGCTCTGCGTGAGTCCTCCATGGAATCTGGTGACCAGCCAGGGTTCATCCTTTCCTGTGAACAAATGATTGGCAAGGACAAAACCTTTCCTCTGTAATCATCTATATTCTTAACAAGAAATAAACATCAGTCATTTTAGCCAAGAGTAACAGTTTGTTTAAACTGTCAGAAGTATTTTTCTCCCTTATAAGAAAAGTTTATTAAGCTCTGCTTTCATTTTTGGGATGAGATATTTGCACCTTACGGCAGGCTGTCACAAATAAAAGTGACAGACATTTGCTAACGCTCTTTACAAATATAGAAAACTTTTACATATCTAGATACATATGTAAAGATATGTAACTAGAAATGATTATTGACATCTTTACTGTTCTCTGTTCTCTAACACACATACCTAAATATTAAACCAATTTTTCTAAGAGGAATTACATATCTAGAGAAATGTCCCAAAGTGACATTTGTGTTAAATTTCTACATAAAATAATTCATCTGTCTATGAAAAAGCATTAAACATACAGCTGAATAATAATGCATTTTGCTTCAACTCCATACATTATAAACTAAGAAGTATTTCATATATATGAAGATTTTACCAAGACAATATATGGCAGGTGGAGCTTCAATTTTGATTTTTAAATAGGAAATAAATTAATGCAGTAATAACCATAAGGATAGCAATTGCAATAAACTTCAAACCATAAAACATTTTAAATGTTTCTTCTTCAGCTGTAAAGCTTTACTAGAAGCAAGAAGATTTTTATCAAGGGTGTGCATGCAGGACTTTCAAATTGAGAAGAATTTAGGTCACATTTAAGGAAGAAGTTATTGGTTACCCATAGGATAGCACAATGGGGACCCATATGTTACATCTAAGGATGGCGTGAGGGTGTGTCAGCCGGGATTGTGTAGGCAGGGGAGGATAGGAGGAAGAAGACCACAGAGAAAATCCGACTCACTGACAATTTTTCATTCAAAGAATGAGTCTGTGCATTTGAGGAACAAGAAGTCTAATTCCTAAGGCAGCACCCCATGTATGTGCAGTTTTGCTGTGCCAATAGTTTGTTCCAAAGAAAGGTAATAAAGGGAAGGAACCATTCAATTATCTGCAGATCTCTGCATAGCAAGTGCCTTTCCAACCTTCATAATTACAACACTGATATATAATATTTGCCTTAACCAAGGATTTCTGGTGTAATTCTTAGTTAGAGAAAGGTGTCAGTCACAGTGTCTGATTAGCATATGTCTATTCTTTAGTGAAGTACACTGTGTATTCTTTACACTGGGGGTTATGCCACATAGACCATGTTCGAATGCCCATAATTAGCAAGGAAAATTCTATGAAAGAAACAAAATAGTAAAATATTTCTTACCACAAAAAAAAAGATAGAAAATGAAAAAGAATACTAGTTACTTTCAGCATATTAAACCTCAGACAAGTGCCTTACTCTCTTTTGCTTTTTGCTGTAGAGCTCAGAGCAAGATAATGAAGCTGGTGACAGCTGCCTGCCAAAGCCCAAATTCCTGTATCAGTCACCCTTTACAGCCACAAATATCAAGATACCTATAGATATCAAAACATCAGATTACTTCCAAAGTTTTGTCTGTTACAAGCACTACGTGATGAAATTAAGAAACGGTCATATTTTCAGAGTGATCTACATAGATTTACAGTATGTTTTAAATAAATATAGTAGTAAGACCATCACAGAAGTAGTTAAAGTTGATTACACTAAAATATATACACTCTATAGTAATATATATTAATTCCCACTTCTCCTTATATTATGGCTTCAGTTTAAAAGAAATTTATACAAAAACTGTTAATGAGAATGGTTTTCACTAGATCAACAAGGTAGTCTCTGTAGAAAGGAAAGTTTCTTATACTAAGATGCTTCCTCCACCTTGTCATCAGGCTTTTATATGTACAGCTTACTTTTGACAAGGAAAATGTACTGATTTTTAGAATAGAAATTAATTGTATGTAACCAAGAGTTACAGTTAATGTTCTATAAACAAGTTGCTTCATTTGAATTCTAAATGTGAGATCCACTAGCTTTGCTTGCAATTCTCATGCCTAAGCAGCTCATGAATGTCAATCTTATATCATAAGACAAAAACTCTGTGGTGAGTGTTCATTCATTAATTATCTCACCAAAGATGGATAATAAACTTGGGAACCTTACAACTATGTCACAACAGTATGGGATTTTAGTACACTAATTGACCAATTAAGAGCTAAAATGGCAGCACAGTTACTAAGGCATGTTTTGCATCAGAATATATATATATATATAAATATATCATATGCTAGAATAAAATTTATGCCAAATCATCATATCAAATAACACCACAAAATCTTATTATTCTAAAGAGACTGCAAGAACATTTTCTTCCTGCTGGAGTCTATATCACGTTCCCATTTGGAGGCTATAAACCCAAGCAGCATTTGTTTGCCTAAGAATTTCATGAGTGTGAGCATGCTAGGGGGCCGTTAGGAAAGTAATGCTGTATTCTCACTTTGATACCAATTTTCATGAGTAACTAGCAGGCTCAGCTAAAACAGTCAGCAACGTGGTTAATGAGCATGAAGAAGGAGAACTTCAATTACTGTCCTCAGGCACCATCAAAATACCCAAGACAGGTGGACAGAAGCAGCCTCTGCTACCTCATCATTTTCTGTGGTTCCAATTACATAGAACCACGGAGAAAGATAAACAGAATTACAAGAAGTTACAGCTTCAGTGAACTCCAGATTTCATAGTAGAAAAAGAAAGCTTAACTGAAGTAGATGCTGTCACAGTATCTCACTCCTTAAATAAAAACTGTTTTTTTATTTACATACATTTAAAAGGTGAGAAAAAATAATATTCTGTTATAAACAGTGAACTGCTTGTCAGTATCTGTATAGAAAATAAATAATTACTTCTCCAGCAATTTAGTAATTCAAAATGTTGCTCTCTTGCATAAAGCATCATGATTTCATCACAGAAATTCCTTTACAGAGTAATAACACAACATTTTCATTGTTCATAACAAGATAAATATTTCTGTAGAGGATCACTATCTTAGCCAGCTGAGATACACTCTGCAGGAAAATCGGTTTGCAACTTTCTCTAAACCAAAATTGCTGAAAATATTGGACATTTATGCAGATGCAACTGGTTTCTGCCAAATAGGACATCATTCAAAAGATCCATGCTTTCATTCACTAGAACCAGGCAGACTGTTGGTTCAGGACTCGCATACCACCACAATGACATCTCCGGTAAAGAAACCACAGTCTCTGCTTTTGGAATACTAACAAGACCCACATGATTTTTCAAATGGCTGAAATATTCAAATTTACAAGACTCATATATGGACAAACATTTTTCTTTCAGCATTCGAATTTGTACCTGATCACTCATAAATAGGTGCTGAAGTCCACTAGGCTTTTATCTGTCATTTGTGAAGAGAAGCTGAAAACTAAATACTCCAGTTTAGGACACTGAGTCACAATAAAGTGGACAACAATATCTCCCACCTAAAATGCAGCACATAAAGGGGAAATTAAATGCAAACATATTCTTTAGGTATGGGCCTGAATGTACCTGCCTAAAATGTCCCTGCCAGCATATTCAATGGCCACCGAAAACAATAAAACCTAATGTCCATTCATGCTTGCACAACTTGTCCATAGATAAACAGTGTACAATTATCATCATACCCAACTTTAACATCAAAACATGCTTGGCATTGTAGTCCCTTAGGGTTACGTGGTCCTTGCTCCTTGAAAAATTTACATTTTTTCAAAAAACCAAATGATATGATAACAAAGTAAAATACATAGTAGTAACAGTTAAGATTGGAGTTTACAACACGTATTGATTCCATTAACACACATACATAACATGGCTGGATCCTCCCCTCACAAGCTTTGGCATGGTGACCATCCTGACTCAGAGGGCAGATCTTCCCAAACCACAACATCCTCATCGACCAAAGACCTCTAACAATGCACTCTCTGTTGCTAAAGCAAAAGCCATCACCATTTCCTCACCAGTTAAGCAAAATGCAGAACTGTACATTGATTTAAGCTACCAAAATAAATAAAGGAATGGATAGTTATTTGCAACAAAAGACCTCATCAAAACAGGTTATTTTCTTAATAGCAAGATTTTCTCCAGTTATAATTTATTTTATTTTATTAGTATCTGTGTTTTGTCCATTATCACAGGAAGCATTCACATTCTCTCACTGAGGATGTCTTTCTACTTTCTACCCCAGTTGTGGTTTTTTTAAAGCTGTATGTAATGACTCCTACTGATATTCAGTGAGACCGGGTAACTTACTGTCTTTTCTATATATGAAATTCAGTCTGCAGAAAACACTCTGCAACAAAGTGTAGTTTTTAGCACATGAATGGTGGACACCATCACAATATTTTTAGGGTTCTCTGCCTTGTAAAATGTGTAGGTGACGTTCTCATGCCCTATATTATGCCATTTGTATAATATCATGCTCACAGGCCTATAGAGAAACAAGAAGTGCAGGCATGACTATGAATCCTATGGATTACACTAAAAGCTGCAAGTGCATAGCAAATATCAACACATAACATTACAAATATCAGCATGTGCATATAATGCAAATAAAGTAGATATAAATCAAACTGCACCTAGTTGTTTTAAAAATAATTGAGGCAAAATCAATAAATCAAAACTTCCTTAGCACAATGAGCCCAGTTGCATTGAGTGCAGTTAGTTTTCTCAGATATTTCAAAATATGTGATGAATATGCATGGGTAATGCTCAGGACTCTACTAATGTTCAGTGTCTGCAGATCTGGACAGCCACTAGCCATGGAGCTTACACATTTGGTAGTTAGAGAATGACAGTCAAATACTTTTAGTTTTCTGAGTCTGGGGAGAAAAGGATGAAATTACAGAAACTTTAAATCCAAGACCATTAATGCAAAAAGCAAATAAAATCCAAAATATGTTTGAAATTCTTTCAATTTTCTTTTTCCTAAATAGACTGGACTTGACACATCAAAAAGTTTGCAAACACTGATACAGAAGAACTGATGGCTTCCTATCATCCAGTTCAGGTATAATGCGGGAAGAAACATGCAGAACAGAAAGTTCTAAAACAACCCCAGGGAAAGAAGCAGATAGTAAAATATTAATCACTGTATCTGAATCTCCTTCTCTGGCAATCAGAGTGATGGAAACCTCTTCAGGATATCTAATCATATAAAATTTTCATCCTGATGGACCATAATTGTAGACACACAAACTGAAGATTTTGATGCGTGAAAATGTGAATGTAAATTTCTCTGGATGCCACTTAATTTCTCACATAGCAACCCTCCACCCTCTGAACAGGCCTGAACAGGCCTTTAACAACAGTGTCCAGCACAACATAACTCAGAACCTGGAAGGACTCAGCCCCTTTGCCAGGACTTACATTACAGCAACACACAATCCATTAGAAAAGACGAATGAAGTAGGAGAAATGAAAAAGATATTAAATGAGAAAGTTACATGGTTAGCCTTGAAAGCAGTAACAGATGTTGACATATATGCTCATTTAAGAACTACTTCATAGCCCATTAGCATGCTAATATCATGTAAACATAAATCTATTTAATAAAATCTATTTAGTTTTCAAAATTAAACTTACAGAAGCTTTAAAATTTCAGACTTGAACAGATGTGCAACTTTAATTCACCACCTTTCCTCAATGCCTTAGAACGTGCCTATAGTGGTATGATAATATAGACATTAATCAGGGTTTAACACAGCTCTGAGTCAGAGAATAAGGAAACCTTCCTTCTCTGTTTCTGCACTATACTGTTATAAAATAGCATTGCACTGAGCACTTTTTTTTTTCCCCTTAGACACTTTGGAGGATCACATCAATAAAATACTTGAATCCTCTGAAATGCAACTTAAACTCTCTTTACAATTCCTCTGAGAGGTAAGTAAATAATATCATCTTGTATTAGTTTATTTTTACTTAAGGAAAGGTGACTTGCCAAAGGTCAGAGTATCTATAATAAAACTGAAGACAAAACACATTGCTTTAGTGTCAACTCTTTACTTGCTTCTCTAGCTATTGCTGAGCAACAGCAGCTACCAAAGATCTCACTTGCAGCTGAACTTGAACCTCAATCCTCATATGGATCAAAATGCCTTGAAAATACGGAGTATGGTTAGTGACTAACTAGAATTATTCAGTAGACACCTTCTGTATACTGCAACAAACTAGACTGCAGCTTGAAACTGTTGTTCATCCCAAAGCAGCCCCACAGGATAAGGTGGTAGGTTTTATAGCTGCTTTCACGTGGCAAATATACACACAGATAAGAAAGGCCCTGTTTAAATTTCTCATCATAAGTTTGAATCTGCAGTGTGCTGGAAACTTTATGAGGTACTCATTTCCTGAATCTAGTAGGATATGAAAGAGAAGAGCATTCCTGCTGAGCAGAACCATATCTTACTTATACTTCTCATAGTTTTTTAAGTTTATTCTTTGTTCTTATTAACATTGTCCTTTGACATCTTTCCTTCTCTCCAATACTTTAAAATCTATTTTTAGAAAACCATTTGTCCCATATGATCATGATTACTCTTTTCTGCCTCCTCCAAATCTTTTAATTCCATCTTAGGAAGGAAAGAGATAAAATCAGTTACTTTGTATTCTCTGCCTCTGATGTCATTTCTACTATTTCTAAGAAGGAGAGGAATTCCCCTCTCCATGTACTGCATAACCTGTTCAGTCTGTTTTCACATTTTACGGATCATTATGGTCACTCCTATATTATAAAATGTGAGGGACAGAGGTAAGAGGGGATTAATATTTATAACAATACCTACATGTAAGCAGAGGAACAGGTGTTCTTTTGAAACTGGTAAAAGAGAAGTTGGAGAAGAACTGTCAGGAATGGCAGTGAAACTTTAATTACAGGATATGGATCCTGGCTGGCTTGTTTATAACTACAAATTTTGTTGCACGTGGCAACCACCTGCTCTCACCCTGTCATGCAGCCATACATAGACATACAGAAAACAGAAGCAGAATTCAGTAGTCAAGTACTCGGAATATGTCTGCAGCCACTGCTGCGATCATACCGTGTGTGCCATGCCTCAGCTAGCACTGAATGAACTCTAGCTGCATTGCTGCAGTACCATGGAGCATAACTGCAGTCACTGTAAACACCCAGAGCAGCTAAATATATACTTATGCAGTTAGTCAGCGCTGTATTTCACTCTACAGTGATCCCAGTGCTCAGCCAAGCTAGTTCAAAGCTAGTACAGATATGCCTAAAGGTCATGCTACCAATCGTGGTGAAGAGGTTCCTGGAATAACTGCGACTGAGTTATCTGGACCAGGAAAGCCAAGAGCTGACCTGCTGCTGGGCAGGCAGAGCACTGCTTTGTAACGCTGCTGGCGCAGCCCCTGCTCTCACATTTCAAGCGAGCTTTAATGCTTTTAATGCACCTGCTAACGTCAGCACAGACATCTCCCAAATCAATTAAGTGCCTTTGTTTTTTTAAACTGTGAAACCCAGTTTGCTCTGTGAAATGTGCAGTGGCTACACAGATTGGGTTTACCAGCTGTGAAAATCAGGCAAATCGTAAAGTGGGTGTGTAATTAACCAATTTTAGATGTCTAACCTTGAAAGAGGAAACACAGACTAAAGATTGTGTCAAAATTACTATGGAAGATACTGTTGCTATTATGTGAGTTAGAATAATTATTATTCTTAGTTAAATTAGTTAATAGTTAGAACCATTATTAAAATGGTGTTAGTTCACCAATAACTGTTTCCTAATTTTGAAACTATACTGAAGAGTTTGCTTTTGCTCCTGGATTGCATTTCTCTCTGACTTTTGTAACAAAGAAGAATACCCTTCCTCCCTCCCTGCCACAGAAGAAATGTAAAACCATACACACAGACAAACCAGACTGACTCCTGAGAGGCAGTCTGGAGAGTTAGATGCTCCTGTAACATCTGTTAGTATCCTACCGATTTCCATTTACACTGGCCAGGGATCTAGCCCATCACATACAATTCCAATTCACTGTGAGGAGACAAGTCCTGCCCTAAGCTTTGATATACATTAATTTATGATAGTACATGGTACTGCATGATATGAAATAGGAAGGACAGGTGAAGGGTCAGCAGTTCATCATATAAAGACATTTTTATGTCATTCTAAATAAAAAAATCAGACACATGCTAAACTAACAGAAAACATTTAAGCATCCTCAGAGCTTTGAAACACACATGATTTATTTGCTGAAGAAAATCAGATAGATGGGCAAGGTTTTGTTTCCATCATCTTAATCCATAACACATATTCTTTGCACAGAATGTTGAAGAACTGCTCTGAAGACAGTGCAGCTGACTACTATTACTTTCCTTTCTTCTTGCTTGTATAGTTTATTTGAATAAATGTACCACACAACAAAAGTATTGAATTAGGAAAAAAAATTATATTTGTCTCTGGAAAAAGCAGCACAAGTGGTAATAGTTTTCATTGAATGATATTATTACAATATCTGAAGTATGTTATCCTTACCAATAAATGATGCACAAGCTAACTTCTCAACTATTAACAATTAACAATGTGTTTCAAACAGATGAAACAGATTCATAATGCTCAACTTCTGGCAATTCGTTTAACTGAAGACAAATGACATTACCATGAAAATTTCCATAAAATTTTGCAAAAGGCATCCTTCAGGAACTATGAATTTCCCCTAGGAAATATCAGGTCTTTTCCCCTTTTTACACAGATAACTGCTTTTCAAATTTATAAGACATATAAGACTGTGCTGGTTTTTGGTTGGGTTAGAGATAATTTTCTCCATAGTAGCTGGTATGGGGTGATGTTTTGGATTTGTGCTGAAAACAACATTGATGATAATGTTGAGATGTTTTTGTTACTGCTGAGCAGTGCTTACACAGAGTCAAGGCCTTTTCTGCTTCTCACCCCACCCCACCAGCCAGTAGGCTGGGGGGCCACGAGAAGTTGGGAGGGGACACAGCTGGGACAGCTGACCCCAGCTGACCAAAGGGATATTCCAGAACATACGATGTCATGCTCAGCATATACAGCTGGGGGAAGAAGGAAGGGGGGACTTTCGGAGTGATGGCGTTTGCGTTCCCAAGTTACCATTACGCATTATGGAGCTCTGCTTTCCTGGAGATGGCTGAACACGTTCCTGCCGATGGGAAGTGGTGAATGAATTTCTTGTTTTGCTTTGCTTGTGCGCACGGCTTTTGCTTTACTTATTAAACTGTCTTTATCTCAACCCATGAGTTTTCTCACTTTTACTCTTCTGATTCTCTCTCGAATCCCACTGTGAGGGAGGTAAACGAGCAGCTGTGTGGGGCTTCATTGTTGGCTGGGGTTAAGCCATGACAAAGACATATAAGGCATAACCAAACTGTGTGTTTCAAAGCATCAGGTCTTAAAATGAAGAAGGACATGATGCACTGCGTAGTAGAGGACTACCACATGTAATCCACATGTACCATCTTCTCCCAACAGACCTTTCCTTCTCAGAAACTTTACACAAATGTAAAAAGAATTTGGCCATTTGTACAGGATTGCCACATTCCTGGCAGCTTGATCAAAGCTACTGCTCTGTATGGCTACCAGACATCTGGACATCTCAGGCTTCTGCAAGTATAGAGATGGCACACACAGTGCGCCAGCACATCTTGCATGCACTGGACCCTTTGCACATGTCATATTCAATCGGTACAGGTAACGGACCTAACATGGAAGGTCCAAGCCTTTTTGCACTTACTACTCATGTGCTGACCGCTATGGAGTGTCTATACACACATATCTAGCATTTCTCAACTGAAATACAGGTAACTCACAGTCTCACCCTATTAATTAACATACCTGAGTGATTAAAATGTACTAGTTATTAGCATTAGTTTAAAATAATAATTTCATTATTTGCTACCTTTTGCACTTAAGGTAATGCAGGTCTTTTAATATGTATTCATTTATATGTGTATGTATATACATATATATATGTATACATTGAATTAAAAAAAATTAATTTCACACCTAAGCTTGACAAAAGTGGAAGAGTTCACATGTTTGAAAAAGTAAGAAAGAAATTTCCTTTGCTTAAAAATATGTATGTTAATAGTATCTTTCGAGTACTACTCATCTTTTGAGTAGTTAATAAGCACAGAACTGCTCTATATTTAATGTACCCACACAGACACCTCAAAAAGCAACAAAAAATAAAGCACTTCCCACAATCCTGGAAAGCAAACAAAATTTTAAAGATCCTGCTAAGAGCATATGAACAAAAAAGACTTACATGTCTAAGTTATATCGGGCAAAATGTGAATCCAGAGAGGACAGCTGTTTGGCAAATGTGTGAGTTTAAAAACGGATGTCTATAGTCAGTTTGAACACAAATAGGCTGGCTTACCCCTTCAGGTGGAAGAATCAGTCTAAAGAAGGAGGACTTATATACCCCATGCTCCTGTTCAGATCCCAAGCATGCAAATAAGCAGAAGTGATCAGTTTAGACTGTGCTCAGTTCAAAGGCTGCATTCAGGCGACTCACAAGTCTGACCCTCACCAGTATTTTCACCCCTTGCCCAAACACCATCAGAGAACTTTCCTGTCCCCTGAGGTCAGGCAGGTGCAGGAGACAAGGCTGGATTTCATGACCAAATTCTAATTCATCCTTCCTCGTTGTACACTGAGGACGTTCTGAGGTAGTCGAACAAATTCCGTATTAGGGAGAAGGTTGGAGAGCAGCATTTCTGATATTCCTCCCAACAAATCACAGTAAGAAATGTGCTGCTGGACAAAAATGATTAAGTGACTGTCTGAGCTATTAGAACATCTGCCTCCTGTCCAGCCAAACAAGGTTTCTGCCTAAAACTCAGCTCCACTACACTTTAGAAGAAACCTACATCAACATCTACATAACCCTTAACTTCATTCACAATTATTTTTTTATCCCACCCCCCATCCTAAGTAAACATCTGAGGAGAAGAACTGGCCACTGACTATAAACAAAAGAAAAATGGGTCTCATCTGGCTGAGCTTCTCCATCCTCTGTGTCACACTTGTTAGCAATAACAAATGGAATGTCAGAAACACACAGACACACACACAAAAACAGATTTACATGTTTTCTGATTCCATGTATTAGAAGGAAGTTCAATGACAAGCCAGCGAGATGGCTTCAGAGTACTCCTTTGTCTGGGCAGTTAAAAAAAGTCACAATTCATGCCCTTGATTTTTCCATTTATTGTCTAGCTACCACACAGCCAAGATTTCCTTTTTTCACAGGGTAACACACGTGTTCTTATACCTTACTTCCAAAATACCTTATGTAAAAAAATTATTTTGTTTTTTAATTAGCAATATGTGTAACACGTATTCATAGTATACTCCTTCCAATTCCTAGACTTGTGTATTATAAAAAGTACATAAACACCAAATTATTGTCAAAATTAGCTCATCTTCTCTCATTGTCGTGCATCTTTTTGCTTTATTTCCCCAAATATCATGTTAACATAGGTCTTACTGTTAAGAAACTCTTTATGTTTCATGGGGTTTGATTTTTTTTCTAGCTAGTCATTCAAATCTAATACCTGTTCTATACTCACAAACACAAGATTCAGTTAGGTTGATACTCAGCATATCAACCAATCGAAAATGTATAGAGACAGGAAATAGGCCATTCATATATTCAGTTCTACTCTTCCAGTTTTTATTAGCTCTGTTACAGCACAGAATGCTCTTAGAGAAAAATGTGTGCAGTCTTAAATCTGAACAGCTTGATGGTGACATACCCAAGCAGAACTGATTCATGTTATGACTATGTTCATGTAGTTTGAATGTGTAACTCATACACACAGCTGGAATGAAACCTGGTCTCTCAGAAGTGGATGTAAGGACAGGGCAAGGGAGGCACATGGCTACCAGAGGCACCAGACGGTAGGGAAATTAATAGGTTTTTGCCTTACCTTTTGACTTAGCTCAAACCCTAGGCCAAGTCATTCAGTCATAATCTCAAGGCTCAATCTACACTTAAAAGTTCTGGCATAGCCATGTGTGCCTGGAGTTGAAAAACATACCTTCAACCAGCTGCAATGATTAATGCCCTCAGGTAGACAAAACCCTGCTGTCAAAACCACCAGGTTATCAGCAGGTGTTATTCTGCATAGGATACTGCTTTATCGTTCTGCTAAGCAAGCACAGTGTTGCAGCAGCTACATCCCCATTTCGGGAACAGTTATGAAAACTTTTCCTTGGAAGTTATATTAATACATAGCTTCCAATGTAAACACAGTCGTGTACACCTTTACTGAGATAGCTCGACACAGATGATAAAACTTAGCTGCCATTAAGCCAAAAGAACTGCATTGTCACAACAAACTGATAATGTCACTGCACAAGGTCTTTTGAATGGCAGTTACCTTTTACCATGTTTTTCAAACAAGATATTTAAAGCATCATTGGTAATCTGGCATCCGTTAGCATTCATTAATTAAAGTCACTGTTGTTGACAAGAAAATAATGGACAGTAAAGATCATATTTGTTTCCTTGGTGTACTGTTACAAATCAAATTATAAACTGGAAGAAGCTTGGGGATTCATATTTGGTTCTATCAATTTCTAAGAGTTCAAAAATCTGGAGATAAGTTTAAAGCAGTTGTAATTAAACTTAAAATAAATTAATTGTAATTAATTCTATATTCCTTTTATTTGCCTCTCCTGAGCCTGCAGAATTGCTGTTCTCAGGGGTGAGGTGTAGGTATTACAGCAGCTACCGACATCAGTTTACAGACTGTGAATTGAACTGTGTAGCTCCTACACTGCTGTCTCCTGATACTCAGGAGTTATCAGGCGTGAGCAGTGGGCTAACAATGGTGAGCAATTACTCTCCCAGTCCACTGGCAGGTTATCTTTAGTTAATTCTTATGGTGACAGCCCTCACCACACTCACTCGTATGGACAACCAGTGTGTATTTATAGTGTGTGTGAAGAAAGCCAGCAGCTGGGTTTGAGTCCTCCTTTGCCTCCTGTTCAGCCCATTAAACCCCCCATCCCAACCGCCTTTGGTGCAGTGAAGCTTTTGGGACCTGAGCTGCACTGTGTGCTCTGAACAGACGGCAGGGTCACAGGTGACAATCATATAACGAGGCTGCCCCCCATCGCTCCTCACAAAGCAACCTGAAGACCTTCATAAGTCCATTTTTTTTGCCTGGTTACAGCCCACTGAATGCCAGCATCTGAGAACTGCAGCCAGGTATTATGGGCTGCCCCACTCAGATATCCCCTGTGGTATTTTTCTACTTGACATTCATCTCTACCCCCACTCTGAAGCCTATTCACTCCCATAGCACGAAAGCCATTGTAAATGCCAAGAACTTTACTGTGGTGCCACATATCATTTCTCTCTAAGACAGGATATGAACATGAATTTCCAAAGAGAAGAAGAAACTTTCATTTTGGCAGGAAACTGCTCATCAATAAAAGATTTACTGTTATTCTCATATTGAAGAAAGCGCTGAAATAGATTTCTGTTGCATTTTGTATAATTTTAAAATCAATTACCAATTAATGGTGCACCTATGAAATCTTCAAATCACTAGGTCCTACAATTCTAATGAATTGGCTCATTGGACTCCAGTTAAATATTTTAGGCATCTTTCTTTTGTTCCCACAGCTCAAATGATAGATATATTAACAAGATCTAAAATGATACACAATTTTAAATTAATGTTCTTCCTGTACCCATCTACCAAGATAATTTTGTATTTCCTATGACCATGTTATCAGAACACTTGACAGGTAAGGAACATATCTTCCTAGTGACCTCTGAGAGCAAAAGTGTCATTATCAGCCCCATTATCAGTTAATAAATAAAATCTGAAGAGATGAATATGGGAATTCTTGAGTCTTCTCCTTGAGAAGTTTCATGAAGATAGCATAAGGAGTCTGTGACAGACTCAGCCATTCCTGTACCACAGTTTCAGTGCCTTGACTGAAAAATCCTGCCTTACGGCATTTCGTGTCATCTCCTGGTTAGTTTTAGCTGCAGGCCCTCTCCTCCATCGATACCTTTTGCCACTGAAAGTAGGCTAAAGACATGCACAATGGACTGTTTGCTGCTGATCAATAGTTTCCTTATTCTTCCATATATATTCTTGTTCTCCCTTCTTTTCACTGCCATCTAAGAACATGAGAAGCCATCGATTATACAATGTTGAAAGAGCAATGTTGACAGGAAGAGACCCAAATAGCCCAGGCCTGGAGTCCTTTCAAAAGGGGCCTCACAGCCAGGTCACAGTTTCTGCTGCACATGCAGGAACAGGTCACTACACAGTTCCTACACGAGTCATTACACATGTGCAACCAGTCAGATTTTTTCACATTTGCTGTAAAACACTAGGAAGAAGACCACATATAAACTTAAGATGAGCCTCAAAGTCTACGAATGAAGAGGAAAGGAAGAATCTGTCTCCCACAGAAGCCACTAGGATCCTTTCTATTGCCGGTAATGGGAGTTGTGTTTGGTCTGAAATGTGGTTATATTAAATGGGCAATGAGCAGAAAAACCTGAAAGAGTATGTAGTCCAAAATCCATAAAACATCAATTTTCCAGCACCAAAGTTAAGAATTGATATTGTTGTTAAATAAAAACCTACTGAATACTAGTAAATATATCCAATAACTGTTTTAGCAGAATAGATTTTTTCCAATTCATTGATCTGAAACTTACAGAAAAGGGCTTATAATGAAATGGTTATTGCAAAAAAGATGAACTGCTGCAGAAATTAATTGAATTATTCCTAGTAATCCTCTATGTCTTAAAATAATTTTACTATTCAGCCCAAGGCTCTCATTAGGGAGTATCCAGCCACAGCCAATGTCCTGATGAAAACTAGTTAATTTATATAACTGACAATCTATTTACAAGATACTTGTTTTTACCATACACTTTGGGTTTGCCGCTAAAAGATTTGTTTACTTTCCTTGGCTAGTACCTAGGACAGACTACCTATTTGGGGTATAATACCTATAGGAAGCATGATAAATCATTTATCTACACCTGTGTATGTGCAACTGCATATTTACACATTTGCATATAAAGTATCAGGCTATAGCACTACTTCTTATCCTGTTTTTTGAGATATCTTCCACCACAATGATAAGCAGTAGCAGCTCTGATATTTCAACAGTCAGAAGCTATCTGGTTTCTTTGCTCTTCACCTTTTGTGCAGTAGCATGACATTGCTGTTACATGCTTGGGTTTGTTATCTAATCCTGACTGGCAAAGCCCTGGCACAGCCCCTCAGTTTGGTGCCAAGTGTAAACGTAAGGAGCAAACTGCCTACAGCATCACAAGGATCATGAGTGAAAACTCTCAAAAGTGGAGGACCAAGAACAAAGACGGTAAAGATCTTAAAACATTCTCTCTATACTGAAAACAAATCACTTCCATCTACTCTTGAAACAGATTACAAACATTTTTTCATTCATTTGCAGATATTTACACCTAGCAGGTTTCCCTCCGTCGCCTGTGAGAACAACAGTAGAACAGTGCCAAAAGCCTATTTGGTTTCTACTGTTCTTTCTCTGCAAGGCCTGTTAGCATATTGCAGAAAGGGGTTAGATTGATTGGAAATGTGTAACTATTACCTTTTTCATTTTTTTCTTCACCATTAGTAGTGAAATTTGATTCTTTACCTGAAAATTTCTCCAGGAATGGAAGTTATTCTTAGCACACTAAAATTCCTGGCTTCCTTATTTTTCCTCCTTTCAAAGATAAGCACTACTTAAGGGCTTTTAGAGTCTTCCAATACCTCTTATACTGCAATGATAAATGCTCATACTTACGGCTGAGGTTTCATCCGCCTGCTCTTTAAGAGCAGGAGCCCAGGAGGAAGCACAGAAGGCCCGATCAATTGCAAACATCTAAGTTATCCAAATATTATCTAACCTGTTTCTTCCCTATAAGATGCTGAGCGCTTACCCATTTATCTCTGTTAATAATGATTTTATCCAATTGACTGCAGTTACCTTATACAAAAGTTGATGTAAATATTTCTCCCACACTGTATGTCAATCATTTTCCTGGTCCCCTAATATAACATTTTTCTTTAATCTTTCTCTTATTACTATTTATGTAGAATGACTTCCTGTAACTATTGATAAAACTCTCTAGATACATCTCCTCTGGAAATATGTGCTTATCTTGTTAATAAACATACTCAAATTGCACAAAACAGCCCCTAATAATACATGTTTCAAAACACCAAATTCTCTGTCTTCTAGATCTGCAACAGTTCTCTGGGAAGCCGTTACAGACCTAAGCCCCCCAGTTTTACATTATGCTCATGTTTAATTAATTAATTTCAATAAAGCAGCCACTGAAATGTATTTTCTTAGTAATATGAAGCCCTAGCAATAGATTTCTTTTACTATTCTATATCTTCTTGTTAAAAAATCTTGACATACTGATAAGCACTGTATCAATTTCCTCACTGTACAATGGGCTTCAAGGAGTTTTTGTAATCAATTGTTGATCAAAGCTATATGGTAGCTATGACCACCACGTTAATCTATGTTAATCCTTGAAAATTCTGAAATTAATTTAAAAAAAAAATCAACAGAAACTAGGGATTGTATAGGTTTGTGTGTGTTATCCTTAAGGGGCTGAGGATGAAACTCTGATTTCATTCAAGTTCTGAATTCAGTAGAGACCAACTGAGTCAAATGAGTTTCAGTACCTTGTTTGGTTCTGGTTTTATCCAAAATAAGAATCTTACCTACTTAACCCCTCCCCACTATAAAGGTAATATTCAGAAACATACTGCGTCAGATATGATGGCTTTTGAGGGAAAAGATTCGTGACTTTTCATAGCTGAGATGCCCAAGGCCTAGCCAGATGTGATGGCAAGAATTGTTGCCAAGTTAAAATCTTGTTCTGAATGGAAGCCTAAAGGACAGCAGGAACTTAGCAAAATTTTTTAAGAAAAGCAAAGCTCTAGTTCATTCAATACTCTCAGCTAGAGTAATCTCCTCTAGTGAGGAAGAACTTTCTCCTTCACCTAATAAAAGCAGAGGAATAAATCTGTAACAGTTTACAGAGCTAAATGTATACCTAATTCTATTAATGGTATGGCATCTGTTATATTGAAAACACTTGCCTGCCTGCAAACATATATGCACGATACTGACCTTGTAATGTAAAAACATATCTATGACAGTTGTTGCCTGTGAACATTTTCCTCTTCAGTGTGGCAGCACAGAATGTAAACCAAACCTATAGTGTGAATGGAAGCCCATATTTTCTAGTCTGTATTTTCATGTTGTTTTCTGTCTTCACCATGACATCTCAGGCTTTTCCTAAAAATTGTGGTGATATAAAAGTGTAAGGTTTGTGGCCATTATTAACAACAGCTCAAGAGCCCACTAGGCAAGATTACCCTCCTGTTACTTACACTTGTATGCATTAAAAGAAACACAAAAACAATTAGACATTCTGCTAGTGGTTTTTTTTTTAACTCTGGCAAGTAAACTCATACTACTCAGTCAGATATATTAGTACTATTCTTTTGGATTTCAAATATAATTTTTGTCTTCAGTTTATATACTTGTCTGTAGCCACATGACCATAAAGCATATGGATATGTCTGAGAATTTCCTGTCAGGAGCAGCTCACTTCCACCACTAATCTTTTAAATATTTTAAAATCAAACAGAAGTGACACCATTCTCTATGCTAAACCTTGAAAATTCTTAAATGAATTTTAAAAAAGCAAAAGAAACTAAAGATTGTGTAGGTTTGTGTGTGTTATCCTTAAGAAGCTGAGGACGAAACTCTGCTCTCATTAAAGCTGATAGGAAAGCTTCTGAATTCAGTGGAGATGAACTGAGTCAAATAAGTTTCAGCAGTTTCTTTGGTTCTGTTTTTATTCAAAATAAGAATCTTACCTGTTTCATCCTTCCCCGATATAAAGGTAACATTCATAAATATACTGCATCAGGTAAATTTTCACTAGGTCCTGTTGAACAGAAATCTGAACATCTTTAACTACTAAAGAAAAATGCTCATGTTTAACCCTTTAAACAACACAGGATCGCCTGCTGAGTATATTAAAAAAAAAACAACCGTGGTGACATGGGCTTCCCCTCGTGGTTATTTGTTATAAAATATTTTAATTTTCCACATTAAAAAAAACCCTTAAATTTGCTAGGACTAATAACAGACAGAAATCGAAGTAAGGGAATATTTTCAAATGAAATGTATTCTGTGTAAAAACATTTTTCTTAGTCATCTGTAAGGGATCAAAATCAAAGGGTTCTTGAATCACCATTTAATACCGATCAAAAGCAACCCAGAATCAAGTAATTCCATGTATAAATTTTACACCTTATAAGAATTTTATACCAATATAATTTGTGTATAGTAAATAAAAGTTGAAGACCGCTTTAGTAAAAGAGTTTCTAATAAGATGTCAGAAATGTGTGTTTGTGGAAATCTAATTCCAGTGCCTTAACATATAACTATATTATCACATAGTATTTTTTTCAACAGAAATTGCTTTGCTTGGCACAGCAGTGTTTACCTAATGGGCAGCTGCAGAACAGTTTGTTTTATCTTAACTGTTTAATGCCTGGTTCCATGTACCACCTACTGCCCTCTATTCAAAGCCAGGTCTAAGATGAGACCTTCACTATAGCCACAGAACCTCTCACAAAGAGAAATTGTCCTCAACATACAGGACAGGTAACAGTTGATATTATTCCCATTTTATATATGAGAAATGGAGGTACAGATCTGGTAAGAATTTACGGTCTGCAATTACAGTGTCATACTATTGAGTGACTGAGTAAATGTACTTTAGCAATTTAGTGCATGGGAAAGGTTCCTCATAGATGCAAATTTTCCCTGTCTCTATACTTGTAGCTATGCAGTATGCACTCATGCACATCACAGGTGTTTTCAAAGTGGAGCAACCAAGGCTGAAATCATGGGCAAGGACACCAGTTAAGGTACCTAACTCACAGTGTGGATGGAAGGTCTCCTGCAGTACACTCTCCCTCCATGTCCAGTATTCTGTTAATAACAGCAACACCCTCTGCACAGTAATGTGTCTTGCATCACCTGTTAGGTACAGATGTACAGTGCTTGCCTGGAACTGACAAATTATATGAATTTTATTGCTGGTAACTGTGTGATATAGACTTGTAATCCTAGAGGCATAACAGTTCATGTCAAATCAATGCCCGGTCCCTTCCCTTACTGCACAGGTTGCACCCGCATACCACACAGTTTGAATCTTCCCCAGGGTTAAACTGGATTTGTCATGGTGAAGGTTGTTGTCTGCATCTTCCTGCCTGTAACAGCATGCATTAGTCATTCCAGAGACCACCACCTAGTTCACCTAGTCCATACTTAAGGATTTCTTCCACAGTGCAATGTCATATATAGGTAAACACACTTTTGCACAGCTTTCACTAAAACAGCCTAGATTTGTAATCCCGACTGTCTGTAAAAGAATAACAAGAAGAAAACTGTCAGAATTGTCTCAATTTATTTAGAAAGTGAATGGGAATGAAATATAAATTAGTATATTTCATTTTGCAGAAAAAAAAAGGAAGTTCTAACAGAAATAACCAGTGACTAACAAAAGCAAATAGAAAGTCTGTAAGCTTTATCTCACTGTGAAGTGCAATTATTCTAGTAAAACACAGCATAAAGTAGGACTTTGCTTACTATTTATCTCACCAACTTTAGCTGCAGGATGTGGGGATTTTTATTTTACTAATTGTATGGCAAACTTTTCACCGTAGTGGAACTTCAGTGGATGTGTCTTCAACACATGGCCAAGCAGACAGTTGGAAAACAACATAGGCAATACTTCTTAACCAAATTTGTAAAATTGAATGTACAAGTTTAAAGGAAACACTAATCCTTTCTCTCACTTTGTGAGTGTAATCAATCACAAATACATGTTATACACTGAAGCCACAGCATTATAATATGCAAATAACCTTGCCATTTAAAAGAGTTCACAGGCATATGAATACAGAACTGTGGCAAAATGGAGTTTAGAGGAGTGCATCTTACTGCACTGACAGAGTCTTAGCAGAATTATTTTTAGGATGCATAGCTAATTGAGCTAGACATCTGCATGTAGCTAGACATCTGCATCCTGTTAAAGGCACCTAAAGTTAATTGCACTTACACTGGTTGCATTTGCTGGAAGGATAATGGGTTTTCGAAACCACACCTCTAAGATTTATTAGAGGTTCTTCAGTGCACTGTCCCTTGCATTAGTGAGAAAGATTTATCAGCCCACTCCCTGACTCTGGGTTTTTTGAATGTTCTTCAAATGAGGAGGTAGTTTTTATTAGCATTAAAATTGCTGCATTATCATTAATTATTTGGAACTGAATATCCTCACATTTATAAGAGTATGAACTGGGAACACTCTTAGTTACTTTGCTATAGAAAAGGTGCAAGTAAGAGAAAAAGCTGTCCCCGTGGTTATTTTCATGCATCTAAGTTAATTGTTCTTTGCCTCAGCTGTGAAACCAAGATAAGAACTATGTACCTTAACAGGAATGCTGAGTAGTTAATCAATGTCTGCATTTTTCTCTGAAAGCCTAAATTATGATACAAACACAAGGAAATATTACTCTTCAGTTCAGTAAAATAGAGCTTTAATAAAGAAACGGGTCCTTTCTGCCATCTTTTATTGCTAAGAAAGGCTGATTTGAGATACTTGTCTAGTGAAAACTCTTCTTGCCATAGATAATCAATGTTTTAAAAACTTTATTTCTTTTAAAACATATATGGATCTTCATATGTTTATATGAACAACTACAGTAAATTCACTCCTTAGGCCTACATAAATCAGGAAGTGTAGTTACCAACAAAATCAAAAAACAATTAGAAAGTGTGTATATATTAATATGCCATTTTTGACCACACAAGTTAAAATGTATCATATATTGGCAAAATATTTAGATGTGAAGTACAAGAAATTAATAGAACAAATGTGTAATATAAGTCCTTACTTTTAATCACATATGCCTGACAAAGCTAGAGCTTCTTTACTTCAGTATTCTCATTTTCTCTAAAATACGAGTGGCAGTAATTGATTGACATTAGGACACTACTTTGAAAAGGTAAACTGCTATACAGTTGTTCATTATCACTATATAACATACTTAAAATAAAATACATCTTTTTTGTATCTAAGTAGTGTTTATAACTATCATCAAGCATTTTATTGCATTGCAACGTCTATCACTAATTCCTAGACTTAACCATCAATTTTTCAGATAATGTACAAAATACAAAAGAACATGCCTACCATAAACAGCATGAATTTAAGAACTGAGATGTGAGGCAACAAGTAAATACAACGAATGGAGGAGCACAAGGAAACAGAGACACGATTCTCATCACATGCTATACATGTATTTTTTAAACATATTAAAAATTTGGATTAAAAAAGAAGCAAACCTTTATGTGTAATAAATCCGTCCTGGAATGTATTTGTAGTGCAAAATAGGACATTTTTAAAGATCCAAAATATATCAGCACATAAGCCATACTACATTTCTGAAAAAAGACGACTTTTGCCTCACAAAAACTTGCGTTACCTTACCACACCCTTTGAAATGATTAAAGAACTAGCCCCTTACCAGTAAACTGCTGTTTTTCATCACGGCAAAGGTAAAGAGTGAAACACTGAAGATGATGGAGCCCTAAACTGATCAGCCACTCATCATTCAAGTAATAATAACCTGCAAACTGAATCTGCCTTACTGCAAAAAGAAACTCATGTTACCATGATACACAAAGAAGTACAAACACATATTTCTATTACATTGTTAGGATGACATCATAGGTTGAAAATAATTTAAATACTTCATTTAAAGAATTAGGTCCAGAATATATGTGCACAGTGTGTTTTTCTACTAATAAATCCATCATTACCATACAGTATGACCTAAAGATAAATGTTGATTACTTCATAAGCAAAGGCCAGTGGCTTCCCAAAGAGAGAGGAAAATTCAATCGCATACATTTCCTGTGTGTCTCCTACTAGCAAAAAAACCTTTAAAATTTTATTACTATTCGGTATGGTAGTATCAGTTGACAAAAAACATTACTCCATAGCTACACAGTGCCATTTGGAAATAACCTTTATAAACTATTATTGATGAAAGAATATTTTTTTGCCTCTGCATATTTATTCCATTCTCATGCTCACTTTTCCCTATGAAAACACAAATAATTTATTTAAAGCAGGCATAATACTGGTATTGTCACACCGAAAAGTTTCAGACACTCATTTAAACAAAAGTATAAACATCACTTTACCTAAAAGTGTCATAACCTGTTTACTGTGAATAGAAAAAGAAGAGCAATTTCTAAGGACACCAATAGGTTTTACCTGTTAGTGAGAATGAAAATCAGAACATGCAAGTCAAAACAGAATCCCAGTTTCAGGTCAGCTGTTTTTCGCATTCAAGGGTTCATCTTGCAAAATATAGGAACTGTGGTGATTTAGGTCAAAAAATACCCAATAATTAGTGAAGATCGATAGTTCTGATCTAACTGTTGGCTTACAATTGCAAGATTTATTCCTCTAGCAGGACTATTCATTTTCTTCTCTGCATACATAAATTGCTTTAATTTGGTCTTGGTTCTCAATCTTTATTTCACTCCACTTAAAACTGAAGAATTTCTAATGTGCCATAACTAGAAACACAGGATACTAATACCAGCAAGCAATGCAACTCCTATTCAAATTTGGTATTAAATGTGCAGAATTCTCCACATTCTCCTTTACAGAATGCAACAATATGCATTATGTGGGGGAAAAAAAAAATCATATTAGCTCTGGATCAAACTGGACAACAAAATAACTCATTCTTCAAAAGTTTGTCTGTAATGGGTGAGAATTAAAATTGAGGACTTTGAGTAGACTTCAAATTAGGTGACATACAGGACCTGTCGTGCAATAAGCACCAAATCATGACTTTTGGTATATTATAGAAGTTCATCGACTAAAGCAAAGGTGTTACACAAAACAGTAAATGCCTCTACGTTTTGTCTCACTATAATGAATAAAAATTAATGAATTGCTGGATGGGAAACTAGTGGTGGCTTAAAGACCAATTATTGTGACACACTTGTATTCAATATGGGAATACAAAACACAATCCCAACAAGTAATTATACATAATTTGTTATTCAAAAGAGCTAAATTTCCCAGTGCAAAGAGTCATAAGAAGAATTACTGGGAAGAAAAATGTTCAGAGAAAACTATATAACTAAAATCAGAAATTAAAACAAACGTTGCATTTGGCAGAACTCCTTAATTCCATTCACATTTTGTCTAAACAATGGAGAACTGAATTGAGAAGCAACAATTAGAAATAACAAAAATAATTTAATTAATATTAAAAGGAGGAAATAGATGGTAAAAAAATGAAATTATAAAGTGCAGGAAAAGGATAAGGGAAACTAAAGACTGGTGAAATAATTCTGTATTGTCAGACGTAACGCCAGCAACACAAACACGTTTGACGTAAATGAGCAACAAAAGAAATAATGGCAATGGTATAATCCCACTTCCGGAGAGAGGTGGTAAACTATTAATATTGCATGAAAGACAGAATTGTTCAACACATATTTCTGTTCTGTATTTGAAAAGAATCCAGATGGTTTACTTATACAACAGAAAATTTCCACGTCATTAATAACTGAGGATTATATTTGAAAACATTCACTGGATATAACCCATTTAAAATCAAACCTGAGACTTCCATCCTAAAAGAGTTGGCTACATAGATCATATGGCAGAAGACAACTAATTTTTAAAAAACTTGAATTGTTGAGAAAATGTTGTAAGAAAGGTCATACAGGTAGACCAGGTAATGGTACAACAGGTAGTCAGATACCAGTCCTAGTCAAAATAAAGGCAAAAAGTACCTCATTATTAAGTTAGTAAAAGCTATAAATCTTGAAATCAAATCAATACCATTTTGTAGGAAGTACTCTGGATTCCATCTTGGGTTTTGCCACATAAGTCCTAATTTACAAACACAAAACTAGGAAACAGCATACTCTGGGGGATCTGCACAAGAGACACGGCAAGGGAAGGTGAGGCTAAGGTGTACATGGAAATGACGGAGGCTTGTTCTACCTGACAGAAAATGGCTGAAAACAAGGCAGTTCTCACCAGCCTGCCAGTGCAGCAAACAAATGAGAGGAAATAATGAAATAATCTACAATTATTGAGGGAAAATAAGCAAACTATCGAATCACTGCCCTTCGCTGCATCTTCTATAGGTCTGTACCAAGACACAATTTGTCACTCAGTTTCCATTTACTCCTATTGCCCTTGTTTTAAGTTCAGATGAAAATTCTCTGTCATAAAGGAGAAACTGCAGGGGAAATCCCCTCAGGTCTTGCTTTTATTAAAGAGTGACACTGTAAATCCTGAAACACTACCACTAGGATTTCAAGGCCATACATACTCTGCCACCTGCAGAACAGCATACAGAAGACAGCTAACAGCAGCAGAATCTGCAACAGACACTGAGTCTTCAGGGGGACTCCAGGAAGCACAGCATAAATTTACAGTTAATTTGCCATAACTATGTTAATCTTTTCCATTAGAAGTTAAGGTAATTTAGGTATGTAAATGTCAGAATTAATAGAACCACAACAAAATCACAGGGAAAATATCATCACAGATAACAAATCATAACAAACTCCTCAGAGGGAAAGTGGAAGAAAAATATTTGTTAGTAAAAAAACAAACCAACCAATCAACATTGTGGAAGCATCTATGACTATTACTAGCACCCATAACCCAAATAAGTTTAAAACTTAAGAAATGAAATAAGGTAAAACCTACAGCAGTTGTCTGTTCTTCAGAACAACTGGCAGAAGCCTCAGATTTACAGGTCCTGATTCTGAGGGTGGAATTCAACCACCCCAATACCTGCTGGAGCAGTGTAATCCAGCATGGCACAAGCAGTCAGGAGATTTCTGGACTGCACCAATGACAACCTTCTGGCAGGCAATCGAGCAGCTAATAAAAGGAGATGTTCTGCTGGGCTTCACACTTACAAACAAGGAAGGACTTACCAGGGATGTACAAGTCAGAAGCAGCCTTGGCTGTGGTGACCATGAGATGGTGGAGTTTAGGATCCCAAGTGGAGAAAACACGGCAAAAAGTGGGATCACTATGCTGGACTTCAGGAAAGCAGACTTTGGCCTCTTCAGGGACCTGCTTAGAAGAATCCTATGGGTTACAGCCCTGGAGAGAGAGGAGTCAAGGAAGGGTGGTTGATTTTCAAGGTTCATATCCTCAAAACTCAAGAACTCAAGAATGATCCATCCCAACAAGCAGGAAATCAAGTAAAGGCTGCAGGAGGCCTACATGGATGAACAAAACACTCGTGACGAAAGTCAGACATGAAGAGCAAGCATTCAAGAGCTGGAGGCAGGGCCAGCAGGAATAGAGGGACGCTGTCCAAGCATACAGGGGTGGGGTTAGGAAAGCCAAAGCCCACCTGGAGCTGAATGTGGTGAGGGATATGACAGGCAATAATTTCCACGGGTACATCAGCAGCAAAAATACAGGTGTACTGCTGAATGGGGTGGGAGACCTGGTGACAACGGACATGGAAAAAGCCGAGATGCTCAATGTCACCTAAGTCTTTACTGTTAGGATTTGACTCCAGGAATCTCAGCCCCTGGGGGAAATTCTGGAGCATGGAAGACTTATCTTTGGTGGAAGAGGATCAGGCAAAAATGATGGTCTTGGAGGGTTATGGATCAGTGGCACAAAGTTCAGTTGGAGCTTAGTCACTGATGCAGTACTAGGGGTCGATCCAGGGGCCAATGTAATTTAACATCTTCATTAACAATCTAGATGATGAGACAGAGTGAACCCTCAGCAAGTTTGCAGATGATACAAAAGTAGGAGGCATGGTTCATACAGCAGATTGTTGTGCTGTCATCTAGAGGGACCTCAGCAGGATGGAGAAATGAGCAAATGGGAATCTTGTGGAGTTCAACAAAGGGGAAGGCAAAGTCCTGCATCTGGGGAGGGGTAGCCACATGCACCAGAACAGGCTGGGAGCCAACCAGCTTGGCATAAAAAGACCTGGGAGTCCTGTGGACAAATTGAACATGAGCCAGCAGCTTGCCAACAGAAGGCAGCCAAGAGCTGCCTGGGCTGCATTAGGAGAAGCATCACCAGCAGGTCAAGGGATGTGATGCTTCCTCTCTACTCAGCACTGATGAGACACACCTGGGTCCAGCTCTGGGGTCCCCAGTACAAGCGAGACATGGTCATACTGGACTGACGCTAGCAAGCAGCCGTGAAGGAGACTGATGTCCCATGATAAAGGGACTCAAGCATCTGTCGCAGAAGGAAAGGCTGAGAGAGTTGGGAGAAGAAAGGTTCAGGGAGATCTCATCAGTGTGTATAATTACCTGATGGGAGGGTATAAAGAAGACAGAGCCAGACTTCTCTCAGTGGTATCCAGTGACAGGACAAGAGGCAATTTACAAACTGAAATGCAAGAAGTTACGTTTAAACATAGGAAAAACTTCTAAGGATTATAGAACACTGGAACATGTTGCCCATGTAGGCTGTGGAGTCTCCATCCTTGGAAATATTCAACACCCAAGTGGAGACAGTCCTAAGCAACCTGCTCTAGCTGACCCACTTTGAGGTGGGGCATTGGACTAGTGGATTTCCAGAGGTGTCTCCTACCTCAGCCAGTCTGTGACTTTGTGAAATGAAGAAACCCAAAGCTATTGATAGGCTGTGTCTATTATGGCATCACTTTCTAAAAACTCTTCTCTCTTCCTTTAAAGTTTAGTCTCAATGAATGTGACTAAAGTCTTTTACAAATCTACCTGTTTAGTGCAAGTCTTAACTAATGCAGGATTGAAGATCAGCTGCAGCAAAAGCAACCTGGTTTATCTTAAGTCTTCAAGTGTTTCCAGCCTCATGTTTTATGGAAAATTTTCAGAAATTGTCCCTTGTGCAAAGTCCTTGTGAACACATCTACACCAGAGAATGCAATACCATGCTACGGAAACAGCTGATCTAGCTGTTAATGAACCGGAACACCACATTACCATGCAACAATATTAGCTTAGGTTCCAAAAAGCTGTATAATTGCATCAGCACAATGCTGCATCCAGGCTAATTAGCTTTGCCAATCAGCCTAATTAGCACAGGGCAGAGCCATGCTGATGTGGCTATACTGATTCTAGCTTCTGAGCTACTAATCATGGCACTACACTACACTGTGTACACCAAACAAGAGGTATCACTTGAGTATATTTAGGGGTGAAAAGTCCTGTAATTCTGTCCATTCTATGAGTATGTGTAAAACTTTTAGAAAAACATTTTTTCTTGCTTTTTTAAAACAGACATTTTTAGTATGAGGCACATTTGAGGCTATTACAAAAAATATTTCAAGAATTTTAAAAATTTACTTCTGCTGAATACTGGTTATTCTGCAAGATTATTAGCTGCTAAAGTAGATTTTAACATCTCTTGGATTCTTCTCAGGTTATTTCTCTTAGAATAAGAATCTATGAAAAGGCAGTAATTTCACTGATGTAATTTTGTTTCTTCACAGAGAGTGTTCACAAAGCTCTGTTTCCTTTAACACCATTGGAATAAAACCACTAGACACTTTTCTTGTTCATCTGGTTTTATACTATCACTTTCTTAAAAGAGTTACTCCTATTTTTTAGCTGCATGAGGAAAAAAAAAAATACTTTCTGGTGTTTGGTAAATTATTTGTTTCAAAATGTTATGATAAAATCTTAGACTACCTTGTGTTTGCTAAAAACTGAAGGTACGTTAGCAATTTCCTCTAGGATATATGTCAGGCTTTGCGTAAAGAATAGCTCAATCTCAGTCATGCTCTGCTTACTTCCCAGAAAACAATCATGCTGCTCAGCTAGTTCATGTCAACTTCATCCACTTCCAAATAAGTAATGTCTTTGATGTCAGCTAATTAGTTCTGCACTGCTTGAGCCTGTTGAACAAGGCTCTGTGTATCTGGGCTAATGCAAGAAGCATAATAAAACCTTTCAAGTAAACTCATGATCTAAAGCACACTTCTTGGGTCATATTTGAGAATGGATTACAAATTCCGAATTTATATTCTGAATTACCCCCTCAACATGGTCTTGATCTGTCAAAGGTTTTCACCTAGGCAGGGCCTTTCTTGGTTTGAAAAAATCTTTCCTTAATCTTGATCTTTAAATGATCTTAACTCCCAGGGTTTTACTTTATTTCTTTCCAGCTGTGACTCTTTACTTCAAGCTGCTCACTGTGTGAAAGTGCACTACCCTGTCTGACTCTGCAGCTAACTGACTTAGGACAAACACATGGGACATCACCAAGGCAAAATCTGAGCAGAAAGCAACCTGAGTTACTTCTACCATGTATCTAAACAAAGTAACCAAAAGACTTGTAATACATGTTCAGATGCTAATGCTTTGTTATAGCAAAGGTTAATTTGACTGTTACCACTGAAAAAAATAACCTTAAAGGTTCAACATTTCCCAAGCAAACGAAACTTATCTCTAAAAATAGGGTCCCCTGGGAAGTTCAGTCCTTGTCTGTGTTTGCAAAACATTGTATACCAGTGCCCATAGCAACCTCATAATGAAACCCTGCTCCAGGGCAACTTTCACACAGCCTAGCCCAAAGCAGTGGCTGTGGCAAGACACTCACAAAGGTCACCCCAGTTACCCCTGCTTCTTCTTTGTTGTAAATGTTGTTATTTTGGTTGATGATCCAACAGCAGGAAGTCCTCTATATAAATACCTGAAACAGCCTTTGAATTAGCTGCTTAATATCAAGAGACATGTAAAATGCATAGCAAGAAAGAAAAGAAAACCAAATCTCCCAGACAGACAAATAAAAGATTAAATGATTGCACTTTGCTAGGCTCAGTGCACAAGAGGATGCAGAAGAAAACAGATCTAGGATACCAAGAAGAAGTCATATTTTAGTTGCCAAGGGAAATTCTAATTGTAACAGCTCAGCGGTGGTAATCTGTGATGAAGGAGTGATCTGGCATGGAGAGCAAGGAGGCCCAACTGCAAGAAGGGGTTAAACTGTCTGGAAGCAGGAATCCCAGAGAGTCCTTGCAAGGGAGTGAAGTTTCCCTTGGTGATGAGATAAGAAACAGCCTCAGCACTGTCTTGTAGATCATCCTGGAACGGGAGCTCTCATGGGCCCAAGCTCAGGGGCCAGCTTTGTGCAGCAGAGTTGGGCTGGGGCATGGACCCACCGCCAGGCTGAGGTGCCCCATGTAACCACTCAAGGGATTGGTGCAGGTGCAAGTGTATGTGAGGAATCGGCTTGTGTCACATCTTTGTAGACTCAATGTACAACCGTGTATTGCAGTGGGACTCTACCCAATGCATTGTTCATTCAATTTTTCTTTTATATTTTAAGGACAAACATGTGTTTAATTCACCTCGAGGAGTACCATAAAAATTCCCTAACAGTTGTTAAAATTATTTTAAAGAAGTTACTTAATTCTTCAACATACAATGGCTTCAGCGGGTAGGACAGCTCTGCTAATGTACACCAACCTATATTCTGCACCCAGACTGAAGCAATACAGGATAATAGCCGTTACCATATTTCATATGGCTTTTCATATCCTCATTATTGATTAGATCTTCAATGTACAGCATTGTCTCATTCAAAGTGTTCTACAGCCTGTTGTACTGATTAGAAATGTTAGAGGGCACTGTTTAAACAGCTGGTTGCAGCCGTTTACGAGTCTCCATTTTCCCTTTTTTAAGCACCTACAGCTGAGGATTTCATAATGTCACAAAACTATATTAAGATCCTATTATCACTTATTTCCATTTATTCACTGCTCTTTGCTTCAAGTACCATTAAGTTTAATCTAAAACAAAGCTAAAATACTTTGCTTACTTGTCCAAAGGGTGCCATGTGCACATCAGGTGCTGTATAAGTAGCTATGATCACAATAGCAGTAACAAACTTAATTTACAAAAGACCTAAAATCTACTAGTTCTCACCATGTGTGCTACCTTACTTTAAGTTACTCACCTTAGTGTCTTTTTCTGTGTGCCAAATTCACTGTAGGATTTGACAACAAAACTTAAAGCAATCACAGTACTTACCTCCATTAACTTAAACTGCAGTTCCAAAAAAAAAGAAAGGAAAGTACAAAACAGATTCTATGCTAGGTGACTTGACAAACATTAGCCCTTTCAATACACTGATTTAATATCTTTCTTCTCTTTTGTACACAATGTACACCAGTTCAAACTGTACATAGAAATGACCTAATCATATGTAGTATATTGTCAAGCTAGGGCTTTGTTTGGAGATGATGGTAAAATCTCCCAGGCTGCAATCATGTCTACAGAAACTGCTGGTACTCCAAGACTGGGCCCAGAGCACCTCAAAATGCAAGAAGCAAAAGGAATAATAATTCAAATATTTTACAAATGTAATATTAATGATGAAAGGTAGCTTTATAGACAGAAAAATATGGATTGTTCTTTCTAAGGTTGTCGTGTGTATAATTTGCTGTGGTAGACATCCTAACATCTACTGAAAGACTTAAGTAACTATGACTTAATAAGCCTAGGAAACATACAGCCTCTTTTATGTAAATAGTGTATATATTAAAAAGCACTTTGTTTTCCAGAGCTTGGAAGTCAAAGATTTGTTTCTTTTAAAATCACTGCCTCTATGGCAGTTACATGTATACATGTATACTCATCCCTCTGTGGGTTGTATTTAGGAGAGCTTCATGTAAAACTTAAGAAAACATCTATAACTTTGGTTAAGACCCATTTTCAGCTGTTTACTCAAAGAGAAGACAGGGAACAATATAGGTGAGCTAAACAAGCCTGCTGTTTTAAATAGTCAAATATAATTCAGTCTATCAGAGTAAAACCATTTCCTAAAGACAGCTGCCTGGCTACATGAGATTGCCCCATGCTTAGTCCCCAAATCCTTGTATGACAATCTGGAAAACAACATTCACCATTACTACAGACTAATAAAACATATATCTAAATAACTGGTTGAGAACAGAAATTAAGAGTATGAACTAGGCATTAGAAGCAGAACAAGACTTGATTTTCAGGGACATAAACTCTAAACACCAAAGAGCAGAAATTACAAAGAGAGATGCCTCCCACTCCACTCTTGCTGTGTGACAGAGTATTGCACAACCAGCTGACAGACTACCAATGAACCCAAAGCAGCTGTCTGCACTTATGACTACAGTGGAGCTAAATGATTTAATTATTTCTAATTGAGTCTGATGAGATAGTATATTTGTCTGCTTATAGAATACATACGATAAGCTAATATAGATCTGTATTTTTGCTTAAAAATAAGATATTCTTAACATAAAATACACGCTAATAACCCTAATGGCTGGAATAGCTTACAGCAGCTGGTTACAGGAGAAGCCCAGGATCTTCATACCTTAGTGGATTCAGAATACTATCTCTCCTGTCCTGCTGTACTTTCTGTTCCAGCAGCTGGACAGGAGTTTTGTTAAGATCACTTTTTATACTGCTATGAATCTTTCTGTCAATACCAGCTTGGCACTAGTAGGCAGATCTTTAAAAACCTGTCTTTGGATTGGCTTCACCCTTGTATTTCCCTACTCTTAATTATACCAGTTAAGAAACTGGAGCTGTTAAAGTGGAAAGTAGCTACCGTTATTGAACCTATGAATACAGGAATTTATGAAAATTTTAAAAATACAAATATAAAGCACATAATGATATCAACATCATGGGCTAATCATTTTACTATGTTAGTCTGAAATGTTAGGGCAAGGTAAAGACAGTCTAACCCTTTAAACAAAGTGCTTTCAGCTCAGAAAAAAGCTAGCTTCAGTTGTTAGAGGCTTCCTAGCAGGCTAACAAAGAACAGCATTACCTTCATTTTCGCAAACTTTGTGCATTATTAGTAGCAGAATACTGACAGCATAGAAATATACATACAGAAGTATCTTTTGTCAATCATAATAGTATGCCTTAATCAATCTTGTAAAATGAATATACATGCTGTCTTTGGAAGCACTACATACCTATCCTCACTACACAGAAGTTGACAGCCATTTTCTTATTTAACTGACCATGTACAACTGAAAAAACTCACTGAGTTTTGAAGCTTTGGTTCTTTGCGACATGCACAATGACCAAAGCAGAATAAAATGAAAACACCAAAGGAAAAATCCCAGACTCTGGCCTGGGGTTTTCTGTGCCTGCCTGATGAGTTTGCTTTACCTCACTTATAAGAGTCTATGACACATTGTAAAGATCCTGCACAGAGGCCTGCTGGCTTTCTCTGTTGCAAGCTCCTCAAAGCATGCACCTGGGGTAGGCCAGGACCTTTGTGCCCACCTGCAGGGCCCCTGCCACCACCACCGCCTCCTCCTCCTTTTTAAATTTTTCTTCTTCTTCCTCCTCCTCCTGCTGCCGCTGCCACTCTCTCCAAAGGAATAGCTTACCTGGTTGCTAGAACATTTGTTCAGCAGCACTGAAATGCAACACCTGACACTTGTTTGGGCAAGGTGTAAGTGTTTGCTCAGGAATTCACCGTGAGAACGTGACATAAGCCATGACAGAGCTACCTGCAGCAGTTGACCTACGGTTTTGTTTGCTTCCTTAGCCACAGCCTTGAGTTTCTTCTTTTTTCAGAAGCCACCTCCCCTATTAACCGTTCACGTCATTCAGTGCATGTTAGTTTTCTTTTGCTTTGTTTCTGAACTGTTCCTCTTTGGCCTTTGCATAAAAGTTTGCTGGTGCTTTTATTTGATTAAATTTTGACATAAATTCTTGAGAACAATGAAGAAGAAACACTGTTTGACAATGGAAAATCTTCAATTTTCTTTTTATTTCTCTGCAATAAGTTAAACTTTCCCATGGGTGAAAGATTCTGGAAAACTTTACAAACAAACTGAAGAAACTTCGGTTCAGTGACTTACCTCAGTCATGAACAAAAATTTGTGTCAAAGTTCTGAATCCAGATGCCACTGATCAAAAACCTACAATTTTGCTACCTACCTATCATGTGAGCCCAGGTGGTCAAAATCTCTGTTGAAGGAGGAGAGCAGGAAGACTTTTTCATTACAGAAAACTTGTTCAAGTAGCATCTGTCAAATTTAGTATGTAGCTCAGACCTAACAAGTAGGCACATATCTATGTGTCCTATTACAAACAATAAAAACTTTTTTTTTTTTTTCATTCTTAGTTTATACTCATGTATACATTTAGCTGGGTACTGGATGTAGGAGTACTTAAAGTACCTGGAGAAAATCCACAGCTGCCATGTCAAGGTGAACTTAAAAATAAAAACAAAAATAAAAAAAGGGAGAGGGCACCTTGGAATGAAATCACTTACAAGAGATTAGTGAGTGAGAATTTCCTTAATGGAAATACTTCATTTACTGAAAAAAATCCAGTTTAAGTAATTTATAAGTGACATTTTATCAAGGATTATTAACTAGAATTTGCAATAGTCCTAAATTTATAATGGCTGTGATTTTATGTAAGAATGAAGAACTTAAATATAAATATGTTCAGGAGATTTTTGTTTGTTTGTTTTGTTAGGAAATACATTACATGGAACAAGTATAGTAATATCTGTTGTTGCTTCATATAATGCAGTTACTTAGCCATTACATGTTATCATTGTCTTGATTTACAATCTACAACAAAAATAAAAGACTTCCCAAGTTCTTTTTGTAGTGCAAGTGGTTTCATAAGTTAAAACAGTCTTTTTATGTTCCAGGAAAAATTGAACACTATGGAATATTATCCTCCTTAATGCAGAAGCAGAACACATGGACAAGCCTAGATTGAATTAAATTTTCAATAATATTGAGATTCACATTTAAAGAAAGATAGGGCATATCTAAAAAGACTTAAATAACATACTGAAGCAAAAAGGGGTACATTACATACCATAGTGCACATGACAAATTTCAAGACCATGAAAATTAAGTTCTTTTCCGTCTCCCCTCCAGACAGATATACATTTCTTTGTAACCATGATCTGCATAATTATCAATACAGAGAAATTTTTTCCAAATATCACCTTTCCACCACATAACTCTTTAGACACAAAGGAAATCTCTACAGTTTATGACTTCAGAGATGGGTTTAATAGCCAATGAAAGATTACATTTATTTGCTCCAAAACTGAGCCGATTCTTCCTCTTCAAAAATTTCCTAAAAATGAAAATATTTACACCAGTCCTAACTGGAAAACTGTTATTTACAACAATGACTGTATAACATTAACAGGAGTTATTGTTTAAGCAAATACAATATTCACAGACTTTTATTCTACAGAAGCTTATAACTCAATTAGAATTGGGTCTGCATTGCCAAATTAGAATTTAGGTCTGAACATTTGTGGACACTAATTTATTTAGATCCTAAATAACTACTTGATTGAAACATAGAAATGTCATTAGAAGTTTTCCATATCTATCAGTAGTTACTAGGGTGTTTCTTAGAGTTTTCATCTGTTATTTCGCACCAGAGGGGACTTCTTCCCCTTCTGCTTACTGATCTTAATCCAGATACTGTAATGTACTTACAAAACAATTCATCCGTTGCAAGCCCATGTAATCAGCGGCAGACTTGAGCAACCTGCGAAAGTTCTTTATGGGTCAGTAGTGAGAAGATGCATAGCCACACCTCATCAGGGAGAAGAAGCCACACTGAGAAGTCCCTTTTGACTTTATTGCTCTTGAAATAGATTAAAGCTACATGTAATTGCAAGGGATGACAAACAAAGACAGTACAGTCTCTGACAATCAATTCTTGTCCAAGCAAATAAGCATGCAAAGTCAGATACTGAAGAGGGGAGCAGATCTTCAGTTGTTCTTCAGGTCTATTTTAATACCATCTGACTTTCCTGGATAAGAAACATGGCTAAAGCATGATCCAGAGACTCTTGGAAGTAAGATCGCTAATGCCACACCCTGGAAGACAGCCATTTTGTAAAAATAAGCTAGAGAACAGCTTTGCAAATAAAGACCATGCTGCTGTCATTTTCAAGTCAAGTCTGATACTCATGCCTCTGCAATCCCAAAGTGAGAATCTTTAGGATAGATCCAAAAAAACCCATAAATCTGAAGGCTGATTTGTGGCTTTGCAAAAATTAAGGTCATATGTAGTATTTTGAACACATAGCTAAGCATAGATGTACTTATTTACCCAGTACATTGTGTTTGTACTTACTTGGGCACAACTGCTGTCTTACAGATGTCTGAGCATGCAGAGGACCATTTTCTACAAAACCAGGTCTAACAACTAGTCAGACACTCCATTGTAGGGAATCATCCTAGAGTATGTGTCATGATCCAGACTGGACAGACCAGAGAGTCGTGTTTAATTCGAAATTCCCTCAGGCTAAATTAAGGTGAAATGACACCAAATGATCAGGTGAACGTTTTATTCACGGCAGAAACAAACTGAACTGCGGAGGCATGGTAGTAGGTGGCAGGGTTTCTCACAACAGGAATTGGCATAAGACTACTTCTGTAAACCATGTAACCACATACATCAATTCAGGGAATAAGGAGATCCCTCCCGTTGAGTCACGAGGTTCAGAGCAGACCCCCTTGCTTTCCAGACTCCTCCTCAGAGAAGGGTCTAGGGGCAGCCGGATCCACTCTTAGTCTCAGACTTGGTCAACGGTTTATATCTTGAAACTACCTCAGTAAACCAGGTAACCTGTGGTAACCATATACATTGATTCAGGGAATAAGGAGATCCCTCCCATTGAGTCACAAGGTTCAGAGCAGACCCCCTTGCTTTCTAGACTCCTCTCAGAGAAGGGCCCAGGGGCGGCTGGATCTACTCTTAGTCTCAGACTTGGTCAACAGTTTATATCTTGAAACAGATGAGGTGTAGGGATTGTGGAAAAGGAAAGAGAGAAGACGACAGAGAGAGAGGAAGGAAGAGAGAAAGATTTCACCAGTCCTGGGTCCAGCGTTGGTTCAGTCAGCCGAGGGGTCCGGTCAGCCGACAGGTCCAGTTCTGGTGGGCTTGTGCACCCCGGGCTTCAGTTTGTGTCCTTTTATCATCCTTAACCCTCCTTCAGGCAGGCACCCAAACTCATCAGGTTAATGAGCAGTTTGTGAGCCTTTGGTCTTGGGGGTCGTTTGTGGAGTAACTTCTCCTTCCCTGCAGACACGGCCATTGTTTGGTCTTTGTATCAGAACAGCTTATCAGAACAGGGAGCTGCGCACCCTCCAGCACACCCTCCCCCTCCTGCTGCTGATGTCTGAGCTGATGGGCTTTTCACCTGGGTTCCTTGCTGTGCAGGGTTTGTCTTTAAGCAGAACTTGCCCCACCACAATGTTTGAGACATTAACTCTTTCAGTCTCTCACAGTATGAGGCAGATGGATTACATGGTTTTAATATGTCTTCGCATTTCTAAGAAATCAGACCAGTATCCCATTCAAATCTTAAAGTCCTGTTAATATCACTTCAGCCACTAATCTAAGAATAACTTCAAACTGTTTCTAAGAGCAATTATTTGGTTATGCTTTTATGTCACCTCCTGTAAGCTTCTTAAACTTGACTGTAAAAGATGGAGCAGCTTCAACTGCTCAATGTTCAGCTGCTCAGCACATCACTGAATGAATTCATGACACCATTTCTGAGCAGAATTTAAAACAAGCAAGGGAAAGCAGTGAATGTAGCAAGCACAGAAATTAGGTGATACGTATATAAAGATTTTTATTGATGTGAATTTACAGTCTTCTGAAGAGCTACTACTCTGTCTTCATCAGGCATTTTCTGTTCTACTTTCTCAGACATGGCAAATTTCCAGGAAGGAAGTGTTTTCCCTTGCCTGGAATTGACACAAACTATGGAAAAAAAGTTCTCGTAACATAATAAAAGAAGCTAATTACTTAATCAGCAAATCCATGATTTTTCAGCATTCTCAGTTTCTCAGGATGTGATAAGTAATGGAACACAGAACAAAATTATTTCAAAGGTTGGAAAGAATCCATGTCACAACTCAACTCAGTCTTCATGCATAACCTACCTGTAGTAATCCAGTAGTTATATGGTGCTGAACTATAATGATTCAGTCTTCACAAAAAACCTCTTCACTCAGTATTGAATTTACCTGGGGGGCATTTTGTGGACCAAACATTCTATCCTAACACTTTGGTTCCCAAGTTTTTTAATCTCTTTAAACACTGCAAGCCTTATGTTAAGAATTTTAATCATTTTAAACACATAATGTCTCAGAAGGCATGGGCTGCTTCTCATGATATGTGGCTTGGGATCCATCAGCTTGATGATCTCAGAGATAGAAACCAATAGGAGAAGAACAGAAGGGAAAAAAAAAACCAGCTATTTTTATTTTCTTGCCTGAAGTTTTCAGTTGTGCTGTGTTTGAATGTATGTCTAGATTAATGGCAAAAGAATAATATGGATTCTAGTTGCATTGCTGGTGAACAAGGCTGCCTTTATGTAACCATTATGGTTGAGTCATGCAGAGTTAAACAAAATTATCTGTCAAATGATTGCCGTTTTGGGGCCTTCCATCTTTGAATGACCCTTCATTACTTCCAGTAAGAATGCATCTAGTATTAGCACAAAAGCCTATTAAGCAATGAGACGTTAAGGCCTTTTCAAGATCTCTTGCAGTGTTCTGACACTGTGAACTTGAGATCTGAAAGACTGAAATGCAATTTCTTCATTTATTATAAGAGTATATTTTCTGTATAGTGTGGAATTGTTCATGCATGAAATTATTTACTGGAACTCACTCATTATAAATTAGCTGCCTTGTGGCATTAAAAAAGGTACCAAAAAAAAGTCAAAAGCAAGTTCTGTAATCTATAAAAATCAGAACTATTTGCCACTGAAAAATTCCATCTAATTGATCAGACACAGGAGACATAAACCAGCATGCTTTAGAATGCATGTAAAACCCTTTAATATTGCTATACCATTTAAGAATTGTCAAATTCTTAGCTAGTAGCTATTGGCACAGTATGATAAAAATTCAGCTAAATAAGCATTTTCCTGTTATAGAAAGTGTAAATAATTGTCATTGTCACTGTATGATTTGTGCAGGACACTAATGTAAAAGGGAAATGGAAGAAACACAGCAAGTGTAAGTGTAAGCATGAACCAGAAGCGGAAAACACAGAACACAAAACAAAATCGGAATATTTTATATGATAAGACTAAAAGCTGCTTGCTTAGGCAAACAATTCAGCATATGCTCAGTAAAAATCAGTTACTCCTCCTATATGAAATATCAACAAAACTTTTGCAGGGACAGTATTACATTGCATTTTACACAGGTTACATAATTAACTTATATACCACAACACTACACAAATAATCCTGATCTATCTGATTGATACTCCAGTTGGTTGTGCTGTCTCAGAAGGCTGGAGAAATGGGTAAATAGGAATCTCACAGAGTTCAACAAAAGGGAAGGCAAAGTCCTGTATCTGGGGAGGAATAACCAGATGCACCAGAACAAGCTAGGAGGCAACCAGCTGGGAACCAGTTTGGCAGAAAAAGACTTGGGGGGTCCTACAGACAAGAAGTTGAACATGAACCAGCACTGCACCCTTCCTGCAAAGAAGGCCAAGAACCACCTGGGCTACATGAGGAAGACCATCATCAACAGGTTGAGGGATGTGATCCTTCCTCTCTATTCAGCACTGGTGAGACACACCTGGAAAACTGGGTCCAGTTCTGGGTTCCCCACTATAAGAAAGACACTGTAATACTGGACCATGCCTAGCAAACAGCCAAGAAGGACACCAACTGTGGAGTCTCTGTCCTCAGAGATATTCAGTACACAACTGGAGATAGCCCTAAGCAATCTGCCCTAGTTGACCCTTCTTTCATCAGGGACACTGCATGAGGCAGTCTGAGATGTTACCCTGTACTTTAATAACTGCTACTCTACATTCAGCCAGAGGACTATTTACTCTCCTAAAGGACTCTTGTCAAAGAAAAGAGCATCAAAAAATAGTCTCAGCACACAGAAGAACCTTTCTTTTTCCTTTTTCTTTCTTTATGAAAGTCTTCAACATGGTAGTTGAAAAAGATGCATGTATGCTTATGTTCTAGCAATATATGCACATAATAGTTTGAGAACAATCTGAGTGCAGACACCGCACAGATGATCTAAGTAAGTTTAGAGGAAGTAGTTAAAGTAATTTGGTGGAGGAGTTTTCCACTGGAAGCTGTTACTTAACTGCAAACATAAGCTTTTGCAGAAATGCACCGTTTTGACAAAACTTTCAAGGAAAAAATTCTAAGTGTCTCAAAAATAAAATATATTTGTCTTTCAAATTTATTTTGTTCCATCACTTTTTTTATTATCTCCCCATATAATTTTACATTGAAGTTTTCTTTTCAAAACATAATATTGTCATAAGTTTCTGACAATAACACCAAATTCTTTATTTCTATTTTGTGGGAAAACAAGTTTTCAGCTAAATCTCATGTAAAACTAGGACAAAAGGCAGGAAAAGATTCTGAAGAAAAATAAAGGTGACATGTCTTGCCTATGGCAAGAAACTGGGACAGTAGCCCCTGCAAATCAGTGAATGGGACAGATTTCCCACTAAGACCAAATACTGCTCAAGAATAGAATAAGATTGAAAAGGACTATTCGCAGTACTTCAGTCAACCACCACATTGTTGTTCCCAGTTTCAGGCTGGGAGATTCATCAAGTATGCAGATGCACTGCATACTTGGAATGGGAGACTTCAGGGAAACCCACCAGGTCCAGAGTCCTGCTGCTTTTGTGGGACTCCATGGGCAATAATTTGTTGAGGATGCTGACAAGCACATCACAATGACAGGACAGGACAAGACCTACTCCAAGAATTCCCATGCACTCTGAAAACAGGAACATTCAAAACACACCAGCCCAGAAGGGTTCTGCCAGTTTACTTGCATTCAGTTTCCTGGTGCTGTAAGTAACCTTAGAAGAAGGTGTATAATGAAGGCAGAAATAAAAAAAAAAAAAAAAAGTATTTGTTATGTAAATAGTTTTTCAATGCCCCTTTTCCTCACCTGTTTTCCAAATATTTTTTTTCTCCCACTGTTTTTCTCCAGTGGGCTTGATTTTCATTCCTCACTAGGTCAGCTATTTCAAATTTTTTCTCATTTTAAACTCATTTTATATTAGATTTACATCTAGTGTAAATGCTAATCTGATCCATGTTAAATAATTTCTTCTATTTAAGTCTACAAGCTTTCTATTTCTAATAGTTACTTTTTCTATTCCTTATCTTAAATATTCGGCTGTCTACTAAACAAAAGTAATGAAGTTCTGAGGCCTTTGAATAAAAATTTACCACAGACATTAGGGAGGCCTTACAGGACATTAACAGTACAGGACTTCTCTTGTCCTATTTATGGATGTGCTTCAAAGAGGCAGAAACATTGATTAAAAGAATGTATTCATTGTAATTTGCGACCTTACTGGAGAGTGTATTAGAACAAAGCTCTGACAATGGTAATTTGATTTCTTTGAGTTAAATTAAATCACTCTCAGGACAATTAGAACCTTAAGTCAATACGCTAAAAATTGAGAAAAATATTAAAGCTGAAGATAAGAATTAAGAACACTGCAGTGTTAAAAATCAGTATTAAAGCCCTCACTGGAATATTCACTAAAGATAAGAAATACCATATAAGAAATATAAACTAAAAAAGTAAGCAAACCTTGGCTTCAGCTACCCATGTATGTAAGATGACTACGCAAGTCTGGACTTCTCCCGCTGCCTCCCTGCACCAGTCACTTTTGTTCCAAGGATTTCTGTTCCACACAGTTTCCTATCTAAACTACGTCACAACACTGAATGTCACCAAACACATTTATTTAATGGAAAACTTGATAGGTGTTGCTTTTAACAAGGAGAGAGCAAAACCTCTTCCACTGTAAGACACCTGCATTGTTTAAGCATAGTTTCATAGTTCTCCACTACATTGTGCTGCATTAAAACCAGTTTTTGGTGTCATCTTTTGTGAACAACACCCAAGAACAGCTTTATTTGGGATGTTTTGCGTACAACCAGGCTACAGAAAATCACTAATATTAGCAATTAGTTATACAAGCAACTTTTAGCTGTGGTTTGACAACATTTTTCTAATGCAGAAATTGACCATGCTGGAATGGATCAATCTATTATGTATTTCAATGAATAATGGTACTACTTTTCAGGGTAATGCAATTATTCCTGCTACGACATTAAAGACAATAACAAAGTATATTTATAACAAAATTAATCATAGTCATATCAAAAGCATGACTTGTATTTAACAGGGTCATTAACAATGATTATTTACACAATATCAACAGCTAAGCATATGTTAGAAATTCTTTACCTATCTGAACTTGACATTTGTTCTGGTTTATTTTTTTATTTGACTCAGGACTATCCAAAGGCTTTGAAAAAACACATTCTACAGCAGATTCTACTTAAGAGTTCTCATCTTCAACAGGTGGTCTTTTGTTCCACAACACCAATCTTTCAATTACTAATAAAACTTAGTCTGGATGATCTATAATCATTGCCAGTTTCTTCTATCTTGACTTGTTCAACAACTTTATTTTCAAGATATCTGGCAAATGTATTCTCTTCAGAGAGAGAGGCATGAATTTGTTAGGAGAGTTGAGATTTATAATCAGAAAAAACTTTAAAGGACAAGCAGCTTCCTGAAGGACTGTCTCCTCAGTTCAGCGTCGAACCACTGCTTTCCACAGCAGAACCTTCTGCAGGTGATTGTAGCACTATTTTACTACCAAAAAATTTGTCAGTTACTTGATTCAGTAATGGCACTATCCATTTGCATTGTGCTAATCCACTTTCTCACTTCTGACATATTGTCCTACTCTTCTGTATCTTCAAATCTTCCTTTGTTTCTTTGTTTCTCTGTCTTGTCTGTACTTTAAAAACTTCAAAATTTAAGATCAAATCGTCCAAATCATCTACTTTTTCCTTTGCCTTAGGAGCAGAAGTCTGTCTCTTGATGTTATCTGTAACAATTTTGCAAACACAGGAAATGTCAATCTTTATGGTAAAAGTGGAATTTATCATCTCGTCATACTTATTATCTAGTATATGCTTTCTCCCATGCTGCCTTCACCACTGCTGTCAGTCTTTTTTTCTGAAGAAAACATTGCCTTCCAACCAAGTGGAATAAAAATGGTTTGTATTTTCTCTTTTGAATGAAGAGACCTTTTCTGGAGAGTTTTTTGGTATGGTCTCCCTGTAAGATCTACTTTTAATCTCTGTCAGAGCAATTCCTTCTGCACAGTTCTCATCAAATTGTCAATTAGGGGAGCCCAAAAATAGGTATCAGAATTTTCATGCAGTGTCTTTATAACTGTATTTGAATAATCATCCTCATTAGACACAGAAGGATGAGGTTGAACTTGACATATATATGCCCTTGTTTCTCCCTCATCCAAGCTTTCAAAATATTTTTTCTTGAGGTTTTGTGGTTGGTCAGCAGCTGGAGGCTGGCCCAAAGTAACTTTGAAGATCTCAGGATCCATTCCTTCCCATTTATTGTTCTTTGTTGATTAGAATTAGACTGAAACTTACAGAAGCACTTGTTTTGGGAAGGTAATGAATTGTCTCTTAAGAAATTAATATGAATGGATTCTTTTGTGCACTACATGCTGATAAATGAAATGGTACAAAGTCTAGAGCTCTTGCACACATCAGCATGTAACAGAGGCTGTCTGCCCACAAGAGCAAAAGCTGCCTGAACTTTCAGTTTTCCCCATCTTGCCAACTGATGTTTTGTTACTTTCACCATCTTAAGAAAAGATACATTCCTGATACAACTGTGGATTTCTTGATAGATCATTTCCCTTGTGAGTTTTACTATGAATCTGTCCTATACATTTTCTAGATATTTCTGAACCTAAAGTTGTGTTCTGATCTTTTCCTGAATGTGATATTCCAGGTCATTTCTCACTGTCATTGGATGGCTGAGTGCTGTTTGACACAGAAAATTGATTTCTGCCTTCGCTATGGAATGCAAAGTTTTTCCCCTAAACCTGCTAATTCTGGTTTGTTGTCAGCATTAGGATGGGTAAACTTTCTCTTTTCATAGTAAGCTACATGCTTGGCCTGTATGAACTTGAGATCTTGAGCATGAGGTGTGTTCGTTTCACTAGGTATTCTGGCATACAGCTGTTCAGTTGTCTTTTCAGAAAAGTGTTCCATCTGAAAGGAAAAGAAAGCATGCTAAAATAAACTAAAATCTTCCCTTAATATATTCAAAGCTGCATTATTTTATTGGCAGAAAACAATAAGATAGTGGGGTAAAAATCCCCAAACTTGCAAATCCAGTTTAAATTACTTATGCTTAACTGAAGATACCATTATATCTTACTATTTAGTAATAACAATGACTATAGATTTGATCCTGACCCCAATAAAGGAAATTCTTTACTGACAATAAAGAAGAACCTCAAGATGAATAGCTCAGTGGATGCCAAATCAAGACATAAGAGCAGTATTCCTTTATTGAAGCTTTACTATCTGCCTGACATGAAATAGGTGAGAAGATTAAGGTGTTTTCAATGAAAACCTTAACGTGATTAGAACTGGGTGTATGCACAACTGGGATCTTTCCACTGCCTTTTAAAAGTTCTCAGAGTTTGAACTATTCATAGCAAGTAAGACAGCTCTTTCGAGTGTTCCTTTATTTTCATAAGCATCTGGAACAATTTTTATTTATTTACTTTTAATCCAGATAAACAGGCTCTCGATGTATGAAATGAAAATTAAAAACTAGGTGATACTTAATTTAATAGGTTAAAAGGCAACAGGCCTTTTACACAGTATTCTATTGCTACTTTGATATGTTACAAATCAAACCACAACTATGTTCACAGTTACCTTTAAGCTAGATACAACAACAAGCAGAACTCCACCTTGCTATCAAACCCATATATTTTCCACTTGTCAAACAGGATTATATGGGTTGAATTGAAACTCAATCAGAAATTTAAATGGTACAACAGAAACAAAACTATGAAACACACTATTTCTAAAATAATATTCTGGAGTAGAAGCATAATATAGGGTATTAAATAAAACTGATATTTAGCCAGCAAAGCAACTGTGAAGATTAATAAAAATCAATAAAACCTAATTTTAAAATAAAGTCCTAAATCACAGCTCACTATTTGAAGGGTAGGACAAGTGAAGTTCCTTATCATCAAGAATTATAGTAAAGAAGATTTTTTATACTGTCAGATAGTCAACAAACTCATAGATATATGCACATATTCCTCTGCAAAATTCTTTTCAATGTGTCATCTGCTAAAGTCACATGAAACCCCAACTGCCTTGAAGGTGAAATCCTGACTTCATTGAAATCAGTGAAAATATTTCCAGTGATATTAATGTGAAGTATATAGTTTTGTTTGTTTCCAAGGTCCAGCTGAGTCTTGAAGGCTCAGAAAAATTAAACTAGCTCAGGTTTGGGGAACACAAGCAAAATCCCCTGAATCAACACTGCAGTGCCCCAAGATACCCCCAGTTCATATAGAATACACAATTCCATTTAGGATGAAATTTAGCAATAAAATGTCATTAAAAAAGGATTATCATATATTTGAATTTTATTTTTACTTTTAAATTCAAAAGCCACAATAAGGTTGATATTACAATTTTATTTTTTTCCCCCTATTAATCTAGATCTGTCTGGATCTTACTGGAGGAAAAGAAGCAGTAATGAAATAGCAGGAAATCTACTCCATCCAGCTACAGATATAGACCTTAACCTTACAGGAAACCTTTTACATGCTTAACTGTCCTGGTTTCAGCTGGGATAGAGTTAACTGTCTTCCTAGTAGCTGGTACAGTGCTATGTTTTCAGTTCAGTATGAGAAGAATGTTGATAACACTGATGTTTTCAGTTGTTGCTAAGTAGTGTTTAGTCTAAAGTCAAGGATTTTTCAGCTTCTCATGCCCAGCCAGCGAGAAAGCTGGAGGGGCACAAGAAGTTGGCACAGGACACAGCCAGGGCAGCTGACCCAAACTGGCCAATGGGGTATTCCATACCATGGGACGTCACATCTAGTATAGGAACTGGGAAGGGGGGGGCGGGGAATCACCGCTGGGGGACTGACTGGGTGTTGACCGGTGAGTGGTGAGCAATTGCACGGCGCATCATTTGTATATGCCAATCCTTTTATTATTGCTGTTGTCATTTTATTGGTGTTATCATCATCATTATTAGTTTCTTCTTTTCTGTTCTATTAAACCGTTCCTATCTCAACCCATGAGTTTTACTTCTTTTCCTGATTTTCTCTCCCATCCCACTGTGGGGGGAGGAGGGCAGTGAGTGAGCGGTTGTGTGATGCTTAGTTGCTGGCTGGGGTTAAACCACGACATTAACTTCAAGCATATAGGTATCCTAGTTTACATGAAAATGTCCTTTTCTCTCTCTTACAACTTAACACCAACATTTGTCTTCCAGAGTGACCATGCAGTCAAACAAGGAAATGTTGACCACATGATCCTGCATGTGACTAAGTATATTAATAAGACCTGGGTAAGGCTTACTCTCAACAGCATTTTTCAGGAGTCACCTTGATAGTCATGAATTTCCATTAATATGAAGGAACTTCAGTAATGTCTCTTTCAGGCTGAAGAACTCATTTGAGAGTAGACACTGGCTATTTTTAAGTATTTTCCTTCAGTATTTGAGCCCTCAGATTCATATGGCTACTTTTTTATTTTAGGAAACAAGGTAATAAAATACACTACAAGATAATTAATTACACTTTTAATGATAAGTAAAAAGGGAGCAGTGAAGTAATTGAATTGAGACCACAGCTAAGACTGACTTTGTGTTTCCAAAGATCAATTATCCGAGTTAATATAATCAATAAAACAAATTCATTCACAGGCTGCTGTTAGGATAAATTCTCCCAAGCAAAACTAACAACAGATACTTTCAAGGCAGGACAGGTTCTTTAAAGTCTGAAGATTCCACTAGGCTTAAAGCCACTAAGGTGAACCGATACAGATGATCAAGAATTTAAGTGAAACACTGCATATTCTTGGACTTCTGTTCCCACCCTGATCTTGGTCCCTTGCTCAAGTAACTCATCTAAGCAGGCTGACTCATATTAAGCAAATAACAAATAAGTCAGAACTCAGTCATCATATGATATCATTCCTCAGTTTCAAGACAGTTTAGACTGACTTTACTACTGACATAGATTTTCCACCTCCTTCCCCTTTGGCTACTCTGCTCATGAAGCAGAGGACACATGGGCTCAGGTATCAAAGCAATCAAGAAAAAAAAAAAAAATTCCATCCAGTCTCTGTTCTAACAAAGGGTTCTTGCATACCTGCTGGCGTCAGGAACAACATCCACATCAGCAAAGCCACTGGAGTGTATCCAAGCAGTCTACAAAGCCCATCTGATCCTAGCAGAGCAGGCAGCATGAGGAACTACAAGAAAGTCAGAAGGACAGTCAAATCAAAATGGCACCCATCTGTTAAACATGCAAAAATTCCTGTAATATTTATATGGAGTGAATGACATCTATAACAAAATAGGCACCAAATGAAATGCTTAATAAATTAAATGTTATCATATGATTTTGTAAAATACAGCAGAGTTGATGATTGATACCTACAGCCATAAGTAAGCTATGTAAGTAAGACACAGCATGAAATAAGAGACTGAAGACAGTGCAGAAGAACCGGTCTTCTTGTTCAAAAACTTACTTGAAGTTCCTTCCAAGAAAATACTTATTATTTCACAGCCTAAGTTTCCTTCCCATATAGCCCTTTTAAGACCCAAAGACTTGACATTCCCTGTACATATCAAGGGCTTATTTCTAACTCTTTTTATTTCTAAAGTCTTCAACTGCTCACTACTCTTCACGTCTAATTTTGACCACAAGGGTAATAATAACTTTGTGTATTTCTACCTTTTAAACATTACCTTTGGGGCTCATTTTCTCAGTTGCTAGAGGTAAGAAAAACAACTCAAAATCTTAACTGGCACTAGCAAGAAATGCAACCCAGACTCTTGTAGGTTTGAAAAAAAATCAAAATAAAACAAATAACTAGCAGTCACAAATAGTTTACAAATAATATAGGCACAGAAACAAAACCCAGGAACATGGAAGCTAACTCCATCTTGCAAACACTATCTGAACAGGTAAGAAAATTATACTATGCTTTTTTATAATAACTGTTCTCAGAAACCTGGTTTTCAGGTTATCAACCCACAGCAATTTTCAAAGCAAGCCTCTCCCACATGTTTTTGCTTGCCCGCCTTCTCTAAGGATAATTCTCAAGTATTTTTTGATTTTTTTTTTCCTCCTAAAATGAAGTTTAAAACCAAAGCTCTCTGGCTCAGATCAAACTCACTTAGTTTTTACCAGTGCATCCTATTCTTCCTGTGTTCTTTTCTCCTTTAAAAGAAAAAGGAAAAAAATCAAGTCTGATCTACATAGGTAATGAGGGAAAAGCAGTTATCCAAACAATACAGTGCTTTTAGACTTGGAGACTATCTGGAGCTCAAAACTGTGAATTGTGTGTTAGCACACATGTATAGGTTGTATGGAACAGTATCCTTTATTGTTCACAGGGATGGTTTCTACAGTATTCTGCTCTTATCTGCCCTTTGGGCAACTTTCTCTCAGTGAACTGTTTCTTTTGTATCACCTAAAGGCTCTTTCAGAGACTAACAGGACACCGAGACAATTTTATCGTCTACAGTTTTACCATAAAATTCAAGAGAGCAGTCACATAAATTGATGCAGGTGATAATTTCCAGTTTTGATCATTTGGTGAAATGCAGCAGAGAAAAGTACTTGCACCATCCATGTGAAGATCAACAGGACTGACAGGAACTTTTCATACCAAACTTGTCAGTGGAGAACAGTGCTCCACTAGAATACTACAAGACCTTGTTCTCTTTTAAGTAATTGATTGTTCAGGAAAAAAAAAAAAACAAACCTGTATAAATGAAATGTTTCAGCTTGGCATTACTCCCCATCACCTACACAGCTGTATTTTCTTCATTTCTGTTCCCTTTTTCCACATGTCTACTTTCTCGCACCATCTTAACCTACAGCCAAATTGCCAAACACTTGAGGTCTCTTTTCCTAGTACATGCTGCTCAGGAGCAGCTGCCTACACAGAAAAGCAGCACTGTGTGTCATTAGCACCTTTTAGAGCAATTAAGGAGGTGAATGGACAGCAAAGGCCATCAATCCTGCATGAACAGCTTTCCCTTCTGTGATGCTGCACAACATCACCAATGTCTCCATTAACTTCTGGGACTCCTGAGCTACAGCAATGCTCCAGTAAATTGAAAATCTCCTGTGATTACTTTGTGTTTGGTGCAAAGTAAGTTCAAAAGCACAGGATGGGCAGGGGAGAAAGTGACTAAAGGTCTCCCGCTTGACTAAACTGGAAATGTGTAAGCTGTGGTTAGCCGCATGTATTCATGGTACCATCAGCCAAACATGATCGTATCATAAATGCTTGTCATTTCCAAGCGGGGTTTAGAGGCAAGCTTGGCGTGCCGAGGGATGAACAGTGCCAGTGACAGGGTCATTACAGCCACAGGAGCCCAGCCCAGGACTCAAACGGGGCTTGCTTTCACTAACCCTCACAGACACAACACTATGGGTATACTATATATATAATGCATATGTAGGGAGATATACGTGTTTACGTACCTGCAGGGGTGCCGCTGGCAATGGCAGCGTTCTGAGCAGGACGGCTGCATGCTCACAGCTGCACCAACGCCCCAGCCCCCCGGAATGGCAAGGAGGGGTGCCACTGGAGACCTTTGGCACTGTGTTTTCCTGAACCAATGGAAAAGCTTATTCCCAGAACAACAAAATTTGAAATACTTATGCTTAAAACTATAAATGCCTAATTCAAACCTGTTTGCAAATATTTCTGTAGTGCCATTTAAAAAACCAACCAACCAAACCAACCCCCCCGACAAAAAAAAAACCCCAAACCCAAACAAAAAAAAAAAACTGACAAAAGAAAAAAAAAGCAACCAATACCAGAATCCAATTCTTTAAAAAGTGTTTCTGTGCAAGACAACTTCTGATGGATTATTCTGTAGTGCCACAAGAGGACACTCTTAAATCACTTTTTAAAATGAGGACCAGCGCTTTACAAGTCATTCTGTATTCAGTGGTAAATACACATTTCTGATCCCCAGCAACACAGAAGATAAGGACAATTTTTCATATTCACCAAATCTTGCTTAAGCTCAGAATTTAGGTAGTAAATAACTAATACAATTTGTTATTATATCTGCTTTAAAAATTTTAGCTCAACTGCCAGCTGTGGTCCTTTATACAAATTGCGTAAGCTTTGGTTCTTGCAGCTTATTCTAATACTGTGCTCATACTTTTTCTCTGAAAGCATGTAACATATTTTACACTTTAGTTACAACATTGTTACAAACTTGCTACTTCCATATCTGTAAAGGTGTACTGTACCAGTACTCATTTACCTTGTCTTTAATTGCTCAAAGCAACTAGACATGTATAATATTTAAAAAAATTACTTAGGAATTACATTTCTAGAAACATAAAACTAGGTTCTTAAAATTAGTGGTAGTATTAAAAATACTGAAGTAACTACAATGTTATTGCCTTATCTTTATTGTAGAGACATTGGGTGCAAGTTTTCTAGAGAGAGACAAACAAGTAATTAGAATATGTGAATTATACATTAAAAACACCTGAGTTGATGTAACCCAGTCATCAGTTTGGAACAAAAGGAACACAAATACATAAAATATCTTGCTTCTTTATAGTACATTCTGGTGGAACAAGTGTTTACAACAAACAGATGTGGAATCTTCCTCCATTTTGCTTATTATACGATGCAGTAAGTTCTGTGGCCTGAAGAAGAACAACAAAAAAAAGTTAGCTAAATGATGAATTAGGTTTTTTATACATACAGCTTAAAAACAAACTGATTAGGAACAACAGAATTTAAGATAGCCAGTGATGTTAGTAATATTTGGGATATATGTGTTTCATACATAACTTCATTTTAAAGTTGTCATGGAGTTGAATGATACTGTTACCCAAGCTGAATAGGACTTTAACAGCTTTATTACAATTGTTAGTTGTTTGAGGCGGGGAGGAGAGGAACTACACTTTCAGATTTGGCTTTCATCATAGCAGCAATTAAGTGGATGAAGGAGACAACGATTACCTTTGTCTTGACCAGTGTGGCCAGCTCTGGGATATTCTGGCAAGTCTTACTTAGGTCCTTTACATCTGTTTGCTGATTTTTGTTCAGTCTGATGTGGTACTATCAAAACACCTTTTCCCGTATTACTACGTCCTATCTGATCCACCTCACCATTTCCAACAGGCTAAAACTACCACACTGTCACCATTTCCAGGAAGGATTTGGATAAAGAAAACATGAAGAAACTCATAATAAAACAACCAGAGGTGCTTACACTTCTGAAGCATACCCAGTTTATAGCTGATAATAATATGAACTACTGCAGTTTTTCTCTTTTCTTCTTTTTCTCTTATAATATATATGGGACCTGAACACTTAGCTAAATGCAGCTGCAGATAGGATTACACTCCTTGCTTTGTATATCTTTGGCGACAGTCAAACCCCCATAATTAGCAAGGCTTTCTGGCATACATTTGCAGTTGTAAAATGTTTTAGCTAGATGTGAGGTCTGCTTTATTAATGCTCAGTAATGATTACATAATTTCAAATTTGCTGTATTCCTTTTTCTAAGTTGTTATTTTGTGATGAATAGCTCCAGACTCTAGGGGGAGGAAATCTCTTTTGATTTCAGAGTTGCACTGATCGCTTTTTGCTAAATGCTCTTCTCAGTGTCCTGCCAAGGGAGTCCTGATAAGTCCAGAAGTCAATACGCAACTTACAACCATAAATTCAGAGGTGTTATTCACAGGCACGAGAGGAGAGACACCCACAGAGCCAAAATCTTTGAAACAGATGCTATTGTCCTTTATAAAGATCGTGAGAGTGCTGGATCAGAGCATAATTTGCTACTATTGTAGATTTTTAGCAAATACGTAAGGACAATGCGTGCTGTAGTGCAAGTCACAAGAAATAACTGTTCAGCACACAATATACAGGAATCAGTTGTAAATGTTTTACAGCTCAGGAGAAATACAAGTCAAAGTAGTACTGAATTAAAAAGGATGGGAAAGAAACTGAGAACTGCTTCTCACTTTAATGTTATTACCTGCGCTTTTTGTAAATAACCAGATGAATGAAAAGGAAATAGCCTTTTTAATGCATCACCAAAGATTTAGCCTGCCTGGTTGTTGACAAACACTGCTACAGCTGCATTTTCCTATAATCCAGAAGGGCCACACCACAGTTCACAAGCAGCTTAAAGGTGGCCGTTGCAGCCCTTGGTGCATGCGGCCGATGCAGGGGGCTGCGGGGTGAGGTTGCAGCCAGTGACTCGCATTCCTGGCAAGCCCCTGCTCTTGGCCTGGCCCCAGCACATCTCTGCACAGCTCCCTGGTGCACCACCGCATGCCTTTTAGGAAGCACAGCCATTGCTGCAGAGGCAGATCAGGCCCCACCTGATCTCAAAGAGTTTTGGGTACGGAGTGTTCAGGGGGCTGCGCAGTCCTGTGCAGTGTAAGGGAAGCAGCAAGGAGCTGGGGATGGAGAGCGTATTGGGGACAGAGAGGGTGGACAGAGCCGTGGGCTATGCTGAAGTTCAGTGCAACGGTTTGGAGGGCCGCTGTGTGTATTAAGTTTGCCCAGGAGAGACAAAGGACGAAGAGGGGCTTAGGAAATGACGAGTTTAACAGAAGGAGCTTCATGCTTTGTGGAGTATAGTTGCCTAAATCAGAACAGCAAAGGAGACTTTGATCAGAAGGACAATAAAAATGAAGGAGGAAGTCATGAGTCCATGGCTGGCAATAGAAACACTTTGTTTCCAGCCTCTGAGCTCCCTTCCCACACAAACATGACAGCTATGCTATTGTAATGACAAAGGCACTGCTCACGTATTAAAAGAAGAGATCAGTCCTTTCTCTGTGTACCCATACCATCTCACGCTCTTTAGAGACATGTTGTTTTTTCTCGTTTCTGAGGTTCCAGAATAACTTGGGGAAAGCAATGGGGAGGAGAGGGCAAGGGGGAAAAAGGGAAGAGGACTTCCCACTCATCTGAGATGGAGAAAATTGTGGGGATAGAATAATGGTGTCAAAGGTAGTAGAGTTAGTAATATTTTTGGTGGGCTGTTCAAAGAAAATACAGCTCAGCTATTCTGGCTTAACAGTAGGGTGAAATAACAAGAACAGATAGGCAGCTATGAAGCAAAGCTGACTCAATCTATTTTTCACCAGCAGTTGACATTTATTTTGGTTTTATGCCAGTTTAGCACAGAACAGACATCTCCTTACATCACCTTTGTTGTTACAGTTCCCTGTGGATGTACCAGAATCTCAGACTGAAATGGCACATGCCATCAGCTAGGCAAAACCAATAAAAGAATGGTGGTGATCCTGAGGAGATCATGAGAAGCTGTGCTACTAAGTGTGGCATTTCCAGTGAGGATTAGGGCTGTTGAACTTAGATTCCAAGAACAACATTTAAGCAAACTTTGTGCTAAGATGTTTTTTGGATTTGGCTTTGCAGAATTCATTTTTTCCTACACCTAAAGTGTATCTCATTATGTCCACCCAGCTCTATCTGTGGGAAGAGGAATCTGAAGGTTTGATCTGACAAAAATAGGGGACACATTAGGTGACATTTTAGTTTTTATTGCTGGGTTCATTGCACTAGGAGTTAATTTAAAAATACCTGCAGCCCTTTCAAAACTTCTCCTTAGGAAACTATTCCTGTGCATTAATACTGAAAAACAGAAAGTATTTTAAGGTAGTTTTAAAAACAGACCTTTCAGAAGACATTACATGCAGGAGATCTTTTTATTACAGATTCTGAATAGGACATATAGGACTGCAATTGAGAGGCTTTCCGTGTTCTTCTGTCTACAACTCTTTCCAGTAATACATGCCCTATTCAATCAATATAATTAATTACTCTTCAATCAAAGAAATGTAACCTATTTCACCTCAATTTCTAGTCCATTTAAACTAATTAATCTCTTCTTTTTCTATGGCTAGCAACTAGTAGGTGGTATTTGTTCTTCAGGACACTGATGATTCTAGGAGCCACTTTGCTTCTTTGAAGTATCTGCCATTTCATGAGCTCAGCAAACATATCTGCATTGAAATTAAAAGCAAACTAACATGGGGAAAGTCAGAATGAAATAAATAGAGCAGGTAATTTTTCATGCTCATGTTTCATTTTTATAACCATTTTTTGCACTCCTCCACTACATGCTTGCAAAATAGAAATTAATGCCTTATTGTTCTTCATTGTAATGCAGAAGCACTGAGCTGTGGTTGGTTATAGAAGGAAAATTTTTATGATAATAGTTATGCCACAGCTTTAAATTCCCACTGCATCATTAAGCATCACTTCACGGGGACAGATATTGCCCATGTTTTCTAGGAGGGAGCTACAAGACATGTAAACGGCAAGCTGTGAACCTTTGTAACAGTGTAAGATGGAATCAATCCAGGGAGTTCATCTGGCTGAGATGAACAGCAATAACCTGCCTTAAAAGAAAGCAACTGCAAGCAAGACAGCTTCAAAACATCAGAGCAGCTCCTACAAATTTCTGAAAGTAAGGCTGATGAAGAATTCACTTTTGTAGAGGGGCAGAATGAAAGACATAAGACTATGGGATCAAAGTCTTGTAGCATGGCATTTAACAGCTGTAATGGTAGAGAACTTCACAAGGTGTCTCAGAGACATTTTTTCCACATAAAACACAGCTGTAAGAAAACCTACAGCAAATCCATACAAACAGAAGAGACAATTACTTCCTTTGGGATTATAACAAGCCAAAAAACAGCAAAACAAAAAGTTGAGAGATGGACTTTGATTACCAGATGAAGTTTCTTGCCTTCCAGTGCTTGTGATCTCCAGTTTGGCCAACATGGCTGTTGTCAAATTCTAACAGTTACCTACAGCAACCATTAGCACCGATTAATGCAGCCTGATTTCTTCAAATGCACATTTGGCATGACATTTCAGTGAGTTGTAATTTTAGAGACTTTTATGTGCCATTGTTCAGAAAGAGTCTATGACAAATGTTGAATTTCTACCAAAAGTACATATACTATTTTCATAAATTGTGGTAAGTACTTAGAATGCAAACAATGTTGAGGAGGATATACTGTATTCTTATGTTAAAGCAGGAATGCAACCTATTTTGAAGGCAGCATTATAACCTACATGATTTTAACTGAATAAATATGTCTACCTCTATTATATAGTCCTGGCCCTTCACATTTCAGATTGGCAGAGTCCATTTAGATTTTGGTGCTTTCTATACAGTACAGACATGTCTGCATCTAAATGTTTTATGATGTGCTCAAGAAGTAGCCTCAGTTTCTCTGACTTAACTTCCCAAAATGATGTTCAATTGCCTCTTTGCAGACTGCATGTTTCTTACCAGATGCTTTTGTACTGTCTGAGCTCTAAACCAACTTAATGTAAGCAAGCTTCATCCAAAAGCTGCACAGCTTTGCTTGCATAACACTCTAGCCAGATCTGCCTACCAAAAAGTTGCAGCCATATGTCTACAGCCAGGGCCTGACTTTAAAATCAGACTTCTCAAATTGTATTGTGCGTAGTAGTTTTATTTTGGGGCAAATTCAAGTGACTAACTCTTATATGGTAACTGGGCAAACCATTAGGCCCTTGGTTAGTGCATCTGAAGCCATGTTAATAACATCCTATTTTAAAGCACTTTCTTAGTGTCTCTGCAGCTGATGAATAAAAAAAAAAGTATGTAAAAAAAATTGTAAGAGTCCTAAGCAATCTGTACTATATCATGTACCAACTAATTCTCAACAAAAACTATTATTTACGAAACATCTTTCACCATAAGAACTGTCATAACTGCAGAAAGCTTTTCTCCAGTGTATTTTTATTAGGGATTCCTGCCATCATATCAACATACAAAACAATCAGGATGTTGACATATAGAAATGTGAAATTCACTGTACAAAGATAAGGCTCGAGTTACAGGTATATTTTCCCCTTAGTCTCCATGAAATAAAACCATTTTTAATTCTTCCCAGAGTTGTGTTTATAAATGTTAGACAAACCACAAAATAGATTTCAAGTACATAACATTTTACAATATAATCCAAGCACAGACAGAAATACAAAATATTGTACCTATAGATGCTTCATAATCCAAGTCTGTCATCCTCACCAATAATATACTAGACTGCTACTCTCTCTGAATATGCCCAACCATATCCTTCTGTGTGTATTACGTGGCCCTGGCCTTTAAATTACAGGACTCTCACAACTTTCAGTTAAATTACTTTGATAGACCAGAGAATATCAGGAAGGAAGGGAAGAGTTTTAAAAGGCCAGGCCTGAATATATGCACATGGTTAGTAAAGGCAGGCACATGTGCACACACACACACTTGCATTTAACCCTACATAAAACCTCACTGCACTGCACATTTTCTGAGATTATGTTCTCATGCAACTCAGCTATTTTCCGATAGAGTTAAATCAAGCATAACACTACTCCTACTTCTGGAGTGCTGTAATTTACAGGGACAAGACTACATTTTAGAGCATGGGATCTAACTTTTTTTTTTAAATAATTATCAGACTTATATAGGAGCCTGTACGGAACCATGTCTCCATAGTCCAGCAGGATGCCAGGTCTCACAGTCTTCACCACTCAAAACACCTTTTCTGACACCTTTGTTCAGAAACAATGCAAGTGAATAATTTCCTGTTAAGGCCAAATGTGTACTTCAGTTCACTCTCCATTTCTATTAGGCTGAATGATTATAACCTCCTGGGAAAGGATCATTTAGCTGCAAGTAGCACAAGAAGAAATACACATCAAGTAACTAATCAATAATGATTCTTCTGAGGAACAGATTGGCAAGGAAAAACAAAGACAAGAGAAAAAAGGTAGTTGTTTAATTTAGCCTTTGTTGGTTGGGAAATGAATAGCAATCCAAAAGTTTTCAACTGAGAAAAGGAACCCCTAAGCCCTGTAACTGTTTTGTCCTTTAAAAACTGGAAAAGATTAGAAGGGAAGGAGAAATCCTCTAAGGAAATTGCTGGTTTCAAACTAGACATTTGCAAAGGCTTACATGAGAAAACCAAGCAAAACCAATTCTCTGACATTGAAACTAAACGAATTTATTCAGTAGGAATTAGAGATGTGTTTACAATGTGTTAAATGCACATCTAATAAAACAGCCTCAAATATGTCTCCAATTCATAAATGTCTAAGCAGGAGAAAGACTCTGAGGCCAAAATCAGAGTTCCCTAGTTTAAATACAAAACACATCTGCACTAAGATTGGGGCAGGGCAAAGAATAAAAACTTTCTCCTCTCAAATACAACCTCTGTGGTACATTTGAGGGACTTCAAATGTTCTCATCATAGACAAGATTTTACTTAAGCATATTCTCTAAGCTATATTGGAATAACTTTAGATATATAAATCCGAGTTACATGAAACAGCATTAGATCATGTAACTGGGCTTGTAATAACAGGGAAAAAGGGTAAGTATGCTGCTACATGTGAAAAGAAGCATATTTGTATGCACAAAAAATATGTTGTCTTACAGATTATTAATAACAGGCATCAAAGATGAAGATGCATCTCTTAAAGTGTTTAAGCCTTTAACTGTGAGTCAGCAGAATACTTTTATGTCAACTGTACAGCCTAATGCTTTGCTTTTAAAAAGAAATAGATTTTTCTTCTCTGTCATTTTTAAAAGTAGGTCACTCACCTACTGATTTAGCTAGGGTTTTAGCTTTTTTTTTTTTTCCTTTTTTTTTTTTTTTTTTTTTGCTTCTTACTATTATCTTCTTCCATGTTATGTACAATAATCTACATTTAGACTGAAGACTCATTCTCTTCCCAAACGTACTTGGACTGTCTTGTAGGGACTTTCTACAGCACTGATAAAGTATAAGACAACCTGACAGGTTAGAGGAAGGATCATTACGTTCAGTTCTGCTCACCTCCCCAAGCTTTACAACTGTGTCTTTCAGAAATTCTTCTGCATACTTCGTGTCCTTTCACCTCCCCCAGGCAGCCCCTACTGAACTTGAGTGAACTTTCTATGTATTTCCCAAACCACAGTCCCTCTGTATAGAGCTATATTAAACTCATTCATTCTCCAGCCAGTAGTTTAAAAACAAATCATTGCTAAAACACTAAAAACACCCTACATGTCCTTGTGCATTATTCTTACCATTTTGTACATTTAAATAACATCAGAAGTTGTCTTTTGCTAAAAATTTACCAAAATATTTTAAACACATAAAAATGTAAAAAACCAAACAAACTGAAAACCAAACCACAAACAAAAACCCAGCATAAACATTGCTTGTATAGGCATTGGTTAGAAGAGATTGCTGCACTAAGGAGTATATTCAAAAAAGTTTTTCTTCCAGTGTCATTGGATTTAGTGTCATGGATTGAAAGGTTAAGGACAATGAAACTTATTGTGACCCCATCTTATATGATGTAATAGATGAGCAAGAAGTCTGAAATGCAATTAAAATAAAGCTTCTTTTTGGTTATTGAAAGGTGACTGTATCAGCCTGTAACTAAAGGGGCAATTTAAGTACATAAAGGGAACTTAACAACCTGAAGAGTCTGTAATGAACTGGATATGAAGACAGCTACTGACTGATGGCCCCAGGGCATTATGGAAAGCTGGCACTAACTGAAATTTTGAATATAGCCCTTAGTTGTATCATATTTATTTAAAAATTAAAAGCTGCCCAGCATGTCACGAATGAAGTTTATTTTGCAAGCCACCCACTGCCTAAGGGGGCAGTAATATTCAATATGAAACTGCTGAAACTCCGGTGTTTGACGGATTTCATGGAGAAAAGAGATTTGAAGGTCCGACTCCAAGAGAACAAGGAGAAGAGGGAACACAAACAACAGCAGTCCAAGGCCTACAAGCAGAAGTCTGGAGAAACTCTTCACAAAGGCATTCACCTCTATGTTGCCCATTAGAAAGTCATAGCTCCACCTAAGTGCTCTCCGAGCTTCTTTTAGTTCCTCCTCCTCTGCAATCAAAAATGCATTTTCATCTGCTTCCAGTTCTTCAAATGAATCTGTATCATCTTTCTCATTCTCTGCTCTTGGACAGGTATCAAAGAGCATGTCAATCTCATCATCAACAGGGGTGGGCAGCAAGCTGGCACTAGGATTGTATACCAATTCTGAGATGGTTAAAGGTTCCTCTTTCATCTTCTCTTCATGTTCAATGGCAAGATCAACATTCTCTCCAGTGTCCTTAACTGGGGAGCTTGAAGTCACAGGTACTGAAATCTCATCTTCCTTTGGCAGTTGGATACCTGAAAAAAAGGGGTGCAAATAGTGATCCTAAATTTCTGCCTTCCTGGTAGCAAAACTCAGCCTTCCAATGGTATCTACCAGAGGCTGGAAAGAAGATTCTGCAATGACTTTGCATATGGAAACCTGACCATACACAATTAGCAAAAACTGGAAAAGCTTTCTGAAAAGCTCCAGAGGAGGGCAACATCTTTTACAACACTGTAGTACACCAGATCTACTTAACTTTGTCTGATGCAGCTACTACTAATAATGATGTAATGCAAAACAGAAAACAGAACAGCTCATTCTCTACTGACAATCAGAATTCTGATATAAATGAATACCTAGTAGATATGTGAATTGGTGCTATTTGGTGTCTAATAATAATAATAACAACTACAACAACAACAACTCACCTTTATTTCTTGGAGATGAATGAAGGGAAAGTGATAAGATAATGGCTGAGGTTGGGAATTTTTAATAGAGCATGACATTAAAAAGAGACAATAGATTATCATGATAAATTCACGTTAATGGTAGAGAGGATAAAAGGAGAGGAAGGTTGACATACAGTATGAGGATTAGGTATCTTTGAAATGGAATGAAAATGCCCCACCTCTTTAAAAAGGTCCCTCTCCTCATGTCTCATTTTTCTTCCAGTCACCTCTCTGCTCTTCATACTCACAGTCTCTTTCCTCTCTCTCCTTTAAATTTCTCTCTCCCCCTTACAGAGGATTCTTTCTTAGCCTTACTGGCATGCTTGTTTCTTGTGACCTCACTCTCTGCCCAAGCTCTCTCCTCTCCAAAATTTACTCCCCTTTTTCCAGTCTACACTAACAGCAGTAAGTCTGCAAAAAAGTCTAGCTGTTTCACAGCTATATCAACACTGCAGTGACTGCTCTTAGTCGTCATTTGCAGGAGTGGAAGGGAGGAGAGTTGGGCACAGAGGTCAGACAAAGTGAGCAGAAAACAGTTTTAAATTTGTCCGATGTCCAACACTCATTACCATCATCAGATGCCATCTATGTGCAAAAGGAATAGACCATACACAGTACGGTCTGTAAGCAACAGTAATATATAATAACACTTAGTACTTCTTGGTTTGTGATGTTAAGCACCGCTCCATTCTTTACTGATGACTAATCCAAATGCAACATATAGATAAGGATATAGCAGGTAAAACCAATACAAGGTTACATGACTTGTCCAACAAGTAACTCAGGAAGTTCATGTCAAAGTACTATGTATAATTCAAATTGGCCCAATTCTTTGATTGCAGCAAAAGATCTCTGTAAAAGATAGCAAACTGACACCATCAAAGATTCATTCCAGTTTTAGTGCAGTAAAGGTTAAGGTTCAGAGACTTTAAAACAATGTGGTATAAAAGAAAATGCATTACAAAAAAATAAGTAATCAGAAAAGTGGTACATCTCCAGTGCTAATTATGCTAGATATATAATGGGTTTCAGTGTGAAGTAAAAGGGTCTCAGCAAGCTCTACCGAAGTTTTCTATTAAAGCATGGCAAACATAAAAAAATTAAACTAAACAGAAGGCCCATTATGATCATTCTGAGATGAGTGAAATAAAGCATGACCTGAACAGTGCTATATGGAAGAGATGCATTACTACTCTGTAAACATATGATACAGGACAAAAATTGAAAAGCAAAAATCCCAATCATAAAGACATCTACAATATAGGAAGATACACAGCTTAGATGCATTTTGGATCACAATTCTAAGCTAAAATTTTAAATAGTAATTCAACAATAATTGACCAAAATTCTGCAAAGAATATCACTTTACAATCAGAAGCCTTCTCACATTTTTTCTAGAAAATGGGACTGATTTTTTTTTACATTATTAGTCCTAAGAACTGTAAATACCATTCACTGTACTGAAATTATTAACTTTGTTTCTGAAACCTACTTTCCTTCTATTTGACTAGATAGCAAAAGAATATTCTTACACCATTGGCTACTGATCATTAAACTAGCAGTAGGCATAACTACATTTCAGCAATGTAGCTCACTCTAGACTTTCTCACTGTTACAAATTTTGCATTTCTTGAACGACAAGGTCTTAGAATCTCTATTTTCTCTTTTTTTTTCCTTTTACATCTATCATGACTACCATGCTCAGGATGGGACATATCCACAAAAATTTCAGTTTCACAACTGATACCAGCTTTTTGCACTATCAGGTCACTCAGCAGTAGGCCCGCCCTGAGCCAGATACAGGAACATTATCACATTCTGCCAGAGCCCAAAATACTCAGTATTTGCAGAAAAAATTGCCAATATAAAGTTAACCTGTTAAAATTTTGTAAATTAAATTAAACAAGCAGATTAATACTTTGCGAGACAGAATCTTAAAGCTGCACTAGGAATCTTAAAGCTTGTTACAACACTTCCACATGGAAATATCTTCCATAGGACCCTGCTGTATGCCACAGTGCCTGACCGTTACCACAAAATCCTCCATGCGACCTCTGCAGCATTGTTAGCATATCCTCCAGACAGTTGAAAGAGTAAGTAAGGTACTTGCTAAGTTAACCCAGTTTATAGACTACCCAAAAATTGGGTGAGCGATGGCTTGTTAATATCTGGTAACTTTAAAATTATACTGAACTTAATATCAGTTGAGATGAAATGCCAATAAATGCAACATAAAATATATAACATAGTACAAATATTTCTAAAAGATGTAAGAAATGATAGAAAACCTGCACTTTAAACCTACTTATATTAAATCACTCCTTGAACAAGCTAGCTTGCTCCTTACCTGACAAGACAACTTTCTGAATCCCCTTCTTAGTACATGTTTTTATGTGTCATGTTACATTCATTACAGAAAACCTCTTCATTACAGAACACCATCCTCAGGAAGCATCCCCCCCTTCAGTAGAGCACATTAGCTACTAAAATTCATTTCCCCTTTTAAGTCTTAAAAATGGCCCAGACAGATCTCTCCCCCTGTAATTTGTTCTCTTTTCCTGCTCTCTAGGAGATACACTGGCCATGCCTCCAGGTGAGGTTTCACCTTCTGGCTAAATCAACCAAAAAGACCATGTCTGCTTCCTCTCATTTCATCCCTGAGCAAGCCAGCTTTTAAAGCTAACCTAGGAAAATAACTGTTTTCTACCTGGATTAGTTCTCTGATGGTTTTTCTTCCTCAAATGGCTTGTCACGAGCGCAGCACATAACCAGGGATGGAGAGAGAGCAGGAGTGCTCCTTTCACCAGCACCTAGCCAGCAGATACGCACAGAAATGAAACGTCCTCAAAAAAGAAAACGCAGATGTCTCCTCATTAGCTTAATTTGATTGCCTAGCTAATAATTCATTGCCTCAACTAATCTGTGCTCTCCTATCACAGCCATTTTAGAAATTCATCACATTTCAGCATGAAACATATTTTGTGCTGCAACTTATTGTCTACACCATTCTTTGTACTAACAAATATACTTGCCACAGTCAAGAGGAGGATACAAACTGATTGAAACTAGACATAACAGGATATAGAATCACCGAATCATAGAATCGTTTAGGTTAGAAAAGACCTTTAAGATCATCAAGTCCAACCGTCAACCAACACCACCATGCCCACTAAACTATGTCCTGAAGCGCCTCATCTACATGTTTTTTAAACAGCTCCAGGGATGGTGACTCCACCACTTCCCTATGAATACTAAGAGGTGAGAACAGATTTTGGGGGATCTCTCTCCTAAGCATACCGTAACAGCAGGTAATGCTGGATCATCAACCATACTCTGAGTCACTTGAGAGTTGCACTCATGATATCTTAAAACACAAAAGCCAAAATTTTTAAACTCTGGAGCCCAACATTAAGCATCTGCACATATCTTTAGATACACAGGTACAACAATTTGATTTTAAAATGTGCTTTTCACTTTCTTTTAATAGGAGTAAAGGTAAGTTGAGCCACTTACTTAGGTACCTTAATATGGATTAAAGGACCTAATTTTAACCTCCCAAATTTGAGAATCCTGGCCATAGGCTTCTCTATACCTGCTTAGATGCAAGGTCAGTAATACATCTTCATCATGTTTCTCATCACAGAGAGGACAGCTGCAGCTACTGCAAAGAAAGGTCACCCCAGTTTATGATTCTTGAGCCTTCTCTCCTTCCCCAGAGTAAATTCCAGTGTGCATAACATACATAGTGAACATAAACAAAAAAGGTCATATTAATTTTCATTAAAACTGTATTTTTCTCAAATAACTGGCAAATTTCTGATTTTGTTATTAATCTGTAGATAGAAGGCAGTAGAGGAACCTTTTCAGATCAGTGTTTTCTGAAGGGGTTGTATTAAAACTGGAATGTGTCACACTTCCAAAGCATACATCAACTTTACAGTCCACCATTTAGTTTGAGCGCATAACAAGAATTTTCAACTGTTTAAGTGTTGTTAAAACATACTAAATCAAAGTAACTGTGTTTTACATCAGCCAAATATAAGTTTAAATAAATAAGGTTTTAATATAAAAATAGAATGGGCATTAACTGCTGGTGTTGCAAGCTCATTTGATATTTAAAAAATAAAATACATAAAGCTGTTCTTTTTGTGCCTTCTTATTCCCTATAACACCACAATATTTATCAAGTCAAGGACTGAGGAAACAATTAGCTATTAACCATGATCAATGTAAGCCCACAGCAAAGTTCCAGTCATGTTGCAATATACAGATAAGTGTGTTGGACCACTCAGATTTTGATAGTGTCAAAAGATACAAGCGTAACATCATTATGGCATATATCATTTACAATGTTTATGCAGGCATAGGAATATCACATTAAGGCACCGAAATTCTAAATCATTCTACAGTATAATAAATATTCCAGTGACAGAAATTGAAGAAAGGAGCAAGTTTTTCAGATTATTTACTTTTTGGATAGCCTTCAAGAGAGTCAGTTATCTGAAGTAATAGAACCAGGTTAAAAGAAAAAAGAAATCCTCAAAATCTTCCAATGGAAAAAGAGAATATAAAAGCTAAAGCAAGCCTAAAGCCAATATCCTTTAATTACTCTACAACATTGCTGCAAATCCTTTGCTCCTATTAATACATAACAATTATTTTGCTACTACCCTTATAAGGCTATAATTTTATATAATTTTGGGGCCTAGATTTTGAAAAGTCTACTGTTTCTTTAGTAATAGTTGAAACTTAAACTGTTTTTAGATTTAAAGGACTATGACTTGAGTGTTAAATTACATTTCAGAAGAACTTCTTCCTTCCATTCTTCATTTTATATTTTTACCCTCAATTTACATTCCATAGGTCAGTATCTTTTAATACATATTACTGGAATATCAAGGAAATAAGCTCAATTTTATTTCTTATATTATATATCTATAGCAAAAATTTGCTACACTTTTCTGGCAACTGGACAAATTTTACAGAGCCGGAGAGATCTCATTACCCCAGCCAAAACTCGGTAGTACCCTTCCACAAAATACTGTGATTGTTCCAAGGCTCTAAGTTGCTACAGCAGATAGGAACATGAACAGCTGAATAAAACACGAGTTTACAGTGGTCATCTGCTGCGAACATGAACGTGCAAGAGGTCTGACATAAATGTTGTCAGCTGCTAGTGTTTCTAAAGGGGCCAAAACCAGCAGCTGAGGATTAGCAGGATGAAGTGCAGTCCCATCTCCACCATTCTTAAGAAACTGCAGTTGCTGGAAATACAGCACCCCAGAAAAATGTATCCTCTGCTTATTAAAAAATTCAATTCACACATTGTCTGGTGGCTGAATATACTGCACACAACTTTATTTACCAGACATGCAAACACAATTACATACCTGTAAAGGCTTTGTATAGTGGAGAAAGGAACAAGTGTGAAGACTTCCTTCTTTTAAACAGAGAACTGAAAAGTTAGATATGGTCAAGAAAGCACAGCGCTGGGTATACTACATATAGGTGTGTAAACAAGTAAGGCCAGCCAGGCTGCAATTAGGACAGTTCCTTCCTATCTCTTTTACTACTTCCTGTAGAAATATTGTGTATTCCTTTGTTTATTTTCAATGTGAACAAAATTTATTTGTACTATGAATAGAAGGACCTTTTAGAGGGAAGGAGAGTGTGGCTTTCTCACATGAGCAAAGTACATGGATGTCACAAAGAAAATGTAGGAAAGGGAAACAGAATCTAGAATTGCACTAAACTCAAATATTGCCCTACGCAGGATCTGTATCAAAGCATGGTCTGCATCAAAGCAGGATCTGCATCACAGCTAGATGTCCAACCCTCCGAAGTAGGAGGCCATAGATCCCTACCTTACCCACATCCTGTGCCCATAGAAGACACGTGTTCTAGCTTTGCAAGGGGAGTAAATTGATGATAGTTTACAGTAACTTCTTTTTAGGCAGTGACCTGGCTTTCCTGGTGGCCGTTCCCAGTTGTTTTAGTCTTATGGAAGCTTCTAGAAGGGAGCAAAGCCCTGTGACAGTTGCCAGCTCATATCAGTTGCAAGCACTGTGATTCTGCAGCATTATAACTCAACTCCCAGCTGCGTTGTGGGTCACGGTGTTCAACTAATGTCACAGCTAGCACAGCAGCCGGAGTCTGCCACCCTGCTTTTCACACCCCACAAAGGGCACCCAAAGCGCAGAGGTAGACGCAAAACAGAGCACGCAGCACAGCGGGCATTCTGGGGTCCCTGTCTCTACGCTCCCTCTGGCCTGGCAGGAGCCCACCCCAGCATTGCTGACCCCATTTCAGAAGCAGGATTAAGCAGCGAAAAGGCTGAGGGTAGTAGCAGGGAAAGAGAACTGCGTATCATAGGAGCAGGGATGAGAAGGCAAGATACCTCCGTCAGCAGCTCAGAGAAAGGGGAGGAGCTGGCGAAGGGACTGCAGTGACTCAGTGTCTAGCACCAGGCCAAAGGGAGCACCTCTGAAAAGAGGTGGGCGCTGATGTGAAAGCTTAGCACCTGAGAAAAGGACAAGCGGGACATTTCAGCATGCCCGCTTAGCTTGGGTGAGCCCTCCTGGCACGAGGCAGCATTGTTCTGAAGCAGTCACAATCTCAGTGGGGTTCTCCCAAGGAGTTTTGCCCCCTGCCATGAGTTTTGCACAAGCTGACTCCAGTCCTTAGGTTTCATATGCTGATATACAGGTTTTATATGCTGATATACAGGTTTTATATGCTGATATACAGGTTTTATGCATATGTACACCAAAAGGAATAACATCCTATAAACAGTACAGCAAAATCAAGGTTTTTAAGAACCAACGTAGCCCCAGTGCACACTTCTGTTACTAGACTGGTGTCATATTAAACCAAGATGGCTTGTACCTATTTGGAGCCAGCATTTAACCTCTGAGGTGTAAGAATAAAAAATACCTGTGAATACTAATGCTTTTTCCATTTTGGTACCTATTTTTGAATCAAGGGAGCTAGGTGCATTGTCATAGACACTACAGTTTCCCCTGAGTGGTGAATTCATGAAGCAAAGGCAGCCAGGAGCTGTTGCTACTCAGAGGCAAATCACTGCAAGAAGCAAGATCTCCCATATATTGTGTGCTTACTGCTTTCTGATTTTCAGATGCCAAAAGTATGAGAATATTCTGGTCTTTGCCAGAAAATTCTCAGTTAATTCTTCTGTAAATACGCATTTCTGAAATGAAGATTCAATACAAAGGCATAGTTTTATATAGGTGCATGGAAACTGAAATCTGTCAGCCTATATATGCAAAAATACCATAAGTAAACAGTACCACAGAAAGCATGGAGAAATAAATTTTGAAATCTCAAACTACATTAAGGAAACAGAGACATATAGATTCACAGAGGGGCCAATCCATCTTTGGCTAAGGGATTTTGATATAAAAACAAGAAAAAAACCCCACCTTCGTTTTGGTTGCTATCCAAAACAGTACTGAATACATTTTGTTCCTTGGGTTGCACTCCTGTTACGCGTAGTGAAAAAGAGATTGGAATCAGACTCCTTTCCCCACACCACCCCAGTACTATTATTCAGTATGTTAAATTATTCAGTATCTAGAAAAATAAAACCAACAAAGTTGTGATCTGGCAACCCAACCCACTCAGTGGCAGTAAAACGCTAAACTGTATCCACTACTGTATTCAGCTGACATTGAAAATCTGCTACCAACCTACCTGCTAATTTAAGAACTATTTAGTTTTGTCAGAAGTTATCGTAGTTGCAAAGTATTTCTCCTTCTCAGTCCAAGAAAATCACAAGGGCAAAATTCCAGTCACTCATTTCTTAGCAGTTAACAAATAAATCCACAATTTATGTAAGATATTACAACAAATGCTGTTTAAATTTAATCTCATTCATTCCCCATTTGCAACTCTGCTCCTGTCAGTAATTCATCCTTATTCTCTGCTATACTCAAAGTAACATCGTCTTTCACAGTACAGTTCCTTTCCAAGAGACCACTATTAGCATAACAAACTGGGGGGGGGGGGGGGGGGGGGGGTTGAGTAAAAGAAATGTAAATTTACCAGCCCTTCTGGCTGTGATCTTGGAGCCATGCCGAAGTAATCGAATGCATACTTCCTTGTTGCAGTGGTTAACCATCCGCAAATGAATGCTTCTCTTGGTTTGGATTTTTACAAGACATTTCACCATTTTGACTATTAGTTCCTCTTCTCAAAGTCTTGTAAAGGCTCAGCCCATACCAGCTTTGACCTTTTATTGAGTTCCCACTGAGTTTTAAGAGACTAACACAAGTCACTCTCAATGAATCAAATGACAAGCTTCTAACGTGGCCAACAAAAATATCCCAGTAGGGAACAGAATGAGAGGTTATTTTTAAACATTTCCAAATGCCTCATAACGTACAATACAAACTTCCACAGCATCCATCTCAGTTAGCAGTTGCTAGCATAACAGCTGAACCACACACACAAGCATAAAAATATCCAAGGCATCAAAATGTAGTGCAGTGAAACAAAAGGCAAGCATTAAGGGTCTGTTTTTCACAGAACAAAATGACACTGGCCATTATTTTTCTGGAGAGCTTCAATTTGGCCACTGATGTCAGTTCCCTACCACTGCCTGGGAAATATTTGCAGAAAATGTATAGGTACAAAAGTAAAAATCCTATGTTGTGGTTACAAACCTTAGTCACAAGGCAAGCCAATGAGATGAAAATGCTTTCATTTCAAGACTATAATCAAAGCTGACCTGCCTGTGTATAAACAAGAAGAGAAATTTCCTAAGTTTGGGAAAAATGTCTCTCTTTGCATATGTACTCCAGTTCCCATTTGTGGACAACTATTGGACACATTCATATCCACCAGAAAGAAGTGTTGCTTCAGAAGGCTGGGCAATTCCCCGTCCATGTCAAACAGAGATTTGCAGGCTCCTAAAAAAGGCATGACACACATATGCTGGCTGCTGATAGCTTGCTCCAGCTGGAATGCAACCACATGCACAGCATCACACTGTCCTAGTGGAAAAGGAGCTCTTACTGGGTCCACTGAAACCACAGAGAGGAGATAAACTGGAAGGAGTGTACTGGTGGGGATGTAGTCTCTCACTTCCCAGAATACTTACCTTTAATGTTTACAACTTGTTGTGCCACCTGAGTCTTCACATCTATCTGATGTCCTTTTTCCCTCTGCACCATAATGTCAATGATGTGCATGCAAATATGTGGGAAAGGTAGGGGGCACGGGAGAGAGTCCTGCAAATGTGTATTTTACACCAAGTGATTTCTCTCATGAAAGACATCTGCTTCAGTGGAGCTTTTGAAAGCATCTTTACGGTGGCTCCTTTCCCCTGCCTGCCTCACCCATATAGTATGAATATCCAGCAGTGCTCCTTTTTGCTCCTTCCTCCTGCAGGGCAAACACTCTTCTCTTCCTTTCCTTCTCTGCAAGCACTTCCTTGTGGGTCTGAGGAAAGATCAAGTGCCCTTTTGCTTCCTACCTCCATGCTGTCACCACTTCAGACACAAGATTCTGTCTGCTGTTCTCATCTTTGTTCTCATAACTGTTGTAGCAACCAGAAGATGATCATTAAAATCTCACTAAAAAGGGTTGAACCTTCACTGTGTACACAGCTACAAAAACTGGAAAGCACCAATTCTTACAAAAGTCTAACCACCAATGTGTTCAATACGCAAAGGAAAGCCTAATCGAGGACCTAAGCATCACCTGGACAAGGCTGTGAATGATTTCCAACAGGAGCACACTCATGTCAATGAATAAACATGTATCAATTATGCTTCATGTGACCATGCTTATGCAAAAGAGAAATGACTGTGAGATTTCAAGTCACTGCCAACAAACCATGCATACAAAACTAAGGGAGATTTATGCTGAAATCTTGCAGCTCAGTCAGCAACCCTCTGTCTCTACTACTAAATCTCAGCAAGCAAGGAACAGGCTCTGTCTCCTGAGAGAAAGAAGACTTTGCCTGAGCTGACAATGGCAGCATGTCCTGCATGGTGGTTGGAAGATGTTTTTCAGAGAGGACTTTCCAGACAAGGAGCCTGCTTCTCTCCTGCAGAGCTGCCTGGGACTCTATGTGCAGAAGAAGGCCAGAAAGGCGATGGGTCTACTCTCAGTAACTAATTGGTTTTGCAGCTCTTGTCACTCTCCTCCTTCCTAAATTGCTACTCTAGTTATTACACAGCTGAAAGACTAATGACTGGTCGGAACTGTGACAGAGACCTTTAGCATTCATGCCCCGTTACAGAGGAGGCAGAAAACAGTGGATGGTTACATAACTTCTCTTAAAATCAGAAAGTATGGTTCACAAAAGCAAAAACAATCCCCTCTCAAAACCAGAAAACTAAAACTAATAAAACACTCTTCAAAACTAATATCCTTCCCCAGCCAGTGAAAATAGTGAACAGGAAATATCTATTCAAGCATAACAATTTTAACATATTTGTGAAAAGAAAGTATATCACCTGTCTTCAGATTTTAGAGGTACCTTATTATGGTGATGGGGGAAATGTTGTTTAGTTTGTAACAAAAGTAGTGACCTTATTTCATAGACACATGGGATGGTAAACACCTGGAAATCTGAGAATTTGTAAATAAGTTATGAAGGAAAGCTAGCAGAGCTAATTCTTGTTAGCATTTGGTATTGTTATCTTGAAGTGAAAGGTTTGCTTGTAAACAAGTTGTTTTCAGACCTTGTAGGGCTCAATTACATGGTTAGAGCACTGTAAATCCAAGTTAGTTTTTTGAACACAGACACAATCACGCATGCAGTGATGTTAAGATCTCCTGAGGCCAGAACACTCTTTGGGGCACTGCCAGAAACTTGCAAGACAAAGTGCGCAGTAATGGGAGAAACTTAAGATGACCAGACTTTATTCCATAAATAAGAGAACTATCTCAATGTTAAAAAACTACCAAAAAAATGGTAGAAAATTCCATTACATATAACTTGAACTAAGGGTGCTCACTTTGGCCTCTACGAAGTTTAATGGAATATTAGAAGAAATTAATTATCTCTGAAGACCACAGGAATCTAAAATAGAATTGTTATTTTATTTAGAAAAGCTATCAAGAAATCTGATGAACTCCTACATATTACAATTTTTTATATCATATACCCACACACAGGAGTATTGCTTCTGCTAATTTCACAGGGAAAAGCTGTTTGATGCTATATGACACAAGACATTTCATGATTCTCTCTGATGTATTAAGATAAATTGTGTCTCATGTACAACACGTATGATTTTAAAAATACAATTGTTGACAAGCTGTGTATTAGTTCTACCCAGAGAAACAGTTAGCACTAACCCAGTAATTTTTTTTTGCAATAAAAATTAAATGTAACAACACTGAGCTGTGCCCAAGGAAAAAAGTGGACTAGATTACCTGTTACAGTGTTCTTGCTGTACAAATGTAACATGTAAACAGATACTTTACATTATTTCATATTTTACTAGCATATTTTTAATATTTATTCATACTATTATTCATAAGTGGCCAATTTCTCATGCGTTGTTGCCTAAGCTGTACCCACAAAAGCTCCATATGCCTTTGTTCTACAACAAAAGCTTACACAGATGAGAACCCACACACACAGACAACTAGGCTGGTAGTAGCTGGTGTGTGCTCATTCCCATACATGCGTATAAGATGCAACAAAGACTCCACATTATAAAGTAAACATAAGTAAAGATATCATTCACACCAATTAATTGCCATTAATGCAATATTTCTTAGACTTGAGTGACACACAAAAATAAGTTAGCTAAAGGATAAGAGCTCTCCATACACAACTCAGATGCACAGGCATACAACATCATAAGAAAAAAAATCTTAAAAGATCAATGAGGACATCTAAAAAATGTGTAAATCTGGGAAAGAAAAAATTGAGGAACATGGACTTCAAACAGGAGAAATTCAGAGTGAGTCTGTGCCATCAACTCTCTCTTTTCTAAAATAAAGTACAAGGTAGATCAATCAATACAATGACTGAAGCACGCTACTTTCACTTTAGTTGCTCCAAAAGCAAGAGTCAATGTCACCAGGAAAATAATTCATGTATGAAACCTGAGCACACAAGTATCACGTGACTTAAAAGAAGTTTTCATTACTTTGTCAAAACCACATTAATATCCTGTGATTCAGAGGTATGGTTTTGCCTTTTTTTTTTTTTTTTTTTTAATTGGACTATGCAAATAAGTGAAGCCCTGATAGCATTTGGCGCTTGGAAATCCAAAGACAATGATCTACCATCTGCAAAATAATTGCCAAGTGATCAGGACAGGCAATAATCTGTCCCACCAAACCAGAGGGTGAAAGAAGGCAGCCACACAATTCCTATAGCATTACCAAAAGAAATATAATTTGTTCAACTGTATATGGAGCAAGGACCACAGAAAGGGCATAATAGGACCATTCAGAAGGACCTAATTTGGCCATCTGTGATGAAGATGAATTTTGCAATCACACTTCTGGATACACTTAAAACTTTTGTAGCTAGGTGCCTTTTGAAGAATGTCTTTTAGGTTCAAATGATCTCTCCAGGCATACCTGACACTCAAACATGTAAAATCTAATTCCATGTGATAACCTTCTATGCACGACAGTAATTTTACGGTTGCATCTTTACACTACCATGCCTCTTTCCTCCTCCTGAGACAGAAAGGACATTGGTGCAAAACAAGAGTCAGCAACAAGGAATGTGAAAGCCTGAAAAATCTTAAGCAGTAGCAACAAAGCACCGACAGATGACCAGCAAAACCTAAGGCATGAGGGCTTGGGATTAGTTTTTTAATTTGATAAAATATGTATTGGCTCATGGCCAATCTCTTAGGTAAGTCACTTACATAACTATAATTTAAAATAGGAATAAAAGCACATTTAAGTAAAAATACCAATTCAAATCTAAGTGCTTAAATTAGTAATTGGACAGCTGTATACGGCCTCTAAGTGCAGACTGAAGAATTGCGTCTTGAAGAATGAGACACCAATAGACAAACTCAGGATATTTTTGCCTGCCATTCTAATAAAAAATAAAATGCTATTACTTGTTTTCAAATCCTCTTGCATAAGTGTCAACTGCTAAAGTAACTATTAGAGTGATATCATGGGCATACAGTAACTTTCTTCCCACAAACAGTGGTCATTTATGACCATGTTCAGTCAGCACACCCTTTCTTACATGTCTGCAAAACCACTGGACAATTCAGGCTTTTTGGAGGACAGCTTCACTTCAGCATGACAGCCAGAGTAGATTTGTAAGATGAAATTTCGTGCAGGAGAATGGCTGGGCTTTAGTTGTTTTTCAATATTTGATTGCATCGTGTTTATTTTCCATCTGAAAGGATTATCTTAGGGACAACAAGGCAAGCTGAAGCTGCTCAAAATCCCCTGCAGACTCTGCTATCACCATCTCCGGTGGCTTTGTCCCCCAGCAACTACCAAGTAATTGACACAAAATCTTCCCTCTCACCTGCCAGTTTCTGTTAGTTCAGTTTCATACCACCCAGGCTCAGCCAACTCAGAGTTCATCTCTCCAGAATTTTCAGGAAGCAGAAGTATTTACCCAAGACACTGAGGCCATCATATTTTTGGCCATGTGTTTTGCTCATAATATATAAAGCCACTTTAAGATTAAGAAGTACGTTTTGCTCAGTTAAAAGACAAAGGTGTGCACTCTCCTGAGTCTGCGCAAGGTATGCACAGCTGACAGCCCTGTTATAGCCAGGTCTGCCAACAAGTTGGTTGGGCCGATCTACACAGCACAGTGCAGCACAGTGTGAAGGTCTCAGCCATCAGCAGCTGGAACATCCATATGCATACGGCAGCACCTTGCAGAAATATGAGCATGGGTGCTGGAAGCTGCATTAGCCAGCCCATGCAGCAAAGGGAGATCTGACCTAGTCAGGGCTGCACCGTGCTCTCAACAACATCTGCAGGCTCTTTGGAAAGCACCCCAGGGTGTCCACCCCCACCTCAGGCCTCGACATTTAGAGAGATGCCAAGGCTGTTTCACACGTGTAGCACAATAAAAGCAGTTTCCCAATGCAGTTGAGTCAGTCCCAGGGCTAGCTGCCTCCCCTCTCCCCACCTCCTGCTTCTGCCCTTGCCCTTGCACAGGACCTTGCCCAAACCTCTCTGATAAGTGCTGGTGCAAGAAGATGGGAATCCACAGAATTGGATTGAGTGCACGTGGGGAAGAGAGCCAGCATCAGCGTCAGAGAGCTGTGAGATCAATTCAAGCTGCAATTTTATAATATAGCCAAGTTCACTGCAGAAAAATAATGTAAAAGAGCTAAATACTGTTAACTTAGCAGCTGGTGGTATTTAACTGTGCATAACATATTCTACAGGAAACCCACCAGCAAATATTTCTATTAAATTGTAGTAGTAACAACAATCTGTCTGACTAAAAGGAAACACGACTTTCAAACTTATGTAATACATACATTTGAAACTATCACTCTCTGGTGAGCGTATAGCAATAGTAAGTCAGCAGTTTCCAGAAATGGATTTCATTGCTTAGATTTGTAAGTGTGGCACAGCAGCTTTACAAGCAGCAAGCTGTTGTTACTCTGCGGTGGTGGCAACTGCCTAGCAGGAACACAGTGTTGGTACTTGGCTGCCAGAAAGTGAATTCTCAGATGCAGGTATTTCACAGCAGAGGTAAACATAATTGTTAAAATTAACTACCTGTCATGTAGCTACTACTACTTATTATAATAAGCTAAGTACACAGATAATCTAATTCACCTTGTTCTTACTACATTCAGTGTTGAAACCCCGAAGAATGAACAAAACCTGTTCATATGACTCCTATGAAATGAAATTAGGATGTACTCCCATGAAAATGAACATATTTGCTCAGCTGTTTTCTGCTTCCCATTAACTGACCACAACAAAGCAACAGCAGAGGTCATATTTCCCAACTTCTGAAACAATTAGCTCACTACATCTCAAGTAAGAACTACTGTTAAGTTTTGTTTGGTTGGCTTCCTTTCTTCTTAGGAAGAATGCAGTTACCCTCATTTAAGATAGCTAAGATGTTCATACCATTCTTCGTAACAACTGGATCTCAAAAGACAGGTGTTGAATGCAATTTTTAAAATATCAAGGAACAAACAAATAAATGGAAAACCTTGTTCTACAAAATGCATTCAAACTGATCTTCAATAACATCCCTTTTCGTCTGTGGGATTAAATTAGCAGAGAATCTTTCCTAGCTGAGCTTCAAATAATGTCCCTTTTTGTCAATGGAATTAAATTAGCAGAGAGTTTTTCCTAACTTTAGAACAGAAAGAAAGAAATACAAAAGTAAAGGGAAGGAAGGAAACCAACATACCTAGCTGTAAATTGCTGGTTTTCACTCCTGAGTAACTGCAGTTACTATTTAGTAAAATGGTGCTATGTTGAGATTATTTATTTCCTGTTAAATTCCTTTCACCTGACAATCTAAAAAAAGATTTTTGAAACAGAAGGCTCAACAGCTCCTCACTATGTATCTCACATGAGGCTTGTTCCTTGAGCTAGTGATCATTTCTCAGTATGACATGCAGAGGATTAATGGTGTACTTCTAATGGAAATTACTAGATTTCTTCCATATCGCTGAGTCAGTAACACAGCTTTTTCCATATGTTTTAGAATAAATATTGGTAGTGTTTGGCAGGAATTGGGTAAGTGACTCACCTTCATCTAAAGGAACCTCCTCCTCCTCACAGGGAGAAGGAAGGAGGGGCTGTAGAGGTTCCATGTTGATTATGAGTTGCTTGTTCAAGGAGGGAGAGCTGCGACTCTGGGTAATGCTGGTTCTAAAAGAAGGGGGAAAACAGCATCAGTTTATTCACAAGGAAACAACTGCAGTTCAATACATCTCATCTCAGAATTGTTTTGCATAAATTACACTAGGCCTTGAGCTATCATAACAAGTTCTGCACACTGAACGCTGCTTTCAGCCGTGTTATTTTGCACCCTCAGCAGATATAGACCTTTCAATATCTGAATTGCAAGAGAAAGTTTTGTGCTGGTTTACTTCTCTTTACGCAGCCTGACTCCTTTTCATCTTATGCAGGATTTCAGTGTGTTGTTCCTTCCACACTGCACAGCACACATCAGTATTTGGCTTCATGGAAGGGGAAGGTAGAGAGGATACAAATAATTTTCTTCATGTTGTTCCATTGCCTCCGGGACTGGGTAAAGGATTTGTTATGGTTTGAGCACTGCAGACTAAAGACTAAAGCAAGAACAACCGTATCCCTTCAGTTAACAGATACACAGTGCTCTTATTCTCACGCACACCAGATACTGCCTCTACACCATGCCTCCAGGTGCTCAGGCTGGTTTTCTTTCTTGTCTTCCTTGGCTCTAACAGCCTTTCCTGGTAGCAGGTGTTGAACTTTCTCAGGAAAGTTTGAGGAATGCTGTTGATTTGCTTCAGTCATGAGGCTCATTAGCTAAAATCATATTACTGAGAATATAAAATGGCTCTCTAGAATAAGTTAACTAGGACTTACATGATACAGGCCTTGAAGCAAGAGTCCTGCAATAAATTTGAACCATTACATTATAAAATATTTACTTTTGACAGAAGCAAAGATAAAAAGGAAGAGGATTCTACTTGACTTCAAATGGTACATAGGTACAGTGAGGAAGTTTCAAAAAATGCATTTCAACTTTGCACAAAGACTCAACTTACAATTCCACATAGATAAACAACCTGAACAAAGCACCTGTTGCAAGTGAAAAGAAGGGACTGTGTGTTGCTGAGGATTTATGTAAACTTGGGACACAGATGTCCTACTCTAAGTCACATTACATATCATTAAATATTCTGTGGGGATAAACAAGCTTTCTTGCTCAATTGCCATGATTCCTTGCTCATTAATGTATGCCCAAAGCTACTTATGTCCTCATTTGCATTCTGTGAGCAGTCTGTAATAGTTATTTAGTTTAAATTTTCACTTCCAAAGAAGTTTTTCACTCGGATTACTGTAATTACAATCACTGCAACCCAGCAGTACTTCCACAGGCTTGTTATGCACCCCCATGATCTTTGTGCTTGCTGTAAAGAGCTATCAAGCAACCCCCAAAATAGAAGTGCCTAGGAGCACACATAAGGCTCCTACTCCATGCTTATTTACAAAGATGTCTCCTTCAGGCATGCCCTGGAATCAAAATATTAAATCATTCAGTGTGCATTTGTCAGAACTCTCCACCACATTAATGCTATATGACTACACACTCCAACAGATTTTCAGTCCCTAGTGCTTTAAGTGTAATATCCAAACACAAAGATACTGAAGAGTAACCTCCTCACAACTGCATGTTTCTTTCTCAATGCAGCCATGTCACCACTGAACTGACTTCGAGGAAGGGAGGACAGGGAGAGAAAACTTTATATATATTTAAATATATATGTATATTTGCCTTCAATCATATAATTTCCTCTAAAAGTTTTGCATCCAAAAAACTACCATTTCCCACCCCGAAATCCTCTTTCACAGAGTAACGTGCTTCTGAAGCCCGCTTTTTTTTTGAGCTGAAAATTTGCTTTTTGCCTACTTGTGCTATTAGAAGGAGAAGCTATCTACCTCTGTCTCCCACTTCAAAACCTGCACTATAAAAACACTTGAAATCATTAGACTTTTTCTTAGTCTTTCTAAGAAACTAAACTTGGAGCTACCATTATACTGTAAATGCAAGCATTTTAAGAAGGTTAATCATAAAAAATATACATTACTATTTATGGGTGTTAAATCCATATGAAGTTGCTCTATAACCTTATTTGCCCTCTGATCTGTTTCTTCATGTACACTACGAGTTTTAAACAATATGCTTAAAATACACTAAATACTGAAAGCAAAGAAAAGCAAAATACAAGATAAAAAATAATTTTACATTAAAACTCTTTCTTATACTGTGGAAAAAAGAAACACTATGGGAAGTAGGCAATAAGCTATTTCCTTATGTGAGTAACTATTTTCATTTAAAATGCATTTGTGTGCCCAAGTATTCTACCCTGCCTCAATGATGGACCTATACTCTGTCTTCCATGTTCTCAGTCAACACATTCGAGACTGTCACTTACCCCATTTTAAAATGTAATCTGCAAAAGCATGTTCAAAAGCATCCCTGCATGGCCTTACTATTAATTACATAGTAGGGCTGCACAACATATTTATAAATATTTGCTGCAAATATATTCCTACCCTTTAGTAAAGACAATCCACTTTTCTCTCAAATATAGATGGAATAGCCATATTCAATCAAAAATAAACCAAACACACACATCCTACCCCTGAAAAAAAAATCACAATAAAAATAAGGATATGGCTGTAGAATGTTCACAAAGTTCAGTAACCTTTTTAAAAAGTTTTTAAATAGCTTTTTCATGCTGGCCTCTTTCTTCTTTTCTGAAGGACTTTAATTAGGTTCTTACCAATTTTCATTGTCACTACAATGAGTGCCAAGGACCAGAAAGCATTAGTTTTCTTTTAAAATCTAGCTGCTTATTTCTAACAAGCCAAATATTTCTCTGAAAAAAAAGATTGTCTGATCTTTTTTCTTTTTACTGAATGAACTTCCTGCTTTTTAATCCGACTGCGTTATGCAAAAACTATCAAGTATACTGTTAAACATACCCATGTACCTACACAACACAGAATCTTTCAAAACCAGGCAAGAACTAGGAATGAAATGAGAATGTACTTTTCTGTCAGGATCATGTAATAACAGTCTATGTCATAACACAGAAAATAATATAAGCTACTTATCTGACTGATTGATTAAACCCAGCTGCGAAGCAGCACAGATTAAGTTCCCTTGTGCAGGAGACAATACGGCATTGTCAGAATTTTGTAACACTGGCAACACATATTTCCAAAGGCTTGCATGCCCCATTGTGGAAGCTTAGAACGACAGCCATTACATCTCACAGTAAAGGAAAGAGAATTTCTCTGTAGAGAACAATAATCCTCCTTAGTCCTTAAACTTTAATATTGAATGTCAAGACATACCTGTGAACTTCAGGAGGTTCCCTCTGGATTTTAGAGCTTGCCTCCACCACCTCTTTGGCTACTTTTCCACTGCATTAAAACATGAAATAAATATTCAAGCAAATACTAAGATGAGCTCATTACATGCCAAACACTATACATAAATGAACAATTAAGTTACATTCAAAAGAAAAAAAGAAAAAAAAAATCCTACGTAGTGGGAATATAGTGTCCCAGATTAAAAATTCTGCTGACCATTTCTCTGCAAAGCTACTGAAGAAAAAGCAACCTTTTGTAGTAGAACACTAGGAGTAAGACTGGCCTATCCCACTAATGCACCCCTGGTCAAGAACTGCCCAGTTACAGAGGGCATACGGTCTCTGCACGGGCCACGTATCGTTGTTTTTACAGAAACTGCACCAAAAGTGGAACACTGCTCTCATGAAACTGGTCTTTGACAGAAGTCTGTACAAAGCCTCCAGGATGCTAAAGAGACAACAGAAAATCTTTCTAATCCTGACCTGAATTACGTGTTGTCGTGGTTTAACCCCAGCCAGCAGCTAAGCACCACGCAGCCGCTCACTCACTCCCCCCCACCCAGTGGGATGGGGGAGAAAATCGGGAAAAAGAAGCAAAACCCATAGGTTGAGATAAGAACGGTTTAATAGAACAGAAAAGAAGAAACTAATAATGATAATGATGACACTAATAAAATGACAACAGCAATAATGAAAGGATTGGAATGTACAAATGATGCGCAGTGCAATTGCTCACCACCCGCCGACCGGCACCCAGCTAGTCCCCGAGCAGCGATTCCCCGCCCCCCCCCCCCAGTTGCTATACTGGATGGGACGTCCCATGGTATGGAATACACCGTTGGCCAGTTTGGGTCAGGTGCCCTGGCTGTGTCCTGTGCCAACTTCTTGTGCCCCTCCAGCTTTCTCGCTGGCTGGGCATGAGAAGCTGAAAAATCCTTGACATTTGTCTAAACACTACTAGCAGCAACTGAAAACATCAGTGTTATCAACATTCTTCTCATACTGAACTCAAAACATAGCACCGTACCAGCTACTAAGAAGACAGTTAACTCTATCCCAGCTGAAACTAGGACACGTGTGAACAGGTTGTCAAGAGGGAAGATCCCTCAATTTGCCATGAGTAATTACTGATGTTTTCTCTTACTTTCTGAAATGGCTTACCATGAAAAAGAAACAGGAAACACCCACCTATATCGAAATCTACTGCCTTTAAAAAATATCTTGCTGCTGGACATGGTCTTGATCTGACTGGATTTTGCATACCTTGAAGAAAAAGAACAGAGGCTGTCACATTTTCAGCACAGAAGGAACATGATAAGCAAAAACGAACAAGGCAAACTACAAGCTTTGTTATTTTTATACTACAAAGTAATACTCAATAATTGGTCTTTCCAACTTTTTTTAAGGCCATTATACAAATTACAATATAAAGCACACATAAAACAATTCAGACAGCATGGAAAAACTGAACATAAAACAAGTGATTACCTGGATAGGAAAGCAAGAAAATTAAATGCAGACACTTGCTGCATCTCTAGGGACTCTCATTCACAGAATGAAGGAAAGACTGTGGTACACCAAAAGACCCTAGGACAAGTTTGCCCTAACACCACCCTGTTTGTGGGAAGATATGGCTATTTCACTTCCCCACTAGTAAAACAAAGAAATAATAAAGAAGTGGTAACACTTGCCTCCAAAAATAGTTGCTTTTCCAATGTCTCTATACAGTCAACTCCTTAATAGTCTACGTCATATCCTACTGCTTCTCTCTAATCACGAAGTACACAGCAACCTTTTATCACAGTCTTTTATCACAAAGATCATGGAAGAGTATCCCAGACACTCCATCACCTTGACATTCTCTGCCTTCAAAATGGCAAATTGATTTCATATTGAGTCTCTCATTCCCAGACCCTAGTAAGCAATTTTCTATGATTTGTATCTACCTGATAATAATCACAACAGTCAACCCTGAGCCTGGATCAAGACAGGACTAAAAGTGTTTTTCAAGACATGCCAAGCAATCATGACCTTATCTTAAATTCCAAGTCTCAAGCTCTTCTAAGCAGAGGAGAGGACGAAATCTAATTAAAGCAAAGTGTCATTATCATGAATTATTTACACAACCTGGCTACCTCTGTTCTAATCTTATTGGAATACCTTGTTGCTATCATACAGAACATAAATAGGATTTATCTAATGCTGTTAAGTAACCAACAGTCCACACTCAGTACAACTCAGTTTCTCTGAAATGTATGAAAACTTTTGCTGTTTCAAAACTACTATCCTAAGCCTTTATTTACAGATTGCTTTGGCTTCAGTTTCATGTTTGGAGGATTGTTGTTATTTTTCTGCACTCTGCTTATTAACCATTACTATTTTCCAATCTATCGGCCAGGTTCCTCTCCACTGAATATCACTACCAATCTTCATTTTACTAAAGTAGTCCTCTTTTAAGACCCACCAAAATTGAAACAGGCAAGCATAATTTTAAGCAATCATGCTAAAGAAATAAGCCCACAGTAGTGCCCGAAGACATTTGGAAAGTAGAAAAAAACATGAGAGAAGCAGCCCCACAGACACCAAGGCCAGTGAAGAAGGAGAGGGAGGAGGTGCTCCAGGCACCGGAGCAGAGATTCCCCTGCAGCTCATGGAAAAGACCATGGGGAAGCAGGCTGTCCTCCTGCAGCCCATGGAGGTCCACAGCAGAGGAGATATCCACATTGCAGCCCATGGAGGACCCTGCACTACAGCACATGGACATATTCTGAGGGAAGCTGCAGCCCATGGAGAGCCCACACAGAAGCTGGCTCCTGGCAGAAGTTGTGGCCCATAGAGCAGAACCCATGCTGCAGCAGGTTTATCCTGAAGGACTGGAGCCCATGGGAAGGACCCGTGCTGGAGCAGTTTCTGAAGGGCACTGGAGCAGTGGAAAAGTTTGAGGAGGAAGGAGCAGCAGACAGAAACTGCTATGAACTGACTGCAACCCCCATTCCCCTTCTCCCTGCACTGCTTGGGGCAAGGAGGACATAGAGGAGTCAGAAATGAAGGAGTGAAGTTGAGCTTGGAAAGAAAGAGGGAAGGGGTGTTTTTAGTTTTGCCTTTATTGACACTTTAAAATAGAGCAAGACGGTGAGAAACAAATTAAATTAACCTTCCCCAAGTCAAGCCTGGTTTGCCCGTGACAGGAATTGGTAAGCAATCTTTCTGTCTTTAACGCAACCCATAACCTCTTTCATCGTATTTTCTCCCCTTGACCTGTGGAGGAGGGAGTGAGAAAGCAGCTGGGCAGGCATCTGGCACCTAATCAAAGCCAAACCCACCACAACCATGTATTTGTGACCAAAACCCAAACAGTTAATATAACAACCATTTAACAATAAGAGTAGAGAGATGATATTCCTATAAGTCTCCCTCAGACATCTTTACTTTGAGCACTAATTTCTCTCCTTTGGGTGGGAATTATTTCCTATTCTATTTATTTCTAGAAATATAAAAAAAAACCTGCTCAAACACCATGCACTATGTCTACTTCCAATGGAAAGCACTCCTGATAATCTTTTTATTAATTCAGTCTCAAACACAGTAGTTGTTAACATAGAGAATTAACAGCTGTACTGTTCCAGCTCATATTTCCTGTTTCTTCATTGAATATATCAATTGAATAGATTATATTGATATGTTATTGTACCAGTGTTGAAATGAAACAGGGAATCTTCTCCAAAATAAAGCAGGTCATTAACATCCATGTTAGAAGACACATTCTTCCCACTTAGTTATTATTCACCCTTACAGCAGCCCCCTGGTGCTGTTATGCTCCAACACAGAAACAATAATTTTTATAAAATATGCAAGATGCTGTAAGGAGAGACTAAGTAAGAAGAATAAAAGCTATATGCCTAAAGGGAAGCATCAATAAACAGATCTAACAAAGTCAACAGAGGGCAAAAGGAACACAATAAGAGCTTTTTAATGAGGAATTATTTTCAAGTTGTCTTTTAGGGAATAGGGAGGAAGACACTCCTTTTTTCTTGACAATTTAAAGGCTTTTAAAAAAAAATCAAACGAGATGGCTGGCAACTTGCAAAATGTATCTAAGAACATTTTCTTTTCTTTTTTAAACCGTTTCAGAGAATTTTTTTTTTTTAATCAACTCTTACTAAACCTTGGATTTCAAGTGGGAGAACATCACCTACCAGCAGAAGAGCCCAGAGAATCAAGTATAACAGATTGTTTCCTTCATTCTCAAGGTATTCAACAGCAGGTCTAAGATTAACAACTATGTTCCCAGACACAAGTGCAGTACCATGTCCATCCAACATCACACTACAGAGCAGCAAAACCAGTGTGCTGGAAGAAGTGTAATTATTCACTGCCAAAACCCTCCTGCCTCATTCAGATTTTAAACAATTTACAATACTGGCTTGAAATTAAATAATATTCCTCATTAGCTTGCGTATTTTCTGTCTGCATTTTGAATTCTGTTAATTAAATGGAACATTTCACGTTAAACAACCTTCTACTCACATGCACACTTTTTTACTTTTACTATAATCACTTCAGGTTTACATACTTGTAAAAAGCCTGGTTCTCCACCCCACACTTCCAAAGATGCTTGCAGGCTGCTGGTGTAGAGGTATGGAATGACAGCACAGCCTTTTTCTAAGTGAAAGGAAAAGAAGGCAAATAAAAGTAATGAAAACGTAGAATTCTCAAAGACTGAAGTAGCTGTACCTGATGGCATCATCATGAACCAGATACACTGAAGACCAAGTTTTCCTGAGTAGCCTTGCTCTGTGGTTCACCCACAGAAGTACAACCAATACGTAACTGATATTTAAGCTGCCCAGGCAATTGTTTCAGAAATACAAGGGGATGCTTGGAGGTGACAGAGAAGAGCATATGTACAAGTGGCTTGTAGAATAAACCTGTACCAACTGTATTCACACCAAAATCAAAAGAGGGAAGTCTCTATAGTCAATATTTCACCTTGCACAGTTGCTGCACTACTTACCATCCACTTCTCCCTGTTCCCTATGTCCTACCATCAAATCCTCCTTGCAACCACACAAACAGCCCCTGACACCTCTGGCGTTATTTCCTTCCTTCATTTTCTATTTCTTACCTAGACTGCATCCAAAGCAGTAACCTTGGGCTATGTCACTCTGCCCTAGGGGCAGAACTGATTATAGCATCCTGTAGGCAAAAATCTCTACAATTTCAATGGCAAGAGCCTAAGGACAGGACTCCTGACTGCATAGGACAGACTCCAGCCTATTCAGCTGACCAATATTTGAGGACATGATTGTAATTAGCTGAAAATACCTCACATTGATCCAGGTATCAATGTTCACCTGAATTTTCAATCATATACAGATGTCACTCATGCTTTAGAGTGGGTAGGTACAGCTTTAGCACTTTAAAATCCATTAAAACTTGACTACACAGATGACCAAAACCATGAGCAATCAACACAGCACTGCATGAATGTTAAGTGAGAAATGTCTCAACCCTTTGCAAATTAGACATTCTTTTGACAACAGCAATATTCTTGTTCACTCATATTCTATATTGTAGTTACAATATGAAGTACAATTATTGATTGTTTAGAAGTTTGTTTAGTTAAAAAATGATGTTATGATTTAGTTGATTCTAAATCGTATACAGAAGTTCTCTGAAAATATTAAACCTGACCTCTTTCTGAGCTCCAAACACATAAAAAGTCTTCCCTTCAAATTTCAGTTTATAGACATCACACCTAGAAAGAAAAAAATCATTTAAGTATAGGAAAAATAGATAGATCTACAGGTATGTAGAACCCATTTCTACACGTATGTAGAAACTTGCATGCAAGTTTCCTTGATTCCCAAAGTCAAGCAGGCTGTCAAATGACAAAGAGCCTCAACAGAAGTTTTACAACCTTATAGCATAAAAGTATTTAATATTCTAATGTTCTTTAGAGTTGAAAACATAAGCCCAGAGTATTTCTTTACATCCCTATGCACCTTCAAAGTATTAACTTTGGCTGCTGGAAAATGAAGAGGAAATTAAAAGTAGGCAGAAGCTGATGTTTACATTCTATTTATCACACAGTCTGTAATTCCTCTTCTATCTTAAAACCTTGGAACATATAATGTAATTAAATTGAGGGAAAGAAAATACTCTTTTCTCTATCCTTATTTACTTGTGGTTTCATATCACACATTTTAGTAACTAGCTACTTACAGACAGAACACAACAGGAGGAAAAAGAAAATGTTTGACAGCACTTATTAATGGGGCCTTGTGAGTTGCAAACCTATGTCAAAATTTAATTTAACCAAGGTTGAAAGCACAGTCTACAGGTGGAATAGCGGTGCACCGTATAAAGGCAATGTGATGCCTCTGCTTAAATTGTAATGGAAATTTTGTCATTACCACAGCTAAAATGGAGACACGGTAGTTTTTCTAAACTTCTCTAAAGACTTTGGATGTCAGATGGTTGAAATAGGAATGATTCTGGAGGCAAGGACAATGCTAGCCCTGCAACTTTAGAACAAGAGTTTTGCTTTAACATTAAACAACAACAACAAAAAATCATTCCAGTTGAGAAAGCTTTTCCATTGAAAAGAAAATCTCAAATATTAGTTTGGATTTTTACTGTGCAGTGCAAATTTCAGCTAATATCAGTTAAAACTACTAGCACTCACTTCTAGGTCTCAGAAATGAAAGGAGCAGTACATGGCATTCAGATAAATTCAGATAAACCAGATCGAACTTCCAATGGCCAGTGTAACACTGAGACAGCTTAATGGCTTTTCCTCCATCACTATTGCATTTTGTACCTGGTTTACACGCCAATGGACTAAATGAGTACACAGAGATCTCCGAAGGGACACATTATCCTTAACTAACATGAAAAACTAAGCGCTGAGAAACTAATTTCCCACTGTATGGTGGATACTTCCTTGGCAAGTGTTATTCTCTCCTCCCTGCACTGTAGACTGACGTTGCAGTCACATTGTCCTTATGCCACAAGCACAAACCACTGAAGCACTGTGACTAGGGCTACCTGAAATTAACCCTAGGGAAACTACAGTACAAATCCAGGATCACAAATGGATGGTATTTGACAGACATGTCCCCAGAGCTCCACAGGGAACTGAATCGTATAGACAGGACTACATTGACTTTGCACCTCTGAGGATTTCAGGTTAGTCAACTATCAAGGGGAGTTCTATGGACATGCAGCAAAGAGTCCAGCTCTACACAAAAAACTACCTCCCCATTTCTTCACCTCCCGCCCGTCTTGTTCCCACAAGACAGGCTGGGAGCGCTGAGGTGGAGCAGCCACATCTAAGTAACTGCTGTGGGCATCTGTTAAGCAGCAGGGCTAAAATGAGTTTTATCGACATCTGAGCATGACTGTGCTCACTCTGCAGCACACTGCTGAGGGCATGCCCAGCTATTGTTACAGCACCAGCAGCAGCTCAGTTTTACCGTTCCCTCAAATGTGGCTGTAGCTGCCCAATTAAGTCAAATGTTTTGCAGAAGCAGAAAAGGAAAGCCAGACAAAGCAAGGACAATTGCATAAGTGTCCACTTCTTTAAAAAAAAACGCTAAAAAATAAAAATTCAAAGGCATTCTCACCTCCTCCTCCGCTTACCAAATAAGTTCTTTTATAGTTTTCAAATTGAGGCTATTAAATGAGAAAATAGCAACATTTCCAAGAGTCAAGTAAAGATGCAGGTGGACTCTTGTAAACTCTTCCAGATATCTCTGCCAACAAGCCTCACTGGTGATTTACAGCATAGTTGAAAAATCAACTTACTCAATTTTAGCATTTTTGCATTATGTTGACTAATGCACCCAGTGGAATAATTTTCACTGGAGGAAGAATGAGATCAAATTATTATTATTCTACTTCTCATCTAAGATCCTTTGAAACAGAAACATAATGGGGCAAGAGAAGGAATATTCACTTGGTTCATCTTAAAGACAACAAATGCAGGTGAAGATAGTAGGAAGAAGGGAAGACACAGGAGAAAAGACTCTTGTATATTAATCTACTCTTACTTCACATGCTTACCATTTTAACAAATGAATTCTTTTATTCCCCTGGAAAACTACAAATCCTGCAGCTGTGAATCCTAAAAATGTAGTCGTCCCTGTTGAGTCCTTGAAAGAGAAAAAAGAAACATAATTTTCCCCTCATCCAGTGAGGTATTTCTTACTGATAGCATAAATTGTTACGCCACTATAGATTACCGCCATTTTGTTTTCCTTTTCAAAATAAATTTTGCCTTCAAATTGTACACTTCTAAAGAACAAAGACTGCTCTTGGCAATACAGGCCTCATGACTAACAGCATCTTATGCTTTGTTTCCATCTACCTGTAGCTGATGACAGCAGCGAATCCTTAGGTATACTTACTAATTTTGTTGAAAACATACTTCTGTGCATGTGCTATTCTTAACATGCTGACTAACTACAAACCAGGGATTCATATCTGCTTCAACACTGATATTTTTTAAGATTTCATAATACGTTGCTTCCCTGTGAGATGTTGTGTTGGAAGTACTGCTGACAGACAGCATTTACTACAATAAGCAAGTACTCTTGAGTACAAACAAGAACATATGGTGATACTTGCCTTTCAAATAGGAAAGACCATTTTTTACATTTTTAATTCCACAATAAAAGTTCTGGCTTATAGTTTTTGAGCAATGATTCAAGTGAATTTTGTATTAACTGGATTTCCTGTCCATCCCAAGTTCCAGACCCTCACCTTGCTAAAGTTAGTCAACTTTATTGTGTCTTATGTTCCACAAATAAAATAAGGGGGAACAGAAACAGCAGCGCCTCTGGAGTAGCAGCCACAGCACTGGAAGGAGCATGTCGTAAGGAGCCAGGGAAGCACCTTACTTTGCAGTTCACTTCCAGAAGACTGAAAAATTTTCCTTAGGCATGGGCCATGAACATCTGCATGCCCCCACACTACAAGCCCTGCCACACAGGTAAAGAGGAAATTCTGAGCCAGATTTGACTTTGTCCTAAGTGCCAACATAAGTCTGTCTCTCAGATGCCCTGTGAAAATCTGCAGTATAGTTTTGAACTGAAGTTTACTAAGTCACTGACCTCACTGGGCTCTGAACCAGACCCTGTATTTCACACAGGAGCACCATTCCTAGCAAAGTACATATGAAATCCGATGCAGCTTCATGTCAGAGCTGACTGTTTAAGGGCACTCACCACCAGAACAGCTAACTGGACAGCACTGCTGTTCCACTAAATGAGATGGTATACAAGCCAAAGTAAAAGCAGTAGTTAAAACATGAAGCAAGTAACATTAAAAACAAACACTGCAGATTATGCAGATAAAAACAAGTAATTAAAAATGCAGGTGTAAGGGATAATCAGAACTGGTAACTAAAATCACCTTCTCATAAAGAACCACAAAATAGCAAAGTGGAGGAATATGCAAATGCATACCCAGTTCTTCCCTCTGTACATTTGGTTTGCTGTTCTTCCTAAGATGTGCATATTTTGATGGTGTTTGAAAAACTAATCTGCCAAGGACTAACAGTTGTTGCATCTTCCGGACAGAGTAACACTGAATCCTGAAAATCTTGGCAAACACAAAATATTTCACACCTGGAATATTTAGAGAAACCTTTGCATTTAATGCAAAGAAATTATGATGTATAAGCAAAGCTTTTGTCGTGACACTCTACCACATTCCCCTACAATGTTCTGCTTCCTCTGGAGAGACCTTTCCTTTGACTGACGTAGAAATGCCAACCAGTCCATGTTCTTCCAAGGCTTAAACATAATATGTAGTTCCAGGGCAAGTTCTTTTATAAATTACTCCCTATTTGTGCCTGGATAAAAACCAGGGCTAAATCAACTCAATTAATGGCTTTTTACTAAATGTTAGTAAAAAGAACATTTTATTAGATGTTAGTAAAGAAAAACCGTTACCTTGCAAGGATGAGGATCAACACCATAAGTTTCCAAAGAATATGCTTTCAGGAGCAAGTTAAATTCAGAAACAGCTGGGCTCTGACCTCTGAAATTACAAAAGAAACAGCAGTTTGACACCGAAAAGAAAATAGGAGAAAAAGACTTTTTGACTGGAGCATTTAAATGCCTAAAAAAGAAGGAAAGAAAAGTTCTTACTGAAATAAAAACTATTTCAACCATGTTCTGTTTATAATGTAAAGACAGAAAACTTTTCACATGTTTTCTCCTGCTGAATTGCACAGTGCCTGATGTTTTCAGGTAAATTCTGATGGTTTTTTCTCAATCCTGAGATAATAACATGTTATGCAGTTAAACAGCTATCCATTATCCTGCAAGTATTTGTTGTCTTTTGTTATACATGCACATCAGCCTGAACATGAAATAAACCTCAGCATCTTTTTCCACAGACTCTTGCTCCCCAACTCATTTAAAAGGATTGTGCAGATTAACAAACATTCCTTCCAGCACAGGGTATAAACATGGCAATCATATTACACTGTCTACTCAGATGCTTGCCTAATTATAGCAGTGCCTGCTACCATCATGATAGTTCATAATCTGTCAGCTTTTCCATTATATGCCCCTATTTTTAGGGTTTCTATAATCAACCATGAATATACACTAAAGCCTGAAACATGGCATGCAAGACTTGAGTTCTAGAGTAAGTTTCATTATTTGATTTTTGCTCTTCTAACTCCTGCCATTACAATAAGCTCTAACACAGATTTACAATGCCTGTTTGTCAGTGAACTGTTCCTAGTATTATTTTATTTATGTATTTGCATGACTAGAGTACAGGATTCTGATAGATAATAGGGGTTTGTGACAATGAGCGGTGCTTAGGACCTTTAGAAAGCCAGCCCTCATAAATGTTTCTTATGAAAATATCAAAAAAATGAGCCTTAGACAAATCTTCAAGGAACACAGCAATACTTTATCTTACCCCTGCATTTTGGGGTCCAGTCTCACACTGTGACCAATGGCACTCGAGAACTGGCATTTAAAAACTGCTCTGTACACTGGTGTGGAATAATTTCCCTGTAAGTCTGTTTTCCCCCAGTAGCTAGAAACCAACAAGCATTGAAATAAAAGATTCAGTATCCAGCCCAAAATTCAGTTTAACAATTCAGACAATGCCTAGCATGCTTGTGGATGTCAAATCCTATTTTGAACCGAGCAAGCTGATGCCCTGTGGCAATGTAAGTGTCAATAACCTCTGTTACAAGGTTTTAATTTGTGCCTGCATATTGTCTCCCAGTCAATCCCATGATACTTCTTCAGCTTCTTCCATATGTCTTTTGGTCCTCCTTGATACTATACTCCTTGCACTTCATTTCAGACCACATTTTTGTTGAAGTTTAGCTTTTAAAGAAAAAAAAACACGCGAGATTAGAGAAGTGCCCTTCTTTCTCCTTCTTTTTTTGGTCTCTTTCTCACCACCTTCCAATGGAGAAGAACATGTATGAAGTGGAACACCAAAAATTATAAATTTGCATTTACACAGCTAAATATTTAAGGGGAAGAGAGCATGAAAGCAGCAAACAAAACAAAAATGCTTATTTTGCCCAATCAACTTTCTGATGGCTCTACTAAACCATTTTTCTCCCTTTTCAATATTAATAAATCACAACTTTAAGTGTAATCACAAATGTAAGACCAAAAAATGACCCTTAAAAAGGCAACAAGTTTGTTTTGTGCACTAACCAACTGCACAGGACAGAAGTAATTAACTAACTTGACCTAAATTACTTAGAACACTTATGTTGCATAGTGAAAACAGCCAAACACATAGATGGTTTGAGTGCTTATTGGAAATTGGGCCTTACAGAAAAATAAGATTATATAATGCATCTTTTTCCCACCTCCCTTTGCTAGTACAAAAGAAAGTACTCAGTCATATGATTTGAAAGGACCAAAAAGTGACAAATAATTTGGAGTGATGTGATTTGGGGGTTTTGGCATTTCCAAAAGGGAAAAAACTATTAAATTGCAATTATTATTGAAAAGACACATTAAAAAAGAATTGGCATGCTCTCCTCACCTATAGCCTCTGAAACTATGCTGTCTTTGTGCACATCAAGTGGAACAAGCTGTGGCACTTGGGGAAAAAAGCAGAAGACATGGACAGGTTTGATCTTACTGGATTACAGGCTAATCAAGTGGCTACTGTGCAAAGCCTTACAAGAACATCACAAAGCAGACGAGTCAAAGGCAATATCAAATGAAAAAATACTCATCCATCCCTTATCAAGGGATTAATATTCAAGCCTTGATAATACACTTTTCATCTGTAACTTTGCAATTAAATTTTCATTACTAAATAAAAATGGAACTATAGCAAATCCTATCAGTAAAGTCAACATTTTTTATCAGTCACTGATTTAATATTAGATATGCCTTTGACCGTCTTTGTTTAAAAGCCTTTAAGCTTTCTACGTGCAACAAACAGCCTTACGCAAAAACATATAGTTTCCTCACTTACGCAAGTGTTTCAACTAATGCCTCTTAGGGTGGAAAAACAAGGAATATTTAGACAACGCATATTTGCTGTTTTGTAACTCAGTTCTCTCAGTAATGTCAGGTCTCTCTCTCAGTGCATTCACTCCTTTTGACCTTATATGACTTCCCAAATTTTTCAGAATGTATTCAGCATTAAATGGAAGATGTATTCTCTTTCTATATGCTGCAGCCACTATAGCACCCAGCTGCAGTGTGCCAAAGGTTTTGAACAGGACCAGTAAAAGAAAACATTACACAGAAAAGTTTCTGTACACCACACAAATGATAAAATGTGGATAACTTGTGAAATTAGAGCTCCACAGTTATTAGCTATGAATTAATGATTCAAACTAGGATTCAATCAATCTAAAAGTTCCTAATAAAATTTTAATGAAACAAAGACTTTAATAGAAGACTGAGAAGTCTACATTACTCTCTGATTTTTCCTTTAGGCTCATGAAAAGTACACACTAGAGGACGTACAAGCTCTGTTTATTCCCCACAGGGCCCCCAACTCTGAAGCACTTCAAAGGCCAGGAAGCTCAACAGGGAATACCTCCAGGGTGTGCCACAGCAATGATCTACTTGTTTTGCTGGCTGCCCACACCAATTCACTCCAGAATTTTCTCCCCTTCATACCTTTCCTTTGAGGTATGTATCTGTTACATACTGAAGTAGGGAAACTTAGTGAAAGTCAAGGATGAGATAGCACGGGATTGAGTATTAATTCCTTTTAGCAAACAGAGAAGACTATATAGCAATAACAGCAACAAAAAAAACATTTTCAGTGCTATTCTTGGTTTCTTGCTTCCTGAATAACCTCAGTGAAGTCACTTCATCTGTCTTCTCTGATTCTCTTACTGACTTACAAAGTGCTGTGAGATACTACTATTAACATACTACTACTACTAATAATAAAACGCATAACTATTGTCCATCCTTTTGCCTCATCTCTATGTCAAAAAAAGTTACTGTACTTGAGCATGCCCCATGTACAATTAATTTCTGGGTATTTATGGTCTGTAGGGTATTTCAATGCAATTAATTCAAAGAATAATAAGTAAGTACATAATGATCTGGCCTCTAGAAGCATTATGTATTCACCTCCATGCAAACCAGGGAAAAGTATCAGCCATAAAGCTTTAAATAACATAGGCTCAGTCTCCATCAAACACCCTTTGCCCTGCCCTGCAACTGTGGACATATTTCACTGCAGTCTCAGAAGAGACCACAGTAACTATTTCAAGAAGGATCTCCATCTATGAAGTATTCTCCTTGTTATATCCCTGATCTTGTACGGGACATCCCTCAGCAGAACAAGGTTACTTGGGTTTCCTTTTAACCTAAAAAAAAGCTAGAATTCTGCATAAAGAATCAACACATTTAGCTACACCATATACTGATCACAGAACTGCTTACACATGGCTGAGGTTTTGTTGTTTCTTTAAATCTTTTTACAGGTGGTTGAGACTCCAATTGCTATACAATTATAGTATTAAAGGTCTTCAGTAGTTTCTACTTTTCCTTTAAGCTCAGGAGATTCTGGCAGACAGTGGGGATGTTTTTAAATAGTCTGTCTGCTAGTACTTTTAGTCACGATGAAGGTACTAGGGAGGACTATGTGGTATTGAAACACAAATCTGCTATAATTATCAGTGTTTTAGTTGTACTGGGGACAACAGCACAACAGTGGTAATAACTTTAAAGAAAAGCACTAAATTAAGACACTGGTAAATGAAATTGCATTGTAGGCTGTGGCTCAGTTTGTCAGAATAGTGAGGCCAGGCTTTGCACATTGCCCAGGCAGCAGAGCTGCTCCCCTGAGAACTGCCTGGGCCACCAGCATTCAGGAGAGAAAAGCCTTTAGATGGGTCTGCCTATGAAAAGAGACCTTAACATCTGGCAAGTAGCTGAATTGCTGAAATGTTGCTGGAACATATAAAACTTAGAAAACTGCAGAATACTCAAATATCAATTTTAACTTGTACTGCAAAATTGGTTTTTCTCTCAGACAGATAGAATCCTAGGTTCAGAAAAACCTGAATAATCACTTTAAAACAATAATCAAACTCTTTTACAAGTCTGTTAAATGCTTATGCATTTAATTTTACACCATGCACACAGTAATGACATGTGTCACTTACATAACTCCTTCTACCAGAACATTTCAAATTACTTCTGTGCCTTCGGAGATCATACTGAGGTGGTATCTCTGAAGTCTGTGCTTAGGTATCTGTATTTCAATTTCACTTCATAAATTGATGCAGTGACGCAGACAGCTTTAAGCTTATTCAACAGACAGAATACATTTACAGAGCAGATGAAGTTTTAATTTACCATTAATTTAAAATCTATTCCCATGATACAGGGACATCTACTGAGCTATCTGTTTTTAATATCACAGTAGATTCATCTTTCTGGTCCACACACGTCTAGCCTGTAAAGCTTTCTCCCAGATAAAGAAGAGGCGGGGAGGGAGGAGAGGGGCAGAGGAAATAGGTCCCTTCAGCTGATGAAGAAATCCCTTATAGAAATTCATACAGACATCTGAATTCACCAGTATGCTAAATATGCAGAACCTGAATCCAAACCTCACCATGAGACAGGCAACAACTAGCTTGGTAAAGAAATCAACCACATTTGTGGATCATGATTATGAACACTCTTCCCAGGGAGGGGCAGGGGGGGAAGCACGTGCACATACACCCACACAAAAAATAAAACTTTCCTAAAGCTAAAAAATTATCGATGTTGCAACAAAACCAGCTACCTTTCTCAATTCAAGTAGATTATCCTTTCTATTGAATACTTCTTGGAATTCCCATTAAAAGAAAAATCACATATATTGATATATCTTTTCAGGTTTTCATTGTATCAGATAGACCTTTGGGAAGAGAGGAGGGGAAAGACACCTGTTTCGTCTCTGAAGTTCCTTTCTCTAGATTGCTGCTACAACTGCATCTTCCATTAACAATAATCTTCCATTAAAATCATGCTCAGTTAAAGTTGCTCCTTACTCTAAAGCTTCTGGGAATACTGTCTGTGCCATGCAAACACCAATCCAACAAAATAGCATCTCACTCCTACCATATTCAACTAAGTGCATCCAGAATTACAAATATGGTTCCTTAATTTTAAATGGTTTTGAGCACAGTTCTGTGAGAAAAAAGTGATTCAGAAGAACAAAGTTTTGAGGAAAGCAACACACATCATTCTTCAGGGAAATGAGCAGGTGACCAAGAGAACCTGTTATTTCAAACTTCTAATAAATATACATTCCAGCCATCTCTCTAATTCAGTCAAATTAAAACTGATAGGAATTATGGAGTGAAAGAATACACCAGGAAAATATAGCAGAACAGAAACAAACAAATTATTCATCTATTACAGCAAACACAATGTCATTCTAATACCAGATTGCTAAATTAGAGAGAATTACCTAATTTTGAAGTTGCAGTGACATGTGCCAACATACAGCCTGATGGATAAATCTAAATGCCTACACTGGGAAACTGCAAATGAGCAAGCATGGGCTATCAAGGCTGAAGTGAAGAGGACATTCAGTGCAGCCCAGGGTTGTCACGTAGGTGGGACCCTGAGCAGCTGTTGCCACTGCCTGCCTGTGCACTCCCGCTACACATCATTGTCCTCCTCAGCTCTCCAAAGTTCTTGGAATACTTTGTATAGCTGAGAACTACAAAGACTTTGGCTCCTTAGGCCTGGAAGTCAGCTATCCCTGCTGTAGCCCAAGTCCTGCTCTTTTCCAAACTACCCCCTCCCCTCCATGTAAACCTCAACAGATCCTCAGTCCCTACCAAAGTGGCTTCTGTCTCCTGTAACATGACTCGCAAGTTTTGGAGCATACCATATGTCCTTCCAATAGCATTCCTTTTGTGTATACAAGGCCATTAGGTACTGATGCGATTAGTGTAGTACGAGAAGCTAAATATAAAGTGTAGACGAGTGTACTGCCAACATTAAATGCATAAAAGCAGGTAATATGTAGTTTTAATTGCAAGAAGCTTTTAAATGAAATACATGATCCACATTATTCTGGACTTGCTAAATGGAAATTTTGTTTTAGCACTTTTTAATATATTCAACAGCATGCAAGAAGTTGCTTTAATCTTGGATCAAACGATATTAACACCCACAAAGAGAAGCATTTTCTAGCAACTCTTGCCAAGTCTTCTAGGACAGCCTCCCAGAATATACTCTGATAGTAACATTTGTAGTTATGCTTGCCAGTGGCTCCACTGACAGCTCCATCTCCGCACGAGCTGGAAAGCCAGATCATCAGAGACTGGAAAATCCTGTACTCCTGCTGGCACCAGCGTCTGAGCACCCATGGTAACTGATGGTACGGTGAAGGGAATACAGTAAGAGTTAGAGCAGCGGAGGAAAGTTAAAAGTGCTTAAATCCCCACTGAGTAGTTACAGGGTAGACAATGCAGCAAAGGATAAAAATGTTATATGCCTTTCAAATCAAATTTAAACAACACTTCTCATTTAGCTTGGATCAAAGACAAGCATTAATTTGCTACTCTAGTTTTCAGGAAAATACTAACCTTTAGCTTAAAAGTTTAAATTGCTTTTGAGATAGTTAATAGCAGAACATGGCAGTGATTTCACACCCTCAGAGGAAACTTTTTATCCTCCCAAAAGATGTCCTTCTACATATGACTTTTGCAAAAGCTGGATTATTTGATACACACAATGGAGATGACAGCCAATTCAGTAGCACTCAACCATCTTGAGCCTGTATCCACGCTGGCCATCCCAAGCAATAATAAATAACTTGCATTTACCTATATAGTGTCAGCCTGGGAAACAGGCATGTGAACAGGTCGTGTAACTCTACAATTTACTGCACAAAGTTAATGCTTGCGTTTGGCTTTCAGATAAATTAATGGCTTTTTACATAACACTTTCATATAAATTATATGGCATAATATTTCATATCAGAAATAAGTAAAAATGTTTCATTACTTTTCAGGTGGGATAGAAAAAAAGTAATCTTTATTTTCAACCACTGAGTCCTTTCAAAAAAGAAAAAAGGGGGAAAAAAATGATTCCTACAAATATAAATTCCCTTGATAGGGACTTATGTGGATCTTCTCTTTGGAAATCTCTGTATTTTCAGGTGTCTGGCTTCAGGGAGCTCTGGCTGACAGGTGTCTTTCAATAGCCAGAGAATTTTATTAGAGTAACAAATGTTCTGTTAAAGGACATAAGATTTGATATAAATTCATAAGAAGGAATTTTTGTCTTGGAAAAGGGAGAAAGGAATGTGACTGCACTAAAAACATCTGATGTTTTATTTGGTCATCTGAAGCAAATCCCACAGTTTTAACAGCACAGAAGTCAATTTGGAAGTAGTACTGACACTGGTGCATACATACGTACAAAGTCCCTTCTTTTGTAAGAGAAGCCCACAAAATCCAACAGCAACAGCTAGAAGCAAAACTAGGCCAGCTACTAATGCAGATTGCCCAAACAAACAAACAGTGCTAATTCTGCCATGGAAAAAGTACAACTGAGAACATCTGAAAGGAGCAAACTCCTAATGTGTTAAAAAAAAAAAAACAAACAAAAAACATAACAAAACAAAACCTCAAATCCCAAAGAGATTATTAAGATCACCTGAGTGATCTTTCCCATAAAAGCCCAGTAATCCTAGTAGTCCCTGCTGTTATGCTTGAAGAATTAACCTTTCACTCAGCTTTCCTCTCCTCTACTTAGAAGATTACATGACTCTGTGTAACCTCACTTGATGGGTTAGTTTTCATTTGGTTTTCCGCAAATCTATACAGAATTCTTCGCTATATTTTTGTTAAGCTGGGGGCTTTTGGTCACCAGAAATAAAAATGAACTATGGCTTTATACACTGAACACAGTGCAGTGTAGTAAACATCTTTAGTACTGCCAAAATAGGTGAGAACTGAACGTGTGGTTCCATGTACTTTTGTGGAAGCCAAGTAAAAGAACATAAGCTATTTTTAACTTGCATCATTTCACTGATTTGTTTTACAGTGCAATGTTACAAACACTTGCACACATCTAACTAAAAGGGAAAAGAGACAGGCAACTGAACAACCTTGGGACAGACCTTAGCATTCACTTCACTTGGAGAAGAAGGTATACCAGAACACACTCACAGAATATGTAGATTTTCATTGCCCAAATCTTTTCCAATCCATTAAGGGTTGCAGGGAAACAGAAATGCAATTAGCTATTACTTCAGTAGCTATGCTTTGTTGTAAACATACCCAAAACCATAACATTCAAATCAATTTTGAATTCTTTTAAGAACAAGTCTCTAAGTCTCATCAGTTCCTAGTGCATCCTCACATATTCTAAGTTTTTAGAGTCATAAGAGCATTATCCCTTCGCTTCCCAGCAGCATACTGTGTGTCAAAAGAGGGCTTACTTGGAATGACAGGAAAATGAGAATATGTATTGTGATGAAATCAAGGCACGTGTTTGCCCCACCACTGGTAAGGTTCAATGAAATTATTCCTGTACCTGTCCCTTTCTTAATGAGGGAAAAATAATTAATTAAAATTCACAAGACAATTAATCACAGCTCAGTAAAGCCGACATGCATTTCTGTCTGTCACGTTTATATTTTTGCGATTAGGTGCAGTGGAAAGTCACATAAAAGGTCACATTTTGCTAAAATCCAGTGATATTATCACAGCCACAAAGGATAAGAAATAAGGGCACCATGTCATACATCAGTTTTAATTAATGAGAACAAGGCTTCTAAATGACACAAGATGAGTCACTAAGACACTGGCAGCTGTCACACTACCCTACTGCTGCTTCCCAGACACTCCCCTCACAGTCTTCATGTGTCTTTCAAAACACAAAATCTTCTGTCATGCTGTAGGACAGAAGAAAAGATGTGCCCAGTGAACAGACCTTGACAATGCCAAGACAGGATTCTGTGAAGAACTGGCCTCTTCCAGGCCAAAGGGCTTCGGTTATATGGGAGCCTGCTGCAGAAGAAAGATGCCATGATCTTTGTTTATTTACACATGTGAAGAAAACAAAGAACAAGACACACTTGCAGTGCTGAAACTCAGAAGTAACTCTTCTAAAGGTAGCAGAATGGCAGCTGGGTTAAAATGGCTCTTAGCCTCTTCTGCTCTCCTCACATGTCAGCTCTCAGCTAACATGCCACTCAAGTATCTTGTTAAAAAAAGGTCAGGGCAACCATCTGCAACATTTTTTAAAATACTAATTGAGAAGAAAAACATTAATTCTTATCAGAAAATTCAACTTGCCTAATGCAGTGAAACAGATGTGCTGATCAATATCAGACAGAAGCCTCTAAGCTTAGTGTTTTTTCTAATCATCTTTTTCCAGCTAGGTACGGAAATCTGATCGTCTGGCACTGGACCTCTCATATTGTTCATTATATGACAGATATATCTTATTAATTTGTACTCCTAGAATAGAGATCCATGGAATTAAATATCTGGAAAAATGTAAAAGTTTTATGTGACTAGTGGCTCCCTGATATAAAAAATGTAATATGATGATCAATTTTGGGAAGACAGAGTTACAGTGGAAAATTGCCAGATAGTAGCTATCCAGACAGCTCTGAAACTGTCTTTGTAACCAGACAAATAGGTAAGGCACACCAGATGCTGACATAAGCAAAAGAAAACAGAAAAGCAAGAAAACAGCTCCTGAGTGCTGCAACGAGCTATAAGCCACTGAACCTAACATTCATAACATATAAATTGGTAAAATCTAGAATAGAAAGAGGATTAAGGAACATATACATGTAAGTGGGATATATTAGGAGAGTTCTGCTATAAATTATAGTTATGCCTCAAACACCTTCTGGAGTTCTTTGCAGGAATCAGCAGATCCACAGGCAAAAGAAGTCAGGTTGATACCATCTGATTTCCAAAAGGCAATAATGAATAGTCTCCCTCACCAAGACTACTGAAGAAATTCAGGGGACATCCTCACACACTGAGCAGCCATTGATAGGGGGAATCCACAGCTAGGAGAATCCCAGAGGGACCTGTGTGAAGGCTTGTAACATTTACTGTCACAGGATCAGGAACATTATGCCAACAGGAAAGGGGATTTAAAAAATGAGCTAAAAAAATGTGTCTGGTTATTCACAATAGAGGAACTAGCAGATTAAATTCACAATGGATGGGCAGAATTATGCACAAGGGAAAAAAACAACACAGAAAAATACCTCTCTCCCAGGGCTATGAAATACAAAAACCATCAGCTTTGGCTAACCACCCTTCCTTCCCTTCTCCTAACTTTAAATAAAGGACTAGCCTGTTCTTGAAAGACTGAATTGATCAAAATCTTTCCAATTGCACTTTGGCTGAATTGATGAAAGATCTTGTTTTTAAAGGGTTCAATTTATCCTTTGGAAATCTGCAGCCACTGTATAGGACAATACTGAAAGTAAGAGAAATTCTGTTTTCTTTTTTAAAAGGCTGTTTCTATGAGTCAGTGTGAAGTGCAACTTGGACCACTCTAAAACTATTAGATGTCGCTGTGCCATTTAAAAGATTGTTTCACTGAAAGAAATATGGACAAAGTATATAGGTTTCTTGAAGGAAAAAAGAGAACACGCGTTAATATTGGCAAGATTATGGTCATGAATGTTGCACTTCAGTTGAACAACATATTTGATAGGCTTCTGAAAAAAAGAAGTGTTTTAAGCTTTAATCCCTCTGAAAAGGAATTCTTCATTTTCTTATTTTTCCCCCAGGAATTTGGTGTCTCACAACCTAATTTTTGTATAAACACTATTCATATACTTAAGCAGAGCATTTACTTATACTTCAATATGAAAACAAAACACAGGGGGTTTAAGCAAGTGCAAAGAGCCTTGTAATCTTTGAATAAAAATTGTCCTTCTACTTTATGTAGCTTTCATTTGATTTTCTGCATATCCTATTCCTTTCCAAGTTTTCCAAGGACTACTATCCTCAACTGAGCGAAATGACTGGGGCATCACGCAAGCTACCGTCACGACGACTGTGCATGTCATTCGCTGACAATCCTGAAGAGGGTAGACTTGCACAACTCACTGCTACTTCTCTCCCGAAACACTGTTCTTCAGGGACACATTCAACTTTGAAACCAAAAGACTGATTAGTCTGTCTTTCTCTATTCCCCTTTGTCACACTATTAAAAGTTTAGGACAGAAAAAGAGCACGCAGAGTTCTGAATCTCACCTCCTTCGTCTTCCAAAGAAGTTATTTAAATACATTTCTGTGCAATCCACCTCTATGTTAACAACCTACAGATACAATAACTTAATTACAGTTTCAGTCAGGTCAGTATCTATCAAGAATTTTATAACTGCACTACATACAGAAATTTCACAGCAAAAGGCATAAGTGTCATCCCTAAATGAAAGATGTCATTCCATTAATCAAACAGAGCAGCACTCATGATGTGAGCCGCTCCCTCTAACCAGACCTACATTTCAAACGAATGCAGTCTAAATTACCAGCACACAAGCAGGAATCAGCTATGATTAATGAAGGTTTACAGGAAAAGAAAACCCACTAAGCTGAAACCGCATTTTCAAATACAGCATATTAGACAGTATATTGGTAGAGCATCTATTATAATCCAAGGAACAAACCCTTCTAAATTAACATACACTATTTGGAAACAGATAAAAGTATTTCTTAGCTGTCTTTTTACCAAACAGCATTCTAAATTACCTGAATTCATTTTTATGCATTTCAGCTATTTTCTTCTCAAGCTTTTGTGACTGCTTGGGAAAAATCTTAAAGTCGCTGATGTAATTCTCTGGGTGTTCATCAGGATCATAATCACCAAGCTCAGCTAAACAGATCCAAAATACAAAACAAAACAGAAAAATTCAATTGCAACATTAGTTAATAAGGAAAAATGTCAGTAAATACAGTGTAATTCAAGGTACTTCCATGATAGGTAAGAATCCAGCATCTGTCAAGAACGTTACTTTGAAGAATTGATAGTTAACTGAACAACAAAATCCTTGTAACTGCAACTTCAATTAATGAGTTTCAAGGGAAGTTCATGGTTTATTAACTGCAGCAGTAATTAGCAATCCTAAACTATTTTCTGTGGCAGAAACATGCTCTGTAAACAGAGGTGTAGGTAATGTTCACCCTTTGAGTACCTGTCATTCTGGTACCAGGCAGAACTGAAACAATGCACTCCAGAATCTCCTCTTTTCTACACTAATTTATCCTCACTGATAAGGACTGGTTTAATTCTGTTCTAGCAGGGAAACACAGGCTGTAACATTATTTAAGGTAGCCCACAGTATTTGATTCTTCTTCTAAAAGATGCATCACTTAGGCACCCAAACATGGCATTTGGTGTTTTAATTTTCCAAATAAGTCTCTTTTAATAAGGTCTAAACTCAATCTTAGTTTGGATATGCTCCCTTATATGGCATTAAGAGTTTCGTTCACATTAAGGCAGAATGAAGTGGACTTCCACACATGACATCGCTAAGCAGACATCTAGCTAATTATTTCTCTGTGTGCAATCCAAGACCTATACCTGAATTTAGACCTAAGGAAATGAGGGAGAGGGACAGGAGGAGGGAAAAAAAAAAGGGGGGGGGGGGGGGAGACCTTTATCCTTGAATTACATCTACTATTTTTGCCAGAGAGTCCGTCATCACACAAGTCTTCTTTACCATAAGAAAGGGCACGGAATGACACTTTTTCTTGCTTAGGTCAAATGGAATAGGCTACATTTACATTCAGGATTCAGAACAGAATTTTGCTTTGTTTATAACTGGAATCTAACATTGATGCTTTCACATAAATGCTAAGACAACCCGTTGTTCTGAATTATTTTTTTAAGTTCCAGTTTGGGTTTTGTTGGCTAAATGGCTGAATTACTTAAAACACTTTACAGTGCATGTCAATGCAGGGAAACAGTACAACTAAAAAACCCCATACGTTACTGCTAGCTATACTCCCACAACAGTTCTGAGTTTCTTTTTGTACTGAACACACCTATGAGTTAAGTATTTAAAAAAGCCTGCTGCTTGTACTTACCTTGGACAATACAGGCACCCAGGTAGGCAGCATCAGAAAAAGAACACAGCAAACGGCCATGGAAAATGTCCCTTTTTATTTGTAGGTATAAGAGGTATCTGAAATATAATTTAAAAAATCAGGTAACTATGTGGCATCTTTTTGTAACAGATTTAACTTATTGGTGTGAAACCAGCTGTGCAACTATTCTGGATCTCTCTCTTGCTACTTTAAATGGCAGGAAAAAGAGGCAAAGTGCAACCACAGGAAAAACTAGATGTAAGACAAGAGATTTTGCTCAATAACAATGAAATAATGACAGCAGAAGTAACAAAAACCCACTAAGAGATAGCATGGAGAGTAATTTATTTAAAATGTACAGCTGTTACAATGCTCATTAGTAACGTGAAATAAATTAGAGTAATGTAAGTTTGTTTGAGCACACTGCCTCTCATTAATTACAGGTTTACACAAGGAAACCTCTCTATCGCTGTGGACAAAATAGCACATTGACCACAGTGGAGAGGATTTCTTTCCTTTTCTTTTTTTAATCTGCTAAGAATCCTAGATGAAGCTTTGAGGCAGAAGCAATTGCTTGAGGCCTAGGGGGGCAGCAGGCATAGGGGACTTGCCTGGGGGGAACCTCTCCCATTCCTCTTAGAGCTCTGTTCTTCCTCCAGAAGAACTGGGGAGAAGAAAACAAAAGGCTCCTTCTATCTGCCCTCCACCTTCTACCACATAGCAGCATTATTTCTAATAGCAAGAGGAGAGATGCAGCTGCAAGGCCATCACTTTCTTTTTTGCTTTCTCCCCCAGAGAGCATCCTCCCAGAGATGGACCAACTTACAGCCCAGTGACTCACTGGCAGCTCCTTTCCCAGCCACCTGGCTGGTTACAGCTGCACCATTCAGCAGCCTCACCCCTCTGGGAAAATAAAGCATTTAACCATTGCTTTAGCCAGATAAAGTCAACTATCTGGAGGGTGCTATCAGACCCAGTGGCTTCTGGAGACCATCAGGACATTGCCTGATGCTGCCAGTCCTCTCCAACCCTGAGCTGCAGTGTAGCCAATAAAAATGTGCTCTGTGAATAACACTGATGTCAGACATGTTTTGCCCAAGTTACTTGGTTCTGTGTGTACCGTGAGCTCCTGCACCAAGTATCTTGTCTGAAGCTTACAGGGAGTTCTGGATTTGAGCAAGACTGGAAGCATTATCTGAAGGGCAAGAGAAATTTTCCTCCTTTCCTTGGATTGTTACTAAATGCTATGTAAATAGGAGACAGTTACCACTGAGAAAAGCAATTTGTTCCTATTTTGAACACATCCTTTCACTGCATTACAGTATTATAAGTTTCTACAGGGACCTTGCCCATCAAGGCCTTTTTTTTATTTTGCAACCCCTTTTTTTTTCCTGTAATCAGTGTCCAGTAACAGCCCACAAATTCACCTCCACAATTTGGTACTGCTACAGTACAAGTAGTTCCCAGAGGAGAACTGCATCAGGATGAACCAACGGTCTCAGTGAGATGCAGTAAAAATTCTCAATCGCAATGACAACCTACTGGAAAAAGCTCAGTATATTGATGCAGATACCATACGTAACTTGGGCAAATGAGCAGTCCCCATCCTAAAACTTTTGGTAAATTTTTCCATGGTGAAAAATTGGCTTGTGGTTCTCCAGAGTGACCATTAGCTTGAGGCCAAACTGAGTTCACCTTTTAAGAAGTGCCAAAAAAAGCCACCTGTGAAAGGGCATCCCAAGATTTCACAGCATTGCTTGTTAGATGAGCTGTAAGGTCAACAGATCTTCAACCACACTGCACGTTGGTAGTTTCTGAGTTTGAAAATTACTATAATGAGATACAAAAGTAAATAGGCTTCCAGAAAAGCATATTAACCCACTGTTCCTGACCTACATTGGCAGACATGAGGCTGAGGTGAGAACTAACAATTTGAAGTCTCAGGACTGTGCCAGGTCTGACTCTCCAGCTGTACAGATGGAAGCAAACACTATGAACAGTTACTTTTCCATTAATATTTTGGTATTTAAAAGAAGAATAAACAGTTTTGCAGGAAATTCTTTCCCATGTAACAGGATTAGGTGCCAATGCTGCCTACTGTGACCATCTATTACAAGCCATTATCTTCAGGGCCCAGGAAACATGGAGTATCTTCAAGAATTGACTCAAAGCACCTATTCAAGAGTCAGGTAGCCTCTCTCTCTCTCTCAAATGCTATGCAAGAAATCACAAGTTAGAGTCCTGAAGTGAGATGGCAGGGAGTCCCCCTCCCCGCCCAGTATACAGTTATTCTGTGAGAATAAACCTGAAAACACAAATACATTAATTCAGTAGAATTCAAAACCATTTTTTTTAATACAGGGGGTCAGCCATAAATACAACAGTTTGTGATGGGTCACTAAGATACTACACTGGCACTTAGGATCAAACACAACAGCAGCATCAACAGAAACCCCTCAGGATGAGGGCAAAAACTAATTTCTATGCATTCCACTAAAATTCTATATAGATTAACATGGGAGTTTGGGTGGAAGTGTGCATACTTGTGGTATTTCTAAGCAAATAGTTTGTTGCTGACCAGGAACAAAGATCCTCAATGTCATTATTAAATTTCTGCATCCATAATAGTCTCAGTTGTCTGAGCTAATATTAAACAAGAAATGCATGGGTTTATTTTCCCCAGAAAGAAATCAAACAGGAATAAATATAGGGTTTATACTAGTTTCTTGCTTAAGCCTGTTTGCAATGTGAAACTACCAAAATTTGTCAAAAAAATACCCCCCAAAGTTAGTTTCATTACAATAAAAAATAAATATACTCTTTCAATCTAAATTGCCAATATATGCACTTTTGTCAATTACATGAAGCTAATAAAAAATGTATTATTATCCATTCCCTCCAGCTAAATCACTAGCTCTGCAAGTTGTTCAGAATTAAAAAAAAAAAAAAATCAGAATTAAAAAATTGCAGAAAATTTCCATTACAATTTTTCCTTAACTTCAGGATAACACATTTTTCATTGTCTTGTCTCCCTAACACACCAGGAAATAATTCCTTTCTGTAACAATTGGGAAAACACAAACACATATTCAGTTTTTGCTGAGAGGTATGCTAACAGAAAATAAATAAGAGTAAGCAGAGGATATGTAACAAAAACAGCACATAAGACATAATTTTAGGGAAAAGAACATTTGTGCCTCAGAGCTGATTTCTTCCCAGTGATCATCCTGGGATGACAGAGCTGAACACAAGCCATCACGTAGGCTAGCTTCTGTCACAAACGTGGGCCATAGATGTTATTGATCTGTCTTTGCTTTAAAATATATAATCCCTAGCACTTGCTAGTCTGAAGAAGAAGCTCTGGTTTTCCTCCCTTATGTGGAAGGGCTTTGTTGTTGCAATGTTTCATTGGCTGTTTGGGGGGCACGAGGGTGTCTCTTAAATTGTTCCTGTACCTTTCTATTACACTAATAATTTTTAAAATAAAAATACTGAAGTTTATTTTTTCTGTCACTAAGGTTCTGTGCTACTGAGTTGCTGCATGCATTTGACCATTGAAATCCTTAATCAAATGGTTCAAAATCGCACTTTCAAAGATTTCACTTCTGAGAAAAAAAAAGAGAAAAAAAGAAAAAAAAAAAAGAAGAAAAAAAGAAACATCTCCAAGACAGATGGCAGCAGTCAAGAGGGGAAAAGAGGCACACACCACAGTTCCCAGTAGAGACGAGAAATTCTTAGCTGGGACACAAGGGAAGCACTTGCACTCATAAGAAGGGCAGGGGAATACCCATGCAGAGCAGAACCAGAGAGTCGGAATGTGTTTTTCAGAGACCACCCACACAGCAAGCTGCATAGGATGCTATTCATCTTCAAAGCAAGAAGGCCAGCCTGGAACAAGACTAAGACATTAAGGAGTTTTTTTAAATGAAGGAGATATATGCACTTTGCACTGGAAGCCAACGTTGCAAGCTTTGACAAAGTTTGGCTCAACCTCAGACACTTCCTATAATCCTGATAAAGTACTTTCTGTCCCAGGTCAGCAAAGACCTATGAATGTGTACCTGACTCCTGAATTCAGTAAGGTTGTTGCATGTACTGAAAATTGCCTATACTTACAGAAATAACTTGCAAAATGAGATCTAATTTTGCTGCTTCTCGTGTACTTCTACCACAGCTGTTCTTTCCAAGCCCTGGCACAACTTTATAGTCTGATTTACAGCCCTAAGTACTCAGGCTTACCAGCAAGCTAGTAAATGTATGCTTCAGCGCTTATGCTCCTAAGTGTCTATCATTGGAATAAACTCTTTTCCATCTATTACCTGTTTGCAATACAGATGACTCAACTCCAGGTTAGCCAAGCCCTTCCCGCAACTGCAGATGAAGGGTCAGCAATATCTATTATTGTTTTTAAGCAGGCTTCATGATCCCCAGAGACCATGTTGCTAACTGCTTAACACACAATTTATTTATCTATTTTAAGATGTTCGATGAGGCAGGAAAGCTTTCCCACAGCCAAACTTTGTGGTTTGTCCATGTAGTGTTTTTTCCTTGTATTCAAGTCACTTCACTCATTTTATTCCAGTAACGCATTTCTCCCAGTGTTGTCGCAGCCTTTCCAGCTGACACACACGGTCACCTTGAGATATCCAGCAATGTTTCAAAAACTGTTATCTCAGCGTGGTGTCTGACTTTGACTGCACTGCTCTTTCCCATGCTACTGTGCATACTCAGGTGCAGAGTAGCAGAGGGCAAATGAACGTGTTTACAATATTCCTGGATTGGCTGTCCTCCTCCCCCAGTAGAATTTATGAGTTCTTTATGTATATTATTCTGGACATTAACTTCGCATCCTGTCTTTACTGTAGATATCATCAAGTACACTGCAGAAGCACTGGTTTCCTGCCAAAGTCTATGACTCTAACCTAAACACTAACTACTACATGCTAGTATGTAATACCACAACTAAGAGAACAACTTTTCTATGCTTTACAGTGCCACCTAGATAAAAAGGCTAATAGAAAAAATAATTACATTTTCTAAAAATATAGTTTGTCTATTTACTAATATTTAAGAAGTATTTTGGTATCTTATAATTTAAAGAAAAGCCATCACTCTATTAGCTACCGATAAAACACAATGTTGACAGAAAAATCTGGGAGTCATCACAGACAGGTCTCTGAAATCATCAAGTCTGGGTGCAGCAGCAGCCAAAAAAGCCAATAAAATGTTCAGCATCATCAGGAAAGATATTGTGAACAAGACAGAGGGGCATTTTGCCACTCTTTAAAGCCTTGGTGTAATCACTTCTTGAACATTTTACCTAGCAGTAGCCTCTGCATCCTAACTAAGACATAGCTGAGCTTGATACAGAGAAGAACTAAAATGAGTGAGAGGATAGAGCTGCCCTTACAAGGAGAGATGGTGACTGAGGTGGAATAAGAGTGAGTCTTATGAAATCTTGAGGGTAGTGGGAAAGGCAAACGCAGAACTGCTATTCCCTGAATCCTGCAATACTAGACCTAGGGGGAAGTCAGTGAAATCAGGAAATTGCTTAAGGCAGACAAAAGAAAGTACCTTACACAGCAGGTAGTGAACTAACTGCCTCAGAAGGCTGTGAAGAAAAATGGTATTACTAAGTCCAAAAAAAGCACAAATTCATAAGTAACAGATCCAGCAAATACTACTAAAATGAACAGGCCAGTATGTAATTGTTAAAATTCCTAATACAAGAATTCAAGAAACCTTTTAGTGAATTTGGGTGAGAGGGAGATAATCTATTTGTTTTCTTGTTTTTCTGGAACAATATGAAAGTTTTGTTCACACTAGCATGGCTTTAAATCCATCACAGCATTTGTAAAACAGATACACATGGCAATAAGCACACCACAGTGATATTAGTACAGCAGTTGGCCTATCAATCCACCTAATCAGTCATAAGCCAAATTCTGGCAGAGGAATTAGGAACTAGGGGCATAGCCATCATGACCTCAAAACATAATCTTCATTCAAACACAGAAAAAAAGAAAAATCTATTTCTCTTAAAATATCTAACACCAAAAGTAGTAGGAACTACTTTGTTAACTTATTTGTGAAACTGCATGACTGTCTTTTGTGTTAACAAGCACCTGTAGGAAGAACCGCCCTCCTTGTTCTATGCCTTCTAGAAAGAAGTACTAATGCTAAGGATTCAAACACCATGAAATTAGCAGCACCCCATAACCCCATCCCGAATCTATGTCCCTCCTAGATTGCCAAAATCATCAGAGAAGCTCTGTATCCACAGTATTAAAAAACAAAACAAACAAACAAACAACAAACCAAAACACCAAAACTATTCCTTCAGAAAGATATTGTCCATTTTCTGCCCTGGGTTGAGAGTGGGAAGGTCACTTGAATAACAGCCTTCCAGTAATCTCAAATGTGTCATATCTGTGGTCAGGATCATAACTGCCACTTGGATCTAGCAATATGTGGGCTTGTCCTCCTGGCTTCGGAGCTGGCCAGCGCCTGCATTACAGTGTATGGTCTTTCCTTGGGAAAAGGGAAAAGCATGAAAAATTACCATGCCAGCCACCTGCTTGACAGTACTGGCTACAGGGGGAAAAAAAGCTTTATTGCTACACAAGAATTCCTTTCATTGATGAATAAAGGGGACAAGGGAGTGGTAAGGGACAAGCTTTGGTTTGGATACTGGGTACATAAAAGCCCCACCACAGCACAGGAATAGGTTCTCCTCTGCAAACTTCCACAACTGAACTGCATCTTCTCAGCCCTCCTGCCTTCCCCTCAGAGGACCACAAGAGAACCTCTGAACATGTAAGGTCTCCTCCCACAGGCACAAGGTCCACCAAAAAATCCAGGACTCTCCTGGATAATTTTTTTCCCTGACCCGAATGTTATCTGCAAGCCTGCCAGCACTAAGTGCTCTTACTAAAGTCTCTCATTCATATTTAAGACCTATGCTATTCAATCTGATTGTGAGTCCAATACTGTTAAAACTATAAACTCACTTGCCAACTGCCAATATGGCCTCGAGAAAGCCAAAACAGACAAGTGGACTTGCAGAGGCATCAAAACATAGCCACCATTGCACATCTCAAGAAAAGCAGGACAGGGTACCCAGAGAGGCAGAGGTATTCCTAATGATGCCTGGAACAGGCTTCAGCAGCACAGGCCCACCTCATATTGGCCCACCCTTGGAACGATGAACATATTGCAAGACTTTTCAACTTGCAAATAAATGGTTTGATATTCAAGCATTAACTACCAGCTGGAGCACAATCAGCCTCAACTGGGCTCTCACTTCTGAAGGCAAAAGCAGCAGGCTTTTCCACTACAAGGCAATATCGAGTACAGCTATTTGAGACAGGACTTGTCAAGCACTGCATGCACGCAGTCGTATTGTTCTTCCTCACCCAAGCTAGCTCACTCAGGGCTCTTGAATTTGCCATGATTGCATACCCCAAGACTTTGTCATTTTATATGACTTCCAGTTAAACATTTTTTATCTGCTTTTCTTGTATGAAAGTACTCATTACACTGTTTTATGACAGTCTAGTGATTGAAGAACTGCTTCTTGGATTAGGAAATATGGATTAGGAAAAAGACATGATGAAAGCTAGTTGAAATAATCCATCTTTGTTTAATTCTGCCAGCTACTCACTCGTGCCCTCTTCCAGGTTTGTTTTTTCTGCAATAATCATGGATTACTGCTGATACAGTATTATCTGTAGCATTTTAGATCATTCCTTTGGGACCTCAGAGGACTTTATATTCTCTCATTTTAATTATACATACACAGTATAATGTAGGGATTTGGAGATAAGGAGGCATGAGGCCTGGGACTGTTTTATTACATAAGAAAGAACAAACACTGATTTATTTGCTACCTAGACAAGAACACTGAAAAGAAATAACATAGTAAAAATCTGTGCTCAAGTATGACTGGTCTTTGGATCCATCTGTTCACACTCCCTTGATTGTTCCCATTCTGTTCACATGCAGCATCTCAGGCTTTGTCAGCTCTGGACCCTCCCAGGGCTCTGACCTGTGATCAAAGAATAGTGAAGAGAGGCACAGAGCAAAAATATCTGTGCTTTCCAGACAGTTTAGTGGGATGTTGTGTGTACTACGGATTGAATGACCTCTGTCATTACAACTTCCTTTATGGCAATAATATATATTATATATCTTTGCATGCCACGCCAGCAGAATAATCTTGACCATTGTAGTGAACTCTGGAATATCCTTTTTTCTGCACGTCATTCCGTGCCCATAGCTAAAGAAAACCCCCTCTCACCATCAAGCCTGCCATGCTACCTGGAAAAACAACTGGAAGGCACCAAAAAGATGGGAAAAAAAGAAAATTAGGAGAAAGGGAAATCAGCAGTAATACTGAAAATGTACGTATTCAAGGCCTCTACCCCAATCCTGCGTAGTGTCAGCCAGAAAACAGGCTGCAGAGCAGATGCTGATTTAACAAGAAAAGAAACTGAAATTATGTTTTACGGGTATGCATGGCAGGGAACAAGGGAGATGTGAGGACCTGCTTGTCATGTTGCTATTGCCTAATTAAAAAATAGTAGTTATTACTCCCATTAGGGATGCTCAGTGAAGCCAGTTAAACACTGTTTTCTGAACGTGAAGTTCTTTGTTTTGACTTCATGTCACCTATAAGTGCTAGAAAATCAGATCTAGAAAGCCACAGATGTACCATTCAGAAAAGTCTGATGTCCTCCACATACTACACATGAAGCAGAAGTCAAACCCTCAGAGATGGCCACACTATAGAGGAACATCACTCTTCTAGTAAGGTTGAGCACTTCCCTCTGTTTAAAAGATTACACAAACTGTTCAAAAATCCATATTCAGTTTGTGTTGCAACCTGCTGAGCCTCCAGTGCACCTGAAATAAATTCAGAGGCCCAATCACTTGAGCAAAATAAGTTAAATCCTTTCAACTTTCTCCTCACAATTTTTTAAAAGGCATTGGAAAAACTGCCTGATTAGTTTAACTATTAAAAAGAAAAAGTGTGTCTTTAATCTTTCTCAAACACGTTTTAAACATGTATGGCCTCAGTGCCCCACTGAGGAAGCAGTATTTCCAAAAATAAGGACAGATGTTCTAAATCCATGTTGACACAAGTTAAGGAGCTGAGTTAAGAAGGTTAAGCATTGAAGTGCATTAAGATTTGGACTTTGTTGACAAGTCGGGTTTCAGGTAGTCTGTTATTACAGAAACAAGAGACCTCAAGGCAACAATCCCCTGGCCACTGAAGTTAACTTGTGAATTACAGTCCTAAGGCCAGCTGACTCTAGAGAAAACAGTGATCATGGACCACAGAGCACCTCCTGCTGTGGCGAGAGGCAGAAATTTTGTCCTGAGTCCACAGAATTTCTTATTTAGCAATAATATCTCAAAGTGCCGTAACATCCAGAGGCAGGCACTGATTTTATTTCAAAATCATAGCTGTGGAAGCAATTGTTAATTAAAATGAGAAAAGATGAAAGTAAGCGGTTGGAATGGTACGATGTGACTGACAATATTCACAGGCGTCCTTAGCAGTGGAACGAAATGCAGTGACAGGCAAGCGTGTGGCTTGAACCTTTGCCCAAGGCACTCCTGGCCTCTGAACACATGGTGTACACACATTTTCAGGCTCTTACAAGGGTTATTTTCTATAATATCATAGACAGAGGGATAACTTCAGCTATGTCATTCTCCAACTTAATTTCCTGAAAATAGTTCTGCCCGTAAAACCACAGGCTAACTCAAGGATAACAGTCCAGCCTACCTTACCAAAGGTAGGATAGAAATGAAGCAGCAGTGATCTGAGATGACAAGTACTCAATTTTCTTCCTGCAATTGATATCTAAATCCTGAATAGTATTTCTATCCATGTTATACTATTTTCATGAAATCAAAAAATTTACCCCATACACACACAGCTTCATGTACTGAATAGATGATTATTTTTTTTTTTTTTTCACATCAGATATTGCTGCGGAAGAGCAGGAAAACTAGCTCTTTTTAACATCTTTATGTCTCTGTGGTGTCTCTAAGGTGCTTCATTAAAGATTTATTCCTATAAAGCTTTTACAAAGACTGCATTGACAATAATCCACATGGGGGATTTAGACAGGGTTAATTAATATTCTGAACCAAAGAGTAGTGTGACAATGTGACTGGATGTCCTACTGTATCTTAATTTCATTACCTAAATGGGGACTACTGACGCCTGTCAGATTTCTACCCAGACAAAGAAGCAAGAGAGCAGCTCTGTGACACGCTTTAGGCACAGAGTAGCAGAAATGCAAAGCAGTATTACTGATTTAGCTGACTGTATATACAGCTATGAAGTACAGATGGCTTTTATGTCAAAGGGTGACAATATTATTTCATTTTCAAATCATCTTAAGCACACACTGCTACAAATGTGATTGTCCAGTGAACAGACTGAGCAGAGCTAAGGAAAAAAACAAACAAACAACAACAAACCTACCAAAGAGCCAACTAGCTACCAAGGATTCATGACTGCCCTCTGTCAAATACTAATGGACATTTTTCTTCTTGAATTTCACCAATCATTGCAATTCAAGAAAAAAAAAAATTAACTCAAGCCAATCCAGAGCATCACCTTGAAGCTGACCTTGTGCTTTAGACAGTAAAGCAAATTCTCAGAGGCGAGTTACATGACTACACTTCACTTGCTTATTTCAGGAGCATTTCCTATACTTTGTTATTGTGTAGGAGACCTGGGCAAAGACAAAGCAAAGCTTCCCAAATAGCAACATTGGGAAACTATAAAGCTGATCAGGTACAAAAAAAGGTGTCATGTGCACAAGGTGGACATAAGAAAAGAGAAATTTCTCGTCTTTAAGGTCTTAATAGGATTAGTTTTAACAAAAGACCATAAAACATTTTTCACACAGTAGCTTGACTTTAAAAATTTATTTGAAATGTTCCAGCAAAGCCTAAAACATAGTGAAAGCACAATACACTTCAGTGAGCTAATTCTAGGTGCTTTGCATTTCGATAACACTTCTTCTGGGAGGATATCCAAGTAGTTAAAAAAAATTAATTAATTAAGGCTCTTGAGTGAGGAAAGTCTATACAAAGTTTATACTCTGGCTCATAAAAAGTAAAACATTCATCCAAGGACAAACACTAACAAATAGTGAAAATCCCTTGACTTCCTGGTTTACAACCTGTTCACTCAGCTAAACAATTTCAGTATTTCACCCAAGATAAACAGCTATAATATGAACTGTATGTTCCAGCTGCTCTATACAAACTATAAACTTAACATTCAGCAGAATGCAAGCTGTTCCTGAAACTTTCAGTATGAGACATGGGATAATGAGATCACTCCCATTCATGAAGTGAGTTGTGAGCATAAGAATCTTCAGGGCTTGGGGAAAGCATCAATGAAGAACTCAAGGCAACAAGTGCTCAGGCACTCCATGCTTCTGCAACATGCAACTATTAGTCAGCGGTGTGACCTGCTAACTACAACGCAGTAAGGTGTACATATAGTCCTGCACAGCTGGTGCAGAGGTCAAAAGAGCTGTTACTTTCCTATATTTTTTCCCCCAAGTACATTCCTTGAAAAATACCCAGAGCAACAGAATATTCAGAATGGCTACGAGGAAGGACGAAAGTCCCATTCATTAAGTATGACTGATCTGTTGCACAGCTGTTTTCACAGCATAAGCTGGAAAACTCCGGTGTAATCAACAAGACTTCTTAAACTCCAGAGTAGCTGTCCTTTAAAAACATAAATATATTGTACATCTACATCAGTTTGCTAAAGTTCTATCAGTACTTTAAAAATACTATCATCTTGTTTGTGGTCCTAAAGACACACACAAGAGAAAATTCAGTGAGACTATACACATTCCTTTTGAGAGAGTTAGAGCCATTACTGAATTAAACTTCACAGATTATTTCACAGAAAAAAAAGAAAAACTAAGACACAAAAGAAACTTACTCAAGACTACAATCCTTGCCAGGGGAAGAGTCAGGATAATCCTTGCCCAGTCACTTGATCACTGCTTCTCATTCTGAAAGTTCTTCAACAATATCACTACTTCTATGTATGTTATAGAAAAGTCTCCTTAAACTGCTTTTAAAAATCTATAGGTATCACAATACATAAAAAAGCTATCAGTAGTGCAGATGTCTGTCTACTCTAGTATTTTAGCATAAACAGTAAGAACCCTACCCTACACAGCAAACTGTCTTATTTTGAACTTAACGATATACATTAAATGCACAGACAAACAAACAAAAAAATACCTGGTGAGCTCTTCTTTAATCTTCAAGGGTTCATGTGGGTAGAATTTCACTCTAAAGCACATGGTATATGGTGGATGAGCTGAAACATTATAAAGAAAAAGCATGAGAACAGTAGCAAACAAACATTGCCTCAGCCACTCTGAAGGAGTGGCCTCCAAGAGTCTTACAAAAGTAGCCTGTGTGATGGTTAGCTCTGAAGCATCAGGCAGGGATTCAAACAAAACCAATAAATATTATATATACATATAAAAGGAATAGATCATATGACAAAGAAGGCCAAAGCATGTGCAAAATACAGCTAACGTAGGCAAATCAATTTATAAACAGTTTTGCACCTCACAAGACTTATTGCTTGATCCAAGGAGTACAAAACACATTTGGGCTGCTCCTTTTTGGGTTTTTTTGGCAATTCATAAACAGGAACCAATTGCATCTTGTCACAATGAGATACAAAGGTGTTATGTATATTTGTTATTCCTGATAATGATAAAGCCTAGACTACAAAATGGAAAAAAACATTCATTAAATTTAGCTAATGAAGCTAGAGACAACAGAACTGTTTCTGTTTCCCGTATTTAATAAGACTACATCACCTACTCCTGAGCTATGGTATCAATACCAGGCCTTAAGTGTAATATTTTCACTTCTCAACACAAAGAAAGAAAGAAAGGAAGGAAGGAAGGAAGGAAGGAAGGAAGGAAGGAAGAAAGAAAGAAAGAAAAAGAAAGAAAGAAAGAAAGAAAAAGAAAATTGGAGTAACAGGAATCATTTCAATTCTGCAATCAGTGTCTCTCAGTTTTACATTAATGAACACAGCTTTATATACTACTGTTGTATCTTTGATAGCATTCAAGATACTACCTAATCCTAAGCCAGTTGATCTTTCAGCGATTACAGAAGGGACAGAAAGCAAATTGAAGACTATTATTCTAATCAAAGAGGCATCTTGTGATAATCATGTTAGGGTAAAAGACATGTGAAGACCAAGTAGAAGGCTTAAATATATCACATCAGGCACAATACACAGGTAGGCAGAGCCCTCAGAGCTATATGTAGACAGGTAATGTTCTTGTTTTAAATTCCAGTTCGAAGTGAGAAGGAAAATACTGCATCTTGAAAAGGTAAATGATGTGGGGAAAAAAACCACCTATATTACACAAGCCATGGTAACTGGCCAGCCTGCTCCTAAGAGCAAGAGAAAGCATGGGGTTAGAGCAAGCACCAAGGCAGAACTGCTGTTCAAGCAGCAAGGGCCTCGGCACAGTAAGCCATGCAAGGGTCCTCTTTACCAAAATGTTTACCAGCACGGTCATTTTTAGATGGACATAAGTAGAGGGAAAGCTGAGGCTTCAAACAAAATGGGAACATGTGATCGCTGTGCTCATTTGGGAGTGTCCTACAGACCTGAGTGCAGAATTATAATCCTTTTATTAAAATATTTAACTATGGAATTAACTTTCTGCATATTTACACTAATACTCAACATTTATAGACCCTTACTTTTCACAGGTTGGGGTTTGGGCGTTCTGTTTTGTTTTGTATGCAACTTTTATTTCATAGTAAAGGGCAGATCTATAATATTCTAGTTAGTTTTAAAAGTCCCTTAGTCTTAATGTATACTCAATGCACACAGTCAATCTAACTTTCCTAAATCTTGAAGAGATGGTGCTTTTACAGGAGGAAAATAAGGGAAGGTAGAAGATGAGAGCAAAGAAAATTACAGGGAAAATGAAGGAAGAGAACAGGTGAAACAGAGAATTAGTTATTGTAATCTATAACAGTAATCACTAAGGTACCAGAACATTTTACTGTACCATCTCCTCGAGCTTACTAGCTCACTGCCTTGTATAAACTGCATGTGGAAATTAGTTCAACAATCATCATACTTTGCAAGCTACTTTGACCACAGTGTTTACCTGTATGCTGCAGTTTTCCACAAACACATCTCTGGATATCACATAGTTCCATGTGATGTACAAAAGCAACAGAAAATAAAAATGCATTACATCTTTTGTTATGGTTGGTATCTTTTGGTGGGTTCAACTCCTTCTGGAGATGAAGGAATATTTTCCCCTTTCAAGACCTCACATTGCACCTTTTTAAAAAAAGGTCAGCCTCAACAAAATCTGCTGATTCACATTTTTTTACCTGTTTAAGTAACTACTCATTTAAGACACAAGGAGGAATGTCAGAAGACATGGGGATGGAGAGATGAAAAATACAGAAGAAAAGAAAGCAAGGAAACAATAACAAACAAACAAGAGGAAATGGGGAAAGACAAAAAAGCCTTAAGCGTTCGCTAGGGATGGTTTGAACATTCAAGCTAATCAATTATATACAAGCCCTCTGAAGGCAAGAGAAACACTCAGACTACTTTCTGTGGGCTTCAGTATCTTAGACGCGATGGCAGCATTGTCTTACAGTGACTGGAAATAGGCTGCAAAACAGAGGACACTGTTAAGTCCTCCCTGCCCTGTAAAGGCAAACTAGAACGTAAACTGAGTTCAGTGTCCCAGAAAGGAAAACAGCCATCCAGAAACACATCGAGTCATGCCGCCTGGACAAGGTGAAAGATAACATAAGTCATCGTAAATGGTTCTGTCTCTTCCCAATAGCCTTCTTAAAACTAAGCAAGGGAGAAAAACTTGCACTTTCAGAATATGGTACCACTTACAAAACATGATAGAAGACCCAACCTGTATTAAATGCGCTAGAGCTCATCCTCAGCAAGAAAGAACTTTTAAATGTCCTGACAGATTTAGAAGTAGTTTGTGCTTGAAATAGGGATGCAGAAATAAGAACACCTAGTGCATGGCTCTGCAAGGCCCTAGCTAGTACAAGCGTACTGCAAGATCCTAAAAATGTACTGAATTTTACCCAGATTTTTGGATGTCAGTGGAATGATTTAAACTTTGGCTGTGGAAAAAAGAAAGAAAGAAAAAAAAGAGTTACAGTAGAAGAGCCACACTCTGGCAGTATATGGTAACCACAGAAAAGCAGCAGCTGCCCCATATGCAAAGAGTATCATAGCGAGGAAAGGACAGCATACACTGCACTAAAAAAATAGCCCAGATTCACTTAATAGCAAAGGTTATGGTATGAAATGTTTTCCTTGCACCAGAAGGACAGTATGTGACAGAAGTATACACCTACGACCAATGCAAAGAATACACAGGAGGTTTGGCAAGGCAGTTTGAAGCCTACTTAGCAAACCTTTTCCTAGACTCAAGCTTCTGTAACAATATTACTCCTCAGCAGTGCAGCAAGCAATACAAAACAAGGCTGCTGCAGCCTGCTAAACAGAGGTCCTTTCTCAGCAACACCTGCAAGAATGGCACAATCCCAACCTGCAATTTGAAATGTTAAAAAGAATATGATCCCCTCCATCCAGTTCATCTCTGGAGATGAAATAAGAAGGTACCCTGCAATTACAGAAGGAAACAGGATCCTCTTCTTCTGTTCATCTTTCCCAGTTAGAAAACCAGCCACAAACAATGAATACTTGAAAGGAGAAGGAGGGAACCCCCACAGCTATCCACTTTCCTCTCCATGTTAATTTTAAAATGGATCATGAGCCTAAGGTTCCTCCAAAAATGCATTTGATGATATGTAAACATTTAGTAAGGCCTTCATCCTACAGATTTTACAGCACTGGAGAAACACACGTGAGACCCTCATATTCTCTCATTCACTATATTCTTGTAGTGGAAAGCAAGATAGGCAGTGAATTGTATCAGCTCAAGAGATGAGATCGTCAAACCAGACAATTCCTCAAGTCCTTGAAAGCAAAATTACTTTCTACCACTTACTCACACATCAAAGTGGAAACATTAACAACAAACCTTTCCAAAACAGAACTCAATTTGTAGAAGAACATTTCTTCAACACAAAACTAGTCTCAATATAATCAGTTTTATAATAGCTATAAGCCTTTTCTTTCAGAGTGGTCCTTTATCTGTCAGATAAGGAGCAGCTGCTGGTATAGCGAAACGCCCAAGGCTTTGTCAGAATTTCCTACCATCACAGGCTTTGCTTTCTCACTAAAAAAGATTCACAATTACAATAATTTCAAAGGACTTTAGCGTGGAGAATAGCATTGACTGCGAATTCCATTGCAATAGGGCAATTAATTTGCCAGTTTATGTGCTAACAGCACATAAGAGATGAAGGCAAAAGAACAAATAAAGCCATTTAAATGATATCAAATGCTGAAACCAGTCATGATCTAGACCCTCATGAAGGAACTACACACACAGATGGAAGGTTTCCAGGCAACTGATTGTATGTTTTTAAGGTTTATTTCAGTTGCATTTAACTCAGACAAACTATTCAGTGTACCTGAAACAGTAAGGATCTCCTAACTAAAAAAACAAAGCTCTAACATCCTGACCAGAACAAAGAGGGATATGGGAGCTGCACCCCTTGGCACAGATACCTATGTGTAAGGGACTGAATCTTAGATGCATTCATTTTTAAGCAAAGCCCACTGAATCATTCATCTTCTGTGTAGATGAAGAGCTTAGAGAGAACGATAAGCCTAAGAAAAACTACACATTCATATTAACATTTTCTTCATTGAAAGATAATTGGAAAAAAAAAACCAAGAAAAAAATACTTATGTAAGCAAAAATTTTTTTTAAAAGCTGGTGAAAAACTTCACTGAAGTTTTAGAAGTGAGAACCAAAGAGGGAGAAGAATGGAAGATTCTCAGCTGCAACTTTTGGGAAGGTTTCCTGTTTGTTTTTAACAACCTGCTTTTCATCCAGCACAAATACTAGCTTCTGTAATGAGCTGTACTGGCAGTGTTGGTTTTTTTGATTAAACACGGAGTACAGATGCATACTGAAAGCCAAATGTGGATGTTTAACTTATCTTCATAGCCCTCAGAATGAAACACTGCAGAAAAATTCCTACGTCTCTCCTTGATGTTACATATTCTCCAAACTACACTACCCTGCCAAAAGTTAGTTATCATTTTAAAAAAAACCAAAAACATTACACTCAAACAGTCTTCATGTTCACTGATGCTGCAGAAGGATCTCTGGGGAACCCTAAGACATATGCTGTTGTTTCCATATACCTCTTCCCCCACCAAATGAATCAGTGGTTCATCCATACCACTTGCTCAGCATGTTTAAGACAGAACACTACTCTGGTTTTATTTTATGCATAAGAGATACCTGATCTATCATAAACCTCAAATTGTGGGGTCTTCTTCATTGCACTCAATTATTTATGGGACAACACAGGGCAAGGTGGATTTTCATCAACCAGTAATAACAATGCTTTAAAGCATGTTATTAAATCTTCATGAGGATCATAGGTAAAGAATATACAGCATCCAGATTAATGCCTGAAGAATCACACAAAACTTCCTGTTTTCACTGTGCATGGATTTATAAACCTCATATTTGATTAAACTCTTTTTCAGATTCGTACTGAGACATGAAAACTGATAAGTTTGTTGAGATTTAAGAATCTTTAGAAAGTTTTGCACAACCCATCTCTGCATCTGGCTTCTTGCTTCCCCTGGGTCATTCCATGTCCTTTCACATTTTATGACAGGATTAGAGATAAGGAAATTAACTTAACAAATTCCAATGGCCTCTCACAGGAGAACATCCTTTTTGCGTTACTCTCCCAGATCATCTGACATGCAAGGCAGCAAGAAAAATATGTAAATTTTGAACTTGCACATCAGAGCAACAGAACTGATTCTGTTCCACTGTCATCAAGAACAAAACCCATGTAGTTGGATATTTCCCATAAAGCACATGACAGGATAGCTGCATACTTATTATACAGAATAACCTTTAAAATTAATGAAAAAAGAGAGAGGGAAAGTGCATGGGAAAACTCTGTTCTTTAGTTAAACATTAGTGCTGATGTGACCAGTACGATTTACACCAAGACATTCCTAGACAGAAAAATAAGTAAAAAAATGTAAGATGGACAAATGGAGAAGAACTTTACTGTCAGCATCTGGGAGAGAATAACATGCAACAGAACAGAAAAGCTGGTTTTAAAAGGACTTTATCTAGAACCACAAAGATGCAGCTACCTTAGGCAACCTTCCCAAGAGTTTTTCAACACACTGTTGGAAGCATGGTGATCACAGCTACTGATCACTGGCCACCAACTGGCTTCAACCAGTACAAACAAGACTGGCAGTTGTTCAGGGCATTTCTGAGAGATTAAAATTTCCCCTCTCAGGCAAAATTAGTGGTAAAGATGGCTGAGGCACAGATCTGGACTTTACACAACATGTTATGACACAAACATTTTGGTGAAGATGGAAAATGCAAAGGTAGATGCTGAGACAAAAAAGATGTCATGCCTTCATTCTTCTTGTGTTGGACCAGGACACATTTAAATATGGTTTCATATGCGACAAGACAAAATACAAAATATTTTGGAAGACTCCATCTTATCACAGTATTACTAAACATGAACTTAAAGCAATTTTTGCCAAAGCTAAAGAAATTAAAATGGTAGCGCATCACACAAAAACCTATGCAGACTTCAGAGCTTCAAACACACAACATTCTATCCCACTGACAGAAATGTATAGCTGCCAAATTGTGATTTCTGTACAACCTGACTATATAGACGGATTATGCCTAAGTGATTCATGTACTACTGAGGCCCATGAAATCTAGTACCTACTGAAATTTGTATTAGAACAGGAGTCCCAGTCATACCTTTTCTGCTCAAAATATTTGTCAATACTGAGCTGCACGAATAAATACACTGAAAACCTTGTTGCTGTGCAGGGGGAAAATGAAGTTCCCCATAAATGATAGCTGAGATCAAGCATGCAGCATTTTTCAAATTCTGCTGCACATATGCAGGTGCTCTGTAATCCTATGTAAACTGAGCATTCCCCTGAATTTCGAACATTTTGAATCATTAGTGTTAATACAACCTACACTTGTATAAGAGGAAATGAAAGTCCATTCTTATAAAACAAATAATTTCACTGTTTTCTGAATTCCTTAATGGCAGAGAAAGAAAAGGAAACCTTCAGTTTTTACACTTTCCACCTGCTACTAATTTCAGTCCTCACTTGTGTCACCTGAGACTGTGATGCTTTTCAAATGAATATTGGTAATTTCTTCTTCTGAGTCTAAATCTTTTCACAGTAGACTGAATATTTTTAGATAAAATACAAATTAACCTCGTGTGCCTTTAGAAATTGTTTAGTGTTCTACATTAAGATAGCATGTTTTTAGAAAAATAAATCAAGAGGTTCCTGATGTGAAATGCTTACAAAAACATCCTTGAAACCTCTGGGAGCAAAAAATATATTTATGCATAATCTACATGAATTCTACACATGTATATAAAATATATACATATATCTCCTTGTTTTGTTTCTTTAAAGGGTTATTGTAGCAACTGAAGCTCTTCATCTGTGACAAAAGATAAAGTTAGGTTACACCAGTATTAAACTGAAGTTGCTCATGAAAAGCCAATCACATAGTTAATTCTACTTCTGTGTCCTAAATCTAAGGCTGATAATAAAACACCTTTATTAGCATCTCATTCTCTTTTGTTGTTGTTGTTGAGACCTTTTCACCATGATAAATAACCTCATACTAGCTGCATTTTATTTTACTTTTTTTCTATGCATTCATTTTCCAGCGTTCACAGTTTTGATTAGGATTCTACCCCAAAAGCCACACAAGTCCTCTGATGAGACCATCACATCAGTACATCTATGGAATTTATAGAGTACCACTGATCACATCTAGGCAACATCTATGTGCAGGTAGAGTTGTTTTGAATAAATCAAAACACTCTCGGTGCATCTGTTGGCAGAGTTCCTGAATATGTTTCTATGCAAAGTGCAATAAGACTCATGAGCCCTTACGCTTTGTTGGGTGAAAGCAGTGATACAAATGCAGATTAGAGGATACTTTGAGGAAATTCAGTTCTACTTTTGGTAACACATCGGAAGGAAGAAAGTGATAATTTGTAATTATTACGGTCCCTCTTTTCTTCCTTTACTAGCATTGCAGAGGAGCACAACTTAGTTTTAGCTTGACATTCTTTTACTGGATAACACTCCAGCTACCTAAACACTAGATATAAACAGTTCACACTGAATATGCTAGGTATATGTGTGCATGCTCATATACACATGTACACACATATTGCAAAATACACTATTGCTGCATTAATGGAAGAATTTCTTGAAGCATTCCATGTAGTCCAGCCAACACTCAGGATTAACTGTTTTTACATATTAGACAATCTCTTAAGCTTCATCACATTTTAAAACAAATATATTATCTCCCACACAAAAGACACCTCTTACTTATGCTTAAAACAGAAAACAGCTGCATACAAAGGGTATGTGAGTAAAATTCTCTTTCATTTCATAAACTAAGTATAGAGATAGACAACAGCTTTTATTAAACAAGACACAACTCCCAATGACCTAAATCAAGTCTCCAGAACTGCCAAATAAACACTGTCTTCCACTGCTGGAAATAAACTTCTGAGTATCAAAGCAGTTTTGTTTCCTGAAGAAATCTTCACAGTTGATCCACTTAATGGAAAGGATGAGCCAGACCATAACAGTTCAAAAAGATAATTAAAATAATACACTCCTATTTTGAGGAGTCTTTTTTAAATAACGACTGTAATTTTCCACTTGTCTGAGGCAGGAGGTCACCACTTAACCCATAGCACTTGAGTTTGCTGGACTGTAACAATGATCTCAAACCAATGCTCTTCATTGCCAGGAAGCAAGGGGGAAATGGAAAGAAAGCAAACTAGAAAGACCCAGAAGCAGATTGCCACACTCCATATTTTATTGCCATCTCCCAGTGGGTAATTATGTCTGACTGAAAATGACAGCCAGAACATAAAAGTCTTTGCACCGGATCTGCGACCCCACACACAACAGCTGGCCTCTGGCTTTAGCCTTGAGCAGTGAGGGAAAGCTCTTGATGTGCAGAGCACTGTGAGACAGTGAAATGAGGGTGGCATGGAGTTTTTAGGAGTCCACATAGGACATGAAGGCCCTATTTGCACCAGAAGCAAATGAAGCATATTCTAAACTACTGCATGGAAGCACAGGGAAACCTGTGGGCATTTCATAAGCAGTTTAAAAACGTGAGCTCTCAACACTTACATTTCATTTGCTTGAAGATGGACTTGTTGGGCTCAAGCCAGTGCTGTAAAGGCAAAGCAGAGAGCAGAGGTTAATACAGACCACAGCAGACAGCAACATCCTCGTAGGTGTATGTGCTACCAAAAATAGGAAGTAGGATTTTGGTTTCACTGAGACATACAGAAACAGGAAAAAGCACCTCCGTACTGTTGTAATACTGGAATTGCACCGTATAAGCATACTTGATGTTACCACTGCTTATAAGATGTCGTTGAGACAAAAATAAGACAAATATTTCAAAGACAAATTTAAAGTAAAGAGGCTCTAGTGATTAGTTTGCAGCAGACATTTCAGTCTTACACTTTCAACCATTTTTTTCCAGAAGAATGATCATACTGGACAGGACAACAGACTATTCAGAAACATTAACATCATCTGTTCATTAATGCTGTCTTCTATAGTTCTTATATCTAAAGCATGTGTAAATACTGTATTCTCAGTCAGCACCCTCAGAACACAAGCTATTGTTCTCTTCTAGCAAGAACTAAAAATCTGAAGGGAAAAAGTGTATTTTTCCATGAAATGTTTATGCTACGGACAGTCGATGCACAACAGAGAGGTATGGAAGCCTACCAGTTGGTGTAGAACTTTCCAGGGAAAGACTGCAACGGCAGGAAAACTTTCATTTTTTTATTTTCCTGGATAGTAAACTCAGGAGCTTCTGTGATGAAAAGCTAGGCTCACATTTTAGTTAAGAGCCTTAGCACAACCCCTGCTAACACTAGCTGAACTGTTCAGGAGGATGTTTTGATTGACAAAAGAACAAGTGCCACTTCTGACCACAGCCAACAGCATTTGTACTAGGATTTTTCCTGCAAGCAAAAAATCTCCACACTAAAATGAGATTTGTGTTGCAGAAGCAGCTGGTCAAAAAGCAAAGTATTCAACTTTAATAAGCATAATCAACACTGGAAGGCCTTGCACTAAGGGGTTTCTTTTTTAACCCTTTTCATTCTAGCTCTAAATGCCTATGGTCTACTGCAAAAAGAAAACCTAGCATTTTTTAAACCATATGTAGTACTTAAAATATCCTACATCAACTACCATTTTTCCTCATAAATTAGAGTAATTCCACTAAAGAGAAAGGCCAGGGGAAGATATTTTGTAGGAATTGTTAATAGGTGACAGAAAATTATTATTTAAAAAAACATGACCTCTCAAGAATTCAGTCAAAATCACAGGTAACTGTAAATTAGTTTTCTGGAACATAATTTCTGACAAGAAATATACCTTGGAAAGAACATTTTCAAATATCTGTAGCTTATATGCAATGGCTGCTCAGAAACTCCTGCATATAGTTTACAGCAATATTGGAGATAAGCACTACTATGTATTTCTGTTTGAAGCTCACTTATCACTGAGAGACTGATGTAGAACGCTAGTACTCAAAAGACACACAAAACAAAAAAACAACCACCCCAAACTTCAAACAACAACAACAAACAACCCCACAACATTTCTTCACCTCTTCTCTCTCCCCAGTAACTCTCTTTTGGGGGGAAAAGGAGAAAGAAACAGAATTGAGAAAGCAATGGCTGTTTCACCAACTTACCAGAAATATCTAGCTCATTTCATTCTTTTTTAGATCACACAGATACATTATTTATACATTTTGTTCTGAATAATGGGGGGGTGAGGGTTGTTCATAAAAAGGTAAGGCAATTTTAGAGATTTGCTACTGTGTGCAGTACTTTATAGATACATAATCCAGAATGAAGTCACAGGTAGGAAACCAGACAAGACACACAGATAAACAACTTTACTTTCCTTAATCTCTTCACACACACACCCCACCTCCACCAGGATCTAGGCAGTCCTAGCTGAAGATTCAGACAGCAAAGACGAACTTGGACAGTGAGCCATGCTATACTGTTCCCAGGGAACTGAATGTTAAGAGATGTCTCACTATTTTCATCTAGCAGGAGCACAACACAATTTGTTTGATATTTCTTTTTGAAAGGCCAGGCTGAAGTATTAGCATAGACTAGGTCAGCATTTACAGCTGTTTGAAAAAGTCCATTACTTATTCTAACAACAAGTCAGAGGTAAAAAAACCCAATTTGCAAATATGAAACCCTCCTAATTCACCATATGAATAATGAAAAAGGGGAAACATGGATGAAATTCCTCATGCAGTGCACCAAATCCCCAGGAACGCAGAGGTAGCTAACATGTCCAAAAGCAAACATGTTTCACTAAGACCTGACTTTCATGGGTTAAAAATTGATTGAAAAGACACCAAGCAATTAAGCAGTCTAGACTTTCACTTGGAGGTCAAGGAACTGACAGGCAGTTTTTAGAAGCTCAGATTTCTGTGGTGACCTTCTGTTGGCGGAAGATTGCAAATGTGTAGGCAATTCAGCTGAATCTTCCAGAAAACTGAGCAGTTACTTTATAATTTGTGGAGATTTTCAAAGACACAGCAATTAGGTGCTTAATGCTTTCTGAGTGCCAGGGGAAGATAAACACCCAGTCATTGCTATCTGAAAATAGCTACCCCTATATTTGTTTGCATATTTCAATTTGAGTTTTAGGAAAGATTTTCCCCTGAGTACTTATCTTCTAGCCTTACAGCATTGACTGTTAATAATTAATAACTGTGCCTCATCTCTACTACAGAGTATTCATGCTATATTTATTCCAAGATTAATTAGCTGTTATAGCTAGGACCAGATTAAGGTTCCTATAAATTCATCAAAGGGTTCCTGCAGGAATTTTCAACTGAAAATCATCTGGCTTTGCAAAATGCTTTTTCCATGTATCCATCTTTTTTTTAACAATTTTGCTGAAAAAGAAAAAAAAATCCTCGGAGGAAAGAAAAATATACCATTTCGAGTTAGCTTGTCAGGCCAAATTTTAAAAGCATTTTAAATCTTCAACTGCAAAAAAATGTCATTAGTATTGTATGCCACACTGCCTTGCGGGAACAGAACTTAGGTGTTTCCAATTCTTTCTTGTAAGACTAATACCTCATAAGACAAATAAAACAGACAAACAAAACAAGTCAGACGTAAACTTGGAACCAGAGACAAGAATCTTTACTTTCTCTCCTTGCACTAAAATATGCAAACTAGTGGGAGAAAAAAACGCCAACAACCTTATACAGTTTCATTTTTGCCTCATGTATTTCACACTGTTGTCCATAAAGGCTGCTTTAATTGGATGATGGCCTACACCCTCAAACCAGCTTGGCTTTATATGGCATAGTACTTAATGTTCATCAGAAATCATTCCTGCAGAGGCTGAGCCTCCCATTTCCTTGATGGTGTGTTAGCAACATGGTTGTTGCCCAATGGAGAAGAAAAGACTTTGATCCTAATCCAGCTAAAACCTATTACCAAGGGGGTGAGGTAAGGTGTGAGTTCAGTACTGACATTTCTAATCTTCTGCCGAAAGAGTTTTGAGTAGCAGCTGGGTATCTAGATGGTCAGACAGACATCCTCACAGAAGCAGAAGGTAGAGAGAAAGATACTTAGAGATCTTGAAGGTCAGTCATGGGATAGCTAATGAGTCTTGGTGCTTCAAGTGCCAGTGGTGACTAAGCAAACTATTATGGATATCACTTCTGGTCCTGGGATCCTAAAATATGCTGAGAATTGCCTTCTGAATAAGGTTTCATTGCAACTGCATGCTGTGTTTCAATCTAGTGCAATTTTTACTTTGTAAATACAGTCCTCACCTCTGATCAGCTTTTAAGTGGCACTGAGTAGTCATTAGCGAGGCCAGGTGTGTTCTTGCTTACCCACAAATGCTGAACAGCTGATGTGCTACCACCTTCCACAGCAAAAGCTCAGGATGAGCAAGGACACCATGCAAGGGTAAAAGCACCATTCTAGAAAGTAATTTTAACTCTTCAAACACTGATGTGCTTTTAGTAAAGATGCTTCAGACAACAACCTGTTTCAAATTAAGTCATTTACTGAGAAGCTCAGACAGGACTGAGCTTGGTCTCAGTATAGCACAGGGTTAAGGGTTTTAGAATAAGAAGCAGGGAGGAAAGAGGACACAATGTACCATATCTACTCTTACAGCCCTTGTAAGGGGTCAGGTGTTATTAAAATCCCCACACTGTTCTTCCTCTATATTGCAAGAGCCATTCTACAGTGCAAAGATGTGTGCTCCACTCTTCTCTTCCTATGGATTCCTGCATAAGACTGGCATAAACCAAAGACCATCTCCTAAAAATCTGCCAAGCCAAAAGCAGGTGCTTGGGACCCGATCAACCAGAAGTCCAATGAATTCAGTGAAAACGCTCTCCCCTTCTCCAACACAAGAGGCTTTTGATTTAGTCCCTGTGTTTGCAAGAGGAACAGTAATGAAGGGGCAACCAAAAGTGGCCAAATGCCATGAATACTTAAATCCCCTTCAGCAAGCAATACTCAGTCAAGTGCTCAGATGTGCATACAGTAAAAGAGAATCAGAAGAACCTGCAGATGTCACAAGAACATTCTAGCTAGGCAAGGACTGGATTTGAAGACTTTGTTTAATGGACAGAAGAGACCAGGAGACTGGAGATACACGCTGAAACACTGCTAGATAAGTAATAAAAATAATTTTATTTAAACCTCAACCCTATATTAATCTTGAAAACAAATACCTAACCTTTTCCTTGAATGAAAAGCAAATCAAAATCAATTTGCTTTAGCCTCAAGGCAGTGACTTGCACCAGGTCACCGCCTGCCGAAAGTCAGACTCAAAAAAAAAAAAAAAAATCATAACAGTATCCAAAGCTAATGGCAGCTCAGACATGGGAATTAATTGGGTGCCAACTCTATACCGGTGTAACAGATGCCAAATAACCCAGGGCACCCTGTATGTCTCCTTCTTCATGCCCTGAGGCTTATATCATTTTTTCATGGCTTCAAGAACCTCTATACCAAGAATATTCATATTGTTCTATTGCAGCAATGGAGCTGTACTGTTCCCAAAATCAGAGCATTGACTCTGGTTAGTGGTATGCCAAGCAGGAAGAAACAGCGTACATAACTATGACAAAAATTAATCTCGTCCAGAAATAGTACCATACATTAGAAGAGAATCACCATTTATATGATTCTGAGCTGAAATTAAACAAATTTCCAAACTCTCCCTCTGTTATTCCTATTACACTAAAATATTCAGAAAAACTCCAATGCTGTAAGTTGGAGTAGCTCAACCGATCCATAACCTCTACATCAGCTGAACATCTGGCCATCAAATCTGCATATATCGGTATATGCATGAGCCGCCACATGTTCACAGACAACAGGTTCACAATTGGTGGAAAACCCATCTTTATTCTTATTAAAATAGCCTGCAGAATGAGTTGGTTTACAAAGTTACTAATCTTCACACAAGATATTTCAGTTAGTAGCATTACTGCTGAATTAAGTCTGTATGTATATTCACACTACTATACATTTGTGCCAAGATTTTGTTTAGTACATAAATGCACCTCTACTGGTAAAAGCAAGTATCCATTTAACTCAGCACTTTGTCCCTGAAAATGGTCTGAAGCAAACACTTAGAAAAATAACAAAAGTAATAGCTCCCATTGTGTTCACTGGATTTTTTCCACCAGCCTCCATGACAATTTGTTTGTATGTCTTTGTAGACTTTCACCAATTTGTCTATACACTTATTTTTTAACACTTTTTTATATTTTTGGCAGCTACAACAATGAATTTTATGACTAGGTATGGTATTTTAAAAACTATTTCTCAATACCAATTGCTTTGTAATTTCCTTAAGCGCTTTTTAGTTCTGTTATAAGAATTGCAGGGCAACCTTTCCCTGCCAATCTTTATCCAAGCCATTTTACATCACATCTTTCTCTCTCATTCTCTCTTGCTCATTCTCTTGTTCTCTGTCTCACTCATTCTCTCTCACTCACCTCTTTTTCTAGCTGAATTATTCTAGTCTAATCCATCTCTCTTCATATGAAATCCACTCCTTGGTATCATTCTTATGGCCGCCTTTGTTCCTTTTCTAGTTCTACTATATTTTTTTGAAACAGCATGACCTGAACTGCACACACCAAGCAGGGTCACAGCAAGACTTCATGCAAAAGCACATAGGTTTCGTGACAACTCTGTCCAGGAGGAGAGATACATATGAACAGTGAAGCATTAAAATTTTAATTAACCTATGGCTCAGTCACTCTGGTGTTCATCCTATAATACTGCTCTACGCCTTCAAAGAGACTGTAGAGGTCCCAGATAGATCTCTTTACATAGCTGTATGGAGCTTTACGAGTCATTATACAAAGACAGAGCTTTGTTAAACTGAGGTTGCAAATTATCTGTTGTCTCTTTCTGCCAACCTTCACCGCCCTCACATGGGACTAAGTGCACATTTTTAAGAACATGTATTAAATAGCTTTTGTTGCTAAAGCAAAGATCAGCTGCACCCAAGACTTGCTGACCCTTCCAAAAGGTCTCTCTGATGAGGAACTGCTGTACATTTTGTCTACATGTCCCATTAAAAACAGAACTGCTACTTCATGATAAAGAAATTCATTATTCACAGACTACAGGCTCCAACTTCCTTCCCTAGTAACTACTGGGACAATGCTGAACAACTTAGGTTATAGGATTAAACAAATACTCTGCCCAGGTCCATTGGAAGTGATGTACTCTAGAACAAAAATGGGACTCCCCAGCAGCCTTACTAGTGAAATAAACATGTAATCCAACAAAAAACTACTTGTGTGTAGAGATGCCTACCAGTTTTCATTGTGTCTAAGCTTGAAATCAAAACGAGAATTGTATTTGCGACAGTTCTCTAGGGGAAGACTGGCAGGAGTACCAGCAAATCTGTAGCACACAATGTCATCTTCCTAACAATGCACAGAGCCAGGCTCTGTGCTCTACATGTCCTGGGTTTGGCTGGGATAGAGGTAATTTTCAGAAGAAGTTGGGAGGCAGCACAGCCAGGACAGCTGACCCGAGCTAGCCAAGGGCATATTCCATACCACAGAATGTCATTCTCAGTATATAACTGGGGGAGCTGGCTGGCAGAAGGAGGGATCGCAGCTCGGGAACAGGCTGAGCATCAGGTTCTGGGTGGTGAGCAATTGCATTGTGCATCATTTGCTTGATACATTCTTTTATTAGTATTATTGTTATTATTACTTCTTTTCTCCTTGTGTTGCCCTATTAAACTGTCCTTACCTCCACCCAGGAGGTTTTACCTTTTTCTTCCGATTCGCCTCCGCAACCCACCGGGGAGGTGGGGAGGAGTGAGCAAGCAGTCACATAGTGCTTAGTTGCCAGCTGGGCTTAAAGCATGACACTCCTTTTAGGTGCCCAATGTGGAGCACAAAGGGTTGAGATAACAACAGACCTGACCAGAGCATGTTAAAAAAAATTTGTTATATGCATTTCTTATATTAGTTAAATAGTCACTGGTCACAATGTTGGTTGATTTGTTCACATGGTGGTGTTATGTAAGTTCTTATATGCACTATGTATTCCCTGCAGTGATGTTTATCACCTCTGGGAGAGGTATCAGGACTATCATTTTGCTGTACTGGCTAATGTCAACTTATGATATGATTACATCACTGGTCATGAGGTTAATCTGGTACCTATATGCAGCATTGTTGCCATGCCCATACCTCAGGTGCCTTCTCTTGGAATTTATTAGTAATCGCACCCCATTTATTGGGAAGATAGAGTGATACTTTGTCCTGCTCTTTCAGCTCCCCTTTCTGCTTTAGGTTAACTACAACAGCTTTTGAGAATTTTGAATATCCTTGGGATGTTCAAGCCAGCATGTTATTATTGCTGTTTCCTGAATGTGTCTCAGGTCTTGTTTAGGGTTAAAAAAATTTTTTTAAGAATACCACCAAGAGATCTGCCCCAAGGCTGGGTAGTCATGGGTGGCATGGCATGTGGGAGAACATGGGCAGGTATCTAGAGAACTCACCTCCAATGGTTTGGAACTTCACTCCCAAATAACTACAGGATCCTGATAAAGTGATAGAATATTTAAAAGGAAAACGCTGTGGCTATTCCAGAGTGGCACAGCTTACTGCACTCTGCTGGGCCCTGGCCAGTATCTACCAAACACTGCTCAATATTATGCAGCACCCTCAGGGGGAAGGGAGGGAAAACATACCAACAGGCACTGTGGCTATCCCAACCCTTGTGACAAGCACTGCAGCTACTCCAACCCCGGCAACAGGCATTGCGGCTGAAGCAGAGAACCAACCTGTGCCGGTACCAGTCACCCCTATACAGAAGAAGAAATACACAAAAAAATCAGTTCAGTTAGTAAGGGATGAAGGTGAACCAGGGTCATCATGAGAACAGGAGGAAGAGGCAGAACCAGAGATAATCAACCGATCCCTATCCCTGAGTGAGCTGTGGGATATGTGAAAGGATTTCAGCCACCACCCAGGTGAGCACATTGTTACCTGGCTGCTCCAGTGCTGGGATAATGGGGCCAGTAGTTTGGAATTAGAAGGTAGGGAAGCCAAGCAGCTGGGATCCATGTTTAGGGAAGGGGGCATTGACAAGGCAATTGGAAAAAAGAAGCCCTCAGCCTCTGAAGGTGACTTCTGACAGGTGTGAAGAAAAGATACTCTTTCAAGGAAGATGTCACATGTCACCCAGGCAAGTGGAACACCATGGAGAGAGGTATCCAGTACCTGAGGGAACTAGCTGTGCTGGAGGTGATTTATAATGATCTGGATAACAAGCAGTTACCCACAGATCCAGATGAAGTCCAATGCACACAACCCATGTGGGAAGTTTCTACAAAGTGCACTACTGTCATAGTATCATTGGCAGTAATGTCCTGGAAAAAAGGCAAGGGACAAACGGTGGATGAAATGGCTGGCCGACTCTGGCAATAGAAAGGAAGTCTCTCTTCCTCTCTATGGGCCTGCTTCTTAGTTCTGGAGAAACTGTCCCAGGAGTTCCAGCAATTCAAAGAGTATATGTCCTACTCCCCACCTGTGCAGGCCCGTATCTCAGCTATTAGGAACAGGCGTCCCTCTGCTCAAGACAGAAGACATAGAAGGTATGCACCACGGGGTACCCTGTGGTTTTACCTGCAATAACAAGGAGACAACATGAGGAAGAGGGATGGAAAACCTGCCTTGACCCTAGAGGCACAGATACATGAGTTGCAAGGAAAAACAATCACAAAAGGGGATTCTTCATGGGAAAATACCACTCAAGTTTCCAGTGGGTAGTTCCCCAGACAGAGTAAAAGGGTTGATCTCACTTCTGATCCCCCTGAAGGGACTTCTGATTCATGTTTACAAAAAGTGAGTAACGAATACTGTGACTAGGATTAGAGGTGCCCAGCCTCCAGCCAGGTGGAGAAAAGGGACATCCAGGTTTGTTGGACTGTGTAGATTCAATGGCCTGGTGCGTCAGACCCACAGGGGTATAAGGCTCTAGTGGACACCAGTGCACAGTGTACCCTAGCGGCACCAAGCTATAAAGGGGTGAAACCCATCTGTATTTCTGGAGTGACAGGGGTATCCCAACAGCTAACTGTATTGGAGACTGAAGTGAGTCTGACTGGGAATGAGTGGCATAAACACCCCATTGTGACTGTCCCAGAGGCCCCGTGCATCCTTGGCATAGACTATCTCAGGAGAGAGTATTTCAAGGACCCAAAAGGGTACCAGTGAGCTTTTGGAGACAGAGGATATTGAACAGCTGTCCATCTTGCCTGGTCTCTCCGAGGACCCTTGTGTTGTGGGGTTGCTGAGGGTTGAAGAACAAGTGCCAATTGCTTCCACAATGGTGCACTGGTGGCAATATTGCATGAACCGAGACTCTCCAATTCCCATCCATAAGCTGATTCATCGACTGGAGATCCAAGGGATGATCAACAAAACTCTCTCACCCTTTCATAGTCCCATATGGCCAGTGCAGAAGTCTAATGGAGAGTGGAGACTAACAGTAGACTGTTGTGGCCTGAATGAAGTCATGCTGCTGCTGAGTGCTGCCATGCCAGATATGCTAGAACTTCAACACAAACTTGAGTCAAAGGCAGCCAACTGCTCCACAATTGATATCGCTAATGGGTTTTTCTCAATCCCTTTGGCAGCAGAGTGCTGGCCACAGTTTACTTTTACTTGGTGGGGGGTGTCCAGTACACCTGGAATCGACTGCCCCAGGAGTGGAAACACAGCCCCACCATTTGCCATGGACTGATCCAGGCTGCACTGGAACAGGGTGAAGCTCCAGAACACCTGCAATACATTGATGGCATCATCATATGGGGCAACACAGCAGAAGTTTTTGAGAAAGGAAAGGAAAATGTTCAAATCCTTCTGACAGCCAGTTTTGACATAAAACAAAGTAAGGTCAAGTGACCTGCACAGGAGATCCAGTTTTTAGGAATAAAATGGCAAGATGGATATCATCAGATCCCAATGGATGTGATCAACAAAATAGCAACTATTCCTCCACTGACTAATAAAAAGGAAACCCAGGCTTTTTTAGGTGTTGTGGTTTTTTGGAGGATGCATATTCCAAATTACAGTCTGATTGTAAGCCCTCTCTATCAAGTAACTCGGAAGAAGAATGATTTTAAATGGGGCCCTGAGCAACGACAAGACTTTGAACAAACTGAACAGGAAATAGTTCATGCAGTAGCCCTCGGGCCCGTCCAGGCAGGACAAGATGTTATAAATGTGCTCTACACTGCAGCTGGGGAGAATGGCCCTACCTGGAGCCTCTGGCAGAAAGCACCTGGGGAGACCCGAGGCCGACCCCTGGGGTTTTGGAGTCGGGGACATAGGGGATCTGAGGGTCACTATACTCCAACTGAAAAAGAGATATTGGCAGCATATGAAGGAGTTCGAACTGCCTTAGAAGTGGCTGGTACTGAAGCACAGCTCCTCTTAGCACCCCTACTGCCAGTGCTGGATGTTCAAAGGGAGGGTCTCCTCTACACATCATGCAACTGATGTCACATGGAGTGAGTGGGCCGCACTGATCGCACAATGGGCTTGCAGAGGAAACCCCAGTTTCCCATGAATTTTAGAAGTGATCACAGACTGGCCAGAAGGCAAAGATTTTGAAATGTCACCAGAGGAGGAGGTGACATGGGCTGAAGAGGCCTGACTGTATAATAAACTGCCAGAAAATGAGAGGCAATATGCCCTGCTCACTGATGGGTCCTGTCGCATTGTGGGAAAGCATCAGAGGTGGAAGGCTACTGTATGGAGTCCTGTACGACGAGTTGCAGAAACTGCTGAAGGAGAAGGTGAATCAAGTCAGTTTGCAGAGGTGAAAGCATTCCAGATGGCTTTAGATAATGCTGACTGAGAAAAGTGGCCAGTGCACTATCTCTAGACTCATGGACAGTGGTAAATGCCCTGTGGGGGTAGTTGCAGCAATGGAAGCAGAGCAACTGGTAGCACAGAGGCAAACCCATCTGGGTTGCCCCATTGCGGCAAGATATTGCTGCCCAACTAGACCATGTGGTTGTAAAAGTACGTCACATAGATGCCCACACATCTAAGAGTAGAGCCACTGAAGAACATCAAAACAACCAGCAGGTGAATCAGGCTTCTAAGATTGAAGTGGCTTAGGTGGATCTGGTCTGACAATTATAGCTCAGTGGGCCCATGACCTCAGGCCATCAAAGAAGAGATGCAACATATAGATGGGCTCGTGATCAAAGGTTGGACTTGACCATGGACACTATCGCACAGGTTATCCATGAATTTGTAACATGTGCTGCAATCAAGCAAGCGAAATGGTTGAAGCCCCTGTGGTATGGAGGACGATGGCTGAAATATAAATATGGGGAGGTCTGGCAGATTGGCTATATCACACTCCCACAAGCTCGCCAAGGCAAGCACCATGTGCTTACAATGGTGGAAGCAACCACCAGATGTCTGGAAACATATCCTGTGCCCCACGCCACCGCCTGGAACACTATCCTGGGCCTTGAAAAAGAAGTCTTATGGTGACATGGCTCCCCAGAAAGAATTAAGTCAGACAATGAGACTCATTTCTGAAACAACCTCATAGACAGCTGGGCCAAAGAGCATGGCATTGATGGGTATATCACATTCCCTATCATGCACCAGCCTCTGAGAAAATCAAACAATACAATGGACTGCTAAAAACTACATTGAGAGCAATGGGGGGTGGGACCTTCAAACATTGGGATACACATTTGGCAAAACCCACCTGCTTAATTAAGAACTAGAGGTCTACCTATTGACCTGGCCCTGCCCAATCAAAACTTACACATACTATAGAAGGGGATAAAGACCCCTTAGTGTGCATGAAGAGTATGTTAGGGAAGACAGTCTGGGTTAGTCCTGCCTTGGGCAAAGGCAAACCCATCTGTGGGATTGCTTTTGCTCAAGGACCTGGGTGCATTTGGTGGGTGATGAAGAAGGATAGGGAAGTTTGATGTGTATCTCAAGGGGATTTGATTTTGGGTCAGAATATCCAGTGAATTAAGTTGTATGATGTTAATTGTTAAATAACCCTGCTAGTGTATGTCATCATTACTACAGTTGCTATATGCTATATCAATGGTATTACAGTGAGAACCACCCAAATCACTGAAGGATGGACTTCTATGAAACTGAGCTAAGTGCAGCAGTGATGGAACTTGAACTGGCTACAGCAACTGGCACCTAGAAACTTTCTCAAGATCAACATCTTCAACCTGCAGACTGTTGGCATGGGCCACACCAAACACACCATCTGCGAGCTCCGGATGCAGCATGCAACAGTCCAACATCACACACCATCTCTCCTACCCTGAAAGACTGTTAAAACAGATGGAGTCCCAAAGTCATGGATTAAATGAACTCAGTGGACACATTAGAGGGATGGCCCAAAGACTAAGGGAATGACACCTGTGTGTGTGTATATATATATATATATATATACACACATATGTCAAAGGCAGGGAAAGTGGTGGTGATTAATTGGAAACTGTAGGATCTGGGCATGACGTAGATGGTATAGAATAAGGGGTGGATAATGTCCTGGGTTCGGCTGAGATAGAGTTAATTTTCAGAAGAAGCTGGGAGCTGACGTGAACTAGCCAAGGGGATATTAAATAACATATGACATCATGCTCAGTATATACCTGGGGGAGCTGGCCAGCGGGAGGAGGCATCGCAGCTTGGGAACAGGCTGAGCATCAGGTTCTGGGTGGTGAGCAATTGCGTTGTGCATCACTCGCTTTATATGTTCTTTTATTAGTATTATTGTTATTGTTGCTTCTTCTCTCCTTGTGTTGTCCTATTAAACTGTACTTATCTCAGCCCTTGAGGTTTTACTTTTTCTTCCAGTACTCCTCCCTGTCCCACCAGGGCAGGGGAGCAGTGAGCAAGCAGCTATGTGGTGCTTAGTTGCCAGCTGGGCTTAAACCACGACACTGGGGAAGTCAGAAAATCCTAGCATTCTCACAGCCACCATTAAAGATAAAGCTGCATGGTGGGAGTGTATTCATACACCAGCTTCACTGATTTGAAAGCTTTATTTTCATATGGCCAGGCATACATGCACAGACCTAAAACCACTGCACTGATGTCCTGTTCCCAGACAACCCTGCAGCACATCCAAATGACAAAGCATCTTAATGCTTCAGGGTGATTACTATCATCTCAAACATTTCTACAGAGTCTGGTGAGACTTCACAGTTGCTTCAGGGTTCTACAAAGCTTTTTCATAACACCTAGCACTTCCAACCTACCCCTTGGGTAGCTCCAGGTTATTTCTGGCTAACTACCACCTTATACTTTCACATTCAAAAACATAATCACAAGCATGTGCTCAAATCCGCCTACTGGAGGTAAAAAAAAAGGAAACAAGTATTTACAACTTTAAATCACTGCTCAGATGCCCTCCTGAAGGGACTTAAAGAATAAATTTCACCACACTACCATCTTCCTTCAGCCCCATCCTCCATTGCCCTCAATACCAGTGGCCTCTCTCAACAAGGGATCCCCTCTAGTGAGAGATGCAAAACAGTAGCTGCATTATATCATCCTATTCCCATCTCCTACCAGCCTAAAAACACACAAAAAAAGGTGCTCAGTCAACCCAGGGTATCTTGCACAGAATTAGCTGCATTTCCTCAAGGGCAAGAGTGTGATAATTGGCCTCAATATATCATCTAGCACATGAAAAATGTACCAATAGGTAGTACCTTGAGTAGCAGAATCAGTAACACCTCCTCCAGGTATGTCTCCTGCTTGAAACTACTTTTTTTGAAAAAAACACAAGCTCCAAGTGATAGTTTCTGGGTTCTTAAAATGTCTGTCAGCTTTCTCTAGATTCCCTATGGAGTGGGTTTGCCCTACAGTGTTTCCCTCAGTGAGAAGAATAATCAGGTTTTACCCACTGATGTGGCAGCTTATCTTTATGAAACATTACAGGAACTTAATGTTTGAGACCTATATGCCCAGCCAAATTTGACCAAAACTGGCTTCAAAAGTTACTACAGTTGAGAGTCAGGGAGAAAGACAATGTGATCCCATATATTTAGTTTTCTCAGAAATCTAAGCAAAAAATTCAACAGTTAATATATGAACACTAGGAACTCATTTGTTCCCAGCATAGTACCATTAGGCATAAAATGTCATACTGCAATTTACTGCATACTTTTAGTACAAACCTGGCTTTTTTGAAGCTACCCTAAGGCACCGTTTCCCCAAAGGAACATCCAAATCTGATGCTAGAAGATAAAACAGTAGATATGGTGTAGTACCTAGAGTCTTTAACTGCTAGTTCAATTTGAGGTCATTGGCACTGTTACTCTCCTGTATATCCAAAGATATTAAAAAAGCTACCATGTTGCCTTCTGTTAAGAGTGTCTTCCAGAGTTTCTTTTTTGGGTCTGGAATAGAAAGTGGAAAACTATAGAAAATTTTACAAAATTTAAGTATGCCTAAAATATCCACACATGTTTACTTATGCAGAAGGAAAGGATTATTATAAAAAAGGGGGCTGGGGGGAGGAAAGAGTATACATTAAAAGTTACTTGAAAAATAACCTATAAAACTAACAGCTGTTTCTCATCACAGTTTTCCCACATTTCAAATTTATTGTTCCAGCCTAAGACAATTAGCTCAATTATCTACTTTTTCACAAAGTCAGAAGTTCTGAATGTTCTAAACACAAATATTGAAACATTTCATTTGAAACATCTGCAATATTGAAACAGTTGATTTTTTAAATTCTCAAACTCAGTCAAGTGTTTCAACACTCCAAAGTCAAAATGCTACATTTTGCTAGCATAGTGTGAAAGAAGACATTTAGGATGAATTAAAGCTGGTATTTTTGCCTGCTTGAACTCCCTCAATAGATTACAAAACAAAAGGACTACAAATTAGCTTTTGGAGCAACTCCGCAACCTTCACACAAAAAATTACATACAAATAAAAGGGAGGCAAGCATCACTGGTAGACTAAACACCAGCAGGAGTAATTCTGCATACTATTTATGTATATATATATATATGTATGTGTGTATACAATATAATAATATACTATGATGTCATATAGCTTAACAATTCAAAGAGCCAATCAAGAATAATTCACTAAAAGCCAGAATTAAATGCATGATTTTGGCAGTTTCATTTGGAACCACAGATAGAGTCCTTTCTGTTCAAAGACAGAGACTATGCAGTGGAATATAAACTACAACAGAGGCATTCAACACGTCCAAGAAAACAGGCAAAGCAACATGAATTGTATGCTACCTGCATCAGAATCAATAATAACTCTCCTAAAAAAAGGTTATGCTTTCTTGTTTCAGCTTTTCTTACATATTCTTTGAAAGAAACTTCAGAAGATTGTACCTAGTCTCTATCTCTGTCAATTTTTAGTATAAACCCCTTCCAAAAAATTATAGAGATCTCTCTTAAAGTTCTTTACAAATCTAGTTAAAAATTTTGCCCCATTGCCTCCATTATGGCTGTTCCAGATGCTGCAGCTCTCGTTGGCTTAATTAAGAAACCACCTCTCTTGCTTAAACTTTCTTTTTCGTTCTACCATATTCTACCATTCTTTTAACCATATCCTTATCCTTTGTTTTGCTGCACTAAATGGGTTATGCCCTTCTTAATATTGTCTCAAAAACAAGCTCTCCTTTATCTTTCTAATACTCCTTCTCCTCATTCAGTTAAATTTATCTTTCTTAAATGCAGACATCTAGATCAGAATAGCTGAGGTCTCATTAGGGTGTAAGGACATTAATACTTTCCTGAAAATACAATCCTAAGAAGGGGCAAACAAAGTGTCTTCTTTTATCATGTCACATCATGCCGGTGGCTTACTGCCAAACCCAGACCAAGCAATATTCATTTTATTCATTGTCCCACGTCTTTATTTGCCTACGGGGCACCAAAGGACTTTGTCACACACATTATTATACTGGTTTAGGATGAATTATCACTTCCCTTCAAAGCAATTTTCTCAGTCAAATCACCAGATTTAAGTTTAGAAAGAAGCTCTTGGTGAATTCCACCTACAGACCTTTACTGAGCTACTGCTTCTGTTTTGTAATATGTCTGACCAATTCTAAGAATGTACTGCAGGAAATCTCTCTCCCTTTTTCCTTGGTGGGACCCGCAAGAATTCCATGGAGCTTCGGAAATCTCTTCTACAGAGCTCTAAGTACTCTTTCTTGTAAGGTGGCTATGACAATGTGGCATTCCTCCTGTGACCCCACTACACCTTATACTTGCTACAGCTTATCTCTATAACCACATTCCTGAACAACTACTCCCCTGTAATCTCAGGGGGTTTTGTTAACATGACTTTCAGGCAGCTAAGCTCACAACTGCTAAAATACAAAACCGTGGGAAGATCCATCACCTACCTAATCATTGCAAAATCATGATTTCCTCTATTTTTCTACTGAGCCATTTACTGATGAAATTCATCCAGCTACAATGCCTGGGCCCCAGCACAATTACTCATAAAGTCCCATGCTTGTTATACTACTAGGAAATAATTGGTTAGTACGCTTCTTTAAGACCAGAAAAAGATCAGAACAGTCTTCTGCTGATTGGAGAATAATTGTAATTACAGTTTCACAGTCTTCCTGCATCTGACTGGGAGGTATTCATGCATCTGTATTTGATACAGAGGTAAGACTCAGTTAAGTGAACCTCAACAAGATCAGAGATTCAAAAGAGCCAGATGACATAAACCCAGTATTTCTTTATTATAATATTTGTCTGAAGTTTAGTCCTTAAGAGAGGGTTTGTTGCAGAGGAAATATCCACTCCGAGGGAAAGCATTTTATGTATAAATATTTAGAAGTGCAATCTTAAAAAAAAAAAAAAAGAATAAAACAAACCCAACAGAACAGACCAGGACGAAGGGACAATAGAAGACACTGCATGTAAAAATGGCTTATTTTGATGAATTGTAATAAGCCTGAGAGAAAAATGTATGTTGCTTTCAACTCATCATCCAGAGCACTTAAGTCGGTATAAAGAAATGTCCCTTATAATTCATGTCCTAATTCATGAGAGAGTTTAAAATCAAGAACTAATACCCAATTAGAGAAATTATCCATATGCTTAAAAATGTGAGAGTAACTATAAATCAGCATTTAAAAATGCATGTATGGAAAATGTAAGCTTGAGAAGGTTGCTTAACTAAATCCCACCGAAGACTGAGCCAGTTGATATGAGCCATCCTACTACACAGGATGGCCACAGTGTTCTTGCTTGTTGGATATAAAAAGAAATGAAGACCTAAGATTTTTTAGGTAAGACTATAAATGTTTTCTCAGATTGTCTTTTACTACTTACCAAGAGAAAACTTAAGCTTCAGTGTAATCTATAATGTCCCATAAACTAAACACAGAATTAGCTATACTACAAGATGTAAAAGAACAACTGTATAGCCAACAAGAATAAGATACTGCAGCAAATTTGTCAATATAGTTAACAGCTCTTTCAAACATGGGAACCACATAAGGTATGATATAACAGGCATTCCAATGGGATTTTTAGAGTTTTTTCTGAAGCATCACTTTTTTAAAGTATTCTGCCAAAAAAAATTAAAGTTTTTACTAGAAGAACCTCTTCATTGCTGTTAAGTAAAACAACTTTTCTATAGCAATTTTTCAGTGACTGTCAGAGAAAGGGCCAACAAAAGCAAGTATTCATTAAGTCCTACCTAATTATAGTCTAATGCAGCACTCCACCTACTTCTCCTATCAATTCCAACCAGGTGAACACCTCTATAATTTTAATGATTGTGAAGAGTTAAGTACACTGGCCATAGTAACTGCTAAGTATTCTGCTATTTATTTTAATTTTAAAAGGAGAATGCAATGGAAATGACCTGCTGCAGCTTTGCAAAGCTATTGCAATTCTATAAGTTTGAGCAGAGGGTGATGTCCTAATTCCAGTGATTTTTGACAAAACTTATTAGGTTGTAGCAAGAGATACCCAGCAAAATGTTTTTCTCCTCCTGAATCATATGAGTTTCAAACTGGTGAACATTTCCAGAGTTTAAATGCCAGTATATGCCCCCATGATATTTAAAGTCATATCTAAGTCTTAACCTTGAGACCAGCAGGACCACACAGTGAAGAAGCAGTTCTCAATTTCATGACCTGAGGACTTCTGCTTCCTGTGTTGACCATCCTTTCCTACTCTTAAACAGTAATAATCATCTGAAACCAAACAGGGAGTAGCAGCAGCAAATCACCTACAGAATACAACCTGCAGGACCACCTTCCACCTAAGAGAGATAACTAATCACTGTCCACACAAATGCCTAGAGTACAGGCCTGTAAATATTATTGCACAAATGTAAAGATGCTCATAGGGAGAACTAACCTGAAGAAACCCCCTCCCAACTTGACAAATCGTACCTATTTTGTGTATTACAGGTATCTAAGTCCATGCGCCCTGTGAAAAGTGGAATAGAATGACTGCTTTTAGATGTTAATAGGATTCCTGCCTACATCTTCCAAGAAGCATACTCTATAGAAAAATAGAAATCCTAAATTCCAGTGCACTGCCAGAGCTTAGGGCTACCCTGTGCTATCTCTGAGTCATGCCTATAGATCTTTTCTATCTTCAGTGCCCAGGAGAACTACACAAATCAGAATACATCAATTTACTTGAAACTATATACATGAACTGAGGGGAAAATTAATTTAATAATGTCACTTTAGGAACTCTATGTATTACGGCCAGAGAATAAAACCGCAGAGATACATAACTTTGCATTAGAACTTGCCTGTTTATTGAAAAAAAAATCAATTCAGCATTACTTAAAAGCAAATGTAGTCAGAGTTCATATACATACCCTCTGCTTCTCAGGGTCAACATATCGAATGCCAAAATAGTCTTTTTCCAGCAAGCTGTAATAGTTGCAGATGTGATCTATGAGAAACTGACCTTTAGTTTCTCTCTGTAAAAAGAGAAAGAATTGATATATTATTCTGAGTATTCTGAACTTGCTGTCTATAAATATTAAAAAAATCTAATCAAAGTGTCAAGGAACATGGCACATGAAATTTGTTGTTATTCAGATGAGGACAAGGATTTCAGCATTCATCTCTAAAAGATGCAGGAGACTAGTGATCAATGTACTCCCTGCACATTCAGAAAGTGATTCATTAAGAAAATATCACTACTTCTGCCTCAGGAAAACTCATGCTACTCTAATAGCTACACATTTATAACATTTAATACATTGCTAGTAACCACATTCCCACCTGATGCTGTAATGGCATAACAGATACCCATTTACATATGGAATTTCAAAACAGTGTGTGATTATTTGTATCCCCCAAGTTTGCAAGCAGTTTTGGCAGTGAGTACCATACTGGATCTTTACACAATGCCCACAGCAAGAGAGACCTAATCCTTAATTCCAGGCAGCACTACAGTACAAGGAAGAAATGCCCAAATGACTGAAAGAGATGTTTTCATCTTTGCATTATCACTGGGTAACTATAGCCTTAAGGAAACTTACTGTACACATGATGTTTAGTTAACAATCTCATTCTCTATTTCTGCTTTCTTCAATCTCAATACTCTGTTTCATTTTTCCTTAATCTACTCCTGATATGGAGAATCCATGAATTTTCACATTTCTTCGGATCCAGCTAACGTGATTTTTTTTCCCTGAATTGTGATGTGTATGAATATTAACACCGGGCTAAAGCTGTTCCCCTAAACAGTCCACTGTAAGCAAAGGTGCTTCACTACGTCACAGGGTCAGGTCTCTGCATTTCTTTCCCTCTATCCGGCTACCCCGGTCCTGCACTGAGACACCTCTGCTGTGGACCAGGTAGCGAGTTTGCAAGACTCTACACTTTGTTGACGTGAAACAACTTGAACTTAGATCTTTAATATTTACAAAATAGAAACTACACAGGATATGCAATCACATTATATAAAAGAATTACTTAATTGTTCCTCCAAATGACTCCAGGAAAACTTTAATGCCATGCCTTATTCAACCTTTCTTTAAGAAGCTAACAGGCAATTTAAACCATTAAAAAGCACGGCTAGGCAAAAATGAACAGATAGCTCCTGCATTTCTCAAGGTGCTTTACAATATTGGACATTGCTATTATCTGCATTTCACATAGAAGCAGCTGAGGCAAAAACAGTGCCATGACCTGCCCAAGGTCATACTCTAAAGGGCAGAGGAAGCAATGGCCTCAGGACCACCACTGTCCAGTGGGACCTACTGCTTCCCGCAATAAAAATGAGACGTGCTTCAAGACTGGAGTGTTAGAAAAGAATACAATCTGTGAACTATGCTCTATTTTCTTATTTTTACAATTAATAAGGAATTCTGATGTGGATACAGTTGCTCATCCTTTCACTCCCATCACTGAACAAATAGACTAACTAAATAAAAACACCCTCAGTTCAGGCACCAACATAGAGCTATGGTCCTTCCAGTGTGCCGGGGCTCCTGCAGCCATCCCCTTCCCTGCCACATGGACCTTCTCTCCTCCTGAATCCACTTCCAGCCACAAGTGAATTGCTAATTTCTCTACAGTTTTCTTTTTCCTTGATGCAGGGGGCTCTGCTGCTCTTCCTGCTGCAAAAGCCATCTACTTCCACTGCTCCTTTCTTCCTTCACCTTCTATCTCCTATGTATTTACCCCTCACTATGTGTCCTTTACTCTTCCATATGCTGCTACTTGCCTTGAGGATATTACTGCCTTGTCTGCGCCATGGTATTTCTGTACTTTGTTTTCCTATTTTTAAACAGCCAGTGTCAAAGGTTGTTAACCCAGTTTGTCTGTTTTCTGTACATGCTCACTCAACCTCATGCTTTGTGCCCTTGCACTGCTACCTTTTTCCCTGTAACATTGGTGCAACAGGTTTCCTTCTGTAATTGTTTCTTTCCAGCCTCAGGACATTTAAAAACCGACATGTTTGCTGTTAGGAGTGGTTAACACATACGCTGACATTTTTCTATACTGTACCCAGTTATAAGTATGGGCATGCTAGTGATAGCATAGAGAAAACTTTCCTCAAAAGGCAGAGCCAGTATCAAAGATTGAAAAGTACAATAAGAAAACTGCCACTCTCCCTGTGACTGACAAAAAAAGGTCTACAGTTATACAGTCATATCTCAATGAAGTATTTTCTGGCTTAAAATCTTAGAAGTGTCTGCAAACTTTCCTGACTATGTGATAAGCAAGGCCATCAAAATATTAAGACAAAATTGCACAGTGACATTTCAATACAAAGGCAGTAGGAAAAAATTTGAACACAGATATGAAATTCAAGTCGCACACAGTTTTAAGATGAATCTACAATGAACTAAATAGAACTGCAGAATAACATCTATTAGGTGACTCAGGTACAGTCAAACATGAAAATAGATTTTACTGACAAGAATGTACAAAAGAAATCCAATTTTTAAAACACTGGAAATGAGGAAACCAGACTACCCATATTTTTCATCTGACAACATTAGAGGGTGTTACTGGAAGAAAAGTCAGTAAATGTAATAACTTCTATAGATTCACATTCTAATCCATTCATTTTAAAAGCCCTTTGCTTCACCCACCTAGATAATCACAAAATTTTTTTGAGTTCTTGAGGAAACTGATAAAAGGCTAGGGCACGTACGGTGTTTTCCAATCCAGTAACAACATTCCCTTTCTAAAACGAATTGATGCCCTAGTTTTCTTGCTTGAAAGATAGATGATGGAAATGAACCAAACAAAAAAGAGCAAACAAACAAAAGCCTCTGAGCTAAATTCATGGTCTAGGAATCCTTAAGCCCTCCACAGATATATAAAAGGGACTAGTTAATAACCTCACCCTTGGTTAGTATACACTTCAGTTAATAGTGCTACTCAGACAGTCTTCAAGTTCCACATGATTCATTACCAGATATTAAAAAAGATTCAAGAGTATAAAAGTGGCTAAATAGCACACACATAATGGAATGAGTGTTCTCCTAAGAAATACTGTAGTAAATGTTCCACTATTACGCTTTTTAAATACCTGAAATTTGAAAAAATTCAGATCATAATTGATACACAGAGGAAAATACCTGATGTGGCACAGAGCACCTCGAGTCTGAATTCATAATAGATAGTGTGGCAAGAAGGATGGGCAATGGTTGTTCATTTTGTTTTCTGCAAACAGCATCCATGAACATTTTCTACATTTCTCTAATAATGCTCCAAATTCTCCTGAGCTTTAGAATCTGATGATCTTTCTCATGTCTTATGTTCTTTAATACACTTATTACATATTATAGTACAAAAGAATATATTAAATCCAAAGTTTATTCTCATTTGTGAAAGAATACGGGTAAATTAAATTAGGAACTGCCAGTCATCCACACCAGAGCACAGGAATGGATTTGGGTCACAGAATAATGAATATAAAACATTGCCTGAAATTTCAGATAGTTGCCATATAGCTTTCCAATTAAGTGATCCTTGGGGAAAAAAAAACAAAACAAAACAAAAAAACCCAACCAAACAAAAACAAACCCCAAACCCTGCTATACCAATAAAGTACTTTGCAGCAATTCAGAAAAAAATCTTTATGCTACATTTCAGCATATTTGTCAGAACATGAAAAAATGACACCACAAAAAAAGCCATTATTTGAAACACTGCTGAAATATGTCAGCAACAGACCACAGGAATCTGAGAGCAAAAATCAAGTCAGACTTTTAAAAGCTTCACAGCTGAAATCTTTGATAATTATACCACAGTTCACCCAGAAGTCATCAACTATTCACAAGTAGTAAAGACCAACCCAGGCCAAAACAAGAGTTACAAAAGTGTAAGCAAGGGAACCAAAATGTACTGGATTGTAATCAATACATTGTCTTCAATGAAAGAATACCAAGTTAAACAAGCCTTTTTTTTTTTCCTAAGTCCATTAATTCAAATACAACATCTGGCTATCCCAATTGAGATGTATTTTCTTTCAGATTTTTGTAACCCATACTCTATGAAAAGTATTCTTTAAAATGGCCTTAAACAAAGTCCTATAATGTAGACATTCCACACACTCACATAAAAATAGGTTTTTGTAGATTCCTATAAATAATTTGAGGAACAACACTCTGATTTGCTTAGATAAATTGGCACAGACAAGATGGGTATGTTTTTCCTAAGGCTGCATTTGAGTATCTGACCTTAATACCACAAAAATCCCACAGCAAAACCCAACACACATGCAAGGGATATAATGCCATGTAAATGACAGAATCCCTGATCACAGAAGGTCAGCTTGCAAATAACTGTTAAACTCTGCTTTTTAAGGTGGATCAAAAGTTTTATTTTCTATTGAAAGAAGTATGCATCAAGTTAAACTAGCAGCTGTTGTAAAAGAATTAAGCACAACAAGGGACATTCTCCACTCAAACAAAACATGATAACATGATCATACAGAGTCCTCCATTGACGGATTCACAGGACAACCTGAGTTTCTTCCTTAGCTCTAGGAACAAAGTAAGACATTGCAGATATGCTTCATTTTCACTACCAGATGCCATCATTACAGCTTCCATTTCTGCAACTCTGCAAATTTATGTCTGAGTAAACCGATTTCTTGGTAACTCCTCTGTTATGCAGAAACTAATCCAAACAAAGATCTCCATGGCTCTTGAGCAGTTTCAGTCTAACACAACATCCCAAACTCATGCTTGCTTTGGGGATTTATTTTCTTTTTTTATTCCTAGTTTCTTTGTGCAAGTTAAAAAGTAAGGGAGAGTACATCTTGTTCTGCCAATTAACCCTTCTCTGATGACATGAGACCACAAAACATTTGTGACTGTTTCACAATTCTGAAAGTGAGAGGAAAACCATTTATAGCAGTTTAAGATCTTGCATTCAGTGAAATGACTTCCCTATTTGCATCTGCTTCACTGTGGAGTTCTGTGTCTATTTATCTGAATGTCGTCACAAGGAAGAGCAAGAGTCACAAGCAGATTAAACACAACGCTTCTGCTCTATTACCTAACCACTGAAGTCCTGCCAGCTGTGCTTATCTCTGTCAGGAAGCCACTGACATTACTAAGAAGCAGTGCAGAGTCATAAACACTGTGTTTATTTGTACCAGGGATTTCAATCCTCATCCCACAAGTGTCTTTACTCGTGCGAACAGTTCCCAACAGTGACCCTCTGTGTAAAGCTGCTCACATACTTAAGTGCTTATTTAAGTGTAAATCCACTCAAAAAAAAAAAAAAAAAGGTAAATTAAACCCACAATTAAACCAGTATTTCTGTTTAAATAAGTGGAAAGTCCAGGCTCTCAGGCAAAGCAAGAAAAATGTCTGATTTTGTATGCTTGTTTCCTTTAGTGTGTAACATATTTTGAAGTTCTATGGATGAAAAAAAACTTAAATATACAAATTCAAGCATAATCATAACACCACCATAGAATGAAACCTAACCAGGTCAGAAAAAATAGACAAAACCATGAAGTTCCTCTAAGGCAAACACGTAATTCAAAAAGCAGCTTTACCTATTGAAAACTGAAATAGTATAGTTCTGTTGACAATTCTTGACAAAAATGATAAAAAGCAACTGAGATTTACAGAGCCAAACTGCCTCCTCGACTGCCACCTCTCACATTTCTGACTTCTCTTCAGACATCCTCCTCCAGTGATGAGATCATACTTCTACGCTTTTCATGAGAGAAATACTTTGAATCTCAACAGGCACACATCTTCCACTGCATCAGCAATTATTCTGTAGTTCAGTATTGGGGCCTGCTCTCATACACAGAAGTGTGGCTGTAAAAGGACACCTCTGAGCAATTCTCTGTTCATGTCGGTTTTGGGACAGCGGTCATCACATTTGCATTTGTTTCCCATGGCACAGGAAAAAAGTTCATTAGGCATCATCTTTGGACTGGGGCACATGCTATGGGAATGGAACTGATTTAATATCAACCCTTCGGAGCTGAATAGGGAGGAGGGCTGAAGACACGGGGAAGGAAGGCAACCTGGCATGCCTGAATTTCACAATATCTATCTTCTAGAGGAATTTTTAAGTCAGCAACATCAGGAGCAGAATCCTCATTCTGCACCAACCAAAGGCAGTGAGGTGGAACGGGCTCAGCTCCAAGCTGGCAATGTCAGGCCAGCCCTAATCCTGACAACCTCCAATGCCCTGGGCAAATTTCTTACGGCTCTTTGGATTTATGGATTCACTCAGATTACAAATGACAGTAACTACTTACAAGATGGATACACAGACAACCTCTTTTCTTTTTTGTTCCATCTTTGGAAACAGTGATAGGAATACCCTTCTGTAGATGTTTCACAAGAACTGGACATTGTATAATGCCTTCAAAATGTAGAGAACAATTAAAACCATGCCTGTTTCATTTCTCAACTAAAATGCTAAAACCCTTCAAAAGGATTTCCTTCCTGCTTATAATCAGCACCCTCTGGTATTTCAAACTACTTGAAAATACACTGGAAGTCTATTATACAGCATTTAACTGGAAAATTTACTCAATTGTAAGAAGGGCCAGCTGTAATTTACTTTTTTGTTGTTGTTAAAGTTTCAAAATAAAAAAAGACAACAAATTTTTGACGATAAAAACCTAATTTGGAACTGGCAGATTTTATTTTAGATGCAAAGTATTTATCACATAATTTTCTTTTCTTTACAGTGAGGAATTAATTGTGTTTCCACAAACCTGAAACAAAGGGAAAAAATCAGTGCTAATAATTTTTAATGAAAAACACAAAAAATGACATTGCAATAAAGCAGTTGGCATTTACTTAATTACATTATTTGTATGAATTACCTCTTGCAATATACTTCACTCTCTACAGTCAATTACCTAACCATAATTTGTATCAACATTTCTAATTCTAGAATGTAGGGGAGGATGGATATTTTAATCTGTGTTTCTTAATACATGTTGTTATGTATAAATTCCCTTATTTCACTACACAATGTTATTAAATTAGCTTTTGTAAAAAGGTTTTACATGCATATGTCCAGATCTTTCTAAGCAACTCCACCACTCATTCAATCCAGCAGAAATAAATCAAAGAATGTGCTCTCAGTAGCCAAGTTTTCATTATCTTTGTTTAACCGAAGGGAAAAAGTGGCACCCTACTACATTGCTGGAAATCCAGCCCCAACACCATCCACTTACAAACGCCATCCAGGTGGAGTTTACTGAAAAGACACAGGCTCAAGAAATGGGAAGAATGGAGGGATGTACAGGAAAATCCTCCTCTAGGGAGGAAAGTGACAACCCAACACAGTAATGCACAAAGCAGAAATACACCTTATGATGTGAAAACATATTGGCTGAAGAGCTATACTTGCTTTTATTTATCTACTCGCTTCCTGAATAAAACTCATGGAAGATGCATCTCTTCCTATTAAGCCCCCTAATGAGACAAGCAACCAGAATATGTTTCCCTTTGTTGCAATGCTTTCGCAACATAATTTCTGCACAGAGCTTTGCAGACAGGTATACTGTAGAAATGCATAGTGATGCAACAACACCAACTCACTCAAACTAATGGAAGTAAAATTTCAGATTTGAATTAGCATCTTATTTTACCCTCATTTGAAGTGAGAAAGACTTTGGGGGGCGGGGGGGGGGGGGGGGGGGGCGGTGAGGATGTGAATACATGAGTGAAAGCATTAGAGGATTCATGCCCATTTCATTTTATAGGGAATTTAGCAGCCAATAGTGATAACCTTTGCCCACAAGAACACTTCATGCCTGAGACACAAACTATCCATACTGCTCTGGTTTTAGAACTCATTTGCTAACCTATAATGGGTCATGAAGAACATCATTTTTACAAAGATACCAGTCTTTAAACTCCAATTCCTAACTATCAGTTAAGCCCTAAGTGCTATACATTAATGAATAGAACTAAATTTAAAAAAAAAAAAAAAAGAAAGCCACAAAACCACAAACCAACCTCTTCCTACTGTTTCATTTGGGCAACAAATACACAAATACATCACAAAGAAAAAAGGAGAATAATGTCTATGCTGAAAAGAAAAGAACTAAGTGGAGAGCAATTCCAAGGCTGTATGTGTGAATGCAGCTGTGGAAGCTCTATTAATCTTAAATGAAACTGCATGGCTAAATGTACACAGCATTGAAAATTTACCCAGAAATATCTGTTGTAGTGAGGTCAGAAATATGTTTGTCAAAGATGATTCCTCTTGTGTGCTACCTTGGTTGGGAAATGAAGAGGGCTATTCAAGCTTACTTACTTTTCTTTAGTTTTGTACTATTCATTTGCAACAGATGGACAGTTTTGTCCATACAACAGCATATTTTTGCCCTCTCTTGAATTAGAAGTTATTGTAGGATGATAGTGGTCAAATAATAAAAGATGAAGGTGAAAAAGAAATAATTGTGCCACGGAAAAATTACACAAGTCCAGTCCCATGCAATGGAAACTATCATAAATACAAAATTGTATGGAAAATGAAAATTGTATTCTACTACACAGTAAAACCTGGAAAGCAGGAGTGAACACAGATAACAGCTTTCACACAATCAGCTCTCGACCTCAGTGCTACTCTGCAAGTAAATTACTCTGGCCCATGAGTAAATTATAAATGACTAAAAGAAATATTTATAGTTCACATGCTGCGGTTCTCAAAAGTCACTGCCAGCCAGGCAGGCAGGCACTTAAGAAACCACAAATGCAACATTCATTACAGGCCTCATCATCATTTTCTGTCCCTCTGCACATGGGCAACACTTGGCCATTTAGGTTTTATGTCCCTGAAGTGATGGCCGCACAGAAGGCTTGCAGCATTAACTGCTCACTTCTGGTAACAGCTTCCATTAGCGCAACATTCGTGATGCCATCTGAAGCACTATTGATTTCTTAAAAGGAACTGAGTGCTTCTGCCAACAAATCTATCATTTTATTCAATACCAGCATCGTTCAGCAAAGCTAACTCCTCTTTCTCTCTTGCATCCTTGACATCAAAACTAACTTGGAATATACTGCTAGAACACACCATCATACCACATCTAGAAAAGCAGATGAGAGATTTCAAGAACACGTTCTCAGTCCCCACCTACAAAACAATCTAAAAGCCAAATCAGGATTTTGACAAAATTACCTAATGTCCCCCAGTACACACGGCGGTCAACACTCCTCCCTTGGCCCCGTGCAATACTGAATCTTCTCGGTGGGTTCAGCAGACGAGGAAAATGAGACCTCCCCCATATTCTGCTCCAGGTACCGTTCTTTAACTATACCTTCTGTAAGAGATACAGAGCAGTGTGCCCTTTTTACACAAAAAGAAGTATTTTTAAAAAGAAAAGCAGCGAAAAATACCTCTAGCCAAACAAGACGCTTCCCTGAGCACAGGCAAAAGACAGAATCAGAATGGTGTGACACAGCTTAGTTAAGCTGCTCACAGAAAAACAATCAACTGATGAGGGGCATGAATGCCCCTTCACAGCTACATTTCAGGGCTTAGCAGAATGTATGGAACCCCAACCATGGTGAGGGTCATGCAGGAACAGCCACACCACTGTTTCCACACCAAGTGGGAAAGTATGACCACAGCAGAGAAGGGCGAGTTGGAAGAAGAGATGAGCAGAGCAGGGGAGCTGCTGTTGCCATAGGGCATATGGTGCCCCTGTAAGCACTGGTAATGGCACCTCAGCTGGTCTACCTTGCCCCCGTAGCTTGGGGTTAGCCTCATGTTCCTCTCCTCTCATGGGGAAATACAGCACGAATGCTTGCAAGCATGACATGGGGTGTGCATGCACTGGGTGGGAGGGAAGGAGAGAGAAAAGGAAGATCATGGAACATAATCCCTAAAGGAAGAGATTTCCTAACTGCCGAATTAATGCCCATTTGAAAGGCTATTAGAGTGATGTGGGAGGCTAAGAGCTTACATAAAGAAAAGAATATATGACTAGATATAATGTAAATTTGATCCATCGTTATGTGGATTACTCCAGAATCATAAGCCCAGCTGTGTAGTCAGTGGTCTGGCAGTATCAACTGTGAAGCACCCTGAATATCTACAAGTGCTGCAAATCACAGATAATGTCTCCTGACAGACAAGACCCTCAACTACAGTGATGAAGTCAACAGCTCCCAGTGAACAAGCTGCAAGTGTAACTCATACACTAGTCTGATGTGAATAGGGCCTAGACAAAAACTTTTGGCTAACAGGAATTCTCACCATGCTATGCACTTGAACTGTCCGATAGTCATACTGTATAATCATATCATTAATGGCTCAGAAGACACTTGTCATAATACTTTCTGAGGATATCCAGAAAGGTTTTTATGGATTGCAAGAGGGTGAGGTTGCACAAAAAGCTCTCCCACCTTTTACTAACTTAGAATCCATCAACGCACTTTTTCTTTCAAATATTTATCTTGCTCACCTGCCCAAGGTAGGTAACTCCTTTCTGAGAAAACTATTCAGTCTTTAGTAATATTGCATTATGCTCTCTCACTTTTCCCATGTGTTTTGACTGCAGAAATTTTGTAACTTGAAGGATCATGTTGGGTCATTTCTGACTCGACAAAGTGTTTTATTCCTTTACTCTCCTTGGGAGAACTGAAAGAATAATTTTACCATTAAAAACTATTTCCAAACTGCTCTGCTAGTGCTTTATAGACACACATGCATAAATATATTTTCCTATCAGAAATAATTACACAGAAAAGAACCTTTCATCAATACTTTTCCCCGCCTTGTAATAATCCCAGCTATTAAATGCTCGTTGTGAAGGAAAACAAACAACATTGAATTTGTGAGATTAGACATCCAATCTTCAGAAAAGCAAATTTATGGTAGATTGAAAACACTGGAGAAAGGAGTCCTCCAGAAGCATTCTTTGGACATAGTGCCTACACCAATGCACCCCAATGGTATTTAATAAAAGCCAGCTAATGGCATTAGAGGAGGAACTCATTCTCTGTGTTATACAAGCTTCTCTCTCTATGCCAGAAAAAAGTTCCCAGTTTGCAAATTTTTGTAGAAGGAGGAGCTTAATTGATTTTTTTCTTTCTTTCTTTCTCTCTTTCTGGAGGTCATTCAGTCCTTGAAAGTCACACGAACTGCCTCATTAGCACTACCTAAAATAAGACCTCCATTTGATAGCACAGCCAGAACTCCCCTTGCATTTGTAATCATCACCTCACAAAATTACAACCATGGAAAGTTGTTTTGGTTTTTTTTTTACTCTTTTAAGAACAATTAAATATACTGCAGATTTAAAACAAAAATTCTGAATTTCTTTCAAATATCACCACAAAAGACACAACACATTTTAAATAATGGCTTGCAAAAATCCACACTGAGGGTTCCACAGGCTTGTTCCATTAACCACGGGTGCAAAAAAGAAGATAATAAAGCAATACATTTTACAGGTCCATAACAAATGAATTGTTTCTCCCTTACTAGAGTTCACTTTTCTCCTTTACTCTGCCTGATTCATTTTCATCTTTCTGACCTGTTCCCACACACTCAGCAGAGATCAAAGGCAAACTGACCCAGCTTTTTACTGTTTCCGTAATTGGTCTGTTTTCTACATCTTTGAGTCATGGAACATATCGACACGCTATTAAAATGCATCCTTTTTGATTAAGTTGGGAACTCATCATGCTTGATTCTTCTCAGCAGTAGTTACTCTCACATCGGTCTTAAGATCCCCACGCCCAAATTAAATCCTAGGACACTGCAAACATTTCTTCCATCTAGTAACTGGAAAGCAAAGCCCTGAATTACATACTAAATGACAAGTCACTTTTCCCAATGCAAACCCTGACCTCACAGAAACACTGTATATGTCTATTCAGGACTCAATTTGCTGTCTTTGGTATTTGTAACTTTTTTAGCTCTCTGCTGAAACTAAAGAAAAACAAAATGAAACAAAAAAAAAACCCAAAACTTCAGAATGTATGTTTAAACACTGGGAGTTGTCTGATACGTTCCACAGCAGCTGGCATTTAAGAAAAGCATTGTAAACTCAGTTCCTTGCATATGATGTGGAGGATGTTTATGCATACTGGCCAGTTTCCCTCAGCTATCCACATTGCCTATTGCAATTGAACACAAAGCTCATTAAAACAAGGAAAGACCAGAGGAAGATACTGAATGAGACCACCTGTATTCATTTTACTATGTGTAGTGGTGGATAAGAAAGCTATACACTGAAAACTACATTCTGTATGCAATTAAGCAGTACATAGTTCTCCCAACCAAGTTTCTTCAAAGAAGTCAAATTCTAACATGGAAAATTAAAAAAATAAATGTAAAAGTGGTTTGTTTGCAGGTATTTAAGCAAATTTTTGGAAATAAAGTCCTGTTCTCACACAGGTGGTTAAGGGAGTGGGGGAAGACCTGTCAAAAATTATAACATACAGTAACATTCATAAATATATTGTACAGCTGGTTCCTAGGTCACCAGTTGCATCAGAAAGTTCTCTCTTTACCTTCCTGTCACATTTAGAGTAAAAGCAGAACCACAGCAAACATCAGGATGAAAACTGAGGAACTTGACAAAGGAGTGAACAGCTTTGAATATTATCTCAAAATAAAAAGTTAAGTAAGGTTTCTTCTTCTCCCCTCTGAGTCTTGACAGATCTGTGGTGAACCTCCTGTAATTGGGAGTAGACTAAGGCTACATTTTCCTTTCTCTTCACCCAGATCATCTATGGCTGCTACAGGCTTATGTAAAAAAAAAAAAAAAAAAAAAGAAGAATCTCTTAAACAGTCTCTTAAGAATGAGCTAGAGCCAGCACAAGGCTGACATGCAGATTATAACAAGCAAAGCTCTGACAGCTTCATACCTGCTGTGCCAAAACTGACTGCAAAACCTCAGGATGCAATTATTTTATAATGATCCTCTTTTTCAAAACTGAAGAAGTTACATAAATGAGCAGATGACACCAAAAAGGAAAAGGTGCCTTTGTTTTACAGCACAAGGCAACTTTTTGGATTTCTCTTTCTGCCTAACACAGCAAAGCAAAAAGGACTTTTGGGAAATAAAGTGAGAAACAAGCCAGCATGGGAATTGGCCAGCGAGCAAGCAGACATTTCAGCGCCCTTCCACCCTTCCTGTGGGATGCAGCAACCATCCCTAGCTGTGTGCCCTAAGTACAACCATGAGCAAAAAGCAAAAGGAAGGCAGAGAAGCAGGGGAAGACTTCACCACCAAGTGCACTTCTGTCAGTAACCCAAACCCACCCATCTTCACGTGTTCTCCAAAGAGCCTTAGGGAAAGGACTGGGCTCCCAGATCAGCTGAGAAAGTACCAGACTTAAGCATAACCGTATCAGAGATATGTAAGACCCAGTAAACCAGGATATAATCTTCTAGATAAGGTGGAAGATCCCCTTTTTTCCAGGGCATTTAAACCTTAGTGCAGGAGTGACACCTCACTCTTTTGCTGCCCTCTCCCACCACCTGGTCTTCTCTAACCCTCCCCAGTCCTGTCCATCTTCCTTTTTGCCACGCAACAGCAGGTGGCCAGCCTCAGACCACGTGGGTGGGAAGAGCACGTCAAGACAACCAACAGCCAATATGCTCTGAAGCTTTGTCTTTGCCACCTTCTCTCAACAGAAAAAAGAAACCCAGAAGTAGATGAACACCGGCTTGCAAGCTCTGAGCATTTGACTGTAAGGTACACTGAGTTACAGGACAGGCATGAAAGCAGGCATAAGTGGTTAGCAGTGGACAACTGTGAGAAAGTAAGGAACTACTGAAGGACACAGCTTCACAGTGTGGTTGAAAGGTGTTGCAATAATTAAATGCCAATATTTATTTCTACATATGACTACCTATTTAAAAAGTGACCCCACTGAGTCCCTGCAGTACATACTCACACATAGCCATCTTGGAGAGCAGCACATATTAGTCTTGAAATATTAATTTAAGAACCTATAATAGCAATAGCCGATAGGTCAAAAATGCTGACTGTCATCATGTATTCAGCTCATAAAACGCTCTTCCTTTTCTAGCTTATAATGCATCTTCGATACTTCTCACACATACACACACCATACTTTTTTTATGCATATATGTGTCTATACACACAAATAAACATACACACTTTATATATAAATATATAAGAAAGATGTCAAGATAAAGGACTAAAGGATTCTAAAATTAGAGAAGGCCTTTAGATCATTTGGCTGTCTGTATAATTTGGAATACAATTTTATCCAATTTATGTCTCATACTAGCCAGCTTTATCTTTTGTCAAGCTCAATAATTACATTTTTTCTGCAGCATGTCTTCAGCTGAGGCAGTCAATCTTGATTTAAAGCTTAAAAAAAAAGAGGTTGAAAATCTGCAGATTCTGTTGCTGGTTTATTCTACTGCATTACAAGCTTTACAAAACAAACTTGGAAAAAATCGTGCTTCAGTTAAACTGTCAGCATAGCACCATGGAGCACCATAATTCACTACGAACACTGTTACTAAAATAAAAATACTAAAAAAAAAAAAAAAGAGCTATCTATCTAGAACAATCTCCTTTGATCAAATGGATTTAATGAAGGACGCATGATCTATTTGAAAGCATTCAAAACCTGTTATTTTTAAATATATGTATGGAGTCATATTTAATAATATCCACTCTCTCACAAACCAGAACACATTCCAAAGTTTTAAGCACAGCTTTTCCCAAAAAGTTTTAAAATCTAGTCTCATTCTTATTTTACTGAGTCCCTAAAACAGGGGGGACAGCTCTGAACAGTCAACTTGAAGCACCATATTGGGTGAAACTTTTTACAGACCAACCAAACTACAGTCTTACAATATACATACACAAGAATCTATTTAAAAGATCTACCTTGTTTTTTCAGGATCATCCTTTAAAATCATTTAAAACTTCACCATCCCAACAGCTTCTGATATTTTGAACAGCTGTCAAGTTAGGGTATCCTCTCTCCAAAAAGTATGAAATGAACAACAAAGCATTCTAACATTAGGAAAATTCCATATGGTAGTCAGTTCAGCTGCCTAATTTATGCTGAAAGCAGTGAACTTGCTGTATACATCATTTTAGGTGAGAGTTACAGGCTTGCAGTTTCTTATAATTGTGGCACAAAGCCATTATTTGATGCAAGAGCAGCTCTCCCAAGTCCAGTGAGTTTTCAGCCCCTTGCTCAAGTACGGATCTTGTCCCCATGCATTTTGGGCACTCTCCCCATCCCCAAAAGCACCTCTGCACTGACTCGTGCAGGCTGCACATACGCCACAGACCTCAAGCAACAATACGCATAGTTGCACTCAAGCTCCCAAAGCATAGCAATTTTCCTGCACTGGTGCCTACTGCCCCTGCCCTCCGATAGCTGATGCAGAGCTAGCACCAAGGAAAGAATACGGGGTATGGATATCCCTTTTGTATTGGCACCAAAAACACCCATTTCCAATGAATTCGTGACAGATTAGTGAAACAGAAGGCAGGCAGGCAGCTTGCCCTGGGATGAAGTTGCGCGCTCCTGCCCCTGAAATCACAGGGGACCAGATGTCAGCCCCAGCTGTGTGACAGTTGCGGCTCCTGCCTCACTGTGGCACAACTTTCTAATGTTACCGTATATCAGGGGGGAAAATAAGAGTGGCTCCTTCCTTCTGGCAGAAACAAGGGAAACCCTCAGAGCCACGCACTGAACGCTTCCTCTGAATTTTATATTTGTCAAGTTCCCTAAAAAAAGCTCAGCTAAGAAAGAAACAGACACAGAAAACAGATCCTGCCTACAGCAGGTGACAATTCCACCCACTTTAGAGCCTGTGTGGCCATTTCAGACTCTCCTCTGTTTTAATTAGAACATTCCCCAGTTTACTTCACCCTCCCTCATCTGCCAGAAACCTTTGAAATTACCAGAAAGCTAAAATAAAGATTTTTCTACTTGCAAAAATATTATTGGGTAACTACATTGTGCACATGAAAAAAGACTCTGACAGCTTAACTTAAAAATTCACATACTTTTTTCAGGTTCTTTCTCTGATCACCAAAAGAAAAATCATGATATTCCAAAACAAGTGGTACAACAGGAGCAGGTCTCAACCTCTCAACTGCACAATCACGTAGCAGCCATCCTACTCTTCTCTACAGCAACATCTACCTCCTGTTGCACATCACCCAGTGTTAGGGGTGATACTAGGGGACTGAGGATGACAGCTCCCATTATTGCATTAAAATTGTTGTGATATTTCATCTATTTCTGAAAGCTTCAGCTGCCATAAAACTGGACAAGAATCTCCGGTTGAGCTTAAAAAAAAGTAACACGGAAAACATGTGCCCTAAGCTAAAGAAAATCCACCCACCCCCTCAAAACACCAGAAAGTGAAAAAAAGAGGCAAACTGTGTTGTGTAAATACAGTTTGCTTTTCCTATAAGCCAATCTTGCAATTTTGGAGGTGATTTTCATATGCTTGCTATTGGCAGCATTGCAAAGAATAGCAAATATGCTGTATGACACACAGCAAATGAACTAGTGCAACAAAAACAGTATCAATAAACAATTAGCGTTCAACAGCATCCTGCCAGGACTACATAAATTAGACTCAACTCAGCTTTCCTCCTGAACACAGAGATATTAATCTATGTCAAGGACAATGTTTCAGCTTTCCTAATGCAATACTCTTCTGCCTAGACTGTGAAAAAGTAAACATCTAAAGGTCATTTGCATCACAGATTTTAAATTTTAAATGAAAAAATGAATACATTTATTTCAGCATTACATCTGATCTAGGAATAAGTACGCCACATTTTATTGAGATGGCTTAATGGGTTCAAACAATAACATATAAACTCCAAAAAAACTGTTTTGCTGTGAATATCAACATGGCTTTCAACTGCAGCAGCAAGACAACACAGAAAAATACCTCCTGTCTGAATGCTACACCAAGTGTATAAATTACCTTTATTCTGATAATCTATGATAAACACCTGATAATCTTTTCCATTTCATAAATGTTAGTGATTGGTAATAAAAAAGTTTAGTGACAAATTGCCTAGATTTAATGAATAATGTTTTGACAGTTTTCTGCCTCACCGCTTGCTTTCCTCAATTTCTTTCTTCATGTGCAAAAAAAGCTGTATTCCACTTCCTCGTGTTTTGATGTCTGTTTTGGTATAGTGAGGAACAATGAACTTCCAAACCCTTTTCTGTTACATTCTTCTAGCATTGAACACCCTAAAATACAGCAACAAAAACATCTGGGGGCTTAGTTGTATTATGCAGCTTGATAATCTAATCATCCATCCGTTCCATCCACTTAACACCAGTGTTTCAGTCAGGAAGACAGTCTTGCTCCAGACTAGCCTGAACAATGAATCAGCCCTTCTGCAGAGGATAGATTCGTATTAACTTTTCATCTTAATAAGAGACGTTATTATTTTCTCCTGGTGATGCAAAAAAACATAGGTATTATATAACCTAACTCCTCCAGAAAGGAGCTGCATTAAGGGTGGAACAGGAAATTTGTCTACTTACCAGAACAGTAATAAAGTTACATATTTCTTTTCTTTCCAAGAGCAAATTTATTTACTCATAAAAACAATAAAATGGCCAAGAGCAGCAGAGTGCCAGAGCACGTCTCCCCTCAGAAACATAACTATGGAAGTACATTAGCTCTTTCCTTACATGCGTCCTAAGCTAAGAAAAAGCCTAACCCCCCCCCCACCCAAAGTGCCACAGACCAAATAAAAAGGCAAACTGCAAACTTTCTTGCCTATACTGGCTTCTCAGAGAAGATCACAGAAGATCCAAGGTCTTATTCTCACCATTAGTCACAGTCCAACATATCCTAAAGATCACATAAAGGAAACAGGGACAACATTTGTATCCCCCAGCGAGTCATTTGGGTTACAGCCCAGGACAGCAGATGACTCCACTGCTAGGACACTATGATACAGGGCAGAGGAAAGCAGAACCATCCCAGATAATGGAGGAGGAAAGATTACAATGGCACTACGGGATGCATACAGCAACGGACTCAGCTTTGTCTTGACAGAGTTTATTGAGGCTGGTTCTACACCAGTTTTACTAGTGGGATGGTGGAAAGCAAGGATAACCCTCAAACATTCAATACTAACTCACTTCAGGGTGTTCCATGCCTAAAGCATGTAACAGTGAGAGTGGCAGCAGAATCAGCGTAAAACAACATACTGCTACCACCTCAGCAACGCCAGCTTCTGGGCTAGCAACACAAGCTTTCAGGCTACCATGACAAATTTTTCATTGCGTTCAAAAACATGCGTGTGAGAAGAATTTTGAGAAGTTTATTAAACCCTTCTGAATAAATAATATAGTTCAATATACTTTCAAATTGCATTTTTAAAATAGTAGCACAAAGGCTGATTTTAGGGGATCCCTCCTGCAAAAGACTGTATTTTTAAGTTGTTTATTATGCATCCTGGACCTCACTCTGAAAATCTTAATGGTTTATTTTTAAAAATTCAGAGCTTAATTCTGCAAGGGTCAAATGCCTCACTAAATTCACATTTGATGGAGTATGAATAAGTTAACAGCTAGGAGGAGGTAAAAAGAAAAAGAAGCACACACCACACAGCATTTTGCAGTCTCAGGCTAGCATCTCAGCCTATAATGCAAGCTGCTATTCACACTTCACAAAAGGACCTCTTCATGCTCATGTATGGAGCTCAAACTTGTACACACCTCCTAAAGTGGAATAAAGGGTTCAGTGCTTAATCCTCTTGTCTTGGTCTCAATAAAATTCAAGGTATACAAGCCAGGGTCACCCTTTCTTGTGTTTGCCTTTGCATTAACATGCTTACCTATTTCCTTTACCCTCGACAAATTTTTTCTGTTTTCGATGTGTTAACACTGCAACATGCAGCACTGCACACCACGCAGATTTCTGAAGGTCTGAAATATATGCATGGTAATATCAGATGCATGCATCGTGTTCTCAGGAAAAAGTATAAGGAGGGCCAGCCACAGATTTGCAGAAGGGAAGATGTGGGCCTAGATTACCCTGTCCACTTTCATGTCCTCTGTGCAGGGCAGGGAAAACCAGAAAACTGTCAGCAGTCACAAGACTCAGCAATAGCCCAGAAGCATCCAGTTGAAAGAGACAGGGCAAATGCATACAGCTTTTTACCAGCAGCTAACCAGTGGCTCAGAAGAGTGTTACAATGCACAAGCGTGAAGGTGCAGCACTCATAGCATCCCAAGATACATGTGGGAACTACCAAGGATCAAACAGCTTCTGACTCAAGATTGCTGGATCCCTTCAACCTGCTTGCAGCAGGAGCCTCTGAAAAGTTTACTATATTTCCAAAAGGAAGATAGAATAAGTAGGTTTGTTCACAGTATCAACTGGTGCAGTCATGGGAAATTACATCAGAGCATTGTTCAGCGAAGGTATGAACTTGAACCAGCAGAACAAGAGGAACGACATCTTCAAGGCAAATGGATTGAGTAAATTATGCAATGAAACAGAAGGTTGTAGCCTCGGTTCTTCACTCTCCTTTCATGTAAACCAAAGTCATCTGTGTATTCATTTCATTAATTATGATTAATTTTAAAGTTTTCTAGAGATGAAAAAGCTAATTAATTAGTTTTGCTTTTATGTTCATTAGTTCAAAAGTAAGCTGACCAATAAGTAAGTTGTGTAAATCTTAAATATTTTAAAAGTAGCAGGGCCTTTCAAATTTTCTTTGAAATTCCCTAGGAAACTGAGTAACACAACTGATCTCTATTTTGCACAATCCTTATGCTCTTTGATCTTTCTTTCCAGGAAATGCCAGTCTTTCCCCTTTATGTTTTAGAACACCTAATGCTACCAAAGACACTTCAAATGAGAAAGTGCACATTCCAAAAATTTCAACCTACAGGAACTTGATATTGATCTTCTTTTTTTAAAAAAAATTAAAAAGGGAAAAAATCTCTTTGTAGTCAGCACTTTAATAAATTTAACTAATATATCACTGAGTATTTATTGAACAATTGTTGTTTAAAGCCATTTAAATAAAATAATGGAAATAGAAAATCCAGCATTTGGAATCATCCAATGGAAAATCCAGTATTTAGAGTCATCTTTTCAGCTGGTATACAAAGATGAAGCAAATGGGGTTTACATGTATGATTTATGCAGTAAACGAGGAAATGAAACGCTTTCCCAGTTCAAAGTAACATTCTGGGCACTACTGCAGCCATGCCTCCCATGCACTGCCTCAAACAGGAATTGCCCCGTGGCTTCACGCAGTTCAGTGATCCACTTACCACCATTTCTTCCTCAGTTCTCCTCTGCGTGTCATTGCACAAAGAGCCAAGGTGGAACAACATCTGCTCCACGGCTCATGGCAATTACAGACCTCACTCTGATCTCAAGAGCAGATGCCCATTTCTTTCACTGGAGACTTGGTGCTTGTAAATACCTTTAAAAAACAAGCAACAAAAAAAACCCCAACAAAATCCAACAAAAATTGGATCTTGATATGAAAAAGGTGCCAGGAAAATTAAAACTAAAACAAATCACCAATCAAATAAAAAACCACGCAAGTATACTGTGGACACCAGAATTTTACTTGGATCATGATCTACTTTAAAAGATCTCTTTTTATAGCAGGAGTGACCATTATGGACAGGCAAGAGAATTGAGCCTGCTACTGACATCAAGCACATTCTTCCCAAGTTCGCTGAGCTGTAACAGTAAGATTTTCTTCTCTGCTGTTTTAGGTAAAACTTGTAACGGACAGCACTGCTGCCAGCATGGCCCCTTTCCACATTTTCACGCTGTATTGTTACTGAACACTGGCACTGAACACTGATGACTTGACAGCACTTATACTTACAAAAACCCAGGGATATCTAATTACAATATATATTTACAAAAGCAGATTGGAAATTCTTGTTCCTTTCATATGTACTGACAGTTCTGACCATTTTTATAGATCACATTGGTACTGAGGGGAAGCTATCATTTAAACTTTTGTAATAAATAATATGCATCATATTCAATAAAGAATCATATTCAATAAAGAATATGATGCTAAACTATACAAGCAAAATTAATCATAGGTATTTTTCCAATTTTAAAAACCTCATATTAAATACATATTGAAAGTGAACTTTAAAAAGCAAAATGAATTATTGGGGATACTAGAAAGGAAGTTCATCATGACCCTTCCCTTTATCATTCAGTTGTCACAGTGATCAACAGTGCAGGGCTTTTATTTACCTTCTGAAAGAAAGGGCAATTTTGTTTCTCAGAGAAAGGAGCAATTTTCTTAGAGCAACAAAAAATACTTCCTTCCTGATTAAACACTTATCTCTTCTTTTCCACCCTCATCCAGAGAAGGGTTAACTTAAACCTAGCATTCAATCCAGTGCACACCACTAGGTCCTGAATTTCCAAAGCTACCTTGAGGAGTAGATGCTGAAGCCAACAGGAGATGGTACTGCCTTCAGAAGGGCTCTACAAAATATAAATACCCATTCCTGAAGAATCTGCTTGGGAATCCCACAGGCAATAGGCTCTTCAGTGATCATCAGTTTCAAATCAAAAACCTGACCTTTTCTACATAATACGCTAGAAGCATATGGGAGGTTTAGAATGATTTCTCAAATTGTTCAATCCAACTGTATTTGAAGTCAGTTGGAAGTTATTTCAGTAAGAAATGGATTAGAGCCAAAAAACTGATTATTAGCACTGAAAAGTGCTGACAACTTGTATGATCACACTTCATGCCACATGCTATTCTCTATATTTTGGTTTTATATTTACCTAAACAAATCCCCTCTTAGCTTTTAAGCCTGGCTGCTTTTGGTCTCACATGGTGATACCTCTTGGTCAGCGCATGCCTAAAGCCAAGTTAAAAATGCGCTCTGACACCTAGGAAAGCAAGGTGCAAAAATCTTGGGGAAGCAGGAGCAACATTAAACATTCTCCCTCCTAGCCCATATTTCTCCTTTAGTGGGCACAGGAGTAATAAATCTTCACCTAAAGGAGGCCTATGACAACATGCTATTGTGCTTCAGGATCTCTTCCCAGGGACCAGTGGAGCCTGGCCCAGGTGCAGGATGAGGCTCAGCTCCCTACAGCAAGCCAGGAGCTGCTCCACAGTCTCCGTCCCTGCACTGCGTTGGTGGGTTAGCAGCACAAAAGCCCCACGTTGAGATCTGGGCAGGGGCAGCTGGCTAGAATGAACATCAAAAACATGCTTTTGTGGTGCAAAATAAATGGATAAAATAAATAAGTAGATCACCTTCTGCCCAAGGCTCCAAGCAGTCACCTATTCTGCACCCCATGGCCATTCAGCACAGCAGGCACAGCATGGATCATAGCCACCTGGGGTCTCCTATTACAAAAATACAGGCTTCTGCCTCTAGAGCTAACAAAAGTACCTCTATCTGAAAGCAAGATACATGCATTACTGGCCATAAACCATTACTTGCACAGATGCACATACACACGCAGAAACACTGGTTAGTTTTGATTTATTTGTAGTGCTACAACTATATACACTACCAAGTTTCTTACCACTCTCTTCCTTTTGGTTCTGGTTAAGACACAGGGCTACAACAAGTCTATACATTAGCTGATATCCTCAATTTATTTTCCATCTTTTTGTAAAACAAAATATTGTCTTCTGAAAATATCTACAAAAATTAGCCTCACAAACAGCCAACAGTTTAAAATATTCAGACCATAAAACATTTAAACAGTCTGGAAGACTTGAGTCACAACTTAAATCTTCATTACTTCATCTGAACTAAGTTTCTTCTACTGTCTAGAAAAAGGCCACAGACTTCTAGAAACTCAGACTAGTGCAACATTATGGGCATGTAAGGAAATATTTCACACAAGAGGGGAGAACTACGTATTACCAGGTTGACTTGTTTGCCTAACCTAGCCATAAAAGAACTGTCTCTTGGGTACACACGTAATTTTTCTCCAGTCAGTTTGTCTCTACATCAGGCTTTTTAGCCCCGTGGTAAGCACTGTATCAGTGGCAATACTGCAGTACAGAATATGATGAAAATACCATCATGGCTTACTGTGCTCTGGGCCAGTTCTCAGAAAATTGCAGTCACCATGGGAATGGAGTGAAAGCCTAAAGCAACAGAAAATGAAAGGGGAAAAAGTTCTCAGTGCCTGCTCCCTTAAGGAAGTAAGATGAACAAGAGAGGAAAAAAAAACCCCCTGAATTAAACACCCTTCTGGTTCATCAGAGAAACTCAAAGGTTGTCTGAGGAGGAGTATTCCTCCCTCCCCACGTTCCCTCCTCCTCTCTACTTGTATATTCACCATACTAAGCTTTTCTGTCCAGAGAGATTTAGTATCTTCTGCAACAAAAAATAAAAATAAAGGTTTTTGTAATTACCAGTCGTGCACTAGATTCCCATCAATCCGTCCTACAGCTCACAGATTTACAAGTAAGGAGGTGAAGTCATTGCTGCTGATGGAATATGTCTCTAGTAAAAACATAACTAGAAATAAAACATCACAGAAAACAGGTTTATCTTTTTTTTAAATTATATACTTAATACATGGAGATATAAAATGAATGGACAAGTACTAAAAAATTGAATGTGGGAAGAGTAAATGGTTGAAACAGCCCTTATATACACCATTGATACACACCTCTTAAACATAAAAGTTGTTTCCTTAGAGATGAAGAGTTCAGCATGTGCCTTCAGTTTCAGCAGACTGAGAACCGTGAATTTCCCAGGTAAAAAAGAATCTGTATGACAGCATCACTTTGCAAAATCTGTATGCATCAGAGCTGCAGAAGCCAGGTTAACCAAGGTCTCCACTTCGTTACCAAATTGGCCATATATCACAATATTGCAAAAATGTGTGCAGAAAGTCCTGCAATCCTTCAGTTTAGAGCATAATACAAGCCCCCATCATTGTCACATAACACTTCCAGTAAGTATTAACAGATCCATCTCTCTTCTGGCATCTTTGTGATGGAAAGTAGCACCTTGTTTCCTATTTCAGCCAGGAAACCAGACACTTTGAGGCTAGTTTAAGAAACAGATTGAGACAGTTTGAGAAACTGAGTTTAAGAAGCTGAGATGATTGAGAATTTCACTTGTCCCTGGTGAAGGAAAGTTCAGCACTTTGCAGGCAACTCACCCCTGTGCATTTATGCCCTGAGAATTTGGGACTCTCCAGTTTTGAAAACCATAGCCACAATGCTTTGGGCTTTGGGTTTTTTTTCCCCACTGAGGCACTTTGCTAAACTTAATGTAAGTGAATTAGCAGAGATCCTCTCTTTACTCATAAATCCTTCCTTGTCCTCTTCGGTTGCCGCTACAAACCAGTTCCCAGTGAACTACACAAACATTTCCAACAGGATGCCAACACAGACAAGTATTTGCTGCTTGGCAGTGTAGTTTTGTAATTGCTGCTCACTTCCTCAGTCTCATCCTTCTCCACACCAACTTTGGACCTTATCAGCTCAGTGCCCCATGGCTGTTCAGACTATTTAAAACAAGCCCCAACAGAACAGCATTTTGCATAAATGCCAGTTTGTGTCCCCAGCTGACAATCCTGCCTGTTTCCCCACCAGCCTGGCTAGCAGATATGTGATGTAGCATCAGCCTATGACTTTTATTCATCTACATGTCATTTTTCTTCAGAAACATGCATGAACTGGGAATCTACTCCCTGTTAAAAATACCACAGAGGCTGCATTTAACAGGAATACAACAGAAGCCCACTGTTCTTCAACAGGACGATAGAGGCATGTGTCCTGTTGCTCTCATACAAGCTCTGCCAAAATGTTTTGGGCAGAAGGGATAAAAGCCTCCCACCATTCATTCAACTTCCCACTTGCATACCAATTTTCATGTGTAAGCACAAGAAGTTAACCCCTGCGACCCTGTACTACAGTGATGCCATTCAATTCATGGAGATAAACAACTTTGTTCCAGATAAACGCAAATTTCAAAACTGATTCAAGTTTTGTGGGTTCTTTTAAAATAAAAGGTAACTTCTTATAACTAACTATTCTACATATTGTAACATAGGACCTTAGCAGAAAGAAAACTTGTATAAATGTTGATATAAAAAGGCAAACTAATTGCATTCCTAAAATTTATCTTAAAAAAACCTGTAGTAAACAAATATTGGTGCCTAATGAGGGTAAGTTCAGTGATATCATCATGACATCAGTATATCAGAACTCAGAGAATGCTCTACAGATTTGAAAATATTTAGCTTCTTTCAATCCACACAAATAGTCTTTTTTCAAAGAACACTACTATGGAATTTAAAGACTACTTTCAAAAGTAGGATTATTGTACATTTTGCAAAAGTGCACAAAATTACTCCAGTGGGAGTTAGTGTGAAGCATGGGGTAGAATTGGGGTGTGCAGCCCCACGTGAGGAAGAAAACAAGGGACATGCAAGGAATCCACTTTCCTTTCACCCAGTAGCAGCTAGAAACTTCATTTTGAGAAGTAAAAATTTCTAAAAATATCAAAAACCCAGGTGTGCTACTTTTACAGATCTAAAGTTCACCAGAATAATCTCATTGAAAACTTAATGTAACCATTCCAGAGGCTTCCAGACTCCCAAAAATGGAAGACTCCCTGATACTCAAATTATTTTGTAAGCAGACACTACTGCAGGACACCACTTACAAATTTGTGTCACTATGGACAGGATCTGTGTGGTCATGTTACCAATTTAAGAAAAAGGTGCACATACACAGATACTGCTGCTGAAGTAATTTATCCATTTTCACTTCACTTGCAAGTAGACCTGTGTAAACCTTACCAAAAGCTGCACCAGAAATGTTACTGTCTGTTCGAGTCTTTGAACCATATGGGTCTCTCTCACCATATGGGAATACAGGGGTCTGAGCTTCCCACTACCAAAGAAAGCTTCTGTAGCCCTACACTTACCCTGTCCGCGTGAATCGGGACAAATCTCTGAAGATGTGAGTCTTTGCTCTCCTGTAAAATGGGTCTAAATTACCTGCCTTTCTCTCAGAAAAAATCATATCCATTAGTGTCTGTAAATAGCTCTTTAAAATTTTTACATTTATTTGCAAATCTATTGTTCTAGCCATCAAAATTTCTGAAGGGAGATAAGAAACTTAGCCCTTCCAAATCTGTAAGATGGTTACTGCAGGAGAGCAGCCACATAAATTTTTGTGAGAGGTAGGTAGAAACAAGTGTAAAACAGAAGCAAAGACAAGGTGGCACAGCCACAACTTTGGCTTTTGCTACTTGCACATTTTCCTTTTGATCAACTGTTGGAGAAAATGCACACCATTTATGCTTTTGTGCAAAACTGGAGGGAGAAAGATACTCACCTATAGATACCTAAGTTCTAAGCGAGGCATTGGTATGCTTTAAAATCAGGCAACTGTTAAAGGTTTATTAGAAGTGTCTCTCAGGTACTTTCTTTAGCTGTAGACCCATTGCTGTCAACCTCTTCATACTTATTTTTCTGCCTCCAACCCCAAATTCTGAATACAGTTGGAAGTACATCTATTTGTAACACATACAAGTAAGATAAGAGAGAAATGCATGTGGGAGTAAAATATACAGGATTAAAGCTAATCTCTCTCAGTCAGCAGTACTGTGATGGATTGCATCACTATCTATTAAAAAGATACACTACCTCTTGCTACTCCTAAACGAGGGTTTATACGCTCTAGAGAAGCTAAGTGGTTATATGCAGACTTCTACAGGAAGTAAGGTGCAAGTTCAAAAATGCATAGTAAATACCTGGTATGAAAATGTAAGCTCACTACACTGAAGGTTTCAATAAAGGAATTATTTCTTTGTTGGCTTCCTCTTTCCTTCTTTGAAAACACAACATAGTATTTTTTCCAGGTAAACTACATCTAATGGCATAAGGGACAAAGAAGCTGTGAAATACCAGATTTACGTTTTGATGATTCCTTGCAATCAGATGACTTCTTACTGTTTGTCCTAGTTTCAGCCGGGATAGAGTTACCTGTCTTCCTAGTAGCTGGTTCGGTGCTATGTTTTGAGTTCAGTATGTGAAGAATGTTGATAACACACTGATGTTTTCAGTTGTTGCTAAGTAGTGTTGAGACTGAAGTCAAGGATTTTTCAGCTTCTCATGCCCAGCCAGCAAGAAAGCTGGAGGGGCACAAGAAGTTGGCACAGGACACAGCCAGGGCAGCTGACCCAAAGTGCCCAACGGTGTATTCCATACCATGGGACGTCCCATCTAGTATAGGAACTGGGAAAGGGGGGGTGGGGAATCGCCGCTGGGGGACTGACTGGGTGTCAATCGGCGGGTGGTGAGCAATTGCACTGCGCATCATTTGTACATTCCAATCATTTTATTATTGCTGTTGTCATTTTAGTAGTGTTATCATTATCATTATTAGTTTCTTCTTTTCTGTTCTATTAAACTGTTCTTATCTCAACCCACGGGTTTTGCTTCTTTTCCTGATTTTTCTCCCCCATCCCACTGGGTGGGGGGGGAGTGAGTGAGCAGCTGCGTGGTGCTTAGCTGCTGGCTGGGGTTAAACCACGACACTGGGGTTTTTTTCTGGGTTTTGTTTTGTTTTGTTTTGTTTTGTTTTTAAGGAAGAAAAAGGCTGCAAGATTTGTGGGAACACAAGGAAGAAATCAGCAGCAGAGGCAGATAAAACCTGAGCTCTTCAGGCCTTTGCTGTAGCTGCACCATCTTCCTATTTGCTCATTGCAGTTTCCCAATTTGTGTGGCCTTGACAAGAAAAGAAAAGCATTTAAATCAGAACAAAGGCTGAAAAGAAGGACTTCAGGAATAAAGTTTGTCCAAAATGTTATCCAAAGAAGAGTCTGAAGTAAATTGTTCACGGTTTTTAGGAACCCCTATGCAAAACTAGATGTTGCATTAAATCTGCAAGGAAGGCAGACAACCCCATCCCAGCCATCAGAGGCTAAGAGCATGGTGTGCAGTAATTATAGCACACTTCACATTTCAGATGTTATGTAGGTAACAACACCTACAGAAAAGCAGAAGAAAACACAGGAAATAATGGTGAAATTGTTAATCCAATCACATAATGGGTTAATAAATTACAGGTGTATAATTAATACCACACATAGCAGGCAGTTTCAGATTCACTATCAGTTAAAAAGGAAGCATGGGAAACAGAATGAATCCTTGCACAGAAAAGCTGCTACTGTGAAGTGCTGTAAATCAAAAGATGACTAAATATACATGTCCTGCAGCAACACAAGTATCCATGGTATCTACCTTTACCACCAAGGTAAAAGCTACATAAACTACAGAAATGTCTCACTGAATTAGCTCAATTATTTCTTGCTTCAATTTCTTTTATATTTTATGGGTTTAGTTCAAGATGGTGTACTACTTACTGTCCTCAAATCACCCTGTAAAATGAAAGTGAGCACAGCTGCAAATCTGCTCCTTTGCTGTGTAATCTATCAGTCCAGGTCAAAACTGGACAACAAGCCGCACAGCCATTAATTGGAAAGTCCTGGATGTGGTAATTCATCATCTCAGTAAAATCATACTTATGAAATGAGTTAATAAGACTGACACTGAGGCTACCGTTCAACTCTAAAAATAAGATCTTAATGAAAATTTTATCTATTTCCTTAAAAACTAACTATATAAAACTGTTTATAAAAAAAAGTTTCATCCTTTGCAGAATGCAATTACAACTTTGCTGCCAGAAGATCCTCCACATTAAGTACATCCCTGTTAACTGAAGCTGGCTACCACTAAACTAATAAGATCCCAGTTGTTGCCCTCCATTTAATTTCCAGTTTCTACTGTATTTTTCAGTAGCTTTTTGGCTTAAAAGATACTCCAGATCCCACAGCAGCAAGTTTATAGTTCATTTTCAAACTACTATATTTGGCAAATGAGAATTCTTAAACAAGTTACTAAATCCTGAGTTTCACTTTAAGGCACAATTGTGTTTTATAAGACAGTATTTTATGTTTAGTTGCCTACTTTGTCTATATTGATCAGTACATCTCTTTCTGAGAAGTTTAACATGCCTGAACCAATTCCTGTGCACCAGCAACTCACTGCAAACAGCTGTTCAACTTCTGAGTCAACCTGCGAAATGTCTTTGAAGAGATATACTGCATCAAAACCACTAATCCACATCAACCAATAACAAGATTAAAAATACATCAAAACAGAAACTTGAAATATAATTAGGCCAAAGAGGCATATCTTCTCCCCCCACCTTCCCACTTACATTCTCAGGAGCTGTCACAAATGACTATATGCAAAAAAGCTCTTTGTAAGTATCAATGCAGGAAATATTTATCCCTTGCAAACATGTGATGAAGCCCACACGTATACAAACCCTAAGGCATAAACAAATCCTCTGAGAAGCATGGTCGCATCAGAGTTCCCCTGACTTGCACATTTAACAACTGACAGAGGCAAAAGGATGAATGATTGTAGCACACTCCTCCTACAAATGCTAAAAATAGTTTTCAAAATACTGGATGAGGTCTAGCCATGAAAAGAGAAAAATGAGTATCTATTTAAAGACAGAAGAACTTTGCTTCTGTCAATGGTGATTTCCAGAAAAAAATACTAGCATGAAGCTTCTTAGATTTTGAGACATTGTTACTGGTTAACACACCGTACATCCAAAACACATGCTAATTTTGATTACAGGATGAATGATATCTACCATATTAAAAGAACTTCATATGCAGCATCTCCAGCAACTATTATTAAATATCACTACTAATATGATTATAGAAAAACAGAATGTGCAGTACACTAAATATTCCTTCTGTACTGCACTTTCAAGGACAAGCAGTATATGATGATACCACTACATCCATTTTCACATCAACATCATTTATGTTTGTTTTTCCTCTTCCCCCCCTCTTCCTTTCTAATAGAAGCAACTAGAAGTTAAGTATTTCACTTGATTTCCTAAGAACAGCAGTTACAGGATACACAACAAAGCTAACAGAAAAAAATCTCACTAGCTCCACTCATTATTGCCATGGTATCAGTATTAACAGACATCACAGTGTCCTCAAATCATTAAACAGAGGGATCTCGTCCTTGGAAGTTGAGATCTTTAGGGTAAAATATATGGAGTCAGAATCATCCAAGATCAAACAGCTGAGTACAAACTTAAAACACAGGGGAAATACAACTGCTCACAGCTCAGCTTCAATTTCATTGCTGCATTCATATTTCTACATTTAAAGCCTTTGGAAACTTCTTCTACTTGGCCCTCAAAAGCATTTACCTGAGAAAAACAAGTATCACCAGCTCAGGTAAAGAGTCACGCTTTAATAAAATAATACCACAAAGAGAGCTTTGCTCTTAGGACTATTTAAGCCTCCCAGCAGCTTAAAGTAGTTGGGTCTTTGCTGCAGAGCTTTATTCAGGGAACATTGTATTTGTTTAGCACATAGCATGAGCAGAAAAGCTCAAAAGAGGGTGGATTTTCTCTTTACTAATAGTGAAGAGACCCACTACATTACTTCTGCAAAGACTGTTATGCAGGATATTGTCCTCAACAAACTGCTTAGTAGAGTTACACACAGCCAAGTAACAAGTGGAGAAGGCTAAAATTAATTATGAGACAGTAAAGACGATGTCTGAACAGACAAAATAGGTGACATTTCCTTTTCATTCACAAAGTTACACTAACCCATAAATGTCCTTACCCTGTCTGAAGAGATCCTGTTCAGTAATTCAGGACTTTTGTTTACTCTAACACCCCAATTATTTGCAAAGCCATCTACCACAGGAATGCAGTGACTTCCTCTGAGGATGCTTCTGAGGGATACAATATGTCCTACAGACAGAAATTGCCCTAAGATAAGCCTAGCCACTTCATTAAACCATCATTATTAGGTGCAGAGCTGACATTTGTAGGAAGTGCCTTGTTAAGGTATTTTTCAGAAGAGGACCTCAGCTCCATACTTGCTGAACCTGCAACCAGATCAAAGCCAAGAGGTTGGATGGCTCTGTGCATCTCCCTCGTATGACCTTTCAGCATTAAAAGCAATGTAGACACCACAGCTTCACATGGCAGGTCTGAGAGTCATCCACAAAAGGTGCATGTAGGTATGCATTCAAGTTTCCACAAGTCATTGTAAGCAGTATTTCTCAATGGTTATTAGGTATAGAGGCTGGTACCTAGAAGCTCAACAGTCCACTTGCAGTCAGGCAGGACAAGGGCAATAAATGCAGCCATGTTTTCGTATTGTATTGTGAGCTTCTGAATTTTACAAATCTGATCCTAACAGCTAATGCTTATTATTTGAAATTTATTATCCTGGATAGACTTGGATTAGAAGTCCACCTTTAGAGTCGCTTTAGATATCTATAATTGGATCTAGGAACATGCCGATATCATAAAACATTGTCATTTGGTCTGGTCTGTCGTTACTCCTCCCTTCCCTTTTTACCCTACCCTAACATTGTCCACTACAAAAAATACTTTTGCAAGTTTTTTTCTTAAGAGAACCTACTTCTTGCTAGAGAATGCTTTTCTTAGTGGGCCAAGAATAGACAAAAGTCTTGTTCCCAGTTAGACCCCATGGTAGACGATCTTCATGGGATCCCTCAAGCTGTGCTGGCCTACTGCAGCTATGAGAACATTGCATGTTCATGGAGAATTTTCTACTTGTTGTGCATCATCTGCATGTCAGCTTGTCATCTGGCTGACCAGGGACCATAACTGCTCCCAGAAATGGAGTCTGTGCCTGCTTGCAGAAGCAGCTCCTCAGGAGGCATGCCTTTGCTGCACCACCGATGCTGCCAGCGCATACACTGAATGCTCTTTAACAGGATTCCTTGGACGGCTTCAAAAGAGATGGTCAGACATCCACTTGCCTTAGGACAGCTCCTCCTCACAGGGCTGAACCATCAGAATCTCCAATAAATCAGACCGACCAGGAGCTCAATCCAGCCACTATAGTATAAATTTTCCTTTCTTTGATGTCAACAGGGAGGCCTCTGTCTGGAAATTGTTTCCAGCTTTAAAATTGTATCTGCTCCTCCTCCCTGCCGCCACACGCAGCCACAGACACACACAGACACAGACACAGACACACTCTCGCTCTGTCACATCTTGAGCCCTCTTTGGTGGCATGTTACTAAATATAGCAGAGCAATCAAAGAAAGTGGAAAATGGTTTGAAATACAAGACTAACAGCATTATATACATTTCAGTGTAATATATTAGAGTTACAAAGAAGAAAAATTCCCTTGCAGCAACAGTATTTTAGAGTCTGATAATCGTTTAAATTACCACTTTATAAAAGACTTTTGGGACAATCACCCCACTCAGCACTCAAATTCATCTTCACTTGTGTTTCTTCCACAGAAAAGCAGCAAATTGACCATTCTCAAGACTACCCACGAGATTAGGAAGCCCTGATACAGGGCATTCAGAAATCTTAGCTGTCTTCCTGCAATTCCCTCTCTCAGGAATCAAGCATGATCACCTGGAAAGGCAAGTCTCTCTTTGGCTCTTACTTTGGCATAAACACCTAATGTGTCATGACAGTTGATTTTACCTTGCAACCCCACCCTCCTCAATACATCTCTCTCATAATCTCTAAAAAATGCTCAGCTGTTTGGACCTCTGGTAAGCATCAGTGCAGTGACCACTTCTAAGGAAAGGATTAGAGGTAAAGCTCTAACTGAAGTTACTGAGAGCATGGGGTGTAAACTGACTAAACAAAATACAAACTAAGAATGTAAGGCTTCCTACCTAGGACTGTTTGGTGTCAGCATTTTTATCTTCAGCATGGACTTGAGGATTCTAAGTACAGAAACTAACCTGGAACCCCTGTAATTCCTAAGAATTTTAATAGTTTCCTGGAATAGTAGGTTGACAATTAGTCTTAGAAATATCTGTTAGCCAATGGACTTAACAACAGAAGATTTCTTATTTTCAATTCTATTTTCTTTTCCTCCTACCCTCAACATTATTTCATGAGGCTGTTCTTGTAGAATTAATGGAACTAAAGCAAATGTGCATTCCAGCTGGAAGCTTATAATCACAGCTTTCAAATGACAATGCAGTGTTAATCTCCACTCACTGTATGCAGATAATAATATCAGCTAGATGTATGTTGAAATTACAAAGGCAAAAAATGAGGTAGCTGTCATACTGACCAATTTTGAAATGAGAGCATTTTCCAGTGTGTTTATAAGTGATTTTCTGATGTTTTGATTATTGAATTCTTCTCACAGATCTTCTCAGCTGCTTTTAGGAACACTGGAAGTCACAAGTGCAATGCCATTTCTCAGAAAATACGCAATAGCCACTTGAGACCATGATAGTTTATCAGCAACATTTCCTGTCTCTCCAGTCAAGAGGAGTTATAAAGGGAAATTACTGGAGCTAAGAAGGAAGATAATGAAATCGGTTTTTGCTAACATCTCCTGTTAGCAGCTGCAGCTTCTCCTTCTCTTAGATGCACAGAAGGGAAAGCACATGCTACATTAGCAGTAGCAGCAAGGGACTCAACATTTGGCAGACGCTGAAGTAGCACAATGCAGTGCCAGGTAAAGATACCCCAGCAACTTTGAATGGGACTCTTCTGGCAGAAATCAAAGGACTGCTTGGATCAAATCCAAGTTTCTACCACTGGCTTAAAATTAGCTATACTGCTCATCTGTCTAAGAAGATTCAAGTACCAGCAAATACTGAACTAAACGGTGTAACATTTTTGCAGTATATAAACTTTAAGTGTGAGGTGGAGTTTGCAACTGGAAAAGCAAAACACACTTCATCTTGTCATTTTAGTTTTTATCAGGTTTCTGTATCTTTATAACACAGGCTTAACTGACACTCAATATTCAAATTATTTTCTTCTGCTTCTCACATTTAATGATAAATCACTCGATTCAATTTTCTTTAGGGCTACAGTACCTCATTTAAAATGCCCTGAATAGTGAGTGTATGTATCGTTGTGTTACGACTCCATAGTTAACCGGTACCATCTTCTCCACAGATTTAACTAGTCACCACACCAAGGCCTTTCAGTCAATCTTAGCAGTACATATCTTGCCTAGCAAACAGTATTAACCACGCCTATTGAGCTAAGCAAAAGGAGAAAATTATCTCATAAGAAATAATGATTCAATGAGATTAGTGTTGTCCTTTGACAAGAATTACACAGCAGATGCTGTCTTTTGCTAACATGCAACTTGGCCACAGTTCAGCTGGTCATGTCTATGGTTCCCCATATGCTCTATTTTATGTTTTTGTTAAAGAGAGAGGCTGACTAATATAGAGACTTGACCTGCATGACAGCAGATCTGCCCTCCCCAGTGGCTCTTTCCATCATCCCCTGCTCCCCACTATGACAAAGAGAGGCCCCATTCACATGAAAGAGGACTCAGATTGACTCTGGGAAAATGGGCTTCTGAAAATTGCCCTGAAGGTAGCAGGTGAATCGCAGCCAGGTATTTTCACAGCTCACCCCACCTGCAGGTGCAACTTTCACTCATGTACTACTGTAGTAGATCAGATCACGCAGAGAGGAACAGGTATGCATGAAGCTAAGTGAATTACCTCTTCAAAAAAAAGCGGAGGACTGATGTATCTCAAAACCATCAACCTTCCCCCCCTGGTCCTAACATACATTTCAACTCAAGAGACCACACAAGAAAATAGTACAATAAATTGCAGCAATCCCACCCTTCCATGAAACCACTTACAGAAAACAAGCGATAACTCACCATTTTGTAAGAACTTATCCTAAAAGGTGGTGGAAGTTGCATGCACCAAGCATGTTAGGATGAGCTGGTAGTCTCAGTTGCAAGCCCCTACTTGTTCAGACAGATTACTTGTCTATAAGGCCACAGCCCATTCAAAAAATTAACAACAGTTGTAAGACTTTCTAGCTCTGCCCATGAAGCAGCAAGATAATAGAATTTTTGCAGCTGTGTATCATCCCAGGCAGGTATACACTCTCTTACAGCTTGCATAGACCCCAAAGCCTTTGAAGAACATCAGCAAAATTCTTCAGAGCTAACTGACCACACTGTAGTATGTTTTGACACCTACGCTAACAGCTAATTGAAACTGAACAGGTGAAGCAAGAAAAATCCATCCCAAGGAGAATGCAGCTCTTGCAGATTAGCAAATGAGCATCAATGTGTCCCTTTCGAATCCTACACTCGATGGCTTCAGGTGGCACAGAGAGCAATATTGCCAACAGACAACTAATTAAAAGGAGCAGTAGGAGATGATGCCAGTATGACAGGGTTTTTTTCTTATCGAGAACAGGAAACAAGAAACTTCCATACAAGTCATCTAACCAACACTAAAACATTATTTTAGATTGGATATTAGGAAAAATTTCTTCACTGAAAGGGTTATCAAGCACTGGAACAGGCTGCCCAGGGAAGTGGTTGAGTCACCATCCCTGGAGGTATTTAAAAGACGTGTAGATGTGGTGCTTAGGGACATGGTTTAGTGGTGGACTTGGCAGTGCTAGGTTAACAGTTGGACTTGATGATCTTAAAGGTCTTTTCCAACCTAAATGATGCTATGATTCTATGATTAAATGCAGAAAATGCCACGAATGCTGTCCTCTCATAACTGTTCATACAATAAAATTCATAGTGTACAAAGCACCTACTATCCAACAGGGGAATGGAAAACCTCAACAGTCCAGCTATTTAAAAAAGATAATTATAAAAAATCCAAACTCACTAAGATAACTTCCATGATATCTATCTGAACTTTATGAACATGCCATGTTAATTTAGGAAATTGTTTAAATGTAAAGTTCTCTAGTAAAAAAAGCTGGTCCATTTCTTTCTTAATTGCACAGACAAAGTAAGTTGTAAAGATGAAGTTTTCTTTAAAAATGTCAGTTCATCAAATATGAAGCTTTGAGAAAAGTGTTACTAACACACTTACTCTCTGTCAAAAACAGACAGAAAAGCCTGACATCTCATCACATGAGGCCATTCACTGAAAACTCACAAGACCTAGGGAAAGTCCACATTTACCTGAATCAGACTGTTTCCCAAGAACGGAAGATCCTAGTTCTCCCTTTATTTGCTCATCTAGGATACATCTCGTTATGGAGATCAGATTTATCCCATCCCTGATGAAGTTGTACCTACTTTTTAAAATAAATTTGTACATACAGGAAGATGCATGTGTGTGCATGCATGTGTACAAGTGGCAGAAATGAAAGATAACAAAAGCAGTAGTATTAATATATTCATATATGTCAATATATCCAAATTTATGACAAACAATTAGGAAATGGGAAGAGACCTCATCTGAGTTTGGGAGAGTGAGAAATTCAGCCTAACCCCAAACCCAGTCCTGGGTCAAAGCACCAGGAAAATGTATTGGTGCTATTAAGCCCAAGGCTGAAATATGCTGTCCTCCACACATCTGTAAAAAAAAAAAAAAAAAAAAAAAAAAAGGCCCATTAATTCCCTCAGGTTTACCATGCAATTTGCATATTTGTAAAACTATTTTTAGCTAGCAGACTTAATTGTGACCCTTATGATCCTGAATAAGTTGACAGACGCTAAAAAGGAAAACAATAAAGAGTTGCAACTGACCATCTGCTATGCTTCTTTAAAGCTTTAAAAGTAGTTAATTTTTTTTAAAATCCAGTCTCTGACCACAGCATTATATTCTCCAGTCTCCTTAATTTCTTACTTTTCTTGTTTTACGTCAGTCATCTTCCCCTTTTCTTATTTCCATCTCCTCCAAATAAGATTTATCAGTAAGCATCATTACGAATTACTAAAAGGGGGCACTACAAAGGAAACAGAAAAAATAAAGGAGGAAATAAAAGAGAAGTGAAGGTGACTGGCAGCAAGAGTATACTGTAGTTAATTTTTTAACTATAATGCTGTAATACGTTGTAAAATGACAGCTGCATCTGCCAAGAAGTGCAAACACAAAACTAAACCTGCTACACACACAAGATCCGACACATATTTTGAGTTTTTTTTCAAATTAATTCTTCAGTGTTTTGAAAGCAGTGGCTGATGTTGAACAATTCTATTTGCTTACTAGTTGCTAATGTTTATGGGTTTCTAACATGTTAAACCAGGCATAAAATGATTTTAAATGGCAGATTCTGGTCCACAGCCAGCTCTGTACTTTGTCAAGGCTCCACCAATGGCCCAGATATGCAATGCCTCTTACATTCTGGCAGGAAATCCTTCCTCTGCTCTCCCAGGGCTTTAGGAAGTAGCTGCAACTTGCTGCTCCAGTTCCCAATTGCTTAGAAAACACGCAATGCCTTTTGGCATTGCAGAGCTAGAGTCAGCACAGGGCAACCTGATGCCTGACCTCATGGACAGTGAATTAATCAAGGTCTACTTTCAGTAGACTCAAATTAATTATGTAGTCTTTTGTTAACTATGATATTCATGGAGTAAACCTGTGTATGACCAAATGAGTGTAATTCATAAAATAATTACAGATCATCAAAAGGACACAAAATTTTCACCAAAAGCCTGTGAATGTAGCTTGTTTGGGAAGTTGGTCCTTGCAAGAAATTCAGGTGCTGCATCCAGCCCTCATGAAAGAAACCTTTGTCATCTCTCTACCAATCATCTATCGGGAGAACTTGCATCAAAATAAATAATGTCTTCAGTTTTTTAGGGAAGAACATCTAAGCTTTACAAATGAGTTTGTGTGCAGGGAGGAGGAGAGATGGGTTGGAAGAAGAGCAAGAGTGGGACAGGTTAAAAAAGCTCAGCTAGTGACAGATTGTGCAATCAGTGGCTCCAACTTGAAAAGCCACAATAACGTGCTGAATGAGGCAGCAGCAACTGAGAGGAGACATATTTGCAATTGCAAAAAGCAAAGTCAGGATCATACCAGACTCTGAAACTGAGCCAGACATGTCATTAGTCTCCGCAACTGAGTCAGGTATTATGTCACCCCATGCAACTCCTTTGAAAAGCAGGTGCTGTGGAGAGGGATGTGCTGAAGGGCAATGCAGAATACAAGAAACACAGATTTAAGTGAAAATCCTCACCGCAGGCACCATTTAGCAGACATGGTAAGGGAAGAATAAAGTAGCACAGGTTACAGAACTGTCCGCAGGAGATTCTCAGTAGACTAGGTAATAATGCATTTACATTTCATATAGAACCAGGATTGTGTAAGCATGGACCACATTATTTAAATCAGATAAGCAAGAAGGAAGAAAGAAATAACATTACCATTAGACATTCTGACCTAAGCTCCACAAGCTGTGCAAAATCCACGGCACATATCAAACTTGGCACCCAATAGCTCTACATTTCTACTTCACCTGCTCCATGTATCTGGAACCTCTCCTGGTATACATAAATCAATAATCATAATAATAAACCAATACTATACACACACACATACACACACACTTAAATAACGATAAACTATTAGTATAGTATCCAATATAGAAAGGCCACTGTTATCATGCAGCAGTTGCAACTTAGTATTTTGTCATAGCTGCATCACAGAAGAAAGTATGTTCCAAAGAAAGTTTTCACACTTCAAAAATCCAGAGGTCAAACAGTTTCTGTAAGCACCTATATAAATCCCATAAATTGAAAGAACGGAGGCTTGTCAGCTACCAGTGAAAAAACCTGTTACAGAATAAACTAACTCCACCAAAATTAACTTCAGAGGTGGTTAAATATAAACCACCATTCAGCCTTTTGTTCAGACACAGTTTGTCCTCATAATAAATGTATACCTGGAGTCCTGATCATTCCTCTCTAATACAGCTCACAGAAAAGAGGGAGGCTCTTGTTAAATTTTAAATAAAAGCAAATATATAAATATTTAAATAAGTTTTTTTTTTAATCAGAAACATCAGTCAAAACAGATTATTACTCCTGACCTTCAAAAATAGCACAGCTTTAAGCACAGCAAAATCAGCATTTTGATAATTTATTCAAATTCTATCTTAATTAACAAATAGTGCATGCTACAAATAAAATGCTCTCACAGAAGAATGAAACAAGCTTTTGAGCTTGGTTCTAGAGAAGCAGTTAAATATTTCATTCACCCACAGCTGGGCCAACAGAAAAAAGCCACTCTAGCTTCCCTCTGGTCTCTCAATATACTGTAACTGTGAATACTGAAGATCCCTTCAATTTCTGATGGCAAACAGTAAAAATCTATTAATGAAAGAGACCACAACAGATTTGCTCAGTCCTTTTCATTATACTGTGGAATACTATTTACCTATTCATTTGCTGATTTTCAGAAACACAGAAGCTAGAGTATTAGGCTCAATCATGTTTAAAGCTACAAAGGTATTCAAAGTCTCTGAGGCACTCTGAAACTAAATCATAGCCAAAAGGAAAAAAAAAAACCAAAACAAACTAAACCAAAAAAATCAAACTCTGAACAACCACAAACCAAGGCATCCCGGGAAGCATTCTGGAAGATTTGATTCTTTATCCACAGACTGACTGTAATGGAATATACAGATCTTGCAATATTACATGAATGGGAATATTTTGCCTTTTGTGAAGATATATTCAGCATGTGATTAAAAAAGACCAACAACCGAGAGTATCCAAAAAATGGAAAAGCCTAGAAGCAAATGACTCTGGATTACTAAATTATACAAGTTAGGAATAAATTAGAGAACTGAGACTAATATAACAAGAGTCAGTAAGATCTGGCCCAAGAATTATCCACAAAGCAAAGAGGCAAACGCCCAGTTTAGACTTGCTGAATTTCACCTGTACCATGTTAAGTTTCAAGCATTCAGTATGGCTTAAACAAATGGGACTGTCCCATTTGTAAAGACCCAATTATACTCTAAATATATCCCCCAGACACAGTACTGACACTGGAGTGGAAAAACTTCCAAGATATACAATAAAAATGTAAACAGCTCTTAATGTTCAAGCTACAACTACACCTTGAGACACACTATTGTGACCAGAATGCAAATACATGAAGTTTGTACTTTGTAACTGGACTGCTGCCAGCTTGAAATGTCAGAAATGGCATAAATGGGACTAAAATCTTTATGCACAGCATTTTGTAGTCCCAAAGAGTCAATACAATGAAGCTGATAAGGAAACACATAAAGAGGAAGGAGTCAGAGACAGCTCAAAGGTTTCTACACAAAAAAAAATACCATCTTGTCCTTGTTCTTTGCATGTGCGGCAGCAACAAAGCAAGTCCTTGGGGTCCCAGCTGCTCACCCCACGGACCTATACCCAGCAAGATACGGGAGCCCCAACCACAAACGAACCTCCCCCCATGGACACCCCCATTGCCTACTACAGGTGTGCAGCCAATTATCCCTATCCCACATAACCCCTCAGCACCATTCCTAATCCCCCATCCTTCCCAAGATGAAGCACCCTCCCCTGCCTCAAGGCAACGAAGCAGCCGTAGCAGAGGCCGCCAAGGGGTGGCACAGTCAGAGGCCACCACTGTCACCCTTCCAGCAGATGCTACTCCTCATCCCCCTTCTCACCTGCACCTGCAGAGGGCTGTGCAAGCAGAAGAGTTGCCTGCTTACTGCCTGTCTAAACAGCAGCATCTCCCATTTGGGAGACACCCCACTGTGCTGGGGCACAAGGGGACATGCGCAGCGCTTGCAGCAATGCCAAGGCTCCTATTCTTAACACTACACCACTAAAAACTTCAGCCCCGGCAGAAGCTGGGTCCTGCCTCCCATCCCAGCAGGCAAGACTTCCATATAAAGAGCGGGTGTGTGGGTGTGCATAAAGAGATGAAAATACTCTCTGAAACACTGCCCAACAATACCACAGATAGAGAGAACTGATTCAAGACCAGAGATGTCAAATGTCTGAGACCCAAGTCACACATCAAAAGATAATTGGCAGGGAAGGTTTCCTTTTTAAACTACCAGCTGGTTCTGGAGTCAAATGAGCTGAAAATTTCTGATGATGATGATATCAGCTTCTAGCCTTCAGGGATTTTCAGGACAATCTGAATACACTACACCTAAATTAACTAAAAGCAGTACTTAAAAAAAAAAAAAAAAAAGCTTAAACATAAAAAAAAATTACAGTAAAATACAGGTCCTTCCCACATATGGCCGAGGCAGACCTCAGCGCAGAACTGCCATACACCTAGGATGTGGGTAATGCAGTGTAACACTGCTTGATGAAGGATTTCTTCCCCAAAGTAAGGTGAGTTCCATTCAAAATAAAAAATTCTCCACAAGTGATGCAGATGCTGCTTCTGCTTTTCTCCTCTCAGGCACACATGCCTTCTTTAAAATAAATAAATAAATAGATAGGTAGATAGATAGACAGATAAATAAACTATATTAAAAAAATAAACAAATAAATGCACAAATAAACAAATAAATACATGTTTTTACAGCTAACTAAGAAAATGCACTCATTCCCATTTACCTAAAAACCTTTGCTGACACTAGGACATCCTCTGTAAACAGTAATTCAATCTTTAGTACTATTATGTAGCATTCAGTGAAGCACTCAGCAGGAATCAGAAAAACCTTCATAATAATCCCTCCTATAAATTATGTTTCATGACAGATTGCATGCCCCCCAAATTTCCCTCTCTTCAGTTGAAATATGTGTGTTTACAGCCTCCCACTTAAATAATACACTTTACATAGCTGTTTCATGCAGGATAAATCAGGCTTGTGTGACTGAAAATGGCAGAAGCTAGGTATCTGCTCTTAAAATAATTATAAGAATTCATATCCTTAATGGGCTTGATTCTTACCAGGTAGTTCATAAGCAGAGTAAGACTTGTATCTCCAGAAACACTGATGTCCTATTCTCAGAACATTATTCATTGCTGTAAGGAGTTTTCAACCTAATGCTGTCTCTTTCCTGCAAAATGCTTTCAAACATCACTTTGTTGTGATAAAAAGGAAATAATACAAAGTTAGGACTGACACATTTGTGACCCTTCTGCAAAGAAAAATTACCTACACTGAAAAAATCTATTTCAGTAAATGTGAATACTTAAGACCTTTATATTTGTCTTCTCCTAAGCACAATGATTTTAAGAAACAACAAAGAGCCTTGTAAATTCCCTTTAAATTGATAATTCACTTTGTTTTACAGACCAGCGGCGGGACTGCCCAGGAACAGAAAGCAATACAGCGGCACAGTCAGTACACAAGCCCAGCAGTTCGCAGCCCTGACTTACTCCATGCTGCGCAATCAGTGACAAGCAGAAGTTTGCATTTAGAGGCAGAATTCAGCTCACAAGATAAACTGCAAAGGTGGAAACTCTTAGAAAAATGCCTCGTCAGGCACACTTTACAGTAGCAGGGAAGGATCTTCAGCTCCAAACTAGTCAGGATTTTTTCTTGCTTATTTTTGCCAGTAAAACCTGGAACCAAACTAGCACTGCAACCATTGTGGGCATTGAAAACCACTGCACAAGTATGCTGGATTTACAATAGCAACCAGGAAACTACTGACATGCAAAATAAATAATTCCATTTTAATATTTGCACTTTTTCTCTTTAAATTAATTGTCTTTAGTTGATAATCCTTGAAAATGTTATCCAACATAACTATGCCATTGTATTCAGTACACATACATAATTATTTAAGCAATTAAGTATCGCCAAGCATGAGTTTAGTCCATTTCTGTCCTTTTCTAATGGGATGGGCACTAGAATTCAACTGAAAAGTAAATAAAATAAATGTCTACTATTTAAAACTAAACTATGGATTGGAAGGGAATCCGGCAAGTGATTTAAGTGTTTTAGATGTAAGAACAATTTACCAAAAAAAGGAAAGCAATATGTACAGTTGGAGATACGGACTGTATACAGTACTACTTTCATGTATGTTTCTGAACTTGTATCATTTTGTTATCAATTCATTCACAATGCTAAAGAGGAAAAAAGCCTTCTTTCTTCAGTTCTCATCAGTTTCTGAAGCTTGTACAAGTCACTGAGTTGAACAATCTGTATGATTGTTCAAGGAAAAGCTATTGCTGTAAATAATGGATAAAGAAATACTATTACAAAGAAGTCAACTTTTATAAGGTTTGTCATTTTGGAAAGTTTTTTTTATTTGGTACCATTAAACATGTCAAATTTTAGATTCCACTAGGTATTACATTATCTAATACTTAACATATTGTGCAGAAAAAATGAAGCAGAACATGGATTAGTGGCTTCTTACGACAATAGGATGGTTTGTAACTTTTCCTTTTTCCTTGATTGCAACCCAAAAATCATGGATAGACCTAACAATACCGCCACAGCAAACTCCAGCTCATTTTCTCTTTGCATCAGGCATAAAATCAGCTTTATTATAGTACATAAAGCAAACAACCTCAGCATTCTGAGTGCTTGCAAAACACTGTCTTCATGAGAACTACACAGCCTCATACAAATTATTTATTTGGTCTGACAAAACCTCAGAATTGTTACATAAAATTAACTTTCAAAGCTGATTGTGATGTTCATGTGATTTTGGTAGTGTATCCTCAGTCTCTTGGAAAAACAGTACTGAAGGTAATAGCTCTAACATGTTCTTGCCCAAAATCCAAGACTGTCAGTACGCCTATACCAGCAGAGCTGGATACAATATTCCAAACCCCTCCTCTTCTCTATTAACTTCAACAGAGCAAGCTGGGAAACTGCTTACAGTATATTTAAAAAACAAGATGCAGTCATGCCTGCAAGAAAATTACCCTGGTCAATGTAAGCATAACAAAATTATAAGAAAGCACATGTATTTCAGAGCAACTGCTTTTATGTACTGTGCATGTGCAGCTCCAGATTGCAAGATTGATTCAGGAAATAAAGGTGACTCATGTATAACACATGTACCTTCCACATATCCTCAGCTGTATTGATTCCACTGACCACATCGGGACGACTCAATTGGTTCCACTCACCTTAACACACATTGGAGGCATTTTGAAAAAGTGCTAACCATTTCTCCAAAATAAAATTTCTGTATACAAACTTCTGTCTTTGTTTCCCAACCTGAGTTTTTGAAGTGCTTTACACCTGAAAACTGAGCCATTTCCTGCATGACGTTTTGCATTAAAGATCTGTTTCTAACTGATGTCACTAACTGGTTAAACAAATAGAAGTTGTACACACCTTAATATAAATTTTTAAAAATTGTGTAAGCTTTATGTATTATTCATGGCACAGTTTTGCCTAAAGCTGATGTAAATTATAACCCTATTCCCACAGTAAGATAAATGAGCTGTAAAGCAGTACACATAACTTCTAACTTCCCTCCAAATCCATTCTGCCAGGAGTTGAACAAGCATGGATCCATCCAGTCAGTTACATGCTAACATAACTGGCACTAATGCCTTTTAAAGTACCCCAAATTCTGTCCCTTCATATTCAAAGGCATTAGTTCAATGCATTTTTTGCAGTTAACAAACATGTAATCTCTCATATAACCTAGTTATAATTGATGAAAAAAACATTTTAAGTACTCTAAAATTTAGATGTAATGGAAGGTATATGTATTTGCATTTCCCACTCGTACATGTCTGGCATCAGCAGTAGAGATAACACTATGTACACTTGCATTGACTTCTGATTATCCAATAAAGTTAAGGGGAAATCTGTGCAAATAAGAAAAGCACTTTCATAATTCAGGTGTGCCATATTAAACCTTATGCTTAATATCTCTGAGTAGTTCGTGAATAATGGAATAAGCATGCAACTGGTTTTCCTTCACATTTTTGGTCAGGAATTGAGAACAGTCACAGTCTTTTGGCATTCTTCACCACACAATCCTTAATCACATTAAACAATCCTTTAAAAGCCAACTGTGAAAAATGTTCATTAAAAAGTATTTAAGTTCTTTAACTTATTAATTTTCTAACAGACATTCCCTACATTGCAGTCTTTCAGCACTAACATTTAAGCTGGTTGCCTCATGCCAAAAGCCTGTCTAATTTTAACTATTCTAGTTCAGTAAACTAATCTAGTCTAATTCAACTTAATCTAGTCAAATACCTGATACTAATCAACAGAAACATTTACATTATTTTTTCTAAATGGATTTTCACTTTCCCTAGTGCCTCAACTTTCTTCTCCAAAGCAGCAAACTACACCGGAAGACAATAAGCAGCTCACCAGCACTTTTCCCTACTGCAATGTTACCTTTTACCCCCTGCAATGTTAAAACCTCTGAGTTTTTCACATTAAAAATTTCATGTTAGAGATGCCAGCTGTTTTTTATTGTTAAGGAGTGTGATATTCTTTGAAGCATTAAAAGCTGCTTATTGTATTGAAAATCATACCACTCAAGGTCAGAGTGCACATAATCTGTTGAATAAAAGTACAGCAATTCTGTAGAAGTTGAAGAGGTCAGCAGAGTTGAGACTCACTTTCAAGTCTGTAGATAACATTATGGACAATCCCAAAACAGGGCAAGTCTAAATCTAGATGGTGTCATCCAGAAGACTGTGACCCTGCCAGCACACAACTGGGTACTAGCACGTCATTCAGGATTCTCCATGCCAAATTCAAAACAAAGAAGTATTAAAATATCATTTATTAATTGAAAATGGGGTTCTACTGCTAGGTGTCCAGACATTTATTAACTTCTTGGAAGCACACCTAGTACATAGTGCAACCAGCTTTGCAGCCCATGGCCTGTCGAAGAAGACTTTTAAAAAGCTCTTACTTGCTCAGTTAATTTTGAAGTATGACAAAGCTGCTCTTCTCCTAACACACACCTATTTTGCCTCCAAAAATCATACTCTTATCACAAATAATCATTACTCCTCCTAACCCCTAAGTAGACAAGGCTATAATAAAACAAGACATTATTTCATTACCATCATTTTGTGATTTTGTTTTATGATTATCCCAATATCATATCCTCTGGCCTGCCAAATGCCATTTTGCTCCACTGGTATCTTTCCAAATAATGATGCAAAGATGTTTTCCCTGGTCTACTGCTTCAGCATATCCCTTTGTGCATCCCTCCAGCGATTGTGTCATTTCCACCGGCTACTCTTCATCTATCTGTTCTCAGTTGTAATTCACCCCTGCCTATCAGGACCCTATCCCGTCATGCCTCCTTGTCTCCCTCCAGCTGACTGAGAGGATACCAACCACCTACCCTTCTCAGCTCCCACAGCCCACTTCTTAAACTTCCAAAACAAGCAACTGCACATTTCCTTCCAAGTCAGCCGTTCTGTCAGGACAGAGGGACCACAAAATACACTCCATTATAACCTTCTAAACCCCTTTTTTCTTGGCAAAGATGACAGTGTGCAGAGACCACTACATCATGCTGCCCGCTGTTGTTTCTTTGTCTGCCTGTGCCCACCTAGGCAACAGTCTTATTTTAAGAATGTGGGCACAGAATATAACTCAGCTGCATTTGAAGATTTAATAGATTATTGCCTGCCTTGGTGAACACTGTCCAACCGCAACATATTAAAATGTATTGGCAAAAAAAGGTTCAGGCTGCTATGCTTTCACTCCTGGTTGCAATGAACCAAGAGCACATGCAGATTCAAATATGACTTCTCATCTACATGGCAGCAAGCTGTTTTGTTTATATAACATACTATTCCACTGGGTATCCGTGTCCTCAGACATGACTAGCAAGTGTATCTTACTTTGAGTTTGCATAGCAAGATGGGGTCCTTATTCATACCTCAGGCTCTGAGTTGTTACTGTGATAACACAGTAAACACTGCTATCACCACCCATGGAAATGCACACCACATGTTCCATTCGCTGTGTCAAGCTGCCATTTGCATGTTGGCTCTAAGCTCCTTGCATTCATTAGATATACTAAGACAAATGAAGCATCTGAGTTTTGGTTGTTTGGTGTGTTTTTTTTAAATTCTGGAAATGAAATAGCAGACATTCTTAATGAAAGTCACCCAAACTTGTAAGACACACATTTATCATTTAAAAATGGCAAATCCTGCAAAAATAAAATGGTAATATGGTAGAGAAAAATAAATTACTAGCATGGAGGAAAATTATCAGTCCATTTTGCAAGAAAGCAGAAAAGCGTACACTGAAAATCTGTGACAACACTAGCACTGAAGACCAATGGGCTCCAAAAGAAACGTGATTCTGCCTTTGCAAAATTATAAGCCTCTGAAAGGCATATGGTGTAATTTTTGGAAATTCTGAATGCTTCCTGTGCTGTGCTCTCTATTTGTACTCCTGAATGGTTATCTTGTAAACAATATAGAAAAACATAATGCTTCAGAAGACCTGGAGTACCTGAGGTTTGGCAGTAACACTGCTGTGCACAGGGTCATAGCTCTGCTTGGGAGAATCACAAGACATGGGAAAGCTTAATGCTTAACATCCCTCTGGGACACAATGTCCAAGCCACCCAGAAGAAGACATTTGTCAATTAATCCGGTCCAGCTCTGGAGTAGGAACAATGTAGAGACAGCCTGGATGGCTACTTCTCTCCAGAGCACTTTGCAGGGACACAGTGACCCTGCAAACCTGGGAAGTGTTACAGCTACGCTGTGATCAATGCAAGCTCCATCTTCTCTCTCTGCAAAGCAGGAGAGGCCCAGGAGACAGACAATAAATATGAATGAGAATTCGTTTTTCCACACTACACATAGCAAAGCACATTCTCATTCATGAGCTCCGCAGCAGAGAAGTTCCAGTTCAGTGCGAGACACTCCATCCCACACAGTCACCTGAGGAACTAAATGCTTCTTAGGAATCTCAGGGATGATATTCCCACATGAATGCATCTACATGTACAAAGGCAAGAGCATTAGAGTTTCTATCCCAGATCTGGGAATTTTGTAGTCATTCTTGCAGAACTCATAAAGTGCTGCAAATTCAACGGTTTCCATTACAGCTTCTCTCCCAACAGCAGCTTTTAAAAATCCAGATATACACCTCCCTGTGTGCCCCATAGGAACACTATAAATAGATATCTGGGGATGAGTGGTCCCACTGTGACCACAAAAAGTTGTGGAAAGCATCTCTTATTTCCTTGAGGCACTGGACAGCATCAGCCAGCCCATTTCCCAGGAGCAGCCCTGACTATGACCGTGGGTCATTGCAGCCCCTATTCAGGCATTTTCAAACCCATATTGTAAACCAGTAAACCTGAACTCCACTACTGCTCAGTCCAGCTAAACATCCGTATTACCCCTGTTTAATTTTTCACCAACTACTACTGTGCTCTGACTGCCAAACACTTCACCAAAACTCCAAACCACACAGACCAAGATGGATGGAAAGTAACAGGCAATTTGTACCTCTAGGCGCTCTCATATTCTCTTGGGGATGAAGGCAGTTGCTCAACATACAACTTTACCATTATATCTTGCAACATTTTATTAATTGCCTCACTGTCAGGGAACTGTTCCAGAATATGCTTAATAAAATTTCTGACACTAGCTAACCCATGGGATGTGCCCAGTGCACAAAAATCAGAGTTTTAAATATTTTTCATTCACTTAACAGAAAGCATGTTACATGCCAAATTTGTAGTCATAGTTCACATCCTTATATGCAATCTTCACCATTTGTGGTCTCCCTACATAAAGAACAAAATTAGACTACCAGCATACGCTCTGTTACATTTGGGCCATTAATATTACAGCAGATCTGGCACCAGTTAAAGTGAATCTGCATAGATGAAGGAGCAATCATTAAGGCTTTATAGACTCGCTTTCCTCCGGAGTGTCAAAAATCCTCCCCACATGCCCTCAAGTGCTGGAGTTCAGTTTTGATCTCTGATTTAGCTGAAAGATGTGTAAAAGCAGGCACAGCATTATCCATTGACAAAGTGCCTGAGACGTCCCTGTGCGTTGTTTATTCCAGTGAGTGCATAAAATATCTTGCGGTCATGAAATGTGTCAGAATGATGTTTACTTTGAACAGAAATATACAATTATCTTGTTCATAAAGCAGAAACCTCTCAACAAGAAAACTCAGCTCATGATATTTCTGCAAAGAAATACTGCTACAGGAATCCCAGTGCTTTGGGAGGACAGTACTTTCCCTTTTATTTCCCTCCTTTTTTAAGCATACATTTGGCTGTTCTATTTCAGGAATGCATGGGAAAGGCTATATAGTTCAAAATGAGAAAAACAATATTCTGTAGAAGCAGATCCAATTTTAATTACAAAGCAATACAAAATCTGTATGGACACAATCAGAAAACAGAATTTGCTAAACTGGCTTCCCCCTGGATTCATAACCTTTCTTCATGATTCAGCCTGCAGAATAAAACACTCAGAATGCTCCTCCAGCAAACATTTTGGTTTCTACGTAAGCAGTGAATCCTCCGGAGACAGAGGAGGCAGTGAGAGGTTAGGAAATGCAATTCCTTCTGTATCTCTCAGAGAAGTGCCAAACATTATGTAGGGCACAAACCAGCTCTGCAGGTTCACCATGAACATAGCTCTTGTCTTCTCTGAACACTGTCAAATCAGCGAATTAGGAATTTCAAAAAGGATTTACATGTCACCATGCCTACCTGCTTGTTCTTTAAAAAAAAATGGAAATTAGGAGAGGGGGAAAAAAACACTTTGATGCAGTGAACAGAAAAAAGAAGTTCCTTCCTCAACAGATTACCTGTGTGGCCAAGACTGAAAGCAAAGAGGTTTGCTTCATAGAGAAAAAGGGTAATACAAATAATACTAGAAATACTGAGACACAGCAAGTAAGAAAACCACAGAGGTCAGTTTGGGGCAGGAGAGGAGCAAGGACATCACAGGCATAACTAGCAACCTTCCTGGACATCAAGAAGAATGTATTACCTCTAGGGCCATACCTGCCAACACCTGGTAGAGTTTTCATCTTTCTTGGAGTACCACTGAAGCACATCTTGGCTAAGGAGAAGGAAGGCACTAAAATTGCTATTAGAAATCAGTGCTCTCAAAATGACCAAAAGCTCCACCTGTGGATGGCGAGGAGAAGAAAGGAAGGGAAGGCATCTAAATCCACATCTGCGTCTTCCCTTTTATTTCCTAATCAATAAAAGATACAGCTAGCCAGAGCACTTAAAAGCAAGTTAATGGAAATGCGTCAAATGCAACAAAAGTTCTTCCATCCTCAGAATAATGGCCATATATGGAAAAACTGAAAAGGAAATACAACTTTTTCACAGTTTTTGGACTACAATGATAGCCCTGATCACAAAGCAAAAACAGCATAAATATTCACAGAGTAAAAAAGAACTGTAAAAAGACAGATGGTAGAACTGTGAATAAAAAAATATTCAGTTTGTGTCTATTTTTTCAGGACGTGAGATACCCACTGATCTGTTTATCACCTCATGACAGAAAACTATGTATCATTTCCTGTAAACAAGACAGGATGTCTAAATAAATTCTAGCACAAAAAAAAAAAAAAAAAAAAGATGCAAATATTCATACAGAATATTCATACAGAAGAGTATGTTAGCGGTACTAAGAACTTTAACAGGAAATTCACCTAGGGAGGAAGGGAGGTTTAGTTTTCAAAAACTATTTGTTTCCTCATGCTATATGAAAGCCACCAGAAGACACAGAAACATTTCCATTATTCCTGAACCACCCCAGTATCATTCAGGATTTCACATAACAGTTCAAATGTAAAGAATGGGCAAAAATCTGTACTATAAAGACTGAAACTGCTGGAACTCAATTTCAAAATACGTAAATTCCATTAAGGCTCTGGGAAAGACAGAAAAAAATGTAATATGAGTAAGAGGAGTCAGCCTAGTAGAGCATGAAAATAAAGATATTTCTGATTTTAAAATCAATGAAAAGAAATTAAATTGGTAAGAATGAATTAGTTAATGAGCAAGAAGGTGAAGAAAGTGAAGTTTCTAAGGTACAACGTGATTGTTATAAAACCAGATCATTATAAACTGCAGTTAGCAAAACAAAGACATAGGAACAATTAGGATACTGTAGAAGCCTTACAACTATACAGACCATTACAGGTAAGTTACAGGATGTACACAAACTAACACATACACATTACTCTGTGCAAAGTATGTTACCAAGAACAACAAAATTATAACAAGTGAGTCACGACAATTCACTGAGCCAGTAAACTACAAAAGATGACCCCCCCCAAAAAAAGGGGGGGGTGGGGGGGTGGGGGGACAGGGTGGGGAACCAAACACCAAAATATAGCATGAAACTTCAAAAACCAGTACTTCTGGTAATCACTGTCCAAAGACTACAGATCATCACCAAAATGATGATTGAAAAAACCACTTTGGGAATAAACCAAAAGTCAATGAGACAAAAGTAAGCAATGATTAGTTGAAGCTATAACAACTCTTTGAATGTTCTCTGTGAAATAATTACAGGAATCAGCAAACCAGGGAATGATGTCTATCAACAGATATAAGTTTCTGTTGTGTATCCAACACAGTGTATTGCCCCACTTCCAAAAAAAAAAAAAAAAAAAAAAAGTAGAAATCATAACTTACAAGTACCATGAATACAAGCACTGCAAAAAGGACTGAAAACTGTCTGGAGGACTGAAGAAAAGGTTAATGAAAAAGAGATGCCCCTGGTGAGTTAGATGATGGCCTCAGCAGGGTATTGCAGGAATCTGGGTTTAAGCATAGTATTGATATCTTCATCCACGATGGAGAGGGCAGTAAGCTAAGAGTTGCTGAAAGGCAACTGCAGAACAGAAAGGGTCTGCAGAGCAGAATTACAATTCATATTTCCCCTCCTGCCCCAATCCAACCGAACTCCCTTTGGTTCTTGATACATTCACAAGCTGTGTGAGCCCTTAACAGAGCAGGGAGATGGCAAACCAAACTGCAACAGAGCTCACCTCTTGACACCTTAAAGCACATGTGAAGTAAAAAATAAGGAAGGAAACAGATTAGAATAGTAAAACTTACCTTATCAGTTGGGATCAAAGATTTATGAACTACATGTTCTTTCACTGGAAAGAGTTTCTAAATAACAGAATAAAACAAAAACAGATGCAAACACTGGAAGGGTATAGTCAATACTGCCACCTTCTCTGCAGTGCACCATATAACCTCTGAAATCTCCACACAACTGGAGTCTTGCTCTCTTCCCCACACATACCAGCACCCAACTCCTGGAATTCCTTCTTCTACAGTAGTATTTTACCCCCTTTTACTTAAGTTAAAACTCAGGCCAACTACATGAATTATTTTGTGCGGTCTCATCATCACAACATGAATTAAGCATTCTCTTACTGTGTTTTCCCTGGAATTACACCATAAACTCTTCAGGGCAAGATATAAACCAGCCTCTGATTCTCAAGAAGCTACAGGATGAAAATTGCTACTTATTTGGTGCATGTAATCCATGCACAAAAAATAACCAGCATTGTCTCGAACACGTCCTGAAACTGTGTAGATTATTGTTTGCCTTTCGCTTAGATGTGCCGCTCTCTTGGCTTTTTCATGCCCACGAGCCAGCAGCATCATTTGGTTTGGGGACTGAAGATTCCTGCTCAAGTCTTCTCTGTTCTGGTGGCTGTAAAGTACTAACTGCCAGACCGTATGAGAAAACTAATCTGAAAATCCTGGCAATGTGAGTGGATTCTCCAGTCAAAACAGAAAAGCCTGCCTGGATCTGCACCTAGCAACTGGCAGGGGCACTGCGAGCTGCTGGAGAGATTTCGTGTGAACGGCTGAGTCTGCACGCTGAATCACTCACGGCACCGTCTGTAAAAGCCTCTGCTGTTTCCTTCCTTGCCCCAGGATGGAGCTAAAAAAAATTTACACAGAGCAGGAGCAAGCAGGGTCCATGCATTTGGTGCATTCCACCTGTTGGCACACTGAATGCCTCCAGATAAATCCTTGAAGTCAGCTAAATTCAAGCTGGCACTGCACAGCTTCAAGAGTTCAACTCGCACCCCGGGTAACTGTCCCGTCTAACAGGAGAGCAACCGTCACTCTCTGATGGCAAAGTATTTATCTTTGTTACCCAATTTTAAAGTAACAGAGTGAAAGTGAAGGATCAGCTGTCTTTGAAAGCCCTACAGAAAGAGGTTTAGAATTACCTTCTGTAGCATCTCTGTGGCATGCATAGCACTCCATAGAGCATCTCATCTGCATTTTGCAATTACTGTTCAAAGAAATAACCATGTCTCATTTCTCACTCCACTATAGGGCTTGGAGTTTGTGTCTGTAAAAATAAAAACAAAAACACACCACCAATTGGTGTCCTGATCCTGCAGTCTATGCTAACAGCATTCAAAAAAAAAAAAAAAAAAAAAAAAAAAATCAAGAATCTGTCATCCCAGAAGAGATTACAGGTTCAAATCCAAGATTACACCCATAGATCCTAAACACAGCTATTTTGTAAGCACCTACTAAAACCAGTGCTACTCCTAGTTTAACTACCACCAACTGTTTAAGATGCTTTACACAATACTTAAGATATCTTCCACTTAGAAGGACAGTGTTATGAACACAGTTACCATTTCACACGTTTCAGTATCAGAACTATATAATGTATCTTTAGTCATTCAGAAAATCATTTTTTCTTCTTTTCTTTTTCTTTTTGAAAACTGAGATTGCATCTATACTAAAACTACTAAAACACTCCAAGCATTTGGGGGCGTTGAAAGCCACCACCCACGCTAGCAAACTATTAAGGCATTGCCTGACAAAAATCTGGTCTGTGCCAATTAGCATTCTTGCAGACCAGTTCCCAGGCATCGCCTGGCAGATAGAAGGGTCCAGGAACCATTCCCAAAAGACAGTTCACACACAGTCATTCTGTCTTGGAGACAAAAACGTTTGACTAGCCTCCGTGTGTGGAAACAATACAAGTACACCATTACAGTCTGAACTTTATGCATCAATTTCCACAGGTTTTCACCATTAACTTGAAATTGTTTGTGACTGCTTTTTGGTCTCTTTATATTTAATAAATTATTAAGTCCTGTAGTAAATTCTCCTGTTTGGGTATGGGGGATGAGGGGATTGTTTGTTTGCTTGCATTTTGCAATCCCATTTCTTTTTTGCTTTTGTTGCAGTTACATGAAAGACCAAAAAAAATGGGCGTACAGACTGTATGGAAAAGGTTTTATGCAGTGTTGTCAGAAATACCCAAAGTTATCTTTGCAACACATACCCTTTTATAGTAAGTTTACACATTACAACATCAGGACAAAAAATGGCCAAGTGCAAATCTTGATTTTTGGACTTTTTTTAAAGCACAATTATCTTCCAAAGAGAGTTGCTATTGGGAAAATATCATTGTGAGATAGTATGTTTGCAAGGAGCAAAGCATGTCTTCAATCCAGGTTGTTGACTCCTTCCTGGGGTTTAAGTAAACAACGGAAAAATTACAAGTGTTTTTAATGAAGATGTTGACTCATTTTACATTTTTCCAAAGGAAGCCTTTAAAGAGCAATCATTTTACAGCCACTTGATACTTATGCTTCTTACTGCATCTATCTTGAATGGCCAGATTTCCAATTATTGCGGGAGTTATTTCTGTTTGCAAACCCTTCTGCTGAAAAAGAACTCGTGGTATATAGCCCATACCTTCTCACTTCTGGCTGTGAGCAACCTTGAGAAATTTTATACACGTACTTAACCTTATACAGATTGATATGACACATTTTATCTCAAGTTTCCAGCATTACTCTCAGTCAGGGGAAACTTTCCCTCTAAATGTAACAGTTACTAGAGCATCAACGTTCAGTCTTCATCCCTGGGTCCTCCTTAATCGAGTTTCTCAGAAACTCCCACAAACTGCAACCATGAATAGGATGATTACTATTCACACTTGGCCTACTACAGCCATCATTAACTGTGAGCTGGAGAACAGCATCTATCTTGACAGCACACTGAAATGGCAAGAGCTGATTATCAACACACCTCCATCAAAACCAGCGTGTTAAACCCTAAAGAGAGGAAAAGAGAACACTTCTATGAACTGAATGCCTGTAGCTGGAAAGGATAAAATAAACTGACAGTGGAGGAGTCATGGAAGAAAAGAGTGTTTGGGGTTTTTTCTTTGGTTGTTTTGGGGGTTTTTTCTTTTTAGTTTTATTCCAGAAAGAAAAAAGATTTAGTATTAATTTAATTACTGCTGGATTATTAGAATTGTGTTTTCACTATCAGACAAGGAATTAAAACAGAGTGAGAACAAGATAATCTGACAGAAAGATAAAGATGATTTATAAGGTCTAGAAAGGGTCTCCAAGAAAGCAAGGCTAGGGAGAAAAATGAGGCTGTATTTAAGCAAACAAAGAATAAAGGAACAGACAAGAAGCCTCAGCTGAAGGAAGAACTATGAGGAGATATTTTCCATATGCAGCAGGGAAAGACACAGCAGAAGTCATCTGGTGACAGCTTGACTTTAACAGGAAAAGCAGAGAAAGATTATCTGGATATTACGAACCTTGCCAACAGGTTGATACTATCCACACTGGGGAGTAGAGGGGGAGTGCAAAAAGAGAGACAAAATAAGAAGATTAAAGAGAGCCATTTTCAATCTGTGTGATTTAATAAGCCAAAATATCCAGAAGGACAGATACCTGTGCTACAGAAAACAAGCATTTTGTCACAGAAAAATGTCTCCAGTCCTCCCAACCCACCTTCCTTTTTTGAAGGAGAAGAGAAAAATAAGCTGCCATTTCTCCTATTCTTTAACCTAAGTGTTTAAACCTTGAGTTTTTAATATACCATCTGTTCCAGGGGACCAGCAACAACCATACAGGCAAAATCCAGACTCCCTCTTTCACCTTGCCATAGAAAAGGCACTAATCTCTTCTTTTGTTAAAGGTAATTTCAGGAGCATTGATACACATTATTAAATCATTCCTGACCTATACAGAAAATTCAACCTAGGCAAATAAAACAAAAAAGTGAAAATACAGTCCTTCCTCATCAATAATTCATTTTGGCTTTAATCTTAGGTCGGTTAATTCTGCCAAATGATCGCTTCTCAGCTGCCTCCTATATTAGATCTGTATCAGTACACTGAAAATGCCTAGACAGACGAGAGCATCTCAAGGCGTGAGAAGACTAAGCCTCATCAGGTGCCAAAAGCCCTTTCAAGACTAAAGAGTGTGTTAAGTTTCTGCAAGCAGAAAGCACCTTGTATCTCACAGGACCCACTTTCCACCTCACGGGATCAAACCGATGATTTGCAGCTTGGAGATCTAAGCTATGCTGCATTGTATTATTGATTTTCCAGTTGCCTTTTATTATTACTACAGCTCCACCCCTACTGTTCAGCCAGTGTCCAAACATGCATGACAACAAAGAATGTAAAAATTTTTATTCAAAGCTGTAAGAAAAATGAACGGTGGGTAAAAGTGAAAAAATTATACTTACATTTTAAATCAGTAACTGTTCTTTTAGCTTGTCCTTGTTAACTAGCTAACTTCGTCTAAAGATACCCAGATTTTTCATATTTTTTTCTCCACACTGCAGCACCAGGCCTCACCAATATATTAAAATACTTATCATCTAGACTGTTTGTATTTACTGAAACACATGTTCACCTTCAACCCTGGATCAGGCAAGTCCATAAGCACACATCTAAGTTCCCTTGCCTTTGTTTACTAGTAATCAAAACATGAATTATAATGCCAACTGCAATACACAGTAAATACACAGTGAAAATGAAAGGCAAGATCATTGTCTTTAGGATAGAGAATTTTCAGATTTTGTTCATTAATCAGACAACACTGAGGGTGGAAAAAAAACCTAATTCAACATCATTAATAAGCTTTATCCAACACAAAAGCAGTTCAGCTGCAGTTTAGTATATATTGGATAAAATCCTGCATAAGCCAACTTTGTAAGTATTTTCATTTAAGAATAACAAGAAAGAACAAGAAAGTTTGTGAATTGGTAGCAGCATATAAGTATTACACATAGATATGTGCCTTTCCCCTACCAGAGGTACAGAAACCAATGTTAAGCAAATACTGAGCTTCACAAACACTTACCAAAATCCATCAAGGCAATTAATTTCTTAATTTGTAATAAGAACTCCCAACACCCTAGTAACTTTCTAGTAGCAGTTTCTACTCCTTGTTTCTTTTTGAGGCTTGGAAAGAGCTAAGAGCACATCTGTAACTGCTATTAAAAAGAAAACGTGTTACTGCAAATTTAATCAAACACACGAAATGACAACAGAGGTAGCTTTAACCCACAGGCTTAGCTTAATTAGAGAGGCTTCTCATGTGCAACTCTCACCAAGAGTACCTGTTGTAACTGTACAATTAGAGGCTCAAGCATGAAGTTAGGAATAAAAGCCCTAGTATGTAGTTTCTAAAATGTGTCAACAGAACATGGCACAGAAACCATCCTAACTTGCATCGCCTTCCTTATCTCGTCTTACTATTTTGAACCATCATAGCATCATCCCAGCAGCTCAAGGCACTTGCTGGTTACGGTTCTGACATCGCTTACAGGATAAATATAAATTCACTAAATCTCCTGCCTGCTGTCTACATAATCCCTTAACCTTTCCCTTTCCGCAGCTATGGTTCTCTGCCTTCTCCTCATCTCCAGCCTCTCTGCTCTTTTCATTCTCATGCTGCCTTCCCTTTCCCACTTATTTTTCCAAATCATTGGCATTCAGCATATCTTTACAGTGAGATTCATGGTCAGTATTCCTTTTACCTCACAGCCTGCTTCAGCATGTTGTTCTGTTTTTTACACTTTACTGAGGGATGGGAATTTTAAAGACAGTCCTTTGGTTAGCAGATTTCTATTAAATGTAGCATCTGCCTACAAGACACAGACCAAGCAGAAAATATTATGCAAGAAGGCAAGTTTGCAGTCATAAACGTGCTACAAAAAGAATTAGACAGGACAGTGTATGTCACATTTAAAAGGAAAAGAAGAAGTCAAGCTAGTAAATTATTAGCCAAACTAAAGGCAGCAGTATTGTCCTGCTTTTGGCTGGGGTAGAGTTAATTTTCTCCAGAGTAGCTGCTATGGGGCAACGTTTTGGATTTGTGCTGAAACAGTGTTGATAACACAGGGATGATTTAGTTACTGCTGAGCAGTGCTTACACAGAGTCAAGGCCTTTTCTGCTTCTCACCCCACCCCACCAGTGAGTAGGCTGGGGTGCCACGAGAAGTTGGGAGGGGACACAGCTGGGACAGCTGACCCCAGCTGACCAAAGGGATATTCCAGAACATATGACGTCATGCTCAGCATATACAGCTGGGGGAAGAAGAAGGAAGGGGGGACATTCGAAGTGATGGCGTTTGTCCAAGTAACCATCACACGTGATGGAGCCGTGCTTTCCTGGAGATGGCTGAACACCTGCCTGCCGATGGGAAGCGGTGAATGAATTCCTTGTTTTGCTTTGCTTGTGTGCACGGCTTTTGCTTTACCTATTAAACTGTCTTTATTTCAACCCATGAGTTTTCTCACTTCTGCTCTTCTGATTCTCTCCCCCATCCCACTGGTAGGGGCGGAGGAAGTGAGCGAGGGGCTGCGTGGTGCTTAGTTGCCGGCTGGGGTTAAACCATGACAGTCCTTTTCAGTGCCCAATGTGGTTTAACCCCAGCCGGCAACCAAGCACCATGCAGCCCCTCACTCACTCCCCTCCCCCCTCACCAGTGGGACTGGGGAGAGAATCAGACGAGCAGAAGTGAGAAAACTCATGTGTTGAGATAAAGACAGTTCAACAGGACAGAAAAGGAACAAAATAATAACAATGGTAATAATAATAATAATGATAATGATAATAATAATAAAAGAATTAGAATATACAAAACAAGTGATGTACAATGCAATCGCTCACCACTTGCCGACCAATGCCCAGTCAGTCCCTGAGCAGCAGTCCCCAGACAGCTTTCCCCCCAGTTTGTATACTGGGCATGACATCATATGGTATGGAATATTCCTTTGGCCAGTTTGTGTCAGTTGCCCTGGCTGTGTCCTCTCCCAACTTCTTGTGCCCCTCCAGCCTTCTTCCTGGCTGGGCATGAGAAGCTGAAAAATCCCTGACTTAGCCTAAACACTACTGAGCAACAGCTGAAAACATCAGAGCATCATCAACATTATTCTCACACTAAATCCAAAAACACAGCACTATACTGGCTACCAGGAAGAAAATTAACGCTGTCCCAGCCAAAACCAGGACAAGTATTCAAACTGCACAGAAATTGCTCCTGAATTAAGATTAAAAAGGCACAAGGCCATCTTACGCTATTGGACCATCAGTGGCAGAAAGAAATGAGCCTTCTCAGATTTTGTCACCCCCATTTTTACCTATGCAAAAAAAATGTAAAACGTCTAAGAACACACCACGAGTAAACCAAAGCTTTGCTCTTCTTGTTTTCTTCCTGATTTCTAAACCAGTTTTTAAAAATTATGCCTTCTCCTTGCTCAGAAGCTGGACACACACAGAAATTCAAGTTTGTTCTTATAAACAACAAACAAATAATCATTTAAATACATTTAAAAAAAAAAAAAAAAGGTAGTGTAGCCAGGTGATATTTTGGGGGCTATCTATACAGATTTTTGTTTGGGAAAGCTCATACAAAGCAAAACCTGTGTCATTATCAAAGCCCCATTACTACACAATTTTACCTATGGGCTGAGACACAAGAAGATGCAGTCATACAGTATTTCTACAAATAAACACACAAACAGCAAAGTTCACTACCACTCTCAGAAAATAATAAGCTCCAGCTGAGAGAAAAGTCTCATTCATGCCAATCTTATCTCCAGTTTTGCACAGCTGGACCTGAACAGCTCAAGGAGTAAAGTAAAACTTTTATTAATTTAAAACTTAAGTAACACATTAAATGTAGCATTTTTCCAGAGTGAACTTATAATTTTGTATTAACCTCACGTAGAGAAATAAATTTAGAGTTATAATGGTTACTAATACACATTTACTCGTATTTTTTAAAAAATTAAAGGAACGGTAGCAGTAGTCACTTCAGTTAAGCAAGGTATACTGAAGCCCATGCCTTATTTAAAGCATGCCAGTGGCACCACTGAACCCAAGGTGTACTTACATATTTAATAAGTCTACCATAACAGGACCTTGACAGTTAACTTTACTGACAACTGAAATAAACAGAATAAGCCAGGCAAAAAAAAAAAAAAAAAATCCTTATAATTTAAGATGTTTAGGCTATTGTTACTAAAAGGTTAATTAGATGCGTGAAGTTATTGCATGAAGCCTGCAAAAATGCAAGTTAAGTGCTCGTTGTGTCAATGACTCAGAAAATAAGTATCTCATTAGTACCTCCAGAAAGGAGGTCTTCCTGCTGCTCCAGACACATTTCCAATAGTTTTGAAGACCTACTTCCCCTACTGCCCTCTTTCAAGCCTTGGTTCTGTGCTTTATCAGGCAGGCTGCACAAGCAGGTCACCTGTCTCTCTTGCACATGGAAACAGACAGTGGCCACTGGCCCTTCAGGCTGTTTTTCATAACCTCTCCATTTTAGCTGTGCCACTACAACTTCACCCTACTGCTGCTGTAAGACTGCCTGACATACGGGTCCCGGAGAGGCTTCACAAACAAACAAAAAACACGGGAAAATAAATGTCTTCACAAGAATCAGTTAAGCATCCCTCAGGCCCCACACCTTTCCTGTGTCTGTCACCACTTCGGCTAATTCGCAGTCATGAAGTCTCTCAGATGAGGAGGACGACACACTGAATCCCGACCTTTGAGCTGCAAACCTAGCCTTGAGCAACTTGGTGACCTACATGGCAGCTGCACAGCTCGATAACTAGTTGGCTGGAGTCTGCAAATGCATGATTCATCTCTGATTCTCCCCACACTACCCCATATGCTGTGCCTAGACTGTTTGCTATAAAATGTAATTTCCAAAAGCAGGCTTTATTAGCCTGTTGGCTTGCTGAAACACTGCTTTACTTTAATAGTAAAAAGAAAAATTTATTTTATTTTCCTACCTAAACACTATGAAATTTACACAGGGAGAAAAAAAAAAAAACACATATATATGCAGCACCTAAATACATCTGCTCTTGCTTACTTTTCCTAACACTACCTCCCAATGTTTTAGCTGAGTAACACACAATTCTGGTTGCACATTTTGTAGGGCCAAAGATCTACAGTGCATCCACAAAGGTTTTAATTAGCAGACATCTCTGCACTGAGTTGATACTGGGGCCTTCTGATACTAGCCCACGTCCACAAGCCAACTGCTGGAAAGATATACTTGAAAAAGTAGGGTTTGGCAAAACTTAGTGTGCTAAAATGCAGCAAATCATCAGCTACATACATCACCATCCACACTAGCTGCATATCTTCCCTCCTTTCCCCCTGAAAATGCACAGCTAGAATTTCAGTCATCACCCTTCCTTACTGCATGCCGTGTCCTTAAGAGACTCTGTTGGCATTTCTCGGTGTTGTAGAATTAGGCTTTCTTATCCTCTTAATGACCAAAACACAGCTGTCCAACATGTTCCAGCTGGCACAACCCTGGCATCTCTGCTGTTAACCCAGCAGCACTTCATCTGGGCTATTCTGTCGCGCTGAATATGCATCAATAAGCATATATACAACTAACTCGCAACTTTTGGTTTTTCCGTTCAAAAATAAGATTGCAGCATTGTGGAAGCTCCTAGCAAGTTTTGTCCACATTAGGAAGTTCATATACACATCTGATCAAGAGGCTAAAGACAAAAAGTTGAGTGGTTTGGGATTTGTTAGTCTAGTGTCTTAACAGCTACACAAATACAAGACAAATTATAGAGCTAAATTATATCTCCTCTGTATATAGAGTGGCAGGTAAGGGATAGCTATCTATAGATAGGATTAGGCAGTTCAAAGTGTATGGCACGGGAAAGAGTGAAAGGTAAGTCAGAACTATGAAAAGTCATCATTAATTGCATGTTTCTGCTGAAGTGACCAAGAGCAAAGTAGTTCCTCATACCACAATCTGCATTTACATGTTTAGAATTTCAGTACCTAAAAATCCTAGGGAAAAAAAAAAACAGGAGCCATTCCCACTTTTTAAATATTTTTGGTCAGTGTGCAGACTCAGGAAGGCAAGCTCTAGATGAGTTTATAATAGAATTCAATTTTCAGGATTACCCTTAGAACTGTAATAGTTAAAAAATTTTCAACTGTGGTGTAAAACACTTTCCCCCTGCATATATTACATGTGGAATGAGCCACAAGGATGCAATATGATTCAACTGGTTCTGAGCTCATTACCTCACCTTGCACAATGTAACACCTAAAGTAATGACTGATTTTTTCTACCCTGTGGGCATCAAAGGGCATACTCGGTATGTGTAAATCTGTTGAGCACTGTAAATCTACAGAGCTGTAATGATACCATCTCAGATTCTGACTTTAAATTCATCATTGTTTAAAGAGACTAATTTTTAAAGATGCCAATAAGTTATGCAAAGCTTGCATTAAGCTCCAAGACTCTGAAGGCCATTCTGCTTCTTACCCATTAAAGCTATGATCTCATAACCACGCTATTCATTAACAAGAGCACTACAATGATACAGGTACAAGATGTTTCAGTGATTTCCTGTTACTTCCAGGCTACATGCTGTGTGAGTGCAACTAGTACACAGGGACAAACAGGGAGAGGAGTGGCTGGAGAGCAGCCCTGCAGAAAGGGATCTGGGGCTGCTGGTGGACAGCAGGCTCGATGTGAGTCAGCAGTGTGCCCTGGCAGCCAGGAGGGCAAACCGCATCCTGGGGTGCATCAAACACAGCATGACCAGCCGGTCAAAGGAGGTGATTATCCCGCTGTATTTAGCGATGGTGCGGCCTCACCTGGAGTACTGTGTGCAGCTCTGGGCCCCACAATTTAAGAGGGATGTTAATGTCCTTGAATGCATCCAGAGGAGGGCAACAAAGCCAGTGAAAGGGCTGGAAGGCATGTTCTGTGAGGAGCGGCTGAGGACCCTGGGTTTGTCTAGTTTGGAGAGAAGGTGGCTGAGGGGCGACCTCGTTGCTCTCTGCAGCTTCCTGAGGAGGGGAAGTCGAGAGGGAGCTGCTGAGCTCTTCTCCCTGGTACCCAGCGACAGCATCCATGGGAATGGCTCAAAGCTGCACCAGGGGAGGTTTAGACTGGACATTAGGAAGCATTTCTTTACCAAGAGGGTGGTCAAACACTGGAACAGGCTCCCTAGAGAGGTGGTTGACACCCCATGCTTGTCAGTGCCTTAAAAAGAGGCATTTGGACAATGCCCTTAATAACATGCTTTAACTTTTGGTCAGCCCTGAAGTGGCCAGGCAGTCAGACTAGATGACCGTTGTAGATCTCTTCCAACTGGAACTATTCTAATCTATTCTAGTATTAAATGGCTCCATTGGAACTAGTAAAAAAAAAAAAAAAAAGAATTTGGTCCAAGCAAAAATGTAGCTTGCAACTCACGGCACTTGATTTTTTCAGCCATAGCTGGTCTTTGTACAAGACCACGAACTTGATTCAAAGCTGTGGATATTTCATACTACCAGAGAGACAGAAACGCTGACTGTGAGTGACAAACAACTTCCTAAAAGACCACTCACACCTTTGGATCTGGATGCCAAGTTAATCTCAGCGATTCCACGAATGCCATAGAAATTTCAAACAGAGTAACTTGGTTTCTAACGCTTGCGGTTTAAGAATCTGTGAGACTTCCATAACACGTTAGAGTTTGGGTCTTGTTAGGACACCTAAAATAGCCCTGCTCTCACACACTACAAGCACTGCCGCTCCACCAGAAATTCACAGACTCCTTACTCTTCGCCTCCTTATTACCTGAAGGAATAAAAAGGGACTAAGCGTTTGGGAAGAGGGACCACAGCAAAGTTGCTTTCTTTCCAACTGCACAACTACTGTCACTGAAAACCCCTCTGCAAGTTATCTTTTGCCTTAAACGAAGAGGAAGGGGGAGCAGCACTTCACGTTGCACTCTGCCCGCTCTCTCGGTAACGGCGTTTCCCGACACCCGCTCCCAAGGCAGGGCTTCCCCGGCACTGGAAAGCAGGTCCCCCCCGCACACCACCTCCGCAGCAAGAAGCGCCCGCCGGGGCGCTCCGCCACCGCGCCGCGGGACGGGGAAGGCGCCGCCGGGGTCCCCCCTCCTCGCCCGGGCCGCCGCAGCCCAGCGGGCTCCTCCTGCCCGCGGGAATGCCGTGCCGGGGGGTGCCGGAGCACGGCCGTCCCGGCGGCTCCGGCAGCGGCCGGGCGGGCTCCGTGCCGTGCCGTGCCGCGCGATGCCGTGGCGCAGCGCCGGGAGGCGGCGGAGAAGCCGCGGCTGCCCGCGCCGCAGGTGCGCGGAGCCCCGCGCCGGGGAACGGGGCGTGCGGGGAGCTGCCGCCGCGGCCGCGCCGTAGCCGCCGCCCGGGCCCTGCGGCCGGCTCCGCGCCGGGGAGCCGCCGCCCGAGTCCCGGCCCGGCTCTGCGCCCCCGGGCCGGGGTGCCGCTGCCCGCCGAGCCGCCGCCGCCGCCGCCCTTCTCCCCGCCGGCACCTGGATGTGGCAGGAGATCTCGGAGTCGTCCAGCAGCCGCACGGTGCATTTCATCTCCGGGCTCAGCGACCTGATGCTGGAGCTCCGGAACCGGATCATCCCGGCAGCCCGCCCGCCGCCGCCGCCGCCGCCCCGCAGGCAGCCGCAGGGGGCCAGCCTGCAGCGGCGCCCGGCCGACCGCAGCACGGCACGGCACGGCGCGGCACGGTACGGCACGGCACGGTACGGCACGGCGCGGTACGGTGCGGTGCGGTGCGGTACAGTACGGTACGGTACGGCACGGTACGGTACGGCACGGCACGGTACGGTACGGCGCGGTACGGCGGCGGCGCCGCCCCTCAGCCCCGCGGCGCTCCGCCGCCGCCGCCCGCCATCCGCCCGCCCGCCGCGGCTGGGGCCGCCGCTGCGTCAGGCTGCGCTCCGCTCGCCGGCCTCAGCATCCTCCTGCGCCCGCCCCCGGCACGGCCCGGCACGGCCCGGCCCGGCACGACACGGTCCGGGGAGCACCTCTCCGCCCTCACCCGCTCCTCCGCCCCACTGAGTCCCGCGGGGCTCCTCTGCGAGGCGCCGCTCCGTCGGGCTGGGGGAAAAAAAGGCAGCCCCGAGAGGGAAAGGGTCGGCGCGTTTGTTCGCCTCCCCCGCCAAGGGCATGCTTCGCCTGGTTTTGAGTGGACCTGAGCGACTGGTGCTCGCGTGGGAGTGCCCGGTGCCCCGCAAAAGGGGAGACATCCCCTCGGCTGTCGGCGGGGAGCGAAGTCCCCACGCTGCCTGCCTGCCCAGAGCGTGGGTCTCCGGGGTATCCCAACACCGCCCGACCCGGGAGAAGGACCCTGTGAAATACATATACACATACATGTGTTTTGTTATATGTGTAACAAAATCTGCCAAAGAAGATGGGAGAGCTGTCAGGAAACAGAAGAAAACATAATGCAACTTTATGTGAGAATGCAAGTCTTGGAAACTTGCTTCCTCGGGGAAAAAGAATGGTCCCTTAGGGAGGAGCAGTCTCATCCCCTCTGTTGTGCAAGTGGGAAAGACAATACAGCATCCAGTGGCTTCGCTAGTATCTTCTCCACCCCGAAAGGGTATATACGTTTGTGCAACACCTTGCAGGAAGCAAGCACTAAAGTTGACCAGCCTTGAAATAGGCATCAGCACTGTGTTGAAAAATGAGCTCTTCCTGTAATGACGGCCGCACACAAGGTATACTTCAGTCATTTTGCCTAGTTGTCCGCGATCACCTGTAAACTTCCATATTTTGAAAACAGTTCTGTGTGAATGTAACATACTTTTGAAAACCCAGTGGAAAAGCCTAAGCGCCGCTACTCTTGTAAACTCTTCCTTAGGCTTTCTGCTGGACTCCTAACAGCAGGAAATACAGACAACCACAAACAAATGAGAAGTATATAATGCTCACTACTGTCAGCTAATAAATATGCAAAGCCCTTTAATGCGGAACATGAAAGAAAAACTGTAAGTATATGCTTCTCTTAAATGATAAATGCTTCCAATTGCATAGTGAATAGTGAAGCAAACCAGTGAGTACTTAAAACAGATTATTCACCTCAATAGCCACAGTCAGCCCACAAAGTATGAAAGAAGCTTCTTATCAGTTGAGACACCAGTTGTGGACACCCACTCCTTAATAATAAAAGAACACTTTTTGTCCTACAGTCCTGCAGCATGGGAACTCAGTAGAGGCAGGATTTCAGCCCATGTGTGGATTGACTCTCAGGCTACACAGATTTTCCTGCTGACAATACAGAAGGAATCTCTTCTTTCTAAGCCAGATATTTTACCTTTCCCTTCAGTCTCTGCAGCACGCCTTTCTCCACCCAAAAGGGAAACTAGAAGAGGGAGCTGAGCCAGTGGTGAAGCTTTAGGGAGCAGGTCAGAGTCTACCGCTGTCAGAGGGTTTTTTGCTTTACTGTCAGGACCACGTGGAGAGGGATGGGCTTCCCAGGAGTTCTCAGAGTTACAGACACAGTGATGGATGACTGCAGCGTGAAATTCACGTCTCCAAACTGACTGTTACACAGCAGGTGTGAACGGGTGTGTGCTGACAGCAGCACAGCTGTAGGAGCACAGAGCTCAGCAGAACTTTACCTGCCTGCTTTGAAGACAAGTCACTCATGTCTTTTTGACACTTTATTTGCTTCTGTGATACCCCATACCATGTGGACCTGAGGTGCCTGAGAGCTCTGTGAGACAAGTAACAGATTTCTATGTTTCAGTTACCACAGAAATACAGTCACTACTGGCACAGAATACGGTAGCCATCTAGCAGGATGTCACCAAATAAATGAAAGGATGAAAAACAAATACTCCATCCCATAAGAAAAAAATACAGGCAATGGACGCAAACACTCTGCCCAGCTGGAACTGCAGAATGTACATCCATTAGATGGATTTTGCATCAGATATAAGGACTGCCATCCCTTCCTTATTCAGAAAGCATTATAGGCCTTTTTTTTTCCCCTACAAATAGGATTCTCTTAAATGTCTCACACCATTACAAATCATACAGAGAAAACCACAAGCATATTTCAACAGCCATGGTTGACTGAGTGTGCCCCTTTTTGCCATATCTTGGAGGCCAAACAGTCCTTATGCAGCTAGTGTTCAGAAAGATCATCTGAAAAATCAGGTACTTCAGGAACTGGCATTAAATAGGATAGCCAATATTAGAAAACACAAAGCAACACATAGATAAATTCAGTTCGGTTACCAGTAAATGCTGAGCTGATGGAGTATTAAAAAAAATACACTGCTTGTACACCTATCCACTTCTGACTCAGCGGAAGGTTACCGGCTACTGCTATTGCTGCCAAGACCACAGCATGTTGTAGAGAGGTCTATCCAAGCACTCACCTGGCTTCATACTGCAGAGCTTGGGAGATCTAATGGGAGATCTCAGTACCAGGTAGTTATGGCTGCAAGAACAAATGCTGATGGGTAGGCACATGCTTGAAATGCATTTGAGGTTCATCAGTCTCAGGACTGTCACCACTCAACACAACAGCCGCATTCCCATTCTTTGTTCATCTAACTGGTCGCTGAATTAATTTGCTTTGGGCTGAGTACATGTGAATGGAGTAAAGGACAGTAGCCTATACTTCCTATTTACCTAGGAACTGCTGCCAGAAAGGAAGTTAGGTTCAGGGATAGCAGGGAGCACTAATGAGCTTGAGTAGAACTTTGATTTCTGTATGATTCTGCATGGAGCCAAATCACAGAACATAACAGTCAAGGGTTTTCCCTTCAGTGACTGATCATCACAGCAACTTTAGATCTCTAATTAATGTTTGGAATTTAAAAAAGTATATACATATATTTCCAAGTAGTCAAAGATTAATCCATAATGCAACTGCTGCAGCTGTAAACACGCCTGCCCTGGGTCAGAGCTTGGGTTGCCGCACAGGCAGAGCAGATACACAATTAACTGTCCCCACAGGGGTGCCCTGCGTGACACACTAACCTCCTCCTTCCCCTAATCCTGCACCTAGCCATCACCTTGGGTTTGGGCCCCTCACGAGGTTCTCACGGCCAAGCCATTCAGCTCATACAGCGATTAGCTGTGGCTCAGAGATCACAGTGCCATAAGCAAACAACAGTAACTTCCATCAAAATTAATGAAGTCTAAGACAGTTCAGATTTGACTCAGTTCCCTTCTACAATAGGATTAGAATCTCCAACTCTGAAATACTGCAGCTGAAGACAGATGATCTGGACATTAGGCTTCTCCAGAATGTATCCTAAAGAATGGAGGGTGGGGGTTGAGCTAGCAATGAAGCAGTATTTCAGGGAGCAGTTTACAATAGTTAGGGAAGTGTGAGTTTTGCTCTCAAAGTTGCAAGGTCCACAGGAAAGCTAGCTTCCTAGGTGTCCTAGAGGTCCCGTTACACAGAAGAAGGTTTGGATGACTTCTGAAGGACCCACCTCACCAGGCAAACAACTTGTTCATAACAAGGCCCCAAATTTTTGTGCGTATACTTTGTTATCTTCAATGGAATTGCCTTTGAGACACACACTGTATTTGTGTAAAATAGATCCAGAAGCCAAGCCGAAATTAGCAATGAGCTAACTGAATAAAGCTGGGCATACCAGGCAGCACTCAAAATATGAAAACAAGCAAGCTCATCAAATGTTATATATACAGAGAGATCCCACACCTACGGGATGCTCTTGTTTCAATCTTAAGTAAGCATTGGGAAGGCAAAACAGTCAAGTTCACTTTATAGCAAAAAACAATTGTAAAGGAAAGGGGGGGTACATCTTGAAATAAAAGTCTCTCACATCTGAATATTACATCAGTAATTTGAAAACTGTATATAAAATATTAATGCATATTTCTAGAATGCTTATTACTGCACTACAAAACCTTAAGAGTATCTAAAGATACAGAAATAACAAAGAAAAAATACTTAAAAAGCAAAAGTTCTACTGATTGCAATGAGGGCAGAGTTGAGTCAGAAGCTGAAACTTTAATTCACATAGGGTTTCTACTTTCTTTTACATTACAAAAATATTACAAAACCATCACAAAACCATCACATACTCATTGCATGAACAAGAAGGCAACAAGATCTGTAAAATATGATGCTATTTGACAGCAGTACCAAAGTACTGAAGATTTTCATGTTTGTACTTCAAAGGGAATTTCTATTGTGAGCCAAACATCCTCTGAGTCCAAATCCACTAAAAAAGACAGAGCTATCAGTGATATATTGGACCACAATTACCCCATCAAAAAGACCTAAAGTCCTACTGAAATCTGTAGGGACGTATCACAGCTTGCAAGACAGTGGTCATCCTGCTGGCCTCCAAATTCCTTGAAGTGTAGTTGCGAGAGCGGTCACAACCATGGCTCATAGGGGCAGCAGGGGAGAGTCAGAAGTAGGCATTTTCTTCCACTGCTGAACTTCAGCACTCTCCGCAAAGATTCAGAAGTAAGTATGGGAAGAACATTACAATACTTCCTTCCAGCAGAGAATGACTGGTTGAATTTCCTGTACAAACTTCTTAGCAAACTTTCTGCAGCTGTCACCTGGAAGCTCAATCAATCAGCATTTCTCTGGGTTAAACTGTATTGCACAATACCAAACTTAAAAGTTGCTTACTGGAGCAAATTTTACATTGATTTTAATCCATATGAGAACTACCATGAAGGCAAATGTCAGCTCCCAGCCTTTGGTTCAGAGCACACAAAGTCAGTGAGATGATTATCATGGTTCACTGGGTCCTGGGACTTGCCAAGATGTTTTTACCAATAGGGATTCAAACATTTCTTTGGTACACCCTTCTCTTTTCAGGGAACATATAGCCAGTCCTGTTTTTCTAATACCATTGTCAGGAAAACTACAGCAGGCAGTGTACTCTCTCTGAGTTTCCCGTGCTGCCTTTCCAAGAAGTCTCTCTCTCCTGGAGGACCATCTTTGTTCCCAAATACTTCTTTCACTACTGGTTCTCTCTAGTTGCTTTCACACAATCCATGCAGTAAGCTTCCAGGCTTGTTAACAGCCCCAGAGAAACCCTGCAGCTCACACCACTGAAAGACTAACAGGTTTTACATGTGACACAACTGGCGGTTTCGGATGTCTACAGTTAATTCAGTATCTACAGGAACCTGATTGCCTCTTGCTGAACACAGGGTGGCTGCCACATCCATGTATCTCCCCAGTCTATGATGAATTAAAAAAACGTTCCCGCACCGGTAACGTAGTAATCCAGATAAAGGTACTCTGCATCACCTGATCAAGGTGAAAATCAGAGCTCTGCCCTTCTGACTGTATTTGTGCATAGACAAAGAATATAGCAGTGCACATCTGCCCATCAAAAAAGTTCATTTTTTAAGTAGGTAGAGGTATATTGGCAGACAGTGTCAGCAGGTAGAGAAAAGAGGTATTGCCTATCTACAGCTTGAACAGCTCCTCTTTTTAATAGCATTTATCTAAACAAACATTTACTAAGGCTCCAATTCAAAATACAGTCTAATGTTACACCAAAAAGTCACATTTTTTTCAACATTATCATTGCAGGGAGGATAAAAACAAGAGTAAAAGTTGATCATTACTGTAACACTAACACTAGTCATGAAATATACAAAAACTACATTAGTGTCTGTTACCAGGAGGCCAGTCCAGCCAACTCTTTAGAGGCAGGCTTTGAAGAGCTCTCAGCATCCCAAAAGCCTCGCTTACTGAGTGCACAGAGAAATAATAACCACCACACACCTATTTGGTGTGTTCTTTTATACCGCTTTTGTAACCGGGTAGAATTTGGACGCTGATGGGCAGAATTCACTTGCAGTAACATCCTGTTTCCATGGCTGCTGCACATGCACTTTGAAACAGCTGAAAGTGCTTAGACCAGTTTTGGCTGGTTTTATAGTTCCTTTTCTTCTTTTGCGGTTATTCTGATTTTTAATACTCCCATCATACAATTTGAATTTTACATCCTTTGTCTGCACTGGTAGTTGTCTAACCTCAAACGTGTTTACAGTGCTTTTCCAAGGAGGAACCATCCTTGAAGTTGGGGTCTGTAGGAGGAATCAGATTTTACACCATGTCTAATTTGCATAAATCAAAGTGAAGTCCCGCAAATAAAACTTCTGCTTTGCACATGAGGTAAGTCAGGTTCCTAGTACATTTTGTGAACAAACTTAGTACAGGAAAAACATGTATCACATACAACAGGTATTTCAAGTTTGTTAATCTTGCCAGCATCTAAACTTTATCCAGAGTCTGTTATTAAAGTAATTAGCACCATGATTTTTAAATGATCTTATGCAACAATATTCAGTTTCTGATACAGCTCTTTTTTATAGCTTTTGATTTTTGTCATTAATTCCTTTCCAAATTACTGTAACGACTATTGCTTTTTATTGATCTGGATCTTTTAATTACGTAAGCACGAATAACGACAGGATTTAAAGTTGCAATTACTTTTGTTGCTGAACTTCCTTGCACATGAGAGGCTCTATGGCATAAGAACTAAGTACACTTGTAAGTGATTGCAGAATGAAGGCTTGGCTGTCCAGGGAAGAGATGTGGACTAACTGAACGCAAAGAACATGAGAGACAGTAAGAAAGCACACTTCAAAAACATTCATTAGTAACTGCTCAGTAATAGTGATCTTATGACTTACTTGTAGGACCCAGCAGCATTTTAAGATACATGTATTTTCTCCTTGCCACTTCCCAAAGCCAGCAGGTGGCTATATCTTGCTAACGCTTCGAGTGCGTTCCAGATTAATGGTTCTACATGAGTGTGTACTGTTGCTATCGTAAGTGATGTTGAAATCTAGAGTATGTAACTTTTACACCTTGGGTGCTAGGAGACAAATACAAGATGAGAAGATAAAATAATAGATCTGTTGCAGAAGCCGTACTTCCAGTGGAGGCCAGAAGCTTTCAAAGTGACAAAGTAATCCTGGAGAAGCTACTTTTAGTCTCACTTAAGACTGGAATAGAAACAGTATAGCTCTCCTGATGTTCCCTGTAGCTATGCCTGGTTTCTTTTTGAAGGGACTAAAGAGAAGAAAATCGTCCTCTTGTAACTCTGTGGTCTTCTTTATTTCCAGCCTGCCCCTTCAATAACACTGAAATTACACCAGATTGCAGATGACTGTGGCCTGTGAGCAGTAGCTGTGTACTCACCGTGAGCACTGCGGACTCTGGCAGCCGTCCACACCTGGGCAGAAAGTTCTACGTGTTTTCCTGACTCTGCTCCGAGCATCAGATATAACCCCTTGATGTTCACAGTCACTTTTGAATCACATTGCTGCAGCTCTAGTTGTTACTCTGGACTGAAACTACAGTAATTTTCCCTTTTTTTTTTTTACAGTCTCGACATGGCAGATAAGTAAAATACTCGTTTATGACCTCAAGGATTTAGACTTGATTTGTTGAGCACTTTTCAGGAGTCTTTACATTAATGCACTGATTTTAGTCATGTCGTGCAGAAATTTTTATGTGGGAAAACAGACTTTGATTTCTTATACACAATTAAATTTGGTAAGATTCTTGTGCAAACCTGGAGTTGGTATCAAAATATTTAAGCCGGGTTACACTGATAAAGTATATCCCATAAAACAAAGACGTTTTCAAAACCTTAGGAACAACCATGTAAAAACACAACTAATCTTCCACTGCTTATCTACATTAATTTTCTTGAAAGAGAGTCAACTAGCCATTGCATAAGTATATTATAGTATTTCCTTTGTTGTTGCTAGAAAAATAAAAATTAATTAACCATAGCTTCTGTGTTTAGAATTATGTGTATTCAACTCAGATCAATGTTTCCTTAGGCTTCTCTATACAGAAACTAGTGAGCTAGGACATGTACAGATTATAATACAGTATGAAGTATTGCATTTTTCTTTTACACATAGCTAGGTTCAGTTAATTTTGTCATTCCTCCAGCTTCATAATCAAGCTGAGAACATACTTATGTCACTTAGAAGCAACAAAGTAAAGTCACTCCCATTCCCTCTTACCTGGTTTTTTTGTAACGCAAACTGGAAAAATAAGAAAAGTTATTCACAACTCTCATTTTTTATTTCATGAACATCGTACCCTAAAGCTCTGCACTTCAGTATGAAAAAATGGGATGAGGTAGCCTGTACAAATACTTAAGGTGATTTCTAAAACCTATAACAGCTTTAGCTTGTTTTACCGATCCCAAATGTCTGAAAGCTTGACAGATTCATCAAACTGATGATTTTTTCCCCAGCACTGGGAAGTCCTGTTGGGTGCAGAGAGCCTCAACCCCCCAAATATCTACTGTAAAATCAAAAGGAAAGGATTTCAGACAGTGTATTGACTGACTTTGCATTGTGTAGAACAAATTCTGAAAATTGTTGGTACAGTTTTGATTAACAAACGTAATTTGAAGCTGATTTACTTCATAATGAGGACTAACTGTGATTAACAGGACACCAACAGTGTAAGCTATTTCAGCAACTCTCCTCACAGTGAACACATCTCATTAACACCCTCTAACTTGTATTTACTACCAATACATAACCAGGATTTAATCTGGAGGCCTACATGTGTACATAAATTTGGGCCTTAGCTGCCTGACAGTCTTTCTCCCCTTAAGATCCAGGAAGTTGAGACTACCCAATGTATCTGATCCCTCACTTTTATAAGAAACAGACATCCATGATGCTGGATGTTGCTGGCAAGCTTTAAGAGGTCTGTGCAGTTTAATAGTAGTTCACCATTATGCTGTGGTACATTTCAATTAGGAATTAGGGTGGGAATGTTTTTTTTCTACTTTGAATGTGGCAATATTCTGAATGCAACAGACCTTTCCTGATATCTTTGGGAAGGAGGCAGATACAGTAAAGGCAAATAATAGAAATCACTCCAGGAAAGTAAAATTCTTTCATTCATATTTCATACTACCCTTCTCTAAAATTAGGCAGCTAATTTAAGTAGACGATAAAGCTTTACTGAATTCCACAGATTCAGTATCAGACAATTAGTCAAAGCCAGAGAGGCTCAGACAGACACTGAAAATGCTCCAAAAAACCCATAAAATAGGCTAAATGCCATTTTTTAAAAAAGCATTTAAAAATTCAGTATCTGGAAAATTCTTTAGGGGCTAGAAGCACATGATGGGTTTTATGGTAGGTATTCTTGAGGTTTTCTGCCTTTTAATTCTTGATTGGTCATCCTTCACCATTATATTTTAATTTCACTTGTTATTAAATATAATAAATGAAACACCAGAAGACTTTTACATTCCATTGTCTCCTATTTCAGCAATGTGAATATTCTGGAATTCATAAAACCATACAGCTTTCTTACATAACTACATCAGAGCTTCAGAACCAAGTTATATATTCTGCCAACACTGGAAATAACAAGAATTAAAAATGCTAGAGAGAAGGCACCCATGCCAGTTGTGGCAAATGGTCTTCAATAGAATGCCAGCATCAGAATAAACTTCCTAAGATGTGCATATTTTATTAAATGACAAAGACTAATATGAAGCTCCATCGTGTTATTAAAGAAATAATAAGTGGAAAAAAAATTTGTCTGTGACTAGGACAGACTGGAAGGGAAATCCTCATTCAACTCAAACCAAAAGGTTCCACATACCCTATTGGATCTACAACTTAATTAAACACATCTTAAGTGGATACGAAGCATATGCAATGCGATCCTGCCAAGTCAGTCGTTTGGCTGAGTTTTATCCAGTCATCTCTGCAGTTGAGTACTAACATGAACTATATCTGCACAAATCAAATGAACCACACCAGCAGGAAGTCTGAATATATTTGCCTTCTTCACATTGCCTATAGGCTCCTGTGTTTGTACAATTCGATTAGTTTTCTGCATCGCCTTTTCCTCTCCCTGCAGCAGCATCTGCAGACCGCACTGCCGCCTGTATAGCTCTGTCAATGCCTGCTCATGGTTTGTTAGCTGGGGCTTGAGTAAAAGAAAACTCCTGGCAAGACTTCCCCCAAATACAGATACAAAATAGCTGTTAGATGACATCACACCAGCCTGGCATGGAGCTTTTTATAAAAGGCAAAGTTATGCACTAAGAAAAAAAGCTGTCAAATAGAGAAACAGGTGTTCTCTCTGCTTTGTAGTAATCAAGCTGGATAACATTGTGATTATCTGATTACAAAAACAGTCGGGTGTACACTGTAGGTGGGGTAGTCAGTTGCTCTTGATGTTAACAAAATCACAAGGATTGTTGTTACAGACCAATTAAGGTTTTAATACTGGGAATGAGAATAGCAATTGTGATAATGCTTCCAGAGTCAAAGTGACCTCAGGTATTTTGGGGTTTGTTCATTTGGATCTCCCAAGATGTCTCATCTGAATGAAACATTTCCTCCTGCCTCACAATTAATCAGCCAAAAAATTGAGAAGGTGCAGGCGAATTCAATTACTTTAGCACAATCATACTGCTATTACAGCATAATTTGTATTCAGTCACTGGGCGCCTTAAAGGAGTCAGTGTGGTCTGTTAGTAATTTGAGGACTGGGCTGTTTGGGTAGTAGCCTAGTAACTTCGAAGGTTCTGGTCATTGTTAAGAAACTACTAATAGGTATGTGAAATACAGGCAGTTCCAGCCTCAATTAAATGGTCAGAGACAGATAACAGTAAAAGAAATGCAAGGCATCCATCATTCATAATGTTATTTGAACTGGTCTGCAAAGGAGATAAAATTTCATGCAGACTGGGAGAATTACTGTGCTTTCTGTGAATTTCTTCCACAGTTTGATTCGTGTAAGGTCACATTACCCCTTTTAGCTTCAGAAACTAGGGTTGACTCAATCTTTTTTTTTTTATTTCGGAGAAGGACTTCTATTTGAGAAACTAATGATATAATCTACTTAACTGATATACATTTAATAAGTTTATTCCTTCAAAGGAGGAGCTAACTTAAAATACTAGTAAAGAAGAAACAAATTTAATTTACTTCATTAAGAATCACCACCACTATCAGATCTCTTACCTAAATAGAGTTTTGGCTTTGGTTTGGGGTTTTTTTTTTCTGTCCAGTGTAATGAACTTATTCATTTTGCAATCACCTAGATAGCTCTCCTTACAGGAAAAAAAAAAAAAAAAAAAAAAAAAGAAAGAGGAAATCCAACATAAACAATGAAAAACAGCAGGTATTTTCCCTTAAAATCAAATTTTCAAATTTCAATACATGTCTTTTGTTACAGCAGTGCCCATTAAACTATTTATTTTTAATTAAAGAAAACTAAAACCACTCTTCTATCTATCCCTATGCTAGCAGAGAAACCAGAAGGTGAATTGTAGAAGGAAAGAGTTAAAACTAACTGGATGGATCAGTATCATTAATAACATGTTCATTTAAGACGTCTCTTATTATTTCAAACCAAAATTTCTCACTCAGAAGTGTGAAGCTATGGATAAGTAAGCAAGGTACACCACTTCAAAATTCATATGACAGCATATTTGAGAAGATATTATGAAAACACCATGGTTTTTAAAATCTAGGTTTTTTTAAACATGGATAAATGTATCAAATTATGTCAAATAGTCATGACAGTACAATAAACTTTACATCAATGTATTTAGAATTAGCACTACTGCCTATTCTGGAACAACTCGGTACCTGTAACCTAAAGAACATGCTTACTACGCGCTACTCCATATTGGTAACTGCAGCCTCTAAGGCGTTAGCAGCTGACTCCCACAGCTACAGCGAAACATTCAATACCATATAGTCATCCTTGGCCTGCAGCCAGCGTTGCCACTTTTCCATGGATGCATCTTCCCTTCCCAAGGCCCTAGCGTCAGGCCACCTAGTCTAGGTACCTGTGAGCCCTTCCCTCTGGTAGGATTACGGGACATCTGAGCTCAGTTGACCGTTACCTCTTATTGCGCCTGCAAATTGTGTGTACATAAGATATGTAGGCCTTGGACTGGAATTTCCCGACATCTGGTTGTTTAGCTGAAATGCCAGTTCAGACCAATCTGCTAAAGGTCATAAATCCCTGCTGCAGCCACCGTGCACAGGCCAAGCAACTTTGCCACTCACGTATGGCATACATGGTCTGCGCAGGAGTGACAAACATGGTGTCTACAGTACGTAACTCGCTGTGCACGCACCGTCTGTCTGTCAGGAGGAGCATGAGCTGCAGGTCTGGGACATCCCGCACCCATCAGGTGTGTCTATTCATTCTCCTGCCTCTCTCTACCTCCTCTCTGTCAAGTATTGTTCCTGAGACACAGACCTACTTATGACGCCCGCAAAAAGGAAAAAAAGGAAAAAAAAAACCCTCACATGGCTCCACTTGCACGTTCTAGTCATCCATATTCTCTGTTTAGACTGCAACCTTTCCCATGAAAAGACTGTCACCGGAGTCTTTCGTAGGTGCAGGGACCTCTGTTTACTCCCAGCTATTATTACTGTGCTGCAGTCCTCTGGGCAGCATTAGCTGTAGGCTGCCATCTCCCCACCTAGGATACGCTGTGACCCTGGAATGGTGAACTTTAAGAGAGGAATCTGAACACAAGCGAAACACACAAGGCGAACGCCACGGGTTTTCCCGGGTTATATGGCAAAATAACTATCGCCTACGAACACCGGCAGTCTTTTTTTTCTTGCCCGGCGCGGAAGCTGGGCGCGCCGCATCCTCTCCCGCAGCCAGCCACCGGGGGGAGCAGCTCTCCCGGGCATGGCAAACGCTGCTCCCCTGCGCAGACCAAAAACTTTTCATGGGCGCTGAGCGGCAGCACCCCTGCGTGTCCTCCCCGCGCAGCAAAACACCCCCCACACACACCCCCCCACACACACACCCCCACCCCCACACACACACCCCACCCCCCCCATGCTCGGCAGGGCGTGCGTGGAAGCCAACAGCAGGAACGCTCGGTGTCCGACAGCATTTCCGCAATTTAAAAATATGACTCGATTAATACTTGTATAAAAAAAATAAATAAAAATACTGAAACAGAGCTAGCCGCGGCATGGCTAATGGGTTAATTCCATTTGAACGGCAGACCTTTATGAGCAAGGGGTACAGCAGTGCCCGGCAGGCATGAACGCAGGCTTTAACTACTATTCCTACGACCCGTCCCGTGTCAGCGAGGCCGCAGACAGCGAACGCCGACGGCGCTGGGGACCGCTCGGGCAGAAACGCCCGCCCCGACGGGGAAGCCACAGGCGAAGCGGAGCTGGGCACCCACGAGGTGGCTCCGGCGCGGCGGGAAAAGAGAGCGGGACACACGGCGCGCCCGCGCCGCCCTCCCGCGGAAGCGGGGGATGGCAGGGGACGGCGGGGGGCAGGCGGGGCCGCGGCGCCGGGGCAGGGGCAGGGGCAGGCGCTTCCCCGCCCCGGGGCCGGCCGCCCCGCAGGCCCTCCCCGCCGCCGGGCCACAACACGCCTCCCGCGTGGGTGCCGTCCCGCCCCGCCGCGCCAGAGGGGCCGGGCCGGGGCGCCGGGAGAGGAGAAAAGCGGCGCGGAGGGGAGCGGGCCGGGCAGCGTAGCGCGGAGCAGCCCAGCCCAGCCCAGCCCAGCCCGGCGCGGCGCGGCCGGCCTCCTCGCCATGGTGCTGGTGGTGGTGATGGGTGTGAGCGGCTCGGGGAAGTAGGTACCGGCGGGGCCGGCGGCTCGGCGTTGCCGGAGCCCCTCCGTGCGGGTGGCGGGGGGGGGGGGGGGTGTCTCGGCCCCCTGCCCGCCGGCCGGGGGCTTGTAACCGACTCTTTGTGCTTCCCCGCAGGACGACGGTTGGGTCGCGGCTGGCAGCGAAGGTAACGGCGGCGTCAGGCTCCCCGTTGGGCAGCGGGAGGTCTCCCTGTCTCCCTCCCTCCCTCCCGCCGGGCGGGCGGGCATCCCAGCCGGCGTTCACCAGCGCCGTTCGGCAGCGCGGCCCGCCCGTGTCCCCCGCGTCCCCCGTGTCCGTCCGTCCCCCCAGCGCTGGCGGTGCGGGGTGTCGGCACCCAGCGCCCAGTAGCCGGCGCCGACTTTAACTTCGTGCCGCCGTGCGTCAGGTGTTGCTGCTGCTAAGCTGACTTTGTAGGGTTTTTTTTGCTAATCGTCGCCACGTAAGTGGTGATTTATGCCGTGGTGTAACAGGCCCCTAATTTCGTAGGTGTCGTCTTCGTAAATTCTTCTTAGCTCACCTGGTTTGGCCGAATGATCCATAATTCTATTTTTTTTTTTTTTTTTTTTTCCTTAGCTGGGGTGGAAATTCTACGATGCAGACGATTATCATTCTCTCGAGAATAAAAAGAAGATGGAAGAGGGGAAACCATTAAATGATGAGGTACCTTGTATAAACCCTGAAAGAACAGTCACCGACACGTTTATCTTTGTAACCTCTGGCACGGTGTGTTGAAGTAGGTTGTGCTTTATGTAGACTAGGCTGACTGTAAGCATAGGCGGAATTTATAGGTCTGCAGCTGGTAAGAGGGGGAGGCTTCTTGTGTTACAAAGGATTCTGCTTAAAAAAGTAGTTTATCAAAGTGTGCTTGGTAGCTCACAAGGGGTTTGATGCTGATTCAGGATTTGTCAGAAATCTCTCCCTCTGCATCAATATACAGAGCTGCAGCTTTAGATTATGTGCTGCTGCTTCGTAATGTTAAATACATGACGACAGACAAATGTCTCTACTGACTGAAGTACTTTTCATCACTTTCAGTTACTGCAGTGATTGCTCCACAATCTTCTGTTTTATACTCTCCTGCTTTACATGTGCTTCCTTTCCTCTAGCCTGTGGTTCAGCCTAAACAGATAAAAATTATCATGTTTAGTGTTACAATACTTAGGAATTCAGAGACTTGAGCAAATTAGAAAAGTTACAAGATGACACCTCTTGAACTTTTTCTGGGAAATCTCTAGAAACATGAAGTTGAACTAGGGAGTTCTTCAAAGCACTCCCTATAGACTGAAAAAAAAGTATTCTAGATTCTTGCTAAAAACTTTAATCTTTCGCTAGTGGTTGGAAGTTCATATAAGCCTGTATGTCATCTAAAGCAGCACTGCACGATTGAATGACTAACCCATTGGTGTATGTTGCCCAGCAAGAGGGAGGCATCTGTTTTGAAACACCAGAGATGCAAAATTGTGAGGGCTGCCATGAATGCCAGTGGGAAGTTATTCTGTAATGGCAATAACAAAAAATTGTTGCATTTATTTGTCCACGTTATCTTTTGTTGTGCTCACCCAGCAGTAACAGAATTGAAAGATGAAATGGGAGCAATTGTTTAGTGCTCAATAGGTATGAGAAAAGTTTGTGGGAGCTGAAAACCTAAAATAAGATTATAATAAGAGGCGGATCAATCACTCACATTGTGTTTGCCTAACTGAGCAAAAGTGTTGCAAAATTGTGGCTACGATTACATTTATTTGTGATTGCTACTGACATACAAATGATATAATCAAGTTATTGCAGATAACTAAATTTAGATCTATCTGTTCCTGAAAACCTCAACTTTGATCCAAAGAATTGTGTGTGTATGCCAAGATATAAGGAAAAAGAAATAACAATTCAGGCTGTACATTTGAATTGTGTAATAGAAGCAAAAGAGAAGTTGACTGTCCTTCAAAGGTTTACAAGGTGCATGCTACATATAGATATATATTACTTCCATTAGATACTTGTAGGTATCTGTAATACAAAAAGTACTATTCCACTAAAAACACCTTCCTGATAATATGCCTAGCACTTCTCGTTAGCCTTCAGGCAGTGGTAGCAAATCTACATTAGGAAGAAGGAGAATCAAAACTGAACTTGCTGTACAGCTTAATGCTAACTTTCATGTCTAGTCAAATGCTGTTAGATGTTAGAAGCAATTGTTTCAAATCAATTTCATAAATAACTTTGAACGAACTTGTTTTCTGTCTAGGACAGGATGCCCTGGCTTTGTGCACTGCATGATATACTAAGGAGGTAAGAGAACATCTAGCTTTAAGGACTTTGGGCTAAAGACGAACAAAAGCATCCAAAGTATTTTTCCCCATTGCATTCCAAAGCAGAAAAGTCTGTAGTAGTGTAAAAACATTCTGCAGGTAGTAAAGCCATTCTGTTTTCACTGATCTAAGCTGTCATGGTAATTGCTGAGGCTGAGATAATCCCTGAATAATAGTGTTGGGAAAATTGTTGCCAATGATAGTTGCTTTTCTGCTGTCTGTGTAAAAATAATTTCAAGGATGCAGTTCAGTAATAAGCCTGACATTAGCTACTTACAAAGGATGTAACCACAAAATACACGGATATTGACAGTAAGGTAAAACTTTGTAAAATATTGTTAGTTTGAGTAAGATACAGTGTAAAGTTTGCTTGACACCATCTGCCATAGGATCCTTACAGAGAAGCTGATGGAAGTAAGGGCTGGATGAGCAGGCAGTCAGGTGGATTAAAATCTGGCTGAACACCCAGGCGCAGAGGGTGGTGATCAGTGGCACGAAGTGTAGCTGGAGGCCAGTAACTAGTGGTGTACCCCAGGGGTCAATACTGGGTCCAGTCCTGTTTAGCGTCTTCATTAATGATCCGGATAATAGGGCAGTGTTCCCTCAGCAAGTTTGCAGGTGACACCAAACTGGGAGGAGTGGCTGATCCAGAGGGACCTTGACAGGCTGTAGAAATGGGCTGGCAGGAACCTCATGCAGTTTGAGAGTGCAAAGTCCTGCCCCTCAGGAGGAACAACCAGTACAGCTGGGGGGGGGGGGCACCCAGCTGGAAAGCAGCTTTGCAGAAAAGAACTGGGGCGCGGGGGGGGGGGGGGGGGGGGGGTGGACATCCAAGTTGAACATGAGCCAGCAATGTGCTCTTCTGGCAAGACAGGCTAGCCATATCCTGGGCTGCATTAGACAAAGTATTGCCAGAAGGTTGAGGGAGGTGATCCGTCCCCTCTCCTCAGCACTGGTGAGGCCACACCTGGAGCACCGTGTCCAGTTCTGGGCTCCCCATTACAAGAGAGACATGGACATACTGGAGAGCATCCAACGAAGGGCCGCATAGGTGAACGAAGGGACTGAAGCATCTCCCAAATGAGGAAATGCTGGGAGAGCAGGAACTGTTTAGCCTGGCTTTACACAGTGGCTGTTACTTGCTTGTGTAAATCAGGTGAGCATACTTTATTGGAGCATAGGTTAATTGACTGAGAAATTTGTCAGGGTTGTTATGCTGGATCCATTGCTTTATGTTACATGCTAGCCCAAGGCCACTGCCCAGCTCCAGAAACTTTGCAAAATCAAGTATACTTTAAAAGAGCCTAATGCCAATGTTTAATTACTAGTACTTGTAAGTAACTAAGGCTGGCGTTGGCTTACCTAGGTGATAATAGTGGGTATTCTAAGTTCTTATTTCCCTGTGAACCAAAATCTGATGTACACGGCATGATTTTTAAATAGGTTTATACCTAATTTTAATTTGATTACAGAATGTATTTTCTTAGACAGGCATTTCAGTCACTCTTCATAGAGACAACTAATTCTGGATTTGCTTTTCAGTGGAACAGACATACCCATGGTTTAATGCTTGCTTTATTTTAAGAAACTTGCCATTAAAAAATACACGTGCAAGACATTAATTCAGCTGCATCCAATCCCTTGTTTAACTTGAAGTGGGCATATATGCAGTGCTGCCAATGACTATGGTTACAGGAAACAAAAGGTAACATTACAGTTAAACCTGAGACAACAAAAACAGGTATTGGAAGTATACCTGCACACGTACTTAAGAAAAAAGCCTTGTACTGTTCAGTAGCCACTTCCTGTCTAAACAGATTAGTATAGTAATTTTATAGATAATGGATGGAGTTTGTATGGATATTCCAGTTGCTGCTGTTCTCAGCAGTTAAGGAAATGATCATGACACTTCTTTGTGCTAGAACTGAATTTAATTTAGGAAAGAACAGTGGCTAATAAAGAAGGTCCCCAAAACTGAGATTTTACCAGGAGGCTGGCTAGCCTGACCTCACTTTCAAATCACATCTTTACCTGCATTGGAAATTTCATTTCAAAATCCTTTCAAAATAACAAAGAAATGCCACTACTGCCAAGGATGCAGGGCTTGTCTCCCTTGTTCAGCAGAACTAATGAGCCATATTGTTATACCAGGTGTGGATGGATTTGGTTTTTGTTTTGTTTTGTTTTGTTTGCTTTTGCTAGAGAAGACGCATTTGGACAAGATGCAATTCTGGCCTGTTCTGCACTGAAGAAGATGTATAGGTATGTGTTACTTAGTGGAGCATTTGCAATTGCAAGCAACCAGCCAGAGGAATCGGGAGAAAATGAAGCACTGAAGATCCTCTTTGTTCATTTGGATGGGCCTACAGACATCATTGCTGGCCGCCTGGAGAAGAGGAGAGGACATTTTATGCCACCTGAACTACTCAAGTCTCAGTTTGATACTCTGGAGCCTCCTAGTGCACCAGAAAACTTTATTACTGTCAGTCTAGAAAAATCTCTCCCTGAAATAGTGCTGGAGATTGAGAGCGTAATTTTTCAGGGTGAGGCTTTTCTGGAGTAAGTTTCTAAACTACACATGCAGAAACTCCCTTAAGGATATCAAAAGTATGAAACAGCATTTTAATTATTAAATTGATTATTAAAACAACTTATTTTTCCTGATACTTAAATGGATTGCAATATTAAGAGCTGATTTACTACACTTGGTATTTTTATCATGGCTCTGTAAAAGACATATAAGATGAAATTTTCAAAAACTCAACTTTTTAAACCCTTCACCATATGAAGTTAAAACTCCCATTTTAGGAAGAGCCTGCTTTTGAAAATTCTGCCAAGGGTCACACACAATAATTTATTATTTTCTTCATTTTAATTTCTACTCTGTCTAACATGGAGGTAGGCACATCTGCTATTAAGTAATGAAATAATTTAGAGCGTTGTTAGAAACAAAGTATTTATTTTTCTAAAAGTATAAGAGGCTGGAACATGCATGATGAAGTTCCATGCCTGACACTACCACTGTCTTACTGCCAGATTTTCAGCAAGTTGTAGCTTCTGTTGTTTGTGTCTGTGCTAACCTCACCAGGGCACTGGTGACTTCATGAGTGCTTTTGTGAACTCACTGTATGCATTGAACACCAAGCTTAAAAATGTGAGAAAAAAGGTAGTGGTGGTGAAGCAATTTGCAAAATGTAGTTTGTATGGAAAGCTTTAGAAATAAAGTATAAGTTGCATCACATCATTGCTCTGAACTCACATCTTTCATGTACAAAGCGTACCCACTGATGAAGTGCAGTGGAGAACGAGTCAACCAGTGATCTAAGATACTGAATACAAGATTGATAGATGTTTCCTTCTTTTAGAAAAACTAACTTAGTCTTTCACAGTTGGATCTTCTCCTTCACTTCCCTTTTCTGGTGTGCTTTAGTCTTCTACCTCAGCCAATGTCCAGTCCAATATATGCTTATGGATAGGTGTTCCTACAACTGCTTTAAAGCTTAAGATCAAACTATTTCTAATAGGCATTTTTCACGGTTTTTTTGTGATCAGAAAATTCCAAATACCCGATCAGTTACCAAACTCACAGAATTTAATGTTAAACTCCTTTTTTATTGCCAAAGTGTTTTTTTAAAAGTTCATTATGCCTTGTTACACAAGAGGTGCCTTTTTAGCTTAAGTTAATGAAAACTGTAGATAGTTCCTGTAAGAAAGATTCAAGTCATATCTGAATAGAGTCATCCCCATGTGCTATTGCACATCGATTATTTCTAGTGTGTCATGCAATTATTTTTTTTATTTCTAGGATGATGGATGAACTCCTTTAGAAGCAAAACTGATGTTTCAAAGCATCATTGGTGTAATTTTTACCTGGGTAACTCATTGAAAAACGTTGGTTCTCATTTTATATGAGTAGTAGGGACTTTGTGGTTTACTAGACAAACTACTGTGCTTAGATCAGTGCAATAAATGGGTATTAGCTGACTGAAAGTGGGCAATTTTAGATACAGATTAGGGATTGTAGACATCAACACACACACCCAGAAGTGGTCTTTTCTTGTTTGTTCATGACCTGGAGGGAGAATACCAGGCAGTTACCAGTTTTAGGCTGCTGCTGTACACTACAGCAGCACTAAAACCACTTGCTCTCAACTCAGAGCCTGTTGATTCTGAGAGCCAAGGTGCAAGCTTGTGCAACAGACAGGCATGTCTGGCTGATTCTTAACACCCTCAAATACCAGAGACTAGGCACCTCTTCAGACCAAGTGACTTGTCAGAACTGTTAAAGTTTAGTAGCTATGAAAACCAAAGAAATAGTACCCTCTTGTGGTACCTGTGCTTTTAATGAAGTCTTCATATTTTCCCAATACACCATTTTACAAACAAAGAGCTTTTCTAATATAACCATTATTAAAAACAGATTTATGCTCACTTTTTTTCAGACACAATAAAACTAGATCAGAACACTGTAAGGTGATGGGAAAGCAGCTACATCCTGTCACAGACAGGTATGATCAGACCTTCAAATAAGAAAGGAATTGGGCAACATTTTCAAGTGCGACTTCCGAAAAGGCAAGACTCATTTTCAGATCTGCTTGTCAAGCATTTATAGCATGCTCAGAGTGGCTGGCACTAACAGAAAATTGTTCTTAACACTTAAAAACTGTTCTCTCTTAGGGAAGTCTATGTAAGCAGCTTGGGTTTTGGAAGACTTCTCTAAACAAAATAGTATGTTCTTACTTACAGACAGTTCATGCTGCTTTGAATTAGGTCAGGGTATTTCTCACTCTTTGCTGCCATGACAGGAATATTTCCTTCCCTTAACCTTTTAATATATTTGCCTTTTGCTTTTACTTAAAGCAAACCAAAGTATTTCCACAGTTCAAATGATGCTGAAAGGACAACAAAGTGACCATTTAAATTAACATGCCATCAATCTTGTGAATGACAGGTGCAATTTTCACTATTGGAGTTTAGTACTTTAGTCTGTTATGTCCTAATTAGCTGGTGCTTGAAGGTTGTAATTCCCATTTACATCATTACATTAAAAGAAGACACCTCTGTACCTTCACTATTCTAGCCTCCACATTAACTAGAGATTATCAGCACCTAAAGCTAGTATTGTTTTGCAGACCTAGTGTTCGTGAGAACCTCCCGTTTCCAATAAAGGACAGCTGGCAGTACATGGATGAACACAGTAAGATGTTAACCATACACCAGTTTTTCTCAGAATGCTGATATGAAGATAATGCCAAGGATCTGCCTTTCTCTCTCAGAATCTCAGAAGAGGAAGGAGTTTGCCTCCACCTTGCTCCATCTCAGAGGGGGACACATACAGCCAAAAAAATTTGCAGAACCTGCCCCTCTCAATAGACAAGTAGAAACCAAGAAGCCATTACTTTCACTGGAAAGTGTGGGTGAAATCTTCAGGAACACAACTTCTTATAGATGCCTCCCCTGTAAACTCTTCCTGCTTGCTTTTTATTTAGAAAAGGAGGGTTGCAAGACTCCTGAGAAACTTTTCATTGGCTCCATCTGATACTCGTTTTATTTTCCCCAACACAGAACCAGGCATGTGCAATTAGCTGGACAGAACTGTTGCAATTTACTATTTCTTAAACTTTTGCCACAGTGCCACATACCTCAACTTTACAATGCTAAATACACAGGGGCTTGCAGGAGTGGTTGGCTTTTTGCCCTCTACAGGGAAAGCCTGCTTGGTTCCTGCCAGCCTGTTCACGTGCAGCTGCAGGAATGCACAAATTGCTTAAAAAGAACACTGACCTTGCATTTCACAGCACTGTCTGTGGACCCCAGCTCCACAATTTGAGGCCGTTCCAGATATTGCATGGAAGGTTGTTGTCAACTTACATCAGTTAAGTAGTCTGTTACGTGCTATTCTGAAAGATGCAAACAAAGCATTACTTCTGTTTGCTTACATCCTGTGCATCACAAATTAAAAGATTAAGACAATAGTCAGCCAAATGCTAACCACATAGAACTGCTCTCTGATTTTAATGAGGCTGTGCATGTGTACAGTGGAAGGAAAAGATCACAGAACAATATCTGTACAGAAGTGTCATTTACCTGCCCAAGCACAATCCTACATTTCATTTACTTACTTCTTTTTTTTTTTTTTTTTAAATGAACTTAACACTATATTAGGGATGTTGTATTCAGGTTAGTTGGGCAGGTTATTTATATTTAGTTCAGGTTATTTGGATGCAAGTTTTCTGTCCATATTTTGAAATACATTTAGCAAAGGCAGCAAAAACTAAGGAGGAAATGTCTGGAGTTAGAAATTACTTTTTCTGTCTCTGCCACGAGCACAAGTTATCTATGGAAGATACATGCACTATACCACCTCAAGAATTTGTGCTAAGCAGGTTGTAACAAGCTATGTAAATATTGTACCTACTACAGCATAAGCTTTTTGCAATGCTATGTTGAGAAAATAAAAATGAAATGTTAGATCCCAATAGCAGCATCCATTCATACATTAAACACAGGAAGGGTAGAGTCTTCTTAAACTGAACAGGTTATCTATACAGGCAAAAGAACAGACCCAGCTGCCTGCTGACCCAGCTCTAAATTGAGGTGGTTATTTTATCATGCAGGCACAGAACCAAGAAAACTAGACAGACCACATCCTTCACAAAACTAGCCATCTTGCTGTGACATTCCCTATAGGAGTGTAATAACAGTGTTTGATTTGAATGTACACATTTTACATCATTTAAATGGCACCTGTCAGTTCACACTACCATAGCTTTCAGCTGTTTTCTTTTTGCAGCGGTTACTTTCTCTAGCAGTAGTTTGATGATCAGGCAAGGCAGTTTTGTAGACAATCCTATCAGATCATTTGGTCCAATGTATGAGAAAAGAAAGTAGGAAAGTAAAGAGACAAGCTTCAGGCACACATGCCCTTATTTGGACCAAAATGCAAGCAGCAGATTCCAAATACAAGTTATCAAAGTGCTCAAACTATAAGATTACTTCTGAAAGAAGACGTAGACGATACTTCTGAAGAGAAAATTTCAAAGAGGAGCAAGAAAAGGGGCAACAAGTATTGGGGGAAGTGTAAACAGGAACATTGTAACATGCTATTAAACCAACAAGTGTGATCTTTCTTTTACTGATAAAGATGTAATAAAGTCTACCCTACCTATAAACGTTGTTCTACTTACTGTGTTTTCTGACAAAACTAGAATTGCTCCTATGCAAAAGATGGCTCAGTGTTTTACCACTACTTACAAGTAAAGTTAGCAGCTGACAATAGTTACTGATAAATATCGATTGTACTTCAAGAAGGAAACTTTGTGCAATGCTCATTGTAGAATTTAGGGCAAATTTCATCTCTTGTTGAATTGCAATAAAATTTGACTTCAAACGTAATGTCTCTTAGTTTGTAATGTACATCTGAAATACTTACATAGGTGAACTGAATGTTGTCTCAAGAAAGTGTTCATGATAGTTAAATTCATTGTTTTAGTGTCTTGGTAAAGCTTGGTAAAAATTATTCCCTTCCCCACTTCACCCTTTCATTTGACAGTAACCTTTTTGCATGCTACAGATTGTATTCTCAAAAGGACCTGCCTTCTGCATGATGAGGGGGTCTTACTTTTTTAAAGCAACATCCCATGTAGTCACTTGCTATCTATTACTTCCCTATCACAGCCTTGTACTCAGTGCAATGAAAGCGACCCAACCAAGAGACGTCACTGTGAAGGTATGATGATGGGTCTGATCACGGGCTAGGAAATAAAAGTAATAATAGTTTTGCATCCAAACTGTAAGTATTTTAAAAGGCTTTGATTATATTAAATTCATCTTACCAATAGAGTCTATTTTAATTTATTTCTGTTTATTTAACACTCCATGCTGCTGCATCTGTGAGACTTTGATCCAAAGGCAGAGGCTGCCAACCAAGAGATTTTCTTTAACTTTTCCCAGTACCATGCATCAGCAGCATTTGATCAATTTACTTACTGGTAAAGTAAGAGACAAGATTACTGGACACTCAGTGAAACTTCCCTTCTGTGATAAGAGTACAATGCAGTTACTGCTAACAAAACCGCATATATGGCTTTGCCAAAAGTTTTTAAAATTTGACTATATGCTGAAGTGTGCTCAACTTCTTCCTTTATATCACATTGTAATTTTGCTTCATTAAACTGATTAACTATGAGTTAAGATGGGTGACTTCAAACCATTTGCAAGCAATGATTTTTAGAGCAAACTGAATTTATACTTGTACCATCAAAAGAAAAAGAGTGTTCAGACCAAGTGTTTAAAAGCAATACAGGAATTCAGTGAGCATGTTCACAACTACACTGACACAGAAGACCAATAAAAAGCAGATGCTATTTAGTAACACACACAGTAGCATCTTTTATTCTGCTACCCCCACTTTATCCAAGCTAGCAGTCTTTGACATCATATGCCTCTTACTCTCTTCCCTCCACCTCATACTCCAAGAGCTGTTTACTAGTCTTAGCCCAGAGTTGGTGAATATTCCCAGAGCTTACACTCAAATGCCAACTCTTAAGCTGGTCAGTCATCTTGAATTCTAGGTAATCATCAACCGCAAACACATTGAGACAAGATGCTTAAAGATTTTTTAATTCATTTATTACCTTTGCACAAGTAACTACCAATATAAACTTAAAAGATATACAGTATTTTTTACATGGTGGTTAAAAGTAATTAAAATATCACATGACCTTGAATGAAAGTAATGTTTCCAATTAAAAATCAGAATACATGTTAGAACCTCAATGGAACAAGCCAAAAAGCCTCAGAAGCAGTTCCAGAGCACAAGGCAGTGCTCCTTTAATTTGCACAATGATAAAGGTAATTTACAGTTAATCTTTGTGAATATTGAGACAATGTTACAATGCAAGTTTCTGTACAGTTAGATGTAAAGAGATAAGCTGAACAGTGTCATCCTAGTATATTTTAACTGAACTTGCTTAAGCATTTTTGCTGAGATGGTTACCAAAGATGCTGTAAGATTCTATGTCAAAAAGAAGTCTTACGACTTTTTTTTTCCTGGCTTTTTTGCGTTACTTATCATCTCATTCTATTGCAATGTGTAATTCTCTAGAAATGATCTGTCTCCATTGTATATATTGTGTTTATACTTTATACAAATTAAAGCAAAAAATGGTAGATTATTCAAGTGGTATAAACCTTTCAGCATTTTGCTAGCAAAAAAAAAAAACCCATGCCAAAAATCACAATAAGCAGTATTGGTACCACAAATTGTAGCTTTAATTAATTTGTTTCCTTTTTAATTTGTATTCTACATAAATTACTACTGAAGGCTAATGTTTAAGTAGTAAATAAATTGGACAGTTGTAGGTCAGACAAAACCTGTTCACCCAACTGTGAAAGCTGATATTGTGTCCAAAAAAAATCACAAATAATGCAGAACAAAAGAAGTGTGATGCATGCAACAGAGTGAAAATGCATTGATTCCCACTGTTTGAAGAAAACTACTGCACTCCACCTTAAAATGCATCAGACCAATTTTAGTTATAACAAGACAATCCCAAGAGTCAGAATGAAATAAAGCAAATATTTTAAAGATTTAAGAGCTGTTATCAAAAATAAATTACATTTTTTCAAGTTAAAGAAACACTGCTATGAAGGCTGAGAGCCAAGCAGCCTTTCAATAGCTGCATTGATGTCTCCTCCTGTTGCTATTAGAGCTTGTAAGTTTGCTTCACGGTTCAGAAAGCCCATTGCACTCAGCTGCTCCAGTTGTTGCTGAAATCGAACTTCTGGATTTTGTAACTGCTAAGAACAAAATTTCAAGCTATTAAAGTGTAACGTACATTTAGCAAAGTACAAGATTCAAACATAGTTGGTTCTGCACCACTCCCTGTCTTTACTAATTTCTGACTACATCTTTTTCAAGATCCTAAAATTATACTATGACATACATTCAATTCACAATTGAATTATTTTTTTAACAAGTCAGACAAGCTTCAAATTTTAAGAGTACCTACACTTACATTACATTCTTGAACTACAGGAAAAGCTGTTTGTTTGATAAAAAAAGGATTAAAATTAAATTGGGTAAATTTATGTCCCATGAACAGTTTCTTAAAGATATGGATATAGGTATTCTTTTTCAAATGAAACAAGAGTTCAACCTAGTAATGTGGAACAGCAAGAATTATGATGATGTCACTGTTGGCAATGGTGAACATCACAGGCTTTTTTTTTTCCTTGACATAAACATCACCTCTTTTTTAACGCTCCTAGTATTTGTTGACTAAAATTACCAAAATTCTAATTGTTAGAAAGCTTCAGTCTATGGCAAACTGGACAGCTGTGCTTTACACGATGGTCCTGCTCACACAAACTGCATGATTTCAGTGGTATGATTTTCAGTTCAGAGGCATTTTTGAATCAGAACAATTATAGGAAAACATGCAGGAGTAATACTGAAAAGCTACTTTTTGAAATCTATGAGTTCATTTAGATACCAACACAAAACTTGTGCAGCTACTGCTAATTTTCCTTTTATTCTAGTTCAACAGCTTCATACATCAAGAAATTACTACCAGTATTTAAAACCTGCATATGGTTCCAAGCCAATACTATGTAAAGATGTAACCTGAAATATAAGAACTGCCCCAACCTGCTTCCCCCAAGCAAAACTAAACAGAAAGTCAACTCAGTAGTGTAATATTTGGCAGCATAAGTGAAAACATACAAGAATATGGTTTCCTACAGTGACACTCACCAACACTTTCTTGTGGTCAGATAACAAGAGAAAAGTCTGTCAGATCAGCAAGCTGACCTAACTCACCCTGTGGCAACAGAGGAAGAAAAAGCAGGACTGCCCCTTCCACCAGCAGCCTGCCATTACACTGTGTATGTACCACAGTTTAAGGGTGCTGGTTCATACAGCACTCTTCAGAGTTAACAGCATGTCTCCTTTAAAGCTAGTCTTGCTCGCCACCCTACAATCACTGGCAAAGCCGCTACCTTTGCTTGACTTCTGGAGCTCTCTGGAGACCCCTAGTCCCACCCAGTATGTTAACAAAACGCACTGCTGTCTGGACTTGCAGGATGTCAGTAAAGCCATACAACAAATTCAGGCTCCAAATAACCAGAATGTGGCTATTCCAAACTGTGGGACAGAGGCTTAGTTACAGCTAGAGAGCAACAGCCACCAGTACAGACAAAAAGCACTGAGGTAATGGTGTACAATATGCTTAAGCTTTTCTTTTGCGTGAGCCCACGCTTCATTTGCCAGTGAACCCTACCACCTCAATCTGCCACAATCTTTCCAAGCATTTCAGAAATTCAAGGGTATGAAGATGAGTGTATAAAAACCAACTGTTTAGAGGACACTTTTACTCAAATTTGATGCTTTTCCAGCATTTACTTGCACAGCTGCAATGCCACTTTTACACCTTCTCTGCTATCCTTTGACCCCAAGTATCCAGGGAGCTCTCCCCTCAACTATCAGCTTCCTTTCTAGTGGTTTACAATGAAAAAAAGTAAGAATTCAAAAAATCTGCAATATAGTGATGTACTTTACCTGAGCATTTGCACCAGCAAGTGCCTGCAACATTTGCTGGACAAACTGCTGGTGACTAGGTTCAGCAGTTCCTGATGCTGGACTTGTATTTTCACTGGGAACAGAACTAGGTACACTGGACCCTGTAGGGGCTCCAGTGCTTCCCAATCCACTTAAACCAGGATTAAATCTGCATAAATGACAGAAAAAGAAATACACCACTTTAATAAATACTACCTTGTCTCTTCTCACTTATTTAATTACTGAGTAAAAATCTTGTCAAGAGGGGATGACAATTTAAGTAAAGTACTAAGACAAAGACCAGAGTCGTCGCTGTTTAGGAGTGCACAGCTGGCAAAAATGTGACAGATTCTAAACCAAGTTTAGTTAAACTAAAAAAGGCAGGAGGAAGAGTCTTTAATAAAAGCAGGGCAAGTCTCTACATGTAAAAAGAATGAACAACATAACACAAGATAAAAGTTCTTGTCTAAATTTGTAAGACCAATTCTTACCCTGGTATAAGTCCCGGCGCTTCTGTTGCTAGTGTCTGCAAGCCCTGCTGAATCTGTAGCAAAGCCTGCATTGCTCTAGGGTTTGACATAGCTGATAACGTGTCAGGATTCTGCATCTAAGAAAAGGAGAGAAACTCTTAATCATATGCAGATGTTCAAAGTTAGTATTTATCACTAGATGTTTTATATAATCCAACATAATTTCAGAACTTGTTTTTCAACTTTGTATTTGAATAGTTACATGAAATCCTTCAGGTATTTTTTCTTCTTTGAGAAAACTTTCATAGGAGGTGATCAATGAACTCTAAATGTGGGCAAGGCCTTTCAAATGGGAAGCACACAAGAAAAAGTATTTTTCATAACCTCTTCTAGCAGACTTCATCATCTTTCAAAACCATAGGAGTCCAACATCATTGTAGAATTAGTCTCCTATATCATACTACTGGTAAGCAACAATGCTGAACACAATGAAACTTAATCAACAGATATCTAAGAAAAAGTTATACAATTTCTTTTTCCTACCTAAGTTCAGACCACAGCAATTGATCATGACTATTTGTGAATGTCTTTATATCTGTAGTGCCCTCACAGCCTAGAGAACTAGGAATACACTGCGAAACATACTAGCAAGCAAATGTATAATATTCAAGATAGCTAAAAGGCAGAGAACAACTAAATATATAGCTGGGTGTCGTGGTTTAACCCCAGCCAGCAACTAAGCACCACACAGCTGCTCACTCACTTCCCCCCCACCCAGTGGGATAGGGGAGAGAATCAGAAGGAAAAACATAAAACTCATGGGTTGAGATAAGAACAGTTTAATAGAACAGAAAGGAAGAAACTAATAATGGTAATAATAACAATAATAAAATGACAATACTAATAAAAGATTGGAACAAACAAAACAAGTGATGCACAGTGCAATTGCTCACCACTCGCTGACGAATGCCCAGTTAGTTCCTGAGCAGCAATCCCCCCCAGGCCAACTCCCCCCAGTTTATATATTGGACATGACATCACATGGTATGGAATACCCCTTTGGCCAGTTTGGGTCAGCTGCCCTGGCTGTGTCCCCTCCCAACATCTTGTGCCCCTCCAGTCTTCTTGATGGCTGGGCATGAGAAGCTGAAAAATCTTTGACTTAGTATAAGCATTACTTGGCAACAACTGAAAACATCAGTGTGTTATCAACATTCTTCTCATACTGAATCCAAGACATAACACTATACCAGCTAATAGAAAGAAAATTAACTCTATCCCAGCCAAAACCAGGACACTGGCAAAGTTTACGCAAATTTGAAAGAGGAAAACACTTCAGGTTCTCCAATGAAAGCTGCTGCAAGTACTTTAAGAAAATATTTAAATCATGACTTACTGCCTGATATTTGGAGCTGTTTTACAGAAATGGTGGCCCAACAGTTCTCAGAGCACTTAGGTGACCTAGATCTTGTCTCTATTAATGTTATTCATTCCTGCTGTTAAGTAGCAGCAATTCTTTCCTAGTTCTGCTGGGCAATTGCCCTTTATTGCAAAAGATGCCTTCCATTATGCAGAGGAACATTCCATGGTTTCTGTCACCCAATCCCATAACATAAATGCCAGTAGATAAGCAAGGAAGTACAAGTTGCAAGATTGTCAACATTGTGAGTATATCCAGATATTTCTCCACTTTACTTCACCTGCTAAGGCTGCTGATCTTCTGACCTAACATAGTGAGAATAAAACAGAGAACTAGCTGTGTGGATGTTTATCACGCAAGGTGATACTGACAGAAGGAGATACCCAAAGGAAACAGAAATGATTCCTACTGTGCCTTCATTAACTACCGTTTATTCACAAATTTCAAAACATACATGTGGTACTAGCTCCTCAGATACTACTGGGTCATCACAAAACAGCGACATTATGAAATACTACAGCTATTCATGTGGTTGAAACAATTTAAACAGTTTATTCTGAACACTGAACTTGCTACTGTAATTCATGTATGTGTTAATTACTTTACTCATAAAACCGCCTGTGTGCAATCAGACCTTGGCAATGCACATTTACTCTGATTTGCAAGGACTGCCTAATGATGGAACTCATGCACTGAATTAAGTTTTCAATTCCTAAAAAAAAACGTGCTTGCTCCTATTTAGGGAACACAGTACTACTACAGACTGTGGCAGCTAATACCAAGGAGATACCTGGGCTGCAATCACAGTGTTGTTAGGAGGGGAACATGGTGGTAAGGCAATCTTTACAGGCAAAAAACTTCAGAACCCACTTCTGAATTAGCTAATGATTTGGGTCTTTCAAGGCATGCTGTAAGATCTCTTTCCCAAATACTTAAGGCAGGTTTGAAGAGGTACAAGAAAAACATAGTGAAATGTTGTTCTAGTAGTGGGAAAAGTACTGATCTTTTTAATTTGCAAAACAAACCATGTCACAAACAGGTGTTCTCTAGCCTGGTGGGCAGTAAGAACAATTATTCCTTTTAAGCAAAGAAGCAAGAGCTAATCTAAGCAGTTGTGCTAGCTACAGACAAAAATATCCACTAAAAGTCAGGTTTAATTTTTGAAAGGGATGGAGACATTAAGCAAGAATTTATTACCAAGGGACAATCTAACTTGGTGTCTGAAGCTAATGAGAACGTATTACAGAATCTAGCTTTTAGCCAAATCAAAGAGACACACCAGTTTATTGAAAATATTGCTCATTGACTTGCAGATATTTATTAACAGCTAGTATTTCATCTTACCTGCTGAAGGAAAGTTGGAAGTTGTTGTCTCATTTGTTCCTGAAGCTGGGGATTTCCAGCAAATAAAGGATTATTCAACATCATCTATGGGACACAAATATTTAACTTCAAAGATCAAGCAATAAAAAACACAGGGGGTTTTAAGACAACTACTTACACAGTAATAGTCTATGAAAATAACCTCACAGAATAATAATCATCTACTTCTCCTTTGGCCAAAACTTGTTATGAACCACCAGCCTGAACACACTGCGGGGGTGGGGTGGGGGGGGGTTGCCTTTTTGGGGTTTTTTTTTGTTTGCTGCTTTGGTTTTGAAAGCACTTCTACAATACCATTCATAAAACAGCATCTGCACTTCTACAGTGAGCACAGGTCACAAAAGAGAAGTTAAAACCAGAATAACGCCTAGATACGGCACCAGCTCCCCTCCCTTCACTTCTCCGAAGCTAGTGAGGGTATTTATTTACTGGTAGATTTACCTTAATTTACAACCAAAGCATTTGTTTTGTCTAACTGGTTCTTATGCTGGGTCACAAGTTTAGGGCTGTACAAAACATACACAAACTTACAAGTTATTTTAGAAGCATGCCTGGCATGATGTCCAACTACAAATTGAAGAAGCTCATTGCAACAAATTGTTAAATGTAAGTAAGTAGTGAATGGCCCAGTTTTCAATGTTAATCCCTAACTCACTGAAATTACTACAGACAATTGTTGAGATGCTGGCACAAGTGAAAATCTAACTGTATCATAGATTCGACTCTTTTTTTTTTTTTTCTTTTTTTATTTCAATACACACAATACATTACTACACCAAATGCATTTACCTGTACTGCAAGATCAGGATTCTGGCTTAACGACTGCATCATGCTTCTCATATAGGGTGCAGACAACATATTCTGCATAAGTTGTGGGTTTTCTGTTATCTGCTGTAATAAGCTCTGCATTCCTGGTGTGTTGAACATACCAGCTTAAAAAAAGTAAAAGGCCACTTTAGTACACATCCTGACTATCATCAGGTGAATTAGACTACCTAAGATGAGGACATAACCCCTTGGTTTCTAAGAGTTTTAGTTCCTCAAATACACCTCAGTGTGGTTCTGCTTACACCGATGCATCTACCCTAGAAGTTAATACAGGGGCTGTATCCAACAAGCAGTCCCACTAAGTATCTACATCATTAGCTGTTTTCACATTTGCCTCCAAACAGGAAAAATACCATCATGCATCTAGAGATTCCTTACCTTTGTTATTTTAAGGCAATACACAAGTACTGTCATCACTCTTAGTTTACTTTTCACGTTTGTTTTTGTACCGAGGACTTTGATACTAGTCAAATGTTCTACGAAAGTAAATAGCCATAAAAACTCTGAATCAAAAACTCTCTAATGAAAGAATCATTTCAGCAAACTCCCAAGTATGTGCAAATATATGCAACTGCAATAACAAACACACCTCCTAGTCCAGGTCCCAAATTTGGTACAGTTGAGCTCTGTCCCGTACTGCCAGAGGTGCTATTTCCAGCATTACTACTGCCACCGCTCTCACCACTGGTGCTGGTACTTGTTGTGGAAGTCTGAGAGCTGGACTGAGGAGCCCAGGGATTTGGCAGAGGATCTCTGTTTTCTGTACGAGATGGCTGAATGTCCCCTCCTGTTGATGCATTGCTTACTAAAGAAGCAAATGGGTTACCTCCAAACTACAGTGGAAGGAAAACAAACATGTATCATCTACTAAAGCCAACCATTTTTACATCTGCTATAAATAGAAAGTTACCTTTCAAAAATTACACATAAATATTGATGGCTTTTGGTCAGTTATACTCACCATTCTAGAGTAATTCATTGTAAAAATTCTGAAAAGATGCCAGCACTGAGAGATACTAGCACCTTCAAAAAATTAAATCACATTTCTTTTTGGAAGCAGTGTTGCTACTACACTGGTATTTTGATCACTTAAGATTATATCTTACATACTGGTTTCCAACTTCAAAGCCTTTTTTTCTTCTCATCTTAGGTTCCAAGTTACTAAACACACCCTTAAAAAAATTTTCCTGGACCTCAGAATTTTAAGGCAAAGAATTAAAGGAATTCAAATTTAAGTAATACAGAAATTCATTAACTTTAAAATAGCTTCTCAAAAACACAAAGCAGTATCTGTATTTCTTCCAAGCCTAGAAAAGCACAGAATTTTTAAAGATCTTTCCTCTCAAGAGTAAGAGGCCTCATAGTGACTTCAAGCTTCAAGAAATGTTTTGTCAAGTACGCATTTGGAAATTTACATTACTTAACATGTGTTATTTTTTAAAAATATTTACTTTCAGTGGCAATTGCAATCTTCTCTCACCTGTTCCTGTGCGGCATTCAACATTGGCTCCTGAATATCTGTGTACATACGTCGCAAGGCATTGTATCCACCTGGTATACTTTCAAGGTTGCTCAAGGCGCGGTCTTGGTTTCGCATCATTTCCTGCATCATTGCAGGGTTTCTAGCAAGTTCTAGTGTCTAGGGAAGTGGAACGTTTAATCTGTATTAATAAGAAATCCATTCTAAAGTGAAAATGTCAGCGTTTGGCAATATCTCAGTTACCACTGTCTAACCCAGTTTGAAATTATTATTAAAGCCAAATCAAGATGTCAGCTTAGTGGTAGTCAACTGAATTCAATATTTAGCCAAGCATTCTACCACAACTGTCACTATGTTGGTTGGGCCAGGAAGCACTGGCTAAACAGAAGAAAAATCTGGAATGAACTATCCTTTTCTTTTTTCATCTTTTCAACACAATATACTCCTACCATTTCTAACATCGTTACAGCAGGCAGCCTGTGATATGAACTTTAAATACCTACATTTTCAAAAGCATCTATTTGTTTTTTGATACCTTCTGCCACACAGCATATCTTGCATACCATCTAATTTTAAAAGCACTCAGAAGTACGCAGTTAGACAAAATGAAAATATGTAGTATTTTGGAGAATTACTACTTTTGGTAAACTCATTGTTGGCTAGACAACAGAAGGTTTCAAGTGTACACAGGGTCATCCAACTCTAACCTCAGAAGACATGATTACAGAGTCTTCAATGTCTTTCAAATCCAGGCTGCAGATTTTCTGAATTATCAGTCTATTTCGGACATTAACAACTAGAAATACAAACATCAGTTGCCTACAGTGACCTTTTATGTATTTTCTAACAAGCCTAAATACTTCAAGAATGTTTAAGCACTCAACTAAGTATGTCCAATTCCTGCTCTGTTTTTCACAATTACAGTATAATGAAAGGTCATGAACTCAGAGAGATCCTTCTACATACCTGTCTCATTATATCTGGATTATTCAGCATGTGACTGATTTCTGGATTTCTCTGTATCAGTTGCTGCATTTGAGGGTTAGCCATAATTAACTGCCTCATCAGGTCAGGATTTGAAAGCATGCTCTGAACAAATGGATTTTCCATTATCTGAACCATCATTTCTGGGTTGGACATAAGTTGCCGTTGCATCTGACTTTGCAACTCTGAAAAGTTTGATGTATTTAAGCCCAGGCTACTCAGACCTGCCAAACCTCCAAGGCCACCTTTAAGAGGATGAGAAAAAAAAATATAATTGAACTTTCGGCTTCTAGTATACCTCTGAACACATCCAGGTTCTTTCTAAATACAAAATGCTTGAATAGATCCCACACTTTGAAATAATGAAAACGAATGGGAAGTCAATCTTTCCAAGGCTGTTAAGGAGTTATCCACTGAGAGTTTGCTTCTTTAAATAACAAGTCATATAACTAAAAACCCAACAAACTACATCTGAAATACAACTTATTACAATTCTAACAGCCTTTCTTCTCATTTTCCACAGCTAAGATACAAAGGATGTTTGAATTTTGTGGCCTTAGGTTCCTCCCCGCAGCGCCAGCAACACTTTCCAATGTGTTTGTAACAATCTTTTACCTGTCTTCTCTTGTTTAGACTGTAACCAAGAGGTATCTCCCAATATGACTCATAATCCCTATTCTAATTAAAAGTAGAGTTCTTCTTCTTTCTAATGTACCAAAAACTAATTATGCTTTGAATTCCCCTCCTTTCCTGAGTCCAAACAAAAAATTTCAGAAGCTACTAGTCTGAAGAACTGTTTACACCTAAGAAAGCAATTACTTACTACGGTTAGCTTTTCCAATTCTACCTCTTCCCCACCCCCTGAAAGCAAATTAGATTAAAAAGAATGAACGAAAAACCCCGCTGTGATTATGAAAACAGATAGTATTTTTAAATCAATAGACCACAGCCTCTTTATTCATGAAAGAGAAGACTGATAATGCTATCAGACTTGGAACCTGAGAAATACTGAATTGTAAGATTAGCAGCAATTTTGTGACTTCTGTTCCAGATTTTGGCTTCATGTTACAGGTCCCACTTCATCAATACTCTCCTCACAGCAATTCAGATGCACTTTTAAGGAGCACAAGGACACTGGAAGGAGTTTCATCACCCATAGTGCCAGAATATAACATCAGTGGCACCTTACTACTGAAGGTGAAAAAGCACAAGTCTGAAGTTCTGCATATAAAATTAAGGGAACAACTTTCCTCTGATAACTTACTGATCAGAAACCTTCTACAACCAATACCATAGATATTTGTAATCAGTTTTTTGGGTAGTGTGTTTGTTCGGGTTTTTTTTTTTAAAGTTCTGTCTACATTAGAATAAAGCTTCAGGGACAATTACCTGAATCCAAGAGAAGATACCCACCACGCTACCTACAAATACTCTTACCCAAGCCAAAAGGGTTACTATTTGTTGAAGCTGGTGTTGAGGTACTACTGCTGGACGTTGACGTGGTAGCAGTACTCCCAGTGGTGTTTGCTTGTTGAGCTGGGTGGTCTTGTGATCTAAAAAAGCAAGTTTAAAGGTTTCAAGTTTAACAAGTTAATTTAAATAATGCCATTAAATATAGGAATAGTACCATACTTGAGAATCTTAATTTACATTTCAATTCTTTCTCAAAGATCACACTATTATCTCTAGATGGCTTCCTGTAACAAATCTTTCTCAGACATCTGTAATGTCATCAGTTTTTCAGAACAGCAGCTTGAAACATTAAGAAAATGTATGGGCACCACTGCAGCCATTACCATGTTCTCACCCTATCCCCAGGATGTCCGCCAAAGAATTGCTTCTTCTGTCCTTACCTTGCTTTAAGGATGCTTACCTTATTCCACTATACTCAAATACTACTGATTACATGCCTGGGGCTTAAAGAAATAAAGCCTAGCAAGATTTAATCTCGGATTTATTTCATGCCACATCTTTAATAGGATGCCTTACTGAATGTGAAATTCAGTTAACATCTTATTGCATTAGAACACAAATATCAGAATCTTAATAACCTTTAAGACTTTAAGAACAGGGTAAAAACATAGTTACACAAAGTTAAAGCCAGCATAATTTAGCACAGGCACTAAAGGCTGCCCAACTCATATACTCACCACACCTTTCTACTGCAGAGGCACTAACACGGGTGCTGCCATGTAGTAAAACAGATCAAGGAACTGAGTTTGTGTAAAGCTAACCTGGCCTCTATTCAAAAGAAAAGAGGCTAGTTTAAAACCCAAATCAGTTCTCCAGTCTGGTTCAACAATCAATCTCATAAATGTCTGTATTTGCAGCAACTACAGCACAAAGTAACTTGTAGAAACTATGAATTCAGACCTCACACAAAGATTTGAGGATTTAACAGTACACTAAATTTCATACCTCAGTTAATCTCAGAGTACCTTTCTGCTACAATAAAATTCTGTGCTTGTTTCACTAAAGCAAAGACTGGGGGGGGGGGAAGGATGGGGGGGGGGACAGGACACAGGAACAAACCAAAAAAACCCAAACAAACAAACTAAAAAAAACAAGCCTGAGAGATGCCTCAGGTCCAGAGGCTTCCCTGAGGTTTCTAAGAGTTCTCTGACTCCAGGCTAAACACCAGCCACCAAAATCATAGACAGAAACCAAAGGAAAAATAAAATACTTTGCAAACTTCACAAGTTCTTTCACCAAATCATCAACATTAACTTACAAGTAGCCCATCTCCCGATGGACCCTGCTGATTTGACCAGCATTCTTGTAAACAGGTAAATGAAACATGGCATGCCAAGTCATGAAGGTATAGGATGCCATGGGACCAAACCACCTCATTCTATTTCTTACTGATGTTCTGGGTGTGAAGGAGAAATTAAGTCCACAAGATCTAACAGTTCTTCTAAAACTTAATTCAGAGGAGTCACTATGGAGTTAAGTTTTGCATATTTTAATTTGTATTCCTTTCTTGTTTACTTTCAGGTCTATCAAAACACACAGAGATTCTGTTGAATGAAAACCTGTTCTAGAGGAAACCTTCCAGACCGACACTAACAATCCAGGAAAGGGAATATATGGATACTCGGCTTTGACATAAGCTGCCCTGGCATAAGTCATCAGGTTAAACTCTGGGCTCCTGAGAAGAACAAGCATTAACAGTCTGTAACATTAACAGCAACTGCAAACTTTGAACACAAGATGACTACCATTAGCCAAGCAGCTGTAACTTCAATGAGGAAGATTATTGACTGTATACTGACCATGGATCTTCTGCTAGAGATAATTTATTTCCTTTGGCCTAGAAAACACATAAATATTTCTTCCATAAGCAAAAGGTAAATAATAAGCCTAAAACCCTATCTGGGTTTTCAATTGAGAAACTATTTTGAGAAGCAACTGTACCTCTTCATGTAATAGACAAGAAAGGTTCTCAAAGCAGGACAGAAAAGTAGACAAGACTAAAACTTGCAGTCCATACTGCTTCTATGGAAACTGGGGGTATACACCCTCAAGATAATGGTCTGAATGTCAAGTCTGTCAGCCTCAAGTCTTTGAGTGAAATTCCTGTCAAGTGCACATCACCTTTTATATCCACTTCGCCATTATGTTTTCTCCTGTCCACTTGTGAACAAATTATCGGTGTTGACTTGGAACTTTGCATTCAGAAATTCAATGCATCTTCACTGCCCACTGCTCATCATGCACTGCTACTCTGACACTGTATAGGCCAGGTTACAAGATTACACCGGAAGTCTGTATCATTCTGAAAAATGTAGCACAGTAATAAAATTATCTTTTTTCAACAAGGATTGGTTGGGATATACGAGGATTCCTATTTGGAAGTTACACATCTAATATTGTTTAGAAGGGAAAAGATCATCTTCAGATCCAGTTTTGGAAAAGAACTTTTGTTTATTCAGATATATGGCAGCAACAGTAACAGCAACAGTCAACAGAAAAGTAAATGGCATAACGTAAAGTGGTTGGGAGCAATCCAATCTTGATACTCATGGCCGAAAATCAGCACTTGCCAGGCCACACTGGCAGGGTCTAACTCTTGCCTTTGGGGTCAAGCATAAAATCCAGGTATTTTAGTAAGAATACTGAGATGGTTCAGGACAATGTTATACTTGCTCAAAAGCAATTTTCATTGTGCTGGCAATTCTCTTTACCAGGTCTTAGGAGCATATTTTTAGTTTACTCGAGCACAGCTCGTAGGTGAAAACATTACTGCCTCATTTGAAGATAGGGTCGATACATGCAAAGGGTCTGTAGTTTTTGTTTGTACTTCCTCATCTGAGACACGATTAAAACATTCTGAAGATAATATTAATACACTGTTCTAAAATTACTCAAAAAAAGTGGGAGAGAGGGGAGACATGGATTGCAATGCTAATAGGACTGGTGCAGGGACACCAAAAATTCCCCAAAAGCCATAAAGGCGGCATTGCGCATGGGTGCTCCTTTGCCCAAAGGCAAAGTGCAAGAAGGTACGAGAGACTGGCACTGGTATTTCAGTATGTATAGCTATTGTAGGTCCAACCTATGTACCCTCTGAAGACTGTGCAAGTCAAAAGCATCCTGCCATCACTACTCATGAAGTCTCTCTGCCACACTTAAGACTGCAGGCAAAAAAAGCAGAAGTCATGACAACAGCAGAATATCAGTTTAGATGCACAAAACACAAAATTGCAGTATTATCTAACACTGTACACAAGATTGGGATGGCTATCAGACCTACATTTCAGGCTGGGCAGGCATAGGGCAGGGAAGGGAGATCTCTGCCAGTGCAAACAAAAGTGTTTTGACAGAGACACAACTCCAGGGCAGAGAAGATAGTCCCACCAGCATGTGAGCATGGAATTGAAGACATCGATTTCAACAGATGTCTACATTTAATGCTAATGCTACTAATTTCAACAGGTGCCTAAATGTAATGCTAATGTTATTAATAGGCCTTTGTGACTTGGTGAGGCCTGGAAAGGCAAAGCATATTTCTTTTCTCTCCTAAGTTCTATGCTCTTTTGTTTATCAGCTGACATCTTCCAACAGGAGGAGAGCCTCACTACAAACAAAAAAGACTTAAGTAGAACAGGAGCAAGAACACTTTCAGTCTAGAACAATGAACATGTTATTGACTAAGCAAGCTAGATTCAACCAAGGGATATATTACCCTACTTGCTGAAAGCATTTTTAGTTGAGCCTTTTCCTTCTGGGCACTTCACAGGAAGTAATGTGCAGATGACATAGCTCAGCTGATGCAACTTTCTCATCACCAAAAAATAAAATAAAATCCAAGTCTTTATGTTCAGCCAGATAAATTAGTTGCACTAAAGCAGTTCTCACAAAAATTTTCTTTCCTTGTTTTACCAAAACAGTGAGTAAGGATTCACTGCATATTTTCACGAGTGAAAAGAAAAGCTGCACAACATGTCTTTATGAACAGTAAGAGCTGGTATCTAAGACCTATGGAGCCAAAACACAGCCAGCACTCAGCACTAAAACAAAAAAGTTAAATAACAAAAAACCAAGAGACTTGCATTTAGAAACATGAATCCAGTTAAAATACAAGATAACCCAAAGAAAAGAGCACTGTAATTTCAGACTGTTATTCTGCACCAACTGTGACTAAAGAGATGATTAAAGTGATTTAGTCAAATCTAGGTTTGCCCAACAGAAAGCTGTTAAGAATTCAGAGTATTTGTACATCTTAGAGGTAAATAGAAGACCACTCATCAGTAAGGTTACCTGTTTTGTGTTTTGATAACCAGGTGAACAGTGAGTCCATCGTGAATTCCATGCTGAGTCAAAGTATCTTGATCTTTTAAAATCTTTCCAGCAAATATCAACACGAGCTGATCAGTGTGAGACTTGAAACGCTTAGAGATTTCTTCCTTGAACTAAACAAAAAAGTTAATATTATACATTTATGTAATTGAAAACTGAACTATAATTTTTTTAATGATTTAAGGACAAGCTGTTTTGTTCACATTTAATATATTAACCCATTTGCACTGCACATTCTGTTTTACACAACCTAGAAATACTTTATTAAGTTTTCTCAACTTTTTGTGTCCCTAGGAAGATGGGAAATAGTTATTTCTTTTTTGTACAATAAAAATCAAGACAGTTTCACATCTAGATCACTTGTTATATAAGTAGCAATAACAAAAATCTGATTCCACTTAAAGAATACTGTGGCTTCAGTCAGGCATGCATCCATGACAATAAATATATGCTAGTATATATACTACTTATATATACACATATATATATATATACACACTGTAAAGTATGTATGTAATTATATACTAGTAAGTATACACTAATATATATACACACACGCGCACCACTGAAGCCATCCATTGCTGGAAGACTGAGGATGCAATGTCACAAGCACAATAAATCTGTCTACACTTTTGCTGGAACTGAACAGAGAAGTATCCTCTCTTCTTAGACATATTTTTGCTGCCTTCCATGTGTCAAAACTAGCATTCCTTTCCACAAAAGTTACCTCTCGGGTGGCTCTGCTTTCTCATTCAATACATGACATAGCTACATGAAATACGGCTGCAGCCCAAGGCATGGTGAATAGCTACATCCTTCATCTGACTAGAAAATCATACCCTCATTAAAACAACTGAACATGGAAGCCCACTGTATACCTTCTTGCCTTCCTAGTCAATAATAACTAGGTTACGCTTTAACTGAGTCCTGACTGAGATTTATTATTCTCTAGAAAAATGTTCTCACCAAATCCAAAAAATCCACAAAACTTGAAAAGGAAGATCCAAGGAAAATGCTAAGGAATGACTTGATTATAAGAAAGCCAGATAAATTTATTCAACAAGACCAGTCAGTCCGCCAAGTATTTTTAAAACAACCCAGGCAGTTAGGAAGTCCTTCCCAAGGTCACCCTATTTAACGTTTTAAAATTAAGTTGACCATACTACTTTAAAAAAACATCACAAACTTCCTAGGGAATTCCCACTCCATATAGGAAAAGAGAATATTAATCTTGGAATTAGTTATTAGTAATTACATTTTATCATAGGCAGGACTAGAAAGGTAAAATCCCCCCATATTATGCTTTGAAGGTGGGTCTCTAATTAACAGGGTTTATAGTATAGCAAAAGAAAAAAAAAAGATTTATAAATTAAAAAAAAAAAAGAGAAAGTCTCAGAGACAACAGAGGTAAAAACTCTCTGTGGGTAGCAGCTTGCCCTTGGTTAGTTAAAACTCTACTCACACAGAGTTAGTTTCAGTTCTTGGGGAAACAACTTTTAAGTCAGCCTTTATAATGGCAGTATTTACACTTGCAATTATTCCAGAAAGTCACTCAGTCCATTCCTTCCCAACATGGGTTACTTACCTGAATTGTTCCTGACATGTTTATCTAGTCTGTTCTCTGAGGTCCCCAGCGACTTTTTTCCAAGAAACCTATTCCAGTGTTTCACTATCCTGTTTCTTCATTGTCCTGCCCACAATGGACAACGCAAATGGATTGTTGTTCTCCTTAGAATAAAGGGTTGCAGTAAAAGTAATTTTTCCTTGAGGGTTGTTTTCTAATCCAATCATTCCTACCACTCTTTGGATTTTCAAATCCAATTGTATCATTTGGTAAGTGTGGGGCTCAAAACTGACCAAAATATTCCACACCAGTTCTTATCTATACTTAGTGGAACAACAGGATAAACCCCATATCCTGCAAGCTATATTCCTACTTATAAGAAAACGTGAGAAATCCATGTGGGAAAATACTTGTGTAACAGTGCTGACTTATTTAACAGCTATAAACTCCAGACCCTTTTCTGCAGAGCAACTGTTCAGGCAGTGGCTTCCTATTTTGCATTCTTCTGGTTAATTATTCTTAATAGGCATTCCAAAGTAACACAAAACCAGCAGAAATACCACAATTTGGTACAAAGCTAATGCATAAGAATAAAGGACTACCATACTGTGCCAAACTCATTCATTATCATATTTCCCACAGTATGTTGTGACAGTGAGATCCACAACTTAGTTCTCATCAGAAGACTGATGCTGTATATAAACAATAGTCATAGAGTCAAAGAATATTTCAAGTTGGAAGGGACCCATAAGGATCACCGAGTCCAACTTCCTGCTCCTCGCAGGACTACCTAAAACTAAACCGTACGACTAAGAGCATCATCCAGATGCTCCTTAAACTTTGACTGGCTCAGTGCCATGACCACTTCCCTGGGGAGCCTGTTCTAGTGACCGCCCACCCTCTCAGTGAAGAACCTTTTCCTTCTGTCCAGTCTGAACTTCCCCTGATGCAGCTTCATTCCATTCCCTCATGTCCTATCGCTGGTCACCAGAGAGAGGAGGTCAGCAGTTCCCCCTCCACTGCCCCCCTTGAAGAAGTTGTAGACTACCATGAGGTCACCCCTCAGCCTTCTCTTCTCCAAGCTGAACAAACCAAGTGACCTCAGCCACTCCTTGGAAGTCTTGCCCTCAAAGCCTTTCACCATCCTGTTCACCCTCCTCTGGACACACTCTAATTGTTTGATGTCTTTCTTCAAATTACTTTATCTTAAACCAAGCCCTGTCACACATTTCTAGAAGCTGCTATTTACCCAGAAGGTCAAGGAAACAAGACACCACTCATAGAACATGACCAAACAGTATCTAATATTACTAGTATATAGGCATCAAAGGCTATACACTTCTTTTCCCTTCTTGCATGTAGTGCTACTTAGATGATCTACAATAACACTACAGTAAGACATGAATGCAACAGCCAATATACCAGGACATCCAAAAAAACCTCTACAGCAATGCACATGCATGATCCAAATGCGTAATAGATCTCTTTCCAGCCACAATAATAAAACTGTCAAGAATACCCAGCCAGTTTTGGCTAACTGATGCATATTTACATAAAAAGCCTAACCGAGATGCAAAAAAGTCAGGTCTCTTCATCAGCTTCACTCGCGTTCAGCACAACCTTGGCACTTCTGAAATGGCAAGGTATAAGCAGGATCAGACCTTCTTTTTGACCCTTAATTCACACAGGACTACCACCTAAAACCTAGGTTACCATGCAAGATATTTTGCAAATGAGTCTGCTGATTAGCGTTAACAGTCACAGATACCATCAGTAACAGATTAGGTCTGCTCACTTCATTTTTTTGCTGAGGCAGGGGGAGGAGAATCATCTATACATCTATAAAACAGAATCCCGAAAACATTTTCCATACATGTGGTTGGGTTTTTTTTTTAATTGTCAGCACCTAGTGTCTTACTTCTGGGAAAAAAAAAAAAAAATCAAAAGAAGAGTAAGTCAGTCTTCAGCACCACCTGATCTCTGTCAATACTGGAAGATGATTAGCCTTATGTCAGAGTTTGGCACAAGTCACTACTGTTTGCACTGTGAAATAAAGTCAAGGAGGGGGTAAGAGAAGATCCTTTACCATCCTCTGGGGCAAACACCTATATTCAGTATTCTCAGCCTCTCAGTGTTAATGGTAACTGAACTGCAAGACTGTTCCCCCACAGTAAAGGGGAAAATCCAGAAGTTTCTTTAAATCCAGACAGCGAAAAGACAAGAGAAATGACTAGCAATTGCATTCTTACTCCCACAGACCTTATCTGTGCAGTTTTTATAGGACTCCCCACTGCTCTTACTGGCAACAAATAATTTGTTAAGGTGCTACAGCATTACAGTAATGAAAGACAGCATGAACAGTGAAGACAACTATCTCAATTTTCTTTTCCCTAAACAGAACCATAAACATCAATCTAGTATGTATCGCCTCAGAGACTCAAATTCAACATAAGTCATCAACAGCAAAGGAAATATAGGAAATGAGATTTATGACGATGTGAATTAATACATATTCAGGGAGGTCTAAGAAAATAAACTTTGGTATTGTTTAAATCTTCAGTTTGTACAATTGAACTAAACGCTATCAGTAAATTACTGTTAAAATACTTTGTCACCTGGGAAAACCAAAAGCAGAAAGAGTTCAAAGAGTCACTGACTGGAAATGATGAGCATTTCTGTCCAATTCTCCTACCGCACTGACTCTTCCTTTTTATTAACATGTAACACCCCAAGCAATGGTTTCAGCTGATTTGCTTTACTGTTCTAAAATACAAGTTTTACTTTATTGTAATAATTCTAGGCATTGTGATATTACAAAGGTGTTCAGTTACATTTGAGCATAGAAAAGGACTTGAAGTTGTAAAAATAAATAATGTTTCACCATACTTAACACCTAGCATATTCACAGAAACTAGTTCATTATATTCCTCTAGTAACTGAATACAACAAAAATAATGTAAAATTATGTCAGTTTTAGACATGATTATTAGACGAATCAGTGGAGAAAAACACAATGAAAATCATACTGAAACACGTAAGACTAACATCTATACAGGGGCCTGGTTTCTCTAGGGAGAAAAGGAGAAAGCATTCTTAACCAGAGTGAATTAATTCAAGGTCACAGCCTCCTCAAACCATGGCAACTTGTAGATCTGACATGAATTAGAGCAAATCTAAAGCTAGTCTTGTTGAAGCGCTTTGCCCACATTACCGTTTTACCTCAAGTTAACTTGTTTCTATCAACTTTTTTTTGAAGGATAGGAACAGTGTAATTTTTCACTTTGAGAACATTCACATTTTTTTAGCAGCACACCTTCTTGTTTATACTCTCAATTTCCATGCCAAATATCCTCATCTTCACACAACTTTAAAAAACCCAGCCCAATACTCCACTAACAAAATGTTGACACAAAAAAAGAAGTCCTAATTTGCTTTGTGGAGCCTATTACATCTGCTCGACTTGATTGCCTCTGAAGGTTTTTGAAGGTATGGGTGGACACCATGGTGTTGATGCCCAGTGCTGAACAAACACATACTCATACCTGATGTAGTTAAACATTTTGTCACTGAACAAAGCAAATGTCTGAATACACATGAAGTAGAACAGCTGACTAAAACAGAGACTGTTTTGCACTGTCCCTTTGCAGAGCAGATCCATACTTTAAACACTAACCTATTAATATCTGACCATCTGACAAGTTGGCCTAGGAAGGGCCTGGTAAAAAGTTATTCCAGGCAAAGTAAAAACATGCAAATGGTCCTTTGATATGTTACCACCATATAATGATTCAAAAGCTTTTGCTGACTCACTCTGACATCAAAAACAGCAACTGTAATAATATTACTGTCCATTCACATGACAAAGTGCTGTGAAAAAGGAATAAAAAGAAGAAAACAAATAAATGAAAAATACTTTCCCAAATCCTCTCAACTGTGGCTTAATAATACAAATTTAAAAATTAAATTACAATAACAGTATGCAAGAGGCCTCAGGGAATTAACCTCCAATTCCTACTGAAAAGTAACAGAAAACAGGTCCCTAAAAACTGCAACTGCTTTGAAAATACTAAGCTATGATTTCATCTAGATGACAATAAAAAAGCAAAGTTGCTGACTCTCCCCACACTGAACTCTGTTTTGAACACGGTAGTGGATGACATGGAAGCAAAGGTTTGTATCTAGAGGGCTGAACTGCAGTTTACATTCCCAGCAGTCCCTCAAACAGTTCTACTACAAAGAAAGATTTTCAAATTACATTACCTTGTTCAGCAAGCTGTTTCAAAACACACCCATGACCATTTAAACTTTCAACTGCCATTCCTATTAACATACACAGTTAAGCTTATTAGTCGGACTCTAGTCTTTCTTACACCCATGCTCAGCAGTCTCAACAGAGGCTAACTTTCACAAGTTCCAGCTTTCTTTTACACAATAGAATTCATGGCTACAGGTCTTCTTGACCCAAGAAGTAAGGAATCAAACACACTCATGGCAATACCACCGCTGACAGCTGTGGTCTCCTTTCCTGATGAATCATACCTGGTAATCTTATGACTGTGAATTAAAGTGAGTCAGTGAAAACAGGGTTTCATTGCACAATTCTTGGACACCATACAGGAAGGGGGACAAGAATTTGTCGTTTCAAGCAGGAAAGCACTTTTGGCCCACAGCCCACAGTCTGCAGCAGATAAAGCATAGCTAGAAAGTGCACCCAAAATTAGGCTTCTATCTAAGCATATTGTATCTTTCATGACTCAATGGAGTTACTATCTTCCTGTGCCTTTGCTAATGACCCATGCTAGTTTCATAACCAAATGATTCCCTCAAACGTCTGCAACCAAACCAAACTCACAAAAAACTGATCTCAAGAAACAAATTCAGATTCTTGATGAGCTTACAAGGCTAATAGCCCATAAAGAAAAACTGCGGCAGGGCAACCTAGTGGAAAGGGCTCAGGACTCATGTTCTAGCCAGTTTTATCCCTTCCAGGCATCCTTCAGTGAGCCACTCCACTCCTTCATGCTTTGACTTAGGACAAATGGTTAGCAATACTTCCGTTCTCCATAAAAGCACTTTGCAATCTACTGGTGGAAAGTGCTGTACTTGCAACAGAACTAGCTTATTCTCTAGCAAGTCACTGAGACTGGAAAAGGGCATAAAAGGATTATGTGTAAAATGGGATTCTTGCAGTAGATCTCCTTTTTGAGAATCTACCCTATACTTTCTTTTTCACGAGACAGCATAAGACGCTTTATCCTACAAATTAACTGGGAGGAGCTTGGGCAACACCATTTTTCCTGAGGAAACACTGAGATGTGAGTTACTGCTGATAGAAGAACTCCCTTCTCATCTGACCTTCTAGGTAAGCACCTTTAAATAGTTTGACTTTAGCAAGTTTTACATTTAAGGTGATACAGACATAATGGCTAACATTCTTTTTAGCCTGTCACTGGTAGGGAACAATTAACCACATCAACAACAAGAAGTCTGAACAAAAGCAGAAGGATGGGAAGTCTGATGTGTGCCCCAAGGGGCTTTGATTTTAGGTGAGAATAGCCAATAGATTAAAATGTATTTAGTTGATTGCTATGTAATCCTGCCGCTCTATGTCATCATTCTTATAACTGTTATACGCTATATCAATGGTATTACAGTAAGAATTACTTAGATTAATGAAGAACAAACTTTGATAAACCCGAGCAAACCGCAGTGGTGATGGAACCATGACTGACTTCAGCATCCCACAAGCCCATACTACATACACACCATCCTCCTGCTGTGCTCAACGTCACCTGCTCGCCACACCACACCAAGGCCCAATCCCACTCTGCTGACTGAGTGAACTTCGCACTATCCTTCCTGCTCAGACAGACTGGTATGACAGATGGAGACCAAAGTCATGGACTAAATGAACTCAACAGACATTTTACACAGATGGCCCACAGGCTGCAGGAATGATATCTGTGTATATATATTAAAAGACAGGAAAAGTGGTCATGATTAATTGGAAACGTGTCAGGAAGTGTGGGATCTGGGCATGATGTAAATGGTATAGAATAAGGGGTGGATATTGTCCTGGTTTCAGCTGGGACAGAGTTAGTTTTGTTCTTAGTAGCTGGTACAGTATGTTTTGGATTTAGTGTAAGAATAATGTTGATAACACACTGATGTTTTAGTTGTTGCTAACCAGTGCTCATCCTAAGTTCAGGATTTTTCAGTTTCCCCTGCTCTGCCAGCACACAGGTACACAAGAAGCTGGGAGGGAGCACAGCCAGTAGGGCTGGCCCGAACTAGCCAAAGGGATATTCCATACCATAGGACATTATGTTCAGTATATAAACTGGGGGGAGTTGGCTGCTTGGGGCGGATCGCTGCTCAGGCATTGGTCATTGGGTGGTGAGCAATTGCACTGTGCATCACTTGTTTTGCATATTCCAATCCTTTTATTAGTATTGCCATTTTATTATTGTTATTATTATCATTATTAGTTTCTTCCTTTCTGTTCTATACTGTTCTTATCTCAATGCACAAGTTTTACCTTTTTCCTTCTGATTCTCTCCCCCATCCCACTGGGTGGGTGGAAAGTGAGTGAGTGGCTGTGTGGTACTTAGTTGCTGGCTGGGGCTAAACCACGACAATATTCCATTTTATTTTACTTCAGTTATTAAACAACTGTTCTTATCTCAACCCAGGAGTTTTACTTTTTTTTTTTTCCCAATTCTCTTCTCCATCCCACTGGGAGGGGGGCAGTGAGTGAACGGCTGCATGGTGCATAGTTGCTGGCTGGGGTTAAACCTTGACAGCAAGGAATTGCAAAGATTGTACTGCCATGAACTCAGAAAACAAACCAAAGTTGGGGGGGGGGGGGGGGGGGGGGGGGACACAACAAAAGAAAAAACATTTTACTGAGCTGAAGTGTGAGCACTGTCAGGGTCAGCTAAAGTCAGTAGGCTTACAGGTATTCATCTTCACCCACCATGTATTCATGAAGTCTTTGCACAGACCAAGACCAGTGTCATACCCAGTCAAGAAAGCAAATATTTGGTCCTTGTCCTAATACTGAGCCAAACTGTGCTCAGCACAATCAAATAGGTTCCACAGAAAAAGAGACAGATGGGTGGCACTTGCAATCAACTGACCTCCCAGAGTGGCTTTGTACTTGAAGGTTATTTTCCATTCCAACCTGCATACTTGCTGATCAACAATAACAAATCCCATGTTGCTGAAGTCTTCCAACAGGGGAAAATCTTCCTTGACTTAGGATAGTTGCAAACCTGATTTACATTAACAGAGCAACATAAGATATGCTTTGTGTAGTCCTAAATTTGGCACTGATGACCCAAAATATTTACCTAAAAATCTAGATTTTTGTTCTGGCAGTATTCTGAAATGACTGCGAACAAATAAACAAGTCAGCTCACTAAGTCACAATATTAGCTACAGAAATATACAACTGAATGGGGTTTATTTCACTGTATAACTTTAGGGTTGTTTGGGTTTTTTTCAACCTGCAAATATGGCAGGTGTTTCTGGCCCACCTACGTCAACAGAACAAACCACTTGCTGATCCCAGATGCATTTGAACAGATGTTCAACTTGTTTTGTATTTGAAATTAACCTATTTTCAAGGCTGGCTCGAGAAACATCACATCTACTGTTGATGCTTATTATTAACAACAGCTCATTTTTACAGTTTAAGAGAAACAAGCAGTATTAGTCACACCACAGGGACAGTGCATTTTTTAGTGCTAGCTATGACATTGTCTGGCACTCCAAGCAAATGGTCGACCCACAGGGGCAATCTTACTTCACAGGAATAAAGATACAATTGCAGATCTACTCTTTTAACAGCAGCTCGAAGAGAGACAACATTCAGAGTCTAAGATATCTGTGGACAACAAAGACATTTTCAGCAGTGTGTAATATTAATTACCTAGACTTGCATGGCTGCTTTCAGTAAATTCATGTTCTTGTTAGGCTGTATAACTATTTGAGTTTAAGACAATTGCTTATTTGAAAACTTGGCAGCCCCGCTGGCATTCACAATTGAAACAATCTTGTTAAAGTCAAATGTATTACAAAATTCACATCTTAAGTAAATCTGTTTATATTTCCTGAAGGACCCAAACTAATGGCAGACTGCTTTTCAGGACAAATGCAATACTCAGGTTAGACCCAGCATATGAGTCTATCTTTTGAAAAAAAACAAAACGAAACAAAACAAAAACCCCTAAACCTGCAAAGACTTTTACAAAAACCGCATTGACGCTGCTCACAAATCTATGGAGAACAGACAAGTGAAAAGCACCCCTTTCAGACTGAGATTGCTGGGAAAGCAGTGGACAACATCAAAAAGCAAACACAGTCATTTTACCTTTGGGAGAAATGCCTAGATTAAGCTTGCAGAGAGAGTAGCTGATAGCATACAATACTGCAGCTGCCAAAAGACCAGTGAAGACAAGAGAGTAGTCTCACCCCTCTGGCAGCTGGAGAGAAGACCTCAATGAAACTTATGTCTGGGATACTTATAAGCCAAATGCTGACATAAAAAACCCTGAATCTAAAACAGACTCAAGGGTGAAAACTTGAAAGAAGTATCAGCGTTTTGTTTCTTCACAGCAACTAGGTGGAGCAAGAGTCTGATATTCTAGCCAAGGTGCTGGCACTACATTTTACACTTGGAAGCCTATACTTCATCTTTTGTATCATCTGATAACCACATAGCATCTTTCAGCTCATCCATAAGGAATGACTTCAAGCTCTGTATCTAGACACCAGTGGCACTCTTGCATACGTAACCTTTTTTTCATGAGGTCTGCAGTTACCAACCATACCAAAAAAATGTGAAGTCGAACTGAGCTCCCTTATTCAGAGACACTTCAGTGAGAATTTCACAGAAATTTTACGGAAAATTAAATAAGTTCTGAATCTCCTTCAAGGAGCTTCATTTTCTGGAGTATTTTAGCATAGCAATGTCTACGTCCTTCACAGGCGGGAGTCTCTGGCCTGACAGAGCCTCTACCTTACACTTTGATTACACCTTTTCTGTGACTTGTAGCTTTCTAAACTAAATAAATGAAATTCTAGCCAATACTTGAGTGGAAAACCTTGAAGAAAAACAGAAGAGCTGCAGGGAAGTGTCGATGATTCAGTAGGTGTCACTGCTTCTGCTGAGCCAAAGGCTCCATAAGGCACTGACTTTCACAAGAATGCAGAAAATACCCTAATAATTCAGAGTTACCTGACAATACCGCCACGCTAAGTACCATATCAATAACTAGCACATTTAAGTACAGCACAAGGCGCGCTTTATTCGTACTGCAAATTTTACAAACACAGTCTAAAGACATGGTTTCCCTAAAAAACAAGACATCTTTGCACAACCTGCTCCTGTTTTTAAAGGCAGGTCTAAATCAAGACAACCAGTGGCAACACAGCACTGCGATGCGGGTGACTGCATATGTTTTCTATAGTCATGCTAGCTAGCTAGCCAGCCAGCCTCCTACTTGCAGACTGAGTCAGCTCAACAGGACAAGGCACTGTTAGAAAACGAGCTACGTCCACCTCCCGGGCCGGCTCTCGGCATTGCAACAGGGAGGAGAGAAGCTGGGACGCAGGAGACGAAGCTGGAGGTTTCTTCACTACCCGGGCTAACCTCAGATGGCAGCAATCCTCTCCTGGGCCGGGATCGGCCCTGGTACTCGCCCAACAGCGCCCAGAGCAGTCCGGGCGAGCAGGAGCTGCTTTGTCACCGGGAAGGGCCCTCGCCCTGCAACGCTGGAGGCGGGAACCGCGGGCCTGGGCTCTCCTCCCGGCCCGCGCTCCACCCGGCCCCGGGCCCTAACCCCCGCTTGCCTCCTCCCTCCAGGCCCCCGCCGCCCGCCCTCTCCTCCGCCAGCCCCCTCAGCCCCTCACCTGCCGGATGCTGCTCGTTTCAGACACGGCGAATTCTTCCTTCTCTTTCGGAGTCTTCACCGTGACTTTAATGATACGCGGCTCGGCAGCGGAGCCCCGGGTGGGGGAATCCGGGGGACTACGACCCCCCGCAGGACCCTCCGCGCTCTCCGACATGGCGGGGAGGTGGGCTGCGTAGGCCTGGCGGGCTGCGGACGCGCAGCTTCCAGCCGTTACCACACGGGACCTCCGCTCCGCTCCGCTTCGCGCCGCGCAGCCTCCGCGATACCCGCTCCCGCAGCGGCGGAGCGGAAACAGCCCGGCTCGGCGGAGGCGCGGGATGATGACGTCTCGCATCGGGGAAGTTACTAGAAAGGGCAACGCACTGCACGGGGGCGGGGGCTTGCGAGTGCGCGCCTCCCCCCCCCCCCCCCCCCCCGCGCTCCTCCGGCGCGCATGCGCCGCCCGGGCCCCGAAGGAGCGCTGGCGCGCCCCGCGCATGCGCTGGAGGCGTCGCTTAGCCGCCCCTCAGCTGCCGAGGCGGGGGTTTACCCCGCCCGCCCCCCCAAAAGCGACGCCGTCCCTTGCTCCAACGGCAAGCTTAAGATTTATTTTCGGGGGGCGAAGGGAGTTCTGTGCTTTGAAGTTTCGGTTGAATGCGCGGAGGAGGTTACTAGGGAGTTTTGCGGGAGGTGTGATCTGTAGCGCGAGGGCGGGTGGCGTGACAAGAGACCTGTCACCACCCGCAAGGTTTTTGTGTTGGGGGGGGAGCACGAAAAGTAACTCGGAACAGCTTGTGAACGAGGAAATAAATCATGCCCGTTGCTTTTAAGTTACTCGGCGCCAGCTGAAGGGTAATAAATACTAAACATTTACTACTTTGAAAGTGTTATTGCTGTGGAAGCATTCCATAGTTGGGAATCAGATTTTCCTTAAACTTGGACCAAAAAAACTTAATCAGTAGTTAAACCTGGTATCATCAGATTAGGTGTTCTCCCAAAATACAAGTGATTTTCCTGTCTCTCGGGAAATTCAAGATGCCTGTTCCTGCTCTGGTGTAAAATATATGTGTGGCTTTCAGTTCTAGACTCGCGTGTCCTTTCTCCCATATCCTTGAATAAGAACTGCTGTTTCCCACAGTAGCCTGGTCCACCGGATGATTTGCTGGCTGGGTCTGCTGTTGGGATAATCTCGCAGGAACCCTACGTAAATCACTGCAGCTGATACTAAAAGAGGCGTAACACAACATGATAGGCTCTGACCTTCTAAATTTTTTACTAAAGGAATTTAAGACTTGCTAAGAGGTTTTAATACCAAAGACTGGCTGAAGGCAATTCCAGGCAGCTCTGTGTCATAGAGTTTTGGTTTGTTGCAGATAAAAATAATTTCAGGCATATTTAATCTCTAAGCCTTTCCCTGGTCATGCTTGTTCCTTTTCCACATCAGTCACGACCCTTCAAGGCATTGAATTCTGCTGCAGCAGAGCACTTCGACACATGCCAGTGCTACATTGTCCTGTCAACTGGCAGAGTGAGGGACATTATGAAGTAATGTTTTGCAGTGCAATCAACCAGTGATTTCAAGCAGAGATCAATCAGATCAAAGCGCATGGAGTTGTTCCTCATCCCAAGCCATTCTTAGTTTATAGATACAGCTCAAGCTGACTGTATTGTTACTTGAGTAGAGTTTGTACTGGAGTAGCACAACCGCTACCTGGTTATGGTTAGCAGAGATTTACAAGTTAGAGGAATAATCATTAGTGTTATTTTATGATGTATATTTGTAACAAGGGACAAGGATACTAAAAATTCACAGAAAATAATTGGAAGCTATTGAAAGTTCTTAATTAAGCAAAGATGAAATTTTAGCAAAGAATGGTTGTTTCTTCATCTTAATTTTGGTACAGATAACAGGGATATGGGAACTTGTTTGCCAGTATTGGAAGTGTCCAGTTGGAAAATACTCTAAACCAGGACAACATGCATGCATGGTCACAGTCAGGTAGTTGAGAACACAGCTTACACACAATGCATGGAAAATGAAAATGATACAGCAAAGAATTTTGAGTTCTTAATCCTCCTTAGGCTGATAGTTTTTTAAACACGTCTTTCTTTCCTCTTGCTTCTTTTTTCCTTCCCACTTCCTTCCACCTGTGCTTTTATTTCCCTTTTCTATCACCATCTGTGCAACTTTTCATCAATTTCTGATCCTGAAGAATGTAATTCAGAAAGTTTATTAGAGAGAGCAGCTTAATTTTTATGACGCTCCATTTTCCTCACCCATGGTTACAGTATTTACTGCAGAAATACAGCTTAATTCCCAACTCTGACTAGACATCTTCAATTTGGTATTTTTTCCGTAGGTAGTTGATTTAAACCAATGCAAAGTCACCTAAATTGGCTTCAAACAAACAAACAAACTGAAAATGAACTTGCAGTGACCAGAGAGTTTTTTGCATTAGAATGAAAATGCTGGCTCAAGTCAAGTTGAACCACATTAAGAATATTGGTAAAAGGTTTTGAACCAGTTTGGCTAAACTCAGTTTAATGTTTTACCAGGAGTTAGTGACACAATTCTGAATTTAGACAAAGTCTCAGGTGGTCTAATGACAGTAAAACTTACATGTAAGATCTCCAAAGTTGTGCTATAAACTACACATAACATTCATTATATTTCTGAATATGAAAACCATAACACAAACACTGGTGATTTATTCTTAACTTATAAGGGAAAAGTATAGACTTACACTTTCATATGACCTTAAAAAGATATTCTATATATTGCTTCCCATTCCTGATTTGCCAGGAAAAAAGGTTAGGACTCTTGTTTTAGACACAGTTAAAGGGGTTAAATTAAAAAAGCTGCATGCTGAAGTGTAACTGGATAGATGGCAGTTACCTTCTGCTGTGGATATGGGGCTCACTATGTGGACACTCTCCCTTTAGTATAGCAAATCACAAGCACAATGCCTTGTTAGATTTGAACCAGAGGGCAACATCCTTGTCAGCTCATCAGTAATTCTAATAAATGAAATGCTGTTCTCTCACTTGCAGTGGGGTTTGCTTTACTCTTTAGAAGACACTAAAGATCTTCATGAAACTAGCATTAGACAGGAATAGAGCTCTGAGCTTCTGAATTGTGACTGCTAGTTCTTAGCTAAAATCACACACTCTGAAGTCTAGAAAAAAAAAGTCATCACTTTTATTATCCTGATCTGTTCACAGGTATTTTCCAATTGTACTCTACTACCTAAGCCCTATCCCTACTTACTTTTGTTGGTTTGACTCACAAAAATAGTATTTAAAGTTTTATAGTAGTATTTAGTCATATCCATCCTGGCAATTTTTTTTCTCCAGCTCCACTCTGCACGTAACCTGTGCTTTGCTCTTTCCAACATCCTCTTTGTCTCCCTAACCTCTATCATGTGGAGCTTTTTGTTTCTTTGGGCATCAGTTCCCCTCATTTCAGATTTTTTTTTCCCACAACATTCATTAGCATTCCTAATTTCAGCATAGGAAACTTGTCTGTAGTATTGCTTTAACTGCCTAGTTTAAAGGTAGTACAGAGCCTATGCAGTCTAAACTCTTTCTAATGTTCAGTAAATAGGAGCCTTTTTCTCTTCTTTCTCTACTCTGGCTTTCTCACCTCACCTTTGGTTATGAGATTCTGATGATTTTTTATTTTTGTTTTTTTAAATGAACTTTTTTTTTTAAAAAAAAGGGGGTTATTGTGTTGCTACATACATGATTTACAGCTTATTTCAAAGCAACTAGGACACATACAGAGTACTGTTGAAGATTTGTACAGGAAGGCAGAAGAATGATGAAACTGGCTACTGCCAAGTTATATACACTCACAGTCTAAAATGACTGATTGTGGGAAAGTAATAGCAAGACAATTCCTGAATTTTCAGAAGAAAGCATACTGGGAGTATCACTCCTGAGACAGGCTGCAATAGCTATAAAAAAAGCTTTCTCTTTATGAACATTCAGGTGTTAAAATGTAAAAGGAACTAGATATGAGAAAATGTAATTTTTTTTTTTCCAAGAGTTACACAAAAATTTAGGAGTGAGAGCAACATAGTGGAGAAAAATCAGCTGGCCGAAGAATTTCTGTGCAATTTATACTGAACAGGCTAATAATAAGTGGTGAACAGGGAAAGGAGTTGTGTTGCATAGAGAGAACTGTATTCAGCATTGCCCAAATTAGAAATGTGTGTCTGTTTCTTTAGCACTTAAAAACTGAATCAGTTTTTTATGCAGACATGAACACGCACTTTTAGAATACAACTTCTGTTTCATTTTAATAAATTCTTTCTGTTAATCAGCAAGCATTATAAAAACTAGTTTTCATTTATGCCAAACTCATTAGCACAATAAACAGCACAGGTTAGTTCTATAGTGTTTGGGAGTGGGGGAAGAAGCTTTTACTGACAAGTCCTGAAAGGAAAAAAACCACCAAAACACAACAAAAAAAATCCTATGTCAAATAGGGACAGATGGGCAAATTAAAACTTAGAGGAAGACAGATTTATAGGATAGCAGTTAGTCAATCTTTTGGATTTTGGCTTCTGGACAGCTGAATTCAATACAATTTTGAATTATTCTCTCTAAATATAATTTAGCAATTTAATGACACCTTCAAACAGACTGATTAGATTTTGGGAAAAGATACATATTCTGGATTTCCTAATTCAAAAATGCTTACAGATACAAACATGTTGGAAAAGAAGGCACATCTTGAAGTTATAGGCACCACTGATTTGATTAGAAAAAAGTCTTGGTCATGTTCTGGTAAATATTTCCTGTGGGCAGAAGAGAATGAAAAAACATACCACCTCCCCCAAAAAGGGGGTTTATTTTGAATCAGACTAGTAACAAGACAAATTACTTTGTTCCAACCAGCAGTGTTTTATCTGTTAGGATAAGATGCTGCAGTTATGTGTGGTCACAGGGTTCACAGTTCTGAAAAAGTGGTATTGGTCCCATCCTGAAGATGTGGTATTTAGAAATTATTTTCAAAGTTGGCCAGAACAAAAAAAAAAATGAAGAAGAGGTAGGACAAATCAGTCAAGCTACAATAAGACTTCCAGTATTATTATGAAATTTAAAGAATTATGGACTATTAGCTACAATGTCTTAATTTCTTAGAAAAGTCTTACTCCACTGTTAGCATCTTCATGGTATTAGTTTTCAGAAGTCACTGCTAACTGCAAGAGCTTTACAGATTCATAGTACCTCTACTGATAAAGACTTTTGCCCCACTTTCCTGTCCTGCTTCCCAGTGAAGTGCTGTCTTCGCACATACTTTGCTTTGGAAATTGCTTAGTGCTACACTGTGTTCAAAAAAAGACTCAGTTAAAAGTCTTCTACTTCTAGATCTACAGGTATTTTGTTTTGTCTCCTCCTTAGCATCTTCTCTCCTCCTTTCCCTCCAACTTCAGTGTTCTCTGCTGATCTCCCAGGTAACTGACAGATTTTCTAAACCATTTCTAGCCAGCCAGCTCCTACTTGTACTTCTGTAAAGTTCCACTTCAACAACTATCCCAAAGTAAGAAAGATCCCAGGATTTAGTATGGCATTCAGTGCTGCACAAACAATACAGCATTTTTATAGCCATACTGCATTCACTGACAGTTAACATGGGACAAAAAAAAACGTTTGAGCTTTTATCTCTTAGCACAAGAGGGATTGTTTACTACTAGGCAAACTCTGAAGAATTACATAGGGCACTTTTCAAAGCTCAAGTAGGAAAGGTCTTTTTACGTGGTAGTTGCACATGTCAGCTGAAACCCACGTAGGTATGAAAAGGATACAGATCATAGAATCGTAGAATCACAGAATGGTTTGGGTCAGAAAGGACCTTTCAGAGATCATCTCAGTCTACCTTGCTGCCATGGGCAGCGACATCATTCACTAGATCAGGTTGCTCAAAGCCCCATCCAACCTGGCCTTCAACACTTCCAGGAATGGCACATCCACAGTCTCTCTGGGCAACCTGTTCCAGTGTTTCACCACCCTCATCATAAAAAATTTCTTCCTTATGTCCAATCTAGATCTGCCCTCTTTCAGTTTAAAACTGTTGCCCCTTTTCCTGTCACTACAGGCCCTGGTCTCTCTCTTTCTTACAAGCCCCTTTGTATACCAAAAGGCTGCAGTAAGGTCTCCCTGGAGCCTTCTGTGCTCCAGGCTGAGCAACCCCAACTCTCTCAGCCTTCCCTCGTAGGAGAGGTGTTCCAGCCCTCTGACCATTTTTGTGGCCCTCCTCTTGACCCACTCCAACAGGTCCATGTCTTTCCTGTACTGGGGAGCCCAGAGCTGGACACAGTACTCCAGGTAGGGCCTCACCAGAGCAGAGCAGAGGGGCAGAATCACCTCCCTCAACGTGCTGGCCACACTTCTTTGATGCAGCCCAGGATGCGGTTGGCTTTCTGAGCTGCGAGCACACATTGCAGGCTCGTGTCCATCTTTTCATCCACCAGTACTCCCAAGTCCTTCTCCACAGGGCTGCTCTCAATCCCTTCATTCCCCAGTCTGTATTGATACTTGCCCCAACCCAGGTGCAGGACCTTGCTCTTGGCCTTGTTGAACCTCATGATGTCCTATACAGGGATAGGAAATAATGACTGGGGGTTTTTGTTTTGTTTAGTTGGTTTTTTTTTAAAAAACAGATCTGGATTCAGCAACAGCAAGGTGCTTTTGCATAAGCTGTCTCACCAGTTTTGACTTGGTGAAACTTTGACCATTTGCATACTAACGCATTTGGATCCTGATAGTCATTAAATGAAGTCATCCTAATTGAGAAATTCTGTGAAAGCAAGAATTCAAACAGAGAAATGGAAGAGTAAATTTTATTGAATGATAAAAACTAATGGCATTACAGTTAGTTTCAGCTCTGCTGGAATACTAGTTTTCTAATTTTCCTGTAGCAGAAAGTGCAACAAATCAATTATTCAGACCGTTAAACAAACTAGTAATTGTTAATTTCTCTTCAAAAACTGCATAGTTGAGCAGTTGTGCAACAAGTATATAAATTTCTGCAAAACCCTGAAGAAAGATTTTATGGTTCTTTGCCTTGAATCTGGTGGCAGAGGAGATCACCTGCACTGGTCAGATTCAGAGTGCTTTTTCCCTTTTTTCCCACTCTGTAAGAAAGAATCAAAACAAATATTTGGTTAATATACTGGACATGACACTTTATATCTGCAGTTATTTTGTATATTAAAGTAGTATAAATTAACAAGACGAAAACTCAGGAGTTAAGTTGCATACTTTTGTTAAATTATACAACTATTATGGGATGCAAACTCATCTGAACTTGATATATTATTATATAAATTAAAACAGTCAAAGCACTTATAGGATACATAACTGAGATGTTAACATCTAAGGATAAAAACACACTGGTTTATTGCTTTTTTATTGTTTTTTGTCTGTTTCTTTGTTTTTAATCCACAGATTTTGGTTATTTTTGAAAGGAATTCTTATGTTTCAAAGCAGTATTCTGTAAAAAAGGGGGCCTCATGTTATCAAAGACAATGCCACAAAAAGTAGTAATATAAGAAGGGTTGTCCTGATCAGCCTGCAATATTACAGGAGAGAATAATAAAAGCAGAAACAACAATCCCTGCAAGGCAGATGAGACAGTTTTCCTAAACCAAAACACACACACACACAAAAAAGTTAAAAAGTAAAAACCCAACCAGCCAGACAAAAAACACCAAGGTGATGAAGCAAGAAGTACAGCAAGATGTGAAAAGATAAAAGCCTGTTAGATTGGGGGAGGGCAGGGGAAAAAGGGCAACAGAATAGCTGATTTTGCAGTAATTCCTAAGCATATAACAAAGACCATTTTTTGTAAACTTTTTACTGTTACTCTATTAATGCTGTTTATTACAATTAGCCACAAGATAAATTTATCTTACTCAAAAATTTCTGTTTACAGAGAATAATACGTGAGACTAGCAAAGGCATAGATGGGAGGAGAAAACAGAAAGACTGAAGTTGTCAAATTCATTCACATCACTGTTCTTACAAGAGATTTACTTTAGTTTCAATTAGTGGTAAGAGCACTCAGCTTGTCTGTAAGGGACTGAACAAGCATATATATTTGTCAACTGCTGCAAGACAATTTTAAGGAGGAACTCGCTCACTGCAGTAAACTGACAAGGGGAAAAAGACAAAAGAAAAAGATGAGATTACATACAGAATGACATGTAATGCTAGCCAAAGAATTTGATGTAATCAGAAAAGATTTGTTGCTTCAGAAAGAGTAATTACGGCTTAACGAGCCAGTTTTCACAAAATTATAGTATTCCAACACAAGCAATGTGTTGCAGCTTGAAGTAGGAGAGCTTGCCAAAGACTACATGGCTACCTTAGAAGTTTGCATGATATGCTACAGGCTCTCCTTGTAACCTATGCAAAAGGTCACAGTCAAAACAAACAAACAAAAACCCCACCAAAACCAAACAAACAAAACGCCAGATGTGTGTCAAGTCATGCACAAGTATAAATCTTTATTCGCAAATACTGTGGCTCCTCAAAAAAGCCAGAATGCTAAGCAGCATAATATTTATGCAAAAGTTAATTGAAATTCACTAACATGAGTTGCATTAGCAGCAAAGTTGAACAAAACAGCAAGACACTGATCTAATCACTCGTATTTCGACACAACTTGTTGTGAATCTCCTATAAAGATTTGGCTAGAGACAGAACTAAGATACTGAACCAAAGAAAGAATGTGGCAAAAAAAGCCATGAAGCCTACAGGTAGTGCAGTTACACACAGTTAGACTTGGACAGTGAAACCAACTTGTTGCTTGAAGTATGTTTATTGACTAGCATACTTCAAGAAGTTTTCAAGTACGAAACAAGTGGTAGACTTCAACTTGCCAAAACTGTGCCTTAGTTTTGCTGGTTTTTTTTTCCTACAATATGAACCATTAATTTTTTTTAACTGGAAAAATTAGAGCTAATCAGTCAGTTCAGAGCATGTTACCTCATGATAATCTCAGCAACATCAAGAACAGGTAAACTTATAGAAAATAACTACCTGGTATTTCGTTAATTCTGCCTGCAGTAGTTTCACTTTGGATCTTTCTTGCTCTAATGCAGCATGAAGTACAGTTACCTAAAAACATACAGAATATGAACTTATAAAATACCCTTAACAGCTGTGAGTTTATCAAGTCAGTGCTGTTCTCCATTAGTATTGTGTTGGACGAACAGGTAATACATGCTGAGTTCAAGAGTGACTACCACTATCATGGCACATGAACTGAAAGGACATGAAAAATATTCTTTCATGACTTTTACTTCCAAAGCAACATTTACTGGTTTACCTGTATGATGATATAGAAGAGCTATAAAGTTAGAAACTCTTCCGACTTTTGGACTCTTCCTTAGTTTATTCCATAAAACACTTAACTGATGTAGTATTATGCAACACAGATAAGCTTATTACATCACCTTCAAAAAACAGTACTGTTATATGTAAGACGCACATGGACCAAAAACTAAGCATAAAAGTCTTGCATGCTCTCCACTACGGTGACTTGCCGACTGACATGTCTTAAGTAATTTGTAGCTCACTTCTGTTCATAAACTTGAGACTAGAAAACAAAACAAAAAACCACCCAGGAAAGAAGCTTCTTCTGAAGCGCTTTTCTGAGTTTCCTAGCTTAGGTTACCAGAGAATGACATTCCTAAGGTGCTGTTCAGGGCAAAATCTTTTCAGGCATGCTGAGGTCTGCTGTCTTTCCAGAAACAGTTCTAAGTGATTCATACTGGAGATTTACATAATACATGTCCTCTGACACACACAGTGCAGGGCTAAAGATGAAATGTAACTTTTTTTTGCTTCAAACAAGTTTTTGTTTCAGCTTCCTCCCTCCCCCACCTCTGTCCTGCCTTAAATAAATAGCATCTTTGAAATACCCATGAAATTTTAGATTTAGAAATCCTTGCTCACCTGTATGGTCAATTCATTTTTGATAATTTGAGATTCATCAACCTGTAGGAGTATTTCTGCTTTGTCCTTCACTACAGAGAGAGAAAGATACAGCATGAGGATCTTTCTAGATTTGCAGGTCTTCATCTGCAATAGCACTGTGACATCTCATTATTTCACTATTTTGTTACCTGTAAATAATGCCGTCTTCACCAAAAGAACAGTAGATGTTGTAAATCAAAACCAACCATTAGCTACCAGTGCCATTAGTAGCAGCTTGAAAAGTTCTGGAGCTGAAACCCCAGCCTTGCCCTACTTACCCCACACTTAACCCTGTGAGATGCATGGATTTTAGAGGTACCCATTGTGAACAAAGTCCATCAGAAAACTGAATATTGGCAATGGATCAAGATTTGGGGATTGTAAGTTCACATACAAGCTCAGTCTTAGCTATGGAAACTTCTATTTATTCAAATACGGAGATGGTCAAACTATTTAGCTAGTGCATGTGAAATATCTGTGGATAACTTAAATTTCTCAATATGAAGAAATGAAGTTTTTTTGAGGCTCAGTTCTGCCATGAACTTTCTTCTCCCCAAAATACAGAATACTCAGTCTGTAGAAGAAAACAAAACTGCTCATTTTATAGTATGTTACTCTTCCACAAACAAAAAACAACCTTCAGAACTTCACCTCTTTCCTCTCAAGAGGGAAGTATTTTGTCTTTGCTCAGACACTGACCTGAAGTAATAAAGTTCCAAGTTAAAATTTGCAGTGATCAATCACATTATGAACATTTGAACTAGCTTAGACATGGGTTTTATAAATGTACTTAAAAAGAAAAAAATTGAGCTCTCTTTTAGCTGAAAATTTAGCCTGGAAAAGAAACTACATTCAAGAGCTAAATTAAGAAACTGAAAAGCAAAAGCAATTTTGTAACAAAGTTAGTGTGGCTAGCACCACAGACTCAAAATAACATCAAGCAAGATCAGGAATATTAAAGGATAACTATGCATAACAAGTGTAAAGATACTAGGATATTGACATATATATATGTGTGTGTATGTGTGTGTGTGTATAAATTTTTTTCCCCAAAACTTTGACAACAACCTCTGAATCATAAAAATTCTGAATAGTATTATAAGACATGTAAATTATCACACAGTTGCATATATAATCCTGTGGTTTAGCTATCCCTATTCATTGTGTGGCAAAAGACTTGCTTAGGTGTAGAATGTTTCCAACAGTTCAAAGCACAACTTGCAAACATGCAAGAACTGAACAGTTTCCTCAAGTGTGTCTAAACAGGTATTATGATGACATCAGGCCAGAACAGATAGCTGTCACTAGCAAAAGAAAGTCTAACTCAAAGAATCCCTGTACCTAAAATGTAACTGAACAGTTTGTATTTCAAAGTTTGTATTAGCTCAACATGCAACTGATTATTTCATTACGAACAACAGAAATGCAGCACTGTGTGGTCCACCAAATTCTGTAGTTCACTGCAGTTGCTGTAAACTAATAGCTTCTTAGTTCTTTATAGCTGTCACTGCGACAAGTTATTTTTAAAAAGCTGCTTTGAAAGTTCCTTCCATGTTTTAAAAAGAACATTTAAGTTTCCTGATAAAACTCTTACTTACTTTCACCTTCTTGCATCATCTTCAGAAGCTGTGCATTTCTTGCTTTTACTTCTTTATACTTTGTCTGCATTAAAGAGATTGAATTATTACATGTATACCCTATTAAAAAAAAAGTATACTATAAACTAAGCATGACTTGTGAGTTTAAAAATGATGACTTCTGCAGAGAATCTAATCATAGAATCACAGAATCATAGAATAATTTTGGCTGGAAAAGGCCTTTAAGATCATCTATGTCTTAATTAAACCACAGCCAAAGTAAGGAACACACAACAGGAGAAGTGGATTAATAACAGAGTCAAGAAAAAGAGGCAAGCACAAGGCTTAGAGCAAGTTAAAATAAGAAAGCTATGTCAGTGCATTGACAGTGCAGGAACCACCATTCAGGTCTGCCTGAAGTATATAGGCCTGTTGTATTGAAGGCTTTGTGGTTTCTCCCCTGTAAAATTACAACAATTACAAATGCACTTTCTAGATACCGAGATAATATAAATAGTTTGCCATATTACTTGGCAAGTAGGATAAGACCCCACTGCTCTACAGATTATTTTATTCAGCAGTTAGTGTTACTATTTTACAGTTTCTTTCAACTCTTTACAGTTTACTACTCAAGAACCTATTTTTGCTGTTTTTTCCAACCTATCTGATATCACCACACTTTCTTCGTAAGTCAGTCTTTTCCTTAATTAGCCACCAATGTCAGTTCTAGCCATGTATCTTAGCTGTACACTTATTTTTCCTGTCACAAGTCTCATCATACAGTTTGCTCTTGTGGGCTCTTGAAAATGGTTTAATTTCAGTCATACTTTTTTTTGCAATAAAGAAGCTACTATCTTCCACTTAAAGTATCACACCAGTCCTTGAGGATGATTAGCTTACATTTAAGCCAGACCTTTCATGACTCCCTAAACCTGTATTAATGTCTCTGGACAAGTTCATAAAATTAAGCAGCTGTACCATTGCCCATCACCTTACCAGTATCCTTATGCATCATGTATATACTGTCAAACAAGTGCTGACAGTGGTAAATATGAATGGTTTTATACTTTAAAGTTTCACCTGGGGTTTCCAACTTTAGTACACAGTGAAACAGATGTTAACAAAGTTCATGTCTTTATCACTACAAGTAAAAGTACTTCTTTGAAGCATCAGAAAACTCCCAATCTGTCAACCTGCTCAGTCTACCTTAAGCAATGAAGAAAAATAGTACTAGAATAATTTAAAATAATTCAATACTGCTTTACTGTATTTTGTTACAATGCCAGCTCCTCATGGAAATTTTGCCCTTTTTGCTCTAGATACTATCCAGACAACACTAACATGGACTTAAAACAGGGAGACAGATAATTTTCCTTAACTACTCTGGTATATAGCAATACCATGTAGTTATTAATGAGCAAATCTTTTCTTCCTGGTGTGTTTTAGCATATGTCAAATCTGATTTCCAATTTCACTTGCATGTAATGGGAAAAGATACAACAAAATACAGGACTCTGTTCTTGTTACACTGCAGCTTTAAAGGAGCTTCTCTCAAACCTGACAAAATATCCATTGATTTCTTTAACCACTTCAAATGTTGGACTGAATCTACAAAAAATCCCAACACCATGTAGTTCTTACATGCAAGAAAAGCTGAGCAGAATTTAAAAAATAAATAGGCTGGAAAAGACCCAAGAAAGTCCAACTTTCCTGCTCAAAGCAGAGCTAATTTCCAAGACAGATCAGATTGCTCAAGCTCTTGCCTAAGATTACATCTTTATTTTTTTTGACCATGAAAATAGCAATACTAGAAAACAGGTAGTGACTGATATGCCAGATATGAAGCTTATTTCCTGATGTTTTGTCTTGATTCTTTTGATTATTTTTAGATGCTTAACTTACCAAGAAAGACTGCTTCATGTGGTACTGAAAGAATAATTTACTCTGTAAACACATAATCTGTGGCCAGACTAAAGCATCTCTACAGATTGGTCACATTTTAATAAATACTTTGTTTCAAATGTTTAATAACTTTAAGTTTTGTCTACTATTTGAAGGTATTATCAGCTACATACCTCCCACTGAGTTATTGTATTTTTCAGTTGCTCAATTTCTGCATCTTTCTTTTCAAGCTCGAGCTTTAGTTGTTCTGTCTTTCCGTCTTTCAAAACACTCTCCTGTAAGCAAGAGAACATCACTTCTTAATTTAGTCAAGTGAATTCAATTCTTGGGAAAGGCAACTTACTTTTTTACTAGAGAAGAGAATTTCTGATGAAAACTAAAGAGGTATATGTGAATAGATACCAAAAGGATAAGAAACGCAGTAATAAATATTGGCATTGTCTGTGGAGCAAAAATTATTTCAATCTCAAATGTTTTGTGTTAGAAAAATTAAGTCATTTAAATACCTCTTCAGATAGATAAAAATATTACAGTGTTGTGGGGTTTTTAATTCTTTAAGATTATCATGCTTTTGATTTGTGCTTTCTTCTACTCAGGTGCTCCCTTCTGATCATTGAGTAAGCTTCATTAGGCAAACTTCTTCACTTCAGAATGACTGCTGTTTTACATGCCTGGTTGTATTCACGAGACGTGCAGTTATCTGTTTCACCGCAATCAGTGAGCTGGACTCTCCTTTTCTCTCTTTCAAGTATTCTGTGAACATCATCTTCCAGCCTGTTGAAAAATCCTCCATCATGCGACGAAGACTGGGAAGAGTTCAGTTCCTGTCAAAAATAAGTACTATAATATATGTTCCTTTACCTGTAAGTTAATATTGAGCTAGAAATCAACATGTTTAAAAAAATAGCTTAAGTCATGGAAAAGCGTTACATCTAGATATTGTTTTATGTTGTACATCCTGAGAATACTGTGACTTCTACCTAAAGAATATGATACCAATTGAAGAGCCTAGAAATGAATTAATATTTAACTGATAAGATTACACACAAACATGAAGTTGGAATTTAATAATTTTGCCCTATGACTACACTAATTTATGTTTTATTTCACTGTTAACTATTATTCCCTCTAGGAGTTTTAATATTTGTGGACTGTACCACAACACAGTACCATCACAGTACTTTATTACCTAATTTGCTTCTCTTTTTTGTACTACAAATTGTATTTTTAACATGCTTTTAAATCTGAAGTTGCATCAAAGACTATCTGAAAACTAAATAAGAAAGCCAATACTAAGTTTTCAAGATACAAGAACTGCAGACATACATCTCTTAAATCTGCATCTGTAAAAATTCTCCAAATGGAAATCAGTCAGTTTCAGAATGTTTAATTGATTATTGCTACAGAAAGTGCCAAAAATAATTACCGTCTAAACATAAGAGGTTTTGGGTTTTTTTTAATTCAACTAGTTTGAATAAGACTTACCTCATGTTTTTTAGCAAGGTTATCTGAAAAGAATAGAAAAAAATGACATCAATAAGTTACTCAGATCTTGTACAGCTGGCTATTGAAACAAGACATTTTGAAAAGTGGGGGAAAAAACCCATCTATTGGAGTTCTTCAACATTAACTCTCCTTTCCAAGTCACAATAAAAAAAGTCATTACTAAAGCATTAGAAGCCAAGATTATAAACTATGTATTACATCAATCCCTGTATTTGCATCTTCTTCCAGATCTTTCAGACTATTTAATCAAAAGCAGCATCCCATATTTGTTTGCTTCAGTTAAAGTGGAAGGCAATGTCTTCAGTAAAGAAACTTAAGGAATTTGTTGGTTTGATTCTTTTTAAGTCTATTTAGGCTTTTATAGCATGTATCTCACTGTATACCTGAATGTCTTCCATGCCTTCCAGACTGCTGTGCTTTCAATCTTTTTCCTCTATTCAGATTATTTGGAAATAATGCATTTAATAAATATTGTAGATTTAGATAAAAACATCCTTAAAAGAAAAAACTTAGAAAACAAATTACTTTCTTCCTTTCCTAGCACCTACCTTGATTTCTTCACTAAAATTCAGAATCTCTGCCCTACAGACACAGATGAAGGGGTTTTAAACATATAAATAATGCATATTTATTTATATATATAAGTTACTTAAAGTTACTTACTTTACTTATATATATAAGTTACTTAATAAAAGCCAGTATCATGAAGAAAGGCAAACAGTGACTTGCTATTACCCAGGAAACAGAGAAACTCAGTTGCCTGAGGAGTGCAAACTTGGTAAAACAAAAAACCCCACTTAGATTTAAAAAAAGAAGTCACATTAAGAGTGTTTGAGTCACCACCCACCCCAGGGATACTACATGAAATTACATTTTCCTTAACCTCTTCTTTTCTTCCTGCTAATCTAACTAGCCCATTATTACATAACGAACACTTAGCTTTTAGACTTGGTAGGACACACTAACTGCGACTCATTTAGTGTTTGTTTAAACACAGTATTAATGAACAGAGACAGAAGGGCATTTTGCTGTTAGCACACACACTATGAAAATTCCAAGCAGAACAGCTCATATGGTATGATAAGGCATACCTATATTACTGTCTGACTGAAAGTCTTTCAGAGACACAGTGAGAGGTTTGTCTTTTCCTTGCTGGTTCTTTTTCTTATTCACAGACTTTGACTGAGGTGAAGTATTTTCAACGTTTTCATATTCCTAGAAGAATAAAGTCCCACTGGTATAATTTTCTTCAATACCCAAATATTTTTTCCTGAAGCTTTATAAAGGAAAAAAAGTAGCGATAATGTACTAAAGGAGATTTTAGCCTGAACAGTAATTTGCAGACTTCAGATTGGTTTAGAGAGTGCAAGACATATCAGCAATTAAGCATCAATTCTGTTCTCTGAAGTAGAGCATTGCTCTTCACTAAACAGCAAATGAACTACCTGCCTAATGCTTCCTCAATCACCTACGTCACATTTTATCCAGAAACTTATAAACTGAGAATATACTGTAGTCAAATGCAGGAAGGCAGAGTGCTACATAATGCAGGTCTCTACTTTATTCAAAAAACAGAGGTCTACTGCACCTTCTTTTCAGTCTCAAAATATTCTTACTCATTCAGTAGAAGTCAGAGAGCTATTAGTGTGCAGCAATGCTCTACCAATTGACTCCTAGTGAAATCAGACATGATAGCCATTTGAATGGGAGTCCCACCTACCCACACATCTATGTTAACATTCTTAGCAAATTATCAATGTCCCAGTTGTTAAAAATAATATTACATACTAATTAATTAAATATTTTAACTAAGATTTAAAATAATCTTAAATGTTAAGTAATCTTAAGAAAAAAACTTGTTATATAGAAAGCAAAGATGAAAATGGAGTGCTTTTCTTTCCATTGAAACAAGATTTGTTCAGCATACTTGTACTGTATATTTTGAATATATAGTATATATTTTAAATTATTCAGAGGTAATTCTCAAAAAGTCTACAAACAATGCTATGCTACTATGCCTGAAGGTTGTCTTCACTTTAAAGAAAACTTTTAGTATGTAAGTTAAAAATTTATCCTAGGTTTTCAAGAACTACAGTACTCCTGCCCTTAAAAAAATGAAGTATTGTACAAAGATATTTGCACAAAAGTGCATGTGCAATTTTTACTACTTTATGATGCATAATTATTTTTAAATTTACATATTTTCATAACATTTCATTGGTTCCTGATTTATTGCAAATACAAAGCAACTTCCTGTTAGAAATAAAAACTTTATCTAAGCACACTTTTTCAGATTTTTCAATGTTTTGCAAGAACCACTCAGAAAACAGCATCCTGACCAGCTAAGAAAATGTATACAGCTTATTAGAACTAAAATATTAACATTAAGAGAAAAAATGTTAGCAAAAATGCAAATGATTCAACTATAACTAACACTTTAACGCCTAAGGAGAAGTCAGTGCTTTGATTCTCTTACTCTTCAAGTGTGCTGGATTTTTTCTGAGGAAGGTCAGGAACTCTTGTTGTACTCTTAAATTTCAGCACATTTATATGCCAGAAAATTGAAAAAGTAAAACTAATTTTCCACCTTTACAGGCCAATTAACCCCCCCCATACTATTGTATATGGTTTCTTTCAAATCCAATATTTCTCTGAACTGTTAAGCATCTGAAGAGTGTAAGCAAACAATTTACATGAAGAAAATGATACTTTTAGGAGGCTTTTTGCTTTATTTTTAAAATTCAAGCCTCAAACTTGTTGTACAGCTTTTACACTAGGATGAATCCTGCAAATACCTTTTTGTGCTCTTCATATTCCAGTTTGCTTAGCAGCAATGCTTTTTCAAGATCAGCTTCAAACATTTCAGATGTCAGCTGAAGAAACAAAATTAACATATTTCACATGACTAGGCTGTTAATAAAAAAAGCAGACAAAACCACTAAGACCATGCTAAAATTTCAGTTTCAATACACATATCACTACAATTGCCAAAAAGCTAAGTTTCACTGATGTGACATATGGCATTGTTAACAGCTAATACACCTTTTTGTACCATAAGTAATAAAGTATCTTGCTTCAGGAAACTTTGTGACCGATGTAAGCACACAACAAGTTGTGCACATCTTTACATAACACAGTTACCATCTTAATGATTTGTTTACATGAGATTTCTTTAAAATAATTTTATTTTTAGTCTGAAGCATGAAAACCAGAGGATGTTAAAGTATGAAAATGGTCATTGTAGACCATCAGAAAGTCTAAGTGCTCATCCACTGCACAGAAAAGATTAGGTTGAGCACACTTTATTTTTTTCTTAAAAGGAGAGCAGAACTAAGAAAACCTGAATTGTATCAAGATGCTTTCTCTTTCATTTCAGAGAAAAGGAAGTATGTAAGTCTTCTTGGGAGTTGCAAAGAAAATTTGAAGGTTCTAGGTGTGAGCTATTAAGCAAAAGAGCTAGGAACAACACAACAGGAATGAAGGATGGGATACCTCATTTTTTCTTGTGTTATAGGAAAATAGGAAAGCACAGGAAAGTCCAGCTCCTGCTGCATAAAAGGTTGAAGGATTGAATTGAGAAGACCAGTACCAGCAACAGTTCAATGGAGCCAAAATAAGAGATCTACCTAGAGGATACAGATGCTATAGTTGAGGTAGATAGTGGGTAATCTAGCTGTGTAAACAGCTGATAGTTACTATTTACAGCAAAGTTAACCAAGATTAAGTTGCTCTGAATGCAAAACTCTGTTCCTTTGAGGTCTACTGTCTTAAGGAATCACTACAATCCGCTGTGTGATGTGCTGCCAAATGGAAGCCTTATTCTTCATCATAGCTCTCTCCTTTTCATGCCCTTAACTGAAATATAATTAGTAAAAATAATTACTTTAATGATAATTTTCTTGTTCTTTGAATTTCAAATTGAGGTCCTTTTCATTCACCCCAGAATAACTACGATAGCTGTTAAAGTGAATAAATTACTTAAGTGGTCTTAATGTACTTTGCTCAAACTGGGCTGCGTGACATACACTAGCTTTTTTGTTTGTAGGAACCACGTTCTGAAAAAAACCTTGCAAGTTCTCATATGCTTTACGTATGCCTAAAAGTGATTTATTACACAATGTAAAAGCACATGCATTCTTCCTAATTGTTCAACAATTCATATGATCAGTCTTGCTTAAGAGAAAACCAAGGAGTGGCTTCTAGTTTTTACCGCAGTAAACCAGCCCTTTTTGAGCAGTTATTTGAAATGTAGTAAAATAGTGCTCTCAGCATAAATTGCTACAAGATTTCATGTAGACTTCAGGGTTCCGTCATTCCCAGCTTTGCACTTGGTTTGCAGTTCAAGCTTGGCATCGACCGATTGCCCTGGCCCTCGTTGGCAAGGTTTTTGTAGCAGGGGAGGCGGGGAAGAGCCACAGACCCAGCGCTGGAGCCAGGCTGGAGACGCCTCGGAACCACGCAGGGGTGGCGAGCAGCAGGGCGGGAGCAAAGCGCTGCTGGTGGAGGGGACCCTGCAAATGGACCCCCGCCTCCTACGCTGCCCACAGCTTCACAAAGAGGGGGGAGGAGAGGTTTTGCAGCAGCCAGAGGTGGGGTTTTTTTCTTGTTTGTTTTCTTTCAGTATCAGAATTAGTAATTAGAGGTTTGATAACTGACAATAAATTAAATTGACTGAAATTCCCCAAAAGTCAGTGAACTGGTTTTGCCCACAACTGTTGAATCCAATCTGACAATGATAGTTACCCATCAAAAATTAGGCCTTGTAGTCTACTACACTGAAAAACTCAACATGAACATGATGGAAAAAAGGAGAGAATGGGGATTAAAAAAAAAAAAAAACAAAACGCAAAAAAAACAGGCTACCAAAGAGAGAACAATCAACACAGAAAAATACAGTGAACTCACAAGAAAGACAAACTTAGGATTTTTACCTTTGTGTGTCTGAAAGTGCTAATTTAGCACACAAGCTCCTAAATAATTATCAAAAATTAGTACTACCACAGTGTTGCTACGACTGTTAAACAAGTGCTCAAAAACTGCATTATGTGATCTCTAGTACAATAACCCCTATCATAATTTACTTACCTAGCAGTCATTCAGTTCAGGACAAGACTGAGTGTTTGAAGCTGGCTATACAAAGGTCACTACTTCTAAGCAGCAGCCAAGTTGAGGGCTTTAGACCTAAGTATCCTCAAAGCCAGTCATCTCCCCCATAGTTTCCCAAGCACATTCAGTCCTGCTTCTATGCATAGCCTGACTGTCTCAGGACAGATAGCTGTAGGCTCACTACCACTTAAACCTATCCAGAAATCTAGAAATCACTGGTTTGTTTGCGTAGGTACTGGGAGCACACAACCAATAGGCACATTCTGGAGTATACCTAATAGTCATCAGAAATTGAGATCCATGCACAAAGCTCTTACAGTGACTCTCTTAAAAGCTTTGCTGAAGACCGACCACGCTGTTTACGGAACAGCTCCATAGTTAAGACAAATGTTGACAATCTTTTAAAAGGAAAGTGCCAGGCAGTATGCTAATTTGGAAGGTAAATATGAAAAGAGGAACTCTTCATGAACTGCGAGATGCTCCTTGGGGAGCTGACCTCTGTGGAAGCAGGGAGACGCTGTTTCTCACGCAGTGCTGAATATCGCCATCCCATGCAGTATACCATTTAAAATTTACCTTTTCATTATCAATATTGTATTACAGGACAAGGGAAACTACGGACCCAAGAGGCTTTCATGCCTTCTGCATCTGAAGAATTCAAATTCATGTGTCTCTTCTCAGATAAGCATGTGCCAGTTGCAGCTTGAACCTTCCTGCCTATGAGTTTCTCCACCTCGGAGAAGAGATGCTTTTATTAAATCTTACAATACAGTCAGCATGACTTAATGAAAAAACAACACAGAGACAGCAGAATAGTTAAGAACACTAATCAACATCTGACAAAACCTTGACTAAACAAGGTATTCTGTCAAACAGACCTTTCAGAAAAAATTATCATAGATGTGGAATAATGCCTTTTTGTTTGGGAATTCTACATTCTCAAGTCTGCTGAACCCACTTTGCAGCTGGTCCCCTGTCTTTCCCCTAACAAAAATCTGACTTTTCATAAGCTTCCAACACGTCTCCATCTCAAAAGAGTATCTTGCCTTTTCTTCTTACTACAGGGACCTCCTGTAAGTTTTAACTACCATCTCTTGCTAATTTTAAGATTGGTGCTACTGTGGGCTTCAAGATAGTTTAACTGATTCTTCCTTTAACACACACCACACCAACATAAGCATGGCATCTCTCTCTCTCTCTTTACCTTTTTTCTCTATATCTGCCTTTAATATAACAACTTCTTAAAAAGCTATACAAAGACCCTATCAAGTTTATGTTCCTAAAGTGGCGGTAATGATATAATAAGCTGGTACGTGAGCAACAGCTGATAAGGACTTTAACACCTTCCACGCGAGGCTCCATTCTCTGTCAGAATTCAAGATTCAGTGGGCTGAGTGGGGCAGGACCTCACTGCTAAATGGCTAAGACACTTGGGTAGGGTAATTGCTGCATATGTGTACCGTGCAACATCCCCCAGCAGAAGTACGGCAGCTTCAGTGGGATGCAACGGTGCAGATGTAAATCACCCTGCAGTCATGCTTTTGGCACAGTCATAGGAAGGGAAAGAGAAGAGCTTGGAGCATGAACATCCCAGGTTTTATTTCAAGTTTTTTAACAATTAAACTATACAGAAGCTAGACAACTGCCTGCCTCACCTCCTCTTGGGTTGCTTAGAGAATACAACTGAATGGGCCATGTTTTGAAAAAGTGTGAGGAAAAACTACCTGCGGCCCTTGGTAATGTATAAATTCAGAGTCCCTGTGCTTGGATCAACTAGACAGATTACTGCTCAGCAGATTTGCCTTTTCAGACTGTCGTGGTTTCAGCCCAGCCGGTAACAAAGGACCACGCAGCCGCTCGCTCACTCCTCCCGCCCCCTCCGGTGGGATAGGGGGGAGACGGAGGAGAGAAAAGAAAAAAAAAAATGGAACCTCGAGGGTTGGGATAAGGGCAGTTTACTGGGACAACGCAAAAAAAGTTACAACAACAACGACGGTACTAATGAAAGAGTATACAGAAAAGAGTGATGCACAGTGCAACTGCTCACCACCCGGGACCCGACGCTCCGCCACTTCCGCCACTTCCCCCACCGAAAGTCGAGAGCAGGAGAGCCCTCCCCCCGGCCCACTCCCCATGTATATACTGAGCATGATGTCACATGGTATGGAATAGCTCCTTGGCTAGTTCAGGTCAGCTGCCCCGGCTATGCCCCCCCCCACCTCCCAGGTTCCTGTAAAAATTAACTCTATCCCAGCTGAACCCAGGACATTATCCACCCCTTATTCTATACCATTTACATCATGCCCAGATCTTACATTTTCCAATCAACCGCTACCACTTTCCTTGTCTTATATATAGATATATATGTATATGGACACCCCCCCCCCCACACACACACATACAAATAGTATTCCCTTAGTCAATGGGTTATCCCTCCAATGTGTCCATCAATTTTATTTAGTCCATGACTTTGAGGCTCCATCTGTTGTAACACTTCTTCAGGATAAGAGAGATGGTGTGAGGTGTTGGGTTGTTGTATGCTGTCTCTGGAACTTCTGGCTGGTACATTTGATGCAACCCACACCCTTGGTCTGCAGGTCGAAGATGTTGATCTTGAGGAAATTGCTGGGCGCCAGTTCAAGTTCTATCACTGTTGCACTTGGCTCAGTTTCAAAGTCCATTCTTCAGTCATTTGGGTAATTCTTACAGTAATACCCTTGATATGGCATATAGACACTATAGATACAATGACATACATTGGCAGGTTATTTAGCAGTTAAATATCATACAGCCTAGTTCACTGGCTATTCTCTCCCAAAATCAAATCTCCCTGAGGTACACATCGAACTTCCCCATCCTTCTGCATCACCCACCAGGTGTACCCAGGTCCCTGAGCAAAAACAACCCCTTGGATGGGTTTGTCTCTGCTTGAGGGAGGACTGACCCAGACTGTCTTTCCTAACATACTCCTCATGCGCACTACAGGGACTTTATCCCTTTCTACAGTATGTGGCAGTCTTGGTTGGGCGGGGCCAGCCCGATTGGCGGATCCTCTAGTATTAACTAACCAGGTGGCTTTTGTTAAATGTGTATCCCAATGTTTGAAAGTTCCACCCCCCATTGCTCTCAATGTAGTTTTCAGCAGTCCATTGTATCGTTCGATTTTTCCGGAGGCTGGTGCGTGATAAGGGATGTGATATACCCACTCAATGCCATGTTCTTTGGCCCAGGTGTCTATGAGGTTGTTTCGGAAGTGAGTCCCGTTGTCTGACTCGATTCTTTCTGGGGTACCGTGTTGCCATAAGACTTTCTCTTCAAGGCCCAGGATAGTGTTCTGGGCAGTGGCGTGGGACACAGGATATGTTTCCAGCCATCCAGTGGTTGCTTCCACCATTGTAAGCACATGGCACTTGCCTTGGCGGGTTCGTGGGAGTGTGATATAGTCAATCTGCCAGGCCTCCCACTGTTTATATTTCAGCCATCGCCCTCCATACGACAGGGGTTTCAGTCGCTTGGCTTGCTTAATTGCAGCACATGTTTCACATTCATGGATAACCTGTGCGATAGTGTCCATGGTGAAGTCCACCCCTCGATCGCGAGCCCATCTATATGTTGCATCTCTTCCCTGATGGCCCGAGGTATCATGGGCCCACTGAGCCATAAATAGCTCACCCCTACATTGCCAGTCCAGGTCCACCTGAGACACTTCAATCTTGGCGGCCTGATCTGCCTGCTGGTTGTTTTGATGTTCTTCAGTGGCCCGACTCTTGGGTACATGAGCATCTACGGGGCGTACTTTTACCACTAGCTTCTCTATCCGAACAGCAATATCTTGCCACAGTGCGGCAGCCCAGATGAGTTTACCTCTGCGCTGCCAGTTGCTCTTCTTCCATTGCTGTAGCCACCCCCATAGGGCATTTGCCACCATCCATGAGTCGGTATAGAGATAGAGCACTGGCCACTTTTCTCTTTCAGCAATGTCTAACGCTAGCTGGATGGCTTTCACCTCTGCAAACTGACTCGATTCACCTTCTCCTTCAGCAGTTTCTGCGACTAGTCGTGTAGGACTCCATACAGCAGCCTTCCACCTCCGATGTTTTCCCACAATGCGACAGGACCCATCAGTGAACAGGGCATATTGCCTCTCATTTTCTGGCAGTTTATTATACAGCGGGGCCTCTTCAGCCCGTGTCACCTCCTCCTCTGGCGACATTCCAAAATTTTTGCCTTCTGGCCAGTCCATGATCACTTCCACAATTCCTGGGCGACTGGGGTTTCCTATGCGAGCCCGTTGTGTGATCAGTGCGGCCCACTTACTCCACGTGGCATCAGTTGCATGATGTGTAGAGGAGACCTTCCCTTTGAACATCCAGCCCAGCACTGGCAGTAGGGGTGCTAAGAGGAGCTGTGTTTCAGTACCAACCACTTCTGAGGCGGCTCGAACTCCTTCATTTGCTGCCAATACCTCTTTTTCAGTGGAGTATAGCGAGCCTCAGATCCCCTATGTCCCCGACTCCAAAACCCCAGGGGTTGGCCTCGGGTCTCCCCAGGTGCTTTCTGCCAGAGGCTCCAGGTAGGGCCATTCTCCCCAGCTGCAGTATAGAGCACATTTTAAACATCTTGGCCTGCCCGGACTGGCCCAAGAGCTACTGCATGAACAATCTCCTGCTTAATTTGTTCAAAGGCTTGTCGTTGCTCAGGCGCCCGTTTAAAATCGTTCTTCTTCTGGGTAACTTGGTAGAGAGGACTTACAATTTGACTGTAATTTGGAATATGCATTCTCCAAAAGCCCACAACACCTAAGAAAGCTTGTGTTTCCTTTTTATTAGTTGGTGGGGACATAGCTGCTATTTTGTTGATCACATCCATAGGGATCTGACGACGCCCGTCTTGCCATTTTACTCCTAAGAACTGGATCTCCTGTGCAGGTCCCTTGACCTTACTTTCTTTTATGGCAAAACCAGCCTTCAAAAGGATTTGGATTATTTTCTTCCCTTTCTCAAAAACTTCTTCTGCTGTGTTGCCCCATACGATGATGTCATCAATGTATTGCAGGTGCTCTGGAGCTTCACCTTTTTCCAGTGCAGCCTGGATCAGTCCATGGCAAATAGTGGGGCTGTGTTTCCACCCCTGGGGCAGTCGATTCCAGGTGTACTGGACACCCCTCCAAGTAAAGGCAAACTGTGGCCTGCACTCCACTGCCAAAGGGATGGAAAAAAATGCATTAGCAATGTCAATTGTGGCATACCACTTAGCTGCCTTTGATTCCAGTTCATATTGAAGCTCTAACATATCTGGCACAGCAGCGCTCAGCGGTGGCGTGACTTCATTCAGCCCACGATAGTCTACTGTTAGTCTCCATTCCCCATTAGATTTCCGCACGGGCCATATGGGACTATTAAAGGGTGAGTGAGTCTTGCTGATCACTCCTTGACTCTCCAATTGGCAAATCAGTTTATGGATGGGGATCAGGGAATCTCGGTTGGTGCGATATTGCCGCCGGTGCACCGTCGTGGTAGCAATTGGCACCTGTTGTTCCTCAACCTTCAGCAACCCCACAACCGAAGGGTCTTGAGAGAGACCAGGCAGAGTAGACAGCTGTTCAATCTCCTCCGTCTCCAATGCAGCTATACCAAAAGCCCAACGGTACCCTTTTGGGTCCTTGAAATATCCCCTCCTGAGATAATCTATACCAAGGATGCACGGGGCCTCTGGGCCAGTTGCAATGGGGTGTTTATGCCACTCATTCCCGGTTAGACTAATTTCAGCTTCTAATACAGTTAGCTCTTGGGATCCCCCTGTCACACCAGAGATACAGATGGGTTCTGCCCCTTTATAACTTGATGGCATTAGGGTGCATTGTGCACCAGTGTCTACTAGAGCCTTATATTCCTGTGGGTCTGATGTGCCAGGCCATCGAATCCACACTGTCCAGTAGACTCGGTTGTCCCTCTCCTCCACCTGGCTGGAGGCAGGGCCCCTCTAATCCTGGTTAGAATATTCGTTACTCACTTTTCGCACACGTGAATCAGAAGTCCCTTCAAGAGGATCAGAAATGTGATCAGCCCATCTACTGCATCTGGGGGACTCCTCACAGGAAACTGGAGCAGCAGTTTTCCAAGAAGAATCCTCTTTCCTGGTTGCTTTTTCTCGCAACTCCCGTACCCGTGCATCCAGGACTGAGGTAGGTTTTCCATCCCACTTCCTCATGTCCTCTCCATGGTCACGCAGGTAAAACCACAGGTTAGCCCGTCGTGTGTACTTTCTCTCTCCTCTCTCTTGGGCAGAGGAATGCTTACTCCCAATAGCTGCGATGCGGGCCTGTACAGGTGGGGAGGAAGACATATCCACTTTGAATTGCTGGAACTCTCGGGACAATTCCTCTACAGCCGAGACACAGGCCCGTAGGGAGGAAGAGAGACTTCCTTCGTATTGCCGGAGTTGGACAGCCAATTCATCCACCGTTTGCCCATGGCCTTCTTTCCAGGACATTACTGCCAATGAGTTGGCATAGGTTGGTGGTGCACTTCGTAGAAACTTCCGCCACATGGGTTGTGTGCATTGGACATCATCTGGGTCTATGGGTGACTGCGCATTTTCTGGATCATTATAAATCACCTCCAGCACGGCTAATTCCCTCAGGTACTGGATACCTCTCTCCATGGTGGTCCACTTGCCTTGGTGACATGTAACTTCATCCTTGAAGGGGTATCTTTCCTTTACACCTAACAGAAGTCGCCTCCAGAGGCTGAGGACTTGTGTTTTTCTCCCAATCGCCTTGTCGATGCCCCCTTCCCTAGACAGAGATCCCAACTGCTTGGCTTCCTTACCCTCTAATTCCACACTACTAGCCCCATTATCCCAGCATCGGAGCAGCCAGGTAACAATGTGCTCACCTGGGTGGCGGCTAAAATCTTTTCGCATGTCACGCAACTCACTCAGGGATAGAGATCGGGTGATTATTTCAGGTTCTGCCTCTTCCTCCTGTTCTCGTGATGACCCTGGTTCATCTTCATCTCTCACTGAGCGAACTGATTTCTTTGTGTGTTTCTTTTCTGTACAGGGGCGACTGTTACTGGCACAGGTTGGTTCTCTGGTTTAGCTGCAGTATCTGTCACTGCGGTTGGGGTAGCCGCGCTGCCTGTTGCCGGGGTAGGGGTAGCCACGGTGCCTGTTGCCGGGGTAGGGGTAGCCACGGTGCCTGCTGCCCTGTTTTCCATCTTTTCCCCCTTTTCTCCCTGAGGGTGCTGCCTAATATCAAGCAGTGTTTGGTAGATACTGGCCAGGGCCCAGCACAGTGCAGCGAGTTGTACGTCTTTGGAATAGCCACAGCATTTTTCTTTCAAATATTCTACCACTTCATGAGGGTTCTGTAGTTGTTCAGGAGTGAACTTCCAAGCCACTGGGGGTGAGAAGTTCTCTAGATACCTGCCCATATCCTCCCACATGCCGTGCCACCCATGAATATCCAGCTTTGGGGCAGATCTCTGGGTGGTACTCTTAAAGAGCCTTTTTGTAGCCCTAAACAAGACCTGAAACATATTCAGGAGGCATAGCACTAACAGCACAGTGGCTTGTGCATCCCAAGGATATTCAAAGTTCTCAAAAGCTGTTGTAATTAGTCGGAAGGAGAAAAGGGAGGCGAACGGACGGGGGGGAAGTATCCCCCCCTAACTTCCCCATGGATTGGCTGTAATTACCAATAAAATCTGATAGAAGGTGCCCAAAGTATGGAAATGATATCACTGCCTCATACAGATACCAGCTTAACCTCATGACCAGTGATGTAATCATTTCACAAGTCGACATTGCCCAGTACAGCAAAATTATAATCCCAATCACTCTCCCAGAGGTGAGAAACGTAACTACAGGCAATACATAGAGCATATAAGGACCTACAAAACGCCACCATGTAAACAAATTAATCAACATTGTGACTAACATCTATTTATCTAATATAAGGAATGCGTATGACAAATTTGTTTCAACACGCTCTGGCCAGATCTGTCGTTATCTCAACCCTTCGTGCCCCACGTTGGGCGCCAAAAAAGGACTGTCGTGGTTTCAGCCCAGCCGGTAACAAAGGACCACGCAGCCGCTCGCTCACTCCTCCCGCCCCCTCCGGTGGGATAGGGGGGAGACGGAGGAGAGAAAAGAAAAAAAAAAATGGAACCTCGAGGGTTGGGATAAGGGCAGTTTACTGGGACAACGCAAAAAAAGTTACAACAACAACGACGGTACTAATGAAAGAGTATACAGAAAAGAGTGATGCACAGTGCAACTGCTCACCACCCGGGACCCGACGCTCCGCCACTTCCGCCACTTCCCCCACCGAAAGTCGAGAGCAGGAGAGCCCTCCCCCCCGGACCACTCCCCATGTATATACTGAGCATGATGTCACATGGTATGGAATAGCTCCTTGGCTAGTTCAGGTCAGCTGCCCCGGCTATGCGCCCCCCCACCTCCCAGGTTCCTGTAAAAATTAACTCTATCCCAGCTGAACCCAGGACACAGACCTACTCCAAAGCACGTGCTTTTCTTCACTTATTACTAGGCTCAAAGCATCAAATCTCTTAATACTTGTACCTTGTGTCTGTAATTAAATTTACCTTAAGATCACAATTCTTTAAATCAGAGTTATCCATGGATTCTTCAAATTGTAGTCTTACAGAACATAACAAATAATAATTTAACAGGAGTGATACAGAAACACTGTAACTCATTACTTCAAAAAAGTAACATTGAACGCATATCCTGAAATGGAACTGTTATGACAATTTGGGGCAACAAGATTACAGACAATAGAACAAGTTATTACTGAAACTGTTGGTGGTAATATTAAATAGAAATAATAAAGCATAGCTGTGGATATTGAAGGTTCATGGTTCTTTGTGTGACACTGGTCTTTACTTCCTAATTTTTATTTCAGGGTCACAAGTCCTCTACTGCCTTGTTAGTAGGCTACTATGGAAATCGGTGGGGACTCACAGGCTTTTAGAGATTCTCCTTAAAAGCCTAAAAATGCACACACCATAATTAAACTAAATTCCTCACCATTTTCATTTGTGTCCTTTCTTCCCCTCATACAAGAAAAAACAAGCTAATTTAATGCCTGCCAGTACTGTAATACATGGGCAGCATCTACAAACAGTGGAATAAGAGTTTTAAAAGGAATCTTATTGATTATGCATAATTTATTGAGAATATCCTAACAAGACATCCACTCCATGTTATATACTTTAAGCTAAGGCAAACATTTTGATTGTTGTTCTAAGACAAGAATCACAAGTAGCAATTTCTTTTTCCACCCATCAGATTCAAATATTCACATTTTTAAGAGTTTCTGGATAAAATTAAAAGTAAGTTTAAAGCAGTTGGGCAACTTTTTGGCACTTTGAGGTCTAAACCCCAATGCTTTAAACCATTTATGAAGCAAAAAAGTTCACTGTAACCTCTGTGGTTGCCTCAAAACCTATAGTGTCAAAGTCATACCAATAACTTGAAACAAAGTTTAATTATTTCACATTTACAGAATACCAACACTGCAATCTAACAGTGATCATGCCAGTGTCAACCATTTCACTAAAAGTTTAGTGTAGCAAAAGAAGAGTTAACACAGAATTTGCTGGAAAAATATTCACAGTCCACACTGTACCTCCATTCTTTATGCTCAGTCCAGTGTGACCACAGAAAGCTGTTCAAAATGTAGCTATGCTGCAAAACAGTCTATTCTTCAACCTCAGGAACCGTGACAGCATTTGGCTATTCCTTTTTCCCATAAAAATGGGACAGAGATGTCTTTAGAACTATAACTACCATATGTTACAGTTATCGTAATTGCTTTAAATTTATTTTTAAAATAAGAGAATCCTACAGTAACTTCACAGCCTGTATGTCAGTAAGATCAAAATTAATAAGAATTGATTGTTTATACCCAAGTTTACTTTCTCTGACCATTTCACCACCCAGTAATTAGACTATAAAATTCTTTTTTACCTGAAATAATTGCTTCATGCCACACAGAATAAAAAACCTGTTAGTACTGAACAAAGCAAATCTGTACCTTAAAAAGTAATTCTGAAGTTAATTAGCTCTGGAAATTTTCAAAGGGATTATTAGGTCATTACTCCACTGCTAGGATAACCACCTTGTAGCCTGGAAAGTTACGAATGTGGCTATACTCTCTTTAAGGAGGCATCTATACCAAAGCATTAGCCACCCAGAAAAATCAAGGACAGTATCCAAATGCAGTCTCTTGTCAATATGGCTTTCTGTGTCATGTCTTAACTAGAACAAGAAGCAGTTCAATACCACCTTTTTTGGTGAGACTAAGTCGAAAGTTTCTCTGTAAAAGAAAATAACACCCTAGTAGATGACAGCATAGAAGTTCAACAGCTTCATGAAACACTTTGTAATGCCAGTTGGTGTCACGTAATAGCAATTTGCCTCGAAAAAGTTTCTGCAAAGACAGACCTTCTGAAGGGCATCTTCAAGCATAACAAGACAGCCCAAACTATCATCCACAGTGAATGAGTGCATAGCACACAATTATTTAAAAGGAATGTAGAAAAAAGTTTACCAAAACGTTTCTTTAAGCACCGTCCAAAAAAATGCACTCAAATTCTTTCTTTGTCCATCTATGCTATTTTGGCTTAAAATAGTTGAAGTACTGCAAACAATGCATAACATTCATATAATTTAAAACACCATATGAGAAAAATCACTATGCATTCTTTGGTATCAAAAAGGAGTATTTTAAATGCTGAACTCAAGTAAAGAACCAAAAAGGCTAGTTTTAACTGTAAGTACTCTTCCTAACTGACATAACAAGCACAGCAAACTAATGTATTTTTTCCAAGTGAAGATTATTTTACTGTTTTGGATTAAGTGCATTTTGCTGTGTAATTTCTGTCTGTGGTAGCTTTGGCAAGAAGAAACACAGTGAAAACATTATATTGGCCTTCATACAGGCAGTCAGTCTTTGCTTTGTCTCTATTGTATTCTTCAAGTGTTAGTGAACCCTACTAACAATATAATTACCAAAAAGATGTTCTAATATTAAAAAAGAGAGGTTCTTACACTGACAGGACTACCCTAGCGTGCTAAAGAAAGTCAGCACTCAGAGTTCAAGTGTTCTTTGTTACCTAGAAAGGAACTAGTTATTTCATGCCTAACAGAACTTATCAAATCTGCTTTACTAGGGATCCGTACTGTATATCCGTATACTGCTCTACCAAAACATCCCCACCTTGGCTCCCACCACAGCGTTTTACCATCCTTCCATGGTATTACTTCTACTTGCTGTCAAAATGATAGAAATTCCTCTTACCATACTCCAGTATTCACTGTCCAGCTATGAGGTGTGCAAAGAGCAGCACATGTTGGCTCTAAACTATACATGACAGAAGAGGTGGCCTGAATTTCCACTGAAACCTTTCCTTCTATTTGGCAGTATTTTGTTGCTTCCTCTCCAGCCATCTCTCTTTATCCATGAGACCTAACTTCATGAAGTAACATATTTCAGGAAATCCAAAGACAGCGAAATACAGTAAACTGTACCTGCTCATCTCTTTGTCTCCACTCCTGCCAATTTTCCTCCTGAGAGTCCTTCTGCATTGCAGTGTGCAGTTTTTGTTCATGCTGAGATAGACAGCCTCCATATGAGGATTTCTGAGGGATCTTTTTAAAAGCAAGGTTTCTGAGCTGAAAAACAGTTATTTTTAACATTAATCAAAATTTTGACAAGTATACAGAAACAGTCTTAATGGACTAACAAAGGCATTCAGACACGTGCAAACAGACATCCATGTGCTTTGCCTTAATCTGTAGTTTGGGATACGTTTTTGTTTAATTATTTATACACAGACCATAATGTAAAATTATGGAATACCATGAATCAGAAACACCACAGCCACGTAACATAAACCAATGAAAAAGTAAACATGTTTTGCCAGCTGAAAACACTTTCAACAAGTCTGAAGAGGTAACTGTGACACTTCATGCTGGATCAAGTATTATGTGTGCTCACACTTGACCCAAATTAAATATAACACTGAAGAAAAGGTGGTATACACAGATTTGGCATCAGCAAACAGAGGAACTAGAGGTTCAGGTAGAAAAAGAACAATGCAGACAGTCCTTACAGTTCGTCAACAATCTAAAGTTTGTCACATTTTAAGAACCTACATTAAGAATTATTTATAATCACTGCACCATATGGATACAACAGTGTCATCTTAAGAATACCTTACATTAATTATAGAATTTGATAGTGAACAAATAACCTGCAAATTTGGCAGCTCAAAAACATTCAGTGCTCAAGCTTAAACATTAACTGACACGCTGGTCCTTCCTTGGAGTGAAAATAAAGGCATCAATACAATCTACTATCAATTTAGAGACAGGGATTTCCTTAACATAAAGGCTCCTGGAAGGGAGAAAGAAGCTATTATCAGATGAAAGATGAAACAAAGAGAAACAAAGTACAATGACAGTGTTCTCCTTAGTGTGTGTTTATTGAGCATCATAACTCCTTCTCAAAAATGGCAGCTCACCTTAGCTTAAAGTTACTTAAAATCAGGCAATAATGCAGATACTTCAGAACCATTTTCCTTTCCCTCCAAATAGTCCCTTGTCATACTGCCTTTTGCTTCACTACTGTCTCTCTTGCCACCTGCACCAGCACAACCACTCCTGTTTCCTTCTTCAGATTACAGTGCTGGCCAAGAACACTGGTGCAGACCATTCTGATTTATAATCTCAGTGGAGTATAGCCATAGACAGAGTACATGCTGGGGTGACAAAAATGAGTCAGCCCTTACTGGCCTCTCTGCCATCACAAGAGTAAGTATCATTTCCATACAAATGAATTTCTGTAGATATATGCAATGCATATGCATACACAAAATTATTTTGACGGTGTTAAAAGTTTTGATGGTGTTAAGGCAGCCATAAAGAAACATCAGGGTATGCTCATTGAAAACAATCTTCAATATAAAGAGAACAGCATCAAAGCTGGAAAAAAAAATTCACTTAGCATTACTGCTACTACTAAAATTTTTAAGATTTTAAGTTTAATAGATACTAAAAGAAAAAGGGATGGGTTTGGGGGTTTTGCTTGGTTTACACATTGAATTTGAGAAGAGATATCTACAGTTTGAGAAATGCAGAAAGATTATCTCAGATCAGTTGTCAGACACAGCAATCTAGCACTCCTGTTCCCAGAATCTTGGAACAATTCTTTCAGTCTCACTTCTTAATTTTCATTTCATCTGAGGTTTAAGAATCCCAGTGTCAGAAGATCACCACTGTTTTTCATTCTGCCCCCCAATTCACATTAAAAAGAGGGGCGCAGGGGGAGTCTGCTCTGGATTGAATAGGTTAAGGGGCTGGAGTGATAGATAAGTCTGGAAATTACAACTTAAGAAACCAGATTTTAAAGCTCTTCAGACAGAGTAGGTAGGCCTAACTATCTCCTGAAAACAAAAAAAAAACCTTGAAAGCACCTTTCAATTTTAACATGCTGGCTGTCCAAGCAGGCAACTAGAACTGACTACGTGCAAACCTCTGAAAACCAGTTGTTTCCTATCAAGCACTTTTTAGAAAGGTCATGCCCTTCATCAGAAGTTAATTATTCAAGTAGTGCTGTCAAGAAAGTAAAATCTAGCAATTTATTCTCATTAAAAATTTTCAACTTGTATAATAGAGAGTATCCTGGTTTTATATAAAGAGTTCTTAATAAAGCAAGGAAAAAAAAAATGCAGTCTCTGTGACTAAGTAGCATTTCTTTCATTAAAAAAACAAAACAATGACTTGTCAGGAACAGCAAAAATTATTTATCAGAAAACCTTACCCACTACTGAAAATAATCCCTTTACCTCATTGGCCTCACTCTGCTGCTGTTCCTTCTTTTTTCTCCTTTTCCTTCTTTTTTTCTCACTTGTAGAAGATCGTCCCGCTGAAGCCTGAGATTTACTGGCACCTCGGCCACTTCTTCCTTTTCCAGGCTCCGAATCAGAATCGCTTTCAACTTGTAGTAAAGCAAAACGAGATGCAGTGGTAGGAACGGAACTGATTACGGTAGATGCCATTGCCACATCTGAAATTCTACTGAGCTGGCTTCTTTTTAGTTATTATGTTTCCTAGGAAAGTAGCACAGAAATAAGAATGAAAACAGTGTTTGACCAAACAATCAATAAATCACTTCAGCTGCAGTATTAGTATAAAAAACTCCAAAACTCAGTAATATTTCTTTATGTTTTTACTAAGTTGTATTATCTTAAGTATTTGAACAAGAACTACAAAAGGAAAGAATAATCTATAGAACAACAGTAATTTTAGGCTAATACATTTGTTCCTGAGAGATTATGTTTGATGGAAAAAACAAGTAGAAGGTTCTGAAGGAAGCTGTCCTTCATGATCTGGGTGGCGAGCACGGAAAGAGATACAGGAATAGTGTGGTGCTCCAAAATTGTTTCAGCTGCCATCCCTGCAGCCTGACAAACATATGGTTTGAGAAAGTAAGCAAGTAGATATTATGCATATGCAGGCTGCAGTTTTGGGTAAGCAGCCTTATTTCTTATTTTACAAGTAGTATCATTTTGTTCCCAAGCCACTGGAGATTCAACAAGCTGTTTTCTCCACAGGAAGGCAAGCCCAGCATTGTGGCTGATACTGTTCTAAAACATCAGGCTCACCTGTTCTTACAGCACAAGACAGAGGATGTGTTGGGGGGAGGCAGAACTGGGAAACACACTTAGGCCTTCCGTTGCCCCCCGTAGCTATAACCAATGTGCATAACCCCATGACACCATTCCAAAGTACAAATCATTTATCTACTGTAACAGTTAAAATTTTGGCATGAGAATATTTGGCTAATCGCAGTTTTTCCATGCAAAGTTTAGCGAATTAGGAGAAGACTGAAACTGATGTTATTTAATCAGTGATTATAAATTTCATAGAAAACATCTAGCTATGTTGATGTACTACGATACAGAGGTGTAGTGAAATAATACATACTTTTTGAAAGCGCTGTTTGAAAGGAATCCTTACAGTTTGACAACTGTGATCATAAGTTGAATGTCTGCTTAGATGGTCTACAAATGGGTTGCTTGCTAACTACTACTACAGAAGAACATGAGAATCTACAGAAATTTCAAAAGATTGTTTTTATCACTAAATTCCAGACTTTCTCAAGGACAAACCTGCAGAGGTGCTCTAAAGATGCTCAGACATACCAACACGAAACAATGCTATATTACCAATGCTATGGTAAATGGTCACTATTGTGACCATTACCCAAAAGAATTATTAAAAACGAGTATTACATTTTATTTCTCAAAGGTGAAAGAGAATGAGCAAGTAAGCTAATAATGTCCTTACTCAAGTTTACCAAAGACAAAGGTTACAGTGAACAGCATTTTTCTCATACAAAATTTACCCTACTCTATTTCTCTCAAAAAAAGGAAAAAAAAAGCTGATCAGATGAAGCTGGTTTTATCCTAAGAATCAAACAAACTTGACATCAAATTGTAAATCCACCTGATGCTGATGTTCAGACTCTGATCAGACCACAGCCATGGATCTAAAAACCCCACATCAGTCACACTTAAAACACTGTAAGTAATTAGCACTTGTTACTCTCTTTAAATGATTAAGTAACAGGGTAAGCTTCAATTTTCCTGGGTTTATGTGTATGTTTTTAAATGCATTTTAATAATAACTATAGTTATCCTGCCTAGGCGCTTAGTTACAGCAGAGACAGTTGTGCTCTTACTACTTGAACATGCAATACCTTGAAACCTGAAACTCAGAAAACGTTAAAGATATATCTTCACAGAAAAGCAGCACCAAAGATAAGTGCTCAGCCACGCTATAACATGAACTTACACTACTGGATGGTGCTCTTGGCACTACACCAGACTACAACAGTCTTAACACCGGAAGTCTGTAAACTCTCTTCTGTATTTGGCTTAAAAAAATAAAATAAAAAAAATCAGTGCACTACAGGATGCTCTAGTCAGTCAAAAGCTTGGCATTTCTAGTCTCTCTCTACTTACTGTGATATATTTGGGTTTTCATATAAATAGATAAACAGCACAACACAGTCTTTATTAAGTTGACAGCTGCTAATGGTGCCAAATACTTTTTTTGCCCATACAATTTGAAAACATTTCATATTTTCAAGCTGCAGTGATAGCAGCTACTTTCTTTGGAAATACAATTTAAGAGAAAACATCAAGATACAATTATTAGTCACACTAGAACAAGAGATAAAGAAAGATGAAAAGAGGTTGGACTCAGCCATAGCAGCTGAAGCTCTACCTCACTATGAAATATGGCTGCAAATTCCTCTCTCCCTTTTCAACAAATACAACAAAAATGCAACAGGTGTACTTCTCCTGTCTGACTGTAGCTGGCATGCAATTAAGTGCCCAGCTGACAAGCACATTAAGCAACTACTACCCATGGAATTCTGCTGTTATAATTCACTGAAGTACTTCAGTAACAACATGAAATTAAATTTACAAAAGTTTACTCCTGAATTGCATTTGTTTCCACTGAACAGAAAAAATGGATAGTAATAACCTTGTAGAGGAAACTGCAAATACACGAGATTATAAATTATTTTTCAGTTAAGTCTAGAAGAGCTGTTAACGTTGCTAACTCAGTTAGTATGACATTTCAATACAGCTATGCATATTACAGCAGGATCTAATCATCACACTTCTGCAACACTTAAAGATGGATCCAGTAATTCACCGAGGCCTACCACCATGCCATGCCTCACATTTTATTTAATACTACACCTACAATTCTGACAGCCAAATTTTACCAAGCACCTAATATTTTAGTTCCAAGATTTGACTCCCCTCCCCATAGGAAACCAATAAGCTAATCTCAAAAGCTTTCAGCTAAGCACAGATGCTTGCCACCCCTTTTACAAGACTATTTTTTTTCCTTTAATGGAGAATTATGACTTGTGGTGTTCTTTATTGTTATAGATATGAACAGTCTTATAAAATTAAAGCATTGACGTTCTTGAGCTTGAGGCTGTGCTCACAGAGGCTTTTTGATCACACAATAAAAGCACTCAAGTACCACAGAGTGTTTTGTAATTCCACAGATCAAACTAGATCTGAAAAATCATTTCAACCTTTACAGTGGTTTCAAGAGTTGGCAGTCCTAGAAATGTTATGTATTCAAAACAGTCAGTTGGCCAAAGCCTATCTAAATGCAAGTCAATTCACTTCCTTACGATATGAATACAGCAAAAATCTCCAAGAGGAGTAGGAGGAAGCAAGCGTGCTTGTGGCATCTACAGAGGTCATTAATACCTCAAATGAGATTGCAAGTTAAAAAAAAACAGCCCAACAAACGAACATCAGTACTTGGGAGTTGTTTCCATGTATGTCATCCATTAGCACTAGTCATACGCTTCTGAGAAGACCTCCTCTAATGTACCAAGGAAGTTATTAACCCTCCATTTTTATGTTAATGAAAAGGTCACTGATAATGGATTTCAAAGTTGCAACATCACTATGGCATTAATACACAGGTGGCACCAATACATGACCCAGTTCCAAAACTTTCTGCTTTGCAAATCACTAGCAGACTATTAGTTCAACTGTCTCTGCAATCTGTTTCAAACCATAAAGTTTGTGAGAAGAGCTCCTACAACCAAAATTACATATTATTCAGACTGATATATCAACAACATAAAATAAGTATGATACACCATATAATTTCAAGGCAACACAAAAGCATTTTTTATGGCTAGCTAGTAGTAATTTTTTTGGTGCTCTATTCATTCCTAGGTCATACTCTTCTACAAATCATGTCAGCCTATATGAACAGATTATTTTGGAATTTGATACTGTATCAATAGATTATACCAAGTTTGTCCCATTTATGAAACATGTAATGTATTACTTTAGCATGTCCAATACAGGGATTTGTAAACACCAAGTGCTTACTCCACCTTAAGTTCTCGGTAAACAAGGAGACATATTTAGAAAGTTACTGTGAGTGACATGACTGAAAAGGTTGCCTTTTTAACTTCAGTTCCCTGAAGCCTACTAAGTATATTCAGAAACATAAGATCCATCAATGCCCTGAAGAGCTTCGGTCTCATTTTAGACATGACGTAACAAAGATTGCAATAATAAAAGTAACACGCTCATCTGGTGCTACCATAACTTGAAATCCCTTTTGTATCAGTTACTTACACTTACCCACACGTTGCAGGTGAAACAGCTTTTGGAATACTTAATTTTTGAAAGCTCTACTGTAAACCGTCCAATACGTTTACTAAGAAGAGCTTCACACACATCCACAAGCTTGTTTTGTTTGAGCATCAGCAGCTTCCTGACCTGTGTGCAGCTTTGCACATGTGCGAGTTACCATTTAGCTGGCAAGTGTTCAAGCACCTCTAAGAAGTGAGCAGCATATACAATTTAGGAACCTCTAGTCTGATGCTAGTAGTACACTTTTAAGCATCTGTGAAATAACCACATAGCTTTAAATGTGGGGCTTTCCTATTTCAAGGAAAACAGGCTGAAGAGCCCAAAAACATAACCCATTTCCTATTTAACCACTTCTGCCATCAAATAAACTGCTAATAAAGATGCAGATTTTAGAAAACTTTGAAAATAGGGTATTGTCATGCTAAAGCTTCCTCCCACATACAATCTACTTATTTCTACCACTAAAATACATATTTATGATAATCTACAACCAATCTATCTTCTTAGCAAACACCTGAAGTATTGACTGACTTCAGCACGTGTTTGTAAAGCTGAAGTAACACCAACACACACAATATACATCTGTAAATAAAGGAACACGTCCGTTCCCTACTGGCACTGATCAACCTTCGCACTTTCTGCACATTGCATATTGATCTTCGCCCGTTTATACATTTACCACAGCAAGCTCAATCTACTTTTCCTTATCGGTGCATTTACAGGAAGCTTTGCACAGGAGGTCCTCCCTGTTGTACCAGCTCTCTCCATTTAAATTGCTTTTGTTTTATGCCATCTGATCAAAAGCTATAAAGCTGCATTAAACTTCTCTAAATCTTTAAAATTACTTAAAGTCAAGTCATCAGCTTGTCGATGAGTTTCACAAGTTACTCTACAGCCAAAAGAACCCAACCGAACAAACAAAAAAATGGTTCAGAAATCTACTCGAGAGTTGCCGCGCTGGCGTACATGGCAGCAATAAACCCATGGCGGGTAAAGGGCCTTGCACGGTTTGAAAGGGGAATATGGTGAATTTACTGCTGTGCTTTGGAAAAATTAATGTTTTTGAGGAAGAGTGTTTTTTAAAACATTTTTTTTAAACTCAGGATTAAAATGTAAAAGCGACCAGGCAAGTCTGACTTGAGTTTGAGCAGAGGATGCTGACTGACAACGTGACCTCCCTTGCTAGCTTTTCTTCCCGTGATTCCCACTCCTCCTCCTCCTCCAAAAAAAAAAGTTAATTAGTTAAGCTTTAAAGTTAGGAACGTTTATGTAACAAACTTTTAAATTTCACGCTCAATTTACCCTGCGTGACTAACGCAACAAACCCCACTAGCGTTCTCAGGTACCAATACATATTGGTAACCTTAAATAACCAAATAACCAGTGGTCAGTAAATAACTAAAACGTCCCAATGACGTTTTGGCTTCTAATTACGATCAGCGTTTTCGCTGTCGCTGAATTTTTTTTCCATCAGCGTTTTTCCATCAGGTTTTTCCATCACCTCTCTTCAAAACGCACAACCAGAAGCGGCGAGCCCCCTCTTTGTGCCACTGGAGATAAACCAACAGGCAGACTCACTTTTTGGGGGCGAGGCGCCTGCGTTCCCCGCTCAGGCAGACACGACACGCCCCCCCCCCCCCCGCACACCCCCAAGTTTCCAGCACAGCGTGAGTTTGCCCCGGTCACCGGCGGGCACGGGCGGCCCGACACGGTCACCGCGCACAGGAGGCCGGGCGGAACGGTGGCTCCCTCCCTGCAGAGGGGTCGGAGCAAAGGCGGCGTGCCGGAGGAGCCGAGGGCGTTAAAGCGGGGCAGCTCCGGGAGAGCGGCCGCCAGCCTCCCCAGCGCTCGCGGCTGCCCGGGCCGTTCAACCGACGCCGGCCGGCCGACCGCCCCGCGGCCGACACCTGCCGCCCCGCCACCCCCTCCCCGGGCCGGAGGCGCCGCTCTCCCGCGGGGGCCCAGGCGGACAGAGCCGCTAGCAGGAGGCACGGCCCCCGGCGGACGCCCTCCTTCCCCGCGGCCGCCACAGGCCCGCGGCCACCCGCTTCCCACCGCTGGCAGGGCAGGGCAGGGCAGGGCAGGGCAGAGCAGGGCAGCGCAAGGCGGAGCGGCGCCCCGACCGCCGCGGAAGGGGCAGCGGGGGGCGGGTGCCCCCCGCGGGACACTCACTCCGGTCGCGGCGGCGGGGCGAGGAGAGGAGAGGAGAAAGTCAGGTGAGATGAGGAGCGCGGCCGCGCCGCTGCCCCGGGCGGGCGGGCGGTTGTAACGGGCGGGGGGGGGGGGGAAGCGGGGGGGGGGCGGGCAACGCCGTCGCGGTCGCGCGCGCCGCTGGCCGGCGGGTTTGTTTACGTCCCTCGCCCGCTGGTTGGCTGGGCGCTGGGCACCGGGGCGCGCGCTGCGCTCCTGGCGCTGCGTCACGGCGGCGTTACGACGGCAGCCCGGCCGCCGCCGGCCGGTACGGGCTCCTGCCGGGATCAAAATAACTGCGGGGTGGCGCGCCGGAGGTCGAGGCGGGCTGGGACGCGCGAAACCTCGGCGTCGCCCTCGGGGCGGAGCTGCGCGGCCCGCTGTGGGTGCGCGGCCGAGCCGCCCCCGCCGAGGCCGCCGTGGTGGGTGGCTGCGGGAGGTGGGCAGCGCCCGGCCCCGGCCCTCGGCAGCCGCAGGACAGCCGCCCGGTGCCAGCCGGCACGAAACGCGAAGCGGCGCCCGGCGCTGCTGCGAGGTGCCGCCGCGCCGTGGGAGCCCGCGGGGCCGACCGCCTTGAGGCTCGGCAGCTCCCGCAGGCCAGAAGGGCCGGCCGTGTAGGCTACCCTGGGTTTTGAAGCGGGGGCGCGCCGCGCCGCGGTACGTGGTAAGGGCGGCACCCCGTCAGTCTAGCAAAACCAACAACAACACCCCCCCCCCCCCCCCCCCCCCCCCCAAACCCCGTGTCTGTCCTCTGTTCGTTCGCACTGTTTCCTTCAGCCGGTGCACTCTCCCTGCGCTGTACGGTTACAGAGCGTAGGGTACATCACCCAGGTTAACGAGGCTGCCCTTTGCAGCACAACAAAGTTTGCCGTATTATGTTTAGTGTTCGCTGCTAGGTAAAAATGATGTAATACTACAAACGCATAAAACGTGCCTTCGTTGAAGTGATGCCCCGCAAAGAGCTTTTCTTACAAAATACTTCCAGATTCTTCGGAAGCCTCACGTACAATAACCTGCTTAATCAGCATCCCGATCCTGAACATCAGAACCGACGTGCTGTGAACATGCCACGCAGTACAAGCGCATTCAAGCTGGAGCCTTCAAATCGGTCAGATTGAAAACCGCTTTGCCAGCACCAAAGGCCCCCACCACACACTCACAGCTGGAGTTTCAATACCTGTTAAAATCTCACCTTTAAGTTACTAAGAACAACACTTTGTTTCGGCATAGATGGAGTAAAACTTCCATGAACTTAACTAAAAGTCAGATTTGCTTTTCAAAGGTGGTGCAATTAATATTTATACAAATCAGAGCACTTCTGCAAACTACTTGTATAGGGTAACCCCACCGTTAATGTGCAGTGCTAAGCAAAGAGTCACTAATGGAAAGGGCAAGAGTCTATTCTAGAAATGCAGCCATCACAGTGTTCAGATGATCATAACAGAGAATTCAGATCATAAGTTAATTTATATTCACAGTTACTAGCTAGACAACACAACAGATTATACACATGGCGCTTTTCTTGTCGCTGGTTTTAGCAGGACGTAGCAGGAGAAACGGTTGCTTGTAAGTGACATAATTGCATGGTGTATCACTGCAAATTAGCTCCATATCGTTTTTGCCCCCACATTGCACATCAACTAAATGTCAATGAGGGCCATAAATGCCAGTGAATAACATCAAGGAAGTAAAGACAGCCATAATAAAAGCCTAAAAGCCTATTGGGTAAAGTCTTGGGTCTAATTAGCAGAAGTGAGAGGAGCTACATATTGTCTGAAAGAGGTAAAACCATTTCATTTGTTAGCTCTATTAGAGTTACATAAATGAGAACATAAATCACTGTTTACCTTTCTCTTCCCTGTGTGACTGCCTTACTGGCCTCTCTCATTTGTTTGCTTATGTTAGGTCCCTCTCACAGTCAACAATTCTTCCGCTTCTCCAAAGATCACAAATGTGTGTGATGTATTTATCTACCTTAGCATCAGGTGACATTGCAGTTACGTCTTGAAATGGGTGTGTGGCATACAGAATCTAATGTTTAAATTACTGCTTAATCTGCAGCGTCACAGCTACAGAAACCTCCAAACCACCAGCTGACATCTGCTAGTGATGGAGCTGTACTTTCCTACATTTTCCCTTGCTTATTTTGCATCCATAAAGAACAGGTTTTTCACTTGTGGAAAACTTCAAAAGAAGAGGAATTCATGTTTATTTATAGAGTAGCATGAGGTGTATGATAATGCACGGCATTATCTCGACTAGAAATGCCTTCAACAATTCTTTCACCTAATACGGAGACGTAGTAAATAAGTAACACCTTTGAAACTGTATTTACTTTTTTCTGTTTATTGCTTTTTGACTAGAAACATTAAGTGAATGATACATACACTAATATTAAACTTAACGTTAGTTAAGGCTCAGTACTTCCATGACAGTAAAAACAATCAAGCCCAATCCAAAAACGATCAAGACAGACCCCAATCCTTATCTCACAATTCAGCTGAACAATAGGTAATAATTAGGTATAATTGTGAAAGATACAATCATTTGACATGTTAAGTGTTTTATCTATCTGATTAGAATGAAATATTTTGTAGTCTACTCAGAAAATTTTAAGATGTGCCACAAGACTATAGGTCCACTTATCATGCTGTAATAGCATCTCCATAGTGTGGACAGTTTTGAACTGTGGTTGCAGCGTGGAAAAATGCAGTTCTTTTATACCTATAGCCACACATGCTCTACACAAGGCCTTGTCTAGAAAACAGCAGAAAGCAAAAATTCCTAAGTACATCTAATAATCCAAGACAACATTTTCAAACATAACTGGCTGAGGTCCACCACTACAGTAAACTAACCTTACTTTCAGTACTGCCACTTTTTATGTAGGAGGGAGTTACGGTTAGAAGTGTTAATCTAATTTAAATGTGGACATTCTGGTCTCTGCCTTCAAGCGTGTGCAGCTGTTAAGCATATGCTTCTCAGTGACCACTGTCCTCTTACAAAAAAGATTTGCTTTTCATCCTGAATGCATTACCAGCAACAGTATAGCAGTAAACCAAAGGCTATGTGTAGTCCTTGCTCTGAAACAGATATGGAATCCAGAAGAATATTTTGTCTGTAAAAGGACATGACTAATTAGTACAAATAAATAATATTGGTCCATCTGGCTTACCTAGAGGATGCTGAATTTGGTCCTCTGTTTTTTTTTCCATTTTGCCAAGTGCAGTTCTTTAAATGCCCAACAAACAAAAACAGAAAGTGAAATAAGCAATTATCTTAATTTCATAAATAAGACACCAAGAAGAAAAAAAAAGTAAGTACTTTTATGTTCCTTTTCAGGAACAAATTTATCTTTAGGTACCGATTTTGATCTTAGACATGGCTCATATAAAATGTTTTTAGATAAAAAGCATGCAGGAGCCAGTCATTATCAATACTAGGTGACAGTCTGGCGACTACATTTTCTAGCTATATATCCAAATAAATTAAATAGTTTGTTCCTGTTTCTGACCCAAGAAAGTGAAGTACAATATTGGTCTAGGAAACCTAAGTTACACAAGTGCAGTGCACTTCACAATGCAATTTTTGAAAACCATATTTTTTGAAGTTACTGTAAAAACCCTAAACCAATACAAATAATTTCTTCAATGTTAAAAGGCCTTTGAATGAAAAGTTATTGGATACTGCGTTAATTAAAATCCATCTCAGATTCACTGAAACTGTGAACATAACACCTAACGACTTGATAGTGAGCAATAAGAACTAAAGAACACTTACTCATTTATCCATGGTTGATACTTAACAAGACCATGAACAAAGGAATCTACTACAGTTGCTTCAGTAGCAACAGCTATTAAAAATGCAATGAAGAGTAACTATGTCTTAGTGACACTAGACTTTTTGTCCATTTCGATGGAATCTGGAGCAATAGAACTGACACCAACTCCAAGGCTTGAGCGTCTCAAAGATAATTCAGAGGGAGGAATATGACGTAGCTCTCGGCGAGACAGTTTTACTGGAGTTACTCCTTGAAACTGTGTTATGGTCTCTCTTCTCTGGATGACAGAAGGTAGCTGAGGATGAGATTTTGAAGGCTGAGCTTCATCTGTTCCTGTTTTGTCATCACTGGTGCTCAACAAACATTCTTTGTTGCACCCGAATTCTGAAACATCTTCTCCAAGCTTGTATGAATTCTGCTGTGCTCTTAAAATACTTGTTCTGTCTGTTCCTTTTATTTTCCCTGGTCGACTACTGGTTTCAGGGTTAAGTGTTGACTTGAATTCTTCAGAAGCAACTTCTGCTTCATCTTGACTGGATGCCTTGTCACCAGCACTGTTATCTAAAATGACATTTATCAGGACATAAATAGCTAAAAGTTACAACTCTTCTGAGTGCCTGCCATCAAGAAATATTTGTTAGTCAATACAGTAACTTGTAGTGTGAACGTGGTAAAAAATCATCAGCACCTCACATTTTGTCCCTTCTGTTAAAAAGTTTGTCATCTACAAAACCATCAGAGGTATTAGCTGTTACTTTCCTCTGACAAGGTGCTGGTAATACAAGCCTCACTATTCTAACTTGTAATGTATCCTAGTAGGCAGTCTTAAAACAACTGAACCATGACAGTCAAATATGAAATTATTCATATTGAATATTGATATTCACAACACACAAAACACATTCTGCATATTTGACTGTAATGTACACACAAGGCTTTTGTTATTTTTAAAGCCTAGCAACAAATTGTAAAGTGTTTTGATTGCATTGTATTGCAGCATGCCTCAGAATGTATTCAAAAGAAGAATAGCCAAATACAGAGTATTTCTTATAAAACTTACAAACTTATGTATTCAAAAAAGCTGGAAATTTACAGGGATTTTCTCCCTTCTTCTCCTTGCTACCATTTGGCTAGGATGGGTGTTCCCCACAGGGATACATGTCCTGAATTACACGCTTCTTTGTATACTAGACACAGAACAGTCTTTCCCACGCTCATTTATAATCCAGCCTTTGGAATATTTATGTTCACAGTTTGACAGTGTACTTTATAGTAATGAATGTGTTGGCTCATTATCCTGCCTAGAGGGCAAGGGCTGAGCATTAATTCACTCTGGGAGCAGCAGGTATGTGATCAGCATCTAGGTGTTAGTAAAGCATGGCACTGCCCAAGTAGAAAGAAACAGAAGCATCCATTGGGAGGAAAAACCAGTCATGCTGAGCATTAAGAAGAAACACAGGGCCAAGAAGGCTGTATTGTGCATGTGAGGTGTTGGCGGTGGCATCAAGAGGTGTGAGACAACCAAAATGGTGACAGAAATTGAACCTTCTTTTCTCCTCCACCTGAATAGCTCTATTGTAGGTTTGGATTCTGGCAAGTAGGACATGGAACAATTGAAAACTTATAGTAGCAGTTGGTTGTTGATTTGTTTTTTGGGTTTTTTGTGTCAAAGCACAGAATCGGATTAGAAAGCTCTTTTTTTTTCTTTTTTTCCCCTAGAAGTGTGTAAATCCTCTCTTTTAGCCTTAGTAAATAAGTAACTAAAGTAAGTTAGTAACTGAAATTATGGAATTCTTCACTGACAGTCTCCCAGTGACTTTTATGAAATTGAGTGCTGGGAGCAGCCTGTCTAAAAGCATGGCATATGACAAAGCTGTTAGTTAAAATGTCATTCAGACCCTTTCAGATAGTAAAATTCCTTTCTCTTAATCACAACAGCTTGAGGTTGTAGATGCTGAAATTATCCTAGAATCCAGAGAAAATAGACCAAGAATTTAAACCACGGTATACCACTGCTACAGCTACAAACCAATGTTGTCTCTCCTTTGAAACTGGGGGAGAGGTGCAATATATTCCTGGAGAACAGTTAGTTCATTAAAAATATGGTTTTTTGTCTATCTGATACACTTCTCTGTGTTCACCACCCTTCAAATGGTCTATTGACAATTGCATAAATATTTTAAGATAATATACTCACATTTAGTGGATGCCAATAATTGATGGGATGACTCTCCAAAGATGCCCTTCAATTTCTTCTTCAGCTCTCTGCTGGTTTTCTTATAGAAAAATAAGTCTTTTTCCAGTTGCTGGACTTTTACTTCATACCCTTTCAAGGTTTCTGCAATACCTTCACTATCTTGTTCTAGGACAAATAAAACTAGTTTAAGAACCAAATATCTCTGTGCCAAAAATCAAGATGCCCAACTAGACAGGGTATGTCTTGTATCTTGCTGAGACTTTGCTTGCAGTGTGTATATTTTAACTAGTATGACACAGGACCAAAAAGGCCATGCCAACGCCACCTGTCAGTTTTAATAGGAGTATTTAGAAGATCAAGACCAGCAGGACCGGTATCTTTCAACTTTCCAATATCAGCAAATTCAATATGAAAACACAACAATTCTGATACTGCTTTAAAAAAATATTCAATTTTCCGTTCATCCTCAGCATCCTACACAAGATCAGAATTACTGACAGCCAAAATATATCTCTGAATGTTGTGTTGTTCTTTTTTTTTTTCAGTTGGAATATAGTATTTCTCAGTAGTGACTGAAGATAATACTTGCTGTACAATCCCCCCCAAGCAGCAAATACCTTTGAAATGATGCAGTATTAACTGTAGTTTTTTCTCATGTTCTTTATGTTGTAGGGTCAGCTGCCTGTCACACTGCAATTTGACGTGTTCAAGTGCAGATTCTAATTCACGTATTATGTTATCCTGGTCTATGACCTTCATTTGCTGTTCTTCAATCTGCAGTTGTAATTTACGTTCAGACTCACGTAGGCCAACAATCTAAGAAAGACATAGGCTTCTTTTGATTTATCAAACCATTTTAATAAAAGCTTTTACCCTTCTGCTTAATAGATTAAAGCATACAAAAGCAATGGTATCTATAAGCCATAAGCTTATATGGGAAACAGACTTGCCCGCTGCTACAAGTTCACACTTTAGAAATGAGCTCTGTACATTTTCACCACATGGACTAGTGGATTTTTTTAATAAGCTGTGCAGAATTTAAACTGAAACAAAAGTGTTTTCCTGATTCTGGAAAACTTCCAACTTGCATCCCACAGACAACTTGTTCACAAAGCCACAAAGACACACCATGTCCTCATGCACTTCATTTTTACGTTTCCAGATGTCAGTATGATTCTTCAGCATGTGGCTGTACACACTGCAGGCAGTGTATGCAAAAATAGTTTATACTGGATTTAGAAAAAAAAATAGGAATACTAGCCTGAGCTTTATGAAGCCTGCAGTTGGGAAGAATTTCAATACAACACCACTATTTAAATATATTGCTGCTCCAAAAGTTAGTAACACAGAGCACTGGAAAGGACCAAGGAAATTTCCAGATTTGCAGCACCTTTTAAGCTAATGACCCCAAAATAAAATATACAAAGTTAACACATAAGTATCCTATTTAGGTTAATGTAAAAATTTAAAATATTTGAATTAATAGCAGATCTATGTAACCTGAAGAGATTTTCACCAAAAGCTTGTAAAATTTATTTTTATTTCCTGACACCATTTAATTTAATTTCATTTCATTTCATTTCACTTCATTATCTAGAATAGTAACAGAAAATATGATAAAATATTATTCAGTACCCAAAACAAACCTTGTTGAAATATTTGAAGATGATAGCTCTGAGCTCAGCAGCAGACAGGGAAACTAATTTTCCTATTACATTATTCTCGCTCTGTGAAAGAACCTGAGAAGATGACCTAAGCAAGTGCTGGCGATTCTGAATACTTTCATTTTTGTAATCAATAGCAGCCTCCAGGGCTTCAATTCCTTCTTCCAGCTGGAAAAGCACATGTTCTTCCTACAGAGAAACACATGAGTGAGATCTTTAAAAAAAAAGTGTAGAATTAATGTTTCTATACATAAGACATCCTTAACTTTATCCTCAAGAGTGAAACTAAACTTAAGGGCAAGACAAAATAGTAGTAGTGCAGAGAAGGGAATGGGGAAAATAACAGGTAGAGTACAAATCTAGAACACTTGTCTTTTTCTGCAATAGTACCCCTTCCATGATACAGAGGTCAATGAAATGGTTCATCAGAAAACCAGAAGTCATGTTTCCCTTTTTATCCTTCTCTCATCCTCCCCACAGTTTGACTGGTGCTATTATTTTTTTGGTTGTGCTAGTTTTCTGTTGGATTAATGAATGAATCAGGTCAGTAAGGAGTTTGGTGACTGTAAGTTGTGTAGGGAAGTGGCAGAAATGCATGGCCTGAAGTACTGCAGAAGATTTTGAGGAGTGAGGCAGGTAGGGTTCTTCCTGACACATTATCACCTCAGCCATGTGTCCATACTGCTTCTTAAGACCTAAAAATAATCTGTCCATTTTATAGGAATTTATTATATCTTCAACATAATTATACTGATCAACTCAAGTGTGGACTATCCAGGTAATATGACTTGTTTTTGCTGTAAAAATATGGAGGCATTCAGGTGAAGTTTGCTTTTTCACAAAATCCTATGAAAAAAGTCAAGGGGCATCACTATGTGAGTACACTGCCTTGTTGTATGTCCTGACATTAAAATACCTGCCTATGATAAACTGATGAACTTCTAGTTCCCTTATTTCTGGTTATATGATCCTTAGGTGACTGGAGTTTGTCAAGGCACTAGGTGAATTAAGTCCCTCTGAACATAAACTTTATTCACTGCTAAGTAAGTAGTGCTATCATAGCAGTAGTTTAACATTGCTATTTACAAAAGCACTCAACCTCAGTTCCTTGGTTCTAGCTTATCTAATATTTGGAGACAATTTATGTTCTGATTGGAATGCTTTATTATACAACACTACCTAAAACCTGTATGCATCTCAGAGGTGCTCACTTACTTCAGTTGACAACACTTTACCATCTTTCAGTTTCTCATCGACACTATTTCTTCTTCTGAGCAGCTGATCCCTTTCCATCTGGAGAACCTGAATTTTTTCCAAAATGTCTGTCTTGTCTTCAGTGGTACTGCCCTGAAGCTGCATACCTTTATCACACAGTTCCTGATCCAGCATACTTAAGCGAGTAGACAATTTCATACTATCTTTGTTTAAAGCCTAAAAAAACCACAGCAACCATAGATATAAAACTGAGATACTCCTTTGAGTAAGAGAAACGTAGGTGAGATCATCACATTCTGTAGTGAAAGACTTGTCTGCTTCTTGCAATGGGACCCCATTTATTTTGAGTAGACAGCTACCTATAAAATTTACTATTTACACAAAAGATGAAGGAAAACAGAAACACTTAACATGTAGTTTTCTACACTAAAAATTAAAGGGGCTAGTCATTATAAGTGACGATGATACTTCAATTTCTATTCACTTTTGCTACTGAAAAATAAATAATGCAAAATGTTTCCCTGTCATGTTCTCTAGTTTGCAAAAGGACTGAGTCATTTTTAGATATTGTATTATTTAATGCTCTGCAATAACAGAACTCCACAGTTCAGATTTTTTTTGTTTGGTTTTGTTGTTGGAATTTTGGGGAGAAAAAGTGAAAAAAAATGATTATTCTGTGTTACTCATATTTTAAAAGTTGATTTACTCAAGCCACACAATAACTTCATGGCAGTGGTAGAGACACAGGTCACGTGGCTTGAGCCTCTTCTGCCATCTATCTGCCTTCCACCCCCACCCCAGTCTTTCAGTCAGCACTATAACTGTGGTGAATTTCATGTTTTTTGTTAAATCACCTGGCTAGATCTCAGTTTCTTGATTTCCAGGTGGCTTTTCTCTTGCAATAATGCTTCTTTTTTGGCTACAATGGCTTCTCTTTTCTTTAAATCTTCTTCTAGTTCTGCTAACTGTTGGTGCTGTTGGAGAATTCTTTCCATTTCTTCATCCAGCCACTTCTTTTGCTCTTCTAATTTCTAAAGTTTAAATAGAGATCCAGAGAGCATTAACCAGGACTTTTTGGGTCAGAATTTTATGATTATGCTTTTCCTTTTTTAGAATAACTGATAAAACTGTAGAAGAAATTGACAGTTCTAATGTTGACATTAATTCTGCAACAGAATCAGAAGAATACAGAAATTGGACTGTCTTAAAAAGAGGCTCAGCAATGTTACATTGCTACGTCTTGTATAAACAAATTTGTACCCAATGCCTTTAATGAAATGTATTCTTTTTCTAAGAACAGTTATATAAATAGATGTCTTCTATATAATCACAGTAACTAGGTTTGGAAGATACCTCAAGAATTCAGCTAGCCCATCCTCATTGTATTACAGTCACCCAAGACCAGCTTTTGTGGAAAAACATTAAGTGACAAGAAATTATGATGTTGAAAGACAGACAGACAGTAAATGAGAACTCTGATCCTGCCAGCGCTATCCATTGTAATTTATTCTGAAGACACAGTTTGTCAGTGGATATATTCCTGGTAAGGCCACAAAGTTGCCTTCATTTAAATTTTAAAATTTCGTTTCACCTTTAAAGACTTTGGGTAACTCATGAAACTCTCACGTTCCAATGTCCACATCTGAAATAATGTAGGTAGCACTGCTGTATAGGATACCTACTTTTCTAACCCTGTCAGGAACAACCAAAACCATAGACTTCTGTCATTTATGTCAGAGGAGAAAAAAAAAAACCAACAAACAAACCATGGAACACTTATAACAGAGCTCATCAGGATCACCCTCAAACCTACCAGGCAACCAAACCTGTTGAATTCTCAGGTCCCTGAATCAGTATCTTTGACAAATCATAGAAACAAAAGACATTAGAACCTCTCCTTTCCTTCACTCAGAAAGAGCTGCTAGACTATACTCCCAATTTTTGCTACAGCAAAAAAGAAGACAAAACTATGATGGAATACTCTTCTTCTAAACATTTTACAAAGATGACTAGGGATGAAGAAAGAAAATTTTTTTTCAGGGCCCATACAGATTCGGAGTAGATTAGCTACCTGTAGCTTCTGTGAAGTTCCCACTGAGTTATTTTTCTTCTTTTTAAATGCAGCAATCTCTTTATCCTTAAGTTTAAGGATCTTCTGTTGTTGCTCCATCTTTAGTTGAAGTTCCTATAAACAAACAAAAAGCCCTATTCTTCCTGCCTCAGTCAGTCTTTAAAATGCATTTAATGTCTGAATCCACACAAGTACGTCATCTAAAATACTAACCCTAAATTTACACGTAAAATTGCACTTCAGAGATGGATATCATGCAGTAAAATAAAACAAAAAAAGCTGAAGAGAAAGGCAAACTGAAGACTTCTGTGAAAATGTTTATAAACAATTTCTTCAGTGCATTTGTCAAGAAAGTCATTACTTAAAACTACGGAAAGCCTGGCACTACAGTTTATTGTCTTTGGGGAAGCAGAGGCAAAATTGGCTCATCTCATTCTTTGTCATAAAGAAACAGGAAGAATCCTACTTTAATTTGTTGCTGGTCCCGCTGAATCTCTGCTTCTAGTTGCTTCTTCTTTTCGCTCTCCTCACACAGTCTCTTCTGTAGCTGGGTCTGCTGATGCTTCATCTGAGCCACATTCTGCTCAAGTTCTGTTGCTTGTCTCTCACTTTGGTTAGATAACGAAGCCAGATTCTTAGTGTCTTGCTGCTTCTTCTGTAAAGCCTGAATGTTCATTGCAAATTTCAGCTTAATAGCTTGAAAACTTAAAACTATGACTCAACTTCATTCTTTGTTTCACTGAATTCCTGGAGTCAGCAAGACTTACTAACTTCTGCCCAAACAATCACTCATTATTTCTGTGGTTTCTGAGCTGTGTGGTAAAGTTGGCACAGGCAGAATTAATTTCAAGCGACATGAAAAGGTAAAGATACAGTTCATGCCTGGGAATACAGTGAAACTAGTAAAATCTAACAGAAATCACAGCTCTGGAAAATGTGCAGAGACATAATGGTGCCAGAACGCTGGTCCTGACCTCAAGCCAATACCTTTCTATATGGGGCTTGTCTCGCCCACCATTCTAGAACTGAGAGGCACAGAGCACCTAAGCTAGCCCTACACAGAATTTGAATGTAGGTATAGCAGAACTTAAAAGGAGAAAGTCAGTGCCAAACAAATATGACTGTATTGGGCCTGGTCCTGCAAACCACCACACTGATTTGCTTAAAGCTGGAATCTATATAGTATTTTCATAAAACATAAATTTTATTTATGGCAGGTAATAAACTTGTAATAGTCTCCTCATGTAGGTTCTTTTATGGTACTACATACAATGGTGTATGAGCATCTCATATCACCCACTTCTTTCTTGGTCTCTTATCTACCAAGAAAATACTGTATGTGCTTTAACCACATACACATTGAATAGCATTCTGAGTATAATAGTATTAAGTTTCTCATTAGCTACTTCAATCCAACCAGCTTCCAATGTGTAAAACTCCTAAGTTTTACAAGCAGATTGTTAAGGTTCAAAGTGATAGTGAGACAGAGATTTGCAAATCTTAATGGTCAGATCAGAAATACCTGCACTTTCAGCTTAGCTGCATCCATCTTCTTCCGGAACTCTTTTTGTAACTTGGCTTTCTCAGGAATGTCTCTCAGCTCCTTACTCTCCAGCTCCTGAAGCCGCTTTTGTGTTTCAGCCAGTTCCATTTTGGCCTGCTCAGATTCTTGCTCCAGTTTAGTTATCTTCAAAGAATACTGCCTGCTTACAGACTGAGCATCCTTACCTTAAAGACACCATATCCAAATAGTTTAAAAACAGCAGGATAATCAGTTGAAATGTAGTACTTAATTCTGTAGTTGAATCATTACTTACTTCTTTCTGGCTAAACCAATAATTTCTGAGACATTTTCCAACCCTAAAGGAACATACAGTTCCTTTCTAACTCTGAAATAGAGATAAAGGAAGCAGTCTTAAATCTGAATTCTTCATAAGTCACATGATGTCACCAAATAAAGTGCCATCTGAGTGCCAAATAACGTGAAATTCTTCTGCCTACTGCAGTTTTTTGCCAAAATGGCTCTCCTGTATTTCATAAATTTTGCTTTTTCCAGAAGAATATGCCGCTTATTTATTACTCAGCTTTCAGCTTAACAATCAGTAAACAACTTTGGATTGTGTTTCTACTCTCTGACTTGCCCTGTTTTGGGCAATCTTTCCCAAAGTACTACTTTTGGGGGCACAGAATCTTCCTCAGTGCCAAAAGACAACCTCAAGAGAAGATATGCACAGGAGAAGAGTGTGATTGAAGGGGTTGAGCAAAGAGATCCTTACTGTCATCATAAGGCTAGTTTCTGGCGGGCATATATATACCAGGACAGATGTGTAAGGGAGGTAAGCTAACAGGGACACTGACCTTTTCCCTCATCCACTTCTGACTCCTGCTTCTCTACTGCAGTGCTGGGAATGGTTACATTCCCAGCACAGTGATGTATCTTCTCTCCTATCCCAGACACCATGTGACAAACAGATGTCCACGAAGAGATCAGTAGCACTAAGCATACATGAAAAATTACACTATTGGTGGATAAAAGCAACAAGCAGCAAAGCACAAAAAATCTTTAACAAATACATCTGCGTATCATAGCAGAGTAAGCTGTAATCAAAATTTACAGCCTTTGGTGCAATCATAGCAAGTAATTAATGAAAGTTATGAATCTTTAAATTATTAAAAGTATTCTTGCATAAGAATTACATAAAAACTAAGACATGCAGGACTTCAGAAGTTTTGTGCCTTTTCTTTTGTTTCTGAACTTCTTCATTCTGATTTACCCTACAGTAGCCAGTTACCTGTTCTTACTAATTCCTTAATAAGTTCCTCTTTCATTTTGATATTAAGTGCAAGTTCTCTCATTTTTTGCTCGGCCTCTGTGAGTCTCAACTCTGAATTCTTTAACTTCTGCATGTTAAAAACATGACTTTTCTGGAGGCTGTCAATCTCTTCACCTTGAAAGAAAACAAAGCAATATGGAGATAAAAACTGTGGAATACACTCTGTATCCAAAAGATAGTGCTCTGGAACATTTTATGTGTGGAGTCCTTCCACATGAAGTAAAAGAATCAAAAGGAGAAAACAGCACAAAGAGTCTTTTCCCTGCCATGTGTCTAAACAGGAAAAGAAGGGATGGTATGGACTAGCATTTCAAGAGCCTAAGTGGGAGGAAAAATATTCCTGAAACCATTTCAGTGCAACTCTGATAAGGTAATAGCATCTATTTTCTTTCACTGAAGCAGTACTAAAGATGTATATCTAAACAGCTTTTTGATGTGTGAAGTGCTTTCTGGCTAATAAGTATTACTTAAACATTAAGGTCACTTAGATCAGTTTCAGAAAGGGGAAGAAGAAGAGAATCTTAAAAGCCTACATTGAACTATAACAAAAAAAATTGTATCAAATACACATATTTTGCTAGGAAAAATAATTACATGTGCTAAAGACATTCTTGGATATTCTGATACTGTAATAAGATTTGCTCTCACGACTTCAATTTTACCTGTGGTTGCGTCAGTCTGTAGCGCAGATTTATTGGATAAACCAGACTTGTCTACTTGACACTTCATGTCACTTAGATCAGGAAGAAAGCACAGAGAAGCCTGTTTTCGTGTCCATGTTCGGTTTATGGAATGCCTAAGGAAGAAAGAAAAACATGCTACATTCCAAACACACAGGGATATTTTTTCTTTAAGATTCATGCAAAGTCCATGATCTTAACAGAGAAAAATCCCAAACTCACATAAGCATTTGTACCTTCTTTCCCCTCTACTCTCCACCTCCCCACCCACCCTAATCTTCATGGTAGATTCTGGCCCCAAAACAAGGATTATGCAAACTTTATTAAATCAAAAACCTATGTTTATTAAACTAATTTTGTAATATGCCCAGTTGGTCCCATAAGTTTACCATAAGTAACATCACAAATGGTCTTGTATTATGCCAGGATTAGGCAATAATACTACCTTTGCTATACATTTGTCTGCAATAAAAATTAAAAAATAACAAAAAAATTACTTAAATGAGGTTTTCTTTTTGCTGCCTGTATTTTCTTCTTCTTCATCGCTGTGATCAGAGAGGTGGCAGTGAAGGACTTTATCCTGATCTTCTATGTTGCTCAGTATCATCTGGCTGCGAGCACGAAATTCTGCCATTACCCGGGCCAGGGAGAAGGCAGGGGGGCTTGTATAAACCTGTCAAAAAGCACACAAAAAAAGTGATGGGTAAAAATTCTTGCAACAAATTAGCAATTCTTTACTGATATTTAGAAAATATTTCAATTTAAAAGTCTGTCATCACCTGAGCTTGTAAGCAGAATTACAGAGGTTTTCTATAATACCTCTGAATACCTTTGTAACAAAAGGTTTTGCAAGAGCTTAGAGCACTTGTTCCAAATGTGAAAGGAGCCACTGCTAGCAAGTCATCATCCAACATATTCAATACATCAGTAAGAATAATCATTCATTTTTGATAATGTTTCATATTTGAACTCTCAAAACCCCCAGGAAAACACCAGAAAAGACTACAGCTTTAGCACTTAAAACTCATAATTTTAAGCCTGAATATTTTGGACAATTGTGGTATAACATATGTTGCGAGATATTAAAAAGCAGTTTTTCAGAGTCTTCAATGGGAAGCTAAACAGCATCTGAGAAAGCCACCATAATTTGTCATGTCAAGTTTAATTCTTGAACTACAACCATTACAAAGTAAAGGAAAAAAAATGTAACATTTGGGTAGACCTTACCTTTCGGGTCTCTGTCCCTGAAGGCGGGTGAAGGGAGTGTAGCAGACTCTTTGTGAGTGGGACACTGTATGGCCTCCTTGCAGATGCCACAATGACTGGTCCATCTCCACAGGCACTTGAGAAGTCCAACGTTTTCACATCTGTAAACTTCTCTAATTTTTCTTTTAGCTGATCAATAAGCATTTGCTGTTCCACCATTTTCTCATTCTCATGAGGAAAAAAAACCAAAGCAAAACTGTTGCTGATCATGAGCCCTGTATCGTATTCACCATTTCCTTACAATTCCTTACAAAGGTGATGAATCTTGTAAATCACTCACTGACCCTAAATTCTTCTGTAGTGCACAGGCAAATTCTGCAACAAACTGAAAATTCTATGACATATCATCAATCTAACACAGACAGCCCCACTCCAATAAATTTTAGACACATTTTTGTCCAGAAACACCTATCCAAGGTAAGCTTTGTTAACTTATCTAGGCAGCTAGTGAGAGGTAGATGACATACTTATAAGCCCGTGCTTGCTTTATATGTGTGTTTATGGAGAAATAAAATGGGAATTCAACAAAAATGTTCAAATGAAACACACGGTCTGAATCTAATTAATTAAACATGTGTACAGGCTTCCTCTTCCTCTTTAAGCAGTTCCACTTTAAAAATTATTTGTATTAACAAACATAAACATGTACATGATCCCAGGATCCCTTGTATGGGCTACTTCTTTTCTTCTACCCAGCCTCAACTTTGTTGGTGATGCCAGTTTGGAGAACTTACTTATCTGCTTCTCCTGCAGCAGGGTCTGTACATTGTTCAAAACTACCTATCTTACCTAAACTGATTCATCCATAAGGCCAAGATTATATCCATCTTCAACTCTCTCTATTCCTTTCAATTCTTTTTTAAGTACCTTTAAAATTTGGCCTGGTAACAACAGGAAAGTTGAAGAATAGCTAGTGATAGTCAACCAAAATTATTCAATTAAAGATATTTTGCATTCTCCTACTTTGAATAATACAGTTTTATTCATTCTTTATATCTTGTTTTCTTAGACTGTAAGTTCCTTCCAAATACACATAGACAATGCCTTGCAAATTGACATTCTGTTGGAATAAAATACGTTACATGCCTGTGTCATAAGAAATAGAATATATATATGAATACCATATTTGTTATGATTTTGGAAGCAGTAAAGGCCAACTGACCCACCTTGAAGGTATTATTTAACCCTTTGAAGACTCTTTGTCCCTGATACCCTTGTACATACAACCCCACAGTGCAACACCTGTTACATAAATACATATGTGTATAAACATTCAATATGTATCTAGTACCTGCTACTTTTGAAGTTCTTATTCTATCATGTATCACTAAATTACATATTCCTGTGAACACAACTTAAAATATTTGACAGATGCATTTTCTTTTCATTATTCTACCTATTTTATATGTTTTTAAATAAAAATGGCAGTTTAGTTTATTAAGTACTAAAATGGTGCCTGAGAGCTCTGAAGCCTCTCTCCTGTCTCTGATACTGAGACAATCATGATCTTTTACCTACACTGTGACTGCTTCTGTCCATTACCTCTACCTTGTATCCTCCAGAATTTATATAAGCATTATCTCCATGTAATAAGTTGACACTATGCTGTACAGGTTTTAAAAAAAAAAAAAAATCAATCTAGCCAGAGGTGACAGAAGAGAAAGAAAGTGACAGAGGGAATACTTACCTTTCATTCATTGACTCTCCCCAAGCCATCAGCAAAGAAGAGGAAAAAGGAGAAAAAATAGAATAAGGAGAAGAGTACTAGCTAGCCATGCTTATGCTTTTCTCTTTTAAAAAGTCAGATAACAATTTATCTATCATTCATGTGACAGGCAACACCAGGAGAATATTAACTATTCTATTTACAGTCTCCTGGATCTTGAAATGTTATATACTTACTACCCACCATAATTTTATTAGCAAGCACAAGATCTAAAGAAGGAAGGAGGCAAGCAGTGTTTCCACTATGTCACCCAGTTTCCTCTAATAGTAAATGCTCAGAAAATTAGGGTGAAATTCTGTCTTATAAGGTCAAAAGGGAACAATACTCTAATTCTTAATAAAGCTATAACAAAATATGTTTCTACGTCGTGGTTTAACCCCAGCCAGCAATTAAGCACCACGCAGCCGCTCACTCACTCCCCCCCCACCCAGTGGGATGGGGGAGAAAATTGGGAAAAGAAGCAAAACCCATAGGTTGAGATAAGAACGGTTTAATAGAACAGAAAAGAAGAAACTAATAATGATAATGATAACACTATTAAAATGACAACAGCAATAATAAAAGGATTGGAATGTACAAATGATGCGCAGTGCAATTGCTCACCACCCGCCGACCGACACCCAGTCAGTCCCCCAGTGGTGATTCCCCACCCCCCCTTTCCCAGTTCCTATACTAGATGTGACGTCCCATAGTATGGAATACCCCATTAGCCAGTTTGGGTCAGCTGCCCTTGCTGTGTCCTGTGCCAACTTCTTGTGCCCCTCCAGCTTTCTCGCTGGCTGGGCATGAGAAGCTGAAAAATCCTTGACTTTAGTCTAAACACTACTTAGCAACAACTGAAAACATCAGTGTTACCAACATTCTTCACATACTGAACTCAAAACATAGCACCATAGCAGCTACTAGGAAGACAGTTAACTCTATCCCAGCTGAAACTAGGACAACGACCTTTCAATTAAAGCATTCTATAGGTTCTTTATAGTCTTTTTTAGATTCTAAAGAATCTTTAAAGGCCTTTCAAATCCTAATTCATTAATTGTCCTGAAACGACTTAGCAATAATACACATCTGGGGAGGTGTATTATTGCTAATAATACTGTGGAGAGGGATGTGTGTTATGCTTTAGGAAGCATGGAGAGGGTGAATGATTCACCTCATGTTACACAGGAAGGCCATGGCACAGCTAGGCTGATATACAAACTTCAGGAATCACACTATTGTGCTTCATCCACTAGATGAACTCAACTTATTAAGTGATACAGCTCTAATTCAAACAAAATGCCCATAGGATTGACAGGCAGTTATGTCCAAAAAAGTCCTGAGACCTGTCTTGAAATAATGAATAAATTCACACAGTGGAAGGACGGTTCAATACAGATATATGTAATGTGTACCAGAGGAAAAATACCTGTACTCTACGTGTTTCTTGAGCCTCCTTTAAAGATTCCAGTTGTTCTTCGTTTTCCTGTAGTAATGTCTTTATCTGATTCTGCAGTATCTGCAGTTCATGATCCTTCTGGCTAAATACTTCTTCATCCATAACTAGAGCCTGCTAGATAATAAAAGAAAAGTTCAGCTGGGGAAAAGGTGACATTATTATTCTTACAGTTGGAAAATGAAAAAAAAAAAAACAAAACAACCCCAAACCTCAGTTGTTAAAAGATGTGGTCAGAACTGCAAAGTTTGGAGGTATGTATGGAAAATTTTCTAAGTGGTTATCTGTGGTTTCTACCAATTATTTCTTCACTTCTGTTTCATCTATTGATTTTCTTCTGACAAGTTTCTTTCTTCCAAAGCAGATCATGTACCCATAACCAAAGCTACTTTACTGAAGTAGATTTCTAAATCCAATTATTCTCTTTACGGTACTGTGAGATGTAGCCACAAGATCGCATCATCAACCGTAAGATTAATACACTTCTCAAATGAAAAAATAAGGACAGCTGTCCTCATTCGGCAACTCGTGTAACAGCCTAAAGATTAAAGAAACCATAAGAATGCTTCCTCAGATGTTCTTGTGGATAAATAACCCAATACTGATTGAAGGAGACTTCCAAATGTTCTTACTCTTCCAGAAAGCCTTTAGAAACCAAATACGAAGTATGGAAACATCACATCTTATTGTTCTAAAACTGGATACTTCTGTGCAACTATCTTACCTACATCTTTCTTCCAAAAAAAGACACCTCTTAATAGCTTTTAAGAATGCACTCAAGAACCTGATGTCTCTTTAGAGAATAGAACTTTTTCCAAAGTCTAGGTACCAATGCAAATGTTTCTACTAAACATTGTTGACAAGAGTATCCTGTCCCACACTGGTGCTATATCATTATGCAGAGTTGAGCCAACTACAGAAAAAAAGAAGCTTGCACAGATGTTAGCATGGTGACAAAGTGGGGCAAGATGAAGTGATAGAAAATTAAGTGGCATATTGTCCATATTGTATTAAACATACATAACTAAAATCAGAGTATATTTGCTCAGTTGTATTGGGTGTAGGTGTCAAGGGTTTGGTGGGGGTAACTGCAGGGGTTGTGGCTGTGAGAAGAGACCAGGGTTTCCCTATGCTGGACACAGCTGGTTCCAGGTGACTCTAGTGGACCCACTGCAGGGAACAGCTGAGCCCCTTAGCCAAGGTGGTGGTGCCTCTGGGATAATATATTTAAGAAAGGGCACAAAGTGCCAGACAGGAAGAAGGGGAGGGAACCAAAAGAGTGAGAAAGAGCAGAGGGAACACCAGGAGGAGAAGGAGGAGGTGCTCCACAGTGGAGCGGCAGATACCCACACTGCAGCCTGGGGAGGACCTTCGCGGGAGCAGACATATATTCCTGGAAGAACTGCTGCCCATGCAGAGCCCATGCCGAATCAGAGGAACGGTGCGAGGATTAAAGAGCAGCAGAGACAAACTGCTATGTACCAACCATAAACCACCCCGCCATGTCCCCGCACCACTCAGCAATGACCGCAACGAGTATGGAGTGAAGGAGTGAAGATAAGCCCGGAACAGGGAGGGAAGAAAGGTGCTGTTTCAGTGTTTGTCTTTTGGTTCCCTACTACCCAAATGAGTAATTTTATTTTTTTTAATTGGCAATAAACGAAATAATTTTTCCCCAATTCAAGACTGTTTTTTAATTGGCAAGGAATTTCCCTGTCTTTATCTCAACCCACAAGACTTCTCATTCCTATTCTTCCTATTTTCTCTCCCAGAGTCCTGCTGATGGAGGGGTGAATGAGTGGCTGGGTGGGAGTTTGGCTGTTAGCTATGGCTAACCCACTATGCCAGTATTTTTGTTCTGTGCAAGACAGCATTATCCAGGCAATCATAGGTGTTAGCAAAGAAATATGTATGTACACACAAAAGCAGGCCCACTATTAGCTATTAAATCTCTTCATAGAGCCTGTACTGTCTTGTTAATTTTAGCCTCTCCGTAACCATCTCCTCCTGGCTGTGGATGGCATACTCATCTGGGGAAATTTAAGTTTAAACTCAGCTCTTACACTGTTTTGAACCTGGGAAATAGAGTTTAAAATATGCTACAGAAGAAAATCAAGAAGTAAGAAAAAAGCTGTGATTTAGATTGACTGAGAACAAAGAAAAGACAGAATTTATATATGCAATTGCCTGATAACATTCTACAGGCTTATCACAGTTTGGTATGCAAATTGAAAATGGGTTGATATTATAAAATTCTAACTTGTTGGAGCACTGTCTCCTACTACAGGACGGACTCAGATTAGTTTTTCTGAGCTGTTCATCTTACATCAGAACTTTGCTCAGCTTCAAACTAATGTATAGGTATTTTAAGTTACAAAATTAATTTTCACTTGAGGTTCTGTTTATTGTACACTATGTGCATTATTTTGGATGTTTTGTTATTCATAGTCAACATTTTAACTCAGTACATTCAAAACATGCACTTCCTAAATGTATATGGGGATGTTCCCAAAAAGAATTATTTATTTGATCATGTGTCAGTTCTGTGAGTAGACATTACCATGCTTGAGAAGGCTGAGAGCTCTTCTCCCCATAGGTCATTGTCTAGCACTATTATCTGCTATCTGAGAAAGAGCTAATCAGAGCTACTGGCATGACAGGATCCTCATGGGATATCTGCATGCTAAGAATCCTGTACCTTGTTTTAAATTTTGACCTCAACTAGAAAACTGTAAAGAAGTATGATGCTACCAAAAAGCAGAAAGTTGATATATAACACAAAAGCAAGTGTTAGAAAAGTGATGAGACAGAGAAATCTGTAAATAGTTTAGAAACTCAGTTAGCTAAAGGCATGATAATGAAAAGGAAATGCAGGAGTTCTTGGTGAGAACATTCTTGAAGAAATACAGGTTAGGAAATTACTTAATAGATGAGATATCTGCAACTTCATAGTATTAGACTAGTATACTATATACATAGTATTAGATAATATTAGATATAAGTTGCAGAACTTAGCCCATGGGTTATCTGTAAGTACACTGATATCTGTGAAAATATCTGCATTGTAGTTATATCTGTAATGCTTCTGACAGACTAATTTATTTGCAGGATTCACAATTTCTGCGTTTACAGGACAACTGAAAGTAGTTGTGAGTTATCCCCCATAGGCAGCTAAGCACACACAGCCGCTCACTCACTTCCCAACCCACCCCACACACCCCCCACCCAACCCCAGTGGGACGGGGAAGAGCAAAGGAAGAGTAAAACCAAGAAAACTTGTGGATCTAGATAGAAATCATTCAGTAAGTGAAGGAAAAGTGGAAGAAGAGAGAAAGAAAACAAGACAAGTAATGCAAAGGCAATTAATGCAAAACCAATCACTCACCACCTCCCACAGTAGACTGATGCCCAGCCAGCCCCTGAGAAAAGACAGCTAATGTACCTAAGCCCTCTTCCTCTCCCTTTTTATTGCTGAGCATGTCATATGGCGTGAAATATCTCTGGTTGGTTTGGGTCATCTGCCTGGTTGTGGCCCTCCCCCCTGGGTGTACCTCCCAGTCTATTCACTGTGAGGTGCCAGATGGAGAAACAGAGACAGCCTTGATGCTGTGCAGACACTGTTCAGCAAGACCTAAAACATTGGTGTGTTATCAGCATTGTATTGGTCACAAATCTAAACCACAGCACCCTGTGAGCTGCTATGATGAAAATTAACTCCATCCCAGCCAGACCCAGTACAATCTCCACTCCATATTCCATACCATTTATGTCATGCTCAAGTCCCGCACCATCCAATACAACCTCATGAACCATCCCTCCTTTCTTGTCCTTTGATTTATATACAGATATCATTCCTTTAGTCTATGGGCCATTCCTCTAAAATATCTGTAAATGTTCCTAAAATGTCCACTGAGTTCATTTAGTCCATGACTTGGGTTCTGTCTGTTATGGTGGTCACTCAGGACAGGAGAGGCATGTTGTGTTGAGTTACTGGACATCAAACCAGCGCAGGCTGGGTCACTGCTGCCCTTGCCTGGCTTTTTGCAAGGCTTGTTCTCTGTTGGTTTAGGTGATTCCTGCTGTAGTACTTCCTAAAATATACAACTCACATCATAGGTTATTTTCCCCCAAGGTTAACTCTTTTGAGGTACACATCAGATTTCCCATCCTCCCACATCACCCCCCAAGTGTACCTGGGTCCTTGAGCAAAAGCAGTCCCCAACACAGGTTTGCCCTTTCCTGAGGGAGGAACAACCCATGCTGTCTTTCCTAAGCAGCACTCTACATGCACTACAGGGACCTTATCTCCTTCTACAATACACAGGGGTTTTGTTTGAGCAGGTCCAGGTCAGTTCGTTAATCCTCTGGTATTAATTAGCCAAGTGGCTTCTGCTAAATTTGCCTCTTACTGCCAAAATGTCCCAGTGCCCATTGCTTTCAGTATAGTCTTCAACAGTCCATTGTATTGTTCAGTCCTTCCGGAGGCTGGTGCATGATAGGGAACGTGATACACCCAATCAATGCCAGATTTCTTCATCAGGTGCTTATGAGATTGTTTCAGAAATGAGTCCCATTGTCTGACTCAATGCTTCCTGGGGTGCCATGTCACCACAGAACTTGCTTTTCGAAGCCCAGGACAGTGTTTCAGGCAGTGGTATGGGTACCATACAGTGTTTCAGGTGGTGGTATGGGTACCATACTGTCCACTTTTCTTGTTCTGCAATATATAAGGCCAGCTGGATGGCTTGCACTTCCGCACATTGACTTGATTCACCTTTCCCTCCAGCAGTTTCTGCAACTTGTCATGTGGGACTCTGCACAGCAGTTTTCCACCTCCAGTGGTTCTCACGATATGACAGGACCCATCAGTAAACAGAGCATATTGTTTCTTATTTTCTGGTAAGGGAAGCTGAGCTTCAGAATGAACTATTTCTGAAGCATCTTGAACCCCTTCATTTGCTGCTAGTATCTCCTTCTCAGTTGGGGTGTAGTGAGCCTCAGATCCTCTATACCTACAGCTCCAAAACCCTAGAGGTTGACCTTGGATGTCTCCAGGTGCTTTCTGCGAGAGGCTCCAGCTGAGGCCATGCTCCCTGGTGTCAGCATAAAGCACACTTCTTACACTTGGTCCTGCCTGGACTGGCCCAAGGGCTACCGCACGAACTATTTCCTGACTGATCTGTTAAAATGTTTATTACTGCTTGGGGACCCAGTTGAAATAGTTCTTCTTTGAGGCCACTCAATAGAGAGGACTTACAAGTTGACTATAACCTGGACTATGCATTCTCCAGAATCCCACAATGCCTAGGAATGCCTGGGTTTCCTTTTTTTTAACTACTGGGGACACGGCTGTTATCTCATCTTCTTATCACTTCTGCTAGGATGTGATGACGCCCATCTTGCCATTTTATTCCCCAAGACTAGATTTCTTGTAAAGGTCCATTGACCTTGTTTTGTTTAATGACAAAACCAGCTTTCAGAAGAATCTGGATTTTCTTTTCCCTTTCTTAAACACTTCTTCAGCTGTGTTACCCCACACAGTGATGTCATCAATGCACAGCAAGCTTTCCAGGGCTTTGCCCTGTTCCAGTGCAGTCTGGATCAGTCCATGGCAAATGGTAGGGCTGTGCTTCCACCCCTCTGTGGCAGTTGATTCCAGATTGGACACCCTTCCACATCAAAGCTAACTGTGGCCTGCACTTTGCTGAAAAAGGGATTGAGAAAAATGTATTGGCAATACCAGTTATGGCATATCACTTGGCTGCCTTTGACTCCAGTTCATACTGGAGTTCTAGTATGTCTAGTATGGCAGCACTTAATGGTGGCATGACTTCATTCAGGCCATGATAGTTCACTGTAAACCTCCACTCTCCATCAGACTTTCGCACTGGCCATATGGGACTATGAAAGGGCAAGTGAGTCTTGCTAATCACTCATTGGCTCTGGAGTTGATGAATCAGCTCCTGGATGGGAATGAGGGAGTCTCACTTGGGACAATATTGACACCAGTGTACCATCATGGTAGCAATTGGCTCTTGCTGTTCTGCAACACACAGCAACCCCACAACAGAAGGATCATCCAAGAGGCCAGGCAAGGTAGACAGCTGTTTAATCTTCTCTGAACCTGCAGTGGCTACATCAAAGGCCCAATGGTACCTCTTTGGATCCTTGAAGTACCCTCTTTTGAGAGAGTCAATGGCAAGGATATATGGGGCCTCTGGACTGGTGACAATAGGATGCTTCTGCCACTTGTTTCATGTTAGGCTCACCTCAGACAATGATTGGGATCCCTCTGTCACTCCAGAAATCCAGATGTGTTCTGCCCCCTTGCATCCTGATGGCGTTAGGGTACACTGCGCACTGGTGTCCACCAAAATCAAAGTAAATCCAATTGTCCATTTCCTCCGCTTGGGCGGAGGGAGGCCCCCTGCCATTCACAATCAGAGCATTCATTACCTGACTCCTGTAATTGCAAACCAGAAGTCTTTATACCATGAAAGAAGTCCATCTCTCTCTCTCTTGCCCAGGCTATGCTACAAGGACTATTCACAGGTGTGATCCTACTACAGACCAGCATGGTTCTTCCATGGTAGAAGGCGTGGGGTTCAAAGCCACAAGGACATAAGTCCATTGGATCAGTATCAGAAAGAGGAGAGGGGTCCTCAGACCATCTACTGCATCTCAGGAATAGACTTCCAGGACCAAGGTAGGTGCACCTTCCCTATCCTCCCTACAGTCACGCCGATAGAAGCACAGGGTGGCACATGGCATGTTCCCATGGATCCCTTTCCTTTGATCAGAGAATGGCTGACTCATGGTAGCTGAGATGCTGGCCTCCGGGGCAAGGAGGGAGAGAGATTATCCACATTCTCTTCAAGTTGCCAGACCTTGTGGAACAGTCTTGCCACAGCTGAGATATAGGCCCACAGCAGGGAGGGGGAATAGAGATTCTCTTTGAATTGCCAGAGCTGGGCGACCAGTCTATACAAAGCTAGTGCTTCGATGTCAGCCCAATCTGTCATTGCTAGGTTGCTGTCTCATGACATCGGTGCACTCTGTATAGACTTCTGCCACACAGATCATGTGCACTGTATGTCTTTCGGATCTTTGGGGGCCTGATTATCGTCCATGTCACTGTAGACCACCTCCACCACCGCTAATTACCTCAGACACTGGATACCTTCTTCTGTGGCAGTCCACTTGCCTCACTGGATTACAGTATCTTCTTTAGGAGGGTACCTTACCTTCATGCTTAGCAAGAGCCACCTCTGGAGGCTGCAGGTGGCTGCCCCTTTTCTGATCCCTCTGTCAGTCCCACAGTCCCTAGCAATGGATCCCACCTGCTGTGCTTCCCTACCTTCTAGTTCCAGACTGTTAGGCCTACTATCCCAGCACTGGAGCAACCAGGTAGCAATTCACTCATTTTGCTGACAGACAAAATCTTTCCACCTATCTTGCAGCTTGGTCACAGATAGGAACCAGGTAGTTTCCACCTCTTACAATTTCTATCTCTCTCCTCCGCTATCCTGCTGCAGAATAGGCTGCCTCTTCTGATTCTTCCTCTCTCCCGCTCTCAAGAGGAGCTGCTTCTTCTCTTACTAACTGAGTTGACCTTTGCTTCCACTGTTTCTTTTTGACTACAGGAGCAACTATTACAGTTGAGGGTTTGGTCTCTGGTTTAGTGTCCGTTTGTGTGGCCTCAGAGCAACAGACCTTCTCCATGCCCATTTGTGGGCTCTTAGATCGCGAAACCCTCTTGCACCTCTGAGGGCACTGGACAGTGGCTTGATAGGCATGGGCCAGGTCCCAACACAGCTTTAGAAGTCACTGTGTTTCACCTCCCCTCCTTCAAATGATGTATTAGCTTGACGGGTTTACAAGCCTGTTCAGGCATGAAATCCCAAGCCGTCAGAGGCAATAGTGGCCCTACGCACCTGCCCAACTCCTGCCATACTCCCTGCTACCCCAGGGATCAATCGCCTTGGAGCACATTCCTGTGTGGCACCCCCAATTAGTTGTTTAACTTTATGAACAATAATCAAAATCAGGATCACAACACACACCAGTATGAACCGTCTGATTGCACAAGGTTATCAAAGGAACTGAAAAGCCATTACATCAAGGCTATAAAAACCTATCCTGGAGGAGAGGAAGGGATAGGTGCCATTCTTTCCTCCCTCTAGAAAATGTCTCTCAGAGGAGAAAAGGGGAAAGGTATAGTTGCTGGTTTTGTCCATGAGATGGTTCTTGGAGTACTGGGAGACCTGCGGTGTAAGACCCACATACGAGACTGAGCTGAAGGCCAGTGGTTTCATCATAGCTCTCCCAAGCAAAGGAAAACAAAGTGATAAACAACACACTAACCAGCAAAATCTGAAAACAGTCATTAATGATTCTTGGAGTCTGTTGTACAGCTAGAAAGGAATCAAGCATCAGAATATTTGAGGAAACACATTAATCGGCACCCAAAGCAAATATGCCAGCATCATGACCTGCAACAGCCACTCAAGTAACAACTGAACTAAACAGGTATAAGAGCTAGAAGTTTAATCTAGCACACTCTAATCAAATCTGTTACTATCTTGAAGGCCTTGAGCTGCATGTTGGACTCCAAAAAGGACTGTTGTGGGCTAACCACAGTAGGCAGCTAAGCACACACAGCCCTACTTACTTCCCCTCACCAACCCCAGTGGGATGGGGGAAGAGCAAAGGAAGAGTAAAACCAAGAAAACTTGTGGGTCAAGATAGAAATTGTTCAGTAAGTGAAGTGGAAGAAGAAGGAAAGAAAAGAAAACAAAACAAATGATGCAAAGGCAATCACTCACCACCTCCCAAGGCTGACTGATGCCCAGCCAGTTCCCAGGCAAAATATGACTAACCTCCCTAAACCTCCTCCTCTCCCTTTTTGTTGCTGAGCATGATGTGATACGGCATGAAATACCATTTTGGTTAATGCGGGTCATCTGTTTGGGGGGGGGGGTGTGTCCCCAATCTTTTGTGCACCCCCAAATCTATTCATTGGGTGGCAGAGGGAGAAACAGAGACAGCCCTGATGCTGTGCAGGCACTGTTCAGCAAGACCTAAAACATTGCTGTTATTAGCATTGTACTGGCCACAAATCTAAACAACAGCATCCGACAAGCTGCTATGAAGAAAATTAACTCTGTTCTAGCTAGACCTAGCACACTAGCATAGCTAAAAACAAAAATCTAACAGATAAAACAGCTCAGCCTCATGGAATCATCTTGAAACTGACTAGCCAAAATATAACATTACTTTACTTATCTCTATCACAATTAAGATGACTGTCTATTCAATCATCCACTAAAATAAAGCTATGTCCCAGGGATTAGACAAACAAAATTATACAAGATTGTGAATTAAATTTAAATTGTCAAATTAAGTACAGGTAAGCATAACAGTTTTACGTCTTTCAAAATGGAATTAAAGTTTTAGCAGACTGCTCTTTCACATAGTTATTTAAATAATCAACTTATAATTAAATACCTGGCATTTCTTTAATTCCCTCTTTAGCTGAAGAATTGTGATGTGATGTGGCTCTTGGCTGGTCCCAGTCCCTGTGTCAGTTTCCTGCATGGTGAGAGCTTCCTTCCTTACTTCCTGTACCATAGTGATCCAGCTCTGCAACCTGTCCCTCTGACTTCTTTTTAAGGTAACATCATCATTCAAATCAACCAGAAATGGGAAGGCTTCATCTATACAATTTCTATAACTGAAACACTGAACCTGAAGCCGGGTGAGCTGTTCCTCAAGTGAGGTAATACGAGTTCTTTCTTGATTTAACTCATGTGAACACTGATTACTGACTTGCTGGTTCTGCAAAGCTTCTCGAAGCAATCTGATTTCAAGTTCCATTTCATCAATTCGGTCTTGATCAGGGTTGTAATTTACAACTGGTTTATTTCTAATGTTTTTGGCTCTGTTGGCATATTTGAGGGAATTTAAAGATTCATCAAAGTCTGATGAGGATGGACTTATACATGTTATCATGACAGTCTTGGCATTTCCTCCAAGGGAGTCTTTCAGAATACGAGTGATTTTAGCATCCCTGTATGGAATATGTACACTTTTCCTTTTTGGGTCTCCAAGAGCACTGATGACATTTCCCAAGGCCAACAGACCACTATTGATCTGAATTGATTCTTTGAAGCGTTCACCAGTATTTCCAGTCTTTGTCACCCTCTCTGATCCTGCCAAATCCACAAAATGAAACTTTGAAGCAATCATCTGGACTGATTTCCAAGATGAATCCTGTGCAGCATCAGTATTTCTTTGAGACTCTGCAGACTGTTTCTGACAAATACTGATGGTAAAAATGGCGTGAGATCGACTGGAGTGCTCATTCATTTGTGTTGTGCCTGTGTGACGAGCTGCATTGCCACTTTCCAACAGGCTTATCACTTCATCTGCACATTCTACTTGGAATTCCTTAGCACCGACAATCACTTCAAACACCAAACCAAAGAAAGTAAGCATAATTCGATTAATTCTAAACTCTTCAGCAAAAGTTTACAGCAATTAGGAATAGTCAAACTATAAACACATATTAGAGAAACATACAAGCCTGCATTATTATGAGGTCATAGCATATAGCTATAGAAAAATAAGACATCAATATGTGAAAAGCATGAGGTACAACATATCTGAAACCTGCAGATATTTAATATATGGGTGTCTTGTGTCATAGCATTTGAAACAATACCTTAAACACAATACACAGCTTTACTCATTTACACATTGCCATATGCAATATGCAATCTAGTGCTATCTAGAAAAACGATGAGCAAAGTCAACTCAAAACATACTTAGCCAGTTTAAAAAAAAAAAAAGACAAAAAAAAAGTTTGTAGCAGAAATGATTCCTAGCCTATGGCAAGAACAGAATTTCTATTCTGCATAGGTCGGGTAGTTGGGCCTTTTGGACAAGTATCTCTTAGTAATCTAGTAATGTGGAAGTGTACTTCTACCAAGCATAGTTTTTGTCCTTTGTTTTAATGAAGGATGGAAAATGTTCTAGCACAGTCTACTGATGCTGACTCGAACTGTACTGAAGAAGTGAAATAATTAAAAAAATGTTGTGGGATCCTTATGAAGCAATGATATTGTCCACAAGATTTGTGCTAAATTAGTGCCTTCTTCCAGCTACACACAAAAAAACTCATGCCAGCTCAATACAACGGTATATTAATATTAGAGCAAACATAACAATTTGAATATAAAGAATAAAGAAAAAAAAACTCCGAAACAGCTTATACAGTTTCAGAATAAAACACCTCTGCTGTGGATTCTTCTAGCATTTTCATGTAGAGGACAGGAGAACTATAGGATAAGTGTTAATTTCGAAGCCTCCAAAAAGTATCAGATGCTACTCTTAATGAAATGTTCTCTTCCACTCATTTCATCATGAAAGGGGGGCAGATATTTACAGTATAAGTGGCTTAACAATTATAATTTTGAAGGGAGAAGCAAAGGTTTAACCTTAAAATACTTATTCAAGTGAATAATCACACACTATTGTGTTCCTAGACAGAATTTGTGGAAGCAATAACTGTATTTCTACTTCATCATTTGTTGCCATTTCTGATGGAAAGCTGTATCGTTCACAGGCATCTAAACCCGAAACTGCTTCAAATCAGCTAAACTGAGTTTATATTCTGAAAATTTAACTTTTTTCTAGTATTAGTAATGAATAAGCTCTTTCAAGAGAAGGCAAGAATAACTTGGGCACACAACTGAAACACAACATACCAAATTTTAGAGCTGAAATCCTACCTGTATTTCCCTTTTCATCTTCTCGGATATGTAATTCTTTCACAGAGGTCTCCAACTCCAATAAATCCCGAAGTTCTTCCTTGTAAACCTCTATATAAGATACTTTCACATGGAAGTCAATGTTACGGTTTTCAGAAATATGCTGAAATAATTCCTGAATAGCCCGTGGGATTATGCCCTTTTCATCCTCAGCAACTGATGCTAAAATATAAGCAAAGATGTCACAGAAAATTGCAGTCAACCTGCCGCATAAATTACAAAGAATGAAGATTGAGAGAAGTCTGTGAGATTTGCTACTCAATATACTAAGGAATCCGAAGAGCTCAGTGTTCCCACGGACTTTTGTAAATATTTGTTTTTCTGGGGTTCAGAATATTTGTTTGCATCCATTAATAGGATTCAAAGTTAAGTTCAAAATCACATAACCTTATAGTGACAAAAGTTACGAACACTATGGATTCTGCTTTGAATCTATACTCCTTACAGTGTAGGTTTCTTCTTTATTCCTGCTCATTATGGTTGGCAATGACATTGCAAGGGTTGGAGAAACTGTAAATTTCACTTAAATACAGCAACAACCATTAGTAACTTGGTGACACAAGATTTATGACCAACATTTACAGTAATTTCCTATTTTTTCAAAGTAGATATGGAACACTAATGCCAAACTCTGTTTTTATTTTTTTAACATTCAGCATAGGACAATGCTTCCATAAATAATTTGTGTTCTTTTTTAAAGAATATGGAAACCACTTGTCTATAGAGGATATCAAGAATCTTTTTTTACCAAAAATATAAAAGGTTGCTCACACCTAACTATGAATTCAGTAAATACATGTATAAACCTAAAATTGTTGAGCTATGAACAGCCTTGGATTGTGACATCCACTACCTAAAGAACCTGGCTAGCAATGGTACTGACAAGAACATTAAATAACTGTAGAGGAAAGACAAGTGAAGTTGTACCAGTAAGCAGAATTAAGAGGCCAACTACATGAGGTTCAACAAGGCCAAGTGCCGGGTCCTGCACTTGGGTCACAACAACCCCATGCAGCGCTACAGGCTTGGGGAGGAGTGGCTGGAAAGCTGCCCGGCAGAGAAAGACCTGGGGGTGCTGGTTGACAGCCGGCTGAATAGGAGCCAGCAGTGTGCCCAGGTGGCCAAGAAGGCCAATGGCATCCTGGCCTGTATCAGAAATAGTGTGGCCAGCAGGAGCAGGGAGGTGATTGTTCCCCTGTACTTGGCACTGGTGAGGCCGCACCTCGAGTGCTGTGTTCAGTTTTGGGCCCCTCACCACAGGAAAGACATTGAGGTGCTGGAGCGTGTCCAGAGAAGGGCAACGAAGCTGGTGAAGGGTCTAGAGAACCAGTCTTATGAGGAGCGGCTGAGGGAACTGGGGTTGTTTAGCCTGGAGAAAAGGAGGCTGAGGAGAGACCTTACCGCTCTCTACAACTACCTGAAAGGAGGCTGTAGCGAGGTGGGTACTGGTCTTTTCTCCCAAGTACCAAGCGATAGGACAAGAGGAAATGGCCTCAAGTTGTGCCAGGGCAGGTTTAGATTGGATATTAGGAAAAATTTCTTCACTGAAAGTGTTGTCAGGCATTGGAACAGGCTGCCCTGGGAAGTGGTTGAGTCACCATCCCTGGGGGTATTTAAAAGACGTGTAGATGTGGTGCTTAGGGACATGGTTTAGTGGTGGACTTGGCACTGTTAGGTTAATGGTTCGACCTGATGATCTTAAAGGTCTTTTCCAACCTAAATGATTCTGTGATTCTATGATTCTAAATAAAAGGAAGATTTTAATACCTACCAAGAGATTTAGAATAATCTATTTATATCCATTTGGAAGATTTAAATAATAAATTTCTATGATGTCATAGAAATGTCTCTCTCTCAAAAAAAGCAGCAATGAATGAGCAAGCAAACAACTAATTGCCTAAAGCAGACAGTTTCAAGGTAAGATAAATGTAGCAAGACTCTCCAAAACACTGCATTTCAGGAAGAAATTCTAGTTTAAGTTGCATGTTAAAATGGGGAATGAGAAAGAACACTTTATGCATTTTCTTTTTCTTATTTTTGGTGTAGCCTAATTTATAGAGAATTTGTTTTTAGAACAGTTTAATTATCGCAAATTTTGGAAGCTTTTTTTTTTACTATACCTTTTCTCATTAGCCTTTTAAAATTCTGCAGCATCATCTGCTCTGTATTAAATATTTAACTTGCATAAATACACTGTTCATCAGTTTAAAAAAAAACCCAAACTTTCTACAACTTACCAATGTGGCCACCTCCAATGGTGTAAGTCTTCCCAGAACCTGTCTGTCCATATGCAAACACTGTAGCATTGTATCCCTCAGTCAAAGACACTAGAAGAGGCTTAATGCAAACAGTATAAACTTCTTCTTGGGTTGAGTTTTTGCCAAATACAAAATCAAAAGTGAAGACACGGTCTTTCCCAATGATAATTTGTTGTGTATTTGGGACTAATCTCACACACACTTGGTGGTTATGAAGTACTTCTTTGGAAAGCAGAGGTCTGATTCGAACTGCAACTTTAACTGGGATCTCCTCCATGCCAGACTCCATCCCTGTGCTCCCCAGTCAGTATTCACATAGCCAACAAGAAATCTGTTACCATTCCTGTGTTCACCTCCTGCTGAAGTACAAAGTTGACATTCCCTAAATACATAAGCATCATTACACTCTTGAAAAGTACCTGAATTAAAAGTAGCTATATTAATAACTGTTAAATCAATTAATAAATTAACTTTGCCTCTATTAATTTCCAAGCTAGCAGACTTAGCCTTAAGTCTGAAAGTTGCCTGATTTTCTATTTGAACATAACACAGTCATATGAAGCAACAATATCATAAGAGCTTATTAATAAACACTGTTGATAAAGCATTTGCTTACAATGAATCCTCTCATTTTCCTTTTGCTGCATTCATGCTGCACAGGCAACATAAATCAGTCAAAATGTTTTTCTCCAAAAGTTATGTGTATATACACACGCGCGTGTTTTAAAACCCTCTTCCACTTAGGAAGCGCCAAGCGTTTGTAACTCAAGCACAGAGAAAGCAGTTGTGTTGCCTATGAAGGAGGTGTGATTTTAAATGTATTTACACATAAAGGATTCCTCTGATTTTAACCTGCATCTTTAAGCACATATGTAAATATTTTTATTAACTATATATTTTAGCAATCATGGTTCCTTATACTGCTCCCTGCCTATTAATTCTTATAACATAAGCACTGTACAGTAGTACAACTGTAAATATCAAGGAATAGCCTTTCTTTACAGCTGTCTTTCATGAACATTCAAAAACTACCACAGGTACTGCTGGATCCCAAACACATCTTTTTTTTGTTGGTTTTTTTTTTTTCCGATTTTAAGAATCGTTGCAGTGCAAAGGAAAGTTTGCTCAACTGCCTGCTTGCTAAACTCCCACACATTGCCTTTAAGAAAGCTGGCAGAACTCACCAGCTCAGCCCCCCAAATTCAAGTCTGTTGAAAACAAACAGCTTTAAACAGTTGTTGTCTTGTGGTTGCAAAGAGAAGAGTTTTTGCATTTCATTTTTTTCCACTTAGTTTGAGAACTTGGCCACCCAGAGCCGAGAAACTATCTGGGGTTGAAAAAAGAAAAGCTCCATTTTATTAACTGAGAAGAAGTAAAACAAGTAAGCAAAGCATGAGGCTGAAATCAGACTTGTATCATAAAGGATGTGGCGATCAGAAACAGCTATATAAACTTACTAACTACAGATTCAAAACACATTTTGAACGATTTCTGGTTTTATTTATCCAGGTGCATTATTTCTAACCCGTAGTGAGCACTCCTTTAAAGTGCTGACATCCCCCGCTCCCTTTTAAAATTATGTTTAAAAAAAAAATAAATTTAAACCAAGTCGCGGGGGGGGGGGGGGGGGGGGAATCCCATCCACTGTTTCATAAAAGAAATGTGGGAATATGAAACAGGTCTTCGCCGAAGCTACAGAAACACTGGTGTCGATATACCCGACGCTCTCGGCTACCGGGCCCCAGGAGGGAACCCGCCGGAGGGCTTTTTGCTGGCAGGGGCATTTTGAGAGCGGGCCGGTACATTTCCCACGTTTGCCGTGTCTCGAAGTGCACCTTTTACTCCAAACCTGAGAGAAGCCGGGAACGGGATCACGCCTGGGTCTCGGGAGACGCCCGGGGCCGCGGAATCCAGGCGCCCGGGCTGGCGGAGCCGCCGAGCCCCCGCTACGGCTCCTGCTCCGGCGCGGCCCGCCCTCCCGCGCCCCGCCAGGCCGTCTGGCGGCTCCCGCGCCTCGCCGCCGGCGGCTGCCGCCGGGTCCGGGCGGAGGGGCGCGGCGGGGACGGCGGCAGGCCGCGGCGGAGAGAGCCGGGGCGGCGGCGGCGGCCGGTCTCTCCCCGTTGTTTACGGCGCCTCGCTAGGCAACGGCGGCAACGTCCGGCGGCCGCCCCCGCCGCAGAGCGCCGCCGCCTCGCGCCCCGCCGCCCACAGCGCCCCCCGGCGGCGGGAGGAGGCCGGAGGAGGCCGGGGCACGCCGCCGCCCCCCCCCCCCCCCCCCCCCCTCCCCTCCCCAGGGCTGACGCCGGCGCTTGCCCCCGCTCCCCGCTCCCCCCCCCCCCCCCCCCGAGAAAAGGCAGCTGTGCTCCGTGCGGTTCGCGTCAGCGCTCGCTTTATTCAGTGTCCGTGCAGCAATCGGCAGCACTGCGGGAAGGGGCGGGGGGGGTGCGGGGCAGAGAGAGTGGCCCAGAAGGCTGGGATGCAGACAGACACGTCCATACCCACATCTACCTGCGCAAGTACACGTACGCACACATATATGGAACTTAAAGTGGGAATAATAAACCCCGTACTAACAAGGATTGTCCAGCAAAGTTTACACCATTAATGCCAGTCATGGACAGTGAAAGATTCAGAGGAAAAAAGAAAAAAAAAAAAAAGGCAAGTTCTTAATACATCAGCAGAAAACAAGCATTTGATTTAGCCAGTTCCAAACTGGTATATAACAAACCACTGTATGAAAAGAACAACTGCAATTCAAGAGATAACGCATCAGTACAATAGCTATCACACTGGACTTAGTAATATATACACCGTACTCGGTGAAACGGAATATCTTTCATTTCTTCCCTATGATCCCTGGCATAGTCCCAGAGATAGTAATCGAGTAAAACCGCATTGATCTTTTCACGCATGTCCTGACCCTTCTTGTCGTAGAGCTCCAGCAGGTGCTTACAAATCAATGCACAACACCAAATGGAACAGCCACGGATCTCCACCTCCTCTTTATCTCCAGAGTGGAAAACCGTTCCTGCAGGACACAACAGCAATCCAATTATGTTCAAGAAACAGAAGCCACAGGATGGCCTCAGTTTGCCCCCCCCCCCCCCCCCATTTACTCTATTCTACAACTGCAGTCTTCACAACTTACACTACAACTGCTAAAAATGTTGTTATACATTTTCTAACGATTACTTTAATTTTACCATCTGCACTTACAAGTTTACCTCCCATTCAATTAAAACAACATTCTGTATTCTGAGACAGTGGTTTAAGAAAAGAACAGGTGTTTGGGTTATACTGCACATTATATGACTATTTCTTTGCCTGTGGAGCCTAAAAGGATAGTCAAATGTAATTCCGAGACAGTGTATTTTCTGCCAAGATAACTCTAAGATTCAAAAATTAAAAAAACAAATAAAACCAAAACCCCTATATAAATATATATAAAAATATGAAGGGACCCGTTTGTTTGAATGACTTGGATGGGAATGTCCTTATTAGGTTTCATGGAAAAAAGAGAAATTGTCTACATGATCTGTTTAATATATTTAGGCATGCATATATATACACATATGGCCTTTCTGTTAAGATTGATGGATAATTGCATTCATCTGTTTATCTTGCTGTGTAATTTTAGAATTGCGTAACAGCAGTCCCACCTCTAAATACAGTGATTTTACAGTAGAAAAGGGATTGGTTTATGTTTTTATTCACTGAAGTTCATAGTTAATAAGTACCAGAAGATGGAACCATGCTTAAAAACGAGACTGTAGTCTTAGGCAATTAACTTCATTTAAAGCAATCTTTTTTTTTTTAATGGATGCTTATAATATTACCTTGCTTGTCACTAGCACTTAAGTACAGATAAAGATGAATCCCCATGCTTCTACATCATCTTTGAACTACTGAAGAAATCATTCCTTCTTTTATATAAACCTCAAAAATCACCACTATACTAATACTGTAAAATGTTTTTGGCAACAGCAGACCTTCAGAAACTCAAAGACCAACTGGCTTAGTCTCTTTAATCCTTCCCTTATCAATATTTAATGCAACAGTTAGATCTTTGTAAACCTTAAGATCTCATTCAAGATCACTGTTAGAGGGTAAGTTCCTTCCTGTTACCTCACCACTACGTAAGAAGTCCTTGTTCCCTGGAGCAAAAAAACCCACACATAACCCTTACATGGACAAAACATTAAATTTTAAAAGTAGCTTTAGTCTACAGTGTCAAGAGGTAAGATTACTTGATATTAGTAAGGGAGGAACAAACCTTCACGTAGTTTCTTCATTAGTTCTTCAGAATACTTCATTGCTTTTAAGTGAACAAGAACTTGAGGAATTCTGTAGTCAGCAAATATAGTCAGACTAGAAATGTCATCAAAAGAGCCATCTCCTTTGCCTTCCAATACACTCCACGTATCAGCCACAAGTATTTGTGCCCGTTTGTAGAAAGACACCTTTTTCTTCTGATGAAAGAAATTAACAAATTATTTAAGTGCCTGAAACATCAGTAAATACAGCAAATGACATGTACAGAGACAGGTAAGAGTTGACATTGTTCTATGAAACAAACTATCATTTGGTTAAGCAAACATAGTAGTTAACTAAACCAGAATAAAAGTGCAAGAGTCTTAAACACCTTAAAATCTAAACAATATCGAACCAAACAGGCATTGTATGTGTTGTGGTTTAAGCCCACAAGGCCGCTGCCTCACCCCCCCCCCCCCAATGCCCCCTGCCCCCTCCGGTGGGATGGGGAGGAGAATCAGGAAGGGGTGGGGGGGTGGGGGTGGGGGGGCGGAGAGGAAGAAGGTAGAACCTCGTGGGTTAAGATAAGGACAGTCTACTGGGACAACACAAGGAGAGAAGTTACAATAATAACAGTAGCAGTAATAAAAGAATATACAAAATGAGTGATCACAGTGCAACTGCTCACCAGAACCTGACACTCCACCACTTCCCCTGGTGCAATATCACCTATATAATGAGAATGACATCACATGGTATGGAATATCCCCTTGGCTAGTTCAGGTCAGCTGTCCTGTGAAAATTAACTCTATCCCAGCCAAACCCAGGACAATGTGGAATGCTCAAAAATAAATTGAAATAAAAGAAAAACAGAATAGATGTCACTGCAGTGGAATAGAAATTGTTTATATTCAGCTTGGATCTCCAAACACATTAATGTTGGTTTACTTCCACTTGGCAAACACTGTAGTTTAAGTCCAGCAAAAATTCTTTCAGAAACCCTAGAGTTCATCCAACCTTTTATTTTGAGAAGAGCAAAAGGCCTGTATTGGATCAGACAATTCGAACTGTTAATCCATTTATCTGTAATGTTAAGGAAATAAAATTCTAGTGAAAACTTTAATGAATGCTCCTCTGCGTTGTATAGTGTATCTTGCTAGTTAAAGAAAAGAGACGAAAATTAATTCCAGTAGAAGGTGTATTCACAAATTCAGTATTTTCTTAGATACTATGCATGGTTCTATTTTTGTCATAACTTTTTTTGCTGGTGCTAATCCTGCAAAGATTTATATGCTTTTGTGACTACTCACAAGGGGAAAAACTAGAGATATGCTACGATCTGTATGCTGTTGACGTTTTCACTCTATGAAGAACACAGTGTGTGAATGTAAACCTGCACCTTCAAGAAAAAAAAAAGGTATTAGTGGGTTGGGGGTTTTTCCTCCCTTTACGGCTAGATGAGATTTTCAACTTTTGACAATGTGTGCTAAACCACATTATGTAACTGGAATGGCTAATCTGAAATACAAGTAGGTGGGGATTCAACTTACTTCCAGTTTTATTCTGCCACCCTCCATATCACCTCAGTTTACAAATGGCATTTTTTAAGCTAATTTAATTTTATTTCACTGCCAAGATGCTACACCTATTTCTGAGAACAAAGCATATTTTTTGTCATTAAGTGCTATTCTCCAAAACCACTGAGAACAAGATGTCTGTCCACATTTCACAGAACTTCTGCAAGCATCCTGAAAACTTCTTCTTTCTCTGTACTTCATTCCCTACTTGGCATAGATGCACAAACTTACTAGAGAACATAGACAATTTTGTATGTTAAATTGTTAAATAATAAAATACCATTTAAAACATCACAACAGGAAATAAATAATTAATAGACCAAATCCCATCATAGCTCCTACTGCCCTGAAGCTAATGAAAACCAAGGACATTGCTGTTTTACAGCATGAAGATTTTTCCAATATAGTAAAGAACTATCACTATATTTACAATATAGTAAAGAACTATTGATTGTCTTTAGCACCACACCATTTTGCAAGACCAGAGGAAGGGGGAATTCAAATGGAACTTTTCACCTCATGCAGCAATTTAACTTGGAAGAAAAATACTGTCTGGACTTTCTCATCAAGCACATGAATTTATAATTTCATTGTTTCAATTATTGTTAATTTTTTATGCTGCAAAGAACTTCTGAAATTTATGTAAAATTATCAATATCAAAAAGACTATTGAGCATTTCTAGCAAAATTTTCCACTATTCTTTTCAACAGAAGGCACGGAAAGAATTAGGTGGATGATACTATATTTCAAAGATAGTATCATTTTTCCAAAAATGGAGCATTTTACCTGATGGCAATACAACTACACTTTTTTTTTTCTGCAGCACCCTTACTGTCTAGGAGAAGCTACCACATATAGTGACACTCATGTCTTCCCTCCACTACAATGAGCCTGTATCAAGAGACATCACTAATTATGACCTACTGATATTAAAAGTAAAAAGGAGTATTGTGTTGGCAGAGAGCAAAATGTGATAGCACAGCTAGTAAAAAAGCAAAGAATAGGAGGATCGTGAGAATTTTACAACCTCAGTCCCAGATGATGGGAAATAAAAGATGCAATGTCAGTGACTGGAAGCTCAAAAAGGACTCCACTGTCTATGTCAGAACATGAAAACCCTGGTATGCGAGTATAACAGTCAAATATTTAAATTTCTGTCAGGATTCAAATTCAGCACAGCATCTAAATATGAACTATTCAAACAAGGACAAAAAGGTTTCAGGGATTTGGGTTTTGGTTTGCAATTTACTTTTCAGAAGCAAAAGAACATAGGCAACTTATATAATTACATTCAGTAACGTGCAATTATGAAAAATATTTCCTGTATGTGTTTGGAAAAACATATAGCCAAAGAACTGTGTTAACTTTTGAAGTTCCCCTACATGGTCAGAATGTAGGAGAGCTATAATAGTCTGTGATAGTCTGATTCTACTACAGTAGAATTTATTTTATAATCATACATATTTCTATTACTGAGAGTTACTGAAAAACACTGGTTTCCTATTGGATATCTCACCATCTTTTCAGTTCCCTCCTAACCCTTCACTGAAGGCAGTCTTACTTGCGAGATCTCAACCTGCTGCCACAGAAACAATGTTGATAATGTGATCCATGTCACCTTGCATTAGGTGCCAATACGGATTTAAAAAAAAAAAAAAGTAGGGTGTAAACTTGGTCTACATTATTTCACCCACCTTCAAAATACACATCTTTCTTAGTGAAAGCAGAAAAACAGCTTCCGTATTCACGCAACAGGCTTTACTACTATGTCAGTTCTTACGGTCTGGGATTGGTTTTGGAATATCTTTTCATTCTGTAGTCCGCTGCTGCTTTTAGGGAAGCTTGCTTCATAAAGCACTCAGCATCATCGCATGAAAGACATTATGTTAATGAATACAGTCACTACAAAGATAAGAAAGTACTCTATCACTTTACTTGGAAAATATTGCCTTTTTGATCATAAAAATTGTCAAAAAGTTACTTTATATGTAAAAAATCCTAATACATTAAACCAGTAGCTTCAAAGGTTAGGAAGAACCTCTGATTTTTCATGTAAACATACCTTATTTCATGGCAGGAGACAAAGGAAGATAAAACCATGCCACCTACTGGAGGGCGGATTTAAGTCGTAAATGCAATAGGCTCAAAGCTCCAGTGAATGGTGTTTTCCAGGGAGTTATCTTGAAAAGACTGCACAGACTTATTAGTATAGGCTGTATTATCATTAGAATAAAGTCTTTTGGACATAATGATATAACAGCTGAATACTACCATAGATGGAACTGAACACAGGAGTAGCTACATATGTCACTGATACTAAATAAAGATCATGCCTGTATAGGCAAAACCAGAGACACAGAAATTACCAGATAGTCTCTGTTTACTTCCCATCAGTTTCTTTCAGGAAAACGGCTCCAAAAAGCTTCAGTATACTGTCGACCCCGACAAAAGTATGGGTTACTTCTGGCCTGTAGTCATTTGTGCAATGCCTGTTGAATCAACAACAGTTATATAGTGTGGATTCCCAGTAGTTGTACATTTTTACAATTCTACCAGAATTTCATTTCCTTCATTAACTGTGGAGATCCTCAAGGCAAAAGAAGAAAGAGACATGGGGGAGGGGGGTTGGTAGCAATTCAAGGTGGGGGCCGGGGGGGGGAAGATTCTGATTTTTCAGGCAGAAATTATCTCAGATGTTATGCATTTGTAAGTAGTACAAAGGAGTTGTGATCTAATTGGGAGCCTGGAGTATATCAAAATAAATTACAATAAAGTGATGAAGACCAAGACAGCACATGAAGAAAATGGCTCTCCTCTGGGGAAAAAAATTTACTCGTGTGATTAGAAATACATTCCTTACTAGTTAAGGACTTAAGACGATTGAGATTCTTTCACTGTTAATAAACAGTGTGATTTTGCTTTCAGAGGTTTAGACTTACAGAGAAATGAAATCTCAGTAATTTTACACAGCTTAATAGAAAAGTATACTGTGGTCCAAGAATATTATTTAAGAAACTTTCTTCTCTACCTGTGTGACTCATAGCAATTTACATAACTAAGATCAACCGCTTCAAAGTCTGATTTTCCTTTCATTATACAAACCAATATCTTTACTGATTTGAGGCAAAAATATTAAAATGATAGTAACTTTCCTTCTTACTTCCCTTGAATTTTACTGTCAAAACACAGAGTTCCACAGAAACGTTTCCGTTCACCTTCCGTTTCCTGGATTAAAAAACCCCAACAATTCACAAATTTTAGATCAGTTCTGAACTGACTATCCTCTCAGAAAAATTTACATAGACAACCTAAGAGCTATCTTTTAAAGTCACAGTCAGTAAGGAGTAAATTCTTATAAGAAATGCAGTGTTAGAACTAACTTACCTCAAATATTTCTTCATCTCTGTAAGAAGGAAAAATTTCCACTACTAAATATAGTAGTTTCTAAGCACTTTTCTTACTCATTTTAACACAGGTGAGGAAAGAGCCTCCAAACCTCTCCAACAGAACTGTTCCGCTTTCATTCAGCAGCCGGTGTCTTTCTTCAATCAAAGGCATAGGGACTTCTGTGTCAGAGCGAAATACGTGCTTAACTTGGTCAAGTGTCATAGTGGCATAATACAATGCTCTGGTAATAGGTATTCCTTCAGAAAAGTAAAAATAAGATGTTTAGGCTATCATACATAACATATCCTAAGACCTAATACAGTGGCCTGCTACAGATGAGCACATTTACATGTAAGATCTAAAGGGTCTATCGACTTTTAGAATCGCCTTGAGCCTTCAGCAATAACTGCACTCACACAGCTACTTAAAATCAAATTTGTGTTTGCGCAGAGTGCTTGCTTCTACAAACAACAATTTCCAACATACAGCTGTGGAACCTTTCTTGCTTTTTATAGGTAATTTTCCCCAACTGTTTAGTCTTCGAGTGTGGTGTTTACCTAGCGCACTGGCAAATATAGTTAGTAGTCCGCATAGGCCTGTTTTCCCTTAGCTCCTAATAGCGTTGTGCATTTACAAGAAGTATCATAACACAAACCCTCCCTTAATTTACAAACAAGCACGTAGGAAATTAATTAAAGCCTCCGTCTACACCTACAAATAGATACCTTTTTTACCCCGATGACAGCAACAAGAGTGAGCGCTAAAACAGTGGTTTTGGAGGCATACGGGTTTTCAGACTTACGGGAGCCGCTTCAGTACTAGACTAGTCCGGAGGATTCTCAGATTAAGCCTGATTTTCTCACGGAAATACTCAATCTATCTTAAGAGCACACATAAGTCGTGTAAGTCGCGAACAGCTGGCTACAGACATTCCTCGAAGTCTTTTTAATGGAAACGAGCTAACGCAGTCAGAGCCACAAGTCGCGCCGTTTCAGTACAAGGTATCGCCAAGCCCTTCCAGTCACCTCCCCCAAGCTCTCCGGGGACGGCCTGCACACGCGGATTTACCAACACAGCAGGCGACCGTTTGCAGAGACGGTCCTCGTGGCTGAGGGAGCGCCTTTACTTCACACTCGCCGCTCCGTTTCCGTCGCTCCTCCCCCCCCCCCCCCCCCCCCCCCCCGGCCCCGGCCCCGCCGCCGCCGGCTGCTCCGCGGGTGCCCGCGGAACGCCGGGCGGGGCGAGGCGAGGCCAGGCCCGGCCCCCCCCCCGCGCCCCCGGCGCTCACTAACCGTCGTCAAGGGCCCTGTTGACGGCGGCGCAGAGGGACCAGTAGCCGCTGTGCGTTTTACCCTTGTACTTCACCAGGTACTTCTGCTCCTCCTGCTCGGACCAGAAGGAGAAGTTGAGGGTGTCCACCAGGAACACCCAGTCCACCGCCTCCTCGCTGGCGGCCTGGGGGTTCAGCTCGTGGAGGCTCTTCCACCCCGCCAGCCCGAAATCCGCCGCCGAGACTTTGTCGAACAAACTCTCGGCCACGCGCCGCGCCCCCTCCTCATCCACGGAGACGTCTTTGCTGTTGTCGGCTATAAACTTGGCGGACTCCAGCGGGGACGGGAACACCTCCATGCTCGGCCGCCTCTCCGCGGGCAGGAAACACGCACGCTTTCAAGCCCAGCCCCTCCGCCCTGCGCCCGCCCGGCCCGCCGCCGGCGAGCCCGCGGAGCAGCGACGGGAAGCGGGTCCGGCGAGAGGCGCGTCCCTCGCTCCCGCAGCCGGCCCCCGCCCGGCTCAGCCAGCGGCACGAAGCACCCGGGCGCCCGCGCTCCGCACTTAACCGCCGCCGGGGACACCGCCGCCCCTCAAGGCCCCGCCCCGCGCGGCCGCCGCCGCGCGGGGCGCAGGCGCGCGGGGCAGCCGGGGCGGGGCGGGGCCCGGCCGCGGGCGGCCGAGGGCGGCGGGACGCTGCCGTCCCCGGCCCGCGCGAGCCAGCTCAAAGCGCGGCCCTTGCCCCCCCCGCCCCTCTCCTCCTCCTCCTCCGCCGCCGGCGGCGGCGGCGCCCAGCCCGCCTCCCTCCGGCCGCACAGAAAGACGGCCCCCGCCGGGCCGGGGCCTCCCACCCCGCCGCTCCCCCGCGGCGAGGCAGCCTTTCTAGGGAAACCCCGCGCGGGAGACACCGCTGCGGACGGCAGCGCGGGGATGTTCCCCAGCGGTGGGTGCGGTACGGCCGGGCGGGCTGCCGGTACCCCCCCCCCCGGGGCCGGGCGGCGTTTGGGGGGCAGCAGGGCAGGGAGGACAGACCCCCGTCAGCCGCGGTGGGGGTCCTTGGCCGGCAGGAAGGCCCGCGACGTGTCCAAAATCACGGACGGTTATTCTGAGAACCGCCCCCCCCCCAATCCTGCCAAGCTGTGCAGGTGCTCAGCTTCTTGGTAAGGAAGTTTTCCAAAAGATACCCATCACTGAAAAGACAAAGGGGCAAACAAAAAACGTGTGTGTTGACACTTGTGGAGCTTTCCTCTCGATTAAAAAAAAAAAAAAAACCAACAAAGCACCAGCCACGACCCCACCTTTCTGCACGCGCACAAGTCGGAGGCACACGGGAAAATTCGGCACCCGTGTTTAGTTGACTGGCACCGCCCTGGCTGCAGGTTTCTGCCTCTAACTCCGCCCAGCCTCCCCCACGCCCCGCGCCAGCCCTTCCTTCTCTGTGGGGGATTGACTCCAGTTCTACCGGGGAGCTCAGCGTCACCCTGCGCCTCTCAGCGCCTTCCCTTGCCCAGTAATTTAAGAGTAGCTGCTTACTAGGACAGGAATTGCCCCACACCATTTAAAAAAGCAAAGCAAAATGTTCTACAACCCAAGGTAAAAAACAAAACACCCCCCCCCCCCAAAAAAAAAAAAAAAACAACAACCCACCAGAGTAAAAGAATCCAGGTGTAGTCTGGACCCATCATATCCATATGTGCAACACACTTGCATGGTTTCGCGTTCATTTTTATTTAGGAAGTGAAATTAAAACTTGTAAACTATAAATACAAATGCCAAGGTATTACATGAAATATCCAGAGGGACTTTATCTTTTTTAATTTCTCACAGGTAACTCCTATGGAATTCAACATACAACAGGGAAACCAAGTTTAAGTTTTGCATACAATAAAAACAAGTTACAGAGTTAAGATACCATCAATTTGTCAATTCATAAAAGTTTCTACCTGACACAAATGAAAGCTCTGAAAACAACTATAAGTCATTCAGTAATGGTACAGCAACTGTCATTTCTAACAGTGTTATCTGCATTAAGCGAGCTGTCTAACGAGGTGTACTTTACCACTGTTTACTCAGTGACATCACAAAGTTTTAAAATATTTTATTTATATACTGTCACCTATATATATATGTACTGCAAAGAGGGCCAAAAACTTGCAAAAAAGGTCAAATTTCACACAATATTTGCATTAATTTTTTTGCATTTTTTCCCCAAATAGCAAAGCTGAGCCACTGTTTTCACACTGTTTCTTTAATTTGCCAAAAAACCCCATGTAACTCCATCTATATCAAAGAAGCAAAAGAGCAAGCTTAACAGCAACTTTCATTTATATGCAGGGGGGAAAAAAAGTGTATCCATTTTGGATATTACACACGTATATCTGAGAAAAAATGACCACCAATAATAGATTCACTGAATTTATTTAAAAATCATAAAATATATCTTAGAAAAGAGCATTACATTCTGCACACTGCTCTCAAAGGATGCCAGGGACACATGGGCTACCAGTACTCTTCCCCTCTTCAGAAAAAAATTACAGTGTACATAAAGCAGGGTGTTCACAATAGTTACAGAAAAACCATTACAATTTACCACCAACAATGAACAAAAATAAAATCCACTCTGCTGCTGCCGTTTCAAAATTTCAGTGTTAGTCTTGTGCGGCCTTTCCCTCCCCACAAATATTTGTAATCAACTAAAACATTACATCTGGTGAACAGCAAAGATTCTACTACACCTCAAATGCAGAACACCTATGAAGCAGAGGAATGTTGGCTTTTTAAACCGAAGCAGATAAAAAAAAAAAGGGTGCAGGACTCCTTCAGTTCTTCACTAGTCTTAGAAAAACTTTCCAGAATACTGCTTCACACTATAAAAAAGAAAAAATAATCTTGCATTAGAATCCTTCAACATCTGCATACTGCTTCACACTATAAAAGAAAAAGAAAAAAAGCATGTATTAGAATGATTGACCATACATCTTGCATCAATATTCACAATGGCATTCTTAGAGAACAGATTAAACTACAAATTCCCAAAACATTTAAAAGTAAATAATTTTAAAAGATTAATGGCTAATAATTACAGGTATATTAATATATTTTAAGCACATTTAAATATTAGTAATCTAAAGCCAAACATTCAAGTTAAAATGCTAACAAATGCTATGATAGCCAACACATTATTAAAGCAAAACTAAACAAACTAGATCTGAAGCTGTTAGTATTTGGTAGAAAAGACAAAAGTAATGCCAGCAAGGTGTGAAATGCTGCATAACAGCCCCAAATTGATTTCAACTTGTCCTGTAGAGGCATGGTCCGTGCCATATGGCAGACTGTGATTTGTTGTCAGTTAAGTTATCTAAAAACAACAAAATCACTAGTCTTCCACACAGAACTAGACCAACGTCCACTGAAATCTTCTCTATTTTCTACAGGTTCTATGTAATTTATTACAAGTAGGTTTTTTGCAGCAATTTTCACCAGAGGAATGAGAGGACTGCTTGGTTAAGGTGTCTTCCATCAAGATTAGTTTTGAGGGAATCTTCATTTTAGTTAGAACAGAGAACAGAATCAAGAGAATCAAGGCAGAACTACCACTGGAGAAGTTCGGTTCAAATAGTTACTTAAATCCTGCCTTCTAAAAACTATCACAGAGAAGAGCAGCTTGAGAATGTACATGTCAGTTTAAAATTGACAGTAAGGACAGCATTAAGCTTCAACTTGCCTGTTCTGCAGTAAATACTGAGCATTTTGTATCTGGTCCTGTGTTCCCGTAATAGTTATTATTCGATCTTCTGAGCCTTCTAGAGGTTCATCAATTTTGATTGAAGCTCCTGACTCATGACGTATTTGTTTGATTCTCTGGCCTCCCTTTCCAATAATAGATCCTGCCAACTAGGGGAGAAAATAAAGCATTCATTTCTTGATATAACTTCCTCTCTAAAAACAGTTACAAAAATCACAGCAGTGTTTGAGTAGCTTCCATAAGTTTAAAGAGTTGCAATGGAAGCATACTTTACAGCCTCAAAACACCCCCTGCAATATTAATTGTACAAGCACAGATGGGATAAAAGTGGGAGAACAAGTTACTCATTTGCAAAAAACAAGTTGCAGAGACCATCTCTATTACTGAATATTAACAATTAGTAAAATTGTTTAGTGTCTCTCTAAAGGGAAGACACAAACACTCGAAGAATAGACTTTTGGTGATTTAGAAACACTTGTTTTATATGAGAAGTACTCATCAAGCACCCTTGATACTTCTGATTTACTTATATAGTATAGAAAAGGCTGTGACTTTTCTTTTTTAAGAGAAAACACAAGCTGAAAGCAAGTCAGCTTCACTTACATCTTTGGGAATCGTTACTTGTGTTGTGATGATGGGTCCACCAAGATCTCCATATGAACCACGGCCCCCTGTGTAAGAGTAGTCTGATTTAAACGTATGCATCAAGCCCCTTACTGACTACATAATTAAGTGCATGTCAAAGTTCTCTATAAAAACTTACCATATCCAGAGCCACCCTCAAACTATAAAGAAAAAGAGAAAGAAAACCCTTAAATAGCAAATAGCCATGATTCATTAACATGTTTTCATCTCAAGTATCATACTGTTAACTTTGAGCCTACTTTATGCAAAAATCTCAACCCCCAACCTTACTGTAAGTACAACAATGTTGTGACATCAAAGGCATACTGAGGCAGAGGGCAGACCAGAAACAAAAGGGGTGGGTGGGGAAATCTCATTAACCTCTTAGCCTGCCCTGTCAAAACCTAGCTAGAAGTAAGGCATAAAATGACATAAAGGATCCAGCTATACCAGTTTACCAAGCAGTCTCACTAATTCAGCTGCTGGTAGACAGCTCTTGACGCTGACCTACTCCTGACCCTTGCACCAAACTACATTCAAACAAAAAGATCAGAGTACAGCCTTATTAATGCTACCATACAGCTCAGGAGAGACTCAGGTCTCCAGTTTTGGGACAAAAAGTTTACCCAGCGGCTGTCAGTCCTCCTACTTCATCAACATCTTCAGAAAAAAACCAAAGCTATTAGGAATAGCTCTAACTTGTCTCTTGATTCAGACTATGCTATGATCCTTTCTATCTTAGAACAGATAATCATGACATGAGTTACTTCCATTCTTCTAAAGACACCACACACCAAAGCCAAATCACTGCAACAAGCACTCCTGGCCTCTTTTTTAGTTTTGTAGACCAGTATTTGACATCAAGTGCTTCATTTCATCTAATGCCTTCTAAGTGCACAAGACCCCATTTTTATACTTTCATATAGAAGCAGAGAATATACATACACAGTTGTGCAGAATTCAGCTTCTGAGAGACTGCTGGGGTGGCCTCTGTGAGAAGAGGCCAGGGGCTGCCCTGTGCCAGGCAAAGCCAATTCTAGCCAACACCAAAATGGACCCACTTCTGCCTAAAGCTGAGACCATCAGCAAAGATGGTGGCACCTCTGTGATAACATTTAAGAACGGGTAAAAAAAAACCCTAGCATGCACTGGTTGTTATAGATTAGCAAGGGCAAAAAAAGTGAGAGAAACAACCCTGCACACACCAAGTGAAGAAGGTGAGAGAAGAGGTGCTCCAGGTGCTGCAATGGAGCTTCTCCTGCAGCCCACGGAGAGAACCACGCTGGAGCAGATAGCCACACGGCAGCCCACAGAGGACCTTATGCTGGGAGCAGGTGGATATGCCCTGAAGGAAGCTGCAGCCTGTGGAGAGCCCACACTGGTGCAGGTGCCTAGCAGGGCCTGTGTGCAACCCATACTGGAGCAGTCTGTTCCTGAAGGACTGTACCCCATGAAGAGGACCCAGGCTGGAGCAGTTCTTGAAGAACTGCAGTCCATTAGAAACACCCACATTCGAGCAGTTTGTGAGCGACTGTGTCCCATGGGAGGAACCCCACACTGGAGCAGGGGAACAACGTGAGGAGGAAGGAACAAAGTGTGATGAACTGACTGCAACCTGCCACTCTTCATCCCCCTTGCACCACTCATGGCAGAGGAATTAGAAGAGTAGGGAATGAAGGAATGAAGTTGAGCCTGGGAATAAGTGAAGGGTAGGAGAAAGGTGTTTTTAGTTTTCCTCTTTTGTTTCTCACCACACTACTCTATTTTTAAGTGGCAATAAATTAATCTTCCCCAAGTTGACTCTGTTTTGCCCATGATGGTAATTGGTAAGTGAACTCCCTGTCTTTATCTTGAGCCACAAGCTTTTCCACCTTACTTTCTCCCCTGATCCTGCTGAGGAGAGGGAGTAAGAGAGTGGTTGGGTGGGCACCTGGCAGCCAGCCAAGTTCAACGAACCACCACTACTTGTTTGCAGAAGTTGTAATGCAACAACTTTTTCCAAAAAACTATTTACCTGCTAGCTTTTCAGAAGATCAAAATGGAAGCTACTCAGACCAAGGAGTTGAGCTTATTCTCTGTCTCTAAGCAACCTATATTGTGCAGCCACATTGCTTAGCAATACAGACCATAATACAACATAATAGAGCTTGTAGTGGAGTGCAAAATACAAAAGAATGAAGGACTCTTGCTTAGAACTTAATTCAGAGGCTGATCAGAGCTGCATAGTGCATACACATAGACATATTCCTGTCAATATTTGCCACAGGATCCCTTTTTGGGCTCATCTGTTTTAAAGAACAATCCTTTACTTGATCATTTCTGCCTCCCCAGACTACAAGACAGCAAATGAATTTGACAGCAGATGAGTTAAGCAATTACATTTGCTGTGTTTATCTAAGCTAAGAGCTGACTTTTACTATTTGGCAGTACTTTGTCATCTTCTAGACAGCATAAACACCTGATGAAGCCTGTAACTTCCCTTCCCAAAACCTATCTGATCAAATGGTGTATTTTCAAATACATTGGTAAATAAAGCGTAATAGTTCATCCACAAATAGAAGAGGCTACTTTTAATATCTGCTGTTTGAAATATGAGAAAACACAACATCATGAAGTTAATATAAAATATATAACGTAAATGCATGCATCTGCAGTGTATCAGTTACGGAGAAAAGTTACTATTTACAAAATGAAAATGGGGTGTAAAAGGTAAAAAGAGGTACAGAAAAGTTCCTCTCTTTTTGCTGTGCTGCTGCATACTTCCACACTTCTATTAACATTACCTGCCTGCACAGGCCACACCGCTAAGACAAACTGCCAATAAATGCTAAGTCCGAAGGACAGCTTTATGATTTTGAATATGTGCAAGTTGCCACTGACTATGCTGGAGATCAAGAAATTCCAGTTATCACTTAACCTGTTCAATAAAGCAGTTTTCAGAAAACGGTTGAGCACACTCACCAACTCTGGTGGCTGCATGTCATCACAGGCATCCACGTGACACTGCATCATCTTCCAGGTACAACATAATAGGAGGAAAAGAGGAAACGAATCCAAATTAAGTCCATGTAATGGAGGCTTACAGGTAACTTGGCAAGCAAATACAACACATACTGGTACAGAGTACAAGGACTTAAAAGTATGTGATTTAGACCACTTTCAAGACTTGCTCCCTTTTAATTTCACTTTGAGGAAACTGTAAGAGGTCATACACACTTTTCCCCCTTTTTCTGTGTAAACAGATTTTTCTTCTAACGAAAAAAGGTCAGGGAGTTAATGGCAGAGCAAAGCTTGAACAAGCTTTTTTTTTCTTTTAGAACACCCTTAAGTGCTATTATATATCAAAATCTTTTATTTCTGCCATGTGTTAGAAAAATCTTTTATTTCTTCCATGTGTTAGAAAATGAAGGTTTAGCAAGATTGAAACCAGTAACTGTCAGTGATTATGCCAACAGCAGGTCAAGGAGGAAGGACACTGCTTCTCCTGTTCTACCAATTAATTTCCATATACCTCATATAGCCAGTAAGTAGGCTAACAATCTACTGCTGCCTAACTATATTAGAAATTTAATTATGTTTTTAAAATGTGATATATAGCATTTCTTTCTTTCAGAGTTCTAAAATTTCAGCAACTCATGTTCATTTGTGCACTCTAACCCAGCTTCTCAAACAGGGTAACTTCACATATGTAACAGAATATTCTGCTCTATGAACTCATTTGTGCTAGTGACTACTGGTGCTAGAATAGAAACCAGATGACACACTGGCTGGGTAAGACAAAGAACTTAACTTTTACATCTAATCAAAGAAAATGCATGCAGTCCTAAGTGATGTCAAATTCTTTTATCATGATTTTTCCCTGGTTTTTAAACAGTGACCTGGGAGAGTGAAATTTTGTTACTTTCTTCCAGCATCTGCATGGATAAATAGGGAAGTTTCCCTACTTTTTCAGTAGGGAATCAGTTCCTTCACTGATTTTTACATGCTTGTTAATGTCCTATCTCTTAAATGTGAATAATGTTTTGGGTTTTTTTTAAGTGTATGTGCCTTTATTCAAGCGTTTGTATGTCAAGACATAGGGATGCACACATACATATATAAGTTAAAAAAAGATGAAGAATTAGGAAGCATTTGAAGGAGCAAAGGCACATTGGAAGTCTGAAGACACAGAAATCTGTGAGGAGACAGTCCACTTAACAGGAGACATTCTGATTTAAGTCTCTATTAACTCCGATTTAAAAATTTTGAGTACTTTGAAAATTTTAGTACTTGATCAGTTAATTAAAAAAGAGGTGAGGGGATAAAATTACTTCATATTCTTGTCCACTTCATTTTCCACCCCTCCCATTGGTATCTGTGTGCCTTTGTGTATCTGAAAGACCCCTGAGGATGAGGGTGTTAAAGAAATACTGGAAATACATTCAGGTTTTTTCAACTGTCAGAATAGCCCTTATGGTCCACAGGCATTTGATTTGGAGCCGTTACATACTGAAATACATAGCTCTGTTAACAGAGAAATAATACAAGTCTGTCCTTCAGGAAGAAGCTTCAGAACACAGATGATAAACCAAATAGACTCTTTCAACAGCAGTGTATTACTAAACTACAACTGTAAGCCAGGCTAACAGACAAGTATCTTCTTAAGTGACTCCACATGGGCAAGAGGAATTAACCTGTTTTTTAAAATCAAAATGTTTTTTCTCATCTCAGCATTTACAAGGCTGTCAATACTGTCATATTTCTGGAATTCCAGAAAATTCACAGTTCAGCATCCAGTTTTAAAGGTCCTGAACCACTCAATCTTTCTGCCTTTAGTGGAGAAGAGAACTGGCAAAAAAAGGAGATTGTTTATATACATTCAACATTTCCACGACTTTCAAGACATTCCTCTGAGAAAAGCATCTATTCTTGCCTAGAATCTATGTGAAAGAGCACTTTTGCTCTCTTAGAGCAGCCTCTCCCATGCATTACTTAGTTCATAATGATGTTGCTTTACTCTAAGTTTAAATGTTTTGCTAGAGAATGGTTTCTATATGAAACGAAGGGTAGCATAAGATGACCTTACACTTCTAGCATGACATTTCCAGCTCCAGCCTCACATGGAGACTTCCTATCTGTTTACACTATTGAGGATACCAGGATCATGGTTAACAAAAACTAGAAATTAAATAGTTGTTGTTGGGAAGCAGTCCTCACTTTCACCAGGCTACGATACTTGGTCATAAAGGAGTCAAAGCCATGAGCAGCTTCACTGTGAAGTGGAAATAAAATTGCTTTTTTGGAATGAAAAAAAAAAAATGAGCAGAGATGACTCCCAGTTATTTGTAGAAACTCATGTCAAGAAAGCCAAGGTCAACCTGACAAAAGTCAGGCTAAATAGAAGTCAAAATGGATTTTCTATTCTAGCTGGAATAGAATAAAAATAGAACACACTACTGCCCAAGAGTCAAGCTAGGAAGACTGTGCTCAACCAAATACCCAAATAAGGGCAGGCCGCTCAGTTTATATGCTCTAGCACAGGCTTTATTAGCTGCAAATACAAGAACACAAAACCTGAGCTTTGAAAACATGTAAATACATGTAAGGAATCTTGGGAGGTGTACTTCTCAATTCTTGCAGTTTCTTAACATGTACAGTAGCATAGGTAACACTTTTTTTTTTTGTATTTCTAGTAAGCATGTGACATTCTTGCAATACATATTTCCAGTAACTTACTCCCAAGAAGGAGGAAATGTGTAAGGCCCATTTAGGTAGCCCATTTCATAGCTCCTCTCCAATTCCTTTCTCTTCCATTCACTTAAATGAGAAAAAAAAAAAAAACCAAAAAACCAGAAAACAAATCCTGTCTCACCTGTCATCTTAAGGAATGTGCCAAACAAAGCCAGAGGAGAAAAAAAGATTGTTACTATAGAGATTTACCTCCCAGACACACCTTATTTCTCTTCCCCGGAAAGAGGAATCTAGGACAACAGCAGATGACTGCTGGGAAGTAGCATTTCAGAGTACAACATGGAAGAGTATCTTTAAGCCTTTTTTTAAGCTTCCATATGCTATATTTTTTTCCTCAGCAAGTACTAGCATCAATATGGTCAAATGTACCTAATTTAATTTAGGAGTCAACTTAGCAGTGGCCCTAGCTCCCAAACATTTGGAACTACAGTGGAATTTTCACAGACAGAGAAACCAGCAAATAGACAAGAACTTATTCAAAAGAGCAGTCACCTTCCAGATCAACTACAGCTCTTCACAGATACCATTCTCTAATCTGTATTATGCTACTTATACTTGTGTTTTCCAACATTAATGTTAAGAATCCTTGTATGAATCAAAGAATTTCAGAGATGTTGTTCTGACGCATTTTCTTGATCTGAAAAGCCTCCCAATTCCTATTTCTGTCATCCTGATTAAAAAAATCTAAAAGATAGTCAGTGCAAGAAAATCTGCAGGGTAGAGCACAGTCAAACTTTCTGTATCATTTTTGATGGCAGGGAGAAAAGAAAGAAAACAGATCATGTCTCAGATACCACTTACACCCCAAACATTCCTCCACAGGAGGGACCATTTGTATAGACAAAACATTTTGGTGGTATCATCAGAACGATGCATGTCCCACACTTAAGCGCATGTGTTCAGCAACAGTATCTTGAGGCAGTCAGCATGCTAACTGTGCTTATGAAACAGGACAAGGCAAATTTTAAACTCCTACCATTCCATCGTAACGGTCTCCAGGTCTACCCCTTCGGTCATAAGACATAAGATCTCTAAAATGAGAAAAAGCAGCAGCACATGACTCGTGTTATAAACTAGTTTAGCTATTCTAAATTAAATTTTCGCATTTGTGGTTCACACACAACTTAAAATTTCAAACTACTCTAGCCAAGTTCTGAATGACATAAAAGTTACAGAACTACTGACAATAGTCCTGGTAGACTGCTACATTGCAGAAATAATTAAATCCCAGTACTTTTAATACTCTCATCTAATACACATGCAATCCTGCATAATCACTACCAACATGGAAGTGTGGAAAAAAACACTGGAAAGATGTGTACAATCTCCTGAGTCATGTACAACATGAGTTTTGTACAATGCATTTAATGCAACAGCTTACCCGCCACGAGGAGGTGGTGGAGGAGGAAGAGGAAGATTACGAGCTCTGCTGCCACCTCTGCCACCACGACCTGGCGGAGGTGGTGGAGGTCCTCTGCGAGGGCTCATATCATCATAATCTCTTCTTGATGGAGGCATAGGTCGTCCACCACGACCAGGAGGCATTCGATCAAAGCCTCCTCTTCCACGCATTGGAAAGCCTACTGGACGTCCCCTTCTATCATCAAACATCATTGTGAAGCCACCATAGTCATATGTTTCATCATAGAAATTGGGATCATAAGGCTGGGCCCGTCCTTTAATTGGAGACTAAAACAAACAAACGAAAAAAACACACACACCCCCCAATCCAATTAGGACTATTACAATTGGCATATTTAATTAAATATATTAAATGTATAAAATGGATTTATGCATTTGGAACATGTTCTTGATTTCATAAAGCTGTTAAGAAAGGAGATGGTGATGTGTTTCCCATGAACTTAACTATGACAGAGAAACTGCTGTTACTTATCAGTGGCAAATAAATTTTGTCCCCTCTCCTCTTCAAATTTTGCATCTTAATAACATGCAAAGCATGAATAACATCCCACTAGTATGAAAAATGGCTTCCCTCTCCAATAAGGTACACCCCAATTCTAGAAAATGGAAACAGTTTCAAAAGGTGGTACCAGTGAATCACTTTGTTACTGGGAAAGTAGGAGGTACTAAATTCAGAATAGAAACTGAAAGATATGCTTTTCATCCAAATGATCCTTAACATTCATGATGCCAATGAAAGAATAAAATAAAGTTAATAAATATTACCTCAGAGATAAGATCCAAGATAATCTTGATACATTCCACAACTCTATCAGGTTTTCCACCAATAAGCACCACTCTATCAGTGGAATGAGGACAACACTCTTGGAAGAGCTTAATGGTGGTCTGAGTGTTCTGTTGAAGAAAAAAAAAAATTGAAGATTATCTAATATAAGTATTTTAACAACTTTATAAACCCATTAATACATTTTTAAAGAAACAATCCAAAAGACAAATTCCCAGTGATTTTAAGTGCGTGCTTGTTTCTCAGTTCTCACAACAAATTTAATTTTAAGATGACATCTTTTTTAAGATCTGTGCTGACAGTTTTGTATGAAGAGGAAAAAAAGTTCCATTTTCTCCTCTTTCAATTATGGCTCATCTACACCATCATTTAATTAAAAACTAGCAAAAGGGCCACATATCCATTGTGAGCTTATGAGTTGCATGTATTAACCTTCACATGTCAAGAAAACGTGCTTTGGATGCAAGATCGTAATATTGCTGGGATTATGTCTGGTTACCTTGCCTTTCTCAACCCATGCAAACAGGTTATACCTTAACTGACCTGAAATTGCCTCTGCCACAATGCCGAGAAAGGACAGAAAACAGGCATGTTTTAAGTTCATAGAGACCATTAGCTTTTTAAAATCTCATTCCTTCACTCAAAGAAAACAATGGTCTTCTAGGATGTAGAATTTAAAAAAAATATAAAAATAAAGCCCTTTTAGAGTAATATTCAGGCATCTATTGAATTACCATCGTAAGAGTTTGTGGAGATGCATTCACGCTAAACCATTTTGCAGGTCCAACCACACGAATAAATCTATTCCATGCAGCAGTTTGTTCTAGGAGTGACGAATGCTATTTTAATTTAAAAAAATCCTTTCTTTTTAAAAACATTATCCTACCACAAGTATTTTTCAGAAGCGTGGTAACAAGTCCTAGGCTCTATCACCAATGACTTTACTTCTGAGGGTTTGCAAGAAAGTTGCAACTCACAGATCCATCTCAGAACACTGAAATCATGTATGCGGTATGTTCTGAAGGAATTACTGCACAGAAGATACTTACACTTGTCCCTTATGAACACAAAACACTAAGCTGTTTATTTAAAAAACCCAAATCTCAGAAGAACAGGAAACAAGTACCTCTCTGAGTTCTTTGATTTTAGCACCCTTGACACCAATAATTCCTCCTGCTAGACTTTGGTGAATTAGAAGTCTTAATTCACAGTCAAAGTCGCTACCTTTGTAGTGTTGATACTGTAAGTAAGATGCATACAAAGAAAAGAATAAAATATTAGTCACATAAAAATATAAAATATTGGGGTTTTGTTAAGTTTTTTCCTCCAAGCATAATGGTATGACACTGCTGAATTGTAATCCTGTATTTCCTTTGATAAGATCACAACTAGTTAAGCACCTCACCATAAACTGATGTCAGATCATGTTTTCCTTATTTATTATATTACATTGCACAACTTCTACAAAGATTTAAGAAAATATCTATCAAAACAATGCAACAGTCTTACAAAGCCGATGCAGGACCCAAGTTACAATACAACTACTTCAAAATGTGGATGAAAAGTCAGAAGGCAAGTATTTTGAAAAGGGGGAGGCTGTTTGAAACCTGTTTCTATCCTCTACCAAAAAAATGCCAATAGGTGGTTTGAGAGCCATAACCCTTCTTTAAAAGGCCTTTATTTTTTATTTTCCAATGTCTTATACTTAAAAAGCAGCAAATCATCTAGAACCGTATAGTTTCAAGAGCTAATCTTTCACATCTAAAAAGAAACAAATGTTAAGAGACATACCTCTTCTAAGGTAGGGATAATCTTCTTCAAGATTTCTCCAATTGTCTCTGTATCTGCACTTATACTCAGGATGCTGTTGAAGGCCATAATGCCAGACAATATGGAGAAGGTGGAAAAGAAGAAGTAGAAGTAAATTTTTTTCATCATCATACACAAAATTCTAACAAGATTTATTACACAGAAGAGCTTACAATTAATATTCCCCATTTAAAGTAAACCTGTTTGCTCAATTTACAACACATGCATCTTTGTTTATGCCCAATACATATGCATGATAAATTTAAGATTAGGTAGGTCTTGCAGAGAGAGAGAGAGAGAAAGACAGAATGGGCTTTTGGAAGGGCTCAGATTAAGTGGGCAAGAAATTGACGCAGAACTGAAAGCAGAAGTGAATATTCATGTTCCCCGCCACCACTAATTTAGGATACCCTCGCTATTACATTGGTAAAACTGGCACACCTTCTCATAGAAAAAGTGGGGATATGCAAGTGGTGAACATTGTATCTGGAGTAAGGTTATGAGACCAGTTAGAAATCAGATTACTAATGGGCTCTCCAAGAAAACAAATACAAATGCAAGACAAAAAAAAGACAAAACAAATGAGAAGTGAAGGAAAGTGAACCAGAGTTAGCATTTCATCAGAAATAATTATGAACAGGCAATGTTGAGGGGAGCAAGGTGGGCCACAAAGACAGAGCGAGAGACTATTTTGAAACAATTTGATTTACAATGCAGCAAATATGCAACACTTGAAGCTGTGCTCCTTCCATTGAAATAAAATTAGTGGATTGTTTGGGTGGGCAACTCACGTAAAAGTTCAGTGACAAAAAGACTTAATGGGGAAAATAAGACAGAAAACTTGAAAAAAAACAATACACCGTCTATAAGGGGATACTATTTAATTATATCAAAGGCAGGTAATAAAATACATTTCTCTCTTTCTAATCAGGCAGTGAGGCATAAACTGTTGGGACATACCGCTCGGGGCCACTGCTGTCTGGGACTGAAACACTTGCATTGTACTGCATTGGTCATTGGCGTTCGTGGATGTTGGCATTGGGCATGGGTATTCAATCAGAAGTTGTCAAGTATGGTACCCGTTTGGCAACGAGCACATTTTTGGGCATAGCCAACCAGGGTTTTCACATGGGCGTTCAGGGGTGGATAGGCCAACGTCATGGTGGGCAACGCAGGGGCAAGTCGATCCAGTACATGGGTAACGGAGATATATGGCCAAAAAAACAAGGAGAGGGAAAAGGGGGAAAAGCAATAAATTTTAATTTAATACAAACTATACTCATTACTCTCAATTAATGAAACAAGCTTAAGTTGTTCTGAAGACTAACACAATAACGGATTGCTACACCGACTGTGGCTTAACAGTATGGACCTTAAAAATGAGTCACTTGATCTGACTAAACTACTTTTTATTTTTAACATGTGATGTTTCAGTAGCAGGCTGGCTCATGAGGGTAGACACAAAACCTGTCGAGACCGGTATTACTAGAACCTTGGGCAAATTGGGAGAGATAGTTTTCCAGACCAATCTAAATTATCTGGACTTCGGTGACATATTGATTCACTTAAAAAAACAAAAAAAAAGCCACAAAAAAAACACCCTAAAAAAAAAACCAACTAGCTGCCAAAGTTAGTGAGCATATGTATGATTCCTGACCATTTCAACTTAAACCTCAATTCTAGTTGCGGTAGTTTATGAACTTAGTTGGAACTGATTTGTAACGATAATATTGCCAAATCTTGTGTTGAGCAGAGTCTTGATCAGAAAAACTGTTGAAATTGTAGCTGATGTTAAGTACAGGAGTGTAAACATATGGAATTTAAGAAGCGTTGCCAAGTTTTATAAATACACAACATTAACGCTGAGCATGTGTCTAATCACAAGAGTCAACCCACTGTAAAACGTGAATAGGCAAGTCACGACCATTTAAAAATGCTTCCAAGTAACAGAATAGAACATTCCTTTACTGTTCTATACCCATATTTAAATCATGCAACCTTAATATTAATGCTTTTGTGCTTCATGTGCAAGCTGTTGAAGAACAGATGGACCATTTTGTTTGTTTGCTTTTTTTAAAGGAAGTTAAAGAATTCCTCTATCACCGGGTTAAGCCAGCCACCTGCAATGGTTTCAGTAGTACTGTAATTGATTCATACATATGGGGAATGGCACAATTAAGGGTTTTAAGCTTTGTCAATATTTCTAATTAGGATGTTAACTCACTTGAAGTGTGTAATTTAGTGGAATCCTATTCAAAAGCAAAGAGATTTAATATAAACCTCTCTTTCCACGAGTCAAGCTGGGTTTTAATTACAATAGAAATTGAAGAACTAAGTCATCTACTCTAATGATCAATACAAATGGCTTGTAACTAGACTATTGATGTCTAGAGTTGAATTGCTCCCATTTCTAGAAATGCAATCAAGCTTTCGAAGTAGTGCTCTGAAAGAATTGGTGTTAAATTAGTTCAAACTCATATATACTCACGTCTGTACGAAGTGCCTTAATATTTTTGCCACCTTTTCCAATCACTGCTCCAGCATTCTGGAAAATAGTTTTCAGAAGTTATGTTATGCCAACACAGCACAGACTACATTTTTGAGCTCACGACTAAGAATGGTAAATCTATTTTTGCATTACCCTGTTGGCCTGGGGTGTGGGGGCAGGCGGGCACTGCTTTTGAAAGGTTCAGATCAAATCGAAACAAACTGATATAGTTTGTCCGTGGAAAAAATGACCAACAGCTCTTATCACTGAACTTAGGAAAGAGAAGGATATTCAGGTTTTTTAACTAATATTTTAATTCCATATGGAAGTTTCTAGGCAGTTCTGCCTATGTTAAAGCAATCTCATAAACTATAGCTCTCAAAAAAATATACTGTATGAATGTAATGTAGGTCAATGATTTCCCTAATTTATCAGCTTTTTCTTAATTTTTTTAAGGAGTATGTTTGCAAATTCCAGTTTTGCACTCCAAACATTTCTTCATAACTTCAAGTGCTAATTTTGGTTTATACCTCTGTAACTTAACTGGCTTCTCAAGGCAGTATATTCTGAAAATGGTTAAAGCCAATGTTAACAGCCACCAACTTCAAGTTTCTAACATCAACAGGAATAAACTGGCAGACAGTCAAGAAAAGTAACTGCAAAACTATATTGTTACCAGGTTATTTTGAGGATTACACGCAGAAGTATTGCTTTTATTACACAGATCATACATTATATTAACGGCATGCAAAACATTTTACAGTACCCCACGTAACTTGACTATTGGTCAGAAATGCCCCACAGAGTTAACATTCCCCCATGCCAACACAAAAGACTGAGATACTTCAGAAAGTACATATCATCTGTAACTACTGGAAACACCTGAGGAAATTCATACATAGCAACTTTACTGTAACTATTTACATTTGTCAACAAAACCATTGCAATCCCGGAAGCATTGCTCACCTGTTTTTTCCTGTTGATATATTTGAACAAGTTTAGTAGATCTGTTTGGGAAAGTTACTAAAATCCTAAGCAAGTTCTTATCTTAACTCTCATATTTAATTTAAAATCACTATCTGATCATTCTCTAAACTGCTTCCTTTCCAAAGACTAATACAGTCATTTCCCTCAAAATAACAACCTTCCACTCAAATGTAAAAACACCTTGTAATTTCTATTGCTCTGTTTATCAGCAAGTACATCTTTTAAAAATAACTGTATTGATCCTTAGGGACTTACCCTTTAAAAGAACTAGTGAAGATAATTCCATTGCAACACACTTTTACCACCATTCACGCACACTTGAAATTATTCCTAGTAAATTTTCTTACGTTAAATAAAGTATATATTCTTTTTAAACATACACCCCAACATACACTTTGTCACCACTGTCTTGAGTAACACTATAAGCAAAACCAGTAAAAACAAAAAAGCATACTTTGCTCTGAAGCAGGATGCGTAATTCAACCATCTCGTCTGTGTTCCGAGATCTTTTGAAGGCCTGCTCTTCCTCCATATCTTCTGCAGGACGTTTGCCTGTAGAGAGGTCCATAGGGGGGAAACACAAACATTTATTTAACTTTCCAAGTTGTAATAGAATGGAACACATGAGAAATTCATGCTCTGTATTCTTAACACATTCTTTCCTATTAGCCCAACACTAATTACTGACACCCACTCTGAGAGCATCCATAGCACAGAAACAGGTCTTTACTTCATCAGCTTACGTATCAATTAACTGCAGAAAATCAATTTAAAATCTATGACATATGGTTTAAATGAGAATGTTGCACACAGCCAGTGAGAAATTCATGACACGCTGTTTAAAGCAGGGCAGCATCACCCACTTAGTATTTATTTATCATTTTAAATTGGGAAAAACCTTTCAGACAAAAAGCTCAAATGCCGTTTGTCCAACACTGAAATACTAGTGGAATAATACTAAAGTAGCACTTCAAAATACTGTTTGGAAAAAACTGGCATGGATCAACAACACTAATGCCCTAACTTCCTCACTAATTATGCCCAAAGAAGTTTTTCATGAAGCTTTTTAGAGGCATTTCACATTTATACTCCTGCATGTAAAAACTGCAGTAAACAAAATGCAATTAATGGATATGCTTGATAGTATTCTTACATTTTCACACTCTCCACACAAGTACTGAATACTTAACTATGAAATATATTCAAATCCTTAGTTGTAACTTTCAGCTACTTATCCCATGTCTAACACACCAACAGAGAGATTACGCATTTATGCTTCAAAAGCATATGTAATTATATGTTCTAATTAAAAACGAGAAGATTTAATGCAGAACGCAAAATTACTGCAGATACAAACACTTGATGCAGTTAAAGCATTAGAAAATACTTAGAAACATTTAAATTTAAAGAGGCTTTTTCTGAAAAGAAATAGTCCTTTAAAAAATTTACCATTTGTCTCTGTGTTGGTAAAGGTCTCTTCCTGTTGTTCAGTCTCCATTGCCTTTTTTTCTCAGGTGGGCAGGCAAAACCTGTTGAAGAATAAAAAAGCTGGTACATCTATTCTGTGAAAAGGCAAACTGTACATTGTGCTAAAGGGAAAAAGCAAAAAGAAATGCCTGCTTCTAGAACTTACCGCGATTATATATCCTTGCAGAGAAAAACTCAAGTATTCTGGGCGGGATCAAAATCCAACAGCCTATGAAAACAGCATGTATCAGTTGTGACTCTGCTCACTTACAGCTTTGATTCTCACTACAGCCAAAAACCAGAGGTTTGACCTGAGTTTTTGTTGCAAAGGTTTTCTTTATAAAAGAGAAAGCATACCCAGGCCAAACATACCACTAAGACAAGATAAAAGACAAGTCTGAAACTTACAGATAAACAATTACTGTCTGAATTACAGTTTTGGGGCACATGCTAGTTTTACGGAACCACATTTACTAAAAATTATTTTCAGATATTTAAAGTGAACATGCATCCAAGCTCCTATTTTCAATGCGTTTTATGACACATGCCTTGGATTTATTTTTTAAAGGACACTATGTAACGATCTGCTCCTGCTGTTTAGTTCTAAACAACTGCAACAAAAGTCCTATTATGGTAATTGTCAGCATTAGTTTCATAAACTGTCTGCCAATGTACTACCAGGCATTTTAGCATGCCTTCCACTCAAGTATAATAGACAAACAAAAGACAAATTACAGCTTCCAGCCATACTGGAAAAAATCTTTTAAAAATACCACCCTCTGTAGTTACATATAATCCTCTGCACACACACAGCCAAGAACCTCAAAAGCAGCTTAACTTCACCATGATTTTCTGAAATAGGTATCTTTTGTGACATGCTTTTGTTAAGTTGATCTCAGAATACTAGTCAGTCACATTAGAGAGAAGTCTAGACAAAAGAAATAATTTTGCAACTTATTCCCTTCAGAAATGTGTTTCTACAGATAACACAGCAAAATAATCATCTGCTTCCCCCTTTGTGTTTTATTAATTTCCATTGCCTCAACAAGTGGTAGCCATTCATTCTGGTATCCGTGAAGGAAAAAATAAGATGAGGTGCATCTAGATTTTTAAGCATACTCTCAGCCAGCTGTTAATTTGTAATTGTTGCCATGCTTGTACAAGCTATCAGCAGGCACTGCCTTCCCAGCACACGTTGGTCTTTCCAGACACTTAAAGTGGGCTAACGGACACACACAGACCTAATGATAGCAAAATCTCAGCCAGGAGTTGCCAAAACGCTGTTGGGGGGGGTGGGGGGTGTAGGAAGAGGTCGGGCAGACTTTTACATGGTTTAAATAGTCATTTCGGACCCCGGTTATGCTGTTTCCAACCATCCTAATAATTTTAAGGCTGCGGGGAGTGAACCGTAATACACTGATCAGGGCTTAGTCTCCCCTAGTCGCCCGTGTTTACCCGCCCAGCCAAACCTCCCCCAGCTGCGTGTACCTAAGGTGCTCTCAAGTCACCCCGCTCCGCTGGGAAAATCGAGTTCCCGCGATTAAACTGACTAATGCCGTGTTTTTACAAACACCGAAAGGATAAAGCGGCCACCAAAGGCGAGAGGCGGCGCCAGCTACCACAGACCTAAGACAAGAGCTAGGAAACGCCGGCGCGCCTCAGCCCCGCTCCCTCCGGGGCGCAGCGGCTCTTCCCGCCTCTCTCCCTCCCTCTCCCTGCGGCCCAGCCGCCCGCCGCCGGCACGGCCTCCGCTGCCGCCAGGCTGGCTCCCGGACGAGGGAGCGGCGGCGTTACGTAACTCCCGCGGCCCCAGCCTCGCCTCACCTCCCCGGCGGCGGGGACCAGCAGAAATGGCGGCCGCTGTAATGGCGCCTGCCCGCTGCTAGGCGGAGCCGGGAGCGGAAAAGCCACCTCCACCACGCGGCCGCAGAGAGATTTACCCCCCTCTCCGCCCAGGGAGACACAAAGGAGGCGCCCGGCGGCCCGAGCCCCAGCGCAGCCGGCAGAGCGGGGCCGCCCCGCCGCCGCCGCCCCCGAAAGCGGCAGGCCGCGAGGCGGGGCGCTCCCCAATCGGCCTGCCGCAGCCGCCTCCGCGCAGGCCGCGGCCGAGAGCGCCCTCCCCTCCGCCCGCCATTAATTCCCGACAACTCGCCCCGGGCACAGAGTTACCAAGGGCGGACGCAGGAAGGCGGCGGCGGCCGCTCCCCCGCCCTCAGAAAGCGCCCGCTAGCGCTGCCGGCCTGCGCCGCGCCGCCCCTCCGGGAGCCACGCTGGCTGAGACACAGGGCCCAGGGCCGCCCGCACGGACAGCCTTGCCCCGGGGGCGGGAGGGGCCCCTGGGGCCCGCAGACTGCCCTCAGCCGCCTGAGGGGCCACCCCCAGCATCAGCCGAGGCGGCGACACCCCGCTCTCCTCCTCCTCCACGCAGCGCTCGCGCCGTTCCCTGCGGCAGCCCACAGGAGTCCCGGGGGGCGGCGGCGGCTGCCGGGGGTTGAGGCCCCGCGACTGGGGAGGCGCGGGCTTCCCGCATCGCTGTGTCACGCAACGGTGCCGAGAGGGGGACGGCGGCAGCTCCCTTGGCCCCAGCGAGGCCCGGCACGGCCTGCCCTCTGTCGCCCCCCGCCCCCCGCCGCGGGCGCAGCGCCCCCTCCTCGCCGGCCCCGGCTACATCCCGCCGCGGGCTGCGCGTACCTGCGCCCGCCGCCGGCCCCACCGCGTACGGGAGAGAAAGGGGAGCAGCCCCCACCGCCAACTCGCACATCCACCAGCGCCACCAGGCGATTGGCCCCGCCGCCTCACCCCTGCGCGGGCCCGCCGCCGCCCCATTGGGCAAAGCGGCTGCCCGTCAGGGCCGGGGGGCGGCCCCCCGCTCCCGCCCCGCCCTCCGTGAGGGCCACAGCGAGAGAGGCCCGGCCGCCGCGAGGGGAGGAGAGCCGCGCCATCCGCCCCGCGCCGCCGCGCCGCGGCCGGTTGGTCTTTTTACCTGCCCGGTGGGAGCCGCGACGGAAGCGGCGCAGGCAGCGAGGGCGGCGAAGGAGAGCGAGAGGAACCTCGGTCGCCAGAAGAGAAAATGGCGCCTGCGAAAACCCCGCCTTGTGCTGGCTGCCCGGTGCCGGGGGAGGGGCGCGCCTCTCGCGATGCTTAAAAGCGCGCGCGAGGCGCGCCTCCTATTGGCTGCTGGGGCGCGCGGGGTATTTGGGGACCTGCGCTCGGGGAGCGGCCGCGCCCCCTGCACACGCACCACCCCCCCTCCCCCCCCAGCTCCGCGGCCGTGGTGAGGGCAGGGGCTGCCCCGCCGGTAGCACCTCACCGGTACCGCCTGCTCGCCCCGGTAAGTGCAGGTGGCTCAGCTGCAGGTGAGGCGGGGCGGGGCGGGGCGGGGGGAAGGGGCTCGGCCTCTGTGAGGGGCTGCGGGGTGTGACCCCCACCGCCCTCACCTCCCCTCAGCGCCCCCTTCAGTCAGGGCCCCGGCCCGCGGGGGCAGCGCCGCGCGAGTGGCAGGCTGGCGCCTTACTTTGGTTAAGTAACTGCACGGTGTTTTCTCAGTGGTGGATGTCCCAAGCCTGTCCGTCTTTAAGAGGCCTTTGGACGATGCCCTTGATAACATGCTTAAACTGTTGGTCAGCCCTGAAGGGGTCAGGCAGTTGGCCTAGATGGTTGTTGTAGGTCCCTTCCAGCTGAAATAGTCTATTCTGTTCCATTCTATTCCATTCATGCATAGCTACTTCCTAAACTAACAAGAAGCCAGACCTTATTAGCCGCTAATGTTCCTGAGACCATGACTTGGTGCTATTGCAGCCAAAACCTCGACTGGGTCTCTAGATAACAATGATGTTTCAAGCTGGCTTCCTGTTGCTGGGTACAAAGCTTTCATCCAGTTACAGTGCTGAAGTCACCCTTGTGATACAAGTGCTGATGGATCCCAGCTTGCTTCTGTTGTAGATGGGCTCTCATACTTCTGTTCATGAAAGTGCTGATGAAATGGGAGAATAACTTCTCAGGTCAATTTCTAAAGTAAACTGGGTGTTAACAGCAGCACCCACAGAAATAAAACCAAAAAAATAGGGGACAACCTACTTTTTTTTTTTTGTCCGTTAGCTTTCCATCAGTAACAAAAAGATTTCAGTTATATGTTTCTAATTAAATCAACAGAAAAGGAGAAGTCACCAAGCAGGTTGCTTGTAGAAATCTCCATACTTTCCTGATACTCCATGATGAGTAAACTGCCCATAATTTTTATGCTGTTTGAAACTTCAAATATTGGAAATGCATGTTTATTTTTAGTGTCTGTAGAAGTATTTTTAATTTAAATTGCTTCCGGGTTGTCACACTTAGAATACCAGAACTTCAAACTGAGAGTGAAGTTCTGTATAATACAAGCAAGAGACTTGTCATAACTTTAGCTGTTGTCAGAAGAATAAATATGCCTTTTTGGGTTTTGTTCTAGGGAATTTACTGTCTTAACTTAAAAGAAAATGCCTACATCTAACATTGCAGCAAGAGTGGAAACTTGGCTTTCATCCAGATGGCATGTTAAAGTTCCTTTGGCATGGCTGGAAGCATGTATTAGTTGGATCCAGGAAGAAAATAGTGGTAGTAACTTAAGCCAAGCTCAGATTAACAGGCAGGTATTTGAGCAATGGCTTCTTACTGATCTAAGAGATTTGGAATATCCCATTTTGCCTGACTGCATCTTAGATGCTCCCAAAGGAGAGTTGTCAGGCTTCTACTCCATACAGATTGATTCACTGGTTGATGTTAGCCAGCCAGCATATTCCCAGTTGCAGAAGCTAAGAGGGAAAAATACTGTAAATGAAGAAGTAACAGCGAGTACTCAGGCATTCCAGAAGCCCTGGGAAGCAAAGCCTACTCGAATGCTCATGCTGGAACTAACTGATGGGATACATCAAATTCAGGGGATGGAGTATCAACCAGTGCCAGTCCTCCACAGTAATCTTCCACCGGGAACAAAAATCACTGTACAGGGTAATATTGCATATCGTCTTGGAGTCCTTCTGCTTAAACCAGAAAATGTGAAACTGTTGGGGGGTGAAGTGGATACTCTTTTTCAGGAGTATTCTCAGGAGAGAGTCCTTGCTAGATTAATTGGAGAACCTGAAAACCTTAATTCTGTTGGACGTGCTGGTCATGACCAAATTGTTTCAAGGCCTGTGGATGAATTAGAACAACCTCTAGGCCCTTCAGATGAAGAGCTTTTAGCCAGTCTTGGTGAAAATAATGAATTTACTTTAAACAACGAAACATCTTTAGAAAGCGGATACTGCAGTAGAAGCAACGATTTTCGTACAGCCTCAGGTTCACTGACTGCACACAGTGGAATTGTTTTGCTACGGGAATCTGGAAGTCCTTTGCCTCATTCAGATGAACAAGTTTCACCTCCCATAGAATATGTTGATGGAAATGACTTTCCTTTAGAAGATGACTTTCTTCTGGAAGAAGAGGTACAAAGAGAGCTGGAAGATGCACCACCAGTGGTCATGAACAGAAACATAGGTTTAATTACTGAGAGACTTCCACATACATCTAGAAGCTCCTGCAGTTTATCTTTAAATGCCAGTTGTGAAAAAGATGATGTGAATGAAAGGGATAAGCCTGTAGAAGCTACCAGCAAGAAAAAGTCTTCTGAAAGAACAGTATCTGATGGAGATGGAAATAGTATGAGTAGCTTTTCAAAGCACAAGAGCATACATCATATCAGCAGTTCTGCAGATTTGTCTTTGGAAAATCCTCCTGAAGAAAGGCAGAATGATACAGGCCTGGATGAGAGCAGGTGTAAATCCCAGCATAATTCGGACAGCAGGCTGTTAAATGATGATCCTGTGTTTTTCTCAAAAAACGTTCCAGAAGCAGATCAGCAGAAGAATGATTCACAGACCTTTCCTTGCAGAGCAGTAGAGGCACATTTAGATTTAGATTCTCCACCTTTCACATATATTTCCCTTCTCCTTGCAAAAAAACCAGAAACTGTTACGGTCCTTAAAGTTAAGTGTTTTATTGTTACTCTCACTGGAAACCTCACAAGCAGCAATGGGTCCTGGGGTATAAAGGCAAAAATTTCTGACGGTTCAGCTTATCTTGAAGTAGATTTTGCTGATGATATTCTAACAAGTTTGATTGGCTTTTCAGTGCCTGAAATGAATAGACTGAAGAAGGATCCAGCTTTACACCTGAAGCTTAAAGATGGTTTAGCGAAATGTCAAAAAGAACTGATAGATCTCTGTTGTTTGATGACTATAGAGTTTAATCCACTTCAGTCTAAAGCCACTGTATTAATTCTCCAGGATGCTGATGCGAGGCATCTAGAACAATTGAAGAAACGTTTGAATAAATAACATGTGCAAACTTGCAGACTGTATGTTAGGAATCATTTAAGTCAGATTTCCCCTGAAGGACTGTTGAAAGTTAAAATTTAAAGTTAAATGGTATGTCTTTTCTCTTTTCAGGAAAAATAATGGAAAAGTGGAAGAAGGAGATGACTTGTTGGAGTGAAACTTAGCAGTTTGTTTCTTACAGTGATAGTATTGAAATAAGCTTTCAAATATTTCTGTCTTGATTTAAAATACTCATGTATCAGTTTCATTCTGCAAAATCCTCTGTCTCTTTGACTGGTAATCTAGAGTAGCAGAATTTGTCAGGAAATGGATAACAAACAAACCATCTCATTATACTTTTTCAAGGATGATTACTTACCTGATTTTTAAAAGGTAGCTATAGGAGACTATCAGTCTTTTCTTGGAGGAACGCAGCTGAGTAAGTTTAAACAAAGAATTATTGTTTAAATGCAGTGACTTCTGACTATGCCAGCCTGAAAACTCGAATACATATTCACTGTGCAAGAACCTGAAGTGTAGAGAAATGAAAGATTTTCCTCTAAATGTTCAGCTGTGGGGGAAGAAAAGAAACCCAACCCTATACATAAATGAAATTAAAAGCTACATATTTTTAAGTATTAAAAAAAGGCCAAATATTTTAAAATCTTTTATTAACAGAAAAGACTGATTATAACATATGGGGAATCTATTTTTTGTCATGTTAATGTTAATCAGTGCTAATAGTTTTGAACCCACAGGCAACATTATTCATTAACTCTTACGATTACTTGTCTAACCTTTTCACAGAGTAGTCAAATACTTGTGCTACAAACCTGTTGTATATGTATATTTAATGTTGGTCTTAATTTTTTTCTTCATTTCTGCTTTTAGAATGTATAAAAATAAATATATTCATGTTTTTGTTTAAACTTTGGTGGAAGCTGTTTAGTCATTTTAAAAGAAAAATATACACCTCATTGAGTGTATAGAGTATCAGAAATGGTTTAATTGGGTTTTTGTTCTTCCTTTTCCTTCTTCCCATCCTTTTCCCTTCTCTTTTTTTTTTCTTTGAAATCAGAAGAATTAAAATTCTGCTAGGGGTAGGAGACCAACAACAGAAGTCTGCACAGTGTTGATAGTGTTTGCAAAGAATGTAAAGTTGGTAGCCAGGAGAGGAATTTTTCAATTGGACTGTCAGTAAGCCTTTTCTTTCTCTGAACAATGTCTGTTAGACTATTGGGAATTGCTGTGACAGACTGTCAGTATTGCCCTACTGCCCTGTGCCCAGTTGAGACTTTGAGACTCCAAGTGACTGTCCCCAGTTGAGACTCCAACTGACCTAAGGAAAACTGGAGGTAATTTGCTAAGTAAGGTAAAAATGGAGGAAGTTGGAGGAGGCAGTCTTGAGCTTTTTAAGGCTCAAGGCATGAGCTTTTTTAGGCTCTACTTTATACAGTTTAGAAATGCCTAAATTCCTGTGTACCTTTCCTTCCTCTTCTCCCCCTTCCATCCCTTCTCTGAAAAGAACCTGAGCAAACCATAATCCCATGAGTCATCTTTGGGTTTATTTTCTGAGGTTGTTGGGAATTGTGCATCATTTAGAACTGTAACAGCAAAAGCTTTTGCCAGTGTGGAACCTATATTGCTGGATCTTTATTTACAGTTTCAGAAAAAATTGCTTGTTAGAAGGAGACTGACCAAGCTTCATTGCAAGTAATCCCTGTAAAAGGTAGTACAGCTGACTGCAAACCTTTACTGCAGTTTTATGGAAACATTTTTTTTATGATGAGTTATGGAAACTTCCTTTGAAGTTTTGGCCTTACCATGTGAAAGGAGTCCTTAAAGTTCAAGCTAAACGAATAATCCACAGATTTTATTCTACTTGTGCAAAGCAAGAGCGATATCATTCAAAGCGTGGAAACAAATTAAGTGTTCTCTTTGTTTCAGCTGATGAAGTCACACCTGCCCCTCTTTTTCTGCATTTGTGTTAAGGTTTAGTCATATCTGCTAAAAGAAGTTCGGGCGTCTTCTGTTGTCTTCCCCCCACCACCGCCTTAAAGGTACTGTTATTTGTCTGACTTTTCCTCCTTCTCCTCCCCCAGTTGTCCTTGTCTTCGTTTTCAGGATGTTCTTCCTGGAAGGCTACACCTGAGCCTGTTCTCCAGTGCGAGCAAGAAGGTAAATCTCAGTACTGCTAGCTGTTTAGAGCTTGACTGCTCTGCAGGTATTTCAGTGCAATTTTCTGGCTTATAATGATTCCAGATGTGTGTTTAAGCTTCTAGAATTAATGAAAAGTGTTGCATAGTTTTTCAGACAAGAAAATTAATGAAGTGATTTTGAGAAAGCATGCTTAGTTAAGAGCAGTATGTCAAACAGAAAATGGCATATGTGCATACCAGTCATTGGTTCATGCCTTATCCACTTTATTGGCCCTCAGAACCAACTTTATCTATTGCCATCCTTAATGCTTTTGTGCTGCGTGTATATATTGTGTGTGTATTTTGCCTCCCTGTGCCAAGCAGTGGTGCATGTCGCAGTCCTTCATGTAGTCAGAGTTCTTAGAGGCTGAATTCAGAGAACAGGCTGCAACCCCAACTGACCATGGTAGTGATCCGGAGCAGAGTTACGGCCACACTCTGGCTAGGGAGTGCAAAAGAATCTGTAGGAGCTGCTGAAGGCAATTGTCATGGCAGCTGCTCTCACGAGTTACTTGTAGCCTTCTAGAAGAAAGCAGTTCCTGCTCTTTCTATCATCTCTTCTCCATGCTATTTTACAAACTTTCTTGCTAACATTGTTTCAGCTGCAGTGTATCTGACTGTGTGCAGTTTCAGAAGCTGAATTCTTCAGGAATGTTTTCAAATTAATGGGGAAAATAAACTGCCTTTTTCATTGGTGATCACAGTGGAAACTTCCAACTAACTCAGTTTTAACATATGAAACCTACTATGTTCTCACAGTGACTTGGAGGTTATTATATTGATGATGAAAGTTTGCTCTTCCTGCCTTTCCTACATTTGTTAGAGAAAATGAAAACAATAAATTGGCTACAGTGGTGCTAGGTAGCTGCATCAGAATATCCCATTTAAAAGCTCTGTCACTAAGGCAAGGTAGCAGAAAAAAGAAAGTTCTCAGAAACTTTGCTGTGCCCTACTTCCTTTAAATGTATTCACTCTCAAATTGTAGAATAAGGCAGTGGCTAGACCAAAGAATATGTGGTAGGATTCCAAATAAACTAGGCTGGCCAAACCAGCTTGAGGATTAGCCTAATCCTGCTGGATACTAGTTTGGCCACAATGATGCATGCATGTCATTGTAACCCAGCAACTTCTTTCTTGTTGAATGAAGGTAGCGTCCTAAGGAAGCAACAGCTAGTTGTAATAATATCATCTTAAAGTACCAGTTAGGAATGTTAAGGGATTTCTTAAAGGATGTACTGTACTGCTCCAGTAGTGTGACTTCACACTAAAAGAATTATGTATTTCAGCTTGTATCTGTAGGAGAAATTTTTGCAGTAGCTGACTATGGAACATGATTAGATAGAACAGTAAACATAACATTTGGTTCTAAATATAAAGCCCTCTTTAATAGTGTCTTGCTATAATATAATGTCAAGCATTTCTGTTTAGAATAAAAAGGTAATAACTTTAAGCTTTTTGTTAAAGGGAGGGAAGAGTGATTTATAGTACAGTATTTCTGAGTTATCTGATTGCAATCAAGCTTAAATGTATTTACGTGGAAGGAAAGGCCCAAAAGGACTTTAAATAGTACCTCTCACTTCAGATTCAGTTCTCTGCATTATGATCCTAGAAGGAACAGAATGACAACAGTAATGACAGCAAATGAGAGGTTAGGGGCAGCCTGACATTGCAACTCTTTTTAATCCAACATAAGAGGTAGAAGTTTCCTACAACTCTGCTTCTCATATAAATGTATGTGTAGCAGACTTTTGTACCAGTGTGTCACTTTTAAATGTTTTTTTTCCTTAAGGATTTTTTTTCCCTATTTACACTGGGTTTTCTAGCAGGGCAAAATTGCATAGCGTTGCTGTAAGAATTTGTCTTGCTTCTGATTCTTAGCCTTCTCTTATGGCTGAACAAACCCAGTTCTTTCATCCTCTCCACGGAGTGGCATATGCTCCAGCTTCCCATGATCACCTTGGCAGCCATCCGCTGGTCACCTGCTCCACTATGTCAGTGGCTTTCTTGTAGTAGGGAGCCCAAAATCGGACACAGTACTGCACATGCAGTCTCACAAGTGCTGGAAACAGAAGGCAGCTTGCTTTCTTGGACCTGCTTGCTGCTGTTATAGAGGCTGGTCATTGCCACTCCAAGGTCACATTGCTGACTTATGTTCAACCTGTATACCAGGGCACACAGGTTTTATTCTGTAAAGTTGCCTTCTAACTAGTCGGCTCCCAACCCATACTGTTGCATGGGGTTATTTCTGCTAAGATGAATGACTTTGCATCTCCCTTTGTTGAACTGAAGGAGTTTTCTATCAGTCCCATGTATCCAGTCAATGTGGTACTGGTTCTCTAGCACTGCCTGCTTTCTTTCCTTTTCTTCCCCTTGCCCCTCCCTGCCATGTCTGGTAGCTTTTCCCCTGCCCCTGCTTGCACCTTATCTATGCAATCAGAAACCTTTTCCTAGAGGGAATCAGGCTGGGCAGACATGATTTGCCATTGGTAGACTCATGCTGGCTGTTCCAAATCACCATCATCTCCTTCATGTGCTTGGCTATGGATTTAGGGAGGATCTGCTCTAACCTCTGGGACTGAAGTCAGGCTGCCCAGTCGGTAGCTTCCTGGATCCTCCTCCCTGAAGATGGGTGTGACACTTGCCTTTTTCCAGTCATCAGGAACCTCCTAATTGCTGCGATCTTTGCAATATAATAGAGAGTGGCCTTGTGGTCACACGAGCCAGCACCCTCAGCAGCACCCTGTCTATTCCCATGGAGAGTTGCATGTGTTTGCAGGGTAAAGTACTCTGGTATTACCAGGAGGTGCTAGTGCATGTGATAGAATCATGGAATCATTTAGGTTGGAAAAGACCTTTAAGATCATAGAGTCCAACCATTAACCTAACACTACCAAGTCCACCACCAAACCATGTCCCTAAGCACCACATCTACACGTCTTTTAAATACCTCCAGGGATGGTGACTCAACCGCTTCCCTGGGCAGCCTGTTCCAATGCCTGACAACCCTTTCAGTGAAGAAATTTTTCCTAATACACAATCTAAACCTCCCCTGGCACAACTTGAGGCCATTTCCTCTTGTCATATCACTTGGTACTTGGCAGAAAAGACCAGTACCCATGTTACTACAACCCCCTTTCAGGTAGTTGTAGAGAGCTGTAAGGTCTCCCCTCAGCCTCCTTTTCTCCAAACTAAACAGCCCCAGTTCCCTCAGCCGCTCCTCATAAGACTGGTTCTCTAGACCCTTCACCAGCTTCGTTGCCCTTCTCTGGACACGCTCCAGCACCTCAATGTCTTTCCTGTGGTGAGGGGCCCAAAACTGAACACAGCACTCGAGGTGCGGCCTCACCAGTGCTGAGTACAGGGGGACAACCACTTCCCTCGTCCTGCTGGCCACACTAGTTCTGGTACAGGCCAGGGTGCTACTGGCCTTCCTGGCCACCTGGGCACACTGCTGGCTCACATTCGGGCAGCTGTCGACCAACACCCCGCAGGTCTTTCTCTGCCGGGCAGCTTTCCAGCCGCTCTTCCCCAAGCCTGTAGCGCTGCATGGGGTTGTTGTGACCCAAGTGCAGGACCTGGCACTTGGCCTTCTTGAACCTCATACAATTGGCCTCAGCCCATTGATCCAGCCTGCCCAGATCCCTCTGTAGAGCCTTCCTGCCCTTGAGCAGATCAACCCTCCCTCCCAACTCGGTGTCATCTGCAAACTTACTGAGGGTGCACTCAATCCCCTTGTCCAGATCGTTGATAAAGATACTAAATGGAACTGGCCCCAGTACTGAGCCCTGGGGAACACCCCTTGTGACCCGCCGGCAACTGGATTTAACTCCATTCACCACCACTCTTTGGGCCCGGCCATCCAGCCAGTTTTTTACCCAGAGAAGAGTACACCCGTCCAAGCCATGAGCAGCCGTTTCTCCAGGAGAATGCTGTGGGAAACAGTGTCAAAGAGTTTGCTAAAGTCCAGGTAGACAACATCCACAGCCTTTCCCTCATCCACTAAGTGTGTCACCTTGTCATAGAAGGAGATCAGGTTAGTCAAGCAGGACCTGCCTTTCATGAACCCATGCTGACTGGGCCTGATCCCCTGGTTGTCCTGTACGTGCCATGTGATGGTACTCAAGATGATCTGCTCCATGACCTTCCCTGGCACTGAGGTCAGACTGACAGTTCCTGTAGTTCCCCAGATCCTCCTTCCAGCCCTTCTTGTAGATGGGCACCACATTTGCTGACTTTCAGACAACTGGGACCTCCCCACTTAGCCAGGGCTGCTGCTACATGTCTGAAAGTGGCTTGGTGAGCACTTCTGCCAGCTCCCTCAGTACCATTGGGTGGATCCCATCCAGCCCCATAGACTTGTGCGTGCCTAATGGGTGTAGCCTGTTGCTAACCATTTCCCCTTGGATTACAGGGGCCTCATTCTGTTCCCTGTCAGTGTCTTCCAGCTCAGGGGGCTGGGTACCCTGAGAACAATTGGTATTGTTACTAAAGACTGAGGCAAAGAAGGTGCTAAGTACCTCATCCTCTTCCCCATCCTTTGTCACTATGTGTGTCGTCCCGTCCCGTCCCCTCCCCCCCCCACCCCGCGTCCAATAAGGAGATTCTCCTTAGCCCTCCTTTTTTTGCTAATGTATGTATATAAACATTTTTTATTGTCTTTTATGGCAGTAGACACATTAAATTCTAGTTAGGCTTTGCCCATTCTAATTTTCTCCTTGCATAACCTCACAACATCCTTGTAGTCCTCCTGAGTTGCCTGCCCCTTCTTCCAAAGGTCATAAACTCTGCTTTTTTTCCTGAGTTCCAGCCAAAGCTCTATGTTCATCCAGGCTGGTGGTCTTCCCTGCTGGCTTGTCTTTGGGCACATGGAGACGGCCTGCTCCTGCGCCTTTAAGATTTCCTTCTTGAAGAATGTCCAGCCTTCCTGGACTCCTTTGCCCTTCAGGACTGTCTCTGAAAAGACACTGTCAACCAGTCTCCTGAACAAGCCAAAGTCTGCCTTCCAGAAGTCCAAGGTAGCAGTTCTGGTGACCCCCCTCCTTAGTTCGGCGAGAATCGAAAACTCTTATCATTTCGTGATCACTATGCCCATGACAGCCTCCAGACATCACATCACCCACAAGTCCTTCTCTGTTCACAAATAACAGGTCCAGCAGGGCACCTTCCCTAGATGGCTCACTCACCAGCTGTGTCAGGAAGTTATCTTCCACACACTCCAGGAACCTCCTAGTGTGTTTCCTCTCTGCTGTATTGTATTCCCAGTAGACATCTGGTAAGTTGAAGTCCCCCACGAGAACAAGGGCTAGCGTTTGTGAGACTTCTCCCAGCTGCTTATAGAATATATCGTCTGCTTCTTCATCCTGGTTGAGTGGTCTAGAACAAACTCCCACCATATCTGCCTTGTTGGCCTTCTGCCTGATTCTTACCCATAAACACTCAACCCTATCATCACCATCATCAAGCTCTAGACAATCAAAATACTCCCTAACATACAGGGCTACCCCACTGCCTCTGCTTTCTTGCCTATCCCTTCTGAAGAGTTTATAGCCATCCATTGCAGCACTCCAGTTGTGCATGTCATCCCACCATGTTTCTGTGATGGCAACTATATCGTGGTTTTCCTGCTGCACAATGGCTTCCAGCTCCTTCTGTTTGTTGCCCATGCAGCATGCATTGGTGTAGATGCACTTCAGCTGGTTTATTGATCCCACCACCTTTTTGAGGCGACAAGCCCTTATTCTTACCTGACCATTCTCAGGTGCTTCCATGGTTTCTAACACATCAGTAACCCTTGTGTCTTTGCTGCCACATGGAACTCCGTCCCCTACCTCCACTGAGATGGCAGACCGAAGGACCTCGCTAGCACACCATCCCTCAAACATTGGCGTGCCACCCCCAGGCTTATCTCTAGCGAGCCTGGTTTTGTCCCTTTCCCCCTTCAAATATAGTTTAAAGCACTTTCAATGAGCCCCGCTAACTCCTGTGCAAAGATTGTTTACCCCCTTTGAGACAGGTGTACCCCGTCTGTCGCCAGCAGGCCTGGTGTTGTGTAGACCAACCCATGATCAAAAACCCCAAAATTCTGCCAGTGACACCAGGCTTGGAGCCTGGTATTGATCTGCTGGCTCTTCCTGTTTCTTCCCTCATCATTCCCTGAAACTGGAAGGATAGAGGAGAACACTGCTTGTGCTCCTGATCCCTTAACCAGTTGTCCGAAGGCCCTGAAGTCTCCCTTGATTGCCCTTGGACTTCTTGTTGCAACTTCATTGCTGCCTACTGGAAAAATCAATAATGGATAATAATCTGAGGGCTGTACCAGGGTCAGAAGTTTTCTCTTCACATCTTTAACCCAGGCCCCAGGGAGGCAGCAGACTTCCCTAAGAAGCAGGTCTGGTCTGCATATTGGGCCTTCGATTCCCTTCAGAAGGGAGTCTTCTATGACAATGACTTGTCTTTTTTTCTTTATGGAAGCGGTTTTAAGGGAGGGTTTAGGCTGACTTAACCTTGGCAACACCTCCAAGCTGGATGGACCATCTCAGTAAGAAACACACTTAGATTCTGTAAAGTACCATTTAAAATGCTAGTTATTAGAGCTAACGCTTTTGGATAAAGGCAAGGCCACACAGGTGGCATAATCTCTGGTACCAAGCGGGAGCTGCCCATCAGCTCCTCCAGCACCATGCACTGCCTGAGCTTGTCCTGCAGTCAAGGGATTTGTGCAGCGCATTGCAGCCTGAAGTCGACGCTGGGTGTGCACAGCGCAGGCCTGCACCTGCTCAGGTTAAGCGTGGTGTGGGTCACTGACCTCTCCATGTGTAATGGTCTTCTGGTCAGGATCGCTGCACTCCCTGTCCCGTCCCCTGCCATGGGTTGTACTACCTTTCTGCAGATCCTGTTATTAGGCTCAGGGAAATGGGAGGCCAGGAAGGAGACCTTAACCAGTGAAAACCAAGGCAAAAAAAAGCATTGAGCACTTTAAGTCTTTCCCTTGTCCTTTGTCAGTAGGTCCCCTCTCTCACTGAACAGTGAGCCCCATTTTCCTCAGTCTTCCTTCTGCTCCTGATGCACTTACAAAAGCCCTGTTTGTTGCCCTCATCCTTATGTGCTTGACCAGTGTCTCTATATTCTTCCTGAAATTCCCTCCATGTACTTACTTTTTCACATCTGTGTTCAGTCAGGGGTTGCCTGCCCATCCATGCTGGCATCTTGCCACAACAGCTTGGTTTTCTGCACTGTCCAGTGTTTGTGTGCTTCAGAGAGGTTATCCTGAAAAGCAACGTACTACCCTGGGCCTTTCTGCGTACCTGGGCAGTCTCTAGTTGGATCCAAGTAGATCCCTAAATAAGCTGCAGTCAGATCTCCTGAAGCTCAGAGATGTGTTATTTAACTTCCTTACTTCTCTGACCATTTAAAACAACACAATGTCACGATCACTGCAGCCAGGACTGCCCTTAACCTTTCCATCTTTAGGTCTTTCTTGTTTATGAGTGGCAGGTCCTGCAGAGCTTTTCCTGTCATCCACTCATGGATCACCTGCTTCTTTTGGTATCTGGATTGCCTGTGTAAGCTGTAAGTTATTTAGGAGAAGGACTGTGTCATAAGTTTCATATTGTAATACAAGTCACAGTTAACACTGGTTTTACTATATTGGCAGTGTGGATGGTGGAAGAACATAACTTGTTTGATGGGACAATACTACTTAAAAAGCCACAGCAAGATACAGCTTGTTTTGTGGCAGATGAAAATCTAATCTTTAGACTATTTTCAAGAACAAAACTGTCATTGATTTTAACAAAGTACCATTAATATGAAAAAGGGCAAAATGCAGGCTTCCTGAATACCATCTGTATCAGTAATGCAGCATGAACCAGAAAGGTGAACTGAGTTGGATGAACTGAGAGAGATTCATAGAAGGAGTTACAGATTAGAGGCCTTTCAGGACAAAGGTATTTCCCTGTTTACTGAGGGAGCTCTCACGATGTCATTGCAGCAAAGAAAAAGAATTTTGCCTCAATTCTGTGGCTACTCAAAAGAGCAGTAGGAATTTCAATCCAAGTGGCTGAAAACATCTAATTTTCAGCTCTGTTAAGCACCTTATCTGTAAGTGGAGGTGGGAGCTGGGAGACATTCAGTACTTAATGCTTCTTACTAGCTAAATGAGCATCTCCCTGCCCAGCGATTTAGCCTTTTTAGAAGCACTTAAATCCTTGCACAGACTGCATGGAGAGCCTATACAGTTAACTTGGCTGGTATGGACCACCCTGACATATTAAGCAACTTCTTTGTGTTTGCATCCTTGGTAGTTTTGAATTTTGTCCTTGGATAAGAACAGCCTTTGCTATAGGGGGAGAAAAAAAGCAGATTATTATTTCTGCATAAAGGGTCAAGGGCTTTCTTTAATGATGTTGATAATTACGGGACAAGTATGAGGCAATGGTAGCATTAACTGCAGCAGATGATGGTCTGATCTCACTGTTGAAGTACTGGCAGAATCACAACCTTTGCAAAGCATTCTTTTGGATTAAAAAAAGTCTTAAAATGCTAAGGTGAAAATATGCATATGTTCAAAGAATCTGTGATGGAAGAGAGTATGATTTATGATAATTAAGAGGAAATATTTTATTCCACTAACAGCATTTAGGAAATAAATGTAATTACAAGCTAAACTTTCACAACTGACTATTCTGCATTTAGGACAATTTCTTTTAATATTTACAATTACAAGACAATAATCATTTAACAGATGTGTACTATATATAAAATATTGGCAAGCATTATTGCTATTAAACCACAAATCTGGCATTTATTGTAAAGAAAAACATACTTAGCAGCCCCAGGACTGCTGGCTTCCTAAACACATGCTTAGATAATTTACCCCCTGGTATCACCTATTAGTGTAGTTGCCCTCATGCAGTTTCTCCAAAGTAGAAAATGCCATTAAATGGGAAGTGTAAATAAGGATCTACTTGCACTTTAAAACATTCAAATAATCATTTAATAGATACATTTTTGTGAAAACGCATGTGTATTGCCTGGAAAATTTTACTTACAAATCGGTTACTCAAATGCAAACATTGATGAAAAATACCCTTGAGCTGCCAAGACTATGCTGCCAAGCGTGTGTGCAGCAAGGGCCTATATAAAATAAATGTTATACCATTTTAAAATATATGTTAAGGTATGCAAGGACACTGAAATAAGTTTTACTTTTTGTTTCACGTGTGGTCGGATACAAAGCTGACGGGCATCAGCTGTTAAATACTATAATGTGGTCACATTTGGTAGCACAGGCAAAGCCAAAACAGGAGAAAAGCAAATGTCTTACCTACAGGGTCTGTTGCTATTCATGAAGAGACATGACGTTGATGCTACGTTATGTTTTTAATAACTACATTAGCTTTTATTTATGACCTTATTTTCTAACACTAGTGTTGTAGAACATAGGTTATAATATTTTTAAATGTAAAATAAGAGAGAACGGTGTGAAATAATCCTCTGTCTCCAGCAAAATACTATATCTACTGTCTCTAGTATTGGTGATGGTAGCTGACTAATCGTGAGACAAAAAGAAAAAAGTCAGGTTTTCTTCTGTCAGGTAATACCAGTTAGGTGGTATTCTTTTCCAAGCTGCATTTAAAACTTCTGATTTAATGATCATCCTTCAATTTCTGCTATTTGAAAAACAGAACTGGGAATTAGTTTGATCTAATAATATCTTAGTAGTGGCTTTTATGAAGTTAATAATCAGTAAATTAGGCCCTGGGTACACATAGAAAAATTTAAAAGTGAAATAATTTTGTACACTCACAGCTAAGTACTATTTATCCATATGCAAGTAGAGTTAATCAGTGTGCACTGACAGAAGTAAATGTACAAAATGCGGTGTGGCTATGTATTTATCCATTTTTTAATATATTTTTCTAATAGCAATTTATTCTTGTGACACAGAATGTGATATGCTTCAACAGTATACTATATATTGATGGAGCTCTTACAAAACCACTCTCTGGTAGATAGGAGTTACGTATTACAGCCTCTGTTGCCACTTGTTTGTAGAGGGAAGCTTTTTTTAAAAAAAGTTTTTTTCAGCTGCAGGTACATGAAAATGTGTGCTAAGAAAAAATATTAATGCTTTGATAATCTTAACAAACTGATTTAAATGCGCAGTTCAACATTATTTATGAAGACTCATTATTTTGTGAAATTAATAATTTTGAATCTAAAAATTCAAAATTATGTCTTCAGTGTATTTTACCACTTTAGATCTTCCTGAGAAATATGGTCATTGTTTGTTGATATTGTATTCTACCAGGTATTTCAAAATTCAAGAGAGATGTTTTGTGATGGAAGTAAGCAAACCAAATTTTTATCACAATGAAGGCATGTTTTAGTATTTTGTCAGCTAAGATTTTGTGTTGATCTGATACTGGGTAATTGTGTGTCTGCATTTCTGACTTCATTTTGGGAGTGTAAGAGATTGTTAGAGGAGGAGAATTTGTTAGTGGAAAAGGAAGGGGTAGTTGATGAGAAAGGTATCTTAAAGGAAGTGTATTTATTCTAGCAAGATGTTTCCTTAAGTAGAGAAAAAAAGTAAAAGATTAAATAAAACAACATTAAAAAAACAAGCATCATTTGCTCGTTTTAATTTAATTCAGTTTCTGTAGAAAAATATATTTAAACTAAGGTTGCTGTTCTAGGTGAGGAAGCAATGTTATTAACACATACAGTGTATTTGATGTTGCGCTAGTGGTCTGCACAGAGCAATCAGTAGCAAAATTTTCATTGGACCCTCTCATAGCACAACTCATCTACAAGAAGTACTCCTTAATACACACAAAAATTAATTTCCCATAGTACTTAAAAACTTTGTGTGTCATGCTTAAGGCTACTGTGGTTTTTTTGACACTGCTGTCTCATCCTGCATATTGTTGGAAGCAAAAACTTGTATGTTTGTTCGATGGAAGAAGTCTACAAACCATTCAGATGTCTGGGGTAACCTGATGCCTTTCAGGCACAGAAAGTGAATTTGTGTGTTTTTATGGGGGACAGGTTCAGTGTAACTACATTACTCGTGATATAATTGACACAGACTGACAATTGTTGGACATTGTGTTATTGGTATAAAGATGTTTAAATTGGTATAATTTATGCCAGTTTGCAGAAGCTGTGTAATAACCCCAGTTAATAAAATACTGTCCATATTGTGCCTTAAGATTTAGGTGGAATTTGGCTGACTGAAAAAAATTAAGGAACTGATTATTTCATACGGTAGTTCTGCATTTGGTTTAGATCTATATCAACCAGCTTGGCCATTAAAAGAAGCTATTAGACCTTTCCTGCCCCTGTTTTCATGCTTGCACACCATCTTCTTTGTGCTGGATTAAAAACTATGAAAAACATCACCATAATGCTGCTAGGTTAAAAACTATCTTTAGTTGCTGCTGCTGGTTTGGCCTTTAGCCTGCATCAGTTCCCTGAGGTACAAAAGAGGAAATAGTGCAGAGGTGGAAAGAAGCAGGGGGAGGGTCATGGAGAGGTGCATATGCTTGTTTAAAGCATGTGAAACTCCAGCCATAGACACAATTCTGCTGATGGACAGCAACAGGTGTCTTTTGGAACCAGCTGGAGGAAGGTAGGATGAAAATATAGGAAGAGGCCAAGTAAAGAACACAAGAGAAGGAAGCTAAGTTGTTCAGCATTTGAATATAACAATGAAAAAAAGCTTACTGTATCCTCTCTTTTCTTCCATGAAGGAAGCAATGGCTTTGTCAGAAAGAGTAAAGAATAATAAACAAGGGAGGAGGGAAAAAGCAGAAATTCAAAGCTGTCCAGAACATTGAAAAAGAGTAAGTGATTGCAGAAAGCCCATTTCAACTGCAGGAGAAGCTAAAATTGAAAAACTTATGTATTTATACTGACTAAAGATACCAGTGAATATATGCAAAATAATTGGAAGAAATTGCTTGATTTGAGAGGCTTTAGTATCTACACTGTGTTTCCTGTTGGAATTTTCCTAGTCAAAAGAAAAAGGAAGGCACAGCGAATCATCATTTTCTCATCGGTATTTCATTAAACTTTAATTTCTTATGTCTGGAAGTGTTAAAATATAAACTGTACTTCTGTGAATGAGTGCACAAATAATGTCTGCATAATAATAATGTCTTTATCTCTCTGAGAGGCAGTAACATATTACTGTTTTCTTTAAACAGTCTTGAAAAATGGTAGTAACTTCATTTTTCACAGCAGAATTTGGAAGGGTGTGCAATGCAGGTATTACTCAAGCAAAAGGAATTGTAGGTTTAAAATTTTTTTCCCAAGAAAACAAGTAGTGTGTCTCAGCATATTTTGAACCCAATTCTACCCCATCCTGTTGACATGCTGCACTAAATTCAACACAGTGAATACAGGGCCAGTTGTAGCAGTTTGCCCATCTCTCCACTGGTTAGGAGTATAGCTTTCTTCTAGGTAGTAATATCCCAGTTCCTGTAAGTTGCGTAAGTAAAGAACCAACTGGTTTTATTTGGTTGGCTCATAAAGTCATTACAAGACAGACAATGATGCTGATTTTGTAGCATTATTTGCAACTGTGAAGGGCAGGCGTGGGGGGGAAGGATGCTCAATGCTGAGTTTTCCCCTGATGCTTTTTAAACAATGCATTTATCTGTTCTTCATTTTTCAAAGTATCTTCTCCAGCTGTGCAGTTATAATTCAACAATATCATGTACTGTCACTTCTGCATTAGTAAATACCTAGGACCTGCTGAGTAATTATGAAATAACCTCATAATGAAATGCAGCAAAGAGTTCTAATTAAATTTTGAAGTTGCTTAACAACTATTCTACTTAAAATGAGAATTTTCTAACCGTGTTTCCTAATGAGTTCTCAGAATACATTACTAAAAATGTATAAATGATGTGGTAAATGCATGAAATGTGATTTTCCACACCTCCAGTGTGTGGAAAACCATTTGTAAACAAAATAAACTCATACACAAAAAATAAAATATTAACTGATGTTGGAATACTAGGGCAACTACATGAAATTTTTAATAATTTTTTTCTATAAACAAAAATACAGGAAGCCTGTAAAGGTTGACATCAACAGCCCATGTAATTCAGTATTTTGTCCCTGAAAATGTCTAGTACTGGTTGCAGAGGGTAGCATGGAAAGCGTATAGTGCTACCTCCCTGATTCCTTCAGCAGTCTTGGGCTCGTGGACCCCCTAAGCCAGAGGTTGTACCTTTGCACTTAATAGTCCCTGATGGAAATTAAGAAAATGCAGTAACTGGACTACACCTATACCAGAAGGTTTGGTGAATATAAAATGTTGGCTAAAAATGTGATTCTTGTATACCATCTCTGATTCAGGGACTGCAAAACTTACGTTCAAAGAACAAATATTATGTCAATATAAGATGATTCCTAGTTTGCTGACATTGATATCCCTTTCTGTTGCAACACAGGCCTTATTCAGGATAATGTGTTTTGAAAAATCTGGTATGCTCACAATCACTAATAGAAGTACAGTTAATGCCATAATCCCCATATCAGTAGTATTTCTTAAACTGTAAAAACAACCCCCCAAAAACACAAGAACAACCAAAAGCCTCCACACAAGTTAATCTGTCTAAGCATGAAAACCAGCTAATTTAAAACACTAACTGAACATTTACAAGTAGCATTCGATTAATGATCATACTATGAATTAATAATTGTTTGGAATTCATAGCAATGCTACATGAAATGGTAATAATAGTATTATTTTGAAAGACCTTTTTGACAACTGTTAACTTCAGTAAGGGTAGATAGAACCATTCTAAGGAAAATCCTCATTAGGTTAGAGAAATAAATATACAGAAGTAGATATATTGCTAAGAACAAGTATCTCAATCACACAGAAGCCTTACCAATAATTTAATGCTGTCTTCCAGTGTCTCACTTTCCTGTTGTGTATACTGCTCATGCTTTTTTTCTCCTATTCTTTATGTTTTGTTTTCTTGAAATACAAGTTCATTAGGATTTATACTATTTTTTTAATGACATATTTATTAAGTGTCTACTATTTTTGGTCCTGCTGTCATTTGGACCTTCTAAGTATATCACGGTACAAAATATAAAGCAACATTTTACTAAGAATCGCAGAATCGTGGAATCATTTAGGTTGGAAAAGACCTTTAAGATCATAGAGTCCAACCATTAACCTAACACTACCAAGTCCACCACCAAACCATGTCCCTAAGCACCACATCTACACGTCTTTTAAATACCTCCAGGGATGGTGACTCAACCGCTTCCCTGGGCAGCCTGTTCCAATGCCTGACAACCCTTTCAGTGAAGAAATTTTTCCTAATACACAATCTAAACCTCCCCTGGCACAACTTGAGGCCATTTCCTCTTGTCATATCACTTGGTACTTGGCAGAAAAGACCAGTACCCATGTTACTACAACCCCCTTTCAGGTAGTTGTAGAGAGCTGTAAGGTCTCCCCTCAGCCTCCTTTTCTCCAAACTAAACAGCCCCAGTTCCCTCAGCCGCTCCTCATAAGACTGGTTCTCTAGACCCTTCACCAGCTTCGTTGCCCTTCTCTGGACACGCTCCAGCACCTCAATGTCTTTCCTGTGGTGAGGGGCCCAAAACTGAACACAGCACTCGAGGTGCGGCCTCACCAGTGCTGAGTACAGGGGGACAACCACTTCCCTCGTCCTGCTGGCCACACTAGTTCTGGTACAGGCCAGGGTGCTACTGGCCTTCCTGGCCACCTGGGCACACTGCTGGCTCACATTCGGGCAGCTGTCGACCAACACCCCGCAGGTCTTTCTCTGCCGGGCAGCTTTCCAGCCGCTCTTCCCCAAGCCTGTAGCGCTGCATGGGGTTGTTGTGACCCAAGTGCAGGACCTGGCACTTGGCCTTCTTGAACCTCATACAATTGGCCTCAGCCCATTGATCCAGCCTGCCCAGATCCCTCTGTAGAGCCTTCCTGCCCTTGAGCAGATCAACCCTCCCTCCCAACTCGGTGTCATCTGCAAACTTACTGAGGGTGCACTCAATCCCCTTGTCCAGATCGTTGATAAAGATACTAAATGGAACTGGCCCCAGTACTGAGCCCTGGGGAACACCCCTTGTGACCCGCCGGCAACTGGATTTAACTCCATTCACCACCACTCTTTGGGCCCAGCCATCCAGCCAGTTTTTTACCCAGAGAAGAGTACACCCGTCCAAGCCATGAGCAGCCGTTTCTCCAGGAGAATGCTGTGGGAAACAGTGTCAAAGAGTTTGCTAAAGTCCAGGTAGACAACATCCACAGCCTTTCCCTCATCCACTAAGTGTGTCACCTTGTCATAGAAGGAGATCAGGTTAGTCAAGCAGGACCTGCCTTTCATGAACCCATGCTGACTGGGCCTGATCCCCTGGTTGTCCTGTACGTGCCATGTGATGGTACTCAAGATGATCTGCTCCATGACCTTCCCTGGCACTGAGGTCAGACTGACAGTTCCTGTAGTTCCCCAGATCCTCCTTCCAGCCCTTCTTGTAGATGGGCACCACATTTGCTGACTTTCAGACAACTGGGACCTCCCCACTTAGCCAGGGCTGCTGCTACATGTCTGAAAGTGGCTTGGTGAGCACTTCTGCCAGCTCCCTCAGTACCATTGGGTGGATCCCATCCAGCCCCATAGACTTGTGCGTGCCTAATGGGTGTAGCCTGTTGCTAACCATTTCCCCTTGGATTACAGGGGCCTCATTCTGTTCCCTGTCAGTGTCTTCCAGCTCAGGGGGCTGGGTACCCCAGGCAACTTATTGCTGTCTCCAAATTCTGCCCTTTCAGATACAGGACATAAGTAGAATAAATTCTTTGGCCAGAAAAAGCTGGTTTTCTGCCCTTTGATTTACAATCCTGAAGACAGCTGAGGCTGCTAATTTCACAAGGTAGAGATTACCAGAATGCAGCACTTTTCCATCACGTTCACTCCTTGCTCCAGGCTTTTGAGTGATGAATAAGAAGACAATGGGAACACAATAGTGGGAGTAGAGTAGGGATTTCTGCTCCAAGAAGCATGAGACTGGCATAACTGATTTTTTATTTTACATCTCAAAAATATTAAGACTTTTTTGTTTATTTCCTGATATTCGAGCCTGAGGATGCATACTCTCAAACTGTCGTCTCACTCTAGTATACCCCTTACATTTGTCGATACTCTAAGAGTAGGGTCTCTGGTGGTAACCACTTTACCCACACAAGCCCTCCCTTTAGAGGCTTTCTGCCTTAACTGTACTGCACATTGTCTGGTGCCTCTCAAAACCAAAGTGACTGAAGAGGACTTCAACTATAATTGCAGTCACTGGCTGCCAGTGGCACTCTGGCACTTAGCACACCAGCTAAGAGGAGACGAGTTTTTCCTGCCCTGCAGACCTCAGTATCTGTAAGAGAGGAAGGGGAAAATGCAGCAGAGAGGACTGAGTTTTTATAAGACAGAAAGTAAGGAAAAGGCAGAGGCTAGAGGAAATGAAAGCATCAAAGATGCAGCAAATCATATTTTTGTAAAGGGGTTGTGCAAGGGCAGAAGACAGTCCTGAGTTTTTGGGTACATGGACAGAAGAATAGGAAGCAAAAACTGGAGATACATGTAAGAGGGAGGCAAGGGTCAGGTAGATAGAGAAAAAGGAAAATTGGGTATGTGAAGGCATGCAGAGGCAAAAGGGCAGGAGAGCTAAAGTGAGAAACTTGAACAGATGTGAGAAAGAGTCTGAGCATGAACTATAAGATGACAGTAGATAGGCAGAAACTGAAAGCTGTGACACTGGAAACTTGCGGAGCTGGAAAAAAAAGAAGCTTGATGGTATGGCAGAAAGGTACAGGCAGCCAAGCTGGGGGTATAGTGCCTATGTGCATAGAGATAAGAGAGATGGGATCATGTGCACTAGTATTTCTAAAACATCCTTCAAGTCACTGCCAAAATTGTATGTTTTTTCTGTCATCCTCTTCTCAGAAATTACTAACCATATCTGCTAACATTTCTGTGAGTTAGCCTGGGGCAGGGATCTAGGATGACGATTGGATGTTTTAAGTATGATTCAAAACAACCTTGGCAAATTGGATATGCAGTTTAAAAACAAACAACAATGAAATTCAGTCAGAACAAGTACAAGGTATTACTCTTCAGGAGAAGCAACAGACTGCTCAAATTAAGTATGGACAGTAACTGGTTAGGCAGCAGCTCTTCAGGGAGTTATGGGCTGTAGTGGACCACAGAGCGTGTCAGCCTCAGCCTCTTGTGACTATGAAAACAACAGGTGTTGAACAAGGGAATATGAAAAGGTTTAAAATGTGAAAGACACATGCGGTAGGTCAACCATGGTGGGCAGCTGAGCCTCATGCAACTACTCACTCCCTCCCCACCATTGGGATGGGGGAGAGAATCGAAGGGTAAAAGAAAAAAACTGAGGTTGAGATGACATCTTAGCAGATAAAGCAAAAAATGTGCAAACAAAGCAAAATAATGCATTCATTCACTGCTTCCCATCGGCAGGCAGGTGTTCAGCCATCTCTGGGACAGCAGGGCTCCATCACGCATAACGGTTACTTGGGAAGATAGATGTCGTCATGCCAGACGTCCCCCCTTCCTCCTTCTTTCCCCCAACGTTTACTGCTGAGCACTACACCGTGTGGCATGGGATATCCTCCTGGTCAGTTGCGGTCAGCTGTCCTGGCTGCATCCCCTCCCAAACAGTTGTGCACCCCCAGCCTGCATGCTGGTGGGGCAGCGTGAAAAACAGAGAAGACCCTGATGCTGCTCAGCAACTGCTCAGCAATAACTAAAACATCCTTGTGTTATCTGCACTGGTTTGGTCACAAATCCAAGACATAGCACCATATGAGGGGCTATGACAAAAATTAACTGCATCCCAGCCAAAACCAGCACAATGTATGAAGTAATTCACTGGTCAGTACTGCTAAGTCTGTGCAGGTTGACACCCTGCAGAATGAGGAACTATGCTTCAGGGAAGACATGAACCAAAGAGGAAAAATCCAGACAAGCAGCAAGAATGTTCATCAGGAGAGAAAACATGTTTGGTGAGGAAAGGTTGAAAGAAATCAGGCTGTTTACCTGAAAGAAGACTGAAGGGAGGAATGAGGAAACATGATAGTCTTCAAATATGCATAAGATTTTTACCTAAGATTATTACACACCAAAAGAAATTAATCTGTTCTCTGTGTCTGCAGTAGGACAAGAAGTAACAGGCTTAAATTGCTGCAAAAAAGATTCAGATTAGACAGGAGGAAAATATTCTTAAAGGTACTGTCTGCAGAGACCTCAAATAAATCTATTAAGAACCTGGGGAGGTGGTAGGCTCCATGGCCAGGAGGCCTTTATGAACAGGTTAGACTAGATCAGCTGGGAAAGCTTTGAATATGGCTATGTGGTTTGGAGCTACAGATTAAAGGTATATCCCTTCAAATGTATTTTCCTATGACTGTAAAATTACAAGCAGCTGTGAAGATTTTTAGGATTAAAATACAGAGTGCCTTTCTGTTGAAGAGTACCAATGCTTGAGATATTCCTAAAGCTGTTCCAGGGGTGGATGCAGTTATACCTAGAAAAAGTGGGCTTAGCTAAAAGGCTCGGTTTTATCCTAACAAAAATGGACTGTGATCTACAAATGTGCCATCTTTGCTTATCCACAGCTGTATACTTTCTGCATCTACCACTTAGAATCATCAATGCAGTTTTGCCGGTGGAGTTCTATTTATGCTAGGGGCTTCTGCTGGTACAACTCTTGTCACTCATCAATTATACCTCTTCACACATAGCAGGCATCTCTGATATAAACCTGGCTTATTTGGGTAATTGTAACTTTAGGATTGCAACCTGTGCAATACATTAGCAAGAAATGGTAAAAGAAGATATGGTCACTGTAGCAGAAAGGGAAACTTTTCTGATATCCAGTACTGAATCCACAAAGAAGCTAACCACTCGTGACTACCTCCAGTACTAGAAAACTGGAGCTTTTCCAGTTTTCAAAATCACAATCTGATTTTAAAACACTATATATCTTATTTTGCAAAAGTTGTTTATTTACTAAATTGTTTTAAAAACTCAGTAGGCAAAATGCTTATATTATCCACACTGTGCAAGTCTGAAACCTCACTTATCAGAACTCCTTTTGCACCTTAAAAGCAAAGTTTGTTCTTGTTTAAGATTTTTACATTAATGTTAAGTAAATATGCTTGCCTGCTTCCCTTCCCAGTTTTACTGATATAAATCAGTTTTAAGCCTAACAAAGACAGTGAAATTATCCTGCTACAACAGAGTTAAAAAAAAAATCAGTAAATATTTTAGGACAGAACTTTCCCTGCTCAATATCAAACATTTGCTAGAAAGGGTCTCAGGAAAGAGCGAAAGAGAAGGGCCTTCAGAAGGAATTCACAGGCAGAAAATTATACCCATCTTGTCCAGATCCCACTTCGGTATTACATGGTGGATCGGAACCTGCAGCTGTGCTTCTAGGTAACTTGTAGATGTTGGCTGTAACAGCCTTTGCTAATTCAGTTCGTGCCATTGAAATAGGACCCCACAGTCCATTTTTCACTTGTTCCTTGGTTTCCCTGGAATAGGTTATGACCTGTATACAGTTTGGAGAAGTCATATTCTTTTGAAGATTGAGTTACTTAGCTCATTTTATCTAAATCTTCAGTAAACCCCATATCTATACTGGGATTACCAGCACACGCAGCAGGGCGAACATAACTACTGACTTTTTTTTCAAGATGCTAATTATTTTAAAAGCATTTGGCCTTGTCTTTATCAGTATGTGCAATATGTTCATCCAAATGTGTCTTTGTAAAAAATATATTTACTAACTCCTTTCTTTTTCCCAAACATCCCAATCAGGTCATTGTGAGGCCTTTTTTAAAACCCCAGGTACTGCTGAAAACCAGTAAATCCTACAACACAATTTTATTCATGCTAGCCTTGTTGTTCTGGCATCCAAATAATTGTCGTGGTTTAACCCCAGCCAGCAACTAGGCACCACACAGCTGCTCACTCACTTCCCCCCCACCGAGTGGGATGGGGGAGAATTGGAAAAAAGTAAAACTCATGGGTTGAGATAAAGATAGTTTAATAGGACAGAAAGGAAGAAAATATTAATAATGATGATGATAATAATAATAACAATAACAACAACAACAACAATAATAATAAAAGAATTGGAATATACAACACAAGTGATGCACAATGCAATTACTCGCCAACCAATGCCTAGTTAGTTCCCAAGCTAATCCCCAGCCAACTCCCCCCCAGTTTATATACTACACATGATGTCACATGGTATGGAATACCCCGTTGGCCAGTTTGGGTCAGCTGCCCTGGCTGTGTCCCCTCCCAACTTCTTGTGCCCCTCCAGCCTTCTTGCTGGCTGGGCATGAGAAACTGAAAATCCTTGACTTAGTATACACTTAGCAACAGCTAAAAACGTCAGTGGGTTATGAACATTATTCTCATACTAAATCCAAAATATACCACTATACCAACTACTAGAAAGAAAATTAACTCTACCCCAGCCAAAACCAGGACAATAATACATTCAATTCAGTATTTAGACAAGTAGCAGATACTTAACATTTGTTTTGAATTACTGCAGTTAATGTTGTTAATAGAGATTTCAGGAAGTGGCAGGTTTCTCTAATTACATTTTAAAGCAGAGCATTAAGCAATGAGAATGTTGTTAGTTGTATTAACGTGTTACAAGTAGTGCTGCTGTCGTTAAAAAAAATAAGCTGGCATTTCCAGTTCTTTCTCTGTACAGATCTTTTGTATCCTGCAGCAAAAGCTGTAACGGCTTTTCAGATTTTGAGGGCCTCTTTGTGTGTAATGCAGAATTAAAGCAGCTATTTCTGAATCATTCCTTTAATTTAGTCTTGCTATAATATAGAAAATATTCTGTGGTAACAGTGTCACAACACCTCACACTAATACATTTCATCCAAAGATCAGAAAGCAGTGTATAAAAGTATTTCAGTCTATTAGGAAACTCTGTATAACATGACACTGTCAATGATGATGTTTGCTTTTATTCTGAAATAATGAAGAATAGTTTCTTCAAACATGTGCCTTTTCTTTCTAAGTATTTATGAAAATAACTTTTAAATCATTTTCATATGTCAATAAAGAAACTTAGAAGCATTGCACAGAATGAACTTCTGCTTCCAGGGTTGTTTTTACTTTCGTTATTCTTTTTAATGCAGTTCCAGCAATTAATAGAAATGGTCCTTAGAGGAGACACCTGAACATAAAGCTAATTATTCTGTGTACTCTGACTTGCTATAATGGGTGGAGCTAAGGATATGCCTTTTTTCTCTCCAGCAACAATATATTATCTATTTTCATGTGAAGAGTACTAAAAAAACCAAACCATCATATCTTGATTTAAATAGGAGTCTATCCATTTCCTGTTAAAAAAAAACCCCAAACAATTCTTAAAATAAATTTTGCAGTAGCTGTAGCTGCGACAACCACAGAGTGAGTAGTCAGAAGAGAACAGTCACTAGATTCTCATGCCAGAGGAAATAGAGGATATGTTCTTTTCTACACCTGAAGATGGGGATTTATTAGACCTTTTAGCAAATAATTTAGTTTTACAATACATTACCAGGAATTAGTGAGATTGGCTATGTCCCTAATTATGTTTTTTTTAAAATGTCCTTAGTCTACTTTGAAAGATTTTGAAGTGGACCTTTATTATAATTACAAAATTGTATAAAAGAGCATTGCCCTCATAAAATGAGGGTCACAGGTGGAATGTAGCAAAGCTAATATGAAAGGTAATGGAAAAATCCACTACTTGGGTTTGTTACTTAAATGACATAGTTGGGTAAATGGATTTCTCTACTTCCTAGGAGTGTGCTTCTACATTAGTCTAGCAGCAATTAGAGAGAAGAGGTTGCTCTGCAAATTGGCTCTGTGAACCATGTAGTTCATCTTTTTATTGTGTAAAACATAAAAAATTGCTCCTAATCAATCCACTTCAACTTTCAGTCTAAAAATTATTTGTCATCCCTTTCAGACTAGAGCACTTCTAAAATGTTTTCTTGAAATTAACTAAAAGGAGATTATATTTGTATCAATAAGCAGATTATGGTTATGTGAGGTAAATCTTACTGCGTTAGCAACAAAGAGACTACATTATTATTGCAGAGTTCTTAACAAATTGATTAATGCTTTTAGAATAATTAGTCCACATTTCAGATGTAATAATGCTCTCTTATTTAATAAATGAATGATGCATTGCTTGATGACCATAATAGTAAAATAGCTCATTTTTTGAAAAAGAAAATAAATTATTTTGAACTTTCCTTGTTGACAGATAGCAAGTCACTTACTAGATACAGGTTCTTTTTAGCTTTTGTCTCCTTTGAGACCTACAGTGTGACTTCTGCTTTTGTGGACAATAATATTTTGGATTGCTTTAATGATAGTTATTATTTCCCACAACTTGACAGAATCATTGTGATCAGATGATAGGACTGGGAGTCAGGAAATGTGATTTCTACAGCAGGCTACTAGTTTGACAGCGGGAAACTATTTAACCTCTGTGTCATATTCTCTGTAGAGTGTAGGCATGTTGTTTATGGCTGGAACATTGCAGAGCTTAATGCATTACACTGATGAAAGAGGCTCTAAAAAGTACTGTTGTCTAAATGAATATTTTGAGTCCAATCTTGTAATCCTCTGGAAAATAATAAAATTATTGGAGTTGGTGAAAGATGAGAATTTGATTTCATTATAACATTCAAGCTTTTGAAGTTTGTTTCTGTTCTGCATTGGAGTAAAACCAAAACCTTTAAAGTATTTTCACAATTAAAATTGCATTGAAATATCAATTTCTAGATAAAATATTCAGACTTTCAATTTCATCCTCTCTCATCTGAAGTAACTATCTGACTGAGGATGCTATATAACCTTCCCAACAAAAACTCCATAGAGCTAAGTTAGTGTCTTTTACACATTTCAGCTTAGAAAAACAGGATATTTTCACAAAAATGTCTTTTGAAAAATGTTGCAACCAGATTTACTGATCAATTATATTCTATTTGTGATGTACCTGCACACATTTCCGAAGAAGTTATGATACAAGGTTATTCAACTGTGACTTCTGAATCTGTTTTTAACTTTGCTGAAAGCAGTGGCGCTGCCAATAAATCATATTCAGAATGTCATAATGTTCCTATAGGTATGCAATGATACTGTTTGAAAGTTGAAAGACCGTTAAGATAGGTAGATGTCTTCTCTAATTGTTTAAGAAGTAAATGACTGCAATCATTCTGTACAGAGCATGTGAAAATTGCTTGTGTGGACTTTAAAGCCTGCAGTAGGTTGTTGCTCCTGGCACTGAAGAACTGAGCAGTGAGCAAGTGAAAGAGTTCCATTCTGACTCATAAATCAATAGGGGCAACCAAAATTCACATTTCAGTTGCAGGGTTTATTTTGCCAACAGCATGCAAGTAAAAGAAAAAAAATCCAAATTAATAAATTACAGCTTGAATTTTTAAGGTTAAATGATATAGACTGGAACTCTCTTGGACCAAATCAAAAAGAAAGTTTGTACTGGATTTTTTATAGGGCAAATTTCTGATTAGAATGGAACTTTATGGTGAGTTAGTCTTTTTAGGTGAAGGTGTCCCAGAACAACAGCAGGGTTTTCTGTACGCTTCCAAACTTATCTTCACAGCCAATAAAAGCTGGCTTTGGAAAAAAGCAGATTCTGCTCTGTGGAGACTTCATATCTAATATTGATAAAAGTTGCCATGAGTGCTCTACAGGATTCCCAAAGATTGGCTGTGATCAGAGAATGTGTCTGTCTGGTTCTGCAGCATGCTGAGAGAAAGGATGTGGGCTGATTCAGTCATGTTGCAAAAAAATTTTTGTGGTGCTCGCTTGTTGTATCACACAGCCTCCAAATTTGGGTCTCAAACATCAGATGAGAAATACTGTTTTTTGTCCTTTAATGAGTGCACCTGCAGCTCCAAATAGAATATTATATTGCCTATGACTCTGAGAAGGGATTTTTCAGAAATATTTGGAAAAAAATTGGTGATTATGAGTGTAGGTAAGGGGTTGGATGGAGCTGAAACAGAATTTGGATTGTGAAGAATAAGGTGATATTAGCATTACTTGCACCAGGGTGGAAGACTGCAGGTCTACATTATATTGGACCTGTTTATTATAAGCTATCTCAAGGAAAGGAAGTAGGTAGGTAGAAGAAAATAGGACTTAGTACAAATGTTATGGGAGCTTTGAAGAATATTACTACATCTTTTGAAACTCCTGTTAAATAGGGATGTAGACTTAGCTTAGCTACCACCACATTTATCAGCATGAAAGCATGGACTTCTGTACATAAAAACATGAAGGTATATAGGTGTGTACATCTTTACATAAATACAGATGTGTGCATTTTCCATTTGTTCCAGAAAAACAGGAGAGCTATGGAATTAAATTATTTACCTGTTTGTTGATATGTGATTATCAACCTCTGGGAAGAGTGACATGTTTTGTTTCTTAGAGACCTCAACCACAGCCCTACGTTAATATCACTTTGTAAAGAAAATCAACAGCTTTTTTCCATGCACTTCAAAATGCTGTGCCTGCAACCAAGCTACGTCCCACATAGCTTCTACTCAGAAGTGACTGCAGATGTGAGTCTGTGTCTGTGACTCTTTATCTGCTTCCCAAACTGCAAAACTAATTAGGGCTTGGCTGGAGATTCAAGCTTACGGGGCTAGCAGTCGAACAGCGGCCATGCTCTTCCAGTTTTTCACAGTGGTCTCACAGGCAGAAGTGTAGGAGAGCTTGTCAGATCTATATCTTCCCAGGAGTCCCTGAAAAAGTAGGAATCAGAAAGGATCATATTTTCCAGTCTCTCTCATACAGAGGAGAAGAGGAGAACACTGGTGAATCTACCCTCAGGAAATTAATTCTTCAAATAATTCAGTCAACAGACTTTTCTGACGAAAGGTCTGGAATTTCCTGTGAGCTACTCTGATACCCAAGAGAAGATAAATAATTCAGCTGGTGGTCAGGCAGCAGAAGTTTCTGATAGGTCTTTGACAAACAATTCAGATACTGATTAAATTTATTAGTCCTTCAAGATCTTGCTATGTTTTTCTTTACCAGTATGGGCCTGGTATAAGTTCACTGACTAATCACAGCTGCTGATGCTTTGTGGGAAGGATGCAAACTGAGGGGGGACAACATGGCACCAGGCATTGGGCTTCAGACTGGGTGTTGGGCCCGCTTGTAAACACTAGACGTTTAGCTAACGGTGTTGTCCCACAGACAGGGTTTGTTTAACTGGTGTGCAAGCCAATAACACACAGAGTTGAGGTATCTTCAAATTAGTTTCATTGATGCGCATGAACAGGTGCCTGTCTCAAGACAGCACTCCCTTGTGTCAAAAATTCTCACACTTATACACTTAACTAATACATATTCATTGTTATTTTCCTTAATGATTGGTTCTTTCTTCTTCACCCTTCATGTAAATTAGTGCGCAGACTCTGTCTTCCTCCTTCGTTGTCTTCTTTTGAGTAAGTGGTATCATTTGAGTAGGTGGTCAATGAGTTGGTGGTTGCAATCTCCCCCTGTAGAAATTACCTTTTTGCCTACTTCTTCCCTAACCTTGGCAGTTCCAAGTGGTTCTTCAAGGTTTATTGACCAGACCACAATCCAACACCTTTTCTGACATAAACATAAAGCCCCATTGTCTAGTGGTCAGTTCCTAAGCCCCAAATCATGTCTAGTTATTGTTTCCCTATTTTAAATATTAACTGATGGGGGCTCTACACAGAACTTGAGCAGCTCCCTCATTATTTCAATCATATTATACATATTAATTGATAACAACAGGAGTGGAAAACTATGGTGGTCAGAATATGACCGCATGATTTCTCCATGCAAATTGTTAGAATAAATAAGGCCTAATATGGCATCCAGATCTTCCTCTATGGTGTGATCCTCAACACAGGGCTAGGTATGTATGTTGTGGGTGCAGGACACATGTACCATAGGTAACACCAGACTGAACGGCTGGTGTGAGAAGACACGTTAATTGTTGTCAGCATGATGCCCTACAGGAAAAGGCTATTTTGCCGAAGCCACCTGGTGGCAGATATTATTAGAAATATTAGATACATGCATTCATGTAATACCGTGACTAGGAAGACCAGATGCAGAATGACCTTTATCTTCAACACATTTGATTCACAAAGAAGCAGCTGACTTTTTGTAAAATATTTTGTGTTTTGGAACTGACTGTCCCCTACTTTGATATTTTGACAGTTTACTTGTTCTATAGAGGGTAAAACATGTCAGAAGCCTGGACTCAGACAGAGCTCCAGAGGGAGGAGGCAGGTCCCTGTGCCTGGGACTCCAGGCAGTCCCAGGGCTGGGGCAATTGGATGTGTTGTGCTACCATGATCTTCACAGAGACCGTGCAGAGAGCAGAGCCTGAACAACCAACTGCCCCCAAGGAGAGACAGGCAGAGACTGTGGCTGACCGTGGGGTGCGTACAGACTGCCGTGAGGAGGAATTCTGGAAGCTTGTGACTTCTTGCAACAGGAGGACAGCTGCCGCTCCGCCAGCAGGTCTGCAGCTGCATAGTAGGCATAGGGCCCTGGTAGCAGGTGAGGGGCAGAAAGCCCTGTCTGGAGAAGCATCAGAGCCCAAATCCTGTAGGAGCACTTGGAGGAATCAGCGAGTAATAGTGGGTGACTCCAGAGGCTCACATCTGCTAACCCGACTTGTTGTCTAGGGAGGTTTGCTGCTTGTGGGGAGCTCAGATTTGGGAATCTGTGGTCTACCCAGCCCTTGGACTATTCCTCCCTGCTGTGCAGCCCTGTGGTCTGCAGTGATATGGCCAAGGCATATCAAGAGTGATGACATGGCTCTGGGGGTGAGGGTCAAGGGCATGAGGGCCCAGGTTGCATCTCATCTATCCTGTTGGTGAAGGGAAAAGGCTTGGAGAGGAGCTGATGGATCCTGCAGATCAATGCATCATTGCACAACAGGTGTCATGGACAGGGATTTGGCTTTTATCACCACAGGACCCACTTTGTGGATTGAGAACTGCTACAAGGAAATGGGATCCACTCAGCAAAACAGGGCAAGAGCATCTTTGTCGTTACACTGACCAAACTGTTGAGGAGAGTTTTAAACTAGGAATGATGGAAAAAGGAGGTGGTGACTCATGTTAAGTGGGGAGATGTTGGGGATCAAGAACAAGAGAAACCTCAGAAATGGTAAAATGGAACGAAGGGACAGGCATCTCAAGTGTGTAAGCACATACACATGCAGCCTGAGAGACAACTAGGAGGGACTAGCACACCATGTGCAGTCACACAGCAGGGACATCGCTGGGATTGCTCAGAGAAGGTGGGAGAGCTCAAGCGACTGGAGTGCTGTGGTGGACAGACTGAAGGCCTTCAGGAGGCACACATAGGGAAGAGAGGAGGGGGATGCTCTCTGTGTGAAGGAGCAGTCAGGTGTGTGGGACAGATGGCAGGTGTGAGAGAGCTTGAGGGCCTGGGTTGGAGGAAAGACCAGTAAAGCTGACAACATAGTGGGAATGAGTTACAGACCAGCCAGTCTGGGTGAGGAAGTGGGTGAAGCCTTCTTTAAACTATTTGAGGAGGTCTCTGTGTCACAGACCTGTGACACCTCCCGGAAGGACAGTTTGGCAGGACACAACCAATCAAGATTTCTGGAGAGTATCAGGGGTAACTTCCTGATACAGGTACTAGGTGGCCAAGCAGGGGCAACACACAGGTGGACCTGCTGTTCACTAACACGGAAGGCACTGGTTGGGCATGTGGTAAACAATGGCTGCCCCAGCTACAGTGACCATGAAATAATAATATTCAAGATCCTGAGAGGACTGAGGAAGGAGAGCAGCAGAGCACATATCCTGGACTTCAGGAGAACAGATTTTGGCTTATTCAGAAACACAAGAGCAGACCATCCCTAAACTCAGGATATCAAGTAAATGTACTGGGACATCAGCTTGGATAAGTGGGGAGGTCATGGCACAGCTCATTTCAAAAAGGCAGTGTACAGGAGAGGGGAGGATGGCAAGGCTGCAAAGGAAGAATTTTAAAAATGTTGCCTGTGCAGGAGGGATGTTATCAGAAAAGCCAAAGCTTAGCTAGAGTTGAGACTTGGAAGGGCATCAAGAAGAGCTTCTGCCATTACATTGGCAGTAAAAGATTGAACAAGGAAAATGTGAGACTGCTGCTGACAGATGGGGTAGGAGTGACTTAGTGGCTGTGTACACAGGTAAGGCTGAAGTACTTGTGGCCTTTGTCTCACCAGCAAAGTCTGCCAGACCTCTGTGCTTAGTTACAGGGCTCAAGGAGGAGAGGGGCTACCAGCTGGGGATGAGAGTTGAGTCAGGAACTGCTTGCGAGACATCAACCCACACAAGTCCTTGGGACCCACCAGTCTGCACCCAAGGGTGCTGAGGGAGATGACCAAATTCCTTGAAAGGCTGCTCTCTGTCATGTCTGAAATGTCACAGAGATTGGGAAAAGGTTCTGACAAATGAAGAAACGTAAATGCTGCAAAATCTGTGCCCATATTCAAAAAAGGCCAGAAGTTAATCCAGGGAACTACAAGGATTACCCTCAGTTCGGTCCCTGGAAAAGTCACAGATTCTTCTTACAGCCCATTTCTGAGCAGATGAAGGGGAAGAAGGAAGCCATGAACAGTCAGCATGGATATATCATGCCTGATCAACCCGACTGCCTTTGATAATAAAATGATTGGATTTGTGGACAGGGGAAGAACAGTGGATGTCACTTACCTTTAACAAGGCTTTTAACACTGTTTCCCACAATATTGCTGTATCCAAGTTAGGACATTACAGCAGACAATCAGATGAATAAGAAATGGTTGAATGATTGGTAGTAGTTAAAGAATCTTACTCTGGTAACAAGTGGGGTACGGCAGCAGTCTGTCCTGCGACCTGTCCTGTTTAATATCTTTATCAGTGATGTGGGGGAGGGGATGATGGACACTTTTGTCCATTTGGTGTATGACACCAAACTGGGGGGAACCACGTCATACACTTGAGGAAAGAGCTGCCATCCAGAGGAACCTAGGTAGGCTGCAGGAACCTATCAAGAAGAACATGATGAAATACAACAGGGACAAGTGCTGAGTCCTGGGAAGGCTGAGACCCTGGAAATGACACAGACCCTGGCAATGGCAAAGGCTGGGAATGGACCAGCTGGGTAGAAGCACCGTGTAGAAGGCTGGGGGGCATTTCATGGGCAGTGAGCTGAGCAAGCACCAGCCAGACATGTGCCTGAGCAGCAGCAAGGGTCAGCAGCCTTCTGGGCTGTGTGAACAGGGTCACGGCCAGGAGTTTGGGGGTGTTGATTATCCCTCACTACTCAGCATTTGTTAGGCCATATCTAGATGCTGCAGTGACTTTGGGGCCCCCTATACAGAAAAGATGTTAATAAACTGGAGGGAGTTTGGCAGAGGGCCAGCAAGACTGTTGGAGGCTGGAGCACAGGCCCTATGATGTGGGGCTGCAGGACTGGTGTTACTTCAGCCTGAAAGTGGAATGGCTTGGGGGGCACCTAACAGCAGCTCTCCCGTACCTGTGGGGTGGTCACTGAGAAAACGGAACCAGGTTCTTCACAGCAGTCCATGGCAGGAAGTTGAGGGACGAACTCAACAAGCATAAAGTGAAACAAGAGAGGTTTGCACATGAGGAGAGCCAAGCAGTGGAGCAGGGGCCTGAAGAGATTGTGCTATTTCGATCCTTGAAGGGTGTCCTGAAGGAGCCCTGAGCAGTCTTGTATGATGTCACAGCTGACCCCACTTTGGGCAGGAGGTTGGACTGGAGACCTTGGTCCCTTCCAACCAAGGTTATCCTGTGATCTTGAAAAACCAAAAACTTGCCAACCCCCATTCAGAAAGAACCAAAGACATCACTTTGTGCAACACCCATTCTCCTTTTTCCCTTTACATTTATGTGCAGTTCTGACAAGACATTGCTTTTATACGCAGGAAAATGCCAAAACATTTGTGAGTTTTGTATCTTCTAATGTATTTCTTTTTTAAGGGTTGCTTAGATGCCTGAAAGTAATTCCATTTACAGAGAGATACTAGATTGGTATTCTGGCATATGTGTCACGGATTTCTGTTGCTAAGTTCTTGGCTTGCATAAAGATACTGCAAAACAGTTATGAAAAAGGAAATATATTAACATTTATAATTTTATTACCATGCACTTTTTGAGGAACAAATCTTTTGAATGTAATTGTGAGGAGACAGTCTTTTGAAGTCACAATAAAAAAAGAATTTAAAAATAAGACCTTAATGGATATACTTCTATTGAAAAGGGGGACTGTAACTACAATAGACGAAATGTTAGTGCACAGAATAGTAAAGTATTTCCTTCTATAGGAGCATGCTGTTTACATAATCTAGAAAAGATGTACTTTCCAACAATTTACTTGCTACTTGAAAGGCAAGAATTGCTATAGCAACACTGAAACAAACAAGAAGCAATTGCAAACAGATGAATCACAACATTATACACAAGACAAAGAGTCAAATCTCTTCCAAATTCAGTTAGCTTTAAATTATAACAAACATGTTAATGAAGCATTTCTTAATTGTTTCAAACTGTATGATAAGCAAGGGAAGTAAGTAGAAGAAGGAATTATGCTTCCTATACAGTGTTTCAGCAAAATACATTTTAAGGATAATCACATCAAACTACCCTACCCCAACACACTCCCACCCACCCTTCCTACTGGAATGAAGAGTCTGTGCTATCTTCCAGACCAGTTGGTCTATGTAATCTAATCTCTTCCTATATCAGTGGCTAAAATTTCTTACCATGACTAAAATATTTCTTAAGTACAAAGAGGTGCCAGCAGGACTCATGACAATGGTTTGTAAACCTCAGTGTCTTTCCAAATAGTATATATGGATTTTCCACTGCTAAAGGTGTCACATATCAAAACATGCCAAGTCACTATCTTAGTGGTAAAACCACAACTTCACCTTTAAGTTGTAAGTAACATTTGACGATTTTTGTTGCTCAAGGTAGTGGTGGATAAGCTCTATTTATGTCTGTTTTTTTGCCAACTAATATAGGCAAGCTGGGGATGCTATTATAGACAACAAACACTTTTTTATTTCACAATCTTATACCTGAGTAAGTGCATAAGGGTTGAGACTGGGAACAGAAAGACCTCTGTCACTAATTTGTCACTAATTTGATGATACTCTACTTTTCAGCTTCCTCCTCTAAGCTTTGAGCCTTTTCTCTAACACAGTTATAAAATTTTATTCTTCTGTCCATGTTAGTATCAGATTAAAAAGAAATTGCTGAAAATCAAACATGCCTTATTTGTGGCACTGTAACAGTTGTACAACAAAACTCGTACTTTGTTATAAATGCCCTGTACTCTGACAGACAGATATGCTACCATGTAGTTATGCTAGTTTTATGCATCTAGTCTGTCTGCTAGAGTACAGATTAATACAGTCTTTATGAAGCACATATAATTTAGAGTTCTAAGTACCTTCTTAAATGAATGGAGTATCCTTAACTTGTTTCAATATAAGTAGGCAATGCTTACTACGCAGCAGGCCTGGTAGTAAACAGAGTGACAATCTTTCAAGCCTCATTAGAAGGAGAATAGGGAAAAAAAGAATGGAGTAGGAAGTACATTTGTGTAATATGTTGGGAGTGTAAGATTTCTCTTAGAACAGGATACACCCAGAAGACATACCTCAGATGGAATAAAAGCAAGATAGGGTTGTCAACAAATCATAAAGAAGTTCTCAATCCCAGATGAAAAGGTGAAAAGCATTGAGACTCAGAAGAAAAGAAAAATCTCATGATATAATATAAGGACCAAAAGAAAATGAGAATCAAAGAGGCTAGCAAAAAATCGCTAGCAATGCTAACTGCAGACTGAAAGTAAAAGCCTCTCCGGAGGAGGAATTCTGTAAATGGGAACACCTGCTTTGAAAAGCCACTTGTAAAATAAGTATGCAATAAAGTGGAATAGTCATCTATAGGTGATTAGCAGCATGGCAGAAGAGGCTGGTCTCCTTTTTGCTTTTGTAGGTAGCAGAAACTCACTCTGGGTTTTTTCTGCTGGGTATATTTTGTTCTTGTGCAGCTTCACCAGCAGCACCTTCAAAATCTACTTTGCTGATTAATACTTTGGCTTTGCATTCTCACAACGTCGTGAAATCACCCTAGTTGGTGACTGAATTGCTCTAGTTGCTGATGGAGAACTTTGGGACCATGTGGCACCAGTTACATGGTTGGTTCTCCCTCCCTCCCTCCCCTTAGAAGAATAGCCAGGCAACCTGCAAACGTTATTGCTAAGAACCATCTTTTCCTAGGACCCCTTAAAATCACCATTGCCCAGATTAATTAGTAGAACCAGTAGGAATGAAACTCCTATTTGCCTGAATCTCCCACGTAAAAACATTCAGTAAACTCTGAGAATTTTGTTTTGCAGAAGTCTAGTCATATATAATTTCTGCTTACCTACTGGCACAAGTCTGGCTCAGTCCCTTCTCCCCATCTTTTACTAAAAAACAGTGCTGGGTAGTCTTCTGTTCCCTTCCTGTTGGCAGATTCAGCCCTGTTAGGCAGGTGGACTAGATGATTGTTATAGGTCCCTTCCAACTGTACTAGTCTACTCTAGTCTAGCCTAGTCTAGCCTGTTTTAGTCCTTTTCTTCTCTGCTTAAGCAATCTACATAACCCAGTAAACTCTCAGCTGACTCTACATGCACCTACACTGATTTAAATGCTCATGTTTAGCCTCCAACACTGATGGCTTTTCTCTAAGTCAAAGAGAAGAGAAGCTACTCCAATTTTCTCTCTTGAGGTTCCCTATATTCAGCACTAACAGGGAAGGAAACAGCTGCTTTTGAATTAATGCCAAATATAATTAACTGGAGAACATCTAAAGCCTTATTAGCCCTACAATTTTTTTAAAGTTATGGAATATGATGTTATCTTAACACAGAACTTCTATCCAATTAGATGACACTAGAAGATTAAAAGCTTTTTGTAAATATTGGCATGGTGTTTAGCAAGGAAGGAATGCATATACATATTAATGAAGCAATAGTCAAGATAAGGTTAACGAGTTTTAAATAGTGACTAGTATGTCAAAATGAATTCTGTAGCTGCTTTAAAAAGATGGAGTACTATTTTTCTTATTGCCCCAAAAGAGAAAACTTATTTTGGAGTGTACTTCAACATACTATGTTACTGTAAACCTTTACAGCAGCTCTAGTGAGATATTCTCAAGGACTCTGGAAAGTCCTGTGTTCAAGTTTAGCAAATTTTCAGTCTTATGGTATGGGGGTTTTTTTGTTGTTGTTTGAAGTCAATGCTGAAAAGGCACAATTTAGAAAACTTCATCTTTCAAATGTAATTTTAAAGTGGAATCACTTGAACAGATAGATGCGCTCTCTTTCAGCCTGCAGCTTTCCATTTTGCTTTCGTATGGTCCTAGCAGGTGCATACCCAGCCTTTACCTAAATGCCCAGACACTGATGTAGTACACATGACAGATAACCACAAACAGATCTGACAAGTTTAAAGAGCAGTTAAAAGGCAGCATTATTTAACTTTGCAGAAGCTGGAAAAGAAGTGTTTGCCTCCTGGCACTTGTACGATCATCAGAACTTGCAGTAAATGGATGTCTATTGACTTGCACAGGATTGTCGCTCACGAGGACTTTCAGGACAATCACACCTATTTATCCAAAGGCAGAATTTGTTACACTTAGTCATATCTAAAACATTATGCTTGTTAATTGACCAGTCCAAAGCAAATGCCTTCATGTGCCTTTCCTCAGATGAATTTGAGACTAAGCACCCAGCAAGCATGTTTAGGGTTAGGAGAACAGTGCCTGCAACCTTGCATCTCAGTCTATAGCAAATTTATTACTATGTAACAAATTTATTACTATATTAAGTTTTCAAGTGTCTGGAGACTACATTTATTTTTAATGTCTGTATCCTGAAGATGTATTTCACAGAACTAATCTTCACTAGTATTGTTTTGCCTCCTTGGGCCACAGGAGCAGCCTCTTACTCTGTTCATTTGTGTGTCCTGTAATTTTTTTCACCTCCAAAATACGCTTTTACTGTAAAACTGGCAGCATTTTCCCCAGTTCTAATGCTGCTTTGAGATGCAGCAATGCACTTCTTTCATTGGCACAAGCATCTGCAAAGAAAAGCTGGGACAGTACTTGCTAAAGAACTAATTTGAGTCAGGGAATATCAGTCTATAAGACTTTGGTACGATTCAAATACTGAAGCATTGCTAAATATATAATAGCACCAGCTGATCTGTAGTACAGATGTTAATAAAAAGGGTTTATTAAAAACTTATTTTCTCATGAACTTGCATTGATACCAAAGCCATAAAGCTGACAATGCATACTCTTTTGAGGTGTCAGTGGGAGATGTGACTTCCACGGCTAATAAAACTTCACATATTTGTATTAGTTATTTTATCCTAGCATTAAAACAGCAGAAGAAATTGTCTGTACATGTCAAATACAACTGTGTGTCTGAAGACAGCAGCTATTGCTACTTATTCTTTAAAAGACAGCATTGAGTTTTTCAAAGCCTGGTCCAAAAAACATTTTACCTGGTGAAAAAAGGAAGACATGCTTATGTTGAGTTGTGGGGTCCTGCAGTCTGGCCAGCCAGAGGCACTGACATTGATCCCTGCCCTTCTTTACAGCATTGTTGTGTCTGGCTGCCAGGCTCTGTGCATCCTATAGATCCTATAGGCAGGGTAGAGTGGGAGGCAGGAACAGGAAAGGAAAGCAAAAACATGCTTTCTCCTATGAGATGGTGTTATAAATGCAGTGCTGTGTTGTTGGGCTTTAGTCAGTGTATTTTATGAGCTGGAATAGCATCAATGCCTCTGTCGCCCTGTTCCACTTCTAATGACCAGTGCCCTTTAATCACAAACTCAGAATAACAAATCTCAGCAGCCCACTGAAGTCAGCTGAAATATCCTCAGGTGTGAAAAAGTCTGCACTTTGCACAGAAACCCTCCAGCCTATCTTCTCACACTGCCATTTTAAGAGATGCTTGTTGTGCAAAACATTTTATGCCTTAGTGTTTTGTGGTTGGCTGTTCCTTGTTTACTAATGCATTACACAGTTTGGGCTTTATGTGGACTGGCACTATAAATGAGTGAGGACTTTTTTGTGTTTAAACATATTCTTTAACATGTCTTTCTTTTTTCTTCCTTGTAAGTCTTTAAAATGCCTTTCGTTTTTTCTTCCTTCTCTGCCCATTCCATCTGGAAAAGCATTCTGGGTTACTTTGACATATATATTGACCAAAACATCAATGATCTTGATAAATATACTACTTAGTATCTGAGGATCACATTGGTTTTAATATAAACCATCAAGATATTCATCCAGTGATGAGAAAAACACACCCCGGCACACGTTAAAGAAAAATAATCCACACCTTTGCGTATAAATCTTCCTTTGTTCCATGAAGACTAGTCAAAGTTAAAATTAATATTTTCACCTGTGCCATTTGTTTTACTTGCAGTCCTAGCTGTGAATTTCTGGAGGTTCAAAAGGCTGTTTTAAACAAATATTCTATTCCCCTTAATTTTGTTCAACACTTCTTTTTTATAAGATACTGTTGATTGGCAAGCCTGATGTATCCATATATTTCTTTGAAGTTTGTAGCTTACACGTTAAAATGGAAAATGTTAAATCTGGAGACCAAAGACACAGAACCAATCAACAGCCTACAGAAGCCAAACAAACATTATCAAGCTTTCACATCTGCAATTTACAGAAGAGGGTTTTTTTAATTGTATTTGAAAATCAACTTGATTCAGGTCTACTGGATAATATCTAGACAAATAACTGGACAAAACAAAATGTTCTTTGCCTGGCTATACCCAACAGCAGTGTTACACCTCCTTGACCTATCTCCTTGTTATTTTGTAGACTTGAAATAGACTGACCTTTCACAATCCTTGTTAGTCTTATTTCAACTCCATAAGGAAACCTCATATAAATGACACTTTAAGAAAAGGCATGTAATCCATAAACCTTTAAAGTTAACATTTAAATCTTTATCTCATAATATTAGGCAAAATTATTTTTGTTTCACATTTTTATCTCCTCTAAAAGGGTGAAATTGGTGTGCTCTCTTGTGCCTGTTGGAAATCAACATTAATACTGATGGGAAGCAAACAGCCATCTCACCTTCTCCATGCCAGGTGTTCACTAATTGTAAAACTGAATAATGGATAATAACACATCCTAGTGTACTTATCAATCCACATATCTTTTTTCAATGCAAAAGAGGTAATTTGAGACTCTTTGTAGTTTTTTTCAGCTCTTACTATTCATTAACAAGGAGCTGCCTGTAAAGGCTGCTAAGCGAAAAGGAGACACATTACCTGGAAACAATAACGGAGTGCGACACTACATGAAATAGTAATTAGGTTTGACCAAGGCCAGGATACAGTTGCTATAATCAGTATTACTCAGAATTAATTTCACACTTATGAAAGGATATGAGGTGAGATTGATTTAATAGTGAGCAAGGTACACTTTTTCCCATGAACTCCAAACCCTTGAAAGAAAAGGTAGAAAAAAACCAGAGATGATCACCATATTATTAGCACCACAATTAGCAGCCTTGTCTCCTTAAAAAAAAAAAAAATAAAATAAAATGCTGCTTTGCCATTTTAATGAGCTCTAGGGGAACAATAATAGGATAATTATCTTCCGAATACACAGACGACTGTATTGCCCACTAGGTTTCGAGGCTAAAACCAAAGTTAAAACACTAAAAATAATTTTTTTAATCCATTCAGAAACTTCATAGAGAAAACAAGAATAATGCCTGTGAAAAATGGCATCCTAATTCTTAAAGAACTACAGTGCAGCGGTACAATAAACAAAGAGGAGAGAGAGTTTAGTGTGAAAGCACTTGATGGGCAGTTAAGCTGCCCATCTTTGCCATGGCAAACTAGCTCTCCGCCACTGTTTGATGACTTTGCATTACTTCTGGTCCTTGATTTTCCACTGGAGTAATAATAAAGTTCCTCTTTCTCAGCAGTGGAAAACCATCTGCCTGGCAATATCCTAGAGTAATTGTTGTGTAAATTTTTAAAAATTCCTAATTGGAAAGAGTAGATTTTTAAAATTTCTGGTGGATAGCTAAGGGAAATTAGAGTGAGACAAGAAAATGAAATGTATTTTAGTTTTAAGCTGTGGAACTATTATATCAAGCACTGTGTTACACCTGGCATCTGTTTGTCTCTCTTTTTTTTTTTTTTCTCTTTTGCAGTATCCCTGCCAAGTGACTGCTAATAAATAGATTTAACCCGTGCCATCTGTTGTTATACTATAGACCCATCCACAGCAGCCTCCTGTTTACTATAACATTACATTTAATCAATTTTCTTTTGCCAATGACATTTAAAAAATACACACATCCAGGCGAACCAGACAACTTCAAATCACTGTTAAGATGCAAAGACCACCTCCTCATTCATATGTTATACTACATTCTCTTTCATTAACTACATCCCATCAGTCTTGGAGTGCATCTTAGTTGTATCTGTTTAAGGGAGGCTATTTATTAATGCATCTCACTGGAAAGGGCAGGGCAAGCCCTATATGGTTATGCTGTGTAACTGATTAAGTGATTGAAGATTTGATCATTATGTGTTGCCTCTTTGGTTCTCTTCCATGATTAGATGTCTTCCTTGCTTTGCAGCATTTTTATTTGCTAGGGGAAAAATACTGCTGTCACTGCAGTTCATGACAAAATAATATTGACTTCAACGAGGACAGGAACTTGTAGCACTAAAGTTTCTTTTGCTGAGCAGAATAGTAGATTGTAGCTCTGTCATCATCTTTCTGTCATCATAGGAGCAGTAACTATAGATAGCAGTTTATTAAAGGTGATATGCAAGCACTGAAAATAGATCTATCTTGCTGTCATATACACAGGGGTTAGTCACAGATGAGTAAATACACATTTTTTTCTTTTCCAAAGTTTTTTAGAGCTATAACTACCTATGCAAGGAAACACAGCTATGATCTTGTCTGGCAATAAAATTAAATACTGCAAATAAATCATTTGGGTTAGGTATTGCCATTATGACATGAAGCAGTTTTAGATATTTTTAACGATAAGTGCTGCAAGTTTCTAAACTGGTGAGTTTTCAATCCTGCTATTAAAATAATCTACTTAGCATGGTCAATGACTTCAAACCTCAGTGTCTGGAGAGTGCTTAAATCCCTTTTTCTTTAAGGAAACTAAGTAAAGATGGCCTGGGTTTAAGAAGTCCAAAGCATGCAAAGGTATCATAGCAGTGAACTGAAAGGGAGCTGGAAGTACTAAGTGCTATTAAACAGAGAGAATCAAGACATGGTGCAACAAACACTCTTTTCCCCAACTTTGTAATGAAAACCCTTTGAAGAAGTGATGCTTTGTAACTCTTGCTCATTTCAGGGACGAAAACTGACCATAAACAGATTTGGCAAAGGATCTTGAAAGCAGGTGGTCAGAATGAGTAATAACCTAATGCCACAGCAGATTTTGCCATGGTATTTCTGAGGTCATGGAAGCGCAGAGGTTAGTGAGGTCTGATGTTATTTAACTGCTAAATAATGAGCTTTTTAATGTAAAATGTAGGCTTTTAAAGAGGTTGTTGCTCTTCAGATAGTCAGAGAATAACACTTCCAAAGGCAATAATACCAGTTCAACATGACAGCTTGTACTTAAGGCCTGCATATTAAAACATAAATTGATACTTAAAGCCATATCCAAAAATGGAGTTATGTCAGTAAATATTGGTTTAAATTGAAACCTCTGCATATTATTTTCCCATGATTCTCATTTTTCAATGTCACAGTGTCCTGGCTAGCATCAATTATCCTGGCTAGCATTTAAAATCAATTATCTTAAGGCTGACATAAGACTTGAGCTACCTTTCCATTTCTTGATCTTTTATTTGATACTGCATCATGAAGAAAACATGTTGTTTATTTATTTATTTATTTATGGGTGTACCTTTACAAAGATCAAAATATTGCACAAACTTAAAAAGTTTAATGTTCCAATCTTTAAATATTAAAAAGCATAAAAATGTTAAGCTAAGAACAGTCAAGACTGCAGCATGTAAAAAAAATAAAAGAAACACAGACAGACTAGATCACTGAAATTACCATAACATTATTATAACTTAATTTTTGAACTTTAGTAGCATTTAGAGAGTCACGGAGTTACTCTGTTAGGCACTTTTAAAACAAATAGACAGATCCTCTTTGTAAGCATCTAATAGTCTTGGGCCCCAGTTCTGCAAACAACTGTTTATAGATACTTTTCCCTGTGTACCAAATAGGATTCCTTGCCAACACAAATGTAGAGGCTAGATGATACAAAGATTTGGAAAAGGGACGGCTACATTTATAGATTCTCAATGTACAAAGGCAGTAACAGATGAAGGAGGTTCTCAGTGTCTTTAGTACTTCTGAAAATCTTGCTTGATTCTTAAATAACTTAGCCCACAGACAAGTGACTTTCCTTCCACTGTCTTAGGGTGACATCCACCTTTCCTCTCATCCTGTGTAATCAATTTTGTGCACAAAATACCCTAGTCACTCTTTCCTTCACTGCAAAGTTGTTCTCCTAATGCTTTTAGAAAACTGAAGGACACTCCCTTTGTAATACATTGTCTAACTACAATTTGAAGCCATTATTATTTTAATAGAGATATGGATAGTAATTGTGCTGGTGTTCAAATACCATGACCATTTTGTCTTGTTTTCCTTGTTTTAAAAAAAATATCCTAATGTCTATACTGACGACTAACTGTCTGCGAGCTGTAACTAAAACTGAGGATGGTTGATTTCCAAGGATCACCTACTCCAAGCTCAAGAACATGCAGGAATTAAAGCACAGGTGGCAGGAGCCCTGCATAGATGAACAAAGAGCTCGTAACAAAACTCAGACACATAAAGAAAGCATTCAAGAGGTGAATGCAGCATCAAGTAACTCAGGATGAATAGAGAGACACTGCCTGAACATGCAGGAATGGGTTTAGGAAAGCCAAAACCCACCTGGAGTCGAATCTGGAGTGGGATGTGAAGGGCAACGAGAAGGATTTCTACAGGAATATCATCAGCACAAGGAAGACTAGAGAAAATGTGGACCTGCTGCTGCTTTGCCTTGGTCTTTACTGGTAGGAACCATCTTCAGGAGTCCCAGGCCCCTGAAACCTGTGAGAAAGTCTGGAGCAAGGAAGATTTACCCTTGGTGGAGGAGAATCAGATTAAGGAATATTTAAACAAACCAGACACATGCAAGTCCATGAGGCCTGATGGGTTGCACCCATGAGTGCTGTGGGAGCTGGCAGATGTCATTGTGAGGCCACTTGATAATCTTTAAAAGGTTGTGGCAAGGGGGAGCAGTTCCTGAGGACTGGAAGAGAGCAAATGTCACTCCTGTCTTCAGCAAGGGCAAGAAGGAGGACCCAGGGTACTACAGGACAGTCAGCCTCACCTCAGTTCCTGGAAAGGTGATGGAGGACCTAATCCTGGAGATAGTTTCTATGTGTATGAAGGACAACAAGGTGATTAGGAGTAGTCAGCACAGATTTGTGAAGGGGGAATCATGCCTGACCAACCTGATAGCCTTCTAAACCAAAATGACTAGCTCAGTGAGGGGGGGAACAAAGAAGATGAAGCTGTAGTCTTGTCAGTGGTGCCCAGCAACAGGATGATGGGCACAAATTTAAATACAGGAAGTTCCATTTAAAGAAAAGAAAATGCCTTGTTTTACTGTAAGGGTGGTCGACACCGGAACAGGTTGCTGTGAAAGGTTGTGGCATTTGTATCCCTGGCAACATTCAAAGCCCAACTGGACAGAAGATCTGAGCAACATGCTCTAGGTGACCCTTTGTGCAGAGGTTGGACAGCACAGTCTCCAGAGGTGCCTGCCAGCCTCAGCTACGCTGTGATTCTGTGATCATTAAAGCTGTACACAACTCACAACAAAACGTGCATTAAGACCAGTGCCAAGAAGAAACAATGTTGAATTATGGTCATTGGTGATTCCCTCCTGTGTAGAACAGTAGCCCCCTTTTGCAGACCAGACTCTCTTTTCAGGGAAGTTTGCTGCCTCCCTGGGATCCAGATTAGGGATGTCACCACAAGACTGAAAAGCCTAGTATCCTTCAGCCTCCTATCCATTCCTGCTCTTCATGTGGGTACAAACGTTGTTGCAACAAAAAGTCTGAGGTCAATCAAAAGAGATTTCAGAGCACTGGGAAGAATACTAAAAAATTCAGGAGTACAGGTAGTGTTTTCCTCAATCCTCCCAATAATGGGGGAAGACTTTGGAAGAAACAAGTGAGCCCAGGAAATCAATACCTGGCTCCAGGACTGGTAGCTCCACCAAAACCTGGGTTTTTTAAACCATTCAACAGCCCTTGAGATACAAGGTATGGTGGGGCCTGATGGGATCCACCTGTCCTGATGGGGGAAACATGTCTTTGGGCATAAGCTGGCAGGACTGACCGAGAGAGCTTTAAACTAGAATTGATGGGGGAAGGGGATACCAACAGGATTGAAGTAGGTAAGCCAAGGGTTGGCGAGGCATTGCCTGAGGGTGGCAATGCTAGTGGGAACATTAACACTTCTCCTGGGAACATGGAGGGTTTAGGAGCGTATCTGAAATGCTTGTACACCAATGCACCCAGTATGAGAAACAAACAGGGTGAACTGGAAGCGTTGGTCAGCTCCCAGAGCTACAATATCATTGGTATTACTGAGACTTGGTGGAATGAGTCCCATGACTGGAGTGCTGGGATGGAGGGCTACAGGCTGTGCAGGAGGGATAGGCAGGGCAGGTGAGGTGGGAGTGTCATGCTATATGTAAGAGAGAGGTTTGATTGTACAGCCCTTACAGTTAGTGATGATGTGGTTGAGAGCCTCTGAGTGAGGAATGAGGGGATAGAAAACAAAGGAGCTGTTGTAGTGGATGTCTACTACCAATCGCCCAGCCAGGATGTAAGCACTGATGGTTATTCTATATGCAATTAGGAGAAGTTTCTGGATCAGTAGCTCTTATCCTTGTGGGGAATTTAAACTTCCCAGACACCAGCTGGGAATATCATACTGCTGTGATGCGCAGGTCTTGGAAAGTCTTGAATTTTGTAGGAGATAACTTCTTGTCGCAAATAATCAGTGAGCCAACTAGGAAAGATGATCTCCTAGCCTTGCTGTTTGTGAATAGAGAAGGACTCATGAGGAATGTGATGGCAGGTGGCTACCTTGGCCACAGTGAGCATGAAATGGTTGAATTTAAAATTTTCAGTCTAATGAGAAAAAAGGACAGCAGAGTTGCTACCCTGGACTTCAGGAGAGCAAACTTTAAGCTATTCAGGTAGCTATTTAGCAGAGTACCCTGGGAATCTGCTTCTGAGAGCTTAGGAGTCCATGAGAGCTGATCAGTCTTCAAGAACCACCTTTTAGAAGCAGAGAAGCAGGCAATTCAACTATGTTGTAAGTCAAGCAAGCAGGGCAGAAGACCAGCTTGGCTGAGCAGGGAACTCCTCATGGAGTGCAGGAGGAAAAAAAAATTGTATGATCTCTGGAAGCGAGGTCAGGCCTTTGCAGGAAGATCACGGAGCTGTGGTTCATACACGCAGGGAGAAGACACGAAAGGCCCAAGCCCAATTAGACTTGAAACTGGCCAGTGTTGTTTCAGATAACAAGAAGGGCTTTTTAAAGTACATTAATAGCAAGAGGAGGCCTAAAGGAAACATTGGACTGGTACTTGTTGAAGATGGTCATCTGACTAAAAGGGATGAAGAAAAAGCGGAGGCATTCAGTGCTTTTTTTGCCTCAGTCTTTAACAATACTGATAGACTTCGGGCTGCCTGGTCCCCTGAGTCGGAGGACCATGAGTGTGGGAACAGTGCCTTTCCATTTGTGGATTCTGGAATTGTAAGGGACCAGCTGTATCAGCTGAATGTTCTCAAGTCCCTAGGGCCTGATGAGATTCATCCCAGGGTACTGAGGGAGCTAGCGGATGTTAGAGCAGGACCCATCTCAAACATCTACCAAAGGTCTTGGGAGTCTGGGGAGGTCCCTGCTGACTGGAAGCTAGCCAAAGTTATTCCAATTTACAGAAAAGGTGTGAGGGAAGACCTGGGGAACTACAGACTTGTTAGTCTAACCTCAGTTCCTGGAAAAATTATGATTATACTGCGTACTATGGAAAGGCATTTGAAGAATGATGCAATCATCAAGCAACATGTGCTCACAAGGTAAAATCCTGTTTAACTAATTTGATATCCTTCTATGATAAGGTCACCCACTCAGTGGATGAAAGGAAGGTGGTGGATGTAGTTTTTCTGGATTTTAGTAAGGCTTTTGATACTGTCACTCACAGCATCCTTCTGGACAAGTTGTCCAACTGCAGGATGAGCGGGTTCATGGTGTGCTGAGTGAAGAACTGGCTGAAGGGCAGAGCTCAAAGGGTTGTCATGAATGAGGCTACATCTGGTTCCTCAGGGTTCAATTCTAGGGCCAGTTCTGTTCAAAATACGTATCAACGATCTGGATGCAGGAGTTGACTGCACCATTAGCCAGTTTGCTGCTGATACTAAACTGGGAGGTGCTGTTGACTCTCTTGAGGGACAAGAAGGCTTGCAGAAGGATCTAGATAGATTGGAACACTGGGCAATGATTAATGGCATGAAATTTAACAAGAACAAATGCCAGATTCTGTACCCAGGATGGAGTAATGCTGGGTACAAGTATAAACAGGGAGAGGAGTGGCTGGAGAGCAGCCCTGCAGAAAGGGATCTGGGGCTGCTGGTGGACAGCAGGCTCGATGTGAGTCAGCAGTGTGCCCTGGCAGCCAGGAGGGCAAACCGCATCCTGGGGTGCATCAAACACAGCATGACCAGCCGGTCAAGAGAGGTGATTATCCTGCTGTATTTAGCGATGGTGCGGCCTCACCTGGAGTACTGTGTGCAGCTCTGGGCCCCACAATTTAAGAGGGATGTTAATGTCCTTGAATGCATCCAGAGGAGGGCAACAAAGCCGGTGAAAGGGCTGGAAGGGATGTTCTGTGAGGAGCGGCTGAGGACTCTGGGTTTGTCTAGTTTGGAGAGAAGGTGGCTGAGGGGCAACCTAATTGCTCTCTACAGCTTCCTGAGGAGGTGAAATTGAGAGGGAGCTGCTGAGCTCTTCTCCCTGGGATCCAGTAAAAGGACATGTGGGAACGGTTCAAAGCTGCACCAGGGGAGGTTTAGACTGGACATTAGGAAGCATTTCTTTACCGAGAGGGTGGTCAAACACTGGAACTCTAGGCTTCCTAGAGAGGTGATGCCCCAAGCCTGTCAGTGTTTAAGAGGCTTTTGGACAATGCCCTTAATTACGTGCTTTAACTTTTGGTCAGCCCTGAAGTGGTCAGTGGTCAGGCAGTTGGACTAGATGATCGTTGTAGGTCCTTTCCAATGGAAACACTATATTCTATTCTATTCTATTCTATTCTATTCGTAGATTTTGGTTCCCATAAAATTAGCAAATCACATTCTCTAAGGCCACTATTGACTTGTGCCCTCAAGTTGCAAACTAAAGCAGATTTCCTAACGTGATCATCAATTTTTGAGGTTGCATCTGCAACACCAGTGTACTCTTAGTGTATTAGTTTGCTGTGGGCCTGAGGACCTGATATAAAGATAGCAGTACTTACCTTACAGGAAACCTCCTCTTCTTGGAAGACAGAGTCCAACACACCCATATTTAGCTTTGTCTTGGACTTCTTTCTCCCATCCTATCATGCCCAAATGGTGCCAGCTGGAGAGGAATCTGAAAACAATGACAGCTCTGAACTCTGCTTTCTGGCTTGTAGCTTCAAAATAACACCTCATCTGGTGCTATGCCAGGACGGCATTTCTCACCACCATTTTGGGAGGAATTTCATCATTATTTCTTGCATACGTAAATGCAAAGCTTCTGAAAAAGAGCACTGTTAATGTTGCCACTCAGGGATTTCAGACCAACAGAGCTCAGTTCAGAAACCAGAAGTCGATACTTAATCATCTGAACTGCCTGAACTAGAAATGACTGGCTGAGCTGGTTTCTCTGTTCCTCTGGCATCTTCCGAAACAAAAATTACCTAAATGAAAGCTAGGAAAGTAAGAGAGCCTATGAAAATGTAGAAGACAAAATTCCTTTCAAGTCTCTTCTGAGGCTGTGGTCTCGTCAATATTAACAATACTCAGCATTTAAACATGCTACTAAACATGAAGATCAGTTACTGCATACATTTGGAAGGGTACAGATTTACTGAGTCAAAGACTGCCCCCAAATACAGCTGCCTGCAGAAAAATCAAACGTTCCTGTCTGGGCCATTTTTCCCCATTTTGCTAGCATCCAATAGAGTGAGGATATGACACATCTGGGAACTTTGTTAGCAAGGTAATTTGTTACACTCACAAATGTTTACGTGTGAAAGAAGTGGATGGATTAGACTCTTGGTGATGGGATGCAGTATTGTTCACCTCCATGTCAGTGCACTGAATTCATCCAGGCTGTCTGGAGCTGAAGCTGTAGGTGGCTGTCTAATGGGAAAGACTGAGGCAGTTCTATTTCAACTTCTAGTAACAAATACCCCTTTTAGTAGTAACAAGCCACCATTTCCAGAGCTGTTGCTGGCTAAGTTAAGAGTTGTTCTACACTGGGGTGGGAGGTGGGGTGAGGTGAGAGTGAGTCAGTGCAGGGATCTTTCTGAACCTCAGTAAGAAAGGCCCAAAAACCAGTAGCTTAATAAGATAACTGCTTCAAAAAGATTAAGGAGAGGAGTATTGATAGTGAGTAACATCTTATGTCCCCTCAGATGCTGGGCACCCCATGTTCATGCAGCGTCGGGCAGAGCCCTGATGGATTTTCCCACGGCACACGGCAGAGAGCAGATGCTGTCCATGGGGAGAAACTCTCCATTTCAGCCATTCCAGGCCACATATAATTTCCTTACAAGAAAACAACTCTCTTTCTAAAGGATGTTGCCGTGAGAACTCCTTGCCTAACTTGCTGTTCGGTAAGTGCGAGGCCACAGAGCAGGCATAACCGTGGTGCTGAGCAGGAGCTGCCCGCCGGCTCCTCCAGCACCCTGCGTGGGCTGGGTCCGTCCCACGGCCGAGGGAGGAGTATGGCACGGCACAGCTCAGCCTGGGGGCCACGCTGGCCGTGCGGCACCTGCCCCGGTTAGTTGTGCCGTGGGTCACTGGCTCCCGTGCAACAGGCTCCTGGTCAGGATCAATGCCAGAGCCGAAAGAGCTAGCAGCACAAGCATAAACTCTCCCTTGCAAAAATGCACTGGCTTCATGATGTACACTTTACATGCTCCGTTTCTGCCTCCTTTGTGACCCTGAAATCTGGCAGTCTGGCATGTTTTAAGAGCACTACATCTACTGTAAGTAAAATAGTTGATTCTGTGAAAGCTTTTGTGACACAGAATGACACAGAAAAGCTGTGCGTTTTTTGTTTCCCTGGGCAAATCTTCTCCCTAGGAATTCGGAGCTTTAAATGAACCTAAAAATAGCTGTTTAAATTCAGGGGTGGAGGGTGATTTAGATGATTTGCCTTCAATTCTACTTGTTTTTTAAAGAAGTTCTTCAATGCACACATTTTAGTAGGTAATTTATCCATATAATTTATCTGGAAACTGGTTTAGATAATTGCCAGACGTGGTGGTTCCTGGTATTTCAGTACTATAACTTCAAAGTTCTGGGAATAATCGTAAAATTACTTAGCTGTATTGTGGATCCTGTCTTTCCTGCTGTTATCAAGCCTTCCCTGATGTGTAAATTATTATTGATATGACAGAACCATTCTTAATTTTTTATCCCAAAGCTATACAACACTGTTAGACACTCTGAAACACAAAGACACATCATGAAGCAGAAAAAAAGAGTTCTGTTGCTGTTGCAATTAACAAAATTGAAGCTGCTAAACATTGTCAACAATAAACACAAAGTTTATTTGTTTCAGATAAAACTCTAATTCATGTCTAATTATGACTCATGCTGGAAGACCGCTGTGTGTTGACTTTCAAATTTCTGTCTCTCTTAGAGGTAACACATATTTTTGTTAACTAAAAAAAATGAAAACCAAACCAGGGGATTGGTTATCTTGTGCTTGAATTTGTATGAATAAAATTAAATTCTTATTATGTTACAGGTACAATTTACATAGTAGGTAAAAGACATGGCATGCATTTTAATTCTGGCAGACATACTAGCGATAATAAAGTGAGAGTGTTCTAATTAAATTACAAATCCTGAATTTAAAAGCCTTACTTAAAGAAAGAGGTGGTTGTATTATTTACCTTCCAAAGCAATCTGTTATATAAAAAAGTAATTGGGAATAGTCAAAGTAAAAATTGTCTGCTGCAATACAGTGCTGCAAAACAATGCTGCAGCTTTGGGTTTCTGAAGGTTTGGGGTTTTTTTCTCTTTATAGAGGATGAGGTGTATCCTTGCTGCATTGTATTACCAGGCCCAACAGTCTCTATGCATAGGGTGATTTGCAGGGACACCATAGACATGTCCTGCGAGTGAAGGTAGGGATAAATAAGGCTGGCTACTCTCTATAGCCAAAGAAGATCAAGGAACCTTGTGGACAGTAGGGAGGAGAGGAAAAATGTAAGTTACACAGAGTTGTCTAGCAAGGTACTGCATGGCCTCATTTTTCCACAATTCACAGGAGCATACACAATAAAGTGGCATTTTGCCACTCACTGCTGGGCACAGCAAATTTACTAGGTCACTCATGCCAGAGAGGATTGGATTAGGATAGTTCACTGGGATAATACTAGATTTCCTGCCAGGATTTTGGCAAGAAATACGAGGTCTGTGGCAGAATGGTTGCATCAAAGATTTTCTTGATTGCACCTTTTAGTTCTTAGGAGTCACATTCTGTGAAGAATCTGTTTCTTTCTTAGAATCATAGAATCATTTAAGTTGGAAAAGACCATTAAGATCATTGAGTACAACTGTTAACCTAGCACTGCAAAGTCCACCACAAAACCATGTCCCTAAGCACCACATCTACACGTCTTTTAAATACCTCCAGGGATGGTGACTCAACCACTTCCCTGGGCAGCCTGTTCCAATGCCTGACAACCCTTTCAGTGAAGACATTTTTCCTAATATCCAATCTAAACCTTCCCTGGCACAACTTAAGGCCATTTCCTTTTGTCCTATCACTTGGTACTTGGGAGAAGAAACTGATACCCACCTCACTACAACCTCCTTTCAGGTAGTTGTAGAGAGTGGTAATGTCTCCCCTCAGCCTCCTTTTCTCCAGACTAAACAATCCCAGTTCCCTCAGCCATTCCTCTTAAGAATTGTGCTCCAGGCCCCTCACCAACTTGGTTGCCCTTCTCTGGACACACTCCAGCACCTCAATGTCTTTCCTGTAGTGAGGGACCCAAAACTGAAAGCAGTATTTCTTGCACAAGTAGAATTGTAAATTTTATAATAGCTAAAAGAAATGTAATAAGAACCCTTTCTTTCTCCCTTCATACACTCCTTCTGCAAGCACGACTCTCTCTCTGGGACGTAGTGTGGGCTCTCAGCCTTGACAAGTCTCCCAATCCCCAGTTAGTCCCTATGCCTGGTCTTCATCCTCAGACCTACCCTTGGCTGCCCCTTCTCCCATGACAAATTGCAGCTAGGAGACGAGCTCTTGCTCTTTATTATCCTCCACTGCATCCTGTTCTCCCACCACCAGGGACTCCTGCTGCTGCTGATCCCTTCTTGCCACAGACTTGTGTGATCTCTGTCCTCCTGTGTCTCACACCAAAAGAAATGGTCCAGCAAGTTTAGATGTCAGTCACTGAGGACAGCTAATGCTCCAGCTTTCTTTCCATGTGATGCCTTCTGTGGTGGCTGTTATGTCACCTTGGATCATTTTCATAGCAGAATCACACGGATAGCATGTCTTCATATCTATTCATTACCTTAAAAGGATAGGTCCCAGGCATCTTTAAGATCTCTCTCTGTTATCCCCGTGTTTAATTGCAAGAGCCACAAGGAGATATCAGAGTCTTCTTGATTACCAGCCAAAAGCTTTCATTTTTGGCTCTTTGGAGAGGAAAGGGACTGAGCTGTCAAACTTTGCTGAGCTACACCATATACCCTTGTTTATAAAAAATTGGCACAGAGGTCACAGCAGGGAAAGACATGAGGAAATGTATTCTAGAAACTCCTGCAAGAGCCAGCTGGCAACATTTGCTCTGTTGTACTTCAATACACTTGGTTGCCACTGTATTAATAACCATTTCTTTTTTGCATGAAGTGCAATAAGATGTGCTGCATACTCCAAACAAAACTACTTTGCTAGAATTAATTTCCCTCATTTTTCCTATGCTACAGATTGTACAGAGGAAGTATACAACTATCATAACATAGCAGTAGTTGAAAAAAAATGTTTAGAGACATTAAATTTCATCAGTATACAATAATGCCCAGTGGTCAAACACTCAGCAGATCTTCTACACCTACAACACCCAGGCTCTTTATATTTATCTTTTTTCAGTGGTTGTGATAGAACCCTGATTTCATATAAATTAATTTCCTTTATGAGCAGACCCACCACCTCCAACCTTAAAAAAAACCCTCATCAGATTACAAAAGTCCTTCCACCAGCAGCTTTGTTTAATTCCATTGAGCCTGGATCTCATGTGTCTGATGGGAGGTTTGATTTCCTCAGACTGGCTTCCCATTGGCTGGACACACAGCAAGGTTTAACACTAGCTTTGCATGAAGAGGAAGTTGCAAAACACAATTTTTTAATAAAGATAGTGCTCAGAAAAATAGCACAAGGTTTTTGTTTGTAGTGTAAATGCAAACTAATCCATTACTGAGGATAAGGAGGATTTGGCTGAAGCAAGGGAAGATGACTGATTGTAAAAAAGCATGTTATAATCCCTGAGATAGATACCTCAAGATGCACTTCAGTGAGAGAAATCATAGAGAGTTCACAGAGATGTTTTTCTTTCTTCTCTCTGCTCTAAAAAACAAAGGAAACGAATTGGTACCATTTTCATTTGGGAGATTTACCTTATTTCACACAGTCAAATTTCTTTTTTGAAATTTTGAACCAAAAGGAAAGGCAAGCTAGTATCATCTGGTAGACTTTAACAAGTTCTGAGGTATGGATCAGCTCAAAAGCTGAAGTAGCTAATGGTAGAAGAAAGATACGAGTACAGGGTAGCCAAACAGCTACAACACCGCAACCTCACTGTTGTGTTTGGGGCTGAGCCTCACTGCGTTTCTCTTTTGGTGAACAAGTATTTTATGCTGTATTACTAACATAAATAATTTCGAACAAAAGTTTTTTTTGGAAATTATACTATCTTTACTTTCAGGAAACTTGGGAGCTGGTGGAAGATGCACTTCATATGCCAAAAACCTGTAACTTGAACTCTTTTTTTTTATCAACTACTCTTATTTCATGGCAAGTATTTTTTAATATAGCAGCATTTATAATGTGCCTTTGACTTACCCATTTGTGATCTATTCCCATCAATACTTGCCACCTGTATAGATTATACAATGAATATTTTAGAAAGAAAATTTACTTAGGAGTTTAGTCCCTGGGTAGTAAATATTAATTAGGGACTTAAATTATTGTTTTAAAACAGCTTTTGTGATATGGAGGGCATGTTTTTTCTATCAGCTGCTCAATATTTATTTTAAGCATATTTAACCACTTCAGGAATATTCAGTGCATGAAACCCTTTTTATGTTTGAGTGGATTAAATTTACAAGTCCAAATTAATGCTAAAAATTACATTTACTTAATTCATTCTCCACAAAGGGGAATTTGTTTTGCATGTGTATGTGTTAATATATGCAATTGATGATGAAAACACAGCACACTGTTGTTGCCCATGTTGCTAATTTGGACTAAACATAGTTTATAAACCTTTTCAGCTCCTTACTTGTTTCGTTGCCAGATCTTTCTTTCAGTAGCTGTGTTTCACAATTAAGCAGCATGTATGCGTTTTCCCAAATTAAAAGAGCCTTTCTAAATAAACTCAAACAGCCCTTGCTTTGTTTCTTAGGAACATCATCATGCTTAAAAAGCTATTATTAGTATTTTGCTTATTAGCACAAATAGGCAAAGGCAACTGGAGAGAAGCAAAGTAATTGAACAGAAGGTTAGACACTAATGTCTTTCCTTGTTGATTTGAAACATCTGCAAGAAAAACTACTTTGAGATCAACTCCTAGTTAGTATTAAGCTTTGATTTAAAAATACTTAAAGTTTTACGAAGTAAACCAAGGCATCTAGCCATTCAGCTATCTTTGAAATTAATGGAAGTTATGTGGTTAAGTTCCTTTGCCATTTTGAAACTTCAAATCCCATTGTAATTTCCAACACCTGAAAACACTTGTACATTTGGCATGGTTAATGTTAGCAATTTGTTTTGCAAAATTGAACACCTTTATTACACTTATACTTGCTTTTAGAAAACATGCCTTTTATCATACAAACAACAATGTTGTTCATAAGTATAAAGTACGGGCACCTTATATGGCATTTGATGACCTGATCTTAAGTGATTTGTGTTCATTTAGATGTAGTCAAGAAATCAGACTCCCATTTTTTCCCGTCATCAACTGTTAGCTTTTTAAATCAGCAGATACATTGAAATTATCCTCTCCCTTCTGCCTTTAACATGTTTGTTCATTAATTAAGAAGAAAACCCAAGCCCCAAAGTGCCTACAAGCACCCACCTGGCAGTCAGATAAAATAACTGAAGCCTAGGAGTTATTTGAGTGAATCTGAAAGTGATATTTAAGCTGGGCCGTATTTTTTTCCCTTTGTTGAACCATGTTTCTTTCAACACAACATATGTACACAAATAAAATAATTTGAATAGAAAATTATGCCACCCTCTTACAGATTTATTTCCTGTTAACTTACGCAGACACATAAATCAAACTATTGCTTAATCTGTATATAGTCAAAAGTTCTTGAACTATAATTATAGTTGCTATTATTATTTGTTATCCCAGCTCCTCTTTCTAGAGTTTGCATTCTCCTGTATTGCATTGCTTCAGTGACTAGACAGGTTTTCTTATTATTGTCACCTCATTATCTGTAATTTCAGATTTCACTTCAAAAACTCCCCAAATTATCTCCCTACCACTAAAATTAACACAATTTTCTATAAAAATATAACAAAAGAAAACAAAATTAGACAAACTCACTACTAGCATTGCTATATCCACTCTCAAAGGAATAAGTGAACCGAAACTGCCACACACATCAGGGTATAAGCTAAATGAATATCCCCTGTGGATCACCAGTCTGACCAGTGAGAAGTACAGCGAGGATACAGGTTAGTACCTTCATACAAAAATTTCCATCTTTGAATACCCTTCCACAGCCTCTCAGGAATTCATTTCACCATGGCCCTTCCTTGCTACCTTACTTATCCACTGGTCCTAGTGGGAAAGCATCATCACTTTTCAGCATACTCTTCCACCCACTGTTGTACAGGACCTCCAGTTAGCAACTGTGTTCTTCTCTTGCTTGGAAAACACCTGCGGACATGACTGATAAAGTGTGCTGACATTGGCAGCTTGGGGTCAATTCAAAATAGACACTAGATTAAATAGAAAGTACATGTATGTATAGCCTACAGCTTATTTAGAGACTGATCAGCAAAGCCTGCCTTAAGTTTGAGTCTACCTCCTCCAAGGAATGACATGGTGCTTTCTGAATCTGGAGTAGCCGTTATCAGCAGAAAGCATATTTTGGTTTAATTTTTTTGAGCTGAGCAGGACCAGCTGGTCGTTCATTCGGTGCACTCCTACCCCTCACCCTTTGTGATACTGTTAGTAGCCCTATGTGAGCATGGTATGGATTTTACTGTGCAAGGGCTTGGTCTTGTGGCTACTGAAGTGAGTCTTGTGCCATGACTTCTGGAGGGACCATAGTAGGTTTATACTGCTATCCATTCCCCTTAGTCACGGAAAGGCTGATGGCATTCGCCTTTCAAATATGGACTGTGGCTCTGGCTATGGAAACCCAAGTCAAGGAAATACATGCTGGAGATGACCGACAAAAACGACAGTACTGAGTCTGGTGGGGATGGAGTTAATTGTCTCATAGCAGCTTGTAGAGTACTATTTTTTAGATTTGTGGCCAAAACAATGCTGATAACACATCGATGTTTTAGCTACTGCTGAACAGCATTTGCACAGCAGCCAGGCCTCCTCTGTTTCTCCCTCTGCCTCCCCAGTGAGGAAGCTGGGGGTGGGCAAGTGGTTGGGAGGGGACACAACCAGGCAGATGAGCTGAACTAACCGAAGAGATATTCTACATCATATAATGTCATGCTCAGCAATAAGACAGAGGAGGGTGTTTAGGGAGGTTAGCCATGTTTTGCTCTGGAACTGACTGGGCATCAGTCTACCCTTGGGATGTGGTGAGTGATTGCTTTTGCATCACTTGTTTTGTTTTGTTTTCTTTCTTTCTTCTTCCACTTCTCCTTCACTTATTGAACAATTTTTATCAGGACCCATGAATTTTTTTGCTCACCGTGGAGAGGGCGGGGGGGGAAGTGAATGAGCGGCTGTGTGGTACTTAGCTGCCTACCGGGGTTAACACACACGATAATAATTCAGTGAAACACATTAATATATGATATTAAAGGGCTGAAATTTCTCTGTTATTACTGAGCTCAGTGCACTACTAACAGCATGAGCTATGAAAAATATAAACTTTAAACTGTCTGACATTACTCACCTTGAATGATTCTATTTAAATCTTGCCTTTTTTTTTCTGTTAATTACATAGAAACCATTAAGTTTTGCTCATAAATACTTTCAACATGAGTGTACGAGAGTGGCATGTTGTTTCCAAAGACCTTAGTAGTGTTGATTAAAATAATTTTCAAGTAATGACTGCAGGGGAGTTAAGGCACTTGACTCCTTCTGTAAGGGGTTTCTCTGGCAGTGGAAATGACTGAGAAAATGAGTAGTGAGGAAATCACTACTGTTACACAGAGCTGTATGGAGAGTCCTAACCTGAGAGCACACTTGGCAACACTAGACTTTAATGTCAGGTGAAGTGTTCTCACTGCAGAGTCAAGCCAGATTTTATTCTACTTCAGTTTGACCATGCAGATCAGCCTAAGCCAGGTGTAAGCAGTGAGCCCTCGCTGGCATGGTGATGGCTGGTGTTTGTCACGCAGATGTAGAGGCAGACATGTCCTGATGCCTTAATAAGCTCAGTGATTCCTCCATGCTGACTCATAAAAGAGCATGTTTCTTCTTTGGGCATGAAATGGGAGGCACTGGAGACCTACCCACAGCTGACTGACACTGGCTGCAACCTCACTGCAAAGTGGATGACTTAAGAAGCTGAGCCCCAAACCTGGCTCAGCGTTTAGCATCTAGCCTAGATAGCAAGCTAGCACAGCTGGAGAGACACAGTGAGGCTGAGCGAGGTTTTAGCTGGTGAACAGGAAGATTTATGTCAGCCGTATGGTAAATGCGCAATTTAACTCTATAGTAAAGGTATGCACAGGTATACTATGTGGTGGAAAGTTTTGCTACTGTTCAGGCAAAAAGAAGTGAACTTGGAAAGTACACCTAGGTCAATAAATGTGAAGCATTGTGAGCACATTGTGCTGAAATCTGGTACTGGGAAAAGTGCAAACACGGGGCTAACATATAGCATGAAGTATTCTGGCATGTCGTAGTCCCTCATCAGAAAGATCTGTAAGGTCCTTCTCTTTCACTCCTGTCTTGAAGGACAGTTTGACTTGTATTGGAGCTGTTCAAGCCCTTATTTAACAAGCCGTAAATAATAAGCACCTCTTTTACATTTTTAGAGCTTAAAAAGAGCCTGCTGCACAAAAGCTGATTACCAACCAAATCATGTTTTTGTACAATTTGTGCTGTCTCACAAACGGCACAGAAAATACGGGCTATGCTCTGAATGCCATTCAGTTCTCTGATCCGCTGCATCCTGCTGATGCTCTTGCTCCCTTTCTCTGTGCTGGAATATCAGATAGCTCCCACTCTCAGCAAAACTGCTGGCAGTCGGCCATTTGGAATAGACAGCCACAACATGCAAAGAGAGGCTTGCCCAGCTTGTTATTAAATGGATTTCACTGGACAAAGACTGATCAAAAGCTGGAATTTTCCTGGGCAGTGGAGTATTTTAAAGAGGTAACTTCCTCTTTGTTTAGGGAGGGAATGCTATTTGTTTAATAATCCCTATATTTCTCAGTCCCACCTCAGTTTGCTAGTTTATTAGAGCTGCCCCTGCACTATGATTGCTTCAAAACGTTTATAGTTCATCCAGAATGCTCATTTGACAAATGAACACATACACAAAGGACAAGCTCTCAGTCTTACAGTTCTCATATGCAGTGTGAACAATGTCAGTATTGGTACTGGAGCCTATTTAGAGTAGTATGTGAAAGAGCAGAAAATGAGTGAGTGTATAAACACTGGACCCTCAGGAAACGATTGGAGATTTGCTCTTTGATCTGTGTGAAGGGCATCCTGCAGCCTTGCTGCAGGAGCACATGAGTACCAAAAGCAAGTAAGCTCACCAGGAAAAAATAAGTTCAGCGTAAGGGCTGCAGAAATTATTGCCAAGAAACCTCAGCTACAGAAGGTAATGGATAGTTTGCATTAGGGTGAAGCAAAAATGTTTGGGTGCAGAAGTGTGGAATTCCTGAATCTAATCACCAAGTTCAGCTCAGCAAACATGAGTGTTCAAAAGCAATGCAAATGAACTAAGCAGTAGACCTATTTCAGGACGTAATCACCCCCATTGTCAAGACCATTTCTTTCATTTGCCATACATAGGGCTGACATGGGTCTTCAGTTGCTTTCTAGTCTAGATCTGTGAAATTATCCAGGGTAAAGAAATCTGACCATGAAAAAATAAATGACTTAAGCTGGATCTCCTAAGCCTCTCAGCCCCTCAAAAAAGCACTTTGTTTATGGGGTCTGTGGGCCCAGTTACTCATATTTTCAGCAGCTGTTTTCAAATCAAGGAGCTAAACTAAAAAACAGAAAAAAAATGTGTTTTTTCTCCTCCCACTTGTTTTTTTTTTCCCTTAATCATGCCATTTTTTTTATCAGTGGATCAGCTCTCATTTGAAAGCTCCCAAGGAAATATTTGCAATGACACCTAACACAGTTAGTCAAAATAACCTTTGGAGCTCAAGTAGCTGATTAGAAGTATCAAGTAACTTAAAGTTCCAGCTAAAGAAAATAAGCAAAAGGAGCTGGGCATCAGAAAACAGCATAGATATTGTGTTGGTGTACTACAGACATAATGAGGAAGGTTTAATTAAAGGATTTTGCTGAAATAATATTGTTTAACAAATGGCAGGCTTTTTTTCTACAACTGTTTTCCCTTACTCTGCTACTGCTGTATAATAACCCTGATATAAACCCCTCAGCTCCTGCACCTGATCCTGGCAACCCCTTCTCCCCATAAGTCCCACCAATGAACTCTTCAAGCCCCTTCTTAGGTGTTGTGCATGGACTATTGACAAACATGTCAGCATCTTCTGCTTCAGTCCTAGTACTGCAGCCAAAGTATGAGGAGCTGTCAGTGGTACTTTCTGTTCCAAAGTATTGTGTTTGTGTAGCCCAGCAAGTGGGAGAAATAACACACCACAGAATTACTAAAGTTTTACAGGGCATTCTTAGGCTCTGGCAATGTTTTTTTAAGTGCTTTTAGTTCCTGAAATGCAAGTTGTTTTAGAAATGCCAACTATTATTGATCCATCTCAGATTATGATTTGTGAAAAATCAAACCTCAGGACACATTGTTGCAGTGGAGGAATGAATCTTCCATTTTATAGCTTTTACAGATAAAAATTACCTCCAGCCCCAATGCAGAGTATGCTGTACATTAGCATTTAAGGGAACAGCACTGGAAAATGGAGAATAGGCAAGGAAAAATATCTGGAAAGTACATTTAGAAAATGAAGCAACAATAATAAAATAGGTTCCATTTAAATTAAAGATAAAGGGAACTATCTTTAAGCAAACGCAAAGATAAAGCCTGTAGGCAGGTCTGTGATGATATACACTCAGAGAATGACTACTCTGATTCACATAAAAAATTTAATGGACTCCTTAATATCCTTCGAATGCTGCACATGCCTACAGACACAAAGGGATGTCTTAGAAAAAGCATTGGTTGAGGACATCATTAATTCACTAAATAATGGAAAAGCATCTGGCTTGGATGTTTTCCCATATAAATTCTATAAAGCCTTTAAGGAAACTCAGAGGTCCATTTTCTGTGCAACATTCAGCATGGCCTTTGAATGTGGTGACGAGCCAAGACATTTGGCATGATTCTGGTTGAGAATGAACATATCCAGCATCCTTTCATCTATCTGCAAAGGCATTTCCAAAGGGCTTAAATCTATATTTCCCATTACTGAAAATCACAATTAGATAAGCTTTGTTAACAGAGATTATTTGATTATTAATAAACTTATTTATGGCTTTCTCATATTAATCGGAGTAAGTAACAAGGATCATTACTCATGAAGTACAAAAAGGATTTGTTTGCAATGCCTTAGCTTTTAAACAGTGATAATAGGGTTCTACATCTACATCTGCAAATCACATTAGATTTTTTGAAGGAAATATTGTTCCTTAAGTACAGAGATCCAGGAATTAGTCAACACACCTTTTTCTCCCATAAATTGCTGATTTCTCAAAACAAAAATTGTTGCTAGGAAAGCATTCCTTTCAAAAAATTCCTGAGCTTGAAAATGTTTGGAAAAGTCACAAAATTATCAAAATAGACTGTTCAAAATGCAAAATCCAGTCTTTTTCACTAGTGTGCAAGATACAAGATAGTTATAGTGGCAGTTTTAATAGATTGTTGAAGTATGCCAAAGAAATGCTTTAACTGACCTGAACCAAATTCTCCCCCAACTGAACGGCACAGCATCCAGACAGAATTGTTTCACTGTATTTCCCAGTTACCCATTTAGAAAGATGCCCCTAATACCCTGAGATAAGCAGCTCCTTCTGGCCTTCTTAAAAGGACTGAGAACTGGACCTATGAATTGTCCATAGCAAGAGATTGAATATTTCTCTCCTGCTTTGTGTAGGCCAGGATTGGCCCAAGGTTTTCTTGATCTGGCCCATCTGCTACCCTTTTGTCATTTTTTTTCCTCACAGGGAAATATAACCACAGCAAGAAGATTAGTGCATAGGAAAAAAATCCATTTGTGTCATTGGAGCTTGCATTTGTTTTCCTGGGTTTTGAATTATTTAATATCTTTATACTTTATTCTCTGATTTTTATTTCCACTTCATCATCCTGGTCCTAATAATTTAATGCTCTTACTCATTCTTCAACCTTTCTGTAACTCCAACCACTTTGTTTCTTCCACTCACCTCTTTCTTTCTCCATTTTCACTCCCCGCTTATTTTCTCTCCCTTCATTTTTTATCTCCTTCTGTTTCTCCCTCTCACTATTCTCTCTTTCTTGACTCCCCACCTCTCTCTTCTCTTTGTATTTCTTTCCCTATCCTCCAATTCTAACTTTACTCCTTTCCTTATGGTCCAGCTCACATGGGTTTCCCTTCTCCCCGCATCCTCCCATATTCTTCTCTCTTGGTAAGATATATATATAGCTGAATGGCAGTCATCCCATTTGTTGCCATTTTCTTTTTTCTGCCCCCCTGCCCCGATTATCAGTGTATCACAAAAGAAGCAAAATTAAACTGTCCAAGTGACAAGTATCTATATGTTTCACACGCTTTTCATACTGTTTTTTCTGTTTTTCTTATAGTATTACCCATAGCTGTTTCCTACCTTTCTAAATATTTGAGACTGTCTGATAGCTGGCAACTTAACCCAGAGCTTGCAGAAGACTTGCAAATACCTATTGAATATGGCCAGTGCAGTGAGGTCGACCTGTACTAGCAGATAATGTGAAACAGACACTATGTGTGCTACTGCATTTCAGAGGTCTGATGCCTGAAGGAAACTATTTGTATCAATATTATTAACTTTCTTTTTACCAATAATTCTGAAAGACATTCAGCTGACATGGTTTTTTCTACAGTCAAAAGCACCATGGATATTACATACAGTAGTTTTCTGATCCTTGCCTAAATGAGAGCAGGTCGCTTAGGTTCCTTGGCAAACAATTAAAAGTAAAAGCAGAAATGGCAAAAGCAAACTACAGTAACAAGACTGAATTGGCCTATGGGAATTATATCTACAGCTCACATTAGAGGAAAGAGGGACAAGAGCTTCTTCTTAAAGCAAGACAAAAGCCACCAACCTATGAACTGCACTGCCAACAAGGGTAGTGACACGCACTCAGCCTCGCAGGATTGCAAAGTGTTGCGAGCCACTTGAAAGTCACTCTTGTGGTTACCATGTCATCAACTCCTCATTATGCTTTTGCACTGCTACAGCTCCCAGTAATGATTTTTCTCTTTCAATAAAATATAACTAGTTCCTGAAAAGTTACATTTAAAAAACCTGTGGGAGCAGCTCGGAACACCTGGCATTTGTTTTCAAGAGTGACCGTTAGAATTTGTTGTGCTGCACGTTTGCCAAGCCTTGAAGAACTAGTTTTACAAGGTCAGGTCGGAGGATGGCCTTGTGTAGGCCTGGGAAGATGTGGCTGAAGACAGTCACGAGTATGTGTATGGAATGTTTTTATCTTTAACTGTTCTGAGTGAGGACTGGCAAACATCCCAGCTGAGCCAGATATGCCCTCCTGTGCTAGTAGTATTGGCTGTGAGCCGTTAGTACTTTCTGGATCTTTGTTGAAACATATATAAGTTGGATTCTTTTGTGAAATAAAGGGAATCTTGCACAGAGAGTTTGAGCGCTTAATTGAGTCTCCGCAAAACCTAAGAGAGAGGGCCTCTTACTTAAGCTGTGAAAGCTTCGTTCTTCAGATCTTGATGTTATTCTCTGAGTTTCTCCAGGAAAAAGAAGAAAAACAATGGTTTTATTCATTAATTTAGATGTAGATCAATTAACAGAATATTTTAGTTGCTTAGTCCTGTGTAAAAGCATATTTACTGCTGGTGTTTTAAATCCCACTTCAGAGTGACTTTGGAAAGACTGTGTCAAACACTTAAGCCTGCACTGTACCTGCTACATGTAAACCTGTTCCTTCCAGTTCTCCCTGACAGTGACATCTCAAGGAGCCACGTACATTATGCTTTTTCTGTTCATGTGTTTGCAGAGTTATAAAATGACAGGTAACTTAATCAATGTTTTACATATACAGATCTATTACTTCATCATCTTACAACGACACATCGCACCTCAGATACCATCTAGCCCAAAAGCTCACCGAAATCCATGTGACTTCTTCTGACTCTGCTTGACTTTGAAACAGGCCGTACGTTGCTGTGACTCTCTGACAGGACAATAGAGTGGAAAACCTCCTAATGCTCAGCATGGTCCAGTCCCCCTTTTATTGGCAGATATTAGTTACATGGACATTTAATCATATATTTATAGGTAGTCCCTGTTCAAAGGTTTAAGACTAGAAAAACAGGAGGAGGAGGAAATTCAGCGGTGAGCTGAGGGAAGCCCAGAACCAAGGAATGAGTGAGGCTGGATGGCCCTAATGTGCTTAATTGTCCGAAAGGCTGAACTGTCAAACACGTTTGTGAGAAGAGACTAGACAATAGAAGGCAGTGTAGCTGATGGGCTCAGAAAAGTGATTTTAAAAGCAGGAACCATACAAACAGCACACAGCTGAGTCAGTAGGACATGAGCGGTACAGGGAGAACAACAGCTTGAAACCAGGGAAGGGGGGCAAGCAGGGCAACAGGTAAAAGAAGAGGAAGTTTGAGAAAGTGGCAGGAGTTTCTAAAGTAGACAAATTTCCCATCATTCTCAGAGAGTGAAGAGGATGGAGATGAGTTTTCAATCAGCCAGAAATGATGAAGTAACAATACAGCAAGCACACCCCTGCAAAAGTCTAGACAAAAAGTTGGAATGACTATTTAGTTGTCACATTGAAGCTGAGGGTTTTCTAGTGATGGATGTTTTCAGTAATAGGCCTCTTTTGGTTCAAGAATGATTACTGCAGGAAACCTACTTGATGAAAAGTGAGTGCACTTGATATTCTGTCATCTTCTTTCAAATGCTGTGTTTGTCAATTCTCCGATGCTTTGAAAACCTCAGCTTGGAAGATTGACAATAAAATAACACAAAGCATAGGTGAGATCACTCCAACAGAGTGGTTGCCCTATGGATACAAACCAGTCTCAAGCTTTTCTGGGGTGTTCTTCACCACAGTAGGCAAACTCTAGCTGCATGAAGATATGTTGTGGCAAACAAACAAACAAACCTGTGAAGTAAAAGAGTTGGTAGAGAAAAAATGAATTCCACCTCCGAAAAACATTCCCAGTCATGTCTCTCTCTGTTTTTAATGTAAACAATGATGTTTTGGAAACCAGATGACACTAGAACTGGGGAAAACATCAGACAACAAAATTAAACATATATATCTATGAGAGATTCACAATGAGAGATGGAGTGGTCAAGTTTTCAACACTAATGCAAATTATTATACATTTTCTGGACATGCCTATTGTGCAGACATTGTCCGAAAGCTAATTTTAAAATGCAAACCTTGCTTCCTTTTGTCTCATGAAAAAAAAAAGGTTTAAACAAATGGAATTTGTCAATTAACAACAATGAACCTATTATATGCCAGATGTGTGACTTATGTGTATTTCTTAATGTTAGGAAGTCCAAACACAGAACACCAACAAAAATGAGAATCGCAGTCTCAGCCCATACAGAAAAACAGAGTGTCTTCTGAAAAGCCTGTTTCAGAAAATAATATTCACACAAAAATTGTACAAGCACCAGTTGAAAGTTTTAATTTCCCACTGTTTTGCATTTTTTATTTCAGCTCCACTTTCCAGGTTTTCTTAAGTGTTCTCATCTTTCACTTTTGGGCTGGTGAGAAATTGTAGATACTTCTGCGTACACCCAGAGATACTGAAAATCCTCTTTGGGCTGTGACAGTATTCAGCTTGTGGGTGGTGTTTAGGGCCTTGTTTTGCAAAGACAGCTTTGAATTTTGGTGCTCTGCATGTGGACAAAGCCCTCACTCCATCCTGCCTGATGCCCTATGTCCTGTGGCTGCCTCACCTACACCCTCTCCCTCCTTGCTGCACCCCTCTCCCCCCTTCCTATCCCCCAAAGGGAAAGCAGCTGCCTGGGAGGCAGCAACACACTCTGGCATCTGAAAAGAGGGACGTGGAGACATAGGGAAGCACAGTGGAGAGAATAGAAGAGACAGAAAATTATCGGAGGAAGAACAGAGCAGGGAAGAGTGGAGTCCCCATCCCCTGGGCACTGGGGAGAGGAGTGAGCCCACCGACACACGCCATGGGAAACCACAGTAACCTCCTTGGCAAGCTCCTTCACTGAAGGATCAGAGCAGAGGGGAAGGGCAGAAAAGAGGTTTGAAAATCTCAAAAAGATGCCACAGACTCAGAGAAGCATCTGCCAGAAACGCAAGCACTCAGGTAAGAGAAGGCATCCATCGTGCCTGGAGATGCATGTTGTTCCACGCCTGTCCATCCTCTTGCTCCTTAGGGGAGGACTGAAACTCATATATTTTCACAACATATGCTACAATGTATGTCAGTATGTCACTAATGCCATATGAATCATTCCTATGTCACAGTGCAAACAGTGTGGGGAGGATTTTTCAGATCTTTGTTGTAAATGACTAGAAACAGCTTAAAAGCATACATATGAAGTGTTAGTGGATAGGATCCTTCAATCTGGAGGTTTCATACCTTTTTTTTCAGATGTAGCAGTCATCTCTAGAGAGTATCCCATAATTATAAATTCTGTAACATAGGGAAGCTCTCCATTCTGTTCAGAAATCCTGTGAATTGCTGCTTTGTCCTTGCCTAGACCTGAAATCCAGAGGAGTAGGCAGTACTCTTTTGGAGATCCTCCATTACTGATGGTTGAGAGGCAGAAAACAGTCACATGAACCTTTCACCCTAGGGAATGTTCCTCATTCAATCCTACATGCCCCATGCTTTCCTTGCTGGTTTGTTTGTTGTTCTTTAAAATTATTTCTTTCCTGACATACTTTTGTGGAAGAATCATAGGATTCCAATGCACTGGTAAATTGAAGCAACTTTTAAGGCATTTTTAAGCAGAAGAATGCTGGTGAGGAGGGTACATTTGAAAACACCTTGACTGACTGCAGAGCCCACCACAGCTCACAAGCCTAAACACTATGGAGAGTCTGTTCTGAAGAGCTTACCTAGGGGACATAGTTGGTACATCATCAGCTTTGAGGGGGCTCAGATCCTGCTTCAGCATCAGAAAAGAAGAAAATTCTTAAGATGTACAAGACTCTGGATTCTGACTTCTCTGGCCATTTTGGCCACGTGCCAGGATGCAAAGAGCTTGATGCTGAGCACATGAAATCTGTCTGTAAGTGTGGTATGCTTGAAAAGCTCCCCAAAACCCAGCTCATCTGACACATTCACAGCAGTGTGGCAGGTCCAGGCTCAGTCATTTCTATTGTTGGTACACCCAGTCCTTGTGAGAGTGGAACCACAGAGCAGCCCTGGTGCCAACACTGCTGAGCTCTATAGAAACAGGTACGGGAGTGGAAACAAAGCCTGCTTCTGCAGATGTCCTTTTCCTTCTTCAGACATTCCTGAGCAGATTTTAGCTACTTAAGAACACATTGTAACTGAAGTAGCTGAAATGAAAAATAATGAACCTTATCCTTAAGTGATCTTATAGTTTGTATGACAAGAATGAGAAAAATAACATCGATCATGATTACACTAACTAGAAGACTCAGACTGGTTCATGTAGCTCATTTTTTGTTAAATAATAGTTAAATAGGGTTATTTTGTATTTCTAAATAGACAGGGTGTTAGCATAAGTTGATAGGCCAGTTATATTTCCATTAGTGTCATTTGTGGTGTTCATGACTCTTTTTCAATAGATAGCACTTGTAATTTGTTTACTGTTTTCTTTTTTGTGTCCAGCCTGCTGGGTCATCCAGATCATTTTCATAGCCTGAACCTTTTCCATAGGCTGCACATTGACAGCCTGTGGAAATATTTCCATATACCTAATAAGGGGACTTCATGTACAGTTATAGGACAAGACTTATCTTTTGTACTTTAACAAGGTAGGAAACCATGCCCAAGTTATGTTTAAGCAGTAAAGCAGTTTTTCATTTGCTATAAAGGAAAGGCAGATCCAAGCAAGGATTTTCTGCAACAAAGAGGTATACAAATTTTCATTTTTAGCCCATACTGCTCCTTTAGAAGTCTGGGGTTTGATGTTGTGCTGACTTTGCCTCCAGAAGAGATAACAGCTGCAGCTCTAAGATTGCTCTCCAACCCTTCAAGAACTGCTCCAGCATGGGTCATTTTCATGGGGTACAGCCCTTCAGGGACAGACTGCTCCTGTGTGGGCTCTCCATGGGCTGCAGCTCCCCTCAGGGCTTGTCCACCTGTTGTAGCGTGGCTGCAGGTTGTATAGCTGCTCCAGTGTTGTCCTCCATGGGCTGCAGGGGCACAACCAGCTCCACCACGGTCTTCTCCACAGGCTTCAGGGGAATCTCTTGTTCTGGTGCCTGGAGCACCTCCTCCCCTTCTTCTCCACCAGCCTTGGTGTCTGCAGGGCTGTTTCTTTCATATCTTTCCCACTCCTCTCTCTCACAATAGATGCACTGTGTTTTTTACCCTTTCTTAAATAGGTTAGCACTGAGGTGCCACCAGCGCTGCTGATGGGCTCAGCTGTGCCCTGTGGTGGGCCCGTTTGGGAACTGGCTGGAACCAGCTGTGTCTGATGGAGGCAGCCCTTGTGTCTTCTCACAGACGCCAGCGCTGCAGCCCCCTACTACCAAAACCTTGCCACATAAACCCAACACACCACTTCACCATAACAGAATCAGTCCTGTGGGGTTGTATGCAGGAGTGGTCCAGCAACAGCAGATCCATAACTTCTGCCACTGATCTCAAAAGAGCTCTAATGGTGTCACCTACATTGGTTTATGGTGGAGATCTAGCACAGAGCCATCACCCGCCTAGCAGAGCCACCTAGACCTCATGGCCAGTCCTTAGACTCAATGTAAAGCAGAGAGCTTAATAAGATCTTGCAAAACTGATGTATTCTTTCACTTTTGAACATTATCAAGCTGACTATTTATAAACTAAGCAAACAAATCCCCCAAAGCTATTGTCTCCTGCCCCCTCCTTTTACAAACACCTTTGTGAAAAGTCTGTCCTTGTTGCCCCTTTTCAGATCCACAGGTACTACCAGCAGCAGCACCAGACACATGAATTTTCAGTCCTGGTCTACCTAGACTTGTGATAAAGAGGCTGGTGCTAACACTGGTTAAACCCCCCCCCCCCCCCCCCAATCTCACCGATGCTAGAGCAATACATGGATCTCTTCAAAAGATATGTGTATATAAAACTCAAGTACCAACCCACTGAGAAGCAGTTGTTTGTCTGTGGTGGAAACAAAGCCCCACAGCCCCATCTGTGATAACAAATGAGAACTTTGGCTCTTGTCCATGGCCAGGGATGGAGCCAGCCAACACAGACCTAGCCATGGACCATTAAACGTGGGGCACAGCGGTGAAAGGGATTATCTTATTGCAGTGTATTGTTTTATCAGCAGTTGAGGACTACGCTGTACAAATAGAATAAAAGTGTAACACATTTATACTCTTGCTTAAGAAAAGAGGCCTGGTTATATTTGTATTGTGCTCTATATTGTATCATTAATGGCTGCTTAATTTGTACTGCCTTAAATTTATCTCTGATAGTGCTACTATGATTACTATTCTATGCATTTGTCTCAGTTGTTGCCTTGATCTCTACACATGCTTTTTCTGTTTATTCTGTAAAAATTGCACCAAAAGCTCACTGATGCTTGGTCTATTTGTTTGTACAATAAAGAGTAAAATGGAGATTAGTGCCTGCTCATGGTCCCTGTGAAAGTAATACACTTAGAATTATACTTACTGTGTTTTAGAATATGCTTTGCAAGAAACAGTGCCATCAAACAAGACAGCCATCATCAACATAGTCTTATTTTGTCACAATCAGAAAAAAGACATCTAGCAGCAGTTTATTCTGGGGCATATAAGAGGCTCTTCCAAGAATCTTAAATGAGATAATTTTTAGAGAAAGAACAGTAATAATTCACAACGCCAATGGGTCATTTGTACCAAGACCTCAGGATTCAGCCTTGTCTCTCAGAAATGTCTATATCAGCAAAGATAATCTGTAAATGGAAGATGTTTTGTCTTTTGAAAACTGGTTTCCACAATGTTGCCTCTCAAAATAAACCAGGGGAAGAATTACCATTCTCCTCTGCTTTGGCCGGCACTACCAGGTCTGACTCAATTGGAACTCTCTTTGGTAGATTCAAGCTTGTCAGATAAGATCTTTTTCTTGACTGCTAGTGCTGCAAAGTCAAATAGTTCTCAGGAATCAGGCTACTTCTGTCTTTGATAGCTAATGAGTAATTACGTGACTGGATTTGCACAGAAGTTACTATAACAGCTGTATCTGAGAAAGCATAACACATGAAAGGAATCCGGTTCACTCTCTCCCACCACCTCATATAGTTTTAGTGGGAGTCAAGTACACTGAAAAATATTTTTTGCCACATAAGTAAGCACGTGAACATAGCAAGTGAACATACATCTAGTACAGAAGCCATTTTTGCCTGATATCTGTGTTGTAGAATTTTGGGAGATGTTTGCACAGACCAAAGGCCTTATCTCAGAGAAGAAATAAATCTAGATGCAGCTGAAAGCACCTTCTTATGGCTCTTTCAGGGACTGTTTAAAGAGTAAGAAGGGGGAGAGGATAACTTCTAATGCAGGAACAAGTTCTGTACAATTTTAGCATCCTACTGTATCCTCAAAGAACTGTCCTCAAAGGACAAGGTCTCTGTAGATCAGAATAGCAATGATTAGATAAAGAATTACATTTTTCTAGTTATTGCAATATACTCAGACGTGGAGAAGAAAGTCTTTCCAGTTGGCACTAATATTTTGAAAGAACTTTAAGCAGTAAGCTTCAAGGAATGGAAAGTTATCATTATTTAAAGTCTTGCATTTCCCTGGAAATAAAAAGAATATAGAGAAAACACTATGGTGGATTAGACCAACACTTTAATCTTTTCCTTTTGGCCATTGTTTGGCAAATTCTTCATTGAAAACAGTCAAGTTAAAGTCTGCAGGACAGAAATGTACCTTTTGGAACTAGCTGAAAGTATCTTTGGAGAATATGCTCCCTTTCACGTCCAAGTGAAAATGCTTTTATGTGCAATGTTCCAGAAAAGGCAGCCTTTTCAAAGCTGGGCATTGCTGGTAAAAGCAACATCACCACTCCCACCTCCCTACCACCCACAAGGGCTTTAGTTAATTCCAACGATAAGCGTACACAACAGCCTTTACAGAATGACATTAGGAAATATGAAGAAAAGCTGATGTAACAAAGCCAAATCTATCTGAGCCTGTGTCAACAGCACACTGCCTCTGGCTTTGAGCCCTTTGGGTTTTTCGAGAGTGTTCTGTGGATAGTTCCAGTTCAGGTTTCTGAAGGATGGGTGCTCAAATCCACTTGCCTTTGTGTATGCCCTTCCTGAATGTTCCCATTAACACAGTCACAAATCTGAGAGATGAAGGACAGCCCAAAGAAGGTAGCAGGTGTTCTGCTGTTCTCATATTATTTAATAAAACTTGTCTCAATTGGAGTGAAAGTAATGGAGAGACCCTCCTTATGTAAGTTTCGAGAAGACTATACCCATCCCGTCTCTTTTAAAGAGCCTTTTAAATTCTGTACAAGAGTTTGCAACTCACTGTGGGCAGGTTACTGTTCTGCAAAGTGTATTACTTTGCCATGTTTATTAGTAAGTATTTAAGCTCTTGAGTAGTGGTTCTAGTATCTCTGGAAGGCAAGGGGGCTCTTTGTGCTTCCCTCTTCCCTGTAAATAAAGAGTTTGCCAGACATTGCAACAATTGATACTTCAGAAACAGGCCGTTTACTTGAGTTACATCTCATAAGCATGTCTTGTCATTGCTTTCTTCACAATACATCATTTCCCTCTCCTTTCCAATGGTGCCATTTTCTAGGGCTGCTACTCATGGAGTATGTCATCCTCAACATGTTTTTTTCTTAACCCTCTTTACCACAGTAAGCTGATTCCTCCTGTTCCCCCTTACCTCTACAAGACAACTAAGGAAAATTATACCAGCATGTGAAAAGCCGTATTGTGTTCAGCAAGCACCATGGTAGAGGACATGCTGAGAGCTGGGTTGGTGGTGGAGATGACAGTAAAATGGACTTTTCTATTGTTATTGGTTTTGCTATTCTCGGCCATGCACGAGTTTTAGAAACCTTTAGCCCCATAATACTTGCAGCTATGTAGAATGGGGATACTGTAGCAGGGTGCACAACTACTCTCCCCACACTACCATGTGTTGGAAGTTTTTGCAGTTATCTAGGCCTTTATTTATTACATAATTCACTCTACTACTTTCACTAAGGTTACTGCAGACAGGCATTAACACCCTTCACCACAATCTACAAAGGTAATGAGAAATCTGGGGCATCAGCAAGCAGCATTTTAGGAAAAGATGATTTTCAGGGGTAGCTGTGTGGCACTCCAAAAAGTGGAGCTGTTGAAAGTGCCCACAGTGGCCCCTTAAAAGCAAACCACCTTGGCTAAAGCATATCATATTTTTATATTACCTGAAAGTGGGGGATAGTTAATAAAAGTATTTAACCTGAAATTTTGAGCAACAAAACCCCCAAGTTGGCCACATATATACAAATAAAAAGGCTAGATACTTGTATCCCTACCAGTTTTCTTGGGAAGAGCTTTTACTGATTGTATTCTGACACCTAGTGGTCGGAGAAAGGAAAAATTCCAGCACCCCTGTGGTGATGTGTGGAAACCAAAACAGAGGTGATCAAAAGTAAAAGCAGCACATTCAGAGAGCAAGATGTGACCGGTGCTACTGTAAAGCCATGGAAGGGTCAGAAGAAGAAAGGATGGAAGGAGGGAATCAGGAGGCTTGGGAATAAAACAGTTATCCGGTAAATGAAGCCTGACCTGAAATCTCAGTCTGGGCTTTGCCGCGGTTTTATTATGGCAGTCAAGACAGGACAAGGAAAGAACTGATAGCTCTAAGGGAGTTCTGCAAGTTTTCCTAGGTGGTTTCACGTCAAGCCAGATAGCGCAATCACTTATGCAAGGTAAATGTATAGTATAGAGAGTACCTCAGTTGACTTCTGCTGAGCTGTTCGCAAGAATAGTGTGTAACTCCAAGGACAAATTACTTTTTTGAAATGCCTGGGCATGATTATTCAAAAAACTGTGGGGGGTTGGATATCTTTTACATGGTATTTGTGAGCTGAAAATAGAGAAAGGCTTTTTTCAGTGGCTTCTTGAGGAAGTACCTGTAACACAGAAATGATTCAAAATAAACAGATAAGAAAGAGACTTTGGAGTCTTTCCCTGTGTAATAATTGGTGTAATATGGTCAAACAGCCAACTATAGTCAAATGAGAGTTTTGTAGGACAAGTTCAGTCAGCAGTTAAGGATACTTGGAATATTTGGGGTCATAGAGATAATAAAGCAGCTGTGGAAGGTAGCTGGGATGGTGCTATGTAACAGGAGTTATTTGGTACGGGCTCCAATTTTTTTTGTGTCCCTGCTGTTACTTGAGCTCAAACGCTACAGCAGTGCAATAGTGTTTCTTTAGAGAGGGGAAATAACATTGGTATGAACTACCCACGGTCTTCTTCCTTCATTTGAACCAGAGCTGTTGGTTTAGGAAAAGTGCAGATTGGTGGAGTTATATGTTTTGATCCATCTGTAAGAGCCTCTGACAGAAACTAGGCATGTAATGCATAGTTCCTCAATACTTTTCAGTGCAGAATCAGGCTGGAGACAGCTCCCAGATATATAATCCCACAACTGCAAAAGCTCTGCTCTCCCATTTCTGCTGTCTAACAATTTTTGCTGTACTGCAACTGCTAACAACACCCCCCCAAGCTACTGCTTCATGTTACAGGTCAGGAGCAGAGACATCACAGAGCTGAGAAACTTTCCCAAGTACACATGAGGCCTGTGGCAAAACTCACAACTGGACACAAATCTAGGTTTATTATCCTACACATGGGGCCATTGTCCCCAACATGGGAACTCCAAATGTTGCAAAGCAATTCCTGCTGTGGTAGGAACACTTCCCTAGCATGTGGAAAACAAGTAAGCAACAAGACCCAAGTATAATATTTCTTACATGTATTTAATCCTGGTAACACACAACATTTTGTATGTAAAAACTCAAGATTTTCTCACTTCATCTAGACAAACATGGCTGTGAACTACCATCTATACTTGCCACCAGCAAAAGCATGCAGCAATCTCATGTAGTGTGCTCCCATGTTCCTGACATTTCTAGTCACCTGACACCAAAGGCACCAGTCAATATAGCAAAAAGAAAATGTCTATTTTCATTATGGCAACCATGGCAACGCATGCATTCTGATCTATGCCTTTTGAGGTAGTGCACTGGTTGCTGTAATGAATCCCTATGCTGCAGAATGCCATAGCAACAAGAAAATGCTTTGATTTTTTTTTTTTTTTTTTGCCTCTGTAAAACCATCATGAAGTAGTTCACAGAGCTTCCCTTGCCCTGCACCAATGCCCTAGACACAGATTTGTCTTCTACCACTGCTGGTGGGGTTGAAGTTCAGAGCCACCATCCCAGCTATATGCCACTACTGAGCAACATGCTTAAGTGACTTTAAAGCTACCTGTATCTAGTTGAAATTTGGAGGTCTGTCAGTGATCCACAGACTCACAAAATTTGGGAACCATAGATGTATGGCACTGCATAGTGGGAAGCAGTCTGACCACTGCGTAGCAAAACCTGTTCCAGTCTGCAGAAGGAAAGAATTGTTATTCATATTCTGTATCTTTAGCATCTTGCCTCTCTCTCCTCATGTCTTTTGTGAGAATGAGGTGACACCTGGTTTGGAGAACACTTACTTGGCTCCATAACTTGCTGAATATGAGCTGCCTCTTTGACATAGTCAATTATGTTCACAAAGGTATATAGGTTGCAAGTGCTGCTGTGGTATGTAGAATTGGAAAAAGAGTTTGTTTCTGAAAGTGTGCTTGTTTTTTCCAACTGCCTCTCAGCCAATTTAAATAGAAATATTTCTGTTACCTACCATATTTTACATTTTCATTTGCCTTGCCTCGCCTCATTTACATAGTTCAGTGCTTTTCTAGATTGGGGCCAGAGAGAACTTGTCTTACATTAAGGACAGTTTTCTTTGATTGTATATGCTCTGAGCATGATAAAGGCTACGCAGTATGTTTCCTGGAACTGTTGTACACTGAACTGTCTAAACATTTCCTGGAATTATTACCAGTGATTTCTAGTGACTAACTAACACCCTGTGAATGTTACAGTACAAAGCTCCACAAGGCTATTAGATACGTGCTGACATCCAGAGAGTAGCTTCTGAGGGTGACAGATTGAGTCACGCCACCTATGCTTCATTAACTTGTAATCTGCATTAGTTACAACCTATTTTGCACTGCCTTGCCAGTAACAACAAAGCAGCTTAAGCTCTTCCTTTTTTGCAAGACCTTTGAAACAGGGATACCTCCACATAGGTTTCATCCATTATTTAATCCATTACTTCCAAAATACTTATGTAGATCTTTGAATCTATACAAGTATAGAGTGTGTATTGGGTTTGTGTGGCAAGGGTTTGGTAGCAGTGGGGGCTACAGGGGTGGCTTCAGTAAGAAGATGCCAGAAGCTTCCCCTATGTCCCATGGAGCCAATGCCAGCCAACTGCAAGATGGACCCACCGCTGGCCAAGGCCGAGCCCATCAGTGATAGTGGTAGTGCCTCTGGGAGAACAGATTTAAGATGGGGGAAAAAAAAGGCTCAATGGCAACTGCAGCCGAAGACAGGAGTGAGAATATGTGAGAGAAACAGCGCTGCAGCCACCAAGGTCAGTAAAGAAGGAGGGAAAGGAGGTGCTCCAGGTGCCAGAGCAGAGGTTCTCCTGCAGCCTGTGATGAAGACCATGGTGAGGCAGGCTGTCCCCCTGCAGCCAATGGAGGTCAACAGTGGAGCAGATATCCACCTGCAGCCTGTGGAGGACCCCACGCCAGAGCAGGTGGATGGCCAAAGAAGGCTGTGACCCTGTGGGAAGCCCATGCTGGAGCAGGCTCCTGGCAGGACCTGGGACCCCATGGAGAGAGGAGCCCACGCTGGAGCAGGTTTTCTGGCAGGACCTGTGACCCCGTGGGGGACCCACGCTGGAGCAGCCTGTGCCTGAAGAACTGCACCCCGTGGAAAGGACATGTGGAAAGAACACACACTGGAGCAGTTCATGAAGAACTGCAGCCTGTGGGAAGGACTTATATTGGAGAAATTCATGGAGGACTGTATCCCGTGGGAGGGACCCCACGCTGGAGCAGGGGAAGAGTGTGAGGAGTCCTCCCCCTGAGGAGGAAGAAGCGGCAGAGACAACGTGTGATGAGCTGACCCCAACCCCCATTCCCTGTCCCCCTGTGCTGCTGAGGCAGGGAGGAGGTAGAGTAAAGTTAAACCTGGAAGAAGGGAGGAGTGGGGGGAAGGTGTTTTAAGATTTGGGTTTTATTTCTCATTATCCTACTCTGGTTGACTGGGGATAAATTAAATTAATTTCCCCTAAGTCAAGTCTGTTTTGCCCGTGATGGTAATTGCTGAGTGATCTCCCTGTCCTTATCTCAACCCACAAGGCTTTTGTTATATTTTCTCTCCCCTGTCCAGCTGAGGGGAGTCATAGAGTGGCTTTGGTGGGCACCTGGTGTCCAGCCAGTGTCAATGCACTGCAAGTGCTAACAAGCATTTGAATAAATCAAAAGTTTCTTCTCAGGTCTGTGTTGCAGGTTCATTGTCACTGGCAATCATGTTGTTGGAAATGTGTTCCTGGGCGCTGATAGTTCAGGGTCCAAGCTTCCAGCGTAACCCCGAGCAGGTGAAATGCACAGTTCCCTTTTTGTGTCGAGAGAGACAGAAGGACCTCTACACATGTGAAGTCCTAGCACCATCACAAGGACAGAGGGAAAATAGCCACCTGAAAGCATGATGGTACTTTTTAGCAATCCCCTTCTGCTTTTGCTGCTTTTTTTGCATTTAGGATGCAACCTTCCCTATATATATCACCTTTTGATTAAGTCATCAGCAAACGAGGTGGGCAATCTCTTTGACCAGGTATAGATAGAGCAATGTCACATATCCTCTGCTAAAATTGCCTTCCATGTAATCCTGCTATAGAGGAGTCCTAAAAAAGAAAAGAAACACACCACATCTCTTCTGTGGGAGGAAGGCTGCTGTCTCAAGCTATATGAGAGGCTTTTTTAGAAGTTCATGCATGGTTGTCCTTACTAGCTGGAGTAGCCCTTTTAACCAGCTTACAATTGTGGCAATGGGAAAAGCAGCCATTTCAAAAGACCAATAGTAAATAGAGCATGCTAGGGAGCAGCAAGGAGGGAGAGTGCCAGTGATGATTTATAAGCAGGGGGTGTGGGGGGTATTCTGCTTGACAGTGAGAGTTAATGTTTCTGATTAATTTCCCTTGAAAGAATATATTTCTCTATTTCAGACTCTAAACTTACTTGAAAGCTAAACCCTGCTATAACCAGGATGCTGGCTAAAAATTGTGGACCAAACCCATGCAGTTTTTTTAGGACAGGCTTGCGTATAATATTTGAGCCTATATCTGCCATAATTAGGATTAACAACATTCTTTAAAAGCACCAAAAACTGAGGTTGACATGCAGTCTCCTAAGCCTAGGTGGATGAGGCCAAAGAAAAGCAGCTAACAATATGAAAACCATGATAAAAATCACAAATAGTAGTAATATTGGTATTTATATTTTTTCAGAAGATTAAGTTAATAAACTGAGTTTTACAGGAGACTACCATCTTTTACAATAAGTCCAAATAAATGCCCCCTGAAAATAGCTGTACTGGTAGCTGTTTTAAGTTCATGAATGTGGATTTCCCAGAACAGATTCTGCAATAATTAATGAAAGATTGAAAAGTTAGTTATTGTTTTATCAGAATAGACTGGTTCATTTCTGTCTGCACAAGTTTCATTTGGGAGGTATGTCAGGACTTTTGTTCCTGTACTTCAGTTCTTAGCTTTTTTCCCAAGTCTTTGGCATTAACAATGGCATAGGATAGGAATATATATATTACAATCTTTTGCAAAACAAACTGCAAACAACTTTTTAGTTTTGGAGTCATGAAAGGTCTGAAGCTTAAAAGCATAACAGACTTTCATCTTCAAGAGGATGTTCTAGAGGTGTTCAAGATCTATTAATGTTGCTTTCACAGGGAGTAGTCAGATTGTGACCTGATTTTACCCACATTTGGTTTGCAGCACAGCTCTGTTGTTTCTGGTACGAATACTGCTCTGAGCTCCTGGTTGGTGACTCCAGGCTCAATTTTCACAATTATTAATAACATAGATTGAGAAGAATCGATACAGAAAACTTTCTTTGGATTTTGGACATTTCCATTTATATGAGTTATCTCCAAACAGAAGCCAACCTCCTGGATCAGGATGTGGCCTGGATACCTCTGGGGGCAGAAAGAGGGGTACTGGGGCACACAGTGGCTAGTCCCTGATTTGGGTGCTTCAGTGACCAAGTTGTGAGGTGCACCCACGTTAGCAGCTCAGTTCATGTGCAGCCATAGTTACCAGAAGAAATGTGCAGAGATTTCTGAGAACAGAGACATTTATCTTCGTGCAGTAAAACCACTTCTTTGGTATCAAAAAGAGCAGAAATAGTATTAGGAATGGATGGCAATTCTAACCATTATTTCTAGTTCACAGCTTTCTGTAAGTGACACTCAAAATCCTCTGAATTTGATTTTGTTCTTCCCTACAGCAGTTTAATTCTACAGATTCATCAGTTTCAGGGTAGAAATGAAATCATGAGTATCAGGCTCAGAAATGTTTTCCTCTTCTGATCTGTAATGGGAGAAGACATCTGCAGCAAGAGGTGTCTTGCATTTATCCTAGTTTAATTTATGAGTAATTCCAAGCAAGTCAGAGGAATTGGGCTGGTAAGAGATGGACAATAAAGGGCGGGGGGGGGGGTGTTCACAATTGCTGTGGAAAAGGAAATTTCTACCAAGGAACACAGCTCTTATTTATGATCTATCCCTGCCCCCCCCCAATTAAGACTTAATCCAAGTGCAATGAAAAGCAGGTTGATGCAGTATTTGGCAACATCCTTTCCAGGAACTCAGGCTGTAGTTTCCTCCAGGGAAGATCTCCTGCGAATGATTTACACTGGAGAAGGAGATAAAAGCAGAAATCAGATATACTCCTCTTCTCTTATGGGAATCTCTCTCTCTCTCTCCCCTCCCCCCCATATATGTAGTACATGTATATATACACACACATATGCACATACACATGCACATGCACACACACACACATACTTTCTCCAAAGCAACTTTAAATGTGTTCAAATTTTCATGAGAAATTAAACAGAGAGAAGACTTTCCGAACACCAGCCATGTGCCAGATGTTCTCCCTTTTTATCAGGGTGATGCCTGCTTTTCTGTATAAAGTCCTTGTGCCCCAAGTATATCTTCTTAGATAACTGAAATGATTGAGGGTTTCACTTCACTATTCAATGTTTTTGCATCTTCAAAGCATTTGCTCAACATTGATTCTGGTGAAAACAGAGCAAGTTCTTGTCTTTGTAGCAACCTGGTAGAGTTAAAATTAGTGTGATGAGGAAAAGTTGGAGTGATGAAGAAATATAAGTGAAGGAAGGTACCCAATATCACAGATGGTTTTTACTGTGCAAAAAAGATTTTGACACTGGTTCAATTTTATGATAAACTCATTTGGAACATCAGGTTGCAAGAACAGAAATTCCTTGCAGTGGTATGCAAGCACTGATGTTCAGGCAGAAGCTGGTGATCTTGATACCAACAAGAATAATTTTCTTAAATTACCTTTTCGTGAAATCTAAAAATGTTACCATAAAAATAAGGCCACCTTACATATTGTACTTGCCCATATTCACAGCTACATTTTATGTCAAGACACGGAAGGAAGAAATGTGTGTCAAAAGAATAATAGAGAGAGAAAAAAATCACCTGAAGTTAGAATTGGAATTTTGATTCCTAACATGAGGAGTTAAACACCACAAGAAATCTCAAGTTGCCACAAGTCTTGACACTAAGAAGATGTAACAAGATACCTCTCTACTACACACACAAAACCGCTGTTTTAGTTAAGCGAGGGGGTGTGAAGGCAGATCCAGTGAAATAAAAAAAATTCTGAAAAATTTCACCATTTGGAGATTTTGTTGAGAGAATTCTTGCAGGTTAGATTACAGCAACTTCACGGTTACATTTACATTGTATGTTTTTGTTGTAGACAAATGCTCAATCTCAGAGCATTGTCTTTGCTAAAAGAAATGTGAAAAGAAGGATGAAGTTCTATTTTCAATAGCATGGAAAAAAGCTGAATTAGAGTACTTATTTCTAAAGCAATTAGTTGTGCAAATGTAAAAAAAAGCAACACATTAGGACAAATTTAAAAGGTTCTTGCCATAATCTAAATACATAGAACTTTGGTTCTTTGTGAAGCAGTGTTAAGTATGTCTGAATATACTCCTTATTTAATATCATTATTTCTTTCTTCTCTATCTTGGATAAAGAATTATCAAATACAATTTACCTCAGAATATTTTTCTACCTTGAATGTGTGTAAAGTTTTCTAGGTAAACAGGCACGATTACTATTATCTTCAGCCAGATTAATAAACAGCAGAAGGAAAAGATCTTGGTTTTTTCCAGCTAGTTATACTCAGATACTATGTTAACATTATGTTAGTTCAAATATTTGATTTATTTTTTGTTAATATTTGAGATGAGCCTGAGCTAGACTGCTGAATCTTTTAGCCTTCCAGGAAGCTCAGGTTTGGACAAAGATGTTTTGAGTTCTCTGTTGGTTCTGTTTGTGTTTGGCATGTAACAGAGAAATGCCCAAGAAAAGGAAAGCAATTCAGCAGCATTAAAATATTTGTTTCTTTAAAAGATGCAAGTTCATGGATAGCAGGTGCCTAAGAAAAAAGCCAAATTAAAAAAAAAAAATTAGGCTTTTAGAGAATATGTGAGCTCCCTAAATTATGCTGACAGAAGGATAAAGAGTTCCTCGATACCTGGTAAAGAGCTGCTGGCAGCATTCAACTACCTCTGTGCCGTTGGCAGGGAAATCTGTGGAGTTGAAGGTGTTTCCTAATAAGATGTGGCAAGGAATTTCCAGACCAGGGACAGTCAGCATTCCTGTGAAGTAATTAACAATTGTCTTAATGACTAATGAAGAGGAAGATAAGACTTGGGGCTGTCAGTCACTGGGGCATGGTAAGATGAAACATTCTGGCTGCTGTTGAGTCCCACCTTAGGACGGTTTCATTAACTTAACTGCTCTGTAGGAATACTATCAGCCCAAAATATCAATTTAACACTAAGGCAAAAAGTTGTTCAGCTTCCCCCTTGCTCCTTCTCTGTTACAATTCTCTGTTTCTGCTCCATAATTTCTTCTGTATTTCTGTAGCCAGTGGTGTGGAAGAAGGATTTTAACTCAGCTATAACTTGCTTTGTTCATGAGTCATGTGTTACACACAGACTAACAAAAAAAGAGGTAAGACGTAATGGAAGAAATAAAATAAATCTTTTCATATCCCAGTTTTCAGGAACCTTTCATATTCTGCATATTGACTTCTAATTCTGCCAAACCTGAAAATACTAGTGTTTGAGTGACCGGAGTCGCCCAGCTGTGTCTATCGTACCGAGGCACTGCCACCCTGTGGTCACTGACTGTAAGAGACACCAAACTTGGGTACGGTACCTGCAACACAAGCTGTCATGAAACAGGCAACAGTTCCTGCAATCATTGCTCTGAAAGCACCACCAGCTATTTCCTTTTTTTTTGAGGGAGCAATGCTTGCTAGGAAGAAAAAAAGTGTGTGTCAAACATAAATACAGAAGAAAAAAAGTGTGTGTCAAACATAAATACATATAGACACAAAGAAGATGAACCTGCCAGCTCTCCCACCACAAGAAATTCCCACCCTGCAGTTTGAACTAGGAGAAAAAAGGAGGGAAAATGAGACATTGGCCATTTGAAGGCCTAGTGCCAATGTTGGCTTTCTGTTAAGAAGGTGGCTTGTGTATAAAATGGAGACTTCTGTTTGGTTTAGCAGTTTGCACATCTGTGCTGGCTGATGGCAGCTTTCGGAAGTAAACCCCAGGCATGGCACCGGGGTCTGGCCCCGTGGCTGGGTCCTGCTCCTCCACGCTGCCCCGCTGCTGGTACCACGGAGCCCACCTGGGCTCCAGGGTAAAGGCAGCTGCCAGCAATTCTGGCTGCCCAGTGAGGAACTCAGATGGTTTTTCAATTTTTCTTTTCCCCTCGAGATCTGAAAAGCCTTCCCCCATCCCCGTAAGCTTACTGCATATATGCGATATTTTTACAGGAAACAGCCAACTTGTCTTTCAGACCAGCAGGCTGCGGAGATGGTTTGCTCCTCCTGAAGCCCAAGGGCTGTACTAGCTCAGGTTCATGGTGTAAGGGCTGGACAGGGAGGCCTATTGGCAGGGCTTGGTCCCCTCGCCTTCCCCTCAGCCCCTCTCCCAGTACCTCCACACCAAAGCCCGCACCCCTCTGGGAGATCTCCCATGCACAGTTGCATGCTAGGTCTCAGCAGAGCAGCTGCTCAGCCCCTAAGGCTGCTAAGCTTCACCCACAGCCTGTTCATTTGGGTGTTTTCTTTGGGATTTGCTTGCCAAATAAATTGTCTGTGAGAAGTGTTCTTACTCAGGCCTCCTATTACCAGTCCCAGGGAGCCGAAATTGGCAAATCCACAAAGCCCATAGGTGGCAATGACTTCAGAGCGAACCTGGAAGACAAACACACATCCTGTTGAGTGGTTTGAGACAGCTTGTGCTGATTTAGAGGTCTGAAAACATGGTATTGCAGCTCAGGGCTCCAAGTACTGAAATCACTCCATTTTGCTTGGTTGCTGCCCCAGTGTGTGGCTTTCCTCAAGGCAGGCTCCTTCTCTTGCTGAAAGGTGCAGGCTTTCATACCCACTGCCCATGTGAGGACTCATAAACCATGTGATGGTTTTATTTTTCATGTACATTGCTGTGCCTTGTTGAATTGAGTACTAGTAATTAAAGACAAAATATAATTCTTATCTTACTAGTGGCAATTTAGCTGCTGTTTTCTGAAGGAATGAGTCAGAGAGCTTTAACTCAGCTTGTTGTTCATAGCTGGACTGCCTCTATACGCTTGGGGAAGAATGGCTGGAAAGCTGCCCGGCAGAAAAAGACCTGGGGGTGCTGGTTGACAGCTGGCTGAATATGAGCCAGCAGTGTGCCCAGGTGGCCAAGAAGACCAACGGCATCCTGGCCTTTATCAGAAACAGTGTGGCCAGCAGGACTAGGGAAGTGATTGTCCCCCTGTACTCGGCACTGATGAGACCGCACCTTGAATACCGTGTTCAGTTTTGGGCCCCTCACTGCAAGAAAGACATTGAGGTGCTGGAGCGTATCCAGAGAAGGGCAACCAAGTTGGTGAGGGGCCTGGAGCACAATTCTTATGAGAAGCGGCTGAGGGAACTGGGGCTGTTTAGTTTGGAGAAGAGGAGGCTGAGGGGAGACCTTACCACTCTCTACAACTACCTGAAAGGAAGTTGTAGCCAGGTGGGTGTTGGTCTCTTCTGTCAGGTGGCTGGTGATAGGACAAGAGGAAATGGCCTCAAGTTTTGCCAGGGGAGGTTTAGTTTGGATATTAGGGAAAACATCTTCACTGAAAGTGTTGTCAGGCATTGGAACAGGCTGCCCAGGGAAGTGGTTGAGTCACCATCCCTGGAGGTATTCCGAAAGCGCGTAGACAAGGCACTTCAGGACATGGTTTAGTGGGCATCACTGATGGTTGGACTCGATGATCTTGAAGGTCTTTCCCAACCTAAATGATTCTATGATTCTATAACACTCTGTTGAAACCTCAAGTTTTGGTATATATCCCTGACTTCTTTGTCCCTGAACAAGCAGACGGATTCATGTAGCTGCTCTGTGCATGCTCCACCCTGTGCACAGAAGAAGAAAAGGGAAGTGGGTCTCCTAGAGAGTGGGTGCTTTGATATGCTAACAGGCAGAGGGACATTATCATTTTGGAATCCCCATTAGAGACTTATTTCCTTCCTACCTTCAGGCACCTTCCTCCCCTTGGGCAACAGCATCTCAGTCTGGACGTCATAGCAGAGGCAAGTTTGGGTTGACCTTTGCCCCCATGGAGGGACCCCTCACGGGACACAAAATTACTTTGGGTGAAATCAGGCTACAAACCTCACAAACCTTCAGACAAATGTAGTTCAGACGTTTTGGGAAAGGAGGCAACATACCTCACATATGTCAGCACATGGATTTTTGTTCCCCTGGCAGCTTTAAACTCCTATTTACTGTGTTTTAGGCCCAAGCTGAAGATGCCTGAGTGAGTGTTCTAGTACGTTTCCTGTTTATTAGAAGTTTCTTTGTTTCCATTATTGTTTTATGAAAAGCAATTTGTAGAAGTTTTCAATCCCTCTGCACATATGCAGGAAAAAGCTTTTCAAGTACCCACTCTACCTGCTTTTCCTAGAAAAGGCTTTGTGTACTGTGATTTCCCTGCTTTTATTTGCACTTCCCTTGCTCTGAAAACAGGAAGCCTTGTTATTACTGAGTTCAGAAGACAGCTTGTTTGCTTGCTTTGATTGAATATCTGTGCCTGGATGTATTAGAGGGTTCTGAAACTGAAGAGAAATTAAAAGTGGAAGTCAAGCGCACTCTTACCTGAAGTGTTGTGCCATAATTAAAATGGTTACTGCGCAATTTTTACTTCTGTTATGAATCAAAATTATTTTTATATCTTAGAGTTTTTTACTATGGAAGTTAATATAGCTCTTTATAGGTATTAGAAGTGAACATGGAGGTTCTATATGACATCTTACTAAAAAAAAAAAAAAAAAAAAAAAAGGTGGAATATGGTTGATGGGGTCTGCATTTTAAGGCTGACTCCTGGATTAAAAAAACCCCTATTCACTCATTCAGAAGTTCAGAGCCATATTCCCCTTCTAGAACATAGCATGATTACAGTAGGGCAGATCAAAGGTCCATCTAGCCCAGGATCCTATTTCCAGGAATTCCAGGAACATTGGTAATGGATGCTCAGGCAAACATGTAAGTATTTGATCAGACCACCTGGCTTTCTACCTCCATGTGTGAAATATGTTCTTGTATTAAGGAACACAAGTGGTCAGGAACATGTTTGCAGTTTTGTATGTAAGGCAGGTATCCACAGCATCACACCAGATTAAATGAAGAATAAAAGCTGTACAAAAGGATGCTTCCTAATTAAGGGTACTCTACAGTGACAATTTGTTTTGATTTGAGGAAGAAAGGCCAGTGTAGGTGTAAATCCACATATCACGGTTTTCTCTGCCTGTGCTTAGAATGGGGACAAATTCAGCACAGGCTGCGCATGTGGATGCCACATGGGGGAGCAGTCATGACTGCAAAGGTCAGCCTTCGTCACTGCATGCTCTTTGCCCGTGTGCACACACCTAGGACGCCCTTTGTGTTCCCACCCTATAGGTTTCTTCCTCAGTGCATTGTATCCTCCACTGAATCCTCCAGTTATTGCCCAGGATTTTCTTGGGAGAGTATCTCATAGGGAAATGCTAGCTAAGAATGAGGTAAGAAGAAACTCACCTTCAAGGCAGCCTTCATCTTAAGTGCAGTGTCCTGTGGGACATTGCATGTTCCCCAAAACTGTGCCTTCCTTTTGCTATGCTTGTTTGAGATAGCTAGTGTGATGATAGTCATGGCAGCCTCACAAAGCAATGCTGAATTTTCATAATTGAACTCTGTCACTGAAAGACACGCTTTAGGGTAAAATGCAACCATTATCTCTTTATGCCCTTATTAAAAAATAAGTTGAGTTTCAGCAGAAAAGTATTAGATCCAATAAATCTGTAGAATAGAAAATGTTACTTACAGTCATATACTGCTTCACACCATCAATGTACATGCTCCCACCCTTTTTTCTGTTGTGAATCAGTTTTGAGAGGCGCTCATAAGCCACAAATTCATTGAAGAAAGTTTTATAACCTAGTAGTCCACCAACAATAAAACTGTCTTCCCAGTCTACCCCCATCATGAAAGAGAATGGCATGAAGACATAAGCACAAATGTTCTGCAAAATATGTAAGACAAAGCAGGTCAAAAGATATGGTTGGTCAAAGAACAATGGCATGTGGTAAGTTCTCGAAATTTAAAATAAGGATGGTTTTATTTCAGCAGAGGAAAATTGGTCTTGAATTCTTACTGCCAATATGTCTGGGAGACAGCAGTTTTAACAGTGAAGTATGCCTGAGTAATTTTTAAAAGACTAACCCAAAATCTAGATAAAACAAAGTAATTAGCTATGTCCCTGATTTTACACCTAAGATAAAACAAGTTTCTGTGCCTTTTTTCCCCCCACAATGGCTTCACATTGGGCACAGTGTTTGAAACAAAGACTGAGGGTTAAGTTAAAAGAGCTGATAAGAGAATTGAGAAGTCTAGTTCTTCTGCTGATTAAATCAAGTGTGTTAATGAACATGCTTAATTACCAGGTTATTGGACTCCAACTGGTGTAAACAAATGACTTGTCTCTGCATAAAAGTTGTGTATCTGACATAATTAAAGCTGTACCTTTTTGCCTAGCTTTACAAGTTCTATGCAAATTTTTAAAAAATTCCATATCACAGTATTGCTGATTTTTATATAAGAGAGAAAATAGCTCCAGCTGTGAAAGGGCTTTGTCAGGTTGTCCTTAATGAATGTAACTGAGGTGTTTAAGCAGTTACTATTCCTGGTTGGTTTCTCTGCCCGCAAAAGGCTGGAAGTTAGTGCCTCTCAAAAGGGATGGATGGCTGAATGCAACATGTCTGTGGGTCTCCACTCCTTGTGGGTTATCTATCTGTCCAAATCTTACTCCATTTCCTCTGCTGTGGGTGTCTGTGCAGTGGGATAATGTATGGAAGCTGCGCAGGGTAACATTTTAATATTGCTGAAGCCACATCTGCTATGACTGACTGCCTATTCAATTCTGCAGCACTTTATTGCAATGTTACATCCTTGTTTCACACGGGACTTTTATCAGGAGCTTGCAAAACAAAGAGTTCAAAACCATTGAACCAAGATTGTTGCACTGGGTCAAAAAATGATGTATTGACCTAGGTTAAAAAAGAAATCCTGTTTAAAACCTGTTTCCTCAGCTGAATGATTTGGGTGCAGTTTTACAATGTAATTGTGTTGAGAACTAATGGGTATTGAGTAGGTGTGGGTTCAGACTTGCCCCAGTGTCCTTGTCTAAGTGAAGCTAGTGAGCATTGAGGGGTTGATGGGGCTCTGAAGCTAAAGCCACTTTAAAGTTTAGCTGGAGAAGATGTTAATGGCCTGGCAAGTGTGTAACCAACAGACCTGCTGCACTGCCATGTCAGAGGAGGCAGGTATTAGCATACAATGCTCTGTAAACATACTCTGCTAGTTAGCAAGACCACCACAGAGGGAAGGTACACATGGACTAATGGATACAGAAATATTTACATGGCAACAATTTTCCTTTGGCTGTAAAGACTTTTTTCAAGAACATGCATGTAAAAATACACATTTCGATCATATTTAAAAAAATCAAACCCCCCACAACAAAACCGCACAGGCATTTAATTTGAGAAAGACAAATTATGCATGTATATAAGCTGCATGAAGGACATGGAGACCATACCTCAAAGTTCAGCTGTGGATAGTCAAACAGATTGCCCACCCAAGAGAGGGCCGAGTCAAGGAAAGCCAGCAGGGCAAGGAAGGAGATCAGATTCACGACAATGTTTGCTACCAGCGGGATGGAGGTAGAGGCACCTTGACTGGCTGCTTCCAGCAGGTTCTTTGATTCACTTTATCAATGAAAAGAAAACCAGAGTGTTAACATTTTTTAATTCAAGAGCAAATCACAGAACTAAAAGTTACATGGACTTGATTAGAAAACTACTACTGACACTGTTTGTTCACTCATAGGGAAAACAATGATGAGGTGGAGTAGGTTTTTGCTCTTGATCCTCACAGGAGCCAGTGGGAGGGTGTGCTTTTGTTGCCTTGAGGATGAATTCTGGCACATTTGGGGTTAGGCACGATCTGGATCAGGTCTCTGTACTGTGACTGCCTGTGGCTCCATTGAGACAGGGGAGTGGTCATTGCTTTTCTTTCGGGCACCCCTTGCCCCATCTATTCATTAACAGCTCCTTACAAACCTTTTCCTTTGCCTGTTGTTCACAAGGCAAGTGAGTCTCCTTGCAGATGGGCAACAAGTTCACTGCTGTCACTGTTGAAATGATTGCTCCACCTTTGCTTTTGTATGTTTGCATTTACAGATTTATTACAAAGCAAAGAGCAACAGAGCAAATGGAAAAACCTCTTGGTGGCTCAACTCAGGTAGGCATTTCCCTCTTTCTCTGGAGAGTTTACTGTCTGGCCCAGGTCCTTGTTGTCTCTGTGCCTATCCCAATGGGTAGTGATACCACCATACGCTGTAATAGGCCATGCTGCACCTGAATGCACAAACTGCTCATTTGGGGTATATTGGTGTGTAATTAATTTATTGATTGCACATCGACCAAGTACTACCCCAAAAGCTTATGTGTGAGGAGTTATTTTTCCAAACCCCACTTTTGCATGAGTGTTACTATTCACTAGAGCGTATATCAGCTTACCCTTTTGCCATTTGTAGGCCACCCCTCAGAGTTACTGTTGGCTTTTCAGTTTCGGGCCAGAATAGTTTGGAGGTGGCTAATGATGCTGGTGCTGACATGACAGAAGCAGTCAGTAGGTGGGAGGCGGAAACCTAGAAATACATGTGACAGAAAATATGCTGTGATAACTACATCATGCACAAACATAGAGAAAAGCAATTAAAATTGTTAGATGCTTGGATGATTTTTCTACAGGGGGTCATTAAAAAGTTCATATTGCTCATAAGGAAGAGAATGAGCAATACAGGAGAAAAGCCAACTGGAGACAGGAAAAGTCTAAGTAGTGGAAAGTATGCAGTAATCTTTCCAAGAGGCAAACTGCTTCACTTCTCTCCAGTGGCAAGCCAGAAGGCAAAGAAACAACAAAAAGCCAGGTCCATCAAGTGCAGCTGGGCATAGCAATAGCAGAGCAGGTGATTGAGAGCCAGCCAGCCTTCCTTTACACCCCTTGCGTGCCCTGTAGTGGCAGAAAAGTGTTTTTGTCCCTTGAAGTTGTGTTTTAAAAAAAAAAATTTTACATGGCCTAACAGAAAGTCTTCGATTCCTCTTTCAACCCTTCTTCCACAAATTTCTACACAAAACAACTTCTTTGCTAACTTCTTCAGTATTTCCATCTGTCCTTTTCTTCTCTTACTCTCTTGGTCCTTTTGGCCAATAATCCCTTCTTACCTCTGCCTCTCCACTGTATTTTATTCATATATGGAACTAATATATTTATCAACCATCCCACAGTGACTCTGATCATAAATCACACCTTCAGCCCTGTTTTTCTGCCTTTGTGTTGCCAGCCCCTTAGCAGATAAGACATTTACTACCCATGTTTGTACAGCATTGCTAGAACCTCAGTCACAAGTCAGGTCTTTAGGGTCATATGGCTAGCAACAGTTCCTGAAGGACTTTATCTATATCACTGCCACAGAAGTGGGAGGGTTGATCAGTTAATTAGTATATTCCACATGTCAGTTCATCTGGACTGTAGGAAGGTATTCAAATCAGTCATTTCCATGCAGCTATGGCAGGAAGCCTCTCTGCATTACTTAGGTAGGTGTTTGTGCTACTTAACAGTATCTTGAAGGTCAGATCTTGGTATCCTTTTTACTGTCAGAATACAGGGGATTTTTGTGGTTAATTCTTTCAGAAAAAAAAAAAAGATGGGAATGACTCAGGTATAATTCCAAAGCATTTTAGCTGGGCTTCTATACTTACTTGATTTCAGGTCAACAGTGTATTTTCCAGTTCTCTTTCCCCATCTTACCCCAAAAGAAATATATGCTCCTAAGACACTTCCAGCAATAGTTGAGAATCCTGCTGTCATGATTGCATGGAGTTCAGATCTGGTGATGTATGGTAAGTAGGGCCGTACCAGGAGAGGAGACTCAGTCTGGAAGTGAAAAACAACTACCAAATTAAGAACTTCCTAATAAACCCTCAGAGGTTTATTTTATTAACAGGGCAGAAAAACAAGTGGCTGCATCACACTTTCTTAGGTATCTTTGACTAGTTAATCTTAGTGCTAATGAGTGCTCTGAATATTAATAGGCTGGGGTTTTTTTTTACCCTAAGAAGGAAAATTGTACCAACATCCATCTTGTCTGAAGACAACGTTTGCTGGTTTGATGTCTGCTCCAAAGGTCCAATGAAATTGCCAAGAAATCCTAATCCAATTCTGAGTGAGTTAGGGACAGCACAGGTAAGGCTGTGTGTCAAGGGAAATGTGTACTAGCCACTACAGGCAGCTTAAAGCTCCCAGCCCCTCTGGCATATGTGCAAGCACATGCTGGAGGCACTGTCATGAAGAGGTACTAGTTTAAATCTTGAAGCACTGGGATATAGTGATGCACCACTGCTAAATAACTGATATGCTAATGTCGCTTTTGGGCTTGGATGCTACTTGGTCATCTTTCCACATTGCTCTGAAGCCTGGGACAGACACTGCTGTAGTGCAGGTTTAATGGATTTCCCATTAAAGTGGGCTGGTAGACTGTCCCATGCTTTTGTGGTTAAGGCCTTGCACAGCCAGCCCTGGATCTCAGTTTTCTGCATTGTCTGTCTTTCTTGCCCTTGCCTGACTCACATGCCCTCTTTTCACCCCATTTGCCTTTTCAATTGAAAAAAACCTGAAATTGTTATTTCTTCATAGCCTTGGAGTAGTCTGGCAGTCTTTTTAAGAGAGATCTATGACCTACATTTATGCTTGACTTTCTGTTGGGAAAACATATGGTTTCCAAAACCCACCCCATTGTGTATCACTGCTGACATATGAACGTATTGGAATTCTGGAAATCAACCACCTGTCCTGCTGTACTGGAGTCCTAGCTTCATATGAAATGATGATTTTTTTATACACAGATGCTCGCTGAGCAGCAGTATTTCACAATACTCAGTAATCCTGTGCTAGCATGTTTTTCTATGCTCCAACTCACCTGTCCCACAAATATGTTACCCGCAGCTACCAGAGACTCAACAGGAGTTGTCCCCATGAAAATTTGCATTATCCAACCAACCTAAAATGATTAAAAAAAAAAACAACAAAACACATTGGCCTGCCTATTCCATGCACTTGTTGAATTAATCATGTCAATGTAAAAGTTATGAGAGACCTTACAATATTTCCTGAGTTAACGATTTCAGCTTCAAGATATGGGACATTCATTTAATAGTAGCATGTTGAAATAAGCCAGAGGAGGAATAATTTAACAGAATGGAGAGTACCCCAAGCTCTTCCTGGGCACTAAATTGTTAAACTAAATTAATCAAAGCAGGTATTTTGATGTGTCCTTACCACTTATGTATCTGTCCAAAGGGACTTGGATCATAGGAAGGTAAAAAAGGTAAAATTTAGATTAAGGCTAAAAATGTCTCATAGAAATTTTAGCACAGTATTTCAGCTAGGTGAAGTTTGTGGTGTTTATATAACAATCCTGTGAATGAGAAGGACAAAGGACTTTTTAAGACTATCTTCAAATAAGGTTTAACTACCACCATGCAGGAAGATCTTTTCCCTCATATGTTAAGTACACTGGGTGGACAGGGCAGGAAATGGACTTTTGTGGACTTGCTCTTATCTTAGTTGTCACTGGCACTGGACATAGGACCTGACAGAAATGAACACTTAGAGCATGAGGTGAGGAACCAGCCTCTGATCTTATTCTGGGGATCTGTGATAGGAAGGTATATGCAATTGCTACTGCAATGCTTAGTACAAAGCAGAAATTCACTGTCTGGGATGTAACCTCCATCCTGCACTTTGGGGGCTGGGAAAGGGCCAGGCAGAAAGGAAGATTTAAGCAAGTATGGCATCTAAACACAGGAACACTAAAACTAACCAGGCAAATCTAACCATTACTATGAAGTTAGCAATAAAATCAGGTTGGGGGGTGCTATGTGATGCCAGTTAGGATTTTACAGTGGTAACATTTGGAACTATTTCCAGGTTAAAAATAAAAAACTACTTTTCATATGCCTACCCCTAAGCAACTTGGTCTGGGCCAATGCTACAGTTCGGCTGCATGTGTGCAAGAAGTGTCCCACACTAGGCAAATGAATATATACTGGTAAAAATTCATACCTTTCCAATGAGCCACTGCATGAATCCAATATGGTAAAGCATAGACATTACTGTGCTGAAGAAAACCACAATTGGCAGGACCTGATTTGGAGACAAAAAATCATTAACACTTCTAGAGTGGTTTTCCTTTCCTTGATTCTGTAGGCCATTTAATTTTTAAAAAGAGGCTCATGTTTTTGGAGATATACTTAAAGGTATTGAAAAGTCATCATTAAGTTTACACTTACGCTGGAAAATTTTTAACCTTCTAGACTCGTTGTTTATGTTTGTGGTGGAATTAACTATTTTTCATGTAGCTATATAGTTTTCTAACAGGACTGCAACAGTTTTCAAACTGTCTGGTTTAACATGATATGTATTAGTTTATAGCCATGTTTAAGTTAGCTCAAACATTTACTGGGCAATGACATCTACAAAGACTTGGATATGTACATCTGTAGACTTTGAAAACAATGAACAGAAATATATACAGTGGGACTGTGGTGTAGAATTCAGAGCTCAACTTCTCTGTGTCTGTGTTTAAAAAACACAATTTAGACTGTTATATAAGCAGAAGTCGAAGAGATTTTGATTGCGGTTGTAGCTGACTTGATTTCACACAATCAAGGGCAGCTTCCTTAAAGACCCATACTGTGTAGCTGCCTTTTAATAGCACACTATAGAAAAACCTCTTTTATTCTGCTTTATTTGTAGCATTGATTATGCCAACGTGGAGTATTCAAGAGCTCTGTAACTGTACACAGAGACAGAATCTGTTTAAAAACAAATTCATAGGTGTATATTTATTAAATATAAGAAGTGAATATAAGTACATTTCATTGGAGACAGAAGGAAAAATGTTTTCCTTAAATATATAATTTAAAAGAATTGTATGAATGCCTAACCCACTGTCTGATGGGTTATTAAATGTGTTGTTTTTTCATCCTAAATAAAACTAATATCACTTGATTCTCAAGTATGTTAAATACACAGGATCTCAGCGTTTTTATGCTAGTGTACAACAGGAAGAAAAATTCCCCCCAAAAGGCTCAAAATTAGGCAGGCAGATTAGTTACAGTTAAAACAGTACCACTAACACTAAGAATCTTTTATGTATGTTCAACTGAGGGCATAATACATCATAAATAAAAGTAACGAACAGAACATAAAAGAACAAAACGCTGTGTTAGTTCAGGCCTTTTCAGTAAATAGAAGCTGTGGCTTTCTAGAGGAGAGTTAGTACTATCAGCAATTTTGATAAAGGTTTGGAAACTCAATTTAGATGATCAGAACCTTTCACTGAAAAGAGAGAGTGCAATTCACAGATATCGTTGTGCTCTTCAACAAAGTTAACATGAGGCTGCTTTCTCAAGTTTGATTCTCTGATCCTTTTAGCAATCCTTTAGGGGTGGTTTGCCATGCAGTGATAGCAGAAAATTTAGTTCAGTAAAAGTAACACCTTTCTCCCCTGCCTTTTTTTCTCCTGCCATTTCTCCTCCCTGTTCCTAAGCGTGTGCTAGCCAGAAAGGCATCTGGCTTCCAGCCAACTCCACACTCTGGCATAAGTAGGGACCGCTGCGATGCCTGTAGGGAAATGGGTCTGGAGAGGCTGTGGGCAGACATGCAAAGGTCAACTGTCTGTACTGGATGGTAAAAACCATAAGCAAGTGTCCTCTCGTCTTTTACTGCAAATGGATGAGAAAAGCTCTCCAGTTTGAGAGCTGTGGTTTGGTTTTAGCTGAAGGAGTGAGAAGACAATGTTGTGCCTATGCTGGGTGGCAGCTGGCACCCTTTGACAAATTTCTTGTGCACATTCCTCTGAAAATAATTTAGATAACTTTAAAACATGTTTTTCCATGTTTGCAGTTGCAGGCATTTCTTGGATGTATCATTTGTCTTTACAAAACAGGGAGTTTGTTTTCCAGTTGTGATAATTTGTGCCTTGACTGCATAAAGAAGTTGAAGACTATTTTATAACTAAACCCTCCTGCCTAAATCCCCAGTCACTTAATGTGGTATCTGTTATGTTATGTCTTCATCAGAAAACTGTAGCAACCATTTAATTACAAGTAATTGTAATGATTTGTCATGTCCAGACTAGCTTTTATCTAAGGCATAACAATATCACATGGAAAGCACTGGCAAATTATTACTCTAAAATAAGCAGAATGGAAATAAGCTACTTGCAACACATGGCATTGCGGTGGGGTTTCAATTGTGTTGTCTGCAGAGATAAATGCAATGAAAAGCACTTGAAACATGAAAAAACTAGTTCAACTGAAAAAAACCCAGAACTTTTTTACAGAAAGACTCCCCACGGTGTTAATACACTAAAGTGTTAAGTCAGTGGTTTTGAAAGTTGGGAGAGGGAACAGCCTCAGGAAAACTCCTTCTGTCCCATGTCTATATGGAGCAACCACATCCCCTCCACCAGCCCTGAGAAGAGCTTTGCCTTTGTGCTGGGCCCACGTGGGTTGCACATTGTGGGTGGGACAAGAGTGGGAAAACTGATGCAGGAGTGACTTCTTCCGCTCCCCATCCTCTCTGTCCCCCTCTTTGTGGTGCCAAAACCAGGGGAGTAGGTGACACAGGGTCAATAACATCAGAGGGCTCCTTCCGTGGGTCTTAGGGCTTGGGTAGCAGGGCGTGCATGTCCAGGCAAGTACCTCGATGGCAAAGAGCTGTGCAGGGGCATGGGAGAGGGAGGGGAAAGCTCTGGTGGTGCTCCAGGGTCAGGCACCTGGCGAAGCACTCACAGGGCAAAGGGAGCCCAGGCTAGGAGCAGGTCTGGGGAGGGTGGAAGGAGCCCAGCCTTGCTGGAGCTGCGGGTACAGGATCTGGGGAGATGAGGAGGGGAATAGACTATGCAAACCTTTGTATGTGAGGAGGGGTCTGGAGGGCTAGGGGATCGGGGCACAGTCATATGTATGCGGAAGCAGGACTGTTAGGAGAAAAGGGGGCAAGGGGATGATCCAAGGAGTCTGAGAACAGCTTCCCTCTGTAACTATGGGGCTGTTCCACACCCTATGCGTGTAAGAATATCTGCACAGCAGGGGAAGGTCATAGTGGAACACCAGCCTTAACTGACAGTGTTTCCTTTGTTGGTTAAATGTGAAATGTATTTGGAAATAAAAGGTCAAGAGTCCCCTTTGTTTTTTTCAAAAAACATGCACTGATTGCATGAAACTGCTTTTAAGGAAAGAAAAGCTCTTAAAACTCATTCTTCTGTCTTATGGACTTCCAGTTGCCTCTTTCTGCTGCAGTGCCCTTACCCTCTGAGCGCCAGAGTCTGCTTCAAAGATGTGGGTACACTGAACAAGAAGTGACAAAGAGATTGTCTCCAACTTGCTTCTACCATTAAAAAATTCACCAGTTTAATTTGGATATACACACACCATTACAGCCTGTAGGTGGAGACAGTTGTCAACTCTGAGAAAAGTGGGGGGAGAGCCGCAAAGTAAATATGACAGGGAAGTCATATGGACCTCAGCTGCAGCAGAAGCCTACTCCTCAAAAAGGGCTAGCCTGTTTCTATATGGGAGGAGTGGATGGGTCCTGCAGTGTAATTATACCTGCATGGTTAAACTATTAGAATTATACTTCTATCTGTGGACAAACTTGTGTGGAAATTTAGTCTCCAGTATGTATAGTTCCTGATACCTACTACATACCTTTAAACAGTCAAGTTTTAACTGATGAATAAATTTAACAAGAACTCTGAAAAATGCCACAATAATTCAATGGAGAATTTGTACCAAAGAGCTCTTTAGAATTACATTTATGTGGCCTACAAATGTTGCAGTTAATTATTCCCATAATACAATCTCTAAGAAAATAAATTCTTTAATTTGTATTTTTTATAAACTGGGTAATTTCATATTTATTATAAATTCTGGAATATGGTTTGACCTTACTAAAGAGCTACTTTCCGGATCATCGTTATTGCCTATGCTACGTTCAGTGCAGGGAGTTGAAATTGTTGGTTGCTCACAACTCCTCTCCCATTTGTGGCTTGATGTTCAGGTTTTTCCTTATGTTTCTTTAAAGGAGAAGTTGCTATTGATGTTTAAGGAACATCCTGGTTTCAGACACTCCTAAAGCCTGACCTTCAAAGTAAAGCCTTTCTCAGGGAGCCATAATCCTCCTGGCATAAAAAGGAAGCTACTGATATAACAGAAGTCTAATTTCCCACTTGCTCGAAGCAAACTTTGCCCTTCATAGTCAACAGGATAGATGACTTAGTGCTAAGAGGTTTTTTCTAACTACTTAAGTATTTGGGTGTGCTTGTTTATGTGGGCAAGTGTTTTTTTCAGAACTCTGAAACTCTGCATCTGCATACATAAATATGCATTTAAAATAACCCAGTTTATGCACGCAAATGCATGTATTTATGACTAATTAGTGCTTCCAAAACTGTGTGCTCAAAGGCTGTAGTGGGACTGGTCAGAATGCCCAGTGGGTGCACACAAGCGATGTGTCTGATCTGGTAACTGTGTCCAAGTTAGCAGAAAACTGAGGTGTCCCTGCACACTACTAAGGATGCAGTATGGCTACAATTGGGCTCTGACAGTTTTCTGTGAAGACATACCCTATCACTTCTCTACTCTCTCTCAAGAGGTAAGGCAAGATTGAGCTGTTTCTCTTTTGGAGGGCACTTTGAAATATCTAGGGACAAGATTTGGACAGCTCAGCACTACATGCAAACCTCATAAAATATCTGAAAGACACAAAAAAGCACTTTTGACCATCTTAATCTCTAAATAAATGACAAGCATTTCAAGGGAGAATAGGCTGGCTGTCACTGATGTTGGCAAAGAGAAATCACTTTCTACAGAAGGACCAGATGGAGCATGTTTTGGTGTTGCTGTGCACTTGTCTGCCACTGTTTACCATATATACTCCTATAGCAAGACATATGCAGCTCTGAAAATCAACTCATGGGTTTTGCTTTCTTGTTTTTCAGTGTGAAAATAACCTACTGGTCCCTGTTATCCTCTTCTAGAAACTCCACATGTCTTCTGCTGTCTTATCCCATAGAATAAGGCTGATGGATGTGTGCATACACAGAAGCAAATTTTTGACTGTCTGATCCCTGGTTATGGCTTTAGTCAGCAAAGTATTTTGCATCAGCACTGAGGCATTAAAAAGCACCGTGAAAAAAATAATATTCATAAGGCATTGTGGAAAAACACAGGAAAAATAGCATTGGGGGTGGGCATTAAAACCATTTCATCTCCAAAATTTGTAATTGTGAATGCAAATTGTCATATAAGTGCTCAATAGAGTAAAGGTCAGAGGACACTGGAAAGTGAAACAAAAGGTACAAAAATACTGCAATTAAAATATAGTTTATATTTCTTCATTAAATGCTTCATTTTTTTTCCCCTCTAAGATGTTCTGACTATTCTTATTAGCAGCATATTTTACATGTAGCATCTTCTTCCTTAAATAGTGAAAGAGCTAAGTGTGAAGAATATCCAGCTTGGAATACCACCTCCAGAAGAAAAAAAGATAAAAGGTGTGTAAGCCCACGGTCAGGTGTCTGAAATACCAGACAGAAGAATGATCTCTGAGAACGTCCTGATACATTTCTCATGGTTGGGGTTTTGGGGGTTTTTTTTGCTCTATATGTTCTTGATTCCAGCCTTAGCATGTATTATGGCATGGGCTATGTGTGTGAGCAAAACCAGACAGGATGCTGGTGCGTGTTAGAGAGCACAGAGCACATAAGCTGTATTCCAGCAGTTTCCTGACAAGGTCTCCTAAAGGAGAGCTGTGAAATCTCCCTTGGATCTTATTAATGTAATAATAATGTCATGTAATTCTTCCTGCTTATGCATGGGCAGCTTCTACCCCTTCTTCCTGGTTTAAGTGTATATCTAGGTTTTCCACTTCTACAGGGGCGATGTCTGTGAGGCAGTGGTCTGCACAGCAGTTTAGGATAGAACAGCATAGCACAGCATAGCACCTTTACTTGTGGAGAGGTGGGGAAGATAGGCTGGAGGTAATATTTCTTTCAGTGACCAGGTAGGAGCCTTTTAACCTATTCCTTGTAGAACCATATCCCAAAGTCCTATCTACTTGTATTATATGTTGTTATACTTAGACTAAATAAGTGTAACCTAACCCAGTGTACAGCAGTAAATGAAGGGCTTTATGTGGGGTTCCCAAATTTTCTGTTTGGAGTGTCACACAGTAAGGAATATTTTACTTCTTAGCTGATTTCTCTGGTCACTGCACTGATATCACAAGACATACAATGAATTTATTTCCCAGCCATACTGTTCCTTTTTCTGTTGTCTATCTGCCACGTACAGCATATATAAAACCTGACTTACCTTAAAAGCAAAGAAATGATTCATGTATTTCTCACCAAACACAAACTTAGCACCTGTGTCAGAGTACTCCAGAAAAGTCTAGGGACAGAAAGCAAAGAAAGATAGCCATAAGCTTCGGGTCCCTGCTAAAAACTACGCAAATATTGCTAGCTGTGTTGCAGAGATCTGGTGAGGTCCAAGGAGCTTGTGCTCTGCTCTGTATGGGTCCAGGCTTCACTGACTGTGTCTGGCTGAACTGAGGGTCTCTGCTCTGCTCTGCCGAGAATGCAGGCTGCTTCAGAGTACGTAGATAAACAGCAAGGACATAGGGCACATTTTCATGCAGTATCCAACACAATAAAGGCCATAAGCTATACTAAAAGAAGAATTTCTTTTTTAATCCTGATAGAGTGGTGCATTTCTACACTCCCTCTCATGCAAATAACTGCAGTAAACGATACAGTTTAAAATGGAAATTTAATGGAAGTAATGAGTTTTGAAAGGAGTAACCAAAAGCTAGCCTAAAAAAATTAATTTTTTAATTCTGATACAGTGGTACATATTTATACTCATGATGCCAACATATGCAATTAATGATACAGTTTAAAATGGAAATGTAAGTTACAATTTCAGGCCCAGGATGGTAAAGCCATTAAGAAACAGGGTCACTCTGGCCATTACTCATCAACCTGTCCCACATGGTCTTGTGGGACTAGACAAAAAAGAAATTAATTCAGGTAGTCAATTACCTTTCTAAGAACTCGTTTTTTCCCAAGACGGGAAAACATCCAGGGGCAAACGGACCCTTGAACTGTCTAGCTGTTATGTAAGAGTCTCAAGACAGAAATTTATACAAAAAATAATTTTTTTGCCCAGTAGCTTACCTGTATCTGAATGCCTAGCCAGTTAAATACAGCAAACCCCACTTTGGTCCTCAGAATAAGAAGCCCAAGAATAAACTGCATTCCTATTCCTGAAAATACTGGTCTCCAAGCAACCTAGATGGACAGAAAAATAAAGAAACCACTTGTTATTTAAATAAATAATAATTTACTTTAGATGTTTGTTAAAATAATGTAAGGGTACTGTCTGACTATACGGCAGGATAGGAGCAGCTGCCAAAACAGGTTGTGCAGGACTTGGAGCTTGCATCACCTCTCCTAATTTGAGAGCTCTGTGGATGTGGATGTCTCCATCTGAGCTAGCTGCTGAAAGCCTGGCTAGGTAAGTGTGGACATGCCCATTTCACCATCACAGACTGCAAGTAACCAAGTAGTAGGAAAAGGAGAGATAATTCTCCCTGTTCTACAGTTTATAAATGAAATAGACATAAATGAGGGCTGCAGACATTCTTCTTTTTTTTGTTTGTTTTTAAACTGAAATGGAAACATTAAAAAAAAAGTAATTCAGCATGCAGATTCTTCACGTATCTGGACTGAGAATAAGGAGGTTTTGCTACAGGGTTTTTTTGTGTGCTTTGGTAATTTCAATTTTGTTTCTGTTCCCCAGCTTTAAAGAGATTTGATACTTGAGAACCACTCATAGTTAGATACTGCAATTCATATGACATAAAGGCAGTGTTACGAAAAAAGGTGGCTGTCTGTGACCGGTCCCTCTTCACTACACTGCAGATTTCTCTTCTGCTGCCTCAGAAAACATCTTTGTTTTGTGAAAATTGAATCTGATTATTTATAAGGCAAAGAGCTGAGATGGCACTCTCTAATTTATTCAGATGATATTTGAATAACACAAGCCAATTAGGTGTAATGAGGACCCATGGGAGAGCACAGGAGCACCTGAGTTTTCACCTCAGTTGGAGACAACAGCAGTTGTAAAGGATGGGGAATGGCAGGTCCATTAGTCCCTGCTGGGGGGATTTTTTCTGTTAAGAAGGTCTCAGCACTGATGCAGGAGTGTTGAAAAAATGTTGGTGAAACTTGGTGACCTGGACAATGGATTAATACATGACTGATGAAAGCATGCACTGTGCACTAGCTATTGCACTCAGGGGTAAAAGCTGAGGTGGGAGTTGTAGAGGCTGAAGTAACCCCTTTGTAATATCACAGCAGTACAGACTGGACATCTTATTAAATTAAAATAAATGGCATTGACAAGTCTATGGGAGTGGGTTAGTAAAAAGCAAGGACCTCGGCTTGGACTCAGCTGCTGCATGTGCAGTGGGAATCAAACTTGTGAGGGATTAAGAGCTACACGAGGGAAGCACATGTCCAGTTCCATGCGATTTGTGCTGATGTGATTACAGTGTCCTCAAATAAGTGCCAGTGATGTCCTGACAACTGCAGAGAGTTTCCTGTGGGTGGGAAGCATGGAGCAGGCCTGCCTCAGCTTGCACCGATGCTCCAGGAGCAAAAGTATCCCAATCTGCATAAGGGCTGGAGCAAAGGATGGGCAGTGGCCTCCCAAAATACTAAGAGATTCTGGTACAGCCTGACACATGCTCCCCAAGATGTCAGAGCAAAATGACTTTCATCAGAAATTAAATACATCACTGGGTTTTGGCAAGCTTAAATTTTGATGTTCATGTGTTTTCTGTTACTCTTACTGAACTTGGTGCTAGGGTAGGGTAATAGCTTTTGAGACATTGAACAAAAAAACCCCAAAAGGTCCAATATGGACTAAATACTCACTCTGCTTGGATATTTGGAAAAGATAAACATCAAGAGAACATACAGCACAAGCCCACCAAAGGAGATCAGCTGGCGGGATCCCTGTTTTGCTGTGTCAAAGACGAGCCAGCAGATGATAGCTATAATAAAACCTGCACACAACACCCTAGGAAAAAAAAAGGTGTCAGGCATGACATCCTGAAGAAGACCAGATATTCCTTCCCCTTCCCCTCCCCACAACATCTACATCTCTGTGAATAAACTCTCTGAGCAATGTATTAAGCTGAAACGTGTAGCTCTACACAAGCAGGAACCTGTCTTTGCTGATGCAACTCTGACAATAACATCCCTTGGTGGCATCCAGAAGAAAAGTCTTCCAACTATGTCCCCAAAGTCAGAACTTGGGGAAACCCAGTAAAGCATGAGTGACTCTTGTCTGGGTGTAATTTCTATTAAATGAAGCGTGAGAAGATACCCTCCTTTCTCACTCCACCCTCCTTTTCCTTTCCTGTCTTCTTCATTGAATCTTTTCTTAGCTCTGGGCAAGACAGGCTGTGTTTTTTATGAATTGCACTGTGCTGTTTAAGTGGTGGGCCTATGAAACACATACTACTGAGGAGCACGTAACAAACTATTTACTTCTTTGTAACCTGCTATAGTCTGCTTAGAAAAAGAACTTTTAATCATAGCAATTTTCGCTATCTCAGAAACAATTTAAAAAGCCATGTGTACATCTGTGTTCAGTGTTTCTATGGTGCCCAGTATCACAGAACTGTGTTCAGCTTGCATATTGAAGGTAACTATCACAACAACAGCCTGAGAGGCAAGGAAATACATCATCGTGTTTACAGTAGGGAAAACTAAACATAGACACAGTTCTTTAATGTTACTTGTGTCTAAAAGTTGTTTAGCTTCCACTGATTTTACTGGTACGTAGATATCTAAATTCCATTTTTAGACCTGGATTAAATATATTGCAGGCCAAGTCCACGAAATGGCTTGGCCATTGCAATGTTGAATAACACTTTCTACACCTGAGAGATTTTCTGTCTCTTGGAGGAACCTGTGACCTACAGTGAAGCACTTAATCCATGATATGTACAATTTAAGGATTGCAGCCCAGGTAATACAGCAGTTATTGCCCCTGTCTTGTTCCATCCCATCTGCTCATCAGGCCTCTCCTGTTCTGTTTGCTCCTTTCCCTAAAGAGGCTGCCAAATCATCTAATGGAGGTGCCTGTGTGTGACTGCTTTCTAATGTAGCTCCTGAGCAGACGGATCACAATCTTTATAGCATCTTTGTTAGAAATTCCTGGTCCTGTGGCAAAATAATTTCAAAATCTTGAGAATAAGTTGGGACATCTTCCAGAACCCAGAACGACTCCTCCTTAGAGTTCTTTCTCTCTCAGATAGAAGGTGGCCTAGCTGAGATAGAAGGCATGTCCCAATTTCCTTTTCCTTTTTAATGAGATTTTAATTGGTCTTTTCTTTGGTCTGTGAGCCTCCTTTGGCTCGCCGTTTTCCCAGGAATAACTGAAATATTCCTGATAACTGCTCAGGAATACTTGAAATAAGTATCTACCAGGCCTAAGCATCTACCATTTATCTACCAGATGAACGTCTACCATCCCAAATAAGGTTGTATGATCTTACTATGACACTAAATGTGGCTGGCATGTTTTGATTCCTGAAGGTCAAGTAAGAATTGCTATGGAAATATGTGAAAAAGTAGTGTCTAGATAACACACTTCAGTCTTTAGCAGTTTGCATATGTTAGAGTTAAGGTTTTTACAAATCTCACAGCTCTCTGAACAAGTGACAGTGAGGCACTTCTGGCTTGCAGAATTAATGCAGAAGGCTACAACACATCTGAACTTCTGTGAACATGTTCTCTTGCAATCACAAACTTGTCCTATCTCAATTTGAGGAATTTTTTTACACTTTCTGTCAAGAGTTTTGATGCCTACCTATTGTATTGCAATCTTAAAGGTGTGCCTGACACCTAGAAACTGGAAAATGTTGAATTATTCTGTATGTCTTTGATATTATTGCAATTTGTACGATCCATCTCCCTGTGTTTATGGGGGTGTCAGCTGAAATAAAACCATAAGGATAAATTGACTAATGCTTTGTTCTTCTGCATAAATAGGAAGTAAGTAATATTTACCATTTCAGCCAAAAACACTGTTTCTCCAGGTATCTTTCTCCAGGGGAAAAGAATGCAGCAATTCTGTCTTCATACTTAGCTATTAAAAAATCCCAGCAGATGAAGAATATGGCTAGGACAGTGACGATAAAGAGTGGCAAGGCTCTCTGAAAATTCAAGCTGCAGGCTGCAATAACTACTGCCAAGTACGCTGTCACAGAAACAAGAATATACATGTCCGTTAGGTTGGTCTTTTTAAAAACAATCAAATCTTAAATTTAAAGGATGTGGTTAAAGTCAGGCCTGTGTTTATCTTTTAAGTGCTTTTCTGACTCTTGGCCTACATACTGAAAAAAATTTGCTTTCATAAGATAGTGTTGTTACTTACGATATGCGCATTGATATGAAAGGTGGCTTTCATCTTGTCAAAGCAGGTTATATGCTTTGGCCAAGCCAAGTTCATATCAAACATGTTAATCACTTGGGAAAATTACACTACAGAACTGCTTCACTAAAAACTGTGAATTAAGAACAATGGCTCTTGTTCCTTCTTTCACAGGAGGATGAATTTATGCAACAAAACTAGAAGAAACGCTTAGAAACATTTGTCAATTGCCTGATTTGATGGCCCTCTCAAGTAATTGGGAAGCTTAGAAGTATTTTATTTCATAAACTAGCTGTGGAATGATTTGCCATTTGGCAGGTTCATTGCTAATACATGCTGGCCAATGAAATACTCAGTTCTTTTAAATAATAATCTGATTTTGTGTCTGGCAAATAAGGAAGAAGATCTACTGATTTTTGTAAGGCAAGTTTTTTTTATAGAATTAATGTCTGAAACCCTAACATACCCTTAGAAGTCACTTGCTTTCTTGAGCCAGGATATGTCTGTACTATGACAAAGCAAGACAAGCTGATGCTAGGTGGGCAGGATATTCAGCATGGAAGTGGCCCTTTTGTAACAACTTTATGGTATGCTGATGGCTATCACACAGACATATTTTAGGTCTACATGTTCTCAGTGTTCAAGTAGGAGGATCTCAAAATGAAACTTGGTGAACTGGAATGAAACAAACCAATCTACTGGCTAATTAGGAAAGGGACAAAGCAGAATATCTGAATGACTTTGCAGTGCATGCTGACATAAAACACATTTCCTCTAGTAAACATTTGCTATGGATATCGAGTGATATGGGTCAGAACAGAAAACTTCCATTTCTAGCCTGCTGACTTAAGTTCAGTCCAAGTTGGTGCCTGAGTTTTTAATGTGATTTCACGGGTTTGGGCAAATTCCTAAAACTCTAATTTAACGGGCCTGTTAGAGGGGGCTGGTAATGGAGTAGACACAAAGACTGAATCACCTTTCTATCCCAAATGTAACTGCTAGTCAGAGTTGAAACATGCTAGAGGAGCAGTGTAGCAAGATCTGTGGATTTGTTAAGTTTGGGAATGAGTGGAGGTTTTGCAATCTGGAGCTTTCTCTGGGACTTAATTCACTTTTACCTCCTTTCAAATGCATTCTTTAAGACAGTCAAGAGTTTTTGTGTCAAATAGAAGACAGGTACAGTCTATAATCTCATATAGGTAAATAAATAAGGCTTCAGCAACCCTGGATGTCATATACTGTACCTGTTATTAAAATTCCATAGATCACATAGTAAATTCTGGTTTTATGTTTCTTGCAAAATTCACAGGCTTTATCATATTTCTTTTCTAAATGCCTAGGGAAAAACAAAACAAAACAAAACAAAACCCAGAACAAAAACTTAAGCTGTAGACAAAAAAGAAGAGCAATTTGCACAGGGAGATCAGGTTAAATTTATCAAAATTTCTCCACAGGAGTATGCTGCACTTGGTAAGGGTTAAATTTGGATCCCAAAGTGCCAGAGAAAATCGTGCTGACATCTGTAGCGCTTTTGTGGGGGGACTTCTTTGGTTTGATGTTGGACAAGTAAAAAAGAAAATCTGGCAGGTATCTAATAGGCCAATCTGCCAACTATCTAACAGGCTGAAGTTAGCAGGCTAGTTCTGCTAGCCTCTGAAGTACAGCTCTTCTGTGAGGAGGTCTGTTAACGGGGTTAGTGCAAACTGGGTAGGTAGTTAAAGATTCAGTGCCCATTACTAGACCCACAAAGATTGTTAATACAGGCAGCCCAGCATTTCTATGCGGAGCAGTACTTGTGAAGGACTAAGGTTGCATTTGTGTGTACAAAATAACCAATATCCATCTAAAACCTTATTACAGTGTGCATACATATTTCTGGATATTTGAAAATTTGGTTGTTAGTTACATTAACTTTTCATCTAAGACTCATCAGTTCATGGAAGCTAAAATTATTTGTTATATTGGAATGTCCTATTCTAGTATCTGTTCTTCCAGTTATTACATACTTCACTTTCCTTCCTTTCTCATCTCACTAAGTGTAACACAGAGTGATTTCATGAGGGAGGCTGAAATTTAGGGAAACAGCAGTTAAGGGATTTAATTCAACACAGATTTCCCATGTTAAGTATGCTGGTGATGAGGACATATTTCAGTTACAAAAGCTGTAGCTAAATAAACACCCTCGTATTGTGCAAGCTGAAAAAGAAATCATAGCTATAGCTCTGTCTCTCTAACGCGGTGCCTCACACCCTACAGTCTATAAAGGCAACATTATATTTAGAGATGCTAATTATCCAGACTGTACTTATTTGGAAACTGCATGCAGCTGGAGTCTGATGCACACCAAAACTCAGCATGAATACCCTTCTTTTCTGTGCTAAATTAAAAAATCGATTAATTGAAAAGAAATTGGAGAGAAACAAGGAATATTTACTTAATTCATATCAGCACTCAGAACAGCAGAGCAGGAACATACTCCTTCACCAGTACAAAGAGTAACAGGGTCTCTGAGAAATCTTGATTGCTTTTGATATTTCAGTTTTAGTTCTGGGAATTTCTGTTGCCTCATAAATCATAGCTCTTTTGTAAGAAGGAGAAATGAGAGACAGATGCATGAATAAGCCAGAGTTACTTTATAAAATTTACAGTTTGTCCATCAACCAAAAAAAGGAAAAAATGTTATCTACTACCTGTTACTGCTACTTATGAGTCCTTTGGGATTTAAAATTGTTATTTTAAGACTACAATTCCTTGTAATCTCTTCTTTGCTCTAACATCTCTCTCTCCCTTGTTATTTTATTAATTTAGGTGATTATCACTTTGGTATGAGGATATCTTAAATGTTTAGGCATATATGTCATGCACGCAGCTCTGTTCTGAAAGGTGGCAGAAAAAACATCTTTATGAAATCTGGTTATTTTACTAAGGAAACAGTATTTTCTACAAGCTGATCCTGTAGGCTTGAAGTGCAGCATGTTGCTGATGGATTTTACTTAACCAAAGATATTGAAAAAACAGGTATCACTTAAGCACGTTTAAAGGAGAACTTTAACGTGAAATACTTGTATATGCCAAAACTATTCTTGCTTGCATTTTGCAACTCAGAAATCCTTTTTCTGGTCTGCATGTATTCTATAAATGAGTGTTAACATCTTGCACGTGTAGTGAATCCTTGCTCATCAACCGACTGATCTTTCAAAGGGGTTGTGTCTCAAGCTACGGGCTATTCAGTGCTATCTGTTGAAAGAAATCGATGACACATTCAAAATGGAGGCAGGCTTTGTGAATGTCCCTTTTGAGCAGATACAAGGAAGACAATAGATCACATTAGTGCCTGCTTTTAGGAGCTAATTTACAAAAAAAAAAAACAAAACAACCACAAACTTGGTAGAGATATCATTGCCCTTGTCAGATGCTCAACATAAAAATAAACCTAGACAAAGTGCAAGACCGGAGAGCACAGAACCAGCCATAGCCTGAATGCAATCGGAATAGAACAAAGTGCTCTTCAGCTTCCAGCCTACTAGGAGCTTTCGCTGCCCGAGACAATGGCAGCTGCTGCTGCTGAAAGAACAAGGGGACCTCGGGAATAGTAAGCCCTGTGAATTAAATCTTATTTATCCCTCGGGTCTCCATGGGAGTACAAATAAACAAGAATGAATAAAAAACGTACAGGCTTCATCTCTGCCCCAACTCAACCCATCTCTGTGCAGAGATGCCTCTTGTTGAGTGAGTCCTGTGGGCCCAGGTTTGAAGGGGAGAGACGCCACTAACCTTGTACAGCCATTTCTGTACCAACACTTGCCTGTGCAATTAGCTTACTTCTGGGGAGACGCTGGATACCTGCCACTGGAGAGGCTTATCAAACTTGGCTGTTAGATCTATCAAATCTCACCTTTTGTTTTTGCTAATCGTTTTAAACAAGAAAGTGTTTCATGTTATGTACTGCTAAAGGAATGACAAATCTCCAAAGAACAGAGAGGAGAAACAAATTAATATTCAAGTGACTTCTAAACACTTTTGCTAGATCTTTGAAGTAGTATTTTAATGTGATGGCATCAGTAAACCTGATCATATTAAGAGTCTTTAAGTTCTGTATGTACAATGCAAAAGCATAATTAACATCTTCACAATTACTTCTGTATATAGTGTATCATTTGTACAAGCATGAGATCTTTTCCAATTTGAGTAAGACAAACTCCTATTTGAGATATCCAGTAAGTAAGTTGCTAGAATCTGCTGATAGAAAGACAGGTTCAAAGCTGAAATGGTGTGCTGTATAACAGAATGCAGTCATAGAAATCAGGGGAAAAGTACAGTATGATTTCTATGAAGGTGTATATAAAGATTCAATATGACAGAAAAACACTAAGACATTAAAACATAATTTTAAGTATTGTGTTGTAATTTTTTTAATGTCTTATACAGGGCTTGTAGTTTTCACCAAAAAACCTAATCCTCAAGTAAAATGTAGATGTGTGCTTTCACTGTCTGTTCACTTGGCACCAGTGCTAACGAAGTGTAAAAATTCTTCTCCATCAAAATGGCTTTTTTCATAGCTATTCTACTCTTCTTTTGCACTGGGGTAAATAGCTATGCAAACTGAAAGGCAATAGTGAATCTTTTAACTTCCTGAAAGAGATCACTGTTTAAGACCTCTCTTTAAAAGACCTCCTATGAAAATATTGGAAAAGTAGTTAATGTACAAAAAGAAAAAATATTGCTCCTTTAATTTGCAAGGCTTTAGAAGGATAGTTCCATGATCACATGTGCTAGCTGAAAGGTATAATAATTTTAAATACAATGTGTTTCTGCATTACACGAATTGCTAGGCAAACAAAGGTCTGTGTAGCATAGGGGTATGGCAGTGAAATCTAGAGCAGTTGCTCCAGAAGCAGAAACACTGGCAGCTTATTGCTTAGGTCAGGATGGAGTGGAAAAACTTACTCATCCAAAAGACATTACCCTTTCAAGCGTGGTTGCTCATCATCTGCTGAGTCACGTTTCTTTTCATGCAGATCACTCTCAATATTGATGTATTCATCCTCCTGGAAAACAGAGTGATGCCGAGGCTGTGAAAGGGGTGCATGCTTGTTAAGTAAGGTCTGAAAAAAGAGATCCCCACTGGCAGATGGCTGAAGCAGTCTCAAGACTTTCCCGTCTGCACTGAGTGCATGGCTCTGGCTTGCCTGTCTGCTATCAACGCTGTGATAAGTATCAGGCAAACCCTGTGGTTAGACAGTGGCTGTGAACATTTCCAAGCCATTCACATCATTTTGAAAGGGGAAATAAAGGGGAAAAAAAATACCAGTGTTACTCAGAGCTGAAGAGGGCCCGTACAGAGTACCACTGCATATACGACGAAAAGTGAGAGCTGCAGGTAGGAATGGTAGAGCTTGCCCAGCACCTCCTGTTGACCAACCCCTGTTTTGTGGCTTCCCTCTTTGCAGAGCTTTAAGATGGTGGAAATTTTATGTATGGGGAATGGTTAAATTGAGGGGGGCAGGGAAGCTTATTGTTTTAAAAATTTAACTAAGCCAATAAATTTATTCTTAAGAAAAGCTGCTGAGAAAAGGTAACAAGTAGCTCACTCCTTTAAAGTGAGCTAGCATCCATGCGCTTTGTAGCAAAAACTTGAAATTTGGCCAGGTCATGGAATCATGCAATCGTTTAGGTTGGAAAAGACCTTTAAGATCATCAGATCCAACCATTAACCTAACAGTGCCAAGTCCACCACTAAACCATGTCCCTAAGCACCACATCTACATGTCTTTTAAATACCCCCAGGGATGGTGACTCAACCACTTCCCTGGGCAGCCTGTTCCAATGCCTGACAACACTTTCAGTGAAGAAATTTTTCCTAATATCCAAATTAAACCTCCCCTGGCACAACTTGAGGCCATTTCCTCTTGTCATATCACTTGGTACTTGGCAGAAAAGACCAGTACCCATGTTACTACAACCCCCTTTCAGGTAGTTGTAGAGAGCTGTAAGGTCTCCCCTCAGCCTCCTTTTCTCCAGGCTAAACAACCCCAGTTCCCTCAGCCGCTCCTCATAAGACTGGTTCTCTAGACCCTTCACCAGCTTCGTTGCCCTTCTCTGGACACGCTCCAGCACCTCAATGTCTTTCCTGTGGTGAGGGGCCCAAAACTGAACACAGCACTCGAGGTGCGGCCTCACCAGTGCCGAGTACAGGGGAACATTCACCTCCCCGCTCCTGCTGGCCACACTATTTCTGATACAGGCCAGGATGCCACTGGCCTTCTTGGCCACCTGGGCACACTGCTGGCTCATACTCAGCCGGCTGTCAACCAGCACCCCCAGGTCTTTCTCTGCCGGGAAGCTTTCCAGCCACTCCTCCCCAAGCCTGTAGCGCTGCATGGGGTTGTTGTGACCCAAGTGCAGGACCCGGCACTTGGCCTTGTTGAAACTCATACAATTGGCATCGGCCCATCGATCCAGCCTGTCCAGGTCCCTCAAGCAGATCAACGCTCCCACCCAACTTGGTGTTGCCTGCAAACTTACTGAGGGTGCACTTGATCCCCTTGTCCAGGCCATTGATAAAGATATTAAACAGAACTGGCCCCAATATTGAGCCCTGGGGAACACCACTTGTGACCGGTCACCAACTGGATTTAACTCCATTCACCACAACTCTTTGGGCCCAGACATCCAGACAGTTTTTTACCCAGATAACACATTTTCATCAGGAACACACCTTTTTGCTACCTGAATCCACATAAGCCTGGCTGCATTAAAGGTTTTGAACAACCACAGTCTGACCTCCACCGTGTTCGAGGACTGTCCTTGAGGCGGCTGGGGGCAGCACAGCCCCCCCCCAAGCTGCTTGGCACACCCCCGGGGGCTGCCGTGCCCACCCCACCTTACTTGCCCTGGCCTGGTCCGGAGGGGCAGAGAGAAAGCTCCTGTCCCACGGGTACATACCTCCATGGTCATGGCGGGGCCCACGGAGGGGCCGGCGACCCAGGGCAGGCGCCTGTTGCGTTCAAAGGCAGCAGTGTAACTGCACATGGCCCTTGCGCCGCGCTCATGCCTCCTCATTTTAATGCCGTGCCAGGGCAGTGTGACCGGTTGCCTGCCCTTGGGTGTCCAGCCAGGGCCACAGTGAAGGCAGACAGTGTTTTCCCGAGCTGGTGGTCATGTCCTACCTTCTTGAGAAGAGCTGGCCCGCTGTGCCCCGCCACTTGGAGACGTGGCATTCTGCAGGTGAATTTACCTTTTCTTTTTGTGTCACTACTATTTATGCTAACCCCATTCGCCAAACTGCTGTGTGAAGCAAGGCCCAGCGCAGACCTCGCCCTGGCCCCTGACTTCTGTCTGGCTTTCCTGCTGCAGGCACGACCGAATGTCCCGGCAAGCCCTTGCTTGTTTCCTTCTGAGAGAACTGAACCAGCTCAAAGGCAAAATTAACACATGGCCAGTAATTAAAATGGTGCAGAAGAGTATGCATGCAGAAGCCACTATTCATTCCTCTAGGAGAAAGCTCAGCGCGACATGAACAGGAATGTCTCAGTCCTCTCGATTGCAGTTTTTGGAAGGGGGGGTAGGGGGTGGGAGTCATGTGGCTCTGTGGAGCTGCAATGTAACTTAAGGCCCCATTTTTGCAAAACTCAATTTTGTTCTCTCTTTGGTCTTGACTGTGAAATAAAGCAAACCTGAAAAATGCAGATGCTGCCGCCTACTAAGTTGCTATTACTTATGGTAACTGAGAGCACTCTTCTCAGCGGCTGTAGAACGTGGGCTTCTCACCTGAGGGACACTGAGTGCTGACAGTATTGAAATATCATTTATTCCTGGGCTTAAATTGGGGGTATACTGCATGCCAGTGCTTCTCACAGATTTTTGAACCTACGTTATAAATCAGGAGAGTCCAGCCCTCTGGGTTGAAAAGCCATACTTTCACATTTGCAGGCATCTGCGCTCCCTGTGGCACCATGCCCTCTCTCCTGGTCACAGCTTGAAGCCCATGTCCCACACCTCCTGCCTCTAACTCCCCCACCATCCCCAGTGCACCCCCTTCACATGCTTCTCAGGACAGACAGTGCTCCCCCGTTGCTTTCCCTCATGCCACAGCATCCTCCCTGGGCCAGGAGCTGGCCTGGATCACCCACAGCCTGGTCTCTGGCTCTTTGAATTTGTGAAATATACTGTTTGTCTTGAGAATAACCTATTTTTTTCTTTTGAATAGTTCAATATAAAAAGCATCAATCTCACATCACAGTGTGAGTCTACAATGTATTTAAATATGCCCTGAATATTATTATGTCGCTATTTTATTGTCACAAATGCTTTCCTACATCTACATTAAAAGGTGTTAAGAAAGTCTGAAATCAAAGATCACTTTGTGTCTAACTGTGCAGATACACAAGGAGAAGGGAGAATGGATCCAAACCCCTTTTATTCTTCTTTCATGGCCAAACACAATACCAGGTCTGGCTCTTGGGGAGTGTTGGCCCTTGCTGAGGCTAACCCAAGGGCTGCGTGGAGCGTGTGGACTTCTGTCAGCAGGGGCACAGCAAAGTCCATACTCTGCAAAGCCTCAGAACAAACTCTTCTGCCTCAGTCACAGTGTGCCTGAGAAAGTGTTGGTGTGGGTATACGTATCTCTACTACACTTGCATAAAGTAGTGGCTGAAGGCTTTCAGCTGAACCTTTTCAGTGGGAAATTGGTTTCTTTGATTAAAATCAAGCTTTCATTGACTGCCACTACTTCTCTCCATTTTCAACAGTTTCAATCAGTTCTGAAAGTCCTTTTATTCTTTTTTGTGTTGACGTTTTCCTTTTTGCTGGCTTTTTTGAAGAGGAAGGTATGGGCACTGACTACAACCTTCCTTTCCTAGGATCGCAGATCCCAGCCCAGTTCCCAGGAGTGCATATCAGAACAGTCCCAGCGATCCTGTAAATCACTGTAAATCTAGAATCACTTCAACTCTGAGAGCAGAGGCATTTCTTTGGCAACATGCCTTTACTGCCTCTGATCATATGCAAAAACCATTGGAAGACAGAAAAGAATATCCACAGCATCAGGAAGTCTCTATTTCTTATGTGCTGCTTCCAGTACCATCAACAAACTTGGCAAGTAGATATGATAACAACATGGGAAAGTACTAGTTTTTAATGGAACTTTTAGAGTAGCAGATTATTTATTTCTGGGGTATGGATGTGAAAATATTAATACATGACACTAGTAAAATACCTCTGTTGTTTTTTAACCTCACTCTCATGTCTTCACAGTGAGCTACTCACTATGTGGGCTTAAACAAATGTACAGTCAAAAGAAATCAAAATGGATGTGTTTATTATGAAGTCATCTGTATTGTATTCTCCTTTTTCTGGTCAGCTGTATGTCAGAGCTGTTGCCTCCAGTTTGTGTTTGTCTGAAATTTCCCCTATTCTGGATGAGTAGGTATTTAATAACGTACGCCCTGTCTGACTGAAAGATTATATCACTAAACCAAATGTTTCAAGTTTCTCTTCTTCCTTCTGTATTAACTCCTAGTCCATAGTATTCCCTCTGATCACCATTCCTGATGCCTCTTTTGTATCTTGTATGAAGCCATTATGACATTAGAAATAATTTTTCTGAATCCTACACGTCCTATTTTCTGTGTTTTTTTCTTAATGTATTTCTGAGAACAGAATTCACTTCCCTGTCAGTTTATGAATTTAAAAAAAAAATCAGGTTTTGTTAAAATATCTGTCTTGGATTAATATCACAGCCAATTACTGACATTGAATTTGAGGTTTATGAATTCACATAAGGTTATCTGAAAGAAAAAAAAAAAGAAAAAAACATACCTCATCAGTATGTACAGTTTTCTTAGCTGGTGAACTCTTGATTCTCTGTGAATTCTCTCTGAGACCTTTTGGTCTTAAAACATGCACACCTTCACTGTCGTTCTGGGACATGACAAGACCAGAAATTGTGTTGGTTCAAATGAAAAGCCGAAAGCTTTCTACTGTGCAGTAAGAACTGATTTATACTCTGATGCCTGTTCTTCCGTGTTTTACTTTGCCAGTACAGGGAGCCCGAAACTCAGTGTACAGAGCTCAGGTGTTCAAGTCCCTGCACTATTACACAAAGCTGCATCGGTCATGGATGGTGCTTGAATAATGTGATTCTGCTGTTTTCTTGACCCAAACTCACATGTGTTCCTGGGTGCTGCCCTTTGCCTCAGGACTGGTTCAACAAGTTTACAAAGATAGAGCCCTTCTCCCCACCAAGGGCAACGGCCTATTTGGGCCTTTCCCAGGTTGTTAGTATCTTTGCTGCAGTGCATATGCTCCTTACGCATATGCAGTAAATACATATTTTTTTTAAATACATATTTCTGTTGGTCTTGGAATAAAACAGAGTATCTTTAAAGAGAGCAGTTAACTTTACTACATTAATTCTCTGCGGTGTACCTTTTATCAGAGTGCACTGAGAGTTGAAGATAGACATAATGAGGTCCACTACTTCTACTTTTTTTGTTGTTGTTCTGAAGCTGAGTTTTCTTGTTTCTTAATGTTTTGAAGGGTACATTACTTCTTTTTAATGATCCTTGAAGGGCTGGTTCTTATTTTGGTTTCGTAAGAAAGCCACTTAAACAAAATGTCAGATAATTTATATCCGCAATTGATGTAAATGTTTTATATTTCAGTGGTTTCTTATGGCAGCAGTTACGGTATGGTCATTTCACTGTGTTATATTGCATGAAGTATCTCATTATTTACATGGTAATAAAACCAGGAAATTAGTATCTACATTTAGCTCTCTAAGAAAACAATAATTTCCAAATGAACAATACAAAATAAGCTTAATCATAGTAAATTATGATAAAGGCAGGAATAAGCAGTATTACCAGACATAAATTAAATTTTGCTTTTTAGCAGAAACATGACCCTAGAAGCAACCAGAACACTTTTACTTTCAGTAACATATTTGCCTTAAAGATACTCTGCTTCCAAACATGATAAAACATCCATTTCAGTAAAAGCATTTCTGTAACATTGTGTGTCTGGGGAAAGAGGAGGAAGTTGCAAGAAGCTGTTGATTCACCTGCTGTGGCCCTGATAAACCAGATGCCACTATATCAGTTCCCTTCCTTCTAAGAGAAGAGTATTTTTGCATTCCCTTAAGAGGGAGGTATTTATTTTTCAAAAAGCATCCCTGTTACTTGTTTGCCTTCTAACCATGCTGTCTTAGGAGTTTGCCATAGCTGCCCTGCAGTCGACAATGAAAGCCTCTACTGAACGCTCCATACATTGCAAAAAAAGAATTATCACAAGAAGCAGTGCTTAACTGTAGCACTGAGATATAATATATTAAAAATACTATACAGGACAGCATAGTGAAGTCAAAGTGGTACAGTTCTGTAACTGACCCCCCCCCCCCCCCCCCCCCCGGGGATAGTCTCTCTGAAGATTTCTATACTAGTTGCTGAGCAAGAAAAAGCAAAGATTTCTTAGGACTTTTGTCAGAAAACATGTGAAAAACAGGAAGCATATGAGTTGCTATTTAGAAGCAACAGAAGTATGGAGTAATTTGCATTAGAAGAAACCTCTAGAAGTCACTTTGTCCAACCCACTGCTCAACTGCAATAATTACATAAGAGTTGCATTTATAGAGTAATTAAAATATATGAATATATGAGTAATGTAACCGAAAACTAGTAAGAGCATCACATGATTGCTGGAACTCTAAATAGCCTGCACTGCAGAATGATAGATTTGTGTTATTTTCTGCAAGCATAAAAAGCACTCATTTCAAATGATCACACCACATTTCTGGCATATTCCAAATTCAGTAGAAACTGGTTAATTACTACTGATAACAAGTTTACTTCAGTTAGAGACTACTTCTCTTGACTAAAACAGTCTTTGAATGAGTGCCATGAAGCTGAGCAATTTTCTTATATTTCACAGCTCATTCTTCAAGTACAATCTCTTCATCCACCCCCTTATACAATTGTTTTATTTTGTTTGGTGAAAATGCATGTTATTTAACCCCACCCCTTGAAGAAAAAGAATTCTTCTAAATTTCTCATAAGAATAGCAATATTCAATTGACAAATAAAACTGTCTGTCTGCTGTTTGCTTAGAGTCTGAGTTTGCTGAAGGAACTCCTCACCAAAATGTTAATCTGTCTGTGCTTGTCAGGTGCTGTTGCAGATTGCTACCTAAGCACCCAGCACGGACTGAAAAGCTTCTACCTCATTTGCTCAGTATCATTTTCCACCTCCCTGGAAATGCCTGCAGAACAAAACATTGCAACAGAAAATGGGAGTTCAAGCCTTAGGACTATAGCTAGCACAGCCCTGTTGTGAACACAGGCCAGATCCTGCAATATGCCAAGTCACTTCTGAACCTCCTCAATCTGAGTGACATAAGGAAGCAGGAAGTTAAAACCAAATTAGAGAAACTTGGATGGGAAAATTCTCTTCCCTTTTGGCCACACTGGAAGGATTACAGAATTGATCCATTTGCTTCGAATGTTGACAATATGAAAAGCGTTACGCAGTTGCACTTCTGCTTTCACAGTCTGATGTACTTTTCCTGATTGGAATTTCCTGCTTGTAAAACATCAAATTAAACGTCAAGGGCATAGAGCTATCACATACTTGTAAGTGAAGTGCTCTTTCAATGTTTCTTTAGTTCTCTCTAGATGAGCAACTCATTTGCCCTGTCTTTTTGCATAACGACATTCTTTGACCTTCCCTTCTATCTCCTCCTTGCCTTTCGAGGGAGGGTTGGCTTTGCAAAGAGCTCATAACTTCTATTGGTTGTGCTTTTAACAACAGCACACACTTCAGAGTAGATGGTTTTCTGCGCCTGCCAGTTAATGAGGAAAACAGATTGGCTACCAGAGAGAGCATCCAGGCAGCTGCTTAAACTCTTTATGGTTTAAGGGTGGGTAGTTACATTAGCTTTGGAGATTAGAATCAGAGTACTTAAGGAACTCAGTGGAAAACAGATGCTTCAAAAGCAAATATTTTAAGTTACCATGTTGGATTTCATTGGATTTCGGATTGCATTCAGTCAGCTGAAATGAAGCCATCTGATTTACAGTTCAAAACTTTGTTATTCTTTTAATATTCAGTGTAACTGAAGACCATCCATCGAAGTTTTCCCCCATGTACCACCTTTTGCTAGCCAGAGTGTCATGATTCTGAAGGACTTAAAATGCATTTTAAATATTGAGGAAATTTTTTTCGATCAAAAATCACAGCATTCATAAATTCCTGTCAAATGATAAAATTCAGTGTACAGGGCAGGAGGGATGAATGTTCATTATCCATGTGTTAAATTACAGTAAATGAGCTGTAGAGACAGCAGATAAGAAACATATAATGCCAGATTTAAATTCAGCTTGCTATATCTTCATGAGGTGTTTTGAAATGGGTTGCAAATTAGGCTCACCCACCTCTGAGTACATTACTGTTTTCTTTAAAAGCTTAAGCTGTCAGTATTGAGTAGGATAGTTGGATAGTATCCTGAAATGCAGGATAAACAAGTTAAAATGATACACTGGCACAAGCTGGCCATAATAAAAGAAATAGGAAATCCGTTTGCTCTCAAAGCAAGTAAAATGTATGAGAGGCAGAAAGCAAAATCCAGAAAAACTGAAACAGGAAAAAAAGATCCGCACATTCCTGAGAAGATAACAAGGTGCATATGACCCCTGCAATGATGGCATTCAAAACATCTGTTGATGGCAAGCAGGAACACAATGAGAATAACAAAGACAAGAATCCTAAAAATGGTTTTCACAAGGAATATTTACTTAGCGTGAGAAGCAAAGACCCTAAAGGTATAACTAACTTTCACTGCTTCCTGTAAGAGACCAGGTAGTATGTCACAGTTAAATTTTTTTTTTTTTTTTTTAAAAGCACGGCTTTGGAAAGCAATTTTTGAGAATTTGGAAAAGGACTACATAATTTCCTGCCTGGATCTCATGGTGTTATGCAGTGCAATGTCTTCATAATTTAAAGGGAAATTACAACAATGATGCCCATGAAATGTAAATTCTTAATAGTGCCTATAGTCTTAATTAATCAACCTGACAAGAGTATCTAGGAAGTGTGGAGAATGGTGATAAACACAGAAATAAATGGCATTTTTTAGGATATGTTTTAAGCCTGTTTGAATGAAATGGAGTACAAAAGCTGCATATGTTATGGCAGTACCAATATCCTTATGCAGCATGAGTAAAAGGCAGAATTTTAAAGGGGATCCTTCCTCAAGTCAGCTTCTTAAGAGTATGGTGTGCTCTGCTACAGAAGCAGGTACCGACTGCTTAATGCATCATAACGCTGACAATAGGAGGCCAGTGAACAATAAATATTTATCAGCTGTTATCTTCCGTTTGCGTTGCATTTATTTTGTGTTTACCTCTGAGTTCCTTTTGAAAGTCAGGGAGTTTTTTCATCCCACATACCATTCCTTTTTATGAGCCAACTCTTATAATTCCTTGAGGAATAAGTGTGACTTGTTGTTTAATGTCATCATTAGCAGAGATCTGAATCATCAGAACTGATTAGGTAAAACCTTTGCCTCTTAAATAAGGGCTAAACACAAGCTAGGTAAATCCAATCTCAGTTTTAGGATTACTGTTAGTGTTGCAGGGTTTCTGAGCAGAAAATTCTGTGGGCAGCTATAGTGATGCGCAAGCTGGTGCCATCAGAGAGAAGTTAACTGAACCACATTGAATGCAAGAGACACAGTAGTATTTCTGTACATTATATATGACTGTAGATATAGATACAGAATGTATTACATTAGCGTGTAGACACTTAACATGAACAATCTTCTGAATCGTGATGAGACTATGAGGATAATGATTTAGGTTCCTTAAATTGCATGACATATTTAAGGGGAAAAAAAAAGTTAAAAACCTGAATGTCTGGGTATAAACAGTGTGGCAATCTGTTGATTCTAGCTATGAGGTAGCATCCAAAGCAGGTAAATTTAGCATGTAGGTCTTAGCAATTGCATTGGGGTTTTATTAACGTTATGTTGCACTGAAGAGTAGGAGCATGCTTGGGAAGACTGGCAGTGTGGCTAGAGCTATGCATACTCTTAAAACCAGTACAGGAAGATTACTCATTGTAATACACCCAAATGGCTGTTAGTAACTGAGATGTCCCTAACATTAAAGAGAGAGTTGTCTGTTTTCTGTTGTCTGTTTTTTTTTGAGACTGTTTTGAGCTGCTAATGACATTAAAAGTTGCTTCTGAGTCTCCCAGGTACTGGCATTATCAGAAGGCAGTAACACAGGACCTGCAGTTTTTGATGCTATGCCTATAAACAGTTCTAGTGGAATCTGCATAGTGTACAGAAGTAGCAGCTGATATTTTGCAGGATCATGCATTTTTTGAAATGTAATTGATGGTGTTAATAGAAGCCTACGCTACATGGATGCATGCATGCCCTCTCTGAAGTTAACATTGGTTAACTGGTTTCTGAGGGTCTGCTACAGTACAGTTGAAAAAGTTTTATGCTTCTGTGATGCAGTGAAAATCCTATCATAGTACAGAAGGATGTTTGTGTTTAAATATCAATAGCCAATGTGAAATTGAGAAGAGCTCAAACAGTTATCCCCCTTTGACCATTTGTACGACTAGTTGAAAGGCAGGTTACTCTGTATTACAACCCTTTGGTCCTGTTAAGAGTCTCTCCACAACAGAAGGCACAATGCCTCTCATTCTTGACATAATGAAGCTCTGATATGATCCTTCATCCATCATTTGTTAGCCTTGAGCTGCTTTGTATTACGTTAAGAGCTGTTCTCTTAACTTATTTGCTTTATAAAACAAACTACCTAACCTGAGTTTACTTTATCTGTGTCTTATTTTTTCTATCCCTTTGTGCATTAATCATTAAATGGCTCAGGTACATCTGAAGGTACCTATGGAGTGCAGTCCCACAGACACTTAAAATGGCTTAAATTAATCCCTTTCCAGAACCTTTATATTTTGTGGTTTAGAGAAGATACTCATTGCTTAGTACTAGAAGACATGGTATGTTGGAGGTAGAAAAGCGTTCATTCTTTGTGCAAGAAAAACTCAAATACAAGAAAGTAAGAAAAAATGATGAGATTGTTTTCTTCTCAGTGGCTTCTACTGTGAAGTGATTTATTTCTCTATATGCAGAAGTTTACCTATTTCCTTCTGTGCCTTATTTTCTCTAGGGAGTGACTTATATGTTGAGTCAGAGATAGACAGTGTAAATGTAAATTTGAACACCTTCTGGTGTTCCAGGACAAAAAAGTAACCAGAAAACCTGACTCAGGCCCCAGGTTTCATTGTTGGATAGTCTCCATGATTTTGGCATTTGAATTATTTAAATTCAAATAGAGGCTGTTGCAAACCTCTGCAATGGACAGGAAAGGAAGCACCTGGGTTCCCTGCACACTGACCAGGTGTACTTCCTGCATAAGGCAGAGGATTAACCTGAGTCACAGTACTGTGCTCCACAGAGACTGCTGAGGAGATTTTCAGCTCACGTCATTCAAGAGCATTCGGCACAGAGCTTCTGCAGCTAAGAACGGACTTCTTTCCTTCACAGACTTTGCAAGTCTGTAGGCACAGACTTTGGAAGCTGACTGCACTATCTTAGGCACATATTTTGTGTGAAAATGCAGCCAAGATGAAGCCCTCTTTTATCTCATTCACTTGAACTGAAGGAGACCCAAGTTCAAATTGCTCGTCTATCTGCTCTGAAGCACAGATGTGGTGGGGGTGCTCTGATTACCCAGGAGAATGCCCTAACCACTGGGCTATCGTGTTTTAAGAGTTATCTCTGCCTCCTCTTGAAACTGTCCCACTTAGCGTGAATTATTAACTAATGACTGGAGTAGGGACTTGACCCTAACTCCCTTACATTCCACAAATATTCCCTGACCGGCAGATTATCAAATCAATCTATTCCTTGTCTGTCTCTATAGCCCAATGAATAAATATACAGAGTGGTTGGATGTCACTGGCATTACATAATATTCCACATGCTTAGCATCTACAAAGACCTTTCTGTGTTATTTGAATAGTGTTGGCTGATACTCACGCCCACTTACGTGCTACCCTTCCTGCTTGCTGAGCTCAGGGGCAGTGTAAGGATCAGAGGCCGTGGAGGAAAGCAGGAGATACTTTGCTAACACACCACTCCTTACAGCCACTGTTTCTCCCCGACCTGTTCTATCTTCAGTAACAAGTACAGTGAAACAGCCTGGCCTGGCTGTGGGTTTGCAAATTGCTGTTTGTCCCTGCTCTAATTCAAATGAAAGCACAGGGATGCTGGGCACTGAGAACCAATAACTACCTGGTTAACAGTTTTTCTGGTGCTCCTGCTTTTGAAACCTGCATTTTTAAAATGGCTGTTGACATTACTTTATGCACGTAATACACAGAATCTTCTGGGTTGGCTACTTACCTCCTCTCTGTGCTCTTCTTGGGAGCAGAACAAGAAAATGGCACTTATGTTATGCTTGGAAAAAAGAAGAGCTATCCCAATGTGATTACATTATTGTTTTTCTCATTAATATACATTGCTTTGATAAGGTATTTGTCTGCTGCATAATGATGACCTCCTCTTCAACAGAACTGTTAATTACCTATCCTCAGGAAAAAGCATCAACCGACACAGCAGATAGGAGAGGTGGATGAGGTAGTTGTGAGATCCATCAGCCTATGAAATATTACTGAGTCAGGAGACTTTCGAAGATAGCAGTATACCAGGCAGCAGATGAAGGCAATAAGCAGAGCCTACTCCTGAATGTGTCGATTGTGCTCCAGCTTTTTATACAAAAGCCATGTACTTTGGCAGGATATCAGTGCAAACCATGTGGGGTGTTGTAAAACATCTGCAGGCAGAGAGCAGAAATTGCTTTCTCTTTGTACAGGGACTTAAGAATTTACAGTTGGACTCGATGATCTTAAAGCTGTTTTCCAACCTAAATGATTCTATGATTCTAAGTAAGCACGGTTTATCGTTTTTAAGTGCTTCCTCTTCCCCACAGAGCAAAGGAAACCACACTTACCTGGAAGGCCAAATTGTGCACTCCTAAGTGATCGCGGGTGGTCTCCTTCAGCTCCATGTGGCTAGCATGGGCAGGAGAGTTTTGGGTGGATGTTGAAAGCTACTTGCAGCACAGGGCAACAGCAGCAAGCACCTGGTTAATCCATCCACAGGGTCGGTGAGTATCACTTCAAATCTAGTTTGTTGTAGGCATTCTCAGGTTGCTCTTGCTCACTCATAGCTCCACCTTCTCACTCCCCTGGCACAGCCCCTTTTGGCCAGCGTGGGAAACTGCATTAAATGTTTCTTGAGACAAGAAGGGAGGATTCCTGCAAGCCCCAAGAGGCAGTCGTATCTCTGGGCCATCCCAAAGGCAAATGTGTGTACTTATATGACTTCTGGCTTTCCTCACTTGCTGGGGGGAAAATCTTCCCCACCCAGACCTTTGAGAGGTCAACACAGTTTTTGTCTTTTTTACAGCTATTCTCAAGTCACTGTTTCTGTGATGTTATTGTGGCTCTTAATTTCATAGTGGTTAAGGACTTCATCTTGCAAGAGAAAACAAAGGAAAAGGAACAAATCCCAAACCTCCAACAAATATCGGTTATGCATTTTCAGTGGACATGCCAAATCTTAGGGCATGGGGTCATTTGGTTATCTGTCCTCAGATTACTCACCTTTAAGTGAAGAGTTTTCTAATGCAGGATTTCATGCTTTCTATTTGCAGTAGGGCAAAGTTATACTCTTAGAACTATCAACTGAGTCTCTTACCCATGTTTTTGGTTGCCTATGGACTTTGTATTTACAGCTTGTTCTGTGTAAATTCACTGAAATTAGCAGCAGAATTACAGACACTAATGTCAAAGAAGATTTGAATGAATATAATTTTTGTCTTCAAGGACAACAAAAATGAGGGAGTGTTCTCTTTCTTCGAAATACAGCAACATATATTTATGTACACATTAGGTGCTTAAATTCCTAGCTTTCTACATGGGGATTGAAAATGTCATGAGTTTTGCCTCATCCTGTGAAAGAGCAAAAAACGATGTTCTGTTTTAGGAATAAAGACAGAATGGACTATCGTGAGTGAATATATTCTTGGAAATAAAGAACAGTTACATGAAAAATAAGATGGTGAATCTTTCTGAGGAATCTTCCAACTATGTTTATATTATAAATCATACAGTTGCAATATATGCTTCCTGAATCTCGTAACTATTGCTTAAAAAGGAGGACTAGTTGTTTTTTCTTTTTTTCAGTAACGAGCAGATGACTTTTAATGATGTATTCTGGTTTTCAGTGTTCAGAATCTTTTTTGATGACCCAGGTTTTGAAATCAGCATGTTTGTTCTATTTGTATTTGCCCTGTGAGTAGAGCAATTTCAGTGACTAATTGCTTCTCTCTGCACACTAGTCACCGGCAAAAATAGCTGCAAATATCTTTAACAAGTTTGAGGTAAGTGCCTGCTAATTACTGCATGCCTCAGCTGTTTCTCTCTTCCTTTCTTCCTTCTCTCCTCCTGCCAGTTTTGGACATGCTTTTACTATCAGAGGGAAGATGGCAGAGAAAACAAGGCAGTGAATAATTTTCAAATCCAGCCCCTGCAATCCTAAAATCTGTAGTCTGCACTTGCGTGGTTGGAAGAAAGTTCTACCCTCTAACTATGCCAAGACACAAGTATTTATTGCTATTGTTCCTCTTCTGGCAACACATTAGATCATTTTTAAAACTGGTTTTCTCATTGAAAAATGCCAGAATAACACTGACTTGATAATTTTAGTGCAAAATTTCCTTCTCTGAAATATATTTTATGTTAGTAAACTCACAAGGTACTGAAAGCAATCCCCTCCACAACATCCAAGACAAATCCTGAACCCACTATAGAAAACACAAACTATGCCATTTCCCTGTAGATGAAGGACCTTTTGTTAAACAAAAGGTGGGAACTCACTGATATTTTTTGTCAGGATCAGCCAGTAGTCTACTTAATGTTTGATTTATAGCCAACCCCTTCCCATTTCTGGTTAGTTTAAATACTTACATGAAGACACGGACTTTTAAGAAATGTTATGTATCTGAAGGATATCACATCCTGCCATTTCAATTGATAACAAGCCTGGACATCTGTTATCCACTTCTGTGATTCCTCCAGCTACAAGAAGGCATTAAAGACTCGCACTCTTAATTTCTAGCGTGTTTTTACAATATTAGACTAACAGTGCTAGGCTCAAGAAAATATGTGTTGCCAAAACTCTACTGACTAATAACAGAGAGAAAAATGTACAATAACTGAAAAGCTGCTTCCTAAGAATAGCACTAAGAAACTCTATGTTCCATCTGAGTATTTCTACATGAACTCTAGACTCTCTTTCTTTTAGTTATACGAAGACCAATCAAAAAGCCTAATTCTTTCACTGAGTTTCACATATAAATGAGTTTTACATTTTTTCCTAGTGTGACTAATACATGACGGAAGTTAAGTCTCATTTGAAGGCATAAACATAATTTTCCTGGGTGCTTCTCACTTCCTTTTTTAATGGTAGAAGTTTATGAATTTATTGAAAGAATGCTGCTGTTTTGGTTAGGAGGCCTGAGAAACTAGGAAAGGAAACCATTTTATTGCATTAAAACAGAAATCTGGAAAAGGAGCTCAATAGCACAATAAGTATGCAAAACTAGTTTTTTGGTACAGACTAAGGAAAATTTCTTTTCATTGTATTGTGTATCTTTATAACTTTGCACGCAGCTGGCACAATGAACCACTGTTATTTCATCACACACATGACTGAAATTGAGAAAATAAATAAACTTGAGAAATTAAGATTTTTTAAAAGTTTCGTATATAATAATTATTTTCTTCAAGCCTTTCCTCAAAACATTAGAGGTTTTTTCACTCATTCCCCAGAAATTTATTAAGGAAGCAGAAAGCTTGAACATCACCCCTCAAAGTGTTTTCCTTGGATTCTAATGCAGGTAAAGGAAACCAGAGGTCTTGCTAGCAGGAGAGGCTTTCAGCTGAGCTTTATGCTTTCTGATATAGAAAAACATTCCTATCTGTAGCATAAAGTAATATGGATCATTATAAATGGGTATCTTACAGGCAGTGGTAGTTTTGTGCTGACACCAGACATCAGTATTTCCCATGGAATATACGCAGAAGTCTGAGCAGTAAAAAAAATGGAGTGTTATGGCAAATAAATAAAACTTTTCATTACCAAAAGAAAGCCTTCCCACACCAGTGCTAAGTAACTTTGCCATGAAATCCTAGTCACAAGGAAGAGCATTCAGAGCCTTTTTGTGCTTCAAGTAACAACACAGCAATGCTCAATCTGCTCTGAAATTGTCATGAAGCCTGGCTAGGCCAGAAAGGGTTTTTTGGGTTCTATAAAAATATTAATCAACAGCACTGCTTACTATATACACAAAAGGCAAATACATAGCAATATGATTCTTAATAATTTGCTAGGTACATAGAGAAGATAAGCAGGAGTAACAGGTGAGGTATCCAAAAAAAGTAAGGTCTTTTTTCATTGTAATGTTTTTTTTCATTGCTGAACTTCAGGAAACATCTTCATAGTTAGGACTTGTACAGTTGTTCAAAAATTCAAACTTTTTACATACCTAATTGATCATATTCAGTATTTATAGTTGTGCTAATTTTACTCAACTGTGGTGTGTAGAACATTTTGGTAAAAATTTCAAAAGCTTTGAGACAATAAAATCTTGAACAATCTCTCTTAAGTGCCCTGGGTAAATGGTGACTTCAAACAAAAAAAGAGCTAGGCCATGAGGTGGGCAGAGCAGCTTCAATCCTGACCTAACGACATAAGGCAGGTAGATTTTCCACAGATGCTGTCATTCTGGTCAATCATTGACCATGTTTTTCTATGCAAATTTTTGCGAAAGCTGCTGAGATCTTCATAATGAAGGCCAGAAAAGAAAACAAAAGAAGAGTTGTGGGAAGAGTCAGAGTGAAACCATAGACAGACAAATATTTTTATGATTATTCCATATTACTGCTTAGATTTTACTCCTCAAAGGAAAGGTGAGTGAAAGAAAAGCATGGTTATCATTCACAAATGGTTAGCAAGTAGATTAGTTGCTTTACTTTTTGCTGTATATCCTAACATTTATTTAGCCAGCTGTGCTTATCCGTTTACTGACTTTTCTGAGTGAAAAAAGTCCTTTCCATATTTGAAAAAACTTGGACCAAAAAGGCATTCTTGTTAATATCTATAATCTCCAAGCTGCAGCTGTTTACACTGTGGCCTATTCAGTTTTTAGAAACATTTTCATTAGGTTACCAATGTAAAAGATAAACTCTAAAACTCCACAGTATCATGAGAATAAAGAATGAAGTGAAGGAATTCTGTCTTCGAGAAAAGAAACACAGTTTTACTTGTGTAAAATCACTCCTCAACACACAGTTGTCTTGAAAAATCTGACTTTGGGACTCATTTTTATCAAAGGGAAGCATTTCTTTTCAAAATTCCCAGCTACTGGTCTGTCCCGGTTTCAGCTGGGATAGAGTTGATTTTCCTTCTAGTAGCTGGTACAGTATTATGTTTTGGATTTAGCATGAGAATAATGTTGATAACACACTGATGTTCTCAGTTGTTGCTAAGTAGTGTTCAGACTAAGCAAAGGATTTTTCAGCTTCTCATGCCCAGCCAGCAAGAAGGCTGGGGGAGCACAAGAAGTTTGGAGGGGACACAGCCAGGGCAGCTGACCCAAACTGGCCAAAAGGGTATTCCATACCATCTGACATCATGCCCAGTATATAAACTGGGGGCAGTTGGCCAGGGGGGTGTATCACTGCTCGGTAACTAACTGGGCATCGGTCGGCGAGTGGTGAGCAATTGCATTGTGCATCACTTGTTTTGTTTATTCAAATTTTTTATTATTATTATTATTATTATTATTATTATTATTATTATTATTATTATTATTATTGTATTTTCTTCCCTTTTTGTGCTATTAAACTGTCTTTACATCAGCCCCCAAGTTTTACTTTTTTTCCGATTCTCTCCCCCATTCCATTGGGTGGGGAGGGAGAGAGTGAGTGGCTGCATGGTGCCTAGTTGCTGGCTGGGGTTAAACCATGGCATGCTCCTGCATTCTAGGTGAAAAGCAGAATGGTGTTAAGTTTGATGAAATGTCGAAACAAAACCCCGAATCTCCATTTTTAAAAACCTTTTACATCTGTACAGTGACAGTAAGTGCTATTAAAGAAACAGTATCTGGTTTTGCAGCCATTTTCCTACAAATATATTTTGCATACCTCATAAAGCATTGATACTGATTGAACTGTTCTGTTCCTTCATCTGAAGTCTTTCACTAAGTAAGAAAAGAAATTATTAAACTTTTTGGAAAATTAAGTAAGCTAATGGTGGGAGGGGCAGGCCGGGGGAGAATAAAGGTTGGACAGTCCAGAGCATCTAGCATTTGAGACATATATCTAGCCTGTCTGGAATATTTTTAATTCTTTCATAATGCACGTTGAAGAATTTGTTTGCTACATAAATGGTGGGGGAAAACCATCAGCATTTTCAGAACAATTTTAACTTTTTGCCAGATGGACTTTATGAAAATATACTGCTCCCACAGTTATGAAACGGCTGAGTAGCCAGGTGCCGCTTTCTCCTCTCCCACGTTCTGCTGTGAGTTCAGTCTTTGGTCCACATTAGACACAGCCTCTTGCCCAGTAAATCTCTAGCTCCTACTCTGGCTCCCAGCTCTCCCTCTGAGATACTTTTGAAATCTGTGTGAATATTTGAGCAGACTAACTGCTGAGAAAATTATTCATTTCCCCAGTTTTCTGTGGCAGTGGAAATGAAACTTTTTCATGCTTCCCAGTTGTCCTGAAGTTGCCCCTTGACAAGAGGGAAACATTAATGTAAAAGAACTTCATGTTTAACAAACACAATGAATTAGGGAGGAAAGACTTCTTGGAGGAAAGTCAAGGGCCTTTGAGGGCTATTGTGTTTTACCTTGTGACAAATAACCGTTTAAGGCTAAACAGCAGGAATCCTACAGCTGTTGATTCTCATACATTAGGAGCAACTTCAGGAGAGTACAAAGAGACGACCCCAAAAGGAGCAGGCTTTTCAAGAAACAGAGGAAAAGGATTTTATGTGATACCTTAATCATGCAACACAGGCTAAGTAAAAGAAAATAACACTACATAGGTCCTTCCATAGCACATTCATGTGAATACAGAATGAAAACAAACAAACAAACAAAACTCAAATAAAATAAAGGTATACACTTAAAGGTAATAGGAATGATTATTTCAAAGAATACTAATAGGGAAATTACTTAATTAGGGTAGAAGTCTTATCTAGGTTCAATTATGTTTCAGAAAGGGTTTGGCCATCTGCAGGTGTGAACATAGTCTCAAAGACAGAGAAATGTGATTAGGCTTACAAAGCTGTCTTTTAATGTCTTATTAATGTAAAATTGCCTTATTAATCTAAAATATCTTCATCAATAAGTGGTATTTAGATATAATTATCTTAATCTAACTGAGGGAAAAATACATCTATTGCCTAGCTGTCACTTGGACTGTTTCTTCTGACCTTTTATGCATAGAAATATAACTGTCCTCAATCTGTAAATGTCACATGCAAAGATGAGCTGAAATGTTAGCATACCATGTGTCCTTTGGGCAGTGGCTTTTGTTTGTTTGTTTGCTTGTTTCTTGGGGGATCTTTGTTGGTTTGTTTTTTTTTTTTTTGTTTGGTTTTTAAATCTGTACCTTTTGTATGCTGGAAATCTTTCCAACACCACTTCTGGTCATGGCTTAGACACATAAATAGAGCCTATAGGTGGTGTAAAGACGACTGGTTTTGGTGGGACAGTTGTGTCAATACACTTCATGCAGGATGCAGTTTAGCTTTGGGCATGTGTGCAGACTCATTGGTTGATTTTTTGTTTTGTAAGAATTTTGCCTTTCTGTTCAGTGGGATGAAATGCTAGAGAGTCAACAAGATAGCCAATCACTGCTGTTGTGACCTCTGAGGTAGAAAGTGAATTAGAGGTAAGTAATGAGTGCATGTTGCACTTTCTGTGAAGCAGGTGTAGCAAAACCTAAGGAAATTAATTTAGAATTGTGATATAAGGAGGAAATTAAAGTTCTTTCTGTAGTCATAGCTGTGGTGTGGCTGGCATGTGCAAGGGCTGCGTTTACAAAGGCTGTGCTCCTGTGCATACCTGGAGTGCTTAGTCACAGGAACTCCCCAGCTTGTCTGTGTACAGAGGAGAGAGTGGACTCATTTGTGACAAATTACTTGACTGAATTCCTTGTCACAAAGCAACTGCCCAATTGGTACTGGTTCTCTCCATGTGCTGGATTCCCAGCGGTTCCCAGCGGAGCCAGGACTTCCCCTGGCAGCCCCTGCAGGGCTGAGACCAGTGGAGACGTGCTATGTGTCAATTAACACCCTGGGTGGAGAAACAGAGTAATCCTGGGGTCTCCCCCGGGCAGTTCCTACTGCAGAGAAAGGAGTTGAACAAAATGTGCATAGATAAGAGAATTTGAATAGTCAGTAAAAGCTGTTCCTGCACAGGTAGGAATGGTAAGGATAGTCTTTTGAGCACAGCTAATATAGAATATGTTTTGTAGGTACTTAAAAGTCGCCCATAGCAATGGATCATGCATTTGCTGGAGTAGTAGTCCTGCTAATAGGACTGAGCAGGACATGTGTAATCCTAGTAGAATCACTAAGGCTGTAAGAATTCACCTCGACTACAGGTCGGGGAGTCTGGGAGTCTCATATGATCCAGTGAAGATGCCATTGCAACAGTTGCAGTTGCATAGTTTCTGGCAGCCCTGTTTGAGAGATTCAGTTCCCCACGTAAGCATTACCCTGTCTATGTAAAAGATCACAATAAATTATTTTTGTAACTAACACTCCATCTGTGAATATCTGTACACCTCAGGGACTCTTTTCTCCTGGAAAAAAATCTTCTGCTATAAAATGATGTCTGTTATTTCTACTTGTTTAAAGGTGAGGTCAGAATCTGACAAGTTTTGAATATTTCTGTGTTTATTATATGATTGTTTGTTCCTGTTACAATCCAAACAATGATACTTACCTACTTCCTGAAGTGCTTTATACATAAGTAGATAGAGGTGTCTTGCTCTGAACTGCCAGTACAATGTAAGCTTGAGTATGGTACTGATCTTTAAGTTCTAGCAGCACGAATAAATGTTTTTCTTAGGACAAGGTATTTCAAAAGGACCAAAAAGAGGGCAGCCATGGATCAGAAATCTGAAGAACCTGACCAAAAGTCCTGAAAGTATTTAGATGTTTGTCCACAAGAAAAAAGCTGTACACATAACACTACACTTACTCTTCTGTGATTATTACTTCCCTGATGCACTTAACAGTGTTTCTGGAGCTTGGAACTGCAGGAGAATGTTGATAAGCAGGAGCTTAAACCAGCCAGTGGGAATCTTCACTTACTGGGGAGTGAAGAGGACATCACAAAAAGCTCTGTGCTTACACTCCTTACATTTAATGGTAAATTACTCACTGATATTATTGGGATCCAAGCTAATTTAGAAACAGTGTGAATATACAGTGCTCATTGTGGTTCCCTGTGGAGACAATCATTATGTAGGCAACAGAGCTTCACTGCTGTAAAAACCACAACCAGCATAGCTTATGCGGCTTATAGAGCTCTGCTGACTGTACTCCCTGGGCTGGCACCGTCAGAGTGAGGTTAAACATTTTTAAACAGAACCATAAATTTACCTGCAGTCCAAGTTACCTGGATTTGAAAACCAGCAGCACTGGTGAGACATTTAAACTTGATGTCTTTGTAAGACCCTTAACTGCCAACAAAAGGTCCTATCTTTCTCTTTTTATCCATCTACTGGTCCACCTATTTTTGCTTACTGTCAATTCAGCAGGCTTACATTTTCAAAATAACAGAGCTAAGGATTGTGCTGAAATTTACTGCTCTGACCAGGACACCCAGCTTCCATTCCTCCAGTCTTAGAGCCTCCTTACTAACACAAGAAATGTTGTAGGAGAAAGAGGATTGGTGTGCATCCTACCCTAAGTAGCTTTCATCTAGTACTAGAAGTACTTTTCATCTAGTACAGATAACAAGGCCTATCCAAGGATGTGAACTGTGTGTGTGCTTTCAAGAGGAAGTAGAGAAAGAATTTGGACTTAATCAAGCTAAAGGACTTTACTAATACAAGTTATCTGGGGGCAAATTTCTTACCCATTAGCTTTATCTTGGTTTCTGTTTTTGTTTTTTTTTGCTTGGCTGTTTATTTAGAGACTGATACTTCCTCTGAGGGGATGGAAAATACACCTTCATTAAAGAATCCTACTTTAATTGTGTATCTCAAGTTCAGTGGAATGGATGACTTTGAAGCAGGGCAAGCACATACTGTGGTTTTGAATAAATTTCTGTAGGTCTACAGCAAGAACAAAAGTTCAAAAATGAAACCAGTATGGAAAGTAAAGTCTTGAAGACAAATGAGGTTGAATATAACCCATTAACTTGAAGTGACTGAGCTAAATCTCTCCCCCATGCTGGTTCCCTATATGTACTAGAGATGATATAGCGTCTCTCTGCTTGATGCAATGGGATCACCCAGTGTGCTTCTATTAAAGGTCATCTCTCGAGTGCTGAATGCAACTTAAAAGAAATAAGAACGTCAAAATGTTTTAAAAGAAAGAAAGAACCCTCCCCTTTGAATATTGGGAATTAATTCATTGAAATACTTAAACATGATTAAGCACCATTTGGTATTTTCCGTATCTGCGTATTTTACATTTATTGACCAGATGCAGAAGTTGAAGTAAAATATGCTTCAGAAGAGAAAATAACTCCTTGGGTTGTGAAATACTACACCAGCCAAGGGCAATGTGCACTCAGCTTGAACTCCAGGGCATTTTTTTAAACTGCTGCTGCCTGGGGAGGGAGAGGCACCATTTAAAATGCTCTGTTGAATTTTTAATGGTTATTTAGAAGTTCAGACCTTTGCCACAGCTGAGGAGATGAAGAGGTCAACAGTAGCTAAACACCACTGTTAACATACTGCTGTTAACACAGCTAAAGTTGTTATCATCCTGATAGCATTTTGGGGAGGGCTTGGCCTAGAGCACAGTTTGGGGCAGCTCTAGGCTGCCTCAGCATCACTGCAGTGCTGCCCAGACCAGTTCTCCCAACTGAAATGAACCCTGTGTTGGAGCTTGGAGATGTTTGTGCCCTGTGTCCTCCCAGCAGGACCATTTCACCCATCCCCTGCACTAAGTTTTCTTTGTCTGGGAAACAGTTAAACCTGTCTTGCAAGACACCACGCCTGGAATTATGCCTAAGCTTAAAGAATATGTGTGTTCCAAGTGCAGTTTAGTATGAGGAGTAGCAACGCCCCCTCCCCAGAAAGGAATTCAAGATATACATCTTCAAGGTCCAAGAGACACAAAACTACAGCTTGTCTGTCAAGGCAAAGGATTTAACAGGATGTAAGCGGATTTGGACATCCAGTACCATAATCACCCAAAGGATCCCTCCTTTGGTCAACAAATCTTGTGTTCACACAACTAATTTGTTAGTGGGAAGTTTGTATATGCAGTCTCTTTTTTTGCAGATCTTGTTTTACTATGCTTCAAAAAAATCCAAAGCTCCTGCCTTGCAAGCTTATTATAGAATGTTTCCGTACTGAGGGTGTATGTACTGATGGTTCATTAGTACCCTTTCAGGTAAGTTTTTGCTGACCTAATGACCTTTTTGGATTTCTTAAATATACTGCTAGACAAAGCAACCTAATCCTAAAACTGACAGAACAGAACCCGAAGACAATTTTTCCTTATGTTTCTGACAGACAAATCCATAATCTATCCCACTTCACCATATTACAAGTGTAATTTTTCTCTCAGCTTTTTCAACAACAGAGCTCCCTCTAGCTGATTTATGCCACCTAGATCCGAGTGTTGTCCTAAAAGCGGATTCGTTACTCGGTGTGCAATAGACTAATCTCACATACTCAGGAGAGATACTGCTTTATTCTGCACAGGGTGCTTGGTGGACTTTCCATAAATCAAGCACACCAGGTTCATCAGGTGTGTCCCTTTTATACAGTAATTGCATCTAATTTATTAAACTACTCCTACCTAATACATATCCAAACTATCTAATGCATATGCATAGGATTATGTAATCATGACACATCAGATGCCTTCTCCTCATGTGCAGGTGTCTCGGGTGGTCTTCGGTGGTCGTTTGAGGAGGTGTCCCCTCCTTATTTTGACCACGAAGTCGCTCTGCATCGGGTCAGTGGTTCATTTTCCTGCCAAGAGGGTTGCACCGTCAATCGGGAAGAATAGAAAGGATCAGAATTGGTGCTCCAGGTAAGGCACCATTAAACAGGAAGAATAGAAAAGATCAGAATGATCTTGGCCGACTAACTTAATTTAAACCAGGATTTTCTAATCTACCACAGGATTTTCTGTATCTGACATCACAAGGACTGATGGCACACAATGTTAGGGCAGAAGAATTAGCTACTCCCGTGTAGATCTAGCTTACACTGGAAACACTTCTGTAATTTGCTGATAGATATTGCACAAAACTTCTAAATTGAGAAGTCTTCTGTTCACATTAGTCTTCTGATCCCCCATATTCATGTAGTTCCTTTTAATTTTGGCATATCTCATTACACATTGCAATTTCTTTGTGTGTTTTTAAATTCCATATGTTTTGGCCTGTATAGGTCTATGGCATCCTTAAGGGTTACTGGTGAATAAATAAGACCTTCTGAAGAATTAGGAGAGGAAGCAGAGTACCGTAAAGAAAGTCAAACTCAAATCTTTCCAGGCTCCATTTCCAAACCTGAACAGTGCATCCAAACACATCACAGTGGGGTGGGACAGGGGCATATTGAGTATGTATGAGGAGTAACACATAGAGGCAGCAGGGGAAAAATGGAATTATTTACCATTGGACTAAAAAGTAAAGAATTAATTTAAAAGCAGGAAGGAATTGTAACCATGCAGCTGAGCAAGATGTTCCAGTTAATTATGGAATCGGGTGCAGAACATAATGAGATAAAAGATCTTGTGTGCCAGAAAACTAGCAAATGCCAGTTGAATAGTGAATGCCACATAAAAAAAAAAACCCTGAGTAAATAAAATGACACATCTCCCTATAACCACTGTAAAAGTACTTGCTAATTCCTTTTCCATTCTTGCTCTCCTTTGTGGCCTTTTCTCAGATGAAAAAATTACCCATTGACACCCTCTGGAGTTGTAACTGCCATCCAAGTCGGCGCCTCTATCAGAAAAGCTGAGTCTTCAGGCCACGCATAACCAGTAAGTTAAATGCGTGACACATCTGTTTCTGACTGACTATCCAACTCCTCTAGGAGCAGCTCTAATTATTTGTGATGGATTATTCATTTTACAAAGCTTTACACTTAAGTACTTTAAAGCATATTCGAAAATTCCACTGGAAGCAAATTACCTTGCAGAGCTGCCCTGCACCAGCTGTACATGAGATTAATTGTTAGGCAGCACCAAACCACAGTGTGTGGGAATCGTATTACAGTCCTAGCGGTGATTGATGTGGAGAACTATGAAAGGTCAGGTGCACTCCCTGCCCCTTTTCTTTCTTGGGAGACAGAACAAGCTCCAATAAATTATCTCATTCTAAGCAGAGGAGTAACATTTGTTGGTAGGAGAAATTCAGTGTATGTGTGGTGTTCTCCAGATAGGCCATGCACCAGCGAGCAGGAAGTGTCTGTTTATCCTAAAGTGACACTGTTGGTAAGCACTGGTCTTTTGAGCTGTCTCTGAAGTCTGAAAAGTGAATATAAGCATTATTCTTCCTATTACTTGTACATGATTATTCATTCATATGCCCTCATTCCCTGATGAAATAACAAAACAAAAATACCTGGTCCGTACATGGATGTACATGTGGATCAGTTTTCCTGCCAAAAGTCAAAGTGTGACTTGAAAGACAGTGCTGGCTTCCCTCACTGCCTATAAGGGCACCTGGATCAAGAGGTCATCCCTGGTCCTAGACCCTCTGCTGAGGTACAACAGCAGGCAGCTCCCTGCTCCCACCTCCTCCTCCGCTGGCAGAGAAATCCCCCTTTCTGTTTTGCTCTGCTATCTCCTACTTGGGTTAACTGTAATCTTCCTCTTTCCAGCACTTTTATTAAACCACTCCTTAACTTGTTTATATGTCTAGTCTTCCTGAGTAAGGATTTTCTCTCTTTGTTGGTATAAGGATCCCTAAGCTCAACTATGGCCAGTAATACTAATTACCGTAATACTAATATTTTACATACACAGAATAATCTAAACCACTCCTGCCTATAAAATTATCTTCATGTTCAGTGTCTTGGATCACATTTAGAAACACCACATTGATTATCTGATTATCTTCCTACATCATATTCAGGCTTTTAGTCTTTACCTTTAAGCCTTATACAATATTGAAGCTATTTATTCTATCTATCTCATCTCTCCTGTGTTTTTACCTCGAGTATCCCATATGGGCATGCTTCTCCTTTAATCTCCAGCTTTATTTATTGTAATTTGCTCCTAAATTCCTTTGGTTTTCCCTATCTTTTAATTTCACCCTTTCTTTAATCTCTATCTCTGCCTCCCAACTTCCTATCTATCTCCCGCCCTGGTGCTTCCTAAGCTTCAAAAAGTTGCACAATTTCTGTCCACAAGCAGGTCCCTTCAAGTCTTTCTAAAGACTTTTTAGCCAGACATCTTTCCTGCTCTGCTTTTCTTACTGACGATTGTTGTTTGTACTCAGTTCCCTCAAAACTTTGATTTACATTGCTGATTGATAGAGACATTTACAGTGGTACAATTAACATGGCCAGAGGACACACATTTTTTTTTGATGAATGCAAAGCACTCTTTGTAACTGCTTAAAATAACACAGAGTGAAAAATGCAAGCATAATTACTGATAATGAGAAGATATCCAATCCCAATCCCTATTATGGATCCACTGGCTCACAAGAATAATAAGAAAAAAACTCGGCTAGGGTTTCTTTTTTTTTACTGAAAATCACCAGTTTTCAAAAAGCATATATGTTCAGTTAGATTTAGTTGAAATTTGTCTGTAAGCTCAAAAGTTAAGGAGGGAAAAGGCGTTTTGTGCCCGTGAGCCAGCAGGCAGCGGGGCCTCACCTCCCCTGGTAAGCAGGGTGGGAAGAAGTGATAAGGGCCAGGCGCTGGTCCCTATCTTCAGGGCGGGGGCTGTGCCCTGGGGGTCACCTGCGGGCTGGGGGGCCCTCCCAGGCATTGTAGGGCCATGTGCTGCTGGGGTCAGGTCATCGACTGAGTCACCCACATTCATGCCAGCCCGTGTGGGTGCTGGCAAGGGTCCCGTGCGTTTAAGTGTGCTTTCTCTTGAAGCCCTTGCCAGCACACCTAAGTGCTGAATCAAGAGGGAGGGTTTAAACTTAATTTTTGGGCATGCCAGGGAATGGAATAGGCCTTACAGTCACAGACATCAGGTCATGGGGAGAATGATTTCCCATCCTGGCTACACTTTTAAAACTCTAATGCAGCTCTGCTGTCTCCAGGAGGATGGTTGCATTTACCCGTACATTCAGAGTTGTTAACTGTTTGACACTGTACCAGAGAGACTCGTATACGAGCATCCATGGCTGATGTTATGCTGTATATTAAAGTCCACATAACTGCACGTAGCTGTAGGTGGAAGAGTCTGCACTGTGAACAGGTCTGTTGGGCACTTGATGGCAGTATTTGCATTGGGTTCTTGCACCAGTAACTCCATTAGCTCTGTGGTTTCCAGTGCAGCCTCTGGAGAGCTACGGGCATTTTTGGCTGCCTGGAGAGGCGGGGCGGGGAGGGAAGGGAAAGGGAGAGTCACAGAGGGAAGAGGGGTGGAAGGACAGTAAATATTATTTACTCTTTTCAGTCCTACTGCCACAGTTGTCAGACACAATTTTGCTTTAAATATTTAATTTTCCTGGTTATTGTTGAATTTCTGCCTCAGGAGCTCTCACTGACCCTATCTGTTCAATCTCAGGACAAAAGTTAAGTGAACAGTGATTTGAAATCTATCACAGTACAGCTGATAACATTGATCTGGGTTATATTGATTAAGGATGAAGGTAGGATTGTTACAAGAGTGTTAGCCTCCAGTAACTATTGCCTTCGAAGGGCTACAATGCTTCAGCAGCAGCTGAAGCACTTCACAACTTGCCGGTGCTGCAAAATATCTCTAAACAGGTGAGTAGGTGAGAGCGGTCACCAAGTGCAATGAGGGGCAGCCTGCTGCACAGCTTACTGCTGATCTGCCAGTGGTGATACCTTTGGAGACGGTTATCTGAGGCTGCCTAGCCTGTAGAGATGACTGAAGCAATCCCCTGCTAATGCTGCATGCAAATGGCAGAGGAATAAAGGTGGCAATATGCCATTTTGGGGGGGGTTAGCAAGTGCACCCTGGCTCAATATAAGGTCTGCGGCCAAGAAGAATACATAAAGCACTTTGGCTGATGTATACCAATACCTAAATTCAACCCCTTCTATGTTCTGAAACTTGTAGGCTGTGGCAAATTTACATTCCTACCCTATTAACAAATAAGATTTGTGGAAATGCTTGTCTGTTGGTTGTTTTTTTTTTTTTTCAAATATGAACAGCAGATCCAAGTGCTTGTGGTACAAATAGTAAAAGCTATGTTCTGGTGCTCTGGTAAAACTGTGAAATGTCAGGCATTTATTCTGGGTAGATATTTTCTTTCCTTAATATAATCAGCTTTTTTGCAGTGGATTAGAACAAGAAAAATGTTTTAGGGTCGTATCGTCTCTGGCGCCCCCCGGATTTTGCTTCTTCTTTTTCTGCTTGTTTCGGAGAAGAGCATCTGTTCATCTCATGAGGTGGTTTTCACAGCTTTGGGTGTGCAATAAAATCATGTTATAGTATGGCTTTCCTCATGACGCTCACAACTCTGGATTTTTGTTCTAAAAATAATGTCATGAAGTAAAAGAAAATCACACAAGAAAACAACTCAGTCCCCCTCAAATGCTAACAGAGGGCCTCAGCTGGTGTAAAGCAATATAGATTTAATATTGCTTATTATTACGAGCTGTAGATCTGATTCACCAAGTAATTAATTTAGGGATGAAGCTGGGGCACTTTCATTTCCAGTTGAGTCAACTTTCCACCTGTTTTCATTTGAAAAGTTGCCAACAGAAATTTTATCCTCTCACTACACAGGAGTTTCACTCTCCTTGTTGCAGTTGATATCTTTATCCAGCTGAATTATTCCTCTGTCCCCTTGAAATGCTCTATAATAAATTAATAATTTATGCTAAGTGAAGCAATACTGCTGGGAGTTGGGAGTTGAACTAATCAAAATTCAGAAGTTGCAGGGCCCATTGAAAACATTTGCTGAAATCACTATGGCTCCAGGACGTATTAAGAAGCATGTGTGTGTGTGTTTGGGGAGAGAGAGGGGAGTTTTGGCCCCTTTTACTTTCCCAAAGGGATGACTAGCAATCACAAGATTTAGGAAGACAGCAATGTCCTGAGCAATCTTGCTCAGCGCCAGAACACTTTGGAAGCTGAAATTCCCCTCCATGGAAATTTCTAAAAATGTTCTCTGTGCTTGGAAAATGTAAACAGATTTTCCAGCATTTCCAGTGGGATGAAGAATTTGAGGACCTTTATTTAGAAGTGGTTAAAGTAATTTATTTAGGGCATAGTTGTGGGGGTTTTTATTATTTCTTGTGGGAATCCAAGTTCTGAGCTTCTTGATTTGGCTATGTGTCTCCCAGGGAGAAGGTTAGCTGTCCTGAAACCTGTAGCTGAGGCTCTCTCCAGCCTCGACTACCTAGAAGGATAATGGTACCTTAGACAGTCTCTTGAGCTAGCTGATGGAGCCCAGAGAGAACAGAAGCCTGCCTGTTTTGTTGGACTATGATCATGCGATATTTCAGTTTTCAGAGGCTGCATTTTAAAGTATATTATTAAAAGCCATTTCAAATAGAAACTCCTAGCCAACTGTTTTCAATAGACAGGTCAAATATTGGTGACACTGGAAGGGCACCATAGTAAGTAACAGTGGCTCCTGTTGCTTCCCTAGGCACCACTTCTGGAGACTGAATTATTGCTCCATACTGGGGCTATAATGACAGTGGCCATTGTCAGACAAACCAACATATTTTATTAAGGACCCCATTCCACATTTATTCTCTGGTATCTCATTTAATGTTTTCTTGCTGCCCTCCCAAGTGAGTCTACATAGGCAAGCCCCTGTTGCCCTGGGCTGCCTTTAAAGCTGGGTTGTTACAGCTTCTGAGCTGTCCTGTGCATTCTGAGATACAGGTGAATTATAAGTGTGAGCTATAAAGAAAGAGATAGCTGCCTAATGCATATGCTGAGGGCGGCTGGAAATTCTATGAATCTTTTTGTGAAGTGCAGTACTTTTTCTTAATTTAGTCAACTTCTCCACTTTCTATTAAAACATCAACTCCCCCTCCCTGCTCCCAACTTTGCTCCCCCTGCCCAAGACTCCAAATCACGTAAAATACAAAGCTCCTCACTGAAAAAAAAAACAACCCCAGACCAAACCAAGTACTCTAGTAGCTGAAGAATTGGTCAGGTACCAGCAGATGGTGCTCCAGAGTACGCAAAGTTACTTTCTGCTTTTCTAGAACAGAAAAACCTGTTGTTTTTTTATAGTAGAAAAGGATTCTTGCAGGGAGTGTCCCATTACCTCCTTGAGTGCAAAGATGATCATGACTTGATTTGCAAAGATGCTTATGATACGTAGCTCCCAGTAATTTAACCTAAAGATGCAAAAGTCAGTCATAAAAAATGGCTGCAAGTTTTCAAAAATCTGAGATGGGGTAGTGTTTTCTTGTGTATTTGGATAACTTGATTTACTCAAGCCCAGGTTCTCTTTAGTGCCTCTAGGAAATATACAAATAATAATAGAAAAAAATTTAAAAAACCAAACCAACTCCCCCAAACAAACAAAACAAAACAAAAACCAACCAAAAAACCCTCAACAAACAAAACCCCCGAAACAAAACCAAACAGCTGAGAGAGTGGTGGCTAGAATATTTGCAGTGCAAACATCAGTCCTGAAATAGTCCTTTGTTTTTCTGCTTTTCACAAACAGAAAATAATCTACTTTGATTTGTAATTTAAAATTGTGATTTTCTTTTTTTAGCTTTAGAATTTCTACAGAGTGAGAAGACCATAAACCACCAGCCAGGAAGCTGGAAGTTTTGTCTCATCTGTCAATTAAAAACTGCTTTGGATCACCAGAGAAGAGCTATAGTCTTGCAACAATTCTTCACTATTCCTGAGCATGTTTATACAACTTGCAAGGCAGAGCTTTTCTCCATATACAGACTTCCCTTGTCTAAAGGCATCCTTAGTAGTGTTGCTAATTGAGTTTTATAGATTTCCGTTAATCTTAGGTGTTTAAAGGAGCTGCAGTGTGGTTGAGACTCTGGTCCAAATGTTGAGATAAAATTCTGATCTGAAACTGGACCAGGGTTTTAAATCCTGCACAGTTCAAGAGATGTTCATCCTAGGCCTTTTTTTTTTTTTTTTTTTCACTTTAGAGTGATCAGTTCAAAATTGTAATCTGGATTTTGTTTTCATTCTACATCAAGAACTATTAGCTCGGTCACTTTGGTTTTGGCTCATCCTTCAGTTGGGTATTTTAGTCTAATGATAATGGTTAAGGAAAAATAGTTAAGGCAAGCAATCTTTAAGGGAGATCTATGTCTTCTCTGCAATCATCTGCCCCAAGCAGCATTATTATTTTTGATAATAAAAGCTTTGAAATGTTTGATCTTCAAGATGTAATTTCAAAAACAGGTTCTTGAATCAGTGCTCAATTCACTGGCTTGGTTACATGTATGATCAATAATGAAGCTCACAAAGACATCAACAATGGAAGTATTTGGCTTTGGCTTGGGCTTTGAGGGGGGAAGGGGTGGAGCTTTGAGGATAGTGAGTCAGAATATTTCAAAAGAATATAAAAATCAAAGCAATGTGCAAAGACCTTCATACAGAGTAAATCAATAGCTGCACTGAGGTATGAATGTTGTATTAGGTTGTGGTCCTTTTGCCTGTTATGAGATGCTTACCTCATTTGTGGTCCCAGTGATCTCTATGTATTTAATTATCACAGGTTTACTTATGAAGTAAGGCAGTGTTTCATACAAACAACGCTGTTGAAGATTTTCCTGTTAGGACCCTAATCTGCCCTATCGACTCCATAGATTCATTGACAAACAGGGGCCACCTCCACCCTGTTTGTTCTATGAAGTTGCCCCTGCCCCTGTAGAATGGGATCTCTGAACCCTTCAAAAACATAGGAGGCATGAATTCTTTTACAATAAACTGTACAAACCCAAACAAAAACCCACCCCAAAACACCCCAGGATAAGCTTCTGTCAGGTTCCCTAAAATGGTAAATTTGATTTGGGGTACTTGAATATGGATCAAAAAAGATGGATTACTATGATACAAATCATCAAAGCAATATAAATTCACTTTCCTCGCTCAAAGTGGTTTTAATGCATTTTGTCTGTGGTTTTCCAGGCCAATTTTATTTTGGATCAAACATAATTTGTCATACTTTTCTAACTTTCTATTGGGTTAGAGATTGCTTACTATGGTTAATTTGATAAAAATGCGATTATGTGTTCATACCTGATTCAGGTCAAATTCATAATATCTGGTAATTCAGTAGTGAAAATCTCCGTTACTGCCTCTGAAACTGTATTTTATTTTATAGATAGATGTTCTCTTATGAGTGCACCAGCATCAGCTGAAGACATTATTGCCTGCTTCCTCTGGGTGTCTTTCTTGGCTGGTTTGAAATTTCCAGCTCCCATGGTTGTGGCTGGTTAAAGTGATCCTGGAATACTCCCTAATCCAAATCAAGCAAAATAAACCAGGTTAATTCAAACCATTATATGAACTGTTTAAACTAATGCAGCTTGTTTGCTGGCGGTGGATTAGGCATCATTCACGCATGCTGTTCTGCAATGGTGGCAACCTCCAGCAGGCAAGCAGTCACTAACAGCTGGGAAGTGGAGAAGGGGAAATCTTTAGCACATCTGTGAAGAACAAAGGTCTCTCTGCAGCTTTTGTCTTTAATTGAAAGACTTAGCACTTCATTAAAGGCAAGTTGTAAGTGAGCTAAAACCTGCATCAGTATGAAATGTAATTACTGTAATGTTCATGTCAGATTGTTCTTGAAGGATAGGCTTTTTAGTGCTATTCTGGCATATTCTATAGGAGTATGTTGAAGAGCTGACCTGATGCCACTTAAGATTGAGAATTCAAACCAATACACATGAACACCTGGAAGCCAAATTTGTGGTGCAGGACTGGTATACAAACACAAAGCTGAAGGCCTTTTTTTGTTTTTATAGTCTGTAAGGACAGTGTGTATTTCAGGACAGTGTGTATTTCAGAGCAGTGCTCCAGAAAGTCTGTATCCTGAACAAGTCAATAGGAAATACCTGAAAGCACAAGTGTGGTGAAATCTTATCCCTTTATAGAGGGGTTGAGGAGTTGGTAGGGGCCATCTTAATACATTAGAGTTTCTTCAGTGCTGTTAAAGGACTCTTCAACATAGAAGGTTTGGGTTGTACAGATCCTCAACCTGTGTTCCTCAACTTTGTGCTTGTCTACAATGAGTTCTTGTCTCCTGTGCACATTTTATGATTGGGTAGAAGAGTATAAAATTTCTTGGGCCAGAAAGAGGTAGCTTACTGGTTAAGTAAGGAGAAAGGGATGCCAGTCCATATTCCTAGCTTTTTTCTGTATGTATTCTGATGACCTATAACCAGGTGGTTAGAGTGTTTTTATGGCTTGAATCTCATCAGAGGAGGGCTAGAAACTCATTCTGTATCACCTATGTGACTGCTTTATTTGCTGGGTTGTTACATAAAATGAAGGCACCTCTTTGGCTGCATTTTGAGAGAAAGCAGCTAACAAACTTTGGTCAGAGTCTGTGTGTAAGAAATGTACTTGCAGCATCCAACTGGACAAGGCTTGTCAAAGAACTTAAAAATTCCTCCACTTTTTCTTGTATGCTTTTAAGGCAGTTAGAAACCTAGCTATTCAGTCTAAAGTAGTTCTGGTCAAGTTTAGAAACAGAACTGCTGATGTCTTGCAAAGTCTCAGGTCAAACAGGATGTGATGGTTTATATACCTTTCCTTGCCTCATTTTTCCACCTGAATGGATATTCAGATGTGAATACATTTACTCCACATCCTGGGTATAAATCCTGCTTAACCATATCTGTAAGACTGATAGCCCAGCAAAGAGTTTGATGTAATTTTATAGTAGTTTTATGCAGTTTGAGCTGAGCAAGGTGAGCAAAGTAGTAAAGGTATCTTGTACTGAAGATACATTTACAGCTAGAATGTATATTTTCCTTTTTTTTTTTTTTTTTTTTTTTCACCCCACAGACTGCCTGGTGTGATTTTTAATCCTTTGATTCCTCACTTCACATTTATTTTCTTTTTTTGAATTGGAGGTTTTCCATACCTACACCTGCTCTTCTCTCTTAAGAAAAACTAAAACACTGCATTAAACTTATGAATTTATGGTTGCCCATGGATTTAAAAGTTGGAGGCAAATCCAATATAGCCCTAAAATATATATAATTTAAAAAACATAATTAGTAGGAATGTGCAGATGGTACTGATAAACCATCACAGAATAAATATGAATAATGTTGTAGAGTATGTATAAATAATAGAGATGGAACTGTATTTCAATTATTAATAGATTATTGCCATCAATAAACATGGGTATCAATCTTACATGCTTACTATAAATTACATCCATTAAGTCTTTCTTTCCTCAAGCACATAAATCCATACAATCCAAGCATATACCAGTTTTTAAATCCATAAATATATTATGCAGTAGTTCTTTTTGAGGAGCTAATGCTTTGTTCAATATTCTGTTAAAATGTCTCAAATGAAGCAAATGGGCTTCTAGAGTCTTATTTATGGAGGCTCAGGAGAGCAAAACATAAAACATCAAAGTAAGAACACTTGCAAGCTCAGAGACAACAGCACCATTTTCTTCTAACCAAATTGAGAAACTGACTGAGTTTCTGGATTCACGTGGCTCACTGGTCTCTGAGAGAATCCTGACTATCTGAGAAGCTTTTCCCCCCAAAAAGGAAAAATACAGAAATGTGACCTTAAGAAAAATAAATCCCAAATGACATCAAATGAAGTTTCCCTTCTCCTGTGGTGTTATTTTACTGTATACTGATAGCTGATATGGAAGGACCAAATCAAGATGACATAGATTTCACCTTATGACCAGACCATAAGTTGACAGATGAGTTGGCATGAAGCTGCATTACCACTGTAAATGCTTGGTGTGCATGTGTGTTGTGTGATAATAGTAGAGATTATGCCGCTGCTGGTGTAAATACAACCGAAAGATGCATGTTACCCATGACACAGTGAGGGGAGCTGGGAAGTGAGTTGTGTAGAGCATGAGATATCAGTATTCATGGAAAAAACAGTGACTTTTCTAAACAATCCCTTTCTTTCTGTAGGTCTATACAATACAGGCTGTCTTTGATTGCTTTCATGTGTAATAGATAAGAAATACATACTAATGATGTACTTCCTTACTAGTGTATGCGAACATTAAATCAAGTGTTTTGCTTCCTGAGGCAGTAACATCAGAATTTCCAGCAATGAGATGGTCTAATGTAAAACTCCCACTGAAAGGCCTGCAGCAGTTTTGGGGGAACTTACTGGCAGTTTACGTAGCTATGTGTTTCCCTGACCACTTGTTACCATCTCTGTGTTGTTCTTGGTTGTGTGGTGAACCAAAAAATAACTCTGTTAAAAAACAGGTTATTTTTCTACCAGGTTCATTCCCTAACCTGGTTTGCTACACAGTTGCTTGTTCTGGGAAAGCACATGGGATAGTGTTGGGACAAAAGGAGAGGACAGTTGTCCAGGAAAAGGGAGGAAAGCAACCAGATAAGCTGGTTTACACACTTCAGCTGAATATCTGATCCTGATTTAAGAGCTGGGAGAGTGCATAAGAACACAACCTTGTTCCCTGGGCCATCATCACAGTGCCAGGCAGGGCTACTAGGGAGCTAATATCCCATTTGCCCCTCTGATAATTTTGTAATGGCCCTAAATGGGATATTGTCAGGTCCTTTGTGCTGTGTTAACCATACACAAAATACAATGTTGCTATAAGGAACAAAATTCATGGTATCATAGAACTATAGAATGGTTTGGGTTGGAAGGGACCTTTAAAGATCATCTAGTCCAACCACAACATCTTTCACTAGATCAGGTTGCTCAAAGCCCTATCCAACTTGACCTTGAGTACTTCCAGTGATGGGGTATCCACAGCTCCTCTGGGCAACCTGTTCCAGTGTCTCACCACCCTCATTATAAAAAGTTTCTTCTTTACCTCCAACCTAAACCTACCCTTTCCAGTTTAAAACAGTTGTACGTTGTCCTGTCCCTACACGCCTTGGTAAAAAGTCTCTCTCCATCTTTCTTATAAGCACCCTTATTGAAAGGTCATAGTAAGGTCTCCCTGGAGCCTTCTTTTCTCCAGACTGAACAACCCCAACTCTCTCAGCCTTTCTTCATAGGAAAGAAGAGTGCCGTTCCCAGCCCTCTGACCATTTTTGTGGCCCTTCTCTAGACCTGCAATAACAGGTCCATGTCTTTCTTGTACTGGGGACCCTAGAGCTGGATGCAGTACTCCAGGTGGGGTCTCACGAGAGCAGAGTTGGGGGGGAGAATCTCCTCTGTCAACCTGCTGGCCATGCTTCTTTTGATGCAGCCCAGGATATGGTTGGCTTTGTGGGCTGCAAGTGCACATTGCTGGCTAATGTCCAGTTTTTCATCCACCAGTGTCCCCAAGCACTCTTCTGCAGGGCTGCTCTCAATCCATTCATCCTCCAGTCTGTATTGATACTGGGAATTGCCCCAGCCCAGTTGCAGGACCTCGCACTTGGCCTTGTTGAACTTCATGAGGGTCACATGAGCCCTCTTTTCAAGCCTGTCAAGGTCCCTCTGGATGGCATACCTTCCCTCTAGCGAATCAGCTGCACCACTCAGCTTGGTGTCATCTGCAGACTTGCTGAGGGTGCACTCGATCCCACTGTCTATGCCATCAATGAAGATATTAAATAGTAGTAGTCCCAGTATGGACACTTGAGGGACACCACTTGTTACTGGTTTCTACAGGGACATTGAGGTGCTGACTGTAACTTTTTGGATGTAGCCATCCAGCCATTTCCTTGTCCACCTAACAGTCCATCCATCAAACCCATATCTCTCCAATTTAGGGACAAGAATGTTGTGGGGGACCATATCAAAGGCCTTACAGAGGTCTAGGTAGATGATACCTGTAGCTCTTCCCTTGTCCACTGATGCAGTTACTCCACTGTAGAAAGCCACGAGATTAGCCAGGCATAATTTACCCTTGGGGAAACCATGTTGGCTGTCTCTAATCGCCCTTCTGTATTCCATTTGTTTCACTATGTCTTCCAGGAGGATCTGTTTCATGGTCTTACCAGGCACAGAGGTGAGGCTGACCAGTTGTTAGTTCCCAGGGTTCTCCTTTTTACCCTTTTTAAAGATGGGTGTGATGTTTCTTTTTTTCCAGTCACTGGGGACTTTGCCCAAGTGCCACGACTTATCAAATACGATGGAGAGTGGCTTGGCAACTACATCAGCCAATTCCCTCAGGAGCCTGGGATGCATCTCATTGAGTCCCATGGACTTATGTATGTTCAGGTTCCTCAGGTAGTGTCGAACATGATCTTCCTCTGTGATAGGAGGGACTTGATTCCCCCAGTCCCTGCCTTGAGGTTCAGGGGCTTGAGAGATGTGGGAAGTGGGATTACCATTGAAAACTGGGGAAAAAATATTGTTGAGTACCTCAGCCTTCTCCATGTCAATTGCCACCAGCTCTCCTGTCATATTTGTCAGGGAGGGCACATTTTCTTTGATCTCCCCTTTCTGGCCAATGTACCTCTAGAAGACCTTCTTAATATGCCTCACATCTCTTGCCAAATTCAGCTCCAGCTGTGCATTTCTGATCCCATCCCCACACATCCAGGCACCATCCCCGTATTCTTCCCCAGATACATGTCCCTGGTTCCACTGCCTGTGCATTTCCTTCTTACACTTTAGTTTGACCAGGAGGTCCTTGCTAACCCATGCCGGTCTCCTACCCTCCTTGTCTGACTTCTTACATGTGGGAAACGAGACCTCTTGCGCTCTAAGAAAAATGTCTCTAAAAAGCTGCTGGCTCTGTTCAGCTCCTTTGTCCCTGAGGGCAGTTTCCCAAGGGGTCCCATTCACTAATTCTTTAAACAACTGTTTATATCAAGCTTATATTAAGCAAATTATATAATTCAGCTGCAAGTTTGGATAACATAAATGACACATGGCTCTGCAGAAAAAGCCATGGGCAATCCTGGTCAGATAGTCTGTTTTCATTTCCTTGAGCTACAAGATTTCTTGCAGTCATTTCATATTCTGTGAACACAGTGTAAATTTCAGATACCACTGAGCTTCAGCAATGGTGACTGTAGATGTATCTGACTGGAAAATTGCCCAGTGGGCTGTTGCAGGCACATAATTGACCATTTAACCTCTGGATCATATCTCAGCTGTGATAAAAGTTTGATGATGCTGGATTCCTTCAGGATCTTACATGGCTTTTGTCTGCCTCATATAAATCCATGAAATGTATTAATGCTATGTAGGACTACTTCTGTTCTGATTATTTTTTAAGGTATCACATTGCTTATTGCTCCCCATGTACACTTTCACCTCTAAACTGTGCTCACAAATGGAATGCCTACATGAGACTAAAGAATTTCTCCAAAATAGTCTTACAATTCTGATTCCTACATTCAATCAGTCAAAGATAGTATACCATGGACGTTAATGGGAATGTTGGTTTTTATTGAAGTCTTGCAGAAGCAAATATAATCCTGAGTTTATTCACATTAGTAGTTATTTGTAGGACTTAGCTAACTAAGTGCTAGAACAAACAAACAAACAAAACCCTGATAGGTCTACTTCGCTTATTTTGGACCTCTGAGAAGGTTAGAAGCAAACTAATCCAGACAAAGTACTGTATATTACTTGCATAGCACAGAGGATTAAATGCTCACCACATTGAATATGAAGTGTGAAGAATTGCTTGTTTCTTAAGACACCAGCACCAGCCTGTGCTGGCTAAAGTGGCAGAGCTGTTATAATGGGAAATGGGGGATAGTGAAGGTCTCTGGTGCTGAACTCTGCTAATATAGCTATGGATGGCAATAATGTTAGTTTTAGGAGGAGGCAAAATTTTAAACAGAAGCAAAATACTAGCAGATTTTAATAATTTCTATGGATTTTTTCCCTCCCATTCATTTCCAATTGTAGGGGTTCAAAAGTAAGAGGTATGAACAACCATTTAATCTTTGAAAGGGGTACAATTTCAAGCATTTCTAATTTTGGCTGTCATAATGCTGCCGTCTTGGAAACAGTATGCCAGGGACCAGTTTCTTATGCATGGAAGGGGGAAAATATTCCTTGCTGTCATGTTACTTCTGTGAATGAACACTAGGAGAAACTCTTGAAACTGGAGGAATTTCAGCAATGTAGAACTTGTGTGAGAGGAGTATCAAGCCTCTGCTTGCATAGAAATCCCAACAGTCTGCCGTCACAAGGTGGAGATAAATTATACTTGTATCTTTGCAGATATCACATTACATTCCATAATATCAATTTAATTTGATCTAAGAAAGCTAACAGGATATGAATAACCTGTAATCTGTAAAGCAAGAGCTTAACAGAATGCTTTAGAAATCATGTATGACAAAATACTCTCCCTTCAGGAGTTTAATATGAAATATGGATAGGTGTAGCTGTCATCTTAGAACTGCTGGGAGTATAATATATCAAACTGTATAATTTCTTATATGTCAAAAGAGTTGAAAATTTGGTTACACCTTGCATTATGAATCATGAGAACTGAATTAATTGAAAGAAGACAGGAAGGGCTAGGAATTTATAGCCTGTGTTTACACAAGATGTTCCAGCAGTTATCATTTTCCTTCATTATAAACTGTTTTTGTATTAAACATCTGTGTAAAAATCTCTTTCTGTTTTTTAGAAAGAACAGGTTTCTAGATTTGGCATGTAGATCTCACTCAAGCCTTAATTCTGCAAAGTATTTTCTATATGTTAACTATTATGCCATTGAAATTGATGTATTTTCAATGAGGGCTTTGCTGAATCAGGGCCAAAATATCCTAAATGTTTTACTTTTAGAAGGGGAAATCCCTGTTACACCTTCATGAGACAAAGACAACATGGAGACTTGTACGCAAAGCACTCAGAATAAAGTAATGCACCTTGCCTGATTTTAATCTAGTGCAATAAGCTAAGGAAAAACAATACTTCAAAACTGTACTAGGTAAAGGGTCCAGCATTTGAGTAGGGTGGGTTGGGACAATTGCAGTGGTTCCTCCTGCTGAACCTTTACGGTTCACAGCCAAGCACCGTAAAGGAAACTACTACTACTGATTCATTTTTTAATTATACAGACTGCAATTTCCAGTGAGTTAGTTGCTGCTCCATGAGAAGCTGCAATCATCTCTACAGTAAGGGTGGAATGTAGGAAGCTTCTGAGACATCATAGTATGGGCTTTTCCAGCCTGTGAAACTGAGCTGTAAAAGCTTCTTAGGCTTTGCAATCATATGTTGTTTCTTGGAATTGCAGAGCAAAGTCTTGAGCTCTCTTTCCATCCTATAGCCCTGTAAATCACAGGGAAGGAGTGGAAATGGGGACATCTAATCTGAAAAGTAATTAAATAAGAAGTAATTCTGACATCTTCACCCTTTGCCAGCATCAGAATATCTCGTGAAAAGGCAACTTTAATCTATGGCATCCTCGTTATATCCATTCAGAAGAGATTTAACTACAATCATCATCAGCAGCAAGATTAATTTCAAACAGAACTGAGCTTCAGGTCAGGTGGGGATCTAAGTGCATGTTGATCAAATGAGAAATGAAGCTCGTCAGTGTCCCTAATATTCTCTGAGGATAACACTGGCTAAATAATCTACTTCCCTTTCCTCTGGCAAAGGTTTCTGGCTTTGATTTCAGAAGCTTTCAAGATAGTAGTCTTACTGTTGTATTGTATTGCCTCTGACTGGCTTGAGGGAGGTGGGCTTCAGATGTTAGGATCTTCTGGAAATGCACCGAGTGGGAATGTGAGAACATGTCAGCATGTGAACTCACTTATGCTTAGACTGGAATGGCTGAAAATCTAGGGGTGAGTGAAAGGCAATAAACTGCAGATATATTTCATGCAGTGCGGTGCTATTTTTGCTGAAATTTTATCTGTGCCCTGTTTCATTAATTGGACGATAACTTATTAATGCAATAATGCTGGTCACTTTGCTCACTGATCCTGAAATGCCCCTGTATCTCAGGGAGGAATAAGAGGATTTCTGTTTGAAATTCATCTGGTACTGCAAGTGTACATTAATTATGATTTCATTATTCTTTCAGATAAATAATGCAAGCTCTTTGACAAAGCATTTTCTTAATAACCACATTAGAAACTGAACCTCATACACCAATAAAAGCAATACTGTGTTTAGTTTTTACTACCTTTGAATCAATAAGAAAAATGGTAGGATAGTAAAACATTTTAAAGAAAACATAGAAAGTTAATATTTTAAGTGAAGAATTATTTTGGCACAGTCTTAATTTGTAAAGTAATCTGCATATATTCAGCACATCATAACCAAGAGGAAATTAGCTACTAGTGAAAAAAAGCACGGAATAATACTGAAAACAGACATTAATTTCCCTTGCAAAGTCATTAATTTGCCATAAAATCAGAATAGCATCTAATAGAGGTTATTTTAAAAAGTAATCTCACATGCTATAAAATTATCTGTGAATTGGATAGGGTTTAGCTCCAGCTCTCAATTTCTTGAGCATGGGAACAGTGTGGCCCCAGTGCAGTGAATAGCAAAACAAATACGGATTTCTCTGGCTTGCAATTTTACTATTTAGAAGATAGAATAGTTTGAATCTTAAAGAGTGCAGATTGATGCAGCTCCAATAAAGCCGTCACGTCACTGTGATTTGCACCAGCTGGGGGTCTGATGTATACGCTTATGTAACAAGTAGGAGAGTTAGGTTGCAAGTGAGGAGAGCCTGTAAGTCAATAAAGCTGCATTACCCCAGTGTGAATGAGAAAAGAATGAACTGTTTGTGCCTAGTGTCTCCTAATTCTCCTCTTCTAGCTCCTGAGGTGTGGAAATTGGAAAATAAAAGCTTTTTTTCTTATAGCTGAAGGAAGAACTAATACTTACCTAGAGTAAATCTTGTCTTTATAACTGACTGTACATTAAATGACTGCTCCCAGTTAAGGGCTCCCCTGTGTTTTTTTTTTTAAATTTGTAAGAGTAGCCTTTAAACTTCAGCTAGGCAGAGTGGGGATGGGGGCTTCTGCTGCTTTAGTGTGAAAATGACAGAACTGTAATTTCCTCACACTGAGTAGATAAAGCTCTTAAAAAAATAAAATCCACTTCCCCCCCCCAAGGGAAACTAAGGGACAACATTCGTTACTGTTCCTAACCAGCAAAAGCAGTGGTACAACAATTCTTCCATTTGAGTAGGAAATTGCTTTTTGGGTAAATGCAGAGATGAGTCAGTTGAAGAACTCATGAGGTTTCTGCAGTGCATTTTTTAAACATATGGAAATAGGTATGTTGAAACAGCTGAGGCCAGCCAATTTCATTCTTGTGCTTTACAGAATACAGTCAAAACCAAAACCCTCTTCCTTTATTTTATCCTACTCAATTTTTTGAATTCCTGTTGTTCCTTTGCTTCTGGTCTGCATAGAGATATATACACAGCCTAGCCTGGGTGTTCAAGATATCCTCAGATTTTGAGTTTTGGAAATTTTTCATTTACAAATGAAAAAATAGACAATTATTCTCAGGCTGCCTTTTCAGAATTTTCCAATGTATCTTTCTTAGGTGAGGCCTAAGCCCTTCAAAGTTATGTAAATAGGTTCTACAACCAGTCCCTAGGTCAATGTGTAGCATAATTAAAAATAAATCCTAATTTGTATGTTTTCTCTGTCGTTTTCACAAGTGCACAACACAGTCATATGTATGCAGCAGGAGAACAAAAGGAATGTATATGCTGGTTAGTCAAAGAAATGAAAACATCTTGATAGAGAGGACCCCAGGAAAACAATTTGATCAGAGTAGAAATAAATGGGTAGACTCTTAACTGAACCCTGTAAAGACCAGGTTGGTACTGATGTGACAGACTAGTAAAAAAGACTTTGCCCAGACTATATTTTGCTACTTCAGGAGTAGAGTTTATAGTCTGTGGTACTGTAACAACAACTGCTATGCACAAACTCACATACATGTGCTAAAAAACCCCAGCACTTTTGTTTAGAAAAACTGCCTGAATCCATACAGGAAAACACTGTAGCCAAGGTCCACTGGTGGTGTGCTGCCCACTCTCTATGTTGGTAGTCCCAGGCACAGCTGAACGTGCATATATAAATGCTGTGCATTTCACAGTCATGCTGCCATAAACCCATAACTAAAATTTCCTGCAGCATGGCACTTCTATGCAGTGATTTTTATGATAAAAGAAGAGGGGAAATCTATTTCCAAAAAGGGAGGCCTGAGCTATTTCTTGCTAAGGTCAGTACCATGCATGCCGACATTTTCAAAAAGATTTGTTTGAAGAAGTCCTGTTCTCAGAGTTGGGGGCACACAGATCTTTCACTCCTAAATGGAGCTTTGAACCCTTTCCTTCCCTGAGAGGGGAGGTGAACAGTGAAAGTGGTTAGCTCCTGGGGTGGACAAAAGCCAGCCCTTCTTTCAAAACCTGCCAGAAATATCAGACTTGGAAGGTGAACCTATCAGTCAGATGCACTGGGAGAAAGGAAGGAGGATTCCATTCTGTGATGCTCTAAGAAGAACCACCTGTAGATGACCAAGATGCAGGCAGTAGGCTGAACCACTTCTTGAAATAGACTTGGACTGAACTTTGGTTGTCTTGGTGCTGATTATTAACAATTTTAGAGTTTGATAAACGGAAAGCAAACCTTCAGGAGAGGATGTATTTTTACTTTATGCAATACTCAGACTGGGTTTTCTGACTGAAGGAAAATGTGACAAAATGTGGCAGCTAAAACCTGAGCACATGCTAGAAATCTAAAAATATATTCAGGGTTCCTTGTAGACCTGTACACCAGTTGCTGTGTTGGGCTGTGTAGGTTAAACTTGGCTTGTGAATGTCTCTATATTAGGAGTCATACTTTCACTTCCAATACAAAATCATGGATTCACGGAACGGTTTGTGTTGGAAGGAGCTTAAAAATCATCTAGTTCTAACCCTCCTGCCATGGGCAGGGACACCTTCCACTAGACCAGGTTGCTCAAAGCCCCATCCAACCTGGCCTTGAACACTTCCAGGGATGGGGCATCCACAACTTCTCTGGGCAACCTGTGCCAGTGCCTTACCACCCTCACAGTAAACAATTTATTCCTAATATCTAATCTAAATCTACCCTCTCTCAGTTTAAAACTTTTACCCCTCGTCCTGACAAAGAGTCCCCCCCCCGCCTTTCCTGTAGGCCTCCTTTAAATACTGGAAGGCTGCTATAAGGTCTCTCTGGAGCCTTCTCTTCTCTAAGTTAAAAAACCCCAACTCTCAGCCTGTCTTCACAGGGGAGGTGCTCCAGCCCCTGGTCATTTTTGTGGCCCTCCTCTGGACCCGCTCCAACAGGTCTGTGTCTTTCTTGTGCTGAGGGCCCCTGAGCTGAACATGGTACTCCAGGTGGGGTCTGATGAGAGCAGAGTAGATGGGGAGAATCAGCTCCCTCAACCTGCTGGCCACGCTTCTTTTGATGCAGCCCAGGATACGGTTGGCTTTCTGGGCTGTGAGTGCACATTGCTGGCTCATACTCAGTTTTTCATCCACCGGTACCCCCAAGTCCTTCTCTGCAGGGGACAGATCCCATATAAAACATGTAGATGTATCTCCCATATAGCCATATCCCATATAAAAACCCTGATCTAGCCAAATATAACATCATATAAAATATATGCCAGAGACTGTTTGGGGTACTTACTCTTTTTTGGTTTTGTTTTTAATGTGAGACTTGAGCTTAGAGGAAAATAGCTTTTTTTTTTTATTTGAGAGCAGAACGCTTAGGCTGTGTCCTTTCAAACTGTCAGAAACTCCTTGCTAGACACCTCCTTTGGTGAAGCTGACCTGAGCAGGGAAAGAGTTTTCTCTGCTGCCACTCAGAAGGTGAAAACCTGGGGACAGCCTCGCACCACATCACTGGAAGCACAAAGTGCATGCCTTTGATTCAGTATGAGGCAAAAAAGTATTGAAATAATTATGTTAAGAAAGGATTAGGCAAACTAAGACTGTACACAACTCTGCCTTCCACTGAGAATACGGAAAGAGTCAGGGAATGAGGTTCAGTAGTTACTGTGTTGCTCAAGTATCACTTTTCTAAAGCATAAAGGCTCTTTATGTATGGTTTTTACAGATCTTACTGCACTTGTTGAAATTATTCATTTGATGAGGTATCAAGATGCTGTCTTTACCAGCTGAAAACACTTGCCAGGCTTTTCACATGGAAATTAATTTTTATTTGGCATACTGCTGTTTATGTATGTTATTTGTACAGTTTGCCTGTTACACTCTTTCAAAGAGTGTTTATGAATACTTTTGCTGACCATAACATTTCCTGGTAAGTACCTAACAGTCAGAGAGATCATTTCATGCATACTGGCCAACTGTCTTTTTTTTCCAGATATGACGGGAGTAATACCTCCGTACATGTTATCCTTCGACTGGATGTCAGTGACCTCCAAACACAAAACCTGCTCTTGTGGTGTTCCTGTCTTTATCCAAGTGAAACAAATCAATGCTCTTGCCCTGCAAGGCCAGTTAAATTACCACAGGCAACCTTGCTGAATCTGCAAGTTTCAGATTTGTATTGAATTAATGTAAGCCAAAGGGGATTCCCATATTACAGCATCTCTGTTGTAAGGGATCCTAGCTAACAGAATGTGCAGTAACATCTGATTTTATCAGTTGATAATGCATAAGAGGTGAAATAAATGCATCACTCCGTAATCCTCTACAGTTTATACACAATGTTCTAAGCGTAAAAGTCTTGTTTTCAGATGCCAGAGGAACCAGTGGGATTTAGGAGGCCAACGAGCACTAGATTTTTGATAGAAATTAAACTTCTGAGGCACAGATGCTTATTCAAGATTTAATTCCTACTGAAGGTGAACAGCAGCTAGGCTTCTAAATACCACGTGTGTTGGTAGGATTTTTTTTCTCTAACTGCAGAAGTAGGTAATTGGTGGGGACAGGACCTCTCTTGTTTGATCACTGGTTCATCTTGCTGATGAAAAGCAAGTCCAAAATTGTGACCACCTCCTTGCAAACTGAATGCCAGCTGTGCTTGTTAAATGAGGAAAGACTGAAAGTATTAGTGCTTGTGGTTATTTGCAGTACTTTTTTAGAATTACTGACTGTTCAGCTGCCTGTAATTTGTACTAATCAAGTGTTTCTTTAACAATTAGTCATAAAATGTAAGGACTGATTATCTTTCATCACTGACTTGTCTCACCCATGGCAGTTCTGCTTCTAGAGCAGGTCTGAGATATATTCATAGCAGAAAAAGCTCACATAATCTCGTGTAGGTAAAGATCACTTCAGATTTCAGTGCCACCAACCACAGTAATTCATATGCAAAAAGTTTAACACAATGTTAATGTTGATCAAAGTAGTATGCTAAAGAAAGAGCAAAAGCTTTCACAAAATAGTGTTATTTTCCTCTTTTTCAGGTGTTTTGTTAATTTCACTGTCCTGAGACCTATCTGAGAAATAGGATGGGAGAGGGCATGATTTCTTGTGTGATTATTTTGCAAACCTGATTCATTTCCAGCAACAACAAAAAAAAGACTAGATTGTAAAGTATGAGCACCTGTGAGAAGTCTGCATACTGTTCCTTTGGCTATTTATATTTCATGTCTTCTTTCAATTGTATGTTTTTCTGTCACCCTGCAGCTACCCCTTGTGATATTTTTCTCTTACTTACACTATTTCCTTTCTACTTTTTGCCTGACGAGATTTTGTTTTATTTTATCCTTTTCCTATGGCTTCTCCTGGGCTTGTTGTTCCCCTTCCATTTACTTTCTATTAGTTTATAGCAACCACTATCTGTAATAGCGGTCTCGGATTTCTAGAAGCTATTACTCTCTTATAGACAGGACACTTCATTGATTGATTCTGAACATAACATGTTTCAGTGATAAGTTTGATGGACATGAAATCCCAAGACAACAAATTGACAAAGCTTTTAAACTAAGGGGCTGTGCAGCTTTGTAATTTCTTTTTTAATGTGGCAATTTGAAAAGGTTTATAGAGTTCCTAATTTAAAAAAGCCCAAAAAGACATTAATAGTTAAGCACAGGCTTAGATGCTTTGCTTTGCAGGCATTGTCTTAAACACCTGCTTTATAATGCAACATAAATACATGTTACTATTTTGCAAAAGAGTAAGAGCCAAGTTACTGCAGAAGTGTACTGATAGGATATCTTCTTCCACAGCATGCAGAAAAGAGGTAAGGTGTTTCTATTGACAGCACTGGCAGAACTACCACCCTTTCAAGTAGGGGTGGCTTCATGTGGGTTGGGAGACAGTGGAAGTTTTTGAAATGGGAAATGAGCAGAAAGCAAGCTATCCATCTTTTCTCTACGGCAGCAAAAGTACAGGCAAGCAGAAGAGAACACCAATTTTGCTTCCCTGAACTTATTTGCTATGTTGAGCCCTGATCCACCTTTGAACTGAGAGGCTCAAACAAGAATCAGATTCACATGTTCAGGGTCTGTCACCTTCCCTCCATAGTGGGCAGGTGGCAGACAGCATCCAGTGTTAACAAGTGCATCATCTATTGCTCATTGAAGGAAAGCGTTTAACTTTCGTGTTTCACTGAGTTCTTTAGAGTTGTGGGACAAGGAGCAGGTCATCTGTATGGACAATTCAATATGGAGCTATAGCAAAAAAAGCCAAACAACCAACAAAACTCAAAAGAAAAAGGAAGATACAGAGAAAAAAGACACAAGGATCAGTATGGAAAACACAATAGCACTGGTGTGTACAGTGGCATATCTTCATCTGTGTGTAGCAGTAGTTTCTCCATTTTCTACCACAGTCTTGTTCAGGTGTTAAGAAAGCCTGCAAATAGTTAAGACATGAAAGAGAGTTTTTTTCTGACAAGATGTAGAAAAGATATCTTACCATAGAAATAAGAGGTGCTGTGTTTTAATGTCTCTGTGTGTGTGTATAAAATGATCAGTGAGGTAAAATAGATTGGGGTTAAGACTACATCCTTTCTATAGCAAAACTAGAGCTATTCAGTTTTATGAGAAAGTATAAATTTTCTACTTCAAGGATGATAGTTCAGCAAGTTTAAAAATGAGACTAGGTGGTTATGATCTCAAAATTTAGAGTTGTCACAACTGTAGGTACTTAGAAAGGAACAGGTTGGTTAAACAGAAGCACTAGAATTTAAGTGAATTTTAACTATTAGAGCTTAGATGAATACAGATGTAAAGGACTTTTACTCTATTGTCACTACATTAGCATTCTTATATGTTCCACTGGAGCATCCAGTGCTGCTCAGACTGTGAAATGGAAAGATGGATTAGAGGGACTAAAGTTCTTATTGTAAAACAATTCTTACTTTTTAAGTTTGTAATCCAACTCTCTGCCCCCATGTAAATACCCTGGTCTATTATATGGCAGCAGTAATTTAGATTGCTTCCTTCCCACACTTTCCCTACCATGTTTTTAGATTTGGAAGTGATTCTGTTTGCTGCTTTGTAAAATACAAATAATTTATTTCTGACTGAAGGTAGTTAATACATGGGAAACAAACTCCATATTATATTGTCCAATACCTGGTGGATTGTAATTTGTTATACAACTACCATAAACAGAATTTTATATTTCAGATGCCTATGAGTAATAGAAAGCAGACAATAACAATAATAAACAAGTCAGAAGATTTATCATACCACAAAGGCTGTAAGTTTACCACGTCAGCTAGCAAGCAGCAGATGAAGACTACAGTTTTGCATTTGCATTTACAATAGGCTTGTAACGAAGAGACACAGATATAAAATGTGTCTTTTGGCCTTTGTTATTGCTAAGAGTCAGGGTAAAGCTATGTAATAACCTGCAGAAAAGAAAGTGGATCTAAGCATACAACTTCACCTTGCTAGTCTATGAAGCTTATGAGTTCAGGCACAACAAAGCATTAATCATCTTCCCAGCTGGACGTGGTTCAGATGAATACACAGCTCTCCATACACATCAGCTAACATCCAAACTGGCAAAGTTTTCCCTTAGCAGAGAATGTGGCACCTAAGGGAAAGACGCTGAAGCCATCGGAGCTGAAAATCTAAAATCATTGTCATTTTTGCCTTCATGGTGCCCAGTGTAGGTCAGGGCCCTGTTGTGCAAAGCTGTGTCTGAATGCATAACATAAAAGCATCTAAGCTCCCAGGAGTTTACATGTTAAGAGGTGATGTTGTTGACTGAAGAGAATGATATAGCACTGTGTTGATTTGCATCCCTTATGATATGACCTCCACGTGTGAATTATAGTTGTCTTCTGTCTAAGAACCTAGAAGTTCTTTTCTTCAGCACACATCCCTGTGCCAACATTTATAATTGAGACCATACTAGATACTACAGGGAGGTTTTTATTTAGTACTGTGCTATGTATTAAAAGGGGAGGGTTTTGTTCTAAAAGTGAAAAACAACACAGTGAGACTAAACTGCCAGATCTGTGAGATTAAGCTGCCAGATCTAAAATGCCTGAACCATATGGTGCACAAGATGAAAACTGACATTTTTATTTTCCTGGGGAGTCTTGAAAAGTAAATGCATAACAGATGCAAAGTATCAAGGTGCCTGAACATTATTTTCAGGTCACAGTGCAACGAGGTCTAAAGCTCTGCAGTGCAATCCACAGAAAGTCCGTATTTATACAAGTAGTCAAGAGTCACTTACATATAAGCAGAGTTGCTGAATCTTGCCTCTAACATAGTTTTCCTTCTGATATGATTTCTCACCTTCATTAAGAAGGTATTGAGTAGGGCTCTGGAGGGTTGGATACATCTTCCTGTAGCTGGCTGAGCTTATGTGCCTTGTGCCAGAAGTCTTACAGTAACCTATGAACTTTGGGTAAATATGGACCCTCATGGATTGGAAACCGCCTAAGTTTCATGATAGAGTCCTGTTGACATATACCGCAGTATTTGGAATCCTCTTTGTATTTAGGACACTCAAGATCAAGATCTGCACTCAAGATCTGTTTGCATGTTCTTTAGGCAGCAGTCCAGCTTTTGTACTTCCTTACTACCAGGCTTTGTTTGTGATCTCCTGTGGCTATGAGAACATGGGCCTGATTCTTTCATGTCTTCACTGATTTAATCTTGGTTTAATTGCACTGACGACAAGGGGAGAAACTTCTTTTTCAATCTCTTTGCAATGGACAGGACATGGTAAGGAAAGTTTTGCTTCTGAAAGCTTAGAGCCTTAGGAAAGTATTCTTAGTTCCGTTTTCTGCTTATTATATTTCTGAGAAAAGATTAAAAGACAGCAAAGGACGTTGGGGATTCAAAAGCACATTTTTTTTCCTTGGAACTTTCAAAATTACAAAGATCCTAAAAACTGAGAAAAAAAATTGGCTTTATTACTGATTTTGTGCCTTAGCCAAACACAAAGGGTGTTCTGATTAATATCTAAAACCACAGAGCCCTTCCTGAGAAGTCTAGAGTCTGATTTGTAATGTCATGATACTTAAAACCTGCATATGAGCACACAGAATGATTTTTGAGAGAGGAATTAATTTTTCGAGGATATCTGAACTGAGGACTGGGATGCCACTGTTTCTGGTGTTCAGTGCAAAGATTGGGACCATGGGCCTTACACCTCTTGTACTTAATGTCAGGGCCTGGAGACATTAGTCCTCTCCGGGACTTTTGGCCTCAGGACCATCTCAGAGGGCAGCCCTGCTTCCCTAGTGCCATGGGAAGAGGCTCCCAGATGCCCTGCAGGGAGGTGGTGGCCAAAGCCCCCCTGTCCTCTGGAAGCTTCTGCCCTGGGCTGGGGCTGCCTTTCTGCTCCACAGCTGCCCCGCTCCCTGGCTGGGGTGACGGGACAGCCCTGGCTGCTGGCCCTGCCCTGCTCCCCCAGGGAACCCCCATGGCCCCTGGTTCCCAGGCAGCAGCCGCCAAGTGCCACTTGAAGTGCCAGTGCTGTCAACCTACTCTTCCCGCCAGACCCCATAACGGTGCCAGCTGGAAGGCAAGAGCTTTCCTGCCAGTGGCAGTGCAAGGATCAGGCAGACCTCACCACTGACCTGAAAGATAAAGAGCATTCAACTTCAGCAGCTTTCAGCTTTACACACTGGAAGAAGGGCACCTTCCAGACCAGCTGCAGTGAGAGATCAGCTCATGAGGACAAAGACTCCAATCTGCAATTCCACAGGAAGAAGCAAAACAGAATTAGTACTGCAGGTAGATGCTCCAGGCTCGGAGCCTACTTCCCAATGGGATTATTGTAATATCCTCCACATGGAGTTAACCTTGAAGATCCTATGGAAGTTACAGCTGGTGCAAAGCGTCCCAAGGGGCAAGGAAAAAGGCCTTACAGAATTAAGTAGGAGTAAACTTGCAAATCAGCCCACAGGATGATTTGCCTTGTTTAGATAAACGCTGTGGCTTTATGAAGAGGGAGGAAATGCAGAGCACCTCCGTGATGCAGTTGTGCTCCCAGCAATCCATAAAGGCCTAACCCCAGCATTAGACTGCCAGATGCTCAGGGGTTCACTAATCCACTAGCTATTACATCTGCATTCCAGGGTTTTCATAACAAATGCCACAGCTGAACTCTTTAAATGCCTCTTGAAGCAATGACATACTTCAGAGATTCTCTGTCCCCTTGTCTCCAGACCAAGAGGGAATTGCCCCCACGAGATAATCCCCCTCTAAAAGAGATGTGGGTAACCTCAGCCTTAAATCCTTAGAAGTTCCTGGGGATAGTGGAAGTGTTTGTGGTGGAGGAAAGCTGTCCTACGGAATGTTGCAATGTTAGGTGGGTTCCTCTTCTTTGCTCTCAGGCCCTCCACAAATATACCTTTAGCTTAGATTTGATGAACAATGGCATAGTAAATTTATTTTCAGGTATGTCGGTTGATATTCTAGGCAACTATCCATTTCGATGCCCCCAGCTAGCTGGAAAGTTTGATACGTTGCCTTAAGCCCAGATACGAACTTGCTGTAGTGAGAGAATAATAAATCCTTTTGGTAACCTAATGGCACAAAGTGTAGTGCTGAAGTTTTTTCCCCTCAGATTTCAGGAGTAAGTTAAGTCATAACATCAATTTGTCAGCATTTTCCATATAACTGGCATAGCTGCATTTTCTTCTGGATCTTCTGGAGTATGTAAAAGGTGGTATTGTTTTGAATTGAGAAATTCTGCTCTGATCCCTTTCTCTCATGCATTGTAGAGTATGCATTTGATGTCTGAACTGGAATAACCGTCTGCTATTATCAGTCTGCCATAACTCATTCCTCATTAGCAAAATTTTGTCTTCTCCTGAAATGCACTTTTGTAGTTGAAAGGCAAAGGCATTAATAATCAGAAGCACTTTGTCCTGCATAAAACATCCCATCCTGCAAAATTATTGCTCTGATTGATTGCCTAAATTGCAATACACTGTTTCTCTTCCCTGTTTGGATGGATGTTAAATAGGAAAAGTCCTGAGGCAATGGAGTAGATCTTAATTCTATCAAAGAGAAGCAATAGGGAATTTTCTGAAAAGATCAACAGAGGAAATGAATAATTATGGCTGATAAGTAATCTTAGGAAAATGCGAAGCCTTTACAATAGTTCCCACCCTCTTTTTGCAGAAGAAGGCTTATTTGTTTATGTGAGATACATTCCAGCTCTATATCTAAAGATACCTCAAGTCACCTTTTTCAGAGATGAAGGGAGCTGTGATTTGGATAAAATATTTGTGCTCCCTTGCAAGCAATTAATTGATTTTTATTGATTAAGCTAAGAATTAAGGAAAGTTTCTTGTCCCTTATTCCCAAGTTTTGACTGCAAGTTCCAGGAGGACACAGACTCGTGCATTTAGAAAGTACTGCAGTATTATAGTAGAGAATAACACCAAAACAAAGTGATAACATGCCACCATTTTACCAGACCAAGTTGCATGTATGTGCATGAATCACCAGTGTTTTTCTTTTTTGTCAGGAAGCACATGATTTGTAAGTGTTCTTGGACCCTTGCAGTGTGGGAAACTGAGTAGGTGACAGCACTGTGACAGGGCTCTGAATTCTTCCAGCTCAGTAACGTGACAAACCAAAGGTCTCCATACTTGCTTATGAAAGAATAATTAGGGAGATATTTTAATAAATATAGAACATGAAATAAAATGAAGACATCATGAATTACTAATAAGTTGTGATACAGTCACTATGGAAGTAGATGTAACTCTAGTTATTACATTTATCCGTACACTAAAATCCCTTTAGGCAACATTGAAATAATAGTGACATTTTGCACTTAAAAACTGAATTTAGGCTTTACTTTTGCTGCAATTGTATTTACACTTTTTTTTTTGAAAGAGCAAGGAACTTAAGTTCAATGTCCTGAGTAATGTGACTTCTTAGACCAGTTCTGAATTTGGTACTTTTGCCTTAAACTCTTTTCCACTGAAATGAAAAATGTTTGAGTTGTTGAACACCAATATTTGGAAGTCACAGATAGCTGTGATTCTACTACACATTACAAATCACTCCAAAATTCTCCAGGATACCATTATTCATTTTCCAAACAGTATTTGCATTAAGATTAGCTTTATTCTATGCAACACTGAAAAGAAGATAGTCCCATAGAGAACATGACTGTGAAAACCTTAAAGTAGTGTCTTTCTTTTACTGAATCTTTTGCTTTGGTTACTTTTTTCTTTTCCTACATATTATCAAAACATGATCGATATGTCTAATTTTGCCCCATTTTTGTACAGCTTCATTGCAGTAATTTAGTACATAATTAAGTAAAAGAGCCAGTGCTCAATTCCACCAGTTTCCATGAGAGTGGATAAAAACACTCATGTTTTATATCTTCATGATAAGGCATATGAAACCCTGCCTTTACCTCAGAAAATAAAACAGAGACTTGAAAATGTACTATCTAAAGCTGTACTAAAATATAGGAGGTGATTTTAAGTTTATAAAATAAGAGTTTAGTGAAAATGGATCCATTTCCAGAGGGCTGCTTAATCCACTTTGTGCTCTGATTAGTAGAATATGAAAGTTCATTAATCAGATGAACTTGGGGGTCTCCAGGATACTGCCATAGAAGACTAGTGCAGCAAGTACAATTAAGCACACCCACCCTGTGCTGCAAAGACTTACCTGCAAACTCCACCCACAAAACATACCAAACTGAACCAAACCCCAGTTATCCTTTGCTTCTCCAGCTTTTGTGCAATTGAGGAACTGCCTTTTAATCTTGCTGTTGAACATTGCAACAGCTCCACACTTAAGGGCAGTTTTGGGAAAAGCCATTTATTTGTGATTGAGAATTCAATCATATACCTGACACTGTATTATAAGGAAGGTACATCCTCTCTTCAACATATTTCTCTCTCTGTGCTGCAAAACTTGCTAGGGTCAAAAGGTAAATCCTTTGGATCTACAGAGCAGCTGTATCCCTGTTCAAAGTTAGAAGCAGATGATGTGTCTTCTCCAACAGGTATGATTTCTTAGCTAAATATTTCCATAACTTTTTTGTTGAAAAGCAAATGTTTTCCATTTGGGGAATGCTGAAAACTTTAGCAGACTTAGGAACTACTGGAGGGACGGGAGCTGTTTCCTCACTGCTTCTTGTTGACTATGCCAGTGTATGACACTTAGAGATCCAGTCACTCTGTCTCAGGATGTCTCCATTTAGCTTGCAGCTGCATTTGTTTATTACCCTAAACATCCCCCAGGTCACTCTGCTTGTAAGGGGTGAACCAAATTTTCCAAATGGTGATAGAAAACCTAGTTGGACAGTGTCTTTGTACAGGAGTGGAGTAGGAAGGAGATAAGACAGCAAATGGCTGATAACATTAACTTCATTGGGAGGTTTGGAGCTTCCTGATCCAGCCTACCAAGTTGCCCATATACCTGGTCAAAGGGGATACTAAAAGCTATGGTTGGCTTTACTTGCACCTATGTAGAGCTGCTGTCCTTTGGAGTTTCTAAAAATAGCAGTCAAAATGGCTTAGTTTTGTCTTCACTCTTGGATGCAGAATCTTTAGCAAGGGTTCAAAGAAGCCCAGTGTATATATACAAATGAGTTAGCATTCTTCAATACAAACCTTTCACTTATCTAATAGTTTTAAAAGCTACATCCTTCCCCAGGGATTTAACTCACAGATTTATTCACACATCATCACTGTATATGGTAATAACACACAGAACATATATATTTTAATGTATAGGAATTATACTACAAAACAAAACCAGGGTTCATCGTATCATAGCAGAGGACACCATATACACAAAGATATTCAGCAAGTATATACTCAGTATAATACTTACCTTTCATTTTGGCAAGGGAGTAGTGAAAAGTCAAGGTAAACGGGGAAATGGGAGTTTGATGTTATCAACTTTGGTACAATACCATTTCTCTGAGCAACAATAATGTCATATTTTTAAGGCAGGTGTTAGATAATACTAAGGTTATGTGTATAACAAATAACACTAAAAGGTCATATGAATAATTCCACTAATTTTCACTACCCTAAAGAATTTATGGCTCTTGATATGCCTCACAATAAAGTGAGTGGACAGTTTGCATAGTACTAATTTTTCAATGTTTGTGTTTTTCTCCCTTCCTTGGAATTCTTTTCCCCTTAGAGTGCAGTAAGTTATCATTACATATGAAAAATAACAAAAAAAAGTACCTGTTCATCCATTAGAATACCTTGCTTTTATGTCTAGAGGCAGTTTCAAATTCTGGGAAACATACAACCGTAGACCTTAGTTCCACAAGCTTCCTGTTTGCAGTGGAACAGTTTCCATTCCAAAGAATTTTGCATGGATTAGATGAATTCCTGAAACATGTCTTAGAAGCATCTATAGGTATGCAATTGAAATGCCACTGACAAATACTGAAAATGAACGGGATGTGTTTTAGCAATGTTTATGATGTTATCAACAGACAACTGGGTGGGGTTTTTTTAAGAGCTTATGGTTCTGACATCAAAACCTTCTGGATAAAATGAGACATGTTCTTGGCAGTTCTAGTTTTTTAAAAAAGTAAGAAAAACACCCATGAAGTTCTCCAGGCTTTGATGTGTTTTTCTACACTAATCATTAACAAGGAGGATTTGTTGAAAGCTTTTTCTAATGAAAGACCATTGACAATACAGACCTCGGTCTTGAGAAAGCTGAAATATCAATTCCATTTTATTTGAAAGTGCCAAGATTCATGAATAAATTCTACTAGCACATTCATGCATGACTGATAGGAAGCAGTGATACATTTGGGTGACAGGCTAGGAAGACACCTTATTAAAGCCTTCCTGAAAAATCATCCTGAGATCATATGGGGCTCCTAGGGTCTATTAATCAAAAGACTTTTTACTTCAAGTGTCAAAAAGCAAAATAACAGATACTGATTATTAACTGCAGAGTACAGAAAAAGATACTTCAGTCTATCATAAGCATAATGTAAACTGAAAGAGAAGGTTTCTCTAACAAATTCTTTCGAAGACAGAGTATGGAAAGATAGTTTTGGCTTTAAATTGAAAACCACTTATCAGGACTACTAAGCAAGTACTGTTTTCAGTTGATCACGGTAAGTGCCTCATTATTCAAATCACAGGCATTAAGTTCTCATACAAGTTTGGTAAATTTTTGTTTTCTTTTTTAAAGTAAAAGCCTCAGGCTAGCTGAGATTTTAATTCCTGTGAATTCTGTAACATCAATGTGTTGGCAAGAGATTCAATGTGTAAAGAAACAGCTTGCTCTTGAAACACCACTAAACCTAATTATTTTACTGAGAATTCATGGAAGCATTAATAGGAAAGGTGGGGATAACTGTTTTCTAGATGTCATCTGCTTAAGCTGGAAATCCATGTAAGTGGATGATAGCTATCCAAAAGCCCTTTGACAGTGAAGCTATGCCAAGAAATACCAAAGCCACACAATACATAAAAAATTAGACCCTTCTGATTTTATGTTTAAGTGTGTTTAAGAGACACTTACAACGCACTGACTGTTTCCTAACTTTACATACAGGAATTCACATCTCTGTTCTACGCAGTTCTGTAATGTGGGATCCTGGGTCAGTGGTTCACTATATTATTATTGTCACATCTAATTTTGTCACATAAAGGAAAGCTATCAGGGGTGAACTGGATGACTTTTCTAAAAGGTTGTTTATATACCCTTAAGGAAACATCTGCTGTCAGAGATGGTCAATTGTTTTTATTAACTGCCAAGTCTAAACCTTAAACTGCATCAGGCTGACTGTCCTGGCACCACTGCTATAATCAAATGGCCTTAGAGATCTTGATCCCATAGTATTATCTACTAACAAATTAGCAATAACCCTTCATAGCCATTTCAAGCCAGGATATCCACTCAGTTGCTATTAGCCAGCAGTGGTGGCAGGGCCAGGGGGACACTTCTGGATCCCAGGAAAAATCAAGTTTCCAAGTCATGTTTTAGTAGCCAGTTTTTTCAAACCACCTGCAGCCCAGCCTGGCTAGGACCAAGGTAAATGCTTGCCAGGATCCAGACCCCTGTGCAAGTTGGCAATGGGCAGAACTCACTTTCATTACATGTTACATAAGGGACAAACTAAGACTTTTTTTACCTATATGCTTCCCCCCGCAAGCTGTGGCTCCACTCCTTGTTCAGCTTCAGGGTGTGTGTCACCGTTCATGGCAATAAGTCAATTCCATTCCCAATGTGCTGCCACCACCAACCTCCCACCAGTAATGCTCCCTTACATACAAAGCTGGATGTATTCAGTATGTTCTTAACTCTTACAAGGATTCAGAAACAGTCTCCGCTTTCCCAATACCTTTTTTCCTAATTGAATAGTCACCTGCCAGACCAGTTCTCTATATCCCAGTTAGACAATGGGTTAATGTCAGCTGCTTTTCCCCATATCACCCTTGGAAGGCAATCAGATAAATTACTATAGTTGGTTTGCAACACACCACACCAACTGTACAGGCACCTTGTTAGTCAAGGAGGGCTACACTGAGGGCAGATCTCTGGGAAAGCATGTGTAATTCTGAAAATACAGTCTTAAATAGGGAAGTGGGGGAAGTTTGGCAGCTTATGTTTAGGGGGGAGTGCATTATTGATGTGATTCTTTTGGTATCAGTGGAATTACTAAAGCAATTACAAAAGCTCAGTATGAGGTCTTCATAAGAGGCTGCTGTTCTCACTGTTGACTAGAAGAGTCTGCCTCAGCCTGTACTGAAGGAGGAGGATTACTAATGTTACCCAATCAAGCTCTTAATTTCTGACAGATAACTTTTATCTTTCTGCATTGTGAAGCAATCAATTTCCTCCATTTCAATGCTTACGATCAAAAGTATTTATGTGATTATTACAAAGTACTTAACATTAATATTTAAGTGAAAGCTAGATTTCCTTTTTTTCACAAAGCTATGCCATTCTTAAATAGCACTAGTGTGCCCTATAGAGTTGAAGAAGCCTAGGAAACTGGAAAATTTATATCAGCAAGAGCAGATTTAAATTCTCATGAATTCATGCTTTTACTTTTGCTTTCAACTGGGACTCTTTTTTGGAAACCTTTTTAATGGTCTTTCATGAAGTTGTGATAAGCACAGATAAATCTTTTGTTTATCTTCTGAACTGTGCATAATCTGCTGTAGATGCATAAATTCTTCAGGTTCTCTACTTACAGAAATGCTATAGATTTTGTAGAGTTGGGTTATCCAATAAACATGATTTCTTTCAGTACTGAAAATGCCATATCATCCCTTTAGTTCCAGTACCTTATCTGGCTTTTCTTTCTCCTTTGAATTTTTAATCTGGAAGATAAAAGTCAAGCATTAGGGTCATTTCTGTGGCCTGACAGCAGACGCTGAGAGTTTAGTCTGTTTGGAGCTGTTTTAACACTTGCCATTAGAATTTTTGGCAAATACTTTCTGGACTCTGTAAGAATGTTTGTGTTTCTGTTTGAACCACAAAGATGCAGGGGTACTTGTAAAAATACCAACCGAAGCGTGGATTTAGTGACTGCAAAGTCAGTTGCATACTTCAAAACCCAGAGGAGTATAGAATGGATTATGTTGCTTTAAGGCCCTGAACTGCTCCTCATGGAAGGAATTTTTCCATGGGGAATCCTTGCACCATCACAGCCATCAGGGTGAAGGATATTCAGCAACAGCCATCTCACAAACTGCTGCAGGGGTCTGGCCTAGTCAGTGGGATACTTTTTATCGAAGTGAAAAAGAAAGGGCTGCTACAAGGTAGAACACTTCCCTTATCTGCCTTGTTCTCATCACAAATCATTTTACACTGCAGTTAAACCCTAATTCTAAGGGCTTGTAAATGCCTTAAGAAATCCTCTGCCTTCCTTTCTGCCTTAGCCTCTAGCTTTGTACTTTACTTTTAGGTAGAACGGTAAACAATTTCATCCATGTACTCTGTTGAATATGTGGGTTTTCCATATATAGAGTTACATTTAGAGAATATAAATGTGGCTAATTAGCAGTAACTTTGTTTGTTTGTTGCTACAGAAAAGCTACATCCATGTTTTTTAACTTTTTTTGGGGTGGATGTTGGCAGGTGTGGGAGAAATAAAGCCAGGCATTGTTCCTGGTCCTAGCTGCTGCTGTAAATGAATGTGTTTATCCTGAATTGACAAATTAAACTGATGAGTTAAAATTAATGGAATTTTTGCCTGAAAAAAAAATTGTATTGTTGGTCTAAGTGAACCCCGCCCTGCTCCATATTAACTACATGTCTTAACTCAGCATACCAGTAATTGCCAAAAAATTTTACACACCTTTTCCATTTCTTTTGAAATGACTGTGCACTGCTTTGGATCTGGTTAAAGCAGTCTGTTTTATTGGCGATTAGCTGATCCGTCTTGTGTGGCTGCTCACGAGCTGCTCTTGCTTCTCTTCCAGCATCGGTTTTAGGCAAAGCACAGCGGGTGAGGGCAGTGCGTGGATGTGGGCACCATGACAGCAATTAGCTGGTGTGATTTGGGTGACCCAGGGCCCCGTGGTGGTCCCATGTGGGGCCCATCCTGCTGCAGGGGCCGGGGTATGGTGAAAGTAGGAGGCTGGGGAGTCACCCAGCGTGGGATCCCACCCAAGGAGGGGTGTTTGAACGGGGCCATCTTCGCTCAGCTTCTCCCTCCTGCCCTTGCACATGATGCAGTTTGGGTGCAGACAGAATGTAGTGACAGCCTTCCAGTCTAAATCTCATCAACATCTACATCCAGGATAATGAAACCATTATAAAAGTAAAGTAAATATGAACCAGACCAGACAGCATAAAAAGAAGGCTATAGCAATAGTAGAGGGTTCAAGTCTATAAAGAAAAGTGCTTTCTTCTGGACAAACCTTGAAGTTTCAGAAAATAAAGGATATTCAACATTAAAAGGTGAGGCAACCAAGCATCTCTGAGGAGAAGCATAACAAAACCTGTAATGATATCTATTTCCTTGCATTAAACAGAAACATTTAAAACAGGCACATTCCCAGCCATTAGTTTATACCCTTACAGTTGGTATAATATGACATGACCCCCTCTGCAACAAAGCAATCCAAAAGTGTAAAGTTAAAAAAGACCATAAAAGAAAAGTAGACTGTGACGGTTTACAGTAGAAACACTATGCTCAGGGCAGCAACATTGCTGGAACTGAAAGCAATGAAAACCGCTCTCTGGGATGACTTTTCTTCCTGCTGTAAGTTTGGTCCTTTTATCTTACATCCAGTTGGTTTCCCACGGCTGTTAACTGAGGGAACCTAAAGTGCACATGCTCTGTTTCTGTGAGATGTATAAAGTTGTGTATGCTCCCAAGGCTGTGTCTGCTCCATTCTGCCCAATATCTTCTCAAACTATATTTTGCTCTTCTTTCCTTTTCTGACCCACACTGGTGTTTTGGTAGAGTAAAAGCATCTGCTTCACTTGTGCCCTCACCTCGCTTGATCCCACAGTCTCTGAAGTAACAGAACAGACTGATGTAAAGCTATGACAGCAACAAATGTGGCCTCTTGGTATTTAGGCTTTGGACACTGTTGCCCACTGTGCAGATTCTGGCACCTTGCTTGAGCTGGATAATGCATTCTTCTATTAAGAGACTGTGTTGAGAGAACAATTAATACAGTTTAGTATTACTAAGTAGATGACATGCTTCTCCCATTTGTACTAATAAGGCTTTTGAAAATGCTTCTGATGGGAATCCCTTTCTGCAGTGTGTGTAGAAGTATTAGAAGCTAGTATAATTTGCAAACTTTCTAGTATCTAGACATAACTTCTGAGACGATCTGGAGCATCTGGATAGTCAACAGCTTTGAAAATTGGACTATGTAGATTGTAGATGGATAGTTAACTATGGACCTGCAAATGTCTCATAGACCTGTTCCTGAAAAACTTGAATCTTTTTTCTTTAAACTTTGCAGCATCAGTTTTAATTTAATATTTTAGTATTCTTATGATCTTCTGTGTCACACCGTATCTCTTCACCCTGTGTCCTTCTTTCATCTGGTGTGTCAATTAAGCAAGAGAAAATAGCCTGAATGTTTTATATAGTAATAAACTAACAAAAATTGCTCTAAACCAATATACGTTGCTCTAAGTAATTTTTCTTCATCCCTCAGCACTGAAAGTATGCAACTTCATTTGACATTAGGTTTTTGCAAGCTTCTTAAATCCAACACAGATGCAGCTCTTAGAAAAATAAAATCTCTTATTCTTCCTAGACAGGTCTTAGATATTTTAGAAATAACATAAGCTAACATGAACAAATATATTTGGCAGCTGACTCTAAACAAAGAGGTGGTATCTTCTACTCCTCTGGAAAATTTGTTATGGGTGGGAACCACAGAACTGGTACCTTTTTTTCATTTGTCATCCTGTTGAATTCAGTGATATGATACATGCTAGAAGGATATCAATTCAATATTACTAAGAATGACAGAACCCAAGCCAAAATATTTAGACATATAAGGCATTATGTTGAATTACTGAGTTCAACATTAAAACAAATGATCTTGCTTTGTGAGGGCATTTCTTTTCATACTTGTTACATGATCATCAACCTTAGCACTTGTTTTCAGTGTATCTGTTTTGACACTCAATTATTTGCTATGATGCCCAGAAACTACACCTTAACTATGCCCAAATTAAAAATTAATCCTCTCTGTCCTGTCCTTTTCTTCTGCCTCCTTCCCTGACAAGGGACAAGGAAACATCACAGTCGAAAGTAGTGTGAACACTCTCAAGTTCAAGGGATAAAGTTAATGGGGACCTTAAATGCTAAATGGTTTGCCAGTGATGCAGAAGGTCCTGGATTAAAAGCAATTTTTATAAGGTGAGTTATTCAGTGGTACAGGTTCAAGGAGGGTACATGATTGTTTTTATAGTCATTTGCCTTATTTGCTCAATTTCATTTTCAAATTGGATTGCACCCTGGGCTGTAATGCAGAGCAGTGTTGGACTCAGGAGCCTTCACTTGTGTTTCTGCCTTCATTCGGTATGGATGGATGGTGAAGAGAAAAAATTGTGTCCTTCCTCTGAAGGCCAAACATAACCTGGCCTGCTGTGCTCTTCCAGACAAAATACAACTTGTTATGGACACTCAGGTTTGAATGCAGTCACTTGACTGTTGACCAAAGTCTCAGCATGAATTTCTAGTTTATCGTTTGTCAGAAGGAAGGTGTTCAACTGGAGACATGTTGCCTATCTTTGCCTTTCCTTAGTGTCTGAGAGAGTAGAGATCATAATTTTCAGAAAGAGAGAGAAACTGTCTTTGCCTTCATTATCTCAAACTAAGATCTGAGAAAAGCTTGAAGACTTTCTATAAGCTCCTTTTTTAAGATCAAAGGGCAAAGAATAAGGCCAAAGAGGGGAGAACTGATTTAAATGTTCTGCTTGTGGTTTAGGTATCCCGCGCAGTAAATTTTCTTCACTAGCAATGTCTGTATTGCTGAGCTTCACACATATACCTTAAGCAATCAAATTCATTATTTTTTGCATGTATTACCTTGAAACATGTAGCATAAATTGTGTAAATGCTATTTATTAACTCCAAATTTAATTTTAACTGACTTCCTCACTATTCATGTGCTTAGCATGCTTTTAGAGTATAAGCAATTCCTTAGAATAACTTTATTTAACAAATGAAGCTCTTTTTCTTAAAAAGGTCTGTATGCAGGTTCCTCTCTCCCTCCAGCTTTTTTGGGCTTGCTTATGCACCTCTGAGACATGGGGCTTATCTCAGTCTAAGAGAAATTATTTTCCTTCAAGCATCTCCTGAAAATTTTGACAGCAAATCACTGACACTCCTAGAAAAGAGGGAGCACCTGAAGGGTAAGAATTCTTAGAATTCAGTAGGAAAACTTTTCCCTCTATCCACCACCCACACTCGCACTGCTCCCAAGTTCTGCAGGAATTAAACAGCCAGAGGTTATCCAGAATCTCTTCGAGCTGCATGAAGCCACTGGGGAAGCTCCATCCTGTTCTAAGGGAAAAGGGAGTGATAATCTCCGAAGTCAGTCATCGCTTTAGGAGACACTTCAGAGATTCACAGCTGTAGCATTTATTATGAAAACCCTGGAATGCAGATGTAATAGCTAATGGATTAGTGAATCCCTGAGCATCTGGTAATCTAATGCTGGGGTTAGGCCTTTTGGATTGCTGGGAGCACAACTGTGCAGTAAGAAATTGCTCTGAACTTCCTCCCTGCTCAAAATATGATGTATCCAAAACCTGCTGAAGTCAAAAAGAGGTGCTCAGAAAATGATGCTTTGGGTGGATCCCAGTGCCTCACCATGGTCTTTGCTGACACAAGACCTTTCCCCTTTCAGGTTATTTAACACATGTTCTCTTTTTTGTGATATTCTTTTATTGTCCATCCCTGTGACAAGTGATTTTTGTGACCTTTGTTTTGGTTAATTGTATCATTAATTTCCTAAAGTATGAATATTTTCCTTCTTTAATAAATTACTGGCTTTGTTGAGGTGGTGTTTACAGCACCCTGTGCTGGGACATCTACTCTTCTGTACCTGTCTTTATCACATGCTGTTCTGGTCAGTGAAGGCTCTTGCGTGATCTCATTGTAGGAGATCACAAATCAATAGATCACCTGAACCTCACAGAATAATGCCAGTCTTTCATTTTACTGGGAGACTAAGGTGGGAAAGGATTGCAAAACCCTAAAGAACATGAAAAGAACACCACAAAGCAGTGTGAATGCTTTAAAAAAACATTTCTGAAGTTTTTTAATGCCTTATTTAATATATGGACTACTGCCTTGTGAGGAAGAGGTGTACTGGTATTTTCTAAGCTCCACGCAGGTGTGTAGCCCAAGACACAAAGACACTAGCGATTCTTTTGGGTGGAACAATGAGAAAAGAAATGGGGGTGAAGCCCTGGCTGCTTTACTCTAGCCACAGAATAAATCATTCATATATTCCAATGCTGTTCGTTTCCTTCTGTTACTAATCCAGTGTAGCCTACTGGAAGAAACGCATGTTGTACCAAACAAATGAGATGATGGGATTCAGCCAAAGTACAACGAAAGAATAGCAATTTAGGTACAATATGAATAAGTGGAAGATAATAAGTACATTCATGCAATTTTAGATACACATGAATATGTAAATGTAAATTCATACCCTGTATAAATAGGTTTGTAATTCACTGAAGCCTTATATTTTGAGAGCTTTGGGGATTTACAAGTTATTATTAGGCTATTTCACAGTGAGTGATTTCTCAGTCAAAAGTGTTTTGGACCTGCTCTAAGGGAAGACCCAGTTCACAGTTTCAAATTAAATTAGATATACTAACAGAGAACTCCTTACAGTCACTTGTATAATACAGGCTTTCCATCAGTTAGATTATGGTGCGTTACATATTTTTGTACTGTGATGAATGTGAGGTTGATAGAATGAAAGGAGATAGCTAAACATCTGTTATGCATTTGCATTTCAGGTGTGAGCATGAAAATAAAGCTTCATTTTTCATATTTCACCCTGTGTACGGGGCCTCTTCTCATTATAGTATAGTCTTCTATATCTTAAAACTGTAACTCCACTTTCTTCACATTCAAGGCCTGATTCTAATCTCATGTTGCTCTAAACTAGGTGTTACCCCATTAAAATGGAGGATCTAGGTCCTGATCTTATTGTGTGCAATCTGAAGGAAGTCTTTGCAGTTCAACAGAGGTACTTTAGGTCTTCATAAGGTAACTGTAATCAGACCCAGCTCCAACTGCATGTGTATGTAAAAAGCCAATATAAATGAGATCAGAATCAGGTCTGTGCTATTTTTTCTCTCTGGAAAATAGTTGATAAATTTATGTCTGCTTTTAAATATGATCAGTAATATTCTAATCACAGTCAGTCATCTTGAGCAATTAGCTGAATGCTGAAAAAATAATCATTGCTTGAACAACTTCCCAGCTGATACTTACATTTAATTCTGTCTTTTTCTTATTTCAGATTCCTCATACCTCCTGTTCCCATGGAGAAATTCTGATGTGTGCTAGCGTAGACATCAATAGCAATATTTTGGGGCCCTGAGGACAATCCTTCCGTTTTGAGAGAAAGGTAAGTTAGAACTTATGTGGCCATTAATGAAAAATAAATAAATAAAATCATAGAATCATAGAACAGCCCAGTTGGAAGGGACCTTGAGAGATCATCTGGTCCATATTTTTGTGGGAAAGGGAGCCCAGATGAGATTATCTAGCATCCTCTCTATTTGCATCTTGAAAACCTCCAGTGATGAGGACTCTACTGGTCCCTGGTGAGGTTGTTCCAGTGAATGATTGTTCTTACTGTAAAAAATTGCTTTCTTCTGTCAAGATAAAATCTCTCCCGGTGCAACTTGTACCCTTTGCCCCTTGTCTTCACTATGTGACTCCTTGTGAAGAGAGAGCCTCTGTATTTCTTCTAGCCACCTTCTAAGTACGGGAATACTGTGATCAGGTCCCTGCTGAGCCTACTCTGAGTGCAGCCTGGCAAACACGGAATAGAGTGGGGTGATCACGTCTCTGTCTCTGCTAGTAATGCCCCTGTGGATGCAGCCCAGGATTTGATTTGCCTTTGTTGCTGCAGTGGCGCACTGATGACTCATGTTCAGCTTGTTGTCCCCCAGCAGCCCTGGGTCCCTTTCAGCAGGGCTGCTCCCCAGACAAGTGGATCTGAGCCTTTGCTGGGCTCTTGGGTTATGTCACCGAAGGTGCAGGACTTTGCACTTGTCTTTGTTGAACTTCACACTGTTCTTGCTAGCCCACTCTTCCAGCCTGTCCAGGTCTCTCTGTAAGATGGCTCTCCCTTCTGACAAGTTGACCTCACCACCCAGTTTGATGCCATCAGTAAACCCGGTGAGGGTGCTTTCAGTCCTGTCATCAAGGAATTTGTGAAGATGTTGAACAGTGTGGGGACCAGTATCAATCCCTGGGGCACTCGTGATGGGCTGCCAGCCTGAGTAAAAACCACTGATCACCACTCTCTGAGTGTGGCCCGTGAGTCAATTTCCTACCCATCTCACAGACCGTCCATCCAGTCTGTATCTTGCCAGTTTGTCCAGGAGAAGGCTGTAGGAAAAATCTCCATTCTTAATTCAGTTTCTGTTCTACCAGCTGTAAGAATGTTGAGCGGAGGGTGGAATTTCTTACTGTTGCATGAAATGTGTCACTCCGAATTGCCAGGTCTAGTGCATCATCCTAATACTTGCATAATCATATATTGCACTGTATGAGAAAAATACTTCTCTGCACTTTTAAGTCAGAATTCCTACCCTGATGTTTTCAGAATTATGCAAGATCAAAGCTGTCTTTATTGGAGAGAGGAGACTGTGTTTGCTGTAAATATATTCTTCACTGTAGCTGTTTTGATATGGTCTCTGTGAGAAGGGGTCTCTGGCTTTTTGTGTATGACCTGCACCCATTCCATCCAGCTCTGAGCTCAGCTGGATGGAGGTGGGGGCTGCTAGCAGGCAGTGGATGCACTGTTTTTCAGCAGCCCTCCTAGGAAAGATTTGCTGTTGACAGAGGGCACAGCTTCATTGAGAGACTTGGACTGAACAGAATCCTTCATCCAGTTGAAAAAACATGTTACCTGCTCTCAGTCACGTTGGATTTATGACTTAATTATGGTGGTTTAATTAAGTTATTCCTGGTCTAACATTGGGCTAGAAACATAACTGGGAAATGTCTGTCAGGGAGAGCCACTTCACAAATCTGCATTTAGTGAAAATCACATACTATTAAAAGCCTCCTTTACTAAGCCCAAGTCCACACATATCCAAGGTTACATCCCATGTTCTTTAGTGATGCATTTAATCAATGATCTTAAGTACAATGACTGAAAGCCATCTTTTCTATTTATTTTTGTTTTATTAAAATGTATCTTTCAATAGAAACTTCCAGATTTCCTGTCTCTGTCATTTTTTAACAGGCAGTGATACATTGATCACTGGGATTAGGTAGGAGTAAGTCTCCTCAATTGTGATTTATTTGTGCTCATGTGTATTTTCAGTTACTCAGAGGAACTACAAATATTAAATCTTTATGGTTATGGTAACTGCATAGTGAATTATAGATGACTGTTCACTGAGCAGTGTAATATAAAGGATCACATCAGTGTGTGAAGCTGAGGTAGTGGCTATGAGAATACCACAGTCTTCACAGATCCTATATATAGTCTGCACTCAAAATCAAAACAGTCTGTTAAATTAAAACATTTCAGTGTACAAAACCCCAAATACTACATCAAGTTATTAATTGATAACATGTATTTAAAAGCAGTTTTGCAAGTCTACAGTAGTCATGCTAATTGTAGGGGAAGAAAATGCAACAGTCACAAGGTTACTAAAAAGTTCTTATTTCTAAGATGGATGTCCTTATTAAAAACAAAAAACCCAACCAACCAACCAACCAAAATATATCTCTTTGTAATATATATTTTTGTAAAAGACTACGCAGCATTTGTCTATTCAAATATATCTAGCTAAAAAGTTATTAGTTTCTTTATCCTTTTATTACTAAAATGAACTGGAACTACTTTCAGCTTTCACTGGGGAAATATTCCAGATAATCAATGCATTCCATTATCTTATCACTTTGCTACTGCTGACAGTCTTAAGGAAATGTATCAAACTGATGAATGCGTAACATTCTACTTGAATGGATAAGGCAATGCTATTCAATTCTCAGCCATCTTCCCCTTAAAGGCTGGAGTGGGATTTTTATCTTCTAAACTTAACTACATAAACTGATGTATATGGCTTGCCTGAAAACTGCTGTTTTTTCTGAATCTCCAACATAGATATTTAAAGTATATACAGTTATGCCAAGTAATCGCAAGTTATGTGAGATAACTTATGTGAAGGAGAATTGATTTTGTGAGAACCAAGTAGGTGGCAGGAACAAAATCTGTGTTTATGCATTTTTACAGTTTCCTAAATCTCTTGATTTTTTGTAAGGGATTGACTACATGTGTCATGACTAATGGAAATGCAATGAATAATGTACATTTACTTAGACATGTTCAGACTGAAAGATCTCAAAGACAAAAGAGGAGCAAAGATAGCAGGATAAAATAACAGCTGTTGTCTGATCAAAATTATTTTTATTTCTTCACGTTATAGGAATGTCTAGATGTTAACTACAGCAACAGGTTATAAAGGAGGGAGAAACTGCGTTTCAATCTGATTAACCAATGCTAATAAATGTTATTGTTTCTGAATCATGGAGTTGACCACAATATCACTTGGGACCAAAATCCAAAATATTTCTTTAAAACTTTTTGTCAGATGTATATTCATAGTTTAAAAAGACATGGTCATGACTTGCTTTTATGACACTTGAAGAAGGAAAGGATAATGCTTTTTCAGGTGACAAAAAGAAGTGAAAAAAATTAGTCTTTAAGAGATATTCAGACTAATTTACAAAGTCAACACTAAATATAAATAACCTTCTACCTAATATGAAAATCTGTGGTTATGAGGCAAATTGTGAGGCAAACCTAAAAAGTCTACAACACAATGAAGATGGTGTGTGTTTGAATTTTGTGTTTTCAGGTGTGTAGAATACCTTTCCTTCATTGAATTTCACTGGGCTGCAATTCATAAAATTGCTCAGTGAAATAAGCAAAGGACTTGAGCGTCTGAAAAGCTCATTTTCAAAATGCTGTATTTTGCTCAAATGCCAATGGGAATGATTGGCTAACAGCAATGTAGTAAAGCAGACATAACAATTACAAGAGTGCTATCAGGTCACATCTTTGTTTTATGAGCTGGTGAAGCACATATAGTTAGGATCTAGTGTCCAAACAAACCCACAATCTCCTTTAGTAATGCCAGAAATATTTTCAGTTGCTGCTAACAAATTCACTATTAAACAATGCAGTATATTTTTCTTGTCTAAATACTGGCTTTAGCATTCTTTTACTTTTGCCATCACTTATTTGTTGGATTTAGAACTGTTGATTTACACTGGAAAAGATGTAGCATTTTTATAAGCATAAATAATTTTTAATGAACAAACAATTGACAGTCATAGAGAAGCTATCTGCTGCTCAAGACAGTGGCAGGACAAGAACTTCTATACTTTATCTTCCTTCTGTTCCCAGATAGGAAAGTTTAAACAAAAATAATAATAATTTAAATATATATTGCAATAAATGGAATGTGTTTTGCTTTTTCCCAGCTTTCTTTGTGTTCCAGAGGAGTTGAACTTTTTCATCCAAACTTCATCTACAGAAAAAAATTATATTCCTGAAAAATTTCAGCCACAAAAGTGTAAGCATGAGTAATAGCAAACATTTGTAAATCTGGATTCCTGTGGGTTTGTGTCTTAGACTTTACTTTTCTAGGAAGATGTATACTGCTGTTTTTCTGGAGGTATTGAATGTGTAATGTGGATTCTCAGATATCTAGTAACATTTGAGTTTATGTTAACCTCTTTTCCTCATTTGAGATGATTCTCAATTCTACAAACTGAGTTAAAAAGTCACTTACTAAGTTCTAACTACAAAGTCACTTGTTTTCCCAGAACTTAAAAGAACAGTGATCCCTCCATCAGTTTGGCTGAAACTAGCTATTAGGTTCAAACATGATGGTTTACGGAAAAGAGCTCAACTGATTGCTGATCACATTGACAGTCAGAGCAGCAAGGCAACCCTCATCTTCACAGGAAACTGGGAAAAAAAACAAGAATGAAAGCCAATATGCAGTCTAAAATATGGTAGGTGGTACTGCTTGTAGGGTGGCTAGTTCTCACGATCTTTTACAGTGGGTATAACAGGGCAGCTCCATTAACTTCATGAAATTACCTGTGCCTAACACTACCGTAAGTGAGAGCAAAATCTAGACCTCAAGGTAGACCGCAGTACTTATCCCTTACTAGGAAAACAATACATTGAGTGCAAGTGCGGAAAATCCCTTTGGGGATTTTTATTAATTCTGTGTCAATTCAAAGTTTGATAATTCAGCAGAGTTGTCCATGATGACTTATTGAAAATACAGCATGAGAATATTGATTGAGTTTCAGTCATGTAAAAATGAAACTAACCCCACAAAAAGATGCAATCTTTTGAACATCACTGAACTGTTGTGAAACACTAGAATGCAAAAATAGCCAAAAAGTTTTAATCACTCCCTGGGGGAAAAAAACAACCTTATAATATTGGGACTGTCCGTGGAATATTACCATTGAAAGTAATAAATCAAATTCTGCTCTCAGTTTTTGCCCTACAGCACAATTGGCTTACAGGTATTGCAAAACATTTTGCAGTCAGAAGTGCACTAGAAAGTTCTGGCAGAACCATTTACCACTGAATCCAAGCAATCTGTAAGAATGGTATTTTTTGCTGCTCTTGCCAAAGTTTCAGAGAAGATCTTCTGGAGGAACAGTGCAAACTGCTGTGATGAATGCACTTGACTTCTTAATCAAACTAGCAGTAGTTTGGTACAGGCTCCAAAGGAGGTAAAGTCCTGAGCCATACCCAGGCCAAGAACTCCTTTAGGAAACCCGCAAAGGAGCAGATTGACCCTGTGAACACCGATGCATATGAGCTTGGAACACTGATCATGTGATTAACACATGAATAGCGGGTGGCTTTTCCAAGACTCATTTATCAAGGAACAAAGTTGTGGGTACAAGGAGTCTCATGCATACCTCTCCCATTGTATGCAATTTGACTATGAGCCAACAACTTTATTCCATAAATATAACAGCCTAAAAGCTTTCTTTGATCTTTCCCTGCTAGCAGCGTGGCTGCATGGTGGCGATCCCCCCTTGAGCTGGGACGCCTCTCAAGGTTGCTCCTTGAGGCAGAGAGACCTCTGGATGAGCCCAGTTTGAATTGGCCCTAAATTGCAACTGGACTGCACGCCAGGTGACTCTCCCCTTGAGCAGGGATGCCTCTCAAAGTTTGAGATTCCCTACATGAAACTAAGAGATCCTTCCTTATGCAAGGTGAAGAGACCCCTTACTCGCAATGGATCCTTGGTAAGTGACTGATAGCATGCTGAATTAATATTAATTAAATATTACTAATCTATGTAGCTGCTCAATATTAATTATTATAAACTTTGTATAGATAATTCCATTAGACATAAACCATTGTCCAAGTCTGAGACTATGATTGAACCTAACCACGCCTAAGCTCCATCAGGAGTTTAGAAAGCAAGGGGGTTCACTCTGAACCTCATGACTCAATGGGAGGTTTTTCCTTACTCTTTGTATTTCTTCCATTAAATGTAAATCGTTGTCCAAGTCTGAGGCTAAGATTGGACCTAGCTGCACCTAAGCCCCATCAGGCGTTTACAAAGCAAGGGGGGTTCCTTCTGAACCTTGTGACTCAACGGGAAGATCTCCCTTACTCCCTTACCCTTTTGCATCTCCCGTATCTGTGTAAATCATTCTAGCTTGACTCTAACTTGATTTCCCTTTGTATGCTTCTTCCATGTAGTAAGTAACAGAGTGAACCTTGCCATCAAACTTTGTTAAGTGGCACTTTTACAAATTCATATTAAAATAATTTTTGCTAATAACTTTGATGGTGATTCTTTAAGTGATCTAAATCTCTCATCCATGACAAATTGGTGTAGTTGGCAGGATACTGAATCAGGATTCAGAATGACTGCTTTGACATTTGTGGAGAAAAATGTTTGTGTTTGGATTTTTTGTTTGTTTTTTTTTTTTTTTTTTGAAACTTCTTTTCATGTAAGCAATGTTACAGTGCACTTAAAGAGTTTCACTGGCTGCTCACTTCTGAGGCTGTTGGTTCCAAGTCCCACTGTGCTGGATATTTTTCTTAAACTTGCCTTTGACTGTGTACCTGTTTGACTTTTTGTCTTGGATTTTCCAACATGTTAGTTGGATGATTTAGTCTACTTGTTTCATGTCCCAGGGGCAGAGGCTTTGACATTCAGATAACTCAGTGACAGAAACAGAGCAGATGACATCTGACCCATCCTCACCCTGGACATGACTTTTCTGTACCTCCCACATGGGGACTATTCTTGATTAACAGTTCAGCTCTTCAGGGAGATAGAAGGGCAAAGGCAAACAAATACATAGGTTTACTTGTTTTACAGTAAATGAAAAAACAGTAGGATTTAGAAAAGAGTAATGTAGACTCTGTCCTTCTTACAGTCTTCTTAACATATGCATAAGAGCCAGACTCCCCTCACTTGAACATGATTTATACTGCAAACCACGAAGTCTTTTTTTCCCGTAGTTAGTTTCCTTCCACCCTTCCCTATGCAAAAGTGTGCTTTCTCCTCTTTTGGCCCAGACTACATTGTGTTCTTTGAATTGCTTGAAACAGTGTGAGCCCTTATGTATTTCAAAAGAAGCACGTGGCAGCTCAGTCGTCATATTTCTACCCCAATCTGTATACTCGCACTACTTTTGAGAAGTTGGAAAGATCTCATTTCGCCTAAGATATGCCTCAGTACTTCAGTACAAATTGGAGTATCTGAGGGCAGCAGCCTCTTTCCTCCTAGCAGATATACAGCACAGCCTGAATCCTCATACCCTGACACACTTAGTGGTGGAATCGTTTTTAACTTTGCTCAGACTTCATGTGTTATATATAGAGTAGTTTCATAAATCATCTTTATCCTAAACTGAGGTAAGTAGATTATTATTATTTTTTTTAAAAGTACAGTTCATCAGTTCTGACATGGGCATCGAAAGCTAGGAGGTGAGGCATGAGCTAGTCACAGTAAGCTCTGTGTATAGAAGCTACTTACAAAAAATCATCACCTTCAGAATGTAATTAATCCAGTCCTTCAGGTGGCTTTTGAGATGGATTAGATGAATTTCGCCCAGGAGTACCTGCCTCCCATTGTTGACTGTTAAGGGAGCCTGGCTCATAACATTGCATTTGATGCCAAACTTAGATGGCTAAATTTAAGTAAAATGAATCCTACCTAGTGTGTTTAGACTTCATCAGAGTGAAATTATTCAAGATCTGCAATACTTTATTTTACAGATACATTTCTCAATGTGGAGAATTTTTATGTTCCTTTCCTAGTTGAAAGGTCTTTGAAATCCCTCAAATCTTTGTGAAGTAGAGTTATCATGCTCTGCCTATCTTTTTTTCGTGTACACAGTAGGTTACATGTGGATTGTAGTATTACTGACAGTCACAATCGCTGTTTAACTTCTTCAGGTGCGCAAAGATAAAATCAGAATGTCAGCCACATTATCACGATTACACATGGATTACTGCCTACAATCAGCAGTTCACATCCTGATGGGACTGAGAGGTATCTTGGATTGGCTGAAGTGCACTCAACTTGGATTATCTCTTGAAAACAACTGAGTACTTTGCAAAAGAGAAAAATACCATTAGCTGCATTTGTAGATGGGAAAGGCAAGGTAAAAATAAATAGTCTTTTCAGGCTTGTTTTTAGCCTTCCTCTGTCTCCCCATCTTTCTGTCATTTTCAGTGGCTATCCTCCTTTCCAGCTGTCTCTTCACCATTGCCTTCAACACTGTGTGGACAAGTAACTGCCTTGTGGAGGCTGTTGATTTTGTCTGGGAACACCTGAAACTGACAGCTGATACACCCAAAGATGTCCACTATGTAAGACTGTGAAACAGAACCAGAGGCACTAAATAGGCAATTAATATGACACCTAGATACTCTGGTGTACAAGGAACACCCCCAGATGGTCATTGTATCTGTTTGTTGATAATGCTTTTATGGAAAGTAGACTGAGTTGGGTGGGTGTCAAGACCTAAAGAGTTATCCAGTCCATGGGTATATAGAGATTGTGACCATGGGTTTGTAGGATTCCACAATGCACAAAGACATGGAGGCTTTATCCTCTACATTTCTCTACTTTGTTACAGATTATGACAAATATCACAAAAATCATGACTCGCAAGTAAAGAACCACAAAAATAAAAATGATAATAAAAAATCACCTCTAGCAAGTACACTTATGATTAATAAAGTGAATACATATATCCAGCTATTACAAATTACTATCAGCAATCAATAATGTAGTATCAATCAATAGTATGGCAGCAGTCAATAATAGCAGCAATCAATCATACAGCAACAATCAATAACAGCAACAACCAATTAGGTATATACTATTACAGGCTACTATGAACTTTTCATTAGTGAAGCATTTTATCAACAATATAATAGCAGATATAATGGATTACTTATATGGATTTATAATATTGGTATCAAGTGAATTAGATTTCAGAAGGGGGCCGACCATCCCAAAAGGGAGGGACAAACCGATCCCAGAGGTGGACCCAAACATCCCAAAAGTGAAAGGACAAACCAAACTGACCCCAAAAGTAGGCCCAAAAAGGGGAACCAGTGAGATTACAGACAGAATCTCACTTCAAAGGTGATCCATGTCACAGAGTCTGGGGTCACCTGGGTGTCCCCGGTGAGAGCCTAAGACCTCATAGCAAGTTCAAGTGGAGAACACAACCTATTTAGAAAAGAAAAAGTACATGCAGCAAGGGAAGTTCTCAGGGAGAGAGGCTCTGCTTTGGATAAAAATTAAGCTCCTTTTATACCATAGAGATGTAAGAGGGGCTAGGACATCACTGCTTTGAGCAGCCAATAGAAGCTGTTAATTTCAATTTTTCACCTTTAACAGCCAATAGATTATGAAGTTTTCTGTTCTTTCAGAGGAATTTTTATTTTTCCAGACTGTTTTCCACCTTTTCAGATGGTAAGGTGCCATTTCAGTCCCTTGTTTTTGCACTTATTGATGGTATCTCAGGATCTCTCTGCTTTCTAAGTAACCCTAGCTGGACTTCCAAGAGGCCAGCTGCCCTTTTCAAGGATGTTTCTGGTTCACAGGTCTAGATCCCAGGCTCACAGCTCCCAGGCTGGCATGCATTTTCTGTGAGTGTTTTTCAGCAGACATCTTCTTCCGCTCAGTAATTTTCCCCTCTAACCAGGCTGCCTTTCTGGCTACTCATATCAGTGGGACATCTAAGCACATCTAGCTGTCAGTCTGATAGCAAATCTTACAACTTTCTTCTCAGAGTTCTAGCTTTTTCATCAGATGTTTCTTAGGTATCCCGTTCCTCCCACTTGATAACATCTTAAATGTATATTTTAATTTGGTCTCTATTCTGTATCATGTGTTGTTGCTTCAGCACTGTAACATTTCCAGAGAAAAGAGAAAAAATTAAAGCATTCCAGTGGAGTAAAGTGGAGTTTGCTTTAATTAAAATTCACTTTTGTTCAGATGGGAACAGGCTGTGGAAATAGATGAAATAACACAGAGGATTTTAGGTTAAGCCTAGCACAAATATTTTGGAAGATTGTCACAAATTGTCTACTTTTCCATCATACACAATGCAATTGGACAGTCTATGTATGTTGGAGGCTTGAGATTTTCAAGATTCTGGGTGGTATATCTCTATTCAGCTATTATGTAAAGGCCAGTAGTATTCCAAAAAAAGGAGGCAAGAGACACACTATGAGGGAATAAAAACTGATCAGTCTCCAGAACTTGACTGCAGATAGCAAATACTAATTCACAGAATCACGGAATGGTTACGTTTGGAAGGGACCTCTGGATTTCTTTTAGTCCAAGCCCTCTGCTCAAAATGGGGCCAGCAAGAGCAGGTTGGTCAGGGCCATGTCTAGTCTGGTGTTGAATACCTTTAATGCTGGAGATATCACAACCTCCATGGGAAATATGTTCCAGTGTTAGAGCACCCTTACAGCAAGGAAGGTATTTGTTGTACTTAAATGGAATTTCCTCTATGTCAATTTGCTGTGTCTTATCACTGAGTACCACTGAAAGGAGTGTGGCTCCATCTTCTTTGCTCACACCTATTGGGTATTTACACACATATTGACAAGATTCCCTCAAGTCATCTATTCTCCAGCTAAACAGTCCCCACTCTCTCAGCCTCTCCTGTGAAAGATGCTGCAGTCTTACTCATCTTTATGGCTCTTTGGTAGACTTGCTCCACTATGTTCATCTCTCGTAGGGAGCCCAGAACTGGACACATTACTCCAAACATGTCTCATCAGTGCTGAGTAGAGGGAAAGAATCACCTCTTTTGACCTGCTGGTTCTGCTCCTCCTAAAGCAGAAGGCTGTTAGCTTTCTTTTCACAAAGGCACATTGCTGCCTTATCTTCACCTTGGGGATCCTCAAGTCCTTTTCTGAAAAGCCATTGCCCAAGCAGTCAGTCTGCAGTGTATGGTACATAGGGTACTATATTTCCCCCATAATACATGGGGTTATTCCTCCCCAGGGGCAGGACTTTCCAATTCCCTTGGAACTTCACGAGATTTCTTGTTTGCACACCTCCAGACTGTCCACAACCCTCTGAATGGCAGCACAGCCATCTGGTCTATCAACCACTCCTCCCAATTTCGTATCATCTGCAAACTTGCTGATGGTACACTCTGTCCTATAATCCATGCCATTAATGAAGATGTTAAACAACATTGGTGCCAGTACTGACCACTGGGGTACACCACTAGGGACTGGCTTCCAACTGGACTTCATGCTGCTCATCACAACCTTTTGAACTCAGCAGTTCACTCAATCCACCTCATTGTCCACTTATCTAGCCTGTACTTCGTTAGTTCACCTATGAGCAAGTTCAGGGACACAGGGTCAAAAGCCTTAAAATCAATATGTCTAAAAGTAAATCCTTAGCTAAAGTCAAGATAAACAACTCCACTGCTCTTCCCCCATTCATCAAGCCAATCACTTTATTGTAGAAGTCTATCAAATTGGTCCCGCATGATATTCTGTTTATAAATCCATATGGACTGACCATTCCCAATCACATTCTCATCCTTCATATGTTTGGGAATGGTATCTGGGAGGATTTGCTTCACTGCTTTCCTGGAGATCAAGGTGAGACTGACAGATACTTGCTTTCTTCCAGTTCTCCTGTGCTTGCCATGGCCTTTCAAAGATAATCGAGAGTGGCCTCACAGTGACATAGGCCAGGTCCCTCAGCACTCATGGGTGCATCCCATGAGGTCCCATGGACTTCTGTATGTCCAGTTTATTTACATGTTCCCTAACCCAATCCCTCTTCAGTGAGGATAAGTCTTACTTGCTCAAGACTTTCCCACAGGTCTCAGACACCTGGCATTCATGAAGGCTGGTCTTAACAGTAAAGCCTGAGGTGAAGGTGGCACTGAGCGCCTTGGCCTTTTGCATGTCCTTTGTCACCAGGTCCCCTGCCACATTCAGCAGCAGGCCCCACATTTTCCCCAGTCATCCTTTTGATGCTGATATATCGACAGAAATCCTTCTTGGTGCCCTTTGCATCTCCTTCCAGATTCAACTGCAGGTGGGCTTTGGCTTTCCTAACGCTATTCCTTCATGCTCTCTATTCCTGCTGAGTTACCTGATCCTGCTTCCAGCTCTTGAATGTTTCCTTTTTAGGTCCGAGTTTTGCCAGGAGCTACTTGATCACGCAAGCAGGTACTTCCTGCTACCTTTGCTTGACTTCCTTCATGTTGGGATGGACTGTACTTGAGGTTGGAGGATGTGATCCTTGAAAATCAATCAACTCTCCTTGACGACTCTATTTTTAGGGCTGTATCACATGGGATTCATCTAAGCAGGTCCTCAACAAGCCAAAGACTGCTCTCCTGAAGTCCAGTGCTGTGATCCTTCTTTTTGCCTTGTTTTCTCCTCCCAGCATCCTGAATGCCACCATCTCATGGTCACTGCAGCCAGGAACGCTCCCAGCCTTTACATCAGTTCTTCCATGTTTGTAAGCAGATCATCTCCCCTCTCTGGCTTTTGGATCACGTGCCAGGAAGAGGTCACCAGCACTGCGCAGAAACTTCCTTGACTGTGCCCTGCTGCACTGTCCCTTCAGCAGGCAGTAGAGGGGGCTGGTCAATCACAACCAGGTGCTTGAAGTCCTCCATCTGAACCAGGGCCTGTGAATGTGAGGCTTCTCCCAGACATATTTGCCTGTAAGAATTTATTCTAATGCTGTTTCCTTGCATTTCTTGTTAATTAGGTAAAAAAGACTCAGGAATATGGGTTCCTCTGAGCTTGGAGCATAGCACAAGTTTCAGTGGAGGGGCAAGTCAACAGCACCAGTTCTATTTCTGTGCTGAAATACAAAGGAAGTTCTCTGTTGCTTCACTGGTTTGGGAGACTTGAAGGGTCAACCTCATTATTTTATACACTGCTTTCTGTCACACATGTGCCTTTTTTCTCCTGCTCACTCATTAAAAGATCAGGAGCAAAAGATTTCTTTTCTTAAGATTTCCACATGGATGTAGTAATTTTTTATTTAAGGATGAAAAGCACAAAACATATAAAATCATGTTTTCTGATTTCTGGCAGGTAGTAACTGTCGCATTCCAAAGGGCTAGGAATTATCAAGGTAAAACCTGCTTTGTGCAAGATGAGGGAATGCTCATTGAAGCATGATTCAACAACTAATGGTTTTTTACTCCCCCTAACTGTAAACCATGGGGCTGTTTGAGCAGAATCTGAGAATTGAAAATACCAATCAAGTTTTGTTTTTCAAAAAATGCTTCGTTTGGCAACCACATTTTAACAGTATTTTCTAAGTTAAAAGCCAAGCAGTGTTTTTTTGTTATGAAGTCAGATATTGATAATACTCAACAAGCAGCTTTGTTAGCAAGGAGAACATCCAGAAGTTGCCCTAATTTTAATACCTGGCATGTAAATCACCTCTCTGGTACCTGAACAAGCATTTATATTGATACTTTTGAAGAGAATTGGGATACAGTAGCATAACCAGTATAAGGTTTGTCCCATATGTTGCAGAAGCATAGTAAATTGGAAGCAGTACCAAGCTTCCAAGTGGATGAAGAACAAGTTTTGAATTAACTTCTTTGTTTGTTTGCTTCATTCTTTCTTTTATCTAATGACCTCTGTGATTTATGGAGTTGCAAAACATTCTTTGCTACAGAAAATTCATGTTCAAGCTGGGATATTTTTTTCATCTGAAATTTCAAGAAATAAGTCATTTATCAGCCCAGAACTACTTGCAGAACTACACATGTAACTTGTTACCTGTGTAGTCATAAGTGTTTAACTCATGGCTGATTTTTAGTTCTGTATTTCTCTGTTGTGTAAATCATTTTATGACTTCTTTAGTATAGAATATAACGCACATTATCTTTTTGGTGGACTAAAGGAAATTTCATACAGGTATCATGCTTGAAAACTAAAATCCAAAACAATGGCTGACTAGAGGGTTTATAACAAGCTACAGGACCTCTCTTGATTAGAATCTAGCCAGGTTGCTACAGACAAGAATATTTGTTATCAAGTGGTGTTCATGGAAAGACATGATCACCTTGGCCAACTTGTCTGTGTCTCTAAAACAATCCAATCAAACCAGCACAGATGCTGGCAGATTTAGCAGATTTAGCGTGAAGGATTGTGTAGGCATTGGGTTATCTACTCTGTTCAATCCCTTTAGTCTAACAACAGGGGCATTATTTGAAAGTTTACTGTCTTCTGGCCTTTTCAAATAGAGCAAATAAGGGTGTTTAGTCTTTGTGTCTTTTAATTCCGAATGAAAAACACCAGCTGTACTTCAGAGAAAAACCTTTCTCAAATCTTGTAAGACCAAGTTCATCAAGGGTCAATAAAGAAGTAAAACGGAAGTTGAATTGCACTTGTAGGAAGAGGAGAAAGACTAGAAGAACTCTCTAAATCTACTGTTGATTTAGGCGGCCATCAGAATGACTGGGCCAGTAATTCATGAGCTCTTGGCCCTACTGAATTCATGGCAAAACTCCTGTTCACATTGAAGGAATCTGGATTTAGCCCTGACAGACTCATCAGGAGGACCTATTAGCTTGTTCCCTTTTATATTCTTTAGTAGTTTAATGAGACAATCATTACACTTGTTCGAATATCTCAAAATTCCTTAAGCTTGCATATATGAGGCTCATTGAAAGAAATTCTGCGACAGGCTATATATGGCTGTCATTCCTTTAGGGCTGATAGGAAACTGAAGAATTTTAAATTGTGATATTGTTAAACTGGTGAATATCAGAACCTGAATAAATGATTTCTGTGTCTCTGTATTACAATACTTAGATGGGAAATAGTAGGCCACAGCTTTTGCTTATTTATTTATGTATTTATTTAACTTGGGGTTTAGAAGTGAAGTAAAGTAGAATAAGGGAAATAGAAAATTAGGACATGTGAGGGCTGTGTTTTTAAAAATCAGAAATTTTCATGTTGAATGATAAATTATGCTATTTTGAAACAGTAGTATTGATTATGGGGATAACTGTGAAAAGTGAGAGAGTCAGGGTAACAAGAAGCTACAGAAATCCTTGGGTTAGAGAGAAGAAAGATCTCTTACTTCAACCTCTTACTCCAGCCCCAGTCTTGAGAGCTCAAAAAACCAGACTGGCTCCTCTTCTTTCTCTAGAATTACTCACCCACTGGTTGTGCTCCATGTTAGCAACTCTGACATGGCAGTAGCAGGCAGCCATCTCACTCCATATCTTACCACCATGCAGGTATTTTTCTTTGGTTCTGGAACTGGACATCTTGAGATGCCTGTAGTTGTTACTCTGGTAGCGTGCAAGCATTCCCAGGGAGCAGCTCATGCCTGAAGTTAGCTGCTGCACAGCAGTCAGTAAGGTGATGTTTAGAAGCACAATTCACAGATAGTTGATATTATACTGATGGATCATTCAGCAATTTAAACTTTATGTAGGTCAGGCATGACCATGTGACGACATTTCTTGCCTTCCTTTCATTTCAGATTTTATCATTCTTGGCAGCATTTATAAAAAAACAAATCAGCCATGGAGAAATTCAAGACCAGACATAGGCTTAGGTTATGTTTTAGTGCAGCTACTCTGACAGTGAAGCAGATTTATAATGAGAGACACTCATCCAGTGAGGTTTAAGACTGAATGTATCAGAGTGTTTTGGGAGGTGGAAGTCAATCAGATATGTTGCTGTGAAGTCAAAGAACTTGTGACAGTTGTAGGGTTAGTTGTGATGCACAGTATAAGGAAGAGAGGAACTGAGGCTGAGAAACTTTCGTGGTTGGTTTTGTTGGCTCACAAAGAAGGTCTCCTGTTAGCATCAAAGAGCAGTATTGTCCTGTACTTTCAACATACCCAAATTAGTTAATTGATAAGCTAATTAGCTAATTTTTGGAATAAGATTCTGTGCAAGTCGTGGCATAGAGGACATGCTTCTCTGGGATTCCTGGTGAGGAGACTTTTGATTCGGTGAGTGAATGATTACAGAGCAGTCTAACAAGGCGAGACCAAACTAAGAAAATACATTAAGAAGACAAACAGAACTACTGGTCTTCTTCAGAAGTGTGGAAGATGTTTGGAAAAGCCTTAAAAAGCACTTGGTGTTGCTGACCTGTCAAGAATATGACCACACCCATTTAAATAAATCAGCAAGCTGCCTATAGAGGATGGCTGGGTAGAGAATAGAGAGCTGCAAGAGACAGGCTCTGAGAATTGTGAATGTATTAGATATGCATGTATATGTGCTTTAGTTTCTGGTAATTGCAAAATGAAGGGGTAAAGCTGTGCTTCAACACCAGCATCAGCTTCTGCTTGTACCTATAGCTGAGCAGGCAATGTTGGCTCAATAGGCACATTACTGTGTGGTAAGAGTTCTGTGCATGGATGGAAGTGGTTGAAGCAAGAGTATGCATACTGGCCCATGACGGTCTGAAAGGCAGATGTTCATAGAGAAAGTCCAAGAGCATGGCTAGTTGTGTTCATTGCTCAAATAACAGCCACTCCCATCTGTATGTCTACATCCAACCCTCCTTTTGCAATGCTTTTCACTGCATCCCATTCACGCTTTCCAGATTTTTGCTTTTTAGGAACAAAATAACCAAAATGGTCCATTCCCACAGAGAGTAGAACAGAGCCTCCCTAGAGATCTTTGTATTAAAGGCAATTGTTCAGTGCCAAATTTTCACTAAAATCCTTGCTTTTTCTGGGGAGGAAGAATGTAATATATTGGTTTTGGAAGAGTTAAAGAAAATAATGGCATACGTGGGGTTGATTCATTAGCAGTTTAATGTTTGCGTTGTTAAATTTTAAAATATCCTACTTGTATTAGATGCTATTTTAGTATAATTGCAAAATAATTATTGTGTTAAGTCAGACTTTATTATTACAGTGTGTTTACTTTCTTTTTGTGATTCCAGAATCCTTTCCTAATCAAGAATCCATATATCTATTGACATGTGCTGTTATAGCTAGACAACTTCCTTGCTACAACGTTGATTTTTTTTCTTTAAAGCTGTTGAAATTTTTTCAAGTTTCATATTAATTTAATGTCAGTAAAAATTAAACAGTGCATAATACCTTCTTACTGTATTAGACAGTTTTCAGTGTGGTATTCTAAAGGCTATGGATCATTAAAAATATTGCATTATTTATGTGACTGTATAATAAAATCACAATTACTGTGCACTTGTGGTACTGGGCTAAATTGAAATGTTGAACATAATAATCCATTCACTCACCAGAAAGGGTCAGTGACTAGTTTTACACTTAACATTGTACAGCATCTTACTGCTCTGCATGATTAAACAACTGTTAATTTCCCTACTGCCTCTGGTCTGGAAGATTAATCTCTTTATTAACTTTCTAAAAATAAGTTTCCATTACAGAAAGCATGGTGCTTTATTAGAAAGATGCCTGCTTGTGCATACAATATTTTACCTTCTCAGATTTAATCTCAAGACATGGAGTTAATTGGTATGTAACATAACAAGATATGAAGGGTTCTCAATCTGAAAACTGATAGATAGCACTAGAAATATTCAGGGAATGGGAGGAAGGGAGTTCAGATGGATGAATCAGTGTTACTAGCATGTCAGAGCTGTAATTTTGATGTGTTTAGTATGTGAGAGAATGGATACTAGCATGTATGGGACTATGTTTCTTTATATACCACTCAGTATTCCCATTTGGAAATATTTTTGAGAAAAAAACCATGTTTCTAGCATGATCATATCTTGTTGTGGTAGCCAAAGGGCCCAGTCTAAATCAGGCCCTAGCTGTGCTGAGCTGTGAAGCTGCAGAAATACAATCATCCCACCCCTGTAGAGATGCAGTCCAAAGGAACTGAGGAAGACATAACTGAGATGGGGGATGGAAAGGGAAGGAGCAAAGAAGTGTAGAGGGGCAGGGTCAATCTAGTAGAAAGGTGAAGTTTTGCATTAGTTTAGAACTTGGAAATTTCATTGACTTCCAGAAAAGATTTGTGCAAGTGAAGCTGGCAAGTTCATTGGCTTCCAGGAGGGTCTTGTATGTCTTCAGGCTTCTGTCATCATTTGATTCAGCTGCAGGATTTTTGTTTGTTTTTTTTACTACAAATAGAAAGGCACCTAGAATCTATAGGGGGGTTATATTTCAGTACAAGTGTTTCCTGCTGTAAAGTTCTACCTATGTTTTTTAGGTCCTACAGTTTGTCTTGGATTTACTAGCAAAATCAAGAATAGAGCAAATGAGAAGAAAATAGTCCTGCAGGATACCTGTATATACATAAAATACCTATTAAATAACTTTCTATAAAAATAATTTTGGCATGTGTTAGAATAAATAATAATTAGTAAATGAATACTGAGTAAAGATCATACTAGATTTGTTTTTTATATAATTCAAAATGAAAACTGTTATCTAGGAACATCAAAGGCTGTCTTTTTCATTGAGTTCATGCTTTACAAACCTTGTATATAAGTGTGCTTTGTGCTTAGAAAGACAGTTTCAGCCATACTCATATATTTACTCTGCTGAAGAAAACTCAGGCTTTTCTTTCTTGAGTTTGCATGCTTGTTATATAACTGTAATTGCATTGCTATCGCATGCCTACAAATATTTTTCTCCTGCCATTTTCAGTGTGTTTTATGCACAAAACCAAAAGCTGTACTATCCTTCAATTTTAGCAGTTACGTTTAAATATAGCTTGTTTTAACTATAAACCTTTTTTTTTTTTTTTTTTTTGCTATCACATTCTTACGTTCTAAAATCTCTCCTGGAAATTCTTACAGACGTAAGCTGCAGATAAAGTCTCCAATCCTCATGTAAATAGCAGCGTGTAATGCAGTCCAGGAAAAGATCAGCCTCTTATTTTTGTTTTGCATTTCACCAGAATAGATTTCTGTATGAATGCCTCATTTCTCTCTTTTCACTTCATAAATGGAGAATCTAACTCCTGAAAGGTGACTTACGACTATACTATGTCCTGAGATTCTCACATTTAAATGGCAACAGTGCTGGGTTAATCCCCAAGAGATTGTGACTTCCTCTTTTTAAGCCTAACAAACCCCACCTCAGCTACGAAAGGCCCTTGATGTAAAGTTTTTCGGTGTCTCATCAAAGGGATGAAAGAAGTGATGTGAATGAGACCAGGAGCAAGGGGAGCGAATTAGTTTAGATACACCACTAACAAAGCCTTTGCTTATGCCATCACAGCCCGTAAGCATTTGACATTCAGAGCAGGAGAAAAGGATGACCCAGAGGAAGAGGGTCCTTCAACACCACCTTATACTTTTGAGATTTCCTTGGCTATCAGGAATGGTAAAAATATGGATTTAAAAAAACATAAACTGTGCTTAACCCTATCCAACTTAAAAAATTCAAGTTCCGTGATGTTTTACTTGTGTATTATACCATGTTTCTGTTTTGTTCAAAGGGTGAAGAATGGAACCTCTTTACTTGTTTTTACTAAGTGTGGTTGTATAATCATCTGAATCCCTAAATATTTCTGTCTCTGAACAACAATTCTCTCTGTCCTTGGATCCAGAGACTATGTGAGTTCCTCCATCTGACCTATTAAAGTGCCTGGGACTGACTCCCAGCACTGACATTACCTATCGGCATCAGCCTGTAAATCAAGCCGGTCTAAAACATGCGCTGGAGGGATGGCATGTTGGCCAGACCCCGCTCTTCCCTGCTGAGCAAGGGAAAACGAGGGATCTCAGAACGCACGGAGTCTGAGGAAAGCCAAATGATCCCCAAGGAGAAGCAGAGGACAGAGATGCTCTGGAGACAAACTCAGCATTTAAAACCAATGGAAAGTTTAGGTTCCCTCTCCGCGAAGTCCAGTGTACTTTGCTGTCACTCCCTCATTGTTTTAAACTCCCTTTCAGGGCTTTTGTCTCTGGCTTGGTTTCTAATTTAAGTCCAGTAACTTAAGGATTGCAGGGCACAGTCTTTTTCTTTCTTTCTTTTTTTTTTTTTTTTTTTTTTTAAAGCGAAGATGGCTTATGCAATTAGAATAGTAAGATGTGGTGTACAGCTAAGTATTTAGCAACTCCTGAGACAGCAAGTACTTGGCAAAGCATCTGTCACTTTATCCACCAAAACTTGCTTGGAGTACCTTGCCACCAAAGCTAGCTGGCTGTGGAATTAACAGCATGCAGTGGCAAGGTGAAGAAAGAGATCACCACAGATTACTGTATATCATTTGATCTGTCACCATTCAAAAACCTCACATGTTGATGTTCAGCATTTTACTTTTATGAACAGGATTTGCTAGGACCCTGCCTCTCCTTTCTAGCTTGTTACCGGCTGATCTGAACAGAGTCTGCCATCTCTTTCTTTGCTGCTCTCTGAAAATACACCAATGTGAAACAAGGTATAAGTATTTCCTACAGGAGTCCTTGTGATGCTAACACAGCTGCTCAGCATCCAGACTTCCCAGAGCTCCTGTATTTCAGGCACACAGCCCAGGGGCTTGCTCCAAAGTTTATGCATCATTCCTTGTAGCCAGTGTCAAGAGGTACAAGCCTCTGAAGAGGCAGCTGGGGCTGCCTCCGATGACCGAAGTCACGGGATTTTTTTCCTGGCTGGATCCTGGGGCTCATCCTCCCTCCCAGCTCCGTGCGTTTAGCTGGCTGTGTCCTGACCCGACGTGGAGGGGAGGCCCCGTGCCGCAGCAGACGTCCCGAGCCGCGAGGCCTGGCCGCCCCGCGCAGCGAGGCGAGCCAGGAGCCGGGCAGGGCAGCACGGCCGGCAGAGGCGGTGGGTGGCCTGAGCCGCACGGGCCCAGTCGTAGGTCCCGCGCCTGCTTAACCCCACGTCCAGCGCCAGGGGTTGCGGCAGTGTGGAGTAATGGGAAGGGGGATTGTTTTAGAAGGGTCTCTGCTTCCCCCCGGCCCTGTCTGGTGTTTAGCCCACGGACTGTGCAAATTAGGCGGATGGTGCTGGAGCAGAAGATAAGGCTGCTGTGGAAGGTTCGCCGGAGATAACGAGCCTCTCTCTCCAGGTAGGAAGGATGAAGAGGTCCTCAATACACTTGGCGGGGGAAGGGATTTTTCTTCCGTATGTCAAGGAGGGTGCTTGGCTGGTGCCAGGGCTTTGTATCTTCCTTCAACTCATGCCTCTGTAGTAAACATGGTATCAGACGTGAAAGAAGAGGAGGAACTGATTTACAACTGACTTCTAATCTGAGTACTGAAGAATATTTTTACTGTAAAACATGAGCCGCCCTGGGTCAGCTGGAGACTGTCCAATAGTTTCGGATCTATGTTCTTAGTTGCTATTGCTCTTTAGAGCTATTACAAGAGAGACAGGATATAAACCTATGTTTATTAAGGCAGTATCTGTGTATATTACACTTCTATAGGCCTGAGGTAGTGTGTTACTACAAACAAGGTAACTTCACTGAAGCGCTGAAAAAAAACCTTGGTTGTAAGAATTGCCTGAAGAGCATTTGACTCAAATCTTATATAATGTATACTTGCATCTATAACTTGAGAAGTAGGAATCTCTGTATCTTAAGAAGTAACTTAGATCTCCATGACTGAGATGGATCCAGCCTGTTTTAGAAAGGGAAGTATTGATATTTTGGCTTTATTCCCTGTAATTGCCAAAGATAAATTTTTGCTTCAGTGTTTGTAATAAGCTTTATAGATATTTGAGCACAACCATCCTGTGCTTGTGCTTGATGAGCCTATATTACTGGCAACAGCAGATAGAGCAAATAGGCCTGTAAAAATCTGAACAAAGCAGAGACATTTGTAGATGTAAAGATAGCAATCATAAAATTATAAGTGCTCTAAATGAGTAGTTTTTAAAAGCTAGGTGTCAGTTTCAGCTATACAAAAAGAAGGGCTTTCAATAAAGCAGAATTTTTCTTCAGAATGGATATAAAGTTGCTAATGGTGCATCTGTACAACTGTATATGTACGCCTGAAGTAACCTGTGCATGTGTGGCATTGGCAAGGCTGGGTGTCACAAAATGGGTAGTACAGGCACTGGAAATACAGAAATAGTCACTGTATTCTATTCAAATCTAGTGTAGGATTTTCATGAAGTTTTAGTATCTTACAGTAGAGCTCCTTTACTATAGTTAAGGAAGCTGGTAAGAAAAGGGAAAGAGTAGGTGTTTCTAAGTAATACTATTGGCTCTAAAGCTGTCTATAAAAATTTTCACTTACGTCCTGACTCTGTAGTAATTGCAGAGCTGTGGCCATGCCTGAGGATCCTACTGCTTAGAATGGGCTACACCAGGATAGCCTTGCTGCACCTTGGTATGTATTCAGATCCTGGACTAGCTGGGGTCAAGCCTTGCTTCTGGAAACATTCTTGCTGCTGAAGCTACCAGGGATTAACAATCACATCTTCTCTTTCCTCTGCCATAACTCTCTGACAGCAAAAAAACCTCTGCCCAGCTTAGATGCTATTGTTTGATCCTCCATGGGTGGCTATTTTATACTTCGGTCTCAGTATTCCTTAGAAGTAAATTGTGACCGCAGTAACTGATTTCAGGAGTTCAATCAAAGACGAAAGTGACATCTGCTTCTTTGCAAAAAAAAGGAAAGTTACATAAACAGGATTTTTAGGGAAAAGTTAGAATCTTCCACCCAAAGCTCCACTCTTAAGCTTGACTGGAGCACAGTAATTCTCAGCCAGGCCTGCTATATGGAAAGCAAAGTGGTCTGAAGTTGCTGTGATACTAAGCTTTCTTTAAAGCATCTGTTTTATTATTAATATACTTTTAATAGCATCTCTCCAATTGTTTTACAGACTGACTACAACTCAAGTTAATGCTGAGACATTAAAAGCTTGCCTTTTAAATTTTTAACAAGAATAAAAATATACGCAGAGCATGGACTCTGTTGAACTACCTGGATCTGATGTGAAAACAAGCTAATACCATTTCACACTTTGGTTTAAATATTTTATTGGAAGTCACAGATGCTTCTGATTTATGTTTTTGTGACCGCTGTTCCCTAAGTACTCTAAATGCCGGTTAAGTGATCTTTTAGAGGCTTCCAAAAAACTGAGACCAACTTTTCACCTAGGTGAAAGATATTGGGAAAATGAAAGTTGTCTCTGTAGCTTGAAATACTGTCTTTCGTCCCGTGTGTCTTGCAGAAAGCTGTAATGAACTGGGGGACTAAAAACTGTCAAGAAATTCTGGTTGGATTACCAGCAGTTTGAGATCTCTGGGCATTTTTAACTGGACTCATCACCTGGCTATGACTTAAATGTAGAATTGTGAAGCTGGTTACCCGGTAGTGTGAGTTTGACTTTTAGCTGTTTTATACTGTGTTACAGTTGTGCAGTTTAGGAAAAAAAAAAAGTAAATCTGCTCCACTGTTTAAAGCATAACATAATTAATTGTTTTCTTTTTTCTTCTGTTTCAATTTTATCTGTTAAATCCCCTAAGTGCAAGGAATTGAGCGTGGCAGAACAGTAACTTTGACTCACTCAGGTGAACCACAGAGTCAAAGCCTGTTTTGAAAATGTAAATCTCTTAAAACATTGTATGTGCCAGGTGTACATTGTGGTTTATGAAACCTCCTTTTGCTGATTTTCTTTCAAATAAGAAGTAATAATTTTATATAATTTACTGTGTGCTTTTAAGAAAATGCTATGCAACTTCTCTTTTCCTTCTTTGAGCAACTGTAGAAATCCAGAGCTTTAAGAATGTGAGATCACGTTGGTAATTTCTAATCTTGCCCTCCTTCCTTTTCAGTTCATTCTCCTCATCCTGAACTGGTCCACACAACTACAGGGGACCTCAGGAAATACAGAGAGGTCTAACGTCACAGGCTTGAAAGACTGCACCACCTCTCAGGTGCCTTCAGGATTTGAGGAAAAATGTTGAATGTCACTCCAGATCTCATAGCTGAATCTGGAGGACCCCAGCTACACAGATTTGGGACCTTCTGGGATGAGCTGTGCCTTGGGTTTCCTTTGCAGACACCAGAACCGCAAGGCAGGGAGGACATGGCTGGTGCTCTCCAGTGTCTGGAGTGCACGAGCAGCAGAAAAGCTGAGAAGTGTGCCTGCAGTTCTGACCAAGAGATGGCTCAAGGGGGCTAGTATTGCCGTAAAGTGATGCACCAAAGGGCACACGTGTGAGTCATAGATGTTCCTAATCAGTCAATCTGTAATGCAGAAGTATCATTATCCTTTACTACCCACTGAAAAAAGGCTGCAAATTTATGCACTTATGACTTGCTCCTGTGCACCTATGACCTGCTACTATGATTATAGATACAAGGCTATGCCACACCTTATATGTTAACAGAATTATTGACTAGAGAAAGGCAGTGAGTAAAACCTAGATATTCTGTGCTTTGGCAATCAAGTTCTTCTCTGCGCATTAGATAGAACACAAGGTAGATCCAGCAAACTGAAGCAGCTCATTTAATGAGCTGCTTTAGTAAATTTAGCCCCTAACAACAACTAAAGAAATAGGTTTATTCCTTCAGAAATTAGAATCTCTATCCAGCTTAGTCCATAGGATGACTTTTGAAAAAAAAAAAGCAAAGTGTAGCAGAGAAATAATACTTCTGACTATTGCAGTGAAAACACAGTTATTAACAGAAGTGAGCTTGCTTTTCTTTTCTTTCCTCTTTCCAGTTTGGCTGTGACGAGCAGCGTTCAGAGATCATGGATTATTTTACACTGCTGATGAGTCAAGCCAAAAGAGAAGAAGAGCTTCTGAGCTGGGACCTGCAGCAGCTTCCAAGCGTGAGTCATAGACACTGGGGTGTCCATTCTCTGTATCTTCTGGGAATCACAGAGTCAAGAAGGCTTGTCACAGACATCAGCCCTACCGGGAAGCCCTGATCTAAAACAAGAAATGACAGAGATCTGGGGAAGATCAACCAGCAGGAGTGCAGACAGCTGCAAAAGTAACTGAGCTTGAGCTGTGAATACTTAGCTGAGAAAAGATAGTAAGTATTATTCACCCATTTGCTATCACTATTAAACAAAATGCCTAGAAATACAGAATAAAGGAATCAATAGGAATATGTCAGCTGTGCTCAGCCTCATCCTGTGAAACAAATGAATGAGCATATCATGTTACAGAAGAGTGGTGATATGAGAGGAGTGCAAGTACTTTAGGGGACACACAGAAAGCCTTTCTATTTCTGATGCGGGATTAGTGGCAGCTACTACCTCTTAGCATAATCTGGTGCAATCTGATGCAGTTTACACCTTGCCACCAGGTACCCACTAATATAGCCTCTGTGCTTTTCATCCTTGAAGGCTGAATAATTGGGGTTTTTTTTTTGTTTGCTTTTATGCTATGCCAGGAATCCCAATAGCATTCTTGCACTTTCCCTTAATGATGAGAGCTTGTATCTGTGCCAAGCAATTTGTGATATCATTTGTAGGAGTGGATGCTGTCCAGAATGTGCTACACTAATGCCTCATCTCAAGAATACCAGTAGTACAGTGACTTCCTTTTAATTAATGATGATGTTAGGTTTGTGTAGGAGGCCAGCTCGTAGCCTGTGAGCTGAATGTCCAGGTTTCTGATCCAGGAAAAAAAATCACACCATGCACAGGCAAGCATTATTTGGTACAGTTATAAAAATTTCCATGAGTTTGCTCTCTCAGGATAGAAACCTGATCAACACTTACGGGAACTTCTATTTCTTACTGTTACAAGCTTTGGTCTGCACAGGATAATAGGAATGATGTGGACACAAAGCATGTGAATGTGTCATTAGAAAACCCATTCTTTTGAATGAGAATTAGATTGTCACAAATGATTTCTAAATATTGAAGGAGAATGGGGTACAGGGAGGGAGAAAATATTTAACAGAGCGTTTGGAGATGGTGTTCATTTCTCAGAATTTAGGTGCATTCTATAAGAAAGCTCTTAAAAAAATTAGAAATAGAGTTCATGACTCCCCCTGAAATTTGCAGGAGAATCTCACTGGCTTCACACTGGTCCTGTGTGACTGAAGTTCAGTTCTGATCCTGCAAAAGTCAGTGAAAGTTTTCTCACTGGTTTTAAAGCAGTCAGAATTTCCTCTATAAAGTGCAATTAGGGATTTTGATTCTGTGGCTTCATATGCTGCAAACCACACCTCTCTTTAATCTGCTGGAAGGTGTTGTAGGAATGTTTTTCTTTGAGGACAGAAGCTTCATTTATGGGACAATATGGTGCTTTTAGAAAATACACCTATTTGCAAAAAGGAGTAAAAGTTAATAAAACAAACAAACAAACAATGAGCTCATGCATCTGAGTACAGTGACCCAGCTGGTTCTGTGTTTGTTAGCTGGCTCTGAACTCAGCTATACTTTCTTGGGAAGTTACACAGCATTGCATTTGTGTGCCTTGAGAACCACTCTGAGTTTGGGAATTGGGACCTATGAGCCTCTGGGTTCAGCTAGGGAATGTTTATTATCTTGGCGACCATTTCTGACAAGAGCCATCTCATAGGCTCCACTGGTTTTGCTCTGGTCACGCACTGTTCAGCACCATGACTAAAGGTTACACAGGTGAACCCTCAGGAGTGCCTGGAACTCAGTGCCTTAAGTAACTGCCTTTCATTACAGGGGATAATCCTTACATTACTTCTTCAGCCTCACAGAAAATATAATTAAATGGCTAACACTTTTGCCTGTTTTTTCCAGTATCTGTGTTTCACTGTGATCCCAGAACTCCCCTCTGGTAGGAGGTAACATATATCCAGGGTCTTTCACATGATAAAATGAATGATTTGCAGAGTCAAGGATTACTCCAAGGCATATATTTTGTGTTCATGCTCATCCTTGCCTAGAGTTCTTTAAATGGCATATATCCAACCTCTTCTTTCAGCAAGCCAGCAACAATACTTGTTCTTATTTTCAGATACAGCTTTTCTTCCAAAATTGCCTCCATTTTGAGACAAAAGTAAAAATTCTTCTGACAAGACGACTTGCCTTCATACAGAATGTCCCTCAAATTACAGTATATCTTCTTTTGCTTGTATGTTAAGAAAAATATTTTGAAGACTGTGGGTGTTGGTAGTCCCTGAGGACAACTGCCATAAAAACATAATTAAGATGGGTAGGATATCATTCCTGTAGTTTGCTATGACATTTATAATACAGTGTAGTTTAGAAAATATACTATGGAATATTGTCTGTTGTTCTATTTCAGCAAAGTAAGATGTTTTTACTAAATAAAACTGGCAAGCAGAAATCTTTGCCTTGAGATGAGCTAGATTAGCACCTGTTTCCCCAGTTACATATTATTGCCTCTGCTTGTTTTTAGAGGAGTTACCATGACACAAAAGTAGGCTAATTTGTTGTTGAGTCAGGCCTTTTTTTGTACTCTATCTTTTGTGACAGCACAGTTTTTAGCACCATTATGGCCAGACAAAGAGATACTGACACTGGATAAAGATAGCTTTGCAGGCTCAGCACAGCCTGACTTACTCCGGTGCCCCGGGCCTCTATTAGGAACACTCCAGTGTTACTCTTATGTTTACAGCTGGCATACTACTCTTATTATTTGCTTTGTTTTCCTTTAAGCAGGGGTCAAAATGCTGCTGTATTTCCTTATTACTTTGCATTTCTCAATGTTGTCACACTCCACAGTCTAAAAGCACGCAAAACCTCAAAAGAATCCACCTTGTTGGACTGAGATTGAGCTTAAAGGTCAGATGGTCAATTATGTACCTCCAACCCATTGGGCAATTTTCCAGTTAGGTACATCCACTTTCACAGTGTCTGAAATCCAGCAGGGCCAATGTACACCACATAAGTAAAAATATAAGGGATGCTCTGGGAGGTAAGAATTTGTCATCTATAAAGGGAAGACACCCAAGACATGGCACAGAAAAGGGAGTGGACTTTACTGATATATGAATTGTTCCTTCATTTTTTCCCCCACTACTTCAGAAAGACCATAATTATTTTAAATGCAGGAAAAATTCTGAAAAATTCTCACTTAGCAAAATGGCAAACAAACCTGCACCCAACCTTGTATTTATGTAAACATGGAAATGACTTCAAAAAGAAATATTAGGTCACAGGTCTGGAAATTAGGACATCATATATTATGAGTTTGGGCATCAGTAGGCTAGAAGATTAGAATATTAGGATGCCAGTGAAAGTCCGTTCCTTACAGTAGAGTTACTAGTACTGTATTTAATGTGATTTTAGATGTGCCAAGTATTGGTGCTTCAAGCAATTTTCTCTTGGGAGACCATTCTACAGCCTAATAATTATCAGTCTGAGGCAAACGGTCTCTGCTCTTCCCTGGCCTTGCCAACTGAATGCTATCTAGTAACACACTTGAGCCAGCTCTGTGTTCTGCTTTCAGGTCCCTTTGTAAGTCCTTAAAGATGCTCTTGATTTTGTGAAGTCCCCTTGTGGTTAGGCTCAAGTAGGAGGAATTTCCAATATATTTTTTTCTTTCCCCATAATATGCTCTACTCACCATTTTTCAGTTCCTCTTGAATGGCAGTTGAACATCCTGCTCAGTTTAACTGAGTCACCAGCATGCATAATGTTCAGGATGTGCAGACAATTGTGTTAATGCATGTGGTGACTCCACAAAACCATTGTGTCTTAGGAAGTGGAAGAAAACCCATACATTTTAATAAGGGACAGCCTGCTTTTTACACTTTTGTACAAGTTTTTAATCAAGACATTGGTCTTCATTTTCCTCTGTGAATTCTCAGGAATCGTCCCAGATATTGAAGAACAGGAGCTTAATTCAAAAGCAAGAACAGTCAAAACACATTTTCATGGGTGCTCCTTTGCTTGCAGAAGCGTGTGATTTCTGTTTTGTCAGCTTTAAAGTGTTTGCATTCTTGTGCTTATGGTCTGCATTTCTAGGTCAAAAGAAATAACATACGTAGTGTTAGTGAGTTGATCTTAGATAATTTTTATAAAATATTAGCTGGACCGGTGTCTTCTGAGATAGTGCTGCCATAGTAATTCTCTTAATATTATATATATATATATATATATATTACATAGGCTTCTTAGACTCTAAAGGCTTATATGTTTGGGAAGAATAATGTAATGGGTATATCATTGTAAGCAAATATGTTTTACATATTTATCATAACAATAATCTATTAATAATTGAATCACAAACTCGTTTTGTTATACCACCATTTATGTACCATCTGCGCTACTATTGTTTACATTTAATTCTTATGTATCTTACCTTTAAAATTAAATACAAATTTTAGAAATCCAGGTACAACTGAGGAAGCAAGGCAAACAATTTCTTTTAACATCAGGTTAAAAAAAGAACAGCAAACATCAAGCAGTCCTGCAAGATTTTAAACCCTCACACAATTTGCATATCTTCTTAATGATGATATAAATTTCACCTATCGTCTTCCTGATCAAACTCTTCATATTTCCTTTCTTGCTTCTCAGAATGGTGACACTTTTTTCCACACATGGCTAAGTCTATGTTAGACTGCCAAGTCAAATGAGCTCCTGAAGTAATATCTGAAGATCAGAGTTTTAACGATAATGACCTGAAAACATTTTTTGGCATTCAGCTATACCAAATGTGTTGTACAAACTCAGCCCCAGATTTTCATTAGTTCTCTCACCACATAGAAAGTTACACTGAAGCTGCAGTGAACTTTCATGTGCCCAGATTTATCAAACCACAGTAATTACCACCCATGTACTTCAGTCCTTTGACCCGCACTCTGTGGTCAATTAATAAATTGACAATCTGTTAGGCTGTTTCACACTGGGATTGAGTAAGGATGACAAGGAGAGGGCCCTACATCAGTGGTTTTCTTTCAAAGTACACTTAAATACCATCAAATCCACAATCAATGGCAACGCACACACATGTTTAACAAAGCTTTTAACCTTTTAACCATCAGGCCATCTGCCTTTCAAGAAATATTGCTCTTGGTTCAAACAGCAAAGCAGGGGATTGCATACATCCTACGGGCTCTTATGACTGGAATCTGTGGGTGACTGAAGCCCCAGGAATCTCTTCAACTACCCCATACCCTCTCAGATAAAAAAAATATATTGCAGGAACTACTATGCAAGAGCCATCCCATGAAAAAAAGCCAGTAAGACACAATAAATAGCGATGGGAAGGAAGACTAAACTGTGTCTCAGTGACTCCTCCTAAGCCTCCTCAGCAGAGTAATGCGGGTATATGCACAATATGAAGTAGGACGTGAGACCGTTTTCCTTAAAGAATCGATGGAAAAAAATCACTGCTGTTTTTGAACATAAGCACCTTAGCCTCCAAGCCTAGTCACACAAGCAGCAGCAGCAAAGCCAGAGACACCTGTCCCAGGCTTGGTGGAAGCCCTGTAGCTGCAGCAGGATCTAGACTGGCTCAGCAACTGGGGGTGCCAAAAGTGAAAGAGACAGTGCATCCAACTCTGAGTAACCTGTATCTGCATTAAAGGGCAAAACCAGGACATAAATTGGGTTTGGCCATGTGTGAACCATGACTATAGAAAGTTATTCTTAGCTACAAAATACCTGGGGAATCCCTGGCTGACATGACTGCACAAAACTCTGATAAGGCACAGTTGTGTGCCGGGGAGAAGAATGCTGCACAGGAAGTGTCTCGTCCTGACTATAGGAGCTGTAAGAAAATGCTGCACCACAAGAATTGTGGGATTTTGAACACTGGTGAGGACAGTACAGGGGAAGAAAGGATTGCTGTGGTAGGTGAATGAATCAAACAGGAGTGGGCTACAAGGATATGAGCTTTAGGGCTAGATGATGGACATGGATTTCAGAACTGTCTTTGCTTCTTGAGGGTATATAATGTCTTCAGCCATTGATCAGGACAGGGTGAAGGATTTGAGTAGCTGAGATTCAGCAGGAAAAATCCAATCAATTACTCCAAAAGCATCAGAGCCTCCAAAGGCAGATATCAAAGGCAAAAACTGGGCTAAATTAAAGGGGTGTGTATGTCTTGGGAAACAAACACTTACTGTTGTTGTTGAACAGCTACACAGTTGGCAAAGTAGTTCCACTACATGTAGACATGCTGAAGAAACAATCATCTACTTGAATCAAGATGAAAATTAAGAGTTACTGGCTATTAATCAATGATATTAACCTTGTAGATATACAAACTGTATTGGAATATAATACACTTGAAATTGTGGGGGATTTTGCTCACTTTTTCTGGAGAATGCTCTCCTAAGCCTTTCATACTTCATTGACAGAAATAAAAGGTGGCCAAGGCTTATAATCAAGAAATGTCTTTTGGCAAGACAGTATGATCAAGGAGTCAAGGTAGTTTTTTTCTGTAGTGCTTGTAGTCTCCAAATATTTACAGGAACATCAACAGATTTCCCCAATGGATCATTCAAAGGCAGAAATCCCTCCAGGATCAGTATCCACTTAAATATATGCATCTGGAATAAAAACTTCCACATCTAGATAGTCAGGTTGCAGTCAGTAGAGAAACAGGCACTTTCAGGACATGATCCATCTGACCTATTCAGACATTACTGTAAGATGAGGTATGTCAGGCACTGTCCATTTCTCCTTGTTAAACTTAAAAGAAACATAGAGTTATGCTGTGAATGTCTACATGTAATCAGATGAATCCTGCTACTAAAGTCTGCCTCTGTTGCTAAGGAAAATATATCTCCTTCAGAAGATGATCATTCTTCAGGAGAGGTCTTCAAAACCAGATTAAAATGGGCACAGCTAAAAAAGGCTGTGTTTATTTGTTATCAACAGGTTTAAAACTTCTGGCTTTCTTTCAGCTTCTTTTCTAGGTGCGGGACCAAATTCTAACAAAATCAGAGAATTCTTGCTGCAGAGGCAAGTCAAAGAGGAGTACCCAGTGGTATTTGTGAGGAATAAGTTAAAACTCTGTGATGCAGACTTCATCTCTTAGGTGTGGTGAGCAATGCATCCACAGTAGGTGTTCCCCTTTCCCTGTCACAGGGTGAGTTCATCTCCTGTTATTTCATCTGCCTGTTTCTTCAGCTGGGATGGACTGAAATCCCGGAAATAGCTGAAAAAATAAAAGATCTGGCAAACACCTGAGAGATGCTGATAATGTGCTACCGGTGTTGGTGGTTACTCCACCCATATATTTGAATTTACCTAAAATGTTTAGAAGGCCTATGACATGAGTGAGGTGTGGTACCTGACAGTAGAGGCCCAGGAAGAGAGAGAAGCCATTAAGAAGTACTTCTGACAGGAACAGATCCCAAAGAGCATTGCCTATATAAATGACAAGTAAAAGCACCAGCATCTGAAGAGAAAAGATGCTCTTCAAGTAGGATGAGTAATGTAACAGCAAATGATGGAGGAAAAACAAGTTTAAATGCTTTATACTGGTACCCTCAATAGAAGAACCTGAATTTCCTCTGCAACCTGCCACCAGTAGAAAGGTTGCTAAAATCTGCCGACTCCATTTGGAATGAGTGAAACATCCTAAGATGCAGAGTTCCAGCCAAAGAGCTGGAGCAGCTGAGTCACTAAGTGGAAAGGAGTGCTTGGAAGGGCAACTGGGGTTGGCTCGTGGCAGGTTCTCAGAAATCTGCTGAGTTAGATATGTTAGTGGGCAGAGAAAGACTGAGCCATAGCTCTTGGCTTATGTGAAATTACAGTCTATCCCAAAGACCAGTGAACTCAGGGAGACATTGATGATGGACAGATGGAGATTTGGATCATGCCCTTAAAAAAAGGAATGCAGTTAACTGGAATGCAGATTTTGATTTTAGGTTTTGAAAGTGTTAGCATAAACTATGGCAAAAGAAAGCAAACCTTAATCTTCAATTTGCATTGACAGTGGTGAGTAAGGAGGGACCATCCCTTTCCTTCCCTGTCTCCTTTTTTGCTTTGTAATTCTTGGATGAAATGTTCAAGTGAAAAATACATTTAGTGAAAGTTCAGGCATCAACATGCAATGTGGAAAAAAAAAAAAAGCAACATGGGAAGAGAACATAATCAAGTATTTTGGACATGAATAGAGTACATTAACAAAAATTTTCATACACCTAAAAAAGATAATCCCTACAAAAACCTCAAGCAAATTCTACTGAAAGTGGGTATAAACTTTTGCTGCATTATCAGTTCAGGCTAACAGACGAAACACAAGACCAAGGCAAAAAAGTACAACTCAAACAGCATTTAACTGCTGAGGACTAAGCTGCGCAGGATAGATAAGCTTCAGTTAAGGCAATAGGAATCTTTCACTGACTTCAGCTTCAGGACCTAAGCTGTAAGGTGAATTCACCTTAAATGAATGTGAATACTGGTAACAGTTGACAGACGCTGCTTCCTGTGCTGAATTGTACATCATGGGCTTCACGCAATAAGCCTGGCTGCTTGGGGGAGGCAGCTGGACACTGCCTTAGCTAGAGATTTGGAGAAGGTACCAAAAATACTGAGATTAGTTTATGTTAACACTTTCAAAATGCAAATGTTCTCAGATTGTGAACTCTTATGACATTCTCTGTGGACAGAAGGGTAACTTATCAGCTCTTTCTTTGACCCAGATGTTGCCAAGCCACAAGGCAACGTTGCTTGGTTGAACTTCAGAAAACTGAAACGAAATGGTGCATTTGTCTTAGCTGGACATGACAGCATGTAGAACAACTGTTATTTGAATCTTGTGAAAAGGACTAAAAACTGATGGTGGTTGTACAACTTAAAATGTCTCCTGCTCTGTGTGGTTGCTGTGGGAAACCGAGTGGAAGTACCATAGAAACCTGCAGAACATTATGTAAGAGAATTCCTCACTCCCTGCCACCAAATCTGGGTGTTGTTGGGAGGAAATGACTCTAGAGGAGACGGGGAAAAGATCACAACATTTTGGTGGCCAGTAAAGGCTGTGGGAGCCACACAAAATTATCAGCAAGAGAGTGGTTTTATCCATTGTTGAGGGAAAGAGAGTGAGAGAGCAGAGTGGAAAAAGTATTAATTAAAGGGATCTGCATAACTTCCACTCTAGACTAAATCCTGAAAATAAACTTGAACAGGAAATCCTCCAGATGATAGCAGAGTGGCTTAGCAGCAAACTTGTCAATATGTTTTCTCAAGTCAGGCCAGAGGGTGGCAAGGAATTTTGTCATCATCAAGAGATGATTTCATAAATGGGACAAGACAGACATTTTCTGAGAGTAGAGTACTCTACTGTTCTGTAAAGAAGTTAGCAGGTCTTTTATAACAATTCTCCTGTTTTCCTCCTGCTCAGTCTTAAAAACAGTCAACATCATGTAATGTCTTCTATTCTATAGAAGTTGTCCAAGCACCTGTAGAACATCAGTAGGCACAGACAGACAAAAAGGAAACAGAAACTGCTAAAAAGTACTACATTTACATGGCATCATCTCTAGTACCAATATTTTTAACTTAACAAAAGAAAAAAAAAAAAAGAATGCTTCCGTATACATGACTTTCAGATAGAAGATTAAATTTACCAAGCTATTCACAGTATATTATCCATTAGACAAGTGGAAGAATTACCTCTACTTACAGCCACAGTACCAACCACCAGGATCTCTCAGTTTTAAATCAATCAGTCAGAAATGATTGATTTCTGACCTTCTAGGTGTCTAGTAGTTTGACTGCTCATCTCTGCTCTTAGCTGTTATGTACACCATTGTGAGAAGAGGCATGCTCAGACATCATCAGTAGTTTTGGAACTGAATTACTGTGTCTTGTCTGTGCCATCAACAATAAGTACAACTGTACAAGCAATATTTTCCCTTGGAGAAAGAGGCCATATAATGAGATTTGACCTCAGTTTGAATGAGACACTGGCGTGGCTATGACAGGCATATCTGCATCATAAGTAAAATTATTTGTATCTTGAGCAATAAACTACAGAGCTTTCTTTCTCCAGGTCAGTATATTTCATGTGGCCTATTTCATGTTCACTTCTCACTTGAAATGATCTTAATCCCATGAGCAACCATTAGCAATGCACATTCATGGTATGTAGTCCATGTGAATGGGGAACAATAAATGACAAGAGCAACAGTAACTCAGTAACTTGTGATGCCAGCTGAAGTTGGCTAGCAGTGTTCCAATAGCTAAGTTTTCAGATGATTTCTGATCCTTTTAAATAGTGTATTGGAGACTGGGGTTTGGGTAGTCTTTTTTTCCCTTCTTTTTCACTAATTACTCTAAAGGATATGGAATATCCTCAGCTCAACATAGCCAAAAAATCCTTACTATTCGGACTGCTTTTAAACTGGGAGAAAACTGTCAACTGGCTGTCAGATTTTTATTATGTTGGCATTTTCCACCTGTTGAACCCTTGTAATCAGAAAGACAAGCATGTCTTCCACAACAAAGTATGTATGTGCAAACAGGCATACAGTCAGCTGGATTATCTGAGGGAGAAATGATTTCTGTGAACCGAACAAATTCATGCATAGATACAAACTTAACCTGAACAAATACCGATTGACAAAACCAGCAAACCAGAACATTAGAGCTGATCAGCTGCCTTGGGATTCCTGTTGCTGATGTCTTACCGGTAAACACACCATTTACGTTTGCTGTCAGAAGGTGTCCAGAAGATGATAAATGGATTGTTGCAGAATCAACAAACTGCCCTGTCTGGCTGGCTACAGAGAGAGTCAGAAGAGTGGTGGATAAAATAGACTGAAGTAAGGATAGGAGCTTGCACTGACACAGAGAGGAGGCAGTCAAGCATGGGGTAGAGTGGAGGAAGTTATCCTTTTAAAGTCTTTGTTGCGGTTTACCACCTTCAGGACGATGTTTGCTCTCATAGCATTACCATAAAGCTACTTGTGGAGACCTGTCAGCCGGAAAAAAGGAGTGCTGTCCTCTTGGACTTCAGCAGAAAAGGGAGATCCACGCTCCTTACAATCATTAGTTTTACCCCCCTCAAAAAATACTAACTTATTTTTATAAATGAGGGGAGTAATTCCCTCCACCCTATGATGTGATTGCTTATTGATGAAAAGAAATTAGCACTGCTACTCGTAGCAAACAAACGTGAACAAGGGCTACCAGGAACACTGTGATTAATATCTCCAGCCATCAGACACTCACAGACTATGGGCTGAGAGGCTGGGTTAAAGGCTTTGCCATCATTAGGCCACGAGGGAGGCCACAGCTTTGAAACCCTGTGGGGATATGAGAAGTGACACTGTGGTGGGAACAGTGGCCCTAGAAGAGTGATTGCCCTTGTTGAGGGTCCCAGGTAGACATCTCAGGCAATATCGAATTGGACCCAAACATTAGACTCTCAGGCCCTCATTTAATTCCTTGTTTATTAGAAATATGGTAGTTACAGCTAACTTTTCCTTCTCCCTTCCTCCTCCTTCCCAAAATAAAGAGTTGTGCTAATTTTCTTGAGCACAAGGTGGCAGGATTCAGCTTCACTTTGAAGCCAGTAAGTGCTGAACAGTGCTTGAAACAGGTAAGGTAAAAACGCTTCTATTATTCAGGAATGCAAAATCAGCTGTGATCAAGTAGCTAGATAAATCTGCAAATATAGGTGTAACACTGGCTAGGACACTCAGAGAGTGCCTCGTGTTTGGAGGAAATTCAGAAAAGAGCTGCGTGGAAGCCGATTTTTGTCATTGAGGGAGAAGATGTGGGAGCTCAGGGAAGAGAGGCAAGTACATTTCAGAATAGTTATTAGCCTAGCAGATGTTGGAGATTTGAGTTCATATGCTTGCTCTGGGTCATGGTGCAGCCGTGTCTCTCTGACCACATTTCTAGCTTGAATGCAAGAAAATCTTCATGGGGAAGGTTTCATGGGAATCAGGATATTTCTCTGGAAAACAAAAGGTTTCTGATAAAATCAGAAGTTCCCATGAACTGTCCAAGCTCTCCCTCTTGTAACAGCTAAAACTCCCCAAACTGTAAGCAAAATGTAAGTTTATTTCTACTCAGCTTTGGTGTTGGTGTGTAAGACTGGTGTCTCTGTATGCAATGCTTTGGACAGGATAGGATACCTTAGTACACACACAAATCATGTGGCCCTTACCTTTTCCCAGACTTTGTGGTACAATTTCTTATTCCCCCACCTAAATAACAGTAGTCATACAGGGATTCTTTGAGTTTTTGGTTCCTGCTTCTTTTCCAGAAATCTACGTTTGCACCTTTTCAGATATTTACTATGATTTGTATGCTATGATACAAAGGTACTTTATGTATGGTGTATGAGTAAAAGTTTCAGAGTGATCCAATTCAATTTCAGGATAGTAATTTCAAGAAAACACTTTGAATATTTCAGCATCTTCAGGTTTTGCTTCTAATATATTCAGATGAATGTGCTCGCATAACTTTATCAATAGCAGTAAAAAAATGGGCAAAGAAATGTGTATTGCAAGGGAACAGAATCTCTGGGAGGTCATTGATTTCTTTTTGCCTGCAAGACAAATCTGAATCTACTTCACCTGCATTGGAGAGATGCTCATCTCACCTTCTCAGAGAAGGCTCTATTGCTCAAGATTCCAGTCTTCTCCAAAGTGATCTGTTTGCCGTGCTTAACTGTCCTTTCCATACAAAAGTTTTAGTAATGTTGAACATGAATCTTCCTTGCTGTAAATCAAGTGCATTACTTCTTGTCCTATCCCATAGTGAAGGAAAAAATTTATTACCTGCCCCTTTGCATACCCTTTTACATATTTCAGGAGTGTTACTGCACTTCCCTTCAGTCTTTCATGCACTGAAGACAGACAGTTCTTTCAATCTTGACTCAGAGGTCATATTTTCTAGCCCTCTGATCACACTCTACAGCTTTGTCATATTTTCAAGTCTTTGTTCTAGTTTTACCACCTTCAGGATGATGTTTGCTCTCACAGCATTGCCAGAAAGGTACTTGTCTCTAGTGGTTTAGTTGTGGGTCTTCTTTAAGTAACGGTTCATAGGAAGTAATTGAGCGGTTCCTTCCTATTTTCTTTAATCTGTGAGAAAAAGCATAGAAAGGTGTTACCTTTATAAATAAAACTTTTTTTATGCAGAAATAAAGTCACAGTTTATCACTGCAATTTTTTGTACAGCTATTCTTTTGTAAATCTGGAATTAAAAGACTCAAAGCATCTAGCTGTGCTTATTGAAAGAGCTGCTGTTTCCCGCAGTAGGCCAGCAATGGTATTTCTTGGTGGAGTGTTCCCTAGCTTTCATTCTGGCAACTTTGGTGGCCTTGGCGTACTTCACTTTCAGTTTGTTATCCTCCCACATTCTCCCCCATCTATTTTGATAAAATACTAATTTTAGGGAGGAAATATATTTTTAACAGAATTTGGTATTTTACCAACATGTTTTCACACCCAGTCATTTTTGGCATTGTCATGCAGAAATCCATGTGGGTAAGTCCCAACCCTTCTAAGAAATGATTACTGTACAACTCAGCAATACTCTTGTGAGAAATATCTCTGAGTTGCAGAAAATACAAACTGACAACAGCTGATGATACCCCTTTCCAGTGTGTGCTCTACATTATTTAACACTCAGCTGCAGCCTTAGGAGTTCAAGGTCTTATCTACAAAACTTTACTCTTTAAACATTACTGAATTATCTAATTAGCCAGTTCGATCCAACCGCACCGTTTTATCTGAAACTTCTTTGACAACTTCTCAGTTTCCCAGAATCACAGAAAATAGAGACATAAGATGTCTGTGAAGAAATAAATTCCGGTATGTGCCCATATATGATTAGACAACTGTGAGCATATTGTCATAAAATCACTAGGAGTATTGTATTTATTGCCTTAATGAGCTGATGCCTTTGTGTTTGTCTAGGAGAGAGATGGGTAATTAAGCATATTTTTCAAAGTTGTAAGCAGACTTGGCTGGAGAACAGTAATGCAGGTTTTGCAGCAACTTCCAGGGTTTCAAAATTTTAATTCTGTCCTGCATTAGAGACCTTTCTCAAGGTTTTTTGAAAATGGAATCATACTGCAGTTTATACTATTAATTCTTCTGTTTCTCTTTTTCTCGTAAGCACTTTCCTCCAAATCCTTTAAAAATCCCAAACTGTTTTGCCTCTAGAAAATTGTTCTATGAAATTTTTATCTTACTTGCTATCCTTCTATAAATATTTCTGTTTAGAGAAATATTTTATTTTAAAGCTATTAGTGCCCTTTTTTCCAATTTTGTATTACTTGTAGACAAAATGCCTTGTGCTTGAATGATATTTTTTATGGTCCTTCTATGTTTTTATGCTGCATCATGTGGCTTTGTTATTCCTTGGGACTCTCTTGATCTTCCTTGTGTTTTATTTAGAAAGGACAAAGTGCTGAACTTGGTAAGGAGGAGATACATCCTGAGTAGAAGAATTGTATCTATGTAACAATTTTACTTAAATTTCAAATAAATTTGATTTAAATATGATAGCACGATTGGCAATATTTTCAATTATGTCTCTGTACCACGACTTCACTCATTGCCTTACAGAGAGGTATAAATCAGTGTTTCAGCTAGGTATGAGTATGACTTTCTTAGTAGGATGCACTTTGAAACCAAAACCCACCCTGCCTGTGACTATGCCAGGCCTATGAATTGCACGCAGTAACAGCTGGATTTTTCTGTAGCTTGAGCAAATGCAAAAAGAACGGAGTGTGCTTCCAATTAATAAGTGCCAGGTGAAATTGATTCCTGAGCACTTTCTAATAGTGTATTGACTACTTGTTATGTATCTTTGTAACAAAAATTCTGCAACCTTTCTTTCTTCAATTCACCCTGATTTACTCATTTCAAAATAATCGGCTCAGGTAATTAGATGAGAAAGGACCGTCACCATCTTTGGACATAATGGTACCGAGGTAAGTAAACAGCCTGCCAACACCGGGCAAGGACGGCCTGTCATTTACCAGGACAGAGGGAACACAGTGTCAGAAACGGCGAGGGATGGACATCATTGCTAAGCCCCATTTCCCAGATCAGCCGCCCTTTGCACCCGCGAATATGTGATACACATACCTAAGTCAGACTTGCCTCAACCTCGATGCACGGAAACAGTAACTCCTTGCCCGCCTCCCCCCCCCCCCCCCCCCCAAGAAAAAAAAAGCGGGCACTGTACTGGTCCATAGGGCGGTCGGGGGTTAATTAACCCCCCACGCTAACTGCAGCCCCTCCGTCCGTCCCCTCCCGCAGGAACCGGCGCAGGGGCTCCCCGCGGGGCGCGGTGCACGGCGGCGGCGGGACGCGCGGTGGCGCCTGCGGAGCGCCCAGCGGCGGGCACTGCGGCGGGCTCCGCGCACCGGCACCGGTGCGGAAAACCCGCACCCCGGGGGTGGGAGTGCGGGGGGGGGACGACGCAAAGCGTCCCCGGCCGCGGAGCCGTTAAGGCAAGGACGAGGCGTTTTGGGGAAAGAACACGGCGGTTTAGGGCCGCTCATCCGTCGCCTCCCGGGGCTCTTACAGCATCCCCGTTTGCTCCCCGATGGCGAGATCCCGCCCCGGCGGGAATGCCCGGCGACCCTCGGCAAGGTGTCCCCGTCCGCCCGGCGGGGCGGACCGCCGGCACCGGCGGCGGGGCCCTCCCCGTCCCGCGGGGTGCGCCCGCGTGTGCGCGTGTGGTGTCCGTGTATGTGTGTGCCTGTGCGTGTATGTGTGCGTGTGCGTCTGAAGGCTCAGGCGCCTACTGCCTGCTGGTATCTCCGCTTCGGCACCTTCCCTTCCCTTCCCTTCCCTTCCCTTCCCTTCCCTTCCCTTCCCTTCCCTTCCCTTCCCTTCCCTTCCCTTCCCTTCCCTTCCCTTCCCTTCCCTTCCCTTCCCTTCCCTTCCCTTCCCTTCCCTTCCCTTCCCTTCCCTCCCCCCTCCTCCCTCCCTTGCTGGCGCTTTTTTTTTTTTTTTTTTTTCCCCTGTGCGAGTGTGGATTTCAGGCTCATTTTGTGGAGTTTCTGCCCCTCTTTGCGTCAGCCCCACGTCACTTTGCCGGCAGCTCCCCGGCTTGGGCTGGAGCAGGAGCCGGGGCTGCTTTATTATCAGCTGGACGGAGGAGGATACGGTGCGTAAAGCGGTAAGCACAGCGCCCAGAGCCCCGCCGCCGCTGCCGCGGGCTGCGCCTCCCTCCGTCCCCGCCCGCCCTCCCTCCGTCCCTCCCTCCCGCCCTCCGGCGGGCAGCGGCCGCCCGAGCCTCCGCAGGTAGAAGCGCTGCCTCTGCCACCTGTGTCGGCCGCTCCGCGCGTTTTGCAGCATCATCGGGAACCGCCGCGGGGGCAGGCGGCGCCGCTGTCCGCCCGCCCGCCCGCGGGGCCGGGGGCAGGTGCCGCGCCGCGCCGCTCCGGCGGCCCCGCTCGCCCCTGTCCGCCGCCGCCGCCGCAGCGCCCGGCCCCGGCTCCCGCCGCCCCGCGGAGCCCCCGGGGCGGGCAGCGCGGCGGGGCGGCTGCGGCTGAGGCTGCGGCGCGCCCATGTGAACCCCGGCCGCGGGGTGCTCGCCCGCGGCGCGGAAGGCTGCGCACCCTCCGGGCGTGCGCCCCGGCAGCGGCGGCGGCGGCAGCAGCAGGAGGAGGACGTCGAGGCAGCGCTGGAGTGAGCGGGAGCGGCATGGCGTCCTGGCGGCGAAGACGGCCGGGGCCCGGCTTGGCGCGGCTGTGGGGCTTGTGCTGCCTGGTGCTGGGCTCCTGGTGGGGCGCGCTGGGCTGCCCCGCGTCCTGCCGCTGCAGCTCCTGGCGGATCTGGTGCGTGGAGCCGGCGCCAGGCATCATCTCCTTCCCCGTGCCGCAGCGGAGCGCCGAGGTCGACAATGTCACCGAGATGTGAGTACAGCCCGGGCCCGGCCCGGCCCCGGCCCGGGCGCGGGGGCGGCGGGACGGAGCGGCCGAGGGACGCCGCGGGGGAGGGGGCGGCGGGGAACTTACCCGCGCCGAAGAGGGCACTTGCTCCCGCGGGCAGAGGCGGCGGCTGGAAGCCGAAAAGCCCGCTGTGATTTAATTCGGACGCGACTCCCCAGACATACCACTGCGAGCCCGTTTAGATGATAAATCCTAGTTGCCCGCGATGCGGTGCCCGGGGAGCGGGGCGGGCGGAGCGGCGGGAAGTCGGCGCGGGGGTCGCCGCCGGCCGCGGCGGGACCGCGGGGCAGCCGGGGAGCGGGACGGCGCGCTGGGCTGCCGGCCCCGGCCCCGGCCCCGGCCCCCGCCCCTGCCCCGGGGCGCGCACCGCCCGGACCTCACCCCTGCGGCGGCAGCGGGTCTGGAAGGACGGGGTGGGGGTGGGGGGGACTATTCTATTTATGCATTTATTTTCGCTACCTCAGTTTATTCCTGCGAACCGAGAGTTTTGGTGGGTGGCTTCTCCCCCTCCCCCGGATCTCTCCTATACTCTTTTTCTATTAAAACAAAACAAAAAAAAAAGGAAGGGGATGCGGCAGATTCTGGTGGAAGGAACAGCAAACTATCTTCCTTGCCCTGGCCGTAGGCATGCAAGCCTGCTTTGCCCTTCTCAGTAAGGTGGCTGGGAGGAGAAAATACTAAGTCTGCAGAGGAATGAGCATTGTGCTGCCTCTCAGTGCTAGAGTGCTAGAGGATTAGGAGACCCTCGTTATTACTGAGGAAGGTGCAAAAAGTTTTTTTTTTTTCCTCTCTCTTACTCATGTGTTGCTTCCATCCTCGTTTGCCTGCAAAACGATACTGGGTGAGAGAGTTCTGTAGCTTTTCGTGTTCGATCCCGCATCGTTTCACAGCTCTCTACTCTGTGGTGTCCACATACGTTGCCTGACAAAAACTGCAAAGGCTCTTGCTGAGCAAAAAAATTTTGGATAATGGACTTGTAGATGATAGATCTGGGGAGAAAAACCTTCTCAGGCTGTTTTGTCCATCTCCGTATTTCCCAGTCCCTGTTTTTTCCAGATTGTTTTCCATGGCCTTTAATGTAAAAGATACCAGAATATTTTCCTCAAAATCTGTACAGATTTCTCACTATTTGCATTCTCCATCCTTTTTCTCTTTTTTGGTTTCCTTCAGAAACAATGTAAAAATACCATGAAATACTGTGTGATTTTAGATTAAATTCTAGCTCTTGGGCTACTTTTCTGCAGTTTCTTATAGTCAGTTTGCTGCGTTTCCCCGTGTATGTGTTTGGGGAAAAAGCTGGAGACATTAATTTCTTCTACTCATATAGGGCCTACCCTCGGTAGATTTTTAGGACCTAAGAGAATGAAGTAATCTTTCTAAGTTGTTACAACAGTTATTGTTTCAGATGTTTGTTTAATATTCTGTGGATTGCTTCATTAAAAAAAAAAATTGCTTCAAGCTATGCATCATTGCTCATTTTTATAAGCTTTGCTAGCCTTGTTATCCAGTATGTTCAATTTGGAGGTAACTCAGCAATGTCCCCCTAGAATTTAAACTGTTTAAAAGGCCAGAGGAGAAAACACATATATAAGTATGTATTCCAGCCATGATCAACTTAAAACGTATCTAGTAATTTTGTATTGATGCTTTTGGTTTTCATTTCCCTGTGGTTTTTGAGCATCATTGTCTTTACATTTCTTTTCAATTTTTACTGTATCATTCTGTGACATTGCATGTTGTGTTTGATGATCTAAAAATAATTTGGAGTCATGGAATTTCTCAGGAGATGCTGTTGCACGTATTTAAGATGATCTTTTCATGTGTACTTTTAACATAAAACACAGAGGCCCTTTAATTAGTTTGTAGACATAAATTAAAAATTGGACTCCTGCAGCTGCCACATTATTTCATTGTGGGAACTCAGCAAATAATAAATATGTAAGGAAGCATTTCTAATATGGTAGATACAGAATGTGAAAACATATTTTTTAACACTGCACGTCTTGCTATATTCTAGCTAAGAAACGGGTTTAAGAGGCTGAAGCATTGAGTTTTACTTAGGAAGCCTCAGGCCTGATTTTTCTTTTATATGTTCTGTAGTTACAGGAACACAATTCCATTGGTCTCTGGTGGAATTACTCTTGGTACAAATGAGAGTGAGAAGAGCATAAGACAATTAATTTCTTGTAATATATTCCTTTATATTTCCTGAATGTCTTTTGAGACCAATCCTTCATTTATTGCTTATGTCCCGCTCTTGACGGGAGTGGATCCCGCAGTCTTAGGCAAAGCACCCACAGGCGCCTGGGGAACGTGGGCTGGGTCAAGATCCTCACCTGGGCCCCATGCACTGGGAGTGGTGGGATAACTGCATGGTTAGGGTGACCATGTGATGAAACCCATGGTGGTGCAAAGGGTTGGCTGTGGGCCAGGTGGATGACACTGAGCAGGCAGGATGCGAGTGGGCAGCGAGGGCTTCCCCTTGGCTCCGAGAGGTGGGAGAGAAAGCTGGGGTGGTGCTGGAAGGAATAAGAGAGCTGCAGTCCCACACGTCAGGCAGCCTCCATCACTTGATACCCAGGTACTTCAGCTCTGTTTTGGCCCATAGATAAATTGCAGTTTAGAGCTTAATAAACACTCTCCACCTGGTCCAGGTATTTCATGCTTCCTGGTGGGATCCCCCATCCAAATCTACTGAGCAGTAGAAAGACACCCAGAGCACTTCTGCATCAGCCCTGTGAGGGGCAGCTGCCGAGACTTGGTGTGGGAGGGCATAAGAGTATTTATGCCTGGTGCTTTTCTTAGTCGTCCTCCTCACTCTTTCCCTTCCTAGTTGTTTTTGCATAGTTTTCTATTAAGGTGAATAAAAGATAGATTTTGAAAAGTCTCTAACAAGATTTTAGATTTGTCCAGTTGGCTAGGGTGCTGATGTGGGCTGCTCTTTACGCAGAAAACACGTGCCAGTGCTAAAATTGCTTATCATAGCAGAGCTTAATCATAATAATTGTTTGGTAGTTTTGATATTATTAGAGATAAATTGAGCTCCAGAGTGAGATCCTGCATTAAAATCATGATATCAGTTATTGAAACTCACATTAAGAGCCAAGGACCAAGAGTGGTGAGAGAAAAATGGGTATCTAAGTATTGTTAAATACATGCATTGTAGGCACAATAGCAAATAAGTGGCGAGATCACTCAAGCAAAAATATTAATATGATAGTAAATGGGTCATTTTTAAAGTGTTCAGGAGGTCTTGTAAAAGGACTGGTCTAATAGTTTCTCATTAACTGAAATGTACTGTTAGTATATCTCAGTGTTTATGACTCTTCATAGTCCTTGCTATCAAAGTATCTTCTTGCAGTGCAAGTATATTCCTGGCCTAGTTTAGCAGCCCTAGTATCAAGTCATTAATATGTCGTTTTATGATTATTCAGGTGAATGAGTTTTGAAATTATTTGGTGTATTTCAGGAAAAACTGCTTCTCAACAAAATAGTAGGTGATTTTTAAGCTCTTCCCCTGTAAAAGAAAGAGGTGATTGTGTAGTGTATACATTTCAAAACCACAAAGTTAATTTCTAATGCAGTTATATAAAGCACTCTAGAATTGTTAATAAATAAGACAGGATAAGTAATTTATAGAGTAAATTATTTAACAAGTCACGTGAGCCTGTGCTAAAAAAAACCAAAACAAAACATGTTTAAATTCATATGAAGCTCAATGCTGTTGGTATTTTGGGTGTCTGTCATTTTAGAATTTTAGACTCTGTTGTAGATTAAATATATTATAAAACTGTCAACAGGGCTTCTCAACCCCCATCCCCTTCCTCCTGAAAACAACTTTTGACTGTGCAGCATTGCATGACTTGGTTGGATTGAAAAGTTATTTCTGGTGACTTGGAATTTTATAATAAAACATGAGGCATCAGGCTACAAATTATTAAAGGGATTTTGGACACTTGTGATACAATAGCTCCTTTTAGGAATCTGTCCATTTTTTTTTTTTTTAAAAATCTTCCTTGAAAGATCTGGGTAATTGGTTAAGGTGAGGGGAAAGTAAGCGTTACGAAAATCAGTGTTGTGATTTCTAGGCTCTAAAAATACTCCAAATATCACAAAGCATTGGGTTTTGTATATACTGGCATTCTTTTTTTGCTCCCAGGAAACGTTTTGGATGGCTTGTTTTAGTCCTTGTCCTTCTGGTTGATGAGGGCTGATGGGGCTCCTCGGGGTCTCCACTGGGACTGTCTCCGGCAGGCTGAGATGAAACAGCTCATGCTGGAGGAGGGTAGCATCCTTCAGGAGGCACTCAGCATTGGTTGGGCTGGCAGAACACTGCCTCTCCCTCTATGTCTTCGGTCACTCAAGAGTTTTAAGAGAGGTTTGGGATTTATATACTAAAATAAAGGTAATTTGTATGAATTTGAGGCTTTGGTCTAGAATATGTTGTTTTCATGAAACTTCCACTTCTTTCCATACTAATGAGAAAACAGAAGGCCCAGGAGTCCAGCTTCTAATATCTTTAGAATGGCATTTACCATTTTTTTCAGATACTATTTTTCCTTTATTATTTTTATGCTGAAAGTATAAGAGAGAAAGTAGCTTAGCAAGATTCTAGATCCCAAATGATTGTAAAGCAAAAACTTTTACATAACTAAACAAGGGTCTTATTTTTCCATTTTGTATTTCATTTTAAAATAAGAGTGTCCCCCCTCAACACTCCTGTTTTTTTTTGGATTGCAGTTCTCTCTCTCCCGCATTTGTCTTTTGTCACTGCATGGAAGTCTAACAATATGTCAGTGAAGGTGGACATAGAAATATCCTTGCCCAAGCTGGATAAGTGTAGCAGGTAATAAGGAGTAATAAAAGATGAAAAACGGAGCAAAGGATTCTAAAACTGTCTCAATGCTGTACTGTTGTTAAACGTATATTTAGCTTGTTACATCTGAAAAACTTCTCTTTGAAAACTGTCCTTTAAAAAGTGAAGCACTGACTGTATAAATTCATTAATTTAATGCATTTCAAATGGAGAAATAAGTTCATAGAGGTTTGAAAGCCTGTACTGCCTGGGACGTGAATGTGCTCTGTTACTGGACGCTGTTTGTGTCTTCATCCAGATGTATGTAGGCACATAGCTGCTATTAACATTAAATACAATCAGGATACACAGTAATTCCTGTTCAATTGTGAGTGTATATTTTCAGAAACTGCAAAAAGAAAACCAAACAACTCCCCCTCCTGAAATACACATATGGAGATCTTGTTTCTTATATAACGACTATTAACCATAACATTACAGAATCATAATGCGCTTATGGGAAAGGAGCCATGCCATGTCTATTGTGAATATGTATATTTTTTAAAATTTTCCTGGAAGAAAATGACCTGTATTGACTGATGATTATCAACAGCAGTTATAGCTGAAACTCAAATATATTTAATACTAATTCAGCTATTCCTGTTTCTGGCTTGTGTTGTCATCAGTAGGATACATTCTTGAAGATCATACTTCAGGTCAATATTCTTTCCTTCTTAAGCAGGGCCTGAAGAAACAAAATTTTTTTACAGAACTAAGAGAAAGTAGAACAAGGCAGGCCAAAGGCCCAAGGCATTTTCAGAGGCACTTTAGGAGACTGTAATCTCTGAATGGTATGACTTGAACCAGCCTTTTGCTAAGCCTACTGGTCCTGATCCAGCAAGATACTTAGATGCCTTTTATTTCAGCGGAACGCTGAGGCTGAGATTCTGGCCTTGTTAAAGTCGGTGACAAAACTGGATGGAATTAGCATTTCACTAATATAGAGTAGTTTAGAGGACATATGCTAAGGATGAAAAGAACTTTGATTCAAGTGTCTTCCTGCCTAAGTTTGGAAGAGGAGGGACCTGTGGCTCCATTATTTGATGTGTTTTTGGCTTGGGGCTTTTCTTGGATCCCAAGTGTTTTCCTACTGTGTGAAGACTAAATATGTTGAGGGAAGAAGAAGTTGAGATTGAGTATTTTAGAGGGGTCTTTTACAAAGTTTTAGATAATTCTGTATTGAAATGAACCTGTAGCAGCTCCAGTCACTACAGAAGCTTGTGCTGGATCCATAGAGGATATATGGTTCACTGTATACAGTTATCTGATGTATAAATAGGGGCAGTATATTAATCAAAGTTAGTCCATTGCCGAAACAGAAAAGCAGTGAAATGGCAACACTTCTGAGCTCCTTATGGAAGAGTCTGTCGATAGAACTGCAGTTGGGGCTGGGCAAGTTACCCATTTTTCCTCTTGGTTTGACAGTTAACCCAAAAGAAATCTTCCCGTTTTAGAATTAAATGACATTATTTTTACCTTTTTCATTTCTGAACCATACATATAAAAATAATTAGGGCCATATTAAGCAGATATCTTGCAAAGCATGGATGTCCCACATTGCACAATCAGATGCCGTATTCCATATGAATAGGGTGTAAGACGTGACTTTTCCCCATACTTCTGCAACAACTGTCTGATTTTCTAAATGCCAGACTGCACAGCAAGCATATGCAGATAAATCATGTGTGCATATTGGACATGTCAGACTTACTGGGCATGGACTGGGACACATTTCACAGCATGTGCTGCGGGTGTCATGCGCTGGACTTGCTAAGCATGTCTGGGACTGTCCCAGACCTCAGCATTTAAAATCTGGCAAGTCTCTATGAACTGTGTAGCAAAGGCACTTAACTCAGCTGGCTACTCTCCTGCCAGCAATGGAGAGTCCGCCTCTTCCAGGAAGTGATTCAGAAGGCCTAAATTAGATTCTTACTGCAAATTAGCCGATGGAGGCGTCCCCTTCTCTCTCCACTGACTATAAGAAAACTTTGGGGACTTTGTTCACTGGGGTGAGTGGGAAAAGCAAGACCTTCCTTTTAGCGAGTGGGGTCACACTGTGGAGTAAGATGTTTTTGTGGTCCCAGGTGAACCATTTTGGCAGCCATGTGGGGAACGGCTCTGCTTGATTCAGAGCATTGATTTGAACCAAGGTCTTGCATGTCAGCATCTTAACGACCATCCTATATGGCATACAGATGTGGGCTTGCCTCGGTTCTTCCTGTCTGAGTCGCCTTACTTGGCATAGAGTATTTAAATGTGCTTTTGGGTCAGAGAGCAGAACTGTCTGTTTTGCTAGGCGACTGTGACGCTTATTTGTATAGTGAGACAGCTGAATCCTGTTCCTGCTCCACTGAGTGTTCAATTACAGCAAAAATTATAACAGCATGAACAGGCAAGGCTGAGACTGCCCTCTCTCAGGTTGCTTTATAGTATGGTGTCTTCTGAGAGACTGGGATCACATTCCCTTATGGAGGGGAAGGAATTGAACCTGGTACCCCTGGATGCTATGGGAGCATTATTTCCAGCATTTCTTCCAAATCTGTGGTCTTCTACCTCACATAGACATGTCTTTTTTTTTTTTTTTTCCCCTTAAACAGGTGAATCTATTTGGTGAATATGGGTCTAGTTTAGGAGGGTGAAATTGCCCCACCCCAATAGTCTATTTCATATTCATCTCCTACTCCCCCCTCCAGTCTTGCCTCTTCCTAATTTTTAGAACAGGTTTTGGAACACATTATGCATACCATGATCCTTACCTGGTAAACACATATGCTGTACTCTCCTGCTGGGAGCAGTTCTATTGACTTCATGAGACTGACTATATAGTGTACGTAAGGATATGCTGAAGTATTTTAAAGTTTAGAGTGGTAGCAATATAAGTAACTTTTGAAGATTGTGTATTGCACACATTTATACATACACACAGCATTTTAAACTTTTCATGTAAGATTCAAATAGACTTACAAATATTTGGAGTTGGCACAAATCCACGTGACATCAAGGCACCTAAACAGAAGAAGTATTAATGCTGGATACTACTTCTGCGCTGGACATCACTGCAGATCCTAGACCATGTTTGTGTGCAGTGACTCTCTTGTTGCCTGGAGCCTTTGTCATTTGGGGGACATAGACCTAGGTGGCACAGCTGCAGAAACAGATAGATTCCACTTGTCCTGGAGGTGGGCATGGGTGGAAGAAAGACTGTCGATCTTCCCTGCCCTGAACGTTTCTCCCAACCCTCCATGTCATTCCTGTCTGCACAGACACAGGGCAGTTGTTCCTTCTGTTTGCTTGGTCTGGTAGTATGCATAGTTTTTGCCTGCTGTGGAGGACTTCTGCATATTCTTACAGCTTTTAATGAACAGTTTAACTTGAAGCAGTTTTGCTCCTCACAGTGGGTATCTGAAATGAAAGGTTTGGGAGGTGAGAGTCCTAACAGTTGGAGGTATCATCGAAATGTCTGCTCAATCTCGTATAATTGCAGGGGAACACTTCACCTTCACCCACACACACCCTGGGGCGGGGGGAATGCTGCAAAGGTGTGTAAGTTGGAGGAGTGCTGAAAGGCGTGTGCAGCGGTGCGGCGTGGTCATGAGAACCGTAAGGAGGAACAGGCTGGTGGATGAGAGAAATACTACTCTTATGCATATGCAGTGGCAGGGATAAAAGCTGTAAAGGTTAATGAAGAATGCTTTGAAAGTAGTAGTGGGTAAGGAGAAGGCAGCTTTGCAGAAATAGTGAAAAAGTTTGAAGACTGCTGTAGCAAAAGGTGTCACCTCGTGAAAGAGGTACATGCATGCTGAGAGTTTAGTTCGAAGGGAAAATGGTAGAGAAGGTGATCCAAGACTTGAAATGATGTTAAAATGAAAAATAAATGCTTACAAAAGAGTATATTTTCCTAAAGTATAACAATAAAGACATCCATGGGTGGGTTTTTAAGTAAAGTTGATCTCATTCTAGAAGAGGCAATACGTTTATGTCAGGCAGCAGAACAAACAGAAATAGCAAGAGAAACCTGAAAGACAGACACAGGATGCTTGTCGGCATGTACCATTGCAAAAATCAAACAGGCCAAGTACAGGAGTGTCGAAAGTTATGGAAACAGTGGCAGCAATGTGGCAGTCAGCATGAGTATTAGAAATACTCTGGATATTGACAAATGTGCAGATACTGTAATAAACACATCATGATGCTAATATGTGCAGTGAAAGTAAGAAACTACTTATATTAAGTGAAGAACAGGATTCCTCAAGTGAAGAGAAAGTGCTTTTTTTAGGAATGCTAATGGAAGAGCTATAGATTCAAAAGATTGGCCAATTAAAATGAGGAGAAATGGACTATATAGGACAGAGAACAGAGTGGAAATAAATGTGATAACAGAAAGTGAAATAGGGAACTGTAAAGAGCACATGAATGTGCAAGAATAAAGACTGCCTCTGAAATGCTTTAACAGAGGAGCAATTTTAATGCTGTTGAAATGCTCCCTGAAAAATGCATTGGGTTAAATTTAAATGGTAACATTGGTGTTGACATACAGAAGGTGGCAACCTGTTCTGGGCCTAGAAGAGTGAGATAATCATTAAGAGAGTCAACATCATGGAAGGTCAAAAACACAACCCATAACCCTTTTGGAATGCTTTGGTACCATAATGTGAAGATGTATTTATGTATGTCTTCCATTAAGAGACAAGATATGGCTTGGAGACTACATAGATCTGTGGTCAGGGCTATACAGAATGTTTCACAAGTCTGGAGAAAGAGGCTAGGAAATGAGTTGTGAACTAAGGCAGCAGATGGTATCATTTGAAGAACAGAAAAAATATCTACAAATTGAGTTCTTTATGTAATAATTGCAGAGAAAAAAGAATGGAGACTATGACCATATGTAGACTCTTCAGACTTAAATAAAAACAGAAAAAGGAACATTTTTGCTGTCTTATGGAAAGGAGAATGTTGTTTGAGATGTCAGGAGTCAAATTATTCAGCAGATTTAATGCATTAACAGGATATATATGGATTTTCCTGGATAGATGGCTTTAAGCTTTGCAGTTTCATTCCAGTGTTTGGAAGTACTACCTTTTGATCTGTATTTGGCACGAGGTGTTTTGCATGCAGTGAATGAGGCAGTGGACAGTGTAGCAGGTACGGACCTCTGTCTTGATGAACCAGTGAATACCAGAGCAGAATGAACAGAGTATTTGACATTCCAAGAGCCAGTAATTTTAGGCTGAATAAAGGCGGGTATTAATGACAAACACTGGTAATAATATATTTGGGGGGAAGACTGGCCTCGGAGGGAATTTCAGAGGGAATTTTTTATGTTGAATCAAAGAGTCAGGGAATACTGAGCATGTCAAAACCTGGAGATAGGAAAAAGACTTAAAATGTTGTGAAGCGTACTGATTTATGTTAACAAGTACTTATCTAACTCTGAAGGACGTGCAGCTCACTTAAGACATCCCTTCTACAAAGTCACTTCCTGGAACATGAGTGCCTGGGAAAAAAAGAATTCAAAGGTTTTGACATCAACCAAGATGCTTTAATGTTTTGATTCACTGAAAGACCTGAAAAGATGTGTCTAAAGGATGGTTAGGATCAATCTTACTGCACTATTATGGAACTGATGTTTTGTCAGTCTCATTTGCATCAAGGCCAGTGACAGCTACAGAGGTGGTGTATGCAAATGCTGAAAAAGAGAGTGGTTGTGTTACTAGTCTCTGAAAAGTCATCACACTAGGTGACTCTATAGGAGAAAGAATTGTCACATGTATTTATTTGTATTTATTCATTCCTTAAAGATGTCCTTTCTTCCTAGCAAGCCAAATAATAATAAAAAATGTTAGTCTTACGTCTGCTTTCTGTCAAGAACTAATAAACAGCCACATTCATTGCTCTCCTTTTGTATGTTTATTTAATGCATGATTTTTTGTGTATATATTATAAAGGGTCAGTACAGCAATTTAAGCCCCTTCCTGTCAGTCTGCAGAGATTATTTCATACACAGTGGATGAAACGTGTTTTGTACATAAGTATAAGGTCAGTGATTAAGACATATCTTTTTGAATAAATAAGTTATTGTCTGGACAGCTGATACTTCTTTCTGACTATATCAAGGGATATCAACATTTCCCAAAAATCTTTGCTAAGGAAAAGCTAGACTATGGCTGTCACCTGTCCTCTGGAGAAATGTTAAAAATTGATGTCTTGGTGAAATATCAAATGTATGAACTTTATGGAGCTCAAGGGGGAGGACAGGTGTCTGAATGGAGAAAATAGGCAAATAAGCTTTGCATTCATTCTGGGGAAAGTAATTCTGAAGGTGGAGCTCGTCAAGGACATGAATCCCAAATCTGGAGAGCTGCATGAAATGTCTTGAGAGTTAGCTTGATTTGGTTTGCTGCTACTTGAAAAGAACAGAACAAACACCTTCAAGCCAAACCAGAGACATAAGTAAGCCCAAGAGTGCACTACATTTCATATTCCCATTTTCTAAATATAGTAACTGTTTTCTTAAATTCTGCATTGTGGTTATATTAATTTATTTTTAATTTTGCCTTAATGTTTACATACTGTCAGGAGTGAACTAAGGTTAGCTGGCAAACCATGGGCTTTCCGTTTCCCAGGGAGTTGCAGTCTTAAGTAAGAGTATGGATCCACTCCTGCAGTGTCAAAACAAGACTGGGATCTCCACTTAATTCCAGATTTCTCCTGCTTTAAACTGGTGGATTGGTGCTAATTGTTCGGGGTGATGGCTTTGGAGAAGCAATTCCCAATGGCATCTGCATGTACTACTAATTGGATACTACTAATTGGACAATCATAGCATCTTGACATGGAGCAGAATGTCTGACCCCACCCTCTCCTGGCAGTTGATGCAGCCACACATTGAGAACAGGGAATTCTTGAAGTTAACTGTGATCTGTGACCTTGGCCATGAGTTGCTAAGTTCCAGATCGCCCTGAACAGCGTGTTATCTGAATGTGGGATATACGTAGTGAAGAATTTGCTCCAAAAACAGGCATGCCTGTGGCTGTAAAGAAAGATCCCAGAGTTTATTATGTCAGCTCCAGAGCTGCTGTAGTAGCATGTGGAGAGCTACCTCCTGTAGTGTTCTGTGATTAATGGTTAAATACTCTAAATGGGAGACAAAAAAACCCTAAAGGATGAACTTAAGGAGCCTGTGATAGTGGCAATCAGTTTTCTACTCTTTGTGAAATACAAAATGATTCACAGTTTAAAAAAAAATGCCACCACAGCACTTCCTCAGAATTTGTCAGGAGACACCAGACAGCCAAGCAGTCGAGCACCAGTTTGTAAAATTGCTGAATGCCAGGTAAGTCCACAGTGGACTATCGTGACACACTGCCTCTTTGCTGAGTTACGGCATGCTCATTTCATAGTAGAAGTTCTGTTTCTAGAGGTTGGCCTCATGAAGTCTAGCAGTGATGGTATCAGACAGAGACAGTAAAATAGAATAAAATAATTGGAGTAAGGCTGTATATCTGTAGAGAACTTGTCACTTGTAGGTGTCTAGATCATGTTCATTGCTTACTGCTAGAGTTACCTTCCTAGGGTGAGCTTGGTCCTATGTACAAAGGTTTCTTGGTTGAGCAGAGATTGTACCATTGGTCCCTACATCTGTTTAAACCTGGCATTCCTGATATGCAGCATTGTGTAGCTCTATGTTTCATTTTCAAACTATGTGAGTTCATGCCCCTCGAGCATTATTTTAAATTCGGTTTCAGAGGGGCTGCAAATTAAACCCATTTGAATCTGCCAAGTTTCATCAAGTGTTGTGTCAAGCTTACAAATTCTGTATGAATTTGATGCATAACCATAAATCAGCCCAGGTGTGCTGAAAATGTCCGTAAGCTTTAGCATATCTTTTGATGAACTTCATTTGATATTTGAGTTTGTAAGAAAATACAGCACTAGGGAATTTTGCAGTGTTTAATTGTGGATGTTACCATAAAACTCTCACAGTAGTATAGACCCTAGTTGTAGGGACATATGTGACTTGTCATTAAATGGTAATTCATCTACTGACAGTTTAATGTCTGGACTGTGCTGCCTTTTTCCCGAAAGATCTGGTGAAAAAATAACTCAGAATAAAAAGTTTTCCTAAAGTTCAGAAACATTTCACCAGGGGATGTTTATTAATTTTCAGAACTTTTTTTCCTAGCCTTATGAATCAGGGCTAAGCATATAATTGATTTATTTTTTTGAGTGTTAAGAAAATATTTTTCCTGTAAAGGGGGTTTTCTGGCAAGAGAAATATTTCTGGAGCTGAATTACAGTGTTATTTGCTTGCATCTATGTTGTTAAGACTAGTGTGCACTAGTTTTCCAGCATGTCCTTATAGCTCCAGATGGTGTAGTATACCTTGAAATACATTAATCCAGAGAAAATAGAGTAAATCAAATATGTTTAGGGAGACACAGTTCTGCTGACCAGTTTTTTTCAGGTTAAGGAAAAGATGTGAAAGAGTGAAATACTTTTTTGAGCTGTTGAAGCACAAAAGAATCTGGACTGCTTTAAAGAGCAGAACCTGCTTCTCTTCATGCTCTTGAAGTTCAGAGGTTGCTTTACGGACATTATACAGACTGTATCCATAGTCTTTCACATGTGTAATAAACAGAAGTGAAGACCACCCTCTTAAAGGAGAACTTATTTGGAGGAGTTAAATCTTTTACCATAGGATTTTAAAATATCCTTTTCAGAATGTTGCAGAAGTGGTGAAGTACAAGTGTGTGACAGTACTCAATAGCTACTGAAGTGTGCTGAGATGAGTATGTTATTGTAGGTTGCAATGTGCAGTCAGTAGGTGTGTGATTCTGAATGCCTTTATTAGAATTAATCAGCAGTTTACAAAGGGGAGATGAAATTAAAGGTCTGAAAACAAATATTGTTTACTGACGACTCATTGAAGGAGAGACAAAATGCTATAGTATAATCAAGCGAATAGTATTGTAGACAGCTGAGGGTTTGGTTTAGAGGCAGCAGTTGGTGTTTGTGAGCTGATACTTGTGATCCGACTGGGTACTATCCAGCCAGGTTTTGGCGGCACTACGCTTTGCTGTGGTGTGCAGCGGGAGCTTCCAAGCTCCTCATGTGACTTTAGCCAGCCATGAGTCAGGATGTTTTTCTTCTGTGCTACAATAAAAAATGTTCAGTTAAAGAACAGGCTGGATATTCTTAAGGACAGGCAGGCAAATTGCATTTCTCAGCATCACCCACTGCAAGTTGGAGCTTTTAGAGTATTAATGTTTGATGATAAATAACATCAAAGTAGAGTAGTTGTGAAGAAGGTAAAAATAGTCTTCACTTAGAGAAGAGTTTTTATTTCAAAACTCCCTCTAAATTAAACAAAAGAACAGCTTCCCCTTGCAGTGTACAGCTACATCATCATTACTCCTTTCTTTCTCACTGATGTGAAATAGCTGCAAAGATTTAACTTTAAAAAAGATTTGTTAAGCAAGTAAGGAAGCATAGGAGAACCTGACCTGCTTGTGGTAATTTACATCTGTCTACTCTTCAGGGATTTCCAACTGTGTAAAATTTGCTTTACTGTCATGTTCTGTACTGAGAGGTTTTTTTTACAAATGTATTGCAGAGCAGTTATTGCTTTGACTTAGTCACACTTAGCCAAAATTTCTTCTGAGTCCCTACTCAAAATATGGTTATGGAAAATCAGTGGTTTCTTTTGGTTCTTTCAGTTAGGAATTGGAATCATAAATGATTCACCATAAAGAAACTAGTACTAGCTCAGAGTAAAGTATGCCTCCCTTGCTTTTCTTTTAAGGGATGCAATAAGAGATGGAAAGAAATGATAAGAAATTCATGCTGCTGCTTCTTCCCAAATATCATCCTTTTGGTTTGTTCCCTAATGGACCAACACTGATCTTTTTATATAGTTTGTGTGCTCATACTCAGATCTTAATCTGATGTAAATTGTGGTTGCTTCATTAACTTCAGTAGAGCTGAGCTCTTTTACGACTGGTTGAGGTTTACCACGGAATGTAATACAGGAGTGTATTTCTGTGCAACACTATACGTTATGTCAAGTTTTGTAGCTTCTCATAGTGGGAGGTTCTGGTTAAATGTTTTTATGATTAAAATTGCAATGTCAGATCTGGATTTGTGATAAATGTGTTTAAGTGATGGATCTGCATTCTGGCAGTGTTTGTCAGAGAGTTTTTTGATGGCTTAATCTTCAGCTAGTACAACTGGTCACTTAGTTCCTTTTATTCTACTCTTCTGAGTCTCTTCTCCCTCTGTTTCTCTGTCCATTTTCTTCAATTTCTGCTCTTTGTTCTCCCTATCTCTATCTGGTCTTGACAGGATTCTCGTTGGTTGAACACTGCAGACAGGATGAAGGTGTCTTTGATACCTCTTACATGACTTTATTTTTGCATGATGAGGTCCAAGTGACAGAGAAGGTGATAATTAAATCATGAGTTCTTCTCTAGGGCAGGTTCAGAGGAAGTACAATCATTCACTTGCAGGACTCTCAGGTGGAAGAATTGATAGTCTTTTATAAACTACTTAATCACTTTTACATGGTAAAATATGTAAAAAAACCCAGATTAATAAACTCCAACTGAGTAAATCAGATTGCCTTAAAAAATCCAAGGAAAGAACCACAAAATACGAAGGACTCTATTGTCTTGTAATGGGTGCACCATGTTAGTCTTATCCTAAGAAGCCCTGCAAAGCAGTCATTGATGTCATATGATGCTGTGGTAACATGTTTTGTCTAGCATCATGCATTGTCTTTTTCCTGCCCTTGTTCTTCCCAAGGGACAATGAATCCCATTAGGGGAATTTTTTTGCTTTTTCTGGTGCTCGGCAAGACCATAGCCTAAATCAGCATTGCAGCTTTGGAGGGAAGCTCAGCCCACCTCTTGGGATTCTCAAGCTTCTGTTGGGATGTGGGCACAGCGTGAATTTCCCTTAACACACCAGTTAAGGTAGATGGCTTGCCTTCGGGAAAGCAATATATCTTCTTTCCAATTCACCAGAATTCCCTTTAAATAAAAAAAAAATGCTTAAAATGAAGACAAGTTTTATTGTAGCAAAGAAAGACTCATTCTTTTTAGGAAAACCTGCAGCTTTGCTTAATTCTGGATGCTTATGAAAATACAAGTGAAACTCAGTTTCAATTTGTCTGTGACTGGGGTTATCTTTTGAAATGCATGGACTCTGTAGCAAGGCATCTCTTACATCAGGCTTACTTTTCTGCCCGTAATGTCAGTTGAATTGCAGTTTTGACCAATTTCTTCTTCCTAGACTGCATGAGTTGCACTGTGGAACTTTTTTTCTTGCTGCACAAGAGGTAACAGATTATATATCATCCCATGTATTATCTGTACAACATTTTAATGTTCAGTCTGTGGGATGTCACTGGTCATTCATAGATCTCGCATGGTAATAATACAAAAGACCAGCTTGCATGCCCACATACTTTGGGAGTTCAGGCAAATACTCATGCTATGTGAGTGGACTCAGTGCTTTGGTCTATTATGACAGTTTCTCTTCTCTTAATTTCCACTTGTGTATGTAATATAATCAAGTGTAGCCTCCCTTTCTTCTGTTTTCCTATTGCCACACCTTGTAAATAGAACTGAAACTACTTTGTGGCAGGGACAAAATCAGTTTAACAAGTGATTAAGTTAACAATATGAGAGAAAAGACTAGGGCAGTCTGATCCCCCCTCAATGTAAGTGGGGGTAACTCCACTGTCACCATTAAAGTTGGCCCTTTTGCTGTTGTGAAATGCATGAGGTAGGGAAGTGTGTCATGGAAAATGGTGATGCAGCTTCATTTACTGTGCCTTCAGGGTGACTTGCTTCCTTGATGAACGAGGCTTCATTTCCCCTGTGTAAAACTCAACTATTTCTCCTCTAGCCCTGTCCCACGAAGTACCATTTAAATGACGGGGAAGATTTTAAGAAGCACTTTCGCTCTGCAGATGTTCTAACTAGATCTTAGTGTTAATTGCAATAGGTCAACAATCACTGCTGACTTCCAGACATCAGTGCTTGATCTCTGAACAGTCAAAGCCATGGAAGTATTCACTTTCATACTTTTTTCTGTCTTGCTTTTTCAACAGTTACATCGCAAACCAGCAGAAATTAGAAAGTATCAATGACAACGAAGTTGGATTTTATGTTGGACTTAAAAATCTGTGAGTATATGGGATGCATATTTTATAAAGCTATTTTTTCTTTATTTCTTTTATAGAAGCATACAGAGACCTTATCAGAGTGTAGGCCTAACTTTGTGTGTTACAGAGGACAGTTGTAGATCTTGCGGTTCAGCCTAGTTGATATTTCATCCACATTCTTATTTTAACCATTACTACCATTATTCTTTCCATTGTATTTTAAATGAACTGTTCTAACAGTTTTATATACCTTCACAGGACTGTGGTGGATTCAGGCTTAAGGTTTGTGTCCCATCAGGCATTTGTGAAAAACGTCAACCTACAATACATGTGAGTAAGAACAGTGTCTGCCTTCTATGCCAAAACTGCCCAACTCACGTTAATTTATTTAACTGTTAATTTATTTCTCTCTTTTACCATTTCCTTCACAAAAAATGTTTTAACAGGACAGATTTAAAATGCTCTTCTCTCATTACTTGACCCTAAATAAGATATGTATGGTAAGGAACTGGCAGAACACAGGACATGTACGGTAAGGAACTGGCGGACCACAAGAACATAATGTTGGGTGGCAAAAAGACTGTCCAGTTTATTATCCTGTCTCTAACAATGGACTCTGGCTGTGTCTTTTGTGGTAAGTAGTATAGAACAAAGAGGGCCTCTCTCAGCTGAGTGAGTTGGTGCCAAGGGTATGATGTCCACACCGTGCATCACACTCAGTGACATGGGTTTGACTTTGGACTAGCTCTAGTCTGATTCAGTGGGCTGAACATGTTTTAGCAGCTAGAAGTGCATTTGGTCCATGCATGGAGCACATCTAACGTAATTTGACCAGTGTGCATACCCAGAGACTGTGGTGTGACTGTGAACTTAAGTCTTGGGGCTGATCAGAAGATTCACTTCAGAAGCTCATTCAAGATCCGAACTAATTTACCCAAATATAATATAAGAATATATGAGTGAGGTTACTTTCACACCCAAATGCCATTTGTGGTTCATGAACATCAGGAAGCAGAGTTGATGCCTGTGCAGCTTTTTGACTGTGTTTTTTCTAGATTACTTACAGTTTAGATTTAGCAAAGGCTGAACTGATCAAAGTTCTTTATAAAAGTACAGAGCAAAATGATCAGCTAAAATGAAAGGCTTTGTTTCTTTTTAATATAAGTACATGTCCCCAAAGGACTGTAGTGCCTTTTGGTGGGACAGACATGGAGCAGCTTGCTTTGCTACTTACAGGGAAAACTGTGGATCTAGTCCTATGTAACATTGAGATCTTGTGAGGGGCTCAGTTCCTCACAGGTACCGTGTTTTAGCCAAGTACTAAAGTGTGTGTTTAAGTCCATCCATCTTTGTTAGATATATTTATCACTTAATTAAACCCTTTGCTTTTATTAAAGTCCTAATCAGATCAAGAAGACATAAGGCCAAGCCTCAGGCTTGTAAGCTAAATGCTTCCTTGTAATATGGAAGAATTGTTGAATTGAGCTTAGGACTGATTGCTTTGTTAATAAAATGGACTCACTTTCTGCACCTGTGTTTTCCAAGGAATAGCAATTAATTTCTGTAAGGAAGTGGATGTGAATGTCCATATCTGCCTAAGCAGTAACTGCTGTCCTTAATGTGGAACAGTCACCGGAGGAGTGTGAACCAGATCTTGTCGGCCTATGAGGCTTACATATTACTTCATATAGTCATTAATAAAGTAAATAGCTTTTAACTGTAATCGGTTGGTGATATAAGGGAAGTATCTTCTAGAGTGAATTAATGTGTTTACCTGTGTAACAATTGCTCAGTGAATTATGGTTGTAAAAGATGAAGTTCCCTAAAACCAAGTGCATATGCCCTGGCTGTGGAAATGCTCAATAAGAACTTACTGGCTGAGAGGCATATTTACAGAGAAACATTTAGCAGCTGTGCGGGGACAGAATCTCAGCATGATGCAGCAGAACAAAGCAAATTCAGTCTGTGATCAAAAGTAATTTTGTGTTAGACTTTTGCATCTTTTCCCCATTACATTAGCCCCTGGGAAGGCATCTATCGTAATACTGTATACAGATTAGGACACCGAATCTACTCATCTAGAAAGATATTACAGAGAAGAGCAACAGAGCTATAAGGAGTTTGTAAAGCAAATAATTTAAGGAGACTCAGAGGCTGAGTATGTTCAGTCCGATAGAGAGAAGACTGAATAGTAACATACATCTTCTTATCTTTAAAAGAATAGCAATTACGATGAGGAGAACAATCAGTTTTCTCCATGACCATGAGTACAGAGCGAAAAATAATGAGTTTAATTTGGAGCAAGGTAAATGGATGTTTGGAAGAGCTTCCCAGCTGTATGGGCAAGTACACGCTGCAAAAGGTAACTAAGACAATTGGTGGGATCCTCTTCATAGTCTTTTTTGCCTGGTTCCTTAAGAAAAGGAGGTTCATGCAGTCAGAAAGTGTCTTTGTCCCCAGTGGTTGATTCTAACCAAAACTTACACAGGTAAACAGGTTTTCTGAAAACTGACCACTGGACAGGACAGGGAGACCCTATTAGAGTTCCCACTTAAGGGAGAAGTATCGTGCTTATATGTCCTGTTAGGCACTAGAGAATCCATGTGGACAAGATGTCTTTAAAATACTTAAGCTACAGGAAAAGCTTCAACTGGAGCACACAATAAAACATGGAATACATATCTGTTGGTATGCAGGCTTTATTAGAACTCTAGTTCATGAAACTGCTTGTTAGAAACAAATTAAGGTGACTGACATCTGTTACGTTGATGTACATGGAATCCCAATCCAGAATACTTAACGTTATGAACCAGGGGCTTATCTGGTCTCATACTGTGTTTTCTTTTGGTGGGGAATTAGTAATCTTAGCAGACACAGGATAAGCCCAGATAAGACTGAAAATATTAAGTGGCACCACCTTCTCTATATATATGTGACAAAGCAGTTAGTATGGAGACATTTTTTGCCTAGGCTGATCTATTATCCCTGCAAAAAATGCATTTGTTTGTTTCCGCTGGGAAGTCTTGCTGCATGTTAAAATGTTTCTGGAAACCCTGGTGAATCATTGCTTGTTGTCATCAGCAATAAAACTCCTGTTGACTGCACTGGGAAGGAACTGCAGATGCTGTTGTGGTTGTGACAGTGAAAACTATTAAGTGCTGAAATCATTTCACTTTGCACGAATAGCCTCCGAGTACAGGTCTTTGAGGAGTCTTGCATTTTATTTTAAAACATCAGTTTGTTACTATCCCATAAAGAAAACAAAACCTATTTTTGTGATACTATTACAGTTTTCTTTTCCTTCTGTGAAACACCTTTTAATGTAGTTAAGAAGCTTTATTACAAGAATATAGCATTTATTTTATGAATCATATAAGAATATAGAATTATAAGGAACTTATTAACACATATTTCCTTAAGCCTTTTCTTTGTCATTACCTTCTTTTCTCAGCCAAACTTCTGTAGCCCAAATATCTTTCTAAAGTTATGTATGATGACAAGACTTGAGTAATAATATAAACAATAGAAGGATAAATGCTCCAATAGATACCACTTAAATGTAATTAATAGCCTTGCTCATCTAATTCTGCTATTCTCATTGACCTCAGACTCAAATTAGTCAACAGACACATTTAGCAAGCTATTAAACAGTCCTAGTTTAGTAGTGCTGTAATTTATAAAATCATCTACTGCTAAAAATAATTTTAATAGACCTGATTAATACACATGCATGGTATTCTGTCAATACCTTTAAATACAGAAATAAATTTCACAGCAAGTGCATTATTTCCTAAAACATTAAAAAATAGTTACTGTTATGTACTAGGCTGTGTATAATTGTATTGCTGAATCATAGATTTGTGAGTGTAGTATACATAAAACTCTAGGTATTAAGATGTGTTTGTCTTTCTACACTGTTCAGGTTTAGGGAAGGCAACCAAATGAAACCATTTGAGACCTTGCAGCAGATTTTCCCTTGCTTGCACACAGGGCTGGCTCCAGCCATAGGCAGAGCAGACAGTTGCCTGTGGAGGGAGACAGAGAGTAGCAAAATGGCCATTTCTTCACCTCTTCCCCCCAGTACTTAAATCTGTTCCATCCTCTTCCTTCCTGCCTCCCCTTGTCAGGAGTGGTGTAGATGGTAGAGCTGTGCCTGTGTTGCTAGCTGTGTGAATATTTTTGCAGCTTCTCAGGCTGCTTTTGCACTCCTCACATTGCCACAGGTTTGCTTTTAGCTGAATTAGGGCTAGCAAGTTTAAAGTGAGCTTGATATTCATATGTAAAGTACGGGCACGCTTTTGACTGAATTTGGGTCCTATCCTTAGGTATAGCTTTGGAGCCAGGCTCTGTACTCCAGACTTTTTTTTTTTTTTTTTAGAAAAAAAGGCTTTAGAACCCCAGATGGATCTTCTTTGGGCTGCTCACCATGATCTTTTTATGTGTAGTTGAATTGGGGAACTAATTTGTATTCTCATTCCATGGAAGTGGAAGTGTGGTCCTTAACTACTCCATAATAAGCTTGGTAGTGATTTTTTCACTTAACATGGATTAAAGAGACTGCAGCAGGCATCTCTATAATCAATATAAAGTGCTCAATTTCTGAAAAAAAATATATAACAGTAAATTTACTGTCAAAGTATAGTTTAAGGTAATAAATCAATAACAGTGGTCTGAAAAATTTTTGTTGAATTACTTGCCAACTTGAAAAACCTTAAGGTGCTAAACTACGTGGGAGGAAAGGCTACAGTCTTGGAAGCACTAAATGTTTCAACCCGTGATTGAGAATATAGACACAGAAATTTTTAATTACTTTTCTTACTGTTCTTACTTCCCTTTCCTGGTGTGTATCAAGCACAACTGGTAAAAATCTGAAAACACAATTAAAACTATCAAGGTGCTTTTGGTTTTTCGAAACTGGAGTTGTTAAAATAATGACTCCTTATTCTTTTGATAGTTTTACTTAAATTATCAGTCCCCTTTTTTCACTGGCTCACATGGAATCATTGATACCTGCACAAGGTGTTCAGACGGTAACATACCTGGTGACAGTTGGGCAGTAAGTCTGGCTCACGAATCTAAGCAAGGGCTATTCTACTGCCTAAAGGTTTGCAGTAATCCTCCAAAAGCAATGACTGGCCTGAGGCTAAATGACAAGAAGCTATAGCTATGGCAGCACCTGATTCTCACAGTCTGCTCTCTGATAGAGTTCATAGCTCTGAAGCAGGCAGCTCGGCACCTCATGAAGAGATAGGATGAGTTAAATGACCATGAGTAAGTCGAGCAAGGAAACATGTAAGCAGCCAGGAGGAAATCCATAGGAAAAATGGGACTTCAGTCCTGCTTGTGAAGTAGGTGGGCTGTTATGCCCATGCTGGGTGACTAACAGCAAACAATCTCCCAGAGTCAGTCTTTATGTTTTTAAGATATTCTTGAAAATTTTATTTTTAAGATTTTATCTTCTTAAGAGAAAGAAGAGAGAAATACCATCTCATAGGATGGCTGGGGCTCTTACATAAGATGTTTGAGGCCCATTTTCAGATCTGTATTGTGATACTTCAGGGTTTAGAAGGTGTTGGTGGTAGAGGGTTTGAAATCTGCCTTGATTTGCCTTGGTCTGGAATCAGAGTTTGAGCCTGGCTCTCCCGTTAGGGTGCCAGGGAAGAGCATACAAAATGAAGTGGCTTCAGCTCAACAGAGATTTCCCTGAGGAAGCCACTGTCTGATGGTTAGGGAGTCCTCCTGGTATGGAAGAGCAGGGTCCTCTGCTGTGTGGAAACCAGGATTCAAACCTGGTTGTCACACGACCTGGAATATGTTGCCTCCTACTAGAGTGGTGAGTGGCATGGGTACCTATCTGCAGGTAGAACCCACTGTATATCTGGTTGTCTTGTGGAAAAGGTAGGATTTAGTTGCTGTGCAGGTAAAAGAAACAGGTGCATGCCTTCTTTGGTAATACCACAGGGGCATCCGCATGTGCTGCTTGGCAGTGTCAGAACCAGAGGGGTTCTCCTGCATGGCAGGTGAAGAATTGTCCATGGAAGGATGGGGTTTGATGGGCTTCATGTTGCCTCAGTGCTGGAGACAAAAGCCCAAGTCTGTGTAAGGATTTAACTTCTTTCTTTCAACCTCCCAACATATGGCTTATACATATTAGGGAAAAAATCATAGTGGCAGTTTTTACTTATAACACAACTTCTGTCCTACATGCGAATTGTACTTTAATTTTGATATATCTGATCAGGGTACACGAGATGTTTCCACCAGCATCTACTGTAGGGCAGCTCAGTTGACCTGAGTAATGAAACAGTAGCTCACCCATTTTGTTCTCACACATTAGGACCAGTCAATTTCTAAACTTCAGGCTGTTGTTTGCCACAAGGAATCAACGAGGAAATACAGTAAATAAAATCTCTCACAGATTCTTTTTTCAACATTTGTAGAAGATCCAACTTGTAATTTCTCTGAAAATTATCTCATACTCAGAGATCAAGGGCTGAAAGTAGGGGAAGTAAACACTGTGTTTTTTAGTCAGGGAAAAAAAAAAAGAGGTTTAATCCCTAGTTTTAAATGCTATGCAACTTAAAATATGGAGCCCCTATGGCACCTCTATAATACCACATAAAACTCATGGGGTATTTTGGCTCATAATGCTGATTTGCACTACACTACTGGCAGTTTTACAGTTTACTGCTCTCACTATCTTTAATTTGTGGACTGATAAGACTATAGAAAACCAGCATTATTTTCCTTTGAGGTGGAGAAAGCATTTTTGTAAACCTGGGAGGGGAGGAGCATTTCTGATTCCGATGAGCATTTCTTTGCTCTGCATAATGGGAGAGGACCTTTCACTTAATTACCACTGGAAACTGTAAATGCTTAATTGACATAAAAAAGCCCAATATAGGCATTTTACATTTTTGCTTTTGATCTTTCCTGTGGGTGCATATTGCACATGTAATCTGAAAAGAATAACTAAAAGTCTCTGATGTGGATGTGTGCTAGCATGTGAGGAGGGCTTATGTGAGTACAGAGTTTGGTGCAGTATCAAAGAAAGGGATACAACCATTTCACTTATGAATATATTAAGCATATAATTAACACCTGGACTTTATATAATACTTGTGAAACACAATTAAATCTGCTGATTTTCTGTAATGAACACAAGTGCTTTAAGTGAAAATATTGATCCCTGCTGAGTTTGATTTTGAATGTATTTGACTTAAGATGCAGACTGGATTCAAATCCTTGAAACCCATCAAACCATAAAATGAGACTGAGCACCACTTCTTTACAACTGAAATCAAAGGAATAAGGGGTTTTTGAGCTGGTTTGAGTTCTTAATTTTTTTAAGAAACACAAACTGTATTTTCAGTGTAAGAAGAAACAATTCTAATTAATACAATTTTTCTGTTTTCCCATAGCAATTTATCCAGAAACAAGCTCTCAAGTTTGTCCAAGAAGCCTTTTCGCCATCTGGGTTTGACTGACCTGTAAGTTGTCATTTTTTAAAATAAAGTTTATTTATGGCTCAATGAAAGAATAGGACTTTGAAGTTTATTCTGTTAAAGCTACAGGTCCATCAAAGATTAGAAATTAAATTCTGACCCAAAGAAAGCAGCAATGCTGGACACTTAAATACAGAGAGATTTTCATTCCAGGGCTTCAAGAACGTCAAGTGTATCTTTTAAAACAATGTAGAGGTCAAAATAGCTTCTTCCCTTCAGCTTTGAAATATTTTATTGTGAGATTACTTCACACAAAACTACTGGTGTTTGTATTAAATATTTGAGCTAGTGGAAATACAGCCTTCTACATATCTTCAAATGAAGCCTCTCTCTCGTATTCTTATATTGGCCCCACAGCTGCTATGCTTGTGGTTGGCTATTGAAGAATATTTTTATTTTCTCAAATTCTCTGAGTTGCATTGTGCTTTACATAATGGTAATGAAGCACTGGTAAACGTGTATTTGTTGATTGTTTCAATATTACATTTTTATCCTCTGTTCCATCAAGCAGAATTTCTGTATTGGTATACATTCCAAAATTTTGGTCTTCTTGTGCATTCTTTGCTAATATGTGGGACTGCAGAGAGCCTGCAGGAGCTTTGGTAGGGCTGGGGCTGCAGAGGACGGGGAGATTGCTCTCCCAGAGCTCCAAGCAGAGTCAGAAGTTGTCCAAAATGCCATTCCAACTATTGCAACACCAGCCTTGCAATCCTCAACCTCTTCCGATGAACGTCAGCATGTGAGAAATGAAATGAGCAAATCCCAGTGCCACAAAAAGAGGTTATGCCCCTTAGGTATGTTTTGTTGATACTTAAGTTGGTATAATCACTTTCTTCACAGCCCAGGGAACATTGCTCACTGGAATTTTCTTTCATAACTTGGCGGTCGCCAAGCACTCTGATGGAGAGACTGCTTAGTTGCAGAGCACTGACATTTCTTTATGCCCTGAATAGGTCTGTTGGTTCTGAAGTCCCTGTTTCTTCATGTGCTGTATCTAGTCCCTGCCAAAAAGCCAGTGTTAGTGCATACTTAGCTGTAGGTTCTATGTTTTGTAGTTGTCATGACCTCAAAAAAATAGATACAGGACTCAGACCAGTGCACAGTGTGGAGCTTGGGCTTCTCCTAATTTTTCTAAGCAGTTAGTGGAGAAATGGAGTCATCTTTGCCCCTCTCCCAGGGTTGCAGAAATGTAAGAGTGGGTATGCTCTAGCTTAGGATGTGTACAAAAAAGGAAATGACTGTAATTTTGAAGGCATACTCTGCTCCCAGTTTCTTGGAGTTTGCTGCCACTAACAGGTTTATTCCAGAGCACAACTCAAGCCACTCCTGAATCTCTCCATCTCAGGCGAACAGCGTCCTTTAGGCTGTGGGTGGAGTGAGTACTTGCGAAGACTTTGAAGAGTGACTTCAATGTTGCTGATCTTTCTGAAGAAGTTGGTTTGCTCCTGGGCAGAAGGAAGTAAAAAAGGATTTGAGACAGAGTGTGAGAGAATCAAATGTTAAGATATGTGATGGGAATTATGGAAGTGAGGTTTAATAATGCACTTGGAGGCAAAACAACTGGCTGATGTGAATTAGGAGTCAATATGTTTGTGTTGGACTACCACAGTGGGAACAATGGCCATTCAGTGTCATGGTAGTAGAAGCAGAGGAAGGGTGCTGGGAGTGAGCCAGACATGGGAAAAATGGATGGCGTGAAGGTTAAGCCTAAAGTAAAGTACCTAAAGTATTTGAGGTATGGAGGCAATGTGTGATGAGGGACAAGTTGAGAGAGAGAGAGAGGATACAAAATTGAAGTAGAGTGTTACGGGCTTAGGAAAGAGTTGGAGTGTAGGGATAGAAGAACTAAAGTTATGCAAACAGAGATTGCTATGAATTGAGCTAAACAGACGTGGGGCAAGTGAGGGAAAGAAAATGGGGGGAAGAAAGCAGAGCCTGAAGGGAGGAAAAACAGTGACAATATTAGTATCAATTGAACAATTCTGTTGATAAGTGGCTAATACATAGCTGGAAAATCAGAGAGAGGAGAGAAGGAAGAGTATTGGAAGGGGAATCCGAGAGAATGATGCCATAAATAGCTTCTGAGGAGATTCCTCTAAATCTAACAAACAAGTGTCCTGTTGTTAGCACTCTTGTAAATCAAAACATAAAGGGATGAAAAGTTCTGGATATGGTGAAGTAGGAGATATTCACCAGGTATTGTAGAGAAAGAGATGCTGCTTTGAAAGGCTTCTTTTTTTAGAACAAACTGTAGCTGCAGCTTTAAAATTACGGCAAACAAGATAAAGACACATAATTTGTTTTTACTAGGTCAGATTCTTTCTTCCACACAAGTGTATGTGGAGGGCCATCATGCCTCTATCCAGTATACTGCCTATGATGTGCCTAACAGCCTTGGTGGGTTTAACACAAAATAAAACAGTGGAAAAAAAGGACTGCTCAGCCACTGGTCAAGCAAAATTTCTCTTTTACAGGGAAATTAGACGATGAAACAGAATATGGGAAGTAAATCTTGCTACTTTGAAAATGCATGTTGTAGGTTTTGACCCAAGGGATCTTAATATTCATACCCTGTCTTGCACAAGCAATTCTTGTCCACGCTGTGGTGGTGTTAAAGTCCAGCAGATGACTTCTGTGAATACACATTGGTCCTTCAGAGACTTGTGAGAATGATCCCTGCAGCTGTTAATCCTCAGAGAACTGCAGATGGCTTTTGGGGGAACAGGTTGCAGCTCTGAGGAGCTGAGTGTTTCTTGATTTGCACACTTCCAAGTCCTCAGGAGGCATTTATGAGCATAGATTCTGTGAGCAACCTACGTTTGGTTTCTGTACATTGAAAATACCTGTGAAATTTTAAGAACAGTGGTTCTACTTGTAATGAGATGCCTTAAACAGTCACTTGCACATGCTTTATTGGATCTCATCTGTGCTCGTAGGAGAAAAAATAGCACTGGGCCACTTAATGTAGACATTGGGATGTTCCTGTTCATATTTTATTTGGACATTATTACATTACATTGTTGTGTAGTTTTATTAAATTTTAAAACTAGAATTTGCTAAGTTTGCTAACCTGTGGCTTAAATTCCATGCAGCATACCATATAGGTAGGTGATATGTTTCTGTTTCAGGGCCATTTTTTCAGTTAGTGTTTCTTCATGGCATTACCTTGGGTTTTACTGTGAGATTTTCTAGAGTGTTGTGGCAGATGAATTTTGAAGGTTAGGTAAAATACTTTTTTATGATTAGAGTTTGTTAGAGCTTGCTTATAGTCCATGACTGTTTGGCTCTATAAAAAATTTACCACTTAACAGCAATAAACCTTTTCTGGAGTGGTCTTTCTGAGATAGCTGAGCAGAGAGTCAAGTGTAGAAGAGAGGAATTCTGATCTCTGCTTGACTCTTATGAAATAAAATGGAGCACCGTTATCCACTTGCAGCTTGCATTGCACTGAGGTTACTAAGGTTGCATTCCTTATCCTTCTTAACTAGAGGGTTCAACTTCTACTTTCACCCAGATGAGTGCTTGGAGTCCCCCTGCCCCCATTTTGTTCTACATGCATGACACATTCTGCATTCTAAATAAATTGGTTTTTTTTGCTATAGGATATTGCTGGACAATCCATTCAAGTGTTCCTGTGAAATTATGTGGATCAAGAAATTTCAGGAGACCAAGTTCTACAGAGAAACTCGGGATTTATATTGCATAGATGACAACACCAAGAGGACAGCCTTGCTGGATATGAAGGTCCCAAACTGCGGTAATACTCTTTTAACATAAAGTTCTTACTAAGATATTGTGAGAAAGGAAAAATAAACATGCTTTTTGACAAGATACTTATCAAGATGACAACAGTGCTGATAAAGGAAAAGGTTTCAGTGGAGATATTAACCACTCACCAGTCTTTCATGCCACATGGAATAATTTTGGGAGCTTCACATAAAGCCTTTTTTTTGCCTTGAACCTTTAAAAACATACTGTTATTCAAGTGCAGGAAAACGGAACACCGATTATAGGAAACACCCATGAATTATATAACATGTGTGTGCCTTTGTTAAATTCAATAGTAGTGCTTCCAAGCTGAACAGACACAAGATTTTGCTTCCTTGAAATTTTTTTCAGATATCTGAGGTTAATGAAGTCTTTCTTTTCCTTCAAAAATACAAACTCTACTGCTAAGACTACAGGAAGGAAATTCAGAAAAAATGCCTGCTAATAGAGACAAATTAGCGATAGCTCTGTTCTTCACATAGATAAAACTCTACTGACTTCACTTGTAAAGGCTATGGAAAGAAGTCATAACAAGTTTAAGTCTGTAGCATTTTGCAGGATATTGTTTTCAGTTAAGTTACTTGGATCTGGAGATAGTGGAAAAATGATCTAACAATAAGGCCATCCCCTTACTTTTTTTGTATACAACTTTGCTTTGGTCCTGGGACAGCTGATGAAGGGTTTCACCCACTAGTTGAAGAGATTTCTCCTCCTCTGTGTATGAGGGACAGAGGCCAGGTGTTTCTGACATGACATGAGACCTGCCCCGCAGCAGGCAGGAGAAGGAAAGGGAGCAAGGGTTTCCTCTTGGAGGACTGATTTGGATTGGGAAAGCTGTAAGCGAAGGTGAATGTCAGGAGGAACACAGAAATGATACCTTTTCTCCTTCCACGTTTGCCCATTGAGTGTCCTTTTTTCCACTGCCCATATGGAGGGTGTGACACCCTCTGATAGCAGCCACCAGCGAGGAACAGCCACAGAGGGGACCTGCTGCAGACCCAACATGTGTGGCATTTAATGGCAGTAATGTGTTTTATGGCCATATATCATGCTGTTGGTCTTGTGGCCAGCTTCCTCCTGGGGCCAGGTGTGGTGGTGTGTTCACGACAAAAATGATGCTAGTGTCTGGTGCGATCAAAAAAAAAAGCAACCTGTTTAGGCTAGGTGGTCTTGTGAGCTTCATAGTTGGTCTTGTGTGCTGCAGGATCTGATTTACCTGACGCGGGAAATGATACTGAGTTGAGCTAAATTGACCTGACTGGCTGCTCCGGCTGGATGGACTAGAAGGTATATTCATCTGCCAGGTGTTGAAAGGTCTCCTGGTGGTCTGAGATCAATTAGTACAAACCAGGAACTCCAGCATAGTATTTTGTAACAGTCTTGGCTGGCACATCTAGAAGCTACCAGGTAGCTAGGATTTTTGTTTGAAAACTTCTGATGTTAAATACCCAGAATTAAACCTATGACACATTATTTCTTTCCCCTGAGTTCTTGACCATCTGCAGTCACAATAGACTTGTCTCTGAGCTCTTGATGCTGTGCAGGTGCCTGTGTGTGTATGCATGCACGCATCCTGTGGGCATATCTTGACTAAAATACTTGCCATGAGAAGGGAAGGTGGCACTTCAAACTAGAGGGAGAAGAGGAGGGGAAAAGGTGAGTATATACATCATTCAGACTGGAATTTGCAGTATGTGGAATTTGCACATGGGAAACGTGCCTTTTGCTGAAGATCTGTGTGAATGTCAGCACACGCCTGCAAATTATGTTAGTTTATAGGGTCCAAATATCACTAAACTTTAAAAAACCGGGGTTTTTTCCCTTTTTTCTTTTCTTTTAGTGGGTCTTTCCCCTTAATTTACCTTTTTCAAAATGAACCAATGTAGGACATAGCTTTTTAATAGAGATGACAACACAGCCTTTACCTAGGCACAGAATAGAGAATCCCAGGTGAAGAGGAATGACCGTTTTGGTGTGCATGAGCTGTGTTCTGGAAGATATCTGAAAGATTCAATGCATGGGTCTTGCTCTCATTATCTCTGCAGATATTTTTCTGTGTTTAAAAGGACAATATTTAATTTAAAAAAAAAAAACATTGATGAAGCTGGTTTATTTCATTTCCAGAACTTTCTGAGAGGCTAATAGGTAGAACTGAAATAGAAGAAGAATTCAGCTTTTGACATATATGAACTTTTTCTCTTGTGAACTACATGGCCTTTTTAGCTCCTTTTGATGTCAAGAGAAGTTTTTGGGTGTGCAGGCCTTTGAATTTTGTTAATAAAACATCTAATTTTCTCTGCTAATGAAATGGTTTCATCCCATCTCTCTGGTTTGTTAAATTTTTTCAATTTAGAAACTAAGCAAATGTGCTCTCTCCTTTGTGTGCAGGTGTTATTAATTACTTCATAATATTATAATAAGTGGCCTGTACAGTATGTGGTAAATGTCTTGATAATAGGACATCTTGCTACTGTGTGCTGTTAATAAATCTCTTGCTGGAAAGTTGGAAGAGGCCACTGTGGTTTCTTGATCATAAGGCTTTGGTTTATAGATAATTGATGTGAAAATTAGCAATCTCTGGTACTTTACCTATTGTTTATATGGTGGAAGTGTTCATTAATATGCTGACTAAAGGCTAGTTACAATTTAGATGCCATGAACTTTGTGATTTCTTTTCTTGAGGTTTAAAGGAAGGAATGCTCACTATCTAGAAGATCCTTTCCAGCTGCAATATTAAAAGTGTCAATCAATTGTTATGGTGTTTGCAGCACTATTTTTTCCAGCTGCATTTGGAATGTATTTATGTATGATGAAAATTGCTGGATTCTTTTAAATTTTAAAGTCACACTTAATTACTATGTCAAAGGTTTTTTAAGTTGCATCTACCACAGTAGTATTAGTAGAGCCTTCTGTGTAGAGGAATGGTGGTGTTTAGTTTTGTAATTTTCACAGCATTTGCTGCTTGTCTGTACATTATGGACAGCATCATCACCAAGGCCATCCTCTTTTTTTTTTTTTTTCCCCACCTGATAAATAGCCTTAGAAAATCCAGAAAGAGAACTAAATAAGTAAACACTTTGTTCTTATTGCTACTTCTGTAAGCTGTGGTGGCAATTGCAACCAGTGTACTAAGTCCTGGGAAGTGAGGTGTGTCCTGTGCCTGGGGTAAGGTCACTCAAAAGACTTGTCAGTCTGCAGATCATCTGGAGCTCACTGAATGCCAAGCTGGCAAGACCATGTCTTTGGGACTGGTTACTAAGGTGTTGGTTGCTCCCGCTGGTAGTCATTCAGAGTTACTCAGCTGCTATTGTTGAACTCGCTGATACTGAAAGAAATCTTTTTTCTTGTGGTATTTTTGGGAGAGGCCTGGCTTCTACAGCTGTGTCTGCAGTCCTGTGTAGATTTTTTATTGCTCTGGATCTCAATCTGGTAATAGCGTTTTGCCTTATCTGGTCAATTCAGTCAATCCGATTGTTTTATATATGCTGGTGTGGTGCTTAATCTGGCTTTCAATTTTGCTCACTGTCGCAGCTTTGTATGCTTGCTTATCATATATTGTTTCTGAAGATGTTTTCTTTCTTGTCATTGGTCCTGCATGCTAGCTAAAGTCTACTGAACAAAGTGGCAAATTAGTCCCATGTACTAATTTGTTGTATATATGACAAAGGTGTGTTCAGACTGGCTGTTTGTTTACATATGCAGCCAGTCAGCGAAAATATTGTCTGGTCTGAGAACTATGGGATTTTATGAATGCTAACATTTTTTGTCTGTCTCTTCCCTTGCGCATGAAGTACTATGGTGTTGCTCTTAGTGCTGCTGCTTGTGTGCTGCTGCTTGTGTATGACTGACAAAATTTTAGAAGTTGTTGTAATGTAGAATTACAATCTAAAGAGATGAGTTGCCCATTTCTGGCTTGGTTGGGAGAGCCATGAATTTTGCAGGCAATTGTTCAGATGACTACAAATGGACTGGACTGGATCTGGCTTTATTTCAGCCTCTTTCTGGTGGTAGATTTTTGTCCTAGAGGTAAATAAGTAAATGGTAGTATCAGACTGGAGGCAGGTGGTTATAAATTCTACAGGGGGGAAAAAGGCAAACTGAAGAATTGACACGTTTATTTCTTTGAATTTACAGAAAAGATTTGTAGTATTAGTGAGTCAATAAAATAACCATTAGATCTTAGGCAATCACAGTACAATGCAGTCTAAAACCACAAGCAAAGGCAGAATCCAGTGGGTGTTGACATTTTTTTCCATTATCAGCCAGATTTCACAGATAAGACTATCAGAAGGAGAACATTACAGGGAGAATGAAGTAAGTTTAAAAAAAGCCTTAAACATTCCCCATGTTTACCAGTCAGAATATTCATGGGCTCTCTAGGCTGTGTTGTTTATTTTGGCTCAAGAACTAGATGTTATGCATGACGTATGGTGGCAAACTGTTCTTATTTTCTCTCTAAGAGTTTTAATTCTTATCTGTGATCATGGGCTGCATGAAAAATGTTTTTTTGTGAGAGTTTTGACAGTAATGGTGTTTCACTGTTGCTCCAAGGTTGCATTAGAATTTTCCAAACTTAAAACAATTTTCATTATTCCAGCTTTTAAGTGAAAATAACCAATAATTTATGGATGTTTGAAAAGGCAACAGGAATCTCATTTTCAAAGACATGTACATAACTTCCTTGTGAGACTGTACACTTTTATCTATTCATGAAGCAACCAGTAACTTTCATACATATATCTAGGCATATGATATGTAAATCAGGGCTTGTGAATGAGGATAGCTGAGTGTATGTGATGTATGTGAATGTCTCATATTTAAAAAAACAGCAGAATTTTGTTTTATAATTCTATTTCAATTTCTGCTTTAATTTGAATGAAGCAGGTTTATAATACAAAGCAGGTTAAAAATAGAAAGAAATAAGGCACTATCTAAGGGAAAAAAATGTGTCTTGATCACTCAGGTATTGTTCCTGAACTCAGTGCATCGTGCAGGTTTGCAGAGGTACTCTCTAGGCCTGACTTGACGCATCTGTGTAAGTGTGGAGTACTGATCTACTGAGGGAGAATGGCTATCTGACTGTTGGCTGACAGTATTCTTACTTTGCTCTTACGATGTAACTACGTGAAGACTGATGATTAGATAACTGTATTCTGAAGTCTAAAGAAAGTACTTTTTTCACTTTAAAAGTGGAGACATTTCATGAAGACATCCCTTCAGCCATGTACTTGGTACATGGTATACTTGGTATCAGGAGTGAAACCCATCATTTAGTTGTTTATGTAGTTCTCTGAAAATGTTCTTGTTTCAGGATCACATGTTTATCAAGTTGCAATATTTGACAGGTTGGCATTATTTTCATTATTTCCTTGACATACATGAAGTTCTCCAGATAAAGATACAGGAATTGCAACTGCATTACATGCACTAAGTTCATAAGAAGCCATTTGTTAGAGGTTTGCATAAGCTAGTTTAGGCCTCATTAACTTACATTACATAGGCTGTTTAGCTCTTGGTTCATCTGATAAGCTTGTGGCTGCTGTATTCAGCCCAACTGCACTGAATGTATTTGGTTTTCTTTTGAAAGTTGGTGTGGATAAACTGAAGCTTAAACACCAGTTAAGAACAATTTCTCTAAATGTAATTTAATTTCCTTAACCATTCAGGGAATTTGAGAGAAAACATGGCCGGGTACCTTCAGGAGGCTGCTAGCAAGGGAAGTGTTCATAAGTTTGATAGCCTCTATAGAAACATATAATCTGAAAATTCTGACAGACAAACTGTTGATATTAATATTGGGGATGAGGTCAATTAAATGATTCAGGTGCTGCCAGACCCTTTCTTAGTCAGCACCTTCCTACTAGAACCCAGGTCAGGCTTAGGGACCTTAAGAGAAAGGTCTTGGGCAGAAGTTAAGGAGCTGATGTAAACCTTGGAAACATAAGACCTTCATCTAGTTTGAAATGTCAGCAGCAATCTTCAAAGCTTCTGTACAGGTTGACTGCAGAAGGCAGCTTGGTGTCCAAGTGAATTTGTTCTGCTGCACGGCTGTTGGTGGATTTTGCCTGCATAGCATTCATGATGGCATTTGAAGCCCTGGATGGGACGACAGTTCTGCGGAGGTTGTGTTTGTTGCTGTAATTGTGAAGATGAGTTAGCAAGTTTTCTGGTCTTTTCTGTGGCACACGCTGGCTCTACTTACAGAAGTTTGCTTCTAGTGAGAATTTCAGTTAAGCAGGGAGTGATCAAGTGTTTAAAGGCAAAGTAAGGGTGTATTGGCTCTGGAAAAGCATACTTTAAAGACTCATCATCTTCCAGTAGAGGCTGTACTTGTTTAATTATTTTCTGTAAAGGTTCCCAGCTGAATGTGACAATCAGGCGTGTCATGATTGGAGGCAGATTTCTTTTAGTATTTTAAAATATTTGGGTGGCTCAGTGAGCTGCCACATCACTCATTCTGCTTCCCAACAGAAAGACGTTCCTCCATAGACTAACGAGGTGGGTGCTGTAAGTATCAGATCTGGTGTGGTAAGAAAATGAGAGTTGGACTTCTGAGAAGGTATGCTGAAGCAGCAAGCATATCTAGCAAGAAGAGGTCCGAAATGATCTTGTTCAGTGTGCATATGCCTTCCAACTGCTCGTTAGGAAATGCTAAAGGCATGGGAAAGTCCTAAACTCTGGTCTGAATGACTCTTCTCAGGGTTTTGGCAAGGAGCCTCTACGTTTGGACTCAATCTCTCCCAATGGTAGGAATTTGTGTTTTTCCTTTCAAAAGGGCATAACAGAATTGCTCGGGTTTTTTTTTGTTTTTTTGTGGTTTTTTTTTTGATTAACCAAAAAAAAATAGTGGCTACAGGAGGAGATTTTCTCATCCTCTGGATTCAGGTTCAGTTCAGGAATCGAACCTAAAACTTTGGGGATAATGTCCTGGCCACAAACCTGTAGAGTGTTTGAGACTATTCTAGCTTAACCCTGTCAGATCTGTGCAAAATACCATGGTCATTGTGGAAAACACCCATCAAGATTTGCTGTGCCATGTGGTGAGCATATCTCTGTTAAGTGGTTATTCAGTGCTTTATTCAATGGCTATATACTCTCCTAAAGAGTTGAAGAGATTTTGATCTGGGGCAGTTTCTTTAATTTATATCAACACTCAGTGGGCAGAGGATGGAAATACACTGGGGAAAGGGATCATAATCCAGGATTCCTTTTCCTCTTTCCCCCTTATACCTTTCAGGTTAGTGCCTTTACTTTTCATTTTAATCCAAGGGAAATTTCAAATCTTATTGTGCATGATGGCAAAGTTACAGTGGAGGAATGGAGGATAGTGCCTGGTGGTTAGAGCAGTGAAATGAGAGGTTGAGGGCTTCTCTTCCCTGTAGCAGAAGAGGAAAGTGATCTTTGGGCTCCAGAAAGAAGAAGATATATGAGAGATGATAGGTTTTTCAAATGTTCCTCATTTCTGCTAATTCTGTATTTTACTTGCCTAACATAATTTTTTATTTTCATTGAATATGGTTGCCATTGTCATCTTGGAATAAATTCTGTGAGAATTCTGCAGTCATCTCTAGGTATTGAGCATTTTGATTCTGTGGTTGTGATAAAACAGGAAATGGAAACAATGATTTATGTTTCTTTAATTCATGTTTTGCATGTAAACTTTTGGAGTATCCTGTTTATAGTACTCTAAAGATGCAGCCAGGCTGATTTTTGTCCCTGTCGTTCTGCAGTCTTCAGTGGAAACATGCCCATTTACCCCATGGCTGAAATCTGGCTCAGAGGTCGTTGGCTGCAGACAGTTGCTAAGTGAAACACAGGAGGAGAATCACGTATCCAACAGCTCCTAGCTTCATACCTAGAATTACTAGAAAGTTTTTTGCTTTGTTTTTTAAACCCATAAAAACCCACAGGAAAAGACCCTTGGAATTTGTAACCACTCCTGTATTTTCAAGCAAGACAGAATTTTAATAGACTGATACAAGAAAACTGTTTTTCTTAGACCTTATATTAATGCAACCCGTTTGGAGCCAGTAAGACCTCTGAAATTTGCAGAACCATGTGCACAGTTCTTAACAAATTGCATTGTCAACCATCCTGTTTTCAGGCTTCAGACAGTACAAGTAGTGGGTGTTACCAAGCTGTACCGTAGTGCTGTAATTAGTTTTCTCCCTAGAGAGAAAAAGCAAAATCAGGGGAGCCAAGAACCTTGGACTATATTGAAACCTTATGTCAGGCAAGCAGACTGGATTTTAACCACTGTATCTTATGAATTACAGGGAATATTTTATAAATCAGTGGTTCTGGTAGTCTGCCTTTACATGGTTCAGTTTGATAGATGGTAGCTGGCTCAGTATTAATTTAATCATTCTGGACCTGACACATTTATTAAAAAGATGATTAAGAATTTCAGGTAAGGATTAAAATGACCTTGTTAAAATTCAGATGCAGTTGGCTACTTTTGAGAAAAAAATTGCTACTTTTTACTTGGTAACTGCTTGTTCTTATCACAGAACAGGTTGACCTGCAAAAATGTGCCAAGCAAAAAAGAGATGTTGTGGGCCACATTGAAAACCATTTAGTGACACTGCACCACGTCTAGACTCCTGGGAGTTTGTCAACAGGCCGATGAAAATCAGGGCCTTAGCATGCAAAGGATGGGATAAATGAATGCAACATTGGATTTATGGTATTCTCTCAGGTGCTCGTTTCTTCATCATGTCATTTCTTAGGTATTAGTGAGGCTAATCGACCATATTGAGAGAATTTTTTGGTGAAGGTTTTTGAGCAGCTGAACAAATCCCAGAACTGAACAGATGAAAGTTGAAGCTGAAAAAATCAATCTGGAAACAATTTTCTGAAAATTTTTGTAACTGTGAGGATAGTTAACCAGTGAAACAACATCTTGGGTGTAATGGTGGGTTCCTTTCTTCTTGCTTAAGACCTTCTTCTAAAAGTTGCTGTAGTATATTGGCTAGAACATTGGCTTGGTACTGAGAGTTGAGTTACAGACTACAAGAGTTTGTATTAATATTCAGTTATTTCTTAATTAGGTCATATCTTTCCTTTTATACATATAGTGACAGTCTGGCTCTACAGAGGGCAGTATAAGTTTTCTGTAGAAAGTAGTAAGCAGCCGCATGAAGACTTTGAAAGCCCTCTAGGAATGTAGGCACATTCTTTTTATTAATGTCCATTGACAATTGTGTAGCCAAATGCTGTAGTAGCCTTTGAAAATTTCAGCCAAAATATTTGGTTTTGTGGTTGCTGAAGTCCCAGCTGTGCACAGATATGAGTCATTCTCTAGCGATGCTTGACAGTTCCACTGTCTGACCACCTTGGGCCATTGGTTTGTACTGATGGTCTGTGAAAGTAAATAGCTCCCCCCTGCACCCCCCAGCCTTAAAGGAGGGTTTGTTCCTTCTAAAGCATAAGACGATATTTGGAGACACTCAGCTGACATAAATGAGTTCCTCCTGCTCATCTCTGTTGCATTCAGTTGTGCTGGGGTGAGGGAAGTGACTGCTTATTCTAATCCAGAGCTGTCAATTCCTGGGAATAAAGTGTTACCAATCTGAATATGAGAACAGATATTCTGTATGTGGTGAAATAACATAGCTGTTATACACCTGTGCATAATGAAACACATAGATATTAGTGTATGCTTTCATCTATTGAACTGCGTAACTCTTTACATTATAGTTTAAAATTCTTAGTAGCAAGTTCTGTTCTTCCTTTTTTGAAGAGATTGAAAAGCTTTGGATAGATTATTGGGAAAAAAGGGGACATGAGAACAAGAAATAAACCAGAGTGGTCTTAAGAAGATCATTCAGAAACTCTTTTTTCTCTGTCCTGTCAGAACAGGAGAGCACTCAATGAATTTGAACATTGCAGAAAAATTTCAGAACTGGTAAAAGGGAATGGCTCTTGTATATGGCCTGGACAGTACGCTTATGAAACTCATTGCTGCAGAAGGCTATTAAGGCCAAGAAGATAGCAAGCTTAAAAAAGAAATCAGATACTAGCAGGGTTATTACTGATATCCAGAATTATAATAATCAGTGCTATCGAAGTTTAAAAGAGATATTGTGTTTCGAGCTTTGGGGCACAGGATAATCTCTGTCTGACAGATATCAAGATGAGACTTGTGGAAAGATGATGTCATGTCTACCTTGCATGGGCTTTTATGCTACAATCTAAACTTACTATGCTGGCAGTATACAAAAGTATTTGAACCTGTTGTCTGTTTGCTTGTATCAATTACTGTATACAGAGTCCTTTAAGATGTTAATCCGTATCAACAGAAGTGATAGTCATCTAAAACACTGTATTTAACCAAATTAAGTCAGGAGTAAATGCAGCATGGTTGGATATCTTTGTAATTGTGTAGGTGTCAAAATGCTACTGACTTGTATAAATGGTCTCACACTACACTGAGCATATATACTGAGCATATGTGTCTGTTAGGGTGCATTGTCATTTTTTAAATAGAGTTATTTGTCAGTACAGGTTTTGCTGCTTGGTCTCACTGCTTTTCTGCTAAGTCCAGTGTATCACCTTTTCTAGATAAGAGGTCTTACGCTACTGTCTGCTTTTTCCAAACAGAGCCACTTCTCAACTAGGGTGTATTCTGCTGTGGAGCAGTCTGGGTGCCACTGGAAATAAAAGCCAAAATGACCTTGCAGTTAAAGTTCACTAACTCAAGATACCCAACCATAAAAAATTAATCCCAAGGAAATTCTTGTATGTGTTTACCACTCACCTCTTATGACTGGGAAAGGGAATAAAAGAAAACACACACACTAATGTGATTATTCTATTCTATTCTATTCTATTCTATTCTATTCTATTTCTGATTCTAGTTCTAATTCTAGTTCTAATTCTAATTCTATTGTATTCATACCTTTTTGCTGCAATGTTTTCTGCCGCGTCTTGCAACTGGTTTTTAGTGCAACTTTAGGAATCTATAGAGTAATAAGACTATTATTTTATAACCTTCTGGCATGGTACAAGCAAAATATAGCTGTTTCCCTCAGAGATATAATACCAACATGGCATGTGCAGACTTTTGCAAATAAAGAGAACTAGATCTAATTTTGGGTGGAAAACAGAACCAGTACCAGAGGAATTAAACTTCAGTTGCCTCTCCTGTAAATAAACACACTGCAGGAACAAGTTGTCTCAGAACTTAACAGCTATTAAAGGAGAGCTCTAAGGGACCAAAGATTGTTTTTACTTTTGCTTACATGAGAGGTTTCGTGTGAAATGATGTCTTGGTAGGAACTGTGCATGCTTGCATAGTGAAAAGCTAATCTGTCATGTAGACTTTGTCCCAAGTGCTGGGGCCAGGAAGAAGCGGGGAGCTTTAATCTCTTCGCACGTTCAGGTCTGGCAAGAGCAGTTGGAACAGTTTTCAGAGGTGGTGTGGAAGGGTAACTTTATAAAGCAAATGATCTCATTACTTCTCTCCCTGTTCCTTAACCAGGATAATTAATAGCCAAATGTTCCCTAAGATTTGTTTTATTTCTTGCCAAGCTAGTTGACAGACACTGCTGAGATTTTAATTCACAGTAGGTGAGAGCAGATGGCTACCTTTGCTAACAGATTACTGCATGAAGGCCTACAAACCATCCAGCTTTGTCTCAATAAACTTCAACATATGATTTATAAAGTGAACATAATAGAAGAAATCCATAACACCTATATTGGGAATCACATTACAGCACTGCTTAAAGCACTGGGAGAATTGCCTAAGCGGTTATTGCATACTTGCACTGATCTTCAAATCTTATGAGGCAAGAAAGCATAGTATGGCAAATGATTTGTCTTTTCTTGGGTATTACTTCCTCTCATTTCAATTTTTATTGAACTAATTAAACTTAAAGGGAGATTTCCAGTACATAGAGCTTCTGTTGAAGTTCTAGCAAACATATGAATGTGTTCACACTGATTTGATGGTTAATTGTTTGTACAGAACCTTTTACATAAGCAAAAAAGCCTCTGCTAAACTTCTATACCTGCAAGTCCATGATGAAACTACTGTACTCTTAACTAAAAACTGAAACAAAATAAAGAGAACCGTTGTTTCGGAAAAAAAGAAAAGTAATTTTAAGATCATGCATACATATCCAGCACAGCAGATAAGCTTGATTATTTGAGATGATAGATTGCAAGTAAAACTTGCCTGGAACAGTTGATGAGAAATGCCTCATAAAGGAGGCCAAGGCTTTTTAGAGAGTGTAGCAGCTCCAAGTGATGGGACAGCATCTTTTAAGAAAGATATGATATTTCTAGAACATTGCATAAGTGTTTGCTATGTAAATAAATGTGAAATGTGAGGTTGTCTGTGCCTGAAGTCAATTGATAATGCTGGCGTTATTTTTGAAGAGGGGCAGTCTATAATTCCTTGTGTTTTTGTAAATATTCAGCATATATTGACTCTTCGGGAAGCTCCCTTTGCTTTGGGTGCTGAAGAATGAGATACAGAGTGATTTATAACTCTGTGAGATGCAGGGGAAGTCCTGATTCTTGGAAAATCTGGGCTTATTTCCTGATAAGTGGTACCATCTCACTGCTTTTCTGCTTCCCTGAGGGCAATAGCAGAGTCTGCTGAGGTGGCTTGGATAGCACCTCTGAGCAATTGCTAACACTCTCTTCTGTCCTTTCTCTTCTCTGGTTTGATCTGTTCAGTGCTCTGTTTCCCTCACTTTGTACTTCAGATCTAGGTTTTGCCCTGCTCTCTGTGAGCTGTTTGTGTGAATGAGAGGGAGGGCTGCAATCTCTTGTGTGATACTGGGAGCTAATGGGATTTTCCTGTTAGTTTTGTGGAGCAGTCGAAATACCACAATGTCAGTTCATGGGAAACAGAGGTTGCTTTGCAGCTCTTACAAAGAGACAAATTATATTTCCTGTTTTAAAGAATAAGGGAAGGGTTTTCTTCCATTTTGAAGTTAAACACTGAAGTTAGGATAACTTCATTTGCCCACCTGAAACTTTTCCCTATATAACTAGCTTAATATATTTCCACATGCAGTAATGTTTTCTTAGGATGTGAAGCAGAGGAGACACAGAAAAATGTTATGTAGCAGTATAAAGATTGTAGTTACATGTTTCCAAAGATGCTGTTCATGCTCCCTGACTGAATAGTAACTGACCACAGTGAATATCCAATTTAGTGGTGTTTTTGCTTGTATTTATGCAGCTTGCTTAGAATTGGGTGGTGTTTATTTCTGTCAACTACAAATGCATGCGGGTTTTTTTGGTTGTTGTTTCTATTGTAGACTTGCCCTCAGCAAACTTAAGCAATTACAACATCACTGTGGTGGAAGGAAAGAGCATCACATTGTACTGTGATACTACTGGAGGGCCATCCCCTAATGTATCCTGGGTGCTCACTAATCTTGTTTCAAACCATGAGGTAAGTTTCATATTCAAATACGTGGCAATTCAGAGACAGAGGATACCTGCTGAAGTATGGAATGAAGGTTCATATCTAGCTTTAGTTAACTTTTTATTTAAAAAATGAAATAGAAAATGAATGTGGGGATTACATTTATTTTCCAGTTATTTTCAATCCATGGTGACTGCCACAGTGCTTTTGGAGAATGGTAGATATTTGCTCCTTGAGACCCTGATTTGCACTCTGGTTTTTGGATGCTCACTTGTAAATCAGAGTACTGTAAATTTGTGGAAGCAATGTGGTAAATTGGGGTACTGAAACACAAGGGCTTTCTTATTATCACTGATACCTACATACAGAGAATAATCTACCCTAATAATGAAAAAAGCTTTGTGTCTCTAATTTTATTATATTTTCATGCCAAAACCTTCATGTGTTGGAATTTGGTTGTAAATACTTTGTGGTTTGTTTTAATTTTCTTTCAATCAGCAAAGCAACAAGAGGAAGCTGTGGAAATTGAAGTGAAGGTTTTACTAAAAAGAATGGCAGTTTTTTTTAACAAAGTATGAAGATGTTTCCTCAATAAAATCATCTAGGCAGGGGGAATTCTATTTTCTGAGATCTCTGTATTCTGTGTCCCTACTTGAGACTGTGTGCACACTGGAGATAGAATGATTAAGTTCTTTCTGATGGAAGTGCTGATAAGGAGAGTGTGATGGGTTGACCCTGTCTGATTGCCAGGTGCCCACCAAAGCTGTTCTATCACTCCCCTTCCTCAGCTGGATGGGGGAGAGAGGAAATATAACAAAGAGCTTGTGGGTCAAGATAAGGACAGGAGAGATCACTCACCAATTACCGTCACGGGCAAAACAGACTCAGCTTGGGGAAATTTAACTCACTTTATTACAAAACAACCAGAGCAGGGTAATGAGAAGTAAAACCAAATCTCAGAACACCTTCCCTCCACCCCTCCCTTCTTCCCGGGCACAACTTCACTCCCGGATTCTCTACCAACCCCCCCCAGCGGCACAGGGGGACGGGGAATGGGGTTTACGGTCAGTTCATCACACGTTATTTCTGCTGCTTCATCCTCCTCAGGGGCAGGACTCCTCACACTCTTCCCCTGCTCCAGCATGGGGTCCCTCCCACAGGAGACAGTCTTCCACGAACTTCTGCAACGTGGGTCCTTCCCACGGGCTGCAGTTCTTCACGAACTGCTCCAGCATGGGTCCTTTCTGCGGCGTGCAGTCCTTCAGGAGCACACTGCTCCAGCGTGGGTCCCCCACGGGGTCACAAGTCCTGCCAGAAAACCTGCTCCGTGGGCTCCTCTCTCCACAGATCTGCAGGTCCTGCCAGGAGCCTGCTCCAGCGCGGGGTTCCCACGGGGTCACAGCCTCCTTTGGGAACGCACCTGCTCCGGCATGGGGTCCTCCACAGGCTGCAGGTGGATATCTGCTCCACCATGGACCTCCATGGGCTGCAGGGGGACAGCCTGCCTCACCATGGTCTTCACCACAGGCTGCAGGGGAATCTCTGCTCTGGCGCCTGGAGCACCTCCTCCCCCTCCTTCTTCACTGACCTTGGTGTCCGCAGGGTTGTTTCTCTTACATGTTCTCACTCCTCTCTCCGGTTGCTGTTTTCTCTCTGTCCCAACTTTTTTTCCCTTCTTAAAAATGTTATCACGGAGACGTTACCACTATCGCTGATTGGCTCGGCCTTGGCCAGCGGCGGGTCCAACTTAGAGCCGGCTGGTATTGGCTCTCTCTCGAACACAGGGGAAGCTTCCAGCAGCTTCTTACAGAAGCCACCCCTGTAACCCACCCCCCCTCCCCGCTACCACAACCTTGCCACACAAAGCCAATACAGAGAGGCAGATAAGCAGGTCTTCAATATACAGCTGTTGACCTCCTAAATTGCCATTATTTACACAGTGTGCAAGACCCTCTGTTATTTACAGTTTTATGGCTTTGGCTTTCCTACATTCATGATGTTGCAGGCTGCTTAAAGTTTCCTGATCTGTACAAAGTATGGGATGTGTACTTCCAAAACTGTTCCTGCAGTATGGAAGAGACAGGACCTCTGGGGTCTCATAGTCTTTGTACTTTCTTCCTTGAGGTCATTATATTGGGCCTGTACAGAATTTGACTAGGCTGTCTTTCAGCTCGTATAAGGAAGAGCTTTGCAGAGCTCTAGTTTTATTTTTAAACTTTTCTCTAATGTGTAAAACTACCCAAATGCATCAGTTATCAACAAGAACAAAAAATTAAAACAGTTTGGGGAACCTATGCCAAGCTGTGCTTTTTCTTTTTCTTTTTCTTTTTCTTTTTCTTTTTCTTTTTCTTTTTCTTTTTCTTTTTCTTTTTCTTTTTCTTTTTCTTTTTCTTTTCCTTTTTCTTCTTCTTTTTCTTTTTCTTTTTTTGAGTCATGAGCCAAGACAAATGTGGGATACTGTTCAAAAAGTAAGATCACCTCATTTTTTAACCTTCCTGTTTTTCAAATGCCATGTTCAGTTTGCTTCAAGCTTTCCAGGAATATTTTGTCCTGGCATAACTTCATCTTGAGATTTCAGAGGGGCTCGTCTTATAGGCTAGCTACAACCTTAGCTGTGGAGCACAGTAGTCTTTTCAGTAGCAGAAGAATGAGTGCCTTTTAAAGCTCATTTGCCATTCACAGCCATCCTTCCCTTTTCTGTGAGTGTTGGTTTTGGTTTCCTTTTTCTCACTTCCATATCTTTGTTTCTGCCTCCCTTTTCTTAACCTCCTATGCTGCTTCTGCCTGTTTTCTCTCTCTTTCCTGTTTTACAGAGACGTTAAGAAAAGTTAAAACTAAACTCTAGTCCTGCAAAGCTAACTGTATGCACTCAGTTTTTAAGCTGATGTATAATCCGATTGATGTTGGTTAGATTTTTCTTGTGTTAGATTTCAGCCCTGAGCCTGTGATTGAGCCCCTCTGCTTTCAGTCCAGCTTTGAGCACTGCTTACCTCTGGGAGTTGTGCATAGAGAAATGTGTAATGGGGTGTTTGCTTTTCCGCTCACCCTCCCTAGTGACACACTAAAATCAAAATGACATGCAATTTAAGTGGAGTTAAGGTGTCATCTCGAGGTTCAAAATTCTGGTTGCACAGGACTCTATGCAGGGGCGTTCCCACATATCCCCATTGTCTACCACTGGAAGTCACTGTGGTTTTACAGGTGCAGTGTGTTGTTTGTATTCTGTGCAGCACTGAAGTGTATATGTACACTGAGGAAAGTGCCTCAAAAGTAGTTTTTAAAAATGGTCCTAATTATTTGTTTATTTTCTAAATTTGTTTTGGTTCCTTTCCTATTTTAATAAAATAATCTTGCATTTTATGAAAAATTCAAGTATGGAAATAGTAATTATTTGGAGATCATATGAAGGGCCTGATATAAGAAAACCAGAAGCTTTAACAACTAGCTTTGCTAGCTGGTATTTTTTTTTTTTTTTTTTTTTTTGTAATTCAGCCCTATTTGCTTTATTGAGTGTTGGATAGCTGTATATTCAGTATGGCATTTAAGGCTGTAAATGGGCACTGAGCTTTCTAAGAATCATAAGAATCAAGATTTCTAAGAATCATAACTCTTACCTTAATTAGCCTATGCTTAAACAAATTAAACAGAACTTGGGCAGTAGCTTAGGTAGTAGAAGGCATGTAATTTCTTGTGGAAGGTTCCATGATAGCAAGAAGCTTTTAAGAGACATTTGGCTAAGGAGGAGGGAAAAGACATGTTGTTGTCAAGGTGCAGTAGAGCTCAGAAGGCAGTAGTAGAAGAGATGTCAAGAGTAAGTGTAAACAAAAGAGATAAAAGGAAGTGGAAAGGACTGAACAGAACAAAGTTCAAGCGGAGCAGAGATAGACCATAGAAATCAATCATGAAGTGGAAGTGAGTGATGAGCAAGGGTATGGGCAGAGAAAAAAACATTCACGTAGAGGTTAAGAAGTGTACTGTTTAAAAAGGCAGAAACTGAAGGTGACAGGACAGAAAAATGGTTGAGTGCAGTGTTTGTAGCAGGACTTTTGGAGCTTTGAATCCACCGCTACCAATGATTACAATTGGTTCTGTAGGTGTTTTGCATCAGTTTGGATAAGACACCAAAGTAATGCTTTGATTAATTGTGGACTGTACAGCTAAAAGAAGGGAAAATGAAAAATGCCATTTGGCTGTGGCCAATGATTCCCTCGCTCTCCCTTGTTCTTTATGCTGTGGTTGACACATGCATGTTTTTCTGATCGCCTGTAGAGTGACACAAGTAAGAATCCTGCCTCGCTAACCATAAAGAACATTTCATCTGTGGACAGTGGACTGTGGATTTCTTGCGTAGCAGAGAATATTGTGGGAGAGGACCAAGCCTCTGCCGAGCTCACAGTATTCTGTACGTATGCAGGCCTCCATGCAGCTCCCAAGGCCAAACTTCATTGGCAGCAAATGTTTTGGGTATAAATATTTTTTGGGCATGCAGGTTGTTGAAACAAAATCCCTAAGGCATGTGAACTATCTACTGCAGTTAATCCTGGGAGTAGCCCAACCAGCAGTTGTGTTTTTTTCAGCCCTGCATACTACAAAAAATGTGTTTCTAAATATTTTATCTTCCAGTTAAAATGATCTGTAAGTAAAGGTCTGAAACCCAAAATACTTAATGGCACTGTCAGTGTGGGAAGTTTTGTTAATGGTGTGCATGTACATACACAGTGTCTTAGGAATTAAGTGTGAATGCATCAAAAGGCTCATAGAATTAATTGTAAGAGACTACAAATGTTTAAGTTCTTATTATCTAAAGCAACAACTGCTTTGTTCAAAAAATAACACGCTTGCAACGTTAGTACTGCCAGATGTAAATTTATTTGTCATAGCTTTGAATAATACATTTATTTGTCAGGGCCAAGGAAGGGGGAAGGGACATGTAGTATAGAAGCATTGGCTTCTTAGATCTGAGATTCCAGTCTGAATTCATTTTATATGAACTAGACAGCATGTTTTCACAAGTTGCAACCCTCTGTTTAACTGAAGATGGGAATGGAACACTTTGTAGACGGAAAATTTTTTTCAGCATGTGCTCATGACAGAGTAAACTAGAAAAAATTACTGTAGATGTAGGTTTTTAGGTGGAAATTAGATATGTAATAGCTATGGAAAGGGACATAAACTAGAAATGTTTGAACAGTGTAAATGAGATTGTGAGATTGGCACTGTTATGAGTGATAAAAGGGAGTATAACTAGATGAAATTGGATGCAGTTAAGAATGAATATCAAGGGAAATTTCCTAACAGCAAAATAACATGCAAGATGTTGAAATAGTCTCTTGAGGGAAACAGAACAAGTCTGTAAACTCGAGGCATTTAACACGTTTGAACAAAGAATGAGAAAATGTATAGTAGAAAATGGTCCTTCCCTGTCTTTCTGTCTTCGACAGAAGAATCCAGGGAATTAAGTCATCTCTTCTGGCTTTGATTATGTGAAGAAAATAATATGAAAGTTTGGATTCCTAGCTGAATATATTTCCAGTACTACTTGCTTTTGGCTGACTTTTAAATATTTTTAATACTGTTTTGTTCCTTCAGCACTCCTCTGTGCCATTTTTTCAGCACAGTAAAGCTAAAATGTCTCTCTTCCTCTTCTTAGTGATGTGGTAACTGAACTTCCCACACCTTATAGGGTTTAAGTGATTTATCAGGTATTCAGTTTTTGTCTGAAACTAGTTTGTTTTGTTTCTTTCTAAAGAATGGATTCATTTCAGTTGTGAGCACAGTACCCAAGGCAGAGCAGGTGGGCTTCCTGTGTGAGTATCCTCCAAATAAGTATCATTCTTACTAATAACATACGTTTGTACTGATGAATGAAAAATACTTCCGTGATAACTTTGGGGGAGGGAGGGAAGGTAAGAAAGACATGTTCAAAATATTCTGATGTTCTTCACTCTTTTTTTCCCAATATAGTTGCACCAAATATCACATTTATTGAATCTCCAACCCCGGACCACCACTGGTGTATTCCATTCACTGTGAAAGGGAACCCTAAGCCCACATTGCAGTGGTTCTATGAAGGGGCTATACTGAATGAGTCTGAATACATCTGTACTAAAATACATGTTATCAATCAAAGTGAATACCATGGCTGCCTTCAGCTGGACAACCCTACCCATCTGAACAATGGTGCTTATACCTTACTAGCAAAGAACGAGTATGGAGAGGATGAAAAACGGGTTAATGCTCATTTCATGTCAGTGCCTGGAGATGGTGAGTATAATTTTTTTTTTATGTTAGCAATTGCAAATTGATGAGACCATGGGGAGACAGTGCTCCTGGCCAGTTTACCTATTTTGGAGGAAGCTTTTTATATGCATGTTTTTTTTTCTCTCTGAATGAATGTCTTCAAGATTAGTTGTAAACCAATAAATTTTTTCTTGAGCATTTTCTTCTTGTTTATTGCTTCTTCAACGGAGGCCATGCTGGTGCTCTGTAAACCTTCCTTTTGAGTAACCATGTCAGCTAAGACTAGTTAAAGGTTGCTGTTTCTGAAGTGTTTTCTTTAGCCTCAGTTCTGATCCTGGAAAGCACTGAGTACCAATTCAGCCACTCTGTAAGTTTTCTGCACTGCATATGAATGCAACTAGGCAGTGTATCCAACGTCAAGGGGCATGCCTATGTAGCATCTAGTGCACTGATGCAAAATCAGTAATGCAGTCCAATGAGTTGATGATAATATATTGTGTAGGACACTAGAGGGAGCTGGATAGAAAACAAGTAACCTAGAGGCAGGAGGGTCAAGGTCTCAGGTCCTCACAGGCATTTAGATATCCAATTCCCATTCATTTCGGTGGAGGTTGGGCATCTGCATGCCTAGGAATATCCGTGATCAAGATGGTTGCTGTTAAGTATATGCATCTTCAGTTGCTCTAAAGGCTCTGCCTCAGCCCTCCTAAATGCTCAAGCAGGCTCAAGGTGGACTAATTCACTGAACTGCAGGGACTACTGTAAGTAGTTAATGTACATTGTGGTTTGATCTTTTCCCACATCTTCAAAACCATATTTGAAGTGACTGTAAGAATACGAAGGCATACATATAAGCATATTGCTGTATGTGGAAGAAACTCTGAGTGGACCTTGCACAGCTGGAGTGGAAATAAAGGCATGTTGGTGTGCAAATAATTGCCCAGTCATATCTGAAAATATGACCATGTGTGTACCTCCAGCTTTTTAGCCATGGGATATAAGTAGCCTTCTTTTTTCAAACAGCAATGTGCAGTGCTAATGTTATCTGGCAGAAAAAAAGTGAATATTTAAATTCCCTCTCCTACATTGTAGGCTACAGACAGTAAAAATATGGTCTGTATTTAACATTTGTTCCTATCAGCTCAGCCTGCTACAGGGAGAGAGATGGCAAGTCTTTTTCTTTCCCACCCTCAGAAAGAGAAGGTGAAGAGCTGATATAATTGGGCTCTATTTTCTCCTGCTGTTCTTAGTAGCTCCTCTCTTCTTTTTTCTCTACAGTCCTTCCTTAAATAGACTCATTACAGAAACAGGTCATGGTTTCAGCTACTGGCATCCTCATGATCTTTAATACTACATTATAACAGTTCAGTAAAACAGTTTACCTCATAGATATTCTGTATACAATTGAAGTTCTCTTACACTCTGATTATTTACTATGAATTTGGCTTCATTTTCTTAACAGAATAACAGTTCCTCTAGTACACTTAGGTGGATTTATCATTTTTTGTGTTTGATCCAAATCCCTTTTACTATTCTGTTTTTCCTTTATGCTTCTCCCTTGTCCACTGAAAATTTCCCAGTTGTGGCCTTTTAAATCAGTAAATAGAACTGTAGGTATCCTCCAAATCAGAAAGACAGCTTTATTTATTTATTCCACCCACTTCATACTCATAAGGAATATAGGTTTCCCAAGGTAATGTGTGCTGTGTTCTTTAAGCATTTCCCAAGATCTGTGGTGGATTAAGCTTCACAAAAAGAGTATAGAGGAAACTGGACTACATACAGACAGGATGTAACTGCATTAGAAATCAGTGCATAGTGGATGGCACCAAACAAGTCTTAAAAATTAACAACAGGGGAAATTGCTTATCTGCTTAACCTCCTCAATATTTTTTTTTTTCTATAAGAATCGTGGCATTGAGCTTTAGAAAATGTCATAACATTGTTGTCTCCTCCACTTAAGCTGGCATAAAAGTGAATGTTAAAAAACTAGAATCGTCTGTGCATTGTATTACAATTTTTGTTTTAAACTAATACTATTTAAAGCACTGTCAGGCTTTTTCAAACCCTTGAAAGGCTTTTTCAGTGCTGTTGTTACTGTGTAGTATGTCCTTTTGGCCCACATATCGTACAATGAAGCATAAAGATTAAGGCCCATGTTCTGGTATTATGTTCATTTCCATGCCTTCATGACTGAATTAAATACTAGCCCTGATGTTTCATGGGGTGGGGTATCCTGACTGAGCTTTGAACTGATTCTCTGGTTATTAAATCACTTACAGGCAAATGCACTGAAGATAAAAACAAAAGCAAGTTAAAAAAACCCCTCACCTATAATCCATATGTCTATCTAAATTAAATACAACTAAGTCTGAAGCAAGTTCTGTCATCAACAGTGTAATACTTCACTTTCAAAGTTGCATCAAATGTGATAAAGACATGAATAGTGCAAAGATGCTCTCAGCTTCCAGCATGCTACTTACAGAACATTTTTCAAGGGATGGAGGATGCAAGCATAAAGGAGAAGAAAGCTTGTACCACAGTGGGATTTGGATTGAGTTAATGATAACACAGTTAATGTTGTAAATTAAGACTTTGTTTTAAATATGAAGGCCTGGAAGAATAAATTTCATACTCTATTAGCTAGATTTTTAACTTGATTTAATCTGCTAAAGTTCTTGGATTCATGTGAAGCTGTTCTTGCTGAGGATGACTTGATTATTTGAAACTACACTGCAGCAAACAGTAAGCAAGAAGTGTTCATGTTTTATTCTGGAGGCTGTTCTCATAGTTGATTCAGAACAGCTAATGAATGTGGGAGAGATTTTTACCAATAATAACTATTTTTAATTAAGCTTATTCATCTATCAGCTTGCTACTCTAAAGTTCAGCTGAAGGAATTCAAGTCATGTAGTATCTTGTCATTGTATAATAATATGTTAGATATGCCTTAGAAGTAGCATCCTGCTGGTTTGGCATAATAACATGTGACTGTGTTGCAGAATTATGTTTTTGGGTTGATTCTTTTGCTGCTGCTTTATTTTGAAAATGTCATCTTTCTTTATAAAGAAGCAAGCAAACCAAATGTAGTTGAGGCAGTTCATAAAGATGAGTGAATAGGATATGTCTCTTAATATTTTATTTGCACAACAACCTGTTCTAACAAGGACCAAAACAGCAATGCCATTCTGTGTTTGCATTAAAAATAATTGCATGTAAACATGCAAAATTACTGTGGTAAACTTTCATGTTAAAGTATTTTCAACTGATATTTTGATGATTGAGTAGATATGTTTTTAGGTAGGGAATACTACATAGAAATTTGGGGTTGGTCTAACTTCTTGATTTTTTCAACTTTATTTCAAGTGAAGTATTTAGTTATATAAAAGGTATTTGAATGGAATAGATGACTTCCTGGTTTATATGCCCCTAGCAGGAATTACAGGTTAAACCAATCTGATTATTTTATCCCATTTCCAGTAAACAGTAATAAAAATGTTGTAATTTAACTCAGGAGTAAAGGCCTAGGAAGTTTTTTGTTGTTTTTTTTTTTCCCTTCAGGTTGCAGAAGGTAAATTAGAAATACTGTCTTTCAATAGATGGATGTTTTATACTGGAAAAACTGAATCCATGAAGGTTTATGGACAAAAACGCCTGGTCAAAAGTTGCTTGAGGAATGATAGTACAAGCTTTCTTCACTTGTTATTTGTTTCTGCAGATTGACATGACCATTCTCATGGGGTCTCTTAATCCATATCTCTGGGTACTAGAATATCTTCAAATGCATTTAAAAATGAACCTAATTATCTGCTGCCATTTTGCAAATAGGTTGCAACTCTTATTTTGTATTTTCAGCACAGATTCTCATGCTGTTGAAAAAAGCAGAAATAACTGTGTTCTGGTCATACTTCTACAGTGGCTTTATGTCAGTGTAATGTCACTGGTATGGAATTACTGTATGGTACTATAAAACGGAACTATGCTTTTTGAAGTTTGAGTCATCTTTAGAGGTTTTAACTATCTATTAATTTTATTTCCAAACCAACAAAAAGAAAGAGTAAAAATGTGGAAGAGATTATTAGGAGCCTACTACACAAGCTATGCCATAAACACATTATAGACCAGAATGAATGGCTATGTTGAAATACAACACAAGTATCTTTCAATGCGTGAATAGTCTGATATACGCTAATTTCAGTGGGCGTTCTGTGCGTTATACTCACATGTGTGCTTAGCCTTACATATGTGCAGTAATTGGAAAAAGCTGCAAACTGGAACTAGTAAAATTTAGAAAAAGTATATACTAGACAGGTATCCACTTTGCTTGTGTAAAAGCTGGCTTCTGAGACATCTGACTCTTTTGGTAGGAGTTCTGTTTGTGTATCAGCTGTGCAGGTGGCTTTTTGAAAGCATCCTTTTACAATGAAATGATGCTGCTTAGGTCATTCCTACCTCTAGCCTTTAACTTGCCAGCTCACAGCTAAACCGATTTGCTCTCTCAGTGATTTAACAGCTAAATTTTTTCACCAGGTAAAAGTCAGTTATTGTTAATGCTCACTGAAGTCAGCTTCCACAGGCCAGGGAGAATTTTACCATTGATTTTTCAACAAGAATAGTTACTGTTGCATTTATTCCAGATATACATTAGCAGCAGAGAGCAGAATTTTGCCCATTTGGTAAATATGCCTGCTTTTACTAGAGCAAATGCCCTGTGTATTACCTGGTTCACATGAAGCAAAATATTAACCTTTGGAATAGCTCTAAAATGGTTGTAAACGTAACCTGATAAACAAGTACTGCAATATATTGATGTTGCTTTGCATTTGTGTAGGTACTGACCATTGCTATTGCAAATAACATGTAAGCTCTTAAAAAAAAAAATCCTAAGGAAACTCTTATTCTTCCATCATTTGCAATCTATTTACAAAGCTTTTTCTTTTTTTTTTTCTCTTCTCCATGCACAGGTAGTGGCCCAATTGTGGATCCAGACGTTTATGGTATATATTTGATTTTCTTTTTCTTTTCTTTTAATGATAGAAATAAAGGAACTCAAACCACTAAAAGATTGAATGTCAGGCTCAGTTAAATTGAATGTCAGGCTCAGTTAAACTGAAATGGCACATATTATATAACACAATTCTAAAAGGCACTTTGTATCGTTGGCTCTTTTCCTGCCTTATATTATTTAAGATAAATGAGGGTAATATGATGTTCTACTTACACTGCTGCTTTTGATTCACATTAGGAGAAGCATAAATCCACTGCTACAAATGGTTGCAGTTGATCCTGTAGGATGACAGCTGTCTAATGTAGCTCACAGGCATGAGGTTTTGTGAACCTTTTGGAGGCATTTCTTGGAGGAAAGAGAGTTCATGATTTCTCCTTTTATAACTTAATTTATTTTTTCAGGGATGCTTCCATACTTGTTTTGCCTCCAAAAACATACCCCTAAATCCCACTTAAAAATAAGGTTGGCACAAGTAAGTTTTCCTGTAGGCAATTTATTTCGCTCTGTCCTCTCATTTGTACCTTTCTTTATTGTCTCTTGCATAAGCAGAACATCAACTCAGTGATATCTGAGTGTGTGCCAGAAGATTTGATGACACAGTGTTCACATTAGTTTTTTAGTTAGGCAAAATATTTTAGGCTATACCTATTGAAAGCCAGTGTGTACTAGAATAGAAGCTGCAGAATGAAAAGCAACTGGCTAGTTTTGCATAATAGTTCTGCTATACTTCTGCTGAGCATGAAAGTACATCCTAACCAACGCATACCAAAACACCCTTTAGCTTCCAGCAGAAGCTGGATCCTGTTTGGAGTACTTTTTATTTGGACAAAATGACCCATGAATCAAGTTTCCTTAAGCTGATTTAAATGTTATTGCTTTGATTCCATTCCATGTCCTGAAACTTTAGCAAATGCGCATTTGAAGCATCAATTTGGGTTTAAGTGCTTAGAAATACTAAAGCATAGCTTCCTCTCCCTCTCTCTCCAAATTATTTTTCTTTTGGGGGGTGGTAAGGCGGCGATAGTTTGCACAATTTCTTAGTTGTGTTGTGTTATATATGTTGTATACATGAAGATTTTGAAGCTGAGCTGTTTATCAAGGTCCTGATGCATGTGTATGGCTTTATGCGAGTGCTGTGCTTCGATTGACTTGGGTAGGTTTCTGCTGAGGCGTGCACTTCAAGTTGCGCTGGCAGATCACAGCCTGCAAGATCTAGTTCTGATGAAAACAATATTCCATTTTATTTCTGGCTTTTCTTTCTACTTTTTGAAATTGCTGCCTTTGATCTTTGTTTCAGTGACTCACTGCTTGCTTTGTGCAACACTTTGTAGTCCGGAGTGTTTCCTTAATTATTCCAAATTCACAAGTCCACTTAGTTAGTGAGGTGAATAAATGAGGCTGGCTGGAAAGTCTAGGAACAGCTACACTTCTCTGGAGAACCACTGCCTGGATGACTGACAGTGGGACCTCAGGGATGAGCTCCCTCCAGCGACTGAGTGGTTTTCATGACTTTTTTTCAGACTGCTCTATCTCTGTGCTAACCTATTTACCCACAACTTAGATTATGTTGAAAGGGAGATTTAAAGCATCACCCCCACCTTTTCTCCCCCCTGCTGCAGTCTTCCCTTTAAAATGCATTTTTCACAGCCTCGTGCTAATCATTTTGCAGATGTGCCTAGTGTAAAGTGTAAAGGCAGCGGCAGAGGATTTGATCCGGCTGGGCACTGGCACCATCTGTGTGTCTGTCAGTCTGTTGGCTATGGGTAAAGTTAATGGGAGCTCCAAGGTTCTTCCCTGCAAGTGTTGGGGCAGCTCAGGGCCAGGGGCTCCCCGTGGGGGTCCCCGTGCAGGCCCTGGCAGCCAGGCCCGTCTCACCGCCTCAGCCAGGAGTGGGGCAGCCGGGGGGGCCATGAGCAGCTGCAACCCCAGGCATTGGGCACTGCCCTGGGGCCAAGCCTGGGCCACGGGTTTGCAAGTGGGCCCAGCTCAGCAGGGCCCAGAGCTGGGCAGTGCCGGGCTCTGAGGAGACAGAAGATGGAGGCGACATAGGGCAGGGGACCCCGGCCTCGCGTACTCCTCTGTGTGGAGCAAATGCCTTCGTAGCTGGGTTTAGTCTGTCTGTTGGGAATTGACTTTCTGTCTCCTGTGCTCCGTGTGAGGTGATTGCCAAAGGTTTTCCGTTAAGCGTTTTGAGTGTACAACGGGAAACAGGAGAACTGATGAGGTTGCAGCAGGCTGTGTGATGTCCTGTTTGCTGAGGGGAGTCCCAGCTGCATGGGGCACCGCCTGCCGCAAGCATGGAGCAGTCACTAGTGCCTCCAGCTCACCTCTGCCACGCCTCTTGGAAAAGGCAGAGAGGGGAGGCTGTCCTGGCCCCATCTAGGAATTAACTGAGAGAAATAAAGCAACTCACCTCGGGCTGAGCAGTCAATCAAATGCAAAGCCAGCTTCTTTGGCTCCGAGTTCATGTCTTTGTGCCACACTGCTTTTTCTAATATGGTTGTGAACTTGGAAGAGACAGCATGCCCCGTATCAGCTAACCCCCGAGAGGACTGTGCAGAGTGAGCCCCCCCGGTGCTGGTATAACTGTGCTCTTGTCTGTAGCCTAGCCACCATGCACCTTGTTTGTGAAATGGCTGCAAAATACTGCCCAGCCTCAGTTGCGATTCACTGCAGTTGATGTAGTCACAGGTGGCTGCGTGAGGTACGCGGCACCGGAGGACCTGGCCCTGAAGCGTTACGAGTCCCACATAGCATGAGTCAAGAGGCATGACCCTGTCTGTATCAGAGTGCTCGGTGTCTATGTTGGGATTTCATAGTGAAATGAACAGGAATTTGTTTAACTCGGAATCATCCAGTTTTGGCTGGATAACTGTTGTGCATGTTTTCCTTGCCTGACTCACCCATTTCAAGAGGCTTTGAAAATTTGGCAGTAATTCAAATGTAAATGGTTCACAGTTATACAGCAGGGAATGGCAACGCAACGCCAGCATACTGACGTGGCCTACTTTAGCTCTTGCCCATTTTAATATAAAAGTGCATTCAGAGGATTCATAGACCCAGACCTGAAATACTTTGCATAGTTCTAATTAGTCCTTCAGGGTCCCAATCTTGTAGGCTGAGGTACTTGTTATAAAGCCAGCTCTGCCTGCAAATGAATGAAGGAGAAGTCTCGTCCTTTGCTGTGTCACAGCGTGTAGTCATGGTGGTGGACATCCTGAACAGCACCTCGTTTGAGTGTCCAGGTTGCTTGCGCAGGTGAGCCATTCAGGCAGGGTTTGTGCTGCCCAGAGTAGGGAGTGCTGTTTGTTTGCTTCTTGCTGCTGTTCTAACCTTGCTGCATAGGAAGCTATAGATATAGGGATGCAGTGCTGAGTTGGAGAATGTAAATGATAAAAGGCCAGGAAATTAAATTTGGTTTCTCATGAAAGCTCTGTAGACTAAATATGTATTTTGGCTTGAAAGAGTTCTATCCTTTGGCATGCATGGTGTAGAGTCAAAATAGACTACGTGAGCTGATCAGACAACCTGACTGGACCAACTGTAGCACTGGTGGCAGAGGTAACTGTATTGGTTCATATACCAAAAAAGCATGCAGCCTGCTGAATACATTGCAGAAGCAAATGTGTTCATGCACGCATGAAGACCAAAAGCCCAGTGCAGCTAGCATTGCCGGCTGGGCTCTTCAAACTGTGCTTGGGAGCTGAAGAAGATAAACTCTGCCGAGGCGCTGGCCCTCCCTGCCCCTGCTGAGCAGCAGCTCTGAGGTTGGAAGAGTTCCTGCCTCTGTAGTTAGTGTGAGCTATGCCTCTGAATTTTGCTTTTTCATATTCACAGTTACAATTTCATCTGTAGACTTATGGCACTGATTTTATTCAAAATATATAAAGAAATACACAATTAATTGCAAATTTAAATTACAATGCTGGAAGTGCATTTTTTAATAGATGCAGTTATTCCCCTTGTTTGTTTCTTTCATCTGCACACATTACACTGATAAAATTGAAATGTTATGTATCTTTCCAGATGTAATCATAAAATATGTGCATTTTAAAATTTTACTTTAATGCACATTTCTCTAAGTTCATACATGTACTATTTAATTCTTGTTATCTTATTTGAATAATTTTGACAGAAAATCATGGACTGTATATATCTGTGTTTCATTATTAAATAAATATAAATAATTAAGCCGTATTCATTCTTTTGATGGAATAGTTCTGAATTCACTGCTGCAGACCTGTCAGTGGAATTATTTTGATAGGTCAAATTTCTTCAGACCATCTCAGGCACTTAACTTTTTTAAAGTTTACCTGTATGACAGTTTATTATGGTAAACTGTAACCTCTGTGCATACTACAGTATTTTGTATTATTTTTTAAATGAAGAAAAACAGCTATTTCACATTTGGTGGTAATAAACTAGCTAAAAGGTCATCTGCCAAGTTCTTCGCAGACAAACAAAAAGTCCTCAAGCTAATTTCTAAGTCAGTCCTATATTTGGCTGAATACAAGGCTAGAGAAGTTCATTGTAGAGGGCAGTCTTCAATTTTTAATGGGAAGTCAGAAGCACATAAAAATATCTTTATGGATGGAGTTCTTATTTAACTCTAGTTTTTCTAATAGAAATATACTGGTGTAGATTGCTTCTTTTTTCAAGTCTGTCAGTCACAACACATTTGTTCAAAATTATCTGTCACAAGGATCCCCCCAAAACGTTCCAGCTACATTAGCAATTATGTATTGTTTCCAAAGAGCTCAGAGTCCCAAGAGTTGTTAGTGGCCTTACCATCTTATAAAGCTGAAATAATAAACACAACACTTTCCCCTCCAAGTTTATGAAATTATAAAAGCACCCTTTTTTTCCTTTCCTAAGAGTATGAAACCACACCTAATGATCTTGGAGACACCGCGAATAATAGTAATCAAATCACTTCTGCAGATGTTTCCAACAAAGAGAATGAAGATAGTATCACTGTAAGTATATACGTTGTTTCCTGATCTGTAATCTTGGCAGATTTTTTTGACTATACAACTAATGAAACTGTGAAGATTGTAATGGGACCCTAAGCTACCAGAACACCAGAGCTATTACTATGTGGTGATCAAAACTAAGGAAAAAAGGAAAAAAAACAAAATCAGTGCTCCCCACTCTTGTCCTTCCCCCATTTTTTGAAAGAGTGGATCACTTTTCATTCCAAGTAAAATTGCTAGTTATTTTGTTTCATGCTTTTCTGAACAACTAACTGTAATTTGTTGGCCCAAGACTTTGCTTCTAATTTTAGCCAAGGAGAGCAACTCTTTTTTTACAAAACAAAGACATCCAAGGTAATTTGAAGATTGTTGTTTGAATTCCAGTCCTGGAGTCAGCTCCGCCTTACAGGGAGGATGTGCTGCAATAAACTTTCAAATTCTAATTGTATGTTTTTAAAACATTATTTCATGTAGGTTTTTGATCGAATAATTTGCAGTAGATTTTAGTATAAGTAGCTGAACTGATGGGCCACCTCTGCTGCCTTGCCTTTCATGCTCTTCTGAACTGAATTGTTGGAAACCAGGAGTGGGTGGCCAGCCTGGCTGATATTGCAGCCTCCCTGCATGAGTGACTCAGTAAAGCAGCGTGCAGTGGAGAGCATGTGTGTTCACAAACCAGAGAGCAGACTGTAAGTTGGGACACTGCTAAAAAATTGATAGGATCCTGGACAGTCTTGTCTCGTCTGATAACAGAATCATTGAATGGCTGAGATTGGAAGGGACCTCTGGATATCCTCTGGTCCAATCCCCCCTGCTTAAAGCGGGGCCTGCATGGTTGCTCAGGGTTGTGTCCACTCTGGTTTTGGTATCTGCAGGGATGGAGACTCCACAGCCACTCTGGGCAATCTGTACCAGTGTTCAACCACCCTCACAGTAAAAATTCTTTTTCCTATGTGCTTTCCTTATGTGTTTTCTTGTAACATGCCACTCTGTTGGAAGGGAAAGAGGTGATGTGCATTCCCTCCCACCTGCCTTGAATGTGTGGGATGTTGAGAAAGTGGTTCTCGGAAGTGTCTGAGTCTCTATTCTCTTCAGGATAGAGGAAACCTCAGCGAGTGACTTATTCCTGTACTCTTTGATCTGAGTGCAAATGTTTCCTATTTGAAATGAATCTCTTTACCTAACTGGGTTAATCTGAATGTATGCTGAATGTCTTTGAAGGTAGTTCATAAGAACAAAACAAGCAGATCTGTTTGTATCCTCTTTTTTAGGTGTATATTATGGTGGGAAGTGCAGCACTGGTGTGCACTGGCTTAGTAATAATGCTCATTATTCTGAAGTTTGGAAGACACTCTAAGTTTGGGATGAAAGGTACGCAGGGTTGTTTTTTGTATCTTCCAGAATTGTTGTGGGTTGTGTGTACTGATACTACAGGCTTCTACACTGAGAGCAGTCAAAATACCTAGATTAAGTGCCATCACATTTTGTGTTTTGTTTATTCATCAGGTAAGTAAGGGCAGAGGCAGATGTAGACAGAGTGTAGAATTTTGGATCAAACTCTTCTACTTCTCTTTTTTCTCTTATGACAAATCCCATTTCTCTCCCTTCTGCTGCAAAGGCCCCTGGGACACTTCCTGGAGTAAAATATTACTTGAGTCAGTGTAAGTAGGAAGAAGATAGGACATCAAATTTATTCTGATATGAGTTTGATTACAACAATTTGGTGAGAATCTATGCTGTTTGTAAGAGGTACTTCAGACCACACTACAATGTCACGTTAAGGAGATAGATTCAAGGGGAAACAATGGCAAGAGGGGAATGTGCATTTGCAGTGCATCCTGTCACACTGGTGCTTTCTCACAGATACATCTTCTTGAGCTTCTGTTTGTATCTTGGGAAGTAGGAGCTGGAAAGAGTGGCAAGTGCTTAAGTCCCTGTGGAAGGGGGAAATCTCAGCCCTTCCATTTATTTATTTATTTAATTTACAGCCAGATGGAGGTATGTGTAACATGGAGGTACATGCAACAGTTCCATTACTGTACTATTTTACTGATATCATCAGTCTGTGTCTGGCCATGTGGGTGAAATTGTATTAAAAAAAAGGAGAAAAATTTAAAAAAACACTTGCTGTCTTGCTGGGAGGACTAGAAGGTGCTTTTCTGTGTGCTAAAGGAGATGAGCTTTTGATCTTAAGATGTGTAGTTGAGGATCTATGGAGAGAGTGGTGAGTAATCTTGTAGCAGGCTCCTGTTAACATCATGTCCTTCCTCTCAGCTGTGCTTATGACATAGTACCACATGGATGTATATTTTGGTAACCTTACTTGCTCTTGACCAGTGCTCTTTTCAGAGATATCTACTGTATATTTTGTGTTTCTGTGTTCTGTTTAGAGGAGAGTTGCTGGAACAAATGACATTTCAGCAGAGCAGGAATGTAGTCGGTGCAGATAGGTTGCTGGGATGGTAACCTTTTATTTCACCTCCTTCTGATATGACATAGTCTCTGGTCTTTGGGATAGCATTAAAAGAGGACAGGCATTGTGAAATGTCCTGAAAAACAACATGGAGCCAGCAGGATATAGCTGCAGAGTTTTGGCGAAAGACTGGAAAAAACTTTCTGTGACTGAACAACAGTTCAGCCTAAATTTTGTTCATGTCTGAAGCTTTCTGAATTGCATTTAGAGAGATGAAGTAGGTGGAAACTAAATGCAAGCAACGATGAGAAGTGTCTGATGTTAGCTTTTTAAAGCTGACTGCTTGTTAGGTTTTTCAAAATTGGCATTAAATATTTCAACACGACATTATTGGAGGAACTAGGAAGTAAACTCTATCCTGAAGGAGAATGAACAAAGTTGCATTTTGTGTGGTAACATGTTAAGTTACCTTCCAGGAAGCTACATGGTGGTTATGTTCTAACATATTCAGGTACAACTTCTCTCACAAAAATAATGGTCTTGCATTATCAGTAAGTTTGACTTCAGTAGTTTTCTGTTGCAGAATTGGCCATCTAGATCATATTTGAGTAAGGATGCATTTTTGGGGGAATAACTAGCTGAAATTATGAAAAGGCAGCAACCTCATATATGGTGTATATTTTTAAATTTGACCAGTGATGGTTAGCAAAAGCAGTAAAATGACTTCATTGTTCGGGTACAGTCCTTCAAAAACTTATCACTGGCATGGTATGTGTGGTAATGGTGAAATGTCACTGTGAGCTACAAATAACCCCTGAATGTTTCATTAGAAAGGAATGATGATCGGTTGTCCCTGAAATGAACCTCAAACTTGTCCAAAGTTTGCATTCACACCTGAGCTTCACATTCTGGATCTATCTGTAGTCCAAAGTCCCAGAAACACCCTCTCCATTTATCATCATCAGTATTATTGAATTTTATTTTAAAGCAATATTTAAAGACCTGAGATTAGAACACCATATTGTTATGTAATACTCAGACTGATAATAAAATACTACCTGCTCTGAAAAGCCTGCAGCATAAGTATATATTGAGAATTCATAACAGAAGATAAGCAACCTGGGGTATTTGAGCATGAGAAAAATAAGGCAAAGGTGAAGAGACATTTTTTACAGTCAGTATTGGTCAGTATAATACATTTAAAATGTGTATCTTGGAAATTCTGGATAAAAAGATCAAACCAGCTACCTGTGAAGTCCTTGAGTTGTTTGCCATTGAATTCAGCGACAGCAAAATTAGTCCCAATTTAGCATACAGACATTGTGTTATAGTTGGTGGTTTAATAAACAGTCTTAGTAGGAAAGTGGGAAGGAGTGAAATATCCAGATTACCATTGAAAATATTTATAAAACAAGATTAAAAAATCTTTTATTTTTCAAATCTTCTCCAAATTATTAATGAATATTTTGCATTCATGAGAAGGAACTTCCTGAGTTACATAGGGTAGAGATGCACAAAAGGCTGTGCTTCATTTTTCTGTTATCTTGTGAGAACAAAACAGAGTCACCTCAGACACTCTGTCATTAAATGTCTCCCCACCCTTTTTCAGTAAGCAGTTTGGAAAAAAACAAAATAGTCACTCAGTAACTGGAGCAGTAAAACTGGCACTCAATGGTATTTTTCATGTAACCATGTACATGGAAAAAATGTTCCACTGATAATCAGAAAAAGAAGTGTGTAAATAGGCAATCAGCACTGTGTGTCCTGTAGGAAATATCTTTATGTAAGGGATGAAATTTTCACCCCATTTGGGTTCACAGCAGGCATCTGCAGCTTCTCGAGGACATTGTTTTATGCCTCATATTTGTAAATGCCAGCTTATCCCATCTTCTGCATGGCCATCATCTGTCCACTTCTTAGACTGTGTCCTTGCTGAGTCCTTCTGCGCATAAAGAGCTTGAGCATGGTTGGAGTGTGGAGTGATAGCATCCCCAGAAAGAGATGTGGAGCAAGCGGTTGTGTCTGAGCTGTGCTGCATCAGAGCTGCCCGTACCTGGAAGCACTGCACATGCTGAAGAGCCGCAGAGACTGCCACAGAGCTCACATACCCCCATTGTCTTCTTTCCATGACTGTACCTGAGCAGAAAAGAGTCCAGTTTATGTGATAGGGAGCACCAGGTCCTCTGGGAGCTTCCAGGACTTTGGTAGTACTGATCAATCTCTTATCGAGATGTGTTGAAGAGTTGTGTAAAAATAACTTACCCTCTCTTTTGGCTTCTTTCTTCTTTTTGTATATCTAAGATGAGGGGACAGCTTGGGATATGTTCATTTCACACTGTTACCTTTCCAAATGGTATTAATAAAGTGTTTTTGGAGGTAAGGAGGGCAAGCAGACCACTTGTTCACTGCCATTAACAAAACTAAAACATTTTGTTTGTGATATCCTGGATTATGGTTGAAGTTGGGTTGCACTGTACGAGGCAATTATTTTAGTTCTTGCTTTGCTTCTTTTCACTCTGTCTTTTAGAGCTAGGGGAAACAGCAGGTTCTGATGATTAATTTCAGGAACAGTATTAGTACAGAACTGGTCTGTAATCTGTGCTGGAAGAGACTTGAAACAGGGCTAGTACAGAAAACCAATACTGTTCTTTCTGCTCTGTGGATAACCTCTCATGTTGTGCTAGACTTCCAGACTTCCATTGCAAAATTCATCAGAGTAACTGGTGAAACATAATGCTATTTCTCTGCTTTTGTACATTTTAAACACCTTCTTATACAGGGTCTGTTGATAACAGCTTTGTGTGAAAAGCTGCTTTTGGTTGCTTGAATCTGGAGGTGAGGTTTTTAGACCCTTGCAAGATGCTGCAGCATAAATGGTGAAAGCTTCAGTTAATTTCTTAAATGTATTCATTAAGATTTGTGGGTTGCTCTCAGGAAACACCTTGGCTTGCTTGCTTGCTGGAGGATGTGAATATGCTTATGGTGGGAATTCACTGAAGGCTGCCATGACAGCTCTTACCATTTTGTGTTTATTTCTGACTCCATCTAACCACCTTATGAAACTGAAAAATAACAAAAGGAACTGGAATAGAGAGGGCAGGGGAAGGTTTGTGAACTCCCTGGGAGGATTTGTGGAAGAATAATTCCAGTCCTGTTTTATTCTACCTCCTGTGTTTAAAAATAAGTGTAAATAAACAACTAGTTGCAGCATAACCAACCCGATACACAGTTTGCAAATGTTAATGTAGCAGCATGCCACTAGGCATGAATGGAAGTATGGAGGAAACTGATGGAAGATAAATCAGTGGATAAAGTTTGAAATAGCATAATTCAGTTAAAAGGATGAAAACATTTTTGCTGATTTGAACTGTAGTAGCACAGGGTGTCCCTATTCCAGCAACAAGGCAATATCCTTAGTGCTCCTTGCTTGCTAGGAGTGCTGTAAGTGGGTGGTTGTGGACAAGAGTATTATCACAGCTGTTTTACTGTAGAGATAAATGGAGTATCTGTAGGTTTGACCAAAATCAGAAAGGAGAGAGAACCCACTCCTCTCCAAAGCAGCCCCTTCTGTCTTTTTAAGAAGTTAACAAATAGAATCTGACAGAAGTAGAGGGAAACATATGTGTACTTAATCCCTTTGGGATGCGAGGGGTTTTTCTGAATGTTTGTATGAAGTTTCTCTCAGTGCTTTGAGCTGTGTGCAGTAGTGCAAAGGTAAGGGAACAAACAGTCTGAAATTCCCATTGTACTCTAGGCAGTGCCAGCTATCTTCTCATGTCTGCGGGCTTGGGTGTCACGCTTTGAAAGGTGCTTCTTCCTCAAGTGCTCTCTGAACTACCTACCATGTCTAAACATAAGTCCTGACTATGAATACTTCACCCCTTTCACAGTCTTTCAAGTCTGTGCAGTTCAGGGTACAGAAGTTTGTCTTTCTCTGATCAGGTAATGAGATTGGGTTGATTTAAGAAAGAAAACAGTCTCCCTTTTGGGACAAACGCCCCAAAATACTACCTTTCCTTCAAGCCCTTGCTAGCTGCTTGTCATTGTTTTTGAGTTTAAGTTTAATATCTGGACTATCAGTCAGGGTGCTGTGCTCTTTCACCAAGCTGATTAAAAGTTATGAACACACCCATGGATTTTGCCTGTCAAAGTCAAAACAGGGTATTTTCTCCAACTTCATGATAGCTTTTTCTCTCATGTGATTTCTATAACTTTTGTGCTGGGCCATGAACTTCCTTGAAAACTTTTTAATTAAAAGCATTGGTGATTTCAACAGGAGCACGTTGACAGTTGAGGAACATTTTTTCTTCTCTGTGTGTCATTCACTATCTTTTTTTTGCTTGTAAACTCTTGTTACATTTGAGCTTTGGTCCAAAAGACAGTACAGGAGGGGGCAGCTTGAAACTCATCTTCAGTTGCAGCATGTTTCTCAGTTGTCTTACAGTATTTCAGTTTGGGTAAGAAACACTGTATAACTGCATGATAAAAGCCTCCATACAAAGCAATTTTGTCATTCTGACACAATGCATCCATGACAATGTAAAGACTTTAACCCTTATTTACCCAAGTAATCATATTTACATGACTTTAAATAACAGGGCTGTCCAGGTAAGAGTGGAGTGCTTTACCATTCTGTCTGAACATGATCATCATTGAGGCTTTTGCATATTCTTTTGGATGTAACTTTAGGGCCAGCATGAAAAATGTTTTCTGTCTTATTTGTCTGTAAGCATATAGCAAATGGTCACTGTATTCTCTGCTTTAATACATTTTACTTGACTTCATGTTCTTGTGGGAGACGGGGTGATTGCATGGGATTTCAAAACAAACCCTGCTTCATTCAGGGCATTCAGATTTTGGAGAATTTAGATGAGTCTAAATGAGTATTTTGAAGTACTGATATGGGAAAAGGGAGAGCTGTTCTAACTCATGAGTTATCACGTCTTGCTTAAGCAATTGAGTTGCTTATAGTCTAGGAGAAGAATGAAGTGCAGTTAGACTAGACGAGCTTGTACTCCTTTTAATTCTAAACCAAGTACAAAAGAAAAGCTTTGCATCTTCAGCAAAGACCTGTAGTTTGACAAATATTATCTAATGTTCAAATTGGTCTGCAAGAAGCTTGGAGTGAGGGCTTCCTGGACAATTTTACCTTGTTTGCCAGATAATTAAGAAGATCAGTTTGCAGCTTGGGAACATGCTTAACTGCTTGACCTTCATCAAGTCACAGAAATGCTGAACTTTCTGAGTTTCCATTTGTACCTATAGAAGTGATTTTGTGCTGTGTTGTACCTACCCAAATGCCGATTCTGTGGGCGTTGATCCTTTAATGTCTTTAGAACATTTCATTATTTAGTCAATGAGCAGAATATAAAAGAGGGATTAATTCATGTGAGTCAGTGTTGTAAGATAAGATGTAGAAAAAAATGAATGTGCTCATATCCGCAGTATTTTTAGTGAGCAGACATGTAAAGGCAATGATGATATTGCTTATCTGAATCACACACAAGAAACTATTTTTATTGTTTGACATTGGCATTCCAGTCCCTGCAGTCATGGGCACATCATACAAATTGTCTGTCTCAGGTGCATCACTTGTATAATGGGGGCAGTAATAGTTACTTATCACATGAACATTTGGAAGATAGAGTTGTTAATGCTTCTAAGGACCTTAGTCTGAGGGAGAAAATTGCTTTAAGTACTTCAAAGAATGAGAGTTCTTATAAACTGATCTGTGAAAGTAATTTTTGTAGGGGATTTTACAAAGATCTTAAAATATTTAAGCCACCATTCTCTTGTGTTCCAGTAATGAAAAAGAGGTGTCTCTTAAAGCATGTCACCCTATCAGAACTTACTGTTAGGCATTTCTAGGTTTCCATTGTTATTATCTATATAAAATTTGGTCTGCAGGTCTCAGCTTTCTGTTTCTGTCTGCTACTAGTTTTCCTGAGTCTGATCCTAAAGTGCAAGACGTAAGAGAGGAACGTAGCTCTGGTTCTGCAGTAGGAACAAGCTAGTGGACAATATGCCCCATATATAACAAAGGATTTAGGGACACATCTCAAATCCAAAGCTGGGGAATTTTTAATGATGACATGGTGCATTTGACTATGCTCTCCTTTGGTTGCAAAAATTCAAACTCAGCTGTAATGATTGAGGCAGAAAAGGAGTTATTAACTTGAGAGCTTTTCATGATTCAGAGTACTATACTGATGGATATTATTAACACAGGAAAATTATCTGAGGCCTCATGCCTGTTATTAGTGAAAATATATGGAAAGTGATTGTAAACAAGTACCTGTTGTATTCCACTCTCCCTCACCCAAAAAGAAGTATACACTCCTTGCGTGCACATGTATGTGGTGCGCATGAAGTGAAATGAACTGGAGAACTAGGGAGATGCTGAGTAGAGGACAGCTTAGAGACAAAATGGAAAGAGGCTGAAGAGAAATGAGACTAATAATGGATTAGAGCTGAAAAGAGAGCTGAAAATCACAGCTGCCAGGGCTCTACCTTGATAGGGGCCAAGGCTTACAGGAATAGCACAGCTCCTAGGTCAGCATAGTGGCAGAAGAGAAGAGTCAGTCTTAAAGGTGTAAACTGCAGAGACCCAACCCCATGTTCAGTCTACACCTACATTTGCTTCACAAGTCTTTATTTTACAGAGCCCAAGAGTTTCTCTTTTAGTTTCTCATGTGCAAAGGGTGAACACTTACTTGCTTTTGTACAAACTTTTGCCCATATGCAGGTCATGCTGTTTTGGGAATGCATTAGTTTGTGAGGGCAGATTGTGGTTTAGCCCATGGAGAATTTTAGAGACAAATGAGACTGGACATAGGAAGAAATATGAGGACGAGAGGAGTAGGAGGTGGGAGAGAAGGTGGGTCATAATAATTAAATGTTTACATGTAATCAGAGTGAGATGAGACACAAAGACAGGTTGGAAGAAGTATTCAGAAGTGGGGAATGAATGGGATGAAGGAAAATGAGCAAAGAATAGCAAAGCCAGCCTTTGGGGTTTTTTTTTTTGTTGGTTTTTTTTTGAGTGGTCCCAGTTCTCCAATGCTTTAAGCACCATTTACTACAAAGTACATATGTGCTTGGTTGTGATCACCATTTGAAGAAATGTTGAGGCTAGATGATGGTAGAAGACTACATGCTAAAATCCAAGCAGTTCTCAAACAACATGGATGGGAACATGGATAGTAGATAAATAGAAGGTATTCCTGGTGGAGATGAGGTCCATTGTATGTTCTCCAGCTAGGGAAAAGGCTAATATGGAAGTAGCTGCCAGCAGAGGTGCTGTTAGAGGCTGCTCCTGGGCGCTGGTCCAGCTTATACTTACTCAGAACAGCTAAGGCTGGCAGACACTCTGAGAGTGTCTAGTCCAACCCTCCGCTCAAAGCAGGGTGAGCAACTGCAGGTTGCTCAGGGCTGTGGCCAGCTGGGATTGAATATCTCCAAGGATGGAGACTCCACAACCTCTCAGGTCAATGTGTGCCAGCGTGCAATCACCCTTACAGTACAATTTTTTTTCCCTTATGTTTAAATTAAATTTCCTCTATTTCAGTTTGTGCCCATTGCTGCTTGTTCTGTCACTGGACACATTGACTCACACTGCAGAGGAACAAAAAAGGGGTACATAAAGGTGGCATGTGGACAAAGATGCTTTTTGAGCTGTTCTGTGTTGCCTTTGAATACTGGCTTAATTGTGAAGACAGGAATACTGAAAGATTGCAGTAGACCGCATGCTATTTACAGTACAGTGACATCTTTTTCAGGGAAATTATTTGGCTCAGGTATGTGAGTCTCAGTTGAATAACACCACTGGGGATTACAAGTATACGTTGCTTAGAACTTTGCTCCACTCCTTTACAATACCTGTCGGATTTTATGTGAGTTTCCTTCCATTTGCATTCCTCAGCTTTCAAAGACTGACATAGGATTCCATCCTTGATTGAGTTGCATTGATTTCTGTTAACGGCTCTGAAGTTTGAACTTTTTTTTTTCTTTTCTCCTGAGCTTGGGACAAACCCTGTGCTTGTCCTGAATAGTAGATAATGCAATTACTGTGCTTCATAAATTTCTGTTTTTAAATGCCTGGCCATGGTTTCTACTTAGCAATTCTGTTAGCAGATGCCGAGATCTTAGTACAGTTGGAGTGCCCTTTTTTCTTTCGTTCCTGTAAAAGCATTCAGTATTGAATTTTGCACAACGGGAAGATTCATCATGGGCTCAGAGCCTGGCTGGCACACAGCACTGTGCTGTAGCTCTCCTCACAGCTGTTGTCATTCTGCTTCCTGCAGTGGAGCTGCATCTTTCAAAGTAGCATGGGCGGAATCACAAAAAATGAAGACTTGTTTAAGTATGTCCTAGGCAAATGTGTGTGTCTAAAAAAGCCCCACAAACAAAAACTGCTCAGAGACTGAATATGATTTTTGAAGTTTTCTGATGTTTATTTGAACTTTCCCCAAATCAGGCAAACTGCTTGTTCTTTCTTGCCCGATTTTGCAAAAAAACACAGGGTAGCCTTTTATCAAGAGCTTCCTTTAATGCATCTGAAAATGCCTTTGTTTTCATAGTATATACATTCTCATAGCATTACACTCCTTGGATCTGAATATTTGCAAAAAGCATCAAGAATAGATTTTTTTTTTGCCAAGTTCATGGTGTTTCTTCTTTCAGAATGAACAAGAAGTGCTGTAAAGCCATTGTTGTAGTAGCAGTGCTGTTGCTGCTTAGGAAGAAATCAGGAAGTACAAAAGTTCACAGGAATTAAGAAGAATTAAGACACAAGGTAGCCAAGTTACTTGAATATCTAGTAATAGGAACACTTTAGGTTTTATTTCAACTCTGGGCAAAAGTTCAAATAAGATTGTTTTATTTGAATGAATCCTTTTTATGTCTCTTTTTCACACACACACACCAATGTATGTTTATCATCTCCCAGGATAGCTATAACCTGGGAGCAGCTTTATATATTAGCTGTTGACACAGCCCCACCACTGCAGCCCATGAATTCCTCAAGGTGTTTTCTTTATGGGTACCTGAACACACCTTTTCCAAGTGACTCATCGCTGTTCTCAGTTGTTCTCTTCCTGGAGATACTGTACCACCGCAGTGCTTCCTCACTGGTGTGATATAAGTGTGCCTCTGTCCCTCACAGTGGCCACTGTTTTAGCTTTTCACATTTACTTAGTTAAAACATTAGGGCTATATTCAGTCCTCAGCCTGGATGATAATCCAGTGTAAGGATCAGAATAATGTTTTATAAATAATGCCTTTTTTCTGTATAAGTGAGTGATGAGGTGAAATGGGAATGGTCTTCTCTGTTTTGAAGTAGCTTTTTGTGCTTCCCTCAAAGCCCATTTTCTCCTAACACCTGCTTTCTACATAAAAATCAGAATTGCCTTTTTAAACAAGAGTCTCTCATTCTCTCTTTTTTGACCTCTGACCCGTTTTGTCCCATTTAACGCTGTTCACCTCACCAATACCAGAAACCAGGAAGAATGAGAAACCAGATCTAGCAAAATGAGATCAGTCTTGCTTCTTTGAGAGTTTTTTAAAAAAAAATTAAGGCGGGGTTGAGAATCTTTCTGTTTTGTTCTATTTGATATTTTGGAGCTTCTTAAAATGGTGGCGAAGTGGGAGCAATGTAGTAGGGTCCTTTATAATAAAGTAAAATGGACAAACTGTTCAGTTACTATTATTTATTCTAGGTCAGGATTTTTTCTTAGCGTTAAAGGTTAATGCCACTGCTTCTTCAACTGCCTGGTGTAGCTGAATGCCCTGGAGCACAAAGTGGAGTAATGCAAACATGCAAGAAGTATTTCTAAAAAGTCTTTCATGTGTCCCTGATAGATGAAAAAGTATTTGTTGTGAAGCTTCACTTCTTCCTGGCAGTTTGGCCAGCCAGTCTGACTGTGGTCCTCTTCCCTCTACCAGCCCCTTTCCTTCTTGCTCACCCTCAGCCTTGATGGTATGATAATACAGAGCTGGCACATCTGACAACTCAGACTTTTTCCGTCAGATTCATTGTGGATTTCAAATGCGTCATCCTCACGGAGTGACAGGAGGGAAGAGGATAGCCTACAGTCACGGCACAATCTTTGCACTGCCACAACTCGCCTGCAGAGAGTACGTGGAAGCATCCGCAGCTGGAGGAGTTCATTTGTAACCCTTGTGAGGAGTGCCTTTGTTCATGGATTTGCCTCCACATTCAACAGGGCCAGCCCCAACAAAGAGACATGCCTTATATGGCCTTGTAAAGTAGGAAAAATTAAGTTCGGTTCTGGTCAGAAGATGTTGTGAGTAATTCAAACTTGGAGAGAAACACTCCTTAAAAATCAGTGAATTGAGTTACAATAACGCTGTGTTTCACCTGGGAGTGCTCAGGCACAGGATCTGGTGGCCATGGCTGAAACGTTTGTTACTGAAGGGCTTCCAAGAAACATTTGTAGCCTAATCTCTCTATGTTTGTGCCCTTTCAAAAAGTTGCATTTCTATGACTTCTAGGAATAGGCAGCAGTAGAAATGTACGTCACATAAATACTCCTTTTTCCACAATAGTGTCTGAACCAGAATTTCTTGACACCCCTTAATTTTTTGGGAGGGGCCCATTGCAGTGTTCCCTCGCACCACCCCTAGAACTGCACTATTATCTGTCCTTTTCCTAGGGCACATGGGGATATGTACTAAGAGCAGCCCATGGTTTAGGTCTTCAGCTGGCTCTGATGCAGCTGCTCCTTTATTGAATGTCTCTCACACTCTAGCTGCTTGAGGGTCAAATTAAAACTGGCAGTCAAATTCTGTGTTTGTGGCTACCACCAGCTAAATATTTCTGCCCACCGCCATCCTCTCGGAGTTTCCTGTGACGTCTCACAGCCCTCAGTCACTTTGGAGAGCAGTAGGTAGCTGCTAAATTTCTCTTTTTCTGTGCTTCCAAGTGCCAGCTTGTCAGCTAGGCGGGTGATGTAACTACTTCTCATGGTATCTGAAGCTTGTGCATTGCAGCTCCTCTTGCAGTAGCCTCTCCCTGCATGCTCCAGGCAAACATTAATACAGGCTATTCTGCTGCCATCAGAAGTATTCATGCAATCTTCCAGTGGCACAGTAAACCCCAGGTGCCCTGTGGGTGCAGGTTGTGAGCCAGGTGAATGGCACAGGGCCGGTTCCGTGCCCAGAGGCTGTGAGTTTGAGTGATACAGCTGCTAAGCATAAAGGCATCACCACTGGCACGTGAAATCTTTGGGCTGCAAAGGTATTCTGGTTATGTGTGACTACGCGCTTGCTCTGTACTTACATGATTCCTCAGGCACATACTTTTGGCCACTGTCAGAGGCAGGGCAACAGATGTTAATTTGTTTGGACCAACATGGTTGTTCTTGCATTCTACACCTGCTGCACACAGAAAGGCTGGCAAGGCAGAGAAAATTTCCTTCTCTCTGCCTCTTAAGCACCCCGTTGCTTTGGTAAAGAAGACTATATATAAAGTACACATGGCTTTATTTTAGCAAAGTAATACTTTGAAATTTTTTATAGTTGATTTAGGGTGAAATTCACCAGATAATCTAGCATGCGTGCAGGGGAACCAGAGGAAACATTTTTCCTTTCGCTCCTTGGTAAAGCAGCCTATATCTGGGTCTTACACATGGCATATGATACGGACCACGCACCATGCACAAGAGGAGCATGATAGCAAACTAACAGAGAAACTGAGGAACGTTTATGCTTTCAGGCTGTTGGACCATACAGTCCTGAGGCCAGAGAGAGACTTGGACAGTTTGAATCCCTGATTTTCCCTTTGGTGTGTTAGGACAGTTCCTGAGCTCAGGTCAGAGTCTGTATGTTCCTGCAGGGACTGGAAGCATCTGTCCATTTGCACAGTTCAGGCCCCAAGATGCCAGATTTGAATTGTGAGGAGTTAATACTCCTGGAAAAGTGATAAGACTGTCTTCTCTGCCTTCCTGTACGATCCTTCTACAGCAGCAATCCAGTGCAGTGCTGGTGTTCCCTGTGACAGTTCTGGACTGACGGTTGTACCCTCGTGGTGCCAAAGGGAGAGGAATTCCTATTGTGTGTTTGCAGTCTTTATGCAACTGGCTGTGACCCATCTGTGTACTTGGAAAAATGTTTATGCCATGATATACATTCATTATTAATGACAATGACATCGCCTAGCCTTTAAGTGCTTAGGTACTGCAGTGATGGTAACTTTCGCAATTTTTGACTTGCTCCCAGCAGCCACGACAACATTTTTGCTAAGTACAAGCTATGCTTACACAAACTGGTGCTTTGGTTGCATAAAGCTGAGCACTGTTCTCACTGACCACTACCTGTACAAAAAGGATGTTCCTGTGCACTGTTGCATACACCAGGTGGCCTTAGACCAGTGATCTCTTTGCCACTGAGCTCCTGTATTTTGTGCACACAAAATTCATGCCTGTCTTTTATTACTTGTCTTGTAACTACAAGGCATAGAGCATCTGAGAGTTTCCCAGTGTCTCTTCCAGCTGTCCTAACTCCCAAGTTTACTTAAATTTTAATTAGATACTTCAGAGTTAGCTAGTTAGATACCCTGTCTTTTTCCAACCCATTCCATTGCAGCCGATGTAAACTCATAACATAATGTAAACTCATAACATTTCTCCTCTGTTACAGTCCTGAAATACATTCAGGACAGTGAACAATATTATGGAAATGCTTTAATTGAAATGTTTTCTTTCAGTTCAACAACTTGGTCACCAGTTTGTTTTGCTTCAGTGTGAGGAGGGAAAAAAAGCAGAACCTCAGTTACAGTGGAGACTTCAGAATTCAGTGTTTATTACTGTTACCTAGTCAAAGAGCTGTCTTAATGTTTAAAACTGAATTAATGTCCCTGCTAAGTGGGGGGATTTTGGAAAGGGGAGGAGGAAGTGGGCTGCACAGAATGGATCATTGGTATCTAAAGATGTTGGTATGCTGATGGCATACTTCATTGAGAAAAAAAAATAAAAAGGTCAGCGAGCCTGACTCTTTTTTACACAATGGCCCCTTTATACTACCCTGCCAGTAAATGAGCGTAGATGGGAATTGGACTCATTTAGATTGATGGGACTTAGCATTTCTTTGGGGAGGGTAGTACAGCAGGCAGAGAGGTCCTGCGGTTGGCTGTGTCAGCTGCCATGTGCATCTAGGAAAGTATCTTTATAGTAACATGGGAAACTAAATCCTCCCAGAGAATAGGTGGAACTTAATCCTGGCCTTTAGCTCTTCAATTAACCTTGGCACTGTAACACAGTGGACTCTGGATGAGGGAGGCATCTTAGAGTGGTTCTTAAATAGCTTCTTAAATAGGGGATGAAATATCAATGTTTTGCTGGAATACTGCTTCCAGTCAACATGACAGGACTTAAAAAAAGGTAACAGAAAAGAGCCCCAGCTAATAAGGTCTCTTCTGAACCTGCTCTGGACAAGATGTGGACCAGGACCAATTCTCCTAGGTGTGTCTTAGCTACAAAAAGGTTATGGAAGAGGGAGTTTAAGGAACTGAATTTTCAGAGGGTGCCCTTAGCTGCACTTCATATGTACCTGACTGCATTGGCTGGTGTGTGTGGAAAGCATAAAAGGTAGAGCAAAAAGTATTTTGCTGATGCCAGTGCAAAAACTGCATGTATCTAGTGGTAGATATGAACACAGGCTGTAGCCTGAACTGATGAATCCTTTTTACACAGACTGAGGGGTTCATGTATGTTCATGTTCGTGTTCATGTATGCTTACACATTCCTGGTTTGGTGTATAGCCTGTCAGCTATGGGCAGATAAATACCGTCCTAAGTGTGACTCAAAATAGTTTTCTGCTTTGTTTAACAGAACTTTATGGTGTTTGAATATTTTTATTTGTCCAGTAGAGTTATAGTCACTTAAAAAACAAATATGTCAATTTTTTCAATAATTCATGACTTCACTGCTTATGAGTCACCTTTTGAAATGTTGTTGCAGCTCTGACACATTTCTGTTGTTTAATTTCACTAAAAGGGGTTGCTAATAATGCAAAACAGGTCTAAAATTTTAAAGATTGAAAAATAAGAAAAGTGAATTTTGCATGATTTTGCATGATTCTTGTGGCCAGACTGAACAGATTAAGTTTTCCTTTTCTGCAAAATAATGTGTTGTAGTTCCTTGTGTAGATTTTCATCTGTCTTCAGTAGTACAAGTTGTTGGAGATTCCTTGTACTAGCATCACTTTGACTGCTACTTTGTGAAGAAAATTACGCTTTCTTTTCTTATTTCTGAGACAGACTGTAAGTAATTCAAGGATCGTTTTGTAAAGAAGTGTAGTGTGTGGCAGTTTGGATTGAACAAATAGCTTTGAACCATAAGTCATGCAAAAGTCTTAGCACAGAAGGTGAATGGTATGTTGTGTAAGGGTAATAGGAAATATAGTCATGGGTCAGGACTACACTGAGTAAGGTCTTGGATGCGAACCAGGGAGGTCATAGACAGAGGGCTGATATCCAAGAATAAGACCAGGTGAACCTCTTGCAATTCATTCAGTGAGCTCAATGAGAAATACAGGTAATATTTTGAGAGACAGATGGGATTACTTTTTTTTTAAAAAAGGGAAGATCAAAGCCTGTCTTCCCTGTGGGAGAAGTTAGGCTAAGTGAGAAATGATACAGAAGAGCGAGGTGGGGGTGAAAAAAGAGGTAAGTGAAACTATGAGGGGAGATTTTTGGGTCCAAGTGAGAAGACCAGAAGAGGTGAGCAGGTAGGGAATTTCTTAAACTGTGATGGGGAAAAAGGAAAAGGTTGTAGTATAGTTAAGGAAAACATTGTCATATAACTAGGGAAAGCAAGCCAAAGAAGGCAAAAATCACACCCTTTTCCAGTTTTGTACTTGAAGGATTGATTATCTTCTGAGTAGAAAGAGAAGAGCAGGCAGGGATTAAGATAGGAGCCCAAAGTTGTGGAGAAGTTGCTGGGATTGAAGATGCAATAGTGAATTATGATGAGGAAGGTGGCACTAATTTCTGTCAGTTGGAAGATTACAGAAACAGGGGTGGTGTGATTTTCTGTTCATCTTGGGGAGGTCCCAACTGGGGGAGGTCCCAACCTGGCTTTGAAAGAGTGGTCCGTGATGTCATGGAGAGGAGCAAAAAAATCAGTGGGAAAGTGAAGAAAAGAATGAATTGGTAACCCTACCTGATGAAAGCAAGAGAAGAGGCAGTGAGGGGAGGGGATTGAGGGCTGTGGAGGGTATCAGCTCTGACAAACTCTGATGAAGTGAGAGAAAGGCCAGATGATGTGTATCAGAACAACAGTGTAGGAGTTTGTTCTAGGTCAGGCCAGTATTGGGAATGCACCCTTTACAGATACCTTGCAAAGATTGCCAGACCTAGGCCAGTCACCGTAACAGGGGCCAGGAACTGCTCTGAGCTCCGTAACAGCAGAGTGAAAGCTCAGGAAGCCAGCTTTTCTCTCCTCTCTAACTGCTGCCAACCTGACATGAAGCTCTTGCAGTCAGTGGAAGTGTATGGTTGTGGGGCTAGTTTGTTAGTGTGGAATTTGATACCAGCAGGTATGTATGTTTCAAAATGATATCATTGGACCAGAGGAAGAAATCTGTGCTTCTGTTGTGAGAAATATCCTGCTCCTTAGCTAATAACAGTGTCCTGCAGTCACCTCTCTTTTGCAGTGCCCCTCATTGAGTCTGCATAGTCATGAATTCCAGCATGCCTTTTTAACAAAACAAAATGAAAAAGAAAAAATATTTAAACTTCAACTTGGGATGAACCAAGGCCAGACCAGTGACACTGAAAATCAGACAGCTGGGGCCAAGAAATGTACTTCTTGTGCCACAGCTGCTATCAAAGGAAGATGAGAAAGCTTATTTTGCAAAGCTCTGTACAGTGGCACTCAGCCTGGCCCCTAGACAGGACACCTTTGTTGGCAAAGGTTTACTTAATCTGACCTGTGCTATTCACACGTCATCACAAGATTAGATGTGAACACATCAAAGAATACAGTAACAAATGCAAGCAGTAGCCAGACTTCCTCTTGATAGTTCAAGGAATACAGTGAATTTCAGTGTGTGCAATATGTGCAATTAAAATCATAAGTGCAAAACAATTGAGGTCTTTCCCACCCACCATGTGCAAATAATTGTGTACACAGAAGCAGCTGATTAGAACTGTGGATCATCTCTGTTAAATCAGAAGGATTGCTAGTTGTGTCATGGTGATGGGTGCTGCAGTGTTCAGCCAGCATTGAGAGCAACCCTCTTTGCCCTAGCCTGTCTGCCACGTCCTATTGCTTTTTCAGCACCAGAAACACCATTGATGGAAATAGGAGCTACCAGTGAGTGCAGAATAAGCACTGTGATAGGCTCCACAGATACTGTATTTGTAGCATGCATGGAAGAGGAGAATTTTGCCCTTGGCCTGTAAATTACAGACTTATGCATAAGATTGTATGCAGCTCATTTTTTAAAGATCATTACAGGTCCTCTCTGATGTTAGGTCACTCTAGTAGTTATAGCCAAGATTGTAAACTTTTTTTACAGAGGAATGTTCCACTGCCTTTTATTCCTCCTTGATTTTGTATAAAGTCTATGAAGAGCCATGGGACTGAGTAAAACTACATAACCAAAAGTGGGAAGTTTTGTAACTCTTTGAAATGTAAATGGAACAAGCTATTTAATAATGGTCTTTTGATTTGGAATATTCTTTTTTTATCAGAAAGAATTAATTCATAGGTCTTATAGACCCTTAGATATGGCATTTAGATAGTGTCCAGTTCATGGCACTGAAACACCTCATTGTTCATTACCTGTATCTTATGGAACAGACAATGGTAGAGTGAAAATGTAAACTGAACAATAACATTACAAATTATTCTTCTCTTCCTGTATAGCACAATGTAATTCCTGATGTAAGGCTGTCTGTCACCAGATTCTTGCTAAACTTACTGTGTGGTCATACTGCAGTTTTGGACTAACACTGAAGACACATTGGTTTCTGACTCTGTTATAGTGTAGGTTTGCACATTGTCCTTCATATGTAGTCTGTCACTGTAACCCACAGCTCATCTCTTTCTTTCTTTCTTTCTTGAGTGTCCTTATCATTGCCTAGCTCGCTTGGTCCTTACCTACGATCTTTTAATCTTTTTTGGATGTTTTTTTGGTAGCATAAAAAAATGTAAATTTCCGTGGTGAGCAGAACAATATTTCAGAGTTTAGGGCAGGAGGGATAATCTCCTTTTGAGTGTGATTTTGCAGTAGTGAATTTTTAAACACCTATACGCTTTGTATAACATAGTGCTTAATATTTTATTTTAAGACATTAATTCAGTAATATTGAGTATAGAAGCAGCACTGTTACTCTAGTGGGTTTTTATATCCTATTACTACAGAAGGTACCTGAATTTAATTCAAGCAGTAGTAATTCTTGCCTTTGTCAATGTTCCATATTGTCCTTGAAAAAGAGGGTATTTCTAAGGAAGATTTCTAATCTCTAGACAGTGGAAATATTGGTCATTAAATAGGGAATTAAAGGGAAACTAATCACATGGATATTTTGAAGACAGCCAACTTCCTACGCATGTGAACTCACTGTCTTTGACAGCACTGAGCACTCCTTTGTGCAGATACAGCCTATAGACTTCTGGCAATGCACTGCTGTGTGGCAGTGCTGACAGAAGTTGTTGCGTTTATGTCTTCCTATAGTGGATGGTAAAGAGAATAATCTTTTCATATTTGCACCCTGTTGGTATACCTTTCTTTGTTGAGCATCATCTCTCTGAGGAGATTTCTACAGTCAATGATCATTTGGCTGTTGGAGGGTTTTCAGTTTTTAAGCTGAAAAACTCAGCTTAATTTTTCAATCTTTTAACATGGTTTATTTTTTTAATAAAGGCATTTTGAAATCAGAAAATCAGTTCTGTAACCTAAATTATGACTTCTCTGTTGAAATATTTTAATAGTTAGACAATGATTTGCAGTAGGACTGCTAGGTGAGCCAAGACTGAAGGAGGAGGCTTTCTTTGTGTTGCGGTAACTAGCACAGCACCTGGACATACCCAAAGAAAAGCTATTGGAGACAATTTGTAGGAAAGGAGACTTCAGCAGAAAAACTGAAGAATGTATTGAGGAGGGAAAGCTCACTAAGAAGGAGGATGTAGTGAAATGAAAGATAAATAAGGAGAAAATTATCATACACCTTCCTATGTCTCATCTAATGGTAGGCTTTCTGCTCCCCATTTACGTCTCTATATTGCTTTAGTGCTAATCAATACAAAACAACAGTTACTTGCATTTTTCCTGCCACAGAAATTATAACTTTTCACATAATTTTATTTCATTCCATTCTAAGAAGGGCTTTTTTAAAACAAACAAACAAACAAACAAAAAACCAAAACAAACAAGTCTTTTTTAGGGCCAAGTGGATATTCCTTATAGAAAGTATGCTCAAAGGCCTTTCAATCTTAGAAAAGATCCAAAGACTGGAAAAACATATTCTGCATCAGTGGATACTAATGAAAGCCTAGGTGATGGCACAGGCAATCAACAGCATCTTTTAGTTGCTCACAGTAATATGTATAAACACACACACATACATATATGTTTATTTAAAAATATATATAACTTCTATGTTGTTATGTATTATATAGTCTGAAGTACAAAAACAAGTGACACCTTTGAGTTGTTGCCTAAAGGTACTTCATGTTGTCTTCAATGAATTTGCAGTTTCTTTTCATGAATAGTTGGTAAATATGCTGGTTTTGAGGAAGCTTGAAGAAAGATCCACTTGGATATGTAAAAAGCTGGAGTTAGGAGCATGCTGTGGGAGCTCATTAATGATTCAGGATGGTTGGTTTCAGTTTCCCCTCCTTCCTTTCACAAGGCAAAATCTGATCAATACTTTTCTTTCAAGGTCACAACTGCTGCTTGGTCTCTGTCCTTCTCACAACCCTTGCCCAGCCATAGCAGTGTTTTGGAGGATTTAATTACTAGTTTAATCAAGGTTGTCATCAATAACTCTTAGCATAGTCAGGCTCGGACAGAAAGCCAGATTATTACAGGACAGGGCTCTGCCCTGATCCAAGTACAGGGGTGCTGTGCTCGTGAATGTCTTCATGTCAGTCACAAAAGGGGCTTTTCCCCTCCCTACCTATCCTCAGTAATCCTGTGGTTGCATTATGGACAGAAAAGTTGTGAAACAGTGGTATAGCATATCTCAGACATTTGGTTTTGCAAGATTTCTAAAACAGAGTTGAGTTTGAGAAAATCAAGTTTCTGTCTTTGTGAGGGACAGGATGTTTCCACTGCATGGGCTATGACACTTCATAATGTGTTTTGGCAATTTGTTTTCCAGCGCTGCAAATGAAAGTTACATTTGAAAAAAAAACTATTAGGTTTTTTGTGTACTTTTTTGGATAAATTTTTGGGTGCATTTTTTTCCCTTATTTAGAAATTGTTTCAGTGTAGGCTAAGTAAACTTGTTACATACTCAATAACTAACTCCACTTCCGGAAGTTATATTGTAAATCCTAAGGGGAGTACCCAATTCAGTATTTTAATTGCAGGAAAGGAAACAATGTTCCTCTAATGGGGGTGGAAACCTTTGTCCCTGTAAAATAACTTCCCTGTTTTGAGAAATATCAAAAGCAGTCACTCACAAATAGAGAAGAATGTCTTAATATCTTCTGTTTGGAATCGTGTTAGAGTATTCTCTCAGCCAAGCATTTTTCTTTCTGAATAGGCTGCTGAAATACAGGTTTGATGCTTTGTCAAGAGGCAAGCAAGGCTGCCTATCCTTACTTACTTCAGTTTTCACATAGACATCATATTGCTGAACAGGGTCTGCTTTTTTAAATGTAACTTCTGTAGTTTAAAAGTGTTATTTAAGATCTGTTAACTTGAGTAGAATGAGCTGGATGTCTTTGTAGGAGATAAAAACGTGGTCCAGTATAATTTTTATGTTGGCTGAAAAATAACAAATAAAATTTAGGGCATCATCTCTTTCTTCTCCTGCTTTTTTAGGAAAATCTGGACAGGGTAAAGGTCTGAAGTCATGGCAGAATTCAGAGTTATCATAATACTTTCAGGAGCAAGCTCCTGGAGGTCAGCTTTATTGTAGAATATGAACACAGTTAATCATGCTTGTTGAACACGATGGATCCAAATTTGTTGTGGGCTGTAATCCCTAATCGGTCAAAGAATGTCCACAGTTCACTTTGCTCATTCTACTGACATCATATTTAATATGGCTTGAATCAGTTTTGTATATATTCTATTGATTTTATGCTGTTCATAAAATGCTAGTAATAGAAAATCTATTTCTATTGCTTTTTTGTGTGGGACTAGAACCTTAATGTTAATATAATTTCCAAGGGAAAAGCTGTTCAGTGACTCATGTGAAATATGTTGGAGGGAATTTGTATATACATATATATAAATGTGCAGCTACACAGATTTTCAAGTGGTGTAATTTAAGTAGATGATTTAAGTTGAGCCCTGCCATTTGGCTGCGGTTTGCTTTTATATGTTTCTTATTTTTAGGCGTTTGTCCCTACATTGAATTCATAATGTATGTCCAGGTCTGCTGGCCACAGATCCATTGCCTTTGCATGTGAAGTTCATTTTTTCTTGTTGCAAAGAATACTTGGCACTAGTATCTGAAAACTCAGGACAGAGAGGATTGCATTTGCAAATCTTTTGTTTGTGTTCATTGTGATGACTCATGCTGAACTACCTTGGACTAGAACAGGAGGAGATGTGGAAACCTGTTGTTCTGCTACATTGGTACCTCCTGCCTTACAGGAAGCGACGAGGGAACACCAGTGTCTCTGGCACAACAGATAGCAACTTGCAGAAGCTTTAGGCAATGCAAGTTGGTTTAGAGGTTAATTTACTGGGAGTAAGGAGTAGGTCCAGGTGTTGAGCAAGCTATTTTGATGTTAGGTCTTCTGAGGATTCTTTAATGCAGTGAGTAACTGACTTGGCTGTTAATTGGTTTTTGTCTGTATATGATCCCCAGCAAAAGCCCCAGACAAAAACCTTAAACCCTGAGCAAAAAAGTGCTCCATGCAGTATGACTAAGTATTGACCCTTGACTTCAGTGGGGGCTATCTGTACCTTAAGTTCATCTTTGCAGGCCAAGGATATACACCAAGAAGAATTTGGCCAGTGACTGAAGAATATCTACTCACTGCTTATCATAAAGTATGATATTACAATTTTTTCATAAATATTTTTAAGCCATGCATATTTCTATAGCTCTAAAACACATGTGCAAGCCATGTCTGGTAGAGTCCAGTCAAAAAATACCAGTTAATAGTGGCAGCCCTTCTCATGGTAGAAATTAACTGTGAAGAATGTGAACTGGGAACAATCTAGAAGTATCACAATGGATGTTTTCTCTCCTGCAGAGTAGGATGAAAATAAAGCAATTGTTGAAGAAATATAAATATAAAAAAAGAGTAGAACTGGCAATTGCAAACCAAACTCTTGACAATTGCATTAATGGTAATGCATTCCATTCCAGTTCATGGTGAAGTAAAAGGAGTTGGTCTGGTAGATCAAATATGGCTTTCATTGCAAGACTGCGACAATGAAGGTGAGATGATAAAGCTATTCAGACTCCTAACCTATAAAGAGCAAAGACTGTATAGTTTTTAAACATACCTGGTCAATTTACAGAATTATTTATTCGTAGAACAGATGTCATTATAAAATACTACATTTGTTTTCAGTTATATTTCTGGGATGTATCTATCCTATTATCTATATGTACATGTATACATACATTTTTGGTCAAAAAATATATATATATGCAGTCAAAATTGTGAATAATTAATGATGCATGTTAGGTTCCTTTATGAATCTGGGAAATTTTTGTGTAAATGTCAGGGCTTTGAACAGGGCTTGAAAGAGATTTTATTCTATTGAAATATTTGATAAATTGGGGTGGACTAAGTAACAGTGTGAGAATGTAATTTGCTCTCTTGTTTTGCTCATTACAAATACATTGTGAAGCAATTGGTAAGAATGCACTTGGTGTAAGCAAACCCAGCTGTATATCTAGGGAAAAGTCCCAAATATCATGTTTAAAATAGTGTCTTTAGATGAGTGGGTTTTGGTTTTTTGTTTTGTTTTTGTTTTTGTTTTTAAGTTTGCTAACATGCTTTCAATCATCATCTTATTTTCCAGTCCAGACGAGTAAAATCACAACAGTTCTCAATTACATATTAATACATTTTTCAGACAGAATGTCAAAAATTGCTTTCTGTTCCATCAATATTGATTCATGGCACCAAGCCTAAATAACGAGAACTGGCAAAATACCAGGCTTTTGTGTCCTACGTTAACAAAATTGGTACAATTATTTTGAAAATTATTTAACCAGTTGCAATGCTAGCATGCATTTCACATAACTGACTCACTTCTTCCATTGTACTTCAGGTAATCAGAAATAACTCAGTTCTGTATTATCTGTTAAGTGGTCTCCCTGGAGAGTAGGCACAGTGTGTGGTTTGCATGTACTATATAATTTCACTCAGTTCTGGGGCAAAGCGCAGCAGTGTTTGAGGCTACCAGTATGCTATCAAAGCAAATGGGGCTAGGGTACATTCTGTGGCCCTTAGGGAAAGGCATAGATCATGTCCATATGTTTAAAACTCTCTTCTTCCTCATCCCTCAAATAAGGTGGCCCCATACATACTGTGTATGGTAAATAGTTCCTGACTGATGCTCTCCTTTGAACCTTACTGGGACATTGTCTGGGAGAGTGCTATTTTCTTAGGCCAAAATTAATTACATAATTATTACTTAATTTAATACAGATTAAATAATTGTGAATAAAAAAGAAGATAGACCCTTGCTCAAGCCTGTGCTCTGGCCTTTTTTTATTTACTGACACAAATGCGCCCTGAGCCTGTTTGTCTTTGAAGTCTTTAGCTTGGTAGACGGGCGTGGAAGCAACTACTCTTGCACATCCCATTTACACTAAAGAATTTTTGTCTTGTTGTCTACTGTTTGGATCTTGTTGTCTGTCTGTTCCACATCTGAACTCACATGATTACTCTGGTAGGGTGGAGTCATTCACACTCTAGTTTGCAGCAGCCTTGCTCCAAGTAAGTGTGAGTTTATTTTCTTGGAGGAAGTTGGGGAGGTGGGGATGAGATGGGAACTCCCATCTCATGAGAAGAAAGCAGGAGTAAGCCCTATTGCTGATTTTTTCTGGAGTGGCAGTAGCACAAGTAGAGAGCACCACCTTGGCCAGTGCTAGCAGCATCGTGGCCAAAGCACTGCCAGGTTCTAAGGACTCCTGACGTGAATGTTGCAAGCTGAGACCTGTTTGCTTTCTGAAGTTCAAAGTTAGGCAGTCAGTCTGTTTGCCTACCAAGCAAGAGCGAGGTGTATTGGTTTGGCTATTTATTGATTGAAAAGGCAAAGGGATTTGACTATGAAGACTGAGGACTCTGGATTTCTTAAATAGTGCCTTTAGGGGGATTTGTCACCAAGTAAAGCGTCAGTCTCTCTTTTTTCAGAAGAAATATCTTGTATTTCAAATGCATTTCAAGCATTTTGTTAACCTTAATATGGGTACGAGCCAATTCTTTCGGTAGAAAGAGGGAAATTTAGAAGACACACCTTGGCAATGCTTACAGAAATAACTGAGCAATAGCACCATTCCTTTCCTGTTTCGTCCCTACAAAGTTATATGACAGTAATATGATTGGGTAATATGTTCTTTGGCTGGGTAACAGGACAGGAGTTTGTTCCACATGCACAGAGAAGGAAAGGATGTTTCTGTTGTTGTTCACACAGCTTGGAAGGTTCTGTTCCCAGTGCATCAGTGCTAGCAGACAAATAGGATTTGAATAGGATTTACAGCATATATAGCATACTGTGTGCCAGACATGGATGAGAAACCCAGCAGCTCCAGTTGCAGGAACATAGTTTCGAACAAGAGAAAGAGTCTTATTCACTTACTTGCTAATAGCCTCCCCTGGCAGTTATGGCAATAAGCAACTAAACATGGTATCCATTACAGACTCACGTCTAATTTATTTCATGTTAATGAAGTTTATAATTACACTGTATCATTTAGTAAAATTGTTTACTTTCTTCCGTAAAGTCACTGAGTCTTCAGATGGAGCTTTTTGGCTGTAAGTTAGGTGCAGTTAGCCTTTTAAATATAGTATGTGATCTGTTCTGTCAAAAAGGTGCTGTAAGAGGTAGCATTCATAAATACAAAGAGTGGGAGCTTCCCTTTTCCCCAGCACCATTTTCCTTCTCCATTCCTTGATGTATCCTGTGAAGAGTGCTCCTTTGAATGGAGATCAATTTTGTGCCCATGTAAAACTGAGAACAGAGTGAAGCAAACCAAGGCCAGACTGGAGTAAGTGTACATTATTTTCACTTTGGCTCTGAGCAGCTGTGATTCAGAAGACTCAAACTGCTTCATTTAGTACTGTGTTGTGGAGTATTCTTCCTTAAAAATATTGTCCATCTTCTGTGTTTGGGAGGAATCACAGGGACATTCACAGCCAAGCAGTGTCTTTGGTGTGATTCCAGCTTACTGCAGTATCTGGAGAGGAAGGTCCCTGGAGCCTTGGAAGAGGTGCAGGACCTGAATGTATATACTTCAAGCTGCCTACAAAATATGTGCCAGACTTTGAAATGGCTTTTCAGGAGTATAAATCCAGACCATGAGGTTCATGAGGAAACACCCCATGCCTCATTTTTCTCTTCCCTCAAAGCTCATGTGTTGCTGTGGAGAAAGACTGATGTAGATAAGGTTCAGCGGAAGGCAACTGTAAGATTGTCTCTTCCCTGTGCTATGACAGAAGGATTTGTGGTAAGAGATAACTAGCAGGGCTTTGGAGGTATTTTGGGTTTTTCCCTGTGGGACCTATGTCTTAATTTTTCTGTCAGGAGAGAGTTTGTAGGATGAAATACTTGAGCCAAGATTGTGTCAAAATGGGGCAGTGATCTCTGGCCCTGAGACCTTAAAGTCCGCACAGGATGGAGGAAGAAAAGATGCACAGAAATGATGTAGTAGCATTCACAGAGCAAAACAGTGACTGAGCTAGCTGGGATTTGGCTCTTGGTTGCTTGCTGTCAGTCCATTATCCTGGTCATTGACCACACACAGATCAGTTTTTTTAAGGAAGATCACTAGTTGCCACATGGAAGTGCTTGAATAGTAGTGACTGTAAAGGAAGGCACTTGAGATTAATGAAATAAGGAAAAAAAAAAAAGAATTGTTTTACCAGAGGTACTCAGTGATTAGGAGATGCATCTTGTAAGAAGCATTCAGACTTCACAGACTCAAGGTAAAATGTCATAGAAAGGAAGCTGGAGAGTTGCTCATAATGACTATGAGGCCTGTAATGATCAAAGGAGTTAATATTGTTGTAAGGCAACAGTAAGCAAAATAATTCCATTATAAATCAGTATATATGATGCAGTTCCATAACTTTTATTGTACAGGAATGAGCAACATTATTTCCCTAATTTGTATAGAAAAACTGGCTTGCCAGTTCTTGTCAAAAGGCCATATATTGAAAATGTGGAATATCTATTGATCCTTGGAATTATGCAAGCTAACGTGATGGTAGAGTTGGCTTCAGTATTCAGGTAGAGACAGAATGGTTTTGAAGTTGACAGTGATTCTCTTTTTCAAAGGGGTAAAATATAATTATGCTGTGTCCTTCATGTGTTCTGATCTTCTTTCTTGTGGCTGTAAACTGACACTTGTCAAAAGTGTATCTGTGTAGTAGCATTTCTGTATTTTACATGCATACCAATGAGTGTATGTATTGAACACAAATGTTAGGGATGTCATAAGGTAAACAGCCTTTCTTCTTAACAGCTTTGACTTTTCAAGTACTTGCAGAAAGCTTTGAGAAAGCATTCCTTGATATATTGATTGATCTGTTGGGCATACAGTGTTTCATGTAAATGAGGTGTAAAATAACCTGCAGATGTCCATATTTTAAAATGTGTATGCAGATAGTAATTGCTATGCCCTTTCCTATGAACTGGGTTTCTATTAATGTGTGTTTTCTGTGGTTCCATGGGAAGCTGCTGTTACTACAGGGTTCTGTTTCAGAGTCCGAACAGTTGCTTATTCACACTCTTTTTCACTTTAACCTGTCCCTGAATTAGGAGCATGCAAAATATATGCACTGACTAGCTCTGAGCACTGGTGGTTTGAGCTTCAGCTTTTAATGTCCTTGACTCTGACTAATCAATAGCAAGTGAAACATCTACAGCATCAGCAGCAGTACTGTAAAAGGAAATGTCTGTTGGATATTGTGCTGGAAGACTTGAGGGTAATGACTCTCCTTGAGAAAGCTGCAATATTTTCTTCTTAAGAGTGCTGAGCACAAATGTTTCATTTTTTGCTGCCTGCTTGGAAAATAAGTGCATCTTCCAATGTATCATACCAGGAAATAAAATAAAAACTCCAAATCAAACTAAGGAAAAACAGATTAAGATATGAAATGATCCTTTTTAGCAATGTAGAGGACTGTTAGCCCAGAATATTTTTGGCCTCTAAAATGCTGAGTAGACCAATCAAGTTTTACTATGTCTTGGTTCTAACTCATTTCACACTGAGAACAGCTTTATAGGGTTCTATACTGAAGTACATATAATTCTGTTTGACCCCCTTTCCCATTTTATGAACTTGTAGATCAATGAAACAAACCATTAAATAGATTGAATGCTGCCTGCAACACTAATGTTAATGGCTCCGATTTTATTAAGCCCATTTGGAAATCTCATACAGGTGGCAGCATCCATAAAATGACAAACTATGTATCCTTATCTGTGGAGCATAAATTCAAACATTAGAGGAAAAGCTAGTGATAGTGGAAAAGAAGTCCTTCTAAGGTATTGCGGTATTTTGGAGAATTGTAAAGGAGAGCAAAAACTCTATGTTTTGGGTTACTATAAGTAGTCCCGAGGTTAATATGATATTGTATTGTGTACTGCCTTCCTGTTGTTGTAAGCAACTGAAGTGCCTAAGAGGGTGAAGACTCTATCTTGATGTACAACTTCATGGGATAGACTGTTTAATCTCTTCTGGTTCTAGTTTTTCCAATTACTAAGTAAGTTCAGTTATTGGAAAATCTAATCTGGAAAGAGAGACTAATGTGGAACTGAGATCCAGAATTTTCTGGGAATCCCTGGCCTCCAATAAGTTGATTGTGTCCAAGTCTGTGTGTTTTCAGGTCTTTGGTTTTCATTTGTTTGTCTCCTATAATGCTTTTATCTTTAGGTAAGAAAAGTAATATTTACGTATGTCATTAGGGCTCTTAATGACATGAATGAAAAATACTGTTTTAGTGCCTCATGGGGTAAAAGTGATGTGTAGAAATAAAGAAAAAGTTGTATTAAATATTTATGTTACTGTGCTCTGAAACACAAGGCAGTATTAAGCCTGGTGCATACAAAATCTGCAAAATCCTAAGAAAAAATATGGATTGCTTCAGACAACTTTATCTTCTGCTGCTGTGTAGGCATTGCTTTAGGGAGGCAAGACATTATTTTTCTTTGTGCAATAAGTCTTCTCCAGAAACCTATCCAGAAGCCTCTCCTTGCTTTCCAATAAAAATGAGGTGACATTTTGTCTTCATTTTGCTACAGCATTAACCAGCACTGCTCTTTGAAGTAGTGGCTTGGATCCAAGAAGCAAATAAAACTAGGAATGAAATGTTTCATTTAATTTTCTACTTGAAATCAGAAACTGAAAAATTGGATAAGAATACCTTCTTAGGTAATGCAGCTACATCTTCTCTTTGCTTTCCTCCCTTCCACTCAGCAGTTTGAACTTTCTCCATATAAATCACTGTTCATTTAAAAAGATCAGAGATAGATGTCATGTTATGCTTGATTTCCTCCAAGCTGGAAAAAGTAAAAATGTAAATTGATTTTTGTTTCAAAATAATCTGTTTGGATCAAGGCCCCAGGTAACGGTCTGCTTAGGATAAACCATATGTACTTGGTGAAGAGAGAAAGTGTAATGAGACTTACCATAGAAACTTTCAATTGCTCAACACTTCTTTTGCTTGTGCTTTCCCTTGAGTGCTTGGGTTTACATACATGATCCCCAAATTTGTGCAACTCGTATGTAGAGACATATTTGGAGGGTGGGATGTGAGTATATGAAACTTAGTTTTGAATTCAGTTAAGTCATCATTACAGGAAACTTTTATTTACTCTGGAAGAATTTAGGTCAGGTTTGTAATGACCAAGAAAGTTTGACTGCAGACCTCCAATTTATGTACAACTCATTGGAATATATTATTTCAAATCCTGTTGGAATAAAAAGGTTTTCAGACAACTAAAATTTATCATCTCGCTTTGTGAAAAAATGTTCAGAATATTACCATGTCATAACATTTTCCTTCCTGAATGACTTAGGTGAAAGCTTGTAGGGAACATAGCCAGTGAGAAGGGGTGTGATCGAGATTGTTTGGGACAGGTAGAAATCGAGCCCATGGATATGTGACTATCACCGTAACAGTATGTTCCAAATATGGCAATGAATGAGATGTTATGACACCATTAACTGCTCAGTTCTGTGTTGTGTGCTGGTTAAAGGAGGAAAAAACCTGCCTTCTTTACATATTAAAAGGATCGTGTTTAGGAAAGCCTCTTCTTTCAGAATGATTTCAGTATGTATAAACATATGGGGGTTTGCTATTATACTTTTATTTTTATGCTTTTTTCTCTAATGAATAGAAAAGCTAAAAACAATTGGTCTTAAAGGCATTTTATCCAGCTCCCAATGACAGTAAACTCTTAGGAAGTTATGGATCATCTGGTATCTGAGATACATATCTGCAAGGCTCATGAGATAACCAGCTGTGGTACTTCCAGAAAGCCAATTGTAGGATTAAAAAAAATCCTCACTGTTGGCTCAACTGGATCCATATTAATAACATAATTCAAACTACACTTTCTGTAGCACATTCTCTTTGGGGGAGAGCAGTTAGACTTAAATTTGATGTTCCCAAAATAATGTATTGCAAAATCATTAAAATGTTTGTTTTAAGACTAATAATGAACACAGTGCTCACTTCAAAACTCTCTGAATGAAGAACTGATATTGGAAATAAAGTATCAGCAGGTTACCTTTTAAACTACTCATTATTTTCTTTATTGTCTTGGACACATTTGCATCTCGGAGAGACAGATACATAATGTTCCCTTAAAGGATGAATGAAGTTCTGTCATTCCTTGTACAGGCAAGATGGATAGCTTTTTTTCTCTCTTCCACTTTTATTTTGAGTTTTTTATTTTTATTCTTTAGTGTACTTTCCTCCGCAAGTCTGAGTGGCAGCTTACATAACAGCAGTGGTTTTTTAAAACTAATCTTAAACTCAGAATCCAGTGTCCCAGCAGCAACTCAAGCCAAAATCAGACTTTGCCTCAACCTGCCTAACTGACTACTTTTGAACTCCGAGAAGCCAGATGAGAGGTTGGCAGCTAGGACATGAGAAGTCATCTTCTAAATACCCACTGCCCGTAATATTTTGCCTCTGTTAGCTCAATAACTCCAAATAGTGAGAGATCTAGTGTACAAATTAAGTCCACATTGCCTGCTGCTTAATGAGTTTGCAGCTTTATCTACCTTCCCCAGAACCAATTTGTTAAAGCACTTCTGTTCAGTTTCTGTGTCTTTATATTTCAGTCCTTTTTCCTTGCTCCATTTCACCTGTGTCCTGTCAGAGCCTTCCTATTCCCCCCACCCTCCACCACCCCACAATTATACTGTATTTCTGTGTCCTTTTCTTTTCTACGTACTTTACCTGGTTGCTTTTCATGTTTCAGTGAATAAAGTCAATAGAATCTTTCTTTCTACCTTTTTGTTTTCTTTCTTTTTTTTTTTTTACTCTCTTTTATTAACCATTTCTTTCTTTGAAAGATGTATTTATTGTGATTAATTCTCATGCCTTTAATAGGACTTGCAGGACTCCCTTGCGGACTTGTTACTTCTGTAGACTGCTCAGGTCCTAGGTCTCAGGCTTATTCCATGCTGGTTGTTTCAGACATGCGTGTTGGCTACTAGAGTAACTAATATGCATGCTGATGTAACTAAGAATATAAGCAGATCTATTGTCTACCTGTGCTTTGCATAGTGCTGTACACTTAATAGACATTCATCAGTTAAAAACTTCTGAAATGAAAATTCAGAAGTGACTTTAAACACAACATTCTGGTTTCACTGTGATTGTACCAGATCAGGTTAGGAACAAACTCAAAGGCCAGAAAGCTTTCACTTGCAATGATGTGCTTTAGTGTTAAAAGTGTGGTATAGTTGTGTGTTTTTATGTAAATACATATATATGTCCTTTGACTTAGTCTCCAAGAATGTATGCAATCTTACAGATTTAAGAAAACAAAAATCCATAGAAAGGGTCTGAAAGGCCTAGGAAATCTGAAGGGAAGGTAGCAACCATGCAGTAGCTTTCAATTCTAGACTACCAAAACCCTGATGATACTTCTCTTTTTCTGTCTAACCTGTAGCTTCCTAACATCCTTCAAAAAATTACTTATGAGATAATGATTAACTACAGTGACTCAGTAAAAATACTGCAGAAAGGCCTGGAAAAGCCTGCCACCTTTGTACCATGTGCAGAAATGGATCTTCAGTCTTCCTCAAACTCTGTTAGACAGTCTGTAACATACATATACAGTCATGAAGGTCAATGTATTTTACAGCTGTGCATTTTTCTTTACATTAGAGTAGGCTTTTAGGTCTGTGATGTTAATACACTGCGTGATGAACTGAATTTTCAATTATATGATTTTGGTTTTGAATTATCCCATTGAGAATTCCATGGTATGGCAAAAATATATTAATTCAATTTAAGATATTTTATGTGTGTGAGAGGAGGCAGTAGAAGTAGCAAGGACCCGAATGATGTAAGTAAGCTTCAGTAAGAGAACAGATTCCAACAATAATGTAGTGTTCCTTACAAGTTATTAAGATACTCATCACTACATGTGGATATAACCTTACGAGACTCATCTTGTAAATATCAGTCTACCCTAGAGCCTTCTTCTCCAGTTAAAACAGTCCCTGTGCAGAGGCCTAGCTGTTCTGAAATGATGCTCACTTCAACTGATACTGTATTTTTATCTGTGAATTAGCCAGGTGCCTTTGTTTTTTCTTGGTGCCTTACAACCTTATCAATTGTTTCAGAGAAAATGAATTTTGCCCACACCCTTTTGAAAATGTGCAGTGGCTCAAAGCTAGCATGTTCAGCTTCTGAATGTGCCATTACCTACTTTCAGGGTAGAAGTACTAAGAGTGCCTCAAGGTCAGAACAAGCAAGAAAATGCAATGTAAATGAATTAGTCACTTTTACTTAATTACTAACAGTCAAATTCAACTTCTCTTGAAACTGATAGTGTAAGTCCCATTCATTTAAAGCAAATCAAGATTTGGCTCTGAATTGTTGTTTAAAGTGCTGTGGAATATGGATAAGCTTTCACTCTTTACAAACATTGAGAACTTACTAAAGCAAGGTAAAAAAAAACCCAAACCAACCAAACAAAAGCTACTGATGAAGTTTACATTTGCAGGATAATAGTACAACTCTCACATGTTTTTTTTTCAAATGTCATTAGAACAAGTAATGGTGACTGTCAACAGTGATGTACATAATAACTCAACTGCATCAGATAACAACAGACTGGGTAAGACAACGCTGTTCTAGGAAGTAATTATGCTATAGAGTCAGATAGTTGGATTTCACACAGGGCCAAACATAGCCTTTAAAGTTCTTAGCCTAAGACGGTCAGGTAACGTTTGGGGGATAGGTTTCTCTTCCATCTCAGAACAGAACATGACTCAGGCATTTTTGCTTGTGTTTTAATATGCCATCATATTTAGTTGTTGATTTTTAAGTTCCTGTTGATATTTAGAAACAATAAATTTTAAGATAATGAACTAATATTTCTCCCAGCTCCAATTTTTTCTGCCATTACAAAGTCGTTTAATGACATCAAGGGCAGGACCCTGTTTGGAGCAGGCAGAAAGGATGATGTGCACAGATCTAAGGCATGAAACAAAGGTTACAGAGGAACCTGATGTTGTACTTACAGTAACTCTGTGGTACAGCAGGGTTCCCTTCACTTAGTTGGTGCACCAGACCAAAGACAGAAAACTTGATTGCGTACCCAGGCTTGTTCACCATAGGCCTTTGCGCAAGGCAGGACACCTGACTGGGTTTTTTTCTGATCCATGCATAGTATAGTCCCTGGTTGGAGAATTCTAGATTTATTGCATTACAGATCAATATGAATATTTTGATATGTTAAGGACAAATGAGTAACACACCTTATACATTTTTAGTTAATGAATAAAATCATTGGCCAGAAGATAGAGCCAATGTTGTCAGGTTCATAAATTCATGTACAGTTTTTATTTAACATTTTATGTATGCATTAAATGCCTTTTAAGTTTATGTGTTTGATTGTCAAGTATTCATTTGTGTTTGGTCCTTTGTATTATTTTTTCTTTGACCTTTTTTTTTAAGCATGATTTCTCATATTTTATTTTGTTTCTTTTAGGTTTTGTTTTATTTCATAAGATCCCACTGGATGGGTAAATGAAATAAGGAAAAGATGAGAGAGGGGCTGTTGAGCTTATTTATGGAAGTTGCATACTGCACACTAGAGAGTGGACAGTGTTCTTGCCCAGTAAAGTGCCACCTCCCTTGGACTTCTCATTTAGACATTGGTTGTGTTCGGAGAACTCTAGATGTACATTCAAATTGGTAGCTGTTTTTGCAACAGCAGAGAGAAGCCAATCCCTGATGCAGCTATAAAACTCAAGAAAGTCCAGAAATAATCTGTCATGCTCTTTTCTATTACCTTGTTCTTACTGTCTCTTCCAAAATGACATTGAGAAGAAATTACGTTACATTGTTTCCTCTGACAATTTTTTTTTCTGTTTGAACTTAACTGGAAAGATGTTGTTTTTTATAAATAGTATTTATCAAAGGTGAACTGCAACGTTGCTTTTATTTTATTGCACAAGTGGCTCTGCAAAACTTCTACAAATGCTTAACTTGAGCGTATGTGTAAACTCATTGATTTTGGTGGGAATGCTCACATTCTTAAAGTTAGTTCTTGTATATTTTCAGAATATCGCCTTAAATCCTAAAGCAGTAAATTGCAGAGTTGGCCCTACAAATCTTATTTATGTATGTGGCTCTACTGACTTTACCAGAAAGATTATGGAGAGTATGAGCTGTATACAGAAAGGTGGCAATAATGTTTGCTACTGCGTTTTGGTATTGAACCAGTGCCATCCCTTACACATTCAGTTAGGTTGTGCTTATTCAATATAGTCCATAAGTTTGGGTAAGGGTACAAATCTTTAGTAGGCTGAAATTCTGAGTCTGATCCAAGAGCAAGAATAATAACACTATACTGTTGGTCCTGCAGACTATATACTTACATGCATACTTAACTGTTCATATTTAACTGTGAAGTATACTTCAGAGTATGCTTCAGTATACTTCAGAGGAGAGCCTACTCTCTTCTGAGGAGAGTTTACTATAACAAAGCTAAGTGAAGGCACAAGCATTTTGCAAGAACAGGGACTACATTTAGACATAACATTAGACATTCATTTTCATGCTATTTTCCTATCCAGTCCTGACTTTATCATTTGATCTTTTCAGTTTAGGGAATCATTGTAAGAAAGATGAAGTTTCTGGTTTTTTAATCAAGAGTTAGCTACAAAGAGTAGCAGCAAAAGACTGAGATAGATGCTTACATTTCTATGAATTTTGATTACATTTCTGAGATTTGGTTTGATTTTAATTCCTTACAATTACGTTGAGTAAAAAAAGAAGAGATTATATTGCCTTGTTTCTTTTGTGATTGCTTTTCATTGTTTTCACTTTTTAATTCCATCCATTTTCACTCTTTCATTGAAACATTCTTGTCTTTTCTTTTGCTGCGATCTTTTACAGCATACACCATCCCTCTCTTTCTACAATACTATCTTGACTCTTGTTCTATCTCCATATACTTACTTGCTTTTTGCCTTTTAAGTCTCCTACTCTTTCAACTTTGTTCTTGTGTTCTCTTCAGTCTTTTGCATCCAAGTTCTTTCTTCCTGCTGTGCTCAAGTTTTGGCAATACCCTTATTAGTCAAGAAATATGTCCACATTTGCATTCGTCCAGGCCTATGTAGTGAGATATTTCCTTTCTCTTGCCACTGGCTAGGGAAGGGGAGTTGCAGTTGCTGAAGTGCTCTCTTCCCTTCTCCAAAATCTGTCCCAAAGATGTGTTCTCCTCCCCACATTAAAGAAGAGGGCAGAGCTGTAAGTCTAGTGGCGACCTAGGAATCATGGTGTCTTTGTCGCCCTGCACATAGCGTGGTGATTTGAGGAGGGATGGCAGCAGTTAAGGATATCCATCATAGTCACTCTTTGAAGTTAGATGTCAACAAGTGTCCTGCTGTTCCTCAGAAACAATATTGGGAATGTCTGCCTTTTTTTCCTCCCTAAGTCTATGTGGAAATGGTCTTATTTTAGAGAGATAATAACTTTCTCTTCTGCTCACCAATTCTCTTTTAACTTTCTTTTAATTATTGTCTTCTCAGACATCTCACTTACCCTTGAAAATCTCTCCTCCTGTTGAAAAAATATCCGATGCCATTGAGCTGATTCTAAATCAATGCAGAATCATTTAGGTCAGCAATATTTGAACTAAAGTCAGTGGAGTTACATCAAATGTAAGTTGGATCATGAGCAGAGCTTGACACAGTAGCCCAGAGTCCAGTCTTATGTTATGCTGAGACAAAGTCAACATATTTCAGTTATGTATTCACAATTTATTGCTGAATAAATGAGGTGAGAATCTGAACCCTTTTCTTTTGGCAGGGAAAAGACAAACTTGCAGAGTTGGAATTTGGCAGATGATTTTTGAAACATTTCATTTTATAAGGTAGTTCTTTCTGATTCATAATATTTATATGTACAAATGTGCACAGTTACTGATTTGGGATTTTTACACAATTTTTTTTTTGTAATTTATTTTGTAGCACTTTGCAGTTCATCTTTATGGTATAGGAGTAAGTAGGTTTGACCTTCCAATATTTTAGCATGTACCAACATGGTATTTTGGATTTTATGTAATCATGGAGGTAAATTTAATAAACCACAACTGATTTATGCACCACTGAAATGCATATATTTTTATATATAAAAAATAGAATATCCTTCTTACATATTTTGTACTATATCTTTTTATATTAGCCATTCAGTGCACTATTACTTAATGCAAATATTCACAGAACCTTATGGATTACAGCACGTGATTTGTTACTAATTATGTCTCAATGCAGATGTTTAATGCTTGATGAAAGAAGACTATGTGTTCCTAAAATGTTTTCTTTTCAGTATGTGGACAGAGCCTCTTAAAGCTAAGGGAGCTAAACTTTTAACATGGAGATTATAGTACCCACTAGTTCCTGTTTTTCAGCTTGATTGTAAATGGCATTGCTTATAACTGTGGAGATTCTGATCTGCCCAAATGATGTTGGTTTACAAAGGGCTCAGTTAATTAAGAATTCCTGACCTCTCTAAAATAAAGTGAGACTCAAAGTAAGAATCATGCAGGAATCATTAACATGGTAAAAGTTGCTGAGCATCTAGGATTTTATATTAAAAAGCTTTTATATTGTTTCACTGAGCAGTAAAGAAGTCTATAAAATGTTTAAAGGCAGAGTTGCTTTTTTTTAAGTTCACCGTGCCAGACATGAAACTAAAATAAATGCATATTTCTAATGTTCTACTAGAAGGGGGTTATTTATGCTAGAATTTACTTTAAATTGACATTTAACATACTCATAGCTAAGTACTGAGATAAGCTGTGGAGCAGTTTGATGGGCAGATTAGTTGGGGAACTGGAGAGGAAGCACTGCTGGGGGTGTTTTGGTGTGAGGCAAGGCATATCATCTGGTCTGTTAAGTAAACCTGATCATGTTGAATTTGGTGAAGTTTGACCAGCGGAGAGGTCTATGTTGCAAACAAGTGCATTGTTCCTAGGCAGAGCCTGGGGTCTGTGTTGTGCTTGCTGCAGCTGCCTGCCATGCCAGACAAGGTGGGGGCCCTTGTGAAGGCTGTTCCTGCAGAAGGGTGTTTGGGGACCATGTCTTTTTTTGATGGGAGTTGTGGGAGCTCACCACCAGGGCAGATGGAGGCCGTTGTGACACATTTGCATGGCAGTATGTGTGTGACTGGGTATCCTAACCTGTGCAAGGCAGTCCCTGGCCTTTCCACTGCCTTTGACTACCAGCTGGATCTCTCCCATGCAGCACTGAAGAAAACTATTCATTTCAGTGGGAGCAAGATCCTTAGGGGCAGCAAACAGTGCCAAGAAAACCTGTGGACAGCTAGTTGGAAACAATTCTACTTCAAAAAACAATTCTTGCAGGAATTGCTCTTTCTTTTTCGACTGCTGGCAGAAGCACTAGAAATCTGTTTCTTTCCTAGGGTGCAGCCAATCCCTAAGTACAGTTTTTCAAAGATTAAAAAACTGACGGAAGTTTGCCATGTAGGAATGACCGGTACACTTCCTACTGGCTCTTTACACAACAGCATTCATACAAAGGTCCAGTTTCTCAGTCCCTTCACCTGGCCATCCATGATAAGTTGACAATTAATCATCAGCATGTGAACCAGCATTTTGCAGTTGTTTGAATGGTTAAAAACTTTCAAATGGTTTGTAAAGTTGGAAGCCATTATCAGACAAATAAAAAAAATGCATCCTTTCTGACATCTTTTTAATTCAGCTGTCCTTTTCCTGTTGTATATTTAATATTTGCAATAATTTGAAAATTATTCATGGATTGGGCAGCTAAATATTTTGTTTGTATTCATTGCAAAAGAAAAACCCAGAAGCTTACCTGAAGTTTTTTAGTATTTTCTTTTCCTCCTCTTCCTCCTCCTCCTCCTCCTCCTCCTCCTCCTCCTCCTCCTCCTCCTCCTCCTCCTCCTCCTCATCATCATCATCATTCTGTCTGGCTTCTTCTCTTCTTTCAAATTTTCAGTTGATCTGTCTTTCCTTCTCTTCTGTTCTTCAGAGAGCTCAACATCCTTCTTCATGAGCTGTGGTAAGCTCTCTTCTCCATAGGGTACAAATGTGGAGGGTCTTTAAATGTCCTTTTGAAAGGCTTTGCTGTCATTACTTTATGGTGTAGAGTATTCCAGATTATAATGTAGCCCCAGGTTTTGCCAGATTTTGTCATCAGATCTCCACAGCAAGAGTTTGTGGATGGTTGGAGGTATTGAGAACTATAAATACAGCATTATAGGAAGCACAGAGAACATTGGTACTATGTATTTCACATGTTTCATAGCCCATTCCATTGTCCCACTTCCATGGGAATGTGAATGCCCAAGCTTTTGAAGCTGGCTTCCATTTGTTCTGTTTTTCTTTTGTACATACAAATTAAATCTGCTGTGAAAACAGAAAATGATGTATTAATTGGAAATAGAGCTGTTAAGTTCCACAAGCATGTAGACTGTATGATCAAACTTGTAGAATATGTTACTGTCTTGTAATTAAAACCTCAAGGTTAACTGGTTAACATTTTCATCAAAAAAAGATAAAAAGCCCACATTAGAGTGTGTATTGTTTTGATATGGACATGCCATAGCCTTCTAATTTTAAAAGCATCCTTCCATGATTAGCTATATATTTGCAACTGCAAGGACTCAGTGTGGTGGATAAGCACATGTCCTGGCCTGGAGTAGAGTCACAGACAATGTTGAGCCAAACTGCTTTCATTTCAAAGAGGGCAATTCCCCCATAGTCCCTAGAGGCACCAACTCACAGCACTGTTACTAAGCAGATTGTGTCTTAATATTGGAGGAAACTCCCCTCATTGCACACACATTTTCACTGTAACTTTGTTCCTCAGCTGGAATGACAGGAACAACCGTATAAGATTTCAGGGAACTATCTGATATTTAAGCAAGTAGAGGGTGAAGTCACGGCCTTCTTGTGATGGCTTTGATTTTTCCTTGATGTAAGCAGTGTAGGGCTCACTCCTCAAGCATGTCGACAAAACAGGAAGAGAAATCCTGATTTTTTTCCAGAGATTTTTATTTGAGACAGCTATTTCATTGATATTACTGGCTTTACTAGTGTAAGAGCAGAACTGGGCAGCCATGCCACTGCACAAACTTGAGACCAGAGTCTTTGGCAAATACATTTGAAATGTCTTCCACTGCTATTCAGAGCTCTGTGTTCCTTAGTCTGCCTTAGATTTCAGGGTCAACTTAAAAATAGGAAGAGAGTAATTCTGTTGCTATCAAAGTATAGAACTTAAGTATTCTTTAATAAAATCTATTTTTCACATGTTGAAAAAAGTAATATTCTAAATGATAGAATAAAAATGCCTTCTACCATAACATAACATCACATCATAAAAAAATAGTTTGCTGTAATCCATCAGCAAGCTGTGAGTCTTTTCTGTCTCTTTCCCCTCTAATTCTTCATGTTGAAACTGTTTTATATTTCTTGTAAATAATAGACAATCATTGTTTTTATTCCTAACTACTACCATAACAGTTGGGACAATCTATACTTACAAAAAATGTACTTAATGAACTTAACTATTAGCAGGCCAATAAAGTTTTATAATTCATTATCATTGTGTATTTCACTCTGTAAATTGATCACATCTAGTATTTCATTAGTGATTGTGCAGTGTATTGGAAAATATGTGAATCTTGGAGTTCTTCAGCTGTTATCTGTTGTTATAAATGTGCTTATTGTTGCTTTTGTTTTCTGATAAACAGTGAGATTAAAATCCTTAATTGTATTTTTATAGCATCTTGAATGGTTACCCTATTTAAAAAACACCCTCTGCCCCCCCAAAAAAACTGTTTGCAATAGTTTTATTTCTATTTAATTTAATTTAAATGTATGTGTGTTTAACATGTACATTCAATTGTGTGTGTGTGTGTGTGTGTGTGTATTCAGATCAAATGACTACATATTCCGCTGTTGACCATAAGGCAGGAAGTTTTACATGTCAGGCCATGTTTCATCTACTCAGAACTTAAGGTAGAAAAAGTTGGTTGGTGGAATACACAAGTAACCTGTGCTTATTTTCCAACTATTTTGAGGAAACATCAGTGCTGTGATTTGAAGGGTGTGTTTTGCTTTGGGACTTGCATCTGTTGGCCTGGACCATCTGGATTTCTTGACAGACCTAATCAAACAGAGTACACAAGAATGTTGAAATGGTTATGTCACAGTTTAAGCCCACGTTTTTCCCTTTTTTGCTTTTCACTAGGGCATGTCGTATTTTCCCACAAATTTGATTGCTGTATTTGGACTATAGCAGATGTGGATATTGCATTACATGATAATTTTCTTGCTGCTTCTGAAATGTTTGGTCACATTTTTCTCTTCTGGGAGCTCAGCATATCTCTGAGCATTGTACCAGATCTGCTTTGTATGCCCTTAGGGAATTTCAAATTTTTCACCGATTGGCACAAATATAATGTCATGTAGTGTGTTTTACACATATGCTTTTTTATCATCATCTATGTACAATATGCCTTTGGAACTAATTTGATGCATCCTCACTATCTAGAAGAAACAGGCTCGATGTAAATGCCCATTCTTTTTCTAAGAGAAGCTTTCAGTAAGACTTGCTATTACAGGTAAATTGTGGTATTTTTTAAGCTGGTAGACACAATTATTTTAAAGAAAGTATTCAAACAATATAAAATATTAGATTCATGAAAATCCTTTACCAAGTGGAAGAACATATTGAAATTGTCATGTATTGGATATTTTTTTGAGTGGCAACAAGCTTGCCTTTGAAATACTCTAATATAGGGTTTGCAGCCTCAGCAGAGCAAGAAGTTATCTGGGGAGAACAATCAAAAACTGAAGCTGAGTAAAGGCAAAAGTGAAAATAGCCATTTATGTTGCTCAGGAAATTAGGAAATCAACAGGTTGAGAACTAACAAAGTCTTAAATGTTCTTGATAATCCAAATTAGTGTAAAAATGCAAACAAGGGTTCATTTTTTTAAAGAACATGAATTGTAACTTAACAGTATTCTTGTAGAAGTCTTTATTTTGTTCTTTTAAAGAAGAAAAAAATACAAACAGCATGTATTGGTTATTTGTGTCTCAAGAAATTGTTATTTCCATCTAATTTCTCCATTAACATACTGCAAGAATAAGAAGTTAATTTCATAGGTTAGTTTGTAATTCTGTTACTATTTTAAAAGTAAAATTAATTTAAAGATCACCTTTCAGGTTGAGTAATTGATGTTTCTTCCTATATTATGTTAGTAATAAGGCTCAAAAGCAAAAATACAGAGCACATAATAAGCAGTTCTTTGTATATTGCAGTTTCATGAGAATGGTTGCAAATGTCACAAAATTCTGGTTTCTGATATTTAGATAATTCTGTTGAAAGACCTGTTTGGCACTGTGTTTTACCTATAAAAAGCAAATACAGTGTGCAGGTTTCTAAATTAAGTGTTCTCTAGCTAGTTTGTTGACGGTGACAGATACTTTAGATTTAAATGATAATGTTTTGTTCGGCTTCCAAGTTACTATCCAGAGCTTTAGGACTTTCATCGTCAGAGCAGAGTTAACAATGAAGGAGTCAGATGTCATTAAGGTCTATAAACAGAGAATGGAGTTTCGATTAAAATAATTCCCTCAAAATGTAAAACTGCAGTTCATAGTGTGTGATAAAAGACAAAAGTGGGTAAAGAGAATAGAAAGATGCATTTGAAAGCTGAAAATTAATTCAGATTAGAGTTCTTGTTTGGTGCACAAGTTGATACTGCGTTTAACAACTCTTAATAGCTAATATTAGGTATGAGAAGTTAGAGAACAGAAAGTGGTGAAACTCTTTGTGGCCAGATGGATAATTGGTTGTGCAGTTTCTTGATGACTAGTGTGATCCCACTGAAGAGTCATCACTCTGGAAGGGTTTTAGCACAATTTCAGTGTCTACATCATTGAAGTCAATGATGCCTCAGGAATGGATGCATCACCCCTGCCTCAGGGAACATGATCCAAGAAAACAGCTAGTTCTATATAAACCCTTGTCTGAGGGCTGGGTAGCATTTCTTTCACTTTGTTGTCAGCCTATGCTGAGTTTTTGTAATGTCTTTACTCCAGCAGACGTCCCGGCATAGGCCTTGCTGCCTAAACCAGAATTCCCCTTTATTTTTCTAAAGATGCATGCCATGTAACCAATTTTAATGCTTCCTCATGAGACCTAGCATGATGCAGAGGTCAGAGCTTGTAAGTTAGCTCTTTTCTGCCACTGATGGTTCCAGAATGAAGGCCAACAGCGCTAGCTGTATCAGAGATTCCTGGTGCACTTGTACCTAATTAATGTATAGTCATAAGAAGTTGGTTCACTTCTTTTAAATGTCTTAAGACTCCTAGGAAAAATCCAAGGGCTGTATGTACCTGTGCAGATTAACTATTAGAATTAGAACAAAATGTGAAGTCTCGATAAGTCTATGCTTTGTAGAAGAAAACATTTACATAAGACTCCCATTTTCATTCAGATTCAAAACAGTGTATGTTGCCTTAAATATGAGAGACAAAAGTTAAAAGTATGAAAGAAATTCAGTGTTGGTTTCCTCATGGTAAGCCCTGCTTATTGATTTTTCTGTTAATGTCAGGTGATGAGATGAAAGACCTAGGAAGTTAGTTTCTTTCTTAGTTTTATCTTTTATAAGCCAAAAGTAATTTTTTGGCAGTCTGAGGTACTTACCTCTGTGTTGTACCCCATCTTGGTGAAGTCTGTCTTCTGGGTACCAAATAGCCCAGTGATAGATACCTCAATCCCTGATGGGTCTTGTGAAGGCTTCTGCCACACAAGCAGTAACTCCGTCTTACTACTAATTGCTCAGCTATGTCATTTTTCAACACAGTAATGTTTTTTAAATAGGACCCAAATCATCAACTCTGCATTTGTTTGCTTATGAGAGTATGAATCAAAATCAGGTAAGCTGACTGTGAATTGCCTGTGTGTTTCCTTTCTCTAGTAACCACCAGGCATTTGAGGTATGGTTTTTGAAGCAGAATGCTCAGAGACCAGCTTTCTGCTTGCTGTGTGGTATAACAGGTTACCTTTTCCCATATGTCAGCGTTGGTTTTCCCTTGGGAGTTGAAATAATCTCTTTCCAGGTAAAGAGTCACACTTTATCTCTCTTCATCATTCTGTTAAAAAAAAGGGCCATGTACCTCTTCAAGAGGAAGGGGAAAATTTATCATAACTGCTTTTCCTTCCTAAAGAGGTTGCCAAGTTTCCATTCCCTGTTGCTACATCATACTTCATTGGAATCCAAATATATGTATAAACCTGTTGCTGTTGAACTCAACTACCCCGGGACCCAGGTGAAGTTGTTACCTGTCATTAGGAGGTGATGGCATTTGCCTCTGGGGGCAGTTGTTTCTAACTGTAGGGCTTTAACATATTTTGCTCCTGGGTTCTGGTCTGAACTTTGCCCATGGTGAGAGCGGCTGTAATCACTAGTGATTTGTAGATAGCCCACATGATAGCAGTTTGATTAGTGATTGCCAGAGAACAGATACTCATGCCAGGAAAAAGCAACCTTTGGCAGATGAAGCAGAGAGGCTGAGGATTGATGACAGAGAGGCTGAGTTATCCTCTCATCAGTCTAATTAAAAAGGGTTTGATGGTCTCTTGAAGGGGAGTGAAAATTCTGAAAAACTTCTGATTTCTTTTTCCCATTTGGAGACATGTAGGTCTTGCTTTGGGTGCTATAAGTCAGGCTACTGTAAGATTTAGTTGTTTAATACAGAATATAAATGTAACTTTAACTCACTGTATTCACAAGGAATTCCATCTGCATGTTGCAGGATACAAAGAGTCTGTGCAGATGCTTGCCTGGTTACAGCAGAGCCCTGGCTCTGACCCCAGGTAGAGCACAGCACTGTATTCCCCTATAAAATAAATCAGGGTGTTTATTCGCCTGAGATTTTTGTCATCACTGCAGTTACAGACAGGAGAAATCGTGCATGCCTGTGTGGTCCTGCCTGGAGTCACATCTCTTACTCAGGTAATTTTATCTCCTTCAGGACTCTAGTGAGGGCTGTTTGTGTACAACATTAAGTTGTCCCTGAGTAATGTATAACTGCTTTCTTTAGCATTCTGAAATTTTTTTGTCATTGCTACCTACACATCCCAATTGCAAGTACACAGCTTGTGCAGTGTGATTTTCCCGTGTCTTTCCTTGCATTGCATTTATATTTATGCCACGTGACTGTAAAATGCTAACAGATCAATCTGTCCAGTGGTGAATATATCTGCATGAGATGCAAAACCATGAGGAACTCAAAAGCAATAGAGACTGAGAAAGGTATGAGTCAGATCCTTTAACCAATTCACATCAGCTAAGAGACCAACTTAAATATTTGCCGTTTGTAAGTACTACTACTCCCTACTATTTGGGAATGGTGAATTTCAAAGCTTGAAATTCACTGTCTGTTAACATTTGTAGGAGTAAACATCTTAGGTCTTGCCAGACATTTAACATAAAAAGGAAATGCCAACAAAATGAAGCAATGCAATTTTAATTCCAAAACTGTAAGGGTTTTGTGGTGTTAAATACATAATAGCCATATTCCATGGAAGTTCTGTAGTTTCATTTTTTCTACAAAATTTTTTAGGACATTATGTAGGTGTAAAATAGTGCTATATATTACAGTTTTAGTCATGTGTTACTAACAGAGTGAATAAAGTAATCTCATTTTTTACTACTAGTATTGAATGAGTTTATGTATGATATATACTTTGAAACTTGCTTTAGAACCCAGATCAGTGAGTTAATTCAGCAGGGCTAGTTTATTTTAAATTCAGGACCCCAATGTCTTTGTGCTGGTGTTTGAATCATTAGTACTGTATTGATCTTCATTTTGCAAGTGATTTTGATCTTTATTTTGCAAATAAACATATATTTTTCATTAAGCATTATAAGAAATATCCCTGGATGTGAATATTAGTTAATTTTTTATAATAATTGCCTGGCAATTTGAAATGAAATTGGTGCCAGATGACATTGCTAGACTTACAAAACATCAGAAACCTGTTGTCATCATACTCATGAAGTTTCATTTTAAAAATTACATCTGTAGTGAGATCCTACATTATTCTTGCTTTCTCTTAGAAATTTAAATGGGTGAGTAGCTCAGGACTTATTTTTTGCTTCCTCTTTCAGGCTGCTTAGATAACTTAGCTGTTTGAAGTTGTCATATCTTTGTTCCTTGGGTTTTGCTACCATATCATCAAAACATGGAGGAATTGGCTGGTAAAGTAAGAAAAGTTGCTACTGTCTCAATAAACCAAATTCTAATGCCTCTGGAAACTGTATTGGAGAACAAAACCATCCCAACCACTCAGTCGATGAACCGTGTACTTTTTTTAAATGAGCTTCTGTATCTGTCTAAGGTAACATGACCAAGAGGAGGGAGCAGCCAGCAAAACCCGAGGACACTGAGGCAGTGTGGTGTCCCCTCCCTGCAAAGCCAGGTACGCCCCTAGGGATAATGGGCTCCTCTGGTTACCAGTGCAGTCCAGCCGCCCCCAGCAGAAGCCCAGTGAAGCTGTTTATGTATTGGCTGCTTCCTGCCATCTCTCTTCTGAGGTGTCTTATCTCTGTGGGCACAGAGCCCAGCTTAAAGCCTCCCAAAGGGTTGTGCACCCAGGCGTGCCCCCAGTGCTGGAATGGCACAGATGGTGTAGATGGCTTCAGCAGATTTTTGTGATGATGAGCATGCTGCCCTGCCTCCAGATAGTGCTGATTTCCAAGGATACAAGCTTGCTTATTTACCGCTTTCCTGCTTCTTGTTGGGCCTTAAAGAGGAGGAGGGAAGTGAGATACTGCAGGAGAAATTCACTTCTGCTGGCTCCCAGCCCAGTGATAAGCAATGTCTGGCATGCTGGCTTGTCCCCATCACATCCATCCCTCCTCTGCAAGTCCATATGATTGCATGAGTGAAAGGTGAAAGACCAAAATCTTCCTAATTTTAATAATCCCAGCAGCATCGTAATGAAAACCTAGCTAGATAGCTTTTACATCTCTGGTAGAATGCAGCCAATCGTACTGTCTTTAATCCTCTCCCTGGCAAAATTCCCATTGACTTCAGTGGGAGTTTTGTCTGAGCATGATCAGAGTCGGAATTTCAGGTTTTGGTCCTATATTAATTTCTCAGCAAGAAAAAGAAATGGATTTTATATATTTTCAGTTAACCATTAGTAAGACATGAAACTGTCATTCTCTATAATGTAGTGATACAAATATGGGCAATTACATTTTTGGCATTGTCTCTTGGGAATAATACAGATCTATTACTTTAACCCATTCCTAACATAATTCATGTGCAGCCATATATTACAGATACTGCCTTTCAGTGACACAACTAAGTGCCACAGCAGTACAAGACAGTTTGCCAAAAAAGTTGTAGTCATTCTTAATACAAAGACAGGGGTCCTAATTCCAGTGTCATTCATAGGGATTTTGCACCATTGTGATGTTAATAAATTATTCTCAGTTGACATTAAGATGAAGGCAATTAGACTCTTGGTATTGCTGTTTCATGATTTCTGTTCATAGGATTTCATGCTTCATATTTTGTTTCACTTTTTCACCCCATCCCCAAATTTGTTTTTCTCTACGTTTTTGATTAACTAGCTAGTTGGAGCTTAGCACATTATTTTGGGGGGGGGCAGGGAAAGAGGAGAAACCTCACCTGGCAAATTCAAGTATGGTGTAGAAAAATCTTTGGGGGAAATGGATTATTTCTAAAGACTGTGAAAATGAAAAACTTTCAATTTATTGAAATTGTAGTATAAATGTGTACATCCCAGAGTAGGGAGTACTAAGTGACTATGTTCCTGCACTGATGTCTGATACTTGGATATTTAGTATGAGTGTGCATGAAGTGAGTATGTGCTTTTTTTGTGCATATGGGAAGTGCATGTGTCTGCCTTTCACAGTCTAGTCCTTTGCGACCTGTTTGTATGTGACTGTTACAGACTCCAGTTTTGAATCTAGTCCAGTGCAGGAGAGGATGGTGGCTGTGTATGGTTTGATTTGTTTTGCAGCCTCTGAAGACAAGATTGTTTTTGCAGATCAACTCAGACATACACTAATTAGAAAAGTTCATAGAGTCTTTTACATCAGTCAGTGCTAACGCTCTACATGTGTTCATTAGATTCATATAGAATTACAAACCCATTTTTTTCTGCTTTGTAGTATTTGCTTGTAATGGTGGTCAGGAATAAGGCTGTATTATCAACTTCCTTTAGCAGTTCCTTGTTGAGAGTATTTGATTTCCATGTAAATCTGTTCTGATAAAGTTGTTGCTAAGAAGCAGCCATGACTGATTTTTTTTTTGAAAGACGAAGTGACACTCTGAGAACAAATGAGTGTCACCCTAAAATACTTGAGTATAACAAGTGCTAATGCTTTTTAATGCTGACATATAAATTACAGCATCACAAGAGGCCATGTGGATAATTGGGAACTGGATATTACAAGGTGATAGGAAGCTTCAGATTTAAGAAATCCAGGGAGATGTTAGAAAAAGAGAGGACAGATGAGCCAGGTGATCAAGAGAGAATCAGTTGAGAAGAAAGAGGCAAAACTCTCCATAAAAGAAGAAGTGAGTAAATAAGCAGAGGAGGCACATCAGAAAAAAGCTAGGGGAGAATACTTAGTAAAGTATTTAGAAGTAATAGAAGCAGCAGAAGTAATTTCTGAAAATATTATGTGCAGCATCCTGAAAAAAGAGAACCACTGCTTTATTTAGAGCCCTGCAAAATAGAAACAACGATACTTCCAATGTTTTAGCAAAACCTCATTGTAATTTTGTGACCGGTTTTGTGATCAGTTTCATAATAAATGCATCCATTTTCAAATCTGCTGTAGCAAAACTTCCAGAGCTTGGTTTGTAGTGTGGCCACCACTGGGACAGCTGAGCTAGCTGGTATGGTGCAAATAGCTTTGAGTGTGGGCCATTTTCCTGCTTGCCATAGAGGCAATTTCTAGGAAGGCTGTCGGGAGAGAGGTAACAGGAGGAATCTCCAGCAGATGAGCATCATGTGGCAGGGAGGAGGAGGTGTCTGTAAATGGCAGTAGAGGACCAACATCTAGAGGCAAGTCAGCCAATTTGGGCAGCCAATCCCACAGCTTGTGAGTGATGCTGCTGGGACAGAAATTTGACATGTTGCCTTTCCATCCATGAGTGTCATTTGCTCCACTGCAGTAATTTTCAGATCTGCATCTGAAGAGGGTTTTGAGTATGTAAGTCTTCACTGCCTTAGTAATTGTGCTGTGGGAAAGAAGGGTGTTGTTTGGAGGCAATTCTGCATCTTTGATCTGAAGCTGTATTGGCAAGGGTATTCCTTCAGTCTGTTCAGCTCCCTCCCATCTCCAAAGGTGTATTGTTTTTCAAACAGTGTCCCAAAAGATCTAATTGAGCATAATCCAGAAGTCTATAACCATGGAAATGGGAAGTGATTAACGGAAAATGATTGGTTTTCTTTTCTTTATGATTTCTTAGAGGTGCACAAAACCACCAGATGCTAGAGGGAGTCTGTTGCTAAGGCTATTCCACATTGAGAACATGGCAGATGCTTCACCTGGGTGTCACAAGAATTTCTAGTGACACATGATTGCTGAGCACCAAAAATCTTCCCAGAAGAAGGTTCTGGCCAGTCTCTTGCCAGCCAGCAAGGTTTTCTGAGCACGGGCAGTGATCTCTCTTTGAAGGCCAGGGATGTGTATAGCTGCTGAGTGCTCTAGGGACAGGGGCTACGGAGAAAGCTGCTGAAATGATTGCTGTGACAGAGACAAAAAAGGAATCAGTTTCACTATTGCTAAGTAATTTAATGTCAATTGTGGAAAAAAATATCAGGCACTAATGCTCTGGAAGGAAAGTAAGTTGCCTCTTGCTTTGTGCTCACTGAAGGCCAGTTTTGGACAGCCTCTCTTCTGTGCTGAAGCTTCCTGCCCTTAGAGCAGCCCTCTTCCAAAGGCCAGATACTGTCTCTCAAGCAGATGCAAAATTGGGGCCATCAGGACCCAAAGCCTGTTCTGTTCACCCAAGGAGAGAGTGAACTACTTGACAAGAAATAGATGATGGAGTGTCAGTTCACCATCTTCCCATGCCCTCCTCTTCACGTGTAGGTGGGTCTTTGAATTTTCTTTTTAAAACCTGTTTTCAAGGATGGGGAATGTTTGGAGATGAAGGGGAGCCAGTCCAAGTCAGTGCAAGTCCAAGAAAGCTTTGGTTGGGCTGCAAGATCATCTCAGTGAGAGCTGAGTAAACAGCAAAACCAGATTTCTGCAGATGTTGTTTACAATTTGAGCATCATGTTTGGGCTGATTGTGTATAATCATTCAATTTTGCTTCTGTGCAGAATGTCATGTTTAAGGTTAGCTAGTGTGGATGTAAATGAAAAATTAATTTGAAGCTATTATGCTGGAATGTTTGTTGAGAGCAAATTGAGAGGTATATTTCAATGTAGGACAGTGACTTCATAATTCGTGCAATTTTACGGGCCTGTAAGAATCTTCCACTTACTAGAAAGTGAGAAATTATACAAGACTCTGTGTTATAGTGTCATGTATTTAACATTTCCAGTAATGAAAACTGTTCAGAAACAATTAAGGGGGAAAACCCCACTGAAATAAATTGTATGTAAAGAATGCAATTAAATAATGTGTGTTCTAGTAGAATAATCCACTGTAGACTGTGGATTCATGCATTACTGATGTGCTTCTCTCCTGACTGAACCCATCTTGATACTGAAGCCTGCAGAAGTAACCTGCTAATGCAGTGAAATGTATGTAGTTTAATTATATATATTATATGTTTGTTCAGCTACAGGCCTCATTCAGTTCTGAATAGATATAAATCAACATTTGAAGAGACCAAAGTATCTGCCGTAAGACCCCTCAAGGTCTACCTTTTTGGCATCATGGAAGATTAAGGCTGGAAGGGGACCTGGGGTATTCTTCCCTGTCCTAAACCTGTATCAATTATACCTGTATCTTTTCCAACACATATTTTACTGGTGTGGCTTCAAGATCTCCAGAAGTGGAAATTTCTGTACAATTTATGAACAATTCCAGTGCCTGAGGAAGTCTTCCTAACACTTTAGCTCAGTCTTTCTTGATACACTTTTGTCATGCAGCTTTTCATTCCTCTCTAGCATAGGCATGAAATAAATATTGTTCCCTTCCATTGGAAGGCTATCCTTGTGTACGTCCTCAGACCTCTGTTTAGGATAAAAGAAATTCCAATTCTTCAGGTTTTTTTCAGGTCTCTGAGTATTTCTAGATTTTTCCATGTCATGTTTTCAGTTGATTTGCTTGGATGGGAGAGTCCTGTAGATAGTATCTCTGTACTCCCAAGAAATAATCAGGGAGGATTTAAAGAAGGGAAACAGTTTCATTAATAATGCTTTTTAAAAAAAAACCAAACCACACAAGCAACAAATACAAGTTTATTATCAGGGAGCATTTCTCCATAACCTGGCATATCTGCATATTATCTAACCATGTCTAACTAAACAGAATTTGCAAAATTGTTCCAGTTGACTACTCCAAGTAGCTTTGCTGTTCTCTCAGATAAAGACTGACTGCCAAAAAAGCATAGGGAAACTTGTGTTGCTTCTGTACACATTGTATTTATCTTCCAGACAACAGAGGAACTCATTCCCAACCCTAGAAATGGGACTGTTAAACCTTGGATTATTTATGAAAAGTGTATAGGGAAGAGATTGTTGAATTAAATAGCTTTAAAAGGAAATGAAAGGCAATGAGGATTTAATTTTGGCTGAATTATTCTTTTTTGCTTGATGCCAACAAGTGCATTCCATCTGATCTTTATTCTTATTGCTGTGATTTATTTCACTGTAGGACTTTTGAAGGATTGTCTTTTTACCCACATTTCCTAGATATCCAAACGTGCAGGTGGCTATAATGAATGGTCTTGGTGATGTATATTAAAAAAGAGAAATCATTATTTCTTTCCTTCTTTCTTTAAAATTTTCTGCTTCCCTGTATCCTTACTTCTCTGGCTCACATATTTTTATTGATTAATACACCACATCCCTGCTAGATTTTTGTCTCAGGTCTGTGTTTCATTTTACTACCAATAATGAGAGGCCATAAATTCATCATTCTTTATGACAGGACACATCATCTGAGCAGCAGACACTGCAAAGATGTCCACGAAGCACTGGGCAGCTGTATAGCCAGCATTTATCCTACAGCTGAAGGAAGGCTTTAAGTCCCAAAGGGCTCCATGGTGCGACAGCCAGGGCTGGCAGTCCCTCCTGGGTCCTGGTCATGACTTTGACAAAGATCCATCCCACCTGCAGCGCTGGGCAAGTCAACAAGCCTCACAGAGCTCCTCCTGTTGCCTCCAAATTGGGAATAATAGTAGCACGTACCTCACTGAGGATGAACTGTGAGGATTTATTGGTTATGGTGCTTAAGACTTTGAAGATATGTATCAGATTGTGGTTGTGATATCTGTTATACAAATGCCTCCCATTCCAGCTGAAAGGAGAAAGAAATCAGCAACCTTTGTGCCGCAGGCTGAGGCTGTGCTGATGGTATCCCTGGGGAGAGCTGGCCCTGGAGTGAGGCCAGGGCAGAGGGGGGTCACGCATCTTTCGACCTGCACAGACACTACTAGCAAATCCAGTATGTATTAGAGACCTCATCCTTTTTCCTACAGGGTTTTGCAGTGCTGCAAAGGAGGTTTCTTTGGTGAACTGCCGTGCCAGTCTGTCTCAGATGTAGACACCTGTGTCTTTGTTCCTGCATCCTGTAGGTTGCATGGCTTTCAGGGAATGACCTGCATTATGAAGGGATCCCCTAGGTTATCCTAGGGAGTCCTCCCTATTTGGAATCCTCCCTTGCAGAAACTATGACCTTTGGAATGCTCTAGGCTTGTGTGTAACAAGATGTGTGAATGTGTGCATACAGGGGAGTATAGATGAGGCTGTGAGAAGAAAGGCGGCTGAAAGGAACTGACTGGGATTCCTTCACAATCATGCTCCAGAATAAAACTGAAGCAAACAAATATGCAGCTGTGGCTTTTAGATTCGAAGCCACAAAGTAAGGCCTGATGAAATACTTGAGTGGCTAAAATTTGTGTGTAGTCATTTCAGTGGAAATTACCCATATTGCATGTTTGTTGCTCTCTAGAGGAGTTAGGCATTTGAAATAAGTTTTCCAGCAAGAGAAACATGCATTTTAGGGGAAGAGCATTTAGGTCACTGTGACTGACCTTTTGACACCTAGCAACACTGAAAATTTGGTACTGTAAAGCTGAATAACATACCTGTTATTTCATTAAACTCAAAGGTATGCAAAGAAAATAATCCGGCACTGTAGCGTATTTCCTCTGTATGAAAGTGATACAGTGATAACAATGCAATTTAGTCTTTTTGTGAAACTGCAACAAATGAGGAAAGACAAAACATTGGTCTTTCACATGAAAAAAAAAAAAACAAACCACCTTGGATTCTTGATCACCCAAATGAAACATTACATCAAAGTGGGGTGGTTTCATCATGATTTTCAAACAAATGTCTCCACTTTGTTTTGCAGTGGTTGTAAGTGAACAGACTCCTAAGGGCTGCTTCTTGAGTTTAAACCTTTATTTTCAGCCACTTACTCCTGCAAGAGATCTCCAAGGAGTCCCCTTCCTTCAGTTATTCAGAGATTGTTAGAAGTGCATGCTGATAGGGAACAGTCTGTTGGGTGTGGGGAAGTTCTCCAGTTCTCTGTTCTGGTTCCCCTGACTTCCTGGGAGCATGCTTGTGGATGGGAACCGAACTTTTTGGGCAGTGTCAGAAAGTTTTTCTCACCTCATATATCAAGAAGCAACAGAGTACAAGCTTAAACAAGCACTAGTGGGTGCAAATCAATTAAACAGATTAATGATACCTGTCAGAAGATGTGAAATTATTTATTCTCTAAACACCCAATCCTGGCAAATCTCAGTTTTCTGAGTCACAAACTTAATGTTTACAGTGTGTTTTTTGGCTCAGTGTGCTGCACCGGGCTGGAAGGACATGCATTGTTTGAGCTGTGAAGAGCATTGTGTTTCAGCAGGATAGACTTGGGCATAATGTTGCTTGGGGTGATCTTATTCTTGTGTTTTCTCCACCACAAACAGAGAAGGAGTAACCCCATAATACTCGTTTTGCAACTGACTGTGACAATGACTATTGAGGTGACTTCACTGAGGCTAACACCAATGGCTGTGTTCTCAGGAGCTGGCAGGGATGGGGATATGAGACAAGAAGGGTCAGTTGGAAGGTGGGGAGAGACAAGAAATGCTATTGCTCTGCACAGCTGAACTGCTGAGAAAGCATAGGAGTACCTTGCCTTGAACCTTCCCCTCGTTAAAAGCATCAGCAGCTGCAAAGCAAAGAGCATCACTTTAATAAGCCCACTCTAGTTTTGCAGAAGAATCCGACTTTACTTTGAACAGCTGCACCAAGCAAAGTGAGGCTAAACTGGTTTCTCTTCGGGAAGCTTATTCAACCAGCTTTAGATGTTTTTCCTTGCATTCTATTTATGCCTTTTAATTCAATTCCTTGTATTCAGCATGCAGCGTTTTTAAGAGACCAATAATATAAAATAATGTTTCTATAATTGCATTACTACTTATTATGCTGGGGTCTCTTATCCACTCTAACAGAACTGCATAAACATTATTTAATATCACAGTTGCCTATAGTTGTTGAATTTAGGAATGTAAAAGAGCATTCAAAATAAAGCTTGTAGTATCTCAGTCAGAAAAAAGTGTGCCAAGCCATGACTGATGAGTTGTCTTCTAGAGGGGGTGAAAGACAAGGTAACAATTCAAGAGTTAAGCCAAAAAGATGTCTCTTCTGGTAAGAAAGTTGGATCCTAGCTTGGTGACAGGAAAAATTGAATATCTGCTCTTGCTGAAGCATAGAACTTACCTTTTATTTATGCAGAAAAGAAGAACTTCGAATCTACAGGAAATATGGGAGTCTCATGGGAAAAGAAATCTTGTGTAATTGTTTTTTCAGAACAAGGTATTTAGCTAGTGAAAAAATATACCCCTCCCAAAAGGAGAAAGAGAGGAGATTCAGTATGGCCTGGAAATTCAGCAGAGGTAATGCTGACTGATGTGAGTTGCACTCACTGTCCTACTCTTGACTTGATGGTGTGCTGTTACCATATCCCGGCACAGACTGGTCCCTGTTCCCAGGGGAAGTAAGAAGAGCCAATGCTAGCACAAGGTCAATTGAGAAATCTTCCTAGCATTCAACGTAATTTTTCATGGAAGGAGCCACGGTTATTAAGGCATCACAGCACAAAATCATCTCTATAAACAATTCTCTTTACCTGAGCTGCCTTGTAACACTTGACTAAGCAGATGCATCCTTGTAACTACACAGCTGCAACCACAAAGCTAAAATTGGCTGGTTTTTTAGTAATTATTACTCCTATTGTTTCCCTGTGTATCTGAGCCATTAGTAGTGACTTCAGGGATACTTGGAGTGATGTGTGACACACAGAAGTGTGTTGCAAGGAGGGTGCAGGATATTGTAGCCTCCAAGAGATCTTGTTAGAACTTGGAGAGCAAACATGCAGAGTAGATTGCTTATTTCTTTGACACAGTAGGTGGAGGAGGAGTAGATGGACACAGTGCTCATTTGTGACCATCTAAAGTCCGAATGTATGTGCTTGTAAGGAAGGTCATGCCAGGTGCAAACAAAACCTGTATGTTCTTTCTGATTCTGCATTTGAGAGCCTCTTCTTTTTATTTTCTGCCTTAGCCTGCTTAGCTGAGTCACACTATTATTCACTTTGGGACTCTTTCTGTACTTTGATGCACAGGAAGGTCATGTGGATTATTCCAGTGGCAGCTGGTAGTCAGATGTGTTGCCACAGCTAACTACCTAAGTATTAGCAGAAGTCTGAACTAATACAAAGAAAAACATAGCTCCAACAAATAGCAGTGTAGATAGGTCTTGGTAGCATGCATGTTAAAACTGCATTAACTCTGGTGGAGATAGAAGCAGCAGGAAAGGCTGTATTTTATAATCATGAAACTCCGTCTCCTGGCCAGAAATAGCAGCACACTTTGAAAATAGTTAGTTTTATTAAATTTTATTTCTATACCTAAGGAAACTTAACATTTGCTGGTGCCACCAAGGTCTAGGACAGTGCAGAGGTACGCTTTTCAAGAGGTAGCACAGGAGTGCGTTATATTTCAGGGAGGGGTTCTGGCACTGGTGAAGGTAAACCGTGACCGCACCCCAGCAGTGTTTGATTGTCTCCAGTTTTCTGAGATGTGCAGTAAGAGAAGTTTGCTGTTTCCTCCTGTCCCGTACCATGTGCCGAAGATCATTCACAACCTAGGTGTGGGAGGTATTTTGGATTTATTATAGCTTGTCAGTTTCATATCTAATCGGTTTTCTTATATGTCACCACTTTTTCAGAGAGCTGCTGGGTTTTGTACATAGAAGGGATTTTTTCTTGGGCCTTAGTGATGCAGAATGAACAGGTTTTTAGCTCAGCGTCAAAGAGAGGAGAAATTCAGCCCTGCAGTATATAGCTCTCGTGTTTCTTCTCCAGGGCAGGCTACCATTTCTCATCTGGCTGCAGCTTTTATCTTCTTAAGATAAGAAATATGGTCTAAAAATGAAATCAAGTGAAGATGTTGAGCAGCACCTTTGAAGGTGGAGAAGGCCTCTGGAGTTTTCTTAAAAGCTCGACCTGACTGTGAGTCAGCTATTGGCAATAGCTAATGGCTATTGACAACCCATGATTTTCACTCCCACCAATGATGTTTTGTCTAAAATTTTCAGATTTCAGGTTTGAAATCAACAGCAGATTTTATAAAAACCAGAAGCAGTAATAGGTGACTGAGGGTAATTATCATACTCATTGTGCCTTTGACAAGTAATTCAATGACCCTGTTTCATCTGGATGAAAGCACACTTTAAGGCACTTTAAGAAATTACCCTTCAATTTGAGCTCAGTGCATGTTCAGAAAAGGACAGCTCTGGCTTCTTGTCAGCACAGGTGATGTCCTTATCTTGCATCCCTGAAAATGGTTTTGCATTACTAGAATATCAGTCATAACCAGGTGCAATGCTGGCCTGTAACTGTAATGTGGCATAGTGCATTCAAAAAATGAAATGTAACTTTATGGCAAGTGGACAGTCTGGCAAGTAAGTAAATGTGGAAACAGTTTATGTACCAGTTTGCTCACGTTGATGAAAACGTCCCAGCAAAGGGGAAGCTTGAAAGGATGTGACCTCCACTGCCTCTGATACACAAAAATTTGAACCCAAACAACTAATTCCCAAGGTGATTGCATGAGCTGATTACTTGCTAATAAGTGAGAGGGATCACCAAGTGACACAGCACAAAGTTCCCAGAGTTGAATTTTTCTTAAACTGTTTCATACTGCCAGGAATTGCTTTGGAAATCACCTCGTTTTCCACGTTTTCCACTCACAGACGTCAGAGAGCTGAATATACTTGGAGCCTGCTTCATACCACACGGAAGACTAGTTTCTACCAGTTAGCCTAATTGAGTAAATAGATTTACAGAACAATTGTTTATTTTTCACCTGCAGCACTTTGCGGTTTATACTGATTGAAAAAATAGTTCACTGTACAAAATTGCATCTTGGAGTAGTGCAGAAATGATTTGATGAACAGAAGGAGTTTCTGTTCATTATCCCACTTCAACGTCTAGAAATGTGTAATGGTCACTTTTCCTTGCCATCACCGCATGTGTGGTGGAAGCAAACAATGACAAAGAGCTTCCTCCTGTGCAGCAGAGAACAGCAGAGCTGAAAAGGACTTAGAGGCATGCCTCTATTAAATTACAGAGCCAAGAGAATTTGCCCATTTGCTGTAAAGGAAGGGATTTGACCCTCATACTAAAGCTGTATTAGTATAAAAGAACTTTATTTTCCCGGGAAAATGTGTATTTGTCAGGCTGCTTTTTGGTGCCATTAGCTTGACATTCAGAAGATTTAGAGATGTAAGGATGATGTCTAGAAGAAATTGAATGCAGTTTTAAATGGGTTTGCACTCTAATGCCACTGCACACAACTCTCATGCACCTGAGCAATGTGTTGCAACTTCACACAAGTACCTTGTATGCCGTCTGAGGGACTCTTTCCCACAGTTTGTTAGGCTCTGCACTTCATTGGAAAAATCTTCACCAAAATCTCTTAATCCTGGTAGCTTTCCTAGTAGAATCAGTCTTTTGAGGATTTGGGTGATCAGTAAGGACAAAACCAGCCTTGGTATTAGTATTCCACTTGATAAATTGCAGAGATCTAGGCTTCACTTATATTTGTCAACAGTGACTTTCCAGTGAAGTACAAGGCATTTGAAAAATTACTTCTATTGTTTCAAGCCAGTGGAAGAAGTACTTTTTCAAACAATGAGAACATTTCCCTCATGCACCATTAAACCAATGGGCGAGAACAGAAGGCAGGACAGTGTGGGAGTATACTTGAGTCCCTAAAGGTAGGGCTGAATAGCCACATGCCAAATTATTTATGTTTTATTCCTATGAGCCATGCCATGTGACGATAAAGTGCTTTTGTTAATGATACAGTGAGCCACAGAAGAGTAAGAGTTTATTTTCTTTAAAGCTGCCCTTTCTTGGCTGCTGTGTCTAGCACTGTCATAGTTCTAATCTTGCTCCTTAATTGTGTGTGTGTTATTGTGGATCCTGCCCATCTTCTCTCACGTCCTCAATGATGTGTGTACAAGACCTGCTGCTGGTCCCCATTCTCTCTCTCTGCATTCCCCAACTCTCCTGCAGACGCAGATGTCATCTATGTGGCAGGTTACTTAGCTCTTGTCACGCCTATGCACTGTTCCTTCTGTCCAACCTAAAACTCAATCTGGGTCTCCAACATTTTGCAATGGGGTGACTGGTGACTTGGAGTAAACACAGCTTTTTGTCATTCTCAAGGTCCTCTATGCTGCCCCCTTCTCTGGGGGGACATTCACCCCACCTGTCTGATGATGCTGTTGCAGGTTAGGCATTTCCAGAGGGTGAATTTTTCCATCTGTTTCTAGCATCGTCTTTTGATTGTTACAATTAGAAGATGTGAATGCCACCCAAAACCCCTGGTTAGCATGGATGGAGAATGAAGTGAATTGTGACGTGTGTGATCTCTGCTGGCTCCTCAGTGGGCACATTAGGCAAAATGTTGTCTCTGCTAAATGGTGATTCTGGTTTTCTTTGAATGCTGGATGTAAACTGGAAGATGTAATGTGGAATTTAAGTGGCAGGGTTAGATGACAAGAGTTCGAATGTCACCAGCGCTGGTCTTGGTGTTAGATCAAAGGCCTCTGCAGCTCACAGAAGTGGGACACTGTGCTAAGCAGGATTTTTTTACTCATTTACAAGGTTTTATCTCCTTGGCACTTTCACTAAAAGTATAAACCACAGAGTGAAAACAAAACTAAAACTGTCACTGAATTACTGATCAAAATAAACCTCTTTCTGGAAGGTGACTAGATTCAGGTATGGATGGTGGAACCAGTGGGATACTCTCCTGGGCTGGATGAGCCTCTCTGCAGTGACCCCAGATTTTGCAGTGGGGTGGGATGTGTCTTTCCCCCTACTCTTCTCAGCATCTGCTCTGCACCTTCTGTGACTGTTCAAATTGTCCCCTGGATTTTGGCTCTCAACCAACAATGTGTTGTCTTTCAGAAATTACCAGCTTCCTATATCAGGATGAGCCCATCTCCTCTGTGTCTTTTGTCTTGTTATAATGCCATCTCAAAGGGAGGGCAGGCATTCCCTGGATTTGTGGCAATTATTGCAGTGTGATCAGAGTAGGGCATAAGGTAAAAAAGTTAATGTGTGTATTTCATAGCATATTTCTGAGAATGGCAGAAGGAGTTCAACAAATTTGGAGATCTTGCCCAGTGGCAGATGATGCTGGACTCTGACATATTTCGTCTAGGTGATATACCAGTAGAAAAATTTGCTTCACGTTTCAACTCCTAATGGGAAACCCCCACTGTTCTCCAGACATACAGAATTCCTGAGGTAATGTCAACAAGGCACACAAAGAGAGCTGTTGACTATGGGGATGGAAGACAAACTAGTCAAAAAAAGAAAAAAAAATTGAGTCATCTGAGGGAAGGGAATCATGTTCTGAGTTACAGGAGTATCTTTGTTCCTAACTCTAGGTCCTTCTTCAGTTATCAGCAATGATGATGATTCAGCAAGTCCCCTCCATCACATCTCAAATGGCAGTAACACTCCATCTTCTTCTGAGGGGGGTCCTGATACAGTAATCATTGGGATGACAAAGATTCCCATAATCGAAAATCCCCAGTACTTTGGAATTGCCAAAAGTCAGCTCAAGCCAGACAACTGTAAGTACAAACAGCTGTATGTGTTTCAGTCATTCATTTTACCTGTGCAAGTGCTGGGGCTCCTTAGCAGTGCTAACAGAACAAAATGGTGTCAATTCCTGGGAGTAGAAGGGTGGAGTTAAAATGTATGCAATTTGTTAAGGAGTACTTTGGTACATGGGATGAACTGCTTTACATCTGTCAAAGCCAAATTCAGCCCTTGTGATGAATCAATGAACTCAGCAGTGTTAGGCTCAAAGCTCAATCTGTATTCCATCAAAGTCACCGGTAGTCTTTCCACTAATTTCAGTGGTCTTTGGCCAGTCCTGTGCACCTAATGTATTCTTGGGATAAAACACATCCTGGGTCAGAACCAGAAGTCAGTATTGTTACATACGTGCTGCTTTTAATTTGATCATATTAGCAATGAATATAACCTAACTTTGAAATCTGAGTATTTGTAAAGTTATAAGAATGATAAGGGTTAAAACTGCAATTATTGTAATTCCATTGAATAATTCAACCACTACAGCCAGAAAAGATGTTGAATATTTAAAAGCAGAGCAGAAGGTTGCATGGTAGACAATAAATGTCACATACAAATTCTTTCATGTTCAGTTAGAAGCAGGTGAAATGTGAAAAAATATGAAGCGTTAAACATAATTAACTATGAATAGTTAAAAAAGAGTATCCCTAACTTCAGATGCTAGTCTTCAAACCTAGTAGCAGTTTTAGAATTGGACATGTGAAATGTTGATTTATGAACCAGTGATTAGCATTGCGGCAGATAACTGAAAAAATACCTAAAGGATATTGTGATTCATAGTAAGTAACTGCATGGCTTACTATTTTTCATCAGTACATTAAGGTCTTTAAGTGTTTCAGAGAAGGTTGTTCCTGCCTCTTTTTCACTCTTTTTTTTTGGTGTGTGAATGTACATACATTTCTGAAGTGCTGCTGGAAGCCTGATCTGTTTCTCTGAGAAGTCACTCTAGAGATTCCCAGTATAGCTGCTGAGCACTGGGCTTGCAACTAAGGGATGCTACATCCTATCCTGAATGATACTGCTTCATAGCACAAACTGTAGTCTAGGGGCTTACTGCCAAGGTCAGAAACCTTTGCCTCTAGCTTTGCATAGCTTAAATGCCATAATAGGAATCTTTCTTGACCTGTGCATGAGGGCGTGAATGCATATCTATATGCACGACTTCTAAGGTTGCAAAGACTGATGCTGGACTACCTACGTATCTTGTGAATATTAATGCTTATCTACATCTAAGCACAAGCCACAGAAGGATGTTCCTGCAACACAACAGAAGATCTTTTTCTGCTTTTTATTGTACATCCCTGATGTTCTCTCTTACCATAATTTTGTTGTGTGACACTATTTTGTGATTAGAAATAACCCATAATCTCTTCTACCAGAGGGCATTTGAATAATCTGGCCTAGTGTATGCAGTGGGATGCATAAGGTAATCACTGAATTACTGGTACTTGATCAGCTCAAGGAAGATGTTACATAGATGCATTCTGATTAGAACATTAATTCCTGTGAAAAACAGAAGCCACTAGGGAATCACAAATGGGCAACATGTCCACTAGAGCTCTCTAATGTTATATAAAAGGACATGCTTTTAAATATGAGGCTCCTGTACCTCCGTTCCCAGCTGCATTAGACAACATTATAATTGTTTAAATAAACATCAGTGACTACACAGTATTTCACTTTCAGCAATAATGCTGGAGCAACATATATGGTGTTCTTGTGAAAAAAAACAACCCCCCAAACTGTACCAAAACACAGAATTCTCTCACATTTAGTAAGCTGCACATTAAGTACAGAAGCATTAACTCACAGCTGACTAGTGCTAACTAGGTCCTGATCCTGAAAATACATAAGTCTGTGTTTGGTTTTGTGTGCTGCAATGAAACCCACATGGTGTCAAGGAAACTAATCACAGTACATGAAGTTCAGCTTGTGCATAAATGTTTGCAGGATGTGGCTCAAGACTTTGATACGGTGTGCTCAGGAGGTTTGTGGGGCTGATGCTCTGCATTCTGCCACATTGCCATGGTGGTCCCAGTCTTTGTGGTTTTATTGCTTTAGCAAAGAGAATCAGGTAAACTGTGGCAGTGTATATACCAAGGCAGATTTCTCCTACCACACTGAGCATCTGTCCAATAAAGAGGGACATTTAAATTGTCTAGGACAAAAAAGGTCTTCCCATAAATAATTTCACATACACTTTCTTTCCATCTCTCTTATTCGCTTATTATTACAGAGCTGCACTTGTCCTTTCTTAGCCTGCCAACCTCCTCCTGATGTGTATATCTGGTATTTATAAACCTCTAAGCTAAGTAGCTCTCATACTTTTTTCCTGTTTACAATAATGCCAGCTCCAGATGTCATCTGGTTTCTCATCTCCAGCAAGATAATTAACATTTATGTTTATTTCCTATCTGGTCTAAGTTCCATTGTCTGCTAGCATTAAACACAGCAATCACTGACAGTCATGCTGGAAAAGATTCTTCTGTATTTAGCTTATGTTTGTCTGTGGAAGGAGGTGAGACTTCGAGCTAGGTGAAACTGTATGCAGATGGTATTGCAGTTTTCACAGAAGTTGAAGGAGTACGTCTGCTGTGAGTAGCAAGTGGAGTTTCTTTTTTGTTATCTATTTAAGCCATATTTTGACTTGTCTACGGATAACCATTTCTGAGTATAGTGTATCAAGCTCCATTGCAAAGTATTAGACATGTATGTGTTTAAAAGAAAATATAAAAAATGGATTGTGATCAATTTAGTTTGAAATTCCATCACTGTATCAGTAAATTGGTACTTTTGCTACTGAATAACTAAATCCCGAAGAGCAGTAGCTTCTAAAGGTCAGTCTCATGCTAAACATTCTAGCACTTTCCTCCTCTTGAGAGACAGCTTTTAAGGTGGGAAAAGGAAACCGAGGAGGACTGAAGACCCATTGACTAGAGGGGTCAGGTTCCAGTCATCACTCAGAAGGACTGCATTTCTGTCCCAGGTTTCAGGACAAACACTCATCTGTACCTTTAATTGACATAATGGTAGGAAATTACTCTTCATCTTCTAACTGGAATTGGCTGATATTTCCCACTCCAGCTGCCTATCATGTTAACTACCCATTTTCCTCACCACCAAACCCACCGATGCTTCTTCAGCACTTGTCTGTCTGACACTGTGTCCCAGCACTCCTGGCTTTTCCTTTCCCTGCCATGTACCCTTGGTTGCTGCTGGCTGGTGGGCTCATCTGCCACTCCAATACCTTGAATATTTCCAGCTTGAAAGTTTACAGTCTGTAGTGCACAGACATGTTTCAGACACGTACCAGACTTCTTCATTCCTTTTTGTGTGAAATCAAAAGGTGTTTCCTCTTTGGCAGTACTTGGCAATCAGTGACAACTCTGCTTTCAGATGTGTGAGACAGAGTCCACAGCCTGGACTTCGTGAAATGCTCTTTGCACTTAAGTCATTATAAACCAGGTTGTGCTGTATTAGCGTGAACCTGCAAACCTCCTGCCTGGGAATTACGAACAGTGTTCAGTCATTGCTGTTGAAAACTGGGCCATAACTTTGTAGTGAAGTAACATCACCAGGTGCAGAAACCTTGCATGGATGGCAAACCTGGCAAAGATTTTTGTCACCTGAAATCTACTGGGCAATGTAATATCACATGGGCATAGGTGCTAACTAATGCTAGGTGGTTAGCTTCACTAATCTTATGAGCTGTCACAGCTCCTAACCTATTTGGTATTTTCATTAATACCATGATATTTCAAAAATTAGTCTTCTACATCTCTACACAGAAATCATAGTTGCTAAAGTGGCCAACTGAGCCTACCAGACCTGTTGAAACAGGACAGAAGAAACAAAGCCATTTTCCCCCATGAACGGCTGTGGACTTTCTTCATTCATCATTTAGCTTGCAGCCCAGCGCTTGGAATGTATCAGCCCATTGCTATGACATTTCTGTGATTAATGGTGGAAATGCAGTCAGTAAATAATATTGCTGTGTTGGTAGTAATGTGAAAACCAAAAGCTGAGGAGAGGGCATGCGTAAAACATCAGTGGAAGTGCCCAGGTTGAGACTCTGAGGGCAGAACTTGGGTAAGAAACTGCTTGCAGGTGGTTTGGGGATTTCAGGAATCAAATTGTTCTCTGAATCTCACCCCAGTAACCCCCACCTCTGCCCCATGAAGTCACTGTGGTTGTTTGAGTGCAACTGAAAGGAAGGCTGGAGCTTTGCCCTCTCATGGGGAGGTTTGCAAGCTCCAGGTTTCAAGCCCCCTAGGGTGGATATGTAGCAGCTGCATTGACATCAGGCTGTACTTCCCAGCTAATCTGTACTTCCAAGTCACTCGATTTTACCCCTAAAGATATTATCAACAATGGAAAATACCATACTGGGCAGGCTTGTTGATTACTCAGTGGGTGGTTTAGTGGCAAGATGTTTTCAGTGGCTAGCCATACATACAGCCATTGCGTTTCAGATGATGTGGTGTGGATTGTGGCTTTCATATGGGAAATTTGGGTATATTAATGGGATATTCTTAATATTTCGTCTATATTTCTGCAGTTTGGGATTGTGTTCCCTCAAGCATAGGAGTGTGAATGTGCAGTTTAGATAATAATTATTGTACTTCCAGTTGGCCTCTATTAGGGAAAGTCTGCAACTGATTACAAGTTGGCATAAATAATTTTTGTAAATTAATCTTGATTTATTTGGCTGACCTGAAAAAATGAATTTACAGTCTATAGGTCCAGTTCCACAGTAAAATCGCTAATTGCATGTGCGATGCTAATTTTAAAGGCAGAAGTTTTGAGAGCGTCCCTCTTCTATCCCATTTTGAACACTGAACTTTTCAATTTATGCTTAGGGATTTTCATTTACATTTCAGGGATTGTTACACCATTTAGTTAAAGGTGATCTCAGTCTTTTACTGACTTTCCTTGTTCTTTCACTATAGATTTCTTTTTAACATATACATAGCAGGACTTTGGTTGTCGCTGTTAGGCAGGAAAGTTGCAGAAATCCTCTGCTTCAGTCCACCACCTTCTTGAATGAATTTTAAGGGAGAAAAGAAATAAGAGTGTCATTCTTATCATTTTATCATGACTCCCACAGTACTGGACTTCTGTCTTTAAAACCATAGGTCTTGGAGTCTGGTGATGATGTCAGATTTCATTTTAGAATGGAAAAAAAAAAGTGAAGAAAAGCTTGAGAATGTGAACTAGACCCCAGAAGGCTAAGGAAACAGAAGAAAAAGATGTGGATTTGTTTTTCTTCTGTTTATTACATTGTGGTTCTTTTTAAACTGAGTTTCATGATTTAGGAGCATTTGAGCATGACAGCAGCATGTGAGGGTGCAGAGCTGGCCCTGCTCTGCTAGCCTGCGGAGATGGCCCTGGCATGGACTGCCGCAGAGAGCAGAGGGGAGCAGGCAGATACCAGGACCCGCTGAATGGCATTTCCTCTCCCAGGCCATTTGTGGAAGGGTGCAGCTACCTGTAGTTCAATACACAATTGTTTCTGTGGCTCTGACCACTCACACCCCAGAAGGCGGGCTGGTTGCTCTTAGTTTTGGAGTAGGCTGACAACCTTCTCCCCAACCCTTGGATCACTAGCAATGGGCTATTTGATATAAAAAAGAAATAGTTGTCTGTATTTCCAGGTAGATTGAACAGAAGGAGGGTATGTCGTCACTCGGTTTGTGTTTCTCGGGCATCCTTGCCCCAGGATTCCCACAGCAGAGCCTGGCCCCAGGCATGTGTTTCCTTGCTGGGTGCACGGGCTCTCACTGCAGAATGGGAACATGAGATTCTGGTGATACAAAAACTGCTGGCAAAAAGGAAAATTCACCAAGAGAGCCTCTGCTCTGCAGGGATCTGCCAGGCCTCTGACCCAGAGCAGCAGATTTGTTCATTTCCATGTTCTGCTCATCCTGCACATACGGTGTCCTGTAGAAAATAGCAATACGCAATGAGCAGACTGCCTGAAGTGGACAATCTCTGTTTGACTTTATTTCCCACGTAACAGATTATGGCCTGTTCCAGGTTGTATCTGTCACCCTATGCTTTCCCACAGTTTTGAGGAATAAGGGTAATTTTTGACACACATTGCAAGGTAAAAAATAGACTGCGTTGGTCCCTGTGTCCAGAAGAAGGGTATCCCAAGGGAAACACTCTGTCAGCATTTCCATCTCTTTTGAAAGGCTTTTATATCTGAGTGACCACAAAGGAAAGGCTGCTTTGGTGGTTTCTTAGCCGGCTAAGCTGGAAGCCTGGGGATTTTCCATCAACTCCCAAAGTCTGCAGAGCTGAAAATTTATAAGCAGCTCATTTTCCTATAAAAGACACCATGACCTCAACAGCCAGAATGCAGAGGAGCAAAACTGATCAGTCTTAGTGAAATCCAGACTGGGAGGAAAAAGCTCTCTGTCCAAGCTGAACTTGCCAGTCTTGACATTCACTGGTAGTTGGGATTCAGAGGTTGGGAGGCTTAACAGGGCACTCGCTTCAGGATCTTCAGATGCTGAAAACCAAAAAGCTTTAGATGCTGAAAGCCAAACATGATTGAGGTTGAGATTACAAGGAGCGATATACATACTATATTTACTGGTTGTCCTGATCCCATTGTGTGCCTTGCTATGGAGATATTTTATTGGCTAGGTAAATGTGTAAGAGACATATTGGCTGAATAAAGATATAAAGATATATGAAGGTGTATTTTATAATCTTGACTGAATACTTCTGTAGTCTGATTGCATGTTTTAATCCCTGACTGCAGTCATCATTTAAAATGTGTGTCTTTGCAATTGTTCATAAAGTCATACATATGTCAGAAATGTCAGCCATATACATGAGTGGTGTATTTCATTTGTTGCATTTGACTTCTGTTAATTGGGCAAGACATTTGTCTCCCAGACCATAGTGTATTGAGTATTAGAGATTTTTGCCAATGATGTGGTCACATATTTCCTTTGCCCAACAAATAAAATGTAACAGGGAATAAATAAATTCATGGGAAATTAGATTTTTTAACTCCTGCTGCTCATTCTGAGACTCAGCAGACCTGCGTTTTTTTTTTTTTGTTTTCCAACCAGATGGAAGAAATTGTCCCAAAGGCAGAAGCCTTCAACTTGAAAAGCATGGGTTTCTACCTTCTTAAAAATTCTGATTTGGAAAGAAAGGAATATTTCCACATTTAGTGTGGAGGTGAACCTATAGAATCGCTTTTGCCCCCAGAAGTTACTTGTGTTTCAGTCTTGTTCTGTCCATGAAGTCCATTTACATCTAATAAAAAAGGCAAGAAATCATGCTTTCAGCAAAATATTTGCATTTCATCACACAGACTGTTGTTCTGTGACCTGAATTATTTGGTAAACTACTTGCTCTGAGGGTCCAAATGCTGGAAATGCAACTGCAAGAAAGAACAGCTTGGAACCTGACCTTTAATTTATGAATAGCATGAGTGTTTCATCACCTGGAAATATAGCACATGAAACATACTTCCGGCTAGATAGTGGATGTTTTAAGGAGATCTAAGCAATGAAGATCCAAAGTATGCATTTCAATTACAGAGACAGAGTACGAGGCGAGACAGTGTGGAACATGCACTCTCAGGAAAGTGTCCCCTGTCAAAATTCAGGTAGAGTGTACACCTTCTTGTGTAAATATGTCAGGTAAACTTAAGATAGCACACTATTTTTCTTCAGCAGAGCACGGAAATGCACTATCAACATTAAGCCCAACCATGGGCTTCATGTAAAGAGCACACTTAAGGACTTTATAAAAGTTGAAATGAAATTAAATATAGGCACAAGTATTCTCTGCAATTAGGGTATTAGTCAAGATCAAAAAACCCAACATGGTGCTTTTTTAGTAGGTGTAATCTCAGTGGCATCAGTACATGCAGTTTGTCCTTTGACAATACATCTGTAGCAGAAATACATACACTATTTTGGCACCAAAATATGTAGCTAAATCAGTAATACCTAAATGACAAATAGCACCATTTATGTTGTAATGATAAAATTATGCCTTTCAGACTCTGTGCTGCATACTAAGTTCTATGGATGTTGATTTTATATACGCATGTGTATTTAAAAGTGTAATGGGAAAATAATGTGATGGAGGTTAAATGGGTAGTAGTTATATTTAAGCTGAATGGGAAAAAAGTAATCCATTGTGAAAACCTCCTTATCATGATCCTAAGCATGGGAGCAGGATTGGGCCTTGGATTTATTCCTTTGTGTTAGTGAGTTTTGGCTAAATGAGAAATACAGATCCCTGGGAAGCAAAGTAGTATAAATAAGAAATGAGAATGAGAAATTTTAAGTCTAATAAATACTCAAATATGAGAAAATCAGAAGTAAATCAAATAACTTTGTAGCCAAAATTATTTCATAAACCCTACTTCTGACTTCATCACCAAGCAAGTGCATCATTATTAAGAAACGTGAGTGTGTAAAATGCAGTTAGCCCTGAGCACAAGCTCACCCAAAGATGAATTTTGGGAGAAAATGATGAGGAATATAGTTGTCCACAATAAGAATCGGTTAAGACAGGGTAGTATTTATCGCAGTTGCAGTGTGAGCTGTGCTGCTTTTCAGCTGTGTATAACATCTTCACACCTCCCCCTGGCAGCTGTCTGAGGAATTAAGGCTGTCAGTGCTTTGAGACAGTGACTTTTGAGGGTGGTTTAGTAGCTTGTGTCCTGGAGGAGATCGTGTGGTTGGCTTTAGAGGTTTGCAGATCTGCCTAGTGCAGGGAGGCTCCAGATAGCAATGGGTTACGTTATGCCTAGAGCCATCAGAACTGCAGAAGGGTCCATGGCCCACTGAATATATGCATACCCCTCCTATGTGTATGAATGGGGTGTATTGGCTTGCATGTCAGCCCACGAGCCCAGCAGTTGTTCACCTGCTCTGTCCCTCCCTTCCCTACAACATTTGTACTCTGGCTATCAGATTCTGTGAGAGGTACTTTCCCCACTGCATCGCACTGGTGGTGGATCCGCATGGCTGGGATGCAGAAAGCTCGCGCTCCCGCCCCTGCCCTGTCTCCCCCTGCAAGCAGGAGTGCTTATTAGCTGCTCTGGGGTGTCTGATCTTCCAGACTTTTTTACTCTGTGGTCTGTGCAGCTTGATTATCATTCTGTCTTGAGAAACCTTGAGAAACCAGCAAAAATGCCACCGAGGTTCATAAGGTCCAAGTACATTTGGTTTAGTTTTGACAGGATTTTGCTGGGGAGCTCCTCATTGTCTCAGGCTTAGCTACATGTGTGTTATGGGCAGAGGGTAGGCCAGCAGCAAGTGGAACCTAACAGCCATTTAAAATGTTCTCAGAGATAGAAGTAACACAGTTGGTAGTATTCTGAAATATTCTGTAATATTCTTCAAATAATTTTTTTCAGCATTAACTTATTAATTAAACCTCCGTCTCAACAGGCTTCTCATTTTCCACAACAGCAGTTGGGGAAAAATGATAAGGCTGTTTTTTTCTCACTGTAAGGTGTGTAATTAATATACCAATTTTAGTTCAGACATATATTCTGTATAATAAAATACCTGAGCTCAGCATTTTTGACTCATTTAAAAAATATGATTACAGGGGTAGACAATTCCAGGATCACACTTCCATCATTAATTAACAGAAATAAAAACCCAGCTGCTGAAATGTATCTTTATGATCATCTTTTAGAGCCCTCCCTTTCACACTTTCCCTTAAGCTAGTTTTCTTTTGGTTTGTTGGACAGAAACAAAAGCACCTTTCGATACCAGCTGCTCTCTCAGCCAAGGATGCCAAAGGGACCTCTGCTTAGGGAGACTATGACTGAGGGGTGCATGGAGAGACAGGCAGCCCTTGAGCTCAGTAGTTCTGGGCGGTGAGGGTTGGTATGAATTTCTCAGCCTGTTGTTGAGCAGGACATTCCAGAGGATGGGTTATTGCTCTTCAAAGGCCAGTGTATGGATTAAGTCATGAGGCATACAGATCTGGTGTGAGGTGAACACTTGCTAGGTCTTATCTCTAGCCCATCGATGCCCATAATAATTGAAGACTATTATTTGCAGATTGCTGGGGAATCGCTGTGATTGAAGTAAAAACCCCTGCAGGGGAAAGAAGTGTCAAATAACCTAAGTCAAGACCCTGCAACAAGGTCTGAAATTGTTAAAGTTCTGTTGATGAAAAGTTGTGCAGTACCTCTGGCTAGCAACTTGCCCAATAGTTTTTGGGGGCAATTAAACATTTAAATGGAAAACATATGCATGGGGGTATTGTTTGCATTTAGACAAAATATGTGGTGTATACATACCAATTATCGCCTGTTTCTCTAAATTGCAGTGGATCTCTGTATAACTAATAATCTCTCTGGGGATTTTTTTTTTAATTTCTGCATTTTGGGAATCTAAATTCCATTCTCAGATGTGAGGTAGGCACATGAAAAGAGCATCTCAAAGGCATTCAGATGCTAAATCACCAACTAACCAGTTTTCTAAAAAGCTCCTGAACAGCTTGGAAGCGTAAAGTCTGGTCAATAGAAATCAGAGTGTTAGTCAGCTTAGTACTTTGGACAATTCCAGTAAATGATTGCTTCGCCTTTAGCTACCTAAATGCCTTTGAAAACTGGTTGCTGGAAACTCCGTTGAAAGTCAGTAATTGTACAGGTCACAGGGTGCAGGAAAAGGCTTTCTGTCTCCAAGAGGATCCCTTGAGTGGCAGTGAGTTGTACTGGAGGGCTGGAGTCAAAGTTAAGGAGATGGGAAGCGAAGCTGTCTTCACAGTGGCACTTCCTTCCCCTCTTCCCTCCTCCCACCTTGGTTTGTTTCCCACAGCACTGGAAAGAAAGAAAGAATGGAAAATGGGGTGGTTGTCTCTATCACATGGTTTTTTATTCCCAAGATTGGATGCTGAGAAGCCAAATCTAACTTCAAACAATCTCCAGTTTGTATCAGTTTGAGGGGAATACAGATTTGACAGAATTTTCAACTGCGTTTATGAATACTTCTTTGAGCTACAGTTTCAGTTAGAGACTTTCTGAAGTGAAGCCATTCCCACACAGCTCCTTTCATTTCTGAGTGTTGCTTAGGATTTGTTTAGATTTGGTTTCTTAGGCTGTCTTTCAAGGATGTGCTCTGATTTTTTTGGTGCCCACAGCTTGGAAGGCCTGTGGCTGCCTTAACAAACAAAAAAGAAATAGCTGAAAACAATACCCATCAGGGGGAACATGTCCCACACAAAGTAGAGAGAAACAGAAAAAGAGGGAAACAAATGGCAAAGAAACAAAAGAACCTCAGTCTCAGCCTTTGGCAAAGAAAGAACAATACATGACTGATTTGCTCTGATGGCTTGTGCGGGAGGACATGATTTGTCTTGTCCCTGTTTTATTCTCATCAGAAGAAAAGTAACTGTTTTGCAGTATTTGCAGTCTCCACTTAAGAGGCTGTTGAGACTGGAATAGCAATGGGATTGCCTCCAGACAGAAATGCATTGACCAGCACTGTGTGGGAAATCTTGAAAAGCTCCTGCTTGGGTGGTAAAGTACAAGGCAAAAGCTTATGGGCTTATTCTTTATCCTCTGATTTAGAAGTGGAGGTACTCTGTTACACAGAATTGCTCTTTCCAGGACTGTCCATATTCTCATGTGCTTGTAATGCTTCAGTCTGTGAAGTTTACTTGTGCAATGGGGAGTGCACAAAGGTGCTGTATCAGCAGGTGAGACTAAAATGATTTGTATTATTGTCCAGCAATGCCATTCCTGTCTATGTTAATGATAAATTCTCACCTCATTTTGCATACTGTATCTGCTCAGTTCAGGAATGGACAAATTGCTGCAGTGGATCTCAGCAGTAACTTTTCTGGTACCTAAAAATAGCTGGTACTGTACCTATTATAGAATCATAGAATTGTTTAGGTTGGAAAAGACCTTTAAGATCATCAGGTCCAACCATAACCCAACACCACCATGCCCACTAAACTATGTCCTGAAGTGCCTTGTCTACATATTTTTTGACTACCTCCAGGGATGGTGACTCAACCACTTCCCTGGGCAGCCTGTTCCAATGCCTGACAACCCTTTCAGTGAAGACATTTTTCCTAATATGCAATCTAAACCTGCCCTGGCACAACTTGAGGCCATTTCCTCTTGTCCTATCACTTGTTACTTGGGAGAAAAGACCAGTACCCACCTTGCTACAACCCCCTTTCAGGTAGTTGTAGAGAGCGGTAAGGTCTCCCCTCAGCCTCCTTTTCTCCAGGCTAAACAACACCAGTTCCTTCAGCCGCTCCTCATAAGACTGGTTCTCTAGACCCTTCACCAGCTTCGTTGCCCTTCTCTGGACACGCTCCAGCACCTCAATGTCTTTCCTGTAGTGAGGGGCCCAAAACGGAACACAGCACTTGAGGTGCGGCCTCACCAGTGCCGAGTACAGGGAAAAACCCTTCATCAAATAAGTATCTAATAAACTTTAAGGAGTGTATTTATTCCAGGTCTTCCAACATGTAGAGATTGGCTTATGCTCTGTGACATAAAGTTTTAAGTACTAACCCTGTCTAATAAACCAGCAGATATTCCCTGTATGCCATGTAGCAGCTTCCCTAACATTAACAGCAACATATTTATATCGTCCTGTGGCCGAAACCCACACAACCAGGAGAACAGAGGAAGAGAGGGATAGGAAGCAGCTAAAAGGCCAGAGGCTCATGGCTCGCTGGCACCCCCAGCCATTGCAGCAGAGAGCTGACGCCCATCTGTCCTGGCAGGCAATGACGTGAAACAGTGTTAGCATCATCAGAGGTGCATTAGCGTCCTGCACCTAATGTAATGACCAGGGTCAGCCTTTGGTAGTGCTCAGAGGGGTCTGAACCCCCACTGCATTCACAGTGTTCCTGGAGAAGGGACTGCTGCCCACCCCTCTGCAGCAGGGGAAGGGCAGAGACAAGTTTGCCATCTTTCAGCTCCTGCAGCCCGTGACTGCCTTTGACTTCAAGTTGCTTTAATTCTCTGGCCACCACTGGGGAGGTTGGATTCGTGGGCTGGACCCCTTCAGCTGCTGCAGCCAGCCTCAGCAGGCATCAGACGTGAAGCCCAAAAGCTCTGCGCTCAACTCAACCTTGCAGGAAGAGTCCTTTCAGTCTTGTGCCTAAACCTGAGAGGAGACATCAGGTGCTTGTTTTCAGTGAGGTGTGGTTTCAGACACAGTAAATCACAGTTCTCATCCTGAAGATGTGGTGTAGGAGCACAGACTCAAGCCTCAAATTCACACAGTCCTTCTTGGAGAACATATTTCCTTTTTGTTTTGCCTTTTGCCTCTGGAAAGGAAGGCACAAGCCTTTTGCTTTCCTTGCAGATGCAGTGAATCCTTCTGCAAGCTAATCTGAATTCAGCTGTTTGCAACAATCCTTATTTTACTAAAAGGTGACTGTTTCCGAACTCACTGAAGTCTTTTGCATTATGCATTCTGATGCAGCACGTTTCCTTGCTGGAATTGGTTTCACACATTTATCACAATGTTGTATTGCACTGTAAGGTTATAATTTTTTGCCTCTTTTAATGGCAGCATTTTAGAGAAGCCTGCATACTAAGGAATAAACTCAGTGCAAAATAAAGTATATCTTTCAGAAATGAGGAAGGAGACAGAAGTTTCAACTTTTCTTTGCAGCGATAGCTTTCCTCTGGAGGCTAAATCCAGAATTGATTTCCCATTTTGATCAACATGAGTCTTTCCAGCCTATTGATCTCTGTGTTTTCAGTTTGGCCTCAACACCTGAAACAGGACTGTGGTAAATGGCAACATTAAACAGACTGGTAAGAGATTTATCTTGGACTGGTAAATTTCCTTGACTGCAAGACAGGATGGTTTCAGGATAGAACAAAGCACACAGGTGTTCATTGCTCCCATGGAAGACAGCTTTGCCATCTCAACTCTGCAGCTTGTGTTTATTGACACAATATGTACACAGATATATGTAGAGCACTTTCTATGGGAAAAGCATCGGGTGTTTTTCTTAATAATGGAGAGAAAGTGTACAGAGAAGTCTTTGAATTTTATTTGTTTTGGTCTAGTCTTGCGATGGACACTGCCTGAGTGTGTGGTATTTATTTTTCATCATATATAAAAGGCTGTGCCCACCCACAGTGAGTTCTTGGTCTCATTAGACCAGTCATCCCATCCAAATGACCGTAAAAGCTTTTAAAAAATATTTTGTTACGCTTTCTGTGACCTTTCTCTAGAAGTATGCTGTATACAAGCATACATGTTAAAATCCACACTATTCGTTAGCTAAACCATCTCAAGAGCTGTCTTCCTGAAACTTTGATTCTTCCACGACTGCAACCAAAGGCTGTGCTGGGAGACATTTTAATGGCTGAGAGACTAGTCTCTGCCCTATGATAAAGAAATATGAAAGCAGGCTGCAGCAAAGTTGTGTCAGAATAGTCCCCTGAATTTCTCTCCTCTTACAGAGGACTTTTTTAGGTATCTCCCTCAGAAAGACAGACAAATTCAGAGAAGTGCTAAGAACAAAGATGCTGCTAAGAACAAAACTCTCCATGCAGGAGTTTTCATTTTTAAGAAAGAAGGGCAATTATTTAAATGGAATGCAGTCTAAGGAAAGATAGCAATCCTGGGTTTAAATCTTTCTTAGATCCCCACGCTCTTATAGTAGGAAAAGGAAATATTAGTTTACAAGGTTGGGTATAAACCCTCTGTGGTCACAAGCTGGCCATTGTTCCCTGCACTGCTTTCTGCTGGCAGATCTGGAGAAGCCATGTCAGTGCTGAGCTGGACTTGGAGTTTTGCATGGCATGTCAACTGTCTGGGTAATCAGGCTAAGAAGGCCATAGATCAAAGCTTATCTGAACACGTCTGAGCCAAAACCAGCAAGGACTTTTCTTTGTGACTCAGATTCTGTGATGGAACAAGCTTTATCTAATCTCGTCTGTGACAGACCTCATTGTCTCTGACAAGAGTGTATTTGAAGTTAGCTTTTGGGTTGTTGCTTTTAAGTAAACTAATGAGCCATTTAATACTGTGCAAGCTAAGAATTTCTGCATCCTGCTACACTTGAATTATTGAGGTTCTTGGTGTGTGGTGTGTTAAGTTGTACAAGCTGTAGGAAGACTAAATAAAATAGCAGTTCTGGGCAGCTAGTACTCAGTCTGATCCACAGAAGGTGATGGTGATTCATAGGAGGCAAGAGTTTCTTCTCCCCTCCTTTTCAACCCAGTGAAAGGTGGTGGAGCAAAGCATCATGGAAAAATAGCGTAAAGACTTATGAAATGCACACTGTACCCCTGAATGCAAAAAAAAATGAAGTGTATGAATATATTCAGTCTCTTAACATGGTAGTCTCTTATAGCAAGATTACAGAACAAAAGAAAGGCAATGCAGACTTTAACATTTTCCTTGTTAACTTTAACAGGCAGCTGCTCTGTATGGACAGAATTCACTGTATGTCCTCAGGCTTTTCTACAGGGAATACTTCCGTGTTGCAAACATGGAGAAAATATTCTTATCTCTAGGTGTTGTTTAACCCAGCAAACATGTTGTTAGGGGTGACACTGTTCTACACATGGCATCATAACTATAAACTCTGAGACACAATTACTAATAAAACTCATTAGACAGGCCAAAACTGAACCAACATCATAAAGATGAAGCAGATAAATCCTGCCCAGACAATAGGGAAACTGCAGGGAAAATACAAAAGCCCGTGACTTGCATGTATCCAAGCAATAACCAGAGAGGCCTCCAGTAAGAAGCGGCACCCTGTGCGACAGTGATGTGTACAAATCTCCCTCTCCCAGACAAAGAGAAGGAAGGAGAGGGTGGGGGAGGAAAAAGGAAATAAAAGATAAGAAAGACAAAAGGGTAGGCCTGTTGGTCATTTACTCCAATTAAGCCAATATTTTGCAGCTGTGCTGCTCCAAAGTTCAAGCAATTAAAGTCACTACCTAGGTTTTGCCCTCCCTGACTTGAGGATTTGGATTCAGGGAGCAAAAGGATTTGGGCAAATAGGCTTTGCTTTTGATGCATTACCTGACTTGTTAAAAGCAGCAGTGTTTGATTAAGGATCTTTTTAATTGCCTTTCACTAGGCTGATGTGTTCATCGAGCTTTCCTTCTTTCCTGCATTTCATCCTGACAGCCAACTAATTGAATGTCCAGGTCGGGTTGGGAAGGGAATTTTATCCATGCTCTCCTGGAGCCTCAGTGAAGAGAACTGGAGGTTGGCATGGCAGGGCCTTGTATCTGCCGCTTTAACCATTTGTTGATTTGGTTTCATAGCTTTTAAACTGATGTTTATTGCTTCTCTAGACGTTCAGGAGGGAAGTCCTCTTGAATACCTGATGGCATTTCATTATGGTCATAATTATAAAATACCTTGGATCTTTGGGGAGTGTGAAGGATCAATAGAGTACAAGACAGCTGAAGAACAAAAAGCTCTTCTGGGTCACTGTTTATTTCCGTACCCATCCATGCCCCCCACCTCCAGACCCCAGCTGTTACTTGTGCTGTTGGAAATATGGGAAGAAAGATTACTAGGGTGCCGGGATAAGGGAAATGTAACAGTAGTGCTTGTGATTATTAAAGGGACTGGATATTTAAGAGATATCATGATTTGCATTGGCTGCTGAAAAGCAGAGGAGCCATTCTGCAGACTTTCTTTGTATTAGGAATATTAATGTAAGAGCACCAACCTTACTGAAGATGAGATGGCCCATCATAATCCAAATGGTGGGTTCTAGCACAAAAATACTGCTGTATGCAGAACTTTTGCTCTTCCAGAGGATTTGCACGTCGAAGAGTATCTGCAGTAGCATAGGAATTAAATTGCAGAATCTTTCTTTGATGGTTATCATTTTGCTCAGTCTGGAAGAGATTTTCTGAGCAATTACTTTTAACTCACAGCATTGAGATCAGGACGTAAAGTTTGTTAAAAATCAATTGTATTCAAATCTTGGGTTTTGGTTCAAACTTCTGTAACTTCATTAGATCTTCCTTACAACTTTGCCATGCCTAAAGCTGAGTTTTAACCTCCATTCTAGACATCTTTTCCATTTGCACATGATTTTCCTGGATAATTTTCTTGGGAGTCAAATTTGGTAGCCTCTGGATAAGAATAAGGAAAATGGTCAGTGGAGCAATGTGCTGATGTGCAGGTATCCTGCATAGGCTTCTGTATGAGATTGGCATCCAGTTCTTCATTTGATGGTAGCCTTGAAACAGTGGTTCCTCCACCATAATGCAAAGTGAGAGAGGAAGGTCCTAGAGCCTTTACCAGCTTGTACAACTGGAATAATGCAGCCTTTACTGAATTATTCCATCTTCAGTACTACTCCTCCCCCTCCAGAGTTCCAGGGTAATAGCTGATATTTTAAATGCACAGAAGTAAAGCTGTTCAAAAATAGACTCTTTCTCCCATGGGAGATTTCAGCATTTCAAAATTAGTTTCTGCTTTAAAATCAGAACATAAGTTAAAGCAGAGGGCACTTGATTCAATTTTGTCTCAAGTTTCAAATTGAAATGTTGAAATGGAAAAATGTGCATCTTCAATAAAATTTAAATAAACTTTCCATTTTAAAATACTAAATTATTTGGACAGGTATTTCAAATTCGTTTGGGGGGGGGGAGCTTTTTGCACTTTGGAATGTTGAATTTGATTCTTTGTTTTAGAAAGCCAAAAAGGTAACTGAAAATCAGTATTTTCCTGCTGTTAAATCTTTAAAACTTTATTTTACACCATTAACATTTTTCAGTCAATTTTTCAGCTGGCTTTATGCTGAAATCAGTGCTGTGGGAATCAAAATTTTGAATGTCTTGACTTGTGTTCAATTAATATTTGGCACATTTTCTTTCATTCCTACACCTGTTTCCATTAATTTTCTTGTTGAACTTATCTGTGAAGGGGAGGGACTCTAAAAGACAAAAGTGGTTGTATGTAACTGCAAGTGATATCCAACAAGTCCAAATCTTCTTGGATTAAAGGGTGAAACTCCACTGAAGTCAATGGAGCTTTAAGTATTGGCACCAACAGAAAATTTGTCCCATGGAGTGCAAAGTGTATTGTCGCATCTTGAATGCTCTTCATTCTCATGATAGATGTTACTAAAGGTGTTTCTTTTCAAGCACTTATGCATTTATTATTTTCAAAGCCCATTTCCTCAGAGAGGTCAAAAGCTCTTCTCATCACCATAGGGAGCCCATGGGAATTTTGGCATTCTGAAGTACAGCAGGTATCCAACTGCATTAAAATGTTAACGCCTTTTTCTTTTTTTTTTTTTTTTAACCATGCTTTGGTGGAATCTAATTATTTTTTGATTGGAAGGAAAAACATTCCAGCAGGAAAAATGTCACATTAAAATCAGATTACTTCCAACTAATCCATAAAAGAAATTCCCCTAGTGAAAAGGCCCTATCTCTGATTTCTTTATATCACTAGTGTGATGCTATAATACCATTTTTATACCATTTTTTTCTGGCAATTTTTGGTATTATCTATGCAGAAAACAGATTGCAGATCTTCTCTGAAAGCCAAATGTTTTTTCCTGCTTGGCTGTACAGTAAAGCTGGAATTTTCCCTCCTTGCCTATGTTGATATTTTTCCTTCAGAGCAGAGAACAATGCAATTATTTATTATTATTTGCACACATTAATTTAGAGCCCCAAGGTGCAAACAAGACCTCACTGTGCAAAGCACTGTGGGACTCCACAGCTGCAAGTAACTCCTGCCTGAAGAGCTTTTGGGCTATAGTCCCACTCCTGTAACCTGGAGCTAGTTGGCTGGCCTGTGGGCAGGTTACAGACCTGGGGCTTCATGTACAGGGTGAAGTATGGGGGAAGGATGCTTTGTTGTCTTGCCTGCACAAGCAGGGAGTCCCAGGGATTAAACACTTTGCCCAGCTCACACAGGAAATCTGTGGCTGACGCTGAGGTGGAAGCCAGATCTCCTGCGTGGCCCCCTCAGCCCCTGACCCATCCGTCCTTCCTCCCCGGTGTCATGTTGGCCTCCAGCGCAGAAACTTCTACCCGAGGAATTTTCCATTGAGTTCTGCTGCTGATGAGTTTCTTTCTCACCAATAGGTGGAAACTGACAGCCCGGTTTCTCAGGTGACACAAGGAACGGTTCTGCCATCCCAAATGAGGCAGGAAAAACATCACGCAGAACAAGGAATTTTCCATAAGAAACTGTACCATAGCAACTGAAAAAGACGTTGAAGCACATTACATTTTCTCAGCTTGTTGCAACCTGTGCTTTGATGCAACAGGACATCAGAAAAGCGAAGACTTGGGGTTTTTGTTTTTCTTTTCCTCAGTTACTTCTTTGGCCAGGAGAGTGATTGCTTTAACTGGTGCTGCTTGATCATAATGAATTTATTGCAAAATTGTGTAACCTTTCCACATCCGTCTCCAAAGTCTGTGCCAGAGCCTGTGTTCTGGCATGCATTGTCATGCTATAGCTGGGGAGGGTGAGGGAACTACATCTGCAAACTTCCATAAGAGATCACAAGCTTTTGAAATTGTAGGATAACTAACCAAATGGGATGCAGAAATATTTCCAACAGGCTGGCAGCTGTGCAATATGTGGCATCGAAATAAAGTTGAGTCACTAAGAAGTAGTGATAAATAAGCTAGCAAAAGTTTCTGTCTTTTTTTCTAAGCATACCCCAAATATGATTTTCTAGTGTAACATCAAAAAACACTGTGCAGAAACAAGTGGCTGTGACATTGGTTTGGTTATAGACAAATTCTTGCTGTACTAGGGATAGCATTTAATTAAAATGTTGTGTAAAATCTTTAAGGGAAGTCTTTGCAGGGCAGATGTTTAGCTTGTTCCTGAGCAGCTGTAACAGGCTTTTCAGGGTGAAGACATCTAAATTAACAGGACCTAAAATGCTTAAGTGAGAAAACAGGAGAAAATCTGATTAGCACTACTAATCAACTGAGGTCTGGAGATTCCCTTTCTTTTGAACTGGAACAGTTTAGTCATCTTCCTTTTCTTTTTTTCAGAGTTCATACTGCATGCTGCCCATATTTAATCTCTTGTGTCCTTTCCCAAGCCTATCAGCAGTTCAATCTTGCACTCCTCACTGGAGACAATAAACTCCATGATGTGGATGTTCTTTCCCAAGCCTATCAGCAGTTCAATCTTGTGCCTCTCACTGGAGACAATAAACTCCATGTTGTGGATGATCCTCCTCTCCTATATATCTGTAGATACGAATTACTGGGTGGAAAGCTGCAGCATATAGCACATTTGCTGTGTATGTACTGTCTTCATTCAAACTCACAACCTGTCCAATTTCTGAGGTATTTCTGAGGCAAGATGTACCTCTTTTCTGTGACACTGCTTGTTTCAGGTTCCCCTCGATGCCAGTGACAGGCCTGTCACTTATTTGGGAAGGTTGTATCAGACTCCTGCGGAGCTAGGCTTGAACTAAAAATGCTATACTGGAGCAGGAGTCGTCACAGCTGTCCTTAACTAGGGCTGCTTTCAGCAAGATCCGTATGTGAAAGCACAGTACTTTTGGTGCAGTAGCAGGGATAATACAGGTTCTCAAACCACTTGTTCCTAGCTACTGTAGCTAGCTTTCAACTTGGTTAATTATGAGCAAAAATACCGTTCAAAATAGGCTGGAGAAGAGATTTTTCCCAATGATGTTGTTTGGATGCTTAGCTAGAATAGCCCTCATTAGGATGCAGTTTACCATTTTCCCCAATTGCCACAGCAACTGCCATTTCTGATGCCTGCCTGGCACAATATGAAAGAAAATGATTCCAGTAGTTCCTGTTCAGACATCTCGAATTGTTTACATTTATGAAGGTGTGGAAAGGGAGCTACAGCAAGTAGTTTTGGAGTGCTGGTTGTGGTATGTTAATCCCTGAGGGCCTGTTTATTTTTATGCAGGATTGTACATAAAAGACTGTAAACTAACAGCGTACAGTCTGGAATAAGCAAAGAATTAGGGCACTTAGTGAAGCAGCAGACCTCACATTTTCATAGGTTTATAGCAAGTCTCTCTTTTTTTTTTTTTTTGTCTTAAATTAAGGGATGCTGTGGGTTTCTTAATTGCTTTCTTCAGCAGCTTGTCCTTGTGACTGTTCATCTAGAAGGACTCCACTGAATTTCCCCGTTTCCATTTTGTAAGTAAGAGCAGGATTAGTTTCATGGCATACAAGATAGCACTGAAGGCAATGCAAGAGAAAGTGTTGTAAAATCTTTTTTCTGCATGTGCTTTTTTTCTTTCCAGTTGCTTATATTTTTGACTGTATTATAATGCACTTAAACTTTAAGGAGGCCAAAATCTGTAAAAGCAAAAGAAAGTATTCATTGCAGCCAAATCTGTATCTGAAGAGTTTCCACTTGAGATTTTGAAATCAAGAAAGTGATGTCAGCGAGGAGTTTGGGCCATTGTTTTCAAAATACACCAAATAAGAACTTTGACAAATACAAAACTTACACTTCATAGCTTTCTGACACTGCCCAAAGAGAAAATAATTAATATTTAAAAAAAACCCCACTGTTATGAAACAGCTAGGTAAGCATTTCTGGACTTATTTTCTGGAGGGGGGAAACAATGATAGGGGGATTTACTCAGCAGAAGCCTCATAAGAGTTGTTAGCCAAAATGCTGATGACAAATACCTTTTCATCTCTGTGTCTAGGTTTCAGAAGCAAATGATGTTGCCTCTCTGTAGTTTCTCTGTAAGGAAAAATGCAAATCAGTAATGGTTATTTTTGCAATTAGAGCCTATTAGATTCTTGGAACATGTGGCTGAATTACCATTCTCCTATCGAAGAAAATGTTACAACAAGGGAAGAATAAATGCAACAGAAGCAACAGTGAAACCAACGCACTAGCCTCTAAGTTAGGTGAGAATTTAAAGTTGGAAAATACTGGAAAAACCACCTAATAAATCTTGAAATTGGTTTATAAATAATTATGTTAGCTTTTGACCCTTCCTCTTCTCCTTAAAATTCTGATCAGAAGGGCAGGCTAGAACCAGAAACAGAGTCCTGGAAATTGCTTGAGGACCATTTTGTGGATGTTGGACTACCAAAACGCAAAGTAGCCCTCCAGCTCCCTAACAGGCTTCAGACCAGTCCCTCCTGAAAGCAGGTCTGTCCTTGCCCTCCTGCTGGTGGTGGTCTTGCAGGAGGCAGCAGTTAATCAACACTGCTTGTAAAGTGGTCTGTTAATGTACCCTGGTGACATCTTGTCTGAAGGGCTAACAATAGCGCTTTGTGTACCTCAGTGTTTTAGTTGAGTACAGACAGTGGGCATATCAGTGGACAACACCCGTCTCCTTAGCTGCAAGTGCCAGTTCTGAGCAACTTGAGACAAAAATCCAGCTGTTTCACTGGTAGCAATAAAATGATGGTAATTTTTAATATTTCCTTTACTGATAAGCAGTATCTGGTGTTCTGCCATTATAGTTCAACAAATGTAGCAGCCATTTGTCTTGGTTACTGCTGCTCAAAATGCTTTCCAAGTACATGAGTATGTAGGCAGCTGGTATTTATTGCTCTGGGAGAGAACTTGAACTTCAGAAGGAAGGAGAGAAAAAAACCTACATTTTTGGCTACCTTTGTTCTGTGCCGACTACAGTTGCTGTAAGTATCATGGTGTACAGTAGTTGGAACAAAACAGTTTTGTTTTTTAAAAGCAACAGTCATACAGATGCTAGGTGAGAAGAGAACTTTTCTGGTGCATGCATTTTTGGCTTCTTGCAGAGACTGCCAGAATTACATTTGCATTCATTTCAGTCTACAACAAGTATTACAGAAGATTCAACTGTAAGTACTTTCCAAATATAAAGGGCACAGGGGAGAAGGTGACTATGATTTATGATGACATTAAGCTTTTACAGAATATCATACGTGTGTACTAGCTATCACCATAAAATTAACTGGTACTAATTGGTCAGAGCTGCCAACTCAGTCTGCTTATGATGAGTGTAACACTCTTCTTTAGGTCATGTTCATTATACTGACATCGTATGTCAGATCCTGAATAAAGTTCATTCAGCCATTTCTGCTGTTCTTCTTGTTTTCCCTGCTACGTGTGTGTGCTGCCATCAGTGAGAGTTCACATCTCGGCAAAGACTGGGTCTGCGTGCTTTGGGATATACGTGTCTCGGGTATCTGCCCAGTGGCCACTTCTCCAGCAACAGTGGTGCTATGGGAGGGCATCCTTCATTTGAATCATGCCTGGTGTTTTCCTTTTCTTGGAAACTGGCTGGAACAAAATGTTCAAAGCTCTTTCTTCCTCCCTTTGCTTTTTTTTTCTCCCTCTTTCTGTCTTTCACTTCTATGCCTCAGAAGGCTGTAACTGGATTCATTATTGTGTGATTACTCAGCAGTAAACTTCTATGCATTTTGCTTCATTTGGGCAGCTCCTGTTCCGTAGTGACAGCTGCTTGGCTCAGCACACTGTAATTATCAACTCAAAACCAAGATGCTTTTAGGTGCTGAAAGCACATTGGCAGAGATTGAACTTGTCCTCAACCTCGTCATGGGCCACAGCTTTAAAAGATCCCATTTAGTGGTTGGTTGGTTGTGTTGTCGCTGTTGGTACTGGGGCTCTGACAGATCATTATCATAGTGGACCTGTGGGAAGCTGTTATTATCCTAAAGGAGCACAGGTCCTTATTTTTCATTAGCTGCTGACATATTGTATAGTTGACTTTTGATTAATGTATCTGTGTTCATTCTCTTTCTCTTAAATAAAGTTTTATTGATATATGGGAGGGGATTTATAAGTGTTAGTGAAAATTTACAAAGCCCTTATTTAAACAGATGTCTGAAGGAAACTTTGCTGAGAAACATACCTATTGGTTTGTTGTCTGTAGTGGAACCAAGGCACTCTCTGCTCCTATTTTAAGCCTACCTCTGTTTGGCTTGCTTACTGGACAGGCGGGCTGCATGCTCACTGAGTGAGTGGTGCCTAGCTGTCTGCAGCCATGGGGGCATACAGAGCATGCCATTGCCTCTGATTCACTAAAGGGCAAGTGGCCCAGGGCTGCATGGTGTGCAGACCGCTTGCAAGGGGCTGTACGTAGTTGAGACTTTTGCTCCCTCAGCAAATTTGTTTTAGCAGAGAAGGAGGATTCTTCCTTCTTTGTCTGCAATGTAGAGAAACATAATTTAGAGCTCAAGTGAGTGGAATCAGATTTCTCATGTTCTCTGCTAGATCTGTTAGCTAGTTGTGTTAGTTTTCATGTTACATGAAAATAACATGCCGATCCAAGAGGGGAGAAGAGAAAATACGTGATGTTTTTGCAAGAGAAATGATCTGGGAAAGTCCTGCTGTTCCCGTTGTCAAGCCACAGCTTTTCTTTTCTCACTGTATCAATGGGGCATGTTGGGTTTTCTATCAGAGCTATTAGAATAGGCATCTATCCTACTGCTATTAAAAAAAGGCTTTGAAATGTTCGCAAATCCTGCTGGGCTATAGTTTAGTGTCACTTACAGAGCAGTTGCAAGTATGAGCACCACTGTTTGCTTAAGCAAAGCTCAATGTAAGGGGCATGACATAGTCTTATTCGTATCCTTCCCTAGGATTTGGGGAGGTTGTCAGACCCTGGAGAATGATGAGAAGTCACCCAGGCTGTAGAAACCTCATGACCTTTACAGACAGAATAATTCGTGTTTTATAAACATACACATTACAATCTTAGTCCTTTGGAGGATGCAGGACAGAAAAAACGGGTCAGCAGAGGAGGTGATGTGTGGTCTATGATAAGGAGATCTTTTTAAGCTCGAAAAACGAAGCCATGTGCTATATTTGTATGGAAACAGAGGAAGAATTTTTTTTCCAGCGCATGTGCAACAAGACAAAAGAAAAGTAATCTTTTCTTTGCAGCTGTTGAGGATCTGATCCTGAAAAACCCTCAGCACGTTCAGTCCTGCAAACCCTTAGTGACTTCATTTGAATGACCTCTAAGTGAGACCTTGTAGGGCTTTTGTTTGAAGCTAGTACCATGTAATAATCTTTTGACTGCTTTGTGGCTGCAGTAGAGGTATCTGGCACAGCCCAGCAGTAAAGACAAATTTTCATGCACATGCTGCCAGTTACAACTGCCTTTGTTACCCATAAGTACTGGGACTCCGAAACTGTAATAGGGGCTGAGGGAAAAATGCCCTATGGGGACATTGGCCCTTCACTACAGGAAAGACATTGAGGTGCTGGAACGTGTCCAGAGAAGGGCAACCAAGTTGGTGAGGGGCCTGGAGCACGAGTCTTGTGAGGAGCGGCTGAGGGAACTGGGGCTGTTTAGTCTGCAGAAAAGGAGGCTGAGGGGAGACCTTATCGCTCTCTACAACTACCTGAAAGGAGACTGTAGTGAGGTGGGTGCTGGTCTTTTCTCCCGAGTGATAGGACAAGAGGAAATGGCCTCAAGTTGCAGCACGGGAGGTTTAGGTTGGATATTAGGAAAAATGTCTTCACTGAGAGGGTTGTCAGACATTGGAATAGGCTGCCCAGGGAAGTGGTGTCACCATCCCTGGAGGTATTAAAAAAGCACGTAGACAAGGCACTCCAGAACATGGTTTAGTGAGCATGGATGATGGTTGGACTTGATGATCTTGAAGGTCTTTTCCAACCTAAACAATTCTATGATTCTATGACATAAGCCTCTGTGGATGGCATGCCCTAGCAAAGAGATGTGCCAGCCTGTCAGTGAAACAAAAGCAGAGCAACAAATGCTTCACCATGGAAGGATGCAGAAATGCTGAAGGACAGAACATCTGTAAAACAGAATAGCCTCTTTTCAAGGTCCGTTCACCTTTTAAGATGCATGGGGCAGTGTAATGGTTAGTGCTAACCCCTTCTGTGTTCCCAGAGGACAGAGGGCAAACTGAGGTTCTTTTGTTTTCAGTGTACAGGAAGACTCAAGACTTGTTTTCTCTCCTTCCTGCTGATTTTGTTTCTCAGTGAGTAATACAAGCATCTGATCAAAGGGAGAGAAGGTTTCTATTGTTTGTTTACAGTGCCCCATGTCTTTATTTGTCTTTTGTGGGTCCTCCTCGGAGATAACCAAACCTGTAACTTTTCTCTGGGTTTAAAGGCCACTTATGGCAAAACCCAGGAAAAGGGGTGGTATGCACAGAATGATAGGAGCAAGTAACCATGTAGGGGCAAAGCCTTAACTATTTGCAGTTAAGGAAGCAGGCAGAGACTGAACCTTCTTCTAGGGGAGGAATTTACCTCAGTTGGCCCAAAGAAAGCAAAACATGGGCATGCATAAGATTCAGCTTTCCTCGTGGAAAGCCACACAGTGTGCTGCACCCTGATAGAACTGTAAAAGGTGCTCTGAAACAGGATGAAGATTATTAGGGAAAGGGTAAATAGTATGCTTAAAAATGATATATAGAAGACTGGGTTCTCTCATGCTCCTGCAATATTTTCTCTGTTGTTCCCTTTTCTTTCCAGCACAATTAGCTGCAACAGGGCAGACCTACCCATCTAATATGGCAGATCAGATGGTAAGCTAGCTTTTAGTAAAACAGTTCCGCAAAAGGTAAAGATTAAGTATGTGCTTAACTTTTATACAAGGGGATAGAATTTGAGACTGTGAGCTAAGCACATGATTTATTGCTTCACAGGCTTGAAAGCTCCATTTACTTTTCATATTTCCTTTTGAAAGGCCACCAGTAAAACCCTTCTGTCCTCCCCTATATTGAGGTACAAAATTATTTCCTTTTCTTTTTAAAACGAGAAGAGAAAAAGCAAAGCAGAGAAACCTACATCAAAAATAGGGCAATTTCGTTTGAATTTCACCTTTATACCCACTTAGGCCAATCTTGAATATGGCTTAGTCTCTGAATGTATGGTGTTTCTTTCAGGTCCTGCTTTTCACACTGGAATCCTGGGATGCTTTTCAGACTATGCCTGTTTCTGAAAACAGAGGTAGAAAAGAGTTAATACTCTGAAGACAGTATGTTTATTAGCCCTTCTCCCCAGCAAGCGTCTATTATATGAGATATGCTACATGGTACTTCCCCATCCTTTGCTGTGCTTCTCTTTCTGCAGCACAGAAGATCCCTAAAGATTAGTATCGTGCTGAAGGGAAAGGATTTCCTGGTCTGAGCTAAGAGAAGGGTGGTGGTGGTGGTGAGATCATTGTCTCCAGTTAACTTAAACATGGAAGATGGACCAGATTTGCCACAATAAAATAATACTAGCAGAGGTTTTATACAGCAACACATGCACAATAGTCTTTAAGTTTTACAATCATTAATTGTTTGGAAGAAGTGCATTGAGATTGGCATTTACAAATTAAGTATATACACATCTGCAAAGGCAATGTTTGCTCCAAATTCCAGCACAGTTTTCTGCTTAAAGCTGATTTACCATACTGTGCTGAAAAGCTGTTAGTAGGCTGGAATCAGCATAGAAAGGGAAGTGCAGAGCAATTAATATCTGCTATTTATTCTGAACACAGAGCACCAAATTTAGCTTTCAGTTATTCTGATATATCCCAATTGTTTTAGGATGTAACAGATTAAATCCATATTTAATACTTATTTATTGAAATAAAAAACAGTTTCAGGTTGCTAAGGCTTGAGGGCCTTGTGTACCTTAGTTTTTGTACACAAGGGCAAATTCATGCCTGGAAAAACTGTCGACTTTATTATTCTTGTTTTCCTGAAGGGTGAATTTAGCTCATAAGGCTCATGCATTTAAAACAATGATAGCATTGTTATTATAATTTATTATTAAGTAGCTCTTATTTGATTATAAGGATCTAATCAAGTATGGCAATATGCCTATCTGTAGCCAAACTGAGAGGATCTTGGCCAACTAAAACAAATCAGTGACCATAACAAAAGAGTAAGATAAAATGCCTCACCAGGAATCAAATATTAACCCCAAAAGACGTCAAACACTTGAGTTTCAGCCAGAGAAGAGCCACGCCAGCTATAGCAAAATGAGTTTACAGTGGGCAAGAGCTGTGGTGCTCCTGCCGCTGCAGGCAGGTGGGGGAGGACTGGGCATCCTCCCAGAAGCTGCAGCACTGTCACAAAGGGAAGTCTAATTCTCAGCCAAGACAAGAGAACCTCTGGGGTTTAAAGTATGGATCCTGTGAGGATTTAAGTTGTAAATGAAGCAACTGAAAGGTTAAGCTGCAGCATCACAGGTTTATTGGATTTATCATCAGATGTAGCTCTTGACAGCCAGGAGGTGCCTGGGAATTATGCCATTCCTGTGAGTGCTCACAGGTTTGCCTTTCATAAATGTCTCTGGTTCTTCCAGGAAGACCACTGCCTATTCAACTTGCCCATTAAATGTCTCCTCAAAGCCTACTTGGGGTCTGCTGCCTGTGAAAAGTCTGGCAAATCACTGATCGCCACTCAGGGATAACTGTTTTACAACTGTTGAGTTAAACTGTACTTTTTCAAAGAAACAAAACAAAATTCAAAGTGACTCAGAAGCCATACTTGTATAGGTAATGTGACAAGGCCCAAGTGCCTTTCTGACCTTGTTCTTCTGTGGATCCTCCATACTCAGTTTTCTATACCCTGCACCAGCACCTTTCATTTAGAGCAGAGTACCTGAGGAACAGGTTTTCTGTTGGCTTATTTTCTTTCTGTTAAAGAGATGTGAGTTGAATCTCAGCTGTGGACTCTGTATATGAAAACATGCTGCTTGTTTGTTTGCACCTACAATAGCTGGGCACAGGTCTTGCATGAGAATTTGTTGCTGCTGTATGGTAAAAATTAAACAACAATAGCACTACACAAAGATATGTAGAGAATAATAAGTAATAAATGTTGTATCAGATAAATACATCAAATAATCAGAAATACACTCTCAGAACTGAGCTGGCCCATTTCTGCATCCAGGCAATGCTGACAGGTTAAAAAGTTGGGTTTTGGTTTTTTTTTTAAAAAAGTGGTTGTTGTCTTTTATTGCCATATTTGAGAGTAGATATCTCAATGTGCCAAAATTTCTGCTCTGGCAATAGCATGCAGAACTGTCGAGATGCTGCTACTGCAGAATCTGATGGTCATTGGGCTAGACTTGCTGTCTGCTGTTTGTAGTGATTTTGTGTCCTCCTGCTATGGAATTCTCTCTGAAATTCCATCCCTCCTTTTATATGAATGACAAATGCTGTACAAATTTGGTGTACTATCTGAACAATCACTCAGCCATTTATACCTGTTTTTTCTAGCAAGTTCTTAGAAATATTTGAGTCTTCACAACTGCAAGAGAAATGGTGGGAGAAGAAATGAAGAAACTCGCAGAATGTCTTTCTGTGGCACCTCACATCACATCACAAGCTGAGTGTTTTCTGCGGCTGCTTTTTTCTTATGCAGCTGTAAATATGTTTTTAATATTACCTTGCCTGGTTACTTGGCATCTTTAAGATCCTCATTCTCTTCTCAGAGTCCTGGCACAACACATTTCATCAGGACTGTTCCACATGTGTACGGCTAGCAAAATTTTGAACAATATCCTAGAAAGCAGACTCAGCAGATTATTTAAGTGGGCATGCAACACAATAGGATCTTCTAGTGTTGGTAGTTCAGTGAGCAGTGATGATGGAGCCTGTCTGCTGTAGCTCTTACTGTCCATCAAACAGTGAGTCCATATTGCAGCCTCTCCATAAGGACAGATCTCTGCTCTGCTGTTCTCATGAGGAATATGGGAACACATCTGGAACTTAGAGCACTTGTGATATTGTAACTGGGTGAGATGTTCAAGATGAGACACACTCATGCATACCACATAACTATGTAATTTTTGTGCTCTTTAAGAAACCCAGCCTTAAAAGGACTAGTGTGATCTTTGGATGTGCAGAGATATAGGGAGCTGATTTTATGTTTTTATCACAACCTTGTAGAGATTGATACAAGAACATGGCTTCCAGTTTGGAAAAACAACTGGAAACAACTTATTTTGAAAGGTTGATGAATTTTTTTCCAGAGAAGAGCCATGAAAATTACTGGTGAATGGGAGAAAATGTTTTCCTGGGAGGGGCTTCCATCTCGTTGCCTTACCAAGAAGAGCAAGAAGAGTGTTGATTATGTATATTTGATACTAGACCTTAAAAGGCTGTCAAGCTAGCAGAGAAAGTCTCCTAAAACCCAAGGAGGGAGATGCAAGCCAGACAATCTAAAAATTAAGAGACAAAGAAAAAGGCATGCATTTTTATTAGCAATGAAAATGATTACACATTACAGCAAGTGAATAGTTCAGACTTTCAAATCAAGACTGGCACAGCCACTTTCTCGAGGCAGTCTTCTGCCAAGCACAAGTCATTTAACTCAATACTATGCTCCATGCTGTGTAGAATGTCAGCTTAGGTGGTGTAATGGTCACATGTGGTGTAAAATGTCCAGACCTATTGTTTGTGACCAAGGGGAAAACACTTTCAGTCTGTCACAGCGTTTCACTTTTTAATTACGTGTAGAAACATTTTAATAATTTATACTGCTGAGTGTCCTGCTGTCCATGGCTGGAATCATTCATATCCAACTGGGTGAATTCAGTGTGGTGAGGTGATCCCAAGTTGCCTGTTTTGCTGGTACCCACTCCAGAACGTGGTGTGACCCTCTCTGTTCAGCCTCGTCATCAAAGATAGGTTACCTGGGGAGTGCAAGCCCATGCCTGCAGATAGTGTTTGCAGGATAAGCCTCTGATGCATCATTTCCAGTGTGACGTGCTGTTTGTTAGTGAGTGAAGCACCTAGAAGTCCAGCTCTGTTGGTAGGATGTCTCCAAGACTTTGAGATGAGAAGAGAGCCCTTTTCTGCAGTTGTGCTCCCTGTTGCCAGCCGATTCCCTGCAGTCATCTGTGGGAGCACCCTGCTTCTATGGCCATGGCCATGTGGTTATTATTTAACACCACAGCCTCTTTTCAGCATTTACCTTTGATTAATTTGCTTGGTCTCACTTAATATTTTATGTTTCATTTTTCTCTTAAGTGTTTCAACTCAACTTACATTTTAGCTTAATGTAACGTATTTTTTACAGTAATCAGACAAGATCTTTTAAACCAGCAATGATGTGTTCTTAAAAGTATAAATGGCAGCTCAAAGGCAATCACCGTTTAGAGTCAAAAGGAGGAAAATACTTTGTCACCCTTTGAATGTTTGTATATCTTTGCCGGTGAGACAATGTTATGAGACCACTTCTTTGGTAATCCAGTTATGCCACCTCTTTGGCCAAATACTGCTTTGTTTCTTCAATGCAAATCCAGGATAATCTCTTGGACTTCAACAGAGATAATTTGCTTTATCCTGATACTAACTGAAAGCAGATTTTGACCTGAATTTTTCAGTGTATCTCCTGCTGAAATCTCCTCCCACTGAAGATGGTGTCATTATGGCTGGGGCACTGAGTGTGCTAAATGGATTTTTTTCTTAGCTTGTATTTCTGTCACATCATATGTGTTTGATTTACTTACATTGTTGTTATATTTAATCTCTGCCCATTTAGTCACATTTACTGTCCTTTTTTATTTGTTTAGTAACTCAGTGCAGCTCAGAAAGGTAACAGGGATGGATAGAGTGTGACAAGTTGCAAATATATTCTGTGCAGATCTCTTCTGCGGCTTGCTGTGTTTCAGTTTTGACAGTTTGTTCTATGGGATGGGTTGTTTATTCAAATGCTTGGTTTATATAAGAGCATTTAGCAGCAGCTGTAAGTGTACTACAGAGAAGTATTTGATATGTTTCTTATTTATTTTTCCTCTATTGTTTGTGAATTCCTCCAGGAACTTCACAAAAAACTTTTGTACTGCTAGGACCAACATTGGGGGTGTGCTGGGTTCAAAATGGAGAGGAACCCCACAAAATTCAGAAAGCTGACAGTTCATCACCAGGTCTTTGGCAGCTGTGGAAAGAAGCAAGTGAAAAACTGCCTCTGCTGTAGTTTTGCTGCTGATGCCAGTAGGGCAGGATCTCAGCCCTACTCCCTGTCTGTGGGCTTTGTGGACATTTTAAGATGGTGACACTGGTAACATGAAGCTGAACTTCTCTCTCTATGAAAGGAAGAGAGGCATCCCTCTGGTGATACTGGTCAAGCAAAGGGAAAGAGAAGAATTCTTCAAGAGACAGGGTTGAATGGCAGCTTTGGCAGGGGCTAGAGGGGACTACTCATTTATTAGTAATCATTTTTTAAAGCACAGGTCACGAAGGTGCGCCGTGCTCCCGTGCTCGGGCAGCGTGCTGGGGCAGCGGTCCTCCCTGATTGTCTGCCCTGTGACCAGTATTAGCAGAGGTAAGGAATGCCAGTTAACTTGCGTCCGTGGGGAAAAGGTGTGTTTTGATTCAGGCCTGTCTTGTGCTGACTGCATTTTGTGCTTTACCTGAAAAGCCAGTGCTGTGGAGGAAGTGAAAATACAAAGCAAATTCCTTCTGACTGCCGGGGAGCTGCTCAGGTAGCTGGCCATAGCAAGCATACCCATATAAATGCATCATCACAATAAAACTTAGTCTTACGCTAGACCAGAGTTTGACAAGAGTGAAAAACATTGGTACCTTGCAGTCTCATTTCATGTGTACTTGGCTATTAATGGGACATGTAGCCTCTGCCGGGAGACCTGGCATCAGAGGAGGGGGTGGGCAATGTTACCCCTGCAGCTGCCAGCTGCAGGGACAGGAGCAAGCCCGTGCGGGTCTGGTGTGGCATGGGAAGAAGCTGGCTTTCCTCACTCCACTCCCAGGGCATGGTGGGCTTGCTTGCATGCTGGCCTGGGGGTTTCTGGCAGGTGCCAGCTGGGTCCGGTGGAGGTCTGCTCCTTGGGTGCACTGCCCGCCTGGCAGACTCATGATGGAGGTACCTAGGGACATCTCTCACTCTCCTGGCTTGCTCCAGCACCAGGCTCCCCTCGCATGCATGCACATGGATACAAAGTGCATTTATATGCAGTGCACTCAGGTTACGTCACTGTAGGCTCAGGTTGTGGGACACACATGTTTTTCTCTTGTAGACTGTGGGCCCTTTCTCCAAATGCTGCTGACAGCAATGGGGACAGGCTGTGCCATTTCTCCCCACTGCTGTTACCAGCAGCACTCAGTTTTCCATCTTTTAGTACTGGAGGAAAGGTGGTTTCTGCATAAGTAGTCACCCAGTTTGGAACAGGCATGTGGCCAAGCATGGAGGCAGGGGTTGGTCTGCATCTGAATATATCCTAAATTATTGGCAGGGTTCAGTCCTGGTCCCTGCAGTTAAGCAGCTGAGCTGAGATTCATGCCTTTGCAGAAGCTGGCCTGATGCCTGTGCACTGCTATTTACTTCACTGTGTTTAGGATTTAAGCTGCAAATAGGCTTTGTCCAGGTAGGGTTAAATTTCAGTGTATGCAAAAGCAGCTAAGTGCACTGAGGGTAAATTCATCAGTAGATGCTGACTGTTTTGTACAATTTCAGCAACACAAGCTGTCAACCCTGTTGAGTTGGCCAGTTAAACTGCCCTTACAGCTGCTTTATTTAGCTTGAACATTGCAAATTGGTAATGTATTCTACAAAATTTGGTATAGTCATTTAAATATTACATCTTTTAGTGGAAGCTTGTGCTGAAATGAGAATGTAAAGTGAGTTGAACAAAAATGCTCGGGGACTTTAACGTCTGAATCAATTGATTCTGGGCAGCAATTCAGCTAAGGCTCTGTCCACTATGCTGACTCAAACCTTTGTCCATCTTTTATTTCTTTTACTTCAGAGCAATACTGTAAATCATGTTTGCGAGAATGAAATTTCTGTCTTATTGTAGCTATAGTGTAGCACAGAGAGGGAAAGCAGTTGAACAAGTGGTAAGAGAACCAAAGAGTAAGTTGGCGTTAGTTGAAAGAGGGCACATTTTTTTTTTCTTGGATTAGGTTAATTTTAAAACTTTTTGGCTTTGGACAAGAGAGTTCAGCTGTTGTTAGAGGTACAAAAATAGAAGTGGTGTGAGAAAGGTTTGGTTGTTTCCTGATTCTTTGTCTTCATGTTTTAAAAAAAGCAGCATTGGCTGTTACGTAGGCTCTGCAGCAGTCATCCTAACACGCTGATAAATGGCCTTTTCCCAGGTGACTCTTAATTCTATGTCTTCTTATCCAGCAAATGCGCTAATCTCCAAATATAAATATATTAACTCAGTCTTTTTGGACAAAGCACTAATGAATGACACATGGGCACTTTGATTCCTTCCACAACATGCGCCCTACTCTACAAGCAACCCTGTCTCCATGTGCCTGTAAGCACGGACCCCGTCCCATCCTGGCCTTGCAGCTCACTTCTGATCTCTGTTTTGTCTTCTTTTCACAGTTGTGCAGCACATCAAGCGCCACAATATCGTTCTCAAAAGAGAACTGGGAGAAGGAGCCTTTGGGAAAGTGTTTCTGGCAGAATGCTATAACCTCTGTCCCGAGCAGGACAAGATCTTGGTGGCAGTGAAGGTAAAAGAATCTAGGGTTTCCATTATTAATTCATGGTTGCAACTAATTCTATTTTATTTGTAAATGATCGTGTTTGCCTATTCCGTAGCCCAGTATAACTGCTCTGATATATGTGGAAGGGTTCACTAGGCTAATGGAGTGTTAAGAGAATGCGATATTTGATCTTGCTGTGGATTATAAAATGAGAGCTGAATTTCATAAGGAGAAGGGGGGAAACAGACTGTGTCACAAAGGGGCAAAATCTTTTATGATCTATCTAAAATATAATTAGTGAAAAATAATGTCTAGGTCATTAAAAATACATATATGTGTGTCTAAAAAAATAATTTATTACTAGCTAAGTGGATAGGTTATGTGTATAATTGCTAGTCAAAGAAGACCTTTCTTTCTCAGGATTGTGCTGTTCTTTTAGTCAGCCACTGAAATTATCTGTGGCTAATTGTCATTAATATAGCTGCCAGGAATGTTATAACAAACTTGTGGATAATATTGTCATGTGCTGTTAAACACTGGCTGGACAGAAATTCAGAAGTCATGATATGTCATACCTGGAGGAGTGACCTTTGATTACACAGCTCCAGCCAACTCTCCCAAAGTATAGTCCAGAGGAGGAGGAAACTACATGAAAACAGCCATAACCTTGGAGTTTCAAGTATAGAGAATAGTTCTTGCATTTCTGCGGGAAAAAAAAGGGTTTTGTTTGGTTCTCCTAAAGGGCACAGACTATGTGGTACATTGGGAACCTACCAAGGAGTAAGAAGATTTCCAGCTTGATCTCAGAGCCTGGACACCAAACCTGCTTCGCTGTACTAAGCCCCCAAAATGGAAGGGCTGAGTTTGGTTGTTGGCCTCAGCTATGGATGTATGCTAGAAAACAGTATCGGTGAAACTACACACTAAGAGTCTGCAAAGTCACCCTGGCAACAATCTCTTATCTCCATCTGTAGTGTTCTGCCAAAAGCTGAACAAGGTGTTCAGCATTTGAAGTATCTCATTATTGCAGGGGGAATACACATTTAGAATTGGGGCTGTGCCTAGGGATCAGAAAATAATCTTATGTGACCAGTCACAATTAAGCAACCATGCGTACATTTTGGATCAAAACATACAGTAAAAGATATCGAGTAGATCATCTTTTTGAATTTGGGAACAAGGAATAGAGTTTTGGATCTGGCAGTGAGAGAACATGAGAGGAGGATGGACTTGTAGAGTGCTTTCTTGCTCCATCAGAAATAACAGGTTTTGGGGGATTGCCAAGGTTACAAGCTTTTTGATACCTGGGAGTTGTTCAGTCACATTGACTGGTGAGAAAAAATTAAGCCCTGAAGGTATGTATCATAGATGGAGAAAGCAAGAGATAAGAGATGACAAAACTAGATCTGAATGAATTTTCTATTGTATTTTGGTGAAGCTAGATCCTCTATCGCTTCAGGGAACTGCTCGATAGCAAAATAAAAGTCTTTCCATTCACTTGCTCCCTTTGAAAGTCCTGACCAAATGGAGTCTAGCACTTCTGCTGTTAAATGCTGCACCACACTTGCTCTCTGCTGCTCTGTCTCAGTGTTATTCACAAGGAAGTGCATTGAGCCTTTAAAGGGAGAGATGTCTCCATGGATTTAGATGACAAATCTATCAGATTTCTGCACCAGTTGTCAAACTTTTTGGACAGGTTATGGCCATTTTATGTTTCTCACATTGGCTCTTGAAGATGTGACTGGCTGCCATCAAAGAGCAAAGTTTTTTGTGAACAGTGCCATTGGATTGATCCCCATGTAAATGAGGGGTTAATTGCCTAGTGCTTCTCTCTTTCACCATGGTACTAACTGTGGCTTACAGGTATCCTCCAGTCACAGTGGAGGTCAAGGGATGGGACCTCACTGGTGTGCAGAGAGCTAGCCAGAGAACTGTGTCTGGACCACACTGCTGGGCACAGGGTTTGGCAGTGAAAATGTGTGATTTTTTTTTAATTAGTCTTAGAGGAGCAGACCTGGATGCCAGCAGTAGAGGGCAGCTTCTCCTGGCGCACAGCAAGGGCTTTAGAAAGCTTCACCCCCATGGGCAAAACCACAACACACCCGTCTCCATGAAAGAGATTTGGTGAGCCCAGTGGTAATATGTACTTGGTGAGGAGTAAGGCAGTGCCAGGAGGATTTTGGGAGCAAGGAGGCACAGTGTCTCCCGCACAAGGTGGATCAGGATGGTTGGTGGTCCTCACCGGCTGCCTGTGCCTGCTGGGTGTGGGGCAACTGCGTGCCCTGGCCCTGAGCATCACCCCATCTGACTCAACATGCATCCTTCTCCTTTTTGGTTGGCTGGTATCTGAAATGCTGACATTGCTGCAGCAAATTATTTAGGAGGTAGGAGGCCCAGAAAAATCTGGGAAGACATAAAATCAGGCTTAGCATAAACAAGCAAAAGTGCTTGAGCTTTTGCTCCTTGGAAGAGGGGAAAAACAATCTGTTTAAATTTGTTTTGACTGTTAGGCTTTTTGGGGGAGCACTGAGTGTTTGGAAATGCTTTCTGTGGGTCAGACCCTGTGAGCAGAGAGCTTAACCACAGGTTAAGCTGGTTGCATGGGCACTGTACTAGCCTTCCCTCTGGGAGAGTTTGCACATCACATCAGAACACCATTTGCTGCAGGCACTTTTAGAGAACAGAGCGTGGAGGAAGGAAAAGTTATCGTTTCCTTGCAGGCCATTTTGCCACGCCACAGTAGTTGTTCAGGCCTGGATTCGTACTGTCTCCTCATAGGGTTGGATCCCCAGGCATAGTCTTGCACTAGTTTAATCTGGCTGGAGCTGGAGGTGAGGATGACTGTCAGGGCACAGGTTAGCAGCTGCCTCTGGCTCCCCTGCGAGGCTGGAGGGGGATTCACCCTGGGCTGTTCCAGGGTGGTGCTCAGCTAGCAGACTGCTATGTCTTTGAGGTGAAGAACATTTCCACGGCGTCTGCGGAGGAAAACTGAAGGTTTTCAACTCTTCGGGTCTTCAGTTCAGAGAACAGTCAAAATCACCCCTTCATTTCTTGAGGAAATGCACCACTCAGCTCTTGTATGGTGATGGGGAGCAGTGGCAAGGCTTTCTTAGGGGAAGGCTGAAACTGTATAAAGGACAGCTGTCATGAGAGTTTCATTACCAAGTCATACTGATGTTGGTGAGGGCCACATCCCCTTACTCTTGCTCTGACCCACCTGTGAATGCACCTCTGTGGTGTTGGGGTGGACTAAGGAGCTGGCCAGTTTGCACTCACTACAGAGCACAGGTCTGCAGAGATCAGATAGTACACGGATACCTGGGCAAGGACTCTGTGGAGGAGAATAAGCATGGGGTGGCGGTCTGACTGTCACAAGGATGAACACAGCAGATGTGGAGCTCCTGTAACAGTGAGGGGGTCCCGCTGTTGCCCAAGGGAGTGTGTCCCTCCTCCTTAGCTGCTGACCTGAGTGGTTGGAAAGTACACGTGGCTGTATCTCAGTTCCTACTTGGGAAAACTCCTATCAACTGGTGAGAGCACTTTGTATGCAGAGCTTTGGCGTACTTGTCAGTAATGATAATAATAATGAATATGTCTTTTTCTCTCGTTGTGCTCTTATGGTTTTATTTTGGTTTTATTTTTTCTGTTGCACTGAGAACAAGCTAAATGCATTAGTCAATGCCATTTCTATGTAAATTCAATGTACTTACTAATTTTTTCACTTTCAAGTCTCCTCCTTGCCTGATTGTGTCAGCTATCTCTCATGCATTGTGTCTATTCTGTGTGCTGCACGAAATAATGAAAAGGGGGCTTTGCAATGGTGGGTGTCAGAAATTCAAGTTGCCCCTTGGTAGTGGAAACCCTGCCTGAGTTTTACGTGGATTTTAGACCTTTCTGCATTTTGCTGTTTGACAGAAAATGTGTAATTGCCATGGCAACTGCTCTGTCATATGATAATTCTGCTGTTTCTGTGAGATAAAAAGCGTCTTCTGAAATATACAATATGCCATCCTCACACGGCAGAGCTGTCAGCATTTTTACTGTCTTTCCAGGGAAGGAGCCTGCTGGAAAGACTATCAGCCTATACTTCTCCCTGTGAATTTTTTTCCAGGTTGCTATTATTTAAAAATTGTTTTTATATGAATAGTTTTTCTAATTCTGTTGTTGAGAAGAATTACAGTCCAATTGCTTTACACGTGAAACCATCAGAGGAAACTCAAGTGACAACAGAATTGTTCCCAGTGATTTCATTATATAGCATAGATTGGACTGTGGGTTGGTGCCTGTATCATGTTAAAGCATCATCCCAGAGCCCGGAAGCATTATTTCAATTCCTCGCTCGGTTCAGATGTGATTGCATGGGGACCATAGTGCAGAGCCAATTTGATATCCACCTTAAATGATATAGCTGTGTATACTAATATATCATGGCTTTTGAAGCTTTGATGATGCAATATCCTTGTTGCATCATTATTGGTAAAACTTGTGGAAGAAGGGTTCTGGGCCTGAAGACACATAAGATTCACAAGTGGGTCCCTCAGGGAAGGGACATCCATGATGTGAGTGATCTCTATTGCCTCTAGGATCCATAGAGCCTGAAATCCACAGGGAAAAGCCCCTGAACTTGGTAGATGGCTATCCAGTCTGCCCTGCTTCTTGTCCCCCCATCTCAACCTTATTATGGCAGCTGTTTATTTTTCAAGACCTACGGTTGCAGTTTCACAAGTAAAGCAAGTGTTTTCTCCAACAGTCATCTTTTAGTCCCTTCTTCACACATGCATATGTATAATACTAGAAAAGTGGACAAAATTGTCTCTGTTGAAGAAAAACCTTGAACAAACCATGACTACTGCAGCTAAAACCCGGTTTTGATGGCAGAATGATTGCACAGTATGAACTTGTTCTGTGTCTGTTGTGTTAAGTGTGGTTGCTCCCATGCTCTGTATATGAATTCGGGGTAGAAAATAAAGTGACTAGATGGCCAGGATAAAGCATCTTTAGTTGAAACAATGCCACTACTTTTGTGTCTCATCTTTCTTTGTATTAAGTCTAGGTGTAGTTAAAATCCAGAGGTACAGAGCCCAGGCATCAGTTTCTGTGAATAATAATTTGTGAACATTGGTAACCTGCTATCTTTCTCTTACTGTTTTAAAAATGTTGTTTGAATTAGTATAGTGCAACCACAGTATCTTTTGAAGGTAGAGCCTAGTAGTGGTTTATTGTCAATTACAATTATTCCTCATTTAATTGGTGTCAGAATTTGGGTTTTTTTGGTGCATGAAAGTGTTTCCTTGCTCAGGAAGTGTAGTTCTTAAGAGATCTGAAACTGCCTATGTGTGGCAGTTAAATTAGCATCATTTTATTATACAACATTTAAGCTTCCTATTAGATCCAGTGTTGATACATTTCCTTCAAAATGAAAATATGCAAGAATTTAGAGCTCTATAAATAAAAGGGGGTGAGAAAAATTGACACTCCAGGATTCTGATCTGCATCTACTTCCTCTCTGTCTATTGATTTAGGATTGATCTTCCAGTTACTTATACATATGCTTAACCTTGGGTGAGTAGATTTACTGAATTTCAAAGGAGTTTCTGGCTGAAGTCTCAGGTTGTAGGTTCTGGTCCAGGGACGTACCCTTGTATAAATCTTCCTAATGTATAGCACACCATAGGGGCCAACATCAGCAACAGCAACATTAGTAATACATAAAGAATGCATCAGGGTTCCCACTAAGTATTTTAAGCAAGAATTTCATTTTAAAGAACTTAGGAGATGGGTAAATACCAACAGGATACTAGGGTTTGCCTGAGTTAAACACTAAAGGGTATGAACCAGCTGTGTACTAGTATATTTTTTGGATAAGATCAGTTTATTTGTTCTGTGTTTGGAAAATACTTGGCACAGTAAGATCATGAGTATTCCTACATCCTCTTACAAGAAAAATCATTGTTTGGCATGACATGCAGCATGAGAATGAAAATTGTATGGCCATTATTTAATTGCACTTAAACATCCAAGCTGCTTTTCTAAAAGTTATTAAGGAAGTACTTCCTCCATCCTTTTTGCAGTAGAGTGTCCTTATCTTACCCTTACATTGCCATCCCACATGTTCTCTACCTTCTGTGAACATCTACCCTTCCTTACGTTTTTGTTTTCTCTGCCAGACACTGAAGGATGCCAGCGACAATGCCCGCAAGGACTTCCACCGCGAGGCAGAACTGCTAACTAACCTGCAACACGAGCATATCGTCAAGTTCTACGGCGTCTGTGTTGAGGGTGATCCGCTCATCATGGTCTTTGAGTATATGAAGCATGGAGATCTTAACAAATTCCTCAGGTAAATCCACAAACACATATTGTGCTGCTGAGCCAGAAGTGGGCAGAGAAGGTGGGTGTTACTGGTACTTAATGTCAAATCAACTACTACCTCTGGAAAATGCCGACACCTAGGAGAGCAAATCTCTGCAACTCATCTTCTGTACTGGGATGTGGGACTTATTGTTTATTTGCCTATTTGGGGGTACCATTAAGTCAAGCCTTATGCTTTGCACCAAAGGAATGGGAACCAAGGAAATACTGTTTCCCATATATTTCAGTGTATTCTGAAATGTTTGGTTATAAATCTTACAGTAGGAATAATTTTCTTGCAGGATTTCTGGTAGCACTTGGGAAGATCCCCCTCAACACCTATCGCTATCTGTAGGCGTCTAAGAGCTTTTGAAATCTAACCCCTTTTCTCTTCCCTCCTCTCAGTATTTTGGAAAGACTGCAATTAGTGTGAAGCAAGAAAACTGTGAGCCATGGAAACTTCAGTGCAATGGAAAATGCTTCATCCTGGGGTCCAGATTACGGCTTTATTTCATAAAGCTGTTCAGGAATGTGCATTGGAAATTGAAATTTGGCAGTAAAGCAGTCATAAATAAATAGGTGATACCTAAGGTTCACAATAATAGGTAGCTCATGAACCAGGAAGTTATGAACAGTGGCCTTGTGTATGTGCCGTTTCCACTAGCCTGCATTCATTGACATAAAAATAAGCAGTTAAGAGACAGCTTTTGCTCCTATGTAAAAAAAACATGTGCATAAGGGACCGTTCTTTCAAGGTCTTCTATGTCATTTTCATTAAAGGATATCACAATGACATTTCAATGTAGTGAGATCTCTCCTGCTGAAGATAGCTAGGGGTACCACCATTTTGGAAAGATATTGGTGACAAAGCTGTAAAACAAACAAAACTGATGTCCCTTTAAATGGCTTCAGATTTTCTATCTGACTGAAATGGCTAGTGACTGCTAGTGTCACCATTTATGCATTTTTGAAAGCCCATGTGAAATGAGTTTGCTGTCTTTCTAATCTCTGCTGAACAAATAGCTACACTGCAAAAGCAAATGACATGAACTAGCATCCTCCCTTATTGGCAGGGCTGCCAGGTTTGGCAGGGAGACTGGGGCCTGAACTGGGACACAGAGCAAACACTACTACTTTTCCCAGACTGATTGTCTCTCTGGCAGAGGATTTAAATATATTGTTTCTGATTGGCCTTTTCTTACCTTGTAACTCTGTTTTTGAATTATTGTACAGAAAGGTAGTTTAGCAGAGAGTGTATTTCCTACTTCAGGTCTTCCCTTTTTTTTAATTATTAATCAGCCCTTGTCTTTAGAACATAAAATGATTACGCTGGGACAAGCTGTTAAACCTAAGCTCCAATTTGTCATTCCTCTCACATTTGCTGCAGCTTGTGCTGCAGATCAGGGGTTAGTTGTAAGCCGGCTGTAAGAGCCTGTATTTCTTACCCTGCAGCGCCACCAAAGGCTGTCGGGGAAAAACGAATCCGAAATTTAACCCAAGTGAGCCGTTCTGTCTGCATGCAGCCAGAGGCTGTTTCAGATCTAGGACTAAAGCCTTAAAGTCATGCCTGCCCTATGCTTGTTCTGGCTCATGGAGACTGATGTGGATCCAAAGAAAACTCTGTCAATGTTCCTGGCTGTTGCAGACACTGAGGAGCACCTCCTTTACAGCCAGTACCAAGAGGACAAGCAAGATGGATGGAGTGTTAAGAATAATCCAAAAGTTTCATTAGGTACAGACCATGTCCGCAAGGAAGCTAGCGAAAGATAAAGAGTTCTCTTAATTTAGCAACTCAGAGCTTCATGTCTGAGAGCAGTCATTAAAAAAATCCATGCAATGAAAAGGTACAGTGCTTTTCAATAGGAATTTGCCTGTGAGTCTTGGTTGGAGATTTCATATCCTGCCATTTATTCCCACCCAATCCAGACCAGTTGCATGGCTGCCTTTATGCACTCTCTGGCAGAGAGCTCTTTGGCTGGTAGCAGGTGCAGTCCCAGTAATGCTACGCACCCTCCTTCGTTTCTTTCTCCCATCTGTCACTTTGCTCATGAAGTTCTTCCCTTGGGGCAATTTTAATTTCATATTTCTAATAGGTAGTGTCAGATTTGATCCCACAGATTTTGATTAATTTACAACTCTTCTCCAGACTCCTGTGCCCTTCCCCTAGGGATGAATTAAGGCCTCACCTCTATTGATTAGAAAGGTGATTCTCTGAAACTCCTCTTTGTAGGAAAGAACTTTTGAGAGAAAATAAAAATCAGTTCTAGAGTCTTTTTCCAAAAAAAAAAAAAAAAAAAAAAGTTGAGGAGGGAAGAGGAGAGGTGGTCTCAGAATAGTCTGTAGGAATGGAATAAAAAAGGCTTCTGAAAATGCAGAATAATGGAATGGATGGAAAGGGATATTCAGAATATTATAAGGTGTATCAAATGAGGAATGATTGCCAGATGACCTCATTAATTGGATAAGGATTAGCTAGTAATGCCTACTATAAAATGTTGTGTGTAGGAATGTTTATGTCTGTATTTTCAATATACTAGGATGTTACACATGTATACCAGAGCTAGCAGAGTTAAGATGGGTGGAGCACATGTGTTCCACTACTTTGCTGGGCTTTCCAAATGCAGAACGGCTATTCTTCTGCTGGAGTGTATACAAGTTTCTCATTCATCAGTCGATTATTGTATCTTGGGGACTTGCTAGGTCTTTAAAAGCTTGTATTTCTGAAGCTGTTTAGTTGTTCCAAATAGTGCATGTTTTGTGTCCTCTTCCTATTGTCAAGAATTCTTATCTCAGGCAGGACTCACCTTTGGTGATAAAATAAGCAAAAAGGGTTTCCTGCTGTGCTTTTGGATAGGAAATTAGAAGTGTAAATCTGAAATTGCTGCCCTTGTTGGTCAAATCGCATCTCAGAAGGAGGTTAGCTCTTTCTTCTTTAAGAAAAGATGGAAGGGTCAATGGCCTGTCTCCCTGTAGAAATCAAGGAATGCTGGTCATAGGAAAAATGACGCTATGCATGCCACTTCATTACCATTCACTCTTACGGAGTGATAAGGTTTTCCTCAGTTACCTAACAGCTACATTTGCCAGTCTTTCTGCAGAAAAGACTACCAGAACAGAACAGGAGAAAGGTGGTGGTTTTGGACAAAGCGGTATTATTATGAATATGTGTGTCTTACTTCCGTAAGTAATATATCACCTGTTGTGTAATGCTCTTCACAACACCTGTCTTTCACGCAATGAAGCAAAACAGTAAATGAAAAAAGCCAAGATACAAATTTTCACCTATCTCACCAATGAATTTGTAGGCCTTTTTGTTACTATATTTGAGCAAGTCACTTGTGTGGTTTTAGGCTCACTAATGCCTTTCACCTCTCCACCTTACAAGTGGCCTATCACTTAATTAGCTTGTATTTTGTGGCAGGGCACATGGACCAGATGCAGTACTGATGGCAGAAGGCAACCGTCCTGCTGAGCTGACCCAATCCCAGATGCTTCACATTGCCCAGCAGATTGCAGCTGGTATGGTTTACCTGGCATCACAGCACTTTGTGCATCGGGATCTTGCTACCCGGAATTGTCTGGTTGGTGAGAACCTACTGGTGAAGATTGGGGATTTTGGAATGTCTAGAGATGTGTACAGCACGGACTACTATAGGGTAAGTAAACTGCTGTAATTGGTAATAACCTAGGTCTTGTTCAGTCATCTTACCACATTGATGTGACTGATTCTGCTTTTACACTCAACCATCTGTCTGTCAGGTAATTTAGAGGCTGGCATATGACGAACCTGGTTTTGAGTTACAAAGTTTTGGTAAATTTGGAGATTGTTAATCAGAGTAAGATTAGCATGTCCTGTTGTTTATTTATGTTGGCTTTATATTCTAATAATAAATCACAGAAAGGTCTTTTTCTCTGGGCAGAAATTTTGCATGTTTGCTTGGCTTTAGTGAAGAAGAAGCAGCAGCAGATAAAAAGGAAGAGTGGGCAATCAAATTTGGCCCAACACTTTGAAGTTGTGTTCTTATATGTTCTTATATATTGCTAAGACAAATGGAAATTGTAACTTTTGCATATTGTAGAATGTTTCAGTTTACTAGAGGAGGTGTAAATACTGGAGAGCAGCACTGGACCAGTTACTTTACTCAGGAAGAGACTAGGTGAGGAATTGTTATATACACAGCACCTGAAAGGCTGTCAGTAAGTTTTTCCTGCTTGAAGTCAGGTCTTTAGTCCTACTGCTTATGGCTGAAGAGTTGTTTTGTGGTGGGTAAGTGTAGCCCATCGTCCTTGTTTATTCTGGCCCAGGCTGTTTTCCCTGAGTTTCGTTGCCATAAAATTATCTCTGAAGTTTGCAAAGGGCTTCTAGGATCGCTAGGATAAACAGGACTGTGTACATTAATTACTGTTGCTGATGTTGTCTTTGTACTATGTGGCAAGTCATGTAGTTGGCAGCATTTGCTGTTTCCTTCCACGTTTGTAATTTCATGATTGGAACTGAAGCTAAGGTGCCTGTGGCTTGAGGAAGGCAATCCGTGGCCAAGCTGTTAGTTTATAAACCTAGAGTTTATCCTGTAAGACAAGCCACTCAGCATCTTTAAGCACATTTTCTATATGTGCCTCTCACATGACCTGTCGCCAGTGAATTCCTTATAGATAAAATGAAGGCCTCATCCTTAGCCACCCAATTTGGGCTGCTGCTGTGTCCATAAAGGAGAGTGTCTCCTCAGCATCAGTATTTGTGGGATGCCCGGAAAGAGATTGTCTCTACATCCGGCTGAGGCTGGACAGGGCAGAGGAACCTACACACAAGAATCATTATTGAGTGTTGTTTCACTTAACATCTGAGAAGTAACAGCCTTCTCTGTTCTTTGTCTTTTCTTCCAAAGGCCAACCTAGTATTTAGTAAATATATGAGCCAGATTCCTCTTACATTTTGTTACTTTGGAAACTTGGCACTTCAAGCTATTTGGTCAGTGTAAAACAAGCATGACCGCACTTCAGAACTTGGAAAAATACACAGAACAGTAATCACTGCCTCTATTTGTGTTTGTGAGGACAGCAGTGAGCACCAAAGGCCAGGGTTTCTTCATTTTGTATCTGAAGTATGAGCAATACTTCTTGGGACTGGAGGTGCATCTCCTGTTCTGTATTTCAATGAGACTGGACTTGTTTACCATGTTCGTCATTAGACTTAGGAATGAATGTCCATGCTTAACAGTAAGTGTTTGCAAAGGCCTTGACAGTTAGAGGCAGCATTTTTGAACAATAAATGCTCTGCTTATTTTTGGAAAAACTTAGTAACTCACTGCTGCAGAAAAAATACCTGCAAAAAAGGATGGAAGTTAAGTAATCCTATGGGCTTCCTGGGGAGGACTGAGGCCTGGCACAGCATGTGATAGTGTACGGACTCTGGCATCATCTTACCTGCTCATGTACCTCTGGGTTTAATCCTTGAGTCTTACACATGAGCACTCAAGCAAAGCTTCTTTGCCAATGGCAAAAGCATTCTTTGCCAATGAAGCACAAATTTAGAATAAGACCCTTGACCTGGAGGAGGCAGGGGTTCACCAAAGGAAATTCTGGGTAACCTGGATAGTCCTTGGGTACCTCTCAAAAGACCTCATTCAAGGGGTACACTGCATTTCTCACTGCCTCTTATACAGAATCACTCTCATCTTTCCTTCTTCTCTCCCTCTTCATCACTTTTTTTGAAGCCAAGGGAGGATCTGTGGGGTGCAGGGTGTAACAAAGGAGAAGAAAGAGGGAGTAGTGTCAAGAGGGTGAAATCATGGATGTGAGAGAGGGAACAAACAAGGCAGGAAAGGTAAATATAGAGAGGTGTTACTAAACAAGCGTGAATGAAAGGAGAAGGATGTAGAAAAGTGTCAGAGAGGATGAATGAAGATGTAAAGTAGCATGACTCCATACAAGTTGATGGTATAAGCTTGCAGTATGATGGATGGGTATGAAACTTAAAGTTGGGTAGTTGCTTGTTCTGCACAGTGAGAAAAACAAGAAGGACCATTTATCTGGCTCCTGATGTGCCAGCTGGCTTCTAGCTGGTGCAGAAGAGGGACAGCCACAGCCTGCCGTGCCACCGTATTTCACAGTGATGGAAGTTACAGTTGTGCCTGTGAGGTTTTGGCCTGCCCTGCTTGGGCTATGTGTGGGCTGGTCAAAAGCTGGTCATGAAACAGTCATGGCTATGATGACTTTTCAGACAGTTGCCTGGAGATTTATATCCATGGCAGGCCTAAGCAATGAAACTGTCAGCGATGACACTGGGATGGCACTGACCTACCATACCTAATTGTTTATAGCAGGCTGAGTCTTTTTAACTGCTCAGGCTTAATCACATACATAGAAGCAATTCCTCCCCAACCTTGACAGCTTTATCTGATGTTTGTTGGAAGGAATTACACAGCTCCAGAAAGCTCTGCAAGAAATGGTTCAGCATTTTTTTTTATTAATACAGTGGAATCAGTTTTTTGGGATTCTACCACCCTGTCAGTATGTTAGATTTGCCCAAGATGATTATTTATAGCTTGCTTCTGTAAGATAAGGATGATCCCCAGTCCTTGTTCCCTGTTAGATCATTAATGACATTCTGCATTGAATCAGCTCAGTTGTTAGGAGATGCTTCAGGGAAGAGGGGCAGAGAAATAACCGCTGGGCTGGGAATACATGTGCTATGGGGCCCTGATTGCACAAGCTTTCTTTTTTCTCCTCTGTTCTTTCTTCCTTTCTTTTTCATCAGGCAGGAATCTTGTGGGTGGGGGGAGCCCTGGTGTACATGTCAGCATTCAGTGTAACACCAATAGTTTTCAATAGTCAGACCAGATGAGCCTGGGGACATGAAAAAACTGCAGTGGCTTTTCTTACCCAGCACTACTGTCCACCCCAGGCCAAAATAAAAAAACTGTCAAGTAATTAGTTTGGTCTGTGTGCCAAACAGCTCCAGAGACACTCTACTGCACTGCAGTCCTTGTAGCACAGTGGATCATTTCACGAAGTTATTTACTTGCAGAGCTTAGGTCTCAGGCTCATTAGTGGCTTTTATTTGTTTTGTTGATGTCTGGGGTTTTTTGTTTGGACTCCCGACCCCCACAGGTCAGGGTTTCCCATCTTTCCCTCTGATACCCAAGTAGTATGACTCAGCAGCAGCTTTCAGTGGCTTAAAGTATTCACACTGAAGCATGGGAGAACTACTTTGCTAATAGTTGTTCTTGCACACAGAGATAGTATATCAGGCCCCTTTTAGGCTTCCAGTTCAGGTTTGCAAGTGGTTGCTTAGTCCTTGGTCTTAAAATACTTTTCTGCATTTCTTTATCATAAGCAAAAAGCTTAAAAAAAAAAAAAAAAAAAGGGAAGATTGTCTTATCCCAGTACTTGGAAAAACTTAACAGGGATATGCTTTAAATATGAGCCAAGACTTTGGATGAAACTGTGATTTCACCAGAGTAAGCAAGAGCTTTGCCATTAACTTCATTAGGACCAGAATTTCACCCTTCCACATTTTTATGTTTGTCCAGTGCAGGATAGAGACTGTTTCTGATTTAGATTTATGGAGCTCAGTTGTGTAATCTCTATTTAGCTATTGTATAACTTACTTGCCTTTATGCAACAGCGCAAGAAACAGTGGAGAAAATAAGGACTCCTTCCTTTCCTCCACTTGTACAAACCGCTCAAGGATCTGTCAAAAGACTGGGGCTATTAGTGAGGTTTCCCTCTTCCTTTAGGTCCAACTTGCCCTGAAGGGAGAGATGTTCATAAATCACAAATTAGTTTCCTCCACTTCTGGTACAGATGGGGCCGAAGAACCTGAGAATGTGTTTCAGTATAAAGTCCAGTGACACGGTTTCACTTTAAAATCTTCTGCATATTTTGTACCATGTTTTGCAATTTAAAGAGAGCATAGCATGTAGGATTGGAAGAAGCAACATAGGTTACCAAGCCCAAGCCTTCCACTCTTGCAGGAAGCCATGCAGTAGGTATTAAGGGTAGGAGGAGCTACAAGAATCTCAGACCTCCTCAAGCCAAATAGAAAACCCCAACACTCATTAACACTTCAGTCCCTTCTATATAAGGCACCAAACCCCATAAAAATTTCAGTCTGCCAGTGGAAAAGAGGAGGAGATGTCAAGGGTATTAACGGTGTCCTAAGCCCCTAAAGAAAAGTTATGTTTGGCAAAAATTCCTGAGAGATCTTAGGAAGTCAGTCACACCCGACACACAACGGGAGGTGACAGCAATCCCCATCACTCTATCTCAGTGATAATTACCTTCCGAGCTGGCAAACTGTGTAATGCTGTAAGTGCACAAGCCAGCTGCACCAGTCTGTGGCATTACTGCCAGTGGCATTACTGGGGTTTGGTGACGCCACTCAGAGCACATCTGGCCCTGTCACCTGTCCTCAGTGCCTCAGAGCAGTGTGGGAACTGAAGTTGACCAAGAGCCAGATCGTACAGCAAGAGGGGAAACAAAAATGCAGGTGACCGATGCAAGTCCTGAAGAAAGACTTTAGTTAAATAAATAAATACGGAGCAGCCTGCAAAACACTGGCAGGCTTCTTCTCCAGTGTCTCTCAGGTATACAACAAAATTGGATAGCAGCAGTGTTGTGTCTCTGAAGCTTGAATTTCTAACTCCTGGATCACTCCTGTCCTGTCACGCAGCCCCTTGCATCAAAGTGGATGTTGCAAATAAGTAGGATCCTGCTGCACGGGCTTTCCCCGGAAGGCTGCTCCCCAACCTCAATGGCTGCAAATTTTGTTTTTTATCAGCAACGTGGCCAATGTACACCTATTTGATCACATTATTCTCTTCCCTTCTTAGTCTTTACCTCTCAAGTGTATTTAGAAAAAGTAGTCCTGTCACCTCCTGGACTGTTTTGGAGGGTTAAAGGTGGCACACTGTCAGGGGAAAAGGTTTTTCATTTTTCTTCTCCTTATAGTAGCCTTCTCCCATGACTTCCAGTGTGTGAAACAGCAGATTCGGTGTCTCTTTCTGGTACAGACATCACTAGGACTGTGAGCAGTATTTTCCAAATGAGATTTTGTACGTTCTTGGATCAGAGGTACTTCCCAGCCTCTAATGAAAACGTGCTGCACAGTACATCCTAGACTCGCATAGCCTGTGTCATTGGCACACAGTCACTGTATTCTCAAACAGTGCCCTGGGCCACTCTCATCTTCCACTCTTTGCAAATGAAGAACATCCCCCTTTTTTGAAGTTTTTTTGTTTCAAACACTCAGTGAATGACTTTGCAGTTCATACTGGCACATTTTGTACCTCTAGTGGTGGAGAAAGATTGTTGTCTCTTATTTTTAGCTTCTTTGGGGGCTGCTTTTTTTAAAAATTAAAAATCAGGTCTTGTCTAATTTGGTGGTGAGTAAAGAACTAAAGAAACAGAATCATGGTACCAAAAAGTAAACAGCTGAGGGAGTGAGAAAGGTTTGCAAGGAAGTTTCCTAGATTTTTGTGGCTTTGTGTCTTGATGTTTTGTTTCTTGATCAGTTCTATTTAATGTTAATGTTAAGTGGATATTTTGGGAAAGGATGTCTTTTTAAAACATAGACTTCCCATGTGCTTTCAGTTAAGATGTGAGAAGTTATTATACTTCTTAGCCTCCCAGGAAGACTTCCAGAAAAACTAAGGATTACACAATTTGCTGTTCCAGGCCAATTTTAAAAATACCCAGCTTTCAGATCTTCTCTGTACACAAAAAGGTCAAAAACCCTTTTGAGAAACAGTTTTGACACTTGGGACTATTATAGACCTCAGCAAACAGTCCCAATCCAGATCTCCGCTGTTCCTTAGCGAAGTCAGAGTAGCAGTTTGAATACAGTGAAATAACATTAGTATTAGAGTAGTGAAATGGCAAAGAGCATCTTGCCTGCTAGGCATAGTCCTTCCTTCATGTGTGAGCCTAATACTGTAGAATGCTGTATTTCTGGCAACTGCATAATACACTTTTCTGGTGACTCCCTATATGAAACATTTGCTAAAAGATAGTGCTAGTAAAATAATCACCAGAGAGTGATCTCGTTTAAGCTATTTCCAGTATGAAATGCCTATTTGCAAAGAGAATTAATGCATGACAGCAAGGGGCTAAAAAAAGAAAAGTCTGGTTTATCATTATTTGGGCTGTAACTAGCCAGGCAAGCACCACGATACAAATGTTTACAGTAAGGAACAAGTGTCTGTCTATTCTGAAAGGGCAATAGCAGCAAACACCTGCAGGTCTCAGCTGCCACTACAGAGATGAATACCTGTGTGTGGGAGTTTGGAGGAGGCTGCACTAAAGAAAGCAAGAAAGAGTTACTGAGAAGTCAAGCAGCTTGTCAAGGCATCCTCGTAGGTGTGTTTATTGAATTGTCACAGTTTGAAGGCACAGTTTGAAGGCTTTTTATTAGCTGCTATTTTTGCATCCATTGCTCAAAAGGAAATTATCTGCTTCCCTACATGGACTTCTCAGCTCTCCTCCTCCGTCAGAGGCTCATTGCATCATGTGTAATGCTGGGGAGGAAAGAGGGTTCCAGCAGCCCTGGACGATGTGCACAGATGATTTCATGCAACTGGAAGCAATACAGGAAATAATGGGCCAGCTAGGGAGATGTAAATCTGAACTAGGTGCCTTGAAGTCAGTGCAGTAACTCTGAACTTAAAGTAGCATAATTGCAAGCAGAATTAGCCCTAATGATTTTAGAGGGCTTTTAGGAGCTTCCTAAAGGTCACCACCATGTCAGCATTTAGAAAGTTGTATGGAGCAGGACACGGCTTTATCCTGATGCTAAAGGATTAGCAGCATGGCTTGACGTGTGTTACTACTTGGCCATGACAGAGTATATTCTGTTGTGTGCAGGAAGCATGCTCTTCCCCAGCTCTTACTTACAGATCCCTGACTGCTGGTGTTTTGTCTGGAATTGCAGTTTTCTAACCTGCTCAGTTCTACTCAGAGAGGCCAAATTTAGCTTTCTCTCAAGCAAGTACAGTTCCATCTTTTTTAGCATGGCTACAGATGTAGTCAATTCCCAAGTGAAGTTTTCTCATCATCTTCACACCAGGATCATTGGTCTTACTTATAGTTCTGTTTCCATCTTTTTTCACTGACACAGATCCTAAGAGGGGAGTCCAAGAAAGTTTTCCATATTAGTGCTAGGAGAAGAAACATCATATGTCCAGCATGCATAGTGTGCTGTATTTAACAGTGCGTTCTTACTAAACTCCATCTTGCAGGGTTAGTGACAAGACGGTAATACAGAAAATGAGATTTTTAACTGGGAGGTTGTGACATACTTTGTTTTGCTAGATTTAAGCCCCCTCTCACATGAAATGTGCAAGTGGGAGGCCAGCTCCACGGCTTCTTGAGCACATTCTCCTTCAGTCTGTGAGATCAAAGAGTGTAGAGAGGACAGAAACAGAAAAACATAATGACTAGGTTGAAAAATGGAGCTGATTAAAAGACAAACTAGAGCAGAGTGACCTTGCTTCTGTGAACAGTTACTTGATTACCCATTGAATCTGGGTGTCTAATTATTCCTTTGTAAATCCACCCCCACTAGATTTACACCAGTGTGGTTCTCATGCAGGATGTCAAGAAATAGGTTCATCTTCAGAAAGTAAGTTCAGCCAGGAAGCAACCTAGAAACATATGCCAGAAAATGCAGAAATCCTCTTGAACCACACTATAGCTAAAAGCTCTGAATGTATGTCAATCAAAAAATAAAAGTGTTTGGAAATTTTCAAATGGAAATTTTCCCCCTGTTTGCTTCTGTTAAAAGCTTTGAGAATTTACTCTTTGGTCCTATTTTGGTTATAAAACAGATATTACATTTTTCAACTGGGTGGAAATTTTGGGTTTCCCACCCCATTTTTAAAGCATTTTAATGATGTCGTTTTCAGTGGGGTTACTCCTGCTGTATGCAGTCAGTAAGATCCTTAGGATCCATATGCATGCCTATAGAATAGCAGGAAGTTTACACAGTCAGCATCACCGGTGGCTGACACAAGCTTTTCTGTTGAGGGGCTCTTAGCACAGATGTTCATTAACTTTAAAAGTCCTTTTAAAATTATATATACAAAAACTGAATCATTCTCAAAAATAACCACACATATGGATATAAATTGCAGGAAAGCAATGATTCACACATTGAAATTAGCTTTACGAACTGCAATTTGGAGAGCTTTGCAGAACTCTGATCAAAATCGGCTCATTCCATTAAGTAGCAGTATAGCCCTTCAAAGCCATTTTTGCCGGTGCTGAAATGACTTGACCGCTGTTTAGACCTTTAGTGCATAAAAAGGCAATGTCTTTAATCCCAATCCTGTTCAGCATTTGCTAGATTGTAGCTGGAATATTAGTAGAGGCTTTTTCTGTTGACTTTATTAGAGCCAGTGTTTTGTCCAGGGCTTCAGAAAGCAAGAATTTTACAGGCAACATTTTCTAGAGACCAGGCATATAACAGCAAGAGAAATGATGAAGTGATTTCTGTAGTTTTTCTTCCTGGGCCAGGTCTTTGTGCAGACTGTTAATGCCGTTTAGTAATTGTGGAGAGGAACAATGTGTAAATATCTGGAGAGATACTGTACTGTAGTGCTACAGATTGCCACTTTTGGCAGGAAATCTGCAAAGCAAATGACAGAACTCCAAAGGTTAGCAGCTGAAGCTGTTGACTTTGTGATGTGTGTTGCACACAGTGTGAGGAAAAGATGATGTGGGAACAAAATGAGAAAAAGGTCTCTGTGAACACAGTCAGAAACTGGAGTGGCAGCTCCTGGCTGCTGCAGAGCACTGATGCACTTGTGCGACCGTGCCGCTGCCCCCACTGATGGTGTGGAAAACACAGAAAGGCCACCCAGAGGGAGCAGGACTAAATGGGAGTTCTCCTTTGAGGACTGGTCACAGAATCAGCTCCCAGCAGAGTCTTTGCAGGCTTCCAGCTGGAAGGTTTTCTTATGCAAATGGCCTCTCTTCTTGCAGTAAGGAAAGCAGTTGCTAGGCAGTTTTCCTAAATATGCATCTTTTTTCCTGGGCCCAAAGAACAATGGGCACTCTTTTGGTTCACAGAACTCAGGAAGCACAGAAAGGAAGAACTAGACAATTAGACTATGAAGTGCTATGGGTAACGGGATGGATGGAGAGGATGAGAGGACAGCATCAGCTAGTAACAGAGCAGAGCCTACAAATCTGGCTCTCGTGATTGGTGCATGCATACCAAAGAGCTACTGATGGTGAGTGGAAATGGGGAAAAATGGAAGCAGTGTGTGATACTGCAGGTCATTTAGGTCTTCACTGCTCTGTGGGTCCTTTGGCTGTCTGATGAAGCACCAGGCCAGCCAGGCAGCTTGCATGTGTCCACTCCAATATGGGGGGCAAGGGAAGTCATTAATGAGGACTTGGGTCAATCCGAGCCTGTTGGCATCGGTGACAGAGACCATGGACGTGCTTTAGGTTACCTATGTAGTTGTAACACATATGCCTTTGTGAAGCCTTTTCAATATCAGACATCATGAACGGTACTTAAGTTTTTGACAAGTTGTCAGGAACAGCTCTCCAAGCTTCCCAAAAGGGGAGGCCCCCAGAACTAAGGTAATTTTGCATCTTGCAGGCTCAGGAAATTTGTAATTATACTGCAGAGATAACTTGGCTTTGCATTAATCTAGTCTTACATAAAATGGAGCCCAAACACTTAAAAAATGCTGTCAAGCTTCTAGCTGTGGCCTAACTTTAGGAAGAGTTGAAGGCCTGATTTAAGCTGAGTGAGGGAATATGCATCTGATATAAAGGACAGATAAAAAATTTAGAATAAAGAGCATGGTGACTCAAATGCTTCTGTCTCCATCAGGCGTGTAAACAAATCCGCAGAAGAAAAGCCATATAAGCAGGAAGTTATTTCGTTCTTCCCCGTGTACTGAAATGCTTTCAAGAAACATACCTAGCTTAATACCCTTGAATTTACTTTCAGAAGTTACTATTTATGTATCCCTTAACAGTACCCTTGCAAAGCTGCTGTCCAGCCCTTGAGGATTTGAAGGGCTTGCATTAAATTTGGTATACAACCGGTTCCTACCTCTCAGCCACTTCTTCTCATCTGGGCCTTCATACTGCAATAGTGATGTCTCATGTCTTTGATTTGGGAGCAGAGTCAGACCCATTTAAATGCTCAGATAGAGGTACCAACCCTGAGAAATGATGCAAATGAAGTTTCAAAACTATTCCCTTATTTAGTCTCATATCTTTGTGTTGTTTTTCGATGAGACACAAAAGTTGCCTTGTCTGTTTTCAAGCTATTCCCCAACACATATTTATGTTGCTCAAAAGTTTAACATGCTGAGTAGATGAGCCTTAGTTTAAAGCCTATGGAGGCATAACTTTGCTCAAGTTACATCTCTCTTTGCTACTCGAATGTAGTTAGCTTTTAAATTGTATTTTAACTCTTGATTTGACCTGGAATAATCATGCTTTTGATTTTCTGTGGCATTTTTTTCCTTTGTGACAAGGAAAAGAGGAAAGACTGAGTTTGGTTTTGTTCGCAGAGCTACATTCCCATATGCAGGAGCTCTGCAAAATTGGTTGAAACTGATCCAAATGGGTAGCAAAGCATATGAAATCAGAATGCTTTTTGAGGTTAATTTTACTTCTGAGGAGTTTGCTTAAACCACCTTATTCAGAGTGGAGTTATGAAGAACAGTGATGTGGTAGGCCCCAGGTTAGAGAAGCAACTAATGAATGGTCAGCAAGGATTTTCGAGAATCTGTATCCTTGCTGATGTAGATGAGACCAAACCATTTTCAGCAACATTACAGAAAATACATATGCTGCCATTTTTTTCCACACCAGCAATGCTACAACATTGCTAGCTCTAATTATTAAAAGAAATCATTAGTTTAATCACTTCCCTACCTACCAACTCAGAAGAACAGCTTAAATTCTTACATTAAACAAGCAAACAAATGCTGGATTTTGAAAAGTGTCTTTTCCTTCATGGGCCCTTTTGCTAAGGGCAAGAATTGTGAACAAGGAATATAATTTGGCAAGATATATATAATCAGGAGGCTAAAGAGCCATTCAAGCAAAAGGTCATTACTGTCTCAGAAACAAATGCGTATGCACTGGCATGATTGAGAGTGTAAGTGAGAATTCTGTAAGTATAAGAAGTCTGGAAAAGCCCTTTCAGCAGGAGCAATGCAGAGCACAAAGAAGCCCAACTATTGTCAAGGTAGAGATGGATACACTTTGGAAGAAGCTTAAATGATAGCCACCTGTGATACCTGGGGCTCATCAAACCCTACTTCAATCCCCTGTTCCACGTAGCTGTGTTCAAGCTTTTCTCCACAACTGTGAGTCCTGGAAGTGAACATTTGAATGTAATTTCAATTATTCACATAATCACATGCTTAGAAGCCAGGACTTTAAGAAAGAGCTATAGTGTGAGACTTTTGATAATAGCGTAAAAGGCTGCAAATCTACATGTACAAAAAATAATGAGCCATTGTAATAAAAGAGTACATAGTGAAAATAAAATAGATTAAAAGCCATTTAGAGATGAAGAAACCCTGAGATTGTGATACTTTAAAGCACAAAATACTGTTTTTTTTCCTGCTACTATTGAAAATTAATATGATTTAAGCAGTTAATTTTGTAGCCTATACAATTTTTATAGAAGACAGAGAGACACTGGTACATATTCAAAGAATGAAAACTGGTCTAGCTTCCAGACCAATGAGTAAACTGGCATTGACATCACTGGGCACAGGATTTTTACCTTTATTCTTATCAACTGCAAATTTTTAATGGCTTTACATCTGTTTTCACTTCTGTGTTCACTGCTGTATCTAAAGGGTGAAAAAAAATCACATCAGCCTGTGATCCAATCCTTACATGCCACACCATGAAGCAAACAAATGCTTTGCTGGAAATGTAAGTTGGGGTTTTTTTCAACTGATAGGTAAAATGTGATGCAGTCTGAGCCTCCCTTAGGAGATTATTTTATAACATCTTTTAATCCATTCCAAGGTGTGTGTGTGAAGGGAGTCCTTCAAATTGTTTTATGACCTGCAAGATTATGTGTCTATAAATCTGGATATAATGATGTACACAGAAGGGGAGAAATCTTATCAGGGCAAAGAAATTACTCTTATTTTCTTTCTCTTTTTCTCTTTAATTTTCTTTTTCTTTTTTTGGTGATAGAATTTTAGGAAGATAAAGAAATGTTCGTTAAATATATTGCCAGATATTCTCAGATAACACATCAGTGATGCAATTGATTCACTGCCAGTATAAATATAAAGGGCAGGAAAAAAAAGAGGCAACATGAATGACAGACATGACGATTCCAAATCATTTGTCCTAATGTTTTTGTCATCTACCTTCCTCATACTGCCTTAGCCCAGTCCCACAAAATAAAAATGTGATGTTATCTGGAGAACATAGGTTCTTTCCAGATTGATTTACCAGATGCCTGTCACCACCGAGTCACTTTGAAAGGCTAACTGATAGACTGGGCTTTTTGCAAGTTACTGCTCTGCATGCAGTCCTTTTGCAGCTGATTATGCTGCCAATGTTATTTTCTGATGGTGAGATTTAGTGCGGCATAGCTGGCTGGCAGTATCCTTGTAGGAGATTTTTCTTGCCTGTGAGCTAAGCGAAGGGCAGGGTCCTGCATTCTTGGCAGCCTGTCATATGCATGAGCTGTTTGTTTTTTAGATTCAGCAAGCAGAGTTTTAAATCATCTTTAGCAAAACAAGACACAGAGAAAAAAGAGAGATCAAAATAGAACTGAATATTTCATGTCATAATTTTGGCAGCATGTCTTGTCTTGTCTTCTACATTGAAAGCACCAATGAAAAAGGGAATTTTGCAGTTTTCAGTCAAGTGACTTTTCCATGGTCCTTGAGTATCCACACATATTCTAGGACTGGTCTCTCATGCCAGAAAGAATGTAGTGTTGAGGACTTGTGTGGGAAAAGCATAATCACGTTAAAATGAAGCTCAATGCCAATACACAGTGAGTGGAATGTGCCCCTCAGCAGAAAGCCGATAGATACTACTTGAATCCACAAACAAAGCTTATATATTGTTTAAGATATACAGGCCCAATATTGCCATTTTCTGCAGCAGGGAATTCTGTTGGGAGTGATCAAAAGATCCATTTTACACAACTCCTACCTGTTTGCATAGGCACACACAGTTGTGATTTTTTTTACATCAGTCATGCTTGGAGGAACACACAAATGTTTCCATGGTGTTTGGGAGAGGGACTAAACCGTGGGTTTGGAGCTGAGCCAGGAGCCAGCTTGTATATGCCTACATATTATGCAATATTAACCTTCTTGTTTTCTGTCCTGATCAGCTTTAGTTAGTAGAATAAAACACTAAATAGAAAAGGAGGAAACTGAAGGCTATGCTGTACTACACGCAGTAAGAAGCCCTTCAAATACAGCTTTAAGCACAGCTAAAATGGCATAAACTAGGAAATACAAAGGAATTTCACAGAGAGGCTTGTACGGCTCCACTGTACAATGTGAGACTGAAGGTATGTCTAGTCTGCGGGAGTTGCTAGCTCTAAAACTGTGACACGAGCTTGATGCAGACTGCAAAGCTACTCAGAAGCAGGATAAATGCTCCTTTTCTGGGACATACACTTCTCAGCCTGTGCTAGTCACAAAGTCCAAGCTAGCTGCTTTAAAGGTAGCTTGTGTTTTTATGTTCTTAGGTATGTCATTAAGGATATGGAGAACAGCATTATGTTAATTAACACAATTAATCAGAAAAAAAATATGCTTCGTTCCTAGTTATTCCTTTTAACCTGGCAGTATTTTACATCATCTTAAAAGATTTCTTTAAGGTAAAAGGCAGCAAAAAAAGAAAACAAAAAAGGAATAGATCTGGATCTGTTTAGCCTTCAGGTATACATAAAGTAGGCAATTACTCTGCACCTGTAGTTGAATAATTTCCTATTGTAAGTGAAGCTCACGGGGTAGTGATGGATTTAAAAACTGCTTGGGATTCTCAGAATTCCTGGCTTTGGAATGAATAACTGTGACCTCAAAATTTTGGAAGTACCTGTTTTCTTACTGTCCTACTGCTGTTTCAGAGGGTCAGCTCTGAGAAATGGAGGGAACTAGTTGTTAGGATCAGCTTAAGTATTGGGGAAATATGGATTTTCTTTAAATACAAGTGCAGAAAGTAGTTGGTAATTGTGTCCCTACATCACCGGAAAAGATGGGGAGCAACAAGTTGCAGATCTGTGATTTCACCTCATAAAGGACACTGGGAGTGAGCAAAAACACGCAAGAGGGAAAGGCTAATGGGCAAAGGGGGATACAGTGGAGAGTGCCAAAAAGCATTTGAGATTGACTTTGAAAAGAATATTAAAATAAACAAGGTAAGGTCCCTTGACTGTTTAAATGTAAAGAGAATGAGGAAGAAAGTGTTGCCCCTACAGACATGATGATGTGGGAAGGAGAGTTAGTTTGGCCTGGAAGCAAAATTAACTTTTAACATGAGGTCTTGAAAGGACAGTGATGAATATGAAGATAAAGGCAAAGTGGCTAATGGGACTGAGAACATGAAGGCTAAACCTGAAACAGGCCTAGAGAAGAGATCCCCAAACGATGTGGGACATGGACATCCTGTTTTATTACGGGAGACAAAGAGCTCAGTGAACTCTTTAAGCAGCATAAGCCAGCTCTACTGCCCAAAGAGAAGGTCCTGCTCTCCTGCTAGTCTCAACATCTAATTCCTGCTTCATCTGCTTTTCTGCACCAGCACAGGTGTTTCTGCACCTGGTGCAGCCACTGAGCAAACTGTATTGATGAAACAATCCAGCTGAAAAACAAGCATTTTTTTTTTCCTGGTTGTGGGAAAGATAGAATAATTCTCCAAACCGAAGTACAGTACCAGAGCATTCCTGCTTAAAGTCTTTGTTGAAGGAGTGTCTAAAAGAACTGTGCTGTATGAGTGCATCAGAAGAGTAAATAAACATCAGGGAAGGAAAAATTCTATTTAAACTAAAGGATCATGTTTGCCTAAGAACAAATGAGTACAAGCTGACCATGAAAGAATTTAAGAAGGAGACTAGAAGAAGGTTTCTAACCATCAGAGGAATGAGGTTCTTGGATAGCCTGTGAACTGGAAAGAAAACCATCTCATTTTAAGGTGGTACTGTGCAATTTATGAAGGGAATGATGTGATGTACGCGAATGATGTGGTAGGGTACAAGAGGACCAGAGGACCCAGCATGCCTCTCACAATTCTTAGCTGGTACCTTGAAGCACATAAAGAAGCAAAACTACTGATTGTGTCAGAAGTATTTGGTTCAGCAGAGTGTCAACATGAGTAGCAGTTTGAAGAACAGATACTTAATTTTGTCTGGATCAGTTCACCCCATCGTTAGTTTGCACAGAATATTCAAAGTAGAGTTACTAGCATTTCTGCAAGACAGCTTAAAGTGGCTGATTTTTTCATGGCAATGAATAAGTTTTGAAAATAAAATATTTTTGATATATGAAAATACTTGCCAGTAGCTCTGCAACTCTTACTTGTAACTTCTTAGCTTCTCTCACAGCTTACAAAACCACACACGCAACAGAAAATCGGGCCTGACTTTGTATCCTCTCTATCAGTTTGGGAAAATCTGTTCTTTGATTCTGCATGCAGTCTCCCCTCCCTTGACTTTGATTAGGTTTAATTAGACTTTAACCCTCCACATTCTAGGCAGGTTGGGTTCTACTTTTACAGATGCTTCTGTCTGACCATAGGCAGAGAAAATATTGCTTTGACTTTGTTGTTTCCCAGTGTCCTCCATTTGTTATTAGGTAAAGTCAGAAGAAGACTTTAAAGGATGAAAACATGTAAGTAGTTCTTATTCTGCTCCATCTCCCTTCTATTTTCTTCAGGTTTTAATTTTTTTCAAGAAGGGTGAGAATTTGAATTTCTCTTTTCAGCCTGTGCCCAACTCAAAAACATGAGTGGCTTCTATTTGTGACAAGGTTTATTACGACCATTGCTGTTTCAGTGAGGTGAAAGTTACCCCTTAGGCCAAAAAGCTACAGCTTTGCATGCAAAGTGGTAAGAGCATAGGGACTTCCATGCTGGATTATGCCAGGTTCTCACTGGAGTGTTAATGTATAGCAGATTCATCACATTCATTATTGCATATTATATGCCCTGCTCCAAACTTCTTTCACAGAGAGCATGAAGCCATTACAACCTTAGCCACTGTCTAGAGCTTTCAAGTTCTGGAGGTTTGTTTGAGTGCTGGAGATCTCCAATACAATGATGAAGGGAGCAGCAGTCCAACATTGATATGACAAACAGGACACCCATATGGCAGTCAGTCTTCCTGAGTCTTGTATGGCAGAAATGGGGAAATGGACAAAGGCTAATTTTCCTGTCAGATATAATAGCAGAAGATGTAATAAAGCAAACCTATACCTGTTATTCTCAAAAGGTGAATTGTATTTTTGTCTCATTCCACCTTTCCCTACAATACCTAGAAAAAAAAGTATTCTGTTAGAAAGGGACCAGTGGAAGTTGCCTTAAAGTGCACTTAATTGTTCATCCTTTCTTCTGTTGCTGAGGCTGGGACCAGGTTGAATAGCACCAATATCAGTTGCTTGATTTCCAGCAGGTATCTGGGTGCATTGTTCTGGTCTTGTTCTTCCATTGCAAGCATTGGGAGCCTTGAATAGCAGGAAACACAAGTTCCAGGGTGGCAGTGGAGCTTTTGGTCCACATTGGAATCCCAGATAGTATCTCTCTGCAGCTGTGATTTTAATTATATAGGATAATCCTCTGCCTTTTACAGAGCAACTACTCAGAATTTAAAAGGAGTCTGGAGACTTCTGGGGACAGGCAGGTTAAATTATAGTTATTACCAGGCAGCTATTTCAAGATTACTACCATCTGAATGGCAAATCTCCCACCCCCATGAAACACAAACAAAACAAAAAGTTTACTTTTCCTTCCAGAATTCTTCCGGCATTCAACTCATAACTTGCAATTTCCACCCCTCACCTCAACACTTTATTCTGCTCTGTAGAAAAAACGGTTTCCAGTGTGTCAGACTAAGGTCCTGAAATTAAAAGACATGGATACTTATTTGGCTTCAATAGGTTTTGATGTGTAAATGCTAAACTTGGTTCTTTCATGTGCATGACAGAGCCGGGGAGTGTGCAAACCCAAATCTCTGCATTGTTGTTTTCATGGAGGTGGGTTGCTAAACACTTCCCAATATAAAATGTCCTCATAGCCTTCTCCACTGCATTGCTTAAGGTTAGGCTTGCATGACTGCCCAAGCCACTCCAGCACACTGGTGAGAAGGGCTTGGCTCCCACATCAGTATCTGGAGAAACACGGGCTATGTTCCCTCCTGCCACATCTCTCCCATTGTATTCCTACCAAGGCAGCATATCCTCCTCCTGGGCATCCCAGAAGTGGGATGAATACCTGTTCTTATGAAAGTCAGCAAAGAGAACGGGTTTGCTGTAACCACTATGCCGACACTTGTTCCCAGTGCTGACCCATTTTACATTCTTTTAGTATAGCAGTTCAGAGACAGCATAGTTAGTCCGGTAGATAAGGAACCAGGTGTCTCTGCTGCAATTTGAACCTTCCATGGGTAAATCCCATTGCTGACACATTGTGGGGAGCTGTTATGTTTGCATAAAGTTAGATGTGGAACAACTTAGACAGGTGGCCACACACTGAGTGATGAGATTAAGAAGAAATATTTAACAGTTCCCTCATTGGCTGAGCACAGTTGAGCAAATGTACAGAATTAAACAGAGGTTCTGTGGAAAAACATTATTAGATCCTGTAATTAAAAATGTTTTCTACAATGCACAGTTAGATTGCTAGTGGCACTGTAATCTTTCACTCCAGAACAAAAAAAAAAAGTGATATATATGTGATATAAAAATTATTTACACAGAAATGATACAGATGTAAACATGTGATCACTTGCTCTGATGAAGTACATTCACAAATGCTTCTGCCTTTAACCACTACCCATAAGCATGTTTGCCTGCTCAGAAACCCAACTCCCAAGGACTTCTTATAAAATGCCAAAGATCTTCTAACATTTCATTACATTTTAATTCAACATGCAAGGGAGATTTTTCATTTCCCTACCAAATGGAAGGTTTTACCCAGTCTTCCTGATATGAAATACACATGGTACATGACAACAGACAATAAAGTGAGGTGCAAACAGGGCCCATCTTCATAATGAGTCACCTCCTAGATAGTTGGGACTCCTCATTCTGGCCTAATTCTCTCTGACAAGCCAGATATTGTCCTGACTGTCCTGACCTGCCTGAGCAAGCTTAATATGCATGTGGCTGTCCAGCCTTTCTAGGAAATGGCTGAGCCTGTTCTTAAGTGTAAATCACATTTGCTTGTAAGCTATCTGCCCTATCTCTGGCCAATTTTTCTGGGCATTTTCTTATGCTGTTCCAGAATCTATACTCTGTGGATGAGGGGTGTTAGGGTACATTCCTGCCAGTTCCCATTACTATCTGTTTATGAACCAGTTGTTCATGAACTTGTCTAATCCTTGTTTGCACCTACTAACACTGTCTACCTTCGTAACTGTGGCAAGTTCCAGAAGTTTAATACCCATTATGTAAAAAAATACTTTTATCTGTTCTGAACTTATCTCCTACTAATTTCATTGGGTGTCCTCGTGTTACAGTATTTCAGACTTTGCTAATACTCCATCACTTTAATGATTTTGTAAGCCTCAACTTAAGCATTTTAGTTCTCCTTTTCCGTACCTCTCCAATCACATTACAAACTCCTTGAGCTGTGGAGACCAGAACTGTACACAGCACTAAAGGCATGTGGGGGGCCCATCGCTGTCTAAAGTGGCAGAATTATGCCCTGTGCCGTGTTGTTAGTACCTGTACTGATGATGCTCAGTGTCTTGAGTTTTTCTGGCAGCTGCTGCTCACTGAGCTGTTGGTGTCAGAGATGGCTCCAAAATCTCCCTCCCAAGTTGTAGCAACAAGTGCTGGGTGTAGACATAGGTTACTAGGTTATTACGCATATTTATCAGGTATGTAGTTAGCTGCACCTGCTGCCCACTCTCTCTGTTTTGAGATCCTTCTCACAAAAGCCTCTCCAAGAACTTAGTATCACTCCCACATTTGGACTAATTGACAATGCCCTCCCACTTACAGGCCATTGATGAAGGTGTTGAACATAGCTGGTCCTGACACTGAGCTCTGGGGATTCCACTACTGCCTCCTCTCTATCCTGAGAAGTGATCTTGAAGCCCTACTTGCTGCTTCTTGTCCTTTAACCAGCCTTCAGTCCATAGAAAGGCCTTTCCTAAACCTTGCTTAGGTTTTTTTTAATAATCTTTGATGTAAAGCCTTATCAAAGGTGTTTTGAAAATCCACATATGCTTCATCTGCTGGATGACCTTTGCTCACATTTATCCTGACTCCCCCGTGGGCCACCATTAGGGTGGTAGAGTGGGATCCTTTTCTACAGAAGCTTTTGTTTCCCATTCTGCTCAGAAGGATACAGATGGACGTTTTTAATCCATGCATCAGCTCTCTGGCAGTTACTCTTTTTAATGATAGTCATGCACCTGCAGTTTCCCACCTGCATACTTTCAGAGTCGGGTGAATGCCATTTGGTCTTGGTAACATTAACAACCAACTTCTCTATTTGCTTGAAAAAAATCTTTTTCCCTTCCTGTAATACTCTAACATTTTCTGTTTCAAACTTTCTTTCTTATTTAATAAAATCACGCTCAGTTCTGTGAGAGGGGAGGCTTACACAAATGCTGCAAACCCTGTAAAACAGTTTTCTCTCTTAGGTTAGGCATTCTTGTAAGTGACTTGGAAACACTCCTTCTGCACTTCTTCATCTTTTATGCACCAATTTGTGCTGTAGTAACAACTCATGTGTGACAGACCTAGTGTTTTGAAATTTATAATGGGGCAGTTGTCTTCAAATCAGTCGGAATTCTGTCTCCTTAATGGCAAGACCAGGTGCAAGACAACATAAAGTCCCTAAAAGAAAAAATCCAAGCAGAAGTCTTTTGCTGGTCTTAGCTAAAGAGGAAGTATTCCTGTGGGAAGCAGGTTGGGCTGTCCTTAGTAGTCGTGCCTGAACCTGTTTCACTGTGCTCCCCAGCCAGCGCTGCGGTAGATTCCCCTGCCTCACAGGAATAACAAGCAGGGCCTTTGTTAGGTGTCTTGGGTACTTCAGCTCCAAAACCCTGCACCGCTTCATGGCACGGTGTGTTCTGACTTGGATCTGAAGTAAAATCCCAGCATTAAGCTGGTTGTTCAAGTGGTCGGGACAGAGAATGAGAGTTGAAACATTTGTTACATCCCTTGCATGAGAGAATCTGCCTGGGACATAATCAGTTCCATCTAGTCTTCAGAAAAGTGCTGACCCAGTCTAAAATTTTCTGAATGTTCCACTAAAGAACAGTGGGGGGGTTTTCTTCCTTGTTTTGTTTGTTTGTTTATTTGTGTGTTTTTGGAAAAAAGCCAGTTTTATTGACCTTCTGAGGGCTCCCTACATGAATAAACCATATCATGGCAAACTTTGCTTAGAAAAAGGACACCCAAGGAGATTCTCCATTGCTGGCCTGACAGCTTACAAGGAGACTGGGTGCAAGTGACGGTGTCCTTTGAAGGCTGAAATTTGGGTGCTAACTCAAATTTAATTGTACACTCATCTTAGCTCCATTATATGCCCAGAAATCCTCAGGAGGCAGAACTGAGGCCAAAAGCACAGTTCCCATTGCCACACGGCCTGAAGTGGGGTCCAGAATGTTTTTGGACACAGAGCTGGAGTCGAATTAGGTGCCTGCCCAGAAAAGGCATCAGCACACACAGATGGTGCCACAAAGGCTGCGTTTCCATGCGACTGCAGTCCTGCAGCTAGCCTGGGAAAGGGAGGCAGGACTGAAAGGCTGGGCACAGGATCACAGCCTTATTGCCTAGGCAGGGGTTTTTTCTCTGCCAGCTTGTGCTGTGGAGGGCCTGACGCCCGCTTGAACCTTTCGCTCACTGTAACCAGCACTTTTTCTGGCTCCAAACAGTCCTTCAGATGTGTGAGTGACATTTGGGATTGTCAAAACCCCTCTGATGACATGGCTTGTGTGTGCACTAAGGGTATTTGATCCAGACTGTAAGTGGATGGGAGGGAGGGGGTTGAGAAGCATTTGAAACATTTTGAAGAAAAGTGTAGGTAATAGAGGGTTAATCTGTTTTCCCCCTGAATGTCTGCTTTCTTATGCGTGGTGTACACTCAGCTTGTGCAGTGCCTTGGCGGAACAGCCCAGACCTGTTCCTGCCATGGTCAGCATTACCCCTGCCCACTCCTCCACCTTTATGCCCCCTTGAGCATCCCCTTTTTTGAGCTTCACCACCGGAATCTTCTCCAAAGGTTGGTACAGCAGGTTCAGGGCATTTGGAGGCTCAGTTTCCATGGCAGCCGGGCTCCTCTGCTCCCAGACAGCAGCTCAGGAGGAGACAGGAGGGAGAGCAAGAGAAAGTCATTAAATGTGCCAATTAGTATGCAGGGCTGCCATGGCTGGGAGTGCTGGCAAAGGCAGGCGGTGGTAGGGGTGCCCTGGCTGTACAGTGGACCAGGGGAAGATGGAGTCACAGGCATTTGGCTACGGTAGGCAGGAGCTGAAGGGCAGCTGCCCCTGGCTGGGGCAGCAAGGAGGGTACCACACCGAACACATACCTGCTCTTGTAGAGATGAGCTGTCTGGCATCATTCACACCCCGCAAGCTAAATGCCCCAGAAATAAGGAAGGCCCTAATTTTCTGTTGGGCAGGAACAGGGACAAAAATTACATATTCTGAAATTTGTGCATTTGATAATCAGTCAGATATCATAGTGACATTCAGCTGGAAAACTGCAGAAAGGGGAAGGAGAAGGGGAACTTAACTCAGATGAAGATACGGTATCTTTTCTACTGCCACTTAACTTGTAGCACACGGCAGGATGTGACTTTTAGAAAAGATGCAGCTTAGAGACCAGCGTGCGTTTTCATGGGAACATACGACAGGGCTCTGCTAGATTCCAGTTGTGATGCTGAGCAACATGCTGCCCCCTCCTGTAGAGCATCCAGTTTCTGTTGGACATGGTCTCTTTCTTCATTTCTTGGCCTAGTCTGTTTTTTTTCTGTAGATTTCTCTGTTCTGTTAAATGGTTGCAATCTTTTGTCCTGGTTGACAGTATTTCAGAGCTGCATGTATTTTATGCAGCTGTACAGGAGCTGTAAAGGTTTTACAGTGTTTCTGAGTAAACAATGCAATGTGACAGTCGGAGATTGTTAGAGGGATTAATTCTGTTGTGATATAAATGTGCTAAAATATTTAATCTCTAAAAGGAAAGCATTCTAAGTATCTTAATAGGACATTGACCGGTGCTATTTCAGATTTTGATTTTCTTTTTAACCACTGCTGATCACTTTTTCCCATCATTTCACATTCCATGGAAAGAATCTGTCTAGAGAAATTCCAGAAGGTTTTGCCTATTAATTAATCATTTTGTTGTTGCTTAGTTTTATTTAGGCTGTAAGATAATCCATTCCCTTCCCAATACGTGTTTGTTCCCTGTAGTATGTTTTAGTGCGTCATCTGGGATCCAGTTGTTTTAAGACATGGTTTATTGATCTTGTGTGAAGCTTTGTTTGTTTGTTTTTTTCCTGTGAATTTCTGTAAAACATGCCTTCCCTCAGTGCAGATCTTGAGTATCAGAGTTGTACATGGAGCAGTTTTGAGCAGGGGAGGAATTCCTCTAGGAATTCCTCTGGAAATAATTTAGAGACTAGTGGTATTGTATTGAGCTGCTGCTCATGCCCCTGCCAACCTCCCACCGTGCCAAACTGCCCAGGACCTGAAACATACTGGGAATCCTCTGGATGTTGGGTTCCTTCATACTCAAGGAGGTGCCACTGTCTGCAGGAAGCTGCCCTCCAAAAAGCATAATGTTCCCTTCCAACTCCTGGCCTTCCAGCAGCAGACACTGCTGAGATTTTTCTTAACTGACCTCTGTAGGTTTTTGCTTCACTTCAGAGTCGATTTAGAGGATGCACAATATCAAAAAACAGGCTGTAGAATGTGTGACCTAAATTGACTGTCAGTCACATTTTATTTTTAATTATCTGAGTACATTTTGGTTTAAGTTTCCATTCAAACTGAATTTTTTTGGGAGCATCTGGCTGTTTTGTTTTGCTGGAAAACACCAACATTTTTAATTTCAAAATTTCTTGCTCAAAACTGTTCCAAATATTTCATTTCATGAAAATGTCCAGTACTTTTGCCTGATATAGAATCAAAGGCATTTCAAAACATCAATAATTCTCACAAAGAACAGAACATCTTTTTTTGACCACTGTGGTTTTATTGAATAGACTAATAAGGCGACTATAAGTAGCCTAGGAAGTTTGTATAAATCAGGTTGGATTTCTTGGGAAAGAGAAGTTTAATGGGAGATGTTCTCAGTGGAGAAGAAGTAAAAGGCAAACTTTTCTGCTGCCTTGTTGAGTATTACTCTGTTTATCCCATCTTCATACTCTGCTGCTTCTGATACTTCTGAATCACAAGGTATTAACATGATAGTCTAAAGTTATTGTGATTCTTCTATCAATCAGTCCTTAGACTAAATAAAGCCATCTCTTCCTTAACAGAGCTAATTCTTCTTTCTTCTTTGTATTGGCAATACAGAACAAAATGGTCTAGGGCTCAATTCCACATGGACGGCTTCTGGATACTGTTGCACAATATAAAAATGTTATCCATTTCTTCAGAATAGTAGAAAAAGGTTGAATTCCAGAACCTGCATCCCAGCTCATGCTTTCAGACGCAGCTCTATCTTTCATTTAAGTTATTGCATTTTTTCTTTCTTTGCATACATAATACCTATTATTCTCATAATTAACAGTGATAATATTTTATAATATTAACATCAAATATTAAATTTTAAATATCTTTAAATATTAGCAATCTTGACAATATTAATGATAAGAAGATTTTTCCATGATTATATAATGTTAAAACTAATTATTCTGGAGATGAATTTGTGGCAAATACGTTGTAGTGATTGTCATCCATCCCAGTGCTAATAATCAGCAGAAAGTGTATAGCAGTTCTTCCCATCCCCTCCAGCTGAGAGCATCATGAGCGACTTGCATGGCATGGCCCCACAGAGATTAATTCCGCCCTTAGTGCTAAAGCATGATCACAGAATGTAAGCCTTAGACAGAAATTATAAAGATATTTGCAGGTGCTGAACTTGCCAGTTGTGTATTTAAACTTAGGCTTCTCAGAGAATAAGGACGGGGATAGTAATGATAAGGTATTGTTGGCCCAGTGTTAGACGTTGCAGAAGAAATTCCTGGTGCAAATGCAGAACAACCAAAAGCTGTACTTCTGCTGCAAGACAGAATGCAAATGCATTAACTGTTTTGGAGGGAACAGCTCCCTTTGGTGGCAGACATAATCCCAAGACCCCTAGAAATTTGGGGTCAGTCTGTATGCTGTGGTTCGTTCCTCAGATCTCTGCCTGCGTTTCACCTAGGGGCTCACCCTGAGAGGCTGTGCTCCCTAACTCAGTGGAAAGCACTATTTCTGGTAGTGTCAGCTGAAAAGCACAATTTGATCAGGGCTTTCTGACAGCCGCTCACAACCTGTGAAATCCCCCAGGAGCCAGTGGAAGTTGCCTTGTCTCCTGCCAGTAAGGGCCTGTGGGAGTCCTGCAGGGCAGTGGAAAGCTGTCTCTGTGTTCTCTTAGGAAAGGTACCAGTTCTGCCTTACTCTTATTTTATTCCCTACCCCTCTTACAGAGGAAAAAAAATGAGCAAGGAGACTGCAGTTTTTGTGTCCTACATGCTGGAGAGGTGAAATGATACTTATTATTCTTATTCTGAATCTTGTGTTCTTTTCAGCAGTGTTCATTCTGAATATTGCATTCCTTTTGCTGAAGCAGAAAAGGGTTGAGGCTTCTCATAACTTGGCAGTGTTTTGACCATAGGTCACCTTATGCAGGAGGCTTTTAATGTTACTGAGTATTTACTGAAATAACTGAGAGGCACATGCAAGATTAGAGCTGAAAGAGTCTTCCCGGGCTTCAGTCCATCCATAAGGGGAGTGCAGTAAGTAAGAGGGTTATGTAGAACGTAGCGCTCACTGATGGCTGCTTGTGTGCTTGCTGATTGGAGATGCTTGGCAATAGATAGAAGGCTGACTGGTCATCCATTCCTGCATGCCCTGGTCTGTGGTTGTGACCATTTGCTTTTTTCCCAGCTTCTGTTCACCCTCTGTGCTGCTCCCATCTCCACACCCTCTTTTCTCTTCTGTTGGTATTCATCTTGATTCCTTTCCCTATTCCCCAGGGCTAGGCTGTTGAGTTGTTGCTTCCTTTAGGAGATGCCTCTTCATTAAAGTGCTTCTGCTGAGCATAAAGAGTCCCTTATTTGAGAAAGCATCCATCAGGGGGAGTGACCCATACGAGGTTTGTTTAATGGGAAGTTTTCCCCTGCATTATCTAGAGCCAGGACAGTCTTGGAGACAATAACTTCCTTCTGCTGGTATTGTGTCAGGCCTGTCACAGGAGGACATGGATGCTGGGAAGCTGTCTGACCTTAAAGAGTAAGAAGTTGGATTGCATTTTGAACAGGAATTGTCAGACTTAATTCCTGTCTGATAGAAGCATGATCTGTATTGGCTCACATATAATACTTACTGTTATCTCTTCAAAACAGGCAAAGAAAGTATACGTAGCACTATTTGGGGGTTTCAAATGGCTAACACCCACTTGACTATTTCCGTAGCTCAACAATTTTCACAGAAAACTGGAGCCAGCTCTCGCTTTCCAGCAAAGGTGTCATACTGACCATAACAGTGAGATCTCACTAAGACTTAAGCACTCTTACCAAATACACTGCAGTGCACTTACTATCATGCTATAAATATTTTCACATGTAACTAGATGTAAGTAAAGTGTCAAAATTAAGTGGCATACATTTTGTGATGGAGTCTTCATGATCTTGCATTAATCCCATTCCTTCACTACCTAGTCCATGGTTCTCAGCAACAGAGCACCCAATCACTCATACAGGGATAACTATGCATAAAGTGTTCAAAAGAATTGAAAAGCAAATTAAAACAGATCAAATACACAGTTCAGCAACTTGGAGGACATTCACTTAAAATGTCAGTAGTCACATGGAATTGCCATGTTAGCAAGGTACCCTCTTTTGTCAGTGTTAGCTAGTCAGTGATAAGCCAACTGATAAAATGAACATGAGACTTGTATAACACTCATTTTGGATGTCCTGGAAGGCTGAAGTATTCATACAGAATGGGTCTTGCACAATACAGTGGGTTTCCAAACTCAAAATCATTTATGGTAGGAGGAAGATCCTTTCAGGAGAGAACTTAGTGGTGCATCTGGTTTTTTGTTAACAAAAGCCTCTTAGCTAGTGTGTTGAAGTGTGTTGAAGTGTGTTGAAGGCAAACTCCTATCTGGCAGAGAGGAAAGGAAAATAAAATGGGGCTGCAGCCTAAGTATGGGGTCAAGGCTAATGGGAACCCCAGAACCACCCCCTTCCTGTAGGCCACGGTAAACCATAAAATGAAAATGTCCTGATGGATACAAGATCCAGGGACGTTTTCATGGGAAATAATGACAGAGGCCAGGATGCAGGGTTAGGTGAAGGTGACAGCCTAATACACAGAAAGAATAATAGATTTGCCTGGCAAGAAAACAAAGAAAACTATATACTAAGGCCTGAAGCACATAATATTTTAATAAGAACATCACTGAGTGCATTTGATAATACTCTGTGTGGATCATCCTAAACCTGTCCAAGAGTATTATAAAGTAGCATGACTTTAAAAGGAAATGCAGGCTTTATGGAACAATATTTCAAAAGTTTTCATCTGAAGCAGATGAAAAATATTATGAAGTAAAGAACTCACAAACAGTATTAGGGCTATAGTAACCCACTATCATATAACCAAGTTAAAGTGCAGCTGCTGTGGTGAGCCCATTTGTAATTTTTTACAGGTGGCTAGAAAAAGTGTTATTATTATTATATATAATATGTACCACAAAGGTGTGTAGGAGCTTCATGTGGAACAGGACTTCACTGACCTAAGCATTATGCAAGCATAGGTCAAAAAACTAGTGCCAGCCTAATTTAGATATGACTCGCTTTAGTACCAGATTTTCACAGAGATTAATTTGGGATTCCTAGCCTGAAGTATTCCTGAACTGTCCAAAACACTGGGGCTGTAGACAATCTCAGAAAACCCCAACCAAATTGAAATATGTCATCTTAACAATATGAGACATTCATTTCCCACTTGGCTTATTTTGAATGTCTCCAGGACCTCTTTGAATGTAGGCAACCCTGGAGTCCAGGAATGCTGCATGTCAGATTTATATTGAAGACTGTACAGTTGACCTGCAGAACAATAGAGCTCTCAAAAAATTAAATCACTGTCCTATCTACTTTGATGTAAAATTGCAGCCTGTTTTTAAAAAAATGGGGTGCCTAACCTTCAAGCTCTTAGTTCTACTGCAGATCCTACTTTTATTTGAGTAGTGAAACTAAAATTACTTTTATGCATTGATATTGAATTAATTGTGGTATTACAGCAGTGCAGCAGGCAGAGGACTCAATGTTTAATAGGATTCTTATTCTTCCAGAGAGGAAGGTGAGCATGCATGAGGAAGGAGCCATCCCAGTGCTGCATGGTTACAGTAAGGAGTAGCTTCATGCTAGGAGGAGGTAGAAGATTTTCCAGAATGCTGCCTTGGGGCACTGCAAAACATATGAGGGAAAATCAGGGAGAGTAGGTGTAGTTGTGGGTTTCTTTCCCACCCACCTCTTCTCCTTTGCCCACACACCACTAGCATTTGGTGAAGGATGTGAGGAGTATGTTGCGCAGTCTGTGGTGTTGTGTGGAAATCTGTATATCTTAAATCTTCAGAAAGCCCTTACCTGAAATGCAGCAATGCTAGTACAGAGTTCGAAATCCTTTCAAAGATCACTGTGATCCTCATCTGTTCCCCAGGATCACCTAGAAATGAGCAAGTTCAACAGGCTTTATATTAGAAAGCCAAACCTCCACCATGATGACATGTCATCAGGGGATGGATCCACCCATAGAAATTTTAGGGGACATTTCTTACTAGACTCACACCTTCTGTGAATGCTTGCATGTCAGGAGATTATCTGGCCTTGTTTTAGAGGCAGAAGGAAAGATGCTTTAGCTTCACAGGCAGAATTTACAGCTCAGTGTTGGTGTTAAACACAGCCACATGAATTCCAAGAGCCATTGTATACACCTCTCGGTATAATGTTTCCCAAATGGAAAGTGACAGTGCTGAGGGTAGAGACAGGCACTGAAAAGAATTAAGAGAAAAGACCCAAATCAAATAAAAAGCCAAAATGCAAATTTGTGGTTCCAATCCCTCTGCTGGTGTACATTCCTCCTTTACACCACTGTAGAAATTCAACCACGAGCTATAAAATGATTTCATCACTGCTTGGGCTACACTTTGGCTCTTGTGTCCAAGAACAATATTTTAAGCATGGCTTGAGGAATAATTCAACATATGAATTTGATAAGAACAATTTAGAATTTTGCAAGCTCCATAGGAATGAGTAATATATATATTTTTTTCAATAATAGCAGTTACTGGTATTCTTAATGATCATATGGCGTGTTGTTTGATGGATGCCTCATTTCAGAGCAAATGCCTGTTTCAACTCACAAAATGATGTCATGGTACAAGTGAGGAGACAAAAACTAGAATTCATGGAAGGAAAACAACAGAGACTATTTTCTGTTCTATTTTAGTGAAACTTTTCTCTTGTGTTTTCCAGTTTATGTAATCAAATTATGGCCCAGAGAAAATGAGAAGTAGAAAACATCATGAAGACTGCAGAAGAGAAGGAAAATGAGCACAAAGACCTTGCCATTGCCTTGTTTATTAGTATCTGCCTGAGGACGAGTATAATTTAGCCTCTCTCAGGTCCCTTCCAATGTGGCTGTCTATCTGCATAGACTTAGATTAGCCTGTTGAGACTATCAGTGTAGACATTCCCAGTGTAGGCACTGAAGACAGATCAGGATTGTCATTGTGATCATACTTCTCCCTTGCTCTTTAGGCAAGTAGAGATAAGTCTAATAAGAAAAGAGCAATTGTTAATTCTCTGAGATATTAAGATTATTGGTCTTCCTTTGAATTCATGAAACCTTGCTCTGCCTTCTTGATGCTTCTGGCCGGAGAGAGTACATCTCTGAACTCTCTTCAGGCAGTTAGTAGTTGACAGATTTGATCTGACATGGTTTGCCCAGCATCATACAGGTAGTCTGTGAACAAGCCAAAATAGCAAATATAAAATGGTTGAGTCACTTATTTCCTTTTTGCACTGGTGGTTCAAAACAACCTCTTTCATTTGTGGGAAAGATGTGGGAACTCAGTAGGTTTGCACATATTCTTAGGATTTGTGAAACTAAAGACTCTACTCATTTTGTTGCCTCACATATGTGTGGCAGTTTGTTAATCTTGGTATTTGTAAGCGATGTGATAAATTAACAACCCAGGAAAGGGGGAGAGGCTATCTAACTAAATACAAAGAACTGGAACATCTGAGACATTTCAACTAAAAATTGTGGTGCTCCCATGCGGTGTACATTATAGAAACACTTTTGTGACTCACAAGGGAGAAGTAAAGCTACAAACCAAGCTCTGTTGCTCCCCTCTTCTCCTGTGATGTAATTTGACATGACCAGTAGCCAGATATGCTACGTTAACCTACAGTAGATTTGAAAAGAATGTGGTTTTCAGTAAAATAAATATGGGAAAAGGTTGTGATCTCTAGTACTTGAGAAATAGCTTTCAGACTTGACATCAGGAGTAGAGATTTCCTAGTGAACACAAACTGGCTTATGTGGTTTGATACTTGGCTTTCAGAGTCTGCCCTCGAGAGACTGCTACTTGTTCATATTGACTGTGCAGTTCAGCTAGCATCTTGTCATATTACACCTCAAACCCCCTATTTAAAAAAGCAAACAGAAGTTAGGATTTCAACTGTGGTACAGACTTGTAGAGGTCAGTTTTCCAGTGCATATTAAAGGTTATTTTTAAAACCTCCTTGGCCCTGGTAGCCCAGACTATTTGGGATTAATATAAAAATGGAATTGGATATTTCATAAACTGTTTGCTTTGAAAATCAGAAAGGCAGTAGCTGCAGCTCATTAATATTGCATTGCAAAATTGCTTTGCTGTTGACTTGGACCATTAGATGATCATCCCAGACCCTGTGAGGATTTTAACGTGAGTTCCAGCTGCTTGTCTGCTGGTACCTGATAACTCTCTTCATCCACTGGTAGAACCAGCAGACACTCAGGTGTGGAAATAGTCATAGGGTACAAGTGATATAGTGACTACTTTTTGTAAAGCCAAACACAGGACTTTACATGAGCTCAATATTCTGAGTTGCATGTTGTGCTGCTGGAATGATCAGTAACTGTATGCCATGGCATAATTTGATATGGCAAATTAGGAGAATAGAAGGTGTTTTAGAAAGGAGAGGCCATCTGGTTCAACGAGCCAGTCTTCTCTGGTTTACAGTAATCCCATCTCCCTGCTTTTTCACCAAGGCCCTGAATTCCCATCTTCAGAAACGAATCTAGATGTCCACTGAATTAATTGAAATACAGTGTTCAAGTTGTCTTTACCACAGTATACCTTTCTTTTCACTTAGATTATCATTATTGTTTAATACTAGAAATTTTTCTCATTTTAAAGTAAAAGAAATGATATTTTAAAGGAATAGACTTCTTTTCATTCATACACACTTCATCCTGGGACACCAAAGAGCTGTAATCTGTTACTTTTCAGTGCTGCAGATTTCTGCTTGGTTAACTTCCCTTCTGTCCCTCTGATGGGGGACATTTGTTTTAATCAGAGATGTGAATCATATCACCTTCTTGATAGCACTCATCTGATCTTACCTCCAGGGCACTTCATCTTCCTTTCTTGGAAGAGTAAGTGCTCTGTAATGTAGTGACTACTACAATTTTTTAATTATCCTGTATATTTGGCTGACCCAGTATGATACTCTATTGTGTAAAACGCAACAACAGTGAATACAGTTTCTATATCCTTTCAGCTTAGCGTTTGAAATGGTCTTTGGAAGATGCTGAATTGTAAGATACATTAGGTCATTCACATATTTTGATTCCATGTGGTATCCCTCCTTCATTCCACCCTTTTGACAGAATCATTTCTAGTGCTCCATAAGCATTGCTGAGAAGTTTGATAAGAACTGCGTATTGCAATGTGTGGCCGTTCTACATAAGAACATAGGAATAGCTTCTCCAAAGGCCCCTCTAGTCCAGGATCCTGTCACTGTGAGTAACCGGTGCCTGCTGAATAGTATGAAAACAGGTTAAGCATATATTAATATTTCCCTCATATACTCTCTTAGCCTCCAGCACTCTGCAGCTCAGGTGCTTCCTGGGCCAGAGATGGTATCTTTGTCTTTGATAGCCCTTGTCAGATTTTATCCTCCATGAGTGTGTTTAATCACTTTTTGATCCCAGGTAAGCCTTGGGGGCTGGGAGTATCTTTTGGCAATGAGTTCCACAAGCAACTGTACATTATGTGATGAGGTACATCCTTTTGTTTGTTATGAACGTGCCATTTACAAATTTCATTTGTTGTCTTCTGGGTGTTGTGTTATATGAAACTCTGAGTAATTGGTCTTTCTTCATCTCCATACTGCTCATGGTTTCATAGAGACTAGTGAGAAGAATTTTATCTCCAGCAACACAAAGTTGACGCACAATATTGAACTGATGTTGTTGCACAACTGAAGAGAGAATTTACAGTGTAATAAATGTTGTTCTAGACATTGTTTCAGTTTTCTGACAAGACCACTGGTAGAATTAATTAAGAACTTTAGATGTAAGCCCCTTTTGAATAGAGATGAAGTAAAGCAGGGTTAAAAGTGAAAATGAAAGGACACATCTTTAGCTATTGGTTTATAATCTGCCTTATTTCATAATTCAGTAACCTTATGTGCTGAAGTGGTATGGCTTGTTATGGCTGTTAAAATAATATATTGCTTTTCTGCAAGTGGACATGGCAGGACTGATGATATTTTAAGAGGAGACATTGACTTTGTCTGCAAGGCCAGAGAATGGAATAAATGAAAATAACAATTATTGATTTTTTCTTGTGCTGAGAGAAACATTTGCCAGCATTTTATGAGGGGGAAAGAGCAGATGTTCACCAAGAGAGGAGAGGTTTTCAGTTTTAGCAATAAGACATGATAATTTTTGCAGAGAACATTTCTTTGCAGTTATATCACCCTGAGATGGGGAAACAAGTCAGAAGACCAAAACATAAATAGCAAAAACTACCCTGAAATGCTGCAAGTAGACAGGTTGCTTTTTTAGGAGGGGGTGAACAAATGGATCAAAAGGTATAGCTTGATTCCAGTTTGGCAAACTAAGATGAGTTGCGTTAAAGAGACTGATCATATACTTGTCACGTGACAGTTAATTTAAGCATATGCTGAACTGTGTTGCTGCTTTCAAGACTACCACCCTGAATTGCAAAACGTCTGAGATCAGCAGGGCTCTGGAGACGTGCAGCAGTCAAGCCAGACAGGGCATTGGGCAGGATCAGGGCTGAAACCCATGGGTTAGTCATTCAGGTTCATTGGGCTCACAAAGTAAAAAGATTACTTTTATGCTGTTGGCAGAAAAAGCGTCACTAGTCTTCAGAGAATATACAAAGCGCTGTGACACATTACTGCAATGTCACTCTGTGGGAATCGTGGGAACCTGGGAACACTGAACGTAAATGAGGAAGTCTGTTTTCCAAGGCTATGCAATTGGTTGCTGTGCTTTTTACTGCATGAATTCAGAGTAATCAACTACTTAAAGCCAGAAATTAAAAAAAAATGGGGAAGGGGTTATGTAATTCAATGCCTGCAAAAGCTGGAGGTTGGACTTGATGTCCTCTCCAAGAGTGCTGGAGCCTCTCCAAATAAAGCCACCAGCATTTAGCAGGAAGAAAGACTACTCCCTGTTCCAGCTAGTCCCTGTCCTGTCCTTTGGTCAGCTCCTGCAGGACCCTATGGCACGGCTCTGGAGCCCCAAAGCCCTCTGTCGTACCCTCAGCACCACAACCCCCAGTGCTGCTATGGTAAGACCTGGTTGCACCTGATATGCATTGCAAAAATGTGGCCAATCCATTCAGCCTTCCCTCTTCATGGTACAAATGAGTAATGCATAAACCTGGCGGGAATTGATTGAATGGTCATCTTAGCAACATTATTTCTTGTGCCTTTCCCAGCCTGTGGCTTGCATCTTATCTGTGTAGCCCCACATACAGTCTGTTTCTTCCATATGTCTGTATTGGCTTCCCTGGGCTCCACCCACAGCCTTGTGTTCCCAGCAGGAGCACAAGGCTTCATTTGCTTGTTCTTTGTAAGAGAGCATACCCGTTTGCTCACAAACATTGGGCAACAGGATTCCTATGGCAGTTGGGCAGTAGAAGCTGAAACAGCGACCAGGGCAAGGTATCGACAGATACATTTTTAATTGGCATAGGGAAATTGCAGTGGTTGCCTGCCTCTAGCTTGATGACAATCAGCTGAGGGCTCTTCTCTGTAGCAGTAATATTAATGTGCAAAAAAGCTGGGTTTACACTGGATGGATGGATGGATGGATGGATGTGTGTAGACCCTTGGGCAACAAATATCAACTCCCATGGAATTTCATACTACAGGCCTGGTTTCCTTCTTAAAACCAAAATTTCTGCATTAAACAAGCCTCACCATTTCCTAGTGCCTGTGAAGCAGGATACAGAACATAAGGCCAAGACATGGTGCTTCTACAGAAATCCTTGGAGTTTGATGTTTGCAAATAAATGAAAACAATGTTGAAGGTCAGCTTATCTGCCAACTTTCAAAGTTCTAAATTCATTTAAAAGATGAGTGCTGAAAGTGGTGACAAGTGGAATGACATTGTATTGTTGAAAATACAACATTTCATACGTGGAACAGTGTGGCGGTTTCCCCTTGGAAGTGCTTCTTTGTGGAACATCATAGTTCACTGATCTGGCAGTCTCCATCCTGTGGATAGTTTGCACATTGCAGAAGCTAATTGACCAGGCTTTCTGGTTTAGATTGTAGCCCAAAATTACTAGTAAAAGCAACTAGTGAACATAATACAAGGCTACAGCTGGGCTAGGGAGTGCTTGCTTTCATAAACTGACATATGGAAGCAAGTACTTAAGTCCCAGAAAGGATCTGTAGAAGTACAATTCTAAATAAAAATGAACCATCATAATGCAGCTGCTTTCAGGTAAGCATCAGGAAAATGTACCCTAATTTGTATCCATAAAATGGTCATTTTTGCAGCATTTTTACAGCTACAGTATGGATTTTAAAGTGGTAGCATATTAAGTTAAAACTGTAATGCTTTTAAACCTGACATAACCTTAGCTAGAGTGAATATAAAGGTGTTATTTACCTGCAACTGTAGTCTGCTTACCACACAACCATTTTAAAATTATGTGTATCAAGCAGCACTGCAATTACAGTGTGCATAGCAGGGACTTTATCCTGCAGAATGCTGATGATACCTGAAAGGTGTATAATACTTGCATTTCCTATTAAAGCATATGCAGAAGGCATCCCTTTGAAGCACTCAGCACCTTTAAAGTTTGGTCAGTGTAGTCATGTTTTCCTTCATTGGTCCTTCTTGGAAAACACTCCTTAGCCTTGCTGAGAGTTTGGCATCAACAGCAAGAAGGCACTCCACCTCTCTTCACTGCTGTTATGGCACAACTGTGGGTGCTTGGACTCAACAGTCCAATAAAGATCAAAAGAAGCTTACAACTGACTGTCAGTTGATTTCAGGCATCCTGTGAACAGTGGTGTCAAGCCCCAGACTTCAGTTCAAGAAAGATCTGAAGCATGTGCTTCATTTTAAGCATATACGTAACAGAGCCCTTAATGCTTTTCTGAGCTGAATGAGTGTTGACTCTAACCACTGACCATTAATAGAGAAGGAAACGTGCATTTAGAAAAACTGCCTTTGGCCAAGCATCTGAGTTGAAACTGAAGGTGCTCTTGCACCACAGGTAGATGCTCAGCCTGCCACAAGTGATGCTCAGCGTTGCACAGATATCCTGTCTTCATTGCAATGCCATCTGGCAAGGAGAACACCCCTTATAATACTTTTATTGATACTTTGGGAAGGCATTAAATATTATCTTCACAAAGATGCTGAGGCATTGGAAGTAACTTTGCCTAAAATGATTGATATTGGCAATGATGGAGAGACCTCAGGACTTCTCAGTCCTGGACAAGTACTCTGACCAGTGAAGTCTTCTGCCTTCAGGGACAGAAATGGACACAGCTCCAGACAAGATGATGTGGGAAGAACACCAAAGAGCCCTGTGGCTCATGCTTATCTGTAAATTGAATTCTTGGTGTCAATACTGATGAGTCAGTCTTGCTGTGAGTGCAAAGAGCGACAGCTAGGTCTGTGATGTTACAGATCAGTTCATCACAGAGCCACCATTTGGTGGCAATTTATCGTCATCACTCTAGAGGTGTGTCATTCACTTTACTGAATGACATTGGAAACTCAGCATAGAGTCCTACCACAAATACACTGTGATTCTGTAGCAAGGAACCATGGGAAAAGAAGATTTGGAGAGTGGGGGTTTTTTAATTGCTTTTTCAAAATCTTCTGATGTAAGATGTGACAAATAAGAAAAAAATAGAGACACATACTTTATAGTTTATAGCTTTCATTAATTTTTAAGGCATGAGTCAAAGAAATTGCTGAAAAGAACCAGTAGCAGAGGCTATATGATGAGCAGATCTAAGAGCCATTTTAATATTTGATGAGACCAAAAGCTTCTCATCACTAAACATCTTTTAATGGCACTTGCCCTTTGTCTGGGTCTATGTGCCTGCGTGTTTCTGAGGGACTAACTTTTCTGACTTTCTAATGAAATACCTTTCAAGATGGGGGTAAAAGTGGTGGTTTAGAGCTCTTTTGTTGCCATGTCAGTTTAGGTTATGATAAAGTGAGAAACTGAAGCTTTGTTTGCATCTCAGCATGTTCGTGTGTTACTTCAAACTCTCCACATCATTTAGTGACATCTCAGTCAAAGATGATTAAAAACATGGATGCACAGAGCCTTACAGCCAGTCTGCCTGCCAGAGTGGTAAACTAACACAGAGACAAGTGGGACGAATTGAGTAAAGCACTTAAAAATGGATATCCATTCTCTGTCAATGGAGTGCTCACGTGTATGTTTTTAAGTTAGGCGGAAAGCAGCAGGAGTTGGGTCCCCTTCTGAATGGCTCTGAAATCTGTGCACAGCAAACTGCATTGAGTCAGAAGCAAATCCGCAATGTGGTCAGGAACTGAAGTCAGGAGTCCTGCCTTTCATTCAGCATCCGGACAAAAAACAGTCCTCCATCACTTGCATGACATCTCATGTAGGGGGAGGAGAAGAAGAGCCTAGTAATAGACCAAGTCTATGGAAGTTTTAGCATGACTTTCTGTTTTTATGGAGTCAGTAGCGAGCATTGGCTTGTGGCGATGCACAGAACAGGGTTGAGTTCTCACAGCTGTAGCTGTATTTTTGGTATGCTGCACTAACGCTGAATTACTGACAAATAGCTGGAAATGGATGTTCTGTGTGATTTAGAAATAATGTGAACCCTGACTGAACTTCTATTGGGTTTTCCTTCCATTTGCTGTTTCGACATGAAAACAGGGAGGGCATTATTTATAACAACAACTGTAAAGTCCCACAAGGAGAAATTATATTCTGAATTGACAGAATCTTGAAAATGCAGATGTGGTTTCATAACTAAATAAATTTTCAGACAGTAAAATGAGAGTTAATCAAAAGTTAGATGTCCTTGAAAAAGCTTTACTTTTTTTTTAACTTCCTTGGAAATATTTGCAGCTGTCTTGATGCAAAAGTAATCAGGGTATCTATATATCTATATGACAGTATCTCAGCAATTGCACTATTTTAAAAATACTTCAGTGGATTTTTTTATTGACGTGATCCAGTCAGAACGGGACATAGCAGGAACAAGAAATTGTTTAGAAACTGGAAAGAAGAGATTTTTTTAAATTTAAATTAAGGTTAGGAAACCTAATTTTAAGGAAGTATAGCATTCTGGGGAAAATGAAAAATTTTCTAAGAGACTAAGGCATTCATTCAGTGAAAGATCCCATTCAACATGAGTTAATTTGGGATAGGAGCCATGTCTTACTAGTTGTTTATTATCAAGGAGATATATCCAAAGGACTGAATTTTTTTTTAAAGCTGTATAGGACTGGGTAGTTTATGTGGAACAGAATAATTTGATGCATTAACTTTGGAAATTATCAAGAGAACATAGCATTGCTTTAATTCACTGAAAATTAGGGTATTAAAACATACAGATCCTGATCCTACTGTGTCATGTAGTCAGACCACTGTGTCTTCATGGATTTCAGTTGATATCACTGAATTTCTAGGAGAATCATCAGTGCAGATTTCATTTCATGAATCTTTTTTAGTTTCCTGAGTGTTAAAATGGAGACTAAAACTGGACTGCTTTAAAGTGGGTTGGTAAGCTAAATTAATTAATAATTTCATAGAGCTTCCTGTTCCTTGGGTAGGGTGTGCCAAGTAAATGTCGAAGATGAGTTTGCACTTCAGAAACAATGTCTTTGGAGATTCTGTTGAGAAACCTATCATGGTAGTGATTGTTGTCGGGGGAGAGGAGTTTGGAGCATGAATCCCTAGCTTTTAAAATGTCCACAAAGTGAATGGTACCACATGGGAAAAAAACGCCAACATAAATTCTCCTTATTTAACGTCTTGATAAACAACTTGTGAGGGTCTGGAGGAATTATTTCTGACTCTTTCATTTGCTTTTCTCAGGTTGGGGGTCACACCATGCTGCCCATTCGTTGGATGCCTCCAGAGAGTATCATGTACAGGAAGTTCACCACAGAAAGTGATGTCTGGAGCCTGGGGGTTGTATTATGGGAAATCTTTACCTATGGCAAACAGCCATGGTATCAACTCTCAAACAATGAGGTGTGTGTAATACATTGTCAAACTGCATTGCGAAGGCTAGCACATTAACTGTTGGTGTAGCTTCTCTGGAGATGGGACAGCAACAAATTTATTTAGTAAAGGCAAGACCCCTGATATCAGATATTTATGGTATTGTCATGAGCTTTGTGGTTGAATTTCTTCCTTTTCACCCTTTTCTCCCCAGGGTGAATGGAAGTTGTCCAAGCAGAACTATACCAGCTGGAATTTAGCTTTTTCCTTTGTATAGGATAGTGTCTCCTCTGGGTATTGAGAAAGACCATGAGGCAATGTAGAGGACCTTAGCTATCTCCTGAACAGGCTTTGGGTGATTTCAGTTCCATATCATACATGTCATTGTTGCAGGGTGGTTGTCCAAAACCATTCTTGAATAGATTGAAGTAATCTGGATATCTCTTGATTTCCAGGCAGTCACAAGTAACCCATTTCCAGAGATTAGCCACAGTGATTCTCATAAGTTTAAGGAGGGAGGGAGGGACAGGCACTGATGGTCTGTGTGAGCAGGGTAAAAACAGCCTCCTTCTGAGATGAGGTCAAGTTGAGAGAGAGAGAGAGAATGGAGGTATGGGATTACTTCCTGGGTATCATTCCCTCATGAGTGGAAGGGGCAGTGTGGGTGAACTTAACATCAGTGAAGTTACTGCTCCTTGACAACTTACATTACAGTGATTTTTCCTGATCGCATCCCGCTGCTTATGCATCTTGGCAGGGTTGGCTGGGTGACTGCCACCAGTGAGGCTGCTGTGGCAATTAGCAGTTAAGTCTTCCATGGGTGACCCCCATGTAGTTGGCAAAGCTGTGCTGATGCTTTCCTTGTGATTTCTCATAGGTGATTGAGTGCATCACTCAGGGCCGAGTCCTGCAGCGACCTCGCACATGCCCCAAGGAAGTGTATGACTTGATGCTGGGCTGTTGGCAACGGGAGCCTCACATGAGGCTCAACATCAAAGAAATCCATTCCCTCCTCCAGAACTTGGCCAAGGCATCTCCAGTCTACTTGGATATTTTAGGCTAAAGTCTCCTAGCATTTCTTCTTATGGGCTGCGGGAATGAATGTGTTCAACTGCCGCTGAACTCCATTAAAATGTGTTCTTAACTTTGACAGTATTAATGACAAAGTTGCGGAGAAGCTTTCAAAGGGCAAGCAATGTGCACTTCTCCATCTGTAGACACAGTATTGACTTTTTAGACATTACTGAGACATATCTCCTCTCTCTCTCACTCTCTCAGTTTCTATCATTTTTTTCTTCTCTTCTGTCTTTCTAATCAATTTGGCTTCTGCATTATTGTAACTCTGCATAGACAAAGGCCTTAAAAACCTGATCTGTTATATCAGCAGACTCTGCAGTTTGCCCACCACAACTACAATGCCTTGTTGTATTCATGCCTTTGATGTGGATGAAAAAAAGGGAAAAATATATTTGACTCGAACTTTGTGATTTCTGCTGTACAGCTACTGGGAGTTTCTATGGATTCACCTCAATTTTTTTGCTTCGGCATGTGGGTGGAAATAGAAGACTGGTGTTCTCTACATGAAGCATGTTCCTTGCAGAGATAAAGCCAGATGGAAAGAAGACAGTCTTGTGTGATACACTATCTGGAGGAACTAGGGGATCAGATGGCATCCAACCCCACAAAAAAACACTGAAATTATTTGATGGAAGGCAAGAGGGGGTTTAGCACTTTCCCTGAAGAGTCTTTCTGAGGACTAAAGGAATTGTTCAGGGAGGTGCTTTGCTGGCACCTTTAATTGCCAGATACAAGTAAAAGGGAAAAAGATGCTGCCTGCACTGCACAAAATTATGTTACAACATGGTAAACTAAACACATGCCCTTATTTTGTCTTCTGATAGGATATTGTCATGCCACTGGTATAAAAATGTTCTCCAGCTAGTCTTTTTTAATAAAGGCTGAATCTAGGCTTATTAATGTACAGTATTAATTTTAGGATCACTTGTTGAAACTAAGGATTTTGATAAGATAGGACAAGCTATAGACGGTGGAGCAGGTGTATCTTACACTGTGCTTGTCCAGCAGCATATTCCTTCCTTCCTCAATTCTTTTTTTTAACCATGCAAGCAAAACTGTGCATGGTCTTTGTTGGTTAATGCCCTTTGTGCAGAAACTATCACTCATCTTGTAGTACACCCTAGTAGACATAGCAAACTCATAATGATATAACTTATATTTCATTAGAAGGGGCTAATGGAGAGCATTAGCCATGTTAAAATGCCTTTACAATGTTACAGATATAATAGGCTGATATAACATGAATAATCTAAAGCACGAAGATCACTGGTTATGTCTGAGCCGTGGCAGGGGATAGAGATCTCTAGAGAAAATAAATTACTCTGAGGTTATGGCTAACTATTCAGAGTGCAAAGAGCCTGAGCTCAGCACCATGTTTGTATTGGTACTAGTGCTGTCATTACCAACATCCACTCTTTCTTAAATAATTTATTTTTGGTTGGATTTGCATTGTATGTGTACAACATTTGCATGGCCACTGTGTTGATGACAACTGCATGGGCATACGTGTTATTTTTCAAACCAGAAGTTGACGGTTTCAAATTTAGAGTTAGGATTATTTTTAATATGAATTCTTACAAATGAAAACCTACCTTACCTATTCCTCAAGAATTTTGCCTCCCTCTGTGAGGGGGCGTTACTGCAAAAAAGGGATCTTTCTTTCTGTTTTCTTTTTTTTGTTATTTCTTATTGATATGAGCCAGATCAAAATAGTTCTTCATCTTTGTGTTGGGGATATTTTATTTAATAAATTAAGCATTTTATTTTTGTAACTGTTCCCATAGCACATTTAATATATAATTTGCTCACATATATTATTTATTGAGGCACTTTAGGTTTTTCCTTCAGAAGCTTTTAAAGCTAGCTCATAAAGATTCTGAACATTTTCAAAAGAAGACAGTTCACTGGACACTGATGAAGTTTTACCCTTCTCAATGTCATTGAAAAGGCGGCATTACAAATAAACATGACAGTGTAACTATAAAGCCATACTCAGTATTTCTTTAATAAACTAGATGTTATTTCTCAACCACTACTGAACTGGAAACACACAAAAAGCCGGAGGAAGATTCCTACAAAATGGGCCTTAAGATTTTATCTAGACTGGCTTGGAAGTTCACACAGAAAGCTAGATAAAGACTGAGCATCCAGTGAAACCCATTATCTTGAGAATCTGAATGTTGTGTTTTAAAGGAATTTGAAATTGATTTTCAAAATAACAGTGGTGGAAAAGAAAGGTATCAGCGTCTGCTCTTACTGTGCAGTGGGAGGAGGCTGCAGGTGGTGGAGAGGGGTGCTAAGTTGCTACCTGCTGTATTCTTCTTAGTTTCTTATGAGCTGAAGAAAAAGGCATCTGAGATGCTGCTTCTATTGGAAAGCAGGCTCCAGCCTGAAAGCAAACAGGTGGGTTTTGCAAGCACTGAAAGAATGTATACCAAAAATAATCACAAAACCCTGAAAATGTACTTAGTGGCATCTTCTTTTTGATTTACTAGTGAGACTATTAGAGTAATTACAGAGAATAAATAGTGTTACAATGCATTGTGCAATAACATAGCAGTATGTTAAACTTCTAAAGGACCAAATGTTCTACAGAGCCACCGGTATGGATAACCTTGACCTGTATCATTAATGTTCTTGATAGTGCATAAAATGTATAATCACAGTAGACAAGCTATATAACTGTAGCTATACATAATTTGCGTTTGTTCATGAAAAGGTGGGTAAGTGTAGCAGAATGAGCAGAGAAGAGGAAGAAATATGTTCAAATCACAATGAAGGGTGAGTATATGTGCATATTCATCATGCTTGCACTGTCAGCTGAGTCGTGTACACTGAGTAAATATGACAATCAGGCTCATGTAAAAAGTCTTTCAGGACTGTGCTTTGAACTGATCATACATATAATATATATTATATATGTGTGTTTGCATATGGCATATATATATACACACACATAGCATATACATGTATGCCTATGTCTGTTGTATTTTATTTATATATGTGCAGACATGCATGCACATTATGTATGGGCTGTGTGTATATGTATAAATTTACATACACCTACGTTATTACAAACAATGATTAGAGTGCTATTAATAAATTGATAAAGTCTGCTGAGTAACCAGAATAATTTTTTTTCTTTTGATATTTCATTTTCTATGTTTGTAAGATTCAACTTTTTAACTGGCGTGCAGCAGAGGCAGTGCTAGAATGCCAGAGATATAACAACAAGCACTTTTCTTCCCCAGATGATTGCATAAAAACATTTTTTCCATTCCCATCTCACTTGTTGATTTCTCACAATGTAATGAATAGACAAGCTTCCAAGCTTGGGAAACAGAGTTTGTTTTACTGTCATTTCTGGATTTGTGCTATTGTTGTTTTATTGTCCTAGAATAACAGTGCAGCTCCATTAGCATTTTATACTCGTCTGCAGTAACGAAATAATTCCAAGAATGAGCTGGACTATTGAGACTGCAACACGACTTGTAGGACGAGAACACCAAAATTCAGCAGTAATAATAACAGCATTTGCCACACTCTGTCCTTCACTCTCAATAGATCTGCAGAACTCGGAAATGGCCATGGAGAACAAATACTTGTAAAGCAACAGCACCCCATGATGCATGATGGAGTGTACCCTTTTTAAAAGGACTTAATTCATTTTGATTTGTAAAACAATATATATTGTCTACAGCTTAATAAGTAACTGCCTATTTTTTCTCTTTTTCCTTTTCAACATTTCTTGCTACTTCTTTATCACTTTCTTTCCTTCTCTTTTCTTTTCTTTCCTTTCTCCCTCTTGCCACCTTCTTTTCTCTTCCTTTTCCCTCTTTCTCTCTCTGTGTACCCCTCCCAACCTTTCTGAGAGATTGTTTTTGTTGTGGCTGATGTAGAATTTTAAAAAACACTTTAACACTTTAAAAAGAAATTAAATAGCCCAATAAAATGATTAGGTCACTGGATGACTAAGGTACAATGCATATATGTTAGAACAAGTCTGTGTCTGGGTTGTTGCAGCCTGTAAATGAATTTCAAATACTGCTATAAAATGTGAGGGAGGGGAGTGGGGAGGGACTGGGGACAGATCAGGGTGTCTAATCAAAGATGAAGGTTTTGATAGCACAGGAAGTTGTATTTTCTTGTTGTGAGGGCTGGGATGAACCACTGCTGCTTTGAATCAAGAGGTCCTTTAGAGCCTTAGTTAAAACACCTTTATTTGGGGCGGGGGGGGGGTGGGGTGTGCTACATTCATCACAAACATGAAGCAAAAAAAAAAAAAAATCTACATGTTGCAGGGAAAACACTGTGAATTTCACAATAGCAACCAAGTGACTATTTTGCCATCTTTTAAACATACGTCTCAGGAGAAGAAATGGGAAGTGATGGGCGTGTTATTTTTCCGTCTATGCATTCTAGACCAGGTCTGGGGGGGGGGGGGGGGGGTTGTTCGCTTGTAGAAGGTTCAGAGGGATGACCGGCTGGTATTTTATAAACACTGAATACTTTGGGCAAGGATAATAGAAGCTGCTAGTAGTGAGGCCGTTTGATTGGAATATATGAGAAAACAGAGATCAAATTGAATCTTTTCAGAGGCCTGTATCTTGCAGCTTGTATGTATCTTTCTGTAACTTAAAGAAAAGCAGCTAAGGATGTTTTATATACAAGTAATGTAATTCAATGTTGACGTTTAATTGAATCACCAATAGAGAGAGAATCAATTAATTATGAAATATTTGTCCCAGCCCTGCTCTCCACCTATACTTTATGTATATATATCTATTTCTAGATACCGCTCTCTTTGTCACTTAAGGTAAAGAGGAAGATATCTACATATAAATATAAATCTCTATATTGTCACCAAACTGTGACCTGGTGTGTAGAGCTATCTTTCTCCTTTCTTTTTTCTTTTTCTTTTTTTTTATAATGTGATGTCTCTGTGGAAATACTTAGTGGTTCTTGTTTTGCAGTTTGTTATAACAAGTCATTGCTTTAAAAGTTTCATTGCATCTTGGCTGATTTCAAAGTGATGCCTAGGTATCAGTGTTAAAAGTTTTGTTTGTGAGTCATGTGACCAGCTTCTCTCAACATGACATGGAAAGTCTCTTGTATTACAGTGTATTTAATAAAAATGATGTCTTACAATAAACAATGTCATCTAAAAGAAAGATAAAATGATTACTTTAAAAAACCTAAAAATTTCACGAGGTGGTGTGTGCTATTTTCTTCTGTTCGAATGCCTTTGTTTAGCTCCATTGTTTTTTAAAAGGATGAAATTAAGGAACAGTTTGGTATGCTTACAAACATGACATATTTGCACTCTAAAACTCTGAATAAAAAACAGGTGTCTGAACTCATAGTTGATGAAAGAGGAGACCCATAGTAATAGGACAAAGGAATATTCAATCTGAATGTGATGACAGACTTTTTTTACTCTTCATTTTCCAAATGATGATGCCATTGGCATGCTTGTTCATTTGGGAACCTGGCTTAGCAAATACCTGTTTTATCTTCTAGCAGAAACAGGCCTTGAGATATTTTCTGGCTTTTTGCTAAAAGTGTCCCTCAAACCACAGCCCTGTTAAAAATGTAGTTTGTTCTTTTTAACTCATGTCGGTCTAGAATGAATATATTGTGAACAAATACAGCATTAAATCCAACTCCTTGAAGAACCTCATTAAGATTCAGAATGCAGAGTGCTTAAACATCCAAAGGAAGGTTCAGCAACTTGATTAAAGATCCCTCCACAAGCTATTGATCTAAACCAAGCCCTTCAAGGTTAGAGTAAAACAATATGAGAGCCACTTGGTGGCTGCATCTGCTTCCCTCTGCCAAGAGACCTCGCTGAGATTAGATGAGCTGGCTACAAGCATTCAAAAGTTCAAAGGAAGATAATCCATTGAGAAGAAGCCTCGGGATAAAGTTTGTCCAGAACTGAAAATAGCCTTGAACCATACTAAAAAGATTTGTTGGCAGTTCGTGTTCATCTGGTGACTTAGAACTGCCTTACGTGCTTTCATGGTAAAACCTGGGTGCCTTCCAGACTCCATAGGTTGTGTTGCCACCCGAAATGAGACGCCTCACTGCAGACCACTGGTTGCAATGAAGTCTGTCTGACAGCAGTGAGAGCTGCAGAAACTCCCAGCGCCCAGCCTCTGTAGGCATTGCCCTGCAGACCCATCAGCATGGGCACAACAGCCTGCACACCCTCCCCACCATTCCCTTTCCCCCGGGATTTTTAAGGCCAGGGGCACATAGCAGCAGCAGGGACGGGGCATTGCCACTCATGGCTGCTCTGTGTCGTGAGGCTCAAAGCCAGAGGAGCCAGCAGGGCCCAGCTACAGCCTCAGCAGTACACTCAGTATTTTTGCAGCATTGCAACAGGGCAGGTTGGTTGTTCCTCTCTGTACAGCCCAGCCCCCTCAAGGCTCCAGTTTGAGCTTCCTCTCCACAGCAGCAGCCCTCCCAGCTACCCACAGTGTCCCAGAGCTCCTTCCCAGCTCATCCCAGCCTTCCCAGGTGGGCCCATTGGCAGACAGAAGGTGTTGATACATTGATACCCTTGCTTATCTCCAGTTGTGGGAGGAAGAGTTTGGTGTGTTTTCCTGTCTTCCCTACCTGGGCACGTGTGGCCCCGCAGCATGCACCGTGTCAGAGAGCAGAAGCTCAACTTAAAAGTAATGACCAGTGCCATTTTTGTTGCCTTCTGTTCACTTGCACCTGTAAGGGTAAAGCTATTAGTTCAGGCTGCACAAGGGCCTTGCAGAAGACCCTTTAATGAGACTGACAAGCTTCCTGATGCTCCAAAACATGTCAGACTTGGTAGCTTCTTTAAGGTCGCTGGTTCTGCTGCAAGGTGCACAACCAGCTGAGCGCCCTCCCATTTGCTGCTCAGCCACAGCCTTGCAGCAACCAAAGACCCGGCAGCTCGTCCTGCACCTGCCTTCTGCCTAAAATCCACAGAGTTGTGAAATACCTGACAGGCCAGGAGGGGATATGCCAGACAAGTCCTGCGCCTGCTTCTGCTAAGGCTCAACAAACGTCCACAATTGATTTCATGATGAAGAAGTCTTTGTGCTAAATGCTTCATGTAACTGGAAAATCAATCATCTTGATCACTGTATTATTTTAAAAGTGATTCACAGTGCCTATTGATTACTCCCATTAGTATTTTATAATTACTATGATGATTTATTTTTAAATCGGTGAGAAAGTTTATGTTACAAAGAAGAATGATGGCCCTAGAAAGGACGAAAAAAAATCTTAGATGTCATTAGGACAGGGTCAGTCAGAATCTGCTAAACCAGCTCACAGGTTAGCTTACCAAAGCAGCTTGTTAATGTTCATCATAAACCATAGGTTCTGACAGGCAAGACTTCATGCAAGAAAGAAAATATTTGAAGTAATCATCTGAAGAATCACCAAACTCATTTCTATGCTAGGAGTCCTGTGCTACAACTTCTTGAAGGTGGTTTGATCTGCACAACATGCACAGGGTTCCTTCAGCAACTGCTACCTTTTGAGAGTTGAAGGTTTTAGGCCTTGGGTCTATTTTTATCAGTGATGCAGTGAAGAATACTAATAAAAAAGACCCTCCTAATAAAAAAAAAGACCATAAGCGGAACAAGAAAGGTGTGGGAAAACAATTCCTTTACTTTCTTGAGCTGATGATAGTCACATTGTGCAAAAATATGTGCTATCAGAAATTATCACAATTTGAGCTAAAACTCAGCCTAGACCAGGGATTACAAGGAAGCTCAGAACAGAAGAGCTTGTGCTCTTTCTGGCTGGGTCTGTATTAAACAGTATGCAAGGAAGGAAGAGATGGATGGGAGAAGATCAGAGAGTAAGTGAGCAAACCCTTGTTTTAAATATGATGTAAATATTAGATGTGTAGTTTTGCTGTCCCAGTGTCTGACCTTAAAGACAAATAAAACAGACACTTGACATATTATTTACACATATTTGGGGCACTTCTAATACAGAAGACGACATTTCTAGGCCTAGCAGTGCTTTGTTATGATACAATGACTGCCAGTCTCATGGAAGGTCCGGGTCTGCCACTGTATTATTGTGGTTTTTGCTTTTTTTTTTTTTTTCTGAAACCGTTCATTCAAATACATAAAAACTGCTACTGCTGTTCAGTCTGTCACAGCATGGGCAGGGCTGGCTCCACGGTTAATTAATCTGAGTTTGCCAGCTAGCCTAGTTAGAAACTGTTGGGAATGAGTAAGTAATATATTGGTAATTAGCAAAGAATGGAAATATTGACACAGGTAACTCCCAGGGCAGGCTCCTGCTCTGGGTAACCCAAGTCCTTCTCTGGAAGCTTGGGGCTGCAAGAGGAGTGACAAGGCATTTAGCACCTTCTCGTTCACACTCTGAAACCAATTTACAACTGGTTTGTGATAGCTAATCAAAGGGAAAAAAAATCTCCTCTCTAGAGCACATTTCTGTATGCCCTTCTAGCCAGTGCTACCAGCCCTGCTCCTGGGTAACATTTACATTGAAACTTTTTTCTTCCCTGGCGTGCATTACCAGGGCAGGGCTTTCAAATTTGGCAGAGGCAATCAACTTCACCCTGGAAGCAGAAGGTTCCTTGCCAGTTGGTGTTCACACCTGTAAGTGTCCTTTAATTTCTGTGCCCTGATACTGCAGAGACAGCAGATGCTCTCAATACGTGTGAGGGTGAGTGAACAGTATTCTTTGTCCATGCAATAGAGAGGAGAAAAAAATATGTAAGTGGGAGCCAGCCCAGCCTGCAAAGCTGACATAAGCTGAACTCGTGGTCTCCAGCCCCTAAGCAGTGCCAAGAGGCCCATAGTATCTACCAAGCAGCAACGAGGGAAGGTCTCTTCTCTGCATGCTCATGTCTTACCCCCCAACACTAATGTTTCCCTCTCCCCGCATACCCCGCAGTATGGGAGGGACAGACCAGCTGCAGAATGGGTGTCTCCACAGGGGAGAGCAGAGCTTTGGCCCTCAGGCTTATGCAGCTTTGGGGAGAGTCCTGGCAACCAAGAAGTCCCTGTCCCCAAGTGCCTGCACTGATTGGGTTTCTGCATGTCCACATCCTGATAGAGGTGATGGGCATGATTCCCCTTTGCTGGCAAATGCTGGGTGCAATGTTGACAACAAGCCTCCTATCCTTCTGTGGGGAGTAGGCATGGTCCCATGGGATACTTGTGGAGGTGGCGTGGCGTATCTTCAGCATGAGCAGGGTGCACGTGGCTGTGGACAGCCTGCAGCCTGTAAGCCTCCTTGACTCTTCCCTACAGCCTCTGGAGCATCCCAGTGCTAACACTGGAGAGGAGGAGGGAGGGAGCACGCTTTCACCAAGGCAGGCAAAGGGCTGAGCGTGCAATGCTCTCAGTCTTGGGTGAGTGGGAAAGGGTGTTAATCACTGAAATGGGAATCACCTGTCATCCTGTTCATCACAAACACCCTGCACTTGGCTGCCCACACTCCCGTCTTCACATGCTGCTGTGGCATCAGAGCACCCAGCCAGCAAGTGGCATGGCTGCGAGGGCTACAGAGCTGCCTGTCTTGGCATGGGCTGGTGCTCGTGACTGTGGCACATCTCCTCTGGAGTACATCCTCCATTTTGGGTGGACCTGCTGGCTGGAGGATACTGCTCATTGCCACTCGGGCAGCCCCTTGTTGTTTGCCATGGAGAGGGCTGGTGACTGGGCTTGGCCCTGTATCTTGGTCTTGGCCATTTTTTGGGTGCCTTGTGCAGCTGCTTGCCTTGCCCCCATCCGGCGGTCTGGTAGCAGACAATCGGCTGGATCCCAGCCCTGCACCAGGAGGGGACCAGCTCCCTGGCCCCAGACACTCACCTACTCTCCGCGAGGCACTGTCTAACTTCTCCCAGGCACAGCAGCTGATAAATCACCCAGTGGCGTAGCTTTGTAGCTTTAATGATCTTGAGGTTGAAACACTGAAATACCTGTCCTGGTTTTATTGTACCAATTAAATCTGCTCACAAAGTGAGAACCAATATAACTTGTCCCAGAGACTATTTAAACAATCCTTGGAGGCACATGCAGTCATATCACCTTTCACTCATTTGTCTCATCCAGGTGACCCCCTGTATACCACCAACAAACAGTATTTGGACCTGTGTGCCTCACTGCTGCTGGCACTGGGTGCACCCACCTTGGCCCCATGCGTTCCCACCACTCTTGCTGGGGGCAGTTTTGGGGGCCAGTGCACAGGCACATGGACAAACCCACTGCCAGGCGCGCCGGCCAGCGCAGCATAGGGCAGGCAGAGGTACAGTCCTGCACTCCTTATGCAAGCCACTGGTGCATTTTGCTTTTGTTGCAGCTGATTGCTATTTCTAAAACTGGCTTTTTATTCATTGGGTGATTTTTTTTTTTCCAGCACTTGAGTTAGTCTATTAAGAGCACTGCTGACATCCCCAGCTCCTATATTTAACGTTTCAAGAAAAATCATGGCCAGGAACGGCAAGTCTTTAGGAGACAAAATAAGACAAACATATGGATCTCATATCCCCTGCTCCCCTCTCCCCCCTCGTCCCCAAACACGGGGGCTTTGGCACAGAGTCTGTTTGTCTTCCAGTTCCTCCAAGCTGTTACACAAGAAAGAAAGTCTCTGCAAACAATCCATTGTAAGCTTGGGTCATCTCTTTCTGGTTATGATTTTTTTGCACTGCTTTGTGATTTGGACAATTATGTTGACAAATGTCATTAGCACCAGTCGGTTTTAGCAACCCAGAATCTAAAGAGTCTTGGATGAGGAAAAGCAGATGGAGAGTAAAAATGGTGCCTTTGATACCACAGAGGCCACTAAATAAATATGCACCTTGCTTGGTTAAAATAACACCTATTGGCAGTAAATGTTGTTATTTTTTTTTAACCAGTGGGGGACTAATCACTCTAGCAAGAGCTAGGCACTCTGCAAGCTGTTCCAGTGCTCTTTAGGCTTACCATGTGTTGTACAACCTCACTGGTTTCCATGCTAGGGAACTGGGTAGGGATTGGTGAAGTTTGCAATATCAAACTGATATTGCAGGTCACGCTATTTTCCCAAGGTGCGCAAAATCCTATCACGCTGTCACACGTTGCTTAGTGTTTTTTTCGGACTAGATTTGCTGCTAAACACCTAATTGTGAATGTGACTCAGGGCGGGGTTCAAAGATCGCTTTCCCAAGCCGGAATGGTATGTCAGGCAAATTTGGCTGCCAGCTCTTTTTGGACAATGTCAACGGTTTTTTTAGAAAGCCAGAAATACAACCAATGGACATGAAAAATCTTGATTTCAAGTCTGTGGCACCAACATGCCCAACCTGGGTCTCACCGTGATTCGCAGCATACAACTGCAGAGCTGGTGGCAGCAGAGACCATAAAACCCAAACCAGCAGAGAATGTGGGCTGCAGCGTGAGCAACAGGGATGTCTCCTGGGACCCTGCCCAGGGATCAAACCCTGCTCTTGCTTTACCTTTTAGAGGTCCAAACCTGGGGTGCTAAGGGGAGTGGGTGTGATGAGAAAGGACTTGGGAGGAGATTAGATAAACTCATGCCAGACTAAGAAACCAAGCCAGGGCCAGCCCAAAAAAACCTAAAATTGACAGTCTGTAGCAGTACCTTGAAATGGTAGCAAAGCTGTTATACACCAAGGGAGAGCAACAGTAGTAGTGAAAGGCAGCAAAGTGTGCCTGGCGTTACATTCATCTTTCCAGCTGTTTGGTTACCTGCCGTATTACTGATGGCACTGAATAACATTGTCAGATCAAGATAACCCATCCATGCTGCCCTTTTCTCTTTAAAACATGCCAGTGATTAAACCTATGTGGGCAGCCAGCATCTCAGAAACTAACGCAGCACAGATTTGTTGCATTTTACCTTAAAAAGACACTGCCAGCTGCTGCCTTGTCTCTGTTCTCACCTGCAGTCAGCAATTCCCTGGTGAGCAGGACACTCGACAGGAGATGGACACACCAGCTTGTTTTCTAGTGATGCTTTGGTAAGGTTAATGCTGGCAGCCTTCACCTCACTGGCTAGCCGAAGTTCGGTTTCTGCGTCTTCCACTTCTGCTCTGACATAAAGCCTTTGTCAAGAGAGACAAGTTACCATGGCAGTGCCTCTAAAATAGAATGAATCCAACACACATCAATACCTGTACAATAAATACAATAAAGTACTACTTATTATGCATTATTCTACATTCACTGGGTAGTAATTTGTGCAGAGGGCTGCAACCAACTTTCATTTAACTATGGGAAAGCAATTCTTCAAATCGGAAATGCTCTGTGCTTGGGAAGGAACAGAGCAGAACTGCTGAGTGATTAAAAAGACAGAGCTCCGGTTGCTAAATTAGAGCTGCTAATGAGGTTGCTCTTCATGGAAAGGCCGATCTATCTCCCCCCGACCACACTGGGTACTGGATCAGGCGCATACTCTCAGAGAAGTGCAGGCTTTTAAAGGGTTTTAGTAAGACTGTGTTTTGTTTCGCAGGAGATCGTGGTTGGTATTCCCGGTCACTGCAGGCTGGGGCAAAGATCTCAGCAGGTCAGGACACATGGCCGTCAGCCAGGCAGGGAGCTCAGCCAGGTTCCCTTCCCTGAGATGGGAGGCATTCAAAGGTGACTAGAAAATCAGCTATATTTACACAGGTGTGAGACTAAGGCTGTGATGTGATGCATTTCCTACCAAGGCATGGGTCTTCCTGGCTTGGGCTGCACGTCACACCCATGCACAGAAAACCTCACAGACAATGTCCATCTTCAGTTATATGCTAGAGCAAGAGAATAACTGTTCTGCATGGGTGCCTCAGACTGGAGTACATGAACCAGTGAGGGGTCTTCCAGCCTTGTTAGTCTGTGCCAGGAAGCCCTTGTGTCCCACTCAATTGCCTCTAACACCCTGAGGCTTTCACAATTAAAAGTGTTCTTCCCAAGCCAGTAAAGACCAAGCTGTTACATTGTTTTGTTTGGTTGAGCATTATAATTTTTTTATTTTTTTATTTTTTTTTAAGAAGACTTTGTGTATCATGCTTTGGCACTTTAGAAATACCAATAAACTGGTTTTCTGGTTGAGTAGTTGACTGTGAGCAGTGGAAGGTCTGTAATGAATATCTATGGGGAAACCTTATCTGTCCCTCCAGAAATAAGTGGTAAAACTTCCTTTGATGCAATGGGTGAGACTTGGAAGAGCTGAGTTTATGTTCAGACACTCCAAAGCCCATCTGAATTATTTGGTTGAATGAGTGTGGAGGTGTTGTTCAACAAATTTTCTATTTATTTCCTCATTCCTCGTTTAATTAACTGTTGTAGTGATGCTAACACACCTGTATAAACTTGTCATCCTGAAGACAGAGCAATTTTCCCTGCAGTACTTTTGAACCCAATTCTTTCTGTTATATTCACAGTGAATAGCATTTACTGTTGCATATGGTGCCACCAAATGAGGTCTGTGAGCCAGTACCATAAGGACCTCTGCCTCTTGTATCTTCACTGATACCTGCCACAGCAGTATGCTCAGGAAAAGATTGTCTTCTCATGTGCTTAGTCCTCCCATTATAACAGTTCATGCAGTTAGGACTGGAGTCTGGTAGTTACATTTTTGAACTGCTGCAACATAGTAACGATATTCAGTAAAAAACCAATGAATTATAAAGAGGATTTAAAATAAATTAATATATGAAAAAAGGTATCAGTGATGTTGTTAAGTTGCATCTCAACATCAAGACAATACTGCCTTTTACTTGCTGGTGTTAAAAAATGCATTATTTCAGAGAAAAATAAAGTCACTTCCATGAAGTTGTACAACATAGCAAAAAAATAGCAGCTATATGAAATATAGCAAAATAGAGGCATAGCATAGGAACAACGAAAACAAGGTTCAACAAAACTCACACAAGTGAATTGTGTCAACTGTATGCACAAAAAAGTGGAGATAGAAGAATCCATGTTGCCTTTATAACTTTTCATAATATGATTTGAACTTACTAGTGACAGACACTTTCTTGTTCTTTATTACAGACTGTCCAGCTCTTAAGGGCAATTTAATTTTTTTTTAACAACTAAAATATGTTTCTGGTAAAAGTCCTCATACAAAAAACGAGTCATAGCCCAGAAGCAACGCTGGCTAGCTGTTCATTAACATTCCTCTATTGAGATATAGACTTTCTTCAGAACTAATATTCCTAAAAACATATGTATACAACTACAAGAAATGTCTTTTAAAAGTGTCATTGTTACTTTAATTTCTCTCTCTTTCTGTATATATGGATATATACACATGCATACATAATTTTTTTTAATTACCTCTTTTTTTTAGCTTCTGTTCTGTACTTTTTCAAATCTTCCTGAATTCTGGAAAAGCTCTGATAGTGGAGGTAGGAAGGGCATGGCAGAAAAGTCCAAGTAGCGGACTCTTCTGGGGACTTGGGATGAGTGAGCACTGTGAGGAGTACAGATAAATCTGCAATGGGTGTAGTTCTAAGGAAAAGAAAAACAAGCAAGGCCAGGGAAGTATGGGAGAGTGAAGAAGGGAGGTGGAAAAATGAAATATATGGAAAACTGTGTGAAATCTTTACACTTTTGGATTTTTTTTTTAAAAAGACAAAATTGGTTTGAGGTGTCTTGTTCACAAAAGGAGAAAAACAACGTGGATGTGATTGGCTTTCCCCCTCTACTTTAGCTGTTGACTTGATGAAGACAGTACAGGATGGAAGAGAATTTGGTATTCAAGATGAAAAACTGCCTGCATAGCTGTTTTGTTGTGGAATAGCTGTTTTTATTCTAAAAAACAGCTTTAAAGTGTGAAAGTTTATAGTGTGTGTTTAGTCTTCGAGAGAAGTGAACCATCCACTGGTGTTTTCTTATGGTGAAGTGGTGGTCAGGCAGTACCTTAAGGCCTGGCAGAGCTTTCACTTAAGTCAGTGGAAGTCTTTCTGTTGATTTCAGAGGGCTATTAATCTGACTACTGTAAATATAATGCTTTCACACACCCTATGCCTGCAACAAGCTCCTGCCAAAGAGAAATACTGAGATACTCTGTACATAAAAGTATGTCTTTCTCTAAATCTGAGATAATGACCATTTTGTTGCTCAGTTCATCAGCCATGCTAGCACCAACGTAGGTAGGAATTAATATGAAAAGAATAGAGAAGGAACAGAAAATATCATTGTGTCCCTAGGTAAATCTTTACTTCTTAAATGCTGCATGCATCTCAAGACAATGTACTGGAGACAATTCAAAGAAGGGCCACAAAGAAAATCCAGGAAGCAGCTATCATGCAAGAAATGCCTCAGTAGCATCCTAAATACAGTCCTAAGTATTTAGACTTCAGGAGGTCACAGTGAAGAATCCCAAGTGTCATGGTGAAGGTGAGTATGGCATGATTATTCATCCTTTTTTCAGACACAAGTGCCGAGAGCCATCAAAAAGAAATAGGAGGATGTTCTGGAGGCAACAAGAGAAGATACCATTCCACATCTGCAGTTTAGCTGCGTAACATAGCCAAAGCTTCTTGTGGGCACCAGGAATGAAAGGGGGTTCAAAGGTTGCTGGATATATTCAATGGAAGAAAAATCTACCAAAAAATTTCAAAAAGTAAGACATCATCTCTGACTGGGGAGGTCCCACAGCGATCGGTTTATTGCCCACATGAGGCTGGGAAAAGATTCTGGTTATTACTATGTGTTCCTCCTGTCCTTGCATCCTTCTCCAGACACCTACCACAAGTGGCTCCTGGGATGGGAAGACCTTTGCTCTGTCAGGGTGCAACCACTCTTACCTGATTATTTCTAAGAAAGAGGGGTTGGGACAACTGCAGCCATGGCTTTCAGCACTACAGTTTCCGCCAACAGGAGTTTCACGTGAATTATGAAATATGAGTTGCAATACTAATGATATTCTTTAATATCATTGGTATCTGATGATATTGTTTCTGAAGTGGAATTAGATTTTTTTTTTTTCTTTTAACCATGTATTTTTGGTGATGAACCAAAGAGAACTGACAATGAACTTTCAGGATGAATAATTAGAAAACAATGCCTATTGTATTCAAGCAAACTCAATCTTAAATGAAATGTCCTCAGACACAGTAAGTACACAACCTCATTAAAATGGAGTGTTTTTACTTCTTTTTCTTTCTCATGAGCATGCTTTACATTTTTAATAATTTTTATATAACTGTTTTCCTATTTTCTACTTGTTTTTCTCATGTGAAAGGTGCTTAGAAGTAACTGGAATCTGTAGTGAAAGTCACTGTAGCAATATGCAAATTACCAACAAGTGTACACAAAGGAAACAAAGTGGTGGAAGAGAAAAATTTGTGCTCATACACTTTTCAGTTACCATCTAGTCATTTTCCCTAAGATTACCCAGATGCTCAACTCTTATCCCCTAAGCCACTTAAAAAAAAATCTCAGCCAGGTGTTTGTTGTACCAATGACAGGTTAAAGTCCTCAGATGGAAATGACATTAAGTGAATAGTTCACCTATTAAAATTCAGGTTTAAAAAAGCTGCACAGTGTATGATGTCTGTTCAGAGCCCTGTGTGGCTTGGCTGTGGTCCCCTGAACCTCCCAGGCTGCAGGGAGCAGGAAACAGTCTCTGGCTCCGGGTGATGCTGTCAACACCATCCCAGACTTCTTACGCAGCAAGGTGATCACATCCCAAAGCTTTCAAAACTGTAGATTATGTGTGGGGAGCTGATTGCTAATTTATTGTATATGCCTTTATAAATACCTGTCTCCATAGTATGTAAAATGGGAAAACGGTGAAGTTCCTCTGAAGTGATGAGCGGGGCAGCTCACCATTTTCTTCGCTTCTGACATTTTAACTAAAACTAAGGCTTCTTCTAAACTCTTACATGTTTATTCACATGTTTTGTATGCCTCTGTATGTTCATCTCTAAACCAAAATAAACAAAACAATGTCTTTTCCTGAAAGCTGATAAGTCTGGGATAGAAAGAAGTATTTAAGAAATTAATTCCAAAGTGAAATTATCTTCCAAATTATTAAATAATTAATGTTTTAAAGAAAGTACAAACCACAGTGAGTAAACAGAATACTCATAATTATTTTTAAAAATGAAAATAAAACTAAAAAAATCCCAAGTAATAAGTAACAGCCACTTCACTGGTGTTTCTGGAGATGTTCTTTGGATGAGAGCTTCAAGCAGAGGTTTAGGTTGAGGGTGGCTCCTCCTCTGGTGGGGATGATGTTTACCTCAGCACATCAGACAGAAACAAACACGATTTATAAATGAGCAAAGATTTTAGTCTGTAGTGGATTGTGGACTGCTTATTGGGAATAATGTAATTAACACCTCGCAGAAGAGAATAAAGGCAAGTGAGCCTTATGCCACCAGAGAACATTTTAAAATCACCTATTTACAAGAAATCATTTAAAGGATTGTGTTGACACAAATGAATAGTAAATCCCACTAGTTCTGTCTGCAAAACGTGTAGCTTCTTTTTAAGGAAGGGGGAGTCTGATGTTCACATAGCCTGATGTTTGTTTCTCTTCAGAAACACTGTTGAGCAAGAGAATTGCTTATTCTTGATACTTTTGTGGTCTTCTGTTCTAAGCTGGCCTGTTGCTTCTCTGTTAATTTGTGTTGAGCTCAGAGGCTGGGAAGGTAAATAAACAAAAAAGCATGTGTAAGAGTGCATGAAGACTTAGAAGAACCAGAGGATGTAGATGCAGAGGATTGCAGATGGGGTTAGTCCATCTCAGCAGGACATACCAGGTGACTCAGGCAGAAAGGGCGAGAAACCTTAGCAGCCTGAGAAAAAACTACCAGTAATGTCAGGAATCAGGTTTCTGTGAAGAGGCGCTTGATTGTCTTAAGTGACTTGAGAAGTTGCAGGATGTTTCACACTGTGCAGGTCACTTGTGTTCAATGCAGCAAGGGATGGAGAGTATTTGTAGATAGCGCTAACGAGGGCAACCTGGCACAGGCATAAGACAACCAGCTTGTATGTTCCCTATTTTAAAAAGCCACCGTTCACAGTGTTAAGCTATTTATACAGTGATAATACTCTGAATAGGGATATAATTGTGCTAAAAGTTTCCTTATGCTGTGCACTACATATACATTACATCCCACCTACATCGTATGTAGCAGACAACTAATTCATTCATACTTGAGCTTGGAAACCTATAATTCATCCCAAGCACGTGAGCATTGACTCCTCTTCCCATAAGCAGAACTCCATGCAGAAATGCTGCAGGATGGGATATTGGTCATTACAATCACTAACAAATAACCAGCCTATAATCTTTAGAGACCGTCCCTACAAACTTTGATACAAGCACCATGCTTTTTTAGTATAGTGAGATGGTACTACAGTTCAGGACTGCACTGCCATTACAAATTGAAGTATATCCAGATTCCTTTGTCATTCATACTGAGTAATAGCCCTGTTTACTGGATGGCAAGGGTGCTAGAGCAAAATTACTTAATAACTGGAATTAACAGCTTTACTAAATGCCTGTATCCACAGTACCTAAACCAGAAAAATGGTGACATGCCTCTGAAGCTATGAGCAGGACAGCTCACCATTACCTTCATATTTGACACAATAAACTAATGCTTCCTTCATATGTGACACAATAAACTAATGCTTCCTTTAAACCCTTATATATTTATTCCTGTGGTTTGTATGCTATCATTTGTTCTGCTGTATGTGTTGATTTGTCTCTTCTAACTATCACCAGAAAATAAGGACAGATTGATGTAGAGGCAGAATGACACCAGTAGGAACAGAGAAACAGGGATATCATGCACAGCTGCACACCCATTTTTAGAAAGCAATGCAATGCAAACAGCTGGAACCAGTTATCACATTGACTCCCAAATTGTACTGCATCTTTTGGAGCATCTTTTGTCACAGTCATCACAAAACTGTCTACAACCTTTCCTGCCAATTTTTTCTTTTGCCCAGCCCAGAAGTGTCCTGGGGTTTCAAACACTGCTTTGCCCGAGTAAATGGGGAGAAGGGAGGGGAAAGGTATATGAAAAAAATAACCATGTTTTAAAATGTTGCAGTGCTAACTAATTTTTCTTGGATGTCATTCAGCTGTCATCAAAATAATAGTTTAGAACATTACTGGAAACACTGTAGAAGAAAATCAAATGAAAACTGAACTGAAGAGAAAACATTAGTTGTAGCTGCAGCAGTGAAAATTTCCTACTGAAAAAAATTAGTGCACTGAGAAAACCATGCATTTTCCAAAGTGGTAACTGTATTTTAGTCTTTATCTGTTAGCTCCTTCTAATTAACACCAAGGCTGTAACAGTCTGTGAAATCACCTTCAAGAGGACAGTGGCCCTCATTAAAATCTCAATGCTTTGTTCACAGAATCTGAAAAAAAATCTCACCAAAAAGAAAAAGGTCAGCAGAAGCAGCAAGGTTTGAATGGTAATCTTGAGAGGTCTTCACTAGACACATTACATAAATTCTTGCCAAGAGCATCATTTTGATTTAAGGAAGTTTGAAATCTTTTTTTATTCTGTTGTTTTTGTTTGCTCCTAGGGACATAGGAACAGCCTGCTGAGTTCATCTGCTTTATGTCAGTCAGAAATGTCTCTGTACAGAGCAGAGGGAAAGGAACATTGCTAATGGAAAATACTGATTTAAGAAAAACAGCAAAATTATTCTGAGCATATAATAATTCCTGCTTAATATTTGCAAATTATTAAAATCACTGAAGATAAACTATTTAAAAGAGTAATTAAATCCATAAAAGAAACCAGATTGAATTTCCAGTTGCTTTTCTATCATTCACTTAAAAATGGCCTAATAACAAATTTTGCAGAGATGTATAATTTTTCCAGAAGGATAATTCACAACCAAACAAGTTTCTTCCTTGCTTAAATTTTCCCCAAATATTTCCACTTGATTGAAAGAAGAAGGACTAGTAATGGTCATCCAATTAATTTCACGCACTTTTCCTCAAGAACAAGACTTCATACATGTGGATCCAAGCGCAGGACTGTGATTTTCAGAAGGATTTGAAGTTTAGTTCAAATAACCCACAGCTTCTGAAATGTGGTGCATTTCCTGGATTAGATTTTTTAAAAATTGTACTTTGTTGATAGCAAAGGATACATTTAAGGAAGATTCTCTTTCTTCTAGTGAAAAGCTCATTGACATTTCAGAGTGCAATTCAATTGCTACTGCACACCATTCAAAGTGCCCCAAAAAACTTGGAGACAACTAACACAGTCTTACTTTCCTTCATACATGCTTTCATACTGCAGAGAAGAAAGCAGAACAAAGCTACACCTAATATGTTGTCTTACTCTGGTATGATGCAGAGTGTGTGCCAAAGCCCAAGACCTTTCTTTCTTGTATTAAAGTGTGTTAATTTGTCCAAAGCCTAGGGAGTTCCATAGGAGTATTTGCAATTAGCTGACTGGCCTGAAGTCAAGCCTCAAATCAAATGGGATATTAGTAATCAAAAAGATATTTAAGGATGGTTTGTGGTTACATTTTATACATATAAGTATTTTGGAACTGTGGTATGTCACGTAAACTTAGAACTAAATATTTTTCCAGTTTTTATGAAAGAAAATAACCATTATTTTACTTTTGATTCATTTTAATACTTTGAATTTTTAATTGCAGAAAATTTTGGCAATTGTAGGAAAAAAATGTGCATTTTATACCAGCACAGAAAACCACGCACACACATACAGAGATATGTAAATCCAAAAGTACTATTTAAATTTTTCTGCTCCTTGTTGCATTCAGCATGTATTTAATGTAATGGCACATGAAAGGTAAAGTAACCAGTTAATTTTTTTAAAGTGAAAAATAATTTATCAATCAACAGTATTATATGAGCAAATATGTCTGCATGTATGTATCTCTATACATATAAATACAACAAGCTAGCAGTGACTTTTGTGGTCAGCAAACTGCAGCAGACTGTGTTTCTGAATATAACTAAGTCACCTACTTACATGCAGAGCAAGAAGGGATAATTGTGTTAAATAATTAATTAACAGGATGAAAGTGTAACAAAGATATCTGAATAGGGCAGAATTTCAAGGTCTCATCTGGAAATAAACAGTACTAGTGCTTTTGATGATTACATTTAGATATAATTTCCAATACATTAGAGAATTTACTACGCCCTTCAAGAGCTGGGAAAGCATCAATTCGAGGTTTTTAGTATTTTAAATATTACCAAGGAGACAATTTTCTTCCTGTCTGAGGATGTCCTTTTGGCTCCAGTATCAAAATCATTATATGTTTTTTGTAACCATAAAGCCATATCAGAATGTCTCATCCTTCACAAATGCAAGTTAAACTTCACTTGTGATTGAATTTGAATGAAAGGAGACCGCTAATTTCTAACAAACTTGATGGACGTCTGTCTTTGTTGTGATGACTACAGAAATTGAATCTCCTAACAAGTCAATCAACTCTACACAGAAATTATAATATATGGGAGAGCTTGGCAGGATGAAGAAGAAAAGCATATTCTCCATTGCACAGAGCCCCTGAAGCAAGGAGTAGCTGCCTGATGAATGAAACAATCAGATCGTTTTTCGAATGATACAAACAGCCTTCAGGCAGAGCATCCTTCTACCTAAAATACTTATTTTTAGGGTATTGTTCCATAGGGGTTCAACAGGTACTTGTGGCCCATTTAGCATGCAGCTGGAGCAATGCCACTGACTCAGATGCATGTGTGGTCCCACAGATGTGGGTACCAGCTCACAGGCTTTCCTAAGAATGAGTTTGGGAAATCAGATCCTTTGACAGATGCACTTTTTATAATAAGATAAGCTATCCAGGACACTGAAATCTCAAAGACCAGCTCCAGAAACAAACAAAAAGCCTCAAAGCCAAGCCTCATGCACCACTGCATTGTGCTGCTCCTCACACGAGTGGGATGCCAGGTATGACCCTCTTCCCAGCCACCTGCACTGCTCCTGGCCCTGAAATTGTCCTGGATGCTGCCATTGCAGTGAAACTGGAGTGGGAAACTCAGAGCCAAGTCTGGTCCCAAAAGGGAGGTAGCTCATTAGGACGGCTTGTAGAAACGATTTATGAAATTTAAGGCCAGAAGGGACCTTCAGATCATCTAGTTTGACCTTCTGTACATCACAGGGCATTACATTTCATCTAGGTATGGCTATATTGTGCTCCATTAGCTTTGTTTTATGTATGAGTGCTTTCATGTAAGGCAGCTAGACTTAAAAGTCGGGATGGGGAGAGGTGGATACTTGTCACTTCCCTTGGAAGTGTGTCTAATGGCTGGTCCTTGTTGGATCAAGTAAGGAAAGTTGTGTCCTCAGTTTTCACCTAAATATATCAGACCTTTTTCCACATGCTGGCTTTGGTGTGCCTTTCTGCACTAAATTAAAGATCCTGTGAGCATTGCCTATTTTCCTTCCATCATCAGATTATTTCTTATTTATTCGCTTCAGTTGTTTTCTGATAAGATAAGCCGAATTTATTACGTTTCTGTCTGGAAAATGCTCTACTTGTTTCAGCCCTAGTATCAGTTTCTTGTTTCTTTGGGGTTTTTTCAGCATCATTTTACAATTGTGCAGGATTCTCCTAGTAGTCAGCTTTGTACTGTACAGAGAGGTAAAATTACCTTAATCTCCTCTCCTATTCACTTCTTTCTTGTTCATACACTCAATGCTCTTATTAACTTTGTTATCACATCAGTAGAATTTCTCATGTTGAATTGCTTTTTGCATTGTGTCCCCTAATGCTCATTCAGTGCCATTGAGCCCAAGGATATGTTTCCACATACTCTCAGGACTGCTTGCCTCCTTTGCTCCTAAGCGTATGATCTAGCACTTACCATACATTGTGTTTAATAGCTTCAGGGCCCTGCTGTGTGGATTTTTTTTTTTTTAACCACTTCACTCCTTTCCATGGTGAGCAAAATATCAAACTCTATAGGACCCTCCCATAAATCGCATCTTTCACCTTCATGCCACCTGATGATCACATCAGAAGTGAAAGTGCTAATGCAGTGCAAAGTAACTCTGAGATCCCTGAATTCAAGACCTATTTGTGTGCTTGGTCTTGGCAACCTCAAGCATTTGCAGCTCAAAAGCTTAAGATTGGGCACAAAAATTAAGATCTTGTGTGTTATTAATCCTCCACATCTGTGAGATCACATTTTCCATACTTTTTCCATTAAGACTGAAAACATGCAAAGAAGAAAAAGAAGAAAATTGCTTATTCAAATTAGAACATAAGATCTTAAAAATGAAACTACTACCCTAGTGAATTGGAGATCTTGACAGCGTCCAGTAGAACTGCATAAAGTTACTGAAATGCTTTCTCTTAAAAGCTACTGTTTTCTCAAGTAAATTTAGCAAGGCCAGCATGGTAAACAAACAGTTAACTGGAGATAGGTACCGTGGGATTTCTTTGTTCATGTCAGCTTGTTCATCCAGAACATAAGGTCAATGCCATGATCTTCCTTTTCTAAGACTACAGCGCTGTCCTGTGAAAACAAGAGATGTTGTGGTTTGCATTTATATTGATCACAAAGTGGAATTAACAAACTCAGTCAACATCATGTCCCATTGCTATAAAGCTTATTTTATTTAAATGCATTTGTGTATCCCCCTTTGTTTCATGGAGGTATACTTCAGCTTTCGAATGCATTGTTGGAAAACAAAAGACAATGTGCACTGAATCTGGAAAAATCCATGCTTCATAAATCAAGGGGACAATCTGGCCTTCATTATGGAAAACTCAGGGTGAAATCCTGGCTCCATTGCAGTCAGTGGAAAAACTCCCATTGACTTCACAGAGGTCATGGTTTTGCTTTGCTTTCTAATGTGAGTGTTGCAGAGATTAGTCTGCGCCTTGCATGTTTTCCTAAGTTGTAGGCTCACCAGCCTTCAGTCTGCAAAGCAACAAACTAATTGAGATGCATCCAAATAATTGTCATCTTCTAGCAATCTTCAGTGTCTCTCTTAGGGCTAGTTACAAGCTGCACTCCCATACTTGGTAATAAATCCTGACGTTTAGCTAACAGACCACAGGGCAGCATTTCCTGAACTCTTTCACTTCTCTTTCTCAAGAGAAGTATCTTTTCCCCACTCCCACCAAGCTTCTTTTTCACCTCTCTAAGTGATGGGCCTGGGATGGAGGGTGCAGGTACAGTGGCAGCCTGCTTTCTGCCCCTGCGTGCAAGGCCTTGGTGAAGCCAGAGTGGCAGAACAGCTTTACTCTGTGATGAATGGATGCTTTCCTCAGTGTATTGCTGCCAGGACACATCACCAGAAAAACTCATCATGGCAGACAAAGGGATGGAGTAAGAGTGATTGATGTATGTGCTGTCAATTGAATAGATGTACCCACGTACTTTGGGTTAAAAAACACTACTATCAATGCTCATTACTCTGAATACCCTGTGGTTATGCACACCTACTGAAGACAGGCTGTTCTCTCAAGGTTTTGTCATCCAAAAAAGTGGCAAAAATCTTTATGTGTGCAAGAAGGAAACCTCTGCACCCCTAACAAAGATATGTTTGGTAAACAACTTAAGAAAAGTGCTGTGACAGGGAACTACATCTGGGCAGTGCACAGGAGGGCTGATACCACCTGATTTCCTGCCACAGAAAAATACTAGGAAGGATGAGGGAGCAGGATGCAAGGGAGCAATGCTGCCCTCAGACCTGTTCCTGGTTCCCTGCAGCCTTTCACAGCATTTGTTGCTTGGCAGCTCATTCTTACGCTTCCTGGTACCTCCCTATAGGTGCCCATTTAAGTGAAATGTTACCTGAATAATTAATTATCCTTTCAGATCGTCCTGCTTGTTCTCTTTGATTTACCAAAAAAAAACCCCAAACGAAAACATACAAGGGCAGGCAAGTCCTGTCAACTGGCACAGAATGACACTTCTCTTGTGTTTTCAGCTGCCACTCACAAAGATGGTGAGGAGAAAGCACTGGTGGTCTCCTCCTGCTGAGCCGGGTATTAAATAGCTTGCTTGGTCGCAGGAGACCTGGCCTGAGCAACATTCAGAGCTTGGATTAGAGACAAGTGCGAAGCCTATAAAATTCTCACTGCATGCAGACTCTGCGTGTTCTTGTGATTTTTAAGTCCAAACCCAAAACAAAGCGTTTTTGTGCTTCCAGAAAAGTTTCTTTATTTTCTTTTTCTTCAGCCAGCACTGCTCAACAAAATAGACCTAACTTCACAAGTTGTTTTGGCTGATCCAAAAGTTAATCTGTACAGTGCTATGTGAATCAGACCAGTGGCCAAATCTCCAGTTGGTATCAATCTCTGACCCTCCATTTAAGTCAATAGCCGATGGGGATAGACATCAGCTTTATGTTCTGGTTCCTGCTGTTTCCCTGGTCCTATCTGCACATACCAAGTGGGTATCATGAGGCAAAGTAAATGTGGCCCGAGACCTACTTTTCTGTGGGTAGTAGCTCTGTGCAGGAAAGTGTAGAGGCAGACCAGAAAGAGACTTTCACTTCTGTCATCCAAAACTGGAGTGTGAGCTCTTTTTCCTGGCTATACTTAAATGTTAAGAGAGGACAGAGACTAATCCTAAATTGATCCAAGCTGCATGTATCTTATTGCAGCTGTCAGGGTCTCCTGGGATTCTCCAGCAGTCCTAATCTACACAAGTGCGGGGCCATTGCTGTCTACAGGACAGTTTCACTTACACTTACAAAGTGTTGCTCAAAGTTCAGCCCTTTATAAATATTTGGCTAGGGGGATACACATAAAGATGCTGCTTCTAATGGCTGGGAGTAGCTAACTCTGCACTGTTATGGATGCTGGGTGCCCATGGGGGGCCCTCCTCTGCAACATCAGTGTGATCAGGCCTGGCTTTGTACAAGGCTGGAGAGTGTTTAAGGCAAGGAGACAAACAGGCTGGTGAAAGGACCTGGAGCGGCCGTGACTTGTGCACAAGTGTGTGCATGTGCATGCAGGCAGAGGTACACGGGCAGCTTGGGGCAGGGGCCTGCCTCCCCAGCTTCCCCTCTCCCCTCTCCGGCATCTCTAGATGGCACAAGCAGGTATGAGAAAGTCTGGCCCTGAGACTTTGTGGATCTTTGGTTCAACAGCCCATTAGCAGTAAAACTATTAATCTTCTCATAGACATTTGGAGAATAAACCACAAACCGCGCAATAACAGCCAGTAGGGAGAGATGAAGCATTAAAAGGTGTCTGTCTGTCAGAGGCCAGTGTGAAAGCATAGCTCCAGGGCTCAACCGAAGAGCAGTGAGCTGTGATCCCTGCACCCCCTGGCTTCCCAGCTGGGACAAGGTTAGAAAGACAAATGTGACCAGCAGGGAAGACCTGATCTTGCAAACTCTCCCAGCCCGTTTGGCTGCAGGGGAACTCAAGGAGCCAGTCTGGCCAGGCTTGGGCAAGGGACCTTAAGAAAGATTCAGTGGTGGGTGCAAGGTTGGGTCAGCCTTGATTAGGCTGTTGAGGGTCTGCTCCTGATGGATACGATGTAAATTAATTAGCTTTTGTCTTTGATATGAAATTCACTATGGAAGAAGAATTTTTCCAGGGTATGGCTCTTTTTGAGGAGCACATGAAGACCTGCTCATCAAATAAACCATTAACCGGTGCACTCATCTACCATCTACACCTCATTTTTCTCTTTGGTTTATTTTAAATATTATTCACTGATGCAGTTGAAGCATCACGTGGTTATTTGGCAGCTACCTGGGAAAGCAGGAATTAGCATGTAACATCACTAAGATGCTGGTGTCCTCATCCTATCTGAGCAAAGTCTCTGTCTTTGGGTGGCTTGACTCCCCCTTCCCATTACACCATCTCCAGTAGAGCAAAAACAACTGTCTCTAGTCCTAGCCCTAAGGCAGTCAAGGAGGAACTGTGAATAATGTAAAGGAGGCAAAATCTCACAATCCAACAAGGTGAAAATATTGGTGACTTCCTCTAGTTTCAGCAGAACTGGCAACTGGTGAGCTTTTTGTCTTTCTTTGTATTGCAGGACACCTTTTCTTCTCATAGCTTTGTCTTTGACAGTGGGAGAGGTCACACAGATTGACCCCTGCCAGTATTACTTAGGAGGATGGCTATTTTCACAGGGTCAAGAGGAAATCAGAAGTCAGCTATTTTTGCTTACCTCACTGTCTCTGACTGTCTGCCCAGTGGTGGTCTTTATTTCAGCTCCATGTAAAGTAGGATGGGCTCCTGCTTATTGAATCTATATGTCTTTATAAAGCAACGGTTGGGTCTTCAGGATCATGGTACAGGGAACATGCACACCATAGTCAAGATGTAGCTGCACCTTGAAATGCACCCGAAGGCAGTTGCATGGGACAGGTAAGCTGTCTTACCTACCAGGACAGGGGTGCACTGATTAACAGGGACAGCAAAATCTGTCCTAAAACCAAGGCAAACACTCGGACCATGGCCTGTACTCATCTCCATCTTACTCCTGCCACAAAGATTTCTGGACAACCCAAGCAAGAAAAATGAGGTTTCTGTAGAAAGGTTGAGGTTTTAGATGTAAGAATGTAACTACTGTTCAAAAGAAATAAAAACTAGCTCTAAAAGAAAACTGAGGGCGTCACTGATTTGAAGATAACAACCATCTCCTGTTTGCTTAAACTGTGATGTGTATACAAGCCCACATGTACACCACAGCTGATTAGCCTCCTATCTTTCTTGCTGAACATGAAAAAACTGCACATGCACAGTGGGTAACAAACTAATTATCCAGACCACTGGTATCCAAGATACAGTCTATGAAGATTAATGTTTGCATTTTCCCTTAGAGTGAGAGATAGTGGCCTTAAATAAATTGCACTGAATTGCAGTAATGGACAATGAAAATAAATCAGTTTCCTATTTCATTTCCAGCCTTATTATATGATCTCCAGCTATCTGAGGTGATTTCCACAGCTGGCAGAATACTGTGATTACCCCTGGCTATGTATTGAACTTGGTAATCTCTTCAACACAGCAGTAAAGACTGCTGCAACACCAGTGGCTTCTGCTCTCTGAACCCCTGCCCTCCCTTTCCTCAGCAAACCCACCCCTGGCAGCTGTGGGAGCTGAAGCAGCAGTACTTGAAAAGGTCCATCTGCCTTCCCCATACCTGTTTTTGACCCCTAGAGACAACATGGTTGCTCTGATGGTGGGCAATGGGAGCTGTGAGAGGGGTGGCGGGACGGAGGGAGGGTTCCCTCAGGAATCTGGCCCACATGCAGGCTGCCCCTTCCTGACTAATTCCCACCTGGTCCCAGCTGAGTGGGTCAGACTCATGGAGTCTGACATCAGTGTGAGGCGGCAAAACCACTACGTCCCTGAGGGCACATCAACAAGAACGAAATTCCTCAGGGTTTGCCCCTCATTAGTGATGGTCACTGCTTGATAGCAGTCTTTCCAGTGTATGAAGTTGCTATGCAAACAAAGGCTGAAGAAGCCAGTAGGACCTAAAACCAGCAGAGAAGTCAAAATAACATTTAAAAAAAAAAAGGAAAAGAAAATGAAGGCTTGCCTTGCTGTGACAAATAGTCACAAGAATAATTAGGAGCTGTATTTTCAAAACGTCTCTATAAACAAAGACCCCCACACTCAATCATTTTTATGTTTTGGGTTTTGTCTTTGCTTTTGTGTACACAAATACGATATGACTGTACCCAAACTGCCCCAATGTTAAGAATTTCCTGGCTGCTGAAAAGCTGGTAAATGTAGCTGTTAACATAATAGGCTCTTTGGCAGCTGGGCAAGATGGTGAGCCTGGGCTGAGGAGCACAGAACTTCCCCATCATCCCTGGCTGGAGAAATGTGGGGACAGCTTGAATTACACTAGCAGGCAACCTGATCTTGGGGCAGGGAAAGCAAAAGACATGAGCCGTGTCATGCACAATTCAGCTGGAGGCTATGTCAAGGAGATCAGGACTCACTATTGTAACACCGAAATCAGGTGCCGAAGTGTGCATAAGGCAATGTCTGCATATGATTGCATATACAGAGTGCAGCCTGACATGAAATGGCTTTGAAACCCAGGCCTTTTATGGAAAAGTGCTCCAACAATCTGCTTTCAAATTGGAAATTGCATCTAGCATTTTATCTATAGTTTCTGGACATCTTAGTGTTGCCCCAGAGGTTTCCTGAATGAGTAGGACTGGGAGAGTTGACGTTAACAATAACTTATAGATGTTTTTTTGCCAGTCTGGAGAGAAAAAAAGAGTATGAGTGAAACAGGGGCCATGCTGCAGTTATCTTTTAGTTTAAATAGTTTTGGAAATGTTCTGTGTGGGTTTTTTTCTTGGTGCTGTTTTGTTGGGGGGGGGGGGCTTTAGTTTTTTTTGTTTGGTTACTTGGTTTAATCGTATAAACTGAAAGGTGTTTATTTATGGCTCTTTGTTGGTTCTTGACTTGAGTGTTTTATGTGCTGTTGCCTTCTTGAGGAAAATTACAAACAAGTGAAGTGACACCCATCATACTGACCCTTGACAGAGCCCAAAACGTGATGTTTCAGGATGTTGCAGAGAAGATCAGAGCTTCAGGACAAGCAGTGTGTTGCAGCCCTGACTCAGAAACTTATTCCTCTGATCACACATTGAAAAAAATACCTATAACATTGAAGCAGAACTTCACTACCTTTCTATGCTTGCATCTTATTTTATATGGCTACTATACATTTAATTCTTTGGTTTGGGGCATTTCAAGGGGTGTGTGGGCATACAACTGTGTGTGTATGTATGTATACACACATTCTCTCACATAGAGAACTGTTGGAGATATTTTGCAGGCACACATTGTCTGGCTTACTGGCTGACACAAGCAGCTGCTGATTTTATTAGCAGAGCCAGCCAAATTAAAAAAAAAAAAAAAATCCAGACAATCTGATGTCTTCTGTACAGATCCATCACTCCATCATATGACAGAGAAGATTTTTGTTTCAGAATATTTATTGACCTTGGACCTCTGAGACCTCTGCAAACTGTGTGGAAAGCATGAAAAAGCATAAATAATACATGTTTGGTCAGGTAGTTACATACATTGATTGGCACCTTCTATTGCTTGTCTTCAGGGCTAATTTAGTCGCACTAGTTTGTGAGACAGTAAAGAACATTTTCATCTTGCCAGACAAATTTATGATTGTTTGCAAGCTGTAAAAAGAATCAAAATAACAAAAGTTAGTTCAGTCAGTATTGATTTTAGGTTCTTTACAGAAGGAACTTTTGGCCATAATGTCAAGATAATTAAGAAATTAGCCATTCTGGTGGGTACTAAAAGCCTTTCTGATAACTCCACTGCGTGCCAGGGTGCTTCCACAGACACTTAGGTACATTCTACAAATCTGTCCATGTGTCTTCTCTTGTGTTTGTACAGTATCTACCCCTAAGGACACAAAAGGTAATCTTAACATCAAATTATTAAAATATCAGATTACACAGCCTTTACTGAAGTGGTCATTAATTGCTTTGTTCAACAGAAGTATTTTTACTTACCTTGAAAACTCTGAAATACTTCTAATATAGGCAGAAGTATATGAAATTTAGCTAGATTGTATTACTCTAAGAATACATCAACAAATCTTCTGTACAGCAGTATCCTTCCAGACTTTTGATTTAGGTAGCATCAGGTAAGCTTTAAGTTTGTATTATTCTCCCCTTATTCTTTTTACCTCTTCATTGTTATGAAGAGATAAGAAAATAATATTCAGGATAAATAATGCAAAATCATTGCTTCTTGTCTTTCTTTCACTCCTACCAAATGTCTAGGCTTTTAACCATAAACTAATTTGCAAGCTCCTACTGCAAAAGATGTATGTGCCTCAAATCAACCACTTCCCGAGAAAGTTGGTGTATAAATGTCTCCTGGATTCATAGGACAAAAGGGCTTTTTTGGGTTCATTGTCTACTCTAGGTGAGCAAAGAAAGCTCCTAATTCTGGGCAGAGCATGCTCAATGGCCCATGATCAACCTCTGAGAAATGTTGCAAAGAGCATCTTAAAAACTACATGTATGGGAAAATCCAATAGTACACTGTTTCACTGGTAACAACCCTTGGTGTTAAAATATGACTGATTTTTGGTTTGCATTTTTTCCTTCAAGTTTCACAACTCGATTCTGATCTGATTCTGTCTTATCAGTCGAATCATGAGGATTGCCTTACGTTGCTGTGTAAAACACAGTGGTGTGCTTGAACAAAAGAAGTGGAAAGCACCAGTACTGGTGGTGCATGTTTCTTGTGCAGGTTAGTATGTCTCCCAGTCTATCCCCAGTATGAGTTAAGCAAATAACTTTATTCAATTTATTAATCTTCATGTTCTCCTCAATTTCCAAAAATAGGTGTTCCCTGCTCATCTGAGATGGTAGTTCCTCTTACTAAAAGCAAGAAGCTTCCTTTGATCTTTCACTGCTTAAGTATAACTGAGTCGAGACAACCTTCCAACTAGCTTGTCTAATTTAAAAATGGACAAAGAAGGTACATGCTAAATGTTTTTAAGGACAAATAGGCCAATATTTAAAAAGCACTAAGAGCCCTTTCGCTCAATATGTTCCCAGAACACTGTACTATTTCCAATTATCCTGCTTTTCTTCAAACCTAGAAACAACAAATGAATAACAGATGTCAACTTCTGTTGAAGGCTACCTACTGAATGCTAGCTGCTCTTGCTTATTGGAAACTCTTTTAGAATGATTTCCCTTTCTTTCTGTTACCATGACAATATTCGGGCTAATCCCATGGGTTTTTTTCACATCTAAGAACACTGTGTAGGCAAGTGGAATTATCATTAAAATGAATCCTATTTACAACTGATAATGAATGTCTTAACTGTGCCCTTGTTTGTAAGTGTGGCATTCTTAATACAGTTCTTTCAGGAAAGATAGTATGGAAAATACAAACCCTTAACTTCCTTTGATTATAAATAGTTGATTGTTCCCTGGCTGTAGTAGGCTATGCATCATGTTGCTATGAAAATACTCTCTTGTTGTGTTGAGAATGTTCTGCTGTCCTACAATGGGACAAAGTCACCCTGCCACACTTACTGTCTGTGTGAATGTGTAAAGATCAGCCTCCAAATTTATCTAGATATCAAAATATCTATCCAACTCATCTTGTGCTCAAAAAAAAAAAAAATTGAATTCTAGATTTGATTTATTTTTAAAACACCTCCAATACTGAAACTACATTAATTTGTACATATAAATCCTAGCACATACATCTCTAGCTAGCCCATAAACACATAAACCACCTCCACTCCCCATCTCCAAATCCCTGCAGGCTGAATTGTAGTCCATTAAAAAACATGGTTCTTAAAACCTTATGCAATAGAGCAACTAATGTGGGGAAGAGGTACATGCACTGAGTGGAATGGTATCTGTGGGAAATGCATTTCTCTCAGTTTTCCTTTTGTATGCTAACAAAAAATCAATTACATTATTCAGGGTCATTTATACATGTGGAAACCATTGGTGTGGGTATCCAGAGTAGGGGCCTGTAGTACAATCAACATAAGCTTATTTAAAAAAATATACGTAAAGCTAGCTTGATATCTTTTCTGCTGGGGTTACAGGTTTGACTGTTAAAGGTAATAGTGTTAATGTAATGTATTTAGACTTCTGTAAAACATTTGGTCTGATACCATATGACACTTTGATTAAGAAATTAGAACAATACAAAATCAACATGGCCCACATTAAATGGATTAAAAGCTGGCTATACTATTTATTAATGACTTGGAAGAAAAATGAAAATCTTTACCAACAGAGACAGCAGATTACACAAATATTGGGGAGAGAGCTAAATAGTGTAGAAGACAAATCACTGAGAGAGGGAGTGACCTCGAACACTTGGTAAACTTGTCTGTCCAAACAAATGCATTTTAACAGAGCCAAATTCATAGCCATAGAACCAAAACTCAGCCCATGCTTACAGGTGGGGGCAGATCAGGGGAAGACTGTGGATTTGGAAAGGTTTCAGCAGCTGCAGTAGACAAATGGTTCAGCCTTTGTGTTTGACTCCCACAGAGTCACTCCTTCCAGCTCCGGAAAGGGTCAGAAATGAGCTAATGGTGTGATCAAAGACAGGAGAAACATACTTTGCGAAAATACCTTGAGAACTGTTGTCTATTTACTCAATTGAAAGGAGGGTTAAGGATTGATGTGCTATGAAACCTCTGACTGCCTAAGTAAGGACTGTACATTTGATGTGTTTGGTCTCTTGGAGAAAAGTATATGTCTCAATGCCTGGAAGCTAGAACTGACCAAGTCAACATTAAAAATGAAAAAGAATATTAGACAACTGAATGTTACTGACAGCAATGAAAGAATCTGTGAAAGGCTGCAGTAGATTCTTGACTGCTGCTAAGTTAAAGCAGTGTTGAGATTAATTTCTAGAAGTTATATGGTAGTCCAAGCGAGATCTGATACAGGGTAGTCCTCTGATCTACATAACACAGAGAACAATAATAAGCAATTACAGTTTTAGCCACTTAAAACAAGTAAAAGAAAATCTATGAAATTTGGCCCTATTACCAGCAATAAAACAAACAAAAATTTCTCTTAATGTTAACTTGGGTCATGAACTGGAGTGGTGACTATGCATGTAGGGCAAAATCCAAACAAAGAATTTAGATCTTGTGGCACCTGAGAGAATGACAGATTCCAGCCTTCCCCCATAGTCCAAACATCGCATATCAGTGTATAAGGTATGGTAGATCTCCTTGCTTCTGGGATGGGAACTGGGGGCCAGACAAGATGCCCACAGGCATCTCAGAGGGCATTCAGCATCTATTCTTTGGCACCTGAGTGGGTCCCCAGCTGCCTAAGTCTCTTAAAAGGCTGAGCTTCAGGCCTTCCTCCCAAACATGGGGCATTTGAGCAGAGGAGACAGAGTTGTTGTCAGGCATTGCGTCTGCTGCCTCCTCTTTTTGCACGTGACACCTGATGAGTTGTTGACAGACTCCTTGCTAAGTACTTTCCATTTTCTGTGAAAAAGTAATGAACAGGATACATTCAGACCACTCAGGTTTGTTAAATACAACAATTCCCACTTCCATTAATAAATTAGATATGTTGTACTCATTTGATAGCTTGCTGGTTTCAAATGGCACATTAATACTCAGTTAATCATTTTAGTTTAAAGAGGAGTATTCCAGGGAACTGCCAGATTTACATCTCTCTCTGTGTTATAAAGGTGGTATTTTGTGTGACATAGGATGTAATTTCCATTTCAAGTGCTTCCTCGTGCTATTTGTTTGCCTGAGACAAATATGGTAACTTACCAGCTAAGAAAGGGCCATTTCCAGATCATTTTGGTGAGTTGACGTGCTGGCACTTTCATACATAGTTTTTGTGTTAATTCACAGTCTCTAGCTAGTTCATGACTTTTTTCTATATGTCTAATTCCAAAGTTATAAGCCACAGAGCAACACTGTCTTAACATATGCATGCATGTGTCTGTATGCAACCATATCTGAAAATATTAAAATATGTTCCAGAAACATTGTAGTCTTCAGGGGAAGGGGGAGAGCAGGCATTTTTGGAAAGTGAAATCGCCGTTGATAAGCTCCCCTACATCATTATTCTTGTTAGTGAATGAGCAAAAGCCCTGGGTCTTCAACCACTGGGGTCCAGCCAGCCTCTGTGGCCCCCTCCAGCAGCTTCGTTCTGTGGATCTATGAGTCTAAAAACTCCTTTGGAGAGAGACCATCTCACGATAATTTCATGCAGGTTAACCCTTCTTGACAGCTGTTTAACTTGGAGGACTTGGCACCTCTTGGTGACTCAACTGTCTTTTTATCAGGAGAGAAGCAGATCACCCTCAGACTGTGATGTCACCCATTTTAAGTCCCAATTTGTTGTGTTTCTGTCAAGTACGGAAATTAAACCTGGTCATCTTGTGTATAAGCTTGTAATGTCCTAGCTTAGATGAATGTCTGAAAAGCCTGGTAGTTCTCTTTGGAACTAAAGAGTGGGCTGGGATGCATAGATACCCAACAAATCCTAAGTGCCAGCTGTAGTGAACCACTTAGGGTACAGCATCTCCTATACAACGTCTGTCAGTAGACACTCTCATTATTCATTTTATGTATATATATCTGTACACACATATATATGTATGTATGTACATATATATGTGAACATTTTAATATGTATTTTATGTATGTATTTATAGACACACATACATACACACACACACACATACGTAATTCACTAAAAAGAGCACCCGCATGTCATCCTAACGAGTTTCTGACAATTCTTATACCAGTGCAAATACATTCCTTTTTTTTTTTTTCCACATTGATTAGCAATTTAAAAACAGATTTTCTACCAGAAATTTCCGATTCCAGGAAAACAAATGGGCTTCAAGTTGTAACCTGAATATAATAGTGAATGCTAATGTTCTAAGGGTACCCTGATATTGCCATTACACAGCTGATCACAGTGTCGAAGAGCATAGCAATCTAGCATCTGTTTCTATCACTGTAGTACTAAAGCAATGTTATATAATAAGCATGGGAGGAAGACTGCCTCTCTAAAAATGTGAAGGAGTGCTCAGTAAATAACGTTCCTAAATAAAACAAGGACATTGTGGCAAAAGACCTTCCTTCCCACTTCTTTACTTTAGTCAAAAAGCTCTCCATGTAATTGCAGGAAGGAGTGCATTTTGTCTTAAAAAAATGTGTCTTTCAACTACATTCAAGCCTGTACCTGGGAAGGACCGAAATGGAAGGACAGAATTCAAATTAATTTCAATCTTGATATTATCTGCTTAGTCAACTGTATTTCTAGGATTAGAAGCATACAGTATTTTGAAGCAGGAAAGAAACCCGTCTGTGTTTTCTTCCAGAAAACAGTTATTAACTGGAGCTTGAAAATAAATTTTGAAAAAATTACCTGGGTATTACACAGCTTTCCTGAAACTGCCAGCTTTCCTGGCCTACCATGAAGCCTAGATTTCAGAAGTGGTTAGCACAGAACTGTCTTAGAGTGGTATATTACTGTATTCAGTTGCATGACACAAAATATGCTTGCAGCAGCCCAAGGCATTACACTGAGATATGTGTCCACCTGTGGTATGTGAGCAGTCCCACGGATTTCAGTGAGGCTACTCATGTTCAAAGTCTGACCAGTGATTAACTACATTTGCTGCATCAGGACCCACCGTGGCTTCTAAAAGGGGTTTGTTTACGGACTGGGGTCCAAAGCTAGGGAAAATGGGATTTTCAAGTTTTGTGGTAACAGGAGAAGGAAGATGTGCCAGGATCAGAGAAAATACCTATCATAAAGAACAGCTTGGGTGACTATTTTTTCGTTGGTCTTGAGCTACAGAAGAAGTAGCTGACGTCTAAAAATTTAACCGTTTACTAAGAAATAGCAAAATGCTTATAAGCCATTTCACTTTTACTTGACTATGTATATATGATACCCATAGAGTATCTGGGGTTCTCCCTGGGGGAGATACTCTATATAGGAATCATTGTTATTCTGTGTACATAATGGGGGGTGGGAAGCAAAGGAAGAGACAGGAATGGTGGGTAGGAAGAGAGGAAAGGATGGAGAGTGATAGGAAAAAGCATTATTCACAATTATGTGGATTAGTGTAGACAGAATTATGTGGCTTAGTGTAGACAGAACTACATGGCTTCTGTTCTAATCAAAGCCTCAACTTCCATATGAGCATCGGTCCTGACAAGGATTGCCATGATGGCAAATACTGACATATCACTATAATAAAAGCAATAAGTTGATGAAGCAGATCAGCTAGCCCACCCAGCATAAAAACTCATTGCTTATAAACAAAGAAGCTGGCTTCATGGAGATTAATTAGTATTTTTGTGATCCCCAGTTATAGGCTAGACACCTACCACCTCCAGAGAAAATCTAACTGTGTTTGGCATCCTAACAAGCTGCAGTGGTTTTAGCCAACTGCTGCAAAGGCATGTCAAAGTCCTAATTATTTTGAAGGGGACACAACAATGCACTTCAAAAGATGACCAGTGTCGTTGCAATGGCCCATAAACTCTTCTCAGTAATTAGCCGTTAAGCCTGCGATCACAGAAATAGGGTGAAGTTGATATGTTCCAACAGCACTGTTGAGTATGATTTCAAACATGTAAAAGCACAAACACTTATGTCTGTGGTGTGAACTTACATATGTGTATGTAACTTCATTGACTATATGCTTGTAATTAAATATCTCCAATGGTTTGCACAGAAGACTTTGAAGAAATGCTGCTGTTCTTTCCAGAGAATTACCTGTAACATATTGGGTGAAACTATGTCCCCTTTGTGTGAATTTCAAAAGTCCCAGCTTCACTAGTGCCCACTCTATACTTTCTTTGTATCCTGAAAGGAAAATAATGGCTTTTCTCACATCAGGAATAATGAGTAGAAGATGATGTCAAATTTCTGTTCCAAAAGACAAGGATATAGAAGGAGTTTCTTCACTCTCTGTGATGCATGAAGACTAAGTGCAATCTGTGCCTCCTGGCTGCAATGCATATATCTGGAATAGCATCAGTAAGTGTATTTTTTGTTTCCTGTTTGATATTATTCATTAAATGTATTGTAACTTTACACTTAAATCATGTCAGCTATAAGTAAGAAACAACTAAGGCATGGAGGTATTTCCCAATTAATAGAAAAAAACCCAAACCACCTTGTAAACTGATCCAAGAATAAAATTCCCAAGAAATACCTTTAATAGCTTCTGTGGCATTAAAGGACCTGAAAACTAAAATCAGTACAATATTTTACATTTATTAAATTAGTTCTTAATGTCAGAAGGAAGCAAAGCACATGTGCAAGGGTCACTGTAAGCATCATCCTTGTTCAGATTTGTCTGCATGTTCCAGTGGGGTTGTAATGATTTCCACATCTGCCAGACTCACACAAAGCATAGGAGTAGGTGTAGCTGCTGAAGCAGGTTGCAGCTGGTAGAAGTCAAGCAAATCTGTGAGATCTGCGTAGTCACCAATCTTAGGTTTTTGTGTAATTCTCTCTATTTTTGTGTTGGGACATTCTACAAATTTTTATCTACTTACCTTCAAAAAACTCTTGTAAATTGAGACCTACTATTGCTGCCATTTCATTCAAAGATACAGCTACCAGAAAAAAGACACAGGCCAATATTGTCATGATCTGGGCTGTAATAACTTCTCCATGGCCAAAGGGAGAGTCCACAAAGGAGCAGAAAGTTGAAACTGGGTCTTTCTGAATCTCTGTTAAGATCTGGCCTACGGACTGCATGCATTTCTGCATGCCTTCATCCTCCAAAGACTTGCCTGAGTTTACTTCTATGCCCGTCAGTTTCAATGGGCTTGATGAACTGCAAAATCAAGCACACACATAAGCCATCACCTCTGACAGTTTAGAAGAGGAATAATTTCTTAAGAAATACATGAATTACAGAAGGCAAGATTTTGACTTCAGTCTTCTGCAAGCCTAAAATGTGCAACTACCAGGAACTCATGCCTGGAAGTAGCAAAACTTTGGTATTTCATGGATGATTTTAGCAAATTAATTATTCAAGTAGTCATTAAGAATACATGTCCTCAGGGTCCTTCTTATGGCTTCCAAAAAGTTAATTACTGGTGAATTGGAGTTTTCTCCTGAAAGGATTGAAGCAGATGCATTAAACTTTGTGGGATCTGCTCTGTATCTTCTGACCGTCTTGCACACACAGGGACATGATTGGTTTGTGCTGCTGGAGGCATCCTGAGGAAACTGCCAGTGCTGTGAACAAGCGTGAAACAAGCGTGAACAAGCGTGAACAAGCATGAAAAGTTCCTGCTGCCCACACCATCACTGGAGCTGCCACTTAGCTGCTACCTCCAAAGATACTGTCAGGTAATTGGCTGTTTGGGACTGTTTTGGGGTGGGGGTTGTTCCTCTTCAGAGAAACACAAGCGTGGTTGGTGAGGAAAAACAAAAGATTTAAGCTGAGAACTTTTGCTTCCAGCAGTTTTTGCTGAACTGTATTTAAAATAAGAAACCTCTTCCCTCATAGTGCTGACAACAGCTATTTAATCTAACTGTTTGTGAGAGACTGAAAGAGTTAATGTCTCAAACATTGTGGTGGGGCAAGTTCTGCTTAAAGACAAACCCTGCACAGCAAGGAACCCAGGTGAAAAGCCCATCAGCTCAGACTTCAGCAACAGGAGGGGGACGGAGTGCTGGAGGGTGCGCAGCTCCCTGTTCTGATAAGCTGTTCTGATACAAAGACCAAACAATGGCCGTGTCTGCAGGGAAGGAGAAGTTACTCCACAAATGACACCCAAGCCCAAAGGCTCACAAACTGTTCATTAACGTGACCAGTTCCGGTGGAGGGTTAAGGATGATAAAAGGACACAAACTGAAGCCCCGGGTGCGCAAGCCCACCAGAACTGGACCTGTTGGCTGACCGGACCCCTCAGCTGACCAAACCAACACTGGACCCAGGACCGGTGAAATCTTTCTCTCTTCCTCTTTCTCTCTCTGTCTTCTTCTCTCTTTCCTTTTTCTTTTCCACAATCCCTACACCTCATCCGTTTCAAGATATAAACTGTTGACCAAGTCTGAGACTAAGAGTAGATCCAGCCACCCCTGGGCCCTTCTCTGAGAGGAGTCTAGAAAGCAAGGGGGTCTGCTCTGAACCTCGTGACTCAACGGGAGGGATCTCCTTATTCCCTGAATCAATGTATATGGTTACCACAAGTTGCCTGGTTTACTGAGACAGTTTCAAGATATAAACCATTGACCAAGTCTGAGACTAAGAGTGGATCCAGCCGCCCCTAGACCCTTCTCTAAGGAGGAGTCTGGAAAGCAAGGGGGTCTGCTCTGAACCTCGTGACTCAATGGGAGATTCTCCGTTTTCCCTGAATCGATGTATACGGTTACACAGTTTACAGAAGTAGTCTTATGCCAATTCCTGTTTTGAGAAACCCTGCCACCTACTACCACACCTCCCCAGTTCAGTTTGCTTCTGTCATGAATAAAATCTTTAACTCATCGTTTGGTGTCGTTTCACCTTAATTTAGCCCAAGGGAATTTCGAATTAAACATGACTCCCTGGTCTGTCCAGTCTGGGTCGTGACACTGTTGAAGACATGAAGTAATTTCCAACCCAAACACATTAATTGACATTCAAATTACATTACCTTACATGCTTTCACTTGTCCAATGAGAAAAAAAAAAATAGAAAATGATAGTGTAAATATGTCTGCTGGCATCAGAAAAGCTGGCCCCAAAATTTGAGGGGCATTTAGAGGAGCTCGCAGCATGTAAGCTCAAATATTGCTGTGCTTATACTGCTGTCTCTGGTTATGTGAAATATTAGGGTTGGAATTAGGTCTGCCAGAAAATGAAGGTTTGGAATGTCCAAAATAATTCTTGAATTTGTGTCTAGTTTGTCATGTAGCTCAAGTTGAAAGAAAAGATATCTTTTCTGGAACACAGTGTTTTGACATTTTCAAAGTGAGATGTTTCATCTTTTTACTCTAGAACAACATTTTGTTTCAAAACTTAGCTAGCAATGATACTTGAAAAGCATTCAAATACCCAGAATTGAGCTAAACATTGTGTTTTGGGTCAAGGAAAACTCCTTGTTCAATTCATGATCCTTTTTCCTTAAAATGTCAGTTACTTCCATGATGTTACTTCTACAGGCAAGGGGTAGCTAGCTGGTCACCTAACAATCACAGAGGTATGCAGTTGGGGAAATTTTCATTGCTTCAAGGAAATGCTGGAGGGAAACCTGGACAGTTTTTGTGACAGTAATGTAGAAGTGTGTGTGGTGGGAGAGAACTGCAGGAAGTTTTATACCAAATCCCTGACATTGCTGTTTTACATAGGGATGATCCTATGCCTCTCCATAAAAACAGTGATGAGCCTTTTAAAAGTGCTGGGAAGACCTTCTTTTTCAAATCCGGCCTAAGAAACAGGAATGTCTGCAGACATGATTTTTCACCCTCATTTCTTCTGTGAGCACCTTTGTTCCCACAAGGAAAGAACAACCCAACTTTTCCTTTTTTAGCTGACATTTATTGCTAATGTTATGTCATGATAGATTCAACTACTTAATGTAGCATCGTATGTGAATGAGCTAGTGAAATGAAAAAAAATTAGCAAATGAAACTTGAACTCTTCAGATTGCATATTTAGGGTGAAATGAAACTTTCAAGTCAACTGCCTGTTCTTGCCTTGATTTTTACTTAAAAGAGGCTGGTTTCTGAAGCCTAAGTTCTTATATTTCACATGATTGTTACCAAAACACAAAAGCACATTATAAGACAATAGGAGTGCAAAATGCCTCCTGTTTGATAAGATCAAGGACTTCAGAAAAACAAATTACGTGACATATCCCATACCTTACCTTCAAGGGAAATCTGGGACACTTTTTTTTAGATGGAAAAGTTAATACCCTGTTGTTCAAAGGCCCCCTTACTGTGTGACTGTAGTATGTCATTTGTGGCAAATTCACCCTTGTGATAATCTATATTCTTTGTAGATTTGTAGAGAGAACATGTTTCAAGAGTGGTTAGTTTCTATTAACAAATGTCACTGCTTTGCTGTTTGGCCACATTTGAAGAAAATATACTTACATTGTTGATCTGAATAGCTGTTAAGTGCTATACGGCTTTTTCTTTTCTCTTACAAAACGTAACTAGTTCAAAATTTAGGTTCAGCTTTGCTGCTTGTATGGGTTAGGGACTGACAAAGCTAGCCAGAATGAGACCAGATGCTGGGCAATTTTTACTGCCCAATTTCTCTGAATTTTTCAGGTTTTGTCAATCTTCTTTCCCTTGGGCTTTTATGATTAGAGACTACAGCTCATTCCAAGAGATGTTTTTCTGATGTGACTGCTCCTTTAATGAGGCTAAGCTAACCCCCCAGACTTGTTTCACTTATAAACCCCAGCTGTGTTTATCATGGTTGCCCTCAAAGGATTTAATCTGCTTACTCCCATGCATATCATCATCTTCTAGGAGGCAGCACTAAGTATAATGGCATTTGAACCACACTGTGTATGGGAAATAGAAATACTGGAATTGTATGTGAAGCAAATCAAATCTCTCTAGTGCTGGAGGGTCAGTCAGCCAAATTATCTTTCAAAGCAAGTAAGAGAAGAACCCCAGTGGCTTCCTGGAGTGCACTTTCTTGCCAGCCCTGGTCTTATTCCTGCATGAGGTACAACGGGACCCTGAACCCAGGAGGTATAGAGCAAATTTGGAGAGGATCCTTCAGTCTGGAAAGGGCTTCTGTCTTCACTGGAGATCAGACATGGGCAAGAAAAAATGGTGCAGTATAGTTAGACAAGAGTAATAGAGCTTACCCTCCTCTTTCATTATAGACTAGTTAACCCAATGCTAAATTCTTCTGAGAATTTCCCCCCACAGCCTCTTTGTATTCACAGCCACCCCGAAGGATGGCAGATTACTGTGACAAGAATGTTGCAAAGTTGTAGGAAATAAATGCTGTCACAGGACAGAGGGAAGGTTGCAACCCACTGCATACAGTTTCTGCTTACAGGTATGTGTGAGGAGAGCTGTGAAGGAGGTGAGCTCAGGGACACCCTCAGTGATGAAGCAGTGCTGGATGGGGGGCACAAAAGCAGACAGGGCTCGGAGACCTTTCGGTGACAATGTAGGGATGTCAGCTCTGCGATGGGAAAGGATTTGGGCAGGGACAGCACCCCACAGGTGGAAAGGGCAGAGTCATGGAGGGCTTTGGAGAGGAGGAGGAGGGAACTTGCTCTGAGGGATGCCCAGCTTGGTTTATTTTCCTAACGCATTATCAGTAAAGGGTGTATACTGCCTCAATGACACTTTTAAACCTCCTTAAGGTAAATTGAAGACCTGCTGTCCTGACTGTAAGATTCGTATTTGAAGTACTTGTTGCTGTCTCAGGTAATTCCAAAAGCATCCAAAGACTCAAAAAGAAGGTTGTTTTTTTTTTTTCCCTAAGGCAGAGATCTGACATGGGATAATCCATACTTTATATATGATATGAGGAGATCTGCAAGACATCAAAGCAGTTCCCCAGAAGATGGAAGTGAGAGCCATATAAGAATGGGGCCAGTAGGTTTGTGCTTTTTTCTGATGATGTGCTAAACCCAGTATGTTTTTAAAAAAAGTCTTGTAAGTTACACATTTCAAATAGACAGTAAAGATATATGCACTCTCGTTTCAGTGGTATTGAAATCTTACTGTGCAGTAAAGCAAAAGTGTCCAGCTGCTTCAGATAACTTCAGTGCTTGCTACATACAAAAACATATACAAATAAAGTCCTGAGTCAGATGTGTAAGAAAAAAACTGCATTTCCAGGTGAAATTTTCACATAACAAAAGTTTACTCAGAACCCTTATCCCTATCCCAGGAAGTAATCATCTGGCTTGACAAAAATGCCTCGCTGTCCCTGAAGTGGCTGACTGTTACAAGTCTGAGGCGAAGCAGTCCCACTGAGTGTTTGAAAGCGTTTTGTTGATAATCCATAGCATCTCTTTCTCTGTGTAGCTGTCATATAACGGCTGTTAATGGTGCATTATAGCACATAATGCACTTAACCATGATATTTCATTGTTTTAGGCGCTATTCCATTGTCAGAGATATCTTATTAAAGCTTATCATTACATGCTTGACATTATTTTAATAGCTTTGGCAACAACACATATAAATAAATCAGAGACATACAGCAAGGTCTGAGCTGCTTTTCATGTCACTTCCTGATTTAATTCAAGACTAACTTTCCCCAAAGTTATCAAAATGTTTACACAATATATAAGAACCAGCCCCTCTTCCCATTTATTTTCACTGTCTGTGTATGCAGATGGAGATCTCTCTTTCAAACTGGAGTCTGAATTACACAGCTAGTCCAAGACCCTGAATCAGCAGAAACTGAAGACATTTTATTTTCATAAAGGATGGTGTTATCAAAACAGGAAGAATTTGCCTGAAAGAACACTGTGTCTTTTATATTCCTTAGCCTCCAGTTCCCATTGAACTGATAAAATGTTCCAGGAACTCCATCTCTTTGGGTGGGTATGAAAACATACTGGGAAGATTTCTTTAAAGAATACTACCAGGTGGCTTGAGATCAACAGTTTGATTTTGTTTTAAAAAGAGCTGAGTGTGAGAAAAACTGCTATGGACAGGAATTTTACCTCTATCCCTCTCTCTCTTCTTTCAAGAGACAATAGATAAAGTGTTGGCTCTAAAGAACAGAATATCATTGTGTTCATTTATATGAGCTATGGTATTCTAAGAAAATGAGACTTTCTGTGAATCAGGGGAAAAAATAATCCCATATAAGATGTCTACTCATTAATTACGACAAATACTAATAACCTGCATGGGGACGGTGGAACTCAGTTTTATTCAGGTGGAACAGTGGAGCAGATTGGTCAGCGTGCAGCATGCAGGAGCCTTCCCTGATTCATTTAAAATGAGTAACAATCATTTAGTTTTTTCAGCAACATTATGGGACTCCACTCCTGTAGAAGAGTTTATCATTCACTAGTAAGAAAACGTGTCAATGCTACTCTTGGAAACAGTCTGTGATATCTACTTATCATAAATGACAGACTGTAAGTATGTCTCTTCTCACTTATTTTAACTTTTTTAGAAATGAACTATTACCTGTTAGTTTAACTTCAGTTCCTGGAAAAATTGTGGAGAAGATTGTTTAAAGAATAATGCAATCATCAAGCACAGTCAACATGTGTTCACAAAGGGAAAGTCCTGTTTAACTAATCTGATATCCTTCTATGATAAGGTCACCCACTCAGTGGATGAAAGGAAGGTGGTGGATGTAGTTTTTCTGGATTTTAGTGAGGCTTTTGATACTGTCCCTCACAGCATCCTTCTGGACAAGTTGTCCAACTGCAGGATGAGCGGGTTCATGGTGTGCTGAGTGAAGAACTGGCTGAAGGGCAGATCTCAAAGGGTTGTCATGAATGGGGCTACATCTGGCTGGTGACTGGTCACTGGTGGTGTTCTTCAAGGTTCAATTCTTGGGCCAGTTCTGTTCAATATTTTTATCAATGATCTGGATGCAGGAGTTGAGTGCACTGTTAGCAAGCTTGCTGACAACACCAAACTGGGAGGTGCTGTTGACTCTTGAGGGACAAGAAGCCTTGCAGAGGGGTCTAGATAGATTGGAGCATTTGGCAATCATCAATGGCATGAAATTTAACAAGTCCAAATGCCGGATTCTGCACTTAGGATGGAGTAATGCTGGGCACAAGTATAAACATGGAGAGGAGTGGCTGGAGAGCAGCCCTGCAGAAAGGGATCTGGGGCTGCTGGTGGACAGCAGGCTCGATGTGAGTCAGCAGTGTGCCCCAGCAGCCAGGAGGGCAAACCACATCCTGGGGTGCATCAAACACAGCATGAACAGCTGGTCAAGAGAGGTGATTATCCCGCTGTATTTAGCGATGGTGTGGCCTCACCTGGAGTACTGTGTGCAGTTCTGGGCCCCACAATTTAAGAGGGATGTTAACGTCCTTGATTGCATCCAGAGGAGGGCAACAAAGCCGGTAAAGGGGCTACAAGGCATGTCCTGTGAGGAGCGGCTGAGGACTCCGGGTTGTCTAATTTGGAGACAAGGTGGCTGAGGGGTGACCTCGTTGCTCTCTGCAGCTTCCTGAGGAGGGGAAGTCAAGAGGGAGCTGCTGAGTTCTTCTCCCTGGGATCCAGTGATAGGACGCGTGGGAATGGTTCAAAGCTGCACCAGGGTAGGTTCAGACTTGATATTAGGAAACAGGCTTCCTAGAGGGGTGGTCAATGCCCCAAGCCTGTCAGTGTTTAAAAAGGTGTTTGGACAATGCCCTTCATAATATGCTTTAACTTTTGGTCAGCCCTGAATTGGTTAGGAAGTTGGACTAGATTGTTGTAGGTCCCTTCCAACTGGAACTATTCTATTCTATTCTATTCTATTCTGTTCTAATTCTAAAGGAGGAGCTGAGATTCTAAGAAGCATTTGTCTGACACAGTAATTCTTATTTTCATTTGATCTCATACTTTGACAAGTCCTGAATTTCAGTCCAAGATTCTTAGTCTGATTTGGAAAATTACTCTATTTCAACTGTACCATATGGCTGATTGAAGCCAATTTTCCGTGGTCTACTTGTCTTTCATTCAGAGCCAGTCAAGAGATTAAAGTGGCATTTTTACTTCTGGCATGAAAAAGAAAATTCCAGTTAAAATTGGAGTTGAAAACAACTATTTCTAAATATTCTAAATCAAATAGTGCTCATTTTGTCTATGTCATGATTTTTAAAATAAATGTTGTTTTCTATTATAAAACCAATAATGACTTTATGGAGCTTTTCATTAATGAAACCTGTAAACCAAATACTTAATAATCACCAAAACCTGCTCCAAAGTGAGAAGCAAGTTAAAAAAACTGAACCATAGTTAGAAAAAAACTTTAAGTAGTTCAGTAACTCTTAATTATTCTGGTGCATATCAAAATAAGTTGTATTGCAGTAATCATTAATATATAACGTACATGAATATAATATGTGGAATTATCTAAAATATGTCAAGGGCTTCCCCTGTATTTTTCTAAAATAAATAATCCAAAAATGATTGAGGGAAAGATTCAGTAGTCTCAAGTAGCTGGAGTTGTCTCAAGCTGTTTCATGCATCCATGCTGGAAGAAGCAAAGGAATGTTTACCTTATTTCGCTCCTCTGTTCTCAGACTCCTATTTCATTGCACTGTGGTCACCAGGATATGTGCATGCTAATATTATTGAAACTGTTTGATAGAAAGAGTCCGGTTGACTCTTGTTTTAATGTACATTGTGCAGGTGGAAGTCGTTGCTTACCCGCCTACCTTCTTCCAAAGGAGAGCACCACTGAATTGCTGTCTCATCCAAAATCCATAGTCCAGATCATAAATGCCTTTTTTGCACATAAAAGAAACGTGTGATTCCTGTTCATATATATGCCTATATTCACCTTGCCCAAAAGGGACTATTCATCTCAACAGTGGGCAACCATCCCAAAGAACTGAGTTGTCCCCATAGGTCACTTGCTCTCATTCTGACTCTTCTATACAACAAAAGTTTTCCTCCCTCCTCCCAAGGCACATTTGTCTCTTTCCACATCTCCTCCTGAGGCTGGTTGTCTGCCTAGAAATCAGGCAGCCAGTGAAGAAGATAACCAGGGAAATGTTGGAAGAGCTGGAAGAGCACCAGCATTGCATGGTATTGAGTAAAAGGTTTACTTAAAGTGTTAACGGAACAAATTCCTGTTTGCAAAGCAAACTATGGGTATAGCTAAATTATAACACTCCACCTTTAGGATTCTGAACTGATAAAAACCTTTAAGTTCCATGCCAAAATAACTGCAACTTTTATCTTCTGCTATAGCTTTAGGGTCTTTTTTTCTCACTTGCAACCACTGTTGCATGTCCGTGAGGTGTGGAAGCCTACAGACCTGATGTTGGAGAGGCTGTTACGAGGGTTCATTATAGTGAAGGATCTCAAGCTGTAAAACCCAGATCTGTTTCTCCTTGAACTGATATCAGCAGGAAGAGCGGAAAAGACCTTTTCTGAGACTATGAAATATGCATGAAGTGACAACAAGCTAAGTATGACAGCATTTTGCCTCCTATTGTCTCAGAGAGCATCCAGATAAGCTGTGGTAAATTGAGCCAAGGCAATTTAGGATGCTGCGCTCCACGTGCTGGCAGTTACCCTCACTGCAGCTAAGCAGGCAAAGACGGTAGTAATTGCAGGTTCCTTAGCACTGAAGTTCACAGCCTGACATACTCATTTCAGGTGCCGTGTGTTTTGTTTTCCATATGTGATGCCAGATGGATGCATTGTGAGAGAGGTCAATCCATGTGCTTTCAGGAAGGTTAACGAAACCCAGTGAAAAGCAGATAGGAAACACATAGCCCATCTCATCCTAGTCCTATTAGTTACTGAGTGGTTTGCATCTCTGAAATACTTAAGATTTTCTGACACCTTTTTTTTCCCCTTTTGCATTACTATTATATAGCTTATTATACAAAGAACACATTCTCTTTTCTTTTTGAACTTTAACTTTGAACTACATTCTTGACCAGCAGGGCAGTCAGTGGTAATGGCTTCCACAGCCTAATTATGTTTTGTATGGGATAATATTTCCTTTTATCAGGTCTAAATTTGCCACCTTTTGATTTCTTTGAATGCTTCATTGTCATGCGTGTTATGAGACAGGAAGGATAGAGGTTTCTGTTCTGCTTTCTCTGTAACATTAATTATTTGTATGCTCTTATCATGTCTCCTCTTATTCACTATTGACAGCCTTTCACAAATAAACAATCCCAGCCTTTTTAATCTGTCTTCCTAAATAGTTTTCTCATGTGCTTAATAATTTTCAGTGCCCTCCTCTGACCCCTGTCTAATTTTGCAATATCCTTTGTGGGAGGGGGTGCTGGGTGCAGTAGTTGAATACCACATGAGACCCTGCCATCTATGTGTATTCCCTGCCGTAACACAAAGAGCAGAAGTCAGTTTAAGCTTTTATGTTATGGAAACATCATAAAAGGCCTAACTTTTCAGAATAGCCTAGGCAGGAATAACATTGGGCTTATGTTCTGTTTATGAAAGAAATCTCCAATATGACTTTATTTTGTGCAGCATTCCTGATGCCAGCTGTATCTGGAAATACTTTATGGAATAAATATCAGAACAAAAGGATTCTATAGTAAATAATGGCAGTGAGAAATGCTAAGGATAGATCCGGAAGAGTATTTAGACCCCAAACTCCTATGTAGTCCAAGAGAAAACTGGTTGGTGTAGGTTGCTAAATGAGACTATACTCTCATAATATTTCAGTTGGGGTGTGTGCTTTGAAACATATTTCTTGTTTGCACCTATTTACTGCAGCTTGGTTCTCATGGCAGCGCACTCTCATCAAGCAAGTGGAGCCAGAAGAAGGTGAGTCTTAGTCACTAATGGGTTTCCAGCCCCCAGCCCCAGACTACAGCTAATACAAAATAAAGCCCCTGTAATGTATGTAGTGTGGACTTCAGGTCCTCTGCATCTCGTGGATTGCTCAGCAGTCCTGTTGTGCTGTACACCCTGCCACCACCAGTTGGCCAGTACATTCAAGTAGCTGAGCCAAAGGCCCAAAACATCCCAAAACTAAAAAATTACGATCAACTTTACACACATGAGTAAGTCTCCCAAAACTGTCTCTACTAACAGGTGAGGAAATGGGTTGTCATTGAGATAGTCCATACCAGGAGATCTTTCAGTGCTTAGCCCCCATGTGTTGAAGCAGAAGAGATACATGGGATGCAGAAGTAAGGGTCTATTCTAAGCTTGCTTAGGGACAAAGCCTGGATTTCTGCTGACAGGGCACTAGTGCAGAGCAGTGCTGGGAATGGTTTTGAGGAGCACAAGGAGGAGCAAAGAGCATTTTTGGATACAGGGAGCACTGGACCACCAAACACTGCCTGCAGTGAGTGCAGAATCACATCTTGACTGCAGGTCAATCCCAAAGGATTCATGCTTGTATTCATCTCCAAAAAACTGTGGCAGGCCCTCCCACACTCCCCCAGCCACAGATCTGCCTGTGTGGAGATCAGGCAGCAGTTAATCCCATATGGCGCCTGTGGCTTATCCTCAAGGTCCTGCCCAGAGCTCTCCTGCAGCAGCATGCATTGGTAGGAGGCAGTGCTGAAAAGGTGGGGGAAATAAAGCGAAGTAGGGTCATACGTTTTGTGCACCTTTGCAAGTTCTTGTTACTTCATCAGACTGAGAAGCTGAAAGGAAAAAACAGGGGGAATGAAGATTAGAGGAAGGGAGAGGAGATAAAGAACAAATGCCGAGGGAAAATACCTGGGAAGACCAGTAATGAGAACAAGGTAGGAAAGGTATCAGCCAGGTTGCCTACAAACCCCATTGATTAGCAACACAGAAAAACTCCTTAGTGCTATATCTTTTTCTCCAGACACAGAGGGCAATGGAAATACAATCTTCTGTTTGCAAAGCAAAAGCATCAGAGGATGAAGATAGTGCACGTATGGGAACATCTGCTCTTCCTGAAAGATAAGCATGCAATAGGATGGGAGCTACGACAGAATCACAGGCGTTGGTTTATGAGTCGTGCAGCAGTGAGGAACTAGAATTAAAGGCAGCAAAATGAAGGGAAAGAGACTGCAGTTAAAAATAGCTACAAAACTGAGGGTGCAGCTTGTTCTAATAATCTGGAAGAAATGTGCCTGCTTCTTCCTTAATTGTTGTATCAAATATTACAAACAAATAGTTCTGCCAGTTCCAGTAATCTTTACTACCAGTGGTCAAAACTGGGAGCAATACTAAGTGTTTACAAAGTGAGCAGGTCTAACTGGATGAGAAGAAAGAAAAATCTTGTATGTAAGCATAAACATATTTAGGAAAAACAAAATAGAAATAAATATAAGCATATAGAATAAACGCATATTGGATAAACAGAAATATTTATAGGCTATAAATGTATAGTTACAGTGTATCACAGACATGAATGATACAGCTACAGGTGTATTGATATTTCTAGTTCCAACCAGTGGGACTCTCAGGCCTCCACTCAGAAAAGGAGGGTACCCTGATTTAGTAAGGGTGCCAACCAGTCTGGTAAGGGATAAAATATCCATTTAAAGGTCTTGGGTTTTTTTTGCAAATCTTCTATGACTGCATGGCTTGCAGTGTGTACCCCAAGCCATGTTCTGTGGAGAATAAGGGTTGAATGTATGAGAGGAAAAACTGGAAAACAAATAGAGATAGTAACAATAGGCAAAATACTAGCATATCAAAGTATAAACTTAGTTAGCATGGGGGCGGTGGATAATTAAACCACAGGAAAATCCCTAAGATTTGTGATGGGAAAGAACTCATTTATGTTCAAGTTTTCTGTCTTAGCAAATGGAGGTCTATTCTAAAATGAAGCAGGCTGTTTAAGACAATTATTAAGACTGTCTAATCTTCTGTATGTGTACAGCAAGTTCTTGAGGCACTCTTCCTCTTTTTTGAGTCTCCTTGATATGCCATAATTATGTATGAAAGGTCCCATGCAAAACAGCCACTGGTTTCTTATATCTGAAAAATGATTTTGGTCTTCTGAACAAAAAGGCATAGACTTGTGCAAAGCAATATTATTAGTGGCAGCAGGCTTTTGTTTTAAATTTATGCTATGTTTTTGCTTTAGGTAAGAACTGTGCAACTGCATTCACCTTCTAAATTTGATAGCATTGGACATGTTCCAGTTTAGGTTGGATGGACTCATGCAAAAGTAAGCACAAATGAACACACACACTCTCTCTCTCTCTCTCTCTCCCCCTGCCCCTGTCTCCCTCCCCCCACATATATGCAGCAATTTGCAGGAGTGGAGCCAAAAATTGGAGTATACTGTTAAATGTTAATGCAAAGAGCAGCTGGAGGATGCTGTTTGTTGTGCACAGCTGCTATATGCATTGGTCTTACAAAACCCCCAAATGATGCCAACTTTCATCAAGTGCCATGTATTGGTACCTTCCTTATTTGCATATATATAAGTATGGCATGTGCTTGTTATGGTTCACTTGCAGGGCTGAGAGATAAAGGACATTGATAAAAGGCTTTCAAAATGTTTTTGCTAATTCTTGTCATATATTATTACCATTTTGAGAGGATTGTACACCAAATGACAACTGTGGCTTCAAAATGAACTAAGTTTGGTTATGTTAAAGTGACATTCACATCCTTATTTAACGAGCTATAATATTTTTGCAATTTAAAATTTTCCTTTTGATCGGGAAAATAGTCTCAAAATTGCTCCCTTGATGATAATGTAACTGTGAGAAATCTATACTGATGACATTAGAGCACAGTTATCGCCCTCTTGTTCATTCTGTTCCAAAGAGTAATGGGATCTTTTGCAGTGATTTATCCTCAAAGTTTCTTTCACAGTCAGAAATGCCAGTCTCTGTACAGAATATAATGAGTGGACTTCTCATACGCAATTATAACTTAAGGACTTCACACAACCAAGTGGGGTGAAATTAAATTTACATAATTGCATCATCTAGGCTGGAGAGATCTCTCAATCATGGACTTGCTTAAGAGTAATCACTTTCCTGAGTTCTGCTTGCAGACAAGACATGGTCTGACTGCTTGCATTGTCTTCGCCCTCAACAGAGCATGTCAAAGACAGTTTGTGAGAGCCAGGTTTTCTTTTCCTAAAAATCATGTGTCTGAAAATAAAAAGATATTAAAACCAAAATATTGCTCACTCACATGCACTCAGGCAGAACATATTATCTGCTGCCTGGGGCTGATGGACTAACTTGAGAAGTCAGTCCAAGAGATGAGAAGTTTCAGCTTTTATGTTGCTGATTTCTGAGATTCATTTGTATAGTTTAATTTTGATTTAACTTTGAAGGGACAGAAAAGGGTATAAAGAGTTCAGCATTTAAGCTGTCATTGTCATGTCCTCATGGCTTTCATAACAATTCACAAACAGCATCTGAAATTGCTCAGAAACAGGCTATCGTTATTCTTGCATAGTTGGTAACTTTTCCCCACTGTTATTATATTATACAGATATTAATGTGGTTAAACCAGAGGTATTGCAGTTGAACTTTCGAACACATAAGCTATTTTGCTTTATGGATCACAGTGTTAAAGGTAGATGAAGTTCTGCCCAGGACACTAAAAGCTTTAAAAAGCATTGGAGCACTTATCTCTACTCCTTCTAACTACCAGGACAGCAGCTAACAGAATCATTTAGAGACAAAAATAGCTCATTTTCTCTCTCTGTCTCTTGTCCCTTGCTCCACAAATTTCATTGCAATGGTAAGTTAATGCAGTGTTACTAAAGCCTGAAAAATATGAAATTTAATTATTGTACCTGGGCAATCGCAGTAATGAGTAGCATGAAAGTTTAACTAAGAATAGACTAATGAGAACAGCCTGTAATCCATTGAAGGATTAGCCAGGGCTATGGAAGGCTTGTGATACTGCAGAAGGGTGCATAGACTAAGGTGTTAGCAAGAACTAGACACCTGATGCTGATAATTGCTGACATTTTAATGTGAGCTTAGGATAGGGATAAAGTAACTAATCAGTTTAAAAGTTCATGAAAGGTGCCTAATGTGAGATTATAAGTGATAGGAGAATGTGCAGTATTACGCCTGAGGAAGCAGTTAACTACATTTTAAGGGAGAGTGCAGTTTGGAGTCTGTCTTCAGGCTTCTGGGGGAGTGGATGACACTGTCACTGGTACATGCCTGAAACTATGTTGGCATCCTGGATAAAGAAACCTGTGTGATGAACCTGTGCTGCATCTTTTTTGGATTCCTGACCCCAGCTGAGAGTGTCCAGTCCTCAAGCAGTGGGCTTAGAAGCAGACTCTGGTGCTGTCAGCTGTGACCAAGAGGGCAGCTCTTGTCCCCTGGGGGACAGCAGTCCCAGCAGTCACGGTGATGCTTTTGGAGTAGGGGTGTTGGTAAGCACAGACTCAAGGAAGAGCACCCAAGAGCAGCATTTTGGTTTTTAATAGAGAATAAGGAAATCCAGGTCAGGGAAAATTATGTTGCAATTATCCCCCTATGGCTTCTACTCCTTACATGGAGATTGTTATGAAAATGTTTGGTATACACATATGCAAAACAGCTAAATTGTGCTGAATCATGTTAGGACCCACCAGGACAAACCCTCAGTTACCATGGAGGAACTCACTAATGGCCTTGTTTTGAGAGACAGTGATCTGCCAAAGGTAATTCATATACAGGGATGATTCAAAGAACTGTATTCAACATATGAATAAATAGGTAGCTATTGCTGACTGCAATGTGCCTCCTAGAGAGAGAGACTCTGAAACTATAGGCTTCAAACCTAAATCATACACTTTCCCATGTATTCTGAGAATATAATCCAGAGGTCTTGGTTTCATTACAGAGGTTTCTAGGATCCTTCTTCAAGGTTTAGGACCTTTCCAAAGCACATGGATGTACTTCAGTCTGTGGTCTGCATCGAAGGTGTGATTAGCTTTTCATCATAAATGTCTTTATGAAATGTTTACATGTGAAGCACACACAAAAAATTATATATGTTTGATGATGTTTTCAGCATTAATGCTTTAGAATAGTGAGGGAGCATGCTTTTGATGGACTGACTTGGGATGAAAGGGAACAGGGAAAAATCCCCAAAACCCTTAGGAAGAACAGAATTGTGGCAGGCAATGATAACAAAAGCTAAAATGATTCTTTAGGCTTATGTTTACTTCTGTACAACCACATCCCTGTTTCACCCTGGTAGAGCATATAGAAGAAAATAGGCAACAAGGCTCATACTTTACAATCTGGATCCAATGCTGAATTTCAAATTTTCAAGGATGAGGATAAAAAAAAAAATATTTTTTTGTCTCCTATCATCCTGGGCTATCTGGACTGATGGCAGGCTTCAAGCTGAGCTTTGCAGCTGAGCAGACACCTTATGGGTCTGCCTGGAAGGTACGGTATGACTTCCATGGTCAGCGGCACGGCATCTGAAGCAGGGACCATGGTCAGAAGGATGGGCAGTCAGTGACATTATTTTGACAGATACAACTGGGAGACTGAACTCCCATACAGGCATTCCCTTGCCTTGTTGTAATCCTTAACATCTGACTAAGGCCCTGACTCTGCTAAAGCTGAATTGCTCTGATTATCCCACCATTATTTCTGTCCATTTTTGCTCAGTAGGAAATGGTGTAATCCATTTTTAGTCACAACGCAAGAGACAGAGAGAGAAGAGTCTGCATTGACCTCCGAGGCTTTTCATCTAAGTTGCCTCATAATGCTTTAATGAACATAATCTATGTGCTTACCTGAAAGTCAAAAACAGATTCCCTTTTCACTGGAATATCCTGCAGTCTAAGCCACATAGTAATTTGGTTTCAAGACTGTCCAGTAGATGAGCTGCAGCCCCCGTAGAGCTGCCCAAGGAGCCAGACCTCCCAGGAGGAGTATGGGTGCTCTGACAATGCGAGGCAGGTAGCTTGGATGAGGCAACAGCAAAACGAGAGAGGAAAGCGGGATTTCTTGCATACCCTTATCTCAGTACAGATCTGTATCATGTAAGTCTAAAATCCAGTCTTACCTCTGAAGTGTCAAAGGAATAAAGAGGGCACACATATGTGCTGTACAACAGATTGAGCCTGTCCTTCTCAGTGCGTCGGAACATCTGGATTTATGTAAAACTTGGAGAGAAAGCAATGAGGTTTTGGCTAACGTTCCACATGGGACGAATTTCACTTCACTCACATAAATCCTAAATAATAGGCTTTTACAGGATGAAGTGTAGGGCGTAGGTGTCAAAGTGTGAGGTTGTAGTGCTCTCCTTTCTTAGTGCAGATGCTTCCAGCCCAGTGCTCGACAGATGAGAGCAAGTGACGGAGTCTGCGTTCACAAGTGCCCAGGTCTTTCCCCAGGACCACTGCTGAGGGCTTCCCCACTGCTTCAGGTGGAATGGGTGGTAAGGGTCCCATCTGGCCTGGAAGATGCATTGAAGACCCTTTGTCTTTCTTTGTTCTAAGAGCTGACAGATTGCATGAAAAAGTGTTTGCTTTTTCTTTTTTTATGTACAAGTAGCTATCTTAAACTCCAGCTGCTTGCATCTTTGTTTAAGGACTGAGAGGACAGTCTGCAGACACCTGTGCTGTACAGTGGGTTATCACATGAGGGTCACAGGCTGGTGTTCTGGCCTTTTCTTCCCAGAAGAGCACATCTAGCCTATAGCTATTTTCTGACTTGGAAAAAGACTAAAGTAAAACCAGAGCTCCTGAGCTTTTTGGGGAATAGCTGTCTGTACCACTGATGCTTTTGGTCCCTGCCATGTTGCTGGGCTGAAGCTCTGAGCCAAATTGAACATAAATCTGAGTTCTGGTGTAGTGACAAGGAGGGCAGAGCACTATGTGTGTTTTCTCATCCATGCACTTGGTTCCTGAAAGCAACAGCAGTGATTTTTACATGATTTTTGTTTACTAACACAAGCTTCACACTTGCTCTCTTCCATTCCATCTTTCTCTGTTGCTTCCATGCACATGTACGTACACACAGAAACGGAAGAACAAACTCCCATTATGCATTCATTAAAATCCTGTAATTCAGCTGCAATTGCATTTAGTGGGGGCACACAAAAAAATCAATGTTGGGAGACAACCGCTCCAGGGCTAAGTAATGAAAGGTCTTTGGGAGGTAAGACAGAGTCTGCCCAGAGCAGTCTTGAGTGCACCGTTTGGATGGCAGCATTAATTTCTGTAGTTACCAAACACTGACCATTAAGAAAGGGAATGGAAATCAAGGCCCCACCTTTGTGAATATAGTGCCCATTGCAGATGTGGCCTTCTGTTAGCAATTACCTTGCCTGTGTATACAGGCTGTGGTGGATGGATGGCATGAAGGCTCACAGAAAATACAATCTCTTTCTAAAACAGACTGGAGTGAAAGAGACACGTCCCCTCCCAGAGGGGACTGAGGAACGGTTGATGAGTCAGGGAAAGGAAATCTGGAAAAAAGGGATCTTTCCAAGAGTTCTAGGTGTTTTAGGAATGTCCTCGACTGTCATGACCCACTCAGAAGAGGAGGGTGAATAACTCAGATTCGCAAATCCCCAGTGGTGTAGACTAAGGCGAGACAACTCTCGAGGTCCATATACAAATATTTATTAGATTCCCGCAGTGATTAATATATGTCTTAACCTAGGTTTTCCGATAATTGGTGAGGTATATTACAAATTATGGCAAGTGGTAAGGTACGCCTTACGTTACTTAACAAATCTAAGAGAAAAGAGAAACAGAGGGGGAGGTGGGGAAAGAGAGAAAGAGTGAGAGTGAGAGAGATAAAGAGATCACCGGTCCTGGTTCCAGCATTGGTCCAGCCAATGGGGGGCTTCTGGTTTGTAAGAGCGCTCTTCTGTGGAATTCCACACACTTTCCTTCTTCTTTCCTCTCTTCTCTTCTTCTTTTTTTCAATGGCACCTATCTTCCCCCTTTATGTTTGCCATATCAGTACGACCAGCCCTCCTGCTATGGTGGCAGCTTTGTTTCATGTTCTTCCCCCTCCCCAGGTGACATGCAGCATAATTGGGGTTGTGAGGGGGGTGCTGTAGTCACATATGTTTAGTGTGATCTCTGCAATCTTCATTAGCATATGCAGGGGTGTCAACTTTAATATGCATTTCACAGATAACGAGGCAAAGGTCATTCATCGGACACAACGGCCCCAAAACCAGAGAGTTAACAAACTTCATGAGTTGCACCAGGGCAGAACTGTCCTGTCTCCACAGGCCCCCTCGCCCTGCCACATCCTTTGCTATTCCTCCTACATAGGTCAAGTGTCAGCCTTATCAGTTCATTGAGCACCAGGCCTGCTTTATTCAGTTCAGGGTACTTGGGAGTGTTTGAGACATTCCTTGGAAAGGCTTGGAGGGCCTCTGCCCCCCCTTATCTTTACGAAGTTTTGTCTTTCACCATTTTTCATGCGTCCCTCAGGCTGCTTCTCTCAATCTTTATTTCAGGGAGTTACAAGCCATCTCTTACACAGGTGCAGGGAATGGTCAGTTCATTTCTCATTTAAGTAAAGGCAGAGCTGCTATCGATTTGGAGGGGAGCTCTGCTCCGTACCACTGTGGAGAGCAAGCTGACGACCCTCTTTCTGAGTATCACACTCCTTTGTAATCTTGATATACATTCACCCTGTGATTCAAGAGTACCTTTGCAGCACTGATAGACAAGCGCAGGTCTAAGCAATTGCTCATTTCCACGGGCTTGGGCTTTGGACAACATGCTGTGGGCTGAGAAGGTCTACCAGGGACGCTGAAGCTACATTTTGGGATTGCCCCTTAGTGTCCTAATCTCATGACTAAACTCAGTTGGTGTCCTCATAGGAAAAGTAGAAAACCTCTGGAAAACAGGCAAACAAGGAGCCATGTAGAAGCTGCTGAGGAGGTTTAGCTGGAGATGGGGAACCAGCAGGAGCCAGACAAGGAAGCTAGAGTCTACAGGACTTCCTGATGAAATTTACTAGGAGGTATGGTTTCAGATGACAGAGATTTGCATCTGCACGAAGAGCGGTTGCATTTACCCTGAAGAGCTGTATAGCTCAGCACTGTCTGTGGACCTTGATAGCTCCCCTCTGCTCACACATGGGAGATTTCTTCCTGTGGTTTGGGACGCAGCTTGGGCATACCCTGTGGGATGAGGACCTCACCAAAGCCTAAAGAAGCCAGGCAGCAAGCAAATCTAAACCAATGGAGCACTGAGATTCCACACTGACACCTTCATGTTTTTGGTGCAGTGGGTCCAGTGCAAAGTGCGTGATTTTGCGTGCAGTAGAAACATTGATTCAGAAACTATTGACAAGAACAATGAGCTATGAAACATAATGCACACTGACATCAACTCGTGCTAGTGGAAGCATATATATATCCTAAATGACTATAAACATTTCCAACCTAGTGTTAGCAAGAACAACATTAATAGCAACCGTGACATAATGGATGGGGACCCAATACTCATCCTTCATTAGGAAACTATGATGGTACATGGAGAGATGTTCTTATATTTACGAGCCAGGAAACATAAATACCATTGATTTGCTTGTGGTTTTCCCTGATATACTAGATTGTCTAAAGTTCTTCTCACAGAAATGAAGGCAATGGTGTCTGTACAGTCTCACTAAGGATACTGCTTACCTTTAACCATGAATCACATCAAACAAACATCATTTACATAGCACTTCCTTGGCCTCACTGAGCACACTTGAGTAGATCATCTGAAAAAATAATTCATTTTAATTAAGTTACACAGTTTTAACAAAAATACAGCAAAGACAGAGCATTGTTTAAGTAACAGAAGGTGGTCTGGGCTAACGTCTCCAGAAAGCCAGAGGCTTCAAAAGCCATGAGTAAATGGTGAGGTGCTATGCAAACGAAAGCCTACCTCGTCATATCTTAGTCCACTACAGCTGTTATCCTGGAGGTGTCCTCATATGACATGAGGCCTGGCTTCATCAATAGCTCATTTACTTTCAGTATCTCCATTTCAGAGGGAAAAGGAACCCAAAAAGGTACCAGTTATTTCTAAGGGAAAAGGATGGGGCAGGATGGACACTGCAGGGAAAATGGAGCTGTACTAAGTGGCTCTGCAATTTGAGTGCTGTCCTTTCCCTTTTGGTGGCCTTGCTACCTTAGAGAGGGTAGCAGAAATACAAAGGAGCTGGTTCAGCCCTGTGCTACGGTCAGTTCATGACACCCTGCTCCAAACAATCCTCTGACCTGAACACAAACCATAGATGTGGCAGGCTCTAGAAAGAAGCAGCACTGGAGCATTTCTTCACCCTCGCTCCTCACTACCTTTAGCAAGGCTTGGCAAGCTCGTGTGCCTAAAGGGAATACTAGAGTGACTGTGGGATAGACATGAAAAGATCTTTTTGAGAGGAAGGAAGAAAAATGGCAGCTGAGGGAGAGGATTAAACAAAATGGTATGGTACATGTCTATCTACTAGCTCTTAATAAAACAGGGAACCACATCTCAGTGAATCATGGAACAGAGGGTTACATTCAATGCACACACCCTTGCTAGTCTTCTTAGCTTGCCTTGGTAAATCTATGTCTGTATTAATGCTTTCCTTTTGTATCACTTTACACAGAAATAGCACAAAGCACTATATCACAAAACACTCCTCCATTTATAAAAGTTCTAACAGTAAAGTCTTTCCTCTTGTCTGTTAGTTCTTTATTTTCTAGGTTCAATGATTTTTAGTCTAGCAATTCTAAAAAGAACAGTTAGTAGGAGTTTAATCTGTACTCCTGCTATAATGTCCCGAATTCATATGCTGGTAACTTTAAAACTTTCTCTGTCACAGAAGAGTGAAGGTTTTCTATGACCTACACTGTATTTTTTTCCCCTATTCCAACCTGACAAATTCTAGTGAGGGTACAAAAATAATTTTTTTTCTTGTCTAACAGTAATTCAAATCACCAAAACAAAGAGGCTGGCGTGTGAAAGGAATCCAAAAGAACTGTACACCCAGCTCAAGTGCAAAGGAGATAAGCACTTTAGCACCTCTCCATTTCCATGAGATCACAGCTACAAACTCCAAACTGTACGTGAATGTTAGGAAATAGACCTGAAGAAGCTCTCGAGGTCATCTTGTCCATGCACTTGACCCAAAGCAGGATCAGCACTCTTTTCTCATTCTTGAGAGGTGTTTATTTGCTCTATTCATAAAAAACACCACTAAGCAGAGACACCACAAGCTTTTCAAACAGTTGATTCCACTGTGTTACTGTCCTCAGATAGAGAAAAACAATTTGCCTCTGCTTTGCAGGAGTGTTTAGTATCTTTTAAGACTTGTCATGAACCTGCATTAACCCTATCTCTTTTGAAGCTAAAAATCTCAATTTCTTCCAAGTTCTTGCATATCATATTTTTTTGAAAGCTCTGAGCATTTTTGTTGTTCTCTTCTTGCCTCACTCTAATTAGTCCACAGCTTTCTGGAATTGCCTTGTGCAAATGAGACACAGTACTCTGATTAAGGCTGTGTGGAGTGGGCTCCTATACCATTTCTGCTATACTACCTAGCTGTTCCATCTCTCTCCTGTATTTGTGAAGCTGCCTTGTGCTCTTCTATACTCCTTCCTCTCTTTTTGCAGAAGTAATTTCTTCATTTTCTCCAGGTTTTTTTTTATTCTTATCTTGTCCGCCCAGTTGGTGGCAGTGCCTCCCAGTTTGCTTGCATGTTGCATGTTTGCAGGCATGCTTTCTATTCCAGCATGTTGGTCATTAATTGCAAATCCATCATCTAGGGCAAATTCTCTATGGTACCTCACTCAATACAACCTTACAGTCTGATGATAAATCACTGATAACAGCTGTCTATCTCTTAACACACAGCTTGTACTTATCCTAGAGAAGTTTTGTTTGCTTATGTGAATGGCACTGTGATGAGTTTGGGATTTAAAGACAAAAGAAATGGGGAAATAATTTGTGACCATCATTTAAACATTAGCGAAGATTTAAATAAATCAAAACATGAGACTGTTTCTTTGACTTATCAGAACTTGCAATAACTTTACCATGGCTTCAAGTCCTCTCGGTATTCATCTCTTCCAAGTAGACAAGTTTTCTTAAACTATACGAAACATATCTACACCTGAATTTTTTTAAATAATGACAGTGAAAATTCAAACTCACTTGGAATTTCTACAGGTTTTGAAGGGGTTGCTTATTCTGTAATGCAGATGCAAATGTTAAAGTTCAGCATCTGCTGCTGGTAATTTCCACCTTAAAACAGCTGTCTGGGGACACAAAAAACCCTCTGATCTGGCTCAAGTCTTTAACTAGACTGAGCAACAATTGCAATATTCAGTGTATTACAAGCTTTGAGCTTTCAGGATTGTGCAGGGATGCTGCAAGTCATAACACCTGGTTTTCTCAGGCAGAAAACCAGCTCTGTGCCCAAACAGGGAGAGCAGAAGGGGAACATGGGGTCCCATCTCATCCTACTCTCACAGCTCCAGGGCCCGCGGTGGGCAGGTGCTGTTCCTAAACCAGCCCCTTAGTCATATTTCCTTCAGTTTTGTTCTCATTATTACTGATACTGGCATTATTTAGGTACATTTGTTCAATGAAGCTCTAAGTGGCAGTTTGGGCCTCATAAAGGTTGTTGTCTACGCTCAAAAGATATAATTTAAGATGAGGACAGAAGCAACTGCATATTCTTGCTCTGATTCGGTAAGGATGAAACAAGGTGACTCAGAGTTCAGTATTTTGACTTTCATTGTATTTACACTTTTTGCAAGAACTTCATAAATGCATGGGGCAAACGCACACAGCTGTCATAAAAGCACACATGCAAGCTCGTTCTACCCTCATCTTTTCTGTCAATTCTTTGTAGTCTCAGCAATTTCCCTTTGTGAGGGAATCAGCAATGCTGCATTCAGAAACACAGATTCACAGCACAGATCTGTTTCAATGGCTCACTTCAGCAAGCTCGCTCTCAGACTGCAGCTGTCAGTTAATCAGGTGACATCTTCACATTTGCCAGGAACCCCATTTCCTCCTTTAGACCATCTTCTCCACATCCTCTTTCAAACTGTGTCCCTGGTGAGCATCCTCCAGGGAAGGCACAGGCACAGAGTGAGGCGAAGGAAACAGCAGGCCATTTCATTTCCTTGCTCACATTTTTCTTCTGTAAAGAAAGAAAGAGTTGTGTCAAAACCCACATTGAACTGCCGGCATTTTTCCCAGGTTAAGGTTACTTGGAGTGTTGATTCCTCTATCTTGTTGTCCCTCCATTTCAGACTGATTGCAACCACCTCAAGTTTTTTTTTTAGTTTGGTTTTTTGTTTAGGGGGTCTTTCACTTCCAAGAAGTACTCAGTGTACTTCGGAAAAGAGGTACTATTATCAGGCCATGGATGGTTGAGATATATATTTAGAGAACAACTACAACCTAAGGAAAGAGGGTACAGAGAGATTATTTTTTTGCCGTATCTTCTCCAAGATACAAAACAGACCGGATGACGCAAGATCACAGTCCAGAATGACAAGAAGAATTCATACTGGAATTACAGAAACTTTTAGCAGTGCTGGAATGCAATTAGAGCTCCATCTTCTCTCCCATGAGGGGCATGATGAATTTAAAAACAAAATTTTGATACCATCAGAGAGTTTTCTCTTTTTAGAGCTGTGCATTTCTAATGGCTCCATTTGTTACTCATGGCAGAGTTTCCCAAAATATGTTTTGTCATTTGTCAGTCAATACACAGGGCTTTTTCTTGTGGACTGCAAAAATTAAGTTTTTCTAGAAGAAACTGAGTAGGGGCTAGAATAAATATTTGCCTTGAAGGAGATTTGTATGTAGTGTTACATAAAATGTAAAGTGATGTTATGATACCCTGGAGAAATCCACATGCTTTCTGGAGGACAGCATCATTCTCTTTGAGATATAACCACTAAATAAACCATTTCTGATATACCGACTTCAAATTAAAATTGAGGAAAGCCTCTGCTATGGAAATATTTATTACTGCTCCCCCAAACCAAGCATACAGAGTTCTCTTTTGATGGTCAGTTATGTAATGTTCTTCCAAAAACTTTGAAGTGGAAGAGGTCATTCTCATTTTAAAGTTTGGATAATCTCTAAAGAGCACACACGAAACACAGTACTACAAAAAATCGATACATTTGCTAATAAAACTTTTCAGAAAGTACACTTTGGAGGCTCAGACTGTGCCATGTCAGCCTGGGAGGAAATTAGAAAGAAATCTCCAACCACTCCAAAGTATGCCAACGTTTCAAGATAAATTTCGTCAGGTAGCCCCCTGTGACTGCTTGGCTTTAACCATTTTGGACCTTTTGTGATTTAGGCAGGCACCAGAAAGGCCTAGCCTGCTGTGGTCAATAGGCTAGGAAGAGCTGGGTAATTGGTAAACTTATCCCATAGTCATTTTCACTGCATTGACTTTTGTCAAAATGTTTTTCAGGTCGCTCATCAGGTGTTTTGTCTGCAATTTGTCTGTAACTCAGACTCTAAAATGTTCCTGCAACCCGAGGGCACTGGTATTAAGGGGCAAAAAGTTGACTCTTGAGCTGCAACAGAGTTGCCATGACTCAGGGACCCATAGGAATTTTATTCTAACAGGCAAACACATCAGTGTGATGTTAGATGCACTTTTAAAGAGTCCACTTACTAATCCTAGTGTCACTTTTTTATCTAAGCACTTGTAGTGAGGTGCCCTGCACAGTGTGCCGTATCACTGGCTATTTCAGTGTATAGTCAGATCCTCTGGTATAGACAGAATTGCAGTATGCGATGTGTGCAGTATGTAATCCCATACTGTGTTATGATGCTGTAGGAAATGGGAGATGCTGCATGTTTTGTTTAAGCTGTTCTCCTTTTTGTGCCCAACTTGGAAATTTGAAAATATAAATGGGAAAGGATGGTGGCATGTTTCTGGGCAACATGTTTCTCTGTGTTAGAACAAAACCCAGTGACTGGGTAATGAAATTTGGCTTGAAGGCACTTCAAAGCTCCACCTAAGACATTTTGAGGTACATAAGATGGCTGTATGCTCTTCAGTCCTTCAAGTCTCCAGTGGCCACAGTAGTGTGGCTTCAAGGAGCCACACCAACAGGAAAGACCGATGCATACTGGCTACTCTCTGTATCCTCCAGAAATGGCCTTTGTGTGGAAAGCTGAAACACAAGGCAACACATATCTGTTATGCTTTCTCTCAACTAGCAGGAAAGGTGACTGCACAAGCTACTTTTGTAGGACAGGTTTGTTCATCACTGCTACTGTGTAGTGCAGAATTACAGAAGGGCAGCCAAGAATGTGCCCTTGTTTTTAAGAAAAGTGTCAAGTACTAAAAAAAAAAAAAAAAAAAAAAAGCAGCCTCTGTCACATATTGTATTTCAGTCCCATTCTACTGAACTGGATAGTTGCAAGACTATTTGTATTGAAGACTTGATCACTAGTGATAACACTGTCAACAGAATGGTATTGCCACCTACAGACAGCAAACAAAAGCCAGTCTTAGACAGAGCAGCTTCACAGAGCTTTCTAAGTTCTTTTGAGGGGCATATCAGAAATCCCACAGAGGCAAAAGATGTAGAGGATCTGGCATGTCTTCCCAGACTGGAAGTCCTGTTTTTTCCCATAGATATGTAGGACTGGGTCTTACTAAGGAATATTTGTTGAGACATAATTTTTAAAAATCAGAACAGTGTACTTTCCACATCGCCCTCTATAGCACATCAGCCACTGGTGAACAGATTGCATGCCAGTTTGGAAGCATTTTAGCTGTTCACATGTTTTAAAAATAACAGCAATAATTTGCAGCCAACCTAGTATTTGAAAGCTGTGGATAGAGAAATGCAGGGAGAAAGTTTGGACAGCCCTAATTTAACTTTATCAGAAATTCTCCAATTCCCATCTCTTTCAGATGGACAGAGTAGAAAAAGTTGGAGATGTTTAGGACTCCAGCTCCTAGAGAACGGCTGTTTCCATCCAGTCTTTCTGATCAGTCATAGTGTCAAGCATCTCTCTTCCTGCCTAGTTAGCACTTCACCTCAGCATTACTTGCATAAAAAGATACCTAACCTGGACCTGTCACTTCAGTGAGGCATGGCCAACCCCTTCTGAAACAGTCCCTCTGGCTGTATATATGGTTTGGAAAGGTAGCGTATTATCAAGAGCATCCCAAGAAAAAGCAAAACCAAGACGCTACGGCTGAGGTACAGGGCTGTGGTTCCTTCATGCGCTGTTCGTCAGAGGGCAGAAGTCACTGCTCTATTTTACCCAGTTCAAAAAGGGTCATGTCTTCAGCTGTGGCTACTGATTTTTAAGCACCCATATTTAGATTAAAGCACCTCCATGAAAGCAATCTGATGATAACATTTAAGCTAACATGCATCCCAGATTTGAAGTTGCAGGTGTTTAACATGGCTAATAAAATGGCTGACAATTAAGAACCTTCTTGGTTGACATAGATATCCATAGTTAATTGCATAACTTTTATCCCCCATGTAGACTTTGGGGTTTAACTTTTCCATATAGTATAATTCTTATTTGTTAGCCTAAGTCCTACTAAAAGATCTGTAAGCCATGGCAAGTTCTTAGGGACATTTTCAAAATAGGGAAAGAGGCTCTGTTTTTGACAGCATGACATAATTCACACTCTAATTTTATTTAGGTTTGAGAATCTCTAAAATAACCAACAGTGGGTAAAGGCTGTGAAACCGTGTGAAAGCAATATAACTACTTTTGTTTTCTCATGTTTCTGCCAATAAAAATTAATAAAACAAATCCCTAGAAAAGTTTCATAATTCTGTAATGTTCACCAGCCAGACAGAAGTTAATTCTTTAATGTGTTTTTAATACAGACTCCCCATAATCAGGGAGCACTCTGTCACACAGAGAAAGATGGCTTTGCCCTTCAAGCATTTGATGTATAGCATGCTCCTCAGGCTCTCTCATTTGAGTCTCTACATGAAAATACATTATTATGAGGGTAAACCACTTACTTAGGCAAATTGCCTAAGCAATTCAAGTACTGCCAGACAGAAAACTGTCTGGGTCTGCTCGTTCGCTCATTGAAGTCACGGTCCTTCAATGAGGAGAGGAAAGAGGGAGAGATCAGACAGAACAAGAAGGTTGTCTGAGAACTTATTTGATTTTTGCAGTCTTGTCTGGACAACTTTATGAGATGCAGGTAATCTACAGAGCTTCAGAAATACTGGGCTGAACATTTTAGCAAGTCTTGCAAAAACAAATTCTTGCTGACTGTGTAAACTTGTTTAACTTTTCATTTTGTAGTGCTTCACTTAGTTCAGTGATGCCAGTGTAGGGAAAAACCCCACAAATTACATTTAATGACATCCACAATAAAGAGACAATCAGAAAGGTGCTTGTATAATAGGCATATATAACATAAGATACATTACTTGGGGCCATTATAACTGAGACACAAAGTATTAAATACTGTGCAGACTTCAGAAGGATTTGTCTGTTTATGTACAATGCATTGACTTCTTTGGTAAACCTGTGTACACACTGGGAACCCAGAGTTATATAAGCACAGGGAGGAAAAGGAGGGTCTGGCCAACCTGGATGTGTCGACCAGACATTCACGGATAGAGTGTTTGTTAAAAAGCAAGCAAACAAACCAAAAAAACCCCACTTGATTTATTGGGATCTTTTGCACAGGATGATGCTCTCATGAGGAATTGAAGCTCTTGAACAGGATGGTCGGTCAGTGTCCAGATGGTGACGGGAGTCTCTGTTGCAAAGGTCCTGGACTGGGCTGTGAATTCTCGTCCTTCAGTTCAGCACCAGTCCCAGCTGAGCCTGTGGTTCCTTGTTGCTGATTATCTTACATAAAAAGCATATGCTAATTCTCTTAACTATGAACAAAAGACTGTCCTACATGACTGTTCCTGCACCTGCAGGACCAGGTTCTACTGACTACTCAAAATCACATGCAGTTTGGTGAGTCCTGTAGCACGAAATGCCTGGGGCATTGCTGGATGGCTAGGCTCTCTGGTAGGATGTTAACCAACATACATGTACATGTAGGTGCTGCCTACCCACTGGCCTTCACACAGCAGGGCCATCTGAAATTCCTGCCTGGAGACTCCTGCAATGATGCACGGGACTGCTTGTGATGAAGCTGTGCAGCTCATCACCTTGCCTACACTCAGCCCATAGGCAGAGGTGGGCTGGGGAGTTTCAGAAGGAGGAAAAGTTCACTATGAATCTGCATTTAATTAAACTCATTTAATTAAGTTATGCTCCCCTAGCAGATTGTAATCACGGAAATTCCAACAGAAAATAAATCTGTATTTGTCAGCTTTCAGCTCAGGATACAACTGTCAAGGTCAAGGACTTTTTAAATGACTCGTTAACAGCCAACTGTACATTTCACCATAACCTGTGTTACCCAGACATATGTTTCCCACAAGGGCTGTTCCTTAACTGCTAAGTGCACAGTATGTATACTGAGCTGTTGCAGTATCTCTCCAAAATTAAAATAAGATCACCACTGGCAAGTGTGGATTTTCCATTATAGCTTCTTATACAAGGAACAAAAGACAGCTTGAGTGGGATGACTTCAGTTACAGATTAAAGGCGACAAAACGCAAGCTAGAAGGAAGAAACAAAGTGGAGGACCCAGCCAACCAAACGAAGTTAAAAATGAGGAAGCCCCAGAGTCCTCTAAATATCATGAGATTTGTTTAAAATCTGTGAGATTTTAAAAATAAACATTGGCTCTTTCTGTACAGCTTGGCTTGGTCTCAAAACAATTTGCAAAGTGGAGACCCTACTATTATCATAATTTCTCAGACCTCTGAGCAGTAAGAAGTAAATTATTCTGTGATTCACAGTGAAACCAGAAGAACTGGCAGAATGAAAAAATTGCCCATGAGCAAAATTTTGGAATGTGTGTCCCTCGTGCGAGTCACTACATCCATCCTCAGCCACCATCCCAAGCCTCACAGGGACAGATGACCAGATTTGGAAATCTGCACATGTAGGATCCTGGTAGCTGGTACATAGCCACCATTAAAAATTGCATTTCCTCCGCAGCCCTGAGAAAACTGCAAGGGCTGATACAGCTCCCTAGATTAGTACCAGATATTTGGCTTTTAGGTTGTATTCTTAGCTATGAAAAAGGAAACAAATGTTACTGTCCCTCGCATTGCTGATCATATATCAGATTGTATATGTCTTTCTACCACAAGGACAAATTATCCTTGAAACGCCAATGGTTCATAAAGTGAACAAATGATAGAAACTGTGCAGTAATGGATTACTGCATATATAATCTGATAATCATCACATTTGGAGGGTCTCGCATTTGAAAAGGATGTTTTAAAAGCACCTGTATTTATAATCTCACTCGCTGTGGCAGCAGGTAGATTTCTAGTCAATACATTGTTTTGGTTTTTACTTTACGATATTCCCAGTCTTTACAGTGAAGGTTATGTGAGTAGTGGGCAGGATTTCCACAGCAAAATTATATCCCTTATTGGTAAAGTTAGATTTCATTCAGTGTAGAGGAAAGTAGAGAAAGGAAGCAAGCTTTACATATCTCCTTTCAGGAGCAAAACCATTTTAATTTACACTTGTGATGCAGTCTTTGTTTAACACGCTGATCCAAACTAACCAGGAGGTTCCTTGGCAGAGGGTCAGCAGTTTTGGAGTAGGCGCGGCCCCCAAAGCCACAAGTGGCAAAGCTCCCGTGGGGAAGAGCAGAGTGGACACGGGAACATGTCCTTTCAGACAGCCCCATGGGCAGGCTTGAGTGACAACTGAATGCCAGTGCCAAAAGAGCAAGGAAGAAAACAAGACACAAGTGAACGAGAAAGAAGGAAATGCAGTGAATACAGAGAGAGCAATTTATTTCTCTGCAGATCCATTTCAAAACCTTTTTTGGCTGAAAAGCCTTACTCTGAACTCTTCACTTATTTATGGCACCTACTTAAACAACCTTAACAGAAGGTCAAGAGCACATCAGATTGCCGTGGGCCTTTTGTTTCCAGTCTGGTGTCTCATTTCCCTCAAAGATCATTCACCTAAAGCCTACACAGCAGCGGAGCTGAAAGGCTAGGAGGAGGAGGTGGAAGGAGAAACAGGAAGGTTGGTAAAGAATCAGGATTTTTGTGGTACCACAAAATTCACACACAGTTCTACAGACTTCTCCACTGCTCTTTAAAGTTAGCAGAAGCAGCAGCTCTTTACAAACCACACCCTGTTGCATTTACTCTGCAATTTGCCCTTTTTTCACAACTCTGCTCTAGGGCCTGGCTGACCATTAATGAAGTAGAGTTGAACCCTGACATTAGTCCCAGACTCTACCTACTGTCTTTCCTCTTAACCTCCCACAACAGTACTCACAATTTTATGTGCGAGACATATACTGGCAAGTTTATTTCAAGGGTTCACTACCTTGCAAGGCAAAAAATTATAAACCAGTATTTTGAACGGTTTCTACTATATTTATAAAAAGATAGGAAAACAGTCACTCTCTGAATACTCATGCCAATGAAAGCCATTCCAGCTGACCTCTGCTTTGAATAAATAGAAGTTATTTTCTAATAGTATAAATTAATTAAATGAATAACAAAATAACTTAAAATATAGTCAGGAAAAGTTTATTTATAAACAGCTTCCAAGCATCCTGGGACTTGCTCCTTAAATAACTACATCTCTCCAATGTAATTCTTCAGCAGCTGAAGGCTTTCTGACTCCAGCAACATACTTAAGACTACCTACTTTTAAGCACATACTCTAGTCACTCTGACTTCAGTGGGATTGCTGTGTTTAGGGTAAGGCATGTGCAGAACTGCTGCATTAAAACAGGCCCCTGGATGGAAGTCACTTCACTGTGCATTTGCTAAAGGAGAAGGCTTTTCACAATCTAAATGACTTCTTAGCCAGTGCCTGTTTTTAGGGAAAGCTTTTTGGCATGGGCAAAAGTTTTCTTATAAAAATATTGCACTTATTTACAACAATGTCCCCCAAGCATTGTGTAATATCGCAAGTCTACTTTCAGATGCCTTACTATAGCACTGTGACACTTACTTTCAACTAGAATTATTCAAATATAATACCTAAAGGCGTTTATAGCCACCTACATACGAATTTCAGCTTTACCGAGAAACAGGAGCTTCTCCAACAGAAAACACAGACACACAACAAGTCTGAAAATAATCTCGCTATTTAAGTCCTCATATACAGATTTTATATGGCATTTGATTTGGACACTTTTACTCTGAAATCTCAATTAGCTGAATTTCAGTTTTCTAAGATGCCCCATCATCTGAACAAGGGTGTTATCCCCAAATGTCAATAAATTCTTCTGAAAATTGTCCTGATTACCACAGCTTCTTAAATATCAGTTCAGTGGAACAATTTAAACACGCTATTAAAGCAATGAAGGTTCCATGTTGCACACTGTTTTATTAGTGTTATAAGTCAGTAAAACTTTAGGTGTATGAGTAATCATATAATTATAATAATTAGAACTACTTGCATTTTTCATGTTGCTGCTGTAACATACAATTGAGTGACACTGATCTCTTTCTATGTTTTCTTAGACATATTTGCATAAAAATCCTTCTTTTAGCTGTAGTACATCTTAGTGTTTCTATTCTGATCCATGAAAGGAGAATTCCAGGTTTTCAGATTTTTGAAAGGTCATCTTGTAATTCCAGTGCTTTCTCTACCTTCTCTGTCTGATACAGAGGCCTTTACAAAAAGTGCAATATTTTGCCCCATTGTGGCAATTTAGCCAGAGGTTATACCACAAACACACCCAGAAAAAAATTACAATAGACCATAAAAGTGTGGTCACAAGGTGGACTGAAAATGCTCTGTGTTGATTCATTTTAGGTCAATCTGTGTTTGCCGTTTGTAACAGATATAAGCAATATTGAAAACAGATGTCTTTTATTTCAGAATAGGAACCTGGGCCTGGAAGACAGGAGGTCTGCAAATACAATTCACCCCACAGATGTGGGATACTTTGCTGTTTTCTGTAGCTGCAGCTAGGGTCATCCCCATAAAGTCCAAATGACAAGGCCATAAAACACTTCCCTGTAAAAAACCAGAAAGATTAAAAGCTACAAAACCCATAGGATGCCCTACGAAGATTGCAGGAGATACCGAAGCTTTTTCAGTATTTTGCACCAAAATAGCGATGACTGTGAGTTCAGTGAGGATGTGTATCTGGAAGTCTGTGTATATATGACTAAACCACTACAAATCCTTGTGTGTATATCCATTCCAGCTCAAAGACAGTTCATTTAATTTCAACACAGATCTTTTCCTGATGAAGTAAAGTTAAATGGAAATAAATTGCCTTTAAGAAGGGAACAATACTATCTGTGCACGTTGTTCACCATGGTTTAACAGCTAAATCTGCTGAAAGTCATGTCTGAAATCCATGTTGAAATGTACATGGACTGCCAAAGAAACTTGAGAAAAAAGATGGAATGGTAGAATTGCAAAATAATTTAGCTTGAATGGGACTTCCAGAGGTCATCCAGTCCAATCTTCTGCCTGAAATAGGTCCAGTTAGAATGGGTTGCTCATGGCCATGTCCAGCTGAGTTTTGACTTTCTTTCCTCCAAGGATGGAGACTCTACAGCCTCTTTTGGAACCTGGTCCTGTAATTGGCTAGCAGTATGGTGAAAAAGGGTTTCTTTATATCAAATCAGAATATCCCATTTTCCACCTCGAATCTTTTTCCTTTTGCCATCTCACTATGCATCTTTGAGAAGTCTGGCTCCATTTTCCTTTGTAACCTCCATTATCTGTAGAGAGCAATGTTGGGCAGCCCAGAGAAGAGTTGCTTCTGAAAGAAGAAACTTGACTGATGTTTTTTGTTGCCATGGGTTAACTTCCTCTCATTATAACAGAAGTAATGCAGTAGGAACTCAGATGTGGGTAATGGGATGGAGGTGTATGTAATTAACACCAATGTGGCAGAGGACCAGGAAAAGCAAGAAATTGTCCTAACTGGGGCATCACAGTCCTTGTAATTTAATAGTTGTGCCTTGACAATTTACGTGTGTTTTGTTGATTAAGTGAATAGGATAACTCATGCAATAGGGGCAGAACAAAGGCCATTGCAGCAGCTCTCCGACATACTGGTTGGGAGAGCAATTAAAATGGCAGGTGGCCTAGTTCAGAAGACCCTGCACTAGAAAGTGCAACTTTACCTGAACTGTTCTCTGCAGCAATATAGGGAGAAAAATATGACAAGTGAGGACACTGGCCCTAGTCACCAGTGTGAGAATTATGAGTTAAGCTGAAGGCACCATGACCCAGAGAACATGGTTCAGTGGTTAAACATTTCAGTCGGGTCCCAAACTGGCCTTTGCAAATTGCCTCCTGCATAATTTGCTTTTTGCTTCTGCTGTTGAGCAAGGACTGTGATCTGGCAGGGGTCTCCCTCTGCCTACCCTTCTCCTGTGCATGGTCAGAGCCAGCAACCCTGTGTGGGGGGAAAAAATGTTGTCCTGGGAGGGTCTTCATCCCCTGGCCTTGCCCCAGCTGCTCCCTCCACTCTCTGCACTCAGATCCTCGGCTGTTTCTTTGACAGAATATTTCTGCCTGGGGACTGAAAGTTTAATTTAGAAAAGCAATAGTCAGAGGCAAAAACCAAGCAGATGGGCCTGGACACCTGATTTGGGGTCTCATTCGCATTTTCTAGGACGGGAGTTGAGAGACAAGGGGAACACATCTGCCTCCCACATAAGTAGAGAGCCAAGATGAGCAGTGCCTGAGGATCCTGGCTGAAATGCAAGCTCCCACACAGATTTTGTTAATTTGGTCATGTTCGTTTAAGGAAAAAAGTAGGAAAAAGGAAAGGGTTGATCTGAAACACAGTCCAGGGGCTTACATAAATGACATCTGCTCCAGAGCCAGGTTGTAGTCCTGCCCTGGTCTGCTCTGGATGGGAATAAGGACATGCAGACAACAGCTGTATTTTCTGTTGTGTGTCCTACCTTTCTCAAGACTGACACTAACACAAATCACTTCACTGGCACTAAAACACAACTACATCTCCCAGAAGATTTTTAACAGGGACTACCAGAAAATATCACATTCTTACAAGTGTGAGAGCAACACATCTGCCTAAAGTCTTAGTGGGAGTCAGATATGATGTTTACTTCAGATGGATAGGAGCTGCCATGGCTTTAGGTCAACACCTCCCTAAAAGCAGCACAGGACTTTATTGACAAACATAAGGGCTGATATATTGCCTGGAAAATGGTGCATCCAAAACAGCAGCTTGCCCTGACATGGTGGGTTGTTGGACTCAGAAGTTGGAAGGGGTAACATCACAGCTTTTCTGAAATTATGAGTGACTTTTTCAAGCAGTGAGGCAAGGCTGGTTGAGGCAGCTCATCTGTTGAGCCCGTCAGGGGCTGTTTTCTGATCAAATTCATCTATTTTCTAAATGGCAGCATTTGGAAATGTATGTGGAGGCTGGCAGGCAAGGACCATCACTTCAGTTTTTCCTGACAGACAAACCATGCATTTGCTGCAAAAATAGGTGTGAGAAACAGTCACATGAAAATGTCAATGTTGAAAAAAACCACCTTTCCCCCCCCCCCCCCCCCCTTAGAAAAAAGGGCGTCAGTATGGCTGTACATCCACAGTCCTGTCGCTGATGGTGTCCACTGCATGTCTCTACTTCTGGGCACACCTGTGTAAAATATTCTGATATAATAATTCCCATTATACATTATTCCATACATTTGGAATGTATCCCTTGCTGCTGAGGTTTCCCACTGCATAGGTAATCCATCACCTTTATTTGACAGACATCTTTTTTTTAGAGGAATGGCTTTTATTTCAAAACAAACAGGTAGCCATAGCTTCCTCAAAAGCAAATTAGTATAGTGTTCCCTGTTGGTTTCTTCATGAGGTTCCTCAAGAGGACATTAGTCTAAAGAACTGGCCTTCCCAGAGGGGAACCGGCACTTTTCTTTTCATTCAGTATTATTTATATGGGGTGACATCTGAGCAATTGAGCTGAGATCACAGAAGACCTTGCAGTTTGGGCAGACAGGCAGAGAAAGGGGAGCAACTGGCCTTGCAGCAAAGTTTAATTGGGTTACTGTGAAAATAATGCATGGGCTTTTCATGTGAATTTCAAACATCTGTTTTTTTCCTCAGTGTGGCTGCTCCCTCACTGCATCTACAGTTATTTTACACATAAAGTATTTTACCTATACTTCCCTTAACTTTATGTATATGTGTGTCCATGTACATATACATACACACATAGGTATAGGTATAGACAAAACCTGTATATATATAGGCTACCCTACCTTCTGTGCTGCCTCACTACTTCAGAGAAAATTCCTCTACTGACTCCAATTGGCATCCATTTCTTATTGTCTGTCATCTTCCAGCTAGCCCATTGTGCCTTCCAAATTATCTTTGCGCCTTTAAGCAACTGAGAATGGAAGAACACGAGAACAAAAGTTCTTCAGTATTGAATCTGTTTTTCACTGTGAACCTGTCCTCCTTCATATGCTTGAAAGACTTAAGCCTCCCTAAAGAATTTGTTGAGATGGCCTGCAAGGAGCTGGTTGAAATGATTATATACCATATTCTCCAAATAAATGTTCAAGCTGAAATATGTCTTGCTTGAGAAACAAAGAGAAAGAAAAATAATTTTGTGCTATTATTAAGAATCACCCACAATCTGTCATTGTGCTATCAAAGATGAGCAGAATAAACATGACTCAAGTATATTTAAAGATGAATAATACAAATTAAGGCAATGGAAGCAAATAAATTTACTGCATTTTCTGAAAAAGAAGTGACGTTATGGGAAAGTTGTTGGTCAAATGCCGTATAATGACAACTACAGTATATTACTTTTATATATGTTAAATCTTACAGAAGAAAATGGCTGCTCAATATTCTACAGGCATTACCTATGATATTAAAATTTATTTAGAACACTGTAGGACTCCAGTAAATCTCAAAGCATTTTTGTCCTTTCTTTTAATAAAAAACTTAGGCCTAATGAAATGCATAAATGAAAAAACTCACTGGCTAAAATACTGGTTTTGTTGGAGTCAGTAGTAAAAATCCCAACCAATTTCAGACATTTAGTAAATTATTCTACACAGAAGAAACCTAAATAACTTACATATCTTTTGCAAAGTATTGTGGTTTACACAGAATTGTACAAAGAAATTTCCATGCACAGTTACTCTACCTTGAGGCAAGATTATCTTCAGGTGCAAGAAGACATGTCCATTTTTAGTATCCCAATAAAAGAGATTTCTACTAAACTAGATAAGAAATTAAAATATTGCCTTCTGAAAAATTCAGAATTTAATTTTTTTTTCTTTCAGACTTACTTAATAAGTCTGGCCCACTGGCTATTTTGGGGAGAAAATGTTAGGAGTTCATTTTTTATTTTTAAAAATTTAAGTTCTATTAGGAAAATACGTGTGTGCACATTTATACCTATATACATAAACAGATAGATTGTGCCCATACACAAATTTTCACACCAAAAAAATTAACACTCCATAATGACTTTCAAGTCACCTTCCCTCTACTTCCTTTCTGGTTGTCTGCTTCCCCCCGCTTCCAGTCTGCTCTTTACACACAAGCTGGTGCACTATATATAGCTCTGAAGTGGAGCCGTGTCTTTAAAAATGCATCTGTTTTCAAGTTTTGCTGGAAGCAGCTCCAGGTGGAGGGTTTGCAGCAGTCAGGGCCTTACAGGAACTCTGAGGGCAGGCAGGAAGCAGACACTGCAGCTCAGGTGAATGAGGGGAAAGGATTTGCTGGCATGGACTTTCCTTGGCATTTCTACAACTGCACGGACAACTTTCGCCATGTTCTTTCAATTTGTCTCAACTCCCTGCCCACACCAGCAGCCTTCAGCACGCACATCTGGGCACTGGTGGGACTTTTCTGTGATACTATTTTAGTTTGGTCTTGCTTATGCACAAAAGGGGAGAGATGACAATCTTGATTTTTTTTATTTCCCTCCTCCCCCAAAACTCAGCACAAGATCATTTCAGTGGTGTGTCTAAATATGTGGCCATATGTACTGCAGCCCCTTGGACATGCAGTGGTCATCCCTTTCCTGTGGGCCAGAACCTACCTGGTGACAGTGGAAGATGAACATGCACTCGTCGAGACCTTGTGGGAAGAGACCGTCCCAGAGGTCAGGGGGCTCATGCTGCAGACCCCCTTACCTCCACGTGTTTGAATCTGCTGCAGAGGTCTGAATCCAAACAGAGGCTCATCCCAGAGACTGAGTCAAATACAAAAGCAACACTTTCCCATCTGTCCCAGATCTCATTCTCAGCACTCCTGCCACAAGCACTGAAGAGTTTCATCCCTCACCTTTCTGGAGGACATGTGAATTTCAGCCAGAAGTTAATAAAGTAGGCTTCAATTGTATCACTGAGGTTTGAATCTCTTCAGAGTGATCTGGCTCAATTTTATGAATCCCTAGTCCCTATTAATATATTATATCTGAATTAATTTCCCCCTTCCACTGTTTCCTCAGATATTATTATGCCTTATTGCAGTTACATAAATTCACCGCTCTAATCCCATCTTCTTGGTTATTAGGTAATGTGGTATGCTCAAAGGTGACTAGGTGATTGAAATTCCATTATTTGCTTCATTTAATATCCTGAAATAGAGCTTAACATTTGAGCTGTTGTGGAACATAAAACAAACAGAAAAGACCCAACAAAGTCAGCACAGAGGGATATTTATTCTTACTGTGATCAGGCCAGTTTCCCACAGACAGTAAGGAGAATGGCAGAGGTGACCTCCCTCACTGCAGTACAAACTGGCTGCCATTCGAATGGCTGTGAATTATTTCCTTGAACCAGTCGCAAACGGAATATGAGCCCACGGGTGACACAGAGACCAAAGAAAGACCCAAATATCGTGCCACCATTATTTGCTTCACAAAAGCACTGATTTTTATTTGGGTGCTCCTCCATTAAAGGTCTTTTTTTAACTGAGAAGGAATCCTTTTGACCTGCAATGCCACTAAAAAAGTAGCTGCTTTAAATCCATCAAGTTACTCAAAACCTTTGCTTGTCAGTTCCAGTGAGACAGGCTGCCACCCCTTCAAAGAACAAGAGTGGTCATCCTCCATAGTCAAGGAAATATCACGTCTAGTTGAGGTGCTGGAGAGGACTTCATTGGTAAGAGTCCTGCCATAGACTGCAGTCTTGCACTGACCTCAAAGGCTGTAGCTGCTGGAGTCCAGCATGGGCTGATGACTGGAAGTAGCACAGCACAGGGGAACTGGGAGGAAATGCATCCTCATAGACAGAAATCATGGCACAAAGTAGGAGGTGCTGCCAGTTACATGTTCTCAGGGCCAGATTTGGCAGCCATGTTGGTCTTCCGCAGGTCTGTTGCTTTGGTTGCTTTGGTTTCTGTTTGGTTCATCATTTGAAATAAAATTTTATTGCTGTTTCTGGAAGACCTGAGATAGAACAAAGAACCCTTTGCATTTAGATCCCTTCTGTTCTGTGGGGTCTTACCAAGCTGCACTGAACCACAGCACTACTAGCTGGTGTCAAAGCAGGAACAAAATGCATAGCAGCAGAGATTCCCTGTTCTGCTACTAAAATCTAAAAGAGGCTTTTATGAAGTCAACAACCCTGTTGTGGACTGGTAGGTATAATTACGTTGGCTAGTATCAGATCTTTGCGATTTGTGGCCTCTCATGAACTAAGAGGTTTTTCCTCAGTTTAATGTTTTCAGTAATTCAGTCTCAGTGTCAAATATAGCAGTACTTATCTACAATTTTTATCAGTTCAAGGTACGGAAAGTGAAAATAACTGACAAAATAGTTTGAAGCATGCCTGCAAATCTCCCTACAAAAATGGCAGAATACAGCAGATACTTGATCAGCCATCAGGAATCATTACTGGGTTAATTTGTGTGAAACAAAAGAAGTTGTGAATACAATCTCTTAAGCAGCACTCAGCTAAATGGGTTATTTTCCCATTGGTAGCAATATTAGCATGTATCTTTAGTGTACTGCAGGAGGAAACAGCAAAAATGATCACAGTCATCTTCATTTTAATGCTGGAGAAACATGATGAGTGGTGAATGATTCTTAATATCATAACTGTCTATATAAAAGGAGGTGAAAGCGTAACTGGAGAGCATTGTTCATTTTCATTCTTTCTAAGATCCATCATTCTATCATGCTCTTTTTTCTTGCCTTCCTAATACCTTCACATTTGATCCTCAAAACATGGAGAAGCAAATCTTCAAATATTTCTGACATGCAAATAGCTATTCCTTCAAACATCTTGAAAATCAAAGAAAACATTGTGGGCAATTTCAATAAAACAACTTATTAAGTTAAAAATTAATCTAAATATATTTTGTGTTTCCTCTCTTGTATGGTATAAGCAGGTGTGCGATTAACTACATAAGTGCACTATACAAGTGCATAGAGAAAAGTATGTTGTGGGTGGAATGCACAACTTACCATGCAATCACCTAGTATTGAAAAACCACCGCGTTTTCTGAACACACAGGCTTCTTCCATCTGCTGCATCATTCAGCTGAAAAAGCTGCAGCTGTATGCAAATTGCTCAGTAAAATCTCCATTCTCAGCACCGGGAGGGACATACACCATACCTCTTCAGAATGACTGCTGTTGCTACTGATTTGGCCATTGAGCTGTGTTGATATGGCAGGTGACAAACCAGAAGTTCAACAAAAATATCAAAGTGCTATCCTATTTGCTGATTTTTATTTAATGATCTGGTAACATTGGTCTGGCAGTAACACAACCAGTAGGATAGATGAGGCAGGGAGAGTCCTTGCAAACAGGGAACGCTATCAACGCCAGACCTTGTTCTGTTCAACACACTGCATGTGGCTGCCTACCACATCCCCAGGAAGCTGCTCTGATTGCTCAGGTGTAGGCTTGTGTCGACAGAAGTGTAGCGGGGATGCACTGAGTTCCTCAGGGGTCGGTTGGATACCGTGTGAAATGGAAGGCTTTCACTGCTTCTTGACTTCTTGGTGTGGCCACTGAGGTTTTGTTCTTCACCCCAGGAGAGCATACACATGGATTTATTTCAGTGGATACCATTCCTTCTTATAAAAAAAGGTATAGCTCAGTCATTCCTTTTCAAAGATAAAATGTCCATAGCGACCCTTGGGGAATAAAAGAGGGACTTCTTAGAGTCCATTTTCCCTGGGCTGTGTCCTGAACCATCACTGACAGCAGTCTAGCTCTTAGTATATTCCACTAAGGCAACTCAAACTGCTTGGAAGCTGTCCATTCCCCTCTATCCCTTACAGGTTGAATTGCTTCTCTGAAACGACGCTTCAAAGAAGCAAAATCTTGTTTCAAACAAAGCTGATGAGTAGTGCATAAATGTTTTTAGCACTCATTCATATTGTGGAAGACTACTATCATGTTCACTCTTCCAGTTACACTTTCTCAATCTAAGGAAATACAGTTCTTTCAATTTTTGTACAGTGGTGATGTTCTGTAGACCTCTTCATTTTCTTATTTGTCTCCTCTAGCTTCTCGCCAATCCTTCCCATAAATTTCCTAAAGAATAATGCCTTAAATAGAACATGTTTATCTAGCTGAGGCCCACCAGATGATGCATAGAAAAGAGTAATTTCCTCCAGCATCTTACACATGACATTTTGCCAGTATATTACAAAATGAGACTTCCTTTTTTTTTCCCCAGCAACATCAGACTGCTGACTCAGGTTGAGTTTGACATCAGCTGTAACTCACAATCCCTTTTCTGCATTATTGCAGCTTGCTAGTTAGTCTCTTCATTTCTGCACTTCCTGCTTCCTCATCAAAATACTTCACACTTGTGTCTGTTGATTTTCATCTGTAATTTCAGACCATTGCTTCAGTTTATTAAGAGTTTTGATCCTTGATTCTTCAATATAATTCAGCCCTCCTGGCTCAGCATTATCTATGAATTCCAAGTACATTCTTTAGACCAAGTAATTAATAAAAATGTTGAATGAAGCAAGCTTTTAGAGACACCTATATGCTTCACTAGAATAAGCTGCCAGTTAGCAATCTATTAATAAATGTTTGTGTTACAGACCAACCAGCCGTGTACATTATGGTGATCTCTTCTATACTGTATTTTCCTTTACTAAAGAGCACACCAGGCCCAACACACTATAAAAGCCTTAATAAAGTCAATATATGTCATGCCTGCTGCTTTTCTTTATTCTAGTTTTCTAGTATTCTAGTTCTTATTTCTAGTTACCTCCCAAAGATGTAACCAGATTGATCGGATGTGAAATATTCTTGACAGATCAATTTTGGAAGTATATTATCACATTCATCCTCCTCTAGATGTTTACAAATTGATTATTGAGTCATCTGTTTTAGCATCTTCCAGGTATTAAAGTTACCGTGATGAGTCTATACTTCCCCAGATCATATTGTTGTCCTTTTATTAATAGTAGGTACTGCATTTGACCTTCTCCTGTCCTTAGAGATTTTCTCTGTCCTTTGCAAGTTCTTGAAGATAATAACTAATGGTTCAAAAAATGCTTTGGCTACTCCTGAATTTCTCTAGGTTGAATTTCAGAGGCCTCTTTACCTCGAGTGTTTTTAAATTATCCAGATTTTTCTAGCCTTTCTTACTAAGCCCTGTATTTATCCCTGTGTTAAAAGTATTTGCACTAGGCAAACACCAGTGGCCACAACAGTTTTCCACCAGTAAAATGAAAACAGAATTAATTCTCCAAGGTCTAATTTAATGCCATGCAGCTAACCTGGGTGTTTATTATCCCTTCATATTTATTTTTAATCCAGTGACAGCATGCAGTTAACAAAACAATTTTTGGCACCTCCTGTTTTCTCCAGCTTTTTAAATATGCTGTTGGGGTTTCAGCTGCTTTGAACTACCTCCTGTGCTACAGATTTGTTTTAACTGATTGTAGAATATTCTAGTCAGAATTTGCTGTAATAGTTATTAATGGGTTACAGTTCATGAGCTACATCCATCATTATTTAATTAATCATTTCCGATGGTATTTTGTTTGGCCTTCTAGTACAACAGCTGCATATCTCTAATGTTTTGAGGACAACAAATCTTCTGAAAAAAGGACCCTGGGGCTAGCAATGGCTGTTGCGGTTACTTCCTTAATCTTTCTACATGTGCAGAAGGCAATGTGGCCCAGTGAGAAGCCGTGCAGCATAGTTTTTCAAAACAATGTTTTTTTGTGTTTTTGTGAGGTTTGTTTTGTTGTTTTTTTTTAAACAGAGACTGAGACAGAAAGCAACATCCAGCTGAAAAGTTTCCCCAAGGTAGACGTGTGTCTCCCAGCTGCACCAGTGCAGCGGAAGACTAGGAGTAGTTTCTGCACCTGGAGGAGACATGCCAGGATGCTTTAGCTGTGTATGTAGTTTATACTGGGGGGAGAAATGCAACAGTAAGCATCCTGCAAAAATTTCTCCTGGGGGCTGGCACGAGAGGAGGCAAGCAAAAAAGTGGGAACAAGTTGATCAGAAAGGTTGTAGAGTCTCTGTCCTTGGAGATATTAAAATCTAACTGGAGATGATGCTGAGCAACCTACCGTAGCTGACCCTGCTTCAGCAGGTGGTTGGACCAAGACAATCTTCAGAGGTCCTTCCCTATCTCTGTATTTCGGTGACCCTGTGAGGTGGCACTTAGCTCAGCCCTGCCCTTCTATTCATATGGCTAAAGAAGCAGCCCTTCATCTCAGATGAAGAGGCCAGAACAGTTTCCATTATCATATCGTGCTGTCACACATACTTTCCCAAAACTTTTGCCAGTTCCAGAGGAAGTCCAGGGTTTCTGGTTCACAGCTGATTCCTTAATTATAATAATTATTATTCTATGTTTTACTTCAGAATGAACAAAATGACTATATATCAAAATTGTTCTCATGACATGGTTAAAGGCATACCCTTTGTCCTGTTTATAATAAATACACTTCACTGTTCAGTATTTTTTCTTTCTTTTGCCCTGTTGTAAGCTTTTCCTTTTGAGTGGTTGTTTCAATAAACAAGCAATTACTGGAAAATTACTTTTATCCCCAAACTGTTTCATTTCAAGATTAATAAATCTTTCCTTAACTTTTTGGTGTATAATATTCCTCACAAAATCCAACTTATTTTTCTTTCCTTTATTCTTTTGGACTAGGTCCACATCAAACCATGTGAAGGAAATAATGAATCAATTGATCAATTAGTTGGATCAATAGCTCTGTTTTGACATTCTGCATTAAGCAGTAACTAATTGCCCAATCCTAAATGCTTTTAAAAACATATCTAGGAAATCAATCACACAGTAACTGCATTTTAAACAGAAGAATGAACACAGATATGCAGAAGGAAATGGGCATCCATAACTGGGGTATGCGCCACAGCAGTAGGGTTTTCTGCTGTATTCCTTTTTGCTTTTATGTGACTTTGTTTGCATTCTTTTCCTGGTAGTCACTTCCATTTGTATGAGGGATATCAATAGCTCACCCAGAGCTTTAAGAGGTGACCATAGGAGCTATGGGCTTTCATGGGAACTACCAAGGCATGGACATGTCCTCCTTGCTGTACCACATGGTCTTCCTAAATCACAGTGAAATGAAGAGTCATAGAGCTGGGAGAGGTATCCAGCCAAGGTAACACTTGCTGGCCCAGCTTACTGTCTCTTCCTCTGTGTCCAGACTTCCTATTTTCACTCATTCTTCACATTTTTCCACCCCTGAGTAGTAATTTCTCCTGCCCCATTACAGTGGTGTTTCAATCCGTGCTATGGTGAGGTTAAACACATTGCTCTAGCTACCCGTTTTTGTGAATGTTTCCTTTCTAGTATGTTCTTATCTTTAATTTTTGAGTTGTTATGCTCTTTTTTTTTAATTTATTGTGTGACCAGTCATTGAACAGTAACAGTAAAAAATTATATAATGTTAATATTATGATTTTCAAAAATCCCTCAATGGACAATTTTCATCTTTGGAGCCCAAAGTATTTAGGGAACTATTCCAGTAGATGTTCCTCCAACCCCTAATCCACTCAGGTTTTGTAATAACTAACTTTATATCAAAACACTGTGAACATCTTAGGGTAGAAATATACAAAACAGATGTACCCAGAAGTGATTTAGTAAGATCTGATGCTGTCTGGTAAATTAAAATTGCTTGTGTGAAATCCTTGCTTCATCAAGGTATATGAGAATTTTGCTACTGATTTGAATGACTCCATGATTTACTACTTCTGTCAGCTCAGGCACAAAGTCTGGTGGGGGTTTTTTGTAAGATATAGTTTAACAAGCAGTCTGAGAACCAATTTCTTGACTGTGACTTCTAGCACACTTGAGTCTTTGTAGAGGTGTGTGATATCAGATTTTTGGTGAGCAAGAGATGAATGACACATGTTACCACACACGGGTATCATACTAGATTTGCTCCCTTCCCTGGAGAGGACTTATCCCAAGAGGTAGTTCCCACGGCTCTGTGTGTAGACTGTGTGTTTTCTTGTTTGTGACAGATATCCTCAATGAGTGAGCAATTCAAGGCAATTCCATATAATATGTATCATTTTCATTTAATGAGCAGATCAAGATGATTTCATATGGTGTACTGTAATAGAAGGTAAACGATCCTTTTCATTTTAGCTCTTTCAAAATCTCACACATTATACAAAATATGTTAGAGATGGAAATTGCCTATGTAGTAGATTTGGACTTGCCTGAAGTAATTTAGGAATATTGTAAGCTGGATTGGTTATTGAGCTGTCTTCTCCATGCATATGTATTCATACAGTGAGTTAATTCAATAACTGGATTGTCAGGAAATGGGCCCAGGAAGAGTGAGAATTGAAACCAGATATTTACTCCCTAGCAGATACTTCAGACACAATACAAGAGCTGTTCAATTTGATGCTTTTATTGCAACTCCCTGCTGAGCTCAACAAGTTTAGTTACGGGTCCAAGCATGTAAAGGAGCAAGAAATTTCAGTTAGGCTTAACGGAAGTCCCATAAGGAGAAAAAGGAGGCTAACAGTGCAGTAAGATGACCCCAGACTTGAGAGAGTACTTGAGAAGTTAGCCCCTATTCAAGCACTCAACAAACCAACTCCTTAAGTAAGATAGACCTTTTGCAATTTTAAAAATCTTTTTTTTAGATTGTATTTTCCTGTTGTTAAAATTAAATATTTATTTTAAGACAGCTGTTTGGCCTACCATATTCCCCTGTGATCATAGTTTCCTTTAGGGAGGAGGAACTGGTTATCTTGCCACGTCAGACCTGGGGGTCAAATGTGATTGTGTCTTAAGAGTCTGGTATTCTGGGGCCATCTAAGAGGGAGAAATTCTAATAATCTGCTCTAAAGACGACAAAGGCAGAGGTCTGAGGTAAAGAACAAAGCCCAGAGATGTTATCACAGGCATTACTTTTCCAGGTCAGCTAACAAGAGAAATGATGGATCAGATGATGAAATTATGAGTATTATACTGGTTAAATAGGTTATTTTGCTGAATTTGAGCTAAGCAATTTGAGAATTTGAGATAATGGGAAGATACTGGAAACAGAAAAATGTAAACTGGATAAATATGCCAATGGCATTTTTCAAACAAGACTACATCAGCTGAACCTCCAGAAAGACTGTATTAATTCCCACAGATACATCAGATCATCACCAGACAATCAAAATATCTTTCTTGAATCCACAGAAATTCTCAGATGTTATTTTCAAGGACACTTTGCAAACCATATTTCACCAGACCTAGAGGTATTTTGCATTTCTGTTTAGTCAGTTGCAACCCTCAGATCTATGTATAGGTGAATAGCTTGTAGAAACCTGGGATTTTTGCTGAACATTACAATATCACTGAAGCACCTTTTACAATGTGGTGAGTGTAAAAGGTATCCTACTGTGAAATTTGTAGTAATATGTATGGGTCCTCACCCATAGTGTTAGAGGTAATCTTCCCATTGACTGCAGTGGTCAAGCCCAGAGTGACCTCTGCTGATATTTGAGTGTTCTCTGAGTCTGCTGGAAGGCTGAACATTGAAACTGCACAGGGAAAATTTCCCACAAATCCTTCTTGTCCTTGACAACACAGTGTACCTTATTATGCATGTTGCCCATGTTATTTATCAGTTCTTTTACAAAGAACAGAAGAGTCTTGATACAGAACTAGCAACATGGATGTGAGTTTGCAATGGAAGGTGCTTTATGAAACCTATTCACTATGATCGAATTTCTTCCTACTGTGCCTGTTGTCCACTCATTCACCTCTATCAGCCTCCTATGCCCTATGTTTCCTATGCAAGGATCTTCACTGGCTTATAGGTGGGCTGATCCATGTGGTTTGGGGGCTACAACCCCAGCATTCAATTACCTGGAATTTGGTTTTGCAGAAGAAGATGGCCACGAAGAGGAACCTGGATCCCAGACAAACAAGGTTCATCACCCTGTGCTCCCAGGCAGAGACAGAGCATAGAGAAGTGTTTTCTGCTTCTCTGTGCTGGAGATGCAACAGTGCCATAGCAGATACTTCCACATCTTCATCTACTGGCTTGGAAAACAGGACATGAATTTTGAGACAGACACCAGAAGACACAGTACAAGAGTGCTCTTCCACTCATAGCCTTGCCCATCCTCTATAATTAGCTAATTAAAATATTTTAATTTTTTACTTCTAAGGCAAAATGATGGAAGGAGAGCCTGCATGTGAGTCAGATACCATATTTAGCTTCTTAGGTAATGGATTAAATAAGAAAAAATCACCTTTAATTTTAGGGAAGTTAACATAATCTTTCTCACTGTTCATCTTTCTTTGTAATTAATGAATTCATTGATTGCCTTAACTATTTCTCTTTGTACTATTCACCATTCATACCATCCGTTCCCCTCGGCTCAAGAATGCTGCTCTCAAACAGAGCTTGTCTTCAGATTACTTTTCCATGAGAAGTACATTAAAAATGACCATCAGTGGGAATGGCACAAATACATTGTGATGTATTTCAGCTTGAAACTATCTGTGGTGGGAGATGTTTTACTGTAAAATGCTTTTTCTCTAGGGTTCCTTTATGCTTTTCAAGTCCGCATCTTTCTGCAATGAAAATATACAAAATATATCCCACAGAAATGTAATTATTTCTGAACATTGCCAGTCAATCCAGAGCAGAGCTAGCATGCTGGACCCTGCTCATCTCTAACACCATTGACTCCAGTAGGCAAATCCCTTGAATGAAAGCAGCCTGATACTTCTTTTAAATGCACTTTTTTTGCCGGCTTCCTTTCATGAAGGCAGAAATGTGAAAAGAGACTCAATATCTTACAGTCTGTAGCTCCTGGCCCTTGAGATAAAATTATAATTGAACATGATTATGTAGAAAACAGGAGAAAACAGGTGATTCCAATAAACTTGGAAGTAGTTTTTTTCACAACATTACAAGTCTGATTGATAAAGGCAGCCTGATACTTTCTGTGAGGCTAGACATTCCTCAGAATACTACCCTATGCAAACACAGTGCATCCGTGCAGCATCTCTTCAATGAATGAAGTTCATGATGAACTTGAGGTCTCCAGTTACAAGACTTTGTAAGGAATTTTCATCATTTGAGTGTAGTCTGGAAGGGATCCATTCATAAGTGATTGGGAGGAATGAAGTAATTGCAGATAAAGTCCATAATGGCTCAGAGGCTGGAGAAATTATAAATAACAGGGAAAATATTACAGAAAGATACAGTAAATGGTGCAGTCAAACACGTCCATCAAATGAAGTCAAATGAAGAACTTAGATCAAATGATTAAAAATGTAGTTTTGTACTTGATGACCAAAGCCTGTATTCTGGGAAACAGCAACTCTGTGAAAAACTTAGAAGATGTTGTAGATAACCTGGCAGCAAGATGTCTTTTTATCAAGATCAGGTGTGTGCTTAAAGAATTTATTCTACCTCTACCCATTAGTCTCTGGGCTTCAGCAGGAATTACTGAGTGAAATTTTAGGATGGGTAAAGGAGGTATGATCAGGGAATGACTAGTCCCTTCAGACTCTGAAAATCTATTATTCTATTAAATTAAATGCTCTGGTATCAGAATCTTGATTGCTTCGTGTCGTGGTTTAACCCCAGCCAGCAACTAAGCGCCACGCAGCTGCTCACTCACTCCCCCACCACCCAGTGGGATGGGGAAGAAAATTGGTAAAAGAAGTAAAACTCGTGGGTTGAGATAAGAACTGTTTAATAGAACAGAAAAGAAACTAATAATGATAATAACACTAATAAAATGACAGCAGTAATAATAAAAGAATTGGAGTATACAAATGATGCACAGTGCAATTGCTCGATGCCCAGTTAATCCCTGAGTGGTGATTCCCCCCGCCCCCAGTCCCCCCAGTTCCTATACTAGATGTGACGTCCCATGGTATGGAATACCCCGTTGGCCAGTTTGGGTCAGCTGCCCTGGCTGTGTCCTGTGCCGACTTCTTGTGCCCCTCCAGCTTTCTCACTGGCTGGGCTTGAGAAGCTGAAAAATCCTTGACTTCAGTCTAAACACTACTTAGCAGCAACTGAAAACATCAGTGTTATCAACATTCTTCTCATACTGAACTGAAAACATAGCACCGTACCAGCTACTAGGAAGACAATTAACTCTATCCCAGCTGAAACCAGGACACTTCAAAATAATATGTTTACTTAGGACAATCTGTCACAGGAGGCACAATGTGAATATAATTACTTCTTCTAGGAGTGTCCAACTGTGAGGTAAACAAAATTACTGCAGTAGATCAAAAGTCTTTCCTACAAAAAAAACCTAAACCCAAAACATAACAAAAGAGAGGTAATGAAGATAGTTTTACCAAAGAAGTTCAATAAATATACTTTAAAAAAGACCATGTTCACTGCAGGGATTGTTTTATTCTACAGAGGCGGAACAGCCAAAGATTAAGCCTTATTCTGCAAGCTTGAATCACTCAATTTGATTTTAAAAGTCATTTAATCTTTAATAAGTATTAAACATGTTCAAGTTTAACATGAAGAAATCATAATATTTCAGCATTGCTCTCCCCTGGTTACACTCAGTTGAAAGACTGTAACCAAATATTAAAGAAAAAGCCATCACTTTCCTGAAGTCAAATCAAATTGTGTTTTGTGGCAGCACCACATAATCAAATTGCCATTTATTTCACTACAGTGCCTATTCTGAATTGATTGGCCAATTAAGCTATCACTTGCTTTTTGGGGGAAAAAGAACTGCCTTTGAATCATCCAGTTTGCTCCTAAATTCACAAGACTGTGCAGGACACTGCACATCCTAACCTAGCCTGGATAGAAAAGTAAAATGCTGCTTGCCTTAATGGCAAAGCAGGAGCCTTTGAAGTAGCTGAGTGTAGATGAAAAGATAACATCCATTGCTTGCTAAGTCTTTTCAGACCTTTGATCACTAAGAGACAACGCATTCAAGATGAGGGCCACCTATATGCTGGAAGTGCACTTTCCTTAAACTTTCCCCTTGTCTCTTGCAGCAGGGCTGGCAGCAGCAGGCTCCATCCCTCCAGGCAGCACAGGCAGCAACATTGCTTCGTACAGCACATCCCTGGTCTCTCACTGACAAATTGGTATCCTCCTCCATGCAGCCTAATGACTTTTTTCTGAGGGTTGGACCTTGTCCATGGAGTCCCAGAGCCTGGGGTGGTTTCTGAGCACTGGGGCTCTTCACAGCGTGTTTTTGAACAAGGGTGGTGGCATTTCACAACCACTGCTAAGCCACACAGCTGGGATCTTCGTGGCTTCCTAACTTTCTGCACAGCCTGGACTTCCAAGTTGTTAAAGCCCAGAATAATCAAGGTTCTTTCTTGGTCTTTGCCATCAGCTGAGATTCTCTGAGGGCCTAAGAGCAGCCCACAGGTAAAGCCAGATGCAGGGATGTAGGTGGCTTTCCTGTGTGAATCTACACTAATCGTCAGTACTTCATGTTCACCCTGCCTTGCAAGGTACCTCAGTACAGTCAAGGCTTAGATAGATAAACTAGACTGAGGCAGACCTCTGCAGGGATTTCTGGTACTGCATTTTGGACAAGCAGATTTGATCTTATTTCTTTGACAAGTAGGTAGTATCTCCTTTCTTTAGATACATAGTTTAGCTGAATTTTATCTCTGCTCCTTTTAAAGTTGTAGTTTAATAAACAGGAGCCAGCAGCCACATGGAAATTCTGTAAGGTCATTCTCCAGAAAAAAACCTAATTGCTTTAATTATCTATGTAAATGTTTCTTTTTTCTGTGTGTTACCATAATAGCAGCATTTTTGGAAGGCTGCTGCTTTCTTTCATTCTCCAGAATTTTGACAGCTGGCCTTTAACAGCCAAAGAGTCACTCCCCAAAAAGTCACTGAAATGATGGTGCAGAAGAGAAAGTATTACCTAGAAATACAAAAATATTTTTATCCAGATATTTTTCTTTGAAAGTGGTCTGTCCTTTGAAAACAAAAAAAGCCAAAAACCAAAACAGAAACACACACACAAAAAACCACAAAACCCCAAGACAAACCACCAACAAAAAAAACCCACAGGAGCCAAGTCATCTGGCTGTAAAAAGGCTTGGGGAGAGCAAAGGAGTTTGTTTTCACCTTATTCTGTTATACTGACAACTAGAAAGTTCTTGGTTATTGGAGGAAGATGCTGAATTTTGTCCTTTGGCCAAAGCATTATCTTGCACCAAGGCTGTAGCAAAAGTGGACATTGTTGCTTGCAGTAACCAGAAGTCAGAGAAATCCTCATTGCAGCTTGGAGAATGGTAAATAAGATGCATTAATTCACACTGAAATACAGTTTTATAGTTCTTGTCAACCACTGGACTGAGCTAAGACCTTTTTTCCTGATTCAACTTCTAGGCATGTAATTGAGATAGCTGACTGGGAAAACAGATCTTTGTGCTCCCCAAAAATCAGAGGAGAAACAGGCCCTTACAATATGCTCTTGGCAATTCAGCCAAAGACATAGTTATGCTGGAGGGGTACAGTACTTCAGTAAACGTGGAGATATCTTCTGGGAATAAGGACTCCTAATTCAGGCTCCTCAGACTGGCGCCTAACACTAGCCAGGAGTGATCTTGACCTTATATCCTGAATCATGAACATTCTGTATCTAGCTTTGTTAGGAAACTGCTATGTCTCCTGAGATTGGCTCATTTAACTCCTGTCTCAGTTTCTAAAGCCATAAAACATTGTTCTATGTTTCTGTAAGCTCAGAAAATACCAGAGAAAAGAGAGTTACAGGTAGATATGCCATCACAAATGGGGCTAAATTGTGATTTAGTTTTAAAGTCATGAGTGCATTTCTTATTTAGCAAAGTCTGTTTCTGCTTAAATCACACTGTTGCTTCTTTTCTTACACTAAGTTCACTTAAAATAGAAATATTTTGTTGCCATAGCAATGTTTTTCCCTTTGTAATTCTGTTATTTCAGGTTCATTGCAAACTGCACTTCATGGCTGGAATTCAGAGGTGGAAAAATGTTTCAGATCTACACCTCCATCCTTTGGGCAGCATACAGTTGGTGTCTAAAGCATCTATCAGAGTTGATAGTTTGTTCAAGGTGTTATCTAGTGTCATCAGAAGAGATCCAAATTGCAGTGAATTTAAAACAGTTAAATAATACATTTAAATATTTTTGTCACTATCCAAGCTGATTTTCAACATTCCAGTTTTCCCTTTCAGCACAGATGAACAGTCCACCCTAAAGAAGTCCTTCCCCGCTTTAGTGTATTTATAGATAATCAATATGCTAAAAATGAAATGTAAAACTTGCCATCAGCTTACAGGATTTCTGTGAATGCTCTCAGAGAGTGTTTTCTGCTGTCACCTCTGTCTCTGTTTACTTGACTCTTGCCACTGGAAGACCTTAGTGAAGATCTGGGCAAAACTTTTCACATCTGGTAACTGCCTTAGATTGAATCTATTTCTTATGTTCAGTGGCATCCAGCTAGTGTATAAGTAACAGGGCCAAAACAGACTTATACCTCCATTACACAGAACAAAAAGATGGAAGATCAAATGAACTAATATATAACCAACAATGGGTGAGAGTAACACTGTAGTTATACTGTTCGCAATCATGTACCATTTCACAATGAATAGTAGTTGTTTCTAATCAAATGCATTTTCTTCGCTTGTGTATTCCTACCCAAAGGCACTTCTTTAATATAATGTCATCTGCAGTGTAGTGAGAAACCTGAAACATAGCATCACTGTCATCACAGGAGCTGAAATGCACTAAGAGCTTTCTCCTCGGGGGAACAGGAGAGTGCTGCACACCACAGACAGACTGACTTGTTTTTCAGTCCTGAGGAGCTCAACTACCCCCTTTTTGTTTCCAATCTCTGCTTAGAAACCACCTTCTGAAACATGCTGTCAAATGCACCAGCAAGGCTATTTCTACCAGGAATAGATGTCTGTATCTGAACTGTAAATCACAAACAAAAACACAGTCTGGGGGCCTTGTAACATTTACCTCAGTAACTATTTTCCTCCCTTGGCTTCAGAAAAAGAGAAATCTCTAATAATAACCCTATAAACAACTTGGGCTTTGAATGTGTCAGGGAGCTAGGCTGGTGTAACACTGAGCAGAAATTAGCTTTGTCAACAGTGTGGTGCTCTCTTCATCTCAGGATTAGATTAGTAGGGCTGTTTTTATTACTGGGCACTTAAATCTCCCTGTTCTTTCTGTCACACCATGCTTTGAGCTACTTTATTTAAAATAGCAGTTTATTGTAACTGTTGAATACAATAATTCATGTTCATTGAAACAGTGCTGTCCCTCCACTGTTGTCTTGATATTTAACACAAAATCTGTAGGGAGGAAAGGAATTGTGGATTCCTGACACACTAGGCTCAGGGCTGCTGAGCTCGAGGAGAAGGATGTGGTTCCCAGGACTCAAGTCTCCAAACCAAGCCCAAAAGAAGCCACTGGAGAATTTGCAGGAGAATTCACCTGGTGCAGCCAAATCATGGGGCTTCTGCTTGTTCAGTGCTGGATATAAAACTCCCATATTGAAATATTGTATCTTCTCCTTGAAGAAAAGTCATCTTTGAATAACTAAAGTCTGCAGAATAAGTGCAGTAGCTGTGCTCTGGAACAATATCATTATCATCATGCCCAAATGACAGCCTCCAGCTCTGTAACACAGAAATCAAACAAAAGACACCTTGCTGGCAAAAGTGTCATATACTGTAACTTCAGCCAGGGCTTTGCAGTCAACGATTCTAACAACTCCATATCCCTGTGAATTTGGCATGGAAGAGGAGCCGAGCCCCATACTTCAACATGGGTGTTTTGTGGGGACTTCAAATCTCCCACTCATGGTTAGATGGCAGGGTTCACCTTGACCCGCTATTTCTTCTATGTCAGCACCAGGTTTATCGTGGAAACACACCCATTTCTCCTAAAGAATAAGACTTCTGCTTTCTGTGAGGAAGCTATTAAAAGCTGATGACTTCTGAGTGTGAGTAAACCAGCCAGTTTTGAGAATCCTGTAAATATGAATCACATGCTTGAACTGCACCTTCCCTTCTTGCGTGCACAGTGCCTGACTGCAAGTTACAGGTCCTGGCGGAAGCATACTTCCCAAGGGAAACAAAGGCTTTGCAAACCAAATATTCCCATGTATCACTCATAAATATTTAAATCTTGCCTGAAGAGTGATTTTCAGAGGAAAATAAATTGTGCAGATTACTACCATCCTCCCAGTGAAAACACTGAATCACAGAAATCAGTGGTGTATGCGTGATGTACTCCCACTCTGTGTTAATTGAGATAAATTTCTTTTACAATATAAATTCATTTTCCCTCATGCTGGCACGCAGCGAAGGATGCTGCTGGGCCAAAATCTACCCTCAGAAATGTACATGCAATGCCTACAGAAATCATACACAACCATGTACGAATATAATTTGACTTACAGGCCAGAAATTTTGATTGTTTAAAGCTCTTCAGAACTGGAGGAGCAGGAGGGAGAAAATTGCTTTTAGTTTAGCAGAACAAGGAATGAAGGACAATGACTTTGCAGGTAGTCACACAACACAAAAACATCAGGTGTTCAAGAACGGTGTGTATATGAAGAGGACCGGGAGCAGATATAAACTTCACTATACCTAGGAAAACAAAAGTGGAAATGCTGATAAAAGATTCCTTACTGAAACAGGCTCCTGTACAAATGCTTTGGAAGGAGAAAAATAAATTTTGCTAATGCAAAAAGAATTCTGTAGATCTCCTTTTTTAATGTCCCTGAAGTCCAGGAGAATGAGGGCAGACTGCTGCCCTTATGCTGTTTGGGACAACCCTTACAAAAAAGCAGCAAAAACCTCAATCCAAAGGAGTGCTAATTTGGCGTGGCAAAAAAAATTGTAGGTATTTTTAAACTTCACTTTCCGAGCAGGTTGACAGCATCCTTTACAAAACTGACTTGCAAGCAGGTATTGAATTACCAAATGCCACTAAGACAGATGGGTGGCAACCTTCTATTGACTGGTGTGGATATCTTTGACAAAGTCTGCTGAGCCACATGTGCTTGCAAAGGCAATTCATAGAATCCTAAAATCGTTTAGGTTGGAAAAGACGTTTAAGATCATCGAGTCCAACCATCAACCATGCCCACTAATCCGCTAAACCATGTCCTGAAGTGCCATGTCTATGCACTTTTTGAATACCTCCAGGGATGGTGACTCAACCACTTCCCTGGGCAGCCTGTTCCAATGCCTGACAACACTTTCAGTAAAGAAGTTTTTCCTAATATCCAATCTAAACCTCCCGTGGCACAACTCAAAGCCATTTCCTCTCATCACCAGCCACCTGACAGAAGAGACCAGCACCCACCTCGCTACAACCCCCTTTCAGGTAGTTGTAGAGAGGGGTAAAGTCTCCCCTCAGCCTCCTTTTCTCCAGACTGAACAACCCCAGCTCCCTCAGCCGCTCCTCATAAGACTTGTGCTCCAGGCCCCTCACCAGCTTCGTTGCCCTTCTCTGGACACGCTCCAGCACCTCAATGTCTTTCCTGTGGTGAGGGGCCCAAAACTGAACACAGCACTCGAGGTGCAGCCTCACCAGTGCTGAGTACAGGGGGACAATCACTTCCCTGCTCCTGCCTGCCACACTATTTCTGATGCAGGCCAGGATGCCGTTGGTCTTCTTGGCCACCTGGGCACACTGCTGGCTCATGTTCAGCCAGCTGTCAACCAGCACCCCCAGGTTTTTCTCTGCCAGGCAGCTTTCCAGCCACTCCTCCCCAAGCCTGTAGTGCTGCATGGGGTTGTTGTGACCCAAGTGCAGGACCTGGCACTTGGCCTTGTTGAAACTCATACAATTGGCATCGGCCCATCGATCCAGCCTGTCCACATCCCTCTGTAGACCCTTCCTGCCCTTGAGCAGATCAACCCTCCCTCCCAACTCGGTGTCATCTGCAAACTTACTGAGGGTGCACTCAATCCCCTCATCCAGATCATTGATAAAGATACTAAACAGAACTGGCCCCGGTACCGAGCCCTGAGGAACACCACTTGTGACCCACTGCCAACTGGATTTAACCCCATTCACCACAACCCTCTGGGCTCATCCATCCCACCAGTTTTTCACCCAGTGAAGAGTACACTTGTCTAAGCCATAAGCCACCAGCTTCTCAAGGAGTACGCCATGAGAGACAGTGTCAAAGGCCTTGCTGAAATCCAGGTAGACAACATCCACAGCCTTTCCCTCATCCACTAGGCAGGTCACCTGGTCACAGAAGGAGATCAGGTTGGTCAAGCAGGACCTGCCTTTCATGAACCCATGCTGACTGGACCTGATCCCCTGCTTGTCCTGCACATGCTGTGTGAGCACACTCAAGATGAACTGCTCCATAATCTTCCCCGGTTGTAAATGGGCATCACATTGGCAAGCCTCCAGTTGTCTGGGACCTCCCCTGTTGATTCAAGGTGCTCTTGGCTCCTTGGGGCACACAGCAATACCTGGGAGCATCTGATCCCTCACCGTGCATGGGAAAGGGCTTTCTCCTATTGCTCCCAGAACCATCCAAACGAGAGCACCTTGATGTACCTTGGAGGAGCCTCAAAAGCTGTGCTCATCTGAGCTACCTGTGTTAATGTGGGGGGGTCTTGGCTTGGTGGCTAACTGTCCCTCCCTGCCAACGAGGTACATGGTCCAAATATTTTGGGGGCCTCAGCTGAAGCAAAAAAGCCTACCAGTTCTTTTCTCAGTTTGTTCCTCCAACTCTTTGCCATATTGATCATTATCATTTAGCTGACTTGTAGTACTGTCCATGGATGCTGTCCAGCCCTTTTAGAGGTTGTACTACCATACAAAGAAGTGATTTCTACCTATCCAAGGCCTCATTTAACTTGTAAGACACTAGATAGCAGATGGATGTAATGAGCAGATGGGACGAGCAGAAGGCCCTGGCAAGCCAACACAGATGAACAAAATAAGCAGTGGTTACCCCACACCAGCTGTTTGCTTAGCCCTTGTCATGTGTTTTATAGGGGTCATGATGGAGAGTAGTTATAAGGATGGATATGCCAGAGGGCAGCATGCTCTCTGTAGGGAGTTTGCTCCATGCATGAAGGGCCTAGAGGAAGGTGCAGGATGGTCCCTGCTGATGGCTATGCTAGTGCTCTGCTCCCTGGCTGCTTAGTGTGAGTGGCAGTCAAATGTATATCTAAATTGGTTTTGAGCAACTAGAGAACTTTAGATGTAAAAGTCTTTATCAAAGACTGATTTTTCTTTGATTCTTTTTTTCCCCTGCAGAAAACACCTAGGTAAATAAATGCACACACACAAGTGTGCAGACATGCATCCCTCCCAGACAACAAAGAAGACAACATTGCATGCACAGCTAAAGTGCAGAAGCCAAGATATGCCTCAGTGAAGTGCATGCAGGCTTGTTTCCTTGAAAACATATAGTTAAGCAGTCACAGGTATGGGCAGCTCTCAGAAAACAGGGATCACTAAAAGGTCAGATTATCTTCAAGCATGTTGCACCTTTAACCAAATAACTAACCCTTTCAAGATTCTTCAGCATTACTAGAAACTTGCCCTTGGTGTTTTACTGCACAGGGCATCCTCATTTCCCTTCTAGTGGAAGATGACTGAGATTTTAAGTGCTTGCTTATGAGTTGTGCAAAAAAAGCCTGAGGTCTAATGATTTAACATTAAGCAGTAGTTTCAAGATGAATGCTGGAAACTGGAGAAATCCCTCTTAGGTATTTATGTGGTTTAAAGACTAAGTGAACTGCATATTTCCGTTCAGTAATTCTGTGGTCAACTTGATCACTTTAGTATGGCAGCTGAGGTGGCAGGAGGAGGAAGTGAAGAGATTTATTGAAAAACCATCAACTCAAATATGTATCAGACCACAGAAAGTTTCCAAAGTCCCCAAAGGCCATTTTTACTTTTTTTTTCCTGGCTATGTAGGTCTTTTTTTTTTTTTTTTTTGGTGACATGTCTAGCTTAAATGGTAAATAATAAGTGATAATAGCAACCAGCTGGTTCCCACAGAATAGAAAGTGACTGACAGAGCAGCTGCCATTCTGCTTTCTGTTACTCCCCTTGTCAGAGCTTCAAACTGTCTGTTTAATGTGGTATATTAACAGCACTATTATGACTATAAATATTAAACCCCAAATCCTCACGAGGAGCTCTGCTGAGCAGAGATTTGATTTCTGGGGATGTGATTTTCCAATGGAGCTGCCATGAGAACCATGGAGAGTGTTCCCCTGTCAGAAATGCATGATGTGACGTGTGGGGCATGTTCTCCTGCTTCTGACATGCACTTCCCAAAGCCTTAGCTGCCCACAGCTGAGGGTGTCAGCGTTTTCAGTTCTCTCTGCACAGCATCCCTGCATGAGACATTACCACAAACGTCAGTGTAAGTCAAAAACCTGTTCAGGGTTTGCAGGAAAGTCTGCTGGAAGTTGGAAAAAGCAGTAATGGTCCATATTGCTTTTACTGGCATTGCATTTGGGGATTACTGCTTTCCCAATAAAATGCCATCAACTTCTTGGATGTGCAGGATTTGGGCTCATAATTTCTACTGACTCTCCTGGAAAGCTGAAAATCTGTGTGTTGTTGAAAATACAGGGGTTCCTCATAATTTTGTTACAGGCCTGTTCCTGCATGAATAATGTTAATGGGAGCTTTACCACTAGCTGAGACCAGGTTTTAAGCAGCCTTAACTTCCTAAGTAGCAAATTCATGTGATTTTCCCCATATTCTGTTCTTAAAAGTTCGGTTGTTTTTTTCCCCAGAGCTTTCTGACTCCTCCAGGAAAATCATCATTACACTTGTGATCACTTCAAGATGCTGGATTCTCTGGAAGGAAAGAGACCCAGGAGACGAGTAACAGAAGACTTATGCAATCCCTAAAGCTGTCTGCACTGGCACCAGGAGTAGGTGCGGGAGGTGAGTAAGCAGTTGCAAAGTATTTAAAAATTCCTTGTGGAAGTGCAAGGAGCAGTAGCATGGCTTTGTTTCTGAATTCACGTAAACGTAACTCACAGGAGGGACCGAAGACCAGAAAGGGCTGCAGCGTAGAGGATTAGGATCTCCCCCAAGACTTTCATTAAGAGGAGAGCCAAGAGCCTTCCTTACTTAACAATAATAACTTACTTATACTTACGTCCCCAGAGTGTTGTGAGGCTTAATTAGTTAATGTTTGCAAAGTGCTTTGCAGATGTGAAGAGCAATATACATACTAAGTATTATTAACTGGCAGAAGAGTTCCACGTGAGAAGTCCCTACAGTCTATTAGAACTAAATTATTCAGCAAGTTCCCTAAAATTATGGGGCAAGGTACAGAGAGCTCTCCCTCAGAAACACTACAAGCCCGCTTTCACAGCCTCCCTCTGTTTCACACCCCAAGGCCATGGATCAAAAATTGCCTCTATCCCCCTGGCATTACACCCCACGACAAGCCAGGAGGACAAGGTCTGTGAGAGCCCCACTGGACCGAACAGAACTGAACAAAGGGTTGCCTGCTCTCCACCAGGCTAAAGACAGGTTTTCAGTTTGTGACATGGTTACAGCTTGAATTGTACCCCAACACCTTTCATGAGCTTTTTCTCCTGAGTGAGATACATGGGAGACCTTCTTCCAAGCCAGCCTGGAGCCTGATTTTCCCAGGGAGCCCAGAGTTTGCTACCCGACATTTGCTGGACAACTGCAATTGCCAAAATAGAGCAATAAACTGTTGTGTGACTTACAGAATGATTGCTATGCTCTTATACTATACATAAGCTGAATACTATGCACACAAGTGACAAGCTGGAAATCTCCAGCTGACAAACAAAAACAAAACAACAAAAATGCCTGAAATACATTTCTTCAGACACTATAGAGAAGAGACTAGATGTCATCTGATATATTGCTGTTTGGTTTTCCATTTAATTTCTACGACAATGAGAATTGGTTGTACAATTCTTGGTTACAAACGTGTGATTTTTAATTTTTTTCATTCCTGCTTTTTCCTCTTTTTCTTTCCTCTGCATGCATACTAGCTTTCCAGATAGATTGTCCAGTTGGCTATGTACAATATTTTCTCATGCCTTTACACTAGAAGGAAAGTAGATTTTCTGGCATCTGAAAAGTACAGTAATATAAAAATAAGGCATCCAAATTGTTGAGATTACTTTTCCCATCTTGGAGTCATGTGTAGCTCAGTACTTGGGTCCCAGTGCAGCTCACTCCTGAGGTTATACTCAGATGTACCCAAACTTTCCTGGTTCCCTCTCTTGCCACAAACACTCTGGCTGTCCCAGGTGGACTTTGGACTCTCTCGTCCCTCTGCACCCTAGATGGCTGTGAACAGTCATTTGCTTCCCACTCATCGTAAGTGTCCCCTTGAGGCTACAGCTAGGAGGGAGGTGCCTCTCCAGTGCCTGGGGAAGAGGACGCGCTAGGAAATGGAGCAAGAACTTTTCATTTTGCCTCAGACAGACATATGTTGGCAGCCTTTATCCTTCTTCTCCCTAGGCACAGAAAACACTAGCACATAGCCAACCTGCTGTGGCAGGTCCCCTGACACTGCAGGTAGAGAAGCATATGTGAGGTACCTTAGCCTAACACTGCACTATTGATGAAACACACTACTGAGTATTAGGCACCTAACTGTACTATGTGTCCACAAACTATAAATAAAATAAAGGCGGGCCTTAGGAGGCTTTCTGAAAACTATGCTTACTAATTTAACATTTCTAATATCATATACATGGAGAAAATACACTGGTTTTATACTGTACTTTTGGGGAGTTCATATTAAAAATCTGCTTGGATTGTTTGAATAACTGAGCGACGACTGAAGAAACTATGCAATAATCATATACTGGAGTCAAAATTTGAGGGAATTTCAGCCATGACTGTATTGCAAAGTGGATATGCAATGCTTCAAGCTTTTATTTGCTATGGTTGTCAAAAAAAAGTGAGCTACGAGTTCCAATAGCATAATATTTTTTTCCTGCCAACAAAGACTAGGAGAGATGTTCTCTCCTTCCCACAGAATCTGCATTAGCAATGCAGGCAAGGCTATGAGATATCTTACTAGGTGGATTTTTCTTCTTCAAATAGCTGTACTCATTTCCTTTGAAAACCTATTTGTTTTAATAGGTCACCACAAGCTAAACAGCTGCCACATTTCCAGTCAAACACAAAGTTGGTCCTTTGTGATTTTCTCCATTCCATTTCACTATACATCAACCGATGAAGGCTCATCTTGTACCCGAAATAAATACAACCAACACATACACATTTTCCATGATACTCTACGATCATCTGTTATTAACAAGCCTTGTGGTAACAAATCCTTTTATGATGCATTTATTCAAGGTTCATCCTTCCCAAAGAGTGGGGAATACTTAACTTGTTTTCTGTGCCGTACTTTGTGTAACTAAATAATTAATCATATTGATAGTCTATCAATACATCTTTCTTTAATGGTTAAACATGTGTTAATAATTCAAATATCTATGGGTGACCTCTTTGCACTCCTGTGATTTTCAAAAATCCCAGTGCTCTTTGAAGGCACTCTATCATTATCATGTATGGCACAAGTTAAAAGCCTTCTGTTCTTTCTTTTCTTTTTTCTCTCCTCTTCCACTGGTATATACCTTTCCAGGAGGGGTGCTGTGGGCCAGCAGTAACCTGGGGTTAGTTTTAAGTGGAACAGCAAAGTTCAAAGGTTTTGAACTGCTGATTCAGTTACGATATTTAAACACAGAGCAACCATACTGAGTGGGCAGACGAGGGCTACACTGCATAAATCTCTTTATACTCGTCTGGCAAAGCTTTTCAATTGTGATTAAATTAATCAACAGAGTCTGAAAACCTCAAAACTGGATGTTTGCCCAATTCACGGTTTATGCAATTATGAGTTATTAGAGTCCAGCAGTCTAATGATGCTGCCAAGCCCCAAAAGAAGCTGACTGCTCTAAAACACTGCAGGCTAAAAATGCAGTTACACAGCCTCTTCTATAAGACTTTCACACACACTGCCTACAACAGCAGCAATGTTTCCAGGCAAACTGGTGACCCCTGTAATGGAGCTCAGAAACTGCAAATATGGAAGTCTTCTCTTATATCCTGCAAGGAATTAATGGGCAAACCTTTCCCTAGATTCACTGGGGAGCAGGTATTTTACTGTCAAGTTTCCCACATTTTACAGGTGAAGAATAGGGCTAACTTCCCAAAACTTACAGTGGAAGCTTATAGCAGAGACCATAAACTGCAATGGATAATCTTGCATTCATGCCTACTGCTTTAACATGAAAACACACTTCCTTGTTAAAGCTAAGATGACATATGATGAGAATTGTTTATCACCCAGTGAATCCTCACATGTACCAGCGCAGTGGTTTCTCCCAAAGGCTATGTCACAAATCTTGTTGACTTAATGCTGCTGTTTCACACATTTTGGAAAGAGAAGCAGGTTTCTTAGGGAAACAAGGTTTGAGAACTAATTCTGGGAATTCTGGGAGTGTGCTCTTGGCCAGCAAAGCTCGTGAGCAGCATTCCTGTCTTTTTCTCCCTTGCCAACTCCTGTGTAAAACGAAAACAGAGACTGGCTTAGCTTGGACACAGACTGCAGAGTGGCAGCTGGAACTGACTTGGTTGTGCTGGGTGTAGGGAATTACAGTAAAGAATGTACACAGAAGTGAGCAGAAAGTATATTTTTAAATAACACCTCTCATAATCTCAAAATCGGTCCTATCGGACATATCATAAGAACACAGTTTTTCTCTGGAATCACCTCTTCCTAAAAGTAAAAGGGGTGGAATAATCTATGTGGTGACAAAAGAACATTTTGTTAATTCCTTATGTCTTTACCTCTGTCTGGAGAAAGAACAATACAGCTGTTTGTACAGTGCTTTTACCAATATATACCGTCTATTGTACTATGTGGCATCTACATGCTGGTATACACTGCCATACCTCCTATTTCTGGAAAGCACCAAGAAATGTAGGCTGTTCTTCTGAGTCCAGTTCAGGAAACCATGCCTGTTCAGGAAAGCTATAAAGCCAGCATTTTACCCTTGTGCTTCAGTAACCTTGTCTTACAACCAAGTGCTTTCCCCCAGAATGGCTGGGCCTTAAGCCATGCTTGGACACCAAGGGCCCTATTGCTGGGTCAACGCACACAGAAAAAAGGTTCCCCATACAAGGTCCCCCTGAAGGGGCTTACGTGAGTACCAACATGTTTTACTTCTCAGGACTTACTCTGTGCACACCGAGAAAACGCTTTGAAATAGCAGCTCAGTGCCAGGCTGAGAAGATTTGCTTAACAGAGAACCAGACTCACCACAACAGAAATTCAGGATGAACAAATGCACTCACACACAAACCCCATGTGCTTTCCTCCCCCTTCCTCAAAGTGGGACACACCTGCTAGCTCAAGACGATGACCATGCACTCAGCTGTCAGTCAGCTCGTCAATTCTCTGCAGCAGAAATTATCCCAGGAATTACGGGACTTTTTGTTTTTCTAAAACAACCGCAGTCTGTGTCATATAGAGGGGGACACCTTTTCCGACAGCGTAGTGTGGGCAAGAGCTTGAATAACATACACCATGCCGTGTGGTCAGATGTCTTGCAGAAACCCTCCTAGTTTTCAGTACCAAGGGAAAATCATATATATCTGAATCTGCACATGCTGGAGGAATCTATTCCAAAACAAAGAATAATTCAAAGTTCACAGTTTTGAATGTTTATTATTTTATCTGTGCCTGCTTTTAATATTTATATCTATCTCTATGGCAAAAAAACCCCACTCTTTTTTTTAAGTTCTAACATTGTGGGAAATGTTACACAAGGAAACAAAGCCATATGCAACAGCATTGGAGGTCAACGTGAAAACAAAACCAGGCCACACCCATGCAAAACTCTGGCCCAGCAGCACAAGCGCTCCCAAAGTGTAGTTGACATTAAAGAAGATTCATGTCTAGAAGGACAGCAGGGGCCTTTCTTCAGGGGTGAGGGAGAGTGCTCACAAACCATTACTGAACTTCATGTAACACTGACCAAGAACGACATCTCAACAGAGTTTTTAATTTCTTTTTGGCTTTGTAAAGCCACTCAGAAGAGTTGGCCATAGATTCGGAGTTATACCCCCATAGACAGAACAAACTCCATCACTTTGTATTCCACATTACAGTCAACTCACCCCTTAAATACCCTTCAAACATAGGCATCAAAACCAAGTAATCTACCATAATCTGAAGATACACAAATACGTACCCAAATGGCTATGCCTGACAGCTGCCAACTTGCGATTAACCTAAAACCTGACCTCGCAAAGTCACTAGGAGCTGTATTCCTTAGCTAGCAGAGACCTCAGCACTTTACATAGCCACTACATCATAAAAATAAGCATATTTTTCTCCTTTGAATTTACTCTTTTTAGTTGTTAATATTCTACATACTTAGGAACATCTTTTTATTCCCCTTATCGCTACTTCTGTGTGGACGCTGCTGTCACTCTGCCTCACTGATGAACCATCTGAGGCACTGAAACATGAATTAGCCAGCTGGAAACTGCACAAGGTAGTGAAAGAGCCAAAATTTTAACTAAGCATTTCCAGACCCCACACCCTTATTTCTTTAGAAGCCCCATGCTCTTTGTGAGCAAAAATCTTGTTGGAAGGACCTAGCTGGATGAATAAAAAGACAGAATGAATCAACTGAGTTATAATATGAAAAATCTGAACCTTAACCTGAAGTTTTCACTGGATTTTTTTCTGCTTTCTGTGTGAACTCTGACTTGTCCAGGATCAAAAGTACCATCACATCATGATGATCACAGAAAACACTCTTTTTTTTCCCAGCCAGAAGCCAGAGCTGCTGGCAGCATCCTTTCCTCAGCGGTTGTTGTGGCTTTCTACCTCAGCTCAATACAAAACATTTTGGGTCCTAACACTGTCCCTTCCCCTCCTGTTGTACCTGCAGTGACAGAGGCCACCTGAAGCATTTTTGGTGCTTGTTCCCAGACCTGGCTGTGCCTGCACTACCTGAGCAGTGAGGGTGGCTTGCCTGCATGGTGTGCCTCTATCTCCAATCTGCAGGATGCATGGCAAATACCTTCTCATGGCGTGGCAGCCTTGTGTAGATGAATGGGGCTTGTGATAAATAAGACGACACTGGACTGAGAAGCTCTGTTCCTTGAAGTGCCGAGGAAACTCCCTCACTCATTACCAAACAGCCTACAGTGTTGGGCTCTGCTATAGAAGACACCAATTAGCCCTTGCTTTATGCTCTGACAATATGATAAATATTTGATAGTCATAAGCTGCCTAATGCCAGGCAAGTTTCCAGGGAGAAGGCCTGATCAAATTGGCAGTGCGCACACCTCACATCCTTGCAGTTGCATGGAGGCAGGGCCAGTCCCTGCCTGTGTCACTTGGGCCTGTTTGGGAAATAAATTTGGCAGCTTTGGTCCAGCTCATGGCCAATCAGCCATTACACTAGAAAAAAAAAAAAAATCACTGCTGTAGTTGGCACTAATCTGAAATTTCTGTGTGATACGTTCATCCCACAAGCAAAAGGTCAGCCTTTGCTGTTGATTTCCAGAACTTCAGCAGCCTTTGGATGCTTTTCAATTTTCTCTGCACACAACTGGAACAGGAACTGTCGTGTCTTTACTGTGTGATGCAAAAAATATGTAATGTAGAAAAATGTCCTGTCCTGACAAGCAATAAAGAATTAAAGTCAGTGGGAAGAATTTTTTTCATGAACTCTGACAATGGCTAATACTTTCCACTGAAACATTTTCCCAGTGAGAATGGGGTCACACAGACATTTTGTATTTTGGGAGACAGTGCTGATATTTTCTGATGTTACTGATGTTCTGATTTTCTGATGTTAGAAGAAGTGTTTAAGAAAAAATTTGGGTTGAACTAACATACGGAAGTGAAACCTTGTGTTTCAAATTGGTTTTTCAGCATTTCAGTATGATAAGATATGAAAATGCCGTTACTTCAAAGCAAGTCTTTTCAATGCAATTTCCATATCAGCTTTTCCAAAACCCATATATTCTGAAACTTCCTGCTCCATAAAAGAGGAAAGAAAACTGTCTAAACAAATGCATTTGGGCATGTTTTTATTAAAATAATCGTTAAAATAGTACAGTCTCTTATGGCAGGAAACCCCCCCTCCAAAGAACTACAGTGTATTACATTTGCATAACAATGTCCTTAATAACACTCATCAGGGATTTTAGCTCTTGCCCTGCCTCTGTTCCAGGAAATTCTATCTTCCCACTGCAAAAAAAAAGTCATTTCTTCCATGAAGACTCACTTTCCTGATCAACATTCAAATAATCAAAGTGACTTATCAAAGAAAGATCTGCTTATTTTAGAGCTGTGCATGATACAACTGGGGTTGTGGTATGTCTTTACAAGTCTGCTTTGTGCTTTACTTCTTTGCCCTATCTGAAAAGTATTCAGCTTAAGCACAGTGTAAAATTAGTTAAGCAGCTCTACCAAGTAAGTATATTTGCAAATTGTGTGTGCTCTTGTTAACAATGCAAAGATGGTGGACCTGTTAACACCTGTTTAAGAATTTGTTGGCACTAGATCCTCCTAGCAGAGCTGACTTTTATCCATAGTACAAAATCTATCATGCTGCTTTTTCCTCTTGTGCAACAAAAGGGAAGCTACTCCAGGTATTCCTAACAAACTTTGGGCAGCTCACAAGTCTCCAGGTATTCCTAATAAACTTTGGGTAGCTCACAACAAGTCCTTGCCCTCCAGAATCATACTCTTCCTTGTCAGGATTACTCCAGCACCACAAAATGGACTAGACCTTCAGCCAGCATCACCCATCACAGGTTGGGTGGGACAATGGGAATTTATCGCTATTGAGGATGTCGTTCAGTTTGAAAAGCTAGTTGTCTGATAGGAGGGCTCCTTGAGGACATCTCACTTATCTGACCAGCAGAGATGTCTTGGCTTTATAACTCCCAGATTACCTTTTTTAAAATGCACACGAAAGGGGCCATGGCAGCACTGTAACAATTTTCAAAGTAGGTCTAGGCCAAACCTAGTACCATTAGGTTTGGAAAGGCTTCTGTAAGCTTATCACTGGCTTTGCTGTTAACAAGTTTTAAGAAGTTCTTGTCACACTGAAATGCTGCCACTTTTCTTGAGACTATCACTACGCACTACTACACAACTGAGAAGAAAGCAAAAGCCCTGGAACAGACCAATCTGCTTTCTTTTGAAAACAATACTCATTTTGCAGTGATAGTCATGCTCTTTCTTCCTGTTACTTAGCTTTGTCACTTTTACTGTCAACCTGGGATTTGCTGAGCAACAATTCTCTTGCATTGGTTTGAGCTCAGGATTCCTGCAGAGCACAATGCAACAAAAAGCCCGGTCCTACATGCTGCGGGAGAGTGTTTAGTTTTCCAGACATTCAAATACAACCTAGTTGTCGTATCTTTGCAGACCAAGAGATATTAACAGGTATACTTGCACATGATACATGTATCTCATGTAAGGTGTGATCCATGCTCATTGCACAGACACCCTTCTGAAGAACAACTAAAGGACTTGTAAATTTCTACCAGTAGTTTGGCATTTTTTCATTTATGCTGCCTTCTGCTCAAAGGACTTTGAATAGGAAATCCATAGGCAAAAGTTAGCTTGTGAGCAAAGCACAGTTTTGCCTGTTTATACTTCCCATCAGAGTCCTGGAAAGGGAGGTCTTCTGTACAGCCCTCCCTACTTCCCAGTGCATCTCAGGTTCACTGAGGCTTTTCTGCTACAGTGCTTGCCATCCAGTGATTGCTGAATGTCACAGAATGGCTTTCATGGGGTCTTTGGGGGAAAGGAGCAGGTGAAAATGAGAAATCTCTGTCAGGGAGTCCTCACACAAGAATGCTGAGCTCTTCCCATGTGCCTGCTGAACTGCATAGCCCAACTAATGCTTATATAAACCACGCAAAATCATGGAGATATACTGATTTCCATCAGCTGAAGATCCAGTCCTGCATCCCTTTGATACATTTTGGCACTGCTGTAGCCTCAGTCCATTTTTTTGTGCAAATGGAGGCACTTGAAAGAGAATCTCTGAAATATCAATAAAAGAGAAAGATTGGGTTACATAGACACACACTTCAATTTGTATCATGCAAGAATCTGCCCCGAAGACATTAACAGGAAATTCTTGTGTCATCTGTGAGAAGTTCTTGCAAACAAATGGTTTTGTCATTAGATGTGGACCTTTTTCCCGTTTTTCCCCCGCTTTCAGCAAATTCTCTGGAAAATGCAGGTTTTGGGTGGCCAGACTTCTCTGCAGATTCAGATGGAATTTGCAGAGGAGTTTCAGCTGAAATAAAAATGACACAATAATTCACAAGTGCTTAAGGTACCTCTTTGACAAAACACTGGAAAGATGCATTCTCAAATGTGGTTTCAGGCCCATGTAACAAAACACGAAGGAGCTGTTCCACCTTCACCTGCCAGGAGAGTCATCAGAGCCCTGAAGCAGGTGAAATTCCCAGGGGAGTCCAGGCTTCCACCCGTCACCCACCTGCGTTCTCCTACAGCTCTTACTTCCAGCATGGGTCTGCTCACTCTTGATCGCTGATGTTTTTCCATTTTGCATGGACATAATCTTTCAGTCAGGGAGGAAGCAAACATACAGAGGATTTGTACAAGGACCCCTGTACACCCTGCAGGCTGGACACTGCACAACACAGTCCCCTTCTGACTTAGATGTAGTAATAATTCAAGTAAGTACTGCTAGGGCAATCCCACAACTTGAGCACTTCCATGAACCTTCAAGCAATGGGATCATTTCACTAGCTCACTGAACCAGTGGGCTGAAAGAGACCTCAAGCAGCCTCCTCCTTCATCTTCTGTCCACACACCCATTAATGTCATGGTCCTGAAGAATTGCCTGTGGCAAAGCCATGCTGGACAGAAATTGCACTCTGACATTATTCTAACATCTCAGTGATGGATACTCCACAACCAGGGCATCTACTCTGTTGCTATCCTTACCTTTAGAAAGTTTTTTCTGAATTTCTTCTTGTTATGGAGGGGGTTTTCTCTCTTTACTGTAACCTTTTACCTATCTGAAGACTATTATCTTTCACTTCTTTTTGGACTAACAGTTTTCAGTACAGTCTTTCCATGATTCATAACTATAACATGGTGATGGATAAGACACTGACCTTGGAGACGTGGTTTTAAAACTTAGGTCACACACATACTGGGGTGTTCTAGCCACATGGCTTTGGGCAGTTGTTGAAGAGAAAGTACAGGAGCCTTGTTATGATATGTAGAAATCCTGTTATGAAATATATGGTACCATTTCACCTTTGTGGAAAAAAACTTTTAGAAAAATCTACATTTTAAATTCAAGTATATAACACCTGCACCCCATTCCTTTTCAACCCCTGCTGAAAAAGCTAGTCCGTTGTTTCCTGGCAGGAAAATGCAATGTGCTACTTTGGGTCAATCAGATTTTATGGTCAAGCTCAATCAAAAATGTTTGCACTGTTGTTCCAGGAAAAAAATCCTGTAATCAGTCTGATTGACTGCAGGTTTGGGACATTATTTTTCAGTAGCTCAATCAAAAAAATGTACAATTTTATAGCCCTACTCATCATATTCAGACACATTAGCACCTCTGTAGGTTTTTAAAAGTCCTAGAAGAAGCTAATTTCAGCTATGAAAGCTAAAATCACTTTAGTCCTTACTTTACAAATTTCTAAAATATTCTTCAGGAGAAAACTTAACTAAGCTTAACTTAGTTTTCTAGGGGAAGATTCAAGATGATGGGCTACATTCTTACTTTAATTTGATTCATGGCATACTACCTTTAAATTTAGAAGAAAGTCACCTTGAATGAGTCCTGAAAGAGGGATTCAGGTATTTTAAACAAAAACTTTCTACACATAAGCCGCACTGAAACACTATCTTCCCCGCCATGAAGATTTGTTCCTCTTATGCCAAATGCTAAAGATTGTCTCACTAGGCAATCTTACACTTTGAGCTCATTGCCTAAATAGTGTTTTGATTTCCTAGTAGTGTAGCTGGCATCAGAGAAAGGTATGCACTCTATTTTTCCAGTGTTTATTATTTTCTCTTCCTACAGGAGCTTTCTTTTTCCTGGTTACACTTTTCCCATTGCAAGTTTTGGTTGGGGTCCAGGGGATTGTGGTCTGGTTCTGCAGGGATTTTTCTCCTGGTTCTCTCTCTCCATGCATATTTCATGTGCCCATTACTTTAGGTGCCATAAATACAAATTAAAACCAGCATCATTTCTGTCAGAAAGGACTATATTTCTCTACTCATTCATTATTTATATTGATTCCTTAAGTGGTGTTGTTCTTGCTTGTTTGTCTCTAATAGAGGATACAAGTTATTTCACAGTCTTTGTTCATTACTGAGGTTGGGCTGATCAGGAGGTCCACAGAACTGTAAAAGCAGTGAGGTTCATCTCTGCTGATAGATAAATCCATGAACAATATCTGCTGCTGAATGACCAGCCCCAGTCAGCCACATAAACCACATTAACCTCACCTTTCACTGTGTGTCATGGGAAGGAAGACAATTTCTGTGCTTTGGGCCCATTTGAGCACCGAATGTTTAACCTCTGCATCTAGAATGGATTATGAACTGGCATGGTGCATAATCAGCCTCTAAGTATGAGTAGAAAAAGAGCTGTCCTGTGTCACTGAGTCTGGTCTTGTGAACCTCACCTTCTTCTCAGGAACAAGTCAAACCACATTTTAAAAGCTGTTTGATTTCCCTCTCCTGCTGCTTTTACAAGGAAGCCTCCAGATTCTCTCTACCCTAATTTTTACAAGACTCCCTATTTCCATCCTGTACTTACACATTGTCAGTTTTGGCTCGTTTTTTGTTTTGCTTTTGTTTTTGTTTTTGTTTTTCACCAACATTATTATCCTCCAATTACATATTTCTTTCCACCATGAAGCATTACCAAAAAATGTACCTTGAGGGAGCAGCTGCACAGCCTCACACATTTTATTTTGTTATGCTAAAAATGGGTCTATGTGGCTGCAGCAGAGACAACTCCACTAATCTTGACCACTGGCCATCTAAGGCCTGCAAAAATCATGAGACTAAAGTGCCTTGCATTTTCTGGGACAAATGGTGGGAATTTGTCTTCTGCCATCAAAGCCTCTGTTTTTCACATTTTCAAGCTGTTCCACACCACCAAGAAAGCCACACAATCCCTTTAAAAGAAGGAGACATGAGCTTCTCTGCATATGAATGCAGACTGAAGTTTTGAGAAAAGCATCTAATGCTATGAAATTCATGATAAGGTTGTGAGACTTGACCACACCACATTCACTCTACTTTTCTCCAGGTAACAATACATCAGAGGGATCAGCAAGTCTATGTTACCACATGCTGCAAGGCCATCGGTAAGTTCATCCTAAAGGGGTGCTAGAGGACTGTCATCTATCACCAGCAGAGTCAGTGAGGACACTGTCTAAATGCAAGAGTCCCATTACACAAGGAACAGGGCATTTGAATGACAGTTTATTTCCCCTTTCTCTCTCCGCAGCTATAATGCTATGGATGTCTTGTCTCGGGTCTAGTGCACTCAGTCCTTGTAATTTTGGTGGGTCCCATAGGCACAAGAGCTTCGTTTGAGAGCAGCCTGTGGCTTCTTGTGCTGTCATTGAGAGCTAACCTTGCAGTGAACCTGACCTCCAGCACCAGTTGTCCTGTCCTCTTGGAGAGCTGATGGACAGTCAATAAATGCCATGGCAATGCGTGTTTGCTGGAGGCTGGTGTGCTTCCTTGCTTTCAGACATGTCACAACTAAGGCTGGGGAAGGCACGGCATTTGCCTTACAGGAGTACAGCCAGCTTGGGAGGGAAGGAAAGAGGGAAGGAGAGAGGGCAGGAAGCAATGGCAGAAGGGAGGGAGGGAGGAAGGAAAGGAAGAAGGTTGGAAAGGGAGAAGTAGGACCAGTCCATGAGGAGCTGTGCTATGCCAGGCAGAAATTAAAGATCAAGTATGGCCCTAAGACATCCCATCCATTTCCCTCCCACCATCTGTCCTTACTCTCAAGAGACTCTGAGTAACAGAGGCTCTCCCTGTCCTGAACTACAAACATTTTCACACATTTCTACCACCTCCTTTCCTTTCTTTCCTTTTAGGGAGTCCTTTAGACAGCAATTGAAGCTCTACAACAGCAGAGCTCTATCAGAGCAGAGGAACAGTATTTCAAATGAATTAAGAAAACAACATTAGGCAGCTTATGAGCCCCCGGTTGTGCAGAGCCATCGCTCCCCCTCCGTGTATTCTGCAGGCAGCAGCAGCAGCCAGGGCTGCCGGCAGCACGGGAGAGCACTGCCACCAAGTGCAAACCCAGGTCCTCCACACCCCCCATGCAGAGAAAACGATTTTTAAAAGCCCATATTCACACTAGCTCTTCAGTCCCTCGCCTTAATGAAACTCCCACGAGTCGCACAGGTGGTCGCATTGGGTTTTTTTGACTTTTCAAGCTATAATTACTCCATTACTTCATCATTTTAACTCTGTGAATTAGTATATCAGCCTGTTCTTTCACCTTCTTTTTAAGGACCAGCTTTTTCAGTAACTGCATAGACAAAAGCTGCTAATATCACAAACCTTTTAACAGCTGGTTAAATTAACTGTGTGATGGCAGAGCATGCAGCAATCTGTGAAGTGCAGAAATAAGAAATCTCCCAGTGGCACTGAGAAGAGAAGGTAGAATACGGCTTCAAGACTCAGAAAACAAAATCAGGTCCTGCCTGCGTGGGGATGCTGAGGAAAGGTAAGCTGATCTAATTCAAGGTGTGAATTTAAATTAGATCAGGTAAACCACACTACATTCCAAAGTGAATTAAAAGAAACAGAATTAAGGACTATTTTAAATCAAAATAAAAATGTCACCACAGTGAGGTAATGCAATTTAACCAATACATTTAAAGGTGAATTTGATTAACTTTCCTGCAGGTCCTATTGCTACACAGATCACAATGCAGGTGCAACCAGAATTGGTTGAAAACGGTGATATTCCCTCCTGTGGTGCTCTCTGGCACTGGCTTACTGAAATTAATTTTTTTCTGCTCCAGACCTGTATCAGAGAAGGCAGCCTGGCCCCTGCTTCAGTTACCTGAACACTGAACAAATAGGCACAGTCGCTGTCTTTGGTTTACTCACCTGCAGAATGGGGATGCTACTGTTCTTTACAAAGGGTAAATAATGAAGAAAATGCTTATGAATTACTCTTGCCTGTTCAGCATTAAACGATGTAAGATGATAAACAGAAAAAAACATGCTCTGTTGTCTAAGTAAGGACAGGTAATTTAGTTCTTTTACTTTCCTTTCTTCATGATACTGTTAATAACAATCTAAATGTTTGTGCTTAGCATTTAAGGTTTTGTACTATCAATGAAATCAAGGCATCCAAGCAAAATTCCCTATAAATATAAACCAATGGAGGATCTGAGCTCCAGATACTTGCCTTCAGTATCAGGCAATGTTTAGGAAATACAGCTTAATTCTGCTCCACCACAGTCTCCAAAACCAGCCTGTGCCTGGTTCAGTCCTTTGGATGCCAGCAAAACTGTGCAGGATGGTCATGAACAATACGCTTAGCAAGGCTAATAAGCGCTTCCTTTCTGGCTCAGTTTCACATGGTTAAAGGTAAGGGAACTAAAATGAAGGAAATGTTAAAGGCTGTTAGTAGGTACTGCAGTTTATTCCCACCTTCATAACAGCAGAATGGACTCTAGAGCAATACGTTATCATCTGTTTCTTGGTGATCAGCTATATAAAGTCATACTGCTACTTACTTCTGATAAATACATTCCCACTAGTGCTGTTCATAATTTACATATTATACATCAATGAAAATAAAAGTTCTGAAGATATTTTCTCTGCTTCTTCCTTCTATTTTCCTTTCGCACCTTAACAAAAATTAAATGTAGGGGGGGAAAAATCACTGAGAACACTGAGAGCAAGCTGGCAAATCACTTGCTTAATTGAGAAAGAAGTGGCATGGCCAAGCTGTTACACACCAAAATAGGCAAAGCAGATTTCTCATAGGCTTGCTCTGATATGGCCACATGTGACTGCCATGCGCGATATCTGCAGAGCATCTGTGCCTTGCTCAGTGCCTGTAAACTATGGCACCACTTAGTTGTGAAGGCATTATCAGCATTAATCACAGCCAAGACATGTCTTGTGCATTTCATGTGAGAGTCCAGGTCAGGCAGGAACTATGCTGCTGGGGCTGACTAGGCACCATGGAGAAAGCCAGTTTGGGTCTTTTAAGTGCCCTGCCCTGGGGAGAGACTACAAAGGCCAAATAGCCTGCATGGTTTTCAGAGAAAATAGGATGGGACGAGTACCCGAGGCACGTGCTTTCAGCTCAAATCATCAAGAGGGTTTTCAAATCCAGGCAGGATCTCCAAGGTAGGAACTGCAAAGAAAGGCAGGAAGAGATGGACGGTGTCTGACCTTAAGCCACTTTCTGAATATATCTTGGCTGAGTTTTAACACTAAGCCTTTTGGTGCTCGGAAGTGAGGGAGCAGACAAACTGAGGACACTGTACTTCCAAGAACATGGCGAAGAGCAACAGCCCTGGGGGGATCTGAGAGTAAAGGACCCATCCCAAAAGGGAGGCCAAAGGCTGGGCAGTACTTCTTGCCCTGGTCCAAAGAGTCACAGAAGAGGACAATGCTTCCAGATGCTGGCTTTTGGGAAGGAAAGGAAAATACATCAAAGGACATTGTGGAGCTGTAGAGAAATATCAAATGCCCTTTTTAGTACACAATTAATGATGGCAGAGGAAAGATCCTGACTAAATCTGATTTTTTTTTAACATATTCCTAGCCTGAAAAATAATTCAGTGGTAAAGCAAAGATAAAGAGAAAGCCAGCTCACACAGGATATTTACATTAGATGGGATAAGCCCTTGTAAATGTGCAGTAAGGATTAATTGCACTTTGGCAGAGATGGACTAGATGACCTACCGTAACAGTTCTGGAGGTAGCTAACAGCCAGAATAAGTCATCTTGAAAATGCAGTAGGGAAGCTTAGTGTCTCAAAGATTCACAGCAGAAATGGCCGTGTTGTTCTGCATGATAATAAGAAAAAGGACAAAGGGGTGAATTAAGGACACAGGGTTGGTTTTGCATTTCAATTTCCTGATTTTTGTCAGGTTATGTTAGAACTTAAACATTCCTAAGAGGTACGGCAATTTCGTTGACTGTGAAATTTGTATGGTTTTTTTTTTGCCTTTTTTTTTTTTTTTTCCCTCATAAGTAGCGGGGGGAAATATCTTATGACAGATTAAATCCTAAATGCCTGATGCAGCTTGACAATAGGCATTTTTACAGGGAAGAACGTATGGAATTAAGTATGTTTGGTGTGTGCACTACATGGTATACCATAATTATTTATTCAGGTCATCATATCTTTTAAAAAAAACAATCTTTATATAAGCATGATTTATTTAGCCTAGAGATGGGAAAAGCTCTCAGGGAAATGTATATTTAGACATCTCCAAAAGTGACTTATTTACCCAGTTCAATACATTAAATCTGGAGATTAGATGATTCACCTGACAGACATCAAGGCCTCCCCTGGAACTGTTTCATTCTGATAAGCAAATGTGCCTTTCATGCCTGCTTACCAGGGAAAAATTACTATATTTGCACAATATCTTGTAATGACTCTAAAGAGGTGTTTAAACATTACTAGCATTTTCAACCCCCTACGCAAAAAGCAAACAAACACAAGGACAGTCAATATTGTCTTTATACAGTAGTGTATTCATCTATGCTGGGGCTTTTATTCAGGGGTGGTGAACATTTACATCTCTGAGACATCTGCTGTCTTCAGACAGTCAGTCATTTTGTCTTCAGTTTGGAGCAGGCAGCGGAGAATCTACAAAGAAAACATGCTTCTTAAAAATGTAATTGAGTCCTTTCTTGTTTAGGTTATTCTGACTGAAAGCGCATGGCTGCTATTCATGTAAAGGAAAGAAACCTTTCTACTAAAGACAGAGTTGTTTATATAGGAAGAATGCTGTTCCAGGCTCCCTTTTCAAGGTTGCTTGAAAAAATTATGTGAAGTGCAGTAACTAGGAGGAAGGGAAAATCGATGTCTTTGTTTAGCATGGGAAGCTAGATTGCCCCTACAGCCAGAGCTTATATTTTTCCCAGATGGTTTTATTTCCCCAATGGCAAACTCAGAATTGATTTTTTTCCCAGTCCTCTAGAATTTAGATGGGAAAGAAAGAAAAGAAAAAAAGAACTGTGAAGAGAATTCAGACAAACCATCCTGGTTCTGTTTTTTCTTTTCATGTGCAAAAGGGACGGTAGCATGCCATGTAACCAGTCCAAGTTTCACCCTGTAGACCTAATGTCACCCACCAAACAGAGACTTGCTTTCAAGGTTGGCACTGAACACTTTTGCCAGGAGAATGGCATAGCATGCCATCTTCTGATGGGCTGAACCAGATGGATGTACCCTGGAGCAGAAGGAGTTTGATAAGAACATTTCCTCAGTGGGCAGCAACAGCTCATAGCTCTTAAATGATTAAAATCTACTCTGGCCAACAACAGCTCATAGCTCTTATATGATTAATATCTACTCTGGCCAGCAGCAAGGTGAATGCCAATGGTTTGGGCACCTCCAGTGGGAAGGTCAGGAGTCCCGGGGCACCTGTATGGAAGAGTGTGGAGCCTGATTTCAGATAAATACGAGATACTTTGATAAGTAGCAACAGGGTGGCAATTTGCATAAGAGACTAACAATAACATTGGTGCTGTCACTTTCTGGAAATGGCAAACCATTTTTAGAATTCTAAGTGGAAACTATTCAATTTTTATTGAGCACATTATGGGATATTCAGAGTAGAGGCTGGAAACAGAAAGCTGCAGGAGAACCAGAAGAGTACAAAAGAGAGGGGACCAAAACCAAAAAGCAAATTAAGGATGCAAAGGATACATTGCTATCAAATTTTCCATTCACCAAGGTTCTCATCTGGGACCCCTAAAGTGGGAATTTCAAAAATACCGTTTCACACTTCGGGAAAACAGTAGCAGTGGTATGGGAAAGGCCAGATTTTCAGACTGAGTTGAAACACAATGAAAATGGGATAAAATTAAATGCTATAGTTCCCTTGGCTTTATGACTTGACTACGTTAGGTACAAGCTCTACACTGCAAGAGGAGCTCTGAATTACTCTGCTCAAACAGACTTGCATGTCCTTCTGTTCCAGTGCACGTCCTCTCCAAGTAAGCCCTTCCTCTTCTTTCTCTGCCTCTGTCTCAGTCCACACAACCAGCAGTGTGGATGTCCTCTCTCAAACCTCTCAGTGCTGGTGGTTGGAGTCTTCAGTTCCAGTTTTGCCACCATTGTTACCGTGGATGTCCAAACACCAAATGTGGAGGAGAGAGTCCCTACACTGAATTATGGTTTTCAGTCATCTAATCATAGTATTTTGCTCTTATAAAACATAACACTTTTCATTCAAAGACCTCTGAGCTTCTAATTGATTACTTAATTAAGTCACAAAATGTTCCTGTGATGTAGGAAAGTATTGAAATGGGTGAGTAAACTAGTATAGATGAGTAAAGTCATTAGTCAAGATGACTAACAGAGATGAGAAACGTACTAATAGAGGGTGTTGCAGCAGAAGAAAATGAGCTTCAAATGGGTTAGCAGAGTGATTTTTAGAGAATATTTCTGAACACCTACACTCTTTCATAGCCAGCAGAAGCTGTGACTGCTCAGGAATGTCTAAAAACCAGACCAGGTCTGACTTACCTAGGGACAGGGTAAAACAAGACATTTTTAAAACAAAGGTGTGTATGGGGCATAGGAACACACGGCTGAACAGACCACCTGGGCTACTGAGTCCACTTGCTCACCTACATGGACAACCACAGAAATTATGTTCAGTCTAGGAGTCCCTACAGACCATATGCTACTCACCACCTGTGTCCAATGTCAGTTGCCATTTTAGATGCTACTAGCCCAGAAGTCTCTCCTGGGTGGATCTCACCATCGCCTGGCTCCAGTGGATGATACTGAGATCGCCTTCCTGTATGGACATCTTTACCAAGACTGCGTGGGCAGGGTGCGTTTTGACAAAGACAACCATGGTTCTATTCAGTCATCCCATGCTCGGTCTCCCTGCACTCTGTGGCCCACGAGTACCTTCTTCAGAAGTAACAGGAAAGAGGACCAGAGAGAGGCGGTATCATTTATTTCCCCCATCGAGTAGTGAGGGTACCAAAGGGCTGATGGATGTGGAGTAATGCTTAGGTAAGATTGACAACTATTTCCTCCCGCTTCATACACATAACCAGCACCCACCTGTTTTCATCCCACCCAGAGATATTTTTGAATGCTTCTTCTAGCAAATTTCTGCACCAAAATTAAACCCATCTAGCAGTCAGCCTTACTGCCATGTTCCAACGTCAGCTGTGTGTCATGACAACAGATGATAGAAATGCTGCTATTCAGGCTTCAGGGTGCGTGTTTCTTTTCATTTTTTTAAATTTTAATAGCTTTAAAAAGAGCTCTGAACAAAAGTGCTTGCTCCATGATGCAGCGCTGAGCTAAGGCGCACAGGGCAGGTATACCTGCCCACATGCCAGTGGGCAAAAATAGGTAGAGTGGGTGAGGTTTCCTGTGACGCTGTGGGGGCTGAGGGAAAAACACTTTGAGGAGAAAGAGATGGCAACAGAAGGGAAAAATGTGGAGAAAGGAGAGGCAGAAGCAGAAGTGCTCCCCCTTCCCTGCACGCTGGGGCCCTGCAACCCTCCCCTGTGGGGCTGCAGCAGCAGGGCGGCCCTGTAACCTACACATGGGTGTCTCTGTTCTGCCCCGTGTCCTAAAGCCAGTCACACCTCCCCACCTTGGGGTGCTCCCTGGCAGATGCCAGCCTGAGGGGTCCCACCATGTCCTGCCTGCCTACTCCTGACCCACGGTTCTGGCCCAGGAGAGCAGAGGCCACTTGGAGACCCCAATGGAAATTAGGAGGTTGCAACCTTCAGCGCCTACCAGCTGGTCAGGGACGGATCCTGTGCTCTGGAGGAGAGAGTTCCACGTCCATCACAGCTTGCTTGAGTTAACGTTTGGCGCAAGTGCCACAAGCCACCCAGGGAAGGTGAGCATTTATTTAGGACCAGTAAGACACACCACAGATGGGCTTTAACTGCATGATCATCCGTCCTCATAAGTGTTACCTGTGGTCCAACAGATCAGGAGACCCAAGGGTAGGTTGAGCTTCTGTTTTACCACCACTGTGATTCTATAAGAAAGGACCATCACATGCAGAAGTAAAACTGTGAAAAATAGGACAGCTGATGTAGATTAGTAGATTCTTGGTGCCAAATGTTTCATTTGTCCCACGCTAGGTAAGCAGAAGTATTGACTGGCTTTCTTTGGACCAAAACCTGTCCTGAAAGTTCAATGTCAGCAGTGTAAGGAAGCCTGAGAGAGGCAATTTTAAACAGTCCATGTTTAAAACAGACTTTTAGCCCTTCTGAATGAAATAGGAAGCTAGATACCTGTGTAACACCCCTAAGGTAAAAAATCTTGAAAATTTCTGGCCCTCAAAGGTTACAACCTAAATAGCTAAGATAGGCAAAGCACACCATGAGTTAAAAAACAGCACCGAGAAGCAAAGCAGCTTGTCCAAGGTCTCACAGAAAAGCAGTGGCAGAGGCTGCGATGGAGAGCAGATTTGCAAACCAATCTGACTGTGTGAAATGCTTTCCCACCTAATTGGCCAATAAGAACGCATTCCTCTTGTAACACTATGTACTTATTTTCTACCAGTCAAATTGCTGTGGATGGATTTAATTTGGAATTAATTTTAAAGTGAGTATTTTTAAACCTTCTCTCATACCATGCTTCTGTGAAATGCAAAAGGCAACCATAAAAAGCCCCCAACAAAACCCACAAACCACTTTATAACCTGATGGACAAAAAGTAAAGGACAAAATAGTTACAAAAAAGAAGATCAGAAGCAGAATAGCAGATCCCAGGAGAAATCCTCTTTCAAGGATCATCATAATAAGCAGAAGTACCTGATCTCACTCATGCAGCGTAAGTCCCTTTGCATGCATCCTGGACAAGTATTCTCAATGGGTTTTGCTATCAGTTTCAAGAAAGGGAAGTTTGGATTTCCAGGCAGGGAAATCTTGCTCTGCAGATGTCAGCTCAGTTACTCCATGGGAGTAACTGAGGGAGCACTACTGAATGAAAGCCTCCTCCCATGAAACAATGTTATTCCCACAAGATATAATTTCTTGCAGGACAGACCTGCAGACACCACTTTCTACTCAACAGCTGAACTAAAAAGTTTGTATGCCTTTTTTTTTTTTTTATGCACCACTAGGTCCTCAAGGCATAAAAAGAAATAAACCTAGTAAAAGCAGGCTCCCAGTTACTTTGGGATCAGGCTATGCAAGGGCAGTCAGAAGCTCAGAGAGGAGGGCATCTCCAGCTGAAACTGCTGCAGTTCACAGCTCACACCTCAGTAATCATCACAGTTGGTTCTGTTTCACAGCATCATAAAAGACTCCAAGCAACCCCTGAGCCAAGCAAGCATTTAAATATGTCTTTGAGGCCTTTCCCATTTAGAAAGTCGCTTGTGTCTATGCTTGATACTAAGGGCTGTTTCTGAATATAAATGCTTCCCTGAATCAGGGCTACACAAGTATCAGAAGCTTAGATCAAGGAGCTGATCTGTCCAAATGAGACATTAGAGGCATGATGAAATGCTGCAGATCTTCCCTTTAATGAAACTTAGTTTATGAAACCCTTTAATAAAGCTGCAGTGAGTATATTTACATTCCCAACAGAGAAGAGCTCTCTCTTGAAACAGGAAAAAATTACCACAATTAATAATATCCTGATATTCTTCATAATGCCAGTAGATTGCAAGTTTTTGTTGAGCTGTTCATCATTTTGAATTTCCATGCATCTCTTTATTCCACATCCACATCTATACCCGCTGGGGCACTTTCAGGACTAGAATTCATTGCTGTATATTAAAAATAGCAAATGAATCTCATGATTTCTTTTGTATCTCCCCAGTTTATTCAGCATACAAAAGACAAAATCAATGGCATCCTGCCTGAGGAATAGGGTTATTTTTATTTTTGTATTTTTTTTATACTGCCACAGATTTTTGGCTTTACTCTTGAAACTGTGGTGTGGTGCACCAATAGATTTTCACTCCCTGAGTTTTCAGATCATCTGCATTTTGCTGTGCTAATCCCAGATGTTTAATATCAAGCAAAATAGTATTTATATCCCATTCATCTCTCTCCAGCATCTCCTGTGTATCTGCATTTTCCTTTTCGATTGCCAAGAGTCTGAGTTGAAATATTCAGAAATTATTTTCTTCTCAGGGCCGCAGATCCAATTAAGCACTTGCACCTAAGCTTATGTATCACTGAAGGTAAATTTGGGCTTGAGAGGCTGAGGTTCTTCCTTAAGCTGAGAGGGACAGGGGGTAAAGGAGGGAAGGGGTGCCCCTATGGGCTCTGCCCTTTGGAGAGAGCTGGGACCCACAGACCCAGAGCAGCTGTTGCTAGAATTGGTCTGCTTTCTGTTTTAGAAAAGCAGTGTGGTATTTCCTTTCCTTCCCTTCCATCTTTCAGCACTTCCACAGTTGCCCACGGTTTTCAAATAGTTGTAAGTGGCAGAAAATTAGTCAGGAAACAGTATCTTTAACACCTAGGGATGTGTGTCATTCAGGTGACCCATATGTGTCCAGATTTCCTATATCTTGTTCCATTTCTTTCTTTTTTTTTTCTTAAGTAGGTTATTCCCTTTTGCATTTACTGTTTTTTTCCATCCACTTTGTCTACTATTTTTCTTCAGATTAATGCAAAAGCAAGTTCAGTGTTTCAACCATGTTAAGTGTCTGTTAATTTAATTTCCATCCCAATTTATTAACAGATGGACTTTCTACCAAGCACTGCTATTTCCCCAGCATACTGATGAAACCCTTTCTATTTGTCCTCATGTATCTGATGGAGGCAATTCACTTTGCTTTAACTGTCCTCTTTTCTCTGAAATCATCGGCTGCCTAATTATTCTATCTACATGGGTTCCTTAATTTCCCAACTACCATTCAGGAGATTGGGTTATTTGATTTTATTATTCTTCATCCTGAACCACCAGACTTTCCACTTTATGACAGAATTCTTCTGAATGTAACTTTCTGGACATATTTTACTATGCACTTTAGTTTTAAGGCAGAACAGAAAATACAAAGAATACACTTCTTCCTTCTTTCACTTCTTTGGTCCCATTTCTTCTGGGACTTTTCCCTGAAATGTGAACAGGCTTTTCCAGTACAGCAAAGCTGGTGTTTTGCAACTGTTTTCACAGTTAGAAGTCTCTGACAAGCTATATATAGTTCACGTGTCCTGTACTGCAAACATAGTACAAATACCTTTACATACAATCAGTCTCAATTAAATGAATATGATTATGTACCCCAGTAAACTAATCTTCTTTCCGTTTGGGAGAAAATAAACTTCTCTTTGCATTTCCAAATATATTTCTCCCCTTAGCAAACTGATTACAAGGAAACCATATACATACTTACAGTGCATCTTGTGGTGGAATTTGCAGGGATTTGGGTTTTATTTCTTTGATTTTTACCTCCTAACTTATGGCTCAGGTAGCTAAGAGATGTGTCTAAACTCTAACTTTAACTAAATACAAATTTGGAACAAAGTGGAGGCCTAATATGAACTTATCATGAATTTATCTTGAGTGCACTTCAGATGCAGTACTTGATTGCATCCCACCCAGTGTACTTGAAGAGCAGTCATCCTTGGAAGACAATCTCTTGACATTTTCTTCCTTTAGAAAGCACAGAAATGACTTTAGAAAGTCATTTTGAGTTCACTTCTGCTCCCTTTTTCCTGCCACTGAAGCAATGTTTGTTCCCTCTACAAAACGGAGCCAAACACGGTGATTATATGAGTCATCAGGAAAGAGCAACAGCAGTAGATGGTCACTGACGGTGATCAGCCTGAATTGCTTACTGCCCCTCTGCCAATCCCTTGCAGACTTCGGCATCTGGAGGACAACTGGGACTTGTCTGGGGAATAGCCTTGCTGTCCACGAGGCAATAGACAAAACCAGTTTTATCTGAAAGCTAAGTTTGCGTTCCCAAAACATTGCAAGTCTAACATTGTAGACTATTGCCTTAGTTGATTGCAAAACATCAAATGCTAGTAACGGAAAGTGGAGGTATTCCCTTCTAAGCATAATAGAGAATACATGCCTAGCTAGTTATGAATACACCTATATTGCTAGATGTTAAAAGAGATGCCACGCTGCCATATAAAAATGCATTCTATTGTCCTTAAGTTGATAGTTCAATCAACCTGTCATCAAATAGCATAAGTATCCTTTCTGCTTCCATCTCACAATGAAAGGAAAGTAAGAGCAGATACACGTGGCAGTAATTCTCATATCCCATGACATTTTTTTTGGTATGAAGAAATAACATATTATCAGAGCAGAGGTAGGTAAAGAGAACAGGAAAAGAAAATTTCAGTCTGTCTGAGATTTTGCTATGCTAAAATCTCTCCTTGTTTCTCTGCAACACTTCCATACTGCCATCTGAGTTAGAACTTCACATCATTGTGCAGCTGGGCACCTGGCAATAGTTGGAGTAAAAAGATTTCGAGGCACACGTCGTCAACATGTATATAAAAATAAGAAAGCCTAAACAACTCCAAACAATGTAAGGAAATTACTGAAATTAAGAAGGATTGGGAAGTGTGTTCCCCTTCTTTAATCAAATAGCAATATGAAAGAAATTCAGCAGACCTCAGCAGTTTACGCTAGAGAGGAAACTTATCGTTCACCGATGTGTTCTGTACCTTCTTTCAGTCAGCGACAAAGTCGTGTTTGTTCTGTATTTTGAAAGAGGGGAAAGGGGGAAGCGCAACGTTGCCCGGATCGCAACATTTAAGCACTTCTTTTAGGTTCCTAAACAGAAATTAAACACGGTGGTAGAGGCCAATTAACAGTATTTAACGCACCTAAGAAGTCATGAGAGGGAAATTCACTCGCCTTGCTAACAGACACGACCCAGGCAGCGGGTGGCGACTGGTACTCCCACCAGAGGGTCTACGAAGGAGGGGCGGCGGAGCGGGGAGGGGCGGGAGCCCGGCACGGCACGGCACGGCACGGCCCGGCCCGGGGCCGCCCCCCCCCCCGCCGAAAGGCGGCCGAGGAGCCCCCTCTGACGAGGAGCGGGGGGAGGCGCCGGGCGGCAGCGTCCCGGCAAGGAGCTGGGCTTCGCTGCCGCGCTCCGAAGCCTGGGTGTGCTGGTGGTGCTGGGTGCTGCTGGTGGTGGTGCTGCTGGTGGTGGTGCTGCTGGTGGTGGTGCTGCTGGTGCGGGACTCCACTCTGCCCCTCACCCCGCCGGGTGGGGAGGGGACGGAGGTCGGCCGGCAGGAGACTCCCGAGGCCGCCCCTCACCCCTGCCTGTGCCGAGCCGTGCTTATTTATCCTCCCGTTCAGGGAGGGTGGGAAAGTGCCTGTGAACTGGAAGATTTTGTGGCCTGCTCAGATCTCCTGGGGATTTTGGCTGGGTCTCATCTCCTCGAGGAGCTCCCTCGGCCAAGGACATTTTGTCTCCGCGTCTCACGTGCTTCCCTCTTTTCTTCGTTGCTGCGCGGCCCCGGGGGGCAATGCTGTCTCAGGGCATCGCAAAGGGGCTGGAGGCTTCCCTGGTGGTCGGGTCCTGATCCGTGGGGAGTGTGAGGACAAAAGCGTAGGGCACAGGGATGCTCAGCAGGGTGCAGGCAGCAGGGCTGGGGGCGGCTGCAGGTGACACGGACAGCAGCTAAGCTCAGTGCAGGTGGCCTGCCAGCACCTCAAGGCCTTATAAAAGGAGCAGCTTTGGGAAGCAAGAGACAGTCCTGGCAATTCCGCACCTATGAGAGGCAAAAGCTCCAGTGCAAAAATATCGAGCACCGGGTAAAGGGACCGCTCAGAGGTTTTAGCTGAAATTTGGACCTCTTGCAGTTAAAGCCACAAATTCTGGGTGAATAAAGAGGGGTCCAGAGAGAGTCACCCCCTGATGCAGTCCCACACCCCTCATCAATGTAGGCACTTACAGAGGCCATTTGCATCCCACGGGCTGGGGCTTGCCTCCATGCCCAGGGCTCAGGAAGGCCTCACACGCTGCACGCAGGGCAACACCACTTGGCAGCTTCTCTTAGCCCGCAGGGGTGAGCTATCATCCGTGCTGGTGATGGGTCGTCACCCTTTGCTGGAAGTCCCCAAGCCCACGGTGGCACTTCAGCCATGCACCAAGCTGTACCCTCTTTCCCAAATGCATGTCTCCTGGAGACATTGCAGGCACCAAAAGCATCCCCCCTAGGTTCGCCCGCACTGAAAGGAGACACCAGAGGGAGGTAAGGGGTCAGAGCAGGTCTGTATCTCCGCATACCAGCTGGACTCGGCACTGTTATCTGCAGGGGCCAGCAAGGGGGAGGGGAAAGGCAGAGGTTGGTGCCATGCTCACCCTGCCCTGCTCATCCTCAGCCAGCAGCTCGCTCCACGGGGGTGGTCAGGCTCCTGTGGGCACCAGTGGTCTGGGGAAAGCAGCTTTTGCCCCATTTTGTGGGTGCAAATGGAAGAGCCTGTAGAACAAAGGCTATTATTAATTCCCATCTGCTGAAAGGAGGCTGCAGCTGTTTTGAGAGGTTTTCCTGCAAGCTATGCAGATCTGCTCGGAATTTTAATGGTTGTTTACCAACCAAAGTGTGCCATTGAAAGAGCAAGATGTTTCCAAGCAAACAAGGTGTGAATGTCATTTCAGCCTGAAAGTAAACCTCTTCTTCCTTGTTTTTCTGGGTGAGCAAAGACATTTTTGTATTTGATTGTTTCAGTTTTCAGCTGTTCTTTTTTAACTCATCCTCTCCCAGCTAAGAGCATACAGAAGAAGAGATTCCTTGAAATATGCAATGCATTGTTATACACGAAAAAAGCCTTTTTAGGGGGGAAAAAAACCCCAAACATTCTCTCTGTGTGGTCTCTAAATGACTGAAAGAAAAGGGTAGCCCCACAAAACACTGGTCTGCAGCTGAAGCAGTATGCACATAAACCTGGTATCTGACCAAAGAGCCTTCTAAGCCCTGAAGAAAAACACAGCATACAAAAGATTGAAGAAGGGAAAAATGAATAGGCTTTGTTATATTCTGGGGAATGACAAGACAGACGGCAGGCTTTTTATCTTATATTTTCTGCAGTGGCCATAAACTTCAAGAGGATTGTTATTGCTAAGAAATTAACATGTCTTTAGCCAAACTCTCTAGTGCACATTATTTATATCAGGAATTAAGTCTCTGCAACTGTGCCTGTGCTTTATGGCTGTGTATAAATATAAGCCCTGCTTCTGTGATATTAATAAATGCAGTTTCTCTATGACATGTATACTGTACATAGCTAAAAGGAGCACTAGAGAAATGCCTCAGATAGATACAAATAAACAAAGGTTTTTCACTTCAATGCATTTGCAGTCGAAGCTCTTTTTCTTTATCCCAGTGGACTTTGAACTGTCTGACCTGCAGAGGGTATTTACAGCTGAAATGACAGTCCCTGAACGCAGCCTAGCATTCTTAGTATTACTGCTGCAGCCGGGGGATGGGAAAGATCCACTATCATCCACCATTTAGCCAAAAAGTTATGAGCATCCTGCATTTAGAGAGGACTATGCCTGAGAAACTGAAAAGACAAGAGGGTTAAGTGACGTGGTAAACGGTGGCCAGGAAATGAATATAACATTGAGGCAGTGCTAAGGAGAGGGTTGGACAGCCTGCTGCTATTCCATCAGGTCATGCAACTGAAAATATTAGTGAGAAAATTAAAACTATTCATCTTTCACTAAGACAGAAAGGAAAAGTGATCTGGACAGTCTGACCTTCTAGTCTGAGTTAAGTCAACACATAAACAATAAAAATGGACTAATATTTCAAGGAATTTCTTTTTAATGACTGTAGCAGTTCAAGTTACTATGAGATATTTTCCTGTAATATAATAAAATCCCACTAAATGGTCGTTATTTGACTACTGGTAATGGAGACACCAAGGCTCTCTGCATGTTGTGTGTTTCTGTTACAGGAGTCCAGAAGGTAGATTAGGCTACTGGGATGGCTTTCACCTATATAGACATGAATTTATTTTCTCTTAATAAGTGGTAACCTTCAGCTTTGTATAATGACAATGCAAACTGAATTTCTACTTCATGCTAGCTAATTCATAGCAACTAACTTCTAAGAAAGCATGTGACTGCAAACAGCTGTGGACTGTTAAATATTAGAGATGATTAAATAGATTTTTTTTGAAATATCACACTTGCCCATTTCTTACAAATACTTTTTCTGCTCTGCAGTTCAGCCTACAGCATAGCACAAACAATGACTGAAACAAGTATTAAAATTCTTTCAAAAAAGGATGGGAAATCAGGGGATTGATAAACACAATAAAGTTAATGGCATAGTCTGAAATGGCCAGAGATATCAACTGAGTAGGCCGAGGGGAGATACCACGTCTCACTGCCCAGTGTTTTCCTTATTAAAAGAGTTGATGCTCTCCCATGTTTTAGAAGTGTAAAATAGGATTTAGCTCTATAATCCAGCCACCCCCAATCTTCTTTATGCATGCTGGCATTCATGGACATGATCTCAAAGTATCTAGGCACTTTGATTTACTATGAGACAGTATCAAGAAAACACTTACACTACCTGAAAATAACCTGATCTAATACACTACATGATTTTACCAATGTTCTGTCTGCATGTATGTACAGATGGATAAAGAAGTCATAGAATCACAGAATCATAGAATAGTTTGAGTTGGTAGGGACCTCCAAAGATCATCTAGTCCTAGCCCCCTGCAATAAGCAGAGTCATCTTCAACTAGACCATGTTGCTCAGAGCCCTGTCCAACCTGACCTTGAATGTTTCCAAGGATGGGGCATCTGCCACCTCTCTGGGCAACCTGTTCCGCTGTTTCACCACCATCATCATAAAAAATCCCTTCCTTATATCTAGTCTGAATCTACCTTCTTTTAGTTTAAAACCATTACCCCTTGTCCTATTGGAACAGGCCCTACTAAAAAGTCTGTCCCCATCTTTCTTATAAGCCTCTTTAAGTATTGAAAGGCCACAATAAGGTCTCCCCAGAGGCTTCTCTTCTCCAGGCTGAACAACCCCAACTCTCTCAGCCTTTCCTCATAGGAGACGTGTTCCAGCCCTCTGATCATTTTTATGGTCCTCCCCTGGACCCACTCCAACGGGTCCATGTCTTTCCTGTGCTGAGGACCCCAGATCTGGATGCAGTACTCCAGGTAGGGCCTCACCAGAGCGGAGTAGAGGGGCAGAATCACCTCCCTCAACCTGCTGGCCATGCTTCTTTTGAGGCAGCCCAGGATGCAATTGGCTTTCTGGGCTGCAAGCACACATTGCTGGCTCATGTCCAGCTTTTTACCTACCAGTACCCCCAAGTCCTTCTCCGCAGGGCTGCTCTCAATCCCTTCATCCCCCAGCCTGTATTGCTACTGGGGGTTGCCCTGACCCAGGTGCAGAACCTTGCACTTGGCCTTGTTGAACCTCATGATGTTCAAATGGGCCTACTTCTTGAGCTTGTCCAGGTCCCTCTGGATGGCATTCCATCCCTAGGTGTGTCAACTGCACCACTCAGCTTGGTGTCATCTGCAAATTTGCTGAGGGTACATAGAGACTTGATCCAATACGGATCCCAATACAGACCCCTGAGGGACACCACTCGTAACTGATCTCCATCTGGACATTGAGCCATTGACCAGTACTCTCTGGATATGACCATCCAAGCAACTCCTCATCCACCAAACCAGCTACCCATCAAATCCATAGCTGTCCAATTTAGAGAGAGGGATGTTGTGGGGGACCACGTCAAAGGCCTTACAGAAGTCCAGATAGATGACATCCATAGCTCTTCCCTTGTCCACTGATGTAGTCACTCCATCATAGGTTTGCTTTCACAAGGAAGTCTCCCCTTCAGTCACTCATGGCCAGTGTTCTGCAGCCTGGTGCGGTATTGACTCCCAGTGCTGTGGGAATGCGCATGTAGCAGTGAGCTGGTTATCCATATCATCCCACTGAACAAGCTCCTCACTTCTTTACCCAAAACTTGCCCAGAAACCAGGGCTGGACAGGTTTCTAAACAAGTGTGAACCACAGGAGCACTAGGAAACATCCTCATCTCCCATTTTGGATCAACGTCCTTTCCAGATGTAAGACCTCACTGTCTGGCTGCTGCAATGCCCTGAAACATACCCTCTCTCTCACTGCTTCTGGACCCATCTTCTCTACCTCAAAATGCTAAGTACTCACTGACTTCCCGCATCCTCATGGTAGCTCAAAGCCACACCATCTAATCTGTGCATGCCACCCAGCACATGGCTCATGCACATTGTCACTGCTGCCACTTGGGACAAAAGAGTGTGTCAGCATTAGTCGCAGCTGCAGGGCTTTATGGACACACAACATGGGCCAGGGCTTTATGGACACACAACATGGGCCATGACATGGCGAGTCACGGACTTCCAGCAAGAGCTACAGCAGTTTTACATAAGGAGCAAAGATGGTGTGACCTGAGGTGTTGGAGACTAGCACTCTTGGGGTCTGAAGAGAAATTCTCATGCACAGGTGAGGGATTTTGTTCTCAAGAGACTTATGGACCTGCACTGCTACAACCAACACAAAAAGAAGCGTTAGCCTCTCTACCAAATGAGCTATGCCAGAGGTAAGCAGTCCATCAGTCAAGCTGGTGGTGACCCTAGGAAAACATATTTAAGAAAGGGTAAAAATCATCTCTCACCAGTTTTGAGCGAGAGCAGTGAGAAAAATGTGACAGAAACAGCCCTGCAGACATCAAAGTCAGTGAGGAAAAGGGGAGGAAGTGCTCTGGGTGCTGCAGCCATAGGTGAAGACCATAGGGAAGCAGGTTGTCCCCTTGCAGCCCATGGAGGACCATGCTGGAGCAGATATCCACACTGTAGCCCATGGAGGACCCCCCACCACAGCAGGTGGACATGCCCTGAAGGAAGCTGCAGCCTGTGGAGAAGAGTCCACACAGGAGCAGGTTTTCTGGCAGGACCTGTGAACCCATGGGGGACCCACACTGGAGCAGTCTGTGCCTGAAGGACTGCACCCCATGGAAGGGACCCACACTGGAGCAGTTTGTTAAGAACTGCAGCCCATGGGAAGGACTCACTTTGGAGAAGTTCATGGAGGACTGTCTCCTGTGGGAGGGACCTAATGCTGCAGCAGGGGAACAGTGTGAGGAGGAAGGACCAGCAGAGAGGAACTGTTAGGGACTGACCACAAACCCCATTCCTCATCCTCCTGTGCTGCTAGCGGGGACAAGGTAGAAGACCTAGGAGTGAAGGAGCAAAGCTGATCCTGTGGCGGTGGAGGGGAAGTGGTTTTAGTTTTTGTCTTTGTTCCTTAGCATCCTGCTCTACTTTTATTTGGCAATAAATTAATTTTCCCCAAGTCACATCTGTTTTCTGTGTGGTTGTAGTTGGTAAGTGATCTCCATGTCCTCATCTCAACCCACAAGCTTTTCCATCTTATTCTTTCTTGTGATGTCAACCCACTGCAGCCAGCAATTGTTCCTTGTATGAACCACCAGAAAAATACTGTTGGTGTTTAGGATACAGGGGTGGCAACACACCTCTTTTCTGTTGTTCAGAGAAATCCACTGACATCTTCCAACTGTCTTTCAGAAATCCCTTGCAAAAGTGGTAGCAAGGAAAGATTCCTAACTTGGCTATACCTCCAATGTCCTGTACTACTAGCCTGTATATTTGTGTTACTACACAGAGAACCATCTAGAGTAATTTCCTACTTCTTTTGCCACAACAGGAATCCATGATCATATTTCATTGAAAGAGTGTGTCATACAATGATGAAAGTCAAGTGCTTCTATATTTCTACTGCTCATCTGAACAACATTAAAATTGACCACTTAAGGTAAAACTAGTAAAAATAAGTTTTATTTTACAGACAATAATTTTTTTTAAAGGCTAGAAAATTTCCTTAGCGGAAGCAACTTAACTCCAACATTTCTTAAAGAAGGCGGCACTGAAATTACTACAGCAATAATCTCAACAAGGGTACAGCACTACCTAATCAGCATCAGGCAATATGTGACATATAGTTTATACATTACCCCTCTGTTTCCAATGTATTCTGCAAGCCAGTGTCAATGTATAGGTTGCTGTAAACTTTCAGTAGTTCTGCAGAGGTCAAAGATACAGACTACCTCTTGCTGTTCTTATTTGGACACTTACTCACACGCTCAGAGACTCCTGCAGATGCTCATGGGAGTAGACCTGTTATGTGACTGACCACATGAGTTGTGGTTTATTAGATGTTCCCAAGGACCCTTATGGGCCAGATTACATCTCCTGTGCTGTCCCTGCAGTCAGACAGCAGCAGGCTGTTAGATGGGGGAAGGACAACACTGCATCATGAGAACTGAACAGAGCGGGATTCCCAGGCAGTGGCTTGCCACAGTAGGGAAATCCATCCTAATTTAATTAATAGGAAAGAAATATTTGGGGTTGTTTGAACAGACAGACTATTACAAAGACGCTTGGGCTGACCTTTATGAAACATCAACATGCTATAACTCAGACAAATTGAAAGCTTCCTGATGCAATGTTGTTTTGTAGAAACTGCACTTTCTATTGTAAAACCATATTAAAAATCCTGACTAGATTCTTTGGCCAAGAAGAATCCTTCAGTTTCTTGTTCATGACTGTATATTTCGAATGCTATAACCATCAACTTTGCCTTGGAAGATATCACTATAAAATTCTAATTAAAGCTAACAAGAGCTGAGAGTGCTCAGTGTAGGCCTTTTAATTTTAGATTAGCCAAGTCATCAATTTGAAACAGGAACAGACCAAATAAATATGACAAAGTGGAAATGAAAAATTATCTTTTAGAAATACTCTGCCGTTTATTCAAAACAGACCAAGCAGAACACCTGGCTCCTTAATATAGAACAGTAGTTGGGGCAGCTCCATTAGGGGAAATTGATTTCAGCAGAGATGGTCTTGGAAAGAAAAGTAATTTCCAAAAAAAGTCATATGGAACTACTTGCTATTCCCTCCTCTTCCTTTTCAAATCTGCTTCAGGGAAAAATTGTTTCAGGAGCAAGAGCTTAAACATAGCTTCCTTGTGTCTGCTTCCAACAGAATTTTTCATGCCTTACTTCTGATTAAAGGATCTGTTCTCATCAGGTGTACACAAACACCACATTTCATGGTTTCCAGATTCTAGCTCTAATTCCTTTGGCCACTATTGCTATCCTTGTTATTCTTTACCTCCTGTAAAAGAGGAACCTCACACGAATCACTTGCTTAATGTCCAAATTGAGTTAAAAGAATTGCACCAGGAGGAATGAAAAATGAAGATCTCAAAGTCATTGAAACAGAATTATTACTGAAGTCTAGAGTTCCATTGCTCCCCTTTATACATAGCTACTTCTGTCTACGGAAAGGTGTTATAGTTGGTTGTTTTAACTATTAGTCTGGTTCTGTAAAGAGGCAGTGAGGACCCTTTCCCCATTCATTAATATTCACAGCACTGCTGAATTCAGTTTCAATTTCAGTGGCTGGTAAAGGAGTCCAGCATCTTGTGAGGTCAAATGCTTTCTTGGTCACATAAGCAAAGATGAATTTGGGTAGGAAACCAAAGCTGAAAGTAGGATGGTAAAACTTCTGCTTTGACAGAAAATGAAATTTCCAGCTCAGAAAAACAGAATCAAGCTGATTGTTGTCATGACATTTCAAGAAACGCAAGTTCACGTCTTAGAAATGCTTCGGCTTCATGTAACAACCTTCAGAAAATAATTGCATTTCTCTGTAAATACAAGGGAAAAGAAACTACTTCATTCACCCTTTTTCTGCCTTGCCTTCCTGTCTGTCTTGCCTCTATATATCACATGCTTTTTAGGAAGGACAGATCTAATTTGTTTTCTTTGTAAGTTTCACAGAATCACAGAGTGGTTGAGGTTGGAAAGGACCTCTGGAGGTCGGCTGGTACAACTCCCCTGCTCAAGCAGAGCCAGCTAGAGCAGGTTGCCCAGGACCTTGTCCAGATGACTTTTGAAGGTCTCCAAGGCTGGAGATTCCACAATGTCTTTGGGCAACCTGTGCCAGTGCACAGTCAGAATATATAGAAACTTTATAAATGTTTATAAACTTCTTATGTAAGCTTATACAAAATTTATACATTGCCTAGCACAAAGAGCCATCTCCTTGTGTGATAAGTGGAAGCTACCTAAAATAAAGAACAAGAAGAGCACAAAGGTTTGTAAACATGGGAGTATTTGGGATCCAGGAGCAAATAACAAAGCAGTACAAAATTATGTATGTAATCATATTGTCATACATGAGGAGTTAAAGAGTGTTTTATCTGCTTAATGCTGTTTGAAGCACTTCAGTCACTCCCGAAACAGCATGAAAATGGTCAGCAGCAGGATGGAGAGTTCAGTGCCTGCCTAATGAAAGAGGGCTTGAGAATCACTATTCTAACGCTGTGCAGGGAGACACATGCATTACTAATATGAGATGGTGTATACTGTGTTGTACTGCTGCAGAACATACAGATTGTGCGTTGCCTCAGAGGCATCCACATTAGCTCTAAGTTTGGCTGAAAATCAGGGTGTTTTTTGGCCAGGCAGAGGTCAGCAGGAAGACAGCTGTTCCATTGGAAGATTGCGCTTTGCTTCTAGCAGCAGTGGAAAAGTCACATTTTCTTTCTAAGCTTGTTTCCTTCACACATTTGCCTATTTGGATTGCAGGTAACCTGGGGCTGAGTTTGCCTCACAGTCCAGGTGGTAGCTTTTAGCAATAGTTTTGGCTGCAATCTCTCCCTTCTAATTCAAATAGGTTTTTGAAATTATTCACAAAGTGCTTTTCCAAAAGCTGGAGACTTTGGTTTTACCTCAACAAAAACAATCAACCAGGCAAACAAACATCCTTAACTGGCTGATTTGGTATACAGGGAAGAAAAGCTGGCATAAACTTAAAGATTGCATTCATTTAGCTAGTCTGGGATTAACTTGTTGTGGACACCCCCAGCTGTCAGTAATATGTAAGTATGTATCTGAGTATGTTTGCATACCACTAAACAGTTACAAAGAACAAAACAGTGTCATATTAAATGCTGATCATTTAATCAGTTTACATTCTGCTACCATGCTGGTTATTCGGTTCCAATGCACATAAACAGTTATCATTAGCAGCATTACTGCAAATAATGGGAAACTTCTGCTGGGCAGTGGCTTTTTGCTAAGGGTAGCAAAACTCCTGAAAATGAGCTTTAAAGGAACATTTGTGTGTTGGGTTTTTTTAATTCCAATTTAACAACTTGATCATGATCTGCTGAATATGAAACACATGCAATAGATCACATAAAATCACACTCTAAACATTTGGGACGTGCAAAACACTTAGCAGAGCTACACTGTCCTGGCTCTCTGACTCAGAAACCTACCATGTCCGTACAGAGATTTCTTGGGGTCATTATTGTTTGCCCACCCAGGCAATACAGATGTCTCACACTTTTGCGGTCTCTCTCCAATGCACATCCAAATTAACTCTGCATTACTGTAACCTCCCTAACCCACCCAGCCCTGTAACCTCCACTCACTTTTCTCTTCTAATATCTCCTTGCTGACTAATCCACCCTAAAAGGGATAACATGAGAACAATGAACACCATTTTTTCATTTGCTGGACAGGTAAAAATCACAAAATGCTAGTAGGTTTGAATGCTTCTACTTGGCCTAAATTGAAAATTATTCTGAACCTAGTCACCAATTTCGCACACACAATGTAGAGTCACTGAACTATGCTCTTACACAAAATCCAGTCAGCTTTGTATCATTCATATAAGCCAAATCTTTAATGATTTTCACAAAGAGGACAAGGCTAAAAAATCATTTTCCTGCTACCACATTTCACAATAGAAGCATGTCCACCTTTTAGTCAGTGACTATGAAATCTGAATTCTTTGCACTGTTAAACAGTGAGGATGGTTTAGTGCACACAAAAAATTTGTTTAAATTATGGGAAATTGGCTGGAGAAACACTTGGGCCAAGGTGAAGTTCCCAGTGCCAGAATTCTTCCCATGAAGGAAGCATTTTGACCCACAATGTGGCCTTCTGACACCATTTACTAAAAACTCCTCTAATTCTGTCCAAACTACTTCCAAGACAGTGTCATTGCAGAACTTATTGCACCATATCAGCCTCAACTAAACATGAAATACTTAGAAAACTTCTACCTTTTGTTAGACTAAAATCCACAGGAGAATAAAATCAGTGAAGCTACTGTTTTCTTACATCATCACAGGTTCAGATTATCCAGATCATGCTACCCATTGCAAGCATATATATTCCATGAGTGTGTTTAACTGTATTGTTATGCAGGTAGAAGAAAATTTCAGAGGATGAACCTTTCTCCTGCCACTATACATTTTATATATATTGCCTTTCAACTATATTGCCAGTACACATATGCAAAGAAAAATAAAGCAGACAGAACTCTGATCAGTGAATGCTTTATTTGGAGCTGTATTTTGCAGTCATGGGGAAGCTTCAGAATGAAGAAAAGTTTTAAGAAGGAAAAAACCCTATAGTATTTTCATTTTTACTTCAGAAAAAATGCTGGGAACACACTCAGCACAGTTCTCTGGAAATATTAACTGTTGCCCATCTTTTTTCAGCATAAGCACCACAAAGAAAGGCACTTTTTCATGTTTTATTTTGGCTTATTTGTTCTATGTTTGTAAAATGCCCTGACATAAGATGGATGAACATCAGAAGAGCTGATGACAGGTATCGATCCAGTTACATAGTTTCAAGTTAATGCGCAGTAACTCGCATTAACACTTCACAGGACAAGTGCATAGACAGGACAACACCACAAAGTTGCAGTTTATAGAGTTTTCAGACAAGCTGTTTGTATCAGTATTGATGTGATAACTTTCTCTAACCAGAGAAGTATTTCCCATGAAATATTTTATAAGTAGCATCAGAAATACCTTCCTTCAGGTTTGATTTACTAAGTCAAAGTACATTGCACTACTCAGAACACAAACGTTTCCATATAAATTTAAGGTGATTTTTTTTCAGCCTTTTTAATCAGTGCTGGGGAAGGAGATAATCTCTGTCTTAATCTATGATAATCCCTTCATTCATAGCACTGCAGCACTGAATTTTAACCCAAACCAGGCGAGCCGTATTCTATTTTTAGATACAAACATTGGTCTCCAAATGAACTCAAGAGGTGTGTGCTTGCATCCAAGGGCAGGTTTTGGCTTTTAGACAAAAATTTTTCTTCTCATTTTCAGTCCAAATCAGATAAAGCTGGTTTTCTGTGACTTCACTTCAGTGGTTTGAAGGGAGAAAGAATTATGTCACCTTTGTGCTAAACTTAGACATTTTCTTTGTATCATAGGTAGACAGTGCACTCTCTATCATTAAGTAATCAATAATTAACAAGTAATTGAATAACGAATTAAAGATTCAAGCCTTCTTCTTGTAAACCTATAAAACCTCCTTACCTTACAAGTGATCTTGTGCTTATGCTTTGGTAAGGTCAGAGCCAAAGTTAAAACAGCAGCAAGAAGCTTTTTGGAACCATGGGCAACAGTTTTAACTTCATGTATTTTTAGTAAGGAGACTAATTAGCCATCCAGACATGAACAAAGCATATGAACTTCTGCTGGAAAGTTGGCAAATCATGATTAAAAACATTGCTATGGTTGGAACTACTGAAATGACGGCTTTCAAAGGTTCGTTTTTGCTAAATCACAGCCATCTTTCACTGACACAATCAGTGGTGCTTATTATACTAGCTAGGTCCTTTCTTAGACTCAGAAATTCAGACTTTGGCCTCACATGGCTTTGGCACTACCAGATGTTCACATAAAATCCCCGGGACTCATTTGCTCATTTTTGTTTGTTTAGGGCTCTTTCTCCTTCTTCTTATCTCACATTTCAACACGAAGCTGTAATTTTTTCTTCTCAAAATTTCAAAAACAATTCAGCCTTAGGCAAAGCCCACGCACACAGCTTCAGGCTGGCAGGAGAAAGAGAAAGTTAGGAGTGAGTCACGCCAGAGATGTGGATGACTGACTGTAGGGCTTGGGCTAGGGTTATGCATCAAGCTTCCCAATGTTTTTCCTCTGTAGATCTCACAGTTCACAGATGTTAAAAACGATTAGTCATACAGAAGGACTTGACAGATGTTAAATGCACGTTAAACATCTTTCCCAAGACCTCATAGTAAGCTGCAGCTTTACAAAGAGTTAAAGCCAGGCCATATGATTTCCAGTGCCAGGCATTTTTCTCCAGCATGTCACTGCCCTTCAATACGCTGCTGATGATTTTTTTTTTGAGCAGTGTAAATATTGTGTAGCATGCAAGGAGTGTAACATCCTAAAGCCAGGCTCTGAAATTCATGTAATGCTATGCATAAATAAATAGCTACGCTTGTGAATAGTCTATAGTAGGCAAATGCTGTCACAGTCATCAGTAGAACAGCCTTCCCACTCCATTCTAGGTGAAATTAAATTCACCAAAAAAAGCCACTTTCTCTAACCAGAATTATTTTCCTTTCTCCACTCCCCTCTTCCTTCATGGCATCAGTTTCATGCTGCTTATGCTTTCCTTCAACACCTTTACTATCACATAAGCCCTTACAACTTCAATGGTGGTATATTGCCCTCCCATTTCCAAAGGCACCAGTCCACAATGCCCTTCTTCCTAGCTGCAGCCAGGAAGAAGCTTTTTCTCTAGCTGCTCTGTGCTTCAAATACCCGCTTTAAACCGTGCTCCTTTTAGGCTAAACAAGAAGGGTATTACCAATATGCTCTTAAACCCCCTTTTCTAGACTTATATCTGTCTTGGAGCAAGAAATAAAGCAGTTATCAACAGTGGGGTAGAGACTCCAGACTGGACGGCTGCTCTCTTCTTCAAACTTGAAGTTACTCCTCTTTTCTCCTTTTCCTTTCTGCTGGTTTTCATTTAGTCAAATTACACAGAAGAATTCATACTGCATGTGGGTGGCATCTACAAGGTCTGTGTTTGTACCTTACTGTGAATAACTCTGCTAACCACTGGAAACAGTTAACTTCCGACAGAGCTGCGGACATGAGGAAAAGCGAGAGAAGAACAGCTCTGAGTCACTTCTGCAGGTACTTACCAGCTGGGTCAGATATCCTCTGGCTGGATCTGTTACACTGCCCCTAAGGATTATGTTCAGCAAAGGTCTGTGACAGCACTCTGCCAGAAGTACTCTTTGGTGTATAATAACAGAGACATGGTGAGGATGAGATACTACAGAACCCCTTACAGATGTTTTTCTTATTGGCAGCTCCTTCCACATGAGCAGTTTACCCAGGCATTGCATCCTGCAGATTATCATTTTCATGACCCTGTTCCCCTGGAAAAAAAAAAAAATAAAAAAAAGCATCTTCTCATGTTATTTTCTTTCTTACTTGGTACCGGATCCAGGCTCTCCCCTGTGCTAAAGGAAAGGTTATAATAACAAGGGCTAACAGTGCTTTTAGTCTTCATTAAAGCATACAGGGGGATGTGTCAGCTGCAGGGCAGACATGGAAGATCCCCAACAACATGGGACTGTTTTGTGTTTATATATATATATATATATATATATATATGCAGGCTCTTCTGAAGGGTTTGGAAGTCTCTTTGTCATATACAGACACAGACAGTTTATTGGCGACAAATACTAACCTCAAAAAAAAAAAAGAAGAGTTTTCTGTATGGCTTCTCACACTTCTCTAAAGCAGATATTGCTTTCCATAGCAACATCTTCTGAAATGAAAAAGAAAGTGAAAAGAGTTCACTCCTTCCTGTTTTTAACAATATTTGTATTATCTTGGATACTCTGTAAACATCATTTATTTACTGGCATGTCAAAAAAAAAAAAAAAAAGAGGAAAAGACATTCTTTTGTTAAAAAGGTGTAAGACCAGCTCTGAGCCACTAAGGTATTAATCTCTAGCATCTGCTCTCCAAAGTGAGAGCATCACATTTATGTATGTATCACTGATTAAAATCAGACTAATCTTTAGACAAATATTTTATCTAAGGCTCTGGACATAGAGAGGAGATGCAGATAACACGGTTTTACTACTACAGTAACTTTCATGGGTGGAAAAGCTGAAATACAAAGATAACCATTTTACTCCAGCTCACAGAAATCAGAGGAAGTGCCTCAATGAGCTGAAAGTCTCCTGTTTTTCCATCCTCATGAGACTTTACAAGGTCTATTTTACCTCTTTCTCAGATGTTTTGATCCACTCTTTTGTGCTCATCCTTGAGGAAAAAGACATAGAGAAGCAGGTAAGGTAGATGGTAAGGCCTGGCTTAGTTAGTCCTCAGGCAAAAAGATGTCTCAGTAGTAGGAGAAACTTCGGGCATAGAAAAAACAGGGGTAAATGGAAGTATTAGCTTGGAAATTGAAGATCTAGTGGATCTTTATCCAATGCAACAGAATTTTAAAAATACTGTAATATAGCAGTAACTATTCTGTGCTGTGCAAGTATTATTTTACTTTCAGAAGTGCTCAGCAGAGGGCTTTTTTCCCCTTGGTCAGCTGAAGACATGTTATTAGGAAAGAGTGTCAGGAAATGAATATAAATGTTATTGTGAGAGGAAACCTGTTTCAACTCCCATGATTACAGTTTAACACAGCTGCACCCCAAGAGAACAATAGTGAGATTTATTTCTTTTATAAGTCTCAATTTTGTAAAGAATAAAACAGTCCTGTTAAAGAAAGCTGTGAGCACAAGAACTGTCTGGGAGGATGTGAACACAAACAAGAGAGAGGAAGAGAGAGCACAAGAGAGCAAGGATGCACATGTACTTATAAAAGGGGAAATAAACATGTTTCCATCTAATATTTAAGTCATTTCTTTTGGGTACTTAAAAAAATTGAATCATAAAACCTCCAATATTCTAAGCAAAAAAACTAGGTGAAAAGTAAGGCCTGTTTTACATGCTCGCTATAGACACCTACTAGCTCTGTGCGAAGCACAAAAACTGGGCTCCCAGGCAGAGGGTCCACCTGTGTTTGCTGGCCATCTCATAGTCCCTTTGCAAAACCAGGTCCCAATGGGTGATTTTCTTGTCTCGCAATGGCCTGCCACAGCTGCCTTACATCTCATTTTTAATTTGTCCTTTGCTCTGGCCATAGGAAGAGCAACTTTGAATCTCTATCTGCTCATGTCATGCTGGCTGCATGCACGTGGGACAGGTGCATGTGCCTTGGCACCTCACCTCGCTCCAGAGGCACGGGTGTATGCCCAGATCAGCAGTCGAGGATGCAGAAGCAGGGCTCAAGTGTGCTGGGATGTGTTTTGTGTCTTGCCAGTCAGTACCTGGGAAAGGCTCAGCAATTGTCTTTGTCTCTTCTGCCTTTTGAGTAAAGCCTTCTGTATGAAGCCTTTCTGAATCAGTGGACTTTCTCTTGCTGCAGGTGTCTCCCTAAAATGGGCCTCCTTCCTATTTGCAGCTGCTGGTGCTACCAGGCTGGTTGTGAAGGGCTCCTGTTCCCTACCAGTGACCCAGCACTCAGACCCCTGCCACTCATCAGCATGCTGCCTTTGCAGCCAACCCAGAAATGTTCCCATGCCTGGGGAGGAGATTAGCCGACGGGAAATCACATTCAATGCAGTCACCAAGTCAAGCCTGCAAGAAATGTCCTACCCCCAGCTTGCTGTTTTGCAGCTGAGACAAGCAAGTCTGCTCCTCAGCTGAGAAAACAGAACAGCCATTCATGTGCATTATGAAAAATAGAAGTTGAAGAAACAGAAACAGTAAAAATCAAAGCCCAACCATCAGAAACAACCACTAAGCAGACAGTACAGCCTACCAAGAGAGATCCTTCCTGCATTTGTTTCACTAATACATAACTAAATATTGTATATTTAAGCTGCTCCCATTGGTCTGCAAAGTTCTTGTTTGGGAGCAGGGGGGGAGAAATTACAGTTTTTTATGAGAAATACATAAAAAAGAACTCCTCAGCTACCTTCTCAAATACTGCATTGGAAGTCAAAATTCATTCCAACTCCTTTCATTTGGTAAATGTTTTTTCCAGAGAGTATGGCATGTCTTCATTGCCTGCCCTGAACTACCAGTATGACAGTTTTCTCTGACAATGGTTTCTGCATGTCTGTTCAGAAACACCAGCATTCACAAGTGGGAAAAGTAATACACTTTGGTTATGACAGAGTGCTCAGTCAGGGAATTTTAAGTTTTATTTCCAGATCTCCTGTGGATATAAATGTCTCTGACAAATCCTTCGACCCTTCCGTGTTTCAGTTTCCCTGTCTATAAACAGAGAATCAGCTATTTTTAAATTGCAGTGAGAAGCCAAGATGTACTTTTCTGTGTACAAAACCAAAATATTATTTTTTAAAATATGATCAGCTATCACTCTCTGTTATTAGAGACTACATATTATGATTTCAAAGACACAAATACCTGTGTGCTACTATTTAGATGTAAAATCAGAAGTATCAAAACTCAATGTTAATTTTTATATAAGGCATCTGAAAAGAAATTCATATTTCAAAAGGAAGGTAGAGCATTTTAAAACACATGGTAGCCATACTGTACCTCCTAACAGTTCCCTCCATTTCTCCTTACATCGAAAATAGAATGAAGGAAGAGGAGCAAAAAAAAGTGACAAGTGTTATGAAGGAAATTGGTACACAACTAAAATCAAGAAAGCTTCCCACTGATTTCAACAGATTCAGCATATGACTTTTGAGGTTTAATAAGAACTATTTTGCTCTACAAGCCAAAAGAAAAAATCACAGTTAAACGTTTCAGAATGAGTTTTACTTTCTCAAGCAAACGTGTGAGTGATCGTGTATTTATTACAAAAGTGTAATCTTATTTTTATAGTAATTTTGAAATAAGAATTATCTGACTTATTCTTCCGATCATTGCCATTGTCATCTCTTCCTTTTAGATAGGCAGGTTGTATTCCATTTTATGTCATTACTCACAGACATCCAACAATGTGTTGAAGTCATTATTTCCAAATGGAGAAAAACATTTCTCATAATTTAACTTTTTCATGTCTATTTGTCTGCCACCAATTTTCAGAGAAGGAAAAAAGAGATGATCACAGCATTGGCTTTGTTTCTATTGAACATCTGTTCTCAGATACTTGGTCCTCTGATGCTTTAATGTATGCAGTAGTAAGGCACTTCTCCCAAAAACCTGGAAACTGTCGGAAATCTTTGGGAAAATGTTTAGTCTCTGAACTTGCCACTAATGGTAGTATCATGAAAAGACTACAGAATAAACTTGTCTCTGCCATAATTCAAAGGTATAGCAATAAAATTAAATTAGGAATGGGTTTGGCTCCAGAACTTAGACCACTCTGTTCCTAATGGATCCTGTCACAAACACAGTATCTGGATTTTCTTGTTTGGAGCAGTTGTTTTCCATTCCTTTGTGTACAGAGCCACCAATAAATATGATGAAATTTTTTTAGACCATTAACAATACTTACATGAGCTAAGGATGCATCACTAACCCTGGCTATGAAATGCTCACATGTTTTAAAAGGTCAGTGCAAGGATCACCCACTTACACAGTGAAAAGGATGGGCTCTGCTATCTCCATAAGAACATCCTTTTCCTTTTCCTAGACCAAGACTGTCCCTCAGGCTTTAAGCTGGAGGGAGGAGGGAGACAGAAGTTTCCTCCACCATGGTCGCGTCACATGGAGCCAAGCAGAGTCCCCTTCAGTGTGGCCCTCATGAAGCTGTTAGCAAGGAAATGCACCATCAGTTTCACCCAAACAGTGTGGCAGAGAGGATGCCACGCGTGATACTTCTAGTTGCTTCTCAGTCAGCAAGATGGCACCTCTAGGTGCAGAAAATCTGGACAATTTTCTGTGAAGGAATATTCTCCCTTCTGGGAATGCCCCTTATTTAGCTACCAGGCTCTCATAGCTTTTAGTGAGTGAGAAACCACCCACCATTTATTCTGTGGGAATTGCAAAACCAAAATGAAACTCAGAGTTTAAACAACCAAAAGGGTCAAAACCTTCTTTAAAAAAAACATGTCAGAGTGGAAAGCCAGAAATTGGTACGGAATTATCTCTTACCAGTGGAAGATGTCAGACCTTTCCTATTTCCAGAGAACCCAGAAGAACACCTTTGTTCCCCCATCTCCAGTCTTTCCAATTTAGACATCTACATCTTTCTGGCAGAAATAACCTCCAAAAGGAGAGGAAGGAAGGAGCAGAGAAGGAAATTTCTCACACCCTACACATGCTGCAGTCAGAAACCAACTCTCCCTTCCCAGTAACTCCCAGTCTGCCTCAATCCCCAAAGTTTTCAACTACCACCATAGTTTTAAAATATTTCTGCTGATTTACAAATTTAGAACCTGAAATTGCCCTATTTTCTCCTCTTGTGATTGCTGCTACCAGCTTCAATGGCAGGACTGCTGGTAGTAACAACCACTACTTGACTGCCAGCAGCCAGCCTTTGGAGGGGTTGGTAACCACCAGACAGGAATGATTACTCCAGTCCTCTGCAGTCAGAGTTAAAAACATACTTGCTACCATAGGAGACATCATCCTTCTACCTGCTGGAGGAATTATCCTGAGAGGTGCCAACTATAAACCTTTTTTCAACAGAAAAGATGCCCTTCCTTCCTTCAAAAAAATCATGTTGACAAGAAACGTGTGGGTATATTCCTTCCTCACACTAATTTGGAAACTCTCCTTTTAAACTTGGGTTGCAAGAAAACAAAGCAAAGGTTAATTTAGAGAAATATTTCTCCTAAAGCAGGTTCAGCCTGTTCAGACGGCCTTCTAGAACCTTCAAGTCATTGCAAAGGTGGTGTCAAAAGAGTAAAAAGCAAGCACAGCTTCCCCACATTCCTTCTTCCAACATGTACACAGGAATTTTTACTGCAATACCACTAGCAGGAAAACAAAAATCAAGCATGTGCTACAGTTATTTCTCAGCAAATTAGCTGCACAATTAGCATTCACAAAAAATAAAAAGTTCCCACGTGTGTAGCACTGTAGAACTATAGCTTGAAGTATTAGGATACAAATAATAACTTTTTCAAAAAGCCCAGAGAGATACTGGTTGCATTAGGGAATTTGGGCCCAGTTAACCCCCATTAGTCAATACGAACTACAGGGTAAATGGATAAGGATGCAGGATTTGCTTTGATGGACAATTTTCAGTGAACAGGGTTTTATTGTCAGCATTTCCATTTGTGGCTGGAACAATTTAAATAATGTTTTCCTGACAGAAGAAAGGAGTCAAACATTTGGGAGAGAAAAGTAATTTCATTCTGCATTTTGGCGAAAGGCAGCCACAGAACCCACTGAAAACTCATCACTCACCTCTAGGTTAATAAAGGGTAGAAAAATCATTGCAGCAATCAGTTAACCAGAGATATTACTGTTAAGCCAGCCAAGAAGTTTATTTCCTATTTTGTGAAGGCTAGTTCTTTGAGTATCCTGTTGAAAACTGCATTAGAGCTCCAACTTCTAAACCAAATAGTTTTGCCTGGCAACAAGACCCTCAAGATGCATTTTTGCTGAACGGCTGCTTTAGATTCAAATCCCAGGCTTCCCCCTTAAGGCATTTGAAACCAGGCTCCAACTTCTTTTACATATCCCTAGCCCATAAACAAGAGGGGTCATCTGCAGGTTTCTGCAGCAGACACAAAGATCCCTTCATCCTTCTGAGACGTGAACATAACATCCACACAGCGTTCAGGGTGGATAATATCATCTGGGATCAGAAACAGGAGGCTAACAGAAGTCCTTAAGAACATGCAACTTCCAGCAGAGATAGAGATGAGAACTAATTACCTCATTTAATTCCCAATCATATTCCAAGGGATTCCTTTGTGGTCATTCCAAGTGAGATATGCAGATATCTGTAATCTTATAATTTCTTCTCTGAGTTCCCCAGGAATGTGATGTAGTACAATATGAGGACTGCATTATTGCTGAACCTGCCATGACCACAACAAACAGAATTAAATTTATTGAACTGCTTTTGTTATAAACCTTTGCTTTCAGTTATACAGAACTTTCTACAGTTTTTACCTTTCAGTCAGAAATTTTCCAGACTTGCCTTTTGGATTAGTAATACATACTTAGAAGGTTTGTTGGAGGAAGTGAGTAAAACAAAATCCTCCCACATACTTTGGAACAAAAGGGGAGTAGAAAACCATGCACTTGCCTCAATCACGTGCAACAGTCATGGATTCATTTTACACAACTACTGAGAAGGTGAAAAAAAAAAAAGAGAAAACCAAAAAAGTCTAAAAGGACAAAAGTCAACATTTAGCAGGGAGGAAGTTAAATAAATGGTACCATACACTTGAACATTGGGTGAACATTAGTTTAGCCTTATGGAAAAAACAAACATTCAAACTTCCTCTGAAGACCATATTTCGGGCATGAGATGTATCCCCACTTTGTCTGTTATGCCTCAGGGGAGCAAGGCAGAGCAGATCGCAGCTCCTTCAGCTCCCCACACTGCCCCAGCTGGCCTCAGGGGCACTTGACCTGTGACTCTCCCTTGCTCTCCCAGGGGACAGCCACCACAGCATCTTCCCGGAGGACTTTTGGCCTTGCTCAGGTCCCACTTTGCTTTCCTTTCCTACAGACAGCCCTGCTTTGCTAGTGCTGCCGTGCAGCAGGTGCAACTCCAACAGCAGCCCCCTTGGTAGCAGGTCCCCAGGAAACAGGGCACCAACAAGGCTGTTTTTATGGAGGTCCCCTTGTCCAACAGGGGGGTCTCCTGGCCCACTTGCAGCTCTCCTGGCTGCAGGTGCCGGGGTATTGCAGCTTGTCTTGTGGATTTTGTTACAGAAGACCTTCTCACTGGCATTTGGCTTGAGACTACCAATTTGCTTCCCAGCAAGGGATCACAAACAAAACGATGGGTTGTATCAACTCTTTGTAATTGCTGAAAATGACCAGCTGTCCAAGCCCATGAACTACATAAAAAGGGTTTTTAGTCCGTTAACTATTCCCTGAACTACCCAGACTACTTCTTTTAGTACACGCGAGCTAATGGAAAGGCAGCACAGATCACATAATGGTGGGATATTGTTGATCTGTAACAAAGGATGTCGTAATTCTGCGCTGCATAGATGCATACAGCTCGTTTGCATAAGAAAAGCAGTAGCCGGTTTACTGCAGTGACAAACAAAACTTTTGTTGGCCTACAGAGCTACTCAGTATTACATTGGAGAAGGCTGAGTGAGAAAACCAACATGAATTAACTAATAATTAATTAAAATAATTGGTAAAATAAAAGCTGGACCAAATCTTCTCTCCAAACCACACCTGAGGCAAACTTCTTCCTTCAGCTGAGAAATACTTATATGGCATTCTGCAAGTTGCCACTTCTTATTTGCAGATCCTGCCATTCGGAGATGATCAGAAATTTATCAACAGTGTTTTTCCTCATCAGAAGTTACCAATTGCTTAAAACAGCAACATTTTACAGAAATAATCAGTTCTGACACCAGTTCTCATAAAGAAAAGAAGGGGAAAGGATTTCCATTAACATTCTTTTGGACAACTCCAGAATGGAGTAATTTGATTTTTCATTTTGAAAAGAATTTTTGTATTAGCCTTACTTTAAGAATTTATTTGCAGAGTGTTGACATCTTGTTTTGATTACCACAAAGGATTTTTTTCATGAGAGTTATTTTCAAAACTTTCTGTTAAACTTGTAAAATTTGCCACCAAGCAGAAAGTCTAGTTCCTGTACAGTCACTGTCAACGAGTCTATTTTCCGTTGTACAAGGAATCTCTCTCATGAAGGACTGAACTGAATTTCAGTCCATGGCTGGGAAACACAGAGATTAAGTAACATAAATATTCTACAAACATTGTATTCATGTGATAACGTGATTACTTTCACATTACATGCAAACTCCTGTGATTTTAATTTTTTCCCCTTTATTAATAAAGTCCTGTAAAGATGTTATTTGTGCTATATCTAGTTGCATCAAATTAGTGTGTTAGTTTGTGCCTGTGAGTCATCCCAGCGAGTTAAAATGATGCTGCTTCTGTGAGTGTTCTTGAAGAACAGAAGAATAGGAGCCTGCAGGGAAACTTGATGTCCATAAAAACCTCAAAGAAATGTACTGGTGGGCACATCTTAAAATACTTCTCAGCAATGTATAAAAACACAGTACTTGCACAGAAGGATGTTTTTTATTCATTGATTTGGTAAAACATACTAAATCATCTCAGAAGAAGATGGTGAAGAAAGTCACACAGCTGCAGTACAAGGGGTGTCAGCTTCTGTTTGCAGTTATGGCTTCATTTTCTTTCTAGTTTCTCTTGCATATACAGTGGTCAATCTTAAAACTAGCCAGATTTGCTTTCATAAATAAATACATACTCCACTACTTCCTTCTATTTGCTTCAAAATGCTAGTGATGAATGCATGACATTAACTAAAAAGAGAAAATAGAGGGGGACATCTGACACAAAAAGGAGGTTATATGACAAGTGCTATGCATGGTTTCACGCTAGTGATTGTGTCAGGTATATGGCTAGCCAGCTGTATCTGGGATCTCAAACTTCCAAATTTGTTTTAGTGTCCAGACCCTCTTTTTATTGTCTCTCCTCACACCTGCACACATGTCCAACCTCACCCATCCAAAAATGAGGTTGCAGGCACTTCTGAAGCCTTTATTGGTTGCCAAGATCTACAGTCCTGAGACAAAGCAAGGTTAGTGTTGGTATCTGAACCTAACAATGATGACCACTGATAATCCTTTGGTTTGGGGGACATTCTCAGTGCAGAATCATAATTAGAGCAGAAGATCAATCAGCTGCAGCATACATTTGCCAAGTAGTGCTGTCCATCCCCTGGTTATCAAAAAGCCCAAGAGAACGAGAAAGTAACCCATTACAGACGTAGTCTGACCTCAGGTGAACCAGCATATGGCCATAGACAGATCAAGGCTGTGCTCTTAGGAAAATTTAAAGGCTACAGTTTCCTGAATTTGCCTTTGTGAACACAGGCAGCAGCTGTAGCTCCTGTTGGTCTCTGCAGAGGCAGCTTATCATCACATACATGCAAGCAATAGGTAATTCTGGCATTTTTCTCCCAAGTATTTGAGGGAATGTTTGCCTTCCATTTACCATAAGAGTAACAAAATAGTTCTAGGGAGAATTTTTGATGCACAGTAGGCTACATCTATTGCCACACAAGTTTTAACCCTCCCTAGCAAACTCAGCCTTGCAAGTTTTTTCAGTTGGGTTTACATAGCTAAGAAGGGTAATCACTGGGTTCAGTTCATGAGCTGACAGGGAAACATCAAAAAGGGATAGCAATTTACCTAAATGTTAGATGGTAATCAAAACTGTAATTACATTGTCAGTTTTAGACTGAATGGATCACATACCTCACTGGATTGCACATCTGCACTGAAATCCTGCAAAAGGTCAGGTGGAACAGCCAGCCTCTGCTTCAAAACTTGTGAGTCCCTCCTTCCTGGCATCAGATATGGTTTGCTCTGGAATCCCCTGTCCCAAGGGCAATATTAAAGTAGCTGCTAAATGAGGGACAGAGCCTTTCCACCCACTCATTTTATCCATCACAGACAATTACAATGTTGTCTGTAAAGGAATAAGGTTTTTCTTTTTTTCATTGCTCTTCCAAATGCTTACAGCTGCAGCGTGACAACCAGCACCTGTGACTTTCCTATATTTACTGTTAAATTAGAATAGCAATCCTGCATCAGTCAGTCAGGAGAAGAAGCATTACAAAAAAGAGTATTAAACACATGCAGCAGGAATGATAGGAAAGAAGACAGGGAAGTTAATGAGGATATACATGTCCTAAGTGTTCAAAAGAATGTATGCATGGTCTATAGAGCTATGTGAAATAGAGAAAATCGGATTCCATAGACATACAAAAGCTGTGGTAACCTTGATAATCCTTTTCAAAATACACATACTTTCAGCAAGTCCTGAAAAATATTTTCTAGAGTGAGTCTAGAGCAAACTGAAGCAATTGTCATTTTGCAGTACATTGCAAATAACCAATGCTGATTTTCTTGCTGTATGCAGATGGTTTATGAATTATGACTCAGATGGTACAATGTCTGCTAACTGATAGTAAAATAAATTCTGCTCTCATGAGAAAGCTTAATGTAACACGGCAGAGTTACAGGATATTGCTCAGGCCCAGAGCATATTTCATTATGCAATATAATCATCCCCAAACCTCTGAAATTTCTTCACATGCATTATTATCAAGCATTTGCAATAGGGTTTATTTCTCAGATAGCAGGTCTGGAAGTTTACTAGGTTAACCAAAGTCTTTCTGCAGCATCCTTTCTAGTCAATCACAGACACTGAAATTCTAATCACCTGCTGTTGTCTCACGCATTAGTTGTGCACAGGTTTCACTGTGCTGTTCTCCCCATTACAATGCTAAGTCAAAAATCAGTAAACAAGAAATTGTTTCAAGAAGTGAAAAAAGTAGTTACTAGGGTGTAAACTGAAAAATAATTAAAATAATTAAAGGCCAGTATAAGAAAAGATACACTCAATGGGTGTTGAGAATGCATGGCTCTGAGTTGATAACATAAAAATCTATGAAGGTGGTGAGATTTATGGGAAATGAGAGAATGTGACACTTGAACAGAAAACCCAAATCTGTATCATAAAGTCACGTTTTACAGTACAGTATCAGACTGATACCATTCTGACTGCCTGCTTGTGTTCTCCTGCAAGGAAAGCTGATTTTAAAATGCTTCATATTTGTGAGGAGAAGAACTTAGAGCGGGTTCATAGACTGCTCTAAATGGTGAGGATTATTCAGCTGCATATCCCAAAATAGACTAGGAGGAGATTTAGTGCTCTTCCTGCTACTCTGACATGCCTGATCTTTGGCTCTCAGCATTTCCTGTGACATCAGGACGCTCCTTTTCCACCAAGCATGAACAACTTCATAACACACAGGGCTGGCTGCAGACCTCGACTTGCCCCGGGGACACCTGCCATGGCTGGGTGAGGAGCGATCACAGCCTGAGGCTTCCCTCCAGGCATCCAACACACCCCTGCACAACCAGAGAGACCCAGCAGGCAGATCTCCAGGACAGACCTCCCTCTTAAAGGAAATACTTTCAAAGGAGTGATGAACAGCAATGAAACGTTGCTCTCCAAATATGCCTTCCCTACAAGGATCATCAGCTAATGTGCAACTCCCCAGGTTTAACAGTGGCATCCTTGGATCCTAGCACATGCCATGCAAATGAAAACCACCTTTGAACCTTGCTGCCATTTTTGCAGGATTCACTTGCAGTAGAAAGGGGCTGGCCTGGGGCAAGTCCTGCAGAGACTGCACAATGGGGAGGTGGTGGTGATGGTGAGGGGTGCTGGGGAACCAACAGCGACCATCTGCTGAAGAGGGGTCTCTTCTAAGCTGGGGGAGAAAAAGGCCAGCGCCAAAGCTGGATCTTGAAGAGGGGAAAGAAAGCCTGTGTTTGAAGGCAGGTTTTTCTCTGCTCGTGCAGGACTTCTTTGCACTCAGCCGAGCACCGTGGGGCCTGGCCCCCTGCTCTCTCAGTGCCTCTTTCTGCAGAGCTGAGCACCATGGGGCCTGGCCCAGGGTCATGCAGGGCCTCTTTGTCCTGATTCGAGTGCCTTGCCAGTGCAGGAGCCAGGCCCCATGGTGGCCAAGTCAAAGCAAAGGCAGCCTGAAAAGCACAGAGCCAGGCCCCATGGTGGCCTGCTCTCGGAAAAGGACGCTGACAGGCTAGCCTGCCCAAATCATGGCAGAAAGGCTCTCCATGAGCAGTGGGCAAGGCCTCATGGTGCTCCAAGGCCCCATGGAGTTTGCATTGCAGCAAAGACAACCTGTAAGATCGGGGGCCAGGCACCATGTTGCTTGTATTCAGGGAAGGGTTGCTAAAATCGGGAAAAATTGCCCCAGCAAGAGTGGAGGGCTAAGTCCCACAGCTCTCCAATGAGGCGGAAAAGGTCCAGCCAGACCAGTTGGCTGATTTCAGTGGTGCTCAAAGCAGCACACAGAGGCCCTTTGAGACCAGAAGGCCAGGCTCAGTGGACATCAAATCATAGGAACGAGGTCACAAACCTATAGCGCAAAGACCCATGGTGCCTGAATGAGGGGAAAGAACCCTGGAAGAGCAGAGGCCCAGGCATCATAGCCCTGAGGGCAACAAACCCAACAAGGGGAAGGGGAGAGTAGATGCAGATGAATGAAGCAGCTCTTCTGAGTACTCTGATCAGTTTTGGCTCCTCCATGGCAAGAGAGAGTTTGCCAAACTGGAAAAAATGCAATGGAGGCCACTGACTTCATAAGAGGGATAGAGCACATGGCAAATGAGGAGAGGCAATGGGTGCTGGGCCTGAGAAGAAAAGGCTAAGGTGGGACTTAGAGCTGCCTGCAGGTAATGGAGCCAGAGCAGAGGCAAGTGGCAAGAGGACAAGAGGCAATGGCCCCAAGTTGCAGCAACAGAAATGCTGATTTTACGTAAGAAGAATGAATTTTCACCATGAGGTTAAGCGCATCAACCACATACCCAGAACAGCAGCGGAGCCTTTCTCTTTGGGGAGTTTCCAAAGCAGATGAGGCCCTGAGCAAACTGGTGTAATTTTGAATTTGACCCTGCTCTGAGGAGAAAGTTGGGTTAGAAACATCCAGGAGTCCTTCCAGTCGAAATTATTTTAGGATTCTGTGATGCATTGAATTATCTTTCACTAAAACATTATCATCCATTAATGGTGCTTAGGTAGAAAAGTTATCCAGCATTCTAGCTTATGCAAACAGGTAACGTGAAATGTCTGAAGAGGGAAAAATTCTAGAGGACTAAAGCACTCTAAAGACACTTATTACCTCAAGGACATCATCAAAGCTCTAGGCAGTACGCTGTAGGGCAAGCTGAAACAGTTATTGTAGTGAAGTGTGCCTCCTTATATTTGGAAGCTATTACAAAGGGGTTAGGTGGCATAAAAATTCTGTTTCCCCTATCCAAAAATCTATTAGGCAACAGCTGTATGAAAAGTAATTTAAAAGGTGCCCTGTGATTTTTGTGCCTCTGGCATAATTTCTATAGTTTCAATCTGACTATTTGCTTGTTCTGTTTTGCTTTCAAACCCAATTTCTGCAGCCAAAAAATACATACGTGTTTGGTCGACTGCTTAGATCCAACAGAGGAAAGGTGGCAAAAGTCACAAAAGCAATTCCAGTTGAACTCTGCCATCATTTGGTAGTTGGCTGGGATTAACCTGACCTTTCCTACAAAACTGAGAGAGAAACTGGTAAAAAAAAAAAAAAAGCCCCCCCCAAAACCCCAACCAAAAAAACCCAAACCAGTGGAAAATAAAAGGGGAGACGCCCCCCTCCAAAACAAGTCATTGATTTGTGTCAGACTGCTGAAGCAGGTTGCATGAAAGCAGGTCTGAATTCTTCCTGAGCCAGAGGAGTGCAGGGCAACTCCATGAGACCCCCCCACCAAAGGCGGCTGCTCTCATGCATCGTGCGGTCTCCAGAGAGAGCCCCTGTCTTGCAGCTGGGTTCTCCTCCCAGGGCAGATCTCCGGCTCTCCAGGCGGCCCCAGCACGGTGGGCCCTAGCCTGCTCTCACTGCTTTCTGCCTGCCCACCCTCCCGCCCGCAGAGCCTCACCCCGCTCTGCTTCTCCCCAGGTTCCTGCTGCCTGCCTGAGGCATGCAGGGTCACCTGTGGCCCTGGCGTCGGGACCTTGCTGTCTCCAAAGTCCCTATCCCAGCTGCCCAGGACATGTTTTCCCAACACTTCTCTCTCTCCACAGGCCCAGCTTGCTGGGCATAGGACCTGACTGTGGGCAGGCAGCATTTGTCCTCTGTGCCATGGCCTCCACATCATGGCCCCATGGCCGCCGTGTCCTCTCCCGAGGGGGATGCCATCTGTCTGGAGGGCCAGGCCAGTGGGAGCATGGCACTGGGCTCAGCACAGCCGCCCCTGGGGCACTGGATAGCTTCTGTTGGTGTATCCTCGGGGTGAGAGGACAAAGAACTTGGCTTTGCACTGTGAAAAACAGCTCAGAGCGTGATTGACATCCCTCATCCAGAGGAATCTGCTTTCTTCCTCTTTTTTTTCTTTTTCTTTTTTTTTTTTTTTTGTAAACAGTGTACTAAATCAAGTATCTTAAAGGCGGGAACTTGATCAAGGAACAACTACGCTGTGAAAAACAGGCTGAGCACTTCACAGATTCCATAATTTCAGTTCTTACCTATAAAGGCTAGTTATATTATAATCCATTATGTTTCAGAAGACCTCATAAGTAAAGCAAGTGCTATTTCTTAAAACAGGATTTAATAAGTTCTGTCCAGGACCTAAGTTCAGGGAAAACATCTTATTTTGCTTCCACTCAGAACACCATTAATAGGACCTTGTATCCTCTGCAAAGGGAAAAGTTGAGGAGAGCAATTGTTGCAGTTTGTTGTTATAAAGCCACAAATGATCCCAGTCTTGATTTTTGGACATGCTGAACCACCAAATTGCTGTGTTTCATATTTGTATTTCTTCTATATTTCTCTGGTATTTTTAGCAATTTCTGCAGGGAAAAAAAATAGATGGAATATAAGAATTTCATTTTGCATGTTCACATTACAAACATCCCAAGCTTAATTTTTTCTGTGGTCCATTTCTAGGCTAATGAGGTCCTGAATGATTTTTTTTTTTCACTACTTCTGACATTCAAGAGAGCTACATGATCTTTCATAATCTCAGTTATGATGCCAAACAACAAAACCAAACTTCAAGCTGCTTCTGCTTTCTAGAACTTTGTGTCTTCCAAGGTCTGAGGAAAGAAAGAACAATTATTCCATTTTGCTTTAACATAAAGAGCAAACAAGAGTATGAATAACAGCCCATATAAAAAACTTTAAAATAAAAGCAATTTATGTTCAGAGCAAGTCAGGGATTTAACATTGGAGGTAAGTTTGCTTTTGGCAAGCTACTTCTTTTATTCTGCTTTAAACATATTTATTTTGCATATTCTCCTTTGAAAATAAGCACAAGATAAAAACAGATGTTTGAATTCTTGCATGGGGATATTTTAGGGAATTTTGGGCTTTTTTATTAGGTAAATAAACTAATAATATTTTACAGTTACCCTGTCAAAACATCTATGTGCTCTACACATGTCAATACAAAGATGAAAAAGTTCTTGTCAGATTTTTTGTTCTTTTTTCGACACGTATAACTTGATGGAATCATTTGAAAACAGTGAGACTGAAACAGCATTTACTGGTTGCTGGAGCACAGTGAAAGACCCAACTGTATGCTCCATAAAAAATTGCATTAATGTAGTAATAAAACTGCATTCAAGAACTCCAAAGTCACCTGTACAGACTCTGTTCAGCCCCACATGCTTACAAATTGTGATGCAATCTTTAGGTATAAACTTTTTTTTCCATGCATCTGTGCCTCATTCACTGCATGAAAGAGACTCTACCCTTAATAGGCGACTATTTGATATGCTGTTTCATCCCTATTGTTCAGTGTGTGATCTTCTGTCGTATTAACTTCACACTATTCCAAGTATTCTGAAACCAAAATCCTGAAGTTCCTCACAGGACTCTTAGAAACAGATTTTTTTGAAATACAGTGATGCACATCACTGTATTACCATTTAGCAAACTCAAAATGTTCAAGTAAGAGAGTGGGGGTTTTCCTCCATTTTCTTAGCTGGGATCTGGAGTGTTGAGAAATTAAGAGGCAGAATAACTACAAATGCTCAGTGCCCTGTGAGAAATGTGAAGCATTACACTCCACTTCATATATTCAGAACCAGCTCCCACCAGTTTCAGCAAGTGTTCCGGTGGTCTCAAGTCAGGCAGTCAGAAACTGACACAAGGCACTGAGAAGCCAGGAGCAGGGACCTGGCTAAGTCCATGAAGCAAAGACAGCAGTGGATACCTGTCAGAGACTGAAGGAGTTAATGTCGCAAACATTGTGGTGGGGCAAGTTCTGCACAATGGCACACTCTGCCTAACAACGAACCCTGCAGGCAGGTGAGAAGTCAGTCAGCAACAGGGCACGGAGGCCGTGCGGTGCCAGAGGGTGCGCAGCTCCCTGTTCTGACCCACTGAGCAGCAGCTCACCGTGCATGGCCAAAGATCAAAGAATAGTCATGCTTGCAGGGAGGGCGAAGTTACTCCCCAAATGACCCCCAAGCCCACCAACCCATTTCCCAAAGGTTCTGGAAACACAAACCACGTGTGACACCTAGTTAGCCTAATGAGTTCGAGTACCCGGCCAAAGGAGGGGCAAGGAGATGGTAAAAGGACACAAACTGAAGCCCCATGTGCGTGCACCCTCCAGAACTGGACCCCTCGGCTGGCGGGGCCAACACTGGACCCAGGAGTGGTGAAATTTTACTCTTTTCTCTCTCTGTCTCTCTCTCTTTTTTCCCTGTAATCCCTACACCACATCCCAGCTGCCCCTGGGCTCCTCTCTGAGAAGGAGTCTAGAAAGCAAGGGGGTCCACTCTGAACCTCGTGACTCAATGGGAGGGAGCTCCTTATTGTCTTCCCTCAACTGATCCCCAAATAAGTAAGACCTGTAGTATATATTTGGTGGTGTATGGTTAGCACATTACACAGTTTACTGATGTAGTTTCATGCCAATTTTTGTTGTGAGCATACCAATTTTTGTTATGAGCATGCCAATTCTTGTTTTGAGCGAATAAAAGTTGAGTTTTGTGAGTTAAAGGATCCTTGGTGTCATTTCACTTTAATCCTGACCTGGGAATCAGCAAACCTGAGTCATCGTCCTGAGAAATTGGGACATGACAACACCAAATCTAGATCTTCAGGCTGGCATTAACAATTGAGGCTTTTTGGTGACTGATCTGTGCTGTATTTGCCACACAACTCCCATGGTCACCAGAGAGGAAGCCTTCCTACCTACATTGGGCTTGCTTATGACATTCTAACTCTTTTCTACATCACTAGTCCATAGTTTTCATAGGCATTAAATACTAAAGTAAATTTGAGTAAAATTTTTAAATTGCTTCTACAATCTGCTTAAATTTAGATTGTCATAAGTTTACATTGAATTTTAAACAGGCATATTTTAAAATGGAAAATTATGCTCAGTGAATTTTTTAAGTTTCATTTAAATTAAAAATCTCCATATAAGTCTCTACTTTTTGCAAGAAGAATAGAGAGTATATTCTCCAAAACGAGAGTGCTTACCTGCTGAACACAGAGTAAATTGCAAGATTAGTTGAGCTCACAAGTTTTCCTGCACAGAATTTCAAGGTCAGACATCTGAAAAATCAAAAACTTTTCTGCAATAGTGACTATAGTTTTGGGGAACAGTAACATAGACAAAGAGGTTAGAGTCAAGGCAGATAAACTATGTGAAGTCTCAGCACAGAGACCATGATATACTTGGATGTATGGCCAGGAGAAGGCTTAGTGGAAGTGGAAAAACTGGTGTACTGCTGCCTGCAGCATCAGGGAATCTGTGGGTACAGTGCAGGGCTACCTTACAGTCTCTGATGACCACTGCTGAACAGGAACTGGTGACCCAGGGACCACTCAGAAAAAGCTGTGAGAATGAATCCAAATTTATGAAGATGCTTTACAGGAAAGCAGACTGAAGAAGTGCAGTCCACTCGCTTCAACAAAGAAAAGATTGAAGGATGACTTCCTTGTAGTGATTTCTGTACTGTAAGCAGGCAGAGACAAAGTGAGATCAGGTACTAGATACCAACAGCTAGTTACACTATAACTAGAAAATGGGATTTTTCCCTGTCAATCTTCAGAAGCAATTACCAATTTAAGAAGTTTCCCCAGGACTCAGCAGTTCTCAGAGCCTAATTCAGGGCTGAACTACAAGTACTGCTCTCAGTCACCACTGGCCAGCCTGAGACAGGAGCTGCTTAATGACCATTTATGTAGCATTAATAGCGTAAGGTGTAATGGTATCTCTTGTCCTGAAAATCTATAAAGTGTCTGCTAACTTGCAAGCAAATCACATGAATTATATTTAAAAGTAGTTTCAGAATCAGCTCCTTTGAAAGTTTACTGCATGGTCTCAGGCCACTGTGCCAAAAGTTACAAAAAATGGAATAATGCAGATCATTCAGGTTTCCCAAAAACTGGAAACTCGCAGAACTTTCAGGCATTTGAACAGAAAGGAGGGAAGGGCAGGAGAACAGATTTTTGATGTTAGCTGTCGTTTCTTTCCATGAGAGCGTTACTACCAGCTTAGAGGTCAGACTATTTGAGTGCTTCTGTCCTGCTCTTCCGTTGTTTTACCTGCTTAGATTCCTACCTAGTAACTCTGAATTCATTATGATAGTTCAATGGCATCATTAGCACACCCAGTAAGTCTTAACAGGCATCCTGGATTTTCACTGGCTTGTGACTGTAGCCATTTCCACCTAGAAATACAAGGTGTGGACTGTGGCCATCTATGGTCTCAGAGACAGCAAACAGGGAATATTCAATAGGACAGAAAAATTGTAGCATGAGACTTTCACAGGGACAAAACTGTCACAGCGCTTCATTTAAGTGAAGATACTAAACAATATTGAAAATAGCGACATCTGCATAGACTGGATAAGTATGGTCAGCTAATGAAGGGGAAAAAAAACCTCTTTTGCTGCAGGGTTTTAAACAACCTCTGGCTGTTAAGGGTAATTTTGTTCTGGCTAGATTAGCCAATAAATGGCTCCTCATTCCTTTCCCAGAGCTGTCAACACTGGCTGATGGCAGAGATGAGGTTACCAACCCTTTCTCTGGTTCAGTAGCACAGGCCCTATGTCTTTTCCAGTCTGTGAGGAAAGAAAATTGTTAACCTGGAAATTGTGCCAGTATATGGAAACATACCGGATATTTTTTCTGTTATATAGGTACCACTAGTATCACCTCATTCATAGGTTAATCACTGACTATTCAATAAGTACAAGACAATAGCATAAATTAAAACAAACCAGAGGAAGAAAGTACAGGAAAACATTATTTTAATGATTCCTGGTAGCATTTCACGGCCCATACTTATTGAAGGACATCTCCTTTGCCACTTCATTAGGCCAAGGCCTGTCTCATCATTAGAGGCACCCATTCAAAAAGAGCAGTCACCTGGGAAACACAGTATAAACATCACCCTTAGCTGCCACTCATATTGCTGCCTGAAAAGGCTCCTGCCTGACAACAAGGAGCGACATTTGCTTTTCTCCTCCAGCACTTCCACAACTATGGTGTGCAATCTTCTGCTGTTTATTTGGTTGCAAGAAATTAACTGGCAGCCAGATGTGTATGGTGAAAATAATGAAATTTAAGATGTGTAAACAGGAACTCTATGTAAAAATAAGGTACAGCTTCTCCTCAGAACAGTCTTGCAGCTTTGAAACATGCTACACTGCTGAATGCCATATGGACTGCTTTTTCACTTCTTTACAAGCTTTCTCAAGGGATTATTCTAATAACTGGCATCAGGTGGGAATGTGAATCTTTTACATATGTAACACTATCAGGCAATGCATTCTAAGTGTACTACCAGTTATCATAGCTTTTATTATAGCAATCAATATTTTATATCCTTACATGATGTACTATTAACTGCCCTTCCCAATTTACCAATCTTGGGCTGGAGAATGGTATGTTTCTTTCACAGTATTGACCTACATTATGAATGAGGCTTTAAAGGACATCACTAAAAAGAAAAAGAAAGAATGGGCTTGGGTTCGTGCTATACATGGCTGTAGCCTTGAAGTGGCAGGTGGTCTTTCATAGGAAACAGTACTGCTGCTTCTGTCAGTATACCAGGAAAAATTTCTTTCCTATCAAGATAATACTGAAATTTAATTAGCTTAAAAATGAATTGAGAACCTGAATTTTAGAAATTCAGAGTTTTAGTGACTGCAGAATTTGTTGTACCTAAACTGTGTCATGTCCCACTCTCCCTTTTTTTTTTGAGGCACTGAAAATAAGTACATTTAAGCTATTTGAAACCTCTTTGCCGTCCCCTTAATTTGCAATACTATAACCTCTTCTCTTCTTCTTTTGGCACAGCTTAAATCCTTAGCACTTAGAGGCATATAGAGCCTTTCAGCTGGGAATGAGAAAATGCCTTACCAAATTTCCCGAGAGTTACTCAGCCTCCAGCAGACACATTTGGCTTAAACATCTCTTCCTGCAAACTCCAGAGCTCAATCAACCCATAAGGCTTCCCGCACATAAGGCTGGGGTCTCAGACATGTTCTTTCCACCCTCCAATTTGAAAAACACTTCTAAATTTTGTTGAAGTACCCTGCTTATATTATTCCATTCACATGAACACCTGCTAAGGGTGGACATAAATCCTTGTGATATATCCTTAAATTTAACAAGGATAACTTTGTAGGTGGTTCCTGGTTTTAAGCTGATAATTTTAAGTTATAAGGGAACACTTATGTCCGCTTGTTTTAGAACAAAATTATTTTCTCAGATTGAGATATTAATGAAACAGCTAGCAATAATCTGTAAGAATATAAGAGAAAGAATGATAGAACATGCAAGTCATAACCTAGAAATACGCAATTACTTGGGATCCCTGGCTCTCCGGCTCGCAGAACCATATGCCCAAGGATCCTGCTTCTGCAGACTGGCAGCTCTGTTCCTGAAGGGCCAAAATTTTGTACAATTCACCCAAGTGGGTTGATCAGTCATTTTAAGACATGTTGTGACCCTTCTTTTGGGTCTGTTTGTTCACACATCTTATTCTGGGTACAAAGACACACTGCAAGCAGGATATACACAACATAAAAGCATAAAGCAATTACTCACTGGGATTTAGTGAGCTGCTAGGCAAAGCTGTAAGTGTGCTGACCACCCCAACAAGGCTCTGGGGGCCAGGTAGGCATTGGTCCCACAGGCAGGGTGAGCTCCCACGGGATGCTCAGCCCCACAGAAAGGCACCTGCCACCCACACACTGGCACTGGCAGCTCAGCCCAGTGACTCCCACCTAGTTGCCCTCTGCTTTTCCCCTAAGATTCCTAGGCTGGTGTTTTCTTTCTTGAATCCTTGACCCATCAATGGTCCCATCTCAACAACCCTGCTCCTGCCCCCAGTGTTACCTTTCATACTGCTGCGGGGATGCTCTTACAGCTGTGCCAGTAGCCTGGCCCCAGGTCAAGCAGTGGTGCTCCATCAGGGCCCCCAGCACCCACCCAGACCTGGCCATGGCGTAGGGGGAAGTTCACAGCAGGGACTGCGGAGAGGGAGTTTTCACAGGCAGCTGAGGAATTCTTCGGGCCCCATTTGCCTCTGCTGTCCACAGACCAGAAACAAAGCAGGTATTTCCTGTGTCTATTCTCCATTTTCTTTCACTTCCAATAGGTGCTTTGCCTATAGTCACTTCGCCCTGGTGGACAAGTCGTGGATGAGGGTGGTTGCTCTTAAGCACTAGCCTATGTGACCCTTAAGACTGGCAAGTTGTAATTTATTCTTCTCTCCCTCTCCCCATACCACAGAGCACAGCTCAAAGGCAGAGGAAAATCTGCCCCACAAATCTCTAAGGTCTGTGATGCAGGCACAGCCAGGTGAACGATATTAAGGTGAAGATTTCTTCCTCTGCTATGAATGACAGCTTTTTCTCCTCAATGCAGGAAGCTGTGTGAGAGGGAACACCAAGTGACTCAGCTTCCTTATCGAATTACCTGACCAGGAGCCACCCCTGCCTGAGTACATCAGATTTGATCTCCTTCCCTATTAAAATTTGGGTCCAGGTGCTTAGCATAAAGGGATTTGTATAGGTAATATCTTCCTGAATTCACTCATAGATCTGAAAAATTACTCTTTTGAAATAGAGTCTACTTCTGTTCTAGGCATTCAGTCTTTGGACAAAAGGAACAAGTACCTGACATACTGCGTAATGAGCTACTGTCTTTAAACAGATGATTTGGGGCTCCTTCTTTCATTCTGGAACACACTTAAGGCGTATGTTTGGTAACAACAGAGTTTTCAAGCAATCCTGACTGACGTGATTTGTAACAGAATGCTTTTGTCAACAGTGAGGTCAAACCCAAAGGAAGAGGGAAACATCACTGGCTGATCACTTAACCTAAAGGACTGCCTTGACCTGACTGGATGCTTCAAAAGAACAAAGTAACCGAGACCAGACCTGGATTAAATTGAACTCATGTACAAGTGTACACAAGCACAAGCTCTGTGTAAATTGAACTTGTCCCTTTTGTGATTATACACGCACTGCAATAGCAGGATGACTGTTGCAGAGAATCTGCAAATTTTGCAACAGTCTTCCCAGGGAAAAAAACCCCAGGCATACATTATTTTGGAATATTGTCTGACGCAGTTTAGGACTTTTCATTTGGCAGTATATTGTACTAAATTGCATTAAGTGGGATGCTGGATCAAAGCCAAGTATTAAGGCAGACTGCTGGCTGAGGGTTTGTGCAAGACACCTCATTCCAGTTTGTCTTCACAAAATGTACAACTGAGCCATTTTAATCTGTGGGTCAGCTGGACTGCTTGTGTCATTAATAAGATTCATGTAAGTATGGTACAATTAAGTAAATATTACACAAAATATTAAAGATAATCTGTCTTCCCTTACTCTATGCTTCATGTCTTGTTTCTGCTGAAATATTTTCATGTTCATTTTCTTTTGGGAACAAAGTGAGCACAAATGCAATGCTGCCATCTGAGAGTGGTTTATGTTGCCTTAATAATTAGCCAGAGAAGACAACAGTTCTGATTTAACCCTGAAAGGCTAAGTGAGGGATGCTAAGGAGAGCAATCTGCAATGAATCAAATGATGAAAGACCACCCCAGTGCAAAGCAATTCAATCCCAAAAGCCAGTAGTCTCCCAGAGCCATTTTCAGGTGCCAGTGTTAACCCTAAGAAGACTGCAAGCTGCAAATAAAACTTGGGCTGGGTGACCTGGGGTTTGGCTTCAGCCTGCATTGCCTTTCCCAGCAGCCTGGAAGGCAAATAACCTTTGTTTCATGTTCAAGGTTGAGGGGAAGCAAGACTGTTCTGTAAAAGCTAACCCCATCTCAGCCATTCCTGGGCTATGGACCTACATGTTCTGGGGCAAACCTCATTATGACCTTGCCAGCTTTTCTAATAAGCTTAGAACTTACCTTAATTGAGAGACCTTATGCAGATTAAGCTGTATGAAGACTCCTACAGTAGCATTACATCATTTTTAGACTCCATTTGCCTTTTTTTGGGAATTTAGTAACAGCCTGAGTTATTCTCTAAATACAAGACAAGCGAATCTAGACCTTTTTCTTTTGAAGTGAGTAGGACAAAATATAGGTAAGGGTAGTCTGGGGTTTGGAAAAAAGTTCTTAGTCTGTACTAAATTGTGGAGATCCTTTTGTACATTTATTGTCTTACCTTTGTAAGTCTGGAGGGACAGTGCAAAGAGCAGTCCTATTTCAGGTCATTGTAAGTCAATCTCTCCACTCCATTTTAACAGCAGTGTTTCATGTATGGAGTACTATTGTGTAATTTTGTTATTTGGGTTCTTCTATTATTTAGCATTCAGCCCTGTGAAAACTTACAGTAGTGCTATGTGATGCTGCTAGTTTAAGTATGAATTCTTCCAATCTACCATGAAAAATGATGCATGCTAAATAACCCCATTCCAAGAAAGAAGGGCACACACTAAGCACAAATATCTCATGGTAAGAATGCTGCATAGGCAGCAAAAAACAGCAGCTGGTTGGCATTTGGTAACCACATAATTTGGATCAACAAATCCTATGGTGTGCTGTTTCCTTTGCTGCTAAGCCCATAATTTACAGCAACAATTCTTTTTGAACTGCTTCAAAAGCTGCACTAACAATACTATGCTTTTTACAAAAAAAAAGAAACCTAACTTTTTCTAATAACAGAAGAATTAAGGGGGTGTGTTTCATATTTATAAAGTATTTTACAGGGACTAAACAAATTCTCTATATAATACCATTAAAAATAGCCAAGTCATCCATAATTTGAGATAATGTATTCTTTACTAGGTGTCAAAGCTGTTTAGCATTTCATATTTTGAAGCCCTTCTCTCAAAGCAATCTACAGTTTATTTAAGCAAACAAGATGCAAGGTCACATCTCAAATGCTTTACATCCTGACGACCTTAGAAACATTAAAATCAAAGAAAGATATCCTTAGACTAATTTAAGAGTCACTGCAACTCTTCTACACCCTACAACAGTCTGGACAACACAGCTTGTGAAGGAAGTTGTTCAACTTAAACTAACATGACAGACATAGTTAAGTAAACTGCATATGCATTTGCAAAAGTAACACTGATGATTCCTAGTAACCACTTGCTCTTTTCAGACAGCTCCATACAACTAGAAGATCTGCTTTTATCTTAAACTTTCCCTCAAAAAATTGTCTCAAATCTTAAAATTGCTACTGCAGAAATATAAATATTAAAAATAACTTAGTCCTCAACTGCAGTATGAGCTGAATTGTAAATGGATGACTTACTGAGGAATAAACCTGTGCCTTTCTTAGATCAGATGAAAAGTCTATTGGCTGTGTAGGAGGGAAGGACTCTTACCAAAAAACTCTCCTGTTCTGTGTGCTCTTCAATGGCCTTCATTGTGGTTCATCCAAAGTCTTCCTAAGTTTTACATACATTGATGAATATTAAGCTTTTTAAGAGAGTTATAATTCAGTCTATTAATATGCAAATGGTAGTCTAAGCCTGCAGCACACTGACTTCAACTTGACAAAGAACAAAAATATCCTCCTTTTTGAAATGCTAAGCACACACCAATTCTTATAGGTAGGTACATTGCTGCAAATGCTATGACGAGAAATCCTTTAAACATTTCTAACCAATAATAGGGAAGCAAAGTAATTGTAATTAATTCTTTATTATGTATTTTTATTAAGTATTGTTATTTGGGGCATGCATAATAACACTGCAACAATTATATCTATCACAGCATTACAATAGAAACTATCTGAAACCTTGAATTTTTGCATTTTGTGAACAGTGTTTACTGCTACTGCAGTCTTACTTGAGATTCAAACCGATTCTCCCTGATAAGTCAGGCTGATAAAGCAATCCACCTCCAAAAATGACCAGGCAAGATTTTGGCACAAACTGCAGTCTTAGCTGCAAGTTACATTACACCAGCGGATGTCACCAGTGAAGACACAATACCAAAATTTGTGCTGCAACTTGAATTATACCTGGAAAAGGAATAAAGTAATTAATCATCCAGCAATTATTTAGAAGCAAGACAGTAAATAACACAGATATAATTATCATTTATAATCTTATCTGTTGTTATGACTGGAAAAAGAGGCAAGAATATCTTCTTTTCCTATACAGAATCAGTCATGCTAATAGCAAAGAGCATCATTTAAAACCAGAAACACATTGGAATGCCAATGTGTAAACCAAAGATTGTCTGGGACAGGCAATGCTAGATGACTGATTTGTGACAGTTCAAGAAGCTGCCATTCTTTGCTATACATTCTGCTCATTTATTCGGGGTGAATGCCATAGTAACAGAATGGAGCATGTGCTCAAGCCTCAGCTATTCCATTTTCAGCTGAACACCAGAATTCCCACGAAAACAGATAAAAGGGGATACCTGCATGTGTCTGCCAACACTGCTGCAACAATGGCAACATGCCGTAGAGAAAGGATAAAGAGTGTGAAGCAGCTACCACTGCAGCAGTTCTTCCCATGAACTGGCACCCCTGTGAGCATGAATGGAGACTCTGCCTTTCAGAAGACATGTTAAGTAGCGCCACAAAACACGTAAGAGGTAACAGCCTTTGCATTTTCAACAATGTGTAAGGTAAGAACAAAGTTTCACTCTTGCATCGGAACTGCACTGGTAGAAGTGCAGACCCACAACTGCCAGACTGACATCTCGTCTAATCAAACACATACATCTAATCTAATGCATTTATGCATTAGAATCTAATGTATAAACACAATGTTATTGTTTTAGGAAAGTGCCTGTTATCCTGAGCCATTATATAAGTCATTCATAACTCCTTCTTTGCACAGACTAAAAGCTGTAGAAGACATGAGAAGAACATAGACGCATATTTACTCAGGATGAAAACATGATTTTGTACTACTAATTCACAATTCTTTCTAAGTAGATGGAGTACATTTCTAGTCTTGCCTGTAGTATGAAAATAGTGTTCCAGGATTAATACAGATTCATATGAAAACTAAGGAGAAATGCACAATGGGGTTAACTAACATGTGGCATCCTGCACCTCCTGAAATTTAAGTCAGACTTATTTGTGTGAAGTACTGAAGTACAAGTCCTTAAGGATGAAAAACTATTTATGCAGATAACTAGTATAAGACTGACACAGCAATATGAGCATTCTGCACTGGTCTCACTAGGCTGACTTAAAGATAGTTTGAATTCTGTGGCAATGTTAATCCTTCCTTTTGGCAGATTCCCAAATTCCTCTACAATTTCAATGCAGAGGGCTCCTCTTCAATAGGGTATTAAATAAACTTTCTTATTTACAGTATGTAGTTCACGGAACACAAGGAATGATAATTTTTGCTACAGAGAGAAATTTATAAAAGAACAAGAATGTAAATGTTTCCATTATACCTTTACATCTCAAAACTGTGTGATTATTAATATAAATTCAAGCCTTTAAACAAAAATACAGTAGCATATCATGAGAGATCAAAAACCCTTCCTCAGTTTAGAATCAGGATGGTATGGAAAGGCATCACCAAACAATGCTGTATTTGAAACAGCAGATCTTGCTGAAAATCCATCTCCCAACTGAGAATCATTGATATAGTTAATTGTCTTGAGTCTTTTTTTTATCCTTCTACCAAAGGCACCCTTTCCCTCCAAATACAGTTTTATTTGCAACAGTAAACATACATAAAGTTCTCATCAGTTAAAAACCTGCTGTAACTTAGAAGTGTTATTCTTCATGCTCTTAAAGCCCTTGAACATGCAGTGGAAAATGAATGCCACAACTGGGTCACATCAAGTAAAAATAATTTTGGAAAAATATTTTTCATTGCAAAACATGTCAGTTCTGTAAACAACAGCGTACAATTTCTCTATTAGATCTTATTCTAAGCAGAGGCAAGAGGCAGTAAGAATTAGTAGATGACAGGAGAAGATGAAGTGTAAAACCCATGCCTGACAGCTCGACTCTAAACATGAAGAATACAGAATCACAGAATAATTATTCAGGCTGGAAGAGACCTCAGGAAGTTACAGCCCAATCTCCTTCTCACAACAGGGTTAACACTGGATTGAGACCAGGCAAAAGATGTTTAAACCAAAATGCACTCTCCCTCTTAAAGCATTTGAGTTGGGTATATTATTAATGTGCCCACAGTAAAGTGAACTCTTTTATCAACGTGCATATTGAACAAGAAAAATTGAGCAACTGTGTAGCTGAACATACATACAGTGTATGCAACTAACCACTTTTTGCAGTCATGTACACTTAAAAAAACCCTCTTCATATTAAAACATGCCTATTTTATGGGAAAGAGTTTTATACAAGTGTATAGGTCTTGTAAGCACAGGCTGCACTGGTCACTGTGCAAAATTCCCGAACTGTGAACAGACATTATATATTTTCACTTAGTACTGTGGCAAAACCATATAATATAATCCTCAGAAGCAAGAAACAAGTGCAACGTTTCATACATCACTTTTTCATTTTTAATTTAGTAATTATTGAATGGTTCCAGAGCAGGCACTACATTACTTCAAACACAATCAAGTATCTTTGAAATAATGTTGAAAAATAACCTCTTCACCTCAGGATACACACACGCATATACACGCACATACACAAATTAATTTAGAAAATCTGTACATGTGTATTTTTCAGGAAGCAACTTGAAGAACCGTACCACGAAGAATTAGTTTCTGTACTCTGACACACCACAAATTATAATTCATTTTTCTGTAGATAGGGTTTAAGGACACAAAATGCCATGCAGTGCTATTTAGTAGAAAATGAACCGGTAAATAAATTTATCTATTTAGTGTTAAAAGAAAACACAGAATTCCTTAAACAAAACAAATGCCAGTTTACCATAAATCAGAAATATTTATTGTCCTTGAGCTAGGCAGGCCCCAGTTATCTGTGTTTCCTTAAGCCTATCCCCTTGGTAGACAACAGAGAGGAAGTATTTGACTATGAAAATCCAGGAAATTAATTTCCTATTACTGGCTGCAAAGATGGTTCAAGAAAGGAGTATCCTTGTTGAATCTGAGTCTGAAAGTCCATCTTCTTGATTAGTTGCCTCATAATCACCTGCATTATCAGCTAATTCAATGTCTTGATCATCATTACTCTCTGCGCTGTAATCAACTTCTTCAAGGAAGCGAGGTTCATCTTCATCCAAAACGTATGTAGTGGGGCTATAATGAACAAGAAGTTACATGAATCATGTTAAAAGTTTTGCTTGAAACGATACATTCAGAACATGCCCTGTCCCTATCCCGACATACAATAATCCAAAAATTACCTCAGGAAAGGGGCTGTTTACCTGAAATAGTATCAATTTTTTAATTGCATGTAAAACAACTGAGAGCCAAAACCATGTCTGTAAGACCCTGAACTAATTAGTCAGTCATACACAACTCGTTATCCAAATGCGCCATGACAAACAAGCTACACATTATAGACTTAAACTAATGGCCTGTAAGAACTTCATATAATTATAGCAGTATCGGGGGTTATTGCAGAAGGATACAAATACATAAAGAAATAGAAGTTGCTATAAGGTATAAACAAACTAAAAAACAGATGAGACACTAAAAATTCAATTGGGAAACCTCTGTATTTTATTAGAACACACATTTTACTGAAAAGCATTGTGAGCAACTACACAGTACACATCAGAGATGACAAAACAAGGAGTCACGTTTATGCCTAGAATTAAGTTACCATATGAATCACTTGACTTATATCAGGTCCTCACACACTCGCACGTAGTTAAAATTTGTATGTTAAGCCTTGCTATTCAAAAGGCAGGGGATTTAAGGAACTGAGCCACTGCCCACAGAATGGTCTATGCCCTTATCTAATGGCCTCCAAGAATAAGAGGACTAACACCTTTAGTGTTAAGTGGAGAAAGGTTAAAAGACAACTTTATGATCCTTCCACCTCCCTAGGACAGAGGAGAGAAAAAAAAAAAAACCACCACCAAAACAAAAAGTGTTTTCCAGTTTTCCTAACCCCCCTTGGGACATAAAAAGCTATCTGCTTAAAAGCACTAAGTATTCCTAAATATTTCATAAATAATTTTATATTCAGATGAAGTCCTAAGAAGGTTTTGTAATGCATTTTACCTAATAATCAAATCACACAGAACTCATACAAAACAGTGAGAATGTTCTTACTGAGAAAGATCACAGGGTACTTGTAGAAATGTTTGCATATTAATTTTGATGAATTTTGTTGTCTTAAGGCACACAACAGCCTAGCTTGGCTGTGGCTTTATAATTAAAAGGATTAATCACTGCTTTCTAAAGGTCTCTTAGGGGCTTAAGTGAACCACCTGAAATCTGCAATGCAATCTCTATTCAATATAAATAAATTTCACAGTATTCTTCCTCTACCTGTAGCCTCAACAACATGCTACACTGTCATGTTTTGTACTGTTGACAGTTCAATTTAAATATTGGGAGAACAACAAATGACAAGAATTGTTAATCCTTGCTTAAGGAAAAAATAGGACAGAAGACCTAAAATAATAAGAAAATAAATTATCAAAAATTCAGTTCAGCTACAGTCTCTGGATTTACATTTAAAACAATCTGTATCATGGTTCACTAAACAAGCTCATACTCATTAAGCCATACAAAAAGGAATGCTCCACAAAACTAAATACTTTTAGAGATTATTTAAGCCATAACCAGGGGAACAACCCACTATGTTGGTTAATGAAATAGGTGTTTAAAACAAAATTGTTTCCATTGAGGAGACACAAAGAGTGAGGAAAATAACTACTATCTTTGCTAAGATGCCTTTTTCATTTTACAGGTAGGGAAGCCAACATACCATAAGGATACATGCTTTACATGAAAAACCTGTGGTAGAACCAGCAAAGGAATATAATTTTTCTGTGCTTTTGTCCTGTGACGCTTTCTATCCTAGGAAGTCACTACCTATCAACACTTCTTCTAAGGAAAAAGAAGCTGGGGGGGAAAAAAAAAAAGTTTAAATGTTTCATTTAATTGAAGAACAAAATGAAAGGAACTTCGCCACATGGATCACATTCCAACCAGTGCACAGTTTTTTTGCAACTTCTGCTTCTAATCACTTAACACAGATAATGATTTGTTAGCTTTCGTATGCAAGGGATCCACACTGCAATTGCAGGACAGACTGTGTAATTCAATTCACAGGAAATGGAGCCATTAAATCTGAATGTTGGCCCAATATTAACTAATAATTCTGAATACTGAAACAGAAAACTACAATGAACTATGTCAATGACATATTTTACTAACCACTGACAATGGCATGTTAACACATTACAGCAGGCACTTATAAAAATTCATGTTAGTGAGGTATAATGTAGAATAATAAAGCTCTTAAAAAATTCTATCCACTCTTTTTAATAAGTGTCATTATTTGGAAATTAAACTCACATAGTTGATCCAGTTAAAAAAAAACAACCAACAAAACCTATTTTAAGGAAAAAACACAGAAGTGGACACACAAGCAAACCACATAGTTCACCTCTTAGAAGTGGCTTGTCAGTTCATATAATATGTCCTATTTTATATTGCCTTGAAAAAACACACAGGTATATGTATTCAATATCTATTTTTGTTATATTTGTATATATGTATTTTACTTATTTAGGTATGTGTAAGCATGTAGGCATGCCCCTAACTTCTAGAAATTCAGCCACTGTGCACAGTCTTCAAGTCAGCGCGTCTGATGTAACACATTTGCTCTGGCATGTGTACGTTCAAATTTCTCATCCGAAACTGAGGGATGGTTTTCGTTGACATTTCCCATTTAATAAAATCAACATTATAAATTACTTTATTCAAGAAAAGTACCATTAGAATAGATGAACAGATCTTATTTTCAAGGCTACACAAACCTTTAACGTAAAAACTGGCTCTGAAGTCTGCCTCATAACAATCTTAGCTTTCTACTACCATCCAGGCCAATGCACCATGGCTTCTCAACCACTTATTACTGAAAATAAATATTATGATTGTATTTACTAAGATTATTTTTTCACTTTCCCTTTCTTGAGTCTTCGTTCCTCACAAAATGGTATCCGAGTACTTTCTACATTCAAAGGAAAAACCTGTGTCGCATACCACTCACGTACATTTGCTTTGCCCATGGCATGTTTTCTTCTATGTAGCAAATGTTAATCTTGGATATTTAACTCTTCAGCAATCTTATTCTAAAGGTAAGCATGAATCTGCAAAATGTAATTATTACTCTGCTGTTTTACTGAGGCTGGGTCACAAGAAATGTAGAAACCAAAACACCTGAAAAAATTTCTTGCTGTTTAATCAAATTCTTTATTTGCCTCCCTGCCGCTCCCCACCCTTGGCATATCTTGTGACAATATATTTTTAGCTGCTGTCATGCTGATTCTATGGGTTTTAATTTCCTAACTTTTCCCTTGGGCTTTTTCTAATTAACTTGCTCAATAATCCCTCTTCCTCTACCCCCACACCTCCCGCTTTTCCTTTTAAAAGGAAACCATTATTTTTCTCAGGTTAGCAGAGGTTGTTTATCACACAACTACAGTTCTGTAATGTAAGGGATAGCATAATCTGTGTATCTTCTTTGAAGTCATGGCAGTTAAAAAAGAATACTACATGAAAACCTGAAGTTTTGCAGATTTTACTTAAACGACATTTTATGGGTAAAAAGATGAACTCCGAAATACCTGATACAATACTGTGGTCTTCATGTTTATGAAGAACTTTAAGGATATCCCTTTCATTTAAAAAAAATATTTTCTACATCACCTGCCATTGCATACACTGAATTAAGGAATGAATACAACTTTTTCCTAAAACATACTTTAATTATTATTGTTTTTAATGACAACACCTTCCTATGTTTTTTCTTATTTACATTAATGCTCCAAACATATTAAAAAATAAACCTAACCACTAACATGGTATATTTTTTCAAACTAAAATTTTATTTGTCCCTCAAAAGATATACTTGGATGTTTTATTATCCACATGACTCAATTACAGAGAAATTAATCCACAAGCCAGACACAACCATTACCAATATCAGCCCCATGGAGATCAGCAGTTTTCAGAGACTACAGGGGAAGTGTATACATTTTAAAACTTTGGAAGAAAAAATTAAGAAATATTCCCTGCCAAACTATGGAGAATTGCAGCTACCTGGGGAGTTGGGAAAGGAAGGAGAGAAAGATCTGAAGAACTAATGATTCTTTTCAAAACTGCATTGCCAGGGGAGGGAAAATTTTAGTGGAGAAAGAGTCAGGAGGTATCACAAAGGAATCGTTTCTCCATACTTTTCTTTTTAATTTCCCTTTAGGGTCTATATTCTCTTCTAGGGATCAGCAATGCTGCTACAGTAGGCAACATCACACATGCAGCTACGTGCTGTCCCCTTCAGGACCTCTTCACGTATGTGTTTTTCCCAAGTAGTAAGGATATTTCCTCAAGGGAATTTCCAAGGCTAAAGAGAACAACATGTCTCACTCTTTTCTGAGCCCTAAGAAGCTAGGTATCCAAATCCACTTTAAGTCTTGTTTTTAAATGTACTCAGAGTTACTAAATTTCACTCCACAGATTAATAAAAATTAATCTCAACATTTTTTTTGTGCTGTCACCGTGAAATACATTTTGTGAAACTAAAAACTGGATTAAATTAGTTGGATTCAACAATCATTGACTGTAGCCCACACTAATATTTGGATCATACTACCAGGAGTGGAAGAAAGGCTTGAAAAATGGTATGAAGAATATAACCTATTCATCATACTTATTTTTTTCTTTTTTTTTTTTTTTCCTAGATTACTAGTTTCCTTATTTTGCCCTAGAGAAGATGAACAGTACTCTGACACTACAGTCTACAAAGAATTAAAAGCAATCACTTTCACTTAGGCCAGAGGAGCATCTTGGTGCATGGGCACTGCCACCAGGCCCACCAGTGAAATTCTGGGTGTCATCTTTCATAGCTTTTTCTTCCAACCTTCTGAAAGGCACAGACAGGACGAAAGTTGCAGCATAAGATGCCTTCTTTTTAACTAAGTTGTACTCCTGAGGTACTGGAAGAAAGGCCAAGAAAAGCTCAAATGCTGCAGGAGAGTGGGAAGGGAAACACTTCTACTCCCAGGTGATAGAGATGAGGAGTATGCAAATGTCTGGGCAAAGTTTAAGAGTTATTAAGGGGGAGGGAAATAAAGTAGGACAAATCCAGTTTCCTTCTGGCACCTAGAGGGAGACCCTTTACAAGAAACTCTTGGACACATTCTCACTGCATGTACCCCTCACTCCTTGCCCCACCAGTCTGATGTCTTTTCTCAAGTGTAAGACTAAGGGCAGGAAATGGGTTTTGCGTCAGGTTTTTTCTTTCCCACAGCTCCTTTTGGCAGTCTACTTTTTCTACCATTTTCTAGACATGCTGGGTCCCAAAAGCTGTCTGCTTCTCTGCTATAATTAAATTAAATTAACAAACAAAAATACACCATGTTCTAGAACATACTAATGAGCCTCAAAACAATCAATGAAACGACGAGAATTTCCAAAAACAGCTGAAGTTATTGTGCAAAAGATAATTCCAGTAAGTCCTAACAGTTATGACTGCAGTCATGTGTTTTTTTTGTTTCATTGCATACAGACTCTATCAAACCTGTCAGCATAACAGCTATAATTCTTACTACAAGATCAGTATTACATTCAGTCTAATCTTTTCCATTTGGAATGGGGGGGGGGAGGGGGAACATTGGCAAATGGGTCTGAAATAATTAAAGAAAAATAAAGTGTTTAATTCATCACTTAAAATGTTAAAGTGCACTGCCAGAGGGAAATAAATCTACTTACTGCTTTATTTTTCTTAAGTCAAGTATGTTTCAGACATGGTTCAAAATGATCTCATGGAAACTGAACCTATGTGTAATGAAATACTGGAGGTATATTTTAAAATATTAACATTTACTTGGTTATTTTAAGTACAACCAGCAAAACCAAAAAGAATTTGAGAAACCCTCAAAATAATTTGCAAGAAATAAAAGCAGTCCTTCTGTGTGTTTAGACTTGAACATTTAAACTTGCCTATTTATCCTCTAAAGCACTGAAATTGTAGTTTTGTAAAAAGTAACACCAGTAACATCCAAAATACAAAGGAAATAACTACAATCTTATTCATTCCTCCAACCACACAGGGATATTATAGCTGTGTAAAAACTACTCTCTTATATACTTCTTATTCATGAATTTTTTACCTGCATTTTCTGTAGGTAGCTTCTCATTCATCTCTAATGGTAAGAAATGAGCAGTGAATCATGTAAGTATGAGGAAAGAATAAGCAGTACGTTTATTAGAAAAGAACAATGGGAATGGAAGTCTGGGCATATAAAGCAAGGAATAGCACTACTATCTTCTGACCCATGACTGCCTCTGAAGAGGAATAGAAGTTAGCTTTATAAATTTTACTCAATAGAAGCTCTTTGTATATCTCCAGCACTCAACTGAATAGATACCTAACAAATAGATATCTCAGCTGATAGCTATTTTTAATAACTCATCTAGAACTGTACAGAAATGCTAAAACTTCAGCACTTTGGATATGAGGATTGATCCAAAGGACAAATGGACAACATATTTCACAGATAATATTTCACTAAGAAATAGAAAAAAGATAAATGAAAATCTATTTCCTGATAATTACAAAGAGAAGGACTTCTGCTGCACAGAAAAGTAGCCAGATCCTTGCTGGGAGGGGAAGAAATAAAACCATACAAAGCAAACTTTTCCTCCAAGCAGCAGTGAGGTCTCGTACAGCTAGGGAGCTCACCTCCCCTGTGCTGCAGCTGGAAGAGTACTTAGAAATACCAGCCATGGGCTTCTCTACATTTCATTATCATTGGACTGGGAAGTGGGGAAAGGAGAGCTCAAGAGTTTGCTGAGCCTCATCAGAGGTGTCACCAGGAGCTGCTTCAGATTGTATCTACCTAAATTAGTTATAGCCTTCTATCAAAACGTTCTGGCATGCCTCTCACCACCAAGATGACAAGAAAAATTACGATTATGGAATCTGAACGAACTGCAGCATCTTGAGGCAGTGTCCAGTCTTCTATTTCACTGTACAAGGGAAATACAGCATAGTCTTGAAAACTCATTCAGTGATCATACAAAAATACTGCTTAAATAGAACCTATACCACCACCACCCCCACAACCCCCCAAGAAGACCAAAACCAAAATTCTGAAAGACCAGGGGAAAATCCATGCTGAACCACACTTTTTTTCAGCTGCTAAAATCTGAATATTCCTCATCTTTTTTTTGTTTGGTTGGTTTGGTTGGGTTTTTTTGAGGAGGAATGATCTCATCAATACCTATCTATTACACCCTCGCCCAGTACTTCCCGAGACAGTACAAAGTGGCTTTCAATAGAATTCATTAAAAAAGAGTATTATATTAAAATCTATTTTAAATAATATACAAAATAGAAGAACACAGTATCTCCATTATCCCATAAAAGAGCAGACCTTTAACTACAACCTGTTCTACAGTATGTGTTTCTGTTCTGAAGATAAGGCAGTCCCTGAAAATAAATAACATGAGACTTCCCCCTTGAGCATTGTCATTGATAAACAGTACGGGTTTTTGAACTTTCTGCTGAGACATGCAGTGAGTGCTACCAAACATAGGAAACTTGGGCCCCAAGTATATCTGGCCCAATTGTCATATGGGCGTATTTGTTGGGGAGCAGAATAAAATCACTCTGCTCTGGACAGACTTTTCCAAGTAATTGAGCCAAAAGTCTGATGGCCTAAGGTACATGGCAGAACGTGGCTTCTGAGACTCCAGAAACAAAAATCAGCCCATCTCTTAATTCTACCTATGGCAGTATTAATCCCTTCAGCAAAGAATGAAAAAAATAATGTGAAAACATAAATGATCATAAGGCACTTTCATTGCTAATAGTGGAGGTACTGTGAACAAAATTATAGTTTCTTGCTTATGCAGAGATGATGTATGCACATGGCTTATACGGCACACAGCACAGCTACCAAAAATAAAAAGGAGTCAACTCAGTTATCCAGACAGAAAATTCCTATTATCATGCCATCATAGACATGGGTCATTCCTGTCTCAGAAGGATAACAAAATTATAATTTAAGAAATAAACAAAATCTAGTCATATTGTTCTAGGTTTACCAGAGGAACATCTTGACAGGGTAAGTATTATATGCTTAAATATTTTTCAACATTTTAAATTGGAGATAACTGCTTAGGTAACTTTGGTTAAATAAATCTGTTTAATGATGCATCAGCAGGTACAGACAAATCAGTGGCTGTACATAAAACTGCTCTAGTTACACATAAAGTTTAAGAAAATTCACACTTGAAAAAAGGAACAGTGTGATATTAAGTCAATATTCCAGTAGTGACACAAAGAGCAGTATAGTTTGCACTTTTCTCTGAAAAACATGCTGTCTTAAGTGTCTGATTCCACTCTCACTTTTCAAATAAGCATTTCCACTGAATTCAATGACATGAATCTCCGTATAAATAATTATGATTATCAAATCACTTTTAAGATGGGTTCAGAACATAGAGAGAATCAGGTACAAATACACAACATATTTCAGTCTTAATGCCACATTTTAAAGACAAGTTCTTGGAATTTACACATTTAGTTTTTTCACCACAGATTCTCACATAGATACACAGTACTGCTAAATGAACACAGAGCAAGGTACCTATTTTCTCACTTCATGCTACATATTTTTCTATTTTAGTGTTATACAGTAAATTTACATTTAATAGATTTACATTTAATAAATTTAAGAAACAAAGCCATCAGACATTAGAAAAATCTAAACAGTTGTTAACAGATCTCTCCAATAGAGCTCAATATTTCTTACGTCAATGTTCCTTATCTGATAAAAATCGTAACTCTAACATGCACAGAATCTGATTTTTTTTTTCTACTGCCTTGATTTCTTTAGTGCAGAAACATTTGTCACTACCTTTCACCACCTGTAGCCAAAGGTCAGGATTAGGAAACTAATTTTTTTCTATATACAAATTCAGTTTCAAAACATTGAATGAAGTTATTAATTCATCTCTCAACTTAAAATTTTGTCTTGCAGTACAATTACTTTTGTGATTTTCATGACCCAGTCTTTTGGGGTGGAGACTGAACCTTCCTGTTTTTTGAAGTTCCTGAGTACCAGTTACCTTCCTCACACAAAAGGATTCTAAATATTTCCATGTACAGTCTCAATAATATTAACCTTATTATGAGCCTCATGTTATTTTTAATCTATGCTCATATATGCCAAACCAGCTACATTGTGTTTTTGCAATAGTAAGTCTTTCATTAGTGCTTTCAGAAAATCCAGTATAAAACAGTCTCCATGCCCCTTACTTCACCAACAAAATGTAAATCAAGTCAGAAGCAGTTTCCCCCCTGCCCCAGCACTTTACATGCAGTTCATTTTAGTTTTTCTAGAGCTAGCTGGATTAATGAAGTATTTTAGCTGGAGAAGGAAAGGAAATTCAAACTATACATGTCTGTTCACATACACCTCTCTCCAGGATTTGCTTTATTTCGTAACATCAAAACAACCCACCTTCCCATTTATTCCTTTTCTCATCTAGCATTACTCAAGTTTGCTATCAAACAGAAAGCAGTAACAGACTTTTACTCACCGGAGGCACTTCCATACCCATCATAAACAGTGTGCTTTAAAAGTCCAAAATGGAAGAACCATTAAGTCCAAAGGATTGTGTTTATGCTTGTACTTGCTTTCAAAGCAGCTGATCAACTTGTGTACAGACTAACTACAGAGATCCTGTTCAAGAAGCAGGACCATAACTATTACCTTTACGGTAAAGTTTAGTTTCACCAAAACAAGAAAATCTCTCTCAATAAATGATTGTGCTGATCTGTTGAAAGTTTCAGAAATATCAGAAAGCAGTAACCCTGTTCTTAGTTTAAGCTAACATCTAGCAACAACATTTAATCCAGACAACAGTTTTTCTACTTCTTTACCACAATAGCACCTAATTGTCTACAGTTTGTGGATCAGTTAAAAGCTTAACCAGAGTGGTAAAGCATAACCAGTTGCTTCTCCCCCCACTACCGTGGGAAGAAGGTCAAGAACTCTAGTTCCTTTTTTTATTCACTTCCTTCAAATAGCTTCAGAACTGGATTTTTTGTGCATGTGTTCATGCAAAGTGGTATGTTAGAAGGCTGGCTGGTACGTGACTCCTCACCCTTTTTTATCCCATCCTGATACTAAAGTGTTTCTGATGTGTCTTTAGCTCTCTGGCAGATCCTATGGGGAGTGACCTATGTATGACATTCCCCAATTCAACAGGTGCTGTTTTAAGGCCACTCCATCATAAGTAACATTAACAAACTGAGAAATCCAGCACGTAATTTTTTTCCGAAGCACAGCGCACCTGTGACCCAGGATGCTAACTTTCTCCAGAGAGACAATATAAAATACAGATTCTATATCTGGGGCAGTTATTAATATAAAGTTAAGTGGACATCTGGGCTGTTTTTCAATGCCACCCTGATAATTAATTACTCACAACGACATCTTGATTCAAAATGCTGTAACCAAGGTTTAATATTTCAGAGAGATACATTTATACTGAAGCTTAGTTCTAATAAAATTGACAACGATATAACACTTACGGATGGGAAAAATATTATAATCTCATTAACACATAATAGCAGCCGCAAATAAAAAAAAAAAGTAAAACTTTTAAAAACTGTAAAGCATGATAAGTAGGTGTAACATGTCAGTATTAAATTTTGAGTTCAACATGCTGCATCAATGTACACAAGGAACTCAAGAAACAAACACATGCCCTTGCTGAAAGACTATCATTTAGAGACCATCCACAAGAGCTGTCAAGTGAAACTGCCTTACAGCCAGCCTGTATTTATGGAAGAAAACATATTTACAAAATATTAAAGAGTATGTGACAGAAATGCCAAAGGATCAGAAGCTTGCCTGTGAAAGTTCTGAGGGAGAGAAATGCAACTAGATTGTGATTTTAGAACCTTGTATTCTAATTGCCTAAACTAGGACTCCAATTTGAAGAGGCCCACAACACCAGCACTCAAGTGTCTTTTGAGGACAGACTTAAAGACATTTCCCCCTTTTCACATTATATATATATATGTATATAATGCTGAAATAGAATTTCCTCTATAGTTTGTGCTCATTGCCTCTTAGCCTGTCACCAGACACCACTGGAAAAGAGCCTGGCTCTATCTTCTTTACAACCTCCTTTCAGATATTTGTACACCTTGATAAGATGCCCCCTGAGCCTTCTCTTCTCCAGACTAACAGTCCCTGCTCTCCCAGCCTTTCCTCCTATGGGAAATGCTTCAATCCCTTCATCATCTTAGGGGCCCCTCACTGGACTCCCTCCACTATGTCCATGCCTCTCTTGTACTAGGGAACCCAGAGCTGGACACAGTACTCCAGGTATGGCCTCACCAGTGCTGAGGAGAAGGGAAGAATGATGTCCCTCAACCTGCTGGCTACACTCGTCCTAACGAAGCCCAGGATACCATTAGCCTTTCTTTGCAGCCAGGGTACATTGCTGGCCCATGTTCAACTTGGTGTCCACTATGACTCCCATGGCCTTTTCTGCAAAGCTTATTTCCAGATGGTTAGCCCCCAGCATGTACTTTTGCCTGGGGCTGTTCCTCCCCAGGTGGAGGACTTCACATTTCTTGCTGAACTTCATGAGATTCCTGTCAGCCCATTTCTAGAGCCTGTCAAGGTCCCTCTGGATCAGCCACTCCTAGTCCAGTGTCATCTGGAAACTTGCTGAGGGTACACCTTGCCGGCTGGGCTTAAACCGTGACAGGACCTGCCACATCATCCAGGTCATCAATGCAGATGTTAAACAGGAGTGGACCCAGTATTGTGCCCTGGGGTACCCTGCGAGTTACTGGCCTCCAACTAGACTTTGTGCTTCTGATAGCCACCCTCTGGGCCCAGTTGTTCAGCCAGTTTTCAACCCACCTCACTGTCTGCCCATACAGCCCATACTTCATCAGCTTCTCTACAAGGATCCTATGGCAGACAGTGTCAAAAACCTTACTGAAGTCAAGGCAGACAATATCCACTTCATTCCCCACATCTACCAAGACAGTCATTTCATTGTAGAAGGTTATCAGGTTGGTCAAGCATGACTTCCCTTAGTGAATCCGTGTTGACTACTCACAATCTCCTCCTTCTTCATGTGGCTGGAAATGCTTTCCAGGATTAGTTGTTTCATCACCTTCCCAAGGATCAAAGTGAGGCTGACCAGCCTGTAGTTCCCTAGGTCTTCCTTCTCGCTATTCTTGAAGATAGGAATGAAATTTGCTTTTCTTCAGGCACCTGTCTCAATCACCACGATCATTCAAGGATTATTGAGAGTGCCCTCACAGTGACATCAGCGAGCTCTCCGAGCACTTCTGGGTGCATCTCATCAGGACCTATGGACTTATGCAAGCCCAGTTTGCATAAGTATTCTCCAACCTGTTCCTCTTCCACCAGGCGTAAGTCTTCCTTGCTCCAGACTTTCCCTTGTCCCCGAGTCCTTAGATTACTGAAAGCCAGTTTTGTTAGCAAAGACTAAGGTGAAGAAGGCATTCAGTACCTCAGCCTTTTTCATGTGCTGTGTCAGCAGGGCTCCTGCCCCATTCAGCAGTGGGCCCACATTTTCCCTAGTCTCCCTTTTACTACCTACGTACTTACAGAAGCCCTTCTTATTGCCTTTAACATCCCATGCCAGATGCAACTCCAGGTGGACTTTATCCTTCCTAACCACGTCTCTGCATACTCAGACAGTGTCTCTATATCCCTCCCAGGTTAGCTGTCTCTGCTTCCACCTTCCTTTTGTCCTGGGTTCAGTTGGGATAGAGTTAATCTTCACAGGAAGCTGGGAGGAGGCACAGCCAGGACAGCTGACCTGAACTAGCCAAGGAGCTATTCCATACCATGTGACATCATGCTCAGTATATAAATGAGGAGCGGGCTGTGGGGCCAGGGGGTCTCTCTCTCCTGGTGTGTGAAGTGTCAGAGTGTCGGGTTCCAGGTGGTGAGAAGTTGCACTGTGCATCACTTGTTTTGTATATTCTTTTAATAGTACCATTGTTGTTGTTGTAACTTCTCTCCTTGTGTTGTCCCAGTAAACTGTCCTTATCTCAACCCACAAGGTTCCATTTTTTTCTTTTCTCCTTTCTGATTCTCCTCCCCATCCCACCGGACGCCGGGGTGGGGAGGAGTGAGCAAGCGGCTACATGATGCTTTGTTACTGGCTGGGCTTAAACCACAACACCTTTACATGTTTGAGTTTTGCCAGGAGTGGTCCTTGAATATCCACCAGCTTTCTTGGGCCCCTCTTCCCTCCAGGGTCTTATTCCATGGGACTCTTCCAAGCAGATCCCTGAACTCTCCTCAAGCCCAGGGTTATGATCTTTGCCCTGCTCCCTCCTCTTAAGAACCTGAACTCCCATCATCTCTTGGTCACTGCAGCCAAGGCTGCCTTCAACATTCACATCCAAACCAGCACATCCTTGTTTGTGAGTACCAGATCCAGCAAAGGACCTCTCCTTGCTGGTTCTTGTATCACTTGGGTCCGGAAGTTGTCATCAGTGCTCTCCAGGAAGCTCCCACATTACTTATGCCATGCTGTGTTGTTCCTCCAGCAGATATTGGGGTGGTTGAAGTCCCCCACAAGGACCAGGGCTTGTGTATTGGTTTTGTTGGCAAGGTTTTGGTAGCGGGGGGGGGTTACAGTGGTGGCTTCTCTAAGAAGTTGCTGGAAGCTTCCCCTGTGTTCGAGAGAGAGCCAATACCAGCCGGCTCTAAGACGGACCCGCCGCCGGCCAAGGCCGAGCCAATCAGCGATAGTGGTAACGCCTCTGTGATAACATTTTTAAGAAGGAAAAAAAGTTGGGACAGGCAGATTCGGCAGCCGGAGAGAGGAGTGAGAACATGTAAAAGAAACAACTCTGCGGACACCAAGGTCAGTGAAGAAGGAGGGGGAGGAGGTGCTCCAGGCGCCGGAGCAGAGATTCCCCTGCGGCCCGTGGTGAAGACCATGGTGAGGCAGGCTGTCCCCCTGCAGTCCATGGAGGTCCACGGTGGAGCAGATATCCACCTGTAGCCCGTGGAGGACCCCACGCCGGAGCAGGTGGTTTCCCAAAGAAGGCTGTGACCCCGTGGGAACCCTGCGCTGGAGCAGGTTCCTGGCAGGACCTGCGGATCTGTGGAGAGAGGAGCCCACGGAGCAGGTTTGCTGGCAGGACTTGTGACCCCGTGGGGGACCCACGCTGGAGCAGCGTGCTCCTGAAGGACTGCACACCGTGGAAAGGACCCATGCTGGAGCAGTTCGTGAAGAACTGCAGCCCGTGGGAAGGGCCCACGTTGGAGAAGTTCGTGGAGGACTGTCTCCCGTGGGTGGGACCCCACGTTGGAGCAGGGAAGAGTGTGATGAGTCCTCCCCCCGAGGAGGATGAAGCGGCAGAAAACAACGTGTGATGAACCAACCGTAAACCCCATCCCCGTCCCCCTGTGCCGCTGGGGGGGGTTGGTAGAGAAGCCGGGAGTGAAGTTGTGCCCGGGAAGAAGGGAGGGGTGGAGGGAAGGTGTTCTGAGATTCGGGTTTTTTTCTCATTACCCTACTCTGGTTGATTTGTAATAAAGCGAGGTAATTTTCCCCAAGTTGAGTCTGTTTTGCCCGTGACAGTAAGTGGTGAGTGATCTCTCCTGTCCTTATCTCCACCCACAAGCTCTTTGTTATATTTTCTCTCCCCTATCCAGTTGAGGAGGAGGAGGAGTGATACAATGGCTTTGGTGGGCACCTGGCAACTAGCCAGGGTCAACCCATCACAGTCTTTTTGGTGGAGAATGCGGGCAGTGTGAGGAATTTGAGATAAGGATAGTAATTGAGAGAGGTTACGGGCAAAACATGGACTGAACGCAGCTAGAGAGTTAAGAGCTGCATGACCAGTGGGGAATTTTATTGTTGTAATTGTGGTGAAGGGACGAGGGGTGGATTGTGTGTAAATTGCCCACCTTTTGTCGGTTTTGTGATGATATTATTCTGATTTCGGTGTGGGAATTCTTTTTGTTGATGTGAGTGAAGATTTTGTGTGATGAATGTAGATTTTAATGATAGTTCTTAAAAATGTGATGCACAGAGGCGAGGGGTGGAATGTATTGGTTTTGTGTGGCAAGGTTTTGGTAGTGGGGGGGTTTACAGGGGTGGCTTCTGTAAGAAGTTGCTGGAAGCTTCCCCTGTGTTCGAGAGAGAGCCAATACCAGCCGGCTCTAAGACGGACCCGCCGCCGGCCAAGGCCGAGCCAATCAGCGATAGTGGTAACGCCTCTGTGATAACATTTTTAAGAAGGAAAAAAAGTTGGGACAGGCAGATTCGGCAGCTGGAGAGAGGAGTGAGAACATGTAAGAGAAACAACTCTGCGGACACCAAGGTCAGTGAAGAAGGAGGGGGAGGAGATGCTCCAGGCGCCGGAGCAGAGATTCCCCTGCGGCCCGTGGTGAAGACCATGGTGAGGCAGGCTGTCCCCCTGCAGTCCATGGAGGTCCAACGGTGGAGCAGATATCCACCTGTAGCCCGTGGAGGACCCCACGCCGGAGCAGGTGGTTTCCCAAAGAAGGCTGTGACCCCGTGGGAACCCTGCGCTGGAGCAGGTTCCTGGCAGGACCTGCGGATCTGTGGAGAGAGGAGCCCACGGAGCAGGTTTTCTGGCAGGACTTGTGACCCCGTGGGGGACCCACGCTGGAGCAGTGTGCTCCTGAAGGGCTGCACACCGTGGAAAGGACCCATGCTGGAGCAGTTCGTGAAGAACTGCAGCCCGTGGGAAGGGCCCACGTTGGAGAAGTTCGTGGAGGACTGTCTCCCGTGGGTGGGACCCCACGTTGGAGCAGGGAAGAGTGTGATGAGTCCTCCCCCTGAGGAGGATGAAGCGGCAGAAAACAACGTGTGATGAACCAACCGTAAACCCCATCCCCGTCCCCCTGTGCCGCTGGGGGAGGTTGGTAGAGAAGCCGGGAGTGAAGTTGTGCCCGGGAAGAAGGGAGGGGTGGAGGGAAGGTGTTCTGAGATTCGGGTTTTTTTCTCATTACCCTACTCTGGTTGATTTGTAATAAAGTGAGGTAATTTTCCCCAAGTTGAGTCTGTTTTGCCCGTGACAGTAAGTGGTGAGTGATCTCTCCTGTCCTTATCTCGACCCACAAGCTCTTTGTTATATTTTCTCTCCCCTGTCCAGTTGAGGAGGGGGAGTGATAGAACGGCTTTGGTGGGCACCTGGCAACCAGCCAGGGTCAACCCATCACAGCTTGCAAACATGAGGCTGCTTCTAGCTGTCTATAGAAGGCCTGATCCATTTTTTTCTTCCTGGTTAGGCAGCCTACAGCAGACACCCAATACCATGTCACGCAGTGTGATCTGCTCTTTAATCCTTACCCATAAGCTCTCGGTTGGCTCATCATTCATCCTGAGGCAGACCTCCATGCATTCCAGCTGCTCTGTCATATAAAGGGCAACTCCCCCTCTTCATCTTCCCAGCCTGTCCTTACTTCGACAGCCTGTATCCCTCCGCTGCAGCACTCCAGTTGTGCAAGGCATCCTATCACATCTCCATGATCCCAACAAGATCACAGCCATGAAACTGCACACAGATCTTTAATTCCTCATATTTTTTTCCCCATGCTGCATGCATTAGCATGCAGGCAGTTCAAAGACACACCCCAGCATGCTTATTTCTCAGAAAGGGTCTGGGTTTCTTCCATATGGTCCCTCACAGGCACTTCCTTGCTTACATGCAAATGCTTCCGAGAACGCTGTAAAGCAATGCTTTAAAGAAGAGAGTCAAAGTGACTCTTAACCATTTAGTATTTATGAATAAGCAATTTATTTTAAGTATGATACTTAGTGAAGAAGTTTCCCACAGCCCCTTTGTATACCTCTGTGCATTAAGGCTAATTCAGCTGTTCCCACTGCCATTCTAGACTGAAGCCTGCCTATACTATTCTTAATCTCCTGTGGAGACTCTGCAACTTCTACAGATGACTGTTCCAGAACTTCATTTTTGCTTGCCATATAGAATTTTTACCTAAAGTCTAGAGTGACTTTTCCTCGTAATTTAAGGCCATTACTCCTGGACCTGTCTGCCCCAGAGAGAGCAGACTCTTTGTGTCTGTCTTCTCGTATTTGAAGGCAGCTGTCATGTTCTTTTCTCCTTCTCCATCCCCTAGTTTTCCTCTTCATTTTGATAAAGGCCTTGTGAGGAAAATTGTAATCAAAATGATTAATTTTATTTGCTGTAGTAAGACTTCCTCTATCATAAAGATGGAATCCTATCTGGTAATTCCTCTCAAGAGCTTTACAGTATAAAACATTGCCCCTTGCTCCCCAGCTTTATTTCAAGGAATATATCTATGTGAGATGCACTACAGAACTTTTTTCAAGCATCTACACACTTCCTGACCAGTTAACATTTTTCACTTCTTAAGTTCTGGTCTCTTGTGAACGCTTACATCTCATCCCAAAGAACAACTCAAATGTCTATCAGACAGTAAGCTCCTTGTATATTTAAGAAGAATTCTAAACAGATTACTTACCTTCAGATGATACATATCCAGAACCCCTGGCAACACATATAAAACAATACATAAGCAAATAAAGTTTTTTCTCCTTAGGCTGGTCCCTGTCCATGAGACAAAACCCACTGAATCTGTGTTTTCCTAATTCAAAAGCTTAGGACAAGAGAGCTGCTTTCCATAGTCACCTGATGATCAGCTATCTCGGCCCCCCAGCATAACAGCAGTGGAAGCAGATTTTCTGTGCTAACATCTCTGTAGTATTGCTCATTAAACTACTATGCTACACAAATGAACAAGTAAGTGACTTTTTAGAGCAAAGCAGATAATTACACTAATTCATTCTAATGGCCAACTTTTCAACAAATGCAAGGAATAAAAGAAAAAGAGTTCAAGACTTTTCACAGTTTACCCCTACCTCCCCCCTGCTCTTTTTTTTTTTTTTTTTTTAAACACACTATAGAGATAGCAGAATATAGTTTTACACTTGCAAAACCAAGGACACTGATATTTTATTTATACTTTCAAACTATATCTTAAAAGGCTGAGAGTAATTCATACAACATCAAGTGAAAATTTTGAGTGATACATTGAACAGTAATGTTACAAATGCTGAGTGCTGCTCTGTGCTGCTACCATTGTTTTGGTACTGTTATATTAGTACAGTAAAAAACACTGCAGCATTCCTCACAATCAAAATGCTGCATTTTGCCTGCACTGGAGACACCATGCTAATGCCACTCCAACAGTTGTAAAGCACTGTCTGCTTTTTTCGGCATCTGCCATATGACTCTCTCCCAGTGAGCCTACCTGCACTTCAGTGAGGCTTACACACTGGTGGGGGTGGGTTACTCCAAAGCCACCTTCTGATCCTGTCTCTTCCCGGAATCACTAACTTGGCCTTACCCAAGCACAAAACTTGATCTGACAGTAAGAATCTGGCCATTACAAGCATGCTAAAACTGTACTATTGATGATACTGGGGGATCCAGCCATCACTGGCGTGACAGATATCTATACATCACAGCTGCTTTTCATACACTTTTAACCTCTTCCTTCAGACACTCTCCTATTGTTACTCCTATTGTTCTTATCACCTTTTAGCTCATACTTCACTTTTCATTACCATGTGTAAATGCTAAGCATGAACACAAGCTCCAGCCTTTCTCAGTAGTCCACATTCTGATAACACTTATGTGTTTAAATGCTGGAACTAAACATCATCTTCCCCTTCCATAGGGTACCACAGATACTCTCCCATATCTCTGCTGGTTTTGCATGGTCTACAGACAAATTGTTCATTAGATGCTAGACTAATGAAAGTCTTAGTCTCAAGAACCCCTTTGTTGCAGTTGCACAAAAACAATAGTATATTTTATTTGTCCCCAAATTTCCACTGTATTGCTTTAGCTAAGTTGGAGCTACAGCCAAGGCCACTATAAAAACTTTTTTGGTTCCAAGTATGCCAAGTGGTAACATTATAGTGTGTAAATCTTACTTTTTTCTAATTTAATGCTTTTCTGAAGTCTGGAATTCTGCAACTCTGCTTTATTTAATCTCTAACCAGATTTTCAGAAAGAGAAGCTTGTACACTTGAAACACTTATTTACTGTGCATCCCCAATTACTATGTACATGTGCATACTTCAATAATTAATTACATGAATAGAAGTATGCACTAGTATGCATACTTTTGCAAGCCTATCTAGAGCTTTAAGAATTGGCAACTTCATAAGCTAGCTACTGAGCAGATACATTTCTTTTGTGACCCGAACGTTATTTCACAAGTTTTAAGTTCTTTAAATGTTGTTATATATCTCTACCAGAGAGGAAAAAAGAAAAAAAAAATTTGAAAGAAAAACTTACAGTTCTTAGAGTGCTTTAACTCACATACTTTAAGCCTGTCTAAATACATTTTTAATACTGTAGCCAGTAATAAAAAAAGAAAAAAAAAAATGCTCTCAAAGAAACAATTGAGATCTAAGACCTACTGAGTTTTACTGCATATAGTAACTCCCCGATGACATTAAAATGGCCAGTGTTTATCCCAGCAACAAATGTGACATATAGCCTAACTCTGTATTTATTGTTTTCTTTAAAAGCTTCAAGTAATTGAATTAACAAAATACATCTCCAATATATTCAGATTATTGTTACACTAACAGGTCAAACACATCAATATTATTTTTTATGAGTGAAAGAACATTTTTGAGAGAATCTTTACATCATTTGAGAAACTGCAATCCCCCCCCCCGCCAAAAGTAAAAGTAATAAATGTGTACTACCTCGTCACTTTACAGCTTGACTCAATCAGCTCATTTTCAATATCCAACAGACTAGAAGGCAGATTGTATTCCAAAGGTGAGGCCATTCTTTTTAAACGCAGTAAGCCAACACAAAACTTTGCTCCCATCTCCTCCAGTTCTCTTGTCCCTATCTGCAATCCCTAATTTAAAAATAAGAATTAAATATTCAAAATAGGTACATGCAGATGGATCCACACATACTGCAGAATTACTATTTAAAACACATTTCATTATTTTATTTAACATACTCTCTTGCTCTAAAGACAGAACAAATAAGAACTGTAGAGTAAACACTTAGCAAGAGTATCAGAGAAAACTCAATAACTACATGACTCCTCTAACGCTGAACAGACATTTCTGGACACAACCATATTTCTTTGGAGCTTCCTAGTCTACACTTCTAGCACATCAGTATTAACAGGACTTTACCCAGTGGCATTGGAAGAGAGACAGAGATCATGTCCATGTTTATAAGTATAAATTATTTTAAAAACCTGAGACAGAATTTATAAAAAGGAATTCCAAATACTAAGATTTCAAATACAAGATTCTTCAACAGAAGTTCCATTAGAATGAAAAAAAATGAGTGAATTCATACTTTAGCTGTGATCAAGTTCATTGCTATGTTCTGATGCATAAGACTATTTAAGGCAACAAAGTAACTCCTTGACACAAACACCTCTTCCCCTCCTATAAGTGACAGGCTGTATGTGTTAATTCTGAAAGCATTTATTCACACATTTAGTAATTAAAAACAACAAACAAAGTATCAAAAGCCATAGCTGTTTTCTAATTCAAATGATATACCAAGGCATTTTCCTCTACAAAGAGTATTTAGGAGGTAGAACTTATGTAATATTCTCTGAGTTTACATATGCGATAAAGCCTCCCACCAGATAATTCTACACTTTTAATTTAGCCAGCAGTGCAGTATGTAGGGACAGAACCTCTGACCTCAATTACTTTATGAAAAGAATGATAATCCAGTGTGACCCTTAACAATTATGGAATTGGCTAGTACTGACTGTATATACACTAACAAATTCAATGTCACAAGCCAGCTCAATCTACCCCTTTGCAACTTCTGTATCTCAGGAGAATTTAGAAGGATTTTAGTTTGGATCTTCTAAGCCTCTTAAGGTAAAGGGTAGTTAAAAAGGAGCTTTGACAAAACAAGCAGGGAAGCAGAACCAGGAATTGGTGGTAAGCTAAGTCATCAAGTAGGAAAACACATGAAGCAAAAAGAATGGAGTAGAAGTTTTTTTTACTAAAAGCTAAAAACCACACACACAAGCTTTGTGTATGTTGCTGCACTGACACTGTATTTTAAAATGCAAGGTTTAAAAAAAGTGTTATGCTGCTCCAGAAACGGTACAGTCCACACATTCTTCATGTACTTCTGTTTTGAACATACGCACACTTAATAAATAGAAAGATTGTGATTTTATTTTTCTTGCAAGTTCTGTTTTTTCCCCTTGGTATTCTTCATGAACAAGGTACTTTTTAGTAACAAGAAAACTAATGCTATATTCACTAAACAGTGCCATCCTCCAGCCAAATGGTACAGAAACTTGCTAGCAGTGAACAAGAGTTGGATATTTGAGTATTATTGTTAATAGTAATACTACTTACCTCTTTTATAATGCTTTTGTGCTGTAGGTTTCAAAGCACTTTATTAATAAAGGAAGAATTATCCTCACTTTACTGATGGAGAAATGGAGGCAGAGAGGGTTGAAGCGATTTGCACAGTGTCTCACAGCATGTCACTGACCCCGCTGGGAACAGAAATCAGTTTTCCTCACTCCCAGTGCAGTACCTTATCCACAGAGGCCAATTTTTTGTTTTTGTTTTGTATTTGTTTGCACATCAGTAACATTCGAAGACCCCAATCATAGCTGGGGCTCCACTATGCTAATCACAGGAAGACACAGTCCCTGCCCCAAAGAGATTAAAATAACATTAAGGACAAGAGGCAACAAGTATGCAGAAGAGGAAGGAGAAGGGTAACAGTAATCTCACTGTTACACAGGTTACTAACGTGCACAACTTGATGGTTCAGAAACTTTTCCAATCATTGTCTACATCTGTTGCTGAAGAAGTTACAGTTAGTTGGCAGATTCCTTATAAGACAGTATAATAGGAGTGCTCTAAGTTGAAAATGGACAAGAGTACAGTATAAAAGAAAGTGCAAAGACAATTGTTAGAAAGATAAATAGCGTGTGCATGTTCCACGGCTGCTATTGTCACCACAGCAGAAAGAGGATATAACTGAAGAGAGACCTAAACAGATCAGACTGAAGGTGGATTACTGTGAAACAAAGTTTGAACAATAAAGTCTGAACTTACTATGCTGAAGGGTCTACATTCTTGTGGAAAAAGTTCATGCCAAAGTCTAGATTTGCTTCTGCCATTTCTTTAAATCATAATGGAGAATGCAATACCACACAGCTGCCAAATACCAAATTTCTTAAGCCATAGTTATTCTTCCATCAGCCAAATCTCTTAATTTCCATGAAACAAGAGACACAAAGTCTGTTTCAGGAAATAATAACAAGCAGTTGCCCTAACTAATGGACCCCAGGTGAAGTCCATTTTCACAGAAGCCTTGATGACACTCCTCTTCTTGATCTTCTAATCACCTTCAACTGTTGTTATAGCACTTTTAACTGTGGCATATTGAAGTTCCTTAAGTGTTAAAGCATTGCTTTGAAGCACAAGCCACCTGGAAGTAGCTGCTTTTTTTTTTTTTTTTAAACATGCACCAAATTTCATTTGTTTTTCTTTACATTTTATACAACTGTTTCTTCTAGACAGTAACATTTTAGATGGCTGGTTGAAGTCTTCCTTACTAAGCACATCATGACAATACCTTCACATGAATAGAATGTTTCGGTGATGAACTTTGCTACCTGAAAGTAAAGATACACAACAAAGGCACAATGGACTGTGACCCCAAGCTGAGAAGAATATTCCTGTAATATGTACTTAATAAATTGAAAACAGCCATACTAAGATTTGGAGAAGTCAGTTGGACAGTAAAACATCATCTTGTTCTTCTGCTTGCTTATTCAGCAGAGGCTACAAAGATGTGATCATTTCTGATAGCTCAAAATCTAGAGACTGAAGAATCGTGGTAACTGACCAAGTTTGTTGACTGAATCCTTATCTCCTGAAGTCTTCTCTTTATGTGCACCATAAAATTGCCAGATAACAAAATCTTTTCAATTAACTTAAAAATTAAGCAATACTCCCAAATTTACTAATCTCCGATCAGGAAAGGGATTGATTTCAGGTTTCAGGTGGTTTGATTATTGAAGAAATTGTTCTTTTGTCTGGCATCTTAATTATCCTCCACAGTAGATCTTGGGAGCATCTTTTCAACTGAACATTTGCTTTTCAGTATCTTGAATCACAGATGACTGAGCAATATTTGCAGCACTAATTCTCAATGTACTACAAAGACCCCACAAAAGCAGTTAAAACAAGATTGGTTCCAGAGATAACTCTGTCACCAGGGATCCTAAATTCAGGTAAGAATTGCTAACTTCAGTTCAACAGCTTCCTGGCTGGCTATAGTGTAGCATCACTGTTGTCTGAGTAAAATAAAAAAGAGTAAAAAGAAAAACTGATGTTCTGATATTCCCCAGCTTTGGCAAAGACTCAGCATTTCTTCCACAAAGAACAGAATTGTTGAGTAATCCTCTTTGTGCTTTGAACAAAATTCAGTGACGATGCCAAACCAGAAGACTGGAAAAGTGCTTCAGACCTTTACAGTACACACAGTCCAGTCCCTCAGATCCAAAGTGTCATGTCCTTTGGGGTGGGAAGTAGGAGGGGAAGGAATTTCTACAGTTTAATTCCTCTCTGTGTTTTGAAATAACCCACTATGAAATATGTCATCTAATTCATACTGCAAGTTTATTTACAGAGTTGCTGGCCCCACTCCCTCCACACACACAAAAAAAGGATGACTGAGCCTTTTCATCTCTTTGACCTTCTCATTAGACAAATGTTGCTCTTTTCTTGTTCTGTCTAGTCACCTTGGCCTTTTAGATACATTGTCTTAGTAAGTCTGAGCATTATCATAGTGAGGAAAAAATGAAGAATCTTCCCCTATGTTCAAAGGATGACTAAGTCCTCACAAATTGCTTTATTCCAAATAAAATGAATGACAGAACGGCAATTTGATCTCATCAGCTACTTTCTATTACAGAGAGGAATGCTCTTCCCTTTTGAGTAAATGATTTTTCCACAGAATTCAGCCATTTTTTTTCCACCCTTATTGAAGAAGGGCTTTGCAGGTTAAGCATCTTGAAAGTTTGTCCACAAAGAACCTTCAATTCACCTTTCTTAAGAACTTTTGTAGCAACACTGCTAAAGCCATGAAGTTCATGTTTAAGAATTTTCTGCAAGTTTCAAAATAAGCAAGTTGGATAAGTTACCGTTTTTTAAAGGTCCATAATGATGTCATCTGAGGAATAATGGAATATTCTGACAAGAGCAGGAATAATTTTATCAATTGACAAAATTAACTCATTCATTTAGTAGTTACAGACCTAGTGAAATTCCTGCCAAAATATATTTTCCTTCTATATAGGGAGATAAGCATGGGTGTTGGAGCATATATTAATACATTAAATATACCTGGTTCCAACATTTTTTTTTTGTTCCTGCCCCCTCCCCGGCCTTGATCCCAGCCTTCTGATCCTCTTTGTCAAGCACCTTATGTGAGGCTTGTGGTCATTTTCTTGATTTGCATTCCTAAATTCTGTTTTCAAGCAGAGGAAACTGTGACTTCTTTAATGAATGTTCATTCTAAGAACTTGCTTCAATTTGTAGCTAAATTTAACCCAGTGACAGCAGTTGAAAATCAGATGTTAGGGTGGTGGTTCTCCTTTTTTTCCCCTATGAGTATTTTCTTTGAATTAAGTTTTCTGCTAGTCAGAAACTATGAACAAGGTCACCTTTTGTTTTCAAATATCCAGCCCTGTTAACACTTTTGAAGGAGACAAATTGAAAACAAGTTTTAAGTCAAGAAGTCAAAACCAACTATGATGAGTTCAGAGATGTGTAATTTGTAGTTCTGATAATCTGATATGAAAGTGTTTTGATTTATAAGCCTGTTTCTGCAGCTACACAGGAAAATCCTGTAAGGGACACTACTAAGTATCTAGTGAAGAGCCATGAACTGCCATGGTGAAGCTGAAATAGCCATTTATAAAGGAAATTTTTATTCTAGTATTGGCGTTTATTACTACCCAATTTTAATAATGTACTGGAAAGAACAGTTCTGATTTTTTTAACTACATGCATACATGCATATGTATTACAAGCAATAATTAATACTAATCTTGTTAAACCAGCCAATCAGCATAACATATTGGGGGGGGTGTTAAGTGACATATGAAGACTGTTATGCAATCTATAATATTGTAAATTATGTAATTTCACTCTAACATTAGTGTACACAGATCTTAGAAGAGTTTTAGAAGTTTAAAGCAAGCAAGCAAGTGGGGTTATACAACAAGATACCAATGCAAATGGAAGAAATTATAAAGCAAGAACAGTTTAACAGATGTATTTTCTTACCTTATATTTGCCCTGGTCACATCCACATAACGTGCTTTCCATTGTGTAGCTCCTTTGTACTCCTATCTCTCTCCAGACAACAACTCTCGCTGTTGATTCCTTGGACCTTTCCACTACAAAGCTGCAGCTGCCCATGCAGAATGCTGGGGCAGTTTGACTCAGGATCTTGGGCAGTGCCTGCAGGACAGCAATTTGAGAAATACAGTGATTCTTTTATTTCACTTATGGAAGCAGGGGGGGAGGGGAATATGCAATCACAAACTGTTACCAAAAAAATTGCTGCAATTTGAATTAAAAGAACAAGAATGAAAGCATTTCTCCATCTTGAGTTTTCAAAACCCAGTGTGTGTTCAAGTGACAACAGGTTTGCTATTTCCTGCTTATTAAAATACTCGTTTTTCAGACTCAATCACTAAAATTGTTAGTCATGTGGGTAAGAAACAGGATACAAAAGAGTTCTTCAGGTGATCACCATCTCCTAATTCACCGAGCTAACTTTGCTCAAATTAAGTGTACTACATACACCATATAATTAATTTAATTCAGTTTCAGACTGTTTCAACAATCCAATCTGCAGACCTAACACAGGCACTATTTTATTAATACATAAAAATCGCTCATACTCAACACAGCACTAGGTGCATGTCTAACTTCAAGAACGTGAATCAAAGTTCAATATAATGGTTTACATGACAGCTTTGGAAAAAGACAAGAAACAGTTAGGTATTTGACTAATGCTAAATGACTACATTCTTTCCAGCTTTTATTTGTATCAGTTAAGCCAAAACACATGACCACTTTGAATTTACTATTTCAGTAGTACATATACGATTATTGGGATAAGCTTGCCCAAACATTTCAAGTCTGCCTTTTTGAAACCAAAAGGCTTTTTCCCGCAACTCTTATTGACTAGTCTTCTGTGTGCTATGGTATTGCAGGCTGAAGTGACAAAACCCCATAAAAACGTGTTGAGCAGCAGACTTGAACAGCATTGAACTCAGCATCCAGGAAATTGCACAAGAAAATCAAGGAGAGAGAGATTTTTTTTTTTTTTTTAAGTGAGGGAAATTTGAGAAAAAAATCCGAAAATATCTGCACTCATTTACACTCACCGATACATAACAACCGTTTTGTCGTCCGTTCACATGCTTCTCAAGCTTAACTCTCTGCATCTCCTCAAAAAACCACGGGGTTTGGATGCATTAGGCTGCACAGATTTGCAGTTGCCACAAGGCGGCAGTGGAGTTACACAAAAGAAAGAATGTAATTCTTTAAATCCTTCGGAATTTTTGAAAGCTTATACAATGCAGTGGATGCTGTTTGTGCAAGTTTATTATGTATATTTATTAGGGCCACATGCCTTAACTACACATCTTTACAAGAGGAACTTTGCCTATTTCCATACACAAAAATGAGTATTTCTCAGAGCAATTCAGTATTTTTTATTTTCTTGTTGCTAGAATATTGTTTACCATGCTTAAATGACTCTTTTTTCATCCAGTAATTATAAATGCACAGAAGCATATTTTCCATGTATTTACTATCATGGTGATGTTGAACACGGAAAAGCATGTATTGGTACAAAGACCCCCAAAAATAAAGCACTCCACTGCTGTGTTAGTATACAATGATTAAAGCTCTCAAAATACTTTGAAGTACACTCACAAACTAAAAAGAGATCGTTCTAAATAAGTCTGCTTATGCTTTAAAGTCACTATGCGCCCAGAATAATATTGGGAAGTTATTTGAAAAGTATATTCCAAATTCATGCCAAGTGAAAAAGGCACAAATACTAAACTTACCCTGTAACCAGGGTCTTCAATCAGGTCACAAGAGGCGGCATTAACATTTGTGTGCCACATTGTCTCTTTGATGCTGCAGCCATACATAAACACATTCTTTTTACGAGAGTGACCATGATAATCGCAGTAGACCTACAATAAATCATTTGGTAAAATAAGCCAAGGCATATGGAATTTACATTTTATAAAAGTAATAGAAGGACAAACAAAAATTTTTATTTGTACCATTGAAAGCTCCAAAGAATTGGGAAATACAACTCCTTATATAACTAACTTGTGCATTAAGACAAAAAACGTAGGATTCATCTAAGGAAGGTTTAACTTTCTACCCTAGCAAAGGAAACAGATTTACATCTAAAAGTCTGCAGAAGACCAGTTCTCCAAGTCAGCTTTAAGTGTGACACAGTTTACGAGACCGTATTAAAATGTTTACTTTACAGACTAGCTACATAGGCAAGGTTAAAAAGATTCAGAATTGCTTACACACACATACTCACCAAAGGTAAACGTTTTATAGCAGCCAGATATTGCAGTAACCCTTTAGCATGGTAAATAGTGGGATGCAGATCTGGATTTGGATTTTGCCACTGTCTGTTTAAATCTTCTCCACTTAAAGAGCAACGGTGGCTATTGTGGGGGGGTGGAAAAACGCATGATGTAGTCTGTATTATCATACTTTTAAATAAGCCTCCCCCCCACCTCAAGTTTTCCTCATCACCACTGCTCCTTTGGAAGGAGTCTGGTATGAAACAAACTTCAGTTTTCTAATGTGCCAAATAATAGAAGTGCTTGGGGTTTTTTAAGTTATGTCACAGAAAAACTAAAAATAAGTTAGAAGTAGCTTCTTAAAGGAAGTCAATTGTAATCTTGCTTATTTGCTGTTGAAACTGAAGGCTTATGATCCTATTCAAATGCTAGTTCAAAATCAGTAATTTTGAATATATTGTATCCCTACAGTTTTGGTGTCTTGACTTCTGTAATACAAAGACTAATGTCAACCAGAATTCTGAGACTTGAAACATGAAGTTATTAGGAGACAAGTAGCTGTGAGAAAAACAAGACAGACAAAAAAAACCAAAACCAATCAAAAAAAACCAGCAAACAAAGATCGATCATCTCTGTATTCTGTCAACTATCAGCAAGAACTTTTAAACCTGCAGAAATTCATGTTCATGCAGTCATCTTCAGCACATTTGTCTTTAGCTTGTGTCTGCTGGGACAGATTTCTCAACTGTCCCTGTATTAAACTTTCACTTGTATTCTGAATTATTTAATTCCAGGTATTCTGTTATATACATGCTTTTACTTATATAAAGACAGGGTTCTACTCAAATCCATAATAGGTTTGATTTTCATTATTTTATTTACAAAACCTTTTAAAATACTACACATATCTAGGAAAGAAGGAACTGTAGAATCACCATACAAAAATTTCCATTTTATATGAACTTCCTGTAAATATAGACTGCTGAATGCTTACTCATAGCAGTATCAAAAGGTTCTGAAATATCCCTTAAATTTATTAAGAAAAGCGGTAGTAAGTGAAAGAATTACTATCAATAACTTGAAATCAGGATACTCTTACCCTTTCTCTTGCACACCTATTAACTTTCCACCTTTTAAAATAACATTTGACAACAGCCATTTCCCTAAGATACAAGACTGTTCTTTTTCATGAGAACAATGAACTTGTTTAGCTTTTCCTAAAAGCAGCTGTGCTCTCATATAACACTGGACACCTATCTAAGACTGTAGTTCAAAGACAATTAAAATGCCATGACAAATCACCTAGGAATGATTATCATACATGAACAACTGAAGATACTTTTTATAAAACTGAAATTCATGGAACGATACATCTGCCCTTAAAAAGCCAAAAAATGGAAAAGTCCTAGCCACTTTTAAGTGGTTTTTTTTGTTTTGTTTGGTTTTTTTTTTTTCATATTAAGTATTACATTTGTATGTTTCTGGGATTAGTTTAGGTTTGGGGCAGGGGGTGTTTTTTTAAGATAACAGATGCAAAGACTTAGAAGTACAGATTACATACTTGTGAGTAAACTTATGCTTACTTTCCATTGATGACACCATCTGGATTGAGCATAGGAATAATTTTGAAAATATAAGATTCTCGTAAACATTGGGCACTTGGATTATTGCTCATAAGGTATTCCAGTGTTCCCTTCATAACCCAGCTTGCATTAGTCTCTCCAGGATGTACACGAGCAGATAGGAAAACATAAGGACGATTCCCTAGAAGAAGTATGCATAGAAGTTGCAAAATATGATTCAAGCTAAGTAACCAGATCGTTAATTGAAAAAAGAGGCAATAGCCAGCTTCATTTATTACAATGCAAAATACAGTATTTGGGAGTTGAGTATTATTGAGTATCAGTATTATTGATAGATCTTGCCAGAATATTATTATAAGGACTGCTCATTACAGAACTGTCACAATGGAGCTTTCAATTCAATCAGACAATTACACAGTCACAACTAGTTAGAGCTGGCAATTATGATATGACGACTTTGATGGCTTTTTTTCCAATAGGCAAGAAAAATACGGGGGTGGAGGAACAGACCAGGAATGCTGTCATAACTAAAGTTCACTTCAAATTGCAGTAGCTTAGATACTGGCTTTATAAAAGATTTTTTGACAAGCAAATAACCTGAGCATTTGGGGAAAAAAGTTAGTCAGAAGTCAGGTGTTCTTTTCCAAGAATTGTTGTCTGCAAAATGTAACACAGAAAAGTATCTAGCAACTAGGTTAAAATATATTAATATATATATACTCTTATATATCCAGATATAAATATCCTTATTTAGGATATTTAGGATTAAATATTATTTAATACAAAGCAAATCCTGAACATTGACACCTCCTAATTTCAGGAAATACATTAACCTTATTGTACATTGTAAAAATAAAAATGTAAAACAGTTAATACTAAATTTTTTTCATGAAGAGCTAGTTTTACATTATTTTCCATTGATGAAGAAAAAAAATTCGTACTTACTGAACTGACAGATATGTTCATAGTAATTGGACTCTGGCATGGCTGTAATAGTGACTAAGGGACAAGTGTTGCCAGCCAGGGTCTCACAGAGAACGTCTTGTCGAAAATATATCTGTTGAGGGTTGTGCATAGATTCCAGCTTCTGAAGATGCATCTTCATCCCAAAAATAATGAAAAAATACTTCAAATCTTTTGCAGTCACATATCACAGCATATTCCACAAGTACTATTTAATCAATCTTTCTTTTTGTTGTTCTAAACAATGTTCAAGTTTCCATCATAATTTTGACCATGAAATACCATTCTCTACTTCTCTGACTGACTGAATAATTCTCTATGAAGAATCTGTTTTTCCATCTGCTTCAAGGAAGATGAAGGCACAGAAGGTACATTATTTTCTACCAGATGATACAGTAAGGCTATGTGGAGGGTAAGAACTTCTGCTTCACTAAGGTTAGCTGATCAGGGACCTTTTTCAGTACAAAAGGAGATACCAAAGGGAGAAGCAACAGACAGGAACAAACAAACAATCCTGGTAGATGAAACATAACTGAAGCAATAGCAAAGACCAAAGTCTCAAGTCTCTAACTGATTCTCTAACTGATAGGCCATTAAGAATCTACAGGCAAAGCTTTGGAGAGGGCCACCTGAGGAACAAGGAAGAAACAAGAGGAACACAAGGATGTGGGATATTCAACGGGGGCCTATGGGACTATACAAAACTTATGCACCTGATCCCTACAGTCTGCCTTTAGCTATTGTTGGAAAATAACTCAGAGATTTAGAACAGTCTGACAGGCAGGACAGTCTGAACCTCCCCTTTGCTCTCCATTAGGATGCATCCTGAAATACTGGAATAAGTTTGGTGGGGATCTCCTAACAAAGAGAAAATTAAAAGAATACCTCAGTCAATGGTGGCCAATGTATAAACTGGATGATGGGGAAAAATGGCCAGGGATGGGGACTTTGAATTATAATACTATTTTGCAACTCATGTTATTTTGCAGAAGACAGGATAAATGGGATGAGATCCCATATGTGGATTTGTTTTTTTTCTTTAAGAAATGATCACAAAATAAGAAAAAAAGTGTAAATCGTTGATATTGGATTCAAATGTTTTGATGCTGACAGAGGATAAAAAGAACTTGCCTCGCTATTGTTCTGCCTGTAGTATTGGGAAGAGGTATTTGAAAGTGGACAGTGAAGAAGAGGATGTGCAACTGATTGTTTCCCCAGGAAGAGACCAGGACAGTGTAATTGAAAATAGGGAGAGAAGCAGTGAAGTAAGCTAGGGATTTAGTCCTATTGCAGGTAAAACTTGGGCACAGCAGAATCCTGTGATTCAGGCTCTGTTATGCCAGGTGGCGGGGCCGGATGGAATGCCTGTGTATGTGAAAGTCCCTTTTTCAACCTCAGATTTAATGAATTGGAAGGAGTCTGCTGGATCATATCGAAAAAAATCCAGAAAACATGTATCGGGCATTTCAAATGATAATTGAGAATCACAACCCAGATTGGAAGGATATACAGGTGTTACTTAATACTTTACTTCTCCCTGAGGAAAAGAGAGTGGTGTTGGAAAAAGCTTAGGAAGAAAATACAAAATTGAATAACAGAGACGGTCCAGAACGTTTTGTGCTGACACAAGAACCTGACTAGAATCTTAATTTGGGAGCGGGACGGCTAATGATTAAGCAGTATCAACAGTTGATTCTATATAGAGTGAAACATGGAGTCCCCAGACCCAAAAAACTCACAAAGCTGTATCAGGTAGCACAGGGTAAAAATGAGGACCCATCTGCTTTTTGTGAAAGATTGTGCAAAACGGCTCAGAAATGGACTGATTTAGATGCAAAGGAGGCGGCTAACAAAGTAACATTTACCACCTTGTTTGTGTGGCAGTCAGCAGCAGACATAAGAAGGAAGCTGCAAAAGGTAGATGGTATGTCAGAAATTACTATCTCAATTGATTGAGATTGCTCATAAGGTGTATAATAACAGAGAAGAGTTAGAAAAAAAAGAAAAACGAAAGGAAAAACTAAAAGATCAGAAGCAAAATGCTGTAATTTTGGCGGCTGCATTCACCCAAGTGCAAACCTCATTTCAGGGAAGAGGTTTTCTGAGAGGACAAGGGCATGACAGAGGACAGAAAGCAGGAGGAAATATAGGGAGTAGAATCCCTTTAAGGAAAGATCAGTGTGCAATTTGTAAGGAAAAGGGACATTGGAAAAAAGAGTGTTCAAAGAAACAACTAACTAATAGGACACCCGCATCTGTACCCATTCTGGAGGCAGACCGGTTTATAAATGGTACAGGAGATTCAGATTGATGGGGACGAGGGGTTGAGAAATTAAGTTTCCCCAGCTGAACTCCTGGTTTCAGTTAAGCTGGGGAATGAGACAGTTAAATTTCTAGTCAATACAGGAGCAATATTCTGTACTAAATAGTTGTAAAGGACCTATGAGTAAATTCTCTATGTCAGTGATTGCTGCCACGGGAAAATGGGAAATCGGACCTTTCTTTCAACCAATTAAGTGTGAAAGTGGAAACAAAGTATTACACATGAATTTTTGTATATGCCAGAATGTCCCCTACATTGGGAAGGGATTTATTGAATAAATTGGGAGCACAAATAACTTTTGATCCGAATAAAGTCTGAGTATATATTCTGCAAAATAACGCCTGGGAGGCACAAGTATATGTGTTACAGGAATTGTCAGAAACAAAGAATGTTGAAAATATGGAAGGACAAATTGAAGCCCCCTCTGAAATCATGAATGCAGTGATTTCTTTTGTCTGGCCAACTGAGAAACCTGGAAGAGCCAAATCAGCAGAACTGGTGAAAGTGGAACTGAAACCGGGAGCGAAGCCAGTAAGACAAAAACAATACCCCATGCAATTGGAAGCTCAGGTTGGACTAGAGCCTATAATTAATAATTTTTAAAAATATGGGCTGTTGCGAGAGTGTCAGTCTGAATGTAATACCTCGATCTTGCCTGTTAAAAAGTCACATTCACAGGAGTATTGGTTAGTACAAGATCTAAGAACTATTAATCAAATAGTGATTGATGTACATCCAGTGGCACCTAACACACTCTGTTAACAACGATAGTTGATTCAAATGTTTATGTTACAGTGTTGGACTTAAAAGACACTTTCTTTTGCATTCCATTGGATGAACAAAGTCAGAAACTGTTTGCCTTTGAGTGGGAGAGCCCTGTAATGGGATGCAAAATGCAGTTATGCTGGACGGTGCTTCCTCAAGGATTCAAAAATAGTCCTACAATTTTTGGTAACGTATTGGCAAAAGAACTGCAACAATGGCAAGGTAAAAAGTCTCCCACTACCTTGCTACAATACGTAGATGATATCTTGTTGGGAGCAGACGTGGCTGAAGAATGCAAAGAGACAACTATTGATTTATTGAACTTTCTAGGATTAGCAGGATAAAAAGTGTCACAAAAGAAAGCACAAATTATGCGGAAAAATGTGATTTATCTTGGATCTGAAATATCCCAATGAGAAAGGAAACTAGTGGTTGAGAGAAAAGAGGCGATTTGCCAAATCGCTTCCCCCCCCCCCCCACCCCCCCCCCATCAATAGAGAACTCGGGCGATTTCTGGGAATGGCCAGATGGTGTCACCTGTGGATACCTAATTTTGGATTAATGGCTAAACCTTTGTATGAAGCTGTTAAGAGACCAGGATTTGATGAAATAAAAATCACCCTTATGAGTGCTCCTGCCTTAGGCCTTCCGAATTTAACACAACCTTTTGAACTTTATGTACATGAGAGGGGACATGAGGCACTGGGAGTGCTTGCACAATATTGCTCCAACAGGAAGATATAGCACTGAAAGTGTCCAGTGCCCTGAATCCGGCATCATTATTACCTCTACATGATAAGGAGGGATTGGCACATGATTGTCTACAAACTATTGAACAAGTGTACTCTAGTCGTTCAGACTTGAAGGATACTCCTTTACAGGATCCTGACTAGGAGCTATTCAACTGATGGAAGTAGCTTCGTTGTGAGAGGAGAATAGAAGGCTGGATATGCTGTTGTTACTTAAGAAGAAGAAATAGAAGCAAAACCACTGCCAGTGAATACATCTGCTCAAAGGGCTGAATTAATTGCTTTAACTTGAACCTTGGAATTATCCAAAGGAAAACGAGTTAATATATATACTGATTCAAAATATGCCTTTGGTGTAACATATGTTTATGGTGCAATCTGGAAAGAAAGAGGATAGTTACCTTCACAAGAAAACCCTGTAAAATACAGCAAAGAAATTATGAATCTTCTTGAAGCAGTTTATAAACCTAGAGAAACAGAAGTAATACACTGCAAAGCACATCAATCTGGACCAACTGATGTGATTAAAGGAAGTTGAAAAGCACATGAGGCTCAAAAAGAATTGCTCCATCAGCAACAATGGCAACTCTAGTTCGAAAAAGAATTTTAAAAACTGACACTCAAATATACAGAAAAGGAAAACAAGCTGGCTGAATTGTTAGAGTGTATAAAGACTGCCGAAGGATGGTGGGTAACAACAATTGGACAATGTGTTGTGACTCCACATATAATGAAGGAACTAATGGAACAAACACATAAGGGTACGCATATGGGGACTCAGGCTTTAACTGTAACAGTGAAGAGATATGCTGTAGGGATTAATATGATGCTGATTGCCAAAAGTGTTAACACAATGATGTGAGATTTGTGCCAAAAATAACCCTAAGATCCAAAGAAGACTCCCTCCCAGAGAGGTAAGAAGTTTTATGCCTGGGGAATATTAACAAATTGCTTTTTCTGAATTACCTAATTGTAATGGATATAAGTATTTGCTAGTAATTGTTCATACTGTTTCAGGATAGCCTGAAGCTTTCCCATGTCACACCAGTAAGGCAAAAGAAGTGGTAGAAATTTTTTTGAAGGAAATTATACCAAGATCTGGGGTACCAGAAGGGTTTTCTTCAGATCGAGGACCTCACTTTCTTGCAGAAATAGTTCAAGAGGTGTCAAGGCTTTTACAAATCAAGTGGGATTTACATACTCCATGGAGACCACAGTCCAGTGAAAAAGTAGAAAGGATGAATCAGACAATAAAGAGACAGATTGGAAAATTATGTCAGGAAACTCAGATGAAATGGATGTAAGTTTTACCTCTAGCATTAATAAAAATTAGAATAACTTTTAGAGTTAGAGAAGGGATTAGTTCATTTGAAACTTTGTATGGGAAACCTTACACTATAAATGTAACAGGAAAAGAAACCCAGAAGCACCTTAAGGGTGATCAAATTTTAAGTGATTATCTCTTGTCTATGGCAAGAGTTCTTGCTTTTCTCCACAGGTACGTCCAACTGAGAGCTCCTGTGCCTTTGGATTCACCTGTACATCCATTTAAGCCAGGAGATCAGGTATATCTACGGACCTGGAAAGAGGAGCCATTGACAGGAAAGTGGAGGGGACCTTACCTTGTGCTACTGACTACAAGTGCTGCTATGAAACTTCAAGGAATTCATTCCTGGATTCATTACACCCGAATAAAGGTGGCCCCTCCAAAGATATGGGAAGTTGAACAAATACAACCTTTGAAGTTAAAAATACGCAGAGACACTTGGATTCATATTAGATCAGTTTTACATTCAGAGTGTATACAATGAAAAATTTTCTTGGATTGTCTTTTAGGAATAACATTAATACTGTTCTTATGGTTTTTAAACAGGTACACTACTTTTTTAAAGCCTAGCGATGAAAGAAATATGGTGGTTATTTTTTCTCATCTTCACAAATCAGACAATTAAAGGGAACCAGGAAAGATGCTCTGAGTCTTGGAATCACAATCTTCATTTGAAAATGACTGAAAAAGCTGAGTAGCAGCTAATCAAACAAGTTGCTGGGTATGGACCCATTTTCTGGAATATAGTGATAGGGGAGTACACTTAGTGGGAATACTAATGCCTTTTAATACGTCCTGGAATAATCTGTGGATAAACCCAAAATTCACAAGAAAGAATGAAACTGACCTTCAAACTTGGGATATAGGGGATCCCAATCTTTTAGATGTTAAATGTGTGACAACAAATAAGACTAGGTCATCTAGTAATGTTGCAGTAGTACATTACCCATATTGTGATTGGTCAACACAATTACAAAGGAAGAAACAGCAGGATGGCTATTGGATATTCCAAAAAGTAGTGGGTGGTATCGGTTATGTGGGAATAAAGCACGAAAGGCCCCGCCTCCCAATCGGTCAGGAACTTGCACTTTGGATGCAATTGTTCCTAATGTAACAGTAATAAATGAGATCAAGGCAGGATTATGGGTACGAACATACATGAAAAGACATTGAAGAAGCCACAACCCATTAATCAATTGCCCTACCGCCTTCCATTCATTTGCGAGATGGTTCCTCCCTTCTTTAGAAGTTAGTGAACTTGAAGGCAATACTGAATTTCTACCCTTATTGAGAAAATAGGGAATGAGACTTCTGATGCCATTAAGGCTCTACAAGAAGAGATGTCCGAGGCTGCTAATAAAGCCATTCAGAACAGGATGGCATCAGATATGTTGTTAGCTTCTCAAGGAGGTGTACGTACGGTAATTAACACCAGCTGCTGTATATACGTAGATCAGAGTGGAAGAATTGCTACTGATTTGAATGAAATTTGGCAACAAACTAAGATCTTACCCAAAATTCAGAAGGATGATACACCTTTAGGATCTGAAGAGATTTGGAGATGGTTAACTTCCCGGTACCCTGATTTAAGCTTTTGGCTCAAGAGATTGTTGACATTATTGATAGTAATCTTGTTAGCTTCTGTGTGTTTACACGTACTTCTACAATGCACATGTAGGTGTAGCTTGGCAGCAAGCAACTTGATGCAGAAATGAGACTCATCTAAGGAATACCCTTAGACAAGTCTCAAAGGGGGGAATTGTTGGAGAATAACTCAGAGACTTAGAACAGTCTATTTTGTGCAAGCTGTATTTTGTATATATCAAATTAACAAGTAAGGCCGTAATCAGAAAAACACACACTTGGCATTCATAGAGTAAGGACACCCTGGAACAATTAGGCCTTGATGTTTTGAGGATGTTTCGTGTGCATTGCCCACTTGGCGAGAATACTCAAGGTCCATCAGAGAGAAAAGAAACATGAAAGATAATTGGACCTAAGAAATGTAGAAAGTAACTGATAAAAAGAAATATCCTGCCCTGGAAGGTGCCAAAGGCTGGATGATTGACAAGAAGCATGAACTGGGGGAAAGGTAAAGGTGGCAGGGGGAGATTGTGACCACCAACTCAGTTCCAGGCTGGAAAAACTTGCCCCCCCCCCCCCCCCACCTGTGAGGAAAATGCATGCCTATCTACATAGCAAGCGAGGCTAATTTAAATATAACTAGTCAGTAGATGAGATGGTGACTACTAACCAATGAACGTGATTTTAGGCAGATTTTTACTAATCATGTAACAGAATAAATACATTGTTTTTCTTTGGTGTGGTGTGCTAGCTTTGTGGAATTGCCACCTACCACCCATCTTTGCACAAATATGAAATAAATAATGTGTCTCCCTAGTGTGTGATTATTGGGTGGTTGCACACCAGGAAACAAATCCGCTTTTCAGACAACACTATCTCTCTGTGCAGCCTCACTCTCTAGCCCATGCATGCAAATGCTGTGTGGACTAGGTGCAACTAACAAGACAGGTGTGAGTGCATTTGGGGTCAGCAACTGGAGTGAGCAAGGGTCTCAGCATCAGCAAGTAGTTGGAGAGGCCACACACAGGCATCTCTGTGGGCACCACAGACTTTGTGTCCAAAGTGCCAGCTACTGTTGGGATTGAAGTGAGCGGACTTGGTGCCAGCAGCTGGACCTGTAGGCAGCGTAGGCACCCTTTGGTCCGTGGTGTCAGCAGCAGAAGCGAGAGGGGGTCTCAGTGCCAGCTACTGGAGTGGGTAAGGGTCTTGGTGTCCAGTCACTGGGGCAAGAACAGCATGTGTCCCAAAACCAGCTAGTGGGATGATAAGGATGAGTGAAGGAAGGGAGGGTATCTCAGTGCCAGCACCTAGAGTAGTAACATGGGTTACAAACCCATGTCCCTGGTACCAGCTGCCGGGGACAGGGGGCAAGCATATGCATATTCCCTGAAGCTAGTGTGCATGGTGGGGTACATGTACGATTTGCTGGCAAACTTAGAGGTGGGCTACCCAGTGAGTATGAGGCCCCAGGCCAAGGCAGGGGTATCAGGTGGGCAGAGTCCATGCTGGCATCTGGGGGGAACTCCAAGTGTGGGGTACCTGTGAGACGAGCGTGCAAGTGCACGCATCTGTCTGCTAGTGAGCATCAGGCGGGACTAACCTTCAAGTTGGAGGCCTGCACAGCAGGTAAGAGAGGTCAGCATCCAGGCAGGGGTATGGCATGGATGGGCCATGTCAGTCATCCACAAATGTGCATGTGATTCTAGAGAGTGGATGGGTGTGTATTTTTACTAGTGAACAGCAATCCTTACCAGCTAGAGAGGACAAAAGGGAATTGGGTGTTTGCAGTTATCTTTTAAGCAAGTCCTAGTAGTGTTACACATGGGTGCTGCTGAAGGCAGCACATTGTCTGTGCCAGTCTGTGTAGCCTGTTAAAAACCAGAGGGGATGTGCAAGTGTGTGTGCATGAGTCTCTCTCTCTCTTTGGGATACACACTCAGACTCACTAGTGGTTGAACCTACAAGCAAACAGGAAAGCAGCAGCCACGTCCATCAGCCTGGGACAGAGACCCCCTGGGTCCCTTTGCTGGGTTCCAGCAGCCAGGCAGGAGGAACTGCCAGGCCCCAGAGCTGTTGGAGGCAGTAGCTCCTTATAACATCCCTTAACAGGTACTTCTTCCAAGAGCAAGTAGGGCTTAGTAAAAAGCTTCATTCAATGCTGTTACACACTGGCCACAGAGTCCCCAAGTTCACTTTTATTGCTATGATAGAAACAACCAACAGAGATTCTAGCCAAGAGTTGTGCTTAGTACTAAAAGCTTCACAACACTTCTTCAGCCAATTCATTATCCTAAAAAGGTCTCTAATTATTTTAGATATAGTAACTTGAATAGATCAGTTATGAAGAGGTATACGTAGAAGAGCAGGATACGAGTCATTTGTCTAAAACACAAATACTTAATCCAGTTAGCACCATTTCCTCTCAATTATGGATTATGATTCCCAGAAAACCCATTTAGCCTGCAAGTATCAACTTTATTTTTCCAGGGACTGTTCTTTAGAACAACCTACAGACTTCACCAGTCTAAACACTAATATTTTATGAAAATTCTCCATTTTAAGGAGCATTTTGAACTTCATAAAAAGAAATAAAAAGAATTCACTCATGAATGCTTACATTTCACATTGTCCAAAAGTATAAATATTTATCTATGTAACAGATCATAATCTTCTTACCTTTAAAGTTGAGTATGTATATGGATAGTGGTAAGCAAAGTAGCAAACATCATCTTTATGTTGGAAAGTCACTGTGAACGTAATTGTGTAGTAAGATTTTCCTTTCTGACCTCCAGCAGCAATTGAACTTCTTGAAAAGTGATTCCTAAGCGTAAAATGAAGGTAATAAACACATTAGAATAATTTTTTTTCATATCATTGATTATTCCTGAACACACATTCTAAGAGTCAGGAAGATTTTCAGTGATTGTATTTCTCTTCTGCATACATCCAGGTTAAAAACCACTGGTTCCCACCATCTGTAAAATACTTTGTTATAACAGTGATACACATTCATTCATATTGGGAAAAGGCCAGTAAACAAATAACAAAACAAAACAAACAAAAGGAAGCAAACAACTGCTGACCGAGACGGGCAACGCATGGATATGCTGTACCATCTCATCCTGTGTTCCAGGATTGCTCTACAATAATTGCACCATAGAATACAGGAGCCTAATCGCAAGCACCACATGATCAGTATTACTGGAAGTCACTATTAAGATTTCAAGTAAGTCTGCATATATACATTCCCTTAAAAGGTTCTCTAGAACAGTATGCAATTTCTTACAAAAGTATAAAAGATGAACAGCTTAAATATTAGCAGTATGCTAACAAAATAACACCCTATCTATTTCAATCACTTCTGTTACTCCCATAGTAACTCAGGAAGAAAACTCTGTTTACAACAGAACTACTAAAATAGAATTATCAAACTCAGAAGCAAACATTTCTTCTCAAAAATTGTACCTCATACTAATCTTCAGTGTAAGATTTGCTGTATGTTTGATTGGTGTACTTACTTATAGTAACAAATGTCTGTCCCAACACGAGTCCAACATGGTCGAGAATTTAATGCTTCTTGAACAGAATACATGAGGGGCTGCATACCTTAAAGACAAAATGCATCTCGCTTTAATTCTTAACATTACACATCAAGATCTTTGCAGTAACAGACCACATCAGCACTTATACGTGAATCTCCGAACTACCTATACTCATTTACTCACTATCATAGAGTGTATTTTCATGAATGCCTGGGTATTGTACACTCTTACAAGGTGACAAAAGATTCTTCCCCCTCTCCCCTTATTACGTCCTAATTTGCAGCAAATAACAAATTAAAGGAAAAAAAAAAAAAAAGAATCAAACCTACTGAAGACCAAAATGAAATGTTACATGAAAGCTGTGGTTAGCATGAATGGTAATCTACAAGAAGTCTGGTCCCACTCCATCCAGCTCACCATTGCAAAAAAGCTTCAAAGAGAATACAAAAAATTGATATAATCATCCATTCACCTGGATAGCTGGAAAATAACTGATGTTTCAGGACAAATTTTTTTTTTTTTTTAAACAGTAACGCTAAAGTCTGTATTTTTTAAAGACTATACTTAAGTTGACTACTTAATATGAAGTTAGAGTAGAAAATAATACATATTAATTGAACATTATTAACTAGTTAGATAATTAGCCAAGTCCACTGACTGATTCAGTCAGCGTACTTAAAAACAGACATAACTATCAGTTAAGTATATGCAACATATGAATGAAGATCTAAGGTAACTGATGAAGATCAGTAAATAATTTAAAAGTATCTGATTACTGGTTAAACTAGCTGGTACTCTTGGATTTTATCAATGTGAATTGTACAATTACAACAAAGAAGAATATGATGATACTCTGTTCCAAGAGTTTGAGCTGGGGGGGTCTGGGGGGGTGTGGTGTGGAACTTCTCCTCCTTCTTACAGGATGAATTTCAGAAAATCCAGCAGGAAAAAAAAAAACCCTAACAAAACAAATGGTTTTAAGCTGAATGACACACCACTCCCCCCTCGACAAGTCGAAGAAAGGCCTATTCAGTAAGCCAGTGCTTTTGGATGAGGTACAAGCAGCAAACACGACTCACTGGAGACTGCAAGGGTCACCTATGAAGCCCAGCATTTCAAAGGAGACTTACTCTTCCTTCTCAGATAATGTGCCTCTCTTCCCATCAATAACACAAAACTGTTTGAGAATGTCTCCGCTTACTTTCACATCTGAAAATACACCTCTATTCAGAGAGGGATTAATGACAACAGCTGTCATTCTTCTTGCACCTATGTGGATCAACAGGCTTTGGTGTTGTTCCCCCCACCATGGTCTTAGGACAAATTTTAGCTGCAGCCACCAGTAAATTTCTTCTGCTTTGGCCTCACTTACAACAAAACTTCATTTTAAAAAACTGACAGCCCACATTTTAAGATACTTTTTTTCATTTTAACTGAAACTTGTCAAAACATTTTCTAGTAATACTATTAAAAAAGAATCTGATCTGACAACATGAATATACTACTGATCCTGGGCCAGAGAGAAGGAAAGAGCTGAGCTGTCTAGTACAGATATTTTTCTACATATTTCTTCTCAAAATATGGGAAATGTATCTTACCATAGTTAAACTGACTGTTTGACTTTTCACAGTTGATGATGTTAAACCGGTAACCAATGCCAGTTTTCATTCCACTAACTTCAAAGTAAAACCACTGATGATAATGATTGCTATTTATATCCGAGTTCAGAATTAGATCATACTCGTTTCTAAAGATTAAAAAAAAAGATTGATTTGTTTTTGTTAAAAAGCAGAAATAAAAGGTCTTATGTGTGAAAAGAAAAAGTTGAAATATCTTACTTTCTGATTTGAATAACTTTGCGCAGGTTTCCTGATTCAAATTTGGAATTAAACTTCAAGACATCTGCTTCCTCTGGTACTGAACAACTATGAGTAGAAAAAGAAAAGGGACAAAAATGAATAAAGCAAACTTAACCAAACCAAACTCATTAAGTTTATTTTAGCCCTCACTTGGTAATTCAGAAATTATTTTGAACCCTCCTCTAAATGCAGCCTGGATAGCAGAAACACTGTTACACCAGATGACGCTTTCATTGAAGTCTGTCATAACAGTACTGCTTTAAGTCTTACAAATCATATCACAGAAAAAGTAGAAAAGGCTTAGCGTATTCGCTGAATATTGTTTTCCTAACAGTGAAAACTTACCTCAAATTATCAAGGTCATACACAACTCTGTCTATAATGTCATTTTGATGAATCAGTCTTTCAATATCTTGAGAGATTTTTGTCCTAAAATAAAAAGCAGAGCTCTCATTTAAGTTGTTCCATACTGTTTCCAATTACAAAAGAGGAATTACCTCATACAACAATGAAAAACTAACAAAGCTGACATGAAGACAGTGGAACAGATTTTCAGAGAGACCTCAGCCTCATCCCCACTTATGTGGGCAAACTGTAAGTGTACTTAAGTTTTAACACCTGCATTCACAGCTGACCAAGTCCAATATTTTTATGTGAGGGAGCTGAGTTTTCATGCACACAACCCACTGGGTTTTCTCTTATGGGAAAAATGCACCATTTCATACTTTATAGTAGAAGCAGGAATTACTCAAACATTACTTATGTTAATGCTTTAATCCAGGACAGCACTTGATAACATTAGTAACTTACATGAGTCCTACCACAACTAAAATTAAAGCATTTTAGAGAGTAGGTCATGCAGTGAGTTAGTGCACTAGCTTTTCACCTCTGCAGATCTAGGTTCATTTATCAACTAGGTAACAAGTAAGAATGAATTTGGTGATGTCAGCAAAATGTCAGGTGTATGTTTATCCAGATCATAAAAACCATTGCACAACTGGCAGTTATCTAGGTCCTGGTCTGGAAAAGTAAGAATGTGTTGCAGTTCAAGAATGAAATATAGTGGCAGAGCTGTGTGGAAAAGCTTGCACAGCGCCTGCAATAAGAAGAAAAGGAGGCAGATTAACAATGAACAATACAGGAACAGAGAAGTAAAGCATGTTCAGGCTGGAAATTCTCCATTTTATTAAAATAGATACTGTTAACTGATTAGAAAAAGGTAAGTGCACAACTCTAGTGCCTTTTATTAAATTTAACTGGTAAAGAAAACAAGTCGCAAGACCAATGTACTGACAAAATTGTAAAGAAGCTGAGTCACCACAATCTATCTGATCAGGTTCAGTTCAGGGCAGAACCACAGATTTTTGATCTTGCACTTGATCTTACACAACTCCTTAGATCTCAGTATGCCTCAGCTCTAAAGGGTCACAATACTTGCTATCATCACAGCAGTTTTGCCAAGACAAAATCCATTACTGAATATCAGGCATTCAAAGATCATAGTAATAACCAATGTAGACAAAAGGAAAGAAGAAATGGTATTCAAGATGCACACGAAAAGGAAAAGTAGTAGCAGACATCTTCATGTTCCAAAAAAAAAAAAAAAAAAAAAAAAAATCAAGATAAAAGAGGAGCTATTTTAAGATTATTAAAGGAAAAAACCTGAAAACAACAACACTGGTGATGTGGAGCTCTATGTTTATAGGTTAGTCCTTTGTGGATCTTGATTTACGTGATGATCACTTCTAAGTGTCAGATAATTAGAAAATAAAGTGATTACAAAATACTGAAGTGTACAGCAAAAAAAACCCTAAAATTTTAAGGAATGGAAAAAAGTAGGAATTTAAACCCAAATGTATAAGGTATTGAATTATATAATAATTTTCTTCCCTAAAAGGTAGAATAATATAAAACACTTCAGGTATTCTTAATGACATTTTTCCAAGCAATAATAATTTGGTGAGACATTTGGTGAAAATTGCAAGTTACTAGTTATAAACAAAAAAGCAAAAGCCCTCCAAAGCACAAATTCAAAACCAGTGCATCTCCCAGCATATTGCAAGACTAAAATAAAAAAAAAACAAAAAAACCCCCACCAAACAAAAAAAACCCACACCAAACCCCACACGCTTGTCTAACAAAACTAAAAAGAAAACCCTAACTCCCCACCTCAGGCCCCCACAACGTTTTCTTAAATTACAAGGATGGATTATGGCAACTATTTGTTTTCTAAAGAAGACTTAGCTAACAAGCAGTAACTAACTGCTTACATTAAGGAGAACATAACTCCCACTGAACACCTGAAGAGTTTGGACACAGCTTTTTAGAAGAGTTAAAAGCTTTTCCATGTCCCCTACCAAACTCATTTTCACCACCTTCCTATAAATTCCAAAAAAGATTAAGCCCTTTTTAAGCAGGTTCCCTTCTCAGAAATTTGTTACATTGCAGTTAACACGACTGAGTCATTTGTAGAAAACTGAATTCTTAGAACAGTGTACCTTAAAAAGGTGACGCAGGATTTTTGATACAAGTTTAGCAACTTTACCTGATATTCATTCTTGTTTCACACAAGACCTAAAAAAGTTACTTTCAACATAGAAAATACAACAAAAATAAAACATTTTAAAGTTAAAATAAAATATACTCTAGAATTACCTTTATGGTTTAGAAATCAGCTTTATGTATAACCACACAGGTAGCTTTGTTGATTAAAAGTCAGAATTAATATAGTGCTTTATATCTAAGAAGAATGAGCATTGGAATGAAAAATTTTATCTGACTTCACTCAACTTTACTCAGGTAAAATTCAGAATTATTAAGTACTACCAAAACATCCATGAATATTTGCAAGATTTTCTTAAAATGCAGTTCTTACAAGATTTCTGACTAAAGACTATCTCCCTTCTAAACTGGCTGAATGCATCTAAAAAACAAGCTTGTAGGGAAGATTATTTTCCTTCAACACTGAACAGTGCTTTCTAGTAACGGTATATTCATTACATCATTAGTGTTTCAACACCTGGTCATTTCACTAGAAAGATCACTTTTATGACACATGTGAAACAGCTAAAGGATTTTAATTATACAACCTGAAGACACTTAATCTCTTAATCATTTTAATATCTAAATGTAAATATGAAGACTCTCATGAAACCGGTTAAAGTATAAAGCTGAAAGCATTCAATCTAATAATTAAGCAAGTGAAGGTCTCATAGTTACTATTACATGTTCTGCTAACATGCTCATTTGTCTTTATAGTAACTTACTATGCATATGAGCCAGCTCTTCATACCACCTCTGCCAATTATTCTTAAGAGTCTCATCACCCTTCATCATCTTCTAATAGCTCTCAGTGAAGAAATAAATGGGTGTGCTGACGTGATCATTTTTATTGGTTTGTTTTATTTTTCATTCAGCATTTACTGTGTGTCATTCTGCAGGACTGAATTCAAACTGCATCCTCAGCATTTGTTACCTCTAAAATCTCTTATACTGCAAACACTAAAAAAGCAAACACTTAAGTGCATTAATTTTTTAATTTTTGCCACTACATTTTCCTGAAAGGTAGCTTTGTTAGCACAAAGAGAAGAGCTGAAGTATCTCTAAACTACTAACTCTCCTATCTTTGCTAAGACCTGAAGGGAGTATTCAAGTGGGGTTTTTTGTTTGTTTGTTGCGGGTTTTTGTGTGGTGTTTTGGGTTTTTTTGCAAACTACAAGATTTAGATGGGGGACGGTGGGAAGGCAGAAAGGGAGACTATAAATTAAACAGTATTTAGAAACTGAATTACAGAATTAGCAATTACAGAATCAGACTGTGTTCTTGTTTATGGCTCTGCATTGATCAATGCCTACTCACCTACCTTCAGACTGCTTTTCAACTGAAAACAGTTTTAGATGCCAAAGTAAACATTGTATATGTGCCTGTTAATCTCATCCTAAAGATTGTTTCTCAAGGCAATGAAAACAACGACAAAAAAAGGAGTATGGTAACTCACCTCTGCACCCCATATGGCCTTTCCAGAATAGGCTCCTTAAATGGGGGTGGAATATGGCCAAAATAATCTGGATAGGCCACTTCTGAATATTCAGGAATAGACTTTGTGGTTTTTACCATTTCAATATAAAGATCACAGTCATGAACTGGTGATACATCAGAAACCTCAAGCACAATTTGTTCCCCTGATGAACTAGATCTGGAATCCTCCTCCTCTGAATCCACTCCAGTGCAGCAGAGTTTTCCCAGCTGGACAGATGATCCTTCAAAGAGGCTGCTTCCACAGGGTGAAACATGTTCGCAAGGTTTACTACAAGCAAGTGTGGTAAGGCTAGTTTTGCTTTCCTTCTTTATTACACTCCCTGTAGAATAATACTGGTCATTTTTTGCACTGCTCTGCAGACTGATTCTGTCCAAGCCCTTCACAATTTCTTGGCTTAGACACTGGCATGATGGAAGCAGATTTCTTTGATCATTTTGCTGATGTAAACTACTGTCTTTGATACTATCTTTCTTTGGTAGTTCCAGAAAGGCTGGCCTTCTATTGTATTCCTCTGCCAATAAAGGATTGCTCTCCTTTAAAACAACTCCTTTCATTGACTGGTTTGCTTCAGCAGAGTGCTCCTCTCCTGCTGTAGGAACAACAATAGGTCCACACAGATTTGCATCAGGTACAAAAGGCTTTGGTTCCTTGGAAACTAAGTCACATTCCTTAAAAAATAAAAGGAAAAAAATAAAGACATTGTAAAAAAGTACAGAGTTCCTAAAGTTTCATTTCTATTAGACACATTCTCCTTCATTGTTCCTGAGGTACATTTTGCAATAATCCAAAATAAGTGTAATTTAAAAGACAACAGTTACTAAGTTTTAAACTTACATAAACATAGCAACGAAATTTCAGCTTTCACAAGAAGATAGCGTCAAAGCAATAAACAAGTAGTTCATCAACAACAAATTATCAAGTCAATGCAATTCCCCAGATATTTTCACCAACTACTTTAAAGAGGTGCACAACATTTAAGGAAATACCTAATACAATCAATGTTTGTCAGAAATGTCATGTCCTTTCTTACTATTTTACTTTCCGCTGTGTGCAATAATCAGACATCAGAAAACAGTTTTCCTTTATATCCACCCACAATCCCCTTCTCAGTCAGATTAAAGTAACCTATGACATTTAACTAAGTAACTCACTATACAGCACTTTCATATGTAGCTCTAGAACTGCAGACTCATTTTTTGGCTAGGGGAACTATCCACCCAAAAAAGAATGTCAAAGTATATTCCAGAGTCAACCCGTCATGACAAGTAATGCCTTGGGAATTGTACACTTTACCTGAAAGTTTTCTGAAAGTTCTGGGAAGAATTGCTCATATATTTTCAGTTCTTCTATGGGTCTTCCCAATTCCTGTCTAGGTTTCAGTTTATTAATATCAGTCTCAATATCATCATTCTGAAAGAGCACCAGAACAAATTAATCTTACATCCAGAATTAATGAACTTCTAAAATAATTACATTTACCTTTTACTTCTGACACAGCCATGCTTTAAGAGCTGAATAGCACTATTTTAAAATTAGCTGAACCTCACCTTTCACCATGAAGTTTTAAGGTGCTCAGTTTTATTAGTATGTCAAAGCCTCCATTTCAACAGAAATATTACAAACATCTCAATTTTCTTGCTTTCATTCAAATATATTACGCACAGACATCAGACTACACTTTACATGAGATCTGTGCATAATCCAGCTATTGCAACCTGGAATGTGGAGATTTCATCTGACTGCAGTGACAAAGGAGTAACTGCTTCTATGGAAGATACTCCCTTCACTGGGGCTAATGAGAGCCTCGAATAAAATTTGCCATTGCAGTCTGTGGACAGACAATTGATTAACTCCTGAACATATGTAACATAAAAATATAAAATAAGGCAGTTCTGGCCAAATGTCCTTTCACGTCATGGCTGACAGCTGGAGAGCAGAACAAGACCTTCCTGAAGTGATACAACTGTGAGAGGTCTGATCTCTACCTCTACAGTTGGCTGAACTTCAAAGTTACCTTACTGAAACACCAACCTATTCAATCCCAGTCCAGAATGACAGGAAAAGTTAGAGCAGCTCCTACACACTAAGCAGCTCAGGTGGGAAGAGCGAGCTGAGAGAAATACAAGTTGGGAGCAGAACAGTGCTAAAAGAGTTTGCAGTTTGGTTCCACTGTACTCCAGACACATCAAGTGTGAAGCAAACAGGTTTTGACAAAAATCTGGAAGCAATCTGAACAACAAAGGTTGATATTTTCAAGCACCACACACCCTCCTTAAGTTTCAGGAGTTTTTTTAATTCTAGAAACTGCCCTGAAAACCTCCTCAAAGTCCTTTTAATACTTAAAACATTTGGCTGTATACATGATTCAAGCAACTTAAAAAAAAAATAAACAACTGTAAAAAAATAAAAACCTGTTATGCCTGATTTTTGCCTGTTAATTTTGTCTCATACCAACCTTAAAATGTTGGTCCCTGTCATCATCATTTTCGGTTTCAATTTCTAATTCTGTTTCAGCATCATCGTTATCATCACTTTCATCTACTACATCATCCACTACGGTACAAAAGAGTTTTGTAAGGCAGATTATACATTTAATCCAATACATATGCTCAAAAAAATTTCTGTATTCTGGGTTTATTTTCTTTATTACTTACCAGTTGAAAAAATGTGAAAACCAACTAGTAAACACTAATTACTATTACCAGATTTACAAAACAAAGTAATTGTTTAACAATAATGCAGACTCAATTTATCACATTTCTATCCAGTTTTAAGTCCAAACAAAGATCTCTGGTTTAAACAAAGCAAAACAAAACAAAAAACCACACCACCCCCCTACCTCCCCCAAAAAACCCAGCAAGACAGCAGATGGCCATAGAAATACTTTACAATGTGGATGGGCCAAGAACATCTCAGCATGGCTTGAGGTCAGCACAAGATGAGATCACTCTGAAACCTTTTCCCAAAGTAAGTAATAATGACCACATCAAAAAAAAAAAATTAAGGTCTCAGAAGCTTTTAGTCATGTCACCTAGTATTGACCCATATCAGGGAACAGTGGGACAAAGTACCCTCTTTGCCATTTTTGCCTTGCTTAAATGGGGCCTAACAATTAAAGAAAAAAAAAATAAAAAAGTCAAACATATCACTAGAGATTCAACCAGTAAGGATAATACTCAAGGAGAGTAGTCACTGCAACTGCTTAGCATGAACAGGTTGGGAACTAAATTTTACCCCCAAAATGTACAGCAAGATGTTATTTTTTAGAGATGGGGAACTAGTTGGTCACTAATGACTAATTTCTACTTGAGTTAGAAACCCAGTACATTGAAGGATCTATGACCTCCTCCTTTTGAAACAAAGAAAAACAACGGGAAGCAAACTAATTGACTAATGAGAATTGAGTTAGCTTATTAGTGGCAAATTTGATCTTTTTCTAGAAATCTCACAAAGTTTGATGCTGGGGTTTTTTGTTATGTTTTCTGAAAGAGTGTTTTCCATGCAGGAAATTTGCTGATTGTCAGTAAAATTCTCACTCAGAGGTTTACAAATTAGACTGATTTTCTAGTGTATTCAGAATGATTACATGTATTGCTTTTACAATGCTGACTATACAAGATTATATTTTTAATAAACTCAGAGGTGTACCCACCCCAATATTCTACACATCTTTTAATATAGAATTTTTTCCTTGAAAAGAAAATCCTATGTATCCTATTTCCCTAGGTTTTTCACTTCTTTTTTGTACAGATAACAAACCTTTTAAAAAAAACTGTCAGTAGTCTACTTCGACATACTATATTAAGTAGATGTTTAATTTCTGTGGATTTTGAAACACACTTCTAAATCTATTTTCTACGTTGAAGACAAAACAAAGAAACTCTAACCTCCAGCAGTTTTATTCTGACCCATATGAACCCCAGTCAGATAGCTGCCTTCTTTCAGACTATGATCCCATTTTGTTTCAAGAGCATTGTGAATAAGAAGATATTAAGAAGTCTGACTTTGCCTCTTCATTTTAGAATAACTTTCTGACAGCAACTTCATTAGTTGCTTACCCAGGTATCAAGCTGTTTCACCATATCTAAGAATGCATTAAATATTAATCATCCAAAACAATAATGAAAGGTGTTCACAATGGGACGAATCTATTTCCTACAAAGCACCATACAAATGCTTTGCAGACAAGCATTGCCTAAGAGACTGCAACAGTCCAAGAAAGCAGCTCTACTTTTCTCATCGTGCAAATGAAGGAATAACCACAATAATTTAAAAAATAATGCTTCAAATGGCACATTAATCTAAATTCACTACATCCAGTTTATCAGAGTAACAGAAGTAAATCAAGCAATATACACTCCCGTAAAACACGATGTACACTCCATTTCACATAGGAGAATGTGTATGATAAGGGAGTTAAAAAAAGAGCCCATTTAGGTTTGTAGATTAATATGTACAGCCTATGCTTTACACTTCAGAGTTTGATGAACATCACATTTTAGTTCCTGTTTTATTTTTTATCTCAGAAACATAACCACGTGTGGACAAGATTATCATCAGTTAAAACTTAACATTAGAAATTGGTGCTCTGCACTAATAGCCACAGACCCTTTGCTAGCTGAGAAGAGTCTCAGAGTCCAAGTTTTAGTGGAGAACACAAATAACTGCAATTGATTCCACCTTACATAAAGCAAGACATGCTTAAAGACAAAGTATTACAAAATTACCATACCATCAGGAGGCAAGTTGTACAGCTGAGCCACAGGACCACTGGCAGGAATAACGGGGAGTTGGAAATGGAAAGCACTTTTAATAGTTGGTAAAGGAAGACGATTTTTAGGAAAACATTTTCTCATTATTAGGCTGGATGTGTTGACAAGAGGATCAAGAGTTCTTACTGCAAGGCACTCCTATTAACGGGAAAATAATGAAGACAAGAAAAAAAAAAAAGTATCTCAAACTAATAGTCAAGCTATATTTGTTTTACAGAGTTCTAGAATTCACTAATATCAAAGTATTTTGTTTACAATAAATTTTACTAATGTCTCCTTTGAAGGCCAGAAGAATCTCTACCAACTTAAGTTCAGCTTTTTTAAAAAGCCAAACTTCAAAATTATGAGCTTCTCCCCCCTCCCTCTTTTTTAAAATTAAGTTCAACAGCCCCTCCCAGGGATAGTCACAGCCAAATAACAGCAAATATGAATTTAATTCTGTACTATTTCATTTCACTTCAGTCAACTGCAGAAAATAATCCTTACCCCCCTAATCAGTAATGACCATGAATATCATAAAAGAACTATGACAAATTTGAGGTCAGGATGTGTTTTTAAAGCTGAAGAGTTAAAAACAACAACAAAAAACCCAACATAGATAAACTTACTTGTGAAGTGTTGTAAAGAATTTTCATCCCATTGGCATCAATGAATGCTTTTCTTCCCAATTTGATGTTTGTAACACTTTTAATGCACTGTAAAACTCCTTTACGTATCAGCATGTATCTGTGTCGACTATCGTGACGGTGCCAATCAACATAAATTGTTAAAAGCACCTGCACATATCCTCGATCTACTGCTCTCCTGGCATTTGTTTCTTTGTAAAAAAAGTTAGGAAAGAAAATTACAAATTGCCCAATGACTTCAATATTATTGTCAAATCAGTGTTAAAAGTATTTTTTACCCAAGTAACTGAATCGTTTCATTTAAAGCAGTATTTTAGCCACGCTTAGCAGAGTTTTACATCAACCCGAACAGAAATGACTGAATAACTCAGGCCAGTAGTCTACACTTCATTCATCAGAATAACATTGCATGTAATTTTCACCATTTACCAGAAGAAGTGTGCATTACACTTAAAGGTAATTGTAAGATACTGTCAGATAGCAAATTAAAAAAAAAAAGGTTATATAAAGCATATCTATCTCTATCCACACACACTGTGTAGATAGATAGAAGATTTGAAACAAACTTCTTACTGCCTGTAATCCATAGAGTTTTGCAGCAGCTATCACTCAAATTTGATAAACGCAAAATACCTCTACCCAAATACTGGACAATCAGTATAACAACTGGACTCTACACACCAGAGATTAGTGTTCTTATGAAAAGATTTACATGTACAAAGTGTAGAAAGTTACAATGTCCAAAGCCCTCAGGACTGAATAAGACATCCCAAAATAAATGCACAAGACCTCCTATTTTAAAGACACACCTTTTCAACATTTAATTTCTTTCCTCAACATTAAAGTTTAACTGCCAATTTACAGAACAGAATACTGACAATAATTCAGAAATATTTTTTTCCCTAAAGATCCTAAGGAGAAATTCCAAAATTAGTAAATACACAAATCTGTAAGACCAAGGTATCACAGATCAACCATGAGAAGTCTCAGCACCCTGTAATAATCGGTACAGAAGTTTCCTGTCATTTGCCTGAAATGGTTTTCTGCAAATCTAATCACATCTCAGTTCTTATCCAACTCCACTAAAACTACCAGGAATGCTGTAGCTTTTATACAACTGTTTAGAGAGAATGAGTTTTTAATTCCTTGTCAGTTATAATCCTGATACAAAATCTGCACAGATGACATTTGTCAGGATCCACCTCTGCCGGCTAAGACAGCCAACGCCTGGGAACAGACCATTGTTTCGTTACCCTTGGTTCCACTTCATGAGCATCACTGACAGACTTGTCATGAGGACCCAAGACCTAATTGGTCAGGAAGGTACCTGAAGAAACCCTGTATTTTCCCCTGCCATCCAACAGATATTTTCAGATGTATGTATAAATAAGATGCACAGGAGCTAAGTTACAGATATCTGTTACTGAAGGCCTGAGATGAATGACTGTAAAAGGCTATTTCTCCACCTTGGATCCAGACCAGGTGTGCAGAAGCAGCACAGCCTTTCTGCTGTGTAACTGAAGAAACAGTAACTAATTAGTAAACATATACATATATACCATACAAATACTGAAGCACCAGGGACTACAGATACAACTGTAGCCTTACTTCTAAATTTCCTAGCCTTGATTTTGCATTGGCCACAGACTTAATATTAGTTTTACTCTGTGTATATATACACACATATATATATCTCAACTAGACAAACAGATTTTTGTAGTCAAACACTTACTTGATTTTAGCAATGCAGCAAGTGTGTCTAAAGCAACCCTGTCAACATAACAAGAAAAGTCAAAACAGCAACCAACCAGCAAGCTTAATCTACAACACTGTAAAGCTATACAAAATATTTACTGCTAGCAGATTTATTTAGCTTCTATCCTCATGTCTTCCTGGTTGCACTGTATCACAGACTTTGCTTTTAAATATTTCATTTTACTAGAATATCACGCATATCTGCTATATCTGAAGTCTGATGGTGAAATTTAAAAATAGCAATGCAACGGCTATTCAAACTTTCAGCCTTTGCAAAAAGACACCATAAATGACAACGTAATGTTTATGAACCATACTCAGTAAATTAGATACTTCTGAAACTCAGGTTTTTATGTTAGCAGCAGAACAAGTACTTCTACAAAGCAAAGGACACTATTTTAGAAAACTGTAGCTCAAAACTGGCAGTGTATGAATATATTGAAGAGTAATGCTCATCAATCTGTACTACAATACAAGATCGTCAGTGTAAGATTTTTCTTGTACAAGAAGATCTTGTCTCAGTTAACTCAAGATGTACAACTAGAAAACGTATATACTTATTTTTACCCTCTTTGTAAAGATAGACTCCATGCATCTGATCTTAGACCATAAACAAGGCTATCATGATTACTCCCATCACGGAATAGCAAGTTCATATGTCTAATTATAGCTGGGGCTTAAAAGGGGCAGAGCATTTTTTTAAAAGATACTCCACTGACCACAAACTTAGACAACATAACACTATTTTTTTGTACTGAAGTTAGAAGATGAACAACATGAGATTACTATTTTGCTAACCAGGTGAAAAATTCAGTTTTCCACAGGTAAATACTTCAAAAAGGTGGTAGTATATAAAGAAAGGGCTGTCTCCAGTTAGATCCACTTATCTATTTTTACCCTAAATTCACTTAAAGAAAAAAAGAGAAAAATACACTGGGTGGGGAATCTAAAGTCACCACTTTAAGGTACGCAGTAATTTATTTTTTTTAAACACAGAATAGCCCACTAGACAGACATAGCTGGTGCTTACTACTGTGTTTTATGTTTTTGCTCTGAGAGTCTGTAATTGCTTTGAAGTAAAACAGAAAGAAAATTCTATTACAAAACAAAATACATAGTGACTCTAAAACCATGAAGGAGATGTGGGAGCCAATTCAAAAAATTGAAAAGTGATGGGATTGTCTTGATCTGTTTGTCCTGATTTGGGGATAACCCCTGTACAGTTTCCACACAGGAATATCAGAGACAAAAAATAACATTTATATTCTTTTACCAGTATTGTAACTAGACATCCAAATATTTTGTTTTACTCTACTGGGTAAAATTAAACTGTCAGATTTGCGGTTCTCCTTCCCACCTCCTTTCAAATATGAGTTACATTTGATTTCCCTAATACAATTTTTCATTTACAAGTAAATTTCAAAACTTATCTAAGGTTTTTCCATATACTATATTAAAGAGACCTTACTTACTTCATAAGGCTAGTGTTCTTTTTACTAAAAGGGCCAATGATCTTAAACATCAATTCTACTACTCCATTCTTTCCCAAGGACACGGCATTTACAGCTGGAAGAGTTAAAAACAATCCATTTTAAGATAATGTAATAAGAAAAGCAAAAGAAAAATATATCAATATACTCAAACTAAAATCCTTGCAAGTTAATTTTGAAATACAAAAAATGTTAAACATGTTTGTGCTTTAAGACATACAATGACAAGCAGACAGTACTCTGTACATAATTAGTGTGATAATCGAATCCTGATAAAACTTGGAAAAGAAGAAAAAAATTAATTATTAATTTACAAATAAAATTATGTACTACTTCCAATGCATGCTTCTGCTTTCTTTGTTATTAAGATATACCATAAAAAGACTTTTCTTCCAAAAAAGTCTCACAGTTTATCAAAACAGCAGGGTTTCTAAAATTCTTAAGTCTAACAAGTCCTATGACCTGCTATTATCCTTCAGTATCGGGAAAGATAGGTATGTCCACCACAATTTAAAAGCCAAGCATTCACTGTAAGATTTAGAAATGCCAGTTGGTATAAGCTTTCCTGAGCTACACATCATGCATGTATGTTCTCAGAAAAAAAAAATTATGATCTATTTGAAAGGGAGAAAATTAAAAGAAATTATGCCAAGACCTACATTCAAGAAATGCACACTGGATGTATATATGGCTGAAGCCCAACGCCCACTGAAAATACAAACTGCTGAAAGAGGCACAGAAATTCAATTCCCAACTGAGTTTAGCAATATGCACTCCTAACAAAGTAGGAAGAGAGCAACTAAGAATTGACTTCAACATAACAAATGCTGTTATTAGTGTAGAATTTAGTACTCGAACCGAAGTTGCAATTTCATCATTATTAGCAGCAACATTACACCAGTAGAATCTAAGAAAAGTTAGGATTCTATGCTGGTAGTAACTGTATACAAACTTTAAGCAGTACTTCCCATTTACATGTAATAAACTACTAGTTTATCTGTTAATAAGGAGTGGGAAATACAGAAGGATACAATTGATCTAAGCAGAATCCTAATTAAAGACTCAGTTTAATTTCCCATTTTCACGACAAAGCAAGTTTTCAGCTAAGCTATGTAACTATCTGTATTAAACTCTTCCATTTAGAAACATTTTATCTCATTATCAGACAGCTCAACAGAAATAAAGCTTCCACATTTTAAAAATATTGGGACTTCATGAATTATAGGTGCTCACGTGAATGTCCTGAAAACATGATCTCATAGATCATCAGATCAATTCTCTTGGAGGAATGCGGTTATGTTTTCACTTTCTCGCACTTCTTTAAGAGGTTTAATGGCCATTTTGAGCTCAAAGGAAAAACTTAAGACCTTCTAACCAACAGTAGAGACACAGGAAGAACCACACTATTTTCATCAACTTCCTACTGCCTGCCCAAACAATTAATTAGGCTCTTGTGAAAGAATGTTAGTCCAATAGTAGGGCACTTCAACACAAGGAATAAGGGAAAGTTAAATAAAGAAATAAAATATGTCCTGTGTGAACCAAGTTTTAAATTAGCAATCAGGAATTAAATAAAATAATAAAAAGCAAAAAAACCATGAGCATGTATAATAAAGAGAATAATTATTTAATTTGAAGTGCTTTTGCAAGCACAGTGTTAGCATTTCTGGTTTAGATCTTAAAGCATCAGCACTTATGCAAACCAGATGACTTAAAATTCCACACATCCAATAGCACTGGTTAAACCCCTCCCAACTATATATATAATTATGTATATATAATCACACACACTGAACAAAAACCAAAGATACACAGAAGTACAAATATGCTTCACAGTTTTTATTAGAATTTAAGCGATTTGACAATATAAAAAGCAAATTGTCTGATAAAAATAATTACTTTAAACATCTAACATTAAACAAGCATGTAGATCCAGTATTTTAATTGTTATCTAAATAAAATATCACATGGGAAAGAAAATAATCTGCAATACTTACAGTTGGTTGAGTAAACTCTTAATACTTGAAGACATGGCAGTATTAGCCTGTGGTTCTGCAAATTCTGCTTCACTAAATTCAATGATATGTTGAGGGCACCATTAATTCTTGCTTTCATGCCAATCTTTTTGTCTGACATCAAAGAAATACAAGATCAACCAAAGTAATTTTGAAATTATTATAAAAAAATAAATGAACTGTGAATTCCTTCTACTGATGTCAGCTCTGCATTATCTATATTTCACCATTCTATCCTCCCGTCTGTTTTACTCCTCCTTTTGTTCTCTACCAGTTCTGAGTACATGGATGCTTATACAATAATAGTAAGAAAATTCTTCTTAAGTTTCAGTCATGAAACTGTAAAGTATTAAGCCATATTACTTAAGTATATCATTATCACCTTTTGGACCAATTTTTGCAAGAAGAGTATGAAGAAGCACCATTAATTCTTCATTTGGTGGAGTGTCTTTGCTGGCAGTCAAAAGCAGCTGCAATAAGATCTGTGTCCCTCCTTTAGTGACTAAGACGCTGGCTCTCCGACCACCACCTAGAAATTAAAACTTAACTGATATCTCTGAAGCCCAAGAACAATTAAGTATCCAAGCTACAGTTATCATAAAGAAGGTCTTTAGAAGAGCAATATTTTCTTCATGTGTGACTGCACTATTCAAGAACATGCTGGAATTAAGACTTGCAGCAACATAAATTATTTGCATATGATTATTTGAAAGGTTACTTCAGTCCTTATGGTTTTTTTTATTCTGCATATATATCAGCTTTAGCAAATGTCAGAAACAAAAAAAAAACCAACCAAGAAAACAAACAAACAAAAACCACCCCAAAAGTCTGCAGAAGAATACAGGAATAGAAATCACAAATTGTTCCTTAATGAAAACTTACCAACGGAGACTACCTCAATAAGAATATTCAATATATTTAGAATAGTTTGAGGATCTTTCGTATTCTGCAATAAAAACCAGAAAGATTTCTTTGCTTAATGTGGAAGTCTGATACAGTGGTTTAGATAGTTAAAGCTCAGAGAAATTGCCACCACTAAATCAAACAGAACTTAAGATGTAATGACCCAGCTAACCGTCCCACTATGCAGCCTGAATTAACCACAAAACCAATTAAAATCTAGTTTGTAGTATGGCATATTAATTAGAACTCATAGTTGCCAAATAATTTCTTGAATATTTAAAAATAAGGGGGAGAAATTCTTATGTAGGTTATGATACTTAAAGACTGTATCTAATCATTACAGTCCTACACAAGTTTTGGAGACTAGCTAGGATAACAACATATTTAATAATACAAAGCCCAGAGATAAAATGAAAACTTGCTATGTACCCATAACCACACAGATTAAAAGGTTTTACCTCTAGCGTTGACAGGATAACTTCTATTCCAGTGGAGCCCTTAGAAGTCATCTCCTTCCTGGTTTTTTCTGCCAGTGAGAAAAAGACCACTTTTAATGTACTAGCTTGCGGAAAAAAAAATGTGATCATATACAGATTGATCAGAAAATCTACACTGCTAATAATAAAACCTATTTAAAACTGCATATATGTATATAAAACTAAGTAAAAGACTTAAGTGATTTTAACACTCATTTTTGCTTTTACTTGTTCAACAACCTTGTCATGCCCTAGAAAAGAAACTGTAAAGAAAAAAATCTGTAAGAAAGCTCTCCTCCAGATACTTCTACTTCTCATATATATGCACACACACATACATACATATATTGTGAATTATTACTTAAATTATAGCCGTATGACAATACAAAACGCACTCAGTGTAACCAATACTATACCAGATAGCATTAAACATGGCCTTAAACAGGTGCTTTCAGCAATCAGGGACAAAAACAGATAGATAATCAAGTTCACCAAAAAGAAACAATGAAAAGTCCAGCAAGGAAGAAATACAAGGAGGAAGGCTCTAAAGGAGAACTACTAAAACCACACAACTTAGATATTTACCTTGACTCTGAACCAGATGAAGGATCTTTGAGGTAACGTATCTGGCATTGTCTGCTTCTCCTAACACAGAGTCCAAATTGATCTTCTCCAGCTGTGACAGCAGCGACATAGTCCGAGAACTGGTAGAAACACTACAAGAAAGATTTTTTTACATTCACTTTTCCCATCTAGATCAGAGAAAAAAAAAATACTAACAACAGAAATCCCATGTCAGAGTAACGGGAGTGGCTAATTCACCTTCATATTTTATCTTAACAGAAAAACAGTCTTAATTCTCCTTAATTCTGGCAAATTTACAGATTTTGCAAAGCCTGCGTTGCAGCAGACTAATTATATATAACAGCATCTCCGAGAGCAACTGTGAACAGGGAAATTGGTTGCAGCAAATAAACTCCAGATATAGGTACAAATGTTGTTTATCTATGTCAATTAACTTATATTTAGTATAGTTTATGTTAAGTGCCAGGATACTGTATCAAACCTGCCATTCAAGGAAAAACTGGCTACAAACAGTCCCAAAGACTGTTTGTCTTAGAGAGCTGGTGTTTTGGAGGTGAAAGAAAAGATTATCATTCATGAAGTGAGCAAGCCAGAACCCACCAGCTGAAGAAAAAGAACACAATTTTAAAGAAAAATTTTGGAAGGTGTCCAAAGCTATCATCAGAGTTTGGATTCATTTTGAACACAAGGGTATCTTGGCCTGACATCATAAAATTGCCTTGAAAATGTATTTTAATATAAGAAACAATTTCAAACCAGGCATTCATATAGATAGGTAAATTACAGAGAAATAATAAATTTAAATATTTATAGTATTCAAAATAGTCAGTCTAGAAATTATTTTATTTGTTTTCCAGTTTTAGATGATAACAACTACTCAGAATAGTTTTGAGATTCACATTCCCACATGAAAGTAATTTTTAGACAAATGGTTAACATTTGAATTATAGTCATGTAATCAACTACAGGAAATTATGATTTCCAAGGATTAACTACCTTGACTTTTCAATTTTGTAACATTAGAGTCCCACAATAATCAACAGTAATTCATTTTACACACATACTGTTCTGACTATCTACAATAACACTAAAGTATATAACATTAGGCTTTATAAACACTGTCAGCTTTGTTTCTAACAATAAAGAATTATTACTCCTTGATTTGTATTTTACATCTGTGAAAAGGTTTCACACAGTTAACTCTACTAAAATAATTTGTTTAGATGTGGACAAAAATGTTAAAATCAAGGAAAAAAATGCAGCTGACAGCAATGGTTGTACTGTCGTGAAAGCAAATTGATATAAAAACTGCTGAGGAAACTGCTTCTACTACTTTCATTTTTCCATACTGACATCTAAATGAGAAGCATAACCAAAAAACAATTTCAGGTTACAGATGATACTTACAAGCTGTTAAGATCAGTAGTAAGAAATGGTTATACTAATTATAGAGCTTAAATCAAAATAATTTTATATTGTTAAGTAAGTATATCACCTTCCCAGTTATTTGCTAGGCTTTGACTTAAAACTATTTTTTGATCTAAAATATATCTGTCTTGGTTGCTGAAATATTACTTTCCTTGGATAAGTAAAGCATAATCCCTCCAATCCTTTCTCATCATCCAAACCCAGGTTGAATAGTATAAAGCCGTTACTACTTGCATAAGCTTTGTTTTGTTTACTTCTACTTCTCCATTTATCCACTGAACTGGAAATACTCCAAAATAAACCCAAGATTTTAATTAAATCCACAAGCTCTGTTGGTCTGCTGTACAAACTGACAAACTTCCAAAGGATGTTATCTTCACCAGCTCCACAATCAAAACAAGTAAGAGTCCAGCCAACCCACATATAAATCAACGTGTAACAGAACTGCTGCTTCAGTGTGTGTGTGTGTGTGTGTACGTACACATGTATTTAATTTCCATTGTGGTGTATCATTGGTCTCACAATGAAATGAATGTAGTTTGAAAACTGGAAACAAGCCAAGAAAGCAAAGATGATCCTTAGGAACAAACAAAGAAAATACAAGTTTTTGTAAAGACAAAACTCACTTACAGGCATTAAACTTTCAGCGCAAACCTGATTTTTGACTGCTGCAGCCTGCAAAATTCAAGCAACACTGGCACATGGAAGTAATATACCAGGTACAGAAAGTTAGCACCTAACTTAATTTCTCCATAATTACTAAAAGTTTTAAAAGGTTTAGGAAGGGTAATTCATTCTCACTGCTGGGTGACATAACAATTTAAGTGCCAAGATTTAGAGGTATAATCTCCTCCTGGGGCCAGAGTTTCTATCAAGGGCAGTGAGTGCTCATTGTAGCGGTTAAAGAGGTATCTTCAGAATGGTTTTAGGCTATTCATCTTGCAAGAAGTCTTCCAACAGAAATATAGCCAAATAAACTTCACGTCTTCAGCATATCCAATAAAGTGTTCTTGAAAATAACACCAGCCCAGAGTCTACACTGAAATATAAATTAAAGTCCTGATTTCCTTTTAGCTATGACTGAGTTTTCTTCTTAAAACAAGAATTGTACTCTTGTTTATTAATATTCTACACTAGTATACATAGTGGTTTGTCTGGGCTTAAGCCCAGCCAGCAACTAGGCACCACGCAGATGCTCACTCACTCTGCCCTGCCAGTGGGATGGGGAGAATTGGAAAAAAAAAAGTAAAACTCATGGGTTGAGATAAGAACGATTTAGTAACTAAAGTAAAATAAAATGTAATACTAGCAATAATAATAATAAAACATAATAATAATAGTAATGAAAAGGACCAAAACAACCAACCAACCAAAACAACCAACCAAAACATAAAGCCCAAGAAAAAGACAAGTGATGCACAATTCTCTTCAGAGCTGGATGAACACCACAGCTGCTTTTTGTGACAGACATATGCCCAACCAGTCCTTAACGGCCTGCAAAAATGGTTTTTCAATAACCAAAGGCAACCTTGTTCTAACGCTTTGTATCCCTTCATTTGAAAGTTTTTCTCCCTGCACTATAATCTTACTATTTCTGGCTCTCCTCACTACAAATGTGACTGTCCTTTATCCGTTCCAGTGGTATACCTAAGCACAGTACCTTGCACATATTTCCATCAATATTCTTAACCATTTTCTGCATTTGACAAGAGTATTTTGAAATCATTTGGTCCTCCAATATTGTTGCAGATCTTTTCAGCTTGAAGTTGTCTGCAATTTTAACAAGAACTCTTTCTTCTCTTTCAGATCATTAGTCAAAACTCAAAATATTTTCAGTCATTAACTGTAACCAGAAACAGAAAGACAGACCACATCCAAAAACAAACTGTGCACTGTTTCCTTCTGACAGCAATCAACTACCACTGCTCTGGTATCCTGTCAGTGCTCTACTCCAGAGCACTTGCCTTAGCTTCCTGACAGCAATCACATGCAGTAGTTATTTTAGTAAAGCTTTAAACATGTATGTGGTATTTTAATGCCACTTTTGTGCTCATGGGATCTGTGACTCTCACACATGAAAAATCAGATGTATTTTCAAGGACAACTCAAACCACTTTTGGCTGTTCGCAGCCTCACCCATTTGGTCAGTTCTTCCAGGACCCTTCCGTGCAAAAAAAAAGAGAAGATGGCGGATCGACAGCTACTCGGTTTCTGCTCCCTGACTCCCACAGACACAACCACTAGGTTTGCCACCTCTGTCTTTCACTATTTAACCCAAATCGCATGAGTTCTGAAGACAACCGATAATTATTATACTGGGATGGATTCAGACTTTCTTTAAGCGTCCTGAGGTACAGTTTACCAGGCTTACTTGATCCCATACACTGCATGTCTCCGTAGGCAGGAAACCCTTTCTCCATCCCACGTTCAAATGCCACAGCTCAGAACGCCCCTCACACCACCACCTTGTTTGCAGAAAGGAAGCACGAACAAACAAGCTTGCTGTCATCTCAACTGTTGCCAAAGCGTACAGCGTGACTCAGCTAACCAGAGAGCTTTGTGGATTTCCTCCTTCTCTGGTTAGGAAAGCTATGAGTAGCTATAAAGGAAGCAACTGCCCCAACAGTGAGGAACACAGGACTTCAGGGGTTCACGTTTGAAAAAGAACTCCCTTAACAAGAAAACATCTTCTCAAAGAAAATTCCCTCACTGCAGGGACACTTCTTGCAGTCCCCCCTATTCCCAAAAGGTTTAAGCATTCTTTAATTATGAGGAAGTGCTAGATTCACAACTCTCCGTTACTCACTGTACACTACTTTCGCTATGCAAATGCTAAAACACATCATTACACCTTTCTAAGTGTCTGCTCACAATGAGAAAGGTAACGCTAATGGCTATCACGGCAGCATATAAAAATTCAGTTGTCTTAGAATGATTTTCAGCTATTCATTCTCTCTTCCAAGAGACAATGGTGAAATGAAGGAAGTCACCAGAAACCTTCAGTTTCCCAACTGTACCTACTTCCTCTGAAACTGCTGTTTGCAGCCAGCCAGAACACTGACGTATCGGGGAGTGTCGTCTTCCCCCACAGCAAACAGGTCTTCCGTGTTCAGCATGTTAGAGCGAGCCATCAAAAAACTATTTTAAAGTAGGCAGGCTTCTCATGAGTTTATTTTCATTTTATTCCAATGCAAACCATTTCCACATTACTTTGTTTCTCAACCACCTCCACAGTTACCAAATAATGTTTGGAGAGCTGATACTTCCAATTAGCTCACAGCTATCTGTGCAATAAATTCACCATAATTTATTCATGACTTAGGGAACAACTGTTTTGAACTGCAGGGATGGAAATTTCCATTTTAACTCAATAACTAAAGAAGAATAAATGGTACTTAAGTAGCCACTCTGCAAAAATCTAGTATTCTTTGTGTTAGCATACTTTATGTATTATAATTGGTAGTATTTCCAAGAAAACCCATTGCTGACAGAGTATGACTTTGCTTATCATAATGCCTAAGGAACTAATACACCATCAGTAGAAAACATATCAGTTTCTTTACTATTTCTTTTGACCCATTTCTCACACAAACAGGAACAGCCAGTCTCTGATATCAAACCATTCCACTCTTAAGGTCAGCAAAAGCAAAAATTATTCTACATGTAACCATTTAAATTCAAATTTTAAATCCATCCCAAGATATAAAATTAATCCACAGTAGAGCGTGTCCTTCATGCAAATTCATCCACTCATTTAGACAATAATCAGTACTTAAGAGAGCCAAGACTGAAGCCAGAATTCCCTATTTTGCTGCCTTTACAATTATTTTTTTTAAATCTGATTGGATGATTTGCTTTAATATGGTGATTTAACCTGTGCTAGCTTGAGAAAAGAGTAAGACTGAACACCTTTCCATAGTTTCCTGATGCTTAACAGACATGTTGCGTTCTACAGATAATCTCATAATTTTTTCAGATATTTGCTAAAACAAATTATCAACGAAAATAACAAACACAAGTTTTCAACTCTTGAAATCTTCTGTAGTCTCACTCTTGTTTGTCCTAGCTATGTGTTGGATTGCAGGATTGTTGGAGAATGATATGCATCTTATGAAAAATTCATAGCTTCTTATACAGTATTATAAACCTGTCCTTTAATTCTTTCAGCAGGAATCATTTTATGTTTTGCCAATATTTGCATGAAACAATTAATTGATGACTTTCAATGAAATTTAATGTATATTTTATATTTGAACATGTCTAACCCTAACTGAAAATTCTAAATTTAAGAAGTTATTAAGTGTGAAGCTACTTTATGCTAATCAATATTGACTCCCTCAGTGTTTCAGGACATCACTTTACACATACTTACTAGGGACCCATAATGTGTATTTTATCTAACTTAAGATAAAGACTGCTTTTTTCACAAATCTCATATAGGTTGGTGTTGAGAAGTCACCATAGTATTAAATTTACCTTTTTTCAGATGATGTTTTTACTTTGTTCATATCGGAAACCTGATTCTTCAAATCACCATCCCTGAGAACCTGGAAAATATTGAATAACTGCAAATTATCAACATCATTTGTTCTTTAATGATGAAATACTACCGCCGTATTAGATGTCTCTACACTAGAAATGTTAAATAAGTTAATTTGCATTGACTGCATTTCTCCACACTGTCACAAGCTCTTCTCTCTTCAATCTATTTGATCCAGCTTTTAAAATAAACTATTGCAATGTAAGTATGGAGTATGATTATGCATTATAATTCAGTCCTACAAAGCTGAGAGCATCCGATTCTAGTAAAACAGAAATTTGTATCAGTTACCTAATAGATAATATTGTCATGTCCACAATAGAATTTTATTGACCAAAGCTTTTGCTGAAGCCAGTAAATACACTTCTTTAAACTTACATGACAATGTTATGAGATGCCACAACATACTTAATTCTGACTGCCATTTCATGTATCTATAGGATAACTAGTACTAGAGGCACAGCGAGAAACATGGAGTGTTTGGTGTTCTTATTTAAGCAAGACCTGAATACATTTCTTGGACAGAAACCATATCGTACTAAGGACTCAATTTTCCTATCCTTTTAAGGACATAGTGTCCTCAGGGTACACTGCTTCCTCAAATGGTGCCTCCAAGCAATTAAGGTTGCAGTCTACAGGACCATTAACTGAACCTCAGTACTTCCATTTGAGATCTAGTAGGAATGACAAATACTCCCACTGTGAAAAAAACCCCAGTGTCTGCAAAGGGCACAGTGTTTAGTTTTAAGGTAGAAGACAGAGTAAAGGGAAAAAAGGATGTTCAAAGATATGGGTGGTGAGAATGAAGAAGATGAAGCACTTGTTCTCTTGGGAAGTGCAAGCAAGAAATTCAGTCAAGCACACACAAACAGCCCCCCACACCCCCTACCCCCCTAAGAGAACTTTGTAAGACCTCTCAAAAATCCTTGTTGTTCAGCTCATATAATAATCAGTTTTTTATTACTGGTAAATTCCACTCTGCAACTGGTAAAAGCCTAAAGCAGATGAAGTATGAAGCAAGCTTAATTCCAGGCTTACCTGAAAGCAGAATCTTTTCCCAGCAGCCAGGAAGCAACTGCTCAGCTTTTCACACAAATTCCAGCTTGACTCAAGTTAACAGGTGTCCTAGGTTTGTCCAAGTACCCTTCAAGTGCAAACTATCTTGACTTCCTTTAAAGAAAATGAATAGTTACAAAAGAATAGCTGTGTCCACCACAATGCTGACAATTTCAAAAATTATAAGGTCTGGATTATTTGAACCAGGTTGCAGGTCTTACTGGGGGGAAAACATTAGATTCTTGAATTCAAGTAGCCAAGTGCTGTTTTGCTTGCAGCGTTGACCTGCTGTCAGACAGATGATGAACAGTCTGCCAGTGCCAATAGTGTCTACATATTATAGTGCACTGAACTGCTGTACAAGTGGAGCCAGCTACAGAGCTCAACTATGTTGAACTGCAAGGTCTTAATTTATTTTGCTCTAAATTCACCACAAAGTATTTCAGTAAGCACTAATGTGTAAATGCTCCAGGTCAAGGGTAAAAGACAAGCAGATAAGAAAAAGCATAAGAACATCTCCCCAAAAAGTGATAAGGAGCATGGAAAAAAAGAAAAAGAGATAGAAATGCATGTATCGGCAATCCAGAGAGTTGTGGTGGAGCATTTATGTACACTAAAGTAACAAAATCTCTCTTTAACATTTTACTAGGTGATGCAAAAAAGCCACTTCCAAACTATTTTAAAAATTTTCAATATTATGATTATTTTGAATAAAGGATTATTAGAAGGGTAAAGCCAGAAGGTGCATGAATCTCAATTTAAACACACTTTTAAAACACATTTAATGCCACTTGCCTACCAGTGGTAGCAGAGCAGAGGGTAAATTAGCATCAGTTCTTCTGCATTTAAAATACCAACTCTTTTAAAAAAAGCCTCAAGTTAGAGGGGAACAGAGGAGAGCAGGGAGTGTTGATGAGTTAAACTTCAGGATGATATGTTGGATTCTGTGCAATCTCACTCTGCCTTTTCACATTGTCTGTGGAACGTTATTCCCTCCATCCTCCCACCTGAACAGGAAAACAGGCAGCTTCTTCATATGAAATTTCTCCAAAATTGTAAAGTTCCAAATCAGAAAGCTGCACTCACTGTAATAATGCTACCAACACTAAGATAAATTAAATGGACTGCAAAAAGTTATATATAGTTTTCACCTTTTCCTTTCTCCCCAAAAAATCAAAGACATGTCTTGTGACATGTATTTGCCTCCCTCCTAGGTGAATTCTTTATCACCGAGCCACTGACTCACCTTCTCCACTGATCCATCTGTTCAGCCCTGTGAAATTTTGCGACTTGCTGGCAAAGCTCAAGCAAAAGGGCAGAGGATACCCACCAGAATTTACCTTTCATGTAAGTTTTGGCACATGCTGAGATGTAACAGAACAACATGGAACCCAGGCTCCTACTTCTTGGGTAAATACTCTAACCACAAAGCTACTGCACAAAGTGGTGAGCACTATCACAAAGCACATTTTCTTTTGCTCAGAACAATGGTTAAAGAAACAAACTGGTACCACATCATTCAGACCTCACATTCAGGTGTGTCTATTAGGCATTACTGGGAGTGCCTGTTAGACTACAGAGAACTCATAAGGACACCATCTTCCTGAATACTAAATTGGTTTGTATGCGTTAGAAGAACACGAAGATGCTTTGATTCTCCAAGCCAGCAATAACACTGGTCAGTCATTGTAACAGGATTCAGAGGAAAACCCACTGACACAAGTTAGGTAGTGACCTGCATGGGAGGTGAAAGGGGACTTCGTAATTCTAGTACTGTGCTCTTAATGCTCAATATTAATACCATTCTGCTAGCATAGGTGACTGGACCTCAGGGTTTCTGCAAGAAAACATAATGGTATTATGAACAGGGTCACAGAATCCAGATGTTGCTACCCTCTTTTATAAACAGCCCGAGGCCCAGTTCTCCTGGGGATGAAGAAACTTCTAGATTTGGGCTTTTCTTTGCCGACTGCCAGGTTTGAGGTTTTTTTCCCTTATGGCAACCCCTGAAGATCGCACATCAAGGACACATGATGTTTCTTGTCCAAACTCCCCATTTGGGACACCAAACAAAGCCCTCTTTTTTTCCCTGATCTCACCTATTTGTATCTGATACACAGTCAAAACTGACTCCTGATTCTTTCAGAAAGCAGTGTCTCGTTCCCATTTTAGGCATTCATTTACTTTTGTGATCCTAAATCCGCTGCTTTGGGGGAAGAGAAACCTAAATGCTATCTGTTTCAAAAAATAAGTGAATAAATAAAAATCCCCTTCACTAAAATCAGGCCAGTGCCTGACCCACTTCCCTTGTTTGTCTTCTCTCTTAGAGGAATCCTTTTTCATTTTCATGTAAGTATCGGGAATTTCATACCACAGCAGAAAGCTACCTAATCATCAGATTTACTCTCCATCATCTACCTAATAATGGAAAGAGGGAATTAAGAAAAAGTAAATGCTACTAACCAAACACTTTGCATGCACTGTCACAAAACTCTTCTTGCATCTTCTTTAAGATTCTGGTACTTAAACTAATGTATGTATTTCAGGGGAAAGTGAGTATTCCCCTTGCTTACTGCAAGTCATCCAGGTGGAATTCTACATGCTCTGAACAGCCATCTTTAAATAAAACTGAAGAATTCAAATTAAACTCAGTACAGTAATGCATGGCTCAACTGCACCAGAACCAGCAGTGAAGTGTATTCACTCTAAATTGTTTTCCCTTTTATCTCCCATTAATTACTAATGGACAGTAAAGCAGGCAGACAAAAAAACCAAACTCCAATCCTTACTCTAATTTACAATCATAATAAGAAAAAATGCATAGTCACCATTACAATGTGTCAGTGCTGAGCACTTTCATTGTCATTTCGCTAACATCACATCTGAAAGAAATTCTCATATGTTAAACAAAAAGTAACCTCACATCTGAGGCTGAAAACTTTTATTTTAACCAACAGCAGCTCTGCTTTCATGGTTGCTTGTTTTTTCATTTTTTCTTTTCCAATGAAACTGGAAGTTTTTTTACACATACATTTAAAATATGTATCTATATTTGGGAATTATACCAGACTGTCTTGCTATCAAGCCCATTTTCTTGCAATAGAAAATCTCCCCCAAAAGTATGTTTTCAAACGACTGCCATGGAAGACAAATCTACCAGTATCTGGCAAGATACTGGCAAGCAAAGGGAGCTGTATTAGTCAGACAGGGCAAAATGACTCTGCCACAAAAACAGTGCTCAGAAGCAATATGTACAGAGCATGTCAGATAACACCTACCTCTCAAGACTGTGGAGAGTGAAAAAACAAACAAACAAACAGGTTTTATGCTAAAATCCTGCTATTAGAACTCTCTCTTAGGGAAAACAAAAGATAATGTCTGCTACTGAAGCGGGAAGGCATTCTGAGTTTACACACAGAACTCATATGCTTCAATTGACCAAAATACTTTAACATGGAACATGCCTGTCTTGGAAGGGTAAGTGTAAATAAAAAATTTGAAGTATCTTTGTATTTTCTTTTCTTAACCACACCCACCCCCCAAAAAACCCAACTCAAGCCAAAAAAAAAAAAAAAAAAAAAAAAAAACCAAACAACCCAAACACCACACACAAAAAAAACAAACAAAAAAACCAACCAGAAAATAAACTTCTTAAAAAAAGTCAGAGACCTCTGAAATTTACCCTGGTTAATACCAGGACTTCCCTGCGGAGTACTTTGTAACTACAGTCCAAAGACGACAGTTCTTTTCATGAAAAAAACTAGAAAAATCAAAACCAACTATGGATATGCACAGTTTATTGATACTATTAAATCTGTTCTACTTGCAGTATATTCTAGTTTCTGTATTTTTATTTTCCAGAAACTCATTTTCTTAACTAATATACTTTATACAGAAAGACAGGACTATTTTTGGAGTCTATTCACTATATATTAAAATAAGACATTTTATCATGAGTTGCAAAAACCACATATCAAATTATGCTCATGGAAAGACAAAACAAAGCTTCAGTTTTATTGTCTATATCTATCATAATAAGTCTGCAAAACCTGTAAGACTGTTCATATATAGGTATTTCCATGTTTTGCTTTGCATCCAAAGCTAGGCACATCCCAAAGTATTTTCAAAGCCAGAGCTCAGACTTCACTTATGCTCATCACAAGAGTTATTGATTTGAAAGGTTAAAAAAAGCAACCATTAACAAGCACACAGCTAATAAGTCATTCCTTTGCTGTGTACTTATCAGATAGTGGAAGCAAATAGCTGAGCAAAATCTTTGTAAATGTTACAGTATTAAATAAAAAACAACCTAGTATGGGAAAAAGGAAGGGATACAAAAGTTCAGAGGACAGAATTGTGTGGAAAAGTAATGAATTAAAAAAATTAAACAGAGAAACCCTAGGTATGAACTGAGAAAACATGTAATGATTTAAAATTTCATAAATGCTAGGCAGAAAAAAAAGCTAAATCAAAACCCTCCACTAGATGAGGTGATTGCATTCTGGGATATGCTTCCAAGACACTTCTACCTCTCACAGAAGTACATGCAGGTCCCCCCAGTCCCAGTGCAAATTAAACCAGAAGCAAACTGGCCTTTGATAGTATATCATTTCACATACCCCAAAGTCTCAGAAGCTGTTCATAGGCCAAAATATTCTTTTTCAAGACACTGAAAAAGTCTTTTTAAACACAACCATATAAAAAGACTACTGCATTATTTGTGCTCTAGGCAATCTTAATTCCAAAATACCACTTGTGGCTTACTTTTATAAACATAGAGGTAAATTGTTTGCAGGAACAGACTATTTACCTAAGTAAATTTACATTTGTAGGAATAGGCCCTGTGTTCAAAATTTAGGATGAGCAGCGACATGTGACAGAAAAAGTCACCATCTCAGTACCAAAAAGCAAACTACCCAGAATGCTTGTAGAGAGCAGCATCCTACACCATGATAACCAGCATCCTAAGTACAGCAAAACTCCACAAATACCCCTGCACAATATGGAAGACTGCAGTATGTTACTTGAGATTACACAAGAAACATTCACCAGGACAGCACAGCGCTCTTCCTTTGGCAGCAGTAAGAACTAGCCACTGCTATTAATACAGCAGTGCTACCTCCACAGTCTCAATCTCTTGTGCCATAAGCATGACTGTCCCTTTGCAAAGTGCTTAGCAATTATACCTTAAATAACCCCTCTGGCCATTAATCATTTACTCATTCACACATGACATATTGTTTCCCAATCCAGTACCCCAAGTGACAACTTCCACTAGTATTTTTTTGCAAAACTTTTTTTGACAGAAAACACTTCTATTTCAAAGCCATACAAAGTAGCGACGTTATTGGGTGTGAACAATTTCCTTAATAAAAACATAAGGCCTAATGTTAGATTAAAAGTTCCACAGACTGTTGTGAGATCCACAGTTATTTGTACTGCTTTGTACCCTGAAAGCTCAATCCACAGTACAATACATACAGGTTTTGGTTATCTACAATCCAACTTAAAACTCTAGTGACTGAAAACCTGGGGAAGTCCTTCAACCTTGTGTCATGGTTTAACCCCAGCTAGCAACTAGGCACCACACAGCCACTCGCTCACTCCCCCCCACCTAATGGGATGGAGGAGAGAATCGGAAAAAAAGTAAAACTTGTGGGTTGAGACAAAGACAGTTTAATAGGACAGAAAGGAAGAAAATAATAATAAAATTACAATAATAATAATAAAAGGACTGGAATATACAGAACAAGTGATGCACAATGCAATTGGTCACCACTCACAGACCAATGCCCAGTTAGTTCCAGAGCAGCGACCTGACCCTCTCCCCCCTCCGGCTGACTCCCTCCAGTTCATATACTGGACATGACATCCCATGGTATGGAATACCGCTTTGGCCAGTTTGTGTCAGTTGCCCTGGCTGTGTCCCCTCCCAGCTTCTTGCGCCCCTCCAGCCTTCTTGCTGGCTGGGCATAAGAAGCTGAAAAATCCTTCATTTATTATAAACACTACTTAGCAACAACTGAAAACATCAGCATAACCCTCATTCTAAATCCAAAATACTAACACTACACCAGCTAATAAAACAAAAATTAACTCTACCCTAGCCAAAACCAGGACACTTCACAACTTAAGTTTCAAGTTGGCAAATCCTACATTGTACTCAACCACAATCTAGTAAACAGAACCCATATGCGTAAAGAGTTACAACTAACATGGCAGTGAAAATTTGTTTTCCAAAGTTGCCTATTCCTAGCCCAGTTCCCAAACCTTCTTCTACAAGCACAGGGAAACAAAAACATAGACTTCTCACCCCATCCCCAATCATCCTTTGTGGAAGTCTCATAGGAATTAAAGCCCTAGACAATAGCCCAGAGAGAGATGTTTTTCAGGAACAGCCGTTTCTTAAATTAAAGTGTCAATTAGGACAGAATGACTTTGAGTACACACTAAACAGTTATCTCTTCCTAAGAGTTCTCTCTTCCTAACTTTAATGCGCAGCAGTACAAAAAGCTTTAAGTGTCATCAAAAAATGACAATATACCTAAGAGTATGTTAGAAGTATTTCTTCCATGAGAAAAAGTTTGTTCAAGACACTATAAAAACTAGAGGTACTTTTCTTCTAGATGTAAGACTTCATGTGGAAATGGCATAAAATAACCCTTTATCTAATGACTAAAGCTAACCAACTCCTCTAAGTAGAAAAAAAAAAATCTCAAGTTTTTGGTGGAAAAGAATCTAATTTTCAAATTCAAAATACACTGGAAAGACTAACAACCTTTACTAGTCAAAGAAAAAATACTTCTGCAATTAAGCTACTGCCTTTTCTTTGCACCCTTTGCTATAAAATATTTACAGCAGGAAACAAAAAAGTCAGCTGATTAGTTTACCCATTGCTGCATTATAGCAAAGTGCTGACTTTTTGATGTTACTAGATAAACTGCAGTACATAATCAGACATTCAAAATGACATACATAAAGCTTCAAAGAAGACCAAAGCACCACAGCCCTGTACAGCAGCTTGCAAACTGTGCCATGCAGCCAATTACCACCAGTCCACTTAACTGTAAAAACAAAGTCTGATACAGGTGATTGGTTTAAAAAAAAAAGAAAAAAAGAAAAAAAAGAAGCATTTATCAGGAAAAGAGCAAAATAAGAAAACAGTACTTCATTTCTTGCCTCGAAAGAAGCTCCTAGAAAGTTACCTGCACGGCAAGCATAAGGTTAGTCCTCAAGACAGGACAAACTTGCCATCACCAGGCTCACAGAGTATCACAATCAAAGTTTGCATGATTTAAGTTCACAGAAATACTGCAAAAGTCAGCTACTTCTTGCCCAGCTAGCATAACCCTTTCATGACATAGAAGGTGAATGGTACAGGGAGGCAGAGGGGGGCAATAAAAATAGCCAGGAGAGAAAGGACGGTCATCACGGAAACTAAGCATTTCCCTACACCAAAATCTGAACAAGAACTGGAATCCCAGTAACTTTGCCCAGCTCTTGGAAATGCTTCATTGATATAGTGCTCAATGTCAGAGGTGGTTTCCAGCACCTAACCCAGTGACTGCTCCTTGATGGCTAAGGTCAGTCTGTGAAGACATCAACCCAAACATCTCAACTTGCTAGTTTACCAGCTGAGTTAAAGCAAATCCTCAGGCTTGTTTTTAATCCAGAAGGAAAAAAAAAGAAATGAAAAAAAAATCTGCAACATGGAGCTACAGATTTATCTACTCAAATACACTTCCAGCCCTTCAACCTCATTAGTGTGCAGAAACACAATGATCTTGCAATTCGCAAAACTCTCACTGACCGTTCTCACTTTCAAAACCTTGATTTGTACCATTTAGCTTATGAATTATACTTGAAGCAATTAAAACAGTATTACCTACCTCCAGTACACAAAACCCTGGGCATCCTGCTTCTCATAAGTTATAAGGTTTTTTAAAGATGTGGGGAAAATTTATATATGCTTTTTAATGGATGAAGGTTTTAGGATGACAGTTTCAGGACTGTCATTTCTGCAGCTGTTGCAAAAGAAAGGAAGGATATTTGGGTGTTCCCCTCCCCCAGCCCTTCTCTGTTTAACTGTTACAAAACTGTATTTCCAAATGTAAACCATGCTTAATTGTCTGCGTATCCAGGACACACACTGAACAGTTCATAATCTTCTCGATGCTTAGCACAGGATATTGGACAGTTAAGCTGTGGATAGCAGCAGGGCTTGAAAACATACCCAGAGATACACTGCCATTACAAATCCCTCCTAAGCACTCATACAAGCAGCTGCCTTGTTCAGCACTCTCACTCCAAGAAACCTGACTTCCCCTCTAAGTTTAAGGAGTTCAAACACTTCAATTACTGCAGTTATACTCCAGGGCCAGGATGACTTGAGCAGCATTCAGTTCTTTCGGACATTAACAATTCATATCACAGGAGCAATCTCCTAAGAGCAAGCAGCTCACAGATATTGGAATTCAAGGAGAAGTTTCAAGTAACATGTTGAGAGCCAAAAAACAGGTGGTTCCCAGATATGTCCAGCATATTATTGAATTTTAAAGACTGCAAAGTCTCTAATCATAAGATACATTGCTGACAAGTTGTTGAGTTACAAGCTGACTGTCCTTCCTAGACTAAAACCTAAACTTGAGGTGAAATACAAAGTTCTTTCTGTAAGCCAAGAGGGCTTCAGACAGCCTTCTCCCAAGTTCTCCCTCTCTAATTGCAGTTTCTCACGCATAATTTCAGGGAAGTTGCTCCCAGCAGCAGTAAACTAACTGATATAAATCAGCTGATTGTGTGATACCATCTACTACCAAGAAAACTGAATATTTTTCAAGTTCAAAAGCTTCCATTTGGAAGACAATCTGTGAATTGCTTGAATATTAACTATGAGCACTGCCATGTCCAAAACCTGAACTGAAAGCTAAGCCTAAGATCAGGTATCACTTCACATAAACATAGATCAGGTATCACTTCACACACTAAGACTACTCGTTGGTTTGGGACCCTTTCCTCCCTTTTTGAAAAAAATAAAAGGAGAAACTTATTTTTAGGAAGCTTTCAAATAAAAAAATTGTACTTCCCTTATTTTATGCTCGTATTAAAAAAAAAAAGTCACAGTGGTGAATTGAGACATCAGAAACTAACAAAAATTTGTTCTGCTGAAATAGGGGCACATGATAAAATTATCTTGATGTTAAATAGGAAGTTCTCCAGAAAAGGAGATTATCTTGCCACTCCCCAGCCCCCAAAATAAATAGATACTCCAACACAGACTTGCACTTGCACTCACAATGCACATCATGAGGTATAATTTCCAGAAAAACTCCTAGGTCACAACTATGATTTCACTGAAGGATTAACCAGAAGGTGGGGCTATCCCATCAGCTGCATCCTGTCATCCATCATTATATGCAGGTGCAAAACACACACTGAAAGCTACCTGCAAAACAGGGAAGCCTTTTCATTAAATATAACCTGTAAAGGTAGCGCACGCATGTATTTCTCTAAAAGAACATCACTGGAGAGCTAATTCTCTCATGATGCTAAAATAAATACAAAAAAATCAACATTCATACCACAAGGCTATACAGAGGCTTCACAGCATTTTTACACCATACAGGTGCACAGAAAAATTTCATCTCTGCCCATAACATACTACAGAAGGCTTACAGCTGTTAAGTGTACAAAATAAAAGTTCACCCAGGCCAGGATCCCTAAACATCTGACAAAGCTCAATGTCTGAAAACAGTTTATGCTCAAGAAAAACACCACCCCACCCCCTGATACGCAGCCTATTTCTCAGATTCTCTCTGTCAAGCATTTGAACGGACACCTAAAGAAACACTTGCTATACTAGATTTCCACAACCGTAAGAGGAGGCAGGAAAACAACCCAAAATATTAATAAACTCCTGCCCAAGGAGTGTGAAGTTAAACGGACGTTCGGCAGGCCATGCCGCATGGCTCCTGAAGCAAGTGTTATTCCAGCCGCCGTGTTTTCCACCCAATACCCACACGCCAGGCTATCCCGCCGGGCAGGGCAAGGTAGGGCAGGGCAGGGGCCACGGCGTTACGAGGCCAGCAGGACAGGGGGTCACCCACAGCCTTTCCGCTTCGCGGAGCGTTGAAGTTTTGCTGTAACGCCGCCCGGCAGAGCCGGGAAGCGCCTCCGAACGGGCCACGCACCGCAGTGTAGGGCGCGGACGAAGAAGCGCGCCCCGCGGTCACCGGCGGGCTCAGCGCCGCGAAGCCACCGGCTCCAGCCCCTCCCGCCGGCAGACCCGACCCGACCCCCCCCCCGCCCCAGCCAGGCCCCGAAAACTGGCACTGCTCCCACCGCAGGGAACGTACCCGTCCCAGCAGGCAGGAACACGCACGGCGCCGTTCCCGCAAAGAGCTGCCGAGGCCTTGCGACCCCACGCGCACCCGCCGCTCCGCGACCGGGATGGGGCCGGCAACGGAGAAGTCCCTGCGGACGGGGCGGGCCCCGCCCCGCCTCAGTCCCGACCCCGTCCCCGCCCCGCGGGAGCCTCGCCTCGCCTCGCCTCGCCCCGGCCCTGTCCCCGCTGCAGCCCGGCCGGCCCGCGCTGCCGAGGGCGACGCCCGGCCCGCGGGGCTTCACCTTTGCGGCAGCCGCCGTCCCGAGGGCTGAGGCTGACCCGCAGCCCCCCCCGCCCCCCCCCCGAGGGACAGGCGGAGGCTGCCGCTCGCCGTGCCGCGCCGTGGCGGCGGCTCCGCGCTACGCCCCCGCCGTCTTCATGCGAGCGCCGGCAACGGCGGCAGCAGGAACCTGCCCGCACCGCAGCGCGTCACGGCCCCGCCCCGCCCCGCCCCGGCCTCGCGCAGGCGCCCCGCGCCGCCACCGCCGCCGGCGGGGGGAGCCCGGTGCCCGGCCTGTGCGGCGCCGGCGCCCGGCCCCGGTAGCCCCGGAGGTAGAGGAGCGGAGCCGGCGGCTGCTCGCGGCGGCGCCGGAGGAGCCTGCGAGGGGAAGACGGGAAGGTCCTTCACCTGGCCACGGGCTGCCTTCTCCCGGCCCGCCTCGGTGCGGTGCTGCTGCGGGCCTTCCCAGCGGCCGCTGAGGCGCCTCGCCGGTGGCCTGGGCCGCGTGGCGAGGGAGGGGCGCGGGCCGCCTCAGGCAGCGGCTGCACGAACCGGGAGGCGCGTGGGAATCATACGGTTGCAAGATCAGCGTGACAAGTCGCGTGAATCCGCCTCGCCGGTAGCGTCACCCTTCAGACCGGCCGCTGGCATCCCAGCTTTCCTTATTTTCCCGGTGCACTTCCCCCCGGCCCAGCGGAACTTCCACACCCGGCCTTTCACGGCAGGTGAAGCCGTAGATCGCGACTGCCCAGGGCACCGAGGAAGCGCTGAAGCAAGTAAGAAAACTCAAGATGAGTGACTTGTAAAAGCCAAAGGCTTCATTCTCTTCCCCCCCGCCCCCCACCCTTCACCTCCACGTCTTTGCAAAAGGGAAATAATGCTTCATCCGCTAAAAAAAAAAAAAAAGTTACTTTGTCTGGTAAATTAACCTCTTGTGTGCCCGGTTGTGAGACACTCAGTGTCACTGATGACTTCTGAAAGTGGGCAATTTAATGTCCCTTCCTGACACTTGCTGATCTGTAACAACCCAGAAGTAACATTTCCTTCTTCATGAAGTTCCTCAAACAAAGAAAGGAAACTGCTAAGAATTCCGAGGTCAAATCTTTATACTGACAGTTTAAAAAACTTACAAACAAACAGCAGCCCTTTAGTGAAGGCTGGTAAATTGACATCCAGTTCAAATCTCATTTCTGCTAATAATAGCTAATGATAAAGGCACAATCCCTAATAGAAATATGCAAGGTTCATTTCCCAGTAACAGCGTGTAACCATGGAGTTACCTGTTCCAATTCTTAATCAGTTAAAAAGCAAGACTTCAGATCCTTTAAATTGTACACACTTTTATTCATCTTGCCTTACAAAATACATACACCTGGCTACAGGATTTGCAACTACTGTCTTACACACCATAATTTATTCCACTCACGAAGACAGGAACAAAGATATCCAAGACTTTTCTACTGCCTAGGAAGTAGCACCGCATTCTACTGCCAGTGACAGTCAGCAACTATTCCTAAGGGCTGATTCATCTGAATTTTTTACAGTTACCGCTTGTCACTCCTTTAACTCAAGACAGCGTTACAGTGTTAGAAAGGTGAGTTCTGCTTATCACGCATGCAACAGTCCACAGATGATCTGCACAAGAACATACATATCTATACCTTCCGGACACAGAACAAACCTGCAAGCTTCTGCAAGTCAGCAGAAGCCGCGCAGGTTAGTAGTAGGGGACTACATTCGTGTAGCTGTGTCAGATGGGAGATACCTGGTTAAATGCATGGTGTCTAGCTAACTAGCATCAGCCAATTTCTACCCATTAAATCAGGAAAGTCAACAAGTTTTGGTGAAGTTGATTCAAGTTTAAAGTGCTATAACATTCTTTAGTCCATTACCATATAATTTATGCATAAATGCTTGATTACATTTTCTTAAGTCCCCTTCCCACCGTATTAACATGAATGGATAGGAGTAATTAAAGCATATAATCATTTGTCCTTGATTTTATTATTCACTTGGTCTTCCTCCAGTAAATAATTCAACACTAATTAAGCTTCCCAGGACTTGTAAACCTAGGGGTTACAATTAGAACATACACATGTATTTGGAAGGAGATTCCCCCATCTCCTACCTTAACAGGTTTCTCCAGTCACCTAGCATGAATGCGAAGAATGCAGATATCCAGCATGCAGGAATTTAGCAGCACATTGGCAACCAGTAGGAACAGTCTCACTCATTCCTTAACGGGTCACATTGGACAACGATTTAAGAGAGAAAACTTTCAACAGCAAACAGTACAGCTACAAGTTTTCTGTGAAGTTCTATTAATGGAATTATTTTAAATGCATAACTTTGTCTAAAGTAAAGCGGAAGACGTGGAATAAACTCAAGTATGACTCAGGCAGAGACAAAAATAGTGTCAGGCAGGCTCTGGCAAATAAAGAGCAAATAAGGGGGGGTGTAGATAAATATCTCCCAAATTTTTTAAAGCTGAAGTCAAAGTCAGTTTACTTAAGTTAGTTGAGAAAAGAATGTTTTTAAACAGCTCTGTATGTGTCCTGGCACATGACAAAAATGAATTAGTTAAAAATACGAGAATTCTCTAGTGAAGAAAGAGGACACAGCATTAGATCCAATTAATTTAAGACTGGGAAAAAGTGTAATTTCATTTAAGAAAGAATAAGTTACCGTAATAATACAAATACTCGTATTGGTTACTGAAACCCATTAACTTTTCTCACTGTTAATGTAAACAAAGAATGCAGAAGATAAAAGCTGGGGGGGACGGGACTGCATTTATCTTAATTATTTCACCCAAAAAGTTGTTCTGTGCAGAACTCCTATTTTTACTAGCAAAACATCTGTTTATGGGAAGTTAAAAGGTCATTGATTGACTGAACCTAGATTCCACCACCCCCCCCCACGCCCCCGCCAAAGTGATACCACGTTTAGGATTTACTTCTACAGAGGACAAGTGCACCTTTAGAAAACTTGACTCTGGTGTACAAATGCAGTAGCAGGCCACTGCTGTTCTTACTTACATAATAAGACCAATTCAGATGCAGTTTACTTATATGAGACTGTTTTTGAACACATTACTGTGTGCAAAAGTGAATAGTTTATCCACTGAATCTTTTCTAAAGATATACTTAAAAATCACGTTAAACAGAATACAATTCTAAACATTTATCTGATGCTGTGAAGTTAATATAATGGGTCATTATTCTTTTGATTTCACAAATTTTACAACATTTCAAGTAAAATCTTTAACAGGCATACAAGACTATTGCAAACAATTAACATTTTATTTAGCCAGAGAAAATAATACACCTCTGGTGTTTTGAAAATAAGGTGATGGCAATTTAAATTGCCATTAAGTGAAAGCTTGACGGGCATTCCTTCTCTGAAAATAGCAGCAACAGTAATATTGCCTTGTGGAGCAGAACAGGTTCCACACAAAATTAAGTCTCATTTTGGTATTTGTGGGGAACTCAGTCATAGGAATATACAGGACAATCCAAGCACTTAGGAAAAAAGTAACAAATACATGTCAAGCTACACACAGTCTGGAAACGCAAGGACATCAGAGGTGTCCAGCATCATAAGCTAAAAAGACAGCTAATATATTTGCACAAATCACATTGCATTCATTTGCTATTTTTGACAAGGCAATACGAGCAATGAATTGAGTGACAGATTGCTGATGTTTATGTAGAGACCAAAGTTTTCAAAGACAGGCTCCCACTCCCAACAGCATGTTTATAGTCTATTAAATAAACATTTACTGCTATGTAAGCAGTACAGTATGACTTCCAGGTTCAGACCATACAGCTAAAATAATCGCAAATAATTTTAAAAGTTAATCATTATCCCCTCTGGGAGCAGGAAAAGCAAGGAGAATATGAAAAAGGTCTTAAAAATACTTTAATGGGTAGCAATATGTAAGCATTATTAGATTCTACCTGCTTCCTTTGTAATTACCACCTGGCTACTCATTGTTCCGTATTAACAGGCCTTGCCTGTTTCTGTACTCCTGTGTACTGAATATACCAAATCAGTTCCAGATAACAAACATGCTACCAGCTCTCAACTCTGAAAAACAATCACTCCCTCATTTGAAAGCCAAGACTTGTCTCTGCAAACACACTGGAGAATTTGTTTTTGGTTCTTTATCTCTAGATATGTCATTCCTCCCTAACAATTAGAACACTTGGTACTTTTCCAAGTAGCTGCTGTTCTTTTTCACCATTGAGAGGATCCTTTGTACTCTGCTATGTATTTCAATGCCGGCAAAAGCATTTCAGTTCAACTTCACATCTGTGGTTCATTCAGCTACTCTTGCTTCTGTAATACTACAAATAAAATACCCGTGAATAGTCTTTGCACAGAGTAATTAAGAACGTATAGATTTGTACCCTGGTGGATATTTTCATTTTCAGTGTTCTGGAGATTGAGGGTGGGAAGGAGTGGGTGTTGTTTTTCAGGGCAGGAAGGGGACAAATTTCTGAAGTAATGCACCATGTTTCAAAGTCTGATACCAAGTCAGCCACTTTTATCCACATGCCTTCTACAATCACATTTAATTTATGTATGCAAGATATTAATGCAAAAAAAAAAAAAAAACCAAAACCCCAAGCCCAAACAACAAAACCAAGAGTGAATCTCATGAGTTTCAGTCAAACAAGAACCTCCATACTCACAGTTAAAAAGGTAAAATTTATGCCTATCATTTAATTTGTGCACTGAGGGCAATATGTTGCTACTTCTTCATATCCTGACTACTGTTATCAGTGCACCAGATTTTGACAGCTCATATTAGGACAAAGCTGTCAGCTAAGTACTATGAAGCTGCAAACTCAAGCAGTTTTTAAGGTTGTTTTGTTTTTAAATAGGCCTTTAATCTGGAATAGCCTGTAGTAAAGTCATTCATATATAGGCACATTAAAGAACAGCAAGAATTAAAATAGACTTTGGTCCAACTTAAGGTCACCTTCTTTCTGTTTATGAAAACATTTGTATATTTTCACATATCTCCATTTTCCTTTTCTCCCTGCACCAATTACTTCCATTAAGGGCATCCAGAGCAATTTTAAGTTCCTGAAAAATCAGCCGTATTTTAAGCAAGGCAAAAGGTAAATAATCTTCACAAATTACTGAGATACCTACTTCTTGGGGGAAAGCTAACTGAAAATAACTTGCAGCAGGTGACCTCTCCTCCCATGATGGATTTAAGACACTTCCTCGTAACGTCAGAGGCAAAAATCTACTTAAGCTAGCTTCTGTTTGGTTAGTTAAGCACATGAGCCACTGTCTTTTACATTGGTGATCTTTGACAGAAACACTGGAAGCATTCAGTTTAATAAAGATCAAATCCACTGTAAACGGCTCTAAAAATGTAGTTCCCTTAGACATGCCAGCTGGTTCCCGCCCCACAAGAGAGATAATCCGCACATGTGAGTAAACGCTGCAGAGAAACACAGTTACATAATCTCTAGCAGATATGGTTCATTAAAACGGACAGGGCAAAAGGAAGGGGAGGAAGCGGCTGACACGGGGGAAAAAAAAAATCGCCTCAAGCCTGTCTGCTTTCAATTCAGCAATTCAAATCCGGAAAACCGCCAGAACGACCCGCGTGGCTGAGCCACGCCGCCCGCTCAGCCCACGACCCCCAAAACCCAGCAGTCAGCACCGCGCCTTCCCCAAACTCCCAATCGCACCAGGGTGCGACCAGCCGCCGGGCGGACAGCGGGGGACGCCAGAAACGGACCGAGAGCGGGCACCGCGCGTACCTGCAGAGGCGGAACCGGGCCATCGCTGGCAGCGGTTCGCCGACACTGGGACACACCTAGAGACGGAGATTCCCTGCTCTCGCTAAGCGGCAGGGTCTCCCCCCCGCCCATGCCCGTGCCGCCACAGCCTCCACATGCCGCCAGGCCTCGGGCCTCTTCTCAAGTCTTCTTCCTCCTCAGCCCGAGCCAGGCGTACTGGCGCCCCTGGTCTGCGGAGTCCTGCCGCTCCCCCCGGGGCTCCCCCCCGCCTCTCCCACACCACGCGGGGCTGAGGGCACCCTCTCCGGCAGCGAGCTCGGCGGAGCCCTCGCTGCCGCACCCGCCTCAGCCCGCCACTCCCTCAGACCACGGCGCGGACTCAACGGCTGCCCGCGCGCCAGGCGGCACCGGGCTCGACGCCACCGCTCTTTCTCACCCTGCTCGCGCCGCCACCTCCTCCCCCCCCCCCCCGCCCCCCCGCCCCGCACCGCGAGCCGTGGTAAGCGCATGCGCCTCTGTGGAGGGGCGCGGGGGGAGTCCCGCCGTGTGTGTGCGCTTGCGCTGGGATCCTGGGGCAGGGTTCGCGGGCTCCTGGCGGCGGCGGCGGTCGGCGGCTCAGGCGGTCGTGGAGGGCAGAAAGGAGCGGTCCGGCGGCGCGGGACGCGGCGGGTGAGGCCCCCTGCCCAGGGCGCGGAGGGTGCGGGGAGGGTCGTGGTGTGCCGCGCCGCGGTGCCGCCGGGGGCAGCGCGATTGCCTCTCGCCTCGCCTCACCTCGCCTCGCCTTGCCTCGCCTCGCCTTGCCTTGCCTAGCCGGAGCGCCAGGCAGAGCCGGTCCCGCTGAGGGAGGAAGGGAGTCCTCGGCGGCGGGTGGGCGCGGCGGCGGTGCCCCGCGGCGGGGCGGGCGGGCGGGCGGGCGGGCGAGGGTTCCGCTGCCCCTTACCCTGCGGCGGGGCGGAGGAGCCGACCGGCCTGTCAGCGGGCGGCCGCTCGCCGCGCCCGACGACCGACGCCCGACGACCGGCGGGAGTGAGGCTGCAAGGAGCGGCGCCGAGACGGCGCCGGGAGGGTCTGGCAGTGCTGGCGTTAATGCCTGACATTCAAGCGTGATTTCCCTTTATTTTAATTAGTTTCCCACGTTATTTCCTCGTCCCAGACCGCTGAGCCTGGCAGACCCTGCGGTCGCCTGAGGGCTAGTCACGTACTGACAGGGGGCGAAGGGACGCTGAGCGTGGCTCGGGCGAAGGGACTCCCGGACTGGCTTTCAAAATCCGTTTGATCCCCCCCCCCCCACCCCTTTTTGTTAACTGCCGGTGCCTGGGAGGTCTCATGCCACGGGGGCCTTTGTTTAAAGCTTCCATGGCGGCTTTGATGAAGCTGTTTAGAGCTCGCCGGGCTGGTAGGTGTCTCGTGCAAGATCTCCGACTAGATAAGGGCAGGTTTAGCATTGCCAATATCTCAAAGGCAGGCTGAGTGGCTAAACATAAAATTCCTCTGGGCTGCCCCGCGTATCATGAGATTGCGAAAGCACAAAACCAGTTCGAAATAACTAGTCGGTAGTGTTTAAAAATTATATTCCAGTCTGAAGTTGCTTAACATGGCTGCGATAATCTTGATATTACGTTCTGCTGAAGAAGTCAGAGGAAATACGCCCATTTTCACAAATTCGTTTGGACACGCTTTGTATGAATAACGAACTTGTGTGTGGTCTGTTTTACAGTTCCCTCTTTTCGATTCCTTTCACAGAGCAGTGGGAGGACATAGGTATTTCTAATAGTGTAAAGCAACAACAACAAAAATTTGTGATATCTACATCTCTTCTAAGAGAGGATTTCTTGACATTGTTTCCCATTCGATTTCCAATTTGACAGTACACTGTTTATTATGGCTCTGTACTGCTAAAGTTTTGGTGTACTTAGTTTTTGAGGTTTCATAGCCCACAAGCTAGTTGTAGAGAACCAGTGAATAAGAAAACATTTTTTTTAAAAGAATTTTTATTAATAAGTTTTTTGGGCTGGTTTTATGTAATGGTAGCTGTTTAAATGAAATCAGGTTAGTTAGTCTCCCTTTCTCACCTGATTCTTGGCAGGGGGGGCGGGGAGAAATTACTCCCATGAAGCACTTTTTCTAATTCATGCATAATGTACAGTGTCTCTGATACAGATTTAAAGGTGCAGTATCATGGTTATGAAAGCTTCGGTAGAAGATGATGATTCAGGATGGGAACTCAGTGTGCCTGACAAGATGGAAAAGAGTAATACAAGCTGGATAGATATAACCGAGGATTTTGAAGAAGCTTGTAGAGGTCAGTCACACTGCTTGTGTTCTGAGAAAACTTGGAATCGTTTGGGGGACTAAGCGTAGTTCTTTGAGGTGTTTTAAGCAATAGTTTGACCCAGGTTCGAGCTCCAGATGAATGCAACTACCTTGATTCTGTGTTTCCCTGTGTTTAACTTAACTGTGAGGTTGGAAATATCAGAAGAACCTCACCTTGCTTCCTCCTCCAGATTACATAAATATCTTTTTTCAGTCATGTTTTTTCATCTTATGCGTTTTTGCACCCGCTTTTTTTCTTTGCAAAGATTTCTTCCTCTCTCTTCTGCCAAATGGAAGCCTCGTTCATCCATGCAGAATCAACAGTCTGTTTTTTCCTGCACATTTTTGGATCTGTAGGGTCCAATGATTTATTCATTTAATTGGTCAGTGCATCATTTTTCATCTTTGAAACAAGGCTGAGCTTCTGAGGAGATGCAATGCATCCCAGTCACATGGAAGCAGTTGCTTCCATTTAAACAGTGCCTTTATTGTTGTTAGATATTAGTGCTAGTTTACTGTGACGATGACTTTATTTTTTCAGCTGATTTTATGATGACATTATGGAAAAATAAATATAAAACTGCAACTTACCACACACAATATTACATAATGATAAACACAATTTCCTTATGCCGTCAAATAATTCCTGTATATTAATGATATACTGTTTGTGTACCCATCAAATACATCTAAAAGCTTCATTAAAAGTAATGAGGAAAAGCAAGCCTTTCAGAAAACTCTCCTGGAGAAAATCAGACATCTGCATAAAACAGCACAGAAAATGGCTCTCCTGTGTTCCAGGCTATTCAGATGCTACTCTTTGGTAATTGTAAAACCCCTTTAACTGTTGGAATAACAGAGAGGGATGAGGAAAGACTCTGAAAAACTGGATTTTTTTAGCCTTTCAGTCTTGAAAGTGCTTTGTCAGTAAAAGCAAATGAAGGTGAAGTAGAAATGTCTGGTCTGCTTCCCACACCTTGTTCTCTCTTAGCATAAGACAGTTTGGGGTGTGACAAGACTATCCTGGAAAAGTTGTGCTAGAATGATGATTGTAATTGGTTTCCCTGTTCTGTTCCTTTGTAGAACTGAAGTTAGGAGAACTGCTTCATGACAAGCTGTAAGTATGCCTGTGAGATAGTTCAGGTTTTTAGATAAGATTAGTGCAAATATGTTAATGTTCATTAATAAGTAAGTCATAATAAGCAAGTTGGTATCAACTAAGCTTTTTTTAAACTTTTGCTTTAAATAAAATAGTATTTAGAATATCATTCGTCTTCAGCAGTATGTGTATGATGCACCTGGATGAATGCTGAACATTTCTCGTCATACCAGTCTAACATTACATTTTCAGTTAATCAATGTAGTTTAGAAGTTTATAGCACACCTAATGATCAGTGATGCTGACACTACTGAACCTACTGAACTATTTTATTGGACATGCTTTTATAAAAAAATGCCAGAAAGACTCTAAGATTTTGAATTTGGTTACCTCAAATGTCACTAACAAGTTTAGGGTAAACAATCCATGTGCTTTAACATAACTCTTAAATGACTTGCTAAAACAGAAATAGAAAGGTCTACAGATTAAGAAAAAATATATTTAAAAAAAAAAGCATGTGCTAAAATCTTGCTGAATTCATTAAAGAGTGACGTGAGATTAAAATATTTTAAAGATAAAAGTAAATTGTTTAGCCACACGAGTCTGTTCACTTGCATAAAGAAAAAAGTGCTTATTTAAGACTAATAGCTCAGAAAATGGAAGCACACTGTTAAATATATTGCTGCTTAAGAACGTGTGCAAGGATGTCACCAAGTAGTTACTGAGTAGAATCAAAGCAAGTTTTTGAGGTATATTTTTATACATAAGAGCATTTCAGAGCAAATACGCTTTTCAGAATTAGAATGTGCCACATGCAATAACCTTTTTTATATAATGAAGGCTTGTGCAGCAGTTCTGATGAATATCATATATACCAAAGGTGAGGCACTATATCCCTTCTTCTGTAGGGCAGTCTTCGTTTGGTGTGGTTCTTCCGCAAGCTTTTATGCCTTGACTACAGGTGATCCATTGTCACATGCTGGGGTTTTTTTGTGTCAGTTTTCTTAACATGCCCATTTTAAACAAAGTTGGTATATTCAATGTATATTATTGTCAGTACGTGGCATCTATATTGTCATTAGTTTGTGGGAGACATATATTACTTGGGTTTTTGGATGTAGCATAATAAAGAACAGCTTGTTCAGTTAATATCAGTTTATTATGTTATGTGATTTTAAAAAGGTGCTTTATCATTATGATCTAGAAGCAAGTATGCATAGATTTAGTAGTGGGATATTTGGCTCAGGAGTGTTCTTCAGCTTTAAAAAAAGGCTAAGAGTTTTACTTTTAGCCTTCCATTTTCTTACCTACTTGTTGCGAGATCCTCAAATTCCTGAAAACCATGATCTCTGAAGATCAGTAATAGTGTTCACATACCTTACCTTATTGTCTGTAGTCAGAATACAGTGTACCCAGTTTGTCATTGTATGTTCTTTTACATTGGTTTGTGAAGACTGTTTTGTGTAAAATAATTACATTTAGAACATTTTTTTATTGGTATTCTTAGTTTTGGTCTTTTTGAAGCCATGTCTGCCATTGAAATGATGGATCCCAAGATGGATGCTGGTATGATTGGAAACCAAGTTAATAGAAAGGTTCTTAACTTTGAGCAAGCTATTAAGGTTTGTGTGACTTTCCTGGTTTTGCCTACATTGTCTGTAAAAGTGTGATATAGTTTTATCAAATTGCAGTTAAGCACAATTCAACGTAATTCATGTTTTCAATCTTTACTTAAAATTAATTTTTTCTTTTTTGTTTTGGATAGTTAAATAAGAAATAGCTCGTGATGTTTACCTTTTTTGTTACCTACATTAACACAATGATGTTAACTCTTGCAGTGAAAAGTACTGTGAAATTGTTGGATATTGATACATCAGATAAATAAATTTCAGAAATGGTTTTGCAAGTCACCCTCTGCTTCCCCAAAATGTGTCTTTTATATGAAGATGTATTGGTTAGTCCCTCTTTAAGCTGAATGGAAACTAGCTTTCTTGCAAAAGCTGGAAATTAACACTTTATGAGACTATCTGTTCATTAGCATTGAACAGAAGCTGGCTAATTTAACAACATTGACAGTAATGATTAACTTTTGATGTGTGGTCAAGATAGACTGGTGGACGGAGGTTGAAAGACTTTCTGTTATGTTGGAAAAAATACTGCACTCAGAGGAAGAAATGTTTTTTACCACGGACCTTGTTTTGAATGGACTAAAAGAACTCTGTGTAAAATATTGGCCATCTAAGTCATGTAGAATGTATGCAGAATTGCATACATTGGACAAATAAAATGAAAGAAGTAGGTTTGCTGCCTTCTTGGTCCTGACCTTGAAGGCAATAAAACTCTACAGGTACCTGCAGCATAAAAGGCAGTTTTCAAAGAATGGATCCTGCATATTATTCCTTGTTCAGTCTTTATTATGATTGTACATATTGTATTGTGATTTAAGTGTTGGCAGTTAACTGGTTTTAAACTTCTATTGGCTACTCATAAATCAGAAATTTTATTTTAGCTTACTCTTTGAATAGCTTTATGTTTGATCAGTGTTGAACACACTGATGGGAAAGCAAAGTTTTTCAGAATTTGAGGCACATTATGAAGCTGATCAATAAAGCTAGTGGTATACAAATATCCTGAAGTTTTGACCAAGTTGTAGTTTCCTTTTCAGCTATACAAATAATAAGTTGTATTTTGCCCATAGTCTTCCATAGTCTTTAGGATTTTTCTTTCTTTGTTTTCTAAGGACGGCACCATTAAAATAAAGGATCTCACTTCACCTGAGCTGGTAGGAATAATGGACACATGTTTTTGTTGTTTGGTAAGCATTTCTCTGCTCTTAAAGTTAGATGATTTTGCTTTCAAAATATAATCCTTTAATCCAGTTTCAAAGAAGAAAAAACAGTAGAACTCGAGGAAAAAGATTCATCAAGTGGAAAATACGTACGTAGTATTTTAATTTCCATTTAGGTACTTGCATTGGCTATTATAAGAGGCATAATTTTGATTTTTTTAATTATTTTTTTATTATAAGAAATGGTTATGGAAGAGAACTGGTAGCATTTTGAATAAAGTAAAAAGGTTTTATAATTTGTGTTTTTTAAATGCATGGTATCTGACTGCCTGCTGCATAGTGGTGTTTGACTGTGTTGGAAAGTGAGTGTGCAGTAACTTAGAGCACTCGCTTGCTCATTTCTGTACAGTCAACATTGACTGAGCTTACAGAGGCATTTTGAAGAAAGGAAAGAAAATGCTGAAATCCATTTAGAAAGGAAATAAGTGAATTATCAGTTATTTGTTAATTGTGATTTTTTTTCTATGTATGTCTTAATTTCCTCAGTAAATGATAGAAATTATTTTCAGTTACTCTTTAAAATGACATCAATAAAATTACTTTGTTTTTCGAAACAACATTTCAAACTGCTTTAGTCCAAAAAGACATGTAAAGGTCACTGTATATTTGATATTGTGTAACATAATTTGTCTTCTTCCCCTCCCCACCCCCACCAATACTGACTTTTTTTTGAAAAGGGACAGTGGTCATGTTAAAAATCTGATCCTGCTGTGGCTTATACTATTTCAAGATAGAAATAATTGTTTAAATTACTGAAGCTTTCCCTGTAGCTTAAAGCAGCATGAAAGTAGTAGAAAGAGGGAATCACGAAAAGAAACCGTAAGTTGTAGAAGAGAACATGCAGAATATTGCTGAGTTGTTTCATAGCCACTTGCATTTTTCATTCAGTATTTATATAGAGGAAGATTCTAAATCTGGCGGTCTCTTAACTTAATGTCATGTGTAAGTCATAGAGATTAGACCTGAACTTTGTGGAAGAGGTTTATCCAACACCAGAATTTGATGGTGTTATAGGGTTTAGTAACTTACTGCCTGCCACAGCCAGCAGATGAACAAAGGTTAAAGGTTCGGAGACCTTCTCTTGCCCTTTTTTGCTAGATGGAAGGTTGCCATGATAGGGACTTCCTTAGTGACTCACTGAAGCACAGTAAGATGGAAAAAGAATGGAAATATAAAAATAAGGACTTGGCTGTCATGAGTAAAACATTTAATTTTCTTTTCCCTAGATAACATGGTTAGAGGGACATTCCTTGGCACAGACCGTATTCACGTGCCTTTATATTCATAATCCAGACTTTATAGAAGATCCTGCTATGAAGGCTTTTGCTCTAGGGATCCTAAAAATCTGTGATATTGCCAGAGAAAAGGTTAACAAAGCAGCTGTTTTTGAGGAGGTATGTGTTTCAATATCTCCTATGGTTAAATATGTAACGTTATACATAGGCTCCATAACGCAAAAAAACCAGTATATTAGAGAAATTTATTACTGTTTGGTTGGAGGATACTGTAGGAGCATTAGTTCATCCCCCTAAAAGTATTAGACCTGATCTTTTTAAAATGCAGTTTTCTTCTAAAATGCAGGTGTTTCATGCTCTTTTCTGTATTTTGCTGGAGTACTGGAGTCACATATTTTACCTAAGAAGCAATGCAAGCCTTGTGGCTAATAATTTGAAATCAGTTTTACTTGTGGTTATCTTCCTGTTTAATCTTTTATTTTTCTACTTTAAATAACCATGATTGTCTTTTGTCTGAAATGTCCATGTAGCAATGGAATCAGAGTCTGGTTTTCTGAACTCATAGCAATTTTTGTTTCCTCTGAGTTTGGACGAGTCACTTCTTACTGACTATATCTAAAATTGGTTAAGTTTGTATCCATAGTTCTTGTAACATTTTGATAGGGTGGCACCTGATGAAAATATGAAGGGCGTATTGTTACTAAGGATTTATGCAGAAAATAACTACCCCAAGCGGGATTTGGGCAGGAAAGTCACCCAAACCATTGGTGTATCCAGTTGTGCAGAATAAAACTGGACTTTTATATACTTGGTGTTGAACAAAACCACCCACCCCAAAACAAAAAAAACCAGCAAAACACAACAAGAAAACAACCCCAAAAAACCAAAACAACTAAAAAGAAAACCCCAAACCCTAACCTGAAAATGTAACTACTACTGTTTACATTTCACTGCATATTGCTTCTTTGATATTTATTTTTTAGGAAGATTTTCAGTCAATGACTTATGGATTTAAGATGGCCAACAGTGTGACAGATCTTAGAGTTACAGGTACAGTTTGTGCCTTTGTGTATCTTCCATCAGTCTCCTCTTTTGAGCATGTTGGTTACTGTCAACCAAACCTAATGAATTGGTAGGAACCTCAGATGTAAAGTTTTTTTATTAGTCTTGTGAAAATCAGTGGCTTGGTAAAAAGACAGATCAAATTATTTTTCCTTGAAGAAAAGGTTAAAGGGGTTTTTTTATTAAATGTGTGAGAAGCAAAAGAAGTGCTTTTAGATGTGCCAGCCAAGTGCCTGGGCACAACCTCATCCAGGTCTGGGACAGACACAAACCATTGGAAAGTGCACTGCTTGAATTCTGTTTCTCTGCCTCACAATTTGTTGTGATCTGAACAGATTGCTTTTGAGGAAAAAGCAATCTAGTAGTTCTAAAGCTATGAATACGTATGCTATTAGGTACGTACATAAGTATGTGAGTAAGCCTTTCGATGTGCTATGATACGCACTTGAGCTTTCCATTGATTCATTTTTAGAAAATTTGTGAACACTTTAGCTTTGTATCAGTCAGTTTATACTCTGATTTATGTATTCTTGCGAGGAATCCCCGCCATCCCTCACAAGAATATTTTTTGTCTAGTCTTTGGCTAATGGGTATGTAAAGCACTTCAAAACTTGATTTCCCCTCAAAACCTTTTTCCCCTGAGTGGTGTAGGTGTACCTAGGAATGCTTCTAAGCTTTTAATTGTACTGTGGCTTTTCCAGGTATGCTAAAAGATGTAGAAGATGACATGCAAAGACGAGTGAAGGTATTTTTCTCATGTTTGCCTTGTGAATTGTACTTAAAGTGTACTTAACATAGGTTTGGGGGAGGGACTTGGATTATGAAAAATGTGGCAGTTTTGTGTCATTAAATGGTGCTGTTTTTTTCTGGAGAACTGCCATAATGGTTTGCGTAACATGGTGGTAGTTTGCCTTCTAGCTAAAGATGCTGAAGTCTTCAGACTCTTCTAAACTCTTTAATAGTTGCTTCACTAGTAATAGGTGGAATTGTGATGTAGAAGATAATACTGGGCTGGGGCACAGAAAATTTGTATTGAATTTCTGGCTCTTACACAGATACAGTATGTGATGTTAAAGAAATCACTTAATCTTCCTTTACCACAGTTTACAATATGAAATGTTCATTCCATTTCCTTGCCTATTTGCAGAGTGGACTGAGATAGGTCTCATTACGATAGCAGAGTCTTGGATCATTCAGGTACCTAGATTCTATATTAAGAGGCTTTGAACTTGCAAACTGATTTTTAGGGTTATTTAACAGATGGATGTTCTGGAGAGGGTAAAGGAATTTTGTTAGTAGCTTCCCTTTGCAATTTTTAATAAATTATTTGAAATTCCTTTACCTTCTAGAGTACTCGAAGTCGACAAGGAGAAGAGAGAGATCCAGAAGTTGAACTTGAAGTAATGAATTGTTTGCCTTTTTTTTTTTTTTTCTGGATTTCATGGATTAGTAGTACCTCATTACTTTAATCAGTAGTTAACAGCTTGTGAGAAATGTATGTCACCAGTGTTGCTACTACTGTCATATCTGAGCTGTTGTAAACATGGCCCTGAGCAAATCTGAGGCTAGCAGGTAGGCTTTTATGCTTTGAAGGGGTAGAGTTCTGCATCAATCCCAACAGCAGAATAGTAATGCTGCTGCAATTCTGCCATTTATGCACCTACCTCTCAAGAAAAAGTCATTAGCAAAGTAGGTGGTCTTACCTATCCTGTACCTTCTTCCCTCAGTTCCTTCCAAGCAGCTTTTACTGCTGCTGGCAGCCTCACTGTCAAGGGAGAAAGTAGAAAGAGAAAGTGAAAGCAGTGTAGCTTCTTCCAGGAAAAAGTGGTAATTGATGTAGTTGATGTGGTTGATTTAGAAGGGTGTGAGTTTCCTTTCCCAGTAATGTTATTTTCTTCAGAAATTACTTTTAACATAGATCTTCAGCAAAAAGGACAGAAAATTTGTTTAATAATTTGTGGTTGTTCACTTAAGCTGAGATGTGAATGGCATTTGCTTAGGAGATAGCTATGCAGCCAGTGGCTGTGCTTTACCCAAATGATCTTAGTAATTTTTGTGTTAGTGCTTTTCTGACAGCAGTACAGATTTCTTCTATAAATCCCATAAATTTTCTTCAGAATCATATTAGATACCATATTTTTAAAACTAGAGAGCATACTTTAATGAATCTACAAAATTTTTTTTAATAAGTTTCAGGATTTAATGCATATTGCTTAGTAATTTGGAGTATATTTTTATTACAGCATCAACAGTGTTTAGCTGTGTTCAGCAGAGTCAAGTTTACCCGGGTACTACTGACTGTTCTAATAGCATTTACCAAAAAAGAGGTACGTTCGTTTGGTGTTTCTGTGTTTGCAGTGTGATCCTGTGAAATACTCATTTTTCGTTCTCTAAGGTCAAGCAATTATTCTGTAGATTCTGCAGATTTGAACTAATGTTGCTGCAGGTAAAGCATTGGATAAGGCCTTACAGTGGCAACCATTCGGTTTTCACTCATTTTTGAAGAAAACACAGGAAAAGCTAGTAACTGACACTATTATGGCCTTGCAGAGAGACAGAATATCCATTCTAGAACACTTGAAGAAAAATATTCATGGGTTTTGGATTACTCTTTTCAAACACATGAGCAAAACTTTTCTTTCTTAAGTTTTGTGGAGTTACCTGGCATCGGGCAATCTTTTGTCCATCTCTAGAGAATTGTAAGCTTTTCCTTCCATTGTGATACTGAATTTGTATCTAGACTTCTTTGGTCCAAGAAGAGGAATATAACAGCTTTCCAAGCAATTTGCCTGCTTTTTTGAATACAAGATTTCCTAATTGTTGAGGAGGGAAGGAACTGCATGTTTTAGGGCAAAGGGTAGAATGGCATGTCACATAAGACAAAGCTTTTTGTCTGAATAGCTTTTTGTTTATACAGGGATAAATATCTGTCTATTGCTTATTGTTATTTCCGTTTTCATAAAGAAATAAACAAGCTTCTTGCTTAAGTGGCATGGAGTCTTTCCCACATATTTTTGCTGTTGGAGCAGCTGCATACTTTACAATCTAAAAAACCTTGATTAAATTGAAAGTCATGTGTAAGTATCATTGATAGACATCAGTGTTGAGGAAAAAGTGATTGGGTAGTTGAGAACAATTGCATTCTGATTATAACCATTATTTATATCAGAAATCAAATTGTGACAGAGAAATGATATACATTGATGTACAAGCAAATTCTGTGTTAACTGCTACGAGTTAATGATCTGTGCAAAATCAGATTATCTTAGTGTTGCTAAAGTCTGATTACTTAAAGTATAAGATATTTGCATCATGGACTACTTTGATATCAATTAGATCTACTTAGCTTATTCTTTTAGTAGATTTGTGGATGCTATAATATGTGAACATTTATTATGCAGAGCTACAGATCTTGTTCAGCTTCTGTTAGATCTTCAGGGGGGTTTAAATGCTTTTTTTCTGAAAGAAGTCAAGTTTCAATTTGACTTGAGATTTTAAATATTTGAAGTTCCATCAGGGATTGTTAGTCCAGTATTTTTAAAACAAGATTTTAGGTTTTAGAGAGAGCTATTTTAAATAGTACCCAGTTTGCTAACAGGTTTGGATTCACAGGACATGAGAAAATCCAGCACGTCAGCAGATCATGAATCAAGATTTCTAATGGACCTCTGGTATTTTTTAATTTTCTGATGTTATACAGTGATTTCATTAAGGTTGGTAGGTTGTATTTTGTCTATATTCTCAAGAATTCTGCATTTTCTAATGATAGGAGATTTTTTCCCTCTTTGGCTTTCTGCCTCATTTGGCAGAAGAGTTTTGTGGGGTTTTTTGCACCTCCCCCCCGGCCAGTCAAAAGTAGAGGACTTGCATGTAGTGTATACTAGACTTGAAGCTGTAACTATTGTTAAGGCTTATGTTATATAGCAAAAAATACAGTATTAAACGTAGATACGTAATTGCACAAAAATCTGTACAAACATTAGAATCCCAATAGCATTCTTTTTCTGATACTAGCATTAATACTGTAGTCAAAATATGTTGGCTCATAATGTGAATAACTGTTACCTGCCTTTCAGACGAGTGCTGTTGCAGAAGCTCAGAAACTAATGACTCAGGCAGCTGACTTGCTTTCTGCCATACACAATTCATTGCATCATGGTATCCAGGCACAGAATGATACCACTAAAGGAGGTATGTATCAAATTTTGCCATTTTTCCCCTTTCTTAAATTTGCTGTCTTGATAAACTTTAATATCTATGTGTATTTAAAAAAAATCACTATTTACTTTGAACTAATAATACTTGTAAGACAAGCTGTTACAGATTTGCATTGTTTGATCTAAATTTTATTTCACTAAATGATGGTTCTCCTGAAAGCAATACTGTCACTTCAAAGCCAGAGATAATATGAACTTTCAGTTAGTGCATTGTACTTCAAATCAGTGTATATGCCATTTTAAAACAGGGAACACCACCTCACCGTACAGGTATATGCTAAGCTGTTGAGGGTTGGGGTTTTTTAAATAGTACTCATTGCCTCAGCGGGGTAGTTAGTGTCTCTGGAAGTTAACTGTCAGTTAAAAAGTTCATTATGGCCAATTGAATAATTTGTATTATACTTTCAAATTTGAAGTGAGTTCTGAAACCACAGCTTATATGCAGATTTTCTCTCTCTTTCTTTCTCTCCCCACTCCTCCTTCATTAGATCATCCTATTATGATGGGCTTTGAGCCCCTTGTTAATCAGAGATTGCTGCCACCAACTTTCCCTCGATATGCAAAAATAATTAAAAGGGAAGAAATGGTCAATTATTTTTCCAAACTAATAGACCGAATAAAAACTGTATGTGAAGTAGTCAACTTAACTAATTTGCACTGTATACTGGTAAGCATGAATATTTCTTATTTATAGCCAAAAATGAGATCTTAAAATGTAACTTGCAAAAAATCATTCCATATAGGCATGCTGTTGCTCACTGGAGAAAAAACTGAGCTGTATGTATAAATCTTTTGGTGATTCTCATTGTTGTGTACAGTTTCAAAGTTTGCTGTCTTTCCTGATACTTAACATTTTTCTTTTTTGGACAAAGACCTTTTCTCCTGCCAAACTTCCCATTTTCCCTACAATTTGTTAAATAGTTATATATGTTAGCGGCAGAGCCCAAGCAAGTTAATTTCCTTGTAACTCTTTGGTTGAAGAGCTGCATCTGCAGTAGCAGAACATAAATCCTTGCTATATTCCTGACTTTTTCAAATTCATTAAGCAGTATTCTGCATATGTGCCTATAACACAAGAGGGCACTTAATACATGTTTGTTTAAGCGTGTAATTCCCTGAATAGGCTTACAGTTAAGCACCTGCTTATGTTCTTTCGTGAATAAGTGATGTTATTCTCAGCTACTGCCTACATTTATTAGAAGACACTTAAATGCTTTAAATACTTTTTACAGTACATGCATTCATTGAGAAAAGAGCCATAGTTACATCAGTTCAAAGATAAAGCAAAAATCTTTTGTCTTCCTATTTCTTGTTAAATGAATAAAAGCAGTGTTTGCATGAAGCACCTGGTACCAGTTAAACATTGCAGTTTTGTTACATACCTGGTTCAGCTATGTTGTGATCTTAACAGTTTCACAGTATCTTTTTTCTATACTGTTATCTTTTTAATTGTTGTATCTGAAGAAGAAAATTCAGAAACATTGTATTCTGTTAAATAACAAGTAATTGCAGAAAAAATAGATTTTAGCTTCATGTTTTGTTTTGTTCAAATGATTCATGCTTACTTTCTTACAAGTTGTATAAGCCATGCTATGTGTATGTATGTGTGTTTGTGTATACAAAATATAGGTGTATTTACACAATCTTATGTATATGTTTATATAAAAATGCAAATGCATGTTTGTGTATAAAATTGTAAATGTGTGTGTGTATGTATATAAAAAATTGGCATATTAACCTGAATTGTCTTTTTTTTTTCCTAAATGTAAATTAGGATTTTTTCTGTGAGTTTAGTGAGCAATCACCGTGTGTTCTTTCAAGATCCCTGTTACAGGCAAGTCCTAATCTATGTATTTGAATAAAATACTTCTGCATTCATTAAAAATATGGATTCATCTTCTTGTTGCAAATATTTAAAGTATTTGCATATCATTTAATAATATATAAGCGGTAAAATATTTTCTGGAGATACTTAAGTATTAGGTATATGGAGGCTTGTGTTCTGACCTAATTTTTTAAAACTCTTTTAAATACTGTTGTTTAGATCATGTTAGTACATGCTAATTAAAACAGAAAGTGCTAAAATTTTTTTCTCTGCCATAAAGCTGGGCCTGTACATGCATTTTTATGCTGTTTTCTGTATGCTATCTCTGTTTGGGGCTGGTGTTTTTATTCATCTTCCCTGTTTGGACTGAATTTCATGTATAGACTGCCTCTATTGCTAGAACAGTAAAACTGATGGTTAGGGCAGAACAGGCTACTACTTTTCTTCTCACTGCTTCACTTACCTTGAATGTGTATTATATATTCCTTAACTCAAGGGTAAAATATAATTCCTTTATAGGAGGTTTTGATAGGGTGTCCCTGGACATCAGAACTCCTTTATATTTGATCCTAATTAAACCATGTATAGAGCTGATCAAATATAACTATTGGCAAGTAAAATGTTTTCATAGCGTGTGTGTTCTGACTTTCCACTACACGCGTTTGTGCAGTCTCTGTGAGTGCCTGACAGCAGAGCTTTTTCTCCAACTGTTGAAGAACCATGTAAGAAAGGGACACAGCACTTGTGGAGGACAGTGAAATGAGCATCAGACATGACCAGTGAAAGCAGTAGTATGTATAGGGGTGAAAAAAAGTCTTCATTAGTCTGAAGATTTACCTTTATCTGCCTCCAGGGAAACCATATAACCTATTTTATGTTAATCTTCAGAAACATCTGTCTGATTAATCATCTTTAAAGTCCAAGAAATAAAATCATTTTGCATGCATTGTCTTATGAAAGTAATAGAGCTGTATTTTGTGTCATGGGAATACCACAGAAGTGACAGATCTCAATATGCCGCTGTTTCTGAGTCTGTAACCTTGTACCTAGCTGAACCATTTTAATTCTTAGAGCAATCTTACAAGTTTCTGATATAATACAGGTACTGTAAGAGTTTTCTATTAGTAATTTCTAAAGCATTACTTTTAACTTAAAACATGTTTCTAAAAACACATTTTCACTTTCAGACAACTTTTCTGGTAGATAACAAGAAGGTGTTTGGCACTCACCTCATGCAAGACATGGTAAAAGATGCTTTAAGGTCTTTTGTCAGTCCTCCCGTACTTTCTCCAAAGTAAGTGGATCTCGAGTTTACTTGCATGTGGTTACATGTCTGATGAAAAAATATTTCTGCTTACAAAAGCAAGGACAGACATGTAAAGAACATACACATTTTGTACTTATTAGTGCTTATGTATGAAGGAGTCAGTTGCTGTTGCTGCTTTCGTGTTTTTTTGTTTTGGTTTTTTTTTTTTAATTTTGTGCTACATAGACTGGTCATGTTTATAAATGTGTATGTAGGTGGATATTTGCCTTTTAGGTGTTGTCTTTATAATAATCACCAGGCGAAGGACTACATTGATTCCTTTGTGACACATTGTGTTCGGGTAAGTGTTCATTCCAATTACAGCATGTTTATGTGTATATGAGCTCTTTCAAGATTTGCTTACGTTTGAAAATGAGACCAGGTTTTTCTAGACACCTGACATGAAAGCAAAATTGCAGAAGTTGGCCATCTTAAAATGGTAACACTTTTTAAAAAGCCAGTAGAATTACTGCTGTTTGTTTCCTGTATTATGCTTCCATATTTTTCACAAACACTTCACTTAATTAGAAATCTGTACCTACTACCTCTTTATAGGGTAGTTTCATGTCACCAAACAAATGCATAGCACTATAAACAAAATTATTTTTACATTCTCTCCAGTTTAAAAATGTTAAAAATTGTTTTAAAAGATTCAGTTTTTGAATGCAGCACAATGAAAATCTAAGAAAATCATAGAATTGTAGAATCATTTTGGTTGGAAAAGACCTTAAGATCATCGAGGCCAACCGTTAACCTAGCACTGCCAAGCCCATCACTAAACCATGTTCCTGAGAGCCACATCTACACATCTTTTAAATACCTTCAGGGATGGTGACCACTTCCCTGGCAGCCTGTTCCAATGCTTGACAACCCTTTCAGTGAAGAAAGTTTTCCTAATATCCAGTCTAAACCTCTCCTGGCACAACTTGAGGCCATTTCCTTTTGTCCTGTCACTTGTTACTTGGGAGAAGAGACCAACACCCACCTCGCTACAACCTCCTTTCAGGTAGTTGTAGAGAGTGATAAGATCTCCCTTCAGTCTCCTTTTCTCCAGGCTAAACAGCCCCAGTTCCCTCAGCCCCTCCTCATAAGACTGGTTCTAGACCCTGCACCAGCTTTGTTGCCGTTCTCTGGACACGCTCCAGCACCTCAATGTCTTTCCTGTGGTGAGGGGCCCAAAAGTGAACACAGCACTCGAGGTGCGGCCTCACCAGTGCTGAGTACAGGGGGACAATCACTTCCCTAGTCCTGCTGACCACACTTTTTATGATACAAGCCAGGATGCTATTGGCCACCTTGGCCACCTGGGCACATGGATTTAGGCATAAGAAATATCTCTCTTAGCCCAAGCATTCTGTTCTGATCAGATTCCTAAAGAATGCTCGCTCAATCTCATGTTGACTTGTCTACCGAGAAAAGGGCTCTTGCATCAGTCCAGAGAGCTTGCTTGCCTGCTAGCTTGCACTCTGTAGGGAGCCTTAAGGAACCCACCTCCTAATACAGATGTATAAAACAGGTGCCTAAATAGACATCATAGTACTTCTCCTGTGTTTTCAAAGTTACATTGAAAATTTAAAACTACACTTTGTTTCTTTCAGCCATTCTGTAGTCTGATTCAAATCCATGGACACAATAGAGCTCGTCAGAGAGATAAACTAGGTCACATTCTTGAGGAATTTGCCACCCTCCAGGATGAGGTAATGTCCTAGGCAGCAGACCAGCAAACCTTTCTTTCCAGGTATATTCCTACCAGAGTTGAGCATGTGGTATTAGATTCTAGATGAATGAAGCAACTCTTCTGTTTGTCCTAAAATCTTTAGGACAAGGATTCCTAAAATGCAGCCCAGAAAGTCTGTGGGATGCATCCAAAGACTTTTTGTTCAACAGATGTAATGGAAAGTTACTACATTTTTTTAAGATTAACTTTGTCCAATAAGTAGACTTCAGGGAAACATGCTGTGATATCTGGAATTTAATGGTAATTCCACTGCTTCTAGTCTCTATCCTGCTTGTAACTGTCAGTCTGCAAGGTGCAACCAAGGAGAGATAGATGAGCCATGTTTACAAGACACCTTTGACAATTCAGTCTTATAGCTATGTAACATGTAAACAGCAAAATTTTATAAAGGTTTTTAAAAATACACGTGAATTAAATAATAACTCTTAAAAATACGTGCTTCAACTGATTTTGAACATTTCTCAAGAATGGGGAGTGAAAGATGATAGGTCAAGGTATATTTTCACTTCCTGGAAATGTGTATCTTCAGCAGTGAGAGGCATGAAGTAATATTTTCCAAGATGTGGGCTAAGGAGAGCTGTCGGGGAACTTGGACTTGAGGGGGAGATTATCTGTGCTCCAGCTTCTCTCAGGATGGTTTTGTTGAGACTTTGTTGCAGTACTGCAGCTGAGACAGACTGGTTTTTCACTTTGTAACAGATTATGTGGATTGATTTGTTCAGGACTACTGATAATATTCCAACTGTGGGAGACTTCATGTCTTTCATACAATTACTTTTTGACACTGAATTGATCTCAGCAATATTTTAGTTTCTCTGGTGGGCCACAGTGTGTTTCTTGCATGTTAAGCTTATAAATTTGACTTTTCAATGCAGCTAGGTTTTTTTTAAAAAAAAAAAAAAAAAAAAGTAATTATTGCCAATATAGTAAAATGTGTAACAGCTTGTAATTGGTTCCGTTTCAGTGCTCACGTGACTGCTAAAAATGTATATATAAATACTTTTTTAAATTTTAAATTTAAAAAAATGTAATGTTCTTGCTGTGTTACTGTATAGAATATTTTTTTCCTCTGTGCAGTAGAATTTACTTACAGTTATGTAAGTTTCCAGTTTTCTGACAATTTTAGACTACAGAGGTGCCAAAATCTGTAAAAACATATCTCTGTCTTTTAATCTGGAGCATGACTTTACTGACCCAATTTGTATTCACATTTTGTTAAGATTTTATTTCTGGCAGAAGTTGGATGCTGTTTCAGTCAAATGTTCTTCCTCCCCTGTTACTTTGCTCTGTTTTTCAATAGGCGGAGAAAGTAGATGCAGCACTTCATAGTATGCTGCTGAAGCAGGAACCACAAAGGCAACATCTGGCTTGCTTGGGCACCTGGGTCCTATATCATAACCTTCGTATTATGATACAGTATCTTCTGAGTGGCTTTGAATTGGAACTTTACAGTATGCATGAATATTACTACATATATTGGTAAGAGGATGCCTTATTGACAGCTCCCACAGAGCTATCATTGCAAATATTTAAAGGAGGGACTTCAACTATGATTTCTTAATCTCAAGCATGCTCAACACGGTATCTAGTTTACCTATTCATAAAATCACAAGTGGAGAAAAAAAATCTGTTGGTCTCTTTTCTAGACTTACTGAACAGTGTACTCTTTTTTCTTTTTTTTTTTTTTCTGAAATAGTAATTCAGTCTCTAGCTTTTTAAAACAGTGTCTTCTAATGATAATGAATGGAAAATATGCCAATTTTGGCAGACAAGAGAATGCAAGAGGAAAGCAATTTCCTTTATTCTTTTCTGTCTTGTTGATCTCTAGTATTTTTTAAAAGATCTGCAAAGTTTCAAGTTGTGATTGTAATCTGAAAGTTGACTAGCTAAAAATAACATCTTATTCTGTGAGCATATTTGAAGAGACATCTGCCTTCAGTGAAAATGATTGCACTATATGGAGTCAAGACACTTTTTATTTTTCTACTTCCATTCACATTAATTATTTTTCATAATTGATGGCTTGGTCCAAAAGGTAAATGATTTTAGATGGTTCATTTTTGATTCAGCATTAAAAATTTGATGTTGAACCTTCCTATGTTAAAGTGCTTTTGTGCTTAGGTGTTTTGGGTTTTGGTGGTGTTTTTTCTTCTGTAAAGCTACCAATAAATTCTTATTAGGTAAGCTGTAAGCCTTCTTTCTGAGAGATTAGACCAGTTCAAATGACTTGAACTTCAGTGCATCTCATTATGTTTCTATGCTGTTTTATTAGTGGATTAAGCATTGAGAAAAATTAATACTCCAGATAGTTACCTGAAGATGGCAGTATTCTTTAAGTAATACCTCAGTAAGTAATACCTAGTTTTCTGTGAGACAGCATTTTTTACCCACCTCACCATTTTAATAAAATCATTCTTAATTGGAACTGGTATTTCAACTGCTTTATGTCCTTACTGTAAGTGAAGAACAAAAAAAAGAGGAAATTTCTAGAGGGTAAATGTGCAAATGAAACTCATAATTATTTCTCAGTACTTTTTCTTCTGAATTATGACTTCTTACGAAGTATTATTTCTTCTTCATGTGCTCCAGATCTGTAATTTCTATTCTCTTTTATCCCCTCTTCCTTTTGATTTGAAGTCAGTCAAGAGATTTATTGGACCCACTTCCACTTACTAAGAAATCACTCTTAAAGAATTCTTAAAGATTTCTTTTAAATCTTAAAGAATTGCCTGTGGATCTCATGTTCCTGTGGGCTTGGCTTTTAATGCTTGAAAAAAATCAGTAATAACCTTGTTTCTCAAAACAGTAATTCCTAAAAAAAAGTAGAAAAGGTATTAACCTAGTATCTTTTTAAAAAATGCTTCATTTGCTGGGGGAAAAATTCTAGAAAAATTTGATCTTATATGGGTTTTGAAATAATAAGAAGGTTAGACTTCGCTTAGTAAACGTATAAGAAACTTGCATTCCTTGAGCTGTCTATGGTTGAATCTGTAGAGTCTTTTTTTTTTTAAACAAACCAGCACAGACTAATCTGCTGATTTCAGCCATGCAAAACAAAGAGTTTTAACTGCCCTAAAAGTTGTCCTTTACTGTTAGTTCTTTGAGTAAACAACTTGGCATTCAGTGAGGGTGTGTACATTACGAATACATTTTGCACTGTAGTATGTAACAGCTACATACTGTTTTTACTGTAGGTACCTATCAGAGTTCCTCTATGCCTGGTTGATGTCAACACTGAGCCGCGCTGACAGCTCTCAAATGGCGGAGGAAAGAATAATGGAGGAACAACAGAAAGGCCGTAGTAGTAAGAAGACAAAGAAAAAGAAAAAAGGTATCTAGGTGTTGAGTGTAACTCAGACTTTTTTTTTTTTTTTCTCCTTCATGCAGCCATGTAGAATTAAAATTCAAAATTTATAGAGTCAACACTGATGTGGGCAGGAAAAACATCCTGAACTTTTTAAAAAAGTCAGTTGCTGTGTAAGAATTTCCCATTTATTTATTTACTTAATTTTAAACAGGTCTTTATAAAAAACCCAAACTCATTTATATTCATAGCTTCACCAGTTGTGTTATGTGTTGGATCCTGTGAGATGTAATTAAAAATTTGAAAAATACTACTTTTCTGCAGTCTATAATTCCTGCAGAATTTTGGTTTTTGTGACTGTAGGTGGAGTCAAAGACTAAACTTTCAGTGTATTTGTGCAATTTTTCTTTGGCTTCAGAAAGTGTTCAAGCATGTTTCTTAATTTTACAATGGTGAGTTGGGCCATTTCAATTCGGTGGTAGTACTGTTGTGCAAAAGCCCCTTTAGAAACTCTTGCTTTCTCTGGTGTATGTGCATAAGAGAAAATGAGAATTTCCCTTCCTATATGAGAGGTCTGGCACTGTGGTCAGAACTGTAAGCCTCCTGCCAAAAAGGCATCCAAAACTGGTGTCTAAAGAGCATCTGATACATATTTGCCATGCCTAAGTGGCTACTAAGATTGTAGTATGTTGGAGTTATCTTCGTATTAACATTGCAAATAAACACCATGCAGAAGCTCACTTTTGTTCTTTGCTATTCCTTCTTTTTGCCGTGTTTATCCTTGTCTTCTTTTCAACAGGAATAAGCAATTAGATCAAGGTCATATGAACTAAATTCTCTTGTGTCTAGAAATTCAGACAATTACTACTGTATTTTTTACTTTTTAAAAAGTTGCCAAGTGTGGGACAATTTGGCACTAGTTAAACACTGGAAGCTGGAGGGCAGCTTAAAGGAATATTATCAGGACAAAAATCTTTCTCACTAGGATAAAAATACTTTAACCTTTTAGTCTTAAAAGTTTAAAAAAATCCATGCACTAAGCAAACAGGCCTCTCAACTACAAGCTTTAAATTCTAGACTATTGTTTAGTGTTGTTTAGTGACATGCTAATACCATTGACTGTCTGGACCAGTTTATTTCATTGATGGCAGTATGGTGTTCATGTGACTGTTAACTATGTCTTGAGAGACTTTGCGTAATCAGGAGCCATGTGAGCAGAAATGCATGACCATGCTTTTTGTGCTTCAGTTTTCTTCCATTATTTTAAAATATAATTGAGAATTGTGTCACTTTCTGAAAACTTGAAAGAACTGTTTTGATCTGGAATTAAAATGTGTACATACATTGAATAAAAAAAAAATATTTTTATGTGAAATTTGCAGTTCGCCCTCTCAGCAGAGAGATCACCATGAGTCAAGCATACCAAAACATGTGTGCTGGGATGTACAAGGTAATTTATTTGTGCTTGCTGAACAATGGCTTCAATTTTTTTGTAATAGGAATCAAGCATACATTGCATGCCGCCTTTGTTTTTAGTGTGCCTGGAAATTAAGTTCAAGTTTATAAAGTGATATGGTAAATTCTCTACTATTTTTCTATCCTTTCTGTTATAGCTAAATCGTAACTTTCATCTTGCTCACAGCAAAATATGACATAAAGCTAACACTTTTCACTATATTTATCCTTTCCTTTTTAGACAATGATCGCATTTGACATGGATGGCAAAGTAAGAAAACCTAAGTTTGAACTGGATAGTGAACAAGTTCGATATGAGCACAGGTTTGCTCCGTTCAACAGCGTTATCACACCACCCCCAGTGCACTACTTGCAGTTTAAAGTGAGTAATCTTAAAACATGGTGTCACGTGCTTTTATAAACGTAATTTGCCTACCTGCTTTAGACATTGTTGTCATTGTAAGAAGAGCCTTTGATATCTCAAAGTTAATACTGAAGCATGAGTCAAAATGGCAAGAAGTTCTAGCTTTAGTTGTGTGCAAGGAAAATATATTGCTTTGGCTTCTTACTAAAATTAGACTCTTAGATGTTTAAAAATAGCTCTGATGTGGCAGTTTGAGATACTTGTGTTGGTTTGCATGAAAATAAAATCTCTTGAAAGTCTATTGACAGACTTTTTGTCTGTGGTTTACATATCACAGCAGCAAGCAAACAGGAAAATGAAACAAAAGTAATTTTGAGTGTTAAATCACAGAAGTGTTGGTTGGAAGGGACGAGTGGGGGCTTGTCTTGTCCAGTCTTCTCCTTGAAGTAGTATTATAGATCACATCAGCTGTGTCTTTGTCTAGCCAAGCCTGAAAAAATCAAAGGGTGGAGATTGGTTAACCTGATCCAACTACTTTTTCTGGTCCATTAGTCTTTGGATAACCTGCTTGAGGGCTACACTATTCACCTTCTTTCCTAATGTCGGGTCTGAATTACCCAAGCCACAGTTTGTGGCCTCTCCCCTCATGTTATGTTGTCTGCCATTAACAAGGAGTATTTGTCTTCTGACAATTTTGTAACTGCCTTTCAAGTAGTTGTAGGCTGCTATTAAGGTTACTCATTAGCATGCTTCTTGTCTAACTGAAAAAGTCCAGGTCCATTGACCTCTCCTTGTGGGTCATGTGCTGTAGGCCCCCAGCCATCTCCACATCTCAGCATCTTTCTTGAACTCAGTGGATCCAACACTGGACACAATATTTAAGATGTTACAGCACAAGTATTGAGTGTAGGATGATAACCTTACTTGATCTGCTGGCCATACTCCTGCTTGTGTAGTCCCATATGAGGCTTGTCTTATTTGCACTAAGAGCACCTTCTTGGCTTGTATTCAACTTGGTGTTCACCATAACCCTGCTACTCATCCAGCTGGTTATTAGCCTCTACTGATTTGCAGGGTTATTCTGCCTCAGGTGCAGAAGTTTGGGCATTTCTTGTTGAACTTAGATTTTTGGTGGCCAGACTTCAAGATTCTAAAGGTCTGTCTGAACTCAAACTGTACTATTTTGTATGCCACCCACTCTTACTACTTTAGTGTTATGAACAGTTGTAGTGGAAATTAAGGCTATCATGGCTTCTTCCTTGTCATTGAAGATTTTTATCCATAATGGGAACAAAAAAAAATAAAATTGGAAGTATCAAAATTATGTAAAATGAAGTCTTGAACAGTGTCAGTATCTCACTTGCTGTAAACTTGATTTGAGTAAACAATATCACGTACTTTTTTCTCTCTTATTTTTCTTGTATTTTCACACCCTGCTGCATGGCTCTATTAAAGCAAATGAATGCCAAGTTATTCAGGAGAGGGATTGTTTTCTAAAGAGTATGAGAAGTTCATTGCGTTCTGCAGCACTCTAAAATAATCGTTAAGCACTGTATTGCTGCTTGGTAATTGCCATTTTAAATAGATGTTTTCATCTTCAGTATATATTCATAAAATATTATTTAGTCAACATAACTTTTTTCTTTAATATAGTAATTTGTTTTCATTTAAGGTGATAAAAATATACAATTTGTTGGCACCTGATTTTAATGTATATTTTTATATTTCTGTAACACGCTAGGAAATGTCTGATTTAAATAAGTACAGCCCACCTCCTCAGTCGTCAGATCTGTACATGGCAGCTAGCAAACACTTCCAGCAAGCTAAAATGATTCTTGAGAATATTCCTAATCCAGACTATGAGGTAAGACTGAAACACTGGAAAAAGGAGTATTTGCTCATAATAGAATAAGTATTTGTTTTCAGCTGGATCCGCTTGAGATCCAAAGTGTACTTTGTCAAAACGCTGAGCAAAGCTGAGTACTTTGTCCACTCCTTAATCAGAAGAGGGTGGTGGTACCTGACACAGTGGTCTGTTTCAATACATTAGATAACATTAATCAGGGTTGTGCTTGCTGTTCCAAAGCCTCTCCCCGATGACTATCTTAGATGCTAGATAGCAGTTTAGTTCCTTCTTGCATGTTGCCTTCTGGCCCTGTCCTAAAAGTATATCAGTTTTAACAAGGTGATGCATGCCTGCCTCACTTACCTGGAATCTGGTAATTCACATGTACTCCTGAAAGGTGGGAAAAATAGGTTTGAATGTCATCAGGCTGAAAAGAGGATTGAGTCTGGTACTTGTTTCCTGGAGCAGTTTTCTCAGCACTGGGCTGTAAACACAGGTAGGAATTTCTCCCTCTTTGTCCATAGCCTAAAAACTAAGTGTCTGTGACTGTATTTTGGGGGAGGGAGGATGCTTATTCAGTTGCATCTGAGCAGGTTAAGAACAGTTACAGGATTAGGTTCTCTTGAGAATTTAGGAATCCCTGCCTGTTCTCTGGATCCTGGTGGTATTCACACATGAGCTATCTGATAGAGGCTAACTGGGGCAGTTAGAGGTAGGTTGAGTGTTTCCAGAGCACTTCCATAGAAAAAGCCACCAGTTTGGTACTTGAGTTTCCCCTTCTTGTCGCGTCACAGTGTGGAGGGTAGATGCCTAGAGTCTGTCTAAACCTTTATTTGGATGAGTGCCTCTGAACTTGCCCTGGTTTAACAATTTTTGAACATAAGCATGGAGAGCAGTGGTTTCTATGGTCTGTTAAATAAAAAAAGTGACCATTAAAATAAATGCCCCTTCATTAAATTTCATTAATCCAGCTGTTACACTTCAAAGCAAATCCAAAACACCTTGATCTCTGTTCAGTTGATACTGTAAGAGGACTGCTGTTTTGTATGTTGAGAATTTGAGTATTTGAAATAATTTTGAGGTTATATGCTTTCACTTGAAAACTTCTTGCTGTTTTGTGTTTAGGTCAATCGAATTCTAAAAGTTGCTAAACCCAATATTGTGGTCATGAAGCTGCTGGCAGGAGGCCACAAAAAGGACTCTAAGGTAAGAAGATGCCCATTGAATTGGATGTGAAATGTAGTCTTACACACAGTGCTACCACAGATCTCTTACAGCTGAATGAGCAGATTCAGGCCATAGTTACACTAACTTTTAAAAGAACTGGGAAAGTAACTTAATCCATTTTTCCCTTGGAAATAGTTCATCGTAGTTACTTAAATATGGAAAACTCTTGTTTCTAAATGTTTTGGAAAAAAAATTGGGAAGTCCACATGGGATGACATGTACAAATATGGGTATTCTTCAAGAGCAGGAAGAAGTAATTGGTAGCAGTGTATCAGCAGCTTGTGTGAACAGTCAGGAGAGCGCTGGCTGTCAGGATTAGCAGCTGCCACGTGGCTCAGAGGGAGGAGAGGGCCTTCAGACTTCCTGCCAAAGGCTAGGCACAGAAGAATGAAGGAGCACACTGAAGAGGCACACCAGCACCCTACAGCTTTGTGCCCATCACTACTGGAGAATGATTGGCATATCCAGAACCGGGTTGGAATATTTTTCAGATACTAATTTAAAGAGCTAGGATTATTCTTTTCAATCTTTTGCTGTTTAGAAGTTTTTCTTCTATCTGCAGGGTATCCCTCATTTTTAATATTAAATTCAGTAGTACTACTGTGTAATGTTTTAAATCTTTTCTTTCTAGGTCCCTCCAGAATTCGACTTCTCCCCTCATAAATATTTTCCAGTTGTGAAGCTTGTTTGAAAGACAGATTATTGTTAGGATACCTGAAGCATAATCTGTGTATCAGATACCAGTTGTAGGATGGATTATCTAGTGCTGTACCCAGACTGAGAGGGATCTCTAGGATAAAAGTACTGTTACATGGAATATATAGTCTGCCTTCATTACGTAATCTGAATGACAACTGCTGTTTTAAAGTGGTTTGTATAAAGCTTTATGGGTGAAGCTGATTTTAATCAACTGTATTGGTGAAGAATGTTGTACCTTAGTTGATTTTATTAAAGATTTAATCATAAATCATTTTTATAAATGAGCTCTGACAGAAAATGGTGGTTTAGGGATTTAGTAACATTTGGGACTGAACAATGCAGTAGAGCCTCATGTCTGATAGGCACAGCTGAGCTACTGAAATTCTGCTTTGGACAAAGCCACTTGGAAAGACTCTGAGTTTCCATATTTTTACCTAAATTACATCAAATTTGCTCACTTTGCAAGTAGAAAGACTGGGTTCTTTTATTCCCCAGTCCTGCAAGCTAAAACAATCTTTATAGAAATTAAGAACAGATGAAAACTAGTCATTTAGCTCCTACTGCACTGCATTCAGCAATATTTGTTTTACTGAAGTCAATTCTCTAGGAGGTATTTTGTCTTAAATGTAGAAGTCCTTGAAGACAGTGAGAAATGAAATTATTTCTAGTTGCAGTTTCTTTTTTTGTCTTTATTCTTCATGGTACTGGAGAATCTGCATAGCTAATGCTGTAATAGGCACTAGCAACACAGGAACATAAGATACTAGGCGTGTATGTTAACTACTCTGCAACTTTATTTCAATCCTGTTGTTACTTTGCCATTGCAAAGGAGGGATTGCTAATTTGTTCCATTGCTGAGTCAACTCTTGCATGACTTTTATTCTCTTGTTTTGACTGCAATGCTGCTGCTGGGTTCTACTGCCTTCTTTAATGATTAATGCAGGTAGAAATCCCAGGCAGGAGGAGCTCCAAACCTACCTTTTTCTTCCTGGAACAGGTCTTCCTCTTGTGCTTCCAGATGTGAAATAATAGGTTAGCTGATGTGTTGAGCAACCTTCCGCTACAAGATCGAAAAAACAAAAAACATTTAAAAAGCTGACTTGCTCTTTGATAAACCATATTGCCAAGTCGTAACCTGGGCCATAAAAGCAAATCTTCCAGGTTTGCCTGTGCTGGACAGGACAATTCTTCATTTTGGTGCAAAATGGCTTCTTCCATAGCGATGAGCTTGTAACTCTTTCTTGAACATGCAAGACAGTTGTGTTTCTCCTAACATATAGTTGTACTGTGGAATAATACCACTTCAACTCCATCACCTAAGCAGCAGCACTGCTGAGCTAGAGCTGGAAAACAGTGAAGGAATTCTGAAGTGGAACACCCATTTGTCTGCCAGCAATTTGCAGCTTCTTGAAAGAAGCAGAAGTACTGCCCTGAATACATGCTTTTCCTGATTTCTTTGCTAAGGAGGTTGCACACCATTTTACATGTTTGCTTATCATCATGACTAATACACTTGAATGCTTCTATATTGTTGCCAAAGGAATGAAAATCCTGGAAAATAAAAAGTAGTCGTGAACATGGCAAACTGGTTCTAGTGTAGGGCACTGAGAATTCATCTGGCTTTTGCTGCCTTCTTGTAAACAATCACAAAAATCTTTCCTGTCTTAAAAATCTTGAACTACATGACAGCAGCTCAAGGACAGCCTTTGGTATTTCTCCAAAGGAAGCAGCAAGTAAAAGAGAAACCAAGTTCTACATCACTTATAGAACTAAGAAAACAGGAATGATCATCTTTCCCATTTTCATGAACATTAAAAGTGGATGAATTATAGAGAATAAGGTGAATACAGAGTAGAGAAGATTATTTTTATTTTAAAATACGATCAGGCTTAGTTTTTAAAAAAACATCAACGACAAGTGTTAATTTAACTCCAAGATGATTACAGCAAAGAAGCTTTCCCTGTCTTGCACAACTAAAAATTTTAGTGATAGACAACACTATGTAAACCACAGTTCCAAATTAATCTCTTGTTTTGTTCAACTAAAAGTCCTTTAATTTTAAAATTCTAATTCTATATAGTAGACATACAGGCCCCTTGTCTACTAGAAATCTACTACCCTAGTTACATTCCTGTAGCACTTGAAGCTGTTGAGAGTAAGACTGCATTCCTTTATGGTTTTGAAGGTTGCTCTTATGCAGGTTTTCAGACCCACTACTGTCAGAGATGTAACAAGTGTCCTTGTACAAAGGTAGTCTTGTTTATGGAAAGGACAACATCTAGCTGGTTAGCAAGAAGCCCAGTCAGGTTTGGGCAGTGTACAGAAATACAGCCAAAACAATTCATTTTTAAAAGAATTCTATGGCAATATATTAATTACCTTACGGATTTTGTTTGTTTGTTTGGGATTTTACCACTATCAAGTTAAAGCCATTCATTCAACTTGAATACAGTGTTTCACTGTACATTTTATACTGTTAGAATATATGCTCTTTAACAATCACTATTAAACTCCTGATTAACTTCATCTCAGCTATATAATTCTTTACAGATTAAGTCCTAAGAAAATGCCCCTTTTACTAAGAATATGGGTAAACATTTTGATCTTAAAATATGCCATTATTTGCAAAAAAACCACCCACCTTAATAGCCCAAGTTGCCCAATACTTGTCAGTTAGAAGAGATGCTTATACTTCCTTTTCTCTCCTGCTTACAGGCATTTGTTTTCCCTGCTATATTGACTGTATTAGCCCAGACCAGTTAGGTCTGACTTAAGTGGTGAAAACAAATGAGTAACCAAGAATTCAGTAATGGAAGTTAGTGCTTTTCTTAGAAGAATTCAAGTCACACATGGCAAGTCTATCAATGAACTGTTCATGTATTTAGGCTTAAGAGGCACCATTTAACTTGAGCTCTCCCTTTCACTCTGATGATAACTAACACTCTTCTCATACACAAAAGAACCAACCTTACGCTTGCATATTTAGACATCTTCAGGTACAGGAGCTGTAAACTAGTAGACTGAGGAATGACAGACCACAGAAGTAGTTACAAAATGAAGTGCATTAAGAGAAAGCCAAGACAAATTTGTATTTTCTTAAATGGAATTGCTGGTTGGGAAGTTAGTCATGTCTGTCTGCTCCCATGCTGCCTCAACAGAGGTTGGTTCATACTTGCAAAGATCGCTCCAGACACAGGTGTCTGTCTTGAGAACAGACACAATCTTCAAAACATCTTACTAGACACAATGCAAGCTGGACTGCAGTTAAGGGTGCCTTAGTGGTAGCAGAGGGTATTTCTAAGTTATCACAAGTAAACTAGTTTCTAGTTTACATTCAACAAGTTACAGAAAAGACAAAGACTACAGAACATTAACAACATTATACCTTGTGCATAACCTAGGACTTCACAACAACTACAGCTTTACCTGTGGGAGCCACTGAGATGTCTGGTAAATGCAGTCGGGTCTACCTTCTTCAAAAGTCTGGCAGAGCAGATTAGTCACTTTGAACAGCTGAGATGATTGCTGTTCTACAAGGCAAGCATTTGCCTTTCTACTTTTTAGCAGAAGATAGTGGCTGGGTGGAGTAGAGGGCAGTCCTAGCACAGCTATTCAGATGGCTTTGTTACAAAAAGTTCAGGAGTTTGAATTTTTACACTTTAAACTTGTGCAAGTTAGTGGTAACTGAACCATACCATAGTACTGATCTTGTGAACAGGAGTCCAACAAAGCTTTCAGAAAAATCTTCCTGACTAATCTCTTAATGAGAAGACACTATTGTCAGAATCCCTTTTTTTTAACCTAAACACTGAAAACACAATCAGGATAGTGTTTCAGCCTGGTTACAGATAGTGTAAGCTAGCAATTTCATTCAGAAGGCCCAGGAAAGTATATTGTACTGTGTAATATCTGAGGACTACAATCACGCTTTCTGAGTCTATCTACATTGCAGTAAAAAAGTGGCAGAATAGGCACCATGGGCCATTTTTCATCCTTCCCATGTTTTGTCAAGGTTAAGTCAGCTTGTCTTAAGCTCCTCGTAGAACTAGGCTGGGGATTTCTCTACTGCATTGCTCAGGGGAGTGAGCCATCCTTGGCAGAGGACTCTTTCTCATCTATACCAATCTGCAAATATTGTTACTGCAGTATGACTGTACAAGTTGGCTAACTTCAAAGTTACTACACTTATGCTAGCTGGTTTCAATATTGTAATTGGTAGGAAGGAAAGAGTCATTGCAGAGGTCAAGTTGTTTTAAAACAAGCCTTCAGAGATTTAAGATGATTTTTTTTCACCACTGAAACAGTACTAAAACTTCACAAGAAAATACTACTTCATTTGGGCCCTTATTGAAGAGTTGAGAAGATAATCAAAACATTCTCAGATCACTTTGCTGTCATCACTGCTGCATTTATATGAAGAGGTGACTAGGTTGCATGATGAACCTCCTTTGCTCACAATCTCTGTCGTTAATCATGCACAGATAAGTGGTTCTTCATATCTTCAGGGTTTTGAACTAATTAGGAAAAAAGGTACAGAAATCTCTTTAAGAGGCAGAAGTGATAGTTCTTCATCTAGAAAACAATCTAGAACACAGCAGGAGAAATTTTGAAAGGACTGTTAAGTACTGTATAGTATAGTAAAAGCTACAGATATTGTCCCTCCCCACCACATGTTAAAAAATAGCTTCAGTGATGCTATACGTAAAATAGGTCACACTGTAAACATGAGGGAAAGCTCAAAGAACAAACAAATTAGCTAGCTATATCTGCTACAGGATACCATTCAAAATATCATCTTAAATTTTTTTTCTTTTTTACCATTTTCAATCCCTGCAAGTGCTGCTTCCTTGTCCATTTCTGATTCAGCTTCATTCTCATCTAAATTGTAAGCAACATCCCTGTCCTGGTTCAGTGCTTCATGTTCCTGTTTGTCTGCAAAAGCGTTAAAATTAATTAGTTTTATGCTATACCATAAGGTCATCTGTACGAGAAACAGTTACTGTAGCAACCTTCCACAGAATTTACTTTGCTGCTGAATGAATTGCTGTTTAGTGTAGGTTTTCATATTATTTTTCCTTTTGAACTGTTAAATTTCAGAGCAGCTTTTGCTGTAAATCTTATCTAAAGAACTAGATAAGAGAGAGAATCTTTGGGTATTTGGAAAGTGTAATAAAATTCAGCCAGCGCTCAGACAGACAGAAAGGAAAAGCATTAAACAATTTCAGAATACATTAAAGAACAGCCTAAGGAAGAGTAAAACCTGAAGCCAAAGCTGAAAACCCCGGCTTTTCACAGGCTACATGGTAGAGCTTTTTCTTGCGCTAATGGTTGGATGATTTTTTTTTTTACCTAATCTTTCTGCTATTTATTTCCATTGAAATGGAAGCGGTTTAGGTAACTTGTATTCACATCTTTTTGGGGGACAGCTTGCTCTGGCCAGCATCTTTTTGGAGCAGTTGGAAAAATACTACTTTAGCAATGCAGATGAGATTATTTATCCCTGCCAAGTTATCAACAGTGTTAACATCACTACTCATGATTCTATGAATGCGTTTACTAGAAAAGCATAAACAGCATTTTTTGTGGGCATCAATTCCTGCTCTGACTGCCATAAGGCTTCCTCTTGATTACCCTGGGCTACTGGGTCAACCTGAGACCGTTCCTCAAGACAGATGGAGGGATGCCTAGATTCTGGTCAGGTTTGGGCACAACATCAATACTCTGCTGCTCGGTGCTGTGGAGACACATGGTTCAGGGTCACATGTGGTAGATGCCAGAAACTGGCACCTTTGCAATATCTGATCTGCAATTTTGCAGACTCACAATAATAAACTTTAGATATATGAAGTCTTAGGTCAAGTTTTATTTATGCTAGCTTATTTTGAAATAGGGATAGCTAGCATTTACACGTGGACACTGTAAAAGGACTATCTGCAAAACATCAATACTTAGTATCATTCTACTCATCAATGCTTTGGATGGTTAACATCTCATCCTTTTCAAATGCATCATATTCTTATAGAGCCTCAATACCAAAAAGCTTCAGGGCTAATTTCCCCAAATGCTTTGTACAGCCAATGGGGAGAGAGACAAGAAGACTGCTATGATGACACAGAAGAACCCAGCCTGGTAGCTCCATGTTGCACAAACAGAAGCCTCCATCTTTACCCATGGACTGTAGAAGACCGCTGGGGACTGACAAACCTTTTACATATCACACTAACCTTTATGAAACCTTATACTAAGTCTAGCCAGCTGCCACCACTGTTGCAGAAATTGTGCCCTATTCCACACTTTCATTTCTTTTAGTGTTCTTAACAATATGTGACATGCTACCTACCAGCCTTTCCAGTGGGTGAGTCATCCTGCTTAGCATCATAATTTAGGAGCTGCTCCCTCTCGATTTCCTCACTAGCAGCCTGCTCTGCTGCCAGCTGTAATGCATCTTGCCCAGCTACATGTTTTTCATCTTCAGATGGAGTCAGCTCCTTCTCTGACTCAGGCAGCATCTCCTTATGACCTGCAGCAGCCTTGAGTGAATCCTGTGGGTTTTTCAGTTGACTAGAAAGCTTCTCCTCTTCTGCCTTAGGCTCCTGTCTTCTGATGTCAGCTAGGCTGCTTATTCTTTCTGTAAGCAATAAAAATGATTCTGAGTAAAAAACTTAATGCCTTTCAGTGGTGGCACAAGTTAAAAACCTTTAATAAATACTGCTTTATCTTTCTCATTCAATTCTTGTTTTTCCTCTGAAAAAGTATCTTCCAACCACATCAGTTCCAAAGATAAAAAGAAGACAACCCATGTTTTTCCTACTGGGAACAGCTAAAGGATGAGACATTGTTTACTGTCAACAGGTTCATGCTTCTACCTACTTAAAATTTTGGTATGTGCAGTTAATAAATTGGGCAGGTGAAACAGAGCAGTTTAAATAAAAATTGCAGAGTGCTATATAACCATCAGGTTTCTGTGTGTTACATTTCATTACTAACAATAAAACTGATTTGGTGTTCAAAAGTAGCTCAGGACAAAGCAGTCACATGGGCATATTTGCAAGTAAATCAAGGTATTCTTATTTTTAAATATGAAGAGGAAGTGCAGGAGGGCTATTACTTTTAGCAGACATTACCATATCTTTTTTCCTGTGTATCTCTATTTTTACTGAAAAAATCACAATAAAATTTGCCTGAATAAACTATACATAGATGTTGTCTTCAATTGTTAGCTCTCTGAAATGAGAGTTGCATGCTCCCAAGATTGTAATTTAAGATAGCATGTAAGAACAATTAAATAGGAAATTTAATTTCTATCACAAACAGTACTATGCAAGATGGACACACAAAGATACATCCATTCAAATTAATAGTTTCTGAGAGTTTAGTGCCAAAAGCAACCATTAGGTTAACTAATCTGATCTCCTACGTATCATTTCCTTACTTGCATTTTGCTCAGTGACAACACATGGCAAGCATGCATGTCTGTTTGTTTAAAGCCTAACTTTCAACTATTCTGTAGGGTAGGGTAGGAGGCTAGATGTATCAAACTTATTAAGAAAGCAAATACTAAAAGTGCTTGAAAATCATTGCTTCCAAAAGCAGGGTATTTTCTCTGTATTAAATGAGGAATATGACTCCAGAATTGTAAATATTTGTATTTTTATTTACATGCAACATGTCAATTACAACAAAACTAAACCAGTAGAAATGCTAGTAATAAAAATGCTTGAATAGATATGATACCTCTCCACAGCTGGAAATTTGAATAAAGTTCAGTCTGCTGGTGTCACTTTTTCCATCTTAATCTTTTGTACAAAAATGGTTTTTTTAAAATGTTCAATTAAATTACTAACATTCTTAACCAGTTGCTAGTAAGAGAGTGATTTCCATCTCACCTTTAGCCTGCAGCAAGTCTATCCTTTTTACTGTAGGTACTGCTTTAGGCACATCTTCATTGGGTTTCTGCTGTTCCAAGTTAGCCTGCCTGAACTCGGTTTGCTTCAAGGCTGGTAGTTGAATATTGACCTATAAAGTGAATGTACACAGATAAGCATTGGTCTATATAACTACTCCTGGATTTGGAAAGGGAAGTGGAAGTTAGATAAGAATTCAGTGGGGGAAAAAAATTCCTAACAAACTTGGAAATATTTGGACTGTAATTTTTATTGGTGATGGAAGTACCACACAATCTTGAATATGCAGTGATGCTTCTATATAACAGCACAACACATTGGGAGAATTTAACACACCTTTACTGTAATGGCAGCTAACAATAAAGTTACTCTTCTTGGTTAGTGTTTCACAAGAGCAACACTACCTGTTATTCTCTGAGGGTCACAGAACAGTAACACCACGCATTTCTCCACTGTTGCCCTCCTACGATGTCAGTGTCAGTGGAGAAAACAAACAGATGGCATTAACTACTGTTAGTAATCTACAGGGACAGGTAAACTGAGTTTGGGCTAGTAAGACTTTAATTAAGCAAACCTGTACAGAACTGGTCTGAAACTATGTTGAATGCAGTATTAAGATAAGAAAAACATAAATCAACCAACTAGACAACGGTATCTGTTTAATGTGATGGAGCTCACTTAAGAAGGTATGAAATGCTGGTACTAGACTGCTCTCAGCATCTGACGTGCTTAAAGATTAATGGCTAAGATCTACACCACCTTGAATATCTTCCAATTTAGCAATTAAAATTCCACATACAACTTTTACTCATATTGGCATTTTATTGGCTGAAAGCTATGTCAATTCAGTTCATACAAACACTGAACATGAAATGTGCCTGGAGCCCGCGCTGTGTATACCAGCTTTGGCACAAAAAACCAGACCATTATGGAACTGTTTCTTCTATGGGGATTTTTTGCTGGTTTTTTGTTTTGTTTAAAAAAAAAATAAAAATTGAAAGACACAGAGAAAGAACAAGCATACAGACATTTAGAGATATAAATCTTTTTACACCTGGTACTATACAAATGAATAGGAAACCTTATGGTATAGGAAGTCATAGTCAACAAAGTTTTCTGCTGTGATGCTGGTAAGACTGTAGCTACCCATTGTTCTAAGCAGGTCAATAAAACACTAGGTTGTCAAGTGTTCATGCAGTCATTTGGAAAAATGTCTGCAGAAATAAATGGTTTAATAACCAAGAAGCCAAAGTTGTAGAGGATTTGTAGGATATGATTACTTGGCTGTTTTGAAAATGTTTAAGCTCAGTCAGAGGCAGGCAGAACTAAAGACCTTGTCGGGTTAACACCATGAAGTCCAACATCAACAACAAATAACCTAGCATTAACTCTTGTGAAAGCTTCAGAAACAAGTATTACCACAGAATATTTGGTTATCGTAGTAAGGATATTCAGAAGAACTCCATCTTCCTTCAGTCATTAAAACAAAAATGCTGTATTTAAAAATTATTCTGTTTCATAAATAATTCAGCCTCTTGAGGTCACTCTCTACAGTGGAAATCATCAGAAACTGAACATAAGATTATTTTTCACTTTATGCTGGGCATGAATTCTTCTGTAAAAATACTAAGCCTGCACTTACTAACAAATTACCTCTTAATTAAATATGCAAAAGCCCTTAGCTTATATTATCTTAAATTTCTAGCTCAGCAATTTTTAATGATGGTGTCAAATAAATTAAAAGGGTGTATGCTGAAAATTTTTTAAGTTGAAGTGGTTGGATAAAAAGATAATTGGAACATGTTGTGTATTCCTCAGCCAAGAAGTATACATCATTCCTTAAAATACAGAGCTGTAAGAAAAGCTGTTTATTAACCAACCAACACTCCATTTTCTTTCTCTGTTTTATTTTAACTCTGACCTTTCCATTACATAAGCGTGTACATCTTACAAACAGGAATTATTCCAGCTAAAAACGTACAGAGATTTCCTCAGAGTCCCCTTGCACTAATGATAAATAACACAGCTTTTGTACAAGCAAGAAGTTGCAATCCTTGGGCAAACAAACAACTGAGAAGGTTACAGCTTGACGTAAGAAACACTGTCACAGATGCTAGAGAACACAAGCAGACAGAATTTATTTAGGCTGTAGCTATATTAGTGGTTATCTCATCTGGGACTATCCCCTCTAGAGATTAAAAGGAAACGGGTAACCTGCCCTGCTTAACCTACTGCCTGCTTTGAGTAAAGATTGCCTCCAGCTATGGGACTTGTTGCAGGAGACTGAAATTGTCCTGCAGAGGAGCTTCAGCCAAACTCCTCAGGTTCCTTTTGGGATGATTTTCCTTCCAAACAAAAAGGTAAAAAAAAAACCAAACTGCAAAACAAACAAAAAAGCATCTGGTGCAAGTAACTGTAATGAAAATCTGCTGCAAAGCCACACCAGAAATTAAGTTGACCACCTCATGGTCTTCCCCACATCAACTTTCCAAATAGTTAGCATTTCACACCTTGACATTAAACAAGATACATTGGTGTGACAAACAAATATATCTTCTTCAAATGATGGGCTTTTAATTTACTTTTCACTATAAAATTACTATTACTACTTTTTATTTACTTATTTGACACTGTAATAAAAATTATTGATAAACAAGAGCTTTCACTTTTTTTTTTTTTTTTTTTTAAGGGATAACGGGCTGGCATTTCGTGTCTCTAATGCTTCAGTCATTTTGCAGCTCTCGTACAATGCAGGTTCCCAGGATAAAAGGTCACAAACTTAGCAGTTCTCTCTCCCACCATTTTACATAAAGGACTGGACACAGACTGGAACCATTACCTGAACACCTAGGGGTCTCTGGGCAGATGTTTCAGCCATTTTCTCCCACCAATTTCCAGCTTTTTGCAAAACCCAGCTTCAATCCTCATTGCTTTACCCTTTCCACTTCTGAAGTCATCAAATTGTTTCTTCTAGTAGCCTTTTCCTTGCCAAAGAGAAAAGGGCATACACCACCAAACCCCCACTGCCTTTGTAATGAGTTGGGGGGAAAGGTCCCATTGCAGTCACATGTAAAAAAAGTAACTTCTGTAACTTGGGCTTGTAGTCCTGACAGAAGGGCTACTTCGGTACATAGAAATAAATTAGTTGCCTTCTCACCCAGGAGCTTCACTGCATGTTTCCAGGGCCATCTGTATCAAGCTTAACCAATCAAGTCCTATTCCTGACCAAATCCTCCTTCACTGAAGAAGCATCAGTAATTCACATGCCAACACAACAGGATGATCTGAAATTTCCTTTTCTCAGGATCTCCTCCTGCCCTCTGTACCCTAGGAAGGAAAAGTCAGCTGGCACACAGCCACCCTATGTGGCAAGCCTGCCCCATCCTAGTAAGCCTTCTCATGTCACATACAGCAACACCTTTTGTGGTTCTTTGACTCGAAATATCCAAAAGCAAACAGCTAGCACATTTGATCTTCCCCTCATTCCCACAGTAAAAGGCTGACATTAGGATTTCTCTGAAAATTCATAGCTGATGGACCTCAAAGACCCTTGGACTACAATATCATATTCAAGGCTTGCTGCTACTCTGATGTGACTCACAATTTATCCTCATTTTTAACACGTCTTCAACACACAAAGCAACTAAGTCCTTTAACAAGGTAAAAGGAGCTGTGAACCAAACCTCAGAAGTGTAAATATTCTTTAATGGGCTCCACACCACTCCCAGCGTTACCTCTCAAATTCTGCTTGTCTCAGAGACACAGTGATTTTGAGTATCCTGCAGGACCTCTGCCTCTTCTGTCCTCAGAATTGCTCCATTTCCCATAGATCAGAAACATTCAACAAATGTGAAGGAAAGCAGTGTAAAACTTAATGAGATGGGCTAATATTAGTTAGAGATAGCAGAAAGGTGGAAAACCCCTTAGAAATTACAAAGAAAAAGATTTTTAAGAAATTACCCAAACCATACCTGGCTATTCCTTTTTGAATCTTCTGAGAAGTCTTTGTTTTCTTTGATTTGTGGTATATCACTACCCTTTTTTGTAAGCTCCTCTATCCTTTCTTTACATTGCTCTTTTAATTCTTTCATCTGGTTGATACACTGTGACCTGGAGAAAACATGAACAAGTGAGCAGTTAACTTTCATCCACACTCTTCTAAAAAGTTCTTTTGTAACATGTCCTTTTTTTTATTTTCCTCTTTTTATTACTTTCTTAGTTCTATGATCTGTGCTTACATTTGAGAAGTTAGTAGGCAAAAATGGGGTGTTAACCTACGTCCTAAGGACAAACTCATGGTGCAGACGGTCCAAGTTATACTGGAAGAAATTAATTTAAACTGCTTTTGTTAGACCAGCTCAACAAGCTACATGAATTTTCTTGTCTTCCACTAAGCATTTCTAGTATGATAACAGAAATGTGTATTTGGATTTTAGCTAGGAAGAGCAAACAGCAAGGTACTAGTTGAAATAAGAAACAGGTGTAAGCTACCGCTAGCAAACTGAACACCCTTTCTCAGTATTTCACCAAAGTGCAGTGCTGCAAGACGTAACAAAACATATGTTACAGAAATGGAGTTCATCAGCAGGTATTTGGTTTGGGTTTGTGTGGCAGGGGTTTTGGTAGTGGAGGAAGGGTGGCCTCTGTGAGAAGCTGCTGGAAGCTTCCCCGGCTCCAAGTCGGACCCGCTGCTGGCCCAGGCCGAGCCCATCAGCGATGGTGGTAGCACCTCTGGGAGAACAGATTTAAGAAGCGGAACCTGCAGCAGAGAGTGTAGTGGGATGTGAGAGGAACCCCTCTGCAGACACCGAGGTCGGTGAGGAAGGAGGGGAGGAGGAGCGCCGGAGGAGGGGATGCCCCTGCAGCCTGTGGTGAGACGGCAGACTGTCCCCCCAGCCCATGGAGGGGAGCAGGGGAGCAGATGCCCACCTGCAGCCTGGGGAGGACCCCACGCCGGAGCGGGGGGAGGCCCCTGAAGATGGCCGTGACGCCGTGGGAAAGCAGTCTGTGCCTGAAGGACTGCAGCCCATGGGAAGGACCCACGCTGGAGCAGCTCATGGAGAACTGCCTCCCATGGGAGGGACCCCATGCTGGAGCAGGGGACGAGTGAGGAGTCCTCCCCCTCACAAGGTGTGATGAACTGACCGCAAGCCCCATTCCCTGTCCCCTTGCACTGCTGTGGGGGAGGACGTAGAGAAAATCAGAAGTGGAGTTCAGCCGGGAAGGAGGGAAGCGTGGGCGGAAAGTGTTTCAAGGTTTGGTTTTACTTCTCATTATCCTTGTTTTGATTTGTAGTAAATTAAATTGATTTTGTTTCTTCCCCAAGTTGAGCCTGTCTTTTGCCCGTGACCATAAGTGGTGAGTGATCCCTCCCTGTCCTTGTCTCGACCTTGTTTCTGTGTATTTTCTCTTCCTCATCCCACCGGGGCCGGGGGGGAAGAGTGAGAGAGCAGCTACGTGGTGCTTTGTTACCAGCTGGGCTTAAACCACGACACTACTCTAAGTTCCAAAAGGAGTATTTCCTCAAGATGCAAGTATTGTATATCTTTTATATACTTTCAATAGTTACACAGTGCCATTAGTCCATTAACCGTGATGACACCAGGGGTCTTCTGTTTGCAGTTCTGTGGCCTGCCTTTCCCTCACAGCTCCTTAACCTCGAGGTAAGCCCGAGGCTGCTGCGGCAGTTTTTCCTGAAGCTGCCAGGGCAGTGTTTTCCCCTTTTGTGGCTGTGCTGAGGATCCTGTGCAAACCCCAGGAGTGTTGTCAAGCTGGATTTCTCAGGGAAAGTGACTGCCATCAGGGCAAGACCACCTTTTGTCCCCCATTCTCTTCATAACCTGTTTTGTAACTTTTGGTTTATATTAGAAGAAGACCAAGACCTAGTGACTAACAAAGCAGATAAGCATTACCCCATAACACACATATAGAAGGCTTAGAAACCAGTCACCATATGACCCCAAGTATGCTTTCATCCCAACAGGAACAAGCAATAGTGGGTTTGAGTGGACCCCAATGAGAAGTGCATTATGCTAGGGAAAAATGTGAAAAATCATCATCATTGTCAGCACCCACTGCACTGCAGAGTGTGCCCAAGGAAGAGGCTTGGCTGGGGACCACACAGTTTCTCTTCCCTGCTGGCCCCAGTGGCAAAGGAGTGTGTTGGGGTTTTTTTTAACCCTTTTTTCCTTTCTCTCTCTCTCCTTTGTTTTTTTCCACCCTAAGGTAAATTTGAGTTCAATGTATACCATCAGCTACAGACCCTGCAAACATGTCTTCCTGCATGCAAAACCTCTCTCGCCATCGTTTGTATATATAACAACTTGGTCAACATGCTGCAAGTTTTACCTCCCCCTCACTAAGACAGAAAGGGGGATTAATTTCTTCTGAGCCTGGCTCTGGCAGTGTTAATAGTCCTGGTGTAACTGCAGCTGGTTCAGATGGGCATATCCCAGTTTCTCAAGCTGCAAATAAGCTACTACCTAATCCAGAGGAATTCTCAGGGCACGTGCCCTCTATGACAGCAAGTCACTCATTTTATTGCATTTTCATTCTTCCCCACCCCCACTTTTTAAAAGCAAAAAATCTGTTCTGTAGTTCGCACCCAGAAAGGAAGAAGAGTGGCAGACAGGTATGCTATGAACTGGCAAATTAATTACCTTTATGAACTGACAACTTAATTACCTGTATTACCTTTTCTTCTTGACTAGACATTATTCTCAAGTCTGATTTTGCTAATGCTAATACATGGAAGAGTCATCAAAATAAGCAGTGCTTCCTAAGTCAGTGAACATCAGAGACAATAAAACAATATAGGCTTGAGTTATACACATATTCACTAATTTCTAGGAAATAAAAGAACATCAGAATTCCCTGCACCTCAGTTTGCAAGCTTGAGAAAGATGTGGTATACAGACAGACTGAAGCTGGATAGACCAACCTTTCGCAAACGCTCTTTCATCCCACAATGCACATGAAAATAAAGTTCATTTAACATTTGTGACAAATCCTCATTTTTAATTTATTATCTGTGAAGGAATTCCCTTCTTGTAAAAGGGATTTCTGGAGATTTGAATACTCTGCTTATGCATACAACAACTTCCGAAGAACAAGAACAGCACTGTTTTCTCCACCTCATCCCATCAACATGACAGACTCCAAATGGGCAAAAACAGTGCTCTTGAATTCAGTCTCTGTGGCATGTTTTCTCTATCACAAGATCAAAAAGAGTTAGTTTCTGTGATAAAGAGCTCACCTGTGCACAGACAAAGGTGCCCAAGTAATAGCCTCCCCAGCTGCCCCCAGGCCCATCACAGAAGCCATCAGCCCATCCAAGGCCCATCTCCATGAGCCCAAAGGAGCACAGAGGCACAAGGGCAGCGGGGAGCCTAAATTACAGACTGAGAAGAAGGGTCACCCTGTCCAGACCACCCCACAGCACCATGCTGTCTCAGATCAGCCTCAGACCCTGTGTCCAGGCTTAAAACCCATCAAGACGAGTCAACGAGACCAAGGTGTTTCCTGCTCAGGGTGGGGGACATATTACGGGATGAAGGGTTAGAACATGTCAGGATTGCACAAGACTTATTACAAGATCAAACGCAAGGAAAGGGATAGATCTCTGGCAGGAACAAGCACAAGAAAAGAGAGAGATAAGGCGATAAACAGTCGGTCGCATGTAAACACGTTGCTGGTCGCTTGTCTGGCCTTGCCCTGCACCTGATCACCACAGTCTGTCCCATTTCTTATTCAATGCCTTTTTAACTCTTTCCTGGGTGAGGGACTCTCTGTTCAGTGTGTGTGTGTGTATGTGCATGTATGGGGGTGTGAGTGCAGCAACTGGAGTCAGACCGGGCTGGGAGGGCTGTGCGTGGGTGGCGCAAGGAGTGGTGCCAGCAGGTACGTATGTACACAGGCGCGTTTTGCACTAGCGGACCCCCACCCTCAGGGAGCAGGAGGAGGCTACTGGTGTTGTTCGTGCTCATGCGAGTGCTTCATGTGTCCGCGTTAACCTGTGTACCTGGCCACATACAGGTGTGCTCTGCATGCACGGGAACACGTGGGCAGCCTCTCCCCTCCCAGGCTGCTGAATTTGCTCACCCTGCCTGCACCATAAGAAACAGAGCACCTTTGTCCTCCAGGAGCATGTATCATCAGCTGCTTTCATCCCTGCCAAAAAAAGATTACTCGTGCACTCACATTCTTATACTTGTCAGGGCTGCAAATACCAAACTAATTGTCAGACTTTTTACATGTAGCAAAATTTCCAAAGAAGCAGCTACATAACAAACAAAGCTCCTAGGAATCAGAATGCATCTGAATATTGAAATATCTTCAAAAGATCAGTCCAGAGGCTTCCGTTTCTCTCTGGTTGCTGCAGCAGAGAAGGGTCAGTGCTGCCAGTCAGTCTTTGCTGAACAAGCTCTACCACAAGCAGACAGCACTGGCCACAGTGTGCACCAAGGGTATCTCAGTAAGTCAACTGCTGAGGAACGTGCACTCCTTTTGCACACAATACCAGTAAGCTCACATAACTCCTGCTGACTTCCATACAGAAAACACTAAGCTTGCCCCCAAAAATGCTAAGATGAAACTTCAAGACTTGGGCACGAGAAAAAACAATTACTTCTGTGCCTTCTAAGTTAACAAATTTTGTTCTATGCATTCCACGCACACAACCAATTTTATCACTGTCTTCTACAGTTCGATATCTGATTGTTTAAAAAGAGTAATTTACAATGTACGTAGTTAAAAAACATATATATATATATTTTTTTTTTTAATAACATTTTCAATTATACAATAATACTCTCTCTGCATTTTTCCACTGGGCAAAGTGTACTTGATACATAAGAACCCAGGAGAAATGCCTAGAAATACCAGAAATGTGTATTTAGTGTAAGGATACTGATAACCACTTGTGTTCAGTTATCCATGCCGTATAATTCAGTGGGAAATCTCAACAAAAAAAATGACTACGTATGAATAGTAATGCAGAACACATGGCTCTGACCATAACTGTACCAGAAATTTTCTGAGACCTCTGGCAGCTCAATGAGGTACAGCTTCTCATCAGGTATTCCCGTATCTTAGCTCTTAAACTTCTTCAGAGTTTAGCCTCCTTGTGTTTCCATTTTCCCCCTCACTCTTAAATGAGGATATTGCTACCTTTCTCCTCCTGCAAAGGAAGGAACATCAAGAAGTGTGGGAGAAGTTTGTGGATACTGAGATGCCAACCACTGCAAGGTCTACACTCTTCTCCAAGATCAACTGTGAGCAATTTTAGAAGATGTGTCAGGTGTTACTTTCTCCTTAAAAATGTTTATTTACTAACAGTGCTATAGATATCAGAACAATAGTCTGTGTTATAACCAAGTCACCTACAACTCTAGAAGCCATCTTTTAGAAAGAATATACTTACAGGTCGTATGAGAACTTCCTCTGAAGGTTAGTCTGGTTCTTCTGAAACCAGTAAACATCCAGCTGTAGCTTTCCATATTCTGTCTGTAACTCTTTCAAGTTTTCTGACCAAGACAGGATTAAAATATATATTAAAATACACACACATATATACCTACATATATTACAGGAGAAGTATCAAACAACAGATTGACAGTAAGCACACTAACTTCATCCATCTGTCATGCTCACATTTTGCATACAAATTCATAGATAATTGTTGAATTTTTTCATCAAGGATGCACAGGACTGGGTAAGAATAGTCTTTCAGCCTAACATACTAACAAAAATGGTGTAGCATAAATTTTTTACCTCCTTTTCTTCATAAGGAATACTCTTAACTTGTTTGCAAACCCTTGCTCTGAGGGGTATTACAACATACCTCGTAGACTCTGGATCAGTCGGTCATTTACTGTGATGTTACTCATCAGCACTGCCTGGAAGGAGCAAAATGGAAAACAATGTTTTAATTGCAAAGGACCTGTGTTACCATTAATATTATAAACACAATCAACCAAAGCACATGTAACAAGATCTTTTCTTTGCAAAGTGCTGGGTTACAGCTAAATGCAAAAATTTTTAGCTGCTCTAGAGATTTACTATTACAAACAACAAACACTCATTTTAACCCAGATTTCCCAGTATACAGGAGGAAGATATCACTGCATTTAAATAAAAAGAGGAGGAATTTAAAGAGCCCGCTACTAAAATTGCTTGCTGCTTTACTCTAGTTTAATCTCACAATTGCAGTCACAGTCAGATTTACTGTATTTATCCCTTGAAGGAAGAATACAGCATAGCACAGCTTGCTATCAACTACCCTTTCACCAGGGAATCAATACACGTGCATTCAGGTACGCAAGGATGAGCTATAAAAGTATTACTCATAGAGCATAAAGGAACTCTATGAAAGCAACACAAAGCCCTTGCATTGTATCACTTTTCTAACTATCCTCTCCCTCACTTTGATAAGAAAGTGCTGGAGTGACCTTCTTCCACTCCCTCATTTTGCTCACTCTCGTTCTGAAGAGGCAGTCAACACAGGAGCATGTTTTGTCCATTCTTTCACCAATCCCCCTCTACCAACCCATATATATATACACGTCCCAAAACACCTGAATATTGACAGAACTAAGGCAAGTCTAAATGAAATTAATTCCTGTGAGCAAGATGTCAGGATAACTCAGATTCATATTTAACATTTAGAAAGTCTGGTGCAGAAGAGTCGTCTTAAGACTACAAAAAGATGAGGTGCACTGACCCTTCAGAAACGAACAAGTCCAGTCTTAGGAGCACATTTCTTACACTTCACTGGCAATTTCCTCATTATCCTTCTCCCAGGATACCCCAATGTTCTGCAGGGGTGCCAAATCAGGATACATCAAGTCCCCAGTTTCCTGAAGTTTCTGCTCAAGTACCGATGTGTACTTATGTCCACATCACTTTAATGCAAAGAAATGACTGCATCCATTCTGTCTGCTCAAGTCACCCTGAAACACTGACAATGCTGGTCAGTGCCTTTTTTCATTAAGGCTACGGTAATAAGTGCCAGTTGACTAGGAAAAGCAAAATGTTCAATCAATCTGAGTGAGATAGCACATAGCAGAGGGGTAGATTTGTCTTTTGTTGACCCTTTAAAGAGTCCCAGTTCAAAGAGGTGGTCATTCACATGTTGAAGAGGCAGCTGTTTTCAACCCAATAAAAGAAATATTCCTACACCATTCTATACATACAGCCAGTCCATGAACACCACTGTGAAACCTCAAGAGCCAAGGCCTTGCTCCTCTGTTAAAAAGGAAAAAATAATAACATGAATAACAACATATACTTAGGATTGTTTAATACCTTTCCCTCTCCTTTGTCACAGGACAGGTAAAAACAAGGCTGCAGATTTGTTTTCCCTGATTTATTGGGGAAAGGAAGTTAATGTTTCAATGGAAATGCCAAGTTTTGCTAATGCGTGAGCAACATAATCAGGTTGTTCCATGATTATCACCTTCAGTGTCTCTAGCATTGGCCATTACCAGAAACAGTCAATGGACTAGAAAAATCAGTATGACATGGCAATTTTACGTTCCTACAGTTTGTTGTATTGTGGTTTGTTTGGGTTTTTTTCCTTAGAACATTTTCTTAAAATGTTTTTTTCCTCACATACCAGGACCACTTATTTGACAGTAAAACAGACAAGTGTTAAATGTTTTGTACATTAGGACAATAACAACTGTGATTAGCTGAAGTGAATAAAATGATTTGCCATGTGAAAAAGGCGTCTTAAAACACAACAGGGGGTAAAAAAAAGTGTGCCTTGGTCTTTCTGGATTGCATATAAAGCTTCCTTTTGGCAACGCCACACCTACCTCCCTGAAGTTGTGGGTAAGAGTCCAGGACAAAAAAAAATAACAAAAATCTAGTTAGTTGGTTAACTTGAGCAGGAAATACTGTTGAATAATCTACAGGGCAGTGCTCCAACTGCCAGCTTCCAATCTGGCTGTATCAGTAATGTCAGGCTTTCCATTCCTCCTTCTGTCATCCAAGTGTTAACTAATCTTCACCTCATGGCTGTGATTAGGCAGACATTTTTGGGGGGGGGGGGGGTTATGCAGGCCAAGAAAGCAAACTGCTAGGAAGAACTCAGCAAACACATGCCAAAAATCAGCTGTAGGAAGAAACTCACATTTGAAATTTCATTCAGCTCACAAAACAATACCTATGATCCTTAGGACTGAGAATCCAGCTTTTCGAAACTCACTATATCACCATTATCAAAATCTGATCTTCAGTGACAGAGTAACTCTGTAACATAGAACCAGCTCCTCATATTTGCAAACATGTCTTGCACAGAAGTCCTTGGGACTATCACAGAGGAAAAGTCAGTCTCCTGATTGGAGTCAATGCTGCGAACTGCAGGTCTTCAGAAACCAAAAATCAAAAGCCACACAGCCACCCGCAGTGACAGAAAAATCTTGCTCCAGCTGGACAGCAAATTTTATAATTACAACTGCCGGAGATATATTTGGGGTTTTTTTTATTCACCACAGAACATGTCTACATAAGTCATAGTCCACTTAAGAAACACAAAAGTTGATGTTATTGTTTAAAAAAAAACCCCAAACATAACACAGAAATACCTGTGAGGAAGCTTTGAGATAAATTACTTCAAAGCTTATGTTTTGAGCACATACTCTGAACTATGTACATGCATTTGATCCAATTAATGCCTTACACAGTAGTCTCCATAAATATATTCCTTGGAGGCATTACTACAGTAACTCCTTCAGCATTTGCTACCTTCATAAATCAAGCTAACCCAAGCACACTGAACTGACGTACATGCTTTCTAACACTGACTGTATGTGGTGCATATAAAAGCATAATGAGATATTGCAACAGGAAAAAGGAATAAAACGGCAAAGAACTTGATGAGAGTAAACACTGGTTTCAGAACTAAAACCTAAGAAAAAAGGGTCTTTGCATTCACAAATACAGCTCTCACAAGGAGAAAGAATGAGCCACAGCATCAGTAAATCAGCTGCTAAGAACAAAACCAACTGGGAAACAAAGCAAGTTGGGAGGGTAAGATTTATACATGCAGAAACAAGCATTTATAATTAATCAGGGAGAAGAAGGGCACCTATTTCATGATTAACTCAAACTGATCTAAGTCCTTACTGCAAAGAAAAGGAGCAGTTCTGCCTTGCACGCTCCTACTGCTCCCCACCACCATGCTGGCAGCGGAGCACAAGCCACATTTTGGTTATCTGTTGTTCATTTCTTAAATATATCTTGAAATTCCCAAACCCCTTCTCTATTTTTGCAAACACACTTCCACACACACAAACTTTACTAGTAACACATCATCAATTCTTTTCTGTCTTTGTACTCTTCCTTACCACTCTGAAATAATCTTTGGGAGTAAAGAAACCATTTATACTAGCCACAAAAAGTCTTTTTTATTCTAGGACATGAGATTAATGGCTAACTGCATATTAGTAAGTGGGGGAAAAGTTCATAAATAAGATCCCTAAGAAAGTATTTCTCTTTTAGGTTGGTCTGCGTGCTGCACACTCATGTACACTTCAGTGGAGGAGCACCAATTGAAACAAGTCTAAAACAAACTTCAAGCCCAAAATAGAGGAGACACTGTTCATTTAAATCCATTTCTCACTGCACTGAATTCCATTCAGAAATTACAGACTTTTCCCCATCCTCAATAAATAGAAAAAAACCCCAAACAACCAAAAAAAAAAAACCCCAAACCACCCAAAACAAAAACAAAAAACCAGCTCTATTCCCAAAGAGTGATTCTGGTAAAGATCAGGGACACAATCTTGTTTCACAACCCCTGCTAAAAGCAATCTAGACTCTTTTTTTTTTTGTGATGAAGGACACATGCACCATGACATGGCACAGTTCAGCCCTCAAACCTGCAGAAAACACCAAAATTGTAAAGTTAATTTCTTACACTCTCACTGGAAGAGAGAGGAAGTTGACACACATGAATAAGAAATTGCTTTTACACACCAACAGCAAGTGGACTGGATAAGATCAGACCTGTGCAGCTACAGAACATTCATGACGCTGTTATATTTAATTGAAACCCAAGTAGTAGGCCATGTAAACAAAGAAGAATCCTATGATATAAGAATCTTAATATAAAACCTGTACAGGTACATGTAATGTACCTCTGCTTTCCTTTTTGCCCATTCATTTTGCTGTGAAGAGGTAGAAATGCTCCAGTAGTTGACTCTTAAGCTACACATACTCTAAATTTCCACTCTTAGGGTGCCTAGAGTTCAGTGAAATACAATAGACCATCCTTTTTTTTTCTCCACCATGTGAAAATATATTTTAAACCGAGGTAGTCTTCCAGACCTCTGCTGTACAGTTATGACTAAGCAGACTGATTTCTCCTGCTAATTTAGTAACGTCATGGCAAGCAGAGTGGGGCACGAGGCAGTGCTTGCTTTTCCTTAAAGCCTTTTCAAACCTAGAAAATGCAACATTGTTTGGTTTAAAAAAACAAAACCAAAACACATATAGGCACCTTCTTCTTTTCACAGCAGGCTTTCTTCTGTCTTCTCACCATCCAGGACTCTCTGCATAACAACAGGTATTTTTTCTCAAAAGGCTGTGCTGGGCATTGAAATTTTCCCAGAAGGAAGGGATCTGAGAGCAGCTGTGGCCAGTGTTAAAAGACACTGAGCAACAGGACAGTAACGAGCTTCACATATAATGTACAAAGCTTGACCCCTCTCCTCAATAAAACAAGATGTGGGCTGGGGAAGAATCACATAAATCCAAAGAAAATGACAAACTGAAAAAGCATGTTCTAGCTGCTAAAAACAAGAGAGATTACACACATTTCTCTCCTGTAACACGCTTCAAAAAGACTATCATGGCTGTGTACATCCCAGAAGCTACGAGTCCTGAATAACAACCACACAGAATATTGCTCTTTGGAAAATTGCTCACAGATTAGAAACAGCCCTTTTGCACTCCTGATTCCTTAGCTGTTGTTACTAAGAGTCTGTGTAACCTCTCTTGATCTCTTCAGTGTATTTCTGTATGGATTTCCAGAAGCCATTTGCTAAATCTACATTAATCCTTAAAAATTCAAGCAGATTTTTTTAAAAGCAGACTGGTGACAGAAGTGTTTTATACATACTCAGATCTAAGAGACTAATTACGACAGCAATTTTACAGGATTACATTGCCCCAGTGAATGGTGAGCCTACAGGGTATTTCAGGCTCTGACTACCTCCTACCTTCCATTGCCCTTGTCCTTTAAGTAGCACAGGGACAGTTCTACTAGAAAAGAAGGCAGATTTAACTCAAAGTAGTTATCACACTGCCACCGACAATGACTTTATTGTGGCAAGCATCTTATTGGTGTATTAGTTTGGTATGAAACTAAATCAGTGGCATAATTATTTTGTATTTTATCACCACAGTAATAAGACACAGTGAGCAGAGATGAACTGCAATTAAGATGGGTCTCAAATGTTACTTGAGAGTTGCTTTCGGTAAGGAGTCCAGATTGTGAAAGTTTGTTCCTGTATAGATTTCTTCTATAACCAGAAGAACCATAATTTCTCCCTCAAAAAGAGGGGATTTTGAGAGACCATTCACTCCTACACATCAGCTGAAAGCATTTTCATTCATCTTTAAGAACAACAACACGAACTAAACAAAATCCTGTTTATCACTGAAAGGTCTGTCCAGTTAGTTAGACAGTTTGTATTCCTTGTAGAGCAAGTTGAGAGACTCTGGATTTGGATTTGCATTCATCCTTCCCGGACTAGGTAAACACTGACTGGCAATCCCCATGGCATAAATAAAGTTCAGTTCAAAGACCAAGTTTCCCATAAACAGAAAGGGTGAATTCATTACTTGCCCCCCAGGAATCCTGGATTCCACTGGAATCCATGGAGCCGAAAAACAAGGATACATGTGTGCCTGTGTGTGTATACAAATATGTATGCCTGTGTGAATGTACAACACACACTTATACATGGATATAGATACACACACCAAAAAAAAAGCACTCTGAAAGAGTCTTTTCTTACATTCCACATCCCTCTGCGGAATAACCTCTGATCCTGGACAGCTTCTTCAGACCATGGTCCTTAGTGAGGAGACCTAAGTTTTCTCTCTCTTCCCCACCCACCATATTAGGGGCATTCCTAGATTAGAGTGGATGAATCCATGCCAATTTGGCTGCAGCTTTTGACAAATACGCAGGTTCCCAGTAAAACAACTCTCCCTGCTCTGAAATCAGAGTTGGAAAACAAACAACATCCATGCAGGATATTTGCTCACGTGTCGCAACAAAAGCAAATCTTCAATTTGCCAACGAAGTGGTGCACAGGCACACACACGCTCATCCTACCACTTCAGGCTCCTGAGACACTCTCTTCTCCAGTCACAAAAAGAAGATGCAAAATGAGTCCATTGCACCACTTTTATCTAATGCTTCCTACAGCATCAGCTCCTTGGGTTTCAACACCAAGCTTCATAGACCATTCCATTACTGAACAACTGTGTTTTAGGACAATGGAGGGAAAAGCACTTAAGAGGAAGGGTCAGATATTTTGGGACAGCCCCAAAATCCACCTTGCCCAGCATCCTGTCTCTAACACTGGATGCCAAATGAATACCACAGCAGCCATAAAGCACAGTATTTTCCAGGCAGCAGCTACTTCTGGCTGAGGAACACTTGGAGCCAGAACAAACACCTTTATATTGGGTGGTGCAGCAGGCGTTTGTCCAAGGTTATCCTGTTGTTTTTTAACCCACACAGACCCACTGCAACTGGGCATTATGGATGTCACACACTTGCAGCTTCACCACCTATTGTGTGAAAAGCACTTCTGCCCAGTCTGAACTACAACTTGCTGACTGCCATTTGAAGCCTGTCAGCGGATGAAGAACAACCATGCCTTGTCTCCCATGGTTGAGCCATGAGCACTTTCCATACCATTCAGGATCCTGGAGATGCCCACGATGGCTCTCCTCAGCTGACTTTCGTCCATCTTGTAACCAACACTGTGGATTCCTATAGAGGAACTACAGCCCAGCTTTGGTTATCCTCCTTGTTCTCTTCTGCATGCCTTCTCCAGCACTACAAAACTCCACCAGTGACCTCCCCACAGTACAACTAACCCAGTTTATTTCTAAACTGCTTTCTAACTTTTGCCTTATCATCCACCCCTGTGATAACACCATCCTACCACGTGGCTGCATAATTTTTCTACAAGCCATGCGTGTGTAACCTTTTGCAATTCCAGGTGTGAATGCATTCATTAGTCTCTCTCATCCTTGTCAATTACTCTTTCAGAAGTAAACTCCAAGAGACTTCAGAAGTAAGATTTCCTTTTCCAGAAGATGCTTTGATTCTTCCCCAGACTACCGCATTCACCTCCATGTCCAACAGCAGTTCTGGTTTTGTAAAATAGTTCCCACCACTTTTCCTGGCACAGACGCCAGATTTAATGGCCGACAGCTCCTACATGTCCTCTAGACTCAAAAACACCACCACAAAAAGAAAGGTAGATTGTATGGTGCCAGCTACATTTCTCTGGTTCCACGGCCATTTGAAGCCAACACGTTGTACACCATGCTTGGCAGAAGGAACATTTCATCCACCCAGCTTCCTCAAAACTCCTGGGTGAGCTCCTGTCACCAGCTCTCGACATCTACCCATCTGGCCAGCCTGTGCTGTAAACTCTGTGGCCAGCTCTCCCAGTTCCAGTGACTTCTAATAATTCTGGATAAAGGAAAATCTACTTATGAAAAGGAAGCATAAAACGTATTTCCCTTGTAAAAAAGACTGTAAATTAAGCAAATACTCAGTTCTGTATTCAAAGAGAAGAGAGAAATAATCAGAGAAACACATTTGCCTCAAAAGAGGTAAAAAGAACTGGTTTATTATTTCTTTGAAGATCTTGGATAAAAATTATTTCAAAATAAATTAAAAATATATGCTACTGATGTGCATATTAATGAAACAATTCCACCTTCCATTTTTATTCCATTTTTCTTCATCCTTCAAAGATTATTCTGGTGATATTTTGTTCATACACTGCAGGTTTTGAGCAGTGAGCCGTCTCCTAATGGTGAACCCCTTTACCTGAAGAGCACCTATTACCATCATCAGTTGTGTCTGTTCAGTATGCTGAAAATAATAGTCCTGGAAAGCTGCTCTATAAACTTCAGTCAAGAGACTCTACAGGAGAAGCAATAAACCCAGAATGAATACTCTCAGCTAAATACTTCCAGCAACAATGAGAAAAGTGGTATTAAAGACTGACAGCCACATCCAAGGCAGCATCAGCAACATAAAGTAAATACATAATGAAACAGTTTGCAAGATACTACACATCAGTAATTGTACACACCGCTATTTAGGTAGGTATGTTCACATTCTTCACAAAGGACTTCCATTCCTCTGGTAACGCTGCACTGTCAGAAGTACTGCCACAAAAGGCTAGGCTAACCTTCTGATGTCCCCCAGTGTTATTGGGTTTTGGAGGCAGAAGGCCAAGGTGCCACAAAATTTGTGATGTATTGTCCTGGGTTTGGCTGGCATTGAGTTAATTTTCACAAGACGTTGGGAGAGGGCACAGTCAGGACAACTGACCCAAACTAGCCAAGGGGATATTCAATACCATATGACGTCATGCTCAGTATATAACTGGGGGAGCTGGCTGGGGGGGCAAGGGATCGCAGCTTGGGAACAGGCTGACCATCAGGTTCTGGGTGGTGAGCAATTGCATTGTGCATCACTCACTTTATACATTCTTTTATTAGTATTATGATTACTTCTCTCCTTGTGTTGCCCTATTAAACTGTCCTTATCTCAACCCACAAGGTTTTACCTTTTTCTTCCAATTCTACTTCCCATCCCACGGGGGGCAGGGGAGAGTGAGCGAGCGGCCATGTGGTGCTTAGTTGCTGGCTGGGCTTAAACCACGACATGCATTTAGAAATAAACACGAACTATTTATGCCTACAAATATACACAAATATATTTGGGAAAACAAATATATCTGTTGGTGCGGCTTTTTCTTTTCCTTAAGTTTTAAAATATTAGTATGCAAGAAAGGAAGCCAGAGGCCAACCCAAGTTTGGTAACAATGATTTATGGAGGGGGTAGAGATTTTAATCAGAAGTGCTGTTACTTGCAGCTTCTTATAGTTCACATATTATACAATGAATGCTATAATGTGCATTCAATGTCCATTTTCTAAATATTATACAATGATACATAAATTAAATGTTTTGCTACACTAACACTGACTGTAGGCCCATCAGCTGGAACATTTGAGCAACCTTATTCTGTTGTAGAGTGTGTCTTGGTAAACCACAGCCTCACAGAAAACTGTGGCTAGAAAAGGCCCTACCTTCTCTTTCTGATGTACTCTGTTGGCATTTTCCATCTGAAAGCTGTGCAAGGACTGGATTTTGTCGATCTGCTGTCGCTGCTTCTCTAGCTCTCCTTGGAATTCATTCTTTTTGAGCTCCACAGCACCTCTCTCCACTGCCGCCCTGTGGACTTTGCCTTCCAGTTCTATGATCCGACCCTGAGGAAGAGCAAATTAGCCAAAGCAAATAGAAGTTCTTCCCTGTTGCCAGACTCTTCTCCAATACATTCAAGGAATACCAAATTTCACAGAACTAACAAAGCTAATGTCATCCAAGTATTGTGTCAGCCGGGCATACCTGCCACGCACACAGAGACACATGCACACACACACACACCCCCCTCCCAGTTTTAGATAAATTAACAGTACAGCATATTCTGTAGAGACTATCAAAATTGCAGCTAAAGACAAGAGAAATGCAAAGCTGCCTCAGTACTTGAGCTTAAAAAAACAAAACAAAACACTAGCCCCCCCCCCAAAAAAACACGTTAAAAAAATGCAGTCTACAATCTTTCTGAAGTACAAGGTCAAACCATCTTTTAAATTTAATGGAGACATCACTGCACTTCCCAGTGTCGTGGGAAACTAACTCAGAGGGAAAACTCATCTCTCAAATCAATAAGAGAAAGAGTAGAGGGAGGACAATATTGCCCAACTATTACATAAACAACTGACATATGGCTGTTACGGAAAGACACGTACAAGAAAAACTAATTTATAAGCAGAAAATCATCATTCTTCTTGATTGCTCAAAGAGCAATGACAACCAGAGGAAAATTCAACACCATCACATACTGCACATACAAACACAGAGACATAAGGTAAAGAATCAAGCCTGATACTATCACACTTTTTTTTTTAAAGCACTGATTTAATTTTGCAGGACATTGCTGCTAAACATTTTGGGTTAAAATCACTCTTCAGCAGCAAGGAAGAGAACAACGACACACAGGGGGAAAATATCAACAGAATTCACCCAGGCAGAAAGACCTGGGGATTCCAGGTGGATTAAAAAATAGATATAATAAAAACTGTGCATCTTCCAAGACTCCAGGAAAATGGACCAAATCTTCTTATGCCACAGTATGCTGCATATTACTGCCCACCTACTCTGCTTCTCTGCCACAGAAAGGGAGTGAAGGGGCGGGGGGGGGGGGGGGGGGGGGAGAAAAAGACTTACAGTTTAGCTGGAAGAGCAAAGAAAAGCACTTATTCCATTTCAGTCATAACAGCTGCAAAGTCTTGCCAACAAACAAATGGGTTGACATAGTGCTTTAGAAGCTCTATCCGTGCCTTCACCTATGCTTTTATTTCATTCAGAGTGCATGACTATGCAGAAGTGAAATGATTTTCAAGCTAGGTTTGGGAGAAATGTACAAGACAATACAGTGAATCAATAACAGGAAGAGGGACCTTGTGTCTCTAGGTTACTGAGATCAAGAGTAAGCTACTATGGTAGCTTATTTTCCTCGCTATCAGCTGCCTCACAGCCATGCAGCAAAGCTTCAGCAATACTGACACAGTCACTACCTGCCAGTAGCCACCATCCTGAGGCCACTGACTAAAGGGAAAACAAGGGATGACTGAAGTCCCAGAAGACAGAGCATCATACCCTCCACCAAGGGAAAGCTAAGACATACCCTTAACCGCATGGCCAGACATGACACAAACGTGTCCTGTTTGACTAGTGCCCTCTCTGAGGTGAAACAGGAGTTCAATTCCTACAGCTGTCAACCCAGTACTAAAATTCAGCTCAAATACAAAGAGGATACAAATTCAGTGGAAAAACTTGGGAGGAGCTCTTATCAGCCATGTTTAACCACCACGTTCTTAGTTTTTAGGTTTGCTTGTTAAAAAAACCAACAACAACAAAAAAAGGGAACCATCCTGTAACATTTTCACAAACCAGAAACTTTATTCACGTACTACTCAACTTCAGAACATGCGCTGCAGAAAGGATTAAAACCCAAGCTCAACAGTCACAGAAAATACAGTTACCATTAGAAAAATAGCAGACAACTTAATTACTCCACATGAGTTGTGCGCCCTCTTTAGGAAAGGTTTCTAAGGAACACAAATTCAGATTTTTAGACACTGTTCTGAACAAGTTAGATTTCCTTGTACTTGGTGGGACAGTATGCATACACTCTTATGAGTCATGTAAGAAAAAAAAATCTAGGGAGATAAGCAAGTTGCAGATGCTCATTCAGATTAAAAAACGGAGTGCCAGTCTCAATGTACAGTTAGGAAGAAAAACAGAAGATGGCATTTGCCACATCTGTAAACTGAAACAGCACAAGATAGCTGAACTGTTTGTGTGAGCACAAGTAGCAAGTACCATACATGCAGGTCTTAAAGTTTTGGGTCATCCTCACCTATAAACAGGCATTCCTCCCATTCCCCCCACTCCCACTACTGATAAGCAACAATTGTAATATTTGTGAAAATTCCTACAACAAGCTGAAGCTCCCACTACACGCAGGGGAAGCATCCTTCTTGTGGACTATGTTTATTAACCATGCAAGTACAAAACAACATGCAGAGCAAAAGGAAAGTTACCTGCAGATCCACGCTGCGAGAACTTGCAATCCAGTAATTGAAACCCAAAGCAATGATGCATGCCATGAGCGCAGCCACGAGGAGAGGCGGAGACTTCATCCCTCGGCAGCTGTTTCCTAGCCCTACCATTTCAAGAAAAAAACCAAACCCAAAGAACCACAACAGTGTGGAAACCTGCAAATTAAAATAGACATGTTATATTGCATCCTCCGCTACGGCCATTTTATACACACAATGAAACTTCTACTGCAATAACGCAACAGCTGTTAGCTGAAGGGACTACACCCAGCAAGGAAGGCACACTATCTACATTATTTCCATCTGAAAGAGAAAGAAAGGCCGTCTCACACTATTAGCTTGTACATAAAGTTTCACATGGACTTGAGGAGGAAGTCTTGAATATTCCTAACAATATAATGAAAATCCTCAATAAACAGAACAAACCAGCCATCCTTTCATCATTTATTCCACCCAAAAAGCTAATTAGACAACACTGGCCCACAGATAGAGGATAGATTCCTTGTTATCTCATTTAGTCAGAAAATAATAAAGTTAGTTTCACTGTTTCAGGAGTAATTTGCATTTTGCTTCCCAAACTTGGGTAGTTTCAACATATGCCCTCTGATAATACTATTTTAACTTTTTGGTTCTAAGCTTGTGAATAAATTACTAAATCAGATTGAACAAAATTACTTTAAGAATAATCTAAAAAATAATTTAAAAAAAATTAGCAGACACTCTGTTGATTTCAATGGTAAATTGTATTAAGTGATATTTGTTTTGATCCTCAGCTGCTTTCTCTGCTCCTAATAAAAAATAAGTAACCTCGCTTTAACAAACGAGCAGTACCAAGGGTACTACTGGTTGCTACTGAGACTTGGGTTGTTTCTGTGGAACAGCCCATCTTAATAGAAAAGCAGGGGCAAAGGGCGGTTGCATTTGTTTGAAATAGGCCATACTCATCCTATGACATGATAAAATCTGGTCTTAACGAGTGTAATAGCAACTACCTCAACGAATCCTCAAACTCCACTGGTAACCTTGGGCACAGTTTGTAATAGACTGCTCTCTTGTAAACTGAAATCAACCTTTTTTCTTTTTGCACTCCCACAGACAAAAGCCAGCAAAAAAATGAGCACAGATCAAACAGACAGCAAACACAGATGCATCGCAAGACACTAACTAAATCTGAAATGGGTACGTTTACTATTAATATATTGTACGTCAAGGTGCATGCTCTTAAATAAACTAACTTCTTCCCTATGGATGCAATTCACAGGTTGTGATGTATTTAAAAATTAATAAATGGCAGCAACTCTCAAAGGGTTTATACATGGACATACACTGTAATCACAGGGGAAGAAGGTGATGTCAGCAGCCAGCAGGTACCAGAAATGCTGATTCTACTGTATGTCCAGCTCTTAAATCCTTCAACAGCACACCTATACCTACGTGTGCATGTGCACCCTCTGCAAAATCCCCTCTCTGCATTCAATTTTAAGATATAACCCACCTTCCTCTTTTCTCAGCAGGGAGTGCACAATACTGCCAGACTGGTAAAGGTTTCAAATCTATTTGCTCATTGAAAAGATTGTGAATTTGTTCACATTTGCGGATGGGGTATATATGGAGCCGAAGAGTAAAACATGGCTTCTTGAAAATGCTGCTTCTTTGTGTACATACACACACACACACACACAAAACAAATGCAAAACAAACAAAAAAAAAGGGTGCGTAGCTGCACAGGCCCGACATCTGAGGCCCGAGTTTCTTGCCTAAGGAAACCTCAGCTACAGAGCAAACCGACACATGCAGCTCAGCTCCAGCAGACACCCATGGGGCCACATACAGCTGAGGTAGGATCAACAGAAACAGCAAAGGCATGGGGAGGAACCATGCATTTTTGTTGTAAAGCAAAAAAAAAAAAAAAATCAAGATGCAGTAGACTAAAACACACAGACATAGGCACAAATTTCCAATACAAATCTAAGAACTGCAAAAACACGTACATCTTGCACAGACTATTCTCCTGCTGTGCCATCCTAAGAAGAGTGCCTGAGAAGTATAGAGCCCGGGGCTCACCTTACACAGATTCCCTGAAATCCAAGAACCACAGACCTCCAGAGTGACAAAAATGAGAGGTGGAAAATGGAGATGATCAGCACTGTCACATCAGCTAAGAACCAGATAATTAATTTACTTTTGCTTACTGGAATAAAATACTATATTTCAAAAAACTTATATCGGAACCTGTCACTAAATCATTCATATCCTGTTCTTCGCTGTAAGAGTATTAGTTGGTACACCTGAAAACATGGAAAAATTACTAAGCATAGCACTGCAAGACATAGTGCCTCATTCTAAGTGTTACTTGAATAAAATAATTGGTATTTTCCTCCTAGCAGTCAGAAATAGAGAAAGTAGTCCATGTTATCAGCAGTAACAAGTTGCACTAGAGTTTAACTACTGGATAAATATATGGGACTAGCTGTTTAGCTCAAAAATTTTCAGAGGTAAAGCAACTGTATTGTTCAAAGGAAGAATGATTAGTTCACTATGCAGCTTAAAGCATAGGCACAAAAACACGTTCAAGGAATGCCGATACACCTACTGAGTACACAAACCTAGCAGCCTCAGCGACCCTTCAGCTGTCTTCCGCTATTAAAAACAAGCAAGCAAGAAAGCGTTGAATTCACTAAAATATGTTTGGCTCCAATACACTTCTCTCTCTAGAAAATCCAGTGTTGTTTGTCCTTAAATAATTTATGTTAATTATATTTTTATATGCAACAGAAGGAAAGGCAAAAGGAGATGAAAGAGCTGAAACACACAGAAGGATCTTCCATCCAAATATTGCACGCCGAAAACTTTACCTCAGTTGCAATATTGATATTCCCTCTCCCATCAGTTTAAAAATAAAAACTGTTTAACTTTCTATCATGGATATACACACACACATGCATTTTGGAGGAGAGACAAGCAAATCAGCTCAGTAAGTACATTTACATGGAAATGTATTGTACATGCTGTTTTCCAGGAAACATCTGGTTTGGCACAGTTATTTGAGTTGAAAATAAAATACGTTTCTGATTTTATGGGTAAGAAAGTGATTTTACTGAACATGAAGAAACCCATCTTTCATGAACGTGAAAATGAGATGCTGTATCATGAGCATAATGCTCTACATTTGGTAGAGCATAAAATTTGACTTCTGAACAGCAGATTTCATTCTTCTGCTTTGCCAACCTAGCAGTGCTTCATCAAGAGGGAGATATTCTAGACTCCGAGATATACAAGCAAATTAACATATAGTATACTGTTATTTCCCATATTAACATACTACCAGCCTGAGCAATTCCTTCTTTTATTGTACTCAGCTGAAGTAGGATAGCTGGTACCCAGCAATCTTCCACTACAGATGATTAACAACCGTGCTGACTAAGTCTCAAGACTAAAACATCAGAGGCAAAGACAGAGCAAAACAATTTGTGCGTTTCAGACTCCCAGAAGGAAAGCCGAGTCTCTCTGCTCACATGGTCCAGCTCTGTGTATTTGCATGAGACCTGCTGAGCAGGAACAAGCAGAACTGATGAAGATTTCAATAAATGCAGCACACAGCCGGGGGGGGGGAGCAAAAAAGGTCCCTTATCCCCCGCCTGCTTACCTGCCTACTGACCACCTTCTCCACCACCCGGCCACCACATGGTACAAAGCTAGCGTAAGCTGGAGCAGCATGTGAAGACCATGTGCAGCTGGAGCAGCCACTGAAAAGCGAAGGTGCATCTTACTTGGAGGTCTGTGCCTCCAACTAAGGACAGAACCTTAGGAAAACCCCTTTGGAAAGGCAGGGCCATAACCAGAGACAAAAAGGAAGAAAAAAACCTACAAGGACCCGAAGGCTACTGGACAGCGCTGAAACCCCATCCCAATCAGACCAGCCAACAGGCCACCATTCTGCCCTGGCTGTGGAAACCTCCTCCCATTGAGGGACCCCCACAGATAGACAATGGTGCTATCCCCACCTTTTGCAGATTCCTCCCAAATTTCTCAGCGAGACTCTGGAAGAAATTACCTGTTTTTTCAGACATTGCCATGAAATTCCTATGTCTCACTGCTTGAAGAAAAATACACCAGCTTAACCAAGCAAGCTAATCAAAACCCCTTGCACTGACAACAGTTAATTAGTTATACCCAGACATGATTAAATCAGACTAGAAGGTAATAGAAACTGGGTTTATAAAAAAAAAAAATTAAATAAAACTTTTTAAAAAGTAATTCTTAAAAAAAAGGGAATCAGAGAGCAAACATTTGTATGCCCAGTCTTCCAAAAAACAGGTGATGGTTTGGGTGTGGGTGGAAATGGAGACGTGACAAAAATGAGTCAAAACCCTTCGTTTTTAGTTTTATATACGTTAACATACAGTAGTGATCATCCTTGAAAGAGAAATCCAATTGTTGGTTCTCACTCATGGCTGGATGTTACCCACAAGTACCACCATTCACAAGTCACATGGCGAGAACAAGTTACAGCCAGCAGCAGCCTTTATGCTTTCAAAGGTGCACTGACTGCCTACGGGGGTCAGAAACTGGGTCTAATACACTGTCACAAAACACACCACACAGATTTCTTATCATCCTCTGCAGCAACACCGTTTGGGAGTGGTTTTTTCCAAGTTTGCAAGTCAAAAGAGGTCAAACAAATGTTTTTCCAATGGACATCTAAAGTTTGCACAATGAATTCAAGCCTGCTGACCACAAACTTGCTAAATACCTTTCACAGGAATCAAAAAACTGCAGGCTGAAAGAAACAAAACTCCTGAAACGTTCAGCAACAGCCACTTTTCAAGCTTCTGTACTTTGGATGACTGGCTCACTTCAAAGTGGTAACCACACATGCACACACACAAAAAATAAATTCAAACATGGATGCTGCAGGATGTCACTAAGTCACTATTTACCCAAATTATCAAGTTACACTTTTCACAGGAGCAGGAAGGGGAGAAGCATTTATGCCACACCAAGTTCAGCAACTGCACACTTATCCTTCTAAGGAATAACCGTCATTTGATGCTTAATTCAGTTCTTAGGTTTTCCTTTTCTAACGCATTTTAAACTAGAAGTAACAGATCAGAAGAGCATGAAAATACTGAAAAACATTACCTGTTCAGGGGGAGGGTGACTGTTACCACTTGTCCACTAATTATTTTTCAACTTGGGAAGTATGTCTTCTTTCAAATGACTACTTTACAAGAAGCTAATAACTAATCACACAGAATGTCCCACCCTTTGTTTGATCAAAAAGAAATCCCAAACTGGTGCGTAGCTAAACAGATGCTAGAGGTTTCAGGTAGGTATCTTTTCTGATGAAGGAAGTTAGGTAACCAAAGGTAACTTGACAAAATCTTCTAAAATACCCACACAAAGTTTCCAGACATGCTGTCTAGGTGGATTTGTAGACAATACTACTACCACCTGAAAATACTGTGTATGAAAACAAAATTAAACAAGCAAACTTGTACACCAGAACGATCTCAACAGTTAGTCTGATTGCTTGTTTCTTTTTATGAAAGTATTTTGTTGTTGGTGTTTTTCCCCATACAACATGAACTACCTTGTTAGAATCACAATTAATAGGACACCCACTTGATCTTAAAAAAAAGACATTAGGAAACAGAGTACAGTAAGTTTAGATATGTGGTGAGAAAACCACAAAATTGCTACCATCCCCCCCCCCCCCCCGTATAGTTTTGTACAGTAAAAATGTATGGTTTTGCTGTAAAACACACAAACCTCCCGCTAGAAAAAATAAATAAATAAAAATCAACATTGCCAATAGTTCTCCATGAGCGAAGTGCTGTTAAGATGTAAGATGAAGGGCCATTTAAAAAGACTCAACACGAGAGCGAGGTTAATTAAAAACCTGTTCGACTACTCCCATCTTCAAGTTAACAAGGGAATGCAACAAAGCAAAGCAAGGTAAACCTCCCGGGTGCAGGAAATAAACCCAGTATTTATTCTGTACCCAACAGCCGAACCAAAATTTCTGAGGAAGTGGGGGAAACGCTTTTCCAAGCGGCAGTGGGAAAGCCTCTGGCGGCACTGACTTGGGAACAGCCATCAGCCACCCCAAGCGGGGGCGAGAAGAAAGAGACCCCCACAGCTCCGCCTCCCCGCGGGGAGGGGAGGGGAGGGGAGGGAAAGCGGGCGGCCGGCCGGCTGCAGCGGGTCTGGCGCAGAAGGAGGGGGAGGGTGAACAGTTGCAGGTCACGGCCCTGCGAGGCTGTAAGGGACCTCGACAGAGCATCTCGTCCGACCTTCCCCGGGGAGGGGAGCCTGGAGGAGATTATCTCCCACCCCGCCCTGTTATGGCCCTTTCTGATTTCAAACATCGTCATTATTTCTACCTCCGCTACGAATACCCACGGTTGTTTTCGGGCTCAACACGCTTCTCTCTGTGCAAAAGACCCACAGAGGGAAGACTGGCCGAAGAAAAAAGAAAAAGTAATGTAATAAAACGCTATTAGCGTCAGGTATGCACGCAAACTAAGCCCAGACGAACGGCCCCGCCACCGCCAGTGGCATCTCCCCGCGGCGAGCGGGAAGCTCCAGCGGGACGGAGCCCGCCCGGGGCCGCACCCCGCCGCCCGCTCCGCCGGCCTCACCGCCCGCCCCGCCGCCGAGACCGCCGGCCGCCGCCCCCCCTCACACACGCCGCTCGCCTCCCGCCGGCCGGCCGGCCACCGGCTGCTGGAGCCGGCCGAGACGCGCCCGGCGGTGCAGGGCCAGCCAAGCGGCGGCAGGCCGCGGCCCGGGGTCCCTCACGCCGCGCCGCCCACCCGTCCCCCGGCCCGCCTCCGCCGGCCGCCTGCCTCAGCCGCCGCAGAGGCCGCCGTGCGGGGGGGACGGGACTGCCGGCAGGCCCGGCTGCACCGGCCCCCAGCCCAGCCCAGCCCCGCGGGACAGCGGCGGGGGCCGCGGCCGCTCACCTCACCTCGCCTCGCCTCACCTCGCCGCGCCGCGCCGCTGGCGGCGCCCCCCGCCGAGCAGGAAGGCGACGGCCGGTGCCGCACCTCCCGCAGCCCCCGGCGCCCGCTGCGAGGGAGAGCGGCGGCAGCAGGCGGCACCGCGGGCAGAGGGGAGGGGAGGGCAGGGCAGGGCTGGGCTGGGCTGGGCTGGGAAGGGGAGGCCGGGCAGGGACGTGCGGGGCGCGGAGGAAGTCTGGCGGCCGCAGCGGCAGCCCCAGCCCCGGCCCGCCGCCAGCCCCCGGCTTGAGGCAGCGCGGGGCCGGGGTCGCCCCGCGGGTCGGGAGGGGACCTCCCGGCGGCGGCTGCCGCCCGCGCCCCGCCCCACGGGCGCCTCCGCCCGAGGAGCGCCCGGGCTCTGCTGCGGGGTCTGGGCTGCGGCGGACCCGTGCGTCCACGCCTGCCTGCGGTAAGCCGCCGGGCAGCAGCAGCATCTGCTGTCCTCCCCTCCAGCCTGCCTTTTCCGCCCGAGCAGCTCAGGCAGAGCCCTTGGCCAGCGCTTCAGCTGAGGTCCAAATTTCCAGTCCCGACCGCAGGCGCTGGAGTTTCTGGAAAGCGACGTATGGGAAAAGCTGAGTGTCCGAAATCAGAGACGAGTGCAATAAAACTCGGGAAGGCTGTTTTAACTTTTTTTTTTTTTTTGACAGCCAAATGGATGAGGCGGGTCTTTTCTTCGTTCAAAAATTTCAAAGCAAAAAAAAAAAAAAAAGTTAGGCAACGTGTTTCCTCCGTGGTTATGAGCTCAGCTGGACACTTTCCACCATCTAGATCCACATGTTGTTTCTGCGTGTTAAGCTTTTGCAAGTGGAAGATAAACAGAGTGAAAGCAGAGTATAAAAGTTGCTGCAACAGCAGTTGTAGGCTATGAAAAAAATGCAAAAAAAAGTATTAATCTTTGGTAGAAGTTACTATTTCGAGATCAATTTCCTTAATGACATGGTTGATTTAACAAAAAATTGACATATCTGAACAAAGGGCACAAACTTAATGAAAATTATCTTCCACATGTCAGAAGATAATGCTGAATATGAGCCTTTCTTCCAGTCCTTGAAGACCATTTAAAAATTGATCAGTGTTAAGTCCTTCATTTTAGCTTTTTCATGGGAAAGAATAGCTTGTTGTTTGTTTTTTTTAATAATAATACGTACAATAGCTTTGTCTAGCTCAGAAACAGAAATTTTTCTTGCAATTTCAAAGCCATGTTGGATTATATCCCTCTAGTTAGGGAGATATGTGATTTCCCAAGTGGGAGCTTTTTCCCCCTTTTCAGTTTTTAAGGATAAGTGGATCCTTCTTTAGCAGCCCAGCACAGCCAAAGTCTAGAGTTATAATTTGACTAAAACCAGGGTTTCAAGTGTTTAGGGAACTGAACTCTTTGCTGAGATTCATAAAAACACAATGAGACTCAGAAAACAGCTCATTTGTCTTTGTCAGTAAGACAAGAAGACGTTAAACACCAATAAAAATATTCATCAGGAATAACTGTGCAAGCAGAAAAAAAAAAGAAAAAAAAAAAAGGACTGTCTTCAGCTGGGATCACTGGTTGACTAATTTTGCCCTGCTTGCTTACAGGCAGCTAAAAATTCTGGAGACATAACCCCATTATTTTCCCTGTCTCACGAGGTTATCTTGAGGAGAGGCAGTTCTGTCCAGAAGATCGGGGGTGGGAGGGGGGGTGGGGAAATCATTTAGCTATAGAAATGACTGACAAGTCTCAAAACCTGATTGACTATAAAGCCTGTCTTTAATAGGGAGAGTGAAGGTTTTATTAAGTAAGTCCAGCACTGTCCTCAGTATGGATCCAATGAGAAGAAATTAACTTGATTTGAAAAAATACAGCGCTATGCAGTTTGCAAAAACTGATTCTAAGAGCACTTAAACACATTGATGGTGACAGAACCAGTTAAAAATATTTATCAGCAGTCATCACTTACCGGTGTTTCAGAAAATACCAGTAACTGGCAGAGAGGAAGTTCTGAAAAGCTCAGATGCTGCAGAGCAATGATACTTATGTAAAAAAGGAGCAAGTGCTCTATTTAATCTTCATAGCCATCATTTCTTTCCCTATTAATTAATACTTTAAACTACAACTATAACCAATCTTGCAGAAAAATTAGGGGAACATGCAACATTAATAAGAATGTATGTTTATTTAAAAAATTAATAGCCATGTATTTTAACAGAGAACTAAGAAAAATACAAGTTTTTTTTCTTTAAACATAAACGTGTTAAAGCAAAGAAGTCTTGAAAGAAAACCACTCATTTTGGTTTAGAAGAACAAAATGGAAGGCATATAGCAGTCAGACCCCTCAGCATGGTTTCCTGTTTGCTATATAGTCACAATCCTACGACGATCTTTCAAAATTGTATTCTAACACTGCTTTGAAGCCAATAGGAATGCACATCTACATATGTTAAACTGCAGAAAAGTTGAAGATCTCAGCAAGATTTCTTGGGACCAGTACCAGAAGCAATACACTTCATAAGGGATTGTTTATATGGGCTTCACAGGACAGTATGACCCTCAACCCAGGGGTTGAGCTGGCCTTGAGAAGGAAGCCAGATTTGTACTTGGAAACACTACACACTAGGACTGAGTGTTAGTGTCTTACTGCTGTCAAAATACTGTGTCTGAAGAGCGTGGTCTAGCGTGGTGGGTTGACCCTGGCTGAAGGCCTGGTGCCCACCAAAGCCGCTCTATCACTCCCCCCACTCAGCTAAAGAGGGGAGAGAAAATATAACAAAGGGCTCGTGGGTTGAGATAAGGACAGGGAGATCACTCAACCAATTACCGTCACGGGCAAAACAGACTCAACTTAGGGAAAATTAATTTATCACCAATCAACCAGAGTAGGGTAATGAGAAATAAACCCAAATCTCAAAACACCTTTCCCCCACCCGTCCCTTCTTCCCGGGCACAGCTTTACTCCCAGATTCTCTACCTACCCCCGCCAGCGGCACAGGGGGACAGGGAATGGGGATTGGGGTCAGTTCACCATATGTTGTCTCTGCCGCTTCTTCCTCCTCAGAGGGAGGACTCCTCACACTCTTCCCCTGCTCCAGCATGGGTCCCTTCCATGGGGTGCAGTCCTTCAGGCACAGACTGCTCCAGCATGGGTTCCCCGTGGGGTCACAAGTCCTGCCAGAAAACCTGCTCCAGCATGAGCTCCTCTCTCCATGGGTCTGCAGGTCCTGCCAGGAGCCTGCTCCAGCGCAGGCTTCCCACGGGGTCATATCCTCCTTCGGGCACCCACCTGCTCCAGCGTGGGGTCCTCCCTGGGCTGCAGGTGGATATCTGCTCCACAGTGGACCTCCATGGGCTCCAGGGGGACAGCCTGCCTCACCATGGTCTTCACCACAGGCTGCAGGAGAACCTCTGCTCTGGCACCTGGAGCACCTCCTTTCCCTCCTTCTTCACCGACCTTGGTGTCTGGAGGGCTGTTTCTCTCACATGTTCTCACTCCTCTCTCCAGCTGCAGTTTCTGTGCCCCCCACAACTTTTTTTTCCCTTCTTAAATATGTTATCCCAGAGGCACTACCACTATCACTGATGGGCTCAGCCTTGGCCAGCAGTGGGTCCGTCTTGGAACCGGCTGGCATTGGCTCCATGGGACATAGGGGAAGCTTCTAGCAGCTTCTCACAGAAGCCACCCCTGTAACGCCCCCGCTACCAAAACCTTGCCACACAAATCCAGTACATCTAGAAGTAAAGCAATTTGCAGAAGGCTACTGGAGGTGGATTGGCTGCGTAACTCGTATCTGTTCCAGAGGTATTTTTGAAAATCAAAACTACTGTCTAAAGTGAAGCAAGAAAATTAGATGTGCTTTGAGAAAAAGGGATTAAAAGCACTCAAATCTGTATAATAATGGTTATTTATCATTAGATAAAGTGGAAACACAGCAGTAGATAAGTTATCATTGACATATGAATATATATAGCTGGTATAGCACTGAAACCAGGATGCATTCATGTGCAAAAATTGAAAATCAGCAAATTAGTCAATCTTAAAGGAACAAATGTTAATGGTAAAGGAACATGTTTATCTATGTCACAAACATTAAAACTGATGGTGGTGCACATTTTTTTAACATTGAGAGTTATCCCATGAAAGATAAAAGTATTCAGCAGATGACTTTACTATACCAGTTTTGTCATGTTGCTAGGACTCTGCACAGAAACTTCATTATACACAGTAGGTTTTGACAGATGTTAAAATGTCCCTAAAAAGAAAACACCTGAGGTACAAAGTACTTTACAGCTGATGCTATGGAAACAGGACATTTGTTTTTTCTTGAACTCCTGGACAAATAAATCAGGAGAGTTAATCCATGTGAAAGATTGTTCTGAAGTATGGGTGTGCTATGTTTCCAGGGGGTGACTGACATATAATTGCTTGACATGTACAATCTACATTTTTTAGATATTACCAGCCCAGCGTTATGTGTCTGTGCTTTATGTGATATTTCTGGTATCTCCATGAATGAACAAAACTAATGCTAAAACCCCTCAATACCTCTTTCTCTTTTCTATTTTAGAAAATATCTTCTAATTTTGCATTGTGCTTTTTCCATTAACTGAAGTACAAGGATGCTAATTATTTACCTTTCTAGCATACAGGGAAAGAGCTATAGCATTTTTAAGTGCTGTGTTGTAACTATTAAGAAGGGACAGGTCAAGCCCTGCTGAATAAGCCGTGCTTGATTAGTTCAGGCCCTTCTGAAAGTTTGTTAGTTAATTAAGATGTATTACCTCTGTGGCTTGATGTAGAGTACATCTCAAAGACAAAAGTGCTTTCTTTTCTATGATTCCATGCAATATTGTACGTTACCTGAATTCCTGAGTGCCTGTAAAATGGATTGTAACTGTAATCATAAGATCTGTTGATCACACAAGCAGCTGATCACTTTGATCTGCACTGTTTAAACACATGTGTAAGAGATGTGGATGTAGCCTTTACTTGAAATGCCATTGTTTTCTGCCTACTTGTGAGGAAGTGCATTTTTTAAGTCGAACTGCCTTGCAGTCAGAAGAGAAAAATAAATGTCTTACTATATTCCTTGCAAAACTAGCAGTTTAATAATCTTGATCCTGAGGAGTTCACTTGCAATTTTTTTTAAGGGAGTTTCCTGATGTTCTCTATGGTCATTGTACATACATACAAATGCACAGGTAATGCATCACTGCTGTAACCAAACTTCCCCATGTACACTACAGCATTCCTATTTCAACACGTATACTCCCACAGACTGTTAGATCTGAGCTCCACCTCTCTTGTCACCTCTCCAATACTACAGAAACACTGCCAGTTCATCTTTAAAAGATATTAAATTTTTTGTTCTAGCTGTACTGATCAGGCAAGAAAACATTGGTCTAGCAGAGAGAGAACAGATTTTAAGAACTTTGATTCAAATCCCATCCCTGCCATTGGCTTCTGCGCAGGCCCGGGGAAGTAATTTAAAATCTTAGATTTGAAAACGAGTATCTGTCTCATAGCCAGGGAAATGATATAGAGCTGGTGTAGAGTGAGTTTTGGCAATCACTTTTCACTTTTTTATACACATTACTACTACCCCTGGATATTTTTAGAATGAAATAAAAAATCAAATGCTTATGTACCACATTAACTATTTCCCTTACTACCATGTGGTTCATGTGTATCCTACCTTTTAGAACTCCTTGAACTGGTAGAATTTCAGATGATATTTCATGCCTGTACTTGAATAAAAGAATTGACAAGGATTTGGTTTTTATGGAAGCTTCCACAGCACTAGTAATTGAAGCTTTGTATTCTTTCTTCTGTTATGAAAACACAACAGATACATATAAAAAGATCAGCCACAAGAGCTAATGAGAAAAGATGGAGACTTACAGTGATTTCTAAATGCTGAAGAACTCTGAGTATAACTCCAACTTCTGGCCTAGATGAAGCAAGATTCAGGGCATTATTTTTAAGTCACCTTGGTCACACAGAGTAGCATCATAATGATAGACTTGTTCTCACCGTCCAGGTTGAATGCATCTTACACACAGCCCTCCTCCTGCCCCTCTCCCCATCCCTCCCCCCCCCCCCCCCCAAAAAAACCCAAAGAAAACAGATTATGTTACAGAAGAAGCAAATGTAAGAGCAATCGTGTTCAATTAGATCCTCATCTTTAGACCCCAGACTCATGCTGAAATTTAATGCAAACTATGACATTAGCTGGGCTCACCTTTCCTTTAGTAAAATCCCCCACCCCCCGTGTCTTTGGTATGTTGACAGCTCCCTTGTCCTACTGTGGAAAATAGGTTTTTCATTCATAGGATATCCCTGAAGGTTGCTTCAGAATGTTCATTGATTAATGTTACTCTTCAGCATTGGTTGCTGCCATTTTCTCAGGAAAAGTAGTACCTGCAGGCACTGGCTCTATGCACTCTTGATGGTTGTCGTGGTTTAACCCCAGCCAGCAACTAAGCACCACGCAGCCGCTCACTCACTCCCCCCACACCCAGTGGGATGGGGGAGAAAATCGGGAAAAGAAGCAAATCCACGGGTTGAGATAAGAACAGTTTAATAGAACAGAAAAGAAGAAACGAATAATGATAATGATAACACTAATAAAATGACAACAGCAATAATGAAAGGATTGGAATGTACAAATGATGCGCAGTGTAATTGCTCACCACCCACCGACCGGCACCCAGCTAGTCCCCCAGCGGCGATTCCCCGCCCCCACTTCCCAGTTCCTATACTGGATGGGACGTCACATGGTATGGAATACCCTGTTGGCCAGTTTGGGTCAGCTGCCCTGGCTGTGTCCTGTGCCAACTTCTTGTGCCCCTCCAGCTTTCTCGCTGGCTGGGCATGAGAAGCTGAAAAATCCTTGACATTAGTCTAAACACTACTAGCAGCAACTGAAAACATCGGTGTTATCAACATTCTTCTCATACTGAACTCAAAACATAGCACCGTACCAGCTACTAGGAAGACAGTTAACTCTATTCCAGCTGAAACTAGGACAATGGTTCACCTTGGCTACATATGTAGCCAGAATTAAGTCATTCTTTTCTCTTCCAGAACAATATATAAAAGATTGAGTGTCTTATTTTCAACTTTTTTAGCTTCCATATTTATAAGCCAGTAAGAAGTATGCAACACATTCGTTTCTATGGATGTTTTACTGATGGACAGATTTCTGTGATACCAGTTGCATATGCAGTAAAGGATGCCAGATTTGCAAGCATTTGCTGCAGCCTTGTGCATATGTATACAGTCACATGCACAGGTCACAGACTGAACCTGTTTCTCCCAGAACATGGGCTGCCATTTGCAAAACTTTGGCCTATTTGACTGAAATTCAGAAAGTGCAGGTTCTAGCCTGACCTCTGCTGTGCACAGTTAAAGTACAACTCAATCTTCTCTATTCTTAATAAGTCAGAACACTAATGCTTTTTCCAACTAATGAGGGCACTGAGAGGCTTAATTTATCAGGGACAGCACATGGCTAGTCCTATATAAATACATAAAACAGGGTAAAGGTTACTAAAGGTCTCTCCAGACCTTAAATGTCCACCCAGGAAACAACGGCCTTGGTCCATATTTTCTAGAAAAACTGTCAGTGACACAAAGCTGCAATTCTGCAGGGAAGGGCGGTGGTAACTGACATGATAACCAAGTACAGTTTTGGCTAACTTGCCTCACTTCAGCTTATAGGAAGCTAGAACATATAAGGATCATTTTATCACTTCTTCGTGCCAGGGTCACACTAGGTAGCAGGATATGGTAATGTATGATTGACTGTGTAATTACCTGTCAGCCACAGTATTTAGCTCTGATGGTGCATCTTGGTACAGTGGTCTGGTCCCTATAAAGCACAGGCTGATTTACACCTCTTTACACAAATTCTGCACTACGTTGTACACAATACATGTACTGCATATGCAGGTATAGGGCAAAAAGAGAAACAATGATAGAGGTCATGTGGGAACTGCTAGAATTACTTTGGAAATGCAAGTGGGAAACTGAGAATTATCCAGCAAGGCAGTCTGTCTATAAATGCAGGAGTAGTAGCAAGACAAAAGAAAAGGTATTTTCAGTTGAATTTACAGAGCTTCAAAGCACAAGTTTCATACAGTGATATTTGTTAATGTGAAGGCAATGCTGTGTTTTCTGGGACTGATGCCTGTGAGGCACAAGTGCCTGTGTGGGTGAACCTCATTTGCTACCTATCTCATGAGTCACCACAGGGAGCTAGTGTAGAACCACAGCCTTACCAGTGATTTAGCATCGAGACAAAGCAAAGCATTTCCACTAGGGCTGCTAGATAATTGTTCACACTTGGGCTGAGACTGCTGCCAACATTAACTCACTGCCTATATGAGCCATATCTCCTTTTGTCATCAGCAGTTCAAAGATGGTATGTACAGGATGCCACTAAAATTGAGCAAATGGTGTTTCTACACTCCCAGCATAGCACCAGGAATAAGAATGCATCACCTTTGGAATGTGTCACATCAACAGCATTTCCAGGTTTTGCACTGTAAAAATATAGGTACCACAGCAAAGTCTGAATGTTCAGATTAGACACAGCCTCTGTGACAGTCTGTTGATTCTGCAAACCTGCAAGAATTGATACTGCACAGCAGGCACATTTAAAAAAAAAAAAAATCCATTAATTTTGCCTCGCTGTTATTTGAAGGGACAGAAATAATTAGCAAATAAATATGCAGCATATGGAGATAGCCACCAGATGGTAGCAACCACATAGTATGGGTACCTGTTGAGTTTTCTTAATTATATTGGATTTCTTGAAACCATGAACACTCATGGATGTGTTTATACATGTGAGCTCGATAGGCTGACCTGTAAAAATACTCCGTAAATTGCGAACAACTGCTCAAACTCTCCTACATCAAAAAACACCAGTAAGAAACATCCTCCACGGCCACTTTGCTCCTGGTAGCAGAACATATCCTTTATGTTCCTTCTGGCAAACAGGTGAGACAAAATTGGGAGTTCACAAAAATCAGCAACATGGTTGACAGTAGTCTCTAGTCAACTGTTGTTGCATTGTCAAATTTGATTCTTAACCTAAAGTCAAGAAGACTTTAGTGCTTACTAAACTCTTTTGCTTGATAGCTTATGCATAAAGGTTTTAAAAGGGAATAGTGTACAGTGGAAGAACCTTTTTCATGGTATTCATCCACTACTCTATGCTAATACCATCTGCTCACCAACGCACTAGTGAGGCCCTGGCCTCTAGACTGCTCTAGGCAAACACAAAAATCTGCCCTGTCCCATAGAAAAATAAATACAGAACTCCTAATCAAATACTGCAGTTTGCTATGTTTCTGCTGACCCTCATTTACACAGCTACAGGGACTGCAGCAGGCTTCTACAGTCACAGCTTCTCCAGACATCAGAACAATATAACATTTAGGAAACAAGGCTTTCCAAAAGTGAGTGTGTGTGTAAGGGAGAGTACCTCAGGCCTTCTGGAAGCTTCCTCTGCCTTTTGTTTCTGGGTGAAGTGCAAAAACTTGCTTATGGCATGCTAGGGCTAACTCCTGAAGTCAATTCATACTCCTCTGCACAGCCATGGACTGCCTTAGGTCCAACAATAAACTGCACATAAGCACCTTTCATGAGCTGGCTGCCCTGCAGCACAGAAAAGCACAGCTGGCCCAAAATAGACCAGGAGTTCATTAGATCTGCATGTCATCCACTGCACTACCCTGAATAGCTCTTTGTGGCCACCACTTTTAGAAGTGCAGTCAGAGCTGGCCCTGATCCAACATCCATGGGCCTTTATAGACTTGAAGGCTCTAAAAATAATGCATTTGAAATAATATACTCAAAGCAAGAATGTGACAGCCCACTGGAGCATAGCTCAGCACAGACTGTCTCTCTTGGTGCCTGAGGAGCAGTAAGTGGGGACCAATTGCATTGATCATTTCTCTTCCCTGATTTTATGAACATGATTTTTAAGAGCCTGGGATCCATTGCAAGTATAAGCAATAACAAACCTGAGAACCGTTTCCCAAGCTGTTGCTGCCAAGAGACTTATGCCTGCTCCAGAATACTCCATGACATAGGGAGAGTGCAAACTTGTTCTCACTTTTTTTTGTAATGGCTGCTCAGCAGTGCTCCAAGTCTGCAGATCTACTGTTGGGCATGATCTCTGTGCCACTCACCTTGCTAATATTAATCTCCCATCTCACAAAGAAAGAATTTTTCAAAATCTTCCCTTATAACAAAGCAACCTTAGCAGGAAAAAAAATACCACCCCCACCCCCAAACATTAAAGAAAACAGGGATTTCCTAGCTAGACCCATAATACATTCCCACGTCTGCTTTCTGAGTGACTGCAATTTCAGGTGGGAAAGAGGATCCAGGCTGTCTTGAGGTGTCTCCATTCAAATTTAATGAACCCCCTTCCCTATACAGAAGGCAACCCCATGAAGCAATTGGAAGAAGAGCCTAGCAGCTGTCCTTTTTCATATCTCAGTGTATCTGCTGTGATTTGTACCACATCTCCAACACTTGCCATACTTCAGGCTCTAGCATTTTTTTCAAAAACCTGCAGCCTCTAACTCTGTTCTCTGCAGTCCCTCAGGAAACCAGACACAGGGCCTTGCACCTGCATTACACAGAATTTATAACTGTCAGTTGTGACAATCATTTACCTGTAGCCCTGTTCATGCTACTCTGGCAATGCACAGGGACTTCTGCAATCAAGAGAAGCATAGTTTATACCTGCTTTGGGACAGTGCATGATTTACAAGGCATAATAAAAGAGACTAAAGACAATAGCTCTTGAATATTATTTCCAGCTGTGCTACTTTGTCTGTGTGACCTTGGGAGTGCAGACTCTATATTTAAGTTTCCATACATATGTTTGTTCCTTATAGTTGCCCTAATGCTTTTTAGCTGGTGAGGTCAGTAGTTGTCCACTGTGTATAGGTGCACCATGCATATAATACAACAGAAATGTTAAGCTACAACATCATACAAAAGAAAGCAAGTATGTTAAAAAGCTAAAACTAACAAGACAGCAATATTTACTTGTACACTGGGGCGGGCGATATTACCTTGTAAATGTTTTTGAAACTTTCTCTTACACTGCCCTGTTCATGCTCACAGCTTGAGTCACCAAGGGCCTGTTTCTGAGAGCCTGGGGACAGCCAGTGAAATCCCCACTGAGATTTCTAAGCGGTGTATGAATGCAGGAGAACAGTGTCACTGTCAAGCATTACTTGAAAAACAAACAATCACACAGACTAACAAACTTGTTACATGTTAGAACAAATTGTTGCATATTGTAACGTGTTGCATATTGTAGCAAGTCTGTACAAGGCAAACAGTTACTCCACTGCATAACAGAGAGAAGCTTCTGCTGCATCATACCACCACCACATGTTACCCTTAAAAGATAATGACAAAGCAAGGTTTTGGTGAGGATTATAAAGTTCTGGTGGGGATAGACCACTTCTTTCCAATATAAGAAATGTCCCTGGTTCTTTGTGTTTTACATATAATTTACAAAAGCGCCTGGTCTTCCATGCCCTCTACGGTATAATTGTATAGTGAAGCTGTGCTTCAGATGTGAGAAAAAACAACCCACTGTGACACTAGCCATTGCTAAATATGCAAACCGTTACAGTACTGATCACGGAGAAAAAAAAAAAAAAGGTGTTGCCGCATTGATAGATGTCAGAGGCAGCCTTAAAAGGACAACCCCCCCCCTTTTGTTTTATGTATTCTCTTTGTTGCATGAGAACCCAGACCACGTTTGTAAGTCTGAAATGTCAGGGAGCTAAAGAAAAGTTGCCTAGAGTGACGGGGTGGAGGGGTGGGGAGCAGAAAGAGGAGGAGACAGGAGAGGTTTAAGATCAGCTTTAAAGATGTAACTGATAATCATCTTGCTGCATAGCAGAATTCAAAGACCCACATTAGACAGTGAGGCTTCCCCTGCAGCGCACAGGCAGAGTGCGGTGAGCCAGCTCCAACACCCTGCATGGAATAAAGCACTTCAGAATTAAACATCCAACATCACAACCATCACTGAAAGTTAGACTCTCACATCTTCTAATAAAGGTAACTACAGCTGAGGGGTAATAGCTCCAATTACTCCTCAAAAGGTGTAGCAGATACTGAAAGCTTGGAAAAATAGACTAGATTTCTCCTACATAGCTTTCAGTTACTCAGATTCAGCAATGATGTTAGAATAATTTGTATTGAATTCTTTACTGTAAAAGCTACTACATCAATAAAAACATTGATACAAAACACAGGTTAGAGTGCCTTCCTCAATCACATTTGCTTTTCCTCCACGGACTTCTCCAAAGACTCTTAAGCAATTTTACTTGTTTTAGCTGGTCCATGAATTTTAAGCATCATAAATACAGCCAAAGCTGACCTCCTTGACATTATGCAATTTTTGTTTTATACTAGGAATTCTGTCTTTTCTGCAAATTACAAACAGTGAATGATTATGATAATGTTACAACTGAAGCACAAGCACTAGTTTCCTTTTGGTTTATAGGCACTTGTTCTAAGATCTACACAAGCTTTAATTTGTGTCATATAGTCTATTCCAGCAGTCTAAATTCATCTAAATAGAAGTAAGATTCACATTTTGGGTATGCTTCTATGTGCAGAAAGAATTAAAGTTATAGAGTCTGCTTTATCATTCTGTAGATCACTTTGTGAGGGAAGGACACTCTCCAGTGTGACACTACCATCAGGCTGTAATGCAAGAGTCTCCAGGAGCTAAGGCAGAGTCTTGCCTTTGGGCAGCATTAAAACACCTTCTTTCTTTAACGGAATCATTTTTACAGTGAATTTATATTATACTCCTTCATCTAGAACACTTTTGCACACTGTTTTTCAGAGGCAGTGCTTTCTCCCAGCAGTACATACCTGGGCAATTGAGCTACATGTCCTTTCAAAATAAAATTCTAAGGCGGGGACAGCTATTATCAGAAAACAGCCAGGATACTCACTTAGTAGTCATCTTTCTTACATCAGAAGAAAACCATTTCACACTTTATGGTCCTAATCCCAAGTTCACTGAAGCCTGGGAGGTTTCACTAATTTTGATGGGGTTTAGGTCAGATCATTAAAAAAAAAAAACAACAACCAAACAAACCACAAAGTAGTACTTCACCACCTAGCTGCCAGCCTCTGGGTGGGAATACAATTAAAGCTGAGCAAAGCAGAACCTAGCTGAGGTTTTCACTCAGCTCTTTCCCATACCCCTTATGCATCTGAGAAGAATACTTTACAGCTTTAGAGCAAACCTGAAATTCTTACACAGCTCTCACCCAGTGGGATTTCTGAGAGGATGACTAGTGGTGGGTAGCTAAAGCAGCTTCAGCACTCTTTCCTCAGGTATCTTCATAAACACCATCTGATGCAGCAGGACTGCACCTATGCTTGGTATCTCATCCTTGAAGAAATGACTGTTTTTATCTGCTGTGTTTAACTGTCACAGCTGCCTCCAGGGAATAACTTATTTGCATGGTGAAGACAGAAAAAGAGCACAGTTGCCAGGCAGCTACCAGCAGTGGAGACCTCTGAATAGCTTGAAGAGAATGGCTGTGGCTGTTCTAGGCACCTGGAAAGAAGGGAGTCTTTTTGGCAAGGCAACAACCCTAGACTAACTGATTAGCAATGACAACCAGGCAAGCCAAAGATGTTGCTAACACTTGGAGGCAGGGTTGTAGGTCTGGCAGAGATATCTCTTTTGTAATCAGAACAGAGGGAATCCTGTCATAAAACAGGAGAGTCTGATGGGTCAAAGGAGAATGGAAGAGGAGGGAGGAATACAGCTGGGAAATTTATCCCTGAAACAAAGCAAACTGAAAGAGGGGCTGTTCCCTGGGCATTTGGAAGTAAAGACTGCTTCATGACTCACAAGGGTAGACTCTGAGAGAAAAGGTGATTAAAAGAAACCCAAGTCATTGTTTGGAAAGAGGGTAGAGGACAATGAAGAAATATATAGAGAGATGGGTATGCAAAAATAAGAAGAGAGAGAAATAAGAAGAGGAGAGAGGAGGAAGGACATACCCGAGTTCCTTAGTCTGGGCAGGGCACAACCTTGTTAGGTAAGTGGGCTGATTAACCTAGAACACACCTACTCTCAGGATCACACCCAACCTAGGGCTATCTCAGAGAGCAGTTAACTGAGCCAAGCTCTCTAGACTGGGAATTACACTGAACAGAAAAAGACATACTACTTGTTATATAAACAGCAACTTATTATGTTCCTGCAGAGAAAAAGAAATATGTGTACTTTGCCTGAAAGGTTATGTTTCTCTCCAGCTGTTTCACATCTGAGTAACAGCACAACATTTGGGAGAAAGAGTAATTTTGTTCTGCTGTTGTTTGTACTGCATGAGGAGGTCATGCTCCAGGCTCAATTTCAAGCTACTACTACAGTCTGAAGAATAATTAAAAATAATGATAGCTTTTTAATTGCCTACAGAACTTACAGTTTTATTTGCTCTCTCTGCTGAGCTGCAGTCATTCCTGTTTAAATTCACAATGCAGAACAGGATATGCAGGAAAAACAGAGAAAATTATTGAATCCTTAAAAATCAAAGGGAGGACATAGTGTGCCTTCTGAGTTTTTCCCTGTAGTATCTTGAAAGGTCTGTAATTTGCTTCTCTCAAAAAATTTTGGAACGGCTGTTTCCTCTTCACAGTGCCTTTATACAATTTCCATTGCAGTCCCCCCAGACTGTGGAAGATCACATAAAGTATTTCTGACACTGGCAAAAAAGTACATATTATGTTAAGATATACGTAATACAACTTTTTCTCTAAAAAGAGTACATTGTAACAAGGAAGAACACTGACGTTACCATGCTATGATTTAAACTGATGTTCAGGACCCAACTCTTGCAGTGAGGTATCCACACTGATAAACACCTACGTTGTTTGTTGTTCTTTTTTAGAAAAAAAAAAAAAAAAAAAATCCTAGTCCTGCTTCCACTGAGACAAGTAGAGAGATTTTTACTGATTACAAAGTCAAGAGGAAAAATATTTCATATGTCATCATCACTGTTTGGCACTCATATTGCCAGTCTCAGGCACTATGCCAAAAAATGGCTAGACATCAACACTTAACAACTGCATGCTCTCACAGATGTGGGTTGCTGGCAGATCATAGAAGACAGGTTTCTGCTGATGCTGCCTATGTTGCTTCTGCTATCTGAAGGAAAAAAACAGATCTTATTTCAGCTTGTTTCATTCTGTTCCCATGTTAAAGCCTCCATGGTCATTTAGGCATGGATTTTGTTGTCATTGGCCTCTGAGGAACATCTTTGCAGAAACAGCATGAGAACCAATTGAAACTAGCTGCCTAAGCAGTTGTTAGCTTCTTGAGGGATGTAAGGAAGTACATGCTATGGCAGTCTTCAGGTGCAGAACCACCTAGCCAAAAGTATTGTAATTGTGGAAAACATACTGCCTCCACCAAACTGTTCCTTGGAGGTTCAAGGTTATATCTGAGAATCCAGAAGCTCTAAAAATGGGTTTAATTCTTCCCAAGTTATGCAGGAAGGCCACTTGGAGCCATTAACTGGTGTTTTTCTCAGACATGCGTGCACACACAGACACAGAAAGTAATATATGAAAAATTGATACAAAGCCCTAAAGTACTTCGAAGTCATGAAGATGGGAAGGAGAGGTAAAATATGGAAAGTGTTGCTTTGGCACAGATTATCCCCTCTGTTGCTCAAGTGGGATCAAAGATGCTCTGCTATGGTAACCTCTCCACACAGAATGGTCACAGTGTATGCAAGCCATTAGCTGTAGCAGATCCATAAAAAAAACCTGTTAATACACTTCAGAGCAGATGCAGATTTAAAAAACCAAGGTGTTATTCATTTGAGAATCCAGTGCTTTGCTTGAATGAGGAGAAAATTGTTTACATAAATCCAACTCCCGCCGAAAACCAAACCAAGATTCCCACTGAAAACAATGTCAGGAGCAACTAACAAGCTTGTAAGAATTAACTACATCTGCGCACACAGATCTGAGAGAGTTCCCAAATGCCTGTCATGATTTTGTATACATTTTTGATATTTCTTGCAGGGTTTTGTGGAAAAATATGTGTTTGGTGTAAATAAATGTAGCAGATGTTTGCCAATTTTTGCTTTGACAAACATCTTTTTCCATGTCAGAGGTAATCAAGTTTCTATTATTTGGAAATTATTTCAGAGTATAATATCTGAGTTCTTATATTAAGGAACTGTCTCTTGAAATTCAGGCTCAATTATTTTCCTGCTTTTAACTTTTGTTCTGTTGTTCCTGGCTAATCTCAATTGTGCTACTCTGAAGCATCCATAATTATCAGTATAGACTGCTCACCATCAGAAGTGTGTAATGTAGAAATGGAGGAAGTCTCAAATGTTGGCTGGAGCTTTTTCTTTTTGCTGAAATGTCATATCTTGCATAATATCTCCCCACTGAAACATTTGTCTTGGATCAAAGAAACTGGCATAGGAAGGCAATTTTTGATCAAAAACACATAAGGGAGTATAAGTTTTTGCAATGGGTCACAAACATCAGCTTTTCTGTGCTCTTCAGCAACAGATACTTTTTACTTTGGTTTAGACAGCTATTTGACATCTTCAGATATGAAACTGTTTGGGATTCTCTTTCCTGTTCTTGGTGACTCAGCATTTTCCTTTTCAACATCTATTTGTGAACAACTGCTACTACTAGACTCATTAGAAAGAAAGCTGTGTTTGTTACATGGTGCACCATTCCAGTTGTTAGATCTTACTGCTGACTGTATAGTATAAAAGAGAGAGATGTGTGCTTGCTCCAAAAGTGATGGATACTTTTGCTGTTCATTTTTAATATTTGTGAGGGGTGACAACAATTCTAGTACCTGAAAAGAATATAGGAACTTTTTCACATTAATGGCACAGGACTGTAAAAATAAACTCTATGGATGACTACGAAATTTTCTTTTATTAGTAGTATTATTATTACTTAAATTTTTTAAAGACTAGGATTTTCAGTAAGAGTCACGGTTTTGTAGCCATTGATCTTCAAGCAATACAAACAAATCATCCGTGCCACAAAAATCTTACAATCTAAACATAGTATAAAAAGTAATCATGGGCTAGGTATGAAGATAAAAGCAAGATGATCACATAAGAGGCCAATGACCTGTTGTTCCCAGCACACCACAATAATGACAGAATACATTCTCTTTGGATTGATTTGTTACATTATGCATATCTTTTATAATGTTTATAACAGACTGTAAATGTCAACTGCTCCATGAAAAAAAATCTCTAATTTTCCACATCATGCCTTGATTAATAAAATTGTCCAAAACTAGTTTAAAAATGTAATCTGTCTGGAACAATGTGTAAGGATACATGTATAAAACAGATCATTAAGAGGGAGAAAGTGAACCTAAGGAAGCTGTAACATTGTGTATACCTCTGCTTAGCTTACCTCCAGCACCCAGTGCCAGCCAATCTCTTACTAGGAAGTTGCAAAGGCGATGAACCAAACCATGAGAAGGATGTGCTATTTGTTTGCTGTCCTATACCATTAAGTACGAGATCCAAATGTTATGCATTAAAAATAATTTTATTTTACTGAAAACTCATGAGAAACTGACCATTTCTGTATAGATGTAAGCAGCATTACTTAGTCTAGAAACTAGTCCAGACACACTCCCCCTGTTGTTGGGATTGCAGTGGCTTGTTGGTTTATTCAAAGAGTACTCAAAGTTTATGAAAGAAAGCAAGTGAGCTGGTTTCATTAAGATAAATGACCATTTAAGGCCACACAACCTAAGGGACAAAGCAGAATCAGATACCTGCCTCTTACTGATCTTCTGACCAAGTCTACTGATATATAGAGCACCACCGAGAAACAAAATCATCTTTCAATTTATGCCATGAAGGTAAGACAAATACTTATTTTTTTCATAACAGGGGCAAATGATACTAACTGAAGTTCTGTGCCCATAACTACAGAACTTGAAATATTAAACTGTTACAAATTCTGGTATCAATTCTTTTTTCACCACAAAAATTCAGTACAAATGTATTTGTGACTCTGAGCCTAGAATATCTTTGTATTCTGACAGTTCCACTATATTGAACAAATAAAAACTTGGTACTGTAGAGCTACCTAGTCAATCAGTCCATAAAAAAATCAGCATAAAAGAAAGTAGATGACACAGAAAACCTACAAACTGCTTTTACACTGTTACAACACTCACTTTCAAATCAAGAGGGAATGACTGTTTTTTCTGCTCGGTATCTTCTGGCAGTATGTCTTTCCCATTTTGATCCGTTGTGCCTTCACCATACTGAAAAAAAAAAAAGCAATTTTAATTAGTAATTAAAAGACATGAAAATTATAGAGAAACAGGATTAAAAGGAGAAGAGATGAAGAGGAAAAATACAAATGCCCAAGAGGGAGTCAGTCCCTTATTGCCCAGTGTCTGGTGAGCTATCTGTGGTTCATTATGCATCACAGTACTTTGCCCACCAGAGTTTAAACCCTTCTCAAAGATGGCAGGATTTCTCACTTTCCTTGTGAGATGATTCCCAGGACAAGAGATTTCAGCAGTAAGCTCATCCTAAAATACTAGATTTTCCTTACTTAGTGTGATTCTTTTTTTCCCTGGTTTCCCTTTTCCTGCCATAGTCAAATCCCCTGCTTACTTGCTGCCTATGCATCCTGGAAGACCAGCATTTTCTCTCCTTTGCTTACATTTTGCCAAGGCACACCGGTGCCTTCTAAGCTCACTTTATGGGTTTCCCTAGCGGCCTTCCTGCTGTTGCTATGCTTTCCCCTGAATTCACCTTCCACATCCCAGGAAGGCAGACGGGAGCAGAGCAGACCCCCCCAAGGGGCTCCTGCTCAGCCGGACGCCTGCGGGTTGTGATCCTGGTGACAACCTGGGCCTACCTCGCTCGCTGTGGGCCCTGCCCCTGGTGGGCCCCGCCACGCGCTGCACACAAACCACCATGCTCCCCGTGAGATGAAGTTCATTAGGGAAGGAGGGCAACGAGGGCTGCACAGAAGAGCGGCTGGCCCCTCGCCCCCGGGCCAGGGAAGGAGCCGCCCCAGAAAATGCCCACGGCCATCTCCCCACCCTCAGCAGCCTCGCTGAGGAGGGTGGGGCAGCTGACCAGAGAGAACATGATTGGTGTGCTTGGCGGGTGGGGCGGGGACAGAGCTTGAGTTAGCCAATAGCTGCTCAGGACAGTGTGTTCAGGGAGTGCCAGAGGGCGCTGAGGGGCAGCGGCAGCCAGGGTTGGGAAAGATGGCCGCGGGCAGCAGGGCCTTAGCTTCCCTGCGCCTTGTTTTCTCTGGTTGGCTGCCCAGCAAGGAGGGGATGGGGAGGCTTGGTCCTTCTCTCGCACCCAAAAGGGAGGGGAAACCCCACGTTGTGGGACTGCAGTGCCTAGCTCTGGTTTAGCAGGTATAACTGGAGGGCAAGGCTGGTGTCAGTCACCGGGTAACTCTTGGGGCTCAGGTTGCCACAAAAACAAGCATCAGCAAATGGCAGCTCAGGTTGGCACAATGACAGATACAATACTTTATAGTTTTATATGTATTTGGCTAAATATTTTACCTTGGGTGAAAAATTCCTGTTTTTCTGCCTGTTTTCACTCTTCTCTCACCTCCTGCCCGAAAGGCCACTTTCTTGAATTAAAAGTACCGCAGCGTGTGGCAGACTTGCTTTAGACAGCGGGTGAGTATGAGGGAAGCTTCTTGAGCTGTCAGGGCCAGAGGTCTCAAGCAGAGCAGAAACAAAGACACAGCCTTCACAGTGCACCGAAGCATCCCCCATGCAAAACTCAGTGCTGGTGGGTTCCCACCAGAGTGCTGTTTTCCAGGAAATATTTTTCCAATTCATAATAAACCAGGGCTTCCATTTTTAAAAGTGCACTCATGCAAAAACCTCTTTACTGTGACATATGGGCCTAGTTATAATGCAGGGCTTTTTAACCAGTTCAAGTACAGCACTGAGAGCACAAATTTCAGTAAGATGTAGGATGGTGAATGTGTAGATCTAATGTGAATAGTTTTCTTTGAAAGCATCCAAACCTGGAGTTCAAAATCATTTTTCTGAGTCTTTTTAAACTGCTTCACAGTTCCACAGTGGGCCATACCTATCAAATGGGGATGGCAAAGTTCCATGTCACATGTTTAACAAGCCTTGGGTTTAAGGGTTGCAAGAGGATTTTAATGTTCTAAATTATTTGTAGAAACCAGAGGTTCTTCATTAAAAGAATATTGTGGGTGCCAACTTGCAATATCCTCACAGGAGGTGTTTCAGGCTCCCTAAGGCATGGGCAGATGAGCTCTAGTTCTTGATAGGGTAATTTAAGTAAACTGCACTCACTGTATAACTATTTATCACTTTGCTGGGGTTTTCCCACATTTCAGCAAGATTGAACAGGTTCCTTTCTTGGAGCAACTAACTTCACAGGGCAACACATTAATGTAAACTCGCTGTCAACAGTTGAGGCTCAGGCACTTGTTTCACAAACATGCCATAGCAGTGGCAGCCTCAAACAGAGGGAACAAGTACACAGGAACTTCCTAAAACCACTTCAGCAAGATTTGCCAATATTTGTTTGGTTGAATCTCAGTTCATAGCTCAAATAATAAAGGCAGAAATTCAGAAGATGTATGTCAAGGGGAAGCAATATGATTTCTCTTCTCAACAAAGTTTCCAAACAGCAGTTTTACATTACCACTTTTTATGCCCAACTATTGGATTTTCTATTTATTTATTTTGGGGGAGTATTCAGTGGATAGTCAGCAGAAATAAACATTGACTATACGCTTCAGCTAGCTCTCATTTACAAATGGGAGGACTGCATGCTGCAAACCTCTTGTGAAAACAGAGGCTGGCAGGAGGGACTGGTTCCTGTTCTCTACCACCTATGTGCTTCATGAAATCCCACAACATTACATGCATTAGCACCTTGCCTTTTCTCCTTATTTGAATACTTGCTTGCATTTAAGCTTCTTATGTGAAACAAGCACAAGGAAGGAAATAATATAATTAACAGCAAAGTAATCTAACTTAAACATGGTTTTGCCAGACTACATACAACTGTTTAGTATTTAATCAGAAGGACTACTGTGATTAGGAATGAAAGGTCTATGTGAATGAATCACCATGAGCAAATTAAGGATTAAAACATGTGGTTGAAAAAGGAAGTGGCTGGCTGCAAGTCCTCTGTATGAACTGAATTCTGCTACTTAGGTTATTTCAAATTTTTGGAGGCTGTCGCGTTTCATTAGCTAGGAAGGGGAACTTATTCCTGCTGTCTGGGCTTAGCTTCAGTAAGCTACAGAAGGAATTTTTCATTAAAATCATATGCAATAAAATCATTATGCAATCAGCAAAAAACCCCAGATAAGTAAGGTGTGGGGGATGAGAGTATTTCTGTTGTGAGTGGAGACTATGCTGTTTTGTGAGATTCTTTGTCCCGCTGGACTGTACCATCCTAGCAAGGAACTTCAGTTACCCTTAAAGTTAAAGCGAACCGTCAGAAACAAATCTGCAGTAATTTGGAGACGGACACAACATTAATGAGGTACATGAACACACTACTAGCAAGGGGAGAAAAGGTGAGAAAAACATTGCTTCAACAGCCAAGGCTGGTCAGAAAACTCTGCTCTGCTCCTCTCTGCATCAGGAGCTCTGAAGTGATGTGACTGACGTGTTGCATTTCTGCAGTCATCTACCATCCTTCAGGAACAGGTAAAAAGCACAGAACAGAATGCGAGAAGGACAAACGGCAGAGCTGAACAGCAGTACAAGCCAAAGCACGCCGGTATTCAGGAAAAGCAACAGGAAACTTTGAACACGGGTGTCGGGAAAGGGGCGATTCGCCTTTTGAAACGCATAGGCTGGAGACTTGCTGCCACCCCGTGGCAGCAGGTGTCCGCTCCCGTGAGCTAGAACCTCCAGCCGCCTAGGAAGAGGAGCGGGGCCGCGGCTTAGGACCCTGCCCCGGGGCAGACACGGTCTGGCAGCCCTGGGTTCCACCGGGAGGAACCGCACCGCGGGAGCGCTGCGGCCAGCGGCGGCACGCACAGCCGGGGAAACGGCCCACGGAGAGGGGCCGTAAAAGACGAGGGTGAAGGCCTTGCCTAAATTCGGCGGCTCATCTTCCCTCGCTGTCTCTCTCTTTAAGAAAAATGCCAGATATTGCACACAGAAATTGCTGTTGAAACGCTGCTCAGACCCAAATGCATGCTAAGTACCTGCATTTTTGCTTACCATGTTGAAGCTGCGTATCTCGTGGCTGTTAAAAGTGGCAGTATAGAACAAAGCGGCCTGAACCACTCACTGGCAGATGACTTTACAGACAAAAAGCTGTACTGGTCACCATAAAAAGTAATTTTTCAAGTACTTTTTTGAGGGTTCTTTTGTGATGAACACAGAGGTGTACACTCTGCCACATCACACAGCTATGGAATTCTTCTGTCAGAAGAGAATGCAAAATTTTAGTGTTACAAAAAATTAGTCTAATACATGGCCAGGCAGCCAGTGTAAGCACAATAGTGGTACAGTTGGAGATTTTTTCCACTAGTGAAGGCACTGATTTAAATAAATGAGGAGAATAATAATTACAGTAAACCCCCCCAAACTTACAGAAGCAACCCACAGCAGACAGGATTTAACTACAAAAAAAGAAACCAACCTATGTTTCCTCGACTAAATTTCACAGTCCCATTACCTGCATCTGATTTTTAATATTGGAGTTCAAATTGATTTTTGTCCCATTACCTGTTGTCAGCATGACTTGCTTATTGAACTGTTCAATGTTTTCCTAAACAAGTTGTTCTTCCTGAGCCATTCAGAGAGAGCTATAAGAAGGGATGGACCAGGTAATACTGATTTGCAGGTGCAAGCAAGTGGTTTTTTACAAGTTCTGTAAGAACTCCAACAGAAAGGTAACCGTTGCGTTTCCACGCTCCCGACTGTATGAAGGCTTTGGTTCTCTCACTCCAACATCGCGAATATGCAATTGAACCAACAATCTCTAGCGTTTTTCCAAAATCTATTACTTCGCCCCCTATCGTTCAGAATCTTCATATAACAGGAAAAGGAAAAATGGCTTTAGGGGTGGAAAGACTGTATCTAAGAGAAAAAATGTGTCATAAAAGTAGTACACTATGGCATATTAGTGCCATTATACAGCACTGATGTGAAATGGCCAGGAATGCCCTTTGACTGTCACCCTTAAATTGCCTAGGCAATTAAAAACTTTTTATGCCAACAGTTACTTTGATCAAAATCATTATCCTGCATTAAAACAGACCACAATGAGTTTTTGGCATGTAGAAGCCTTCAAAATAAGCATCTTGCCTGTTAGAATTTTTACCCTGAGAACAATGTATCACAACGTTTAACAGAAATCTATGCCTTACAGCCCACCCTTCCAGTACGTGTAAATACCTTTCTGTACATAGTTAATTAATTTTTTTTGCCATATGTTTCTATGGTATTCCAATGCTGCTAATATTTGGAAAAGTTTAATATTTCTGAGAAATATTAACTCAGGTAACAGTAATGTTCTATCTGCTTTGTAATCCCAGCAAACAAACCTATTCTCTCCCCCCAGTGATTGTTTATTACTGTAAACAAAATCATTCAAGATATTTCATGTTTACCAACAGGCAGTGTTTATTATTATAACTGAGAACTCTACATACAGTATTGCACAAAATTATGATGGACCACTCAACAAAACCATGTTGCTACGCCACCGTAAATAGCACTTTAACAGAAGTTTAAACACATTGTGCGTTAGGTGTCTTAGTAAAGTGACAATTTAGAGTATTATTTCGTGGGAGTACAAAAGTGCAAACTTTCACTCAAGGCATATACACAAAACACATGAAAAGGATTGCTATATGTGCCACAGGTCTAAAAAAAAGCAAAACCAAACCAAACTCCCCCACCCCAAAACACACCAAAACAAGTTAAATGAGTAAGTACTAGCACTCTTAGCAACCACCAGTGCTACCACCTTCACAGTCTTACCCTCCAGCAAGAAGCAGAGAAATGCAATCTGAAGAAAGGCCCTTAGCTTGGAGTTTTAGACATATTAATGCAGCTGTATCACATTAACTGCTTTTTTTTGTTTGGCAAGACTTCCAGCACTATAAATGCACCTAGGCAGTGTATTACCACTAATTCCTGAATTACTATATGAAGTAAAGTCACTGTGTACAACAGTTGACAGTTGAAGGAAATGGTGTTTTTACATCAAAAGGTGATATAGTATACAATCAAAATTCAGGTATTTAATATTAAACTACAGGTGTGGAAATTCTGACCTTCTGTTCCTATGCACTACATAAAACAGATCAAGAATTACTTTTTCATTTTTCTTCTTCCCTCTACACCTGGGAAGAGGTGTAGAAGGACGAATAAAAACATAGCTGCAATCCTACGTCTTCGGCACATTACTATCCGAAGTTGTTGACAGGCATGAGGGTACAACTGTCCAGATTCAATGTGACCTTTGGATTTTCAACATGCAGCCTTAATGCTCTCAGTTCACTCCCATCTCGGCACCTTCTTGTCCTTGACTGCAAGACCCCAGTCCCTGTTGTCCCCTGCTTTTCATTTGAACCCTTTTCACCAGGTGTTCTGATCAGCTGCCTAGGCAGACACATTATCTTCTCTCCTGCAGAAGCGAGCAGCTTAGCTGCACAATGTCATCTTTGGACAATCAGGGAAACATGGAGATAAAAGAATGGAACAGTAGTTCTCTCATATCACTTTCTGGGAAGGCCTGGGGAGGCATTTACACTTCTGCCTAAGCACCAGCAAAGAAGAGTTGAAGACTTTATAAGCTTGAAAAACACTAGTTTACAAAAACAGAATTCCAATAAGGAGAAAGCAAGCATAAATTCCAAAGAAAAAATGGCCTCCTATAAACGTAATATTTTAATTACTGTCTAGATTAATTTAAAACAATTACAAAATACTATGGATTTCTAAATTATAAATGTTTTTTCTTCTGTTACCAAGTTAACTTCAAGACGGGAGTTAAACAGAAGTTACTGTAAATTTGGGTGAAAACCCCTAGCAACTACAGAGGTCAAGCTGTAACAAAAGTAGTAGCAGACATGAGTAAACAAAAAAAAAAAAAGTAATGAGAAGTCTAAGATTTCTCTCTCAAAAAAAGCATTCATAGCATTTGGTTCACAGGTAGCACATTCTGTGAACATGGGGAATCAGAATCCGGAGGCAGTTTTACCAACTTTGCAATTTAAGTCAAGAAAGATAAACAACAGAAATGTGAGAAACAAGACCTGTGTGTATCTTGCTTTAGTACTCCAGTGCCTCAATCTATTTCATGTTCTTGAAAATGACTTTCTAAGTACAGCAGATACTGTGCCTTCAACAAGGAAAGGAACAGAATTAAAATTGGGTTAGGCCATTTTTAAGTATTTCTGCAAGCAGCACTATGGTAGCCTACCACTATATTAATACATGAACTTCCTTTTAGACTTCCCCAGATTTACACAAAAATAAACCACCAGAAAATCCACACACAAAAAGATCAAAGCATCAGAAAACTACAAAAACAAAGCAAGCACCTACATAATCATAGTGAACTCTGAAGCTGAAGACTGTGTGCCTGTGCATATAAATCTTTATAAACAAACACAGATAAATGGTTGAGGGTTTTGGGGGGTTTGGTTTTGGTTGTTTCCCTCCCAAGTCAAAGCAGAACACATAGGCAATATATTCTTTCAAATGGGTTTTGGATGGAGAAGCGAGTAGAGTGGACAAAGAAAATGACAAAGGAAAAGAACAGTGAGATTTTATTTCCTCGGCATGTGAAGGTACAGAGTTGTTACTACAGCACTTAACTGTTCTTACCTTTTGGATCCCAACTCATCACAAATTACAGCATAACTACATCAGTGGTGGAATTTAACACACAATTTAAATTTTCAAAATGATTTAACTTTATTTTTCTTCACGGTACCCACACTTTATGGAGCCTACAAATGTGAAGAAAATGCATTTGCTTCTGAAACCCATCATAGTAAGTGTTTTGGGGTGTTCAAAGTCAAAGAAGTAGTCCTGAGATTTCAGATGTTAAAGCTTTCTCCACAGCCACATGTTCCTTTGATGTTTGGATTATTGAAGACAAATTCACTGGACAGCTTGTCTTCTACATAGTCCATCTCAGTTCCTAGAAGTGTCAGCTGTGCCTTCTTCTCAATAAACACTCTAACCCCTTGAAGACAACAAAGAAAAAAAAAATTACATACAGCAAAATCATCATTCAATTTGAAATTCTCTTTTGACCAGCGATAAAAAAATGGAACCCAAACGTGAAGGCTACCAGTATAACTTGGTTTCCCTGGCCTAATATAGGGCACTTTTACCACTGTTTATACTCTACCTATAAAAGCCTTGCAACAGTCTTAGAACTGTTATCTGCATGTGCACATGCATGTATGTATTTTTTGAGGTGGGATTTAAAAACATGATACCCAGGGAAATACACTGTAGAACCTGGGAACGAATCTCAGCTTCAATATTTAATTCCTACACATTACAGTCAGTAACCCATTTCCTACCATTCTTAAAGTCTGTGCATCCAACAAGATGCCCCAAATCCTTGAAAAACCAAATGTTCCTCTCTCAAAATGATTATTTTTTGCTCTGCCAAAATATTAGGTCTATGTTAACTGTTAGCAATACTGAATCCTATAATAAGGCAAATGTGTGAACTTCCAAAGATATCACAACTTTTAAGGATTAAGAATTAGTAGTTCTTTTTAGGAACTAGAAAGAGCTCCCTTTTCGAAGTATACAAAGGATCTACCTCTCTGGAAAGTTACTGAACTTTAGAACTGCATATCTGATACAAAGTTGTGAGCGGACAGCTTTAGCTGCCCGGACTAGGAAATAATAAAAATAAAAATGTAAAATTGTATCAGTAAACAGCAACAAAAACTCATTAAGTTATATGAGAGATTGCTGGAAAGCTGTTTCATCATGGTAGACATTGAGATAAAACACACTACTAATACAACTCAAGTCTGTGGGCAACCGAGTTGAATCTACACATTTTTGGGGTCGGTTTGGACAGTAACTGACAGTGAAGGCTAAACCTAATGAAGGAGTTTATGGACCTGATCCCTGAAGCAGTGATTACTACCTAAAAGCCAGAAAATTTGTGCTGGGATCCAAAGCCACCAGCTCAGTGAGCACAGAGCTATATAAAAGACAGAGCCTTCACTGGCAATCTGGCTAGAAGCAACCAAAACAAACCAGAAAGCACACAGGCACACGTGAAACGTTGCCTGGCTTTGGAACGTAAGGCCTCTGACCTGACTGAGGGAAACTGCTTTTACATTCCTTAAGATCCAAACCAGGAAACGCCTTCTGAAAAATGTGTTTTCAGCCATGTAAAGCTAAAGCTCAAAGTCAAACAGAAGAGGTAACTCCAGAAGCCTGCTGAATTTGAAATCAAGAGGCACTTGCAGAATTAGGTGGCAGTCCCTATCTTACATACTCTGGTTCATTTTAATCATTTGCTCAAGTTCCAACTAATTCTCTGTTTAAGAGAATAAAATCTATGAGTTCGTCACAGGTATTCTGAAGACAGCTGGAAGATGGGCTCTGCCTAGCAGCATAGCTTCTGTAAGAAAATAATTGTGATACCCCACTTATATTTAAATCTCTTACTTTGCCACCAAATTAAAAGTAATATTCCTGAACATAATATAACAGAGTTCAGTAATGCCCAAAAAAACCACAAACCAGCCTCACAAAAGGAATTTTAGGAACTTTTAGAAAAAGAACAGAAACCAAAACAAACACTATTATGCTTCTGTAAAAATCCGTATTTGACAAAAGATGACTCATAGAAATTTTTATAAAAATTGGAAAAAAAACTATAGAATTGTGCTGGTTTTGACTGGAACAGAGTTGTTTTTCTCCAGAATAGCTAGTATGGGGTTATGTTTTGGAATTGTGCTGGAAACAGTGTTGATAACACAGGGATGCTTTAGTTATTGCTAAGCAGTGCTTACACAGAGTCAGGGCTTTTTCAGCCTCTCACCCCACCCCACCAGCCAGTAGGCTGGGGGTGCACAAGGAGTTGGGAGGGGACACAGACGGGACAGCTGACCCCAACTGACCAAAGGCATTTTCCAGACCATATGACGTCATGCTCAGCATCTAAAGCTGGGGGAAGAAGAAGGAAGGGGGGGACGTTCGGAATGATGGCATTTGTCTTCCCAAGTAACTGTTACGCATGATGGAGCCCTGCTTTCCTGGAGATGGCTGAACACCCGCCTGCCCATGGGAAGTGGTGAATGAATTTCTTGTTTTGCTTTGCTTGTGCGCACAGCTTTTGCTTTACCTGTTAAACTGCCTTTATCTCAACCCACGAGTTTTCTCACTTTTACCATTCTGATTCATTCCCCCATCCCACGGTGGGAGAGTGAGTGAGCAGCTGTGTGGGGCTCAGCTGCTGCTGGCTGGGGTTAAACCATGACAGAAACTTTAGCAATAGACCTATCATGGGATGCTCTACGAAATTATCAAGCAGCAAGCTTAAATACCAGCATATGAAAACAATTTTTAAAATACTCCTAAAATCATAGACTCCATTGTTACAAAGCAATGTAAAAGTCAAAAGCATAAAGAGGTTAAAAACTGATTATGAATCAATGATGAATAGGACTAGTTAGAGAAGATAATCAGGAAAATCCCTTGCAAATAAAATCTTTACTTTGCCAAGCCTTAGTTTACGAATGCTGATAAAGTAATCCTTTATATATGCACTGCTCTGTATTACTCTCTAAATATCTGCTCTTAGCCACCTCCAAAGACATGAATGATGGACTAGACTATGCTGGCAAAGTAGCATCTGATGCAGAGACTGCAAAGCTGCAGATTTTAACTAACTGGTTACTTCAAAACAGAAACTAAGGTCACAACAATTCCCGTAACAGAACAGTAGGACCTCTTGCTATAATTTGTTACTTCAAGTAAGTTCTAACCTTGACCTTGGCAAACCCGTAATAGGTTATTCTTCCCCACCACCACAGAAGTCTGCTCTGCTGCATCGGAAACTCACCATCTTGAACTACTTCTTCATCAGAGTCTCCTTTCGATTTCGTATATTCTAACGTGTAAGAAAGTCCATTGCATCCTCTTGTACGAACACCTACTTTAACACCTACCTAAAAAAAAAACCAAAAAAACAAACCCAACACCATATTCATGACTTTTTTTAAAACCTGAATACCAAGATAAAAAGTATGCGGAACAACAACATGCTGACATTTATTATTCTCCACTGCCTCAAAGCAGAAGTGAATTACCTTAATGGATTAAGAGGTAAGATTTTTTTTCCTTTTACAAAATTGACTGCCAAGGTAAAAGCAAACATCAGATGTTCGCTGCTGCGGATCAAACCCTGACGTATGTTAAAGTTTTGAAGTAATAAACTGTTGGCACTCCTGTAGGTGCCTGGTCTCATAAAGACAGTCAAATTTCAAAGATGGATATTTTTGTGACTTCAAATTAAAGTTTACTCAGATGCTAATTCAGGCACTATGTTAAGATTACTGACAGTAACATAATTATGAAGCTATGAGGTGAAGACAAAGGCAGATTTTCACAGAACTCTTGCAATGGCACCGTCAGAAAACTTACTTCAAACTAAAGTTTTGGAAAACATACTTTGATTTCTTCATTACCTCTATTGCCAGTCTCAATTAAAAATCAATCCCTTCCTTAAATCAAGTATGTTTATTTGCTCACTGTTTTAATCGACCTTAAAAGCCAACCTAGTCAACATGTTTGTAACATTCACAGTATCCAACAAGTCTGACAAAAAGAGCAGCTGTGTAAGTAAAGAACTGAGAAAAGGTTTTAAAGAAACAGAAAACAGTGCACAATAATATTTCAAAAGTATCTGTACCACTTTCCACAAACCAATGCTTCATAACTGAAAGGGAAAAATTTAATTGTCTATCTCCATAATCAATGTTACAATAAAAATGTATCAAAATGTATCACTTGTCATCAAGTGGGATCTCAGAAACAGTGTTTGATATCTTCAGACTGAATACCTTTCTCCATAGGAACTGCTACAAATAATGGGCTAGAAAACACACACACCATTTATAGCAAGGGGATGACTGACCAGCTAATCTGTGGGCTTAGGGCTTCCTTAGGATGGTTTAAAACATTAGAACAAAGAGTCTAGTTAGTTGCAGATGTGCAGGAAGCAAAAGAAACAATGGGCCTTGTATGAAAGTTAAAAGAGAAATAGTCTTCCTGAAATAATATACACTGTAAAGAAGAAAATCCAATGCTTGTTTTTATAATGATTAGAAAGCAAGACTCTGTGTGTTTTTCCCCAAGAAGAAAAGATGACAAGCTCAATCAGTTATTTGCAGAAATGCTGATTACTTAAAATTAAACATTGTCTAGCAAATTTCCTAAGAATTAGATGTTTTCCAATGGGTATGAATCTAACTTTATTATTATATAGTTCACAATGAGAATTCCCACAAGAACTTAATTAATAATGTCTTAACATCAAGAGTTGAAGATCTCTTTCCTTACCAGAAGTCACCACTATGCCATACTAAGAAGCTTCATTAAAATATAGCTCAAAAATATTTTGAAAATTTAAAATTTTTTCAACTTTATCCATCTCAAAAGTAACTGTACAGTGAGATGTCATTACAGTCAGTTATCTTCTGCATTTTATTTTATAAAGAAACGAAGCTTGTTATATAAACAAGCTGACATATTTCCCCTCCAAAAAAAGATGCCAACATCTCCAGTAAACACCTCAGTGTTTATTTAAAGCTTCTAAGGTAGCCAGAAATGCTTTGCGATCATGAGCTGTGCTAATACCTTAGCACAATCTACAGGTTGGCCCTGTTTATACTTACATGCTCAGGTTTATCCTTAAGAAGCTGTTTTATCTTCTGAACAGCTGATGGTGTCTGAAAAACAAAGACATATGCATCAATTTGAAATGGTTTTTTTTTGTTTGTTTATTTGCAGTGAGTGCTTGCACATATATAAAGTGTGCAACATACTTAGTTGTACCGTAAAAAACCAATTCTATTCCAACTCTGTGCACTCAAATTTTCTTAGTTTACGCTTGTCCCCTATCTGCAAAGTCCACCTTCAGCATCAGCCACCTGTCAGCATTGACCAGCCTGTATTCTGCTTGAAACTGATGTCTGATCTGAAGATATGCACTCTGCTGTTAAAAGGAGGATTACTGAATCTAATCCATGCAGAACACAGTTCTTCACTCCCCTCCTCACCCACACTGCCAGCAAACAGATAGCTCAAGAACTGCAGTCCTTAATATTACGGTGTTTGGTGTTGCCTGCCCAACCCCCCATCACTACCACAATTCAATTAAGTAGTTCTGCTCTTGTGAAACTTTTGTCACATACACCTTACAGACAAGTCAACTAGGCACAGAAGTGTTTATGGCCTACTTCTCTTCCCACTGGCCTAGAGGGCAACTAGTGGCTTTACAGCACATAAATTCACTGTTCATGCAGAACTAGTTGTTGCCGAAATGTGAGAACACAACACAAACATAAAAACTTCCATTACATGCTTACAAGTTTCTAAGACACTGAGCAAAGGAAAAGCGTTAGTGTGATGTTCTTACTGTGAACAGACTTAAACACACAAAGCTAACTACAGGCGGACTTACAGTAGAAAACCTTTTCTAATCACCGCTATTAATCTTCATTGGTTACAGAATCAGTACTGAACAGGAATTACCTGCTCTGACAAACGATTTAACCATACGCACTTAGTCTGCCCCTGTTCCTGCAGGGAACTGGCTGTACCTTCCTCCGCGGTAATCCCTCTCAACAGTACGGCCTCCCCAACACTGCCGCTAGTAGCAAACGCCCTTCCTCAATCAACAGAAGGATACAAAGCCTCCTTGGAAACAGCCTGCTCCTCAGCTTCTGTAGGTAATGCCTTTCCATTTGTTGCTGTTTTTTTTTTCTTTTAAATAAATACGCCTCTCCGGGTGACTGTGCAAAAAGGCCTCCCCCCCTCGCCCCGCACGAAGGGGCCGCACTGGTGCTACCCCTTCTCCCGCTGCCTGCCCCCCACGCTCCCGCGTTCTGCAAAGGGCCCCTGCGGAGGGAGCAGAGGGGAGCGGGGATGGGATGGGCAGCGGAACGGGCAAGGCGCAGCAGCTGCCCCCCGGTAAACTCAGGAGGGGGAAGAGAGCCCTTCAGCCTCCCCGTAGCCCCCTCCCAGGCCGCGACACCGCCCGACTCCGCGACGCCTCGCCCGCCCACGCAGACAAGGTGGAGCGGCGCGGCCCGTCCCCGTCCCGCTGCCACCGGCCGCCCGGGGGCGGCTGCGCACCACCTGCCCTGCCGCGGGTCGGGCGGCAGAGGCCGGGGGAGGCCCGGCGGCCCGGCCCGGCCCGTGGCGCAGTGCTCGCACCCGTGAGCCGGCGGGGCCAGCAGGGGCCGGGCGCTGCCCGCCCGCGGCGGCGCGGCACTGACCAGGGTGAGGGCGGCGCGCGTAGCTTGGATCTTCCGCTTGCTGACGGCGCGCACCGTGGCCCTCACCACCGACGAGGCCATCGCCCCCTCCGACCCGTCCTCTGCCCTCTGCCATGGGCGCCGCCGACGTCACGCCTTGACGCCACGGCGCCCTTCCAGCGCTCGCCCCTATTGGGCAGCGGGCCGTGATCGGCAGGCGGCGGCGCCTCCGCCCCCTTCGCCCGCCCAGAGCCGGGGGACGTGCGCCGCCGCCGGGCGGTGGCGGGGGGCGAGAGGGGCCCCCTCCCCGGCCTGCGCCGCGCCCCCGGCCGCGGGCGGGCGGGGCGTCCCGCTCAGGAGGGCTGTTCGCAGAGATAAGCGGCGGGGTTAGCCGGGGCAGCTGCAGCAGGAGGCCCCTCCCTTCGGGCGCCGCCGGCGTGCCCGGGGCGGCGGGGGGGGGGGGGAAGAGCCGCCTAGGGGAACGCGGCGGCCCGTGGGGGGCGTCGCCCCCGTCTCGGAGAAATACGGGCAGCGCACGCGCGTGTTCACCGGCGGTCCCACGGAGGAGCGCCCCGAAACACCTTCGCGTAAGGCCGTTCCGTAGGAAGCGGCGGCGGCGCCGCGGGCGACACCCGCACGCCGAGGGGGGCCCAGTCCGGACGAGCCCCTCGGCCGCGCGAGCCAGAGCGCGGAGGCGGCGCCCGCCGCCATCCCTCACGGGCGGCGCGCCGCCTCAGCCGCGCCGGCGGCCGGCGGTGGGCGCCCAGCCGCTGTGCCCGCCGCCGGCCTGGCGCACCGTCCCCGTCCCCCTCCGCCCTCGCGGTGTGGCGGCGGAAGAGCCCGGAAGCTGGCGGAAGAAGCGCGCTGCCGTTCCCAAAGCGCTCGTGGCAGGCCGCGGGGGGGGGGCGGCGACTTCTGGGTACTTGCGAGAGAAAGCCCCGCAGCCTCGGCACAGGAAGACGAATCCCATTGCTTTTAACTGAACGATGGCTACGCCAGAAGGGAAACGAGCACCCACTTTTAATTCCCGCCGACAGCATCCTTAAGTATGCTAGGTAATACTTCAAAGCCGCCTTTACAAAGTCCAAGCTCGAGCAGGGCGCCCGCTTCTACTTTGGGTACCCGATCCCGGGCATAGCCGTTTCAAAGAGCTTGACAGTAAACGCGCAGACGTTTTTCTTTTTTTTTACATAGGTACTTATGCCACTACTCTTTAATGAGGCACAGTACTTCTACCTCAAAGATAGCAAGTGTGTAAAAAAAGTTGTATTTTCTTTAGCTACGCAAAACGTGTCTTTGACATACAATTCGTGCAACTTGGGCGCACATCCTCGATGAAAACACACTCACTTAAGCGTGGGAGGGCTTAAACGCACCATCAGCCTGCAGCTGAAGTCAGTAACATGCCCGCTTGGAGGGGGGAAGCTTGCGTATGAATGGAACCAATACCTTCTTCATCATTCACAGTCTACCACGCAGGCACGAAGAGCTTTACCTCCCTGTACTTCCCTAGGATGCTTTCAGTCGTCACTCTTCAGTCACCTGTCTGCTGAGTGAATCTCAGCATGAAAGACTGAGCATGGGCTAGAACAGCAGCCTTTTTTGAAGGTGTTTTTTATCTTCAGCACATTACCAAAGGAAGATAAAAGCCAAAATCGGTATTAAAATCCAAATAATTCAAGTGAATAATAAGAAATATTGATAACTTCATCAGTATAGGGAAAAAAAAACCCCATTTTTCTTTGCTAGCAAGCTCCCGTTCTAAGCAGTTATTTCAGGCCCCCCAAAAGTTACTAGCAAAGATCATTTTTGATGACTTCTGCAGTTCTTACAAAAATGCAATGAGGTTTATAAAAGAAATCATTGTGTATTAAATACTTTTAAATTGAATTTGTAATGGATGAGAAACCAGTTTTAAATGTAGCTATGAAACAAATCTCACCAGAACAATTAAAGCGGGGGAGAGAGATGTATGGTAATCCAGTAGTTACAGAGCTGAGATTAAATTGCCTGTTTAACAACAGACAGTTAACTGTGCTGCATGCCTGAAAGATAATTTCATCCTCCTTTTTTCAGCATTGATAACTAAGTACTCATAGCACAAGATATTTTCCAACTTTGGAAACACGGACATCAAAAGCATGTGAAGTTCCTGTGAAATATGAGAATAGCACTTTATTAAAAAAAAAAAAGCAGCACAAATAAACAGTGCTACCAACTCAGTGTCCCTCCATATCATCAGAGGGACTAAGTGTACAGGTGGTTCAGAAGAGGTCTTTTAAATTATTAGTTTATTAGTATTTATTATTACATTTTATTAGTATGAATTTAGTAGTAAAGTTATTTTAGTTTATTACTACTACTTTTGATACTGTTCTTTTTCTAGAAACTTTTTGTTAATGCAGTGCACACTTTCATAGTTTTTCTTTGTATGTGGAAAGTCACTCCCTTGAGAATATACTCCCGTAAGGTAAGCAGGATCTTGGATATCAAGAATTATTATGAAGAACTTACTTACTTTTCTCCAATTTTGATTTTCAATCCATTTCATAAATTTTACAACAACTTAAATCGAGCACATATGTGTGCCTCCTCAACTGTGTTTATTCTGTCACAGATCATTCTGTAAGTTATGACTGTGCTCTTTAACTACTCTTTAAGCAAACAAAGGATTTGTTAGTTACTGGTTTAATGCTTGCAATATATAACCCAAGTTTGAGAGGGTTTATTTTAGGGCCATGTTGTGGTTTAACCCAGCAGGCAGCTAAACACCACACAGCCACTCGCTCACTCCCCCTGCAGTGGAATGGGGGAGAGAATTAGAAAAAAGGTAAAACTCGTGGGTTGAGATAAAGACAGTTTAATAGGACAGAAAAGGAAGGGAAAATAATAATAATGATAAAAGCATATACAAAACAAGTGATGCACAATGCAATTGCAGCATGCCAATACGCGGCCAGTCCCCAAGCAGCAGGCTGCTACCCGCCCCAGCTCTCCCCCTGCCAACCGCCCCCAGTTTTATTGTTCAGAATCCCTTTGGCCACTTTGGGTCAGCTGCCCTGGCTGTGTCCCCTCCCAACTTCTTGTATCCCTACAGCCTCCTTGCTGGCTGGGTAGCATGACAAGCTGAGAAGTCCTTGACTTAGTGTAAGCACTGCTCAGCAACAACTAAAACATCCGTGCGTTATCAACATTATTCTCACCCTAAATCCAAACCATAGCACTATACCAGCTACTAGGAAGAAAATTAACTCTATCCCAGTTGAAACCAGGACAGGCTATGAGATTACTAACTATATTAGAATGTGTAGTTGCATAAGGAAGCAGCAGCTTCAAAGTGATAAGACTGGTTGATCTGCAGAATGAGTTTTCATTCAGATGCAAGTTTAGAAATTTCACAGTTGAAAACTTCAGAGTTGAAAACTTCACTGCTAAAGTACCAAGTATCACAAACAGAAGAGGGCAAGTATGCATATATCTGGATTCTTTTTGTTCGTTTTAAACAGCTTCTATCTTTGAGATTATGCCATAGTCTCTTAGAGGCTTACACACTTCATTCCCATCAGCAAAACTGAAAGTAACTCTGAATAGAGGGCTAAATAAGGCATACAGAAGGCATGTCAGCCTTTTTTGCGGGGGGGGGGGGGGGGGGGAGGAACGGGCGGAATATAAATGAAAAACTACAAGAATGACCTTATTTTTGAGGGGAAAACTGACAATTTCATATGATGAAATATGCTATAGAAGACAAAAAGACAAAGTTGGAATTATTTTTTGTTTGTTGCTAGCTAATATTTTGCTTGAAAATATGTTGAGGAAAGAAAAGAAATTATTTGTGAAAGTTGCACATCTAAGAGTTTACAGATAGGTGGCTATAGATGGATGAAAACAAAAACAGGAACTAGGATCCCAGTTCCCTAAGACCACTTTGGTAAATCTAGCTTTCAACTTTAATAAAAATAGATTGGTAAGGAAAAAAATTAAACATGACATTTCTAAAACCAGATAATTCTAATAAGTTATCATTAATTCTACATTTAAGTCAGGAATACTGAAAACTACAATCTAAGAAGAAATACAGAAACTTAAGTCTGTTTTTTTTTTTTTTTAAATTTATTTCAAAGTCATAAATAACAGTGGTTTCAATTTTACCATGTAACTAATTCTTTCCTGAACAAGATAAGACGGTACATTACCAGCTCTGGAAGGACTTCAAGTAAAGCTTAAGTTCATACTACTAATTAAATTCTTGGCTGGTACAAGGATCCCCTTCACATTTTATGAAAATGAACGTGTGTTTTCCCCGGTTGCCAAATATAATACCTCTATTCTTTAAAGCATTTTTGTCTGTATCCCCAAGGCCTTGAAAAAGATTCTTAGCAGCATCAAACAGGACTGACCTGTTTCTTAGTCTTTCTTTCTTCTTGTACACAAGCACAGCAGCAAATGAACTCCCATAAAATCACAGAACAGAAACAAACCCAAGAAATCTCAATGGCACTGCTTGACCAGAGATTGTTTTATGTATGTTTACTGGTGTCTACGTTTTCAGTTCTCTACAGGAAAAAAAAAAAAAATGTAGCAGTCTACAAACATTTCAAACACTTTTACACAAGGATTCAGTAAACAATCAACATTAATAAATATTATTTGCTCCTTCAAAAAATCAGTTTTTGAAGAAAATATAATGTATTTGGCTTGCACACAATTTTAGTGCATTTTAAAATAGTCGGGTGGAGCGAAAAAACCTTGAAAACGGTCCATTTTTAGTACCTGCCCTTTTGTATATGATTTACCTAGTAAACAAAAAACTTATGGCTTTCTATTAAAATGCTCAAACAATCTATTTAAGAGCAGGGGTCTGTATTAAAATCCACAGTTGCTTGTACTAGCAATCTAATATAACACCCATATTTCATTAAACTTAAGTTGAAGGTTGTCTGTGCTGCTGTCCTGTGAATCCAGATGCTTTAGCCAAAGAAAATTTTTTAAATGAATGAAGGGCCTGTATTGCAATTCAACAGTGCTTAATATCCCTCATGATTCTTGTTGGGTCCTCTTCTGTGAGGCTTTTCCCTGAGTCATGTATTTATTGGAAAGGCTGCCTAAGATTGGGAGGAAGAAAGCATCACACTTTAAAAGGTTTAAAAAAACCCCAAAGACAAGACATAAAACAACTGACACAGACAGGAGAAGATTACTGTTAAGTCAAACTATAATGAAAGCACACACAGATCAACTTTAGATCATTACCTGCTGGAGGACAGTAGGAAATATTAAAATACAAAATTGAAAACTAGCATTTTTTTCAACTAAACACCTAATGACAAATTTTGTGTTTAAAATCCCCAAACTTAGATTTGAAAAAGCCTTGCAGTGAAAACAGAAAATACTGTGTCTTCCCAACAAAAATGAGAATTTAATTTTAGATACTTAGTTGCAGTTTAGTTTTCCAAAGTTTGTAAAGACTATTTAGGTCCCCCTTCAGGTGCCTCAGAAGAGATTTACATATTGTATTGAAAAAACCCAAGCTGCTAAAACTTTTGCAGAGTTGCACCAGAAACTCAAAGTAATTAAAAAAGAGCTGTTGCTTTCAAAATCTTCATTGTACATGTTAATAAGTATGCGAAATTACTGTAAGGAAGCTGCATTTGTAACCATATATCTAGCAAAACATCTGCTGATCCAGAGAGAGTACATAAAGGCCTTTGTATTATCATCTGACTGCTACCTGTAAGTGTAATTTTAACTTCCTTGCATTTTGGCAGCTCAGACCAAGGATGTGCTTTGATAGTCTCTCCTAAGTTAGTTGATAATGTGGAATTCTAGACAATTACTCTGAGAAAGCCTCACAAGAAAGCGCTCCACATGTCATCCCTGAAGAAACACAGAACCCCACCCATGTATGCTGACACAGGAGAGAAGAGAGAGATTGACAAAACCCCACCATATCCTTCTGCAAAATAAATCTACCAGAGTTAAAGAAAAAAGGCACAACTGACATGCCCAAGTTTTGCTTCCAGAACAAAACGGAAAAATTGCACACTTTTCAAGTTAAAAAAAAAAAAAGTGGCTTCACTTCAGAATTATCTAGCAACCTGTCCAGACTGCTGCTGTGGTCAGCAAATTAGGCAGAGTTCCCATAAGGACTGATGGAGAAAGCAAGTTAAAAATACATGCTTTTACACAGAACTTCTGAATTGAAATGAGGATATATACCAACCTGACTGGGGACTCAAAAATACTTTTCCTTTTTGTTTCTTTTTTTCTTCCTGTATAAGTAGTCCCTATAAACAACACATATGCATTGATGAACCAACAAAATTGGATTATGTCATTCCACAAAAAAAAAAAAAAAAAAAAAGGCCCTCCCTGAAAGCTTAAGTAAAGCTATTTTTAGTTACTTTATATGGACTTGAGAACATTTAAAGAGAAAAAGATCAAAGAAAAGGGACACTTGGTATTTACCTGATTTAATCTACCAGCATGTTTGGCAGCAGTGGGTACAGAAGGGGATCCACACAACACTTCTGGTCTTGAACCACCTGGAAAGGTCATAATATAACAAAGATTTGCTAATTTGAAACTAGTTCCCATTTCAGGTATCATAAGATATAAAAATAAGAAAATATTTGCAATCTATCTTCATAGTACATAGAAGATAGGACATTGTTATTTTCCTCGATTTTGTAATGTGGAAAACTGGCACAATGTGGTGAAATGCATCTATAGTTAAGCATCTAAGTTAGGAACCTACAATAAATTAAGCTCTGTATTCTCCTCCAGAATCAGAGGGAGACATGGAACTTCAAAGAATGAATGGTGATATGGTGGTAAGTGAATTGTCCATAGTCTTACAAAATGTAGCACAGCAAAGAACAAAGTCTGATCTCTTAGCTCCAGTTGTTCATAGTCCTCTATTCAACTAGAGAGAATACTTAAGGGACTAAGCAAGCAAAAAAAGCCCAAACTACAGCAATTCTCTTCAAATTCAAATACAGTAATTCCCAAACTACAGATAACAGATTAAAACCCCTACTCTAGAATTTATGATTTTAGATATATGTACTGTACAGTCTCAGTGTAGTTCTCATATGATAAATGTTATAAAATACAACAATGTCACTGATGACAAAACAGTCAGGCATACTCCCCTTTACCTTAGCAAACTCAGTATCATGGCAAATGGAATGGTAGAAAGAAATGCTCAATGAGACAAGGTCAAAGATAATGAAACTCAAAAGTCAAATTTAGACTTGACATACACCTTCAAAAGGTCAGAAGCTGAACATAATGTGGCTTCGATTTTTAAACATCGTTTCTTTCCACCCAACACTTCGAGTGGTCTATTGAACTAAGAACACTTCTCAATACCTTTAAAGTTCTGAATATATTTGCACCATTTTCCTCCCACTTCCAGTACCTGCTTAGCACAGTCTTATGCCCCCTTCCACCAATTACATCTGATTAAGATGAATGACAGAATGTTTTTTTGCTAGTAGAGAAGAGCTGGTTTGAAGTTATTTTTATACAAAGGATTCCTATTTGTCACTTTAAGAGGTCAAGTCATGAGTAATCTGTAGAGCAAATTTTTCTAGCATGAATTTAAATGCTCCTAGGTTTACCTACAGGGGAAAAAATAATACTGAATTCCTTTGGAAGCTAACTAAAAGTACCATTCACTGTCTTAAGGAGTCTCAGTTTTATCTTAGAGTGATTTTCCTTTACAACACAGATTATGAGAGAGCTGTATTCTCTGAAGGATGACTTAAATACTGCTAAGTAAGTATTTCATTATTTCATTCAGGTCTGTCAGTCAGGATCTGGATTTGGGGGCATTTTTGTAATTTGGTTTTTTTTTTGTTTTTTGGGGTTTTTTTTAAGTCAAAATTGCAAACTGACTCCATGAAAAATAAGACAGATTGCAGTACCCCTCCAACTGCTGAGTTGGCAGGAACATTCTTTATTGTACTTCATTCTCAATATTCTATCTGAGCAATCTGCACACTTTCATAATGACTTTAGGGTCTTCTGGAATAATTCTGGTTTAGATGATGTGAAGAGCTATAACGCTAGCTTTTGTTGCAATTATAATGTAGTGAAAAGAGAAGCTGTAATCTGAGATGTTAGCAAACTCTTACATAGTGAGGACAATGGAAGCAATTTCAACATTCAACTCATACCCCTTCTACTACCTGCTCAGAGAAACCATGTCAAATCTCTTGGGATACAGCAAAGTTCTGAAAGGATGAAGGGATGAGGATGAAGGGAAAACTGACTAAATGTGACTACATTTAAAAAAAAAAAAAAAAAAAAGATAGCATTTACATGATGCCATTCAGTGCAAAAACCTTACCCATTAGTCAACCTTTTTAAAAACACCAAAAAACATAAGCTCTGTTTAAAACTACTCAGCTTGATCAGTTTCATACCTGTAGCTCCTTTATACTGTGGGCATTCCTTTTTAATATGACCTTCTCTTCCACAGATAAAACAACGTTTCTCTCTTACATCCCTGTCTTCCAGGCGCTTCCACTTCTCTGCTGATTGCCTGGGAGTCTTTTCTCTTCCAGTTTCCACAACTGCCCTTGCTAGTTTCCTCTTCTGAGGTGTACATAGATACAACTTTCCCTCCTTGATTGAGCTCTCCTTTTCTGTTGTTTTAGTCTGAGTTTCTTTCTCCTCTTTGCTTCTTTTCTCCTTGCTTTCTGTGTACCTCTGGTTTTTGATATCTTCATAATCACGATGCCGTCTTAGTCTGCAGGAGCAAAAAAATGCTGCAGAGTTCGTAGGCCTTACATACATAAAGCAAAAAAACCCAAACCAAAACCAAGTGCTGTCTACAGACAATAGATATATTTAATGTATTCTTCAGTGGGTTAAATAAAGTGAATTGATGTACCTGTCCCTTTGACTCTCCTACCAAAAAGAGGGCTACACAGATGCAACATGTTTAATAATTTAACTTTACAATTAGATTACAATACAGCCCTAAATTCTAATAATTATATCTCAGAAAATATAAACACAACAGAAAATCTGCGTGCTAGATTTGCAAAGACAGTGGAAGAAAAGAAACACCAAGCAAAATGCTAACAAAGTATAAAAAATAGGGCTATTAGTTCTGGTTTTTTTTCTACTTGTACAATTCAATCAGAACTCACTCCCTTCTTTCTGGAACTGTGTATATTCACAGTATCTCTAAAATTATCTTCTACTGGGAGAAGCATCTAACATTCTACGTGACTTAAAGATCTAGCAGTGGGGAAACAGCTACCACTGCTGGACTGGTTTTATCTAACTTCTCTATACATGGCCTAGAGCAGGAAACATCAGTGAAACCTCCAAGTCTGAAGATGGTAACTAGGCTCCTTTGGTCAGTCAGATGCAGTGCTAATGGCAAGCAACTTGAAAATACCTCACAAAACAATGAATGGGCAAAAGAATGGCAGATGAGCTTCAAGGTAAGCTTCCCTTTTTTTTTCAAAAAGGGAAAAAAGGAAGACTGGGAACTACAGGCCGGTCAGTCTCACCTCTGCCTGGCAAGATCATGGAACAGATCCTCCCGGAAACTGTGCTAAGGCACATGGAAAACAGAGGTGATTGGTGAAAGCCAATATGGCTTCACTAAGCACAAATCATGCCTGACAAATTTGGTGGCCTTCAGCGATGGGATTACAGCATTGGTGGATAAGAGAAGAGCAACTGACATCATCGACCTGGACTTGTGCAAAGCATTTGATACTGTCCTGCACAACATCCCTGTCTTTAAAATGGAGAGACATGGATTTGACAGGTGGACCACTCAGTCGATAAGGAGTTGGCTGGATGGTCACACTCAGAGACTTGCCGTCAACAGCTTGATTTCCATGTAGAGACCAGTGATGAGTGGTGTCCCTCAGGGGTCCATACTGGAACGAGTATTATTTAAGATCTTTGTTGGGGACATGGACAGTGGGATTGAGTGCACCTTCAGCAAGTCTGCAGATGACACCAAGTTGAGTGGTGTGGCTGATACTCTAAAGGAAGGGATGCCATCCAGAGGAACCTTGACAGGCTAGGGAGGTGGGCCTGTGTGAACTTTATGAACTCCATGAAGTTCAACAAGGCCAAGTGCAAGATCCTGCAACCAGGTTGGGACAAATCTCAAACATGGATAGAGGCTGGGCAATGAGTGGATTGAGAGCAGCCCTGTGGAGAAGGACTTGGGGGTACTGGTGGATGAAAAACTCAGTATGAGCCAGCAATGTGCGCTCCCAGCCCAGAAAGCCAACCGTATCCTGGCCTGCATCAAAAGAAGGGAGCTGATTCTGCCCATCTACTCCACTCTCATGAGACCCCACCTGGAGTACTGCGTTCAGTTCTGGAGCCCTCAGGACAAGAAAGACATGGACCTGCTGGAGCGGGTCCAGAGGAGAGCCACAAAAATGGTCAGAGGGCTGGAACACCTCTCCTATGAGGAAAGGCTGAGAGTGTTGGGGTTGTTTAGTTTGGAGGAGAGAAGGCTCCAGGGAGACGTTATAGCAGCCCTCCAGTACTTAAAGGGGGCTTACAGGAAAGATCGGAGGGACTTTTTATGGGGAAGTGTAATAATAGGATGGATAAAACACTAAGAACAGGACAGAAGACATCATTTTTTTGCTACATAAAACAATGACGTACCTACATCTGAGTACTGCATGTTGGTCTGGTCTCAATATTTTAAGAAGGAAGTAGTAGAGTTAGAGAAGGTACAGAGAAAGGCAGCTAAAATGATTAGGAGTGCAAGTGCTTAAGGAAGAGATACTAAAAAGGCCAAGACTCTCCAAGCTGCAGAGAAGCTAGAGGGTGAACACAATCATGGCTTACAAACTCATCAAGGGGGTATCGTTGTTAACTAAATCCCACATGGCTACATCTATGGAATGCTTATGAAACTAAAATGAGATTGGCTTTAAAGAGATGAAAGAAAGTACTACTTTACGCATCAGTTAGCATACTTATGGAACTGGTTGCCATAGAAGACTGTTAAGGAAAACAGAAGAATCAGGTTCAGAAAAAAACCAACTGAACAAAAAGGACAAAATCATAAACAACTCCAGTCCACAAATAAGTACTGCCAAAGCAGGGCAGGTGTGTGCTCTAACATCTCTTACACAGCAACTGCAGATGCTGGGGCAATGCATGAGAAGAGATTACAGAAAACAGCCAACTAGTGTGCCCTCCATAGACAGCATCTCCTATTGCAATGGCTGGACAAAGGACTCAAAGGTATCAGCGGTTTTATCCCATAAGGCATTTATGTTCTTAGATGCCAAATCCTACTGACTTTCGCTCTAATGTTGTATAGAACATAGCTGAGTATGTGTAGTGAACTGGGGTTTCACTCCAAAATGCAAAATTAAAAATCCATTGCAACTGAGACAGCAGTTTAGACTGAATACATTTTCACAACACCTTCAGCATTCTTTATTTTAAACTACCACCAGCTACTGTACTTGCATTTGCTGAAGTTGAATAAATTCCCAGATTAACAGTCTGAACAATATACGTTCACAATTCTCTATTGTGTAGCAGAAAGGCTACTTCATCCAATCCGATGTAAGCAGCTTTTTAGCTACTTACATAAAAGTGCAGGTCATTTTTATTTACAGCTTTTAACACAGACAGACTCCATTCACCTTACAAGTGAGCACAAAGGCTTTCAAGATTTTGTCCCCTTGAAGTTTATTTGCTGATTTTCACTATTTTATAGACATGAAGTCTTTAAAGAGCTTTGTCTTAACTAGGGAAAAAAATCAATGGATCAGCTTTAAGTTTAGATGGTTTGTTATATGAAGAGCAGGAAGATCAGTTTAGCATTCATTTGTTACAAGAAGACAGTTGCTGAATTTTGGACATCTCGTTACTCAGGATCAGGAAACCTTGTCTTGCATGTAAAACGGGACGTTGTTCTCATGTGTGTGTGCTTAAGAAAAAGAATGCCGTCACATTCTTGTCTTGCTTTTTGACATGAATTGCACGATTCTGTGAACATGACAAAAACGTGTCTTGCTGGGAAGCAGCAGGATTCTAGAAGTAGAAGCTATTAAATGAGAATATGTAAAATGCTTTCATGAGGGCTTCTCACAGCACACAGCTATTCAGCTCTGCATTTAGAATCTCTTTGACTGCTGCTCTTCTATATAATGAAGTGCAGAGTCAGCATTACTACCTTAAAGTTAAGTAGATTTGCAGCCTTCTGTGAAAAGGCTGTTTTTCTGTTAAAAAACTCTACAGATGATGCTGGCAAAAGTTAAGTAGTGACTCCACATAGACCAAAAATTTAAAAACCAACACTATCCACCACTGCCAAAACTGGTACTGATACATTTTCATTTCAACAGTAAAGGAAATAATCTGCAGCATGTACAAGTTTTGCTTTAGGACTACTATCCTAATCTTTCTTCTAAACAAACCTAAGGAAAAGTTCCACACAGATGCCAAAACTATACTCACTTTCTTCTCATGGGACAATCTTTCATGAAATGGCCAATTTTACCACAAGTTCTGCAGCATCTATCATTTGGTGCCAATTCTCCTTCTGTTAGTACCTCTGGATCAAAAAAGTACTCCTGAAGAAGAAATCGTGCATTTAAAATGAAAATCCATATACTTGGGAAACAAGACAGATAAGCAAGTGTTAAACAGCGGTAAGAGTTACAGAGAAGAATAAACCTGGTGTGTGTAGCTGAACTCCTGAAAGACCTGATGAGATTAACTGGCCACTGGCCTGTTCTTTACAGACAGCCTGCTGACCATCAGGTCTGCAAGCTCTTTTTTAAAACTGCAAGTTTTAAGAAATGGTAAGCTGGTTTTTATATGGATTAAAATACGTAAGCCTGAATGAAGCTCTGACTTGATTAGTATTCTGCATGCCAACACATTTTACATGCAAACAACACAAAACCAGTACTCAGTAATAACGCCCATAAAGATTTTTAGAGTACCGTTGAAATTTAAGAAAGAAGAGCTTCAAGAGAGTGTAACCATACTCCTGCAAGTGGTAAGTTACACACCCAAGAACATGCACATACTGCTTTTAGAAGCAACTTACCATTTTTGATGGATATTCTTTAGGAAATATTTTTATAGGGGTACCAAATACCCTTCTGCCATTGATAAAAGCCTTCATTATAAAATTTGTCACTGGGAAAGAAAGAAAAAAAGAGAAATCATCAACCAAACATCGAACAAGCCAGTAAAATAAGATCCAAGACAAGATCTTCACTTTGTACCCAAATTTGTTAACAGGAGACTTACTTTTTCTTGACAATCCAGCTCCAAGATTATGGTTCAAATCAAAGGGGTCTGTACAAAAAGCATTACAGGCATTACTCAACTCCAGGGCAAGATCAGCAATGTATACATACAAATGAACAACCCAAGGCAGCTATTCCCGATACAGAATGAATATACTGAAATTGAACTGTTTGCAAATTTATTGAAAAGAAATTAACTCCTTGGACAAAGGACCACAGCTCTTCAGCTCTGAACTGACTGAAGTATTGTAAAAGAATAATTGAATGTGCAGCCAAGAAAGTAGAAAGCCTTTCCATGAAAGTCATACGGGCCAGAAAGTGGTTTAGGGAACATTTCCCAAATGTGTCGCTGCATTTTCTTCACAGAGACCATGGTATTACTTAACAGTATAATCATACACAGGGTTAAATCAGTCATGTAAATACGGACTCAGCTAAACTTAGTGTTTGTGAGAAAACCTCAGTTGCATTACAGCTAATTTCTTTTCCAAAGGATTTGGTTAAATCTTTTTTTCTCTGAGTTATTGTAATCATGAAAAGTATGAAGTCTGCTTTGCAGCTTCTTTTCAGTAGAGATTAAAAAAAACCCCAAACCTAAAAATAATTTTTAGCACTACTGGAACTCAATGGGAATTTTGCAATGATTTCAAACTATGAGCAAATAACAACCTATAATCTAGTAATAGAAAAATAAGCCTTGTGGAAAGACCAAATTTTTCATGTGGGCATTAAAGAAATTCCACATATTCATGTACTTCATGTGATTTTTACCTTCAATTACAATGTATTTGGAGGTCCACTGCTTCTTGAAAGTTGTAAGCAGATTTTTTCTCCTAATGCAGATGACATGCTCTTTAAAATCAAATTCTTCTGTGTAAAAACGGAGAAGTCCCAGCCACAGTTGCCCAATAGATTCAGTGTTTTTGCCACAGTCTGGCCAAACAACTGACTGAAAATGACAGAAATATTTTTACTTCCAGTAATTACATTAAGCAGAATAATTTTCTTAACCAATGTAAGTCTTATTTTGTAAAGAAACACAATTGAATTACACCAGATACTTCCCTCCCTTTCATAATTGGTATTAATAACCCAATATTGATTTTAAAATGGTGTATTTTTAAAAATATTAACAACAAAAGTGGAGAATTAATAAAACTTCTAACATTAGGTTTTGTCTATTATAAAAAAGAATTTATTAATTCACTTCATGTGCCTATTTGACAAAAAATTACTCAACAGGATTAACCAGTTATGACTAGATATGCAGCGGGTATTTGTAGGAGTTATCTCCACCCAGTAATGTGACACACAGAGCAATTAATCATCATTAACACCTCAAAATAATCTTTTAATCTATTTTTTCAGATTTTGCAATTATGTTTTTTCCACGGATGAATTACAACCAACCATACTGTAAAAGCTTTACAGCATGGGATTGGGATTTTCAAAGCAATAGCTACTCTACTTCCATTTCTGTATTCAACCACCATATTTGAGGACAATGTTTCTTAAAAGGAATTCTTTTTCATTTGCAAAGCTACAAAGCTACAATGGTAACACCATTTCAAATTAACCTGATTTACTCACCAACTCCTCTATCTTATCAAAGAAATAAACGTTCCAGCCATCAACTAAAATTTCAGGCTTTTTTGGTTCTTTGTAGATCTGAAAACATAATATTAAAATAATTAGAAAAGCCCTTCACATTCAGCAGTGACATCTACTGGTCAATACTGTGTACAGGTACTCATTTCTTTCTTGATATACTGTACCTCTTGAAGAACAGGGATGACAGGTGGATTTCGCTGTTGAAGAAAATAAAGCACCATAAGAGTATATGCATAAGAAGAAAGGCTACCTCGAGATGCATCTCCAATGTCACATATCTAGAAAAAGAAACATGATTTGTATCTTTTATGGTTATCGTCTCTTGCTGGAGCACTTGTGCTTCTAGAACGTCTGAAATACACTTACCTTAGTAAAGACTTTCATTGTGTAACACAGATATTTTACTCTAGGATCAATGGCTGCATATGCTGACAGGAGTCTTGTGTTATGCAAGGCCTATAAAAATAGGAAAGTCATATAGAAAATACAGGAGCTCTGAATAAATGAAGGAATAAGCTGAAGCCATGAAAACCAAAAACTCTTTAAGTTGTGTGCTCAAGAAATGCAGATGTGAAGCCCTGCACAGTAGAATGTATATTGACAAAGGAAGCATTCAACAATGAGGTTATCACCTGCTCTGTTAAAAAGCTGATCAACATCCTTAATCTGCACAGAAGTGGTACAGAGCAGCATTCACAGAACAGTACTTCAGAAAGGGAAGCATTAATCTACTACTGCATTTTCAAAATACTTCATAGAAGGTAAGTTCTTGAACTAAGAGATTTCAGCCCAGAAATTCAAAGCTATCAGCTGACCCATATGGATGCATAACTTCAAGAAGAAAACTTTCAGACTTACTTAGTGGTTGAGGTATCTTCCTCCAGACTCCCTTTGAGCTCATAAAAACTTTAGAAAGTTTAATACTTGACTCTAAAACTTACTTTCCTTTGACGTTTCAAGGAACTGGCTTTTGAAGTTCAGAGACACTGAAAACAACCCCAAAATTTGTCTTTGAAGTATTTGGCCAAGAACTTGTGTTTTTTTGTAAGTTCTAACACATGTTCCAGTTCAGGCAAGCTGGGTTCAAAATCACTATTCCAGGTCTCAAGGCTAAGCAAGAGCCATGACAGAAAGTGGAGAGTAGGAAAGCTGAATCTTTCTCATTTACAGAAAGACTTAAATACCTAAACCACTATTTCTTACTATTACTGAAGAACTAATATATTTTCTCAGGGAAGTGACAACTCTAAAGTCGCAACTATGCGACTGACTTCAGTCATAGTCAAACAAACAAAAAAAAAGGTTCGGAAATCTAAAACTGCAATAGGTAATTGGCAACAGTTGATTATTGAACCTCAAGAAAACAATCACTTCAATCTCAAGAAGCAGACCCACACTTTTCTGTTAAAAAAAAAACAAACAAACAAAAAAAAAAAAGGAGATCACCTTACCAGAGTATTATATAAACTGATGTCTACTTCAAGACCACTTCTGACATGGAAAAATTTGACAATTGGGACTTTAGCAGTTGTTATAGGCAAGACATTTCTTAAACCTAGGACGAAATGTTTAATTACTGAATGACTGCAATACAGTCGTAACAGTATCAAATGCTCTAAATAACTCCAAACTGTAGTAAAAAGGCTAGGCTACAAAATAAAATCTTTGTTGATATCAAAATTGTATTTCAGTTATATTTTAATATTGATATTAGACATTTGTCAAAGATGATGAATCTGCCAAGTATAATATATACAAATATACATTTAGCCCCCCATAAAACAAAGATCAGTCTAAATGTTATAGAAAACTAAGCCTATGAGATCATTGATAATTCACTCCATTTATATTAAATTCATGTGAGATACACCAAAACAAGCACTATAAATAGAAAAAAACAATTCCATTGGACACTTGTATCAGCCTACCTTTTACTATTAACTTACTAGGCACTGAACATACAAATACAACCTAACTACTAACTTGAAGCCTCAAGCTTTAACTTAAGGTTTGTTCATATGCATGTAGGTTATAAATATACCGTGAGTCCAATTCAGATGTGGTCCTGTAACATTATAACCTCATAGACCTACATATGCAAACAAAAATAAGTCCAAATATTCACAACATAACCTCACTCTTACTAACATTAAGCTCGTAGATACAGTTTTATAGTTCTCACTACAGCAACTGAACTCACATAAATGGAACCACTTATTTTAATTTTCAAGACAGTTACCTGACTCTTTCTTGAGAACTTTTGCTAAATCTTCAATGATTCTGATGCAATCAAGTCCCTAAGACATTAAGAAAAAGAAGTTGAAAGCTGTATCTGCTACAAGTATTTTAGGCAAACCTTTTATTACTTGCCATTAAGCTTAAAAACTGTATAAAACTGAGTTTCATATTTTACAGAATTATGTGAATATCAGAAATTGTTTCAAAATAGCACTTGTAAATCAACACTAGATAGTATCTTAACATAGGCTTTTAAAAAGTTTATACTAGGCATTAAAGAAGATTGATGTCCTTTTCCACTGTCTCCCATTCCTAGTCGTTCATGCTACAAAGCATGTTATTTATCTGCACAGGTAACACAAGAAGTAACAGTAGTGCAGAATTCAGAAGAAAACTGACTACTGAGAGTAGTTCTTAAACTCATGCCTAGACCCCCTAAAATAATCTGCCTTTGTGGCACCTATTTGTGTTTTCTTCTAATCTGAAAACCTTCTATTATTTTATAAATTTGTTACACTATATAAACAATATAACCATAGAATTTTGCATTTATTTTAAAAGGTTTTCAAACTACCTCAGCAGTTTCCAGCCCATCCATCGTCATACAGATATCAAGGTCACTTTGTTTGAAGCCAAAGCCATTTTTTGAGGAGCCAAACAAATTCAGCTTGGTTCCTGTAAGAGATGCAGTGGGTTATAACCACATATAGACACAGAATCTCAAATTGTATATAGCTTCAAACCAGCATGTCTTTTAATAAAGGCATGAAAACATTACTATCTCTCTATGGTACATCAAAACTTATTATCAACTTTGCTTATGAGGAAAGAATCTCTACTGTCATTGGTTCAAATGACCAGTCTGACAGATCCAGAAACAAGTTACTTTTTCCAATAATTAAATCAGCATGCAGGTCCAAGCTGAAATCTGATTGAAAAAATGTTAAGACTGCTCTCTACAGAGATTTTCAGGATAAGAGACATATCTGTCCACATACCAGGCTGCAGCCAAAAAATCTTTTGCTAATTTTAAAAGACTATGATTCAAAGTCCAGGTGTTACAGGTAAGAACTCCAGAAACAAACAAAAAAATTTAAATAGCTAGGGTCTGCAGATAGGTCAGATGTTCTGCCTGTATTTTAAAATATTACAAAACCCAGTAAGTTTCAGTAGGAAGGACTACAAAAAGCTTGTTGTTTGTAGGAGCAGATACAACAAGAATTCTGACTAATGAATAAGGCTAAAATAATGATTACAAAACTGTTCCACTACTGCTTTGATCATTTTCTCCTTAACTTGCCAATATTCCTTCCTACTAATGTGTTGTATATGTAAGTCGAAAAAGACTTAAACCAAAGCCTTAAAAGACTTAAACCAGAAATTAATGTAATGAAGTGCAGCAATGCTGAACAATACAGGTTAAATGTTCAAAACTAAAGTGTTTATTAGGCTGATAGGATATGTTTTCTTGGAAAACACTCAAATATGAACATATCAAAGTATAAACATAAAGCTAGAACTGCCTAATTACCTGGGAAATCCTGTCTAATGAAGTTTTCCAAGTTTTGTCTTATATGTTCCCGAGCCTGGTCCTCTACAACATTTGGAGCAAAATCATCTTAAAAAAAAACGACAACGATTAAGGCAAACTGATCTGTAGGAAGATTCAACAGCAAAGAGTCAATTGAAAAAAGTAAGGAGTTTACAGGGGGAGGGCGGGGACAGAAAAAGCAGAGGACAGAAGATTCACATGTGAAGGAAAGAAAGCAAAGATGAAGTAGAAGAGAAATACCTGTTCAAAGAAAAACATTAATTAGACAAATAATGCATTTTGTCTGGTCAGAAATGGCGAGAGAGAAAGGAGGAAAGTTGGGTCACTCTGAAAAGAACAAAAGTGGAGAAGTGTTACAAAACAGTATTTTGACTCCATTTTTTCTAGAACACTGAAGCCTTTGTTTAATAAAAACCACGAGTTAAGGAAGAGTAACAAAATTCAAAGTAGATAGAAATGTAAAAGCATCTGTCAAAAACCCCACCCTATAATCTGTAATTCAGGCAGCCAGTGTGTGAAAGATAAACATAAACATTTTGTATTTCTCTAGATACAAACTACTTAGTAGTCCTGTTAAAGCCCTTACAAATTTTAGAATTGTTATCTAAAAAGAGTTGGATGCAGTGTAGCAAATAAACTGGCCTCCTTTATAACACCATTAGCCTGTGGTTATTTTATTATTTTTGTAATTGTTTTTCTACCAAACAACAATATTCAAAGGAAAAAACTTACGGTAACATTGGACACAAACTTGATCTAGAATAACTGAAAATTTGGGTGTCAGTGCTGGCAGTGGGTCAAGCTCAATTTTCTTGAAGTCTTCTGGACAATCCCTCTTTAAATGACCTTCTCGTTTGCACAAGCTACATACCACTGTAGGAGACTGCATGAACAGAAAGCAAGAATGGTTTTAAAAACTATAATACTTTAATGAATTTGAGCAACACTTCCATATACCTGATAATAGAACATAAGCAATACGTTTATGTTCTGATACAGCTTGCTTACCTTGCCCTTTGTAAAAGCTGGTTTACTGAATTCATAAAAAAGTTCAGATTCTGAACACTGTTCTATTGCTGTGTTCTCTTCAAAAAGGCTTCCCTTCTCAGTAAGATCCTCTTGACTCAAATTGATCCTCAGATGTCCATCCACATTTTCTTCAAAATGTTCATTCTCATACTTATTGGGGATAGAAAAATGTTCTTCTTCCTCTGACAGTGCATCATCATCTCCAGATCCAGTGTATGTGTTATCTAGTTCATCTCCCGCTCTTACAATAACATGACACACTCTCTGGTTTAGAAGACTTGGTTCTTCCTCCTCTTCCTCCTCATCATCCGAGTTAATCATTTGGGATTTTTGACTCTGTGCTGAACATAAGAATTTTTTGGGGGATTCATCCAGTTCATCAGTACCTTCAGTGCTCTCCTCATCAATGTCAATCTTGCCATCCATTATACCACTGCACTCTAAGCCAAACTCATCACTCTCTGTAAGTGCAGCATTTTGAAAACCTTCTAAGTCTGAAGTACTACATGTCTCTATATCATGCTCATTCACTGTAACAGGGAGATCACCACTATCACTGTCTTCATCTATTCCCTGCTCAGCAGTCAAGATATTATTCCATCTTCTTTTTTGTTGTTCATGTTCTTCCTCTTCCTCCTCTTCCTCTTCATTTCCACTCTCTGTCTCTTCACAACTTGGTTTAAAATCCTCATTATCTCCAGAAATAAATTCCTCAATTATACAGTCTGAATCTTCATGGGCAATTCCCAAATGACTTATATCATCAGCCACTTCTTCTGTGAAGCTTTCTGAGCCATCACACAGTTTTGAAGGATCAATTCTATGTGCCTGGGGCATACCTGTCGTCTCCATTCTGCAATCTTCCATTACTGCTGTGTTTGTTCTACCATCCAAGTTTTGCAAGTCAGAATTTTCATGCTTTATAGCATCTTTTCCATGGTCCAGCATTTCGGATTTCTCCTCAGTGGCATTCGGAAAGGTTTTTTTGCTCAATTTTCCACTTCTTTTGTGAGGTAAGGCAAAATACTTGTAAGTTGCTCTCAGGCAGTGAAGAATATACTCATACACTAGCTGACTGTTCAGAGTTCTTGCCACATTCCTTTTGACTGAATATGGGTCTAGTAGAAAGAAGTGAGCCAGAAGTGCAGGAATTAACTCTTTTTTAAAAAAAGTACACCCTTACAAAATTTGAATATAAAACTGTTAGTTACTCTAAAACATTGTGTAGGGACGCAAGATCTATGAATTATGCTGAAGACAATTTTTAAGTCCCCTTTATTACTTTTGATAATGTTGGAAAAAATACCCAAGAGAAATATTACTTAAATTAATTTTTTTTCAAAACATATTCTACTATAATATCGGGAATCACAGTCCAATATTGAAAAATTCTAAGTTATTACACATAATGTCAATAGCCAAGACAGTACCCTAGAACATTAAAGTTAACAGTTCTTTAAAGTCTGTTGATATAAATACCTTCCACAGCGATGCGCTTTTTAGGCCAGTCCTTTGATTCACGAGACACTGCTTCTTTGAGTCGTATGCTAATTACTAAATCAGCCATATTGAACTCCAGGGCATAGAAACGAAGAAGTTCTACCCAGAGCTGACCAGCATGTGCTGAACACTGCTGTCCTGATTCAAATACTAATGGAACCTGTCAATTAGAGAAGAAAAGCTTAAATAATATTTAATGCACAGGTGTTTAGCTGTTACACTTCCTTGAATTTCATCTGTAATGTAATATTACAAAATTTATAGTTGCTTCTATACTCCTGCAATTCCAATAAAAACTGCAATTAAAAAATTGGAAGAGATAGTATAAACTTAAATTATAAAACTTCAAAATGAAAGACTGCAGCAATGGTAAAGAATAGCATCAATGACTAAAACAATTTCTCATTTAAGTGTTTATGCCATAATTTATAAATTTCCAAGAAGATATCACATCTAATCTAATTGGACAGAAAGGATTATATAGCCTTTTTTTTAGCAAAGCCTAAACTGTATTGTTAACTGTCATAACATGCAATCATATAGTGATACAGTTTCTTGCAAAGTTGTTATAAAATAATTTGTAAGAACAGTTCAAAGCTAAGAGGAAACATTTTTCATATGCTTAAACTAATTCTGAGATAAAATTGCTCCTACTCTATAAACTATATTCTCCCCCAACAGATTAAAACCCAGGGTCTTAGCAAAGAGTTTGAAATAACAACTAGTTTCCCGCTAGCCTCTTATCACCAAGAAGTAAGCATAGCAAGCCTTGTATCAAGCAGTAATCCAACCTCTTAGCTCAGCTTGTTGTTTTGCAACATATACACAAAACAAAAATAGAAGACAGTTCTTTTTTTGAGAACAGCAATGACTGCTAGACTGCTACAGAAGTAAATTAAGTAATTCAGACCTTGCCCCTTCTAGGGGAAGTATCTTGTGGCAAATCAGAATCATCAGTGGGGTTATGCTCCCAAATCACAGCATTGTTCTCGACTTCTTTCAGATGAAAATTAGTTAGTTTGTTTAATGAGAATCCTCCAATCTAAAGGAAGCAGAAAAAAGAAACTTATCGCCAAACATCATGTGAACTTTAAATCTTACCCTCCCCATGGTAGTAAGCCAAATTAAAACAGAACAAAGTTTAAAAATAGCTGTTTCAGGCCTAGAATAAGCCCCAATCTGCTTCTCTTTTCTCCCTATACTTCTCTACAAAAAGCTCTCCAGAGTTCAGTGCTTTTGGAAGGGTATCCGTATGTTATAAAACCTTGTCTTTGCACATTACACAACCACAAATAAGTGTTTTTTAATTATATGACCATATACTATAGGAAGTTTCTCTCATTCAGTGCAAAGAGTGGAGAGGCTTTAGGAATAAGTCAGTCATGTAATGAAGGAAATTGTTAACTGCAAGGTCCATGTAATGGAAACTGGAACATGCACACTAAATATAACAGGTGACTGTAAGAACAAAAGTGGGTGCCATGAATATAACACCTGGATGGTGTTCTGGAGAATTGGATTCTGGATTTGTGTCCATAATACAACTTCTGATATTAAGACGCACTCAGCTTCTAAACCCAAGAAATACATGCTCTAAACCCCTAGTCTGATCTGTCAGGCAGATATCAAACAAGCATGCTCCCCAGCTGTGGGCTACGTTTTGAAGAATTAGATGTCAAAATCCCAGACATTGTTTTGGGATGTAGCTATGTGAATTCAGAGTTCTCAAAAGTCTGGAAGAAAGGCTGAAGAAATGAGGAAGTAGATTGTTATGAAGTGCATTATTCAATGCCCAGCTCTCCTTACTCACAAAAGGGGCAACAGAGCACTTAACTCAATGACTACGATTGTGAATTGCATCCTTACAGCCAAGCATACAAAGGTCAGGTGTAGTCTGGCTGAATTCACATTCTTTCTGAATTCCTGCAGAAGTAGCTGGCTTATGACTTGCTCAGAATAGCAAGGAGCTTACAGGTTACACACCACCACAGGTGAGTGATCCTCTCATTCTTACTATTCACTGTATTAATACACATACCCATGATCCCAAGTAGACAGGTAGAAAAGGCTCTTTCCTCTGTTGTAGAAAGAAAACAACCATTAAAGCAAACACATAAGGTGACAAGCCTCCCTCTTCAGGACGATCAACACAGCACAACTGTAAAAATAAATTGTGTAGTCATTAAGGTTTCAAGTGATACTGTGAAAAATACTCTTTTAATTACTGTTCAGAAGTCTGTCACATTAAATACTGACAGAAGCTCAGACATCTTTGGCTCTTATGAGATGGATTTTGTTCTCAAGGCCTGCATATTTACTGGAGTCATGTTACTACCATAATATTTTCAGTGTAAGAGCCATAGGATGCAGACTGGCAAAACAGACAGCATACAGCACATTTGCAAAAATGATGACTCATTTTACATAGATATAGTACAAGTCAAAAGTTTTTTCATTCTTCTTAAATCATATTTTAATTGCAGGCACACAAAGTTTTGGAACAAGTTATTTTAATTCACAATAAAGTTTTCATTTACATGTGGAAACAAGCAGCTTTTTCCTTTCAATTTTTTTTCATGATGGGTTAAGTTTATGGGAAACTGGTAATTCCACTTGATATACATTCCTCTGACTTGTTTGGTAACAGAGCAGGATACTTACAGTCTGCACGCCACTGGCTGAAACTTAAAATTCCACTTTTGAAATTTAGTGGAACATTCTAATGCAAAAATGATAGTTATATAAAATTTACAATTTATAAAAAATTTAAATATCCTTTTCCCCCACACTTTTTCTAAAGACTGTTTCAACAACTGTTTTCTAAAAACCACGCCTACAGTCTTACCAGCATAATATCAATGTTGATTCAATATTTATTCACAGATAGGAGAATACAAATGACTCTTACCTTTGCCCAGTACCTGAAGGCAATCACTAAAGGTACTACAGTAGGTTCCAGTTTTCCAAGTGTAGCCAAATGGTTTGTTGTCAGACAAGCATTCTCATTCCCTGCACTCACTTTGCAAATAAGGCCACTAAAACCCAAAAAGAAACAAAGTAAAAGATCTTGGAAGTTTTGTAAGAACAGCCATAGGTCAGATTACATCTCACAAAACAGTGTAGAAGGCTGTAAAGAAAGACTTAACAGCGTCATAAAGACACCATGTCTATATTAAGATAAGCACGGAAAACCGGTTTGATTTATGGTTAGGTTGAAAATATATACATTATGATTGTCTGTAGAAGTGTTTTCAAATACAATTCAAATTTAATTATTTGTTTCTAATGACATTAATTCACTGAACTAAAAAAAAGTTACACTACTAATTTCCTTCATGAATCAAAACCATCTTCCTATACCACACCCATTAGAAAAGTTCTATGCTGTTTGCATAGCACAAGAAATATTTTCAAACACTGAAAGATCAAGGTAGCAGCAAATAACCAGTAGTATTTCTATATCAGTAGCTGTTTATAGAATGTTTAATAAATCTTAAGTGATATCCATTAAATGGGCAAAATAAAATGTCTTTCACTTGTTCTCAAAATAGTAGTGAAGGTAAGCAAGCTGATCTTGCCCTTACAGAAATCCATAATTTAATGTGGTATCTACATTACCTATAAGGAAGGAAACTTTCTGCTTAAGCAGTTATTCCAAATGGAAGGGTAAGGGTACATGCTGGAAGCCATAATGGTTGAAGGGTTTGTGAAATACACAGCTGAGGATAGAACAACCCTTACCCTCTTATTCTAGGCTAGGAATGACTTGCCCATGAGTGTTAGTTTGTGTTTCAAAATCCATGGAACTGTAATAATTTAGTACAGAAACGTCATTTTTCAGATGTTGGTACATATAATTTACATTGCTATATACTATTAGAACACACAAAGTGACAACCAAGACCTTTGCTTTTCTCTGCACACCACCACGGGTATTCTAGCATGGAAATCTGCATCAACTTCTGTAAAAGATTCTAGGCAGGAGAAAGAAAAAGAAGAAGCCACATTAAGCATGGTGTTGACAAAAAATATGTTGAACTGGATGCAACTAGAGGAGTACAGCTAGAACTTCAACTTCTTAGTAAAATTACTATTTTGAGACATACATCAGTACATCTGATAGATTAATCCTGTCACACTTTTAAAGCAAGGTTTTTACATGTGATGGGAAGATTATGGTCTACACTCTATGATAAGCACTGTTAAGAAAATACTCCGGAAAAAAGGAACTTTACAAAATTCATATACACAGTAGGTAAAATTAAATAGGTATATTTTGGTTAAGTGCTGGCTTCAGTAATCCAGGCATACAGACAGACCAATGATATCTGTAAAACAATGTTAGTGTGAAAGATGAAAAAAACAGAGTGTTATGTCAGTACAGAAAGAAAATACCGAAGTTTATTTTCCCTGGTAATCTAGACATGCTTGGTATAAGTATAGAACAGGCTTCCTGACATGATGTAATTTCTTCTTACTATGCTTGATTTTTTATTTTTTTCCTCTTATTCTTAATATAGGTTTCCAAATACAATTCAGCTACATTTTTATCTTAACACTAAAAAAGTACAGATGTCACTGCAGTCCTTTCTCCAAGTGGAGTTTAATGATCCAAACTGGGCTTATTTTTTGATCCCTCACTGTTTCACTGGTCCAGGTAGAAAGGAAACTATGAAACAATTTTAGATACCCAACTCAAAAATTCTGAAACAACAAGGTTTTCTTGATGTCACCTAGCCATTTGGACACCTGACTTCTTTGAAAAAATATCTTGCTTTTGTCACTGGGGTACCTCAAACGCCTAATGCTCTGTCCCTGTATCGTCTGACTCACAGAAAAAGGCTTTGCACAAGATGTTAATGCAAATACTGCTTGCTTTTAAAACACATTAGAGATCCTAACTTCTTATGGGATCTGGGTCTTCATTCCTCTAGTCTGGTTGAACAATAACCCCATTCTCAAAGACTATAATGGTCATTTGACCAGACAGGAAGATGCACATACAATGGGGGTGGGGTTGTAATGAGAAAAATCTAGGTCATTAAATATATGCATGTTTAATATACATGTTTGGAACCAGATGGTCTGATTTCCCAACTGCGGGCATAAAGCAAGGCAAGAAAGTAGTAAAGCTACTTTTTGCAATCTGCATTTAAAAAAGACAGTTTCTTTCCCATCTTTTCATTTTTTTGCCTGAATATGCCTGAATCAGTTTGAGTAAGTGCATTTTTTAAGATCTTAAACTTTACTTGCCTGTATGGCACAGAGTTGTATTCATTACCTCAAAAAACCCATGTGTCTGTATACAGTTGTTTGTACGTGGCCTCACTGCACTAACAGGCATGCGCACATAATTATAGGAAAAGAGACCACAATCTGAAAGTATGTTACCAAGCTTCTGATCCCATACTAGAAGAGCTTAGGCTACTTTCTGTACTATACACGGCTAGAACAGCAGGCTGGGGAAAGAAAGGCAGCACAGTCTACCTTAAGTTTAATGACATCTTCACTTATAATGTAGATGAAAACCACCCACTAGGAATTTCTCATATCAACACAAATAATGGGACTTCAATAGTCATAAAACTGAACACCAAACCAAAGTTAGTTCTGTCAATGTATTATTTTCTGCAGTATTTTTCAGTCTCATCTTTCTAAAAAAAAAAAAAAAAAAAAAAGAGTAGCATGTGGTTTACCTGTTCAACAGAGGTGGAATTCAACAAGAGTAAGAAGTAATAGTTTAAAGGAATTGAGAAGGCAGCAACTTTTTCTTACCACTGTTCTGGAGACTTTCTTGCACAAGTAAGAGAACATCTGGTTGAGTCATCTGTCAATATAAGTAATAAAGCTGTTTTCATAGCTGTCAAAAAGGTAATGTCCCACAACTCAAAATAACTTTAAAACATCACCCCTAGGCCACTTCTCTTTTTCTTCCAGAGGGCAGCAAAAAAGAAACAAAATGAAAGCAACTGAGAAAAAAACTTCTCTTAGTCCTTGGCTATGGCTAAATTGTAACAAAAGCAACACCAACTCTGCTTATTTTGAAGAAAAAAAATTCTGGAGGAATTCTAAGTAAAGCTATTTTTACCTCTATCAAAGACTTGGTTGTGGAAAAAACCCACCAACAGAAATACTATTTCTGTGTGCTTAAGTATGATTGCCTTCTGACATAGTGGATCTACCTCACGTCAATGACTGGAATCATAGCTTTTTAAAATTATATGCACTTTATGAACTTGGATCATTCTTTTTCCCTACAGCATTTCCACCTTTGCTTCCTAGAAAAAATAGTACGTTTTAACTATGGGACTGCCAAATCAACTACAGGAGGTATACCTATGGAATCAAAAGCTTTTCAGAGTCCTTAATTTCTTTTCAATGTTCAAGCATAAAGACATTTAGAAACAACTAGCATGACAAATCAAGACTATAAATTACTTCACATATAGATGACATAAGATGGTTTCATGGCTCAAAAATAACCTAGCAATCAAAAACTCTGATGTGCATATGTCAGTATGGAAACAAGATCATGGAAGTAGCATTTAATCCAGCTGTAAGAGAAGATAAATAATTATCTGTCTTGTACAACTGCTAGGAGTACAGATGTTTTAAGTGTTTTCAGAAGGACGATTTGATAAAACACAAACCTGTATTATACTGCCTGACCATTGCTGGTGTATGAAGCGGGAATGTTATTTTAAGACCATTTTAATGTGATAGCTGTTTTACCCAATGCATTTTCATAACAAGTGCTACCACCACGCTATAAGTTATATTTAAACCATAATCTACATAAAGGTGCAACATTCAAAACCACTTAGACATGCTTAATAAAATGGTCCTACTTACATTGGCAGGAAACTGGATATCTATGTTTATGTCTGAAGTTTTGAAACCAAATCTGCTGTAGGAGGAGCCATACAATCTTAATGAGCACTCTGCAACAAAAAGAATTATACTGGATTTACTCCACACCTCATTCTAAGTCTGTAGCTACTTCACACCATTTTCAGTAGATCTTAAACCTACATATAGTTTTGATAACCACAGGAAATTAAGAAGGGTCTTCCAACAGCACAGAACCCTGTTAGTAAATCCTGCCTTCCATGCTGTTGCTAAGTAAAGGCTTATCATGAAGGTCAAATGCCCCCCATGTCCTGTTCATCTTCACTTTTTACTACAGGTCTGTTTGGTCATGAGCACCCTTGCAATTTAATTCTGATACAGGGTTATATTGCCACATCATGTTGTTCAACAGACTAGTAACTAAATATACTGTTTTAGAATTTAGCTAGCCAAGGCTTTTAATTAAGTTTTCACTTCACAAGCTGTTGGTATTTGGTTCTGGTTTTGGTTTTCTGTTGTTTTTTGTTTTTTGTTTTTTTTTAAGTTGGCATATCTAGCATTTAAAACAAATTGCAAATAATACCTGGCAATTTTTGACGCAGTAAGTTTTCCATCACTGCTTTAATGTTGAGCCTTTCTTCTAGATCTTCATTATTTAAGCCAAACTCCTGCACTACATTTTCAATAGCAACACCAATAGCTTGTATTTGGGAAGGTGTTGGAGGCGGCAGAGCAGTCAGCAGCTGTTCTTCTTGCTTTTCCTTTAAAGATAGTAAGACTGATGTTTTAATGATTTTCTTGAGTTGCTTAATGCACTAGAATGAATGTCTGCAACTCATCCCAAGTAACACTACCACAGGTTTTCCAGATAATGGAGGTAATTGGAAGCAAGAACATCAAGAGACAAACTGTGACAGATGTAAAGAATTAGATATTCCAGGCAACTTCAGTAATGTGCAGAGGTATATATACATATATTTGGAACATTAAAAAAAAGTTGCCAATTCTTTCATCTCCTATGAAGTGGGAAAGGGTAGGAGTTAAAAGAATTAAAACCTGCAGAAGACAAGTATTTTTGTCAACTTCAAGCTGAGAAAGTAGAAGGAGCAGAAGATATTTAATTAAAAAAAAAATCAACAGTAAAATTGAGGTTATGCTAGAAGTTATTTTTATGTTCAAAACAAACTTATTTCCTTTACATACAAACAAATCTGTAATACTCCACAAGTTCTTAACTTTTACAGTATTTCTGAATTGAAATCTTCACCCTGACATATAGGTTATAATTTATAATTCTGTCATACCAACTATATTTGCTATTGCTGCTCCTCATTGCTCTGGACTTTGATCAAAACTCTTTATTGTTGAAATATGCCAATGAAATATTCAACAAGAAGAATACCCATAACTAGTCTACAAGAATTATAGAACAGCAAAACAGAAGAGTCAGTTGGTACATCTTTTTTATTACAGTTCAATCATCAATAACAAAATATTACTGAGTTATACTTTAAATGAGGACTTCTTTTAATAATAGGCATGAAAAAGTACAAATTAAATTCCAAAGCTGAGGGCAGAAGCAAAGTGCAGGTCCCAAGTTTACTCTTTTTACCAGTATCACTAAGTAATAGTTTTTAAGAAGATTCAAACACGGTGAAAAATAAACGCAGAATCATTTTAGAAGCAGTGCAGTTTCCTTGTCATTAGTAGGGTGAAGACAGTTTCATAAATCTGCATTTTATGCTTTTTCTTGTCCTTAACTCACCTTTAGGCTCTTCTTGTGTCTTTTCTCTTTAATATGCTTATGAGCAAAAGCCACCGACTCAATCAAAACATCACACAATTTGCAGGTATATTTAGCTGATGGGTAGCTTCGAGGTTGCTAAAATAAAGATAGTAAAAAATCCTAAAATACAGAAATATACTACCTTCATTTCATTCAATACCCTTGCTAAGTTGAATGACTGTAACTCTGAAATCCACAAACACTCACTTCAGCTTTCCTAACTCCAGTTTTACAGTCTAAAAGTTAGCACATCGAGTATAATGCCAGAATAATGGTGGTACTGGGTCAATAAAGCCCAACACCTTGTCTTTTACAGTGGAAAATACCCAATGCCCATGGAAGAATATATTAACTGAACAAACATACAATAAAACTTTTCTAGTCCACTGCCCCAGCGTCTAGTGATCTGATGTTAATGCATGACCTAAAGGAGCTGCCATTTTCTGTGCTTAAATTGCTGCCAAACCAAGATTTATTATAGTAAAAAACCAAAGGACAACCTGCCTTCTCTTGACAATTCATTAACAGCACCCATTTTTTATGTTACATCAATTCTATAGACTTTCTAGCTACAGTCAGAGAAATTGCTCAAAGTGCATCCTCTATATTGTATTTACAGACAAAAAAAATAGGAAAGGTTAGTAAAGACAGTGGCACCTTCTTCAGTCTATAAATGCAGTCTCGCTTCAATCGTTCTTCAGCTTGCTGCAACCCTAGAAGTTCTTTTGCTGACAGCACAGATTCATCTATGACTGGACCATCCACTTCATCTTGATCATACTCATCTTTCCTAGTTCTTCTTGATCTTCTTGGCTTCCTAAGCTTCTTCATTTCTTATAAAGAGTTACAAGAGAAAATATGTCAAATAACTTCAGAGCACCACACAGCATTTTGTTTGTTTTTTTTCTTTAATTATCATTCTACTATTTGCGAGTCAAAGAAGATATGAATCCTCTACCCTGCATGGTTTCATAATCTGTTCTCTGCAAGTCTCATAACAGCAAGTGTGTATATTTATGTCATAACCTATAGTATCTTTGCTCTGAACTACTAAAAAACACAAATTTGTCCCACTGAAGTCACCAACCTTATTTAGTTTTGTTAAAGCTGGCAAAAAAACTCCAACTAAATGCAATAGATTTCACTGCCTAGTTGAGACATACCTGTATGTCTTTATAATGAAAAGGTAGAATATATCCAAAGATTTCAGGGTGCCTGGTCAGGTTTAGGTAGAGGAACAAGCTAGAAAGTGAACTGACCCATAGACCACTACGAATATCACAGAATTAGTGAGTGTAGGCCAATCTGAATGATTTGTAAGAGCCAACAGCACTATGATATAGCACTGCCATGGCTTAGCTAACATACTACAATTTATTATCACCAGTAATAACAGCCTGTTAATGTCACTCGCCTTTCAATTAAACCTGCATATGGATCAATATTGCCTGCACATTATTAAATAGACAAGTGGAAAAAAAATAACCCCTATTGGCTATGTAAGTCAATAAATAATGAACTTGCTAAGTATTTGCACACATTGCTTAATAAAGCTATAAAACTGGCAGAATAAACGTGCTTAGAAAGCTTGTTATGTTTACAGCAAAAGTTCTGGAACAAATTAATGTAAATACCACTTCTACTTTTAAGCAAACTTTGTCATCATTTTGAAGCAGGAATTGCTACTGGTCCAGAGAATACCTGTAAAAATCATCTCAGGAATGAATATACACAGGCCAGATTTTCACACATTACTTTAGATCACATCTTACCTTTCACTTGAACAGCTATATAGGATGTCCAGATGCATGGAATTTGTAAAGTTCCCTGCTTCTGAGAAAGTTTATGCAACTTCCTCAGACTCCAAAACCCTTATCACAGCATGTTTTCATTTGTAATAATTAAAAAAAAGATAAAACACAAATGCTCTACCAAATACACTTACAGAGTTTCTTTCCTGTGACCACAATTTTTGTCTCTAGTAATTGGCAAAAGGGAAACAACCTGACTGTGTCTTTTCAACCAGTTGTTTGATTCAGTTCACCAAGCAGCACGCATGTGCTAGTGTTGTAAACAGGACCAGGACAAGAATGGTAATATTTCTCTCAGCAGCAGCACAAGTTTATGCTGGAATAAACAGAACTTAGACTTAATATGTTGCAAGGACAGTACTCCAAAGGAAGGTCCAAGGAGTATGTCCTGGGTTCAGCTGGGATAGAGTTATTTTTTACATGAACCTGGGAGGTGGGGGGGCATAGCTGGGGCAGCTGACCTGAACTAGCCAAGGAGCTATTCCATACCATGTGACATCATGCCCAGTATATGAATGGGGAGCGGGCTGGGGGGAGCGCTCTCGACTTTCGGTGGGGCAAGTGGCAGAGTGTCGGTTTCCGGGTGGTGAGCAGTTGCACTGTGCATCACTCTTTTTGTATACTCTTTCATTAGTACCGTTGTTGTTGTTGTAACCTTTTTTTTGTGTTGTCCCAGTAAACTGCCCTTATCTCAACCCTCGAGGTTCCAGGTTTTTTTTTCCTTTTCTCTCCTCCGTCTCCTCCCTATCCCACCGGAGGGGGGTGGGAGGATTGAGCGAGCGGCTGCGTGGTCCTTTGTTACTGGCTGGGCTGAAACCACGACAGTCCTTTTTGGCGCCCAACATGGGGCACGAAGGGCTGAGATAACGACAGATCTGGCCAGAGTGTGTTGAAACAAATTTGTCACACGCATTTCTTATATTAGATAAATAGAGGTTAGTCACAATGTTGATTCATTTGTTTACATGGTGGTGTTCTGTAAGTTCTTACATGCTCTATGTATTGCCTGTAGTTACGTTTCTCACCTCTGGGAGAGTGACTGGGATTATCATTTTGCTGTACTGGGCAATGTCGACTTGTGAAATGATTACATCACTGGTCATGAGGTTAAGCTGGTATCTGTATGAGGCAGTGATATCATCTCCATACTTCGGGCACCTTCTATCGGATTTTATTGGTAATTACAGCCAATCCATGGGGAAGTTAGGGGGGGATACTTCCCCCCCGTCCGTTCGCCTCCCTTCTCTCCTTCCGACTAATTACAACAGCTTTTGAGAATTTTGAATATCCTTGGGATGCGCAAGCCAGTGTGCTGTTAGTGCTATGCCTCCTGAATACGTTTCAGGTCTTGTTTAGGGCTACAAAAAGGCTCTTTAAGAGTACCAGCCAGAGATCTGCCCCAAAGCTGGATATTCATGGGTGGCACGGCATGTGGGAGGATATGGGCAGGTATCTAGAGAACTTCTCACCTCCAGTGGCTTGGAAGTTCACTCCCAAACAACTACAGAACCCTCATGAAGTGGTAGAATATTTGAAAGAAAAATGCTGTGGCTATTCCAAAGACGTACAACTCACTGCACTGTGCTGGGCCCTGGCCAGTATCTACCAAACACTGCTTGATATTAGGCAGCACCCTCAGGGGGAAAATATGGAAAACAGGGCAACAGGCACCGTGGCTACCCCAACCCCGGTGACAGATACTGCAGCTAAACCAGAGAACCAACCTGTGCCAGTATCAGTTGCCCCTGTATAGAAAAAGAAACACACAAAGAAATCAGTTCGCTCAGTGAGAGATGAAGATGAACCAGGGTCATCGCGAGAACAGGAGGAAGAGGCAGAACCTGAAGTAATTACCCGATCTCTATCCCTGAGTGAGTTGCGTGACATGCGAAAAGATTTTAGCCGCCACCCAGCTGAGCACATTGTTACCTGGCTGCTCCGATGCTGGGATAATGGGGCTAGTAGTGTGGAATTAGAGGGTAAGGAAGCCAAGCAGTTGGGATCTCTGTCTAGGGAAGGGGGCATCGACAAGGTGATTGGAAGAAAAACACAAGTCCTCAGCCTCTGGAGGCGACTTCTGTTAGGTGTAAAGGAAAGATACCCCTTCAAGGATGAAGTTACATGTCACCAAGGCAAGTGGACCACCATGGAGAGAGGTATCCAGTACCTGAGGGAATTAGCCGTGCTGGAGGTGATCTATAATGATCCAGAAAATGCGCAGTCACCCACAGACCCAGATGAAGTCCAACGCACACAACCGATGTGGCGGAAGTTTCTACGAAGCGCACCACCAACCTATGCCAACTCATTGGCAGTAATGTCCTGGAAAGAAGGCCATGGACAAACGGTGGACGAATTGGCTGTCCAACTCTGGCTATACGAAGGAAGTCTCTCTTCCTCCCTACGGGCCTGTGTCTCGGCTGTAGAGGAATTGTCCCGAGAGTTCCAGCAATTCAAAGTGGATATGTCTTCCTCCCCACCTGTACAGGCCCGCATCGCAGCTATTGGGAGTAAGCATTCCTCTGCCCAAGAGAGAGGAGAGAGAAAGTACACACGACGGGCTAACCTGTGGTTTTACCTGCGTGACCATGGAGAGGACGTGAGGAAGTGGGATGGAAAACCCACCTCAGTCCTGGATGCACGGGTACGGGAGTTGCGAGAAAAAGCAACCAGAAAAGAGGATTCTTCTTGGAAAACTGCTGCTCCAGTTTCCCGTGAGCAGGCCCCCAGACGCAGTAGATGGGCTGATCTCATTTCTGATCTTCTTGAAGGGACTTCTGATTCACGTGTGCGAAGAGTGAGTAACGGACATTCTAACCAGGATTAGAGGGGCCCTGCCTCCAGCCAGGTGGAGGAGAGGGACAACCGAGTCTACTGGACAGTGTGGATTCGATGGCCTGGCACATCAGACCCACAGGAATATAAGGCTCTAGTAGACACTGGTGCACAATGCACCCTAATGCCATCAAGTTATAAAGGGGCAGAACCCATCTGTATCTCTGGTGTGACAGGGGGATCCCAAGAGCTCACCGTACTGGAAGCTGAAATGAGTCTAACCGGGAATGACTGGCATAAACACCCCATTGCAACGGGCCCAGAGGCCCCGTGCATCCTTGGTATAGATTATCTCAGGAGGGGGTATTTCAAGGACCCAAAAGGGTACCGTTGGGCCTTTGGTATAGCTGCATTGGAGACGGAGGAGATTGAACAGCTGTCTACCCTGCCTGGTCTCTCTCAAGACCCTTCGGTTGTGGGGTTGCTGAAGGTTGAAGAACAACAGGTGCCAACTGCTACCACGACGGTGCACTGGTGGCAATATCGCACCAACCGAGACTCCCTGATCCCCATCCATAAGCTGGTTTGCCAACTGGAGAGCCAAGGAGTGATCAGCAAGACTCACTCACCCTTTAATAGTCCCATACGGCCCGTGCGGACATCTAATGGGGAATGGAGACTAACAGTAGATTATCGTGGGCTGAATGAAGTCATGCCACCGCTGAGCGCTGCTGTGCCAGATATGTTAGAGCTTCAATATGAACTGGAATCAAAGGCAGCTAAGTGGTATGCCACAATTGACATTGCTAATGCATTTTTCTCCATCCCTTTGGCAGCAGAATGCAGGCCACAGTTTGCTTTCACTTGGAGGGGTGTCCAGTACACCTGGAATCGACTGCCCCAGGGGTGGAAACACAGCCCCACTATTTGCCATGGACTGATCCAGGCTGCACTGCAAAAAGGTGAAGCTCCAGAGCACCTGCAATACATTGATGACATCATCGTATGGGGCAACACGGCAGAAGAAGTTTTTGAGAAAGGGAAGAAAATAATCCAAAACCTTTTGAAGGCTGGTTTTGCCATAAAAGAAAGTAAGGTCAAGGGACCTGCACAGGAGATCCAATTCTTAGGAGTAAAATGGCACGATGGACGTCGTCAGATCCCTATGGATGTGATCAACAAAATAGCAGCTATGTCCCCACCGACTAATAAAAAGGAAACACAGGCTTTCTTAGGTGTTGTGGGCTTTTGGAGAATGCATATTCCAAATTACAGTCAAATTGTAAGTTCTCTCTACCAAGTTACCCAGAAGAAGAACGATTTTAAACGGGCGCCTGAGCAACGACAAGCCTTTGAACAAATTAAGCAGGAGATTGTTCATGCAGTAGCTCTTGGGCCAGTCCGGGCAGGCCAAGATGTTTAAAATGTGCTCTATACTGCAGCCGGGGAGAATGGCCCTACCTGGAGCCTCTGGCAGAAAGCACCTGGGGAGACCCGAGGCCAACCCCTGGGGTTTTGGAGTCGGGGATACAGGGGATCTGAGGCTCGCTATACTCCACTGAAAAAGAGGTATTGGCAGCAAATGAAGGAGTTCGAGCCGCCTCAGAAGTGGTTGGTACTGAAACACAGCTCCTCTTAGCACCCCTACTGCCAGTGCGTTCCAAAAGGAAAGTCTCCTCTACACATCATGCAACTGATGCCACGTGGAGTGAGTGGGCCGCACTGATCACACAACGGGCTCGCATAGGAAGCCCCAGTCGCCCAGGAATTGTCAAGTGATCATGGACTGGCCAGAAGGCAAAGATTTTGGAATGTCGCCAGAGGAGGAGGTGACACGGGCTGAAGAGGCCCCGCTGTATAATAAACTGCCAGAAAATGAGAGGCAATATGCCCTGTTCACTGATGGGTCCTGTCGTATTGGGGGAAAACATCGGAGGTGGAAGGCTGCTGTATGGAGTCCTACACGACTAGTCGCAGAAACTGCTGAAGGAGAAGGTGAATCGAGTCAGTTTGCAGAGGTGAAAGCCATCCAGCTAGTGTTAGACATTGCTGAAAGAGAGAAGTGGCCAGTGCTCTATACCGACTCATGGATGGTGGCAAATGCCCTATGGGGGTGGCTACAGCAATGGAAGAAGAGCAATTGGCAGCGCAGAGGTAAACTCATCTGGGCTGCCGCGCTGTGGCAAGATATTGCTGTTCGGACAGAGAAGCTAGTGGTAAAAGTACGCCACGTAGATGCTCATGTACCCAAGAGTCGGGCCACTGAAGAACATCAAAACAACCAGCAGGCAGATCAGGCTGCCAAGATTGAAGTGTCTCAGGTGGACCTGGACTGGCAACGTAGGGGTGAGCTATTTATGGCTCAGTGGGCCCATGATACCTTGGGCCATCAGGGAAGAGATGCAACATATAGATGGGCTCGTGATCGAGGGGTGGACTTCACCATGGACACTATCGCACAGGTTATCCATGAATGTGAAACGTGCTGCAATTAAGCAAGCCAAGCGGCTAAAACCCCTGTCATATGGAGGGCGATGGCTGAAATATAAACAGTGGGAGGCCTGGCAGATTGACTGTATCACACTCCCACGAACCTGCCAAGGCAAGTGCCATGTGCTTACAATGGTGGAAGCAACCACTGGATGGCTGGAAACATATCCTGTGTCCCACGCCACTGCCCAGAACACTATCCTGGGCCTTGAAGAGAAAGTTTTATGGCGACACGGCACCCCAGAAAGAATCGAGTCAGACAACGGGACTCACTTCCGAAACAACCTCATAGACACCTGGGCCAAAGAACATGGCATTGAGTGGGTATATCACATCCCTTATCACGCACCAGCCTCCGGAAAAATCGAACGATACAATGGACTGCTGAAAACTACATTGAGAGCAATGGGGGGTGGAACTTTCAAACATTGGGATACACATTTAACAAAAGCCACCTGGTTAGTTAATACTAGAGGATCCGCCAATCAGGCTGACCCTGCCCAACCAAGACCTCCACATACTGTAGAAGGGGATAAAGTCCCTGTAGTGCGCATGAGGAGTATGTTAGGAAAGACAGTCTGGGTCAGTCCTCCCTCAAGCAGAGACAAACCCATCCAAGGGGTTGTTTTTGCTCAGGGACCTGGGTACACCTGGTGGGTGATGCAGAAGGATGGGGAAGTTCGATGTGTACCTCAGGGAGATTTGATTTTGGGAGAGAATAGCCAGTGAATTAGGCTGTATGATAATTAACTACTAAATAACCTGCCAATGTATGTCATTGTATCTATAGTGTCTATATGCCATATCAAGGGTATTACTGTAAGAATTACCCAAATGACTGAAGGATGGACTTTGAAACTGAGCCAAGTACAACAGTGATAGAACTTGAACTGGCGCCCAGCAATTTCCTCAAGATCAACATCTTCGACCTGCAGACCAAGGCTGTGGGTTGCACCAAATGTACCAGCCAGAAGTTCCAGAGGCAGCATACAACAACCTAACACCTCACACCATCTCTCTTATCCTGAAGAAGTGTTACAACAGATGGAGCCCCAAAGTCATGGACTAAATAAAATTGATGGACACATTGGAGGGATAGCCCATCGACTAAGGGAATACTATTTGGGGGGGGGGGGTGGTGTCCATATACATATATATATATATATATATATATATAAGACAAGGAAAGTGGTAGTGGTTGATTGGAAAATGTAAGATCTGGGCATGATGTAGATGGTATAGAATAAGGGGTGGATAATGTCCTGGGTTCAGCTGGGATAGAGTTAATTTTTACAGGAACCTGGGAGGTGGGGGGGCATAGCCGGGGCAGCTGACCTGAACTAGCCAAGGAGCTATTCCATACCATGTGACATCATGCTCAGTATATAAATGGGGAGCGGCCGGGGAGAGCGCTCTCAACTCTCGGTGGGGGAAGTGGCGGAGCGTCGGGTTCCGGGTGGTGAGCAGTTGCACTGTGCATCACTCTTTTTGTATACTCTTTCATCAGTACCGTTGCTGTTGTTGTAACCTTTTTTTTGTGTTGTCCCAGTAAACTGCCCTTATCTCAACCCTCGAGGTTCCAGGTTTTTTTTTCCTTTTCTCTCCTCCGTCTCCTCCCTATCCCACCGGAGGGGGGCGGGAGGAGTGAGCGAGCAGCTGCGTGGTCCTTTGTTACCGGCTGGGCTGAAACCACGACAGAGCAGAAACAGAAGTCTGAGTCTCTGAACTTTACACATCCCTTCCATTTCCCATGCTGACTCTCCTGCTCAAACTCCTAAGACCTGCCACAGTTGTTTGACTACATTTTTACTGATCAATGTAGACAGAAACTGGAGTAAAATGGGTATTAAAATAATGTCTTTGCAGGAAAGCATGTGACAACTACCTACTTACCAATTATTTCTATAACCACTAAGTAACTTTAAAAAAAAATTACAAAGTAAATGAATACTTCTAATGTTTGGTAGTTACAGTAGTGACAATCTAATTATAGGTTAATGACTAAATAAAGTACTAAAGACAAGATAAAATTAAAGCTTCCGCAGAAAAATCAGAGATTTGGTAAACTCCTTCCTTGTAAGCTACAGTAAAAAGGGATCAAGGTAAAGCAAAGTGACCACTACATAAAGGATTTCAAGTAAAAGGAAATGCTAAAAGAAACATTTTTAGTAATTGTTTGCTTCTTGACATAGAATTAAAGCTTCTGAAGGGACCTCAAGAGGTGAGCTATGCCATGCCTGTGCTTCGAAGCAGGATGAAATTAACTTTGTCAATCCTGAGCAATGCTCACCTAACCTGTTTTTAAAGGCCTTCAGGTACATACTCCATGAGCTGCGCAGACAATCTCCCCAGTACTTCCCCAGCTTTACCATTAGAAACTTCCCCAGCTTTACCATTAGAAACTTCCCCTTTATTCCTCATCTGAACCTTTCTTGCTCAATTTTAGGTCTGTTGCTTTGTGTCCCATCTATTGGAAAGATGCAAGCCAGATTACTACATCAGCTTTTTAATACCTTTCTAGACAGCTAAAGACTGTTATCATGCCTCCCTACCCTTTCCTTTTGCAGAAAGATTTGAGATGGTTTACAGTTTGTGTAGTTTCTATTTTCTATGTACCCTGGCATTCTTCTTGCTCTTCTTTGGACTGTTTCCATTTTACTCATTCAAGTAGGGTGCCAAGGCTGGACAGAGCACTGCAACTGAGTTTACCAGACTCAGAGAAAAAGGAGTACTTCAGGCTGTGAGTCTGTTTTCATGCCTCACAACACCATGACACTGACTACTCAATATCATCTTCTGATTCACTACGATTTCAGATTCTTCTCTGAAAAAAATACTACTTTATAGTAACTTTTCCTCCTTTATTTGTACAGTTGACATTCTTACTGAAACAATGGCATCTGCATGTCTTTTCTATTTCATCCTGTATGTGGGACGTTTCTCCAATTGTGCAGTTATTTTAATTGACCTTCCTGCTTTTCTGCATTCAGTTCCTACCAGCTCCACAGCATATTTGTCCTGGTTTCAACTGGGATAGAGTTAATTGTCTTCCTAGTAGCTGGTACAGTGCTATGTTTTGAGTTCAGTATGAGAAGAACGTTGATAACACTGATGTTTTCAGTTGTTGCTAAGTAGCGTTTAGACTAATGTCAAGGATTTTTCAGCTTCTCAAGCCCAGCCAGTGAGAAAGCTGGAGGGGCACAAGAAGTTGGCACAGGACACAGCCAGGGCAGCTGACCCAAACTGGCCAATGGGGTATTCCATACCGTGTGACATCACATCTAGTATAGGAACTGGGGGGAGTGGGAGCAGGGGGAATCACCACTCAGGGATTAACTGGGCATTGAGCAATTGCACTGTGCATCATTTGTATACTCCAATTCTTTTATTATTACTGCTGTCATTTTATTAGTGTTATTATCATTATTAGTTTCTTTTCTGTTCTATTAAACAGTTCTTATCTCAATCCACGAGTTTTACTTTTCCCGATTTTCTCCCCCATCCCACTGGGTGGCAGGGGGAATGAGTGAGCGGCTGCATGGTGCTTAGTTGCTGTCTGGGGTTAAACCATGGCAATATTCAAATCTAAAAGCACACAGTTAATAAGCATGCTGTCTTCATTCATCATCAGAATAGTGTAATAAACATTGAACAGAACAGAATCCTCGTAGATGCTTGCTCAATGCTTCCTATCATTTTGACAAAATCTTTGGTAAGTATTTTCTGAGTATAGTTATGTAATTAGCTCTGCACGTCTCTTGTATTAATTTCATCTAGAGAATTTTCCTCTAGTTTACTTACAGAGCTGTCACATAAGAGTGTCTAAAGTACTACAGCACTAGTACTAGCAGTATCTACCTACTGCTTCTCTCATGTCCACAGGAGACTGGTCGCTATTTTAAAGAAATAAAATTAGAAGGACTCGGCATACTTTTTTCTTGACAAATCCATGTTTGCTGCTCCTCATCTCTCTGTTACCTTTCAAATACTTATAGCAGATTACATTATTTGTTCCAGAACAGATTCCCAAGATTAAAGTTGCATACCATTTTTTTAATTCCACTTTTAAGAGACGCTTGCCCTTTCCTATATGCCAGTAGCTCACTTCTGAATAAGTTCTCAGGTATGATTGCCGGTGGTTCCAAAAATCTACTTCAGTGAGTTCCTGAAGTTTCACAGAAAAAAGTTCATTAGACCCAGCAAATTCGAGAACAAACTTGCAAAAGCATTCTACTCTGCTCTCTCCTCATCTGAGGTTGAGTTTAAGTGTGCAATTTACTTCTAACAATGAGAGACACTGGGCACCTGCTCACAGTTTACCCTTTTAGTGGCAGCTGATATCAAGGGAAAGGACATTCAATTCCTGGACTTCCCAGTATCAACCAGCAACAGCTTTCCTTCTCAGCAGGGCGGCAGATCAATACTGACTTTGGCCCCCAGTCTTGACTAAAAGAAGACAGATCTCTTGTTAACAGGCAGTTGTTCCATGTTAGCAGCACCTCACTTGTGCCTTAGTCTTTCTTATTTTATCTAATTATATTCTCTTCTTTAAAGCCTCTTCTTTCTGCTTTGATCTACTTACACTTCCTTCTAGTACTTGCATTCAATGAAGACCTTATGATATTGATCAGTTTACCCTCCCTCAGCCTGTTCTTCCTTGCATTTCAACACTTAGGGCTTGTACTCTCATTATTAGTACCAACTGTCCATAGAGAAGTTCAATATGCATGGAGAGTTAGTTCTGTGTTATTGCTGTATTACCGTTGCTAGTATTAAGTTCTCACTACACCTACAAGGCATTGTTTTCAATCTTCATTAAGACATGTTGTTACAGACCTCATGAGTAGCTCCAAAATCCTACCCTGTATCAATTTAACTGAAACATCCCTTATTAGCCTTGACAGATTCAATCAAATTGTACCTGGAAAACTGCAAACAGGGACACTACACAGATGTCGCAGTCTACTTACTCCTACCACTTCTACACTAACTTATAAAGACAACACAATTTATAAAACAAGTTCTGTATTATTCGCTGTAACAATTTGTTTAAAGTGCTGCAGTATACTACAGTCAATAGTTTGCAATATATGACAGAATAAAGATGATCTTTTTGCTTTAACAGTGAATCTTGAAATTTTACTTTTCAGCAAAACACACAGAGGGCTACTTTACTGGATAGCTATGTAAAAAGCAACAAACGTGCTGATTACCAGAGTTTCCTTTCTGCATGTCTGCCACGTCTTCTAAGTCTTCCTGAAGTTGTCGTCTTACATTTCTGTTTCCAGCACCTTCAACTTCATGAAAAGAGTCCTTTCTTGCCCTGCTATGCACAGGAATCCAAGCAACCGATCTGTACTCTCTCCAGCTGTCAGAAGTACCATGGTGGTCATCAGATACCCACTTCTTCATCTGGTCTCTTTGGGTATCATTTAACTTTGACCCTTGACTGTAAGTTGTGTTTTTAAGTGAATTTGGGCTACTGAAAACACTACGTGGCCCTCGCCTGGGACTGCTTCTGTAATGACCTGGTGTTCCCCTTTTCTTTTGCAGGCTGGTATCTATTTTATTGCTATGGCCATTTCCATATTCATCCATGACTCGGTAGTCTTTCTGTAAGGGACTTCCTTTTAATTCTTCCTGATGTAAAATTTCCTGTTCCTTATTTTGTTTGGCAAAGCAAGGTTTTGCAGCATCTCCCATGGTTATTGCTGTTCAATTTAGTGATTCCCACCTAGAAATTAAAAAGTTAAAGTTGTATTTTAAAATTAATCAAGCAATAAACACTGGTTATTACTTGTTATGAAAACCTCAACAATCAAAGCCCTGGCTCTGTAATAACATCAAGGCAAGCAAGTCTTGGTGGAAAGCAAAATTTGCTCCAACCAAACAAAAGGCAGTTCAAAACTCAGCTAGGTTTCTTCTCTTAAAATGTCTAACACCTATGAGTGGTTCACAAATTGCAGAGACAGCCTATGGCTTTTTTGAGCATTAAGGTCTAGATGCCTTTAGGACGGATAACTACTTTTAAGAGTCCACATCAGAGTCTCAGCTCAGTACAGGAAAGCTTTGCAAGAATGACTGAAGGAACTTCGTAGCAAGTAGAGTATGTAGGAGGCAGGAACAAGGATGGCCCCAAAGCCATTCTATATCATCTGAGTATTCCTCTTTCCCCACAGTAGGCACCGTTCACTGTGTTAGGAATGAAAACTGTGATCAGAGGAGACAGAGGCGTAGAAGTTGAGTAGCAATCTATCTGTCAGGCAAATATGATACAAAGATTAAGAAACAATGCTGCACTCCCAGTCCACTCTGCACATTTTACCTATACCAGCATTCTGAGGTCTCACGTAACTTGGTATTAAGCACTCATATTTCACATTATTTTAGTATTCTCTAAAACATCTGGGGTACCGATTTGCTCTTCCCCGCCCCGCACTTGGTCATGTCCATGTTCTTACTGTAAAAGACTTCCAGGGAGCTGTAAGTCCAATGTTAGCATAAACCCATGTGGACTGTGAAAGGGGGAATTACCTGGAAGAGACTGGCTAAAGACACATAAGCACCAGCAGTCACATCGACACTGAATATTGTATGATTTAAATATAGCCACATGCAACCAAATAAAAAAGGTTTTCTCTTTCAAAAGACACGGATGCAGGGAAGGCTGTAGGGCATTTACAAGAAGCCCTTAAACAGCAGGAAAAGGGTAGAAAGGCCCTTCTGTTGCCTTTAATACGGGAGTAGGGTACCTGATTTTCTTAAAAGTTTTTTTAAGTCCTGCAGGCCCCAAGTGTCTGCTTTCTATAGGCTTGAGGCCTTTAGTGTTTATCCCCCTCTTAAGCAGAAGAGGGTTTTTTTGCTCTTACATGAGTGACAAAACAAGTGGGATTCCTGTCCTAAAGACCTGAATTCATAGCCAGTTATGCACAACTGTGGAGACACAGGTATTCCAGCTAAGAGCTTAAAGAAAAGTTTCAAACGCAAAAAGTGAACTCGCTCCCTATTTTCGGAAAGAAACTGCTGTCAAACCGGAATTTCAGAGCGACCTAAAAACAGCTTGTTTTAGAGTCATCCCCAGAAGCAACGCCCACACCCAGCCGCCAGGCTGGATGACGCCATACTCCCCGCACTGGAAGGGAGCGGAGAGTCCAAGTTTACACTCGCCTCTGGCTCCCAACCACGACGCGAGGTGCCGGCCTGGCGGGGCGGGGGTTGAGTGGGCTGCCCCGCAGGGTCAGCGGCAAGCGCAGCCGGGGGACGACACGGTTCCCCGCGGGGACAGAAATAGCAGGCAGCCCTGTCCAAGTTGCCAACGGGACCCAGGCGGCGGTGTGACGATACCGACCTCCGTCACCACCAGGCAGGAAGCACGCTGGGCGGGCCGGGGCTCCCTTGCTCCCACGCGGCAGCTCCCGGACCCCTCCTTCCAGTCCTCCCACCGGGCCACAACACCCCCCAGGTCCCTCCCGCACCCGCCCCCCCACCCGCTCTCCGAACGACAGAAGGCCCGGGGAACGGCCCGGCGGAGGCGCGGGGACAGCCAGGCGGCCGGGGCGGACTGTGGCGCGGCGGACTGTCGCGCGGCAGCCCCCCCCCCCCGCCCCGTCCCGTCCCGCTCGCCCCTACCCCGCCGCCTCAGCCGGACAGCCGGCGGGCGGAGGGGCCGGCGGCGGCCCAGGCCCGGGGTCGGGGGTGGTGCGGAGCGGTCGCCGGGGGACACCGCCCGCTGCCGGGGAAGGCCTCGCCCGGCCACCACCCGCCGAGAGACGAGCACTCACCGGCCGCCGACGGCCCGCCCTGCTACGGCCGCCCCGCCATTGTGCCGCGGCGGAAAAAGCACCGGTCCCTCCGCGCGGCCCATCCGCGCGGGTCTTCCGGCAGCCCGGCCCCGCCTCCCGCCGCGGCACCGGGGAAAGGCGTGAGGGCGGGATTTGTGGGTTGGCGTCGGCGGCGGGCGGGAGGGGCCGCCAGCGGCCGGCCCCGGGCCTCCCTTCGCCCCCGGCGCCCCGCCCGCCGAGTGCGGTGTGGGTCGCCGGGCCGGCTGCCGGTGGCGAGGGCGCTACGCCACGGCTAGCCCTGCCAACGCAAGACCCACGAGCGGGCGTGGAAGGCTCTTCCCGGCGGCGGGGAGGAGGGAGGCGGCCGTTGGTGTTCCGTGGAGCCCGCCTCCAGGGGAGAGGTGTATCGCGCGCACGGCGGTCGTTTTCCTGGAAAGTCAACGGTAAGCAAACTGCACTGGCGTCAGCAATCACCAAACCAGTACGACGCAAGCAGCTACCGCAGAATGGTCCCTGAAGGTAACGTCGTTTGCTTGTCCGCTGGAGAGCTGAAGACGTCGCCACGCCGCTGGGTACCAAACCCACCCCCATAGGGTCTGTGCGTGTCATCAGACCGACCGCCCCGGGTCGAAGTCGCTCAGGTTCGGAGCAGGCTGCTCTTGAGAAACACGAACTACAGGAAGCGGGAAAACCCAGGGCCGGTGGGGAAGTGGACGTACACCTGGTTTCCTGTAGAAGAAAAAAGTACTACTTCCTTTATCGCTAAATTACCCTTTTCACCGAGTTCAGTTTATTTTGTGAATAATGCTTGCACTTGATCAGCCTCTTCCTCTTACAGCTGCCTCTGTTGAAGAATAACTCTGAGATTTAGAATAGTCTGACTGTTTTGTGCAAGGTTTATTTTGTCTATATCAAATTAACAAGTAAGGCTGTAGTCAGAAAGGCACACACTTGGCATTCATAGAGTAAGGACACCCTGGAACGATTAGGCCTTGATGTTTTGAGGATGCTTCGTGGGCATTGCCCACTTGGCGAGAATACTCAAGGTCCATCAGAGAGAAAAGAAACATGAAAGATAATTGGACCTAAGAAATGTAGGAAGTGACTGATAAAAAGAAACATCCTGCCCCAGAAGGTGCCAAAGGCCGGATGATTGACAAAGAAGCGTGAACTGGGGGAGAGGTAAAGGTGGCAGGGGGAGATCAGGGCCACAGACTCAGTTCCAGGCTGGAAAAACTTGCCCCGCCCCTGCAAGGAGCATGCCTGCTAATCTACATAGCAAGCGAGGCTAATTTAAATATAACTAGCCAATGATAGGTGAGATGGTGACTACTAACCAATGAATGTGAATTTAGGTGGGTTTTTACTAATCATGTAACAGAATAAATACATTGTTTTTCTTTGGTGTGGTATGCTAGCTTTGTGGAATTACCACCTAGCATGCATCCTTGAGCAAATATGAAATAAATAATGTCTCTCCCGAGTGTGTGATTATTGGGTGGTTGCACACCAGGAAACGAATCCGCTTTTCATACAACACCTCCTCTTTCTGCATGCCCTCTTCACTACCTAATTACTGCCTAGTTTTGGAGGGTCTCTTCCTAGTGCTCTTTTGCATCCAAATTTATGGAAAAGAGGTGCTCTTAACCCACCTCATGAGATGGTCCTCATAAGAATTCACCCTCCCATTCCAATCCAGACTTCCTTAGCAAAATGTGTACAAATACACAGACTTTGAAGGGAGGTGAATAGTAGAGGCTTCCCAAAATTACTTATGGTACCTTCCAAAGACAAGACATTATAGCTTTATAGCCTAGTGCTTTGCATCAGCACAGGAGGCTAAGAAAAGTCTCCTGGCAAGACGCTCTCTGGAGAGGGCCTGGCATGGAAGGATAGCTTAACTTACCAAAACCTTGCTGTGAGCAGATCTGGCTGGAATGCCAAACACAGAAATGTTCCTGAGCCCTGTCTTGCCTCCTTCTTCCATAAAACTTTTTGAGTGGCTGCAGGCTCACTATGTTTCATGTCATATTGATTGCGGTGGGTCAAACAATGTTTGGTCTTACGGAAGATCCCCACTAGTGCAGTCATGCCAGGCTGTCTCAAGTTCCTGTCATTTTTATGAAGTTAAAACTCCTGTTGGTTTTATGAAACTCACAGATTCTGTTTTAGATTTCAATTAGATGGATAATTGTATACTCAAATACTAGCATTTTCTATGATCAGACAAATACGAGAGGAAGTGAGCTAAAAGGGTCATACATCCTAAATACACATGATGCTCAGAAGACCCAAACTTTGATTAGCTGAGATTTTTTTCTAAATAGGTAGCATGAAGATACAGTTAGTCAGCTTTTGTGAGAAAAAGTAAACTTAGCATACTGAATACAAATATACTGAAATGGAAAAGAGAATTAGCAGATCTTGTTAAATTTACCTGGACTAAAAGAAACCAAGAAAGAGAAATTGAAAAATGTTAAAAGAGTACAATTCACTAAATGAAATAAGATGAGCCAGATACATATAAATAATAAGACTGAACGTAAAGGACAAATCACAGTATTGGGCATCACAGAATCATATTTTATTTTTGAAGAGATGTAATCTCTGCAATTTCTCGAGCGCTGGTCTTGAGTCTGCCACAGACTTTTTGCTCCAGCTTAAAGCAAGTCATTACAGTTCCAGTTTCTCCATAACTACATCTAATTAGCTCAAACAAGTATTTGGTACATCTTTTAAATAGCTTTTTTGTGTATTGTGCAACAGATACCATTTTCCTTTCAGAAAGCTTATCCACCAAGAAAAAAAAGATTGAGGTTTTCTATGGTTTTGGACCATAAACTGGGCCAACTGGGGATCAGAAACCTGCCATACTGGTGCTAATAGGGATGGGACTGCCCAGGCATAGGAATGGTGGGAAGCAGAGGTGGAGAACCTGTTTTTACTGTGACTCAGCCATCTCTTGGAGCCTCACCCCATACCTGCTGTCTTTGTCACCTCAGCATTTCACTGTTGCGACACTGTCCAGCTTGAAAAGCTGCTATGAAGTATTGAAAATGTTGCTGCTTGTCTACCTCAGTGGAAGATTACATTGCTTGCAGGTAAGTCAGAAAACCTGTTTGCCAGATATTTTACAGTGAGATTTTCCTGAAGACAATGGAGCTGACTCATTTACATCTGAAAAGAACTTAGCCCAGTGTCCTGTCCCCTCCCAACTTCTCGTGCACTTCCAGCCTACTGGCTGGTGGGGTGGGGTGAGAAGCAGGAAAGGCCTTGACTCTGTAAGCCCTGCTCAGCGCTACCTAAAACATCCCTCTATTATCAACACTGTTTTCAGCACAAATCCAAAACATAGCCCCATACAAGCTACTGTGAAGAAATTCAACTCTGTCCCAGCCAAACCCAGTAAATTCTCCACCCCTTATTCCATACTATTTACATCATGTTCAGGTCCCACCCTATCGCAATACATCCTCATTAACCACTCCTTTCCCCATAAAATGTCTGTAAATGTTCATAAATATCCATAAAATGTTCATTGGGTTCATTTGGTCTATGACTTTGGGATTCATCTGTTATGGTATTCACTCAGGACAGGAGAGGTAGTGTGTTGCATGGAGTTACTGGGCACTAAAACCAGCTCAAGTTGGGTCACTGCTGCACTTGCACTGTTTCCTGTGAGGTTTGTCCTTTGTTGGTTCAGGTGGTTTCTGCTGTAGTACTTCCTGTAACATGCAACTCAAATCATGGTTTACAACTATTTGAAGGTATATCCATTGCATTCTCCACCCCTGGTCCCTTTGGACTAGGCTATAAGTTCTAACATTGCAACGAATTCCTCCTCTTGCCTCTAGCTTGACTAGCAGAGAGAGGTTCCTGCTATAACACCTTTGATATATGGTAGCCATAGCAGTGGTGACATACAGCATCATGTAACACTGCCATCATACAATTCAAATCATGGATTATTTTCACCCAGGATTAAATTACCTTGAGGTACACATTGGACTTCCCCATACTGTCGCATTACCCACCAACGGCACCCAGGTCCTTGAGCGAAAACAGTCCCACAAATAGGTTTACTCTTTCCTGAAGAAGGAGTAACCCAGAGTGTTTTTCTCAGCCAGTTGCTTACATGTACTACAGGGATCTTATCTCCTTGCACAGTGCACTGGGGTTTTGCTTGGGCAGGGCCAAGTCACCCGGCAGATCCTCTAGTGCTAACTAGCCAAATGGCCTCTGCTAAATGTGTATCTCTGTGCTTGAATGTTCCAGCATCCATTGGTCTCAGCGTAGTTTTTAGCAGTCCATTGTGTCTGTATGGATTGTCCGGCTCATAGTTCACAAACAAGTTTTACCATGTCTAGTGCACACAGGCAACTCCTGGGGGGTTACAAAAGCGACCCAGCCTTGGATTGCCTTGAGGCCCTGTTTCTCTGCAGACAGGACTCATGGGGAGCTGTGTAGATAGCTTAGCCCTGGGTTGTCTGATAAGCCCTAAACTAAACAGGGCGGTGGCTGCACCATTCAAAGAACCAAACCCTGAATTGAGCCTTGAAATCCCTTAACAAATAGTATGCCCTGAGTCTCAACCCAACCACTATTCAGTTGCCTGAGGAAGCAAGGTAAAGAAAAGCTGGAGGGTTTCAGCTTCAGTTGCAAACAACAGCCTTGTGTACTCAAACAATCACAGACCAGTGAAAGAAAGAAAGATAAGGGGAAACTCCACTCAGATATACGTAACCCACTCATGCATATATCATATATACATAATCCACTCAGGCACATATCATAAACCACTCAGATATACACAACCCACTCAGGCATATATTGTAATCCACGCAGGCATAGTCATACACACCATTCCGCCAGTCAGGGGATTAAAACCCTAAGAATCAGGTTGGAAATCAGGCAGTCACTTCTCCAACTATACAGCTGACTTGTGAAGAAGACCCTTCCCCGCCTTGATCAGGACACCAGTCGAGGTAGCTTCCCTGGGATTGAGAGCCCTTACCTGGAGGGGTAAGTGAATATTGTTAATGCTTTAAGTTTATAAACACGTGTGTGCTCGTGATTGTCTGTGAACCACTAGTGGTTGTAATAGTGTACTACTCTTGCTTTTAAAGTTGCAATAGTGCATTCCTCCATTGTATCTGTAAAACCTGCAATAGTGGCATGTTAAGTCTGTAAGTGAAGTTCAAATAAATCGTTTGCTTGAACCTTGCAGTTAAGTCTGTAAGTGAAGTTCAAGTCGTTTGCTTGAACCTTGCAGTTAAATCTCTGAGTGAAGTTGAAATAGTTTGCTTGAACCTTGCAGTTAAGCCTCTTTCCGCCACAGTATCGTTCAACTTTCCCAGAGGCTGGTGCATGATAGGGGATGTGATACACCTAGTCAACGCCATGCTCCTTGGCCGAGGTGTTTATAAGGTTGCTTCAGAAATGAGTCCTGTTGTCCGATTCCCTTCTTTCAGGGATGCCATGTCACACTAAAACTTGCTTTTCAAGGCCCAAGATAATATTCTGGGCAGTGGCATGGGTCACAGTGTATGTTTCCAACTGTCCAGTAGTCACTTCCACCACCGTAAGAACAAGGCTCTTGACATAGCGGGTTCATGGTAGTGTGATATAATCAATCCGCCAGGCTTCCCCATATTGATATTTCAGCCATTGTCCTCCATACCAAAAAGGCTTTAGCCGCTTGGCTTGATTGATTGTGGCGCATGCTTTACATTCATGGATAACCTGTGCAATGGCATCAATGGTCAAGTCCTGCCCTTGATCATGAGCCCATTTGTATGTTGCATCCCTTCCTAGATGTCCTAATGTGTCATGGGCCCACCAAGCTCTAAAATGCTCAGCCTTATGTTCCCAGTCCAGATCCACCTGAGCCACTTCAATTCTAGCAGCCTGGTCCACCTGCTCATTGTTTCAATGTTCTTCAGTGGCACGATTCTTGCATATGTGAGCATCTACATGATGCACTTTGACAACCAGGTTCTCTGCCTGAACAGCAATATCATTCCATAATTCAGCAGCCCATTATCCCTGGCTGCAGTGTAAAGCACGTTTTTCAGATCTTGTCCTGTCCAGGCTGGCCCAAGTGCTACTGCATGAACTATCTCCCGTTTAATTTGTTCAAAGGCTTGCTGCTGCTCAGCACTCCAAAGTCATTCTTCCAGGTCACTTGATAAAGAGGGTTTATGATCAGACTATAACCTGGAATATGAATTCTCCAAAAACCCATGACACCTAAGAAAGCTGGTGTTTCTTTTTTTTTAGTTGGTGGAGACATAGCTGTTATTTTATTGACCACATCCATTGGGAGATGACGATGCCCATCTTGCCATTTTATTCATAAAAACTAGATCTCCGGTGCAGGTCCTTTGACCTTACTTTGCTTTATGGCAAAACTAGCTTCAAAAGAATCTGGATTATTCTTCCCCACTTCTGAAACACTTCCTCTGCTGTGTTGCCCCACACAATGATGTCATCAGTACACTGCAGGTGTTCAGGAGCTTCACCCTGTTCCAGTGCAGTCTGTATCAATCCATGACAAAGGGTAGGACTGTGTTTCCACCCCTGGGGCAGTCAATTCCCGGTGTACTGGATACCCCCCTACATGAAAGCAAACTGTGGCTGGCACTCTGCTGCCAAAGGGATTAAGAAAAATGGATTAGTGATATCAGTGGTTGCATACCATTTGGTGGCCTTTGGCTCCAATTCACATTGGACTTCTAGCATGCCTGGTACTGCAGCACTCAGCAACGGTGTGACTTTGTCCAGGCCATGTTAGTCCACTGTTAGCCTCAACTCTCTGTTAGACTTTTGCACTGGCCATATGGGACTGTTAAAGGGTGAATGAGCCTCACTGATCACTCCTTGGCTCTCCAGTCGCTCTATCAGCTTATGGATGGGAACCAGGGAGTCTTGATTGGTGTGATATTGTTGCCAGTGTACTGTCATGGTAGCAATTGGCACCTGCTGTTCTTTAACCCACCACAGATGGATCCTCTGAAAGACCAGGAAAGCCAGACAGCTATTTAATTGTCTCCGTACTCATGGCAGCTGTACCAAAAGCTCACCAGTACCCTTTTGGGTCCCTGAAGTACTCTTTCCTAAGGTAGTCCATGCCAGGGATACATGGAGACTCTGGACCAGTCATAATAGGATGCTTTTGCCACTCATTCCCAGTTTGGTTTACCTCAGCTTCCCACACAGACAGTTCTTGGGATCCTCCCATCACTCCATAAATACAGATGGATTCTGCCCCTTTGTAATCTGATGGTATTAGAGTACACTGTGCACTGGTGTCCACTAGAGCTTTATACCCCCATGCGGCTGATGTGTCAGGCCATCGAACCCTCTCAGTCCAGTAAACCTGGTTGTCCCTTTCCTCTGCCTGGCCAAAGGCAGGGCACCTCTATTCCTGGTCGGAGTCTTCATTACTTGATTTTTGTAACTGCAAAACAGAAGTCCATTCATCAGGGTCAAAAGTATAAGCAGCCCTTCTACTGTGCCCAACAGACACCAGAGCAGTAATCTTACTGGATGGATGCCTTTTGGTTGTTGTTTTTCTTTGCAGTTCCTGTACATGAACTTCTAGTCTCCAGGTAGGTTCACCATCCCACTTCCTCATGTCTTCCCCCTGGTCATGCAGGAACAACCACAGCACATGGTGTGTGCCACCAGTACCCTCTCCCTTGAACAGAAAAAGGCTGACTCTTAATAGCTGAGACATTGTTTGGAGTGGGTGAGGAAGACCTATACTTCTCGAATTGCTGAGATAATTTTTGGGTCAGTTCCTTCACAGCCGACACACAGGCCTGTAGGGAAGAAGTAAGATTATCTTTGTATTCTGGGAGTTGTCTGGCCAATCCATCCATAGGTGGTGCCCCCGTGTCTGTCCAGCTCATTATTGCCAGGGTGCTGGAGTATGACATCAATGCGCTTTGTATAAACTTTCCCCACATGGACTTCATGCACTGAATTTCATCTGGGTCTTTGGATGCTTGGTCGTTGTGCAGGTTGTTATAGATCACCTCCACCATGGCTAATTCCCTCAGATACTGGATACCTCCTTCAGTGGTCGTCCATTTACTTTGGGAATTTGCAAGTTCTTCCTTGAAGGGATACTTGTCCTTCACACTTGACAGGAGTCACCGCCAAAGACTGAGGACTCCTGCCCTTTTTCTAATCCCTTTGTCAATGGCCTTATCCTTAGCAAGGGATCCCAGCTGCTGGGGGATCCTCTAATCCCATCCTCTAATTCCTGACTATTGGCTCCAATATTCCAGCATTGGAGTAACAAGCTGAGAATTTTCTTGCCTTTTTGATAGCTAAAATCTTTTCACATATCTCGCAGCTCACTGAGAAATAGGGATCAGGTGGTTTCTGTCTCATTTATGATCTCCATTTCTTCATCCTCCTGTTCTTCTGACTGCTTTGCTGCAGAATGGGCTGTCTCTTCTGATTTGTTCTCCTGCTCCCTCTTAAGAGAAGCTTCTTCATCCCTTAGTAAACGAGCTGACTTCCACTTCTATTGTTTCTTTTTAATTATAGGGCTGACTGATATAGTCTGTAGTTTAGCCATAGTGTCTGTTGGTATGTTTTCAGATCCAGGGACCCTTTCTTCTCCTTGAGGGTGCTGCATAATATCGAGCAGTGTTTGGTAGGTGCTGGCCAGGCCCCAGCACAGTGCAGTAAGTTGTGCCACTTTGGAATAGCCAGGGCATTTTTTTTTTTAAACATTCTACCACTTCATCAGGATCATGCACTTGTTTGGGAGTGAAGTTCCAGACCATTGGAGGTGAGAAAGTTTTCTAGATACCTGCCCAGATTCTCCCACATGCCTTGCCACCCATGACCACGCTGCCACAGGGCCTGGGTCATATTTCTAAATAGCTTGTTAACCTTAGAAAAAGCTGAAACAATATTCCTAAGAACTACCAATAGAAGAATTTTAACTACCCAAGGATGTTCAAGATACTGAAAAGCTTTTGTAACGAGGTAGAAAACAACAGAGAAGAAGGTGCCATTCTGTATTTCCTCTACAAGAAATCTCTCAGAGGAAGAAGGGTAAGTGTTAATTGTCTTTATGAGACAGTACCTGAAGTACAATAATGGCTTCAACACAGAGTTCAAATACCAGATTAAGCCCAAGGCCAGTGTTTTAATAATAAATCTCCAGGCAAAACATCACTAAGCACTACAGACCACAGCAAACTGCAAAAGCCAATGCCAATCTTCAAGATGCACAGCAAAAAAAAGAGCATTGCACACAGATCAGATAAACTAGCATCAAGAACAGATGAATCAATATCGTGACCTGCAACTGTTAAACACATATAAATCCCTTCTAATAGACACTGGTCAAACCTATTATTATCTCAAACCCTTCAAGTCCCATGCTGGACTCCAAAAAGGACTGTTGTGGTATAACCCCCACTGGCAACTAAGCACCACACAGCTGCTCACTCATTCCCCCCATGGTGGAATGGGGGAGAGAATCAGAAGGGTAAAAGTGAGAAAACTCATGGGTTGAGATAAAAACAGTTTAATAATTAAAAAGAAATAATAATAATAATAGGAAGAAGAAGAAGGAGAAGAAGGAGAAGAAGAAGAAGAAGAAGAAGAAGAAGAAGAAGAAGAGTAAGGAAAAGAGGAAAAAAATAACAGAGAAAAATAAAACTCAAGAAAAGACAAGTAATGCAAATGAAAACAATTGCTCACCACCAAGTGACAGATGCCCAGCCAGTCCGCAAGCAGTGCCCTTCCCCAGCCTTCCCCCTAGTTTTATTGCTGAGCATGACATCATATGGTCTGGAATATCCCTTTGGTCAGTTGGGGTCAGCTGTCCCAGCTGTGTCCCCTCCCAACTTCTTGTGCACCCCCAGCCTCCTCGCTGGTGGGGTGGTGTGAGAAGCAGAAAAGGCCTTGACTCTGTGTAAGCACTGCTCAGCAGTAAATAAAGCATCCCTCTATTATCAACGCTATTTTCAGCACAGATCCAAAACATAGTCCCATACAAGCTACTGTGAAGAAAATTAACTCTATCCCAACCAAAACCAGTACACCCAGTCAAAATCCTGGATCTTCTCAACTTTTTGGTTGAGATGTTCAAGTATGGATTTATTAGTGGACAGCAATCTAATGAAAATCTCCAGGTGTTAAAAATGAAGTGATTTAGAACTAGCCAGAGAAGGTATACTCTATAAGGCAGAGGAGGCCTTATGTCAATTATATCTTTACATCCGAGAGCCTACTGGGGAAATGCATGCAAACCCTACCATAAGCTGCACCTTGACATGGAGGGAGAGTGGGACAAACCCCTGCATTTCTTAGAAGCTAAAAAACCATCGCTGGCCGCAAACCCCATACATTTCAGCTTCATTTCTGCTCACTAGATGGCAGCAGATTCAAAAGAATTGCTGGAAAACTACAGCTCAACCTGCCCATGAAGGTACGGGTTAAAGACATGCTTATGCAGCGAAATAAAGGTGTGATAATAAAATGTGATTAAAAATTTAGCTAGTCTGGGTAAGGACAACAGGGAGCGGGAAATGGCAGCACAGGCTTCAGCCTGGTCTGGCAAGCAGAGTCTTCTGCCACAGTTTCCATACAACTTGGGCTTTGCCTGCCCTCCCAGGCTGGGGTTTCTGGCATTCCCCAGGCTCACTAGATTAAAGCTAGCATGCTTGTGCCTCCCTGTGCCACATCCAAGCACTCATTCTCTGTGTCAATAGCATATACGAGAATATTTTAGAATAAGTTCCCACTCTGTGAGACTTTCCTGTTCTCACATACTTTCACCTGAATACTGTCTTTGCCCTGAAGCACAGAGGCTGTAAAAGAAAGTGAAATATATTTAGCTAACCATCATCATTATCTTGAAAAGCTTTAAATGACCACTGTATCTGATCTTCTCTTGTGAATGGATTCAGTTGCCTCAGATTTACAACATGCCTATACCTGTTATAAAATTGATAACTTGAGAAATAAAGGGCCTGAGGAAAAATTTCATAAATGGAAAGGGTGACACCTTCTGGTGGCATAGGTGGAGCTAGAAGAGATGCCTGTCCAGGGATGTGGATCTGTAAACTTCATTCCAGTTCCCGACGGTTTGTCAGTACCACTGTCACAGAGTCACAGAATGGCTGAGGTTGGAAGGGACCTCTTGGGATCACCTAGTCTACCCACGTCTCTCAAGCAGGGTCACCTGGACCAAGGTACCTAGGACCAAGTCCAGTTGGGTTTTGAGTATCTCAAAGGACAGAGATGCTGCAGCCTCTCTTGCCAAACTGTGCCAGACCTTGACCACCTCCACAGTAAAAAAGTGTTTTATTGTGCTCAGATGTAATTTAATATGTTTTAATTTGTGCTCACTGTCACTTGTCCTGTCAGTGGGCACCACTGAAAGGAGCCTGGCTCTGTCTTCTCTACACTCAGGTATTTTTACAGACTGATAAGATCTCCTTGAGCCTTCTCTTCTCCAGCTGAACAGTACCAGCTCTCTCACCCTCTTCTTTCTATGAAAGATGCTGCCTGCATTCCCTTCATCATCTTTGTGGCCCTTCATTAGACTTGCTCCAGTATGCCCACTTCTTTTTTGTTTTGGGGAGCTCAGAACTGGGCCTAGCACTAAAGGTATACCCCATCAGTGCTGAGTAGAGGGGAAGGATCACCTCCCTTGACCTGCTGGCAATGTTCTTCCCAGGAAGCTCTTGACCTTCTTTGCTGCAAGAGCACGTTGTTGGCTCATAGTCAGTTTGGTGTGTGCCAGACCCCCAGGCCCTTCTCTGCAGAGCTGCCTGTCAGCCGGTTCAGCACCCAGCATGTACTTGTGCCCGGAGTTGTTTCTCCCCAGGGGTAGGAGTTTGCACTTCCATTTGTTGAACTTCATGAGGTTCTTCTGGGCCAATTTCTCCAGCCTGTCCAGGACCCTCTGGCGTACCAGCCTCTCCTCCCAGTTTTGTACTGTCTGCAGACTTGGTGAGTGTGTACCAGTGTACAGGTCATTTGTGACAACGTTAAACAGTAGTGGCCCCAATATCAACCCTTGGGGCACACCACTAGGAACTGGCCTCCAACAGGACTTTGTGCCACTGATCACAACCCTAAAGCTATAAGGTGAGAGACAGCTATGCAGGCAAATCCTCCTAGCAGAAGCTTACATGGCAAGCCTGTGGTGCAATGTAAATGGCAAAGTGGTTCACGTGCTGGTACGGCCTGCAGTGATTCCCCCCAGGAACTAAGTGATACTGGCAAGGGGACTTTCTAGTCTGTAGGACTGTGTCTAAAGGCTTTTGCTGGCATAAGCAGAATATGTGATTTTTCCATGGCACTGTGAAGTGTAAACCAGGCTTAATGTGTGAAGTGGTAATGAAGCCTGGTTGTGACGATGTCTCATGGCAGACATTCCAGGATATGTGCTCACCCCATAAAACAGATGTCTTCTACTCTCAGAGCAACCAGGGGATTTTGACAAGATTGCTGATGTTACGGAAAATATTAAGCAATAATCCCTTCCATCAACATAATTCCCAGTTCCTCAGCTAGCTAAAAATGATGTAAGTCTTTTATTAGTGGATAGTTTTACAACCCCCACATGTTTTTTAGTTCCCAGGTTAACGGATTTTTTGAACATTATAATAAATTACAGGTACAGAACATGACAAGTTGCTCATTTCTTGTTGTAAAAAGTATATATATAGTATTGACTTCCCTAATTTACTGTTTATAAGAAGCATTACTTTGTAAAAATAATAAATACTTTCATTAAATACAGCCTACATACATGCAGGTAGATGTACATATATGTGTGCATATGTGAATGTGTAAATATGAGGGGGTCACATACTCAGTTCATTTGAACTGATGTAGTTCTATTGAGCTTAAAGATAGAAAATAACAAAAATTCAGGAAACAGCATGGACCAAAGGTCCTCTTACAGCAAGATTTTCTCAAGATGACTGCCTATAACAACGGGGCTAAAAATTCAAAGTTGTGCACTCTGTGTAGTCAGAAGTACTGATCTTCCTCCACTTCAGTTTCTCCTGCATTCAGTGGTGGTGCTTAGTATCTCTAAAAATCAGGCTGGCTATGTAAGACCCACTTGTTATCTTTAGGTATTTAAATTGAAAATGTTTGCTTATGCTTTAAAGTAAACTCGTTATGGCTGTGCTTTGGTACTATGGGTTGTTGTAAGTAAGAAGCTACAGGCAGATGAAGAGGAATAAGGCTTTGTAATATTGTTCATTTTGGGGAGAGTTTCCCGTGGTTTTCCTCCTAACACCACTTTTGGAGCACTAAAAATCTACAGTTACACAGCAGGACAAGACCCAGAAAATTATTCAGCTCTGAACAGTATAGGTGAACAGAGCTGTTCTGGAAGTGGTCCCCACGGGCTCACGGGAGGACCTGAGTTTTGTCCTGTGGCACCGGCCCCTGTGGTGGGAGAAGCATGTCCTCTGTGCCCCTGTAGCTGTAGCTCCTGTCTCTGGCTGCTCTGGATAAGCAGGCAAGGACAGGCTTTCTGGGGCAAGTGTGTTGGAGGTCGGATGCTGGATGCCATGTTTGTGCCTGAGGGGCAGGTGGAGGGTTTTCAGGTGTTCATTGGGAACAAGCACTGCCTCTTTGCCAAGGCTGTTGGATGCCTGAAAATCAAATGTAGATATCCAAAGTCCCCAAAATCTCCCCAGAAAAGATTTCAGACTGGAAGAGAGGACATAGCTGAGGAAGTCAAAGAACAGCTCTGGAAGTAACAAAAAGGAATAAAGAAAACTCCCGAATAAGGTAAATTTTTTGGACTAGTTTTACCTTGCAAGTCTACGTATACTTAAGAGGGCAGCTGACATGAGGAAATGTGGCTTTAGCTCCTGTCAGCTTTAACTACACAGTGCTGGCATTCAGGGAATTGTTAGCATCATTATGGGGTGGTTTTCCAAACAGTGGAGACACATTATCTCTCTGTGGAAAAGGTCTGCCTTCCTCCTAAAGGAAGCAGGACAACAATTATTCATAAAAGACAAACAAATTCTACTGGTTTTTTTTGCATTCCTATCAAAATGTACCTCACAGAACATCCAGTGTTGGAAACGTTGTAGTATCTTTTCACATGCATCAAGTTATTTGTATTTAGGCAAGTTTAAAAAGCCCCTTGAGTATATGAGGAATGTAGGAAGACGTAAATATTTCTGAAATGGGGAAACTAAGAAAGCAGACAGTCTTAAGCCAAAAGCTTTAAGATTGTCTTTCTGATGTTGGATCATTAGATATGTGGATTAGAAGATTATTTGGAAAGAAACCATGAGGTTTTGCCTGGACATATTGATATATATTGTTATTTACAGTTTCCAAGAAAGTCTGTAGGCAGTTTGGTTGCAAAAATCAGAGATTACACACAACACTGCCGGTTTGTTTGATAAATGTACTAGTACATTTGCCCTTTGGAGCAAACCAGTTCTGCCTTTAACAGGTCATTTGTGACAAGTAATAGTGAGCAAACATGATAAATAAACTCAGAGTGGTTTAAGGCCTCTCTGTAGCATAGGCAAAATTGAATTTTGCTTCCCTATGGGTGAGAGCAAGATAGCTCTTTGGGGCAGAAAAGTGTGGTTTTGTGGTAGGGGTAGAGCTGGTGCTGGGGAGAAGGATGCAGATAGGGGAAGGAAATTGGCAGGGATCAGCTGGAGGCTGGAGAAGGGGGCTCAGAGGAGTTCCTGGCAGTTTCAGGGAGCTGTTGGCAGGGGAAGGAGGGACGAGTTGCATTTTGGGAAAATTTTTTAAGGGACATGGCCAAAGGTGCACAGAGTTATGTGTGGGAGAGGTAAGAGATCTCTGAGGCCCTGTGATGACAAGCACTCAAGCAGTAGGAAGGATGTGAAGTTGTCACACTCCTCTTTAGTTAGCAAAGGTGAGTGTGGTCACAGCCAGTGTGGGCAACTGGGTGATGGTGAAGGCAGGACTGCAACAAGCAGCCTTTTTGTCTGGGGTGAGCCTCCCTCATTAGCACACACTCCTCCAAACCCACACATTGCTGTTCTTTATGGCTTCAGATGTTACACTGGTCTCTTTGCGCAGCTGTTGCTTCATATCTCTTTGCCCATTTCATGTCTGCTGAGGATCTGTAGTAGTAATGGCAGCAGCTGCAGGGAGGAGACAACACTGCTTAGGCTCCTCTGAAACACCTTGCCCATAGGATCTGATGGTGCACGCCTTTCTTGTGTCAGCTCTTGGTGCTTGGATGGAGGCAGATACCAGAAGGAGTTGTTGCTTTGGCCAGGGCCACCCATTTTTAAGGGTCTTTTCTCACTCCTTCATCTTCCTCTTGTCTTCCCCAAATTTGCAATGTCAAGCTACTGCCTACTTGTCTGAAGTTGTTTCTGAGGTTGTTAGCTTGTAAACAGGCTGGAGCTCAGAGAGAGTGGATAAGGTTATTTACCATATTTCAATCATTAACAAGACTCCCCCCAAAACTAAATTTACATTGCCCAAACAAACTTTGCTTTGTAGTAATTCCAAAGGCTATTTAAGAAGAAGCATGTCTTCAAAATCTTGAATCTACAAATATACAACATACAAATTTTGAATATATGAAATCTTGAATATACAGTCTTGGATATATATCTAGAAGTTATGTGAAACCTGATACCCTTCTTGCACACTGGATTGTAATCTGCAGTAGTTTCATTGTCTTTATGAAATACTGTGGAATAAAGTAGGTTTCAACGCAAAAATGGAGTAATGCTATTTGGCTCTATGTACTATTTCCCTGGAATTTCAATAGTTGTATTAATAATGAGAAATGGGCTTGGATCAGCTCTCACGCAGATTACCAGCATCTTTGTCCTTCCTTTGTCTGTGCCGGATCTGGCTCTGTCTCTGGGAACATGCGTGGCTCCCCGCGTGTTGGTGTGTTTGGGATCATGCAAGTGTGTATGTTGATGATGGCAGCTTGCTGCTGCCAGACCACGAGAGGGACCCAAAGACACGCATTGCTTTCTAGTAGCCCCTATGAACTCGAAGGATTGTTAGCTTCCAACTTGGGTTTTCAGAAAGTAGCTTATTTTCCTCTAGTTTTAGTTTTTGGGAGTTTTACTGCGACTGACCTATAAGCTTTCTGAGGGAAAGTCTGAGAAAAGCTCTTACAAAAAAGGCTGCTTTAGATAACAGATGGTTTTAAACAACTTTGTCATGGCTGCCTAGTGCACCAAGAAAGGCTGCGTGGCATGTAGATTGATAGTCATAAATCATATGAAGACATTAAGAGCAAGGCACCTACACTCATGTATTATACTGTGGGTGCATACAAGATAAATATTAAAGAAAATTAGCATGTAGAATTTTCCCTTTATTAGTATTTTTTAACATTTAGCCAAGCAAACAACTGCTGATGTGATGAGACAGTTCCATAAATTGGAGGAAAACCTTATTAAAAGTAAAGTTGCTCCATAAATATAATAAATTGGAGACACTCTGTATTATGCAGCTTTGCTGCTGCAGTAACTCACTGTACCTCCAACAGTTGTGCTGTCTCTAAAGTGTACACTGCATGTGCAACCAGGGCATCTCTTCTGCGGCAGTGAAAGACATCTTTGATATGGGCTGGTTTGATTTGGAAAGAGCAGGACTACCTGGATTTAGGCTGCCTCAGTGTCCTCATTAAGTAGTTTTGAGAAATGTCTTCCTTAGCAAAGAGATCTCAGCTACCTTCTCATTTGGGACTTCTACCCTTCCCTCTGTATTACACTGCTGTCAAGAGACACAAGGCAGGGTTATATCCATAGGGCTGACTCCTGGTGCCCATATATACTGCTTTAGCCAATGTAAATAATAGATGTGTTTTTCTGTTTACAAGAGTAATTTCCACTGGGGTGGGGGGAGGATGACTAGGGATTATTTTACTGCAGTGACAGCTCCTTGTTCTTCAATGGAAAATCTAATGCTAGTGAGTAGTGATGTGGTAATTTAGCATCATTGCCAATGACAGAATACTGTAATACCGTTCTGCATCTGGGTAGCACTCTCAGTCTGAGATCAACTTGAATTACTATCATTAACAAACCCACCTGATGTGTTCTTGGAGGACGTAATACAGTGTTATCCATGATTTACTGTTAGGGCAGGTGGGCCCAGGGAGTGATTTCCTTGAGGTAAGGGAGTGAGTCAAGAGCAGGACTGAGACAAGTCCCCTTCTTGGCCAGGGAGGAGAGGAGGTGGTCTTCTCCACAGACTTGCTCTTCTTCTGCTGTCACCCTCCAAGTCACCTCCCCAGGCTGAGAGGTGCTACAAAGTCACATACATGCTTCACATATGCATCCACTGTGGAGCTACTGAAGGGATTTTTCTCTGTCCTGTACTCAGGACAGGCCATGCTGAATTTAGCCCAACGCGAGAAGGCTGTGAGAAGTCAATTCGTATTTTCACCTCTGTGCTGTACACAGGGAATATACAGTATAAAGTGCAATGATAGACTGACATTAAAGACGGTTCCTTTCCTCTCTGCTTTTTCTGGCAGCAGCTGAACATGCACCGACAACACACCTTCCATTACTAATATTTTGAAACCTAGAGCAGGAGAGTGCCTCAAACCGCAGCCTTATAACGTAATGAAGAATACACACAGCTGCAGTAACAACCACATAATTATTTAATTAGTTTTTGACAGCTTCAAATTGCACAGGCAAAGGAATGCATGAACCGCACATGGAAACCTGCCAGCAAAGGTTTTACACGTACACAGATGGTTTTAGCTATTGTAAGCGCAAAGCCAGGTTGCTGTACTTTTACTGCAAAACCTAATAGCACATCATGCACTGCAGAAGTTATATCAAGGGAATAAAAACGGCATATGTAATTATTTCTTCTCCTTTATGTCATAGTGTTGTTTTCATTGTGTTTAACTTCCCATAACTGAGCCCTGTGAGATCGAAGATGGGACTATTTTAGCACTAATTTAAGTAATCTGTAAAGTAACAGCTTCTTTGGGCTTTTGTAATAAGCAATTATAATACCACTAATTAACATTATATATCACTTTCTATTTTAAGGTCCTCTTATGGATATGAATTAATTAACACCTCTGTTGGGAAGTTGAATATTGGTATTTTTATTTTGAAAAAAAGAAGACTGAATCTGAGAGAAGTGTAATAATTTGCCAGAGGCCACAGTGTGATTCAGGGACAAAAGTGACATCGAGTTAAGGATTTCCTCAGTTTTCATTTGACTCTATGGAGAGCTAGAGCAAGAAATTTCAATATAGAAATGAAGGAGAAATAGTTGCCTGCAACAAAACAGATGAGGAGGGCACTAGCATTAGTAGCAATCTGTCTTTGGAAAATAGATTATTCCAAAGGGGAAGATAATAATTTAGAAGTGAAGCGAAGCCTAATGTACTGTAAATATTTGCTCTTCTGCTGCTGCAAAGCCAACACCCATCTCCCAAGTCACTCCAAAGTGTTTATGATTTCCATGTGTCGTGAGCTCCATGATTTTATATTAGAGGAGAAGTGATTTCTCCTGAGTGCACCTAATTAAGTCTAACAGTTAAAATAAAACATGAATTAATTCAAAACTTCACTCCGTGCTCTAAATGAACACAAACGTTGTCTGAGGTTTAAAAAGTTAAGTCCCCCTTTTTTCCACATAATTGTAGTTTTCATATTTTCCAGCCTTCGCTTTTTACGGTTCTGGCTGGGATAGGAAATGCTAAAAGCCCACAAGAAAAGGCTATTCCCATAGAGCTGTGTAAGATATTCACAGCAAAAACCTAAACCATGTGGAACACATGTGGTTTCAAGTTTCACAAGAAAGTCAAAACCCAGACTCTGTTTGTTGAAGTTTGTAACATGGTTTGAACGAAACTGGGCCCATTTTCAAACAAATCTGGTCAGATTCCTGGTTTTGAGTTGAAACCATCCAACATTTGCAGTTTGGCAAGTTCTGAGAAGAAGTCTTGGGGCCTCATCCTGCTGATGATTTGAGGAGGACTGCTGTGGATGGGTGGAGGGGACGACAGGGCTGTGGTGCCCAGCTGGTGGGATGGGGGCAAGACCATTGGCTGGAGCGTGGGGGCTGTGAAAACAAGCACAGCATTGCTGGGTCTCCTGATGTAGAGGACTGTAGTCAAGAACAGTTATGTGGAAGTCATGTGGCTCACATCCAGTGTGGGAGATCCTGGAGAGCTCCAGCACACCCCTCAGAGGGCACCTTGCTACTCCTTTCCATGTACTCCCAGCACAAGCCTGAGAATAAAGGTTAGGAGACCCCAAATACTTCAGGACTGTATCCACCACTACATTGCATTTTGTAGGATTTATGTGGATATCATTGCAGCCACAGGGAAAACACAACTTTATTTTACTTGCAGAGATCTCTCTGACTAAGGAAATGAAAGACTGTGAAAAAATACTTAGCACCTGTGATGAAGCCATGCACATAGAAAGTTTTGAAAAAGCTAATTCCAGTTAAGAATATTTGCTTCACTGTCCTTCAATAACACACTGGAAATTAGCATCAAGAGGTACACACTTTTTAAAGAAAAAATGTATATAGGAAAGAGTCACTTGCTTACGCTGCAACGTCAGTCTCTAGAGGTGCTATTAAAGTAAGAATTATGAGCTAAATTCTAGTATTGCAAGGATGGATACCAGAGCAGAATTTTTTCTTGTGTATTCCTAGAAACATCTTTAGCTAAGCTACTAATACTACTGTAGATTATTGAAACTGAAAGGTTTTAAAATCAACCTTACCTTTAACTTTCTCTGCTGCTAATTGCTTTTAAAACTTCTGTCACTGCAAGCACTGAAAATAGGTTAGAAAATTCACAATCAAGGTTTTAATACAACGGACTATTCCCTTTATAGACAAGTTTATTTCTTGAGCTCATACACATAGATACTAATACATTCTCCCACATATATTTCTATTTTGGGGAATATTTAACTGAGAAAATAAAAGCTGTTTTTTTCTGAGGCCAAAATTTAAGCAAAGAACAGAGCAGGTGGTTTCTGAGTACATGGAAAAACAGCATACATCTGTGCATAAATTAAGACCTCCTCATCAGACTAATGAATACTGAGTATAGTTTCCCTGTTTTCTCTACTGGTATTTTGTATGTGCAGCTCTGTGATTTCAGCACAGTAAGGGCAATAGTTATGCTCACAAATTAAATATAGCTCATTACAGCTCCAGTTCTTCCATCTGCACTCACTTTGATTAAGCATAGGTCAGTCCTGTGCCTGATAATTATTTATTACCCTGTCACTGCCTCTTTTTTTTTTTTTTTTTTCCCAGATGCCTGTGTTTTGGATTTAGATGACATGATAAAGTACCTTTTGCTAACAAATCTTTTAATGTAGCATAATTCTGCTCTGAATCTTAACAAATGTCCACAGTGTGCAACTTTCATTATTCACGCCTGCTGTTGTTCCTCTTAATAAAAATACTAAAGGAAGCAGACACCATCATCCACCAACCTGCTTCCCCAAGATGCAGTCTGACCGTACATTCATCTTGTCCAGAACTAGCTGAAAATCTCCCAGATGACTGGGTTTTCACCACTTCCCTAAGTGACAAACAAATGCCTTTGTGGTTTCTGTCATGATGCTGTTCTCTTGTTCAAAAAGAACTTGTGGGAAACACCCCCAAAACAGCCTTGTTTTCTTTTAATGCCATCCTTTTCCCTGGTGCCTCCAAGCAGCAGACAGCCATTGAGTTTTGGGGATGCTGAGAGCACTAGCAAGTTATTGCTGCCCTGCACTCACGGTCTGTTTGCATCTGCTTCTAACCTCTTTCCTTGGTTGCAAGCTCTTTTGGGCAGAGGTTGCTTGGGCAACGATGTCCCCACTGCAATGAGCTGTGAAGGAGCACCTACCACCTCATGGAAGTCCACTCCAATATCTCCCTTGTCTTCACACTGCCCCGGTGCATGGGGCAGGTTCTGTGCTGGGCACACATCTGGTTATGCCATCCCTTAGCAGATGATCACGGCTACAACAAGGGCACAGATACAAAGTGCTGCAGAGGTGGCCTGAGGCTTCTATGGGGTGGAGGTGACTGGTGGGAATGAGAATTGCAAATGCCCATCTGGGCTCTGCTACCAGGGACTGTGGCCTGAGAAAGTCGCAGAGTGTGAAAACTCCCTTTTGTTCATAGGACAGTAATCATCTTAAATGTCTTTAGGAACAGAAATGGAAATGTAAGAGAGTCCAATTTAGTTCACCATGGCAGAGTGGAAAATTCCATCTGTTCTGTTTCACCACCAAAATTTATTTTATACTTATGCTGCAATATTTGTCAACATAATTATAACAGAGAAGAGTAATTCAACAAAAACCCAGGAGGGGCATAGTGTTTTTTAAAAATCATATTAATTTGTAATGGTTGCATTGCAGAATGGCAATATTTCTGTTTGGAAAGTTTCTTATTCAATTCTAAGGTTCGGTTATGCTGAATTGCTAGTATTTAACAAGAAGATCAGTAGACCTGAAAAAAAGAGAGAGAGAAAAAGAAAGAAAGCAGAAGCTGCTATGGATACTGCCAAACCACTTCTCAGCTTTGTAAAATCAAGCACATGGGCAAGTTTCCCACCACAAAATCAGCATAAATACCTTTCCAAATTGCTTAAATTTTTTTTGGCAGTTTCCACCCCAATATTCTGATGGCAATTTGATAACCTATCAAAAAATCTTAAAATAAATTGTCTTTCAAAAAGAGATTTAGAAGTATTTTGTTGCTTGTTTGTGCAACATATCTTTTGTATTTCTTGATACTATATCAAAGGTCCTGGCATAGCGCTGGCATTCTCTTGCTTCTACGAAGCCTGATTCTGTCTCCTTTCCCCAGATTGACTGACTTCTTACTCGACAAACAGCTTAATTCACTTCAGCAGCTTGGAGGAATTAAACATAGCACAATCTTACCTTTAACAATTAGTGCTTGTTATGTTGGCTGTTTTTCCCTACAAAAATGAAATATCACTGTTTCACAGATTTTTCCAGTGGGAATTATTGTGTGGAGTTCCACATTTAATGTCACTCCATGCTTGAAAACTATTTGTAGCGCTTACTTTGGATTACAACTAAACAGCAAGTTTTGATTGAAAGAATGGCTGTGACCCAATCGTTAACTACCATACATGTCAATTTGAAATGATGGAAATAATTGCCATTGACAGTTTTACTTTGTAGAAACCTATTTTTCTCCCTTCAGAAACTTTTTTATCTTGGTTTACTGGAAAAAGTGAACAAACACAAGGAAATGCTTTCAAAATTATCAGCTTCTAAAGAACACCAGTAATCACTTTGCATAATCCACATCTGGGCTCAATCCAGTTTTCCTTAATTAGCTACAAATGCAATGCCTGCTGCTATGTCTCAAATTTTCACTGCATGTACCTATTAAAGTGGAAAATGAATTGGATTCTCAAGTTAAAGAGTATTACTTAGGTGGTTAAGTGGATTTAGAAACCATGGCATTCCTTGTACTATAAATAGTACAAAGGTGATTATTTTTCAACTTTTACAACCAGGGCAGTTCCATTTTGTGAAGATCACAATGGATACATATCCTAGCCAACAGATATTTGACAGGTCACTAACCAGTAAATCACACACAGACACTCAGGCCTTCTGTTCATCCTGTAAATACAAATATTATTGTAAAACAGTGAGTAACTATATCTTTGCTGAGTCTGAGGTCCATATGACTGCCTTTCATGTTTCCCTTGTTAAGGCTGGATGTGGTATTCACATCCACCTAAAAGCCCATGCTGCGTTTATATGAAGGGGATCCAGTTAGCTGACCCACACTGCTCCAGCAGTGACACTGTTGTCCAAAGGATGGGAAGATCAAGCAGCTAACTTACCCCGGACTATTCTATTGCTCTGAGATCTGGGATAAAAGATACCTGAAGTCTTATATTTTGCCTCCGCTGGGAAAAGAAAAGAGGTCCTCCTCAAATTTCTGTTGAACTTGTTATCAAAAGAGAATGTGCCCTACTAGACACATGAGTGGCATGGGAGTAGTGCAGGTAGGTGAATAGCATCTTCCAGCCCTCCACCATGACTAGTTTTCATTTCTCACCGTGTCATTCATGTATGTATGTATATGTATGTGTATGGCTTCAAGTTGTGCTAGGGGAGGTTTAGATTGGATATTAGAGAAAATTTCTTCACTGAAAGGGTTATCAAACATTGGAACAGGCTGTCCAGGGAAGTGGTTGAGTCACCATCCCTGTAGGTATTTAAAAGACATGTAGATGTGGCGCTTAGGGACATGGTTTAGTGGTGGACTTGACAGTGTTAGGTTTATGGTTGGACTGGATGATCTTAAGGGTCTTTTCCAGCCTTAATGATTCTGTGATTCTATGACGCTATGCATCACTGTCCAGTCATAACATCCCATTTTTACCAATGGTCACCCAAACAAGAAATACAAGAGAGTCCCTTGGTGTCCTGTCGACTGAAGAAGGATTTTGAAGTGCAACACCATGTGTGTGGGACCCCTGGCGTCAGCGTTGTCATTGCCATCCCTCACTGGTCCCTTCTCTGAGCCTGTGCCAAACCCTAGCTTTGAAAAGGGAAAAATTATCTGCTCTTGGAGATAATTTTTTTCCTTAAATTAAAAGCTGCAAGGGAAAACGCAACAAAACTTGAAATGATTTCCTGTCTCTGCCTCTGCTTTCTTTTTTCCCTAAATTCTTCCTCACTGATGCATTGTTAAAGGCATGATCCAACCCTTAGCCAAGCCAATGGAAGCCTTTCCAAGGGCTTGAGTATATGATAGATCAATATCTAAATGGAAATGTAAAAATGGCTTAAAAGCTGATTTTTTTTCTAAAGGAAAATAATGAAAAAGTATTTGGCACTTAGACCAAGAAACACGGTTGTTAGGTTTCATCTTGATTTCTAAATCCCTGGGAACAAATCTGGCAGGCCACTGTGCTCCTTCAGCTCCTGGCTACAATGTGCGGGAAGGGAACACGGTCCTCAGGTTCAGGTCAGTGTGCATGCATCTGAGGATCTGCTTTGCTTCCCTCCCACTCCCAACCTGCAAGTGCTATGCACCTCTTTGTGAAGATAGACTCAATAAAGTTTGTAGATACTTTGCTCTGTAGCAGTCCCTCGGTACAGAAATGGCTTAATTTAAATAAAATACACCATTCTTTGACTCTTTCCCTCCCTGCTACCCTAGGCCTGTGTAAACCTGATGTAGCTCTTTGAAAGTCACTGGAGTTATGCTGCTGTAAGTACAGGACAGTGCTGCAGGGAACAGCTAGCCCCTCTCTCATAATCCATCATGCATAGGCAGCAAAGTGGCCCCAGAAGGTTTCCAAGGAAAGAGCACTGACACGGCCGCCTCCACTGCAGTTGCATGGGACAGATGTGAGACATGGAAGTCCAACCTAAAGGAAGGACTCTTAAAACTGAGAATTTGGAAGACATTTCTATTCTATTCTACAATAACTCCCACACACACAATGTTCCTTCCCGTCCTTCAGAACTCAGAGTGCGCAATAATCTCACACTTGAAATACATGTTTATGAGGTACCTGATCTCTTCTTTGGTGTCATGGGACAGCTCTGGTGATTTGACTGGAACCAGACTCATTTATATGAGCGGAGGCTCTGGTTGACTGTGTCTGCTCAGAGTTTGGCCCATGGCTGCAAACGTGTGCAGAAAAATCTATCCCAAAATATGCTGTCCAGCTGTTTCATGCCCCATTTATTAGTGACAGCAGCTGGGGCTTATGCTTTTCTGCTTTCCAAAATGTGCTACTAAGGAACTGAAGATTGAAAGAATTTCTTCTTCTGTTCACATTTTTCAATTGGTTGTCTTAGGTAAGAATTTCTTTTGGAAATGCTGTTTAGTACTACCCACAACTATTTCCAAATTAACTAAGTTTGTTTTCTAAAGAAGGATTTGAAAAAAATATTAACGACAAATTGGAACCTTATGGTCTATTAAAACTCTCTGCTAGAAAGAAAGTTCAGCGTGATTGATATGTAGAAATTCTCTTTTTAAAGCCATTAAAATGCTGTGTTCCAATCTTTGAGCTCTTGGGAGAAACCTTGCTAAATTGCTTCCTGTTGTCTAACTTCTGAAAATATCCTGTCCAGAAGCAACACAACAATAGAATTGTGTCAGGAATACAAACATCAGGTGAGCCACATGCATCCACAATTGTGGGGAAAATGGCTTTGTTTGTTATTCAAATATTTTGTTAGGTAAGAAGAAGAGAAAACAACAGCTGGAATCTCTAGATGCTCTGAGTGAATCACTCATTTCAGAAACATTACTGTGTCAAGGACACTAAATCCAATGTAACCTTGGCAACCCAAAATACACCTGGCTGAACTAAAAATAAAAAAGAAAAATACACTAAAAATTGAGTTGGTAAAGAGAGAGGTCATCCCACTGGAGTCATTTGGTGATATTTCAATTTGGATGAAAGTCTTTTACCCTGAAATACATACACACAAGGGCCTTGGTGTTTCTTACAGATTTCATGCTAAGTTGATGCTCTTTCTTTGAGTATATTTCTAATTCAGCAAATAAACCAAGGGCTGCAAGGGAATTTTGCTGAAAGCCTCAAAACTGCTGGGCTCAATTTGTTCTTGAGACATAAATGTGAATTATGCGTGCTTGTTGCTACCTGCGAGCTGGTCGGAGCTGATGGCAGGCTACAAGCGTTGCAGTGCCAGCCTGGCGAAGTTACAGCAGCAGCAGGCAGCTGCCTCATTTTCTGGCTCCCAGCAATATGTGGGTGAAGAAAAATAATGTTAGCTTTTGGCTAACATCACATGATGGCTTCCAAAATATCAGTTCAGCAGGCTTCTCTCATCCAAGAAAAATGGGCTCTTGCTGGGTATTAGCAGCAACACACACACACACACACCCCCACACCCATAATCAGTGGGTGTAAAATGTGAACAGGATGTTTGCCAGGGAGCTTTCAGATCCAGAGCTGTGAATGGGAACTGCATGCTTGGAACGGAGGCATGAGAACGGTCTTGCTGTTTGCGTCCTTTTGTTCCTCTGACATTTTGGGATTTCATGTGGGTGTGATGACAAATCCCCCTAAAGCCCGCAGAACCAAGTCATGAGTTTCAATGCAGGCTAGCAGAGAAGGATTGCTCCTCAGAAACACGGCTGCAGGGGAACAGAGAGCAAGCCCTGGTATGCGCTGGAAGGATTAAATTGTGCCCGGGCTCCCCTAGCTGGTTGCACTCGAAGTAAAGGCAGTGGAGGAAGCACTTCAGCCCACTTCCACAGCTGCCCCCTCCCTACACCCGATTGCCCTGCCACTGCCACTGCGGGCTGCTGCCCAGCTGAGAGCCTCCCTCAGGATGCTCTAGGCCCATGCAGATAAGCATATTAGCACAGCTCGTACCTGTACAATCGCATTACCGTTTGCACAAAAGCATGTTTCTTCTGGCTTGCACTGAGCTGTAGCATAAACGAATATCAGCTCCAAACCACTTAGGGATGCTGGTCCATGAGGATTTGTTTTGAATGAGCCCCTACTGGCAGCAGTATTAGGCTATGCGTGTGGCTTCATGGGCAACTTGAAAGATAGAGAGAGAGTGGGGAGATTGCAAGGCTAGGTGTAAAAAGTAATAGTTTAGCTGAGAAGGAAGCAAGCTGGGAATCGGGGTGAGATTCGGGGATCACAAGTCTGAGAACCCAGCTTGGAATGTTGTCCCAGGGACAACATTCATGCTGCAGGGGACAAGGAAGGGCGACCGTGATGCCACAGACCACTACCTGAGTGATGTTTGCGCTGGAGCACTTCATGAGTCCAGGGAAGGACAGTGATAGTGGGACGTTTTATCAATTATCTATTCATTACTAAACCAGCCTTTGCAAAGAGGAAAAAAGAGACTTGTCTCACTTATGGTAACATTTTCTGCTCCAACTGAACTTCAACTTAATACCATCAAAAAGTGAGCTAGGGGATTTGTGTGAGACTCACTCACCAACTGAGGAATTTCACATCTGAGATGATTGTCATCTCTCAATACTAGATAGACTGTAGGTCTGCAAAAGAAGAAAGAAAAAATTCTGTCAGTTGACTGTGGATGGAAAAAGAGTAGAATTCAGTTGCAGTGGACCAGGCTGCTGTGTTTTAGGTTTGAAATCTATTTTCTTTAAACAATTCCTTAGTCCTGTGGAAAAAGAAGTCACCATCTTTTTCTTTCACAATGAAAAAGAAATTACTTTGGATTCAAAACCTCAAAGAAAACATGTGAAAAAACAAAAATTTAGAGCAATATTGCTGTACAGACAGAATCTATTATGATACAATTATATGCCTGAGAGTGTTATTAATCTTAGAAGTGTTTTGTAGCATAAGATTCCAGGATGTACATGATTGTGCTTATATCCAGGGTTTTAAATATATAATCCCTGGCATATGAAAATAAACATAGATCTCCCTTTACTTTAGGTCATACTGTGTTTTGCCCAGGTTGGCAGGGGAGAGAAAGAAAGGCAGAAAGAGGAAAATGGAGATGAAGTGATCAAAAAATTGAAAATAAACCACGAAGTAAATAATAAATAAAACTTCTAGGACTTAGAGAAAAACTGAGAGTGGTGAGAGGGGAGAAAAAGCTTAATGCAAAAATAATGGAATCCAAAGCTGTAGAAGACACTCTTTTACACGTTTTCTCTCTCTGACAATTTTAAGGTAGAATGACCAGAACATTTCCTTTCAGGAGCAGGAAGAGGAGACTCAAAAGTTGAGCCTCCATCAATGTCCCAAAGATTGTGATGGGCTCGAGGAATGTTCAGCCTGAGGAGGGTCCTTCTCCCCTCTGGGAAGGCCTGCCTCTGTAAAGTCATCACATCATGCTCATAAATCAAAACTATGCTTTCATTGAGAAGAAATCCAGACTCAGGCTTCTAAATGCACAAAAAAAGAAGCAAACCATCTCTAACTGTGCTAGCAGTGATATAATGCAGATGTTTGTGGCTGGGATTAAGATACTTTATTATTTATGGCCTAAATACAGATACATTATCTACTCTCCAACCTACTGGATAGTAGCTGCTTTTTTTGCTACCTGTTTGACTACTTTATTCCTGATGTCCATCATAAACTTCAGATGTATGTCATCTAGAACTGTTCAGATGACAAATTTACTTCCACATTTTCTTCTGACACCTCCATCTTTGCAGCTATTTCATTGTTATTACTAGTTAAAAGCTGTCCCAATATCTTTAGCAGTGAAGATTAATGCAAAGAAATTACACATCTTCTCATCAATATCTTCATCTCTCTTTACTACCCTTTATTGCCTGTCTAGTCAGCAGACCTCTCCCATTTCTTTCACTGGTTTGCTGATTCAGATACACCTAAGTGATCTGGTAGTGTTTGGTTTTAGGCCTTATGCTATTTGCCATGGAAAATCCATCTTAATTCTTTTCTTTTCTAGATCCTACTCTAATTTATATTCTTGTTTATTGACTTTATTTGTGTCAAATTTCTAAATTCTGAAGACTTTCTCTTTTCCTCAAAGAACGCCGCAGCTATCTAGTTACATCGATAAGTCTCTTGCCTTTCTGGTTTCCTGTCTTATTTGGTGGTGCATACATTTTCTGAGTCTCAGTAGTCATCTTTCATATCTAAAATACTTTTTGGGGTTTTACTCCATTTAAGCTATTGGTTCTTTGTAACCAACCTTGACCTTTTAGTGAAGTCTCCCCTTTATAAAATACTGCTTCTTTCTGAGTTGCTTTCCTGGGTGTCAAACCTAACTATAACAGCTGCTGCTAGTCAGTGGCATGAGTCGTCTTCTTAGGTGAATTAGCTCCTGTATGTTACTTAAGACTAGATCAAAACTAGCTTCACCTTCTGCTTCAAAACTCCAAATAGCACATACTCTAAGTGTTAAGAAATTGGGAGTTTACATGTGGGGCCATCTGGGGAGACAGTAACAGCAGATCATGAAGCTCTGTTATGAAGCTGAAAAGCTGCTTCTGGTTGAAAAGCCTACACCCCTAAATGCTTGAAAACTGTTGCCAATTTTGCTAAAGAAGTAACTGAGAGCAGTGTCATGTTGTCCTCCCCTGTGTGAAGCTCATGCTGGGGGAAGGTGAAATCCAGCTGAGACAGGAACGGTGGGACAAGAAGACACGGGGTTATTCTCCAGGCTTTGAAGCAAGCCTGCACACCCTCTGCCTCTGCGAGTCTCCTCTTGGCATCATTCTGTTCTTATTCCTGCTCAACCTCTCCCTGGCAGGTTTGCTAGAAGAAGACGTTCAGCAGCAGATGCTACAGGTCCCCAGTCTGCTGGAGGGGCCAGTGGGACCTGCTGCTGTGGGGAAGGAGGCTCCCTAAAAGAAGCTTTCCCTCATCCCATTCATGAGTTAGTTTTCTGCTCTGTTTTCCTTAGTCATCTTCTGTTCCCCTCTGCTCACACACATCTCATCCCTGCCCCAGCCTCCTGGCCCAGCCAGCGCCTGCCTTGGTCCCAGCCCCCACCCCAGCTAGTCCACTGGCTTCCCCAAATCGTTATGCCCAGTCTCCATGCCTGCATACCTCTAGCTCCACACCCGCACTGCCTTCCTGAGTGCCCTCACTCTGTTTTGGGTCTCTGGTTCTGTCCTGTCAGCCTACATGGCCAAACACCAACCAATTCCCACTCTGGCTTGCAGCATCCATGCCGGCTGCTACCTGGTTATTGCCTTTGAAACACCCATGCACGTGACATGGCAGGACTCAGCTGGCACTTTAATTACATGCAGCAATGAATTACAGCTGGCCATTATAATTGCAGATGAGCACACCCTTTCTGCAAGCAGTGATGGATGGATTTAAATCCTTCTTGTCACCACCTTCTAGCTAGGAGGGAGGAGATGGCCCTGACATGTCTCCCACTGTGGTGGATTTGCATGTAACTCTGGGTGCATGTCAGAAACATTGTGGGTGCCCTGGAGCTAATGGCCCCATTAACTAATGGGAAATCTACCCCCCAGCTCCTCTATGTAGCTTCTTGCATCACTGCTGCCGAACATGAACCATGAGCTTGGGTTCCTCCCCAGAAACCCATCTAGGTGCCTTGTGAAACCAGCCCTGTTTGCCTTCCTTGTTTTGAACAGCCGATTTAGTCTGGTGGCGCACAGGAAAAGAGCAGGTGTGTTCAACCTGGTGTCCAGATTTAGAAGTTATATAGCTTGTTTTGCATTGCGGACCTCTCAGGGGCCGGGGAGGTGAGGAGCATGAATGGATCTCCACACAAACCTTGCTGGCCACACTTAAATGTCCCCCCGTGAGCTGTGTATTTCTTATAAACTTAATTGCCTGGGATTAGGGTCTATTTCCTGCCACTGCTGTCGAGGTTAGAAATTCTTTGGTGGCCGGAGAGCTTCTGCTCGGCGGTAAGCGTCCCATCCGCGGGCAGTCTGGGGCCGGCGCTGGCAGAAGCGGCCGCCCTTTGCACCAGCCACCGAGGCGCCCCTTCGCGGGGAAGAAAAGGCGCGGGTGAGTTCGGAGCAGAAATCCCAGTGCTAGGGATTTTCTGGCCACGGGGAACCGGAGGGGATTCCTCTAGGTGGCAGGAAGCGCACGCCCCGCTACCGGGGTGCCGTCGCCGCGAACACCGCGGCTGGCTGCAGCTCCCTGCCGCAGCTCCCCAACCGCAGGAGTTTATGAACTCGTAAGAGTATAAGTGAGGGTTATTCTGAGACGGGGATTACATTTTAAGAGTTGCTTGTCCACCAGCAATCTGAGTGACGGGCCCTGACCACGGAGCTTGTTTGCTCTGTACCGCAGGCTTTTGGTTTCGTGCTACGGTTAGCCACTAAGCCATTCCCTTCCCTTCACCCAGGGTGATGCCGTCCAGGGTTTGCTTACCTATGTAGCAAGAAGAGGTTTACATGTTTTCAAAGCAATAAAGTCAGCGTGTAGCAGGCAGATATAATGAGCACCACATAAACCAGTTGGAATCTGGGTGCCTGCTCCACTGGCATGCTAAAAAAATGTTGGTATGAGCTTTAGCGGATTTAAGGCACAAGTCAAAAAGATTGGATTTTTTCCCCTGGCTGTGAACTCTTTATTTCTCTCTATCCCAATTCGTGTTACTGGCAAGCACCAGAATATGTCCTTCAAACGGGCCTGAGCATTAGTTCGAAGAGTGTCGAAATGCGTAAGTGACTGTACCGAGCGTGTACTGATGTGGTCCGGTCTGTCCGCTGTGACCAGAAGGGAAGACAAGGCTGCCTTTATACCCCCACTAACCCTCACCTGGGCATAGGCTGACACAAACCCTTCACTCACGCAGGGCCCTTTTCTGCCCTCTTCTGCGCCTGCTAGCAGAGTCTCCTCCCCAGGACAGCTCTCCTCCCTGGGCACTCTGCACGTGGTCTCACCCTGAGCTCCAGCTTCTCCCCCGACAACTCCTTGCTCTTGTGGGAAATGGCAAGCAGATGATGGAAAGCTATGCACTGCTGAGGAGCTCTGCTTTATCTGCTTTATTTTTCTGCAGAAAAGGTCCCTTTGGGCATCAGCTTTAAGTTCTCTTTTCTCCCCAGAGTGTGATGAAAAGGACCTTAGAAGGGCTGTGGCTCTGGCTCTGGATGTTTGTTGTGGACCAAGTTACACAATGTACTGCTGTGACATCTGCAGATTCATTTTTGGCCCATTTCTTGGGGCCATAGTTAACATCCACATGGGGAAATCTTGTTTTTAAGAACAAGAAGGACTATTCTAGTTTCTAGTTTTTCTGTGACCTCATTCAATCTGAATCATGTCCAATATACTTCTAGCTGCATCTTTTACAAGGATGAAGGAACTGGGTTTTTTAATGGTGGCACAGGTTGCTTAGGTGAGCGTATTGATAAGATGAAATTTTCCTGATGAGTAAATCATGACCAGAAACTTAAGAACAGTAAATACTACTTGTTCTGTTTAGTGAGAAAATGATGTTATTTTCATTGCACCTGTCATTTAAATCCTATGATTATTCTTCAAAGTGATATTATAGAGATTTGTAGTTATTAAAATCATTTCAGATGGGATCAATAATAGTATTATGCACCTGCAGAGTGACTGTCAATCCAAAGAGTTCAAAGAGCTTTGCCAGCATTATTTTGGCCTCCCAGCACCACTGTCCCAAGCAACATCCAGATGCACTAATCCCAGTTTTTAAGTTGTTCTCAAGTCTGCAAAGAACTGAATGCTAATGACCCTGCTCGGTTTACCTCCACTCTTTACCCATGAGGCAATCAGCTATTCATTCCAAAAAGCCTGAAATAAAAGGTGCTGGTTTTGAGTCAGAGGGGAAAGTAGTGCTTGTGTTTGCACAATGCACATCTGTGTGTAATTAATGAATTCAGACCTAATTCAGCACCAGGTCTGATATATAACTCAGTAGTGATCAGACGTTCGTCCTGCCAGAAACCAAGCCCCAAACCCCATGCAGCTCGCTCTGTCCTGTCACCTTTATTCGATTTCCATCTCTGTCATTGGTCAAGATGTGTCCCTCTGATAGGTCATGAACTTGTAAATAACACAAAGATGTTGCAAGTTGTATCATTTTTTATTGACATTGTTGGTATTCTCAGGGATAAGTCCCTGCATTTTGAAGGTAAACTCCAAGAGCATGAATAGTAATTTTGAAGCACAGATAACATAGTCTGTAACTTTGTCTTCATTAACAAGCACAGCGTGCAATACAAGCTAGCTGCAGTGCAGTAAAGCAAGTTCTTTACCATCTCTTCTATCACATTTCATAGGAGCAGTTCGTTTACAGTAGATTAATGTCCTAACCTCTTAGCTTATTAGTGTGAAACACAATCAACCCTATGTAATAAGATTAGACAGCAGGAGCTTAACCCAGTGCTAATTTTTAATACATTTTCTCCCAGTTAGAACATACGATGAGAGCTAGTAGACTGGAAACTGACTATCTGTTCATGCACAGTAGGAAAGTCATCATTATTTTTCACAAAAGTGACCAGTTGCAAATAAATATTTCTTGTGCTTTACATTTTTGTTCTGCTCCACCCAGATCTGGGCTCTTAGCTTTAAGAGGATAATAAAGCTTGAGTGGTTGGACAACATTACCGAACAAGACTCAGTATGATCCTGGGATAGGAGAGGTCTGATCTGATTACCCTGCATACAGGATTAAGAAATGATGGGCAAGTAACTTCAGTTTCTGCTGGAGACAGTGTTTCATGTTGCCAATTGTTCTCATCTGTAGTCCTTTGTAATGAATGAAAAAATGCTCAATGACTTCAGCTAACTATTCCTGAAACCCCGGAGTGGTAGTATGAAATTTTCACCATTGCTCAATGCTGCACGGGATGTGATTTTTACTGCTTGCCACTGTTGCCTTAGACCTGCAGTTATGAAATCAGGATTTCAGCAAGTTGCATACAATGCTGCCTGCCACGTGTTTCCCTGTTGTCTATCCTCACAGGCACACACTCCTCTGTTGGAAGGCCCCTGCAACCTCACTATCAGGATGGAGGACGTAATTTTCTAAGAGGTGCACGAGGGACAAAAAGCTAAATTCCTTGGTGTAATTGAAAATTCCATGCAGAGCTTGCTTACCATAAGGCTTTACAGTTCCAGGACAAGAGGAAGTTAGCTTTGCATAGTGAGAAACCACTGTGGCTACATAATAGTCCCCTTAAAGACGATTGCATATTACCTTGAATTTTTATATTAAAAAAATCATCTCAATAGCAAATCTATCATTTTTCCCCATGGCTATGTTTTATCAAAAGCCATCTGTATAACAAGGAGCTTTTCAACAATAGGAAAGTCATTTTGTCAGTTGAACATGCTATATAATTAAAGGATTAGCATTTTCTCTGAAATGGAATTAAGAAACAGAAACAGGTCTTGAGTTAACTCCTTCATGGTTAGATGACTGGCCAGGGATTTAAAGGTGCAAAATTTCATTGGGAAATGTGCATTTTGGCTAGAGCTGTGCAAAATACTGCTGTGAAGATATTTTGGACTGAAATATTTGGAAAATTTTCTGTCAGAATTTTGATGGAAGGAGACTGTTAGAGGAAGAATGATGTGAAAAGCTGGAATGAGGACAAAGAAACGTGTATTTTCCAATCCAGTAGCCCTTCAGTCTCCTACTGCAGACGGTGATCTCAAACCCATACACACGCTCACTTGCACACACATTTACCTAAGTCTGAAAATATGCAAATACAAACTTTGAGAAAATACACCTTTTCAGTTTTTACATATTCAATGTGGCAAGTCTCCAGCACTTCATAATAATTCTGTGTAACTTGTTACTGGGGCAATACGTGTCTGAGCATCACCCACTTGCATGTGGATTTTTGGGCCTGCCTAGAACACCTGGATACCCATCAGTCCTAGCAAGGCCATATGTCTATTTTGTTACTGCCTTAGTTATGGGTTGTAAATACTGAGACTAATTTTATCTTTCTTTTCACAGGAAGCTAAATCTCTTGAAATTATCACTATAGTTTTAGAGGAAAGAATGGCATGGAAATGCATGTATTTTTAAGGTGAGGAGTTTCTCACAAAGATTTCAAAAGTTTTTTTTACACTCAGATAACTAGCATCTTTTCACAGTTTTGTGGGCCCTGTAAGAAATTGCAGGATTAACTGGTGAGCAGCTATCAGGAGACGACCACGTGCACGTTCCTGTCCAGTTTACTGTGAACAGCTTCTGTTTCCTCTGGCTTTTGACTATTAGGGTTGTGCAATTTCCCTGTCACTGGACTAAGGACACCAATGGGTCATACCATCTGCACAGAGATCTCATGCTATCACTTTTTCTCTCACCTTTTCCTTTGCTGGTGTCACCACAATTTCTTTGCCACTGAGGTTCATGACTTGAATGGTATCTTGATGCCATCTTCTGCTTTGCTTGTAGCCTTACTTTTAGCTTGACTTGTAGCCTCTGGGGCTATACCTCAGCTCCTGCATCTTCCTTCACACTGGAAGAGGCATCTTCTTTCTCTTTTCCTCTCCTCAGGCAAAGCGGTTGGGGCCTTCCTTGGCTCCGGCTGTGCTCCCTGCTGCCTCCTTATGTCCCAACCAGGCAGAACCTCCTAGGCACAGGCTCTTGGCAATGCTGTGATTCTCCTCCTTGCCTGCCATTCTCATCATATCACATCACATCACATCACATCACATCACATCACATCACATCACATCACATCACATCACATCTGCCTTTCACTGTTTTTGCTGGCCTCCCCTAAGTCACCATGCATCCTCCCCTCTTGTCACCGTGGGTCTGCCATGGGCTTCTGTACATTACAGGGTGCAAGCTAGCTCTGAATGGGCTGGTTTGGGGATCAGGAGCTGTATAGTCATAAAAGCTCAGGGCCATCTCTTGTTATCCATCCCTGCTCCACTTACCCCAGGCAGAATTTGTGTTTCCTTCACAACTACCCTGGGTGTCTTTGCATGGTACTTTATTATGCTGCACTGACACACTTTGCACTCAAAATGTGTAGTTTTCTCGCTCAAGGCCTAGAGAATTGACCTTTCTGCTTGTTCAGTGGTGCCCTTTACTGTTACATGTCTCCCACTCAGTTTGCTCTATGACTTGTGACTGACATGCAGTCTCAAACCCATGAAAAATATTCTCTATCAACTCCAAAGATTTTTAAAAGACTGTCATGAGGCTGGGCAGGTGAAAAAATACATGTCTTTTGTTTGCAGAATGAGATGTTTCATTCAATCCCTTCTTTAAAATTTCAGCTCCATTAAATAAAGTTAAAACTGAAGTAAAATTGAAAGACTTCATTTTGGAATTAGCAAAATGTTTTAAATACATCTGCTGTCTTTGCACTAAAAAAGGCTCCAGGCATAAAACTCCAATCAGTTCTATCTAGTAGAAGAGCTTGCACACCGATTTGTGTGTCTGCTTGTCATGGAGGTGTCTCTCTGCTATCCTCCGTCCCCGTCACTAAGCATGAAACACCCGCAGCACTGTTTCAAATGGTCTTGGCTTTCCCTCAAGCCTTTGCCTCAGACCAGCTTCTGTCACAAGGTCTTATGTTAAAAAATGATAGCTTAACAGTCATTTTAGGAACATTTTGTTTGTAATGTTTTATCCTGACAAACTGCACTTTGTATTCTCCATCGGCCTTTTGTATATGTCTTGTTCCAGACAAACAGTTTGCAACAGGGAAGGAGTCTTTGGATAGATCCTACTGGTACTACGCTGTCATCTAAATGGAAATTGTAGAGTAATTTATTAATCTTTCAGTTCCTTATCACAAAGTCAGATGCAGTGGGGCAGGTGTTCACACACGCACTCAGAGACACACACGCACCCTCTGCTGCTCTGCAACACTGCAGACTTTCCCCAGCTTTTTGGAAAGAAGATGCATGTGTGCACTAAGGAGAAAGGGGGTCTTGCATAAACTGCCTGTCCTCCCACAGCAGACATTTCATTGCATTATAGAATTGCACTAGAAGAACTAATGGTGTTGGGGGGAAGGATTAAAACCCTCGTTGATCTCCTTTTTGGTAAAACTAGGCCTGCTTACTTCAATAAATAGAGAGGAGCCTAGCTCTGCATTCTTTCTGCTTTTATATGAGTAAATACTTTTATATGAGTAAAAATAATGACACTTTCCAAGAAAATTACAACCTTCTGTTGACTCCTTTCTTTTCAATAATGAGTTCTAGTTTTAAAAATCTTAAAGAAGACTTGACAGCTAAACAGACCTCACATTTCCCCATTTACTTGTTTGGAGGACCTAATTTAGTGTAAGAAGTCTCTGTGTACAGAAAGGAACAGAAAAAGCAACTAATAACGTTTGTGAACGGTTAGATGATGATTCTGCCTCGATCCATAATTTTGGTGCAGAACCATGTGGCTGCTCACTTCTAAATCCAATAGAGCCTAAGGGTTTAGAGGATAGACAGCAGTTCTGCTTGACTGTGTCCAGACAGACACAGACAAGAAGGATTACCTGTGCAGTACTAATGCCCTCTAGATAGGTGATTAATGTGGTGCAAGATAATTACTTCTGACATCTCTCATTCCTACTTTAAGGAAAACAGTGATGGTCTGGTGCAGATGTGTATAGATCATGATCATGTGGCTCCTGACACTGCTGCAATGATCCCTTTGCTCTGATTCAGCTCACATTAAAGCCAATCGGAGATTTTCTGCTGGCTCTAGAGGCAGCTGGCTAAGACCCTGCTGTAGAAAAGTCTTAGAAAGGAGTTGTGAGATAGAAGGAACAAACCAGTCCCAGCACCCTTGACTTTAATGCATTTAGTGCTCAGTGACTGCTGCAGCAGAAAATCTCCCCCCACACTTCATGCACATGATTGATAGACACAATTTTCCAGCGTATTGCTCTGCTGTTCTGAGCTGCTTCCAAAAAGGGATAGTCTGCTTTTTTAGCCATAGCAACTTCAGGATCTGCTTCTGGCAGGTTGGCACTGTGTGTAATCATTCTGGTTAAGTTTCTAGCCAGCAAAGAGCATCAGGTCAGTCTTAGCAAATGAAAAAACAGCTGTATCGACCGAGCCGGCCTACCACAAACTCCCTGCAAGAATTTTCATGACTGCTTACTATATTCAGACATGAAATAAAATACCCACAATTCAAGTTGTTCTCTCCCCAGCTTTGCAGCTCGCGGTAATGCACGTCATCCCTAATTTGAGCTGTGATAGCGCAGCTATGCACAGTCCCACCATGCTGCCCAAAATCCTGGCTTGGATGAGGCCTCTGATGACCAGTGAAGGTGTCTGGGGAGTAGAGGTCAGTGTCAAGGCCTGGGCATGTCTCATCTCCTTGGCTGAGGCTCTTTGGCTGGGAAGAGCCATCATGGGGAAGCTGGAGGCAAGCGCTGCCCCTCCATCCCCAGGGAGCTGCATATCATTGGGAATGCTTGCCCCAGCCCTGCAGTATGGCTGTGGACCAGTACCCCTCGATCCAGACCCTGATCCAGACCTGATGCTGTGCCCTGGCAGAGGTCTGGAGATGTTGTGGCAGAAAAAGAAGACTTCCTTCCTGGCAGATCCAAAAAAACACCTGGGTACATTGCAACAAAATCTTTGTGTGCAGCTAGTGGACCATTTCTACTGGCTGGGACCTGTTCCAGTGACTCTCACATCTTCATGAGGATGTGAAAAATAATGGGGGTTTTTATTGTTTTTTGACATTACAGAGATAGATCATGCTTTTTTAATGTCAGCTTTCCGCTGGTATCTATTGAGCATAGCTCTGGGCTTTTACCTCACCACAAAACAATTAACCTATATCCATACTGGACCAAAACCTATATTGCTGAAACTGTTCAAATACACTGTAATTCAGGACTACTTCAGAATAAAATAGTTTCAAAGTGGCTGAGCTGGCCAGGATTGATGGGGCCAAACCATTAGTCCACACTGACTGGTAAACTATATTGACCCATTTTAGGCTAGGGTAATTCCTTCTGGTGTTTTGAACCCTTTCAACTTAAACAATTTTAAAACAAATGCAGATTGGGTCTTAGGAGGTGAATTCAACTCTAGAACTAGATTTTTCAGCCTTTGAACCATTTTTAATATAGAAGCTGCTCTTCAATGAAATTAATTAAAACATGTAAAGAGTTTGTTTTCTGCAAACTTTTTGTCCTAAAAGTGGAAATTTGAGCCTGGGAGGGTGGACTGAAGGCTGGTCCAGCTCTTTCAATTTGGAAATATCAAAACACTTTTAATCAAAAGCAATTTTTTCTACATCCCCAATGGGAAACATTACCTTTTTGCTCCATCTAACATTAAGAAATCTCTGCATTGCTGTCATGCTTTGTGGAAATTGTAGTTCAGCTGCCACATGCCCCCTCCCATCTGGCAGGACATTTTGGTGGGATGCATAATAGATACAATTCTCCTGTGGTACACCATGAGGCATCAGTCAGATAACAGTGCATATTAAGTAATGCAACACAGTCATATAGTTGTCACGTGGGAAAGAGAGATCATACAACTGAAACACAATTTTCTGAAAGCCACAGAGTTTTGCCACAGTTTGTAGTCAAACTGCTTCCAAATAAAACATTTCCCCCTGGTTCAACATGCTGAAATCTTTTACGTAAGCTTTCCCAAGAGAAACTTTTGATTTTCAGTTCCGTTCAATGTTCGCAAAATCATGTAATCAGCTTGGTATTTGGAAAAAAGGGAAGCTACTGCCTTAAAAAAAAGGCAGCTCAATCTATTTAGTAAAATGGCAACCAACTATTTAGCTTATTTTTCCTTGATTCTTACAAGAAACTCTTCTTTAATCTGGCAAGTTAAACTCATAGTTCATAGCATATTGTCTTTCCAGTAATGTATCCTTTATCCAGACACAGCACTTATCTCAGGACCCAGGGTAATGTGCAGAAAGAGATACTCTGAACTCACACTCTGTACTCACACTCTGTACTGAATTATACTACAGTATTAACTTGAGATGGGGAAGGTGTGTTCACTAACGTCAAGAAATCATCATATCCTTTGCAAAATTTAAAACTTAATGGATATTTATCAACAACTGCCATTTTGTCTCTGCAGAAGAGATACAGTTACATCTCATACGTATGATTTTAATCAGCTGTACAGTAAAGTTGAAATAGTGCAATCTCTCTTTGTTATTCTACGTGTTAAACTTAATCTGGTGCCTCTAGCTGAAAACAATATTCTTAAACATCTCTCTTAATTATTAACATAATATACATAACCTAATGCCACAAAGCTATGTTATAACTTCTTAAATATTTATACTATCTTTACAGTAATTTATCTTTGTATTTTTTATTGAGTTTATGTAAGATAATCTCCTCTGGAATATCTAAACAAAGCAACTAATATATTAATTGAAGCATTTTAGAAATGCAGTTTACCAGAGCTAACCTTCACTTTGCTGAACCCTCTAGCACTTGTTTGATCTAACATCCATCTTTGAAGAGATTTGACAGTCTCTGTGGATGAAGGGATAGCACGTTGACCATAAAATTGTGCAGTTTTCCAAGATGGTTCACTAGGACTGCACATCAGGTGTGTTATGTGGCCATTGCCCCTCACTTTCAAGGTTACTGGTGACATCAACTCCCAAGACTCAGCTGAATAGCTATGGTTTAAATCCACAGCTGGTGCTTAACTGTCAATGGATTAAGTAAAACACCAAGGGAGTGTAAAGAGGTAGAAATAAGCAACGTGACTTGAACAGAATTAATTCATGCCACATAGGAGCTGTGCTTATGCCTTCCCACCTTTTTTTTTGTGGTTCTTCTCTTGCTGCTGGCAGTTTCTGCCCGGGTACAGAAATAGCAGGTCTGACATCCCGCTTTGATGGTGCAGGGGGTACTGTTTCATGTGAACTGGGTTAGGTAAGCACCTGGATCACAGGATGTTTATCCAAAGCAAATGAAGCCCTGAAGCTTAGATTATGGCAGGTAACAGATCAGATCAGCCGATGCCAGCGGAGCCTGCAGGAAGGGACATGACTGAGTGACAAGATACGCCCACAGCTCTGTGCCAGGGCCCCTGCTCTCCCTGCTGCAGGAGCACTGTGACACACAGGAGGTGACATACCATCCTCTCGCTGCCCATCCTGGAGTGTATCAGATGTGGTGCAAGGGTTCATGCCCCAACACCTGCAGTGTCCTTTGATGATGAGGAAGTTGGCCTGCTGGGAATCCAGGAGCCTGCTCACTCAGTCCTTCCAGCAAATAACACCTAAAATGAACAAACTGTTGGACAATAACAATAAACAAATAACCTGCTTCAAACAAAAATATTATGGAAATCACACATGATGCTTATGGGTAATCAGAACTTGGAAACAGAGGTACCTGATAAGGAAGGCTAAAAGTATTAGTTAAAAAAAAATCTCTGACAAATAGGGGTGGGGTAAAGGGAGGAATTCTAAAAAAATTTCTCACGGTGAAATGGTGACTTAAGGTGTACAGAATGGAAGAATTTCATACAGCTCTCTCTAGCTGGAAAGAGACTTTCTAACCTGCTATTGTTGATTTTCTTATAAACCAACCCTGAGAGAGTAGCAGAGGACTGAAAATTCTGATTTAATGCCAGTATTTGAAAAAGTAAACAGGATAATCACAGTATGTATATAACTGGGTAGCCTGGCATAGGTGTTAAGTGAAGTTGCACAAAGGTTGTTACAGCAAATCATTTTAGTTTTTCAATAACAGGCCTTGTAACATAACCTTGGTGTTTTTTTCCGAGGAAATTTGATGTTTGAGAAAGATAACAGTGCTGCTAGCTTATCATCATCATAACAATTGTGTTTCACCATCATTGCCCAAAACAGCCCTAAGGTTTGCTCTGCGCTACTATGATATCTGTAAGTGAAAGGTGTGGGAACTGGCAAAAGCCATTTAAGCAGTCTGGTAGCACATCAGCCAGTCTAAGATCTAATGTCTTTTAATGCAGAATACAGTGGCTTCCAGCAGACTGACCACAGTCCTTTGGAGCTAGATCTGGTACATTTGTGTCCTATAGTCAATAAGCACAGTTAGGATGCTGCAGAGTCTACATGAGCTTTTCATTATTGGTGTTGTACAGGTAGCAAAGAGAAACAACAGAATATTTGACTGAGTCCCATTTGGTGTGCAGATAAAAGAAACACATTCCAGACTTAGCACGGTAGTAAAAATAGAGAGTATAATAGACATATATTAAAACTTGCTTGAAAATGACGGAAAATGGAGAAACAGTGTGCTAGATCATTCCCAGTATGCTTGTCAGAGATCTGATTTTGGCCAAACAACGCTCAATGACTTTTTCAGTGTATGGGAGGAACTTATGAAACCAGTGCTAGTGGAAGTGTGAAAGAATACAAAAAGTGGAATTTGTAAATAATTGCATGGTTTCATCATCTGTACGTACTGATAAGAGTCAGTTGGGAAATAGAGCAATATGTCAGTGCTGGACCATAACACTAGAAAAACAGTAGGGATAAAATATCCTTATAAAATATGGAACTTTACCCTGTGGATCAATATGAAAAACACATAAAAATCATATTAGGCAGCCCATTAAGCATGTGGTCTTATGGCAACATAGCAGCTAAGTTTGTGAATGCCATCTTTCACTGCAGATGCAAGAGGCAATCAAAATAGGAAAAGGGGTATTATCTCTGTCTCCAACATGAATAACAGCATTACTGAAGTATAGACCTTGTGTCCTCACTTCAAAAAGGGCATCAAGAAACTGGAGTGTGTTCAGAAAAGGTTTATAAGCATAATTCAGTGTCTATAAAACATACCTGACAGATTGAGATTTAAGAGACTTAGTCTATTTTATTTATCCAAGAGAAGATTTAGAAGTGAATTAATTCCAGCCTCGAAATGCTTACATGGAAAAATACTTCAGATTATGGCAGACTCTGATTTAACAGGAAAAATCATATTGAGATCAAGTGGTTGAAAGCTGGAATGAGACAAGCAGATGACAAATGAAGCGCAAATCTTTAAAAGGGAAACTACCTAAGCTTTGGAGCAATTTGGGTATGGATGTGGTACATTTTCCCACACCTGATGCTTTTAAGTCATAAATTGATATTTATTCTAAAAGATATCCATAAAGCTCAAACAGAAACTACAATCTTGGTGCAGAAGTTATTGGACAAGGTTTTCCTGGCTTGCAAAAGGTAAGACTGTATGAACCTAATGCTCCCTTTGCATGCCTGGTTCTGTCAGCCACATGAACATGGCAGTAATATGGCTAAAAAGGATCTATGGTTAATTGTGAAGCTTAAAAGATCTTCTAGGTAAAGTTATTCTAGAATTCCATCTATGATGCCTATACAGCATTTTACAAAACTTTGAAAAACAGCTGCTCTCTGTATTTCTAGGGCAGGACCGGCTGAAACTCATCAGAAACAAGATAGGACCCTAACATCAGTTATGACGACTACTCTAACCTCATGTGATCATGTTTCCAACAACTTAGCATGTGTGACAAGCCCTTTGTCCTGCTGCTCTCCTCAGACTGAACTGGGATTCACATGCTTCATGCATGAACTGTGAACTTTAACATCCTGAACTCACAGAAGCCCCACAAACATCTTTAACGTCCTTGAATTCAAGACATCTCAATATAACCCACTGCTAATCCTGAGAAGCTAAATGCATGTATAAAGTGCTCTGAGCACTTTTGGGAAACAGATGAGAAAGTACTCGTGCAAGGCTATATATTGATGGGTGTATACATTAGGTACAAACACATTGAGTGATGGAGTAGAAGTTATATGCTTGTGGATTCAGAGCTATGATTTCATGGCCAAAATACAGTAAATCTGCAGATCTCTGCAAATCCCTAAATTTTCCTGCAGTTTTGCTCTTCCTGTGTTCTATAGACAGGTGGTCTACAGCAGTCATTTATCACTAAAAGAACCACAAAGCTACCTTTGAATGACTCACCTCCAAGTAATTCTGCATGCAGTTAGTACAGCCAAAAGATCCCATTGGCGATGCCCTGTCCTCCTCGCCAGATGCCATAGCTGTCCCCAGCAGCCCTATGCAGACTTGCTTTCCTTCTTGTAGGAGTGGATCGACTTTATTCAAGTCCATCCTGTCTCGCTGTGGGTAGATAGGTGGGATGGTAACAGCTGATCTGGATGGGTCAGAGGTCACTCAAAAGCTACCTGGAGCAGCTGCTGAACGAGGAATCACTTGGGGTGAAGGAGCAGGACAGGGCTGCTGGGGGCCAAGGTAGTTCAGTGTAGCTCTGCTGATCACCATCCTGTTGCCTTCTCTGCAAAAACTGATCTTTTTGCCACCCACCAAAGTTGAAAGCTTGCCTTACTTCTTCACCCTTCAGGGTGTTGTGTATTTTTTCACCCTTCAGGGCGTTGTTGGTCCTAGCTGCAGTGTGACATGTGCCAGCATCTGGCCAGCACATGCCAGCCTGCACTGCCGTGCCAGCCATCTCTGAGGAAAGCTTTCACAGGGAAGCCACAACCCTTCACATGTTTCCCACCACAATTTCAGATTTCTAAACAGAGCATTCTTCACCTGCCCTTTAATCAGATGAAACTGCTTATTTGAAGGAAAAAGGATCTAGGGTGTTTTCTACTATTTTTCATTCCAAGTATTTCTGCCAGGGTTTGTGAGTGATGACTTGTTCACTCTTGCTGTCCTGTGCTGGGTTAGATCATTTCTTCCAAAAGAGCAGTAAACTATTCATGCGGGATATAAATCTTTGAAGAAGGCTGTTTTTCTGCTAACCCAGTAACTGGAGCTTGCTACATATATTAACGGGGTTTTATTTTAATTTTTCTTCTCCTCAGTGGATGCTTACCACTGTTCTCTCAGCAGCCTCATGAAGTACGTTTGACCTGCCCATTCCCTAATTGCCTATCACTGGATGGACACAGAGACTCTTGATGACAGAGAGCAAGAAACCCTCTTAAAATCCAGACCAAACTATTCCTCATCTGCCTTTGGATGTTTTCATTGAGTCCTTTTCTCTTCTTCTATTTTATTTTGTGGCTGTAAGACACCATGGTGGGATAATCTGACTTTGAAAAAATAACAGCAAAGTAGAGAGGGGGTTGACATGGTCTAGTACTGGCAATAATCCTGCTTTGAGGTGGAGGTTGGACTCAATGACCTCCAGACATCCCTTCCAACCAGCATTTCTAGAAGTCTATCAACTCAGGCTAAAATATATCAGCAGAAAAATTCAAGCAGTTTTACTGAGGGATGACTGTTCTGAGCCAATCCAGCTTAAAATAAATCTATGTTTTTAGTCACCTTTCGGAGTGCAAAAGAGACAAAGGAAATTCTATTTAATTCAGTGAAAAAGCAAGGTTGTATGACAGAGCTGTGTGAGCCATTCCTGTTTTTATCCAGAACAGGTTTGCCGGCTTTGTGTCAGAAACAGTTTACATGGATTTGCAGGTCCTAAAGTGTGGAAATGTATGTATTTGAACAAATCCAGCTTCCCCTCACCCAAATCCTGTTGTGAATCCAAGGCAAGGTTCAGAATCAGTAGTCCTATGGATGTTTGCATATGTTCACCTTACACAGGATATGGCCCATAATGAATAGTGTAGCTTGAAGAAGAAGGATTACAGAAGATTATGGTGGGAAAGACATTCAAGAACCACTAATTTCAGCCACGAATTCCTGTTGATTAGTTTCTGAAAGCTAAGTTGCCCATACTATGTTTGGATGATTGGTGTGGTGAAAACTGTTGGTAACTCACCAGTTGTACGTCCTTAACGCCTTTGCAAGAGGGTTATGTTACATGGCTTGGCACTTTTGCATGTATTGATAGCAGCCAGGCAACCCAAATACGTTCCTTTTTCATCCACTTAAACTGCTGTATGGGATCAAAGCCAACAAACATATCAAGTTAGGGCACAACAAAATATAAGAATAAGCCTTACATTTCTTCCACTTTTCCTGCAAAATAATTTTAAAGGTGTGGTACTGAGAGTTAGGGCTCCCTTGGCAGAAGAAGCATAAAATGGTATTGCTTAATGCATTGAGTTGCTAGTATCTATGCAAAGAATCCAGCAAGAGAATAAATCACCCATTGTTGATTTATAACAGCATAACTTGGTGATAGAAAAAGTGTGAGGTGAGAATCAGGCCCATACAACTTCCTTTTTGGATTCATTTGGATGAGATCCCAAATGCCCACACACTTAGGCATTATTATCCTCAATTTGCTGTTTTGTGCAACTTTATTTGGCCAGCTCCATATTTAGCAGAAGTTGGAGGCATTCCACTGAAGTCCTATGGAGAAAGCCAGATGATCAGAGCTTCATAACACAAAAGAAAGCTCAACACTTGTTGGAATGTATCAAGAGAAATCTCCCATCCCTCCCAAAACTCACATTACAATCTGGAAACAGTGCTGCGGATTTAATTTACCAAGTGTCTTGCACAATAGCCCACTCCACATGAAGACAATGATGTCTTTCTACTATCATTTCATTAAAAAAACACTCTTTTTTTTTGTTGCATGAAACAGTAACAGCTATGCAAATTCATTTTCTAGCACAGGCCCAGAGTAAAATCCCACCTTTAATGAGAATTTTGCTGCTGACTTCAAAAGAATTTTGCTGCTGACGTCAAAAGAATTTTATGGACTGTGCTTGCACACTTGCATATGGATGAGAGCTTCATTCAGTAACCTATACCTTTCTTTCTTTCTTTCTTTTGCTCTGACAGAGCATGTAGCTTCTGGTAGAGATCCAGTTATCCTTTGTAGTGAAATTGCTTATCAGACTGTGAATTCAAAATTCCTTTAGAAAAGTTTGCAAAACAAGACTTGCAAAGATAATATGAAATATATCCCCATCTCCCTATGTACACATGCTGTATGGCATACCATTATATCATTTTCCCTGTGTCTGCCATAAAAGGCAAGAACTTGAGTGTAGAAGACAAGGGGCTGATGAATGCGTGTAATTTACTGAAACTGTTGGGCTAATCCCCTCCTCCCACCCTCTTGGCTGAGCTGTGAGAGCCATAAGCCAGCTGGATGAACTCCCTGAAAGGAGGAACAGATAGGAGCACTCTGATAAGAAACAGAGCATTCACTTGTCCTAGTTACAGTCAGAGAACAATCAGCACCAGATCTGCTCTCTCAAAAGGTGGATGACTTTCTTGCACAAAAGATATGCTGCTGTATTTAGCAGCAAGGCCAGGTCCTTTGAAACATATGGAAGGACCTCTACTGGCATGCATTATCTCTTATTTCAGGAACAAGGCTTTGCATGTTGTGACTGTAGTTTTTAAAAGTGTCATGTGGACCCTGCATTATCCAAGTGTTTCTTAGGTATTGCATGTGAGGGTAAAAAGGGTTTTGATAAATGAAATTCAGAAGCACAGCTTATTCAAGTTCTTATTTACATCCAAGCATGTCTCCATGCTGGTGGCAGGAACAGACAACCGCACATCTCAGACCATATGCAAATGGATTTTGGTGCCTGGATTAGAACTAAGGTGCCCATTCCAAAGCTGTGACTCTGAAACCTCCTGTGGCTACAGCATACCTTACAGATATCTAAAAACCCTTCACTCTTCATGCTGTTTTAATGCCCATGGTTCTTAACAGCATGTATTGGTGAATGTTCATGGGCACTTCATATTTGACAGAGCTAAACAGCTTGCAGCCTAAACAGCAAATGCCACTCCTAATCCATGAAATCCTACCTAAGCTTCCCAAAGGCACATGAAATTTTGTTAAGCATTTGCAAAAAATACCTGTCCTTCCAGAACAGAGCTTGGAACAACGACAGTGGCAGACATGATTTTATATTAAAATAATTGTGTGTAAGTGTTAAATTGGGAGATAAAGGACAGTGTCCATTGCCTTTTATATAATAGCCTATCTGGATCACTCCCCCAAGAGACGGGAGGCTTTGAGGTAAATTACAGTTTCTTCCTGAGGGTTTTGAAGACACATTAGTAAGGACACATTGCTTTTCTTACCCCAGTGGAGGCTGGAATACTGTAGAAACACTCTCCAGTCTCCTAGCTGAAGCTGAGCAATTAGAAAGTAGTCCAAGATGTATTGGTCCAGAAAAGAAAGCCCATGAGAAGCACAGCGAATGGAGGCTAGAATAAAATGCATGATCAGCTGTAGAAACTGAATTGAACTTGCCATACCATGTAGTAAAAATCATGAAGCACAGGAAGTACTGAATTCTCTGAGCAATCTAACAAAGATCTTTATCAGTTGCTTTCCAGATAATTTTAGTTCTTTGACACAACTTATTGATTTGTCATGTTTCTGGTTAACTTTCAGTTACAGTCAGATACCTGACTACTAACCTTTTACAAATATATTAGGAACAAGAAGATGACTGGGAGTAGTCAGCACGCACTTAGGAAGGGGAAATCACTCCTGACCAACTGGATAGCCTTCTATGATGAAATGACTGGCTCGGTGGACAAGGGGAGACTAGTGGATGTTGCTTATCTTGATGTCTGAGAGGCTTTTTATGCTGTCTCCCATAGCATCCTAATAGACTAGTTGATGAAGTATGGGCTAGGTAAGTGAACACAGAGGTGGACTGAAATCTGGCTGAACTTCTGGGCTCAGAAGGTTGTGATCAGTGGCATGAAGTCCCATTAGAGGCCAGTCCCTAGTGGTGTATGCCAGGCACTGATACTGGAACCAATGCTGATTAAAACCTTTGCTAATAACTGGGACGCTGGGACAGAGTGCACCCTCACCAAGTTTGCAGATGATACACAACTGGGAGGAGTGATTGGCAAATCAGATGGTGGTGCTGCCATTCAGAGGGACCTGGACAGCCTGGAGAAATGGGCTCAAAAGAGTCTCATGAAGTTCAATAAAGGGAAATGGAAGGTCCTTCCCCTGGGGAGGAACAACCCCAGGTACACACTGGGAGCCTACCAGCTGGAAAGCAGTTCTGCAGAGAAGGACCTGGGGATAGGCACCAAATTGCTCAATGTGCCCTTGAAGCAAAGAAGGCCAATAGCTTCCTGGGAAGCACATTGCCAGGAGGTTGAGGGAGGTGATCCTTCCCCTCTGCTCTAGTGCTAGTGAGACGTATCTGGAGTGCTGGGTCCAGTTCTGGGCTCCCCGGTACAAGAGAGACACAGGAATACTAGAGAAGGTCCAGTGAAGGGCCATGAAGATGGTTAAGGAACTGGAGTACCTCCCGTACGAGGAGAGGCTGAGAGAGTGGGGACTGTTTAGCCTGGGGAAGTATGCATAATGTCAGCATGCATAAATACCTGATGTGAGAGTGTAAAGAAGACAGAGCCTGGCTTTTCTTAGTGGTGACAAGACAATAGGAAATAAGCACAAATTTAAATACCTTAAATGCAGGAAAAAACTTTTTTGCTGAAATGGTGGCTGAACACTGGCACGGGCTGCCCACAGAAGTTGTGGTGTCTCCATTCTTAGAGATGTTCAAAACCCAACAGGACATGGCCCTGAGCAACCTGCTCTAGGTGACCCTACTCTGAGCAGGAGCTGGGCTAGATGATCTGCAGAGGTTGCCTTCTGTCTCAGCCATGTTGTGATTCAGTGAGTCTGTAATGTTCAATTACCACATGACATTGGGGAGGCATGTATGCTTACAGCAATCTTTTCATCCTCCTTATCACCACAAAGACAGAAACCCAAAATAAATTCATTTGGACAAATGTCTTTAGTATCAAAGAAATATCTTTGACAAATAATTCCTTTCAGCTGTGGGGTGGACATGAGGATATTTTTCAATGATGTGCCAAGCAGCTCCATGGCTGCATATCAGTAAATAATTATGAGTCACGTGGACTGAGGGGAGGAAAAATGGAGATTCTCTTGGCAGCTGAAAAATTGAAGAGATGAGAGAAAGTAGGAGTGAAATAGAATAAATGACACATCATGGCTGACCAGGTAATACCATTTCTTTCACTACATTGCCGTTGTCTTTCCAATAATCTGTTTCCTCTCTTTCATAATGCAGCCTGTCTTTGTACAGTAAAAACTTAGGAGCACAAACAGTGCCTTGTTTACACAGCTAAGTTAAAACTAAAATTGAAAGTAAAATACTCATCTAGACTAAAAACAAATCCTACCTTCACTCTTGTTTTTAATATGTCTGTAGTAAACGCTCTTTTGTTTTTTACAAAAAACAACCCCCAATTTATCCGTAGCATCCTAGAGAAGAAGTCTTAGCTGATTCAGTACTGCAACATTTCCACATGACAAAAATCAACATCAGAATTTGAAAGCCTTAAGTAGGTCATCTGGATTATGGGTTTTAACACATGTTTTTGGCCCTTGCCTCATTTCAAGTTTCACAGAACATCAAGATTGATCATCAGGTTTTAACAGTAGCTCATGACTGTTCAGTGACCTCCCCCTCCATCTCACAAACGTGAAACAAGAGTTTGTATGTACCCACCAAATTTCAGGTTTGCCTCTTCCTTCTGGAGCTTTATACCTCCTAACCAGAGGCCTGTGAGATCCAGCTGGCAGCAATGAGCTGGCCATGTTCACTCAGCCCCAGACATGAGCCCCTGTCAGGGCAGGGAAGCATCTCACTGCCCCAGCATGGAGCTGGAGACCTGGTGGGGAAGGTGACTCCCCCTTCAAAACAGCTCTCAAGCTTTGCTAAATTTTGCTGTCGCTCACCTCTTCTACAGTTCCTCGCTCTAGCAATTTAGTAGAAAGTTTCTGTCTCAAGCTTTTGGTAGTGAAAGTGATTTTAAAAAGACAAACAGGGTAAACCACCAATAAAAAAAACAGTCCTCGCCCAACCAGCAACTGTAAATATGATTCTTTTCCCTGCCTTGTGTAACCTAAGAGACAGTCAGGAGCTGTTGCACAATGGGTCTTTTTTTTTCCTGTTCAGGCTGTTTTAAACCTCTTTGTCATTTCTCAGAGCTGAAAAGAACTGAAAAGTTCAAATTTGAAGACAATTTCTTCCTCAGATCGTGATAAGGGCCCAAGGAAGGCCTGCCAGTAGCTGTGTGAATCAGTCCATGCAACTGTTCAGTCTGATCACGCAGCTTCTGCTTGGAGAGGGAGAGCATACACTCTGGCAAAAAGCACATCTATGTAAAAGAAAACGTTGTTTGTACTGAAATACCACCTAGCAGCTTGGAGGTTGGTCTTGGTGTATTTTGGACAAGATAACCATTGCAGGTATTCTGAAACCAGCAGAAGGGCTAAAATAATCTCCTCGAATGGAAGGAAGCCAGTTCCTCTTTGGATCAGTCATTACTTCTCTGAGCTGCTTCAGATTTAAACAAAAATATTTCTTCACCCAGGGAAGGGTCTTAGTCATTTTCTGCTCTGTGTCTGGAGCCTCCTGACAGGTCTTCTCCAGCATGGCAAGACATGCCTCATCTGCCAAAGCAAAGTTCCCTTTAAATACCTCAGGTCTGCAGAAAACTTTATTGTACTAGCAGACATTTTCTTTCACTGCTTAAACTGGCTTCCCACAAGAGCAAACTCTGCTGATTAAAAGGCGTTCATGTTGGGTTTACGTTTGCGTTGGGTTTTTTGGCCAACATAACAGCATCTTTTCAGGCATTGTGATATCTGCCACCATTGGGGAATTAGTTGCACTCCTGAGAAAATAAAGTAACAGAGACAAGCCTTGCTGCAAAGTTGACTGTTTAGAGTAAGTTATAGCAATATAACTTACCTTCAGGTAATGCTGGGATCTCTCTGGCATGAAGTGGTTCTGTGCCACTGGAGCTACATGAGGGAGATGAAGGGCATCACGGAAACCCCAGAAGGGTGCCGTGTCCACTTTATGTGGAGAAAGGTGAAAGAAGTGTCCTGATATTAGCAGTGAGGAGCTGAAGGAGGAATTAAACCCCACTCCCACTAGCATCAGCCTCTCAAGTTTCCTATTTGCTAGTGCGTAAGACCTTTGGCGTAGGAGGATGTGGTTGAGATGGCGTATGGCACACCATGTGATGAGATGAGGAAGTGGCACAGGCTGCAACCCAAGAGACAGTTTACTATCATGGCTCGCTAGGGCATCGAGCTCCTGCTAGGTGGCACGTCTGAGGTCAAGGATTGTGTTGCAATCTCCCTGAAAATGCCTGAGATGATAGGTTACAAGGGAGACCGAGGCAGGGGCTGGCTGTATCTACCTTGTGTTTAGTGTGGCAGGTAAGAGCAGCCCAAAGTCCAGGCTTAAGTCCTTATGTGTTGGGGTCTGGGGTCATGGATTGCACAAGGTAATGCTGTGACTATAGGAAGGAATTTGGAGTTTAACCCAAATCTGATTTGTTTATCAAAATGTGACAGTATCTCTAGTGTGTACTGCTGTTGGAGAAAAAAATCTGCATATATTTACATGGATGAGAGCTACTGTAGCTGCTCTAAAAAGAAAGATGTTTTAAATTAAGAGTTGTCTGTTTATTTCTTGAGAATGTGGTGCGGTACAAATAGTAAACGTATTGAAGACTTAAAGTGCTTCTTAACAAAGTACTTGGAGCTCTGACTATTTTTGGTATTCTCATCCTGCTGCTTCTCTGGAATCCACTCAGAAAACATTTTCATAGGAGCCTCTTTTCATTTTATATGCCTTTTGAGGTACAATTAGTTCTTAGAAGAAAGTGTTCTATATTCAGATGTAAATTCACAAGTCCAAGCTTATTTCTGCCCTTTTAACAGATTAAATCATCTATCTTCATGCCTGTTTTTAGTGGGACAGTGCAAACCATTTTTAAGTCATGCAAAATATATTTTTATGGACCTAATTTGCTGGAAGGCTGCCAGAACCTCTTGTCTCATTTGAGTATGGTGTGTGGGAAACAAACATGAGGAAGAGAAGCTGCAGAAGATGAGATATCAATAGAGCTGCTAGAAGATTATGGGTAAAATTAGACTGATTTACAGAACATTCTGGACTGGTTTTTAGTCCTGGATATAACATGCCTCTATGAATGGGAGGTTACACAGCACACAATGAAAAATGTTTTCCTGACTAGAAGGTTTCATTTATATCTCTGCCAAAAATAAAATAGTCTCTGATTTACAGTTCTGCTGGCTGAACAAATTGTTTGGTGTGGAAACTTCGACAAAATTTTCTGGCCTTACTTTTCTCGTTAGGCATCTTTCTCTGTCCCCTGAAAACATACTTCATACTGAATTCAGCCCTCTTTATTCTTCCTTTCCTTTTGAGTTTGATCTCTTCAACATGGTGAGTTAGACTTTCAGTCATTATATCTGCTTTTGTTGCCAAAGTAATCTCTTCTTTCTAAGAGTAAGACTTTTCCTCCTGTGTTCTGTATTATTTTCTTTTTAAAAAATAATAATTTATTTTATTTAGCACATCTATTGAAAGTCCTTTTCTTTTGGTCATCTCCATCTGTTTAGGGTCCTTCCAGTGCATCTCCCTGTTTAAGGTCATCTACTTTTAGTGACTACATTAGCCCTGATCATACCTGCCTCTGGACCATTGGTACCATTTAATGTTCCAGATGAGATTTCAAAGGATCCCATAGTTTCACTCTGTCTCTACTCTTCTCTTTCTGTGCTCTAATATGGACACCCTTGGTTAGGACATACTCATTCACATTTCTGTGAATGTCGTCTAACTGACAGAAGCCATCACACCACTCAAGGCAGTCATGGTAAGGATCTGTGAACCTCTTGCAAATAAGCTTGAACCTTGTACTGTCTTGCAGGTGGTATTGCTACTTTAGCACAGTGGGACATCCAGGCTAAATAGTCTTACATTGTAGCATGGCTAGGTAGCCCAAGCTCTGTTGCGCAGTGTGAACATGCTCCTGAACCTCCAGTCTCCTCTTCACATGAAGACACATACACGCAGATGCAGATGCACAGGTTTTACGCTTGTCTTCATTCACAGAGAGATTTACCTTGTCATTAAAATTTGAGTCCATGCTTCCCAGAATCCTGCCCTGGCAAGATGTTTAAGAACATGCTTAAAACTCACCAAATTTCAATTTATAGCACTTACAGCATCCACATAAGGCAACTGTTTCTCTTTTCATGAAGAATGAACACCTGAATAAATACCATCATGACAAGTAACATAGCTCTCCAAGAAGTATAAAATGAAGTTAATATGTGGCTTCACCTTCCATAGTGCAGGTCATATTGTTTGGTAAATTCTTAAATCTCTGCTGTATTGCAGATCTGCTAGGTATGAACAATGAACCCTAAAATTTGAAATCCCAGCTTCTCTTGCTAAACCATATAAATAGACACACACCTCTGTGGCACTGCGGGAACCATGTAACCTGCATTCTTTCATCTCTTCCAGCAAAGGACCTCTGTGGATGTTCCAGGAGACAGCAGTAAAACTATGTGGGTGTGAATGAGGGCTTTCTTCTTCATTATGGATGGCTGGAATCACTGGCAGTGGAAGGGTGCTGCCCAGAACGTGTCCTTCAGGTACATTAGGGTCCTGCAGGCACCTCTGTTGCTTTCATGTTGACTTCTGCAATAGTTAGTCACAGGTCAGACTGATTTCAGTAAAATTCCTCTTCCTGAAGTCTGATTTACTAAGTATTTACAAATACAGTAATCATTGGAGAATGGGAAAATGATGTGGTAGAAAGTCATTTGGCTACTATATAATTACTCTGGTGCATCAAGAATGAAGTCAACAGACTTTTGCCAAGGGGAAGGGATGTTTTACTGTTTTAATTTATCCTTCACATAACTGTGTTACCAATGTGTTTTAGTATTCTGCCTATGAAAGACACTCAGAGAGGATCTCACTTTTTCTGGATTTCTGGATGAAAGCATGAGATACCAGTCTTAATAAGAACCCATCACCACTAACTAGACACAGACTCTGCTACTGCCAACACCACTTAGTTGGAGGGTTATGCTCCCAAGTATTAAATTGCAATCTGGAGGCAGAGTTCTTATCATTCTGCAAGACCTAGCTCACAGATATCTCCTTTTTTTATTTTGGTGTAGGAACGACACACATCTGTCCAACCCTGAGAGTCTCTTCATGGTGGTAGGACAACGAGTGCTGTCTTCAGTTCATGAGTCATAATAAAGCAAAACCAACACCAGAACAAAGGGTCTGTCTATCAGAATTCCTTCTACTGGAAGAAATTGTTTGACATTTAAGTTCAATAGCAAAAAAAGCCCTTTGCCGTTGCTCAGCTTTGCCCATGGTCTCAGTAATGAGGCCAAGGCAATTGTGGGACGCGCTCTGGGGTACTTTGGCCGTTGGTGCCTGCATATGCTTCACTCCCTGGCCCTCTCTAGCAGCACACTAAATGCACTGAGATGGGACACTTCACTGCTTCTGCCTGCTTCAAAACAGCAGCAAGTGCCTTTTCCAGCTCCTTTTGCTCTCCATGTCAGGTCACTGAGGAACTGTCCAGCAAATGAGTGCCTTCTAAAATTAGGATGGCTTGGAGATTTCTTTTGTGCTATTATGTCTGAGGCCTGTCAGGGAGAGAAGAGAAATACTTGCAATTTTCAGGCTAGGACAAAGCTCAGTAATTCAGGACTAAACAATAATGAAAAAAAGAGGCGAATCACAAAAGAGAAAGCTGGCCACAATCACTATTACAGCCTCTGCAGCTGTTCACACCATGTTCAGTGCCAGAGATAAAGAAAATGTCCCAAAGAGCAGGGCATTAGTACAGGGCACAGACCTTAAAGGCCATTTGTACTTGGCAGCAAAAGTTCTCAGAGTCTGAATGTGATAGACGCAAAACTTAAAATCATGGCATGAGTATTAAGACAATTAAGGAATTCTTAATTCCTTAATTCAGGAATTCTTAATTGCTGTCTACCTCCTGCCTCTGGCAGCGCAGGTAGTTCAGTGCTGGTGAAATGAATGTGAAGACAACTGTCTCCATCTGTCTAGCACAGGACTTTGGCTCAAGCACCATTTTCCTCATTTCAGTGTCCTATGCTGGTCCTTGCCATGCTGACTGCCTCTGGAGGGATGCTGCAAAGCACCATGACATATCACTCCTCCTCTCCACTTTGCTGCTTTGAAGCAAATTGTTAAGAAGATTGAGGACAAGATCAACTCAGTACCTGTTTGAATTCTGGGTGAGTGGTGTCTTCTTAAGGGGCTGTGGTTTGGGAGGTGTTACCAGCTGGAACCGCTGGGGATTATTACACTTATTTTAGTCAAGCACAGGTTAGTCTTCTGCCAGATTATCTAGACTTAGATAATTTTGCTCAGAACAGGGTTGTTAATGGACATTTTGCTTATGGACAGCTCTTTTCCCCGCCAGTGTCCACAAGTGTTTCCTTCATTCTGCCTTCTTAATAAGTGCAATATTAAAAATGTTCTCTGTAAAGCTGAACCCTATTATCACAAGCTCTCTCCGTTCTGCTGGCTCAAGAGAGCACAAGACTCTTGAAAGTTCATGTATAGTTATGAAGAAAGACTGTAATTTTATGCATAAAATATTATTTTCTGTTATGTCAAAATCAGTGTCAATTAATTATGCCTCAGAGTGGTCAAGTTTCTGGTCTTGCCAGGAACAATTTTTTCTCAGTTTGGAATCAAATATAAGCATCTTTTCCAAAAAAGTGTGAGAGTGCCTGTGTGCATATGCTTGCTTTTCTGATCCATTTGTTCATTAATAGGATTTTGGGCAAAAAGTATTTCTCACTCCATTTTCATATGAACTAGTCAAAAATGACTGTGAAGACTGGCATTTCACTCACACATGACGCAGGGGTGCTGTTCTGCCCCTTTGCAAAGCACCAGTGTGTTTGTGCACCCAGAGTAGCAAAACCGAGGTTGTTGGGTTGGATCAGCCGCCAGCTAGGACTAGCATTTGTGGCTGGACCAAGATACACTACAGCACTGGTTCCTATTGAACACAAAGACACAGGCGCACGCTACAAGGGTGTATTATATCATCATCAGATGGTTCATATTATTCCCTGACAAAATAATGTATCAGTATTTATTATGAAAACTAACTGATTTGGTCCTGTGTCAATTTTATTTGCCATCAATACTGTTTTAGTTTTTGGTGGAACTCTGCCAACTTTTCTTGTTCTCCTTGCTCCAACCAAGCCCCTGAAAGCTGACTTTCACAGGCTGTCTGTGATTAGACAGTGGGGTCTCTGTAAGTGTGGTCTCATATGAGCAGCTGTATGTTTTTTCTGTGGAGGAAACTTGTCATTAAAGAACTGAGAAGATGAGTGGGTGGTTCCTTGGACTGTTTTTCTTTTAATTTGGCCCTCGTTTACTTTAGACACTATGAAGGAGTCCGCATTAGTTGATGGTGCCCACAATTCACTTGTACTGATGAAGGCAGCTTGACAGCTGCATAAATCACTGCTAGATACCACTAATAGATCGCTGCATACGAATTTGTAGAGGACCACCCAAGCACAGCTCGGGGGCGGCCTGCAGTCACACTAGGCTTGCACATGAGTACAGTAATGCAAATTTTCTTAACTCTTTGTTAGCACTTTGTGTAGTTTTCCTTTTAAGGAAGGTATTGTTGTTTCTTCACTGGCTCTTAGACTTATTTGCTAGACAGGTGAAGAAAGTCGCCAGTGTCCAGTGCCTCCCACCATCAATGGTTGCAGGCTTGAATTGAGTTTTATTTGTTTGTTCATGGAGGGATACCAGCTTACTTTTTCATCTTGAATTGTACAATCTGGTGGGAGGGAGAAGGAGAGTGAAAGGGGTGGGAAAAGAGAAATGAGCTTCTAGCTCAGTGTAGGTACTTCTTGTACGCTAGAGAGAAAAGCTTGGGTAGGGCAAAGCGATCATTAAATAGCTACAGTATGCTGCTTGTCTAACAGTGAGGCATTGTATCCTGCCATCTCTAATTGAAGACACAATGGAGGTCAGGACTTGGTAACATACCCGTCAAAAGAAATAATACAAGAACACAGGAACAGGATCTTGTTTCTAGTGGCTGTATGTGCAAATCTTGATGAGGAGTTTAGCTGCCGCATTAAAAGCTAGAAAGCTATTGATCCATTGCCACCTGACGTGAGCCAAGCCCTGGGAAGCATTAATCAATAGCAAGGTTATGTTATCCATCATGGGACATGGGTTTAGAAGTTGCAAAGCCTTCTGATTCTTATCAGATGCTCTGTGTCATCTGCAGGGCTCTCTAGGGCTGTTGCGTCCTGCAGCTACTGGCCCTACGGCTTTCTGCAGTGGCAGCTGCTAATGGATTCTTGACCTTTTGTTTAATGACTATGGTATCAGCAGCTTTATGGTTTCCATGTGCTTTATTAGGGAGTACTTTTCTCACTTTAAAGAAATTACAGACTTGTGCTAACAGAGTTCACTCTTCTGGCATTCCCATCTCAGCCTGCTGCGGTGCTATCATGGTAAAAGATTCCCTCTCTTTCTTCCCAGATTAACATGAATCAGAACACCAATATAACACCATCTGAAACATTTCTTCCTTATCCTCTAGTTGTTACTAGAGACAGGACTATCTTAAATAGGAATTTCCATATACCACTCTCACAGCCTGATCTCTAACCTGAATGGACATACAGAGAGTCAAAACTTCATAAATGTGCATTTCTGTAATTTGCATGTAATTACCATAAGTGTGGGCAAAATTACAATTCACAGCTGGCTTTTTAGTACAAACAGTCATTTGTATGGGCAATTGCAAAGACTGGGTGTACGGTCATGGTAACAGTAATGATGTGTGTGTGTGCATGTGCACATGTCTGCATTGAGACTCTATGACCTGTCTTGTGGGAAGGAAGTCAAAATCACAAGCAAGTATTGTATAACTCTTATGAGGGGGTCAGCAAGGGAATTACTCTGCATTTCCTTTTTTTCCTCTGGTGGCCTTTCATTTCTTGCCATACCTGTTTCCGTGCTAGCATCTGGAAATTCCCTCTTTGTGTCAAGTAGTTTGATTTGACCAGCTTTTGGTATCTGAAAGTCAATTAAAATCTCCTCTTGGACAAGCACCCTCAGCATCACAATGCCCTACCCCTAAAGTCTCAGCCTGAAGGAGGCAAGTAGTGAAGAAAGACGACAACCTGCAAGAACTGACATGCTTGTTCACACCTGTGGGAAAAAAAAAAAAGGAATTTGAGCAAACATTCACAGTTACCTGAAGCTTTTTCCTGTTTAAAAGAACTCTTTGTTTTCCAATCAGAGACTAGCAATAATGCTTTCTGACTTAAAGTCACTTGTACTCCAATACTGGATATGATAGACTAGTATGTATAACAGTATTGACCATTAACAAACAGGAGATCTGTCAATCAGGTATTTTAATTGCAGGTAAAAACACTCCAGAAGTGTCTACTAGCAGTGAACTGAGCAGACAGACGGGCCTTCAATGTAAAGATCATTTAGCATATGTTTCTTGGCAATAGTCTAATGAGTTACATGTACCGTCAGCTATTTTTCATAATATGCCAAAGCTCAACATCACACCTTGCACAATCATGAAAGCACAAGTGGTTTTGATAAGTCTAAAAGGCCTTCAACAGTTTTAAGTATTTGCTGCATTCCCACACTCAGTTACATGTTCTGAGAAACTGGCAAATGGGTGCAGCTTACAAAGGATAGCAGGGACACTAAACAGGGTGGTAACGAATGCCATGCCAGCTCTCAGATTACATTTATTGACTTGGTACCTCTAAAGTAAAGAAAAACCTTTATTAAAAAAAAAAAAAAAAGCCTAAAACATACTCTTGTGCACATCTGGTTTGGTTTTATTTCTTTAAAATTAGATTTGTTTTACTCCTCCACTCACAGGAAATATATTTAGGAACAATGTTCATCTTGGAATGGCATGCAGTGGTATGGCATGCTGACACTTTTTGAAATCTGTTTACTTTCTACCAGTCAACAGTTGCTAAATGTTCCTGGAATAAACAGTGTTTTTTATCCCTTGAGTGTTTGGAACTTTGCATCCAATTATAGTACTTCTTTATACTCATGATTAACCTCCAAACTGCCTTGATGTCTGGTACACCCATTAGCAGGGGTTAAAAAAAAGCTTAAATGAGCTTGTGCCATGAGATGCTGTGTTCTTCAAGGCTGCCTCGGTGTTTTCCTGTTTGTGGTTTCCTGGTGCTAGGCTCAGTGGGGCTGGTCTGCCCCTCAAAGTGGCAATGCCAGGTTCTCCCTATGAGAGACCAGGCTCCTGTGCTGGTCCCCTTCCTGCTGGTGGCTGCCGATGCTGTCTTACCATTATGAGGAGGCATTTCTTGGCTTTAACTGCAAAGCTCTTACGGTTTTGGGTATGCACCAAGATGGTCCAGAAGGTAATTTTACATTGTTTTGTTTCTGGCGTTTCTTGACTAATACAAAAGACCCAGAAAAACAGCAGTAAGTTTTGGGTTCTCCCTGCTGCCGCATCTGTAAAGAAAATTTTGCGTCTCAGCTCTACAGCAGCTGTTCCCTGGGTTCAGGGGTTTGGTCACAATGTTCCTTGCCAGGTGTGGTGGCCTCAGTTACAAGCCAGACTCTTGGCCACGCTTTGGTAGGAGCTCTCTGTCCTCCAAGGGTCACAGCAGGGCCTTGCTGGGACAGTGCTGTTGGTAGGAGACCATAAGCTGCGCTTTCAAGAGACCATGGACTCGGCCAAGCCACAGGACTGTTTTCTACAGCTCCTGGGGTGGCTATTTAGCCTGGCTGAGCTTATGGCCTTGGGGTTTCACCAGTGACCCTGCTCAGGCCCTTGCCTCTCCATGGGTACCCTTGCCATCACTTGAGACAGCTTGCTGGGAGATCATGACCCCAGAGGACCATCAGTGCAGTGGCACAGGTGAGAGATGGGGCAGGCACCAAACATTTTTACTCCATGTTGCTCAGGCTGCCCATCTCAAAGAAGCTTTGGCAGTCAACCCTCCCCACTAGTCACCCCTAAAACAGCTTACGCAGGCAAAGCTGGACCTTGCTAGACATGAAAGGCAGTCAGTTACATTAACAACAACTGGAAGTTTGCATAATAACTTGTGTGAATGTGAGCTGGTCTTGAAGCTGTGCAAATGCTTTAAAACCTCTGGGTGCTAGATCTGGGCTGTGGAAAACCTGCCTCCACAAGGAGATTGGGAAAGCTACTATTCAGTCTAGAAAGGCTGTTTCAGGGCTATCCTCAACTATATGTTACTGTATAGGGCATATGGCCTTTATGCCCCTTCTGAGCTGGATGGTATCAGGAAAGAATTTTTTTGTCAGGAAGAAGGGTGTAAGCCACAGTCAACAAATACTGAGCAGACTAATGAACACTTAAACAACTTACATGCATTCTGAGTCTTTAAAATTATTTATTATTTTGTGCTACTTGTGCAGTAACTCCTGTGGATAATTCTTTGCATCCTTGTGATTTACAAACTGCTGCTATGGATTCTTCAGTATTCAAAATCTGAGATGTGTTCATCAGCATTTTTTTTGTTTGTTTTTTTTTTTTTTTGAAAGAGATCATGTGGTCGCACACAATCATGTCATACAATATGTCTCTGTTTGCTGGTTAGACAATGGTCTTTCTTTAAATTGATGGAGTCAGTTGTGTTTACCAGTTCAAGTATCAGCATCCACAAGCATTTCCTAATTTCCACACAGAAATTGGTGGCATCACCAGCTCCCCCAGGACAGCTCAGTAGCATATCTGAGACCATCAAAGAACAATGCGGTCATTGCAGATCTAAGGTGACTTCTGATTCTTAATTTGACGTAATGTTTCTGAACGTTTTTGTGTTCAAGTCCTATGGCTGTGCATAGTTGCCACTGCCTGCCAGGGCGAGTGTTAGGATCCAGCTGGTTGCTTTCTGTCAAATGGCTGTTTAATGAGGCAGCCCAGCAGCTGCTCTGAGCTGCTGCATATCTAGATGCATTGTTTTGGTGTGAGAATTACTGTGTTCCAGTAATTTAAATTATATGGTGGTCAGAAACACTACCTGAGTACTCAGAAACACTACCTCACTACTCTGTGAGTACAAAAGCAACGGCCTGATTAACTGAGCAGTAATTGGAAATTTTAACTCAAGGCATCTTTACAAACAACCTTTGCTGGCTACAAAGGACTAGTTGCAGTCCTCTGTTGTTACCTCATCGTTCACCCTTGAAAAAGCAAGGGGGAAAACAGCAACGACTTGTTTCTGGCATCTTATTTTAGCTATCAAGAAACGAGGTAGTTTTTAATAATTTTTAAGAAGCTAATGATAAGGTAGCAAATTTTGAAAAGTGATTAACTATAGAACAGGTTGGATCCACTTAACAGCCTCTTTAATATGTACTTTTAAAAGGTTTGTTTGTTACAAAAATGAAGATGAGAAAATTAACAACAACAGGATCTGGGTAAATGCTCTTGTTTTCTTTTAATTCTTTTTGGTTTGTGTTTCTTTGTCATTAAAGCTCAGCTAATCTCTTGTATCTTGGAGCCAATTCCTACTGACAGGGTGGAAGGAATAAAAAACTCCCACTGTCTTGGTGATAAGTTATCTAAAGAAAGATCACCCATTACACAAACTTTCTCTGTTCATCCTTCTCGGATGTTTTGAGCTTTGGGGAGGATTAAAAGGAAAAAAAGATGAAGAAGAATACATGCTAAAACTTTAAAGTGTCCTTTGGGAAGGTATGTAGCTAAGTAAATTAGCCTTATTCTCCTCTCAGTTACACTAATGTAACCCCAAAAGAACTACACAGAATTAAAGAGAACAGCATCAATGTAAAACCAGGACGAGGGAGAGGAAAATCAATCCCAAGCTGCTTTTAAATACATTGGAGTTGCACTTAAATGGCTCAGGCTTTTCACAGATTGTTTTATATGAGTGCTGTACACCGTGCAACCTGAGCACATAGAAACACTGAAGTTGAAAGATGGAGCCAAATTCTAGAGCTAAAACTTGTGAATGCTGCAGAAGTACAGATCTGAGGTTTGCTGCTGGACCACAGTTGAATCGTGGAAGTAGCCAAGTTTCAAGGTCGAAACACACTTATATTTTAAGGAGGTTGCAACAATAGGAGAGAGCAAACTTTGTGGCTTAGACTTATTTCTGTTTCATATGTAGTTTTATCAGTGAACTTTCCAAAGCTTGTGCTGATATTTCAGCCGGAGCACATTCATATAATGCTACTGAAATCACTCGAAGTTCATCAGTTAACGCAGCCTCACATACACAAATCGTAACTGCTTCCCAAATCAGGATTTTACTTGTCCAAATTGATAACTTTGAAATACTTTATGAGGAAATAACTAGAAATGTCCAAAAGCTAAGAAGGGTTCAGTTTGTCAAAAATTTTTTTGATCTTGTTTATGGCTTTTGTGTCTTGTAAATTCCTATCGATTTTACTGAAATTCCACTGAAAACATATTTCAGCTGGTTATGATCATAACTGTCCCTGCATGATCCAAACTTCACTTGCAACAAGGGCCCAAAAGCTGTGCAAATCTTAGAAAGGCTTCCAGCAAGTCCAGAGCTTTCTAACAGAACATAGGACATCTTACATGTGTTGTTAGCAATCTCTCACTCTGCTAGGGAAAGAAAGTCTAGGATTCAAAATAGTTCTAAGATCAGAGTGCTGGTGAACACATACTGACAGGGTGAACTGTACAGTCAGTATGCCTAACTGTAGAGAGGTATTTCAGAGAAAAGGTGAATCTTTGAGAGATACTACAGAAAAGTAGTTTGAATTTTGTACACAAGTCCTGGAACCCACTCAGACCTCCCTCTGTGGATTCCCTGTTACTGAGAACTATACAGAAAAGTTTTCTTGGACTCTATTTTTCTCCAGTGCTGCATAAAGAGTGGTGTCTAATATCTTCCAAATTAAATAATAAGTTTGGTGTCCAAATGTTAGGTCCAAAACCTACGTCCAACGCAATCCAGAGGAAGCTGGATCATCTTCAGAAGTGGTTAAAGGGATGAAGCCAAAGCTGACAACATCAAAGGCATGCTCTGATTCTCTTACTTATCTGGGTGAAAGGATGTTATCATATCTTGGGAAGTCTCTTCTGCTTGAGGATACATTCTCATGCCCTCCTGCAAACATCTGATATTTGTGTCTTAGCTGAGGAACTCATCCACTGCAAGAGGTCAGATAGCCACCAAGGAGTTCATTATAGGGTTGGAATCTTCTGCCTTGTGGTAAGGAAGGAACATATTGTTATCATTAGAATATTTTAACAAAGGGAATATCTGACTCACTCTCAAACTAGTGTTACTTGTATTTACAGCTTCCTTGTCCTTACTGACCTCCAAATTTCAGTAAGCAGCATGAAAAGTAAAATGAGTCATTACAGAATAAGTGGTATAACTTAACCTTTCAGGCAAATTACATTTAGGAATCAAGAACTTGCAATGAGGGTGATGGTGGGACTGAAGGAGCCCTGAATAAACCTTGAAAATTGACTGTCAAAAGGGATACTCAGCAAGTTATGCTAAACCCTATAATTATAATAATAAAAACCTGAGAGATGCCTGATATTGCTGGAAAGAGGCTTTCCTGCCATTTCTGGATATGAATGGTAAAAACACAGAAGAAAGAGGCATTTATTACATAAGTTATGTCAAAACCCCTTTGGCCACTCCAGTCAGCTCCGGACAGTACTTCAGGAAGACACTTCTGGGGCAAAACCTCTTGGAAATCTGGGCCACAGACTTCTCAACAGCAAGGAGTATAAGCTGAACTTTCTAGTGAGAAAACTAACCTCTTTCTATGCTTCCATACAACATGTAGTATTAAGGTGGTATGGTTGGTTACTAGTTCACCACACATGGAAAAAGCAGCTGTGGGGATTCCAGCCTTTCCTTGTGCACACAGAAGAATGTCTGCCTGTGGACTCCTGTGATATGACAAAGGGGTTGCCAACTGACTTACTGTGACAATGGAAAGAGAAAGGATTTCTTTTAGCAAATGACATGATATCTATCCGTTTCTCAGATAATATCCGTCATTAGGAACTAGAAAAACTCTTTTATCCTGACTGCAAAACGATCCCTACCTAGTACATAGAAGAAGACATAATATGACTGGTCCTGGGGTGTCCAAATCTGCCTCCTCTGACTGGTGCCTGTTGTGACTTGCAGAAACAACTGAGCTCCGTCACCCTCCTGCCCTGTTCAAGCTCTCAGATAACACTAGTGGAGCTTTTACAATGCTTGGGCTCTGCCCTACTGCATCTTTCATGCAACAGTGTCTTAAAGAGCAACACAGACCAAACCCATCCTGGTCCTTGAATTTTTTGAGACCTTGCCCCATCCATGTGACTAACCATGGAAAGCAGAGGTGACTGTACCCAACTGCTCCATGTGACTTGGTGAGTAATAAGACTGAATCACCTGCATCACCTAACTTATCATTATCACCATTATCAGTCAGTCACCTCAGCCAGCTGATTGCACTTGGTCAGCCACTGCAGTTCAGTGAAGTGTGGCAGTGATTCCATGGCTCTGATAGACCTTGTATTGTGTACAGAACAGCTATTAAGATTCCAGGTATTTTCTATTTTCCTTCTGTTTGTTTAAAAAAAAAAAAAAAAAAAGGACCTTTTAATATTTAACAGACATAATTATTTATGGTTTTTATCAAGCATGAACTTTACTGGGAGCACTTTGTGGTTGTATTTTAGTAGCATTTTAACTGCAATGAATAGCCTAGATGTAAATTTTTGCTTGAAAAATGCTTTCTGCTGTGCCATGCTACTTCCTGGAAATAATACCACACTGGGACCATGCTGGGATATCAGTTCAATGCTGATTGAGAGAGAAGAGTCCTGAATCATCACCTCAAACCACATTCTATTTCTGAGCCATAACAGATTACAGTTTTGTAAAAAATAATATTTCATATGCTTAAACATTAAATTTATTATTCAGTTCCATCTCCTCCCCAGCTCAGATGCCAGAACAAAACGACAACAGAGGATCGATCCTTTTTTCTGAAAGGGTAAGCCATCTCTTGATTAAAACCAGATTTATAAGCAATGATGTACACTATCTCCTTTCTCCTTACATGGGATTTCATTGTTTCTCAGTAAATATCTACCAGAATTATGTACCTACTTCACGTGCCAAGCTGAAAATGTATCTTTAACACTTGTATGCCTAAAGAAGGAAAAGATTTTGGGAGCTTCATGTTTTCATCATGCCCAACTCCTGACAACAGAGAAGAGTGATCTTCCTGAAGCCAGAGAGTATACATGAAATGAAGCTGTGTTTGGAAACTGCTGATTCAGGAATGCATTATAAAAACAAATTAATGCCACAAGAATCATCTTGTCCAGTGACAAAAACATAAAACCCAACTCTGCAAAGTTTGAGCAAAACCTAAGGCATCCTAGGATTCAAAAGGCCCTGTGTTAGCTCTGGTGGCATCACTGTCATTAGGAGCCCCATTCACTGAGATTGTGACTAGGGATTGATGAGTGGCCTGCCTTCTCTGAGGGTACAGCTCAGGGAGCTGGTCTGAAAACTGGCAGCATGGTGCCTAAGCAATTCTATAATACAGCCTTATACTGACATTTCTTATGGATGTAAAATTTGTATCTGCCTTTTTTAGCCATACAAGAACTTCATTTTTTACGGTGAGCAGGGAAAAAAGGAGAGAAGAAAGCTCCTAGGTAAACAGGTAGTGGGCATGGCTTTCTGAGATTGTTCTAACTAGAAAAGCCTAAATGATCCTAATCAGATTTAAGAAAATTACATGCAACAAGAAGCTTAGCTAAGTAAGCCAACTCTCTTGTTTTCCACTGGCAAAAATGATGAGTGGCAGCACAGTTCCTAATCCTTCATTTATGAAGCCGTCATTGTCATTAGATAGATTTCTTTAGCCCCATCAATACAAAACTGCTTTTCAGCATGATTCCACCTGTTTGATACAGTGGGTGTGGGAATAAGCCCTGCCAAATGAGAGACTGTGGGGTGTTAGGGAGTCAGGCATTTTCATAAGGCTTTTTTTCATCATGATCTCATGGTGAGACTTAGCCTTTGCTTGGGTTTCAGTGCCAACCAACTTTTTCTGCAGTCCTTTAGCACAGGTACCAGGGAGTTCACTGGTCTGTTTGACAGAAAGTTTAAAAAATGTAACAAAATATTTTATGCTTATTGTTGGTAAACAATCAGGGAAAAAGAACTAGGGTGGTAAAATTAAGAACCCTTGTAGCTGCAAAACTGTGCTGTGACAGTATTGCTAATTCTCCTTATGCATACTATAATGAGATTCATACTAAGGCTGCATTTTTTCCATCACATTCCTTTTTTCCATACAAGGTGTAATACTTCCTTGACAGTTATTTATTTTGAAACTACTCCTTTGAACAAGTAATCACTTTTAAGCCATGCCTGTAGTCTGCTAATGGCTATTTAACACCACCTGTGCAATCATTCCAGGAATCTGCCTCTGTCACTCTTGACACTAGAAAGTACAAGACAGTAAGATCATAAAACTTCCTCAGGCATAGGTGCCACTCTGCTCCCAGCCTCACCCTTGCAAATCTGGATGAAGATCATTGATAACAATGGGACTGTTATGAACTGACCTCAGCTTAATTGAGAGCAGGGTCTGTCAGGCATAATAAAGCTCCCCCATATTTCACACCAGGATAGAGGTGCAGTGAGGCTGATCAACTGCAAGAGCAGCATTGTTCTGAATTCCCTCATGTAAGGCCTATACAGGTGCAGTTAGCTTGGCTTCACTTCATATTTTTAGCGCTAAATTAACTGACTTTCTTTGGAAAAGTTAGTACCAGTACTTCCGTATTTTTAAACCAACTTCAGGTCCTACTTGAAGCAAGGGCAACTTTCCATTTTACTTTCTGGGGATCAAGACTGGATTCCTGTTGCTTGCTCCTGTGAGATGTTGAACACCTCTTTTGAATTGTGCAAATGTTATTGAACATCTGTCACAAGGTGTTTAGCACTTTGGGGAGACTGAGCTGACGTGCATCTCTTACCCCTGTTAATAAGCTCCAGTTCAGGTAACTGTACACTGCACTTCTGGGTGGACAAAGGTTCCAGTGTTTAGTGCACTTCATCTAGGTGACCAACTCTTTAAAAATAGCAATTGATTTAAAGGGTACAAGTCTCTCCAAGTAGTAGTAAATGGCTAGAGCTGCATATGAACCTGCAGAAATTTCAGCATGTTTTACTTTTAGGAATTGGTTTGGTTTTTTTTTTTTTGGAGCAGGGGGGAAGAGAAGTTCCATAATCATAAGGGGTTTGTTACTCACAGGACACATTCCTGACTCCTCCCTGTAGAAAAGCCTGATGGCCTAAAGTCAAGAATGTGCCTGTAAACAACTAATACCTCACTACTCCTGCCCTTGCCATACAGGTTCTGGTTTAAAAGGGCATGAAAGGTGCACACAACTGATACTTCCAGGCTTGCTTCAACACTTACTGGCTGGTCTTTCATGCCAATATATATCACAGACATATGGGAGTCTGTACAGATGAGTGTGACATCAGTGTAACTAAAGAAGGGGACAGCGTTTTCTAACTCACATCCCCATTTCAGGTTAGATTTAGATCACTGTTTCAGCTGGGAATGTTCTTCAAATTGCAATGCCAGATCCCAACAAATGTTGTTATTTAAACTGACAATTAAAATTAAATATTGAAATTACTTTTTTAAAATAATATTAATACGATGACAAGTTTTTCATATTCAGACAGTCTTTCCTGGATGAGATTTCTGAGCTACAGTCTTTACCCAAACATTTTATTTCATGGAACAAATTGATGTTTGGCTTTATTTGGTACTGCTTTAAGAGGAACGCTGGGCCTGAAATAATTTGGGCTTTTCCACGAAGTGGGAATTTGGGTTTCTAGGCCAAGAGAGCCTATATATTGAGGCAGGCTGGGTATAGCAGTGCTGTGGTGGACAGTGTGCCTATTTTGCAGGATCCTGGTTAAGTGAGCACAAGGCACAAGAGAAACAAGAATTATGAGGCACAAGAAATATTAAGTGTTGAGCCATTCTGTCCTCTGCACAGAGGGTTTGTCCTGTGATTTTCCTCTTACTTTTTCCAATGCCTTAAATAACCATATCATTAGGCTGACTTTCCCCTCCCTCTTCCAAAGTGACTAACAAGATTGTATTTGTCTAGCAATGCAAGTTTTGAGTCCTTCTGTCTTCCAACCTCTTGTCATAGTATGTGTTCCCATAACACACTGCTCAGTACTCTGCAATAAATCTATTTTGTCTCCCTTGCTTTCATCCAACTATCCCCATGTGGCACAGACCCACCTGTTTAACAAGCATCTCCATGCTTTCTTCTGTGTGGCTCTCATGCATCATGCGACCTTCCCAAACGCAGTCCTTGCTTAGACAAAGTCTGCACTCATTTGTTTTTTGATGTCTCTTAAAACCCTTTGATGCTTGTCGAAAACTTCATTGATTTGTACAGACCATCCATTTACTGCTCACTGATGACCTCTGTCTATCACAGAACTGCAACTTCCTGGGGCAGGAACTAAATTTTCTTCAGTAAAGAGGCTAGTATAGCAGCTTGAATCACTGTTCCAAAAAGAAATGCAGTGTTTCAGCTCTAAATGCTAGTTTGGGGTAACAAAGTCAACACTGATCAATTTCCATGGACAAAATTAATTTTTAGGAGATTCAGATTTCTCACTTTTCCATTTTATCCAAGTTTTATCAGATTTTTGTTATAATCTCTCACCATTGTCCCCCCAAAATGAGGATGTTCTGCTAAAAATGACTTCCTCATTTACCCTTCAGTGCATCATGCCTCGCAGAAGTGAGGCAAAGGAGGTTGAGGGGATGCCACCAGCTGAGAGACTCAATTTCAAGAGCAAACGTGAGAGATTTAATGATCCTGAAAGTTGTTGAAACATTGCTGAGTATTTTGGTTTTGATAGACTATACTTATAGCTCACAAAAGCAGCTACAGTCTTGTTGGACTAATGAATTAGTTTCTCCTGTGAGGCAAACTGTCTTTGTTCAGTGTATTTTTACTTTGCCATATTGATCTGTGCCAGAGGAAGGACGGGTGCTTGTAACATGATCCCACAGCAACAGAAAAGGAAGAATAAACAGCAAGCATTTGTTCCTTAAATGCCATTGCTAATTTTGAACATTTCCTTCTGTTTGAAATATAGCTTGTTTTATGAACAATACTCAGTCTGTGTAAACCCTAGTCTTCTCCCTCAGGGATTTCAGGGCAATCTTGGTGTTTTGGAGTTTGGAGAACTCCAGATTGTTCCTGGACATCAAATTATCCTCTCCTGGGGTAAAGGCTATTTGCAGGTGCAGTGTGTTCAACCACTCCATGATCTTTCACTAACTGTTTTTTGTGCCTGTACTGCAAAGTCCTCTCAGAGTGAATAGTCCAGGTACACCTCTGGTTTCATTGTGACACTGAAAAAATACAAATACAAAATAGCATGGGAGGAGTAACACAGAGGCCTGTGCTTCTTATCTGCTATATGTTTTAGAAGAAGCAGTATAATCAGACAAACAAGCAAACCATCAACCCAATTAGTAAATTAAACTTATACTGTGTTAAAATATTAAGGGTAAAATAAATGTAAAAAAGGGCAGGAAATGCAGGGTTAAGTTGCCATTCCATCTTACTGCTAGCCCTGCTTTGTATAGTGGCACTTCACCTGGGGAGTGACCATTGTGAAAGGGTCTTCGGGATAGAGTTTCACCTTTAACTCTTGCTTTCCTGGCCTATGTCATTTTAAAGCTAGTGTATGTCACGTTTTGGAATCCTGTTTTTTCCTCCCAGTTTTCAAATGTGAGTCTAGAATTATTTATGCAGCTTTTCCTTACAAATCCTGACAGATGCAAACTGTGCCATACACTGAGTGTCTAAATCAAGCTCAGTACACACTAGCCCAACAGTGTTTATGCTGCCAATTAAAGGCATCACTTTTTTGAATTATATAGGGAGTGAAATGATCTCTGACAGCTGTGAATTGCAGAAAAAGGGCTCTATTGTTCAAAGAACTGCCTTTAATATAGAGAAACCCTTGCTAAACTTTTGATTCCCAAGTATGGCAAACATTAATTGGCCATAAACTTAACAAGAATCGGTTCACTCATTCCACAACTTTTGCTCCACTCTCCCACTTTCCTTCTCATTACTTCCCATTAGTCTCTCCTAGCAAGTGCTTAACTCAGAAACACCCCACCCCCCACATTCCCATGTTTCCATCTTTATGCCTTCAGCGTTCTCATACTATTTTATGTAGCTCTTTCAGCAGTGCTTACTCTGCCAGATGACTTCTACAAAAAACAGTCTGGCTGAGCACAGGCAGCCTGGCAAACTCTCATGGTTTTGTCCTAAGTCTTGTGCTCTACTGCTGTGTTTCTTAAAATCCAAATCCCAGAGATGTTTTAAGAGGCGAGAAGCTCATATTTCACTCCTTTGAGTGTAGCTTTCTAGTCTTTACAGTTTCAGAGAAAAGATTAAAAATGTTACCTGAGCACTTCCTAGAAAAAACAAAATGTGAAAGATCACCAAAAGGTATTGCTTTCTTTAAACCTCATACTCTTTAATCCAATCTCATGATTTTTGGACTCGGATTTCTTAAAGGAATAGCAATCTTGCACTACATTGAAACTACACATGTAAATCTTTATCGCCTAGTATTTGCCTAGTGTGCTACTCAGGAGAAAATAATCATAGATTATCATAATCACAGATAAATCCACTTGAGCATTCTTCTTATTCTAATAAAATTTGAATTTGAAAGGCAAACAAGAGACTTATAAATTACAGGAGATATTTTTAATAAATAGTTTCAAAAAACTAACAGCACTCCTTTTTTGGCTTTTCAGTAAGGACTTTTCATTTTTTTTAGGCTTGTAAAGGTCTAGGAAGTATATAGAGAAATCTAGGATGAAAAATTGGAAACAGAAGAGAACAAATATCAGAAAATCCTATGTACTGTTATTCTGAGTAGAGATGTGAGAATGATGTTAATTTTCTAAATGATAAAACACATCTCAAATTCATTCTGGGCATATGGGTAGGAAGAGCTGAAACATGCTCTGGGCTGGTTCTTCATGTACATGCACAGTTTAGATTTTAGATGCACAGTATTTTAAGATCATCAAATGAAATAAAGGCCATTTGTGATAGCTGCTTTGCAGACGCATGCTACTAGCTGGGCCCCTTCTGGGTGAACTATCCAACAGAGCAGTAGAAGGAGGGATTAAATTACATGCCTGGGGCCACAGAGATGGGGACAGTTCTCCATCTCTGGTTTCTCAGCCCCTGCTGTAACAGCTGAATGAAGTTGTCCCTCTGTTTCTCTGCCATTCTTGTCATATTTTCTTTTCCTGTGTCACCATCCTGTCCTGTAGATAGTCTGCAGTGCTGCATTTTTAAGCATTTAGTACCTCCTGTGGCTAGGACTAAGCTTCTACAATACTCTGGTTTTCTGCTGCTGATCCTACCAATAATATCTGCCCTGTGAAGAGAGGAAATGTTGCTCTTAACGTCTTCCTGTTGGTGAGAAGAGTGTACATATTCTGCCTAAAGCTTTCCTTTTCATATCACTTTAGGGCTGGAAGTGTCTAACAGCATGTGATTTTTTACAGCAAAAAAAAAGAAGAAAAATAGTCAGAGGTGAATTGCAAATCACCTAGGGGCAGATATGCACTAAAGACAGATGATACCAACCGATATTGCACTTCTTTTTTGTTAGGTCAGAACTGAGATATTATTTTAACCTATTGCCCAGTGTTTGTGACTCATTACGAGGTTGTCTGTGTGGAGTTCATGAGGTGTTATGTCTGCCCAGAACAAACACAGAGCTCTTTGACTGGTCTCACATTACTTATAATTAATAATTAGATGCCAGAATCTATTGCTCTGATCCATGGCTGTTCAGCATATCAACATGAACAATGCAAGTGTGGTAGTTAAAATGATGCTGCAGGTTAGAATTTGACAGGCATTTTTATTTATGACCCCTGAGGTAACATAATAAACAGTTTATGTTAGTAGTTTCCTTGTACAAAGATTGACATAAGTTTGACTTGAAGGCCTTTACTAATAGCTATTATTTTCATACTCATAAATGTTTGGATTTGTGTTGTATTTATAAAAATATTACACTTTATGTTAATTTGTCAAAGAAATTACTATGGTCTAGCAAGCAAACATTAAATAATGGTATACTTGCTTATCTATCACGCTGAATAAGAAATGAATGTGCAGATGGCGGATGTAAAGGCAGAAAATTATTTTTATTCCCTATTCTAAATATAGGAAATTCAATTATACAGGAATGAATGTATGGCAGACATTGCTTTATAGTAATTAATAATAAAAAATGCTACTTGATGAAGTGAATGACCTAATGATGAAGTAATGGTTTTACAGAACTTGTCATGTTTGGAAATCAGGGTTATTATACATGTTCTTCACATACCAACTATGTCAGGCTTATGGGCTAGTGCATTCTTATTTTCCACACACCAAAAAAATCTTTCTTTCATAATATTAAGAAATGGTATTGATAAGAAAAATAGGAAACCTCCCTCTTCCCTTCCCCAGTCCTATAACATATCATGTGGAATATGAAGTGCTATCTCTTTGGGCTGAAAAATAAAAGAAATATAAGAAAAAACTAATAAAATACAGATAGTCTTCTATTAGGAACCATGTAAGTTGCAAGTCAAACTATGGCAGGTAATTGTGGATCTGCAGCCCATCTGTTGTCTGGGCTGTTCAACAGATTGCACAGCAGTGAATAAGTTTGTGTTACTGAATGTGATACTTCTCACACCAACTTAATTCGCATCAGTGAAAAGTGAATAACTTTCCATGTTAAGAGTGGAAGTCCAGCTTGGACACCAGCATAAATTCTTTCTCTAATGCTGATGAGGTATGTAAAAAAAGCCCTTCCTAGGGCAGGACAGGTGCAGACGTCTGTGCAAGGTCCTCCACAAGTGACAGCCAAAGAGTGCCTGCATCTTGCAGGCAGCAGAGAGCTAACCAGGGTGGGAGAGTTACTGGTCCCTCCTTCCCTTCAGTACACCTCCTCTGGGGTTATGCCACTGCCTTTAGCTAGACATCAACCAGAAGAAGTCTTCCACTAGCATTTTGATTACTAAAACAAAAACCCCCACTCTTCCAAAGACAGCCCAACAGCCCTTCCTAAAAATTTGTTATTCCTTTAATATTCACAGCCTTCTTGGCCTGGCAGAACAAGATGAGATGACTGGCATTTTAAGGTGTCATCTCAGGGAAAGATTTCAAGAATTGCTCCTCAGATGTCTTTGTTAACTCTGATAAACTAATTTACAATATAACCTACAGCTACACATTATCTGGTGTACGACAACACACCTGGGAAACCTCACTGCTGTAGTAAGCAGGAATCCATTTATATAATTTCATTACTACCAGTATTATTAGGATTGAACACCTGATCATATTCCTTGGAGAAAGGAATCATCCTCAGTCATCCTCAGTATTCAGTTTAAATCACATCTCTCATTATTCTAATAATTAATATACCCCAGCACTTTGTTGCCTTATTGCCTAAATAACAATAACCAAATACTTATCTGTCAAATTAATGTTATATATCACATCCTATTTTCCTTTCCTATTCCACCAATTAAACAAGATCTCTCCGCTTAGTTTTGCTTCTCAGATACTCACCTTCTTTCTGTTTTGTAAGTAAGTAACACAATGAGTACAGAAAGACCTAGGATGGTCAATAAAATTCTATTGACGTTTTAGGTCTAGACAGTCTTCGGCCTCTCTGGTAAGCCAATAAAAATTAAAATGGCAATCAGGAAGATATTTTTATAGTATAACTTCTCATTACTTATCCACATTTCACATGGACCACTAAACAGCAATAGCATGGTAATGATTATCAATTGCTGCTGACCTGACTTTAGTTTCATGAATGTACAGCTTCAGCATTAACTTGCTTGGCTCAACTACTTGTTTACTCTTCTCTCTTTCCAAGGCTACCTCTTTCTTTACATTGACTGTAAAAGGAATCAAAGGAGATTAGCTGGTAAGTTGGCCAAGTCATGCACTTAGCCCATTTTCAGCAGGAACCCTCAAGGAGATGCTTCCCATGGTTATCCAGAGATAATTCCAAATCTAAAGGATCAAAAGACAAACTGTTTCTGGGATTTTTCCAGATAAGGTAGAGCCAACCATTTTCAAGAACCCTCAAATACTATTAAATAGCAATATTGGCAAATCTTCAACGTTGTGAACGTGTTTTCTAACACTTCTCTGGGTAAAACATGCAAGAAATTTTAGAATTGCTCGTCAGTGGTTGCAGCTAGGAAAGTCTGAAATGGCCAAGAGGAAATAGTTCATGGTCCAAAACTTGCTGAGAACAGTACGTTGTTACTGACCCTGACTCCAGCATACACTTAGTGATAAGAGCAGCTCTTCCAATCAGTGCATCCCTTTTCTCCTTTCTCCTTTCCTCTTTCCTCTTTCTCCTTTCCCCTTTCCCCTTTCCTCTTTCCCCTTTTTTAGCTCTATGTGTGAGGAATAAGCTGCAAATCTCACTTTCTCTTCTTGATTCCTCTCTCTAGTCTCTTTGGATGTTTTCCACAATGAACTGGGTGCTTGTCTTTGGCCAGGATGAGGTGACATTGGACTTTCTATTCAAGACACCTGCAAAGCAACATCTGTGAGAGCTTTTTGCACTTACTTGACTTGCTTAGGCAGCAGGAGAGAGAGGGAAGGATGAGTCCACCAGGCCTGTTCTTTCCTTCCCCTTCATTTAAACACACTACACTAAGAAATGGACACAACCTGGCAAGGCTACTAATGCTACAGAAATGTTACTTGGTTGGCACTGGCTGCTTTGCCAGGACTGAGGAAAATCCTCCTGCTTAAGCAGTTGTCCTTGTTCAGTCTCACTCTGGAGAATATCCAGATCCATGGGAACTTCACAGGCTTTGCACATTTGATCCAGAGCTGCTACTGGCTGTGACCCATGCCTACACCAAAGATGATAGGCAAAACAGTGAGAGCCATGGAGTGTGTGACAGGATGACTTGCAACAAAGCAAGTCAGTGCAAGGAGAGAGAGGGAGAAGGGAAAAGAGGGAAGGAGAGGGGAGGTGAGGATTTTGGAAGACCTAAGAAAAGCCTTCCAATGCCTGCTTTGAGCATGGAGTTGAAATTCCAACCTGAATTATCTTATGATCCTGTAAAGTGCTATATATAAATGAAAGGCATAAGGTGACCAGAAAGTTCAGAATACTGTGGTCCTGTGTCCCAGAGGTCACTCTACTTTCTTGTCAAGTTATTCTTGTGCAGTCATGGAAAGCTAAAAAGGGCACATACTTGGCAGTGTTAGGTTAATGGCTGGACTAGATGATATTAAGGGTCTTTTGCAACCTAAATGATTCTGTGATTCTACAATTCTATACAGCTCAGGTCCTTACTTGCATGAATGCCAGTCCTTGTTTTGATAGATACACTTAGTGTCTGATAATGCTTCTATTTTTTTTTCCCCTTGAGTAAAGAAGCAAGCTCCAAGAAGCCACAGATTTACCTCCAAGTGAAAGACAACGCCTAGTAATTAACTTTATCGCATCCTTGTGTAGATTTCACTCAGAGTTGTAAAGGAGGATAACAACTTGGCACTTCCTGCTGCATGTCCTCACAGAGACTTGCAGGATAAAGCCTGTGTCTGGGACGGATGCTGACCTGGATTAGTGGAAGAACCTGAGCTACCAGATCCATTCACATAGTGTCCTGGGGCTGCCTATTTGGGCCTGACTTTTGTCCAAAGAACATGTAAGATGGAAAGGAGAGAAATAAAACAACACAGATCTGCTAACCAAAGTGCCCCCATCGAAGCACCCCCATCTTCTGCCTGACTGAGGGTATTAGTGAAAATAAAATGCCTGGACTGAGCTATGCAAATGTAAATGTGCATATTACAAGTCTTTTTATTTTTTTATGCTCCAGTAGTAAAATTCTGGTAATTTCCCAATAGCACAATATATTGAATTCAGTGTAATACTTTTGAAAAATGTTGACTGAGAGGTTCACTTTGTAAACTGAGAAAATCCAAGGCAAATAGCAGCAAAGGAATCTCCGATAATTGATTCAAGAGTTTCCACACCAACTATTTCTTTGCCCAGATTTCCCATGCAATTTCTGTGCACTAACAGAGAGGTTATCTCTATACAGTTCTCAGGGGGAGCTAATCTTAACGGTGAATACTCACTATTTGATGTAGATTAATGTAAGAAAGACAAAATAAAAAAAGTTTCTTCTGCTTCCTAGTGATTGTTGTGTCTGATCCATCTTTAATGAGTTTTAAGCTAACTTCTTACTAAGAGATAATACATGTCAGATCCGGAGCTACAATTTATGCCTACAGTTCCATTGACTTCACTGGAGCTACTCCTATTCTCCCCAGCTGAGTATGTAACCCCTTGAAGTTCTGGGAGGAAGTACATTACATTTTTCAGCTGGAAAAGTGGACCCAAATCTTTCCATCCTGGGCTCTGAGCCAAGCAGCATAGCTTTAGCCTTTCCCACATTCAGCATCTACTTGCATTTCAATAGCAAAGCCTGGAAACTGTCAAAAACTGCTCTGGTGGTGGATCTGGTCCTTGTCTACAGCTACATTACTGACATGTATATCAGTGCTTTCAATACACTTACAGTCAAATGCCTTTAAAGACTGTGGAAACTTGTATATACATCTTTTAATAAGACAAAAACAGATGTCCTTACAATCAGTAATATGGGAGTCAGTGTACCCTATCTGTGTCACCCTTAGCTGCAGGTCTTTTGAAAATTGGTTTGAAAGAAAAGGCTGTTTTTTTCATGACACATGTATATGTTTTGTAAACAAAGAGCACCAGCGAAGTTCAAATATACTGTGACTTCACGAGCTGAAAATATTCTGCCTTTAGATGGGGTTCAGACAGATGGGCCTCAGATGCTGCTCAGGCCCATTTGTGAGCCTGCAGTGGGTTAAGTCTTCCTGCTATTGATCATGTGGATGGTTTAGAGTAACTGCAATTTCTGCAGCGAGTAAGGGCAGAATTTTTTATTGAGGGAGTCCTTATTAAAAGTTTAAGTGAGCAAGCATCCCTTTCAGAGTGAAATTCCAAGCTTTTCAAAGTCAGTGGGAATTTTGCCATTGGCATCACTGGAGCGTGTATCATTCCTGAAGTTCCTAACCCTTGTCCACGCCTGCTGAAACTAACAGTAAGCAAGGCAGGCCTGCCTTCTTCATATGTCCACTCTACGTGCCTTTGAGGGCATATGTGCTGAATGAGAAGGATTCAGCTCATTTATGAAGGTCAAAATTGCTACATAAATAGTTGTCTTTCATCATAATTGGTGTTCTTCATAAAAGCACATTTTGGGATTGAAGCATTGTGGCCTCAGCACCTAATGCTCTTGCCAGGATATATTTGCGATCGATCTCATATGTACACGGATTGCTACCAAAACCACCCAGAAACACAGAAAATGCCAGTACTCAGAGGGCATCTGCCACTGAAAGCTGTGTCCAGAGCCTGCAGTTTACGAAGTGTTAAGTGGCAGGAGAGAGTCCCTGCCCCAGCCATGCCGCAGCAGGGTTAAGCCTCCAGCTCCTCACAGCCCTGCCCGGCCCCACCATGGGCTCCACCGAGCCGGGCCCACCCACAGGCCCACAGCTGGGTTTGGCCTCGGCCCATCCCCGGGGAGGTGCCCTGTGCCCGGGGCTGAGGTTGCCCTGGTGTCCCCCGGCTGCCCCACTCCTGGTTGGGGCGGTGGGACGGGCCCTGGCTGCTAGGGCCTGCCCCGATGGACCCCCATGGGGCCCCCCAGCCCCAGGGAGCATTCGGCCCTTTGGCACCCCGACAGTGACAGCCAGAGTTTCCTGAAGGAATTCTCTCATCTGTCGTAAGTTTTGTTGCCTAGGGAGTCTGTGATAAAGTCTCTTTTTGGCATGTATGGGAGAGGGATGGGTGGGAGGCTGGGGATGGGAAAAAAGGTCCTCTCTTCCCCTTTCAGCGTGCAGCTGCAGATCCACCTCCGTCTCACCTTCAGGATTCAAGGAAACCAGAGAGACCAAGACAAACGCAAAACACGCACAAAGCCCCAAACCAGCCTCTCCTTGCTTTGGTTCTCTTTAAAATGTCACTTTCAGAAGCTCTGACTGGAATTTGGTGTCGGCCTCTCACTGAAACCTCAAGGGCAGAGCTCACGCAGGTCTGTTTGACCCTCCCATGGCAATGAAAAGCAAGGTTTGTCTGTGCTGCCCTTGTCTACAAAAAGAATGTGTTATTCTTTGGAGTCAAAGGTGGCCACCTCCTTTTTTTGTCAAACCACAACTGCCTGCTGCATTTCTTATGTCAGCTTCTGAAGTCCTTCCTCTGCTTTCATTCATCCTTACCTGACCATACTCCCACAGAATTTACAGTCCTTTTTAGCAAATCTTTTTATCACATAAGCTGGGATGCTAAAATAATGACAGCATACATCTGGCTAAAGTGGTATTTCGTGTCATTTGATTTTGGTGGGATTCTGCCTGAGGGAATGCTTTTATTCATGCCCTGCAGATGAGGAATTGAGGCATAGATTGTAAGTGATGTCCAAAATCACACAGCGTGTTTGTGACTGAGCTGGGAAAAAGGGCTTCTGATTAAATTATCTGGCAGAAATAAAATGAAAAAAAAAAAAAGCAACAATTTTTTTTCATATGACACACAATTAAACATTGGAATTCATTGTCACAGGCTGATGGCTGTATCATAAAGGCCAAAAGTATGAATGGCTTCAAAGAGGGATCAGACAGCTTCTTGAGGGAAAAAAAATCATCAGGGTCTATAAAATATAAAAACACACATACAACCTCCAGTTTAGGAACTTTCTAAATGGCAGGAAGGTGGAAGCTGAGTTTTGGCAGGGAAATAGCTACTCTGCTGTTGCCCTGTTCTCATCTTCTAGTACCTATTGTCAGATCTAGGATTCTGGTATATATGTATGCATATGAATATATATACACTTATAGATACACATACCTTATAGATATATACACGCATATTCTTTCTCTCTCTCTCCCTCTCTCCCTCTCTCTCTCTCCCTTATGCAATGTCTTTATATGATGTCTTTTGAGAGCCTGCCCAAGGTTAATAAATTCTTAGAGGTGGGTCACGTGTTTGATGCAGAGTCCAATACATTCAACAAGAGGATCCACAAAAGGAGCGAAGCTGAGAAAGTACCTCCCCACCCAACAGGTCATCTTTGGGTTGTATTTGCTAGAATAAGAGATAAGCACAGCTCCAGGTGCTCAGTCCAGGACTGCAGTCTTGGAGGTAGCAGGCTGGCCTCCAGCCAGCCTGCGGTGCAGGTGGAAATCACAAGAACTGGTCCATGCTAGCACTGATGAGACAAACCTCACATTACAAGGCAGCAGTGCTGGATGCAGCTATGCTACTAACGTTTTCAAAGTCTCTATCTGGAGGCCTCACAGTAAATATCTGTGGAGCTCAGTAGAGTCATCTTGGGTTAAGACAAGACATCTGCAACTTTGGCTCATCATGCTATTGACACACAATATGTTCTGGTAGCCTCAGTGCAAGGACTTCTGTCCTTCCCAGCCTCCATGGTCACTATATTGTAGCTTGTAACGCAAGCACCCAGCTTGCAGTTGCCTCCCACTTGGGAACACTAGGAAGAAAACTGTTCACACTGAGCACCCTGAAGCCCATGGATGTCTATTATGCCAGCTATAATTTGGCCCAGAAGATTTAGAAATGAGTCAGTGTCCTTTCTGCTCCTGGTGCTGGAAATGTAATTTTAAATAGAAGCTATGTCACAGGATGCAAATGGAGGGTGCTTATGAAGTTGGTTGAATTTGAGGCAGCAGATATGCATCTAGACATGAGTCTTTTTGCCTACACACTGTGCTCCATCTTAGGGAAGCATCCTGGTTTGCCTAGTCCCTCTCTGATGCTGTGTTATTTTCACTGTGCTCCAGTAGCTGTCCTCTCAGAGTAATAGCTGCACTGTTCCTGCATTCAGGATCAGAAGCCTTCACTCAATGGGAAACTGCAATGCTTGCCACATATTTATTGGAGAGTACTCTATGAAATGCCATGTTAATGGAGCATAACTCTCTCTATGAACAAAGCCTAAAGAATTCTTTGTATAAACTCAGCTTGTTTTAAACTGTTTTTCTATGGTTGTCAAAACTCTCTGTCATGTTTTTCTTTTGATTGTGGTTTTTTCAGCTGTCTCTTTTTGCTGTGTGAAGCTAATGGATGATTACATGAGGGAAAAAATAGGCATCCTAGGAGAGGTGGCAGAAAGGAACTCAGGTTTGTTTGGTTTTTTTTTTTTCATTTGTTCTGGTTTACCTCAAGCTGCCCTTTGGGGTGTGATGTTTGGCTGGTTACTCTTGCTCACTGCCTCTCTTTTCCTTACATCTTTCTGATGTGCATAGCATATCCTAGGACATAAAAAGAGCTGGCAGACAGGATAGTTAGGAGAAGGATGCTGTGAGCTTGATCTGGCAGAGTTTGCATTGCATTGCAATTTCAAAAGAAAGGGAAATCTTTTCCCAAATTAAAGCTTCAGGAAAAACTTAACACAGTATAAGAGCAACAGAATTCTTTCTTCTCCCCTCCCAAATACAATGAAAACAGATGTTAAAAGAAAAAAAAAAAGATTGGGGTCCAGATTTTCCTCTGTTGTATGCACTATTTCTGATCATGTTATTACTGAGCTCAAAACCAAAATTGGCTAATAAAATGGCTAGATCCCAGCTGAAAGGCAAACACTAAATAAACATAGCAAAGCAAGTTAAAGGTAAATTAGATTCTAAATAGTTGGCTTATTTGAATAATTTAAAACATTTGTGTTATTTTGGGGAGGAAATGTATTTTTCGCACTGTTTTTATAGATAGGTGAAATTATAACTGGAGATACCCCTTCAAATGGCTGCAAAACATAAGAGTGGATTTCACAACTACGAAACACCTATCCAGTCTTGCTGACTTCACTGGAATTGCTAAAACACAGTGCCTCTGAAAATCAGACTTAGTATCTAACTACTCTTGGCCATCATGGAGCACATCACCTTTGTATTTGAGGAGTAAAGGCTGATGGCTGAAATCTGAAGATTTAAATCAGCATATGGCCACTATTACTGGAATTTGGAAGAAGTGCATTTTCTCATTCTTTTTTTTTTCTAAATAAACAGGTTCTCATTCCTGAAGGATTTTTTATTCAAGGTCTTCTAGCTCTTGAAAGCATACTGCATTTGGAAAGATTTCAGTAAGTAAAGATGGTAGAGACTTTACAAAAAGAAGTGATTTCAAGGTATTTCTACTAACCTGGCCAAAATCTTTTCATATAGCTAGACGTGATTTGGTATTTCCAAAAGCAAAGGTGAACCCTTCTCTTCATGCACTTTACATGTAACCTGGTTTGGAAAATAACCAACCTTTCCACTCCGTGTAACTTGTCTCTTCTCTATTTGGGTATGTTTCGTCTTTGATATTACAGGCAGAATGAGCATGTGTACCCTTTCATACTTCAAATTTTCCCTGGTATACCCCTGATCAACCATGATTTGACAAACTGGTTAATGAATTAAATCACAGTTGCTCACATTTTATAAAAAACAGCCCATGTCAAATCTGGATGAAATTCTCTGTGTGATCGGACTGACTTTGCATGTTTAAGGAACCTGCTGATAGGCTGCCAGGCCCTTAAAGATGCACTGTAGTGCCATCAGAACCCCGTAAAAAGTTTAAACTTCATTTGCTTTTGTGCTTTCATTTTCCATTCTTTGCAAAGGTGAAAGAAGTTTTCCCCTCAGAATCCTTTCTGGTGTTAGACTGCCTGGACCAGCCATAAGGATTTGAATAACATGGGGATCTTTGGTTGCAAAATTTTTTAATCAAGTATAGTATTCCCTAAAAATAGGTTTGCTTTTACTTTAAGAAACTATTTTCCTTTCCAATGTTCAGGGATAGTATGATCTAATTTGGATTAACAGTTGGTTTAACCACACCTCTGAGCACTGGGATCTCAGCGTGGACGTGGTTCAGCAGTTCCTGTGAGACACTGCTGTTGCTGAAGCTGGGACCCAGAGCTGATGACAAAGCAGTGTAGCTTAGAGGAGGAGGAAAAAAGGTAGCAGTGGCTAGCCAGCCTAGGAGGAAAAGACAATGAAGTTTGACTAAAATAGGATGGTAATAGCTGCTTCTTGAGGTAAATTACTCCCCTTCTGACAGCTTTCTGACCAGAAGTTCACAATTAATCACATCTGATGTCATGTAAAAGGAGTGAATACAGTATGCAGAGTATTACTGCACATTCATGCCTTTACCTTCCTGCATCTTGGCTACTGAAGCTGGAGTTTCATGTCAAAAGAGACTAAAATTGTAAGACTGGATGTTGGCAGATGATACTCTTCCATGTAGTGATTCAGGGAGTCTGGCGGAGACAAGGGGGAGAGCCCCAAGTAGAATAAGGAAATATTAACTGATATGCTATTTAACTGGGCTATAGATAGGCAATTTTATTTATGTGTTCGCATTTTTTTTAGCAAGTTTGTATCTGCGTGTGTGCAAGGATCATCTGATTCAGAGAATCTGATTATGGAAGTTAAAAGGAGACCACTGAAAAAAAGAGAGCACTCTACCAGCAAACTTATCCTAGCTGAGCTATGGGCTGAGCTCTGATACCCTGCAGGTATCCAGTGTGGGCAGGAACAAGATGACCACACTGCTGTTACTGACCACACTACCAAAATCAGAAACTGAGACACCTAAGTGGAAGCAGTGAGAGATCAACTGCACGTACTGAATCCTCCAGAGGCCAGGGACTATGAGCATGCTCAGCTCCAGTCACTAGATGCACCATCTTCCTTGCCAAACCCATGGCTGATGCTTGTGAACTCTTTTTAGAAGGAGAAGATGAGAAACAGGTCTCATCTGGTAGTTCTTAGTTTGTCACATTACATTTGATTAAAATCTGAACTTGGCAAATCCTTGAAGATTTTATTCTTGAAGGAATGCTGCATGCAGTGCAAAGCAGTTGCTGGATTATTTTTTTTAACATGGCAAAGGGGCTGTAAAGCTTACTTTGGGTTCACAAAGGAAACTTGGATGGTCAGTGGACTGCAGACCAGGATCAGGTGGGTGGTCTCTACCACTAGTCGCGAAAAAAGAGTATGCCAAATACATACAGTTCCCTCCTTCTCTCTCAGTGTTTTAGAAAGCTAAGGCTTTTCCAGGTTGTAATAGCTCATAATGGTGTTGTATAGAGTAAGGTCCTTCTGAGATGGGTGCCCACAGGACAGGTCAGCATTTTGGAACAGTTGTTTTTTAGCCTAGGGGAGTTTCACATTCAAGCAGCCACACACACTGAATTGGCCAACTGTCCTGAATCTTCCATAGCAGTTCAGTGGAAATTTCCTATCACCTGATTGTGCCTGTGAGCACCCTGAGTTTTATTCACATTCAGAGTCTTACTCATCTAGAAGCCAACCTGAGTTTCAGGAAAGGATGCCTGTGCCCCTATTCTACTGTCTATAGCTGTTAACTGCAGGCAAGCTTGCACCTCTTAAGAGATTTTATCTCTTACTGTTAGAAACAAAGAAAACACATTAGAAAACAAGCTGCTGTTATTCCAGTGTTCACCTAAAAGTGGCAAGGGCAGGAAACCGGCTGTAACCTCAGGCTCTTCTCATGCCCTTGTTTTTCCATTAGGCAAGAGAAACAAAGAATGACACCATGCATTGGTGGCTAGGGACCCTACCTGGAGAGATGGACACCTTTCACACACTTATTAAGGGAATCCAGTACAGTCTGAGGATATGCTGCAGCTTATTCTTGAAAATTAAGTATTGCTTGCAAATCAGAGAGAAGGTATCTGAATCACCTCCTGTGGGCACAAAGTGGCTTCCTTTCTGCAATGTTGTGACTAGAGCATGAATCTGTGTTCTCCATGTGAATTCCTAAACTGAAATGTTTTGGAGATTTTAAATAATCACTTGCAAATTTTTTTCTGTTTTTTTTTTTTTCCTTGGTTTTTTTTCCTTTCTTTTTTTTTTTTTTTTTCTGAAGAATCAAAGTCTTTCAGCAGGAACTGTTCTGCTGCAGAGCTCGTAGAAGTGTCGCTCTTTTTCAGATAACTACTTTTTTTATGCTTGGGTTCCAGATCTGCTAGATGCCGTATGCTTTAAGCCCCTAGAGTCTGAAAGGAGTCCAGGAGCAGCTCCTGGCTGGGGTCTCTACAAATATACTTGGGCACAGAAGTCCACTATATAGCATAATTTCCTGGGAACTATGACTTACAGTTTCAGCTTGCTGTCTTCCTGAGACTAATGTTGAATCCTCAAACTCTGACACAGTGAAAAAACACCCTTTCAAAAATCTGTAGTATTTTACATACCGTTTAACCCTTGAGAGACACTTGATGAAAGAAAGTAGACTTGGACACACATGAATACATATATGCACACACACAGGGCATTTCTGAAAACATTATTTTTCACAGGATTAAATATATGCAGATGCATGTATATGCAGTATAAACTCCCCCTGTCTTTCCCTTTCCAGTTCCCTTGCTGCTCTAAACCAGTATATGCCATGGGGTCAAGCTGCAGTCCTCAGTACAACTCATGCCACGTGCTCTGAACCATGATTTGTCTTGTTCACCTTGCTTTGCTGTTTCCAGTGCAAAGCCATTCCCTGATCCTCTCCATTCCTTTTTTCTTGCAGGTAACATCTTGTATGACTGTGTGAGACTGTCTGGCTTTAGCTCTTCTTGTGCTTCATGACTTGCCTTTTGCAAAATTCTTCCTCTGTACAGGAGGAAGGGCGATTCCTTCTCTTCTCCTTAGCATGTCTTTCTGTTAGTCCAGTGGATCTTCACTGTATCTATTCTGGGAGTGATGTAATGTATACTGCAAGCTCTTGATAGAGGCATGGAAATAGACAGCAATGTCATAACTCCATTAACATCAACAGCAATTGAAAAAGTATACCTTTGCAAATCCCACAAATCACCACAAGGATTAAGTCATGAATGGTTGCCATGCTAAGAAACTTTATTTTCAACAAATAAATGATTTTTCTAACTCAGCTCTACATATGTCAGGCTAATGTGCTTAAATTATATGAAACTGGTTATGTCATATTACTTGTGTATATATCATCTCATATAGCTTCAATAAGTAAAGCATATTATGATGTACTTATAGCACATGTAGACTGTATGTATATCATATGTAAAGCACATTATATATTAATATAAATTTAAGCCTAAAACTCCCATATATATCTATATCCATAAAAACTTTGACATGTCCTTGTAATACAAGGAGCTAAAGTAACTGTCTTGGTTCCCTCAAGCTGCACATACATGCAATGCAATATATCCCATGCCTCCACTTACATGTCATAGCCACACTTGCTTCACTGCTCCCATCCACCTGGGGAGCCTAGAAGTGGGAAGGGAGCCCTTTTCCTTGTGACCCACTGAACATGGGCTTTTGGGAGACCAGGACTGCAAAATGTGTCATTGACCACACCTGTCCCCCCTCCTTTTTTTAAACAGGGTTAGGTTGTAGACAAATCTGCATGCACTTTGGAGGAAAACACACCTTAGTGCTGCGAGTGCAATATTGAAAGCTGCAAAGGAAGACAAATGACATAAACAGGGTGCTTCCCACGAGCCAGGCTGCTGTTCGATTAGTGTTTCTTCCTTTCTGTTCTCTGAGTCACTCCCTGTCTCCTTCTTTAGCTTCCTTCTGTCTACCTCTCCCTCTCGCTTTCTCAGGTGGAAAATAGGATGTGGCCCCCTCAGTGTGCTGTCAAACATTTTGGCTCCTCAGCTAATCTTTGACCGGACCTGACTATGTCTCTTTCAGTGAAGCAGACGATTGGTTTCCACTTAAACCTTTGGGATCCTAGGGCTCAGGAAGAATAACTCCAAGCACTGCATTTGGGAAAGCTTTATTAACAAGTTGAAAGTGAAAGAAAGGTAATAATTGCATTTAAACAATCAACCAAAGCAAAGCTCACCTCTGGGTTTATAAATTTGTAGGGAAGCCATAATTACAAGGGGCCTGTGTTGCTACATTGCATTTGCTTTGAAAACCAGACCGCCACCCCGCTCCCACTGGATGCATAATTGGGTCCTCATAGGCCTCTTGAATCAAAGTAGTGTTGCAGTAAAAGTTTATTTATCCAGTGCTCATTAAAAGAGAAGCTGAATGGAAAACTCCCACTTTGGGGATGGGATTAGATAGCCCTAGAGTATTCCTCCTCCCATGCCCTTTCAAGGTTTTTTGTTTCTAAATCTGCTCAGCAAGAAAAAGTAAATTGCCAGAAGTGAGATTAGTGGAGAATATTGTCCCAAGGACAATAAGGCTTTATTGCAAGGCTGGTATGAGATCCCTGCTTCAAAAAAACTACAAGACCCGGAGGTGTGTGAGCTCTTAATTGCCTACCTCTGATAAACTAGCAGTGAAAAAAAAAAAAAAAAAAAAGAAAAATCCCATTCAGCTGTGAATTAGCCTGGATCAAGTCCACTTGCTAATCAGAGTTTAATGAGGATGCTGCTGGCCTTAACATATTCAAAATGTTCAAAACTGCCCTGGCTTCATGTTTGTGCAGTTGGTATTTCCTCTCTGCTGTCACTTCTGCACACAGACCCTCATGAATCTTTAGAGAAGATAATTATGTCTGGGACAGGCATGGTAGGGAGAGTGGGAGAGTATGTACCTCAGAAGGAGTGAAAACGTAAGGCTGAGAGTTACTCAGCTAATTCATTCCCATATCATCCAAATTGTCTACGCCTCAGCTGCTGGAATAAATACCCCTATTTGCTCATTGTTAGTCAGACCCATAGAGCTTGGCTATATAGCAGGATTTCTAATACTGTATCACAGTCAGCCTTTATCTGTTCTTGCTCTGAGGGGAATCCATGGGGTAGCTGTATGTGCCAGTCCCAGGGTTCAAGAATCACGGGTCACACCACTTGCAATCACGACTGCCATTTACTGTTTATACAACCCCTGATAAATATCAGAAGCCATGCAAATATAGCCACTGTGCCAGAGAGCTTGATGTGTAAAATCAGGAGATGCTTTGACTTTTGTTGGCTATACTGAAGTTAGTGAGTTAGCCCACTGCAGTAGCTACATGGCTGAAAGCAGAGGCCTTTGTGCACCCAGTAGGCTTCAGGGCACTGGCAGAAGCAAGCGGGCACTGGCAGGTACCATTTGATCCCCATTCCTCATTCCCATCCTACTGTTCTAAACTAGATGCTATAATGGCACCAAATTAAAAAAATATCTGAAAAAAGAACAAGAACTCAAGATTTTGATACCTTATAATTATGGGCTTGATTTGGGATGTGGGACTGACCACATGAAGCTATAAAAGCTTTTACACAAACCTTTTTGGCTATGCAGACCAGTACGTGATACTCATACTGTGAGATAAAAGTACATCTTCTGTTGGCCAACAGGATTAGGGCTGTATGTTCAGTCAGGGACTGCTGATCAGCAAAGATGTTACCGAGTGCAGTTACAGTGGGTCAAGTACATGTTGTCTTGTGCTCAGAGCTTAGTTTGTCCACAGCCTACCCCTCAAAGTCTAATAAATCTTACAAACTGCTTATAAGGCTGTGAAGTCTGTATGCTGCAAAGCATGGGTTACCCACAGCCTGATTCACCTTGCCCTGATTTTATACTTCTGTTGAGTGCAGTGGAGTAGCTCTTGATTTGCAGCAATGCAAATGAGAGGGAAATCAAATGTGGGAGACCAGGAGTGACTTTCTAACATTCAGATTTTCTTGATTATTGCATAAAAATTGCATTAATCAAGCTTCCTGTCTGTCTTTGTAGTACAGCTCTTCAAGATGGCAGGGAAAACATGAATTTACTATTATCTGCCATGAATAATTCTTGTTGAGATTCTTGTTTAGGCAGAATATTTTCATGACTTTTGCAAGTGTGTGGCCTCACAAAATCCAAACTGCTATTGGTTTTAGTGGAAGTAATAAGTTGAGGCAGGATATTATGCATTTAAGGTTGGAACTATGTGTAAAACACACACTAATTGCAACTGATGCCAGGCTTGCTTACCTTTAACATTCATGTCATCCATTATGCAGTTAGAAGATTTCAAGTACGGTTTTTGCAATGGTATCTGATAGAGAGATCAATCAACCAATCAAATCTCTATACTTTTTTTTCCTCTATAACCTAGAGGAATAATATCAATCTGGCAGCAAGTTGGGAGTTTATTACTTAAAGCACTAATACCTGGTGCTAAGGCAGTGCTCATATTGACTGTACAAGGCATATTTGAAAAATTAAAATTGCTCAGTAATTAAAAATTGCCTTAGTTAAACAATTTGTAAAGACATTAAAATTTTTAATGAAAAGGCATTTTTAATCAAAAGGCCATTGTCCAAAAAAAGATCTTCAAGTCAATATCCCATTATGGTCTCTGAGAAAAAGGCAATGTCTTCAAAAAATACTTATGGAAGCATGGTCCAATACTACAGAAATGTAGTACAAATGCAATTTAATGTAATCTCACCCTATCACGAATAATGTTTTAGAGCAGCAAGGGAAATGAGAAGAGGAAAGGCAGGGTGAGTTTATACTGCATACATATACATCTGCATATATTTTATGCTTTGAAGAATAACATTTTCAGAAATGCTTTGCAAAACCTGTAAAAAACTTGGATTGTTCTCTGTAAAGCTTCTTCTATTCTTGCTCTAAACTTTCATCAGCTTTAATCACAGACATGCTGGAATCCCAGTGCTTCTTAAATAGTATGCATTAATAAACAAAAACTAGCTACAGCTACATTTTTTGCCTTTTTACATAGTTGATGATTTAGTTTTCCTTCTCTTTTTTACCAGGAGGCACACCTTATCTGAGAATCTACATAATAGAAACATTTTGTGACTAGATACTGAAAGAAAAGATGTTCACATAATCTGAGTATAAACAGGATCTTTTTAAAAGAGCACATAGTTCATGCACCATTTAGAAGCAACAGCTTTCTTTCCAACAAGTGATCATATTTGATACAAAGAGGCCTGGGTAAGCCCAGCCAGATATGAAATATTTGGGTTTAAGAATGCTGAAATGTTCCATCTGGATGGTAAATTCTTAAATGAAGCATTTAGACATTTCCAGAACAATTTTTTTGACATTTTCAAAATGAAATGTTTTGATATTTCTGAATCAGTCTTTTCTCCACTTTTCATTCTGTACATTGTTTTGCCATTTTGACATTTTGTTTCAGTTCAGGACAAACCCAAATATTAAAATATCCTTGCAGTAAGAAATTCCAAATTTGGACCAGGTCTGCTTCTGATAATGAATCACATGTAAAGTTGTTCAAGGTGTTATAAATCTCAAAGAAACTTTGGTTCAGGTTTGAACTGCAGCTGAAGGTTCAAAACTGTTCTTATTTTACCCAAATTACAAGGCAAAACATGCCAATGACTTTAAAAGTCCTTTGCAAGATATAGAATCCTTTTGTTCCAGAGTAATCTGTCAGAATTGAAAATATGTAATAAATTTTTAGAAGCTTTAAGGAATGGCCATAAAGTAAGACTTATAAGACAAACTATTCAGGCAGTGAAAGGTCATAATGAGACCCAGTGTTTGCATTATAGCTAAAAAAGGTTAGTAATATTTGTAGAAGGTCAGTGTGTAGTTCAACATCTAAATTATTCTCACGTAAATCCAGTTATAGAAGGCTCAGTTTTCTTTGAGTGCTGAAAAGACTATGTGTTGCCCAGTTAAGGCTTGATTCTTATCTCTTTCTGGAGATGCCCTGTTTACTTGAAGACAAATGAGAAAGATGGATGTGGATGGTGCAAAACCATCACTAGAAGCATTGGACCTTACTGCTCTTTTATTTGCCCCAGGATCCAGGAGTAACTTCCACTGAAGCCAGTGAACCAGAATTTAGCTCCTAGTATGGCTTTTTGCATCTGTCCTGTGCATAGAGGCTGCAGTAGCCACCCTAGCTGAGCACTGGTGATGCACATCTGAATGTTCTATTGTGAAAGAAATAGGAATGGCTGGGCCACTCGCTGGTTTAACTGATTTGAGCTACAGACTGGAACACACTGAGCTGTGCAAAAAAGCTGTATATCAAAGCTGCTACTGGGCTGTTGTTGCTATCTGCAGGAGACTGGGGCAGCCTGGAATCTGTGACATTAAAAAGGTAGCGTAAAGAAAGCTTGGACTCCTGGGAGGTGCAGGACGTAATTTAATATCATCCCATTGGCATAGAATAAATGCGAACGAGGGAGAAAAGAGGCCCATGGTTTACAATAGGCTCAGTAATACTTCATGCATTTCGAGCAGGCGCAAAAGAACAGCACAACAAATGCTTCTAGAAGTTTCCTAAAAAGCAGCCTTTCTGCTCAGATAATTTTTCAAGGGCTTGGTATGCAGGAATGAAACAACATTTTAAAAAGAAAATTTCCAAGTCACGAACTTCTTTGAAGGAGTTCCCAACTCCTTCAAAACTCAGAAAGGGTTTGTGTTCATTTCAAGTTTTGGGTGAAAATTTGGGTCAAGTTTCAAGATGGTTTCTCGACCTCTAATTACTATTATTAGCACTCCTAAATGGACTCTTTAGAAAATCCCTTGACTAAGGAGGGCTGGAGTGAGCTAATGAGTATGAGAGGGAGAAGAAGGTCCTTGTTTGAATTTTAAATACTCCAGCTCACTAATTGGGGACCAACAGAGAATGCTTCTTTTGGAGTGGAGAGAGTTCAGGGGCAGGTGGGAGCAAGAACAATATTTTTTAGACCTGTCACTTTAAAATATACCTACTGCTGCTTTGACGTGGCACCAAATGAATTTTTAAGCAACAATAAGTAACCTTATCCTCCCTTTAGGCACTTGCAGGGCTTATTTGTTTTTGTTTTTAAAAAATGAGCTGGGCAGGTTTTTCCAAGGTCTCATGGCTTTAATGAAGAATAACAATCTCTGATGATCCTGGCAACAGGCATCTTTTCTTTTCCAAATAAAAATGAAGAGGCAGAGAGCCTTGTGCCTACAGCTCTGTTATGTGTTAGACCAGCAGAGTCCCCACTGACAGTGCTGTTCCAATTGGACACTCTTCCTGTCTTCCTATATTTTTGTTTTCCCTTTTTCTGATAAATATATTTTTGGATGCTCTTCCCGCCATTGCATGGATCATTCCCACCCTCAGGACACACCCTGATTTTTTTCCTCAGAGGATCTACAACTTCAGTAGCCTTATCCAGCATGGAGAAGATGTCCAGAACTTTTTTTGTGACAGAAATCTATTTCAGTGATCACCACCTGAACACAGCTGACATAAATTCCACATTTTTTCTTCTGAAAAAAAAAAAAAAGGATGAGTAATGCATTTACAAAAACATACATTTCTTCTTTTTGTCTATAGAACTTGTGAAGGCTGTTGTACATGCTAATGTACAACATTATGAGTCCCTCATGAACTTAGGGATGATGCGGACTCATACATTAGACTCATGAAAGCTCTGCAGATTGGGCTGTACCCAGTATTTCAGAAGGCACTTCCAAGTCACGAACAACAGAGTATCAAAGTGACTCCCTGTTTCCAGGAACATTTTCTTCTTTCTATAAGCCAAGGAATCCAATGAACTGAAATATTTAATTTTGACTGATTTTTGGCCAATTATTTTTTCTTTTGCAATTACACTTATATAGTCAATTCCATCCATGTGCAGCTATACAAAGTTTAAGGATTACTTAGGGTCAGCCCAAATTCTCCCTTGTGTATAATGTTCGTTCTCTCTGGCTGTACAGAGAACTGAGTCCCACAGTTCCGTGGTGACAAATTAGCTGGGGGCTGATGTCTGGCTTGGAGTAAATTGCACACTCAGTTCCCATCCTACACATATGCCTCTATAGTGCTGATTGTTTTCCTACTGATAAAATAAAGAAAACCTCAGTTGTATTTGAAAAATTTGGTTCTGTCTATGAAAATGCTTTAACACCAATGCAAGGCAATCTTGTTCATCCTTTTGTGTCTACAGAGAGCTGCTGAAAATCTGCCAGAAGTATTGCAGCCTGATTTTACAAAATAGTACTGATGAGAATGGGAGCTTAGTTAATCTAAAGTGTCTCAGAAAGGGTCAAAATGTGCTTATACAGCTATGATTACACGGTGTGTTGTGTCCCAGTCCTGCAATGTGCTGAAGCCTATTTGATTTCTTGGGCCTTTCCAAGGCACTTTGGCACATGCTGGTGGACTGCATAAAATTGAAGAAGCGACATATTGCTTTTCTCCCCTTCCTGCATAACTGTATCATGCAGTTAAAGCAGTTTTGCTGACATTGTGCTGACATGTTGATTCTCACGCGGAAACATAGGGAAATAGATGCGAGGATTAAGAGGAGAGACTGATCTTCTTATTTGCTCTTACTAAATGGTTTTTAGTACACTGCACAGAGCACTTCTTAATTTTTGTGTGTGCATTTGCATTGCATTGGAAGACGGACCTAACTGGAGAAAAAAATGGGACCCAACGTGAGCTTGTTACTGCGCTATAAACATACACTCTCACTCCAACTATCAGCTCCATAGAGATTTTGTTGCTTGCTTTTCCCATTTGCTGGGCAGGCTTTGCTCTGCTCCTTAGGCAGAGGCAGGCAGCTGTTTTCAATATCCAAAGGACAAACCTTGAAAAAGTGTGAGGTGGCATCCTTGCACTCTGGCTACAGATTATGAAAAGATTTGATAAGGGGAGGGAAAAAAAGTAAGAAAAGTTGGCAGCTGCTTTCTACACAAGCTGTGCAGTCAGCCTCTTGGAATGGACTTAAACGGCTTCAGAATAGGTCACCTAAATGTATTCTCCCTTTTAAGTAGGTTTAAATAAAAGCAGACTTCTGTTTCTCCTTCCCTTTTCCTTGACATCCCAAGGCAGTGCTGCCTGTGGGAAGCCAAGCACATAACGAGGGGGATGTATGGGACAGATGGAACTGGTTTTCCTCAGTGATAGACACATGACTCTTCTCCTTAGGCCTGCCATGACTTCAGTAGCTCAAAAATAAGTTGGGCACCAGAAATGGACCATGAAGCCAATGAAGGCTTCTTTCCATAATACATTCATGTTCCTACAAACCCCATATGCACAGAACATGTCTTTATCTTTGTGGCACTGTGCAGATACTTATGAGCCTACAAGGAGAGGGTTTAAGTACCTGGCCAAAACTGACCAACCTCAAGTTTGCCAATGACACCTACAGGTTAGAAGGAAGGATGTGGATGGCTTTTTGTAAATGTTTACCCAGGTTACAATCTTTGAGGTAGACAGGAGTCCTCCTTGCCATGCCTGGCCCAGAGCTCCCAGCCAAAGAGTGCTGCTCAAGCCCTTGCCACCCCAGCCAGGTTCAAAGGCTCTGGAGAGCCCAGAAACATTCAAAGATTCTGTTGCCCTCATTTGTTAATGAGTTCAGTGCCAAGCATGTGTTTGTGCAACTTAGCACTGGGGAAGCCAGACTTGAAGTGCCTCTGCTAGCAGTGCTCCTGTGTAGGAGTACAGGCCTCAGCTCTCCTGGGGCATATGCAAATATGAGCATAACCAAGACCTTGCTAGCTGTCTATGCGAGGTCTTGGTTATGCTTGTATTTCACAAATCCTCAGTGTTACTTAGGTACCTAGCACATCTCAAGAAACCCAAGACCTGTTGACATCAAGGACATGAATTGAAGAGGAGATCAATACTCAAAGTTCAGCTTTGAAAATCTGACCTGGAATTGTTCTAACTAAAAAACCATTTGAGTATTTCAAAATATGGGCACTTACATCCCTGGCTATGTGTCACAGGGAGTCATTCTCTTGGGCACAGCTGCTAACTGGTTGTAGGGTAAAAAAATGGGCTGCAAAGTACTTTGCGTGTGGACTGTCAGCAACCATATACCTGCACATCCTACGACAAAAGTTAAATTCTTTCTGCCTGCCCAGTTTGGCCCATCACGTGCATACATAGGGCAGCTCAAAGGCTGGGCTGTACCAAATGCTGAAGCAGTGTTCCTCATAAGTACAGTTGTTCAGCTTGTACCATCTGCTTCCCAAGCAGCAGCAGGGCCCTGCAGCTTGCCAGCCTCTCACTGGAACGGTCCAAAGTCTCAGGCTCTGGATGTAAGGAATATGCCTATGCACCTGTTGCTGGGCATCTGTATGCATACATACCCTAATTGCCTATGCAGATGATTATGTAGAAGCTCTGTTATTACGCTGTTACATGCATATCCAGCCTTCAGGGGCTCTGGTGTGCGTGTTTGGAGGCATGGAGTGGTAGAAAAGACATTATAAATCATAATTTATGAAGTAGTTTTTCAGAACAGAGCTGTGAAACATTCAGAGAGATTTAGATCAGAAAGAAAGCAAGAAAGAAGAAGAGAGAAAAAGAGTGAGAAATAAAGGAAAAGAAAGAAATCGTGAGTATGTAGATGTTGTTTTCAGAAACGAGAGACATCTGTTTGGGAAATGAAATCTGTCCAAAAAAATGAGAAGGGGGCAGGGGAAAAGGTGAAACATTGCCAGTGAAATAAAAGAAAATCTCAAACTTTCCCACAGAAATCTTAGTTGAACTAACACAGAAACAGAGGAGTTAAGAACAAAGGATTTATTTCCGAAAATGAGCCAAAGCAAAGATTGCCAGACAGAAAAAAGTGTCCATGGAATCATTAACACTGCAGGAGTCAGGAATGATGGTAACCAATAGCATCCAGCAGGTCTGGATACATTTCTGTTTGCTTTTCACTTTTTATGTGGAAAGCTTTGGCAGACCCCAAGTGTGGAAGTCATCTTTTCCCCAGACCATCTTCGGTGGTCGCTCCTCCCGTGAGGCAGGTCCTGCCTCCCCTTTGGCTGATTTATGCAGCTTGCTAGGCACAAAAAGCATCAGAAAACCACTAACTCTGACCGCAGAATTTGATCCCTTCATGGTACTGTCACCATACCAGCCCCTACCCAGTCACCCACAGTGGGAACTTGTCTGAGAGAGGTGGGCATTTTCAGGCTCTATTCTTCCTTAGCAATCCCAGGCTGTCAAAGTAACCCCTTGGAAAGCTGTCAGCCAACATAAAATCGATTGGCTTCCAGTTAATCTGTGTGGCATGAGCCAGCCTGGTCGCTGTACTGGTGTGGGAGCAGTATGTTGTAACAGCAACCTTGTCCCCAGCCCCCCAAATTGTGCCAGATGCAATTCACTTTCAGAGTCAGAACCCACAGGTAGAAACAGTAAATGAGAAGTTTCGTGCCTAGCAAACATCCTCTGGATTTTTTTCTGTTATGTAGCCGATTCCCTGTTGTATTGACAGAAAGCTGACTGCCATAACAAATCTCCAGCACTGGGCAATTTGGGTATCCTGTTGTTGCTTTCAGTAGTGAGGATTTTATAGGCATTCCTGTGAAAACCCCACCTGCTGTGGGGTTGCTTTCTTCTTCATAGATCCACAATCTGGCTCCTTTTTTTTGATTGAATTACCAGGCTTCAAAGAAGAAATGCACAGTAGAGTATAGAGAGCCAGGAATCTTAGCTACAAAGAAAACAATTGGTATTATAGATGCATTGTAATACCTTTCTTTATTAGTAGTAATGCTTGGAAGAACATAAGTGTTTTTAGGAACAGGCTGGTTTTTAATATCCTTTCTAAAATGACCTAAGAAGTATGCAAAGGCTCCATAACTTTAGCCTTATATTCTGTATAATTTGAGGTGCTTAACAATTCAAAATAGACATTGTCATCATCACAAAGCATACAAAGTGTGGGTGGTGAAGACTGCAGAGAATCCTCAATCCTGATTCAGACTCCGTTGTTGACCAGAACAGAATCTGGCAGGAATAAAAACTTACAGAACTTCTTGGAAAATGAAAATTTAAGTCATAAGTAACACAGGAAAAAAACAAACAAAAAACAATGGTAAATGAGAAAAATATGGGAAAAATTCCAGTGTCTGTCCCTGCTCATGGCATTCCCACTGGCAAAATCATTTTTCATTCCTTTCAGCAGGGAAGCATTTATAGTTTACAAAGATGACATTAGTAATGAAAACCACTTTAAGGCAAAAAAGAAAAAAGAGGGGAAAAAAACTGAAAATAACTAAGGTACAGAAAACACAAATGGAGATTTTTTTCTGAAAGAGATCTGAGCAAAAATCAAGCCAGAATTTAAAAATTTGTCCCTACAAGCATAAACTATTATTATTATTACTTTATTAAAATTAGTCCAAAAAATTTGTATAAACTAGTGTTCTGGTTTAACTCACATCAAGGTGATACCAGACTGACCTTCAGATCAAGGATTCAAAACTCATTCCTGATACTTTCCAACCTTTTCCAAGCACAGCCTGGTTGTTGGTGGGAACCTGATCTGGCATCTACTGTTAACATAAGCTATATTGGGAGTATCTCTGCTCTGGAGTGCTGGTAATCATAATGCTACCTAGATCCAATGTAGCGCTTTTCTCCCTTGGAAGACCTTTGGACAGGACCACACATATTTGGTGCTTTTTATTCAATTGTTACATGTTTGAAATTGTAAAGCAACCATGTGCATTGCATTACTGATGGGAAGATCATATATTTTTAGTTTTGCAGAAATAGTAGCTAAACTGCTGTGTGTTTCTCACTCCACAGTGGTTATCCTGCACTTTTTTTTTTTTCCATTTGAGATAAAGGATGATTATGGCTTACTTAGGTTGTGTTGTTCAAAGCAAGTTCAACTATATTTAGTGTTTTCATTAGTGAAGGATACACTGAAATCTTCACTTATCCTGGCCTTGTTCTACTATTTTGTTGACATCATCAACCCTAAAGATTTACTTGGTAACAGATGTCAAAGAGCATAGGGCAGTGAATATGGATAAGCAACTCTCATTTCAAACACTGTTTGGAGAAACAGGATGACTACTGATCAAAAATTATAGCCAAATTCCTTCATAATAAAGACCTTGAGACCAAAGCCGTGAGGCAGTTCAAAAGCAAGCTGTTGAGGCCATCAAAGCTACACTTTGAGGGCAATAGGAAGAACTTTTGACTATACAAAACTGGATGAAAACTGAAAGCAAAAGGCTGAAATAGGTCTTGTGCTGTTGTAATGGTCAAACAGTGAAAGCAAAAAGTGTTTCTAGTGTACATATAGAGAGTAACCATGCCTTGCTCCGCTAGCTGTCTGGGATTCATGACAAACCGAAGACTTAAGAGCTTCAGGCAGGGAGTGCAAAGTGGCAAGGAGCTCTGTGGAAATTAAACTGGACAGTGCCTGACTTTGTTGTGTTATCTAAAGGAGAGAGGAACATCTCAAAATCTGTTTGGTGAATTGGAAGTTAGACACTAGGGGAAAAGTGGACCCTTCACTTTCTGATTTTCTGTTCAAATGAACCAATTATTTTGCTGACCTCAGGGTCCGAATTTCAAAGGGGACTGAAGACAGGCTTAGGCCTGCTGCTATGGCAAATTCCAAAATACCCAATTACTGACCTCAGGAGGAGTCAGCATTCCTGAGATTAGAGTCACTGGGAGTTTACTTCACAAACTCACTTCTAATAATATACTGTAGTGCAGACACCATTAACCTGCCTTTTTCAGTTAGCAAATAAGATATGTCTCAAGGCAAAATAGTTATTAACAGCCAGTGGTAGGAGTTACATCTCTAATTGGAAACAGCAACATCTGCAGGAGAGTGCAATAAAAGCATATAACAAGTAAATGTGTTAGTGGATTATGAGGACTCTAGGTCATCATTTCATAAAACAGCTTTAGCAGAAACAATGAATATTTCAGGGCTTCATAGATCCAAACTAATTCTGGGCAATGAAGAGTGTCCCAAGGATTAACTCTGTTCTTACTAGCCAATTCGACCAGCATTGGCAGACTTCCCAGATTTCCTTATTATTTGCACTGCATTTATTTCGATGTTTACACCGTTTTGTGGCAAGCTAATTCTCTTCTTTTCCTCCAACTGGTGTCAGGATGCTGTTCAATAACAAAGCCTTTTCACGTCAGCTGCCTGAGGTAGAGCTATTGTGTCCCAGCTGTCAGTTATACTAAGACATCTTTAGGTCCAAGTTATTCTAATATGAGTGACCTGCTGTTTCTATATACAAAACTCTTCCACTGCTTTTATAATTAAACACACAAGGCAAAAGCCTGAAAGCTGAGCACCTGCTGAGCACCCACAAACTCCTGCCTGAAAGCTGAGCACCTGCTGAGCACCCACAAACTCCTGCTGAAGGCTATCAGTATTGCAGATATAGAAGTTGAGATATTTAAACATACAGAATACATTCTTTATTATTCTCAGTGTCTAAGGACATATCTTGCCTTCTGGATCAAGCTCCACTTGACAGAGCTGGAGAAGATTTCTAGACCTGGTTAAAAGAGAAACTCTTAGAGAGTTTTTCTTAATTTCTCATTTTAGATTTTACTCAGTCCTTGCTGAGTTAACCTCTGTGTAATTTCAGATGACTGAAAACAGTCTAGTTTACAGCTCTTCTGTATACCATTCTAAAGTTCATCTTCATTTTGGAGCTGAATTTTATTTTGTAGATGGCAATGTTAGGCCTTAAATTATGACTTCCCAGCTGTCGGCTGTTCTATGGCCTAGGGTGTCTCAAGATGGACAGCAATTACGTAGTTTTGTCACTTCTTGCAAACATGCTGAAAACAAGGCATGTTCACACTTTCTCAGATGTGCTCCGGAAAGAGGCAGTTACGTGCCTAGTCATTCACATTTTACCTACAACATACTTTTAGTCTTCTCAGGATAAAAAAAATTATCGGATTTTTACCAGATCAGATCTCATACGATTCACTGGCATGACATTTTGAAGGGCATAATATATCGTCACAGCAGAGGTCAATATGAAGAGAAATGTCTTTAAAACACAAGAAGAAAAATGTCTTTAAAACACAATCTGTTACTTGACAGCTAAAATAGATCAACAGATTCTGCTCACAGAGACTTTGCCCAGAACTCAGTCCTGCAAATTCAAGAGCCTGAATTTCCCAACAGTATTTGGCTCTGTTTTCAGAAGCAGCAGTACAGTAGATAAGCAGGCATCCCCACTTTCTTTCTGACTTTTTGCTTGTTATTGTCCAGAACCAGATTATATTTCCAGCACCTTTTATTGCTGTTCCACGCAAGCTCTGTGGAGGGAACAGCTCACATCCATTCAGCTAAAGCAGGCAAAACTATTCCCATGTTCAGACAAAGGAAAAAAGCATCAATTTCCTTGTCCCTGCAGTTGTGGATGGCAATGATGTTCGCATTCTCAAGTTTTATAGAACAATGCCTCCCTCCATGAAATTCCTAAAACAGGCAGCCTGCCAGGGGCATATATTGCAGCTGATACATCTAGGGGCCTTTTCACTTTTCATTACCACCTTCTTATTTCTTGTTAAATGAGGTTTGTTTCAGTAGGATTACCACAGCCATGACAGCAATGTGGTACAGTCATTCACAATTTAGAAGGTGAGACAGTGAGGCAGCTCGGGCCTACGAGGACTACTGGGCAACAAGAGGAGCACATAGCTGCTTTCTGTTTCTTCATGTATCTGCCCTGAGTTTTGCACAGATAACAATGTACTTTTGCTAGATACATCACTTAAACTTACAAGCTGTAAAAAGAAAGCAAAAAACCCCAAAAGGTTTGAGAAGCTGATGAAATGCTTATTAAACCTCCAAATGTTCCAGCTGTACTTTCAAAGAGTTTTGGCCAAGGCAGGTGGAGGTGGTTGTGTTATGAAGTTGTTCCCATTGTATTTTTTGTATGTCTCTGCCATATGTCTATTGCTCCGAGCAGACTTCTTTGTGCTTCCTTGAAACTGTGGTAGCAACTACTGGAAAAGGGAGATGTTAGTGATGTGCACAGTAACCTGAGCATCAGCAATTATGGGTGTGAGTTTTCTCCAAATTCCCAAATATGGAGGCATTTCCCTGTAGCTGTTCTTTTGTTGTAGCCAGACTCCCATTCCCAGGATAGGGCAGAGGAGGTGGGAGCGGAGGGTCAGCACACTGATGGATCTACTGCTCTGCTTCTAATGAACTGGGGCAGAAATCAGCCACTCTCTTAATTTGTGAACATTAAAAATATCAACAACAAAAATTCTTCAAATCTACAGCCTGCCCTAAGCATGTACTGTAGTAAAATTATATCCCTAATAAAGTATCTATGAAATGAAAAACAAACATGTTCATCTTTTGTAGTTCCAGCCTCCCCTAATGGAAAATGGCTGTATTTCAACCAGCCACATGTCCGAGCTGTGGTTGTTCTCACAAGTCTGAATTCTTCCCTTAAATGGGATCCATCCGAGAACGGGACGCTGTTGTTTCTCTTTCTGCAGACCTACATGGCAGTTAGAAACAGCACACAAATGAGCTCAGTCTTGCAACACTGAGGTCCTCTTCAGTGAGGCTGAGCCCTTCCAGCTCCAGATGAAGATGTTCAGACACTTGGAGAAGCCAGCAATGCTCAGTTGCTCAGGACCGCTCTGGCAGCCAAAGGATAATGGTGTGGTGAGGCATTTAGACATGCCAGCAGCATTGAAGGCAGCTTTGAAGGGCAAAGTTCCTCTAAACCACCAGAGTGGTGTAGAGAGCTGCAAGTGGGAATCACAACTGAGCCCAGAGGCTGAGTGCAGTGTCCTTAAATGGGAGAAGCCAGGCTGACTCCTTGGCATCTCCCACCTAGTTGTTCTGCTATTACAGACACTCAGCATGACGCAGCAAAAGAGAATGGATGAATAGTTACAGGGCTCTAGTGACACTCATTTCTATTTAACTCTCTTTGCATTAATCGGGTTGTTTAAATGGGCCCCGATGTAAATATGAATTGAGTCTCTCTGGAGTTGTTTGTTTGCTTCCCTGGGAAGTTTTTGCACAGCAGAGACAGAGCTGTCTCTTATTAAAGCTTCGTCAGACCATGAAAGACCAAAAAGCTGGAATAACTAATGGTCTGTAATAGATCGATTCTCCTGGTTGCTGCATCTCACCTTTCCCCAGGAAGCATAAATACAGGGCAGATTGCTAGAAAACATTACCAGAACTTATCTCAGCGACTTTTTGGTTTTCTATAGGCTCGTGCTGTTCATGCGTGGTAGTTCAAGGTGTCAGGATTTTACAGCTTTGCCAACTCCTTTTCATGCAGCATTCCAGTGCCGTTGATTTCCCAGACTTTGACATATACACTGATGTGACCTGGGGAATTTCTTTTATCATCTGTTCATTGTATGAGAGTTAAGCAGTGCTAGGCCTTGTTATTTGTACCCTCCCCTATGGTTCTCTAAAAAGCCAATGCCTTTGCATAGCAGAAGAAGCTGGGCATGTTAATTTAAAACAAATATTATCTATTCATGGTAGTTAAATGGTCCCCATGATACTGATGGCAACAGTTGCTGTTCATGGAGATGGCTTCTTTTCTGCAGTTTGCTGGGTTTTCCGTGTTGAATAATGAGCCTGTCTGAACAGCCCCTTGCACCTAGTATTTCCTAATAACTATCTCTGTGTCACTCTGTGCTTTGGCCTTCCTCAAGACATCAGAATTTGTTTCTCTTCCATCATCCATAGGGAAGTGGGTGGATTTTAGGCCGCCTCAATATGGCCCTTGCTGTGTTAATTTCTTTCTGTGAGGCTGACTTTTATGCTCCAGCTACTGACTTGCTGCATACACACAGATTGCTCCTGGTGACATCAGTGGAAATTATTGTGTGGGCACTTGGCTTGTCTTTGCAGCTTGCTGCTGCATGCGGTGATCTGGAACGTAGCTGTCGTCAAGTCCCCTGATGCTGTCTGACCGAGGTTCTGGTTTCCTCCGTAACAGGTATTCTCTGCATTTAATTTCACCACATCTCACACAAAAGGGATCCCCTTTTGGGAGCCATGGAATTGGCACTGCATTAGTGAGAGGTCAGTTTGTGCAGCAGCTCTGGACAGGGAAACAGAAAAATGTCTCACACAGTCGTTTGAAATGAGTGACTCGAGAGAGATGAAAGGTACTGCCGCAAAGAGCCTTCTTAAAATTTAACAAGACAGTTATTTGATACGAAAAAACCAGATGATTAAAATTGTGCTATACAGTGCTTTGCACAGTTAAATAATAGATACAGTTTCACGGTATCTTAAAGCCATCGTCACAGGATAATGCAGTTATTAAACTAAATCTTTGTGTGGTGTCAGTTATGGTAGTTTTAGGAACCATTTCTCCCAAAGCCTGGAGGAACATCACTAAGAAGATAAGTAGGAAGTGAAGGGTACTCCCTTCAAACCCACTTCCCAGGCTCTCAACCACACATTTCTTGCTTCCATCAGTCTTCTGCTTCTGTTTTTTTGTCACCCCAAAACACAAAGCACCCCCAGCTTCAGTGTGCCCGCGTGTGACACACTAACTGTGCCCTTCGACGCTGGGGTGTGAGCAGGCAGGTCCTGATGCCCATCACCCCCGGGCATGCGAGGAGCTTCCCTGGGCACAGCCACCGCCCGCCGAGGCCTGCCGCTGCTGCCCTGCACCCAGAACCTGCCTGCGGGCTGGGCCAGCCCAGCAAGCACTCCTCAGAAAGCATCTTCAAGCCCTCTAGTAGCATCCCCCTCCTCCGTGGTTTTGCCTCTTGGAGCCCACTGGAGCCTCCTCAGGGAGCTGCCTGCCTTTGTGTCTCATAAGGGTACGCCTGGCTCCCATGTGAGGCTGCGCCGGTCCTATGCCTTTCTTTTGCACTAGTGCTGAGCAAAAAGCACAAAAAGATGGGCTCTGAGAGAAGGATCCTGGGGGTCAACTGCCAAGGCAACAACAAAATACTTTTCCACCGTAGCTGCTCCTGCTGACCTGGTCAATCAGCATCACAGTTTTAAGATCTCTCTCACTCCAATAATTTGCTCTAGCATTCCCCTATCAGCAGCTTTTCAGGGGCTAGAAATGTTTGGATATTAAGACTTTAAGCTACTTTTTGAGTTATGAGTAGAAAAAAAAATACAGACTTTTTTGTTACACCTTAAGCCAGCCTAAGCTCTTATTTTCTTCCAGGCCAAAAAACCTTTTAATCCTTCTGAACTTGGCAAGAAAATGCCCCCCTGGCTGCAGGAGAAAGAGTGAACACACCAGTATATAGGCCAAAGAGAGGCTTTCCCCAGGCTTTAAAGGCCTGAAGATTGGGGCGCCTGTTGCTGTGATTTTGGCACTGTCAGAGTCCCCTCCCTCCTGGGGGGACAAGCGAGTGGGGGCAACCAAAGTAAGGTTGGTTTTGTTCATATGCCTCTGCTGTTGTAGCACGCCCTGATGCATGGCCAGGGTCCGGAGGCTTGAGCTGTCACCTTCATGGTTTTGTATTTTAGGTGATTTTACACAACCTGCCTGATTTTCAGGTGCCACCTGATGAGTACTCCTGGACTGCTTGGAAAACAACCCAGCACTCAGCACTTTGATAATCTACAACATTGAATTTGCATCTTGAGCAAAAATGCCAATAAGCTGCTCTGTTTGGACTGGGGAAGGTGGGAATGAAGCCCTTAATAAAAAGGGTAAATTAAAGGGTAATAATGTAACGCTTGAAGTAAATGAAAAAGAGACACTGTCTAATGAAACTCAACATGGCAAAGTGCAGAAGTTACACTGTGTAAAGGGTGCTAATTTACTGCTCCATGAGACACCCAGGTGTACTGAGTTCTCTGGCTTTATGAATCCTGATGGTGAGACCTTGGCTTGATTGGAGTTAATGGGAATGATGGTTCACCAAAACCATGACTTCAGCATTAGACTCCCTCTGCTGCTGCTTGTGACACCTCATGCAGCATGGGCTGCAGTACTTCAGGTTTGATTCTGTCCAAGTCATTATTTTTTGCTTGCTAGAAAGCCACAGAGAGTTACATCTGTTTCTGATGGATCATTGAAGGAACTGAAGACTACGCTCACCCCTCTGACAATTTGCGCGGGAGAAGGAGGAGAGGGAGGAGTTACTTGAGGCTGGATTTTCAAAGGTAAGTCTCAGATGCATTGCCAGGTAGCAAGTGGATTAACCAGTTATTGAGCATCAGCTGAACTGTGGTAACCAATCCTGCATGCATTTTAGCCCAGCACAAACTCAAGCTAAACTCATTAGCCTACTCTTTCACTAAGGCCACTGATGTGACCTCGAATTTGCCATGCTAAACCCACTTATACTCAGTCCCTTATGATCAGTATATCTGATTGTCAGACAGGATACGGACAGTCATGCTCAGGTTTAGACAAAGGTTGAGGGCATGGAACAGGTATCAAACATGGGATACAGAGGGAGCAGGAACAAGAGGAACTAAGGGGTGTGCCAAATTTAGGATTGTAAACCAGAGCTGCAACTAAAGAGATGCGAGACCATCTCTAAAGAGACAGGAGCAAGATGTAAGCTTAAATTTATAGGGAATGTCCGGTCAAGTATCTGGGTTTGCTTCATGCTCTGACCCTAGGTTGCCCAGAATAGCCAGATTTGGTGCACAGGGACCCTGGTTGGGCGGGGGCTGCAACCATTGAACTGGCTGTGGGCTGACATATATAATACTTCAAATACAAAAAGCTTTAGGCATCACTGCTTATTGTATCTTTGATTATGTTGCATTGTTTCAGTTGCTTGCATGACTTGGAAAGGGGAGACCAGTTGATGGCTTGACAACATATGCAGGTGTCTGTCACTTATGGTATCTTGGGAAGAATAATTTCCTCAATTACTGGGATGTTTCCAATAGGTAATAAAGCTGCTCTTTGTCCCTCTGATCAAATACAGCAGTGCAAAAAAAAAGCCACAATCCCTACAAGACCTTCCTCCCTCAATTTCCCCTCTAGATCTTCAGGCTCATCTAGACTGAAAACTTGTATTTTTTGGTCTTACATGATCACCACAATCAAGTGGTAAATTTCAGTCTGAATTAACTATCTTTTTTTTTTTTTATATATATGTTAGGAGAAAAGTAGAAGACAACAGAAAAAAAGTGAAGGATCCCTAAGAAAGCTCATCAGCTGATTCCTATTCTGACCACCTGCATAACACATACAGAGCAAAAACGAGATGTGACCTCAGCTGACAGGAAGCCTGACAAGAACTGCAAGTCTTTCATTGCGATATGCATTACATTGCACTGAGGGGTAAGGATGTAAAAACCTAATCCCTCCAAATAATTTTCCTTGCTTTCATTTCAGGAAGGAAGGTAGAAATAAGGAGGTCAGAGAGATAAGCAATCCTTTTAAAATGTTTAACCAGCTGAGCAGCAGGTCCTCAGGTGGTGTAAATTTGCATTGCTCTGGGGGTGTATAAACATCTGACTGAACTACCTGAGGCCTTGATAGAAAACAAGTAGGAAATGAAATGAAAAGTCTATTGTAAAATCTAAAATGTAAACAAAACAAAAAAAGAAACACAAAAAAACCACAATGCACAATGTTGATAATCAACTGGTTTTTTATTCAAACCATCTTGTTAGTTCATATAAAATGGCAGGTCAGATTCAAGACAGTAGATTCAGAGACTAGGATGTAATGCCATCTTTTGTACTCTCTGCTTATGCCTCAGTGGGAAACCAAGAGCAGAATTCAGCCCTAAGGGGCTAAAAATATTTATTTTTCAAACTCAAGCTCTGCTTTGTTTTATTTTTTGAAGTACAACAAAAATAAATTTCTAATAAAATATGATGACATGTACTTACTTTATTTTCCTTACCTCTCTGAATCTAAAACAAAGACAGAGTGAAAATGTACGTAACATTTTCGTATTAAAAGAAATTATTCCTAACAATTTTAATGTCAAGTTTCAGCTTGATGTGATTTAAAATGGGCAAGTTACAAAGCCCTAAAAAAATGGGGTTTTATAATGGAAATGCTGACAGACCCTTAACTACAGCGGCGTTGCTGGGCGCCACTCTAATAAAAGGTGGCAAGGATCCAGGAGTCTTCACAGCTGCATGTCTAAACTTTATTAAGTATCTGACTATAGTTTGCAGGTCCTCGCCAGATCATAACTCATTTAATCTGACACATTCCAGTTTATAATTAGTGTTATACTAATATGTTCCTAACTGGTACCAGGGTATTTTTAAATATTTTTTTTTCTCCTGTAAAACAAGGCTGTTCCCCAAACCCAAAGATGCTCTGACATTTGGCAGCCAAGAAAGCTTTTTTTTTTTTTTTTTTTTTTTTTTTTATCCTTGGGCTAAAATAATTCAAATGCTAAAGGCCAGTGTCTGCAAAGGAAGCATGAAGAACACTGAAACATCTGTAATTCCCAAGGCAGGAGAAATAAAGCAATTTCTAACTTTCTCTAAGCAAAGTATTTTACTTGCCTTTAGCATCCAGTGACAAAACAAATTGTTCTTAAAATACATCAGTAATGGCTTGCAATTAAGAAATAATTGTAAAACCAAAATAAGCAAACAGAATTCTTTCAGTACTTTGCCAAGTAATAAAATAGCTGTGCTAATACATGGAAGGTATAAAGTTATTTATTGAAATCTACTGTTGGGTGCCTGCCACCTGAAAACCAGGACATTTGGGGTAAGCATACACTTCCATAGCTTATTTGTATTTCATGGTATCACCGATCATTGGAGCATGACTGACCCTTTACATGCAGGGTTGATCATTACTGACACTGAAATCCCAGCTTGTGTCGGTAGCTGTTGTTCAAGGTTCTTGGCAGTTCATTTCCAGCCGCTCCTATTCATTTCCAGGCTGCTGCATCTGTCTGGGCAGGTATCTGGGCAATGCCCTCTGCTGATGGTGGTCTCAGAGCAGCCAGGGAAGGTGGACTAGAATAGTGTGTAATACATCTTTCCAAATATTGAGAAGCTAATCAGCACTGTTCTGGAAAGCTTTCTGAAGTCTTCAGTGGAAGCACTCTGGGCTTTCTTTAGAGGGCGGTCCTGCTGAGAACTGAGAGGGCCATAGGGCAGCGGCCATGTGGGAGTGGGGTCTCCTTTTAGGTAGCTCTACCCTTACGGCAGAACATTAAAAGACACTGAATTTTGGGTCAGAGTCATTCCATTCCTCCACAGAGACATAATCCTCCCACCTCCTTCTGCAAAAAGAACTTTATTGGCCTTTAGAGCTAAGATCCTAAACACAACCCAAAGCAAAAATCCAGCAGGATTTTGCATCATGCTGCCTGAATTTGTGGGGAACTGAGCTTTTAAAATGTAATAAGCTTTTATAGCCGACTGTATTGGCCACAGAAACATGAGCAGGTACATTCAGTTGCTGATCCAGTAAACCATTTCAGTATTTATGGTAAAACACAGGATGATGTATTTACATTTTATCAAATATAACAACAAAGAATGCAAACAGAGAATTGGGATTATGATAAGAATTATATCATCATTATGGCCTGGTTTTTTGATGGTATTAAAGGATAAGAAAGATAATATACTTGCATGGTGCTCAATACTATATGTCTAGTTCTTCAAATGCATTTTTTTGACTCTATGAATAACTATAATTGTGGAAGCTCCTTTAACACATATTGGCTTCCTAACTTCCTGTAATTCTTGCAGTGTACATTAGCTCCTCAGTGCCTGAAAACTTAGAACTTTTCATAACCGATTCATAGAGAGAAACCAAGGTGGACAAACTTTTCCCACCTATAACACGAGGCTTTGTGAAGGTGAAGAGAGCTAACCTTCCCCTTCATCATTGACTTTATTTCACAAAAAAAGCTTCACATTCACTTGAAAATCTGCCCCCTTTTTTCTGATTCAGGGCCACAGGCATAACACGCAGCTGCTCAGCACCCAGCCCAACATAAACCTTATAGCCGTCAATTAAATTACAGACTAATGTTTGACTCACATTCAAACAAGTATGAACATACATGCAGATGACAATAGGTGATAATTCTGCAATTTTCAGAAAAAAGAAAAGGAAGGAAAGAAAAGAGAAAAGAAGAGAAAAAAACCAACAAGAGTAAAGAAAAAAAGCTCCATGTTTAAAGAGGCTTTTGGCACATAATATGGAAGAGTTGACTTCTATTAATATATTTTTCCATTTCCCAAATTACTGCTTTAGAAAGTGAAACAACCTGACAAGTCAGAAATATGCTGTTACCTACCTGCCCAAAATTTGTACACAGAAGCTTAAGTGTTTGCTACTGGCAGAGTTGTGTTAATTTCATTTCTACGTTATCAAGAATTAAAAAATGCTCTTTTTGGCCTCATAGTTTGTCTAAATGTCCAACTGCTGGTCTATAATCAGTGGCCTAAAAGGAGTAAATTATGGATCTACCATACCTTTGGATGTGGCAAGCTTTGTACTGGAAGGAAGGAAAACAATCACTCTAATTATCCATGAAAAATTCAGCGGAACAGGCTTAGAAATACCAGACATGATTTTTAGGTAAAATGACTTTCCTTAGAATTTACTAATAAATTATTAATTTATTTACAAGTTAAAACAGGTTTTGAACTAGTTTAAAACTATCTTTGAAGAAAGTTGGCGCAAGGTTCAGACCTGGATTGGGTCTGAAATGATCTGAGTGGCATCACAAAAACACTTCAAAAATAATCTCACACACTGCATTTTCAATGTTTAATCATCTGTGTTACTACAGGTTAACAACGGTGTCTCTACCTCAGTATTTTACTACCCTTTTTCAAAATGTTTGCTATATAAGCTGTCAAAAATATTTCCAGTATTTCTCAGAAAAAGCATACCTGAAACAGAGCTAGTCTCCAAAGGCGAGGCCCACCTATCTGCCTTCTCCAACTGGGTCTGAGTGTGATATCTACCACCATGATAGTAAAGACACCACCGGTGAGCCATAGGCACCTGGTTCCATCTGAGACACCATTCAGCCTCTGAGACATCCTTGCAGGGCTCATAAAAGGGGCACAGGTCCTACAGGAGGTCCTGATTTTGTACCCTGGAGGGTAATGCAGGGTGTCTGAGGTGGCAGCAGTCTCCCACGTCAAGGCAGATGTCAAGAGCCTCATCCTGTGAGCCAGGCTGCAGATGGGATATCCCAGAGCTCAGACAAACTGACCTGGAAGCCAGCAGCTTCTTCCCCTCTGCAGTGGAGGAACTGAAACAACAGGGAATCAAGTATTTTTACCACAGCTGCCACTGCACTTGCTGAAGAGCAAAGGCTTCCAACATTTTTCAGGTCACCAGGTTGCTCTCAGAACTCTAGTAGAGAAGAAATGAAACATGGGAAAAAGTATGCAAAAACAGGCCTTGTAATTTGGAGCTCCTGATTGTTCCCTTGCTCCAGGCATTGTTGTTTCAGTCAAAGCATCAATAATTATTTAACTGCACAAACTATTATGGACTATGATGGATGATCACAGAATGAACAGAAGAAAAAGAATAGGCACTTGCTCTCTGCCCACTGCTCCCTCCCCACAGGTGTTTGCTGTTTTGCTCTTTCAGGTTCTTTCTGTTGGTTTTCTAGAGCGAGCAAGTCTGATTTCATTTTTAAGACCCCAGTCTACACATTAAGGGGTTTGAAACCTTCATGTACGTGACCCAAAGTTCCTCTCTGTAAACGATGTTCAGACTCTTTTTTGTGTTTTTGTTTTCTTAGTGGAAATTAAGATTGATGCAAGACATTTGAATCTTCGGGAAATATGTGTCTTGGACTTATTCATTGTCTCTTTCTACTCTGAAACAGAAAATTTACTACATCTAAGTAGGACTTACTTTAATCACTGGCCTTTGTGTAAAAGGCAGGGAGACATACTGATTGACTAAAATATTACTTGGCAATCATTTTGTCTTCAGTCATGGATTAAATCATTTCATGTGTATCATTTTTCAATCTATGGTTGATATTTCTTTCTTTCATCTTCCTTTCTCTTTCCTGTTTTGATTTCAGTTTGCTGTTGCTGGAGACTTTGAAGGGAGAGCCAAAATGACTATCATCTAGAATTGTCATCTGTATGAGCAAAAGCACTCTCCCAGCACTTCTTGGTGATTTTTATTTCCTTTTCTAGCACTCTGTTCTTCACACAGACATGCACAATGTGGTGTGTGTCCAAGACCTCTGCAAGGATGAACTCCATGTCTGTGGATGTAAAAGCACAACTGCCTCCTGCTCCAAATGATCCTGGTTTCATGTGTAACTTTTGCCAAAATGATGATACAACAAGCAGCTGTGCAGAGGGAGAGAGTGCAAAAGACTTCAAGACTGATCTTGAAGATGAGGAAAGATCTTTTCTCCTTATATTTCATTTACTCTGAATTCCTTGTTTTAAATGAGGTTGCAAGATTTCATAATGTTCAAAGCATGGCATCTGGTCTGTGCTTGTCTGAACTTTTGCTGAATTTTCTTCAGTTCAAGCCAAGAAGATAGGTCCCAGACCTGTTACCACAATTGCCAATAATTGGTGCTGGATTTGCTGGGTCATGAAGGGGAAAACCAAGAAGCGAGGAACTCAAGCATTCTCGTCTACAGAGGCATTTATGAGTTGAACTTATCAGGCCTTTGACTATGCTGTACCCAGCCCTTTTAAAATGCTGTTTTCCAGAGGAAAAGCCAAACTGTGGCTGCCCCTGACATGCTGGAGGGGCAGAGGTGCTGCTCATTTCTGCAAGACAGCATGGAGATGAGCGCAGTATAATTGAGCCGTGCAGGCAATAGAGAGGCTTAATCGTATTTAAACACCAAATAACTGAGGGTGAGACAACCACATGAGAGGAGCAGGCATTTCACCTGGCTGGTGGGCCTCTGCAAACCATCTCACTGCAACTGCTCTGTCTTTCCATTACGCAGCACTCACCACCACCACCACACTCCAGTCGTCCCACTGTGATGGGCTGGGAGGGTGTCAGTGCTCCTCAGGAGCTGTGGTACCCCATCAACTCCCAGCGCTCCCAGGGCAGTGCCACCACTCACGGCAACCTCTGCCCTGCCCTGAGTGGGGCCATTTGGCCCACCATGCTCATAAAACCCTTCCAGTGCTTCTCCTTTACTGCTGCTTTCATGAAAGCAAGCTCAACTTAAGAAAATATACTATATTTCATTAATTGTAACATTTTATTGTGGGCCATGATTAAATAATTTTCAAGCATCATTGAGTCATGCGGAGCTTTGTTTTTCATTTTAATGCTATTGGTAACCAAAGCCAGTTTTATATCCAGACCACATGGGGCAATAGTCATAAGAAAAGAAAACCCTCTAAACCTTTACAACCTAAAATTACACTTGCAAAGCATTATTATCATATATCTTATTTAAAGTGGGGTACAATGGTTTTTCTGGAGACTAAGGCAACTTCAGAATCTTCTATTCACATTCATTTCTGATAGAGCAGAGTCCAGGGAACTGTGAAAGAGCAGATGTTGTCCAAATGGGACTAATTTAGCCAGGCTGTTATTTTAAAACATAGTGAATGCAAATACAGCATTTAAAATTGGTCATGCCTAGGGCAATATCTTTTGCTGAACTTATATTAACAATTTTAAAGGTATAGCAGTCTACAAAATGTAGGGCTAACTTTCCCAGGCCCTCTGAGATCTGGAGTTCCTCCTTTAGCCTGGCAGTTTTTTCTTTTATAATTACTGTTTTTACAACTACAGTATTTGTGCACTTTCAGGTACTCTCAACTTCAGCCCTCATTTGTAACATTTGTAATTTTAGTTACGGTATTTCATGGTCTGTTTCTTTATTTCTTCAGTCTCTATAAAGAAAATAGTCACAGTTGGTCTGTGGAGATGTTACTTTTTTTGATATTGAAGCTCCTCTTTGTCACTTTTGTCTAAATTTTCTATGGAAAGGCAAACATTTCCTGAGTAGCTCCTGCTACCAGGGTTATCAAAATGTTCAAAATGTACGGAAGGGTCGTGCCTGCAGCATGCTTTAATGCCATATAGAAACATTTGATTCAGTTCATACATTGGACACAACAGACCATAATTGTATAGGTTACTCCTCTACCTTTTCCTGCAGAGTTTCTCAAACCTTAAAAAGCATCTCAGCAGCTGACAGCTACAGCAAAGCAGAGAACCAGGTAAAGCCAAAGCTGCTGGTCAGGGATGCTGAAGGATGTATTGGTAGCAGCTGCAGTTTGCATCTACAACATTCATCACACCTATGCGTGGCTGTCTGCATCCTTAATGCATGTGCCTGTCCCTCCCTGTGCCATCTCCTCCACTGCCATGCTCTCCACAGCCCTCACTCTCATCTAGAGCCTTATGATTGTCACGGGAAGGGAACAAAGTGCAGAGTGGCCACAGATGTAAGAGGCAAAAATGAAAGGATGAGGTTTGATGGGCAGGTTAGACTGTGGTGGCAGGGAAAAGAGAAATGGAAACCACAGGACCTCTGTCACCCCAGGGAAATCCCACCCAGGGCAGGTAGGGAGTTTCAGGTCTCTATCATAGAATTAGCAAGGACAGCAAGGCCCTTGCAGGAAGCATGCAAGCCATATACTTTATGTTGCATTAGACATCTGACCTAATTACATAGAATTACCCTGTGCCTGGGAAGTGCCTGCATCTCTCTCTGTTGACTCTGTAAAGAATGTAATGTTCATCCTCTGAATCATACCTAAGTGAGATGTCCAAATTTGATGGTGTGAATAACCCTCTAGGAGTAATAAATAAAACCCTACTGAGCTTAGGCAGGAGGTGTGTTTTGGTAGTAGTCATGTTTACTGTTCCCAACTGAATAAGCATTACTCTTAGATTCAACTTTGTTGTGAGAAGACTTATAGTCTATAATTTCAGTATCTCTTTCTACAAATGCCGTAAAGTTTACTTAGCATTTCAACCAGTTCATTCACTGTCCTGGCCAGTAACATTTGCATGGCCAGAGTCTGGAAAAAGGCATCTTTTTAGGCTGCTGCCCTGCACACCAAGAGTTCAGTCTTAAAAAGTGATTAATGATGGCTAATGTCTCCATTTTTGATTCCCAGTTTGAGATACTGAAAGGCCGTCTGACCTTCAGGAAAAGGTTTAGTGTTCCCTGAATGCCATACTCCATTACAATGCCTGATGATGAATGTCCCAAATCATTACTCACTTTTGAGATTTTTTCTTCTTTTTGAGCTCTGGTTATAAAAGATGAAAGGTGCTCTTAGCCTAGTGGTCTGCTATAGGATATAGGAATTCCAGAGGTCTTCCTTGGTCACTTTTCTGCTCTGCCACTCTGGTGCTTTCAATCCTAGCCAGATCAACTGATTTATCTACCAAACTTATCTCTGAGATGAGTGGAAACAAAAAGCCACTACTGAGTAATGGGATTTGAAGAAGTGAAAAGTTTCTTGCTTGCTGAAAAAGCACTGCTTTTAGCTTTTTCCCTGTTCTGGATTGACTAATTGCCTTGGCATCTATTTCTTTAGCTAGCAATAAGGGTGCAGTTTTTGTGTTCCACCCTTTGCTCCCTTGCTGGTTAAATCATAAAAACGGAAGGCCGAAAGCATTCTTGTCTATCCTACGTATGTTGCAGCTGGTTTTCTGCTGTGCTCTACCTTCTGTATCTCATATGCTATATATTTGTCTCCTGTGCAAAGAAAAGAAGAAAAAAGGCAGTAAAAGGGCAGTGTTAAACTCTTTCAGTACCCATTTAATGCATAAAGAGCATCCTCCAAGATTCCAATTGGGCACCATCAAAATAGAAAGCAATGGGCATGCTACGTTTCTCTTGGTCATGCTGTATTGCTGGAGCTGAGAGAGAATAGCCCATTGAAGCCACTTCGCCCCTTCAAACTATTCACCAAGAAGGACACTTGAGATTTGATACTCAACTTGAGAGCTGAGAGAGGTCTTAAAATAGATCCTTCCTGCTGTTATGTGCATTGCTTTGTGTTACTCTGTGGTTACTGAGTCTGGTTTGCAGAGTGCAGGTAGGCTTCTTGGTCATATCACTAACTCTGTGGAAACCTTACGTGGCATATCTGGGTTCATCTTGTCTTAAAAAAAGAAGTGCAGTAATATGGAGCAAAGCCTGTTATATGCGCTCCAGGAGACTACAAGAATAGATGTCTTAGAAAAGTAGACAGATAGAAAGAGAGAGAGAGAGAGATAGGCCTGCAGGCCTGCAGGCAGGCAGGCAGACATTAGAAAATCTGTCCTTGACCTTCATATGCCAAAGAAATTATTTTTGTTTGAGGTGGGGGAAAGTCAATCCCTTAAGGGAAAACAGAGGAGGGGAGAGAGGTAATAAGGAAATGAGTCAGACACAAAGAATTGTTGGCAAATATAGACACTTCCTAGTAAAGGGGGACGGTTTTCAGCTGATCTAATGTAAAAAACCACAGATAATATGTGCCTGGTTTTTATTTAGTCCCCCTTGTAGCTAGAAATATTAGAGTTTAATAAATGGGGAAAAGGTGAGAAGCTAGACCCTTTTCTCTCTCTTCACTGCTTCCCCACATCACCCAGGGGAACAAGTTGAAAGTCTGAATCAGTGTTTTTCTTTGGTTTTAGCTTTTTTTTTTTTTTTTCCTCCGCAGATAGCTTTGAGAAGTGGTTCCACTGTAACCATTTAAGAAGAGGTAAAACATGTGGTTTCTTCACAGGGCTGTTTCTAATCAGATTGAATTAACTTGCGTAACTGTATAATTCTAATGACGACAACTGATATTTTATTTTATATTTTGTTAACCAAGGAACCCTGAAGTACTCTAGATTCATTGATAAATCCCTGAGGTCATCCTTGCTACAGGGGCTGGTGAGCCTGAAACATCCACAGAATCCTTCCCGATCCTTCCCAGCACTCAAATTAATTGCAATCTGAGGGGCTGGCTAGACATCTACTAAGATCCTAAACATTACAACCTAACTAGTATAAGATCTATCAAAGCACAGAGCCTGTGGCTTATTGCTATTGTTAAATCAAACTTGTAGTTATGAACAGCAGAAATATCGGGGGCAGCAGCAACTCAAGTAGAAACAGCCATGGTCAAACATCAAGAATGAGGCTTTTTTGCTTGCTTGGAAACAAAATATGAGGAAAAGACAGAAGGTTATGTACTCACAGGAGTATACAACTGCAGGCAAGGATGGCCAAGTTAAACAAATGAGGAATATGGGTGGAAGATCTGTAGTTTGTGAGAGAAGCTGAGCTGTAAAAATATTGGTTAATTGATTAATGTATCAGTGTTAGCCTTTGTCACAAAATCAGGATCTTCAGCCAGTAAATGTTTGTTGAAGTCCTGCTTTCTCCTGTGAGGTACTGACTGAAATTACTGTTCTGACTTCAGACTGAATTTACTCTTCTGATTCAACTCTTGTTTGTCTGGGGAATCAGAAATTGGAATGGCACATCCGCACCTTGGCCCCGAAGGTACACAGGTGCCATACACCTGGAAGGCAGAGCTCCTTCTCTGACAAAGTCATTGGGATTTAAACAGTTGTGCAACAAGGTGGTTTTTATTAACCCTGTTGTCCATAGGGCGATCACTGCAGTCCCATTCCTTTGTGATGTGGGAGGGGATCTTTCCTTATTAAATATATATGTATTTGATCTTTAGTACAATTTGATCTGAAACAGCTCTTCCAAAATAGTTCTTTGAGGTACAGACCTAGGCCATTGGAGGCAGGTATTTGCCATTTGCAGAGTAATGCATCCTTTTTACATTGATGTGTTTCCAGCAGTGTAAAGTCACTGTATTGGCTGTTCGGGGGGGGGGGGCGGGAAACAGAGAGGGGAGGGAAGGGAACCATAGCCTACAGGTCCTGGCTGCCTTCCTCTGGCATGTGTTTCATAGGAGGTCAGGCTAGGCTAGCCTATATTTGGCTCTTCTGGCTTTGACCTACAAGTCTGTGAGTTTAAGCTGTTGACAAAATTCCATTATCTTCTTTCTTTGCTACAGCTATGAACAGACATTGTGCCTAGATGAGGAAAACTATGCACAAAGAAGAAAATCCCTTAACCTCTTTCCTTGAGGGCACAAACATCTCTTGATGCAGGGTTTATCATGGGCTAAGGGGAGACATTTTTATCACACCTCATAGTGAAAACACTGTCATTATGGTGAATGAACGTAGTGACATTTCTTTACTCTTTACGATATTGTCATGGGTGTTCCAATATGCTTTTCTTCCAGGAGGCAAACATTTCTGCCTGGGATTGAAAAGGTGTTGGTTGTCAGTTTTGCTCTGGATATCAGATAGAGTGAGGGCAAATCCAGCTGAGCAGCACCCTCTCCCACTGTCCTTGAAGTTGCTAAGATGCACCTGAATTATAACAGCCCTCTAAGAACGTTTATATCTGCCTCTGCATTCTGCATACATCACAGCTAATGGCACAGAGACATCTCCACTGGACAAAACCCATGGCAACCATCCAGCCCCACTGCAATTTGGGATAAGAGAACTCAGCATGACTGCTCATCCTGACTGCTAATAGTCAGCCCAGAAAGCCTCAATGTCAGAAACAAAATTTAATGAGAAATTAGCATTGGCATTGTTCAAAATGCATATTTTTTATTACAAACATGTTTCAAAATGGAAAACAGCTCCAAATGCATTTGCAAATATATGTATGTGACAACTCAGCTCTGTGCTTTCTGTGAGTTACGACATAATCATCCTGCTTGGTTTTGTTCCTTCCATTCTGTGATTGCTATAAACTTTGGCAACTAAACCTTCTAGAGAAATTTCCCCAGGCACAACTAGTTAATTGACTCATTTATTGGTTGCCTGAAAGTATGCAGTGTTAGCAATTCCTCCCATTCAACCCTTTTTGTCTCTGACAGAATATACAATGAAACGTCACTGAATGAACTACCAGAGGTTCATTCCACTCCATTGTCTTTTTAAGCTCCTTTGGTTGTGGAAAAAGTACTGAAGCAGATGACTGCCACCAACATAAATACTGATTCATCCTGTATAAGTAACCTTACACTGGCAGGACTCCATCAGACCTGTGACACAGGTAGCAGTCTCTCAAGAAGGAACAACAATCCCCACAAGTGTTAAAACCTTTTTAGGAAACAAGATGTGCTCTATCCATCTTAATTATTTCAGATGTGCTCCAAAGCATTTTAGAGAGCAGACAGAAAAAAAAAAAAAAGGGCTGCAGTGTGCTCCTTCCAACTTTCTATTATCTGTTGTCACCTGGGGTATTCTCTGAGCTGTCATCTTGAATCATTTTGTAGATGGAGATACTATTGATGTTAACAGGACTTCTGAGCAAAGATGAAGGATACTAATGTTGGTATTTTCCTGTAAAGCTTCAGCTTGAACTTTTGGTTTACCAGTACTATACAGGCCTTTCAAAAATAATCACATGGATGTTTGACCTGTAAAAGAATCACTAGGTAAAATATTTCTACAACCAGACAGACTGAAGAAAAGATATCAACCAGCATATGCATTATCAACATAGGTGCACATTGACTAGAGTTTTATTACAAATCAGGATTTGAGAGACAGTTTTGTTTTCAGTCATACTTGTTTAAACCTACTGAGGACAGTAAAGTTAAAAAAAATCTGGCAAAAACCTACATTTGGCCCCATGTATTCATTAAGCATCAAAGGATTTGTGCTTTGCTTTGTTTGACATTGCTGAATTTAAGGATATACTTTCAATCTTTCAAAGAACAATTACACTGTCAACATCTAAATTGGAAGTTGTTGAAATACAGGCACTACTGTTCTGTTTTCACTGATGGTTTGTGTCTCCACACAGGCACACAGCTAACCTGATGTGTCAGTCACACAGAATAATCTTAACTCTTACAGCTGAAGTCCCAGGGAATCAGGTCCGTTGTGTGGAAGTACTAGGACATGGCTGGCAGGCACCACACTATAAATTGTTGCATGGTAGTTAGAGAGTACATTGCCCTCACTGGGTCCTAATTTTATATCTTTGTTTAAGCACAAAGACACTACATTAGGTGTCAGAGATGGAGGAGTGGGCTAGGTGGTATTCCTGTGAGTACGTTGCCACCCTCATGGGGAGTTAGGCTCAAAGAAGTATGACCCTCATTCTCATCAAGAAGTCTCCAGCAGACCAGTAGCTCCATTGATTTTAGTGCATATATTTGGCAAAATGAGGTGATCCATATCTGGCTTGTATGGCCACGTTTTTCAGGCTAAGCAGTGACTACCTTGGAACGGAAAGCATTACTGTTAAAAATCTGCTTATACAAGTGAGCAGGGCAGCCAATCAGATATGTGGCATTTCCATGGGATTCTGGCTTTAGGGCTACCTATCAAATGGATCATTAATGAATCAGGTTCTGGCAAAAGCACAAGAAGGCCTGAGGAGAAAACTAGGGAGATGAGCTGGCATTCCTGGTGTTGGTGTCCCTACTTCTTGCCATGAGCTTCAGAAAGTGTAAAAGGGCAAACAGCCAACCAAAGGTGGGAGCCCTGCCTCAGTAATTTCCTCAGAAACTCTGTCAGTGTAGGACTCTCTTCCAAAGATCGTGGTGGCAGAGTGCAATGTTACTCTACCTGCTCAAGGTTCTTCACTGCCTGGCATTTGTTTCTCAAGGTGGCAAGGGAAGCTACACCACCCATATGGCATCACCCTGTAGCTGCTGTCTCATTCACTCCAGTTCTCTTCCCATGCCAAGGAGAAAGAGGCAGGAGCCAAAGACATACTAATCTGCCTACTCAGCTGACAGTCTTTTACAAATGGTAAGTTAGTAAATTTTGGTAGATAACAGAACAAATAAAGACCAAAAGAGAAAGGCCAGAAGAACACCAGGGAAGAGAAAGGTTTGTTGGGTTTGGGTTTGTTTGGTTTTTTTGTTTTTTGGGTTTTTTTTTTTTTTTGGTTTGGTGGTTTGGTTTTTTTTTTTCCAAAAAGAAAAGAAGCAGGAGGGAACATAATGATGAAAAGAACATGAAGAGGAGCATAAGGAGCAGCAGGAGAAGGGAAAGATCACTTCAGCATGATGTGGTGGGGAGTAAAGAAGCAGAGTAGGAAAGAAAAGGCACCATTGCAATATCTTGCTGAAAATGAGATGAAGTAAAATCATTACCTCTGTTCTGCTTTTATTCTCATGCTTGATTCTTGATGTAACAATGGATACACAAAAAATGTCTTCTAAACTGCAGGTAGAAAAGTGTCAAATCCATTCCTCTTAGTTGAGGTGTAAGTTAACATCAAAATCTGAAGATACTTTTTTGCTACTGCAACTAATTACAGAAATTTCTTGTTAATTTGAATATAAATTGAAGGATTTCTATTTAAGTGGTCCTACATGCACAGCATGATGTTTCAGAACAAGATAAGTGTAGAAACATTTGGAAAAATGGTTCTTTTAATGATACCAGGCAATACTGGTATCTTAGCAGATCTCTTAGCAGAGATTCTTACTCTGCTAATCAAGTAAAGTTTCATCAATATGCAATTATTTCAAATGTCATTACTACTAAAGAGAAGTGCCAATGTCTATCGTGGAGACATTTACCTTTTATACATTTTTATTCACTGCAAGAGATTCTATTATTTGTAGCTCTTTCTGCAAAGGATCTTGGGACAATACCACTTTGAGAAATTATGGGGCATACTGAAGAAGTCTTTTCTCTTTGGCAAACTTGTGGGACAGGAGGACCTACCCGAAACTCCATATAATTTGATGATCTCTCTTTCTAGGATAAGAGCTCATGTAGTCTAGAGTTTCTACTGCCAAAGGCAACTTAAAAATGGAAACCCAAACCTTATAACCTCTGTAGCAACTCTGGAAGTGGTAGGCAATGTCACAGCTCCTAGACTTTGCCTTGTCATCTTCTGGTTTCTCATATCCATGTTACTTTTTGTCTTCTCTCTTGACCCAGTGGTCATGTTACATCATTTTTATAGTTTTTCTAGAGCAACAGAACAGAAGTTGGTGTGTTTGCTGCCAAAGTTTCCAAAGTAGCTCACATTATCTTATGTCAACCAGGAACAAATAAATGACCTTAAGGGTAGAGACACCAAGGAATTCAGAATTTAGCCATGAACATAGTATTAATTTTGTCTTATAAAGCAGAGTCTGCTGCAGCATCTTTTACTGTTATCCCACCTATCCATTTCAACTGATGTAGCTGGAGTATGGGAGATGACAAATAGGTCCCTAAGGAGAGAACTCAGATGTTGTTTTTTTCTGGTTTTGTGTACCACATGATAGAAATACAAATTAGAAGGTAACCTTGGCAGAATGAAGGATGTATTTCATCTTTGTGTGCTTTTGGTTCAAGTAGTTGCCTCATGCAGCTTAATCAAAATAAAATTAGCCCTTTCTTCTATTTTTTATTTTAGCAAAAGAAGAAAATAATTACCATGGGGGGCTTTCTTCTGACTTTGTGCCCTGAAGGTGAGCTTCCAAAAAGCAGCTTTTAAAGGTTCCTCACCTTGAGGCACGAATAAAATCTACCTCCTCTGCCCATTCACATATTTTCTTAATGTGTATTGATGCACACTCATTTATAGAATGTGATTGTCTGTATATCACACTTACAGGAAACCAGGCTAAAATAACAGCTTTAACTTTTCTGCTACTCCCCAAAAAGTATTTTAAAGCACCTATAGGTGCTTTTGAGTGTTTCACAGTTAGGCTAATGAACGGTATTTCTAAAAGCTGAAAGTTGTTTTAAACTTTGTCTAAACAAGAAGTTGAACTTAAGTTCTGCTGATGTTTTCTTTCTTTTCTTGAGCCACCTGACTGTACCCCATTTCCTTTAGATTTTGGTCTTTTCTGGTTTGTATTCTACCTTTTTCCAATAGTGCAATCTGAAATACTAACCAAGCACAAGCTGTGTTATGAAAGTTTTCTGTGACTGGGACATCAGCAAACCAAAGACTTTCAAATTAGACTCTACAGGAAAGAGGCTCCCCTGTTGACATGTTGTTGCAAGATCTTTCTTGAAAACTTCATCACAGCAAAGGAGGCAATTTGGCAACAGCCAACTGAGCAATGGGTTCACGCCATTAAGCTGAACAATTGGAGACTTTGTCTCTATTACTTAGGGCTGCAGAATGTTTTGGTGTTTGGAAATACTGTACAGATTCATACAAGTAAGAGAAAAACAGGGAGATGCAATGGATGAGAAACAGCATTTACAGTGTGTGTTAGAGGAGAGGCTGATGGCTTTCTGAGCCACCTCAGAGTCCTTTCTTCAGTCACCTTTTCAAAGTGTGCCTGGACGAGATGATGCACACAATGAGGTGATTCCTCATTTACAGGTTTATGTGGTAGCTGCAGCACCAAACTGAGAAGATCTGATTTTCTAGAAAGACTCAGGCAACACTCCATTGGTGTGAGAAAGGCACAGTTGTAAAGCTTTCAGCACAGCTTGGATGATTTACATTGGCTCCAGAAAGTCTTGCATGGTCAACTTACATTCTCATTGTGACAGAAAAGCACAAATCATGTGAAGAAATTTGGGGGGTTTTTGTGTCCCCACAACCATAATTTTAAGTGGCCTTTTGTGAGAAGGAAGGTGCTGTTCCAGGAGCAATCTATGATTTCTGAACAATTTCTGAGCATACAACTTCTGAACAGGAAATTAGTTCAAGACACAAGTTATCACTGGCAGACCTCATCTATATGCAGAGAAAATATCACCTACAGCTTTCCTGAGATTGGCCCATGCTCAGCATGTCTTCACTGATTACATATGTTGCCTGCAGCTGCGTTTTGATTGCACACACTGTATCCCCAAGCTTTCTTGCAGCAGAGGGTTATGCAGAACATGCTGTTCCATAGGAGCCTCCTTTTAATAAAAAGTCTGTCTTCTCTGCTGAATCTGTCATACCAGACATAAATCAGTGTCAATATACCATTCCAAAAATAGTCTGGGCCTGCTCTACCTTCAGGCAGCCTTAGAGAGTCAGCAGACACTGTCTCTGTCCCAATACCTGGAGAGAGGCAGGTGCTTCTTCAGCACTGCCGAATTTATGATCATTTGTCAACTTAAGAAGAAAGATGAGTTTCATGAACAGGCAAGACCTTCCTGTATTTGACCCTGGGAGGTTTTTTTCCTTTTCCTTTTTGGCTCTGTGTATCTTATCAGTGGCTCTTTATGCCCTCTCAGTCTAACTAATTGATTCCTTTCTCTTGTGATGCTTTTGTAATTGGATTGTAATAAATTATACCCTGCTGTTTGAGAATGTGTCAAATATTGTTTTAACTTGTCCAATGCAAAGAATTGAGAACTGGAGCCTGTATCATAAAATGACATAGAATTTTGCTGGTATTAAACAGACACTTAATAATTCTGCTGTCACTTACATCTGCATAAATCCAGTATGACTCCACTGGCCTCAAGTACATTCTCAGCATTTACACCACTGTGAGTGATGGCAGATTTTAACTCTTCATTCCTGTGGTGAGATAGATGGACTACAGGCCAAGATATACAGACTGCATTGGGAAAGCAATGAGTAATGCTACACAATAATTTGAAGAGACTAAATTAAAAACAGTGATGGTTGCCTGAGGATGCTGTGTTCATGAAGAGTGGTGGCTAAGAAGTACCCCTTTGTCTGGTACCTAGTATTGCGATGGATCCCTCCCATGGATAAAACTAGAAGTTCTTAACATATATTCCCTTAAACTCAGTAAAGTATTATTTCCTCTACTGACAGGACTCAGTATGAACATGCTGCCAGGCAAAGACCAGACTTTTCTCAAGAGAGCAATTGTCTTCCCTATCACTGTGAGTCAATCTGGTCTCCAGACTGCTCCAGTCTCCTCTCCCTGCAGCAGACTGGCCAAATGTGCCAAATTATGTGTCAAGGTTTTGGCAGTGCATCCTATTTCCCACAGAAGACCAAACAGAGAAGTGCACTCTTCATTTAAATCACTGACTGGACTGCAACCATTGAGCTCTTTTATACAGGAGAGAAAAGCTCATGTTTCAGCTGATACTTTACATGGGGACTTCTTTTTCCATTATTGTGGCCACATACCACTGGCAGTTGTACAGATTAAAAACAATGCTATAATCCTCCACAGGCCCTTGACAGCACTGTCCACACATCCTACAAGTAAACATTTTATATTCAACTGCTTCAGAATTTCATTAAAAAAAAAATATCCTAGAAAGTAGATTTGATGTTTTGTGCCACTTTACCTGCAACAAGGAGGTGCATTCATTCTCTTTGTGCACCTATTTAAAATCCTGGGCATGAATCATTACAACTGAACTATATAGAAGCAAAGGTGGTCAAAGCCTGTTTTCTTTCCCTCTCTAAAATGCCAACAGAAGTGTTAGGTTAACAGTGACTCATTGAAGACCACAGAACCTTAGCTGAGGTGGTTGAACTTCAAGATTTAGTTACTAAACCTGAAGAACGACTTGTTTCATATACTGATTGGGGATTCATTATAAAGACTCCCTTTAAATGAGGAGTGGACAGGCTGCTACCTCTGACTACATCCCACCATCATGGCAGATCTTGGTGGCATGTGTTAGAAGTCAGGTCACAGCTAGGGAAACCCGACCACAAGATGGATGGCTGCTGTGGACCCAGCCCTCTTCTCAGCATGGACCCAAAAGTGCAGAAAGTCTTGGTGCTGGTGGTGTAGAAGTGGCACCCTACAGTGCTAAGAGCAGAGCTTCGCCCATAAGAAGTATGCTTACAGCTCTTGTTCTACTGCCTGTAGTTCACGTTCCTTCACTTTAATTTAGGACATGTGGAAAAGTGCAACATATCTTTGACATATCTGGTACAGCTTTTGATTGAGGGTGAGGGTTTGCTCTGTTTACCAGGTTCTGTGCATTTCCAGGCTAAATTGGGTCCACCGAGATTTGCAGCAGTGACTGTATGATACAGCTTGGGTTTTTTGAAGGCCCTTAATTTTGTCTTGTATTGTATTCAGTTCTGCATTTTTATTTACTGGCCTAATTTAGGAAGATCCTCTGGTTTTCTTTCCACTTCATGTACATCTTGGAAAATAAATGAAAACAGGCATGACTCAAGCAATAAAAAGTTCTAAATAAGGAAAAGACAGATAGGAGCTTTTGGAATTTTTAAATGAAAACCTGATACAGGAAGAAGAAATGAGTCTAACAAATAAACTTCCTATGTGTTGAAAGATCAAATGGAATCAAAAGTTGAGCAGTTAAGATAACACATATTCACTGCCTATGCTGCAGAACAACAGCCCTCTCCTTGCAAGCAGAACAATCAGAAGGAGCCTGCAAAACTTATCACTTGATGCTTCATAGTTTATTCTTCATTGTTCATATTCATATGTAGCCAAATCTTCAAGTCTTGACCTGCATTATACTCAGTCCCTGCCAAGACAAAATTGACATTAGCCCTATGTTGTTGCTAGTGCTAGAGCATATGAAACATTAAGGGTGGTGTTTTCACAACTACTGTTTCTCAATAGCATGTCCAGGAATTTCATGGCCTTTTGAAGGAATTCAACATCTTGTTCACAGCAAAGTTCAAAAGGCAGCCATGCACCTAAATCACTTACACTACCTTGGAAACACTACTTTAGAAGGACTAAACTGAAGTCACAGGAGCTTGGCCAGAGAGAAGCAAGATTTCAGGTGGGAGTCCTATGGAAGGTATTTAGTTTACAAGCCAAAGTGAGATTCCTATGACTGCCAACCTGCTGCATGCCCCGGCTTGTGCCTGACAGCCTTGCAGTGCTGTCTTGTGTATCATCAGCAGAGATCTTAGAGAGGGGAGCTGCGCTGACAGTCCTATCGGCAATGCTCGGGGCGGAGTGCATGTCATTCCTCTCCTCTCTCAACAGCAGAGTTGGCTGTACAGCATGGTTAGTCATTGAAACGTGCTCCGGTTGGTAAATGGAGCAGGAGAGACTTGCAAGATTCACAGGGAGAAGGCGTCTAGCAATGTTCCTCCTCTGTTTTAATGAGCACCCTCTGAACGCAGCAGATGTTACTCCAACAGCTCCTGAGCTTCTTGCCATGCCATGCACAGTGCCAGGCCTTACTGGAAGGAAATATGAATTCCCATGCCATGCTTTTTGTTTCTGCGGATCTAGCCAAGTCAATGGAATAGTCACCCTTTTGATATTTGTAAATAAGTTAGCATGGCATTTTCACTGTAGGAATTAACCGAGTACCTAATTACAGTGATGGAGAACTATTCTCTCGCAGCCTAATTAGAATATTGAAATACTGTATTTAACCTCCACTAAGGCCCATGTATGTCTGTGTGAACAGTCTTTCTTTAAAAAACAAAACCAAAGCATCAAAATCACTCATGGGCTTATGTGTTGGTAAAAAGACAGGAGCAAACTTGCATATAGTATGTCCTACCATGAAGGTATTTTCTGTGAATTGGGCCGTAAGATTGCAATTCTAAGCAGCCACACAATTAATTCTTCAGTTATGCAGTCCAATTAGGACAAATGCTTCCTTTCTAGTTTAATTAGAGATGGGTAAGCTCGTTTGAGCTTATTTGTATAAAATATGTGCTCATTAAACAAGGCCTGGATTTTGTTCAGCTTGTTAGAAATGTTGTGAAAAAAAAAAAAAGCTTTCTCACACTGCCTCTGGCCTTTTTAACCCTTTAAAGACCACAAGTCTGACAGTCTATCAGTTATCCTCAAAGTACAGTACACTTGCTTCAGCCAGGAAAAGAAAAAGGGTGATTGTGCTACAGTTGGTATATTTGTAAACTTCATGCTGCCATGGAGATAAATATCTTTTACTCTCAGATATCACTCATTGCAACATCCCTCCCTGTGGGCTAATGCAACTGATGATGGGTTCGTAGGGTTTGCTAATCTTCTTTTCAGAGCTCCCTGGCAGCAGAATGAAAGAGAAACTCTGGGCCTGACGCACAACCTGTCTTTGCTGAGAAAAGAGCAGGGGACCTATGAACCAGTATGTGAATGTCTCTGCGGGGAGTGAAGTAGAAAGATTTACACGAAAGCCATACAGTATGAAGCCACAAAGGGCACAAAGTCAGTTGAATTGTCCCAAGACAATGCCAATGGTTTGAGCATACAGTTTTCTCCTTCCCTCCTCTTACGTTAATTATTTCTTTTATGAGCTCATTTATTCAGCAGAGAGTAGTTCACTTCTGCGGTGAAAGCACCTGCATGAATCTCATGCTGAAAAATGCCCCGACATATGACGTCATTTATTCAAACCATACCTGCACAAAATCGAGCCCTCTGTGCTTGTGATCAGGGCGGATTTTCTCCTGACCTGTTCCTTCGGCCTCAGGTCCTTGAAGTGGGAGGGAGGAAAGATGAAGCCACCTTCCAGACTACACATGGGAACAGAGAAATGAAGCCTCACCGGAGTATCAGGCATGGCTGAAAGCACCCAAGCCTTGGCAGAAGCTGTGGCATGGGGGCAATGCCAGAGTAGGAAGTGCCCAGATGGCTAGAAAAGGCACGAGGGCAGGCTGTCAAAGATTAAGCTCTAATTTATCCCTCCTGGGGCCACACACTCCCCCACACTGTCAGCAAAATGGACTAATGCAAACCGCAGGCGCACACAAAGTGGGAGATGGCAGCCTCAGCCAAAGGAGCTCTGGGGCACGCCAGGGCTATCTTACAAATGCAAATCCACCCCTTTTCTCCTGCACGTGAGGGGGATTAAGCATGCAACGAGTGCGCATTCAAATATTGTGTGCACAAACACAGCCCTCGCCCTTTGAAATCCTGGCCCTGAGTGCGTCTGGTTTCTGCTGCAATGCTTGGAGCCTGGGTTTGAGAGGCAGTGAAGGAGGAGAAAGCTTAAGTATGGTTCCTAGGTCTCCCAGGTGATTTCCACAGGGCAGGAAAAAGCTTATAGACTAAGTGAAGCTCGGATTTGGGGTTTGGAGCCCATTGTTCAAAAGCAGAAAGAAAACAGGCATGGCTCTGGAGTAATGACTTTCTTGGCCTAAAGAGTTGCCTGTAGCCATTTGCAGGTTGACAAATCCTCTGAATCAGAGGGAATATGTAGCATATATACGAGATGTCATTCTAGGTTGTGTATTTGGGACGACATCTGAAGTCTACTGAACTTAATGGGAACCTGGACTTCAGAGAGCCCGTGGTGGTATAGCAATGACATACAACTCAGCCCTACTGGCAGGGGTTTCGGCTTTCTCCAGTGCACGTGCTGAGATTCTTACTGCCTCAAGACCCACGCTTTCATGATTGTCTTGTGGGCAATATGTGCTGTGAAATAAAGACACCATAATTTTCTTAATTTTATGTAACTCCTGAAGATTTATGATGACATCATGATATTTATGATCTTGTATTTTCACAGGTGTCATGTCGTCATCTCTTAGTCTGAAGAATTGCTTCATTACAGCTAAATCGGATGGGGTGGAGGGGAAATGCGGGTTTTGAGCTGGGACCTACTGGGACCTGTCATGTTGTATTAAAAAAATAACCAAATGCAGACCTTTTTGCAGCCATGTGTCAGAGGAAAATAACAGCAGAATCTCTTTTTAAGGATATGCTGGTCCCAAGATAGTTTTTGCTTTCAAAGGGAGGAGATTTCCTAAACAACCAGGAAATGCAAAGGGGAGACCTTCGTAATTGGTAACCCGAAGAGCTAGCGCAGAGCTATTTCGTCTTCTCTGTCTCACTGTATTGACAGACAGCTTGTAGCAAATGGAAACACTAAAAGAGAGGACCATGACCTAATGAGTGGAGGGTCTCCCCGTCAGTCCCACAAGGGGAAGCTCTTCTGGAAGAAGGCAGCATGAAATTTGTTCTTACTTTTGTAAGTGAATGGTGCTTCCCCACAAAGAAAATATTTTTCCTACTCCAATTTTCTGCTGTGGGAGCATCTAGAATCATAGGGGGCCACTTTACCAGCACTGTGCTTGTCCCTGAAAATGGTAAAGACTTCAAATACTTTGCAACAAGTTAATAAATATGTAGGCAAAAAAGGAGTGGAAATAAGATAGTGGAGACATGTCTTCTAGTATGAAAGAGATTTCAGAATTTTTTTTTTTATCAGGTACTATAACAGTCCAGATAGTGTTAGTCTGGCCACGATGGCCAAATACCAGTCTATTTCATTTCAGCTTAGGATCCCCCAACTTCACTTTCTGACCGGTCTCTTAACTGAATCCTGGCAATTTTATTTTAGAACTGGAACTGGGCATCAGAGAAGTGACTGGCCTAAACTCCAGCTCCCATGTGCCTTAGCCCTCATTTTAGTTCAAACTTGACTTTAGCTGACATTATCCCCAGAAGAGCTAGGTTAAAAATGTGTAAAACAGTTTCTTCTGTTTTTCAGATGGTATAAATTACTTATCTGTAGCAATGGTAGTTTCTGATCTTAGCAATGGTAGTTTCCTCTTGTTACACAGAGAAGAAAGAAGGCAAAAGAGATACCTGAGGGCACAACTTTAAGGCCAACCATTGTGTGCCCTGCTATGGCTAAAAGCTTTTCAGTCAAGTAGTTCAAATAATTCTATGGCACATAAATATTCTCAAGAACAAGGCAATGCATCTTTCTAACCCTGATTTTATACCATTTTTGCTGAAAATAAAGTACCTGCATTCTCTACAACGAAGTGTGTCCTTACTTTTTCTGCCCTAACTCCCACGAACTGACAGAGGGATGACACAGTTATTCCAGTTAACGCTTGTTCAAATATGCTAAATTCACCACAAGCAATTGCCCTGTGGGTGAAAAATTCTTTGAGTGATCACACAGCCCGGAGAGAAGGAACAACTGCCCTGTCACTGCACCAAGCACTTGGAACAGGAGCTATACTCTATGTCAAGTTAATGAACATTTATAACTGCAAGAGGTTAAAGGTGGAAGGGGAGTGTGGATGATAGAGATACCTCAGGAGTTTGGCTGACAGATAACAGGGAGGGCTGAGAGATCTGTAATAAGCTAAGAAAAGCTCCCTGCAAGAAACCTTGCGGGGTGAGGAATGTGCCCAGCTGCACCTGCTGGAGTTGCTGCTTGTCCCACTGCCTCTGGGACTGAAGGGAATATTTTTCATCAGGGACAGAGGCCACAGGCATCTCCCCATCATTGCACTGAACCAAGAGCTACCAAATTGCTATGCTCAGGAAGATGTTAATGGGGTCCTGATAACTGGGGCTGAGCCTGAGCTAGCACCAAGGGGATTTTCAGGAACTGTTATTGCTTGTTTCACCAGGCAGAGAGTCAAGGAGGATGCACGACTCCTGACATCAGCATTGTCCCCCAGCAGAGGTTATTCATGAAGATAAGCCGCCTTAGGATAAGATGGATAAGCCTTGCATAGACTAAAAAAAGGGATAAAATTAGATGGCAGGAACTAATAAGTATTTTTCACTGTGGAAGGAGGTCATCAAGGGAGCCTACAAGGTTATGAGCCAGGATTTCTGATCTGGAAAAGGGTGTGAAAGATATTAGAATCTGCTGATGATATCTAAGCTATTTAGGACATAAAGATAAAGCCTGATTAAAAAGAACTATGGAAAGGCCTCACAGCACTAAGACATAAAACAAGAAAATGGCAGATAAAATTCAGTGTAGATACCTGTAAACTGGTGCATGTTGGAGGAAGAAAGTTCCAGCTTTACTTATACTACGAGCAGCTGTGGTGTGGCTGTTCTACATGGAAATAGGATCTTGGTTTTCACAGTAAATAGAAAATAAAAAAATCAACCACTGTTCTGTATGGGTCAAAATAGCAAATCAAGTGCTAGGAATTATTTGGGAAAGAATAAATAGCACAGCAGCAAATATCCTTTATGCCACTGTATAACCTTCTATTGCCTCACACCTTGAGTACAGTGTGGTCCTTCAAGGACATAGAAGAAAGGGAAAAAGCAAAAAGAAAAACAACAAGAATGATCAAAGGAACAACTGAATAGACTAGACTTCTATAGGAAAGACAACTGAGGTGGTTGTTGGTAGTTGCTAATAAGGCAATCAGTTTAATGGGAAAAAATAATAGGTAAACAGCATTCACCATTCCCTCTGTAGCAGGAACAAAGGAACATCAAATGAGATGAGTACAGAAAAAAACCCCCACAGTATCTCTGCACTGAGTGTGTGGTTAAGCTGGGGTGGTCCACAGGGTGCATCATGAGTGTACATGTTAAGTATGCAGGGTTTCGAGACAGAATTGCACAAATTCAGAGAAGAAAAATCTACCGGGGGCTACAGCTTATGAAGACCCAGAAAATTACTGAACCACTTATAGTTGGATATTAAGAAAACATTCAAGAGAAATGTGCCTTTTTTTCCCCGACATCTGGCATTGGACACTGCTGGAGACAGGATCTTTGGCTATGTCAGCCTTTGGTTCTGATGTTTTTTCTAAGCTTTTGGTCACCTTTCTGTTTGCAACATACCACAAACTATCCCTCTGGCACTGTTATGACACAGCTGCAAATGCTTCTATACTCTCACCACCACCATGATCCAGATAGCTGCTAACGTATGAAACCTGTTCTTGTCCTTGAGCCTCAGTAGGGCAGTCCATTCCCCAAACCAAGGTGGCATGTGATTAACTTTGGGTATACCAGTCATTAACTTCTGCAGGATTTGGTTTAAAATTAAATATCTGCTTAAGAATTTTGCTGAAAAAGGAAAAAATTCAGCTAATATTTCTATACTTTGGTGAACGCATCTCATCACGTTTATGTCTTTCAGCTGCAAGAAATCATACCACCAAGCAATCAGAAATACGTATGGAAGCTAGTAACTCTTTCTCAATAGTTTTAATTCATCCTCTCTCTGTCCCATGTTTCAGACTGAGGTTTTTTTAGTTCTAATTGGCAAGTGCTGACAGGCTTCTTTATAAACAACATCATACATATTTTTTAATTATTACTTTTTGCAGACAGGTGCAGGCCAAGAATATGGCTCACTTTTTGTAGCTGGATAGCTCTTATCTAGCAAGATATTGGTTGCTGAATTAGAGGAAATATTTCATCACAGGAAAAATCTTAACCCACAGTAAAACTGAGGAAAAGATAATGGCAATTCTGGCTAGTCTGGGTGAATGAAGTAACACAGGCTTGCAAAGAGACATGATCACATTTCTAGTCTGTTCTATTATTTGTTCACCTCAGGATATATTTCATCATCTTGTTTTCAATACCAGTTTTAAGCCTTCGAAGAGATGATTACTTTGTGCAAAGTATCCAAAATGATGAAAAATTACAGTGAAGCAGGGAAATGTGGAGAATTCCTGAGAAATGTACTGATGCTAGATCCCACAACTTTGAAGGCACAGTTAACTACTCTCCAGAAACTGGGCTGCTTTGAGGAGTTAAGACAGAAGAGCCAATAGCTATAGGCAAGTTGCCCAGGGAAGATATGACATCTCCTCTCTATAGGTGACAAATACTGCATGCAAAGCCAAACCCTCAAATTTCCCCCATTGTCTCATGGGATAAGATGGCTGGACAAGGTCTCTCCTCAGCCTGTCTAGACAGGACAAATAACCCAGCCCCAGAAAAGTTTTACTCCCAGGAAAATGAAAGTGTCTGGAGCCAGGGGACATAGTACAGCCTGTGAACTGCGGTAATGCTAATTGCTTCTTCCTTCCACGATACCAAAACAAAAGTAGGCCTGTCTTTGGGTTTGTGGCTGTGGAGCAGAAGGGGTCTGCATGCTATTTCAATGTCTTCTGCATCTGTGCAATCTGATTTCCCCTCATGCAACTCCTAAGAGACAGGGGAGTGAAGTTATTCCAGTTTTGAAGAATTTATTTGAAACTGTAAGCAGACTGCCTGAGCTCACAGGACAGCACACTGCTGGCAGCAGGGGGGTCTCTTCATTTCCAGTTCTGGGCTTTCATCACAAAATCTTCTGCCAGGACCAGAGTTCAGACAGCCTCTAGGCATTTCTCTGGAGATCTAGTCAAACCTTCCCACGAATGCAAAGTGGCTGCAGGCAACCCACAAGTGTGTGAGCCAGAGGAAGAAAGCAGAGATGAGAAATTTAATTTCTCATTGTCAAAAATGAACGACTGGAGCCTTATGTATGCTACCATTCTGAGAACTACATTACAACAGAGTTGACTATGTCTCTGTATAACCATGCTATTCAAGTCTTTTCTCCACTCTGATCAGGGTAGAGCCATGTCCCCTACAATCTTTTGAGATACATCCTCTTCTTTTGGTTGGCACAGCACAGTATGGCACTAGGACTCACTGAGGTGTTCTGGTCTCTGAACAGATGCCTCAGACAGACCTTCTAAGATTTCACTCTCATGGGAGGACTTGCCAGTTCTTAGCCAGGAAGATATCTACTTTGTCCCTGCATGTCCCAGCCACTTATCACCCACCGTGCAGGTCAAGTTGTGCTCCAGACACCTGTATTCTGCATGTGGGAACGTGTGACGAATGCCAGCAGGCACGTGGGTACCTTCTAGGACTGTGTCTTGCTTAGAAGTTACTGTGGGGCAGCAGACAACAAAGGGCCCTGAACAACACATGCACATATCATTTCATCTAATCTTATGCTTCATTACAAGCTACATTAGACAGCTTTGTGTACAGAAATAGATCAGCATCTACTCATATTCATTAGCAGACCTGGGACCCAGTCTGTTTTCAGTTTGACTCCTGGAGTGTCTCTCTCTCCCTCCTCTCTCAGGGAGCCGAGTTTGCATTTTTTTCCAGAACACCCACCCACCTTGTGTGAGCCTGGACCCAATCACTGCACAGATCAACTGGGTCTTCGTGATGGGGCCCATGCAGTTTCCCCAGCCAGAAAGCCAGGCTGTCTAGGAGGCTTCTCCAGAAGAGTCGCTCTGTTGCTGGATTGAGCGGATCTGCTCAGCCTCGTTGGCTTTGAGTCCCTTGCTTGTGACCCAGTCTACCTGTGGCATGGGTATCCAGGCTTTCTGGTCCACCCTTGCAGGAGCAGCACACCTGAAGCTATAAATCCGAAATGACACTAGATGTGCCCTAGTGACACTAGATGGTGATGTGGCTTGGTCACAAGGCTGAGCTCTCAGCTGGCTCTTCACTGTGTGTGCTCTGCAGAGCCATAGGTATAGCTCCCACCTCTTACATTGGCCTTGCCAAACCAGTCATCATGTAGCTGTCATGCTTATACTCCCTTGCATATCCATGCAACACAGTGCCATCCCATGTGAAGAGTCCTGCCCCTCCTTTTTGCTCTTCAGTTGTCTCTTTCATGCTGTCTTTTCCACTGTTTCAGCCCTGAGACCTGTCTCTGGCTTCCCACCCAAACTCCCTTCTTTGCCACTTAAAACCTGTGGCACAGTGTATTTCAGGTAGAGAAGAGTTTATGACCCTGGGTATGCAGCAAGGCCATGCAAAATAATTGCAGCCTCCTCAATCCATTTCAAACATGTTATGACTGGGTCTTCCCATCTGATTGTTTCTGCAGCTTTGGAAAAGCCAAAGATATGAGCTCAACATCTGCTGCTCCTTGCTATTTTTTAAATCTTTTTTATTTTATTGGCCAGCACAGTGAGAGACTGCGGAAGTGCCTGTTTGGTTTGACCGAACTTCTCTGACAGATGTTTTCCAATTGTGAAAGAATCTGACCTTTATTAAAATCAAGAACTTTTTAATGTTGTGCCCAAACACTGGAAACAACAGCATAGTTTGGTGGTGATTTTTGTATTTTAAAAGGTAGATTTCTAGCTGGGATAAATAGTACTTGTATTTGTTCTTGTTTTGTTTAAATTAAAATCCAGCTCTATCGGCTGTTCTTTGTCCATTTGCCTTCTAGCATTGTTCTGAGCATCTTTGAAGTCATAAAATGAGACATCTCAATTAATGGCAGAGAAGTGGTTAGTAGAAGCGAGTACCAGAAACCCACTAACTCACTAATCAGTTATTAAATTGACTTTGTCAGACCATAAATTGCAGCTATTGCATTTCCCTATAAACAAATAGACTTCCCTACTCTGACACTGAGGGCTGACATCTGGGATATGTTTGAAACATCACAAAATGGGTTACACATATCATTTCTTCCAGACCATTCAGAGAGATAAACCAGATTAGATGAGGTAAAGGATGAAACCAAGGGTGGTTTTGGTCCTCTGTTCCTCATACTTCCTACAGCTTTCTGTCTCTTTTGAGAGACTCTGTACGCCAGCAAGTTCCTTTGTTATTTATTCCAGTTGCACTCAAGTGCACAATTCATTGTGGGCAAATTTTCTTCTTTTTCTTCTAGCAAAAGGAAAGCTGTGTTGAAGTTCTGACTCTGATGGGCACAATGTTTACTCTGTTTACTGAGCATCAGGAAGGGAATGACAGGATATTCACTTTCTGCAGGTGAGACCTTCTTCCAAGCATCCTCCTCGTCTTGCTTTCCTTTTTCTCAAAGCTGGCCTTTGGCCATACAAGATGTTCTACCCCTCTTTACGGAAATCACCTCCTTACTGCCAGATATGGTCCCAAATAGCTTCTGACAATCTTGGAGCAATAGCAAAGTACTAGATTGAGATGGTTTCCTTAATGACAAATGAAATGAAAATTCTAGTTACAGTGATACAGATTTGAGCAGGTTTTGCATGTTTGGCTTATAGTTTTTAAAAACACACAGGCACGACTACTTTTCTTGCTTGACTCCAGAATCTTAAGTGCATTATGTAAAAGAAAAGTTGGGCTTTTATTATGCCATTTTATATAAAGATTATAAATTATAAAGATAATTTATTGTCTCCCTCCACTACCGCCCAGATTTAACTGTTTTTTCTTTTCCACCCCGAAAATCTATTCCCTCTAAAAAAAAAAGAGTTCAACACCTATCTGGAACAACACAAGCATGAATAAAGCCCAAAAGTATGGCTTTACTCCAGAAGATAAAATTTTGCAGAATAACTTCTGTTTCTAAAATGATGTCAGTCAAATGAGAAAAGTGAATGGACATCATGCTTTAAATCCTTATTCCAGTGTTTGGGCTTGAGTTTCAAAATATGAATTGCTCATATATTGAAGGGAAAATAAAAGAGTACTTCTATACAAATTTGGCTGTGGAGCTGTAGTCTGTTCACGTGATCATTTTCTCCTGCTTCTACCAATACGGAATCTTTATCTTTGAATGTTGCTTTGTGCTTTATGTTGAGCAAGCCAAAAATCAAAGTGCAGTTCAGATACAACCACAGAACAGTTAACAAAGCTGGTGAAATACAAATTTTGCAAGGTTTTCAGCCGAATACTGTAAGTGAGTCCACATTAGGAGACACTGGACACAAGTTTGTTTTGTAGATTTTCAAACCTGTGACTAATCAAAATTCATTTATGCAGTGAATTGCAAAACCTGAAGCCAGATGTGTTTTGCGTCATTTAGGGTTTATTGGGTACATTTAGCTACTCTACTTTGAGAGCACATTTTTTTTTACTCTCTTCATTGGGCAATGTTTGCACACAAAAATTCTCTAAGCAACCCACAACTTGTCTTTAAAATCTTATTTCTCTTTGTAGCTGAACACTTGTAAATTATAAATATGACCTTATCAAGACCATATGACACTGCTTTTCCTAAGATATATGTAGGTATCTATACTTAGGATACTCCATGCAGTGACTGTCCACACATAAGAAACCTAGTGATAACTAGATGTCCTCAATAAGGAAAGCAATGAGAGAATTCTCTAATATATTGTTTGCCTATACCTATTTATCATGGAGATATTAATCTACAAAAAAAGACAGTAAAGAAATTGATTTTTATAATTTGATAGGCTAAATGCATACTAGTTAAAGGACAGCAATGTACTCTGAAGCTCAGTTAGAAACATGCACATGTATTTTAAATGCATATTCCCAAGCATCCAGAAGGATTGTGTTCTGTATCATCCTGAATGACTTTTAAAATGGATTTATTGTTAGAAAAGCACCTCAGAGCAGAAACTGTAGTAACAACAAAACATTTTATCCATTTGAAAATACAAAAAGCAGAACTTTTTTTGGCTTTTCCATACAGCAGGTAAATCCATCATTTTTCAAAACTCAGTTCACTCACGCGGTGGATGATTTCACTGCAAAACTATGGCTTTATTACATTTCTGAAATTCCTGTAGCCAGTGTCAGCCAGAGAATGTTCAATATCATACCTGACAGAGATACAGAAATATAAAAAACATTTATCATTTATGTTAGAAGATTTTGAATGGCCTTCTTACTTAATTCTTTTGCTCTTCAGTGTTTTGTCTGAAGAACTGCTCTTCTTAGTTAGGACACAGCCCAGTAACGACAGAAAGAAACAGGTTTTGGATTACCTAAATTATTTACAACATTACAGCCTATTGTCCCTAGAGAGTGGAGCTGCACACTTATATAGAGAAAGCAATTGAATCAAGGACCTGTTGTTACCTAAATTCCGTACTCCAGTAAAATCTAGATTTTATTCCAAGTTTGCGGTAATCTCAGCTCTTGTATAGCCCTGTGAAGGAAGAAGGACATCATAACTGAAGCATAGTTTGAATCTGATTCATCCAGCAAAACCCAAGCAACAGCTCAGGTTTGGTCTCACCCTGGTACATTGATCAATACCTTATGCAAACATACTGACCCATTAAGCAGAACAGAAGAAGCTAACATTATACAAGAAAAAGCTCCAGCAAGACTCTTACTTTCACAAAAAAAAAGAGAAGACCTCTCATTTCAGAAGATAAATGCTTTATATGGTAACTACTACATATAAGGTAACTACTACATATAAAGTAACTGCTACGAGAACAGCAAATCTCTGTGCAGCAGCTGCGTCCATTTTATAAAGTATCTCATTGAGCCCAAATGAGATGGAGTAAATGGATAAATTAAAAATCTGTTTCACCTTTGGAACCCTCTTATAAGTATAAAAGCCTTAATTTAGACACTAGAACTGTTTGGTAGGATTTGTTCAGGAATGTAGGTTTTGAAAAGTCTTTGCTTAATTGTGGTTTTGTTAAGAAAATGTTTGTTACTAGCATTACTCTTTGCAAGTCAGTTGTTAAAAAAGCTCTCCTTTCTCTGATGAATAGCATGGGGCTAGTTATATCTTTTCAAAAGTTCAGTTTATTTGTGGGATATTTTCTGTGTGAGAGAAGTCTTCTGCTACAGAGTTTTTTCTGATTTACACTGGTCTCTTTCTCCCTATACTCTGGCTCTTGGTGATAAATTTACTTCAGTGCACAAAGTGAACAGAATTTCGGAGCCAAAAAGTGATTTCTGCTATTTTATATAGGCTTGTGTATCTCTAAAACTCTGGCTGTTCTTCTTCTGTCTATGTAAAGCACACTTAGGAAACAAGGGGAGCTAAATTTTCTCCTGTGCATTCTTGTAGAATCCAACACTACAGCTAAAATGGCACTAATTTTTCAATTTTCCACTATATTGACATTTTCAGAAGAGTATAAGGACAATGAAAAATTACATATCTTGAAAATATCAACCACACACAATTCATGCAAAGAAAAATTATGCATCCTGGAAATATTTTTAACTACATGCAATTCCTGTAGAGCTATATGTAACTTTTAGGATTAGACCTGGTGGTCAGAAAGGACTTGATGTTGTGCCTGGGAAGGCAAAGTCCACTCCTGGGGTCCTGTAGCATCTTTGTGAAGCTGCTGGGGAGAAAACTGACCATTCTTCAACAAGGTATGAAGTAGAAGATATATATATATTTACTGATCCTCTTCATTTAGGCTGGAATCTGAGTTTCACTATTCCTTGCATCCTTTATAAAGCTAGATAAAAAATACAAACCAAAAAATGGTTAGTAAGCATTCTCCCAATTTTTGGATTAGAAGGCAGCACACTTAAAATATGTTCCAGAGAGAGTGCAGGTGTGTTATACCTGGTCAAACACACAGTTTTCCTTCATATTTCTCCTTGTGTGTAGCCAAGCTAGGGTTCCCTGAGGAAAGATGTAAGGAAAGCTCATGAGGGACTGAATGTGGGTTATCTGGAAGAAGTACTCCTTTTGGGTTTCCTTTTTATATCATAGTGACCTTCCCTCTGTATGAAGAAAAGGCATCATATGTATCTTACTGGCTGTTTTTTGGGAAAAGATCAGCATGCTGCTTGAGTTAAACGCCTCATGTCATGTAATGACTGTGTTGCAGGAAAGCCTTTTGAAAATCAGAAACAAATAGTGATGTTTGTGACTGCTTTACTCAGGACAGAAAGAAGTGAGTGAGTTGCTGGAGAAGATGCAGGTTTCTGTCAGGCTTTCAGAAAAAAAAATGGGGGTTATTTTGCATAAAACGACCCATACACAAGAGGCATCTGACAGTTTTATTGTGGACAATGAGCTACTTATTGCTCTGCAAATTTTTCTAATTTCTCCAACAGACTACAAAGGAAAACACCACGGAGAAGGGCTGTGGAAGAATTAAACTCTCACAGGGTTTTCCAGGCTTTGCCCTTTCTTCCCTTCTGGCTGCTCACCCTCCTGCGCGGCTGTGGGCGCATGGAGGAACTGCGTAGCTCTAGCCTAGGATGGAGGACTGGAGAAGTACATGGACATTGGTCATTGCAAGACTGCCACAAGACCAGGCTAGCGGCACTGAGATTTTCCTTGAAACCAATGAAAGGAGGTAAGAAATGGACTTCAGCCACAGAAAGACAATATCCCTTCAAAGATGTTATGACTTACTTTTTGAAACATTTGCTGCTGGAATGCAGCATTACAAAAAGGGTACCTGCTTGACAGTGTATCCCTGCTCCTGCTCTATATGCTTCATTGCTTCATTTATGAAGAACTGACATTTATAATGTAATTGTTTTAAATTATTTAGGTTCTTTTATGTCTAAATATGCACCTTTTAAAAATACTTTTTTCATTAAAATGTATAAAGCAAAGAAATGCAACATATTTTGGGCATTAGATCAGAAGACTTTAGTTAGGTCTTTTTCCCATGTCACCTCCTAAGGGGAGTACACATTAAATTGCATAGTTTGTATGGCAAAATAAGTACAGCTTTTCATCATCAGTGATTCTCAAAGAAAGCTTAGTTTTCTAATGGGACACACACTCCTCTGCTCCATCGTGCTCCGAAAGCAGTCTAGATATTTCTCCATTAAATAATTGCGAACATGAAGAATATTCCTCTTATTGCCATTGAAAAAGTCCCTGAATGAGCTCCTGAGGAATTTGGGCTTAAGATTGCTTTCAGATTTGTAACAGATTGGTGTTTTTTTAAAGTGTGTGTGCACGTGCACGTGTGTGTGCGCATGCGTGGCGAGATATAAAAAATCCTCATGGTCAAACATCAGTCAAATGGAATATAGTCTGTGTTTTGGCTTAGACTGACAAAGAGGAAATTAAATGCTTCAAAGGATTATTAAACCATTCTAAAAAATGGAACATTTAAACGAGAATAGGAAAAACATGAAGCAGAACAGGAAGACAAAAGAGAAAGGCATGCCTGTAAAACTAAACCCAACAGATAAGTGTCCTGCTGTCAGACTTCCAGTAAACACTGACTGGCAAGCTTGGTCTTGACTGACTGCCAGATATGATGATTTTAAAACATATGCAAGGCCTTATAACCAAAAGAACACCTCAGATGTGTTAGCTACCACTTCTCAAGCTTTCTCTTTCTCCTGCCGGTGCTATGCTTAATATATTATATATGGGCACTTTTTCCACTACACACCCCTCCCTTCCTAATTTTCATAATACAGAGTTTTGCTTCAAAACCCACAGCTATGTTAGGCGAGAGCTAGAAGCTGCAGCTCCTGCGAAAGGGGATTAGGAGTACTTAGCCCCCCCCCAGGAGGAAGGAGGGTCAGTTTGTTTTTTCTGGCTGCTACACCACAGTTTTCTTGTTGATAGCAAGGAGAAGATACATCTTTTTTTTCCCCCTCCTTTCTTTTAAATGGCTTTGAAGGTAATCTGGATTGTTTTTAAGATCTTTAAAAGATCTGTTGTTAGTATCCTTAAAAGTGACTCCAAAAGTTACTCTAGAGCCTTTAGAGTAACATGTATTAACAAGTGTAGGCAAGGCTGAGTATACTCCTAATATGCAGTAGCTAGTTGATAAGAAAGTCAAGACTACTTTGCCCTCCAACTTACTGCATTAACATCTGCCAAAATAAAACCTTGGCCTGCCAGAAAATTATCAAAAAACGAAAGCTATTGTGTCCTAGAGACTCCTCTGCAACAGAGCCCTGAGTTTTGTGGGATTCTTCAGCTCTGCAGTGCCTTTTCCTCTTACCTGCTAGCGTTTTGAGGATGGGACATATTAGCTTATGCTTTCACTAAACAGCCCTCAGTAGTCCAATTAATAAAGTAGTCCTGGAGAGGCTTTAAAGTCAAATCCCATTATAATTAACCAGAGCAATTCTTGCCTTTCTAAACACCTGTACCTTTTAGCCTGAGCTCCAAACTGCTTCCCAAAGTAGCTACATCCAGTGTGATTCACACTCTTTAGCAGATTATTGCAATTAGGTTTGTGTTATTGTTCTCAATTAAGCATGTTTATCACACCTTTGTACAGCCAGCTGAACTATTTTTCTTGGAAACATTTATTTTCTGTGGATGGATCATTCTCAAAGAGAATCTATTTTTGTAAACATCATAATAATTTGCGAATATTTTCTGGAAGACTTATTAAAAAGTTAGCCTCCAAGTTACTGATACATTGTTCATATCTATTATGTTTGTTTACTATTCATAGTTCCTAAAACACCTTGTTTTTATGCTTTTTGCAATTTTGTTTTCTAAAGCATGAAAACAACTGTAACAAATCATGGCAGCGTATTCATAGCTATTAGCCTTGCTTGAACGCAAATAAAGCTCCACTCCTTCTCCTCAAAGACGAATCCCTTCACTTGCAAGTAGCAAGTTACATGGGGGAATAAAATGTTCCAGCCAATTATCCAAGTCATTTTTGTTTTCACACTCCTTTGCTTAAAAGACAATGAGATTGCAACCAGACAAAAAGTTTAGACCTTGTCTGCAGCAATTTTGGAAATATTAAGCTATTTGAACAGTGGGTTGTTTTGGATCTGTTTCTATAATGAAAAAGAAATTTTTTATGGATTTTATGGTGGGTTACTCTTTTCATTCAGTCTCTAGTGCCAAGGTGTGATAAATGAAGTCCTGAACATTGATTTTTAGATAGTTTTTCTACCACATGTCACCCTTTGCCCAGGTGGTGTGCATTGTGCTACCACCATTCTTTCCATATCATGGAGTTAGTGATGCCATCAGCAGCTGTGTCAGATGACTAGGACTATAGGGTACATTTTTACTACATGAAGCAGATGCTCTTCTTTATTTAATGTTGATTAAAAATCAATCTGTCTTCTGAGTCTTCCCATCTGCAAAACACATAGGCTTAGGAAATGCAGCTGGGATTTTGATTAAATACATGTTTTCCTTTCCTCTTCTTTTAAAGGTATGAATGAAACATGAGGAAAGTGACACCCAAACTTCTGTGGCGTGTGAAGGTTTTGAAATGCTTAGCCAACTTTTTTCTTTTTTTTTTTTTTTTTCTTCAGCCGTATTAGATTATTTCTTACATCTGGGTTTCAGGAGAAACAGGAAGCTGATGAGCCAAATGACCATAGGGATTGCCTTTTTGGATGTTTCAAAGATGTTGGCAAGAATGAGGTAAATCACCTCAGACCTCAGCTCTTGAGGCTTTGGTGAAGGAAGAATGCACTGTTGAAAAGGCTTCAGAGAACTTTGGAGGAACGCCCTCGGCAGGGAGATGGTGGTTGCCATAATCTTGTGATCTATAGTCACAGCTGCCTGAAGTCCACTCTAGCTGCAACAGCTATTGGTCCTTAACCAAACCCCCATTTCAATATGGACATGTTTTCTTGCTGCTGTTCCTGTCCATTCTTCTTCCCACATCCACATCACAGCATGAAATCCCCACTAACTTCACTGATTTAGGTCAAACCTGTACAGAGAAGTAGCCAAACAGAATATATGCATCTTCCTCAGTAACTTCATTAATGGGATGGAAAAGGATCCTGGGGAAAATAGTTTATCTTCCAAGGCCATCACTATTTTGACATAATTATTCTTATCTTCCTGAAAGGGAAAAGACAGTTTTAAGACGGTAGTGTGATTTCTGCTGTGCTGTATGTGCTGATCTATCTATTGACAGTATTTGAAGACATTTTACTGCATCTTCCTGAGTGTGTGCTAGCCTAGCTGGAAGATGGGAAACTGCATGAACCATACTGGGATTTTGTTATGGTCCCTGGGAAGGTAAAACCTTAAAGACCTAATTGCAAACACATTTCCCATGGACAGTTCTCTTACTCCATTGCAGCCAGTACTATGCATGTATTACACTATAATTTCTATCATGTATTGCATAGTAATTAAAAGTCAATTAAAAACAGCTCTCCCAGCAGTTTACTTGATATTTGCACTGTATAAACAGGAAACTTTGAATCACGTAGTGAAGAATGCTCAGTACAAAAGCTAACACGCTCTAACTAATTTAGGAAAAAACTGTCATGAGCAGCATTTTTGTATTTTATAGTAAAAATCTTCTATTTGTTACTCATAGTTAATATCAGTGTCTTAATAATAGGTAGAATAGTAAAATCATGCTTAGTTAGTGTAGTTCTGCTTTTGGAGAGCCTAGTGAAGGACTCTTTATATGAGCTGTTGTAACAATACCAACGTTCAAGAGAGGAAAAAGGAAAGTAGAATAATCCAGTTGTCCCATTAGAGATGATCAAAGTTTGGAGATTCGTGGTTTCATTCATAGGCTCGGTAAAATATGCCTTGAACACATCAAATCCCAGTGCTGGTGCATGTGATTCTGGGATCAGCACATGGAAAATAATGAAGTGTATGGCTTCATCTTTCTTCCCCTTCCTCCAACAAAAAGTAGAAAACCTGGAAGTCTGGGAAAATAAGAGTCAGACATAGCAATTAATTCAGGAAGAAGCTGTTTGAATTAAAAATATGAAAAATCCCAAATGGTGGATGTTTGGGAGTTTAGTTAAAAATAAAGCAAAGTTGGAAATCCAGCCTGATTTGTCTTTCATTACTTAAAAATCAAAATTGCCCAACTATTTTTTTAAGGTATTTGAGTCATGTCTTATTCTTTACAGTTGTTGGGCTTTTTTTCTCTTATACAATGGCATTAAAATGATGGGAAAATACTTTTTGTAAAACTGCAATATGATGTAAAATTTTGAAAATATACTACACAGTTAAAAACAAAAGAACCAACCATGAAATCAATGGAGAACCTGACTACAGTCATGTTTTCCCATATGAATGCAACAGATAAAAAATGTAATAAATTCATTCATCTACACCCACTTTAAATATCTGAGCTGATCAGCAGTTTCACTGATGTGCGGCCAGACTTTGAAGTCTATCTTAGCTCTCTGGAATTCGACCAGCCACTTTCCAGACCATGTAATGCATTGCAGATCTTTCCACATTATGTATTCCAGATGGCCATATTCTTTGTGTATTTTGCCTTTCTTATTTAGGTTACCGGGGTAATTTGGGAATAAAACTTGCATGCTACAAAGTGACAATTGACATATTGTTATGCTATCAAGCTGCTTAGATACCGATGATGGACTTTAATGAATGTTTATGAAGTTTGGGTTTGTTGTTTTTTCCCCCTCTTTCACTCATTTTTATGCTCCTGGATAATGAGACACTGAATGTGGCAGATTCTTCATGCATCACATGTAAGGATTGAGTTTCAGAGGTGCAAGCACCCACAACCTTACATGAAATTAATCAGAGCTGGCAAAACTTAGCACCTTTTGTAGATCAAGCCTCTGGTGAATGCAAGTTTCTCCTAGGATTTCTGTAATATGGAAAGCAGCCCATAAATTGAATTAGCTGATGCCACCAAGCTCACTTTAGGGACCAGATTATCTATATCATTGCAATCTTCTGCCTGAGGTTAAGTTCAATCATTCTCACAGGTCTCAGCAAGATCTTATCCACCACCACCCAGAAAATAGCAGGTAGACAGCCAAGTAATATAAGGCTTTCATTCTCCTGAAAGATTCTATGTGCATACTACATCTTGGGAGATATATCTATGTCATTTGTCACTCAGACCTCAAGATGGATCTTCATCTTGTGCTTCACAATGTCTGTCCTCCATACACCTGGATCAAAGCCTTGGGTTTCCTAAGGCTACGTTATTCTCATCTCCCTGCCCTCACTTTGCACTAATCTCTCATTCCTTCCTTGAATCTGATAAATCAGGAGAAGTTGGAACCCATTTGGAAAAATGTAACTCCAGAAACCACTACTTCTTGCATGTTTTACTACAGTAAATGAAAAAAAGACTCGGACAACTGCCAAAAGCCTTAGAGGAACATGGATCTGAATCCTGCAAACACTTAGGCAAGATCACAGGCAAAAAAGCCAAATGTTGGCAATATTGGGGGCTATTAATGCTATTAGCAAAAAAACATTGTGGAATACCATGTAAAATATATTGCCACAAGTTTTATTCAGTAAACAGATTAAAATTTCATCGCTGTGGACAAATAACTTTTGTCTTTTCCAGGGCAGTGCCTCAAAAAGCATCTGTCTTTAAGAAAAGATATTTCTGCTTGAAGAGCTAGCTAATTGAAATAGCTTGTTTTATATTGGTACTCAGCTAATGCCATCTGGAAACACAGGTGTGTCTGGGAAACTAGGTTTTTCTTCAAATGAATATTCTTTGCTGCAGTGACCTACTGTGTCCACCAAAGCTTGTACGAGCACTGAAGAAGTACAGACTGTGAACTTGTAGTGGGGCATGGGGTAAGAGCAGATTTGTCAGTGATACCAGAACCCACACCATTTTCAGTCTTTGGTCATTTTGACTGTTTGTAATATATTTTTTTTCTTTAAAACCTTCATTACTGTCCTCTTCCCTAAAAACATCTACATTCTTTCAAACTTCAAACTGATGAAGACTGAGCCTCTAAATGACTAGCTTCCTGGCACAGCAAATGTTGCTTAGGTTGCAAAGGCAAAAGTCATGGAACTCAGTATATTGTCCAGTATATTGTCTGACACCACAAAGAAATAATGAAAATCCCTGCTTTCCTTCCTGCATGCAATTTTGGTCCAGCCCCCAACATGGCACTGTCTGCTATAGATCGTCCTTAAGCATAGCCTAATGCTCTTTACTGAGATGGGAGCAGCACAGCTGAGGATACCTCACCTCCAAATGTTGTTTTCTGTCTCCTTCTGGAGACGTTTCCCAGCGCTATCTCAGACGCCTCGTGGCTGCTTTCCTGGCCTCCGGCGGTGCTGCTGTGAAAGCCAAGTGCCCACTGGGGCTCCTGTTTTCAGGAAAATTCTGGGGAAAGGTACTGGCATCAAAAAAGTTACTGGATGTCCCCCAGGGAGTTATGACTGCTTGACTATTTGTCCTATGGTTTTCTTGAGTTCCCAGAAACTCTCCCATACCCTCTAAAAAAGGCATTTTCTTCAGAACTCTGCCAGCCCCTCAGATACGTACCAGAGGAAAGAAATGCTACAACTGTATTTGTAGAGGGATAGCATGGCTACGAAGTGAAACTACAATCAAATTTCACCCCAGACAGTGTATTTTGTGCACAGATTTTGCACGTTTGTTTCCTTAGCTGTTGTATTTGCAAATAAGTTTTCCTGTGTTTATTCAGGTTCCTTCTGGAGCTCTTTTTATTTTCACTGTATTCATAGGGAGCACTTCACACCAGCTCAAATTAGGAACTCTCTGAATGTGGTGTTAAAATAACAAAGCCCTCCTCAGTACACTTCAGTAGGTTGGTGGGGTTTTTGCCAGCACCTGTGACTGACCAGCTGTTAGCAAGGAAGAAAGCCATGAAGTTGAAGGGTGCTTTTTCCATGTTCTTTAACAAACCTTCACACACAGAATAACACAGTTCAGTCCCCAAAGACCAACTTCTGTTTTCTGCCTTTGCTCACCGAACAGGAAATGAAGCTATCTTCATATTTGCTGCAAGGTATAACATCAAATGAAAATACAGCCTCTTGCTTTAAAAGAGGAAACTGCACTCTTTGCCACAATAATATTTGAACAGATCCCAAAAAAATCTTCTTGCCCCCTCCTTTGGGTTAATGTTAATTGTTTATTTTAATTCTCAATAGCTGTGGTTCTTCAGCACTGCTCTGTTCAATTCTCCTCTCCATCCCACTGCAGGGGGCAGGGGAATGAGTGAGAGGCTGCATAGTGCTTAGTTGCTGGCTGGGGTTAAACCATGACAGTTACAAGCAAAAATAATGCAAATTTCCCACCTCCATCTTGTCCCTCTGTCCCTTTAAATAATACATTTCTTTAGTAGCTGGATCTGCCTCCAGTGCTGAGACGTCAGCTCCTGCTGGAGAAAGCTTTTATATTTAGTGCCCTGAGTCAGTAAGGATTGAATTTTCCTTCATCGTGGACACCACATCTCTGTCATTCCAATTATTCCAAGAAAGTGTAAACTGTGATGGGAAAATCTACTTGGTTTAAAATATGTTGACTTTATTGTATCTTAAAACATGTATCCTTCAGCTATGCTTTATCTGTACTTGTCCAGACACCTGGCACTGGGAAATCGAGGCCAGCACGGTACTCAGGGTAATTCTCCAGTTATTAGAGTCTGATTCTAATACTAGTTAAACATCCTGCAAACTTTCCATGTATTTCAGTGACAGCGGAATACACTAACTGGCAAATAAATGCAACTTTTACATAGTCTGGATTTGATTTACTGCTTACATTGAAAGATGTCAATGAGAAACCACCTCAGTAAAACAGAGTTGAAGCATCCATTTTAAAACTGTTGCAAGGTCTTTGATTTGCTTTTGACAAAGTTCCCAGGATCCCGAAAAGTAAATAAAAGTAGGACGGATGATGGATGCCCATCACACACAGTTAATGATGGATAACCCTTGTTCAGCTGCATTGAAAACATCTGAAGGTCTGCTCCTCTGTACTTATTTCATACAGATTAACTCCTCCCTCGGAAAAGCTCACATGTTGTCCGTAATCTTGAAATGTGGATTTCACCCTACTAGAAACAGAGTACCACCAAGACTTTGCCTTCTTTTTTCTCAAACCATAATCTCTACGACAAGTACACTTCCATGAGGGAAAGGGGCTGCACATGCATGTGCCCCCGCCCCATGCACACATGCCTGTCTCACAGATCTTCAGCTCTCCAAACCCTTAGTCCTGTGTGTAACAGTGACAACTGTATAACAGTTCAGCATCCTCTGTCTCTCTCTGGAGTAATTGTAGATCCCTGACGTCCACTGAGAGAGCAGGCAAGCTGCATGGGTGGCCTGTGGCTGGGGGGCTGGGGCTGAGGCATAGATGACCTTATGGGTACCCATAGCAGATTTACGAACCTAAGGGTCTCCTCCATCACTAGCATACAGCCAGTGTGTGTTGTAGATGGGCATTTGATACAACAGTCTCCTGTAATGCAAACTGCTTAGTAGGTATGTAAAGAGTTTTCTTAATTCAAGTTCCCTTCTTGAACACTTTCATTATTACTAATAGGCTTGATATTGCTTATTGAAATATAAGCCCATGTGATTACACTGACATATGCATGCCTTCAGTAAGCCCACAGCCCTGCTGACTGCACTTTAAGGGATAATCTAAGGCAGATGAGAAGGTCTCTAGAAGCTTCACTTTAAGATGAGATAGGAACAGGGGCCTGGTCTCAGCTTAAAGGGTAGTGTTGTGCTTTGCTGTTTAAGAGCAGAGGCAATGCGATCAACATGAAGAAGGGAGGAAGGCATAGTGCTAAACATAAACCACACCAGTTGTTGCAGACTATGCTGCAGTAATCTGATCTGGCAGAAAAAAAAGGCATGAAGGGAGCTGACAAAAGTTTACATACCAGGAAGGGAATATGGAAGATCTGTTCAAATGCATATGGAGACAAGTGATCTCAGATCTGGTATAACATGTATATCAGTCAGTCCAAGAGTCAGGGATCCAGTGAAAGAGGGCAATTACAAATCAGTTGTCTACAGTCAAAACTATTCTCCACTTATAGGCACCTTCTTGTCAACTGAGGATGTCAATCACAACAGTGCATAGTCAAAGCTGAGTGAACAGCAAATTTTTAACTTCTCCCCACCTTTTTTTCATTCCATATCACAGTCCCACTGATGGTACTACTCAAATTCCAACTCAACTTATGTGAAAAGATGCACATGTTAGAAAAAGCAGCATTCATATCTTATTTGTGTATTCCTTTCTGAATCCTCAGTCCATGATAAGTAAGGATTGAAGATTGCCAGGCACATAGGGCATGGAAACCATTAGCAAGCATTTTTTTGCAGTGAGAAGCTGAAAGGTTACATGGCTCTTTTCTAAAAACAGAAGAAATATGCGGAAGTTTGAATAACAAAGATTAAAAAATAAATTAGTTGAGTTCAATGTGTTTCACTATCAAGAGATATGTAGACATACAATGACAGTGATGACACTGTATTAGCATCAATGGCACCTCTATGGCACGACCAAAGCCATGTCTCCAGAGGAGCAGAACAACAGTCCTCCTCCAGAGACACTGTTTAACAAGACTACTTGTGACTGTTTGCCACAATTTTGACCAGGAAAAGGAATCATTTCCACCTATGCCCTAGAAAGCTCTATCTTCTGATACTGGTTTCGGTGTTGCAGCCTGGGTTACAGATGAAACATTTCAAGGACCCTATTAAATGCTGGCAGCCTGTCTCCAGCTTCAGGACACTTTTCAAGAGTTTGGGCTGCCTACGCAGCAGGAGAGGTGCTATTTAGGGAGGAGGGAGCACATGAGCCTGGGAACTTTTGAGCCATTCCTCTTCTTCTTCCCCAGCATCACTGAGGGGTGAGGCAGGATACATACCTGCCTTGTCCTCTTAGTGCCCATTTATAGATGATAGATATTGCACAGGAATTTACCTTTTTTCAGGGCCTGCTGGCACTGCCTGCCTTCTTACCCTCCCCTGGCAGGAAGTTCCAGAAGTTCACTGTGTGCACTGTAAGTGAACACCATTTTATCTGACTTAAGGTGATCTACGAGTTTCACTGAGTGTCCCGTAGCTCTAGTATTGTGAGATTTGCTGAACAGCATGCCCACATCTGAGTTATCCACCCCCTTTATGATTTTGTAAAGTGCCATACCATGCCTCAGCCTTCTCCGCTCTGCACCAGACTCCCAGTTCTTCCAGCCCCTCCTGCTGAGCCTGCTGCCCTGCCAACCTAAGCATTTTGCTTTCCCTCCTCTGTGTGCTTCCCAAATACATTACACCCCTCTCAGGCTTCAGAGACGAGCTCTGCACACAGCACCACAAGGTTTTATTAGGTGGCAAAACAATGTCCTCTGCCATCAGGATCCTTCCAATTGTTGTCCAACATCTTGTTGGATTTTTTGCGCAGCCAGGAGGGTTCACTGAAGTAAAGTGGAGGAGAGAGCAAAGGTGCACCCAGACACTTCAAGGCTTTGGCTGCAGAGAATTGGCCAGCAGAGAAGGTCTTCACAGAGCTGCTGAAAGCCCTGGCTGGTGTGTCCAAGGGCGTAAATAGCGGCTTATGTCAAGTGCTTGTATACAATGAGGTAACAGCTTTGAGAAGGAGAAGAAACTGGTACCAGCTTTCGTTCTGCATCTTGGTAGCTCAAAAGCAAAGAAGTGCTTGTTTTGCTGTTTCTTCTGAAGAGGAACGATGGCCTGGACAAAGGGTCACTGCTTAGGGTGAGCCACATTTTCTGTCATAGCATTTATTGGCTCAGATTGAAACGTTTTAAGGTGAAAATTAAAAAAGAAAAATAGATGCTTCAATCTTTAAACTTGTGGGGTTTTTTCCTTCAGCATTGAGACAAAACATGTTTTTCAGCACAGCTCTCAGATAGCTAGCCAGCTGGCTCACATGCTCAGGGTGAGTTGTCAGTGTCTGGCAGTGTCCTGACGGATGACGTATTACTGGTCGGAGATTGGAGACTTGGTGTTCATGCTGTGGCATCACTCACAAACAGAGGTCCCAGCCTCCCATGAGGAGCCACAGTCACCACTTCTCAGCTGCCTCCTAGCCAGTGCATTATGAAAGCAGAGTATCAAAAAATCCCTGAACACCCATTCAAACCACTGCAGTGCACTTTTTGTAAGAGTAGATTTTCATTAAAAGCCATATATCCCATAGAACATCAAACCACTTTTAGCAGAACTACCAAAATGCTGATTATGATAAGTATTTTCTTCAGGAATATCCCTTTTACTTGGGTTTCTTCATGAGTCCCAAGGAATCAGCAGGCTTCCCTTACAATTTGCCGTGGAGCTAACAGCGTTTGTTAAATGTTGTCTTTATATGAAGCACAACTCATATTCTAATTTATCATTCACATATTTTTTATCAAATCCCCTCCATTACAGGTGGACCTAAGGAAAGAGAGATAATAATCTGACATAATTCATGCAGTGAGGAACTGACACCTCCAGCCACTCTTTTCAAGTGGCATTGGCATTAGTTAATATTTTCCACCTTTAATTTAGGTAATCTCCTAGTTTTCTATAGACAAGAAAAACATTTCAATAATGACACCCACAGCTCCAAATCACTACTTAGCACATAATGAACTAATTTAAACCAAGTCAATTTGATTCCAATTTTCCACCATGTGAAACAGATGCTTTTGCCAAGGCCAAAAGCCGAACACAAAGAACAGTAGCAAGTGAGCACATTCCTAACTCTAGGTGTAAATCATGCCTACACAGTACTATATTTCAAACAACATTAAGTATAAAGTAGAAAATAAATGAACTTACAGGCTTAACCACTCTGTGTTTGCCATTTCATTCCAGATCACTTCATGGTCCTAAAATTTTGCTTTTTATTAAGTTTTCTTTGTTTACTTGTTTGTTTGTTTTGGTGATGAAAGGAAGGTTCAGTAGCTGTTTATTTTGTTTGTTGTGAGTGTGGTTTTGTACTAAAATGTTTGTAATACTTTGATGAAAATATCAATCTCCACAAGACTCAGCTGCTGAAATTTGACCTTTAAAATAAACTACTGAGTAAAAATAGCACCTTTTTTAACCATAATGCATTCTGCTCATACTGAAGCAATGATGACTGCAGTACATAAGAAAACCTGTGTCTGCAAAAGATGCAAGTCCTTTGAGCAATATACACATTAATGTACTTCCATTTCAAGCTTTTGTATACTTTTTATCACCACACAGCATCAAAGGCAGGATTTAGATTTATTAACAAAGACAAAATACTTGTATCTCTCTAAAACTGCCATGTGTGGCTGACAATAGGACTGTAAGAACAAGCTCTTCATTTAAAAGTTGAGGCTCCACGTTATTAAGTCATAGATTACACAGAACACTTTCTAACACAACTGGCATGTCTTAACAAAAAGGAAGTGCTAGCTTAGGAAAACATTTGATGCTTTCAAGATGCCATGCTTTTGGGAAGGGGATACATACCCAAACAGCTCCCTTTTGCTACTAGGGAAGGTAGAGCTGTATCCTAACAAAACCTTTGCTAAAAGAACAACACTTTGGTTCCCAGGAGGGAAAAGGAGCTAATTGGCTGCTGGGCACTTTTTGCCTAAGCAAACACAGCAGAAGTCTGTTGGCAGCCCTGGGACGTGTGGGAAGTGATTGCCTGAAGAAAAGAAGTTGTGGAATTTGTTATATAGTGTTTTCCTATTTCTTATCAATCCAATAGCAGGTTCAACTGTTTATCCTTGCCTTTATTGTCAGATTGCTAACTTTAAGCTGTTATTGAATGCAGTCTGTAAGTGAATTCAGAGCCAAAAGAGCAAGTAAAGCCACACAGAACAAAGTCTGAGATGGTAGGAGCAGAGTACACCTGTCACATTGCAAGGTCATTTAGACAAGGGAAACCATTTGAGAACCTTCCTAGAAAAAATATGGGGTATTCAGATACAGTCATATCTAGTATGTTCTGCAATCATCCTGTGTGGATACAGTGTGAACTCTGACACTGTGATGGACCAAAGTGCAGAAAATTACACATTCAGCAGGTAACAAAATAAAGTACATCAGTGAACCTGACTTCTGTGTACCTAATAAGTGTATTAGAATATGCCACTGCTTTGTTTTGACCCATGTTTCAGCCTTGGTGCTTGCATCTGCTCCCACCTACCCTGCATGGTGTCTGATCACCCAAAGACAGGAATGCCAGCAGCCTTTGCTTACCATGTTGCACCTAATCCAGTCCATTTTACTCCACATCCAGTACATGTTTTGGGTGGACACAGCTCCACAGGTAAAAGCTAAGGGTGGAGTGATTGTTATAATGCAGTCTCTATAAGATCTGTCATCTAGTGTTGTTTGGGCAGATGGCAAAGGCCACTTTCACACAAACAACTTCTGGAACACAATAGGAGCAGTACTGGAGAGCCACCATTCACAGCAGATGTGTTTCAGGAGTTCTATTTTGGACTAGCTGTGATTTGGTTTTGTGCTAAATGTCCGTTAGCAGTGGGAATACAGTCAACGTGCTGCTGGGATGTGTCTTCTGGTTTGGTTTAACCATAAAGGAATGCAGTTTGTGTGCCCTGAGACCAATCAGTGATCTGAAACTCCATGTGCTAAGCAGAAGTGATCAGGAGACTCTCTTGAAAGCACTCTCTTACCTAAACCAAAATGCTAGTGTTATCTAGTGGAACTAGAGCAGCAGGTCCTTCTGTGGGCCAGCAATTCCTGCTGCTGCAGCTGTCCATGCTGCTGCAACTGAGAACTCGTAGGAGTAACAAGACCTGACCAGCACAGTTGCATGTCATTTCACGAGACTGATGGTCTCCTCACTCTTCTGGTTCCATGATAGTGTAACTCTATTGACAGATACTGACAAAACCAGAAATCCTTCCTCGGTATATGCTTAGTATATAATGCATATGTTAAATAAAAATAAATGCTATATAACACAAATTTCATGTACTCTGATGTAAACTCTTCCTCAAAACAACTATATACTAATATGGAACTTCAGGTCAGATGGTATCAGGTAATTCAAGGAGGGAAACCAAGCACACTTGCTATTTGTGGAGTAGGTGTCAAGGGCAGTGTTACTCCCTGGAGTAGGGAATAACACTGTGGTTTCACCAGAGCTACTACCACCTGTGCTAGACTTCAACCTCTTCCAAAGACTGAAAACTGTACTGTATGCTGTAACAGTGCAGGAAGGGGTGAGGTGGAGACACAAGCAGGATGAACAGTATGGCCAGGTACCTATGGCTAGAGTGCATGCACCTGACCTGTAGACTGCTGTTTCTGTGGAAGCTTCCCTTTCGTGCTCTGTGACCAGCAGGTGACTCAGCTGTGGTTTAGTTGTAGATCCAGCCAGGCTAGCTAGGTAGGTATTGCATGTTCCCCAGCACACCCAGGGAGCTTGGTGAAAAACAGGTTGTTTTGGGATTTTTTCAGCATTCCAAATGAAACAATGAAGGTAATTATTTCTTTGATTTGGAAAATGATATTGAATTTGTCTCTAATTACAAGAACTTTTTCCTTCCCTCAGGAAGGTCCTTCAGCACAGCACTATTATTACAATCCTCCTCTCCCCCAAGGGATCAGCCTTCCACTCCTTGCTCTGGTGAGGGTTCCACCGGCTCTAACAAGTGCTCACCTTGAGTCGGTGCTACTGGGCCCTCAGTGTGTAATGTAGTTGGAAAAGGGGGGGGGGGGGAATACTGGATCTAATGGTCCTTTTGATGAAAAAAAGTGGTTTCATGTTTATCAAAACTATTTCAGCTGCATTAAATTCACCTGAAAAGAGAGACTGTTGGTGTGTCAAATATTTCACTTGATGTTCTTTAAATGATACAAATGATCCATACATGGTATTTTAACATTTTCATTGCAGTATTTTTTTTCAATTTCTAAAAAATAAGAAAACATATAAGAAAATGCTTTGTTTCATTTAATGAAAATTTTATTTCAGATTCTACTGAACTGATTTTTTGTTTTTCTTAGGTCAAGCAAAAATCTTTAAAAACCCCACATATAACAAGGAATTCCCTTCTCCCCTTTACATTCATGCTTTTTAGACTGACCAACATCAATGCAGTCTCTCTAGAAATCTGCAAGTGTGAACGACCTCAATCTGAATCCCACCTGTTTCCCAAATATCTCAGATAGCTGATAGATCTGTCGCCATCAGCAGGTGACAGGGCACAAGAATTTGACCAGCTGGCCCAATAAAGAAATGCTGCATCAAACCAGATCTGGTGACTCTTCAGTTCTGCAGGTGATTTCTCCACAGAAAATTAATTTCTTACTGTTTCACTGTTTCACTGTTTCCTCGCTTTCAGAAGAGAAAATTGATTCTTTGGAAACTTCTTACTGGAATATATCTTATACCACTATATCTCATCTAATATTAATGTTTCTCATACCAGAGAATCCCAAATAACGTTTTGGTTTTTTTTTTTTTACTTGATAGTTACCTCCCTGGAAAAGGACATTGAAACAATGTGTTATCAATGCCCAATAATGTACAGCTCTGCCACAATGCTAAACAGGAAGACTCTTATGGACAAACAAGAAATTTAGTTAACTGGTCCATCAGGAGAGGCATCAGGAAAGAAGACTGTAACTACTGAAATACCTCCTGCTGTGCCCCCAGGCTCACAGGGGACGTTTGACCTGGGGCAGCCTCCTGCATCTGACACAGACCAGTGGTCCCACCTTGTTGCCCTCTGGGAGGGGTAGGCACTGCTGCTGTCTCATCTTCAGTCCAGTTTTGCAGGCAACAGAAACCAAGAGTGTGTTGAAGCACTTGAGGATGACGCCAAGGTGACAGGCAGTGGCATCTGCATCCTGAGGGTCCCCAGCCCCCAGGAAGGGGGAAAAGGAGAAGGGGACAGTGGAAGCATGCACTCCCAGGTGAGGTGGGAAAACACAAAAGTACTTGCTTCAAAGCTGAAGAACCGGCAAAGGTGACTGCCCTTACGTGCATCCTCAGGAGCTGGAGTCTCACCAGCATGTGAGGATGCAGTGAGGCATCTGTCACCCAGCTCTTTTCACAGTGTTTAGCTCTGTTGTTTAGGGCACTTTGAGGTCTTTCTTACACTGGGACATCCAGCCTGCTATGCTTTCTCTTTCTTTGCTCACACCTAGCCATTTGGCTGGGAAAGTTTTGATGCATCCTGAAGTTTTAAAAGTCAGGATTTTTGTCCTACTGCATTCGTGAATATCACCACAAAAATATCATAGCATTGCTTTCACTGGACCATGTGTTAAACGCTTTTCTTTTTCAAGAAAACTCCTTAGCATGCATTAGGGTTTGAAATTTTTTATCTTCCTAGTTTGATATTTTGCTAGATGACAAAAAACCCTGATTCAATATTGTTTACCAATGATTTCATGCAAAGAACTACACACACTCATTTTTCCTTCTGGAGTCCAGAGAGAAAGAACCAGAGAAGAAAAAATGTGGACTGACCATATGGGTTTAAATGTTCTCTTTCCAAGAGAATTAAACAGTCTTGAATGTCTTTATTATACAGTATTAGGAGTCGGTAACTGCATCAAAAAAGTGACAGAGACAGCAGACATGGAGTATGAGAAACTGGAGATATCAGAGGTTATGAAGACAAGTAAATAAAATAACAGCTAAACCTGTTGGAAGGCCAATATGAAATTCCAAGAATAAAACTCTGACATTGAAGGATTTCCTACTTCAAAATAATGGGAAAACTTTGCTTCTAACTATACATAAATGCAGGAGTGTAATCTATGAAAAAAGTTATATGTCATGGTTAGCATTACATAAATCACAACCATCTCACTTCAGTCAGTTTTAAACCAGAAAAAAACATCTAAGTCCATTTTGAAACTTAATACCTAGAACTGAGCCAAGCCTCTTGCTAATGCATTTATTAATAATTCTGGGCCCCTGCTTATTTAGGAACATTCAGGGCCTCAAAGTTCCAGCTGGGTTGATTCATATTGACTAGAAATATGTCATATTGTATAGTCTGTGATTGGATGGAAACCGTTCACATGCATGTTTTCATTTGAACCCAGATAAGGATCATCACCCTTTCAGAAAAACAAAATGGATGTGATTAGGTACTATGTATTTCTAATTACTCACCTCTGCTTGGTATTCACTGGAAGCAACTGAAGTGCCACACTGATTTTTGCAGCTGCCTTTGCAACGTTCTACCTATTCAGTGTATAACTTTTAGGTACACTTTTGAATGTGCAGAAATAAAAAAAATGATGCAGCTTGCAGCACAACCTGAAAAAGTTTTTGTACTTCCCAGGACAGACAAGGCACAGTTTAAATATGCGTATGATACTGAGGTCAGAAATATTTTTTCCCTTACAGTAAAGCTATACATATAAATGTCAAGTACATGCTAACCCTCCTGTGAGGTCAGATCAGAGTGTCTCTCCTCAGTATGCCTTAGCCTGGCAGCATTTGTCAGTTTGGTTTCCTAATGAACTCCTGTATCTAGGGTAGACGTGTGACACTTGCAGAATGTGGCATGTTATTTTAAATTGCACACAGATGTGCACACATCTTCCAAGAGGCCAAATCCTGCTCACTTCACTCAGGGCAGGTTTGCCTTGTGGCTTTGGCTCCATTCTCCTAATTTCATTTCTATGCAAAGAAACTGCTACAGTTCTTAGTAAACACCTTCTGCTTAGCCTAGCTTGTCGGGGCTCAGACCGCGACTTCAGATGTTTCAGGGAAAGCAAGGTGATCAGTGATTATGTTCTTCATTGTCCCCTGTGGGAGTTAGCAGAATAAGCAGAAGCAAGAGAAAGTTAGGATGGAAATCTAGGATCCTCTTTTCCTTTATCTGCTGGTGTGTCTCTGTGACAAAATCATCAGAGATGGACAGGAACAATGTACCCCACTGAGGGTACCCAAAACCTTTCTTGGGGCAGGAGCCAAGAGCTGAGTAGAAAGCCTGGCTCAGATGATCCTCTGGGGACCGTACAGCCATGCACTGCTGCGGTTTGCAGTTATACTTGCTGCTCTGGCTGCCCAGCCCTAAGTGAGGAAAACATTTGCAGGCAGAATTACACACGATGGTTTGTTGCCTTTGGTCAGTCTCATGGCAGCGCTGTGACCCCTGGTCTCCAGCAGAGTAGGCTTTGGCACACCTGAAGCACGTAGCTGTCCATGTGTAGGGCTCTTCTTCATGAGCCTGGGGCAAGCAAATGTTGGATAAGATGCTCTGTAAGTGCAGTGCATTCATAGGCTGGGTAGAGCTGGCTGAACTGCCTCTTGGGCCTCTTGTCCATGGGAGGAAGAAACCACTGCAGTCTCTGTCAGTTAAGATAGATGTGTGCTGAAGGCATCTTCCCACATTTCGCAGCCAACATTTTGTGAGCACCAGCAGGTATAAATTGATGCCTAAGTCAAAACACAAGCTTAAAACACAACCTAATCCAGGGAAGAGCTCCCTGCGATGCTGTAGGATACACAGCTGTTCTTATGAGCTCTACCTTGCTTTAATGCTATATAGCATTAAAACTTTCTTTTGTCTGCGTTGAGCTTATTTGCAGGCTCAGTCCTGAATCCAGTCCTAATTCTGTTTAGCAGCCAAAACTCTTACTTCTGCTGAGGGCTGTTCTGCTGCAGAGAGGACAATATGTTGGTCCTTACTGCTGTTATTCCAGTCAAGCATTGTTAAAGTTACAGACGGTTCCCTCAGATCTTTGCTCAAGTCATCTGACACAGTGAATTTCTACTTTTTAAACCTTTTGAAAAAACATTCAGCTAATCTTCTGGGCTCTGGTTCAGGAAAGGACACTCCTAATGTTAAACATATGCTTTGGAAGTGTCATTTGAACTAAGGGATCTGAAATATGTGTTTCCATTAAAGATTGTAATTAAATGTTGATCTGGGTAGGAGTGTGTTCTGCATTTTGGGCAGTAATGAGGGTGACCAGGGACAAAAAATATCTACTTTGTAGCTGTGCATTAGCTCTACATTACCTGCTGACAAAAGCAGTACTTACACAGGAAAGAAAGAAATGTTGATTATAAAGTAGCCAAAGGTATGGCTGCACCTTGCTGTTTTCAGAGAGATTATTAGATTTAGGGCCTTAGTTGTTTAAGGTCTTTAATGTTTGCTTGGAAGACCTGAGTCTTTCCAGCACTCACTGCATTCAAGGGCATTCAGTGCTTTGCAGGATTAAGTCCAGCTACACAATTTTGAAAAAAATCTCTCTTTGATGCTTGGCGGCTATATTTGAAGTTCATAGCATCATTTTTTATTATTATTATTCATGCATGGAACACAGCCACTTCAAGCACATTCATATGTCTAAAACTGAGATGAAAACAAATATTCTGGGGTTTAATAGAAGTTTCCAATTATTTCTTTTTCATATGTGCAACTTTGAAGATGGAGCTTCAGAACACATTTTTGGGCTGTGTCCACAAACACATGTGATGAGGGCAGTGTTTGCTGTGTACTACCTGTAGCAGTGAGTGCATACGCTAGAGAGCTGGAGGGGTCAAGTCACTAGCTAGTATCACTTTTCCCAAAGACAAGAGAGGTTTCCCGAGTCTTTTAATGGCAGACATATGTCACACGATACCTCAACGGTCTTCCAAGTGTCATCTGTAACATAACACTTCTCAGCTAAGACAATAAATTGGTCTAAATTTAGCAGGAGAGACACCTGGCTGTGTACCAGGCCTGATAAGCAAGAAATGAAAGATAACCAAAAGAAAAAAAGAATTGGATGTCAGGAAATCTTTTACAGATTCCGCGCACACCCACCCCCCTCCCCCCCCCCCCAACCCCCACCCCCCCCCCCGGGACTTATTTTTGCCATTTTCTCATCAGGTGTCTGATGGAAACTGATCCGTACACCGCCCCGATAATTGCCCCGGATTCCTGAGCCGTCAGTCCTTCAGCGTGGCCAGTAATGAAGACAGAGGAGAGAGAGGCTGGGATGTGCCTGCCTGCCTGGAATGCAGCCGGAGCTGAAAGCTGACACCAGCTCGGTGGAAAAGGGCTTGCGAGCAAAGGCTGTCTCCACGACAACAGAGTATTTTCCCTGTGATGCATTTACACAGTGGGGTTAAAGTTCTGTGAAAGCAACAGCTGTTGTAAAAACATTGTATTAAATATGCTTAGAACTGTAAAACGCGTGCTCCTCGTGTTGCACTTTGCTCGAGAGAAATGTGGAAACCTGTGGTATGTCTGAAGGAGAGTTTCTGCTCTCTCAGAGGCTGTTTTATAAACGTCATGCTCCATTTTCAACTTTTTCCTGCTGAGAGAGCTTCTTCTTCAGACCATTTTTCTCTGAAGTTGACTTTCAAGTTAAAAGTTAATGACTAAAGCATGGCTGGGTCTATGCCTTACTTTTACCCCTTTAAACTATACTGTCTGCTGGAAAACTTGACTTCCACTCTATGCATGCTCTTGTGTTTGGGCATAAGCAGCTACAGACGAAGCCTGCTTGTCCTGGTACCACCCTTATATGTGGCCCAGCTCTCGTCTGCAGGTCAGACCACCAACACTAATATTTTCCATCCCCAGAGAGCAAATCTCCTGCAACGCTCTCCTGTTACAGACCTTGCTAAGCTCTGGGGAGAAACTTCCCATGTGGATAAAATATTACTGGGTTCGAAAATCGGGGGCTGGCACAGGCCAAGGACTGCTTCAGAGCTGTTCTTTCACTCTTGTTTTGCAATTTTTAGAGGCTTTTAAAACCATTATGCCGTTTTCAAGTCAAGAAGCAAAGAGCTAGATGCTCTAAGGGCCTCATCCCGTGTGACCCTCCCAGAGAAGGACCACAGGGGCACAAGGGCACAGCTACACAGATGCCCAGTGAGCCCCTTTGGGCACTGATACCATGGCTGTATTTTTAGTCCTTTCCATGCAAACTTTGTATAAGCCTATAGTGAAGTGTGTTTGCACCTCTTGTTTAAACTTCTGCCACCTTTTCCTTGCTTGGGGTTTTGTTTTTGCTGGAGTGGGAATCCTTTTTCTACTGAAAATCTTTTTGTGCTGGAACAGATAACTTTGCATATCTTTTTAATAAACTTTGCTTTATTTAATAAGAGGTAGACTGCAGGATGACTGTTCTTCTCTTTAAATCCCTACTGTTCTTCCAGAAAGTTAGATTTAGGAGACTGATATTCTATAGCCTGGGTTTATTTATGATTTTCTGTTTCACTGCGTTACATCCTCCACGCTGGATTCTGTCTTTTCACTAGAGATTTTGTCTTCTTTTTCTGAATTTTTTTTTTTCATCTCCCTTCCCAGATGTGCTCAGAATATATAATACGTGAATATTTACTGAATTTTCAAGCCTACTGGGTCTGAGCCCATCTAGGCAATGTGAACCTGCCCATCCCTAGCAATAATACTAATAGGAAATTACTCTTCCACCCAAATCAAGTTTCAACATCTGGAGATAGCTTGTCCTAATGGACTTGGCAATGGTGCCAAAAAAACTTCTCCATCCCTCACCCAGCAGCTGCCGTCATCACAACAGTCCAGCTCCCACTGGGATGGCTAAACATTTCTGCAAAGCTGTTTGAGTGTGTTTCAGGAATCCCAGGAAAGAGGGCTGGAGAGGAGGGTGTTGTTTGCACATGTGAACTCACAAGTATGCCAAAGAAGGGAGCAGGAAAATATTACAAACCCCATTCTTCCCCACCCCTTGAAACATATTCAACCAATTAAAATAATCAGTGTAAAGATTAATTTTGACCATATGAATGTATGTGTGGGAAAAACTTGATGATTTAAAATATGTTGTGTTTTGGAGAAGATCATTGAAACACATGCCTGAACACATACATATGAGAGAGAGAAATCTCAATATCTGGGTTTGATTTACTTCGATGCCCTTGAAGGTACAAACTTCACATATATTCTACATCTGTTGGAACCTGGCAAGACAGGAGTTGTGGGCTTTTTACTGCTGCCAGCATCCACGTGTATTGGATTATGCTGTTGTCCCACTTCATGTTAGAGACTGGATCTTCAAGTGTAGTTGAATGTCTGTCTGAAAACACAAGACCCATTCATCTTCAGTGGGAAGAGCATGCCTAAGCTGCTTCAGCAGTTTTGAAAATCTCAGCCTAAATAATTTTAACACATCAGAAGTGACAAGGTTGTCTTACTTGAGACAGAGTCAAACCCGTTGATTTCAGTTGAAGTTTTGGATGTTCAACACTCCTCAGGTGTGGCTTCTGTAGGGGGAAAAAGCCCTAGCCACTCAAGAAAACCCTCACAATTTTGGGAGTCAAACTTCCCCAGGAGTAAAGGAGGCTTTTGAAATGCTCTTTCAAGAATTTGGCTAGAGGAACAGGGTGGGCTGAATATCTTCCAGCTGGGGTCTGGAAGCATGTTTTTTGAAATGGTACAAATGACAGTACCTTGACCACTTTGATTTGTGGCCATTCCAAATTTTGAAGACATTTTCTCATGCACCACTCCTTGATTCCTCTGTTCGCCTGAAATGCACAGCAATCAGAGAAATGTCTTCAAGTTTAATAACCAGAAGGCACTGCAGTGCCCTCATTACCAGAGGGCTCTAAGCAGTGAGGATCATTTTATTTAGTTGAAATCCTTCCAAACATCAGGTTTTTTCTGCTTTGTTTTTTAATATTTTCTCACAACCCCAGAGGTTAAGGGCCAGATCTTCAAACAGAGCCTGTGACTGGCAGTATCTCAATTTGCAAGACGGAAGAGGAAGGGATTCTGTCTCCAGGGGGAGGCAAAGAATGGAAAGCACTTAAAATTAAGGGGCATTTTGAAATAACCCCTGTGCCTATTCCTCTCACTTCTGGGCTATACTGTTAGTAATACCATCACAAAATTGTACTTCAGATGCAGGCTGTGATTTTGTTGGCTTCCACTCTGCTCCCTGCGGTAGTCACCAGAAGATTCACCACTGACTGACAACACACAGCAATGAGTGTAGCTTAAAATTTCACTTTATGTGAGTCTATGATTCAGGGCAGTAAAAGGCATGTTTTTTTAAAAAATATATGTTTACAGCTACAGAGACAATATATGCATTCCATCAAACAAAAGTTTTTAAACAAGTGTATCTATAAAAATTAAGTAGCTGATTCCCAATAAAGCCAAAGCCTTAATTCCATGATGAACCCATTATCCCGCTCTCAACTGGTACACAATTCTTGGTTTTATATCAGAAAAAGGACATTGTACTTTTCTTAAGCTTCAACCTATATGAAATCCTATTGTTACGGCATTCACCACAACAATAGCCCTTTGGGGCGCTCAAAATGCCTGGCTGTCAATTAGGTTACTATAAGGAAGGAACAGGACATTGTTTACATCACAATGCAGCATCAATGAAGGTATATACATTAGCCAGATGAATGCATTCTACTGTGTTTCAGTAAGCCCAGTGCAATCAATGCTGATACAATGAATATCAAGCAGATCTCTGGTAACAGGCTGGGCAGGTATCAGCTGCACCATAACTGGGTGCTCAGTATAACTCAATACGTGCTGTACTCTGCAGATTGGCAATGTTTTGGAGCGCTTTGCTTCAGGGGAAGGCTATAGATGGGAGGAGGGGTTCAAAGATACCTAACAGCCTGGCACTGACCCATTGAAAATAAGGAAGCAGTTTCATACAGCCTCACCATTTGTCTTTGTTATTAGGAAATAAATCAGCCTTTGTTTTTTCTGGACAAAGTGAAGGAATGTCATTATGACTTATAAATTGTGCAGTTACAAAACAATCAGGAAATCTTCCCATTTAAATCTGAATAACTTTAATTGTTTGGAATTTAAACTTTAGTCTATTGAGTGAAACAAATGCTTAAATAGAGCTCTTCATTGAAATTCTGAGTTTGAGCTGAAACCCGCATAAAAACACTGTGAGGCTGGTTAAAGACTGAGCAAATCTTACAGTTGCATCATTTAATACCTTTTGACTGAAGATGAGACAAAACCCAGAGATGGCAAAACGGCAAATTAGTGTGGTTTCTAGTGCTTTACTTACGCTATTGCAAATGCATTCAGAGTGTTATCTCCATTTCATATCAGTATACCATTCCCTCAACTTTGCCTGGAGTCTCAGTCCTGAACATACTGGTGCATTAGTAGTTAGTACATTAAGTCAAAACCACTGGAGTCAAACATATGCAGAGTTCCTTGCTTGCTTAGGGAACAGCATCAAACATTTTTATACACTGCTTGCTCCCAAGTTATCAAAGGTTGTCCAGAGAAACTGTTATGTCATTGGGATAAACCTCTCTGACTTGATGACAGCAAGGTCAAGCAAAGCCTAGCAGAAGAAATGGTACAGTTTTTGAGAAACACGTAGAAGTATTCTTCTTTACATATACCTAAAAGTAAACCCTCCACATAAAAAAATGCGCTTTTGTCACTAGGCAGAGGAGCTGGCATCACTGATCTGGCAACTGGAGCTGCAGGCTTAGAAATGATCTGTGAATAACCTCAGGACTCTGATAGCTATGATTTTATTGGTGCTTTTGTGGTGCAAAAGCCTCACCACTTCTAGATTTCCTTTTTCCAGCCTTTATCTCCAGCTAAGCTCCACCCCTTGTGGATTTTCACACTGTCCCTTCTCAGAGATGACCTCTCTTCCACCTCTGACCTCTTTCAGAGTTTTCACCCTTGCTTTAACAATTGATTTATGACGTGCCCATGAAAGGGTCAAGCCTACTTTTACGGTTTGCTTAAAATATTTCTTTTTTGGGTAGATACAGAAGTGGTGCTTAATAAGTGCTAAGTAAATAAACTAAGGATTGGAGACAGCTTCCCTTTTCTGCTAACTACTAGACGTCTCTAAAACTCTTTGTAACAAGTGTTTACCAAGTCTTCAAACAAATTAACTGATAACTATAATCATTTTGTGCCTAATGAAATGTGTCAAGGGTTTAGGATTTCCAAAAAGAGTAATTTCAAATTAAGTTGTCTCACAGTTCAGTGAAAAGGCAACCGCTAAAGATAATTCAAGGAGTTGTATATGTAATGGACAGGAAGTCTATTTTTCTTTTCATCTGACAGATCGATCTTCCACAGGAAAAAAAAAAGGCAAGAAGGCTACTAGGCATAAACTTTCATTGCCTCCAGCCTCCCTTAGCCAAAACTCCTTTTCACCTCTCTTCAGGAGAAGTCAGGACAGCAGGATCAATCAATCACCTCAAAGGCAGATTTTGTTCTTCTGTTTCACTTGTGCATTACTCTTTACATGCACCGTAATTTATCATGCAAATTCAGTTGTGGTTTTTTATGTGGCTTTCATCATTCACTGTGTCTAAAAATCATAACTGCATATATTTAGACTAAAAAAAAAATCAATCAGATACTTGTGCTGGTATTTATGAAGCTCTAAGTAAATACTGACTAGATGACAATGCTTATCCTTCTTGCCACAGGTCACACCACACATGAAACAATTTTGAAATATGAAGAGTGTGTTTTGAGGCTCTCTGTTTCAAGTTGAACTGCACACTAACATTTTCTCTGTAAACTTTGTCACATGTGTCTCTCCCCAAGTTAAATGGCACCAGACGATATTTTTACAGATGCCACAAAAGACATTCTCTTGGTTTCTTAAATGTACTGAATTTTTTTCCTGGCCATTAAAAACTTGAACCTGACAATTTTAATAAGCAAAGAGACAGAGGTTTATTGCTAAATTTTTCTCATTTCCACATTTCCTTGAAATGCTACCAAAGTGGAAAATCTGCCAAGATAACACCTAGCATTCTACTTGGCTTGAATAGAAAAGTTCAGAGAGGCCAAATTTAGATGATCTTTCTCTCTTTAACATTAAAACAAAATAATTATATTAAAATGTTACAGTGCTTGCATGGTTTCAAAGCATGGAAAGGAGAGACACCAGGTGAAAAGGAGTGGTTGCAAGGTCTTGCTCAGCATTGTTGGCAGCGTGCTCGCTGCTAACCACTGGTGCAGGATCAAAATGCCCATTTCTGTCTGTGTCATGCCTGCCCCCTTGCCAGAGCCAGAAAGAAAGGGGATGCAGTTTTGTTCCCATCCACCCCATCTAAGAAGAACACAGAAGGATCAGACAGAGCAGAACAGAGGGTTCGAAAGGATCATCTCTGAAACACAAAGACTGCTGTTAGGGCTGGACGCTGTCTGCCTTGTCACCATCTACCTGTGTCATCGCCAGGCACAACGAAGTCTATTCATTAAAGGCCTCACTCCAGGCTCCTTTGGCACGCTTAACACTTCCGCTGACTACAAGGGCCTTTGGAGTGTTCAAAGGATAAAAGACCAAACACTATTTATAATTTTGCTGCCGTTGGGAGGGTGGCTGAAATCCTAAATTCCTTTCTCAGCCCATGCTCAGTCCTTGAGCTGAATGAATAGTAAAAATAAATAAATAATAACCATGAAAAAGATGACCAAATGAAAGCACTGCCTTTGTTTCTTTCCTGTACGTGGAACAATGTCACTTGTTACATGCTGGTGTTTGGAAAGTGGCTTTTCATCTTGAAAGTTTTCTGCTCATTTTAGTCCTTTTGCCTTAATTCCCCCCCTAAATTCATCTATAGGAAGCAAATTACCCTTTCTTCTCTTGTTCAGATCCTTTAAGCCAGTAGACCAGTGAGCTGATAGGACAGCAACTAAAAGAGTTGGAAAAAAGTTTACCCAAAAAAAAAAAAAAAAAGGATCTGAAAATACTTACAAATCTTGACTACACTTGACAAAAACCAGAAGTGGCCTGTGAACTATCCATTAGCTGAAAAGCTGGTATAGATCAGTGTCACTGCATTGAAGACAATGGTGGTTTGTCAGCTAAGAAGCTGGCCAAGTGGACAGAAAGAAAATGGTCTTTTCTGGCAAAGAGTTTAACCAGCTCACTTACTCCTTTCTGAAAACTTCTTTCCACTGCCTTCAGTGGAAAGCTTTGACTTGGGAATATTTTGAGTGTTGGTGAATAAACACTATAAATAAGTTTCTGTGTAACTATGTCAATAATGTACTCAAAGTATTAAAGGCTAACTGCGCAGGTTTAATTTTGTCATTGCCCCTTTTTCTATGCTATAGCTGCTTTTCAACAGCACTTTTAAACAGAGAAGTTTAAAATCCATATTCTGAAGCCCTGGGATAAGGGCTTGTTGAAAGCTTTTCCCCTCCGTGCCTAGCAGGAGCAGTGACTGAAGCTTTGTCATCCTTCTGAACTGGGGTTTCAAACCTCCCTCCTTTGAACTCAACTAGAAAAGCTTTCCTTGACATTAATGGTGCAGGAGCAGGACCTTTTCTACAGAAAACAGTCTGAACCTGGTACCTAACATGAGGAGCAGTGTGCGTACATGTCTGGGACACCAAAGGCAGCCACCTAGCCTCCACATCCAAGGAATTTATGATTGTCTAAAAGCTGACTTGATCAAATCTCTTAGGTGTCCTGATCTGGAGAATAAGGAACAAACAAAAGCCGAGGATTATAACAAAAACAAAATGGCAATCATAGATATTAATGCTGTCATATACATGTATTAATTGCAGCAATAATGACACATATACAGTAAGCTTCTGTTGTGCTCATTTGTAGCCTTCTGAAATATTCTTAATGGAGTTTGAAACTTTCCATGCTAAGCAGCAGTTTGTGCAACCTACAGACCCTGTGGAGTCAGGGGAAGAGCAAAGGCTTAGGACATGACTGGACCTGGTCTTTAAGGTTCAGCAGGGTCAGAGCAGTGCCCTGTGAGCACCTCACCACCACCCATCAGGCAGAGGTCACCAGCCCTGCAGTACTGCTGGTGGCAGGGATCACTTCCACGCCTGCCTCGGGCAGTCAGCTAGATGAGCTCAAACCACTTCCACCAGCAGTTTAAGGTGACCTATCCCATTTTGCCTGAAGAGGAGGAGGGAATACTCACTACTTTCCTTTCACAGGTGAGATGTTCCTGTAGTGCCTGCTAGCCAAGACATGTTATTGATCATGAAGAGCACCCAAAATCTGCAAAGCCACTGCTTTGTGTCTTGAGCAAAGGAGGCACCCCACTGCAGCTCCTCTGCCCTGTCTACCTGAAGGTAGCGTGGAGACACTGGTTAGCTTCTGGTCCTCCATCTCCATTCAGAGGAAGCCGTTCCTGTCATCCAAGAAGCACCTGGCCATACCGCTGAGAGAGGAGGGATCTCGAGTTTTACAGAAACACTGGGGGAAACTGCAAAGGATTTACAAACAACAACAGGAACAGGAACTCATCTCTCCTTCATCTCACCTCTTATGCCAACAAAGCATAGGGCCTGCCTGACCCACTGCTGCAGAAGCAGCTGCTGTCCCCATGGATCCTGTTTCCTCTTTGGACTTCACTAAGGTAACCTGGGATTTGGCACAGCCACTAGGCAAAGAGGCAGCAGCAGTCTCATGACAAGTGAGCAGTGTCCTGAGGGGGCTCTGGGAAAGGCAAAGACAACATGGACCTTCATAGCAAGGTTCTACCATGCTGCTGGCAACACAACCCTGGATTGGACTGACTATGGGAACACTGTTGGCTCCAAAAAATATCTGCACAGAAAAATCAATTTTCTTCAGAATTTTTGGTGGAAAAAATACTTCCCCAATATTTCGGTCTTTCTCCATATAGAGTTTGGTTTCAGCTTAAAACAAATAGTTTTGTTTTCTAACATGGAGTTTTTCCCAAAAGTGAGACCCAGAGAACTCCCCATGGAAATCAACTAGTATTTTGAAGCAAGCTATGGACGTGGAGGCAGCACTGGATGCTGGCAGCAGAAGCCTGTAGTAGATCTTGGGAACAAAATTCCCCAGAATTTAGACTAATATAAATACAGGGAAAAGCTTTATACGTAAGGGAAAGCCCACAGATTCTTTCCCCCCTCTTCTGCCTCCTGCCAGTTTTCCCACAGGAGGACAGGAGAAGACCCTGAGAGCAAAATTTGTCCCACTGCTAGGACTGAATAAAGACTACTGTTCTGGGCCCATAATCTTATTATTATAGGGCCAAATCCTGACACCACTGACACTCAATGAATCCATGTTTATTTTAGTGGTGAGTGTAAGTCAGGTCAGGAATTGACACACAATATAAAGCTAAACAGTGATGTTGGCTTGAGTCCTAAATCTTCCTGCAGTTTTGCATAGCTTCGCTATCATGATAAATGGCTGATCTTTGTGGAGGAAAGAATTCAGTTTCCAATAAGATGTTGAGAATGAACTATCAGTTCAGTTATCTCTGCAACCCGTTCCTACTTGAGTACCATTTCAGTAAAACATAAGGATGTGTTGTGTCATGACTGTCCTGCTGGAATGAATTTTTAAAAGGGAAGAAAAAAAAATTTTTTTAAGTTTGGGGGGGGTAATGCGAATTTCCCCCTAAAACATTCCTGTCATGCTGCTTCATATTCATTAATTAGTCTGAGGTTTCCCTCGTGTTTAGTTTACAAAGCCACTTAAACCCACGTACCCATTTAACATATTTATGACCCCAGTTTTCTTTCTTTTCTCTGAGACTGTACCGTAATTGTTCTCTGGACTCAGGGACTGCAGAGTGCCTTCACTGATGAAAAGAGACAACATAAAGAAGGAAATGAATGTGTGAGGGATGAATACCTTCCACAAAACAACTGGGTGCAATTTGGCCCATGGCCCCGGGGGTCACTTTAATAGAGTGGAGCCTCAGTCTCTATTGAGTGTATGGGAGACTATTAACTCTTAACAACTCAGTCTCAGGTTATTTATTTATTGCTTAAATGATTTGTTATTGCTACTTGAATTTAATATACCCTCTGGGAACCGAGATGGCAGCATCATGTTACAGAAAAACTACAAGTTATTTTAAAACTGTAATTGAGTTTTTATGAGCACCATAAAATCTTTCTGAACAAATAACTTACCGTTAGTCAGAAACTTCAGCAGGAAATCTGTAAAATTAAGGATTTATTAGAACAGTACTGTATTTGTGTGTTTCTCAGGGAAAGAGAGGGTTAAATATTTGATACTTCAAGTATTTATTTTATTATTTGAATGTAATACTTAAGTAGCACCTGATGTTTTCAAAAGGCCATATAGATACAATATTAACAAAATAAATCATTCCTTTCAGCCTGGGAATACCTCATGTTCAGGGGTCTAGACTGGTGCACACCTGTTTAGTATGAATGTTTTTTCAAACAACTGCAGGGTATCTGCAAGGAATAATGACAAAGCTCCACATCAGTTATGCTAAGTGGACTAGTGTTCTGGGTATGTTTGTGCAGTTACTGTTTTTCTCCATCCTTGTCTACGTGCTGCTCTCCCCTCTGAAGGGTTGTATTGGTACACTTCTTTAAATCACCCACTTCCCCTTTTGCTTTTCTGATCTTAAAGTCATTAGGACAACTTCCAAAACAAATATCACATTTTGGGGAGGGGGGGGGGGGAGCAGGGGGTAAAGGAAGGGAAGGATTGAAGGCATCATAAAAAGTGGACGCAAAATGAAATGCTCAGAAAAGTAAGGGGAAAATAAAAGTCCTTCATAAAGAATGTTAAAAAGTAGGTTTAAAAATAGAAAGAATAAATGTCAGCTTTAGTATTGCTGTAAGGCTGGTATCTGTTCCCAGTTGTTTCTAATAGTACACCCAAAGGTGTTCATTAGAAACACTGAGAACTGCAGAACCAAAGAGATCTCCTATTTTAACATCTTGTTGCTTGAAATCCTGCCATATCCTTACATAAAGAACTAGTCTATGTTAGATTTTCTCTTCTTGAAACGGAATGATCAAATCTGAATACAATACAGATGTTCTGATTATGTGATTGATGCACATAATCCCATAAAAATATTTTTATCATACCCTTTTCCATCCTTATTATAACCCAGATAATCAGCATTTCTGATTGTTTTAACATATTGTTTAGATAACAGTTACCTGCAGAAAGTCTGAACAAATTATATATACTCATTCTCTTTGGTCCTTTAGATTCTACAAGTTCAGAAAAGTATGATTTGCATACATTCTGTGGTTTTCAATATGCTCAATTCTTCTTGATCTCAATGGACAAGTAAGGAGCAGTACATGATTAGATATGAAAGACTTCCTTGCAGGATTGCTGGCTATGTCATCTTAAGTCTACTTTCTTACATCTCCAGTGACTAAAGCATAGTAGTTAAAACTGCTTTGCACCCTGAATAAAATTCAAACACTAATGGAGTTACCTTTCAAACTTCCTCCTGACACTGAGAATTATCAATATTCCAGTTTTAGCCTTTGGGAATTTATGCACTGACAAGAGCTAAAACGTGGTGATGTCCACTTATTTTCTGTTACTCTGAAGTAGTTGGCCCAGTCTGATCTTTCAGCAGTCTTAAATGGTCCCTGCTTCTACTGACTCTTGCTGGCGCTCTGACTGCTTCTTACTCCTGCCAGCACATCTCTTGGCATGAGATTTGTCTCACCTGATTTCACATAGTCAATGGAGAAACTCTGACATTTCTTAAGGGCACTTTGTAACAGTTACCTTAGGTATGTTCCTGGCAGTGGAATAAGCCATCTTCCAGATATGGCTGTACGTTGCTATTGACTAGAAAAGCTTATATATCTCTTAGATTAAATGTCCCTGAGACATTTATGTTTGGTGAGATTAATTTCATCTCCGGTGTCCAAAGAGATGTACACAGAACATGAGAAACACACAGTTAATGACAACTGTCCTATGGTCATTCAGCCTTACAGCCTAAGATGGCCAAAGATGGAGCAAGGTTCTCCTGTCTTGCCATCAGCTGGCTTGTGGGCAGTTCTTTCTCCTCGCAGAGGTCCCTTCTGACACTTCTCAGCTTCTGCTGTGAATGCAGCAGCATCCTCTGCATAACTGGCTTATTCTCTGCACATAACCCTATATGCCACATGGTCCCATGCTCCAAAAAATATGAGCTTCATGTGAAACAATGGGCTGGGGTCATTTAACTACTTTCTATTGGAAGGCAGGATGCTTGCTGCAGGGCAGAGAACTGCAGTAAGACAAGACAAACCAGGAAGAAAATGAAATTTCATACAAAGGAGGAAGTCTTTATTATAATGAATGGATATTTAACTGGCACAGGTCTAAACAACCTGAAGGCTTGGACCTAATACAGTTTTACTTCCAAGTATGTGAATATTTTTCTTCTTAGAGCTGTAGTCTGGCTTCACTAACCCTCCAAAGAAGTCTGGGCCTTGAAAAGAAAGCATCCAATGGAGTACCATACTTCACAGGAAATTTAGTTTCCTCAGGCTTAACATACCGACTAGAACTTAACACAGAATTTCTATCCAGAAGTGAAAGGTGAAAGGTTCACAGACAGGAAAATCAATCTATAATCACGAAAACTGATTTTGCCTGCTTTGAGAGTCATCTTAGACAAATGAGCCTTCACTAAGATTGCAGCCTTCTGGGTCCTAGCCTCACTAGGCACCTCCTGGGTCCAAAAACACTTCCAAGGAGCTGCTTCTGATTAGCCCTGGGAGAACACCAAGGAGTCTGGAAGACTTCTTTGGATAATCTGAGCTGTAGAAGGATGCTTAATCTCTTAAAAATCTCCCCTATACCTGCAATCTTCTCTCTCCCACCATCATAATCTCAGAGCTTGCTCCAGCTCAATCAAGAGGCCTTTTAAAAACCTGTATTTTCCTACGTGTCAGAAACCTACTGGGAAGGATGGTGCTTTTACCATTAAACACCAGAATAATTTTTCAGGCAGCCTCCACAATTTCTTTCTGCAACCTACGAGAATACCTAAACTGCTGCATCTATTTTAGATATTGTTGCATGCTGTGTCTGACTGAAGCTTATTAATGCCAAATGTCTTGATTTTTTTTAAACATCTAGCATGTTTATTTTCAAACAGACTAGAGCATCTTTAATTAGTGTCTGTAGAAAATACGTCAATAACATAACTTCACTAGTTAATTATAATTTTTAAAAAAAGTCTAGTATAATGCTTTAAATATATATTGTGCTTTAAATGTAGAGAATTTTCAGGTGAGTAGAAACACCACTTAACTATTCAAAAGTTGTATGACAGTGATCCTATTCCATTTTCAAATTATTTAGCAATACAGTGCTTAAGTTATCACACCACACTGTAACTCAGATTCCCAAATACCTATTCCTCTGTGACATAAATTGTTCTTTGTTTCATGGTATAAAAAATATTTGAACACTATGATATACCAAATGGCTGCTCCATGGTCAGAGTGCTTCCTTGGCATGTGTATCCATAATCCTTGCAAATTTTTCAAGTATGACCTTTCTTTTCTAACAGAATTTATTAGCTATGGTGTGAGAGTAATTTTGGAAATTTCTTAGCACTTTTGGATTTTATTGGACCTCTTGCCTACATAAAACTTTCTAGACTGGGCCATTTCCTTCAGAGCCTGTGCCCTGCATCGACAGTGCCAGTGGTGTATGGCCTGTGACAATGACAACTAAAGTACCAGAATGGATTTCTGTACCCAGGTGATATTAACTCTGATACTTTACTTGTCTTTCCAGGATTTATACCAGTTCTCAATCCTGTAAAGATGTATTCCTAGTGTAATGGCTTTCATCTCCTGCATCTTTGGGTGAAAAAAGCTACCCCAAAATAAAAGAATCCAGCTGTTTTTACTACAATGGTACCATGGAAGAATAATTTAAGTGTTAGGCCTTAATTTTGGCTAGAGTCTTACCCTACATATATTCTATTTATAAAGCATTAAAATGGAAAAGTAACTGCATATAACTTTCCTACACACATGAAATGAAACAACTGTTCTGCTACTTGAACTTCCCACTTTATTTAGGAAGCAAGCTGCTGGTACCTTCCACCCTCCTCTCTGTGCTGTGTTTGATTGCTTCTGTAAGACACCCAAAAATGGGAATAACATCTCACCCAGACAAGCACATTGTATGACCTCAACAGTTTGTAAAAAGCATCTTTCAACCTCTCACCTTATTTCACACCCTTTCCTGTAACACAATATGTCACTAATCTTGCAGATACTGCTTGAGAGAGAACTGCAGAAAACTTGTGGGGTGTAGCACTGGGGCATTATTTCCATAAAGATAAGCTGCTCTTTGCCAATTCACCAAGAGGTTCAAAGAACTAAAGGTTTCATTTCCTGGGTAAGTTTATCATGTATAACCCAAGGAGAACTCTGCTTCATGCACTATCTAAAAAGTCCTATCAGGCTGATGTATGCTAGTTATGACTTTGTTCTAAAAGAGCACATTTCTTGTAGCTGTGTAGTCCTCCTGAAAAAAAGGGAATGCCATAAGGCAAAATGATGAGTGCGGTGTCCTCCTGCACTCTGCAACAGGGCCCACCATAGCATTAGCTAACCCTGCCATTTGAAGAGCCAGTAAAATTGCCCCCTTACCATCACAGTGCCTGGTTGCCAGCAGTGCAGCACCACTGAAAATTGGCAGCTCAGGCCAGGGTGGATAAATAAATAAAGGCATCAGAAGACATAGAGTAGACTCTTGTGCCCTGTTCCACAGATACAGCTGTAATTAACTGCATAAACTCATTCACTTTCCACCTAATAGAGTTTAGGTCTCCAAAATACTGAAAAACTCTGAAAACTTCACACAGCTGATTAGGTATGAATAAGTATAGTACTGCCTGCAGACATGCATGTTCTCCCAGCTTTGGTGGATAAGAAAACAACAGGGCCTTGGCTGGATTTAATGGCTGTTAATGGACGGTTATCTGCATTTATTGGCCAGATCTTCATTTTTATTGCAGTGAATGGGAAAAGATACATATCTGTATCGTGATAGAAATACATGGTCAAGTACAGTAACAGTCCAGAATTACATTGTGTATATGTCTACACTCAGATTAGAAGTGTAATGTCACTGCTGGACTAGACCTTGTTGAAGAGATTGACAAGGGATAGCCAGAGACCATCTTCTCTCCTCCAGTTACCAGCATTTGGGAGGCCACTAGTAAGTGCTGTTTTATTTAAATGCATCCCCATTATGGGTCTGAAGTAGCCTGAGGTTTTTGAAAAAGTACAAATGCCAACAATAATGTAGGGATCAAAAAATCAAATAATTCAGTTTGTTTTCTACAGGTCTCAAATGAAGAATGTTGTTGTGACGTTATAAATCTCTATGTGTATGAGAAGTAAAAACCATCAAAAAAAAGGTCTGGAGGGACTTAAAAAATTGAACATCCTGCAGAAAATTAGGCACCTTATTTTCTATCGATGGGAAAAACAGCACGGTTAAACTTACATCCCTGAGATAGACTTACCAAAATGTTTTATAGTAAGTAAACCCACATACTGTTTTTTTTCCTAGAATTGATGGATCTGCCATTATAATGTCTCACAGTGGGCCGCAGTCCAGCGAATAAGAGTGTAAACTGCTTGTAATGAAATATGTAAGTTTAGAAATGTGACTGTCAAGTGCCATTATTCTGAGTCTAACAAGCTGACGGAAAATAGTTCAAAAACAATAGACCATCTACAAAACGGAGATGTGGCGCCAGCTTCTATTCCATATGTAGTACAACTGCCTCAGAAACTGCACCAGCCACAGCTGGCATTCTGAAAACTTAAAAAAAAGAACACCTGAACTAGTAGAAATGCATATCAGAGCCACTGGGGAGCATGCCAATATATACATAAGGAGACAGATAAGGCAAGCAAACAAACCTGCCTTATATAAACTAGAGTTCTGGAGGGTGCCCTACCTCAGAAAAATATGGGCATGCACATCTGGGTATGTATAGATGATATGCACACCCATGCACAGTTATTTAGAGCTGTGTCTAAAGAACAGTTGGATACGTAAAGGGGATGGCATCTTCTACCTCTGGCTGATACAGAGTCCAGAGAAACAGGCAAAACTTCCAAACCCTAAAAAGTACAGATAAAAGGAGCAATTTTTGCTTCGAGTAGTCACTTCTGGTATTTATCAGAAGTAACAATTCAAAAGATTGTCAGAAGTCAGACTTCTAACAAAAGTAGAGTGAATGGCACTCAAGTGCATTAGGGGATTCTTGGGTCCAGTTTTGTAAGGCAGGCGGTTGCTTAATTAATTCAGATGTTCAGGTTCCATATACAAGTTTCACTCTGATCCCAGATCTTATTTCCATCTATTACTTTATTTCCATCACTGCCTATGAGTTCATGAAGTTTTTGCTTTGGTTTAAGTTACTCCATAATTAGTTCACCAAAGGAACAAAAAGCGTGTTGCTGCTGCTAGATATGGAAAGTTTTAAGGATGTGAAAATCACTACTACATTGTTTTGAATCCTCATATTGCTGGGGCACTTATTATCTTTGCATTAAAAACATATCTTATTATCATGCATTAAAAAATGCTGCTGGCCAAGGAAAGCAAGTGCTTGAGAGAGGAGTCCAGACAAACAGCTGGAGTAAATCAGATATTATACTAATGGCAGACAATGGAAGGATGCTGATTTACATCTTCTGTGAATCCAAAACCCAGGCATTCTTCTTGTAAATCATACCAGTTTTTCTGGGAACGTAGTAAGGAAGTGTTTTATCTAAACTTTCTTGTAACACACAGGGCTTTTTTATGATTTCAAAATTGTTTAACTTTTATTGGTATGAGTTTACAGCTCTTTGTTCCCTGGACCGTGTGAAGAATGGAAGCAGGGGGACTCACTGCTATTTTACTTTTAGCTGGTGAATCATAGAGGATGTCTCACATTTCATTAGTGTTTGAGTCCTTAACTCCTCATATTTCTCAGGTTCTTTTCCCCTTTGCACAATGTATGTGGGGACAAGAATGTGTAAGTGCCACAGCTACCCCATTCAGACTTTCACTGAATTGGTGTAATTGGATTTTGCACCTCAATTTGCAAGATACAGTTCCCCTGAAAACCAACCCATTTTGGTGAGCAGAAAAATAAAATGAAATAAAAATAATAATAAAGACAGGGCAGGCATTCATTAGGTACCAGGTCTCCACAGTCTTCAGCTGAGAGACCCCAGATTTCAATGTACCCTGAAAAGGGTGATTAATTTAAAGTGAGTGGAGTCTGTTTCTTTAAGACAAGCTCATAAATCGTGAAAGATCACCACTTCTTTTCAAAAGGCTCTCCACGGTCTGAGTTTCCCTTCTGGGTCAGTAAAGGCATTGAAGTTTTAATGGCATGCCATGGCAGATTACACGATACAGCTGTCCCGGCACCGTGAAAATTAAGTTATGCCCCGTGTCAGCAAGGTTTTTTTCCCTTTTCTTTCCCTACCCTCCCCCCTTCACTGTCCCTCTTTCTTTCTCTCTCCCTGTCCCCTTCTTCATTCTCCTTTCTGCTGGGAAGTGCGCATCCGAGGAGGAGGTGGGAGCCCGGCGGGAGCTGCTGCCAGGGCTGCTGTTGAGCCCCAGCTATTGAGACCGAGTAAATGGAGCTGATGGGTGAAGAAGAGCCATCAAAATGGAGGCTTTTGTTCCTCCTCCTCTCCCCAGGCCCGGTGGCAGAGGCAGCCCTCCCTGCTCACTCACACGCAAGCACCTACTCTGCCTTCCCGCCGCCGCCGGACACCCGCCACGCTGCACGCCTCTCCTCCGCACCCCACGGGGTCCCGCGCTGCCCACCCCACGGGGTCCCGCGCTGCCCACCCCTCGGCTCCCTGGCTCGCGCACCACCAGCCAGCCCCCCTGTGCCGCTAAGTACGGCCGCAGGAGGCTCGCGCCCTCCTTGCCGGAGATGCCTTTTCCCACAGGTCAGGGCCTCATGCGTTGGCGCACACGTGCACGCGCTAGCACGCCCGTGCACAAACACAGCTTCTCGCATTAAAAGCAATAGCAGTACAAGCTGGCACCCACCCCTCCCCCCCCATTCTTCTAGCTCCCTATCTTCACTCTGCAAGGAAGGGGAGCGCAAAGAATTTATTGCAGCATGAGAAATTAATCACATTAGTATTAAGTCTGGCGGAGTGGGGATGTGTGAGCGGACAGAAGAGATGAGGAAGCAAAATGGAAAGAATTGGCAAACCTATCTACTGGTATTCTGGGTCAATCATATCCAATCTGCTCTTCATTTTTATGACCTTAAAAACTTCAGTCTCTGAATAGTAATTTAAACATATTGATCTGGGACTTGATGGTCTGATTTCTTTAAGGAACCTCCGGAGACATGCCCACAACCACAAACCGCAGGGGGCCACCAGTTGAAAATTACTGTACTGTACAATATTTCTAAGACCTCAAGATACTGACTTATGACAGGAGATAACCCCTATGCCTCTTCAATCAAGTCAGAGCCGTTTGGAAAATCTTTGTTTTGGAAAATCAGTAAGTTAATTAAGACTTCGAGTAGAAATACTCATTCTGATACGAAGCCAATATGTTGGCTAGTTTATCTCTTCCAGTCTGAGCCTATCTTTAATGGATATATATAGATATACTTTACATATATACAATATTGTCCCCCTGAAGTGCTTGCATTACACCATATGCAGTACCTTATCCAAAAGTTTCTGGCTTTAGACTTGCACACTTTGCAGTTAGCCTTCTATTTTAACCCAGGACAATGATTTCAATGGCATTATTTGTGCCAGGGCTCACTAATGCAGGGATACTCTGATTAAGCTCTTTATTTGTTCCGCTGTTTCTGTGTGTATTGATAGTAGAGGATGAAGTCTGACTACCTGCATATTCAGACGCTTCTGGTTTATGAATACTTGGTTATATATTGAAGTATTCTACATTGGAATTAATTTGCTAATAGGACTCAGCGATTTTTCTGTGCCTCCCTCAGTTGTTCCTACGTACAACCTGATGTTCACAGCCAGCTTGTCACTCAATATGCTAGAAGCAAGGATTTTTTAAATTATTGTAATAATAGTCTAAATATTGCAGGATGAAATAATCTGTATGTTGCCTTGTATTACCCAAACCATGGGCATATAACTCAAGCACACAAAACATTAAGGACATTTGCCAACACGCTAAACTTCAGTCCACCAGAAAATGTCCAGTCCTGGGACAGAATGAAATTTGTGCCATTATTCTTGAGTGGTTGCTTCCAATGCTTTTCACAGGTGTGACATGAGTTCCTGAGAAGAGGGGACTTTGAGCCAAGGGACTCTGGATCAGGAAACATTGACTAAGAAGTTTTAGCAGCCATGTGCCTCCTTATGTACTTTCCATTTGTACTTGGCACAAATGATTTGAGAATTGAATCTATATGATACCATTAGATGGGGATAGGGGCAGAATAAGGGTTTTGCAATTTATCTCCTACATAGGTGATGTATGGGCATTAAATAAAAGCAACTTTCACAGCACTACAATAATTCTGCTTGGGTAGTAGCAGAGACAATGACATTTGGGACCAACTCATCCCATAGCTTTACCATTGCATTTGTTTTCTTGCATACCTCAGTTTCTTAATACACATCAGTGTGGGGAGAGAGCTGGTTGTTATTCCTATTTGTGTTGTTGCTATTCACAACAAGTAAATCTTTCCCATGTTTTTTGTGATAGGTTCAGGCCTTTATTGAGTGAGGAGAGCTGTGAGCTGCCCAAGAGCTGTTTTGTTGGCAGGGGGTTAAGGAGAATTGTCTGTCACATCAATTATCTGCCCTTGGGCTCTTAGAAAGAAGGTGCCTAGAGACCGGCCACTTCTCTTGCTTGTACATCCACACACATGGACACCAAAACAGCTCACACTTTGATTGGAAGTTGCTCTCCCCCTCTCTCAGCAGTGCTGCAATCCATGTTAAATCAGCTCATTCCTCCTTCTCAGTAAAACTAGACAGGCCCCTGCTTTGAATACACTGGACCACACAAGGGAGAGGGGAGAAATAACTTTCCCTCAACCCTTTCTCTCCTTCGTCATTTGGAAGCCTGTGTTCTAATAACAAATGGTGATTTAAAAAAAAAAAAAAAAAGAAAGAAAAAGACAAGCCTTCCCTTCTTCCCTTTTTGGAGCGACAGCTCTGAGCCTTGGTCAGGGGAGCCCATGAATTGGACTTGCAAAGGGCCCGGGAGGGGTCCCTATAAATCTTCCCCACACAGAGGAGGCTGTCTGTCTACTTCTGGGCTGCTGCTCATTGTGACGAAAGCTTAACTGTTTTACTTTCATTCAGGGGAAAAAAAAAAAAAAAAAAGTCACATAAACCTGAGGTTTATGGATATTGCTTTATTTCTTTGTCTTATTCAAAGGCATTTATTTCCTTCATTATTATTCCTTTAGAAAAGTAACTGACACATTTTCTTCTACTTTGTTTATTGCCTAATTTTCTTTATTCCTCTCTCCTTATGCTGCTGTTTGTTTATGAAATGGGAACTATATTAAGTCACCCAACATTTGTGAGAATATAAACAGTCACTTCCTTTGGCTGCTCATCCTAGAAAGACCAAGACAACTAGTATCAAAATAATAAAAAATAAATTTAAAAGTGATTATGTGTAAATCCTGTGTGCCTGTGTGTATAAACACATACATGTATACACAAAGGCACACAGACACACAGGCACACACACACTTGATACCTTGGAGAAACGCCAGCTGTAATTGCCACAAACTAAACATGGCTTTATGTTTTCTCACTGATGCTTTTACCCATCATATTCTGCCCTTCTGCTCATGACTAATTTCTTGATCCCATTTCATGGGTCACAGAGTAACATACCAACCCATTTAGTAGCAGTACATACATACTTTCTGGATATAGTTTGAGTATGATGTCACCAAAATTACAAGAATATATATTACTAAACATCACCAATGCATGTGAATTCTTATTGTAAGAATGGATTATCCAGCTTTCATGCTGTAAAATGTAATTTTTATCTCCACAAATTACCCTATGATGTAATCTGAATCTGAGCGCATAACAGGCAATTTCTGATTCTGAAAATTAGAAACAGGATAATGGAATTGTTAATTTCAGCTTTCATGCAAAGCAAATTATCCACGGTCTTTCAACATTTATCTTAAGGAAAAAGTTGTCTGAAGACTGAATCGAAGACTAAGCATTGTAATATGAAAGTGAAGCAAAGCTATTTTGAAACAGAAAGCTCACTCCATCCATTTGCCAATGATGTTACAGGTAGACAGCGAATTATATCATTTACAGTTACTATGAATTTCACCCGGTTCTCAAAATCATTTGACCAAATAAGAAAAATTAGACCAGCAAAATAAGGACAGACCTGAGCGTGCTGGGGATGTGTATGTTGCTTTATATCAGAAAGAGGAAGGGAGAAAGGCGTTTCCCAGTTCTTAGACACTGGCTTGTTTGGCATACTGTTTGTGAGCAAAGCATGTAAAGTTGGGCAGTTTGTTTGTGCCTGCATGTGTGTGCACGGGTGGGTGAGGGGAGTTTGAGAATTCCTAATCCTGCAGCTCTCAGGACCTGGAGAGTTGTACCCCATCTGGGGTAACTGGATTAAAAATCTTTTCTCATTTCAAAGGTTTGATCTCAACAAGGGTTTGATGTGATGAAATCAAAGTGGCAGCTTGGATTTGAAAACTATTTGGATTTGAACTTCCTGAAGTCTAGATCTGAGGGAATGGCTGCGGTGGATATGAATGTGTGGTAACTGCACTAATGCCTGTGTAAAGAAGAAAGTTATGCTTGAGGAAATATAAAAATATCCCATTTCTAAAATAATACTGATTCCAGTGAGAATAACCTTACAGTAAAATAACTTTTGTCAACTAATGATAAGTGGCTCTTGTGCTACCTGATTTTAACACAGCCCCTCAGTGACAATAACAGAAGACTTTGTCTTGACACAGGTGAAACTAAAATAATAACAGCTACAAAAATTACGTATTATATGGTAATCACTACTATTTTTTTGTTGTCCTTGTCACTAGCTAGTGTTCGAGGACCCCAAAGACCTGAGAGCAGTTCATTCACCTATCCCACAGAAGGGCAGATCCCACATGATTTTGAGCAAATCACCTTCCCTCTTTCACAGTCTCAGTTCCTAATCTGCAAACTGGGGATAATAGTAGCATACCTATTTCACAAAGTCTTTCTGAGGGAAGTATGCTACAATGCTTTCAGGCATTCACAGTCTTTGTGATGAAGCCTTGCAACTAGTTCGTGCATTTTTTTAAATGAAACACAAATCAAGTTCTCCATAAAAGCAAATAATAATCTATGGCTCCAGGTGTAATTTCACATGCAGACAGAAACACAAACTTAGAGGAAGGGTTAATAAATTAAGTTAAACATTTATAAGAAAGTTCACACAAAGAAATTGTGCATATAACCCCTTAAAAGGCAGGTACTCAGGATGAAAACATGTTATATATATAAAGGGCTAACCATGAAAGGCTACAGTAAAGGCAAACAAGACAATCAGTGCTGCCTCTTTTGTAATCGTTATATACTGTCTATGTGGGATATCTTAGCTGTGTGTCCTATTCAACACCTCCCCAAATTGACTACTGTTTTCAAATGATGCAAGACCATAACTTTCATATAGAAGAAATTATGCTCATTTTTTGGTACATGGGAAAGTGAAAAATCCTCAGATTCCCTCTTCTAGCAGGTATTTTCTGTTTAACTTAGACAAAAGCATCGTATAGTATAAAGAATGGATTACAAGGTTTCTTCCTGAGGCATGAAAAAATTTTATGTAGGTTTATAATGAAGGACTGTAAAAACTTATCACGAATACCCCGAAAAGCTCCCTATGTATGAGAATGAAAAACACCAACCGTTCTTCACTGATGACATTTTGGGGTCATCTACTGAAAGAGTAAAACTCAACTTTCCAAGTGACAGACCTTTCTTAAAGACCAGTGCCAGCCTGTATAACCATGCACTGCACATATCAGTCCATTAGAAACCCCAGCACCTTCCTTTCTAACTGCAGATTCACTTTGACCTTTTCTTGCTAAGATAAACACACAGCATATAATATATATATGAGTGCCTGAACATGTATAAATATATACAAGAAGAAAATGAAAAAAAGGATGTCTTCTGCAAAATTCTAAGATGAAGATGGAAAATTGCACACGAGGGATGTCACTCAGCCTGTATTCTTCAGAAAATCTTGGACAATTTAGGCATATTTCTTGAAATAACTGAGATCCAGACTTGTGTTTTCAATATACCAACTATTAAATTTTACCTTAAAAGAAAAAGGAAGAACAGCATACAAAAAGTAATAGTGCATTATGTACATCTGTAAACAGAATTCAGCATAACAGAACCTGTGCAAGGTAATATGCAAAAGGACGGAGAAAGACGCTGTGGTATTAAAAAACTATTGTAAGTTTTATAGTTCTGTCTTTCAACTGTTTTTTCTTATGTAAACAGCTACTATGGCCATGTCTTGAGTTTTCCAGAGTGCCTTCGAATCATCCAGTCATGTCCTCTATGGCTGGTTGTACTGGTTTGGGCTGGGATGGAGTTAATTTTCCTCATAGCTGCATGTATGGTGCCATGCTTTGGAATTGTGACCAAAACAATATTGACAACACACTGTTTTGGCTATTGCTGAACAGTGTGCACAGTGTCAAGGACTTCTCTGTTTCTCACACTGTTCCCCCAGTGCACAGGCTGGGGATGCACAAGAGGTTGGGAGGGGACACAGCTGGGACAGCTGACCCCAGCTGACCGGGGATATCCCATGCCATATGACATCATGCTCAGCAATAAAAACTGAATGAAAGGAGGAGAAAGTGGGTGACGTTTGTGGTTATGGTGTTTCTCTTCCCAAGTAAATGTTATGAATGATGAAGACCTGCTGTCTTGGAGATGGCTGAACACCTGCCTGCTGATGGGAAGTAGGGAATTAATTCCTTATTTTGCTTTGCTTTACCTATTAAACTGTAAACTGCCCTTATCTCAAACCATGAGTTTTCTCGCTTTTGCCCTTCCAATTCTCTTCCCCATCCCCCGGTGGGGAGAGAGCAAGGGGCTGTGTGGGGCTCAGCACATACCAGAATTAACTCACAACACTAGTCCAGATCAGCTACATCTTGTCAGATGTTCTTAAAAATTGTCAGGGAATATCTAGTCCTGAGTAGGTACATGTCCAACTTCAACCATAAGAAGTAACTTATTCCCTTCTTCCTTGAAACAGCCTTTTATGTTGTTGAAAATTCTTATTACCTCTCCTCACTATTTGACTTTCCTTTCCTCTCCCCATTTTCACGAAGAGTTTGTCTTGGTTTGGTTCCTAAAGTTTCATCTACTCTTTATGAATTCTTGGAAATAATGGCTAAAGATTCTGTCTGAAATTGCCTAATCCAACTTGTTAAGTACTATAGGATCAATCTCCTATAGACATATAAATATCTAATAGATTTAACGACTGTATCAAGCTTTATTTCCCTATTCTCACTTGAGTTCTTGCCCATTATTTACTGATACACTAAACTAACACTGTAAGTGATCTTTTTAAGGAACAGTTTGTAGTTGAGGAAACTATAAATGGAATTAAGCTTTCTGGCATTCTCACCATCACATGCTCAAAAGCAGTGTGTCAAGGCCATTTTTTGTCTTGTATCCCTTATGCACTTACAGAATTATTTCTTTATGCACTTTATTTATCTCTCAGCTTATATGTTAGCTTTCTGATGTTAGTCCTGCATTTCTGTGCTGTTCTTCTATGCTGTAATCACTTTAGATAACTTAATATTTTATTTTTTTTTTACTCCCGCTTGTCCTAGAGATCTTTAAGGATATCATGGTTTGACCATACTCTTGCCATCACAGAGATAGTTTCATAATCAGTCTCATTCAAACTGTCTTTAAATAGAAGATATCCAGACACATTGTGGCTGTCCCCCAGGCTAATACTGCATTATACTCCTAAGGGTTCAAGAATAAAAACCTGTTTAAAACGATAAAAAAAGAGGATTTTCCCTTCGTGTTTCTAGTGGCTCTGGGGGAAGGCAGGGCAGAGTAGTGAAGGATCTTGGGTAAAATCATAATTCATAAGCCAGCCTGAGATCTGTGGCTGAGTTTTTAAAAGGCAATTGGTGTCAATAGAAACTGTGAATACCTGATTTTTCTGGAGAATTAAACTCCAGTTAATTATTACCTTAGTATTGTTAAACACTGTTGTCTCTGCTGACAGTGTTAACTGTGCTGTCTCAGTCACCATTTTGAAAAGCTTTTTGACAATAACCTGTAAATATGGATCTCATATTTTCATAAAGTTTTATGTCATCATACATATGTCATCAGTAGGCTATATCAGGTGTTCTAGACCTGAGGAGTTTGGTCCAAAAGGTATTTCTGGCTTGGTAAGAAATGCCTTTTTGATACCTGTCTCATTGAACAGGACCCAGATCATTGATCTCGTGTCATAAGGCACTACATTATTAAGGCTAAAAATAATAGTGAGTTCATGATGAGTGGATGAGTTCTGGGAATATCCTCCAAGCCACAGCACTGCTCTGATCTCTCCTTATGGTGGGAAATACAAGCAGAAGAAGCAAAGCACGCTATGACCTTTTGGCTGAATGCCAAGATGCTGTACCACCCAGAGCAGAAAAGACAAAATGCAAGTTTTTGTATTTAAGTACGAAGCTCATGATAGCAGTCTAAAAAGAAAGGGTAGCAAGCAGTGCTGGACATTTTATGAGTAAGTGTATTGAGAGAATCCTAATAATGAGAATGGCAAAAAACCTCTTTTAAAAATGTGGGAGATCAAAGTAGAATTTGTCCTTAATAGCTAGAGGTGCTCAACACTTCTTTTTTTTCTAATCTGTGTCATGCTCATTGAATGGACTACAGTGAGGCTACCAAGGTAGCAGAAGACCTGGGCTATAATGGTAAAAAATAATGGAAATGTATATAAAGTGGGGAATGTGCTGTGCAACCCTTTGCCTGATAAATCATCCCAATTACTGGGTATCAAAAGTACCACAAAAATCAGTGAATTTAAATTTCCATCTCTGTATAGGTCACAGTGTGTTAGCTATCTTTTAAAGAAATCAAAGGGAAAAAAAGACTAAAGGGCTTGCCCTGTCATGCAACAAGCTTTGACAGAAATGAAAAATCTAACCCTCTTGCTTTCATTACATTCTGTCCTCAACTAGACTCATCCACTGTGAACTGAACTGAGACACCCAACACATTGCATTTAGGGCACTAATAGCCATTTGCAGTTATTACTTTTCAGATACCTCAAGCTAGAAGTACTCTGTCATGATTAATTCTCTGAATCAATAGGTTCAAATCCATCCACATATTCTTGAACTTGGAAACCATCCAAAAGAAGGGGAAAGAGTGTCTTCCTATAGTTCATTTGCAGATCTGCTCCTCTTATTCCCAACATATTGTAATAAAACTAAAGGTAGACCAGAAAAGAGCAGGAAGAATGATCAAAGGGATGGAATGGCTCCAAGGAAAAAGGAAGCTTGAGAAAGGATGTGGAAAAGTGCTATAAAATCACTGTGGGGCAAGGGAAAGATGTGAAGAAACCTTTTTTTTCCCCCACAAAATATAGGGTCTCAGGCGGCAAAGTCCTACTGAAGAAAAGGAAAACCTTCTTTGGACTGCAGAGTTAAGCAGTGGAACTCCTTGCTGCAGGCTGCCAAGGATGCAGAAGGTGTAGGTGTAACATGACAAACTGAAGGCAGAAAAATCCTGCAGTACTTCCAGAAAAATAGAACCATTGGTACTCTAACTGTTACACTGTTTCTTCATTTGTTATAAATGTGAAAGAAAAACTGTAAGCTATAAATTATTACTCTGCTGAAATCTCAGAATAAATCTTGGCTGCTGAAGACAAAAACAGATTGCTGTAAAAATATGAGTATATCTGCATCTGCAAAGTCCTCCTGTTCATGTTGAATGAAAGGCATGCAGTGAAATTGTGGCAGGGTGGATTCAAATCACATGGGCTGATTTGGTTATATGAGTTTTCCTGTCCCTGCCTAACTGGAAGGAGCTCCTGCCCTGCAAGTTCACTAAAGGATAGCCATGTGACTCTAGAAATTCCTTGTTAGTGTGGCAAACTGAGACATCATGTTAACATGCACCACTCCGGTCTCAGGAGGAGAGGCTGTGTACTCAAGTCAGCACTGCAGAGACTTAGCCTGGGAGCCTTTTTGGAGCAGTGGGATAGGGATGGGAAAAAATGATGCCCCCGCCAATAGCAAACACACCGAAGGTACCACCTCCTTCTTCAGCATCTTCCCCAAAACCTGTCTGTCGGTGGTGCCAGCCTCAGCACCTTGCTCTCCTAACTCTCCATGATGCTCTTCCTGCCTCAGGAGTAGTGGTGCTGTCTGATGGCAGTAAGTAAGTAGGTGGTTTTTTTGAACACTGGGTAGAAGACAAGACATTCCTGTAAGTCTTCAATACCACTTCAAAACAGGGAAACCAAGACCAACACAGATATTCAATCATACAGTTTAAGTGCAGCCTTCTTCTTTTGTGGGGATTAGTATAAATACTTGATTATATTAGAGGTTAATAAACATGAACGTTAGTGTTTTGTAAAGAGCGACAATTCATGTCTCTATATCCTACCTATATCCTGATAGGAAAAATGATTTTGCAGGGGGTGGAGATAAAAATAAAATCATAGAGCACTTTGTAGGAAAAAAAGTGTTAAGCATTCAGCAGCGTTTAAAAATACACACTTCCCACATATGTGTTAATTTTATTTACATATAGTATAGCCAAACATTTTAAGAAAACCCACATCTGGGCAAAGCAATATGCATATTATTGAATCAATACACACCTCAATTTAATATTTTACTAGTAAATGTGTGCGTATATTTAGTATTAAAATGTCTGTGTCCGTATTTGAATGTGTAATGAGCCCCAAGCCTGTTTTAGTCTCCACATTTAGTTGTTTAAAAGTGCAGGTTTTAATGGCAATACTTTCTTTAAAAGATCTGGGAAAATAGCTGTGGAGTCAGTTCCTATAGAGATTACAGAAAGTGGTTGTCTAAAGGATAAAATTTTGCTTAAAGTCTCTTCGGTTCTGCCTCTTATCTAGTAGTCACTGTTATGCCAAATGTCTTACTATTTTTTCATCAGGGAGCAGATAATAACTCAAAAGCCTCAGCCAAAACAAATTCTTTGAAAAGATCTTATGAAATCATTTCTCCTTGCAAATCCATAAAAATCACCTCAGACTCCTTATCAATAGAAAGGCTTAAAGAGGGTGCAGAAGTCGTTGAATTATGATGTGCTTGTTTTAATGAAATTCCACTCCTGCTGGGATGTTCCCTGCAGATTTTCCATATTTCAGCATGGGAAAGGTTTGATGCTTTCCTGCCGGTGCCAAGAGTTAATTGAAAACATTTCAGGATAAATTCAGCTTGGGGGCCAACGCTCCCATTCCTTCATTATTCTTAACAATAATAGAGGAGTAATACAATTATTAATAGGCATGTTGTATCCTCTTAAAGTGACAGTGTGTTTCTGAAACCGTGTCTTTCACATTCTTTTTCTTAAGCAAATCTGAAACAAATGGAATAGAAATCTTAGGAGAAAAGCAAGCCTGGTTGGTATATTGTACTGTTTATCAGTTTTTCTCCACAATGAGTATTTAGCTACTGTTAAATACAGGTAGTTACTTAAAGTAAATAAATAAATAAAAATTTAAAAAATCACTCCTCTAGACCAGAATTTCCTGAAGGTTTTTATGTTTAAAGTCTCAGCCCTGGTGTGATATTAAATTATTTTCTTTGAAGGTAAGTATATCCTCAGAGTTATACAAGGAAATTCAGAAAAGTTAAATGCAATTTTTAATAAAACTGCCGTTGTTTTAAAGATAAAATCAGTTTTGAAATCACATATCCTTCTTAGGATTTATAGTCTTAGTATAATGAATCTGAAATAATGGGTTTTTTCCTCCAGAATACATTAGATTGTCTTGCTGGCCCAGGGCTACTCATATGTTATCTCCCAAGGTAAACAATTTATGTTATAACCTTGCAGAAAATACTATTTTCATTTTCATTACTTTTCTTCTAACCTAGAGTCCTGACACATTCATTGCAATTTTGTCAGTATTTATGCACTCCTGATAACTTAAATGTTGAAACTCATAAAAGTTATAAATAGTTAGGGAAACATTTCCAAGATAACGTTATGCTTTCACTTAGCTTATTATCATCACTAAGAACCAAGGAATCAGGACAAAAGGTTTACCATTATTCTATCCAAATTTTAGGCAAAGTTCTGAATACTTTTTTATCTCTTCTTCACACTACTCCTCCCAAAACAGACAACATAAAATATAAAGCAACTCTAGTTGTTTGCAGAACTACTTTGCCATAAAGCTTGCCTACTGAAGCATCACAAAAATAGTCCAAACAAATGGAAGTTAAAGGATTCCTATAGAGTGCAATGAGTCAAGGCCATATTTGTACCATTCCAAAAGCCCATATCTGACTTAGTACAGTTATTCCCATTTTTTAACAGAAGTCCTGCCAGCAAAGTCTGTGATGGGGTCCTGCCCATTTTGGCAGCAGACATGATATTTAGAACTGCCCCAGTGTAGAAGACTCTCCAGACAGAGATGAGGTAGTTTAACCAGCTTTCTGCACCCTGTCTTAATCTTCTTACACAGAAGGACAGCAGGGGTTAAAGGGATTAAGCCTGGAATGCTTTTCCAAGCAGCAGTGCCCAGGTGATGTAGCATCCCAGGAGACAACTAAAAGGCAGGTGTAGTTTAAGGCAGTTTTTATACCCTGGTATGAGGGTAGGGCCTACGTAGAATCAGCGCCAGGGTTAGGAACAATTTCTGCCTCAGCTATCCATCAACTGAAAAACAGGAATATCTCATGAGTCAGAGCTACCAACATACAACCATCTCCCTCGATTTGCACAGCAGAGCACTGTGACCATGCTGGGCTACAAATCTGGGCTGAGAGAGCATCACCACACAACACTTTCACTTGTTCTCATAAATTTAGCAAAATTTCCCTACCAAACTGTTTGAGGAATCAGATTTGCCCCCCCCTGAATATCAAAAAGGCAGTCTTCAGTAAGCTTGTACATACAGCTTACAGGACAGGATGTTTCTTAATAGAGAGGAAGCACTTGGTTGCTACAGCTCTTTTCCTTGCTTACTGCACACAGATGTGGGAAAACCAGACAATATTCTGACCAAAGCATTCCTACTGAGCTCTGAAAAGAGTCAGAATTATTTCTGAATATAATGGGAGGTAGTACATTCAGACTCTACATGCAGTCAGTATGTTCTAGAATTTAGCCTAACATTGCCAAAAATGAAACCACTCAAGGTTTGTAGAGCCCCAAGAGGAAAAGGTTTCACAGTTTCTCAGATTTCTCTATCTTTCTTGTCTGCTCCTTTTCCGAACATGGCCTCTCCACTCTAGTAATAGCTTTTGCATAACACATTCTTCAACACATTCAGGCACTCAGCTTTACTCACCTTAGTAGGTTTTTGGCCAACTCTCTAAGGCATACCAGGCCAAACCCAAGCATTAGCTGCCTGTTGATTCACATAACCTTGTGTCTTCTCAACCATCATTTATCTAACTGAGTAATCTTTCACTCTAAGTACAGAAATAAAGCCATAGGCTAAATACTTACATCAGTTACACTATTGCAAATTCAGACTACCTCTAATAGGAGTCAATGATTTGGACCTATGCAAACAACATTTTAAATCATAAAAAGGTGAGATGTTTTGGACAAGATATTTGGCACAAATGTTCTTTCGGTCCTTTCTATACAATACACACTCCTATAATGCATTCCCTTCCATGGCCTCAATCCCTGAGATGCACAGACCAAGACATATGTCAATACTTGACTTGCCCATGTCTTTTAGACTAATTTGCAAACATATGGTACCTGCCTGAATACACTAATATGAAAAAGAAAAGTAAGATAGCATAAAGGTTTCTGTAGACTTCTACTTTACTTCCTGCTATAATCCACCTTTACATGACATCTAAAATGTTTTAATGATTTTACAATGACACCATAACTCCTGAAAAGAGATAACATGGAGACCGTCACTGCTGAGTAATTATTCTGATGGCACTTTCTTTTCCGTAGTCTAAAAACCGTTTTGTGAGTTCACTCTCCTATGTCAAAATGCAATAGGATTTCAGAAGACAGGCAAGTATCATGGTAAGACAAGTTTCCAGATTTAGATGTCATCATGCTAAAACTGCAAAGATCATGCTTACAGTAGAACTTCCTCAACTGCTACCACTAGTTGAATTAGAAGAAGGCTTAGTGCCATTACCAGTAGATGACAGGAAACAGTAGTGCTTGTACTCATTCTGTTTGAACCATCTAACCTCACGTATTTATTGAACAATGAAAACTAGAGCAAGCCAAATATACACTCATACCATAAATTAGTAGGTGATAGCATTATTTTAGTATAAGACATTATAAACAGATGTGCCTTGATTTCTGTCTTAAGAGAGGACATCTAGCAAGCTGTGTTTATTTGCACGAGGATGTGTGTTTTGTGACTACACAGAGCACTGTAATCTCTCAGATAGTACTATGTTAAAAATACAGACTGTGTCCGCACTGCCTATATGTAGGCGTACTTATATGGGAGAAGACTCAGTTGTCTTCTATTTCTATTGTTTTGAGGCAGAAAGATGCTGTGGTGATGAGTGCCAAAGAATGTTTATAAACAAGTATTTCTCTCTTGGAAAGGAAAGAGAGGTCCCTTCTGCACTTTGAGTTTCCTCCAAATTCTCTTCCCAGTCCTGTCCTTCCCTTTTCCAATCAAACTGCCCATTTTCCAGATCATAATTGTTACCATCAGAAACACACTTTCCTTTTCCTCATTATGCCCTTACATTTCAGTATTTCCCTTGCATTATACTTCCTCTCTCCCTCTTGTCTCCAAGTCCCAGACTACATTATATGTTTTGGTCTCCACTCTCCTCCTAAGCTTCCATTGACCCCATCCCAACTGCTTTCCACCCTCTCTGGCCTTGTGGGCATGTGTACCAGCTACCTCTTTTCCCCAACCTCCCTGCACTACCATCTCCATTGAAGTATGCCATATATATTCCTGAGCTGATCTCACTCTAGATCTACCCAAAGATCATCTTGGATTTCCCGTCGTCATGTCAACATTAAAATCACAGAATTACAGAAAGTTATTTAGATGGGACCTCTGGAGAGCATCTACTCCCACCTTCTTCTAGAAGCTGTATTCCAGCCAATACTAGATGAAGTCAACTGTGGCTCTTGCTAGCCAAGTCTTGAAAACCTCTAAGGATGAAGGTGCTGGAGTTTCTCTGGGAAACCTGTCCCAGCGCTGCACTACTCCTCCTGGTGAAGTTTCTCCTAATGCTGAGTCTGAACCTCCCAGCCACAGTTTGTGCCTGCTGCACCTTGTCATACCTTCTAACACTACCAAGAAGAGTCTGGCCCTGTAGTCTTTACAAGTCCCCTTCCAGTGGCTATAGGCTGCCATTAGATTACTGGTAGCCTCTTTGCAGCCAGACTAAAGTTCAGCTCCCTGATCTTTTCCTCACTGGTCACAAACTCTAGCCATCCTGGCAGCCTTCCACTAGCTCCTCCAGTTTCTCAATATCCTTCTTGAACTTGAGGGAGGAGTTGTCTCAAAACTGGACACAGTGTTGGAGGTGCAGTGTCATGAACACCAAGAACATGGGAATGATAACTTCCTTCTCCAGCTTCTGGAGATGGGAAAAAAGTCCTCTCCAAAGCTGAATATTCATCATACTTCCACATTACTCTTCCTTTTCTGGCCCTGCCAGCATTACTAAAGACCATTACCTTCCTTTCCCCCGCTCTGTTATTTTCAGTCTATGTCTCAGCTAATCTCTTGATAATTTTTTGTAGCTTCTTTCTCCTTACTAGCAAGTACACTATTTGTTCATTCTCCAAACCTTCTCTACACAATGGTCACTTCCTTTCCCCACCCGTTCTTCCTCTCACCCATTCAAAATAGTGAAAGTGAATCTCTCTTTACACAGCCATGTCTTTACTCTGTACCACTTTATTGATGTATTTCTGGGTTGCCTACACCTCATGCTTCACCTTCTGACTCATCCTACTAAACCTCAGTTCCTTACTCCAGCATGTTTCTCCTTCCCCTCCACGACGTATGTCCAAGGAATAGTATTAGTGCTACGTCACTGTGTATTTACAAAAATCTCTTCTTTGTGCACATTCACCTTCTACTATAATATCCACTTGGCTCACAATAAATTCATGAAATAAGCTTTTTTAAAAAGGGGGGTTTTGTCAATGACTATTTTGATTTTGGGCACCAAATGCTGATCACTAGTAGTAGCTGCATAAATCATCCTTCTTTATTGTTTTATTTTTATGCCCTTCAGTTACATTTGCACTGTCTGAGTTTTGGAGGTAAATATCCAAAATATTAGCTGAAAGCTTCCTCAGAAAGCAAATCTTTCCCACATCCTTCCCTGCAGTTCCTCTTTAAGAGGTGTCAGCATGGCTGAGAGAATGAAGTGGCTCCACATTGTTTGCCTGAACTATTATGTGTTTAACATTTCCATAACAAAAGTGCCACTCGACTTCTCCCCGATTAATGCAGCTCGAGGGCTCTTGTCCTCCTTTAATAAAACATTGTTGAAATCATTTATTTAGAGCCCCTGGTTACTAGTGGGAGAATGACCATCTTTGTGCCAAAATATAGTGTATACAGTCCACTATTTTGTAGTAGATCATTCTGTTATTTAAGAAATTGATTAAATGGATGTCTTAGAAAGTATTTATGCTAATAGAGCATTACTTATGTCATTCAGACAGTCAATGTGAGCCTTTTCAACTGTCTACCACAGCCAATGCCTCAAGTAAAATACAGTAACTTTCAACTTTACTGCTTACAAATCTGTATCACATACTTGAAATCTCACAGAGAAGCACTGCTCTTCCCATTTGAAAATGTTTTCTGTTGCAAGACTACCTACTTTTCCTGAGGACTTTGCAATGGGTATGTTATCATGGGCAGTGTGGCAGTGTGTGATGATATTACTGGGGACAGGAACAAAATCGATTGAAGGTCTGAATTTGTTTTAGTGACGTTGAAGATGCGATGCAACTCAGGTCACTCAAGCAGTGTTTTCCATGACTCAGCTGGTGATGATTTTGTGTCCCACTACTTTTTATACACGCACCTTGGCTATTTTGGAGCTCCTCTCACCCTCCTCCAGTGTACTCAAAAGAAAAAAACAAAACAAAAACCAAGTACTGGTTTTGCATTGCACTGAAATGGAATTTCTTGTTCTGCACCTGCAGAGTTTTCTGCAGCCACCTTTGCAGCCCTACCATAGATATGTGCTATAGATGGATGCCTGCAGTGAGATATCTGGTACACTAACAGCTCTTAGGAGGAGTGGAGATGAGATCGTAACTAAAATCCATCATGCTTTCCAATGTGACCGTGAAAGACTTGGCCAAACCTGCACTTTGCTTTCCATCATTGTAAGGCTTCATTTCATAACGATTTTGAAAGTTACATATGCCTGCCTGTATACATTGGTGTATATTGTTAAAAATAAACAGAGACCTTATGTTATGTCCATTGTGATTGCATACAAAAGCTTTGCTGTTTGCTTGGGTGATCAGTGAAGCTTGAATCTCCCTCTATTTACTGTATGGTCACTGTCAGTTCAATGAACTGCCTCCTTGTTCTCCACCATTGTCCCACACTCCCTTAAACATTTGTCACTGAAGTGCCTCCAAAGACAAATAAACTGTCACCAAGAATTCAAACCTGGTAACTGGGAATAAAAAGGGAGCAGAACCTACTGGATTATTTTACATGAAATGGTGGAGAGTTCCTTCTCCCCTGGGAAGAGATTGGCTGGACAGGACCTTGGCAAGGAGCACTTTCAAATACCCAGACAAATCAGAGAACTTCCTTTCCTGTGGAAAATCTCCCTCTGTCAGGGAACATGAAGTCTTTTCCTCGCTTAAAGCTGTCCTTGCTGCATCCCTTGACATTTTAAGAATTTCCATTTGTCTCAAAATCGAGGAAAAGAAATACAAATTTGATGGACACCAACATCTGCACAGGCTTTGTAGGCTGGGACACATACCAATACAAGCAGCCATTCCTCCTGGAAATTCTGCTTACTCCGACAACACAACAAAATCCACAGAGTTATCTCCTCTTGGGGAGGAGCTCACAGGACTGAATTAGTTCAGCTGTATTTATTGTACAATTATTTAAATTAAAACAATCCACTTTCTGTGGAGAAGGAAGCATACAGATGAGTCCTCTCTGCCTAGTGGTGCTCAGTGTTGATTTATTCCAGGCAGATGCTTTTGACAGGAGCCTGTAAAATCAAGTCTTGAGTTTATTGTAGCAGTTAATTATCAGTCCTTTTCTAGTGCTAATGTCTTTACTCCTAACTGAAGAAAAATAAAGGCATTTAGCTGGGACTTAATTTTTCATCAGCAACGACTTAAATAGTCCTTGTGGGCGCTAACTGTTGACAAACTGAAAATACACTTCTAAGCATCTCCTGAAGAACTGGACAAAATATTTAAGATCATCCCTACGCAATTGTGAACTCAGCACTTTGTAAAGAAAGCTGACTCTGTTTACAAGTCTCACCCATCTATCCTGTCCTCTTCCTGAAGAAAAGATATTTCCAGCTTTGTTTTAACAATAAGCTTACTCAACCGTTCACATGACTTTAAAAACGAACTTCAGATCATAGCTGTGTATCATACTCATACACTTGTTTGCTATCATCACAACTATTTTGGGGTTGGTTTATGCATGTGTGCCTGTGTGCATTTATCACTGGGCAACCTAAACAAATTCACGCCCTAAAGAAATAATGAAATAATTTGTCATTGAAATAACTAATCCAGAAGCAGGGATTTCTAATTTTGTTGCTTTATACAACAGACAGATGTGGATTTGTGCTCTGTCAAGATCTGGTAAGATGAAAAAGACACTATCTTGCTAATCTGTTGCCCCCTCAGTCAAAGTTTATTTGTGGTAGCTTTTAAACTTCTGACTCGCCTTCCAATTACAGCATTTAAACCCAAAACTTTAAATAAACATCATGAATAGAAGAAAAATAAACTTCCCCCCCCCCCTTTTTTTTTTTTTTTGTGAGTGCCTAGCTTGACGCAGTCCAAACTCAAATCCCCAGAGGACTGAGCTTTCTCTTTTGTGTTAATGTTTAAAAGATTTTCCAATGCTGGAGTTTATTCCTACTGCAAACATTTCTATTTACAAGGTCAAGTGTATCAGCACTCGACACAGCTTAAGAGTGTAATTATTTATCTAAGGGCGTTTGAGTGTAGATCAGTAGCTCTGGCAGCAAACCAGGCTTCAGCACGATGCAAAGCAACTCCCAAGAACAGTATTACAAGATCTAGTAATTGCTGATCCCTCCAGTGTGTTTACTTTTGCATTCTTCGTTGTGGGAGAAAGCAGGCTGAATGGCAAACTTTCGTGTGTTTTGTTGCAGCTCCCTTGATGCGTGTGCCACTGCCTGCGCAAAGCCTTGTTCGCAACGCTTGCCACCTCTGTGTGATGTATTTCTCACCATTTACTTGTTTGCACGCCTAGGAGCATTTCTAAGAGTGTCAGTGAGAGCAACATGCCTCCACTTCACGAAGAAAGCGTGGCACACTAGTAATTCTACGTACATACAGGAGCAGTGTCCTTGAATTGCTTTACTCTCTTCTGGCACTGGCAAGTTACCATGCCAACGTATTATAAAATCAACCACTCTTTTAAAGTAGTACTTTCAAAGCTGTATTTACTTCTTGCATGTAATTATTCATTAAAGTAAGAACAGCAGTTATTTACATCTATGTAAAGTATTACAGGCAGACAGAGATTTTTTTTTGTTGACTGGTTTTTGTTTGTTATTCTGTGGTTCGTGCCCCCCTGCCGCCCCCTCCTCCCCCCCCCCCCCCCCGCCCTCCAACCTCGGGTGCTGAGAGTTCAAGTGTCCCTAGAAAACAATTTCACCACATCCATTATTTAAAGCTCTTTCTTTACTAATTTACACGTTTAGAAAATACAAAAAGCCGTACATATTTAACACACAGGCCTTTTTTATGCCTCCTAGAAAAAATACAAGGTTTAAGGCAGCTCAGAAATGCATTTATACAATTCTACAACGTTCATAAAGTCTCTCCAAATAAGAAAGTTAACTTCCAATCTGTAAAATACACTGTACATTTGACGTTCTAGAGAATACTTCACTGAATCACTGTTGCTGGTATCCCTTTTAAACATAAAATGAAATCTGTACCTTTCCAGAAAAGAACAGCAAATGCAATTATCTGGCAAATAGGATGTGGATTTAAAACCTTTATTATTTTTTTTTAAATAAATTATTCCCAAAGCATACAATTTATAAAATTCTATATACAAAGCAGAGCGACTGGTAACAAATCCCAGTTTTAAATACATTTTTTATATAAGATTTACCAGAGGTCAGCACCCTGATACGATGAGAGGCAATGTAACTTTTCAGGATATTTGTACATACATGTTCTCGAGTTTAAAAGTGTCTTTCAAAGATGGCAGTGCAGAGCTCTTTTAAAACAAAAGTTGCATTGTTCAGTATAGCCAACAACTCTGGGAAAAAAAAAAAAGAATTTTTTTTTTTTTTATGTTGCTAGGTTAAGGAGGAAGAGACGGCTGCTGGCAGGCTTTTGTTATAGGGAAGATATGTGTGCAAGAGGGAGTGCTGTAAACCACAGAATTTATTCAGTCTGCTATTTCCTTAAATGTAATCGAGGGCAGATGCAGCATAACCCCCTTTCGGGCACCACTGCATCGTGAAGAGCGAGACCCGGCGAATGACAATCAAGTTGTTGACTAACCAACCAGTAACGGCAACAGCTTTGGCAGCAAGTTTGGGTACCTGTTGCGAGCTCTTCCCAACCTTCATGTCAAAACGCTTAAAAAAAAAGCCACTGCCAGCACGCCGCGACTCCTGGCTCCTTCCTCCGGGGGGCGGCTGGCGGCAGCGGGCAGCTCGCCCCAGCCTGGCGAGCAGTCTCTGGCTTAGCCCGTCCGTCAGCTCGCTGCTAACAGGAAGACAGGCTGGCAGCAATTGCATAGCGCACACTCGAGACCAACACCCGAAAACACGAGCGGCCCGCGGCCGCTCCGCTCCGGCCACTGCCCCCGCCGGCCGGCTGGCAAGGCCGCGGCGGCTTCGCCAGCCCAAGACTGCCGGGGACGCCAGGCTAGGCCAGGCCGGGGGAAGGGGGCGGCGGAGGCGGCGTGGGGGGACCTCCGCCCGCGGCGAGACGCGGCGGACACGGGCGCCCGGCCTGACGGGCGTTTAAAACCGCGGCGGGCGGAGAGGCCCCGCCGGCCGGGCCCCCCTGCCGCCGCCGGCGGGACGGCGAGGAGGCCAGCGGCGGCCCGGCGCGGCCCGGCGCGGCCGAGGGAGGGCGGGCGGCAGGGAGAGACGCTAGAGCCGCGGCAGCAGCGGCAGCAAGATGGAGGCCAGCAGCGGCCAGGCCGCGGCGGGCCGGCCGGCGCTGTCCGCCTGCACGGGGAAGCCGGGCTCGGAGCCCGCATTGTCCTCCGCGTCGTCCCTCCCCTTCTGGCTCGGCTCCTCCTCGTAGTCCTCGTCGTAGTACTCCTCCAGGCCGCCGTCCGAGCCGCCGCTGCTGCCGGCGCCGTTGCCACCCATGTCCGCGCCGAAGCAGAGGCGGGCCATGTTCTCCTTGACCGACTCGCAAATGGGCCGCTCCAGCCCGTCGCAGACGCAGTCGTTGAGCAGCACGGCCTTGGGCACGGCCAGCATGTCCTCGATGACGGCGCGGCACTCCGGCGTGCAGCGCAGCCCGTTGAAGAGCTTCCCGCAGTAGGTCATGTAGCGGTTGAGCGCCAGGCTGCAGCGGCTGTCCCAGTCGCAGCGCCGGCGCGCCTCCGTGCAGCCCATGACGCCGGGGCCGCCGCCGGGGCCGCCGCCGCCGCCGCCGCCGGGCCCGCCGCCGGGGCCGCCGCCGGGGCCGCCGGGCCCTCCGGCCGCCGGGCTGCTGGTGCGGGGCAGGCAGGGCTCGATGGCGCGCTTGGTGGCGCGGCAGTTCTCGTCCTGCGCGCAGTCGCAGTCCTCCAGCGCCGGGCCGCGCCGGGTGTGGTTGAGCTGGATGAGGGCCGCGATGCAGTGGCTGGGGCACCGCCGCCTGGAGGAGGCGGCGGAGCCTGCAGCGGCCGCCGGCCCGTCCCCGCCGCCTCCCGCCGGCGGCTGCTGCAGGAGCACCGGGGCGCACGCCTCGGCGTACTGGTTGTAAGCGTAGCTGCACTCGGGCTCCCCCTGACACTGCAGCACCGCCTGCCAGCAGATCAGCCGCCGGCCCTGCACCAGCGAGCCCCGCGGCGGCCACAGGGCGCCCAGCGCCGCCGCCAGCCACAGCCAGGCGGCCGGCCGCGGCCAGCGGCCCCCGCCGCCGCCTCCGTGCCGAGCGGGCGAGCGGGCCACCATCGCGGGCGGCGGCGGCGGCTGCTGCCGCCGCAGGCGAGCAGGGGAGAGGCGCTGGTAGACGAGGAGGAGGGCGAGGAGGACGAGGACGAGGACGAGGAGGACGAGGAGGACGAGAAGGAGCTGCCGCCCGTGGAAAAGTTTGCAGAACTCCCGCCGGCCGTGTGCATCAGGTCTCCTCGCATCAATCCATCCGCGCCGGCTCCGGGGCACTCCAGCCCACCCGGGAGCTGAAACCGGCGGGGCCGCGGTACGAAGCAGGCGCCCGGGGCCGTCCCGTGCCCCCCACCCGCTGCTCCCGGCTTGGCGACGGCGGCGAAGGCGCCCGGAGAGGCCGGGGGGAATCAGTGCAAACGGGGGCTCGGAGGAGAGCGGCCCCGGAGTGCGCTCGGGGACTTGCAGACTGCTCCGGGAGAGCTCATGGTGCTGTCCTGCTCCTCATGCAGTTCCGTTGCTCTTTTTTTTTTTTTTTTTTCTTTTCTTTTTTTTGCACAAAATAAATGCCCAGCTGCTGCTGTTGCTGCTGCCGCTGCCGCCGCCGCCTCCTCCTCGGGAGCTTTTAACTCTCCGCTCGCGGCATCTCTGCACATGCCAGCCGCTCCGATCCCATTCACCGTCCCGGCTCCGCTCGCTCCCTCTCGGTACGGGTTGCACTTTCGGGTGGCGGGGAGGAGAAATGTCTCTCCCCGCTAGCAGGAAGATAGCACGGGGGAAGGAGAAGAGGCAGCCTTCAGGGTCTCTTTCTCTGGGCGACTGATGCTGCTTCTGTTGTCAACAAACCCTGCAAGCTGCTCTGCGGATCCGTCTGTGGATCTTTTTTTCTTTGCAAGGCTTTAAATACAAAAGTGCCCTCCGAGCAGCAGCAACGTGCTCTGATTAGGCCTCATTATGCATGCATGGAAAAGCAAACAAACAAAAAAAATTAGCAACGCTTCTTCTTTTACACATCCCCCCAGCCTGCGCTCTCGCGCTCTCTTTCTCCTTTTCTCCACTTTTTTCTCCCTTCGCTCGGCCCCCTTTCCCTGCCTCGCCACTTGCCATTGGTCCAGCCTGTTGTTGAAACTTTTTTTTTTTCCCTCCTCTCTTTACGATCTGCTGGAGGGAGGGAAGGAGAGAGGGGGGCTGGAGGGCAGCTCACATTCAAAGCTTGAAAGGAAAGGCTTAAGGAGGGTGACAGCCCCCCGAGGAGCCCCTCCTCCCGTTAAGGCGGCGCGGCGGCCGGGCGAGAGGCGCGCAGCGGCGGTGGCGGCGGGCATCGGCGCTCCGGGGCTGGCCGGGCGGCGGCGGCGGCGGGGCTCGCCGGCAGCACCGTGCCGCGTCGCCGCGGAGGCAGAGGGGCAGGCGGCGTGGATCTGCGTGCTGGTTTTGCAGGGATGTTTCTCTTAAGCTGGTCCTGCTCCTTGCAGCAAGGGGAAGAAACGGTCTCTAGCCTGAGCGATGTGTGTACCCAAACTTCCCATTGATTCAAGTGAGGGCAGAGCTGCTTCCCGAAAGGTAGGGAGGATCAGGCTCAAAAGGGGACCGACTTTGTTCTTTCTGAAATCTAAACAGAGCTCCTGGTTTCAGCGTGTTAGTACACTCGGGGAGAGCAAAGCTAACTCTACTAGTGGTGTGCTGCGACCCTGTCAGTACTGCTTTGCTACGCCTTCAGTATTGCAACTTCCTTTCCACTTACCGCACCCCCCACCAATTTTAAACTCATTCAGCTCAGCTTCTCGCCTCAGGTTTTTGTGCACGGGTTTGACACTGACCTACGAGGATACCTGTTGACAGAAATAGTTCTTTGATACTTTATTAAGATCTGCCAACTAGTAAAAAGTTGTTTAAAATCAGTTAAGAGGATGAAATGTGTTTTCATTGAAAGCAAAGTACCTTGCTGACGTCCTGCCTTTCTGTTACACTCTCTGTTCGCTTTGCTTTGCTTATAAGGAAGTAGACACAAAAATAGAAGTATTAAGGCACAACGAGTGGTGTGTAACAAAGTAAGTAGTGGTGCATTTACCCATTGCCTTTCGTTTCAGTGCTACCTTAATTCCAGAGCAACGTCGTCTCCAGCCTCAAGGGGCATCGGTATCTGCTGCCTGTCAAAACTGGCGCTTTTTTCATCCTGAGACTATCAACTCCATCTGTCACAAAAATCAGGACTAAATCTATTTTCCAGAAACTCGGTGATCTTGGGATCCTATGCGCTGTGGACTGATGTCTGTCTGAAAGTGCATGGAAGGTGGAATGGTGGTGTGGTATGGCTGGGAGTCTGTATGATTGATATGTTGAGAAGCATTCGTAAGGATTTGCTCCATTCTCATCAGTTTTACAAGCTGCGTGTGTTTCTCCTTCAGTACAGTTTTGCCTCTTCTGGTGTAAAAATTGTATTTGTGTTTTTAAATCCATGAAAACTGCATTCAGAAACCCTGCCTTCATCCACCTAGTTTAGAACTGTTTCTTTTAATTCTTGTTTAATAGTGTTATTAAAAATGCCAGATGCCATTCAGGCAGGGTGCAGTAAATACACATTGCTATCTACACTGGGCATTGCATTACTTTGCAGCCGTATTCACTGACGATAACACTGCTACCGGGTGGAAGTCGGCTAGTTTGGGGTGGGTAAGTTGGAGACGATGTTGCAGACGCTGTACAAAGTGCTGCAGCACTGCCTGATTGCTTAGGGAAACCCGTCCACGTAAGTGCAGCTGGAGAGAAGGGGGCCTGGATGCCAGGATGTTCCAGGCGTAGCGAGTCTGACAGAGGGGACTGCAATGGGGCAGGGTCGTGCCTTGGCATGGGACAGGGGCCTCCTGAACTTCCCCAGCATGGGAGAGCAGGAATGGCTGGCTATCTGTCCCAGTGGGGCTGCCTTCTGCGGACAGCTGGGGGATGCGCTCTGCCCTCTCCCAGTTCCTGCCTTCATCTGCAAAATCCATCCAGCTCGGCTGTCATTCATTTCTGGAGCAGAAAGCAGGCTATTTACTTTGTGAGGAATGGCAGCAGCTGAACTTCGGACCTCCCAGGAGGGGGAGTAGAGGAGCCTTCACTGCCGGCCTTGCATCCTTGAGTGGCTGGGAAGAGGCTGCAGTGGTGCTGCCTGAGCAGGAGGATCAGTGCATAGTCCCACTGCTGCTGACAGGCTTCCATGGTTGGGGACAGTGTTCATTTTGCCTGCTGGTCTGAAAGGCGGTGCATGGCCTGAAGCATTGTATCATTCATAGGCAGAGATTTTCACACACACCTTTCAGTTAAAGAGATGGAAGTTTCATACAGTAACAATAGTAATGGGAATGATGACTTTGAAATTTGGAATTTTGAATTATCTTTGAGTATCATACAACTGACAAAAATCGTAACAGAAAACAGCTGGGTTCTTCACTTCCCACACCTTTTAGCCATGTAGAATATGATCATCTACATCCAGGATTATATACCCTTTGTCAATAAATTAACTTCTTAAAATGGTTTAAAACATAATAGTCTGTCTTTATTTAATGAGCATTTGGATTCTGTCCATATTTGTAACTGCCATTTTGGGTAGGGACTTTGGGGCTCACAGTGCTCTGTTGGAGGAAGGAAATCTTTTCTTGTGTGGAATTAAACCTAGGGAAATAACTCTCTGCCCTGCGCCACCCCCCCCCCCCCCCCCCCCTTGATGCAGTTTTTCTAACAACAAAAATGGTATTATCAAATTCAGCTTTTCAGTTTTCAGAGTAGCTCTAAAAGTAATGAGGAAGGCAACTCTTGCTCTTTTTCACAAGGCACCATACAGGAAAGTGTATCCCATGACTGGACAGTAAAATAAGATCTTATAGTTTCTGAATTCCCACATTTGCTATGTTTTCTGTTTGCCATCCTTTCCTGTCCTAGCAATTAATATTGTTCTTTACACCAGCTCTCTAAATTATTATAGAGTCTTCCATCACTAGAGGTCATTTTGGCAGCCAGAAATGCCAGTATATATCTGATCTGGATTTACTGGAAAGACCCCTGGGCACCTTTTTGTTTAATCCCGATGTCTTTTCCCCCTTCTTATTTCTCACCCTTTCCTAATGGATCTCCTTTCCAACTCATGTTTTCCTTAATTCTTTCTCTGACCTATTTTACATTGAGAGTGTTTAGAAAATAAGAAAATCAGAGAGTCACAAAAACAGTTGACCTTAAAATTTAGCGGTTCACATTCAAGTGTAATTAAAAATACATGGCCTATATATGTGGTTAATTCCTCTCAAATGATTTCTACGCACATTTCTTTTATTGGATTATATTGCTTTTTCTACATTTCAAGAGATTTACAACTGCTATTAAAAATGGCTGGCGGGAGTCCTGTGAAACAATTAGCTGATAAAATTTCAGTTTGTGCATCCAGTAATATCTTAGTATGTGCCTGATAGAATACACACTGAGAGAGCACTTTTTCATCTTGAGGAAGGGATTAAATTCTCTACTAATAGAGGATTTCACCTGTCAGTGAAAGGTAGCCTCTTACCAAACTCTCTCAGTAGTTCTCAGAACCTTGGCATTATGGTGCATGGGGGTCATGGGAGGGAGTAAAAGTCCTACTCACACACCAACATTCATCCCGTAGAAATGGCCCAGTAAGGTGTCACTCACAGTAGCCTCTGCAGATGACTGAATATGGACATGTGCGTACTGCTGAGTTCTTGGATTTGATGTACCCTCAGAGACCCATAAATAATAACTTCTGCACTCTAGAGTTACAAAAGAAAAACCTTGTGACTTACCAGATTCCCAGCACAAACTGGGGGCAGGGGAATTAATATAATGTGTTCCCAAGTGGTGTCTGTTTCAATGGAGAAGTAAGGGCAAGGGAAGGCATCTAAATGAGGTTCTTGCTCCACATCTGGAGTAGTTTATCTTTTTATTAACTGTGCAGGGCTGTTTGGGAGATTGGTGTCCTAAGTTAGCCACCTAAACTAGGTGTGAATACTCCCCCAAATAGTCATTTATTCACTAGAATGTGCAGGGCTTTCCAGTGTGAGCATCCCTGCTCTCTCTTGCTTTAGTCAGAAGGAAAAATAATGAACAGGGAGAATAGTAAGTAATTGTATTGATCGACAGTCACCCCATTGAGGTGAAGCCCGTAGCCGATGAGACTACTGCCCTTCATGCACGATCAGTTAGACATTGTTACATTGGCTATACATTTTTAAGGTTATCTTTGCTAGTGTAAAGTCTTGTGAACATTATTAAGAGCATTCAACACCTGGCCTTCAGGCCAATTATTTTGAATTGATTCACCTATATATAACCTAGGATTGATCCCTTCTGGAACAGGTTGCACACATCCGCTTGCACACCAATCAGCCTGGGGCTCCTGTTGACACCTTATGATACTTTATAGCTTTTTTCCACTCAATGCACCCTGCAGACTGCCAGTGTGATTTGTTTATAGCCTGGTTCTTGAGACTATGTGCTGCATGCTATAAGTCGTGATTTGGGAATGTTTGGGAGAGCAAAGCATGCCGATGTAGCATTGGAGGACTGTGTGGGGACTGCGTAGGATCAACTGTGTTGACTCTGGAGTGTGCTACGTGTGGAGGTGCTCCCTGGTTGCCTCCCAGAAGACAGCCTGGGACTGAACTAACATGTATGCTGGATGGAATTGGAGGGACTCAATCCGTAAGCAACTGACTATACTTCATTATCTGAGGTGTTATGGGAGCAGAGAACAAAAAGAAGTGCAGATAGTCTTATCTTGTTACAGGAAGGGTAGGATATATAAAGAGAATGTGGAGAGGGCCTGTTTGGAAGAGTTGGAGGCAGGATATCATTAGCAATTTTTGAATGTTAATGACTTCGGTCCTGCAAATACAGTGCTGTAATGGTTAACTGCATACATAGAATCATAGAATGGTTTGGGTTGGAAGGGACCTTTCAAGGTCATCTCGTCCAACCCCCCTGCAATGAGCAGGGACATCTTCAACTAGATCATGTTTCTCAGAGCCCCGTCCAACCTGATCTTGAATGTTTCCAGGGATGGGACATCTACAATCTCTCTGGGCAACCTCTTCTAGTGTTTCACTACCCTCATCATAAAAAAAGTCTTCCTCATATCTAGTCTGAATCTACTCCCTTTTAGTTTACCCCTTGTCCTTTCACTACAGGCCCTACTAAAAAGTCTATCCTTATCTTTCTTATAAGCCCCCTTTAAGTATTGAAAGGCTGCAGTAAGGTCTCCCTAGAGGCTTCTCTTCTCCAGGCTGAACAACCCCAACTCTCTCAGCCTGTCCTCATAGGAGAGGCGTTCCACCCTGTCATGATTTTTGTGGCCCTTCTCTGGACCTGCTCCACCAGGTCCATGTCTTTCCTGTGCTGAGGACTCCAGAGCTGGACGCAGTACTCCAGGTAGGGTCTCACAAGAGCAGAGCAGAGGGGCAGAATCACATCCCTCGACCTGCTGCCCACACTTCTTTTGATGCAGCCCACGATACAGTTGGCTTTCTGGGCTGCGAGTGCACATTGCCAGCTCATGTCCTGCTTTTCTTCTACCAGTACCCCCAAGTCCTCCGCAGGGCTGCTCTCAATCCTTTCATCCCCCAGCCTGTATTGATACCTGGGGTTGCCCTGACCCAGATGCAGAACCTTGCTCTTGGCATTGTTGAATCTCTTGATGTTCAAATGGGCCCACTTCTTAAGCTTGTCCAGGTCCCTCCGGATGGCATCCCATCCCTCAGGCATGTCAACTGCACCACTCAGCTTGGTATCATCTGCAAATTTGCTGAGGGTGCACTCAATCCCACTATGTCATTGATGAAGATATTAAATGGTACTGGTCCCAATATGGTCCCCTAAGGGACACCACTCGTAACTGATGTCCATCTGGACATTGAGCCATTGACCACTACTCTGGATGCAAGCCAATTCTTTATCCACCAAATAGTCCATCCATCAAATTGATATATCTCCAATTTAAAGAGAAGAATGTTGTGATGTCAAAGGCCTTACAGAATTCCAGATAGATGACATCTGTAGCTCTTCCCTTGTCCACTGATGTAGTCACTCCATCATAGAAGGCCACTAGGTTGGTCAGGCAAGACTTGCCCTTGGTGAAGCCATGCTGGCTGTCTTGAATCACCTCCCTGTCCTCCATGTGCCTTAGCATAGCTTCTAGGATGATCTGTTCCATGATCTTCCCAGGCACGGGGGGTGAGGCTGACAGGTTGGTAGTTCCCAGGGTCCTCCTTTCTACCTTTTTAAAAACAGGTGCAATGTTTCCCTTTTTCCAGTCACTGGGGACTTTATCTGACTGCCATGACTTTCCAAATATCATGAAGAGTGGCTTGGCAACCACATCAGCCAATTCCCTCAGGACTCTGGGATGGATCTTGTCAGGTCCCATAGACTTATGTATGTTCACGTTCCTCAGGTGGTCTCGAACCTCATCTTTTCTTACAGTGGGAGGGACTTTGCTCCTCCAGTCCCTGCCTTGAGGTCCATCCACTCGAGAGGATACATAAACTTGCCTTAAACATATTTTTAATTCAGTGTCTCCTTTTTTTTTTCCATATGCCTTTTCCATTTATAATATTTACTTAACAATTCAGTAGCATCCTTGTAAAGTTGGAGATTGTTATTTATATATGAAATAGAAAGTATCATTGAGAGTATTTATCCAGTGCATCCAGTACAGTAAACATGGAAATATTGCACAATACTTTGCTGGACTTCTGCTTTTTTGAACTCTGTTCCAATCTAAACTACAAACTAGACCACACATACTGTTAAAACAAATCTATGAACAGAGTAGGACTCCAGCCCTTTTTTGGTCCTAACAAAGGCAAAAGTAATTATGAAGGCAACATGTTTCTGGTCACCTGTTAAGCCAGTTAGATAAAGGTTTTAAAAAACCACACACGCTGTCACTATGTCAAACCAATTTCAACCATCACAGTATTATAGGAGTTCTTTGTTGGACATGTCAACATATACATACACAAAAGCAGTTAGATGTTTTTTGTTTGGTTGTTGGTTTTGGTTTGTTGATTTTTTTTATTTTCAGATTTTTCAAATGTTTACAAACCGATTACCCCTGAAGCACCTAATAGATCTGTATTTCATTTTATGGATGTACTTCTTCTTTGAAATTAGTATAATACAAGTTTGCAAGAAATAAGAAATTCTGAGTTTTCCTCTGTAAGAAGCATGAAGGAATGAGTAGCTTTGTGGGTATGCAGAGTTCCATTCTATGTAGTCTGAAGGACAAAAAATAAGAGTAGCAGTTTCATTTTTGTGGTTTCAGATTACACCAACACAAATGTAACATGTACTCTGGAAGGGTAATACCTAATTTTGTCTCCTACTTCTTCTACTCCCAAATTCAATTTCTGTATTAGTATTTGAAGATGGCTGCAGTGAAACATGCCATTCAAAAGCATATCTCCAATCTGTTCAATTCAGTAGATATCCTTGATGTGTCCTGTGATGATGTTTGCCTAAAGCCTTGTTTACACACAAAAGTAGCTGTGGTTAAAATAAAACTGTCTTTGAAAACAATTTGATTAAAGTAATAAAAATCTAATTTAACATAAATTTGGAGTTAGCAAACCGATTTTGGGTGTGTTTCAGTAGGTCTCTTTAAGCACAGCTGGCTTCATATCATCGAGAAATGGTGATGTCTTTATTGAGTTGACCTGCTATAAAAGAGTGTCAGACTTGTTTATTACACCTTCTTAGAAGAGTTTCATTCTTCCATTGTACTAAACCAAAATGTGTATAGACTAAATAATATGCTAAACATGAAATAGGCATGCAAATATTTCAGAATCCTGACCCAGATTACCAAATTCAAATAAAACAGTGTTACTCAATAAACAAATTTAAGTGTGCTCGGACAAGGATTTGCTCTGATTTAACTAGGTCTTTTAAAACGCAGTTTTAGTTAATCAGTGCAACTGCTGGTACAGGCAGCAGTCTAAAATCCCTCTAGTTCATTTGTTCATTTGCTTGAAATACCAGAGGTGAAGAATGAATTAAGATGGCTTTTTATATAGAGGGAGATAGCTTGGATAATTAGCAGATTTTTATGACAAGAACAGCAGCTACATTCATGCAGGTACATGCATCTTTCTTCCTAGACTTCACCTAAAATTAAAAGATGTCAAAGTAGTTAGTAGAGTTCCGCTCCATTCCTCTACTACGCCCTTAGCTGTGGTATCTGAATGCCGGGATGAAAGAAAAACGTCTTTGTGTCTTAGAAGTTTAATTTGCAAAAGTGATGAATGATTCAGTTACTTCCATATTAGGGGCACAGTCTGAGACATTTCCAGACAGCCTAATTTTCAGAATATGTTGAGCAACTAACCTTTGAAAATCAGATTTTCTAGTTTGACATTCAAAAAAGAATCATTCACAGCTATGGAGAGCTTTGAAAATGTATCTCCTTTCTGCAGCTAACAAAAATTAAGGGCTTCAGAAATGATGGAGAAACACAGTTATAAACTTGTCACTGTGCCAATAATAAGCATTAAAATATTGAGGTGGGAGATCTTGGTAACAACACCGCATAATAACTGTGGTTTTCTTTTCAGGTGAAAGATTGTGTTCAGGGCTTTGATACATCAAAATATGCTGAGCCACCAGCCATTCTCAGATGTGTTGCAAATGAGTATTTTGTTCTTCCTAACAAACAGTAATCATTCTCCGTGTGCATTGTGGAGGTAAGATGCACTGTCGTCTTTCTGCTTGCCTGAGGCAACTGCTCTTTTCAAAGTTCCCCAAAAGGGATGGATCAGATTAGGGAGACTGTAAAGATGAGACTCAAGTCAGTACTTTGGGGAAAGTGGTTAGCAACAGCAGTGCTCTGGAGATTTCCCAAACTCTGGGAACTGAGTTGTGTGCTGGCATCATGCTGCTTTCTGGAGCCAGACCTAATATCCATGGCTGGATAGCCCAAACATGTCCAGAGGCTTACAGATATTAGACTTTAGAGATGGAAAAGAGGTTTTGGAACATTGTCCATCCCTATTGCAAGATTATGCAGTCAGTGTGAGATCAGTCATTGTGTTAAATTTTCCAGTGGTTTATTTTGGCCTATATTTAAATGTCCTAAGTGATAAGTTAAGGGGTTTCTACCACTTTCTTTCAATAGATTTCTTTGTTTGGAAACATCTCTTATAACTGATGCAAACTTTTACTGCCTTTAAGTACCATTGTGTATAGCTATATTTCATTTTCCCACCCATGTCATTTTCTGTCAACGTTAATTCTTGTAGTATTCATAAGATTAATTATTAGAGTAATTATTGGATAATTAGTTATTCATGATACCCATACCAATTCAGTTCACTATGATGCAGGTGAAACTGCTGTTTATGTAGCATTGTCTAGTAGCTTTTATCTGATCTGTTAGCATTCAGACCTTAAACAGAGCTAAAGCAGACTAGGGTTAGGATTTAGTATAATACCATTGCAAATATTCTTGTAAAATCCAGTCAATAGCATTTACATTTGCTTCATTCTGTTTTTCCATCGGTTTTAAACATTCACCCCACAAACCTATTTAGTACCTGTTTCTTTCTTTTGTTCACAGCCTTTACCCTATTCTGGACACCCTGCCTGTGCTTATGGGCTACAAGCTGTAATATAAAGGCTTAGAAATAGTGGACAGGAACTTCCCTAAATTAAGGTTCATGTCTTACAAGAAAAAATAGCCTTACAAATTTATACCCTGTCCTTGCCTTCCACATTTGGCATTTGCTTCTTTAATTTAGCTATAAAAGAGAGAAAGTTCCCTATTCTCTGCTTGCCTCTTTCTTAAGGTCCAAGTTGGACTTGTTCCAACAATGGTCTGAGTTAAGTTCACAGAACACTTGCTTTCATTGTAGTTGTCTCATACCAGTGGGAAGATGCTACAGAGATGCTATAGAGATGAGGTTTTGTAAGACACTCATGGTATGCCTTTTGGGATTGCAAAGGTAGTCCTGCTTGAAAACTTTTTATAATACCGTGTTTTCAAAGGATATGTCTATTTCATAGTTGTTTTTAACCTAAGTTTAACCTGAGTTATATAACTGCTCTAGACATTTTTTTTGACAGAAAAGTGGGATCATTAACTGATTGCTTGCTTTGGGTTAGCTGGGCCCTATGACTTCCAACATGTTATTTCTCCTCAACTGGAGTGAATTCTCATACACTGAAAAGCTTAGCAGTGTGTTCCAATGTAGCTAATCTGATGTTTACTGAAAGGTAGTGAGTTTCCTCAAGGTGAGATCAAAGGATCATATATGCATTTGGGCAGTACCAGGGTCTTTTACATTTTTTTCACCATTCTTTATTTCCCTGCAGAATGGTTGCCCCTTTGTGATAACATCTTTATACTTATTTTCCCTATGCCTCAATTTTTTCCCTTACATTTTTCTGTCTCCGGCCCTTTTTTGATTGCATTTTTTGCATTCTGCTGACATTTAGGAAAAAACAGCAGAGAAGAGGTCCTCTATTTGACCATATTTATTGATACTGCTATAGCCTCTCCGGTTGCCTTTTGCCAACTTTCTTAACTGATTTTCCCTTCACAAAATTATTTGTCAAAGGCAAAACATTGTACAAACTCATACCTAAATGTATTTCTATAAGAATGTGCACCAGGATCATTTGGGTGGCCATCTTGGAGTCCTTCTGTGGATTTGGGAAGAGACCAGGAGTTACCACCAGGTGGAAGATTGCAGCCTGAATGGCACACTACAAATATTCAAGTCTTACACCTCAGATCAGAGCAGATAGTTCAGAGCAAGCCATTATTTGAATAAATTCACATAGAGTGTTTATGTGACAAAATATAAGTTTGCTTGCACATCATTTGTGAACAGAAAATGGGGCAAAAACTGTCAAACAAGAAGCTTTTTGTGAATGGTTCAGACAGTATTAGTCTTCTTTCAGGTGGAATGTGACCCTGCTAACCCTGAAGTGTGAGTTAGACCTTTGATGTTCAAGGGGATTCAGAATTAGGCAGGCAGAATTCATCCAGCCTGAGACAGTAGAGTGTAAGAGACTGGTGCAAACTCTCCCTTTCAGTTAAAGGAGGCCTGGTTTGTAACCAACCTTGAAACTGAGAACTAGATCTAGTAGAATACTTCGAAGATCTGGGCAAGAGGTGGCAAGACATCTGTTCCTTAAAAAAAAATAAAAAATGATGACGATAGGAAGGAAAGAAAATGGAGGAGAAATGGTAGCGATAACAGGGAAGAGAAATTGCTCTTTTCTCCTGTCTTCTCTCCTGTTTTTGAAAAAGTAATTAACATATATTGAATTATCACTGTCATCCTTATCACATTAGCATTTACTGTGCTGGACCATTTAGCAAGGAATAAAACACCTTGGTCTTTTACATGTTTTGATTTGACAACTCAGTGCAAGAGAAACAGGGTTTTTTTTTCAGAAAAACATGAATGTTGTAGGGAAAATGTCCTGATCACAGGTGAAAAGCATCATAATTTTTCTTCATTTTTGGTCATTTAGATTCAGTGTAATCCCAGTAATATTCACGTCTGCAGGATATCCCTGGATGAGAAAATTTCCATTGGATAGGTACAGCTATGTAATAAATAAATTAATGTAGTCAGACTGCACACCTGAAAAGGCACAGGGAGAATACAAGTTACATTTCTTTTGAAACAAGTAGGCATTTATGGTAATTGTGGATGAAAATCACCCCTGTACTAATAGCCAGCAAAAAGCCCTGTCTATCCTCTTTCAGGAACTACAACTTAAGTGCTTAAAACTGGGCAGATTTAAGGTTGAAAGGGAGTGTCTATACGGTCCATCTATGTGAGGAAAGATTTTTATACAGGGAACAGGTCTTTGTCCCTAATGAAATCTGATGGAAATGGGCTCTGTTCATGGAACATGCCCTGGAAACAGTGAGAAAGAGGAAAATCTTCTCCACATTGGTAACGTGGTGAAAACCCAATTGCAGTTGTGTCGTGGCTTTAGAAACGTAGGCAGCAATTTCATCAGCAAGCACTGTCCTGCAATTTGGGTCAATATTTCCCCAGGAATGTAACGCCATTCATCATGTCCCTGCAAGCTTTCTTGATTTTTCTCCCCATGTATAGTGCTGGATTATTTTTGTCTGCCGTAGGATTTTTTTACTGGAACACATTAAACAAAGCTAAATTCAGTAAATGAAAATCGTTAAAACTGCTTTATATGTCACAAAAATACAAACGTATGATATTTTTTTCCCCAAAAAAGTCAAAGTATTGAACTGTCGTGGTGTTTAGGAGGAAACAGCTTCCCTCTTTATTCAGCTAAGAGGTAGTGTACAAGGTCATTCATTTAGAAATAGGGTATTTTCCTGTACTTTACTAAATCTTGTATTTTAAAGGTAGGAAAACAGAAATATCAAAAAGTCTCTATGATATATAATGCATACTGTGTTTTCTGACCCTTAGAAAGAGCAGTTCCCTCAGTGCACTCTCCCTGTTCTCAACCCTAAGTAATCTATTACCCACTGCTACTCTTATCTGATGGCTTCTCTGTGGAATTAACTAGTCCTGTTTCAGGAACAAATTCTTGTGCTGGATAAGGTCAAGTGGAATAAGTTTTTGGTGACCAAATTTTAATCTTGCTTCATTGTAAATCATGAGAAAGCATACTGATTTTCATCAGTGAGAATCCTTAATTAGACCGCAGGTCTCCAGTGATTGCTTTGTAATGTCACAAATGATCTGTAATCCACTTCTGAGGTCACAGAGAAATCTCCCTATGTTTGGTTCTGTTCTGACATCATTGTTTCTTTCTAACTTTGTGCTTTATATATTTATAACAGAATAACATGCTTGGGGCACCTTTCATTTTTTGTCCTGTAAGAGGCTAATAAACCATTAGGGGTATTTTACAACATGGTGAGTGCTATTTTGTAGTGTTTCATTAGCCACAAATCCACAAGTCACCTTCAGGAATTCCAGATGACAGACTGAAGGTATTTTTGCAGCTGTTCTATAGGAGCTCATGAAAGTCTTGTTCTCTTTAAAGAAAAAAAAAAAAAGACTTTTTTATGTATCTGTCCTTTTGACAGTCCTCTGTAAAGCAAGAAGGCGACTCATCTCTGTTACAGCTCAGTACTGTGCATTTTATCCATATGCCTGTGGATAGTTCAAATATCATCTCTCTTGTAAAATACTTTTGCTGTAGCATTGAATGAAGTGAATGCCTTTGAATAGGATATAATATGCTCCAAAATGCTTTGAATGGCTGTTCGCTTAATAAAATATCGCCTAAAGCGATGCTATCTTCTGACTATTATATGGTGTTTCATGAGTTGACTTTTAAATTGAATTCCCTGCCATCTTTATGTACCGGAGAACATCTTGAAAAAATCATACTACAAATAGTGACTGTTTTCTAAAGGTCAAAGAAATTGTAAGGGGGAAAAAAAAGTCTTTTCTGAAAAGAAATATTCAGGAAGCCCTGAATATTTATATACTGATATCATCTTTAGACCTCCAGGGTGTTTCAGAGTACAGACAGCTACAGTTTTTAATAAAAATGTTTTCCAAACTGAATTTCATTTCTCATTTCAGATATATAAAAAAAGATTAGTTTCCTGACTCATACTTCTTTGTTTGAGTTTTAACAGTTAATGTTTGGTCCTTTTCCAAAACAATTTTCTGTCCATTTTAAAAGTGCTAAGGCTTGGGATATAGAACTGCCAAGGACTGTTTAGAAAAACATATGCTAAAGACTTGCCTACAAGGTAGTGGACGGGGATGAACAATTCATTTTAAATGGCCTCTGTTTACATGACAATATTTTAGCATGTATTACCTAGTGAGATAATGCACGTTCTACCCTGCTATTTTAAAATTGTAGTTGGTTTACTGAGTATTAAGTTAGTGTGCAGATGTCTGTGTTTGTCCACCTGCTCTGAGTGCTCTTTTGGCAGTCCTCCATTTTTCATCCTTACCAGGATGCACCAGCAACTACTGTTCTTTTCATAGTGATGAGATATCATCTACCAGTTCAAGTGCTAGTCTTTCTCAGGATCAGTCCATTTACATCTGTGCACTATATCGCTGTACCGTGTTTTCTACACCTGCCCTGAGACATAAAGAAGAACTGCCTCTGCTTGCCATCTGGGGAGAACTGAAGGGTCAGGAAATCCTTGAAATAAAATATCACCACAAACATAATTAATGGACTCTGACAGTCATCAAAAAATCTGTGGAGTGCAATAGGAAAGGACATCTTTCTCTTTATAAAGAGTACAAGGCCAGGTAGAAGGTGAAGGAGCAAAGAATATGAAGACCTTAAATAACATCCAATGCAGTCAGACAGAGGTACAACCTGGTCTTGGCCTTCAGTAACGTTCCAAACATTGGGAAGTCGTGTGAGATAGGGTATGAGACAAGACAGCAACAGAGTAGTAATGAACACTTCACAGCAACAGCCTCACAGCCCACCTTCCCACATCAGACAGATTGGTTCTCTTCTGACTGGCAGCAAGATGTCGGATTTGCAGATGAAGACAGCCATATGTTTCTGCATGGCCACAGGAGAGCTGCCCCTGTGCACACCTGGGTGGACTGTGCACAGTGGCTTGGTAGCTGGCACAGGAGGTGGCTTGCACAACTGAAGGTGTATGGTAGCCACTATGTAGGTGCAGTTGCTATCATCATGGAATGAAGCATTTTATCTGTGTTGGCTGGACACCATGGCATCCAAAAAGATATGGGTTGTAGGATGTCATAAATTGTGGGGGATTTGTGAGTTTGAAGCCTGTCCCACACTATTATTCGTTGTCTGTCTTCTACATTGTCTGTAATAACTGGCCAGGCAAGACCCCGGATAATGTGGGGGCCCATGGCAGGACACAGGATTATCAAATACACAGCCTGATTGCTGAGGGCTGAGTACAAAGGCAGAAGAGATGGTTGCCTTGTGCCTGTAGTTACATAATATCTCACCATCTAGTATGGAGCAGTTAATGTGACCAAGACAGCTGCTAAATGTGACCTAGACAAGCTCCATATGAACCACATGTGCACGCACCATGGCCCCTGCAAAACAGAGACTGTGTAGCTTCATGAAGCAGCAATGTGCATGTAAGGGAAGGGAGAGAACTCATCTGCAAGCACTGGAAATGTGAGCTCCTCTTCAGGGGCTCTGCAGTTTGTGCAGTCCCCAAGGAGCACAGGTTAGTGGAATTCTACTTCCAGGACTTCCAGGCTTTGTGCACACCTGCGCAGGTGTATAGAAAGACTAAGATATTTTGGGTAGCACCCAGAGGTGGAACTGCGAGCAGTGGGAGTAAATTAAGAAAGAAAAGACATTCTCACCTTGGAGAAAATCACTAGAGGGTGATGGAAGCTTTGTTATTTCTGTGTTTCAATCCTAGACTAGGCAAAACCAGAGAATATGTGGCAAGGAGAAAGGCTTAATTTCAAAAAGGTGGGCTATGGGTTGCCTGATTGCATTTTGGCCAAAAAGAATGGGACTGGAGAGGTTTTTTTATACACTGTGTCAGTTTTTTCTGGGCATTTACTGAACTCGGGTTTGAAAAGAAGCAGTGAAAAAGAAATATTTGCTTTATCAAAAGGAGTCTATGCAATAAATTAACCTTGAAAGAAGAAGGTTCTCTCTGCCTTGAAGCAGATGGGGTGTGGAGGAATTTGCTCAAAGGATTCCTTGGTGGGTTCTTCAACCTGGCAGCAAGGAAACAAAGAGGTGAAGAATCCTCCCATCTGTCCTTCTGAACAAAGAAGTGATGTAAACGAAGGAGACCTTACGCTAGCTGAAATCCCTGGGTGCTGCTGTCTTAGATTCTCATAAAGCAGGGCTTGACTGTAGCATTCCAGGTCCATGCACAGACTTGGCAGATAAAAATCATAGCATATTTTGTGACTCCTGCAAACAAAGTAATGAATGCAATAAAACTTTCATGTTCTCTCTCTCAGAGATGAGATGAGAGAGAGAGGGAGGAGTGAAGGAGAGAGAGGAGCTGGGCTAGTTGCAGTGTTCTAGTTTGGTACCTATATCCTGCCCAACTTGTCAGTTTTCACTTCCTCAGCCCTGGCTTCAGAGCTCCTCAGCCACTTTCCTTTTCATTTTTCTCCAATCACTCCAATATCTACCATGCCCTCCATGCTCTCTTTCAACTTGCACAATCTGTGCCACTCTCACTTTCCCATTGTATTTCTTTGTGTACAACACACTCATTAAAGAATAAATGTACCATACATGCCATGTAAGTATCTTCATTCATAGCCATTGCTCCTTTTCTTTCACAGTCCCTCTTCCCTCTTCTGTTATCATTTATACAGATAAAAAAATTCCTCAAGAAAGTGTTCTGTTGTATTGTTCTCTCTCCACATGGTCTGTAGCAAAGTCTCATTGTGGGATGTGAAAAGAATGCAGGAAAAGAATGACAGGCCATAATAATAATCTCTGATTAAATAGATACAGAACACACTCTGGGCAAAGCTGGAATCTGGTGTTCTACTTAGCATCTATCTCCTGTTCCACATTTCATAGGCAGATGTGTTAACTACACCTACAGTTTCTGTATGTTTCCCATTATAAGGCCCCTTCTTACAGTTGCTGCTAAGTTTGCCAAATTGTTTTAACTGTGCAGGCGGAAAGTTTTCCATTCTGGGTATCTACTTCAGGTTGAATTTAGAGGGGCTTTAGAGGAAATAAAGTATGCTATTCATCTTTAAATTAATCTAATTTCAGTTGACTCTTCCATCTTACAGTTTGAAGCAAGCCTCTGAATTTTGTGGCAAGAAAGAAGAGCGTATGCCGCCCTCATGCCAGAATGTGCCCTTTGCTCACTTCTGTTGGGTGGGGAAAACACTCCTCACCTATTTGGCCATGGTTTGGTTTGGTTTGAAATAATTCAGCAGAAACTTAAGAATTAACTGACACTTTTGCCATGGAGTCCTTCTCTGCTGAGCATGCCCCCCAGCAGACCAGCAGGCACTGGGTACAATTTTTTTTTTTCCTCAATTTGTTCTTTTGGGTCTTTCTTTGGCACCTTTTGGCAGGGAGTTGCAGTAAAAGAAGGGCTAGTTTCCTGGTTAAGGCAGATGAGGACTTCTTCAGCAACTCGATTGTTTCTCTACATCTCCTGCTGGACCACCATTTGAGTCAGTCTTTTCTTGTGCAGCCATTAGGTACATATTTTCCTGCCCATCCAGAGAACACATCTGCAGACAGGTTTGCAGAATGGCTGGGAGCTCACAGGATTGACAGAGGCTGATTGTAGATGCCCCATACATGCAGTATGCAGTCAGGTTCTAGCTATGCCAAAAAAACAAAACTCCAGCAACTTGTTTTTGACAAGTTTGGTGTTCTTTTTTCAGCACTTCACACTCCCAGGCTGTAGGGTGGGAATAGAAAGCACCGAACCTGCAAGTGGTCTAGCACGGTGAGACCATCCCTAGGCACGGTGAGAGCATCCCTACAGCAGCAGTCAGGAGGGAGTGAATACTTATGCATGAAGTGCAGAGCTTAAGTACATCATGTCAAATAAGTTGGAGGCCCATGTAGGAAATAGGAAGATCAGAAAGAAATAAAAAATAGCAATCTGCTTACTGAATAAAGCACAGCTTGGGTGGGTCAGAGGGAGGTTTGTGTGGCTATATGGTAACTTATATAAAATATGGATTGGACAAATGGCATTAAGGTTGGGAAATCTTGCAGCTTCTCATTCCTAATTCTTGAGAGCTTGACTTTCCAGCCTGAACAACCTTCTCACATAGGTGTTTAAAAATGTAGAAGGAGACATGTACAGTCTGTGGCAGCTCAGTTTCATTAGCATAAGTTTGGGATTTGCTGTTCCTGCCATGTATGTTATATAAAAACTGTTCTAAAATACTTTGGAACTTTGAAAAAACATTTTCAGGAGACTGTTCCTTGTGTCTCTTGGCCTGTTAAGCAAAGTGCCTTGACTGCCACGAGGAAGAGAAAAATTAAAACTAGTACTTTTAGCACATATCTAAAATAATTTAAGATAATTTCCATGAATAAAAATTCACTGTTTTAAAGCCCAGCATCTCAGACTCTCTACATTTCAGTGAATTGGTCTACTAGGAAGCTGCTGAAGTTCTGTCTGTTTCATTGACTAGGACAATACACACATACAGCTTTAAAAACAAGACAGTTTCATAATTTTCAGCATTAATCTTGCCTGTCCTGGACCACATGCAGTTATAATTTCTGAGGAAATTCCACTTCTTTGGTGGGGGGAGGGAGGAAATACTTCCGTGGCAGGTTGGCTTTAAAATATAAATGGTGCTGTTTGAAGCAGCTTAAGAGCCAGGAATGCCAGACTGAGTTGGGGAAACTGATTAATGGGCAGGTGATGCAATCGTAGTTATTGTGATAAATTGCTTGGATATTTCTTTATCAAATACCCTGCAGTACAATATGTCACATGATTATCACACACACACATAGAGCCTACATACGCATAGGCAGATGTCTTGGGGCAGATCCTTGGCAAGCATAAATTGACTGAGCTTCCCTGAAGTCCCTTTAGGTCTTGGAGCTTTGCCATTTTGTACCAATTAAGAACTTGGCCCCTTTGTCTCCATCTATGTTCACTAAGCTGCAGACCAAACTGATGATTATTTGTCTTAGTAAGTGTTGCAAGTTTCTGGCTCTTATTTGCTAATGAAAAAAAAATGTTCTAACATGAAACTGGGCTTAGATCCCAGTTTTCAGTCATACTCTCCATTAAAAGATGAAGGATGTGGCATACATCACCTGAGAAGCATAAATCAAATAGTAATAGTGCTGTTGTTTTCCTAAAGAACGCAGGGAAGGACTTAATTGCGTTCACATCTCCTACTGCATCTAGCCTGCTGTCCTGAGTCAGTTGCATTAAGATTGAGAAATCCTTACTAGGGATACAATGCACACAATGGTTACAGTCACTGATGTAATACTGGCGCCAGTAAGCTTTATTTTATTTAAAAAAATACTACTTTCCATGTACTTTAAAATAGTATAGACATAAAATATTTTTAAAAAAAACAGAAGCTCTGTCTGTGTAATTTAATGCTGAGCCTTAGCAAAACAGGCAAAGTTCCAAATATTTTTCCCTGCTCAAATGGTTTAAAATATGTTTCCAAGGGTGATTTGGCTGGAGAGGCGACCACTGGGGAATTACAAGCTGAAAAGTTTTATTTTTTGTGAAGATCTGTATTTCTGTGAAGAAACCGCAACTGCTTTTAGGGTTGGCCAGGAGCCAGAAGTAAGGTATGCTCTAAAAACATTCACTCAAGTCAAGTCTCATTAATGAAGCTGAAAGCAAAAAACATTCTTCTTAAAAGAAAGACACTGAGATAAGTCCATTGCAAACAGAATACTTCAACTAATATGTAAGGCCCCTGTGCTGTGAAGACTTCTGCTCCCATTTCCCATACCTTCCCACTCACACCAAATTTTTGCACCACTAAAATGAAGGGAGTCATCCTTGCATAAGCGTTTGCCAGATTGGGGCCTCCCTTTGTACTTAATTAGTGTTTGACATATTCAGTAGGAAGTCAGAACAACTAGAGGCATACGTAATGCATAATTTTGCATTGCCAGGGGAAGTTTAATTTACGAGCTTGTTATACTCATAGCCAAATGTTACTTTTGGCAAAAAGAATGTTTACAATGTTGTTGTTTGGACAAATTACAGCTATTTTTTCTTCAAGGCCTGGTCCATGCACCCCTGAAGGCAGAGAAGATTGTCACTGCCCTCTTTCTGCCTGCTTGTGGACATCTGACATTTTGGAGGACTTGGCTCTTAGGAAGCCTGTGAGCAAGCCATTTGGGAGGCACCTGGGCTATCTTCTCTACATGCCAGGTAGCACCTACCCTCTTTGTTTCAGTGCCTGGGCTAAGACCTTGGCAGAACTAGGCACATCAGTCCCATCTGTGTGGTAGGGCTCCTGCTCTGCAAGCATCACCTGCCTTCCTGTGCTGGACATGTCTTCCTAATATGCCTAAATCTAGACTGGCGTGTGTTATCACCTTGCTCCCATTTAAAAAAACATTACAAACTAGAGCAGCACTTGCATCCCCTATGTGCCCGGGGGAACCTCAGCTTGGAGCACATGGTGATCTCTGACAATCAGCTTCAGAGAACAACTCTGGTCATTCTTGCTCAGAAATATTCCCATGGTTGTGGTCAGGCCTTTTTCACAATAACCTGGCAGTTAAAGAGTTTGCCGAGAAGCTGGAAGGCAGAAGCATGCACCTTCTTGTTGGCTGTTTCTCTGGCCTCATTACTCTGGCATTCCTCTGTGCATGATGGTACAGCTTCGACAGGGAAGGTGGGAATGACCTCTCCAGAAATACCTGGTAAGACATGTTTTCCTGATAGGTCAGAATTGCAGGGTTTTCATCCAGTGTGGTTTCAGAGACCTGGCAGCCCATGATGTCCCTTCTTGGCAGATTGCTCATGCCAATATGCCATCATATAAAGAGGGGAACCCCCTAGAAATAGCCATATTATATTTGCAGTCCTAATCAGATTGTGCCTCAATGTATGGAGTCTGTGCTTTTAGACTAGGTGAATAATGTGCAACTTGAAGTGGGATATCTGAGAGGTGTGTGCGTGTTTAAGCACCCATTTGCTATCAGCACTTCCAATGGAGTAGTCTGCTGTCCACCTGCTTGGCTTCTGGGTCTCCTGAACTTCTCTTTGAAGACATTCACCTTTTTCTGTTGACCAGAGTGGGAGTTTATATACTGAATTCTGACTTATGCAGCACCCACCTGGGAGTGTGTGCCTAATTTTTAGAAGTCATTAATCCCTAAATTAGAAGCACTACGTCCTTTCCCTGGATCTCTCTCCAAACAAGAGGTGCTTTCATTTTGCCACCTCTCCATTTACTTCCCCCTTAATCATATTTCAGGAAATAGCTACTTTGTGCGGTGTGCTCCCCTATGGTGAAGACCAAAGAGTGGATGAGAGGAAATCTAATTAATCCTGACCAGCATAGCATTTAAGGTAATTTCATGACTGACTTCAGGAGGACTCGTGTCCAGCTCCCCCAAGGCCCTGACAGCAGCTGTGTCGTGGAAGCCAGCGGCCGGGAATTAGTCTTGCTGTCCATGTTGTGGAAGAGTCAGTACTCGGAGCAGATTCATACCTTCAACAGACAAACTTTAACTCTAGTCCAGACTGTTATCACTGCAGTTTTAGTGTTCAGTTAACAATAAGTTATTGCCTGGTAAGAGTGGTAGGGATTATTATATAGACACTGGGCCTCAGGGAAATGGCATATGCAACTATTGCTGCACTTTGATCATGACGTCCTAAGGGTCTTGGTATGCACACCAACTTCTGATTATATTTTACAGCTTTCTCTGCTGTTTTCCTGTGTCTAATTCCTTTATGAAAGAAAGGAACAGAAATATTTTTAGCAGGCCAGGGAATAGCCATGGTACCACAATGCAGATCACAGAATGTATTGCAGAGGTGACCCATCCTTTGAGCAGCCCTCAAGGAAAATCTGAGATTTATCATCTGTTCAGAGATTGAATAATTTTTCATGTGAAATCCTTTTTTTTGATTATCCTGATTTAGCTTCTTGACCAGCTGCTTTATTTTGATTTTATATTTTTACTGCAGTGTAGTTTAGTGCTCTTTCATCCTCCATTCTTTCATTAACTTTTATGATTTGTCCCAAATAATATCTGAGAACTGCCTTACTGAGATTGTGTGAAAAAAACAGAAAGAATTAGCAAAAACATTTTAAAAGGCTACACATGCAAATATTGCCAGGGCTTTTAACTGTGATCGTGCTCTGAAGGCTGACTATTGAATAGCTGTGCTCTTGGCAGTCTAACTTCTGGAGCTTCTAGGCTGAAGTAGGCAGTCTCTTCTCCAGAGAGTTATTTAATGAGCTCCTCTGTTTTTATAGAACTACCGCAATGAGTCCTTACTCCTCCTCCATACTGCCAGCCTCCTGCTCCACACACACAGCCTCCAACCTGAAAACCAATATGTGCATGGGGAAGCACAAGTCAAACTTCTGCAGTGGCATTTCATAACGAAAGCTCACTCTCTGGAAATCTTTCTCCATTTAGATAATGTCAGAAAAGGTTGCTCTAAATTGAGTCAAGAGTCAGACAGTGGAATGCAAAGATTCCCCCCCACTGCTAAGCACAATTTAATAAATCTGAGTAAGTGTGTCTCCAGGTTATATTCATTTACCATAATCTCTTCTGGCTGAACCAAACTACCAGGACTGGATTCAGAGAGCTCAGTGGCACTTATTACATTAGCTCTGTGGTAACCTCTTCACGGGTTGTTGAGTGATTCTTGCAGAGCTCATAATGCTAGATATTAGAGACGTCTAGCTTTACAGTGCTTGGGGGAACATGTCAGGAGCAGAGCATCTGCAGGAAGATTCTTTTCTGAATCAGTCCTCCCAGCCCCCGTGGTCAGCAGTTGCACTTCATTGGCCCATCATGGTCATCCAATTCCTTTTTGAAAGGGTTTGTATTCTTTTGGGCTGTACCACATACTGTAGCAGAGGAGTCCACATCTTAATTATGCACTGTGTAAAGAAGTGTGCAAGGGATTTGTTTTATATCTGCTACCTGCTATGTTCACAGGCCTGGTATTGTGGGAAGCAGTGAATAGCCATTCTCAGTTTGCTTTTTCCACAGCACCTATGACTTCATCAATATCCCACTCAGACATCTCTTTTTTTAGGCTGCAGGTGCTAGTCTGTCTAATCTCCACCAATTAATCCCTGCGAACAAAGTTACACAGATTAAACTACTTTTACCTTGTAATAATTGTCTTTCAGAAATATCTAATATCTGCTGCTTGTTATTTTGCTGTTTGGATGTCTTGATAAGAAAAGAGAGAGATGATAGAGCAGCAAAAGATGAATTAAAATTGTGTATAAATGAGGTAGAACCCCCCACCAGATTGCTATTTTCTTACAGCGAATCCAAAAGGCCAGTTGCCCTTTTGGAGGTGTGGCTGGTCTTAGACTTAGGTTGTGGAAGGAAGAGAGTTCATCTACGTATGGCTTGATGTTATGCCTGGTGAAATTAGCTGGTGTCTGAAAGTCACTGCTTGGAGCTGACTCAATTAGACATGTAGCTCACAGCCTTTCACTGAAGTTGGCATGGGCTTCATTATTAATAAAGTCGCATGCATACATTACAGCTGGTTAGCAAATAATGTATTTTCATGGAAACACTAGGTATCGCTCTGTGGAGCGGTTTGAAATGCTCCTTCAAGTTCTGTACATCCATACCAATAATATATAGGATTTTTTGGCCTCTTGGTGGGGATGTGATGTTGGCCATTAGGAGTGACCATATGCCTATTATTCTAGCTAGTAACTAGGTTTAGTTTTTAATTTTAAAAGATGCATTGACTGCAAATCTGAGTTGGGCTTTTTTCCAGTTAATGAATGATCACATACACAGTGAATCTTCAGGAGACAGTGGAACTATTCTGCTTGTGTTGTCACACATGGTGCTGAGGATGAAATATTTCAACAAATCAAGTACAATCATCATCACAATTTGTTTTCCCTTTCAACATGGCAAGTACCTTAGCCCAAAGCCTGTTCTTTAGGGAGTAAATCTATTCCATGGTGTATTATGCTGGAATGTGCAATAAAAATAAATTATTTCATTTGCACAATCTCTAAGAAAACTGCAGCTGCTCAGCTGCATCAGTAAGGAAAAAACACTTGAAAACTTCAAAGCGCTGTGGCAAGTTCCTTCTGCCTTTCTACCCATGAAACCTAACAACTGTGTCTGCTTTATTCATTAGGAAGCCATTGGTTGAGTAAGAAGCTAATCATGCCATAGATGCTTCTAAGAAATGGGACATTAGGGAAACTCCATATTACATCTGTGCTGAAGGTATCCTGAGCCTCCAGAGAGAGAAGAAACATTTGAATTAAAAATGTAGATCCTAAAATGTGAGAAAAAGGTATTAAAAAGAATGAAATACCTAATCTTTTTACTAAATTATACTATGCACAAAATACAATCATAGAATCATAGAATAGTTTGGGTTGGAAGGGACATTTAAAGGTTATCTAGTCCAACCTCCCTGGAATTAGCACAGACACCTTCTATTAGATCAGGTTGCTCAGAGCCCCATCCAACCTGACCTTGAATGTTTCCAGGGATGGAGCATCCACCACCTCTCCGGGCAACTTATTCCAGTGATTCCCCACAAATAAAAAGACTATTCCTTAACTTGAAGATAAATATAGACAGCTGTATATAGGATAAAGCCAAATATGTCTAAGAATGCTTGTATTTTACTTTAAAATATTTTTGAAACTTTAAAAAGTTTATGTGTTTGTTTTCCTGAAGACATTGCCTGCCTTATAGCTACAGAAAAACACTTGAGAACCCTTATGAGGATAAAAATTTGAAGAGCACCTGAATGAAGGAGCCAACCAAAATGAGCTGGGCAATAAAAGTTACAATTTCACAAGTAATTTCTGTGCTTCCACATCTGAGTACCTGCTCAGCACAGTTACAAGGAGTGCCTTTCAATCTATTTTTCAAAACTGTGTATATGAATTGTGAGGCCACATCCCACTTCCAGACTCGATGTGGTCCATTTGGGATTCTTAGCTTAGCTGCAAAATGAGTGTGTCTCAAGATTCAAAGAAACACATTTTTAGAAGGGTTAAAACACTTGTGAAATTCTCAAAGTACCTGGAAATAGAAATCTTATTGAAACCACACTTTTTTAATGAACTGCAGTTTATCTACAATTTAAAAGAGGACATTAGAGTGCACACAAAAAGAGCTAAACCTTGAACACTGTAGAAATACAAGAAGAGTATTTTGTAGCTTTACTTGGTAAGTACAGATTCTTGTTTTAGAAGAGCACGGGGGGGTATGATTCTGAAAGCTGTCATTTCTCTTCTGAAACAGTGCAGCAAACTCTCATTGCATTCTGGTTTTGAGCACCCAGAGAGACATACCCTGAATTGTCCACATTCCTCTGAAATCCTATGGGCAATTTCCAGAGGTAACAAATAAGTAATATCACTGTACTCATTTTTTTATTTGCATTCACCAAAATAAAAATAGAATCTTTTCAATGGATAGCATGAAAACACAAAATGTCCGCATGGAAACAGACTATCATAAATTTTGGCAGAACTTTGAGAAAACTGAGTACACTTTTTTATTTTAACAGACTCTTGAGAAGTATTACAGAGCTAGGAGACTTGGTGATGCTTTCTAAATACCCTCAGACTCTTGGATTTTGTTTTCTACTGGTTAACTTAGATTAAATACCAGTTAAAATTCGTGCCTTATTTTTGTAATTCAGAATTATTAAATAAAATATTAGGGCCAGCAAGGCAGACATGCCCTGATAAATTACAGTGTACTTTTACTAAATTAACAATGTGTTAGCTTTGACATCAGCTGTAATATGATCCAGTATTGCGAGATGCACTTTTGGATCCTGACATGTTTATTGTTAAGCCTGGCATTTTTGCCGGATTTTATTATTATTATTATTAAGAGCTGAATGCATGTAGGTTATGGGGCTGGATTTTTTTACAAAGTGACAATGTGCAAGCTCCTGCTTGAAACCACTTTACATGCCAAATGAGGTTATGGAGAGTCTAGAAGTGAGAGCAAAAGTCACTACACAAAAGGGCTTGTGTCTTAAGATGTTAGTCTGGAATTTACCTTTACATCAACCTCCTGCTCTACTCAGACAAAAATGTGCTGAATGTCAGTCATGGATGGGCAAACTAAGGGTATTGCCGGTCTCTTGACACTGCACTATTTGGATATGATGGATGTGGAGAAATTTAATCCATCCAGAGGGAATCAGGTGGCACTGTCAGGACAAAGAGTGCAAACTACTTTGTACTGGAAAAAACTTTCCATTTTTGTCTTTTTGTGCCAAAAATGTTACAGTGTCCAGCTGTTCTGTGTTAAACACTAAATCTACTAGAGAAAAGAATCTCAAAGAAAAGGTTAAACATCGAATAGCAGTTTCTATTGGTTGGATTATGTTTAGATCATATAAAACATGCTAAAAATCATTTCCCAGGCACTGTTAAAACATCTGCTTTCTGGATTAGAAAGCTAGACATTCAAATCCAAGTTGGGAAAAAAAATGATAGCCAAAAGCTGTTTTCTTTAAAGGTCCTTTGCTGCAAACAAGTGAATTGAGTGTTTGTGATATCTTCCTATTATCCCCGAAGTCAGTGTGAGCAGACTGAGAAAGAAAGCAGATGTCCTACAGACTGAGACACTGTTATTTGAAGAACAATATAAGTAATCTTCCAAAAACCAATTATTTAATTTGGGCTTTCCTTTATGTCATCCCTGCACTAAAACTGAGTGTTTTCCTTTGTCCTTTTAAATCCAGAAAGAAGAATGGAAGTGTCTGGTTCTTTGACATTTCCACTGATTTTTTAGCACTGTGTATTGCTTTTCCATCAATGCAGGCAATCCCAACATTCATCCTGGCAATCTTACGTTTTCCTGTGTGTCTCTCAGTTTCTCTACAGGTGATTTATTAGTTTCCTTTTACAATAGCACTTCACTCTGGACCATGACTCTAAACCTCTTCAAACTATAAATGTCAATCTCCCGGCAGAAGCTAAGTACCATAGGTCAGCCGGGTGGAATTTGCTCTTGATAGTGCTATGAACTCTTGTGGTTTTAGCATAAACCTTTTGATATCTGGTGTTCCTTAAAATTCCCAGATTTCTAGCTGTGTTCTTACAAGAATCTGACCTTATACTCAAAAAATATGTGTTTCTCTTCTTGTGGTAGCCTAGAAAAAAAACCTCTTGAACATATGAATTAAAGTTCCCCAAATCTGTTTTTTGAAATCTTGTAATTTTAAGCCCATCTCATGATTTTGGGAGTGACTCACAACTTTTCTATTATAGAAGTTCAGAATACTGTAATGGAATGCAGAAAGCTGGTTGCAGAGTGTTGACTCTTTTTGTCTTCAGTGGCTGACTTGCATAATTGAAGACAGATGAAAACATACTCTGGTCAACATTTTCAGAGCTATTTTGGGGTCAGACTTGTGAATAGAGATAGCTGAAAACATCTTGTAGTTACTTTTTGGTAATTGGGTTTTAATCACTTGTTTGTAAAAAGTATCCCATTGTTTCACCAAAAATATCTTTCATCTGAATGCTGAAAACATGAACACCCAAAAGGTTTTAGTTTTTAGATTTTTGTCTAAAGGATACCCAAGCAAAAATTCTAAAAGCAAGTGGCTAATTTTTTTAATGTGGACTATTCAGTGCTGGGTTCTCTGTAGCTGCTACAGAGGTGTTACATATCATCAATAACAGACCAAATAATCATCTAAAAAAATCTTCCTATTTCATGAAAACACCAAATACTCCCTAAATTCTCCCTGGAAACAGAGCTATTACCTACAAATTACACTGGATCTAAAAATTTGCTGAATGTTACTAGGAAAGAATTAGCTGTTCATGGATTATGCATGCTGCAATGTCTGTACCAACTTCAAAATGCCTAACCAAGGGTCGCTACTAACGTGAAAGTATAAAGTCTGTCACAGATACATGTGCTAATGGCTGAGTATATGGAATCCAGAATATACATTTGACTGGATCACCTGGACAGGATATTAATATCTGTGAATATACAAACTCCAAGAGATTCAAGCAGGGAGGAATCAAGCCATCACACAGACATTCATAGTACATTCATACATGTTTGTCCAGTATTTGATCAGCTCTATGGTAAACTTGCTCATTATCAAATTTAGAGGTATCAGTCTGCTTTAAATGTTTCACCACATCAGTTTATCCTTAGCACTCACTCATATCACTTGGAACAGGCTGACTGCCTCCCCTTCCACACACAAATCTACTGCATCAGGGGCACACTGATGACCTGACTTTGCAAGGTCAAAGCCAATATATTGCTGTAGTCCTCTGAGCCTGAAGGAAGCTTTGGTACAGAAGACAAGGAAAGCTTAGGAGATAACACTTATGTTACATGATCATTTGTTGATAAGATTTGATCATTTGTGTTCATTTGTTGATAAGATTTGTGCCTATGGTTAATTTGCTTTTATATTTTGAATAACCAAGACAGACTAAGACAGGAAAACATTACATACACATAGGACAAGTTAGGAGGATGCAGAGACTTTCTACTGTATATGATTTTAGTAGTTATAATCAAGGGAGACTGAGGGCATGTGATAACTTGACACTGTTTTGGCTTTCAGCTTGCTTAAGCTGTAGTTCACTACTGTATCCTGGAAGTACAAATTAGACACAGCTTGCACAACAGTGCTTTGCCAGGGTTGAGTAAAGCTTACAGTGTTGCTAGACTCTGAACCAAGGCAAGGCAGCATCTCAGATTTGGGGATGTAACCCTCAAGAGCTGTAGAGACAAGAGTAATTCAATCACCTTGCAACATGCAGGACAAAGGAGACCATGCACCATCTCATGCAGCTTGTAGCATTTACATTATAATTGAAACCAGAGCAGCGAGAGGAGGTTATTTAGCATCTGCAAAGCATCTTAGTAGATGCTTAACGAATTAAGGTAGCTTGTGATTTTCAGAAAGCTGAGTATTATCACTTTATTTGACAGCCTATCCCAAGACAGATAATTATGTTGCAGTTGACCTTCTCGTCCTTTTCTCTTCCCTTTGTCCTGCTCACTGCCACCTTTTATGCTTTCTCCTTTTTACTTCTCTTTTCTTTGCTACCCTGAGGCAGGTAGAATGAGAATCCCTGTGGAAATGAGTCATGCGTTGCTTCCTGTGTTTCATCTTTCCCTGGTCTGTCTTAGTGTCTTCATCCTTCTGCCTGAATTCTGCTGGTTAAATCATCCTTTGTTGAATAAAGCCCCAAACTCCAGTAAAGCTTTGTTTGTTGAAGAGCCTCTCTGTGATGACCATTACTCTAGTAGTTCAGTTCCTTCTAAACAAAGGTTAAGACTCTTTAAAAAGATGATTTTTTTGGACAATAAGACAAGCTTTTTAGAAATTAAGAAAATTAGTCAAACTGGTAAAAAAACCTGGTGGCCTCTAAAATCGTGGTTTTCTGACTTCAGTTCTATGTCATGACTAACACATTTTTTCTCCAATTCAATATTTTTTTTTCTGCAAAAACAGAAAACTGATTTCATATTGATTTTCATAAGAAGAAGTAGGTTACACAGGAAATATTAGCATCAAAACAATACTGACTTTGGTTTCTTTAAATAACATCAGTTGCAAGGCACAAGAGTACATCCTGATGTCTTGGAACATGCTTGTTATTCTCAGATGTTACTGCAGTAATTTCATTAATCAGTCATCTTCCTACTAGGTGTTATTTAGCTGTTCTGTCTCAGTATTCAGATACTGTAGTGTAGAAGAGGAGTCTAGTCACATAATACTGCTTTTGATCCATTTTTGGACAATATAAACTTTTTAAAGAACAGAATATGAATTACTGGAATAATTATATTGTTTATGCTCAAATATTTTTTTTTCAAACACAGTTTGTGTATAAAAGTAGTTCTTAAAGGAATGCAAAGCTTCATGCTTAGATGGAAGGGATTTTCAAGTACCAACACTTTATAGTTACTTAATATTCAGCAGTTATTAAAGAAAAGATGTGTAAAGCAAGAAAAGACAAAAAAAACACCAACTGTGATGGTTATGGCATCGGTATCCCCCTTGATGCTGGACATGCGCAGGTCCAGCATATTGTATTCCCAGCGCTCATCCAGTTGACCTGCTGATAATGTGATGCTTCTCTTTTCCTGAGTTACCAAGTATAGGCAAAAGTACTCCAGTGAGATCCAGCTAACTGTAGAATTTAGTCATCTGAAAGTTAGGCATCTTGTCCAGCATCTTGTCCAGCCAGCTCTTTTTTTGTCTCTTTTGTAAGTCGTCTCCAGTCTTTGGTATCTGGGGCAAGGCAGAGCACATCAACATGAGTGGACAATTTTGAATATATTGGCCTGATCCTTTGAGCTCCATGCAGATGTCTAAATGGTCCAAAGTTGTCACATGCCAGCCCTGAGGAGCACTTCTTTTGTTGGACAGTTCCTTGGTCACACCAAGAGCAAGGTAAAAATGTCACTGGTAATTGCATGATAAAAGCTATTAAGAAACTGCATCTGTCAGCATGAAAGCTATAACAGTGCCTAGTGATGCTATTTTCATTTTTCAGCTGCTGAAAGAGCTAGTCCATCTCCCAGTGGTAGGACGAAACACAGGTCCTCCCACTGACGTAGTGAGGAACTAGTCTGAGCCTGGAAGGAAACCCACCATGACAGTGTGAAGGCAGCTGGAGATGGAACTAATAACAGCTTGGAGAGATATGCAGAAACAACAGAAAAGTGATAAAAGAGTGGTAAAAAAGAACTGCAGCTCTATCTCTGGATTACAACACAATTGCTATATTGGGTAAAGACTGTAATTTTTATTTATGGGAATAAAAACTTTCCTGTCTCAGTAATTAGAACAATCAGACACTTATAAACCTGTATTCCTTTCTATGAGTTACTTCTCAAATTGACAAACACTGTCTGTCTAAAATAATTTTCTGATTTAGATGAGAATGACTAGATGTGTGTTACGCTCTGTGTGAGGATGAAGATCATCTCGGTGTCCTCTGTTTCAGACCTTGTGCTTGTTTCCATCTTTCCCTTTCTGCAGGGAACTGTTTGTCCCCTCCACCCAGACCTGGCATTTGCTGCCCAACTCCCCTACTTCCTTTCTTCCTGCTTGCAACACCTCCTGTCACTCAAAACACCCTGACTTAGCAGAGGGAACTTACTCTATAGCTGCCTCTTCTCACAGCTTGCATAGGTGCCAGTGGGGACTGCCAAGCCCAGGATCACCCTGGCCTGCCAGGGAGGCAGACCCAGCTCTGAACTGGGATCAGGAGCCATCTGGAGGGATCAGAGCATCCTGTGATACCAGCATATCATCTAACAACAGCCTTTGACAGGTTTATATAGTTTGCTGATATTCTGATATAGCTTGTGTCGTGCTGAATTTATGTGGTATACACCAAGTATACATAAAATTAAAGTGCATGTTCTCTGACATCTAAAGGACATTTTACCATGGGAGTTGGGTACTGAAGGTCAGCAATGCTCATTGTTGCAGAACACTGCCACAGATAGACTTTTCCCAAGATGGTGAGAACAAACTGATGTTCAGTTTTTAGATGTGCTTTACCTTTTTGAAGCATGAGGATAAGAACCAAATATTTAACCCAGTAGCTCTCTAGCAGACGTAGGCTGGAACTATTCCAGTCCACTTTAACCCCTGGACATAATGTTTACTCACTAGACGGTCGAATGCCAGCTGTTACAACATGCAGAGCTCTGCTCCAGCACACAGCACAAGTAGGTGTATTTATACAAGCTTGAGGGATTACTTACAGACACGACACACATAAGATGATGCTAATAGACAGCTACACTATGGAAAGCAGAGCAAGGGAAAGGATCAGCGTTCAAAAGAAATCTACAGTTTGCAAAATAAAATCTGCAAGCCAACTTCTGATCTACTCATGGAGAAAATCATTGGGAGTACAGCACAGCAGGAATTCCTTTCCAATGTGTGGCACTTTTGCCCTGCAGTGCTGTTTGAGGTGGTCATGCGCCACATGAAGTGCAGAATTGAAATTTGTTTACTCTCATTTTCCTTGGAGTCCTATTTCTCCTTTTAACCCTGCATGGTTCCAAGTGCGAAAACAAAATATAAACCAGCATTTTTTGCTGAATTTCTTTGCTTAGTTGTCTCTCAGATGGAGCCTAGCTTTGGTCCTTTTCCTGTTTCTCTCTACCCATATCTACACAGCCATCCATCTCTCAGTCAGCCTGACCTCCTTGCTCACATACAAGTCTGCTGGGATGCCAGCCTCCTTTGCTGCTAACCCTAATCTCAGTCCCCTACTTTCCAACACAGTCTACCTGGTCAGGTACTCATCTAAAGCTACTCTGTAACCAGACAGCTTTCCTGCTACTTGAGTTCTGGTAGACTTGTCAGATTGCTCTGATTTATGGATGCGTGTAATCAATTTAGATCAATAGGCTCCCCTAAGCCTTTCAAGGAGCCACATTCATCAAGCCCTTGAAAAGTTTTGGCTCTCTGACTAATCTCAGAACTATGTATTCATTATTCCTGTGCCTGATTTAGATCTTGAAATCCCAGTTTATGGCATCTTCCTATTAAATATGTAGTTTCCCAAGGCTAGTTGAAATACCTAATCACTTGGAATGAAAGAAATGTTGAACTTTTGGCAAACATTTGGTATCCACTTCACAGGGGTAGAAATGACTTTGGGTCATTATTGTTGTTGGAAGTGGTCTTTCCAAGCTGAAGAGAGATTTTTTTACTAAAGGGATGTAATAAGAAAATGACATTGTCTTCATTCATACCATGAGTTAACTTGCAAAAGGTTCCTGATGACTTTCGCTACCCATATGCCCATTTGGGGCAATGGGAAACCTTGCCTAATACACAGAACATAGTATGAAGAGGTTTTAGGACACTCTTCTCATTGTCACACTTACCATGTCTCCTTCTGTGAGCATTTCAGGCGCATCGTCTTTGACTAACTTCTTCTCTGACGAAAAAAGGTCATGAATAGAACTCGTGTATTTCACAATTGGGTTGAAAGGGTTTGTGTTTATAAAGTGTTTTGAACATGAAACGTACCAAATAAAGAAAAATACAGCCAGTCCCACAATATTTGTTAAGTCCAAAAATGTGGTTTTCTGTGATTTCACACCTATGTTTATGGGTGAACTGTTATGTGGGGGAATAATTAGCCCTTCAAGCAAACAGCAATGTTTTCATTAATGGCAACAGGAAAACATAAGTATAAAAACCATTAAATGCCTGTAGGAAGAGAGTATTGAACTGACATTGTCCATCTAGACAGCAAAGGTCAGATGCTGCCTTGCCATGCAGTCCTGTCCATTTTACCTGGATGACACAGAGTAGAAATTTAGGTTGATTTTTGCCCTTTCTGGTGAGATCCCTATAAACATTTTAACAACCAGCTCAGACACTGCAAGCTGCGGCTTCCCGCCCACCTCCTTGACAGTGGGGAGTGCCCATCAGAAGCACAGTCATGCTGGTAACATTTCCAAGGGGAACAGCACAGGGAAGGAATTGTCCATGAGAAATCCTGTGTGTTAACAGTGAAACACAGTCCCTCTATTTGGGACCCAGTGCCATGGAGAGTCAGAAATGTGCATTTCCTGTAAAAAGGGAAGGTGAAGCCATCTGACCCCAGCACCAGCAATCAGCTGCAGTATTGTTTCAGATTTTTGCTGCAGCCAACTTTGAATGTCCAGGCTTAGGTCAGAAGGAGGTTTAAGGCTTCCTGTGATCTCACCCTCTTCAGAGCCTTGCTAAAACCTTTGCAGCCGAAGTTGGGCTAAGAGTGGGATCAGTTCCCGCTGTGAAAGCTGGCAGGCAGATGTTAGCTCAGTGTTCCTAGGGTCAGCTAGTGTACCTGGGTCCAGCTCAGCTTGGAGGAGTGGGAGGCGGTGGTGGGATGGGTGAGAGGGAGCAAGCTCTGCTTGTTGTTCTAACTGAACGGGTTTGCCCCATCTTAGCACTGTAGAAATGCTCATGTAGAAGTAGGGGGGTAGATGTTTTCATGGGGATGAGTTCATTTTGCACTTAGAGCGAGGATTCAGTTTCTCCATTAGGCGACCAGATCTTCCATCTTCCTCTTCAATATACAATGGATTATTTGAGAATTTCTATTCATATAGAGGTTAGAGCCAATTAATACCAAGTCCTTTAAAGAAGCATAGTATTGCTGTTTGCGTATCATCCTACAGAGGTTTGCACTTGTGACATGGTGATATTAGGTTCTCTTTCAGTCTTCTGACAGGCTGTTTTTTCTGGGCACGTGCTAAATTTGGAAGCCAAACAGTGCCTGTATTATTATTCCCAGTGCCTTGGTAAGTAATCTGCAATATTTAGAGGCATTACCAATTACATAAGTGAGGGCAGGGGGATTGAGGATGCTGCCTTGGAAGGGCCAGTAGGCAATAAGCACCTGTGAGTGTGTCAGGGTCAAACATTTTTTAACTCCACCTTCCTTTCCACTAGCATTTGTTTATCTCAAAAGAATCAGTGAGAGATAGCCTGGGGACCAGGTGATTTCAGAAACTTTTGAACAAAATGGAGGCATTTCCCCTGGTCTAAGTTCTGCACTGACAGGATTCAAACCCCTTTGTCAGACAGGATGAAGTCAACATCTTTGCTCCCAAATGCAAACTTCCATGTTAACAGAAGCATCTTCCTCAGAGATTCAGAATAAATCATTTAGTTTAAAGTTTAAAATTAGTTGTAAAGTAGGTCCTTTAAGAAATTCAGCATTCAGTATCACAAGGAAAGAATTTTACAGGTTCTCCAAACTTGCCAGAGTGTTAAAATTCATTGAAAACTTTCACATAAGCTGGTATGACTTTGTAATCGAGATGGTCTAGGGCCCCATAGTTCTCCCACTGCACACTTAGCTCTTCAATACCCTAGTAAGAGAAAATGTCACTGTTGATTTGACTGGTCATAAGGATAGAAACTAAGTACTGCACTAAGTCAGAGACTGACATAGGCTTTACTGAATAAACAATTTTTAAAAGTTATCTGCCACAGCTACAGGTTGAAAAATGAAAAATATTGAGGGGCAAAAGGTAAACACTTCATTCTGGGGACATTTTCTTGAACCGATGCTAGCTTAACATGCAAGTCCAACTCTAAGAGTGTGAAAAAAAAAGTCTCTCTTCAGTACATAGGTGAACCAATCTGCTACCCACATGCTCTGCTAATACTGGCAGCCAGCCAGGGAACAGATCTCAGTTAAACAGATTAGGCCAAAGAAAGCATAAATGCAGAATTCAGGCAAATTACCAAAAATTGCCCTCATTCAAACATACCTCTCATTTGAAGTCTAGGTATAAGCTGCACTGAAATGTCAAAAGTATGTTTGAAAGACCTTGGCAAGCTTGCACAGAATTTGATATATGTCAAGAGGCAGCACAATATGAAGCTACTTCACTTTAACACAGGCTGGATGTTTTTGAAATTCATCACATCGAAGCCAGCACTTGCTTTGCAGGCCTCGTTAGAATAACCAAATGATACAATGGCTTCTTTCTAAATAAACAAATGGGGTTCACAGGCTGCTAAGACTTTTTTTCAAATAGTTGGGCTCAGATCTGATCAGCTGCCTCTGAGCTCAGACAGACTGCCCTCTATGTTGGCTGGTAGGAAGGAGATTTTATCTCTTGTATTCTTAGGCCCCCGTAATTGCATCTCACTCCTGACTCCTTCAAAATAACGAGTGTATCCTCCCCACAGTTTGCAGAACACATGCGGAGGAAATAGCAGGGCTGCAAGCTAACTGGCACAAAAATTCTAACCAGATGATGGAAAAAATGTTTGTCAAACTGAGAGCACTTGAGAGATTTTTCTTCTTCCAAGAGGACTGTATATAATCCAGTAAATAGCCTCCCCTGGAATCGATTGACCCTATCTTAAGAAACCTGTTACTTGTTATTCCAGTACCATTTTGCCAAGCACTGTTTTAATGTACACAGGAAGATTCCAGGGTATAGCATTCCCCCTTTATTGGCAGGCATATAAAGTATGCTTGAAAAAAAAGAGGGACAAAAAGCCCCAAAAGCAATAAATGACACTTTGGGGGGGGGGGGGGGGGGGGTTGGTCATAAACCAGCATTATTTTCCCAACTTTGTTAAATAAAAAAGGTGATTAAAATACTTCCAGAAACCTAATGCTTGTTTTGCTGAGATTTTCCTTGAAATTATGATGTTTTTTCCCACTTGTCTGTGCAGCCCTGAAGCATTTACTTCAGCTCCTTCAGAAGTAGCCTGCATCACTCAGCACTGGAACAAGTTATTTTCAGGCCAGATTTTCAGGTGAAGCATCAGTGAGTTATTAGGAACTAGCAACAGCTCGTGGTGTTAGTGTTTCTGTGTCTCCAGAGGGTTTCCTACTTCTTTAACACACACACTTTCAAAAATAACACTTATTTACCAACATTAATTCACCAAATACGTCTGAGAAGACCAAGTAAAACAATTTTGTCAGTTGCTGAATTAAACTTATGGAGCCAAACCTACAGACTGTATAAATAAATCTGCCTCTTTTTAAGCCCAGGGACTGGCACTAACGTTCACCAACTGAGGATTGGGCCCCCATCTAAAGTAGAGAAAGTTTCCCCAGCAAAGATATATTTCCAGCTGTGAAATAACAGAGTTGGGATAAAGCTTCACTGTGAAATCAGTGCTCAGGCTGTTGCCAAACACGCCCAAGATGCCTTGCCTGCAGTCAGTCACTGTCTTCATTCACCCCAATCTTTGGGGTTATTGCCACCTGCACCTTGTCCTACCTGTGTCCTTGGTATCCTTACAATAACAGTTTTTAAAAGGATATTTCATGGACAATTCTGCCTTTTCTACCTGGATTCACTTCAAGAGTAGAAAAGACTCCTGTAAAGCATAGTAACTTCATTTAGAGGAAAGAGAAAATAAGGTGGGGAAAAGATTGGTGCTCCTTAAAAAAAATCAGAGCAGGGATTTCTGTGGAGGGGTCCTGAGAGGTCACCTAGTCTGTACCTTGCCTGAAGGCAGAGTCAGCAATGCTCCCTGTCACTGCAGCCAGATGCTTGTCCAACCTGTTTTTAGAAACCTGCAATAATGGTATTTCCACACCCCTTCATACACACTGTTGCAGTGCTTTATAGCCTTACTAGTAGAAAGCATTTCCTCCAAACCACTTAATACACCCTTGGTGTAACTTAGGCCCGGTGGACATGGAAAAGAAATGTATTCCCTTCCTGGTTATAGTTTCCTTCTACATATTTTAAGAATACATTAACTAGTGTAGCCACCTCTTCTTTACAGTTAACATTCCCACTTGCTTCAGCCTTCCTTTGCAGTTAGTATTTTCCAGACTTCTGATCGTTGCTCCTCAGACTCTCTTAGTGATTTTCACCATGCCTGGACTGCAAAACTCTCTCTTCAGAGCTTCATGCCTGTGCTGACTTGCATTCACTATCACCCTCAACTTCTTTTCTGCTCTACTGCTCTTTGGCCAGTCCTCTCCCATCCTGTCTTTGCACAACTGCTTCCTCATACCTCAGAAGATAATGGAGGTGCATTTACCCTTATTAAAATACATCTTCATATTTCCTGATTTTCATTGCAGCAATCAAGCTTGCTGACCTATGGACTGAGAAGATGCCAAAGAGCACTGTATGGGAGTTTTCCCTGTGCATTGCTTCCCTGCCCACCTTGCAGTGCCTTCAGACCTTGTGTTCCTCCTCCTTCATGTTCCTGCAACAAACATAGTCACCTTCTGTCAGCCTGCGCTGTTGTAAGGGATAAGAAGTTCATGACAGTCTCACGTTTCTGCTCCTGTGACATCTTCATTACAAATCCATCTGTCCTAACAGGGTTAGTAACTAGTTTTACAGCTTACTTTTATTTTGAGCACTGGAGAATGATTCTGCACTAACATCAGGCAACTGTATGTCCAATTTTTGTCTGACTGCAAAGTTTCCACTAGGATCAACAATCTCTCTTTTATTAATTTTTTTTTTTTTTTTTAAATTAAATGGGTCAGGTAACGAGTTCTTCTCAGAATTGACTACTAGTTCTCTTTTAATCTGGGAAGCCACTTTTTTCTGAACTCCAGCAGTGTCTCAGCAGTCATAAACTATGGCTTATATGAAAAAGAAAGGATAAAACTGCCCTCAGATAGGGTTGTACTCTAATTAAACCAAATATAAGGGATATAAGCATATGACTGTGAAACAGTACAGGACAAAGTCAGTGGTATGAGAAAAGTGTTTGTTTCAATGTGTACTTTTAAGTAGGTTTCCCCAGGGCTCCCATTTTTTGGAAAACTTACTTTAAAACTGTTTGGAATACAAAATTCGAACAAGGTCCATAGAAGAAGAGAGTGATTGGTAGCTTAGTGGATTGATAGTGAAACTTTACACTCTCAGGCATTTTCACTTCCACAATCTATACTGAGAAAGAATTTGGGGTATCTGTGCAAGAAGATAATTCAATGTTACATGTTGTTACAGCGTACGACTTTTTAAACTTCTTTTACTGGAAAGCTTGTTTTGCCAAGTTTGTTTTTCTTTGATTTTTGAGTATGAAAAGCTTTAGTTTCAATTCTCTCTCCATTTTACTGACAAAACAGGCTTTCCCCATTGTTTTTAGATTTTCTTCACTTTTCTTCCACAGTGTTGCTTTGTGCTTGACAGCTCTGTGTTAAAGCCTCATTTTTTTATTCTCTTGAGTTAACTAGCCAATTGCTTCTAGGAAAGAATGGATAATTGTTGTGAAAATTTGGGGACATTAAGCATGTTCTAAATTTCAGTATACAGCCAAGTGGTTATTTGGCTTCTTGCCTTTGGACTGATTCTGTTTTAGTCTTTTGCCAACTTTCATTTTATATTTACCAGGCAGTGGGAGAGTCACAGGCCAGTTTGAATAGGTGCAAAAGTTGGACTGAAGAACCTTCCATTACCTATCCAAGTACCAGAATAGCTACAGTACAGCCCTTGCCACCATAAATGCCTACACCTGAGGGGGAAGAAACCTTACCCCATTTTGTAGGTGAAGACCTGGAACCCAGGACAAACAAATAAAATCCCTGATATTATGCAGGAATTTACATAAGGAGCGAGACATAACCCCCCATGTCTGTGGTGGCAATGCAGTATAATTTCTGTTGGAGATGGGGCCTGTCTGAATCCTTGTATCTGCTTTCACTATCTGAGCCAAATACGTCCAATAGTGCACTTTAGTTTTCCAAGGTACTCAGTAGCAGCTATTATAGATGCTATGGAAATTCCTGCTTCCCAGCCTGTCACGGACTGCAATCTCTTGTCTGGAGCACCCAAAACCCCATCAGCACTCCAAAGCCATGCCCAAGTTTGCTCAACAGACACCTTCCCCTCTGCTTATGGATTACTTTCATTGCTTAAAGAGACTCTTCCTCCTGTTGTGGTATTTTTCCAGTGGGCTTGTTGCAAAAAGCTTCTTTTTTTATCCCAGTATTCAATCTTCTGCAATTTTTTTCTCTGTTAGGCTTAGTAAGTTTTTAACAGATAATGCCTTCAAACTACCTGGCTGCCTCAAGTGTTTCTGCAGATTTTCAAATGTTTTCCAAAAACATTTATATTTTGTTTACATTCTTTTCTTCCTTCCAATTTTTTTTCTATTAATGTTGAGTTTGGATATCACTGAATGTCTTATCTGTGGATTTGTGATACAATATAGTAAGCACTATATTTGAAAGAAAACATTTTCAATATAGCATATCTTTTATCATTGTGTTGTAAATATTTCTTGAGCTTGTTTACAGTATTCATTCCTACCACTCTTTTATCATTTGAGTTTTTGAAAATCATTCTATAAAACATTAACCCTCAGTTATCCTCGTCTGAAGCTGAATTAATTCAGTTGATATTCTCCTGTAACACAGACTCAGCTTTGTACTTGGGCAGGATGTCTTAAAGTAGAAGATAGGTGCCTGTGTTCATAATTGGTCCAAAGCAAGGAAAATACTAAGAACTATTAGCAAAAGAATAGGCAATAAATCAGAAAATATCATTATGTCACTGAACATAGGCCTGGTACACCTATCTCTTGAGTACCGCCTTTGGTTCTGGTTACACACTTAACAAAAGTTGCCCTATTTGCAAAGGCAAATAAAAAGGCATAATGGTTGATGGAAGTAAAAGACAAATTCCATGAGGAAAGAGTAAAAATAGACTTCGATGAAAGGGAGGTATGATGGAGATTTTTAAAAAAGCACACGGTACAAAGAGGAAGTAAATAACAAAATGCTACTCCTTAATCCTCATTGTGGAAAAACTAAATGAAATTTTCAGACAGGAGCTTTGAAATGAACTGAAGGAAGTCCTCTATCAGGCAATTCATATTTAAACTGTTGAATTCGTTGTCACAAGGTGACATGGAAGCCAAAGGGTTTGGGTAAGTTCAGAGAGCAATCTGACAATTACATGGGGGTTGCTATCAGGTGTAATGAAAACCTCTAGCTTTGGGACTATAGTATCCTTTCACTCATTTTCCCATCAAAATTTTCTTCTTATTGCTGGTGAACAAACTTGTTTTAAGGGAATCAAGCCACCATTTTCTTGACCACTTCCCAAGTGACATTATTCCACAGTGTAAAGAACAACAAAAAAAAAAACCTAAACAAAGAAAAAAACATTCAGGATGGGTGAAAAATTCCACTCAAATTTTGCTACCATATTTTTACTATTGTTTTCCTTCCTTCTAAAAAGGGGTCATGAGACCCTTCTTCATGTACAGCAGTTATGTAGTTTGTGCAGTTCCTAACTTTGAAGGTATGTCATCACAAATTTTGCTGTCAGTTCCACCAACAGAAATCCAGACAAATTCCATCGGCTTTAGCGCCGCCGTTCCAAGTTACACCATGCAGCTGATTCAGCTACAAATATGTGAAGTTTTCTGGAACTAGATCCTTGCTTAAGTAATGGAAGGCTCAGAAAGAGGCTGGTGATTTTTCAGCAGCAGTAAAAACCCCATTGTTTTCCTCAGTGTTGTAAACAAGTCCCCAGAAGAAAAATGAAAAATATTTTTCTAGAGCTTGATTTAGTTTTGCAATTAGGTGGGAGAAAAATGTAATAGAAAGCTAATGTTTGCTTGGGGTTTGCTTTCTGTTTTGGCCAAAAGAACAAATTCCTCTAGCTATTTATGAGACTTTTGATCTGTTTTCACATGCTTCTCACTCAGGAAAGCAGCCACAAAAGCTAATTGTTATTCATCATTTGTGCTATGGGGGTATCCAAAGTACAACTAAGACTAGGTACCTAACACAAATACCATGTGTTAGGTACTGTACAAAGAGCAGCAAGAAGTGTTTCCTTGCCCAAAAGGAATAAGAATATATTTGCTTAAGTACTGTAGAAACCCTGAGTGTTACATTTCATTCTGCTGGCTTTTGGTCACATTTATAGCACCATTTATAACCCTTTCTGGCTTGGTCTGTGTCACTTGATCTAAAGATATGTTAAGACAACCCTCACAATGTGCATGAATGGATGGGAAGATGGCTTTGCAACCAAAGTGGCAAAGTAGGAAGTATTTTCTTTTTGTTTCTATGTATTTGATGAGTATGAATATGAGAAGAAATGTGACAAAAAGATAATTTAGAAATAGTAAAGGAAACATTCACCATACTTTATGTTGATAGTATTATGCTTGACCATGCCCAGTGCTGCTGTCCTTTTGCATGTTCATCCTTTGCCTGATTCTCAGCCTCAGCATTGGCAGTTTTAGCAGTTTTATTAGAACAGCCGTTACATTTGACACGCTTTTGCTAAAAACCTCAGCTGCCAGACTCTAGTGAGTCTATATAATCTCTGCTTTCACTTGTTAGGAAAAGAGCATTTGTATCCCTCATGGTTGCAGAGAAAACCATGGAAACACAAAGCAAGTTAACCTGAAAAGCTCAGAAACCACAAGGTGACTAAAAAGGCACTTAATAATAAAAAAAAAAAAACAACTCCCAAACCCCACAACTTATTACTTTTAAGACAATATCATGGCCATTTTTTTTCCAGCTCTCCCTCATGGTTTTGATATGCAGTATACTTAGAGCTTTGAGCAGATGCTGAATACAACTCTCTGTAATTATGCTAATCAAAAAAATCAGATCAGAATAAAAATCCCTCCCTCCCTTAGTGCACTGTATCTGCTTCTGATGCAATATGAGTGAGTAACAGTGCAGAAAATACTGCCTAAGCATAAACCATTCAGTTTCTAGCTGACCTTCCTTTCTAGAAGAGTGGAAGAAAGTGGCTGTATTATTTGCTGTTATTCACAAATTGCTGAATAGCCAGTCAAATTAAAAATAAGTTTTAAAGAGCCAGACAAAGATGTCTGAGGATTTAAAAAGTGAGAAACTATATGCCAGGGGCCAAAAGGTCTGGCAACCCTTGCATCCAATATTAAATAATTTTTGATTAATTTTTCATCTGTTACTTTCACTTGTTTAAATAGTAATGCTGCTGACTTTAAAAGCCCTAACATAACAGCATCATTTTTCAAGACAGGCTAACTTCAAAAGACGTGCTGGGAGATGATGAAAGGATGCAGCAAAATTACAAGGAGTCAGTCTCCAAATTCATCATTCAAATAAAATAATAGTTGGCTCTGCAGATCTCTTTCGAGCATGAATCGCTGTGCCCAAGCACTGCACATTTATCCCAGATAGAGAGGTAGTGCTGCATGGGGCCCCTTCACAGCTCTGCAGGTCTTGCACAAGGTAATGAAAGGGCTCCCAGCAGCATCTGGTATCAGTTTCTTCTTTGCCGTGGCAAACTGCTGGTGTTATAATCAACTCTCCATGCCATTTGTTTTTTTCTTCCTTTGTAGTCCTTGCGAGAGGTTTCTCTCTCAGATTTTTGATTTACTGTTGGGTTATTTCTTTGTAGTTTTGTGGTAATTTCTGACAAATGGCCAGCACTTTGAAGTTTACTCTTCAGAAATGGTTTCTTGGGATGGGGGAAACAGAGAGACCAAAGTTCTGTTGATTCTGGGTCAGCCCAAAAGAAGAATGATACGGCATTGAATACAGGGGGATGCAAGTTCTCACTGGAACCTGAGGCCTTATGTATCTGCTGTTTGGTCTGTGAAGAAGGGCTCAATGCCACTTCCAGGTATCATCATTTTGTCAGTCCAGTCAAAGGCTTTGGCTCCTGTTTTCTGGCTCACTCAAGAAAACAAAGCGGATCAAGGTTTTGAAAGCTGACTTATAACAGTGTACTTTCTAACTTTTTCAGAGGTCCCAGGATCTCACGTCTTCCCTTTACCTATGTATATGGACCTGTGAGTTTATCTGCAAATGAGGTCTGTGCCAGTGTTTTGATAGAAGTTTCTCCTAGCTGGGCTGGACCCATGATCAATACATGGCTCTATCACTCTTTGCTTCCTTTGATTTGGTGTTTTAGAGCAAAGGTGCCAACAGACACCACCACAGTACAGTGTTCATACAAATGCTGCCAATAAAAGTTTGTTCTCAGATCTGGAAGACCATGTGGGAATGGTGTACTATGTTCATTACATTACCCTCCATTTGACCGGGAAGGGATCATCTTGTACACCTACTTGTAAACCATCTCAGATAGCATCAGTAACATCCTTGATGATCTCTGAAGTCCTTTTATAGCAGTCCGTGTTTAGAAGATGTAATTGCCCTTGAACAGGGACCTGGCAAGTTTGAAACATCCCATTTTCTGCTCAAGGAAATGGTACCAGGCCTTTACTGTATGCTTGTCTTCCCTCTTCCTGCAATAAAGAAGGAAAAGGGGAAAAAAGGAAATGCCTGTGGAGTCTTTTTCACAATAATACAACTACTGAGCATCTAAAGGAATTGCCACACAGCAGTCTTCAATCAAACAAGAGGTTGTTTTTCAGACAATGCAGACTCAACCAGCCTGTTAAAATGATAAACATAGAGGACTGATGAATTGGAGGCCACTGAACAGTATCCAGTTCAGAAAACTGCGCTTTCACTGAATCTTGGAAGCCTGGAGGCTATGGCAGAGGAATGATCACCTTGTTTCCGTAAGTTTTGCTTTTTAGGAAACCAGGTGATAAGCTAGTGGGTCAGATGAAATCTCCCTGCAAGCCATCATAACTGTTCTTCAGTTCTTTAATTCTTTTGCTTTTGCCAAGGCTGTAAAACAAGACTGAATGTTTACATAGTGCTTTGTATTGTTTCTGCATGAGGCTCCTGTTTGCTGTGTTTTCATACTCTGTCTTGGACACAAAGTTGGGTCATGATTTTTTTAAGTTGCCAAGGATGTTTCAGAGGAAGAAATGCATTGAATCCCTTAGAGTGCTTTCAAAACCTCCATCTAAATGTTTAGGAGCTAAAACCAGTTATAAATAACTTCTTGCAATCTGAAGACTTGATTTGCTTAGCAAACGGCTCCAGACTTCAGGTTCATGCATGTCTAGGCCTAGTATTCAGACACAATCTAAAATAAAGTTTCCATCAACCATCATGTTAAACCATTCACAGTGCAGGAAGCCAAGGGGTGTTGCTTCTTCCTGAGCAGACGGTTGCTCCACCATCACCAAACTCTGAAGCAGCTGTTGTTAAAAACAGTTCAGCCCCACTACTCCCAAACCACTCTGAGCACTCCTCAGAGGCTCTCTGCCCCGCGCTGGGTGCCAGCCTGCAAACAAGCAAGAAGCCATTCACCTCTGTTTTAGCTGCTGGAGTACAAGTTAAATGTCAGCTCTTTCCCCCAGGAAGGCCACTTGTCCTCCCTGCCCAGGGAGTGTGCTCTTTAATGTGGGATGGGAATGCAATAGTAGGGTACAGAAGTCTCGTCCATTTTAGAGCTGGTCCAAGAGGAGTCCCTTCACATGACAACTCATGGCAGGAATTAATACAGGACTTATAAAGTCCTTAAAAAAGGACTGCTATCTTTGCAGGACTTCTTTTTAATAGAATAATTTAATTTCCAGTGTTCACAGCTGCCTGGAACACAGTTATCCTTTGAGTTTGCCTGTAGGAATGTGGAGGATTTATGTAGCATACTCAGCAATCAGAAGGGAATAGCATTGCTTTGATCTTGTTCTTGTTTTTTTATTTTGCAGTAGGTGACAATATGCAAGACTGTATAACCTACATTCAGAGAGGCAGTCACTTTCCTTGTGTTTATTTTCACATTGTATCTTCTTCAGTTTCAGTAGATGACCAAAATTGTTTTGTTTCCCTTTGTTGTACGATCAATTGACCAATGTAAAATCATGAAATGCCTTTTTAGAGAACAAAAGGTAGCCTGTTTCCCACTGATAAAATAGCTGTTTTAGCACCTGTAAATCTGTTTTGCATTTAGTGGAAAACTTTATTCCATGCTGATAACAGGATCAGAAAATGGGGTCTGACAGCATGTTGTGATTTTACAGTATCCAGGGGTAAAACTTGAGCTAATTATGAGCACATGGCTTTCAAGAGTCATACTTTTATATTTAACTCCATAAATCTTGCTAAGTGAAATCCAAACCTGTGTCTACAGCATTTGCTAATCATTAGGTTATTAATTGGTTTTGCTTCTTTATTCATACAAGCTGGGAGTGTTTGGAGTTTTGTTTTTAAAGTAATGGCTGCAAAAAAATAGGAAGTACTTTCTTTCCCCCCTGTAACTTCACAGGAGGTGTTTCTGCTGAACTGCTGAAGCTAAAAAACCTGTTGGCCTCCTAAACAAAGGCCTCTGTAGAAGAGTTTTTCAGCAGTGCAATTTAAATGGTGTCTAGTTTCAGCCCAGAATACCAAGGTCATAATTTTAGGCCATAGATGGCTCTCCCAGATGTCTTTGGTCAAGTTAATCACAGTTTGCCTGAAGGTTGCGCTTTCAGGTAATCCATCAAGGCATAATTGTAAATCAAAACCTTCTTCCAGCTCAATAAGTAGCATATTTTCAGTTTGTGTTAAGACTGACATTGGACAGGAACTTAAACTGGTTTAGAATATTAAGCAATATTATTGGTTACTCTCATTTGTCACAAATATTTTTAGAAAAGTATGTTTTGATAATTGCTATCAGAAAGTTCCTTGTGGATTTTTTTTATAAAATCCTATTTTAAACTCAGTTAGGAATTACTATATGGTCTTTTTAAGCTTTCAGCCAGCATTAATACTCATTGTTTAAGCTACCCATTGCTTTAGTCCGCTCTAGACAGAAATATCGTATCTTGGCCTGATGCTTCCATCAGAGTGGACCTCAGACACACAGTGTTTTGATTAACTGAGCATGCAAGATTTGTGGCTGTGTATAGGAGGCCAAAGCCTGAAGTGGGATGGAAATATGTGTCTGAATGGGATGGGGGAGTTGTCAGCATTCACGGACCATTCGCCACCCATGTTCATGTTCAAGGACGGTTACAAGGCAAAAGTGGTGGGAAAAGCTGTGGACACATGGAAAAACATAGAAATCATGAGGTGCTAGAAGAGAAATCTCCCCTGAGCCCTTCCAGTGGATTGTCCTGTGAGAATACACACTCTCTCCCTCAGTTGATCCTACTTTTGGGATCTGTTGTAACTTTGGTCTTCTGATGAGAGAAGACGTGACTTTTGGCCTGAAAACTAAAAATCACTTTGCACCTGAAGTTAACCAGCATGAGAATTAAAAACACCAGACATTCAATACAGCAGAGCAATGCCCCTCCATGGTTTAAGTCAAGAGTAAGGAATACTGTATCTACTTGAAACAATGAGGGGGGAGGGGGGTGTGGGTGGAAGCACATGTTAAATAGATAGATAGCAATTGCACAAACTGGAATATTGCCGGGATGCTGAGACCAGCAGGCTTGTGACATGTGCCATGGGTGCCTTAGTGCCCAGCTATGCTGTGACCTTGGTTTTGGGCCTTGCTCCGAAATGCAGCAGCAGTCTGTGGTTTGCCCCATTCTCACTTTCAGTAGAATATCAAGTGACTGTGTTTAATTGATGGTGTGACTCTATAGATACATACATACCTTACACTGAGCACCCCAACAAATTAACGTAACAAGCATAAGGAGAGCTGCAGCTCCAAGACTTCAGACTCACTTTGAACTATATTTACAGTATGCACTGTCAACAGTTTCCCTGCCAAAGCCATGAACTATCTCAGCAGGATAGACTAAATACACCTCTTTACAGGGGACATGAGTCTCCACTTTGTATTTCTCAGCTATAACATGGAGGGACAGACACTTAGCTGGTGCAACTCAGCATAGCTCCAGGGCAGCCAGGGAAGCACCTGATTCCTATTAGCTGCCCCCCAGGAGAAAGACCAGAGCTGAGGGGAGAAGACAAAATGTAAACCCTGTGAAAACATTTTCTGAAACCTCTTGTGAATTACATTGAGTAACACCACAGCATCCAAGCTTCCACTGAATGCCCAAATCTTTCTGCTGGAGATTAAAGTGACAGTTTTAAAAAAACCAACAAGATACAGAAATACAAACTTCAGATAAATGAAATTATTTGGTTTTAGACTAATTAATGCCAATGTTTAATCTCCAAATTCCATCACATGCCACAGGATCGCTGAGCTTTTATAGATTGGGGCAGTGCAAAACACATTCCATATCTAAGAAAATCTTGCCAAAATCCCTGGCAATGCATCTTTTCTTTTTCTTTTTTTTCCCCCTTCTAATCCTTGTTTTGCTCTTGGTGTTCATGGTAACAGTAACAGCTGTCAAACGTGGCTTCAGGCTGTCTGACTCCCTTGGGAGAATTTATGTGTTTTTCTACTTCCTTTCCTTATTAGGAGGCAGGAATCTGCGACACCTATTAGAACAAGTATGCATAAAGGGTAATGACTGTGCAATTTATTAGTGGTCTGTTCTCCTTCAAGCAAGCCATCAACCATAAGCACACAGTGTGTGCCAGGGATCACGGCTAAGTACAATCTTGCCGTGCAGCAGGTGGGCAGCAGCAGAGCTCCAATACAGGGAGAAGTGTGGCAGGGGAGGTCAAATGCTGGTCCACTTAAATAAACATCTTAATTGAATATCAGTGAAGAGAAGACAGGAGGGATGGTGTTGTTAAATGTTAAATGTTTAGCTTGAAGCCCCAGGTGAGGAACACAAATATCAGAGGGCCAGATCCTGTAATTTTGTGCCAAAGTCATTAAATTCCACCAACAGTCACAGTGTCACTAGTGCTGCAGAGTCCAATGAGCACTTGTCAGAAGGTGATGTGCCTACAGAAGTCTGTCCAGTAAAAGTAAGTGAAATAATGACAGCTCAGCATGGTCTGATATGCAGTATAGTCATCCTGAGGTATTAGAGTCCTATTCACTCCTGTTTAACAAAACTTTTCCAAAAATGAAAGGTAGGAGTTCTGGTCTAGAAACTAATCACAGACAGCAATGACCAGCATTTTAAAAGAGTTGAGAAGTCAGCAGACTCCATCTCATTTTTGAAAATGAGGAACCTTGATTTATATTCCTTATGCTGGAGGACTTGAATGCAAGGGGTTGGCTCTGCCCAAGTTTGGAAGCATTCACATCTGGCCTTTACCCTGGGCCCATCTCTAATCTTGCAAGCCACATATGGCCATTGCTTAGAGGCACTGTTCTTCCCAGTCCTGTGGCACGCTGAGGTAGTTCAGTCTGAAGGTGAGAATCCTGATTTTATTTAAACATGACGTGGCTTGGGTATTTCTAAGTATACTGCAGTCCCTTGCACAAGTAGATGATTTTATTGGATAATGCTCTGGCTCTGTCGTCTAACAGAAATGTGGGAGGAGGAGGAAATAAAAAGCAGAGATCCACATCCACGTCTCCAAGAACCAGACCAATCACCTGAGAGCAAAATTAGCAAAAGCAATCAATTTCTGTAGCAAGATTCAGTTTAACCAGTCTCAATCTGTTATTCCAATAAATGTCACACCCATTTTACATCACTATAGAGAAGGAGGCAAAATAATTGCCCTGAACTGCTGACGTATAAACAAGTGCAGGCTCAAACACATTGACTCCATCAGATAACATACATCAGTAAGAACAGCAGGACACTGCTCATATTTCATTGGGTTAGAATATTCTACCAGCAAATCTTTACTAATTCATATAATAATATTATATTATTATATTATATTATAAACATGCCTTAAGTGTTTAAATACCTGTCTCGTTAGTAGGCAGCTGGAAGAACTGGCATGCGAGTCACGAAATCTCTAGTAAGCAGAAGGTCTTCTTGCTCATCATGACATTTAGCTAGTTTGCTGCCATGCAGTCCATGTACAGGCAAAATAAGAACAGTGATGACAATAACACCTGAAAATTCAGATTCTTTAAAGTTTTCCTTTTTTTAGGAAAATACCATAATGAAAATATATTAATGTACAGCAGAAAAATGAGATTTAAAAAAAACTGATAAATTAAGACAAACACAAGGAATTGGGTAGGAAAGAGGATCATGGGAAAGCCAATTCTGATGCAAACCAAGCACATATAGCACAGAATTTTGCCTATTTTTGCAGTTTGCCTATACAACTATAACACTCATCAGGACCTACATGATACCTCTTTCTTTAGGCATTCTCACTGATTAAATCTTGGTCTTCAAGCTAACAGCTAAACCTGCAGGCAGCAGGGTTAATGTCATTGATCTATCTAATTAAGAGTTTGGATGTCTCAACATAGGTAAAGCAGTCATATGCCATAGAGATGAATAAAAATGCATGCAATGCAGTAACAAGAATAACAATTCTTTCTGGTAATTGGATGGAAGGAAATGATGCAGTTCCACCATGGCCTTGTCCATAGGATGGCTGTATAATTGGATATCTTCAGAGTTATCTTCACTGCTATCTCTGCATTTTTAGGAACAGTAAGGCTTAGGGTGCGCTGATTCTGTGCTACCTCTGTACCAGCCCTTGCATGTCTATGCCTGGTGTTGCTTTTGGACAGGCTGTGTACTGTGGAATATGTGGGTCCAGACACCACGTCACTTACATCAGGGAAAACCTACGTGTGTCTTGTCCTTCCTTTCCACCCCTTCTATGTTGGGTGCCTTGCCATAAGGCAAAACCTAGCACAGATGATGTGTGGATTGCTTGGTAGGTGTTGCCAGAATATCCCATTCTCTTACATACCACTTCAGAGGTCACACTCTATGTGTTTTCTTTGCACTATGGCTATTACAGTTAAGTGTGATAATTATCAAAATGCCTCTGCATGCTTGAGGGGGTGAATGATGAAGGAAGGAAAAGAAGGGCAGTGAATGATCTTCAGTTTTCACCAGTGCAAATGAGGGCAAGGCACAATCCTCTTTTTCTCTGTTAGAAGGTATTTTTCTTTCTCTGGGTGACTTTCCAGCATGGAGGTGGGTATTGCCACAGCCACTTAGGTGTATCCTGACAACACTGCTGTCATTTGCAGTCTCTTTGCAAGTATTCCACACCAATCCAGCCAGCACTGTAAACCAAGTTTCTTGAGTGAGTACTTCTTGCCCAATCAATCCACGCATATCAGCAGCAGGTCTGTCAGGTCCAAATATGGATAGCTGGTAATGAATGACAATAAAACTCTTTCATGTATTAAAAATATCTTTTTGGTAGCCCAGAAATACATGTTATCCTTTCCCCTCTTTCAGCCAAAAGTACAGAATCTAGACAGTGCCTGCCTTAACTGTCATAGGAGGCATAGTTTTTTGGTTTTTTTTTTTTAACCTTAGTTTATAGGTTCCAACCCAGACAGAAGGAAGACAATCGTGAAGGACTTTCAGTCTTAAGGTTACTATATTGTTGCCTTTCATCTGTTTTGCCAAAGAATCCAATTGATGAGAATGACAGCTTAATCGAAAAAGGATAAGAGAGGAAGAGTTTCAAGGATGATGCTGGTAGCTAAGGTCTCATTTCAGGAATTAGATTAATTTAATGATCATAAAGGACACTGTAATGACAGCCCTCAGGACAAGGTCTCTCTCTATTCACAGAACAGGCTCAGCTCTTGCAATGTTTTGGCGCCATTACGTGTTTTATTTGCTTGTCAAAGTACACCTTGTAGGCAGCACCTATGTTTAAGGATGTTTTGTTTGAATCATAGAATCATAGAATCATTTAGGTTGAAAAAGACCCTTAAGATCATCAGATCCAAGCTTTAACCTAGCATTGCCAAGTCTACCACTTAACCATGTCCCTAAGTGCCACATCTACATGTCTTTTAAATACCTCCAGGGATGGAGACTTAACCACTTCCCAGGGCAGCCTGTTCCAATGCCTGACAGCCCTCTCAGTAAAGAAATTTTTCCTAATATCCAATCTAAACCTCCCCTGGCACAACTTGAGGCCATTTCCTCTTGTCCTATCGCTTGGTACTTGGGAGAAAAGACCAGTACCCACCTCACTACAACCCCCTTTCAGGTAGTTGTAGAGAGCGGTAAGGTCTCCCCTCAGCCTCCTTTTCTCCAGGCTAAACAACCCCAGTTCCCTCAGCCCCTCCTCATAAGACTGGTTCTCTAGACCCTTCACCAGCTTCGTTGCCCTTCTCTGGACACGCTCCAGCACCTCAATGTCTTTCCTGTGGTGAGGGGCCCAAAACTGAACACAGCACTCGAGGTGCGGCCTCACCAGTGCTGAGTACAGGGGGACGATCACTTCCCTCGTCCTGCTGGCCACACTGTTTCCCTCTTGTCACACTATAATCCCTCTTTTCAAGAGCCTGACTTTATCCCCATATGCACAGGACCTGAAAAGAGAGTTCACACAGCTGGCACTGAGCTTTACCATCAGGACTGTAGCTTCTCCCTGGTCAGGTAGAGGAATTAAGGAAAGTCCCCCAAGGGAGAAGCAGCTGGTGACTCTGTACTGCACAGGGGGGGTGGCACAGGACATGACGGGGACAACTTCCCATGGGGTACAACCCCTGCCCTGCCAGGGACAGCCAGGGAAGCTAATGCTGGTTTTGTGCCTCTATCTGCCATGTGCCAGCAGGACTGACCTCTGACAGACACATGCCAGTGGGGACCAAGACAAGCAATCTGTAGCTTCTAGGCCACCAGACTGTCGGGACAGTGATAATTTTTGATTGCTTCTGGTTTTGACTGGGTCTGAAGTGGTGATATGGAGGTGTAAAGGCTTGTATCCCACTACCAGATCCCTAAACCATTCAGTGTCTCAAGTGAGCTCACAACTTACCAAGTAAGATCATCTTTAAAAATGGATTTGGTATCTGTCTCCTAACAAATTCTGTATACACACAATATATACAACAGTAAAATATGTGTTTATATAAAATATTACATTTTGCATCGATATTTATATTCAAGCAAGCACAATTTCAAATATAAAGACTACATGTGTAATGTATGTGTATAGTACATTGACAAGATTTACGTAAACATTATACTACTAGGATAAACATACAGATGTTCTCAGTGTACGTAAGACATTCTAAGATTAGCAGTTAACAGATCATTACTATTGGGCTTAGCTGGTAAAAGGTATAAGCATGTGAGTTAATAACCCTCCACAGTCCCAGTCTGTGACAGTGGAAAAATCAAAAGAGAAGGGAATAAGTCAACTTCCCTCTCAGCCTGTGAAAAATACAAGCATTGATGCAGGACCATAACACACACTGACTTCAGATATCTTTATGGTTCAGCTTTGCCCTCAGATGACCATGCATTTCTTGCACTTAACTCTTCTCTGGTAGTTCCAGCTTTTCAAAGGACATCCAAAATAGTCTTAGTTTTTCACCCTGCCCGACTTCCTTCCTGCATGTATGCATGAGCCAGGTGGTTATGCAGGATGTGAACAGAAAATGTGGGGACCTGGCTGTGAGCACAGAGTAAAGTGCAGAAGATCAGAATCAATTGCCATTTTGGAAATTTTAGCTGCCAGTTTTGTAAGTACTAAAATCCCAAGCAACCTGTTCAGCTAATGTTCTCAGCCATATTGGATAGTTCTCTAAATTTCAGCCCAGTTCCTGTCCAACTTTGTTCAATCACTTCAATGGTTTTATTAAATTTACCTCAAAGCAAAACATTCCTAGTTCAAATACTCCCCACAGACTGCACGCTCCTAGCAGACACTGCCAGCTCTTTGTATCCCAGGCACCAGAGAATGGACCTCTGTGTCTCTAAATCCCCTTGCCTATTTGCAGTCTGGCTTCTGGAGCTCTGCACTCTAGGAGAGCTTGCTAGGAGTCCTTTTGCTTGCTTTTTTCAGTGCAGAAACCTGCAGTTCCACTGAAAAGGAGGGGAAGCTGAGAGAGAGGGGCCAGGATTTTTTCTAAATGCAAATGTGTAGAGGTGCACCTTCCGCTGGGCAAAGATGGCCCAAAACATGGAGAATTTGTGACCCCCCCCATGAACTCAAGAGAAGCTGTGTGCTTCTGACAGGTGATCCCTGTTTTGCCGTTGTAACTAAATATAATTATAGTATTTACATCCTCGTAACTTTTTTTTTGCCAGAACAATTACTTCCTATAATTAAAATCCCTGTGGTCATTTGGCAGCTCTTACGTTAGCCAGAGAGATGTTTATGCACTGCCTCAAGTATTAACAAGACAGAGCTGCAAGCCAAAGCACACTATGATTTAAGAGGGTACCTAATTTTTGTGTTTATGTTTCCTTTTATATGCAGTGAAAATGTAGGTATTAGAAGGAGACCGATATCCTTGTTATTAGCCTTTCGAACATCATGCTTACTATTTACTTTGATAAAATCGGCAGGTGATGGTTAAGAAAGGTAGCTTCACAAGCACCCTTGGCTCCACCTTTTGCCTTTCAGTGACAGCCTATGTGGGATGGAGAGGATGAAAAGCCAGAGAAAGCAACTGTATAAACAGTTCAGGTGGTAACTGGCTTCATTAGGCAGCAGAATATTTTAAGACTATTGATAATATTTAATTAAGCAGACATGGCCTTATTTCATCAAGCAGACATTACTAATACTGAAGTCTTTTTATAGCATACATTTCATTTAGACACCCTCCCCCGGTGATTGAAGTAATGCAGGGTCTGGTTCTCATTTATGCCTAGTCTCTATATGAATACTAACTTTCTAGCCATAAACAGCCAGTGGGCTTATTGCAGGCATCAGAGGGCATGTGATCTTTTTGGAGGGATTTGAAACCTACAAATAAAACAGCATTAAAGAGTCTGTACGTCTACTCTGCAACAAAGGACGAGGAAACAGAAAAATGCTGGCTCTTTCTCTTTATTGCCTTTTAAGAAGTAACAGCAAAATGTGAAACCCAGTGCACCACACAAGACATCTCTAACAAAACACATTTGATATTTAGAGCTGAAGGAATATTTTCTCCTCAAAGGAGCAATGACAGCTAAGCATTTCTTCAGAGCACTTCAGGCTGTTGTTTTAAAAATAAAAAGAGTGTTTCAGTTCTTCAAGACAAAATAGTTTGTCTTTTTTAACAAAAATGTAAACTCTTATCATGAAAATTTCTATTTAACATCATTTTGTAGCCAACAAACATTGCAGTGGATACTGTTGCATTGTCCATTCCAATACTGAAATGTTAAAAAAAAATGTTTATCACACCAAAATACTTTTCTGGAATTATATGTTTCAAAACAGCCTTTGCTTTAAGAACTAAAACTCCATATATTATTAGTAATGCAATAACTCTTAGAAAATATTTGGCATCTGCTTGTGAAATGTCACTTTTTCCAAAGTTTTTCTCCTAAATACTTCAATACACATAGGACGCAGTCTAATTACTTTCAGCATTTACACATTAGAATGGAATGACTCTGAAGAAGCTGTCTATTGCCTCGGGTAAAGAATATAATATTAAAACTCTTAAGGAGTTCCTACCATATTTAACCCTTTAATAAATTTCCTTAAATGCTATTTTTAAAGTTTTAAATGCTTGTGAATCAGATCGGGAAGAAACCCAAAGCACTGATTGAAGTTAGAGCTGTATGATTAGAAAATTAGCAACTTTATTTGGGCAAAGTGAAGTCAGCTTCCAGTTCAGTCCATTTCAATACTTTCCCAGTCTGCACTGTAGGGCCCTGAACTGGTTTAATCTCCCTGTATTTTCCATCTCTGATGCCCAGCCTCCCCACACTAGAGTATAGAAGAGGATCTGGGGAAGCCCAGGGGAAGGAGAACTGACAAGTTCTCTGAGAAAAGCAAATTAGGATTCTTTTGGTGCCATGCTGAAGAAAAAGGTCTGCAGTTAAGCTTAAAAACATTAGCAAGCCTTTGCATCTGTTTTTACTGAAGATTAGCAGTAAGACTTAAAGGCTGCATGGACTCTAGTGTAGGCTGATAAGCCTCAGAAATATCTTCCTGCCTTCTCTCCTAAAGGCTGAGGAGACATTTCTCTAGTGTTATTCCTGTGGAGCCGAGATAAGCTGGAAGGCCAGAGTGAGTCTGGTGTATTTATCAGTCAGTGAAAACCTCGGCTCAAATGAAACACTAATTCAGAAGCTCATCAATCACTTTTTCTAGTTTCCAAGAGATAAGCCAGGCAATGTTTATTAAGAGCAGTTACTGCACCACTGAAGTGTAGTTAAAGAGACATACTGTTCATGATCACCAGCTGTGTTATGTGTCATGTTATGAACAGACTACTTTTATATAGATGTTCTGGGGTTGTGCTCTACCTATATATTGTTTCTGAAGCTGAAGACGGCTCTGAATTAAGGTAAAGGCTTGCATTTGTCACCATTTATCAGCTTAATGATCAGCCTTGTTAGTATCCCAAAGTGCTCATTGCATCAGTCTTGCAGGGGCCCTTATTCTCCCTTGCCTCCCTTACCTGTGGGAAGATAGGAGAGGCTTGGGATTTATTGTGATCCTATCTGGCAAGTTCACTACTGGTCAGTACCATAGTTCACACTCATCTGAGCATAGCTGGAGGACAAGATCTAACTCCTCAGTGGAGCTGCCTCCTCCAGAGCTGGGGAGTCCTGAGGTACCCCAGAATTTCAGTCCCGCTCCATCAACCTGGCTCCAAAATAGTGGGGCAGGGGGGGGTTAGCCTTTTTCTGATTTTTTAATCACCTGGTGAAATCCCTCAGCAGGGTTTAAATTCTCACTTAGATCATGCCAAATGGCCCAAATGATCCAGCAAGAAAGTTTTCATTTCCTTTGACAACTGACAGGTCCTTTCTGGTTTGGGGTCTGCCTATAATGCAGTGCAGTAAGGGGCACCCTTACTGCCACATCATGCTCTCCAGAAAGTTTATTCCTGGTAGAAAGCATCCTCTCAAATACACCTATATGGAAAAAGCATAATTTCTTTTGCTTTGTTGGCCTCTGTGTATATCTTTTACCTGTTGATCCATTAGCTCAGTTCTGCATCTGAGTTATTTACTGACCTTTCAAGTACCAAAGTGTTCAGTGAAACAACAAATCCAGCTGCCCACAGGATTTCTTCCCAGCAGATTGCAAATATTTTTTCCAGTTTTACTTTCTTTCTTCATCAGCTGGCAGACAGGGCATAAGTTCCACAGAGAGCAGGTTTTTGTGTATGAATATAAAATGCAATGAGGGGCTTGTGCAGCTCTGTGATAATCTTTTCAAGTAATAATAATTTTAAAAAAAAGATAATGTCCTTCTTGTCTGTCTAAGGACTAAAGAGGCTTCCCTTTCCATAATAGCCAGGGGAAGAGAGAGCCCAGGGCTCCATTGATTGCGCACAATAGGACTCTTCTTGCAGTGCTTCTCAGGGCAGTTAAGAAAGTCAGCTATTACCCAGAGCGATGAAAAGGCTAAAGATGGGAAACGGAGAACCTGAAGGGCCATGAATAAAACCCGTCCCTGTTAGGAAACCAGCCTCATCAGGCTCTAATCAGTGAGGAACTGGCTGTGCTGCCAGGGCCTGAAATATTTAAATCCCGGTGACAGACAAGATGTAAGCTGTGTGAGTCTGTGTTTCAGGCTGCTGTCAAGGAGGAACTGTTTGGTTTTGTGAGAGGAATGAGCTGAGAGAGTGGAAGAAGAGGGGAGTCAGCAATGGAGTTATTAATTATTGTACTTCGCACAGCCTTCTTCTCCTTTCTTAGAAAGTCATAATTTAGGCACAGGCAAAAGGGTCCTGCTGCCAGTGTTGATCCAGCCGTGATCCTCAAAGATATCTGCCAGCCTTCTCACTCCCTTGCAGCCCTGATGGGGAGGAAAATCCAACTCTGTGCCAAGCAAGGGGCCCCAGTATGACGGCTAGAGCAAGGTCACTAAAAATATAAAAACAGGGCCAAATTCCATCATCACTTAACTCTTGTTAAATACTTAAATCTAGATGTGCTCTGCTCTGCTTTCCAGTAGACACCGAAGCCACTCTGGCTCCTTTCTTTCCTCAGAGTCAGTCCCCACTTCTCAAACCTCGCCTGCTTGGTGTTGTCCTCAGACTTCACCAAGAAGAGTTGGTGATGCTTTTTGTAAAACAGAGCTGGTTTAGCAAAGGAACACCTGTCATCTGCAAGAGATAATGCAATGTCTTTTGCTGACAAGAAGAAAAACTGTGGAAAAGGTAGCTAAGGAAGCAGGCAAAAGTTGTCATCATTTTACCCTGAGTGACAAGCAATTATTTCCAGCATTTGCAATCTAAAATACCACTTCCGTGGCTCACAGAATCCAATAGAAATTAATCACTTCTATGCTCATTTTTTCAAAGAGATAACTGAAGCTGTACCTAGAGTTGTAGGTGAGACACCAATCTGAGTTTGTACAGACAAACATTGGATAACTGTGCAAACAAGGCAGATCAGGGCATGCTTCATGGCCTGCTAGGGAATATATTTTAAAATCTGGTAATTATTCACTTGTTATTACAGTGTAATTTGGATATAACTGTATTGTTACCAACTCACGCTTTTGCACTGTGATAATAATAATTAACCACGCAGTGGTGGCAAGTAGATGCCGGGAAAAAGAAAAGTCTTACTTTTTGAGTTGTGCTTATTTTGCAAAGTCTACCCCTTTTCAATTCCATATATGTCCCAAAAGAAAGCAAAGTATAGGTCAGGAACACATTTTTGACAATTAAAGAAAATATTTTCTTTTGGTTAAGAGCAGGATGCTACCATCTCAAATGCAGCATGAAGTCACACTGTGAACTCCTCTCTGCGGCTTTTGGGAAAGGAAAACCATACTTGCACTACAAATTATTATTATGGTAGAGCATGCACTGTGGTCCATGTCCAGGATTTCCAGATATTGAGTAGTCCATGCTGAAATTCTTTGCAGCCGTAAATCTAGCATGCCCCTGGAGCGAATCAAATTTACTGCATGCTTACAGCAGCCAGAGATGCTTAGGCCCATGGAAAACAGTGTGTCCTTGTGATAGACACCTTGCAAAGACAGAATAGGAGGAAGCATCTGCCTCTTGGAGATTAAAAACAAAATAAAAAAGAGTAATAAAGAGTGAAGGAAGAATATATGTGGAATAAGCACCAAGGGAGGGACTGAAAGGGATTACAGGAAACAGCCATGCTGAATGAGGAAGAAAAAGTCCATAGGGATACAAGTAATGATTAGTCCTGCATAAACTTCTTGCTGCAATGGCTCTTGCCAGCTATTCCACACAGGTTTTCCCAAATACCAAACAGCTACAAAGCACAATGGCTCCATGCAAGGCAGTACCTTTTAAAGATTAAGAAAGCCTTGTGTTTCCTAGGACCAGAGGAAGTTAGAGAGGGCTGGAACAAGCCTAACTTCTTCTCTCTTGCCCAAGTACTGTTGGGCAGAAGACAGAGCAAGATTGGCATATCCCTCTCATGCAGGCAAACTTTTTTGCAACTGGAGAGGATTCGTGCACTTTTAAAGATCTGGCACAGATATCTGAAAATAATGCCCAGAGCAGTATTTGCTTGTTTTTTTCACCCAACATTTTGTCTCCCTTTCTAACTGTGTTATAAAATGACTGTAGAAATACAACACTTAAAATGCTCAGTGACCAAGCCACAGCTTCTTGTTTATATAATGGCTTCAGAGCAAAAGGAGCCTTGCCAGAGATGTAGACTTCAGCTCCCAAGTGTAGTAGCACAGACATCACTGTTTGAGGTGGCTTAAAACCAAACACACAGTCTAGAGAGCCTATTGACAAAATGGCTTGTGTTGGTCCAGATGCAACCGAGCAAGCACTGAATGGCCACACAGTCCTTCTGTCATGCAAGAGCAACACTGCTGCAGAGCTCTGGCATCTGGGAGAAAAAGTGATGTGAAAAAGCAAGGACAGAAGCAGCAGTGGGTTGCTGGAGCTGGAGGGCAGGGGGCTGATAGTAACCAGAAGACAAATGCAGTTAGGCAGCACAGAGTCACCACATAGTACAACTGATTATATCACAGATAGTATGAGAATTAGGACTAGGGAACTGGTACCTAAGAATCAATGTTCACAGCTTTCATATGGATACTTAAAATATATGCCTAATATACAGCTTCTTCCTTTGCATTTCATCAGTTTCCTTGCTTTTCATATCTGAACATAGAGCTGATTTTTCTCCCTGTCCTATTGAAGATGTAGACAGAATTGAGCTGAAATACTGTGACTGCTTGTCCCTTTCCAGAGATTGTATCCCAGTGTTCATGTTAACAGAAAGTTCTGGAGGGACATAAGCTATATATTCAAATTACATCACCTAGACTTTGACTGCAAATTCCTAATCAGCTGGGAATGAAACGTGCCTTTTGACTAGATCTCTCGTTTATCCAGGCTTTGAGCTCCTCATCTATTCAGACTTGATCCATTGAGAGAAAGGTGAGACCAAACTTGAGAGAATAGCCCAAGCCCAGCAGCTGACTTCCGTCATCTGTGGCATGGCCTTTCTTGAGAAAATACCTGACTTGAAAGGTAGAAAGAAGAGACAGCTGGAGGCAAAACACCTATTGTTGGTGAGAGCAGCCCGCTGAGGCATGGTCATGGAAAATGCTTATGATGCAGATATGGATCCATCTACACAGGGGAACTGGGCATCTAGTCAGGGCCAACAGGGTCCAACACAAGATATTCTGAGGAAAGGAGGCCCCTGATATGTCAAAACATGCAGGAAACCCATGTGTAAAACCAGTATAGTGCACCACAGCTAATAATAATGGCTGCAGTGCATAAAATCAAGCCCAAAATAGCCTCCACTTTGGGGGGGAGTTGCATGTCATTGGGCATCATAAATAACATCAGCAGTGTCTCCCAAATGTCTCCTCCCCATGAACAGGGCTAGTTTGGGAAACAACAGACTACCTAGGTTTAACCAGCTTTCTTAGGTGCACATGAAACACACTTTGACAGTTTGTGGCAAATATGAGACCTCAGGGTCTTTTGCAGGTTTCTCTTAACCCTGCCCTGCAAAGGCAGCTCAAATTTGTGGACCAAGCAGAACTTAGGCTGCCTACAAAGGATAACAGGGACAACAGATCCTGTGCAACAGGGAGCTAGAAGTGTTCTGCATGCTCCAGAGAGCAGTTGTTCCCTTTTTGCTACAAAGAACTGTGCCTGCAAGCAAGGTTTATTTCCTCAGGCAAAACAGGACTGAATGTCACGTGTTTAAGTTTTAATCTGTTTATAGGTTTAAATAGATATGCAAAAAGGATTATTCTCATAAGGAAATTCTTCAGGCATGATTTTCAAGGTTCCAACTCAGCAAGCCATCCTTCATCATAGCATATGTTCAGTGCCATGCACATCCTAAATAGGAAAAAATGAAGAGTATGGTTTCAGGCTTCACTTAACTAGAGCCTGACTGAATCAGGATAGTAGAAAAACACCTCTTGTCTGGATAACAAAGTCTCTATTTTATTTATAAAAATGCCAATGACAGCAACTTTTTATTAAATTCATATGGTAATATTCCCAAAGATCCCTCCATGAAATACAGATGGAGAAGGTCGTTCTTTTCTGCTTTTCAGACAGCTTTAAAAATGAGCAGATGCTGCTCAGTTATGTGCTTGATAAGTGCATTTCATTTTATTTCCTGCCATGCATAAAACTCAGCTAAAGCCTATCTGGTCTTTGCATGTTGAGGCACGGTATGCATATGTGTATCTAGGTATATACATGAATGGATAAACTTTATCAGCCAATTTTACATAAAAATAAGAATTGTGCTTTTTATCAGTTTATATTTCACCTCTGATGTCATGTATAATTTTCTTTTGTTTTCCCCTGTTTTTTTAAGTCTCATTTATTTTTTCTTTCTTCATCCTCTCCCTGACTCTCTCCATACATATCTATTACTTATGCTCTCTTCCCACCTAAGTTTTCCCTTTTGCCTTTTCCCATCCTTCATTACCACAAGAAGATTATATGTGTTTCTCTGTGCCTGCATAGTTTTCTGGTTGGGAAACACATCAATACATGAAATCTTTTCCTTCTTGTCCTGCCATAAACACCGTGTGTATCCTGCAAACACTTGGTCCAGCTCCTGCTGTTCAGCAGTGTGGGTCTGTCATCTGCTGTGGCTGGTCACTGAGCCTAAATAAAGGTGTGGAAACCACAAGCAGCTGCAGTACACAATCACTGGTCAAATATTGGCCTAGACGGTTGAATCAACCTAGTCTGGAGAGTACAGCATCCCAGTCCTGAGGAGTACAGCATCCCAGTCTTGAGGAGGAAAGGAAGGGGAGGGAAGGGAGGGGGGGGAGGGAAGGGAAGTGGGAAGGGGAAGGAAGGAGGCAGGGAGGGACTGAGGGAAGGGAAGGGAAGCAAGGGAAGGGAAGTTAATTTCAGTGCAGTGGTGACGGGCCAGACTTTCCTGGAATCAGTTGCCTGTTCCGTTGACCGTCCTTCCTGTCTTTCCATTTGCCGATGTCCTTCCTGCATCTTCCTCCTGTCCTTTCAAGTTTTCTGTGATCTTGGTCCTTTGCTTTTCGTTTCATGTTTGTCTTTCTTTTTTTTTGTCTTCTTTTTCTGGGTTTCGTCTTACTTTCTTTGTGTCCTTTCCTTTCTTCCCGCCACTTTCCCATTTCCTTCCCTTCCCTTTTCCCTTCCCTTCCCTTCCCTCCCTCCCCCTTCCCTTCCTTTCCCTCCACCTTCCCGTCCCTTCCCTGGCCGCGTCCCGTCGCCTGCCCTTCCCTTTCCTTCCCTTTCCTTTTCCCCCCCCCGCTTTCCTTGTTCCGTTTCCCCTTTCCTTTCCCTTTTCCTTTCCAACCGTGTCACGCCTTGCCCCCATCACCCGGTCCCCTTTTTCCCTTTAGTGCCACTGTTCCCATTTCGGTGTATCTTCCTTTCCTTTCCTTCCCGTCCCCTACTACCAAGCAGCCACCTCCCCTTCCCTTCCCCTTTCCCTCCCTTACCCCACCTTCCCATCGAGAGCAACCATAGCCGGCGGGACCTCCCGCTTCCCCATGTACCCCTCGCCATGGTTCCCCTTCCCTTCGGCGCTTAATGACCAGGGCCCGTGGAGGTCCTGCTGCTTCCCCTAGGTGTACCCCATCAATAATGTGGTAAAAGCAATCTCGCCTTGGTCTCTGCGTACAGCGAACATTGCGGCAATCGACGCAACTTAATAACCTTGAAGGTAAAAAGACCACGGCACTCCGTCCCTTGTTGGAGTACAGGCAAAGAGGCAAGGAAACAAAAGGACGGCATAAGAAACAAGGGCCTTTTCAATGGACAAATATATCTCTGGCGTGACTATTTAAACTTTCAAGAAATAATCTCTGGCTGACTATTTTAAATTTAAGAGTACCTTATATTAGACAGTGCAGAAACAGCAGCTAAAGCAGTGCACTTCAGGTGGCACACACTTGTTAAAGTTCTTATGAAAGAAACTGTGGTTTCTTTTGACAATTCTCCCCTCTCAGTTGACTTCATGCTGTTGATTCCAAATATTTGCTCAAGAGGAACCTTCAAGGAAATAAATATGCTGTAAATCTAGAGTTTCAACAATAAAGTCTCCATCTTTTGGAAATGATCTTCCAACTTTCTCAAATAACAAGATTTATGATGGGGAGTTTCTTGGGCTTGGCCAGGCATTGAGTGGAACCTCTGTGTAACTGTTACGGAAAATATGTGCTCTGAATCTTGAGATGAGGAGTTGGAGATTGAGAAAGATTCTGCCCTTAAACCTCACTCACATTTATCTTCCACCTCCACATCAAAAACCTCTCATATTAACAGTGGGTTACCCTAAATTTTGAATTTTGCCCTTTCATGAAAGCTACACCTGAGCTTGTAATGTAATTTCTTTTCAATTCTTTAAGGCTCAGATAATATTTCTTGGGTATTTTTAGCAGCTTTTTCATCAGCTCAAAGTGAAGAGACACCCCAGTTCAAGAGGTGAAGAAGCACCCCTTTCTTTCTGTCTTTAGAAAGGAGAGCACACTAGTATATATAATTGTATACAAATCTCACTATTTTTATGTTGATTTGGAAACCACTTCCCACTTCTGTATTTTTAGGAAACTCTCCTCTCCTTTATGATGTCTGTGTTTCACCATGCTCTTCTGAGTCCCTCTCACTCAGTTTTGCACTTGCCTCAGACGAGGTTTCCTACTAGAGCGCACAATTTATTTCTTCAGGAAAGAAAGCCTCTCCTGGTCTTTCAAGCATTGGTAGGAAGCCTCTGGTGCTCTAGTTCATGGGTTATATTTCAGGTTTTATAATACTTCAGTCTATATCTTCTAAATACTTTGAAAATTGCAAAATTAAAAAAAAAAAAAAAGAAGAAGAAGAAAACCTGGAAGAAAATAACAACCACCATTTAAGATGCTTGCTTTAGAAATGTTTCTTTAGGTAATATTTGCCACTGGAATGCTAACACCAACTTTTAAACCAAATAATGTTACTTTCCTCGCTACCTTTCATTGGAGGCCCAAGATCCATTTAGCACACTCAACTGTTATTAAATATTACTAAAATTCTTGTTAGGGAGAAAAATGACAACTTTCACCACAAAATTGAAACCTCCAAGAACGCATTAGCCTAGGGAAAGCTAAACAACCTTCTGGCTGAGCCAAAAGCCTTCTAGAGAGAAGGCAGAAATTTCAGGTTTTAGCTGACAGCTATGAGAAGAGTTCATTTTTATTATTTTTCCAATGAAGGATTAATGAAAAGTAGTAAAACAAAAATGACTGTGCTTTTACCTTATAAGAAAAGAGCCACCCTCGTTTCTTTGCTTTATGCTGAGAAAACACCCAGACAGCGGCTTGGGACTTTAACAAGAAACAAAAAAAGTTGACTTGAAACCTGAAGGCAGACCTCGCTAACAGACATCCCTGTTTCCAGCCTCCAGCAACTCCCAAAACCAAAGCAGATATTCATCCCCACCAGTGGCTGACCCCCATGCTTCCCACCGGTGCATCCCCAGCTGCCCAGCACTGCACCTGAACCCCCCACTCGCCCTGGCCAAGCCCCTGCCATGCCTGGCAAGGGATGCACCAGCCCCCTCAATGGCCTCAGTGGAAACACCCCAAAATGCCCTGAAACAGCGCCAGTCCCTCAGGACCCCTGCTGGGGTTAGCAGGGGCTCGCAGATCCAGGCTGGCCCCAGTGGCCATTTGGAAAGGGTCAGGGAGGGATCCAGCAGTGGGGAGACACCTGAGTGTGGGTGAGGAGTAGAAACAAGCCAGTAATTTGCTGGGATGTGGAAGATGTCAATCCCATTTCTGGCTTCTGTGGGGCTTAGGCCACTTGTATGCCCTCCTTTCTCCGCTGCGGGGATGAGCTGCTCTTCCTCTCAGCTACTGTCAGCTCAGCTTTCCTAGGGCAGAGGTTGTCTCTTTGCTGGGCGGTTGTACCAGGTTACCTCCATAGCTCTCTCTTCCCACCCACCTCCTTTCTTCCTCAATGTGTTTTGGAATTTCCTAAAGCCCTGCCTGCTGGGCTGGGCCACGGCCTGTCCCTTCTTGCCTGTGCTTTGTAGCCCAGTCCAATGAGACTGGGGCTTTCGTGGGACCCCAAGCAAAGATGCCACCCAGCACAGTGTAGTACCCGATAGCATCAGGCTTGTAATCACTTGTGCTGCCTGGCACAATGGAACCGGCAATTCATATTAGGCCATGGATATCACTGTGAAAATAATTAATACTAATACTAATAAATAATAACAATAATAGTAATAATGCAATTTGCCCAAAATTTGCAGTACTTGCTCAAGCAGTACTTCCTGCGAATCCTTACAAGGAATCAGCTCAATCACCTGTCGAAAGGAAAAAACAGAAAAGAAGCACTTGGTGCTCAAGATGATCTGCTTGGGAATGATGAGAAACAGTCAAAAATGAACACACTGTAATGATCAGCTTGTTGTGCTGCATCAGAGCAGACGTGGTGTCTCCAGGGAGCTCAGAGCTTCTCAGTTTCTGTCTTCTGAGCTAGCAAGAAATGCTCCCCTGTCCTTCTGTGGCTTTCCTTTGAGGGTTTTGGCTATGCTGTGCATGATGAATGTTGAGACTGTTAGGATGAATTCCTGCATTCTGCATCGTTTCAGTGAGATGTACATTTTCCTCCTGACATGTTGTGTTGATGGATGTATCCATCACTAACTAACAGCACAGTATCGTTCTGGATCTTTAAGCTTGAGCTCTATAGATCTTTCATTTCCAATTGGAGTAAACATTGCAGTTTATTTTTGTTCTCAGTAATAACATTTTCTTGAACTAACTCTACTCCATTTTTACTAAACAGAGACCTGAAAGGCGTTGTTCAGATTTGCTTTTTCAGGGATGGTTTTGGCCAGATTTACATCTGAGAACAAGTTGAGACTGAAATTCAGGCTTCATGGAAGCAACTGCTGTCACAGATTTAATCTCAAAGTAGTTATTGTCTCAAAACTTCAGGTGTATCCAAATCCCTTCTGGAGTATTAAGGATCTGACCAAGGCAGCAGATGGCGATTATTGCTTTGGATTTGGTCTAAAGGCATAATCTTGGAATTCCATGCTGAACACCTTTAGTATCAAATAGCCCCATTTTGGCATGGTCATAAATTCAAGTTCCAGAGTGCAACAACAACTCAGTGAAATGTCTGGAGTAACTTTTTTTTGATGTGGGCAAGGAGCTGATTCTCCCTCTCTCTCCCATCTTGCAATTTCATTCTCATAAATGTTTCCATTCTAGCAGAAATTTTTCCCAGAAAAATCAACCTCATAGCAGACACTCAACATTTCAGCTTGAATTGTTTGGCAAAGTGATAAGCAACTGAAAGCAGTACTTTTTAATAGGAAAAAGTGTTGCACAGCAGTCTCTGTACCACTCATTATTTTAATCTGTTTGTCTAGCTGTGGTATTGCCAAGGCATTTATTACTAGAGTATTCAGGGCACTGGCTAAACGTCAATTGCTTCTCCAGCCTTGCTGCAAAGATTTAGCAAAATAAAAAGGGAAGGTTCCCTTCCCTCATGCTTGGTACATACAGGTTTGGCATCACAGGCAAAGCATCTTGTTAAAGTGGGGGTGGGGAAGGCCTCTGGGGAACTCAGTAACTCCCAAGAATCCCAGATGGTTGATCTGAAACACATTTTTCTTCTAAATCTCGAGGTATTTTCAGTTTTCTTCAATTTTTACACTGACTTTTAAAAAGCATTGGATAATACTGTGTTTAATGGTGTTGTAGTTACACATGCTAAGACTAGAATAATTGAGACTCCTCCTTGTGACTGTAATCTGGATTTCCTGGCTGTGTTCCTTCAGCTCATACACTGATGATGGAATGCGTTACTCACAAACTAATTAGTGCATCTGAATTTATATATCATTATTAATGTCTTTGTTTCATGCCAAAGTACATTTCGTGTTTTACAAAGCATGAAAGTGGGCAGTGTCTGGCCTAAGGAAAGGTTGGCATGCACAATAGATATGTTTGCTGGAACAAAGCTGCTTTAATGATCAATGGAAAAAGTACTTGGAGGAGAAACAAAGCTTCACTGCCTGCCAGACTTAATTAGACAAGAAACACAAGAAAGGCAATTATGGGTCTAGATTTTAGTGGCCTAGGACCACTCAGAGCTAGGTATCCAGTAGAGCTGGCTACATCTACCTCCACACCAGATCAAGAGAGGTGAATTCAGGTGGAACCTGAGGCAGGGGAGAACTAACAAAAGGATGGGGTGGTGGCAGATCAGTCCCAAGTGAGAAAACTGGGAGACTGTTGCCTCACAAAAGAAGTCTGAAGTGTGACAAGGCATAGGAAGGCTGAGTGGCAGCTGGAGCCATAAAAAACTGCTGGAGAATTGTTGCATGTGACACTCAAAAAGTGGTTTAAGATATGGAATAATGCCAACAGAAAGATTCATGGGGAGATAGTGGCCATGGATATAGTTAATCCAGAAATTAGATGGAGGTTTCTCATCCTGGTGGCACAAGGCTCTGGAACAACCTTCCAACGGAAAGTGAGGGCAGATGGGCACAGGGTTGTGGGATGGAGCCTGGCCAGGTGTAAGGGAAGTGATACAGTGTAGACCCCGGGGGAGAGGAGCCAGCATTTTTGGAGTCCCTCCCAATTTCATATTCTTTATGGCAATCTGTGAGAATCACTAAATTCTCAAACCATATGACCTCGAAGGACAGGGGATATTGTACACAAGATAAATATGTAACTTCTATTTCATATATTATATGTACTACGGGGGATACATTACACCCAAATTCCTCCTAATGACAGTGTTTCCAACCTGCGTGCAAAGGATACAACTCAGTGGTTCATCTCCTAATCCCAGCAAGCTTCTAATTTTATTTTTCCCTCCAAGACCCAGCATTTTTTATGAACTCTGACTGCCATCATCTGAATCTGCATGAACCAAAGACCTGGTGCCAGTTTGCCAAACCTGAGGGACATGGGCTGAGGCGATCTCTTGAAGAACACCTTGGATGCCCTGTCATTCCACCAGGCCTGTTCCGCCCACTGGTGTGCAGTGAGACTCAGGAATGAGATTAATAGCTTCCTCTTTCCCTTTTACTTCTTTTGCCTTTGTTGGAAGCATCTAACCTTTCACAGGACATGTGAACTTTGATTTCAGCTGTTTCTTCCTTGCAAGGCGTAAGAAAAGTTGTACGCCTCACCTTCTTCCATATTAACAAGGGATGGTTAGTCACAATCTCCCCTTCCATTAGCAGAGGGAAAAGAATCTTCTGTTTTCAGATATTTGCCTCAATATTTCATTTGCTGTAATTAAAATTTTATTTCAGTGTCCTTGGAAATCAAATAAATTAGCTGCAGTTACAGCATATACTTTCTGCCTTGTTATTGGTAAAATGATACTCACCACATCAGCAGAACACTCTGTGCTGGAAGTGCTCCAGTCCCCTGAGAAACCTTCTCCCAGTTATCATAACATGCAGTCAGCACACACGAACAAAGAATGAGGAAAGCTAAATCTAAAGCAACTCCAGTATTGTGGTTAGAGAATATATATAAATATGTCTTCAATCTTATATTGCCCTTGCCTTTACAAAGGCACTTATCCTTTAAAATCAATGGCCAAATAAAATGTCCAAAGGTTTTTTTTTTAATTATTGCTTTTAACAATGAAGCTGGACCTAGGTCTCTTTCTTAGTCACTGAGTGAATGCTGAGTTGGACCCCTCCATTTTAGCCAGCAAAGGGTGCAGCAAGGCATGATTACTGACTCTTTCACTCTGTCTCTCACACATACTCTCTCTCTCTCCCCCCCATATATATATGTATGTATATATATATGCATATGTATACACACACACACACACACGTATATATGTTTGTATATGGATGGTTTGTTTTCAGATTTTTAAGTGACTTTTAAAACTACGCAGAAAACCACAGTCACAATTTTTAAACACATTTTTGAAAAGAGTAAGTGATGTCAGGTTTTTTGAGTGACCTGTCCTAACAAGATGACAGTCCAGGTGAATCAACATTGTCCCACTGAAGTGAAACCAGAGCAACAGCAGGAAGATTTCTTGAAATAGATACAGCCTTATACTACCAGATGTTTTCTATTTCAGAAAAGTTTGAGTTTGATGATTTCAGATTAATTTATAGGCATTGCTAATTTTCTTAGGTCTGTCGATGAAATGATGAATGTCATTGATTCAGCAAGTGGTGGAGATAAAAGGAATAAACATCTTTGGGGTCTGGGTCTTGGAGTTCATCAAAGTTGTCTGTTTTGAGTTGTTGCTTTTAATGTGAAAAGGTCACAATATCGCACTTAAAATAGGTACAGTTGGAAAGCGATTCAAATAAATAAACAGTGGCTCCCACTGGGATAAACTGAGAGACTCTTTCCTTTGCCTTCAGAAGAAATAATCATCGCCTGTTCCCATAAAGCTCGTCACTGACACATGTCCACACATGCGTATGCTAATTCTCATTTGCACCTCCCTTCCTCCATCATGTTAATACACGCCCATGGAAAGACTGCTCTGGCACTCTGTGCCCCTGGGAACAGGAGACAGTGTGGGAGAGGAGCCACTTGGTGAATGTGACCTTGGTCACAAGGCTATGAAGCATCTCTCAGCTGAATCATTCTTGCTTTTTAAAAAGCATTGGGCAATGCTTTGGGACTCAGTGACCTGCAGGGACACTGTTTGAACCGATCTGCTTATGTGCGTGGGAGGGAGGAAGGGGCAAGCTTTACAAAGGACAAGTCCGTTAAAAAAACAACAAAGCAAAGAAAAACCAACAGCCTAACATCCTACTGCAAAATATGCCTGAGGATTTCAGGGCTTGGAGTGCTGAAGGCCCTCAAATTCTGCTCCAGCCATAAATATATGAACTAGTTAAGCTCTTCGTGGTTTTGGCCGATCCCAGCCATGTTTAGTCTTAATCTATCTCAATCACTAGCTACCTTTTAAAAATAACATTTTGTGGTTCCAAAACATCTTTAGTTAATCCTTGCTTAGTTTGGAAAGGAATTATATTTGGAAGGATGCACATGTCCATGTGGCTTTGACGGATACTCCCTTTACTCTTCTCGTCCATCATAAATTTTCTTGAACTACAATGTATAATGCTCCAGCATCAGGCTACCAAACACTGGATTCTAAACAATATGGTTTTTTTCAGGGGAACCTAGATCCCGTATTAGACAAAAAAAAAAATTAAACTCTTGAAAATATACCAAGTTGATACATGAATGTTCTTGGATCTTCCCCATAATGGAAGTCAGTGCTGCTTACCACACAAGAAGCTAAGGAAGCAGAAAAAAAAAAATTATAATATTTCAAAGATCACGCCCACAAATGTCTCTGGAAAAGGCCTGACATTTCACACGGAGATGTAGCTCTCTCTGAAGAATATGAACTTGGCTTTAATTACTGAATGTAAGGAAAATAGTTTCTGAGATTAGTTTCCAATCCAAGAGTAATTGAAAGAAAGCCTTTTAAATGGTTCATTTCAGGACATCTTTTGCACTCTTTTCTCAAGTGAAATATTAATTTTAATTTCTCATTCCCCTCTTAAATTAGAGCAGTCTGAGAGACTGCAAGTCTTGAGAAATCTGGTCTCAAATTCTCTCTTAATACTTCTTAAGCAAACACTTCTTTCCTTCCACTTCACCTTTTAGATAACCTGCTGAAATTTTTAACCAGTCACATTATTCCAGAATGTGGAATCCAGTGTCTTCCAGTGTCTTCTTAAGCATAGTTACTATAATTTCCTAAAAGAGAACTTTTCTCTTCTGCAGAGAACATATACATTGCTTAAGCCTCTCTCAAGTTCTTAAAATAGGCTTGCATGATGTGTAGGCCATGGGTAGGTGTTATAAGTAGAGAAAAAAACTTGAAGCTGAATGCAACAATATCATACTAATCTTCTGTGGATATCCTTCATTTATATTATAGCTAGTAATGTGTATATCATTCTCAGATAAGTACTTTTCAGAAAGGACACTGTGGTGGGGTTACACTAAACATAAGAGCTCTTAAACCACACTCACTTTTACAATGATGGCATTCTGTGGGAAAGACTTTATCACACAGTTTTTGCAACTGGATCTTTGATTTGTACCTTCAGATTGCATTTGTGCTGGAATCAAGTGGTTAAACAACACATCTGCTTGATCACGTGACTATGTGCTAATGTAGCTAGCACACACACATCTGAGGCCACAGAGAGAAAAAAAAACCTGTTTGCATATAAATTTGTGGACAAGCAAAAAGGGGAACGCAATTATAGAAGCCAGATCAAAACCACCTACAAAACAGTTTGCAAAAATTTAGCTCTAAATATTGTGAGATTTTGTTTCCGTACTTTTTTTGAAGAGCAAATTACAGTTGCCTACAGATACAAACACATCAGCATAATATGCAAAGAGCACAATACCAAGTCTATGCTGTGCTGTCTGTGCAATTCAAAACAATTCAGTATTAAATTCCAGAACACATGCAATTATACAAAAGATGAAAACCTCAGGAAAAAAAATAGAAGAATTCTCAAATTAGTTCTGGTTTGAGAATCAATTTCCATTTCTCTTGTTTCCACCGAACAACTGGAACTGAAAAGCAGTAAAACCCAGGAACTGCCATCGTAAGGGATTTTAGAGTTTCTCTGCTAGCAGCTGGTGGGGGAGGGAAGGAAGAATGATATCAGCAATTTCCAAAGTCATTTGCCATTTCTTATATTGTTCAAACCAAGTTAGTGGAATCATCCCGAAGAATGACGTTACACGTGGTGCATGGCAGTCACTCCAGGTCAGCTCAGCAGAGAAATGTGATTTACACAGCCAGCCATCACATACTATCCACAAGGTCCTGCTGCCTCTACCCACAGCACCCAGCACAGACTGCCACATGAACAGCACTGCAGCCAGCCACAGCAAGGGGTACAGCCCTAACAGCTAAGTGTGGCTAAAGAGTGCTTCAGTAAACAGGAACTATGATCTATCAATTTCATGAAATATCCATAAATATCCATATTGCAGTGTACATATAGATTTTTAATCAATTTTTTAAAATTACTTTTCTTTAATGAATTAAGATGAGCCACTGGGGCTTCCATGTGAGCAAGACTTGCAGCCAGATGCTGGTGCTGCTGTAGTGCTCATCTGAAGCAAAGGCTCTTGAAACAACTCTGCAGTAAAAGTCCAAAATCAGGGGTACTGTCTCTTTTGGCATCTTCTTTATCCTGATGAGTGGGATTACTTGAGTGTTAGGCTGCTATCCACGCGTAGGAGGGCAGCAGAGTTTAGTCCAAAGTCAGCCTATATATTTGGTATTTTCAGTTTTTACGGTGTACAGGAAGTTATTGTGCAGCCATTGGATAAGTCGGATTTAGGAGAGGATCTTCATCCTCAAAACATGTAGATTCCTGGGCTGTAAAGGACACTTCCACAATGAGTCAGAGGGATACAGAGCCCTTTTGTTTACCAAAAGCTGGCAAATCATTTCATCTCAACCAACAGCCTCCCTAGTGACAACATGCTGACTACTTCTAGCAACCAAATGGTTTTTCACAGCAGGGCTTAGGCAGTAATTTTCTCAAGGAACCTGCTAGTATTTTGTCTTGTTAGAAGCCATTCATCTTTACATTTAAACTGCCATATACAGGAGGGGACACTTAGAAAATATTCGCTGTTGGAACACAGCCGCTGTGAGATAAGATGCCTACTTTTTGTAGCCATATTTTAATTATGTTCCATTTCATCAGCTGCTGAAGTGTCAGATGGAAGCACAGGGGTAGCACGAGTGGATTGCACCCAGGTAAAGCAGATGTGAGAGAAGACTAAAGCCTGACACATCATGCCCTTTGCATTATGCTCAAAACTCCCATTTTTGCTACTACTAACACAGCAAACCCTGCCGAAACGTGCCTCTGAGCTTCAGCACTATGGAGTCAGAAAGTTTGCATGTAAAGGAAGAGAGGACATTTATTTGCTTAACTTCATGAAGAGGAGAATGGCAGGCTGCATGGAGCCAGGACTCAGAGGTCAGTAAGTGCTGTCTGACTCCATTTTACATGTTGGTGGACAAGTTCCTGTTCCTGGTGCAAGCCCCTGCCCTTAAATTTGCTTATGTTAGGTTCTGTGGGCTTTGCATCTCGACAGACACTGTGGCATATCTCCTGTAGGGGAAACAGTTCTTCAAGAGTGGCAAATTTTCCTCCAGGGAAGGTGTGACATAAGCAGGGCTACCCATCGCCTTCGCTAAGCTTGCTTCACTTTGATGTCCATTTCAGATCACTCCCCTCCCTCAGATGTGCTGTTATACGTCAAGCATCAGCGACTATCCAGATCTTAACATTTGTTGTATTTGCATTGGAATAGTCCCAGAGGGAAGAAAAAGAGAGTGATTTGAAAAATGCAAGCAGTAGAAATTAATAAAATTTTCACAGAAGTTTTAAAAAAATATTGGCATCAAAGAACAAAAGCATGGAGCAGTGGAGGTTAAGTATCAGACAGCATTCCTTCAGATATGCACACAGTGCTGTAGCTTGTGATTTTACTTTTCTGCCACCTGATTCAGAAATTTGGAAGTAGGCAGCCAAGCTGACATTTCCCAGAAGCCAGGTGAACAGATAAGGTCATTATATTACTCACCCTGCCACTGTTTTCCCCAAACACCAAGAAACCACAGCTGCTTCAGTGGCCATGTGGTCTTCCATAGGGCCATGGAAATTCATCAGCATTTATTGAACAGATGGTGCCCAAAGCAGAGGTTTGTTCCACTTTCACTGAAAGAGAGAGATCAGTCACAGAGAGACTGTCCCATGCTGACATCTGAGCTCAAGCACTGGTAAGCTGACATCAGCTCTGCTCTCCAGCCATCCAAGGACCTCTAAGCATGCCAGCGAGGGCCAACAGCATCCTTAAGCAGTGCTCAAACAGTTACAAAGAAGGAAGCATCTGTGTGGAGGAACGAGTAGAAGCTGGAAGAGGAGTCAGAGCAACCTCAAGAGGGTAACCAAAAACAGGAAAATGCTAATATGGCAGCAACAGGGCCATCGGGGCATGGGAGAGGGGCAGGACCTGGAATGCAGCAGGGACGCTGGATTTGCTAGACTGTGAAAGAAGAGGAGCAGCTGGGCAACCTGGGTCCTGGTCTACTCATGTGTGGTTGATCTTCGTCTGGGTGACAGGTGGTTGTTGGTGACAACATCGTTGCAGGGGCGGTCACAAGACTGGTGGAGTGGTGGCTGGTCTGGGTTAGAAAGAAAAGGCAGAAGCTGCTCAGTGTAACATTGTTCTTCTCCATTCCTATTAACTGTATTATTATATATGATCCCTTTGTATCTTTAAACAGTGAAATGTGTTAGTTCAGGGAGTGGGGTTTGCAAGTGATATGAATTTGTGAGGATTGGTATGTGGCAGGGTTTAAAATATTGTTAATTTATATAACATCTGGAATCAGAAGGTAGAGCTACACCCATTGTAGGCATCCTTTGACTCCTACACGAACTTGGTGTGTTATTTTTAGGTAATTAAGAGCAAACCATGTCTCCAAATACCTATACGTATCTGTGCTTAGCTAGCCTATACTCAGTTACTCACTGAGCACACTGAACTATACAAATACTACACAATCTATTGTGTACATACGCACTATATGGTATGCTCTATGTATGTATGAACTCGTTATAATAATAAACACATTTGTGCACGGTGTACGCAGTGTGTATGTAACTGAATACCAAACAGTGCTGCTGAGTGCAAAGAGCCTCTGGGGATTACACCTGTTTGTACAGGGATATAAAAGTTTCTTTCCCTACTTAGAGTCTATCCACAGATTCCCATTGAGAATTTGTTCATGATTTTATACTCTGACCACAAAATTGTCGTTCTTTTAACATGCTCTTGGAAAAAAATCAAAATGATATTGTGGAAAAGAATCTAGGCATGGAAAATAACTTAGACGTCAAAACTGTTCCAACTCTCCCACTGAGCTACCTCTTTCTTACTTATTCATGTAACCTTTCTCCTACTCAGAGCAGTTTTAAATGAAAACAAAAATGTTACATTAGGAAGTTATGCACCCTATAGATGTGGATAAGAATTTCTTTCTCTTTTGGATGTCTGGTCACAAAATAGCTCTATTAAGGAAGGTGTCTGCTGAAGCAAATAGCATAAAACATACTCTACATTCTCAAAGTAGTATGTGTTAAGATTATTAGGTGATTATGACCATGGTGAGATGAGCTTTTAAGAGAAATATTTGAGGGCTGCCTCACAGAGGACCTATTATATCCCAGCATTACCACACCAGCATTCCTGATCAGACCTTCTAGAGCAACCCAGGACACCAGCCTTGGAAAGGAAGCAGTTGCTTTGTATCCATGTGTACAATAGCATGTAGCTCTTACGTTATGCATCACAACACAAGAAATAGACTACTTTTTATTGAGACGTGAATTAGTTCAACAAGAGTTTCATGTACCTAGCAATCAGTGATGCTATGAAGCCTGTTTCTGCTAAGTTTCTCTACCCCAGGATGAAATGATGAACAAGTCCTCATAGAAAGCCTGGCTGTGCTCTCTATGTCTGTGTCTTGCTCTAACTAGGTGCACTGGGCTGGGGGAATGGCAGCCCTGTGCTTGTGATGGTGCCCCAGACATGGGAGTGCTGGTGCCCAGCAGGACCTGATCCACTTTAACACCTGTGCAACTCCCTCAGTCCCACAGATAGCAATAACAGATCAAGCCAGCAATGCAGACATTGTATGTAAAGCCCAGCAATTATGGGCTCCACTGCAAAATGTTAATTTCACCTGATTCTCAGTATTCTGGGACACGAAAGAGTGAAGATACATATGGCAGCACTAAATATAAGTGCTTTCCTCTTCCTAATGCCAGCCTCCCTGTCCTGTCCTTCTCCTCCTGCTCTCCACCCAGCCTAGCCTAAATTCAAGACAGATGTATGTACAGAAGGTTCATCTACTTGCTTGTGCAGTATCTAGCAAGTAATTTTTATGTAGTGTTGTTACAGAATATCCATGCTACACTAGTAATCATTAATGCCTTCTGCATCCCTAAGGAAAAGTTTAGAGAGTAAAAAAATGGTGAGTGCACACAGTGCCTTCTCCTACCTCTCAGTATTCACAGAGGCTCTGCAGGGCTAAAACCACAGAAATATTTGGGCCTGGAGTTTAGTCTTTTGCATCTTTCCAGGCCCTTAAATTAAGACCTGTCAAAAGTCGAGAAAGAATTGTAAATCTGAAGACAATATAATTAGGATCCTTTCAAAACCATCATATTTTCCTTAAATTATTTTTGTACTAGCCCATCCCAGGAACCCTGTATACTTTCCATTGAGTGGTAACAGGCCTGTTTGCTTTCTCTGCAAAGATGCTGTGGTTTCATTTGTTCTTCTGCTCTCTGCGGCTGGTGTGATATAAGAAATTAAGTCGATATGAGATACATGTGGGTTAGAGCAAGCCCATATGTATAGGAAAGATTTCCCATATGTCTGGGTTCCTCTGCGTGAGGGCTCCAGTCATGTACATAACCCTGGCAAACATCGTCAAACTGATAATCCTGTAATACCTACCAAACCCCTCACAAAGTGAAAACACTGGGCTTTGAACTTTCTCGGCATCTCTTGCAGCATGCTCTTGATGGGCACAGAAAGCAGCTGCAGTTAAGGGAACCCAGTACCTTGCTGGGAACACTACCTTGGTAATGTATAGGTCAGCTCTGAATGCTGGTGGGAGCGAAAGGAAAAGCCAAATGGCATAACGAATGAGAACGTTGAAACAAAATGAAAAGAAGGGAAACATGAAGACAAGCAATTTTGCTGACAGCTTTAATGCTGCTGGGAAGCTGTCCTCTTGTATTACAGCACAGGGCTATACATTACAAATACCAGAAAATACTACTTGGCAGAACACACTGTTCTGTTTATTCATGAATTTTTTTTTACACATTATCCTTGGTGATACTGTATCAAATTAAAAGGCTCAGGAATTGATCCTTTGCCTATTTATCTTAACTTTGGTGTAACTCCTTTCTCTGAGGTATCCCAAATTTGCCACAGTGCATGGGAGATGAAATTAGGCCTCTGGGTATGAAATGCAGGTTAGTTTGTGGTGTAAATATTTGTCCTTTACCTAGAAATTCCTAAGTTCATATGGTTTCTCATTGTAATGAAATTGCAACCCAGTGGTCCTCTGGCAATTCCTATTGATATTTTGATGCATTTCCTTTCTCCTGCTGATGCCCATTCCTTTTTGTATTCAGTATCATAAAAGTGTTGCTTTTCAAATTATATATGTTGCTGCCACATTTAGAGGCCCTGGAGTCTACATGGATCAAAATTCCATTGTGTGAGGTGTTATACATAATAAGTTACAGTCCTGGTCCCAAGGGGTTTATAGTCTAAGTCGACAAGGCAGACAAAGCGGGGAGAGAGGCACTGGGCAGCATTTTCAAGTGTTCGATGTTCACAATGACTTAAGAGGCTAAAGCTCATTGAAAGCCAACAGACTTGGGACTCTCTGTTACTTTTTACACTTACAATTCAGGGTATGTATGCCCTACCCAATTCACGTCAAATGTCAGAGTATCAGCTGCCACAGACCCAAGCCATAAAATCCATAAAACTCTCTGAAGGATTTTAAAACAACTTTAGATGTTACCGTAGTAGCCAGTGTGCCTATTTAATTGCCACATTGTCACTTGAGTATTTTGTTAGTCCTCTGACATCTCATTTATCACAATCACAGTTCAAAATACTTGAGTCAGAAAAGCATTTACTGTACTGCATTTTTTTCTACGGTAACGTAAATGCATTTCTTTGGGGCTGTTGCATTTCCCACTTAGTTCTACCTCAGCAACCAGTTTTATCAGTGTTTTAAGCCCCTTTAATACTATATATTATCAAGGATACATTTTAGCTTGCTTCCCTTCAAGGTTTTCTTGTACACATTTTAAAATGAGAGAGTAGCACCTTTCTCTGAGAGAGTTTTGGCACAGATGGAAATGCATGTTGTTTCTTAGACTTTTTGTTTTGGGGAAAGTCTCTTTAACTGAAATGTCTTTAACTGAACTCATGGAGTGCAGATGCAAATTTGACTACTTAAAGAAGACTGTGACCTGAAACAGCTCTATGCTGGTTCTTCAATTTACAAAAGATTATATTTGGCTGATTTATGCTGAAAATAAGAAAAGTTAACTTGAGGATCATGTGCCACAGAGGTAGGCACTTTTTAAAGTTGTCCTTCTTTAAGGAAGTTCCCTCCAAACTTTCAATCCATTTTAAAGACCTAACACTAGCAATTGCTTAGCTTTGCCTGTTGAACCATCATATTTATCCCTGAATGCTTGTAACGCAAATGTCACTCTGACTGAACTGGAAGAATTAGTCTTCTGATTTAAAATCTCTTTTAAAATGCCTTCTAGAAAACAAAAAAAATCTTGAACTTTTCCATTCATCCATAGCAATATTTAAAATAATCAGACATTTTGTTTTTCTTTAACTAAGTGTCTCTATACTGCACTCAAAACTATTTCACTGATGCCACAAATTCTAGTTAGGCTTTTTCTGGGGAAACTACTCATATGAAAAATTATCTTTGTCTTCCTCTTTAGAAGAAGCAAAGCTGGATTTTTGCATTTCTGTGATTTCAGAGAGTTGCAGAAGGATTTTCTGGGGCATATCATGTGTTGCATTGCCTTGTTCTGGAAGGATCTGTCAGACAGCTGACTGATCAGAGAATAAATGCCCACCAGCTCACTTCCTCAAGGGCTGGCCACTGGCCAGGTTATGAGCACACTTTGAGCAGTGACACTAGTTAAGTGAACAATATGTGGAGGTGCTGGCAATGCATTATTCAAAATAAAACCTACATTTCTTAGACCGTTTTCTTAGTGGAATAGATAAATTAGTACATCCTTCAGATGTGTCAAGAAGTCACAGAATCATAGAATCACAGAATGATTTGGGTTGGAAGGGACCTCCAAAGATCATATAGTCCAACCCCCCTGCAATAAGCAGGGACATCTTCAACTAGGTCAGGTTGCTCAGGGCCCCATCCAACCTGACCTTGAATGTTTCCAGGGATGGGACTTCTACAACCTCTCTGGGCAACATGTTCCAGTGTTTCACCGCCCTCATTGTAAAAAAATTCTTCCTTATATCTAGTCTGAATCTACCCTGCTTTAGTTTAAAACCATTACACCTTGTCCTATCGCTACAGGCCCTACTAAAAAGTCTGTCCCCATCTTTCTTATAAGCCCCCTTTAAGTATTGAAAGGCTGCAGTAAGGTCTGCCCAGAGCCTTCTCTTCTCCAGGCTGAACAACCCCAACTCGCTCAGCTTGTCCTCATAGGAAAGTCAATAGTGTGTATAATAAAAGTTGACTTTGCAGAAGTCAATGCTGCAAAACTTCACTTTGGAAACAGGCCTCCAACTGTAAGCAGTGATAAATTCATAAAATACAATCCCTGCTTGTACTTGCAGGGCTCACAATTATACTATATATACATTACATTGCCTTTAAATACAATAAAATGTAACTGAGAATATATGGAAGCATATTAAAAACATGGTTTTTTCATACCTTTCATACCTTTAAAGGTACATGCCATTAAATGTAAGGTAATATTAAACAAATAGATAAGCAACACGTTTAGGCAGGCTTTTGAATGGCTTCCTGCCATTGCTTTGCCCCTCAGCTAGCAAGGTTTCTCACTAAAAGGCAGCACAGGCAGCCCAGGGACAGACCTACAGGCACATATCTCATTTCTCATGCTGAAGATCCAGGAAAGTACACTATGCTATCAGTACCACGGAATAACTAATTTGTGATTTATCTTATGTGAAATGAATGTACAAATTAAAAAAGCATGTAAAAGAGGCCAAGTGGCAGTAATGGGAGATTTTAACTACCAGCAATCAACTGGTACATTAGGAGGACGAAATAAACTGGAGGCTGGTGATGTCTGGTTTTTTACTTAATAGAGAATATACATTAAGTGTAAAAGGCTGGAATAAAGCCCGGGTTGCAGACAAGGGAGAACGAGGTTTAGGAATAGTCAGGCGGTTGGGAAGATAAGGAAGACATTTTTCCACATCTAATTTCTTTGACTGTCTGCTGTACAAACACAAACGGACAGCACAGTTACCTAATATGAAAAGAATAAAAAAAATACCCCAATGAAGGAATTTTATCCACAGCCAGAAAATGGTCATCACTGCTGTTCGCTAAAAGAATAAACTCCTTCTTCCTTCCCTGTGAATGCAATGTGTCTGTTGGACTGTCCTTGCAGATAATCAGTGTCTCTCTCCCTCTTACACAATTTTTGCTGATCCAAATTTCAACATTACATGTTATGGAGCAAGAAGACACAGCATAGGAATGCCCCACTGGATGATTTCCTACAGAAGTGTGGTATTATACAGGCATAATAAATAGAGTGGAATGGGATCTGTCAGACATATATTAACTATAGCATGGCCACCTAAATGAGAATAAATGTAGGGAGGGTTGTCTAGTAGTTGGAGCTGGAAATTAATTCTTTAGGAACCCTTGACTGTATATATGATTTTGCCTCAGTCCTACTTCATTACTTTAAAACTATGTATTAGTTCTATCCCCCTGTTTACTTTCTCAGACGTGGTGACTCTAATTGCTTTGTAAATTGTTTCACATTATTCAAATAGTTTTACTATTATTCGAGCTAATGCATAGAAAGCTAATGCTTGATGTAAACTGGCTGTACAGTAAATTGCTGCCTCCACACAGACATATACTACTTCCCACAAGAAAAATGAATGACACAACACACACATGCTCAAAACCCCAAGCAACACTAAAACTCAGAAGGCTCACGCAGGACTCAGTGAGCCAAGAAGACTCTTTCAATCCCAATTTTTCTGTCCTATATTTCCAGTATTTTCTTTAAGTAATTGAAGGAAGGGTGCTCCCTGGGAGTGCAGCTCCCTTTATATAATGATAAGAATTTCAGCCCCAGTAGTATTACCCATAATAAACAACAAGGAAATGTAGAATCACAGAATCATTTGGGTTGGAAGGGACCTTTGAAGTTCATCTAGTCCAACCACCCTGCCATGGGCAGGGTCATCTTTCACTAGATCAGGTTTCTCAAAGCCCCATTCAACCTGACCTTGATTGCTTCCAGGGATGGGGCATCCACAACTTCTCTGGACAACCTGTTCCAGTGTCTTACCACCGTCACTGTAAAAAATTTATTCCTTATCCCCTCTTTCAGTTTAAAAGACTGTTGACCCTTGTCCTGTCACTACAGGCCTTGGTAAAACGTCCTTCCCCGTCTTTCTCATAAGCCCCCTTTAGATAGTGAAAGGCTGCAATAAGGTCTCCCCGGAGCCTTCTTTTCTCTAGGCTGAAAAACCCCTACTCTCTCAGCCTTTCTTCATAGGAGAGGTGTTCCAGCCCTCTGGCTATTTTTGTGGCTCTCCTCTGGACCTGCTCTAACCGTCCATGTCTTTCCTGTACTCAGGGCCTCAGCTCTGGATGCAGTACTCCAGGTGAGGTCTCACCAGAGCGGAGCAGAGGGGCAGAATCACCTCCCTCAACCTGCTGGCCACACTCCTTTTGATGCAGCCCACGATGCAGTTGGCTTTGTGGGCTGCAAGCGCATATTGCGGGTTCAAGTCCAATTTTTGTCCACCAGCATCCCCAAGTCCTTCCCTGCAGAGTGTCATGACCCAGGCTGGACAGCCCAGGGAGTCGTGTTGAATTCAGAATTCCCTCGGACTAAATTAAGGTGAAAGAACACCAAACGATCAGTTAAACATTTTATTCATGGCAGAAGCAAACTGGACTTGGGAGGCATAACAGTAGGTGGCAGGGTTTCTCACAACAGGAACTGGTATGGAACTACCTCAGTAAACCGTGTAACCCAGGGTAACCATATAAATCAATTTAGGGAATAAGGAGAGTCCTCCCATTGCGTCAACGAGGCTCAGAGCAGACACCCTTGCTTTCTAGACTCATCCTCAGAGAAGGGCATAGGGGTGGCTGGATCCACTCTTAGTCCCAGACTTACTCAACAGTTTTATGCCTTAAAAGGATGAGGTGTAGGGACTGTGGAAAAGGAAAAGGAAAGAGAGAACAAGACAGACAGAGAAAAAGGAAGAGAGAAAGATTTCACTGGCCCTCGGCCCGCCATTGTTTCAGTCAGCCAAAGGATTCAGTCAGCTGAGGGGCCCAGTGGTCTTGCACACTTGGGGCTTCAGTTTGTGTCCTTTTACCATCCTTGTCCCTCCTTCAGGTGGGCACTCGAATTTATTTAGGCCAGTTAGGTGTAACCTTCGGGCGGTGGGCTTTGGGGAGTTTGGGGAGTAACTTCTCCTTCTCTGCAGACATGGCCATTGTTTGATCTTTGTATCAGAACAGCTTATCAGAACAGGGAGCTGGGCACCATCCAGCACTCCCTCCCCTCCCCGCCCTGTTGCTGATGTCTGTGCAGATGGGCTTTTCACCTGTGATTCCTTGCAGTGCTGGGTTCATTGTTATGCAGTTCACCTTTAAGCAGAACTTGCCCCACCACAATGTTTAAGACATTAACTCCTTCAGTCTCTCACAGTGGCTGCTCTCAATCCATTCATCCCCCAGTCTATATTGATACTGGGAATTGCCCTCACTCAGCAGAACATTGCATTTGACCTTGTTGAACTTCTGGAGGTTTGCATGGGCCCACTCCTCAAGCCTGTCAAGGTCCCTCTGGATGGGATCCCTCCCTATAGTGAATCAAGTGCACCACTCAGCTTGGTGTCATCCACAAACTTGCTGAGGGTGCACTCAATCCCACCGTCTATGTCATTGATGAAGATATTAAATGGTATTGGTCTCAGTACGGAGCCTTGAGGGATACCACTCACTACTGGTTTCCACTTGGGCATTGAGCCATTGACTATAACTCTTTGGACATAGTCATCCAGCCAGTTCCTTATCCATCTAACAGTCCATCTGTCAAACCCATATCTCTCCAATTTAGCAGCAAGAATGCCGTGGGAGGCTGTATCAAAGGCCTTACAGAAGTCTAGATAGATGACATCTTCAACAAGAGAGTGGGTATGAAGTAGATGGCACTGTGTTGACATATTCTTTCTAGTTTATTCATTCTCATTTCTGGAGTAGGACTGAGTGAGATTCATTGCTACAACCTGCATCTCTTAAAACATGCATCTCTGTACCTTGTTTGCTGCTATCAGAGGAAGCAGCAGCAACAGATGCCATGGGGTCTATGCTGCATAGGTGCATGTGGTTGCTTGGACTGTACACTTCTAAGCCCACCGCTGGTTGCTGCAGGCACCAGTGCTATGGATACAATGTCTAGATAATATTTCTTAAAACACATTGCAGTCTATGGGAAGGAAGGAGATCAGAGTTGGGTGACATGCAGAAGCTTGAAACATTGCTAGCTTGGAATAGTGCATGTGCAACAGTTAAGTAAAGATGTGCTCTTGGCAAGGTCATCAGCCTAGCTTCTTTTTTTTCTCAGGACTGATTAACTGAAAATAGGACTGGTATCAGAAAGCTCTTTTTCAAGAGCCAATACTCCTAACTTAATGAAAAACTTCCATGTAGACTAGGTTTGTTTTTATACAAAATGTGCATGGCCCTGAATCCAGAGCATGACGTACAGTATCCAAAGCCTGGTTGAGAAGACGACTGTTTTTCACATGCTGAACTGCAGAACATGTGGGTAGTCTGTCCTGCATGTGAGCGTATCTTACTCTACTTACCTTTGCCACCCCCAAGACTCTAAGGCACTGATAGTCTGTGATTTGGCTCAAGAGCTTGTTGGCCAGTCCCAGCTGAGCAATTTATAAGCTGCAGATAAAGCGAATCCCTGGCTCTATTCATCCATTCATTTGCTCTTCTGTTTTTTGCACTAGTGGCTGGATTTCCCAGCTATGACTTGAATGAATGCATCCTCAGCTGCCTCTCCAAGTCCTGAAATCTGCCACTGCTCTTTGCACTTCACCTCTGTTGCTCCTGTCTAGCAAGGGCTTTTCCATAGCATTCTGTGTTGTTGGTGATTCTTTTTAATAAGTACTTAAAAACGCCCAAACCTTGGACTACTTGGTTAATTACTATTGGTAAATGATCTTGGGTCTGGCTTCACAAGTATCACCCTTTGGGGCTGATTCACTCTACGTTTGTATCAAAGGAACTTACCGCATTTTCTTACGCTGGTTAGACCTGCACTCTCACTGTTAGCAGATATTAAACATCAATGTTAATCACTTTAAGTTTAATCCACAAACTCAGTGTGGCCCCTGTGGGTGACATCTTGTACAGGGCTATATTTTATGGCTTCTCCCTGGAGAGCTCTCAGGTTAGGCCAAAAAAATGCTGTTGCTTGATGTTTAATAGCTTGGACATTATTGTGGAGCCTGTAAAACCTCACCCCTGCTGTTATGTGGGTTCTTCAGCAACTGTACAATCAGCACGTTATAGCTGCAAAATGTTTTTCTCAGTCAAGGGAGTTGTAATCTAAAATAAATATTTAAAAGAAATATTATGAAGGACTTTTGTCTACAGATGTTCATTTGTGTCACTGCAGCAGTAAAATTACTTTCACTGGAGTTTTTTTGGCTGGCTACCTATAGTAATACAAATGTCAAAGCAAAAACACTGACTTTTGATAGATGCATTCACTTTAATAATTTGAAAACTGCTCATTCTTTCATAGCTCAGAGCTGTAGCATGTCAGCAAAGGGGGAGCATTTCAGTGTTAACTTTGCCCCTTGTGATGCTACAGTCAATTACTGTGGGTGGAGACCTGCCAACCCTTTTGCAATTAGTGGTTGGCATGACTTTGACCATAGGTTATGTCCACAAATTTCTAAGTAGATTACAAAGAATTAATTTTTGCTTCAGTTCATGCCCCTTTCTACTCTGAATTGAAAATGGAATTAACTACAGAAATGCACCATATTTTAGTCATGCTTTGCATAGAGGACAACAGGCTTTGGTCTGGCAAATTTCCCCTCTGGAGAAACAGAGATTATGGTTTTTTTATCACAACTGCATGATTTACATATTAATGACAAATTTGTAAACCCTAGAAAACTCTCCTGGTTGCACTGATGCAATCTGCCAACGGACTAGGAAGACCTGTAGTGGAGCAAAATCTAACTGACATTGTACCTGTCAACTTGATGCAAACCCAACAATAAATCTATCCTAACCCCAGCAAAATCTGATTGCCAAAGCAATAGAAAGTAGTTAAGATAGGGGGCCATACAAAACAAACTGACAAACACACATGTTTACATAGTATGTCCCTGTCTATGTAAGATTATGGGCGTATTCCACGTGGATATACCTTTTGCACAATGTGGGGCAGGAAGAAAAGTCATGTGTGAATATAAAACTTATATGTACAAACATATATACACTTTGTATATATATATATGTGCACATATATATACACACATATGCCAAAATCCCTCAAAGTTTCATGAGAATGCATAGTTCTGCAATATGGCCAGCAGAATACAGCAGAAGACAGGGTTAAGGGCTGCAGAACAGTACTGCCCAGTGAAAGCTAAGTATTGTTACCTGACTTAGAGAGCCAGACTCCGGCTCTTGTATGTAGTTGCGGGTGTGTTCATCCACGCTCAGTGGCAGGTTCGTAACTGATGGCTAAAACTGCTGAAGTAAAACTGGCAAACTGAAAGAAACAGATGAAAGAAGAGATGTGTCTGAGCTCCCTGAAATGTGCTACAGAGCATGAGCTTTCTGTGTTAGAAACTGCTAATCCATGTGATCAAGCAATTCTTCTGAATAGACTCAACATGGAAACCAATGCCATGATGTCCATTAAAGTTTCCAGAGAGACTGAAATCCTCAAAAAGGAGTAAATTGCTCAATTCCTCACTAAGAACTCCTTCGTCATTACCTCAAATGTCACAGCTATTCACTATGTTACTGTTGTGGAAAGCACTCATAGAAAGAAGAGGGAAAAGCCAGCACCACCCAACAATACAGCCCAAGGCTTGTTACTCCATCTCAGGAAGATACAGGGTTAAGGATTTCAGCTGCAATCAAAATCACTGGAAACAGCATGGAGCAGCTACCCAGCAGAACTGGGATAGCAGAGCAAAAAATTCAGTGGTACATTTAACTGTAATTTCTTCATATTATTTTTTCTGACAGTTTCCACTGAAAAGAAAAAAATACAATAATATTGCCATATAAGTAGATCTACATGTGTCCTTCATCAGAGTATAGTACCAGCATAACATTTAATACAGAGAAAATGAAGGTTAAGAGTGAACTCTTGGCCCAAATAAAGTCAGTGGGAACTTTGCTATGGCCTTTAGAGGACCAGCTTTTTACCACAGGTATTCAGTCTGGGTCAGTATAACCCATACTTATTTATGGAGTTTATTTGTGAACACATCTTTTTTTTTAGTGGTTAGAGTGTGTTGAAAATACTGACCTTCTGAGCTAAAGAAAAGTGAAAGAAGGAAAAAAAAAAGAAGTAAAGTGATTTGTGTGCATGATAAAAGTGTTTTTCTGCAATAACACAGCATGAGGTCAAGCATTACACAGGTTGCATTTGCCTCTTTATATCTCCTGCCAGACGAATACAATCCAGGGCCTGTTACCCCCGCCTGCAGTACTGTTTCATAGTTATGAAGTCATGACAGCTGTGATTGCCGGTGTGGAGAATAAAGTCTGTAGAAAAAGTTTGGATAGCTTCCCACTGCACACCAGCCAAAAATAAGTTAGCTGGAATTAAAACAGAAGAGGAGAAAGCTTGCAGGGGGAGAAGAGCAAGGGAACCTACCGATGTTATAGATCGAGACACACGCTGAGGCACAACGACTCCAGGACAGGTCCTGGCTCCACTCCCATCTCTGCAGGATCCTGGAACTGATGAAAAGTCCAAGGTGTAACCAAGAACCCATTTTGGCCAAGTGCATCCTACCTCATGGAAATTGGTACTTCCCATTTCCTGCCTCCCTGGAGATTCACAAGTCATTTGAATTAATTTCGCTCCCAGCTTAACAATAACTGCGCAAACACACCACCTCGGTCCTTGCACCTGAGGAAACATTTTATATGATCTATAAACTCACAATGTCCCAGATGAATGTGGGGAGCAGGTGCTAATCAATAATGTGTTGCCAACATTTAAACAAGGGATCTCCATTGACATGGTCTCCCTTAGCTGTGACAAATGCCGCTGCTCCATCCCCCTGTGGGTTCAGGACTGTATGCATTTGCAAAGCAGGAACCGGTTTCTTCTTTCCTCATCTACCATCTGTGGAAAAATCTTTTCTCATATCATCCAAGCAAAGCAACAATGCTTTGCAAATTAATGTTAATAGAAAATGTTTCTGGTTTGTTTGTGAAAAATAACACGAGGGTATTCAGAACAGCATAACATTGAGTACATATGGTTTGGTTCTGCATGTTGATGTGTAAGTACCAGAGAGAAGATTACCAAGATTTTTTTCTTTTGCATCTAGTAACTGATACTTCCTACAGTGAGAGATTTATCATGAGGGTGAGATGTGTGCTCTTAAGAATACCTTGGAGGAACCTTGCAGAGAGGTCACTTCTATGAAATATCTAAAGAGGGCGTATCAGATACAGTGATGGAAACTGATTGCAGACCTTTCACGGGCCATGAAGAACCACTCTGGCATATCTGGATCTGACTGACCCAGGTGGACATTATAATTTGAATTCAGTCAGATTATATTGAACATGACTGCATTGAACAGGATCTCCCCACTCACCCCAGGAAGCAGCAGGTGTGGTAACAAAAGATACACAGCAAAAGCTCCTGAGAAAAGTGATCAGACAAAAAAGGACAAAAAGAGGACTAAAAAGGAAACTAACTATTACGTTTTGAGTTCAACCAACATGCCTATGATCATATTCAAAGGGAAGGGTGTACTTCTGCCTCATGTGGGGAGAAGAACATTGACTAATTCTCACAATGACAATTCACAGGGGCCTAACAACATTATGGCAATGACTTATTTTACTTGCATTTCTCAGAAACTCTCCCTTGCCTCAAAACCCTGCTAGACAGTGATAAAGTTCACTAGCACATTCCAGTGACAACAGCAGTGATGATTTTTTCTTTTTGTTGTTCCAGCTCATGTGGGAAGAACTCATCTTTGCCTTATTTAGAAATAAACTTTTATATTATGAAACTATCCACTATGTTAACACAGAGGCAGACTCAGACTGTTTGACTTTTGTAATCTTTATTTGTTTATGATTTTAAAATATTTAAAGCCAGAAAAAAGTAAGATTAGAAAATTAAACATTGTGAAAGCCATGTACAAGGGGAAGATTAGGGAATGAAACATTCCCCTTCTGTCTGTCCTCCCTCAGCAATTGCATCACCACCATAGTATCTCCTTCTCGCAATACCATCAGCTCTTGGGAAACAGCTAGCCTGACATCAAAAGACAAGAAAACAAAGAGGTTAATGGGAAATTTTAAATGCTTGTTAAAAGTCTCTTCTTCATTGCCACTTAACAGCCAACAGTTCATGCAGAGCTAAAGGACAGGTAAGAAAACATGAACTGCTGCTTGTGTTTTGAAACTGACTGCAGACAATAGGACAAGTCACTAACAAGGTTGGAGAAGTATCACCAAGGGCAAAGTCTGACCCACTCTGTAGCCGTAACTACACTACAGCCATAGAACAGGTAGATACTCCAGAGACAAAGCCAAACTACCCTGTGTTAAGAAGCTGACAGATATTTCTACTCCCACATTCACCATCTAAATGATGCATTAAATACACATACCCATACACCTTCTTTTCCCTGCTGCTTTCCTTCACCATTTTTTTCCTTTGCATTTGGTTTCTCCCTCTGTCTTAGCTTGTGCTTTGGATTAGAAATGGAGTCCCTCAGATAAAACACTTTCTTATCTCAGCCAGAGGACAGAACCAAGGCTGCATTTGATCAGTGTATGACACCTAAGCCAGCAGCCTCAAAACCAGAGTGAGGTTGTTTCCAGCTCTGGACAAAGCCCGGAACCACGAGAGGTGGTCACTGTCCCCAAGCTAGTCCATGCTATAAATGGTATAGCACAGGAGAAGAACAAAGAAACCTGTGAATTGAAGCACTGGATTTTAAGACACCCAACGTATGCAGGCTTTTTAAAAAATGAGCACCAGCACATTTGCAAGCAATTGGATAGAGAAAGGAGGGAAAATAACGTACAAGCAGTATTCAGATGGCAGAAGTAGAAGTGCATTGCCCTGGCGTTGCAGCTACAGGCTGAGATGTTTTATTTGTTTGTAATTATGTTGATTCTCAGACTGCTAGATCGGACTAAGAGAAAAACTGGAACATCACCTGATCTGCAACCTCTTCCTGTTAACCACAGAGATTTGTCCTTGGAGTATTCTTTCATTTAAAAAATTGTCAGTAGTCTGAATACCTTTGATTTATGTGAGTCTACTGCTTCTCTGAGTCCTTAGCACTACAGCAGAAGGAAGTGGGGTAGAAGAGAAAAAGCTATTTTTCCTTGAGGCAGAGGAGAGGGGGTTGGGGTTGAATGAAGACAGGGAAGGGTAGCCCTTGATGCTTGTCAAGCCCACAGGGCAGCACTTTGTTTTTTCCTGTCTTAAGGGTTTTGTTCTGTATCATGGCTGCTGCTCTGCTTCTGGGACTGGCGTTTTCAGAGGCAACTTCCGTACATAGACATGTGAAGGCACTGTAAATAGAGGTGGACGTGATCGCTTGCTGTATGTGACATGGTGCAGTTGTATTTGCTTAAATTAGAAATCATAGGCATGCTTCCCCTCCCTTCCTGTTTTCCCATTGATCTTGCTTTTGTGCATTGTATTTGCTGTGCGTTGCACAGCTGCCTGAACTCAAAGCTAGCATCAACTCTGCAGCTGATCAGTGTGTCCTTCCCACTGCTTGATCCTGGCTGGGATTTGGTTGAACAGGTTAATACAGTGGAATTCAACAGATGGATCCAAAAAGTAATAAAACCTCAACATCTTTTCCTTATGTGCTGTTTTCTCCCTATGCACAAAAGCATTAGATGTCCATGTCTGTTTTCATGCATTATGTTCTGTGGGACTAGAATCTGTGGTAAATGTGAATGACTGTGCACAAAGGAATAACCCAAAGAAGCACTGGGCAAGAGAGATGCTGGCCTCTTCTCATAAACATGAGGTCTCAAATTCTCATGCTTTCATCCTTCATGTAATCCATAATCCACTGAAATAATAATCCAGGGAAAGCCAATGAAATCAAAAGCAAAAATGTAGCAATTTTTTTTTTTTTCTGGGTGGAGGAGAAATGAAATTAACAAAACAATTTTTATTTTCTTATGCACCAGAAGGAACCCCCAAACCAACTGGGTTTCTGTTTTGAGCAAGAAACACCCACACTTACTTATTAATTGTTTGCAATGTTTCTGGAAAGGGTGGGCAAATTCTTTCCACTCTTATTGCCCAACCCCATGAGGGATGAGAGGAACACAGGAAAGGGCACCCGTTGTTGTGACTGGCAATTTGTATGTCATTATACATGCACAACCAAACAAAAGAAATGCAGAAACATTGAAAAATGGTACAATGGCAACAAGCAGAGCTGGACCCCAGTTTGCTCTGTTTCAATATCAGCTATAGGTTTTAGCTGTGTTTGCCCATGAGAACAGGGTAGGTCAATGTACTGCTATTATCAGAATTGTGCCCATGTGACTCTCATTTCAAGAGTCATGACATAAACCCCCATTAAAGATCACGCTTTCCTTCTGTGCAAAACACTAGTGCACTGAAGGAAGACTGCAGTCTTTTCCTTTAAAACTGCTAGACAGCAGAGAAGAAAAAGATCCCCACAGTGTGCTGTAAGCCTTATACTATACTCATTAGTGACTTCGTCCTGTGAGCTGCCTTCTCTGGCCTGCATCCAGGAAAGCACAAAGTATACATTTAATTTTCAGCATGTGTGTAGAGTCATTAACTGCAAGCACATGCTTACATGCTTTCCTCATTGCTGCTTTGGGTTCTGTCATTTAATATAAAAGGGAGCAGTGGCTTTTAGGGGTTGAGAATGTTTTGGAGGGGACGTAAATGAAACCTTCCCACTGCATATAAGAATAGCAAGGCAGTAACATTCTTCTGATTGACATGATATTCCTGTTTGAATACTGTACTTCGAATAAGCTTTGTCAGGCAAACCTCTATCTGTTTGCAAGTGTGTTGATTCATGCTACTAAACTGGGCAGCATGGGGAGAAAGGAAAAACTAACTGGCATATTTTCAGCAAATGATGTATATTGCTCTCACTTCAGCCAGACTATGTAGCTATCCTGCAGCTGTAAAGAAGTTATTTTTCCTTAAAGTTATAGCAGTGTTATAGTAATATAGTCTAGTCCAACTTCCACTCTGACACGCATATGGCTGCCTCCAGGCATGCATCTCCCTTGTCCCCATTTGGTATGGATCTGTCAGGAAGGAAAAGCCTTCCTGAGGCTGAATTGCTTATTTTGAGAGCTTCCTCTGCAACAGTTTCGGTGAGGAGCTCTGCAGACATTATTCCCCCCATGTCTCTGCCTGCAAGTTGCCCTGTGGTGAGTCATGTGGGGAGACGTGCAAAGTGAACTCCTGGCTTCAGTGAAGTGGCAAAACACAGTCAGAGTTAAATTTTATCTCATTTTCACCCTTTCTTCAGTGTCATTAAGAAATGACAGGTTTCTTCTTTGTATGCCTCCTTCTCCAGCTGATGCAAGTATGTTATTATGCCTACTTCATCTGTGAAAGAACCAATAGAGACAGTTTAGCACAACGGTAATACACCAACACAGTGGCAGAGGCAAAATTTAAACGTAAGAGGTGTGGAGAGGTGGGCGTGTGCCCAAGCCATTAGGCAGCGTTGTGTCTTATGGGATCTGACAGGTACTCAGTAAAGGTGAGTTACTAAAGCTGCACAGGCTCATCTCCATTTACAGGAGCTGCCTGGCCTCTCCGTTGTGAACGTTTGGTGGGCACTGCTGGTGGGGGCTGCCTGACTCCCAGCAGCTTTCATGCTTGGGAGCCCAGGCAGCGGCCACATAGCGGTGCTCGTGCCAGTGGCTGCTGGGCATGGGAAAGGCTTCAGCGCCTGGGTAGGCGCGCCTGGGGACTGACCCCGCTGGAAAAGCTGCTCTGCACTGCCTTACTCACCGTCGGTCCTGTAAATTAAATCACCTGTTTCCTTTCCCCAAAAATAAATCTAGATTTGCCCTGGGGATTTGGAGAAAATTTCACTGTAGGGCTAAATTTATCAAAATTGGTTTTATCCACCACAGAAAACGTCTCAATATTGCAGAAGAAGAGATACATGAGCATAAAGTTCAAGCTCAGAGCTTGAAGTTCCACAAGAAATTAAACTTTTTCTTAACCAACATTATTTATCTCATATATGGCACATATACATTTCAAAGTAACATTATTTGTACTGTTCTATAATAAGAAACCATTGCACATTATTGGAAAAAAAATGGTGAAACACTGTATGTGCCTGGTATCTTTTGAAAGCTCTCTGGAGAAAAAAGTAGGCACAGGCACTGAGATTTATTAAAATGCAAGTCCTTTTTGAAGAGGCCAACTTTACTAATGAGACAGCCTGAAAACCAGAGACTGTCCCTTCTGGCATATGTGTATCGTATGAAAGCCAGTAATTTTTGATTGTCTCAGTATTCCCAGAAATGATATTAAGCTGAAACACAGCTCCGGTTAACATAAGCATCAAGTATATACTGGGACCTTTTAATGCTAGAACAATGAGCCAGCTTTATTACACTGATTATTGATAATATGAGGGTTGTGCTGGTATTTATTCATAACTACATAAAATTATTGTTTTTCTGCTGTAATCATTGGCTATGCAGTTACAAGGGACCAATAATAAGTTTGTAAGTAATTAGTGACAAAGATTTCTTTTGTTGTATATAAATGGAGTAAAAGCCTCAGGCTAATTTTACCAGCATGTTCATATGATATCACTTCCTGAAAATACATGAAAGTTTTAAAAAAAAAGTATATACACAAAGCAGAGGCTGTCCAAGTCCTACAGAAAAAATGACCTCAAGAAATATGCTGGGTTTCTACCTCAGAAACCTGATTTAACATTGAGGTCATTGCAAGAATTCAAGTAAAAATGCTGTTTCTGTCTTGATGTAAGGCTAGAGAGCATATCTCTTGTAGTGAGTGGCCTGCTTAGAGGACCATAATTCAATAGCAATATTTTCTGAGTCACTCCATTGATTTGGCAAGACTTTGTTTTCCCATTTTTCCACACTGTCACTTTATATAGATTGGAGCCAACTGTGCTCAACCTCTGCTCTAAATTACCAGTAGGCAAATCTGAATCAATTCAGCTGATTTTATAGGCTATTCTACTGACTTTACAGGCTTCACTCTGAATTTACAGGCTTCACTCTGAATTTACCCCAGCACAGCCAGATGAGGAATTTGGCCAGTTTTATGTTTTTAAGAAAATGTAATTAAGCATGACAGATGTGTTTATCCTAGAGAATATTACTGTACTGTAAGAAAGATAGCAGAGATAGTTATACCACTCCTTAAAATCCACAAAGCCTTTTTACCATGTCCTAAAATCTGTTCTGATTTTTTCTGGCTTGCCCAGTTGCACCACAAATTTTGTAAAGGATTTCTGAACTTCAGATGAGTTTAGACTTGTGATTGAACTGAAAAGCTTTCTTTTTTATTATTTTTTTTTGGCAGAAGTCTCTTGTGTCTCTAGTCTTTGGCCTACAAGCTTATACTTTCCTTAGGATTCTGGATGGAAATGCCACTAAATTGCTCTTTGCATGGGAAACTGATTTTGTTCTTGCATCTTTGTGTAGAATAGTGTCAAATTTCCTGTTAGCCCTTGAGCTATTCAGAAGAATGTAAGAACCAGCCCTGATCCAACCCCAAAATCAAAGTGATGCCATTGAAACTGGCTATAGTAAGCTTATTTGTTATTTCCATTTCTTCTGTACAATCTGGATTTAGCTAGCAACAGAGCTTCTGAAATGCTGTGAAGAAGGTTAAGAGGTCTAACAAAACTCAGACGAGATTTCCCATCAATTCCCAAGTAAGTGTATATCTTTTCATGAATACTGCTGGCTAAAATAAATTAGAGCAAAGGTGTGAAAACTCCCAACTTTTAAGTGTGACTCGTCGTTAATTATGAGACCTTATATTTTCTTCACATGGGTCATAAAAATATGATTTTGAAATCTTTACGAATACTACAAAATGCCTGAATGCTTCGTGTCGCATCACCAGGGGTGATAAGGTGAAATGTCATTGTGGCATTTTTGGGTCACTCAAGCCATTCTTCTAAGTAGGGTTACAAACTGAAGCCACTTTTGTGACACTTCTGATGAAGAAGATCAAAATGATCCTGATGTTTACTCTAAGGAGGTCTCTTTACATTAATCTTTATTTAACTTTGAAGCAAAATACTACAAAGATAATATTACCCCTCCGAGCATGCACTACAGGTGTGTAGACTACCAGGGGTAGTCAAATTTGTTTAATTTGACTTGGACATTTTAAGAAAGATTTTACACCCCTGAATTATCAAAGACTTTTTTCTGTCTGTTAGAAGTTTCTAACTTCTAGGCTTGAAGTTTACTAGTAGAAACTTGACTTCTGTACACATGGGGTCAAAATTTCTACATGCAGTCTCAAAAGCGTGTTCTTTTGTGTGCCTGAGAAGTTTCATTAGTGTATGGACATGCTGTTATTTCTTTCTGAAATACCTACAATTCCCTTTTGTAACTTCAGGATGCTCTCAGCATACAGTAATTATTAGTGAGCAGCCAGTAAGGCTCTACAAAGATGCAAAGTCAGATTTTAAAAGGGTGAGTTTAAAACACAGAGTTCTGTGCCCTGTCCACCACTTTTTTCCCTCAGTCTAAAAAAGGGGTGATGAAATAATAATATCCTAAGATTTGGGAGTTGAGACTGATATAAGTCTATAACACTGTTGCTCCAGAGATTCGACTTACCCAGGTAGCTTTCACTGGAATGCTTTTTGGCAATATACCATGCACATCTTCAGTTTCTTCTCAATCTCTCAATAGAAAGCCATGACGTAACACAGCAAAGCCATGCTTCTCAACCTGGGTAGATTTTTACCCTCATTGTCTGAACTATACTTCCTGTTTCTGGCCAGAAAAGAAAATATAGTATAATCTAATACAATATAATAAGATAAAGACAGATGACCTTATAGGTAAGAATGCTCCACTCTTATATGTCACTCTGAGCACTCACTACTGTAACTGCACAGGTCTACAGCAAATGCTGGAAGTTTGATGGAAAATGACATTAGGAATTCATTACCAGCATGGGCAGCAGTATACTAAATCATGCCCAACATAGAGACAATTACCATGCTTGGAAAGAAGCGGCAAAACCAGATTTTGAGTAAAGGAACAGTTCTGGCAGAAGCATCAATTTGCTGGCATAAGCGCATCTACCCTTAAGGGCTTTGACCAGCAAAGTGCTAACAATCAGAGCTTGCACCCTGACATCACACCTCCCCGTACCCTGACTGAGACAGTTATTTTGGTACATGTCTGTGATGATGAGTATCACAGAAGGAAATTTTTAACACTTTTTTACAGACCCTGGTGATTGCTGTGTAGTGCAGAATTTGCAAATGCCAAATGATCACAAAAGCACTAGATGTACAACCATGTTCATGACTGTATCTCCTTGCTTTATTTCTTTAAGCCCCTGTAGATCCAAATTTTAAAATAGGGATAAATTAAATATTCATACAACTTAATCTCTGCTTTCCTGGATACATTGTAAGGCATTGAGCAATGCTAAAATCAGGTCTCTTTGGGGCTCACAAATAAATGATCACCCTTGTCATTAAGATTCCTGCACACTGATAGCCAGGGCACGTAGCACAGCCAGCCTCGCCAGTTTGCTCTCACCTGCTGGGAAGGTGCTGCAGAAAGAAATGCAAACGAATATTGGAAGTGAGATCTCACTCGAGATCTCGCAGATGAACACCAGCTTGAAAACTGCTGGTGACTTTAACTGAGCAGCAGTTCAGGTTTCTCAACAGCAAAGATGCAAAATCCCCTGGAAAAGCATTTGACTGCGTAACAGGCCATGGAGTGCAGCCCCTGGCATGTCTAGGGAAGGGCCAGGAAGAGGAGGGTGCCGCAGCTGCCAGGGCAGGGGGCTGGAGTGCCTGCACCAGCCACAAACTGGGGTGTGCAACCACTGTTTTTCATTAGAGCTGCTGCAGCAATGCTGGGCTCCGGCATTCCAGTGGAGATTCGGACCTATATTAAATTAAGCACACATGAACACACACACACCAAAGAAAGAAGTTTAAATAACTTTGAGGGTCAGAGTCAAACGAACACAAGCCAGCACATGGGAGTTAGGACGAGTATGCGCTGTTGTCCACTTGCGCTGCTGGGGAAGAAGCAGTGTTAGCATCAACAGCAGAGAGCTGGGTTACGGGCTCACTGCCCAGCCAGCACCGGGTCCCAGGGAGCTTGCCTCTCCAGCTCCCCCAGCCTGCTGGAGGCTTCTCAGGCTGCCTGTTGGATTTCTCAGAGAGAAACGAGATAAATATTATGAACTATGTTTTAGAAGCTTTCACAAATAAACAGAAAGAGTATTAATTAGGAAGGTTATTTGTAGTGTATCAAATAACACAGTGGCTCCTTCAAATTTTTCAACCTGACTAGCCAAATATCTTACTGGAGCAACAGGAGTCGAGGCATGTTTAGGGTTTGCCACCAGCTGCTGTTCTATTGAGTTTCTATTCTAAACTTGCTTTGGCTTCCAACTTTCTAAGGTCTACAAAAAACCCTACCCCCTCAAAAAAACAGGCATCTGAGTGGGAGGATTTACAATCAAGATACAGACTTTTCTAGCAGTTTTGAAAGGCTTTAGAGAAGAGATTTCTGGAGTATGATTTTAATGGGTTTTTAAATTTTTTAAAGGTTTTGTCAGTGTGGAGAAAAAAAAAGATTAAAGTTAATGAGCCCCTCTGGCTGAAATATAGCAGTGAATGCCTGTGTTCACTTAACTAATCTTAAATAACAAACATTATTAATGTTTTGTTGTTTTATTTAAGTATATTAAAGAACATAAGGCTAGAGAGCTTTATACCCATGACGAGCAATAATACCAGAGCTGTAGGTTTTTCTCTGGAAAAAAACCCTTCAACTCTTTTTCATGCGAAGATAAAATACAAGATATAATAAAATAGCTAGGAAGATGACATTATGGAAGAAAGACAGGCTAAAACTGTGCCAGATTCTGCTGTATGCCCAGGTGAATTGAGTTTACAGGTCACTTGATGGGAGGATATGATCAGCACAACATCAGGTGGTAACTATAAAACACAGCTGGAGCCCTCTCCCTGGGAGGTGGCTTATAGGCAGATCCCAGGTGCTTGGGTGGGTTTTGTGCTTATCAGGGTGGCTTGCTCCTAAGGACCTTGTGGGGGACAGAAGGCCGCTGGAGGGGTTGCTCTTTGATAGTCAAAATCTCACAGGGTGCTTCCAGAGTCAGGACTGTGGGCTAGCTGGAGGATGCAGGCGGGAAGCTGCTGCCTGGGTCTTGCTTCTCCTCCTCCTCCAGCCTTCTGCCACTTGAAATTTCTTCCTTTCTCTGTGTAAGGCAATGGTGTGAGCAGGGTGCTTGCTTCCTTCTGCTACCTCTCTCCAAGGTCCGATCTCTCTTCCTGTGTGCTCCCATGTGCTTCCCAAGGAGCTGAGCTACGGCCTCACAACCTGACCTGGCTCAGCTTCCTGCTGACCGATGGTGGTTCGAGACAAAACCTGAGTGACAAGAGAGATTTGGGGAACCCATGCAGGGTGGGGAGTGAAATGTCTCATTTGAGAGTTTTCACTAAGGCAAGACACCAGACTGAAACTCTGAATCTCCTCAAAAAGATGGCTCTTCTAGAAGCATGTTTTGCCCTCCATCATCTAACTGTCATCAAATGACTGCTCAGGAAGACAGTGGATAATGCAGGTGTGTAAAAATGATGTCCTTGCTCCCTTGCTAGCAAGTAGGGAATATGAAAGTATATTTGCTTTGGGAAAACCATAAAAAGAAATCCAAAGTGGAGTAACAGCGCTGAGGGCACACACAGAGTGCATACCCTCACTTCCAAATTCAGAAGATGTTGACTTCATAAATGAAAGTGAAGCTTGAAAATTTAATCTCATCTGTCCCATCCTCATGCCTGCAGCTTCTGGAAAGACAATTTCCACTCCAAGCCTATAGGAAAATTGACTGTATTGACTACATCATCCTTCCCTATCTGGCCCATGAGTAAGTGAAGTCTAAGTGAAGGAATAGAACGCCTAAGGGGAGAAAAGGGTAAAAATCCTTTGGATGAGCTGTTATTACCAATGCTGCTAAAGGGAATGTGTGTTTTCCTCTTTAGTATAGCAAAACACATGTCTTGATCTTGCCTCGATAGCACCTAGTTTACTGAATCATGCAGTTAAAATTATCATGAAAAAACCAAAACTTATGCAGGACAAGTGGCCTAATTGGAAATGAGAGAAAATGGTTAAGAGATTGTACTCCAGTATGCATTCAAAATTCTTTTGAGCTGTTGATGGCATTAAGGGACCTATTTATTGCAGCCACAAGTGAATGCCACAGATTCCTAAGGAGAAATGTGGAAACCTTATCAGCTCTTCTCTCTTTCAATTACATTGTGGGGAAGGGGGGGAGCAGGAATCATCAAGGGAGCAATGTGAAAGAATAGACCCTGAGCCAGTGTGATATTTTCACCCTTTCACGTAACATCTGGGCTCCAGATATGCATTGGTACATGTGAGTCACTGCAGATGCAATTGCAGAACATAGCAAGCATGCATTGCTTGATCTGGGGAATTTTGGCAAGGGGATCTAGCAGAGCCCAAAGCTGTCATGATTTACTGAAGATTCATTTTCAGTCACAACTAGTTTCATTTGAAATCAGTAGGATTTTTCTTTAAAGTTTATTGGGTTTAGCCATTGATCCAGAGAAATTTACATTTCTGCAGGTATTTGTGCACTCAGCTTAAATCAATATTTCTTCCTTCCTGTGAGAAAATGTGGCCCATGTTTGTCTTTCTAGAAATAGCAAAAAGAAGAACTGTCATCAATTTGTCCCTAAATGAATGCATTCTCACTGGGACCCTTACCTTCCTGTGATGGTTAACAGAATGCGAGTGAACAATTAATGGTAGCAACTAAGGTATTTAGGAAAAATCATATTTTTTTGTCATGCAGAAAGGAAAAAAATTTATATTAAGGCACAAAGGAGTGAATGAATGTCAGCAACAAAAGATAATTTGCTGGATAATTCAAAGCTGGCTCCTATGAGCATCATATTTATGATCTTTCCTATTTGTTGACAGACAGTTCCTTCTCGTGTAAGTCAGTAAAATGTTTCAGTCATTTTTAAAAAACCTGCAATTTCTTTAAAAACAGGCATGAGTGAATACCTGAGAAATACAGTTGCCAAAGGCCAGTAGATCCTCAGTTTGGTAAGATTTTTCACTTTTCTCCATTCTCTTTACAGCATCTCTCTCAACATTTGGACATGTGCATACCTGTGTTTGCTCCATGAGCCCGGGCTTGGTACCTAGAGGTCTTGTATTAAGACCTGAATGTGTTTCATCGAGATTGTCTATGTTGAATGGTTTCCTTTTGTGGTGTGATTCACTTGAGCAACAGAGAAGATCCCATGCTGATCACTTAAAATGTCAGTCTGACATTACATTTTACTATATCAAACATTGCCCCAAGCATCTAGAGAAACAGGCCTTGCGCTCATTGTTCATAGGACCGTGTGTTTCTTTGCCCACTTACTCAAACTCATGTCAGCCTGCTGGCATCTGGCCTGCAGTGTATTACAGGAGCTAGCACAATAAAGCAAAACCAACTGCAGATATGACACTAGCAAGCACAGGTCCTTGTATTTCATGAAGACTTGAAACTTCCAGTAGAGTTTTCCCAAATCAGTATCCATCATGTGAGACTGTTGTCCACTTGTTTATTAAGCAGAGCGTTTTAATGCACTGTAGGTAATACATAATAGGTATTATGGTAACTAATAGGTAACTAATGGCAACTAATGTGTCATGTGGACAACTGGTCCATGCAGTGCTGTGACACTTATTTTACAGTAATTTTAGGTATACCTGAGAGCCACCAATCTGTGCAGCACCCTCACTAATTCTGAAGCAAAGGGGCTTCTTAGGACATCACTGCCCTGTATGGCTTTCTAGTCTTGGATACTTCCTACTATGTCTAAAGGCTTGAAAATGAACCAGAAGGCTTGGGAATAAAATTGGATGTCCTGAACACTTTTTAGGAAAACCAGCATGTTTGAACTGTGGACACAGGACATTCTAGTTCATTTGTCCAAGTCCAGGTCTAACTGAAAAAAGAAAAAAAAAAAAAATCTATTGCAGCTCTAAGCTCGAATGCAGCCACTTAGAAACATATCCATCCCTGTTCCATACCACTACTATTAATTTTTACATGAAATCCTGTCAACTACCAGGTATGCATAAACCACAGCACCGCTGCTGGCAGAAGTACAGAACTTGCTGAAGCTATAAAAGCAGCCTAGACACATTCAGGTAGAAAATTACAGTGCCTAACCTTTCATAAGTTGAGTGCGATCCACCCCATACAGGGACCTACGCAAACACTTCTAGCACTAAACTCACATGGGGCCCAGCGGCGAGAGAGGCTTACCCTGCTCAGGGCCAAGACAGACCTGCATCTTCATTTGCATTTCAAATGTATCAGCCAATACTGTATTTCATCTATCACTGGTATCTAATGAGTAGTTTGGACCTGCTGCTTGCAATGTATTCTGCAAGCCACTATGGTTTTTGACCTGAGGATGACTATTGCATGCACAATGCTGGACAAAGACCTTCTTGGTTATCTCACATGCTGACTGAAGAAATTATATCCTAGAAGCCTTATAAATGTTGCAGTCTTGTCCTTCCTTTCAGTGAGGGAGACTAGATGTGTGCACAAAAAGCAAACTGATGCAAAGGGAGGATTGGACTGTTTGCCAGGGGTAGCAGAGGGTGCGTGTTTCTCATAAAACCTCTTTTTTGGGTGATCATCTGTGGCCAGATCTCCTGGTTACAGCTGGGTAGATCTTGGTAGACAAGTAACTCTGAAACCCCCTCTTTCTGCAGCATGAAAAAGGCATGTGTCTTATTAGCTGGAGGGGTCTTCAGAGAAGGTGGTGGAGGGAGATGCAAACAGTATGCCTTCCACAGCCTCTCAGTCAGCTTCCACAGCCCCCCTCCTCTCATCACTCTTTCAAGTCTCTTGGGCCACTGTCCAGTGCATATCTGTTGCGGCTTAACAAACTCTAGCTGTGGTTTTCAGGCTGATAAATAATTATGCTAATTAACAGGTTGGAGGAAAATGTGATGTTATTTCTGTGGAATGTTCTGAGAGGCTGGAAACACTTAACTGCAAAAACGACATGTGGTGAAATAACCAATAATTTGCTTAAGAAACCCACATCTGGTATGCCTGCTAGAAACAGGGGTTAATAGTCTGTCAGGGGCAGGCAGTGGCAGTGAGTAGCCCTAGGATAAACAAAAAAGCCTTAACGGCAGGAAATGGGCTTGTTCTTCTAGCATAAGCATTTACATTGGCTGCTAACCAGCAAGAGATGTAAAAAGAGTTGTTTAGTTTACACTTGGAAAAAAAATAGAGAGAGATGGAAACAAACAGTCTTTTGCATTTTGTGTATCTGTGAAAAGGAATAAAAGCCAATAAGTGTAGCTAAAAATGGTAATAGTATCTATGCTCCACACTCCTGGAAAGAGCTGTAGACTCAGCACAAGATTCCAGTCATAAAAAGGGAGAAGGATTACTTAACTTATTTTTGTATTATTGAAATAACTGTCAGATAATTACATGCATGACTTTAAGTGATTGCTCATGCAGAAAAAGAGGAGGGGGGGCAGGAGAAGAGAAGACAAATGAGGAAACCTGGTTAATTAATTCAGGTTGACATCCTGATTTTTTTTTTATAAAAGGATTGACCCTAATTTTCATTTTGAGGATGAAAAGTCCAAATGCCACTTGGGATAAGAAGGAAAGCATTCCCATTTGACACCACGGTAGTCAGGAAAGGATCTGGACCACAGTACTAGGAACCCACCCTTGTATTGGTGTGGCATTGCTGCAGCACTTACAAGCCCAAAAGAGGAAGCCACATTTTAAGATGGGATGAAATGTAAATAATGTACTCATTTGACAAGATTCAGATGAAGTGCTCTGTGTGTGGCAAGCTGAATTTGTATTTATAGGCATTAAAGAAACACACAAGATGCTCTGGATACACTGAAGACCAGGAATAATATATTGTTGGTTCCTAATTTCATTTTAAATAAACAGTCAATGTTCTACCTTAGGCGCTGTTTTTCTGCTGAAGCAGTGTGTCCATTGCAAAGGTTGCTGCTACATCAAAGTTTTATTTTTCACACAAGAAAACATGACACTTCAGCAGATGTTGGCAGCTTTCTGTTGCATGCTGGACTACTTGGCATCTCAAGCTAAATTTTCTTTCATAGTCACTCTCAAAGAGGTATATTATCCCTTGTCAAAATAAAGAGTTGTGGTCTCTTTCCAGCCCAGAGAAATACGGTAAGTGCACATTATCACCACAACATCTGAGTTGCTCTATCTTTCACTACACTAATGCATATTACAGCCTTGCAAATGACAGGCTTTCATGGCCTCATATTTTAGTGTCATGTCTTGTTTTATAATGACATCATGTTTTTTCTAGTGATCCTAGCACACAGCACCAATGTGACCTGCAGCTTTGCAGCCTTTCTCAGAGCAGTGAGATCTCCAGGCCACATCTTGATACCTGAGGTGAGAAGCAACAGCAATAAATTGACTCAAAAGCCATGTTTATCAGCAAAAACAACTAGTTGTGGTCAGCTCGTGTGGATGCAGGCGGCACTGCCCATCCTCCACCATGTGATGTGTTCTGGTCTGAGGCTGCGGCCTCCCATATGAAAGCTGAATCAATTCTGATGCTTTTTGATGCTTTCTGTGAGCATCCAAGGCACTCTGCTGCAGAAACGGTCTGTTGTCCAGCACTGCTTCCCTATGAAGTAGCAGGTCAGAGGAGGTTGCTTCTAGAAAAGAAGAAAAGTCAGGGAGAGGCCATCTCAGTGGTGCTTCCACTTTTTCGCACATGCTGTGCTTACAATAGACTGTGATCACACAGTCCTTGGCGTGCAATACTTACCCATGGGTTCACATATACTTGGATTGTGTTTCAGATTGTCACATGAATAGCATGAGGTGATAATAACTGCAGCCTTCCAGGAACAGAACCAAAGATGGAAACTGTAAAATCTATGCTCAATTTTTTGTTCTTTGTGTTCTGGTTCAGTCATGTAGGTAGAAGTGAGACAGTCCATTTTTTAAACCAAGACTAGGGCTCATTTGTGAATATATAAATGTAAGAACTCCAATAAAGATAGAGCTGCTAACTTTGGGAATTCCTGTTCACCAAAGACTGACCTCCTGGATCTAAATGGCTAGCAGCAACATGAAAGAGCAGGTGGCAAAAATAAAATAAGTTTTAGGAATGCCAATTAGATCTTAATTATTGGAACTTCAGTAAGATTTTTCTTATTTTGAATTCTGCTGAATTGTGGATACCTTTTTGCCTTTTTGCATATTCCCAGTCCAGGCACATCCATCATCCTTTTGCTTGTAAGCAAAATTCTGTGTGAGGAAGAGGGCAGGAAAAATATGTAAAATAAACATTAGTATGGCAGCAGAGATCAATCATTAAAAATTGTAAATCTTGTTGCGTATTTTTCACTGAAAGCATTACTCAAGGAATACAGCTATTCACCACAGAAAAAATCATTCACCAAATAGCTGTACCTGTCTCTGTTTTTCATAGTACTTCCATCAATACAGCAAAATGGTGCTCTAGTGCGATTCGGTGAGAGATTTGCATAATTTCATATGGCTTATGCATAACTTGGATGAATTTTGAGTGAGCGGATCTGTAAAACCGTTGAGAATCTTCCACGAGCAGCCCCAATCCTCGCAAATGGGAAACAAGAACAGTCCTTGCTCTCCACTAAAGTCCTTTGAGCTTCTCCCTTTGGGGCAAAGACCCCAGGGGCAGCTGCTGAGAGGCAAGGGCAGCCTTTCTTTTCTCCTGTGAACTACACGTGGGGATGTTTTATTTAGGTTGGCATGCAGTGAAGGCAGAGAGCAGCAAGTGAGGACTCACCACCAGACCTCGGCACCCTCAAAGCTTGCCAAGCATCTAGCCAGGCCCCTGACATCTGACTGCTCACAGCACCCATTTCATCCCACCAGACCTAGAGGGAAGCTAAGTTTAGATATATGACCAGGTATCTAGGTTTGGGATCTAAACTGGAGTGTTATGCATGTTTTCCCCTCCCTCCCAAAATTACCTGGACTGCAATTAATATTTGGATGTAGCTCTAAACATGGAGTGTTCATATCTATTCCAGTTTATCCAAAACTCTGCAGATTTTTTAAAATATTCTCCACAAAAACCAACCAAACAAACAAACCCCTCCTTTTTGCTCGGCTCCGAATATTTAATTTCTTAACTGAGTTATGTAGAATTTGCATAAATAGAAACTTAGTAAGATTTCAGCGTGTTACCGAAATAAACTTGTACTTCATAATGCACTGTGGTGGAGCATTTGATGAAACTGATAACAACATCCTTTATTGCTTTCCTTTGGAAAGTTCTTTCCTTCAGGAACAGAATTTCTGTGATTGAAAGAATAGCAGCAGGAAAAGCAACATCATAGGCACGGTCAGGGGAAGCTGTTCAAAGGAGAACAAACGTGGTTTCCTAGCAGATGATGTGGAAAGCAACCACAGTTGGCTTTAGACTGCATCTTCTTGACATAGGCCCCACCTTCTGCTCTTACAAGAGGGATTGTTTTAAGCTGGGTAGCATAGGGTCAAACATTCTTCCAATATTTTGACAAAAACCAACAATGACCTTTTAGGGTATTTTTTATCTGCATTAATATCCAGTCTTTTTAAATGGTCTTGGCATGCTTTTGGCCTCAAGAACTTCCTGCAATAATCAGCACCAGAACTGAATTATGTGTAGCTGTCAAAAGGTATTTCTTTAACCAATATAACTTTGCCAGTTCATTTTAAGATCATTAAATGTTCTTTTATTCCTAATCTCCCTTAAACCTTATTTACAACTATGAAGATCTCATAATTATAAAAGTATAAATGAAAATGCCTTTGTAAAAGGATGAAGACTGAGTCATGGTTTGCACAAAAACCTAATCACAGAAATAATTACTCAGTCTGGGACAAAATGGCAATATGTATGTGAGTACATTTAGATATGCACAAAAATATTTGCATGGGAATTTCACTGGGAAGATTCTTGACCACACTTTTCATGTCAAGCCATTTCACTGCATATTGGTATTTACATGGATGTGAAGTAGGCAACTGCATTTGTTTTACATGCATAACTATGAGCACTTTTTAAATCAGAAAGTTTATTTTTCAAAGGAGCAAAGCGTCTTGTGCCTATGCATTTACACAGTAAGTACTCCCAGTTGTAATCAGAATAAGTGGTGCTGTGTTTCTGAATAACCCATGTGTGTAGGCACTGATCATTTAAACAACAGCATTTAACTAATTTAACAAATGGCATAATGATCTGATGTTTGCAATCCACCAAGTTTGTGAGTTCCAGTGAGAACTGGCACCTGAATATGCTATAGCTTTGCCTAGCAGCCCTAAGGCTGATGTGCTGGCTACTCTGTTGCACTAAACATTGGGCCTTCTCAGTAGTATTGTGGGAAAGCAATTTGAGCTGCTTCCTTCCTTTTGCTCATTTTGAAGCTTAAAATTAAAAGAGATACTCCCCACGCACAATTACTCTTAACATTAATGTGAATGACACATGCAGCTAACAAGTGAAACCAGACACCGCTCCTTGCATTTGCAGTTTAGATGTTGTGCAAACTGTGTCTCCTCATTAAGCTGGATTTTTAAACGCCTAATACTTTCAATAACCTGTTTTCAAAACAGTTATTTTCATTAATATTGGGTCACATCATACAACACCTTCTAATCTGGACATTTACAATTAATGTCTTCACATCTGTGCAAAGTGTAGAAGCAGTTGTTAGAATACTCTACCTCTTACCACTCCAGAATACTGGTTTTAAATTTTAATAATTTTTAAATGGTAGCATTTAGTCATTTTTAATGCATATTGAAGGTTACTGGTGAAACAGGACCAAGAGAATTAATTATTTAATTAAAATACTGATAGCAGCATCAGACATATGCTGGTAAAGTTTATACCCCAAATTTTCTTTTATATTTCTAAATCTGCCAGGCACATTCTGAAGTGGACATGTTTGAGGAAACTATCGGGAATATAAAGCTCAAGGTGAAATCAGAAATTATTCCTCAACAAGCTTAGATTGGAAAGTGAGTCCCTATACTTACCACATCCCAAACATCTCACCTGAGTTTTGGCACATCTGGGCAGATCAGAGCACTCTGACACTGGGATGTGACCCCATTCAGAAAAAGCCCTCTTCAAGGGCTGGGGGGGTTCAGTCCATTAATCATTCCACCCTGCCCTCTGTGCACTGTGACTGCTAAAAGTTTTGCCAGATATTGGCAACGACAATGCTGTGGTCAGTTGTCTTCCTGAAAATGGGCTGAAACTCTTTGAAATGGAATAAAAAACCACGCTGCTATTCAGAGCCTAACCTGGGAAGTCAGTAAGACCTTTTCTCCATGGCGGGCTGAAGATGAGCCCCACCAATGGGGAATCCCAAAGCCGGTGGGATATGCTCTCACACCTGCAGGGCCTGCTTTCTTTCTCAGCCATCTGCTTCCACCTATACTGCCATGACATTATTGAAACAGCAGTAAAGTTTTGAACACAGTAAAGAACATGTTTTGTTTTGTTTTCCCACTGGAACTCCAGAAGTCATGAAAAATGCAGGTTTTGTGGGGGAGGGAGAGAGAGGGAGTAAATCCCTGCCCAGACCTAATCTTTTCGTTAGCCTCTTGAAGCTCAGAGCAAGAGCAGCTGTTGAAAAGTGCAACTGTCTTTTCCATACATGATTAAATATAGTCAAATATCAAGTCCTATCATCAAGGGGTCAGTTAAATGTAATTTCTTTCCGCTCTGCATATATGCACAGAGGGAGCTTAAGTCCTCTCTCATCTGGTTTCTTCATCCTTAAAAGAAACAAAAGCACACTGTACAGTATTTTCTAATTTGATAGTATCTTTATGGGATTTTAATATCCTCCTCCTTGCCAGCTACAAGCCAGACCAGCAACAACTGCAGCTACAGTTATGAGCTGCAGCTGTTTGGGGCCTGTAAAGGTCTATCTACAGCCTGGAAATTTCCAATCAGTGCAAACAGGGCTCCAGCACCGTTACCAGAAGTTTGAACTTCTGCAGGCAAAACATCGGCTGCCACAAACAAAGTGCTGGCAAAATTGAACCTGCTTCAGCAAGCAGGCTAGCATTGAAAGGGGTAGGGACAGCCAGCTGTTGGAGTGAAGCAGGATTCCTAGCAGTATTAATCACAGAAACTGTGTTACAAGCCATGGAAAATCCCACCTGCAAAAACTGCCCTGAATGGCAAAGGTAAGGGTTGGCGAGGAGCAGGATATGCATGACAAGCATGGAGGATTTGGGTAGCTCCTCTACTGAGCAGATCTACTTCCTCCTTCTCCTCTGCATGAGGTCAGGAATGGTCTGCAAGTAATAGCAATGACAACAGACTTGGGAGAGTCAGAGTAGGTCTTGACAGATTCAGCCATTATCTTTTTTGTATAGCTTATAATATACATAATATTTTCATAGAATTTACATTACCATAGTACACCTTTCCCTGTGAGAAGTTTCAGTTGCTTTAAAAAACAACCCAGATAACAACCCCCAAGTTAACTGAACTGTGTATTATACACAGACTTGTTTTGTGATCCTTCTTCTGCAGCTCAGATGCTTCTCATCATCCTTGACATGACAGCTATGACATCTTCACATGTTCCCAAGCCTTTGCAGGGACAAAAGCAACCTTCTTCCTGATTCTTCAAAAAGAGACAGAGTTAAAAACATCTAATCATCTTCAAGCTCACTTCTATCCTGAGGGTGGTTTTTTTTGTCTTGGCTGGGTTGTTAATTTGATGGAGCTTTACCACCCTATACAGACCATACTCAATTTAACCAGCATGCTGGAAATGGTGGCGAGGCATTAGCTGCTGAGGCTGGCACATTAGAACTTAGGGAAATACAGAAGGTGTAGAAACTTGCTCAGATGGCTAAAATGTTTGCCCATCCTTGGGGCTTAGCTTAGCCTACAACTGCTACCTCAATATATTATTGACAGTGCAGTGCAGTGCAATGATGCCAGTTCTGTCACCATAGAGATAGGACCATCCTCCCTCACCTCAGTTGATAATACCTGTACACACACTGTTTTGCTGAAGAATTTGAATACCTGTCTTCTGATGATGACTTTCACTTCACAGTGGAATCAGTTGAAAAAGTATTCAGGTAACACAAGATACAAAGACAAATTTTCAGCATGAAGATGAAGAAATATCAGAATTCATAATACTTCCTTAAGCCTGGTGCACTTTCTATAGAATATAATCTGTAGCCACTCAAAGAGACAGCATAGAAATTTGTTGGCTTTATACTAGATCTGAAAAATATAAATTAATTTTAATTCCATAATACCATTCTGCGGTTGCTGTTAAACTTGAAGGAAGGATTATGGGAGTGAAAATATGTCATTCTGTAAACCCAAGACCTCAGTCAATAGTATTTTAACATTAAATCTCTGCTTATTCAATGTATTAGAGGTACTATCTTTGTCAAACAAGCTCCTTTTGCCTGAAGGTTCAGCATTAACACTCCCTTAAGTCTCTTTTAAACACAGGTAGCTCAGCACCCTCATCCACAATAGCTTTAATAATTGCTTGGCTTCACACAACAAACTATGCCTTTGTTTCTGCCCTTAACCATTCTTTCATCAGCTGCTGCTGTGCACATTAGACAGAACATGTGAGGACAAACAGACTGGAAAAGTGGTTTGTGAAAATATGTTGAGACAGCTGCTGAATTTTAAGGGCTTGTCTGTACCAGGCAAAAAGGTGCAGCAGAGAGCCAGATGGTTTTAAACACAATGAGATCCTTGCTGCACTCGTGTGGTACACAAGCAAGCCTCAAAGCTGTTTGCAGAGATCAGCTGTACCAAAATGCTATGAGGGTACAGCTGCTGCTGCTACTCCCTCCGTGTCCTTCTCCTTGCTTGGTCACATTGGATGAGCTGGGACCACAGCCCAAGCTAAGTAGACCTCTCTCTTACTTCTTTACTCATGACCCTTACCCTATGCTGTTTCACAGGCATTTGATATCTCTCCCGCCACAATTTCAAGACCCTTTTTGCCTGTTTGTGTGTAGTGGTTTCGTGTAATGAATCCGGCTTTCCCAGGCATTCAGCATCCTTTTTTCACCTTCCTAAGCCTCCCTCGGTGGGTAGCAGAGAGACTTTGTGGCCTGGAGTCAAAAGGAAATAACAAACACTTACGAATGTTTTCCAAGGGGAGCCCTCTCTGACCCTTCAGGTGGTGACACCCAACAAGGAGTGACTGCAGGAGCCACCACTCACTCAGAGCACACCAGGTGAATGAGATCTTACAATGTCCACCTGGAAGGTAAGGAAGGACTTGATCTAGGGCATGTCCCCTGAATGCTTGGAGCAATAGGGTCACTGGCTTGAAGCTTTGAGTGAGGCATTGCTTCACCCTTTATATCCCTATCACATTGTGATAAACTCTTCAGTTATATTCTAACCACATACTATTTGTCAGGAGGATCCTTCACTGCACAGGTCAAATAAGCACAAGTAATGAGCTCTTTCAACCGTAGTTCAAATACTCTGCTGGCTTGTAAAACACTGAGAATCCAAGAAAATCCATGAAAAACTGACCACATATGTACACATTGCCATAATGCAAACAAACAAAACTTTTCACTGGACTTTCTGATGCCACTTTCTTACTGTTTCATCTTTTTGATGCTGATTTTCTAGCAAATTCCAAATCCTGTTAATTACAGAATCATAGAATCATAGAATCATTTAGGATGGAAAAGACCTTTAAGATCATCGAGTCCAACTGCAAACCTAACACTGCCAAGTCCACCACTAAACCATGTCCCTAAGCACCACATCTACACATCTTTTAAATACCTGCAGGGATGGTGACTCAACCACTTCCCTGGGTATCCTGTTCCAACGCCTGAAATTAATTTTCTTTCTCACTTAGTCTCCCACAGTCATACTTTTCTTCTGAATAGTCTGAATGTTAGAACACCTCCTTTTAGAAAAGTGGGAATGTTACAGGAGTAGCTTCAAAGTAGCAAGCCACAATTTCCGTGCTAGTTCCAAGATGTAGCCATTGAATTCAGTGGATTATACTAGTACATTTTTACTGACTTTATTTCCAATGGGCTCTAAATAAACATGCTTCAAGCTAAAAATATATTCTGATCTTCTGAAATCTTGGACTGCTGAAATTAAACTTCTTTCCTGTTGGCCTTCTTAAATAAAAGCTTGGAGAACCACTTAAACAACTGATTTAACAACTTAGACCTAAAAATCCTATAACCAGTCAACAACATTAAATCATATGTTATGAAATCCTTTTTTGAATTACTAAAATGATTTAAATAAAGCAAGTTTAGCATAAGGTTTTAGACTTAAATATTTATGGCCCAATGCTTTTTGTTGAGCAGCATCTAAAAACAGGAGTACAAGCACATCCATAGATTAGACATGGAGGCTTGTATCAATATGACATTCTTCTAGAAGGAAGCATCAACAGTGAATTTCATATACAAACAACTGTTTTGGCAGAAAAAAAAATACCTCCTTTCAACCATAACTAGACAGGTTTATCTAGGCTCTTAACACTAGTAAACTAAGGATTATGGAAATTTAGTTCAAAAACTGTCATAAAAGCCTTATCCTAATAAGCAAAGTGGCTGAAGTAGATATCAAAAATAACAGCATATGTCAACACACCACAGTGAGACATATTATTTTGATTTATTCCTTTGATTTCTGCATTACTAGATAAAGTAGAACATTAAAAGGCATTTTCCCATTTCTATTGCCAATGAAATTGTTTAACAGAATTTATAAAACATTTTAAATATTTCTTTTAGTAACTGTTATCTGTTACTGCTCATGCACACTCTAGGAGGTTTATGAGAGTTCCGTGCCAGAGTGTTTTTTGGAGGGGGGAAGTTATTTTTCTATTATTTATGTATAATGTAAGTTCAGAAGGAATAGAAAATAATGAATCTGGAATAATGACCTGTTTAATGGCTGACAAAACAGAATCTGGAGCAGTTTCAGTCTAAGATTACCTTTCCATTTTTTCTCCGAGTAGTAAAGAAAAATTAAGTAAGCTAATGCTGAAAGGTAGATATTTAGATCAGAAACACAAGATATTTTAATTTATTCTCACCTGGCTGCTAGCAGGCATACCCATGTAGATTTCAACTTCTGTATTTCAAACCATCAACATGATTTCATTCAAGCCATTATAACCCAGCCACACCTCTTGGGAATATCAGTAAATAGTTAACTAGTTAACCAAAAGAAATAGCAGATTATTGCATGTAAAAAAAACTGTAATAATTTAAAAACTAACAGAATATGTGCACATTCATTTTCAGGGAAATTAGGATATAGGGTTTTTTAATAACTGAACATTTAAAAGGTGTATGAAAATAAGCCAGGCCAATTTCTAAGCTCCTTGCATTGACTCCAGCTAGTCCCTCTCACTCCTTTCTCCAGCGCTCTGCCTTTGGGGCTGCATTTCTCTGGTGCTCTACGTTGCAACTGGGTTACATGGTCTTGCAGTGCACCGATGTCATTGTGCAAGCTCCGGTGGAGAGCTGGGGCTCATGCCTCCAGGTATGCTCCAGGTACCTGGTAAAAGGCATCTAACCTATCTGTGCAAAGTGTCCAGATTAAGATAGCAGGAGGTACTGGGTTTATCTTCCCATTGCTCCTCCTGGGGTATGCTGGGATGACGCCAGAGATATCCCCAAAGCTGGTGCAATGGGCCAGTGAGGTGATGGGCCCTGACTCTGGCTCCAGGGCTGCACTTACTTACACACCATCATAGACACAACTGTGGGGTCACTGCATGAGACAGAAGGAGTAGCGGCAGGGGTTCCTGCAGGATATTTGAGGGGACAAGGATGTTGAAGTTGGTGATGTGTTCAGTGGCTGTGGTCACAAGGGTCATGAACCCTAATCATAAGATATGATGTTTTCTTGGCGTGCCACCAAATTGCAGCCTTCAAAACCTGCTGGGTAATATTTTTTTCACTGCTGCTCTCAAGACTGTAACTGTTCAGTGATGACATCCAGAAGGCCTATCCCAAGCCCCCCCTCTCCTGGAGGAACTGCAAGAGAAATGTTCCACTGTTTTTGTTTTTGAAGACTATCATTGGCGGCTCCACCACGTACACAGTGAGACTCTAGCTGCTGTGGCCAATGTACTTCCCGTGTTCACTGCTCTGGTCCAGTGGGACAGCACAGACAGGGAAACACACATATTTGTATGAACCTTGGCAAGGATTTCTAATGATGTGTGGATTTTAAATTGGTGTAATGACTTCACACAGTTTGGTGAGTTAACTCAAGAGATGCTGCTTTTATTCAAAAAGTAACTGGAAAAGAAAAACATTTAGAAAATAACTCCACTTGGCTAGATGGTGTTAACTGACACTCCTCTTCTTGTAAACATGCTCTAGGTCAAAGTTGTTTTCCAAGCAGAAAGCCCTAATGAAAACAGGCAACATGTTGCTGCAACAGACAGGAGAAAAGGAGGTCATCACAGTCCTGGAGCTGGCACTTATCACACCATCCCAGCATGCTGCTCCATCTCTGCTCTGTCCCCACGATGTCCCTGCTCACTGTCTGCAGACCACGCAAGAAATCAGCGGCAAGAAAGCACATACCTGCGGTCACATAAACACATAAACACTTTCACTCACAGTAGTGCTCTCATTATCTGGCCATCGGAGGCAGCTGAGGCTGAGACAGGAGAGACGTTATAGAATCCTGTCTGCCTAGTGTGTTCACGGTCCACTCCAGCTGGGAATGACTTCCAGATGTTAGTGCGTTGCAAATGCGCCTCCAGCCCACAGCCCAACCCCTTATCGATCACACTGGACAACACTGGCACCGAGCGGGGGGAAGTGGTGGCTCATTCAGCCCAGAGGGTGCTGGTAGACTTCATCAGGGCAAGGACAAGCTCTCCAGGGCAGCTGGTAGTGGAAAAACTCTATTTCTGCTGCAGGACAAAGGTTTCTTATAATTAAAAAGTTAACCACACAAAAAAAAACCGCCCAAAAACACAGGAGGCTAGAAAAGTGTATGTGATTTACCTTGAAGCCCTTATACGAAATCTGTATTACGCAAGTACCTTTCTGAAAGAAACTGCTGTTAAAGGGTTAACTGCTAAAGAAAGCAAACGTTTCGATCTTTTGGTGTTGGCCTGCTTCTTTATGACGGTCCAGTCAGCAGACACATAAAGGTCTGCATAGACACTCATTTTGATTTTAAATGGCATGGTTCAGGTTACCTTAACTGCATGTCAAAGTTTAGCTGAAGCAATGCTGAAATAATCAGGATGCATGCCACCAAACAACTGTTTCTGTGTGCAGACAACTCCTGTTAAAAATTATGTAGGACTTTTTTGTAGTAATTATGTTCTTGAGGTCTTCTTTCTTTTCGTGAACAACTTCTTAGCAATAACATCTAGAATAAAGACTTGAATAAATGTTCTGTAAGAAAGATTGCTTTCTTTCCACTGCATGTTCAGGCTCTGCCCACTGAAGGAAATAATTGATTCTTCTAGTGATGATCTTCTTGCACCCCTTCAGTTTTTCAGCACATCTATAAAACTGAATCTATTTCTCTCCTAATTTTTTTTCCTGCAAAACCAGAAATCTCCCCCCCTTTTTTTTTTATATAAACAGCATACAAATCCTTTTCCCTTTTTTTCCCCCTAATGTACAACCCTGTCATAATTTCAAGCCTTTTCTATGCAATACTACAAGGTATAAAGGGATACTTATTTCCCCTTCAATTCATATCCCCAGTGCTGTTTTAGAGGGATTGATTTTTTTTTTTCTGGCAAGCCATTTTTAATCAATTACTGTGGTGTTTCTGTAATTGTAAGGATATGAACCTATCTGCTGCAGAAAGTGTGTCACATTGCAGCCCACACCTGCATGGACTGGCGAGAAGTATACAGCTATACACTCACCCAGGTCAAGCTCTTTCTGGCAACTGTAGTTTGGAAACTAAGACCAAAGCTTAAAGGTACTTAGCAATGTGAAGTTCTAATTTGGACATCCTTTTGGATTTTTCAAAAGCATACAGGCATAAATCTCCCACTAGATGCTTATCTGCATCATTAAGCCCCTAAATTACATTACAAACTTGTTGCTTAGGCTTTTTTTTTTCTTTAGCAAATTACTTACAAACCAGTCCTGCCTTTCCCTGAATGTATTACTTGCAAGTATGTACCAAATGCTTTACAGAATTATGTTCATGCTTCAAGCTATTTGGAAAATGTTAATTTAATCTGCTCCCTGTTTGTGATTCATGTGGGCAGCCAGACGCCTAAATCACATGTTATCATTTCTGCCTTCTCACTGGCTGCCTAAATGTTTTTACCGGGAGAAAAATGAGCATCAAAGGCAATAAGCAGCAAAGCCCAGGTGATTTGCTGCTGATAGGAATGTGAGGATAATAGTTATTCCTGTTAAAATTCACTAAACTTGTAATTGATCTCAGCATATTTGTGGCCTCCATGTCTTTGCATCAAATACAACCCCTGTCACCACAAATCACGGCTGCTGCATGCTTATCCACAGGACTGTTTGCCAGACACTTCTCTTTTACTGTTGGTTGCCTCATCTATGGTCCAATAAAGTCTGCATTGATGAATCTGGACACTTAAATTAGTGCCTTATCCTGTGCTTTGGAATTGAAAGAAATATTTAGATGCCTGTGTATACACTTAGGTGCTTAATGACAGACTTACAAGCCTACTAGTAATTCAGTGTTGAAGAGTAGTGTGTGCTGCCTGGACAGATATGTCAATTAGTTCATTTTTATTACCAGATTTAATTTTAAATTGTGGTCATTTCTTACTTTTTTTTTAAATTGACCGAGATGATAATAAAAATGAACTAACATCCAGGTAACAGGCCCAAAGCAGTGTTGACACTTTGTGGTAAGAAAGGTAAATATTTACTTCATGAAAGACCTGCCAAGCTCACAAATTCTGTGAAAACTTAAGATTTTAGTAAAGTAAGTAATAGGTTTTCTTTCACAAAAAATAGAATTCTGGTAACACTTGGTTTTCATTGGTGCTTTTCACCAGAATTGCAGTATTCTATTTTACAGAGAAAAAGAGAACTTTTGAAGAAGTGCTTGGAATTACTTCTCTTTTTTGACCAGATTGGAAGATGAGCAGATGTATTTTTGTCTGTTCTGTGGTTTTCCCAAAGACTACATCTATTTTTTAAATGTTCCAGGCTTGGTGCATCATTAAGATAACCAGTGCTCAGCTTCCCCAGCATCACTCCCTGTCTCCTCTGGCACAATATCTCCCTGCAAAAGCATCTGAAGCCTTGTTCCTCTGGATAAGAAGGATAGGCCAGGACGAGAAGTGCTGCTCTTTTTACACTTGTCTGCTATAAAGACATTTTGCATCCTTCTGCTTTGTTTACTCTTTACAGACATTGTGTGTGGGGGTGGTGTTTTGGGACTTTTTATGTTTTGTGACTTTTACCTGCCAGACACAGAATAACTGAACTCACTCATACCAGGGAATTGCTATATTTGAGCAAATGGGCTTAATACAGTGAAGAAAATATGGATTTCTGTTTACTCGTCCATTTGCGATTTTCTGGGTGAACACACCACCTTCTTTCTGACAGAATAACATCACTTACAGATGTGTTGGGTTTGCATGGCAAGATTTTGGTAGCAGGGGGGCTTCTGTGAGAAGCTGCTAGAAGCTTCCCCTATGTCCGACAGAGCCAATGCCAGCCGGCTCCAAGTTGGACCCACCGCTGGCCAAGGCCGAGCCCATCAGCGACGGTGGTAGCACCTCCGGGATAACAGATTTAAGAAGGGGGAATAAAACCTGCTGGCGGGGAACTGCAGCCAGAGACAGGAGTGAGAAGATGTGAGAGAAACCACTCTGCAGACACCCAGGTCAGTGAAGAAGGAGGGGAGGAGGTGCTCCAGGTGCCGAAGCAGAGATTCCCCTGCGGCCTGTGGGGAAGACCACGGTGAGGCAGGCTGTCCCCCTGCAGCCCATGGAGGTCCACAGTGGAGCAGATATCCACCTGCAGCCCGGGGAGGACCCCACGCCAGAGCAGGTGGACGCCCGAAGGAGGCCGTGAACCCCATGGGAAGCCTGCGCTGGAGCAGGATCCTGGCAGGACCTGCGGACCGGTGGGTGACCCACACTGGAGCAGCCTGTGCCTGAAGGACTGCACCCCATGGAGCAGTTTGTGAAGAACTGCAGCCCATGGGAAGGACCCAGGCTGGAGAAGTTCAAGGAGGACTGTCTCCCATGGGAGGGACCCCACACTGGAGCAGCAGAAGACAGTGAGCAGGAAGGAGTGGCAGAAACGTGTGATGAACTCACGGCAACCCCCATTCCCCATCCGTGTTGCTGAGGGGGAGTAGGTAGACAAAACCAGGAGTTAAGTCAGGGAAGAAGGGAGGGGTGGGGGGAAGGTGTTTTTAAGATTTGGGTTTATATCTCATTATCCTACTCTGATTTGATTGTTAATAAATTAAACTAATTTCCCTCAGTTGAGTCTGTTTTGCCCATGATGGTAATTGCTGAGTTATATCCCTGTCCTTATCTCCACCATGAGCCTTTCATTGTATTTTCTCTCCGCTGTCCAGTTGAGGAAGGGGAATTATAGAGCGGCTTTGGTGGGCACATGTGGTCCAGCCAGGGTCAGCCCACCACAGCAGAGAAAGTCAAGGGCAGCCGTACAGAGGTAAAACAGAGCCGTTAAGGGAAGCCAGGGGAGCGGAGGGGAATTTCACTTGTGCATTTTCCTCGTTTCCTGTTTCAAATGGGTTTTTTTAGTCCTTTAAAATTACCAGGCAGACGGGCTCTGCAGATTGGTCAGTTCAGAGCCTCTCTGTAAATCAGGTCCTTCGTGACCACAGCACAGAAACCTCACTCCAGCCTAATTCAACAGCGGAAGGTTTGGCAAGTGCAAATGCATCCCGTTTGCCAAGGGTCTGTGGTCCTCATCAAATCAATCACCACCACTGCTGGCATCATGAAGACACTCCCACTTACAAGTGGGCTGTGTCTGAGAAGCCCAGAGTCCGGGCTGTATTTTTAACCTGACCAAGACTGCTCAGGCTGGAAGTGGAGAAGTGGAGCAGCATGGCTCTCCACTGCTGCAGTGACTTGTGCTGTGGTTTGGGGATTTAAAGAGGGCTTCGATCTCTCAGCCCCCCTGCCCCACATCACAGACTCTAATCTTACCACTAGGTAAGGATAGGAAACATTTTGATGATAATGCAGTGCATCTGCAGTAAGAGCAGAAAGGCAAATAGAAACTCTGTAGTTCTATGTCCTTGCAAAACACAGTGTCTCCCAGTACCAGTACAGACCTCTGCTATTGGGTTACGGTTGGACTCGATGATCTTAAAGGTCTTTTCCAAGCCAAACAATTCTATGATTCTATTCTATGATTCTATCTTCGCTATTCCTCACCAGCCCTGAGGAAGAAGACCTTTCTGTCCCTGTAAACTGATGCTTTTGCCAGAGCAGCCAGGCACATAAGCTACATTTGGGCAAGCAGAAGTGCAAACTTCATACTGCACCAGCTGCTTCAAGGTACCTTAGTAAAGGCTTACCAGCTTGCCAGCCTCACAGTAAATGCGAGGTACATGTTCCCTTTTTGCCTGAGGAGTAAAACACCCCAAATCACAGAGGGGTAAAACAGGTAGCAGGGCACACAGTGGGCAGCTGTGTCCATGAGTCTGCAGACTGAGTGCAGAGTACCCTAAAAACTTGGCTATATTTATCTGCTAACATTAGATCCCTTCAGTGTGGCTGCACACTGCATTGTAAAGCACAATGCAGTAGAAAAACAGGCCACTAGTAATGCGTGTAGAAGAGGTTTGGTTTGGTTTCCCTGGCTTTTCTTTACCTGCCTCGGTTCAAATTAGATGATGTCTACAGCTATTGGCTTCATTCCATACCATACTACTGAGCCGCTCTCTAGAGATATTTGTTTCCAAACCTCAAGTTATTTCCTTTAAATTTAACCTAAATTAAGGTGGCAGAAGAGGGAAAAGTGAGCAGTGGTCTCTTAGCAAAAAAGTTGTCCATGTTCCAAATTTCCCAAGAAGTCGTTTTTTAATTAAAAGGCAGCAGTTCTGGGGAGGAGAGCAGAGGTGCATGACGAAAGCGCTTCCCCAAGCCAGTACTTCATTTCTTTTGCCTCTTTATGCCTCTGCAATTCTAGAAAAGCCTCTGTTGCATGCTAACTGTCCTGGCTGTAACATCTGCACAGTGGTTTTAGTTTTTTTCCTCTGAAGCCTGGCTTTTGGAGACTGATCAGGCCAGCTGAAAAGGACAAAGCAACTCAGGAATACAATTTCACAGAAATCTTGGCAGAAGGTGAGCACGGTCCTGCCAGGTTCCTTGCAGGCTCAACGCCTGCAGCAGATGCAGGGGGAGCCTGGAAAGCTAGCCAGCTCCCTCCTTTCAGCCCCACACAAAGGCATCCCTGGGCTCTGCCCAGGCTTTCACCCACAGCCCTAACCCCATGTGACGTCTTGAGAGCAGTCAGTGAAAGCAGCCCACCTTCCGTGCCAAAGGACTGAGCAGCATGAACGAGGAGCCAGGTGGAGGTGAAGGTGGCCAGCTCCTGCCTGCAATCACCACGTCAGGCAGGTCTCTGACATCCCCTCCGGGAGAGGAGGAGGGAAGGAAGAGCCTTGCTCCCTGTGATGTTAATGTGCTGCTGAGAAGACAACTTTAATGCCTTTGTTCCTTTGCCCATTGAAGACCTTCCCTCCTACTTCTTACCGCTTGTTTTGCCATCTGTGTAATAAATACAGGCCTCAGGAGAAGGACAAGTTTCAGTCTACATCTACTTAAACTACTGTTGTCATCTACAGACCTCCTTCTCTGTTTCACATGTACATATCTCCATATTTTGGCCATGTAGTGACTGCAGCCTTTATTTTCACCCTGCTTTAATTCCATCCCATAGTACAAACATTTACCATGTAAATCTATTCAAACCACAATTTCCACTGCCCAATGCACACTGTGAAAATTTCCCCCTCCCCAGCATGTTTCAAGGTCACTTCCATCAGTTCAAACACTGATTATTCATTATATCAAGTATCTGAGCTGCTAGCTGATGACAGCCAGGAAACCATAAGCTGCCTTGAGGCTTGTCTTCCTATCAGCTCCTGCAGCTGGGCGATGTGGGATTTTTTTTCTGCCATTGAAACTATTAGGTTGCTGCCGTTTGTTTGGTTTCAGCTTACCGTAATTGCTGCCATTTCCACGGCTGATTTGGGCTGTGTTTGAAGTTGACGTACAATACAAAGTGTGTTGCATGTGTAGCTGCTCTCCGTGTGTCAAGAAATTAGAGAGGGAGAGTGTGTGTATATGTGCATGTGTGCGTATATAAACATCTGCCATGTAGCTGTCTTCTACTTACTCATGTCTCTGAGGAGTTTACTCTACCAAAGGCAACTGAGTGCCTTAGCTGCTCTCGCAGTGATAATCATTCAGGTTCCTGCTACTGGGGAGATTCATTTTGGTTGGGTGGGAGTGGACATCACAAGCAGAGGAGAAGTGGGATGACTAGTAGAGGGTATTTAATGTATATATAGTTACAGGCCACAGGTCTCAAAGATGTTGAACATGGAGGTGCATGTAGATGTGAAGCCATCAGGGTGACATTTGCTCATGGTCCTGGGGCTCTCGCACCTCCTTGAGGCACTGTAATTCAGTGCAGTCCCAGAGCAGCTTTTACCATAGCCACCGAGGCCACCAGATATTTACAGCCCGGAGACCTGGAGGGAACACTGGCCCAGGAAAGGAAAGGCAATGGCTAGCACAGGAGGCAGGGTGGTCCTTCGCTGGAGCTGCTGGCATGAGACCTCAGGACAACGGGATAAAAGCCCTTTCCTGGGTGACTCTCGCTGTGTCTCAGGTCCCTTTGTAACTGAAGGGTAACAAAGCTGCTGCCCACCACCTTCTGCCACGTTTGTGGTGCAAGCTCCTTCAAGGGAGGACCCCTTTCTGGGATATGTCAATGCATTACCCAGTGTGATGGTAAGAAGACACTGATCACAACTGTGTCACACAGGCACCTGAAGAGTATCTGACAAAAAGGAGAATAGTGAAACATACTGCAATATGTTTTCATTAACAGAAATTACAAATAAAAGTAAAGTGGATTAGGTTTGTTGTTTTCTGTTACTAAAAATATTTACAGTTTCCCTGTGAGTCTTACCTTGACTATGCTGACCTACGCTGACTATCATCAGAGTTTGTCCCTTTGAACCTCCACGAGGTACTCATATGAGGCAAAGACAATGGAGGAAGCCAGGGGCTTTTTTGAAACTGTATGAGGACCAGAGGAAAAGGAAAGTGCTCAGGGGTGGGAGGACACCTCTTTTCACTGAATCTCATTCTTTTTTTTAGCTGTCCCCATCTTGCAGCACACCTGGGAGGCCCAGTAGCATACCATCTGGCAAAAATAAACATAACTAGATAGGAGAGAGGAGAGAGAAGTGTGGAAACATGATCTGTGGGACTAACTGTAGTGGGTGGACTGGAGGTGGTTTCTCATGTGTGTCTGAAATCTCTGCCCATTACAGTAATGGCATGCAGGCTATCGTGTTTTGCTTCCCACCCTGGTTTTCCTTGATGGGAAGACACAGTTCTTTTGTGACAAGTAACTTAGCCAGAGATGGATATTGCACTGAAAACAGGGGTCCCACCATCCCAGTGTCACTGGTGGGTGTGCTGAGTGTGAATCCTTGTGCCTGGCACCCCCCCAGCCTCACGGAGTGCAACAGGACAGGACTTCTGGAGATGAACATGGCAAGCAGTAAACCTGCTTAAGCTGACAGCAGCTGCATGTATGTTGCCTCTATGAGTGTAAAATCACTCAGACTCTGAGTACGAGGACCCAAGGACACATGTCCAGGGTGTGTGCTGAACTAGCCCAACACCCTGCCTCCAGCCCTGGCCAAGAGCAGATGCCAGCAGAGGAGTGGAGGAACAGGACATGACTACAAGAAACAAGTGGTTACACCTCTGAAGACTGGTCCTGGGCCATTGAGTGGCCATGGCCACAGACCTGTGCCTTGCTGTGGCTCAGGCAGCAGGAGGCTGGAGGCTGAAGCCCAGCTCTGCCCCAGAGGTAAGCTGTGTTGCCTCCCTTCATCCTTTTTTTGATAATTAGGATAACTGGGCCTTAGTACCTTGGTCAAGTGTGTGCTTTGAGATCCATAGGTTAAATGCCATGTAGGGGCTGAACACCAGTGTATATCATGGTATGCCATAGTACGAGGACGCGAAAACTCATCCTGGCTTCAGACCTGTTCAGGTCTCCCAGATGAATCCACGCACTCTGTCACCTACCATCACTCGTGTGCAAGCCTGTGGCCCTGCTCCCTCAGAGGCTGACTGATGCCTCCCATCCCCTTTCTTGCCATTATGCCCCTGGCCCTGTGTCCAGTCCCTGTCTCCTCCCTGCTCACCGATGCCTGCTCCTCCCCGGCTGCCCTGCCTCCGTCCTACATCAGCCACCACTGTCCCGGCAGTCTGCCTGGCAGTATTGGCCTTAGACACCGAAGTGCATTGATTACAGCCTGCTTTTTTGTATGTGAAACCTGAACAGTGGCTAAGCAGCAGCTAATGTAACCATATGAGTTTATTTTTGTTCCCACCTGCTCTCTTACTCACTGTTTTTCAGGATTTGCTGGGTTGGAGAAGCTCCGCTGATGGAGAGATGTCTTTGGTAGAGCAAGGACTTGAGCCCAAACCCCTCTGGGATGGGACCAGTGTTCCCTTGCCAGTTTTCCCCACTCCCAGGTCTCTGCTGACACAGCAGGGACCAGCACCACCTGCCTGTTCAAAAACCACCATGGGAGCCAAATGCAGATGACAGCTACACCTCTGCAAACAATAATGGTGGCTGTCTAACATGAACTCTCCTTGCCAGCATCACCTTTACCAGTCCCTTTTCCCCCACTCAGCAAATGGTTCATTTCAGCATCTCATGATACACCACCTGAAGCCCTCCCCACCACCACAATGCAAGAGCCAGGCAGGAGTGTGATGGATTGCTAAGGATGTATTTTTAAAGCAAAGTAAAAACACACTCAATGTAGGGAAAGGATTCAGTCCCTTACTGTGAGCAGCTTTTGCTGAACAGGTTGCAAGGCTTTTTGTTTTTCACACTGACATTCAGACCATTTCTGCATTTTTGACCCATTAGTCCTCTGTCCAGGCTAACACATCTTTGGAAACACTACAGAGGGGCTGTAGACACTGTATTTGCTGACGCTGACCATAATCAGAAGCATTTCACAGGAACAACTGCTGGCAGCCACGGTGCTGACTGTGGAAAAGCGCAGTGAATGAAAAGAAGTTGCAGTAACAAAAGCCAAATTAAAGCAACGGTGAACACCCTGCATACGCATTTGCAATCATTTTGTCTTTCACACGAGGCTCTGCTTCATGTAGCCCTCCTTCCCCACCATGTCCTTGCAGCAGTCCCTCCAAGCCCCCATGCTCGGACATGCTCAGCTGGGCACCGGCTATGCCAGCCAGACCCAAACTCATATTAAAGAGGATTGGGGGTGGCCACCAGCCTACTGTGCAGACACCAGGTAACATTCCCCCATGTCACGTAGAAACGGCGATCTCCAGAAGCGTGTCATCTGAGGTTTCTCTGATTTTTGCTGTTGCTGTTGTCGTTGATGAGCCACATGCTCATCCCTGCTCTGGAGCAGAGCACGTGGGTCTTGCTCCACCGGCAGCACAGCAGATGGTTCATGGTAGCCATGGTCAGACCAAGCTGAGCACAGCAGCTAGGTCTACAAGAGCACAGTTATTTTGATTTCCTGTTAAAAAAAAAAAAAAAAAAGAAAAAAAAAAAGAAAGATTTTCTTTGTTGGAGAGGGAAAAGGTCTTTTCTTTGCCTTAACAGCAAGTGGTTGCAAAAGTAAACGAAGATTAAGGAGATTAAACTGGAGGGGAGGCCATGAAAATGTGAAATACTTAAGAACACCCTTGCAACATTTTCTTCCAGAGAGACCAGAGGATAAGGAATTCAGTTCCTCAGATAAATTTATTTCACCTTTTGCAACTCTAAAGTCTCTTCATTCAGGGGACGAAAAGAAGAAATAAAGAAATCTGTGTGACTGGGGGAAACAGACTTTGTAAAGTCCTATGTCTGAAGAAGCCAAAACCCACATGTTGAATGGAGGTAGGGCATAAATCATTTTCGCATTGACATAGTTGTTTGAGGGAAATCCTATACCTCTTCCTACATATGCCCATACATTCACACAGTGTTTTCTTCAAGCAGCAGAACCGAGGTAAAATCCACCCAAGCATTAGGATTTTACAGCAAAAGGGCTGTTCAAAATAACAATCCCAATGAACCATCTCGGAGGGACCTACACATTTTTTGTTGATCAGGTAATGTTTTTTTTACGAGCATAATGTTTTTTTACATCCACCTTAGTTAAGAACTAAGCGTAATAGGCCCAAAGGAGTGTAAATAAATATAAAGCAGTCTGGAGTTTCATGTTAGGAGCTAAAAGGAAATCTAGCTTACCTCAACTTGACAACACATGTTAAAACTAAGACTGCAACATTAAAATGCGATTTTGTGTTATCTACAAGTTACATAGTACAGGCAGACCAACCTGGAGCAGAGAGCTTTAAACGGGGGGGAAAGAGGTGATGCCACAATCACCAGCAGAGAGTTCATAAATTAGGATTAAAGAGTAAACCAATGAGGGGAATGTTGTGGTGGATGTCTGTTATGGACCGCCTGGTCATGAACAGGCAGATGAGGCATTCTTTGGTCAAGTGGAAGAAGCCTCTTGTCTGCAGGCCATCATCCTCATGGGGAACTTCAACCACCCCAATAATATTCAAAAGAGTAACGCAGTGGGGCACAAACAACCCAGGAGGTTTCTGGAGTGTGTTGATGTCAACTTCCTGGCACAGGTGATCGAGGTGCTGATAGATGGAGATGCTCTGCTGAACCTCGTACTTACAGGAAGGAAGAGCTGGTTGGGAATGTGAAGGTCAGCAGCAGTCTTGGCTGCAGCACCCATGAGATGGTCCAGGTGGAGTGCAGGATCCTGAGAGGAGGAAGCTTCACAAAAAGCCTGGGTAAGTAATGGGTCAGGGGAATTTAGCAACATAAACAAACACCTGAGGTGAGGAATTAAAGGAAATGGAGCTCAGTGGTGCCCAGTGACAGGACAAGGCAATGGACGCAAACTGAAATGCAGGAAGTTCCACCTAAAAAAAAAAAAAAAAAAAAATCTTTACCAAAAGGGTGATCAAACACTGGCACAGGTTTCCCAGAGAGCCTGTGACATCCCAATCTTGGAAATATCAAAATCTGTCCAGAGGAGGCCCCGAGCAGTCTGCTCTGGCTGACCCTGTGTGAGCAGAGGGGGTTGGACAAGGCAACATTCAGAAGTGCCTGCCAGCCTCAGCTGCTCTGTGACTCTGTAACACATCTAAGGAAACCTTTTCTGAAGTAAGACAAGATCTGACTTCCTGGAAATCAAAAGTTGCCTTGAACGGAACTGATGTAAATCACTTTAAATATCATTTGTTAAAGGAGCACAGTTGTGCAGTTTTGCAGGATAGCAGGAATGCAATCTTTACACACTAATAACCTCTAACGAATTCCCATAAACCAGCATGGAAAATTGCTTCTTACCAATGACAGAACTGTAAATACCTGAAACAATAAGGTTATACCCATGGCAGAGTGGTTAGAAATTACTGATAGAGGGATCCCCTCACGGCTCCACTCCCAACCTCTCTCTCCGATTTGTATCAGGTTGCGCATTCTCCCTTGAGTAAAGTCTACAGGCACAGACTGGGCTGTGGAAAAAAATATATTTTTAGTATGAACAACTCAACATTAATAGAGTTAAGAGTTTCTGAATTCAGCATGAAAACACATTAGATCAGGAACTGGTGACAAATCCTACTTCTCCAATGTCAGGTGGATTGAGTAATGTCTGGAAAGACTATGATTCTAAAACGAGCGTCTGGACATGTCAAAACAGTTTAAATATCCTTTCCAGAGTGTGCAAAAATGAAGTTAACTATTCACTTCATTTAAAATATTCTTCATACCCCAATGAAACTACTACTTACTGTATTGTAAACCTTTCCATTTTTTAATAATAATGTTCCCAGCAGCCAAAGCTTGTTTAATATAACAATAACTTGAGAGAAGAAGTATGAAGTAAACACTTTTTTTACCTACTTTCTTAGTGGGACAGAGATGGTTTTTAAACACTGAAGTCAGGACACTTTCTTTCTTGATCTGCATTTGTTACATGCTTACAAGAGCATTACTGAATATTGCATGGGTCAGTATAGCTTGGACAACAAATATGGTTTTATTCCCTGGGAGTACCCATACTTGGATGAAAGCTAAGCTACCTTTGATCAAATGCAGCCTAAGCTGAAATACAGGCAATAAAAATGTGTTGAATTTTAGTTCACACCAGTACAACAACATGGAGAAAAACAATTACAGGCTTCTAGGAGTGTAATTCATTTCCCAGATTTCAAATGTCCCTTTTTGGACATATCAGATGCTCAGCACCTTCAGAGATCTAATTTTCTGTTTCTAGAAGCAATGTTGGCATCTGCCTGGATGGCTTCACCGTGACTCCAGGAGACCCCTGGCACAGCCAGTGCCATTGGAGTATATATCTTTCAGATGAACCTTAATATTCACCAGAGTGTTAACAACAAATTTTTTAGTTTGACTTCCAGAACATCTGCAGAACCAGTCTAAATGGCTTGAGTTTTACTGAGCTGTTTGCATAACTAATGAAAAAGCAGTTTACAATAGTTCACGATTTCAAGAAACATGACTGATAAAAAATAGAGGCATCTAAGTTTTTAGTTATTCAGTTCTGTTTTGTTGACTGTTTTTGTTTTGTTACTTTTCCTAATTTCTTTGTTCTTCTATTCACTGCAAAGGCATCTGCCAAAAATAAAAATCCCCAACCTCCCTTCCTCCCCACAAACAACAAAAAACATTTTCAAGCCACAGGAGTAGTAACCATTATAATTTAACTGTATGTGGCAGTGGCAACTTCTCAAACAGCTGTGTTTTAAACATCTTGATGCTCTAGAAATAATCTGCAAGTATATAAAAAACACTTCTACTACATGAAATTTTTCACACACATCTCATTCTCTCTTCAATTTTCCTCATTCTCTCTTCACTTTTCCTCATTCTCTGATGTGTGTATTTGTGTAAAGCAGGTTAAGCAACCTCCAAGAGTATAAAACAATATATGCTCTGATTTTGGCTACCCCATCTAGACTTTTTTTTTCATTCTGAAAAAATGTGAAAGATACAATTCTAACATTCCTTTTAATGAAACATCAAACATTCTGGTCTGCAGTAACTCTTCTCCCCTCCAGAATCAATTTCTTTTGCATTTTTGACATATGAAGCAAAGCTGAAACAAACTGTTGTTGTTGTTATCATGTTTCAATCAGCAGGTAGTTTACTGTATTGTCAGTTTCTCAAATGAGAAAAAAAAAAAATCCAAACCAAACCTATATGATTTTAAGACTGCTACTGAGCCAAGACTCACTTTTTTGTAACTCACTTTTACTGATTTAAGCTCTATTCCAGAAGAATACTTAAACATTTGTCTGTGTGCTCTGAATAGTTGATCCCAGTAAAAATATGAGCAATTTTCCCCTCTTGAATATTTTTTTTTTCCTCTTCTAGTTTTAAGGTTAGAGCTTTCATTTCATAGCAGTGACAAAAAGCAGGGCATTATAAAACATACACGAACATTGGCTTATAGGAAGAAATTAGGTAAAGAGCTTCTGTTCTTTATCTTCCTTCACAAGAAAGTTTATATGAAATTGAATGATCAGAATTGTACTGAAAAAAAATGTTCACACAAGATGGGATTAAACCATGGGATCTGTTCCCATAGACAGACCTTAAAATACAAAATGTAACAACTTTCAGAAGGGCCTAGATGCTTATATAAACTTTGAAAACATCAAGGACAGGCATTTTGGAAGAGGTATTAAAACATACTCTCCAGAGCTTAAGCAAAACTGTAACTATTAGTAATCAAGACAACCCCTTGCCTGCAAGTTCTTACACTTTCATCTGAAGCATCTGGCACTGACAGCTCTCAGATGTGGGATGCTAGACTAGACAGATGATGGACATAAGAGTATAACAGTCTCTGCATTCCAGTTTCACTGTATAGAGGCTACTAGGGCTTTTTCTCCTCCATGTAGAACATAAAATTTTCCATGACAACCTTCTGCACTCTCCTGTCTCACAACAGACACAACACAGAGCAGATTTTTGCAAGCATAATCTTATAAAGCACAAAGGTGCAATACTATCAGTTAAGTCAATTATTATACCCTTTATACCCTTTTCTTCTTTAAAAGAGATTCTCATTACAAAGAGCAGTAGTGAAAAGCAAGGGTTAATTAATCACGTTTTATTCACCAATACTATGTTAAAAAGAATAGAAAAATGAAATTGTTTTCTAGAGATCTTACTCCTGGAATCACTGCTTGCAGCAAAAGTTCTTTCACAAGCAACCTTTTTTTTTTTTTCATACCAAACACCTTAGAATCAGCATTTTAGCCCAATATCAATTTTCAAACTTTAGGCCCTGATTTTCAGCTGTTGTGGCTCAACATGTCTGTGTTTACCTCACTAAAGCCATCACAAACCCAATGGATCAGTAGGAAACTCCAAAGGCGTCTGGTCCCTGTCCCACCTGAATGGTAAGAATGACTAAAGGACATCATTCCCAACAAGTGCTTGTCTAAGCTTTTTTTGAAGATGAAATGCCAGCCCATGATTTCACCCTCGCATGCCAGCTGTCTTGGTGACTCTTCCATTGCTTCATCGTCCTTGACATCGCCCTGAGTTACAGGAAAGCAGAGTCTGGGGCAGAGTAGCAGTGGATTTATTTGAGGCTGCAATGCTTTTTGACAGCCTAATAAATGTTTCCTTGCCTGTTTTAATGATTCCAATATTTCCTAATCCCTTAATAGAACTGTGTCAAAAAAACCCTAAATATTCAATTTGCTGAAGCACATCTGGTATGATCCTAAAATTTAAATACACACTTAGCGAACTTCATTGAAAGCCTTGCCTTCTCCAGTGACACGCACTTTCTGTCTGCCACAAAAGAAAAGGTGGAAGTCTCTCACAATACAGCATTATTAACAGACCTCCAGATCCGGCTTATCCTGTCCTCAGGAATATTACACACATCAGGACGCAGATCAACTATAAAGCATTCCTTAGGACAATTGCTGCGACCAGCAGCTGCTTTTTAAATAGAAAATTAAGGTTATTCCAGACTTTCCCTCAGACATACAGCAACGAGTTGCTTAGCACTGCGTGGCAGGGAGGCACCCAGTTATGTGAGATGCCTGGGAGAGCAAGAGAGCATTCTACAATGCTGGGAATTTAAAAAATGCTTCAGAGATAAGGTGGAGGCTGCACACGTATAGAAACAGGCGGTTGTGAAGTAAATGTCACTATTTTTTACTGCGGGTGAAACAGTTCTCCGCTGCTCTGTGGGGATGGGCTCCACAACGCGTGAATGCCAGGGGCTGATGGGGGACAGGGTGGTGTGGGGATTGCTGTGATGCAGGGACCCCTCTGCCCGTGGGACCATTTGCTCAGCTCCTGTTAAGTTGAACATTTTGGTGTCTTTTACATTAGTGCTTTAGGTAGGGCCAGGAGAGCACTGCCACTTCCCACTCCTTGATTCACTATGGCAAGAGCAGTCCCAGAGGGCACCAACTGGTTTCTTTTGGGGTAAAAACTAGACCAGCAGATGCATCCCAGATGGTCAGCTAATGCACTCCAGCCACTCCTCTACACCTTGTCCAAAGCAAAGTCACCCAAGCACGTAGTCAGTGGGCCTCTGCACCGCCAGTTTCACTCTGCTGGTCTGCTCTTCCCATGTTGCACTACTTGCAGCTGCTGGAAGCTTGTCACCCTGCAACAGCCCAGGCAGATAATGTGAATTTACAGAAGACTTTGGTGGACAAAAGGCTAGTCCTCATTCACCATTATCAGCACTGATAGCTACATCTTTGGTAGCATCAACAACCGAGACAAGAAAGATGAGCAATGACATATTTTTGCTACTTAAAAGTGATCCATACCTGCCCATTGATTGATCTCAAAGGGAGGCTTGTGCTGCTTCACAGCCTGGAGTCTGGTGCGGTTTAAAAGTACCTTTTAGTCATCACCTCAAAAAAGTATCCTTTGGCTCTTTCAGATGGACAGTGTGATTGAGACAGATGAATGTGGGGGAGCCTGCTTTGAGCACAGGCTGCACTGTGTCACAACCTGCGGTCTCCTTCCCCCTTCTGCAGGACAATGCAAAGACTAAGTTTTACTTCTGTTTCTCCCTGGCATCATTTTAGTAGGTCTTGTGTAACAGCACAATGTTGTTGCTACAGTTTTCCAACATTGCAGGGAGATGTTTAAATTTTAAAACCATGTGGTCATTTATGAAAACAACAGTTCCTTTTATATTTTGCCATAACATCTTTCATATTCTCTTTTACACACGTCCCTTCAAAAACACTCAGTACTAAGCATAAATCAGCTTTCAGTATCCATTTAAAGATATCCTGCTTGAGAATATCAGGATGTGCATGGCACAGTATATTTAGACAAAAAACATCCATATCCTTTACACAAGAATCATTTTTGGTCTCCCTTTTTTTCCCCCTTTTCCTCTTCCCTCCCAAAATATGGACCATAGGGCACATATCTTGTTACTCATTGCTACATGAAGGTAAACTCTGCATTTCCTCTCCAAGCACCTGAAAGCTGGCCAGCCCAACAGGGGCTTCAGCTGAAACCAGCTGGGGAAAAGCTGAATGAACCAATTACAACAGGAAATAATAAAGAGGAAGCCCACGCCTATCAGTATTAATTGTAAGGGAGTTGTTTTTAGGAGAGGAAACTGATGAGCTGGACAAAGAGCAGCGCGGCAGTGCAGGCAGCTGCCAAGGCCCTGGCCAGCAGTCAGCAAAGTCCTATGAGGGGAAAGCAGATCATGGGGGACAGACTCTGCCTCCGGGTAAGCACAGTGCGGTGACTGATGCTGGCACTCCTATTCATTCCTAACTGTTAATACTGTAGCCCACCACCACCACTATATCCCAATGGCTGGCAGATATACCCCTGGCTTTTATCAGTAAGGTGCCAACACCCCCCCTCCCTTCCAAGGTCTCCCCACTGAAGCAGAAACAATGACCAGAAATATCTCTGCTGCACATGGATTGCTTTATACCTATCCTTTTCAAACTTGCCATCTGCATAGAGAGGGGCTCCCATATTTTTTCTGATTCTGCATCCTCCAGGGAAGAGTGCCATGAGAGCCTGCACCAGTCCTCATCTTGCTGCAAATGGTCACCCAGCTTGCACAGGGCTGCTGCTCAGCACTGGACGAGGGCAGCAGCACGTGCATGGGACACCAAGGAAGTGAGCAGAGAGAGGCTATCCCAATTCCAGCTGACCAAGGCACAGGGGACAATAATGAAAACTGGGTAGAGACCTGGCCCAAATCGCTGTCAGGGACAAATGCAGACCAGATGGCGCATCTCGCTGCGGCAGGATGAGGATGCTGTGCCCTTTCCTCAGCATCTGTGAAACCATTCAGCCCAAAACAAGAAGAATTTTTACTCTACATTAATATATCTGTGTTTCCATGGTTGCATCTTTTTAACTATAAACATGTCATGCTTTAAAGATTTAAGGAATGATCGTGTTTCAGTGACAGCCTTCTTTTAAGGAAACCTCATAAAATACCAATATGTTTAGTTTTGCCTAGCTGTCCTGTTGCTACTCCGAAATAGACAGTAATCTCTACTGAGCAGTCATCTTTTCTCCCACAGGGTCTGACATAAAAGTGGACTCATCACAAAAATAAATTACAGATTATTTTTGCAGAAAAAATGTTAGTTATTTACCCTTGCAATCAGCTCCATTAGGTTTTCATACTCCCTCTACCCCTTGCTTTCTCCCTGCCTCCCTCCCTCTTTTCAAGACAAATTTTTAAAGCAGTAAATGGCAGGATTCCAGGGGTTATGTTACTGCCAAAAATTAATTTAAAAAACAAAAGAGAGAGGCTGTGAGCTGAAGAAAAAGGAGGAGTGGGAAATGCATTCCCTCTGCATCTGGGACCTTAGATCTTGGCAGTATAACTGATGGCATTTTACCTTGAAAATGGCTCTCCCTCCTCTGTCTCTCCTGTCCACCAGACATGGCTGATTGCACTGAGCTTTTCCCTTTTTCTACTACAAGAAGAGACATAAAAGTTCACTTCTGCAACTGCAGCTTGCTGGTTTGTAAGGAAGAGATGCAGTCTAGTGTAAAAGCCAGTTCACACACTCTTCTGAGGCTTTACATGCTATTTGTTTGCGGTAGTGAGATTGTGGCTGAGAAGTGACATAGCAAACTAACTTTTAATATTAAGATTTTGAAAAAAAAGAAACCAGATCTGTTTACAGAAGTGTTGATTCTGCCACTACGTAGTGGAGTGGATACTTTCAACAAAATTACTTCTATTTTTACAGCCTTGTCCTCACATCCACTAAAAACTAGTGCCTTTCACAGCAGCGCTCTGGGACATGTCTAAAACAAATAGGCACGAGTTAGCCCCAGCTGTAGCCTCAGCTGAGCCTGGGAAAGGCCTGGCATGCTGGGGCAGACCCAATCCACTGGCCTCGTCAGGTGTCCCTAACATCATTAGTGACAACTCATTAGAAAGATGCTTTGTACCCCTGCTGACCTTCTCTGGCTCTTTTCCAGTTCTGCTGCAACCTTTGCGATATGAAAGAACTAAAACAATTGAGAGACTTAGGGATTTAAGTGAATGGCAAAATGATGCTCTCTGTTTTGTTTTCTCCCCCAATAAATGCTACTATTTTATATGCTTCCTCAACCTCTATTGAGTATTGAGCTGATATTTTCATGGATCTGTTGTGTAGCCACAATCTCAATCCTGAGTTGTAATGGTACGCTCAGAAATCGGCATGTAACAGGTTAATTTAAGACTGGTTTTCCCCCCATTTGTATCACTTTATTTTTATCTACTTTAAATGCCACCCAGCAGATCCTTCTACAACTCTTCCCAGATGTCTTTCACCTTTGCTGGTTTGAGCAATTCAGTTTCATCAGCAAATTTTCTTATGTCACTGTTCACCAAACATAAAATGTCCCACCACAGATCACCATTTAATCCCCCTGATGACCTCACTCTGCTCCAAGAATTGGTGATTTATTCATACGTCCCATTTCTTACCCTTTATCAAGTATTTATCCATGTAATGATCTTCTGTCTTTTGTTAGGTTCCTTAAAAGTTTTTGGCAAAGAAGTCTGTCAAAACCCTCTGGAAAGCTAACAATAATCAGCCAATGGGATGACTCTTACCCATGTGTCTCTAAGCCTCTTTTGAGAATACTATCAGGTTTGTACAGCCAAGCTTCTTTTTATAAAGGCCATGTTGACCCTCCCCAAATTTGGGATTACTCAAGCATCTGCCAGTTTTATTGAGTGTGCCCTACTGGCAAATCTTTCTATGCTCTCGAAAGGCTAAGAAATCAACAGGCCTTTGAACACACATTTAAGTTCAATAAATTAGAGTTTTCCAAATCCAGAGCTGGGAACAAGGGCCAAGGCTGGTATCCTCATGGGAAAGTCCTCTTGGTTTAACCTCTTCTGTACTTCCAGATGAGTCTAAATCCTTCCTACCTCTGCCATGGCACTCCAGCACAGAAATGAGGGGTGGCTGGCCAAAAGATAGGTCCTGCAGTAATTAAATGCAGAACAGAGGACCTGGCTTTCTACTTGATCTTCTTGGAGTGCAACCAGATGTCTAGATTGACCACAGATGGCCAGCAAACCTTCTCAGAAGTCAGCAAAGTTTCTCCTATGATCAAGGGCTGCAGATTCACATTCAGGAGTTATTAATATTACTCATTACTTACATTATGGTTGTCTTTAAGACCCCACCTGGAAATCGGAAATCAGGTCCCCATCATTTTCGCTCCTAGTAAAAAAAAAAGTAAAAGACAGTCCTTGCCTTGAAGAGCTCAAATACCCGCTTACCATGGAGAAACATTTACTTCATGTCTCTGAGACGTATTTTATGTACTGTATTTTCATATTTGTTCCTGACTTGCCACAACTGTCTCTCCCCACGACGGTATCTCATGTCTCTGTTTTCCCTCAGGATCTTAATGATGTAAAACTTTTTAGGTGTGTTTGGTTTTTATCCAAAATTTTTTCCTTTATTACTTTTTTTCCAACTCTCAGATCCATAATTAAATCCACATTATTAATAAAAGTCACTCAGTCCTTTTTTTCAGCTGAAGCACACAAAACAAGGGTTTAACTCTTCAGTAGCACACTTGGCTTCTTGATGCTGTATCTGCAATGCATCATCTTTCCAACTCTTAATAGTACAAAGCTCAAATTTCTGTGTAATAGGTCTTCACATAGCAACAAGCAAATATTTTCTGTCAGTGGAAGAACAGTGGATACAAGCAAAATGAATGAAAGCTGAGCCCTGACTCCACCAACTTGAGGATTTCTTCCCTGAATCTACCTACAAATAAAAAAGAACCAGAGTAGCTGAATGCCTCCAAAGAGAGAAAGTGTTCCAAAGAGCCCTTTCTGTCACTGGCTGAGCTATAGAATTAGATTGAGCTTTTCCAAAGGGTGTGCCTGATGTTAAACTTTGAATGTTTGAGGTCATTGTATGGATCCTGAGATTTTAGCACTTCTGAAAACCAGATGCTTTTGTAAATACCAAAACACAGAGAAGTAACATAAGATGTAGATACCCATCTTCCAAGCTGGCTACATTGGACACCCATCTTTCACGAATATTTAAATTCCTTTCCTTTTTCTTGAATTCTCTGCCACTCTTCCTTTCACCTCTGTCTCTATCAGGGCCCTTGCCCTTCCCAGGGTGAGCTGTGTCCATGAGCCAGGGCGTCCGTGCTGTGCCATGCATCATGAGGTCCCAGCCTTTCTAACCTACCTACCTGGGAGCCAGGACAACTCAAAAGACACCAAGGCCCCTCTCTCCCCATCACTTCCACCATCAACCTCTAAAGTGACACCTTCATAGTTTCTGGGAAAAGCAGCTGTTCCAGGACATCACTCCCATGAGGGAGGCACTGCCTCGGCCAGCTCTGCCAAATTCTTTGAGGATACTGGAGATTAACACTGAGACATTGAATACAACTTCATATTTCACAGGGAGCCAACGTAATGAGTAACAAACCACGATGACACTTACTTGGCAACCGATGTTGCCCAAGTGGAGGGCTGCTCCACATGAAAGCTTTCTCCATTCAGCAATGCTTATTTCTAGGCATAATTCATACCACTACCTGGGGCCACAGACCTGGTGCGCAGCACCAGTCCCTGGGTAAGAGGGGCCACCAGCAATTACAGCTGGAGGAAAGCCTGGAGGGGTTTCCTGCTGTTGCTGTCCTGAGTCCCTTAGCAGCAGATTGCAGGAGGTGGCTGCGGCCCAAAGAAAGAAGTTGGGGAAAAAAGTAAAAAAGGTCATTGCATCTGGCATGTCTTCGCAGTGTTCTCCTTTTTCCATCTGTGTTACCTTCCTTTCTCCACTGTTACCCACAGGCAGGTGCTGGTCCCAATTGTGTGAGAGGAAATGGTAGGAAGTCATGTGTCCTCTATTTTAAGAACATGGTCGGACAGCCATGGCAAAGCATTTTCCTAAATGTAACTGTAATGGAGCACACTGTTTTTTAGCTATTCCTCCACTTGCATTTGAAGAGCATTTGGGCTACATTCTCTGCTCCAACTACTGATTACTGAGTATTTTAAGATACAGTGATTACATTACACAGCATTTTCTGTACACATGCCCAGGCTTACAGTGAAAAGACCCTTGAAAATTATTTCCCCTACCATCCTCCCCTTGAATTCTGCAGCATTTTTCTTTAAAACAAGTGACAAACCCAGTTATCCATGGTCACGCTGCTAGTGGTGAGGAAAACGAGCCACAGCAGTGCTGGTTTTCTTTGAAATTTATTTCAGTGGTATTGACACTACCTATACATAAAAAAGAAAGATGTAAAACAGAGGACTCACAGGATCCCTAACAAAACCTTTCCAGTATATATCAAACCAGAATTGTGGGACTCTTACACCACTTTTATACCACAAACCACAAAACCGGGTTCTCCCCTGTAAATTCACAAAGGGAGGATGGATAATTAAGTATACAAAAAAGTGACAAAGAACATGTGCAAACAGTGATGCCACCCACATCCACGATGCAGGAAATGATGTCTGTAACCCTGAAGAACAAATACCACATACTTTTGTTTTCAGAACTGGCCTGTTCCTCTATAGGAGTGTACAGAGTCCTCAGAAATAAGTTTAAAATAAAGGGAACCACAGCGGGCATCAGCACCTAGAAGAAAAGGAGAGAGAAGACAGACTGGCAGTCCAAAAAGCCACAGCAGGACTGGCTGGCTGTCCCAAGCACAGTAAGTCTGAAAGGGAGAAGCAGTCCTAAAGAGAAGATGACCTGGGATGACATGTTTCATTTTATGTGCCTGATTCCCCAGGCATTTCAAAACAACTCAGACACTGCTACCAGCATGTCTTTAATCCCGTCAGCAATGGTTTTGCCTGCTTACCATTTGCTTTCATAGAAAATGAAGCATGTTACAAACGCTCCCCTCCACATTTGCTCCTGTGAGTTTTCTTTTTAATGCCATGAGTGCCTCCTGCAGATTTGTAGCATAAGCAAATAGAATTGGCATTAAGGTGTGGTATAACCACCTTAAAAGTGCTTTCTGTTGATACAGCTTTTTATTTTCCTGTGGTATTGCCAACCAAGCATCAAAAAGCAGAGATAAAAAACTCTGTTCCTTGAATTTCCAGCATGTTCCTCTCTGCCTCATTACAGACACTGTTGAAGGACATGATAAAGCTGAGCTGACCTGCTTCAATCTCGTCTGTCAGCACAGGCACAACTGGAAACAAGCCCTCCTGGAGTAACGTCAGCACTTGCTTTGACAGCAAGTGTAAACTAAACAAGGGCAGAAGGCAAACCACCAGAAAGTCCTATTTGGTGTCTGAGAAACCCTTTTGCGTCTCTCTTTCGCCCCCCTTTTCCACGTGTGATGTAGTTGCCAGCAGTGTTCATTGGTGCACACTGAAAACCGGACTGCCCATACACCAACTACACCATATGCCTGTGCCAGTGTTTACAGAAAAGTTATTTTGTGCACTGATGGTGGAAACATGCAAAAGGTTTGAGAGCTGGGCTAGATCCTCAGCTGGCATTAGTGCTTGAGGTCAATGGGAAGGCACCGCTGAGCATCAGCTGAACCCAGGACATGGTAACACTTCAAATGAGGGATGCCAACAGCGACACTTTCTCTGTTTCCTACACACATGCAAATATACACAAGCATTCGTGCCTTTACTTTTCACTTGTTTAATACTCTTTCATAAAAACCATAGCATTCATCCTACACAGTCCTTCACAGCAAGCCAAATCTCCAAGGAACACGATTTTTAGCAGAGGCTTTGGCTCCCTGCACAGGCTTTTCCGAGGGAATCCATGCAAAGGCCCAGAAGTTGGGATCCCAGCGGCATTCGTATGCAGCCACACAGTGAGGAATAAGGCAGGAAGAAAGCAAAGCTAATGGACATATTTGAGGCTCTGGAGGTTCAGTCTGCTATTCAGGCCAGGTTCATCCCTGTAACTCACAGACCCTCATGCAGGATTCAAGTCATAACATCTCCACTGCACTTGCCCAGATGAGTTTGCGAGGGGGCTGGGGATGTGTCGGGTAGACATGGCCTTTTCTCCTATACAGTCTTACTCCCCAGGTTAGCTGGGAACCCCACAGGGACCAGAGCCAACCCTGTACCAGGAGCTGGAAAGGGACACCATCATCCCATCGCAGCCTCCCACGGAATGAGGCAGAATTCTACCTACTGTGAGGCTGATTTCCTTTGGTGTAAAAACTTCACTTTGCTGGTCTTAACAAACACCATTTCATTCCAGATGAGATTTCCCAATTCATGCTCAGTTGAGGTGATACTGGTATGATCAACACAGAGTAGTTGCATATATCTTCTTAAATCTCACCACCAGCACACATAACAATTAACTAGAGCAAAGCTGGGTTGTTTTCATCTGATATGAACTGATAACTCAGCAAGTTTTCAGGGTCAGCTTTGAATTTTGCCTGGCCCTGTAGAAAGCCCTGGCCAGATTTCCAAACACCATCATTTGGAGGCACAGAATGCATTTTTCAGCTGGGTGAGGCTGAAGCAAATGCAAATGTAAGCAGAAATGATGAAGATGTCCAGTGGCAACTGTGGCTGTGCTGCTGAATGGTATCTATACTGTGCAACCAGGAAAATACATATAAAACCAGCATGCAAACACACAGAAACCAAATGAAAATGTCGATGAGTACATTTCAAAGGCCATCTGCTCTGGGTCGGCAACCAGTGTAACCAAAAACTGACTACTGTATTTGTTAAACAAAATGAACCACAAGTGATAAATGGGGAGAAATCCATAATTCTATTGAATCACATTCAACAGTACTCAGAGTGTGTTACCGTAACTCTATCCCTTTTAATTCTGACAGCCATGTTTTATTCATTACAGGCACAGACTGCAGATTCAAATGGAGGACTCTGTTGTGACAAATTATTTCTGAATTTGGGAGATATAATGAGCTCCAACTGTTGCACTAAAATCATAGCCACTTGCATGGCAATCCTGCTACTTCATCTTCTAATTCCAGGGAAAGGGGAGTGCTTAAATCAGTGTGTGCATTCTTGTAAACTGCAAAGCCAGTGCAAATTACACAGTGAAGTTTGCAGAGGGGCATAATTTGTTTCACAAATAAACAAACAAACAACTTTTGGTTCTCTCTGTGGCTACTAGAGTTATTATGAAAGTCCAAAAACAACAGTAATCCTTTTTACCATAAAATTATAAGGCAAGAAAAAGGATTTTGATAACAGTAAGGCTCTTAATTGTATGTTTGTAAACTTACAGGCAAGCTTTTATTCAGCTACAGCTTTAGTTCGAATACCATAGCTCATACAAAGCCCACATTCTCTTTTCCCTTGTCTCCTTCCACTCCTCTCCAAGTGACATACCATCAGATAATGCTGTGCTTGCCAGGAGGGCTGAAACACATGGCAAAGTTTTGCAAAAGCCATCACTCTACACTGAATTTCAACACTTGGATCATTTACTTGGATGATAATGTGTCAAAGTACCATGGCAATACTCCAGCACTGTCCTCATACAGTCATGGGATTTCCAATAACAGAGCTTCTTCAAACTTCTCTTTTAAAAAGGAGTCATATTAAAGAGCTAATTAAATGGGTAATTTTGGTCAACAAAAATAATGTATTGTAACTTCCACCTCATATCCTGAAGGAATTTCTTTCTTTTAAAGATGTTTCTGCAATTGGTTATCTATGGGAAACCTAACTGATATTCTTCGCCTTCTCCAGGCCACTCTATCAGTTTAAAGGAAGACAAAAATTGCCTGGCTCGTTTAAAAAAAAAAAACAAAACCAAAATTATGGATCAAAAATTCCTTCAACTTGACAGCTTGCATAAATATTATCAGTCCCTTTTCTCTGTTACCTGCATTTCAGCTTGAGAGAACCTTCAATGCCTTTGAAAACTTAAAAGGGGTTTTGTGTCAAATTCCAGTTTTAGTGAACTTAAGAGAAACTTCAGTGGAACCAGAAGTCGGCCACCATCTGCTGAGTGTTCAACACCAGTATACATCATCTATTAGTACATGCTTAACTTCCAAGTGTCTGTTGCATTGCACCTAGCTATTGACATGTTTCCTTTGTAACACTTTTGAACTATGTGGATTTTCATAAATCAAGCACCGAGCCATTGGGGAGAGCAGCATGACTTATGACAAGAGAAAGCATCTCTTGATGTGAGCAGACTACAGGAGTTAGAAAGTTCGATGTTTAGTTGATGTTTAGATGTCAATGTTTAGTTTGATTAAGGTTGTCTTCCAACATTAAGGTGAAAACAGATAATATAAACATAAATAAGTACCTACGTTGGACAGCAGCAGCTTAGCAGTGATCAAGAAGCATTTTGTCTAGCTGCATGATAAACAAATGGAGAAGAAAAAAGAATTACTACACCACATGGAGAAAAAAGGGAGAAGAGAAGACAGAAGTGGGAATGGAGGACTCATCTTCAGTCAGATTAAATAATATCAGACCATGCCAGGATATCTCTTATCCCATCAGGCATCACAAGTGTCTTTTTCCATTAAGGTAGTGGATGGTAAATCTGAATTCTTGTCAAAGACTTGGAGAGGACACAGGAGTCCCTTATGTTTCAGGAAGGCTCGTGTGTATATTCTGAAATAATATAGGATAGTCACCAAAGTCATCACTGGCAACTCCAATTGAAAAGAAGTGACTGTTCATCACCTTCGAAGCAATGGCTACTCAGGCAAAAGTTGCTGACTGGTATCCACAATAATCTGGTGTTTTGCATGAATGCAAAATGCTCTCTCCAAGCTTCAACTCCTAGAAAGACTGGGAGCTTTTGCAGAAGGTAATTTCTTGAAACATAGGGCTGGTGGTCTCAAAAGTAAGCTTCAGCTGCAAATTTCAGAGTTAAATGAGAACGGTACTTTGTGTTTGCAACTCAGTAAAGCATTTTGAAGTTTTACGTTATTTACAATTCAAAAGTAACTCACGGAATTTCCTGTTCCTGATAAGGTAAAGGATCTGGGGAAAATTAGAGAACATGACCTAGATCCATGCTATACTTATCCATCTGCATGGATGACTGTTTTCTGGGAATGACTGATAAATGAAACAGCTAAAAATGATATATGCTCGTGGTATTTTACGCTTCCTGTGGCTGACAATAACCCAGAAGCTGAGAAGGCCAGCTAGCCTAGTCAAACCAGCAAAATAGGCCAGCTTTAGTCAAAAGTAATTGAAATGCTTTGCTCCACAACACTGAAATGCAAATGTCACAAATCTGAGCTTTTTCATGAAATCCTAGACGTTGCCTAGTGCCATTTCTAACCACATGTGAATCTCTAAAACAGCCTGAGCCTGCTTCAATTCATGGGAAAAGTCTGTCTCATTCATCTCTAACTCTGGAACCTACTGTTAGCTTGCTGCCACTCCCAGCTACTCTCCTGTCTTGGTTGGGGGAAGAACCGACTCTTCTCTGATTCCTCCTGGGCTTGGATCCAGGCTCTGGGTGCCGCTTTGGAGAGGCAAACCCATCCAGTTGTAAGGCACAGTTTTCTCATCTCACTTTCACAGACATTTGTAACTACACACACACAGATACACACATACCCCCCCAAAGACACAAGGATAAATACAGTGGAACAACTGCACAGAGCATCTCCTAATTATCATCAGTCTGTATGGTAGCATGTGCTTTTGGTATCAGTATACCCAAACCTATGACCTCACCACTGGGAAATTCTGGGTCTCTGTTCCTACAGGAGAGAAGACCACTTGAGCCAAGGAGGCCTGAATGGCTAACCTCAGGACAAAGTTTTTAGGCAAAACAATTCAATTCCTCAAAAGCATGATTTTTTTCCCCCACTTCATGGCACCCTCTGACCTCATGTCTGGGGGTGATGGATGAGGTGAGAAAGAGCCATGGGAGAAGACCTGAGGATAGTTGCCGGCATGTTACAGCTAGCAGTCATTAACAGGCAAGGTTTCCTCCAAGGGAAATAAGAATTATTTCAAATCAAGAAAAATAAACACCAGAAGAATCAGCTGCGCAGAGTGGCTCACATAAAATATGAATGTGGCCAAGGTTTGCAAGTCCGAGGGGAATCCAACTTTGTGAGCTTACCACAGAAAAATGCAGGCCCCAGCCCTGAGCTCTTATAAAAGTGCTGAAACGAAAGAGCAAAGCCCTTCCCGAACATACAGAGAAAACTGCATAAATGATTGCAGCACACAACTTGACAGGCAGCCCTCCAGTACCGAGATGCTGACTGATAGTTAGTTACCTGTCTGCAGTGCCACCTTTATTTGTCCGGCACAGGCAGAAGAGAAGACAGAAAAACTAAAATGTGTTCCCTGGCAAATGCTAATGTGAGACTTTGGTACACGGAAAAGAAATCTCTCCTGGTGTTTGTTTTGGCAGGAATAGTTTCAGCAGACACTGTTACAATCCCATCCACTTGCAAAGCAAAGCTGCAGCTCCACGTATTACTAAAACTCCAGGTCTGATTGCTTTCCACATGGCAGTGTTACTAGAGCTAGCAGAACACAGGCAAACCTGTTTGGTCAGCAAAGATTTTTTTCATTAAAAAATACAGTAACATTTTCTCTGAATACAGCGAGCTGGTTGGCTTCAAGCAAGGGGGAAAACAGGGTCCTTCTGAACAACAGTGCTGGGCATTCAAAGTTGAAGCCCCAAATCTTTCCTCCCCAGGCACTGGAGCTGCCAGCAGCCACATAACCTCATTGGCAGTCCTTGCACATGTGAGCAGGGAGCCTGGGAGAGGCAGACGACCCTGACCTAGCATTAGAGCTTCACCTCATGATAAGCATGCTTGAAAATGCTGCTGAACAGTGGGCAGTTAATTCACTGCACATCAGAGGGAGCTACAGGGGTGAGAGCAGCTTGTCTAGATTCTCCAACCCAGTTCTGTGCCTGTTTGAGTGACGTGGCAACACAGGCACGTGTTTCTGCAGCTTCCTGGTAGCTGGGATCTCCAGTTATCCATCCTAGTTCTAATCCCCAAGTACCAGCTTATGGATGCTGATGTAGGCTATTGATGCATCCCAACTGCAGGCCTCCCTACTTCTTGGCAAATCCCTCCGGGATCTCAGCCTGGACCTCATAAGTTTCCCCATGCCCAGATGGAGGTGGGCAGAGAAGTTTCCAGGAATGGAGCAAAGTCTCCTTTCAGCTTTGCGCAATCCAACTGCCCCAGCCCTCCTCTCAGACACAGGTAGCAATCCTAGCAGACACCAGTTTTGCCTCCAAGTCCTCCAGCATGCAGAGTCCTCTGCTCACAGCAAGAGCTGCTGACCTTGGACCCCAGACATAGTCATTGCACGTAAAGCACGCAGCCACTTAGAAGCTTGGGTATTTACACTGCCATGCTGCCTTTCTTTCATCTCATTTAAAATATGCCTTGTTGGCTGATTATCCTGGAGTATCATACATGGTGTAGTGTTAGTGAAACAGTGGCATAAAAGAATAATATTTGTCACATGTGAATGAAAAAATCACAGTCTTTCTTCGTCAAAGTTACCACAATGTTTATTTACCGATGTCAAATACTGAAGTGCTGCCTTCCTCCTGAAACATTTTCTTCACTCTGTGTATACAGTACTGGGAACATGTTTTATTTTACATGCCTTGAAGCCAGTACGTGTTGTGTTATTTCACTTTTTGATAGCCTGTAGAGCTAAAATGAGAGCAAATAACTGGTCTCCATGCGTTAATATACCCTCAGAGAGGTCAGTCTTTCTCTAATGAATGGGAAGGTCAAAATCAGAACCACTGACCCAGAATTTTTTACTCTTTAGGCCTATAATTGGTAAGAAGAACACAAAACAGCCATCTTTCACTTGTGCAAATAAAAACAGCTTTTGGAAAATTTACCCATGTCTGTTTCAAACAGTGATGGGCCAAACTATCTCCTCAGCAGGTGTTCAAGTTGACATCATGAGCTGGTGAAATCTGTGACCCTTCTGCTGATCACAGTGGAATACTTTTGCCCTCCACTAGCTGAGAGGCTGCCTTATCAATTAAAATGAAATGCAAAATCCTGGGCACAATACTTCTGCAGAACTGAAGCCACCCACAACATTGTTTATGTCTGATTTAAATAATTATATTTTCTATTTCCCATACAGTATGTGCATGCTAATTCTCACTCCCAAGTGCTACCTAGAACATTTGGAGACCACTATGTATTGATTCATATTTAAACTGCGAAGCCTTCAGGATGACTTAGGCCCAATGACTAATTACTTCTCAAAATGAATTGACTTGCCCAATGAAATTGTCCAAGTCTGTATTCTCCCCTGGTCTGACTGTACTTTGTCTTTTATATCAATAAGCACAAATGCAGCCATCAAGACTTGGGAACTCTTATATCAGTCTTGGTATTTGTATACCTTGATGTATTACTTGCTCTACCATGGTCCTCCGGTTTGCCTCGGAGCCACTTGTGATTTTCACTTGAAACAAACCATACAACCAATCCTGTAGGCATAATTGTGTTCCTCGTGCGCACACCATTAGCTGACAGCAACAGCCACTGAAGACAAGATCCAAGCTCTGCAGGACCCAACAGTACAGATGTCTGTTGGTTTTGCGGGCACAGTTTCATTCTCATAGATGTACACATGCATTGGACCTCTCTCACAAAAAAAAAAAAAAAAAAACGGGGTTTTTTTCAGCAGTACTACATGGTCAGGGAAGACTGCACTGTGTAATGTGTTACCCAGCAGTTTGCTATGGGGGAGCAGATTCAGCAGTTTTTCCATCTGTATTGCTGGACCATTACCAGCTCCCAAATGAGATTTCTCACTTTCTAGTGTACTGATAACTGCTTCACTTCAGGAAATCTTTTGCAGGCATCACTGAGAGCCAAGATCCTCTTTGCACAGAAAGTCTGAGAGTAGGTGTATAACTCTGACAAAGAACTTCTCTTTGCACTCAGTGGATGCTGTGATTTACTGTCACTTTCTTACCTATGAGACCTTTAAAAGACAAAGGTAAGAAAGGACCAACTGTTCCACATTAATCACTGAACAGAAACAAATCTTTTAAAAATCATACCACTACAAAACCATGAAGTTTTTTGTCAAACTAATGGAAGTTTGCTGAAGAGCTATTTGCATTGATAGTTCATACCTAACACACCTCCCAGTCACCTATTAATAAAGAAACAAAAACCCAAGAAAACCGAACAGAACCCAACAAGTCCAGTGGTCTCTTTAGGATCAGGGATTCAAAAAGTTTTAGGCATGTCAGAAATAATCATATGAGCACTACCTCAGTCTGTCCAATATTTCTTTTTTTTCCGGCACAATTACAGAGTTTCCAAATGAATATAGCAATGAAAATATTTCCATGTATTAGGATTCACATAAGTAGTAAAAATTTCCTGTACTACCTACCCATAGGTATTAAACATAAAACCAGACAATTTCTTTGCAGGTGGCAAAGGAACTGGCTTACAGTTGTACAGTCCTGCTAAAATACATGTTGTAAATATTTATTAAAAACTATTAATCATTTGTATTTTCTCATTGGCCCCCTTCTACTCCTGTCAGTGTATATATAAAGGCATTTCCTCTCAAAACAGAAGAAGATTTTTTTCTTTCCTATCAGTGTTCTTCCTACAATATTTTATAATAAAAGACATGGCACCCACACGACCTCATTTCAAGCTACCTAGAAGCATTTGGAAAGGTTCATGTCTTTAACTGCGCTGAGGTGCCTGGTTTGGCAGAGAGAGTTCCACGTGAGAGAAATAATTCTTTTTACAAATTTAAAATAAAAATGGTTTTGTACTTTAGAGAGCTAAAGAAAGCAGAGCTGTTCATTTCCATATTTCTCCCTTTAAAAAAGCCCTTAAATAGATGACATATTTTACAGTGAAGTTGGTCTGGTCATAACATGGCCGAACCTGCAGGGATGTTTTCATAATACAATTAAAATAGCCAGGTTAGAAGAATATAGAGCTTTCCCTGACCTAAAATTAAACTGGGCCACATCCAAGAATTTTTATTTTTTACTTCTGCATATGCCAAAACAAATAACAACAGCACACTACTAATCCTTCTTGTTGAGCTGCTCTTGACTCTTGGAAGTGCCCCTATTCCAGTCCTTCAAATAAAGAAGCAATTAACCTGTGTTTAATAACAAACCTTTCCAGTGGATGGCTCCCAGGCTAGCCTTTGCTGTTGTTCAGTGGCACAGGGAATGAGAGCAGCAGGGGCACTTCCCGGGTAAATCACAGCATATCCTGACCCCAGCATGCGCTCTCCTTACATAGAGACCCTCCAAGATCAGCATACCAGAAAGATGACCAGGGCCAGCCATGTCTGCGTCGCCTACAGGGCCTCTTGAGGCCCTATTTCCCGACAGGGTTTCCCAATGTTTTGATTTCTCCTTGTAATTACTTCAGCCCTGCAAAGTGCCACTAGACTATATTGCCTAACTATATGAAGACCCTCTAAATGAAACCCTAATCCACAGCTGGGGGGGGTGGCCACTGCTGCCACGGTGTGGATTTTGTGAGCCTTGTGCCGTCACCGTGCCACAGTTTGGTTTTTTCATTCTCTTCACCTTTGAAAATCAACCAACCAACCAACCAACCTAAACCCTATGCTGTGGCCTCCTCTTGTGCAGCAAGACCGGTGCACCCCTCCTCCTGCACGTCCTGGCCATGGCTCCTCATGGCCACATTTGCCCAGCAGGTTTCTGGGTATGGCGAGGCTTGAGGGTGATGCCACTGCCCTCCAAAAGCCAAGTCCTCTGACCCCAGAGCTCTGCCCAGGGCCATCTGCAGCCTGCATTTGCCTCAGGCTACAAGAGCCCTGCTGCACTCCACCCACAGATCTGCGGCACACAAATCAAAGCCTGACTGCTGAGCCTCCCTACCTTTCCCACTTTCCCGCCCTAGTATTACTTACAAATATTTCGCCCTTGTCCTTTAATTGCTGAAATCTCTGCCTGTGGGGGCAGGAGGAAATCCTCACCTCCTAACTCTGTCATAACTAAACAGACCCCCTTTCAAAACAGATTTCTTCAGACTACAAAGCTCTGTGCATTTCACCTGATTAATCATATCTGAAAACAGCATGCAGCGTCCCCTGGAGCATAATCTGTATGGCACAACTCCTGCTTCCTGCTGCGCCTGTCTCCTTACTGATGCTCATGCTGACAAGAAGTTAGGAGAAACAATGAACCTCAAACAAGGAGGGAAAAAAAAAGCACAAAAACAGGAGTGATCCCACTTAGCGGTCTGTTTGCTATCTGATGTTCAGCTGTACCAGGAATAGAAGGGAAAGGGAAAGGGAAAGAGATGAAGATGTAGTGCCAGAGACTAATAAGCTTACTCTACCCACATACATGTTGTCAGAATTGTTCCTCGTGCGTAGAGGAAGCTGACAGAGAAGGGAACCTTCAGTTAGAAGTTTAAGAAAAACAGCATTAAAGAATTTTATCTAGAAAAAATTCTTCCTTCTTAATGTTCAAAGTAAAATTCACAAATTTTACTGTAAATAAGAAAGGTGACAGGTAGGAAACTAAATTACAAGCCAGGTTTATAGAAATTTCCTATCATGACAAAAGGACATAAAATAAATCAGCAGCATGGAGAGTTCAAGACAGTAAGAAGATTTCTAAGAGTGCTAAGAGTGAAAGAAATCCCAGTAATAGAGGCATTCCAGACCCAGACAAAAATTTAATTATTGTTAGTAACACACAAAACCCAGAAATATGCAGTATAACTTCATCTTATAGCTGAGAAAAGCCAGAGACAAATTTCCCTCCTGTCACAAGGAAATACTTTCCATTTCACAAAAAAAAAAAAAAAAAAAAAAAAACAAAACAAACCAAAAAAACCAAGGGGAGGTTAAACAGCTACTAAAACAAGTAATTTTTTAAAAATAAAACCAAAAACAGGTATGGAAAACTTGCATCCAAAAACCATACAAAAGGTTTGGATGAAGTGTTCATGCTCATGTACTGAGACATTTTAGAATATGACAGAAATTCCAGAGGACTGGATGAAAATGAAATGCTGCAAGAGAGGACCAACAAATGGGTGTCCTGGGTAGCCAGAGAAATGTCAGTGGTCCTGGGCTGGGACAGCAGGGTGGAGCAGTGGTAGGAGGCAGCACCTACATTGCACAGGGCTGGCGATGCCCGATATCTGATTACAAATAAGAGGGAGGCACTTGTGTCTGCCAGCCTCTGGGGACACACTACATTGCTGGCACCAAAGCTGATGCCAAATTTATACTACACCTTTCAAGGAACAGCCAAACTAGGAAGCATGTAATAAAGTGTCAGCATAATTGGAAGTGAGGTTTTTGCAATAGGTTTATGCACAAACTGTTAACATTACTGGGGAAAAAATACAAAGAAGCCTAGCAGTAAAATATGGCACTGAAATAAAATTTGGGCTAACACAAAATAATGACAAGATCAGGTTGCCACTGAATTTGGATCACTTGGGAAGGAACATGGAAAAGACAATGTTTAATTCAAGTTAGCCAGCTGTAGGCTCATCCATCTAGGAATAAAATGGGGCAGAGGCCATACTGAAAGGGGGGAGAGTCTACTCTGGAAGCAGCAGCTGAAAAAGATTTGAGCTCCTGATGGCTAATCAAGTGAATGGGGCTTTGCAGTTCAACACTGTGGTCAACAAGTGTGATCCTTGATATATTAAATGAGGGGATTTTGAGAATCCTTGGATCCTATATATCCTTGGATATATAGGCCAAGACCCACACTACCTGTAGGGACAACTGAGATTTTAGGAACAACTTTCCAGGCAAGCAGAAACCTGTACAAACTACAATAGGACTGAAAAAGAAGAAATAAAATGAGCAGAATTTCATATAGAAAGAAAATGTAGAAATTACAGCTGCAGCTAGCAACTAAGGAAGGCAGAAGGATGGAGGCAGAAGGGAGGTCAGACACCTTCATGTACCAAGCACATCCAAGATAAGGAAGTGAATTAATACCCAAGGTGATAAGAAAAGTATGTAAACATCACATGAAAATGAAGTCTGCTGACTCTAGCCTTCCAGAGAGTAATGGTGTAACCTGCAAATAAGGAATGAGAGAGGGAAGTGTCAGGTGTGATACCTCCGGTAACAGAGACAGCCAAGCAGATGTAATATTCCTTCTTTGGGGGCAGAGTTTCCTGTCCTACCTGCCACACCAGGAGCTGCCTGTGTGCTCAGCAAAGCTCCCCTTACCAGGGTTCCCCAGTGGCTTTGCTGGAAAAACACCAGGCTGCTGGACCTCCGCACACATGGGGTTCCTGTGTCAAGAGTGGAGTCCCTCGCTGACACCAAGTCACACCAATAAAGTACTGAGCAGCCTGCAGCAAATTGACTGAGTGCTAATCCCCATTCTGCACCACAGTCTCAGTGCTAGGTGCTTCTCAGGCCTCATGTGCAGGAAGAGGAAGATTCTTCTACTCAACTGGAATTTTCCTTGTGCTCCAGAAGGCAGTATTTCATTGTCACGTGGACAGTTTCTGTGGGACGAAGAGAACAGGGAGAAGCTCTAATAACATACCACCTGTACTGGGTAAAAAGGGCCAGACCAGGAGGAAGAACTTTCTCTCTGGAGCCAGGGCTTGGGTAGTGACCACAGAGCAGACACTGACAGTCACAGCACAATGACAGTCATCTTGGGTGCTCTAGGTATTGAGTCCACATCAAGACACTGCCCGACAGCATAGCAGTTGACTCATCTGCATGGCCATGGCCCCTCTAAAGTCCCTGGGAGCTTTGCTGTGAGGGTCAAGAATTTACTGTGTAATTTCCAAATGCACAGATTGCCTTTTTGCTGTCAGGGAATGATTCATGCAGAATAACCATTCCCTTTGCCATTATTGTGCAGAGGTTAAAAATGAAGTAAAACACAAGCAAAGCAGAGTCATCAGCCACTAAACAGTACAAAAGTGCACAAAACCTACTCACTGGAGCTGTGGTGTGTCAAATAGTTCTGGGTTAAGCCACAACACACAGACATCTCTGAATCATCATTTTTCTTAATAGTTTATAATGGTTTCCCATGTAGCTTTCTAAAACATCTTCTGGAAAAATGACATAGATTTCACAAGTTTTTCCAAATCTTGATACCCTTAGTTCAGAGAACAGAACCTAGCTTCTCTGCTGATAAAGCAAATTGAAAGCTGTGAACCTCCCCTCACAAAGGCAGAGAATTTGGGTCAATCTCTGCTGTCAGAGATTTGTAGCATATTGACCATTGTCCAGCTATGCAAACATTCACAAAAATAATGTCAAAGGCAAGATGTTCAAAAGCACTTAGTTCTCTTTGAAGTCAATGGTCAATCTTCTTCTAATCCTACAGATCTCAAAAAGATTCGCTTCCCAGTAATTTATTTAATCTTCTTATTTATAGATGAGCAGGTCATGTGGAAAGAAAAGACTCTTCACAGAACATACTGTATGTATTTTTGCAATTAACACACCCCCATCACCATTAAACAGGCCAAACAGGTCAAATTGGGTCCAAAATCTCTTTCATCAGAAACACAGTACTCCCAAGTCTGCACTTCAGACGGTTGAGCCACTTATATCTTTGTGGAGAAATAACTACATCTTACCCATGATGGATTATCAGCCCAGAAAGGACACAAAAGAAGACTTTGTCCTATGAACTGTGTGTCATTTGTCTGTCATTTAGCTTACTCCCTACTGCAACACCCAAAAAAGTAAGAACTTATATTTTCAATAAAAAATGTGAAGTAATTACACATATCTTTTGTGATAAGAGATTAAATGCTTCTAGCATGTCTTGCAGGAAGAACCACTGAACTTCAAACAAAAATCGTGAGTTTGTGAACACAAATATGAAGTAAACTGAAGAATATGAATAGACAGTGAAAGAAGCTCCATCTAAAGGGAAATGAGCATGCTTAAAATGGCTGGTTTTTGCAGGGCATGTACTGACTCCAAAATAACTTTCAGAGTCACTACAGACTATCTGCAAAATGGACAAAAGACAGCTAACAGCTTCAACATTTTTTAGAGTTTTCACAACTAAATAAAACCAACAAAAAATACAGAGCAGCACACAGGGGGAATGAAACAGAGAAATATTAAAGCATACCAAATTGGAAGCTGGAATTTTGAAGACAGACAAAGAAACCTAAAAAGGGAGAAAAAAAAAAAACTGTCTCAGTGCTATCAGACCCAAAAAATCAGTGAAGGAAGAAATCAGAATACTGGGGTGGAATGAGAAATTTCAGACAAGACAAAACATCCAAAGCACTCTATGAAGAAATGCCTCAAGAAAGCACCAGGCCCACCATAAAAAATAATGAGCACAGAATGCTGAATAACCCAAAAACAAGCCATGGGACCAGATATCATAAAAACAAAACCCTCCCCACTATAGCAAATCTACAACTTGTATAAATTGTCTCACATCAAAAAATGGTACAGGTCTGTCCCTACAGATTTCATGAAAGAATGCCTGCCTTCCCTAGGAATAACTAAACACAGGTTAAGTGTCTTGAAGTAAAGTAGAAGCACCACTCATGCAAGTCAAACAGCTGTTTAACATTGACTTTTAATAGAAAAGAAGGCAGAACAAAGACCAAAACCATAGTAAAAATTATTCAATTCAGTTGTGTGAAACTGAAGAATAATTCATACCACAGTTTCCATATCTCTTAGATTATTTTCAAGGGGGGGGAGGAGAAAAACAAAATGCCAGCTGAAAAACTTTACTCACAAAATAACAGAAAAAATACCCACAGAGACAGTTAAGGGCACATCAGAGTTATATGCCACCAACATTCCTGTAAAGCAAATTAGACTTTACTACCTTGATTTCTACACACGGACAAAAAAATACCTTTAGCTGATTGGCCTTTCTCCCTGGGGAAGAAATTCATTTCAATGAATACCAATTCATTTTAAAGGGTCTCATTGTTTAACTTGTTTTTTGGAACACAGAACATGTCTGTGAAAAAGCTCTGGTTCTCTTTTTATCTGAAATCTTCATGAAGTTTTGGCACTGAAAAACTTGTAATTGGTATAAGGAGGCAAGTTCTTCTGTAGTTAAGGTGATGATTTCCTTCAGAAGGCTTTATTCATGAATGTTTTTTCCAATCTCAGTCATCTCTGAAATATCTGAGATTCACCAGGGGAGAATCTTTTGTAGGTGAGAAGGTTTTGGAGATAAAACACTGTGATGGGGACACTAGTTAACTCCATGCACTAAGACTCTACAGCACGAGCTAAAACAGAGATGCAGACAACATGGCAGTGCCTATCTCTTTGTCCACCCCAATAACGTGTTCAATAATGCCTGGGAAGATTTCACCAACAAGGGCAGGAAGAACTTGAAAGTTATCACTCTCACTAACAAGACTTTAAATAGAGCAGTATGAAGTCTTGAAGATTTCAGGGAACAAAAGGATAGATAAAGAAGGCAGTTGCCTCTACCATATTAGTCTACCGTAATGCCTATGAAGATAGTCACCCTACTATGGGGAACAGGTCTTTGTAAGGAATCTATCAGCCTTTTATTAATCAGCTCATTGGCATGAGCAGCCCTATTACAGATGTTCTCTAAGCTGTAATCCCAGGTAAATTCCAGAGGGAGAGCACAAAAAGAAGGAGGGTTACCCCAGAGCTCTAGGAAGCATCCTAGGGAAGAAAGGGTTTTATTTTAAACAAACCACGCCTAGTAAAGCCAAGATTTTCAAAAACAGATGCATAAAGACCATGTCAGAGGACCCAAATATATAGCCTGATTTTTAAAAGGGCTGGGAGTCCACTGGTAGGCATTTACATAAAAGAGGGCATACTGGGTGTTCAACCCTTCAGGAATCTGATCAGTGTTGGATATTCAGCTGACCCTACAGGCTGGCAATATTCTGTGTAATGATACTGGTTGTTCTTTCTTGCTTCTGTATCACAATGCCAGAATAGGCAGGTTGGGTTAACTCCAAATGCACAAGTACAGTGTGGAGCCTGCACCTGAATATCCTGCTTATGCTTGGAAATGCTCTGTGAACAGCCAAGCCACAGGACAATGCTGCCAGCTCAGGCAAAATCAACTTTTTCCTTCTTTGGGAGTCTTCCCCTGCTTTGTGCATTCAAACAAGAGAAAAAGGAGTATCAGGGACCTATCATGGCAGACACCGTTATCATGATTGCAAATAATAGCAGTCATGAGGCTGTCACTTCTTCACATATAGGTGGGAGATGAAGCTGAGAAAAGGTCCTCAACTTTCAGACACCACAGCCAGTACAGCTAGTACAGTATACTGGGGCAGTTAGTTGCATTGAGCCTGAATGTGGATGTATCACCCTTGGCTAAATTATGCACACCCAGTGGCATTCCCAGGCACTGAATGGGAATGGCACAGCCCACTTCTGCGATAGTCAAGTGCATATGAATAGTCTGTTGGAAATGGTCCCTGGGCCTTTTGAGCTGCCAACCTGTGCCCAGGAACAGCCTGGGAAGAATGCTAGTTGAAGTGGGCCAAATCTATGGCTAGGAAGGCTTCAACACTCTCTGACCACAAGCAACCTCCCAGTAGCTGGGAAAGTTCCACCTGAATTTCATAGCATAGACATAGCTATAGAGACTGTCTAGGCTGCTCTTGGGGCAGTGCAATTTGGTAACAACAGGTGGAGATGGACACGGACACAAAAATGCATATAGGCTGTAAAGACAGCCTATGGCTCAGGAACGGTAATGCAAGTTCTTCTGCAGTCAGACAGAATGGCAATTCTTGTCCACCTTCATCAGTAATAAGAAAAACCTGCTCCAGACACTTTAATGGTTTCCCTGCACTGAAAATTCAGGAACTTCTCTCTCCCTTCTAGCTTTGTCCTTAATGAATCTTCTTAATACTTTTGAGAAAAAATGTCTGGTGTTATAGCCAAGCCAAAGACTCTCCAGAGGGAAATCTGTTTTAATGATAATCTGTGGCACAGAATCATGCTGAATGTATTATCCACATCAATCAAAGTACAAAGACATCATTAAAACTAGAAATAACAGTGTACTCAAAGTGATCTGATTTGCTGCTGATAAAAAATGTGTGTTATATGAAGCGAGAAAACAGACTAGCAGCGATTAAAAATAAAAAGGATTCAAACTTGTGCAAATGGGCTTTGACCTCTGGAAAATCCTAGTTCCATACTGAAAAATGTTCCTTGCACTGAGCTCACAAACTAATGTCCAGGCCAAATAGTGCCTGGACTGAAGTAAAGCATCTTTTAGGATGCTCCATCTGCCCAAGACTAGACAGGGCTCTCGGCTCTCTTCCTAATACTAATGACTGTCATGCAGACTGCCCTGAGCATACATTGGCAATGGCATTCCTGAGAGGCAGAGAGAAAGAGAGCTCTCCACTAATGACACAAGGATGTCTCGTTTATTATTTGTTAGTCAAGAGATGGAAAGATTTGGAATCCCACACAGTTTTTATAGCTCTCTATGGATATTCCTCAAGAGAATGAATAGGAGACATGGTCCCATCTTTTCCTCCTCAGGCTCTGTGCCTCTATGAGATTTGGCTTACTTTTTCAAAGTCGGGTAAGAGATTTGTTTGAGATGATAGAGAATAGATGGATCAAGCAGAATTGTAAAGGTGAATTGTGCAAGCACTTCTGAATGCTAATCCGAGTTGAAAAGAGAGAAATAACTCTCACAAATACATTTACTTCTGCCTGAACTTTCTAAGTAGCATCTTGGCCCTGTTGTTTTATGAATACACATACATATATGCACACACATGCTTAATTCTGTCATCACAGCCATCCCATCACAGTTGTGAGAGGAGCCAGACAGATTCCATTCTTTCTCAATATTTATCAGCATTTAAATTGTCATCTAATTCTCAATTACTTACTTTTTATGACTGATAGTGACAAAGGAGGCAGAAAGAACACAACAGGCTCTCCAGCATTCTGCTTGAGTTTGCAGGGCTGCCAGCACAGGAGAAACTATTCTTGAGCTGTTGAGAAAATCTGTAGCCCAGCCATTGCTGGAGGATTCCAGTTTTTAAGTCCCATGCTGAACAAGGCTTTCAGAGCTTTAACTGTGTTCTAATAGCTGTCAAACATCTGTGCTGAAGGAGGCTTCTGGACTGAAGTCCTTCTGCTCTGGACTACACAGCCTCCTCCAGAATGTTAGAAACCTTAGCTTCCTCATACAGAAGGAGCCAGTCTGACGCCTTTGAATCTGAGCCTGGGCCTCAAAACCCACAGTCTTGCTCTTTACCGTACAAGCAGAAACTCAAACCTCTTCTGATATTGGAAATTAAACCTCAGTAATCAGTAGGGAGTTAGAGTGAAGCAGGAGGTTACTTCCAAAATAAACCAGTCTTTACTGGCTGTCTGGATTCAAAAAGTCAACTCTTGAGTTAGCTGCCTGGCATTTCCAAAATCCAAAGCATGTCCTATGTGTGTTTCTATCTCCTCCCTGCTCTTTGCTGCCCATTCAGTTGGGCAACGGTATTCAGTGGTGGTTGTAGAAGCACACTGCAAAACAGAATGCAAAAATTTAGAGATAATCTCTTTTATCATACCCACCTCAATGAAGGGGCATCAAATTGCAGGGAACAAAAGAAGCCTCAGATCATAATCACTACCATTGAAGCCAGACACCCCGAGTCTTTCTGTCTCTCTTTGCCTTTCTAACTCCTTTCATCTTCTGAAGCAGTTCTTTAATTGCCTGGTTTCTACGAGGCCAGTTTGCACATGGCCACTAGAGTGTTGCAATGCAAAAGTCTGGCACCACATATAACACACACACCTCCCACCCACCCCCCCCCCCAAAAAAAAAAAGGGGGTTGCTTTTCATACAAACTGATAGAAGTTTTGGATATCAAGATTGGTAATACCCAAAGAAAAATCTTTAACCATACATACATTTGTTTTATGGCATACTGCAGCCATATCCTGCACCCACAAAAGCCTAAAGATTGCTTCAAAGAGATAAGACTCCAAAATAACAAGGAGAACAGGCAATGGTTGCTCAGTTGGGCCCCCTTACCCATAAGGTTACCCTCCTCTGCATGTCGGGGATGATATTGGTGAAGCACTGGAATGTAAAATGGACCTATCACCTATTTGTGATATGGATTCCTTGCATTAAAAAACCTTCTCTGCTCTGATAGCCTGGGGGAAGTTGACCTCTCATTTATCCTCCAGTTGCCCACTATTCAGTGGCTTTTCTCCAGCTGCAGCTTTTGCCTTGCTCTTTCTCTCCTCTCTGAGAACCTTTTTACTTACAAGAACCCAGTGTCCAGGTTTGGTGGGATTATTGACAAATTTTCCGTCATCATGGGAGGAGCTGATGAGTGAATAAGATCATATTCACTCAGATGTATAAGATCTTATGAGTGAAGAAACAGTACTCAAAATCCGTATCTTAAATGGTCCTGACTATTTAGCTAAAAACTGGCTTGCATTCTTTGTTGTCTTTACCATTTATACACACATGCAACAGACAGACATGTGCCATGTTAAGGACCTTAACAATAATTGACTGCATTCACAACTGCATGAGGTCTTTGCTTTGCTTGGTCTAGTAAAATAATCACTTTGGATATTTGCCTGTGTGGAATGAAGAGACAAATGCTTTACCATCATCTCTGTCATCAAGGCACAGCTGTCAGGGATTCAGCCTCTAAATAACATTATCTGACCTGGAAGAATGCATCTATAGGCCCGCTGTTGGCATGAGCACCCCATTTGACCTTTGCTGTGGAGAATGTAGCAATTTATAGAGTAATGATTTTAGTGAACAACTGGGCTATAGGTTAGCAGAGGTATTCACTTGCTCATCTTTTAGACTTTTGCCTGTTGGGCTAGAAATTCCAAAATGCATATGTCAGTAACTTTTTTATCTCTGACAAAGCCAAGATATTTGGCATTAATACGGTGGTTTTCTTATTACTATCAATATAAAACATTTCCCTAGAACTGGAAATGGACATGGTACATTACAGCCATAGAAAAAAACATGTTCCCTGCTCTGGGAGAGCTGAAAAGCAAAGTCATGCATGACACACACAGAACATTTTGGCCTGTATTGGATGACTTCTCAAGAGCACTCCAGAAACACTGTTTATCAGCCTTCTGGTTACTTCTTTAAATATCTTCCCAAGGCAACAGCAAGACTTAATTCAAGACCTGGAGACCACATTCTTTTCTGCATCAAAGTCTTCCAATATCTGTGGCTTTCAGTCATCAGAACAAAGTCACACATCTTCTGGTTATGAAATAATAGGTTCAGGATCACACGAGTACACCCTATACAACTGCATTGGAACCACGCGTCTCAGTCTTGGGCACTCATTTAGATTTTAAGTTGCTGCTTCTCCTCAGTTCTACCCTTTTGGTACAAGAAAATAAACTATAAGATGAAAGATAAACAATTGGGCTATTTCTTTCCTGTTTATTTTGAGTATCTAAGATTTGCCTGCAGTTTCTCTTTTTGACTTAGAGGACAGATTCTTCAGGCTATGAAATGGCTGCCAAATTTAACATGAATGGCATTTAGCTGGCAAAGAGTGTATTACTGACAAATGCCTAACACACTGGGCATATTGTATTTGTACCATCTGGGAGAGTAAACAGTGACAGGAAATAACCACAAACAGGTGTTAATGTTAGCCCCTTAAGAGTCATTAATGAAGTATGGCAACTGACAGCATTGAAAGAGCCCACACACAAGTCCTGGCAATTGGAAAGGAGAAGGTGGGATCCCAGTGAGTGTAAGAGTGTATTAATTTGTCACAGAAAAAAAATCTGTTCTTGATTGCATCTCCTCTATGTGACCTCCTTTATCCTCTTGCCACACCACATCCTTCAGCTGAGGTCCTGTTGAACACTCCTTCCTTTTCCCCTTTTAGGCATCGAGTTCCTTCCTTATCCCAGCCAGCCAAGACAAACACAATCCTGAAATATTGCTTTCTCAGAAAGCCTATCACCCTCTGAAGACAACTGCACGCCTTCATGCATTCTTCAGGAAAGAAATCCTGTCTCAATTCTCCTTTAGACATTTTCAGAGCCATTTCTACCTTCACTAAAATAAAAGGCCTCTGGCTTCAAGAAATTGTGATCCAAATCACACTACACCAGTGTTTCCCCGGTGCACCTCCAAGGTTACTTCCCCAGTCCCAGAAGAGACCTGAGAAAGGGTGTGTGACAGTGACACTGCCTGCCTTTACAATAGTATCACACAAATCCAGGGTAGAGGAGGGCCAGACTACCACAGGGAAATGCAACAGGTACTGTGAGACAGTCTCATAGGTGAATCTAGCCTGATATATGACTAGTCACATTCTTTTGAAAACACCAAAGCAGAACATATGGACTACTGCCCTTTATCTTCACAGAAGCTCACTAAATTTCCAAAGCAAATGTTAATACTTATGCAAGGTCATCCAGAAAAGAATTAACAATTTGTGATAAACAATTAAGCAGAATACACTGATCTCCAGCACTTCCCTCTCTGTCTCATCCTATGCAAAAAGGGGAATTTTCCCAAAAGGACTCTGTTTTCAAACAAATGTCACCTGGCTAACACACAGTGTTAATACTGCCTCAGAAAACACACGCAAGGAAGAAGAGGCCATGGGGCCCTTTTCTTTAGAATGGGGACACTAAACCATGAGTTTCACATTGCAGAACTTCAGACTCTCTAATTCAGGCTATTAGTGTTAAAAAGAATACTGGTGGGCATGCAAATTTAGCCATTCACTAATAACAAAGCCTAATTGCTGAACAGATTGTTTCCAAAGATTTTCTCATTGATTCTGGCTAGTGTTTAGGAATAGGAAAGTGAGAATGTTTTAAAGGCCAGAAAATAGTTCCCTTTCTTTATGTCTTTGTTAAAAGGCTACATGGAACACAATCAGGGATGTATTTACCCTACTCAAGAGATCAGCATAAAATTAAGAAATGTAACAACTGCTTACAGAGAATTGCTGTCACTGTTTAAACCTGCATAGTTATGTACAACACCCCACACCTGCAATCCTTGAGCTTTGCACCAGTATGTGTCAGAGCCCCATAGGACCAGAGATACAGCCATGCCAAATTCCATTTTGAAAGGAAAGAAAGTAAAAACAGTTGGAGTGTATTTGGCTTATTCAGGGGAGTCAATGGAGTTGTGTCTGCAAAGACTGTAGCCCCAAACCTCCAGGAACTGGCCAGCGCCAAACGCCTTGCTGTCACTTGGATTGAAATGGATGCATGCTTTTTTGCATTGGCCATTTTCTAAAGTTAAGTACTTACAAACAATTAGGTCCTTACCTTTCTGTAAAATTGCAGCTCAGCTTTCCGTTCTTCACGGATTATAAGCAAGGGAAAAAGGAAACAAAATGGAACTTACAGGAAATTGAATAAACATTTAAAGGCAGAAATCTGTTTAAATCTCACCATTCCCCCAGCTAAGAAAGCTCTGATACCTGGTTTACTTCCTTTTCAAACAGGGTAAGATTTATCCTGTATCAGTATCAACCGATACTGTATATCGATATCCGATATCAACCGATATCCTGTATCCTGTATCAACCGATTTTCTTCGGTTAATCTTACAACCTCTTCTCCCTCTCTGAAGCTATATTAAACTAAGCAAAATCAAACACTGCAGTCTAAAAACTTTTGTTAGGAGCTAAGAATTCTAAGGTTGTTGAAACTTGGCCCCTTTGTGCATATGGTATCCTGCTGTTTTTAAGTATGTGAGTACATCCTATTTTTCCAAGAAGCCTCTGCAAAATTCTGGGTAGAGGACAGACAGTCTGGGAGTATAGGAAAGCTATGCAGTAAATAAGGCTGCTGTCTCCAGAATCCCTGAATTATTTGTTGTAGAATCTGGAGGACTCATAGGAAATAAGGCAAGGGGAGGAATGACTGCACATCACAAATCTGGAGTGCTTAACTTTGGAGTGTTAAATTTCTTTTAGTGTTATTAACTTTGCTCTTTTACTGCAAAAGTAGAAATTCCAGGCCATATGGCTTCTCAGTTTGGACTAAAGGAGCATTTGCTTATGCATGTGAATTGTTGATCTTAAACTGGGTAAACCAGTGAACGAAAATATGAAACATGTTGCCAGTGGATTTCAAAGCTGTTTTCTGACCATGGAGGAAGATATTGATTGGAAATCCCACATTTAACTCAAGTTCTGGCGGGAAGCATTTTCTACCTAGGGGAATGGTCCTTTAACAAGCTCTTTACGCTGCTTTGCCGTGATGCTCTCCCTTTCTCCAATAGTGGTGAGGGCTTCCCTGCCCCAGACTAACCACCTCTTCTAGTATCTAATCTGGAAGTGGCCCTCCACATACATGGTGGCAACAGGTACTGAAAAATGCCCATCCTGTAAGTATGCTCTGCTGTTCTGTGGGCCTGGTACTGGTGTACAGGGCAGCTGGAAAGGAGTAAGAGAGGATGCAACACTCACTGCAAGTGAGATCTCTAGGCTAAATTTAGCTCTGTGCTCTGAAAAAGCTTTTACTGAGCACATACAATTCAAGCTTTTTCAAAAGTTCCAACCTGGCCAGATGGACATACGTTTGTGCAGGCTAGAGAAAGCACCAGCTGGCAAAAGAGCAACTTCCCTGCCACATCAAAAACTTTTCTACAAAGCATGCAGGTCTTCTCAACAACAACAAAGAATTTGTTTATCCTCCTGTACATATTCCCAGAAATGACAGAACTATTTGAGCTTAAACTTTACATACATATCAGCCCAAAGCAGATACGTAACACGGAAAATTTCTCCTCTGAAAGCTGTGACCTTTTTGGCAACTGGAAACAGCGTCTCAGAACAGTGGCAGGTATCTTGGAAGTATGATGTAGCTGAAGAAACTACTGTTCAAAATAAAGCATTATTACAACTTGTCACTGACAAAGTTTGTGTAATGTGCATTTTAATGAAATTCGTGACATACACTTTAAAATATATAGGTAAAACAGTCAAGAATTGGGTAGTGGAGTATATATTAAAGTAAGTTTAAGCGGAGAAAGAATTACAGAGTCAGCCTTAAGAAAATTAAACCTTGTATACGCTGAATGCAGAGATAAGAGATCACCAGGCTCATTGTGCACATTAACCATGTGTTCCACTGCCAATGTGCTGTTTTCATCAATGTTTGCAATATACCCTGCGCAGCTTTAATACATAATAGTCTTTCAAACAGATATAAAACAAGACATATTTCCTGTAAAACAATGTAGATTCTCTGTGCAGAATTTGCTTGATTTCTCTAACAAGGATTAACTATCTCTGTTCTCAGCAGATCTAGCCTTCTTGTTTCACCTTGTAAAATATTAAAGCCATTAGAAATTTTTTACCCATTGTAGAATGTAGTTAACTTTCCTGATAAAATACACTGTGCATCCCTCAGAGTACATCTACACAAATGTCTAGTAATTATTTTAAGCTAGCTGGGTGAGCAGTGGCTAGAAGCCAGGTCAGTGATTCCCATAGGACTGGCTACATCAACTGAGATCTCAGATGCAAACCATCTGAAATCCTACCTTATACCTATGACAAAAAGACTGGACTTCCTCTGTTATTTTATAATTAGGGTAGATTCAAGCTAGATTCACCAGTGAGGCTTAAGAAAAATCAAGAGACCTATTGTTTTGTGAAGTAGCAGTTACTTCCCTCCTTTTGGGAGACAGTCAAGGAGTCAAAGCAGACAGAAGAAGAGAATTCAGGACAGCACAGAAAGGCCTGCAAGGGCCTATTTATCGGAGAAGTTAAAAAGAACTTGACTCTTGGGACCTGTAATGGGTGAACCAACGATTCAGATAAAGGTAGCCTAATTGTCCACAATAACCAAGACAGTAGTAAATTCTAAAGGAGTAAGAGTAACTTATTTAGGGGGGTACAGAATGGTATAGATAGGAGTCAGTGGCAATCACCTCAGAAAGGCCAGGAGTTTATGGGCATGGGAATCGAAATATTCTCCTCAGAGTTAAACTGTCATGGCATAATGTAGACAACAGCATATGGTGGCATAATGTAGAGAAGTTCGACCCAGTATCAACTGTGTTGTTTCTGCTCAGTCATAAAGTAGAGGACACCGGTAACTGTCACACACCACTTGGTGAGCAAGAGGTGTTACCCTGGCTCCTGCACTAGGTCCCCTGTACACAGAGCCTCACACTGAAGGAAGCCCTTCTAGATGGCATAGTCCACAGTTGTCATCTAAAACCCTGAGGTCACACTACCTCATATGCTGAAGGACAAAAGACTTGAGAAGGACAGACAGCCCTCTCCAGTCCTGCACTGGGTCAAACACTAACATTCACTTAGAAACAACAACAATAACGGGACATAAGCACAGTTGAAAAACATAAAACTAATCCAGATACATGAAATTGCAATTTGAACAGAACCCTTATTGTTCAGAGAGGCTGGAAAAGAAATGTAAAGTATTTTGTTTAAATTCTGTCCTTAGTTACAATGCCACCTGGACAAAAGTTTAGCTAAATTAAACAGACTAAAGAAACATCTGTATTTGTATTCTGCTGCAGTAAATCCAGAATACGCCAACAGCACCACTCTGTGGATTAATAGTGATTGCTCTGTAAACTCACAAGATGGCTTCCCAAGCCTCAGATCAATGACGCTAAAGACAGAAATGCAAATACATTTTTATACATATTATTAAATGAGACTAAATTAGTCTATCAGTGGTATAAACCTAGCACCACTAGAAGTTAATGAACTACCTTACCTTTACAGTAGTGTAACTGAGACTACAAATTGGCTTGCTGCGTTCAAGTATGTGGCATGCCCTCTATTCACTTCACATACGTAATATCTTTTAGCATCAGTCAGAGAGGTTACATGTGCTGAATTCAGAACAGATGCTTTACACTGCACTAAAATGGAACTTGACTCTCTGAATCGTATCTTAGATATACACCTGTAGCTTTCATTAGTGGTAGCTGTGGCATAATCCATGAGAGGCAGTTCAAACTCCTGGAGGAAATCAGAAAATTTAGATACTTGAGCCACTCTTCACCTTAATTCCTTGGGTCTGCAAAACTCAGCTAGAAGGGGCTTTGCTTCCTGCTCTAGCAAGGTATGAGGCCTGGAGATGACACTGCAAAAACATAAGCAACTACCAAATCTTCCATGCAGACTGACTGTCCCCCACGTTGGACACCTCATCCTGACAGCCAGGTGGCTGGACTCAATATTGAGTTGGGCTGCAGATGTCAGCTGGTAATCCTACCTGATGCAGCTCAGTGGGATATATGAAATATTTCCTACTTCCCCATCTCTTGCTACAGCAGCTTCAAGTAGCAAGTCCATTGGAAATGAGTGCAGGGCTGTGTGCTGGAATGATGCAGTCTCTGTGAATCCCATGGGGCCTTTTGCCTGAAAAAGAGGGGGTGGCTACAGGCATTATAAATCTGTGCTTTTGCAGATAAATCTTACCACTTGGGCCATGCACAACTCAAATTCATACGGCTCAATTACCTTGATAATCCAGGTCCAAAATAAGGGTTCTTCTGTGCCTCAAGATTTTGGCTGTCTGTCATGTGCAGGGCATAGTTGTATATCATTTGAGGTGCACTGTTACCTTCTGAGGTCCCAAGGTCACAGGCAAAAATGACAGTAAGGGAAAGCCATTGTAACACTAGATCATATATGGCATATTAGCTTCTCCCTGTAAGTTAGAAGGAAATAGGCAAAAATCAAAACAAAAACCCAAACCCCATGTTTGATTCTGGTTTCAGTTTGGAGGAGATTGGCCACCTCTGGTTCTATTTTAGCTTGTCTGTGCTCCTCTGATACAGAAATAAAGTTACACCAGCTCTCACACCCCATAAGCATATCTCCTGATGTGATATATCTGCAAGCTTTGGCATTAAAGAGATAAAATTCCTTGCTTTGAGGATATGTACAGAATATGGACAGCTCTCATCAAGGTTAGCGTTTGATCCAATTTTTGTCCAAGGAATTACCACTATTTGCTTTACTCTGCACTTTGAGGTAAAAGTTGCTAAGAATTTTTCTAGTCCAGAACAATTAGGAGTAATGAAGGCTGTGGGGATAAATATTTAGGGGCGGAATGAAACGCAGAGGAATTTTTTTGCTACCTGTATTGACCAAGCAGATTATTCTGGTCCCTGGCCTATTTACTGTTTTCCCAAGTGCAAATACAAAGCTCACCTTTAGCTCTCAGAAAAACCTGAAGGCAGCATCTTTTACATCAGAAATAGAGTGGACTTCTCTTGGCTCTGAAGTACCCTACTGTGCAAAGGCAGTGCGTGTCTTTGCCTGTGATGCACGTAGTTACCAGCAGCTCTACCTGCTTAATGAGAAGATTCACATTCAAGCACAAAAAAGCAAAACCGCTCATGCCACCAGCTGTTAAAAAAAAAAAAAAAAGGGGGGGGGGGGGGGGTCGGGACCATTACCAACCTACCTGCTCCCTTTAGCCATCTTAACACGACTTTCATCTCATCCTTCCCGTCTCCCTCACCGGCAACATCCCCATGCCACTTTACCAGGGTTCCCAAAACCCTCCTGAGACCAGGCCGAACCCCTCAACCGCTCCCAGGGGAGCGTTTTGAGAGCAAACGGTGTTTTGAGGCCGGGCCAAACTGAGTCACCGATTCTTAACGGGGTACTTCGTTGAAAGGGTAAATTACTACTGCCTCGGCTGGGCCTCTCCCCAACAGACAGAGATTCGCCGGCTCTGCGGCACCACAGGGACGGGGGCGGCGTCCGCGGTGGGCGGCGGGGGAGGGGGCTGCAACCGCTTGCGGCCGCTGCCGTCCACCGCGGACGCCGCCCGGAGCGCCTGTCGCAGCGGGGCAGGTGCAGGCAGCTACACAGCTCTGCCTCATCTCCCTCTTCATATTAGCACTGCCTACGCCCCTGTCAGGAGGGGATGCGGGCGCCCACGCAAGGGCAGCTCCCTCCTCGCCGTTCGCCCGCCGCCATTTTAACGCCCGCCAGGTGAGCGGGCGAGGCCGCCGCCCTGTGGCAGAAGCGTCCTCACATGGGGGAGAGGAACCGTTACCGGCTTGGTGGCTGTGATGGCCGGTTTTTTTGTCCTAAGTTGTGTCTTGGTAGTTAAGGTAAAATAAAATTATGTTATTTCTTGGTGTGGCGCCTCTTCCGCTTTAATGGTCGGCCTGAAAGCAGCAGTGAGCTTGTCAAGGCAGGTTGCCTGAGGAGGGCAGCATGTCCTCCGCCACTGCTGCTGTCATCTTTGGCATTCCCTCCAGTTTTCTCAGTTTCTTGATAAAACGGGCAGCAAGGGGAAGAGCACAGGGAGGTACCAGCTTTTTGAACTTCCCCACGTAGATCACCGTCCAGGTTATTTTACATATGTCCTCTGAACTCCATCCTGTTCCAAGGATCAAGACAGGAAGAAAATTCTACAAGTGTAGTCAGAGTCTATTTTCCTCCTCCTTCCATGAAATGTACAGCTCAAAACTGCTCAGTTTATGTTTCTGCAGATTTGTTGTATTACAGCAATGTGTTGAGTTAGATTTGGGGATATCTGTGAAGCACAATGAGGGAGAAAGACCCCTCCTGCAGTCATGAGGTAAATGGATGTTTTAATGGGGCTTCCTCACACACAAACAATTTTTCATTAACCTGGCCAACTATAATTATTCTAAATGCAGTGGCTAGTTGTTCCTAGGTATCTAAGGAAGGAGCTAATAAGCCAGTGAAACCCATCTTCTCTCTGTATAAGATTTTTTTCCAGGGAGTTTTAGACTCTCTAGTCTGACATACGTGTATGCAGAAGCCATGTGGCCAAGAAAACACGAGCCCAGTGAAAATTCACAGTAAGGTCTTAGACATCATCTAAGTTACAAACTTAACAAATTATGAGTTCTGAACTTAATATTGCTGTTAAAGTTTAGCAATTCTTAGCCATTAGTGAAGAACCTGTTGTGCTACTTAACACATACCTGGAAATGCAAGGCAGACCAGAAAACAATTTCCTGTTAGTGTACCACTTGCAATGCCTGGGCTAGGCAGCTTAAGTAGGCTGTACAAAGATAAGTTTCAGTGAATAGCTCAACCAAGTCATCTTGAAAACTCATCTGTAATTTCCTACTCATATCCCTCTTCTTTTATCTTGCCCTTGCTTTCAGTATCATAACCCTGAGTGTATTTTATGCAAGTTTCCATGCCACCATTTTTTTAAAGCTGCTAATTAAAGATCCCTCTGAATAAAGCCTTCTGCTTGAACAGTTAGAGTGCCCCTCTGAAAGGCCCCTTTTGTGGGTGACCATCTTCTTGTGGACCACAACAAAGACAAGGCACTGCAGAAAAAACACTCAGTTTTACTTTGTAGCCACTTTCCTTGTCTCTGTCTCAAATTAAGGGGATGGATTACATTAGCACTCCTCAGTTTCCAAGTGTAACCCTCTGGTGAGGTGAATGGAGCTGTCAGGGAGTAAAACTACAGCAGACCCTCACACCAGCCTTTAGCAATTAAGCAGACTATAAAGAGTGGTCCAAAGAGGTGCTAGCTGATTAGGGGTGAGGTGGAACTCAGGTGACTGGGACTATAGTTCATTAACTGCTTCCCCCCACCCCCTGAAGTACTAGCATTTCTGTTACATGTTATTGAGAAACAGGCCCAGAGTGATCCTCGCACTGATGAATTTGAATTCATCAAATTGTAAATTTGAATTGTAAATCAAATACCATTAAGGTTATTTTGCCTGAAAAAAAACCCACATTCTAATCCATGTGTTTTGCTGACTTTATAATCATTTCCTGATGGCTGTTCCTTGTCCTGCGTATGCTTAAAGTTTCCCCTGCATGCCTGGACACCTTAGCATGCAAACATCTGCATCAGTAGCAGAGAGGCCACATCCATCTGAGTGCATGTGCTGGTGTCCATACTAGAGCTGCTGAATTTTCTTCACGAATGAACTGCACTTGAAAACAGTGCTACAGCAGTGTACAGTTGGAGACTATACTGAAAGACTGCTGAAATCCAAGGCCCACATCTATAGGGTTGTACAGATCAATACTTTATGCCTGTGGCAGGAGCGCCATAGAAATGAGTTGCCCTGGAGATACTGCAGCTTCTCTGACTAGCGTTCACCCGTGGAGCAGCTCTTTTGGAACCCTCCTGAGAACAATTCTTTGCTCTCTGTTGCCATCATTCTTCATGTCTTGCTCATAGAAGCTAATGTGGGTATAGCACAGTGAGTACTGCAGCCTTCATTCATCCCAAAGGCAATCATCTCTGTATTCTCTTCGAGTAAATCTCCAGGGATGCATAAGTTCATCATAATTTACATTTGCTCTTGAACAGCATCCCTGTAGGTTTATTGGAATTGCATGTTATATTATTTGAGTCATCTTAGCTCTAGCTGAAGGCCACAAAACCCAAAAGGTTGCTTGATATCAGCTCTTGGCCTTCCTGCCTTGTGTCAAATTTTGCTGTTAAATATATCAATGTAAAATGACTTTTGGCTACAAGTGAATTATACTTCTCATACTCAGATCTAACAAAGAACAGGAATTGACCTATGCATTTTATTGTCATGTCCTCCATGTATAAGTAACCTTTTGGACAGGAAAATTCATGCATGTGGAGTATAAACTCCTCTGGGACTTTGTTTTTATTTTCAGTGTGAGTACCCATGCTGCACTGATTTGATTTGAGCATATAACTGCAGGATATTGTTTCATATCATTCAAGTCAACGGAGATCCTGTAGTAAATTCAATTGTAGCAGGATCTGGCTTTGAAGAATGTCATTCTCCAGGTAAGGGGACAGAAAAAAAAGCATGTTTATACAGTGAAAAGCAACCGGTGCAACCCATGAGTCTGCATACTGAACACTTACTCTGTCCCCACTGATAACAACATCACTGGCAGAAATCAACCTGGATTTTTTTTGCCTGCAGAAAATTAACAGGAAAATCATAAGCCTGCTGACATGTGTGAAGAATGAGAATGGTGAAGCGCATCATATTAATTATTCAATATAAACTGTTCACCCTGCTCTTCCAGCAGGCACTGTCTTCCTCTATTCTTTTTTGCTTTTCCTGCATCTGCCTCAAGTCCTGACTGCACAATGGTGCAACTGACTGCATTGAAACCTTTTCCAGCCACCTCTGCTTATTGCATTCACAGCTTAATATTCAGCGTACTCATAGTTCAGCAATTTTTGTGCTTATCTGGTGTCTACAAAGGCAAGATGCTGAGAAATGTGGCAAATAGAAGAGCACAACCTGGGCTGGGGGGGGAAGTGCAAGGAAGTCTGCAAAATCTGTAGCAAGATGCAGCTGGCAAAGAATCAGGGAGCCTGATCGAGCAGTCCATTTAAACCCATACATGTGTCCCAAGAACTCCAGGGGAATAACCTGTGTGATGATGTTTTTTCACACAATTAAGGGTGTATTGGGTTCTTAAACTTCTGTATAATCAAATAAAGAAAAAAAATCAAAAGCTTTGATAAATCCTCTGCATTAAAAGAAATCCTGCAACCTAGCTGTTTGGCTCAAAAAGCTCTTTGCAGTGACTGATGCTCATGTTTCCTAAGTGTTCCCTAAAGACCATTATTCATCAGCATAAAGTTCAGCACAGGCAGATGAGAGACTCGCAGCATGGAGCTGTATTTCTGAAAAATCTTGCATGACCATTTCTCCCGTTGAACTGACTCAGTCATTTCTCTGTTGCTGTCTGTCCTTGCCTCCTTGCCCTTCTCAGCCATGCACGATGTGGAACGGTATATGAGCTGACAGCAAACCTAGATGGATGTCTCTTCAGTAGCATTGTTTGAATGAGCTACTCTGGCCATGAGACTTCTGTTTGTCTGCCAGGACAGACACTGTAAGTATAGATACTTCCATGCTCTCACTGCACTTCGTGCTTCAATTTCATGGCCTGTGGTTAAAAATACTTTGCTTTCCTTTCTCCCTTTGAAGCCAGTTAGCCCTCAGTCCTAAGTTTGCATATTGCAAGAGAAACTCTGCCTTGAATGTGATTGTTGCTCGTGCCAGGAGAGATACCAGTGTATACTGTAACTGTGAAAGTGACAGATTGCTGTGTGCTGAACAAAGTCCTACCTCCAAGTTGCTAGTTGTACCAGGTGTATTTAAAATTACTACAAGTTGTTTTATTTTTATCTCAGAGGTTCTAAATCTTTGAATAAAAATAGCAGTCATAAAGTGGCCATATTAATTTCTCAAGTGATACCACACTTTCACAAAGGCATTTCTCAGACTATTTCCCTGTTTCCAGGCAACCTTGCTGAGGAGAAAGATAAATTAAACATTGTGCTAACAGGTTGACATATAACTTTGACAGCTATTTTTAACAAATATAAATCTAAATTACTGTGCCCAATAGCTTCATTCAAAATCTGTGATCTCAGCTACTATAATACCCCTAATTTATTTCTTTTCACTTTTGCCTGAGACACACAATCCACAGAAAGCAATCCAGAACTATAATTACTGGCATGGTGATATGGGCAGGCATGGTGCTTGTTAAAAAAACACCTCTGACAGCTCCTTCCCCAAGATGTTGATGATTTGAACTATAAAGACAAATTGATTGTGCAAGTATAGACAAGTGGAGGCATGAGTGGGTTCAGTCTGGAGAGCACAGAAACACTGAAATTTAGTTCCTTTCCTTTTCTACAGACACTTCGGAGCTCAATGTCTATGCAAGTGTGATCAGTCATAGGTGGAGACAGGGGAACAGCTATAAATCCAGTGTCTAGATCAAACAGAAGTCCTGATTCCCTCCAACACAGGAAGAACAAACATCAGTAGGTGGTTCACTACACCCACATGATTTTGTTCCCTGGGGAGCACACTTACTCTTTCCCTCTTCTTGGACCAAACTGTTTCCTTCTGCCTGCTGGCTTCTTCCCCACGATTTTTTTTGCTGCGCATACACAGCTTGCCAAATAATCCTCTAATGCCTGTTTGCAACAAGAAAGCCCTTCTGACTGTTGCCTTAGATGGTGGTCCTATTGTTTCAGATCTGTCCCTGTCACTGTGTAAAGTCCCGTAATTGTTCTTTGTGCTGAACTGGAAATATGAATGCTTAACATATGTTGTAACCATGTCTGTGATTATGAGCTGACATAGGTCATTATTAATACTGGCCAGAAGGACACTTCTACTTCAGACCTAAAGAGCAAATGTTTGTGGGTAACGGAGTGCGAGCCCAGTCAGCCAGCACCAGTTCCTGACCTGTCTGAGGGGCCAGGCAGAACGAAACAGGGATCAGGAACCCTAGCTGAGGCTAGGCTTCTCCCAGTGTTGATACAACTAGAACATTGTCTCAAACAAAAGCATTAGCTAGTATAGTATGCTATCCTATATTAAAAATATAATAATGAAACATAATACAATATTTTATTCTGATGAACACTTGATCCAAAAATAACATCTAGAATACTATGTATTGTACCTGAGCGTGGGTCTTCAGCACAAGCAGTTCAGCACAGATGATCAGCACCAAAACCAGTGAGTCTGAGTCTGTTCCTTCTGTTCGGATGGCAAAATCCCCATGAAGTAAACCCTAGGTGACTTAATTAGCACCCGATGAAATTTTGTATTTTCTCTACCCTGATTTGCATAACTCCTAAGTCTAGCTGAGGAACGGTAAGATAATTACTGAATGCAAATGAGCTAATAAGGGTGCTTCTTGGGAGCAGATGTCAGTGAAGATAACCTTCACAAATCTCTGCTGATCTGTTTGTGGTAATGCCCCGTTATGATATTTTCTCCCTGGTTTTGGTTTGTTTTGGTAAAATCCCTGGGCTTTTCGGTATTTCAATATCTTACCTCAGATGTGTTAGCAGAAGTCTGCCTTTGGCATATTGAATACCATTTGTGCCCTATTATATGTATCATGCTTTGGTAGACGTTAGCTGCAGGGCCTTCATACTGAATAATACTTCAGAGACTACGATAATCTCATTTCTGAATCATTGTCTGCTCTAATCAGTGACACTGGATGATAGGAGGGTGTACAGGTCTCCTCTTCCCTCTCCTGTGATGTGACAGTCCGCAGCTGCAGGTCCTGACACTTGGGTGGGTGCCTCAGTTGCTAATGCACAAGGATACTCCATTCACAAAGGTCCCTCAGCTGGTGGTAATTGAAGCTGCTCCTGGGATCCTGTCACTGCTAATCTGTTTTAGCTGAGAATCTGACTTTACATTTTTTTTCCCACCTCATTTTCCTATGCTCATGAATAGCCTGTTCATAGTATCAAAGTGTGGCAACATCTTGATCTTTTTCTTCTCTTTCTCTCTACCTCATGGAAACTGATTTAGTGTAATTGCTTCCAAGTAACACAACGAATGAGAGAATGTCTAATATGACCATCATTAAAAGGAACATGGTCTTCATTATTCCAAGAGGGAAACACAGAGCTATCTGTTAGCCCTGGAGAATTTAAACCACTTAAAATAAGGGTCAATTTGGTGGCTATGGAAACTGTAATTATTTTACCCTCTAATAAAAGGGATATATCAGGCTGTTGAGTTGGCTGGATGACTACATGCTAAGACTTACCATACTTCATTAATGAAAGCAGAACAGAAGTGTAAGCCATATGTGGGGGGATGTACTTTGGAAGAGTCTTTTCAAAGGACAGGTTATCTAATAAAACAAAAGCAGCAATACTTCTGATGCTATTTAATAGTATGTTCATATAATGATCAGAACATGAATTCAGGAATGAGCACTCTTGCTTAAGTGGTAAGGGAGGGTGAGCATCTGATGTCCATGAGTTATCTGGATATGTGGCACAGAAAGGGCTCTCATTAATCATAGCAGAATATTGGATGTCCTTCATAAAAAGCGATGCTTTCATATGAGCATGGAAATATGGGGTAGCATATTTATGCCTTACATTAAATCAAAATCAATGATGATCATGTTCTTTCCCAGGTTAAAATAGAAACTGTGAATCTGTTAATTGCTTTTAATACTGGGGAAAAGGGTTTACATTTTTATGTAAAACTACAGAAGCTTTCCAAAACATTTTAAGTACGTAACAGTTCTGTTTCAGTAGTATCATTTTAATTTTCAAAACATAAAAATAACTTGTGAAGAGTTGGAAGTGCAAAAATGTCCTTTGCTACTTAATACTATGCTCCCACGGACAAGAAAACATGGTCTGCAACGTGCAAAACCCAGCCATAAGACATTAACACAGAGATTGCAAAGGCGAGAGAGACCTTTGCAGTCCATGGCAATTCCTTTTCACACATTTGGTATTAACTCACACAGGCAGGTAAGTAGAATCCAAGGACTCTCTCACCTCTTAAGTTTTTATTTTAGTATATGCAGCCTCACTTTAGATATCTATGAGGTCAATCCACAATTAAGTACCTAAAAATAGTCTTAAATTTCCAAGGCACAGGTAGCTCCCTTTTAATGACAGTGGAGGATACTCATCTCTCTTAAATACGAGTCCAAATGTGTGGGAAGTTCAGCAGCCCAGTGGTACCCAGGATAGATGTGATCCAGGTAGGCTGAGTGCTGGATGGCCTCTGTCCCACTCCTTGAGCAATGCTTTGTTTAGACAGACTTCTTCATTTTGGAAAAGTACGGATACCATACTGAAGTGATGCTTCCTTTTCAGGTGGGCCTGTTTCAAATAGCCATTTTGATGTATGTAGGAAAATAATTTTGTTCTTCCACTGCACTGTCTCTATCAGGAATAAAGAGGCCGGTGGGTGGCAGAGCAGCACATCGCAGGGCAGGAGTCAAGCAGCATGGACAAAGAACGGGTGAGCTCAGGCTGAGGCAGAAAGTCCCACGTGAAACATGATTCTTAAATGCATCTGTGTGTTCAGGATTCAGAGGAAATAGTACTTTGCACTGAGCATCCAGTTTGTTTCGTCATTATTCTGAACTGGCTGCCTTATTTTTAAGTAAATTAAAATTTTTGAAACATAACTTGTGATTTTAAAATAATTTCTTCCTTCCGTGTCTTACTTGCTTAATGAGACAAAAAGATACGCATAATAGTAGGTTTCCTGAGAATCTAAGGCAGAAAAATACTGTGAGATACTGTCCAGTCTATATCTTCTGAGGAGTTCTTGTATATGGCATAGTGTGAAGCCCTCTCACTGGGAGGTTGTGTAACCAGTCTTGGTTTCTGTGTGCTGAGCAGAGCAGGTTGAAGGTTTTGACAGATGTATTCTGTCACTGGAGCATTAGATTTTAAAATAAGCACTGATTTCCCTGAAATAAACTCAATTTTTGTGTTAAACACTGAAAATACTAGGGTTTAGGCACTTTCATCTATCTACCTGCAGGGGGAATATTTTTAGTGGAAATACACATTTTTCATTGGTACAAAAAAACTCTGCTCTACCTTCAAACCTTAAAATATAAGAGTTTCTTTCATATCTTTACCACAGACAGCTGATTTTCTGCACCTCCCAATTTCTATGGAAAATACTAGCTTGAGTCATAGTCTCTGTCTTTTTTTTTTTCCTTCTCTTGCTTAAAGACTTTTTAGTTGTTCTTCCTACTCTTCTTTATCCTGAAATATGTGGTACCTGGCAGGGTGCTTTGGTAGCAGAGAGGAAGAAGTTCAGTAGAAGGACTGAAGTGGATGCATGTAGCAGTCTACAACGCTTTTTAAGGAAGCGAGAAAAAGCACCTTGTATTGCCATAAATAAAAGAGATCATTTAACAGAGAAGTCTATTCTGTTTTAAGGGAAATCAGTATTTAAGGAAGGAACAGAGTTACGTTTCTGTGGGGTGGAGCTCTGACATTGTCCTGTACTCTTCAAAAATACCTTCACAAGATGTTTCTGTGCAAAATGCCCAGGAAGAACAGTGTCTTTACCTTACACTAGCCCTGTAGACAATTGCAGTACACAGGCTCCGGCCCTCAAAGCAAGACTGCCCAGGTGCAAGTGGAAAGTGCTACAGAAATTCCATTTGTCAACATAAATCATCAGCAAAAACATGTCTTAGTAAAACAATTTCAGTAATGCTAAGTGACTTTTACCCAAGGTTCATTTCTCAAGGTTGTTTCAGAAGGCATTAAACAAGGATACTGGTTTATTCTCATCCAGTGTTGGAACGTGTAAATTTCCAGTAATCCATGTGTTGAGAAATCCACTTACAGAGATCATTAGGAGCAAAATACACAAGTGTTCTTGGAAAGCAGCTGTGCCATGCAAGTTTCTGTGCTATATATTTAGGTCAAACTGTAATAGGAATTTCTAGTTTCACTGAAGTTCTTCAAAAGCATCATCATGAAATTTGGAAACAAATTGTCCTGGTTAGATATAAACAAATATTATATATCAGAAAAGAACCAGCAAAATAATAAGAAAAAAGACTGTAAAAACCTAGAGATAATAAAAAATGTGTATATATCACATCACATATCCTATCACATTATGTTATACTAATTATCTGAAAGCAGATTCTGGATCATATGACCTTGCCAGCTGCCTACAGTTAGAGACTCAGTGATCACTCTGAGAGCAGAATTGCTATGGGAAATCCTGTACAGAGTAATACATATTAACGACAAAAAAAAGGGGACAATTTAGAAAACATACTCTGATGTTCTTGCCTGGGCACAAGTCTCATTGTCACTCTGACTAACAAATCAAACGCACTAAGGCATGGCTGACTCATTTCCAGGGGAAGGATGCAGTCTTAGAGATCTGCAGTAAAGTCTGTATTTTGAAACCAAGAATTCCCAATTTGTGTAGCTACAGCTGAAGACAGCTAACTAATCCAGTAATGTGGATCTTATTTGCCAGAATTGCCATGTTTTTCACCTTAAAGAAGTTGCAGTTAATGAAGCAAGACTTTGACCTTTGATGTTCCACTTACATTAAAGATTCCTCAAAGTCCTATGAGGAAGGAGGCACAGTTTTTTGGTTAAAAACCTACATGGTCTGATTTGCAGCTCAGCTAAAGAATTTTATGCCACCCGCTTTCACACTGTAACAGCACAATTATCAGACCTTACAATGAAGCACTTTAAAGAAAGACTGTAACATGAAGCCAGAGAAAACAACAATGATATCTAAAAATATGCATTTATTGAGGAGTGCAGGCCAATTGAAAAGACTGACATAATAGAAACGTGCCCTTCCAGTAATCTTGTGGCTTAAAAATTATTTGCATATCATCAGCCGCCATTGCCAATGGCAAAGATATGTTGCCATGACATTTCAGTTGCCCTTTTTTATTCTTTTATTGCCTTTTGGCCATTTAAGGAGCCTTCAATATAAAATTAAACAAAAACAAGCTTTGGCCCATATAATAGTACACTGCGCTTTGTAAAAGTTGCACAAATATTCTTTGATTAACCCATAAAACAGACTTCAGAGGAAAGTAATTACTTGTATCATTTGCTATTCAAGAATGTGTAGAATCTGAGCAGAACATTTTAATGCCTAGCTGAGGGCTCTGGTCTCCATTTTGCAGATTTGCAGTTGTATATCCTATCTGTCAAGGCTAGAGATGCTCATGCAAGAATTCTACACATTAAATATCAGAAAATTAAGAATTTTGCATGAAAAGCACAAAATGAGTGTACAGACTTGCTTTAAGTCTAGATTATGAAAGCCAAGATATGAACCCCAGCATTCCTATAGCATTCTTCTGTGTATTTCATTATCTTTCTGAGCTGACAAGCATTTTAACCCATATTTTGCAAACTGAAGAAAGAGCTCTGTCTCTCCAATAAATCATAGAATCATAGAATCATTTAGGCTGGAAAAGACCTTCAAGATCATCGAGTCCAACCATCAACTATGCCCACTAAACCGTGTCCTGAAGTACCCCGTCCACTCGCTTTTTGAACACCTCCAGGGATGGTGACTCAACCACTTCCCTGGGCAGCCTATTCCAATGTTTGACAACCCTCTCAGTAAAAAAATTTTTCCTGATATCTAACCTAAATCTCCCTTGCCTCAACTTGAGGCCATTTCCTCTTGTCCTATCTCCAGCCACCTGACAGAAGAGACCAACACCCACCTCACTACAACCCCCTTTCAGGTAGTTGTAGAGAGCAGTAAGGTCTCCCCTCAGCCTCCTTTTCTCCAGGCTAAACAACCCCAGCTCCCTCAGCTGCTCGTCATAAGACTGGCTCTCTAGACCCTTCACCAGCTTCGTTGCCCTTCTCTGGACACGCTCCAGCACCTCAATGTCTTTCCTGTGGTGAGGGGCCCAAAACTGAACACAGCACTCGAGGTGCGGCCTCACCAGTGCCGAGTACAGGGGAACATTCACCTCCCCGCTCCTGCTGGCCACACTATTTCTGATACAGGCCAGGATGCCACTGGCCTTCTTGGCCACCTGGGCACACTGCTGGCTCATATTCAGCCGGCTGTCAACCAGCACCCCCAGGTATTTCTCTGCCAGGCAGCTTTCCAGCCACTCCTCCCCAAGCCTGTAGTGCTGCATGGGGTTGTTGTGACCCAAGTGCAGGACCCGGCACTTGGCCTTCTTGAACCTCATACAATTGGCCTCAGCCCATCGATCCAGCCTGTCCAGATCTCTCTGGAGAGCCTCCCTACCCTCAAGCAGATCGACCCTGCCTCCCAACTTGGTGTCGTCTGCGAACTTGCTGAGGGCGCACTCAATCCCCTCATCTAATCATCGATAAAGATATTAAACAGAACAGGGCCCAACACTGAGCCCTGTGGAACACCACTTGTGACCCGCCGCCAACTGGATTTCACCCCATTCACCACAACCCTCTGGGCTCGGCCATCCAGCCAGTTTTTCACCCAGTGAAGAGTACACTTGTCCAAGCCATGAGACGCCAACTTCTCAAGGAGTATGCCATGAGAGACAGTGTCAAAGGCCTTGCTGAAGTCCAGGTAGACAACATCCACAGCCTTTCCCTCATCCACTAGGCAAGTCACCTGGTCACAGAAGGAGACCAGGTTGGTCAAGCAGGACCTGCCTTTCATAAACGCATGCTGACTGGGCCTGATACCCTTCTTATCCTGGGCTTGCCATGTGAGTGCTCTCAAGACAAACCGTTCCATAATCTTCCCTGGTACCGAGGTCAGGCTGACAGGCCTGTAGTTCTCCGGATCCTCCCTCTGACCCTTCTTATAAATGGGAGTCACACTGGCAACCCTCCAGTCCTCTGGGACCTCCCCTGTTGACCAGGAACGCTGATAGATGATAGACAGTGGCTTGGCAAGGACCTCTGCCAGCTCCCTCAGTACACTTGGATGGATCCCATCAGGTCCCATAGATTTCTGAGTGTCCAGATGGCGTAGTAGGTCCCTAACTATTTCCTCCTGGATTAAGGGGGGTATGTTCTGCTCTTCATCCTTACCTTCCAGCTCAAGGGGTGGAGTACCCTGAGGATAACTGGACTCACTATTAAAGACTGAGGCAAAGAAGGCCTTAAGTACCTCGGCTTTTTCCTCATCACTGGTTGCTATGTTCCCTTCTGTATACATTAAAGGAAAGATATTCTCCTTGGGATTCTTTTTACTGTTAACATATTTGTAAAAACATTTTTTGTTGTCCCTTACAATAGTGGCCAGATTTAGTTCTAGCTGAGCTTTTGCCTTTCTAATTTGCTCTCTGTATGATCTAACAAGATCCCTGTACTCCTCCCAAGTTGCCCACCCTTTCCTCCAGAGATGATAAACTCTCCTTTTTTTTTCTTGACTCTTAGCAAAAGCTCCCCATTCAGCCAGGCTGGTCGTTTTCCTTGGCAGTTCGACTTGTGGCACATGGGAATAGCCTGGTCCTGAGCTATTAAGATTTCCTTCTTAAAGAATGTCCATCCCTCCTGGACCCCTCTGCCCTTCAGGACCGTCTCCCAAGGGACTCTCTCAACCAGTGCCTTGAAGAGGCCAAAGTTAGCCCTCCGTAAGTCCATAGTGGTGGTTTTGCTGACCACCTTCCTTGCCTCACCAAGAACTGAAAATTCTATCATTTCATGGTCGCTAAGCCCAAGACGGCCTCCGACCACCACACCTCCCGCCAGTCCTTCCCTGTTCATAAACAACAGATCTAGCAAGGCTCCTCCCCTGGTGGTCTCACCCACCAGCTGTGTCAGGAAGTTATCTTCCACACACTCCAGGAACCTCCTAGATTGTTTACTCACTGCTGTGTTGTATTTCCAGCAGATGTCTGGAAAGTTAAACTCTCCCACGAGGACAAGGGCACACGATTCTGCGACTACTGCCAGCCACTTGCAGAATGATTCATCCATCTCTTCAACCTGGTCGGGTGGTCTATAACAGACTCCCAGCACAATATCTGTCTTACTGGCTTTCCCTCTCATCCCCACCCATAAGCACTCCACCTTGTCATCAGAATCGTGTAGCTCTGTACAGTCAAAACATTCCCTAACATAGAGAGCCACCCCACCACCTCTTCTACCTTGCCTATCCCTTCTGAAGAGCTTGTAGCCATCCATTGCAGCACTCCAGTCATGGGAGTCATCCCACCATGTTTCTGTGATGGCGACTAAGTCATATCTATCCTGCTGCTCGATGGCTTCCAGCTCCTCCTGTTTATTTGCCATGCCGTGTGCATTGGCATAGATGCATTTGAGCTGGGTTATCGAATCCACCCCTAACATCGGCATGCTGCCCCCAAGGCTCATCTCTGGTGCACCTAGTTTTACCCCTTACCCCCTTCAAACCTAGTTTAAAGCCCTCTCTATGAGCCCTGCCATCTCATGAGCGAGGATTCTTTTACCCATTTGAGATAGCAGGAAACCATCTGTCACTAGCAAGGCTGGTGCCGTGTAAACCTCCCCATGATCAATAAACCCAAAATTCCACTGATGGCACCAGCCTCTGAGCCACGTATTAACCAGGTGTGTTTTCCTGTTCCTTTCAGTGTATTTCCCTGCCACTGAAGGGATTGAGGAAAACACTACCTGTGCTCCCGATCCTTCCACTAATCGTCCCAGTGCCCTGAAATCCCTTTTGATTGCCTTTGGATTTCTCTCTGCAATCTCATCACTGCCAACCTGCACAACCAGCAATGGGTAATAATCAGAGGTCCAAACCAGACCAGGGAGTTTCCTGGTAATGTCTTTTACCCAGGCCCCAGGGAGGCAGCAGACTTCCCTGTGGGATGGGTCAGATCTGCATATTGCATATTAGCGGTGTTTCTAAAAGGGGAAAAATATCAGCTATAAATAATAAAAAATGCTCTTCACCTTCAATTGTAACTCTTATCATCAGGACATACAGCTCTTCTTTTAACCTTCCCTGTGCTCTCTCATGTGAAGTGAATAGGATAAACAAAAATGTCTTTATATTATGTTTCAGGAAATTTGCAGTAAAGTTCCCCAAGGCTGTTGGCTAGCTAGTCTGGAATATTAAAAACAAACCACCGTGTGGCACACGGAACAGATTCAAAAGCTTTTGTCAGCTGTGGAACAGGCTGTGACTAAATTCTATTGCAGAAATCCTGTTCAAGGTCTGGCAGAAAATTTTTCCTTGGAGCTGGGCAGCAGGATTAGAAGACGGACAACCCTGGGAGAGCAGTTTACCATTTTGGTAGCTGTTTCAAACCTGAATTGGGTTTTATTTTGTCAAACCAAGCCTTGTTTACATCTATAGTAGTACATAAAATTGGCCAGGGACCATTCTCTGGCCTTGAGGACAACAGGCATGGCTTGGCTTAAATCCTTACAGCTAAGCCCTCTTATCCTCCAGCATAGTTTATCTTCATCTGTATGGCCCCTTGAGAACAGTTAATGTCCTACTGTTATTTCAAGGCATGCCAAGATACTACTTGGGAGAGGGCTGGCTGGTGGCAGTCAGAACCATGCTCTGGATCTCATGCAAATGTCTGGACCTCATGCCAATGTCTGGACACACATGCCCCAGCCTTGTTCTGTATACTAAATTTGGGGTAATCTTTTTGACCCAGATCCCATTCTATAAGCAGATATAGTATATAGAGTGGATGCAGTATATATAGTGAATATAATAATATAGTTCTTTTTTTTTTATCCTTATGTCTTTTAAATATTTTTTAAAGTGTAAGCTAAAAACTAGGCCTAAGAAGGAGTAACACCTACTAATCTTTCCATTTGTAACCTTTACAGTCAGACTAAATGTCATAAAACTGGCAACAAGAGCTTTTCGTAGTATTTCCCCAGGGTAGGAGCTATTTGGCTTTAAAGAGCAAAAGTGGATAACTTTCCCTGTTAAAAAACCTCAAGGCAATCTTGCACAATTTTGATGTATTAAACCAGAATCTTGCGGACATATACAAGCTTTCAGGTGGGGATATGGGTTCCTGTGTCACAAATTCCTGCCCTCTGAAAATGGACATGTTTCCCTCACCTTTTGCAGATCCTTAGAAATAGTCCCTTGATCATCAAGGTTAAAATAAGTCATAGACTAGACTAGACTAGAATATTTCAGTTGGAAGGGACCTACAACAATCATCTAGGCCAACTGCCTTACCAATTCAGGGCTGACCAAAAGGTAAAACATATTATGAAGAGCATTGTCCAAATGCCTCTTTTTAAGGCACTGACAGGCACGCGGCATCGGCCACCTCTCTAGGAAGCCTGTTCCAGTGTTTGACCACCCTCTTGGTAAAGAAATGCTTCCTAATGTCCAGTCTAAACCTCCCCTGGTGCAGCTTTGAGCCATTCCCATGGATGCTGTCGCTGGGTACCAGGGAGAAGAGCTCAGCAGCTCCCTCTCGACTTCCCCTCCTCAGGAAGCTGCAGAGAGCAACGAGGTCGCCCCTCAGCCACCTTCTCTCCAAACTAGACAAACCCAGGGTCCTCAGCCACTCCTCACAGAACATGCTTTTCAGCCCTTTCCCTGGCTTTGTTGCCCTCCTCTGGATGCATTCAAGGACATTAATATCCTTCTTAAATTGTGAGGCCCAGAACTGCACACAGTACTCCAGGTGAGACCGCACCATCGCTAAATACACCGGGATAATCACCCCTTTTGACCGGCTGTTCATGCTGTGTTTGATGCACCCCAGGATGTGGTTTGCCCTCCTGGCTGCCAGGGCACACTGCTGACTCACATCGAGCCTGCTGTCCACCAGCAGCCCCAGATCCCTTTCTGCAGGGCTGCTCTCCAGCCACTCCTCTCCATGTTTATACTTGTGCCCAGCATTACTCCATCCTAGGTGCAGAATCCAGCATTTGGACTTGTTAAATTTCATGCCATTGGTGATTGCCAAATGCTCCAATCTATCTAGACACCTCTGCAAGGCTTCTTGTCCCTTGAGAGTCAATAGCACCTCCCAGTTTTGTGTCATCAGCAAGCTTGCTAATGGTGCATTCAACTCCTACATCCAGATCACTGATAAACATGTTGAACAGAACTGGCCCAAGAATTGACCCTTGAGGAACACCACTGGTGTCTGGTCACCAGGCAGATGTAGCCCCATTCATGACAACCCTTTGAGCTCTGCCCTTCAGCCAGTTCTTCACCCAACACATCAAGTCCCTGCTCATCTCACAGCTGGACACTCTGTCCAGAAGGATGCTGTGAGGGACAATATCAAAAGCCTTACTAAAATCTAGAAAAAATACATCCACCAGTTATGATCAAACACTTATAATCAAACTATCTAGAAGGTTAGGAATATGTGACTACACTGCACTGACTTTTCAACCACATTTTTCTAAATTAGCAAAACAAAGAAACCCTCATGAATTCATCACCCATCATGTTCTGTTAGGTTTTTTTCCAATGTTGTGCTGGGAGGAGGGTCTGGCAATACTTTTTCCAAGGTGCTTAGCTTTGATGTGTTTTATTCCCAAGGAGCTATTTAATATCTGACTGTCCTTTCTTGTTTCTCATCTACATTACTGACCAAACAGATGCTCTCAGCCAATCTAAACACTCACAGAAAGATTTTTTGTCGGTGTTGATGCTGAGAGGGGAGATGGTGTATATCTCTATGATTCAAGAATGCACACGAGTTGATTTGATCTCAGGTATTAACTAAGACACTGTGAGAACTGCCAAAACACAGGACTCCAGAACACATCTCTGTAGGAAACAAAAAAGTGTTCACCCATGACATGATAGAAATGGCTTTTCAGCATTAGCGGTGGACTACCTTCATCAGCACTGTTCTCTATGCTTCCTTTGCATTTCTGTTCAACCTGTCAGAAACCAGCAGGTTTCCTTCATATTTTCCCTTCAGAACAAGTTTCCTGTTCTCCTACATACTCCTCATCTGAAAAACAAATTCCCTGACTGAAGGTAGGAGATGACTAAGCTACTGACAAAAGAAGGGCTTAAAAGCATAAATAGCAGCTTTTGTTATGTCACTCTGACCAACATACTAGAAGCTTCTGGCAATGTAAATGTCAATAACATACCATAGCACCTGGTATATTCCATTGTATTTAGAAGAACCATCATTCTCCACAGTGAAGCAGGTGGATGAAAATTTGTTTCAGAAAAGAAGTTCAAGGCATCTTTCAATGCCTTTGGGGTCTGCTCCAGAGTTCCATTGCAATAATTATGCTAAGCAGGCCCAGTAAAACCCTGAGAAAGTGAACCCAAGATCAAGCTCAGTGTTGGTACAGAAGATGATGGCAACCCTGTATCAATGATCCAAGAAACTATGCATGCAGTTAAAACAAGGCATTCCCTAATTTTGGTCTGTTGCTGATCTGTTTTCCCTCTTTGCTAGGACTGATCTAACAAGCTCATGAATATATGAAGTATTGCTCTTTTACTAGTTTCTCCCCAGCTTTCCCTCTTTAGCCTTAAGTTCTTCTGATATTTGGGTCCTCTGTCATGAGATATGCCACATGCCTGGAGAGGAAGAGCTACATAGCAGCCCTGGCCTGGCACTTTGTAGGGGGACCCATGTAAGCATCACTCCTGGTAGTCTTTGCACGGCTGCAAGGCAGAGTGTATTGCTGTCCTCTGTTTCCCTGGGTACCCAGGCTGCCCTATTGATGGTCTACTGCATTTGAGAGCATCCACAGAACAGGAAAGAGGCTGTGACCCTGCAAGTACCAGAAGGACTCTAGGCAAGACAGCAAATATTTCTGTCTATCTGAAGCTTTCAAGAAATTAGCTGGTATTCATGCGGGGTACGGGGAACCATGTAAATCAAAAAAAGGCAAGGTCCTGGAAATGAAGAGAGCATGTATGATGGGTCCAGCTTCAGAAGTACAGAACATGGGACAGAAAATACAGGAAATGGAAAATGAGGAGTGTGCATTGTATTGGAGTCAGGATTTAGAGCAAGGCAGGAGAGTGTGGGTAATGGCATGGGGTCTGAGACCAAAACCTTAGTTTGGGAAGATGCAGCATATGTAGCTAGGGCTGATAGGTAGTGTTTGCTTTTTTCCACAAATATCTGTGCAAGTTATATGGCTTAGCAGCAAGGCTTGCTTGTCAGCAGGGAAGTAGCCCTTGAAAGGATTTTGCTCCCATGAGGTTTTGTCTAACCTTTCTCCCATTGTTGTGGCCAATGACCCAAATCGGGAGGAGAGTTGATGAGCACTGCAGCATGAAGCCCGGTAAAATCACAGCTATTTTACGAGAAAGTAGTCTACGAAGTGCAAAAATAGAACAGTGACAGTACAAGTAGAAAGTAAAGCCGTGTCCTTTAATCTGTCTGGTTATGACTTCATGCTCAAGCTACATGTTCAGCAGAAAAAGCAATTTGTACTACGTAAAGCAGAAGCACTTGTGATGAAAGCAATTTATTTGTGTGGCTTTCATCTCTCTGCAACATCAGACTTTCTTGCACTTGTATCACCTTACTCTTCTGAATTACTTTCTGTCCAGCAGGGTTTTTCCAGAGCAGATCTCCCATGACAATATTTTGTATTGACGTGGACAAAGAATTTAGTTTTTGTGATAATATCTCTTGAAGGCAAAGCACACACAATGCTGGGTTTTTTCCATTTGCCTGCATTTTTTAGCAATGAATAAAATGCTGGGCGGAAGTATGAGACTGGAAGGTCTTTAAGGGAGAAATCCCTAACCAACTGAACATCTTAGTCCTTGCATCTATCTAGTAAACTATGAATCACAACATAAGTGCTAGCTTGTGGTTGCAATTCTATGTAGAAGAAAACCTCTTGTAGAATATTACGCAGAAACATCCAGGTGAAATACAGGAGCCTGTAACCCCATAAATATTTTTTTTAAGCAATCAGGCCAAAATACCTAGGCAAGAGACAGACAAATGTGGGAGCAGCTCAGAACACCTGGCATTTTTTTTCAAGAGTGACCATTAGAATTTGTTGTGCTACACGTTTGCCAAGCCTTTGAAGAGCTAGTTTTACAAGATCAGGTCAGAGGATGGCCTGGTGTAGGCCTGGGAAGATGTGGCTGAAGACAGTCACGAGTATGTGTATGGAATGTTTTTATCTTTAACTGTTCTGAGTGAGGACTGGCAAACATCCCAGCTGGGCCAGATATGCCCTCCTGTGCTAGTAGTATTGGCTGTATGCCGTTAGTTCTTTCTGGACCTTTGTTGAAACATATATAAGTTTGATCTTTTAGTGAAATAAAGGGAATCTTGTACAGATAGCTTGAGCGCTTAATTCAGTCACTGCAGATGGTGAGCCTGACGTGATCAAGAGAAGAAGGCGACATGATCAAGAGAAGAAAAGAGGTGATTCCCCTTCACTGCTGAGACCACGCAATCTAACAGGGAGAGTTTTGTAGAAGTGGCCAAGACTCTGAAAAAATAGGTAACAGCAACCCGTGTGGTATGGGTGAGTTGCGAGATTGCAGTAGCATGGGGCAATCAGTTTCTCAAGAGCATAAGTTCTACTTAAACGCTTTGCAGGAGATTTTACAGGCTTCTGGGTATAAAATAATAGAGGGACAAATTGCTTCGCTTTTAATATGGGTAAAGGATAGTTGTAACTGGTTTCCCACAGAGGGAACTTTTGATAGCAAGGTTTGGGAAAGAGTTGGGGAGCATTTACAAACGCAAAAAACTTTGGCCTTTGGTGTACCAGAAAATTTAATTATGACATGGAGATTTATTTATGCTGCGCTGGTGCATTTACAGCCGGCAGTGAAAATCATACCAATACAACCTGACACTGCTTTTGAGGAGACAGTCTGTAAGCAGGCTGCTAACGAGCAGGATTCTGATTCCGATAATAATTCTTTTGCATCAGGCAGGGTGGACTCTGAAAAAGAGCCGGAATTATATCCCTCATTACCTCCACCGCCGCCTGCACTAACACCGTTAAGGCACGCACCCCGCCGGCAGGCAGGCAGGCAGGCAGGCAGCGGGCGGGCAGCGCGGGCTCCGCGGGGTCGCCGACCCTCACCACCGCACACAGGTCCCCGCCGCCCCGCCGCTGCCTCCCGCCACTTTCGCACCCGCTTCGCCGCCGCCGCCGCCTGCCGCGGCCGCCCCGCCGCTGCCTCCCGCCGCCTCTTCGCCCGCCGCGGCCCCCCACCCCCCCACCCCAATCGCCTGGTACTCCCTCTCCAGGGTCTGCAGAACTTACAACGGAACCTGGCTCTGCTGCGCTGCCTGTATCTCCTTCTCCTGCTACTCCCTCTAACTCTGTGCCTCTGTCTAATCCTGCGGCTCCTGCCTTACAGCGGTGCGGAGAAAAAACTGTAGTGCCTTCAGCTCTGCCTTTAACAGACTTTGATGCTAAATGAGACAATGCGCTTAATGATTTGGGAAAAAATACACATAGCTTGATGCAACGCTGTCGAGAAAAAGCTCTACAGCAAGGTGATACCGTGTTCGCTTTTCCTGTTATATACAAACCTCATAATCCACCACAGCATGACAGTTTACCTTATGAAGTGATAAAAGAATTACGGAAATCAATTCGTGAATATGGGTTACACAATTCATTTACAATGGGACTCCTGGAAACAATTGGAGGCACTTATACTATTATGACTCCTTGGGACTGGAAATTGCTTATGAAAACGGTGTTGGACTTCTGCTCAGTATTCTGTATGGCAATTAGAATACAATGATTTGTCAGTGTTGACTTCTGCTCAGTATTCTGTATGGCAATTAGAATACAATGATTTGTCAGTGAAACAAATTATGGACAACTTGTCATCAGGGATACTTATAGATCAAAATATGCCACCACAAGAACAGTTAGATAATGCTATGTTTACTTTGAATTTTTTAAATCGCTCACCAGACTTAATGGCCAGCACAGCGATAGATCAGCATTTTAAAACTCGTGATTCTATTTCACGCAGACCTGAAGTACTGTATAAAGACCCTTTTAGTGAACCTGGTTGGAATGGACCTGTAGAACTAATCACTTGGGAGCAAGGGTATGCTTGTGTTCTTCCTCCCACAGGAACCAAGTGGCTTCCAGCTAAACACATGAAGCCCTATCATGAGCTGGCTAAACCACTCAGACAACCCAATCCCGCAGATGAAGACTCTGAATTTGAAGGAGGAGAGACAAATGAGGAGGAAGCAGCGCATCGAGAATGAAAAAGCTATCACATAGGGATATTTGAAGAGAATGCAACAACAAGCTAGCAAGTTGATGCAATATGTATCCTACTCCAAAGAATACCTTTTTTAGCATACCTGGCAATAGTGGCCAGCAACAGTATTGTAAGAATTCTGATCTTTTTTCTTTGCGGGGTCACTGTGGCTTGGGTGCAGGATTTTTACTGGGCCCACTGAAGGTGTTACACCTAAGCCACAGTGACTATATAAAAAACCATTTCTTGTATAAGTTTGAACCTGACACAGAATCATAAAGATTTGGTGATGATATGTACTTCACATCCTTATGTTTTTGTAGGAGCTCAATTTCTAGATATTGCTTTACGTAAACATGCTTTTGAAACTAATCTGAATTAACCTTGGTATTTTAGTTGTTTTACTCATAAGAATATATCTGAATTAAGTCTTACAGTAATCATGCCAATGTGACGTCGTGCTGAACTGTGGATCCCTGTAAATATGACCAAATCGTGGGAAGGCGAATCAGAATTAAGTCAATTATCAAGGCTTTTAAAGTGGACAGTTAGTCACCCAAAACAATTTATAGGATGCCTCATTGCCTTTATAATATCAGCTATCATTATTGCAGCTACTGCCACTGTTGCTACCACGGCGCTTGTGAAATCCGTTCAGACTGCTCACACAGTAGCTAATGTATTAAAAAATGTTACGGCTGAAATTAATACCCAGGTACAAATTGATCAACAATACTAGCATGATTGGATGCTTTAGAAGCAGTGGTAATTTGGCTTGGACTGTATGGGGTTTGTGTGGCAAGGTTTTGGTAGCGGGGGATTACAGGGGTAGCTTCTGGGTGGTCTGCTGGAGGTTTTCCCCTGTGTCTGACAGAGCCAATGCCAGCTGGCTCTAAGATGGAGCTGCCACCAGCCAAAGCTGAGCCAATCAGTGATAGTAGTAGCGCCTCTGTGTAAAAAAAAAAAAAAAGGCAAAAGAAAAAAAGAGAGAGAGGAAGAAACCAAAAAAAAAACCCAAACCAAAAAAAAACAGCTGGAGAGGGGGAAGAGAAATGCAGTTGCGGAACACACAGAAACGGCAGCTGAAGAGCAGAGTGAGAACATGTAAGAGAAATAACCCTGCAGACACCAAGGTCGGTGAAGAAGGAGGGGGAGGAGATGCTCCAGGCACCGGAGCAGAGATTCCCCTGCAGCCCATGGTGAAGACCATGGTGAGTCGGGTTGTTCCCCTGCGGTCCGTGGAGGTCCACAGTGGAGCAGATATCCACCTGCAGCCCGGGGAGGACCCCACGCCAGAGCAGGTGGGTGCCTGAAGGAGGCTGTGACCCCGTGGGAAGCCTGCACTGGAGCAGGATCCTGGCAGGACCTGCAGATCTGTGGAGAGAGAAGCCCATGGAGCAGGTTTTCTGGCAGGACTTGTGACCCTGTGGGGGACACACCCTGGAGCAGTGTGCTCCTGAAGGACTGCACGCCGCAGAAAGGACCCATGCTGAAGATCTTCGTGGAGGACTGTCTCCCGTGGGAGAGATCCCACGCTGGAACAGGGGAAGAGTGTGATGAGTGCTGCCACTGAGGAGAATGAAGTGACAGAGACAACGTAGGGTGAACTGACCGCAGACCTCATTTCCCATTCCCCTGTCCAGCTGTGGAGGAGAGAGTGATAGAATAGCTATGGTGGGTGCCTGGTGTCCAGCCAGGATCAACCCATCACATAGAGATAGATAAAGTGCATTACAAAATATGTAAGTTTGACCTTTTAGTGAAATAAAGGGAATCTTGTACAGATAGCTTGAGCGCTTAATTCATTCACCGCAGGCAAAGGTGTGCCTGAGCCAAGTGGTCACTCTAAAAGTGGAAAAGCTAAAACTGGGCCAGAATGCGAAGTTAAATGGTGATAAGGCACAGACATAGCTACTGTTGCCATGGTTTCTGCTTAACTCTCACAGCAAGCGCTCACAAGGCTTTCACACCTCCAGGCATGCTGTGTCAGGGTGGTCAGGGAACTGCTACAACTCCTGGGACATTGCCAGCCGGAAGCCTCTGCCACCTTGGTTTCTGCTCTGTGTCTCCCATCTTGTGAAATGACACATTTCCATAAGGCCTGCTGCTGGTGTTGATATCATTAGGGCACATCCTCGGAACTGCCACGTGACGATTGACAATGTGGTTTGCCTTCTGTCATTGTTTTGTGTGCATCTTCTGTGCTTTATGAAGTAGAGCTAAATGGTTCCTACAGCAGTTTGCAGTAGCCTGTGCCAGCATACAACAGCCTCCAAAGTAAGGACAGGATTAAAAAACAAGAGCAGACATCAGCTAATCTTCCAGAATAAAAAGACACAGACCAGGGTTTAATTACCAATTTAAAGCTCGACCCCTGCTTTGTGAGCTGGGTGACTGGGGAGGGTTCCCTGTGCTAGCAGAGACCCATGCAGGGACATCCACCCAGCTAAGCGCTTTTCACAGGCTAAAGAAGAGCATTGCCAAAGCTGGCTTGTGGGCCAGTGTTTCCAGCGTGGTGCGTGGGAAGCCGGGCATCCAGCCTGGTTTGTAGGCAGCCCGCTCAGATCTCTCTCTCTGCACTGCCCGTCTGGCAGCTCAGGGGGGCTGGAGCAGGTTGTGGCTCCTCTGTGGTGCTCCCCTGCTCCCTGATATGTGCACAAACTTCTTCGCTGGGCTGAGTTCTACGTTTGTCTATTTGTAATTTTGGCTTTCTGGCCTTCTAGAGAAAAGGCTGGAAGGTCTGAGGTGTTGCAAAGTTATTCAATCCCTTTGAGTTTTTAAGAGAAGATTATTCTCACCTGCTCATTTTTTTTCTGGAGTCAGCAGTCTCTGGCAATATTAATAAAGTCAATACACTTGTCTTCCCACATCTTACCAAGGTCTGACTTCAAAATATGACCTTGCTACAGGCAGATGCCTTCCAGAATGCAAGCTGCTAGCAAACACAAGTTACAGCAATGGGAATCAGACCAGTTTTTAGAGCCAGTATTCCTAAACTTCGATTCATGTGGGACTGCTTCCTGGATACTATGCAGAATTGGCACCGCAGAACAGAACTAATTTGTAGCACAGCACCTTTTATTTAATGGTATACTTCAATGAAAATGTTCATTAGCAAGCCACATGTAAATGCTTCTTTGAATACAAGTGAAAAGCTGAGAAGTTTATGAGGAGAATTCAGGTGGGTAGGCAAATAGAGTTTACCCAGTCAGATCCCTAATGCTGTTGCACCTCCAGAAATAGAAGGGAGGGAACTGCAGGGTCTCTTTCATGGCTATTTCTAAAGCATGTCAGGAAACAGGGGATCCTCTTCTCTTATGGTATTAGCATGTAAGGTTGAGTAGGTTCATTGCAAGGCAACTTTTTTTTTTTTAAATCACAACATGTTCACAATTTTGCAGTCTTTTTTTGCTCAGTGTAAGCAAACAGCATCCTGGAGGCAAAATAAATTTCCCCAGCATCTTGGTGACAAAACAGATACTCCATTACAAAATGAGATACAGAAAGGGAGTTTTTCTCTACATGTTTATTGCCACAAATACTGTTTGCAATATGGTGGTTACAATGGTCACCATCTCCTCTCTTCAAGACAAAGAAAATGTGTAAAAGAATACATTACTTGGTATCCTCTGATAACTCTGCAGGCTGCAGGACAGTGGCTGAGGAAGCAGGACATGGGACAGTGATGAATATAGCAAGAATTCTTGGAAGAGAAGGATGGCAATGGCAGGAGCACTGGTCCTGTCCTATGCAATAACACGCTACGTTTGTCAGCATACATTGCTGGATCAGTGGTGTCTGCACCGCTGCTGACACATTTCTTTTCTTGAACTTGCAGGGAGAACAAACTTGGCTCTTGAACTTCTGTGAGAGTAAGAAAAATGTCTCTGTCTGCATTAATTGTGTATCTTAAAATAAGCTGATCGTTTTGATTATGGTACAGAATATTGTTTCCAGGAGGAATAAAATAAAATGTCTTGCCTCTTTTAACACTGAAGATCTGTGATAATAAGGAAATACAGCTCTAAGTAAGCCCCAATGCACTATTACATTTTTTAAAAAACAACTATGTAGGAAAACCACCATCATTATAATTGAGGGAGACTATTTTTCCTGACAGCAGCTGCACTATATGTACTTACGGATCAAAAAATACCCATGTTTTAGTGTTAAAAGATTCCACCAGCTTCAAGATTCTACCAGATTCAGTTTTCATGCAAAGTTATCTTACCTCAAAAGAAAAAAAATATTTTCTCTCAAATATTTCACTTTCTGCTATCAAACTGTGCTGAAAAATCTCAGTGGACAATATTTGAACCTATGTAAAATGCCCCTACTAACAATTTTTTAAAAAACTGTAACTTGTGTTTCCCTGTAGAGATTTATGTGCCACTAGTCTTCTCAAAAAAATAGAAATAAATAAGTATGCCTAAATACTAGCTCAGATACAGTACTATTCTGTTTCTAGTGTGACAATTAGCATGCCAGAATTAAAGCATTTACTTAATTTGGTAGGAGTATTGCCTATCAATGTAAAGTGCACAACTTAGGAAACAGAAGCAGCATTTGGCTGTGTAACTCATACTTACTCAAATATCCTTCTGCAAAAAGGATTAATCAATAACTCAGAAGATAATATCAATTGTTTAAATGTAAATTAACTCAGCCTCAGTCTCTTTTAGTTTTAGAAGCAAGTTTGACACAATTAATTAAATATTCACACTCCAAAACAAGGACTTGTTATGAGAGTTGAAGGAATGCATGTCAATGAACACTAATAGAATTCAAGGCATTTTCTCTGATAGAAACTGATAATCCTACCATCTTTAATGGCAGGGTTATATAGAGGGACAGAATTGCACAGCTGGTACCTTATAACAGCCAAACTGAATGGTGGGGGATCAGGTAACTTTCATCTGCAGGAGAGGAGCCTGAAAGTGAAGAAAAGTAAAAAGCTACCTGGTGCCTTTCTAGTAACCATGCTTTCAAAAAGAAGCATACAAAAAGAAGCATCAGCCTTAAGGCTGATCATTGCACAGACTCTTTGGACCCCAAAAGAGAACATGCGGAGTGTTGGTGCTCCACATTACTTTATTCCCTCTAACAAACCATGTCCACAAGACAGGCAGGGACCAAAGGACTCATTCTTTCCATTCACCATACTGGAAGAAGGCAGCAAGAACTGCTTATTGGGAGCAGACGGAGGGAGGCAGAGTGAGTAGAAAATACAGTAGGTCTAGGTAGAAATAGCTCTTCCTTGGTTGAAGGAGTACTTTAGAGCATGGTGTGAGGAGTATTGCAGACCCCTAGTCTTTTGCATCCTTCTCACTTTTTAATGCATGGAGGTCAGAGCACCATTTTTATAAAAGCAAACCTCCATCTCCAGTGAGCTCTGATTAGGCAAAACCTCAGAATCTTACCACTGAAAGGATTTTCTGAATTCAAACAGTATAAAATAAATCTGTACGTATATAAGAGTTTTCCAGTTTTGCATTAGGCTTATTAATCAAATGCTCTATTTACCAAATGTAGCAATTACAGGGCAATAATCCACCACTTAGTAGAGATTGCCCTGCCTTTGTCCTTACATTTCCTTTCTATTCTTTTGTTCTGACTTCCACTCAGGAAAAAGTGTAAAAGCTTTCTTATTTCAGATAATCATTTTCTTCAAATTAAGTATTTATGTAACAAAATGCATAGAAATACAGTATTTGAAAACTTAGTCACTTGTAAATAAGACTTAGTCTTTTTTGGAAGATTCCAGGTAAGCCAAAATAATACCCGAAATACCCGAATACCCAAAAGTAACTGTATAGATTATTCCATTAATCTACTAAATAGTCATTCTATCCTGACAGTAGGCAGACTATTGTATCCATTTATTTTCAATATGTAAGTCTATGACTGAAATCATACCTGAATTTAATCCTGTTTCATTGTGAATTCTTTCTGTCATATTCACCAGCCCTTGCTTTACATTTTGGAAATAAATATTCAGCATGAAATTATAGCATGAAATAATCACACAAAAGTTGCCACTTCATAATAGTCCAACCACTGTTTTCCAACCTTTGCATCAACGGTACTGTAGGAAATGTTTTTTTACTTAAATTTATTTTTGGTGTATTTCTTGTACTTTGAGAACAGCCAAACACCATTAAGGTGTACCCTTTCATAATCCTGCACAGCAAGCTAGAGAAGAAAATAACAGCTCTGAATCTCCAAGATAAATCCTCACTCAAGAACATCTGGACCTTGTCCTGGACAGTTTGTCCATGTACTTTGCTAACCAGCTATCCTTTTTCTGCCTGTTAAGTATGCAGTGGGATCCATAGTTACCTTGCACTGCAGACATCATTTGTTAAGAAAGCTAACACTTTCTGAGACATGGACAGATAGTCAGCCTTAACCAACTGCCAGATTTGGACTCATGAAAGAAGATTTTCTTTCTTGTCGTTGGCAGGACCTTTGAGGAAGGGGACCATTAGTTGCACTGCTGTGCTTTGTTTCCTGGGCGCTTTGGGGGTAACAAATGCCTCCTACCACACAACCAACTGGCTGTGCAGGGTAGCGGTCTTGCTGTTTGAGGCAGTCACTCCCATCTCTTCCCTCCAGGGAGGCTCAGGAGTGCCTGTTTGCAAGTGTCAAGAAAACATGCAAGCCAAACTTTTCACAGGAGGCCTCACTGACCTAGCAGTGCAGCTCTGCTGGTCAAGGTTAACCCTAAATGATCAGATGTATAATAATTTGCAAAAAGCAAGTCTTATTGCACCTTCATTTGTGCCCTGAGCTACCAAACAAGAATTCGTGCAGAGTTCTTTTAGAAACAGGGAACACTTTTTCAAAAGAGACATGCCTCAATATGTCAGAAGATCTTGGAAAACAGTAAGTGAGCAGTTGATTTCTGTCTGCCTACATAAAAGACCTGCACTTGGTGCTAAGCTTTACATTCTTTCAGACCCCTACGAGCACAGTGGGAGTTTTTTTCTTATCAGAGGAAGCACAAATTCAACACCAGGTTTTACGCTGTGGGCTGTAAGCCATGACAATTTTTGAAACATACTGTGAATTGTAACAAGAAAGATGCCTTTTCCTTCTGCAAACCTGAGTTCAAATCTTTCCCTAGGCTACAAGGAAACACAAACATGGGGCTCTGATCCTGTTTTTCCTCTTTTGCATACATCACAGAGCTGTTGCAAACCAGCATGACTTGCAACTTCTATTAAAGGGACCAAACACCAGAAAAGAAGGGCAGTTTGTAAAGGGCAGGATGCAGCTGTAGTGAAATGCCCTGGGGAAGGGAAAGTGAGTGGGCACAGAGGGTGGAGGTACAGTGGGAGGGATGTAGAAAGTAATTGCTTGTTCTGTGCCTTCCATGGTACATGTTTACCTGTTCACTGTTTTCACCAGTGAATAACCAATTTCACATAAGTTGTATTTTTTAATGCTTCAGTCAACATCCGAACCTGAACATTCTGTGCTGGCAGCCAATACTGCAAACTGTTTTGGATTACAGAAATTATAGAGAATTTCCTTTCAAATTCTGCCTGGTAGCACTTAACTACTGCAAACATGAAGTCATGTGCCCTTTCTGCATCTGGACACTAAAACAAATTTGTTAGGAATTTGCCTGAGAGCATCAATGCTTTTTGCCTTGATTCCTTACGTCCTGGGCAAACTATAGGATTAGGACTCATGTCTGGCCATCCAGAAGCTATGTATGCATGGAACGGGATGTGCACTGCTTCATAAGTGATTGTTGCATTTAAAAAAGAGGAGGGGAAAAAAACCTGCTAGATTCTGCATTCTACAATTTATCTGACTCTTGGTTCCATGTTCTGGAAAGATCTAAACTTGAGAATATATGTGTAACTATTAGGGCCAATACTCAAACCTTTTCAGGTTCTCATCTCCCAGCTGATTTCAGTTTTGCACCTGAAATACATTGGAATGCAAATCTGGAACCCACAAGAGCAGAATAGTTCTGATGAGGAGTAAATGTTATTCGGTAAGGAGTAAATGGTAGTTGATGGGAAGTTTAGAGGAAAGAAAAAATGCCACAATGAGCAGTTTTTAGCCACCTGCCCACTACCAAAACTTTCCCTCTCAGAATCTTACACTCATCAGTGGAGGACAGGCTGAGCTCATGGTAATGGCTCTTCTTATTTCTTACCTACCAGGGTGGGTTAAAGGTTGCTAGAAGTAAGTTTCACTCTTCTGTAACATTATGTTTCCTTGTAAGTAATCACTGGTGTTGCCACGGAGATGGTATACAATAATGAATAAGAGTAAAAGAGATCCTTAGGTTCAGAAAGTAAAATCTCTTAGTAACACAGCATGAACAAGTTTGAAAATCATGCTGTGCCTTTCCCCATAGCTACCACTTGTTTCTCCTGTCTATGAAAATGCAAAGCAAGTGCAGAATTGCATCTTGTGTCAATAGCTAATGGTGGAGACAGAATATGCCAAATATTTTCTTTTAAAGGCTGTTATCCTGAACCAAGTAAACAAATCAGATGGTGTAATACTAGGATTGACTCAGAAGCAACAGGTAGGAGAAGGATGACCCCATTTCTGGAGTAACAACCACCTTTTTCATATTGCACAATCTCATCAAGGCACATCTGGGTTATAGTTTGTTAGAAGTCAAACCAACTACTACTGCTCGTGATAGTCCCATGGGCAGGATGGGGGTCATGTGCCCCAAACCAGGACCAAGAAACCTCTGGAAGTCTGGAGGTCGACGCCGTGCACAAACGCTTTCATTGGTGATTTCTCCTTCCCCTGCCATTAGGTCTTCAGACTGTATTGCCGCCTTGCTGCATTTAACCTGGAAAAATATATAAATAACTCAGACATAGAACAAAGTAGCACCTAGCAATACTCAGACATAAGCAGGGTTTTGAACAAACCTCTAAATGAAATTGATAGATCCCACTGTAACTACAGCTGGGACAGCCAATTGTGTTCTGGTTCCCTGTCTTATTTTCCATTGCACACATTTAGATAGGTCTTATGCTTTCCTGTAGCAGAGGTATAGGCACTCCTCAGTCACTAATCATTTCCCCAGCAGGAAGCGAAACCTTTGTGGCATACAGTCATCTGTGTTTACACAGTCACACAACTTAATTATTGACCACAACAGCATTTCTTTGAAGTGATTACCCTTCTTACACGGATTCCCCTTCTCCAGCAGGATGGTGTTATACTGTGTATTAAGAGGTCTTCTGCCAACCTGGGACATAGGACTTCTTGAGCTCGGACAGCAAGAGGCTAATGAATGGCCCACAGTTTCTTAGAGCTTCAGCTTTCTTCCTACCTCCTCAGAAGCAAATACATGTCTCAAAGCATCTCCATGGAAGACTGTTCCATTGCCCTTTCACACTTCTCTGCTTCTTGTATCACACAGTTTTCTTCTCAAGCTCTTTTCAGCACAGAAGGGTACAGTGCCAAGCCCTGTGATTTTGTGAAGTTCAGATATATCACAAGACAACAGAGCGTGGGAAGTTTGCTGTAAATAGAAAAGCACTGAGTTCACTGCTGGTGAACAAGTCTGCAGTTGTAAAGTGTTTGTCCCAAAACAACAACTAAGATTAGCTTTCACAGGAGGAAAGAACAGGGTGACTCACCATTGAAAGGCAAAGGTACTAATCAAAGGCAACTTTAGCAGCCCTGAAATGCAGCTTCCTCAGCAAACGATGTTCTCTCCTGCTGGGAGCGAAGGAAGTATAGAGCCTAACATAATCTACCTCATTTGGAAGTGAACTGCATCTCCCAGTCTGAACTGTGCAGGAAGTAGAAGAAAATACAACGTAAAAAGTGTAGTCTAGCTGAAGGGAGAAGAAAGCAGGAGTTGTGTGTTGGGCTGAAGGATCTAAGCTGTATAACTGAGCTGCCTGTGGTGGTGGTTTCCCCTGACTTCCACGTACCCTGAATCAAATGATGAAAAGACTTTACCTATCAAGCCTAACTACAAGGAAAAGTGCTCTGTTCCAACAGCCCTGTGAATGTTAGGAGTCTGTTACCAGCAATCCTTCTCCTATGGGCTAAAAGGCTGTCATGGACTTCCAGGTCTGGAAACAGTCAACAACCATAGTCTCATCCTGTAAAAGAAAGACCTTTCCAGCTCCATCCTTTCTGCTCCCTCACTCTACCTAATGAATGAAAGCAGATACCTGTTTCAGTGAGGCAAGGCTTGTCAGCTATTTTTGTAAGTGTTGAAACAAGATTAATTATTTCTGTTACCACAGCCATTAGCTACACTCTCTGCTATCAACCACTCACAACAATCAAGAAGGGCAAGTGTCTGAATTAGAAAGAACTGGAGATGGACATTACTTTTCCTTACAGAAGGTCCACTGCATCCTTTTAAGACCTATATAGGAGGCTCTGCTGAGGAGCATGATGTCTAAAGGAACCCAGAGTTGAACCCCAACAACCACGGGTACTACTTCTGTTATTGTGGGGTTTTTATCCAGAATCTATATGGGAAGGTGCTCCCTCTTTTATGTTCTGCAAATTTGGACTGTGTTGTGGAAACACCAGAAGTCATCTCTTATGTCAAGAACACTCGGTTAGCTGTTGATCTTTTCTCTTCTTATGTTGGAGGCAACTTTGTTCTTACATGAATGGCCACAAGAAAACATGAGGCTCCATGTTCTGATTAATCTGCAAATGCTGAACTGAGATTGTTCCTTGCGTCCTTTACAACTACATCTGAGGCAAGAGATTCCCCAAAACCTCTTTTGCTGTCAAAACACATATAATCACTATGGAAATCTGCCTCATTTGATGGATTTGTTTTTGTTACCAGCTTCCTGGATACCATCTACTTTGTTCATGAGGCAACATTTTTTCCATGGTCCCAGCTTGTTGAACTTCACCATTATAAGCACCTGTTTGTCTGATTTCCATTTATCTGTCAGTGGTGTTGTTCTTGTGTTTCCTTTTAGATTCATAAAAAGCCAGCTGCTACAATGTGCCCTCAATTTGTGGTCAAGGACACCAACTTCATATGAGGCAAATAGGATTTGAAGAGCTGTAAACAGATTATACCTTCAGAGTGACTGATAAATGTCAGGAAAAAAAAAAAAAGTCAGGTATCTTGTACTGCCAAGCACTGCAAGGTCACTCTAATGAGCCCTGTTAACAGAGGAGATCAGAGATCAGGAATTCATCATTGTCTTCTGGAAATAATGACTGGAACAGCAGAATTAAAATAGGAAAGGACACAACATACTTTGTATTAGGATTTTCACAGAAAATCTGGACAGACGACCTCAGTGTTCTTTCCAATTTTTAGGACCACTGAAAAGAGGAAGAGAATCGCAGGCCAAGGCTCCAAGTTTCTTGATCCCAGATTTGATAGACCAAGGGCGGTTCATAACTGATGGTCTAAGGCCAGAGGAAGGAAGCATAGGGCTGTACTGGGCTGCAGCTCTACCCCCAGTCTGTGGGATCTGGCAGCTTGCTGAGCCTCAGCTGCCTGGACGGAGCCCAGGTGCTGGGAAGTGGCCGAGGCAGAAAGACCCTCTAGCAATCAAAAATAGGAGGGTAGGGGGAAATGAGCAAGATGAAGAGATATGAGGGGAATCAGCCAAACGGGGTGAAAATGAGGTAAGAACAAATATGCTATAGAAATAAAAGAACAAAGTTTAAAATGAAGGAGAGTTACACAGTATTATGCTCCTCTAGGTAGTGCACCTGTAATTTCAGAGTGAAGAAATCCCGGTGGAGTCAGGAAGGACACACATTCCTCCTTGGAAGACTTCTGCCACCTCTACCATTTCCTCAGGATGCCCCTACCTTGTCGAGAAATAAGAAAGGTAGTTCAGACTGTAAGGAACTGCAGGTTACCTGCCACAGCTATCTGCAAGATTTAATAAATATAACTGATGCAGCAGATATAACAGACACCTCCATGTAGATAAAATTGTGTGAGCAAAATGTTTCTTTTACCAGTTTCACATTGGGGTGAGGGGGAAGGAAATATTAAAAAAACAGAGCTGTGACCACACCAGCGTGCTCAGCAGTGAAGTATGTTAGTATTTCCCTGGAAGCAAAACATTCAGTTCAGGCACAATCACCGCATTACTCACATTTTTGTCCTCTCTGTTAACACCACAAATGAAAGTGTGAAGTGTGGAGGTGGCTTGCACGCTGTATAATGCCAGGACTAATGTTTAACTTCCCATAAGCCAACTGGCCTGAAATCCTGGAACTGAGGTTAATGCATGCATACATGGAGCCACCACCTATCTCTGCACAAGAATGCATAGGGGAATCTTTCTTGTAGCACCGCCAAGAACATTTACATTTCTTTTGGGGTTCTGTAGTTGTGATCTGAAGTATTTTTTTTTCACCTAGAATGATACCTTACGTCTAATCTTCATCTTTACAGTTCATTTCTGAACTCCTGTGATTTAGCTTTACTAAAGCAGTACTCTACTAAAGTACTGCTCTCTAGCAGTATCGAATTTAGGTTATTGACAAAAGGCTGCATTTTGAATCAAGATCACAAATGTTCAAGTTCCCAGCAACTGCAAAATACTCTTCATCCAGAGGAGGATGTGCAAGGCTTTTTTATATATACAGCACCTTTTGTCTGGTTAGCATTAGCTATTAAGTTAGCACTAGCTTTGTCTTTGCAGTGTTATCTATGTTGCCATATATCAGAATCAGTAACTAAAGTTTAAAAAGGCTCCACTGGCTTACGAAATTTTATATGATATTTAACGTAATACTCAAGCTAGTTATTCAACCCCTCTGTTTTATTTTACAAAAGTCGGTATGTTTTTATTGCCCTATACAGAACTTCAAGAGTTTAATGGATGTTCTTCCTTTTCAGGCCAATACCATCTAACTGCAATGACTTTAAGAACTGGTTATTTTCCATTCTGAAAAAATGCATGAACTAATACCACTGACAGCAGAGAAAATGAAATAAGTAGAAATTTATGGCTAGCCAGTCTTGTTCTGCTTGGTCATAGTGATGATTCACTCTTTCTCTGCTTGTTCTCCTCTCAGTGCAATACTTGACACTGTGGTAGATTATCTGTTAATGAAAGCATTTTCTCTTGCACAGAAGTTTCAGGGCCAAATGGAAACAATAGCTGACCAAAAATTATAAGCCCAAGGACTCGCACTGCAGTTTTTCTTCTACATGGCATTGTCTTTCTGTGTTCCTACATAAGAGCAAATTCCAGCACCACCTTCTTTGTGTTTACCTGCCAAAGCACTTGCTACACTGATCTCACCCCTTTGCTTGCTTGATGGGCCTGGTTTGGAGCCAAGTCTCTGCTCCCTAATCCTACTGCAAATCCTACAGAGGGAGGATGTGGAGCCTGGTGAGAAGTGTGTGGACCTGAGGTTCCCTTCTCCAACCTGAAAAGACAGCAGTGAGCAAAAGCAAAGCAAATCATGTACTGCCAGGCACTGAAGGAATTTACTTTCTCCTGAGCCACCTCCTCAGCGGTGCATGCTGTGTGACGTGGTGAGCACAAAGAGGAAGGCCAGTCACACAGCATTACTCTGTGTGAGCACAATAACTCCTTAAATTCTTTCTTTTTCTTAGAAAAGCACATTTGGGAAGGATTGTTTTAAGTGCTATTTCCCTATGTTCTGTGCGATTGCAAACTAAGCCTTTTTGTTATTAAAACTGCATAATTGCCAGAAAAGTCAGTGGGTGCTAATGCCTGCATAGGCACCTAGCACAAAGCGGTTCTAGCCACGGAGAACTCAGTACAAAAGGAGAGGATCATTCCCCCATGACTCACACTGGAGCTGGTGGGACCACTTCTGCAGTCCTTCTCTTCACTGGGGTGAAGAGTGGAAGGGCAGGCCCCACTCTAGCAGTGTCTTTTATATAAACAAGTCACAGAGAAACAAAGATTGTGATTCATGGAGGTTGCTATGATACCTGAATCGCGTAGATTCGGTGTCATTCAGGGGAGTGCAATCCCTGAAGGTACAGTAGGATTTCCTTCTGCAGCCGGCAGGCAGACACAATTTCAGCACTTACACCGCAGTATGTATTAAACCCCACCAATCTAATAATATGTTCATTTGCTGACCCCTGAACAGCACCCAATACTGCAGTGGTGTAGCTAGGCCATATAGTGTGGATTATATTGCTGATTTGGAGTTAAAAATAAGAATGAGGACCCCATTTCTCTTCTCCTTTCTACCATGGTAAAGCTGCAAAGAATCCCCCCCGTTACAGCGGTGGTGCTGGGTTACGTGCACCACCACAATGGAATTCAGGTTTTGGATTGCCTTGTGGTCCCAGAGGAATGACAGCTATGTCAGGTACACTAAATGATAATTTTTAGTAGTCCAAGAAATGGATGGTGCTTCTTAACCCTTAGGGTCTACTTCCAGTCCCAATAGCTCAAAAACAGCATTTATGGGAAATTCCTATGGAATTGAATAGGGAATGACAAGCTTTCTATAGAATGCTTAGAACAACCCAGAGAGTGCTGCCACGGGGATGTAATTCTCCATTCAAACCTATTAGTTGTTAAATTTCTATGGAATCTTACTGATTTCTTCCCCATTCAATTCAATAAGGCTTTTCCATAGAAAAAACCTGCACCTTTACTGCAGCCTACACAGACACAAGGCAGAATAAATCTGTATTGTTTAACAGGAGGTAAAATTGCTACTTTTCTTTTCTGTTATATACAAGGTGGGAAGTCTCTGCTGCTAAATTCCAAGCATTTGATATGCAACAAAAATCAGTTCATACTAAACACAGCTTGTTTCAAAAAAGTATCATTATAAGTTAGGCTTAACTAACAGCAAACTAAAAGTATTCCACAGCATTCACAGAGGTCTCTCCAATAACTATCAGCCTTAGAAGAACACAGAGGGTGGATTTATGCCTGCCATAAAATTATTGCTTAGGGTAGAGTAATAGCACAGTCAAATTTGGCTTCTGCTGATTAGTATTTAAACAAAACAAAAAAAACCAACAAAAAAAAACCAAGTCTGAAAAACCAGTGTGAAGTTACTGTCCAAACACATAGAAAAGCTGAATTCATTTTAAGCTCCATTAGCAACACAAAGGGATAGAAGAAGCTGACACCCCACCGCCACTGGCAGCAGTGCGAAGGCTCCAGCTCACTTCAGAGGGGCCAGGGCTGCTGCCAGAGGGCCTGCCAGCAGGAAAACTGGTAATGTTGTTGTGAGAACAAGAAGAGCGAGTAAATATTAAAAGCAGATGCCGGGCCAAAAAGGTGCATGAGATTGCCCCTGTTCTTTACGCAGCAAGAGCTCTGAGACCAATTTTCACTTCTTCGGTGTCATGAAAATGTAATTCACTCACTCTCCATCCAGATACAAGTGTTGCAGTTTCTGTGAGCAGTAATTATGTGGGGGAAGCTTTATCTGCTGGACAGAGTCCTTTGATTGCAAATTCATAATTTATAGGCAAGACACTTGAGGAGAGAAGCAAAAATTGGTCTCAGAAAATTTCTCAGCACCATTGCTCCCTACAGACAGTTCTGCCAGCCAAAGACTGCCACATGTCAATATGGCCTCAGGGACTTCCGTCTGTCCCCTACCTTCTCATCTCAGGACACCCAACACACACTAAGGTTTGTTGCGCAGCCTTGTTTGACGGCAAAGATGAGGAAGTAGGTGCTGCGGAGCTGTCTGAGTAAGGTCAATGCCAACCATAGGTTCCCGTACACAACAGAGGTCCCCAACTAGCTTCCCAAAATGGTCCAAAAGTGAGCAGTGCCTCGCAATCTAATTGCCTGCACATGCATGGTAAATATGGTGAAAGTAGGGGTCATCAGTATTTCAGCTCCTACCAGCCTGGTAGGTTCTTCTAAATTGACTTTTAAAGAGAACAGCATCCTTGTCTTCTCCTGTCTGCACGTTGGAGGGAAAAGCCCTCAGATCCTATCTCTGTGTTTACCCCTATCTTCTGTCAAAATGAGTAGCTGGTTCTCTTTTGTTTCTTGTTTTAATTTTGAGTTTGGTTTGTTTGTGTTTTGTGAAAACTAGTCATACAGATGGAAGTTGCTTTGTTTGATTCAATGCCTCTTGCTATAGGCATGCTGCCTTTCTTCACTGAATTTATAATTTGGCTATCGATGTTATTGATGTTCCCAGAGGGTTTCGTGCATGGAGCTCAGGGTATCCCACAGCAGCAGAGATCTCTTTGGCAAGTTCTATGTCAGAAACAAGGTGTGAAAAAATACATTTTAATATCATATGAAAAGCCTGCAGATATTGTAAAATAGATGATCAATATAATGAAAAAATGTAATTATGCCTGGTGTAGAGCTAAAATAGTGTAAACATGAGTGGTAATTGAAATGAACATCATGTTCGAGCAGAGAAACAGCAGATGTGATTACCATAGTGCAAGCATTAGGAAAATGGGGTGGGATGAAGCCTGAAAGAACGAAGTGAAGATGTCTTGAGGGGAAACAGAGGAGAAGATATCGGGGACGGGCTAATCCTTGGCTCACCTAGCTAGTAACTCATAATTCTCATTTAAACCCTGAAGAGGGAAAGAAACTCAGAACTGGTCACTATTCCTTGTACCAGCAGCTTCTCTCCAGCAGACTCAAACTAGTGATCCCAGGGGTTTGGCAGGCAATGCTGGCATGGAGCCACGCAGTATTCATCTGGCTCCTGGATTTGTTTTTGGCCTTCTGACAAAAAGCCTTACTTCTTCCTGTAGAGGGTTGATTAGCACTGCTCCTTCATTTAATGTTACTGCAGAGCTTAAACCTTTTTCATGCAGAAAATGTAGAAGATTGCCTCCCTGAGCACCCATTCACCAGCCCAAGCCACTTCAGTTCCTGAAGTGAAATGCTGCTGGCAGAGTGTCTTGTAATGGCCATCAAAACCTACTTCAGTGGCTTTAAGTAAAAGTAATTGTTTTCATTAATTCTTTATCCATATGGAATAGAAAACGGTGTGGGCTGAATCCTGACCTCAGTTACATCTTGTTAAATCTGGAGGAACTGTTTAGTATCTGTAAATGGAACATAAACTGTAAGTGATCCGTAGAGTGAACATCAAGAACACCACAAGGATTTTTGCTGTGACTTCACGCCAAGTCAATAAAGCTAACACAACGATACTTTATTTCATTTAGAGGAAACGTCTGTGGGCCACAAACACTTATTTTTCATGCTTACAAACATTTCAGTAATAATACAAATGAATAAAATACAAGCAAAGAGGAGAAAAGTTTTATTAAAAATCTTATTTCTGCTTTTCTGATACTTTTGTATTGAACCCTATTTAAAAAACAAAACAAAACAAAACAAAAAATCTGTTCTTTGTTGCCATAGCAATAGATTCCCAGGGTGAAATTATATCATACTGCCTTTCTTCTAGGTTTCTGCAATGTGCAATCACCACCCACTCTCCTTCATTACCATCAATAATCAGCAAAACCTCCCCACCCCCAGCCTCTCTACATCTGCATGTTTTGGGGTGGAGGGCATGGTAGTTATTGTTTTGACAGGTGTATAGAAGCCAAGTGAATTCTCAGCATGCTGAGGAAGCATGGGGTGTGCTGTCTGAAATGTCTCCAGTCTGGTCCCTTCCGACGATGCCTGTGAGCACCCATCCATCCGCAATCCCGTACCTCTTCTGCACACACGCTCACTGCCGGTGTCAGCTCTACAGCACCACACTGTGATCTGCTGGGAGGGGTGGGAGCAAGCACCTGCGCTAGCCTGGCATTGCCAAAGCAATGTCAAGTTTGAAGTAGAACCCTGATTTCCTAAGGTAAAATGCTATTGCATTAACTCAGTGTGCCACCCCACCCTTGCACCACAACAACTTCAAAATTAACACCTCCGTAGCAGATCGACAGACCGAGCAGAGCTTGCAGAACATGCACCACGGTCTGAAGATTAGGACACCACATAATGTAATTTAGCAAGCTTGTACCAGGAAAAAATAAAATAAAATAAAATAAAATAAAAAAATCCTGGCCTCCATGTAATTATTCTGAAACAATGTACAGTTACCACTTTCTTGCTGAGTATCTAGCCCTGTGTTTACCAGTATGGGTATTTCTCCAAGGTTGGATTCACACACACTTTTTTAATACGAAATCCCCCAAATCAAAGCAACTGGTTAAGTTAAACAGTTAATTTATGTTAAGCACTGACCTTGTTTTAAGTTATCCTGGCTCCATTACTTTAGAGGACTGAGCCAATTTATTATAGTGATTTACACCAGCCGAAGAGCCAGCCCTGGATAACTTTCTGACATTTAATATTACTGAACATTTTTCACTTTATTTGAAATAGAGGACAGTGTTCTCTAGTGTTTCTTCATGTTGTCACTACTTACATAAAGCAACGCAACTGCAGATTTACCAAGAGCACTGAAGGGACATGAGCTTCCTCCTTCCTCCTCCTCCAGTCCCAGTCCTTTTCCTGCTTTCGCTCCAGAGTCAGAAGTCCTGGGCATACGGCTGAGCCAGCAACCCACCCACCTCCCTCACTCGGATTCCTGGCTGCTTCTCCCCTGAGAGATGTTCACCAGGTTTTCAGTAGTAATTTCTAATTTTATCTGAATTTCTTGGTATGTCTTTGTTGTTCTTTCACACATCCTGACTAGACTTTTCTCTCATTGGCCAGCTTGTAAAATATTTTTGTTTTCTAAATATTGGTATTCTTTTGCAGAATAAAAATTGTTTTTCTAATTAAAAAAAAAAAAAAGTTTCTACTTAGGTAAATAGAATATACTGTAAAAAAAAAAAGAAACTGCTTTGCACAGTATTATGTATTAGGTCTTTGCAACAGCGTGATAGCTGAAAGTCAAAAGGAAAAAAAGAGCTGCATGACAGAACTCTTTCTCCTTGCCTGTCACTTAAATTAGCTGCTAAATATGGTTTCAGGTACAAGACACGTCATTGTTTGTACATGCCTTTGTTAATTCAGGAACAAGGTGTTTTGAATGCTTACTGCCCATTTAGTAATTCTTTATGGATACAATAGTATCTATTTAAGCAAATGCATGTAAATAATGTATCAATTTTGTATGTGATTATGAATGAATCATGATGCTACTTTTATGCTAAGAATACTAAAATAACATTCCGTATTTTAATGGTGGACAAACCCATGCTACTCCCTATGTCTTGAAGTCAGGAGACTACTCTGGATTTGAAAACCAGTGCCTTTATTTAAGCCCATAAGTAAGAATTTCACTCTTTGTTCTGCAAGGTGCTGCATGCTTGGTTGCTACCCAGCAGAGTGATTATAAACTCTCCAGCCTGTACCTATGTGAACAGTGGTTTACTCCACCAGATTCAGAGTTCACGGTGCTATGTCTGGCATCTAGACCTCCAGATCTGCTTTGCCAAATCTCAGCTACAGATTCCTGCAAGGATTTTCCATCCTCATGGGCAACTGTGACAATCACTAATAAAAAAATATATTGTTTTTGGCAATGACAGCAGTAACACCACTTGTCACACATGTTCTGTTTGTAGCTGATGAGCCTTTAGGGTCTTTGGAGAAGGAAGGTCCCTGGCTCAGGATGTAAAATCCTCCTGAAACAGCTGAGTATGTAGGTATATGGCAGCGGCTCTTCCTTTGAAAATTGCACAGAAAGAAAATAATCACCAAAACATGGAACAAATAATCCATCTGTCCTAGTAGCTGAACTCATCCATCTATCCCAGTAGCTGAACTCATTAAGTAACTTGTTCAGCTTTATCTGTGATACAATAATAAATTGATTAAAGGGACACAATACTAAATGAATTAAAGGCATGCTGGGAGGGATTAATTCAGCTGGGGAAAATGGATTCTATCCCCCTTTTAACACATCCTGCATCATACAAAACGAGAGGTGCTCACTGCTGGTCCTCCACACAACGGTTGCATCCTGCCTTGCTTTGGAAATTATTGTTTTGGCCCAGAGCCCTTCCTCCACCAGGTTTACTCCCAGCATACTCCTAGCAAAGAGGTGCCATCAGGGAAACTGTCATGACTTTCTGACCTTCGGCAGGCTATCGTAGCCATCCATAGCAAGGTGGAACACACTTAGGTTGTGTTACCTTGAGCTAACAATGCAACAAGGGGAAATAAAGGGAATGGGGAATGCCAGGGAACCAAAATTCAGCAGGCAATGGCCAGGCATCACAACCATTCTCTTTAGGCCAGGTGAAGTTAGAGATCAGCCTCAGAAACTGGCATTTCATCAGGACAGATTTTTTTGATACCACAGGGAACTTCAGCTGACCGGATTACAGTACTTGAACAATATACAGTATCTCTTAATCAGCCAGCCAAGATTGTGTCACTTACTTACACAACAGAAGCCTCTTGTACTTTTTTCCGCACCCTTTTGCTTGGTGAATCCAGCAGTTTGCAAAAGCTTAGTTATACTCCTACCTAGCTCTCTGCGTGGCACACACTCAGAAATGCTCTGCAGGATCAGAATGAGTCATGGTCAGTACCTGGGCAAAGGAATCACATGCAAAGGAAACTGAGCACAAACTTCAAATTTCTCTCTTCAGAAATTCCAGCACAAACGTTTCATTGCCTGCTGCACATGTAGGCGAGATAGGCAGAAGGAATGTATGGGCATGAAACATGCCAAACATGATTACTCTATCTCCCAAACATCTAGATGACAACTCCATGCAGACGAACTTGTTGTAGATTCATGCTTAGGGATATTTTGCTTTCAGAAATGCCCAAATACACTGAGCAAATGCTGCAAAAGATTCAAACAGACATTTTTTTTATATGCTAATGATTTCACAGATAGGTATTTTACCAACAGCTGGAGAGTGCTACTCTCTTAACACTCCCCCTAGTCAGGGTGCCAGGCAGCTGATAAGTTCATCCTGTCCCATGATTTTCAAACTGCTTCCCTTGGTTCCCCAGTATTTTGAGGAATCTGTATCATGTACTAATCCAACAAAAGAAATCTCCCACACTTTTACCTTTAAATATCACCTGCTGTATCTGTTCCGGTTTAACACTAGTCAAGTCTTGAGTTATGAGCTATTCTCCTACAAAAATTGTGATAGGCACATGCAAGCACCAGTGTGAAGACAGAGTTTTGGATCAGCACATTGTACAGATTTTGAGATTCCCTTGGTAAATGTTCTTTCAGAACAGAAGATGCAATAATGCTAGCTGTAGTAACAAGATATTTAATACGGACTCCACAGCAGTATATCTGTCATGCCAGACCTACTGAGACAGGAAAAATCTGGGGCAGCAGTTAAGAGCATTAATGACTTTACATCCAGATTTTCCAGTGCATGCTCAAAGGAAACACCATCACGTAGGTGTCTTGGCTCATGGGAGCTGACAGAGACGGTCTTAGGGACTAACTGGAATAAGGAGTTAAGTGTTAGCAGAGCATCTTTTTTTAGTCATCACCACTCACTTCAGGTGCAATATTGTGCAAATCAGACTGATCCTACAGACATTCTGCATGTAGAGTTTAGTCACATTTAGTTAAAAAGGAGGAAAAAAAAAAATTACTTCAAGCAATTAAATACACATCCATGGTTTTGGGGTTAAAACCCATATCCAGCCTGCACTTCCAATGCCTCATCTGTAAAATGATTACATTAAATACTACTCAGCATTTACTTCTAAGGATAAGGCTATGACCGCTGTATTACCATACTATGCCAAAGGAATTTGAACCCACAAGTGGCTTTGCCAGGCAGTGAGCCAAGGCCAAGTGTCAGCAAGCACGTTTCCCTTCTAACAGCTGACATCAGCAGTAAAGTGGTGTGAGAGGTTTGGCTGACTACAGCACCAAAAGATACCGCCACAGGCACTGTCCCACCGACCTCCTCTGCCCTCCACATGGCTTTCCCTAAAGCTGGTTCTTATCCCTGGCAAGCGCAGTGAGTGCCTGTTCAGCATCTACGAACACAAATACTTAACAACCCTCACTGCTACAGCGGTGTAGCAAAGGATAATTAAAGCAACCAATGTTTGCAAAGCATTTGGGGAGCACCGAATTATATATTATATAAATTTAATTACCCTTATTAACCTTTTTTTCTTTTATAAATATACTTTGATTTTTTTGTTTGCCTCGTGACTTTAATCGTGGAGCCTCTCTTAGAAAAAGTAAAAAGAAGAAATAGACATAAAGACAGGACAGCAAGTGCTATCTCATCCTGTCGTCCATTACCTCTGGAAGCTCACTGATCTGAGTAAATATGTTTTCGTGCTATCACATATTACTGATCTGCTGAACTTTTACATTTCAAACTGAGCGGCTGGAATTCTAATGCATATTGTGCAAGAAGCTGATGCAAAGCCCATTGTTTTATGATAGTAAGTGTTGTAAATTATTATTATTAAACATGCATATCACGAAACTGAGATGTCAGTCAAGTTCAAGGTTTATAGCACAACATACTGTACAAATAAGGCCTTCAATTTCTCTGTAAAAATCTTGAAGTAGTTTGAGAATTACTAAGGACTTCCAGCAAGTGCTTTCTTGATTTCTTCTTTCAGATGTAGGTTTGGAGTATTCTTTGGTCTGACTGATGAAAATTTACCAAACATGCTGTTACATATTTGATTGGTTTTGTTTTCATAGGAAATCAAACTCTTTGAGCTCAGAATTAAAAAGCCAAAAATCTAAAGGATTTTCTCATGCTACTTTAGAATATGTATTTTGACTTGTGGAGTATGTAATCCTATATGCAACATAAAGTTGTCTTATACTATTAAAAGTAACATTTTAACTAAATATTACAAATTACACATTCACCTTACTTAAATTACATGTTAACAAAATCTTTGTCAAAATGTTTTGACTTGGAGTAAACCTTTTCAGAAAGAAACAGTTCTGCCAAAAATTTAATCATTTGCAGTTTGTTTTCTGTTAAATAAATATACAATAATACAGAGACCAAATCTACGTGGGAGAATAGTTAAAGGAAATCTAAGTCAAAGAGATGTAATTGCTGTTTATTTCTGATTGTGGTTAGTGGTTATTCTTAGGTCATTTGTCAGACGCTTTCATAATCTTAATTCAGCTTCAGGGCAAGACCCATCCACTGTCTGTGAGGGCATTGTCACAGAAGGAATGGCATACACCTTTGTAACCCAAACTCCAAAGCGCTTTGCCCATGACTCTGGTTTTGGGCTTTGATTCAGGGAGGTGCTGAAACATAGGCATTTAAGCCTTCAAGTAGTTCTGATAATCTGCTATTCGCTGGTCCATGTCAGGCATTCAATTAATTGCCTTGCCCAATAGAGGCTTCGTTGGGGGGTATGCATGGTATGGGTCCCTGATGAATAAACTCGTGAATTAGCAGATCCTAGGTTATCCGTAACCTTCTTGGGAGATGAAACACTTTTTTTTTTTTTTTTTTAATAAGGAACTGACATAAATATCTAGAGAATATGAGGCACTAATCTTTCTGTGGTGCTTTCAGAACAGCAACGCTGATAGTTTTCTGTGAACTTGACCTTTATGTGGCTTCCAAAACACAGCAATTACATGAATTTTATCAATTTTTAACAAAATAATTTAAATGCTAAGGAATGATTTTTCCAGCCTGCAGAATTTACTCTGCACCACTTGGTTGAGTCTACTTACAGTGCTAAAGTATTGCCTTGTGAAGCTTCAGATCCTGCCTTCTTTGTCAGCAGCTTCCTTGTGAAAGGAATCGATGGATTCAGTTTACTTTCTGAGGGATGTGAGCCCTAATCACAAAAGTCACTGGCACATCTGGAGCTCCTTTTGTAGGAAAAATGCTTTGGGTTTGCCAAAACTGAGTGTCTCTGTGACACTAATGGTCACCCTCCCATTCTGGTGTCATCCCTGGTGTCTCTGATGGATATGGAAGAGCAACGTTCAGGGGCAGTAACTAGACTGCCTTGTGAGAAATCAAAACAGGTAGGAAAACCCTATGAATCAGCTCAGAGAACATCACACACGACCCAGAAAATTGCTTTTATAGTCATGTCAAAAATAAATGCTGATCTCTTAAAAAGAAAACTATACACAGAAGAAATAATAGCCTGCCTAAGTAATGTATGTTCTTTGCCATAATTAGTATCTTACATTATTAGGAGAGACATCTCACCTGGATGACAGAAACAAATCAGACAGTGATCTTGAAAAGATTTATCCTGAAGAAATACACTTAATATGCTTCCTTGTCTGTTAACTTTATGTAGAAAAGGCTGTGTAGATTCAGTAACAAAGTGGCTGAAGAGGGCTATAAATCACTTGACTTGCAGAAATAATGTAGCTTTCCTTTCACTTAACACTGCTTGGGGATACAGATGCTTTCTGCAAATTTGAATTCTTCGTAATATTTATTGAAAAACAGAAGACTTGATTTTCTACATAGCAAAATATATATGAACCACTTGGCGCAGTAAGCTAGCAGGTACAAATCACTCCTTTGAAAACACATTTGTTGCTATTAATCTTGCTCCTGATCCTCTTTCATACTGAAATAATCTTACCGACATCAGTATCGCTCCTGATTTACAACAGTGTAACTAAGGAGTTAATCTCACTTTATTATTTCTGTTATATCACAATAAACGAAAATACAGATTGGCTTGAAATCACGGAACCATGAAATCATGGAGATTTTGCTACTGAGTTTATTAGGGTTGGATTTCACCCAATGTGCTATTAAACCTGTAAGCATAAACCACAGTCACAATTGCTGAATTACATTTGACAGCAATTTAAAATTATTTTTCCCACTTACTATGTGTGCAATCCAGTATCATTCTCATGGAAGTTGATGAGCATTTAAAAAGCATAGTGATGGGGCTGGGTTTTCACCTAGATTAAGTGTTCCCAGACTGCAGGGCAAGTGCCACCAGGGATAGGCAAGCCCTTTTAAAGTGGACTGCGTCAAACACAACCAGCTGAGTATTTCTCTGGAGAAACAGAAACGGTGCTTCAGCTGGCAAACTTCTTCTTTTGTACCTGTGTATACCACAGCACCGCCATGCTGCCGCGGCTGCCTTCGCTCAGGTGGAGCTTGACTCCTCCTCATGCACACGACGTGGTGACATGTGCTGTTGCTGCTGCCACAACAGCAGTCAAACACAACTCTCAGGTCCACCGAGGGGCCTCGTCAGCAAGATTCAGGCATCCCAGATCTAGATGGACAGGCGACAGGGGCAAGATTTCCCCCTTCAGATATGGTTATTAAATGAAAGGGAAACAAGAAACATTTTAAGCAATTCATTCTTCTGTTGATCCTATGCATCTCGGTAATTATCTCGGTTACGGTGTATTGATTTCAACGTGCGCCTGCTCTCACTTGAATCAATAGTGAAATTTCAGTTGCTGCAGTTAAAGCAGGGCTGGGTCATAAGGAGTAATACTGAATCGTGTGTCTGAGTAGCGCTTGCAATGCAATATACATACAAGCTACAACTGACGTTATTCTTGTATGAGCTCAGGACCATCATAAAAAAATCCCAAAACAAAGAAGTGAAAAACATCTGAAGATCAAGCAAGGTTAGAGTGCTTCACATTTCATGGGCTGGCTCCAGTGATTGTCCTCATTTCCAGCAAAGGAAGAATCTCTAAAACCAAAATGAACTTTTGAACCTGTATCCAGTGTTTGTTAAAAACCTTGAGCTGTGATGAAAATCTGACAACCTAAAGTGTGTGAGTCATGACTTTGAAAACCTGTTAGAGATAAATATGTAGAAGATCGGCTGAAGACAAGGCACAGCATGATACTCCTGCGTGTCTGGCTATAAATCAAATAGTGAGGGGTGCATGGTTTTGAATGTAGCTCAGTCTGGGGAGACGCCACCACGCTGCCCTCTTTGAAGGTGGCTTTATGTAACTTCACATCCAGCGATCCATTCGGATGCCCTCCCTCCACGTTACTGCTGACATCAGTGGAGGCGGAAAAATTTTTGACACTTGTCCAAGGTCACGCCTTGAAAATTTATTTCACCCCAGAAAATTTCAGGGCTTCTGTACTGGTTGCCCTGCACCTGAAGGCAGCCAGGCTCTCTCAAGTGCTAAGCCAAGTTAAGTGTAAAATCGTACGACTACATTGAACTTTTCTTCACCTTTGATGAGCAATTCTCTTTCCGAGACGTCTCAAGAGTTCAGATGGAAGTTAAAAGCTGTTCAGTTACTTGACATTACATACTCCCTCGAGGCTGAGCAGCACGGACGGGAGGACGGGAGGAAAAAAAACTCGCTTCCAAAACGTAAGCAGTAGCCTAAGTTCCGAGTTGGCGTGGGACCAACACGCTGCAGAAAACACCACGCGCTGGGAAAGCTGAACCTGAGCAGCAGCAGCAGCAGCAGCACGGGCCAAGCCGGGGAACCGTCGCAAGCGCCACAGGCGAGGTGCAATGCTCGGCGGGGACAACTCGGTCCGTTCGGCATTGAAAAAATGCTCCCTGTTGTCGCCTGGTGGTAGGCGAACACCTGCGGACTGCGCCTAAACGCTGACTCTGCGAAGGGCCTAAGGAGAGCCCAGGGGGCCGGGGGGCTCCCCGCCGCGAGCCCGGCGCCGGGCAGGCTCTCCGCGGGGCCGGGACCACCCGGCGCGCCCGGCCCCAGCCCCCCCCCCGCGAGGCTGCGGCGGGCCGCCCGCACTCGCCGCTGCCCACCGCGCCTGGGGCGGGAGCCGGTGCGGGGCGGCGGGCAGGACGGCGCACCGCCCGCTCTGTTCCGCGGGACCGCTTTTTTTGGCGGAGCCGGCTGCCAGCGGCGGGAGGCCGGAGGCCGCCAGCCCCGCGGCTGCCCCGCGCCCGGCTTCAGCCTGCCCGGGGCGGGGGCGCGGCCGCCGAGCGGGGCGGGGGGAGGCCGGCGCCAGCGCACACAATGGCCGCGCCGGCAAGCCGCCCGCAGGCCCGCGCCGGGCGGGGGGGTGGGGGGGGGCACGCCGCCGCGGGCTCCCCTCGCCGCCGGGCCGGGGCGGGGCGGGGCTGGGCGGGGCGCACCTGGCCGTGGGCGCCCGGCGGGGCACGGCACGGCACGGCACGGCAGAGCAGGGCAGGGCAGGGCAGGGCAGAGGCGGGCAGGCCGCGGCGTGGGGCGGGGGGGCGGCGGGCGGCTTCCCATTGGCCGGGCGGCGGAGCCCCGCGCGGCGGCGTCGCGCGGTGGCTGCGCGCCGGGCGGGAGCGGCCGCGGCGCTGTCGCCGCCTCACGGGTCGCCGAGCGGCCGGGGCGCCGGCGGCGGCAACAGCAGCGGGTGAGGGGCGGGCGGGCGGGCGGGCGAGGGAGGGAAGGAGGGAGCGGGCGGGCGCCGCCGCCGCCGCCGCGGGGACCGGCCCCGCGAGCCCCTGCCCGGCGGCGGGGAGGGGATCCCCCGCCTCGCCCGCCCTCCCTCGCCCGGGGTCAGGTGCGGGGATGCCCGGGGGCTCCCGCCGCAGGCCCGGCGGCACGTCCCGGTTGACTGGGCAACGGAGCCGCGGAGGAATGCGGCGGGCGGGCGGCTGGGCGGCGGTGCGGCTGCCGGGGAAGGGGCGGGGGCGGGGGGCGCCGCTGCTTTCTTCTCCCGGCGCCCGGGCAGGGGCCGGGGAGGCGCCCTCCGGCCCGCGGGTGCCGCTTCCTTCGGGGGCGGCGGCGGCGGCGGCAGTGACGCCGCCCGGCCGCCGGCAGGGGCGTTCACCTCCGCGCTCCTCCGCAGGGCGCGCAGCCGAGCGCGGGCCGGCCCCGGCGGCTCCGGGGCGCTGGTGATGAGGGCGGCGAGCAGGGGCTGAAGCCGGCGAGGCGGCGGCGACCATGACGGTGTTCAGGCAGGAGAACCTGGAGGAGCACTACGAGACGGGCGAGGACCTCGGCAGGTGGGTGCGGGCCGGCGGCGGCGCCGGGCGGCGGGAGCCGTCGCCGCTGAGCGCGGCGGGGCAAGGGGCGAGGGCAGGCGCAGCTCCTGCCGCTTGAGATGCCCCCGCGTTGCCTTTCCACCCCCTCTAAGGTGCCCGGAGACGGGAAATGCAGTTGGATTTTAAGCTACGGCGTGTTTGCTTTTTTAGTACGGGTCTGAGGGGGGTTTGGACTCCCATTACTACCTTCTGTGATTCTACGATTACTACCTTTTCGGCGTGGTGCCCATCCGGGTGTCGTGCGGCGCGGACGGGAGTACCGGCTGCCTTCGGGCCGGAGGGGCAGCTGTGAAATCCTAAGGCTTGCTGCTGTTAGCCAGGCGGGTTAAACTGACTGGAAACGTGGTGGGTTTGTAGGACAGAAGTTTGCATTGTCAGTAGTGGAGGACTCCGCATGTATGGCGTGTTGGTTTTGCTTTAATAACGCGGTTAAAGAGGCGGGAGAAACTCCATTTCATCAGTAAGTACTACTGCGGTGAAGATCACTTTCTGGGCATCGCTGCTGGACCTGGAAGTCGGATCAGGGGATGCGAGCAGGGCGCCGCAGATGAAGCGCTGCCTGCTTGAACCGCAATTCTTGAATGCTGTATGGTCATGTTCCTCCGAGCTCAAGCCATTAGTCATGCCTTGTTTTTTCAGTGCTGTCTGTGTTTTAAAACTGTCAGTTTAACACTGAATTGTGTTACGTGCGGGTCCCTTTCATCTTCCTTCCTCCTTCTTTAAGGGAGAATCCAGTGGCATTTTAGCACACCAGTATGGCAGAATCCTTTCCTACTGTTCCTCTTGGTGATTTCAAAGCTTAGGATGAGTGTTTAATTACCACAGGGCAGTGTCTGTGGGGCAGATGATCCCACATCTACTTGTGTATACTTTTCCAGTGAAGGGTCCAGTAGTAGCAAATGTTGTGAACAAGGTAGTGGCATAGGCAGGAACTTAGAAATAGAACACTGTGTCTTAAAAAAAACAAAACAAAACAAAAAAAAAACCCAAAGGAACAAAAAGACCCCACATTATCAGAAAGTTCATTGGACTGCATTTAAAATAAACCTCACCCCATTTATGTACAAGCTTGTCGCTGTGACTTGTACAGGTACATGATGAATGTGTACTCTTACTTTCACGTAGTGTTCTGAGTTGGCTTTTTCATACATCTAGAATGACAGGCTGTGTTGGACAACGAAGTCTTATTAACTTGTTGGATATTGTGTTAGAAAGACATTTTATCATGCTAAGCTGTAAGTTTCGGTTATGTGGTCTAAATATTTTGTTTGGAGACAAAATTGTTTGGTTTGATTTCCATTCTTTTTTGGCAAGAACACATAAAGTGTTCTGAAATTCAAGTTTTGGTTTGCGGACTCTTAAAAATAAAACTATGCCTGTGCATACAGATACCAATACATGATTTACTTTATAGAAGGAAATAAAGACACAGCTCTAGAAATTGTCTATCATGTTTTCTTAAGGTTCTTCAGGGAGAAGACGATGTCAGTATGCTAGTTTAGAAAGTGTTGAAGGTTTATATAACCTCTCTTGTATTTACTTTTAAAGAGAAAGTGTCAACGCAATCTTTGGTCCCCAGTACATATTTGTGAAATAGAACAATTGGCCTTAGGCCAATTGCATAAGAAATGTTTAAATATATGGGGATTGTTTCCAAACAAACATACTTTGGAGGTCACATGTTAGCTCCAGAACACAGCAGTGAAGACCAAGCATTTCATTTTTACAGTACAGAGAAGTGGAAACACTGAATAATGTTATATAGTTTAAAAAAAAAAAAAAAAAGAGTTTTTCAAATTGGCAGAATATTAGGTAATAGAGTTCAGTAAAAAATAAGGTGTATTAATGTGATCAGTTACTGACAAGGTATTACAGTACTGAAGTTGTTTTTATTCATCTTAATGCTATATAAGCTTGGCATGCAGTCCAAACCTGTAATATTTTAAGAGTTTAAAACAGTGTTAAACTCTGCTCTAGTTTTTCTTTGAAAAAAGTGAAGGAAACTAAGAAACTCATCAGTTTTATCTACTTTTGTGAGAAAATACCGGTGGACGGTAAAACATTGTGAAATATTTGACAGGGCTTTTGCTTTAAAAATGGAATGCAGTTATTTAGAAGGGCCAAAGCTTTCACTTCATCATCACTTTAAGAAACCAGGATTATTCCACTGTGAAGTGTTGCCATAAAACCATAAGAGTAAACAAATCTTAGGATAGCTGTTGTATGGTTTAGTTCAGTGGTGGTTTTAACTTCTTTTTAAATTTAAATTTTTAGGATTGCTTGAAATGCTCTCTTGTAAATCCCATCGCTTTCCATTCCTCCTTTACCTCTTAGGTAGGTTTCTCACCATTACCTCGTCGGTAGGTTTCTCACGATTACGTGTGCGTGTAAATGTAGTTGCAGATGTCAACACTGAGGATCAAAACTCAGAAAGCAGAGAATATTAAAAACACCTTTGTCTTTAAAATTTCTTGTGTTCACGTGGGAACCCAAATGTGATTTAATACTTGAGCCAAGCAATGATGAAAGGTTCCATTTTGCAAAATCAACCTATTTTTCCCCTTCTAAGGGAGGAATTCTTTTATTTCCTCTTACTTAGCTGCAGTCATGCAGCAAACAAGGTGAATAAAATGAACAGATGAGTTGTTATTGACAGAAGTGTGTTTGAATAAATGGATCCTGAAGTTTGTAGGCCAACCTGCCTTTTGAGAAAGCTCAGTGAAGATGCAAATCCTCAGAAATTTTAATAATCTTCACTATTTTCCCTTGTAAATTATTTAGCAGTCTTTATTACCTTATAATACTTCTGACAGTAACTAGAATAAAAAATCATTTGAATAAGAAAGTGATCTAAGAAAGGTGTCTTGAAGAAAGTAAATGGATTATGTAAATTAAATTTTTGACTGAAACTAATAAAGGAGGTTTAAATATTGCTTAACATAAAACCTAGAGTTGTTGGAAACAAGGAGAAGGGATAATGGTGTGCCTAGGCTGAAAAAAAATGCACTTTCTAGTTTTCTGGTATTTCACAGTGCCTTTGCAGAAAAAGTAATAAATGGTCCTTGTCCTTTTACCAAAATGTTTGAGTTTTATTCCATTTTTTTGTTTGTTTTGATTTATGCCTGGGAAGAGTAAGAAAAAAGAAACTTGGGATTGTGCATACTGACAGGATCACCCGTATTTGTCTTGCCCTGTACATGATTTCTTCCGACACATTCGTGGCTGTTCAAGTTGGTTTATCTTAAGCTTTTGTACCAAAACAGTCTTGTGAGACTTGTGGATCAAATGTTGTCTTTAGCACAGAACATGTAAGAAGATTGTGCTCTTGATCATTGTGTATGTTGCATTGCATACGCTTTTCTTCTGTTTTACGAATTTGAAGTGATTGCATCGTTCAGATGCAGCCTACCTACAGATGTGTTAAGTAATCATCTGACCGTGAAATTTCAAGGGGTGGTAGAGATTATTGTGAAAGAGCGACAAATTTACTAAAGCTATTTTGTTCATTTTAATTCTGCCAGTAGTTGCAGGCAGTGTGACTGTGCATTTTAAATACCCTGCTGCAGTGCTTTTACTTCAGTCAGCCCAAAAGACAGAAATTCAAGTTCATCAGTATTAAAAACCTCACCACGGTGAGCATGCAAGACCTTGAAACTAGATCAAACTAATAAAAATATTTTTTTCTACCCTCCTGTGACTGGCCTTACTTGGGTGTTGCTACTGTACTGTAAGAAATGAGGCATTGCTTAAATAATTACAAGGAGAGGTACCCGAACGAAGCTATGGTATAGATACATACTGTGTCTGTTTATGTGAATTAAAGTGATTTAGTTCCTGGTCTTACAAACAGCTCCCTCCTCCTTCACCCCCTACACCCTTGTTTGTTGGTTGTTTTTTTTTCTTTAAACTTTCATGTGCTTCCTAAAAGAGATGCAGATTGTTGTAATAAAGTTTTGGAATTGAAGAATGGTATTTGCATTGCACTGTAGTTTGCAATTTTTAGATTCTTGTAGATTCAAAAAGTAGGAAGAGGTATCTAACAATTTTAAACTTAAAGCTTGTTTGGACCTGTTGGACTCACTAGGGAAACACTTGTTGAATAAAAGCTGTGATGAATCTCAGCAGTTTTGGAAACCGGTCTGTTTCTGCTTGGTAGCTCACTAAGCAGAGGAACTAGCAGGGTTAGCTTACTGCTTTTTACTGTTATCTAAGGTATCTAATCACTTTATCATTTGTGAGATAACGTGCTGAAGGATAACATGCTGAAGATGCCGATAAGGGAGAACAGGGAGCTGTGCAAATGTGTATTTACAATCTGAAAAACATTCTTTTGCCTTTGAGTGTTGAGTGAAAAGAGATTTTTAAAATTTTTTTTCCCTGGATGCTGGAAACTGATTTCTGTAGTAAGCAGGGAGTATGTAAGCAGAACACAAATATATATATGTGTGTGTGTACGTGTATGTATATATGTATTTTTGGTTATTCACTTATCACTTTTCAGAAACGCTGCTTTTTAGAACTGCGAAGGCTGTCCATCATCTATCCACACACCATAACTGTAACTACATTGCACGCCAGTGTTGGGAGGAGAGTGAAAACACTGAACAAAAAAATAACTTAGATGGCAACTAGAATTTGACCTTCGTGGCACTTTTCAGGCTTGACAGCTTAAACTAATCTTGCTAACTAGCCGATGTACTAAAATTGTGTGAGTATTGTCAAGCTCTCTTGCGAGATGTATAGGATGTGAAATTCCTTTGAGGTGATACTTCCTTTCAGAGTGGTCGCATTTAAAACCCATGCCAACTGTCTTTAATAATGTTATAGTGTAACATATTTTCCTGTGAATTATCAGATTAGAAAGTCGTATGGGGGTGGGAAGGAGCAATGTGAAAGGTGGTCTGGTAAGGCTGAAAGTATTGCGTGTAAGGTATAAAATTCTTAACTGTGATACGCTGAAGTTTCCAGTTTCTGTTTTCTTGGATTTTCTTGCTGTAACAATATCTCCATTGCTCCATTAAAGGCATGTGTTAACCTTCCTTTTCATACAGAGGTGATAGGGTAAGTACTGAAGATGCAGAAGGTGCAAACCTCTGTGGTACTGTTTCCTGTGTTACGTGTACAGGCACAACAATAAATACAGCAAGTGTGGAATTCACTGCTTCTATAACTACACGCATGCAAATTCCAGTAGAACATGATAATTAATTACAGTAAATTGAGTGGACTATATGAGTTTTTCAGGGACAAGGACCTGGGAAGAAACCCGGAAAACACTGGCCACAAAGCTGCTGTTTGAGCAGGAAACCTGGTTGGTTGGTCGGTGTATTTGTGCCTTTTTTTTTTTAAGGGTTGAAAATTGTGAAATTCAGACTACAGCAAAGAACCCTTTCTGTGCTGTTTGTGAACCATGTAAATGTTGTATCAGTCTTGTCAGCTCTCAGAGGAGAAGTCAGTTATTCCATGACTGTCTGCAAGTTCTGTCACTGGTGGTTGCGTGGGTACTGAAAAAGAAGGTCTCAACTGGAAAGCGTGGTGGGAGGAATTATTCTTCTGTGTCTCAAGTCACTTTACCTCCCAGGCATGCTTCAAAATGCCTCCTTTTCACAAATGCCTAATAACCTGCAAGCTGCTGATTGCGCAGGCTGCAAGAGGCTGTCACCATACAGTGCTACTGGTGACAATTACTGCCTTATAAAACGTGCTGAGAGGTTTGCTGCATGAAAAGCACAAGAGGTGCAGATGCTTTTTCAGTATAATTGCTTGGTCCTGCTTAGTTTATTTCTCGCTCTGGGGGAAAATAATGCCTGCTTTGTAGGTCTTCTAAAATGAAGTGTAATTAAAACTAGAGCTTGCTGATTATTCTGTGCCTTCAGTTTAAATGTACAAATCTTTGTAAATCTAAACTCATCAGGAAGCAGATAAAAACGCTTGTCTTTGATTTCTCTTCGAGCCAGGCTCAGTGAGGCACAATCAGTACCAGAGCTGGTATGTTAGGGGTGTGCTGAAACTTTCGTTCCATCTTTCCGGGCTTTGGTTTTTTGTCCTTCTGTGTTTGTGGGAGTTTTTTGGTGTTTTCTTTTTTTTTCTCCCCTTTACAGATATCGAGTATATCACTTCTTCTGATGGAGCTGTGTGTATCAAACAGAAATTGGCCCCTTTAGCTTAGGAAAAGGGAGGCTGAGGCTGTGTTTTTATGAGAGCTGTGCGCCAAGCTCAGTCTGTGCTGTTGGTGGCTGAAAGGACCAGTATCACTTTCCTCTGCTCTGTGTTTCTGTGTGGGTTTTTTTGATGCAGCGATGCTGCCAAAGGGGAAAAAAAAAACCAAACCACCTTATATCTTATTTATGGCAACAGTGCACACTCAAATCAGCTGAAAGCACTGTGAAATCTCAGCCTGTGTGAAGTTGTGATTGCCTCCATAAATATACCTCAAGTTAAATATGTAGGAGGGACAGAGATAGAGTCACTTTACTACAAAGGCAGAATAACATAAACTGACAACAAGGAAGTTAAGCTGGAAATTAGGAAAATGATGGGTGGCGCAGTGGTTCTGGAGTTACCTTGACAAATGATTGTTGCAGTTGGTCAGAGGTATTCAAAGGTGTATCAGTTTTTGGAGGAAATTGCATGTTTCCTGTGAGACTCACAGATGGGCTTAATGGCCAGGTGTCCTGTTTTTAACTGGCTTGGTTAGCAAACCTGTGGAACTTGTTGGTACAATTTTATATTCTGCAGTAAAGGTGCCAGTTAAAGGAGTGGCTGAGTAGTTTCTGTTTCCTGGATGGTAGTGACTTATATCGGAGCTCAGTCTCAAATAAGACTGTTGTTTTTCAAACTGTATTTTGACCCCATTGCAGGAAGATAAGTGACGCAAAGGAAGATTATCCAACAAACCTGGAAAGTGTTCATTGACTTACTATGCAGTATAGTGGATCCTGCTTAACCATCACTAGTTCATGGCTGAGCTAGACGAAGCTGAGGGAAGTGTGGACAAATCCTAAAGATCTTCAAGCCTAAACTATTTCATTGCATGTCTTTGTTATGCAGTGAATTTTGGAGTAACACAAATGGTGTGAAATTTAGTACAACTGAATACAAAGGCCTGTGCCAAGCAGTCTAATATAGTTAATGTTGTTAAACTCTGGACATATCATCACCTAGGGGGTGATACAGAAAGAGTGGAACCTGCATGTTTTTGTCAGTTGTTGGGTGACATTCCTGTTGGTTTTGGTACAGTTATGGAACGAGTTAATACCAGAGTTGAATTGTAGGGCCAGGTATCTCTTTATATCCTTGTGCAATACCTTGCCACGTCCTCCGTTACATGGTACTCACAGCTTTTGTCCCTCCATTTCAAACAGATTGCTGCTGTTCTGTTCTAAAGTGACGAAGAGATGCTAAGGTGGTGAAGCTGGAAGAAACTTCTTAAGAGAGGAGACTTAAGACTTTGGTACATTTAGCCTTGCACCAGGCAGCTTGGAGTGGTATGATTTTTAAATACACTGGAAGAGTGAAAATGCTTGGGGAAACAAAGAAACTTTAATAACTGGATTTACACTTACAGTGTTCACAGATGAATCTGCAGGCTGTTAATGGAAAGGCTGCGTGCCTCCAGGAAAGTGAAGTTTTGGACTTGTCTTTGAAATGAAGTCGATGTGAACAGGGAACCTAAGTTGTATCAAGATTGAGCTTGTAAAATTAAAGGAAAGGATTGCATGATACTGTCCTGGGGGAGGACGAAGCTGATAAGGATACAGTTATTGTGAATATCTTAGATCAGTTTTAACTCTCTCTTTCAAAGCTTTCAGGCATATTGTAGTCCTTGAGGATGTTGTCCTTTTGTACTAAAGGCTTTATATTTTTAGTGTGTTGGAGTTCGGTGGGTTTTTTGGTTGTGGCACACATTGATGTTGGGGAGAATGTCTTCTAATAGGTGCTTCTCAACCAAATCCAGAATAAGGGGAAGGAAATAAAACATCAAACCCAAGAGAATAATGTTGCAGACCATCATGTGGATTGCTGTAAAACACCACACTGAGTAATCCACATGATGGTCTGCAACCTTATTCTCTTGGGTTTGATGTTTTATTTCCGTCCCCTTATTCCCTTCTGATTATGCAAGCAAATGTGACAGACAATTTCCGCTTCAAGAGACAATACTGTTGAGGAGGAAGCATCATTGCAAGGCTCCCCAGACTGCGTGCATGCATTGACCACCAGCACCAGGGACCTTGCAGCATGGTGGTGTTCCACTCTTTGCTAGAGCAAGTCTTATCCAGTGTCATCTGCCTGCAGGGGCAGGTCTGGTTGTTTGTTAGCTTAAATGGTCTTGCCTGTACTTAACCCCCCCCAAAAATACTTCTTACTGGGTGGTCACAAACATAAGGGGACATACCCAAAGCTTGGAAGAGTTCACAGGCAGTGTAACTTGTAACTGTGCATACAATATGATTGAAACGTATAGTTTAATTGAGTTTTCTGCTGAACTATGCAGAAGACTGAGCTTCGGGAAAGGAAGAAATTTGCTTTGGCTGGTAGCATTCTGTCTGTGTGCTTCTTGCTTGAACAGGATGCGAAGTTAGCCTGTAACTGACCTGGTGTACTGGAAATATTTGATTTCTACTGTATCTTTATTTGTGAGCAATTAATACTGTGTTTCTAAGTTTTCACAAGTTACTTGAAGAGCCCTACTTTTTGTCCGGTATGTAAATTGGCTTCTGGGCTCCTGTCCCTTTCCTCAGTTTTTTCTCAAGTATCAGTAAGTAGTCATTGTAAGATTTGAGGTACTGGGTGGGTGTGCCTGTAGAAGTGTTCACTTAGAGTACCTGCTCATGTGCCATGGGAACTGATACCTGAGGGACATTTTCTCCAGGTCACATAGTCTGTTGAAACTGTGGTGTTTGGAAGTTGTTACTCTTACGGGACAGAGAAAAGGTGCTCATTTTCTGGAGTCTTTGGTGAATTTTAACTGTCTTGTGATTATGGAGAAGCAGTATGGGGCCTCTCATCTCTTCTATTCTCTTCTTTCTCTGTTTTCTGAAATTTCTAGTCTCATTGACTATTGCACGGTTGTCTACAGCGTAAGAGGATTGAACTTCATTGCTGAGATGGTCCTTTGTAATCCTGTATTTCTAAATGAGACTAAGAAAGCCTATGCTTAAAACCTACATTCATATGTACTCTGTGTGGTGTGTTATTTGGTACTGTGCTTCCTTTGCCTAGTTATGTAGGTATAACTAGATGGAGCTAACTTTTATGTTGATAATATTGTAAACCATGCCAGAACAGAATACAACTAAATTATTCTGCCAAGTTTAATGGAGATTGAGGTGTGGGGGTTTTCCCCTTTATTCACAGAGGAAAATAATATTAGTGGGTATTTTACTTGGGTCTTATAACTTCGTGGCCAAGAACGCAGCATTTTCAATAGCTTCATCAACAAAACTGGTGGTTTATTATTTCACAAGAAAAAAAAGTACATGTGAGTCTTATGTGGAAATAAATTTTAGCTTTATTTTGATACTTTTCTTCTTGCTAACTCTGATTCCTTTATTGGGACATTTGGTTCCTGTTACCTTTAATGAAGATGACGCAGATGTAATCCCAGAGATAGATATTTCACCTTGTCTCCTGCTTTCTTTATCTTTGGGTTGGTTTGGGGTTGGGTTTGGGGTTGGGGGGGGTTGTTTGGTGGTTTGTTTTTTTCTTTTTCCTGCAAGCATAGACTTCAGAGATTGTGGTATGGGAGTTAGGACTTTTTTGGTATATTATCTGACTGTCAGTATTTTTGTATCTCCATGAGCAGGACCATCTGCGCAGAATTGTTGTTGATTCCCTGGGAAAGGAAAGCGCATCAGGGAACGGCTTAGTTCCTTATGTCTCATCTTTTCTCATTGGTTTTTATTTGAAAGGGCCTTCTGATACTACTTACTTCACATTCCTGCCTAAAAGAAGGATTGCTTTTCCTGCTTTTGTCGCCAGTTATAACATTAACTGGAGAACAAATAATTCCAGATTGTATTTTGCAAAGCTGGTCCACTTCTGCAGCCCCTGTTGTTCCTTTAAAAAGAAACCTTTATGTTAGTGTCCCTCCTGCGGGTGTGTTAGTTTCTGGTCAGCACTGCCCTACCTGCCTGCTGGCCTGCCTTCGTGTTTTTACGGGGTGGCTAAGCCAGCCTAATGAGAGGGCCAGTGAATGGGATGATCCTGTTCTTCACCCACTGAGCCGCATTCTCCTGCTGCTTCTCCTGTGCTGGCACTGGCATTGTCCCGAGCACAGCCTGGAAGCAGGAGGGGATTACAGATTGAGCTCGCTGAACTGGGTCACCGTGGGCATGCTGGGCAAGTATGAGTGCCAGCTGCCGGCACGGTGTAGGAATGCACAGCCAGAGGGATGGGGAAGCCTCTGGTTGTGACAGGTGCTGGTTCAATCTACTAACCCGCACAGTAAAGCCCATGCCCCGTGTGCTCTGTGTCAGTTCCGTGCAGGTGTGGCCAGCTAAGACAGCATGGAAGAGTTACTCTGAACTGGGAAGCAAAAACTGACTGTCAATTAACCGTGGACAATGAGATTGGTGACTGCACAGTCTGAGTATGTTTTCCTGCGGCAGCAGCCGTAGGGTAGCCAGACAAGCCCTCCTTTGCACAGAGGTCAGAGTGGGTAACTTGGAATATTTTTTTAAAATGTTCTAAATTCCTAAGTGCCCGAGCTTGTCTGCGAGAGTGAGTAGTTGTGAATAAAGGCTGAAGAGCTGGGGAAGCGGACAATTATTTGGCTGTAAATAGCAGCTCATAAAACCATGATGTATAAGGACAGTTAGTAAGGAACTTGGTATGAGATTTGTGTATGTGACACAAACTGTGCTTTGTTTGTAATGCCATGTCTTCTTAAAAAGCTGTCTTCAGTCAAGGGAAAGCAGTGTTTTCATCACTGGATTGAATTTTTTGGCTTAAATTATGTGTTTATAGATTGTACTACTTGGTGAGTTTCTTATGTATTTAGCTAACATCAAATTAATAATCGGAGGAGAAAAAGCAGAATTTTTCCCCCACAAAAAATTGTTCTGCCATCTTCTGTGGACTATAAGCTTGAGGCTGTATGTTTCTTGTGTGCTGGTACTGAAAGATTAGTAAGATACCTGTGGATTTTACAGTGAATCTTTGTAACTGATGGGAAGTAATGAAACATGGTGAAATCCATTCCCCACCTGTAACTCTATCATTTCTTGCAAAAGCTGTCATAACCTGTTTGGGACTTTGCAGTCCATCCTCACTTATGCTTTCAGTGATTAGATTTTACCCTTTTTCTAGCAACGGTTTGGTGAATGATCCATACCCTACCATCATATTAAATAACTTTTCAAATATACTGAAAAAGCAACATTTTCTTGCATTACCATTGTTTAATGTATCTAACAGGTGCAGCTGTGCTGCCAATGTTGTGCATTTGTGTATTTTTATTTGTGGCCGTTCAACGTAGATATCTTCCAGAGTCAAAATCTGCATAGAAATGCTGCCTAGAGGCACACTGTTATTGCTCAGTAAGATCATAGGTCATATGCTATAAAACAGGGAGTATTCTGAAGAGGGGAAAGGAAGGGAAGCTGCCCATTGTGATGAAAGAGTGGATGGCATAACTGAGATCTGATAAGTATTATCACTAGACTCTGTCTCCCCAAGCTGAAGGACAAACACCCATGTCAGGCATGCTTCAGAACCCATTGCTACAGAAGAGAAACAGGAAACTCCAAAACATTTTATGTATGCACTAGCAGCAACAACAGTCTTTAGCGTCACCAAAATCATGTTTTTTCTGCTCATGTGTTTAATATCCAGTCCCAGCTCCTGCTTTAAGAATTTCTGAGCAAGTGATGACTGAGCTTTTATGTTCAGTTCTGAGTCAGATGTACGTCACGTACATCTTTCAAAATTCAGGAAGGCTAACTTATGATTTAATGTTAATTGCTGTGCTGGTTTACAAATTTCATGAAAAGCCCAAATGAAGGGGAAAATGAAGTACTGAAGAACAATAGAAGCATTAAGACTCAAACTCTGGCGTTAAGTACTGGCACAGTATATTATGTTCCTTATTTATATGGGCATGTACTTAAGCATTGATCCTTTAAGTACCTGTATGTGCAAGCTTCTTTCTAATACCGTAAATGGCAGTAAGGGTAGCACTTTGCTTGAAAATCTGTGCATTTCTTTGCATTATCCCACCTTCTTTCTGGCTGTTTCCTTTCCATCATAGATGTAGTTATTACTTGAACTGTTTACAAGTGTGAGTACTCTGCTTTTCGTATTATAAGATGATTTCTGAAAAGGCTTTAGCAGATGTACGTGTATTCAGACCAAATGAGTTTCGGCAAGCTCCAGCCCAAGCATCATTAACAGGAAATGGCTGACATCCAGCTGCCTTGGAAGTCTTGCAGCCATACATATTCCCCCAGCTTATACATTAAATACAATTACATCTCAGCACGGACTTCACATTGGTATTTAAACCACCATGTCTATAGGTAGACTTCTGTCTAAAGCATTTTCTTGAGTACTTGCTTGGGCAAATAAGATAATACCTAGTTCTTCGCGTTCTGTAGTTTGATAATCACTTCAAGTATAGGTGCTTGTGTTAAGGGACTTGAGGCATGGGACCTTCTCATACTTTTTTTTGTTGTTGTTGTTTTTACCATCTCCAAGTTTTAAAAGTATGATACATGTGTGTTTAGACTGAATTCACTTTCATACTGGTTGTGTACATCTTATATTTGTTGTGTGATAAAACTTGACACCATGTTTAGTGATTCCCCCCCCCCCCCCCCCCCCGCATATTGACAAAGGACCAGCTCCAAAGTCTTCTAGAACAGATCAGTACTTTTTCCCATTTGTTACAATGTTATCAATGCACTGTCAAAGATCAGTGACTTGGAAGTGTTCATTGAGAGAACCACAGAATACTGAGCTTCAGTCAATCTGACACTACACTTGTGTTTTGTGAACAGTAGAGTACAAATGAGAGGCAGTAAGAATGTGGAAGTGGTTTAGCACTGCTGTCATCTGTATACAAGGAAGCTAAGAGGTCTTGAGCTTTGCAGTATGGCTTAGTCTCATATTAAAAATAAAAAAGGGACTGAACATACCATGGAGAAGACTGTTTAAAAACTTAACTCTAAAGTTTTCAAATTATATGTGTGATACCTATGCATTTAGGCCATCTCACATTGAACTATATTAGATGAAATTTTAAGGTGAAAAGTAATTGTACAGTAGAATGAATTCTCAGCAAGGAACCATGGAAAATTGTTTCTCTTGAGCAGTGAGAAGTTTTACAGCTCCTAAAGAGAGCAAATCACAGCATTTAGGTATTACACTTTTGCTTATAAAGGAATAGCCAACAACTTGATCCCCCCCCCCCGATAATGTTGTAATTGCTATTCCTGCCTAGGCAATAACTGGATCAGAGAGCAGAAAAATAGTGTCTGGCCATTGCTCAGCCTCTTGTATAAAGTTTCAGTGATGTTGATAACTTGCATTTCTTGTCTCGTCTACTGGCACAGTGACAAGCACGCATGTCTGGTGTTACCCAGACTGTGTAAGTGAATGCTGGATAGATAATATGAAACTGAAGACAGAGCTGAATTGTTTATATACATACAGGAAGCAGCGAAGGTTTTGTCTGTGCCTGTCTGGTGTTTGCCTCTCACCCACCTATTCTAACTGTTCAAAGTGCTATAAAAAGCAGGAAAGAGGATTTAGTCTTCCTTTGACTACTTTCAGACTTTGATAATTCAGTGAACTTCTTATAGCAATCTGTAAAGTTGTTAGTATGTCTTTGGTTTTTGCCTGCAGTAATTTATGGGTTTCCAGGAGGACAGAATCATCAAACCTTAAGTAATGCTTCCAGCTTTTTCAGTGTGCCTTCTCTTCTGAACATCTGCTGCCAGCGTAGACCCAGAGTACTTTATTCATTCAAATTTGCATTCCAAAACCCAAATGTGAATAGAAGAAAAAATCTGACATCAGAATTCCTGCTCATGCAAGAGAATCTGTTTTAAAAAAACAGGATTACAGAACTCCATAAAAGCATGTAATGTCACTTTATTTTGGTTAACAGCAACAAAAATCTGCTCATTTACCTGACTATTAGGCCACGTCAATCCATTGACAAAAGTGTAATTTAGAATTAACAAGACAGTACTGGTAAGCACATTGATGTAAAGGAGTTCCTTTTTGTTTCTGTGTACAGCTTGTAACTTGGAACAACACTTTGTATTTGTACACAGATGCCAGTTTTTCAGTGTCGAGAATTTTCCTTTCATACACTATAAAGTTCTAGCAACAGTGCAACTCCTCTTTCTGGCAAGGGCTTTGTACATGCTTCAGAGTTAAAATAAATCTTTCTTCTCCTTTTCTGCCTCATCTCCTCCCCTGTGTGCTTTCATTCCTTGACCTTCAGCTGTGCTAAACTAATTTTCAAGAGCATGGTTTGACCTAATTGCTTAGCAGAGTATGATCATGGAGAGATCCCATACATTGTCTGCTAACCCTGTGGTCATAACTTCTTTAAAGTCATGTGCTCCTTTGAAAGAAGAAGACCACATTGATGGGAGGGAGGGCTGTGTGCTGGCGCTGTCTGTGGAGGATTTAGCAGCTGCAAGATCTCTCCTTTCTTTTTCTTTCATTGTCTGAGATACCATTGTCAGTGCCACCTTTTCTTCTTGAAAACCCTTATCCTTCATGCTGCATGGCACTTCAGAAAGAGACAGAAAGTCTTTAATCTGTGCCTTATTGAATCATGAATCTGTACTTTCCCCAAATGAAAAATACTTGGGCGTGTGTTCCTGCATGTTGTTCCTTAGAAGGCTTGCGTGCAGGCATAGTGTAAATTTGAAATGCTCTGATGATTTGGAAAAAGATAAATAAGAGACCGGAAGACAAAGTAGAGCAGGAGATGCAGTAATAGCTATTAGCTGCCTTGTTGTGAAAACTTTCAAAGCATAGCAGCAAGCAACCATGGTGGGAAAAGAGGGAGCACAACTGGCTCTTGTCTGTGTGCTCACACCCAGGGAGCCTGTAGTGCCTTCCTTACCTGCACCTTGCTGCAGGCTTTAGCCTTCTTTTCAATACTGGTGATACTTTCTATCCAGCTCATCGGGGCCATCTCTAAAAAACCTGAAGCTGTACACTGCTGCAGAGCAAATCCTCCATCTGTTGAAACCTGAGTTTCCTGCTGTTGTTCGTTAGAGTGGTGAATGCAGGGCTACACTGTGAAAACTCTTAACACGCTTCTGGTTTAAGTTGTGCATAATGGTAACATAAATGAGAGTCAAGTGAAGAAATGTTTTCTTAGACTCCTTTGTGAGGCAGATAGAAATTGTTTGCGTTCCTTGTATATGTCTATCTGGACTAAAACAAGTCGCAAATTAAGTGGGGGTGTTGGAATTTTTCTAGCCTACAGAGCAGCCTAGTGACAGGAAAATCCACTTGCTAATAAGACTTCCAGTGTCAAGTGTGAAGTTCTTAAGGATTATTGAAGTTAACAGTCTGCAAAGTATAGTGCAAGGAAAAACTTCAATGTTTCCTAGCTGCTATTGGATTCATTAGCTAAATAAATTAATTGTGAACTATTAATTTTTATCTCTTCCTGGAGGACTGATTGTGCCTCTGTAGAAGATCTCTCTATCGTTGGGCAACTCCTGCTGAATTCAAAGCTTGTCCATTGTAGCACTTAGTATCCTTCATGCTGTTGTCATGCCCCTGTTTTTTGAGGGTAGGAAGAAAGCTGAGGTGGGAGAGCTCTTCTGACTGTCACTTTCAGTTGAAAATTAGAATGCAAACTACACTGGCTTTTTTTGTTTGTGTGTTCCAGTATTAGTTATCCCATTTTCCTGTCTTTTTTTGTAACTTCTTTAAAAACAAAGTTAGGGGGGGCAAAAAAGGTGACTGCCCTTTCAAATGTCACATATGTACTGCATGCCATGTGTTGTCAAGGGTGTCTTTTCAAATTATTATTATTATTATTATTATTATTATTATTATTATTATTATTATTATTATTGTAATTCTACTGGTCTGTAATTTGTACTGTAAAGCCCAAGTTCCTTCACCATGTAACCTTAAGTCCTCCTGTAGTAGGTCTTTTGGTGGTAATGAGAGGTAAAGGAAAATGAGAATTTATTTGTGAGGGCTTTTTCTTAAAAACAAGGGTGGAGGGGAAGAGGAAAAAGACTTTGTGTGCCTGTTTGTGGGGACATACAGGATGTATGGTATTTGGGTTTCTGTGCTTGTTTTTTCTTCCATTTTTACCCCACACATAGATTGTATTGTAACTGGCATGTTTTGAGAGGTCCTGTGTTTAGTCAGCTGCATAAAATGGCTTAATAATTCTGTTCCCCCACCCAATTTTATTGCTCATTTTGAGGGATTCTGAATTTTTAAAAGCCTTTTAAGCTGTCTCATTTGAACGTAGCTTTCTTAAATCTACTAAGTAATGTTATCTTTAATAGTGTTTATGTGCTGGTGGTTTTTCATAGGTTCTCAAGAATGACAAACTCTGCTGACATAGAGAAAAAGAGGTATCTTACAGAAACAATTTCTCAGCTACTGTTAGAGCTGAAACACTGGAAAAAGCAAGATAATGTAATGTGATGCTTCTTGAACTGAGGATTGAATCCATCCTTTAGGGAAAGGGGTGAGCTTTATGGATGTGGTTAGTATCACCCTGTTGGTGGTTATAAAATGTGCATGTGTGTGTTTGAGTGGCAGGTACCTGTATGGAGGTAGCAGATAATGCACATTTATCAGATGTACCATGTAGCCTTCTGCTGGAGTGAGAGCAGGTTTACTCTAGTTTTGCAATAGGTATATGTAATGGCTGTGTCCTTTCACAAAGTGGAACCAGGCGCTTACTCTAACAAAAGTAAAGCAAAGCTGCAAGTGTCCGGTGCTGCCTGGCGTGCTGCTGCTCACCTTATCTTTTCAGTAGCTTCTCCATGTTTCAAGGTTGCACAGAGAGAGGCTGGTTAATCTTTGTAAAGCTCAGACCAGGTTGTTAACTACATTTGACAGCCTGTTTATATGTGTAGCTTTGTTTAGATCAATTGTTTTCTACCCTATCTTCTCCCTTCTCTTTCTTCTGCCTTGTACCAAAGTTCAGTTGTTCTATATGCCATCAGAAACAACACATCACTGCATTCTGGTCTGTGTCTTGGATGTTATCTTTGTTTACATTTGCTTTTTGTCCTTTGCACTTTGGCAGCTATTCAATCTCAACATGATATTCACTTCATGCTGCCTATTAGACTTTTTCCTTGACTTTATCTCCCTGTTTCAAAATGCACCATGCTGTCCTTAACCACTAAACACCCAGAAGCTGGGATTTTTCAGGATGTTCATCATGAAAGGATGGAAACGTCTTCAGTTTTAGTGTGAAAACATCTCCTTCATCTGTTATGTGCTCTTAGCCTATCTTTGTCCAGCATCCTGACTGTATTATCTGCCTCAGAAACTTGTCTTGCGCGGTAACAAGCTCACCTTGATAGATGGGGAACTCTCATTGGCTGATTTTGGCGGGGGGGGGGACGGGGACGGACGACGGCACACAGCGCAGGGGTGCACGTTATGCAGTCATAGCTGTTTTAACTGAAAGTTACTGGAATACTCTTACTTCAGCTTAAAAATCAGTCAGAAAACTACAGTGAAGCTGGGATCATTAGTATCAGAAGACATCTTACAGTGAATTCTTGCGTCCATTAATATTGCTAATTATTAACATTTATCTTGCTTATGCATGTGTAACTGTGATGGAAAGTTTCATTTCTCTGTAGCCATTTAGAGTTTTTATTTTGAAAATTGTAACGGTGTGTTACACAGGGTAGGGTAGGAAGATGTTGAGAAAAGCATTTGTGTAAATTTCTTAACGTTTTTCACCTTCAAGTGCTTTTGAGAGGCCTCTAAATGTCAGTTTACTGTCTCTTCCTTGCCATTTGCAGTAGCTGCATTACTTTTAAGCTATTTTTCAGGTGTTCAGGATGTGCAGTCTTTTGCATTTTAGGTTGGAGAAGGTTACTCTGAACCTGAATTAAGAACTGTTTCAGAGATGGGGCTATAACGTGACATTTTTATCTGCTCACAATGAAGCAACAGTTGAATTAATCACTGTTTTTTTCTTTGGAGACACCAAAGTTGGTCCTGCATACAACCTCACTGCTGTCCATACAAACCTTCCTGCTGAAATTCCCAAGTGTCTAAACTGTACACCAATACTTTCCCACGAGAAGATTTACACAGTAAAGGAGTATCTTTATTATATTATGCATTTCTATTGGATTTTAGGTTATGGGGACAACTGTGGGTTTTGACCATTCTGCTCACTTGAAGTTGCCTCCACAACCATTGCAAGGTGGCCCTTTCCTTTGTTTTCTGTGGAATTTGGGTGTAGCTCGCCAGCAGTGAAAGCAGATGAAAATGTTTGGTGTTAACTTTGGAATTTTTAACATAGGTGGTTTGGTGCTACTGCTGGAAAGTTAGTGTAACAAAGTGTGATCTTTTCAATTCTGTCCTCTCAACTTCATAATTCAGGGAGAAAATAATCTACAGGGAAAATTTTCTGACCTGTCTTGCTTTTGTCATCTGTATTCAAAACAGTGAGTTTGTATTTCATTTTAGGTAATCCATCTCTGTAACTGCCCTATATAAAAATCAAATTTGATGTTTCTAGAGTAGTGTCCCAAATGTAGTGAACTAGCTGTAATTTATTTCAGTTTTGTTTCTTAACCCAACAGTAATTAATCTTCTGTAGTTGGAAGAATCTGAACACTGTGGAAAAGTGCTGGAGCTTTTAACTGAACCCCACATAAGTCCTAGTAAATCTCTCCTTCGTCACATCATATTGCATGACAAATAATCTTATCTTTGTCTTTGGTGAAGCATCTTAAAGAAATTTAAATTTCAGAAAATTATGCTGAATAACTACTAGTTGCTGAGAAGACAAAAAAAAGAAAAAAAAAAGGCTCTCTTATGCCACCCCCAAAATTTATTTCCCCTGACTTCTCTGGCTAATGTTAATGATTGGGATGCGGCTGGCCAAGCAAAAGGCTTGTGTGTAAGAGGTTTTGCTCTCACGAATGAGAACTGAGGGAGTAGAAATGAGAACTCCGTAACTATTTGGAAACAACCTTTCTTGTTCAGAAAAAGTATAAAAGAAGTTGAAACAACCTCTGATATGTTCATGTTCTGGTCTGCCTATTTTTCTAAGGTCTCTCGTGCCTCTTTTAGAGTACTGTCTTTCCAAGTCTGGTTGCAGGATACAGGGCAACGTTGGCTTGAAGAATTTCAGCTTGTTGACGTTTCATTCTAGGACATGTGGTAGCACTTTCCTCCACGACTTGTGTGAACCTTTTTTTTAAATTATCTTTTAAACTGGATCATTGAGTATTAATGGTTAGAAGTAAATTTTGATTTTGTGAGATCAGTTGAAGAAGAGGTGTGACAACAGGAACAAGTAGTTGGGCATGCAGGAGGGGTAGGTGGGGTGTGCAAAGACATATTTGAACCAGCTTCACTTTGAGACAGAGGAGGAACATGTTAGAGATGCTTTCTGCAGTGCCATATGCTGCAGAATTGCCACTGTGCTAGCAATCTGGCCCAACAAATGTGTGTAAAGTGTATGATATTAATGTGAAAATTAGTTAAACCGAATTATCGAAAAATACTATTTTGGGAAGACTGTGAGTGGAGAAAATTATAAATTGATAATAAATCGCATAGACAAGTCTCCTGTTGTTCTTCATAGTACTGCTTTTTAAACTACTTTTATGCGCCCTCCTAATTTACTTAAGATGTTTGTTTAATGTGTGGCCTACGTAGGCTTTAACTGGAGTAGAGCTTTAGAATTCAAAAAAACTACTGCCTTCCCTGATTTCATTTTTAGAGTTCCAGTGTTGGCCTTTTTTGTGCTACCCTGGTGGTGTTGACTGAAGGTTATTTCTTCTGTTAGTCATGTGGCAGATGGGGAAAAGATTTTCCATGTTATAGCATGAAAAATCATGTGAGGCCAGAAAAAGAGTGACTGTTTCTCGGTAGCGGTCTGTTTTCCACGTGGTTGTGGGTTTTCTTTAACGTCTTCGGAAGAGGGCAGTGTCCCTTGTGCTCAGTGTAATTCTAGTACTCCCTGTACTTGTGGTCATGAGAAAGCTGTGTTTGTGCTTAGGTAGTGCTAGCGGTAGCATCTACAGCCCGCTCAGCAGAGTTCACGTTATCTTTCATGTGGGTGCTGCTTCAAGCCATGCTGTCATCTAGTTTCATCTTATCATCACGTTCCCATCTCTGATAAACCGTGTTCTTTAAGCACCATGGTGAAGTCATTGTGTGCAGGGTTGTTTACAGCTGCATGGTAACTTCTTTTTCCCGTGCAACTGCTGCTGCGTTGTGTCTTCCGAAAGGATGTGAATTTTTGAGGAACCTCTGTTGGGAGGCATTTGTACTCACTGTGATGACGGTTCATATCTCATCCCTGACAACGGTTGTGTCTGGCTGCTTGCAGCAATGCCTGCACCTACCGTGTTCACTACCTAGTGGAAGCCTGAACCCACGCACCTGTCAGGATTTCAGCTTGTTTACTCAAATGTTCTTTGAGACAAAGCTTGAGATAAACTTTTTCTGATGCTGAAGAATTTTTTTTTTATTTCCAAGCTTTGAGAAGGCTTTCAAAAACAGCAATAAATATCTTAAGTTGTACCTAGTGAGTTCATTGAGAATACCAGTGAATTTAAGCCTAAGCAGTGTTAAAAAAGAGCTAAGGCTCACTGGTGTGTCTGTTGTTGTTGCCAAGATAATGAAAAGTAATTCAGAAGCTTTTCTGACTCTTCAAGTGTGATTGAATGGTTTCAGATGGGAAGGTGTTTGGGGACTCCCTGTGCCATTTGACAGATTTCCATGTCAAGCCTACAAGTTGATTTTCAACTGCCAACCCCGCAGTAGTTACCGTGTGCTATCGTAGCTGAGCTCTGCTCTCTTTCTCTGTTGCCACCAACACACTATCACTTCAGTGATGTTACTGCCAGCTAGACAGTCTTACGGTTACACTTGGAGTAACACCTGTGCAAAATCATTAATTACTAGAGAAATTTCACTGTTGTCACTGTAGGAAATAGGAAGGGAGCTGTCTTTATTTGGTGACCTAGTGCTTTTCCACTTCTGGCAATCCTTTTTTATTTTGTGGGTTGCTTTCTTCTTTTTTTTTTTTTTTTTTTTTTTTTCTTCTCCCTAAAACTCGTTTTCCTTCTGGCATGTTGTCAGTGTTCCTCTGTGATGAATGTGTGAGGCCAAAGGGGCTCTTGCTGTGAATATGAGAGAAACACCTGACCCGTGAGGGAAGGGGGACTTTGACATGCGGCTGTTGCTCTGCAGATGCAAACTTGGGTGCCACCACGTTTTCTGGACAGGCTACCAAGACCACAAGTGGCTTTCGTTTAATTTTTTTGTGAATGCTGAGCAGCGTGCCACATAACGGTTGCTCACAGCTGGTCACAGCGGCTGTACTGTACGGGTTGCCGTAACAAAACAGTCTCTCCTGCAGTAACGCTGTGTGTCCAGAATGCTGTTCGCACACCAGCACGCTTGCCTTCCTGACACGTTGTGAGGCGCTTCGCCCCCACGTGCGAGGCAGGAGAGGACAGTGGAAGAAACCAAGACGTTCTGGGGACTCGGGCTTGCTCTCTTTGAGCAAACGGGGTTTGGTTTTTGGCCCCATACCTTCGGACAGCATAGCGATTGAGGCGTTCCCCCTGTTCTGGGAGGTGCGTGCTGCCCTGGCGCCGAGGCCTGCGGTCTCGTGGGGGTAACAGTGTCTGCGGAGGGCTGCCTGCCGGACGCTCGCCTCTTGCCAGCCAAACGCTTGGCTGTGTTCTCTCTGCGGTTGCCCCAGCAGGAAGGAGTGATTTTGGAGGTGGTGCCGACCCCATCTGCGAGCGTCGTCTCCCTCCCACCGGCGGAGGGGCCTGCCTCAGGACTCCCAGCTCTGCCGGGGCGACCAGCTCCTGGTCAGCAGGTAAAAAGGGTAACATTTTCTGGCACCCAGCATTGCGGTACTTGGTGAAGTTGACTGAGCAGTCAAAATAGTTCCGGAAGCACTGTGGCATAGAGGGATAGCACAACTCTGATTTGAAGGGGAGAGTTTTGCACGCTGAGAAGCAGAAACACAAAGTGGCCCAGAGGCAGGTTACTGAGACGCCATGAATAGGGAGGGAGCCATCCTACGAAATGCAGGGCTATCCTCCCGCTTCACGGAGCCGCGCTGGAGTGCTGGCCTCCTAAGGAGCAGCCACTGCTGCTTTTTCTGGGTGGGCGTGAGACCTTTACAGGAGGTGAAACAAGAAAATGCTGCTTGCCAGACCCTGCCTCTGGCAGCACAGGTTTTCTTACAAAGCACAGTAAGCCCCTCTTAAAAGACCTCTTTCCTCAGAATGAAAAAGGACAATTAAGATTTGTTCTTCGTCAAACTATTCTGCAAGACCAGTTGTGGGAAATGCACTACCACGCTGATCTCTTGCTCTGTTGTAGTTCCTCATTGACGTTTTTTTCCCTGTGTAAAGAGCCGAGAGAAACCCCCCATCAGAGCAATTTTTCTTTGTCTGACACTTTAACATGAAAAAGAACAAAATGAAGCATGACACTGGGGGAGAGCGCATTGTGCTGGCCTCCCTGAGACAATTTGTATTGACCTGAAAAGCTGGTGGCTGGCGGTAGGAAAGGCAGGCTGCTTACCGTTTCACTGACACAGGGGGTGCATGCAGCAAGCTGTCGAGAGGCACACGGTCATCCGACATCACGGTTTTTATTAGAGATTCATGCTTCTGTGAAAGAAACAGTAGCAGTCCCTGCTAAGAGAACCTTGCTCCAGGTAATGTTTCAAGTAGATGCAACTCATGCATATGAATGCTGCTTTATGACAGAAAAAGGAAGGAAGTGCATAAATGGAATTTGTGTTCTTGAGGCCAAAATAAAATGCCTCTGTGAACTGGATTTGTAACAAAAAATGCAGCAAAAATTAGTTATAGCTGTGCTGGTACTACTGAAGCTTGAGTCATTTCTGTCTGTTTCCTTGGGGAATATAGCTTTGTCAAGAAGGCAATAGATACAAGAAAATTTCAGGAATTAGTGCTGTTTAATATTTGAGGTCTTTACTTGAAAAGTCTGTATCTAGAAAATCAAAGATCAAAGTAGGCTGCGGCTTGTGAAGTGAAATATTTCAGGATTGTCTGTCATTTATTTCCACATGCAAAAATATGTAGCAACTAGCACAAACATATCTTCTGTAAGCAGGCTGTCACTTGTGGGCAACTCTTTTTTATTAGAATACCATGTAATACAGAAATGTCTGACAAAAACTTCCCAAAGAGAGCTTCGATGCCGAGTTAAAATTAACCGAAAGCCCTTTGTACCCTTCCGGCATGTCAAGAGTACTCCTCCCTAAGCCTCTGAAATCTATTACGTAAAGTGTTAACACTTTTAGGAAGTGAATTTCATATGTTATTTTTGAGGAAGTCATGACAGCGAAGAGGGTGCAGTACAGTACCTCTTGAAGGATGGAGAGGGAAGTGATGTGCAGAGAAATTTATTGGAAATACTGAAATGCCCCTGGGCGACTGGTTCTGCTTTTTTCCAGGGCCCTGCCTATCTTCAGTTGGGATGTATGGAGGTCCCAAGTAGAGTCAAGATGAGGAACTGAATCTAGGGAGCGCACTGCTGGTGGTAGAAATGGGGAAGAAGCACAAGTCCCCTACTTGCTCATTTGTAACTCTCTGGAGCAGAGCACAGCTGAGGGATGGACTTGGATACTGCTCTCTGTAGGGGTACTACCCTCTCATTTGGCTGCTCTAACTGGAGAATACCAGCTTTCTGGAAAGATACTCTTGTTAAAGCTCTGTTTACAAAGTAATTTTTGAATTAAAAAATCATTGCTTTATTTTGGACCTGTGTTGAGACATGCTTCATCCCTTAACCAAGTGTCCCCAAGTTACCCACCTGTTTTATCTCTGGTGTAGTATTGCATATCTGTAATATATAAAGCAAGAGGGTGGAGAGCGGCAAGGCCAGGTAATACATGACAATTTCCAATTCTGCAGTGCAGAAGTCTAGAGAAGTCCCCCTTGATTAAGACCATAATTTCTAAAATGTTTCCTGTAGTTTGTGCACTCCTTTGCTCTCAGCCCTTGTACCAGGGGAAGAAAGGATTTCAGTTGCAGCTTGCAGTGACTGTTATGCTGATGTCCATGTGACTGCATTTTTATTCTGATGTGTAACTCTTCATCTGAGTAGAAAGAGCTGCAATGCTGAAAGCTGGAATTGATGCGTGTGAGTCTTTTGTAGACTGGCTGAATTACTGTAGAAAGTGAAACTTTCCCAATGCAACGTTAGTGATTATAAAGACACAACTGTTTTGAATGACAAATCTCCTGGCATCCTGTTAGTCAAAACCAAACTTAGAAAAAGACTCTCCGTTTTGGCAGAGAAGCTGAATTTTAGGAGACTACTCTTTTTAGTAATGCTGATATGGACTTGCAGCTCTTCTTTTTTTTTTTTTTTTTTTTCCCCCTTCTTTTTTTTCTTCTTCTTTCTTTCTTTTTTTAGTCATATTTATTCTCACTGCTGATATTCATTGAGCATACTGCTTGTATTTATGAAAGTATATGCACTGCTTACAAGAGTCTCTGACCTTTTCTTCAATGTAATAGTTTTCACAGCTTTCATAAAGGTCATCAAAGTAGACATGTGGACTTCGGACTGCTTCAAAATACTGACTGTTGAAGTAAGAAATTGAGGTGGTGTTAGGTGAAAGCTTTCAGGAGAGAGTTTCTGTGAGCAACATCCACTTGCAGCAGTGCAGCTGGAGTAGAGGAGGCATTCAGTACCGGCAGAAGATCACCAAGTGACAGCTGCTGCTTCGGGTGGACGGCTGCCTGCGCACGTGCTGCCTTGCAGCATAGCCCCAGTCATGCCATGCATAATCAAGTTGCTTTCTCTAGCAAGTTGAAGCTTAGGAGCTATGCAGTAGATTAATCTTTCATACCAAATACAACTTGAAGTAAAAATAAGTCACAACTTGCCACTTAAGGAACTTGGCCATTAAGTAGGTTGTATTAATATTGGAAGTATGAAAGTCTGAATCCCAGATCATGGGACCCAGGTAAGTTCTGGATGCTGCAGAGTGCTGCTGTCTCCAGAGATCCTTTTGTTCAAATGACCTTAAATCTGGATCACTATTACTTCCCTAATCTTTCTTAAGGCACAGTAGTTTTTCTACCTACATTCAGTAAAATGCAGATTTAGAGCGTTTGGAAAAACAGGCATTTTTAACAATGAGCTGGTTTATATAAAGTATAAAGCTAGAACATGATGACATCTCTAGAAATCACTTAATCCATTTCTCTGCTTCAAAAGAAGATCAACTGCCTATAAGCACAGAAAAAATGTTTATGGTATTCTCTGCATAGCAGCACTAACACTGAAAAATGAAGCTTCTAATGCTCTTTTTTTAACTAAATGCATATTACTGGCTTTTTCATGATGGGTCAAAGTAAGTGCTTATAGGCAGAAAGCATGTTAAAAACTGCAAGGAAAATTAGATGGTTTTTGAGAGGAAGTGGATACCATTAGGAATCTGGAACACAAATAAGTGGAATCCCAAAGGATGGTGGTGGTGTTACTGTTTTATTTCAGACAATTAAAGAGAGCCAGTAGATGAATAAAATGATGATGCACCTATTTCTGTTATTAATTTGATGCAAGCTTTTTAATTTTCAGTGCTCTGCTGTTATTTTGCATTTTTATGTTCTGAAAAAGTTAGCCAATCAGCCCTCCAAAGACTTGACGTTTTCCCCTCTTCTCAAATTCCATCTGGAAGTCTAACTGGAATCCTCATTCTTGTTCCACAAGGAGCACTCATGCGAATAAAATGCACGCTTAACCTGAGTCCGTGTAATTATTCAGCCGTCATGCTCCAAATTTGTCGTCTCTCTAGTGCTCCACAACAGCACTTTCAAATCCTACCAGAGTAAGAAAACACTGTGTTTTTAATGAAGAGAGCAAAGTGGCTGATTTTGGCACTAGTGATTTTCATCCATTGCTTTCACAAGTATGCTGTGATTGTTGTTGTAGCACGAAGTCCTAAAACTTAAGTATTTCCATGTTAAACAAAACCACTACCAAGGTAACAAAGAGCAGTGATCTTCAGTTCAGCATGTTTCAACATTTTTATGTTTCAACATAAAAGTCCATAGATTGAGTTGTTAGGTCACAGGCTCTGTTTCCCCTGGAAGGAAAGGAGTTGAAGAGTTAGTTACATGTTATGTTAGAGAGTTATGGGGGTTTGGGTAGAAGTGGTTTAAAAAAAAAAAAAAAAAAAAGCTTGTCACTGTCTTCTCCCTCCCCTCTCTCCAGCCGTTGCATCTGTACTATGCATTCATATTGGAAAGCATATGAATGCCCTCGCCCTTTCTGTCTTTGGAGTAACTTTTAAAAAATATTTAGATGCTGTAAGTTAGAGCTATCTGCAGTAAGCCAAAAATTAATTTGCTGTGTTTTTGGATAATTGTTCCCTTTAGTTCAGTTATGGTGACACTGTTGATACCAATACTTAGAATAATTGGGAGTGGGAGAGAAAGGAGGTAAAAAACCTAAAGCAAATCAGTGGAAATTATGTTTACATCTTTGGAAGAATAGTGGATTGGAATTAGAAAAGTGATGTGAAACTTCATATATAAGAGAATTCCTGGAAGTAAAACATATTGGTAAATACAGGAACTTCAGATGGTTTGTACTTTAAATGGGGCAGTACTTAAAAATGGACTGGCCTGGGTCCAAAAACAAACGGATAGGTAAATGTCCAAAAATTTCCTACTGAAATACCATTACATAAGGAACAGAATTTTTTTTTGTGCATGTGAGATGGGGAGGAGGGGAGAATATGGCCGGGGTGGGGAGGGGGGAGGCAGATACTTTCTATATTGATGCTGGTTATGCAGCAGGATTTGTAGATTAATCCTTTTGCCAATGCTGCAGATTGATGGGTAACCACATGATGTGCCATCTGCCACTTAGCTGTTAAGTTAAATTTAGACTTTGTGCATATATGTTTTTATTTTTTATTTATTCCTTAAAACACTTGTTACAAGTGTTATTCAGCTACCTAAATAAAATAAATAACTTTGAAAGTAGTAGTTTTGTATTTTTTTAATGAGGTATGTAGAAGCTTTAAATTATTAACTTACAGTTTACTCTTTATTCCTTTATTTAGATTATAGTAAAGAATTTCTTTAAGACTGTGTATTGTAACTTGAACATGCTATGAGTCCACCTGTTTCATAAATCCATAGTTGAGAACTTAATAGGTTCTGACTGATTGTTTCTCTCTATGTAATAAATAAGCTCTACTGAGTGTTAAACATGCTGGGAAAGAGTGAATGCCACATTTGGGGTGCAGCACTCTGTTTAATCCAGAAAGGAAGCATTATTGTCAGGGTGGTTTGTTTGTTTGGTTTTTTTCCCAGGTGTGTTTCTTTGGTGTGCTGTGTGCTTTGCCATTTTATCGCGAAGGTAAGCTAGGCAAGTCAGAAGGAAACCAAATGTGCTCAGGACATAGTATATGCAGCAAGAGGGTGATTTGGAGAAGGGCGTCTCTCCTACGAGAGACTTTGTGGGGAGTACTGATTAATTTCTTTAATTGTGCCTCAGGAAGAGACCTGAGTACCTGACCATCCCACTGGAGTCAGGTGAATGTGTAAGCACAGGGAAAAGCAATAAAGAAGAGAGTAGAGTTGGAAGGAGTGAGGAGGAATTTGTAATTTTTCCAAGTTTTGGACACTGTGTCTTAAATGCAGAGATTTAGCAAGGTACAGCAGAGTTGGACTCAAGAGTGCTGAGGTTGCAGGCAAAAGGTGGAGATCATAAAAACCTGGAATTAAGAGTGCTTAGCAAAGAAAATTAATACAGTGGGCTGACAGGTGTGAAAATAATGAGGAGGAAACCTTTCAATTATATTAAAAGAGGACAGCAAATGGGACAAAGAGGCTTGAAGGTGGTAAACAGCAGAGCTAAACAGCCTATGAAACCATGCAGCTTATTCAGAAATCAGTGTTTCAAAAAAGGTGAAAGGCAAAGAAGCAGTGTTTCATCTGTATTGCAAAACTTTCACCAAGGAAGACTACTAGCAATACAGCGAAATGAGTGGTGCACGTTGCACAGTGTCTCACCATGTTTCCACAGTGGGCCACCCGGTGACAGCAAGCCTCGTTTATTGGTTGTATCGTAACCAGGAAACGAATTCATGATTGAGAGGGGGAAGAAAGGAAAGGAGGGTGAGGAGTAGGAGGTGCCATACTCCAAACTCTCTTAAATCGTGGACTTATCTGTTTTGTTGCCCCTGCCGTTGTTTCTAATCGGGAAGTAAACTCATGACACGGTTGCAGCTTTATGTTTAAAGCAATAAAACATTTTATTCAAAGGTCTTTACTGGAAAGCAGATGTAGTATTACATTTAACAGATGGGAGCGATTTCCAGGAATCTTCAAGTGCTTCCCAAAATGATTCTGTCGTATCAGTGCTGAAAAGAAAAATATACTCAGAAAAATAGTTTGAAGACTTCTGTGTGACTGCTTAAATCTTCTAAAGTATCCATCAGTATTAAGTCTTACACATTTACATAACATTTTGTGTGAGGTTGTTCTGTGTCGTGTCTTGATCATAAAGTAATGATTTCATGTGTGGGTTTTTTTTCACTTATTTTGCATCTGAATTTTATAAATCCCTCTTTTATTGGCTATGAAAACAAAAATTATAAGGATTATTTTTAATGCCATAAGAAATTTGAAGACAACCTGGGAAAACAGAAATTAAATTCATTCTACAAATACCTAAATTGAGGGAAACTGAGTCATAGGAAATTTTTTTTTTCCCTTAAAAAAGATGAAAAATCAATAAAAATGTTAAGCTGAACTTAAGAGTCAAGTAACGTAATGTATAGGCAACTTGGGCAGCTTCAGAGGTTAAGCTTAAGGACTGTACAGAGTCTTTAAGATTCGTCTTTCTTGCAAAGCATTTTCTTCTGAGCAGGTGGCTTTTGAAGGACTTAATGAAATCTCTGCTACACTATGGAGTTGTTATCTGCCAATTTGAGTTTACGGATGTTAACTCTTATTTAAAGTCCTAGGTAAACTTAATTGTTTAATATTTTTAAACAATGATGAAATGCCTTGGTAAACCTTGACTGTGTCTCACAATTACATGCTTTGTGTGGCAGTTCAGTTTGGACAATAAATATTTGTTGAAGTGTTGTATATACAAGACACTCTTGCTTGGTTTGTACAGAGCTATCTATTCTTCGCTATAACTCCTGTATTCTTCTTCCTTATTATTTTGAACTAAGATGAATGGTATCTTTAAACAGAGACAAAGCTGTGTTCAATGCAGATAGAGTCTTCAGAGGTGATGTTCTTCATGTGATTTATTTTTATTAAATTTGCTATACATGTTTCTGTTTTAATGCTTGGTTATATTTTAATCTTTGCCTTTATTTTGGGTAATTAAAATGTTCTTGAACACCATTTACCTTTTCCTATACTGTAATGTGTGACGCATCGTGCCTTAAGTACTTACCTAAACATCCCTTTGAAGTGGTGAAGTAAACCATGGTTCAGTCACATGTAATGAAATATCAAGCAGGTGGACTACAGAAGGGAAATACAAATGGCCTCTGTTTCAAACAGAACCTACGCTGCTATTTTTTTCAAGTGTTTTCATAACTGCTTTCACATTGAATCATACAATAAAGCATATCTAACTTTGCGTTTCGTAATTCCTTCCACTCTTCTCCCCACTTGGAGGTCATATGCCAATGCTCGGGAATTGCGGAGAGAAGATATATTTGCAACTTTGTGGGGAGATCTGGTGTTAACCCAGTCAGAACACATTTTGCATGCTGAAATCTTGTTCAGTTTAGAGCCCTGACTTGAAACAAAGCCTTCCTTAAAGGGGAAAAAATGTGAAGGTGCTCTGCTTGGATAAAAGAGAGGACTGCCCTCTTACTTGGTTACATAGCAGCCATACTTGGCAAGGGCTATGCATTAGCCTTCAGGCAAAGTACATCAGCAGGATGCAAATGTTGCAGGCTTTTTAACTCTTTTAATTTCTTTTTCAGGGTGCTGTGTTTCTAATTAAAACCCTTTCAAGAACAGTAACTCAGTTACTGCTTACAAAGATAGAATATATCAAATAATCTACCTATTCAGTCCACAGTATAGTGTGTATAAAATAAACTATAAGCAAAATATGCAGTCATATTTTATTTTTGTATCCAGTTTTTACAATGTTCTTGTGATGTATAGAGAAGTAATGACATATTTATATGTACACAGAGTGGGTGAAAGCATTTACATGTATTGCATGTAAACAGGAGGGAAAGAGCTGGATTTTTTTTAACTCTTCCTTTGTTCCACTTCACAAAATTAAGCCTAATCATCACAAGATTACATTTCTTCTAAGCTTCTTGTTTCTAAATGCAAACAATTCCTCAGTCATCTGCAGCTGAAGTTTACTGTCAAATTGCTGATACGTAGGATCCACTTTCCATCATCTCTGTGTGATGGACTGTACTAGTTAATAAGTGCTTTTCAGCTCAGCAAATGTATGCACAGGTGTGTGCATGCATACGTGCTCCAACAGTTCAACTTGTTTGGCATTAACTATGTTGGAAAAATTTTGTCATACTTCTCTGAGTAGAATGAGAAAATCCCAAGAAGATCAGCCCCTTTTCTTTAGGTGAGGGTGTTGGGGAAGGGCCATGGGAAAGCGTACTGGTGTGCTTGGTCTTACTTTAAACATGTGGGTACAGTACACTAAAAATGTTCCAAATCTAGCTGTCTTTCTTCATCCCCTTTTCTCTGAGCCAGCCAGAGCCATGTGATTAATCTGCTTGTGCTTAACAGTAATTACCCTTCTGGGGAGCTGCGTTCAGTGAGATGCGATCTTGACCGAATCTGTATGTGGATAACGTCTGTGTAGCGAGCCTTGGCAATGCCAGTCACACCCTTGATCACTTGCCTTTTTAAATGCATGGTCTAGAAACTGGCATAATAATACTATGATGAACTGGTATCATGAAGACACTTTGTAGTATAGTCTTCCATTCAGTACTGAATATACAGACATGCATACATGTACACAGACAAAGAAGCAGTCTTCTGTATTTCCACCTCTCCCTCTTTTAGTCCATCATCCCATGTAATTATTCCTCTAAAATTTTACATACATGACTCAGAGCAATATAAAGCACGTAAGAAATAACAATAAACAGTAAACAATGTGATATCTTTCTTGTGCTCTGTCATAGGTAAAGTTCTTTATCATGTCCTGCCTTAGGACTAGTGACTCATCTGGGCTTCTAAGAACACAAGGAAGAGACTGAAAAATCACTTTTCTGTAAGCTTAGTAAACATCTAGAGAAGTCCGTTAGCAGCCTCATGAAATTGCAGAAAGCAGCAGAGCAAGAGACCTCCAGTTTCATCAGCATAATATACTGAGACTAACAGCACAAGAGGATTTCTGCAGGAGATAAATACATAGCTGAAATGCACAATGAGTTTCATTTAAAATAACCAAACCACAAGAATATGAGGCATGAGCTTATAAAGTGCTGGAGAAAAGAACAGGTTGGACAAATTCCCTACTTCTGTGATTCTTCACTTTCTGGTCCATCCTGCAACCTGACTTCAGTTATACAGTTATGGTAGGTAGTTTAGGCTATGGATATCCTTAAAAAGTTAACTTAGTTCACTTGCTTCTTACAGTGTTTGAAACCTCAAATTCTGACTGCTTCATCTTGTGGTATCATCTGTCATAGATACTATCAGACTGTTTCTATTAATTTCTTTAATAAGTTTACAGTTACACTGAACTGTTTTTGCATAGGTAGTACAGCAGAGGTTTCGGTTGATTTATACAGGCAAAAGATGGTATCTGATAATGCAATGTTTTTTCTAACTGGAAGTATTTCACAGAGTAATAATACAGATTATTTTGAAAGTTGAGGGGGGTGCTTAAAATATTACATAAGGAAAGAAGTCCCTTTTATACTTTGGGTGTTTTGGTAAAGTAACTTTAAACGAAATATTTGATATATTCATACTGAAATATAATCAAACTATTTTATCATCACATACATTGTGTCACTATATTGGGATCAGGGTACTTCTGAAACTTGGTAATTTGACACCAAAAGATAGTCTAAGTCAGAAATTAGGAAAGGGAATTTAAGAGACACTTACGGAGTTCATGAGTGTGTAAGCACATCTATGCATAACAAGGAACTCAGAAGTTAGGAAATACCAGTTGTCAGTACATTTGTTTGTCTTTGCTTTATAAATCTGATTTTCCCCTCTGCTTCCCCTTCCTTGCTGTCCTTGCTCTTTTTGGCTTTGCTGCTTTTCCAAAATATTTCTAAGGAAAGTGTATCAGCATGCATCTTACTGATGGGTATAAATTACAACTTGATTTAAACTCCATACATGTTGGCAATGCACTGCACAATTGTATAACGTGTGTTACTCTTCCACCCTTGTACTTGCAGTACTCTGCTATTTATAGTTTCATGATCAAGTTTAAATAAGTCCTTGTATTTGCTTTTCTATATTAGTAGTAGTTGGAAAAGACCAGTCCTAACAATGATCTCTGTGGTGCAGTATCAGATTTCAGCTGGTTTATTCTCCTGCTTAGTCACTCTAGCATTTGAGGAGTATTTTCTCTTCAGCTTAAATGCTGTATCATGTTTAACTCCTCTTTCGCCTCTTTTCTTTAGTACTGTTTTTTTCGCTATGGCCAGTGTGCCCTTTTCTATAACAAGAGTTTATGTGCAGCTGAAATAGGTTTACAGTGATTGGTAGGCTTTAGGTGCTTGTGGCTCTTTCTCCTACTGAGTAATTAGGTGCTGTTCCTTCATGTTACAGAGTGGACAAGTACTTCGAGTGCAGCCTCTTAGACTTACTGTGGACTGTGAAAATGCATTTCTCCACCGGGGACACAAAGCAGACGACGCCACTGTCAACTGAGATGTGTGTGTCTGTTGCCAGCACTTGAAGTGTAAACTTGTTACTTACGTTGAAAACTGTTTTGCCAGAGCTGTTGCAGGGGGAAGGATAAATAGCCTAATCATCTATTCAGGATCCATGTATCCTTCAGATACAGCTGTCCTGCGATGTTCCCATCTTCATGTTTGCCATTTCTTTTCAAAGCTCTCCAGTACTTGGAAGGCTTGCAGCTAAACAATACTTATAGCATTCTCTCAGCATCTGTGCTAGAGAATTAAACATTGCAGGGCAAGGGAAGGGGCACAAAAATTGTGAGCACTGGACAAGTATTTCTGACTTTCAGAGCCTAAACAAATATGGTATGAGCTTATCAGTCAGTCCTGCATTCATTCCCCATCTGCCTGTACTCTTTGGTTGGCTGCAAAATTAAAAACGTGATTTGGGGAAAGGGCCCTTATGTTCCCTAACATGCCCTCTGTGGGGAAGAGAAAATATGTGCATGCACACTTAGAGAAACTCTACCTGGCAAGACACCTTGTTTTAGAGTATCCCAGTTTCTTTATCTGTCAAGATCAATAAAGATTTTTCCTTGCGGGCATAATACTGGTAGCTAGCACTAAATCTGCTGTTCCATGAAACAGATTGTCTTTTGAGCATAGTACGTGTGAAATACTACTGCTTCCCAGTCGCATCTGCTTGGAGTGCTCTATTAACCCATTAACCATGGCTTACCCCGCCCTGCTAATGCTGATAATAGCTTATCTCCTCAATGGGGTAAGTGCAATGCTTTGTGCTAGTGACACTCAGCTGCAGTACTGTAAGCATTACACACGCAAGAGAGGCTCTCAAGTGCCTCAAAGTTTACTGTCTTTTGCAAGACTCTAAAGGGGGAGAGAGGAAAGAGGTTGCCTCCAATTTGGCATTGCAGCTGAACTGAAAATGTTGTTTTGCTTTATTTAGAAAGTGGAGAGGTACTTAATGTAGCTATAACCCTTCACAGTTTGTGGAGAAATCTTCCTTTCCTTTGTAAAAGACTCAGTTAGGTACTGCTGCCTCACCGGAGAGTTTTGTGAGAGTTAACCTTATTAGCAGAAGCATCTCAGACGTCCTTGATGACAGGCAGCTGTATGTGGCAGTGGTGACTGATGGATCTGCCTGACACTGAGAGGCTACTGGGGGTGGAAATCACCTGCTCAGTTGGCCTTCCCTGCTGCAGATCTCCAAGGAAAAACAGGTGTCCACAGTCTGCTACTAACTGTTTTATTGGGGAAAACAAATGGCTCTGTCGTGGAGTTGCACTTTCTTTCATGGGCTAATCTAATAGTATTATGTAAGTCTCTTTCTGTTGGATTAGTATAATTTTTAAAAGAAAAGCAGTCAAATAGTAAAAGCAGCTGGATCTTAATGTATCACATTTTTAGAGTTAAGTAGTGAATACCAAATTTTTAAAATAGGCACTTTTTTTTCTAAGTGCCAGGAATGTGCTAAGACATCTTACTACTCTGATGTCAGCGTAACACCTTTTCCTTATTCCTATCCCCTCCTCCTATTAAACTTTGTCTTTTGAATGCAGTTGTCACAAGGTGGCATGGAGAATTCCCCCATGTGTGCCCTATTGTGGCAATAAATACTAGAAAATTGGTCCCTGGGTGTGAGAGACTGCAAGAGTTAATGTCTCAAACGTTGCGGTGGGGCAAGTTCCGCTTAACAACGAGCTCTGCATAACTAGGAACCCTGCACAGCAAGGAACCGCGGGTGAAAAGAAGCCGATCAGCAACCGGACTTCAGCAATGGGAGGGGAGGGCTTGCCGGAGGGTGAGCAGCTCCCTGTTCTGACCCACTGAGCGGGGCAGCTCACTGTGCGTGGCCAAAGATCAAACAACGGTCATGCCTGCAGGGAAGGGGAAGTGACCCCCCAGACGACCCCCAAGCCCACCGACCCACTTCCCCAAGGTTCTGAAAGCACAAACCGCGCATGACACCTAATTAGCTTAATGAGTTCGAGTGCTTGCCTGAAGGAGGGGCGAGGAGATGATAAAAGGACACAAACTGAAGCCCCCACGTGCTCACGCACCCACCAGAACTGGACCTTTAGACTGACTGGACCAACGCTGGACCCAGGGCTGGTGAAATCTTTCTTTTCCTCTTTCTGTCTTGCTCCCTCTTTCTCTCTCCTTTTCCATAATCCCTGCACTCCATCTCTTTAGACATAAACCGTTGGCCAAGTCTGGGACTAGGAGTGGATCCAGCAGCCCCTGGGCTCCTCTCTGAGAAGGAGTCTAGAAAGCAAGGGGGTCCGCTCTGAACCTCGTGACTCAATAGGAGGGAGCTCCTTATTTTCTTCCCTGAACTGATGTATGTGGCTACCACGGGTTACACGGGTTATTGAGGTAGTTCCATGGCAAGTCCTGTTGCGAGAAACCCCACCGCCTACTGTTACGCCTCCCAAGTTCAGGTTGCTTCTGCCACGAATAAAATGTTTAACTGATTGTTTGGTGTCGTTTCATCTTAATTAGCCCAAGGGAGTTCTGAGTTCAACACGAATCCCTGGTCTGGCCAGCCTGCATCGTGACACCGGGGGTTACTTGAGCATCTCTGTCCAGCTTGGACCTTTTTTGGAGGGCTCTTGGGGCAAGAGTTTCACTCAGCTGGAAGGACCTGGTGCAGAAGGCTGGGAGTGGGGAGGAATACAAGGTGTCTGGCACCCCTAATCACTGTGATCATCCTTCTGGAAAAAAATGAAAGGACTTTTTTTGTTTTTTCCCTTTGATTCTAAAATGTCCATCTCTGTAGTTAAAACTGTCTATAATTCATGCTAATGAGTAGTTGTTTTGTGATCCTGCTAAGCCACGACCAATAAAGGGTGGAGTATAGGTGCTTTATTGGTGATTCCATCACCTTGCTGCATAACTTTTGCATATATATATGTATTATGAAGGGCAGTGTGTCATCTTATGACGTAAAAAAGATGAGAAATATAATGATTAGGTAATGGCATAAGCACTCGTTCTGAAGTGAGTCTGAAGAATAACTGGGTATGGAGATACTGTGCCAAGTGTCCCAAAAAGAGTGGATTTAGGATAGTAATTAACTGCTGGTTGCATAAGAATTACAAGATCACAAACCAAATTACTGTTATTAGCAGAAGTATTTGTTCTCACATCAAGCTGTCATCCTGCTTCGCTGTTTAACCCAATTCTGCCACATGGTAAAAAAAAATGATGTCAGATACTTTATTAAGTGTGAGTTTGTGATTTACTTCTGGGTTTTTTTCAGTGTAATTGTCTCCTAAAATGGCAATCATTTTTGACCCCACCCACTTTAAATCAAATCTACAAAAGCAAGGGAACTTAAAAAACTAAAGGGCTTTTCTGGCTTTGAAGATGCTGTATGAATGAAAGCTGGATCTGAAACTGTAGGATCTGTGGGAGAATATTACTGGGTATAAATGTGCTAGCCCATACAAAGCTGACTTACAACAGCTTGTCGCTGCAGTTCTAGGGGTTAAAACCCAGTAAATACCCTTTGATTTATATCTCTCCTCTGCTTTTAAAACAGGAGTTTAGAGAGGGTTGTAAAATGGTGTGGCTTAGGGATCCCAGGCATGAAATAGCCCCTTTGATTGCAGCTTAAGTGTGATCTGCATGTACAGCATTTAATAACAAACAACTAATTGTGGTGTTATGTGCTGAATACCACAACAGCAACAATAAGAAGGTTATTTGGTGTATAACTGGCACTTACTCTAGATACCTCTTAGTTGGTAGCTTTCTCGCAGACTTGAGCAATGTCAAAGATTTCTGGAACCTGACATCCTAATAAACCGTGAATGGGACCAATCTATAAAGTCATGTAGTTTTAAACAACGTATTGGTCTTCTGATAACACTTTGATATTGAATTGTGATAGATCAGGATATCCTTCAAACAGGTGGTTGTAGTTGGAGAAAAAAGTAGAAGAGTGAAAAAATAAAGCTACATAGCTCAGAAGAGGAGGAGAGAGGAGATCTACTTGTCTTACCTGGTCCCATTTGTTTCAGTAGGTCACCTTCATGCTGTAACGTCATAGTTGACACATGGCCAAAATAAGATTAAACAGCCTTAGCTTTAAGGACATTGGAAGCATGAAGTGGCTTTGGGGAATGGTGTAATTAAAATATGAATAATACTGTGGAAAAATCGTCTTTCTTTAGCTTACAGGTCCACAGCCAGCGCATGTTTAAAAACACTTGCAGAATGTTTTTTTATTTAGAAAGAAGCCTATAATGCATTACTCTGTTCAGTGAAGAAGTGCTAAAGGAAAAAATCTGTTAGGGCTAAAGATCAGAAATTCAAATACCAGAATTTTCCAAAAGTCAATGATACGTGCTTTGTCAGTGAAACATAGATAACTCTTAATCCCGGTCAACTTTTATAATTAAATCTTCTTGAATATCAAAATGTATTGTATGTCCACGTACTTCAGAGTTACTTTTCAGTCCCAGCCTCTCCAGAGCTGATGTTAAGAGTAATTTTGTTTTTTAGTCTTTTGGGTTTTGTTGTTGTTGGGTTGGTTTGGTTTGCATTGTGGGGGTTTTGTTTTGTTTTGTTTTTTTAAATGAAGCAGTAGCTTTTGCCAAACTTAGGAGGTAAGCACTGATAAGAAAGTGGTTAGCCACGTAGCATTCAAGCCTATGGATGAATCATAAGCAGAAATATTTTTCTTACTCTATCAGGCAGTTTAGGCTTCTAACCGGAAAGCCAGGCAGGTGGCCAAAAGGCAAGCAGTGGCTTTTTAATTCTTTCTGGTCCGTGAGCTTGAGTAGCTGTTCAGGGTTGTGGTGATGCCTACACCTGTCTAGTACCCGACTTGGCCATTTCTCTGAACTGTGAATTTTCTGAAAAGCTGATTGCTTTTTAAATAAAGCTGAATATCTCTGTGGAGATGTGCGTGTTGTGGGGGAGAGAGTGAGAGAATCACCACTTTCCCCCCATGTAAGCAAGGGTCAGAAAACTCTATTTGTGCTTCTCTGCAGCAGTGCAAATACCTAAGTGCGTGCTCCACTCTGGCTGGCTGTCTCACAGTGCAAAATTGCTCAGACCTTGGAGATCAAACCCAGAGCCACTGTTGCAGGAAAAGTTGTTGCAGAGTTCAGCTGAACTAAGTGGAGAGGGTTGATGTACCTTAGGGTACCTTGTCTAGCCCTCTGCTACCAGTTTAGGGTGACACAGATCTTTCAGAGGTCCTGTGCCTTATCTGCCAGTCCCACATGAATGTCTTAGGTGTCCAAGGGCATCTCAGACAGCACTAGCTGACCAGGTCTAGGCAAGTGGAGCAGGTTTTTCAGCCTATGTGTAATGGGGAAGCAGATACAGTGCAGTCTAAAGCACTGCTCTGTCCACTGTGGTTTGTAATAATAATGTGTTGGGCCCTTGTCTTGTGAACCTGGTCCTTGACAACTTTGTGCAGTATTTGGGGGGGGGGGGGGGGGGGGAATTTAAGGCAAGGATTTTTGTCATGCAACATAAAGTCATCTCACAAGTTCATAAACTCTTTTCTGAAATAAGGAAGAATGAAACTTGAATGGTGATCATAACATTGAAATAAAACGAACACCTCAAACTTAAAAGGCTGTTGCCTGCTTCTCTCGGAGTTTATTTCTTTCACTGCCTGTGGCTGCATTCAAAGGCCTCCCAGCTGGTGGTGGCTACTCTAGAGTCCCTTTCTAGGCATTCATAGGTGAGGATCCGTCTCTACTCTGCCTTCTGCAGGTGACAGTCATTTAGCCTCACCCAACTGCGTATCCCAGTTCAAGACAATTTGTCACCCAGGGTTCTGTATGGGGTCAGCATAGTAATGGTGGCAGTGGTGACCCAGCAGCATTAAGTATTCTCAGCTGATCAGCCCTCTAAATTCAAAAATCATGAGTGTGGTTTTCCCTTACAGCATTTTATTATCTTCATTTATTGCATAAAACTCAGTTATCATCTTCTATTTCTGTCATGCGTTCCTTAATTGCTTAATTACTTTGTCAGTGTATGTGGCACATGTTCCTTCTGCTGTAATAAAATAGTGTTGTGCATTGAGTTCATGCATGGTATGCGTAGCTTTGAGTGATTCCCACTTGGCACTTTGTCATTATGTAATGCCCTTTTTGCAGGTGATGCATCTTCCTAGAGATCTGTCAGTTGTAATTAATTAACCACTAATATAGGTTAGCTCCTTTTCCAGGTACTGGGTGGAATTATACATGCCTACATGTTGCATCACTGTGTAGATTGTCAACTCTAGTAGGCTTAGCTTTTAACCTCTATTCTAAGTCCACTTTAGGGGACACCACTTCTTCAGTTAACAGGGTAGGCTAAGTTCAGAAAATTTTCTCATTGGTATCAGTCTGTTATTCTGCAAAATCTTCATACAGTGAAGTAAACCAAGAACAGAATAGCTAGAGAATCCTCAGCAAGAGATTAAGAAAACTTAGAAGGAAAAATTCCTTTAACTCAGCATTAGATTCCTGGAGATTTCTGATCTGAAGCAGTACATCTAGCAGCAACAGGCTCATATGTCAATGATAACGTGCTGGAGTCAGCAGCTTCCCGGAGTTTCTTCTGATTTGTAACACAATCACAGGTTTTTGTTCCCCAGTGCCTTGGTACTTTTCTCACCTTCAAACTCTTCCTACTTAACAAGATGATACAATAACTGTAATTCTTTATATTACTGTATTTAGTCAGTGCCTTTAAAACTAAAAACAAAAGCAGCGTCCTGAAACTGAGTTGTTTTAAAAACTTTTAAAAAACCAAACGTGAAGATAGAATAAAGTGAATATTGACAGATCATATAGATTGGAAGAAACTAAGGACTGTCTCTCTTGCAGAACCAAAAAAGAATTATCCTCAACATGCATATGGAAGGAGAAATCCAGAAACTATTACTTTTCTCCAGTAATCCCCGATGCACATACTTGCCAAAAATCCAATGGTCTACACAGCTGTTACCTTTTACTTACAGATATGCTGAAACGTGTATGTATGTACGTTTGTGTGATGTAAAAGCAGTATCTTAATGTACCTTTTCTGCCTCTTCTAGGGTTTTTTTCAGGTGTTATTCTAGACCGCATAAAAAGCAGTAATGTACTTTAGTCAAGTTGGTAATTCAGAGGTACAGCTGTTTTCCCCCACCATAGTAAACAGAGGCTACTCTTAACTCTAAACTTCCTTGAACCAAACACTCATCTTTGTTCTGTCTCTTTTTTTTTTTTTCTTTTTTTTTAGTGGGCAGTTTGCTGTAGTGAAAAAATGCCGTGAGAAAAGCACTGGTCAGCAGTTTGCAGCAAAATTCATCAAAAAACGGAGAACGAAATCCAGCCGGCGTGGAGTGAGCCGGGAAGATATCGAGCGCGAAGTCGGCATACTAAAAGAGATTCAGCATCCTAATGTGATCACGCTGCATGATGTTTATGAGAACAAAACAGATGTCATTCTTATTCTGGAACTGTAAGTAGCTCTAGAGACCTGGGAAGGTGTAACAGAATATTTGTTTGTTTGTTTGTTTGTTTTTAAAAAATAGACACTTTCTCTGAGAATCGCAGTGATTTAGTGGATGTTCCTTACCACCTCAAAAGAAGATACATAATAGCCTGAGAATTCTTTATTTTTAAGTCAGAGTTTTAGCTTTGTGATTTCTAAACATATTTTTCACTGTGAATGCACTACAAAGGTTTAAAAAAGAAATCCAGTGTATTTAGGAATTTCTTCTGCTTGTTACTTTAATCATTGTTGATGTTATGGATCCAGAAGAATAGCCTGGAGCTAAATAAACTGATTTGAAGACAAGAGCAGAGGGAAATAGAGATTCTAAGTGGAGGTTAGGTTAGCAAATTTTACTGTGTTTTATGTTGGTGTGAAGTAAAGTAGCATCACTGAATGCTTTTTCTCTTTTTTTAACCCACATGACAGAGAACAGAATTTTCCCAGTTCTGTCCTGTTGAAATGTAAACTGAAGTTTCATATCCTTATTTTAGTTCCCATTTTTCATCCAAGCTTATTGTTGATGGATTGAGGTAAATATGTCAGCAGAGAATACTTCTGCATTGTTTCAAATCTGGCTTCAAGTTCCTCAAAGATTGCAGGTTCAGAAGCTAAGCATTACTCACCCGTTACAGTTTGGCAGCGTCTGCTGGTGGGATGTGCGTGTCTTTACATAATTTGCATGCCTGACACTTTATTATTGCCATACTTGCTCTGTATCAGTTAAATGTGCTTTAGAATAAGTATTTCATGCAAGCACATTATTTGGTACCAGAAACTTGGGCAGTACTTGCGTCTTTTCCTTGGCTGTTTGTGGGGTTTTTCTTATGTAGGTTATATCTTCCTGTTTACTAGCTTTGATGAAGGATATTTCCACTTACCTTATAAGGATAGTTTAGTGTTGCGTGCTTTCAGTAACATACATGTAGATTTACAGTATAGATTTAAAAAGAAAACTGGGAAGTAGCTTTTGGAGTTTAATCTTTTCTATGGTATATACATACATGATACTGCTTTGTTATGTTAGAACATACTTTTACACTTCTAGCCCAGCATGTGATGGTTTTCAGTAATACTTGCAGTCTGGGTTGTTTTTTTAGTTCCAGAAGTATACACGTGCATTAGTTTGTCAACTTTGGATACTTCAAGCAAGTATTTTTTTAAATAAGCTATATTAACATCCTGTATGAAGTATAAGATTTCCTTATATTCCTATTGGAATATCTGCTACTCCTGGATTTTCTTCAGAACCCTTTAAATGTGTAATGAATACACAGCAAAATTAGTATGATGATGATGCTTCTCCCCACTTGTACTAGCTCTCACATTCTTTCCGTCTGTAACCTTACTGTCATTGTATTGCTGCTTCTGCAGTGCTTTCTTTCTGCTCTGTAATCTGTCCAGGTAAAATCAGGCCAGTGCCTGGACTTGAAAGCTCTGAGGAAGACTCAGTCATCATAGACAGTGGTAGGAGGAATGGGGCCGTTCTGCCCCTCCAGCTTTTCTACACAGGCATAGGAGCTCTTTTGGCAGCAAAGTTGCTGTGAGTGTCTGTATGTACCCACTAACATTCATTGAATGGAAGCAGATACAGCTTCTGACAACATGTTGATATTTTGTAAGCTTGATAGCATGAAGCTTAGGAAACCATTTGCATTGCAATTTATCTAATTGGCTTGCCCAGTTAACAATCCCCATATAGTTTCAGTTGGAGGTTTTGGGTTTTTTTTTTTCAGTTTTCCAAACAGCTACGTGAGTCTTTCAAGTTGAAGCAGTGTTATTTGGGGTATCACAAAGGTAACGCGTTTATTTAGTTAGAGGGTCGAAAAGGAAAAGATGACACATTAGCAGTCTGTTTCTAAACTGAATATACTAATTGCTCTGAAGTTTTGTAATTCTCAAAATCATGGTGATATTACATAAAGCTATTGAAAAGGGAAAAGATTGTCGTTTTAATCATGTGCTTAGGCACTTAAATATATAATCCCTTTCTTTTAATATTCTAATATTCACATTTTGCCTAGGGACCTACTCCCCTGACATTCTTTGTTCTTACATAACAATTTCAAACAAACAGAAGTAAAGCTGAAAGCTCATTAAATAACCTGTTTTGCTGTCCTCAGAATCCATCCTAAGTGACCATTTTCCTTTCTGATTAGAACATAGCATTTTTCCTGGGACTTGTGTTTCTTCATGACTACAGGATGAGACAGTATACCACATACAGACAGGATTTTGTGTAACTTAGTTTTTCTAGAATTTAGAAACTAAAACCCAACATTCCAGCTATGTACAAGAAATTCATAACAAAACAAAAACCCGGAAGAAACACTGATTTCATATTAGTAAGCAAGTGTAGTAATGCGAGCAGTGGTGAGGAAAAGTATCTCTGGTTTCTGTTCTTGATAGAAGCTGCAGCCTGCAGATGTCAAGCCACTGCAGCTGCCCTTTTGGTAGCTGCCAGATGTTAACATGCACACTCTCATGGCAACAGCGTCTCTTGCCTGTTCACTATTGATTTTTATCTCCTGGTTCAGCAAGAGGTTTGCAGTATTGCGTGCAGCCTCCTAAACAATTTTCTGCATTATCAGTCAGCTGTTTCTCAGAGGTGAGTGACTGACTGTAGAAGTTCTTGCTTCATTCACTTGCAGCAAATACTACGTCAGCCAGCAAAGTATTCAAGGTGGTGATTTGTATGCAGAAATATGTGGTCAGTTAGTTAATTATTGCAGTGGCAAGATCCTCACAATCCTGAACGCAAAACAGAGCATATCAAAAACTTTATCCACATAGGTGTTTGGAGGTTTTTCTCTCAACTACTTCATGTCAGGAAACTGACCTACCAAAAAAAAAAAAAATTACAAAACATTTAATTTCTGAAACTTCTAAAATCAAATGTTTCCTTAAAAGATTCAGCAGTCACACACAAGCATGAGATAGCCTTGAAAAGGATTACTTTATTACAGTCTTTTGGTATATTTAGAGAAATTGGGCGTATTTTCATATTTCTAGGTCTTAGTGGCAAGTGTGTCCCTGATTTGGAAATAACCTTTGAAAGTTCCACTCTGTGGACTTTTTCATCATCTTGCAAGGATTGTTGTGCGTATTACATACGAGCTGGAAGACACTGTCTCTTCTTCATCTAACTCAAAACTGTAATAGTTTTTTTTTCTCCTATCACACAAATAATTGAATTAGTCCGAATTTTATAGTACTTTTTTCCATCCAGCAGCAACAACTAGTCTCTGTTACATGTCAGCAATACTAAGCTATTTCCAGTGAGCTCTGCTGAAGCCATTATTTAATCAGACTTCACAGACCAGAAAACACAGATGTCTCTGTTGTGCAGTGATAATTATTTTCTTTGCTGAAGCATGTTTTGCACCTAGTTGGTTCCCCTTTTGCTGGCCTTAGATGCATAATCTGTCGCTTCTATTTTGTTTTTCCTTCCACTTTTTTATGTCTTCATTTAGCTGCAGACCTACAAAATATAGTCACTGTGTGGTGCTTTGTAGAGCCTTGGTTATGGTTTCTTGGTGCAAATGCAAGGAATAAATACCCTTATCCTAAATTATACAGTACTTCCTTCGAGTGCTCAAAAGTAATGCAGGTGGTCTCGCCTTTTAAAATAGCTTGATAGCAATAGCTGACTCTTTTCACTGGGAAGCTAAGGATGGAGTTAGGTATTCATACTTTTCTCTGCAAAAAACATACCTTCATTTCTGAATTAGAAATCTTAATTGAGGACCGTTAGCTCTTGTATGATGATCTTGATGATGTCATGAGTTGCTCACTGAAGTGTAAATAAGAGCAAATAATGATAAACTCTTTAAATTTAAATTCCTCTTCTATCTTATTGGGGAGTTAATTTAACTTGTTACATTTATAGTAACTTGGCTTACAGAGAAGCTTGAAGTCTGCACAGAGTTTCTTTAATTTTTAGTTGTCTTTTGATAGAAATAGCTCTGAGGTTTTTGTTAATTTTACCTGTAAGTCATAAAAAAGTTGTTCTCAAGTGGCCTTGTACTGAATTTTGAGAGGAGGATTGAATCTTTGGTGCTTACTGGGATGTAACATGAGGTAAGCAAGCTCTTCAGCACTGATTTGTAGATGTTGTGCCACCTTTTGACTTCAAAATCCTGAATTGCAGGCCCACAGATACATGCACAGGTAACAATGAAGGCTTGACAGGGCTGAAAAGAAAGGAGCTAGAGCCAGTATGACTCTGCAATGCATTGAGCGCATCTTGGAGGGAGAGCACTTGGCTTCTGGGCTCTGCAGTCCCTGAGCAAAATGCTTGGCACTCTTGTATGCTGTATTGGTTTTGCACAGCAAGGTTTTGGTAGTGGGGGTGGGGGGTGGCAGGGCTGGCTTCTGTGAGAAGCTGCTAGAAGCTTCCCCTATGTCTGACAGAGCCAATACCAACCAGCTTCAAGACAAACCCGCCACTGGCCAAGGCCAAGCCTGTCAGTGACAGTGGTAGTGCCTCTGAGAGAACAGATTTAAGAAGGAAAAAAAGTTGCTGTGACACAGAAATGGCAGCTTGGAGAGAGGAATAAGAACATGTAAGAGAAACAACCCTGCAGACCCCAACGTCAGTGAAGAAGGAGGGGGAGGAGGTGCTCCAGCGGCCGGAGCAGAGATTCCCCTGCAGCCCGTGGTGAAGACCATGGTGAGGCAGGCTGTCCCCCTGCAGCCCAGGGAGGTCCATGGTGGAGCAGCTGGATGTGCCCTGAAGGAGGCTGTGACCCTGTGGGAAGCTCGCGCTGGAGCAGGCTCCTGGCAGGACCTGTGGATCTGTGGAGAGAGGAGCCCACGCTGGAGCAGGTTTTCTGGCAGGACTTGTGACCCCGTGGGGGACCCACGCTGGAGCAGTGTGCTCCTGAAGGACTGCACACCGTGGAAAGGACCCATGCTGGAGCAGTTCGTGAAGAACTGCAGCCCGTGGGAAGGACCCACATTGGAGAAGTTTGTGGAGGACTGTCTCCCATGGGAGGGACCCCATGCTGGAGCAGGGGAAGAGTGTGAGGAGGAAGCAGCAGCAGAGACAACGTGTGATGAACTGACCCCAACCCCCATTCCCCATCCCCCTGCACCGCTGGGGGGTCTAGGTAGAGAATTCGGGTGTGACGCTGTGCCCAGGAAGAAGGGAGGGGTGGGGAGAAGGTGTTTTTAAGATTTGGTTTTATTTCTCATTACCCTACTCTGATTTGATTGGCAATAAATTATGTTAATTTTCCCCAAGTTGAGTCTGTTTTGCCCGTGACGGTAATTGGTGAGTGATCTCTCCCTGTCCTTACCTCAACCCACAAGCCTTTTGTTATATTTTCTCTCCCCTGTCTAGCTGAGGGGGGGGGGGGGGGGGGGGGGGGTGATAGAGCATCTGCGTGGTGCTTAGTTGCTGGCAGGGGTTAAACCACAATATACACTAAACCTGAATACTCTTCATGTGTTAAATTTGAACGTCTTGGCAGGATCAAAATACTAAGGCACTCCACTGGGCCAAAGTGTCAGTAACCATGTGCGTTATCCAGATTCTGGGCACCTAGGGAACTTCAGTGATGAAAACCTAAATACCAGCTGTGTTTGGGTACAGGGAAGATTCACAGGCGTGTTCGGGTCTCCCTCTTAGTGGGACTTAACTGCTTAAATTTTAGTCCAGGTATTGGTGCCTGTGTTCTTCTGGCTGGCCATTCTGAAGCCAATGCTTCCTGTTAAATGTAATTGAAGAATTTAGGTACACTAAAGAGTGGATTTCATGACAGTTGGTGTCTCTAATAGAAGCTGGACAAATGAAAATGACAAGGCATAGTGATGCCATAACATGCCTTGATTTTTCTGGTAGCTAGCTAAAGAAAAAACTAAGTACAATATTGTTCAGCGGGTAGTTAACATAATGAGCCAGCAGCCTTGTTCTGTTCTTTCAAAATACTTGGTACACTTTGTACTTCTGAGGAGTTGGTTGGTGACTGCACAATTCATGAAGGCTGTTGAAATGAAGTGGATGTAAAACCCCTTAACCTTAAATAAAACAGAAGTAGCAATATTTCAGTCTAGACTTGGGCTGACAACTTACGTTTCGAAATAATGCAAGGAGTCCTAAAAGAGATATTTGACCACAGAATTCTTAGAGAAAACATTTCTTTTGCAAGTTGACAGAAGAAATTTTTGGATTAGAGAAGAATTCAAATTATTTAGTAAATTGATTCTGCTTTAAAAAAATTAATAAATTGGTTCTCAAATTGTTCTTTAACTTTACTAGTTTACGTTGTTTTCAAATCTAAGCAAGGTGAATTAAACCTTGTAAGCTTCAACTTACTAGGTTATGTTTCTTCAAACAAGGGGTTTGGGCTTAGGTTTGGGGCTTTGTTTGTGGGTTTTTAACTTAATCAGGAATCCTTAGATAATCATTAATTATCATTTGGGTGCTATTACAGTATGAGCAATGTGATCAATGTGGCATGTGACTGAGTCGTTACGAGGTGACCACACTGGTTTTGAAGGTTAATTTGTTCTAAGTTCCCTGTGTAGGTTCCCATAATTACTTTCTCTGAGGTCTGGTGATCAGTTCTGTTCCATAGGTAAGAAAGCCTGGCAACTTGCAAAAGCACTAACCAGAAATCCTTTTTCCACAGGTGTGATGCATTTTCTTACCCAGAGGGAGATATGTGGGTTGCAAACACATCTGTCAGCCTTCCTTCGGGAAGGCTGGGAAATGCTTTTACCACTATTACGTGTTTTAAGAAAGAATGCAGTTGACGTGAAGCTTTATTTTACTTGTATCTGTTTGGGAAAGCTAGCACCTCTGCCTAGAAATATCAGGGAAGCAACACATAGCAGCTTTGCTTAGTGAAAATATTTATACAAAATATTTCTAAAAACACATGCTCTGCTACTCAAAAACAATATAAAATGTAGTCATGTTATAACAGTGAAAATAGATTTACTCAGCCCTTACGGCTTTCTATGTTATAACATGGTCAATAATACAACATGCCCTTTAGGATTAAGATGTGACCTCCATCAATCACAAATTCTTATTTTGTTGAGCAAAATATTTGAACTACCTATTATGACTACGCAATTTGGCTTACTTTAAAGGTAAACAGAAAGATTTTATACAGGAACATGAAAGAATTAAAGCTTTAAAGGAAAACAGCATGTGAACGTGAAGATAGAGGCTTCACAGCTGTAAAGGAATTTAGCTGTGACTTGACAGTAAGCAAGTTCCTATTAATCTGAAGGGGTATAGGTTGTTGCCCACCAGTTACTTGCTAGCACTTTGGAGATCAGAGTTGTGTTACGACACAGATGAACTGCTCAGAAAGCTGTCTGGTAATTCCTACGAGCAAACAGAGAAATTTAATAGGGTGAAGTTGTGCGCTTCCAGAGGATACTAGAGATACTCCGAAGTGGTCTACAGGAAGAAACACTAGTCCTTGGTGAACCTCTTGCCTCTATTCCCTTCAGGAAGCCATCTTTATCCAGCCGGTGGTTGGCAACAGTCTGTTAGACGCTGGCTGCACAGGCCCCTCTGCAAAGCTGCAGAGGCAGGCTGGGAGTGAGTTTGCGTGGCTCTGGAAACCCACACAATGATCTGGTTTCAGCTGCATTTCAACAGCGTGTTCGTGCACCAGCAACCCCAAAGCTAAATTAGAAGCAAAGCTGGGGCATTGGAATGAGGGTTGAACAAGTGTACTCCTGGGGAGAAGGTGACATTCAAAAAGATCAGTTGTAGGGGCTGATGTATTGAGTTGTCTGCCCCTTGTCCTTTAGATTAAGACTGCCTCTGTGCGTGAGATGGGATATTCACAGGTATGTTGGTGGAATGGGGCTTTCTGCTTGCCTTCTGGCTTCACCTCTGAAGGTGACCATGGGATAGTAAAACGTGCGGTGTTTATTTACTGTGGGACTGTGTTATCCTGGCTGAGGCACAGGGCTAGACTTGAAAATCCAACAGCATTTTGGAAGGTTTGCGAAGATTGCAGTAGCTTACGTAGCCAGTGTCTTTACTAGCTTGTTCTAACCCATTTCTTGATCTGTGATATCTGGAAGTCCAGTCAAGATCATCTAGTGATTCTAGATATATAATCTGGTTATGAAATCTGTCACAGCAGACTCTGCTGATAGACCTGGGGCACTATAATCCAGTGAATTAATTGTGGAAGTGAAACTTACAAAGGATGTTGAGTGTGGACCTGTATTTACCCTCTATGACTTGCTTGAAGTAATTGCCTTGCAGTGATACTGTGGTTTTCTTTATACCTCTGGTGGTACAGCTTAATATCAGAGCTACCAGAGCCAGCAGGAAGGTACGGAATAAGCAGTCTTCTGACAAGCGTGAAGGGGAAGCTGAGGTACGCAACCTGCCTTACTGAGGTCCCCAAAAGGAAAAGTCGCAATGGCCCACTCTCTGAGGTGAACCCGTGTAGTATCTCACCCTAGGCATTAAGGCTGAGGTGCATAACGTGAAGGGCACACTAAAATCCCGTAGACCAGAGGTACAGCTGCTTCTGGAACAAAGCTTTGAGTGCGTTACATCCAGTCTCTCCTCACTCACCTACTTAAGCAAGGGCTGCCGAATCACTCAGGGTAACAGTACTTCAGCATCTAAAGAAGCACACACCACTTTGGAAAGATCTACCGTTTTGCTAATTAATTTCCAATTTTAAGAAAAATAAAATGTGTATTTTTTTAACCTGTTAGCTTCTCTGGATGTCAGTTTCAAGATTTGTAAGCACCAGGTATGTTACCTGTGAAAGACAGGTAACATTTTATTTCATGCTGTTATAAGGCCTATGATATAATCATAGAAGAAATGTCACTACAACTAACCTGTGGCAAAGACAGAAAGATAGTACTCAGCAGTGCTAGAGAAGAGCCATATGCGATCTCATGCAGTTAACTATTCACAAATGTGACATCTTTGAGATGCATAAAAACACATGTACATCAAACCTGTAATTTCATGTGGTCTAAACTTTCAGCATATGAAATTGCACAAAACAGAATGATTGCAGATAAGAAGAAGCTGAAGATGCAGATAAGAAGAAGCTGAAGATGAAGAGTCTCTTCCCATTTTACACAAATACAGTTATGTTTCTTTGTTAAATATCTCAAAAAAAAGTAAACCTTGGGAATTAAATCTTTCTTTTGGATCTAAAAGGAACATGTATAATCAATGCTGCTGTTTGTAGATGACTAGTAGGTTTCACAGAGACTGTGTATCAGCTAACAGGTGTAAGAGCAAGCTGTGACAGCCATAAAACATACCCATGCCTGTGTGACGCTGTCACACTCTAGTTTAGATTGCAGAGTGGGCATCACAGTGCTGCAAGTTGGCATTGCTGAAAATGCATGCTCTGGGTACTTCCGATGCATTTGTGATGGCTTGATGAATGCTTTAAGCCTCAGCAGGCACTTCACTGTTTCACAGGGTGGGTGATCTACATGAAAAGCAGACCAGATAACCATGTGTTTGGTGCAGTCTTCCAGCCTCTTCCTCAGTAAAGGGTCTGGCTTCGCCGTCTCACCAGACTGTGTGATGGTTAGCCCAGTGGCAAACCGTGCTGAGTGCGTGAAGGTGCTGGGGTTTGCTGTGACTGCTGCCACAACTGCCCACGGCTGGACAAGTAGCCACGGTGAGTCTGCCTGCTCTGGGTGGCATGGCTGTGCTCCAGTTAACAGCCTCCCGGCAACTGCAGCAAACATCCTTGGAAACACGTGGAAACAAGTTCCATGTGATGTGTAAGTCCCTTAGCCCAGTAATTGGAAATGAAGAGAAATGCCAGCACCGTGTCACCATCCAGGTTTCTGTTCATCATCACAAAGTGCTGCAGAGGTACAGACCTTAGCCTGAAAACCTCTTTCTATTTTTTTCAGTCAGAAGCAAAGAATGAGAGAATATGCGTGTGTATCCATTTGTAAGATGTTTCTGACTAGCTTCTCTAAAAAAATGAAATGTACTTAATCTTTAGGAATTCTGTTTTAATGTCTCTATAACAACAACAAAAAAGATTATTAAAATGACCTCTCTTCCTTCCAGTCTATAATTCTTATATTTAATGGCACTTTGTTTCAATAATTGCTTTCATGCAGAAAATATTACAACACAAATAATACCCAAAACAATACTCTCATTATTGTCTAGGCAGCTCAGTGAAAGCTCCAAGAACTCATTAAAATACACTTTTCATGCAATTTGCATTACAATAATGCAGATTAAGTCTCTTGGAAAGTAGACATGATAAAGAAGTCAAATACATTTCCAGAAATTTGCCCAGACTGTTTAGCTATTGTTATATGTTAATCCCATTATTGTTCATAATCAGAACTTTAGATCGTGAACAGATTTTTTTTTCTCCCTACAGAAAGGCAACATAAATTAGGGTGTACTTTCTGATTTTTTTTTAATATCAATAAAATGCAAGATATAGGGGATGATATGACCATCTTTCCTGTCTCTAAGACATTTCTAGGTAATAATGCTGCTTTTATAAACAGGAAAAACAGTTTGCCACAGTGGACAGTCATCTCAGTATATGTCCTTAAACTGAAAGGAGATTGGTTATTTTTTAAGAATAGTTGCAGTTTATGTTTCCTATTCGCTTCACTTCAGTATCTCTTCTTCTGTTGACAATTATCATCACTCCTGCCAGACTGCTGACTGAGCTGAGAAAAGGCTCATCTTCAGTTTATTCCTCTCTCTTAAATGCAAAAATTTAGATACGCTTATGTACCTTCCTCACTTCTTACCTCTCTTCTTTCTGCCTGTGTAGCTAAAACAGTTGCTGGAAGTAGTCTTAAGGGCAGTAGTGGCTTTTCCTTGTAGGAAAGGTGTGGTAATGTCAGAGTACAAATACAACATCGGTGCTAAATGTAGTACACTGTTTCAAAGAATAGAATATATTTTCAAACAGCTGAATGCTTTGAGGAATTTAGAAACTGAATAGTAGGACAGCTACCAGTAATTATTTCAAAATAAGCTTTGAATTTTGTATTTTCAGGGAGGGGCGGGAGGTGGCAATCTAATGTTTTACTGGTAGCATGAGACAATTCATGTTTGATGTTCTAGATGTCCCGTTACATTAGTATGTTTTGAGTATACTTACTTCACATTCACTGTTACTCTCTTAAATGTGCATACAGAGAGTAGGTGGGTTTTGCTTCATTTAAATTTAGATACAGCCAACCATGCTTGTTGGGTTTTTCAAACCTTTTTTTTGTTTGAAAATAAGACTCTTTTTATTGTAATCTTTTCAGGGGGAGGAGGGGTAGTTGCTAACTATTTTGGGTATTGAATTTAAGTAATTTTCATCTTCTTTTTTGATACTGACAACCTTTAAAGCGTCTGGATCCTTTTCAAGGCTGGTTTGAGAATAGCTATGCTAAAAGGAACTTGTTTGTTCAAGCGAGCGTGTCAGTAACTCTGTTTCTGCTCTCCAAGTGTTGCAGGTGGAGAGCTCTTCGACTTCTTAGCTGAGAAAGAATCTCTCACGGAGGAGGAAGCCACTGAATTTCTCAAGCAGATACTTAATGGTGTTCAGTATCTCCACTCTCTGCAAATTGCCCACTTTGATCTTAAGGTGTGTTGAGCGCATAAAAACTTCGACAACTGTAAGCAACATCCATTAAAGTCCTTTGTTAACACCAGCCACAAATCTGCTATCCTGCAGATCTTGGCCATAGTTTTGTTTTGCTAGCTTATCTAGATAGGGGAAAGCTCAGCCATTGAAAAGAAATTACTGAACCGTAAATAGGTCCCATCTGTTTTTAGTGTAAGATTCTTCATGAAAAATGGCAACTTCCGATGAAATTAAACCATTCTGAGGAAGCAATCTTGAAATAAAAATTATGATTATGATTTTACGGAATGCAGATGGGATCTGGATGAAACATTCTGAACAGGATGCCTTTTCTCCAACTTTTTTTTTTTTGCTGTTGTATACATTTTATGTTCAAATGAGCATTATTTATAGGTACTAAATTGAAACAGTACAGAGTTAAGTACAAAGATTCTTGTGGAGCAGACAGGGCAGATAATTTCCTCTTCTTTTTTTTTTGTTTGTTTTTAGAAAAACTGTTAATTGCATCCTTTTGGTAATGAAAAGAGAGCTTTTGTATCTAAACTCAGTTATTGCTTTTTTAAAGTTTCAATTTCAGAATGTTTTCCTCTGTAAGATTTTTTTCAGAGGTAGGCAGCTGAACATTCCCTGAAGTCTGCTGACGTTGGCAGCTATGTCTGTAATAGGAAAAGGAGGCATAATCGTTACATTGCAATGCAGTTCTGAAAGGGGTGGTGTGTTCTGGGGATGAGATAGGGAAGGGAATGGTTTTCAGGGTAAGCACACCTTTTCCAGTCTCATCCTCATTACCTGCAGTAATATATTTGGTCTTTGTATGACAGTCAGCAAGAAAAAAGAATTGTGAATCCAGTAAGAAATACATTTCTTACAATATGAAATGTAAATTTTTGCCAACATGCTTGTACTAAAACAAAAGCATCCTTACACCGCATACCAAGAATATGTGAATTAAAGTATGCAGCAAGAATTAAACTATGCAGAACAATAAAAGTATGCAATACAAATGTAGGAAGGGAAGGAAGAAAATTACTTTTGCACGTATCAGTCCCTGTAATTGAGGAAGAGAGGTAAAAGAATGGTGATAATGAAGAGCTGTCCTTAATGACTCCAGAAGTCCTTAACAATGCGAACAGGATGGATGTAGCTCCAGGAACTCTTCAGAGCACACCAGCTTATGGAGGTGACAGGATATGGAGACTAAGTAGCCAGTTCTGTATGCTAGTTAAAGTAATGGAGTGTAGAAGCAGGCTCCTTCGATGATAATCTTGACATTTTATCTTCTAACTTTTTTCTGGTTTTGTGAATCTTTATTTCAAAATAAACCAAAGTCTATATTTTAAAATAGAGCTAGAGAAGACATGAGAACCTGCTCTTTATCCTTTTTTGTAAGTATGTTGAGCCTTAAAATCTGGGAGCTGGACCACTCCAGAAGTTTCTCTTGGACATCCAAAGGCAACAAGATATACCTCCCTGATTGCTTGTGCAGTGTGAAAGAAACCTCTTTCAGGGAGTAGTGTTAACCAAGCCCAAATACTAGTTTATAGGACTTTGTTTCTTGAAAGCTCCCAGCACTGTTCAAATGGCCATAGCACAGGGGCTGTGATCTTCACTGAAAACAGTGTGTTTCACTTAGGGTCAGTCCACCTGAAAACTGCAACTGTTGTATCTACAAGAGGTAAAATCTTGGCCCTGTGGAAATCATAGCCCTCTGTCATCAACATGAAATCCTAACTTACTGTCGTTAATTTTTAGCATATGTTAGATTGTAATAGGAAAAGACAGTATTTTTCTGCTGAAGACACAGTTCACGAGGCTGAAGAAGGTAGAGAGAAGCATTCAGTGCTGAAGAATGCTGATATGTGTCAAGACATTTTGTACCCATGTATAATCTCTTTTCTCTCCCCTTTCTTCCTTTGCAAAGCCTGAAAACATAATGTTGTTGGACAGAAATGTGCCAAAGCCTCGAATCAAGATTATTGACTTTGGTTTAGCGCACAAAATTGACTTTGGAAATGAATTCAAAAATATCTTTGGAACACCAGAGTTTGTTGGTAAGAAAACTGTTGTTTGTTCAAACTATTCCTTCTCATTCTGTGAAACAGTGTATGTGGCTTAGCTTGGTTTGCATGAGTTACAGATTATGTAATTTGTGTGTAATTCATAACATTTTGAAATTTAAATAAGCAGTTCAGTTTCATCTTAGACTTGCATTAAGGTGTTTTTATCTAACAGCTTCTTAACTTACTATCTCTGACATATATAGGCTCAGAGTGACATAGATCTGTTCTTTGACTAGGTACTGATCTTCCTGCTTTCTCCTTTAGCTCCTGAAATAGTAAATTATGAGCCTCTTGGTCTTGAAGCAGATATGTGGTAAGTTATTGGATCTTACTTGAAGTAAATCTCTCATGATTATTCTTATGTTCTAACCTTTTTTTTTTCTCTCCTCTCTCTCCCTCCATCTGTTTCTCTCCCCTCTCCCTCATCCTTTCCCCTGCCCCCCATCCCCCCCCTTCACTCCAGGAGTATTGGTGTAATAACTTATATTCTGTAAGTACCAAAATCTATGGGTGGTTCTCGCAAATGCTGTTTTTTTAATTCTGATTCTATCCTCTGGGGTTTTGGTGGTGTTTGTACAAGTCAAACCATTCTGATTGCACAACATGATTCAAGTTGAATGATCATAAAAGCAATAGTATAATTATTGAAAGAATGTCCATTAGTCAGCACTGAGCATGGGAAGCTGTCTTCAAATCTGTAGGTGATTTTCCACAGCAGCTTTATCTTAATCAATATTCTCTGAAATTACAGCAAAGGATTTTGCCCTGCTAAATCACATCTTCCTGAAAGTACATTTGCAATCTTAAAGCAGAAAAGAAAAATGTTCACTTTCTGCTGTTATTTGATCTCAGAGGGTTGAAACATCAATGTTACAACGTGTAAGGAGAGGAATGTTCTGTCTTTCTTGCAGTCTAAGTGGTGCATCACCATTTCTTGGAGAAACCAAACAGGAAACATTAGCAAATGTGTCTGCTGTGAATTATGAATTTGAAGAAGAGTTCTTCAGTAATACCAGTGCCCTAGCTAAAGATTTTATACGAAGACTTCTAGTGAAGGATCCAAAGTGAGTTGTTTCTCGTGTGTACGCGCTGTTGCAGCCTATGTCTAGTATTTCAAATTACATGATGTTTTGAGATGTTAGTTTAATAAACATGTAGTAGTATGTATTTTTTACTGTCTGAAACAGTTCTCTTTTATTCTATTAAAGGAAGAGAATGACTATTCAAGATAGTTTGCTGCATCCTTGGATCAAGGTTAGCGTGTAATTCATTCTCTGCCTGTTTTTAATCATTCTTCATTTCATACTTTGCCGTCACTTTTCAAGTTCCTTAACAAGGACAATTGGCATAATCGTTTATTATAACTTACTGTTTTGGAAAGCTGTCTCTATGAAAACTAATACATGCAGAATGTAGACTTCATTAACATACCCTCTATGTAAGTTAGCAATGGGGAAGTAGCCCACTATTGAGATTAAAATCATGCTCAGGCAGAGAAACTAGTCTTCAGGGAGCATTGCACAAAGAAAGAAATACATTCTCTGAATCCAGTCCAGTTTCCTCTCACATTTTTCATATTCCAATCTCCTTATGTCAATCGGGCAAAAAAGGGTAATCTCTCTTCTGTCCTTCCTCTTTAGACTGAAGAAAGCAGTTAATGTGGGGTGGTGGTCCACTTCTTTCAGTGTTCCACAGTGTTTGGTTTGGATCAAGCTGTTGTGGTGCTACTAGCTTGAGAGGGAGGAAACGGGACCTATCATTCTTCTTAATGTGTGCAGTAATACCTGCCATTTAATTTTTTAAATTCCATATCGCATTCTGATAGTAAGTAGTAAACCTCTTCAGTGCCATTGATTTCCCAGGTTTTGGGGATGCACAGTGGGTATTAGATCCCATTCCACTTCCCAGAGGACCAATTAGCAGAATATCCGTGCCACAGCTGCCCCAGTTCATAGTTCAGCATCCTAGGGCAGACATTTCTACACCAATACACCAAACTACAAATTTGACTTTGTTTTGCTGACTTTTTGGTGGGGTAATCTTAAACAGTTGAAACATGTTGAACATGTTGAAATGATCTTTTAAACCACTGAAGCAAGCACTGTCCAAGTTTGTCTCTCAGGGACCAAGGTCTTCACTCCTCCAGCAAGGCATGTTGTTTTGTACCCTGTTATGTTCCTTTATATCTTAACTTTCCAGGCATTCTCCCCCCACCCCACTGGTCATACCCTCTTTTCCCCCTTGCCATCACTACTTTTACCTGCATTTCTCCATAATAATGACTTAAAAGTATGGGATCATATAATGCAAAATTTGGTATACTGCACTGGTAACTGGTGCTTAGTATTAGCCTATGAGAAGGTTGAAAGTGTGCAGCCTTAGAGCTTGCTGCACAGATAGTTGGGATGTGATTTTTCTGGGGTCCCAGCAGCATCCAGCTGATGACACTGAGACTGGAACAAAGTTTGTCTGCATTTAAAATCAGCCTGGAAACCTTCCCAGAAGACAAGATGTATCTAGGAGATGATAACCGATGCCTCTGTCACAGAGGGAGGTGAAGGATAAAGTTGAATGTTCTGTTGGCTTTTTTGTTTAAAATGAAAAAGCAAATTTTAGTATTGCATGAAATATTCTTAGGTCTGGATTTCCTTCAGGGCATTTTCTCAAGAAGTTCCATCTGCATGCCCCACTAGGCTGTGGATGTTAAAATTACGTGCTTACAGTTATTTTATTATTACAGTATAATTACAGTATTATTATAACGTAAGTGGAAATCATCATTGAAGGACAGTGTCTTACATACAGGAAGGTGCTTTATGAAAGTTCTAGTTGTAATTGAGGGATATTTTACAACAACTTTATTTTTCTTTTGTGAATAGCCTAAAGACACCCAGCAAGCACTTAGTAGAAAAGCATCTGCAGTGAATATGGAGAAATTCAAAAAGTTTGCAGCACGACGAAAATGGAAAGTGAGTCATTCAATAAATCTTCAAAATGTTGGTGACATACAAATACAGTAACATTACCTGCTCCAGGGAAACATCAGTGTCATTAGGAGTGGAGAAGGAAGAAGAAACCTACTCCTCTGTCAGTTGGAATAAATTAGGTGCTTGAGTATGGTGGTATGGGAGATGACTTCTTTGTTAATGATCTGCATAAAAATGCTTGTGTGTGGATTGTTTTATGCATCAAGCTGTATGCTGTCATAACCTGTCTTGGTACTTTTTTCAGAGAAAAGGCACTTCAAAGTATAGGTACATGTTTTGTGACAGTAATCCCAGTAAATCAAACATCCCTTAAGCAGGCCTCACAGAACTAATTATTCCGGTAGTTACACCAACACTTAACAGAGGAAGGAAAAACTAGTCTCTTTTGCAAAGGATTTTTGGTCTGAGATTGCCAACCTGTTTAGAAGGTTGGTATCACTTAATCTTTCCAGAATTGGGGCAAGGTATTAGCTGAAAGCATTAATCTGTGCAAGGAGCAGTTCATCAAGACAGTTATCCCTCCTCCTTCAGCGTGCGCATTGGGAAATTCACACTGATACTAAGCAAGAGGAGGACTGTTGTACAAGAAATCTGTTTATCATGAGGAGAAATGAAACATGAGACAACAGAGGTCGCTATTATTAGAAAACAAGTTTTATTCGTTGTCACAGAGGCCAAGAAATAGGATGATTTTGCTAAGATATGGACCAAAGGCACAAAATATTCAGCTGTGCAGTACATTTTTTTTTGCCACAATTTAGTGTCTGTGATAGGTGAACTTCTATGGTATTTATAAATTTAAGTACTATTCCGCTGCCTTAGAGTGAAATGGTGGGTCTAGGAATATCATAAACTGTTCTGTAATATGACGTTTAAAGGAGTGCCGTCAGCTAATTTGCACTCAGTTTAGGTTTTCTGTGTATACATACTTTAAAATATGTACATTTAAATGTTTTCAATGTGAACAAGAGGATGTAACACAAATCTGTTTTGCTTTGTATTTGAACAGCTTGGTGAAATAATAGCAATCCAAAAAAATCCTGTAGCTTTTCTTAGTGCATATGAATAGCCTATTTGGATTATAAATGTCAAAAGAAATTGAAGGTTCCAGTACAGTATAAAAAGGAGATGGGGGGTGTTGAAGTCAAACTTCAGTTTGTTTTGTTAGTACGACAGTATTCCTTTAAAATCTCTGCAGTAGCATCTTATCACAAGTGTTCTGTTTTGATTCTTTTTTTACATATAGCTTTTTTCTTCTTATTTTTAAAAAGCAATCAGTGCGCTTAATATCCTTGTGCCAAAGATTATCAAGATCTTTCTTGTCCAGAAGTAACATGAGTGTTGCTAGGAGTGATGATACTCTGGTAAGTGTGTACTTACATTTTTAGAATGCTTTATTACATCTGAAATAATTCTGACAAAAGCATTGGGCTATTGAAAATGTGCATAATTAATTAATCTCATATGTAGGAAGAAATAGATTTTAAGGCTACAGAGGTCAGTTATCCATAGTCTGATCTGCTGCGTGACACAAACATTGAAATTTAATTTATTAATTACCATGGTGAGGCTGATAGCTAGTGCCAGAAATTCATCTATCTTGGTTTTGAAGTTTGATTCGGGGGGATTTTTTGTACCATAGCAATTGCAATGTGAAAAAGTTGCATCTGATTTTTTCATGGCACTGTGTAGAGTAAAATAATATTGCATTTTTTTTAACAGAATATTCAAAAACATTGAGACCCTCTTAGATCCAGTGAATGCTAGACAGCAGTATCACAACAAGAATTTATTTAAGGAGGAAATTTTAAAGTTGGCCAGTATTCAGTTTGTGGTATTATATATGTGTACTGGAGCTAAGTAGTCAGGAGCAATTGCTGTATGCTTTGTAATTACAAATGCTTGTAAATCCAAAAGCATTCTTACTTAGCTTACTCTCCAGGTTTTAACACATGCTTCACAAATTCCCTGTTATCAGCAAAGTATGTATGTTAATATGTTTAGAGCTGGGTAACCTCATCTTTTTTGTGCATTAATAGGATCAAACTTCAAAAATTCTGCAAAGCCCTTTTTATCCATATTACTTTCCCTGTGTCCCTCCTGTGCAACTCCACACTCTTGCTTCCACTTTTCTTCCTCTTATCTTTCTGCTTCCATGCTCCTTGTTCTCTCGGTCTTGCCCTCCTTTCCCTGCCTCCCCCACCTCAGCTGTCAGTATGCCTTTTAACACTGGATCAGCATTTCACACCTGTGTTGTAGCAGAAAGGATTGTAGCCTTATGTTAGTGTTCTAAAATATCTGAAACCTCAAGAGAGAGGAGGCAAGAATGATCCAAATATTGGGCTCAGTGAATTTCAGTTCTTGTGACATTTTAGTGCATGGGAAAAAAATAAAGTTACACCTGCAGAGGTATCTAGGCTTATTACTTATGTTTTAGATTTTTAACTGGTCCATGTGAATAGATGAAAGCTTGGTCCAAAGTACCTCTCCCGTGTCATATTCCTGGATGGTGCAAAATGTGATACTCCGGTTTGTATTTGTGTACCTCTTGGGTTTTTAAATGTTCACATGTATGCATGGAATTAGTTTCATTGCATGCAAGTATTGCATCTATTGAAAGTCCTAGGAGGAAAAGGAAAATACACCTAATAAAAGAAACCTGTTTGGAATCTCAATGAGTAATGGGTTCATATGTGAAGAAGAGGGAAGCATATTGTACTAGAAAAAGTGTGGGCGTTTTTGGTGTGGGTTTTCAAATAACATGCATGCATGTTAGCCATATGCTTCACGAAGGATTACAACTTGCAGCTGAAGCACTCTAAAAGACTTTGAAAATATTACTTTTTAAGATTTTTTTAGATGTCTTGGCAGCTGTTGAGGTAGGGATTTTTTCCTTGAAGCTAACAATTTTCCTTCTTACTTAATTACAAGGATGAGGAAGATTCTTTTGTGATGAAAGCTATTATTCATGCCATCAATGATGACAATGTTCCTGGATTACAGCACCTTCTGGGATCTCTGACAAATTACGATGTCAATCAACCCAACAAGGTAGTGTGGGTCTGTGTTGCGGTGCGTGGGGGACTAGCTATCACCCTGTTGAATAGAGCAACATGGTTGTAAAATAGAAGTGTAACACCTGAAATGAAAAGCAAAAGACAAGTGGATGGGAAATAATTCTGCCTTTCTTTAGGAGGAATTTTAATGTGTTCTGTGTTCAGTCTTCCCAAACTACCTGAAAATGGAGCCCAAAATGGTTTTTTTTGCCTAGGTCTTTGAGAAAGTTTTAATCAAATCTATTGTCAAGAGCTGTGGTATATGAGATATCAGCCTTTGCTTTTGTTTGCAGTTGTTGTTTCTTGTGGCAGATGAGGATGGCAGAATATGTAGGAATAACCAGGCTGCCAAAACTGGCTTTGCAAAGCACTGTTAGAAACAAAAGTGTTATACTGCAGAGACTGGTTATGTGAACATAATGTTAGATGGTGTCATTCATTTTCAGAAATGAAATTACTTGCCGACTACAGTATTTCAGTGTGCTGCTGCTGTACTAACAGGAGTATTGGAACTGAGACAAAGAGACCAAAGTTCTGTTGCTGGCTCTGCTGTTTAGCCTTGGATCTCTGCTCTAATTTTCTCTTTTTTGAATGCTTATACTGACCTTCATTCTAAAGTACTTTGAGAAATATGCATGAAGAGCACTATAAAGTAAAGCGTCAGTTACTTTACTGTGATGGGGCCTTGAACATTTCAAGAAGTCACTGTATTTTTTGTTTTAATGGTGCAGTCCCATTTAACTTTCCCATACGTTGCTCGTGGCTTATGTCTTTGAGGTGGTGTGGCAAACACCTTAGGTAATCTAGTTTAAAATGTAGATATTAAAGAATTTGCAAATGGGAACATCCTTGCCAGACTGGGCTAATGAGAGCTTAGCACTAATATTCCTAATTTGAAAAGCATGCCTTTAATGTGTGGTGTATCATTTAGTAAATGTGAATTCATCCAAAAAAAATAGAAGATTGCTGTGCAATAAATTTCTTTGGACAAAGGGACAAATTATTTTCTATACAGGATTCCCTGAAGACTTAATTTGAAACTGGAAATCCAGAGATACCATTCAATGCCTGCCTTCTATTCCACTCTCTTTTCTTAACCCTTCAAAAATTAAATATATCGTTCTTGCTTGTATTTTGTTGTTAGCATGGAACACCTCCACTACTGATTGCTGCTGGCTGTGGAAACATTCAGATGCTGCAGTTGCTTTTAAAGCGTGGATCCCGTATTGATGTTCAAGATAAGGTCAGGGTTCTGCTTTGTCATTGTTCTGTTTAAGTTTTTCAGTCCAGTTGGCAGAGGACAAGCAGTTCAGACCAAGTTGTATTGGAAAGGAGAAAATCTGGGCTGTAGAGTCTGTTTCTGTCTTCCACAGCAAAAAGATAAAAGCAAATTTGTAATAATGTCATTTGTTACTAGTGCATATCCTCTGATTTTGATCACTTTATTAGCTGAAGTAATTTGAATTATACTAATCTTAAAATGTAGTTCATGCTTACAAAATTGCCTCAATTAGTTCAAATTAGTGATTGCCCTAAAACATAGTGGTGAACTTTGTTTAATATGTCATGATAAATGCACATTTTAGTGATGGGGAATATCACAACTAAAACTTGTATGTGATGGAGGGTATGCTTTGCAACAAGGTTTTTTCAAAATGTGTTGTAACAATCTGGAATTCATTTAAAGCAAACTTGAAGCACTGTCTGCTTCTTTATCTAATGGATGGTAAGGTAAGCAGCAGGAAGGTTTTTATCTCATAACTGTTCTTTCCAAAAACTCCCTTAGAAGGGGGAAGAGGATTATCCTTGCAAACCGTGAGTGATCCTGTTAATCATCCTTGCATAGAGGGGTTTTTGTTGTCGTTGGTATGTGGGGTTGTTGAACCAATTCTAAGTTGTTTTATTTTAAAGTAAATGTGTTCATATAAGCTTGAATAGCTGTTCAATGTATCTGTGTACAACTAAGTGCATGTATACCTCAGGTGAAAATCTAGAATTAGGATTTTAAATTGATTGATAACTTCTGTAATCGAATATTTTTGACAGGCTGGATCTAATGCAATCTATTGGGCTTCTCGGCATGGTCATGTAGAAACACTGAAATTTCTCAATGATAATAAATGTCCTTTGGATGTTAAGGATAAGGTAAGAAAAAAATTCTTCTTTTTCATGCAGACAACCTTTTTTTGTAACTTCATCCTAGCAGAGAGAGGTGTCTTTCAATTGGAAAGATTTTCAGCTGTGCCATAATTCCAAGAATGTGACTGGCTTTTTTAGTGTGGTTTTATAAGCTGACATATAGGGCTGTGATAACACAGTTTTAAAGTAGCTGGATGTACTGATTATTTTCCTGACAAATGTTAACGAAGCATGCATATTAAATGTGGTGAGTACATGGTGGGTAGGTGGGCAAGTACAAACCTAAATTAATTTTTTGCTTCAAGACTAAATTTCTCATTGGAACTCGGGGTAAAATCGTGATTCTGTTTTTCATTCCTCTTGATTTAAAATCACTTTTGTCTGACAAGTAAATTTGACTGTTACTAAGTTGAGCATAATGAAGTCTAACAGTTTATAGCTGATGAGCACTTACCTTGTCTCCAGCAGTTTTACTTGAGCACATTTGCCCTAGAAAGTAGTTGCTGTTAAAATCTTACACCGTAGTGATGTTTTCATACTAGCCAAAGCTCCAGTACAGAGGCAATTATACTTGTGAAACACAGTTTGCTTTGTTGAGGGAACTAGTGCAAGGCAAGGCACATTAGCAAAATTAGTGTTCAACTCCTGATGGGGCTACTAGGAAAGAGGTTACTCTCTTAATAAGAATACCATTTCTTTTCCATATGACTTCAACAAAAGGTTGCAAATAATTACATGTAATGACCAAAATACACCAGGATATACCAAGGTGTTAGGCCAGTTCCTTACATTTGTGTATACAGGGTGAAGGGGAAGCATATGGAAATAGTATGATTAGAAATAGGATGTCTGTTTCAACACCAGTTGCACACACAGCTGCCTCCTCATATTGCTCAGAAAACCTATTGTGGCTGTGACCTGGAACAAATTAAGTAGGAAAATAAGTTCTGAAAAAGGAACGCCTTTGAAGAAATAACCTGTCAGGTGGTGCTGTGTCTGTCACGTACAACTACAATTTGTAAGCGGGAGATCTCTTCTGACCACAGCTGTGCCACTGGCTTACAGGGAGGGAGGAGTACCCCATACAGCATACAGGCATTCAGGCTGTACGTGGAGGTGTATATCTAGGAGTGACATATGAAATTACACTGGCATGTTCTTTTGTAATTGCAGTCTGGGGAGACCGCTCTCCATGTTGCAGCTCGGTATGGGCATGTGGATGTGGTTCAGTTTCTCTGTCGCATTGGATCCAATCCAAACTTTCAAGACAAGGTGAGTCAAGGACACTGTCTGTTTTTCTTCAACAAATAAGGCTTTAGTACAAGTGGTCAAAACTCTTAGTCTTGCCTTGCAGCCTCTGGCATGTTAGAATTTGAAAAAAATAACAAAATTATGGAGGTTTCAATACCTCTTAATGAAGACTGCAAAAAACAGTGTGCATGAATCAACCACTGTTAAAAAACACAGGTTTTCTCAAAAATGAAAGCTTAAAGCTGGAGAAACTCAACATCACAAAGGTATGGGTAGTAGTGTGCGCTCTGTGAGTTCAGCTAAAGCTTTTTATTAGTTTTTGCCTTGACTTCAGCTTGGTTTTCAGCCATCATGGGACTTCTCTGAAGTGTCAAGCACTCATTTTTGAAAATGAGAGAAGGGCTCAGGAGGGCTTCATTGGAGCTCTGAACTCTTGGGAGAAAACAGGAAAGGAAAGGCTTAATAGAAAAAAAACATCCATTTGACCCAAATTTAAGGGGGGGGGGGGGGAGTTCCATAAGCCTCCCCAGGTGCTGCATCCTCTAGGACTACCTTTGTATTGTTTAAGCAGCAGCAGGCCAAGGAACCACAGGACATGCTGTTCGACTGTTTCTTCAGATTTTTACAGAAACCTTGAATACAGCCCAAGCCCTATACTATTATCAGCACTGATTGTCTCCTCATTGATACTTGCCAGGTGCAGAAAGGATATCCTGTTTCTTAGAATTTGATAGAATGACTTTTTTGGTGGGTTTTAATCCTCCCTGCTTTTCAGTGGGCTACTTTCAATAGCGTGTTTTTGTAAAACATTTGAGTTTCTTAATGATGTTCCACATAACTGTTATGAAGTACGAAGAGACTGAAGGTGAGTATTTTGAAGCTTCCTGGGTTCAAGCAAAAAGCGAATTAGAACTTCAGTCACAACTGAACTCAAAATGCCTACAGTTTCAAATGCTTCTTGTGATGCGCGTTTAAAGGACGCAGGTTTCTAAGGACCCACGTCACTGCCTACACTCCTAAATCATTAGGATGTGCCTTTTGAACATGGTAAGCAGAGTGATCTGCCTCAAACTGCAAGTCTAGGGGAACCATCCCACTCCTACCAGTTTGATGCCAGTGCCAGCAATAGACACCCAGAACCTGGAGAGGGATCACAGGTCAGCAGGAGAGCACCTGGAGAGCAGCACAAAGGAATTCCAGCCACTCCAGCCAGTAAGTCAGCTTCATCAGGGGCCCAACTTAAATGCCTCTGTGCAAACGCACATAGCATGGCAAACAAGAGGGGTCAGAGGCATACACACGTATGCAGGGCTTTGATCTTGTCGGCATCATGGAGACGTGGTAGGATGGCTGCTATGACTGGAGTGTTGGAATGGAAAGATACAGACTTTTTAGGAAAGACAGGCAGGGGAGATGAGGAGGGGGTGTTGCTCTTTGTCAATGACCAGCTGGCATGCATGGAGCTCTGCCTGGGGATGGACGAGGAGGCAACTGAGAGCTTATAGGTCAGGATTAAAGGGAGGGCAGGGTCAGGTGACATTATAGGGGGGGTCTGCTACAGGCCACCTCACCAGGAAGACTGAGCAGATGAGGCCCTCTATAGGCAGGTCAGAGCAGCCTCATGTTCACAAGTCCTGGTCCTCATAGGGGACTTCAACCACCCCGATATCTGTTGGAGGGACAACACAGCAGGGCATAAGGAATCCAGGAGGTTCCTGGAATGTGTTGATGATAACTTCCTTCTCCAAGTGGTGGAGAAGCCAACAAGGATAGGTGCTATGCTGGACCTTGTTCTCACTAAGAAGGGGCTGGTGGGGAATATGAAGCTCAAGGGCAGCCTTGGCTGCAGTAACCATGAAATGGTGGAGTTCAAGATCCTTAGGACAGCGAGGAGGGTGCACAGCAAACTCACTACCCTGGACTTCAGGAGAGCAGACTTTGGCTTCTTCAGAGATCTGCTTGGTAGAGTACTATGGGATACAGCCCTAGAGGGAAAAAAGGCCCAGGAAAGGGTTAATATTCAAGGATCACCCCCTCCAAGTTCAGGAGCAATGCATCCCAACAAAGGGGAAGTCAGCCAAAAACACCCGGAGGCCTGCATGGGTGAACAAGGAGCTCCTGGACAAACTCAAACACAAAAAGGAAGCCTACAGATGGTGGAAGCAAGGACAGGTAGCCTGGGAGGAATACAGAGAAATTGTCCGAGCAGCCAGGGATCGGGTTAGGAAAGCTAAAGCCCTGATAGAATTAAATCTGGCCAGGGACATCAAGGGCAACAAGAAAAGTTTCTATAGGTACATCGGTGACAAAAGGAAGACCAGGGAAAATGTGGGCCCTCTCAGGAAGGAAATGGGAGACCTGGTTACCTGGGACATGGAGAAGGCTGAGGTACTCAAATTTTTTGCCTCAGTCTTCACCAGCAAGTGCTCCAGCCACACCGCCCAAGTCACAAAAGGCAAAGGCAGGGACTAGGAGAATGAAGAACTGCCCACTGTAGGAGAAGATGAGGTTTGAGACCATCTAAGGAACCTGAAGGTACGTAAGTCCATGGGACCTGATGAGATGCATCTGCGAGTCCTGAGGGAACTGGCGGATGAAGTGGCTAAGCCACTGTCCATCATATTTGAGAACTTGTGGCAGTCTGGGGAAGTTCCCACTAACTGGAAAAGGGGAAACATAACCCCTGTTTTTAAAAAGGGAAAAAAGGAAGACCTGGGGAACTACAGGCCAGCCAGTCTCACCTCTGTGCCGAGCAAGATCATGGAGCAGATCTTCCTGGAAACTATGCTAAGGCACATGGAAACTAAAGAGGTGATTGGTGACAGCCAACATGGCTTCACTAAGGGCAAATTGTGCCTGGCAAATCTGGTGGCCTTCTACAACAAGTTTACAGTGTTGGTGGACAAGGGAAGAGCAACTGACATCATCTACCTGGACTTGGACAAAGCATTTGCCACTGTCCCGCATGACATCCTTGCCTTTAAATTGGCGAGACATGGATTTGACAGATGACCACTCAGTGGATAAGGAATTGGCTGGATGGTCACATGCAGAGAGTTGTGGTCAATGGCTCCGTGTCCAAGTGGAGACCAGTGACAAGTGGCGCTCCTCAGGGGTCAGTATTGGGACCGGCGCTGCTTAGCAACTTTGTCGGTGATGTGGATGGACGGGGGGATTGAGTGCACCCTCAGCAAGTTTGCCAACGACACCAAGTTGCATGGTGCAGGCAACACCAAACTGTGTGGTGCAGTCAACACGCTGGAGGGAAGGGAACCCATCCAGAGGGACCTTGACAGGCTTGAGAGGTGAGCCCATGTCAACCTCATGAAGTTCAACAAGGCCAAGTGCAAGGTCCTGCACATGGTTTGGGGCAATCCGAAGCATAAATACAGTCTGGGTGATGAGTGGATTGAGAGCAGCCCTGCAGAGAAGGACTTGGGGGTATTAGTGGGTGAAAAACTGAATATGAGCCAGCAATGTACACTCGCAGCCCAGAAAGCCAGTTGCATCCTGGGCTGCATCAAAAGAAGCGTGGCCAGCAGGTCGAGGGAGGTGATTCTCTCCAAATACTCTGCTCTCATGAGACCCCACCTGGGGTTCAGCTCAGGGGACCCCTGTGTAAGAAGGACGTGAACCTGTTGGAGTGGGTCCAGAGGAGGGCCACAAAGATGATCAGGGGGCTGGAGCACCTTCCCTATGAGGTCAGGCTGAGAGTGTTGGGGTTGTTCAGCCTGAAGAGAAGGTTCTGGGGACACCTTATAGCAGCCTTCCAGTACCTAAAGGGGGCCCTACAGGAAAGATGGGGAGGGACTCTTTAACAGGGATTGTAGTGATAGGACGAGGGGTAATGGTTTTAAACTGAAAGAGGATAGATTTAGATTAGATGTAAGGAAGAAGTTCTTCACTGTGAGGGTGGTGAGGCACTGGAACAGGTTGCCCAGAGAAGTTGTGGATGCCCCTGCCCTGGAAGTGTTCAAGGCCAGGTAGGATGGGGCTTTGAGCAACCTGGTCTAATGGAGGTGTCCCTGCCTATGGCAGGGGGTTTGGAACTAGATGATCTTTAAGGTCCCTTCCAACCCAAACCTTTCCGTAGTTCTATGATTTTCATCTCCTTGGTGAGCCATCTGTTTTAAACACTGGATTAGTCCCTCAGCACACAGGATGTAGAAGTTGCTTACCAATGAGGATCAGTTTTCAAGTGAGAGAACCAAGCTGCAGAAGCATGGAAACATCTAAACTAAGATTGCTGACATGCAAGGTGTTGTCAGTAGATAGTTTTATGGTGAGAAATACGTACTCTCAGAATCCAGGTAATGATGACAGTCTAGTGTGTTACCATAATCACTTTGTATGTCAGCAGGAGTTATTCTTCCTTTGAGAACGTCAGCATTAGAAATTACAACATCTTTTTACAGGGCTTACTTAGTAGACTGTCTTTTTTCTTTCATGTCACCTTCCTGTCTTTCTAAATTAAGCTGGGGTATTGTTCCTCCTGGCATTTGGTTCAGCTCTGTTGGCTTTTTTTTTTATTTCCCATGTTGACAGGAAGAAGAAACCCCACTGCATTGTGCTGCTTGGCATGGCTACTACTCTGTTGCCAAAGCACTCTGTGAAGCAGGTTGCAACGTGAACATTAAAAACAAAGAAGGGGAGACGCCACTCCTGACAGCATCTGCTAGGGGTTACCATGATATTGTGGAATGCCTGGCAGAACACAGGGCTGACCTTCGTGCAACAGACAAGGTTAGTTTGAGTTGCTTTTGGTCAGGAATTACGTCCAGAGATCACAGGTGTCAGAGCCATGTCTCTGAATTGCTTCATTTGAATGCTGCAAGCCAGCATTGTTTCAATGATGTGGGTTTTCTGAGCAGTTCATGCAGAGACTATTGATGACAGCAGTAGTCTTTAAAGTTGCCCACTGATTATTTTTCCACCATTGGGTTTTTGCTGATTCATTATCACCTTATCAATTACTACCTTATGAGTAACACTGTGTGAAAAATGGCAGGAACATTGGGTTCTGTAATTGGCAACAAACTATTAACTTAAGAGAAAAAAGATGGGTTTACTGTTTGCCTTTGATTCCTATGGGTTGGCTAAATCACACCTATTTCCAATAAGCTAAATTCTGACTATTTAAAAATATAACTGTATTCAGAATTGGTTTTTGTCTTTCATGGTGTAATCCCAACAAACAAATTTGGCATTTCATTGCTTGTAATTTTGGTATGCTTGTTCTTTTAGCTACCTTTATTGCTGATATTTACTAAATAGTTATTAAAGCCAGTTCAGAAAAATGCTTTTGCTTCTAAAAGAATTAAATTGTTTTTACCAGTCACGTTGTCTCTTGAAGTTGTTCCGCAGGGCAAGAAAGCTCTGTCTCCGAAGTTACTGATCACTAAGCAGATTGAATGACATTTGCATCACTAACTTCTGTCAGTAAACACATGGGTGGTTTACAATATTCAGCTGGTTGTTAGTTGGTCACTCTTCCACCTCCTAGGGAAGTCATCAGTAGAGAATGTGTATTTGCATTTCATCCATTCCACTGCAAAGCTCAGTAGCTTAATAGAAATTTGCTTTCATCCCATAGCTGATTTGTTCAGACAGATACTGTGCATCTCCCTGCCTCCACCCTTAAAACAAAAATTAAAACCACTGTGATTCTTGAGGCAAGGAGATGCACCCAGTTAAGTGAAATGATTGTGACTCTGCAAAATGCTTTGGTTTTTAGCATTATTAAATCTTGCTTACGAGTTGTCTTGTGATTTCAGGATGGTCATATAGCCCTACACCTTGCTGTCAGAAGATGTCAAATAGAAGTAGTTAAAAGTCTCATCAGTCAAGGATGTCCTGTAGATTTGCAAGACAGACATGGTAACACTCCCTTGCATGTGGCCTGCAAAGATGGGAATGTTCCTATTGTGATGGCACTCTGTGAAGCAAGTTGTAATTTGGATGTCACTAATAAGGTATGTGGAATACAGATACTGAGCTACTTTGTTTAATAGCTCACCTATTGCCTTAGATGACTGTCGTGGTTTCAGCCCAGCCGGTAACAAAGGACCACGCAGCCACTCGCTCAATCCTCCCACCCCCCTCCTGTGGGATAGGGAGGAGACGGAGGAGAGAAAAGGAAAAAAAACCTGGAACCTCGAGGGTTGAGATAAGGGCAGTTTACTGGGACAACACAAAAAAAAGGTTACAACAACAGCAATGGTACTAATGAAAGAGTATACAAAAAGAGTGATGCACGGTGCAACTGCTCACCACCCGGAACCCGACGCTCTGCCACTTCCCCCACCGAAAGTCGAGAGAGAGCAGGAGAGCCCTCCCCCCAGCCCGCTCCCCATTTATATACTGAGCATGATGTCACATGGTATGGAATAGCTCCTTGGCTAGTTCAAGTCAGCTGCCCTGGCTATGCCCCCCCACCTCCCAGGTTCCTGTAAAAATTAACTCTATCCCAGCTGAACCCAGGATATTATCCACCCCTTATTCTATACCATCTACATCATGCCCAGATCTTACATTTTCCAATCAACCACTACCACTTTCCTTGTCTTATATATTATCCCTCCAATGTGTCCATCAGTTTTATTTAGTCCATGACTTTGGGGCTCCATCTGTTGTAACAGTTCTTCAGGATAAGAGAGATGGTGTGAGGTGTTAGGTTGTCGTATGCTGCCTCTGGAACTTGTGGCTGGTACATTTGGTGCAACCCACGCCCTTGGTCTGCAGGTCGAAGATGTTGATCTTGAGGAAATTGCTGGGCGCCAGTTTAAGTTCTAGCACTGTTGCACTTGGCTCAGTTTCAAAGTCCATTCTTCAGTCATTTGGGTAATTCTTACAGTAATACCCTTGATATGGCATATAGACACTATAGATACAATGACATACATTGGCAGGTTATTTAGCAGTTAAATATCATACAGCCTAGTTCACTGGCTATTCTCTCCCAAAATCAAATCTCCCTGAGGTACACATCGAACTTCCCCATCCTTCTGCATCACCCACCAGGTGTACCCAGGTCCCTGAGCAAAAACAACCCCTTGGATGGGTTTGTCTCTGCTTGAGGGAGGACTGACCCAGACTGTCTTTCCTAACATACTCCTCATGCGCACTACAGGGACTTTATCCCTTTCTACAGTATGTGGCAGTCTTGGTTGGGCGGGGCCAGCCCGATTGGCAGATCCTCTAGTATTAACTAACCAGGTGGCTTTTGTTAAATGTGTATCCCAATGTTTGAAAGTTCCACCCCCCATTGCTCTCAATGTAGTTTTCAGCAGTCCATTGTATCGTTCGATTTTTCCGGAGGCTGGTGCGTGATAAGGGATGTGATATACCCACTCAATGCCATGTTCTTTGGCCCAGGTGTCTATGAGGTTGTTTCGGAAGTGAGTCCCGTTGTCCGACTCGATTCTTTCTGGGGTGCCATGTCACCATAAAACTTTCTCTTCAAGGCCCAGGATAGTGTTCTGGGCAGTGGCGTGGGACACAGGATATGTTTCCAGCCATCCAGTGGTTGCTTCCACCATTGTAAGCACATGGCACTTGCCTTGGCGGGTTCGTGGGAGTGTGATATAGTCAATCTGCCAGGCCTCCCACTGTTTATATTTCAGCCATCGCCCTCCATACGACAGGGGTTTTAGCCGCTTGGCTTGCTTAATTGCAGCACATGTTTCACATTCATGGATAACCTGTGCGATAGTGTCCATGGTGAAGTCCACCCCTCGATCGCGAGCCCATCTATATGTTGCATCTCTTCCCTGATGGCCCGAGGTATCATGGGCCCACTGAGCCATAAATAGCTCACCCCTACGTTGCCAGTCCAGGTCCACCTGAGACACTTCAATCTTGGCGGCCTGATCTGCCTGCTGGTTGTTTTGATGTTCTTCAGTGGCCTGACTCTTGGGCACGTGAGCATCTACGTGGCGTACTTTTACCACTAGCTTCTCTGTCCGAACAGCAATATCTTGCCACAGCGCGGCAGCCCAGATGGGTTTACCTCTGCGCTGCCAGTTGCTCTTCTTCCATTGCTGTAGCCACCCCCATAGGGCATTTGCCACCATCTGTGAGTCAGCATAGAGATAGAGCACTGGCCACTTCTCTCTTTCAGCAATGTCTTAACGCTAGCTGGATGGCTTTCACCTCTGCAAACTGACTCGATTCACCTTCTCCTTCAGCATTTTCTGCAACTAGTCGTGTAGGACTCCATACAGCAGCCTTCCACCTCCAATGTTTTCCCCCAATACGACAGGACCCATCAGTGAACAGGGCATATTGCCTCTCATTTTCTGGCAGTTTATTATACAGCGGGGCCTCTTCAGCCCGTGTCACCTCCTCCTCTGGTGACATTTCAAAATCTTTGCCTTCTGGCCAGTCTGTTATCACTTCTAAAATTCCTGGGCAACCGGGGTTTCCTGTGCGAGCCCGTTGTGTGATCAGTGCAGCCCACTCACTCCATGTGGCATCAGTTGCATGATGTGTAGAGGAGACTTTCCCTTTGAATATCCAGCCCAGCACTGGCAGTAGGGGTGCTAAGAGGAGCTGTGTTTCAGTACCAACCACTTCTGAGGCGGCTCGAACTCCTTCATATGCTGCCAATACCTCTTTTTCAGTTGGAGTATAGCGAGCCTCAGATCCCCTGTATCCCCGACTCCAAAACCCCAGGGGTCGGCCTCGGGTCTCCCCAGGTGCTTTCTGCCAGAGGCTCCAGGTAGGGCCATTCTCCCCGGCTGCAGTATAGAGCACATTTTAAACATCTTGGCCTGCCCGGACTGGCCCAAGAGCTACCGCATGAACAATCTCCTGCTTAATTTGTTCAAAGGCTTGTCGTTGCTCAGGGCCCCATTTAAAATCATTCTTCTTCCGGGTAACTTGGTAGAGAGGACTTACAATTTGACTGTAATTTGGAATATGCATTCTCCAAAAGCCCACAACACCTAAGAAAGCCTGTGTTTCCTTTTTATTAGTCGGTGGGGACATAGCTGCTATTTTGTTGATCACATCCATAGGGATCTGACGACGCCCGTCTTGCCATTTTACTCCTAAGAACTGGATCTCCTGTGCAGGTCCCTTGACCTTACTTTCTTTTATGGCAAAACCAGCCTTCAAAAGGATTTGGATTATTTTCTTTCCTTTCTCAAAAACTTCTTCTGCCGTGTTGCCCCATACGACGATGTCATCAATGTATTGCAGGTGCTCTGGAGCTTCACCTTTTTCCAGTGCAGCCTGGATCAGTCCATGGCAAATAGTGGGGCTGTGTTTCCACCCCTGGGGCAGTCGATTCCAGGTGTACTGGACACCCCTCCAAGTGAAAGCAAACTGTGGCCTGCACTCCGCTGCCAAAGGGATGGAGAAAAATGCATTAGCAATGTCAATTGTGGCATACCACTTAGCTGCCTTTGATTCCAGTTCATATTGAAGCTCTAACATATCTGGCACAGCAGCGCTCAGCGGTGGCATGACTTCATTCAGCTCACGATAACCTACTGTTAGTCTCCATTCCCCATTAGATTTCATGGACATGGACCATATGGGACTATTAAAGGGTGAGTGAGTCTTGCTGATCACTCCTTGGCTCTCCAATTGGCAAACCAGCTTATGGATGGGGATCAGGGAATCTCGGTTGGTGCGATATTGCCGCCGGTGCACCGTCGTGGTAGCAGTTGGCACCTGTTGTTCTTCAACCTTCAGCAACCCCACAACCGAAGGGTCTTGAGAGAGACCAGGCAGGGTAGACAGCTGTTCAATCTCCTCCGTCTCCAATGCAGCTATACCAAAGGCCCAACGGTACCCTTTTGGGTCCTTGAAATACCCCCTCCTGAGATAATCTATACCAAGGATGCACGGGGCCTCTGGGCCAGTTGCAATGGGGTGTTTATGCCACTCATTCCCGGTTAGACTCATTTCAGCTTCCAGTACGGTGAGCTCTTGGGATCCCCCTGTCACACCAGAGATACAGATGGGTTCTGCCCCTTTATAACTTGATGGCATTAGGGTGCATTGTGCACCAGTGTCTACTAGAGCCTTATATTCCTGTGGGTCTGATGTGCCAGGCCATCGAATGCACACTGTCCAGTAGACTCGGTTGTCCCTCTCCTCCACCTGGCTGGAGGCAGGGCCCCTCTAATCCTGGTTAGAATGTCCGTTACTCACTCTTCGCACACGTGAATCAGAAGTCCCTTCAAGAAGATCAGAAATGAGATCAGCCCATCTACTGCGTCTGGGGGCCTGCTCACGGGAAACTGGAGCAGCAGTTTTCCAAGAAGAATCCTCTTTTCTGGTTGCTTTTTCTCACAACTCCCATACCCGTGCATCCAGGACTGAGGTAGGTTTTCCATCCCACTTCCTCATGTCCTCTCCATGGTCACGCAGGTAAAACCACAGGTTAGCCCATCGTGTGTACTTGCTCTCTCCTCTCTTGGGCAGAGGAATGCTTACTCCCAATAGCTGTGATGCGGGCCTGTACAGGTGGGGAGGAGGACATATCCACTTTGAATTGCTGGAACTCTCGGGACAATTCCTCTACAGCCGAGACACAGGCCCGTAGGGAGGAAGAGAGACTTCCTTCGTATTGCCGGAGTTGGACAGCCAATTCGTCCACCGTTTGTCCATGGCCTTCTTTCCAGGACATTACTGCCAATGAGTTGGCATAGGTTGGTGGTGCGCTTCGTAGAAACTTCCGCCACATCGGTTGTGTGCGTTGGACTTCATCTGGGTCTCTGGGTGACTGCGCATTTTCTGGATCGTTATAAATCACCTCCAGCACGGCTAATTCTCTCAGGTACTGGATACCTCTCTCCATGGTGGTCCACTTGCCTTGGTGACATGTAACTTCATCCTTGAAGGGGTATCTTTCCTTTACACCTAACAGAAGTCGCCTCCAGAGGCTGAGGACTTGTGTTTTTCTTCCAATCACCTTGTCGATGCCCCCTTCCCTAGACAGAGATCCCAACTGCTTGGCTTCCTTACCCTCTAATTCCACACTACTAGCCCCATTATCCCAGCATCGGAGCAGCCAGGTAACAATGTGCTCACCTGGGTGGCGGCTAAAATCTTTTCGCATGTCACGCAACTCACTCAGGGATAGAGATCGGGTAATTACTTCAGGTTCTGCCTCTTCCTCCTGTTCTCGCGATGACCCTGGTTCATCTTCATCTCTCACTGAGCGAACTGATTTCTTTGTGTGTTTCTTTTTCTATACAGGGGCAACTGATACTGGCACAGGTTGGTTCTCTGGTTTAGCTGCAGTATCTGTCACCGGGGTAGGGGTAGCCACGGTGTCTGTTGTCGGGGTTGGGGCAGCCACGGTGCCTGTTGCCCTGTTTTCCATATTTTCCCCCTGAGGGTGCTGCCTAATATCAAGCAGTGTTTGGTAGATACTGGCCAGGGCCCAGCACAGTGCAGTGAGTTGTACGTCTTTGGAATAGCCACAGCATTTTTCTTTCAAATATTCTACCACTTCATGAGGGTTCTGTAGTTGTTTGGGAGTGAACTTCCAAGCCACTGGAGGTGAGAAGTTCTCTAGATACCTGCCCATATCCTCCCACATGCCGTGCCACCCATGAATATCCAGCTTTGGGGCAGATCTCTGGGTGGTACTCTTAAAGAGCCTTTTTGTAGCCCTAAACAAGACCTGAAACATATTCAGGAGGCATAGCACTAACAGCACACTGGCTTGCGCATCCCAAGGATATTCAAAATTCTCAAAAGCTGTTGTAATTAGTCGGAAGGAGAGAAGGGAGGCGAACGGACGGGGGGGAAGTATCCCCCCCTAACTTCCCCATGGATTGGCTGTAATTACCAATAAAATCCGATAGAAGGTGCCCGAAGTATGGAGATGATATCACTGCCTCATACAGATACCAGCTTAACCTCATGACCAGTGATGTAATCATTTCACAAGTCGACATTGCCCAGTACAGCAAAATGATAATCCCAATCACTCTCCCAGAGGTGAGAAACGTAACTACAGGCAATACATAGAGCGTGTAAGAACTTACAAAACACCACCATGTAAACAAATGAATCAACATTGTGACTAACCTCTATTTATCTAATATAAGAAATGCGTGTGACAAATTTGTTTCAACACACTCTGGCCAGATCTGTCGTTATCTCAGCCCTTCGTGCCCCACGTTGGGCGCCAAAAAGGACTGTCGTGGTTTCAGCCCAGCCAGTAACAAAGGACCACGCAGCCACTCGCTCAATCCTCCCACCCCCCTCCGGTGGGATAGGGAGGAGACGGAGGAGAGAAAAGGAAAAAAAACCTGGAACCTCGAGGGTTGAGATAAGGGCAATTTACTGGGACAACACAAAAAAAAAGGTTACAACAACAGCAATGGTACTGATGAAAGAGTATACAAAAAGAGTGATGCACGGTGCAACTGCTCACCACCCGGAACCCGACGCTCTGCCACTTCCCCCACCAAAAGTCGAGAGAGCTCCCCCCAGCCCGCTCCCCATTTATATACTGAGCATGATGTCACATGGTATGGAATAGCTCCTTGGCTAGTTCAGGTCAGCTGCCCCGGCTATGCCCCCCCACCTCCCAGGTTCATGTAAAAAATAACTCTATCCCAGCTGAACCCAGGACAATGACCTTTTCCAGTTCTTTGATATGAAAAATGTTTTTATTTTTTTATCTCTTAAAGTGGCCAAAAGCAAAGCATTAAATGACCCACCTTGCAAATTCACTTGTTTGTTTCAGTTGAATAGATGATTAAAGATCCATGAAGAGCCCAAGTGAATTATTCCAGTGTATTTTGCCACTCAGCTCTAATGTGGAAATATATGCCAACCTTCTTCCCTAGCTGTATAGCTTTGTTTTGTGCAGATTACATCTAGGCACTGAAGAACAGATGAAATGCATTGCTGCTGGCCTTGATTTGATGTGATTTAGTAACAGTAATGTATATACAGAGTTGAAGACTGGTACGTTTTTATGAAGAATCTTCCTCGAAGTCTTCCAAATTATATTAAAAGATCTGCACTGTCATCTAACAAGGGATTTAACTCAACTGCAGATTATATTCCTGGTTATAAAAATAAGTGTCATATTGGCTGGTTTATGTTCTTCTGCATTGAGTTGATTTATTAAAATAAACCCTAATAAAACTTTTATCTCAGAATAGAATAGCTTTATTTTATCTATTAAACAAATTGTCGCTGGCAGGGTACAGGAAATCTCAGAATTAAAATGTTAAATGTAAAATTATTTTCAAGAGTTGAAGTCAGCAGTCTGTGTAAGGTGCTTTCTTACTGCTCATTGTTTCACAAACACATGACAACACTTGGTAAATGTTACAACCCTAAAAATGTTGATTCCAGTCCATATCACTGGATGACTGCCAGCTAAAAATGTGAACTGTCGATAATTGTTGGAAGCACTTTCTAAAAAGAATGTTTAATAGCCTGTCCCTAAACTTTGAGATACTAGTGCCTTGTTTGCTTCTTCTGTTGTGCTAGTGCTGTAGTGTATGGGATAACTGAATGTGATGCTTTACAGGTTTAACATTCTGGCTTTCCTCCTAGAGATCTTTAAAAGAAAGCAAGCTGTTTCAGGAAACTTTACTTTGGTTAGTTTGAATAGGTTACAGTCAGCCATTGGATTCTGCTGACAGGCTATGGGGCTTAGGGTTTGATATTTAGCTCTGAATGAACCCCTATTTAAATGTTATATACGCCACAAAGTTTAAAAGTTACTCATAGGAATCTTTATGTTGCTATCTGCAATTGGTTTGATTCAGGTATTCTAGCTTCTTTTTTTTTCTGGAAAAGTACATATTCTGGCAATAACATTTTCTAGTTAACACTTCCATTTATTACCAAAGCACTGACCTTCTCTGTATTAGCCAGCTGAAGAAAGTTGTGGGGCTTTTGGCTTGAGGGTTGTCTAGTGCAATCACTTTTGGTTTTATTAATTACAATCATGAGCTGCCAAGTGAAAAAACTTAAAATAATGACCTCCCCAGTCCTGCCTCTGAGCTTAAACCTGATTGACGAGGCAATTAAATCCAGATCCACAGCTGAGAACACATTTTGGGGAAGGTGAGTTAATGCAGCACAAGGCTGGGTTAGCACCTCTTTGCCTAATGGAGAATGCTGAGCTGGGATCAGTGGCCTGGCTGTAAGCATGCTGTGGAAAAAAAAGTCGGTCTTCAAGTGTTCAGTGGGGGTGGGATCATGGCTACAGAAGCTGTGGTTATAGTTTGTGTCCTGTTATTCTTTTAGAAGTCATGTACACTAGAGTGATTTTTAGAGCGCTCTTTATTTGAAAGGGTGAGTTTGGGTCTTCTCAAATAGAGAGGCTTTATTTCTACTGGTCCTCTTCAGCAGTGAGCCCTGTAATGGGAGTGCATTAACATTATGACCATTTATCCTTGGTCCTCACATGTGGCATTGTCTAACATGTACGTAATACCAGTTGAAGGCACAGTTTGTTTCTTACACAGACTATGTGCGGTAGAACATCATACACATTTATTTAGAATCATAGATTCACAGAATCATTTAGATTGCAAAAGACCCTTTAAGATCATCAAGTCCCACCATAAACCTAACACTGCCAAGTCCACCACTAAACCATGTCCCTAAGTGCCACATCTACATCTCTTTTAAATACCTCCAGGGATGGTGACTTAACCACTTCCCTGGGCAGCCTGTTCCAATGCTTGACAACCCTTTCAGTGAAGAAATTTTCCCTAATATCCAATCTAAACCTCCCCTGGCACAACTGGAGGCTGTCTTCTCTCATCCTATCACTTGTTACTTGGGGAGAGAGACCAACACCCACCTTGCTACAACCTCCTTTCAGGTACTTGTAGAGAGCGATAAGGTCTCCCCTCAGCCTTCTTTTCTCCAGACTAGACAGCTGCTCCTCATAAGACTGGTTCTCTAGACCCTTCACCAGCTTTTTTGCCCATCTCTGGGCATGCTCCAGCTCCTCAGTGTCTTGTAGTGAGGGGCCCAAAACTGAACACAGTATTTGAGGTGCGGCCTCACAAGTGCTGAGTACAGGGGGACAATCACTTCCCTAGTCCTGCTGGCCATACTATTTCTGATACAGGCCAGGATGCTATTTGAGTTGAGGTGTAGGGTTTTGAGAAGCCAGGCATCTTTTCAGTTTCTGGTTGTCAGGAAGTTAGCTTTGCTTTCAAATACTCTCTTGTGAAGTAATTTTGTGTGTTTGTTTCTGAATGTAGGCTTGAAACAGGGAGAACAACATTGAAAGCATGAAAATATGTGAAGTAATATTAAGAGGAGTTACAAGCAGAGAGTATATGGTAGTGATATTTCTAACAGTACCTCTGAACATGAAAGACCAGAAGTGGATGTCGTGAGGACCTGTTGTCAGTGGAGAGATTGATGGGGAAAAGCAAAAACTGGGGAAGCAATACTTACGCCACTTTCCCTCTGTCACTGAAAGCACAAATTCCTTCAGACTGACTTCTTGCATTGATCCCTTTTATTCCTTTGGGTGGAAGAGGGAGACTGCAGATATGTAATCTTCAGTAATACTTGGATTGAAATAGAATCCAGAGCTTTGAAGGTTAAGGATTTAGTGTTGCTTAACTGGTTCATATCTAATTAAGCAAAATGCAATTAAATTTACTGGAAATTAGAAAGACATTCTCAAATATAGCAAAAAAACTCTAAAAGGATTCCTCCACAGTTGTGGGGGATTTAGCTATAAAATTGTTTCCCATTTTTTAAGTATTCAGTCTAGCCTTTGTTTTTAATTGAGCTTTAAGCAGTTGTGCTTAAGCTGTAATCAAAAGTACGTTTTGTTACAGATTTTGCAAGACCTTTGCTGTGTTTCAGTGTGTATAGTATGTTTGATTATTAGTCATAAAATTTGGAGTGAAGTTCTTTGACTAACATAATGACACTTTTTTCCCCTATGTTAGTATGGAAGAACACCTTTACATCTGGCAGCAAACAATGGCATTCTTGATGTTGTCCGGTTCCTGTGTCTTACTGGTGCCAACGTAGAAGCTTTAACCTCTGTAAGTACTGAGAGATACTATTAAGCTTCTTGCTTCTTTCACGTATGATAGTAGGAAACAAATTAATCTCTTAGAGAGGGGTGGAAAAAAGGACAATGGTCTAATATAATGACATACTGAAATTTTTTCCAAAAAAAAGTTAGGCTGTTGTATGTCCACAGCTTGAAAAGCATTCTCTGTTGTCCACTTGTTCCCTTCTTACAACCGAACTTGAAACTGATTAAGGTACAGTACAGCTACCACTTCATCTACACCTAAGAATTTCTTCACGTAAGAATTACTTGTAGCATTGTGTTTCTGTAAGCACAGTGGGCCACTGTCATTACAATGTTTGTCATTTCACATCACATACCGTTACCGTACAAATGTATTGTATATATCTTAAATATTTTTCTTGCTTTCAGGGAATTAAAAGGTTTTATTTTTTTGGTGCAAGATGTGTGGGTGCATGGATGAGTGAACTAGCATGCAAGTATCCTTGTAAAACAAATCATTTATCTCATTTATCTCATTTATGCTTTTCCACCTGTTACCTCAGTCAATAAATTAAGCTTCCAGATCTGAGTCTAAATTTTCAACAGAGATGTGAACTGAACTGCTAGCATCTGTCAATGTAAACATTTCAAAATGCTTTTTGGGGATAAATTGACCTAGAGTTCTTCCTGCTGTACTTCGTGCTTGTTGCCAATGCTGTGGGGTGTCCTTCACCTGCTCCACAGGCCTTTCTGGTTACTGTGTGGTCTGATGACCATGAACTTAAAAAAATTATGCTCGTCAGGCAGTGCCCTTGCTAAGGCATTGCTCTGTAAGGGAAGGTGAGCTAGGAGCCAAGAGTAAACAGCAAGGCAAGCAGGGACAGTGTCTTCACCAACACGGGCCCAGTCCCACAGTACCCAAGCAAAGCAAGCAGAGCAGGTCCAGTGATGGCAACCAGCTTCAGCCAAGGTTCCGGGTCACTGACAAGTCCCTAACAATGAAGTAGGTCTGAGTTAAGTCAAGGTCAGGAATTGGGCTTGGTGACCATGGTCAGCCAAGGGTCTAGTGATCACCAGGCAAGTCCATAGTGAAGAGGTAGGTTCAAGGTCAAACCCAGAAGTTAGGGACCGGGTCAGTGGGATACATGGCCACATGCAGGCATATAGCTGTAGTGTTGCTCAGGTGAGGACCAAGGGCAAAAGCCTCAGCTTAAGAGTAGCAGCTAAGCAAAAGGTAGTCCGAAAGCCCCTGATGGGCCTTCTTTTCAGGTCTTCTTCCTTCACAGTCTGAACCAAGATTAGACAGCTGTATCAGACAGCTGGTCTTAAGCTCAGGAACCTGTTAGGAAGTGGGGATGGTGCTCTGGGTTACGACAGTGCCATCCCATTGTTATAAGTAGGCTTGCTCTTTGTACACATCTGCTTAGACTTTTAGCAATTTGAACCATTCCTGTTGCCATTTTTCCAGTTTTGGGAGCCGGCACCTCTATCCCATTATAACCATGCTCACTGATCGGGCTCTGGCTGAGCCACTGCCATTCACACTCTTTGGCAAATACTCGCCAGATGGTTATTTCCTTTGTGTTTGTGCCTGAATAGCTGTGACTGAGCTAAACAAATGATATATCAGAGTACAGCTGTTTAGCCAAAGCCAGGCTTGAAGCCAGAACAAACGCTCACAGAGCAATGAAACACAAGCGAGCAAGGGTGTTGAGTTACCCAAGCCATGCCAGGGCAATTGTGGTGTCCCCGTTGACAGGTGTGGGACCTCCTCTGCTTCAAAGGGACAGTGCCCGCGCAGGGATCTGTTGCTGCATACGTGCTTGGTGCTGGAGTTGGCCAGGCCATCTCCCAAGCTTGTGTTGCAACAGGAGCGTACTGCGCAGGGCCAGGCTGTAGCAGTCCTGCTTTGGACTTAAGAGGAGGCCAAAGATTTGAGGATCTGGGTAAAATTCACACTTAAGGTTGGTGAAGCCTGCATCCTATTACCACAGGGCTTCTCAGGAAGGGGATCGAGGTTTCCACTTTCTTTGAAGGTTTTGGATTCCCCTGGATGTGCCTAAGACTGGAAACTTGGGAAGCACTAGAAGTATTGAAGCAGTTCTGATGGCAGGCTAGCTGCCCAGCTGCTAGTCCGCTCTTCCTCTCATGCAGCAAGCGCTCGAGATTAGCTGGGATTTGGAGGGTGGGGTCAGCACAGAGAGAGAGATTCTTCCTGTTTGATATATCTTCTCTAAGGAAAATTAATTTTAAAAAATACATTCAGGTGTTTCTTTACTAAAGTTGCAATTATATGTCAACTATGGAAGGAATTTAGGGGTAAAGTATTGGTTCGAATTTAGTCGAATTTAGTCAGTTCACACCATCAACTACAATTTTGGCTGTTTCTTGGTAATGTTCTGTTCCTGTTCTGTCTGAATTGTCTGACATTCTGGAGTACATAATAACTTTTATGGAAACCTGAAAATGGCTTCTGTAGGTGGACACTCAATTGTCAAAGATATTTATTTCATATGTAGGGATAATAATTACAGTAACCTCAGGACTACTTAAGACAATGCAGGTTTCACATGAAAAACTAGTAAAATCAAAGATAGAAACCCAAGAAAGAGATCTTAGTTTTCCAGTACTACCTCTTAATAATTGAAAGCTCTTATCTGAGAGAGTGAAAGAAGCAAAGTGCTCATAAATTAGTTGCCTGTTACCAAAATTTAAAACAATACAATAGCATTAATGTAGTTTTAAGAGTGAAAGCAGTGAGCAATTTTCTTTCAGCCTATTTAATATTAAACACCTGACCTGTGAAGCGTGGGTGATTAATTGGCAAGACCAGAATGCTGAAGGCAGCTTTGCTTCTCCTTTTAAATTTGCTGATGCAATTTAAACCACATCCCTTACACTGTTCTTGCTTTGTGGAAACCTCCAGTGACTGATATGCCACTGTCATTCCTTATCCATTAGTAAAGAAATTTCACCTGCTATTCATGTGAGTGAATATGCTGATGTGTCCCCTCTTGGTGAACTGTTTAAACTTTTAGATCTGTTCAGTATGTAATATCTAGAAATCACTATCATCCTCCAGTTGGTGAGAAGAGGAGAGGAATTCAGATGGGGAGTATTGGTATTGCTCTCAGGCTCTGAATTCAAAGTATCTTGTTACAGTGGCATCCAGATGCCAATTTGTAAAAGAAATGCCATTGTTCTGCATTGTACCATATTTTTTTTGACAATTTAAAAAAACAGGGATTCTGGTGGGGGTGATCATTACTGGTTGTTGGTTGTTGGTTTTTTTTACTTCTCTGTATTTCATTTGCATCTGACAGCAATTCTGTTAACTGCCTTGAGCAGCTGAGCTGTGTTGTGATTTTTTGTATTGTGGGCAAAAGCAAGGAACTGCTGCTAACAATTTGTGTTTTAACAGGATGGGAAAACAGCAGAAGATCTTGCCAGAGCAGAGCAGCATGAACATGTAGCCAGTCTGCTTGCAAGACTTAAAAAGGTTGGGAATGCATTAATTTTAACTGAGGTTTTAATGTTTTTAAGATATCAGGAAAAGTTTGACCATGGGAAATCATACGATAAGATACTCATCAAAGCCATTCTAAAAGCTGCTGCAAAAATCCTTACTGGAATACTGTCTTTTGGCAGCCCTCAGTTAAAGCTATTATGTATGTATTAACAAAAATGGCTAAGCTAGTCTGCACCACTGATCTTACGCTGTCTCTGACAGTGCCTAGCAAAGCATCTAAGGTGTTTAGAAGAAACTGGAAAATAAAGTATTAAGAATTTGCACATCCCACAAGAGGACTTAATTCCCTACCATCACCATTTTAGTTAGATTAGGGTTATGAAGTATGAGGGGTCTGTGCCCCTTCTGGAAACTCTAATACCATATGGAATAGTTGCATAAGTTCTCAATGTTTACTTTTAATTCTGCAATTTCAGTATCTCCAAATCGCAACTAGAACGGAAAGCTGATCTGGGCTTGTAAGGCAGTAAGTCTGACACATCCGATACGCATTGATTATTGTGAATAGGCAGCATCACTCATGCTGTGAAGGTTCAGGGACCACTTGCCTGGAGATCGCAGGCAAGAACCAGACCAATTAAAACAATCCTGTTTTAATTATGCTGATGGGTCTGTGGAACACTGAAATAAATGACCATTTCAGAGTAGCAGTAGAAGATGGTGTGTACCAGGCATTGCCAAGGTGGAAGTAGAATCATGTCCTGTAGTCCTGCCAGTAAGTCTGTACTTACTAGGATTGTAAAATGTATCAGTGAAGATGTCAGAAAGTGCCAAGTTCAGGCTTCCTTTGCAATGATAGCTTTCGTAAATGTTTGTTTTGACAGGATCGATTTTGCATAGTTGTATCCCTGCACCAAACCCTTGTCTGTGTCTGCGTGCAGGTGGATAGATTTGTGTTTTAGTCATGATGTAAATAGGGAACTAATAAACGTTGACCTAGAACAAAAGGGAGAAAGTCAGATAAATCTCTTCTGAAAGAGATGTTAGTAGCTGTAACTCTCTTCTTGTTAGCAGAGTATTCTTAATTAGTAAAGGCCTGCCTATATATAGGGAAAACGTGTGATAATTACATACTTCATCGGAGTATACTTTGCAAGAGTCTGATCAGTTAAAATTGATAAATTACATCAAACCACTGAAAATATTCTAGTACTACTCAAAATGGTCAGTATCATCTAGTACAGAGTGTACCTGATGCTTGTTTTATTTTCAGTGCCTGTGGAGGGTTTTGTCCCTCATAGCATGTACATGAAGAACCTACTGTCATAGTGCCTCTTGCGGAGATTCAGTATTAGCCATGAGGGGGTGCAGTATTTGCATTGTGACTAACTTATTTAATAAATGCCTGTTAGCAAGGAAGGAACTAAATTATATGAGCTACTATTTCTGTCAAATTTCTCAGCTTGATTGCTGCATGTGTAGAATTTTGGGGGGCTGTAGGTGCTTGTTTAATGACTCATCCTACATGTTAAATTCAGTACAAATGCAGAACAACAGAGCCTCTCAGCTCCAAATGGGGGGAATGAAGGAAAAGAATATGAAGCTAGTTCCTTTGGCCTTCCACCTTTCTGCTATCTCTCTGTTTCCTTAAAACAGGTCTTTCTGTGGTGACACTTGACAGTTTGCTGTCCTGCACTGCATCCCCCTGTTGAGTTGATTTTTCAAGCTCAGCTTGTGTGAGGAATAGAGCATGCCATGTCTCATTGCCTCTTGCTGGGCAAAGAGAAAAGACAGATTCAATTTGTTCATTCCCAGCTCTGTCTTTGGCAGGAACAGAAGGAGTATACTTCAGATACTACAAGACAGGATACAGAGGGGTAGTGGGAGAGCTCAAAGTGGAAGGCTCTTCTGTAGGAGATGTGATTGGGTTTGAGGAAGGCCTGTGTAGGAAGATGAGGTTGCAGCTGTGCAAGAGACAGTGAATGCACACAGAGGGCAAACTGAGAGGAGAATTAAGCAGGGAGGCAGATCTATTGAGGCTTGGGAGTAAAGAGGGAAACCAGTCTGAGGTTGTACACTTGCAGTAGAGGAGTAGAGAAATGGAAGGTGAATAGTATGCGAGAAGTCTTTTAAGGTAAAGAATAAGTGTGTGGGGAAAGAATAGGTAAGAGTCATCTGGGAAAAGCAATATTTACCTCGCAAAGAACTGAAGTGGAAATAAACAGAACTGAGTGGGCGGAGGGAGAGGGAAGATGACAGTTCTCCCAAATATGAGAAGTACAGAAAAAGTTGATGTAAAGAAGAGGGGAGATGCACACCGAGTTTTCAGATCGCTCAGGTGGTAGCTGTCACTGCAAAATTCTTCAATGCTGCGTGTATATTATATAAGATTATTAATATTGATTATGCTACTGAGACTGACAGGTAAGGAGAATGGGTACTGAAAGAGGCTAGTTTTTCCTCCTTTGCCCTCTCCATCAGAGGTCAAAATGATCCCATTCACTGATGCTGAGCCTGAAGTCATGTGTGATTTTCATGAAGACTCAAGGTGGCTCTGGAATCAGCTGTGCCTTGTCTACCTGTCCTGCCTTCCTGCCAGTAACTGATCATTTGTATGATGAAGTAGATGGAGGAACTGATCCAGATGAACGCCAACCTGGCAAGAAAGCGTTATCTAAACCCAGTGGTCTGAGTTCGTTGGGAGGCAGAAGTTCCCTGCCACATGTTCTGATTTCTTCTTTATGTTGAATTTTAGGATACGCACCGGGGGCTTTTTATCCAGCAGCTGCGGCACGTGCAGAATCCACAGCCCCGCATCAAACTGAAGTTGTTTGGACACTCTGGTGCTGGGAAAACAACCCTTGTGGAGTCTCTCAAGTGCGGCCTGATACGAAGCTTTTTCCGAAGACGCAGGCCTAGGCTCTCCTCCACAAACTCAACCAGATTCCCCCCATCTCCTTTGTCTTCCAAACCTTCAGGTATGACTTTGAAGCTGTAACATTTGAATGAGAAAACATTTTCCTCTTAGTCTGTGTAGCTCCCAAGGAAGAGCTGTTGGCTGCACTGCAAAAGGCAGGACAGGCTAAGCATGTAAGAAACCAAAGCAAAGTGGAGAGGGTATTGACTTCTCTGTGCACAGGCTCGTACCTGGTATAAGAGTGAAGAGGAGCAGTGGGTGTGGAGGATGCAAGGAGTAGTTAAGGTTTTGTTTACTCACATGCTGCACAAGTGAACTTGGAGAGTGGAGGACAGGACTTGTGAACACCAGCATTTATTTTTTACAAAAAGTCCTAGGCTATGAACGCCAGTGTCGTGACTAGATTCCACTGTTGTGGTTTTGGGGGATTATGCTTTGTCAGCCTTTTTGGTTGAGTAGCTTCAATAAGCTCTGTGCAAAATTGAAACAGTTGCTGCATCTTTATGTGATCTTTAAGTAATAACAGAGGATTCAGAACTGCCTCTGATGCCTTGGCATGCTTTTCCTTAAGGTGCAGGAGTGGATTAGCCCAGTTAGAGGTGTCTAAAATTGTCTCCAAACAAGGTGAAAATAGAGGTTTTCTGAACTGAAGTAAATGTGTGCAAATAATAGGGAAACTTTGCCCATGTAGCACCAGTTGGCCTGTGTGAAGTGGGAAGAGCTGCAGGATGTGGAGGAACTAGCTAGGTTTACACTTCAGCACGTGCCCGGCTTTGGAAGAACACACAGTTGTGGCAGGACAGTGGAAAGAATAGTGAACTATTCGTCCAGGTCCCTTTTCTAACACTGAGAGGCTGCTCAATGTATACAAGCTAAGGAGGCACTTTGAGGATCTCAAGTTTAAATTGCTGTTTAGAAGTAGTCTTACTACGTAAGTTTCAGATGGGGTAAGGGTTGCCTTTTTCTTTAAAAGCCTTTGGATAATACTTGCAAGTTTAGTTCCATTTATCATTTTAAGTAATGTTAGAACAGTGCTAGTAGTAGATTTCATCTCTACTTTCTCTCTAGTCACCTGAGGAAGCTATAAGGTACTCACAGAGTGGCTTAACAAGACAAGGTATTCAGCACAGAGATTGTTATTGCATTTACTGTTTACTTGACACAAGGGGCTCACATCTGTGACAACAGAATAAAAAAAATGATTAAATTAATCAATCAGAAGTTCTTGATTTATTTATCTTAATTTACTGTGTCATACAACGGGAGATAAATCACTCAAGGAATATCAGTTCCTGGAGGCAGTGCAGGAAGTTTTTGACTGAAGACAGATGTTTTTTGTGTTGGTTGGTACCAGAAGCAGAGGATAGGTGTTATGTGCTCACACCATCATAAAATCAAACAAGACTGCCAGTCACATTGGCAAATCATTATAGAAATAATGGTGAATTTCAAGCATGCGCTTGAAAATAGCTTACCTAGATATAAAACCAGAAAGTTGTGCAGTGCTATGCATACTTGAAACTTGTGCAGTTCTATGCAAACAAAGCTACTATTGCATTGTTTTGATGTTTGGAGTTTTGGGTTTTGCTTGTTTAAGTATCTGTACTTTTTGGATGAAAATAATTATATAACATGTAAATAATGTTACAGGTTAAGTGACATCATCAGATAAACATCTAAGCCAGCAGGATTTGGTCTATACTTGATCATGTGCTTAAGTTTGTTTAAATTCTGTAAAAATAAGTGTGTGAATTCACCAAGTATTTATTTACAAGAGCCTAAAAATTTAAATATTACACTAGAAGATCAAACATGAAAGTATAGTTTTACAGCTGAAAGGTAGTTTCTTTCTATGTTAAAACCCAAGTATTTGAATTCAGCATCGAGTGGAGGAAATAAATCTTTAGTTTCTCCACTAGATGGTGCAAGTAAATTAAGAAGCCCTTTCATTTGTCATTTACTCTTAGGGAATCTGAATTAAGCATGAACTAAACAAATTGCTTATTAGTAAAATAATTTTGGTTAAGGGCCTGCTTTCCTCCCTCATCTCCGCAGAAACAGTTGTTATACAGTGGTATTTTTATTCTTACTTACAGAAATCAACTATATAAATATGTAGCATTTCCATGCTAATAAAAATAGACCATGCTATGAAATTGCAGGCCTTAGCTAAAAAAGCCGTGTATCTTTGCAACATAGAAGAACTTTAACTATTGATACCTTTCATTCCCAAATCAATCAATTTTTTTCTATGCTTCCCACCCAGCGGTGTATCTGCTAAAGGGCCATACGTGCTATATGGGATCATTGTAATACTTTCCTTTTCATCATTCAGAATAAGGATGTAGTTGTGTATGCTCACAGCTTAGTAGTCATCTCCTTTCTTTGAAGAGCAGTTTGGGGTTTTTAATCAGCTTTTATGCCTTGCATACCTATTTTGAAGTGATCTGGTTGTGATTTTCACATGGTTTGTAATCTCATTTTCCTTTCCCTGACCCAGTTTCAGTAAGCATTACGAATCTTTATCCTGGTTGTGAGAACGTCAGTGTGAGAAGCCGTAGTATGATGTTTGAGCCGGGCCTGACCAAAGGGGTGTTAGAAGCTTTCGTTTCACCTGCTCATCACTCTCACTTCTCTGCTGATGACCAGTCCACCAAGGCCATTGACATTCAAAATGCCTACTTGCATGGTAAGCAGAGCCCTGGGCTGGCATGCCTTAAAGCGGCAGGACAGTTAATGCCATATTACTTGTTTTTTAAAATAAAAATGAAAAAAAAAAAAATCTGATCTGGTATGGTAGTGACTGTGGTTGAGAATCCAACACTGGTGGGGTTTAGTTTTTTAAGCAGAAAGTAAATCTGCATGAAGTTCTGTACCTGTAATACACATAGTAATCACTAGGGATTTGGTATAATAAGAGTGGGTTGGCAAACCAGAAGGCTCCTTCGCCTGTACTGTATGTCCTCTGGAGATTTTATCAGATTTAATCTGGTCCCGTAGACCCAAGTGTCCTTACCATATAAGTGGTTCCCAGCTGTATGAAGGACCTACCTTTCTCACCCCATGACAGGGCTGGAGCATGTTTGGTGAGCCCTGGAGCTCACCAAACATGGTGAGTAGAGCTTCTGATTTCATTTTTTTTGAAAGGAAGCTAACTGCTCTGCAATTGAAATTGATTAGCAGTAAGAGAAGTCAGTCAGAGAAGTTGTCATAAGTATATGTATGGCTTTTCACTGTGAAGACCATACAAATGGTGCATATACACCACCAGCCATACTAATCATTATGGAGGTGGTATAATCTCTCCCAGTAGTATCTCTTCTTCATAAGGAAAATGTTTTGCATGCCTTAGCAGCTGCAATTTTGAGGCTGAGTTAGGATTAATCAAGATTCTACTGTGGAGAGAGAAACCTATTTATGAATCGAGTATATGCAGACTAACACATGCAGTGACAAAACGTTTGTCCTACAGGCTGAAGAGTTTGCCATGTAGCTAAAGCTTATTCTTTGTCCAGTCTAACTTCCTCTTTCAATGTCATTTGAAACCAAGTCAGAGTCTGCAGTGAAACAGAATTATGCAACAGACCGTCAGAAGGGGTTTCTTTTCTTTCTCTGTGCAGCCTTGATATAGGATGGAGGTGTGCACATGGGTGAACTCTGAATAACTGTACTCATAACGGTAGACTTGAGGTTTCTGGCTTCTTTTCTTCCAGAAGTTTAAGGTGCATCTTACTCAGCATTTATTTAAATAGAGGTAGTACAACTGCTGCAGACTTCACCCTAATCAGATGGTGTGTCTGGGAAGTGCCGTACAGTGCAACACACTAATACTTTTTTCACCTGAAGCTAAAGGAGATGGCAAAAAGAAGCACAGTGCTGTTGGGATCCTTAACATGGTGATTCTTCAGTCCCAAATTATCAACACGATGTGAATAGTCCAATTCTGTAAAGCAAAGTGGCTTCTTTGAGAATGTCCTTTGGCTCTTTTTAATACCAGCAGTGGCATGTTAAGAGAAAAATTAATTAAAATGTTGAGCTTTTTAGGGTGAGCAGGAAAAGAATAGGAGCCTTTATTCTAGTTTTTCAAGGGCATTACAAGATCGTTGCAGTTGTGCAAGGCAAAGGCCAATTTAATATGTAAGGCTGCATGCATTTTAACACACAGGTGCTTCCATGTGGCATCCAGCTGAACGTCCTAGAGAAGTGAATGTGAGAGAGGAACAGATTGTGAGGACCCAACTTCTCAGCTTCTGAGTGACTGAAACCCATTCCCTTTGTTCATGATTGCATTTGTAGTCTTGCTTTTTCACATGTATACGGTTTTTCTTTGTGAAAGTTTAAATCAGATTAACTCTTTTGTTTGTCTTTCTGTGGCTGAAAGATGCTTTGTGCTTACTGAGAAAGTGTGATCTCTTCCTCTGTCTGTTTTTCAGGAGTTGGTGATTTCAGCATCTGGGAATTCTCTGGGAATCCTGTGTATTTCTGCTGTTACGATTATTTTGCTGCAAATGATCCCACTGCAATTCACATAGTGCTTTTTAGTCTTGAGGAGCCTTATGAAATCCAGTTAAACCAAGTGACCTTTTGGCTCAGTTTCCTGAAATCATTGGTCCCAGTTGAGGAGCCAATAGGTATGCCTGTTAATGAAATATTAGGGGACTGTAGGATAAAGCTTCTTGTGTTTCCCTGCAACTTTGTACGTCCTCCATGTTGAGTGCTGTTATGTGTCTTCATCCCCATGTATTCAAACAAACTTTACACACAGTTTCTTAGAGAAAGGGAATTTTATTTGTTGGACAAGCCTGAAGAGTTGTACACACCACATAGTCCAACTAAAAAGGGTCATGAGGTACAGTGCAGCCTCTTGTGGCACTGGGATTTACATCTGTAAATGGCAGATGAAGTTTTATGTCAGATAAGCTGAGTGGAAAAGTGTTTCAGAGGGTTGGAACCATTTAAAACCATTTTTAGATGCATTGATTAAATTCTACTTATATCTAGCCTCAATTAACTGTGTTTCCAGCATAAATTAGTCTTGTCAGTGAGAACAGAACAGAATGACATTGTGGAGTGGCGTTACCTCTCAGTACATGCAACTTTAACATGTTTAACTACAGTTGTATTTGGACTTCAAATTTCTTAAACTTTTGGTGCATCAGAGCGTACAGAAATCGGTACTTGTTGTAAATTTCACTTCACATGTTCTCAGACTTTGCACAGGTCTTAAGTTTACTTGTTTTATATTCAGGCTTTCTAACAAACTGAAGGTTACTTGGGTGGTAAACAAATTACCTTAAATAACTTTTTTTTTCCTCTTAAAAGGTCTGTAGGTCTAGGTATATATATATATACACCATATAACTTGTTTGTGTTAGTAGCTGAGCCTTGGTCTGCAGACTGTGACAGTTTCATGGATGAACCAAGCTCTGACATGTGTCTTGGTTCTATGAACCAAAATGTTATTCCAGCCAGTGGATCTAACTCAGCACTCATGGACATTTGTAACGCTGCTAGCGACTCACCGGTCAAGCATATCAAATACTTACATAGTGCAAAGAGTGTTTCCCCTCTCCTTGTGTTCTGCTCGATTCTGTATGCATTATCTCAGTCAGATAATAATGATGAGCCAAGGCAGACCTTCAGTTTTCAGTTCAGGCATCTGCATGTCTTTCATTTTCCATTTTAGATCAAATCATAAGGTTAACAGTATAAGCATTTGGATCTAATGATATGAAATTACTTCTGGAAGTAAAAACTCAGAAATTTGCAGAAAAGTATCAATGCTGAAAATACAGTTAATTTGTAATTGCTGAAATCTTTTCACAGCTCCTCAGTCTAGCAAGGAAATTTAGTTCTACCGAGTTAGCATTTCAGTTAATCGTTTCTTCTTGCTGATATAATTATCAGCATTATTTAGATACTTTGCTTAAATCAGTGTTTATACTAGTCAGCTCAATTTGGGTACCCATGCATTTGTACTATTACAAATCTCTCAAGTAATATGTAGGAACTGATGTTAGCAGAAAACTTAAACTTTTGGAATTACTTTCCAGTTACTTTGTCCAAGTCCTTCAGCTGTCAAAAAAAAAAAAAAGTACAATTACAAAGTACTTATCTCAAAGTGCTACACAGAGATTTGGGAAAATGTGGCTTTTTTATGACTGAATCAAGATTCTGTAGCTCTTAGTTGATGAAAACTAAGCAGTGATGTAAGCATATTTCTCCCATGTGAAGTTTTTTCAGACTAAAACAGCAGGATTGGATGTACTGTCTTTTTAAAAAAATAGTCTAATGATGTCTTGTCTTTTCTGGAAGATCAGTTTGAGAAAAGATTGAAAACTGTGTTCTGTACTGTCATCTCATTCATGTCATTTGTATCTTTCTTTCTTTCTCATTCTTTTCCATGGTTTCTGCCAGGCTTTCCTACTTAACTCTCACCTAAGTGAGAGGTCATTGTTTGTGTAAGTACTGCAAAATAGCATTCGTACCAGCGTATGAATGTTGTAGACATTTTGTGTTCTACTTACAATCCTCTACTCTGTACCTGTAGTATTAAGGACCATTCAAAGACTGTGAGAAACCCTTTCAAGAAGCTGTTATTTTAAATTATTTTTCCCTACACTATCATAGTTTGTAGTTAATAGATATATCATTAGTGTTATTGATTAATGTTTTTGTTAAAACAATAGTGTCATGTAATACCAACATATCTGATGTTATTCAAAAAGTCTATCTATTCAAATTGGACATTATATAGATAATCCTATAGGCAGATAACAGCCAAAGCACCAGTGGTGTAAGCACCGTATGGCTATGCTTCGAGTTGGGAAATCCACTGCAAAAGTGACTGGTATGAAGAATGTAAAATGTATTGCTACTTTCCCAGCTCAGTAAGACAGCCATCTCCATAGGTATGTCTCATAGTGAGGAAGTGCTCTTGTTTCTCTTCTAGCATTTGGTGGAAAGCTGAAAAGTCCCCTGCATGTTGTTTTGGTCGCCACACATGCTGACATAGTGAATCTTCCTCGGCCTGTTGGAGGAGAGTTTTGGTATGACAAAGACATGTCATTGTTGAAAGAAATCAGAAACAGGTAAGTGGGGAGTGTTCTTATATGTAGTGTTTAAACTTGTCAATTGGAAAGAAAAAATACTAAAATGCATAGGAATATATAAAAGGTTTTTATGTGGCTTAAGCGTCATGGTATTATGATATTTTGAGTATGTTCAGGAAGCTTATATTGTGCAAAAATTGAAACATTTACCAATATTACAGTGAGCAAACTGCCTTCAGTGAGCTAAAACGAGCCCAGTGGTGCAAAAATAAGTTGAGGCTTAGGAAGTCTCACCCTGTAAATACTGAGATACATCCAAAGGCCCAAATCAGCCATCAGTCTAACATCTGGGTGCTCAGGTTTTGCACCAATCTCAGAAAAGTGTGCAGTTCTCAGCTACAAACTCTGGGTGCAAAAAAGGAAGCTTTATAGGAGAGCCAGCCTTTGCTCTGAATTGATTTAGGATGGGTAGGAAAAAAACTTAAACCAGGCCTGGAGGTACTCCCTATACCATTTGTGAAGAACTGGACATTGTGGAGTCACAGCAAATCTTCAGCAGATGTTTGGAGAGCATGCTAATTGTAGATGGAAATAGGGAATTTTTCACAAACATGCTATTGTGTAAAGTAAAAATAATTTATATCCAAAGTCAGCACGTAAGTGGGTAACACACGGTACAAGGAACCATCCATACCTGTAAGCGTAGACACTTGTCTGGACTGTACAAAAAACAGATGTAGGAATTCCAGCACAGTAGTGGCAGGGCAGTATCTTAATTGAAATAAACCAACAGAAAATACCTGTGTGTAATATTTGGTGTTGGAATGCTTTTAAATGCAAATCACTCCAGAGCTAGGAAAACAAGTATGTGAGGTTGAAAAGTCAAAAGGAAGTGAGAAAGAGAGCTGGTGTCAATAGCAATGACAACCGAACTATTTAAAGAAGAAAGAAAACAAATACAAAGACCTTAAAAATAATTAATTCCTACTATCCCTTCTCTAGTAAAATATCTGGTTTTGTAATTACAAGTCCTGTGATGCAATTTTAATTTTCTTATGCATCGTCAGCCTTCTTCCTTAGGAAATACAACAATTTTCTCTCAATATCTCTGATGTTTTTCAAGAAAAATAGAGAGCAGCTATACTGTCTGGGCTTATAAAATATCTTGGCATAATCAGTACTGAAACTTTTTCATCATTCCTCAAAGAAAAATAACTCTTGTGTAATTTAAGACTGAAGTACAACTGGATTAAGAAAATAAAACTGGATTTGGGACTCAGTAAATAATTGCTCGCTTTTTCTTTTTTAGATTTGGAAATGATCTGCAAATTTCAGACAAGTTATTTGTCTTGGATGCTGGAGCATCTGGGTCTAAAGACATGAAGCTTCTCCGAAATCACTTGCAAGAAATAAGAAGCCAGATAATTTCTGTAAGTAATGTCTAATGGTCTGGGTTGGGCCAGCCAAAATGTGAAAAATCTTGTGTAATAATTTACTGTAAATCTAGTACTTACATTATGAAACTTAAAGAAATGAGTGCTGTTCCAATTTTTTAGCAGCATGCAAGACAGACCTGATGATAAACAAACTCCTGACATCAAAGATTCAGTTAGCATTTTCAAAATTGTAGGTGTTTTATACAGGTCACCAGAATGATCTCTCTTGAAAGCAAATGATCTGAGATTTTCAGTTCAAAGTTACAGATTCGTATTTTGAATTGACAGTGATTGGATTCCAGCATTGGCCCTTCATTTTGGGGTTTTGTTTTTTAATCTTTTTTTTTTTTATCAGCATAGTATTACAGGGAAACAGAATGTATTTCAGGCAAATAAGTTTTTTGAAAAAAAAAAAAAAAAAATAACCACCAGAGTAGAACAGTTTCGTCAACTGTTAGAAAGATAATTCCCAATATAGATGTGTGAACTGTATATGCATTAACTTTTTACTGCACTTTTTTACTGAAAATATGTGCTTAGAGTTGTATATGTATGTGTAGGTGTATGTATATGAGACTAAAGGTAAAATAGCCATGGTTTGATGTTATCACCATGAATCTGCAGACACTTCCATACTGAGGGTGACCAAGTCAAGTTGTTATGTAGCCTGTGCTAAATAGATTTAAATTTCTTCATACCAGAGGCCCTCTTACTTGTGTGACACACCAAGACTCTCTGCAGCTACTTCTGATAGGTATTTTTTTAAAAAATTAATTAAGTGTGAATGTATTACTGATTTCATTCTGTAGGTCGAGGAAAATGTTTGGGTTTATGCAATATTCAGCCTATTTTACATTCCCAATGCTCTCTTGATTTAATGAGCTTTTCTTCTCCGACAAAACTTTATCATAGCTGTGGACACTAATTTGAAAACTGGAGGGCTTTGCTGCGTAAGAAGTGTGTGCTGTGGCTTGAGAGTGTAGGATGAAGTCATCAGTGATGTCCAAGACAATCAATAGATAAAAGTACCATCTTTACTTCTTATCTGGTACCCTGCTGCCTCACCTGTTGAAGTAAATTGCTCCTGTACAGATATTGATGAGATTAAATGTTTAATCATTAAATGATTTTAATTAAATGTAGACAGTTTCTGAAATAACGATTAACTTCTAGACACATGAAGACAATTGATACACTCTGAAGTCACTGTTTCAGGTGGTCAGCACATTTAACCAGGCAAGACTATATAAACCAAACTTTGTTCTATGTGTCAGGATTCCCTTTGTAATCATGGTGGCATTTGGAAAGTTCATTTATTTCAGCGAAAAAGTTGTTTCTGGAATTCACTTTGTTAAGATAAGGTAGATCTTACAGCAACTGAAAGCCAGATGGAAGAATCCATCACAAGGGGAACTCTTTAGACATGAATGTATGTCAAGAATGCCCGAGACCTCATAACCTCTATTTAAAAAAAAAGAAAAAAAACCAAACAAACAAAAAGCCCCGACAGCAATAGTACTGTTGTTCTCAGCAGAGTAGAATTACAAATGGATGTTTTCTGTGCTTTTCTAAGACTTGCCCACCTATGACTCACCTTTGTGAAAAAATAATCTCCACACTGCCTTCATGGAGAAAAATGAATGGACCCAACCAGCTGATGTCCTTGCAGCAGTTTGTATATGATGTACAGGAACAGCTTAACCCCTTAGCAAGTGAAGATGACCTACGGCATATTGCACAGCAGTTGCATAGCATAGGAGAAGTAAGTGGTTTTATCTAAATTGCATCTCTTTATTAGCAAGGTACTGCTCTGGTAGAATATTGCTTAATGAGATTTAAGCAAATGTCTGTAGTTTGTTGTTTTTTTCTTTTCCCTGTTAAGACATCGTAAGGAGTAGAGACTGAATAATAAGGTTTTTTGTTATCATAATTGTCTGTGGTTCCTATTTCATTCCACATTATTTCTTTGAGACAGGAAGAATTACAGTTTATTGATATAGTTGTAAGAATATAAAATACCCAGAAAGGGTAAGTATGCTATCATCTTAAGTGAGGTAGTGCCTAATGTGTTCACTGCATATGAGAAATTTATGTGTGTCCATTAGAAATTGAATCGTGGGATAACACCTTTGCATAAATAGCTTGCAGGCCATGGTTAGGCTTTACAGCTATTGGACTCTAATGGCTTCTAATGGTTACTAGTGGAAATCAAGAATAATGCATTTTGTTCTGAATACTTGCAAGAAATTAAAATGCACTATTTGTTTTTCTCCTGTTAGCAGTGTTAATTGAATGATTGGGACAGTAAGTTAGGAAGAAGAGAACGTGGGGTATCATCTTGTACTTCACAAGACGTAAATAGTAACTTTCATATTTATAAACAGATTAACATTATGCAGAGTGAAACTGTCCAAGATGTTGTGCTTCTGGATCCTCGCTGGCTCTGTTCAAATGTCCTTGGAAAAATCCTGTCAGTGGAGAACCCAAAAGCTCTCCATCACTATAGAGGTCGGTACACTATAGAGGACATCCAGCGTCTGGTGACAGATAGTGATGTGGAAGAACTGATACAGATTCTGGATGCCATGGATATTTGTGCAAGGGACCTTAGCAGTGGAGCAATGGTGGATATTCCTGCTCTCATAAAGACTGACAATCTCCACAGGTCTTGGACAGATGAGGAAGATGAGGTGCTGATTTATGGTGGTGTTAGAATCGTTCCTGTGGAACATCTTACCCCATTTCCTTGTGGAATTTTTCATAAAGTTCAGGTGAATCTCTGCAGGTGGATTCATCAGCAAAGCACAGAGGTAGATGCTGATATACGTCTGTGGGTAAATGGATCAAAGATTATGAATCGCGGAGCTGAGCTTTTAGTGCTGCTGGTCAACCATGGTCAGGGTATAGAGGTTCAAGTTAGAGGACTGGAAACCGAGAAGATCAAGTGCTGTTTACTTCTGGATTCTGTATGCAGCACCATTGATAACTTAATGGCCACAACCTTACCAGGCCTTCTGACCGGGAAATACTATCTTAGTCCTCAGCAGCTGAGGGAACATCATGAACCAGTAATGGTCTACCAGCCTAGAGACTTTTTCCGTGCACAGAGTCAAAAGGAGACATCACTAACTAACACTATGGGGGGATATAAAGAGAGCTTTAGCAGTATACTGTGTTTTGGGTGTCTTGATGTCTACTCCCAGGGAAGCCTAGGAATGGACATTCATGTTTCCGATCTGAATCTACTTACCAGGAGAAAACTAAGTCGACTTTTGGATCCTCCTGATCCTATGGGCAAAGACTGGTGCCTTCTGGCCATGAACCTGGGCCTCCCTGATCTTGTTGCAAAGTACAATACAAATAATGGAACACAAAATGACTTTCTGTCAAGCCCAGTCCATGCCCTTCTGCAGGAGTGGAGTAATGCTCCTGAGAGCACTGTAGGTATCCTAATGTCTAAGCTGAGGGAATTAGGTCGCAGAGATGCAGCAGACTTTTTACTGAAGGCATCTTCTGTATTCAAAATAAATTTAGATGCTAATGGTCAAGAGGCTTATGCTTCCAGTTGCAACAGTGGCACATCTTACAACTCAATTAGCTCTGTAGTGTCACGGTAAGAGCAGGTGGGTGTTCTTCATGGACATCTTTTAAAACTGCAGAAAGGATAAAAGATACAGTAGAAGAGTTTCTGTGCATTTTCATTATGAGGTTTTACATCAAAGGATCTCTATCTTTTCTCTAGCACCACCTTTTGTGCATAAACTTTCTACTTCTAACTGTGAATTGTTGCTCTTTATCTATTAAAAAGGCTGGTGTACTTCTGGTGTTTTGAAATTATTCCTGATACATAATGTGCTGCTTGATACTGCCATTTTAACTGGAAAGTTTTAACTTTTGGATTATGTACTGCAACTGTTTTCTAAAATATTTCTATTCTCCCCATAAAAGGTAGGGGGAGAGGAATAGCACATATTACCTGAAATGTGTATTTCTTACACCCATATTTTTTAGTTTTCATCGTGTCCTCTGCTTAACATTTTTTTATATTTGTAAGGAGAGAAATCCACCATTTGTGGTCAACCTGACTGAATTTAAAACCACATTGTTTATAGCTGAAAAAGGAGTGCCTTTTGCAGAAGGGAGGGTGCAGTTGATTTGAATGACCCTGCTGGAGTTACAAGAACATGCTACCTCTGTTTCATTTAAATTGTCTGCATGCTTATCATTGCAAGTGGTGCTTGCCTTTTAATTTTTCCTGCACTTCTAAGACATTGGTGATGACTCACGCAGAGCATTCTTGTGCCAGTACTATGGGTATAGACATGTGATACCTAATCAACTTCAGTTACAGTCAAATCATAATGTGAAAATCTCTTAAACTTGCCAATTATCATGCTTCATTGTTTCCACGCACCTCAGGTAAAAGTTCATACCATTATAGAGTTCAAAAAACACAAGTGTTGGATACTGCAGAATAATGTTGTATAGCTGTCAGTTGTAATTTGTGTATAACAAAGGTTTTCTACTATTAGATCCTGCATTACTTACTTCCTGTACTTGAAAACTTTGATGGGGATAAAAACAAAAAGGAAGCAAGGTTTCTTGCAGTGATAACTTTAAAATTGATATGAGGGAATATGACCCATTCTCTGTTCTAAAAAGCATGTAATTTCAATGGTGCGATGTGTGTTTGTTTATATATATTGTATGTACATATATTAATACTATTTTTTCCTTAATCCTACAATGTAGTAAAATTTTAAAGGATTTTTCTACAAATAAACTGTTGCTTGTTGCATCCTTGTTGTTTATATTCTGTAGCTGAAAGGGACTGAACTTCTCTTTTCCTTACAGTCACAATCCTGAAGAGGCAATGCCTGACTTTTGAAGTTCTGGGAACCTCCTGTTTCACTTCAGGGGGATTTCTCAGTACGCTGGAAGAATATTTATTTATTTGTTTACTGCAGAGGTGGTCCCTCTGCAGCAGAGGGATTTGCATTCATTTTGACAAATGGCAAGCCAAAGCGGTTTGCTACATAGCTTTTCCTTTGTGTTTTTTTACAATGGAAACCAAAACAGCAGATGCACGTCTGTCATCAGGAATCCTCCAGATTATGCTGTGTTGCAAAGGGGGAGAACACTGTGTTAGAGCTTGTGGTGTGGTAGTGGTCCTTTACATTAAGGATCCCCTCATTGCGTGAGGGACTGTGCTGCTGCTGCTTGTTTAAACTCTCAGCTTCGCTCACGGATAGCTGCACAGTCTCTGTGAGGCACTCTATACAGGCAGCTCTGCACAATACCTCCTCCCTGTGTATGCTGCAAAGGAATTAAACGGGCTCTTCTTAACAGGCTGGTTGCTGTTTCCCACTGCCTTTCTTTGCATATCTTACCCTTGCTTCATTAAATCCTTCCCCGGGCATCGCTGGGCTCCTTTGTTAAACATTTTTTAAAAGTTTAGTCCTCCTCGGTGAGAAGTATGGTTAATGAGCAGTCCTACCCTGAGGTGTCTGTGCTCTGATATTCTGGCTCTGACGAACCGAGTCCAGCATCTCCCACTGCTGCTCAAAGTTGCTCAGTGAAGAGCCCAGCTTTCCACAGCCCGTATTTACCTGTGTGGCTTCACCTTCAGCTGTGGACATGTTCAGCACTCCTGTCAGACTCCGGTTTGTGGAGGGGTCTTTCTCATCTCGTAAGACTCCCTGGTTTTCTAACGGGTTTCTTTAGGCCTGTTCCTCAGGCATCAGACTTGGAGTTACCTTCACTGAGTCTGTGTGACTGCAGAGGAGTGGGACTTGGTATCACCAGTCCTGTGAGAGCAGAGACTACTGTGAGATGCTTTTCCAATGGAGGGCTGTCAGTGGTAGTGGTGTCTGTCAGTTTGGGATTTAATTCACCCCTGTACTGCTTGTGGTGGAGTGGCAAGATTTTGAGATACCAGGTAGCTCCTCCCCTGCCTGCCTCCCCAGATGCTTTATGCCCGCTCAAGATGCATGGTCAATTTACCAACATTGATGGCAGTAGTCTTTTTCCTTTTTTTTCCTTTTTCTTTTTTTTTTCCCTTTTTTGCTCCCCCCCCCCCCCCCCCCCCCAACAGCATGTTCCTGGCAATTCTCTGCTTCCATTTACTGTAAAATGCAGCCCTTGGAGTATAAATTACTTAACAGATGCTATGATGGATCTTTGAATGGCAGTCACAGCCTATTGCATCATTTACAGTCTCCATGGTAATAGGTTCAGGAAAGTGAATCACAGTCACAGTATAGCTTTGGATTGCTTTCCTATAAATCATGTGCCACTGACAAAAAAAAAAAAAAAAAGTTGTCCTAGATGGCACTTTTGACAAAAAAAAGGTTAGCAAAGTGATAGAAGCAGGCATCTCTTCAGTTGCTTCACTTTTATTGATTTTCTGTTTTGTTTTGTGAATGCAACTAGGAGCAGAGCTTCATTCCATAATTTTTAGAACTGTGTTTAAAATGCACTGATCCTGCCTGACTCACTTCAGAAATGGAGGAAATGCAAGTCTTTGCAAGATCAAAAAGGGTTAGCCATAAACATAAATTATGTATCATTTGTGCAAGTAACATGCTAAGCTCAGCTCCTGCTGGTGAAAGAAGTGAAGCTGGATACTAACCATTAGGAGACTCTCTTCCTTGCACTTCTTTGTAGCTTCAGAGCAGAGCTTCTGAAACACCCTTCTGAGGATAAAGCAGATTAGCCCCAATGTTCATTTTGTCTTCAAAACCCATGATACAGACAAACTCTCAGGCTTGCAACACAGTTGCTCGAGGCCAAGATGCATTACAGATGATCTTGCAGTTTAGAAATGTGTTACGGACATCTGGACTCAAATTCTGAAGAAAATTTCTGAAGAAGACAGGGAGGAAGCGAGCATTTTGGTACAAACCATTTTTCCAAGTAGAGTCTTTTCTCCCTGGCATGCAGCAGCATGCATAGGACAGGAAAGTGCTTCATATTGCTATTTGTATTAGGTTTTACTGTTCTTACCCTCTGTGGGAGTTTTGCTGCAGACCTGACTGGTGAGTTTGGAAAGCCACAAGAGATCACTGGCTACATGCAACTGATTTTGAGGGTGGGACAAGAAGGGCATCCAGAGGTGACCCTGGGTGGAGGTGGATGTATATGATTCTTCTCACCTTGAGAGGATGTAAACTGGAGACAGCCACAGGTTTTAGGATCCTTGTGATTCAAGTGATTGAGAAGGAGATATGAAACTACAGGGGCTTAGCAACTCCCAAGTGTCAAGAGACTGACAGAGCCAGGAGACTTGGAAAGGAGCCAGAGCTCAGTTTCCTAAATGGTCAGGTCTCTAGCGAGAGCGATGGTGAAACTGTTAGAGCTGGCTGTGGTGGAGCCAATTCCAGATCCTAAACGTGTGGTGGCTGCATTGCCCACTCCAAGGAGAAGTTACCTGTTAGTTCATTGGAACCTTTGTATTCCAAAGATGCTGTGTTGTGGCATCATTGTTTGGAACAGGTGACTCGATTTGAATTGCACCACTGTTTCCGCTTTGCCAGTGAAATGGAGGCGTAATGCCCAAGTTATAACTCCAAACAAAGTAAATGAAGCATGCTGTTGGCTGAAACCTCTCTTTAGCTCAGAGGAGATGGAGCAGTGCAGTATGTTCTTCGAAGGTGGCCTGAAAGCACTATGTACAATATTAAAATTTATTTCTCTTTGACTTTTTGTTCATTAAACTCAGTCGAGCTGGTCACAAAAATCATTAAACGGGACCACAGATTCACTCCCGTATCTCTTCAGTCTTTGTCTGACTTGGAAGGCAAGGTAGTGGGAAGAAAATCAGTTTTTAACAATGCCTGAGGTACTTGGGTTTTCAAAAGGGTTACAGCCAAGCCACAGACTTTGCAGGGGTCTCCAAATGTCAGATGAGCTGTATATAGAAGAGGACTGATAGTATTCCTCTGTGTGGCTGCACCATTTATCATAACAAGCTTTACAGGAACAGTGGGGCCAGCAGCTAATGCTGCGTCAAAGCCAGATGAAGATCTAGGTGGACCTGGTTCAGGTTTGTATTAAACAAATTGACCTAGTGTTCCTGCACCAACCAGACTACCCTGGGTGAGGTCCAAATCCAAAACATGCATATTTAAAGATCATTTTTCAGAATGCAACCATGTTGCGGAGTCACTTGGATGTACTTTAAAAATCACAGTCCTGCCCTGAGACGGGCAAACCTGGACTGCCTTGCCCAAACTCTGGGTCCTGCTGTCGCTAAGCCTAGGACACCTATGCAACTAGAACGCACTCAGATCTCCTAGGCAGAGAGGAAGACTGGGAAGAATCCTGTTTGGGTGATAAGGGGTCTTGAACAGGAGTAAATGCTTAGGCATGCTGCATCTTATTGGCATGGGTTTGCTGGCAAAGAGATGTTGACAGCCTGGGCCCATACTTCCTCCTCCTGCTGAAACATCCTACGACCTGCTGCAATAGTTCAGGCGTTTCTAGTGGCTCTGTGTCCAGGATCAGAAATATGCACTCTCTCCTACCTGCACAGGATCCAAAGAGTGCAGCTGGGTGAGGCATCTTCCCCCTGGACTCAGGCACTGTCACTGCTGAGTGTAACTGACCTCAAGAAGCTTCGGGCCATATGTGTTGGAAGTATAGTCGGGATGCTTCTATTGCATCTCGCAGCTGAGGCTGGGCGGGTGGGGGGGGTGTTACCTGGCAAAGGGGGTGAAATTTGCATGAGTAAGGGCTGGGTGAGGCATTAGCATGTGGTGCACCGGGAGGGGAGGATAAAGCTGTGCTTTTCAAAACTGTTATCTGGGGAACATGGGAGAGAAGGGAGGGCTCTTGCATTAGGGGGTTAGACTGCTGATGCTGTTAGAAGATCGTGTGTGTATGACACTCTGAGTCACTGTGTGCTTCACTTTTTGAGCTCCTCATTGCATTACAAAATCTGCTGGTTTAGCCTGGCCACAAAGAAGTATACTTTGATCATTACAGTCTGTTTCCCCTTAGAGATGAATCAGTCTCACTTGCACACCCCCTACACAGGACAGCTTACAAGCCAAAATGTATGTAGCAGAGTGAATCAGCGAAGCAAAGGGAGTGCGGAGAGAAGGTTCATCTGCTGGGAACTTTGGGATAACATCAGCAAATCCTGCTATCATTAAATATACCTACAAAGCGCTACAATCTTGTAGCATTGGCATCTGTCTTTAGTTCTATTGGTTGTGAATGTGAAAAAAAAATTATTCTGCTGAGTGCAATCAACTACTGCTAAGCCAAAGCTTTTATTCCTGTGGAAAACAGAGGATACAGATCTTGAATTTTGTGCTGAAGGCAATGTGTCAGTGCACAGGAAAGCCAGTGCCAAACCCAGGTGAGTTGCAGGACAGAAGCAGATCCTACTTTCCTAAGCCTATAGTGTGGATTATTTCATCATTCCTAAGGTACGTATCTGCAGAAGAAGCAGGAAAGAGATTATTTTGGAGGCGTTTCCACCCATTAAAGGCTTTGACAGCTAGGATTAGATTCATTGATTTGATTATACACAAGGAGTTAAACCACCATCCTCTACAACTAGAACACTTTGAATCAAAATTTTGTACAGACCCCTGGGGATTATGTTGGCAGCTGGAGTATGTTGTAGCAATTATTCTGGAAATTGTGGAAGGGGGTGAGTCACTGTAACCAAATTAGCATCAGATAGGATGGGCTATATTTCCTAGGCTGCTCACAGTCAGAAGGGAGTATCACTTCCAGCTGTTAGACCTGGCAGTCAAGTGCCAGTAAAGGTTTCAAAGGAGGCTTGAGGCCATGATTTGCAGTATCAATCTGCTTATAGAAGTTCAGAGAGGAGTTGCATGAATCAAGGCCCAGAGCTTGGAATTGCTACTGGGAAGAAAGGATTTCCAGACCTTTTTACCCCAGGTAATACTACCTGGCTGAGAAGTGCTTTGCAAAGTGGTTTTTGCTGCCTTCTCAGGAAAATATGAAAAGGAACCTAACCTACTGGTGTCAGTTTGGGTGTACAGGACAAGTGTAAAGAATGAATGCAAAGCCACCAAGTGACTTCCCCATTTGGGATTCATTCTCCGAGGCCCAGGGTTTGTTTGTACTTAACAAAACAGGGAACGTATCTTTCATTGAAAGGTCAAGGAGTTTTATGGGAAGAACCACTTCCCAGCTGTGACTTTGCACCATGCAGCTATCCTATTTCTTTCTATCACGGCTAGGAAAGCTCTGTAGGAACTCCCATAGCCACCAAAGAAAAGCCTAAGTATCAGGGAGAAATTCTGGCTTGTTTTATGCATTCTTCTTCAGTAATGATATTCAGTTATTTAAACGTTCCAGTCTTCCATGCTAGTGCAGTAGTTTCACAATTCCCCTACCAGACCCGCCTTTCTGCTTTAAATTACCACAGGAAAGAGTCCTAAGCCACTCCTGTGAAATGCCACCTGCAGCACCAGGTGAGTCAGGTGTTGCACAGAGGAAGAGCACAGGTCAAAGCAAATGGACGTGGTGGCTGCTGTCGCTGGCCAGATAAGCACGGTGGTCCCAGGGCCTCTCTCTACTCTTAGTCTACTCATGCTTCTGACTCCAGCACAATTCAGCCATGTGGTATGGATGTGACCTCTCTGAATTTCCTGTAGCTTTTGCTGCAAATACAAAATACCATATCCGTTGAGGAGAACAGACCGGTGACTGTCTTATGCTTTTCTTTATGGTGTGATTGACTTGAAGAATCTTTCACATTCCACCAGTGAGCTCAGGAACAAGCTTTGAAAACACAAAGGGATCTGACTAAACTCGGGTTTGACATTCATGTGTATTTTTATAAAGCCCAGTACCACTGCATTAAGCAGTAAGGGGAACATTCCTGCCTCATTCAGTGTTCATTGGATTCCACTTTTTCATTCCAAGAAGTGAAGTCAATTTCTCTGCAAGTTCTGGAAACCACTTGTTTTCAGCAAGTCTTTATCATCTTCATCTCTGGTCTACATTGTTTTTAGGATGTGGTTTCAATGAAATCTCTAAAAGAAAAGTTTTGCCCAACAGAGAATCATAACCTTTGGCAACAAGTTTCTACTCATATGAGCTACTAATAGAGACTGCCACCGACTGTTACTTTGACTGGTTAGTGAAGTAACATGCAAATTGTTTCTGTCATTAGAAGAATTAGTTTCAAAACCTGATAGAAAAACCTCCTTTAATCCACTATCAATCTGGAGCCACAAGTCTGTTATGCATCTACACAGTAACTACCACAGCAGAGTCATGACTTCTGTATGCCTCTGCATAATAGATAAAAATGAAGGCTACCCTCCCTAACAGGTCTTTAGAGTCTTGAAGATCCGTGTATATGCAGTAGGCATGAAGCTTGCAGTTCCTTCTACAGGTGGTCAGACCTACAAGGACTGCTTACGCCACTGCAACCTTATTCTTAGTATCCACCAAGCCCAGAGCCACGTTTTGCGTAAGCTGAAGCCAAGATTTCCACTTGTAGCTTGGAGGAACTGACCTGCAGACCTGGTCTCAGTCCTACTCAAGGGCTTATGTTTCTCTGCCTCTCTTTTTACTCCTGTTATCTGCCCACAGCTCCAAGTTTATCCAGCTGAGGTGAGCCTCAAAATGTAAAGTGTGCAAACAGTGCTAATGATGATTTTGAGAAGCTGTAAGATCAGGTGCAAGTTAGGTCATTTCAGTTGCAACACAAGCTGGTTTTGTTCTCTTTCTGCAACTTCCAGTTTTAAAAAAAATCTGTCAAGTAAAGTCATTTGTCTTTTTCAAATCTAGGAAACAAAATGAAGTCTGGAAAGCTTGTAGTGTAAGTGATTGGGGCTATATACTGAAATAGGACTATTAAGAAATTGGACTGGAATTGCTCATTGGAAACATTGTCCAAGAGCACTGTCTCGTGCGCCAAATGAGAATTGGACTTCTCTCTCCTCTGCTTGGTAGAAATGTTTCCTGTCTTCGCCCAGCAGAAGACTCTCTGCCGTGGTCCAGAGGGTGCTTCCCAACACTTAAAAATCCTAGCTGGAGCCGTACTGTGTAGGTGCACATTTCTGTAATTCAGACAAGGCCTCCATTAGCACTGCCAACAACAGGGACTTCTTGACATGCTCTGTTGCCGTCAGGCAGGGCGTGGTGCTAGGTTATTAAACTGCCTCTGCCACTTAGTTTTCATCTGACACATGCTTAATTGTGAGGATGTCCTTCCTCTTGTTAGTGTTTGAATCAGTCCAACTGTTGATGAGAGGTGTTGTCCAAATCATGTCACAGTAAAAATTATTTACAGCCACAATACTGTAGTATTATGGTAGAGCCAAGTTCAGACTCTCGATATGTTGTCTCCTCACGTTTCCCAGCATTAGCCAGGAATGGCACCATCTTATTCCTGATGGGCAGAGATGCGGTAGTTGGTGTGGCCAAGGGACTGTCCTGGACACCCCAGTGGAGAGACAAGGACTGCAGTGTAAGCCACAAGTGTGAGAGAGAGAGAGAGAGAGAGAGAGACTTTATTCAATGTTCTCTGTCATCTCCAGGTATTTCTATTAATTATGTGGAAAGGGGCTGATGATTAAAGTAGAATGGGAATGTGAAAAATAAGGAAATGTGTGAAATCAGTGGCTTCTCAACCTTGCAAAATAGTTGGAGATGTTACATACTAGTAGCTGTTGATCAAAGGTGCAGTGTTCAGATGCTGAGGACTGAAATTAGAGTCTAGGGTCAAAAAAAGGTTGGTGTTCTTGCATGAAGAACAAATTTCACAAGCTATCTGGTTTTGCTATAAGACAAATAGTTATAGTCCTTCCTTCTGACTTTTAGTCCATTGGGTCACCAAATTTCAGAGACAGTTTCAAATCTAGGGCACCAGATATGCTCCTCCTAACTTCTGCTATCTGAAGCCTAACTGTGATTGCCAGCTCCAAGGATCCGAGTAAATAAAACATTTTGGGGAGTGGGAATGGAATAAATAAGTGTTGAAATAGCCAGACTAGAAAACATATCTATGGCATTCACCTTTGCAAAACATCTACACTGCTTTCTGTAGGGAGCAGAGACAGTTTTAAATGGCAGCAGGAGGCAGTGACAAATCCTCTGCATTACTCCCCATGATGCAGGCAGTGTCTTGGGAGAGGGAGACCCTGGTTCATCCATAGTCCTGGTAAACAAGGCACCTGGGAAATAAGATTAACCACTCTTTCTAAAGCCAGCCAATGTTCTTGTAAGGGTTCCTGGAGACCCCTGTACATCCAGTTCTGGCAGAGCCCCTTCACAGAGATTGCAAGAGGGAGTCCAGTTCTACCAGCTTAGTAAGTGCTGTCTTCAGCTTTATCTAACCTCTCTTAGGAAAGAAGTACGATAGAGGTTAGTGGGAAACAGTAAACAAAACTAAGCATGCAGCAGCTAACCTAACGATGTGTTTGGGGCAGAGAGAGAGGAACAGGTGCTTTTTTGGCCGACAGCCACAGTTCAAAGCCTTAGTCCATATATTTTGGTCAGGAGACTGCTGGCAACTGATCAGCAAATCTGTCCAAGGCTGACATCTCTTATTTGCAGGGTAGTTGGTGTGTGCGGCTGCATGTGTGTTTTTAACTACACTCAGGACAGCTGAGAGGGGTTAGATACTCTGTTGCAGCAACTTCTGTGTTTCTGACATTTTGCCTTTTCTTATTTTTATCTTTAATCCAGAATATTTTTTGCAACAATGGAGAGAGATAAACAGAGAGTTTGTATGTATGTGTTAGGGTAGGTGAATTTGATGCTGGCTGGCCTGAATCCCTGCTCGGCTTGACATAGAAGAGACTTTAACCAAGTTCTGCAATGTCTCAGGTCAGCACTCTAATCTTGACACTGTAAAATTTGATGGTCCATTTTCCCAAGTATCTTGAGCTAATACAAAGCCGTGTTGCACTGAAAGGGGAAAAGCTGTCCTCTCCACTGTTGTTTGCAGTCTTTTGGGCTTGCACTAGTACCTGGCATGCTCAGCCAGTTTGGCTCACTGATCCAGCAGGAAGCTATCACTTCGTTTTGAAGGCTCTGTCTGCAGCCCAGTGAGCTTGCTGCTACAGCTTAGAGAAGGAATGAGAAGTCACAGGAGAGGGAAGGGTCAGAATGCCTTTTTTTCAGCAGTAATGCTGGTTCAAATCAGCCTAAACTGCTTGGTAAACCACACCCATAAATAGTTTCAAACCCTGTAAAGGTTTGACTTCAGTATTTGTTTTAGCTAAAAGCATTTCCACAAGCTCTGGTAAAACTGTTCAGATGTCAGTGGCCCTTGGCAGAAAAGACACTTTAAAAAGATCAAGGTAAACTAAAACAGTCCTCCACCCGCTTCTAGGGAACCAGCGTCTATCCCAAATCCAGATACACTGGCAAATACAAGATGGTAGAGCTTGTAGCCTGGGGGATGGTTAACCAGGAAAGCCAGCCCTGAGCACCAATTACATCTGCTCTGCTGTGGAGAAGAGGGCAGCACGGCAAATGCACTGCTGTGGGATTGAGCCCTCCTGACTCATGGCCATCCCTGAAGTACTAGGAATTGCAAATTGGTTTACTCCTGTTAGAAAATGAAGAGTGACAGCCATAGCCCTTTCCTTCTCTCCTCAAGCTCTCTCTGGGTACAGCTTATTCTAGTCCAGCTGGTGATGAAAGCAAGGTTAGTACTGAAGCAAGAAAAAGGGAGTTTGCCGTACTCCTGCCTGCGCCACAGGATTCCTGTGGCATTGCTGAAGTCAAGAGTCCATCCTTGACTCAGCCCTCTGCGGTGTGCAAGCAGATAATAGTACTGCCCTGGCTGCAGGGGCTGGGCTGAGGCTCAGCACAGGGAATGTTTGTGAAACTGATTGAAGTCTCAGTGCCACAAGAGCTCTACGCCTTCAGATGACCATTGCTTTTGCTAAACTCCTTAGAGCTGTACAGGGCATGCTGTGGTCCTACAGCACTGTCACAGAGATGTAGACATGTGCCATACCACCCTAGCTGAATAGGACTTGGGCATTACATGCTGCAACAAAACAAACACTAGGAGGAGAGAGGCTAGCTGGAGATGTGGATGGAAAGACACAGGGCGTGAAGAAGAAATGTGGTACTGCTTGCCATTAAACATTTCTGAGTAGAACTCATCTGTGTGTCATCTGACCCCTTTCATCTCTTTCATTATACCCAGCAGATATTTTTAGTCTATTGGCATTTGAATTTGTTGCTTTCCTTTCAGTCAGAAAAGAAGGGGAAAAAAACCTCTGATTTTACAGATATGCAGCAGCTGCTGTAAATGCTGCTTCTTAAACCAACTTAATGAGCAAATTGAATTAAAAATCAAAGTGCTGTTAAAAAGCAAGGCTCAATCTTCTGTTTCTTGCACACCAAATATTACTGGTGGTTTCAAGACCTGAGTCTAAGTCATTCTGCCTGGGAAAGCATTAAAAAACCAAACCAACAAACCATGCTGATTCTGTAAGTGAATCCGAAAGCACCTTCCCTAGTATTTTAACAAACGCTGATGAATTTAAAGGATGCTCTGTGATCCTGCTTCTGAAGAATGGTGTTCATTTAACCTGTTCATTCTTCACCCTCAAAGCAAACAGGGATTGCCACACTGTGGCTCACACACAGCCCTGGTCATCTGCAGGGGCCATGCTCCAGGACCAGCCTTCCCAGGAAGGCACCACCCCGAGAGCTAGAGGAGAGGACAACTTGGTCCCCAGCGCCAGGTCAGGTGTGACCAAGGATCACAGTATTGCTTTTGGACGCTGGGTTTCCCAGGTGTTGCAGCTGGATACCAGACTCTGGACAGTATAACAGCTAGGCTGAAACCATAGATTAGGATGAACTTTTCTCTGAGTGGTCCATGTTTGCTCACTACAGAAGTTGCAGCACCTCTCCTCTCACCCCTCGACCTTGCTTACAGGGTCTTGTGTAACAGCATCAGCTACAGACATACCAATGATGCAGCCTCCTCCCGGCTCTCCCTGCCTCGTGATGTTTTCTGCATCGGGTCTAGCTGATGGGGAAGATTTGCAGATTGGGGAGGTCACGCTGCATGTGAATGGAAGAGGATGTCCCTTTGTGCAACTTCCAGAGTGTCTGTGTCTCTAATTAGTCTGAATATGCAATAAAAGGGAGTACAGAAAGGTATTGGTAATTCTATTTACCTGTAAGTTTTGTCTTTTATTTACTAGGTATGGAAAAACTCATTAATTTAGCAGGGCTTTGGGAATCTGTATTTGTGAATTATTTCCCTCTTCATGTATAAAGCAAATGTAAGGCCCCATCAAAATAAATAAGTAGGAAGGACTGGGCTGTGCTGTGGTGAAAAGCTGTTAAGTTTAGGACAGGCAAGGGATCTGTCATTTCTTCAGGTGTGGATAACACTGGCTTTCATGCACCCGCTTCTGAAGTGCAGAGGTACAACTTCTACCTTTCCAGTGGTAAAAAAACAAATGCACTGGCTAGGATTTGAGATACATTTGCATTGACTCTGAAGATACAAAGTCATCTTCCTTGTCTGAAACAAAAATTAAAATAAACAAAAATTCCTTCAAGTGAAAAATTAAAGACAGGTGAGAAGGGCAAAATGTCAGCAAGGAGGTTTCCCACAGGAAGCAGTTCTTCCAGGCTTTTGGATAGGCGTTTGTCTATTTGAACAAACTGCTTTATTCTTTCTCCCCCCCCCCCCCCCCCCCCCCCCCCCCCGTTTAAGGGTGTTTTGTTTAAACTGTTCAAAACTAGCCCCAGTGGTTGAGTACAGGGAAAAACCAACAAAAGAACATGTGTAGAACCAAGCAGAGGAGTCATCCAACCAGTCTGTGTGAAGATTCTTTCAAGTATTTACTGCACTTTCAAGTACTTTAAGCACTTGTAGGAAAAAACACTGAACAGCCTGCAAGATTGAACTGAGAAATCCTTATGTTGAAGATTTTGCTGGAAGCAAAGATCTTCTTGGAGGAAATAAGCTGTGGACATTTCATTTCCTGATCTCATTTTCCCCTGGTAATATAGGCAGTAAGCCAGATATTTTCACTAACTAGATAGTTAGCAATAGTCTTAGGGCAGGAGCAGGACCACAGTCCCGTATTCTGAAACCTCCATGCTATGTTTCTGTAAAGAAACAGGAGCCTGACTTTTCGGTTCCCCCAGAAGGGCTGTTTTTCCAGTGTTATCACATGCAGCTCCCACAGGTGCCCACTGGAATTTGATGAGTTTTTAAAAGCAGATACCCAAGCTGCCTTCCGACAGCATCAACAACCAGGCATACAAAGCAGTGACCACCTCTGACCTCTTCCTGGCTGTAGCAGTTCGCTTATCAGCAGCACTGAGAGAATAACACGCATGTCTCTCTGTAAGGAGGCTGCCGGTAGGTGCCTGGAGCCTACAGACAGAGAGGCAGACACCATCGCCGGCAATCTAGCACAGAGACAGATAAGAAAGTTCAGATTTGACATCTAGGAGGAGCGGGAGGTGGTGTAGGGAACTTTCTGAGGCCATCCTCAAAGAGCTCTGATGTGGTATGATACGTGCCAGCTAAGAGTTCCTTGTAATTGCAATTACCACATAAAAGAGCAGAGACACTGCAAGTGAATACAGAGACATATGCAACTGTACAAACCCCTGTTTGTCGTGAGTCAGTTATAAGCAAGCTGCACCTTGCAGTGGGAAGATGCTCCAGCCACCTCTTACACAAGCCCTACTCTAAGTTAGTGCAGTCCCAGAGCCAAGAACAGCTTTGATGCTTGCTTTCTCATTCTCAAATGTTAGAACAGTATTTACTGCTGCTTCTATCCTAAAAGTCACCCAGACTAAAACTGCAGGTGCTGCACTTCAGTATGAATCATAGCGTAAATATCACCACAGTCACCGCTTGTCACAAACAGGTTTATTTCAAAATGCCCATTGCAACATTCCTCCTTTGTTTGGCTGTTTTACAATCCTTCCTCGACTCCTGTCAGCACACTTGCTGTTGGGAGGTGAGAGAGATGGTCTTGTTTTGCCCCCCATCACCCTTGGAAGCACAATCTATTCCATTCACCTGTGAAAGGAGGTGAGGGGTCTCTCATCTGACTATTCTGTAAGACAAACAAATGTGGTGATTTCACATGGTCAGGTTTTTTTGCAACATAACCACATATCTATGACATCTCATTTCCGGCATAGCCTGTATGCGATGCACTCTGGTAAAGTCAGGGGAGGTATCTGGTGCAGGGAGACACTCGAATGCACTGCTGCACTGGCTTACGTCTCTGCATGGTGACACTGGATTGCACAATCCCCAACCACAGAGCACAGCGTGCCCTGACCCCATCTCCTCCCCTCACTCACCTCCTGTCTGTCTGTGCAGGGGCTCCTGTAGAGGTGAGGTACAGAGGGCATGGCAGCGGTAGCTCTGTGCCTGAACAGGAGGGACGTATCTCTCATCAGAGGACCTATAGCCATTCCACTGCCCCTTTGCAACCTTGTGCCTTCAGGCTATCTGTCAGCTAGCGCAAGAATCTGGTAAACAAGAGCACAAATCAAAAAACAAAGTTGTGACCTATTTAATGGGAAAAAGACTACGTCGACCCAAGATACTGGCAAAACTTGTTTAATTGCTATAGCTGCTAGCCAAGTAAGTCATGTGTGGACACACGCGTTTGAAGTCACCATGCTAGCAGGGCTGCGGCGCAACACGCTTAAACATCTCTGTAAATGCTTGGCTGGACGAGAATGTATCTAGGCACATGCTACTTCTGCAGCAGCAAAAAGAGTCTGGGAGTTGTTTCATCTTTCAAAGGGAAAGCATAATGCCTGCCTTTGTCCAGTGCTCTGGGTGCTGCGTCCATCTGTGTTAGTGGGTGTGAATTTACCCCATTCTGCTCAGGCTCGATACTGAAGAAGGCCCTATAGAGGAGACAGTGCTCCGCTGCCTCATGCTGTCCTTTCAGTTACCGTCTCCAAGTGGATAGATAGCTGGGCTTTTCTGTCAGGGGAAACAACTTGACAAGAAGGAAAGCAAGAGTTTGCAGGCATGTTTACAGCACGGGGGATGGCTTTTTTAGCCAAAGACAGGAAAAAAAAAACCCAAACCAACACATCTATTCCAGCCTGAGGAAGCTCAGAAGAAATCAAGTTCTTCAAGTGACAAAAGAAAGCTCTACAGAGGCTGTAGGACAAGAAAGCATATAAAGCAAGGCTCAAAGACAAGTGAAAAAAAGGCTCTAACAAGGTCTATGTAAAACAGGAGCCCTGATCTGTGCTCACCCTGCCAGTTTCCATGTACAAGTAATGTGACTGCTAATCTCATCTGTGAGTGGTACTGCTTCATCAACTCTGCCTAAAGAAAATCCTCAGCTCATGATACTCAAAGCCTTCTCCTCCCCACATGTAAGTGCAAATAATCTCTGAGGGAAGAACACCAGGAGGGTTTGGAAGAGAATGAGAAGCATCCCTCTAGCATGAAACACATTGTGCACAAACAGCAACACCACCACCATCGACTCACCATATTCAAGCCCTAAGTTTGGATTCTTCGGACACTGGATGTATATAGCTATGAAATATTGCTGTAACTTCCACAGGCTGGAACAAAACACTAATGATCCTTATACTCTGCATTGCAGAGTAGCACCTGCAAAAACTGCTGCATGAACTTCACAGCAGCTTTGGGGCAGGGAGAAAATGTCTTCTCACCAGCTCCACTTGGCCTCAATAGCGTACAATTTGCTTACACAACTCTTAGAAAGTTGCTAATTTCTCGAGTTATGTGTCAAAAATGTCAGGTTACTTTCCATCTAGTCCTCTGAGAAATACCATCTTAAATTATACACTCTTCAAAACACACTTTCTTCAGTAAGACTGCATATGTATGCCCTATAATTATTTTTTATTTTATAATCTTCATGAAATTCAGTGCTACAGTGCTGAAAAAAACCCAAGGCACTGCATTACAAGTGGATAAAAGACTTGGTGGTATCAGCTATTCCCTGAGCAAAAAGTATTAAATCTGCCATCCCACTGAAACAGACAGCTTAGCTGTTCAGGGCTCCGCCCAGCAAACATTTAAAAGTGTGTGTGTAGTTTATTCATGTGAGTGAACTCACAGAATTACATGAAATCACCTCTGTGGATAATATTACAGGGCATGGTTTTTCACTGTCTTCAGAAATGTGATGGCTGGAGGTTCATGCCAAGTGTTTTAGAAGTGCCATCTATAGAAACAGGAACGTGTTCTATTTTTAAAATTCATATTAAATAATGGATTCCTCATGCAAAATGAGTGCTTTTAGTGCTGATCCTTTCAATCTAGCTGCTTTTCTAAGATGTTTGGTTAGAAAAATTATTGGTGTTTATTATCATTGTTGGTTTCTGCTACTGATGAGAAGTACATTGTCACATCATACTTGGCAGTTGCAGGGTGTTCAATCTTTACAGGGATTTCACTTACCCAGAAGACTTCACATAATCAAAACCAGTCAAACAGAAAAGCAAAACTCATTCTGCTTTGCCTCCTCCTTTGTCTGCAGTCTGCCTGCTTGCAGTGCAAAGGCTTGATCTTCCTAGCCAAGGACACTGCACTGCCCTTTTGCTTCAACACACTTCAGTTTTTTTAGAAAAGAAGCGCAGGTAGGAATGTGGTCCCTCTTGCTCTTCACAGCTATGATTCATCATTTAAAGAATTTGTCTGTCTTCAGTACAGAGGTAGCTATAGGATCTTCTGCAAGTAAATGAGAGAACCAGCTGTGGAGACAGCTGGGCAACATGGATGGCAGAAAAAAGTGGTGGGAGGGCAGAACCAATGAGTTGTCATTATCATTGCATCCTTCTTTTGTCTCCTGTTCCTCCTTTCCTCTCTGTACCTCTTCCCATCCCCACTGAGCAAGAGAGAGCTGTGTTACTGATAGTCTGGAGCTGTACATGCTCAGATGGGGGAGCACCGGCAGCTGCTGAGCACTATTTTGTGGCAGCTGTGGTCTACCTGGCTTTCCCCAGCGGACGCTCTGGTTTGGTTTTCGTCTCTCCTACCAAACTGCTGCCTTCCAGGCAACTTGAAGATTTCTCCTCCCTTTCACACCTGACTTGCAATGGCCGCCGATGTGCTCAAAAGCTACAGGAGAAGGGAAATAGAGATATGGATGATATGATGTCCTAGATCTCTTATTCCTAGGGAAAAAAAAACAGAAGGTACTGATGGTCTGACCAAGGGAGCAGGAGCAGGGCAAGCATGAATCTCAGCATTTATTCTGCCTTGCTTACCTAGCAAAACTCTTACTGCCACTCTTTGAGCTCAGCCTACATAAGGAGGCAGGATAAGGCGCTGTGTGCTTCACTATGATTCACATGAAACTGAGTATTTTCTTGTCTTTCTAAAACAGGAAAACGGAAAAAGCTAGTTGTGCTGTATTTCTGCTTGCACTCCCTGTTGATAAGAAGCCCCTGCTTCATGGCACACTCAGCAATTTAGTAAGAAAAACACTAGGGTCAGTAACTTCAAAAAGCTATTTGAGAAACGTGACATAACCCTGGCTGTTCCCAGAACCCGTGGGAGGGAGGTACAAAACGGAAACGCGGGGGAAAACAACAGGCAACAGGCAGGTGAATTACGCAGGTACACAACTGCAAGTACGTAACTGAAGGTGGGGATAAGATTGTCCAGGGACTTGAGGATAAAACTGTTTTCTTATGATATATCTCACCTACTTAGCATTCATAAAGAACCACCCACAGCCCCACTATCTGCAGTCTTATCAGAAAAAAAACCCACTGCACACTGCAGCTTGGTTTCTATGAATGTACCTTTGCCGTAGTATGTGAGAACAAGTAGCGAGCATCCTCCACAATTCCTCTGCTTGAGGAGGAGAACAGCAACAATTCAGCCAAGACCTCACTGGACCATGGTATTTCCACTCTGTTGTTTTCTCCTCCAGGCCTGTAGTGAATTCAGCATGCAGAATTACATCTAAGCTGATGAATTACACACCCAGTTGATGAATTCTTGTAGTCTTTCCAGTGTTTTGCAAGAAACAAAAGTTTCTGGGACTTTTTCAAAGAACATACTAACATTTTTACCTTAAAATAAAAAAAAAAAAAAAAGAAAAAATCAGCTTGAGAATTGGCTTTCATCTTCTGCCCCCAAAGTTTAGGCAGCCCTGCAGTGACACATATGCTGCTTTGTCAGCCTAAGGAATTTGTCTCTGCAGCCAGGCTTTAGCCGAAAACATACAATGTGCATTAACAGAGTATCTATGGTGGCTGCTGCTCTCCGCCTCTCTCAAAGAATAGCAATAAGGTAAGGCTGACACTTAATGAAAATGAATTTTACAGAGTGAATGGTCTTGCTGATAAAGGTTGGGGGCAGGAGGGAAGAAGAGCTTATTTTTGCTCTTTTTTGTTTTGAAGAAGTTGTGGCATAAAAGTGCACTATAAAGGACTACGAACTGACCTGATGGGTGGAAGAGAAAAAGCCAGGGAAAACGTTAAGAAATCCCATGTATTCTACTTAAGCCAACTATCAGTCGCTTCTGGCAACTCTGTCCTTTTGTTTGTCTTCATTTTCACTCTGCACGAGGAGCTGTCAGCACACAACCTTTGTCACATGAGGAAAGGTTAAGAGAAAGACCACTGGTGGCAGAGGGGCCCGCAGCTGAGGAAGTGGACTTCTACCTGGCCGAGGTTACCACAGGAGGAGTAAACAACCTCAGTGGCACTGGGTTTGTACCAGATCATCTGCAAGGCACAAAATTCTCCCCGAGCCCAGGTGAAAAGGGCACGTTACGGCCAGAGCTAAAACATGCAGACATACCCGTCCTAGCCATTCTGGTATCATTTAAAAACATGTGCGTATCAATTCCTGTTTAAAAGCAAATCTGGAAAGTCAGCCAGTTATCTGAGTCTGAATTTTCCAAACTATCTTTTAAAGAAAATCTGTACCTACCAGCCTTTGTTTGACAGCTCTTCAGGTGTTGATTTAATGTTTTCCGTTCCCTTCAGGCAAACCAGGCAACTGAAGACTACAGTACCTGGAAATGGACAACGTTTTATACATGGTTTTTAAATGTAGCCAGATACAGAAAGAAGCATGGGCTAGTCTCAGCTGGATTTTGCCACTTCTGCTTGGCTTGCCTTTCAGAGAGAAGTAAAGAAGAGGAGGGGAAAACACCTTCCTATGTGGAATTAGAAATCTTTCTAGCCAGCTCAACCAAGTCTAATCCAGTATTTGATTAGAGAATTCTGTAGTTTTAATTTCAACTACTGCTTCAGGGGAGAAATTTTGAATACTATTATGAAGGAGCATTTTAATTTAAATAATCGTACTATACTAAATGCAGAACACCACTAAAGCATGATTTTCCATTAATAGTTTACCCTTCTTTCTAGGCATTTCATGTACATTCTGTGAATGGTTTAGGACAGAACAAATTCAGCCCATTGAACAATACATGAAACAATGTGTGTGATGTTATATTTGAGTTACAGATATATTATTTCATGAAACAATTATTGGTAATGCAAAAAAAAAAACCCCACCCAAAACCGATTCCAAAAATACTCTTCTCACCAGGAAAAAAGAATAATTAGAACAATATTTTAACACTTACATTTATATTTACCACTGTACATATAGTCAAAATAGTCACAAAATAAGGTTTTATAGGTAAACTCTAGACTGCTAGTGTGGAGAATCTTCTGTAGGTTTCTTCCTTTCTTTCCCCCTTCCTTCCTTTCTGTCTGTCTCCATTGGAGTGTTTGGGGATTAAGCTTTTGCAGCCAGATTGGGAATGTACCTAGTCCTAGATCCAAGTGTCAGGACTGAGGGCCTGTGTAAATTTGCCTTGAAACCTGCAGCAAAGAAAGCCTCTGTCAGCAGAGATGGTAGCTGGAGCAGCCTGTGTTCACCCAGGCAAACTATTTCCCACGGTGGGGAGGAGGGACACATCAGCCAGTGGCTCCTGTGCCCCCCCCCCCCCAGCGTGGCTGCCCCAGCCTTTGCCAACTAAAGAAAGCGGAAGGGAGCCCAGACTGTTCTCCCTTAAACACAGCCTGTGTTTTGAACAGTTATTCATTTAGTCAAACACAAAATCCTTAAAAAAAAGTTAACTGGGGGAGAGGAAACAGCCAGCGCTGTGTTTGGATTGCAGTGTGTGCTCAGCTGTCTGCCCTTCATGCTAATGGAAGGCATTTGGGACCACTATCAGGGGGCAGGGGAGCAGAAGGCAACCCAGGCAGCATCAGAGCAGCCCCTGGGCAAAGGGGTTCCATAACCACCTTACCAGCGATGGGCAAAGGTCAAATTTTTGCATTAAATCATCAGTATTGTAGGTAATGAGTTGGTTGCGAGCCAGGGTGTACAACAGCTTACTTGGCTGATACCTGAGTCTCTGACTTCCAGCAGTACTGCTCGGGGAGGGAAGAATCCACAAGTAAAGGACACTGCCGTGTGAATGATGAGGCTTGGACTTGAGCAGGCCCAAATATTAGGCAGCCGGGCCACAGTCCAGCACGGCTGTATGCTACCATAGGCACCACAATGATCACCCCATGACAGCTGACTTTTCTAGCACTACATGACCACACACCAAGAGATCACCTACTATAAGAGCAGAGGAAGACTCGGGATGAGAAGTGATCATATGAATGTTATGTCAGTCACGCACGGTGCTCTTCTGCAAGCCTAACGGTAAGGTCTAGTGAAATCCTTGTGGATGTTCCCATATGGAGCAAGAGGAAATTGCATAAGCTTGTAGCGACTCATGAGACAAAGTCAGAGAAGCAGCGTTCAGCCCTCAGCTCTGCGGCTGCTGCACTATGTACGGCCTTGTCATGGAGTCATCAAGACGCCACTGCAATGTGAAACAGTATCCTAAAATACCTTGTTTCATGCTGGCCACTAACTAAACCAGCTTCATCTCGCATCTAGATCAACGTCGCTTTGCACACACTCACTTTCAGTGCCCCATGAGAAACCAGCAGAGAAGTCCTTTTCCTTCTGCTGTGCTATCCTGAAGCTTCAGGGTGTACATTTCAGATGCTCCACGGGTTGAGGGTGATCAAAGAGGGAGAGATCAAAAGAAACTCTGCTCTACTGATAGTGAGAAGATTCCAATCAAGCCGGTCCTTGGTGGCCAGAAAGGCCCTATAAAAGACCTGGTGTAGTGTCTGTCTGCCACAGTGATTAAACAATTATTAAAGTATTTGAAAGGATTATGTAAATTGGACAGCAATTACCAGCGCCCTGGTAACTGGGCTGAGTATGCTTCAACTGGCTCTCAGAGACAGGCAAGGCAATGAGTATTGCACTGATGTATATCACGCCTGTTCACATTCCCAAAATGAGCTAACCCTTGCATTTATTTTGATTAGCAGAAGAGGGAAAAAAAACACATTATGATTTACCACGGCCAACCTCTGCATTGAAGAGCCTAGAGTGATCTATCCACGGGTCACTCATTTGATTTCAGTGGCCACAACGGCGTGGTACTGCTTCTTTTTTCTTCAGTCTTCCCATTTGTAAAGCGAGAATAACAGGAATTGTAAGTCACCACTGCTCCTACCCAAAAAGCACATGCACGGGTCTCTTTTTCCTCTTACCTGATTTTCAGGAAAACAAACTTCAAACCAGTATTTGATTGCTTCAATTGCCTCTCTCCTCTTCTGCAAGCAGCTTTTGTTTAACCACCCCTCACATGATCTGTTAATGAAGCCCAGCCTGTAACTTCCAAGTTTAAAAATAATTCCTCACATCACTCACAGTCTCTAACCTTATCATGGGAAATGCTTTCCAGCATGTCAGCTTGCCCTTTAGACACCACTGCTCCAAGAACAACAGCGGACAGACAAACAGATTTTTCTTTCATGCTCTGCAACTGTTTACAACAGCTTGCAGAAGCACAAACATTGCACTCGAGCACTTAAAGATTTGTACTTCTCTGAGCTTTATTACTGCTTCCGTTTCAAAACAGAAATGTTGGATCATTGTTTTTTTAAATAAAAATGTGATTTCAAATATTAAATAGTATATGAAATACGCCCCAAAGCCTTCTTTGAATTCTGTTAAAATGCCTTTACTGTGACCTCTAGAGTAGACATGGGCAGTAAAAAATTCATCTCGGTCAGAGGAAATTTACAATACAGACAGGATTTGCAACTTCCAAGTTGTTACAATAAAATTTTAAATTAAGAGAGTCAGGAAATAGTAACTACTTTTGAATAAAAATTGAAAAAAATATCCTTTTTAGTATGAGGGAAAAAAACCCACCAATGTTCTTTAAATTTTAGAGAAATGTCAATACAATGTGGAAATTATTCTATATTTGTGAACTTCTGCATCACCAGTTTAATATGATACTTCCCCACATCCTCCCACTATTTCCCCAGGTTAGCTTTTAAAATCACAAATCTCCCCAGACTCAGAAATTACTATCTGACAGAAATCGGGAGAAGACACTGAGTAAAGAATGAGGAATCAATCAAATTGAGGTTCGAAATCAAATCAATCAAATTGAGATACGTGAGTTACACCGTGGTCAAAGCATCAAAGCTGACTTCAGGTATGACTCAGGACTCAGTATTTAGCCTCCCTTAAAAAAATACAAGTCAAGGTAAAAGAAAAAAGAAACCAAAACAACTCATTTTTTCCACGCATACAAAAATAACTTCATCAGGAAACCTCACAGGAAAATAATACTGCTTTTGGGAAACCCTAACCCTGAAGCAGTGGCGATACTTAGGACCCCCACCCAGTCTTTCTTGCAAGGCAAGCAGTCCCTTGCATCATTTCCCAACTCCTGTGACCAGGTAAGACATTGAGATGCAAACGAAGTCGCCTTTGCCTCGTGGGCCAGCAGAGAAGCTGGAATGCAGTTTCTTATCTGGCACTTGGGTGAGGAAACGATGGTTCTGGGAGATCACAAGACCGCTGAAAACAATGAGGTGTTTCAGAAGGGTTGTGTCACTGCTCCCCAGCCATCTCCCAGGTCTTCAGAAAACTCTCAGAACCCTATCTATGTTCCCTTGAAGCAGATGCTGCTTCCTTTTCTAACCTAATAATGATGCAACTAACTTCATTACGGGTGCTCCATCTGAAGCACAGTTTGAACCTTTTTTTTTTTCTTACCACGGAGAATCCAAAACAAAGATTCTTAAGTGGGTACTTATGAACGTCGTTAACGCTAGAGGGACATTATAAACTCCAGAGCCACCTCAGATCTTCGGTGAGGAATGCCCAGGTTGGGGAGGAAGGCTGGTTACTTTTCATGGAGCTGCAAGGAAGAAGGGAAAGTGCTCATGCTTTTTTGGTAGCCTTTTTACCAGCCATGTTCAAATCAAGTTAGGTAAAAAAGGATCTGCAGTTCCTAAAACTTTTCTGAAACTGGCACTAAAAATAAGTCTTAAAGTGAGTAGCATTTCTTAAGATGGCATGGCGATATCTGTTCTGTAATTGTCTTCTCACATCCTCCTAGCTTTCTGAAACAGTCACTCTGGTGTTGGAAATTCACTGTGTTTTTTTCCCATAAGCAGAATCTTTACCGCAAAATAGGAGAAAAACATGATTATGTTTCTGAAAAGAAAGTTGACCTGTTTTTTTGAAGTTTCATTTTCCTAAACACAAATACGACCCTGGTATTTCTTACACATAAACCAGATTCTGGCATGTAAAATCAGCACAGTGCTCACTGCAATATACCTGTGCTTTTCTAAACTGGATCAATGTTTGGCTGAACAGAAGCACATGAGGTTGGATTTTTTTTTTTTTTTTTTTTTTTTTTTTTTTTTTTTTTTTTTTTTGGTAAATCTAATAAAGATTGGCTGGTGAAAGCTTGCTATGAAATACAGTAATTTGCATATGAGAGCAGACAACACTTTAAGATACACCTTGACTAAGACCATGCTGCTGTAGAAGTCCATTCTTAAGTCATGGTGCAGTAAGCCAAAATGATAGAAACCAGATTTAAGCCAGAGGACTTTAACCTGGTATAAACAAACATGTTCATAGTCATAGCTTTTTAAGTAAGCCAGTCCAGCTTTTTTTTATTCCAGGAATGAAGATCCTGAATTTAGTCTTCATACTAATAATGCAAAAATCGATGTTTACCTAAATAAAATGTCCTTCCTTTGCTGTTTGGATAAATGGCATCCAAACAAACCACTTGTTTTTACTTCAGTAAGGATCATGGTACTTGGGTTACCTTGAGATAGCTGGTCTGTGGGAGCTGCTGGTGCACACACTCTTGTCACAGTTAAGTGTGACATAGCTTATTCTGTTTACATTGCACAGATGTTTTTGATACACTGCCAGCCTGCTGTAGCTTTGCAACTCAACTACTATTACAAAGGAGCTTTGTTTTTCTGATTTCTGGGTCTTTTCTTGGCAGATACAGGTTGGCTCTTTCCTCTGCACATTTGTACTAGTAGAACAAAGAAGAAAAAGCATTTAAAAGTACAAAACAAGTTTCAGAAATCCTGGGTTCAAATAAGTAGAGCGGTTCCAGAGGGGGAGGATTGTGCTGCACACCTGCGATGTGCAGTGGCAGCTGAGTTCATGTTGATGAGATGCTTCTCTGGAGATCAATGCAGACTTCACCCCTCCAACTGGAGAGGCAACACACCGCTATGCGAGTTCTTGAGACTAATGAGAAATGCATGGCCTCTGTCATCTGGTAACTTGTAGGGCCAGATAAGCTACAGGGCGGTTGGCAATCTTTTGGCTGTTGCAATGAAAACATGACCAGTTATTAAAAGGTGTTGTTCCTGCATCTTAGAAGAGCGGTATGCCTTTGGCAAAATAGCTGGAGTTTCACATATATAGAGTTCCTCAAAAGCTGGGTTTTTTTCAAAGCAATTTGGTAAGTTACCCTCCAAAAAGGAGAGATTCAATTTAATGGACAAGGGTCTTCTTCCTTCAAAGTTTTGATCTTTAGGTTATTGCAGAAAGGACTGTGACTACTGTGATTAGCACGGCTATCTAGGTCTCCTCTGGACCAGATGGCATGACTTCAGTTGAGCTTTAAAGCAGAGGGACTGAAGGAGCTCTTGACTTCACCCCTTCTCTCTGCTCACCTGGAAGGAGTGCTTTGCACACAAGACCCCCACGCAGCTGCTAGTCCCCACAGAGATGATTTCAATAGAGCAAAGACTGCTGTGGCTGGTGTGACTGCAGCAGTGTCACAAGGTTGCACAGTTTGATGGAAAGCGATTTCTAGCAGTACCTGCCCAGTTACTACCTCTAACTGCTGCCACTGACCCTCTGTTCACTTCAACAGACCACTACCACGCTGGGCTTGCAGTTTGGCACATGGACACATCATGGTGCACAGACAGTAGCAGTAGGAACAGTGCTGGGACAGAGGGATGTCTAGTAGCTGTGCACTATGGCATTTTTAACTTGGCTGAAATCGTGAACAGTCTCTGCATCATGGCTGGCAGTCTTCACATTGATGACAAGATAATACAACTCTCGGAGAGGAAATGTTTGTCCAGGAGTTGGAGGTAGTCCTAGGCCAGCTTCCTATCACAGGTTTCTAAATGGCACTCTTGTGATGACCAGGTTCTGACCACAGCTGTTGCCATGCTGACTTCCCTTGCATATGCTTATGTTTCTGCACCTGGGCTCCCAGGCTTCCTTCTCGAAATACCTGGGGAAGTGATATGTCCATGCAACAGTTATGACTCAGTGCAAGCTGAAGTCAATGTGCTGAAAGTATTCCTGTCTCCTTCAAGAATTTCAACAAATTCTCAGTTAAGATTTCCTTGTGTATGGTAGTTAAATAAAGTTGTAGGGTGAACTTACCTTCATAGTAAAAATGGTGTCTGGCCTTTGTGTGTGGGTACATGCACTAAGAGCATTCACAAGAAGAGGCAATGCACTGGTATCACATGTTAGCTGACTACACGGTAACTTCCCCAAAGAGACAGGACCTCATAACATCTGGAAAAGCATTGGTTTGTCTTGGTGCATCTCAGGGCACATTACAGAGCAGTAGACATGTGATTTATGGTGCAAGACCTTCTGTAATTTTGACCTTACCTCCTGTCATGCCAGCTAAACATCTTGCCCTTTTTGAAAATAAGTCCTTGTCCATAGTTCATTGAGAACTTAATTGTAGCCTTTAAATGCTTAGTTGATACCAGATACAATTGCAGAAACAAAGCTAACCTAAACAGGACTAAGAAGTCCCATTGCACAGAAAATATCAGCAAAAAGCTGTTGAGTGAAAACTTTTCAAATCTTGCACAACTCAAAATAACCCAACCAAAAAACCTAACTATGAGTTAGTCAAACTATACAAAGTTCATCTAACTCTCCCGAGGTATTTACTTGTAAATTGGTTAGGTAGTGAAAAGTTTCATGCTGGAAAGATACAGACACATAGTCTTACTCAGTGCATGCATTTTCATTTTCCTTTACAAATAAGGAAATGGGTCATTTTCCTTAGAAAAGGCTGGTCTTGAAACTGTTGTTTGACAACTGGAAACACAAATGGTTGAACAGAACACACAAGGATATCTAGCTTAATTTTTCAGCCCCCATCCCACTACTAATTATTCAAACTTGTGCAAGCGTGCAAAGTTGATTGTTGCTGTGTATGTCACACTCTTTTTCTTCCTTTCAGAAGATGTTTCCATGATGACTGGTCAGTCAGCCACTAGCCATATAACAACACCTTAAGGCAAAATAAGAACTTTCAGAAATTTCAGCCACAAACACCACTAGAAATTTGATAACACAGCTTTGCAAAACAAGTAAATATTAAAATGATGAGCAAGTAATTCCTAAAAATTGTAATGCATGCAGTGTGCCTTTGTTGCAGTCCTATTTTGAAGGAGTCCTTTCTATGTTTTACATTCCTGCTCAAAGTGGCCTGGCTGCACGCGTATAAACCATCCTGATAGATCAGTCCTGAGTGTTTACGTGCAAGCTGTCATTTAAGTAAGTAGTTTAGCTTTAAAATACCTTCTTTTCTCAGAGGTTTTACAGGGCTCGCTTATGATTACTTAACTAATCAAGAAGCACCGTTGTTGGGTGTATTTACACATTTTTTGTGGAATCAGGACACTAGTTCGGTGGCAGAAGACTTGCACAGTTGCTTTGAAAAGACAGGACAACCCCTCCAACTTCTTTTTATGTATTTGGCTCTGTGGTGCTTCCTTGGGCCAAAGACTGCTCCTGGGATAATCTGGGTAAGGAAACATGTATCACTTGTTTTACCAACACACTGCATGTCTTAAGGCATCAAAAAAGGGAGAAGCACATATCATATGATTTCTTCCTTTTTGCTGTTGTGCAACAGTCTACAAGCCCTGTTTTTTACTCTAAATACGTGCTTTCAAGTTTGCAAGCTAAAGCCTTCAGCAACGCTGGCTTTACAACAGTTTAAGGGGGAACCTTGCATAGGTCTTGAAGTTATTCTACTACTAGAGGCACGCTCCCTCTTAAAAATCAAAGTCTGTCTACTGCTGGTTAGATGCGGACCAAATCCACGTGTAAATCTTTTAGTATCTCACCAGTGCTGCAGTTCTCCGTGTCACAAACAGCGTTTCCCAGTAGGCGCTGCGGGGTGCTGCGCACATAAACACTAGCACGCCGGTGGTGAAACATCAGAGACTCACTCTCACCAGGCTCGGGTCCAAAGGCAGGAAAAAGCAGTTTTCGGGTATTAAATCAGGAGGGACTAAAAAGGGCTTCCCTGGAAACGTTTCTCGTACCGGTGCAACCGCCAGGCCGCTGGGACCCTGCCCGGTGGGAGATGCCGCCCCGTCCCTGCCCGGTGCCAGCCTGAGGGAAGTTTCCCTTCCAGCCGTGTCTAACAAAACCCGCAGCGCGCTGGCGACGGCCGCAGCAGCGGCTCTCCCGGCTGGTAGCTGGCTTGCGGCACGGCCTGCCACCCCTCCGAGGGGGCACGGGGTGGCGAGGCACGCACTCCCGCCCGCCCGGCCGCTGGGCGCTCGGGGGCGGACGGCACGGCAGCCGCCTCACCGAGCCGGCCCCAGCGACAGCCACCGGGCGGCAACATGGGGACGGGGCTGGGTCGGCTACCGCAAACGCCTCGCCATTTTTCTCCAGATTTTGGTCTTCTTTAGTCTGACCGTTGCCAGCCCCCCCGAGGCCTCTCGCCCCGGCGCAGACCCTCGGCCGCCGCCCTGGCCCCCGCGGGAGGCGCGGCGCGGCGAGGCGAGGCCCGGCCCGGCGCGGCCGCCAATCGTCGCGGCGGGGCGGGCACGGCGGCGGCGGGTATAAGGAGGGCCGCGGGGGCCGAGGGCGGCCGGACGGGAGACTCGGGGGAAAAGCTGCGGGGGCCGAGCGAGGTGAGCGGGGCAGGGCGGGGGCGGGGGGGGCGGGCGGCGGCGGGCGTTCCCCGGGCCTCGGCTCCGTCCTCGTCCTGCGGCGGGGCGGCTCCCGGCGGGAAGGGGTCGCCGTTCCGGCCGCTTCCCCGCGAGGCTCCTGGCCCCGCCGCTCCAGCTTGTTTACAGCCGCGGCCGAGGGCCCCGCTCCCCGGATGGGGGCAGGCAGAGGCCGGGTCAGTTCGTGGGGCCTCCGGGAAACGCTCGGCGGGGGTGGGGGGGCGGCCTGCCGGCCGGCCTCCCTGCGCGTTCGCCCGGAGGACTTCGTCCGGGCTCCGCGGCTTAGCTTTTCCCCCTCCCGTGACCGGCTTACGAAGGAGCCGGGGGACACGCGGTGCGTCGGCGAACGGGCTCGTTTCGGGCCCGGCATCCCCCTCCGCGCTCAGGGCTGTGGAGCGGAGGGCGGCCGGCCTGCCTGCCGGCGCGCTGCTCCGCCTGACGGCCGCTCCTCCGTTCCCGGCAGATCTGCCAGCATGAGCCTGTGTCTGACCGCCCTCAGCCTCTGCTTGGGACTGGCCTTCGGTGCTCCGAGAGTGGACCCCGAGCTGGACGGCCACTGGCAGCTGTGGAAGTCGTGGCACAACAAGGACTACCATGAGGTGAGCGCCCGGCGACGCGCCCTCAGCGCGGCGAGCACCCAGTGCGCTCCGCTGGGCCCTGCCCGCTGAGTCACGTCTGCTTTGTCTTAACGCGGGCCGTGGTCCGCGCTGGGGAGGGATAACCCCCGTCTTCCTCGGTCCCCTCGCTGTGTCGGTGCGTCGGCACAGCTGGTCTGTGCTCTTTGTTTTCGTCACGGGGAGTGGCGAAAAGACCTTCTGAACGGCGTTCGGACTTCCCATTCGAGTAGTCTACGCTTGCCCGAGTATACAAGCCGTAACAAAGCGTGTTATCGTGCCAGTGAACTTTTGTTTGAACAGCCTCCTTGAAGCATGTTGTTTTCTGGCCCCTCAGAGAGAGGAAAGCTGGAGGAGAGTGGTGTGGGAGAAGAATCTGAAAATGATCGAGCTCCATAATCTGGATCACACACTAGGAAAACACAGCTACAAGTTGGGAATGAATCAGTTTGGTGACATGGTATGTATAGAGGCATGAAACACAGTTCTAAACAGCGGTGCGTAATAGATGGTGACTATGTGTCTTGAATTTTCTTCAGACAACAGAGGAGTTCAGACAGCTGATGAATGGCTATGCACACAAGAAGTCAGAAAGGAAGTACAGGGGATCCCAGTTTCTTGAGCCCAGCTTCCTGGAAGCGCCGCGATCAGTAGACTGGAGAGAGAAGGGATATGTAACTCCAGTTAAAGACCAGGTATTCTCTAATGGTGGATATTTACCCAGTTACAGGTCCAGTTTCCTGAATGCTACCTCAGCTTCCATAGAGGAAAACACTTTGGACTTCTTTAATGAAGCCTAGTGCACACTTACTAAATGAAGTGCCATTTTGATAAAACTGCTGTACCCCTTTAGGACCTTTCAGGAGTTCTGTACTAAATGTCCAAGAACTGAAAAGGCTGTAGTATCTTCATTTGTACATGCTAGAAATCTGAAACTGAAGTTGGTCTTGTGGCCTTTGCATTTTTCATGTTTAGATCAGTGGTAAGGGAACTGTAATTGCCTAATCTGTCCGGATTTGTAACTTGTGATTTCATTTCTTGCTTCAGGGTCAGTGTGGCTCTTGCTGGGCATTCAGCACAACAGGAGCTCTTGAAGGGCAGCACTTCAGAAAAACGGGCAGACTTGTTTCACTGAGTGAACAGAATCTGGTGGACTGCTCTCGCCCTGAAGGGAATCAAGGCTGCAATGGTGGTCTCATGGACCAGGCTTTCCAGTATGTGCAGGATAATGGGGGAATTGATTCAGAGGAATCCTACCCGTACACTGCAAAGGTAAGTGTAATAGCTGAACTTGTATTGCAGGTGTCACATCTTTTGTGTGGACAAACTATGTGTTGAGGAAGTTCATACCTGGAAAGGAAGATGTCTAAGTAGTAATCCATACATCTGTTCTTCCTGTTGCATCTTTCCTAAGAAAACTAGAATGACTGCTAGCCCCAGTAGGCATCACATACTCCACTGGTCTCTGAGGTCAAAATCTTACGAGACCAGTTGGAAAAACTAGAGCAAATATTTTTTTTTCTCCCTGTCATTGCTGCCCTCCTGTTGGACATCATGCCTTATCTTGGTCGACACACCAAACCAGGACCCAGCCCTTGTCAACGGTGCTACTTAATCGTGGGGGTGCAATTCGGCTTCCCATAACTGAGGTATTATGGAGTTGCTACCCATAGACCAGCTAGTTCTTGCAGCTAACATGATTTGGTTTTTAACAATAGTGGTTGGCAGTGCTTTATTTAAGTTCTGCTTCTGGACAACATGTGCAAAAATGCAGATAATGAGCAGACTTTTAAAATAACTCTAATGATCTACCAAAAGTTAAACAGACAGGAGAGAACAAAAGAGCAGTAGTAAATTGTGGTATCACTTGAGAGCCCATGGTTTGGGCTTTTCACCACTTGGAGTTCTGCTCACTATAGAGCATCTTTCCTTGCAGCTTATTTTGTGTTGACTGAATGTGCAATAGCACTGCCATTTGTTGTGAGCAACATGGAAGCCTTTGGATTTGAGTTCCTGTTCACCTGTATCCCTGTAATCTCAATTTTTTCCTGATCTTGGCTCTTCCAGAGATGCCAGTTGGTTATAGGAAGTGCCGAACTTGCTGAGTACAGTAAGCAACTGAGGTGTACTCTGTGTTCCTTTAGTTGAGGGGAAGCAACTTAAGCACTAACTTTACCACACAGGTAAGGGCGGGATGTGCTTACTTCAATCTGTTTCAATTTTACATGGCCTGACTTCCAAACTAGGCCTGCCTCCTGAGGTAAATGCCTGTGGCACTAACAGTTCAGGCTTTATTGTAAAAAAAAAAAAAGAAGCACAAAATACATGAAAGCTGTATGTAAGGTCATGTAATACAAATGACTAACTTTCAAATCATTCTGTACAGTTTTTCAAACTATGACAGACTAAAATTTGTGAATTTTAAGTGCTTGCTCAGTGAGCGGTTTCTGGATTGCTTTGTAATTAATGAATACTTGGTGCTCTTCCAGTGCCCATTAATGTACTCTGGGCTTCTTTCCTCCCTGAAAAGAGATTTGTCCTCCCCACCAAAGAAGGCAGGGTTCCAGGATGTGATGGTGCTTTTCATCCCAGTAAAACTTTCCTTTTGGGCTCCAATGTCCTTTGGTTTTTCTGTACATTTGAGAAACTCAAAAGCAGCTTCTGTGTTCTCCCTCTGCTCTTCTCCTTTCGAAGCACTGCTGAGGCAATTGGATCCTCTTCAGTCCCTTGTTTTCAAGGCAGCAAAGTCACAGAATGTCTGGTAGTTCCTGTGCTCACCTGTGTGTTAAGTGGAGAACTATGTAATAACTAGGGCTTTCTTTATTTAGGATGATGAAGACTGTCGCTACAAGGCAGAGTACAATGCTGCTAATGACACTGGCTTTGTTGACATCCCTCAAGGACACGAAAGAGCTCTCATGAAAGCAGTAGCAGCTGTGGGTCCAGTGTCTGTTGCTATTGATGCAGGCCACTCTTCATTCCAGTTCTATCAGTCAGGTGGGGATTTGTTAGCAACTTGCGTGCAGAGAACTCTTTTTTTTTTTTCTTTTTTTTTTTTCTGGATACTCGGTATTCATTACCATTCAGTTTAATAGGTGAAAAAACTCCAACTATGGTCTTGTGACATAGGACGCAATCAGGAGTCCTTTTAATTGTAGTCCAGGTTCTCCACGCTTTGTACTTCTCTTGCATATGTGTGTACTTGTCCTTCAGTTTCTGCCATGATGCACTTAAGACTCCTTTCTCTGACTCTCAAGAGGCTGTGCAACATTTAATTTGAAATACACAAAGCTTCTGGTGAGGGAGAAGGGTTTCCTGCAGATGAGCTTGTTCATGTGTGAAGTTATGCCTCTGCAGGTATCTACTATGAACCAGAGTGCAGCAGTGAAGACCTGGACCATGGTGTTCTGGTTGTAGGTTATGGCTTTGAGGGGGAAGATGTAGATGGGAAGAAATACTGGATTGTTAAGAACAGGTAAGATCTCTCTCTGTGCCTTGTACACTTTGGGGGTAGGGGAGAAGGGAAGGTAGTTTGTCACTTGTAGCGGGGGATGGGAAGACAGCAGTAATGAAAATCTGCGTGTGGAAAATCTGGAGACTGTTCTCAGATTGTATTGTATGACAAAAGTTAAACCTGACTCATGCTGCTGGCAGCCTAATAAAGTAGGCCCAAAGCAGCAAACTCATCCTCCTGCTTTTTCACTTAATTCAAGGAAGCTCAGCACTGGAACAGCCCATGAAGATAGTAGATGTTAAAGTGGTGGAGCAGAGGGGCGCAGGAGGAAACCAGGTTGTGGGGCTGTAATGGATTTTTTTGGAAGCAGAGCACCGTTCACTTGTGTGAAATGGGGTAACATGAACTTTAAAGATGGAGTTACCTCCTAGGTTGGAGGGAAAACAATAAATGCCAAAGGGCATGTCACATGAGCTTGTCTCATGTTCTCGGCATTACTGGGGCACCACCCTCATGCTGCTTGCAGTCTTGGTCTTCCTCTAAAGTTGGCTGGGAGCAGTGTCTGAGCTTCAGGCACTTGTAATCGAGGATTGCACATCAAGGTCTCCACCTAGTGAGAGGATGACTGCACCCTTTATTTCTGTGAGCTTGGGGTACCTCTCCTGTAACATGCACTTAATTGCTGGAAAGCACTTTAGTTTGGCTGCAGCTATCTTGATTTTTCTCCACAAATGTGGAAGGCAGAAGTTTACCTGTGAGGGGGAGGTAAATAAGTCTTTTCTGAACATGAAAACAAACCCTTTACTTCTATTTTCAGCTGGGGTGAGAAGTGGGGTGACAAAGGATATATCTACATGGCCAAGGACAGGAAGAACCACTGTGGAATAGCAACAGCTGCTAGCTATCCACTTGTATAATTTGAAGACTGAACATTTCAGTGAATGAGGGGTTTTAAACTGAATGACCAAACCCATGCTCACACATGTGGTAGACTTGTATCCTTCAAAAGTCAACTTGATTTTTTTTTTTTAAGCTTTTGAAGTATGTTTTACATGTTGGCAACATGCCACTTGTTTTAAATTAATGTAAATGTTGGTATGTAAACAGCTTGTAATATTGCTGGCTTTTAACTCTTAATCTAATAGATTCTTCTTTGTATTTTTTCCTTTTTTTTTTTTTAATTGCAATGTGCCCAAAGGTTTACTTTTTAAATAAACACTTGAATTCCAGTGTGTACAGATGACTTGGCTTTTTGGTCTGCATTTTTTCCACTTGGGACTCTTATCAAACAGGCCTTTATAAACTGAAGCCTATATGCATGCCTCTTCATCAGTTACTAAAATGCAGCCCTAGCTGGGAATGGCTAACAGCTGTTATAAAATGGAGTGTAGTATTTGTAACAACTTATTTAAAATGGGGAGTGGAAAAATGTCTTAACTAAAAAAGAAGTGACTGAAAATCTGACCCTTATTCTTTGAAACTACTTCCTCCCCAGAATGTGTCTGTAAATGAATTTTGGCTTAGTATTGCCTCTGGGTCGCAGTACTATCTCTGGTTCTTTGTATTTCAAAACAAAGGTCTTCAATCTTTTCATGTCCTGCATGCAGCATCTGATCTTCACTTAGCTTTAATACCATCAGTGTTTTCTTAATGGCATCTCAAAGTACCACAGTTCTGTAGTTAGAGCAGTTGTCCCCTTTTGAGCACTATAGGGTATAGGAACACCCCAAGAACCTGGGCTGTTCAAAGAGACAGCTTGTTTCTTGAGATATGTAGGACACTTAATACTGTCTTCTCCATACATGAGCTTTGGCTGGGGAAAGAAGGGAGCGGGGGGAAGGAATGCTGTTCCTCTGGAAAGTGAAGTTGGGCCACTGTGTTAATCCCTGTATACTCGATGGCTGACTGGACTGTGGTGACTTATACTGTGCCCTGTACCTTCTCCTCTGAGAGGACTTTTCTCTGCAGGTGTCTGTGCTGCTGAAACATGATTACTAGCTGTTACATACTGTTGTTTAGATGTGGTTTGGGTACCAGTAGTTTCTGCAGACTAGGATGAATTGGTAATACCAAAAAGAGCTGGTGGGGGGGGGAAGACTTGCCTTGGTTTTTTGGATGCTGACTGATCCCCTCTTGCATTTGGGCTGGAGGGGAAGGAGGCTAGTTCTGCAGCTTAACCAGCACCAATTCAGCATTTACAGACCCATAGGTTTTTATGCACAGTATCTTTAATGAGTCTGATTGATAGCTATGCACACAAGGGAACACTTGGACTAAAAGTTATGGAAGCAGAGTTTCATTATTGCAGGTAAAATAAGTTTTAAGCTTGCATTTCATAAACACTTCTGGAAAGAAAAACAAGCTGAGGTATCTAGAATAATCAAAATGTTAACTACTGTTCATTTGTGAGTCTGCACATGTGCTGGCTGCAGATTAATTCTTTCAACCTGAATCTCCCTACAAGCTGGGTTTTTTTTGTTTGTTTGTTGTTTTTTTTATAAAAGGAAGAGCCTCCCTCAGCCCAGTGGCTATTTAACAAACCACAGCAGAAATACCGGTTAGAATTTAGCTATGAAGTTGACTTGCTAAGCCTGTTATGGAGAGCATCCACACTGCTTGGTGGAAGCTATGGAGGAAATGAATATGGAGCTCAACTAGTGGTCCTCCAAAGCAAGATCAAAATGCTGCCAGGGAATTGACTGCATAAGCTCCTTACACAGTAGCTGCTTTTCATTCTTGCTGCCCCAGAATTAGGGGTGGACAGAGACCTGTCTCTCTGAATGCTTTTTAATCCTGGAAGCTGACATGACTGTGAGCTTAGTAGCACTTAAGGCGCTACTGGTTTTCTGCATTGATCAAAACAAGACAGTGAGAACATCCAGTGGAGGGTGAGACTAGTACAAAGCCTGCTAGGACTTGAACTGCTGCAAAAAAATGGGCAGCAGGGAAAGGTGTTTGCTTACAAAGGCAAAGGTTAATAAAAGTTGCTAAGAAAATGATATGTTTTTTTATGAACAGATGGGGAAGTGAAAAGGAAGTAACTTTCCAAAGCATATGCACATGAAAGGGAATGGGGCTCACAAAAGAGGCATCAGCCTCTGACTTTTTTAGAAATGTGTGATAATACAGCTATTTGTCTGCATTAAAACTTTCTGACTTCTGGCTGAACATCCTCTCTTCTGAGTGGAATAATCAGGAAGGGGACAGGGTAAGTCAGGTCATGCAGATAACTCTATTTACACAGTCTTCTTAAGTAACAGCTTTACCCAGAATTGCCTTACATGACACTATAAACATTAAAATTTTGTGTAAGTTGCAGTTAGGCGCACTGGTGGAAATTTAAAACCTGTTACATTTCAAGAATTACATTAAATCTGGATTTGTGATTCCACTGCTGTGGCCCTATCTTCTATAGAGCTGTTTCATTTACTTTAGAAGTACTATTATAAAGTAGCAAATTATTCCATAATGGTATATGTCCTGTTGGGGAAAGCGTCATCTCTCTTCAGAGTTGTTCCTTTCTGAAGATACAGCAAATGCGCATTATGCATGCACACAGAAAGCTCCTGAGTTGCTCCCAGAAAATATGTGGGTAGTTAAAACTCTTGATGACTGTGTTCCAATATTTTTTTTCCAGGCTTTCTTTGGTTTTATATTCCTGCTGACAGATGAAGTTGCATTTATTACAAGATATATTATTTTTAAAGGTACTAGTGCACATGTGTTATCAGTAAAACATCCTATCTAGGCTGCCCTGTAGGGCCTGTCTAAATTAGAGCTACTGTTACTGTTAATGGGGTCTTGATGCGTATCTAAATATGTGATTTGGTCACTATGTTACATGCATGGTAGATGGCAGTTCTGTTCAGCGATAAAGCTCTGCAGTCATTGCTTGCTTTCATCTTCATTGTGAAAATTAACTTTTATTTAAATCTGGGAACAAAAAAGATTTTGCATTTGGTTTCTGTGTGCTGGTCGTTCTTGGATAGACTGTGCTTGTCCTAAAGGTCTCATAAGAGTAACAGTTCCTGCGACCTGCCTGGTGAATGACTGTATTTATCAGTAGTTGGTCATGAGTTTCTAAAGACAAGTACTCTTGAGGCAAGGAAAACCATGAAAAGAAGTGATTCCACTTACACATGAAGTGCTTATTCTTTAAACTCCAGTGAGAAATGAATGTAACTGTCATGTAGGAAACTATTTTCCCTTTAAAAACAGTCATTTTCTCATCCTATCTGTGGCTGCTAAGTAGAATGGAAATTTGCGTTTTTCTAATGTGCATTGTTTTTCATCTTTGCTAATGTTAAATCTATTTCCAAATACTAACAGTGGAATAAATCAGCTTATTATCCCCCTACACAAACCATTCAGGAAAGTAATTTTTAAAATAATTTGAAGGACTACACTGACAAAATATTTGTCATCTCACCCTGTTGAAACGTTACTGGGAAGCCAAACGTGATGAGTTGTATCAGTGAATGTACGTAGTGAGTGATTAACTGGTGATGTGCATACAGGCACTCAGCAGACAACGTTCTGAGACAAGCGGAGGTATAGGAAAATGGGAATATCCACTTAAAAAAACAAGACGACAAAAACTCTAGCTTCTGAACATCACTTATGCAGTGTTTGCTCTTTAACTAGTCTCCTTGATGAAATAAATAATCCTGCTATGTATCTCTTAAGCGTCATACCAGTTAATCAGTTTTTACATATTAGAGATAAACTGCAGTTTCTGGCTACTAACCAAGGAATTGAGCATAACCTGATGGCTGTGGTAATGTAAGCTGATGCCTCTGCTTTCTAGCTCTCTTTGCACTTTATTAAGGTATACGACAGATTGAGAGCCTATTTTTAATTGCAGTCTGTCCCCATACCCGTCACTTTTTTTGCTGGGAAGTTATAGCAGGAAATGCTAAGACTTAACTAATAACAGTTTTGAAGAAAGAATGTTTTAGATGAAATCACTAATGGGGATGTTTTCTCTCATTCTGTAATCAGGGCTTTATCAAATCATTCGTGAAATTTCAAGTAAGTTCAGGGGCACCTAAAGCATTTGGAAGAAAGGATATAATCGGACACAAAATTTCATTTGCAAAGACTCAGTTCACAAAACCAAACCTAGATGACGTTCAGTAAGGCTCATCTGAAAACAGACAAGGAGCCCAACCTGAAACTTCTCTTTGGGGACAAGAAGGGTTGGCCGCATGGTGGAGACCTGATCCATGGATTGATTAGTTCAGATATATTGGGGGCCTCAGAAGAAGCCACCTTCACTTGTGTTCACAGAGAACTTGACTGCTTTTTTTCATGCGAAGTTGCACAGAGATTTATTTTCCGGTGGTCTTAAAATTTGGTTGCTGCAGCAGTTTTTGTTTCCATCAGGCTAGTGTCTGTTGAAGAGCTACCACCAACCTTTGTGAGTAAAGGGGCAAAGAAACCATGAAGACAGGCATTTATAGAATACATACTGGGTTCTTTTTAAAATGCTTCTTCCTTGTTTTGTTCACTTAACAGTTCTCACCACCTCCAGGAGATCCAAAACCTACTTCTGAGTGAAACTTAATAGCCTTTCCCAATAAAGTGATGCTGGGAAACACATGTTTTAGAAATACCAAAGTGTGTTGTCAGGTGTGGTGCTGCAGCTCTGACACCTGCTACTTTGCCTTCTGCAGTCCTTCTGGTTTGGGAAGAAGTGGTCAAAGATGGAGCAAAGTCAGAGAGTGAGCTATTCTCCTCCCCAGCCACCTTCATAGGACGGTTCTGGGTAAGGCTGTATTTGTGAGGCCTCCAGGGAAAGGTTGTGGTTGGTCTGAGATCTGAGCAAGGAAGAGATGATTTTCCAGCCTGGTAGGGGTTGTCCATATGCTTAGTGACATCTGATTCACTCTGGACATTTCATCTGGAATTAACTTTGTGTTTCAAAGTTCTTTGTCTATGTTAATGCGTGTTCCTCCAGGGCGAGGATGGTTTAGATGTGCTCTCCTGGGGTGCCACTGGGAGCCCTCTGCAGCTATGACAGCTATTACTTTGTGCATCTACTAGGGAAAACTGCAATCTCAGGAACCACTGTGGAAATAGTCTAAGTTCTGGTTTTAATGATTAAGTTGATTTTTTTTTTTTAATTACTAGTGAAAGCTTCCTGCACAGCAGTGAGTGACATAAAACTGTTTAAAATAAATGCTAGCCTGTTAGACACTCAAACCGGCTTAGGGTGTCTGGGAAGCTGATGCTGAAATGGGATGTTGAGAGCTCCTTGAGGCTGTAGCACATGTCTTGGAACACATTTGATTTTGCTTAAAATCCAAAAGTCAAATGAAATAAAGGTGGCTTCAGAGCTGCCGAGTCACAGGTGGTTTTTCCCACTTAAAAAGGAAGTATATCTCTAAATATATCTCTGTAATATATCAGTTTATGAGGCTGGTATCAAGTCACGGGAAAAACCTAGATAGGGCTGCCCACAGAACTCTCAAAACAGTTCATTGCTGTGTCTGCAGGTGCCCAGTTTTGCTAGATATGTGTATAGCCAAGTGCATACCACAATCTTTTACCATAGTGGCACAGCAATGCAAGAATTGTGAATGCAAGTTCTTCTCAATAGCCCTCTTAACATTCCTTCTGCTCAGCCATGTTTACTAGTATTGAAGTTTGCTCTCCTCATTCAAGCATGAATCACTGGCTGACAGCAGGGGTTTTTTTGGAATAGGAGATATATACTGAAAACATCAGCTGTGATGTGAAATTGCATTGGCTTTTGGAGATTTATGATAATACTCTCCTGCAGTTGAAAGAAACCTCTCTGTGTTTCTATAGAAATTAGTGCCTTGTGCAAAGGTTAAGAATAAATACTGCTGCTGTTTTGCTGTTAGTTGCTTGCTAGTCACAGGAAAAATTGGAGGGGACCTGTGTTTTCTGATTCAGTGCTGTTAAGAGGTTTGATCACATTTGTCTCACAATATAATAGAGCGTTTCAGAGGCAAACTGGTGCTCACAGGAAGTCCGTTAGGAATTGTTATGAAGGGTTATTTCAGTTGCAGTATTTCCAGACATTTCAACAAACTTTATAGTCCCATTTTGTTAGGTGCTCTGTAAACCGAAAAGCAAGAGAACCTCCCTCCCCACCAAGTTTCTAATCTAAACTGACACACAGCTGGGGAGCGGGAGAGGAAAAAGGCTGAAAGCAGTGAGGCTGCCGGCCAGGGGCTATGCAGCTGATGAGCAGCTGTGCACGTACATCTGAGAGAAGGCTGGCCTCCTCCTTTGGCTTTGTTTTCTCCCGGTGTAGTTTCAACAGGGCTAAAAGGTAAACATCTCCGTTCTTTTTCTGAGTTTAAATTTCAGATCTACGTTTGCCTGCATGGCCCTTTCCCTTCCATTTATGCTCCCTGCTTTCTTTTCATTCAAGCAGTCTCCTTTTTCTCTTCCTGTGCTGAAATAAAAAATCATGCTGAGTTGTTAAAAAGAGGGAGAAAAGTGTCCGTGCAGGAGCAAAACAGGAAACCAGGCAATCAAAAGGGCAAAACACAGATAGTGCGTCACCTGGTAAGTAAGCGCTGGGCACGCTGGTGTCTCAGAGTTTGGACTTTTTGCAGCACACGATCACGAGGCCGGTGCTGCAGCAGCTGGGCGTGAGGAGAAGTTGACTTCTTTCTTTCCCCGGCATGTGCTGACAGTGCATTTGAGCGTAATGGTGAAACGATGAGACATCGCAAACGGTCATGCCCCGGGCTGGGATTAGGCTGGCCTCGCGCATTCAGCCCGAGCGCAGATGACCGGGTAATGAAGCGGGTGTATTATCTCCTCCATGGAGGCATCTCTTCAAACGTGATAAAATATTCACTGGGTGATCTGCTCAGCAGCTGACAAAAACACTTAGGCCAAGCTCCGTTTATCGACATGGGAGTACATAGCTGTCCTGGCCAACACCCTCTGCAAGCTGGCGCACTCAACTCCCTTCACTGATCGTCGTGGCCAGAACTGCAAAAGCTAGTACCAGAAACCTGCTCAGCTCCTGATGAACAGGATCCTGCAAAACTATGATCCAAGTCATTGCCTCGAGTGAGAGCAACCTCCCCAGGTCGGATCTCAGTGGGAAAACCCATCTGTCACCTATCTCCATACAGTATTAAAATCAATTCAGTGGAATCAGGTCACATGCTTGGTTTGTGGTTTTTATTTTTCTGTTTTCTGAAACCACATCTGTATTTGCAGAAAGCTAGGAACAAAACCTGAAAGTGTTTTCAGTAGCAATGCATGGGGTTTGTGAGTATTGTCCATGATGATATGAAGCCTGAATGGCAGGGACTGTCTCCTCAAAACTTCTGGGATTCCATACCTCTGGGTAACTGTGTGCAGATCCGCTACCTCTGTGTTCATTTTGTTCCCCGCTTTACCCACATGTGGGCCTTGGATATCTCTGGAAAATAGATACTTTTATCTTTGCAGTCTTGCAGGGGTTAATGATTTTATCATCTTTCCTCTTGTTAATCCCTCTCTCCTCTTCCATAGGTACCAACCACCCTTTTCTCACAATGAGCCTAAGTGGGTAGTATAATTTATGTAAACTAAGAGCTCTTTCTTGTTCTCTGTCTGTAATTAGCCTGAAGCATACTGCTTCCATTTTATAAATGAAGAAAGGTCTTGCCTGATTTTTCCAGAAATATCAGTTGGCTTTATTAAAAAACCAACAAAACTCCCTGTGCATACGTTTTGTGGAAAACGGAATAAAGTACCGACTTTTGATACAAATGCTCAAAGACGCATTTCAGCCAATGTTTCAAAGAGCATCTCCGTTTCAGCTGCCTCGCTTTCTCAGGGAGAGGTGAGCTCCCGCTGCAGGGGGTCCGGGATCAGCTCCCTGCGGCGCTGGGCTGGCAGGGCAGCAGCACGGGCAGGCTGGGCGCCGGGAGGCTGGCGGGAAGCCTGCCAGCCCCAACCTGTTCTCTGATCCCCCACCTTGTGATTGCAGTCACAAGGCCAGCTCTCTGCGGCTGACAGTTCAGACTAACTTAATTTCCAGTCAAAGTAATTAGCGAACAACTGCTCATTTAGTAGAGGCTGGTGGGGTTTCTGTGTTTTCTTGTGTTACTGGATACCACCAGGTTTAGGTAGTTTGCTTTTATTTTGCTTCTGAAATAGGTGCAAAGTTGCCCTGATTTGGACTTGGCAACAAGTCTGAAACCAGTGCTTTAAGAACAGTCGCGTTTGTTATATACCTGGTACAATACAACTGGAATACTTTCCTTTCCACATCCTCCTCCAAAAGTAACAGGAAATCAAGCTGGCCCTGGTTTATATAAAATTTTATGTCAAGAAACCATTAAATACTCATACAAAGGCACACGTGTGAACTAATATTTAAACCCATGTCTGTTCCTTCATGTACTTGATGTTTCCATGTATTTTCAATTTTGTATCAAGCTGATGAGTATCTGAGGAATAATATCAGGCATCGCCTTCTTCTGTAAGCAGAGGCAGAGTCATGACTGCTGGTCCATGCCAGCTTCCCTGCTCCTCCCGGCGGCGTTGATGGCAGCTCATGGTGCATCCCCTTTCTCACTGCTCTAACCACTAAATACAGTCTCTGGATTCTTAAAAAAATATAAAAAATGCTATGTCTTGTTTTCTCAGCTGTCTGAATGCCCTCAGACACCCTGGCAGCTGACCATGAAGGGAAGTTGTTGCCCAGAATCACAAGGGCTTCATAGGTGGTGACCCTCCACCACAGACACCCTGCAGTTTGTGTTAGACAGCTCTGGAGAAATGGTCTGAACTGGTGTCGCACTGGGAAGGGAAACTTTAAACTTTGACCTGAGGGTTTAAGAAGGCCTTCTACAATGGGGTTACAGCGCTGGTGGATAAGGGTAGAGCAACTGATGTCATCTACCTGGACTTGGACAAAGCAGTTGCCACTGTCCCACACGACATCCTTGTCTCTAAATTGGTGAGACATGGATTTGACAGATGGACCACTCAGTGAATAAGGAATTGGCTGGATGGTCACACTCAGAGAGTTGTGGTCAATGGCTCCTTGTCCCAGTGGAGACCAGTGATGAGTGGCGTTCCTCAGGGGTCGGTATTGGGACCAGTTCTGTTTAACGTCTTTGTCAGCAACATGGACAGTGGGGTTGTGTGCGTCCTCAGCAAGTTTGCCAACGACACCAAGCTGTGTGGTGCGGTTGACATGCTGGAGGGAAGGGATGCCATCCAGAGGGACCTTGACAGGCTTGAGAGGTGGGCCCATGCGAACGTCATGAAGTTCAACAAGGCCAAGCGCAAGGTCCTGCACGTGGGTTGGGGCAATCCCAAGTATATAAATACAGGCTGAGTGATAAGTGGATTGAGAGCAGCCCTGTGGAGAAGGACTTGGGGGTGTTGGTTGACAAGAAGCTCAGCATGACCCGGCAATGTGTGTTTGCAGCCCAGAAAGCCAATTGCATCCTGGGCTGCATCAAAAGAAGCATGGCCAGCAGGTCAAGGGAGGTGATTCTCCTCCTCTACTCTGCTCTCGTGAGACCCCACCTGGAGTCCTGCATTCAGCTCAGGGGCCCCCTGTGAAAGAAGGACTTGGACCTGTTGGACCGGGTCCAGAGGAGGGCCACGAAGATGATCAGGGGGCTGGAGCACCTTCCCTATGAGGTCAGGCTGAGAGTGTTGGGGTTGTTCAGCCTGGAGAAGAGGAGGCTCCGGGGACACCTTATAGCGGACTTCCAGTACCTAAAGGGGGCCTGCAAGAAAGCTGGAGAGGGACTTTTTACAGGGGCATGCAGTGATAGGACAATGGTTAATGGCTTTAAACTGAAAGAGGGTAGATTTAGATTAGATTAGATGTAAGGAGGAAATTCTTCGCTATGAGGGTGGTGAGACACTGGCACAGGTTGCCCAGAGAGGTTGTGGATGCCCCTGCCCTGGAAGTGTTCAAGGCCAGGTTGGATGGGGCTTTGAGCACCCTGGTCTAGTGGAAGGTGTCCCTGCCCATGGCAGGGGAGTTGGAACTCGATGATCTTTAAGGTCCCTTCCAACCCAAACCTTTTTATGATTCTATAACTCTGTAGAGCAGTCCATTTGCAGGGTTGTGCTAGATGTAGCAGAGAACATAGTACTTAGGAAAAGAGTGTAGGTGCAGTAGGTCAAAGTGGGACTCCGGTGAAGGAAATCCACATTTCACACTGAAGAAAGTCACTGCTTTCTTAATCTGCATTTGGGGTTTGCATGGGTTGTTTATACAGGGAAGATACTGATCTCTTTGTAGATACCAGCCACCCAGCGGTCCACAAACAGTGAGTGTTATCATTTAAGAATCAACAGCCACCCAAGCTGCAGTTACTTGTCAGATCAGTGACCCGGTGCTAGCTCGTCCACTAACAGGTGCTTCTGGTGCAAACTCGGGAAAAAAAAAAAAAGGAAAGTCTAACAGCTGGGATTATATGCAGGTTTTGCTGTGAAATCATACTTAAATGAAAGCAACTCAGGTGCTGTTATGCTGGCACTAGGGCACTGAATGACTGACACGTTGCAATACGCAGATAATATAGCTTAATTGGCAGCACAGTAACACAGATCTTAGTTACTAGAGTGTGTATACCCACTGCAATACAAATTTTAAGTATTTTCCTAAAAAGTGGTTGTTTTTAGAGGCACTGGGGAGTACTAAGTCCCTGTTCATGCTCTGTCCTTAATCATATCTCGTGGCCCCTTGGCAACAGGACCAGGTTACAAGTGATCTTTCTTCTGCTGCAGTAGTGGTATTGTTAGCTTACTAGACTAGCCTTGAATTATGCTTGGGTTTAGGTTACCAATTTAAAAAATGCAGTAGTTTCTCAATAAATTGGTGACATCAATAGCTATTTGTTTTCTTATATGGAGATTATGAGGGGGAGAGAGAGAGCACATGACTATATATGTATAAAATATATGTATAAACATATATATATTTATATGCACACATGCCCTGTGTGCCTATTTTGTTTGCAGGAAAACTGATTTACTAAGTTTCATAGAGTGCAAAATTGCATTCTCCAGTATAAAGTTGGCTATTACCTAAACCCTCACAGTTTTCCCTGCTTCCTCTTCATTCTCCAGGATTTAAGTGTTGCTTGTTTTTTGCTGTCGATAGCAGAGATTCGGGAAGCACATGACAAGGAACAGAATAAAGAAGTACACGCTGTACTTGCTGATCCTGGGCAGTTGTCACTGTTACAGCTTTAAAGACTGTCTGATAAAGACCTGCAGAAAGAGTGCTCTGATACCTGAAGCAGTACTGAAATCACATCCTCGCCCCTGGGATAACAATACCTAAGGGTCAATACCTGTCCTGTATAATTTTCTGTCTGCCTTTATTCAGCCTGCCTCCTCTTTACAAATAATAGAACACAGTTTTAAGTTTAAAGATAACCATTGGAGTTTCTTGGCAGGAGTATTTGTAACTCCTATCTATGTCCTAATGTAATTCACAGAGTGTTCTTAATAAAGTCTTGTACCAGCATGGCTGGGGACGTGGAGTAGGGGTGAAAATGAGCAGATGGGGCAGGAGTTGCTTAGGACAAGATGGTTGCCAAAAGAAACGTCCATATAATCAGACAGGAGGGTTATAAAGGTACCGGGATGCCTAATACTTAAAGTGACCTAAAGCCCAGTTTTCACACCTTTATCACTTAACATAATCACACATTTCTTTTAATTAATAATTTTTGCTCTCATTAGCCAATGAATGCCTGCTAGTTTCAGAGCTGATTCCTGATCTCCTTAGGCAGTGTCAACTCTGAGATGTGGCACTAGGGCACCAACAGGACGAGTGTGCTGGAAGTGGCTAGGAACAGCAGTATAATATATATAAAAGGGCAAGCTTCAATCTGAAATGAGAACCTTTCTAAGTAGAAAAAAAAGGAGGTGTAGCAGTCGCATTGCGGCAATAGCTCATGTTCTGTTGCAGAGGGCAAGGGATAAACAGGGAATAGGCATGATTTGAGTGTCGCATCCATAGCAATGGCTTATTGTAATTTGTGCCATTAAAGCTTACCTGTCTAAATAGCACAAGGCATTTTCCTGTTCTTATAAGAATTGAAATACCCTGGCAACATTGCAGCCTTTTTATCTTTATTAATTACTGAAGACATATATAATTTGGAGCTTAAAAACACTGTTTCAGACAGCATGAGACTTTTGGTCTTCTCAGGGCTGTCAAGATAAAAAGCAACTGCAACAACACTTCTGACAGAAAATCCAGATAATGGCATTGCGAATGTTGATGTGACAATCCTGTGTCAAACAATGCCAACTGTGTAATATCAGATGTAAAGCTTCAGATCAAATGGGGGTACTGACACAATCCACTTCCTTTTGTTAATATTATATAAAATAAGTCACTTCTGTTTAATAATCAGGCCTCTGTCTCTACTTTTGCATTGCATAAATCAGACTTAAAGGATTTTTACATTTGTCTGCAAATGAAATTTTTGGTTTTCCCATCAAACATTCTCACTATTTTTCTAGTTCTCATAAAGTAGGATTTTCACTGAGAGATGGGTGCTAATTGCTAGAATCCACCATCTTGAAAGGTACAGCTTTTCCTGTAGATTGAAGACGAATGAGCAAGGTCTGATGTAGAAAAGCCTTTAGCTGCTCTTCTGGTGTTTCTGTACACAAGCAAGGTATTCTTGCACGTCCTCTGGAGAGCCAAGGATAAGAGGGACTCTCTGGTGAATACTCTCAGGTTTCACATCCAACACCGCCTCAGTCCCTGTAGTCGCCACCCCACCTGCCTGCTCAATGATGAAAGCCATAGGGTTGCACTCGTAGAGAAGTCGGAGCTAAAAAGAAAGAGGGAACACATGATTGCCTTTGGGGAAAATTACACCAAAGGACTTACAAGAACCTAACCTTCCTTTTGTGATTTTGGAAAATTTTTACCAAACATCAATTGACCTAGATAGCAATGTCTCTCAATCTGCCCCTCCTTCTTCCCTCTCCTCTTACCTCCCTTAACACCTTCTGTTTTGAGGAAGAGTGTACTGACCCTGCATCCAAGCATCACCACCATTGTTTCCAAGCTGACATACTGATGTGCAGCACCAGCAAAGCTGTATTTTGTCAAAAAAGTCAAAAGTAGCTGTTGGGCCCACAGACATCAGCAAAACAGTTAAGACAGCTAAGTTAACAGTACCGGGAAAGAAAAGCCCAGATCTCTTCTCATGTACAGGCTTTATGTGTTACCTCAAAGCTTGGGGTAATCGCATTGTGTTTGGTCAGGATATTTTGGAGTTTGAAACTTGATGCTCCCAGTTTCAAATTTCAGGATTTGATTGCTGCTCTTCAGAAACGTGAATAGATATTAGTGGCCTGAACTCCTCCGGATAGTGACTGTTTTCAGAAGTAACTGCAGTAACTATTAAAAGCAAATTTTCCCTTTTGGTATGGAGGCAGTTTTGGTTTGGACCTGATATCTGTTCACATCTTTAAAAATGTTTTCTCTGGGGTGCCTATGGTCTGATGGAATGCAGACTTATTTGGGACATGCCAAAAGTTTCTACATTTAAAAGCACATAGATGATAGCTGGTTATTTTTTAACAGACATTGTTTCTGTAGGTTTAGTTGAATCTGATGGTCTATGAAGCGCTCATGTGCGACAATGTTAGTACATAGTATGTTTAAAGGGCTTTTCACAGGTGCAAAAGAGAGACTGTTTTCTGGGGAAAAGCAAACGTGACAGAATGCAACCCTATATAGACAAAGAAATGGGTCGGTGTCCTGTTTTTGGCTGGGATAGAGTTAATTGTCTTCCTAGTAGCTGGTATAGTGCTATGTTTTGGGTTCAGTATGAGAAGAATGCTGATAACACACTGTTGTTTTCAGTTGTTGCTAAGTAATGTTTAGACTAAAAGTCAAGGATTTTTCAGCTTCTCATGCCCAGCCAGCAAGAAGGCTGGAGGGGCACAAGAAGTTGGGAGGGGACACAGCCAGGGCAGCTGACCCAAACTGGCCAAAGGGGTATTCCATACCATGTGATGGCATGCCCAGTATATAAACTGGGAGGAGTTGGCCTGGAGGGAATTGCCACTCGGGAACTAACTGGGCATAGGTCGGCAGGTGGTGAGCAATTGCATTGTACATCACTTGTATATTCCAACCCTTTTATTATTATTATTATTATTATTATTATTATTGTCTTTTTTTTATTGTTATTATTATCATTATTAGTTTCTTCCTTTCTGTTCTATTAAACTGTTCTTATCTCAACACAGGAGTTTCACTTTTTTTTCCTAATTCTCTCCCCCATCCCACTGGGTGGGAGGGAATTGAGTGAGTGGCTGCATGGTGCTTAGCTGCTGGCTGGGCTTAAACTACGACAGTCGGACACAGGACTTTACTACCCATCATTCCTTTATCACGCTGTTTGTAATAAAACCATGATGTATCACAAACTTAAATAGTGCATATTACCTTCATTCTTATCTTTAAAGCCCACTGAAGTGCTACTTCAGGTACAAGGACTCCATCTGGCAGGCAACATAGGACCAATAGCCTTCATTGTTCCCCTTAGTGTGTGGCCAACTTTTGGATCATGAGCCAGAAAACAGCAGTGGTACCACTGTGGAACCATGTGCTGAGTTTCTTCTTGCTTAACTGTGACTACATGGCTTAAGGAAAGCAGTTTTCCTTCAGGTAGTAGTGCAATTGCACTCAGGGGTCTTCAAATGGTCTCTGTCTTCAGATAGGTTTTAACATTCTTCACCTAATAGAGAACTATAAGCCTTAAGTTCATAAAAAATATTATTTAACATATCTGATTTGAAAAGAGGATCTATTTGGCTGGTTCTGCATTGCTTATTAAGTATTTTGTTCTCTTTCTTTAACTTGAAGGAGCACTATATGCTGGGGCCTACATGCATGTCATTTACATTTGCTTGAAAGCCTTTGAATCAATTCCAGTGACATTTGGTTCCTCTCAGCTCTCTATCCAAGTGCATAGACTGTCTTTCAAGGGGATGATGATCAGGGCACCTGCCGCAAAGGCATCATCTCTCCAGCAAGAAGAGTTTTGTGTGAAAAGAACTGTATACACGTGCACTCTGAGAAGGAAAGAAGAAAACTTTTATTTGTAATGATAGTACGGTTTTGCTTCTTTCATTGCTTTCTCTACTATGGGAGTGCAAGATAGATGAATCCAGTAGTCAATGTAGGCTAACTCTTGCAGAAATCTTGATTTCTATAAAATTATATAAGTACTTTGTACATTTGTTCTTTTGTCCTATTTCTCATCTTTTCTCTTCAACAATGGTTTAACACAGATTTCAAAACAAAAAGTTTAATTTGAAGAGGCCAGTCAGCAAACCCACTTCTCTCACACACAGCAAATTCCTTTTTTGTCTCTTGCTCTGCTACACAAACAGATCCACACCATTTAATGGCGGTTTGGTTGGTAGGGTTTTTTGGTTGGGTTTTTTTTTGGGGGGGGGGGTGTGGTTTCTGGGATGATGTATCAAATATTTAAATCAGATTTGCCTGGACAAACATGTAGATATTTTCTGTTGTGTATTCTGAAGAGAGTTCTTTTCCTGTTCTCCTTGTTTCACAGACCACTTGGATCTGCTGTGTTTATGACAAATATGTGATCACCAGGATGGAATCAGTAGTCCTCTGTCCCTAGACATCAGGATGTTTTGATACCAGTGTGGGAGACAGGACAAGTAGTTTTATGAGGGTAGATTCCTGTACATACCAGCCAAGGATACAAAAACATTTGAGTAGAAGGTTTTAAGTATGGTATTGACCAGGAAAGAAGGAGGTCTTGAAGTCAGAACAACATGATTAATATATTATGCATTGAGCCAATCATTTCCTAAGGATGACCTGCAGGTTACTGGTGGTCCATATATTCCACAGATCAGCTGTATAACCAAATCTCTTTTAAAATATATTTGTTAAGAAGTTTGATAATAAGGGTATCTGGTGTTGCAGGAGAAAAGTTGAGGTTGACTGTGGTCCATGGCCCAGCAGATTCAGGGATTCACTGCATTGCATTGCATTAAGTCACAGTCTGTTTTGTACAGGCATCCAAATGGGGGATGATCTTTTCCCAGAATACTCATCTCAGCATGCATGAAACTCACTATCCACTGACAGAGTTTTTCAGATCAGTTAGTAGAAGCTTGTGTTTGCAGGGCTTGTGATAGCAAGCTCAGTACCTTTTGGAAACGTTAGGTAGGCAAACTTGGTTGTCTAACATTGGACAAAACCCTGTCTGGAGTTCAGCATATGCCATCTGGACTCTAGTTGCCAGTATAAAGTGCAGAGGTCTTCCATAGGCCTGTGTTGTATCTGCCAGTTGTGCTTAGGTATCTGAATGGGTTTCTATGGTACTGGAATGTTTCTCTTTAGATAAATGAATAAAGCCCTTGCAGTGAAAACCATTTGAGTAGTTTGTAATATAAAAGCACACAGGAAAATTTCTGGCCTAAATTGGCAATTGCCTGAATTTCTTGCCAATTCGATTGCTGACGATCATGTCCATTAATAATTTTCTCCAGGGGTGGAAAATTGTTATCTGTTTATATATCTAAACTATTCCTTTACATCTCCAGGAAAACCAGAGGTATTAGGTTGACTAAGTTCACCAGAGAGTATGTCAAATGATTTACCTTTCCTTTAGGACTCTTCTGATTAGCAGGGTACATGAAGATCCCACCATACATCAATGTACGGTGAACATCAGCTACCATGGAGCCCACGTACCTGGCACCATATGGGGAACTGCCATCCTGAAAAACATAAAGCATTATATCTACCAGGCTAGACAGCTAGTAGCATGGCAAAATGTAATTTTGTTATAAAACAGGAATCAAAGCTGCTTAAATCAATGGCTGCTTATGGACACTGTAATGCCTAAACCAGCCTGAAGCTTAGCCTTTTGTAAGATGTAGTGATTGTCTATGGGCTTCTAAAATAACCACTTTAAAGAGCTGCACTCACAGTATGGAAACCAGGGTGCCTGTAATTTAAATGGACAATTTGGCATCAACCCCCAGCCTGTGAAAAAAGCAAGGGCTGCAAACAGTGCGCGAAAACTTCTTCACATTATCAGAACAATGTACCCATTTGAGTGCTGATCCTTCACTGGTTCCTAAGCCAGGTCATGAGGAGGTGTGTCACTTTTTGCTACACGTCCCAGAGGACATTCCCAGAGGATTCCAGCTTTTTCCTTCTAGCTTATTTGTCAAGTTGTAAAATTGGTCATAGCATTCATTCTGCAGCTTAGTTTGGGAGATAGCAATTCATTAATGAATGTGGTTTTCCTTGCTTGCAGCTTAGAAATTAATGTTGTTGAAGGAGAGGTCATTTTAGTGAGAGCAATCAGGGAAGTATTCATATCAGTCTCAGGTTTACTGATCATAAAAATGGTAAGGTAGGAAACATAGAAGACAAGCAAGGTGTCTTGCACAAATAGAAGTTATATACACCAAATAAGTTCCACCTGAGAAAAGCGACATGTCACCGTACTTTTGTGAAAGAGAGATACACAATACAAATGTAAACTGAAGGAAAGCTTTTTGAAGCTACTATGCCAAGAAGTCTGTTGGTCTTTTAATATCTCTCACTCTGTCTTCAATGAAGTAGAGGAGGAATTTGCGCCTTCCCAGAAAATTAATAGAGGATGGGACTTCATGAACATTTAGCACACATATATATTTGTGTATTGCAATGCTACAAGTTTGAAAAGATCTCTGCATGTTTTTTTCTGCCTGGATCAGTTGTCTAATAAAAGATCTTAGCGCTTTCTATAAAGCTTGCCTTGTGCTGATACTAGAACCAGAGAAATACATAGAAAACTTGTTCAGCAATGCCAGCTCCAAGACCTTCAGACATCACAAGTTAGTGACCCTTCCCAGCAAAATCATGAGGTTAGCTGGGAGAAAAAAAACCACAAGTGGGAGGAAAAAACACAGATAGAGAAAAACATCATTATATTTTGAAATCACTTTTTCAAACTCTTCCATGCAACTGTGAGGTTTTGATGTTTACTCTCTTTTAAAATGGGAAGAGATTCTCTACACAGTATAATGCAACACAACACTAGGAAGTTGAGTCCTAAGCCACTAAATGTAAGACTTGGATATTTGATACAGCTGGTAGTAAAATTGGAACAGAGAACTGTTCCAGCTAAGGTAATAACCCTTGTTCAACTGTAGTTGTGCTGTTTTCCACGCTTCTTTCTTCTTGTACACATTAGGAGAACTATTGACAATTCAGAGGAAAACAATACAAAGTATGAAAGACTCAATGGGTAAGACACAGCCTGGAGCTTTTATATTTAGTTTTGTTTAAACCTGGCCCTATTATTTCTGGGGACAACTAAACAATACTTTTAAGTATTTAATGCCTTTTTTTTCACGGCTTACCATCAAATAATTACATATTTAGACTTCAAATGATAGCTTTTGCATCTCACAGCTGTTTGCACTTGTGACTTTGCAACTGTGAAAATCTGAGTTCAGAACAAAACACCTTAAGAGGTGTTAAAGAGAGACCAAAGCAAGTTTGCAGTTTAAGAAAAGACAATTTTCAGGGAAAGATGTGATTATAGTCTAAAATTACCTTCAAAAATACAGTCAAAGGAAGAGCTCTCTTTTATGGTTTCAGAAGGTGATGAAGCAAGTCTTAAGAAAAGTTTGTTAAACACTAAGAAAAGTCATAGTGTATCGACCATAAGCAGGCCCTGAAACAGACTGCTAAGGCCTGCTTCTACGACATTATCAAATAAGGAGTCTGCAATCCACATGTATAAAATTTACTGACCATGAGCCGCACAGCTGAGCCACCTGTTTACAAGTCATCAGATACATTTGGGATGTGCTAGATTTCCTATTCATGTGCAGGTCTTTTACACAATTTATGTGTACATGGACACTGTTATGTGAAGCTGATGAGATGCCACTGACAGTTTTAGTTGCTTCTTACCCTAATAGAAATTCACCTGCTAGAAATACAATGCTGAGACTGTGCTGAGAGAAATACAGAAGAGAAAGTCCTCCATTCTGGTGCAATTATCACTTGAACCACAGACTGAAATAAAGTTTTCGCTTCCCTTCTTAGCATCCAGCTACCTGCATGGGAGGAATAAATAGTCCTTTCAGTTACTAGCAATGTTACTTCTTGTTACTCTAGTTTGGTCACTCGTGTATTTTTCTTACAGATGAGAAAGTTAATAGGTGTTGCATGTGTGTTGGCATATTGCCCAGGCTTTCTTCTCAAACAAAATAACAGAGCATGAATGCTAGGGAGATTCATCCTGAGTTCTGAGTAACGATAATATGTGTGTTTGCCCAGTGAGCACTTTGCACTGGTTCAGCTGATGCTAATGAAACAGTTGGAGAACCTTGATGTTCCCTTGGTCGGCGTCCATGGTGTTTGCGTAAACTTGTGATTGCTCTTATTTTCACCCTTTCTGCTGCTTTTCTCTGCTTAACCCAAAGGAACAAAAATGTCTTGTAACAGATAGGTCCTGTGATTTTTTTTTTCACAATGTGATAGAAGTCGCTTTTTCACTTCTTTATTCTACTCATTTCTGACAGCTATGTTCCTCCATAGCAGAACAGGACCGTGTTTTTCTTGCATAACTATGACAACTAGGAGAGTGGGGGGGGGAAAAAGTCTTTACTACAGACTACAGCAGCAACACCCCGCATCCCTCGCTCCACATACAGATGCAGTGACAAAAACACATTGTTTTTATTAGCTTTTTTATGTCACTTGGGCACAGCCGGGCTGGCTGGCAGGAGAATGCTTCATGCTGAAAGGTGCTGTTGATGATAAGTTTTTGATGGCATTGCTAATACAAATCCTTAACCAGGGAGTCTCCATCGCATGACTCTCAATCAACAAGCTGTGATGAGACTCAACTTCTCTTGTGGCCGTAGGAAGCAAAGATAAAAATAAGTGGAAAAGCAAAGTACGACAATGCCCACAGCATGTTTCTGAGTTCTACCATCAGTGAACCAGTGCCAGCTAAAGGCTAGGGCCCTGCAAGCATTACTGGAAGAAAAACCCACTTTGAGAAGGAGTTAGAGTCAAATTTGTGCAGAAACAATTTCTGGCCCAGCAGTGCCCATTATACAGTGCAGACTGGAGTAAATGTGTTGCTTTACAGGCAGCCTTGCAAACAGCAGCTTGCTCTTCAAGATGGTTAAGCAGCAGGATATTTTGTGATGCTTAACAAAAAATCAGCTTTACTCTGCACTCTCGTTCCAGAAAAGATGTGTCTAGACAAACATTTCCCAATAAGATCTGTGTAACAATGGTAGGAGGTTTACAGCTGACCTGCAGAACAGCAACAATTTTCCTGTGTTTTTAATTTGGAATTGATGCCTTAGGTGAATGATGGTCCACAAGAAACTTTGATGGTCAACATGGCTTTGTAGTCTAGACTGCCTGATCTAGGATGCTGTTGTTAGCTAGTAAGGGAAAATCTCTCCTCTCCACATAAACGGTTGATTTGTAGTATTTGGTCGCCAATGACAGTGATACAGTACTTGGGACATGTTGTGGAGAACATACATCCTACTTTGTTTGCCTGTTTTATTTTTAACTTTTCAGTTTTCTGTGGCAATGTTAGAGAGTCATCTGAACAGTCTGTTGACCAAGAACCACAGGAAGGAGGAAGTAGAAGTAGGATCAAAGGAAAAAAGGGATAAGAAAGTGGCAAGTAGCTGAGATTAATGCTGAGTCTCTTGGCTTCTAGTGGCCAAAAGGCCATAGTGTGAGAGTGGCCTGCCTGATTAAGAAGGGGTCCCCCATGCCCCACATGTCAGTTCCTCCTCAAGTCACAGGCAGAGGGTATCCAGCAGATACCCCCCACTGCCCTTCTGTGTGCTGCAGAGAGGAAGACAAAAGACCAAAGCTGTGTAATGGTCCACCTGGGCACTGCAGGGAAGGAAGGTGGGAGCATCACCAGTGTAGCTGTAGCTGGCAAGGCTTACAGATGATGCCAGGAAGGAGGTTTCATGCTATAGAAGAGTGGCAACACCTTCTTTCTCTTGTCCTCTCACAATGCAAATATAATGTCCTTTTTAAATCAAGGAACTGAGTTATGCTGTTTCCAAAACTCTGGTTCATAACAAGCTTTCAGATGGGCAGGGCACTTCCTTGTGCTTTGTGGCCATAACACTGGTGCCTTGTCTGTTCTCACGCAGACAACCCTACGTCTCAGAGCAGCAAAGCAATGTGCTTGCTCAGCATCACTGAGGAGGCTTCCCCTGCCCCAAATAACCAATGCACTACTGCGCTGCTTGCTTTAAAGTAACAAAAACACGTTTTGCCAACCTCTGTTGTGTTAGTGCAACAACACTTTCAATAGGTTTTCTTCAAATGAAGCACAGATTTGAGATAAAATAGTGTTTGCAAATGAGGTTTCTCCTGTACATCCTAACCTACAGGATTTAGTGAATCACATGATAGAGCTGTCCTCACCGAGCCTGTGGTGAAATAACTCTGGTCTTTCTTCTGAGTTTGAAATCTCTACAGTCTTTTTATAGTTGCCTGGGGTTAACTATTTGTTTAAGAGTTTTACTTTAAACAACATTTTGGTGGTTTGCAAAAACACAAATTAATAAATCCAGTGTTAGTGCATTATACTGAACACATAGCTCAGCAGCATAACGTGAGCAGAGTGAGAAGCACAGATCTCCTTCTCTTTCCCAGCTGGAGGAGTTTTCTGCTTCTTTCACAGCTGGACTGAAAGCAGACTTCCAAGTTCCAAAATAACTTCAAATATTCAAAATTAATATATTTAAAATACTGTGATATGACACCCTCTGTAGCTACAACCTTGATAATGTGGAAAAGAGGTTTTGATAAGAGGTCAGCATTGTAGCTATATCCAATGTAGTAAATTCAGATTTTCAGCTCAGAAGGAGCTTCTCACAGGACTATGGTTTAAACTCTTCCTTGGTACAGCACCCTGAAGTTTTCTGCTGGATACATTGATTTTTACATGAGCCCTGTGTAAGTATTCTCGACAATTTACAGCTTAAAAAATAATCCTATGGCTTTTTTTTTAACAGGAAGAGCATTAAAACCAGTTTCCTGGACAAATTCAGTCCTGAGCTATTCTAAATCATGATATTTTGTTATGACTTACTGGTCACATAACCACACCTTCTAGAGAGCTTCCAGCTTTCCACATTGAGAGCTTGTATTGTGTCCTCCTAGCATTGACTAGAGGTCATCCAGAGCTGTATGTCCACATGAGGAAGTTCATCAGACATGGGATGTTCTCAGCTTTACGTCTCTGAGGGATACAGTATAATTCCCTTAACAACAGAATGTAGTGAAATTGTGCCTCACACCATTGGCTTTTGTCAGTCTATGGGTTGGTTTGTGCTCCATATGATGCAAGTAGAGAGTGCAAGAGTGATACTGCATTTCTCAGATGCAAGCATGTACAGGAAGGAGAAGGTGATGCCATCCAGATCCCTGCCAGCACCTTCTGGGCAGTATGTAGAATCTAGCCCCAAATGTCTAGCTGCACATATGACTGAGCTGCATATTCAGATAAGCTAGAAAACAAGGGTACCCCCACATGTTGCTGGCACAGTTTCAGAGCTTTGTTGAAGAACCTGGTTCTTCATGTACAGCACATTTTCCTCCACACAGTGACAAACAAGCAATGAATTTACTTACTGAAGTCTTAAGTTATAAAAGACATCAGGGCACTGGAAAAAAACAGACATATACCCGAAATGGACCTGATGGCACAAAAGGCTTACATGGGGCTGAACTCAGTGAGGCCTTCAAATCCTTTTCCATTGGCCAGGACTGTGTGCTTGCTAGCGCGCCAGCACACAGAACATTGGGTACAGTGCTAATATTTTCTTACCTCAGGGAATTTCTTCTTTTGTAAATATTCTGTCATTGCAGGATCAAAATACTTTGCATAACCTTCGTTGAGACTATATACTTTCCCTTTCTTCTTGATTTTAACATCTCTGTCCACCAAAATAAATTCACCGAGAGCCTACAGAAGAACAGGATAGACCGGCTATTAGCAAGCAGCAGAAAATTTTGTTGACTTTCCGTAACAGTTGTCACACTAGACAAGGCAGAAACACTAGCACAGCTTGGTCCTTTCAGCACTAGTCTTGTGTATAACTTCACAGTATTTCAAAGAGAGCAGCAAGCACAGAATCTGCATTAAGTTCATGAAAACTTGTCATATTAGTACTATAAACAAAACCCAATTTGACTCTATTAGCATATCAAAAGAACACTAGTCAGCCCTGAAAGCAGATTGATTGTGAATCTCTGTCCACAAATCATAAGGTTACAAATTAAGAATGACCGTCTGATCTCTGAACTTTTCCTGCCTGTTTTGTCTAAATATCTTAAAGTGAATGTGGTCGGCTACCCCCAGGTGTTGATGTCGGCAGGTTGAGTGCAACTTCCACCTTCTCTTCCTCTGTCTCTAATCAGAGCAGTTCAGCTCCCAGTTCTTCCCACTTGGAATGAGACTATTTATAAAGGTTAAAAGGAGTTTTGATAATAATGCATCCTTTCATCACCCTCCCACCCCCCCCCCCAACCTCTCCCCTCCCTCCCCCCCCCCCCCCCCATGTTATTTCCCACATCTAATGCTGGTTTCAAATGAGCAGTGTTCTTCCTGCATTCCTCCAGCAACACTTGTTGGGCTCCTGGTCTGGGCACCGAAGGGTGGCACATGTCCGATTGTATGGGTATGGTTGTGCTTTTGCAAATTGTTGGGTATGCAACTTAGAGGACTTCGACATAAAACTAAATTGCACTCCGGAAAGAAGACATCACTTTGCATGAACTGTATCAAAAAATGGTCCTTGCCCCAGGCTAAACACTTAACATGCTGAGGTTCTTCTACAGACAGAAAATGGAAGAACAAGAAAAAAGCAGAGTCCTTTAAGTGGAGGCAAAGACACTGTTCAGAGTAAATTTTCTTAAGTGTTTGTAAAACCCAGCAGTCTGGTTTGAATGAACAGGGTTTCAAACGCTGTTTAACTCTCACTGAGTGGAAAAATCAGAGGAAAAATCAACTGACATACTCATGTATTATTAAATACTTGTAAGGTGGAGGTGGGATGCTCCAGGATGTGGGTGAAAAAAAGAATTGTGTATACTGCCTAGATTACAGAGACAAGGAGTAAAGAAATGAGTAAACCCACGCATGGAAAGGTCTAAAAGATAGTGGCAATGTGATTAACACCATGACTGTACCGGATCGAGCATGAAGCAGTCCACTCCTTGCCCCGTGGAGAGGGCTACCAGTGTAGCACTGCCATACAAGGCATAGCCTGCAGCAACAATATTGCGTCCGGGCTGCAAAGCGTCTTTTTCAGAGGGCTCGTTGTCTGTTTCCTGAGGAAAAATTATCATTGGACTGAAGGTTAAATTCTTGTGAGAAACAATAAAAACAACACTTCAATAATAATGTGGGGCAGATTTCCTTTTTGTATCTACACAGGCCTTTGAAACAACTGAAATAGAGATTGTTCCCACTAGTTCAGGGCAAGTTTGGTACATGTACGTATTCATGCTGGGACAGGACATTAAGAGTTTGTTATTTTACACGTCATGCAATCAATATGATACCTGCAACAAAGCTGATACCTTAGCGTTACAGCCCAGTCTATTAATTCAAGATCATCAGAAATCTGAGACAGAACAGAGGTACTAATTTTCTGTCAATGTAAACATAAGCTATCATACTGACACCCCTCAGAGGGAATAACTGTGAGGTGAATGCAGTTATTAACATTACAGAAAAGTTGCTTCCAGTAATGCAGAATAAAAGGGTAGATGGTGCAACACGATGGAACCAAGATTGTGCATTTGTCTCTGCTGGTGAACAGATGGGTAATTGAAGTGATATAAATGTTCATATTATGTATAAAAGAACAACTGCATTTGCATATGTAATGTGTGAGTATGTGCAGGTATGTGTATATAACTACACAGAGCATTCACACGGCATTTTACTTCATGCTTTTAATCAATTTCTGACTTGTGTTTTGATTTGGCACTTTGGTTATCACTGAACAACAATAGCCCAAGCAGACCTGATGCAAATATTTCCAGCCAGCTCTGGGGGTGTGCCTCAGCCACGGCTTACAAGAGTTTGACTGATGGGGTAAGAAAGGAGAACAGCCAAGAGTATTTGGGAGGACTGGCTCCAGCCTTCACCTCCTGGGACTACAAAGGAGGTAGGGAATGCTTGATACTAACGTTTCTTTAAAAGCTTGTCTGTTGTGGGGGGTCTTCTGTGGATGTTTTGGTGGTTGTTCACGAGGAATTAAAATGAGAACCCCCTTAGATCCTTTCTTCAGAACCTGGCTTAGCATTTTGTTGTTCCAAACTCAGACAATTCCTCAGTGATTGCATGGGCTTAATTAGATTGAGTAGCAGCTAAACAGAAATAGCAGGTCTAGCCAAAAATATCTGGTTAAAAAAATAAAAATCAGTGGAGACTCTTTTGTGTAGGAAATAAAATATTTGATGCATATTGAGTAAATTCCTTAAAAAATCAAGAATGCTTTCCACAGATATTTTCCAAAGGAAAACACCTCTCCTCCAACAAACAGAGAAATTCTCTGCTGTGCTGCGTGGCAAGGCACTTTCCAGGTGCCCATCAGGGTCCTAGCAAGGTGGAAAGCTAAGAGTAACCTGAGGATCCTGTTCATTGATGTATGCCAACATCTAGAGGAAACTGAGATGTGGCACACCAAAACTACATCTTTCTTGGCATATGAAGACAGTAATTCCGCATCAAAATGTTTTCATTTTCAGCTGGAAGATTTTATTACTTTTATTACTTTCACTTACAGTTTTTTAGCTGTATTTTGCTCAAAGTTTTTTATTATTATTTTGCAAAGTTATTCTGTGGAAAAAAATCCAGTTGCCAACCAGCTTTTCATGGGAGCTGAAATATAGCATGTACAAATACATCTGGTGTGCAGTCTTTTGGAATTATGCTATGTCAAACTTCTTATTCAGAGAGGTTATAATGCACATAATGAAGGAAGACTAGTTAAAACCCCTGTTTGTATATTCCAGAGCTTTGAATACTGACTGTTAGTGGCTAATCCTTTGCTAAACAATCTTTTACAGAACCAACTATTATGCTGTACATAGCATATCCTCTTTCAAAATGTATTGCCATGGTACATACATCTCAACACCAAAAGCAATGGTTGCCTATAGTAGACTAATTATTTGCAACATTAAATGCAGAATTAAACATACATTTACACAACTAGTTGCAAACATATTATAATTCTCCTAGCTTTTTGTATGCTTTCGTCATTAAATAAAGAATAGTTTTGTATAAATACAGTGAAGACGTTTGTTTTATAGAACATGGTGTATATACAGTATATGTAACTGCTGGTTACACGTGTTATTGATTTAAAATACATTTTTCTGAGATGACCTTTTCAGTCCTATCTCTTAAATGCATTTTCTATGTTTATATGGCTGAGAAACCACATATTTGTTGACTATTCTGAAAAAAATAGGGGAATTCCTCCCTCGGGAGATGGACAGTTGGGCAGAATTCACTTGTTTTTCCATCTGTGTTTCCAAGAGCCAGCTTCCAAAAGGAAGGAAAAAAGCTCAGCCTCAAACAAACATTTTGCAGAGCTTGTCAGAATGCAAAAAAGCTAGAGATCAGCTGATAATTCTTTGTTAGGACTGCAGGAGTTTTGTCCTGCCAAGTACCATGTACTGTGAAACAAACCAGGGAATTAAGCTGGCCGGTAGACTCTGATAGCTGCTGAATATTTTCACTTCTTTCTGGTGCACAGATGGATTTCCTTTCTATTATATTTTGACTATGAGATGGCGGTAGTGAAATCTCTTTAGAAGTCCTTATGCAAGGCACTGAAATAGGCAGAGGAACTGCAGAGAAGCTCTGACAAGCATTGATGCAGTCACTTTGGCTCGTTGTTGGTGTGAAGCAGATGAAACAAGGTCTACAGAGTCTGGCTATAGGGGTGGCCTCAGGTGATAGCTGAGTATGAAAATTTTTGCATGTATGATTTGCCCACATCACATGAAGGAGTTCTCATCAGCACTGGGAGCAGCTCTGGAAGGACTTGGTTTCCAGGCCTCCATTTTTATCACGTATTTCATGAGTATCTTTTGCATTTGCCCTGAATTCTTACACCTTCTCCACAAGGGACTACATGGAGGGGAGGACATTGTCCTCATGACAGTGCGGGGGAGGAAGTAAATACACCTGAGGCATTGGGCAAACTTAAAAATTAAAACCAGAATGAAACAAGGCAGCAGAGTTTCATAGCGTATATGTGCAGTATGGATTGAGAGTTATAGATTCAGCTCAGTGGCATGAAAAACTGGGAAGAATCCAAGCAAAAAATATTTATTGCCACGACATCCTGACACACCAGCAGCTGAGAGACCCTCAACGGCAGTGACTATCAAGGTCTTATCCCTTGCTCTAACTTCCGTTGATTCAGCAAGGCTCATCCCTCAGCCCCACTTTTCTGACGTTTCTTGTGTTTTTAACAATACCACCCATGATTCAGAAAGCAAAAGCCAGGTGGAAAATTTAATAAACCTAATATGGTATTTATTTCCCGGTGGTTTTTGCTAAGAAACTGATGCAGTGCTTTTCTGGCAGGAGGCAATGGTACCTGCCACCATGGTGGTGGCTCTGGATTGGGAGCAGCCAGAGAATGATTTTTCAGGTTTGAAATGTATTGGCCAAGTCTGGTCTTTGTAGAAAAGTGCTGATTACCTTTTTTTTTCTAAAATGAGACAAATATTTCAGTTCTGGAGGGTGTGCCTTTGGAAATGAAATTAAGGTGCTGACATGGTGAGGAAGTTAGTCATGCAAACATCTGAGAATTGGAAGGTACCAAGTATCAGACAGGTGCTAACGGTAACCCTTTGCAATTACATTTTTTTCTAGCTTTTCCAGAATGATGTTAATGAACCTTAAATGGCTTGAAATTATATTTTCTTTCTTAAGTGATTCTCATCCATTGGATAAATATCTCACTTTTATTCCTTTCACACTACCCTTCAGTAATAATCAATAAAGGACTTATTTCATTATTTCAAAGGTTTTGAAGTTAATAGTGTTTAAAGTTAATAGCGTTCCTATGAAATTGTCTTGTCTGAGAGGAAGGTGTGTTAATTAGTGTGTACTTTGGAATTAACATTTTAATGGAAAGAATTACACAAGTGAAAGTCTGTAAATTCAACATTGTTTCTAACTTACCAGGGAAAACTGGCAAGTTGCTCTTGTAATTGACAAACTGTGCTTCATCCTAGCAGCAGGGCTTTCATAAGGATATGAAGCATTTGTACAAAGTAATATAATTTTCTTTTTATGAAGCACTGAAGGGTATCCACCCACATGAAATCCAGTAACTTAGAAACAGTATTTACAACAAATATGTTAATATATATTAGAACAACAAGAAGTATGGGAAGATCAGAAAATGAACTGAAAACTTGAGTATTTGGGAATGACAATTGTTATTTGGGAAATGTTTCTATTCTGAAGCAGAATCCTAGGGAAGACTGGGCAGTCTATGGTCTTTACACACATTAGCAGGTGAGTTAAAGATGGTAGAGAAATCTAACCTGTATTTCAACCTGCTAAGCTATGTTAATCACACTGAGCACTTGCCTTTACAGCCAGGCAGAGTAACTTAACACAACATTTCTAAAGAGAAAGCTAATATTTAGTATTTGTAAGATGGTGCTTACCACCTTTAAGAGTAGTGGACAATGCAGCTGTTGCCTACCGTAAATGTTGGGAGGTGCTGTAGTCTTTTAGGCTATCTTTAGAGAGATAAATGAAAAGGGGTCCCTTTGCTTACCATAAGGGCATGTGGCATGGATTGCATCCATACAGCTAAGCTCTCATCCCTGCAAAAACCAAGGCGGTAGATGGTACTGGAGGTAGTCCCTGGGCTGCTCTTTCCACAAGCCATACCCAGGCATCATCTCAATGTTGTCTGGCCTGGGCTGCATCTGTGATGTGGGTTTGCACTAACCATTAACAGTGTGGACAGCCATATGCCAGCACTTGGCTTGTGCCGCGACCCTGTTGAGATTGTGCCATAACTACTTGGTTTACTAGTAGATGAATATTCTCAACAGTGATGATTAGTGTATACCTACCAGAAATGTAAAAAAAAGAGGACTAGCCAGTTGAAAATGATGAGTTAAAAGATGAGAGTATACTTTAAAAACGTATCTTCAGATGTTTGAATCGTAGTGCCTGAATCTGCAAAGACTTCTTTGCAGTCACAAGAGTGGTAAATGTTACTTCACAATAGTAATGGCTGAGGGTCTCCCATAGTCATATGACTGTGAGCTCAGGCTTTAGGAAAAACACCGACTGCTGGGAGATTAGCAATCGAATCACAAGACTTGGCATGACTCTCACTATTAACGTTTGTTAGTTGGCTGCGCCGTTGCTGTTCTGTGCAGCCCCACGGGAGCAGACGTGCTGGCAGGGCCCCGGCGGCTGCAGGTGACTGCTTCCTTCAGCCTCAGGTGGCCTCCACCGGTCAGCCAGCTTATAAACTCCCACCCGAAACAGGCATAGCAACTCGCACCGGGAGGCCACCACACTGCTAACCATGACACAGTCCAGCCAGTGACTGTCAGCCCTCCCCAGTCTGTACCCAGGAAGACAAATTACTGTCATTTGCAGCCACCGCGACACCCCTCAGCTCTCCTGCAGCAAGTAAAGCATCACTTGAAGGAGCTAACCGGCTGCCTGATGGTGAGAGGGTTTTATTTAAGCGCCTGTGTGTCTGGAGAGGGGGGAGTGCTGCCACCTAACAATTTCATGGGGCTAAGTGTCCCCTTCCTGGGAATTTAGGCAGCATTTCAGCACTTCTGAAACTCAAGTGTTACCTCTTCTACTGTTTCCAAAGCTCTGTTGATCCCAAAGACACTCAAAGGACCTACGAAAGAAACTGAGCAAGTTGATATACCCAAGACATTTTGCTTTCACCAAGGGAATCATGCCATGTGCACTTTGTTCATCCTCTTACCTTTTTGTAGATAGCAAATATTGTTCCTATTGGTGCCAAGCAGTCTATGTTGGATGAGCCATCAAGGGGGTCAAAGCACACCACATATTTACCCTAAAACAGAAGTGGCAAGGGAAGCATTAAACGATATGTAGTCTTGCGCTATTATTTCTTTTTGCTTGACAAACCCCATGTTTTATGACTGCGTTTATCCCTCCAGGCATGCCTGACACAGCTTGTCAGAGAAGGCTGCACTGTTGGCCCAGCTGGCCCTGCAGCACAACACCCACTCCCTGCAGGGCCCGCCAGAGAAATAGGAGAGGGCACGTTTCTGCTCAGACAGCACAAAATCTGATGATAGAGAGGAGCAGCCATCTGCTGCCAAGCAATGCAAGAAATCGCTTGAAAGAAAAAAGAAGTCACTTGTTCTGGAAGCCATCATCTTCCTCAAGTAAATAAGTTTTGTTTTGTTCAGAATGAAAGGATTTGCCTGTGATGTGAGATTTGATGATAAGAAGGCAGAAAGAAGATATCTTGGGGAAAGGGTAGGTTACATCAGCATGACCACTATCTTGCTGCAACAGGATCCCTCCTGGGGCAAGCCTGATGAAGCAGTCAGGTGTTTCCTCTGGACATGTAACATAAAACCCAGATCGGCCAGCCTCTTATCTCATTTTATCTTGCCTAAATATTAATGTAATCCAAAACCGTTACACGGGCAGTCAGGGAATGTAATAGTACACTTACACCTGGGATCTGGGTTGTGCTAACAAGCTCCAAAATAATTATTTCCCCTCACCTTCACAAAACTTTAATAATAATTTTACCCTCCACGTCTCCTTTAGCTGTTGAAACCATGCCATCCACCACAGTTACTAATCAAAACAATGCAGTAATGGTGGAAATTTCCTGAATTCCCCGGGGAAGGGTTGGTTTTGGGGCCAGCCCCAGGTTTCATAATTGAAACAAGAGTGCCACCTGCTGCTGCCTGAGCCGACAACCCCCTGAAGGCAGGAGCTGCACAGACCCGCTTCTCTTTCGGGGTAATGATGGCCTCCTTGTTCTCCTCCGTGACCAGGACGCAGGTGCTGTAGGAGGACTGGAGCATATTAATCACCAGGGAGTTGGATAATACGTCCAGCTTCTTCACTTCGTCACCAGTCACGTTCACAGTGCCAGCTATACCAAACCTACAGAAAAGTAAAAATGTCAAGAAACCTGAGGGAGGCCAATGTTACAGGTTTTTAGGAAAAAAAAAAAAAGTCAGGGTGGGTCCTTCCTCTCATCTTCCCACACCTCTAACCTTTGGATTAAACTGCTAAGATGCATTAGGAGACAGTTGCTGCTGCTACTGGAACATAAAAGCATGCACGAGAAAGAGAAAGGGTGATGGCATTCATTTTTGGGCTTTACCTGCATCCTTTTGCTCCTGCTTGGATAGTCTCCAGGCCAGGACCAGGGCCCACAGCCTGGCTGGTGCGTGCCAGGCTTCCCTAGCAGCCCCACAAAGCAGCTGGCAGCAGCTTGGAGGAAGGAGAAGGGGCAGTTAGCATCTGCATTGTTTTCTGCCACTGGCTGCTCAGAGCTCTGTGATGGTCCTTCAACCCACGTCCACTCAGTCCCCAGCCACACCAAAATCAGAAGTTTTAAAGACACCCGCAGATAATTCCCCATGCTGAACTGTATCTCAGGATCAAGGTCTGTTTTATTTGGTGATCCTCAGCTGAATTAGAATGATGCTTCCATTCCCTATACTGATTTTAGCAATATACTAATGATGTACTATATCATAGTGCATAGTACTATATATAGTAGTACACATATTTCTGAGATTGCTAGTTGAGGAAGCACTGTTTAGACCTAATGTACATGGTCTCAGCATCTTAGAAGTATAAGGAATCATACAGGGAATAGATACATCATTTTTATTCATTATGGGGGGAAAAAAAGAAAGAAGGGGAAAGGGGTAACTAATTAGTCCCTAGGATACTGGTCAGCAGCAGGCCTTAGTTGGGGGCAGGGTAGGTTTTTTTTGGTCTTACTCAAAGTTCAAAGCTGCCCGAGCTTTTCAGAATTACTGAGCATTTTGAGCACCCTATTTTGGAGTGCCAAGTTTGAGATACTGGAAAGGACCATGATTTTCAGGGAGTGCTAAGCACCCATTCTCCAGTTAGTGCGTTTTTCAGGCACATTCCCAGCTTAAGTCTATGGCTTGGAAAAAGGTCATCCTTTACTTTTGAATAGCAAATTTGTTAAAAATATATGCTGAGCTCTTTAACATTAAACAAGTCACTTCACAGTCTCCTGTTTAGAGGGGCTAGAAAAATCAGAGCTCTCTAATGTCACAGATGCAGATGTAGGCAAGCCAGTCACCGTGGTTGAAAGTTTACCATGGGCATTTCTGAAATTTCATGCTTAGTTGCAGCAATTTGAATGGTGCAAGTTACTCACTTTTGTGTACGGATACGTTAGATATTTCTGGTTCATCACCTGAAGCTTTTGTTTATAGAAAGAGACATTTGCTCCTTAACATAATGGATGTTTTCTTTCTGAAGGGAAGATTCATCAAGCACAGTAGCCGTGTGTTCTGGTGGCTAGGTGGCTATTCCACCTCTAGTCTATCAAACAGAGGTTCTCCCCACTTACTAAGTACTTCTGATGTTGCATACTGAAAGATTAAAATGAGATAAAAGCAACTGTTTCTCTAAAGGTCAGGGAGGCAAAACAGCCCAGCTTCACCTAGTAAGTACGAAGTATAGTTTAACAGTTAGGGCATAGGAGCTTGATGCTGCTGTTAACTTTGAGCATGTCTCATGTCCTCTCTACATACTACAGTCCCTGCCTGTAAAGCAACAGTGATAGTACTGAGACACTGAATTCATGATTTACAAAGATCATTGAGGACTTCGACCCAATAGTCGACAGAAGGACAAAAAGAACCAGAGTGTCATACATTTTGGTGTTTCCATGGCAAAAAAAAAAAAAAAAAAAAAAAAATTACAAATGTTCTCTTTCTTACACAAATATATTCTCTGTCTTTTTTATGCGTGTACACATATGTACATACACAGGTATGTACAGAAACATATCTTTCAATACATAACAAAACCTGTATATTTTAAATGCATAGTTTTATTAGGACGTTCCAGCTCTCTGAACAGTTTCAGATAGATCACCATTAAAAGAGTGACACTGATGTCCATTTCACCTTGCTGTGTGAGGAACAGCTCGGTTCATCCTAGGCTTTGCTAAGGCAATTCTTTATTCCATTTGCTAAACCACTAGATGTCAAATTGTTATGTTTGTTTTTCGTATAGGGACTTTTAAAACTCCCCACCTGTAACCCTGCTACTACTTGAGGAAGGAAGGGGAAATGCACTCATGCATGGTAGCGTATGTGGTTTCTCACAGGGCTGTTGCTTTAGACCATTACTTATACTGCAGTCAGGCAGAACATCAGCTTCCCAAGATAAGTCAAGCCCTGATTTGCACAGCTCAGCACCAGGCTTGGATGTTAGCAGAAAATATCACGGTGTGATACTCTGCATTAAAAATACCATGTTGTGATATTTTGCAAATTCACAGTAGATTTAAGAATAGATCAGTATCAACATTTACAAGGGATAACGAGGTGAACAGTGCATTGAAGTTCTGACTTACATTTTTACATTAAAATATTACAGAACAGCAGTTAGTTTAAACACCTATCTTGCACCCAGTATCAAAATGCTCCAGAAAGAGAGATCTCCCGCTTCCCACTCTTGATAATCCAGGCTCTGAACTCACGCCTACAGTCGCTTGGCTTAAAAAAGACATTTTGAATGTATTTATGAATCCCTGCCCACTCCCCAGCCTTGCTGTGCAAGCAGCTGTCTCTCTACCTCCTCCTCCTCCCCGTATCGCTAGGTAGGACTCACATGTGGGCAAGGCCTGCCTTTCTGACTGCAGAGGAAATGGCCTTTATGGCAGTCAGCATGGAGTTGAGCAGCTGTGTCAGCTCCCCTGTCGCTCCTTTAACGCGGCGTCCCTTCTCCATAACAAATCGCGTGAGCGTCAGCATATCCGTTTCGAAGGGGGTTTTGTCAGACATTTTTGCTGGGTACCAGAGTTCCTATATTCTCCGCTGGACGAGAGGCTTTCTTGCCACGCTGAGATCCTGGGTAGCTGTTTTATTTTGAGGCGAAGCCGTTGGCTGCGTTGCTGGGCAGAGTTTATTAAGATGTTTCTGAGACCATGTGATTGAGTGCTCAGAATAACTGCACCCCAGGCTGGCTCCACCGCCCCTCCAGGATGCAGGAAAGGAGCCCGAGACGGGACTTCAGCTGAGCAACCCCTGCTTGGCTGTCCTCCCCACAGACTGAAATTAGTGATGTGCAGATCTAGTAACATATTCTAATTGTGCGTTACACTGCTTATAACGCAAAGCTCGCGCTGGCCGCCCAGCTGGAAACTGCTTTCCTGTAGCTGCCGCTCAGCAACGAGCTCAGCATAGCCAAGGGAAGGCGTGCAATTTGCAAGGCACCAGAAATGAAGGCACGGGGCATCAGTAACCACGCGTGCCATCGTGCCGCGTGGCAGAGCACCCACCATGCTGTGACGCCGGGCGTTGAAGTTCCCTTCTCATATCGCCTTAGTCCCTGCTTGCTCACCCTCTTTTGGCCTTTTCCATGGAGGAGGGTTTTGAAGGTGTATGGCACATCCCAGGGTAATCAACGGGAGACGCAGGGTGCATCTAGACATGCATTTATTTAAGATGTTTTCTGTTGCTAGTTAGTCTGCTGCAATCCCATTTTAATGACTTCATTCCTAGTCTGGGCTACTTGTAATATTACAGGGCTTGCATGAATGAGAAGTACTGGTGAGTTGTGGCTTGATTCGTTACAAAGTAATTGTGTCTTCAATAATTTACAAGTGAAGCTTATCTGATTTAAGCATATCTGTGTCATGACTCACAAAATGAAATTTTACGTCGGCTTTGGTATTGTAGTGCACCATGTAAATAAAGGTATGTCCAAGTTTGCAATTATACTGCCAGTAACTCCTTACAAGCAATATACTTGGATCATATGGTGCTAACATGAAGGTAGACGGGAATGTCAGTAAACTAGGTACCTGCTATCTGGAACACCGGAATTACAGATTTTAATTACAGCACTATCTTCCCACTCAGATAAGGCAGTAAGAATGATTATATGTTGTAGCCTTCATTTTACTTATTAGCAGCACTGTCTTGTTTTTAAGCAGAAGATCTGGAAAGCCCACAAGCAAAACAAGAAAATCTGGAGTTAAAGAAAAAAAGTTTCATTGAATTTCATTGTTATCATTCACTTAACCCAAATTACTGCACTAAAATCATGCCAGCAAGACAGAAACAAAATTCAGTAACAAAACATACACCTAGCTTTGCTTTTGTTAATAGGAACTGCAGCTGTAGGCAGAGGTTTTATTTCCTTCTGCATTCCCTTTTTAATCTTTAGCATTTCTTTGGATTTTCCTAAAAGCATCTTTTTACCTACGAACAATACACTACTTGGAGAGTTGTAAAGGGATTTGAATGCTAAGGTTTTCTACTTTGAAACCAGCCTCAAACAACGGTCTTAGAAACTGACAGCACTGAACACTAGCAACAAGTACAAAGACAGTTCAGTGCTGCTTGCATCCCATGTGCTTAGCTTTGGGGATGTTTCTCGTGTCTCATTCTAGTGAGGAGGAGGGACTGGTGAGCAGAACTCCTCAGGTGGAGCAACAGGCAGATTTTGCACTGTGTCCTCTAAGTGAATGGTGGAAGAAGAAAGTGAGCTTGAAGATTTCTTCTTCTCTTTCTACCACTGTGATCTAGCTGAAAGTATACAATACCATTCATGTCACGGGACAAATATTCCAGAGCACTTTTTGCCAGGTTAGGAGACTTTCTTTCTTTGAACAGACTTTGTACAAAACCAAAATATAACATATTTAGGGAGCTGTGGGATAGCACATGGTGCTATTAATAAAAGAAGGGGACAGGTTTCACATTATACATGCAAACAGATCTGCTGGCTTAAAGTACAGCCATTACATTCTGCACATTATTTCCTCATCATGGCAGTTGTCAGCCTGGCCAGTACTAAAATGCTTTCAATGCAAAAATCTCTCTGCTGTGTAACTAGAATGCCATCAGGATACCCAATCAATTTAGCAAATAAGAAATGGGGTGGGGGTGAGCCTATTGCTTCTAACATTTATCAAGACATCACATGCACATCTTCTTTACTGTTGAATCCAAGTGATCTTTTACACTGGTCAAAAAGACAAAGTTCAGATCATCTAACAGAAAGTTAGTTTGTTTTGGAGTTAGTGGCGCAAAGGGTGTTCTTAGAGCTAATAAGTTCATTATTTGCCTCTTTTTTTTTTTTTTTTTTAAACTGAAAAATCCCCAAATGCTTTTTACAGGTACTGGATACGTTTTAGTATGTATAAAGCACAATGCTTTGAGCTGCAGCTCAAATAACACTCCTTTAGTAAGAACTTAACTTTTACACTAATATGTAAAGAACACAGACTCTACACCCAAGCTTTCCAGAAATATTGCAGCCAACAGTGGAGCAAGAAGAGAAAGAAAAGAATAAAACTTGGGTAAGGGCACAAGACTGGGTTGCATGAAAACTTTACCCTGTTTTGATAAATACTGTGATCCCACTGTATTATAAAAACCTGAATGATTAACCTGAATGATTAAGCTATAGAAATAATTACCATTTAAGGGGGGAGGGAGAAACCAGATTGTTTCAAAAATGTGTGATGATTCTTTTTAAGCCTGAGAACCGCTCAGTAATATGGGTTGGAACAGCATAGAAAGGTTAAAAAAATAAACAAACACCTCAATTTGACAGATCCGTGGGAAATTTGCCCTCTCATATAAAGATTACACAAGAGCTCTCAGGGATGCTTCACACTTCCACTGGCATATAGGCTAGCCCTGTGCCGTAAAGGTGACACCTTGTCTAACTGATTTGAAATGTTAGTCGCTTGGATGGTGCTGGCTGAAATTGGAGCCAGCGACCTTTCACCAAATGCCACAGTTCAGCCTCTGAGTGGGGCAGTGGGTAGTACTGCAACGGGGACTGAAGGCGGACACTGCAACAAACCAACCCTGGTGCAGGGCAAGCTCTGGAAAGAGGGCTGTGGAAGGAGATGACTGCACAGTTCTCCCCTGCTGGTGGCTACACGGGGATGCCATTCAAATGTGGGCTTACGTATTACAGATAGAAAGCTAAAAACCCAGCTCAGAATGTGAAAAATGCTAACCATAAAATGTCAGCCTACAGGCAAAACCAAAACACTGGAAACTGACCTAGCAAACATGGGTGGTATTGCCTTTCCTTCTATAACCTTTACCTGCTGCCAGTATGGTGTCTTAAAAATAGATATATGCAGCCCCAGGATTCCTGAAGAGGTTGAGGGCAGAATACAGCCGAGAAATTACTATAACTAGACAAAAGTGTCTGCTGTGGATACCGTCTGTCAAGTTGTGCCAACAGACTAGTGAGGCACTGCAATCCAAGCTGATACACAGAAAGCCAGAAAAAAGCTGTAAGGGCTTCTGACTATTCTCTGCTCAGTGTATTAAATAAAAAAATTGCATCCAGCTATAGCTCTGGGGACAGGTGAAATTAAAAAATTAAGATCTAAAAGAGTTGTGCATAACAACAGTCGTGCACTTTCCTCTAGGAGTAGCATCCAGAACCTCAGAGAGGCTTAGAGTCCTTCTCAGCATGCTGCCTGCTGTAGCTGATGTAGTGAGCTTGGAGCCTTTTAAAGTGTGATGGGGTATGTGCCAGAGCCAGCAAAAAAGGAAATGCTTCGGATAAGAATGTGCAATTCCTTTGGGAAGTGTTTCAGTGTGTGAGGTAGGAACTCCAGCTGCTCTTAACACCTTCACTCGTCAAAACTGAGACAGACTTGCTGTTTCTTTTGAAATCACAACGAAAAGACAAAACAGGTGCAAGGATTGCATTTTTTTTTCTTTTACAAAAGCGAGAGCATGGCCATATCCAAGTGGTTGGCTGCTCACACAAAGAGGCAGAGAAAGCAGCATTGGCCCTAGCCCAAGAAAGAGCAGCCCGTGAAGAAAAGCCTGGGCCACAGGAGTCCCCCAGCACACGGCTGTCCCACTCGCTGTCTGGTCAGATGAAGTCCTCTCCCACGTTACGGCACAAGACTCACAGGTCGGGGTAGTAAACCCTCTTTTTGCAGGCTGGCACCCAGGCTGGCAATAAGGGCATCTCGCTGGGAGATGTGGGTTTGAGCCTTCTCCCAGAGGGGAATTAATCAGAAATTAGACAGCATACCGCATGGTCGCTGTTTGTGGGTGCTTGATTTTGCAGGTGTGTATCAGGCAAAGTACATAAGCCGTGGTCTGCTTCTTTCCCAGAGTAGAGTTTGGCCTACAGAGGAGCCAGATCCTGTGCAGGGATAGACTTAGGCCCTCACAAGAGTGAAAAGCAGGTGCACAAACAGAACAAGAGCTCAGTGGAGATTTCCAGGACTGTCCCAATCCTTTAAGGGCTCAGGTCCCTGAAAGCCCTGTCTTCACTCACAAAGCCTCATCAGAAACAGCATTTTCAGCAGAAACTAGGCCATTCAGTCCCTTCCAGAAACACATTGTTCTCTATCGCTTTGGAGAACAGATGCGTATATATACACCCATCCAAGGTTTGTCAGTATGCCTCCAACTGCCCCAAACACAACCTCTGTCAGAACAAGGGCCCCCAGGTTTTTTTCTGTGTGAGCCCTCACAGAGCATGCCTTCGCACCATGGCCTCTAGGTTGCCCCCCACTCTTTTCTTCTTGTTTTACAAGAAGAACCAAGCCTAGGCAGGCTATCCCCACTGGTGTGTGCAAAATCCCCAGACAGGCAGGTTTATAGCTCATTGCACCCACAGATAGGGGCTCCCAGACCACGGCTTGAGTGAATGTTCAGTGGCAGTCTACCCAACAGCAACACCTACATGTCCCTTAGCTTGAGTTTGGCGAAGGCAAGTGGGCAGTGAGAAATGTCAGATTTGGACTGATTCAAAAGGCTTGTGAGCCACATCCATAAACTGTACCCAGGCAGGTGGACAGCCCATCTAGCTTCCAAGCGCTAACATCGTGTTCCCAGCAGCATGCTCTGAATCAGCATATTAAATGTCAGTATGCTTTGTGGGGATCTTCGCAACTTACTTCTGCTTGCGCAGCAGAATCCTTTTCCGTGGTAATGCACACTCCCAAAATAACACAAAGAACACCTGGTGGGGGGTGCTAGCGCCACGCATGTTCATTTTTTTCATCAAGAAAGCAGGTTAATTTCTGGCAAAGATAGCCAGCTCATCACAGCAGAATGGCACCAAGCTGTCTATACATGCTCTTGATCTGATTCAAAATCCAACTCCAAAATGTCATTTTCCATTCTTGTGTAACTGGATCTGATACAGTGCCAACTGGCAATATCAACAGCACGTGTCAGAATTAACATGCACTAATGTACATGTTTCACAAATGTTAATTCTCGATCAGAATAAGCCCACACTGAAGTACAGTCAGTAACTTCTGGGGCCTAAAAGCAACATGTGAAGGTGTCCACATTAGCATTTATATTTATTGCCAAAGAACTAGAGACTGGTCTAGGAATGGTCACTCACAGTAAGAGGCTGCAGAGTCTTCCCCCCAAGATTTTTGGGAGAGGTCAGAGTCAGATACTCTGGTGATAGTCTGTAGCTTGTCTGAGGAAGTTGAATCTTCCCCTAGTTACTGAATGTAACACAGTATTTCCTTGTAGCACAGTGGCTTTAGTGTAATCACAAATGATAAAAGAAAAAGCAAACATATTTTTCCCTTGCTTTTACTTTTATTGCTTCCTTTAATGCAATCTTTTAATGCCTTTCATTGCCCAATGCAATTGCACAAGATTTCACTTAAAAAAATCTTATGAAAATATGGCTCATTTGCTCTCTTGCTACAGAGGTCAGACAGTTCAATCTTGCAGTGCTGCAGTGTGTTCTTTGGTTCAGCTGTAAGGCATTTCTTCCCATCTGCACAGTGACCCCAGCAAGCTTTCTTTACTTAGCCGAATGCTTCTTGACTATCTCAAGGTACTCCTTCACATCGTCAGGAGATCCCAAGACAATGGGCACTCTTTGGTGGATATCCTCAGGCACTATATCTAGTATTGCTTGATGCCCAGTTGTTGCTATTCCCCCAGCCTTCTCAATAACAAAAGCCATAGGATTGCATTCATAGAGCAGTCTCAGCTAGAAGAGAAAACCCAAAATGGCAATGGTCAGCCCAAGCAATGCTGAGAATCATGAAATGTAAATATATTTGGCATTTGATTTAAAACCAATCAACACTCCAAGCACTCCATATTTCATACAAACTTTGACTCAGGAATGAAACTGTGCAGATTTTTCTTTTAAACAAAACAGTGAATGCTGGATTTGCCCAATTTGAGTGGTTTCTCCATAGCTCATGTTTGCATTGTGCTCTTTACACAGAGATAAAGTTCACATGTAAGACACAACCTTTAACAAGGCAGCAGACCACGTAGGCCTGTGTGAAAAGAAAGAAAAACACTGGCCCCGAGTGTGCCATTAAGTTTCTCTAATGAGTAACTGCATCTTATCTGCAACCTGAAGCAATAATTTACGGACAATTACAAAACAGATGAAAGGTCTTTGTTGAATAAACAGTCCCCTAGTCAGCCTGTAAGTGTGTGATCTCCCCTGACTGACTGTCATCCTGGCAGAGGCAGCCAGGCATAGCTCCTCCCGATGAGGCAGTGTCACCAAGTACAAGATGCAGACGGTTTTCTCTTTGGCAGAGCTTCTCCTAAGGGGCACGCTACATTTAGGCTTCCTACATACTGCCTTGTAATAGGAATCTCAGGGTAATGTGGATTGTTTACTTTGCTTTGTAATGTTTCGCTTGGTTGAGGCCAGCATGGTTTGAGCTGAGATAGTACAGAGAAGCCTCTTTGAACAGCACGTCCCCTGGTACATTCCATAATCTGGATATGTTTGGGGATAAAGAGGAGTCAGTGCAGTTGAAACAGGTTAGCACCAGCCCTAAAATTGGTGTCTGACAACAGGCTGGTGTCACTCATAACAGAGTGTGGGGGGTGGCTGTACTCACACACCAGAGGTGCAAGCAACCAAGTCATAAAACACATGTTCTGCAATCAAAATACTGATCTGTGATAGTGAAATATCTGGATAATGTAACATTTTCTATAATTGGGCTTATTCAGGTTTACCTTTCCTTTGGGACTTTTGGAGTTAGCAGGATACAAAAAGATTCCTCCATACACCAGTGTGCGATGCACATCAGCCACCATGGATCCTATGTACCTCCCACCATATGGTGAACTGCCATCCTACAGAAAGACATTTAAATAACTGTAACTTTCAAGAACATCAGGTTAATCTTTTTTTTTTCTTCCCCTCTCTTAGTGGTCCTAACATCTAACTCCTCCAAATCGTGCTCCATTGACAATATTCAAGGTAGTTTTGGAGAAAATTCCAGTTTCCTCCTCATTTTCTAATTGGGAAAATCCAAGGAAAAGGACTGACAGAAGATTTCAGGACAGATGAGTGGTAGCACCAACAACAGAAAATGCATCCCAGCTCTCCATCAGTGCTCTAACCCTTGGAAAATACTGCATGTCTAGTAGCAAAAAGATCAAGTGCTAGGAATTGATGTTGTTTTTTTTTCTTTTGTAGCAGAAAAAATTATCAAGGAATAAAAGAAGTGATCCTTCCTACTTCTACACATTTTTGCCACGTTCTACAACTTTTTTGGTAAGAAAAAGTTAATAGTTGACTACTGATATTATTTCTTTATTACAGTTCAGAGAGTATATTTTAATATCTAAATAAACAACACCTTAAGCCTGGCAAGATGCCAGATGAAAGTGCCAGTCTTTGTTCAAAGCAAGATCAGGAAGTCAAGAAGGAACACTTAACAATAGTAAATGTTTACGCTTCATTGTCGACGTAATAACTCCAGTGATGACAGTTGTAAGGCACAAGAACAGACATGATTTTTATGGGCACTTCTTAGAGCTTCAGGCCTCCTCCAGGAAGCTGCACGACCACAAAGTAGACCCTGAAATTACACTAGCTTTTCAAGTGAGAGGCCCCCTCAGGACCCAGCTTGTGTTACCACTAAGCAATGACCCACTGCCATCCCCAATCACCTTTCCTTCTACTCGGATACTGCAGTGAGGAATTAGCAATCTAACACACAGGTCGATCTAATTTCTTCATCACCAGACGAGATTTCCTCTCTACTTGACTACCAAATGCCCAGTTTTGCCTCCAGCACTGTTACTCAGGCTCCCAGCCAGGAAGGAAAATTAAAAAAAAAAGAAAAAAAAAGAAAAAAAAAGAAAAAAGAAAGAAAGGAAAAAAAATAATAGAGGTGCAATGCAGTACTGAAGGATGGTGAAATATCTGGCACATCAACTGCTGCTCTAATTATCACTCCTACATGAAGATACATTTTAAATAGACAGGAAAGGAAAACAAGCTCTGAACAGTGCATGAGACAGCAACTGATCATGAAGTTGGAATTCATGTGTGTTGCTTGTCATCAGAAAGTTTCTCTGAAATAGGATCTTTTACCTCAGGGAATTTTTTCTTTTTGAGATACTCTGTGACTGCAGGATCGAAGTATTTAGCGTAGCCTTCATTGAGACTGTAGATATTTCCCTTCTTTTTGATTTTCACATCCCTATCCACCAAAATGAATTCCCCAATTGCCTAACAATAAGAAAGAAAAACAATTTGTTAATGTTAATTGTCTTGGTTTGTAAATAAATGAGCAAAAACAAATCATACACACCATTTAGGAAAAATTTACTACTTCTGTCACTTTCTTGAATAATTCAGTACCTATGAAAAAGTGGTATTTGCAGTCTAGATAAGCAGTGTTCTGTTTACCCATAAAACACAGACAGAGCATGAATCCTGGGGCCATGCAAGCTTCTTCATACTACCATTCCCAGGTCTCTATCACTTTTCTATGCCCAAAAATGCTGTTGCCTGTAGATTTATTTAGCTCTCCACTCTTTTGCTAGACTTGCAATAAAAGTACAGTTCTGACAAGTTTGGAAAATGAGAGTGCTGGTTGAAGCAATGAATAAACATCTTCAAACATCTGTAGATATTAATAAATTCCAGTTCGTCTTAGCTTGGGCTAACTGGAAGCCTGGAGTCAAGAGAGCAAATCTCTGTAACGAAGGGCTGGTCTGTTTAGTTTTCACTAAAGTAAATTTCCAAGTTAGTGCTAAAAATAAACAAAATAACATGCATGCATGCTCAAAGTTAAATCTGCTATCTGAATATAGACAAAAATACATGCAGCTACTTAAGCTGTTACTTAACAGGGAGCTTCAAGTTATATTTGCTTGACCACGGCAGGTTCTAAAAATTTAATACTGGCAGGTGGCACAGGCTGACTAACTGATTAAAAAAAATGGGTCACTAAAGCAAACTGCTTTCTGCTATGATCAATATGAGTTTTATTTTAAAACTCGTATGGTCAAAGCATGCTAGAACATCAAATGCACCCACACGCATCACTTACTCATTTACACATCATGGTGGGATCTGAAAACACAGAAGAAGGTTAAATATTTCTGCTTCTCTGGTTTACTAAGGTCCTAGCATTAAGGAAAAGACAAACAAGTCTTAAAGGGCATTCTGCATTGCAGAAACCAGCTCATTTTAAATATCACATGATTTGGCACATGCTGCATCTGCTTCACTGACTCGGCTGTCTTCCTGTTGTTGAATCACACATAGCACCGCTGCAGCGGGCAGGCAGAACGCAAAAATCTCTTGACATTATTGCTGATGGGTTATTAAGCATACTTCATTTCTCCATGTTAGCTTGAAAATTGCTCCTTTGTTTGATTTTGAGGGGGACAAACAGTTCTTATAAACAGTACCTTTTTATCCCTAATAAAGAAACAAAGAAACAGAAGACATTCTCACCGGATCCAGCATGAAACAGTTGACACCTCCAGCAGAAGTGGCCAGTACCAGCATTGTGGCACTCCCATAGAGAGCATAACCAGCTGCCACGAGATTACGCCCGGGCTGTAAAGCATCTTTCCCAGAAGGTTCATCAGGGGACACCTAGAATAAGAAGCATAGTCAACTTTACTTCATTTCTATAGCTGGACTCTCCAGGACAGGGATGATCTTCTACTTCATATCCATGCACAAGGTGGCACAAATGCTTCCATGATCCACAACTGAGATTCCTACTGGATGTGCTAATACAAATTATACGGAGGAGACAAACACATTGATCTAGAAATGCTCTTGTATAAGCCTAGTTGGAATGCAGGAAGCAGGAAAGGATTAGGAGATAATATAGAGCTGTGTGCCTTGTTGTAGGTGATGATGAACACAGCTCAGAGGAAGACTCCAAGGCACAGTTAACAAGCAAGCAATGAAACATGACCCACAGAGTCCGCAGCTGATAAAAAGTACTTGAGATTTTTTTTGTTTTCTTCTGCTTCGTACAAAAATGAAGTTGAAAATAATTACTTTGGGATGTATGACAACATACAAAAGATGATTAAAATGGACAGTCAGGTGTGTTTTATGGGACTTACCTTTTCCCCCATCTTGTGACATGTAAATCCAGTATTTCAAGCTCCTTCAGACAAGGTTTCTGCCTTTCAGAGTGACTTAGACACTTCAAATGCACATGCCATGTTTCAGCTCTGGTTTGTGTTTGAAGCCTGTCCTCAGGCTAACAGGACTATTAGTACAGAGAACAAGAAAACCTGAAACCACATTCCCCAAGTAGATGACAACCATGTGGTATTTTGTCTCAACACAAATATTCATGAAATCTAAGACCTGGTTTCTTTGTAAGAGGTAATTCCTTTAGCTGGCTAATAAAATACCAGCCAGGCTTCCATGTACATATAAGTACCTGTCCTGGTTTCAGCTGGGATAGAGTTAATTGTGTTCCTAGTAGCTGGTACGGTGCTTTGTTTTGAGTTCAGTATGAGGAGAATGTTGATAACGCTGATGTTTTCAGTTGTTGCTAAGTAGTGTTTAGTCTCAAGTCAAGGATTTTTCAGCTTCTCAAGCCCAGCCAGTGAGAAAGCTGGAGGGGCACAAGAAGTTGGCACAGGACACAGCCAAGGCACCTGACCCAAACTGACCAACAGGGTATTCCATACCATGGGACATCCCATCCAGTATAGGAACTGGGAAGTGGGGGCGGGGAATCACCGCTCGGGGACTAGCTGGGTGCCGGTCGGCGGGTGGTGAGCAATTGCACTGCGCATCATTTGTACATTCCAATCCTTTCATTATTGCTGTTGTCATTTTATTAGTGTTATCATTATCATTATTAGTTTCTTCTTTTCTGTTCTATTAAACCGTTCTTATCTCAACCCACGAGTTTTACTTCTTTTCCTGATTTTCTCCCCCATCCCACTGGGTGGCGGGGGAGTGAGTGAGCGGCTGCGTGGTGCTCAGTTGCTGGCTGGGGTTAAACCACGACAGTACCTCATCTTCTAAGAGACTAATGCAAATCCCTCACAAATTTTTTATACAAGTGTCTGTGAAATAGCAGATTTAACTTAAAGCTGGTCCTGAAAATGTCTTTCACAAACAAGTTTAGTTAGATTTTATTAAGTCTTCACATACAATTATATTTCATCAAAAGGTGCACAATAATAGTGTTTCCTATCCTACGTGAAAGCATTTTACCTTTCTATAGATGCCAAAGATGGTCCCAATGGAAACAAGACAGTCTATGTTCGATGAGCCATCTAGAGGGTCTATGCAGACTATGTATTTACCCTTGAAAATACAAAAGAGGGAACAACTAGATTAGTGACATTATTTACCCAATTCCCCCAAATAAAAATAGTTTAGTAGGTAAATTTTCTCAGAGACTTTCAAAGAAATATAAACTAAAAGGCTTTTATAGATTATGAAGGAACTGAATTCAAATGTTAGAAATTCTTTGGCCCAGATTTCATTCTTGATTACAACTGTGTGATTTGTGCCAGAGCAGAAGCTGGGAAATCTTTGAAGTAAGTAAGAGATGATGACACTGGAAAGCTGAAGTTTTCCTACAAGTGTTTTAATATATATATATATATATATATGTAAAAACATTACTTTTTAATTATTAGTTTAGCTTCATCTCTTTAAATAATGCCAATCCATTTTGATAGACATCCTGTAATATCTACCATTTAGGCTACATTTTCTCATCTCTAGCAAAATGGCTTTCTGAATTATAAGGAAAAAGACAAATGAAGAAGATCAGCCTTTTTCATGTAGAGCTAAAATTAGAGCCATTAAAAAGGCTGTTAACACCTGACATTCATAAACTATACATTTCAATTTATCTGTGCTCTGAATGGACAGATGCTCAGAAATTACCTTAGCCAGTCTGTGGTCTTATCCTGGTTTGGGGTTTTCCCCCCCCCAAAGAAAAGAATGGTGTCTGCCTATTAAGATTCCTGTAGGTACAGAAAATTGCGAGTACAGGAGAAAAAGCTGAATCAACTGTACCTTTTAAATAGCTTGTTTTCCCCTTATCTTATCCACAGTCATTTTAATAACCATGTGTAACAACAATAAGCATTTATTCGCTTTTCATTTGATTTCACCCTGCATGCCAGAAACTTATTTAAGTCCAGCAATGCTCTACTCTGCAGGTAGGAATTCTGATGAAAACACCATATTAGCTCACATTAAGTTTAGAAAAGCATTAACACTGAGCCTCCCTCAGTGATATTTGAGGATGTAAAATCATGTTTGTTCAGATCTAAAGAAATCTTTGTTCATCCAATGCCTACCAAATCAATTTTGAAGATTTCTCAACAGGGAGAGAAAAAGAGAACTGCTTCGACAAAGCAAACATTATTAAACTTTATAAATTACATTTTAGTTGTTTGTTTTCACTAAATTTTTACTCAGATTTTTACATGATCACACCAAAATATTAGCTAGGAAAAAGGAACTGTTACTGAACGAGTGCATGCAGGCTTGTGAATATAAGTAATAATAAATAGTAAATAAGTAAAAATTATTTTTGTTTCATTTTTGCTAAGTCTTTCATGGGCTTCAAGGAAAATTTGCATGAATTAAAGAACTCGAGGTTTGACCTGAACAGAACAGTTCCTCAGTGTGCTAATGACAAAGCTACCTTACAAAAGGGCTTGACTGAGTCAGAGAAAAGTTCCAGAGATCAGATGGGATAAACAAGAAATAAGTTTCCTCCACAATTAGGAAAAAGGTGGTGGTGGGGGGAAAGGGGGGAAGGAACAACAGAGAAAAAAAAATAAAACAACAAACATCAGTCTCGAGAACAGAAATAACAGAGAGGACAAATGTTGACTGACTGACACTCTCTCCACCCAGCCCCTCCCCCCCATTTTCCAGCATGGAAAAGTACCTATTCTCTGAATTTTTTAGCTCAGTTTCAGTTTCTCAAATCTGAAACAATACACCTGTAAAGGCTGATTTGAAATCAAGCAGGGAGAACTTTTAAAGCTACTAACCCGTTTTTCAGTTTCCACTATCACAGCATCTTTGTTTTCTTCTGACACGATAACACATGTACTGAAGGATGACTTGAGCATGTTAATCACCAGGTCATTGGAAAGGATGTCCAACTTCTTTACCTGATCTCCTGTCACATTGGTAGACCCAGCAATTCCATAGCTAAAGCAGTGGCAAGAGAGAGCATTTTGTGAGAATGGGGCACTACATCTTCCAAAGCGCCCTGTTTCTGGCAACCTTACGCTTGTGAAGTGTCTTGTAAAACAAATAGCACTTTTGGATGATATCTCAGTTCTCTAAGCCTGTTTTTTACTTACTGTTCAGTGGATTCTTGCTGAGACCTGCTAACATTAGCTGTGGTGGCAAATCTAGAAGACACTAAACTGTGAGGAACACAAAACAAGGAATCACCTTTCAATAGCCTGTAAACTATAGGCAAACATAGCCAGAGCAGGCTGTGAAGGCTTAATTACAATAATTATGTTGTTTAATGAGCTCTTAACTTTAAGACCTAAATATTGCCCCTGAATCCTAGCCTACAATAATATAGCTGCATAGCCTAAAAGCTAAGACTTCATTAGAAAACTTATACTTAAAAAGTTAACAATGAATCTGACGACACTAGTTACACCATAACTTCTGTAAGTAATTTGCTCCTGGCTAGCAATATGATGTACAAATCACAGTAGAAACACTTTGCTCACAGATAAATCAACATTTTTATGGTTCAATGTTTTCAGTTTTGATTTTAAGTAGTAAACATTTCATTGGGATTAAAACTGAGAAATACAAATACGAAACACAAATAAAACCCTGTGAGCTAATCAGAATCAAACCATCTGGCATCAGGAAGTACCAGGAGACCTTGTGATAGGTGATTTTGAAAGTATGCAAAAGAGAGAGAGGGGAAGTTCAGCTCTTAGTAGAGAAAAACAATAGCCAGCTCTGCACACATTCTGATGACTCTTACGTACTTCAGCTACGATTCATTGATTAGGCTGAATGCTGGTATTTCAGGTTTTTTGTAATAATGCTGAACACACTACTTTAGGAATGTACTGCATTTCTTCAGTTTAATGCATGAGAAAAAGACCTGGCATAATTCTCTTTATTTCTCTCTCTACTACAGTGGCTTGAACATTTTTCTGCAAGTGTGAAAGTGCTTTTAGAAAACAATGTACTTTGAACACCACGCTTGCAAGCAGAGGCACAAGTCCTCATCCTCAGAGTAAAAACTCCATACAGCCAGCAGCTACAGCTCTCACACATTGTCTGTTGGGGACTCCCGGGAGGGGATGGCAGGACAAGGGGATGGCAGGGTGTCCTGCGAGGAGCCTGCGGCTTGGAAGGGACTGTGGCTTCCCCAGCTGTTCTGCACCTCCGCTGCATCTCAGCTGTCAACAGACACGCATGTAGGACAGACAAGGAATGGGACCTTAGACTGTCATAAATCAGGTCACAGATGGGAAACATTGCTCTTTACTGATAGACATAGGAGGCACATGAAAGGGCTAGCACATAGTGATTAAAAAACTACCACAGTTATATCAAGTCTGAAGTCAAAACAGAGAAAAATAGTTCAATCATACATAAAGTGGAGGATTTTTATTCTCTTTTGCAGTTGCTTCTATTTTATTAACTTCTGTCACCAAATTTTTCAGCTCTTTGATACATTTTGTAATAAATGTTACTCTGTATTGCCAGAGGCCTTTTGTTTATTATTTTTTCCACTACATGGTTTGTAGCGGCAAGTTCATTTTCTGTCTACTACATTTTCCATTCAGTAATGAAGCAGCCCATGCCTAAAGCCCTGATCAGCATACAATTTGGCTTATCAACAAGTATGTAAAATTCTTAGGGGCATTAGTTACCTATAACCAGTTTCAGTTATTTAACACTTCACAAGCTCTAATTTCCTTCTGATGCATCTCCAGAGCAACTCCCCTCTGGCTGACTACAGACACTACTGTTCCTAACCAGTGCTCTTTCTAAAAGCTTTAGACATCCAAAGCTTCATAGAGGAACTCAAGTTGCTATGATGCAATATGAAAAAACTCCACTGAATTTGATTAAACGCCTCATAGCATAAAACGGTGCTTTGATATTAAGCTACTGACTACAATGAGCAATAATCCAGCCATATTTTGACAGGCTTTGTCTTTCAGTCTGTTCGTTTGGTCTTCTGGTTCAAAGCACCCAAACCTGCTGAAAGTTTGCATGACGGTCTATCAGCAGCAGACATCTGTCAAAGACTGCATGCCTTGTATTATGAAAAAGTCATAGGATCCATTCCACTTGAGAAAATCAGAAGTCCAAGACGCTAAAGGAGTTACTGACGGCTCTGCGCAAGGCCGGTTGGGGGGGGTGGATGCAACCCCCCTCACACGCCTTTCGGGTGACACTCCCCACCCCCACCACCCCGGAGGGGGCAGGATCCCGCGGACCCGCGGGGATGCGGGGAGGTGCGGGATGCTACCGGCGCTCCCACCACCACCCCCTTACCCCCCCTTCCCGGGCACCCCGGGACTCACAGGTTGGCGATGCCCGCTTTACGGACGGCGGTGGAGATGGCTTTGATGGCCGTGCAGAGGGAATTGAGGAGCTGCGTGAACTCCCCGGTGCCTTTCGCCCGCCTGCCTTCCTCCATCACGAAGCGGGTCATGGTGATGACATTGGTGTCGAAGGCGGAGCGGTCCGTCATGGTGGCGGCGAGGGGAGAGTGGAGCCGCAGCCGTTCACGCCGCCACTAGCTTCGGTGGGGCGTGGCCGGGTGGGGCGTGGCGCGGGTGGGGCGTGGCGCGGGGTCTCCCCCCGCCCCGGGGGCTCCCCGCCTCCCCCACGCCACGCCGCCCCGCATCCCTCCGGGCTGGAGGAAGACAGGGATGCGGACGAGGATGAGGGTGAGGATGAGGATGAGGATGGAGGGGCCCCCCCCCCCCTTCCCCCGCCTTCCGTCCCCCCCCCCCCCCCCGAAAATAACGGCAGCTGGGAAACCCCGCCAGCATCCTTTTTTTTTCTTTTTCTCCCCACCCAAGCGTGTCTCATTCCCATGCATTATGGGGGAACAGATGCTTGAGGCCATCAGGTCTGTGAATGGCACAGAAAGTGAATGCAACTTCAATGCCCACGCTCCTGAAAGCGCGCCCACCCAAAACTTCAGAAGTCTGCTGTGTTTTCAGCGCTTGATTGCAAAAGTCTGAGCGTGGCATGTGGGTTATGGTGAACTGCGCATAACCCGCAGACGAAAGTAAGCACCTTCTGCCTCACAGGAATGCTCTCAGCCTGACACAGCGGTACAGGAAAAACACACATTTAGTAACCGATTCCATCAAGTATTAACTTCTGTTTAAAAGATCACGCTAACCCCACGTGCACCAATATCTTCAACACCATAAAAAAGCTGCAAGGAAACAGCCACTGGCAGCTGGACCCAACGAGATTTTTGTAACAAACTCTCCTAACTTCAGTAGAAAGATATAGGTCAAGTCCCACTCCAAAAGCTAGAAATTAATGCACCTCATACAAATACTACTGCAAAACACACCTAGGAACATAGACCCTCCTGAATCTCACTCCTTTGACTCCAGCCTTCCTGACTGTGCAGCAAAATCAAGCAATATGTTTTGCTGCTAATGTTTGATCAGAAAAATCCAGGCGCTAGTAAGTTAAACCAAGTTCATCCAACACCTGACCCTAGGTACACCCTTTCTTCACACAATAATTTGACGACTACAAATCTGGATATGGAGGATCTATTCTATACAGTGTAGATTTGTTGCACCCATTGTTTTATGTTTGCATTATCTAAGAAGATAAATCCAATAAATTTTCAGTAGAATACATCCATGAGTTCGATAAGCACTGTCTCAAATCCTAAAATTGAAACCGCAGACTGAAATCATTCCAGGTGGTATCAAATGCAGGGCAAAAATCTTTCACAATGTGCACCTCTTTGCATATATATGTTCTTTCTTCATGCAAAGTACATTGCATATCTATACATTACGTACTTCAAAGGTATGTGTAAATGTCTTCTCCTGCAAGTGCACACAACTTTGGTCTAATTTAGCCATTTCCAGAATTACAGACAGTCCTGATGATATTAGATATAAGTAGCTGTAATGCTCTTCTGAATGGTATATTTCAGTCTTTGGCAAGTGGTTACCAGCCCAGCATCATAAAAATGTTCTTGGAGCAGCAGATGGATTTTGGAAAATTTACAAAACATTGACATTATCTCTTTCTTTAAGGGTAAACAATACTTTACAACCACCTATAGCAGCTACTTCAGTCTGAATAGTTGAGAACAATTAATAGCAAAGATCCCATAAAATTTTGGATGAGTGCACTTAAACTGGGTAGAAGCAAGTAGGCTAGAACAGCACGGGAATATATGACTTATTGTGACAAACCCCAGAGCTGCTGATTTGGGACAATTTACCTTAGTTGTGAAGACCCTAACAAATACATCAGTAACCTGCAGGAAGAACTGTACTTCAGTGTAAAAGAGCCAAGATCAGGTCAAAATGGTTGCAATCTAAGGTTTTGGTATCCATGCCTGAGGATAACTAACCTCTTTCACCTTACTCACAGGGCTATGCATACTGTCCTCAAGTTCTGAGCTGAAACCCATGCCCTTTTGGAGTCAGCGAGGTGAGTGGGACAAGAGTTTTACCCCTCCATTCCTACTGTGGAAGCCAGGTAGAAACAAGCAAGCTGTGAACTGAAATAGCAGTCATTTGAAAGGATGCTGGTTTCACACTGGTCCTTCCAGATGTGCATTTTCCACTGCAGGGAAGTAGCGTAATTATTTTTAGCAGATACAATCTCCTGCAGTCAAGCCAACTCAATATACTATAGAGTAACCCATTTCTACACCCCTGGCCTTAGAATATGTGCATATATTGGTCATTTCTGGGATTCCACTATAGTATAGAAAGTTGTCTTGACATTAAATAATTAAGATCTAATGGTTGATGGTAGACAAGTTGTGAGAATGTAAAGCTTAGTGCCATAAACTGCCTGACACTTACCCAACTTTTCGGGCAGAATCTGCAACCTGCAGCGAGTTTTGTGCTGTGACAACTGGCTATCTAGCCAAGCTCTCTAGCTAGGTTTGTCTATACTAGCCCGAGACTGCAGTATAGGTATATCCTGGGATTCCGCTCAATTCTCAAACATGCATTTGTTAAGAGAAAAGGTCACCAGCTTAGACAGTGTTATATTATGGGCTTAATTTTTTTCCTCTTTGTCAGTATTTTCACTTATCTTAGGACAATACAGAAAGACGTCATAAGCAAAACGAAAAAGGAGATAACACAAGTGTCATAAGACGTTTGGAATACAAATGAAAAATTTTCACCTCCTAAAACACATATGCAGCCCTACAGCAACCATGCTATGTGGTAACTACAAAATCAGTGTAAGGTTAAAAGTAGGTTTTACATGTTGTGAACCTTTACCTTTAGAAATAAGTAGTTAAACATTTATGGAAAACAAATTTGTGGCATTTGAGAAGAAAGGTCAGTGCTGGTTGATTAAACATTGCTGAAACAGCTCACTTCTATGTAGAAGAAAACACAGTCTTGTTTGCGAACAGATGACGTTCAACTAGGCATGGTTCACAGCTGTTTTAGAACTGCAAGCATCCAAAACCATCTAACTTCTTTGGAACAAACTTTTCTCTCAGCACAGAAAATCCCAAATGTATAATTATTTTGAAAGTAAGACACATGCTGGTGAGAAATGCCCAGGTATTTTATTATGAAGGTTGCCCTCGTAGGTTGAAATGATGGCCAAAAAGACAATGGGAGTGAAACCCCTTCACAAAGGCCTTTTTTTCCGGTACTAAGAGTGCCCCTGTGGGAAAGGCAGCCTTAGATGCCACTTGTGCTGAGAAAAAGTTTTCTTTGTTCAAAAGTCTTACAGCTGCAGAAGTTTCGTGCTGCCTGGGTGGACAGAGGGTAAGATCCAGCAAGTCACACTGAGATGACTCGCAAGGCCATGCCACTCCACCAGTGCAGATGCTACCTTGCTATGCCATGAAGTTTAGGGCTGGAGCAGTGTGAAGGGGGTGACTGAGGCTGGTCCTGGCTGCCGCAGGAGATGGATCAGGAGGAACTGCAGTAACGTGCAGAGCTTCAGGCAGGGAAGGGTACCACGTGGGAGATTACCAGGCTGATTTCTAGCTAGACAATCAATCTTTTGTCTTCTTTGCTTCAGAAAGTGCTTCATTTCGCCTACATGAATTTCCTATGCTGGGACAGCATCCCAGAATATTTATTTACAACTGTGACAGCAAAGAACCTCACATCTCGGGACACAGGTGGAAGATACCAGGAGGCATAAACTTATGTTTAAACTTATGTAATTATGAGTACAAATTAGCTAAAAAGTAATTTCTCAGTATAGTAGCTGTAAAATGGGATTAATTTCATATTATGCATTAAATTACTCTGACAGTTTGTACGGATTTCCCTATGATTAATAAGCAGAATTGAATTATAAGGTTGATATTAAATAAAATCCAGTGCAAAGGGGATTTCCTGTACAGTGCTTGCCTACTGCCCTCTTGTGGGAGTATGAACGTTGTCAGCGTTGAGACTGGCTCTGGTGAGAGTACCTTTGCAGTTTTCTGTGGGGTGACAAGGCACTTAACATGCAGACCGTAGATCCTGGAAAGGAAATTTACATGCCTCTGAAATAGAAATATCGAACTATAATTGTTAAATCTCCGTATTTGTTGCTTATCCACAAGATTCCACCAATCAAACAGAGCAAAATATATGCCACCTGAATATTACATTTGCTATCACTTCTCATCTTGTAAAATGTATGAACTAGAAGTCTTTTAAGTAATCTTTCCAAATCTACATCAACAAAATTGAAAAAAAAACCTGCTAAAAACATGTAGACATTTCACTGCACCCAAAACTAAGTTAAGAAGGTAATCAAAGTGTAGTTATAATTTTTAACAGTTCACTTTGCAGAAATAAATAATTTTTGTCATCACTGAGTGACATATGTCATGATTATATGATACAATTTGTCAATGTAACAACCAAATGGTAAAAAGATTGCCTTTTTACATTTAAACCAGGAGCCTGCAAAATTCAAGACTGCTGGAGGAAGAACACTTGGTATAAAAGGCCAAACTCTGTTCTCAGACCCTGCTTCTAGATAGATTAGGTTAGATTAGATTAGATTGGATTGATGGGACAGATCTCCCATTAACATCCTTGCAGATTTCATTGCTGGCTCAAATACCTAGTTATATTGATGTATTTCAAAGTACAATCTGCTCAGGTTTTTCAGATCCTGTTGTTTGGGATGAGTTACATGGACAATGTCAGAGAATTTCAGCTGTGAAGGTCTAACAGGCATTTTTTCAGCTTTGGTAATTTGAACTTTACATGATTCAATTCAGAATTTCTAGATAATCTCAAATGTTTATCAGCACAATTAAAAGTATTTTCTTCCATAAAGGTACAGAAGAAAGAGTCATTAACTTTTCCAGCTTTATTGGCAGTGTGAGGAAGGTCTGACCAGAAACTCTGCTGTTAGTGAGATACATACTATAGAGCATGATGCAGAAACGCGGCATATCTACAAAAGACTCCTTTTGTGTAAGCCTCTGAAAAATATGGCCAACAAATGAGTCTGCGTGACTGTTTATATGGTTATTCCCTGTTGTTCTTTACCATATGGATTCTGTTCCATGCCAAAAGTACAGGCAATAAAACAATGTAAAATGACTGATAACTATTACATTTAAAAAATTAATTTTATCCATAGTTTGCATAGTTTGCCACAGTTTCTAAATTCTGAATAAGTATTAGCTAATCAATATAATTGCCTTGTGATGTAAGTAAGCAAGTAAAGAAAATCAAAGAAAAAACTTTATCCTGAGCCACAGAGGGAATTTGTGCCAGAATGAAAAGCTGGTTGATTACTTTGGGAATTCTCACAGTTTGAGAGTGAAAGAAAATGGGAAAAGGAAGCACTTAACAATACAAGAATTGCATTTCTGTGTATTTCCTTTTGCTCTGCTAACTTGATATTTCTTCCGTGATACAACTACAGACAGTACAGAAGAAAGTACAGAAGGGACATGCCAAGCACATACTGGGTCAGCTCTGGAGAGCTAGCAAGAAAGTTCAACCCAGACAGCTAGGACACCACTGCAAGATGGCATGACTTTAAAAATGGGAGTGAGAGGTGGGTAAAAAGAAACCTATACTTCAGATTGTTATAGACTCCATTTGATTGTGATAGGATTAATAAGCAGTAGCTCAAAATCCTTTTTCATTAACTAGTTATTAGAAAGCTATAAAATCCTGTTCTAAAGTCAGCTTTTATCTTACATCTTCCCATCACTGCTGCAAGTAAGTTCACTTTACTGATGGCAGTGGTAGCAAAAACATTTCCTTTGATAATAACAGTATCACACATGTATGGCCATTTAGTCCTTTCTTTTTACAGTCTCCAGCATGCAAAGGATCTAGTTTGCAACTGGATCTTGCAGGCTGTAGTGTAGTACAGAAAAGGCACTATCAATCTTGCTTGAGATGCATGCTGAGCAACTTTGTCTTGATCTTATATGCTTCTGTTCTTCTCAATCTGTTGTAAAAGTAAATTCACCTATGCATGAGTATGCATGTAGGGTTAAAATGAAAAGGATGATTTTTAAGACTGCTTGAGAATTTAGTTTCATGACTCACGCAGGTATGAATGGGTTGTTTAGGCTAAACCCCAGCCCTCACTTCGCAAATGTGCTAGTACAGTTCCCAGTGCCCGTTCATCACACAACACAAGGCTGATATCCAAAACACAGTATCTGTCAAGACCGGGAGAAACCAGTGTAGGTGGCAATGTCAGAATCAGGCTTTTGATCACTGGGAAATATATTTCAGTTTGCTGAAAATATCCAGGCATACTGGTTCCCAGTTGATTTCAGAACATAGGTAAGAGACCTGAGGGGTGTATCTAGCCCAGGGTCCACCTCCTGCAGTAGCAGCCAGAGGTGCTGTTTAGGAGAGCATGTGAGCCTGGCCACTCCTGCACTCCCTTCTCCTTCTACTCCCTCCATACATAACTGGACTAGGGATGCTAGAAGGTGCATCCCTGTCTGTTTCTTTAGCATCCACTGTCCAGGTATTTTGCTAACAGATAGCCTAATAGGAAGTCATAACCCTAACCCTAGCATGTTGCGAGGTATGGCCCTGCCACTCTAGGAGCCTGATAACAAAGGCAGGGTTGCTAGTTGAACTAATTTCTGTGAGTCTGAGGAAAGTAGCATGAACACACAGAGAAGGCCACAAGGATACCAAGGATCCAGCTGGAGAAGCACTTCTTTACTGTGACTCTGAGGAAATAGCAACAGAGGTTTTTACATGCATGCTGGCTGACAGAGATCTGAACAACAAGCAAAGAAACTGTCCCACAGTGTCTTTCATGTTCTTGAAGGAGACAAAGTGTTACTGTATGCTTTTTATAAGGAAACAGAATAGTAATCAGTGCTTGAAGAAGCAAAAAAAATGTGTGGATGCATCTCAAGCTCAGCAGGAGCTGTAGGTCCCCGTTTCTCTGAGCGTATCAGAGGTATCTTGACTGGCTCGCAGCCCCTGTGGCACCCAGCAAGACCCACAGAGAGAGCCAAGATCTAACCTCCACTTGAGGTGCTGTCTCCAGCTGAGCTGGGAACTCAGCACTGGTGCTTAACCAGGATCTCTTCCTTTTTAAGGATATGGTATCTTCCCGCTGTGAGTACCAGTGTTTCCCTGCTCCTTCTAAGCTCCAGACTTGGTGAGAGGTGTGAGTTAGTTGCCCTTACCCCCTGAGACAAGACGCTGCTGATCGGGGAGAGGCAGTGGCTCCCAAGACACACTGCCTCATGGTACAGCAGGACCTTGGCACTGCATGTGGTGGCCATTGTCACTGTGACACGCTTATTTTCTAGATGAAAAGTGTTGGTACAAACATAACACCATGGCCTTGTAGGCATCACAGAAACACCTGGTTGCCCCCAGTTCTTCTGCCCCTAGAAACTACTTACAAAAATTAGCCAGCTGTCCATCTGAAGTAATGATGGAGTGAGACTTGTAGAGTCCATAGCACTGGATAGAAATTTTTTGGTGGAGGAGGTATTCAGGACTGCTCAGTGCTGCCCAGGGGAGATCCAGCATTGACTGGAGAGAACAAAAAGGGATGCCAGCCCATTACCTCGGAACTCAGACATGTCGTCATTTTTCCAGTGCACGCTAATTCCACAGGGGATATTTGGCTGTTACATCATCCACCTCAGCAAAATATATCACTTTTGATGACAGGTTTGCAAAGGTTTATCCAACCCTTTTCTTGAAAAAGCAAATAAGAGTGACTAGAGGGAGAGACTAGGAAAGATCAGAAGTGCTGTGGCACTGAAGGAAGCCTTCCACTAGGGCCAGATGCTGCCACTGTGTGAGTGGGGCCAGGGCAGTGCAACTGCAGAGCTGACACTGAAGCATGGGAGAAGCATGCATGTGCACCCGCGCGCGCGCGCGCGCGCACACACACACACACACTTCTAGCAGGGCTGGTACAGCTGGCAGCCTATTCATTTTTCTGGGTTGATGAGAACCAGACCTGTTGAGGCAACAACCCGTGATGTCTGCCCAGCCACAGAGCATCTGGAAGCTCATGAAAAGTGTATTATATTGCAAGAAAGGTGAAGAAAGCTGGATCTCTGATCTCAGATGAGAGACAGAAGGTGATGGAGCAGAAAGTGGCTCAGAAGGCCAAAGTCTGAGAATGTGCTGCCAGATGATGGCCCCTGTCAGCTGGGTCAGTGGGAAATCTGGAAAGGAGTGTAAGTGAAAACAGCCAGCATGATGAACTACCCTCATGAACACCGAAAGAGAGAAAAAATGTCCCTTTGGGGTAAAGACACCTCGACAGAGTAACATACAGATAACAATGTCTGTGTTCAGTATTGAGGCAGGTGATTGCTGCCTTCATGCAACTGCCAGGAAGAATATCCTTTTAATATGAGAAGAATTGAGACTCCAACACAGAATACTATTTCGTCTGTTTGTGTCCAAGACGGTCAGGGTAGGGATATAGTACAGCACCATGTCTGCAGATACAAACTAGCAGAGAGATTTGGAACTGCTTTCACCATGGCAAGCTGACTTGAGGAACAACCTTTCATGTTAATCTGATCTGCTCTTCTTTACCATGCAAAACACAGAGCTGCTTAAGCCATCCTTGTAGACCAGATGTTAACTGTTTCCCTGCAAAAAGTGGTATTTCTTGTCTTTATTTCATCCTGTTCAACAACTGATCATCTCACACATATGAAGTGCCTGCAGCTAGGGCTGGCCTAAGGTCTAGGGCACATCGAGATCCCCCAATTCATAAACCATTGTTTATTCCTCTTTAGAATAGCACTAGCCGAGAAAACTCACTGCAAACTGCAGTTAGGTGACCATTTTCTGGGCATGTTAGAGACGACACTGTTCTCTATTTTCACACAGGCTGAGACCAAGATAAAAAAGCAGGGTGGGGGGAGAAAAATGTCACACTCACAGCTTCCAACAAATGGGATAATGATGCTGGGATGGATAAAGATACCAGTACAAACAGGTAACTCATACACATCTGTATCCCCTGAGACTCTGCTTCACTCACAGACATTTTACTAGTGACAGAAAGAGTAACAGCAATTAAATCTTTCAGTATGGTGGAAAAGATATGTTCTCTACTTTTTTCTCTTTCTTCTGTAATACTGCTTGAGGTTTATAAAGTATGAGGTGTAGTTTCCTTACCTGAAACCTCTGTTGGAAGGGTACAAAATAATAAATGAAAATTAACTGTATTCTTGACAGGCAGTCTTTTTTGCAGTGTTGTTAGGAGACCATAACTACATATCAGTAGGGCTAAGAACTTGAAGCTCAAATTCCTAGTGCTTTCTGAGACAAAGCAGCATGTGGAAGTTCAAATCACTAAATGGCTCTGAAATGTCATTAATTTTACTGGCAGAGTTCTTTGTTATTAATTACGACTAAGAATTTATAAGTAAGATTGCTCATAAATTCAGCTAACTGATTCCCTGTTTTGTACCCATCTTCACGTGATACGCTGCGTATGACCTCTGGTAAGAGGAAGGTTCAGTTTGCAGCATGCTGCCACAGGTACGTTACAGCATAATGGTAGAGGAAAACTTTGGTGGTTTAAGTACAGGCCATAATGAAGATGCATTTTTTTTTGTATGCAAGTCTGGAGTGGATGTATTGAAACACAGTATTCAAAGCTCTGTCTTTCCAGTAGATGCCCAGTCTGTTTTCCCTGACTTGCATCATTTCAGTTGCACTGCTCATTGCCTATGACGATGATTGCTGTCTGGTCTCCATGAAACAGAAGCACCTCCAAAAACCTGGAGGAGAAGTCATGCATTCCACTAATGAAATGAGATAAATAGTGGGGAGCAACTTACAAAACCAAGCAAGAGAATAGCCATGATCTAGCAGAGCTGTTGTGCTTTAGAGAAAATATTCAGATGTGATACTTTAGAGTAGGCTGGAGTAGGCTGAGGCAAAAGGTTTGTTGAACAGATTTGAATCATATCTCCACTTAAGTCTCACGTTTGTGCATATGAATGAGCACAGAAATGCTATGCCTCTATTTGCACTCTCTGGAAAGCCATTAGTACAGAATACAGTACAGCATGCTGAGTAAGATATGAGCAGATATCCAGCACTTACAGATAGCACTGTTCCCATCTAAATGTAGTATCTTTTTACAAAGGTGAGACGGTACTTTCCAGGTGACAAATTAAAACAGTGAGAAGTCTTATAACAGTAAGTCTATGCATGACAAAGGATAGTAAACCCAAGGGTCAAAGGGTCAAGTGACTGAGGTATGTTCCGATTTTCAAAGGACTGTGGGTTTTGCATATGTGTGTCTGCACTACCATACAGAAATATATAGGCATTGGTTTTAGACTTGCTTGGTTAATCTTGCTAGCAGCATGGAGGTCTGCATGAGCTAATTAACAGTGTTTTCCAGGCTACTGGATAAATAATCTCAATACCTCATTTCTTCCCAGAAGGAAATTGGCAAGGTACAAAGTTGTGAGCACCATCTTCCAAATCAAGGAAGTGAAAAGCTATGTGCTACAAAAGTTGAATTATTTGCCTAGTCTTTGCTGTTGCTTTCAGAGAAATGCAATACATCAGAGCGGCCTCACTCATAGGATAGGCTGTGAAGATAATCAGCTAGTAAAGCACTTTGATATCCAAGCACAGAATACGATGCAGAATTGCAAGCTACTTATTTTTCTCTTCCTAAAATGAATTAGTAGTAATAAGTCTTTTCTCCTTTCCAAGTCCCAAATCCCATGCTATTTCAATCTGGCTCTGTTTAGCAGTAGCACCAAGATCATCAGTATGCCTCCTTTGATAATAATTGACTTGTAAGTGGGAGCAGAGTTCTGAATGGAAGGGCAGGCTTCCCATGCCAAGCAGTAAGCCTGGCAGCATTGGAAAATCAAGTTTACAGTGGTGAGGCTGAGACACAGTTATACAAACCGCTGTCAGAATTGCATAGCAGAAAATGAAAACACCACTCTTGAGAGCTGAAATACACTACTAAAGTCTTTATAAGCAGTGTCTGTCCAAGCACAAGACACACTGCCACCTGAAAACAATAGCATGGCACAATGCCAACCATCCAAAAATCACAGTATGTGCACTCAGAGAGGTTTCACTGCCTACCACCCTGTGCTTGTCTGAATGGCTGTGAGTGACACCACAGAAGGACCGGAGAAGGAAAAAGCAAAAGCAGAGCAAAAGTTTCCAGCATCCTGTCTCTAAGGAAAAGCTAGAAACACAGTGATCAGGGATGAAAAGGGTTTCTAATGTTGCAAACATTAAAGCAATCTCTTTCCTGCTGCTTAAACCCTGCTTAGTTCAGGAAAACAGGATTTTCATCATGAGAAAATCATCATTAAATGGTGTTGGAAAAAATGAAATCTGGTGTTTAGTCATAGACACTTCCTCTGAGAAAAAGCCACTTGCTTTAATGTCAACTTTCCATTGGCAGGGAACTGCTCTGCAGTACCAAGGTTCCGCCATCAGATGGCAATGCTTATTTATGCCAAACTACTGCAAAGCTAGCGCCTGGCAGCCCTCCGGAGTCGGAGGCTGGTCAGGGCAGCCTCACGTGTCTCTCCCTACAAAAGAGGTTGTGAAGCTTTTAGCGCTAATGGTGACTAAGTAAACGGCGGGGAACAGAAAGTCTGGCTCTCTTCTATACCTGCAGAGAAGAGATTGACACTGTATTTCGAATCTACTGCTAATAGAAAGTTATAATTTAAATGCTACTGGGAATGGTGTATTCGCTACCCTGAGGACTCTGCTCCTGCTCACCCAATACTTGTCACACTCCCACAGCTGTCCCAGTCTGGGCCCTTCCAGGCAGTTTCCAGTGGTGAGCGAAGCTGTTTTAGCAGTACAGGATTAGACCTTCTGCATTTGACATCCCTTCGTACTGCTGTTGTGATGGCTGTCATTATTATTTTTAGTACAGTTGTTGTTTATTATGAAGGGCATAATTTTGTAGCAATAGAAGTAAATATTGGCACCATACAGACAGAGAACAAAACCACAGTCATTGCCCTACACAGTCCACAGTCTGAGAATAAGAGAAAACAGACAAAACCAGGCATATAAGGATGTGCCTAGTTTTACAGATGAGCTGCTGCGATGCTTGTATGGACAAAACTTCCACTGCCATTAAAAACTTCACTATCAATTATTTGCTTTTTCCTCTTTGCATTCTGCAGTCTACATGTCATTCTGAGAGTGGTATTTTGCTAGTGTGTGCTGAATAGATGACCTTCAGAAGAAAAAAATTTTTATGAGAATTGAAAAAAACCAACAAAAAAGTAACCTGTAGGAATAACATATATTGAGTTGGAAAAGATAATTTTCAATGCTCAAATTGGGTGAGGTTGCCAAGTAACACATCCCTAACTCTTCCAGCTTACATAAAGAAAAAATGGCAAACTGTCCTTGCACATTCAGTGCCTCCTTCTGTTTGTAAGCCCAGATCACAGTTCAGCCATTTATAGGCTGAATACAAAAAACAATTAAATAGGCCCCAGGTGTGTTTTGTGACATGAAATCCTTATGAGACAGCAGGAGTCAAAACATCCTGCCCTCAGCTTCCACTGTGTCTTAATTGCAAAGGATGAGCAAGTACTGCACAACCAGGCACAGCTGGAAGTTGATTTAGCCCATTTTTATGGCAGAAAGAAGATACTTGTTTTTATAATGGCTAACAGGATTTCTCTTTCATGCCACAGATACAGGCCTAAGTAGAGGATTATACATGTATTTTATCCATTACAGATGTAATAGCTACATAGTGCTCAAGGTGAATTAGATGCTCTAGAGCAGCTGTCTCTAAACTTCTTTTCATCGTGCATCCCTGTGAGTAAAAATTTGAGTATGCACTCCAATATATATATATATATTTATTTATAAATTATATAAATGTACTACCATACTAATGTTATGTACATAATAGAATATACACAAAACAGAAATGTAAAAAGGATGACATAAAGATAAAATAAACGCTACTTAATTTTTTTTTTTTTTTAATGGTAAAAACTACTGTCTTCCTGCTCCCCAGTGGATTGTCTTGTGTACCCCCTGGGGTGCAGGAACCCCAATCTGGAGACCACTGCTCTCCAGACAAAAGCTGTGAGGTCTGATATGCATTGTCCCAAATCCGGCCTAAAGGATGCTTCTGTTCTGATTTACACAGGGTATGAGGTATCTCCCTGTTTGAAAGGACAGGAACATGCAGCATCCATTTAACCTCCTTTATGTATGTGGATGGTTGCAAGCAAAAGGTGTTCATAGCTGAAGGGGATTTAAAGAGTTATTGCAAGACTGGCACCTAAAGATTAATAAGCTCTTGGGATCTCACACAGCAAACAGTACAGATTTTGAGGGACAAAAAGATGTAGAGTGTGTGGCCACTTGTTTATGAGGTATTTATGCATTGCAGAAGTTTCATGCAAGTGTTTTTTAATGGCACTTGGAGGAATGCTTCAAACTGAAATTTAATGGGGAAGAGCTTTTAGAAACAAAAGAATGAGATTAAATGAAACAAAAATAGATACTGAGAAGGGAAAAAGAGAAAAGGGAAGGGATGAGGACAGGCAAATGGGAGAGCAAGAAAGGAAAAATATTATGCCAGCACCATAGAACAGGTACTAGTGCTGCTTTATGAAAGCAGATGTTCACAATAACTGTGAAAATCTCATGGCAGAAATATACAGATAGTTTCTCAAATGCTAACACTGTCCTTTAAAATATTTTTTGCAACCCTGCATGAGAACCGTACTTTTTCTAATTTTTAAATAGTATTTGTATATAATACAATCTTCAGCTCCTAAACTTGAAAACATTCATATTTAACCATAATTTACCTAATTATACTATATTGTTACCTTATCAATACCGGGTTAATATCAAGGTATTCCCAAGGTAATAATATAGTATAATTAGAATGAAAAAATATTCTTTCCAATAAACTGCTGAGACATTCTCACTGTTTGACTTCCTGAAAATGAGAAATGATTGACTAAGTTAATTTAAGATGTTCCTGCTGCTCTTCCTGTTTTTTGTCATGTAGAAAGAACTTTCCATAGAAAATGTCTCCCTGGGCTCAAATTCTAATTGACCCATGAAAATTGTAGGTGAAGTTTTTAGTCAGGAGTTTGAGCATTCAGGGTGAAAGACTATGAGTTTCCAGCAGTACTTCGTCTCAGCCTAATTCTCATATTAAAATTTATGCACTGACTCCTGCAAACCCCATGTCTAAAACTAGCTGTGAGATACCTGCTAGCATCTGCCATGGCATCTCATGGGAAGCATTTTGGTCCAGCCACATAAGCCTAGCTGAACAGTTAGAACTGGTATGAGGCATAGCACTACTCTCATTTCAGGTTTTAACAGTCTTAAGGCTTTTCAACTACAAACCTAAGGCTACTCAAGCAGCCCTTCACTTTCTAGGAATAACCCAGTTTATCAGCATTTGTCTGAAGCTTTTTGGATGCCAGTTCCAAAAGTAACTTGAAGGCTGCAGTGAGCACCAAATCTTAAGCCAGCCAATAGCCTCTGCATTGCCTAGATCATGTCATAGTTGTTTGGCTCGTAACCCAAATCTGACATTTATGCAGTTAAGTGATCCCTTTATACAGAAGCATAAAGGATTGCCATCTGGGCCCTATTATCACCAGTCTTATATTAGCCTTGGGACCCCCTTCCAGACTCAGCACTATTCATAGTTAATAATTCCCCTTGGGCCCCAAATTTAGATTAAAAGTTAAATTTAGCCAGCTCGTTATTTACCCCAGCAGCCACTTCTGTCTCTACCTAGTTTGTCAGCTTTCTTTATGACAAATCATAATCTCAGACCTAATCTCAATTTTAGTCATAGCCCAGTAATGACTTGAAGCCCTAGACCCACTAACCACAGGGAAGGTCTTACCACAGTTATGTCCCCAACAGCACTAAGCCTTAAACCCAGCTTCTCGCAAGGCCAAATCCTAAACCAAATATTAATCATAGTCTCAGGCATCCAACGACTGCTGCCAGGTGAAATCCAAATGTAGATGCACCTAAACCAGGATCAAGTGGTCCTTTGTTTACTAAGCTGTGATTGAGGTTTGCAGGTCACCTACTAGCCCTGTTCCAAATCCAGACTTTGCCTAGTGATCACTGCATCCCCTGCAAAACTCAGAGCTAATCTTAGCTAACTGGATCACTCCTGTCCAATCCTAAATGCAACCCACTTTCTAGCAATCTCCTGAAACTTGGACCAGTGCTGTTTCCACGCCAGACTGCAATCCAGCCCAGCAGTCCCTAATGCTGTCAGAAGTAATTACAGCCCTTTGGCCAAAGATAGACTATGCATACCCTAACCCCAACCACAGTTCTAACTTCAGAGGTTGAGCATACCCATTCTGCAGCCTCTCCTTCACAGAGGACGGCAGCTTCAATGTTCATACGTTGAGGTGTGTATTTGGGCTGTCATTACACTGTGGCAGAAGCACTTAGGTCTGTTGACCTAACGTGATGCTCCTCCTGACTACTGCACACAGACTGCATGGGCATGCAGTACATTCTCGGCTGCTTGTCTCACTCCTCGAGCAGAACCAGAAGGGCTTTCACTCTTTTGCATGGCCTGTATATGTTTTTAAAACACGCGGCCATCTTATTCCAGATACTTTCTGAATTTGCAGAAGCTGTGCACTGCTGCAGAAATTCAGACTTTCAAAAGAATGAAAAAAAGTTAGAAGAGTTGCAAAAAAAGTTTGAAAACATGATCTGAACATACCGAGTCACTTCCCTGAAGTCCGCACAAAGCTTAAAACAATGATAGTTTGAGGCTTGGAATAGGCTTAAAAGGTATTTTTAAATATTGCACTAATCAACATGTGTTAGCTGAAGGGATGTAAACAGCATTAGGGGATGTGACAGATGGACTCCAGCAAACCTGGCCATGGCAGTTTATAGGGTCACTGGCCCTTGCTGTTTCCCTTCCCCTTCTGCCTGAGGTTACAGTCGCCCAGGCAGCCTGAGCAGTAGTTGCCATGTAGCTGCACCTCTGTGCGGCTCCAGCTCACTTTGTCATCTTTCAAAGGCCTGAATTCAACTCCCTCAGGGGTCAGCAGGTCACATTAAACCCCAGGTTTTATGGTGGAAAGCAAGGCATAAACCTGAATAAAGAACTGTCCACTACAGAAACCTCATAGGCAAGTCTTACATGCATTTATATAGTAGGTTAGTTGGAGTTTAGCCAAATTATTTAAGACCATACAGGCTAAGCCAGAGCAATTTTTTTGGTATATGATTGGATGAATCACATTTGAAGCTGAAAAGGAAAACAGTGTTAAGTGACAGATAAACTTCTTGACCTACTGCATTCTTCTAAGGACAAAAGCAGCAAACAAGCTATAGACTGTAGTGGCAATAGAAAACTCCACTGAGCGCTTTTTTGGCAACTTGCCATTCTATGAATGCTTAATGATATATCTGAAGTAAAAAAAAAAAACCAAACGTTCTCACATTTAGCCCAATTTTTCTTTCACTAATTTAACGTTTTCTTGTTTACAATCCGAAGCAAGTAGTTTTGGACCTGGAAAAGGCCTGTGCTGTTCCCCATTGTTTTTCACCAATAATCTCTTCATTTTCAACTAATAACATGCATTTAATTCACTTTTAAATATTAACATTAGTGCCAGAGGATGCAAGTTCAGCACACAAAGGCCTGTCTGAATAAGTACAAAATTTCTGAGTGGGTTTGAGCTATGGTTATTTTGCTTCACATAAATTAATTTTGCTGCAGGTATACCCTGTTGGTAGAGATTATATCCTCTACTGGAAGTTAAATCAGCTTGTCAGCAAATTTGGGTGTCCTGATTTTACATTAATTACACAGATATTTAGCAAGTGTATTCTTGCTTCCCACTGAACTCCTTCTGTTTGAATGCTTTTTATAAAAGCTTTGCTATCTAAAATGGCTTGGGGAATGTATGGCATTATGGAGCTCCTTTTAATGAAAAGATAGATCAGGGAATCTAAAGGGAGAACCGAAACTCCTGTGTTTCAAATTCTAATGCCACCTTTGACGCTGGTCTCGTGGAGACAAAACAAAAACAGTCTTACAAAGTTGACTGGTGCTTGATGGACAAAGCTGCGGCAGGAGAATGCAGGGTTTCTGCACACCACCACACACACTTCTTTAGCCTGTGTTCCCTGGGCTGCTGATCTTCAGACCCTGGTCACAACTGCACTTTCCTTCTTGAAACTGTGCAGGGAATGGTTCATAGATGCAGAAAGAATTTGAATAACAAAGTACTGACATGCTGGCCCAGCACCACAACAGGGAAAAGGCAAAGGGTTTTGTTGCCTGATGGTCTGAAGAAAAAGAGCTCTGAACAGATGTGAAGTAAAAAGAAGGAGCCATGAATAGAAGAAAAATAACATGTTTCTCTAAAATAAGGACAGTGTTTGTATCAAGAACATGATTCAGTGGAACATCGGGAATCTCACTCTCACTGAATGTCAGGCCATCTCTGTACTAGAATGAACTTAAAAATCTGATTTTGGAAATGTAACTCTCTGTTTTCTAGATCTGAGTTTTGACAGCAGGCAAACATGCACTGCAACTGTTGGGATGATTCTTACTGGTTTTTTGAACGAGTTTCAGTGTGTTGCCGGCGGAATAGCATTTGTGTGATATATACTCTCTCCTTCTTCTCTGCCACAACAATCTGGTAGGCTACTGTCTTTGCCTTTGGCACACTAATTTTGTATGGTCAGTGAAGTGTTTGCTGTTAAATTTGCCTCAGATGACAACTTTCTTAGAAACTGTCACTGCTGTTCAGTATTTACTTTGGGTTCTGTTTCAAATGTTTTTTGGTTTTTTGCTTACACTGCCAGCCCCATAAGCTCAGTCTGCTGCCTAAGTTGGGTTCGTACTGCATCTCCATTACTACTAATAAGGAAGACTCCACAGCTCAGGCTTTGTTAACACCTCTGTAAGCTGGGGAAGCAAGATAGGATACTTGGTCCTCCCCTTAGGTCTCAACCTGCTCTGTAGGTTTAAGAGTAAAAAGCTGGGAGAGGTAATTTTACCTACAAAAGTAAGCAGGTGGGCTCTTATAGGAAAAAGAAAAGTAAAACCTTGGACAAATGAGTGGTTACTGCTTTCACGTTTTCCTTTTTTTTGAATTTGTAATTCTGTTTTCAGTCTGTTAATTTCAGTCTGCAGAACAAAATAAAAGCAGAAGACTGCTGGAAACACTGGTTGCTTTGAAGAAACAGAGTAGAGTTACAGTCAAGATAAATGTACTTCACTGAACAAGCAGAGTAAGGGCTATCTGGTGGCTACAATCAACACGTGGACTAAGGTAAATAGTGGCAGATTTTAAGTTCTACCACCCTGTAGAAATTTCAGGATTTTTTATGTATGAACATGAAATAAAAAATAATAAGGTTTTATGTAAAGTCATGGGCTTTGAATGAGATATTATAATGCTTCACAAATCAGGGACTCATGGTTACTATGACTAGTAGTGGCCAGGTATCTGTAAATGTTATACTGTTTCTCTGTATGCAGTGAAAGTCAAAACAGTAAATTATCAGTAGAAAGCTCCACACTCTACAATAACTGAAAAGCCAAAGGCCACTGCGTGATTGACTGCTAGGAATATCCCCTGAGCAATCAGTTTCACATTTAATCTTTAAGTGGAATTAAAAAAGAAGAATAGTGGAAGCAACACTTACGCAAAACATGCCAATCTGCTATGTTGTTACAATTTTTCTTTATACTTACACAACTATAACAGTCAAAAGGTCAGGCTACAAAATGCCAAGAGCATCCCCGTGGCTGAACCGTTAATCCTGTGAATGCATAACAAGGTCTGCATGGGCAGTCATAAAATTTTAAAGAGCTACGGTAAACCTCTCTGCAAATACTGCCTTCATTTTTACAGTAAAGCAGTTAAGTGAAATAGAAACAGGTCACTCATCTCCAGTGAGGAACAACCCATTCAGGCCATAATAGTACACCTTATTTTAATCCCCCTCTCCCAATGCCTTTTGCCTTCCCACTGGTATTTCTGAAAGAAGAAATATGAGGGTTAAGAACTGATATTGTCAACCATTAACCAAGTTTTCTTCACATCAGCCTTGTCCATTGCAGGAGTAATTTAACTGTTTTCTTGTCAAAAGGCTTACCTGCAGTTTTCTGGCATGGCTGCTTAACATGCTAGTTTGACATTGTTCTGAGGCCTCTTGCTAAAACTCAGCTCCATCTCTTCTGCAGTTGATCAAAACCAATACCTATGTGCTAAGCAAGAAGGGTAGTTCCTATATGGCATGAAACAGAGAAATGAAAACTAAGAGAAAACATTTCATCGTTTTCTCTCTGAATTATCACCAACAGCCATCTCACATGCAAACTAACAATTACATTTACAAGAACAGGCAAAGGATTGAGTGACATTTGTCCACTGAAAAAGTGCTTTTAAGCTCCACTCTCTTTTTGGTTAAACTTTCAAGAACAAATCTTTATGAAAGAAATCCCACCAAATTCCTATCTGCTTTTACGTTTTCTTTCCTATTATAAAAATACAAATGCATAACAAGGTTTCTTCTTGGCCTTTCTTTGACTTCTCAGGTTATTTGGGAGTTCCAGCTCCCTCCCCAGCATTAGTGATATTTATTTATACAGGTACACGACAGAACTGAGACAAAGTGGCTCCCTTTTCCTTAGCGTTTACAGTCTGTGCCACTTGTCCTGCAGTCAGATCCATAGGAACCAATTTTTATACAAAAGTGTACTTCAAATTCTGTCAGCATGGCTGTGCACTGATCTAAAAAACCAACCATTTTTGTATCAGATTATGGGCCCCGGATGTAAATGAAAACCCAAGGTAAAGTAGTTCCCCAGCTAGAATTTAATACTAGAAAGGACTCTGCCTGAGTGATCAAATTCGTTTTCCTTTGATAATAGTTATCAGATGCAAAACTATCTACAAATACCTGCTCTGACACTAACCTACCCCACATGCTCATTTCTAGCCTACACCACACCCTTATTTCTAGCTTTGAGTGTTCAAGAGAAAGATGATGTTGGCAATTGGCACACACGATGTGCTAGCTGCATGCAACAGCAAAGGTCTGCATAGGCAAAAACTCTCACCCGGCCTTGCAATGCAGACCCTGTGCTGTGGAGGGGGACAAGGCAGACCACCTGAGTCCCACTGAGAGACATGGACAGCAGAGAAAGGAGTGGGTGAGAGAAAGATAAAAAATCTAAACATGTCACAGGCCTGAACAAGGAAAATTCATGAGCCTAAATATAACAGAGATGTCGGTCTCAGTAATTCCCCCATGTATCGAAGAATGTATCTCACGAAGCACACTAAGGAGTGGAAAAACAGAGGGGCAGGAACTGGCGTAATGTGCCAAGGTTGTGTTTGAATCCAACCCATTAACTTCTGCATTCGTGACTCACTACCAACAACGGCCATACAGAGGGCTGCAGGAGAAGGAATGGCCTGTTGGAGTTCAGAGGAGAGGAACCATATGGGGCTTCATATACATCATGCCCTGTGTATGCATCTGCTGTCCAACAGCAGGGAGAGTCTACCAGAGGGCAGACCCATACCCACCTCCCTTTCACAGCACTGCTTCACTCTGGAAAGGAGACAGCGATCTGCAGAGCCGGTGTGGGGACGTGACAGAGGTATAGCAAGAGTATTTGGAAACTGTTTACTACCTGAGGAAACATCATAGTGACACCCCATTTTGAAGCAGGCATTCAATTCCCTAGGCTCAGAGAAAAAATAGGCTTCAGCTCATGAATCACAGTAGGAATTTTACTGGCTGAAGAATATGAACATGATTGCTCAGTAACTCCAAATAATTATCCTGATCAGCCTCAGCTGCTTCTGTTGGATGGCCAGTTAGTCCTCAGGGGACAAGGAGTACAGAGTATCCTTCTTCTCAGTCCAAGTCTAAAATCCACAGTCTCTACTCACTCTTTAGTCCAATTAGAGCAGAAAATTTGGCTTACCTTGCAAATATCTTCTTCCATCCCTTGGAGTAGCTTCCCAGTCAGTAACTCCTGTCATCCGCTCTGTTCCAATGCTGCTTGGAAAACATCAGCTTCGTTCTACCTTCCTTCAAGTTCCCTCCCATTAAAACCAAGAGAAAGCTATGAGAGGAAACACATCAGGAAAGCTCTTTACACCTTTTCCATTGACCTTCCATTCTTTCCATAGGGGAGAAAAGACCAGGCCTCCAAAAGCTCGCTTCTGAATTCAAAGTGTTGCCCAGTTCTAGAAGGGACGGATCCTTTTTGTGCTAGAGAAACATGGGGGTGCTCATCAGAGAGATGTGAACTCAAAACACAGAAGGAAATCTGTGAAATGTTATGGGGGACTTCGTAAAACTCAGTCTTGAATTTTGTCTGCAAGCAGCAAGTTTTGAAATCTTTTTTTGTAACGTCCTTTATTCAGTTTGCATCCATTAATTAAACAATAGTCCCAGACACATCTGTGATGCTTATTTTATAAAAAAATCCAAAGTACAGGAAAGATAAAGGGAAGGAGGAAATTAAGAAATTATCAAAGTGTCATTGTTTATGGAAAGAGAAGAAATGAAAAAGTGAATATATATTATGGCAATAAAGCACCAGCAAACACTTCAGTTTTGAGTTATTATGACAAGCGTTTATTTTGTGGGTATTTCTGTGTTACGGTGGACATGGGTGACCCCATGCTGAACTAATGGTACGATGGTAAGTTCTCAGGGTCCGACAGTCATTATTTGCTAAGATAATATAAGAGCAACAGAACAAATTCACCACAGATGTAAGCAGACATTCAGAGCTGTAAATCTTAGTTTTCCAGAGCTGTGCATTACTATATTAGGACTTAATTTTGACACAACCAAGTGATTATAACTCTTGCTGGAATAAGTATGTAGAAACTTTGCAGAAGCTAAACCTGATTTTGAAGCTTTGCTCTCTTACCTTCTTACAAAACTTGCAGTACAATCATACTGCTTTAGTGCACAATATATTTTATTTTAATCTATTTGTTTATATCTTTACTCTTATAGCAAGTAAAATTCAGTTCAATACTGGCATTACATTCACACAGCATTTGTGCACCTTCTGTCCCCTTGGAAGGTAAACATCTAGAGACATCTGGAAAGGCAGTGTCTTTCCATTGTCTGAGTCTCTGTATGCCACTGCAATATAAACATTTAATAATATATTAGAAGTTCCAGAGTTGCCATGACAGCTATTGCCTATTTCCAGCAGCTAGCATGGGATCTGTAGCTATTAATATGTACGCGGGACACAGTACTGCCTGTAGCTTTGTGCAGATTGTTATTCAAGTTAGCACTGAACTAAAGCATTACAGATCAAGGTAATTTGCTCTCTCAATGGTAGTCTTTTAGAGTATGTCAGTTAGCTCATGATTAGTTAGCATGATCTTTACTATACGGTTCTAATAGTTTAAGGCAACGTTGTAAAACAGCTTGAGTTATTTTAGGATTTGTAAGTCTTAAGTTTTATTCGATTACATATACTATAAATATATATGCTATATATTTAAAAGAGTGATGAATTGTGTGTGTGTATGTAATATAAACATGGTTTCTATAGATAGGGGATTAACTTTAAAATAGAGAAGGACGGGAAATTAATTTAGCAGATATTATGATATAATAATGAGAGACACAGAGGCAATGCCAGTGAATTTATGATTAGTATGTGAAAATTAAACCGTGAATGACCTACACAGTGGTCCTCAGTAAATTAAATTATCAGCATTGCTTTACTTCATTGTGTATTTTATTTATATCAAATAAAATCTTACCTTCTGTGCCTTTTGCCTTTTTATTAGATTTTTTTTCTAGATCCTGGGGCAGCTCAGTTTAATAAAATAAAACCTACTTGATTACTCTGCCAGCTTCAAGTCAAAATGCTAGTCGTTACTTTTGAATCAGGGTAGATTTGCATTGTGTTAACATTTGTTATGGTTAACTACAGGAGGAAAAAGTGCTATAAACTTTGAGGTCATGCAGCTGCACAAATCATTATACCAGTGTAAGCTTTTACTTGGAAGGTTGTGCACTTTTGTCTTTAGTCCTGTATTTTATCCAGTGACTGTTTAATGTAAAACACAGTAACACCCTTGAATGGAGGAGGAGAGGGAACCAAGGACTCCCTCTTACAAAGCAAATATCCTCCTTGTAAGCAGACACGCAGCTTGGGAGCTTTCAAGTAAGCCTGCAAGGGGCCTTTGGGATTTAAGCAGCACCTGAGTAAGAATCTTCAGGTTCACTGTTTTGAAGCTGCACACTGGAACTCTGCCTGACTCCCCTTTCCAGTCTGTTGACTCTGCATGATACTGTGCAAAGATCCTCAAGCTAGTGACACATGACCTAATGTCTATCTTTCTATACAATCTTGAGTATATGGCAAGCTCAGCATCTCTAACCTCGTGCAGTGCATTGTGCTGTAAACACATAGCCTAAAATATTAATTGAATTTTGCTTGCACTTCCTGAACAGCAAAACCTGAAGGACTTATCAAGATTAATTTTCTCAAAGATTTAACATCCCCACAGAGAATACATATGCAAAAATAGTCCCTTTCTTTCCCATTGAAAGTTTTTCACCAGTTGCTATTGATTGTGGGTGCAAACCTGAACATATTTGACTGCGTATTTGGCTGTGATCTAGAAATATTGTCTGTGATGTCATTTCCTAGTGCCAAACATTAAAATCAACCCATCATTGCCACGTAGTAAGCTAAGTCACCTCTTCCCTCGAAAATCCTGATTCCAGAAGGATCCAATGGCACAAACTGGCAGCAACAAACCACTACTCAGGGAAGATGAGTCTGTCTTCCCAACACTTCCTCACTCACATCATACCGACAAGGAGCAAGTTCTCTTATGAGCTCTGACAAGTGAAACAACATGTCTGTTAAGTAAAATGCCTATGAAAAATATGAAATTCTCAAGGATCATACTCACATGTACTCAGATCATAAAAAAGCCAAAAAAACCCTCTTACATGCAGCTGCATCTACTGCATTCCATTCAAATATGACTGCATCAATTTGCTTAAGGCAAGCAGAGGTGTTCCAGGGATTTCTCAAAGCATCCCAGATTACTTACAAAATATACTTGTGTAGCCTACTTTGTTGACTGAATCCTTAAAATGGAGCTTGCAGGAATAACAGAAAACTTCCCCCAAGCTAAAATTGTATCACTGGCACTGCTCACCTATTCAAAAACCTGGGAGCACTGGGTCTTATCTACCACCTATAAAGCCAGTCCCCACCCCATGCAAGCAATGAAGTCCAACGGGAAATATCTACTGTCCTTGAGACATGAGTTAACCAGGTCCTCTACCAAAAAGGCAAATTGTCAAATATTGTTGAAAGAATATCACAGACTAAAAAAAGCCTGTGTGTCAAGCAGACTTACCAAACGACACCCACTTACCAGTTTTCTTCCTTTTGGTAAGCCTGTTGAAATCTCAAACTATTGCGATGTCACCATAATCATACATATCCCCCAGTCATGCTTTTCACCCATGCATACACCAAAATAGTCTTAGGAATGCTACCAGGAGTCCCATGACTAAAGAACTTTTTTCTTCTGATCCTCAGAAACAAACAGGCTTCTTTGGTGATACTTCTAGTTATCTTTGCAACTATTACCATATGGTATTGGTGGCAAAAAAATATATTTCACCTACAGAATAAATGAGACGACACACAGAATTCTTTCATTGTTAACGTACAGGTTTCTTCTCAGTACAGTCTCTTCTCAGCTGTGAACACCAGAGAGGCTGTGAATTGCAAATTAGTTTTGGGACAGAGAGCCAGGTCTTTTGTCTGCCTCATCCAACTTAGCCACAGAAACTTAGTATCAAAGAAGCACAACACTTGTAAACTAAGCAAAACACGAGCCAGGCAGTGATAATTCCAATTATACTTACTGTTCTCAAAGATAAAACAAAGATTCATAAAGAAGCTGATAAATCATACAACAATGAATTAAATTTTATTAGCAAGGGCTGAAAGACTTGAGTTAGTCTTAATACTATTCCCAAAGCATGTTTATTAAGGATATTGTAATTTTCTTTCTTTCTTTCAAATATTCAGGCACTTCATATTGTCAATGAAGATGGTGAATCAGGTTTAGAATTCAAACAGTTCCTCCTAATTGATATTCTTATAATTTTAGTGTAATTCCAGAAAATCTCTCCAAACTTGCAACATATAAAAATTACATGCTATATGTTTTATATATATTATATGCTTGTTATAACATTATAAACAAATGCATTTGTTCTGTGTGTACTTCTTTGTAAATTATGAATACATCATAAGAGTCTAACTCATGAGAATAAAACCTATAATTCATTGATAAGTTGAGGAAAATTATTTTTCAACATTTACAGCCGTTAGTAGTAAGAGGTAGAATCAGTTAGGTCATTTCAGGCATGTAATGCGTATATTACGGAATTATGTGTTGAGCAGTATGTCCTCTTCTGGAAGCTGCAATGTACATTTTTTGGAGAAAGTATCATTTTATTGCTCTTGTGAACCCAGTGATTAGTACATAATCTGAACACCTTTTCAAGAAATTGTTTTTCACATTATATACTTCCACACAGCATAATTTTTTGTTTTGAAATTCTTTGGCTTGTGTCATGCAGAAGATTCAGTTTAAATGTTAATTAGCCCTCCTTGCATTCAAGTCTATAATTTATTAGAGACATATTACATTAGGACAAAACTTACTCTTGAGTCCTACGAAAGCAATGCTGTATTTTGCTCTTTAATCTAGGTGCTTTGGGGTTTCCCACACACACTGGTGCTGATGTGATGGACTGATTGCCCTGAATAGGTACAGATTGTAATGGAGATCCAGCGCATGCTCCGTCAGCCTCTCCAAACACAGTCCTCCAAGTGCTAATGAAAGGATTTTCACAAACAATTGATCCAAAATGCCACTTTGAGTTAAAAAAGGCAACAGCTTTAGATTGGTAAAAATATATGTATATTTCCCTCATTACGGCTGGCGCAGTGATTTTTATATGCCGCCCATCACCCTGATATCTCAACACCTCTGAAATATTTTGAAACAGAAATTCTCTCTCCACCTCATCTACTCTCTTCCCTCCCCAAACATGGAATAAGTAGCTTGACCAGTGAGATTAAATAGCTTGACTAGTTCACAGCTCAGTTCCCAAGTGTGGGAAATGTGGTGAACATGCTGAAGAAAGCTGAGACAAAGAATTATGCTTGTTTTTTTAAATTAATTCTGAATGCAATCATCACCTTGATTTTGAAATTAAATTACCTTTTATGATATTCTCAGTCCAGTTCTGAGTTCTTGGTTCCCAGATTCAGTAACTGGAGGGCAGTAAAGAACAGGGGAGATGACTTTGTCACACTTCCATGCTGTTTCTTTACATTCAGTTTCAATCCGTGCCTTCTCAGACAGGTGTGTATGTCACCTAAATACTGAGATAGTGCTTACTGGCCTGAAAGAGACAGGGAGTTTCACATAAATCTTTCTGGCAGGCTCTCGCACTTATGTCCTCACCATCCCTGCATAAGGTTTCTTCCGGATTTTTAATCAAATGATGCAGGGAGCTGAACCTCATGCAACTGCAGATGTGAGCCCTCTGTCACATTTATTTTTGGTGTTGTCTGGAAAAATTGCACAGGCTGCAGCAAAAGATTTCCGTGTATTCCTGTGGCTTCTTCTGGATGTGATGGACGCAGCTGGTGACATGCAGGGGCGCAGGTGGCAGGAGGGTGAATGCTGCCAGCAGAGCTGAAGGGTCAGCAGCCGTGTCTCAGACACCCTCTGTGCCCAGGTGGCCCCAGAGGCTGACAGCTGGCAGCTGGCTCTGAAAAATGGACTTCGCTAGCTTTCTTCATCTTCTTGCTTAGAAAAGGGAGGATACGTACTGGGTGCTCAAGAACTCTCCAGGTAATGACTGAAACTCATTTTAGCACTGAGCAACCCATATACTTCAGGACTGCAACTGTATTTCTTTCTGACACACATGGAGCTGGGGAAGTTACAGCATCAGAGGCCATTCTGTGCAGCTGTTCTCCTCCAGTTATGCGTCAGAAGCTCTTCAGCTTGTCTGTCAGATTATAAAATATTCTCTAGACTCTCATGTGCTTATATTTAGTCCTATCCTGCAGCACTTGTGTTCCTGAACCTTTTCTTTCAGTTTGCTAGTGGCGAGCCACTTCATATTATTAACAATCATAGGCCTACAGGAAAATATTAAATTATGCATATGTTTACTTACATTCTTTGTTTACATTACACTTGGAGATCAGAGACTGAATAGGAGTTTTTTATGATGATTCACTGTATTCAACTTCCCTTTGGTGTACTAGTTGGAAGGGTTCACAATGAGCTGATCTCTCCACCAAGCATAATGAAACCCACACTCTAAGGGGCAACAAATAGTTTTCTTGGGCCAGTCGAGAAAGGTTTCCTGAAAGCGAGACTTTTCGGTCCTTTATCCCATATGACTACTGAATGACTGTATTAGGGTTTTATCAGGCCAAATTGGTATCAAAGCATGAGGCCAAATTAAGACAACCATTGCTGTTCATGTGGAGGGGGTATTTTTCTGCACCGGATGACAAGAATCACTACAGCTGAAATAATAGACTGGATAAAAGAAAGAATCCTTTGGGGAAAATACAGGTTAAATTAAATCACAACACTCCTGATGCAAGAGTAAAGCCATAGAATAACATTCATATTTAGCAACCTTATCAATGACTAATTCTTACAAGTGACGAGCTGGTAGCAATAGCCACTGAATGCACATAAAATTTGATCCTAAGATCAGGTGTCTGTTTTTATCTTTATATTTGCTCCCAAAAGGTAACTTCATGTGAGAGATATCTTTGGAAACCCAAAAGTGGAAATGCTATATGTGTCTAGCTAAGATAAAACATAGCATCTGAGGTTCATTTTTATCTTCTTTGTTATCTTTTAATATTTGTTTGTACTATTTTAAAATATGCAACCAAGGAAAGATTACCAGGCAAGGTATAATGTTTTTTCTAGCTCTCCTGGAACTTCAGGGACGTCTCCACACACAATTTGCTTTACAGGCTTCCACATATGGTATACTTAACACATTGATTTTGAAGATTTCAGAAACCATTTGCAGATGAGTCTCCCTTTATATTAATCAAAATACTGACAAAGTAGGACAGTGGCTCCAGCCACCAGCTGCAGAAGCAACTAAAGCAGAAAGGACTTCCTTGGAAAAGGATAAAAGTTAGCTGCAGCAGGGCCGCTCCATCACTCTGAACTGTGCAGGAAAAAGCCCTAGTTTTAGTGTCAAGCAGCATATCAGGTGGTACTTCTGTTAACTCTTTTTCCTAAATAACGTGTGGCACTGGGAAAAAAACAGCAAGCCAAGAATTTGGTGGTAAGAGCACCTATGGAAGCCAACAAAATAAATAAAAAAAGGCTGAGGTATGCCACCTTCCTAGGCTTTTAAATTCAATTTCATGCATACCTGCTTCTATACCACCTCCTCCACCGTGCTTCCTTACTCACCCTCAATTTTGTTTCCTGTTAAAGCATTTATAAACATTTATAACATTTATTACTTACACACCACCGCTACTAGACTGGAGGTGTGTGGGAAACCCTTGCTGCCATCACAGCGTTCATGCTGCCTCTCTGTTAAACCCTCTTCCCTTATCCTGCGTGTCTCTTGTTTCTTTAGATGGTATCTCTCTGGAGTACAGGATGCTCCTTCCTCTGTGTTGGCGCAGCTTTTAGCTCAACTGGTTTTTAGGCACTATTGTCACAAACATAATAACTAACAGTGCAAGGCAAGCCATATGTTCAACAGAGTCTGAAAGGAGCCAACATCCAGTTTCAAACTATGCTCGAAATTGTGCACAGCTTCAATCAACTGCATCTTCAATCGTCAAATATAATCTTCAACTAACATTTAACAGCTTAATTTGCTGTGCCAACAAAGTGCCATACTCACATGTAGTGTTGCTTTTTGTGGATCTAAAGAAGAGGTGATTTTTTAACATGGGCTCATACTGTTCTTGTACAGCGCAACCTTGTAATGTAACTGAAAAAGAGAATCTATGCACAAGCTTTAATCTGCTTAGACTCTGCAGGATGGATAAAATACTAGTTACCAGATAATACTAGTTACTAGATAACTGGCATAGTAATTAGTATATTAACTATGTTAGTTATGGCAATACCAGTCACTCCAGAACGCAATCTACACATCTTTTATTTCTTCGTGGTCAGCACCTTGTGAGCAGTTGAAAGGTCATTGGTAATTATAGTTTCTGAATTTTGAGTAATCTAGACTCAACATGTTAGACTGAGTTTTGCCCTCTTGTCCATGTTTCAAACACTCCTATAGAGCAACTGCTCCAAATAATTGCCACTGCTGTTGTGTTTGGCACCAAAATAAAGTCGATGTGGTACTAGTGACAATTTTTTTTAAAAAGTATTTAGCAGTTACTTTCAGTATTTTTGACTTTTAGAACTTGTCTTAAGCCTGATTGTTAAAGGTGTAAAATGTTAATACTACTGAAATATTGCCCAAATAAGATGTTACAAATATACGCCTTTATGTAATCTTTAGATTTTTTTGTGAAAGTTACAGCAATATTTTTACACTAAGCTTTTCTTTTTAATGGCAAATAAACTTCACTACTGGAATCACAAGCAGGTGGCTACTTTGCTCATGTTTAAGGCCAAATAAAGCAAGCCTCCAATAATCATGTACATCAGGCTATCCACTGTTCACTGGCCAACAGCAATCCAGACTGTTTTATTGTAAATGGGAAGGATGATGATGATGATGATGGTGATGATGATGTGCCATGCCGTATGCATTTGGACAGCAACAGGAAATGCTATTGGTCAGAGAACAGCTCTTCTTTCAAGAAATAAATAGGTTCTGAGGTAAATATGGAGCAAGAGAGAGGTTGATTTATGCTCATGATGAGGTTCTGGTTTAGTTTTTTTAGGCTAGAAGAATGCATTCCCTCAGTCACTGGAAAAGGCTGCCACGTACACAAGTAAAAGCACGAACATACCACAATGTTGACAATCCACTGATGCAATGCACAGTTGATTTCAAGACCTCTGTACATCCCTATTGCATCGGTAGGAAACTTGGCTTGTATTGTGAACTGAAAACAAAAAAAGCACTAAGGCTGCTGTAGTGCAGCTTTTGCTTAAGCTACAGCGTTCTTGATCAGAGAAAAATGCATTGCTTTTCCAGTATTTGCGAAGTAATGTGTACTTTCATGGTCATTCACTCTTGTTTATATATGTCAGACCTTCTCAAACAGAACTCTTAAAAATACCAGTTTCATCTGGATTCAGAACACATACTTAAGCCTATCCAAAGTGGTACACTGATTTCAGACTCAACCTTTCCTTGTTTACTGCAGATAGCACTAGCCAGAAAGTCCTTCCTAAGTATGGGTAGTGTGGCTGTAATCCTCAGAGAGAGGACCCTGTACTGGATCTGGCTGGGTCAAGGGTATTTTCTATTATCTTCCTACAGGTGCTAGTATGTTCCAATTATTTTGGAAAGACTGAGATTTCTGGCAGTTCTTGACACTTTAAAAACCACCTCAGTCAGGCCTGCTCTGAGTAAGTTTGCATTTCACAATGGCAAGCAGGCATCCAAATGTCATCAGGCTCCCGAGTCCAATGTTTGTGAGCCTCCAAAACCTCAACATTTCTGTTCAGTTGTGATTTGAGCTCCTAGCTACTTAAATTTCTCCAAGGCAGTCTTTAAGACACCTTTGAGTAGGTTTACACCGGAACTGATGCAGAGTTCCTTAACCATGAAAACACACAGGCTAGGTCTGTAACCAGAACTTTACAGCTGACTCTGAGGTGGAGACCAAGCTACTTCACCCTGGCACGGAAGCAATGTAAGGCAGATACATCGCTTTCAGGGTCTGAAATTCATTGCAGCACTGCTTTGTGGAGATATGCCTACATTTTCTGCTAGCAGGGATTCATAAAACTAAACCAAATCCTTCTCAGAAGGATTCTCAAACTACATTCCCAAATTCCCTGCCTCGCATACCCTGTCCAGTGGGGACAGGAGGTTTGCACAATAGATGATCTCTGTGTTTCTTTCCCCATAATCCAAGGATAACAGCACCTGCTTGAGTGGAGGGAGCTTTGTTTGCAAATTTCCCTGGTTAGCAAGGATCTGAATCCAAATTTCCCACCTCCCTTGAAAATGCAATTGGGAGTTCTGGGAGAGACTCACCCAATTTCCCCTCTCACTTTGCATAAATAATTAAATATTCATGGTGCTAAGGAGAAGGAAAAAGTGACTTTGCCAAGCTGTGGTTAAGGCACTTGTATTGGAAAGCCAGGTTTGAATCCCTATTCTAATGAATATTTAATTAGCCCTCTGATACCAGACAAGCTGCAGAGGCATTTCCATTCCCTCCTCCCCCACTCCTTTCGCTAGCCTCCTCAAGGAGCCTGGGCACCTGTGCACCGAGAACCGAATAAACGGCAAGACTCACAAAACTGAACACCGCAAAGCTGAACTAGGTGTTTCACAGACCTTTCATGGTCCCGATTTTAACAGCCAGAGGCCTGCCTACCATTCCCAGACAGCTGCAGAGCTGATTCAGTGCTAGCAACCGTTGGATGTTTTCAGCGGCTACTCCTTTTGCTGAGAGGAGGTAACGGAACAATTTGCCAGTGAGAAGCCTCCTCGGCTGGCCCGGGAGGCAGCCGGCAGCTCCAGCACCCAGCCAGCTCCGAGACACAGAAGCAGGGGGGCTGTGCCAGCAGCTAACCAGCGATCAACTGCTCCAAGAGCTTAACCGTTCGCTGCCAACCTAAATGACAGCATGAAGTATCTGATTAAACCTGTGACGTAAAACTAAACGCTTTTACTTATACCCTAAGCTGAGGTCAGTGGGGTGTTGGCTGCCTGCCACACCGACGGCAGGGCCCCACCTCAGCCCGCCAAAAAAAAAAAATAAGTGTGCTCCTCCACCCTGTGATCTTATCGTGCCTGCAAAGGCTGGTACAAGCAGCCAGGCAACTCTGACGCCGCAGACTATCGCCAGTTACCTCAGAGGGCCGGCTCCCGCTCTGCTCCCTCATCACTCACGCCGCCGCCGCCGCCGCCGCCGCCGCCGCCGCCGCCGCCGCCGCCGCCGCCGCCGCCGCCGCCGCCGCCTCACGGGTGTGGGCGGAGCCTGCGGGGCCCGGGGGCGGGGCGGGGCGGGGCAAGTAGGGGCGGTGCCGGGCGGGTGAGGTCATCAAAAAGCGCCGCGGCCGTGCCGGAGGGCGGTGGGGGTTCGGCGTGAGCCCGGCAGGTAACGCCGCGGCTGCGGTGGGCGGTCGCGGCAGCTCGTGGGGCCGGAAGGGGAGCGGGCCGGTAGCGACCGTTTGTCCCGCTCACCCCCTCTCCCGTCAGACGGCTCCACACGCGCCGCGCCGCGTGGCCTCGGGAGCCGGCGGGTTGGCGGTGTAAACGGCCGCCGTTGTAAGCATTCCCTCTCTGTTCACCCGCCAGCCCCGTGCCTCCGGCCTGGCGCGGCGCTCCGGGCGAAGGAGGCGTGAGGGGGGAGCCGGGCGCCCCGTAAGGGGCCGGGGCGCGCTGGCTTCCCTTGAGCCGCCGCCTTTCCCACCGGGGGCGTCGGGCCGATCCGTGCGAGGCGCTGCTGGAAGTTCGAGGGTTGCCGTCCCTGCCTTGCCGTAATGAACTGAACTGCTGCGGCGGGAGAGTAGTCAGCAGTAGGGCGATCAGCGTGCGGAATAGTAGGGGATGTGCAGCCAGCAATACCCGTCGTCTTTTCTCACGCTACTTAGGCAGCTTGAGTCGGTGCTCTTCTTGTAGGGCTCTAGATTTAAGTATAATTTCCTGAAAGAGCATTAAATGCAATTCTGCCCAAGCTTCTTGAGGCTGGTTAACATGCCTTTCTGCTCATTGGCTTCTTCAATGCGTTGAAGCGTGCAGGTGAAACTCATGTCTTAATATGTGGCGGTTTGTAATTCATGTGAGGATTTCAGCTTAGTTGTGTGTTAGGTCCTTTACTCAGGATAATGCTTAGTTTTGCAAAAGTCAAGCCGAGTGGCAGGTGGCCTGCCAATGACAACATTGGAAAGAGAAGACACTTTTTCTGATTTCAGCCTTAAGGAAATAGTTCTTTCACATTGTAGGTGGTATTTAATAAATGACAGCTGCATTGAGTTAAAAAGTCACTCTATTTCAGCACGGGTTTGATTTGGACACTTCCTGTGTATGAATAGCCTCTCAACTGCATGCTCCATCTCCTGAAAATCAGACACGCACCCCCCCCCCCCCCCCTTTCATGTGTGTGTTGAGTGGAAATAAAATCCAAGGTAATTTTTCACCTCTTTAATGCTGTTCATCATCTCCACAGAGTCACAGAGGTTGAAGGGGAGCGCTAAAGATGATCTAATCCAGTACCTCTGCTCAGGCAGAGTTAGGTATAGCAGGTTGCCTGGGATGATGTCCACCTTGAAATCATGTTGTAAAATAAAAAAATCGAAAACTCCATCCTTGCACAAATGGGCTTTCTATAAACATAGTAATTGTAGATTTGCGGGCAGGGACTTGGAAAACGTGTAGCTGCATATATTTGGGCTCTTTTAATGATTTTAGGTGTTTGGTCACTACTGTAATACAAAGAACTGCCAACGGACTAAAGAGAGTTTATGGGGAATATCAGGATGCTCTTGCTAGCTCATTTACCAATAGTAAGTTATCTTCTGTCTCAGTCTTTGGTTAATTATGGGTTTTTCTTCAGGAATGGGTGGTTTAGGGGCGGAAGGGGACTTGGATTTTTTGGTGTTTCCCTTCTCATTTAATCTGAAAGAAAGAAGAAGTTTTCTGTCTTGACTTGTAATTTCAACTAATGGGAGGCAAATTCCACTGCTGCTAACTTGTAGTTGGTAAAAAAGGTCTTCCATTATGCTCATTGTTTCTATAGTTTCCAGACTTAAAAGGAGGCTTCTGGAAAGGCACCAGCTGCTTTGTCAAGGAATATTACTAAGTGAATTAATTATCACATCAAAGCATCATTATGATGTGCGCTGGTCTTCTTGTGACGCAGAGTGAGGTCTGCAAGCTCTTTTGTATGGATTGGTTGTAGTAGTTTAACAGTAGCAAATGTTTCTGTTAGTTTGTTTAAGTGTTACTTTAATCTAAAGAAGAACTCATTCCTGCTTTAAAAAAGCTTAAGATGGCTTAGCTATTCGTGTTAAGTGTGTGGAATAAAAATAAGTTTGTATTTACTGAAAATTATGTATAGCTATTACTTGATATTTAAAGAGTAAAATTACTGTTGATGCTGATGTTCAAAACTGACTCTTGGTAAGATCTTAGTATCTTACATTGTGTGAAAAATTTATAAAACTGGATTTGGAAGAAGCTTCCTTGAAAGCATTTTAAAGGGAATTAGTTATAAACCTCTTATAATTATTAAAGAGAGTGTTTATCCAAAAGACTTCCTCCACCCCCCCCCAACCCCCCCAGTTTTCACTTTCTTTAAATGCTAAGTGGGTGTTGTGGTTATTGTAGGTTATCATTCTAACACCTGCATGTTGAAAGCAACTGAGTTAGCTTTTCTGTATGGACAAAGCAAATCATGCTTAACTGAAGGTGAAGAGAAACCAAACATGGCTTTATTTGCACTGTCTTTTACATGGGGATAAAAAGCTGGTGTTGTTTATATGTGTAGCATCTGGATATTGGCCAGTGGCATGTGGGGAAAGTCTGTGGTGCTGAAATACTTCTACACCTTTTGAAGCAGTACTTTCTTAGTTTAATGTTTGTAGTAAGTATATTGCCAGGGTAGTTCAGATGCCCATTTTTTTTCTTCTTACTTTCCTCTGCAGGACAGGATTGTGTTTCCAAGTTCTTCCTTCTCCTGTCTCTCTATTTCATTTTCCTTTTAACTGTAATAACTGAAAGTGTGCATTACTGTGTATTTCTTACCACAAAAAAACGGTTTTTGCTATAGTATTTTTAGGAAGTTTATTCTCTAATCTTGTCTACTTTGCAACCATGTTTTATTTTGCCTGGAAGCTCTTTCCTTGGGTTTGTTTTCAGAGGCGTATGTTTCTAATTCAGGCTGATGCTTTCTGTATTAAGTGGAGAAGCAATGTTATACAAATATCATTCCATGAAGGATCACTTCTCCCCTATTTCCCATTCTTTGTGCCTTTTATGCAACTCCATTATGCACAGATAATCAAGACTGAGTCTATTCATGTTGGCCACCATCTGCTATTATTGTTGTTTACTCTTTTGCAAACATCTATCTTCTAAAATATTAAAACATGTAACCAAACAATTAGCTTGCCTTATATTTTTATGACTCATGCAGTACATTTGATAAGGAAGGTGCATTGAATGTGAGGTCTGTTTTAAAAATGTATTGGTAATTTGTTGCATCTTTGTGTGTAGAAGTAGTATGACACAAAACAGTGTTTGTAAAATGATCATCAAGAGTTTGTGGTAGCATTCCTAATTTGTTTTCATGCTTAGAATCTAGCTAGCGAACCTCCTTTTCTAAAGGTGAAATGCATTACTTTCAAAAAAAATGAACACCAGATACTCATATTATGGATGGAATATAGCAAAAAATATTATAGAAGACAATGTTGTGTAAGAGAAGTATCTCAAAAAAGATGTCAGAAGTAATGGCTCTAGTATCTTCTCTGTGATGACAGTACCTTGATATGTGCATAAAGTAGTGAGGAACTTGTCATATCAAATTCAAGCAGTACTGACTCAGAACAGCGTATTGAGGAAGCAGTAGTAAAAGATGTACTATTTGCATATACAAAGCTCAGATATGTACAAAGAACTTCCAAGGTGTACAGCAAGGATATTGCTTCAGCAGTTGAGGTAGTGTGTTTCTCGTATTATGTGAACACCGTGATTACAATTCAACCTCTTAACCTTCCTGAAGGAAGAATGAAAGGAAATGCAGAATGAATAGAAGTTCAGTTATAAGAGTGTATTAGATAGCTGGACCACAAAATAAACCAAATGATACCTGCATGCTTTGACATTTACATGACAGAATGCATACCAATGGCTTTTGCTTGTCTGGAAAACACTTTAGAGGTATTCGAACCACATTAGCAACAACACAACATACATTACATCAGTGTTCAAAAAATACATGAGGTATGAATATATAGGTGAGACTTTCCACTAGTGTGTAATTAGCATAGGCAGTTCTTCTTGTTTAAAACGAAAGCCCCATTTCTCTTCATACCTTTCATACTCCAACTCCTTCTCCCTGTGAAAGTGAGGAAAATGTTGAATGACAAATGCTAGCCTGAATTAGTTTCATGATCATACACTGTTTGGGAGTCAAATTTGTTACACTTCTTCTGAATCTGTGTTCAATTAGGAAAAAAGTAGGGAAGAATCCTGCCTTTGTATACCTAGGCTTGACTTGCAAATTTGCGTAACATTGCAGCTCCTGTTGATTTTGGTAAGGATTTTGATAAGCTGTGTTTAGTACTTGTGGTAGAAAGCATGTTGGTGGGATAATTATATTATGGGTTTTGTACATTTTTGGGAAGACTTGGTTGAAGAAAATATAGAAGTTGCATTTAATCAGATGCAGTTGGAATGAAATGGTAAATTAAATCATCATTTACAGCCTCTTCTGTTGAACTCCCCAAACTATCACATATTTATGAAAAGACATCACAGTTCAAATAAAGAGGAGAGCATGGGGTTTACAAGCATGTTTGATTGTTGCACAGCTACACTTTTTCTTTTTTTCTTCTCACCTATGTCTTATACCTGTCATTACAACTTTTGGCTTCTGTGAGTGCACACATACTTTCTCTCTGTCTCACCTCACTGATCTAGTCATGTTGGACCAAGGAGGGACAGTCTATGTGTAGATACTAAACTTCAAACAAAATATCAGCATGTGCTTTACAATATTGTTGAAATAGCAGTACTGACTGAAAGCAAAGATATAGATGCCTAGCATGTAAATAAATGCAACAATATATATAAATGTGTATCTCTTTGCCCTGTTCAGTAACGGGTTTTCACAATGGTCTTTTCAAGAAATTAAAAAAACCCCACGTTTTAGTTCTGTTATTACATTCTGCAGTAATTTTTATCTTCCTCTTTTGTTGAAGTGCATCCTTCGTTTATCAATTTTTGCTTGGGATTTTTTTTTTTCACTTGATTTGATTTCTGGTTTGCTTTAATGTGATTCCTATGTATCAGTTTCATTGCTACAGAAGTTGGGTGTATAGTCAGTAATTGCCTTGATCTTTTACTTTTCTTCTTGATACTAAAAAGGCTGTCTATTTAAGTGACCAAATAAACAGTTCATTCCTGTCTTTTCTTCTTGGATAAAACTGAGACATTCTCCCAGGGTGGTTGAGATCCAGTGTTGGATAAGCCAAGCACAGCCTGAAGGAGGAGTAGATATCCATCTTGTCTGGAATGAAACCATTTATCCATGTATTTTAATGTCATAAAATTAGCAGTGCTGTGGAAGACAATGCATTTGTTCATCTCATGTCAAGTTAATTCTTATGTAACATGGCTTTGGGCCCAAATGAAACATTTAAATCATCTTTCTAGCTCTTGATCAGGTGACTATCATATACATGCCTTAAAATACTTCTACTAGATTCTTTGAAATTCTGGGTAGCCTTATACAGTTTTTCTGTACTGCAAATGCTGTGTGCTTTCCAAAAATGCATCATTTTACCATTAAATTTCTTGGTAATAAAGCAGGTACAAATAAAATAGGATTAAAAAGCACAGCTGTTTTGCAGCTCTATTAATATTTGTTCCTTCTAAAAAATCTGGAAAATACATTGTGTTAGCACTGATTATACATATCTTCTATAAATTTTGGTCTGATGTAAGTCTGAATTTGCAAGAAGAATAGTTTAAAGGCAGTGTGTGTTGTTTGTATTTTGTAATCACTTATAGTTTTAAAGAGAGAATTTTATTGCATATGTACCCAACTGATGTAATGCATAGTGGTGTAACATTACCCCCACACAAGAGGGCACACCAAGTCCTCTGGAATATAATTATGGAAAACCTTTTCAGTTAGGGTAAATTAATATCTGCAAAGAAAATAATAAAAGCACACCTTGAATGTGGTGCTACGTATAATTTTTAAGAAATGTTTTGTATGAAAATTTTATGTATGTGCCAGAAAACTGAACTAATCTTGCCTTAAAGTCCTTTTGGTTTAGTTCAGTGAATGTTGTGAAGTTCTGTGACTGAAGATTAGCACTGTTGTTTAGGCTGGCTTGAAGAAAAGTAGAAATTAATCTAACACTCATGTCATCATTTCTTTCTTACCATAGAGTGTTATAGTCAAAAGATTATAAATACAAGAGTTCCCATAGTGAAGTGAACTTCCAGGATTCAAATACAAACATTTAATGATCTGAAGAGTTTTTTAAAGTTATTGTTAACTTTTGGTAAAGTTCTTTTGTGTTCACATTGCAGGTTTTATTTTGTATTCTCTCTCAGAAACAAGCACAATGTTTCTCTGTTTCCATCCCTAAAATTTATGTATGGAATGAATTTTTTACAGGTACATTAGTGTCACTTGAAGATTTTTTTGTCCTTGGGTTCATCTTAATTTATTACTGAAGTACCAATTGATTTAAGTTTTAAGGACCATTTTCCCTCAGTCTTTTCTGTACTAGTTTTAGCTTTGTAATTCTGTTTTAGAGCTTTTTAGAGTCAGTGGAGGGAATAAATAATTAGACTTCACTACGATTTGGGGCTTCTGTTCATCTCTCCCCTTTTCCTATCCCTCCCTTCCTAAGACATTTAGTGGCCCAATCTCTATTAAAAGCACTAGGTACTATCTCTCTAGATCTGTATACTTCCTGAAAATCTCTCATATAGTTTGCAGATGTCTTAAGATGCCTTTATAAAGATTCTTAAGGAATTTTCTTTCAAAAAACAGACAATGCAGACAATATTGTTTAGGCATCTTCATTGTTACAAACAATTAACATTTTTAAGTAGCCACTCTGAACACTGTGTGGAAGATCACCCTAATAATACAGCAATGAAATACATATTAAAGCTAAATTCTATGTGGAAAATAAACCACCAACTTCAGAAAGTGATGTAGTCTGACTATTTCTAAACATATAATCTATCTTGGAAATTTCTGGTTAATTATCCTTGGAGCAGAAGAGTAATATTTTGTTTGTCCTCTTGTTATTTCAGCTACATTCTAGACTTCTATTGAAAATGTAAAAACACTATTTCCTGGGGGTATATTTTGGTATACTCATTCTTAAAATGATGTATTTCTGTTCTTATTCTTTATTTGCTCCTTACCTTTTGTCACGAAATGGAGTGGTTTAGACTGCTTAAAGAATCGCTTCTAATGGTATCAGCAAAAGAAAAATGATTTAATAGGAATTTACATAAAAGTGCGACTTCACAGAATTTGATGGCAAGGTTCACTGTATTACTTAATACATGGATGAAATGCACAGAGGAGAATTAAGCTAGAATCACACTAAAATTAGGTATGCAGAGACCAAAACCACAATAGGTTAAAAAAAGAGACATATACAAAGAAAAACTGAGTTAGAGTTGATTTCTTGTGATTTGTACAGAGATCAGGAGCGTGAAAAGGGTAAGGAAGACCCTCCCATTGAGTCATGAGGTTCAGAGCAGACCCCCTTGCTTTCTAAACTCCTGTCGGAGTCTAGGTGCAGCTGGATCAACTTCCAGTCCCAGACATGGTCAACAGTTTATATCTAAAGGGATTATGAGTATAATAACAGCCTGGGATTCATTCACAGTCAAATAAAGTTCACGACAGTAATTTAAGTATCGATTTGAAAAGCAATAACTTGTAACATACTTGCTGTAGAATATTCAGATTAGTACACACACACATGCATAAAGGCACTGAGAAATATACATAAGCAAGTAAAAGAAGTATACCTGTTAAAAATTCCCCTCGAGTTCAGTGGAAATATTCACATTGAATGCTTTGGCACCATTCTCAACGGGCGAAGTGTTGAGCCTCAAGGAGCGGAGAGTATCAGCCCAGGTCTTGTCGGCTTTCGTCGACAGAACTCCGAGCTTTGCAAACAGAAAATTTTGCGATCTCTGACAGGCGTTCCACTCAGAGGGAGATGCTGGTTGCAGCCTGCTGCGGTCCAGGAGAGCTCAAAAGGTCTCACTTAGTACCACTGTTTATAGGTTCAGGAGATGATTGACTTTAGTGATAAGCAAATTACTGGGATTCCAGCTGCACCGGTACCATTTCAGGTGAGTTACAATTCCAATAAGGAAGACTCTGGGGCTGTTGGAGAATGTCTTAAGATTCAGATATGGGATGCTCCAAGGCGGTTAGGGAAGGAGTGGGATATGTCTCAAGGTTGTTACAAGAGAACTAGTTATCTCTACTTCTGGTTTTTTTTTTGGTTTTGCTGGACAGCAGGAGTCCTTGAGATGGTCTGCATGACTCCCTGTCTTAGCCGTGTAAGAGTTCCAGGTATGGTCAAGGAACACTTAACCACCCGACTCATTACAGTTACGCTAAGGCCAAGCGAGACTTCCCGAGTTCGTAAATCAGACCAAAGAAGGGCAAAGAAACACACCACCACGTTCCACCCCGTGACTAAAGTCAATCCATCTCTCTCCCACAGAGTGGCGGTATGGTCGCATCTTGCCTCTGAGAGTATAAACAGCTCACTTTCTTCATCACTCGAACTATTTATCTCTGAATTGTTAGGGGGGATCCTAGTAATTGTACATCCTCTTAATTTCCTCCAGTCTCAGTTTTTCCACCTCCACCTGCAGTACAACAAGATTTAGTTCCTTTTTCCCTTTTTTTCTTTCAATGCCTATATGCCAATTGGGTGTTCAGAATCTCTTAAGCTACATTTTTTTCAAACATCCCAATCATTTCTCAAAGAATAAATCAACACATGTTACCTCATCCCATTTTTCAGTCTTATGACAAAACAGCATTAACTGTAATATTGTATTACATTTCAAAAGTCTATTTTCTGGCCGCTTCTCACCATCCTCTAATCAGTATTGTGACCACCCCTGATTACAGTAACATTTTGACTGATCTTTTGTCAGGGGCCCCCCACCAAATTTGTTCCAGTTCTGTAGGATGTATCCTAAGGGAGAGCAGGAGGGTACTTCCTGAGAAGCAGTAGGACCCGTTTCGGTACTGAAAACAATTTATGAGGGACATCTCCCTTCGTCTTCTGTGGCGTATCCTCCTTGATACGTCTTATGCAGGATCCAAATGCTCACTGCTTTTCAGTAGTCTTCCTCTCCCCCCTTTTTTTGAAAAAAATACCTCTTTTAAATAGCATTGCACTGTTGTGTCACTTACTGCCCAGCTGCACGAGAGGAGCTGATGGAATCCCCGATCAACAGGTCGGTGCACGCTGGAGTCCACTCAGTTCTTTTCTCCCTGTTGGGTGCGGGAAGATGATCCGGGCAAGGCTGTCAGCGAGGTCCCATTTGGGTCGCCAAAACCTGTTGTCCTAAAAGCGTATTCATTTAGCCGGCGTGCAAGCCAATAACACACAGAGTCGAGGTTTTTTCAAGTTAATTTCAGTGATGTGTGTGATCGCATGCCTGTCTTAAGATAGCACACCCTTGTCTCAAAAATCCTCACATTTATACACTTCACTAATGCATATTCATTTTTATTTTCCTTGATGATTCCATACTTGTTTTTTACCCTTCATGTTAATTAGTGCACGCACTCTGTCTTCTTCCTTCGTTACCTTCCTTAGAGTAGGTTGTATCATTTGAGTAGGTGGTCAATGAGTCAGTGGTCGCAATCTCACCCTGTAGGAGTTACCTTTTGCCTACTTCTTCCCTGATCTTGGCAGTTCCAAGTTGTTCTTCAACGTTTATTGACCAGACCACAATCCATTACCTTTCCTGACATAAAGCCCCATTGTCTAGTAGTTAGTTCCTAAACCCTAAATCATGTCTAGTTATTGTTTCCCTATTTTAAATATTAACTTAATGGAATTGTACACAGGACTTTAGCAGCTCCCTGGGTATTTCAATCATATTATACATATTAATTGATAACAGATTTAGGTCATCATGTTGTAACGGTTTTCTCACCTATGTAAGAATCATTCCATTGGGGGTAGGTAGTACGTCGTGATAAGACTGTAGTTTGATTGTGGCAATTGGTAAGTTTTGACAGGAGCTGAATAGTTAAAATCGCATCCCACAATTTTGGTAAAGTTACAAACACAGGTATTTGAGTGGTTGTATATCTCCACGGTGGTGGTGTTGCTATTGTTGTTGTTGCCATCAGTACAGATTCATTTGCTCCTGTAAAAGAAAAGAAAGAGAAGTCTTGGTGGGGAGGGCCGAACGGGTTACCCCTTTTATGATGCAGGATAAATCCACCTAGCACTGATTCTGTGTTTTGTACCACTGCTATCAGTAGCTTCCCAAGCAAGAGAGCTACAAGGTTTAGAGTCATAGGCATAGTTCCAATTTGGGGCAGATTCACCATAACAGGTTGTCCAGGTGTATTTTCTCAACTTGTTTAATTGCTCGGGTTAGAGATAAAAGTCCTTCTCCCCACTCCAAGTATCTCTGCTCTGTTTCTTTAAGTACAGTTGAGCTAAACAGTAAAGGTCTCTTTGGTCTGTTAGGGCCAGTTCGGAACAGATTACAATAAGTACCATGTTCTGCAAAACCCCATTCTGCTATAATAGGATCGTGGGGGTGAATTGGTCCCAGTGATCGGTATGTTTTTAACTCCTGTATTAAGGTTTTAACTGCCTCTTGTTCAGAGTTCCATTTCCATGGTTTTCCCTTCAGTAGAAGTGAGTAAAGTGGGCAAGCAATGATAGAAAATTCAGGTACATGCATTCTCCAGTATAAAGTACCCATGAGTTGTTGTAGTTCTTTCCTAGATTGGGGCATTTCTAATTGTTCTATTGTACTTAGGGTGTCTGGTGGAATCACTGCACTACCTGCAATCCACCAAGTACCTAAAAATTTTACCTGTCTGCCTGGCCCTTGATATTTCTCGGGTGGGATCTCAACTTCTGCTTTGTGTAGTGCCTGTTGCACTGCTGCTGCTGCTTCCCCCACTGTGTCAGGGGAAGTGCCCCTGATTAGAATATTGTCTATGTATTGGTATAGTTTCACATCCTGGGGGAGTGAGACTGTAAATGTTCTGCAAGCGCAGCATAAGCAACTGTGGGAGAATGTTTATATCCCTGTGGGAGTCTGTTAAAGTGTATTGTACACCTTCCCAAGTGAAAGCAAATTTCTCTTTATTTTTCTCTTGTAAGGGGATCATGAAGAACATGTCCTTCACATCTAATGTTGCCATCCATGGTTGTGCAGCTGCTTGCAAAGTAGTTGTTAAATTTGCGATGTTTGGTATAGCAGCTGTTAGCGGGGCTGTATTGGCATTCGAGTGCCCCCAATCAATTCTTAAACACCACCTCCCACCCAGTTTATGGACTGGCCAGATGGGTGAATTATATGGGGAATGACTTCTGCAGATGATTTTTGTTTTCTCTAAATCTGCTATTGCCTCTGAAATTCCGTTTCATGCTGCAGCAGAAGTCGGATATTGTGGCACATTAGTAATCTGTGAATCAGGAACTGCAATGGCTGCACGGCATACATGCATTCTAGCCTCTTGATTTTTGTCAGGGTTGGGGTTTGAACCAAATGACCACACGTTACCATCCGGCAGGCACCAGGCTCGGCCCTTCAAAACATCAAAACCCCAAATATTTTTATTGTGATCCTTGATAGCAAAGTGAGTAGAGCACATACGTTTCTCATCCGGGAGCCATAAATTAACTTTCAAGGTTGAGCGCAGAACAGTTGCTCCATTTACTCCAGTGATTTTAAGTCTTTGCTGTCCGGGTCATACACCCAGCTTCTCAGCATCTTGTTTTGTTAAGATTTAAATTTGTGCTCCTCTATCTGTTAGGAATTTCACAACTGTTGTCGAGGGCCAACTGGAATCAAAATGTATGGGCCATTGTTATCTATCCATTGATAGGATTTCATTTGCCAGACCAACAGACCAAATAATTGTCCGGGCGCTACTAGGTTTTTTTTTTTTTTTTTGAATCTTTGGGAGAAAAAAGGTTATTACTCCCTCTCAGAGGAGGAGTCAGTGTCTGAGTGTTTGGAGCATTTACTCTCTGATTGTTGTCATCATTATGTTTCTGAAATGCGTGAATTAGACTCTAGATAACTCTGGCATTTTGTCTTTGAATTGCAGTTCTAGGGATACCTAGTGACAGTGCTTGGTTGTATAATTCTCTCCACCTCTGAACCCTGGATTTATGATCGGTGGGTTCCTGTTCTTGAGGGTTATTTTGGGTTGATTGTTTAAGTTGCCTAACATTACGACCTATCTTTTTGCTTTCATCAGATTATCCCATCCCATTTCTTGTCCATGATTTATGATGTCGTGCATCAGTGTTGCCCGGGGAGATTCCCTTGCACTAGGGCTTCTTCCTTGTCGTCACTGACTTCCCTCATGGCCAAAAAGGCATTGAAGTCTGCGGCTTTCCTGATTTCATCTTTTTTGCAATGAGGTAGGGTTTAAGCATAGCAGGGGCTCCCTTAATTAGAGGCTTTATCATGTCAGGATCCACAATGGCTGATACAGGAACATTAAGAGAGGTGTGTTCATGGATGGCCTGGTTACAGGCGTCTTTTGTAATACCTGTAGAGAGCTCATTTAAGGATTTAATAGGTATTAACAGAGGTTCTCCTTTCTCTAAAATATCTATTCCACCAGCCCAGTATGCCACTCGTTTTCGAGTGGAGATCATCTGGGGGTACAGGTCCAGCATTTAAAAAGACACCAGGGCCCCCAAATCCATTGGCTTCATCACCATTGAGTAAAATTCTGTCTCCCCCAGTTAGACACACTCGCCATAGGTATTCAGTTCCAGTTTCGCCTGGCTTACGGCTGTAGCATTCTTGTAAATTGACCATCTGAATTAGATTGAATGTTGTTTTTCGGGTACAATCTCCTGCTCCACCTGGAGGTCCAGTGGTTTCTTCTGTTTTTATAATGGGCCTGGCCTCATGTTCAGGGGGGTTTAAAGAAAATAGAGGATTATTTCTCCTTGGATAGTTATCATCGGGGTCACCCCATATGTTTCCATCCCATTCTTCAGGGGATACAATTGGTTTCCTAATTTGCACAATGTCAGGGGGATAGGGAGCTTGCATAACCATCATTTCAACCCTTTCCGCGGACTTTTGTTTTTTCTCTTTTTCTTCCTGTAACAGTTTCTGCAGCTGCTCAATTTTCAAGGACAGTATTAATTCAGCTGCTTTTCTGCCTTCTGCTTCTTCCTTTAAGTCCAATTCCCTTTTAGCGCTATTCTTCCTAAACTGCCATAAGTAGGTGCCTAACATTTTGCAAATAATTCCCGTTTCTTTTCCATCTTTTACATTGCCCTGGCTAACTTTAGCTGTTTTTCCACAGATTTCCAATCATGCCAGTTGTCACGAGCCTATTCGTCAGAAAATTTGGGACTTGAACTAATTTCATGTTTTTATAAGTAATCAGTGATACTACTTGCCATCTGCCGACTATGCCAATTTGTCACAAAATGGAGTGGTTTGGACTGCTTAAAGAATCACTTCTAATGGTATCAGCAAAAGAAAAATGATTTAATAGGAATTTACATAAAAGTGCGACTTCACAGAATTTGATGGCAAGGTTCACTGTATTACTTAATATTTACCATTTCAGGTGAGTTACAGTTCCGATAAGGAAGACTCCGGGGCTGTCGGAGAATGACTTAAGATTCAGATATGGGATGCTCCAAGGCGGTTAGGGAAGGAGTGGGATATGTCTCAAGGTTGTTACAAGAGAACTAGTTATCTCTACTTCTGGTTTTTTTTGGTTTTGCTGGACAGCAGGAGTCCTTGAGATGGTCTGCATGACTCCCTGTCTTAGCCGTGTAAGAGTTCCAGGTATGGTCAAGGAACACTTAACCACCTGACTCATTACAGTTACGCTAAGGCCAAGCGAGACTTCCCGAGTTCGTAAATCAGACCAAAGAAGGGGAAAGAAATGCACCACTACACCTTTTCATTTAGTGTTTCAGTTAAACAACAACAAAAAAGCAACTCTGCAGAATATAAAAATGAACATTTTTTTTACTTTTAAAAAAGTTAGCGCTATGTAATGCAGTATAATATGGAATGTAGTTGTAATAGCAAGACAGCTTATTATCTTTTTGCTTGTCTTTTCTCTGTACCCCTCTAAGAAGAGTCTGGCTGCATCCTCTGTGCACACCCCTTTAGGTACTGGGATATAGCAGGTAATCTTCCCTAACTGCCTCATCCCAAGGCTGACCAGACACAGTGCCATCAGCATCTCCTCCTGTATTTGTGTGTTACAGTCCTCTAGCCATGTTAGTAGCTCTCTGCTAAGCCTATTCTGTCAATGAAATTGCAATTTTTCAGTAGACTTACTATAAACTTAGTTTCTTTCCAGAGGATTAAATTAAGCTAAGTGAATTGTTAGGCAATCAGCTTCTGAATATTTAGTGGAAAAAAACCCATGCAGGAGAGACTTGTCAAAATTTAAGTTGTTAAAATAATCTGATTGATTTCTCTTACTAAGCAGCTGAGCTATTAGATAATGAAGAAATAATAGAACTTTTGCTTTGCTTTGGAAGGACTGTTGTGTCCTATATTAACTTGCTTTAATTTGCCCTTGAATTTAATTTTTAATTATCTTTTGTGTGTTTGTAATTTAAAAACCCACCAAACAACAATCTCAAGACCATCTTCAGCATTCACCAGTGATGTAATTTTTAACTCTGAGAGCATTTAAAATTTATTTCAACATAGTTAAATGTAGTTGAGCCTGTCCTGTGTTTTGCTCAGCTTTTGTTAAATATGGATATGGTTTCATGCTGGGTTTAAGTGTATTCCAATCTGAACTGCCTCCCGAAGGGCGATCATGTTCTGGCCCCAGCTGCATGTTCCTGCCTCCTCCCTTGAGTTGCCGCCGGCACTTGTGTAGCTTCATAGGAAGGAAGGCTGTGCAGAAATCTGAGGAAGAAAGACTCATTTCCTGTTGTGGCATCTCAGGCTAACATTGGCTTAGTTTTGTTGTGAATACACACCCTCACGTGTTTTATGCTTGCATTAGTCAAGTGATTGGATGGGGTCAATCTGGAGAGGTTACAAGCACTTCGGAGTTCAGGATGTAAGTGTTTTTTAAAAATGACTTGAAATCATTAAGTTAAAATTCAATAGCAGTTAAGTACAAAATGTTACAGAAAGGGAAATTCAGTGTGCAAATAAAAAATTGGGAAAAGCTCAGAGAATTGTTTTGTGGTTATAGCGATATTGGCTCAGGTTTTGTAGAGCAAACAGTGAGATTTAAAGGCTGAGATTACAAAGAAACATCACTACTAGCTTTAGCAACACAAGTATTTATTGTATTTCTCACTGGGGCTCTGCTGCCCCTGTGGATCTGTTGAATGACGAGACTATGTAAATGGTCTTAATTTATTACAGGCAAAATGAACTATTTTGACTCAGAGCACAATTTAAACTTTATTTTAATAATCTGCCTATTCTGAACTGGTGTATTGAGTGATCGGAGAGGTGGAAGAGTCATCTCTTGAGTGGGAGTGGGGGTCAGAAGGGGTGAGAAGCAAATGAATGCTTCCACAGTATAACTAGGTCCTCTTTATCCAAAGCTTCAGGAAACATGAACTTAGTGAAGCTCAGACATTAAGAAAAATGTTTACAGGAAAGAATATTTAATTAAATATTATGAAAAGACGGATCATGCTAACTAGTGAAACTGAACAATTCCCTTCGGCAGAGGTATTTAAAAACAATAGAGGAGTGTTTCACATACTTCTGTCTCAACTCAAGGGAAAGAATGAGGTTCTTCCACTGAGGACTCTTCCAGACAATATAATTAATCTATCAGATACATGAAGTATGTATGCAATAGTGGAGGCACAAAAAAATAGAGCAAACAAACAAAGAAAAAAGATATACTTTGAGAATATTTTTCATAAATCTAGAGTTTGGATGACATGGGTAAGAAAGGCCAAATGTGGTAGAAGTGACACAGTTGGCTGATGAAAATACTTTTTGATGTGAATGAAGGGTAACCTGCCAAAATTCTAGTTCACACGTCCGGGGCACATTTTAAATAGCTCCCTGCATGTATTTGAAAATTACTGCTTTTAATGAGTATTAGGTGTGTATTTCAAGCAGTGCAAATATTTAGTCAGGTTATGAACTTTCTAAACATTTTAAATGAAGCAAACTAGACAAGTGTGCACAGTTAATTTGGGCTAATATGAATAGGAGTGGGCAAGAGCTGAGAGTCCCATGTCTTATCAACACTGTGGAAGCCCAGAGAGTGATGTAGCAGGAGCGTTCTACTAATATCTAGCATTATTTTGTACAGCTAAATGTTTCCGTACACAGACCTCTGTCTTTAGTCTTTATGTTTCTGTAAAAATAGATATAAAAGAACATTTTTAAATGTCTCATTGCTTGCCCATAAAGCAGAGAATGCTGTGGTAGTAAGAGCGTGCTAACCGCATACTCTTTTGCAAATGTATCATGGTAGCTTCTAATGAAATGATCAAACCATTCCTCAAAAATACTTGATTTTTGAGTTTTACAACCTGAGATGCATATTTATATTTTCTGAAACTTCTAATCTGATACATTTTATTGAAGTTTTAATGTTAAGAAGTGTCAGCAATTTAAAAAGTTAATAGGGATGTAGGCAACAAACACCTCATTACCGTTATAAAGCTAGTATTCTAAGTGTCTGTTTCTTTACAGGACTATAGTGCTAGGCAGAGTTGCAACTAAACATTTTTATAGGACTTTTTTCTTCTAAAATCTCAACTTGGATACAGTCTTAAGAAATGTTTTTACCAATTGTGTCTTATTTTGCTATTTTATACAATTTTGTATTGTTGCAGGGAGTTAGGCTTCTGCTTTTCAGCACGTAGAAGAAAATGTCTGGTTCTGTTAACAAGCCTTGCTAATGAATTATTATATACTTCTCAGTAAGGGGCTTTATCTCTGCAGTTCCACACACATATTCCCAGTGGGTTTTTGAATTTCTAGAAGAGTGCTTCATTATCACAGTGATAAGGAAATCATGGCAATAATGAATGTAGAGGTCCTGCCTCCAGGGGATGGTAGTACATAATGGAGGTACAAAATCAAGGAGAGGGCTTATGTAATAGATGATCAAAGCAATTATACTAATAGCAGCTTCTTTCAAATTTATCTTAAATGTGGTGTTTTTCTATATGCTATGTATGGACTATTGCTACTGGCAGAAAGGTGCTGAATTGTGCTCTAGCAAAACTTCTGTGGATGAGTTCCTCACTAAGTTAAGAACTGTCCAGTGCAAGAATGTTAGTGGACAATTTCTTTACATTAGAATTAACATACAATTAACAGCATGTGCAGCATCCCTGATGGTTACTTAGAGTTCCAAGGTTGGACTTCAAGGTTCTTTTACTGCATTTAGCATTTACTTTTGGCTACTTGTTTATGTAATAGAAATAGATATGTCTAAGTTACTGGAATTGAAATTATACAGATAGGACCGAAAATAATTTTAAGCTAACCTCTAAAATTGAGGGGTTTGAAATAGGTTTTTTGTTTTATAGTATGTTTCTGATATTTTTTAATCTGTACAACTATACAGTATACAAAACTGCCTAAAACAAGCATTACTGCTGTGCATGACCATGAAACACTAGAGGACAGGGAAAGGAAGTAATTTTGTTTATAATTTCTGTTCTGTTAACAGTGCATTTTTGGCATGTTATTTAGTAAGCAGTAACTCTTTGGAGGCTCCAGGCATAGACCAAAGAAATGACATTAAAAAAAAAAAAAAAAATCAGACTTTTTATTTGTGTACATTTTTTTCCTCCTCTGAATTCAGTGTATGTACGTGTGTAGTTGGATATTGAAAAACCAATGGTGAAGCTCTTAGCAACTATGTTTGGTTTAGCTAGAAGAAGGTACACTATGAAGTATCAGAACTTCAATTAACATCATGTAGACAAAAATTCACACTGAGGATGTATATCCCAAGACTGACAAAGAAGTTCATGGTCATATATTTCCTTGGACTTCTTCAGTGTTCTTTTTAATATAATTTTCCATCTATTGTTGCAGATTATACCATCTTAAGTCTTTATATTTAGAAACTCCACAGTTGATTAGTGGAGTTTGCTGTACCTTCATAATGTAACTCCTACTTTTAAAAAGCTAAAATTGGTGAAATTATTACAAAATTAACACTTACATTAACAGTGTGCATGATTACCCTGTCTTAAAACTGTAGTGCTTAAATTCAGTTTCTTTTCCACTTAGGAGAGCTCTAAATAGGACTATCTCAAATTATATGAGACACCACCTCGCTTCATAGGATGCAACTTCCAGTGTGAGGCTTTAGTGAAGAAGTAAAATTATTATTTGTACAGGAGCATGCTTTGCAGAGAATGCAGAGCTTTTTGCTAATTCAGTATCCATATGAAATTATCAAAATACAGTATAAAAATACAAAGATATTCGAATGAGTCCCCAATACCATCAGAATAGAATAGCATATCAGCTTCTTTGTTGCACAGTTCTAATGTTCTGTAGACTCCTTAAAAATATTTCGTTAAAAAATTCTTCAGAGGTTCAGAAGCTGAGACACCTGAAAAAACAGCCATTTAAATTCACTTACTAGTGCTTGGAGATAGGCTACCTACAATTTTTGAAAGCTGAGCTATCTAAAGTTAAGGGGATTTGAGATAGGATTAAACAGACACAGTGTTACATCTGAATTAAAATTCAGTGTCAGAGTGTATGCAGTAATACTTGTTACTTGCCCACAAGTGTGTCCCTCTTGTCTGTTGCTCTCTTTGTAAACATGATCAGATGTGTCATCTCCACTAAACAGAAGTGTTGATCTGAAGCCTTAAACTGTAGAAAATGAACGTCCACTCTGCATGTTTTTTAGCCTCATTGGCCTTTGTTTTCAGTTGTCTCTTGAATCTCATGGATTTAATGTTTTTGTATTAATAGTTTTGAATGGGATTTATATTTACAGAATTTAATTTTTTGATAATGCTTCAATTCATTGTGGTTTTTTTTTAATTTGGATTGAGTTTCCTTGTATGGCATTATTTGTCACCTTTTAATCTTCCCTATTAATTAATGTTAAACAAATCTGACAGTCCTCTAAATGCAAAATAAATGTGGTTTTATAGAGATTCAACTGCAGCTTTACTATTTACTATGAAAGCAGCCCTGTGGAGAAGGACTTGGGGGTATTAGTGGGTGAAGAACTGAATATGAGCCAGCAATGTACAGTTGCAGCCCAGAAAGCCAACTGTATCCTGGGCTGCATCAAAGGAAGCGTGGCCAGCAGGTTGAGGGAGGTGATTCTGCCCCTCTGCTCTGCTCTCATCAGACCCCACCTGGAGTACTGCAGCCAGATCTGGGGTCCCCAGTACAAGAAAGAGAAGGACCTGTTAGAGCAGGTCCAGAGGAGGGCCACAAAAATCATCAGAGGGATGGAACACCTCTCCTGTGAAGAAAGGCTGAGAGAGTTGGGGTTGTTCAGCCTGAAGAGAAGGTTCTGGGGACACCTTATAGCAGCCTTCCAGTACCTAAAGGGGGCCCTGCAGGAAAGATGGGGAGGGACTCTTTAACAGGGATTGTAGTGATAGGACGAGGGGTAATGGTTTTAAACTGAAAGAGGGTAGATTTAGATTAGACATAAGGAAGAAGTTCTTCACTATGAGGGTGGTGAGGCACTGGAACAGGTTGCCCAGAGAAGTTGTGGATGCCCCATCCCTGGAAGTGTTCAAGGCCAGGTAGGATGGGGCTTTGAGCAACCTGATCCCCCCCCCTGGGGCAGGGAAGTTGGAACTCGATGATCTTTAAGGTCTCTTCCAACCCAAACCATGCTATGATTCTGTGATTTATTTTAAGGTGTTCAGAGGTGCTTCTTACCATGGTAGCTGAGAATTTAATGTAAGTTAGTGTAATTATCTTAATACTTTTGAGGTAAGAAATTGATCACATCTTCCAAATGGAGAACAGAAAAACAGCGATATAAACACTTGTAAGTAGTATAGCACAAATACTTACTGTTAGTATAGTACTCTCATTTTATAAAATGTATCAGTGTTATATTATATTATATTATGTTATATTATATTATATTATATTATACCTGGTTTTCAAATGAGAAAATCTAAGTATTTGTGCAAAACAGGGATTCTTGAATGCCAGTTCAGTGTTGGGTTTTTTCCCCACCAAGTCTCTTTCTTTTCTCTACCGCCGATAATTAGCTAATCTGTCAGAAGTCATAAGGTTTTGGCAGACAGAAAAAAATGCAGATAACATCAATTCCAGTCCACAGTGTTACGCACAGACATCATAGATGCATTGCTTATGTTGCAGTATTTAGAACGTTTGGTCGCTCTAGTGATATTCCCAGTTAGGTCTCAAGTCAAGGACGAGACTGTAATGGCCATATGCTATTTATAGACATTGCTCATTGATGAAGCTAAGGTTTGCTGAATCTTCCCTCAGCCTTTCTTAAAGGTCTTCTTAAATACTTCAGTTCCACTTATGTACTATTTTCTGGACTTCCTTAAATTAAGTAGAAAGCAATCACTATGATGATGTTAGGGCCCAATATGCATTTCAGGCTACTTAATTCTGCACCTTCCTCTATTTTTTTTTTTTTTTTTTTTTTAAGTCAAGTTGGCATAACACAGATCTACATTGCATATATATCTGCAAAGATAAGTAATCTTTGGAAACCACACCAAAATCACTGTGAGTCTGCAGAAGCTCATGAATCTGGTTTTGGATCCTGATACAAGGTTGAATTCTGAAAGTACACAGATGTACACATCACTTAAGGCAGTGCAAGATGCCAAGTGTTTTAATGCAAATACGTGAAGTTTGAAAGCACTCAAAATAGAAAACTTATGATGAACAAGATGATGAATAAATTCAGAGAAAAAGGTTGGGAAAACTTTCAAACAGAGAATAGAGAAGTATCTACTGGAAGCAGTTCAAAAGATGCAATGACTGCCTCTTGCAGGCAATCTTCAAATTATTTTGAATTTACTGGGATAGTTCAGTGAAAGAAGGCCTTCTGAAGTGAGCTTGGTGCCCTGGTGTTTGCAAAAGTGCAGGAGGATTGATACAAAAGTGAAAGATTTTTCTCAGCTTGTCTTCGAAGACATCCCTGTAAAAGCTGTTTCTGGCTGGTAGAAAGCTATCAAAAAAGGGAGATATTTGCTATGTGCTTTGTGTGTAGCTAGTTCAGGGAATGGTATAGGTAATTGCTTGGCCTGAGTCTTTCACTTACTGGTGCTAGCTTGATAGCATGCTCTGGATTCCTACAAAAGAGAGAGCAAGTCTTGGGGGAGTCTGGGTTCTCTTCTGTCCTGACTTTGAGAACTCAACAAAAACTGATTTCGGACACTGAAGTCTATGAAGAGGATATAGAACTGTGAAACAATGTCACAAGGGAGTATCTGTTCACTTATTGCACTTAAAAACAGATTTGGCTGCCTATCCTGAAAGTGTTACTGAACTGGCAGGGAGAGAACTGCACATTTTAACAGTTGCTTCTTCCTCTGATTTCTATTTCTAGTCTCGAAAGTAGACAAAAAGGACTTAAGTGAGGTAAAAGTGCATAACTTTAGCTCAATGCTCATAGCAAAACAGACAATGCATGACAGTTAAACTTCTGTGATAAACTTCTGCCTGTTGTCGCAACAAATGTTGATGCATTTTAATATTTTCTTGGATTTATAGGTATTTGCATATATTCGAGGGAGAAGACCTTTTGTTTTCTGTAAGATGCTATTATCCCAAGTGTTAATGGGTTTCCAGCTATTAAGATGTAATCATATACCTTAAGTATTTAACTATAAATTTGAAAAATCTTCATGAGCAATCTCAAAGGAATACTTGGAATGCACTCATAGTAAATTGGCTCATTTTCTTGTAATTTAGTAGAAGTGCTGATACGAGAGCAGTTGTAATGTGGAAAGTATATTAGTCCGTGGAGATGCATTGTATATATGAAATTACTACTTTAAAACTTTAAGACATATGGGGAGAGTTAGGCTTACTCCTGTTATTTAGAATCACAGTAGAAAAATGATCACTACCATTTGAGGCAATGCATTTGAAATAAATACAGCAACCTTAAAAACAAACAGTGCAGTAATAAATTAAAGTAGATGGTGCATAACCATGTATCTTTTCTAAAGGATTATTGCAAGTGCTGAGAGTCAACAGAACGCCTATAGTGAGGTTTGTTTATTTCAGTTTATAAAAGCTGTCTAGAAATATTTTCACTTGAGATCTCTGAAAAATAAAGCCAGTGGTACTTGACAGCAAATCCTGAAGCAACTAGCTTGATGCCATTCTGTGGCAACACAATCACCCTTTGGCTGTACTATTTTTAATAAAGGCAACTAGACTTTAAATAACTTTTAGATTTAGAGCATTTCAGAAATGGTTGTGAAACAATTATCTGATTTCTTTTTGTTTTGTTTTGTTTTAATAGAATGTGAGAAGGGGAAGAACTGCAATTAATTTCAATACCGTAATATTAATCAAAATTATTTTTGGCACTGGGAGGCTGAATATCCTTGCTCTTTATGGAGACATCATATATAAGAAATGTCTAAGGCTTTGTAAAACTGTTGCCCAATAGACTGGAACATGGAGACACAGCTAGACCCCATGAAGGATGACTTGCCCTTAATGGCCAACACTAGCTACATGCTTGTAAAGCACTATATATTGGACTTGGATGTGGATTTTAAAAGTAAAGTTATTGAAGGTGTCATAGTTTTATTCTTCGAGACTGGGAGTCGGTACAGGAAAACCAGCAGTACTGGCAAAGACGACTGCCAGTCACAGTTTGATGAAACCTGTAAAATGAGGGCATCTGAACCCTGCCACATTCCTGTGACAAATATGAGTGCCTGTTCATTTAAAACGGAATATAATGATTTTACTGTCTGTGGTAAAGGTGAAGAAGATACTTCTGATAAAAATGGTAACTATAGCAACGAGGAACAGGCTTCTGGGATTTCTAGTTCAAAGGACTGCTGTGACATAGAGAATCATGGGAACAAAGATTTTCTGCTGGTATTGGACTGCTGTGATTTATCTGTGCTAAAGGTTGAGGAGGTAGATGTTGCCGCTGTGTCAGGCATTGAAAAATTCACAAGGTCTGCCAAGCTAACTGATGTTTCAAAGGAGCTGGAAAATCTCAGGAATCAGATTATACATGAACTTGTGACTTTACCTGCAGATCGCTGGAAGGAACAGCTATACTATTTTACTCGCTGCAGCCAGGCGCCTGGCTGTGGAGAGCTTCTGTTTACTACTGGCACTTGGAGCTTGGAGATAAAGAAATCAGGAATTCAGACTCCAACAGACTTTCCTCATGCAATAAGAATATGGTACAAAACCAAACCGGAGGGAAGATCTGTTACATGGACTACAGACCAGAGTGGCAGGTATGTAACTGTTAGCTGAAAGCTTTGCACACATTAATTTTAAACATAGGTGCATGAATGTAGAATTGTGTAATGCTGAGCAACTTGGAAGATGATGAGCATTCTCTTCCATTGTTTTCATTTCATCCTTCGTCTGAATCCTGTTGCTGTCCTGTAGGAGAACAGACAAACTCTCTGCTCAAGAAACCCCAATGGACTTTCAGACCCCAGGCCTGTCTAAGTGATTGCGTTTGCTCATTCTGAGCAGGAGTAAATAATTGTTGTGTATTGGAATAAGTGTGTTCTGGGAATAGGGAATTATCACTTAGGGGAAGAAAAGGTATGTATGACAGGCTATTTTCACTTTAATACTTCGTGTTCTTTTTCCTTCCTGGCTTATACAACTGATCATACAGCATAAAGATCAGTATACATAATACTTAATAGAATTGCTTCACAACTAGCCTTTTATCAATATTGTAATAAGTTTAGAGATGCAGTCTTTTACTGTTTAGTCTCTCAAAATTGACTTTCAAAATATCCTTCATCTATTATGTAAAGTACATTCATGATAGCAAATGAACTGCAAACTGAAACTGCAAGAAGAATTGGCATTTTATCTAGTGTTTGTGAAAGTACACAGTGCTGTACAGAAATCTTCAAGATAAGCTCTTTACAGGAGAGAAACTACAATTCATTCGACTTCTGCAACTGTAAGTGTTTTACTGTAATGTTCAAAGCTGGATTTTAATGGCTGATAGCTCTTTATAATACCTGAAAAATAGGAACAAAGTTAGAAGATGAGAAAGAAATTTGGTCTAATTGAATAGTTGCTTTTCATTCCCAAACTAGAGATGTATGATTACCTTTCATTTCAGTTATGCTAATAGAAATTAAGAGTCTTCCCACTGGCATCCATGTTAGGGAGGAAACTGAGGCCTTTTAATTGTACATCTGGTAGTTAGGTAATTCTGTTCTAAACCACGAGCAGCATCATGTCTAGGAATGTCTCAGTCATGTTCATTACCTCTTCCCCTTCCTCCTCCCTTCCTTACCCCCCAAGGAGTTATTTTTGGTATGAGTTTAGGAAATTTAATTCAATGTAGAATCTTTAGTTATGAAAATTCTAAATTTTGACTGCATGCAAAGGTAAGGCAATTGCCTGTGATCATACAAGTCCGTGTCTATCTGCCCCTTACTACAGTCTTCCAGACTAACGTTAGCAACACTTAGCTGGTATAGGACGACTCCTCTGTGTGTTGTCTGTGTGTTTTGAGCATTTGAAGGCTTTTTTAAAATGTCTAAATCACTAACATCTTTTAGTTTTGACTCTTTTTCCCTTTCACTGCAAAGCATTATTCTTACTTTAGAGACATTGCATGGCAGTTATACACAAACATGCAATTTTCTGAATCAATAATGAAGCAGGAAAAGATGGCTTCACATGTATCAGGCAGTCTGATGGTAGCAAATAGGCTCAAGCTGATTTATTTTCAGTCTTTTGTAGGGTATTCCAGAAACTAATGCCTCTCAGAAAACAAGTTTTCATATCACAGTCACTAGAATCTTTCTTGCTACATTTTTTAAATCAAATTCTGTACATGATGAACCCACAAATATAGTGGTAAAGCTCATTGTACAAAATGCTGTCATATTTTTTCCTTCCCTTTCGAAAAATAAAGCCCATTTATAATGTATGGGGAAAGTACTTTTACATTATATTCTCATAGCATAATTCTTTAAATTGTTCCAAATTATGCATGTGATGCTTTTTTAGGCAGATGTCAAATCCTTTCCCAGAGTCTATAATCTATGGTTCTAACCCCGAAGAGGAGCGAAGCAAATAACAAAAGTACAAGCATTGTGTGGCCACTTCCAATATGTTTCCTCTAATTTAGCATTAGTACAATGTTTTGAAATTTAACCTATGCACTGTTTTATAAACACTTCCATTTTATGTGTTATAAACAATGATGTATTATAATACACAAAAAAATGTGTTAAAACAAAGCTTTGTGCGATAAGTTTAGGCAAGTTGAGATACGTGTATGCAAACCTGATGTTAGCACAGCAGGGCACACTTTTGTTTTCAGTAGAGGAACTGAACACGTGGAATATGATACTAGAAGATACATTAATGATCAAGAAGGAAGGTTTTCTTTTGCCTTAGAACATGTTTTTTGTAGTAACGTGCTTTTGGGGGCCTTTATGTGAAAGTACTAAAAAGGGGGCAAAATAGAGGAGTGGAGTATGTGTGTGAGTATATGTGGGTATGCACCTATATATACATATATGTATAAATATACACACTTTTTTGTCTCTTCAGAAGTTACACTTAACAAGGACTATATCACTTCTTAAAATTGGCAGGTAACTTTTAACAGTGAGCAATAACATAGTTATTAAAATAGAAAAAAATTGTTGACTATAATGTTTGTAATTTATTTATCATGAACAAACAGCAGTTCTGTTTCAAAGTTTTTCAGTTGTTTACTAGCACAATACAGCACTGGGGTTTCAAACTAAGAAGGTAATGTTGCAATTTTAACAAAATTATGCTTTTGTTTGAAGTAGTCTTACTAATACTAAGTATTATAAAAAGATTTAAAATAAAAACTTATTTTAGACACCATAATAACTGCTTTGTGGAGGGGATAATGTGTATAAAACATATTCATTACTGTGAAGGAGAAACTTTTTGCCAGCCTATCAAGGTGTTCAAGCAGTTTTGCCTAACTCTTAGGAGTATGTAGCAGCGTTGAGTCAGCATGACTACCAGTGTATTTTAAATTAAATGCTTTCTCATGATCATTGTTAAGAATCCTTGTTTGTTAACATATCCTGGGATCCCATCTCTTTATTGTTTAAGAAAAGGGTTAAACACATTTGGGTTACAATTAAAGAGGTAATTTTCCTAGCAGACAGCCTTGTGAATTCACATCTAATGGGAGATTCCTCCCACCTTTTTTCTGCCCTACTTACTGCCACTTCTAGTGCTGTCATAAATTAGTTAATGCTTTTGTCAATAGTAATGAGTGACTGGAATGGACCTCATTTCCTCATTGTGGCATTACCATGAAAGAGTGTCCTTGATATGACTGACGTCACTGAAGGACATTCCATGACACTGAAACCTTTCAGTACTGGGTCCTAATCCAGTAAACTACCTGTGCATTATTTACCTTAGCATACATGAATACATACATGAATCAGTCAGGCACATGCATTTATTTTTTCAGGTTGAGTCCTAGATATCAGATATACAGAAAAGGAGAAATTCTGGGAAGTAAAGGAGATGGGTTGAATTACTCCATGTGTATGATTTTCATGAGAATGCTATGGAAAAAGTATATTTTTAGAAGCTATTAATGCATGATTGAGGAGTTTTGGGGAAACACTCTAGATAGAGTTAACCTTGGGCTAATTGTCTGAAGTAGGAAGTGTTGGAAAACATTAAATGTTCTCCTTAAAAAAATGATATGGTATCTTGATATTTATTTGACCAATTTAAATGTCTCTCCTTTTAAAAACATTTTATACCTGTCTAGTTGCTTATCTTTATGATATTTTATTATTAGATTAAAATATCAATGTATTTTTAAAGAATTCAGGAAATATTTTTGGCTTTATGAAAGCTATGAAGGTGAATACAGCAAGCATAAATGTACAGTTTGGTAGAAGTGCTAATGCTAGCATATGTTCTGTAACTAAATGCTTCTTTTCAGATGCAGTGTTCAACTGTATCACAGACATTACTGAACTGCATGGTTCCTCATTTGTTATAAATAATCTTGCATTTCTGTAACGTGCAGCTGAAGCACCTGAGGTAGTGATTAGGAGAATATCCAAAGAAGTGGTACCTAATGTAGCAATAAAACAGACCTTGGTTTCCTGTTTAAATAACTTGATGTTACTGATTCTGCTGAAACAGCAAAGAACTAATAGAAAAGTTCTGCCGAACCTATTGTGATCTGTTTGTGGACCTGTGTCAGGAGTCCATGTCAGGCTGCATCTAACTGGCATGGAGACTGGCACAATTCTTCATTATTTTTTGTATCCAGATAAAAAAGAGAGATTTTACCTTTTTGGAAACTGGTTGTTTCAAGCCTGCCTCTCCTTAAGACACGTAAGTTTTGAAATGCAAATCATGTTCAAAGAGAGTAGCTGCAGTTGTTCAGATGCATTGGTGACAAGAGCTATTCATAAATTTGGGTATTTCTGAAGATAAGGTCTTAAAAAGTCATACTCTTCTTTGGCACTGTAGTCAATAAGACTATGTTATGTAGTATGTTGCATACAGTAAGGACTAAATAAAAACTGTATAGAAATATGCATAGCAACATTGAAATTTTTCATTTTTAACTATTTTAACATTTAGTTCATAGTTTGTATTCCCTTTTGAAAGAGACTGAAATTTTCATAAATGTTCTAAACTTGAGATTTTTTATAAATATTCAGGGTAGTGGAAACATGCTAAACATGTTTCTTGAATATTTAGCTAAAGCTTGAAGTTGGAAGTGAATTCGTGAGCAGTGATCTCTAATTTCCAGGAAGTTACACATAGAAGTCCATGTTTATGAACTTTCTGTATATGGAAATATGTATATTTCCATATACAGAAAAAATGTTTTGTGTAGTTGTAAGCACCATATTTCCAGAGTCAGTCACAACAATGATACTTACGAAAAATCAAATGGAGTTTAATATATTTTAGTATATGTAACTTCCTTAAGTTTCAGAACAGTTCACAAGAATTCTGAAGTTATTTTATCTAGAGACTGCTGGAGAAGCAACATGTCACCATTTCGCATGTGGAAGGATTGCTTCCCAAACATAAGTCTTCAAGTTTTGATTTAGAATTGTTTAAGTCCATCATCTTTCATGTCCTACAGAGGTCAAATGACCATCTAAAGATTGCAGAATTGTTCTTTGTGTCTTTAGTGATAGGTACTGTCATGGTTTAACCCCAGCCAGCAACTAAGCACCACGCAGCCACTCACTCACTCCCTGCTCCCCCACAGTGGGATGGGGGAGAGAATCGGGAAAACAAGTAAAACTCGTGAGTTGAGATAAAGACAGTTTAATAGGACAGAAAGGAAGAAAGTAATAATGATAATGATAACAATAATAAAATGACAATAATAATAAGGAAAGGATTGGAATATACAAGTGATGCACAATGCAATTGCTCACCACCCAGCAACCAATGCCCAGTTCGTTCCCGAGCGGCGATCCCCCCAGCCCCGCTCTCCCCAGTTTATATATTAGACATGGTATCCCATGGTATGGAATACCCCTTTGGGCAGTCCGTGTCCCCTCCCAACTTCTTGTGCCCCTCCAGCCTTCTTGCTGGCTGGGCATCAGAAGCTGAAAAATCATTGACTTAGTATAAGCATTACTTGGCAACAACTGAAAACATCAGTGTGTTATCAGCATTCTTCTCATACTGAACCCAAAACATAGCACTATACCAGCTACTAGGAAGACAATTAACTCTATCCCAGCCGAAAGTTAAGAGTGAAGAATTGCGTTTGCCTATGGAGAGCTAGCAATTTGTAGTGGATATTGTCTGGGTATTGGCTACAAGTCATTCTTTAATCATAGTCTCATGCCTGGGGATTTTAGGCCATATTTAGAACATGTTTGCAGTAGGCCTGCAAAAAAAGAGGGTAATTGCACTGATTTCCAGGCTGGATCACAGAGTTTCTCCCTACTTAGTCCAGTCTTTCTGATTACCCTTGAAGTTCAGCACAATGTTTCATGTTTGTATTTTCTGCCTCCAAAGTGTATTAACAATACAGAATCAACCATGGGGCTTTTTTGTACTAATGAAAAGAGGGAAGGAGGGAGAGCTAAAAAGGAATGAGGAAGAAGCCTACCAAAATACACTTGCTGAAAGACACACTTGACCTCTTTCAACCTGGATGCTGGTTCCCTCCACCACTGGTATGATGATATAGTGTGTGTACAGCTGGGTGATAAGGCAGTGCAGGGGGGAAATAAGCAGTGCAGGGGGGAAGGGAATGCCTTACAGGAGTTGTTTGGAATATACTGCTGAGGTTAGTTTGGAAGATAGAGGTATTTGTTTCACTGGTAGTACAGATTTGTGCCAATGTAACCCTCTATCTATAGCCTTTAAGGAGTCTGAGGCATCCATTGAATTTTCCTAATATATTTGACGTTTTCAAAGCAAATTTTTTCCAGGGGAGAAATTAGAAAAATGAGTCAGATTTTCACAGTTTCAAAGTATAAATTAGAAAATGTGTCCTGAAAATAGATGTTTATTTTTCAGTGGCATGAGTTAGCATCAGTCTCTGCTCTTGGATGCTGGAAGGGAATAAAGAGCTTGTTTTTCTTCATGGGCAAGGCTTGGGAGAATAAAATGCTCCAGAATCCAGGCAAGTCACAGACTAAATCCTAAGTGGCTACTGTCAGCTGTGGGGAATTCTCTCCTGTTATTTTGTGTAATTTTGTTCCCAGTGATGAATATTTATAATGGAGTAATTAATGAAGCAGTCTGAAGTTTGTTGGATTACTCATGTCTGACGCAGTGATTTCTAAGGAAGAACAAATTGTATCAGGAATAGAATGGAGGAGTAAAATAAAAATAAACAAAAAAAAAGTAGGCAGACCTTGAGCAGGAAAGTATTTGATATTTCTGGAAATAAGGATGGCAACGAACAAATATTTCTAAAAAAATTAAAATAGCTCCTCTGAATTAGTTGTCCTAACTAAAAAGGAAAACCATGAGAAACGAGGGGGTTTTAGTGGTATAGTTTTAGTTATTTAGTTTTATAGTTTTATTTTTTTCAGAGTTATAGCAAGTTTCATGGCCTGGCAGGACAAATACTCAGATGTCAGATGTAGGTGGAGTAGGTGGATGCCTATGGCACAGGACCAAAGAGGGAAGTGCTGGGCACTCACAGAGGCGCTGCATACCAGAGTACAAGGGGCAAGGCAGGTGGTCCTCCTTTGGGAAGAAGGAATACAAAAGACAAGTCGCTTCACTAGAATGTGCCAATGAGAGGACCATACTAGATCACAGGAGGCTGAGAATGAAACAGTATTATGAAAATACCATTATCCATATAAACAATAGAAGTCTAAGTGTTTTAATTTTCAAATCTAAAAGGGAGGTGAAAACACAGAAGGTTAAAGAGCCAGTGATACGGGGGATGAAGAGTCAAACCAGCACTTGTGTGTTTGTGAATTGGCTTGCCAAGAAACAAAATCAAACTTTGATTTCAGAAAAGAGCTGAGAAAGTCCAGCTGAATCACAGTTTATATCCATAGGAAAACTGTCTTCTGTTTTTGAATACATTTTGCTTTGAAATAATGAAGTTAATAAGTATACCTGGATAAAAAAGGTATTAAAACAGGTGAGGAGTGGAAAGAAGGCTTAGTTTTGAAGAAAAGATTATGTACTTGACCAGTCTTTCTCCACTTTTCTAACTGTTATTCTACTTGGGCCTTAATTTTAGAGACTTACGACTTGCCTGTGTAAGTATTTTAGCATTAAATTGTTTTAGGGAAAAAAGTTAGTTACGTAACGTGTATTATTTCTCATAATGAGAGCCTTCGTAGTCCAACGTGAAAGCTATCGGACTGGGAAGCTTGAAACTAAGCCTGCAGGCACAGCTTGAACACTAGCACTTAGCCAATCTGTTCACATTTTCCCCATCTGCAAAATGGTATTGAAATTATTTGTAAAATACTTTATGGTCTGCAGGTAAAAAGTGCTCTCCAAGAGCGAGATAACTTTAATGGTCTCAGTAGTGTGTTATGTTTGTATTGTATTTGACACAGCATTGCAACAATCTGCTTACTGCTGTTCTGGCAGCTCGTTTTCTCAGTCATTGTGGCATTTCCCTCTAAAATTTCTTCAGGATATGAAAATCTCCTATATTGCTCTTAAGACTGGGTTGTACCAATGGCACCCAGGAAAACAGCCTTCACATATGCATGGTGAATCATTGGTAAAACATGTGTATCAGCAGTCATTAACCCCTCCTTTCCTCTCATTCCTATAAACTCTACTAGGATCTCTTTTTATAATCTTGTGTATTTTGATAAAGTTTTCATGAATGAGGAACCATCTTTTCCTCCCCATCCCTTCCCAGCACATATATGTTTTAGGATAAACAGTATGTTGTGGTTTAAGCCCCACCAGTAACAGAGCACCATGAAGCTGCTTGCTCACTCCTCCCCGCTGGCCCTGGTGGGATGAGGAGGAGAGAATGCACAGAAACCCTCATGGGGCGAGACAAGGACACGGAGCGATCACTCACCACTTATGGTCATGGGCAAAAGACAGGCTCGACTTGGAGGAAAAAAACCCAAATCAATTTAATTTACTACCAATCAAAACAAAACGGGATATTAGGAAGTAAACCCAAACCTTAGAACCCCTTCCCCCCACCCCTCCCTCCTTCCCGGCTCAACTCCACTCCCAGTTTTCTCCCCCTCCTCCCCCCGGCGGTGCTGGGGAACAGGGGATGGGGGTTGGGGTCAGCTCGACACACCTCAGGGGGAGGAGGACTCCTCACCCATCCCCTGCTCCACCGTGGGGTGCCTCCCGCGGGAGACAGTCAGTCCTTCACGAACATCTCCAATGTGAGTCATTCCCACAGGCTGCAGTCCTTCAGGCACAGACTGCTCCAGCGCAGGCTTTCCCATGGAGTCACAGCCATCTTCAGGGGCCTGCGCTCCCCCCGCTCCCCTCCATGGGCTGGGGGGACAGCCTGCCGTCTCACCACAGGCTGCAGGGGCATCCCCTCCTCTGGCGCTCCTCCTCCCCTCCTTCCTCACCGACCTCGGTGTCTGCAGAGGGGTTCCTCTCACATTCCAATCCCCCTACTCACTGCAGGTTCCCCTTCTTAAATCTGTTCTCCCAGAGGTGTTACCACCATCACTGATGGGCTCGGCCTGGGCCAGAGGCGGGTCCGGCTTGGAACCAGGGAAGCTTCCAGCAGCTTCTCACAGAGGCCACCCCTGCAGCCCCTCCCTCACTACCAAAACCCACCACACAAACCCAAACCCAAACCATATGTCCAGTATCTCTTGGCTATCATTATAAGGAGGAAGCAGAACCTCCTCGGAGGTGAAAAAGCAAGCTCTTCCTTTTTCCTGTGAACTCACTGCCATGCACTGTTTCTTTTTCTGGGAGAAAATCAAATTATTTTATGTATATCAAAGTTTGTTACAGATTCAGTTTTAGGAGATTAATTCCAAAGAAATTGAAGCTAATTCAAGCTAATTAAAGACTTTCACAGATTAGTCGTCTTTTACATTTATCTGTGCCTTGTGTTTTACTGGGTAAAAGATAATTGGTTGACTTTCTCGCCACTGCAGTTACCTATTGAGCTTCATTGGGTATCTATGTCCTACTCTGTTCACTCTGATACATGGCAGGGGGAGCCAGATTATTTTTTTCTGTTTGTGTGCATTAACAATAGGCCTACTTAAACTGCAGTTTCCCTCCCTGCTTTACTGAAATATCAGCTGGCCTGTATTAGTTAAGCCACAGTAACTTGATTGTGCCATGGACGGCTCTGGATCCAATAGCATAGATAGCACTTTTGACAAGAGGGTAGAAATAGCTTCAGAATATTTTTCATCCATGGCCATCAGTATCTCCAAGTTCTTTCCCTCTGCGTAGTTTAGAGTTGGCTTTAGGGGAGGAATAATTTGAAAACAGGAGCTGTTTGGAGGGGAGTAGACAAGATGGTCAGATCTTAGCCATTGCAAAATAGGTTTTGCCCTAACAACTTGTCTCCTATTTTCCAAAGTGTTTTTAAAACAACTTTTTTAAACTCAAGTTATGAAGGATACCCATCAGAATATTTTTAGCCTCAAGCATTCACAAAATAATGTGTTGTGGTCCCAGAATACTGGCTTTAAATATCATAGGCTTTTAAAAACTCAGTGCAGTGAAGTGATGCTTTCAAGATTTTCTTTCTTCAGCTGGAGAAACCTACTGACTCTGTTTGTTTTATACAATTTATATTTGAAAACTTAGCTTTTTTAAGCTAAGGGGTGGTGTTATGCAAGTACTAGGAATTAAGATAAAACTGCAAAATGCAACAAAAGAAGTATAACAAGATTTATGACATCTGTGCACTAGCAATAGCAAGCCAGAAGGAGTTAATGAAAGGCCTTGTTACCTTCCCAGCTGTGGCTAAGCTGCTAATAAGAAATTGGCTGGCATGAAATATTGCAGCTGAAATTGGAAGGGCGCAGTAGATGAAGAGGCTGCGTAGGAGAGGGTCAGAGAAAGTGCAAAAAGAGCAATACTACAAGGACGATTGCTGTGTGAAAAGCGAGAAGGAGGCTGAGGCTGATAGGGAAGACATGCTTTCTTCTCATTATATGCCCTGTGGTTGAAGTTCTGAAAGGCAGGTGAGCTAGCATGCATTGCCTTACTGCGAGAAGAAACGTAGAAATGTCAAGATTTATTGAGGCTTGGACTAAGGAAGGCTGAAGGCTAGATCTACTGCTTTGAGTTTAGATGAGCCTCCAGGTTGTGCGGAGAGATGGGATTAATGATAATGAAAGCACTACTGTGAGGACAACAGGGAGGTGTCACAGGTGTTGGTAAAGCTCTGCAATGGCATCTTCAGAAGATATTCAGAAGCCTTCTTTGGCCTTACAGGGTCAGCTGAGAGCTATTGTGTGAGGCTGGAAGGGTCATGCAGAAGCAGGAAAGGGGAAAGACTGGGGTTACTCATTTCTAGTTTATGTAAAAATTACTGTGGTAATCTTGCTTTTCTTCATCCCGTCTTAAATTACCTTATTGCTTTGGTTCATGTTACACAGGTTTGAAACCAATCTAGCTGAGGTTAAAAAAACACTTCAGTACAACAGCAGGTTTGATTTTTGACAGAAAACTTAATTCAGTCTTTCTTAATGTAACTCTAACTTCAATCTCTTTTCCTTCCATCTAGGCCATGTGTTTATACGATGGGATCACCAATAAACAACAGAGCCCTTTTCCCATGCCAAGAACCACCCGTTGCCTTGTCAACATGGCAAGCCTCAGTCCGAACAGCTGCCGGCTTTGTTGTGTTAATGAGTGGTGAAAACTCAGCAGAACCAGTCCAGCTTCAAGAAGGTGAAATATATTTTCTATTACAAATTATTTTCAATAATTTTATAATTAGAAATATAGCTTGGTAAAAACATGATTTTTGAAAGAATGAAGTTCCTAACCTTAGAAGCACTTACATGTCTATCTGTAATCTCCATGTCATTCTATGGAAAAGTTACCTGCTCAAGGCCTCAGGATAACTTAGTAAGAATTCAAGGCATCTACATTTCACTGTGTTACTTTTACTTACTTTTTTCTGTGTTTTTATTCCTTTTACTTTTTCCAAACATAGACTTCACTTGTCATAAATTGGCTTTGTTTTAATCACTCCGCTGTTGAATGTTTTGTAGATGAAGTACCTTAGCAGGCTCTTGACAGCTTCAGGACTTGGTAGATAATTAACTTTCAGTTTTAGTACTCCAGTCCAAGTATAGGTCAGCATGCCAATGATTAGAAGTGGTCATTGTGTCATATCTGGTTCCTGAAATATATGGAATAGATTAAGAATACCAGGTCACTGCCCTGAAAATCTGGTCTTTGGGGGTTTTTTGGCATTGGTAGATCATACCTTGTGCAGCAGTAAGCAAGCAAGCATTTTTGTTCTGTGTTGGTTATACTCTAAACGTCTGTCTGCACAGAGAAGGAAGTTTTTAAGGCAGTTCTACACATAATAATACAAAGTATGTCTTGCTCCCATTAGTTTTGAGATAATCTGTCAAACAGGGTCAGTATTTTCTAGCATAAGTAGTTCTGATGAAAAGTGGTGCATAGGAAAAGGTTAGAATTCGGTGTTTCTGGAAGAAAAATCTTCTGTTCCCCTTTAAAGAGGCAAGTTTATTTTTGAGGGAAAAAAAAGAATGAAAGTCTCCTTGATTTGAGAACCACCAGTTAATCCATTTGCATGGAATTGTCTCGTTATTTTTGGCCATATGTGAAGCCTGTTTCAAGCCTTGTCTCTGCTGTTGAAATATGGAAAACTGCCATGATGAGCTGCTCAGCCTGCTTGGACAGTAATACTTTCCTGTCTCAGCATCAAGAAGGCAAGAGTGCTCTTAACTTCAGACTAGGGGAACAGCTCTGCCATCATTGTTTAATCAGTGTAATTCATACTTACACATCACTAATGAGTTGTTGCCTGTTGTTCCCTCAGTGATGGCTATGTGATCTGAAATATTAAGAGGAAGAAGAATGCTTATGTGAATTTCTAGAAATAGAAACCTTGGAAAAAATTTCAGACAGTATAAATTGGCATAGGCCAGTTAAAATTGATACTTTCTTAGACCAATTAGCTAGTGGAAAAGGCTGTATTGTGAAATAATTATTTCCTCATTAACACTGTTTTGTCATTCTAGTTTAAAATCCTCATTAAAAATTCATTCTTGAATAAAGAAAAAAACTAGTTGCGGGGAAAACCGTTTTTCAAATGCAGTTGACAGAGTGTTGAGAATGATTTCAGGGTACCATATTATTAATGATAGCACTGGGGTTTAGTCACCCAAACTCAGCGTTGTCACCCCGTGGAGGACAGAAGGGGCTTTTGTTTAAATCCTTGGGTCAGTTTATGTTGGTAATTCATGTGTCACCTAAAGCTTTGTTTGTTTTGGGTTTGTTTGGTTGGGTTTTTTTAATTGTCCAAAGGCTAACCCAGTATATTTGCTTTCCTAAGAACTCTGTGAAAGCAAGAAATACTGTAAGAAGTCTTCAATGGAAGGGCCAGTAGGGAGGAAATGACTCCTTTTAGGTTCAGTGTGCTAATGAAGTGCTGAATGAAAAGTGTGAAGTGAACTGGGAAGAACGAAACCTGCCATTAAAGCTGGCTCCTTTAGGAGCTGTGTGACAATGGCAAAGTTTTGTGCTGAACTCTACTGAACTGGAGAGAAGCAGCAGGAGCACCTACTGCACTTCTGTCCTTACAGTTTTCCTTCAGCCTCACCTCAAGATGGAGCTCCCAAGAGCGTGGAAGGTTCTGCTTATGGATCTATGCAGCACACATAATTATTTATACTAATATTGATGTCATGATGAAACGTTTGCTGGATTTCTTTAAAGGTAGTAGGCATTGTGCTCCAGTAGCTCTCAAAAAGTCAATCATGGATGAGACCCTCATTATCTTGGTGCTTATATACAGTTGGAAATGACAAATCAGTGTTAGAGAGCTGTTTGGAACTGTAAAAATTTACAAAACAGATACAGAGGAAAGAAGGAAAAGGAGCAACATTGTAAGGAAAGTTTTAAAAAACAAACAAACCCAAGGCTCAAGTGCTAATCTGAAGCCTTGAATAAATTCTTAATGAATTTAGGAATACAAATTCATTAGTTTAATTAGTAGGACTTTTAAGAATTAAAAAGTTCAATATGGTCTGTAGTGTTAAGTAACCTGTCCCACATACATCTTGTAGTTAGGCAATTACGCAGGGCATATGAAATCTATCTGGCTTAAAATTTTGTCTTTACATTTAGAAAACACACCTAAAGGCCTTTAAGGGTGGCTTCAATTAAAATAACTTTGCCAAATTATTTAGATTCAGTATGTTATTGCTGTGCTGCATATTTATAAAATCATATATAACTGGCAGAACACGAAAATATCTTTTTAAAAATGCAATTTCTCAGAAAGAATAAGCATTTTGTCAAGCAGTTGTGAATGAATTTATTCTGCATAACAAGTTAGCTGATTTTTTTCCTTTAAAAGTCATATTTATAACAAGTGTGGAGGCAGACAATAAGAGAATAGCAAGCAAGGATGGTACCTTCATGCTTTTAAACAGAGATCTGCATTCTCCTTCACGAACCTACATCTCTAGATGCATGGATGCTGTGATCCAGTGCATAGCGAGACTAGGTGTACTCACCTGCACAGATTCCTCATTTGCCACTTGTATTTGCAGGTTTTGATAATAGTGTACTTCCTCCTGTATGTGCCATTTTTGCATTCTGTGTCCTACAAAACTATGGCTCACCCTGTCATTTGAAATAGAGTGAGGCCACATTTTGTTTGAAAATACTGATACGTCCCTTACTTAAGTACAAATGGTAACTATTCAGTTATGACCTAAAAGTGCTTAAAAATACCATGCATTCTTTATGGAGTACTTAGAAGAAAAATTTATCAGAAAAATGCAATTGACAGTGCCCTTTGAGAGAAAGCTTTACAGGGAGCACGATGTGTGTGTGTGTAATGTGAACCATTTAACCATTAGATTTATTTTTCAACACTTGTCAGTTTTACTTTAGCATACTACTGTAACACATAGAAGGTGCAAATATATTTAGTCACAAACACCTTTACATTTGTTTTGATTAATGTTCAAGAAGTAGATATTCAACCATTTACTATGAAATCAACTGGCTTGCTTTTTGTGCAGTAACTGTACCATTATGTAGTCCTTGATCTTGTTTTGCTGTCTGATTCCAGCGAGAAGGTGTATTCTGTTATTGAAAGGAAATACAGTGCTAGAGAAGCCACTGCTACTGCTCTGTAGCTAGTAGCAACAACAGTTGCTTTTGTTTGTGCACCTCTCACTTTTCACAAGGCAAAACAGAATAGTTCAGTGCTTGTGTTGATTAATCTCCAACATATATCAGGAACTACAGCATGGGAGTTGACAGCTCATCACATGCTACTCATCCCTCTCAGCCAGTGTTCAACTAATGCTCTGGCATGAATGTGAGGGTGCTCTGTGGGAAATTCTGGCTTTCAGATGAGATGAAAGATCTTTGCATGTTAACGAAGAGTTTCAGAAAGATGGAGGGTTCCTAATCCTGGTGCTCCAGCCAAATAATAGTTTTGGCATAGCTACTTATTTAGCAGCAAGTTTATGTATTAGCGCTAGCTTTTACTTTGTATATCAAATGCTGTGCGGGGCTATTTCTTTTTCCCTAGAGGTAGCTGAGTTTTGTGGTTTCTAGGAAATCATGGACATTGTCTGTATTTTGTGGTGTTTATATTTGTGTTAGTGCAAACTAATTGAGGGAAACTATGCTAATAAGTAAAAGTACTCTTCATTTTCTTTCATCTGGCATTAACAGATACTGACTCTCAGGTGTTTCTTCAGTTATAATGGACTCCACAGGACTCAAACAATTTTAATGGTTTCAAAGATAGCTAAATGCATTAAGAATTCTAGGAAGTAATTACATCATTCATCATTATTATTTCAAGTAGAAGACATAAACAGCCTTTAAGTTGTTCTTTTGCACAATTATAAATAGATTATAATTTTCTACCCTTGTTAAAAGTAGTCCTAAATTTTGCATGGGATGTTTTCCAGTTATACCTCACAGAATAGGTGATTGTTGTTGCGTGGTTTGTGCAGTTGCGACATGATAGATTTGCTTTGCAGAACTGGAAAAAAAAAACTTTTTGAAAATTATTTTCAAAATTACCTGTAGAGGAAATATTTGGAAAGTATTATAATTGCCTAAAATAATTATGTGTAGGAATCACGTTCCTTTTAAATTAAGTCTGGTTGTAAGCAGAGGGTATAAGCATTAGAAATAAAAGAACTGGGGTGCTCCTCCTCTATTTTTCCCATGGACTAACCCCAGTCTAATCTCTTACTCTTCCCAAGGTGTCCTCGCTTGTACCACAAAACCATTTTCAGACTAAAACCCTAGTTCTGGTACAGCAAGCCATCTCCCCGTTTCAGCTGCACTGTTTTCTCTACCCTAAAGGTGGTGCTGTCTCCGAGGTGGCCACTGGAAAGCAGAGGGCAGCCAGAGGAAGGGGAGAGAAGTGGAGCGGAGCTTGTGATCCCAGTCTGTGCCTTGGGATAGATCTGAGGTTACAGATGAAGGAAAACAAAACAAAGTCCATTGACCTGAAGAAGGTTAAAGAAAGGAAGTGAAGTTATGGGAGAAAAGGGCAGGCTGGAAGACAGTCTTACCAGTAGTGAGAGGAGAAGACAGAAGATAAATGAGGGTTAGACTCTGTTTGAAACTATGCTTCATGGTGCTTGCTGTAGAGAGGTGTTGCCAACATAAAGACCATTTCAGTCACCGATCAGTGAATGCACTGTAGAGAGAACTCGCTTGTCATGCCAGTGCATGTGATTTCAGTTGTTCAAGACAAAACAACTATAGGATAATTGCATAGTTATTCTACACAGTTCTAGAGCATGAATGCAGAAGGCATCTAAAAGCCCTGCAGGAAATGGACTGAGTCCCAGTTAGGTGTGTAAAGACAGTATAAATCTTGGATCTTGTTCTGAGAGTATCCAGGGTTCGCATGGTCTCTATAATGCCTGCAAAATATAAGGGGCTTGGAAAAAAGACAAGGATCTGTTTGTTAGTTGCTTCTCTTTTCTTTGGGAAATCCTAATTTAGATAAGTCTGAAAACATATACCAAGAAAATGGTCTTTGGTACCGTCACCCTTTTGCAAGGTTTGCTCCAACTCTGAATAGCATATGTTTGTTGCTAATTCATGTAAATTTCTGAATGTAGTACATGCTGTTCTCTCTGGACTGCTAAACTGATTCCCCATTCATTTTGACATTGTGTTCAAATTACCCGTGTTTTTTTAAAAAAACTCTATGGTGTTGCTTGCTCTAGCCTGTCTTGCTAAACTTGTTTCTCACTGTAACCCTCTCAGCTCCTTCTGTTTGCATAGCACAGGCCAACACCCTTTCCTATTAGACAATCTCCTTACTGTTGTGAGAGCTTTCTCCTTTACACCTCCTGCTGTCTGGAACAGTTTTCTGTGACTGCCTTTTGACTTCCACGCTTGTTTCAGAACTCAGTTGAAAACACATTACTGCTTTTCCATTATGATTCCTCAAATTTTCACTCTTCCTCTGCTATTATTTAACTCTTAAGGTTTTACAATTAACATAACTGCATGGAGCATTTTTGTAATGCTTTGTATATAACAGATACAACACAAAGTGAAGTATTGTAGACTACCTCTGGGCCTTCTCTTGTGCACATTTAAGTCAATGGTAAAGCCGCTCTTAACTTCAGTGTGTGCAGGCTTGGGCCTCTAGCACATTTTATATCAATGAAGCTCTCTATATCAGGAGTTTGGTGTTTCAAAATAATAAATTGTTGCTGTCCTGGGTGACTGCTTTCTCTCAAGGTGGCATTTGCTTGCCTTGGCTCATTTGTAGCTTTGGGAAGTTAATAAAAAAAAAATGGGGGAGGGGTAGAGAGGGAAAATTTGGCAAAACAGTTATCCTCTTTGTTCCTAATGTGTTTGGAGCAAATAAGTTCCTTCTGCTCACATACTGACAGGAGTTACAGGAGTAATATATGGTCACCTGACAATACAGACAAAAGGGTTTTGATGGTAGTGGTGAATGTTGCCAAAAGTGGAATGGAGTGAGGGAGTGTAAATGGTTGCTAGTGCATGTAAGAGGTAGAGGCTTTACCTGCCTTTTACAACACTTCACAAACTGTAGTGTTTTGCCATACTGAATAGTAGCTGGAAAATTTGTTGAGGCTAAGCAAAAAGATTTTTTGCTTGTCCTTCCTTTGGACAACTTGACCTTCTGTGGTCATTAAGGTAGGAAACCCAGAGGTGCTTTGCTGCAGTTGTTTACTTCCTTTCCTCTACACCTTGTGGCTTCCACTGGATGGGTTTTTTTTCCTTTTGATAGCGTTCCATAGCCCTGGTCAGAATATTATTGCAAAAGAACAGGTATTAATGTTCTCGGAAAATAACTGAAGTTTGTATGTTTCCACAGTTGCCACAGCTACAGTTATTTGCACATGATTCATCAGGTTGTAACTCAAGCTAGGCTTTTTCTAAGAGTAATTAACCTACTAGTATGGTGTAGTAACTATTTGTGACCATAAATGAGTACTTGAATGTGACCCTTAAGTTATAACCTTTTTAAAGGGGCAAACAGAAAACCTAAGCAACATTTAGATTAATGAAAAGTATGCTGTTCTAATACATCCTCCAGTTTATCCAAACGTGATCATAGATACAGTCATCCAATACCATACTCCATGTCTTCCAGCACTGTGTTCCCATAATGATTAGACTTACTATCTTTTTACCTCCTAATAGACTCTAACCTTGTTTTAGCAGCTCCTGGATTATCATGACCAAATCATTGATTTAGGCAATATCCCATCCGATTCTAAGCTTTGATTTCTCACTGCCTGGTTGGCACATCGTGTATCTCAGATTGCCAGGTCCAATTCACAAGCACTAGTGTTGTTTGTTAGAACTTGCCTCTCAGTTTGGTATTGTCCAGAACACAAAGAAAAGATTCTGTTCTGTGTGAGGTAATACAGTTAAGACAAAACCATAAGGTGGTTGATCCAGGGTTGAAAGAGTTAAATTTTAATCTTTTTGTGTCTGTGGATCTAAAGGTGCTATTAGATTTCACGTCCAGTGGCATTCTTGGTCAGTAACAGTACAATCATGTTAAGTTGCATTAATAACATCCCATTTATAGATGATTTATTTATAGATAAAGACATCAGCAGATAAGGGAAAGTTGCAGATATAAGTAAACAGTACTGAATCCGTGGCGGTTACATACGACTGGTCTTACATGTTTCAGTGAAATTATTTTTCTTTCCTCAACAAAAATACCAGGATGTAAGGTGGGAGGTTTGGCCCAAAATCTCAAGTACATAAAAATGCCAAGTACTGAATGTGTGCTGTGACTGATGAGTCTGTACAAATGTTCTTTTTATTTACAGGTATCTTGAGCTGGTACTACTATGTGACTATGCCAATGCCAGCATCCACCTTCACTATTGCTGTGGGGTGCTGGCAGGAAGTTAAAAAGCAGTCCTTCACAGCTGCTATTGAGACAAACACTGAGTTTTCCTTGCCATCTTCACAAGCCAGCTTCAGGTTCGTGTTTAGAATACTGTTGAAAAATGGGATATATGGGTAGCATTTGCATTTACTCTGGAATGTGAAAGTGAGTCATATTAGTACAGGAATCAAAATAGAACTTGTTTAATCTGAACAAAAAAATCTTGACAGGAAAATAATTCCAAAGGCATTATTTCATGGGTAAGGGTGTGGTTCTTTTTATGCAAAAACAAGCTGCTTAGTGAGCAATAGGGTTAATAAATCCCAGTGTCCTCTGGATTGGCATCCTACACGCTGTGTCTCCTTAATGCCCTGCTGAAGCAGCATCAGGTCCTCCCTTGTTCCTTACAATGACTGGCTGTAAGATATTCCGTGTTACTAGACTCGGTCCATTCTTGGTACCTAATGCCCCCTACTATCATATTGCCTACTCACTCGCTTTTTTCTTCCTGTCCAGTCCCATCCCAGAGTTAGAGCTGGCCTGTGCAGTGGTTTGCCTGGAGTGATGTGTACAGACTGGGTGCATGAAAGACCTGTTCCAGTGGTCCCATAAAGTAAAGTTGGACCAATGATTCTTTTCAATAAAAAAATACCCTGTTGCCTGGTACATGCAGTGGCTCCTTAGCTGTCTTTTACCAAACCCATAGAAATGTAATTATTTTGGATACATCTATTCCTCCTTCCAATCTTGTCAAAACTGCTCATTGAGAGTAAATTATTACAGAGTGATTGATGAACAGAACAATACAGGCCTACAAATGAGATTTGAAGCTAAAAATTAAGGCTGTGGAGAAATACCACTTGTTTCCACTTGTATTCACCATAGTTCTCAGATGTGGCACTTGATTTCCTCACATATTACTCTCAGCTTTTCAAAGTCGTGGAGTTATAGAATCACAGAACAGCCCAGGTTGGAAGGGACCTTGAAAGATCATCTGGTCCAATCTTTCATGGGAACGGGAGCTTAGATGAGATTATCTAGCACCCATTGAAAAAATTAGTGCAGGTTTTAATCAGTGATGGTCATTGTTATGAGTCAATCTGTGTGATGGTCATTGGATGAGTTAATTGGCACAGGTAGTGTGATGTATATGCAGCAGTTGAGTTAGTGACAGTGGAAGAAACAGGACAAATGTGTTTCGGAAAAAAAAAACTGACAAAAAAAAAATCAAAAAATCCTCTGCAAATGTGGTGTCTATTATGCATAGACAAAAGAGGAGAGCCTAAGTGTCCAAGGTTGTTTTGCAGTTAATTGGGACATAAAAATCTATGGCCTTGAAAAATCTGCTCTTAGAGTTATACCCAGTTAATCTCTATTTGGGAGTTAGCACAACAGACATGTGTTACTTATTTTACTCATTAAGACTAGGTAACCAAACCCAACATTATGCACAGTAGCAGGCATTTCTAGAAAGAGTGTGAAATGGATAGACAAGCAAATGTTAAGGTAGTGTCTCAGATAAGATAATAGAGATAAATTCTTGGGCAGCAGGAAAAGGAAGGATTTCTGAAAGAAGTTGTTGAAATGTGTAATATAATTTATGTCCAGGTGCCGGTGAGTTTGACATAAGGAGACTGTATGAAAGAAAATGTTAAATGGAGCTAGGGCATTAAGTAAGTTTCCTGTCTCCTTGTGGTCATTAAGGACTTGGCAACTTTTATTTATAAGAGATAGGTTGCTAGCTTTCATGTTCTTGCCTAATCTCAACTATGATAATTAAACACAAAGTGACATTGTTTTAGAGCAGAAATATACTGGGTTAAACCACCCTTGGAAAAAAATTGCATAATGATGGATGTAGTTTCTTTGCATATATAATCAATAATCTTTCTCTTTCACAGAAGGAGTTATGTAAGGTGTTGAAATGTTGCCACTTCAGCAAAATGTAGTCCTTTTCTACGTGTTATCATTTTGGTTTGTGTGTCAGCACTCACCTGAAGCATGATATTCCAAATATAAATGCTTTGGGCCATGCCAGGTGCAATAACAATAAGTCCTTTGCCTGTCCAGGCATAGTAGAACCAGCTTCCTTAAGCTGAAATCTCCACAACCAAGGAGAGGCTCTGCGCTGTGCAGAAGACAGGCTAGCAGGTGGAAACATGAAGCTGATTTCTGCTTAGATATGATTCTATTTGGGCAGATAAATTACTGTGAAGGTATATGACTCAGTGTTTAGAAAGGATTTGATTTACCCCTCCTTCCTTCCAGCTACAGCTCTGAATATCCTGTAATCTTAATGTAAAGTAAGCTTGATCCAAATGTGATATTTTCGAATATCTACAGTGATAAGCCTGAATTGATAGCTACTGTTGTTTTTTACTTAAGAAAAAAAGAAAAGTTCCTGGGGAATTTTAGTAATAACAACAGAAAAAAAGCCCCCTTGGAATTTCACTCTATTTGCACTTAATATGTTTGTGTTAATATGTACGAAATTTTATTGTCATAGTCAAGTTTGAATAGGAATTCTCCGAATAAATAAATATTTCTGTATTGTTACTTAATTTTCTTTATGTACATTTTGAGCACTTGTTCTTTTGACACATATCTATTATAAAAACAAGGTTTGACTAATCTCGTTTTTAGTTATGAGTGACTGTATCAGTGCTACTCAGACATGTAGTAATGAGTATTTTCACAGTGCTGCACATGTATGAACAGTGTGAGAATACAAATGAGTTGGTTTTATGTGAACTAACTCTGTCATTCTGATGTCTAGAGAATATCCTTGTCTTAGCATACTCAGTTGTGCACATTTCTGGTATCACATGAAACTATTTTTTCTTTTTTTCTTTTTTTTTTTTTTTTTTTTTTTTATTGTCAGATGGCATGAAGAAATCTGTGCTCATGTGGAATATCCCTGCCGTTTCCAAAATCCTGCTGCCAGGTTGCAGGCAGTCATTCCTTATAGAGTCTTTGCTCCCTGGTGCCTTATCGAACACTGCAAAGAATGTTTACTTCACCTAATTCCACAGTGCCTCTCAGCTGCTTACACCACACTGGGTACCCACCCCTTTTCCAGGCTTGATGTTTTGATAGTTCCTTCCAACTTTTCCAGCTTGGGAATGGCTAGGTAAGGAAACTTCTTAGTATCTCATCTCCTGTATTTTGTTAGATCCTTTTTATCAGCTAGTTAACACTGTCAAATTGCTATCAATATAAAGTTGCTGTGCTATTTTTCTTAAACCAAACTTAAAACTCTAGTTCTGGCTTCACGTGGGTAGGTTTGTTTGCATCCTCTGTGCTATGATCTTCTAATTTTAGTTTTAACAGTGCTTAGGGAAGGAAAATAAAAGCTCATTAGACAGAATTTCCTCATTTGCCAAACCGAAGTTCTTTTATTGGTTCTATTGATTTAAATATTTGATGCTGCTATCATATTGTTGTGTTTTCTTTTGGCGTTGATTTTGCCATTATGTCTTGACAGAACAAGAGCATGTTAAAATCCAGATCTAGAGTTTATTCATAAGCCTTTTGTGATTTATGAATTTCTAGTCAAACACTGGTCTTTGGAAGCTAAGGCAAACTGTAAGGTTTATATTATCAAGTTTTCATGGAATTGTGGAGAATAAAAAGCTTAATTAAAAATTTTTGGGTTTACAGTATAATTGCCAGTTGTGCAATGACAATAGAATTGTAGCTCTATTAGTTGTGAGGCAATGCCTAGCAATTGAAATTTCCCATTTGCTTTTTATTTTTCTTAAAAATATATGCATTTTTAAGTTGGTAATGATATAGTGTTTGTTAATAGCAGAGAATGAAACACTGTTCACTGTTTGCCTAGTGCCAACAGTAGAGTGGATTCATTTAGGCAGATGGACAAAACGTCCAAGGGAAGAATTAAAGGCAAAGCTTTGTTAGAAGAAGGAGTACTGAAAGGAAAGGTGTATTCCCAGACTGTTGGGTTTGTATTTAGGAGCTCTTGGGGCAGTTGTCCAGTAGGTTTGATATCTGAAGTAACTTCAACGAATTGCACAAATTGCCAGTCCAATACAAACTGTATAATTAATTAAAGAAGGAAACATTTTGTTTCATGCTACATGTTTTGTTTCTTATTTTACGTAGACTTTTTTCTACAGCTTTCCTCTTTTGATCCTCCTTAGGGATTAAAGTAGAAAATTATGCTGGCATGTAATAATATTTTACAGTTTTTGGTGTAAGTTTACTTTCTCTATTTTTTTTTTTTTTTTAATGAAGATCTATAAACTTTAAAACTTAAGCATTCAGTGACCCTTCTCTGTCAGGCTTATAAGCCTCAGTGCTCTGTAGATACCTTGTACTGGTTACTGAGTTTTCAATGATAGCTCTTTGCTCAATGAACTCCTAGATGAAAGCATCGAGAAACTTACACGAGGCCTGGTTGCTTTGAGCACCTACCACAGACTATATTCTCTGATGCTTTGCATAGTGGTTTGATTTAGAGGTAAGTGCGATGCTGTGTACCATGTTCTTGAAGCCATGTGAAATTGGTAGAGCTGCTTAGCTATTTCCTCTGACTTCAAAGGCATGGTACTAAAAGGTTGACACAGGTCCTTATGGATCATCACTGTAATTGGGGAAGAAGCTGGCCATTTTACTTAGCTGTGTGATAAGACCAGTGATCAATGGAACCAGGAAGGACAAGATGCGCAAATAGTACAAAATGAAAGAGAAAGGGGAGAGAGATGTCTAGGCCAAAATGACAGCATGCAGTAGGAGAAATCTTCAAGATTCAGTTGTTGATGTGCTACTGCTCTTTGGGAAGTTGTCAGAGCTTCCTCTGCATCACCTTTCTCACAATTTATAGGGAAAAGATGCCTGCAGGGTATTCTATTGCAAAACCATCTGTGGTTATCTGAGTCCAGATTGCGTGCTCAGAATATTGTAATTGTGCCTTCTTTGTGAAGGGGAGGAGTAAAACCTATGTTTTTATTTCCCTGTGCTGCTTCTAACCACTGTCAGTTCCAAGTGATCCATATCATTGAGCGTAAGTAAAGGATGAAAGAAAGGGCATGCATACTTCCTGGTGCTTTTCATTCAACAGTTCATCAAGCCAAGCACATTCAAATTTTTCAAAGTTGAAATAAAGGAATAATTTAAGCTGTTTAAATGTCAAGCTGTATTTGGACAGCAAAGGAAATTATTAAGTGACTCATAATAGCTCGTTTGTTCTTGTTTCGTGTGATTTTTCAAATAGAGGTTTCTATGTATATAGTAAGCTACTTACATGGTTAATTCCTGTGCATGCATTGATAATTACCTAAGTGACCTCAGTGGAGAATAAGCTGTGTGCAAAACCACGTCCAAACCCACATTAAAAAAAGTTAGTTATTATCTTGGGTTAAAGTGTTTATTTTTTTATCTTCTAGTCTATCTGTAGCAATATAAACATAACATGGCATGCCAGCACAAAGGTGGTTCTGTTCTGAGAATTCTAATTGTACTCCTGTCTGCCAGGGAAGGAAGCAGTCATAAATTTTAGGCATTATCTGTAGTGTCATGGCTTTACAGTGTTTGGCACTTTTCTTTGTCTGTTCCTCATTAGCTGATAGTTGCAGTATTTTTTATATCCCAAAATACTTCCCTTTACTTAAGGGGGATGTTTCTCCAACGCTTTACACTGGTATGAAATGATGATAGTTCTTGCATAGAGTGACCTAATTAGGTGTTTTAAGCTGTCTATTCCAGTAGCCACTACTGTGGGTCAGCTGCATTTCTCTTGAAGTCTGACAGATGTTTTATGAGAAAAACTCTAGTGAAAGCATAGTCATTTTACTTGTGTTTTCTGTACATCTCTTCCTGTGTTTTTTAATTTGCTATGGACTTCTGTATGGAAACGGGATCTTGACTGTATATAATAATTGCAGTCATCCCCTCTTGCTTCCTGCAGATCTTTGAAGCTGGAGGATTTAATTTTGCACTATCTTTTGGTTTTACACTATTTTAGTTCAAGTGATTTGGTATAGCTTCTCCCAGATTTATGGGAGAATGTGGCCTATATGTCTTTGTTGGTGATGCTATGTTAAACTCTACATAAATTAAATTAATAAAGTATTGTGGATGAACTTTAAATAGCTTAAAAGACAGAGATTCAGTGCTTTATGTAGAATTTTGAGAGCTTCATGAACACCTAACAGCACTTAATTATCTGATTTTAAGTTCTCTCAAAAGCAGAAGGGAGTGAATTGGAGGAAAAGGAGTAGGGAAGTGTGTCAGACTGCAAACACTCTAGAGCTCCTAATTAGATTGTTCAGGGAAGAGATCCCTGACCTCATATTACACTGAAAGGTGCGCATCCTTCATGTACTCAGAGAGCTAAGAGGTTAAAAGCGGGAGATTAAAAGTAGCACCATTTTTTGGTGCTGTTGATGATGACATGCTACTTCCTGAGGAACTGTCAACCACATTGGCATTTAAATAGCAGAGTTATTTCATGGTTGCAAATGCTTTCATGTGAGCCAGTAGTTACTGGTGTGAACAAAGCTGGCTGAAAGACTTCAAATGAAAAATAGGGTCTGTGTGTTTCCTGGTTGTTTGCGCTCTTCAAATCAGTTCACTCCCAGTCCAGTTTTGTTGATCACATTTGAAACCCTAGTGTTTCAAAATCTCTTCCCACTAACCTACAATTTGATTTCCTTTCCTTTTGGCAACACCTGAAAAGACTCTGCATTCTTTGTTCTTTTTCATTCCCTGAGGAAAAACATTCTTTTGAATACAGAGACCCTAAATTTTTGTACCGACTGTGCTTGAGACCTTGACTTCTCTTGCAGTGTTTCATTGCGTAAGTCCTCTTTTTTTTTTTTTTTTTTAATTTTCCCCATGGAAGTAATTTTTTCCTTGATAACCATTGAGTGCCTTTCACAGTCACACCAATCTCTTGTGTTTCTATGGCTTTAGAAACTGCTTACTATCTTTCTACTTCTTCACAGCAAATGTGCTGTCATTTATTTTTCTCCCCGGGGGTTGTAAGCCTTTGTTTGCATTGCGTTGAAGTACTTTTTTTGAAACAAAATCTTCAAAGTTTTTTGTTTCCAGCTGACATATTTTAAATAACATAAGATTACTACTTTTTCTGTTTGAATTGATGTACTTTAGATGTACTAGTTTTGTAGTAAGTGCTAGCACAAGGAAAAATTCTTAGCCAAGCACTATGTATCAATAACTTGACTAGTCGCTTCACATGTTGCTGGGAGTTTGAAAAGTATGATGAGAAAAGTGTCCCTTGGTATGTACCATGCTCTTATTTTTTTCCTTAAACACTTAGTAACTGCTGAAAACAGAATAATGGGAGAGATGGACTTCTGGTCTTACCTAGTTTGGCTGTTCTTACAGCAATTTTGCCCAGCAGAGCAAGCAAATCAGTGGAACCAAATAACATCTGAGCAAGATACTGACATTTTCAAGACAGGATCCCAATGTTAGGTTATTTGAATCCTATTTAGGCTCTAAAATTAGTGACCTCATTTTCAAGGATGCTGGACTCCCTTGAAACCCCAAATGGTGTTTGATGACAGAAACATAGAGGATGCTTGGCATATTTGTAAATCAGGTCAACTTATATAGCTGGCTAAATATTGTTTAGCAACCCAGCTTTCAATTCCTATTTATAAAGATCTTAGTCACTCTTCTTCTCCCATGTAATGGTCTTTGGTATTTTAAGAGGAAAGAATATCTCTTTCTTCAAAACGCAGTACCTCAGCAGAAGTCTTGAATCTTTCCAGGCCATGTCACTAAGGTTGTTAACTTTTTATATTGAAAAGGGAGAAGGAAAAAAAAAAAAAGCAGGGGTGGAGAGTGGGAATAAAGCCCAAGCAGCCTTTTGATCTGTGCGTCTGTAGCCACCATTTTTCCAATCTGTATGTCTGCAGTGTTCCGACAACTGCTAAGTCTATAGTAAAATCAGCCAGGACTATTGGAAAACATCCAAGTGTCAAACCTAAATGTGAGGCTTTTGTATTGTTCAGTCTCAAAGAACTGTGATTGACTGTTTGTCTCGGCTTAGAAGCCTTTTGTGAGTGTATAAATTTGTATAAACTTTTTTGCACAACATTTTCGGTTGTGTTAATTTGACAAAATACTTACAAGAGTAAACCTTAAACATGAACTCTCCTTAGTCTATTTTTTACATATCACTAATTGGTTATCCCAGCAGAAATAACCATGTACAAAAATTAAAGTGAAAAGTAGAAGTATGATGGCTGGAGAAAGAAAAATTGCTTTTTTAACTTATTTTTGATTCATTTTGTAGTGGAGAATCTTAACTTGAATCTTGCATACTTGTTTGCTTGTGTGTGCGGTGGTTTTTTCTTTTGTTTTTTTTTTTTTTTTTTTTTTTTTTATATGAGAGACTGCAAGTTGCCTGAGATTTTAATTCCTGATCCTGCAAATGGTTTTGCATGCCCTCAGATTTACATACAAAAGTCCTTTTCTTTTTATTCAAAAGCCATACTTACTTCATATATTTGTTGGCAGGATCATGACTTTGTTATACATAAGTGAAATTTGACTTAATGATGCAAGTGACTTTAATGTGATTTGAATTTATAGAATAAAAAGCTATTGAGCTTAGACTTTCTGGAAATATTTGCAAGTAGTGCTGCTTTGGTATTGTTGTGGTTTAACCCCAGTGAGCAACTATGCACCATGCAGCTGCTCACTTGTTTCCCCCCAACCCAGTGAGATGGGGGAGGGAATTGGAAGGAAAAAGGTAAAACTCATGGGTTGAGATAAGAACAGTTTAATAGAACAGAAAGGAAGAAACTAATAATGATAATAATAACAATAATAAAATTACAATACTAATAAAAGGATTGGAACATACAAAACAAGTGATGCACAATGCAATTGCTCACCACTTGCTGACAAATGCCCAGTTAGGTCCCAAACAGTGATCTGCCCCCCCCAGGCCAACTGCCCCCAGTTTATATACTGGGCATGATGTCACATGGTATGGAATACCCCTTTGGCCAGTTTGGGTCAGCTGCCCTGGCTGTGTCCCCTCCCAACTTCTTGTGCCCCTCCAGCCTTCTTGCTGGCTGGGCATCAGAAGCTGAAAAATCCTTGACTTAGTATAGCAACAACTGAAAAACATTAGTGTGTTATCAACATTCTTCTCGTACTGAATCCAAGACTTAACACTATACCAGCTACTAGAAAGAAAATTAACTCTATCGCAGCCAAAACCAGGACAGGTATACATCTAGTGGTTTTTTTTAAATAGAATTTGGAGCTTGAAATCCATAGTGAAGTCCACCTAGGAGGAATTCATATCTGTCCTTCTTGTGCTTCTAAGATAAAGAATCAAGCAGGATATTTGGCTGAAAATACCGTGAAATCCATTCATCAATGCAAATGGAAGTGCTAAAACAGGATTGAGCATAAACCATTTTTTAACCCTAGGTTCTGTTTTTCTACCCTGTTTCAGATGACCACCTATGCTGAGTTATTTGAGAAAGGATGCAAATTACCACTTTTTTTTTCCAGTTGGCATTTTTTCATTTGGAAATTTATGTATTTTGTAAATCACACACAAATAAGTAAACATTGTTTATTTTATTATTGTGGAAATCACCTATGAAATCCATGTTGTCTACCATAGAGAGTTATGAATACAGAGATTCACTTTGAATTACATGGAGTGCCTTTTGAATAGTAACTGTTCTGGTAGATATTTGGTGTGTTTGCTAGCCTCACATGCTCTGTTGCAAGGCTGCTGTAAATAATAATTCAGTATACCTATATTTAGCAAAGGGACTCCAGAGATTCCCCTTGAGGAACGGAGAGGAGAAAATGTGATACTCATTGGGGAGATTTTTTTAAAGAGAGAAGAAGTTGGGTATCTATTTAAAATGTTGTTTGTTTTTTTTTTTTTAATACCAGAAAGGCGGTCAGTCCTGGATGACATAATATTGAAAATTCACTGTAGACTATATGGGCTATCACGTACAGCCAGTTTTAAATTCAAGGAGATCTTGGATCTGTCCTCCAGCCATCTAAACATTCAGCTCATTGTATTTCACTTTAGTCTTTCCTTCTTCAGGAATCTACTGTCCCAGGGATTTGGATTCAGTTTTTAGTGCTATAGAATTTAATTAGAATTTTGATGAAACTAATATTAATCTATTGACAAGGTAGCAATTTAGTAATTTTTACTTTTGCTCAAGCACTGCTTTACTATTTCAAGAAAATAAAGCTATTCAAAATTCATCCTGGCTGGAGTCTTAGCTGCGATAGCAGTAATTCAGAGTATGTGACTGTAGAACACATGCATATGAACTTAGTGGTATTTAGACGCTGAGAACATTTCTGATTCTTAGCTGGAGCCTGAAGTGTAATTTGCTACCACTGCAATCACAGTCCTTCATCCAGTTGTCATTTTGGTATCAAAAGAGGATTTGGAGTATGTCAGGCACAATATATTCCCTTCCTAATGTGCTGAGTTGCCTTGTTTGTCTATTAACTCTTAACAGATGTTATTTTGAATGTAAGCCTGCAAAGAGAATAAAACAAGTTCATTTCTTGATGGAAAGCAAAATTTGTATTTCATCATTTTATAAAATTGCTACAGTCAGAGAAATATTATTACTTTAAAAAAATACCAGAAATAAGATTGATTATTCCTAAGAGGATGTCCTTTTTCCCCTTCAGAATGATTGTTAAAAGATTAATAAAGCAAAGTGATTTCTTACCTTAAATACCTCTTTTTTTTCTCTTCAGTTTCTTGGAAATAAGTACTTACAAAATAGGCAGTTCTTTAACTGAGTACACCTCGTAAGATGTCCCATTACTTTGAACTGTGGACTTAACATGGAACATGAAGCAATTCCCTCTTCTTTCAGTCCCTCTCCCTTGGCTTTAGCTACAAAAAATGTCATTTCTTCCTGTAGTTACTGGAAAGTTAATGAGGCTTTTCTGATGCTACTGTAGAATAGTACAACATGTTATTAAATTCTAGGTTTGGAATTATTGCAGAGCCTACTAGCATCATTATAGTTAAGGGTGCCTAAGCATTTCCAATATAAACTTGTATTTCAGTGGTTTATAACTGGCTGTAAAGACTTGTTCCCAGCTTAAAGCTGGCATAAAACGGTTTGGCTCAGGAAAAGTGTGTGTGTATTGTACACACATATATGAGAGGCAGGCATATGTTTACACATATTATATTTGTTATATATTACACAGATTATATGTATGCCTAATCATACATATCCACGCCTGCCCTTCATGTATGTGCATATACATGTGTGTAGGTAATACTAATGAATTTTTTTTGTTGTATGAGTTGCATGGCATTTAGAAAGTAGAAGTATTTCTTTTCACTCAAAAGTGACCTATGTATAGAGAGATAGAATATGCAGAGATTAAAATAGTAATTGATTGTCATTATTGAACACTGTTTTTGAGATTTTGAAAGTAATTTTCAGAATAGGTTCTCCTCTCTATCCTACTTTATCTCTCTACCCCTCAACTTTTTTCTCCTACCAAGAGCTGCATAAGATGATGGAAAAAGATTTTTCATGTTGCAGATCAGTAGTAACATAATCCATCTGCTGTTTAATATTGTACTATTACAAAATTTCATTTCCGTTTCTGAGTCATATAAATTGTAGAGTGCTTATAAATGCAGAGATTTTGCATTGTATATGCTGTAAGTATACGATACTTCATGGCCAATTGTTTTGAAGCCCTAAGCTTGACTTGAAAAGGGGCAAAAGAAAGGCAGTGTTCAAAGCAGCCACAGACGTCTGTCATGCTATTATCTCTGATCTGAGTTGCCATAGCAGCTATGTGAAGCTTTCTTAGTCTCTGTCTATCATAATATATAGTAGTCTGCAATTTACCAGCCCCACCTGGGAAGAACCTGAATCAGGGAGTAGATTTTAGATTTTAAATGCAGACTGCAAGACCAATGATGCTCAAAGCAAAAGGAAGTGCATAGAAACCATTAAATCCATGCATACTGCTTTACCTCTGGCACCAGTTGCTAAGTGCTAATGTCAGTCTTTTTTGCTGCAGCCTTGCTTTCAAGTTTAAACAAAACCCACCAAAACTATCCAAACAAACTGATGGCTCTGTTTTCCTTTTCTTTTTTTTTTTTTTTTTTGCTAAAGAGAGAGAAAAATGAAAGGTAGTCTTAAAGACAGGGATTTGAGATAGGAAGGAATGGGTCAGAAGAGCTGTAGACTGGAAGAGAATGAAGATAACATAGAATTTTAGTAGGTAGTCCCAGTGCTGATGGGCTACATCATGTTCCTCTGTATGGAAGTTTTCACAGGAGACTGGTTTAAGGATCCCTAACCCTTTTCTCATATGAGTAGTAGTTTGAGTACTTGCTGGTGACTACTTCAGAGGAGGCTAAGAGAATTCATGTTCCTACAAAACAATGATGTTACTGAGCAAAAACTCTACCAAATCCAGTCCTTGTGAGTAAAGCAATCCATCCTGAGCTCCATCTTTTGCTTCTGGCCAGGGAGCCTTTTTGGATAGTCACAGAAAGTTGGGTAGACAATTTTGGTTTGCTTCTGCTCCACTTACCCACCCCTAGCCTAGGGCAATAGTCTTCTCTACACTTGTGACACTACACTCTGCCCAGTTTTGGGCTGCCTATTATTATGACAGAGATACTGACAAACTGGGTAGAGTCCATCAGGCAGCCACTAAGATTATTAGCAGGTAAGAGTGTGTGTTGTATGAGAAGAGGCTGATAGAGCTAGATTTGCTTAGCCTGGGAAAAGGCAAGACTAATTGAGACTCTTAATTGCTATCTTCTACTACGTGAAGGAGTGGTCACAGAAAAGACAAAGCCGTGGTCCTCTCAGAGATTCACTTGGAGAACATATGAGGCAACATTCGCAAGTTACAGTGAGGAAGTTCAGACTATATGTAAGGAAAAGGATTTTCACAATGATCGTGGTTAAGCACTGAAACAGGTATTCCAGGGAGCTTGTAGAACCTCCATCCCAGGAGGTGGTGAAAAGAGGTCCCTTCAAACTTGACTTTTTTCTGAGATTCCAAGCCTTCATTGCTTTTACCTGTGCTACTGCTTTGATTTTTATGTTCAGTGACAAATGACACCTCCCACTCCATGTTACCTGTATGACTCATTCATGTTGCCACAGTATTTTGAGAGTCTTTCAACAGTTGAAATATTTTCTTCTCAGAAAATCCTGGAAAGTAGTAGGAATGTATTCTTATTTTACAGATAGCTAATTGGCATCTGTAGATGTTACAGGAGAATCTTCCAAAGACACATACAATTTCCTAATTCCCTTTTCCTCTCCCATCCCATGCCAAGGTTAAGTAAGGAACTGAGTCCATGTTGTTTGAACCCAAACCCAGTGTTCTAACATTGCACCAGCCTGTCTAACTTTTCTTGTTTGTAATAGTAAGTACTAGGTATCTGCCAAGTTTGAAATACATACTCCAAACTTCTGGCCTGCTAGTACTAACAAAAAACAGTCTTTAATGGGAATAATGTATAGTGCTTCCTTTTGTTACTCTTTGTTTTTAAAAACACTGGAAGCATTTTCATTATTACCTCTAATCCTGGAAAATGCAAATTTCACATGTAGAAGTGTCAGTACATTAAAAAGAATGAAAGCTATTGAAATTGGGGGCAAGGGGTGGGATCTTTAGTGACAGAGGATCTACTATCCTGACAGAGGATTCTAATATAGTCTTATTGCCTGTGGTGTCATGTTATATGCAATGTTTTTGCAGTATGGCAATAGACTGATTTTATTCCCTTGTTTAGAAATTGTTTCAGAATGTGGTTAAGCTTTTGGAAATGCCTTATTTGGTGCCAACAAGGTCTTCCTGCAGCATGATTAGTTCAAGAAAAAATTGCGTATCAGCCATTGTGAATGCGGGTGGTGGTTGGTTTTTTTTCTAGGTTAAGTGGTGCTAGTTTTTCTCATCTAATGTTGATCTTACTGGTTGGTTTGGTTGAATGAAGAGATGTGTTTCTTAACTTCTTTTTTGGTTTCCTTTTCCACTGAGAAATCATTTTAGGTGCAGTAGAATTATGATATGGGATGTTTCATTATTGGCTAGGTGTAAAGGTATCTATGATGACTATTTTTCTAAGGCTTTTTATCTTTCTGATGATATAAGGTGAGCTCAGACTGAACCAGCAGTATAGTCTTAGACAAGAAAAATGGCTTCAATTTCTTCCCTTCTGCCTCTCCCAATCCCTCTGAAAAAAATCCAAACAACAACCAACCAGCCAAAACACTCCTCCAGTCCCACAATGAGTGTTCATGTGTAGCTCTGGAAAAAAAATGGAGCCATGAGCCAAAGACTGGTTATCTATTTTAGAAACATGCAATTATTTGGCAATAATGTAAAAGTAGTCTAAAACACCAGTATTTTACAACTCCTTGTTGCTAAACAAGTGAAAATTCTGTTCCTTCCCTATACCCATGACACATGGTTTATGATTTAATCTGTTTCAAATTTGTGCCAATATTTTTGATTTAGTTTTCCAAATAATGTGTCCAAGGAAGCAGGTTGCTTTTGCCCATACAATTACAACTTCAGCAACCAGGTAATATATGCAGCTGATGATTTTTCTTGTTTAGAATATACTACAAAGAATGTTATGGTGCCTATAATGCTGGTGTAAATCATGAGTAATTCCATGAAGTTCTGTGTAGATCTGTCCCATGTGCATGAGATGATAATTTGTCTATGAAACTTAAAATTTTGCAGCTAAATCCTAAAAAATAGAGAGGAGGGTACTCTTGTAAATATTTGGGCTTTTTAGCTGTTAATGGAGATGAGGTATTAAATATTGTTCCTAATTCTTATGAGGTATATTGTGATATTGTTGAAAATAGGAGATCTTGTGCAAATCAAGATTACTCACCTGAGAGTTTAGAGCTTGGTACACAAAAAGCAGATTCTGATGATGACTTTCTCATCTAATTTATCTAAAACGTCTGGGATGCTGGAGGAGGAAGAAATTCCCTCTTTTCTCTGTGCTTTAGACAGATTTAGTCTTTGTTGGGCCACTAGTCAGTTGTGCACAAAGTCATTTTCTGTGAACACAGCAATTAAACATCTTTTCCTTGAGCCCTTTTTGTCTATCAAATAAAAACAGGGAGCAGAGATGGGATTTTCTGCTACATCTGTCAGTTACAGGCATCTTTGGCAGGGGGTGGGGGAGTGAAAGGCTGCAGGGGTATAGAAACTTCCAGGAGGCATAGACATAGTTGTGAAATAGATAAATACATTGTGAAGAAGAACAGATAGAGGATTAGCTGAGCAGTGATAATATGAAGGAAAATAAATAGAAATTAGTAATGACATAGGAACCTGTGAGGGAACAAACTAGAAAATGTTGTAGCTCGTGAACATGCTCCAAGCACAACCAGATCAGTAGGTGTGTTTTCCATGGCTTATTTATTAAGTTGCTGCAGTACTACTTTGTGAATATTATTTCTGTCTGTTATTATTTTAATTTTGCGTAGTGACCAAAAGCCGCAGTAAAGGAGTAGGTCTTCCAAAAGTACCTAATTAGGGCAGGGACCACATAGCCCTGTCAAACAATTCCTGTGGAGTGCTTTTCCTTTTGGTCTTACAAAGTCAAGACCACAGCAATACTTGTTTTCTGAAACTTGCCAAACTTCAAACTTAACATTTTTTCCCTTGTGTAAGTGTATAATTTCTGTAGATGTCAAGGTCGGGTTAGCACCCTGTTGAAGGCTTCTTTTGGCCTTTATTGGGAAATGTTTGCATGTTAGGATTGCTCTTCATGGATCTGAGAGTCCTTGATGGCATTCTGAAGTGACAGAAGTAAATTGTGGACAAGAGAGACGAGCATGTTCAGAGCCCATTGCAGGGATTCCAGTACTGTGTTGATTGCTTTTGCTATTTGTTGGAACCTTTTATTATTGGTATTAGTAATAGTTTGTGTCCTGTTTTGTGGGTCTTTTTAAACAAATGGCCCTAAAAGTTCTTTTAATTAAGAACAAACCAAAAATCCTGCCCAAAACTGTGAAACAATGTTTTCAAAGTCCCTATATGTGTTTTTGCACTGATTTCATATTTGTTCTCACTTCTGCTGGAAGGGCTTGTTTGAATGGATTTCTATGAACTGGTGCTGAAAGAGCCTATTTTTAATATTGTTCCTTTTCCTTCTCAAAAGTAAAATTCAGAATAGAAGCTTTGACACAAGAAAATTCAAGTCTAACTTGATTGTGAATCAAGTGGAAGGACCACAGAATGTTTACAAATAGAAAGAGAATTCCATATAAGATTTATGTTTCTCCTAGTCTGTGAATTGAACTCTGTCTGCTGGTTTTGATGTTTTTCCAGAAGTGTGATTGTCAGGTAATTTAAAGTAAGCAACACGCAGGAGCTTTTAGATCTTTTGAAATACACAAATAGTGAATTATTTACTCTGGGGCTGAGATTCAAGATTTTTTTTTTTCCTTCCAGAAAGCTTGGGAAGAAAGACAAACTAAAAGAAAAAATAGCATAAAATCAAAATAATCCAGACAGAACATTTAGAACATAGACTATGAAGTGATGAAGATTAGGTTTTTCTCTGCAATGAATATTTTTTCTCGTAACCTTGTGTTCCTTCCCCATTTCACCACAAGCCTTCCCAAATACATACTTTGGCTTGTTTGTAGTACCAGCATTCATACTGACACATTCTTTGGCAGGAAAAAAAAACAACTCATCACAGCCATCTTCTATAATTAGTGGAATCATTTATTGGTTATTAAGAATAATTCCTCTTCCATGGCCAACAGCAGAACTTGTAAGATCATTGTTATGATCTTACTAATTTTTTCTCATTGATTATTAAGTGGTTGGATATGGGTTAGTTGAGACCTTCAGCACTACACTCCTTTGCAGTGAGGATTTGGATCTCATGGTTTTACATTGCATTAGTGGGGCTAGTTGGGCTAGTTTCTGTTCCCAGAAATATGCAATTTCTCCAGTAAATTCTTACATAAACAAAATCTGGTGGTAAAGCTCTGACTTTATATGAATCAGGAGGCAGGAATGCCTTTCTTGTCACAGTTGGGGTTTTATTTATGTTTGTTTGGTTTTTTGAGACCTTCTGCAAGTACTTTATGATATGCTCATTGCTTCTGACCAAGGTAACTTTATCTTCCTAGACCTCAGTTTAGCTTTTGGTCTTATTTATCCTTGTCCTCTTTAAAAACTTACCTCAAGGTGTCTTTTTTAGTAGCATTGGTACTTGGGATTTTTTCCCCACTTCTTTCCATTGCTGCAAGTCTGTTTTTTCACGTTCATGACATTTACCCACTCTAATTCTATGCTATTGTATAGTTAAGTCTCTTTTCCTCATATATGTTGTAATTCAGTACTGGCTTTGATCATGAGCACTCAGTTAAGTCTTCCTCTCCTTAATGGCTTGGATCCTATACTTCCTGTATTTGCTATTCTTCTTACTTCTTTGCTCTCATAACATTCTGTCAGTTGGGAGACTTCATTCCTGAAGGACAGTTTTATCAAATTCATAGTGTTCAGCAGCTTGTTTGACCTTAGAGCAATCCATTTCACTTTGACATTTTGTTAATCCATTTCTCCCTCTGCTCAGTCCCCACAACTGCTAGCATGGGGCTTCACAAGGGCCTAGGTCAAATTTCAGTTACTCCCGATGAGACAGAATAGCCAAAACTTTCTTTAGTGTCTCATGATCCATTGTTAGTTTTCTAAACAAAGCTCTGACATTCCCTTGCTATGTGAGGTCTGAGGTCTTCCCCTAACTTCAGCAGCAATGGGCTGCAAGCTGGTCTAGAGGGCCTTCGCAATTCTGAGTTTGGACCATAATCTTTGGGAGACTACAGCATGCATCAAAAGGCATCATTGTCATCTGTCACATGCTCTGTGCTTTTAGAATAGTTAATCCAGTCTGTTTGGCTAGTGTTACTGTTCTGACATTTGAATGCTGATTAGTTAAATTTGCCGCTGAATCCACTGCAGAGCTGTGATTATGACCTTCAGTAAGCTGCTGCTGCTGTTTGGCTAAGAATGAAAAACTTTTTTCAACACTGCCACCATCAGACACTGGCAGCTTTGGACCCATTTGGCCAAGGAACATAATTTCCTCTTTCCTTCTGGCTTCCTTCCACTGTGTATCATTTCCAGCTACTTTACATACCACTGTAGTACCATATAATGTTTCTTTCTTTAAAATTAAATAGCCTTCTGCTTCTTTGGTTTGGGCAAGAATATTTGGAGGTGAGCATTCAGGAGGTTTACCGCACCTTCCGCAAGTGTTCTATTTTTAGACGAAAACTTCTGGTTGTTTAAAAGATCTGATGGATGGCAGAACTGCTGAGAACAGCTTGGACAGTGTTACATTTTCAGCAAAGTACACATTTTTGGTAGATACTATAGGAAACACTGGGTCCAGCAACTGTGGAAAGATCTTATGATCCTTCACTGTTATTTTTGGAGTGTGTGTGTTGAGGGGATTGGCTGGCCTTCTCTTTTGATTTTTTGCCTGTAATAAGCCAGGAAGGGATGTAGTTAATAGAGCCTTGGACCTTTTGGTTTCTTTAAGTCAGTCCAGATATTAGGTAGTAAGTACATTATGTCCCTGTTTTGCACTGAAATCAGACTCAAAAGCTAAATGTAATGATACAGTGCTGAGCTAATTTCTAGTTTAGAGATCAGCATGCTTAGACATACAAGTCAATAACTTTACAGACACTTCCGGATATGTCTTTGTATTTCTGCTTGAAAGAAAAAATCAAGCAAAATAAAAGTTAGACAAAAAGTAGTCTTAAAAAGCCCACACTGTTACTGGCATTGACTGTGTTAAAAAGTAATATAGTGCCGTTAAAGTGGATGAGTAAGTTGAAGTAGTCAGTGTGGAGACCCCTACGTCTAGAGTCCGTACAGTTGGACAGATGTACTTTGTACTTGATTTAGTCTGGTCCCTTGAGCTAAATATCCCTTCCCAAGCATTGAAACTGCTCAGAGGAGTGCTTATTTTTTCATACCCTTATGTTCCTGTTGGAGTGAAATGGTGCACAACTGCAACAAAGATTCCTCTCTAGCTTCCTCTAGAAATAATCCAGGTTGCCTGCACCAAAATCTCCCAGAGAGCTGAACTGGTTTGGAAATGTGAGTGTGAATGACTAGAGCATTTGCTTTAAAAATATGCTGTTAGTCCAAACAAAAACGCAAATGTGGGTATAGCCATTAACTCCCTGCAGCAATAAACTCCCCAAACTGTGGAATAGCGTTTAACTGTACTATAGTACACAGTAACAATGTAGCAAATACCCATGGGGAGATTTTGTAGGTGGAAAAGGTGATTTTATCTAAAATACAACCTGAAACGAAGTAGGTTTCACTCATTCACTGTCACACTCAAGTGCCAGAATGTGCATGGTGTCCAAGAAGTCTGTCCAACAGTCTGGCACGACAATATTTCCGTCCAGATGTTAGGCTCTGGATCAGTTACCATGACATGAAGGACATGTTTCAAGTCCTTACGTCTCCTGGGTTCTTCTTAGCTTGGCAACCACGTGCAGGTTTTGGTTATGCCCTTTTGCACCCTTTTGGAGCTAACAGTGTTTTGATTCTTTTCGGCTTTGTGCGTGGTCAGGCTTTGATCACAGCCCTTTTACTCTGGATCTGGATGTCTTTTTGAAGCTTAGGTGAGCTGGGGTCTTGATGACCTGCTTATCTGTGTGCCATTAACTCAGGACATTCTGACAGCCTTGAACTTGCTGTGTGTTTCTCTGGATGCCACCACACCCAGGCCTTCCCATTCATTCTCAGTTCTTGCATATTGTTGCAGCTCTCTGCAATACTCCTGCCAAAAATCAGACACTGATGAGGTTTAAATTTGGACTAGGCTATGACTGGAAACCAGGAGAGTTTTCAGCAGGACATGTGTGCCAGTATCGACCCTGTAAGTTACACTTATGTAAGGTATGTGTCCTAGATGCGGAGGAGGTACTGAGCCATTCTGAATCCTGTGCCGTTGTGTCTGCAAGATAAAGATGCTGATCAACAGAGTCCACAGACTTCCTGCCTGGGGAATATACCAGTAAGTCAAACAGGCCTACTCAGGAGCCTGTGTGGCCTAGGAAGCTCCAGACAATCCAGAAAGAACCATAATGGAACCTGTGACTAAATACTAGCAGAACGACCTGGATATGATGAGCCGGTAATACTTGCAAAGCCTCTTGCTTGACAGCAATCATGTCAGTGTTGGTGGCCACAAGAAGTAACTACATTTACCTTCAACTGACTGGAACTCTTGCAGAGGTCAGTGTGTAGATGTATCACCATAGGCAAAAGGTGTTGAACTGGAAACTTACCAAAAACCTACATGTTGATATCATCCCCGTGTCTAAGAAGTGTGGAATGATTATACTAAGAAGGGCTTTTGCCATGATAGCAGGAAGTAGCAGAATTAGGTTTGTAAAACTCCGGAGCTGTGTCTGTTCACTGAGAGCAGCTTGATACGCTAGAACTTCCTTTGAGTTCAGATCAGCAGCTTAGAATGAGCTAGATACTTCACATATATCCGGACCATTGTTTGAGCCAACTTACCTTGATCTGAGAAATTGGTAACTTAGATTTTTGCCCTAGTATCAGTTAGAGGATATAAATGCTGGGAAAGTGAGCTCCAAGAAGCTGGTAAACCAGAGCTGCTGAGTTTTCCTTGCTCAAGTCCAGCATGCGCAAAGTAATGTCTCAGTTTCTTTGCAACTCCCCCTTTCCTTGTATCTTTGTGCTTACTAATAGGGTCTACCAAATCAGTCATGCGTACCATATCATAACTGTCATTAATTGTTTTTTGGATGAGAGTGGCTGGTGCTCTGAGAACAGCTGATAGAAGCAGCTTTAAGCTATGCGCGGCAGAGGGAGATTTTGGAAAGACTGGAGTAGGACAGCCATTCCTTTTTGTACGTTCTGTCTGTCACTTTGTTCTTTAGCTCCTCATTCCTTGCTGATGCTATGTTGTCCGCTGGAAAGCATTTTCCATTGAGGGTGGAATAATTTCTTGGCTGGCCTGGAGACACCATTCTATCCTGACAGGCGATGGCTGGGTTTCAGGTTTTCACATCTGTGTGACCTCCTGGCTAGACAGTGCAATCCACCTGCATACCAAATGTTCAGTATGTAGGAAATTGTGTAAAACAGGGAGCTTAGTGCATTTCCTTGAGCAAGAGAGTCTGTTTTGGGAATATATCAAACCTTTGCTTTTCAGATTGGCTTTCCACAGAATTTAGATTGAATTTCAAGTTTTGAGTATCTTAAAAACACTCTGTCGTACGGGGACAAAAACCTAAAAGACCATGTAAGGTTTCACCATGGTGAAACCTGTGGTGATTTGCAATTAGGGGAAAACTGAAGAAAACTGAGGTCTATCCAGGGGGTTGAATGTCAGTGGGGTTGATGTAATTTTGCCAAGTGAATTCTTCAGGAAGTAGGAGACAGGACATGCTGTACCACCTTACTGTCAGGAGCAGGGGGAATGTTGTTGCCTATGCTTGCTTAGCATAAATATTCAATACTGCATATATTCATATTTTTATATATATATATATATATATATATATATATATATAAAACCCCAAACCCTATCAAAACAAGAAACATCTTCTGCTTTTCACCTGGAGGAAGTATAAAAGAAGAAACAATGTGCAACAGATGTTAGTCACATGGCTTAATGCAGTGTGATTTATAAAACTGCAGAATACAAATTTGCTTCTAGTTACATTGTTGTTAGTAGATTAGCTCAACTGAAATCTAGTCATATTAGTCCCAAATTATGCAAGTATAAGAGAACAGAATTAGTCTTGCCCACACAAAAGGTTTATTTAGGTTGTAAAGCTTGAACAATACTTTCCAAACCTTTCTGTTGTTGTTTATTTATGTTAATTAAACCAATTCTGTTCAGTCATGAGCTTTTCTTTAGATACAGTGTGTATTTTCAGGAACTACTTATTCAAACATGTAAAGACTGTTAAAAGATTCTGAGATGTCAAGTCCTATAGGAGTCTGGTGTTATTTTATGAATTATATTTCTTCATTAGTGTTGCTTTAAAGCTTAAGGAAAGTAAGAGTTTTTATATTCTCTAATCTACATATACTTTTTTTTAGTTATCAAAACCATGGAAAAAAAGCACGTTTTACCAGTGCAAGTATTTGCACTGTATCTTAATCTCTATTCCAGCAATAGTAACTTGAAAATTATGTATATTTTATTAGTTTTATTTTTCCAATGGCATAGTATTTTCATTCTGATAGCATTGTCTTTTAAGTGCTTCATTAATATTCACTTGGGAAGTGCTGCAAAAGCTAATCAAAGCTATTAGGACACATGATACAAATCTTACTCCTTGTGTAGCAGAGCATAAAATAGCCACTAATAATTTCATAGGTAACTCAGTAGTAGAACAAGAGGAACTCTAGAAAGTGACTTTAATGGTAAGTTGTTGGTTTTATTGTTTAGTTGCACAACATAAGTAATAAAACTAAATCAACAAGGAGTGTCCTAAGGTAACTCTGTATTGTACTTTTGTTTTTATACACAATGTATGCAGTACATTAGTAATAGGTATAACCTATTGAATACATTGCATATTTGGTGTGAAACTGTACTGTGCAAGCCTGTGCAATACGTTCTGGATGCCCTGAAGTTATTCTTTTAATGAAAAGTAGTTGTGTGTTCAGTTAAAATCTGGGAAGGTAGGTGGCAACATTTTATAGAAAGGAGGGTAGAAATGTACAGAGAACTTTTCCAGTGATTAATAGCAGTGATAACATTTTACTTAACACAAAAGACAGATTTCCCTTTTCTGAGGTATTTCCCAGTTGTTTGACACTAGGGGCAGAGTATGGGTGCTATTTTTAAACAGAATTCAGCAAGTAAATACTTTATGCTTAAAAATGTCTGGCATCTCGTGGCATAAGAACTTTTAATTAACATCTGCATAACAAGACTGAAACGTGCTACTAAGTTTGTTATATTTGCATTCTAAAATGCTGATTAATGCAGTGTTTAAGAAAGGTAAAGCAGGAATTACTAATATTTTTCTCCATCTCAAAGTGAATTGTTTTTTACTTGTGTCTTTAGTCTTATACTGTCTTAAATATGATCCTTTGTGAAGTCAAAGAAGGGAATTTGTTCTTATTTTGTGACAGCTGCGTTTGTTTATGAGCTTTTACTTGTGGATTGTAATAATTTGACATAAAATGGACAGATGTTTGAACTCCTATATAAAACCATATTCTAAACAGTGTAGCTTACTGCTCAACAAAAGTACTGAATGTGTCAAAACAAAAATACCTTTCCAGTAATAACCACCCTGAAAGCAGAAAAGAACAGAGCTGCTAGTTCTGTCAGGTGATCCAGATAAACATATCAAACTTCCATCATTGCATTTTCTCTGTACTTACAATTAATGTCACACATAAATCACACTATTGTGATAGCAGACCATTAAAAACTGTGCAAACCAAAAAATTAGGAGAGTTCCACTTCTCATTTTTTTTTCTATGTGATTTACTGCTACTTAGAATGATTTTTAACATAGAATAATTTTAAGTGACATGGACACTGTAGACACTAAAGGTGACACAAAAATGGTATAGCTGCATTATAGTAAAGAGAACTACTGGCATCTTCAGAGGTCAGAACATCCGTATGGTGCACTGCCTTTTCTCTGTCTACTCACATTTAGTCATCATGATCTCTGCTCCCACAGGTTTTCGCAGAGTTGCCATAACTTCTCAGTCTCATGAAAAAGTCAACATTCTCCACAGTTCTCATTCTTCACACAATGAGCAATATATCTGGTAGTTTTTGAAAGCATTACTACCTGAACGTCCAGCTGAGGCCTGACTGCTGTTCTGTTGCGTGCCCTCAGCTTCCATTTGGAGCTGAATGTGTTCGCTGTTTTTCAGAAAGTGCTCAGCCCTCCTCAGGTCACTGCCCTTGCTTTGTAGCCAGCTAGGAAATTCCATAACCATAACTGGCCTAAAAACCTTTGATTTGATAGAATATATCCTGCTTTTTTGAAACACTTGCATAAATCTTATTAATCCTAATGGGCATCACATGTTCACAAAGATGGGGAAGGATAAACCATTTGTTCAAGATTCATATAGTTTTAGTGATGTTATTTTTAATGATTTCTGGGTTGTATTCAGGCATACAATTTACTTCCTACCTGACATCAGTAGGAGGAATGCTTTCATATCTGGAGAGTGTACTCGTTTGTTTTTAACTACGTAACATATGGATCAGTGCTTAGATACCAATCTTACAGGAGCCAGAGAAATACCTAAATAGAGAGACAGGGGTGGAATGGCTAAAAATATACACATGGTTTTAGATATTCTGATCTACTATAGCATATCTGAAAATGCAAGGCATTCTTAAGATGTTGATCTTGGAACTTAAAAAAATGAAAGAGATTAATCTGTGTTCATTCCCAATCAGTTTCTAAATTTAACTTTCCTTTGGATAAAAAAACCCCTAAAATCAAACCTTGAATTAAACTAGTCTCAGTTCATGGATAGATGTACTAGAAAGCTTACCCTCTACTTTATATCTTTTGCATAGCCAGATGTCATCAAGCACAAATTATTCACATCTGAATGTAATATTGTTGTGCTGTAATCTTGTTGTTAAGGTAATGATACAATATCACATTAAAAAATGGCTGTTACTACCGAGGGGCTTTTTTTTTTTTGTCTGCCAGTTTCTTCCTTTTTTCCTTCAGATTAGGTTTTGCTTTTACCATTCCAAATTGATAAAAGAATAAATCCTTCCTGTTTATAAACTGTTATCACACTGTTTTTTTCTTTTTTCTGTTATTGACTTGACTGAAAATGTGAGATGTATTATAAATCATAGCTAGCCACTTTCTCACATCATTTTAGCCTTCTGTTTTCCACGTGTGTATGGTACTTAGCTGTGTGATTTTTTTGAATAGTCAATTTTATGCCTTTTTATGTTGATTGAAAATGAGTTTATGTTTTGGAATATGCAGTGTGTCTACTTGTGTGTATCTTTTTGCATTTAGTATCAGTATGTTACCATTAATACTGCATGTACAGTGAAAAAAAGTACATTATGTGTGCAGTGTGTTTTTAAGTTGGGGCTAAAATAGTTGATTGCTTTCTTCCTCCAAAGGTATCAGTGCTTCTGGTAGCTGGACATTTAGAGTAAGTTAAAACTCTAAAAGAAAGAGTTTTTTCATTGTTGTTTGGTTTGACATAATTTTTAAAATATTTTTTCTACATATGGCCATTGTGGTCCAAATTATCTGCTTGTGGTAGGTAATAGGTATGAGATTGTATTACTGATAACCTAGGTGAAGAAATCGGGTGGCTAAATTCAAATCTGATATGTTTACCTACAGAGATTCTTATTTCTGAATGAGTCGAGAAAAGTGTGGATGAAAGAATTTAGTTGTGTTCTTTGTGTTTGTTACCAGGTGTAGGACCAAGATTTTTTCATCCTGTGTGCAAGTTCTTGTCATGAGACTACCAATTCTTGCTGTTGCAATTGCTTCCTAGCACTCCAGGCTTTTCACCTGAGTTAATAAGTAGTAGCCTGACAGTACAGGAGTTACTTAAGGTGTTTGCCTTGGATGACTATGGTATCGATGCTGCTGTCATCTGTAAATAACCTTAGGATCTCCTAGACACTGTGAAGACTGTGGGTCTCAATACTTTTGCCACAACAGTTATCTGTCTTTGGACTCCTGAATGGGAGACTGGAAAGGAGGTGGTAACACCCGTGCTTTTGTTATGGTAGTATCTGCCTAAGAAGGGTTCAGGTCAGAGGCCATACAGGTTTGAAATAGGTTACATGAGTACCTCCTGTGAGTGACTGTCAATATACACGTTCCACTTCAGGGTGTACTTGCACATGCGCATCTGAGCTGTTACAGCTTTTTCTAGACAAAAGAATTTGTACCTTGTACACCTAGCTTTTCTTTGTGCTCTGCACTGAGTGCATGGAGGGCAACGCATGTCTTCCATTCTTTAGTGCCTCCCAGTTCTGGCTTTTGCTTAGGTAAAGCATTCCGTGGCTTCTAGTCCATAGTTGTGTCTCTTCTAAGCTTCTGAAGTAAACTAAAAAAAAAATTAGAAGTTTGTAAAAACTTGCAAACTACAAATAACTAGTCCTTCTTATTTTGTGTGGCACTTATAAATAAACTGAGTTGTAAAAACTGTAAATATGAATAGTATACAAAGGCATTTTTATTACTTAAAATCTAAGTGATTGTGCTCCTGGAAACAATTTTTGTTGTTGTTTGGTTTATGGTTCTCTCTCACTCTTTCCACAGTAATTAGACAAACAGAAAGTTGTGTTATATGCAGTGTTTTAAAACCCAACTGCCTTTTTCCAAGTGCATAATTTGTAGGAAGAATTAGCCAGCATTCAGATAGAAAGAATTGTGCTAATATAGGTTCCTGTTACAGTTCCCCAGCTATGCCATAGAGAGACAAGGAGCCTCAAGATAATTGCTTTCCCTGGTCATGGATTTGCCGAGAGAGTTGCTACCTGTGAACTGAGAATCTGTTGCCATTTATGGCTAGGAGAAATTAATGTAGGAGATATGGATCTGACACTGACAAGCTCATTGGAACTTTCCAGTTGATTGAAGAGTGCCATGTATTCTCTTTTACAAATAGGCTGGTTTTTTCTGTTTATATTGTCGGTGCTCACAACTTATTTAAAGATATCTGCTCTCCTGTTTTGTGTACAGAAGTCAGAAAGACACAGTGAAGCAGCTCTGGCAAAGACCAGCACCTGATTATTTCCTACTACATGATGTTTAAACTGAATGTGACCTGGAACATTCGTTGGACAAAGAACTTGCAAATAAAGAGTTTGGGGTTTTCTTTTCACGATACTACAGACTGCAAGAGCAGTTTGCTGCTCCAGAAGCCTTTGATGAAGCTCTGTGCAGTAGTTGCACATACTCCTTTATGAGATGCCAGAGAACGAGCTTGTTGTGTGCTCATTACTCCTGGGGTCTGTTTTGTAATGTGTTTTGCAAAGATCTCTTCTGGCAATTTCTTTGTGTAATGTTCACGTAAGGCCAGCGAGGGAGTTTTTGAGATGGTCTGTTCTTCTGTGCTGTCAGTATACTGAAGATACCCACCTCCCCGTCGTCATACCCAGATGGTGCAGGCTCTGCTTTCCCACTGTTTGATTCATAAACTTACATAAGGAGGAGTTGGCCGAGTTTCAGCTAGAGGTAATGCTCATAGGAAAAAAGGAAAAAAAATAGTGGTGCTTCATCTGATTCTGCTGTTGATAAAGAAGTCTCATCTTCTACTGATTTATTAGATTCTGCTAATTCTGTGGAATCATTGTTGGATACAGCTTTTTTTTGTAAGAGGCAGGTTTTTATCAGATAACGAATTTGTGGTGAGAATTACTGGTCAATGGGTGGATCTTCTTTATTTTGCTCAATTTAGACCCTCCTGTTTTAGTTCAGGATGTAGATAGTCTTCTTGAGTGGGTATTGGAGGCCTGCTGTCAGTCATTGCCAGTCAATTTTTTTTTTTTAAACTTCAATTATAAATTTGCCCAAAGCTTTATGTGTTGAAATGTATTATACATATGAATATTAGAATAAAATTCTAGTCTGAGATACACATATATGTCTCTCCCATTGAAATAACAAGTCATATGCATACATCTGAAGAACTGAACTTGACTTTAAGCATTTTCTCAAATAGATATAAACTATGAATATAACTTGCTTTCATTTCTCTGTATGGGGATCCCTAAAAGGGCTTAGAATAATCAACACAGAGAAACACTGTGATTCTTGCAAGTGTTCGCCTTCTATGTTTCATTTCTTGCTTTATTTTTTTCAGCTATTTTTTAATTTACCTTTCTCTGATTTGTGTGCAGCATGTCTTTAGGATTGCGAGGGACCCAAAGCTGATGAACCGTTTTGTGTCTGATCAGAATTTTGTCCCTGCACAATGACATAAGCATCGCACCTCTGATGCAGCCAGTCCTTTTACCTCTAGGGAGCAACAGTCTGTTAGCAGCTTTGCTTATGTTTGCTGCATTTGCGGCACATTTGTACTGCTGTTTCTGCTTTGGTAATATGAACAGCTTAAATTTCATTCTAACTATGTCAAATTATCAAATAAAGCTACAGCATTGCAGTCACCAGGAAAATGAGAGGCTGGACAGTGACATATTTATGATCTATATTCTTCCTGTTTTTCAATTCTAAGGCTGCTGTCATTTTTCCATTTTAGCAGTCCAATGTACATGTCCAAGACTTGCCTGCAGATGTCTACGTTAGCTGAAGAACTATTTCTTTACATATTTTTTTTTTCTTTAATTGAAGGAAAATCCCTCTGAACAAATAAACAAAGCTGATAAAAGTTTGTGACTTGGTAAGCTGAGTGATTCTTTACATTTTCTGCTTATCACTACCTGATCTTTACATGGGAAAGAAGATACATGCCTTTGGAAATTTTCAGCTTAAAAATAGTACAGTATTGGAATTCCTTGAAGAAAAGTGTATTCTGCATATTCTGAATAAATCAGCATTATAGGCTGGGGATTTTCCTCTACTGGTCTATTTTATGCCTAAATCCAGATTTCTCATACATATATGACTCACTGATGCAGGCATCATATATAGAAGATGTATGTGGGGGAACATTATAGCTGTACAGAAACATTATTTTGCTAGTTCTTGACCCAACTTTTGTGTCTGCTCCTGTGTGCATATACTTAAATAGTATGTTTAGTTTTGGTGTAGAATAGCACTGGATCTTTCTGACAGGATTTTAACTGGCAAATGAGAGTTGATTGGCACAGAAACTTGTCCTCTTTCTGAAGTGTGATTTAAGGCTCCATAAAGAAATCCAAGATGTTGATCTGTCTCCTAAGAGCTTTATGTTTGCAGTTGTAAACACAAACACAGACACGTCCAGAGCTTAACAATGTCTTGGATTAGTTCCTGCTTGTTAATATAGCAGAATTAAACTGCAGTGACAATGTTAATAAGAGCTCGAAGGAAGCAGCTGGTAGTTAAGGATCTTACTGAGGGTAAAGAGCTTGTTTGTGGTTGTGTGTATTACTTCTGGCTCCCAGCTGATCCTTGTAACATAGCTGAAAAAGGAATTACAGGGGATCTGTAAGATGCTTCGAGACCTGCCTCTTCTGGAAAAGAGGATGGGACCATGTAATCTATTATTAACTTCAGATAGTTAGATGTTTTAGCCCTTTTGTCATAAAGTTGGGATTTGAAAAGAAAAAGGTTTTAACGCTGCTTGCAGATGCTAAGCTTTCTAGCAGATTCAGTTTGAATATAAATGTGAAATGTGGTTGGAAAGTCCTGTGCTGTCCCTTGTTACACGCTGGCAACTTTTAATTTTTGTTTTCATAGAGCACTTTTTACTGTTTAAAAAAAAGGCAGAAAACTGTTGGTGATGCACCAAAATACCATGGTACAAAAGGATTCCCTTTCCCCTCACTCTGATGCTCAGGGAAATTGCTTAGTCCTTACTCATTAGGCTTGAAAGCACTTTGAGAACATAAAGACACCCATGCTGACACCATAATTCTTACAGAGTGCCTGTGAGCTGGTTCATTTCTGTTAATTTGGTAGTTTCAAATGACCTTGTTTCATCTTGCTATCTAGCTTTATTATCTTAAGCCACTGGAAAAGGTGTTCTTACTATTATTGGGACTACTTTGATCATAGTCCTGTGCCTGTTGATCACAATGGGAATGACAGGAAGGGTCTGCTCCTTTATATGTAATTCTTTGGATGTTTTTCAACCTCTTTATTTTAAACTTATCCTTCATTTATTATCTGCCTAGAAGCCACTCTCTTGATCACATAATTTTTAGACTTTTGACATCCGAATGGGATGCATACATACATTTCTTAATGGTGGGTGATTTTAATCTTCACAGTGACAATAAATCTGGCAAATCCCTCAAGCAATGGTGTGGATTTCTTGATGTTTTTATCCCTTTCTAGTTATTGCAGAGGTTGCTTGATTTAAAAATGTATGGCTGGTGTCTGTTGTCATTACTAATGCTCAAATGTCAAAGCAGGTATTCCAACAAACTTTACTTTCAACTAATCATTATCATCTGCTTATTCTAGGCTTTAATCAGTGTAAGTTAGGTCTCTTTGACAGTTAATTATTTCCCTTTTGTAAGGTGTAGGAAACTGTTCTAATTTTTGTTGTTATCCTCCTTGACATGTAAGTACAAGTAGAGAAGACTGTTTGAATAGAACTGACTTGATATACTGTTCTGCCAAAACATTAATATCCACATGCTCATTTTGGAAATGTTCAATGGTATACCTAAGCACATTCATTAAATAACAGTGAAAAATGTGTTGGAAGGAGAGGGGACAGTATAGGACGCATTTCAGAGAATCTGGGCAGTAGTGGTATTAATGCCATGGTTTATTCCTGTTCCTGGGACATTTGCAGTGAATGCACTGACAAAGCTAATAAAATGAGGGATGGTTATTATAATTCTTTTATATCAAACATCTGAATAAATTCTTTGCTAGCTTTTGTACTTTCTCTGCCACTGCCAAATTTTTAAGGTTTTTATGTTGCACACAGAGCAGATTCCTCTGTGTTGGTCATCTCCAAATTAATCTGCATCCTTGTGTTTACTCATTGATGTGTGAGGGAAGGAATGAAAAACAGACTTCGGTATCCTGAGAAAAATTGTGTAGCCCTTGTGTCTGTTCCACTATATTTAAAGCAAAAATGATAATTCTTCTCTTCGAAAGTGGATTAACATGTATAGTTGAAAGAATTTTGGAAACATTTCTTATAGCAAAGAATATTCTTTGAAAGGTACAAGCAGATTTTCCTACCTGCATGAGTAAAGTAACTTTATTTGGAACTCTTAATATATATCAAACTATAGCAGTTGCCCTCTCAAAACAATTTTATGTGAAAGCTCCTTCCATCTGTTCCATCCAAATAGCTGCAATACTGTTTAATTTTTAGAAGAAAAGTATTAATTAAAAACCCTCGCACTTTCCAAAGTGTGTTGATACTACCATCAAACCCTAGACCTTTAACGGGGTTAAAAAGAGGTTTTGCTGCCTTATTTTATGTTTCAGTGATTGAATTTCTGACAGATCTCTTCTGATCATGCTTACTAAGGAAAAGTTGGGGCTTTCTGAGAAGAGCTGAACTGTGGAAATACAGAATTTTTCAGAGTACTGTTAAAATATTATAGCTTGTCCTATCAAAGTTAGCACCAATTGGGTTGTGGATCATTATATTTGACTGGAAATTTGAAACATGATTTTTCATTTTTCCAGGGGTTGGTAATGTGATACATTGCAGTCTGAGTGTTGTCAAACAAATTTTCTCTGCACATACACATGCTTCCCACCAGTTTGTTGCTGTTGGAGATTTGCTTTGGGACTAGTAGGAATCTCATGACATAGACTGAGAGTTAAATTGTTGAAATTGGTGGAGGAACGCATGTAAGAACGTTTTGTGCTTAGGAAGATCAGAACAAATAGACTGCTGAGAGTGCTTCCAAGGAGGAGAGAAGGGTGCTGTGTGTTTCCTTTTTCTGTGAGGGAATTTGGTCTGTGATGGATTTGGGGGAAATGAATGGAGATGTGTGGGTTTGAGAATATGAAAAATTTGCTTGGAGATTGTGGTTTGTGAATAAAATACCACCTCTGTTTTCTGGGATGGTTTTTGGATTTCCTTTGTCTGTGGTAGCATGAAGGAAATAGATGGTTTCATTCCTTTCAATGTAAAGGCCAGTCCGTTTTCTTGCCGGGTGGCAGGCATCTGGTTTGTGGTGACTGCCTGCTTTTTCCACAATATTGCATAAATTATGTCTTTGCTTAACAAAGGAGGTTACTATGGGCTTTGGTATTACAAGTTTATAATAATTTTGACTTCTAAGTATAGTTTTAAATGTTGAAATCAAACAGTGAAGTTGTATTCATTTGATAATCTGTCGCATTCATGCTATGATGCTGCATTGATATTTATGAAGGTTCATTTCCTTTTAATTTTAGCATAATTTTAGAATTTCAAGCATCTTTAAGATTACTTGGAAAATTGTTATTTTCTGCTTAAATTGTTTGAAGGTGAAATTTAAGGTAGCATTTTGAACTGTAAAGAGCCAGTACAGTGAATTTGCTGGAATATTCTTTCTCATTTGTTGTATACAGAGCTATTTTGTCAAATCAACTTCAGGGAGTTCACTGTCAGGAATACATTTTTCGTATGATCACCAGCTTGGTAGTGATAGATACTGAGTTAAAGCTATGATGTAATTCTGAATAGCCTTGCTAGTCTTCTTGAAGATAAATAACTCACAGACCACCAAAAGAAAGGTGCTTATGGCTTGGTCACCGAGCAAATTTTTCAGAAGCCTAAATTAGACCTTAGCATGATGAAGTGAGGAAGTGCTTGTCAGTTATTGAAATGGCTTTGCTACTATCTTGTATATCTTGCATATGTGTCTTACACTATTTCAAAGGTTTCTGTCTTCGTGCATAAAATTTTGTGCACTTCTCAGTGCTAGCTGAAGCACCATTGTATTTTGCTTACAGTACAGTGCTCCGGACAAAAATGCAGCATATCAGAGACAAGATAGTTAGTTTGGAGAGAACATAAAGCTATTTCTAAGTAACTGTAGAACATGATTTTGAGCTGTTTGGGGAAATGTTTCTCTTCCCCACTGCCTTTAGTAGCATAATAAGGTAAAATCTTTAGGGCCAGTGCTGCTTTTCTGATATTGATTTTGTGTGATGTATTTGTAATGCTAAACATTACATATTGATATTACATACTATATATGTAAGAGCAGCATGTGCAAGTTATGTCTTGGAGAAAACAGATTTACAGATGAATTCCTCTTTCTGAATCCCATGACTTAAGTTTGGGTTATCATGTTTCCTCTGCAACAATTTGATAGGCTAGAGATGTGTTAAAACAGTGCAGAGAGAACTGCTTTTATTCACTCACTTTTCCAGAGCAATTGGAATACTACATTAATTTAGTGGCACGAGGACGCCTGGTTTAAAAAAAACTACCTGGCTTTTCTGCAAGGAAGGAGAAAAGGATAAAATGAAGCTGTACTGTAGGTTTACAGTCTATGTAAAGTCTTAGCTTCACATAATTTTCTGAAAAGAAAGCTATTGGCAGAGAAGGTAGGATTCACCAAATCCTCTTTATGGACTAAGCAACTTCTTTTTCTTAAAAACCACACTGGGCACATCCTTGTAAATTCAAACCATTCTGCCATTATGGCCAGTATAAACCAACAGTCTCTACTTACTGCTGTTTACTTTTTCCTTATAATATCTGAGGAACAGGCCTCTGATTTTGAACAGATCCTGGTGTTATTGTGCTGTCTGGTAGTGCCAGATTAGATATGTTATTTGTCGCCTGAAGCTTGGTTTCTGTTTTTGCTTGGCCAGTTGATCTGAGTTAATACAACAGTGCATATGTATAAATGCAAATTCTTTAAGTTCCCAGAAAAAAAAATATGCACTGCAGTCACAGAGGTATTTCTAGTGCTTTCTGAGAAGAAACAGCTACATCAAATTTGCATATGTCCGTATAACTAATATTTGTGGTGAATTCTCAGTTAACTAAATTTAAACCTGTTGGAGTTATAGCTATACAGTGGTAGCTGTTGGCAGAGGTGAGGTACATATTTGCTGTCACTGAAGAGCTTTTCTCTCCAGAACTTGGAGCTGAGCCCAGCAGAAACACGCTGGCAGACACTGTGCCGTCCCTTCTAGTGTCAGGCCACGGAGGGGGTAACAGCTTCTTGTTCCTTCCTGTGACCTTTGCTAACAAACAGGTGGTAAGGACAATATGATAGGCCTAGAGGTTTGAGTCCAGGATATGACCTCCGTGTAGAATTTATCTTTTTAAGTGTTTTCTGCTCTAAAACCACCATGAAACTGCTACACTAAAGTTTAAGTTGCAGTCAAGCAAGTATGTACAGTATGTCACAGACACACTGACAGTTGAAGCAACTCTCAAAGAGCGATCTCCCACTTGACATCAAATTCTGCTAAAACTAAAAATGTAAAGTCATTACACTGTCTGTGGAGTTTTAACTAGATTTACAGCAGAGTGACTGGATTTGGCTGTAAAACTGTTAGCTATTTGGAAACTTCAATCAGTACTTTCTGAAAAATTACACAATTTACACAACTTTTTGATCATCAGGTTCATAAATCTAAACTGATATGAATGCCAAATACCATTTGAGGTTAAAAAAAAATTAATTTGATCAATGCTGACAATACAGAATATATAGAAACAAAATTTAACCATTTGACAAGATATAGACCCAACTGAGTCTGCAAGGAAGTATCCAACAGTAACTACCTGTTATCCAACTAGCATTGACTGGATTTTAACTGGAAACCTGATTCTGTTTGGTCTTGGTAAAAATTTTGTAATATGTTCGCTTCCTGTGAGTGGTCAATATCCACATGCAAATATGACTGTATGATCTGACAAATAGAGAGAGGTTTTAGTGTATTGGCAGAACTGTTGTCAGGAGAGTACATGGGGAGCAATCAAAGATTTTCTACTTAAAAAAAAATTTAAAATCCTTGGTGATTTAAAAAAAAAAAAAAAAAAAAAAAAAAAAAAAATAAAACCACCTCAAAGTGGATCTTCTGACCCAAGGTAGTTTATTTGCTGCGGTCTTGCAAGGGAGGAAACCACCTCACTCTCTCCTTTTGGACTTGGAAAAATACTAATATAATCTGTATTAACCTTAGCATTTTGCCAAATACAGAATTTGGCATTCTCAATTTAACAACTTCAAAAGTTCCTTTCTATTTTCAAGGTTTATTTGATGAATTTACAGAGCACAAGTTATCAGGCCACTGTTGGAAATCTCCATAAGAAATGTTGGATGCAATAGATGCTTCTAGAATATAAAGGTGTTTGCTTCTTTTTGGCATCTTTGAAAAGAATAGGTAAATGTATTCTGCGGCAGTGTCCTGGACAACAGGAAAAATATTTGTTTAGTCCTTATGATGGACTGAAACAAATTTGGAGATGTTTGAAAAGGTAAATTGATAGAAGATGCAACAGAATAAAAGTTCATTAGTAGGTGATACTTAATATTATAAGACATTAATACCGTTCTCAGTTATGCTAGCTATTTCCAGTTAAACTGTCGCTTGCTATGTGATTCAATAATAATAGCTGGATGTCTTTATATGTCAAATAAAGTAATTCACCTGCACACTAGCTGCTTCCATCTAAACTGTCCCTTTGCTGTATGATTCAGCAATAATAGCTGGATGTCCTATATAATGGATAAAGTAATCCTTAGGCACACTGAAGCTCTTCTCTCACTGGATATGATGTAATCTAATCTTATTTTTCCACCAGCACAATAAATGTGACTGTGTGTGAGAGAGAATCTGTGTTTGTGTGTAAGATTTGAGTTGGAAATAATCTTCCAAAAAGGAGGAAAATGAATGCATTGGAAAGAGTTTGATGTTCCCAAAAGATTTTGTTTACAGTTTTGGTGAACTATTAAGCATTTACTGTAAGGAGAATAGATTGTTCTAGTTTTAATAATTACAATGCTGTTCTGTTTTAATATTGCATGATCTGTGGGCTGCCATAAAGTTGTTACAAATTGAAGGGCTGATATAACATGAAATGAGGCACCTCTTCTGAATGTTGCTTTTGTTCTGTATTTAACAAATTAGTATGTTGACATTTGTCACTGATGGATTTCATTATTTGCTGAAAGGGTTTTAGGGGGTTTGACAGCATGAATGGTTTGTCCTACAGACTTTTGAGAATTGATAAAGGCATCTTTGTTCTTTGTGCAAAAGCACAACAGATATCTTATTGACTGACGCATACAAAAAAGAAGGCTTGTATAGCTGCTGCGCAGAATAAACTAAGAAAATAATTTTGAAGCCATTACATATTCTTCTATGTTGTTCTCTTTTTTTTTTTTTTTTTGCTAACAACATATCTCATTAATCAATGTAACAAGAAGCATTGGATCCTCATTCAGTAAAATGAAAGCATGCATTTTATATCAGTTTACATACTATTTATAGATGACAAAAATAAGAAAAACAGGTAATGGATGATAGTAGGACTAGTTAGTTAAATTTCTATTGCCCGAACCATTTTTAAGACAAGTGTGTAGAGTGTTACAGGATTTGTATATACAGAGGATAAAGGCATAGTAGAAATAATGCATTTTAGCAGGGATGTTGAAAATCAGTTGAAAATCAAGGATAGACTTGACAGTGTTGGATTTGCACTAATTCTTTTAAGTAAAATGAAAGGCTTCAGAAAATGGATTTCTACGTACCAGTTCTTAAAAGCAAGAATTGTGGGTGATACCGCATATGGGCAAAAATTAGATCACATCCAAATTGGATAATTCTCTTAATCTCATTGTACACTCCGACATTTGTAGTTGGCACAAGAAGCAAGAATGTATTAGATATGAACTGAAAATTTAAAAGAATTGGATCTGTGCCTCTTTTATGATTTGAGAAGTTCTGATTTATTTTTTTTTAAACTCTGAGCTTTACATTTTTATTTATTTTTTTCTTAGAAATAGCAGGGATTTGTAGCGCTCTCTCCTCCAGTAAAGTTTGGAATTTCCTGAATGGTTCAGGAATATATCTGGAGTTTTCTCGGTCTGCAGGTGAAGTATTTGTGATAGGAATCCTTAAAAAACAAGAGCATTCTGTAGGTTTGGTTTGGTTTGTGATGCTACTCTAACTGTTGCTTGTAGAAATTTAATAAGAACCGCTTCTGCCTTCAAGCAGATTTCATTTCCTTGCTGCTTTTCGAACTGTGATACCACAAGGCTTTACATTGAGAAAAGAATACCGAAAAACTTGAAGAACAAGCAATCTCTTTTCCTTTTTTCTTGGTTTGGCTTTTTTGTTGTTATTTGTTGTTTGTTCTGGTATGTGTGGATAAAAGCTTTCTTCTATATATTAAATGAGAAAAAAATGACCCATTCTTTATTTTATTTTGTCTTGTCCATGCCACCTTTTGAAACAACTAATGTATAGGCCCTTAACTTGAGTGAATTTTCACTGAATATGGAGAAGCAGATACATTTTGGTGTTTCTATCTGACTATTTATCATAGTTGGTTATTTCCCCTTCGGCTCTCAGCTGTGGTGTTATCTGCCAGAAACTTCATGATGTAGTAAAAGGAAATCCAGGTCTTCCAGTAATAACAATGATGGAAAGCTACATATAATGAAATCCATCCATGATCAAATAATATCCATCAGCGACAAATGTCATCATTTAGACTGGAACTGAGGAATGTTGTTAGAGACTGTTCATCATACTAATCATTTCAGCAAGAATAGAAAGAATAGTTTGAAAAGGCTCTGAAACAAATGCTATGTGCATTTTTAATATAAAACAAGAGAGTCTTTTTTTTAGTCTTCCCTTTGGTATATGAGAAGGAAACCTAAAAAAAAATTATCACAAAAATCCATTTTATATTTATAAAATGAGAGGTGTGAATACATGTATCTACATCTGTTTCCATTACCCTCTTCTTGATAAAATAATATGATCAATTAAAATGATTAATTACAATGATCAATGTACGTTGGTTGCTATTTTCTGTTCACTTTTTTTATTTCAGCAAGTGCTTAAGGTTAATTTTGTGGTCCTAATCTTATAAATCAGTTTTAAATGAGAGAGAATTAATATAAATGCGTGGTTCTAATAGAGATTTTCCACACTATTATTTGTTATTAACCATTTTAACATGGTTTATAGCATAGTTTTTTTTTTTTTTTTCCCCTCTTCATTTGGCCATTTTCTAATATTTGGAAGCACTCAGAGAAATGTGGTAAAAGTTTCATATGAAATCTGGAATTTAGCAAATCCAGAATGTAAACCAAATATTGCATTTATATGTGTATATAAAGTTCTTACTGAAATTAGTGGGAACATGGTATTTTCTCTGTCTCCTCAGACATGAACAAAATTTTCCCTTCAGCCTCTGAACCTCTTTTGTGATGCTACCTATGTCAGCAAGAGTAGAGATGTTTTATCATTGTTGTAATCTTGCATCAGCTGTCTTATGTCAAACTGTCATTGTTTAACCCCAGCCAACAACTAAGCACCACGCAGCCGCTCACTTACTTCCCCCCAACCCAGTGGGATGGGGGAGAGAATCAGAAGGAAAAAGGTAAAACTCATGGCTTGAGATAAGAACAGTTTAATAGAACAGAAAGGAAGAAACTAATAATGGTAACAATAACAATAATAAAATGACAATACTAATAAAAGGATTGGAACATACAAAACAAGTGATGCACAATGCAATTGCTCAGCACTCGCTGACAAATGCCCAGTTAGGTCCCAAGCAGTGATCTGCCCCGCCCCAGGCCAACTGCCCCCAGTTTATATACTGGGCATGATGTCACATGGTATGGAATACCCCTTTGGCCAGTTTGGGTCAGCTGCCCTGGCTGTGTCCCCTCCCAACTTCTTGTGCCCCTCCAGCCTTCTTGCTGGCTGGGCATCAGAAGCTGAAAAATCCTTGACTTAGTCTAAACATTACTTGGCAACAACTGAAAACATCAGTGTGTTATCAACATTCTTGTCTTACCTGAATTTCTTATTCTACCCTAGATAATTAACCTTTTAAAAATATGCTTACATAAGCCATTAGGAAACAAGATCTGGAGAACTCCAAAAAAGGTTCATGCCCTGCAAGTTCCTCTTTGTGATACAGAATGTGTAAGATGAAGTGAGCTAGAGCTGCTGTTAAGCATTCTGGGTGCATCAGAGGCCCACTGATGAATAACTCCTCAACTCCACAGTTCTTACTTGGGTTGACTGCTGGTTGATCTTGTCAACTCTAGTTCCTGATAAGCTTATTACAAAGTTGGGTTAGCTCATTGGCAATACTTGGATCCCACACATCAGACTGCAGTCCACATGTAAAATACAATGTTCTTTCTTTCCTTCTTGGTTTACATCCCAAGTCAGAACGTTTGAAGCAGATAGGATTTATTACCATCCTATGACTGCAGCAGGATATCAACCACAGATAAGTTGTTTCCTGAATTTGTTTTTTAATTAAAGGGGTTTTTTGACTTAGCACTGTCGATGTGGGAAACTCTTGTAACCCTTCTGTGGGAAGTGATAGTTTCAGTCTACCATTTTAACATTGTATGTTTTGGTTGGGTGATGGAGGACAGAAGAGCCAAGCCCCAGAAGAAAACTGGAACTTCAAAACAGAGCATGGCTTAGAAAAAATTAGAAAGAATAAGGCACATTTTTGGCAAGACTGGTGCAAAAATTGAAACCTCCAAAATGGTTCCTGTCTGCTAGATGTCCATTTTGTTGGGCAACTAAATAAATATCTTGTTTTAGAAGGTACAGCTCTGCATTTTATACTTTAAGTCCTTTAAGATAGAATTATGAAATATGAATCCTACTTTTAGGATTGACTGTCCTATGGTATTCAAAGAAGAAGTTACTCGATGGTATCACCCTGTATGTGGTTAGTTCCCATCGATCTAGTTTTAAAAGAAAAAATAAATTCTTCAGTAGTTTGGTTTGTTTCTTGACTTTTTTTTTTTAATTGTTAAAAAAATAAAAAATACTGGAGATTCTTTTTTTAATACTTTGACCTTTTACTTGTGTAAAAGTTTCAGAGCAAGTTATGATTGAAATTTTGAGGAAGTTTATGCAAATATATACATGATATAGCATAAAAGAATATAGCATATTTTTTCATTTGTGAACATAAAGTTAAGAGAATTGAATTATGGGGAATGAGTTGGGTTGATACAGTTTTCCTTTAGGCTGATCTTATATTAGCTTGGAGTGCATCAAATTCTTTTGTTTATTTTTTGAAGCACATCAAACCTATATCCTTTTTGTTCAGGCCAGTATGATCGGTCCTTTTGCAGTAGCAAAGTAAGGTCTCCTGGCATATAAAAATTGCATGTCAACTCTTGTAAGTATTTTCAATGTGGTTGAGTTTATTTTTGTTATTCATAAAGTTCCAGAGCAAATTTGGTATCTGAAGAAAATTCACAAAATTTCCTCTGTGACTAATGTCTGGACAAATCAAATAAATAGTTGACTTGTAAATCCAAGGACATTGGAAGGTGGTGTATGTCACAGTTATATGTGATAAATACATACTTTCTTTTTATTAAGGTTTTTACTTAAAGGCTGTTCATTTGGTGTACTATGGGATTGGAGATAATGAGAAATATCAAAAGTTGTTGCAAACCCAGTTGTTTGTGTAGCAGCTGTTTGAGCATGTTGTCTTTTTCCTTTCACAGTATAATTTCTTCGGTTTTATGCCAAGTACCGGTTTTGCTATTGAACAGTAATAAAGACAGTTTCTCCTGAGAGGGTTTCACCCTTGTTTATACACATCCTGACTAATTCGTTTAGTACAGTGAAATAAGAGTGAAGTGATTGTCTGTCAGTTCATGGAGCAGCTGCTGCTCAGGTGTTCAGATCATTAATTAGGTGCTTGACTGAAATTTGAATGTTGAATTGCTGTACTGAGTTGGCTGATACCATCCTCCTTCCAACACAGAGGGGTTGGTCTTTCCCTATTGCCTACCCATGTATTATTGCATGATTTATGGAGTAAAAAGTTAGTCATCTGCTCTAGAATGACTTTCAGCAGTAACTTCTAGTCACTTGTTGGTTTCCCTTTATGGTGGTAGGAAGGGAAAACTTTACAAAGTTTCCATTATTTCTGGACCAGAGTATTCTAACTACTGGTTCCTTGTCTCTGCAACTGCATCTGCATGTATATTTGAGTTTCTAGTACGCTATAAGCCTAGGAGATTAAAAAGAAAGATTGTCTCTGTAGCTCTCTCAGTACTGGATTGTAACATACACCGGAATGCTGGAGATTATAGAGGTAAGTAGGTGGATGTTGCATGTTCTTGTGTCTGCATTCCAATGGCACAAGTGTCCTCAAAGGTAAATTAAGCTAACATTTGAAGATATTGCAGACAATACGCTAATACTGTTCTTTGTATCACCAGAATAATGTAGGCTGAAGGCAACTGATGAGAGATTTCACAAACTGTATGTAAAGAACTGTCATTTAATTGTCTAACTTTCTCAAATTCCAGTATGTTGAAAGGTATATCTTAATTTTAATGTGTTCCTATGGAAATATTTTAAGAGAGATTTCCCCTGCTCATTCTACATGTTTAAGGGATTTTCTACAAGTACAATAACCATCTAACCCATTTACTATCTGACTACCTTTTTCTAAATAGGAAAAGGTAAGCAATATGCGGAATACTATCAAAACATGAAAAATATTTTTTTTAATTATGTAACTTCCATCTGTAATAGTGATTTTGGGTGCTACTTTTGACTCCAGAAGCATAATTTTCCAGCTGATTCTGTCTTGGCTCTGTTACTTCAATAAATACATAAGAAAATGTATCTGCAAATCCCTGTGTGTTAAGATGGAAAGAGTTCTACTTCAAAAGGAACGGAACAAGTCTGTTAGAAATGAGCTTCATGTTCCTAGCTTAAATGTGCACTTAAATTCTTGCAGGTACTTTTGGCTAGAGTTGTGCCATGTGTCTCATCTGTTTTTGTGTCAAAACACAAAGATAGCCAAAGATAGCACACTGCTGCAGCCTGCGTGCAAAGCGGCATCTGCATCTAAGTCGTAAGTCTGGAGAAAAAGTTTTGCAAAACTGCTTTCAGAGATCTGGCCTCTGAACTGGTCAGGCCACTGTTCAGAGCTCTAAGACTCATTGGAAATCTTTTATTTGTTAAAGAGACCATTTCTTAAGAACATCTACATGGGTGGATTTGGATGACGGGAACATCAGGATGATTTGGCCTTTCACACCAAAAATTTCTTTCCCTTTGGAGCTCAGTTTTCCCTTCATATGCATTCATACCATAGTTACAGTGTTGAGATTACCCTTGACTGCAGCTTAACTGGGGTAGGGAACTTGCTCCTTCTTTCAGTCAAATGGTACAAAGATCTAAGTTATAAGGGTGGTCAGAATAATAACTTTTTGCTTTAAAAGCGTAACAAAGTGTATACTTGTTGAAAACAAGTCATTAAGTTCTTTTTCTGTAAGAGCCATTGAGAACTTGTCCAGCTTGCTGGGAAGCGCTGGTGAGGTTTTTATTTTTTCTGCTAACTCGGAGAGGTTTCCCATCTTCCTTACCATATCCAGCTAGCCTGTTCTGGCCTGCTATAGAAACTTGGGCCAGACTTGAAAAGTCATTAGCTAGAGGCATTTATAAGCTGCACATACCTCGTCAGTTCTTGATGTAGTTGCTGAGGTGAATAATTTTTGTCCATTCCTAGTGTATTAATGGATTTCTTTTCTTTTCAATTCCAATGAAAGCAACTGATATCAAGCCTTATAATTTGTTCCTAGTAAATCAAATGGATGGTAGGAGGACCAAATTCCTATTCTGGTTAAAAAGAAAAGGTTTTGGCTATTGCAATTTAATCATCATTCTGCTTATCTTATTTTTCACATAGACACTTGCTTGAATTATTGAGTGTTCCAGGAACAAAACTGATAGTAACAGTGTGCAATGAATAACATTGCACATCCTAGATGATGTAAAAAAATGTAGATTTGGTTAGTATCAGTAGGGGTGGAGCAGAGTTTCTGGAAGTCAAACATGTATTGGAAATAGAGAATCTGTGTTTTAAACTAATACATAGAATCAAACTTCTCCCCAAACTAATAGGTGCTGGACATATTACAGAAACATGTTCAGTCTTTGATAAATTACTCTTAAGATAAATGGGAACTTTGCACTGCTCTGTAGTGGTATCTGTTGCTATATGAGGCTCTGAATTGGAAATATAGCTGCTTGTTAAGGGCAAACAAAAGGAATTATTTAAGGTGTTCTCAGGTGAGGAAGATGCTGGCTGTACTTAGAGTCTAAAATTCTGCTGCAGCACATAGTCTTATTTTTGGCCTTTTAGGAAGTTGTATTCTTATTCTTTGGCCAAAATTTAACTCATACACATTTTTCTCACTGAAGTGATTTGTAGTCCTTCTATAAAGGAGAAGATTGTCCAAATGTGGCATTTCTATTATTTAAGTGATTTGAAAAAGCAGGAAATACAATCTTTACTTTTATTGTGTATTTACCTATGGTAGACTTAAAATGCAAACCATTCTGTGAGCCTGTTTATAAGGCATGAAGTTACTTTTGTTTTGCTTAACCAAGTGGCCGACGCGCTGCCAGCAGTATGTCTGGAATGTTATTTATTTGGTCCATTTCTGCAGTTTTTCTTTGTAGCAGTGTACACATGCCACAGTTAGGGGTCATTTACTTACAACTGACCAAAGTAATACCCCCGAAGCTATGGTTATTCTTCTCATCAGGGGCTTTATAATAAAAGGTTCGTCATGTTCTGAAGCTTCTGTGCTCGCACTTTTCCCCCCATCTCTTCCTCTCTCACTTCTCTTAATTGGAATTGCTTTTGGCAAAGATTTGGAGAGCTGCTGTTTTTTCTTGTTTTATTCTCTGTGACTTGATTCCTCTACTAGTGCTTGAATTTCTTACATTGTTTCTTACAATGCCAACTGATTAAAATGTATTAACTTGCTTTGCTGGATGACTATTATTTTTTTATAAGGAGATGGTTATTGAGTATGTTTTTCTATTTAAGTATATATCATATTTTATGGTCTCAGTTCCAGACATTGAACTGGTTGCAAGAAAACTGTGGATGTTATAACATTTCAATCGGAAGGGTAGGGCGGGTGGGGAAGCTCTTTGGAATGCTGACTAATAATATTTGACTCTTGGAAATGTCTTGAGGCCATGCGCTCCCCTCCCATGCTTGGAAGGCTAGACTTAGTTTTAAAGACCTGTGGTCTTGAAGGTATTACCGTTGTGCCTTGTTTCCTTTCTGACTGGCTGGAGTTGAGAAAACAGTTGACACGCAGATTATGGATGCTGAGTGTTAATGCAGGAATACTCTGCAGATGGTGGTCTTGGTTTGTGCCCTTGCTACTCCTGCCTGTGGCATGGTGCCCTGTTAATGCCTTGCATGTTAGTCAGAGGGCTTAATTCTGCTACTTTTCTTTCCTAGATGTACTTAATTTCAAAAATTATGTAACTTTTGAGATGTTAGCATCTGTAATGTCTATAAGCACAGCAGAAGTTGCCTTCCAGCAGAACATGAGTTGGTAACTGCAGTAACTTGCAATTCAGTGTAAGTGTTTTTAATAGCAGAGCAATAATTCATAACAGGTTTTTTTGCCCCCAATTTCTTCTTACAGTACTTGAGTCCAGAGCAGAGTACGTACAGATTAGGTTGTTCTCCCCTGTTGTGAAAAGCGGGTATTTAGTAAATATCGAGTCTCCTTCTCACTATTGTGCTTGTGGTAAAGGATGTTCTCCTTCCTCTGCATTTGCAGAAATTATTAACTCTTATCGTCAGATGGTATCTTTTTAGCTTGTTTTAAGTTTTAACAAGCACTTCTGCTTCACTATACATGGCTCCTGTTTCTTTTGGATAGTGATTTGTTTTCTGTATAAAATGTTTCTGCTTTATTTATTTCCAGCTTTGATCATTTAACTGATAAATACTTGCTGCCTATATTCACACCTGCTCATCTTTTATTATCCTGGCTTATATATAAATGCTTCTATTGAAATAAATAAGTCTTGTAATTTGAAAAATATAAAACTTTGGTTTAAGTTACTTCTTACAGGTAATAGCTGTTTGACGGTTGAATACAAAACAACTACTTGGCAGAATTTTAGTTTGATTTTCTGCCAACCAACAATAAAGTATAACCTAATTCCTAAAAACGCCTGAGCTATAAACTATCAGTCATGACCTAGCATGCATATAGTAATAAGAGGCTGACAAGTCTAATAAAGCCTATATATTATTATGGCAATACAGTGCATGTTTTAACAGGTCAATAATGTATTTTGTCACTCATTCCTATTGTGCAGCCCACACATCATCTTCCTGTCACAGAGTGTACTACCAGGAGGGAGCCATCTCTGTGGAACACGTCTGTGCCATGAAATTGCTCATGCTTGGTTTGGACTAGCCATTGGTGCTCGTGATTGGACTGAAGAGTGGATAAGTGAAGGGTTTGCCACTTTTTTAGAAGATATATTTTGGGCTAGGGCACAACAGGTAAGGTGATGATACATCACTTCTCAATTGAATTATGTGGAAATCAAAATTATATATCCCGCTGTGAATTAGATATAAATTATAACTCCTGTGTTATGAAGATAAGTCTTTTAAAATAATACTGGAATTTGCATGCTAATTTGATAAAAAAAAAAAAAAAAGTCCTTCCTGATCTACAATGAACACTAATCTTTACAGAGGTAGAGGTCAGTGCAAATAAGAATGGAAACATCTATTTGTCAATGATTACCTTTCCACAGACGTACTACTCAGTTATTAAAATTCAGCTATCAAACAGCTGCTCTGCATTCCTTCCACTTGTATTATGTTCCTGAAACTGGAGCAATCAGCAGAGTCTTATTGAATATTGTAATATGCAGGTACCTAATGAAAATGGTCTGGTTTTGTCCAGTGGACAGCCAAGAAGCGTACTCAAAACAAAATGGAAACTGATGAAATAGGCCACAAGCACTTACACTTTTTTTCCTCTTATACTGCCTAGCAAGAGTTACTGTCATATCAGAGGCTTAGAAATCATTGTCTGCCTTAAAGTGAAAAGCTCATAAATTGCATATCAGCTAGTAAAGTGGTTTTGTGATCCAATTCGTATTTTTGTTGTACCTCTGCTACCACAAGCATATTGTGTGTTAGTGATTTTTTTTCCCTGTGCTTTTGTCAGGCCATGGTTCTACCCCTTAAGTCTGCAGAGCTTCATCTATGGAAGAGCAGGTGGCTCTGGGAACTGACATCATATACTCTTCTGAACCTCCATTTTATTAAGTATCAGGCATATTTATAGCACCAAAAAAACCGGAATTCCTTGTCACTTACCATGTTTCTGGAACAAGAAAGAGAGGAAGGCTGTCCAAACACTTTGCTTTTCCCTTCTGGTCCTAAAACTCACTGCCGCCCTTACACTGAGCATCACTCCTCTGCTGTGAGCTGTTCACATTAATTCTATACTTTTGTGAGTCACTTGAGAGCATTTTCATTATAGTAGACACCCTTCCATGTAGCTGAATGGAAAGGAGTAAACAACAGAACAGGGTGATTAGTGCCCTTGTTAATTTATAAGGTCAGAAAATTGCTTTTTCTTTTCCTTTTTAGACCTATTGAGTAGTTTTGGTGCTGTGCAATTGTACACTTGTAGGATTATGAGTATATTCCATAGTGCCTGACAATAATTTCAGTTGTGACTGAAATATTGGTGTAATGCACGATGATATTAGCTGCTTTTGCTTTCTCCCATGTCCCATCTTTTCTTATAATAGAGAAGCATAAATTAGTAGTCATTTGTAAGCTGACAACCTGACATTTATTTCATAAGCGTGCATCTCTGTTAATATTATGTAAATGGGGGAAAATACGACGAGTGTGGCAGTAGTAGTAGGGAAGAGCAGTGAAGTCTGGACACAAAGCAGCTCTTTGCTTTCAAGCTGGGAAGAGTAAAGATGTAACCAAAGCCAGTATGCCAGGTATCTGTACTGTACGTTCAGTTCACTCACTGCCAGTCACTAAAGGGAAAACATGCCCATCTCTCTCCTCAGGCAGAACTGTTTAACTGACTATTGATTTGATGTGCACAGTGAGGCTTCTGTTTTCCTTAGTGCTGCTGTTAACTCTCATAGCAGCAACTGATATTTTTTGGTTGTGGGTTGTTTATGGTTTGGGTTTTTTTTTTTTAAATTTTGGATACTGGTACTGTTTCCTGCATGTTCTCCACATTAAAGGGAAACAAAACAAGTTTTTTGTTCTGAAAATTATTGTCTGTTGGGAAACAGCAATCAGTGATCTGTGGTTTTTGTATACTAAGCAGCTGTCACATGATGAAGTAAAAGGGCAGCAGGAATTGAAAGCTTTACTTCGCTGGCGCCGACTCAGAGATGAGGTGCAGAACTCTGAAGAAGAGCTGCAAGTTTTAAGGTAACAATATGACAGTGTAATCTTTGCTTTTGCATGTTCTCTGTCTCCTGTTTTTCACCATTTTCTCTCTTCAAAGGATATACACCCAAATCATCTGATTAAATCCACTGCATTTCCTTATTTCCTTATGAAGAAAAAAGAAAAGTCAAATTAAATTGATAAAAAAATAACTGTTATTCATCTTCTGTATAATGCAATTGCTTTTCTCTTTGTTATAGAAAGCTTTCAAAAATCATGGGATTTAGTTTGATATAAAATGTCTCTAAGCAGTTTACAAGAGCCTCTATTCAGGGAAAAAGAAAAGGCCGTTTCCTGAGGAAAGTTCACTGTTTGAAGCCGTAACAGATTCATTTTCTGTGGCTGAAGACAAGCACATACAGGAGTATGGTATCTAATGGCCAAGCTGAATGAAACTTTAAAAAACAAAGGAAAAAGCATAATGAACTATATAAATCTACTTTCTCTTTAGAAATGACTAACAATGATAATATTTAAATAAGATTTGGGACTTTAGGTACCAGATGCTGAGCTGAAGGCTTCTTCTTATGTAGCTAAAGACATTAGATCAAAAAAAGATTCTTGCTTTGCTAATGATTAATAATCTAGGCTCTTCTGATTGGTGTCTTGGGAATTTGCCATAGTCCTTTATCTTGAATGACTGCCTAACACCACTGCTGCTTGTCTCCCCACAGTCTTTGACCAAGAAAAACAAGTTTACTAATCCTAGCTCAAATTAGCCCTACACTGACCAAATCACAGAGGCGCAGGGACAGATTTCAAGAGATTATGTAGACCATTCTCCTACCCTGAAATACAGGCAGTATACACAGACCATCTTAGGCAGGTTTTTACTAACATGTTCTTAGAAATGTCCAATAAAAAAGTTTCCACAGTACCTAGCTAAGCTGTTTTAGGGTTAACAGTTAAAAATTGCTTCCTAATGCACAGTTGAAATATTGTTTATTTCAAACACTGTAGGTTTCTTCTTTTCTTTCACCAAGGGGAAGTGAAGAACAAATTGATCCTCGTCTTCTAAATAATCAACTTTTAAATGTTTTTGGAAGACTGTTGCCATTTCATTCATTTTGAGGTCTTCCCTTCTTTTTGTGCTTTCCCAGTAAGCCTAAAAGGCTTTTACATTTCGGCACTAGAGACTGTTCACCAACACAGAAATTCCTCTCTGGCCTCATGTCATCTGAAAACATGTCATCAACTGCATAACTGTAGTTTTTCATTGATCTGTTTTACTTCATGTTTATTGATGAATTGTATATCCTACATGTAAGCAGAGTCAGTGAAGTTACACATTTGCAAGTATGCATTTTGATGATAGGTGTAAATACAAAAGCAAGCTTTATCACTAGCTGTCATACAGCTGTTGCCAGCACAACTACTGATTGACAGATGCTGGGAGTTCTGTTTGTTTGCTTTAAAATAAATTATTTTTAGGAACATGGGTTCATGTGATATGAAGCTTATCTGGATGTGTGTTTTCCATTTTCAACATTATGGAATCAGGTTTGTTGTCTTTTGCATTAATTATGTAGTTATTACTTTTAATAAAATGTGTATATGTAAATTTTTAAAATCATTTTTGTAAGGGCCTAAATATCCTTTGTAGTTTGAAACTCAGGAAGGATTGATTTATTCTGAAATTGAAACTTAAGCTTTCTATTGACTTCCACTGTTGGTGGACATAAGTGTCTGTAATAAGCATGCTGCTTATGTTTTGCATAGTGGTACTCTCAATGCTAATACAAAAGAATGACAATTATGAATTACTTGTTTGAAAAATATGCCTCTAATATACATTTCAGGAGAGGAACATGTTGCCAGCTTGGGATTCTGGCAATCTCTTCCTCTCTGATGTCTCTAGTTTCCTGCCGTTGCATTTAAGGACTCTCCACTGGTTTCAGTCAGATGTAAATATTCTCTACTATTTTTGTGGCATGGACTTGAATAGGTTCTCTCTTTGCATGTTTACTGTGTTTTTTTTTTTTTCATTTTCTTCTTCCTTCTGAAAGTATGTCCATGTGCTTTCCAGAGTCGATATATGAGAGAAAATTTCAGGCTTGGCATTGCACTGGGTTTTGAGTCTGTACTGAGGCTTGCACTGGTTCAAGCTCATGTTTTTATACAAGGACATTAAAAGTAAATAACTGTCTGTTACTTCTTACCAATTACATGAGGAAGAAAAAAATCAGCCAACCCACTCTTCCTAAGCATAAGCTTATTCCTCAAATAAGTTTTTTGTTCCCTGCTGGATGATCATATGATTTTCTGTGCTTTCTTCTGACAGCAGGAAAACCCTGCCCAAAACTTGTCAGCTGATCCTATTAACTTTTGATCCAGCAGACGAATACCTGTTCAGACTAGGTGAAAGCCACTCAGCAAACTGATCATCAGCATGATGTTTCTTGTTATTATGGATATTTGAGATCATGTTATAGTAGCATCCCATAAGCTACCTGTGAAAAGAAATGAAAGAAATGTGAAATGAAAGAAATAGATAAGTGTCCTCAGCAGGCAGCAGCTCTGAAAGGCAGCACCAGCAAATCTTAGTATTGAAGAAGAAATCTGTGGCACTGTAGTGCTCATACAGGATAATTCAGACAGAATCCTATGTATTTTCTCACAAAGTTTGAAGCAAACCTGCAGGGATGAAAGCACCTGTGAAATATATCCTGGCACTCATTCTGCTGGCAAGCGTCAACACTGGCACTCTCATCCAGTCTCTCATGTTACGAAAGCAAAGAAGCTTAGAGAAGTCCATTTTGTTCTGTGGAATAAAGCTGGTGTTGAGACTGTTTCATGTCCTAGCCCTTATGACTGAACCTCAGCTTGTGATTCTTCATTAAGACAAACCAGTGTTCATGTCTAAACTCTTGAGTTCCGCTTGAGTCAAGTCCGTTTCCCTCCTGAAGCAACGCTCTCTCACTGCTCTGTAGGTTTTTAAAGAGTTTTGTTCTATCACACTGATAGGATACATTCCTTTCAGATGGTCTCTTATAGTCTCTGCACAGGTTTTCAGGACTACCTAGGCCATCAGAGCATTTAATTATCAAGGATTTCCTGGTGAGTTGTACTTTCACTTTGTACAATGTACTTTGCCGCCTGGCAAACAAAAAGCAGCATCTTTTACTTCGTTCAGAAATTTGCCAGTATCTAAAATGTGCCATGTAGCAGTTTGAATACCTTGAATCAGCTTGCCTTTAGCATTATGCCTAGTTTCATCTACTAGGTTAGATGCCAGGTTTTGTAGGTCAGTGTAACAAACTTTCAGTCTCTGTACTTTCAATGTGTTGTAAATATACTAAGCATTGCTTTAAAATAGTGTGCTGAAGTACTGACAGCAGAGAACAGGGTAACTTTCTGAATATTTACACTCTTTTGCAGAAAGTATCAGGGGTATATATACATCCTTTGCAGAAGGAAGTTCTTCAGTACCATCATCCAGATGGGATATTGCTTTCTAGTCACCTACTAGGATCTACACAGGCACAAAGTTGGAAGAGGAAGGAAGGAAGTATGGTTGTGTAATTTAGAATAATTGTGATTATGGGAGGTATTTCAGTTTACTGTGGAACCTGTAGCCTGTGCTTGAACTCCATTTTTCAAAATCTATAGACTGGGGTATTTATTATGAGAGAAATGAAGCAGTTTGGGCTTTTTATATATGCAGATAACAATGAAAAGTCGCAAATGAAATGCCAGCAGACCTTCCTTCCAGGAGACTGACTCAGAATGGAAATAGGTGGACCTCTGCTCTCGTATAGTGGGTCTGCAATGATTACATGGTCTTGAAGAACTGGAGTTAACATAGGATAAGAAATCAGTTATTGATCTCCTCCTTTCAATGTTGAAGGAATATCTTCCTTGAAAGAAAATATGGACTATAGCATGGTAAAGGACTGTGTTAGGAACGGTGTGAAATTGAATCTGCATTTTTTCCCTGTTTTATTTTAAACAGTTATATTTTATCAAGATTTTATTATGAAGTGGATTTCATGTGCACAGGCCCTAAATACAGTGCCTAAAGGGGGGAAAAAAACCAGCTTAACACTCTGAACAACACTCTGATAGGAAACTATTACACAGATACAAAAAAGGAAGAGTGTTTTCCTCAAAGCAGACATAGATATGCAAGAAATTTGATCACAGGGATTAGCTCATGAGAAGTGTATGAGTGATGTGGTTTGAAGAATCCTGCACTGCTGTGGCCTCTGTTGCCCCTATTCTGTAGAAGTGGGGGAAAAGATGTTTGGTTTCCAAAACTGCCCATTTCAAAATCCACACTTAGAATTGGAGAGGTTGTTTCAGTCACAGGGTTAGGCTCCTAAGACAGACATCTGTTCTCAGACCACTGTTAGCTGGGATGTTTTCTGAACGGAAGAAAAAAAGCTAGAGGTCTCTTCAGTACTATGCCTGTGAAGGCACTCCTTCCAAATGAAGAAAAAATGTTCGCATAGCTTCTCTTTAGTTTCACTCTGTGCTCATAAGAGCCTAGAAGTCCTCCACACTTTACTGCTGTGGATTTGTGGCACATCAGATGCTGTATTACATTTTAAAATCAGGCAGTGAAGTAGAAGGTTTGTTCTAGACATTATTGTCTGTAAAACCCAAACCTGTGTGTCTGTGTGAAAGGCTCCCTCTTTTAAAACTTAAGCTACTTCTCTTCCAACCCCAAACAACAAAATGAAAAGCAGAACATTATTTCTTCTGTAGTGTATTGCATGCAGATGAAAGATGTTATTCTTGCAAGTACAGTCATGTAAGCTGTTAAGCCAATGTTCAGGTATAAGAAGAGAAATCTCTAGTTGAACATAATGACCCATTCCCCTTCCCTTTTTCTTTACTTGCTTATTCAAGACTTAATTAGTGTGTTACCATTTTAGGCCCAAAAAGGAGAGCACAGGAGAACTGAGTGAGTCTGGAGCATCTGTCATCAAACATGGTCTTAAAGCAGAAAAAATCTTCATGCAGGTTCACTATTTGAAGGTGAGTGTTGTCAGGTGATTTTTATTGAAATTGCTTTACTAATATGATAAAGACTTCTTTCTTCTAGACATCAGGAAATTCATAGCATCCTGTTTGTTTCTGGCTTAATTTCTTGCAGGGCTATTTCCTTTTGCGGTCTCTGGCAAGGACAATAGGAGAGGCTTCATACCTTGCATCTTTACGAAAATTTGTCCATAAGTTCCATGGGCAGCTTGTCCTTTCTCAGGTACTGTTCTTGGGGTTGTTCCGCACTTTCTGAAAAAACAGATTACCTAAACTTTGGGTTTGACTATGTAAGTCACCACTTCTGGTTGTGGTGAAAAGACAGAGGCAGTTGTAACTTGGCAATATTGGTGAAATTCCTACCTGCTAGAAGGCAGACATTCTTTTTCAGGGTGATACATAAATTGGACACCCTGCTGGTATCTGATAATGTAAACAATGGGTGTTGGGGGTTTTGTTGTTGTTGTTGGAAGGTCAATGTTCATAGGTGCTGATGTTCTCAAAGATAGGGTCATTTACCACGCTGGAATTGTTTCCTGTAGTCTTTTAGCTCATGGGTTTTGGTTGTGATCAATCCGTCTTTTCCCTGATATCTCTCTGTTTCTGATAGAGAAAAAACACAGAGTAGGAATGTAACTGAAAACTTCTATAAATTGTAACAGTGCATGCACATGATATTTCTGACTTTGTTTCCTTCCTCTCTGTGTGCTGCTTCATTCAATGCTTATAATTTCATAGTCTTATGAGGACGGTCTCTTTCTCACCAAGTCAGAGAGTGATGTCCCCATCACTCTGTGACATTGCACCCACCTGTATTACAGTCTTGTCACAGCCTCTGTATAGGTTTCCTCATCATGGTCCATACTCCCATGCTTTCTAAAGCATTCTGTAACTAAATTATTAATCTACAAGGGATGTTGAAGATGTGCTGCTTCTTTCTTTCAGTAGACTTTCTCTGACAGTGATATCATGCAGTGGCAGCCCACTCTGAAGAGCAGTTGTTCTCATGGAACAGTACTTCTTCCTGTACTGGTGGAGGCTTGGTTGTAAAAAGTAATGTTGAATTGGGAATCAGAATCTGCCCTCTCTAAGTCCAACTGCATGTATTAATCACTTGACTACAGACTTAGCTTGTTCTCTTCCTGTCAGAAATGGTGTATAATTATTCCATGCAAAGTAGAACAGCTTCAAAAGGAAAGACTGAGCAAGTCACAGCACAGTGTATTCTACCATCTGTTACACAGAGAACCCAGCTGAGGTTATAAATAGAAATTCACCTCCCCCTAGGTCTTTCTGAAAAAGTCCTGTAACCACTGGCGATAGCATTAAAAGGGGGACTGTCTTGTCCTCCAGTGTTTTGTTTTGAGAAGGGAATGACATACCTCTCCAAACCCAAAGTTCTAGGAAATCCTGTCATTGGTGATGAATCCAGCTTATGCTGTGGCACTGCAGCTTGTTGCTTCGGTAATGCTGTGAAAACAACTGTTTATGCGGGTGTCTGTGAACGAGGTCACTGAACTCCTCACAGTTAAAAACAGGCCTGGAACAATATGACAAGTATCTGGCATCGCCAGAAGAACAGTGTGATGAGAGTGAGGGGCAGGGTAAAAGAGAGGAGAACAGGTATGAGTGAATTTCTGAAACAAGTTTCTTTGCTGAAGTCTGTCTTTTCTTGAGTTATGGTTGAAATCGTTGAGGGGATTCAGTATTGTGATAAATGTCTCCTTGCAACACAGAGTAAGGGCTTCTGATTTTGAGGGAATGGGCTCTAACACTTTCCTGTTTCTTCCAGCCACAGTGATTCTTTGCTCATGTGCTTGCTGTTTTGAATCTCAGTCTTACAGGGTGAGATGTATGCCCATGTATTTTACAAATAGCTCACAGACTTGTGGATTCTTCTGTACGTCAAGTCACCCAGGCGTTAGGCATAGTAGGTCTACTGCAGCAGCTCTGCCCTGTGGAGGAAGGTTTGGGGTGTTAAGGGAGTTAATGTTTCCACTGCTGCAGCTGTTTCCTGTACCATGGTTCTGAGACTCTGACCAGTTATGTTTGGCATAGTGTGGAAAATGCCAGTGACTATATGAGTCTTGTCTACATTATGGTGTCCAAGATCATAAATATGACACTTCACTATTACACAGCTGGAAACTTTTTGAAAATCACAGAAATCATGAAACTGCTAAAACCAAGAAGCAGCCCAGTATTTTAATCTGGTGGTAAGAAAGGTGCTTGCATTTTGGTGAGAAGAAGTCAGCTTGTTGCTCCTGGTTGATGTGAGATGAGTTGAGCCAGTAGACTGCAAAATGTCTTAGCGCATTATACTATTAGTCATGATAGCTAGATTGCATTGCAAATGGACTACCCATCTACTACAGACTTCTGCCTTTGTCCAGCACTCTGCTATGAAATGTCAGTTTGCAACTTATCTAACTCCAGTGTCATAAGATGAAATACTATATGTTGTTTCTGCACCCAGAAACAACCATTTTGGTTATTGGATAAAAAAATTGTTCAGTGTTTTTAATTATTCAAGCAAGAGTAAGTGATGCTTTTATTTCAGCTTTCTTAGGCTACTTTTTATTTGAATATGTGCAATATATCCATAGCTATGTTCTTAACGTAGGTCAAAAAAGGTACTTTCCTTCATTTGAAGATACTTGATTTGGTGGAGAAAGAGCTCTGTACTATGTAACTTTTACTGTGTGCTTTTGTGCTTTTACCTTGTTTCACAGCAGCCTAAATTCAGCTCCCATCAAAGTTTCTGGGAAGAGAATTTTGCCATCATCCTGTTGTTTGGTCACTATGTTAAAAATGCAAAGGGGATAGGACTATATCCAATTGTAAATGCATTTACTTTCTTTGTAAGAAATCTTAAAGATTGTATTTATGTCGGTGTCTGGTATAGGTAGATAAGCAATCACAGCAGGACTTGCAAATGCAGAACCAATGAAGTCAAGTTAGCACAAAGTTTATTATTCAAGTTCCTTCAACAAACGTGCTGTCAGTGTTTAAATTAGTAAAAGATTTAAAATAAATGGAGGTGCAAATGGTACATTTAAATATCATAGTGTTGTATTTTCACCTTGTCCAAAATAATTGTAAAAGTTCCCAGCTTTAGGAGTTGTGGGGACGAGGGAAAGTAAAAACAGTGAAAATAATTGCCCATGTTCTGAATACTAGTCTTGTTTTCAGTGGTGTTTGTAGTATTTTTCCTAGATGGGAGCTGCAGGTGCAAGGAAATGACTTCAGATGTGAAACATTAATCAGTTTGCCTTTTTCCTTCATTTTGATTGCATGCTCAATATGTTTTTAATAGTAGGTTTTGTTTATTTTAGTTGAGTTAGCAACAGACAAGTAAAGCAAGTCTGGAATCTCCAAGAAGGATTTAAAAAAATCTTGCATTTTTCTTTCTGTGAGAGAATTCACTTACTAACTGCTCTGAATGAACTCTTCAAATAATGAATGGAGTGCTACTGACTATAAATAAATAGAAAGGCGTGCAAGTTGCTGATATTCCTAACACAGTTAAAGCTGTTGTTCAGTTTGATATTGAAATAAGAACACCTTGGGAATTGAATTGTTTGCAGACTTTAATTTTCATGTAGTTCTGTCTGCTATAATAGTAACCCAAGGTCTATAGTGTTCCTCCATCTGATAGAATTATAATTTGCTACAGTAAAATGACAGTCAAGGAGGCAGTGCTTCAAAAAAATCATAATTTATGCTATTAAAAGTTTTTAAGGCAGATGTATGGATCCAAGCCCACTGTGAATGTACCTATATCAACATGTTCCTGCACACCAATTTGCATGGGCACATACCATTATCATCATTTTATAAAATTGGTATCGGCACACACAAATCACCATTCAACTATCTTGTTGAACTTCTAAGTTGTAGAACTCTTGTAACTAGAATTGAAAGTCTAAGCATGCAATGTGCATGTATTCTGATGTTTCAGCCTATAGAATCTTTTCTTTAGATAAAAGTTTTAACTACAAATTTGTCTCTGCGGTTTAGCCCCATCTGTTCCATGGTTACTGACCTGTAAGCTTGAGCAAACAACTGTTGACATCAGTGAGGCATGGTATGGACCCTGGTGCTGTCCCATCCACAGCAGCCTCTAGGACAGGGGTCTTTGCTTTCTACACTCTCGTGTGCTTGGAAAACAGAAATAGATGGGTCAGTTTTACTCAGATTGCATTAGTTTCCTGTTCCAATTCTTGCATAAATCAACATATTCCTACTTTTTTGTTAGCTGTGCACCATGCAGCCTTCATTCACTTTCCTTATAGGTATGCATTATAAGACAACCTTTAATTACTACATGATCACTGTCCTTTTATTTATTTTTTTCCAAAGACGTTTGCCTCATTTATGTAGAATAGGTATTGCTCTCATATGAAGCAGCTGCTTGGTATTTTGTTCTCTGTTCATTGTTCATAAGCACAGTATGCTTTTCCTTCTGTTCAACTTTTTAAGTTTTAACAAGCGTAAAGCAATAAAAAAGACTGCTTCACTAGGTCAGACATTTTAACCTGAGATTAACTGTGTTTAAAATGCTTATGTATGTGACAATTGATTAATGTATGGATCAGTTAATTACATTGCACATTTTGACGACCCATTGTGTTCATATATAAAAATCTCACGAGCTTTAGGCTATATCTCTATTTCACTACAAGTATCTTGAAAGAAGGAACATATGAAATATTGTGCTTGAATTATAATTAAGACTAGGTTAGTAGAAGTTATTAACGTGGTATAAGGCAAGATTTTTGGGGGTGAGAAAACTTTTTTCTGATACACTTTTTTCATAATTGTATAAGATAAACTGCGTATCGTAAAGGACAGAGATCAGAATGAAGTAGTGCTAGAAATAGAATTGGAGAAGAAAGCAGAGAGTAGTGAAGCTAAGAGGAGCCCAGCTGTTTCATAATCATGTATAATACAGCTGATAATGTGTCACACATTTTAATGTCCCAATAGTACAGTTGCATTAAAAAAAAGCAAATATCTTTTGGTATCATTTATCTCAAGTGTAAAGATCTTAAAAGAATCAGGAAGTTTTACACATATAATTGTCTTCTACTGGGGAAGTGACACATATAATTGTCTTCTATCAGGGAAGTGACCCATATATCTGAAAATGTCTTGGAACTTTCTGATAAAGTACACAGATCCTTCCCATAGCTGCTGAACTTACTAAGTCTTGAGCTTCAGTCTTCAGCTGTGGAGTACCTTTTTGCATTTCCACTTCTGTTACAGTAGTCTCTCACTCCTCTGCTGACCTAAAGTTATTGTATTTGCTTAGCTTCCATTTAGCATCTTTCAAGCTTAAAATTACATGGTAGCTTGTTATGAAATATCATTTGATAGCAAAAAAGATAAAGTCCTTAATTCTGACCAAACTGACAAGGGAGCACTCCCAAAGTGTATGGGTTTTATCAGTGCCAAATCACAGGTCCAGCTTTTGTTTTTATCAGAGTCAAATGCATCTTACGTAATTTTCTGCTGGATAGTCTTAAACAGAAGTCCAAAGAATGATTGAGAGCTCTGTGTAGAACCATTGATACATGACAGATCTAGTTCCTCATCTTTTTCTTAGGTATATGTGTGTTCTTACAGTTTAATACATGTAAAGTAGAATGAGCCTGTGTTTAATTCAAATTTTAGGTGGTGGTATATTTAGCATTTTTAGTGGGCAGTGAGAATTTGTGTAACTTCTGAAGAAATTAAAACATTTCAAGTGAGTTTGAGACAACATAGGCTCTGGTGTCAAAGCATTAGGAGAAGGTGTGTTCAAGCTACATGCCTTCAATTACCTGCCTGGGGTCTAGTTTGAACCTTCCCGTCAATAAGGTGAGGAGGAATGCCAACACTTTGTTCAGTGAATTAAGTGACAAGTCAATATACTTTTTCCAACTTACATGGTCCCTGAATGGACTTACCTCCTCGGAGGTGTTTATACATGTACAAAGATTATTTTTGTGAAAGCTGGGGCTCTGACAGAAGCCCTTTTACTAATACAGCTGGGGTGTTTTAAGACTTGCTTCCCTTAGTTATTCACACAGTAACTAAGAGGACAAATTCAGTCTTGTTAGTATGGACAGTTTACAAAGTTGTGTGAAAGCACTGGACTGTGAATTTGGGCAGCTCAGGCAGGGATACCTTCTGCTGCTGTGCTACACAGGGACAATAAACCCGGCCCCGGGGAAGGGCCATCCAGGGGACTGATATCACCCTAAATATCCACAAGAAGATTTACCGGAAATCCTTGTTAGATCCTCCTATGTGTTACATTTTCTTGTTTGTCAGAATAGTTGGTCATTTTTCTTTAGGGAATGGCTAGTGATCTGAATGCAGTTCATTGGCATGGGGTAAATGGGCAACAAATTCTGCTTTTGACTGGAGCTAGTCAGAGGCTCTGTCACCTGGGGCTTAAACTGTTAAAGCTGTCTGGCTAATGATTGCTGCCTGATAATAGAACATATAGTTGGCGAGTCTTGCTTACTCTTGGTAGGAAGTTGTCGTCTTTGAAGGGGCATTCCAAGCTTGTTACCAAAACCCCAAGAGAAGGATTTCAACATGTTGCTGATTTTGTTAAATAAAAGCCAGGAAGATGAACAGGGAGGGAATTTCAAATAAACAGGATCCTAGCAAGGGTGTTCATTATTTATTTTTCCACCCAAAAGGGACAAAGTAATGTTTACCATTTAGTTATGTCATTTACAAACTGCATAATTGATATGAATAGTTTAACTTTCAGTGGGTAATTTCTGTAAGGAATTGGATGTAAGTGCATTTGTTTATTTGTTGACAACTGAATGTCCTTTCAGATGTATCACTTTTAGTCATGAAATCTCCATTGTTTTTATGGACCCTATTTATATTTGAGTTAGAGAATTTAACTGAAAGTATCTGGTGGTTGTAGAGTACTTGAAATATCTAGATTTGAGTTTTTCGTAAAGAGGATATAATTTGCCTTTTAATATTCAGTGTTCTTTATTTAATACCAACGTGTGTGGTCAGAGAGAAGTACCTGTCTGGTGCCCAAAACAGTTCAAGAGTAGAAACATGCTGCTCATTGCTCCAGACAAGAATTGGAGTAATAATATAGCATCTTTAGTCATGAAATAAAAGGTCTTCTAAACCCAGGTCAGTCTAGTTACTGCTTCAAGTAGCCTTCATTCCTAGGGTTCTCAAAACTACTTCCTTCAACCTACTTCTCAGTCTATGGGTCCCCACTTTTCTTTGCCTTTGACTCAGACATGCTACATGCATTAACAGTGCAAAGAAAACTTCTTCTTGATCTCAATTCACAGTCTGTATCCAGATTTGATCTGCTCAGCAGCAGCCCAGAGTTGCAGTTGTGATTAAAATTGTTGGTTTCAGTCTGGACTATGGTGAGAGCAGACAAGAGTCTTTAGGAAATTTAATTATAAGGGTCTAGCAAATCCTTAGCGAACGTGTGTGAACTCATTTTTCAAAGGCTTTTTCAGTTTGGCCAAATGTCAATAAAATTCCACAAACTGCAGAATAACAGTTTCTTTATATAGGGAAAAGTTGTTTTCTAGCCTCTGGGTTGCCAGCCACGGAAGAACAACAAGAGTATGTAGGGAAGTAAGATTATTTAATCATATGAATATAAGCCAGTTTGTTAATAATGCAGCACTGCGGTGGCATGTGATTTCTAACTCATATTTTCATTCTGGCTTCATTGAATTACTTGTAACAAAGACAAAAAGCAAACTATAATTTGTTTTCTGATCTGGCTCAGCATTTATTTATGATTACCCTGGTCATCCACAAGTCTTTGCTTCAAAGTGTAAGGTCACTAGAACCTCTGAAAGAAATGACATCAAAGCTTAAAAAAACCCGCATTATCCCCTAACTTTTCTCTTGAACACTTCTGAACTATTTCATCCGAGGAGGAAGAAAAAATAGCCTGAGGATAAAATTTCACTCCAGATGGTTAAAGTTTGGCAAAATTATAAGCAACTGAAAAGTCAGACCTATAATGGGATGTGTCATGCAGACTTGATAATAGGCAAATGTTAAAAGCCATGCAAATATGAGGTAAGTGGTAATTTGTTTTCCTACTCTGTTTTGAAGCATCAAAATAGAAGCAGTTAAGATAGAATAGATTAATCCTAATTGTAAGAAAGTATGTAGAATGATGCTTACTGCCTTATTCTTAATCTGTATTTGGAAAAATGAAGACAGCTTTAATCACAAAGGTGATGTTTAATTTCATAGTATAATATACAGAATATAAAAACACTTGTAATACCAGAAGTATCTTCAAGTGCACTGTGGTATTGATTATAAAAAGTTGATGCAATCCAATCAGGGAATCTAGCTGCATTAATGTATACAGAGACAGTGCAAATAGTGTCAAGGATGACCACTTCAGTATTACTTTTCACACACTTTTGAAACAACTCTAATGATGATCTTTTCATAGTGTTTATTTCTGTGTAAGCTTACTTTGTACCTCCAGAAAAGGTTCCACAAGTGGAAGGAGATGGTAGTTCTCTGTTTACATACAGAATAATGGTACAGAACTGCAAGCAGTAGTATGAAATAAGGGGATTTCACGCTTTGTCATCATGTCAGCAGTACACTGTAGTTAGGACAGAACAACTCCTGGCATAGGTAATGATGGCATTCTTGCCACAGCAACACTGAGCCCAGCACTGTGTAATTTACCTTTTGTTGTAAGCAAATTTTGCAGCCACTGCAACATAGCCTGAATCTCACTTGTAATCTAAAGGAGGAAGACTTAACCATGTTACCAGGAATTTCAGCTGCCATCACTCTTTCTTTGATTCCCTAACAATGCCATAATCAGACAGAGAAACAGGATCTCTCATTGAATGCCATGGTGGAGTCCCTAAGTAAAACTTTTCTGCCTTTTAGGAAACATTCTTTAAGACCTTAGAGTGCAAGTACTTCCAATCAGAAATCAGCCTGCCCTCATATATTGCAGTGAGGAACTTCATTAGCCTATGAAACTTGTCTCCACAAAGACTAGTATTAATAAAGTGGATGTATTGCTTTATGAAATAGCATATAAATGAGTAATCCATATTAATAAATCCTCTTCTTATGAGACTGTTCAGAGGAGTGCATTGTGTCAAAGTGATTGTCAATAAAATGGGGTCATGTATAGTGTGTGGTGCCAGAGGACCTTCAAGTAATGTCAGATGTAACTTTCTCAAGAGGGTTTATCATGCTGTTGTAAGTGAGGATGATAGTAATGGTGTTCCATTGGCATTGGACCTTTGTAAATCCATGTAAGAAATTCTAGCTACCTTTTCTTTGAAGAATTTACTCCTTAGTTGGTGTGGTTGGCAGCAACATTGTGAATTTTGTCACAGAATGAGGAGTAGGTGGGATCTTCCAATCAGATATGTGCATTAAGGAAAAAAAAAGCCTTATGTGGTTATATAATTAAAGACAGCGTGGTAACATAAGCACAGTAGAGAGAGTGTAAACACCCTTAATTCTGGTGTTTCTTAGCCTTTGAGTATGTGAATCTGCAGCCTTTAACAGTTTTAAATATAGTTTGTGTGTGTATATTATAGATTAAATAAAAGTGGGAATGTGGGATTGTGTTAAAATAGTCAGCAGGCTTTTCAAGCCCATTTTCTTTCAATATTGACACTTTTTACTTGAGTGGGCTGGAAAACTGACAAACATAACGTATGTTGTATAAATAACTGAGCAGAAAATCACCATAGCGGATATATAAACTTCTTTCTTATCATTCTGTTATCTGCAGTCTTTAAAAATCCATTGCTTACTAGCAATGCAGACACAGAGTTATGTCTTCATAAACACACTAATTGTGGTGCTTTGTTCATTTTCTAGGATTTTCTTTGCATGCTGTTGGAAGACATCCCTGAACAAAAAGAGTAAGTGAGAACCAGGTTAGAAAAGTCAAAGAAGAAAGTAGAAATCAGATTTAAATATCAGCTGTACTATCCAGAAATAGTAGGATTTCATTTAGTATTGTTCTACTTGGTTTTTTTCAAGTGTGCATGTGTATCATTCTCTGAAAATTCTCGTACATATATACACAAATAATCTGACATTTGCTGTGTTACTGCTATCCCATGTTCCCTGCAAGCAGTCCCTTTAACTTGTTAGGGCAGCAGTGAGGTCCTGTGTTCACTATACGACCTGAAGTGCCAGTCACAGCTGCCTTCTCAAACTAATTTGTGATCCTCCTGCCAGCTGCTTTTGGCACATGGTGCCCTACAGCAAGGAGGCCAGAGCTTTGCCGTGGATCTAGGAAACCAGAGAAGATGGATTTTTCTCAAGCAGTAGTCTGGTACCATCCCCTCCCTGTCATACAGTGTGCCAAATGGCGAAGGATGGAAAACGCTGATGGAAATCCAGTGTTAATTGCCTGACGTCCTTCAAAATCCTTCTACATGTGACTGTGACTGGCTGAAGGTGATAGAGCTTTGTATCCCTCCCTGCTTATCTGTTGGTTTGTTCTGTGCTACTACAGACTGTGCTACAAATACAGGTTCTTTTGTAGTGCAGCTTTACATATTATAGTTTTTAAAAATAATGTATTCACTTGAAAAATGCAATTTTGGGGAGCAGGATTCCGAAAGTCTTCATAAATCTGGGTGAGTAGTTTGGAAAAAAAAAAAGGAGGTAAGATATTCATAGAAGTTCAATGTATTGAGTTTTTTAGTGAAACCCTTCTGCTCTTAGAGGGTGAGGGACGGAGAAGCTAGTTATCATCGAGATAATGTGTTTTGTGGCATCATGAGTTTAGTTGGGGTGGCGTTACATTTTCCAACAAGGTACCATAGGATGATATTTTGTTTATATCATTGGATATGGGTTTCCAGCCCAAATATAATCAGGAATATTAAATGGAATATATGGGAAAGTGGATTATTTAATGGCATGATTATACATTGATTTGTTAACAAAATCTCTGTTTTCCTTCATTTTTTCACTTGTGTTTCTCTGAAGTCCAAACCCAGTGCAAAATGTTATTTGAGTAAGCATCCAATTTTCCACCTAGAAGCATGCCAAAATATTTAAACTTTCAGTGACACTTATGCAAAAGAATTATGTCTCCCATTTGCATTGCATCATACTCCAGAATGTATGAACAAAATTTCAGATCTGTGGTAATTCACTTTACAATCAGACATAGACTATATCTGAACTTACCTACTGCCAAGATTACCTTGGGTGCAGGTATCAACAGCAATGCCAAGAATAATAGAGCATCTGGATATACAGAAGGCCTTCATTTCTTATCTGCTACAAGGATGTTTTTTCATTCTTAAATGTATTCTGTTGTTAGTACACAAATACTAGCCTGAAGTAAACGCAAAGGGAGGAAAGAGAAAAATGAAGTACTTTTAGAGATCATCTGCTGATGAGTGCTTTTTTGCACAAAGTTTCAGTCATAAGAATGAAATGTGTTTCAAGATTAGAGCAACAAAATTCTTTGTTTTTCAAAGAAAATTAAAAAAAAAAAAACTCCCAGACTTGTGTAATTCTACCAGGTAAAATCTTAATGTTTAAACTAAATGCTTCTTTGTAATGGAGGCTGGACTTGATAATTAAAAAAAAATAAAGAATAGAGAAATTAGTAGTAGTGAATCAAGCCAAATCCTGCCCTCAGCTGTGTAACAGAGGCAAACTAGTGTAGCTAGGAGTAGAATTTGGCTTATGGGAGATTTTTGTAATAAGAACAGGATTAACATTGGCAGAAAGCAATCATACAACAGTGTGGAAATTTTCTGTAATTATTATGTTGGAGTAATGCAATATTTCTGCTATTGGATACAGCACACTGTATCTAAAAGATTCTCACTCTTCCAGTACTTAGTTCCTTTAATTTTTACCTACAGGAAATTTTTTAGTACATTCCCAGTGATGAGCAGTTCCAAGATACAGACGTAACTTCTATAAGTGGCAGTCATCGATTTTTGCTACCTTTTGTACTCAGAGGAGGAGGATTATATGCCTAGTTTATAGGGCTACTTCACTTCCTGCTCTGACTCAATTTTAATGGCACGTTAGCTGTAGGAATCCATTCTGCAAGGCAGGATCCTCCTGTTTCTGGGCTGTGGCTGAATACTGACGATCAGATAGGCCTAGCACTACCTTCTGGTCCTTTAGAATTTCCTAACTTGCCCTTAAGGCAGATTATTTCTATGTGTGAAGGGCTAATGGCAAGAAGGACAAACCAATACCTATCATTATCCTTCTCTGTTTTCAAAGCCTTTTAAAATATAACATGGGCTGGCTATAGTCTCACATTATCTTGGCCTTTCTGTAGAAAATCTACAATACTTCCCACGTGTAACTGAGGCATCCTATTTCCTTATATATAACTTGAAACTTCGCTACATTAAAAAAAAAACAATCTAAACCAAACAACAACAACGAACCCTCTTATGTGTCTGTATATCACAGTGCAGTAGATTTGATAAAACTCCCAGTGGCTCTGTTCTCCCCAAGGCTTACACCCATAGTCTTTGCTGTAAATTGATCCTCTCCACATCTGTGCAGCATGTGAGCTGTGCAGAGACTCAGTGTTTTTAAGACCCTGTAACAGAGGGTGAGTTTCACCAGCCTCAGATAAATCAGAGTCGCAGCTGCTTGTCCTCTTTATAACTGCAGATTTTTTTGAGGAGGTCAGTTCTGTTCTTTGGGGTTTTCTGGTGGTATTTTTTATTTAATTTCATTCAATAAAATAAATAAGTGTACTAATAAAGCTGTGGTTTTAATAATACATTATACACAAAGGAAGGCTTGTGTTACAGCTCTGCTATTTGTACTGTTAATAACTCAGGCTTACTAACCACATTCCTTGGATGTCTTCATAAATTGTCAATTAAGTACTAAATCAACGTTAAAATAATGCTGCAATTTCGAACTACTCAGCTCTACAGGTATATGTCTTTCGTTCATACTTGCTTTCTTTGTTACTCACATTATCATGAATGTGGTGATTTTGACTGAAACAAACAGCTGGTAGGCACCTAACTCCCAAAGCAAATCATTGGGAAAGATTTTTCCCAGTGTTTTTGATTCCTCCATTTTTTTGGTAAGCCAAAATATTTATGCTGGACAAAACCCAAAGGAAATCTTATCTGCAGAAAGCTATGGCTAGTTGACAGAATCACTAATCAGTCACTAGTCTTTGATCTGCTCTAACTATGCCTCCATATTTAGCTGGAATGGCTTACTTTGAAAATGATTGATGTATATGAAGGTATATATCCGGATGAAGCAAATATGCTTGTTGAAGTATTTTCAGTTGGATATGGCAGGCTTTTTAGCTTCCTTTAAAAAAAAAAAAAAAAAAAAAAAAAAAAAAATTGCACACTTTCATGTGCACTGTTCATTTGCTACAGTATCTTATTCTAAAAGTAGTTTCTTCTCCTTGATTGAGGAATTAAGTGGGTTTATCTTAAAGTTGGTAGAGCGCCTTGGGGCCTTGTGTAATGAAAACTTGATATATAGACATCTTTTATATTGCTAATTTTCAAATTATGATTAATGTTAGTATTTTACAGAGCTTGCTGTGAAGCATTGAATCGGGCCATGAACAGTATGTATGCATGTTAGGAGATCATTCCTAGGCTTATTGTCTAAACAAAGAGACAAGGGATGAGATAATGGATGTAATCACATTCTCATTTTAAAGTAGGGAACCGTAGTACAAAGCAATTGAAGAACCTGCCCAGCCTCGTAATAGCTGTTACAGTGCTAATCAACCGAACACAGACCCCGCAGTCCAGTATAGTACCTTAACCAGAAGGCCATTCAGAAAATCGCACACGCATCAGATTTAAGTCCTTACAGATGCTTAACTGCAACAGAAGCAGATGGTAAGTGCCCTTTCTGAATATGGATGCTTTACTGAACTGCAGCCTCTACAAATATCAGGCCCTGTGTCCTTTCTCCAGGACATTTGTTTTGAAATAGCAGTTTGTTTGTGATCTATTTTTTGGGCTTGATCTGAAGCCCACCAAGTTAGTGGAGACCTTTCCAAGGACTTCACAGTTCTTCAGTATTGACTCTCAACACATTCAGAGTACATCTTTGCAACAGTCCGCAAATTACTAATATATTTGGGAAAAAAATAGTGAATGCCTGTAAACTGCTAAAACAAGTTGCTTTTTTTGATGGGTGCCGACAAGAATGCCCTAAGTTGGAAAAAAAAAGGTGTGTGCAAGTACAAAGGAGACAGCATATGGTCATGTGACAGGTGTTTAGCTGAAATTGAGCGTGTTGCAAGCAGAGAAATAGCAGCATTGTTGTCTTTGCCCTTGAGAAAAATGTCAAAGTTTCAGGAGAGGCTGAGCAACTTACTAGTGGTGTTTCTGGCTGGATTAGTGTGGTGTCAGAACAGTGCAATTCCCCTCAGTGTCATAAGCTCATTTCAAAGTCAGTGTTTTGAAATGAGCTGTTGTTGGCTTTAAAAGAAATAGAGGGTATATTAAGCAAAGACACTACATAGCAAATGTAACATAGATTATTTTGCATAGTTGTTTTTTTTTTTTTTTTTTTTTTCCCCTGAGGAAATTTTGCACTTTAACTTTAGTTTCTGGGCGGGGAAAAGAAAAAAAGGACAGACTGGCATTGTGAGGCTGTGTTTCTTACCCTGGGTAAGACATATTAAATGCCCAAATAAGGGTATTTTTCTCTAGCTGCTAGCTCTGCTTCAGCATTGGAACACTAAGCTGTATTAGTTTTGATTCATGCAATAACAAATAAAAAGTTGTTATTCTGATTATACTGCTTGAGACAGAATAAATGGTATGATACACCTAATCTACCTTTGACTATATAAAATTTGGGTGTCCAGTTTTAAGCTAGCCCTGTATGTGCTCTCTAGTAACCAGACAGAAGTAAGAACTCAAGAAAAAACATCAAATTATCCCAAAGAAGGTGAGTTGACTGACTGTTTGGAAATACTTCTCTTTCTCTCCATTCCCTGTGGAAGAGACTCAGCTAACTAACTTAGACTAGACAACAATTTTTAGAGCACTGTAGTGAGGTGAAGGTTAATTATAGCCTGAAGGATATAGCAGTCAAATGCTCTAAATTTCATAAATTTGCACAAATAACAAGGTACTACTAAAAGCTGACCAAATCTGGATGTTTAGTAATTCATTTGAATGTAGAACACTACCCAATTTCAAGCATGGCATTTATGTCCACTTATATGTAGAAAATTGATTTCCATAGTGATCAGACATGCAGAATGGTAATTTCCTGAAAATTCAGAATCCTGGCTGTGTAGAAATGCTTCTGCTTGACTGCTGCAATTATCTGAACCACATGATCAGAGGGAAATTTTTGTTTGTCTGTGACAGTCTACAATCTCCTGATGTTACAAGAGATATTTTGACATTTCAGATTTAGTGATTGGGAAGATTTCTTTGTCTCCGTGGGAATTACTCTCTCTTTTGGGGATTCACCTCAGCTAGGCTGATGTGTCATCTCTTACTTGTAGAGACACTGTTGAAGTGAAGTTTGGACCTAAATTACATGAATTATCAAAATGTATTACCAGCAGCAAATAGACTAGTGCTATTTCCCCATTAAGCCTTATTGGCCTTCACCATCAGATACGACTGATCAAAAACTGAAGAAGACTGTTAATAGAAGGTGAAAGCATATATGAATGGCTTTATTGTCATTGTAATCTGAATGTTCTTTTTCTTTAATCTGTAGCTTCTTCTGATTTTCAGTATGATGCTGTAACCCATGTATGCAAGCATATCTTAGTAGCTGAATGACACAGGGCAGCATTTGTGAGGCAAGACTTTCTTATGTTTAAGGCACTTGGTGTCCAATTTTTGCCTTTGTTACAAAATTGCTGTGTATGTTGGAGAAGCTTATTAAGACTGGATTGCTTATTTTTTGCATATACTGTTGAACAATTACTCAATGAGAAGCTAGCTGACTCTCTATTTTGATCAGATTCTCCCACCCCTAATTCACATTAGCAGAATTTTATTCTTTTAAGTGGACTTGCTCATTCATTCAGAGTACTGCTTAGTGTGAGTAGGGATGGCAGGGCTTCCACCACAATAGTGTAGAGTGGAGGTTGTAGCTGTTAATTCTACCTCAAAGGAATGGTAACACAGTTCTGCTTGGAGATGGACGGTAAATTTTTCATCTTGGATTCAACAAGGATAAGAATATCTAACTCAGGATATAAGCCATGTCTCAAAAAGTCCTGTTGTTACACCTGTTAACACCAGTAATTTAAATCTTTGGTCATTCCAAATAAAACCAGCCAAGTTAAAAAAATGTAGTAACTATGATCAGTAAACACACAGAAATTTTTACTCTATGAATGTGTTCCAGGTTCATCCACTAACATATTGCTTGAATGCTTTTGAGACTCTATAAGCTCTCTAAGCCTTAGTTTTCCCATTTGCATGTCAGACATAACAGTGATTGATCTCTCTCCCATTGGCATAGTGAAAGTTAATATTTAAAGATGTTTAAAAATCGTTCAGTAAAAATGACTGATGTATTCATTACAAATCCTTCTTAGTCACTGATACAGTCCATAAATAAACCTCCTTTAGGGTCAGAATTTTGAGCACAGCTTTGTCAGGGGTTGGGGGGTGGGGGTGGGGAAAGACTTTTTTGTCATGTATTTCAAATAAAAATTGTATTGGGTTGCTTGCCTTCCTACTTCAGAGCTTCAAAATGGCTGTTCCTTTCATGAATGCTTTATTGGTTATGGTCTACATTACATACATGAAGGTAGCTGCAAGTATTAGAATGAGTCTTGCCAAGACATTACCATGCACAGGACCATGCACATGTATTCTGCTTCTCGTAATATTTGCATTCATTGAGGGCTTACTCAGGTTCCTTTTTTCAGTACTGGCATACTGCATGGACAGCATGTGGGGGGGTTGGTTTGGGGTTTGTTTTTGTTTTTAAATTGGCTTCCCTGCAGGTTGGGAAGTCTTCAACCAGAGTTGAAGTAAATGCAACAGAAGTTGCTAACCAAAGTAAAAGGGGAAATACAATTTCTGAATTTGCAAATGCTTATGCATGTGGTTATTTCAGTCCCACACAGCTTGATCATGACAAACTATTTCCTTTTGTTGGGGCTCCAGACTATTCTGTGACTTCACTGTGAATGTTAGCAGGATATTAAAAAAGTGCAGAAAAAATGAAACTAAAATATATTAGATACTTGGTAACTTTGAGGATTAATATCCTCAGTGCCTTTTAAAACCCCCAAATTTAAGGAAGTTTGTATTTAATTTCATTTTCTTCAGTATTTTATCTTTACATGTAGGCTGCTTCTGTAACAAAATACTGGTTTTGAATGTCTCTTCAACAAGAAGTAGAGCACCTGCTCATACTTTACATGTTTCATAAATGCAGTTTACCATCTCACACTTTCTCTGTCAATCCTCATAAGCACTGAATTTATCATTTGAGTTTTAAGCACACAGAACCTGATCTGTCTTTAATTTGCTCATATCACCTCTGATTATATTACTCATTAAAAAACCAAGAATGTAGTACCATTGCAGTACAACCAATACTTGGAATTCAGGGGTTTTCTCAGCTTCTAAAGGGTTAATTTTCATGTGGAAAAATTGGTATTTTTGTGTGTGTCTTCTAATTTTTTTTTTTTTTTTTTTTTTTTTTTTAAGATCTGGGTTAACTGTAGAAAGTATCTTCCAGAATTGGCTTGACACTTCTGGAATACCAAAGGTAAATACAAAACAGCAGTTCTCAGTTCTTTCTGGAGTCTTGCATTTCTCATTACCTTATACATTATTTAAATCATTGCCTGAAGTTATAACAAGTATGGTTTTAAATAAACAGTTTTGATGATGACTGCTTTCCACATCTTTATAGGGGTTTAGCTTTTATCAGTTGCAGGTTTTTGCTTCTGCCATCATCTCAACAACCTGCCAAAGAGCAAATCTTAGAAAACTTAGCCTGTAGCTTAATATTGTAGTCACATGGAAATATGCTTTACAGTATAGTGGTGGACTCTACTAAACGTAAGGAGCATTGTTCACAGTTGTCAATATATGAATTACTTGAAAGCCATACTGACAGCAGTAACTAAATGTTAAATTATTTGTACTTTGATATTTTGTGAATATTGCGACTTGCTCGCGAATCTGCTGCATGGGTAACATATTTCATTGGTGTTCCAGCCCTGAGACTGAGCATTATTTTCTGCTTTTAATACTAAAAGCTTTTAATATTAATGTTTTAAATTCTGTGAACTGAAAATGCTTATTTGTGTCTGTGCTATGTGAAGGCTCTCATTATTTGTTTTTGTCCAAAACTGGGATTAGACGATGAAAGATATCCCTGTATAAATCTTCCTAAAAACAAGTTTTACACAAAGTAAGTTTTTACTATACACCTGGGGCTCAATTTCTAACTCATTTCCCCTAAGCTGGCATCCCCTAGGTTGCTTGGGATTTATCTTACCTAATGCTCACATTTGTTTCCACTTTGCATTAGCATTTAAAAAGAAAAAAAACTTTTAAGAGTTAGAATGATAAGTCCTGGTTTGTATGTGCACAAGTGAAGGTACTTAGGTAGCATGACTGAGGCTCTGAGGAGCAAGCACGTTTGCAAGTAGAATTGTCAAAGTATCTGGAGAGGACAATACGATAAGCAGTGATCACTGAACATGAGCTATACCAAAACACTGTGGTTGAGCTCTTCCCTTGACAGCTTTAGAGGTGTGCATGTCCACATGGGAGGGTTTACCCTGAGATCAAAATGTTCAAAGACTAATATTTGAAGATGCTATAAAATCAAGGTGGAGTTTGTTTTTTCCTGTAAAATTATTGAAAATAAAATTAGCTTTAATTGGAAGGGAGGAAAGGAAAGGACGGTAAGTATCACCATGCATCTTGATATTCAGTCATTTTGTGAAAAAGGACCTTGATTTTAATGCTATGTTTTGATCAAGGTTTTGTTCCTGATAAAAAGTTGAATACATTGTAGAACAGCTGCTTCAAGTATAGGGGAGAAACTGATGTTGCACAGCTGTAGCTGTAAGATGCTGAACTGGCTGTCTGAAATGAAAGAGTTTTCTGGCATTTTACTTACATGTGTATCTTTGAGGATGTGCCTTATTTGTGTCCCACAATCAACTCTAAAATCACAAATAAGGAAGATAGGAGCAGACTAAAGAATTTAAAATGGTTTTGATTAACGTGAAAACTGAACTCTGTTTTCCTGAGTACTGTAAGTTGTTCAGAATGAATAGTGGGTAGTTTCATTATACCGTGCAAGTATCTATTGGTTGTGTAAGCAAAACATGTAGCAAAAAATATTTCCACACCCAGCAAGCTTGTAAATAGTTGTAAATTTTCTTTAAAGACTTAAGAGATTTCCCTGGTAGTTTGGCTGTTCTGTAAAAAAAACCACCACCAACAGGAACGGTGCTGATTTAGTATTCTGCTGCTTCTGAGCATCAGCATGCTGACCTCTTCCCTCTGTCTCTCTCTTCCCTCAATAACCTTTTTGATGATTTAACCCTGTAGTCCTCAGCACTTCTCAGGTTCTTATGGGAACTAGTTTCCACTTTATTGAAAGAACTGGAGTTGTTGTCATTCAGTGAATAGGAAACCTTCTTTCCTTTGTGCTTTATTAAATCATTTGGGGAGCCCTCATGCCTGAAATAAAGACTGTAGAGGTTGCTTAGTAGGTCTCAATGTTAGCATCTATAATCTAAATAAGACTGTATTTACCAGCTACAGAAGTATAAACCTACTCATGTGCTGTACAGGAGCTGCTACTGAAACCCCCCTTAAAAAGTATTTAGATTATATTTATTTTGGCAAACTATTAACTTGGCTAATATGATGAATCTATGTGAAGGCATGTAGACCACCTTCTTACATGCAGGTCAACTACCTGCATCATAAATAGCAGCCCAGGAATGCCACAGAACTGACTTATTTGACAACTTATGGGTTGCCAGGTGAGTGGACTGGGGTGTGTGTAGAGGAAGGTTTCTGTCGGCTCCTTTGGGCGAAGTCACACCGCTGAGCCAGCCAGTCAGGCAGTGTGAATAGTATGAGGTATAGAGCATCCATTGCAGTTGACTACCTTTCTTCAGTAGTGGAGCAACTGAAAAGCAGCCGGTGAATCTCTGCTGCAAGGATGTCCCAAAGGCAGAGAAGCAGCATCCTGCACTCTACACAGAATTCAGCAACTTTATGCTTGTCACCCTTATTTTACTGACTGCACTGTAGAGTCCTATAGCATGATAGTTAAAGTCACTCTTAATCCTGCAGCACCTGCTCTTAGAGGGACAAAATGTACTTAGTGGTTTACTAGATACCCATGAGAAATAACTTGACTAAGAATGTAAACATTTTACATCTACAAATACTATCTAAGACTTCACTGCATTTGGAGAGGAAACTCCCTTACTGGAGAGACTATCCTCTGTAATGGGATTGGGATATATGCATCATGCTGTCCATTCTGAAAATCAAGTCAGAACATGGTTCCTTTATATCTTTCCCATATGAGAATTTTTCTGTTTTATAGTGGCTGTGGTTGTCTCTGTGACATCTTTTATTTCTATGTTTTGGTGGGGTTTGCTCAGGAAATTCATGTCATCCATGGACTATAAAGAAAATTCACCACTTGTGGTTCATTTACAGCATTAGCTACCAAAGTGTTTATAAGAATTTTCTTCTGTGATCATATCCAAATCTATCAACTGTACACTACTGGTGGTCTCTAAAATTTGATAACAACGTGGTCACTTGAAGACAATGTTGTTAGCCCACACCTCAGTTCACTGTCTTCACAGCAGTCTAGCTTAAGGACACTGGAAGGGTACTTGTACAAGAGATTGATAAGGGTAAATACTTGCCAGTCCCCAGACTGCTGAAGCAACGTTACTTACCATCTTCATTCCAGTCGAGGAATTAGCATTTTGTATTCTTCACAGCCATATGTCATGGCGTCTGTCTAACTGAAGATCCTGTACTTCTTTACCTGCGCTTTGTTACATTTGCCATTCCAAATGCTGTCTCCAACTCTGTCCAGGAAGCCACATATATATACCCCTTTATACTTGAAACTTAGAACTATTGAAACTTTAATATTTGTCAATTTCTATTGCCATTTCACTCTTGGAAAAGTCATTTGGTCTTTTCTAATTATTGAGCTAGTTTCCAGGCTCATGTATATACCAGCAGTAATCAAGAATAACAACGTAAGGGAGTCATACTGATAAATAAAAACAGAATTTGGCCTGTTGCCATGAAAAATAATTCTGCATGCCTAGTTACACTTCCAAATTTGGTATTTTCTAAAGCATTAAAGGTTAATGTTATAATGAAGGGTGTGTGGTAATGTGTGGCCAATACTTTCATACATGGAAGAGTGCCACAGCACAGTGGTTGTCTTCAGGCTTTCTGTGCAGGAAGGTTTTCTCACACACAAAACAATAAGGAAAATAAGAGTTGAAAAGCAAGCGTTTCTGAAATACAAGATTTCATGAGGATTTTTTTCTGGGAACACAGCATCGTGGTGTTAAATACAGTGAAGCATATTGCATTGTTGAAAATAGTTTTATCAAATCAAGCAACCTTCAGCATGTACTTCTGTCTTAGAGGTGACTCACCGGGGGATTATAGCAACTTTTCATCATGTGCAAGTAGTAATGACTTAACACTGCTAACTTTAGTCAATGAGTTAAGCTGGCAAGGAGTAGAATCAGAAGAACAAACCAGCGTTTAGAGCTGGAAGACATCTATGAAATCACTTAAGTCCACTTCATCCCTGCTGCTGCTGATTTGTTCTCTTAACTACAGTTTCTATTGTGTCTTTCAGTCTATGTTATGTTTAATTAGAGTTTAAGACTAAAAGACCATATGTTTCCTGAGGAAGGTTTTTCTCAGTTCTGCACAGACTTGTCTTTGTGTTATATTGCCCAGTTACTCTTGCCTCAATATTTTATTCTACCTTAGATAATTAACCTTTTAAAAATATGCTTAAAATCCTTCCCCATTTTGAACTCTGTTGTACCTGTTTAATTGAGAAGTAGACAAATAAACATTAGGTAGTCTCTGCATCTCATAAACTCCTACGTGTATTTTTTTAACTCACTCCAGTTTCACCACCTTTTCTTTTGACTCTGAAACTGCATTGTTTGATAACATACTATTATTTACTGGTAAACTTGCTATCTTGAATGTTCCTTGGGTGTGTATTTCATTTGGTACCTTGTGTTGTGAAAATAATCTCCAGATTCATTCTTCAGTTAAAAGGGGGAAAAAGAAAAAAAGAAAAAAAAAAAAGAGTGGTTGGTGTGCTCCTCCATGATTTTCGGTTTCCAACATATCCTACAGTGTAATCTACAAGTCTTATGTGAACACATAGCTGCAGGCACTAGGATAAATACACCAAATATCCCCTCAAAATTATGGAAAAAATGCAAGAGGTGATTGCAATGCTCTGTCCTTCTCCTAGTTCCCTTTGCTACTTTATCCTCCAGTTAAAGCTTAATTCTTATCCACTGTTCTACCTTAAACAGTATTTCCTGGTTAAAGTAGGTACTCCCAACAGGTATTTCAGACTATGTACAGCTCATAGTGTGTATTGCAAGAATATGTCCTAGTTTTGGCTGGGATACACAGACAAAAGAAATCTTCCAGTGGCTAATATTCATTTATTCATAGTATTTCTGGTTTTGTTTGTATATGACTGGCTCTTGGATTGTCCTGCTTGAAGAAAAAATGGATTGGAAAGGAAACTCATAGCAAAACTATTAAAAAATTTGAACTGAAATATCATTTGTAAAGGGTTCTAAACCAATGCAAGCAATGTATTTCTGTGGTTTTATAAATTTTAGGAAGATGTTACAGCAGCAGCTCAAGTACTTAATATGATTTCTGATAAAGCAGTTTGTTGTTAAGAAGGTTCCTGGCTTTTGCCCCAGTTACAAGCTTTATAGATTTCCTGTTTCCTTTTACTAAGACAAAAATACAGATGAAGGGATAGCTCTACAAGAGAATGCCTTGCAGGGTAGTGGTTATGGTCAATTACTAACAAACCAAGCACTTTCAAAATTTTTTTAAAAGAATGCTCTTACTAAACTGTTGAATTAGCTTTAGCAGTTGTTCACCCAAGTTTTACAGAGGGTACTAGAAAATTTTTCCAGCAGAAAAATCACTCTCATTGGATCAGAGTGTAACTTAAGGCTTGGGTTTGTTAGCACTTGATATTTCTTGTCATTGCTAGTTATGCCTTATCTTGCAATTTTTCTGTCTGGATGTACATAATAACTGCATATTGGCGGATGGCAACACTGAGGCAGTAAACAAGAGAAATCCTTACTGTTTGTTGAGATACAGTAAGTTTGTAGGCATTGGCAGTGAGAATGACCTGTTAAGTGGGAAAAATCTCATTCAAGCTTGTGATTTGGGGAAAAAATTGGGAAGGGGCTATGAAGAGGTATAATTTTCTTACTTAGTTAATAAAGTTTAACAGGTACTCTGTTAGATTAATTTCAAAGTTGGTATTAAGTATTAGTCACAAGAATAACATGCTGCTGCTTAAATACTGAGGTTTGCTACTTAACCTGTGATATTTTTCTTTATCTGAACATGGAGACTTTTGTGTCCATGCAGAGAGTGCAGAGAATATAACTGATATGATAGTTGAATGCTAATGAGTTGATATTTGACAAAAAATCTGAAGAAAGCGTAACTGTTACTTTAAGTACTTATTCTTGTATGTGGAGAGCATACTTTGAAGAATAGGCACTTCCCCTCAAGAAAAATGGTATTGTTTTGATATTAGCAAGCTTGCAGATTGGAAGATGAAAAGAACTTTCCAAAGTCCTTAAAAATTTAAATGAGCATAGGTCAACAATATACATTGATTAATGTCTTCTCTAATGATAAGAAGCACAGTAAGAAAAAAGTATTTTAATACGAATCATTAGTGCTGTGTTTTTTCTGAAATTAGCCGTTGTACTGTAAACATTGCAACCCATTTTCTTAGAAGAGAAGACGGGATTTTGGAAAATATAAAAATGTAATCAAGCAGTGTGTATAGTATTGTAGCGTGCATAATTGTCAGATGAATCATGAAGAGAAACAAATCGAGACATATTGCACAGACAGACTTTCTATGTTGTTAACTCTTTGAAAGATGTTTTAGATAAAGACTATCCATCTGAAAGTCTTTCTAGATAGACCACACTATATGGAGAATTTGATATTTTGTTTGTAGCAAACTATCAAATAACTTGTAAGGTCTGTTACTATTTAAATAGATCCTGTGTTGATCTAAAGAAGGTTATTGGCATAAAATGACCCTGTAATTTATTTAGCCGTTCCTGTAAATTGTACTTAAGATACTGCTAAACAAGACACAACAGTGGTATATTTTTGTTTGTTGAATAGTTAAAAAATTCAAGAAAACGGCTTATACAAATCATGTATCATTAAATGTCAGTAAGGACCCAGATTTATTTCAGAGCTCTTCAAGTTCAGGCACAGCTTAGAGTATTGTTACAGTTTTGAAGGGTTTGGGGTAAGTTTCTTCTGCATTGCATGTGACTGCTGATTTTAGGAGGAAAACCACAGACACTCAAGATCAGAATAGCATTGTTACGGATTATTGCGTGACCACATTCTAAAATTGGAAAACATGCTGCCTCAGGTTAGACACCCACTTAGTGCTGAGTAACTTTGTGTCTAGGCTGAATGTAGATGATAATTTTTAAATGTTAAATTTGAAAGTATTGGCCATAATATTTCAGTGCCTCTGGTGTTGTAATTTCTAAAAGTGAAGTTTAAAACAGAGTTTTAGGAGTCTTAATCTAGTCATTAATTGAATAATTCAGGAAAAAAATATTTTGAGATTCTCAGCTGGAACTGTGAGTCTGCATGAAGGCTGAGGAGCATACTTCACTGGATTTAGTTTAATGACCTGCTGAAACATTGGCTTTCCTCTCCAGTCGAAAGCCAGGTTTTCACAAATGTCTTTCTGTTTTTCTTCAGGTTACCTTTCAGTATTGTATGTGTCTAGCTCAGAGGTACAGTAGTAGTAGTATAGTAAATCTGCACAAGTAATAGCTTGTTCAAGAAGTTGAACTGCATTTGAAACAAATGTTCAATTTCTCATAATTGTGGACTGGATTCCACACGTTTGTTCATTAGAATCTCTTTTAAGTTTAATAAATCTCAAGCAGTCTTTCTCGTTCCCTTTTCCTATTAATTGCATTACTGAACACAAAAGCTGTGTTATGTGCAGAATGACTGAGCTTATCCCTACTAGAAAGGAGTTATGTTTGGTATCTAAAGAACAATAACAGTTTGCTGCCTGGCTGATCAATGCTGGATCAAGTTCACATTCCCAAGCTCCCACTCTCCCACCTACATGTGTAGGGGGTGGAAACATAGCAAAGAGAGGGAGGACAGGTCGTCTTTTACACAGAAATGCTGAACTGAGACTTGCCTAATAAGGACACAGCTGGGCTTGCATAGCAATAAACCTGGATTTTAATCCATTCCTTGTAAAAACATCCGAGGAATAGCACAGAAGTTAGCAACTAATTAATTTTTAGCCTGCCCATTGTTTTCTTTACCCAATGGAAACAATCCATAAAGGTTTAAAATTATTTTTGTGCTACCTTGTAAGAGAACAGCTTTTCTATATTAATTAGGAAAGAGTAGCCTTTGAAATGGCTGAAATCTCTCCAGTTTGGAGTCCCTTATAAGTAGTTTTAGTGCACTGGACACAGAATATGAAATAATGAGAAGTCAAATGCTACTTTAGGAAATAAAAATCTTTTTAGTGCAGGAGGACAGAGAGTTGGGCATGAAGCTGAGGTAAAAATTTTGTGACAGGAACAAGTTGCCACCTTCCCTCCCCAGTGGTCTAGGGTTTTTAAAAGAAACATGTTTTACTTCCTGGAAATTTTCCCTGTTTTCTAGGCTTTTAGAAAGACATATTTGTGATTGGAAGGAATGAATATGTGGGGAAGATGTATTTCATGCATGTGTGTAAACACATACCATGTATCTGAAGTCCATCTAGCCCTCTGTAATGCTGACCCAAAAACCTATGACCTGCTGATTCATGCAATGGTCCAGTCAGAAACTCCAAGTGATCCTGAGGGTTCAGATCCTGCTGTTGTGTGCCCAACTGGCTAGAATTGGGGATGGAAGCTCTTGCTTTTGATCCCAATGCTTTTTTCACACTGTCTTCAAAAACACTGAGCTGCTGAAGTATTTCTAGAGAGCAGATGGTAATAAAATCTGTGTAATGGTCTTTGTTCCATCTCCATCCAGCCAGTTCGCTGGCTTCCACAAAAGTGGATACGAGTAATGTCAAGATCTTTCCTGGTTTTTATTACCTTCAGTCATCCCCCTTTCATTTAGCAGTGTTTCATAAGTCAGACTGTAGATATAGATGATGCTCACCTTCTGTTTAATCATGGAGGAAATAAGTGATTCTTCTAAAACTCATTCCATCTCCGTAAGAAAGGGATGTTTTTCCAGGATGCTTTAACTATTCTGTCTACTCCCTTCTAAGCCCACAGTGAAATTTAAATGCTGAAATGAAGATGTCTGGAGAAAGATAGGTTTGAAAAGTCTATTGGCTGACACAAAAGTCTATTGGCCGATACAAAAATGAGCGGTAAAGGTCATAGCTGAGCTTATGGTTATTATCCTTAGCATATAGGCTAACAGTATTTCATGGCCAGAGGGCTGATGGACTTTTGCCTTGGACATGTTTCTTTACTAGAGCTGTTGGAAGGATTTTGGTAGCTTCAAGGGATCAGTAAGACTCAGAGGTCAGTACCTCTGAAAGATCCATTTCCTTTCTTCAACAAGAAATAAAGTCTGCCTCATTTTCTTTGAGTCCCTTTGTACTGGAAAAGGAAGAAAAACACTACTTGTCATATCAGTGGTGCAGGACTGTCCAGTATCCATGTTCAGACATGTTTTTCTTTGTTTTTCTCTGTAATTTAAACAACAACAAAAAAAAACACAAGAAAGGGCTTTCAAAGACCTATGTAGTTTGGCCAGCCAGCAACTATCCACTGCCTACCAAGCTCTTGGTGTTGGATGAAGCCAAAGTGAATTTTATAGAGGATTCTCTTATGTCAAAGAAACTTGAGCCCTAGTCTTTGTCCTCTGGGTTCAAAATGTCTGGATTCAAATTACTTTTAAATTGACAGAGTGCAGGGCCAACCTAAAATCTGAGGTCTTATTTCCATACATGATTGTACTAAAAAGTGTTAAATCTTCTAAATATTATCTTGCTACTTGTAGAGGAAGGCGATGCTGTAATTTGCAGTCTGGATGGTGTTGAAATTTTGCAGCACATCGGAATGCTTCTCAAGCAGAAAGGCCTAAATATAAAAACAATAATCTACTTTTCCAATTGCTCCAGAGAGGCACCTGTATAGTAGTGAGAGCACCTGGTGAAATCAGGAGAGAAAAAAAATGAGCATTTTAGCATACTCTAAAAATATTATTATAGTATAGATAATATAATGCAATATGAGACATAAATTATGTATCATTGTATGTTACACACTATTATTTAGTAATAAGTAATAAGCATATTATTTAGAGATCCTGGGGTCATGTGGTCAGAGATACTTTCTTTATCAGATTACGAATCTGTTCTTGAAGTAAATAGGTGGGTACATCTTTACCTGGGAACTTTCTCCACAAAGCAGGGTTGCTAATGTGGATATGAAGGATGTATGTGCATTCCCCCTTTGAAGAAAATATTCCTGCCACAGCATGTGAAAGTCACGTTGCAGTGTACTAAAAGTACATCCTGAAAGTTATTGTTTCAACAGGTTTTTGTCTCTTGGAGGTAGAGATATTTTCAGGAAGGGAAAATTTGACTTGAACATAATGTCTCTGTAGGAGTGTTACATTGAAGAATATCAGACACAGCACACTGATCTTAAAAGAGTGTGTTTACACCACCACAGACACTCTTGGAGGAATTAGAACATTTTGATTCATGGTATCAATATAAATGACCATCTTTCCTAAAATATGGATAATGTCAGAACAACTTTATTTTCCATTTCAGTGAATAAAGCTGTCCCAATGAAAACTGCATAAAATCAGCTGGAGGACTTGCTGTTCGTACAGGAGCATATTCTGGGCTGGATTTCTTTTTCAGTCGTTTTGATCTGCTGCTGATATACTGCTTCTTGCAGTGTGGATGCACCAGCCATCTTGCTATTTTCAGTTGTAGCCCACTGCTTCCTTAGTCTCTCTGCCAAATTCCGATAACAGTAGTGTTTTAAAATCCTTCCAGTTGTTGCCCTTGGGGAATACAGTCAAATGCTGCAAGCCGTTATTAATCATCTAGTGAGCTACTGAATAAAATACTTCCCTGTATTTTCATTTTCTGAACCTTTTTACAAAAGATTGGAAGCCAGGTCTCTTCTGCTGAAGCAGTTTTCAGGTCACACAGACTGTTCTGAGGGCACATCATATTCTCAGTTTCCAAGTAAGTTAATTTTCCAACTTAAACTACTCTTCTTTTTTTCCTATAAATCTTCTGTGTGGTAGGAAAACAGTTATGTATCTTGCATTTTATTGTTCCTTTAAACTGTCCTTTACTGATATCAGAGAGGTGATGGCATCACCCTTAAAAAGTAGGCAGTATCATTCTAGTACCATAGAATGAAACTAGGAGGGAGTCCATTTTTTGTTTTATGTTACATGGGAAGGTATAGAAGGGTAGAAAATTGCAATTTGTAGACTGGTGAAATTAGCTACATCCTCTAGGAGAAAATGACTTAACGGTAACATCTTTAGACTTTTCTGGGTGCTTGCTGGTGTCCACATAGATCTGAATATATAAATGTGGGTGTGTATACATGGTGTAAAATTCAGTAATTGAGAGGAAAATAAAATCTCTAGAAATGAGAGGTTGGAAAATGACTCGACTGCATTAGTTATCGATTTCCTCTGCTTTGCAGAAGCTCTTCTGAAATTCTTTTGCAGTAAATACTTTTATTCCTCCATTTTGAATTTTTTCTTTTTGCCTTCCAGTATCTGAGGAATGCTGGCAAGCCAAAACAAAATGGCACTGATTCAGTGTTAGCCTTAGATAAAACAACCTTCTTAGTTTATCAGTATTGAATGCTTTAGCATTAGAGTAGCACAGACTAGCTGAAGTTATAGACGACTTCTGCAAAGGAAAAGTGCATGATTATAGTTTTTAATTGAGTTATGAAATACCAATGGTGGCCATCACAGCCTGAACAATTTAAAGCCAGTTTCTGTTTCAATTTAAAATGAAACAGTTGTCTGTTGCACAAATATCCTATTGTTTTCTAGGCTATGTGCCATCCTGAAAGTTACTTGTATGTTTGGGATCTGGTTTGCCTTGAAGAATAGCTGGTGTAAATCATTGCCTAAGTTATTTACCAGGATATTGGGCCTGTCTTCACCCAATTGGTAGAAAGTGCTACTCCTCCGCCCCATTTCAAAAGTCAGTTATATTTAATCCCGCTGCTGCAAGAATGAAGGACCCTAGCATGCTTTGGCATGTAGAAATGCTCGTTCCCAATCTGAGTGTTACATAGGACAGCTCCATTAGCAGTCTCTGAAAGTATTGCCAAGTAAAGAAGGACATGGAGGATGGACTGATCTTAATTTCTTTTGTGAGGGGATGCAGGTACGGCAGTTAGTGTCATGAGCACAGCAAACAGGACTGTTGATGGAGGGTGATGCAGCCCTTCTCCCTTTAAGTTGGGTGTGCCGTCACCCTTTTATCTAGTGTATGTAAGGTCCTTCCATTTGGAGTATGGAAGAATACAGCAGGAGGAAAACTGTTCTTAAAAACATCCCTTCTCTCCTCCCTCCCTTTCCCAACTCCCCTCCTCTTTTCCTCTTCCCCCTCTCTCTCTTCCCTGCTCTCTCTCCTGTTCCCAATTTTCCCAGCAAAATTTCCTAGTCTGGTCATGAGCTAAATCTTATTGAAGCATCCGTAAGTAGAGTTAACAGTTGACTGCACAGCCGGTGTGCAGCGACCACTGCTTGTTAGGCCCACCCTGTTTCTCTCGCTGCTCTCTTTCCTCTGCAGGCTGGCTGTATGGGCATGTTGGCTCGTATCTTATGCTGCAGTGCAATCATTTTACAGTAGGCTAGTGTTCAAGTTATGATGTGCACAGCAGCCAGCACCACGGAACCCCAGGTGTTGGTTCCACAAGGTTATATCAGCATTATAAAAAGTTGGTAACAATTCCTGTTGAGTTCCCTTCAGTGCCGTGCAGCTACTAACAGCAAAACAGGACCTACCTCTAAGTTTTAACATGCAGTGTGTTTGCGTGTTAGGGATTTTCATCCCAAATCAGCTTCAGGGTCTGCAGGTCTGAAAATCAATGTCTCGGGTAACTTTTTTTCCCTGGTTTTCTCCGAACATTTGACAGGAGAGGAAGTGTAATTCTTTAAAGGATTTAAAGCCTAGATCTGTTTCATTGTTTCTATTACCCAGTGTTTCCCATAACTTCTTCTGTGGGAATGCACGATCTAATCTGTTAACTGATCCAAGGGAATGTTGTTTAGGTAGTTGCATTAATTTGTGTTTGCCATTAACAATTTTTTGTTCATATTCTTGTTCATTCTCTTTGAACTATGCTCTGTTCTTCTTCCTTCTTTCAAATGCACACAGTTCAAGAGTCAATTTATAGGAGCTTTTGGAATTAGCATTTAGTAGAAAATCTGTTGTGGCTTTACAAAATAAAAGTTGTTGATACCAGTTTCAAGTAGACCTGTTGTGAGTGTGAAATAAAAATCTGTAGGAAGATTTTCTGCTGTGGTATCTCTATTAAAAAAGTTCTTTGTTGTGTAATGCCTCATAGTGAAGTTGCTTCTATTTAAAGCATTGAGTTTGTTCTTGGCTTTGATCTAAAGCTTTTGATCTTGAAAGAAAGATGTCGTGGCAGTAAAACAAAAAGGGTAGGAGAGAGGTTTTTTCTTTTTTTTAAGTGATAAAGTTAAAGGGATGCTGCCAAGATTTAGTATGCACTAATTGGACCTATCTTTATTTACTTAAATCTGTTTGCAAAGTCCATCTAATTCTGTATAGGGAAGGGTTTGCTCAAATGCATGCTTTAATGAGCCTTATTCTTTTACAAGAGCAGAGATTTTCTTTTGAAGCTTTCAGGGAATTGTCATAAGTAGCACAGAGTATAAATGATTTTTAAAATACTGAAAATACCTTACTAGCATCATTTTAACTATACCAAGTGCGATGCAGTCTATCCTTCATTGTCTCTCATCTTAAATGCTAAACGCAAAGCACTTAATGTTAAGTCTTAACTTAAGAATAGTACTCAGATTTTGCATGGCTGACATTACTCGGGTCTCTCCCATCACGGCGGAGTTTGAATATCCTCTTCAAAGGGCGCAGAAACATCTGTTGAAGTCCCATGCCTAAATTTAATCACCGGCTTGCAGTCAGTCTCTTGTTGAAGAAAGCATTTAACTGAGGCCTCAGTGAAGGGCTTGCTGTGCTGTAATACAAATGCTGCTTTGGTTCTTGCTTTTAAGATGCATTTCAGACCCTCCAAGGTAATTTAAGAGTTGGATTCTTTAGATGTCAAGCAAGTACTAGGGGAAATCTTGAAGCACTTAACGGTGATGATACTTTCCCTCTTGAACTAGCCCCGTTAGGCCATTCCTCTGTCTGTGACACCCTGTGCCGGAGGGTGTTTATAGGAAGGTTATCAGGAAAGCGTCTTTTGCATAGTGAGGAAGGGACTCAACGGGAGAGCGTGTCTCTTAAAAATTCGACTTGTAAGCCGGTGACGAGCGTGCACGCAGAGGTTTGGAAGGGCCGTCCTGTCGGCGAGGGGTCGGAGGGAGCGCGGCTCGGCGGCAGCACGGCCGGCGGGACCCCCGCGCCTGGGCTGGGCTCCGCTCCGTTCCTCCGGGGCGCGGAAAGCCGCGCCGCGCCGGCAGCCCGTGCCCGCCGCCGGGGGAGCACCGCTGTCGGTACGTCAGGCGCGCCGGGCCGGGCCGGGCCGGGCCGGGCCGGGGGAGGCGCGGAAACCCCGTCGGGGCCGCCCCGGAGCCGGCCGGCCCTTACGTCTTTAAGGCAGGCTCCTCCTCTCCGCGGGGCTCCGGGGGCCGGAGCACGGGGGCGGGGGACCCCGCGGAGGTGTTTCATTTCCTACCGAGGACTGCGGCGTGCCGCCACCGAGGCCGGGAAGGGCGGGATGAGACGGGACGGGACGGGACGGGACGGGGCGGGCGCGGCTCCGGCTCCGGCTCCGGATGGTGGCGGGGCCGGGCCGGGGGGCGGCGGCGGCGGGCGGAGCGGGCTTCCCGCGGCCCCTCCCGTCCCGGGGGAGCGGAGCGGAGCGGAGCGCATCGCATCGCATCGGGGATACTCCGCGGGCGAGCCCGCCTCACCGTGCGCTTTCTCCCCCGTGTAGCCTTTGCTGGAGGAGGGTGAGACTTGGAAGGAGTGTCAGCTCGTCCAGCAAGTGAGCGGCGAGGTGAGGAGAAAGCCTTTTCGCAGCTGCTACCTTGCTCCCCGCTTCTTTCCCTTGCAAATCTGCACCTTCGGTTTTGCACCTGACACCCCTTCCCCACCCCCGCCACGCTTTTCCTTTAAAAAAAAAAAAAAAATTGCTTTCGTATTAGCAATAAAAATACTTGTATGGGGTGAATAAAGCCAAGTGTTACTACTTTATTAAGTAATAACCCCACCATCTAAATTTGGCGTTGGTAGTCTGGAACAACATTCGAGTGGGTGGCTGGAAATAAATCTCTTACTTGAAATAGAAGGTGTAAGGGATAAAGCGCAGAGATTTTCCCCAGGATTTTTGCACACTTCAATGATAACTTTCCATTTAGCAACCAGGTCTGGCATCAAACATGTTCTTTGTGCAAAAAAAGCCTTAATCTGAAAGCTCTAAGATGAAGAACACCACCTCACACTTTGACCGTGTACAAGTAACTAACCAGATTACCTAAAACCGTGTCATTCTAGATGGGAAAAGTGCTTTTCCTCCTTCCAGTGAAGCAATGGAAAAAATTGTCTTGAGTCTGTTTATAGCTTCTTACTAATGCTGAATAGCTGCGCTCAGGTCGCATCTTCTTCCTAAAAAAGCACTGTGGTTTTGAACTCCAGGTCACAAAATGGATTCAGACAAACCAGAGGATCAGAAAAAGCGGCAAAAAGAAAAGAAAGCGGGATGAAGTCATTTTCCAAAAGGTAAGGGTTCAATGATGTGTGTTTGTGTAATGGGACAAAGGACAACAGATCCAAAATGCTTTCTGATGACGCCTTCTTAAACTCTATAGAGAGTTCATTTAGCGTCTTCAATGAGGTGGTAGTAAAATGGTGTTACTGATAAAGTTGCAGTGTCACCATGTAATTACAATGGAAATAAATTAATAATCTTTTCAGATGTCTGTAATTTAGGAGACAAAATTTCCCTATATTTGTATTTAACTGGAACATTCTGAGGAAGAAAGAGTGCTTTCATCAGAGAAATCAATAGCACTTGAGACCTTTTGATAGGACCTGCACCACTGTTTGCAAATTATCAGATACTGGTAGCTGAGAGACAGTTTTCACGGTGGATATTGGGACAATAATAGATGTGATACGTACGTTGAAACAAATGTTCTGACTATCCTCTTGGCTCTTCATTCAGAGGGTGAGTTTGAAAATTATCTATTTGCAATATAGATTTCAATTAATGAAAATGTGTCTAGATGGTTATTTCTTAAATTACTACAGAGGATTTAAAAAAACTGAATACAACCTAAATTAAACTATTTTTAAATAAGTGATTTTTGATTTAGCTATTGTGAAACATTTGTTCTAGAATGTTGAGTTGACCATTTAAATCACAATGTAGAGAGGTAAGTAATTAGCTGACACTTTTACCAAATAGCTGGTTTCTGTCCTCTGGAGAAAAAAAATGTGAATAAAGATGCATTTCCAAATGCATTATTAGAACTATGGGGGTTTTGCTTGCTTTGGTTTTACAAGCAAATTTATAATTATTTTTTAAAACCCTTGTTACCTTTAAAGGATTAAAATAGCACTGTGTTGTTTTGCTGTTTCGACAGTGATTCTAGAATGCATGATGAATCATTGCTGTTTCTGTAGCCAAATTCTTGCTGATAGCATAGCTGCCAACTCCTGGGATGAGTTGCCTTAGTATGGGCATTGCAGTATATGACAAATGTCTACAAAGTGCATTGTTGTGTGTGGGTGATTTACCAGCTCCATGGTGAGTTAAAAAAACACCAAATAGCATCCTTTAATTCACTACTACTTTTATTTTGTAACTGGAGTACATTGTTCAGGAAAGATGTTCTGTGGTGTTGTACTTTAGAATGACATGATCTAAACAGAGATAGCATATACTTTTGCAACAAATAATTCAATTTCTGCTTATGTGTGTTTGTTTGTTTGCATGTATGTGTAGCATTTGTATTTACAATCATTTTATTTCAAGCTGAAGATGAATTTTTTAAGTTAAAAAATGTATCATCATGTGAATTTGTGAGCAAAATGCATTGACGGTACAAATAGCCCCAGTACAAGCTACAGTCTGCATACATTTTGAAGTAATTTTTAAACGGTACAAAGCAGGTCCCCTGCTACATCTTAACTGTAGGCTTAAAGGTACCTTATGCTGTTACACCTCTCCTCATCTCTTTTTATAGGAGAAGGCTTCCTCAGTGCAAAACCCCTTTGTACTGATAAAACTCCATTTCTATTGTTCTTCTCCTACTGCTCCAAGGTTTGAGAGTGAGAACTTCCGCATGTAGGCTTGCCGTGTTAGAAATGCAAAACCTGATGTGTAAACCTAAGATATACTCACTGTTTTTTTAAACGGTAATTCTTGAGTAAGGTCTGTGAGCAGAAATGTGAATTAAAATTGAAGGCAAGAATCTGCATTGTCTTCTAATATCCGTAAGTATTAATAATTCTTGGAGATTCAGTGCAGATTCACAGCATTGCATCAGCAGGGTATTTAACCCCACGGGAAGGAAGAGGCGTAACAATAACCTTATGTTTGGTAGTGAAAGCATTGACTAGGCACTGAGGGTGGGATTCTTCATGTTCCGTAGAACTTTGGTCATTGCAATGGTGACTTTTCCAATACCGTTAGGGACAAGAGAAGAGAAAAAGGGCAAGGGACCTCCCTGGTGCTGGCAGAGCTTTATTGTATCATCTGGCTTCAGAGTTGGTTACAGCTAGGTTTCCAATGTGGACTTACCAGTCAGTGTGGTGCCCAGTCATATGGATGTTGCTAACCTCTGTTCCACTAGAATTCTCGATTGTTAGCTGTGTCTGTATTGGTTTGTAGCAGAAATGGCATCATACAGCAGTTTAAGTACTTCTTTGGGGATAAACAGGAGAACAAGAAAGAAAAAGGCATGTAATGGAAAAGTAAGGCATCCTTGAAGAAAGTAGAAGAGGTAGTAATAAAACCATGGAGTGAGAAGAGGGAGGTGAGAAGCAGAGCAGTAAGTAAACGGAGAAGTCAGAGAGCTGGTACCAGCTCATATCACAAGTGTAATTAAAATAAGGATACCGACGTATTTTGCTACATCTAGAAAACTGAGCTTTGTGTTGATCTTGCTTATCCTTTCAAAACAAGCACTAACTTATTAAATGTAGCTTCTAAACTTTCATGTGCCTGTGCTGTCCGATTTTCCTCTATCATTTTTTTTCTTTGTGATAGGAAGTCCTATTTCTAATACAAGATGGATGACTTTGCTATACTGAGACACCGCCAAATCAAAGCAACTGCTTCCGCATCCAAGTACAAAATCTAGGACAGAGAGATAACTCTGTATGGAATAAGTGAAACAGAATTGTGGAGGAAAGGTTGCTGACAACTGCCGGGGAATTGCTTCTTGAAAAAGTTGCCTTCCAAACAGTTAAGTTTGTAGGAGCTGACTTTACATACGCATATATGTATTTAAAGAACATTTAAAGATACCATGTGCTGGATAAGAACTGTGTAACTGGTAGTGTTAACTGCGCTCAAGGGGCATATGAACCAGTGGGGAAGCTTGTGTAGAAAGGTGTGGTGCTGCTCTCCAGTGTGGACCCACACACGATGGGTTATAGCAGTGTAACAGATTCCATGGGTGAGAAGGACTTTCTAGACAAGTATCTAAGGGTTCTTGTTCTTTTGCGATCTTCTGATCTCTCTTTTTTTTTTCTTTTTTTTTGAGCTTTGTTTTCCTTTCAAACCTTTTTGCTGCTCTGCTTCTGAAATATTTTATTTTTTCTTAGCAGCTTTTATTACAATCTTTCCTTTCCTGCTTCTTTTTCACCCCTCTTTTCTTTCTCTGTTCTCCATTGTCTCCTTCAGTCACCTTCAGTACTGTTCATTACTTTCTATTTACTTTCAGTCATTTTTTGTTTCCTACGTTATCTTTTGCTCACCTTGTTTTCTGTTTATGGTTCTCTGTAGATACTCTTCTTATGACGTTTGCATGCACATACGCAGCTTTAAACACACTCACCCCTCACATTTCTGCTTTTGTCATCCTTCCTATTCTTGTACGTTCTTTACTCCTCATTTAATCTTAACGCTGTCTCTTGTCATTTAGCTGGTCAGCACTTCTAGCAATCAATATGTGTATCAATACAGAATGTTGTTTATGTGAGAAAATTAGAGAAGGTAGAACAGAGCTGGGAAAGAAGTGGTTAAAATTAGTGTTGTTTTATTATGAAGAGTGTGATAGAAATGCTAAGTGTTACTATTATTTTTGTTGTTATACTGGACTGTGCCTGCTTGAAAAAAGATTCCGTTATCCATGCCAGTGCTGAGTGTTAGGCGGAAGAAAATGATCTTTCAATCAGACTACTGGAATTGTAGCACCCAATCTGTATCCACTCTGGAATTCGAGGGGAAACATATCTTTGTATTAGGAGACTAACTCACTTTTACATGAAGTTCAGTGTTAAAACATAAAAGCTGCTTTGAAAGTATTCCAGTGGTAGAAAAAGTGTCATAGGATGAGATACGAAGGATACACAGTAGTTAGGGAGAGCATTGAAATACGTGTGTGTATATATATACTAGGAAAGGAAGATGATTTGTGCAAATTACCAAAATTGCATTTGTCAGTTTCAGTTTTAGTTTGATTCTATACTGAGACTTTAAGGAATGATTCAGCTTTTCCAGAATAATTTCTGCTGCTTTCTCAGAAATACTGTTTTCATGTGTTTAAAGTTTGTCTGCTAGTTTACTAAAAATGTGATTGTCTTTGATATTTTCCTATTGGTTGTTGCTATTGATCTTTCTTCTCACTCCAGAGATTTACAGTTGTCAGTACTTAAGCTCTGTTAACAAGCTGAGCAAAATTGATTTTGTTGAAATAGCTGTTAAGTTTCTAATAAAAAAAATAAAAAAAACCAAACCAGTTGTGATATGTATGACTAATGCTAAATGCTGTAACTCTTTCATCCTTTAACAATGAATGACCAGTGTAACTGAAACACAAGAAACACATCTTGTAATTCATTAAAATTAGTTGTGGTGTTATACTTCAAGTAGAAAATGTTTTGAAGTCTCAGCAAAAAATAGGTAGGGAGAAGAAAATACAATGTAGTAAAAGAGAGCTTTTGTTTAACTAGGGAATTTATTCAGGATGATGTACTTCTGCTAATTCAGGTAAAGCAATATTAACATATAATGCATTACAATTACTTTAAAACTTTAGTTACCATGTATTTTTTATTTCTCGAAATGAACGTTTTTAGTTGAATCCACTGAACTGAGAATCAAAGCAAGGATCAAATCTGAAATACATATTTTGAGCTTGTGCACTGTATAGTGCTTAACAGCTAAAAGAAACATGGTAAGAAGTCCTAAAGCATTCTTCAGAGTCTTCAATGGAGTTGTTTGCTGTACCTTAGCTTTCCAAACTCTGTTAATCTCACAGAACTTTCTAGGAACCCTGTAAATGTATTTGCTGGCCTTCACTGATTACAGATAACATTCAATTCCTTTGGCAATCGGGGATTTGGATGGAAAATTCTGTACCCACCTCATGCACAAGAACTGAGTTGCAGTAAATGTTGTTAAGCTATCTGAGAAATAGAGCCTCTTATTTTAAAAACTTTTCCCCTGAATACATGTGAATATGATGTCAAGCCATTAAAACTAAACATTTTCAGCATTTTGTTTTGCATCCCTGTAAAAATATCAGTATTTATGGATTGTTTGGAAAACGTAATTACACGGCTCAAAAAACCTATTATTTTTTAGGATAGTGGTACTTCAAAGTTCACTTAAGAAACATTTAATAGAAAAGAAAATACTATGTCTGTGTGTAAAAAATGTACGAATTTGAGTGGAATTTTTGGGTTAGCCATAATAATAATAATTTTTAAGAAATTAGTCCAGTTCTGAGGCCAGTATCAGCTGTATCTTACTTGCAGTAGTGTTGTGTCAGGATCTTAGTTTCCTTTTTAATAGCACCCATCTCTCTTAGCAAGTAAGTGTTGTTGCATAGCTGATTTCACATTGAGTCTCCCAGATGGATATTATTATGTTGTCAAAGGGTGAATGTTCCTATTAGGCCACATTCAGACCACATTTTTAAATCAATGAACCAACTTATCACCATGCATATGATGATGTACACGCTCCCTTTCAGACTCTGAGATGACCATTTCTAAATTAGGAGAACTCAGGCCAGCATGGCCATGTGTTGAAATAGCTTAAAGTTTACAGAAAATTACATCACTGTTAATTATAGCAGTCCAAGCCAGCAGCCATCCTGTGCAGCGAAAGATTAAGGTCACTTTAAAATACAAGAAAAAGGCATTTTTAATAGAGAGGTTTTTTCTTTTTGATTTGTAGAAGGAATTAGTTAGATGCTTGTGATGAAGCACTATTTGGCAATCTGTCTCACTGGAGGCATTTTAATGAGGCGATGTTTGTGCGTGTTATCATATGATACTAACAAGATGAATTACATTACTGGGATCTACTAATGCCACTAATTTTTCAGTCTGCTGTTGTTTCTAGTTATAAAGCCCTATTTTGGGTGATTGAAATGTGCTCCTTTGTACCTTAGCTTACAAATACCTTTTGTCTTTAAAAAAACAGGAAATGGAAAATGTGAGAACAGTTTTTTCCTTTCCAAAATAACAGAAAAACAAAAAGCATTTGATTGTTTTTAATACTTCTCAAATGTGTGCCCCCACCAGTGTTTATGCAGTGAATTCTGAGTGGTGATGTAGTGAGTTTTGGGAGCAGAAAGAAGGCTGTCCCTTTCAGGGCATTTGCAACTGGAGCGACTTACTACATTTGGAAAAAAGTGGTACACTGCATTCAAACACTACATAACTGTTCTTCTACAGAATTTCCTATGGATTTTTTACTAGTGGAGAATATACACTTGGGCATGGCAGCTGAATAATCCACTTGATTTAGATGTCCCCAAGTTGTTCTTGATGTGATTGACTGTAAGGACTCCAAAGGAGGTTTAACGGTCTGCTGGCTCAAATGTGTACTTTATTTCAGTCTTACATGTGTTTTATTTCAGTCTTACATTTATTACGCCTTGTCAGAAATAGGCTTAACAATTTTTTGATGACCAGCCTTAGCTATTGTCCTCATGCTATGTCTTTTTTCAGTTTAGATTATGTTCACATACTGTATAGCAAAAGCACATGTATAGGAGTCTGTAAGTACGGACATTGTTATTTAAAGAAATATATGAGCACAGAAGCTTTTACAAAACCAGTTAAAAAGGTTTTGGTAGTTCTTAATCTGTTTTTTGATGGCCATAGTACTAAAAGCAGTCATGGGTACAACTTACAATACTGTTATCCTCTCCTCCCCTTGGAGCCTCCCAAGAAGCTCTTTTAGAGCAGGAAGGTAGCTCACTGTTAAAAGCAAATACATTCTTTGTTGCTTTAATTAAACAGACAGGATTGGATTCTTAAAGATGTGTAAATTGTACTCATTTGGTCTGCACGGCATATATTTTATGTAACTTTTCTTGTGGGCACAAATTGAGTGACTACTCATAATTGTCTAGTTCCTCTCATCAGATGCTTCGCTTACAGGTTTTGTGAAACCTATACCTATACAACCTATAGTTGTGAAACCAACATTTGAAACTAGACTACAGTATCTCAATGTTAGCATATGATATTTAGCATACGATATTTATGCTGTATTATCTCTCTATATTTATGCTATATACATATAGAAAATATTTTTGATCTGATGAGATACAAGGCACAAACTGTCCAATATCTGTCGGTTTATTAGGACTGCAGTCTCAGTATGGATGAGTGAACAGAAAATATTTTCCTTTTCTATTTGTACTCTTAAGCTAAGTTCCTGTCCTACATTGAGCTCCACCCAGGCAGTCTCCATATCTCAACAGCATTCTTGAAGCACAGGGTATTGATCCTTTAATTTTCCATAGTTTTGATTCACAAATGATTGCCAGTGACAATTTGCTTAACACAGTAAGTACAAGAAATTTATTGTCCTCCTGTGCTCCTGTTCTAGTTAACAGTCATTTTTCAAGAAAACCTTTTATCTAGAAAAATTGTTGATGGAAAAGAAGCTTAGGCAATTATTTTTTTCTGTTTGTGTCTTCTTCCCTTTTCTGCCTTTAATTTAGGCATCCGTTGGGCATTTTCGATGAAACTTGTAAGTGCTCTAAATCTGCCATTTTCCTCTAAGAGATGCTCTGGGGAAAGCCCACATAAAGGCAAGGCAGAAGTGTAAGCTTCATCATTTCTGGGAATGCTAACAGACGCATGAGGGGGAAGATGTTACAACTGTCCCAACCACAGGAAACATTTTTCTTGATACTTTAAGCCTATGAGACAGATTGGTCATGAGACACAAGTTCCTAAGAAATTGGATTTCATTACTTTTGCTTCTTACAGAATTTAATGTTTTGGTTTTATGAACTATATCCTATGTACTCTTCAGGTTACATGCTCCAAATGTGGTGAACACCCACATAATGAATTTGCCTTGCACTTGGTTTCCTTCTTCACTCCTAACACAAAACCTGAGAAAAAAGGGGCTTAGGACTTAGCTTGGAAGACTGATGAGTGTCTTGCCTATGTTCTCTCACCCATATTGCAAAAGGAAATTAAATAAAGCTAGAGAGTATTAAATGTTTCCATGCTCAAATGTTTCCATCCTGTTTATTTCAAAGAAAAGATGACCAGCTCAGTGCCAGCTCTGCAGTAACTATGGTTGTCTTGTTTTTGTTTAAATTAAAGAGATTTCTCTGTTCTGGCTGTACTTCTGACGAATTTGGTGAAGCTACTCATATATTTAAATGCTTTGCTGAACCAGGCCTTAGTCATTCATCCTCAAGATCTTCTTTCCAAGTGACCACTTTCTGACTGAAAAGGGGATTTGACTTCTCCTAATTGCCCGGAGTGCTTTTTACTGTGACATGTGGTGTGAATTTTATATATATATATATATATATATATATATATATATATATATATTACAGCATAGATGAAACCGTTGTGGGGGGCAGATAATATTTGAGAGAGGGTAACTGTAGAATTAATTTGTCTTAGGCTCAATTTCCTTCTACGTCCTGCAATTTCCTCTCCCCTATTTTGCTTGTTAAAGCAAAGGTAGGTGCCCTTCTGAGTGCATGCCAGTTTATAGTGTGAGAAACCCATGAGATGGAATTGTAAGTTTATCACCCAAATTTATCTTCATTGTGGCTTGATATATATGGCCGGTTTTTTGACAACAGGTGTTACCCAGAGTAAGCCTCTTAGGTTTTCAAATGCTTATTAAGAAATAGAAGGAAGTAAAAAGTTTTGAATTCTGTCTTTTGTGGAGCACAAGCAATGCAGGCATTCGTATTTAGGAGAAGTGGTTGCTTGAAGAGGCTAGGAAGCCAGGGAAAGTGATTTCAGCTTACCTGGTTTTATAGATGTGGATATGTGAACAGAAGGTGAATTTAAAAACTTCTTGCAGTCAAAGTAATTAATAATACCATACTTTTGTTCTAATACACCCTTTATTTTGTAACATCTGTAATATTTTTCAAGGAATTAATCATTTGCTCTTCTTTGTAAAAATACCATGCTTGTTTATCAGCACAGGAGGGGAAACATACATCACAACAGAATGCTTTTCTGTATTCCATGCTTTGCTCATAATTTTACAGCAGCTCGAAGTTGCAGGATTGAGTTGTGTAAAAGTAGCTGAGAGGTTCTAGACATCTCAGAACATACTTCCTGTAGTGTGAAGATACAGTTTTAACGCAACTGTGTGTTTACAAAGAGTCTTCTACCAAACAATTGCAAAGTGCTTTTTTTTAATGTAAAGACCTTATTAGCATTATATGAGATACTTCAAAAACATGTAACATCTCTCTTAAAATCCTCTGTCCTTCAGAATTGAAATTAGAATGTTTATCTGATTTTACAGATCGTAAAGCAAGGCATGGAGATACTAGGTAGCTTGTCCAAAGATACCTAAGAAAGTTGGGCAGGGCAAGGAAATGGACTGCAGTCTTCAAGCTTGGTGTCCTAACACAAACCTTCACCTGAGGGCTCTCTGTGTTATAAATACCAAAGAATTAAGCCACACAATTTTCCATGAAGCAGTTAGTGGTCTATGCGCCCAAGTATGGACAAGTTGGTGATATTTTACCCTGTAGTAGAGGTGGTAACAGAAGCTAGTGCTGTGATTTCATCTCCCCGGTAATACTATGAAAGGCCCAGTGCATATAGCTGTGTAACTGAAAAGATTAACTTGAGCATGGGAGGATCCGTTTTATCTCTCTGTATATTGCAATATAACATACTTTCTAGTTATGAATTAAGGCTACGATTAGTGGTTTCTGATTATAAGTATCAAATGTAAGTGTTGTCTTTGAGTGTATTTTAAAGGATAAGTTTAATGGACAGCTATTTACCTTTTCATCTTCGACTGTCCAAATGAGTATATGCAGTCCTGTAACTTTTCACACAAACTTTTCACACAAAGGGAGAGTAGAATAAGTAGAAGCTTGCTAAATCATGTTTTTTCAGTGCAAATAGTTTCGATTGTAAAACTTTCAGACACGGTATGATAGGACGTTGGAGGCATGATACTTAGTTTAGCAGCCAGAAATGTGCCTGTGTGTTGTGTCTGCACAGCATAGAAAGAGGTATGACGGACAAGTCTGCTCCTGTCTTATTAAGCTGGAGGTAGTGCAGAGCTGGAACCTATGATAAAGAACAACTGCATGCATAATTCTTTGCTATAGAGGTATACTTATCCTAATGGAGTGTGTTGCTTTGCAACCGTGTAAGACAGAAATGCAGAGTTAAGTATCTTATGTGAATGTCCTGTGTAGTGATCTAGCCTTTTGGTGTAAAGTGGCATGTAAGTAAATATTTAACGAGCTCTATTTAATTAAAAGTATCTGGTCAGACTATCGGATTCTCTTATGGTTTGTCAGGGACACAGGGACTTTTTCTGAAAACAAGCCATTTTGTACTTCCAGGGTATATTTCATATCTTGCACTTGTTTTTAATCAGTTAAAGCCTGTGAATGTCCTGTATAGGAATTTGTTTGAAGTGTTTTTAAAAAGGGAGGTTGTGTAATACCAATGACCTAGATGGCGTGTAGACACTAAGTCTTTTCATTTGTTTTCTCTTGTCCAGAGCATTGAGACAGGAAGCATTCTTAGAATTATTTTTAGATTTTTAAAAGTCAACCTTGATTTCCTCATGTAACAGTAATCCTTTGGCTAGGCCTGAAAGCAATATTGTTTACTCTTCCATAGTGCCATATGCTTGCAATTTTTTGCTTTCTTTTGGGTGCCTGGGCTTTTTTTAAAGAAAGTGCTCAGAAACTTCAATTTCTATTGGATTGTCATACTTGAACTGTTTGGGTATAGAAGAAAGTGCTCCCCAATGTATCCATGATTCTTCTCATTGTGGGTCTAAATCACAGTAAGTGGTTTGATTTATTGCAGTCTAGTGAGATGATCATGTCTAAAAGATCACTGTCTTGCTCCATAATCATGTTGTCTTTATGACATCACATTTGTTGTGACAGAAAGATGGCTGAGCAATTAGGAGTCAGGAATTCTGGTTTCCTTCTTAGCTTACATCCCGCTTATTTGCCATCTAAGCATTCAGCTGAGAAGTGAGCTGTAGGTCCCAATGCAGCCTTACACCTAGGTCATGGCATTGCTGCTGCCACTTTAATTGGTCTGTCCCTCTTTTTAAACTAAAGAGAAATTGAGTGCATCGGTGTGTTTCTATAACCCTCACCATTGCTCCTTATTCCATTTCCAGCATTAAAATCTGTGAAACTTCTACAGAGATGTTGTCTTAAACATATGTAGGCTGCAGAATTACAGAAACTTACTATCTTTTCTTCTACCACACACATAAGCTGTGCTATGTAGAGAAGGTAAGCGGTTTCAAGTTCTGCATCTTTGTAATGTAAAAATATACTTAGCTAAGTGTTTTGTTGCTTGTGATGCCATGTTAATATTTGTAGAACATACTGAGATTGGTAGATGTAGTGACTGTTAGATTGCACGAGTTCCTGTTTGTTGTTGCTGGTGTCAGAGCAATGACTGATGGTTTCAAGTAAGGCAATTGAAATGTTAATTGTTCTTTGTGCTAGACATCAGCTTTTCAGTATCTTACCCATATTTGTCTTGCAATACAACTTGATGTTTCCAAAGCATATGCTAGCCAATGTTTGACTGTATTCCTTTCATCAGTAAAAAGCTGTGTTTTTCAGCTTATCTCCTCCTGAGTCATCTTCATTTGAATGTTTTTATTACCCTTAAACCTTAGAATAAGCCAAATGATTAAAATGTTGTAAAAATGTCTCTTCATGGCAGAATAAAAATCCCCTGTGACTCAACAAATCTGCTATGGAAAAGAGTTACTTTTGAAGACCATCATGTGAATTTTAGTTGGCCATAACATTGTGAGTATCCGTTAAAGTTTATGAAAACCTGATTATGGACACAGAAACCTAAACTCTGGATTACTCACCTACCGATTTTAAAAAGACCCAAATAGCTCAATATTAATTACACAGAGGAAAAGCTGGAAAGTGAGAGAAGTTGGATCAATATACCATCACTTTCATTATTGTGATTCTAAGTATATTTACAATTTTTATAAATTAGTAAGTCACAAAATGGGAAGTGACCAAGCCATGAAGTGTTATCAACACAAATAATATCCTTGAGATTTTGTAATGCTCATTCCTACTCATATGTTGGCTGAGGAGAGCTAAGGAGGCATAGGAAAGGAACTGTAGAAGCAAAGTCGAAGCTCAAGGTTTTCTGTTTGTGTTCCCCCTCCCCATCCAGTACCTGCATTTTCCACTGGGGAGCCTTCTGTTTTCCTGTGGGAATATTACAAATAGCCCCACCATTGGCCCATAAAACACTCCAAAACTGGACATAGAAGTAAAGTTGCTTTAAGTTACAGGTAAGGAGAATTTGGCTACTTAATTATGTTGCGTTTGATTTTAATGTTAGGAGATGGGGGATAGGAATGAAAAGATATATGGTGGGAATGTCAAGTTAAAGATGCCCTTACAAGGATATCCTTCATATTCTGGAAACTAGTATATAGTGCAAGTGGCTTTTTTTCCATTTTATTGAATTTATTGCCATCTTGGCTTAGTTAAGAGTGGACTGGGTGGGTGTTTTGCAATGCGGACTCTTTCCAAAGCACTGGCAAAGATTTAACAGTAAATCCAGCTGAGTTCCCCTGAGGGTTTGAGCTGAAATTCTGACTTTCATATTAAATTAGGCATGGTTACAAGACAAGAATTATTTGAAGTTTTTATGAAGCATGTGACTGACAGAACAGGCAACTGGGATGCAAATCGTTTTCATGTATGTTTCTTTGTTGGGTCAAAAATATATTCAGGATACAAAAGGTTCCTATTTATGGGACTTGAAGGGACATAGATAAAAAGATAGTTTTTAAATCTTAAAAATAAAAAACAAGCCCCTCAAACTTCTTTGCCCAAGTTTCCTTTGTTTGAGGATTCCCCCCTCCCTGCCCCAAAAGGGCTTCCCCCTTTTTTCTAAATACCTGAAGCTTCATACAACTATCCCGTGTATTTCAACTAGACAACGTTCTGGGGTTTGGGGTGGGGATGGGGGGGGAATGTCTGTTTAGACTTCAGTTGTATTTTTGAAATACTTTAGCAAATATCTTCTATGATGCGGCAATGGCCAAATGGACTTCCCCTTTGTTTCCCTGGCCTGCTTTATATCTGTATTGCTGTGATTCTTAATGGCAGGGTGCTGCAGCTATTCCTGCCAGTATTTCAGGTTATATTATGAATGAGAACCATGCAATAAACATTGTCTTCTGCCACTTCAGGCAGAAATTTCTATTAAACTTTTAAATGACCCATCACCACACCACAGGGGTTTTTTTTCAACTCCGAATTGTGCTATGCTTTGGAAATAACCATATACTTGACAAGTTTGTGTGATTAGAGAAAAAAATGTTAAAAATTCTGGAAGTCAGTCACCCATCTACACTTGAGTCTTCTCCACGGTTCCTGCTGGATTATTCCCTTGCTGGTGCCAGGGTTAGAAGCACAGGGTGCTTAGAGGGAAATGAAAGGCAGAGTGACACCATTGTTAAGTCAGTCTCTCCAGAGTACCACATAGCAAATGCAGTTCGTTTGGGGTTTTTTTGGGTTTTTTTTTGTATCCTGTCTTGCATCATTTCCCATCAGCCTGCATTTTCACATTGGTTTCTTACCATGTTCCCTACCCTCATTTTCCTCATTACTTTGTAGGGAAGACTTGCATTTCAGCAACCTCTTATTTTCTCCCTTTGCAAAAAAAAAAAAGGTATCATGAGGTTGAAAATCCATTTCTAACCAGAGAATGTTTATAGATACAGTACTCTAATGAATACCTGTCCATTACCTGATTTAAACCTCTATTATGCTCTTTTTTTTTTTTCTGGTTTGCCTATGAAAAAAGGGAGAAGATAAAAGGTTAATGTCTGCTTGTTTTGTTCTTTTTAATTGAATCAATGGGAAGTGAATACATCTTTCTGGATGGAGCAAGTCTGTGCTACTAGTGATACACTTGTCCTTCTTTCTTTTGTTTTTGTACTGTTGTTCATCTGTTCTTGTGGAAGATAATGTTGTCATGTAATATAAACTGCAGACAACCAATTGTCCATGAATGTGCCTGTGTTAATTTTATGAAGGATTTTAAGCATTTTTGGATGCACAGAAAAAGCTAAAACATAAAAACTGAAATTATGTTACGAATGTGATGGTTTCATTTTAGCTCAAATATGAATGACACCCATGAATGTATCTTCAATTAATTTGCAATAAAAACTGGATCATAATTTGGAAGTGGGAATTACATGCAGCCAAAAAACCCAGTACATACTTTGGCTCCATCCAATAGCTTGCCCCATCATTTTGGACGCTAAAGGAAGGTGCAGTCATCTTCTGGGGATTAGTGCTTTTGAAGTAGGCCTTTCTGTTACAAAATAGGCTGTTCCAGAATAGTTTGGGTTTTTTCACCCAAATGGCAATAGAGCAACTCTTAATTGTTTACCCAGATTAAATGTTTTTACCTTATGCTGACCATTTTGATAACTGGACTGGGTTTCTGGGGAGAACAGTGGCTTAATAGAGCCTTTCTTTTCTTGATTTAAGTATGGACAAGATTGGCAATGGCTAAAAATTAGCTGTATCTAAAGCTTGCTGAGTGCTTTGGGTGAGGTAAGCCATTCCTTATTCCCTCTCAGTAGGAATGGCTCCTAAAACAGCTAACAAGAGTTGGTATTGCTTAAAATCTTTTTTTGTTTTAGCAAAAGCCAAGGATAGGATAGATTTGAAGATGCATACCAACATCTGAGGCTCTGAGTTGATGCTAGTTCTCTCAGCCTTATATCTTTTGCAGGCTTTAAAGGCATTTCCTCAGAAAGAAAAAAGATCAAGTTTTCCACTATTTACTCTGGGGTTTTGTTTTAGTTAGTTATTTCATTTTTTTGTAATGGGTAGCATTCATTCTGGAGATCTGCAGTCCCTACAGGGAGAGAATATATGTTTGAACTGAGCAAGATATCAGGACTGAATATGTTGTGTATAAGCCAGCCAATGTGAATGCTCAGTCAAAAAGCTCTTTTAAAATTAAAACCATTGCTAGGTCAATTGACATGATGGTTGCTAAACTAGGGGGAGGGCAAGAGACAGCTGATTGCCTTTCAGCAGGAGCTGCTGAGCTTGAAGAGTGTGTAGGACAGAGCATCCACTAAGAAGCAGTGAATGAGTATTTACAGTCACTCCATAAGTAACTGAGAGAGGGCTGAGAGAGATGCCTTGTTATTACCTCAGAGAAGGAAGAAGTAGTTGAAGAGAAGCCAGTACGCAAGGTGAACCTGAGTTTAGATGGGATCCGCGCTCTAAGTTTTCAGGGAAGGAGTACCTGTTGTTGTTAAGAAAGGTTTTGTCCCACATGGGAATACCTGTCTTCCAGTGGGTGTTGAGGGTGCGCAGCAATTCCCAGCCTTCATGGCCTCCTGGCTAGTTCACTATTAGGAAATTTCTGCATAAAATGTTGTGAGTTTTGTATTCTTTCTAATGTCTTGGCTCCCATACAGAAGCCAAATGTGACAATCTTCTTTGACTACACTGCTTTAAGATTAGATAACAGGGGGATCCTTTTGAAGTCTTTCTGAAAACCTCTGTCTTTGCTTCTCAGAAGAGTCTGGAAAGCTCCTGAAACTCAGGAGTGGGGAGCTTGGAGGGGGAAAAGACCTTAAAACTGACAGTGAGAAGTAGAATCTGTACACACTGATAAGGTGGTTTTGGATTAACTAACTGCAGGATAAATTGTAACAAAAAGCAAGATGGTTAAACTGGGAGTTCCTGTTATTAGCATCATAAAAGTATTAAAAATAGAATTCACAGCAAACAGGATGTCTGGTCATAACTGTGCAGTTTCGGTTGCCCGGTATTTATGCAGTTGACCTTCTGTGCTGAGATCAGAGAGCAGTGAGGAGCCTCGTGACTGTGAATAAAAATCCCGTTTAGTCTGATCACACCAACATGGCAGCTCCTGCAAGAAGTGGGCTAGCATTTAAGGGTAATGCAGAGAAATGAATTAGTACCTCCAGGGAACAGGACATACGCTGCTCCCGCTCTGGGGGCAACACATCCTTTCTGAAAAGCTGTAGTTTTACCTGGAGTTGTGGCCAGTGGAACTACATATTTTCTTTTTAATAGCAGAGTTAAAATTCTTTTTTTTTTTTTTTATTCTCTGGTATTAAATTTGGACATAGACTGTCGGGAGTACAGAGACTTTATTCCAAGTTCCTGAACTTGTTGTACCAAATGAATTAAGAAACCTATAGTTTTGGGAGATGGGCTGTGCTGCTCAGCCAAAAGGACATCGTGAGCATTCAGTGCATCGTGGGAAGTGTTCCCCATTGACCATTTAAAGTAAAACTATTAAGAAAATTCTTTCTTCAACCTGATAGACAAACAGGCATGCCTGCAGCTTGAAGTCTGGACCAGACAGCCCTGACATTTTAGCATGGAGAACAATTTGTGTTCACAGTCCCTGCCTATTGTGTGATGGCAGATGAGAGAGCCAGGCTGGAGTGCGCAGGGCTGTTCTTACTGCCGTATGCAAATACATTTTTTTGTATTAGTGTTGTTGTGAAATGTGGTCAGCTGTGCCAACAGCACTTAGCTGAAATTAACCTTCTCTATTGTGTGCTTTTCTGTTCTGAAAATTTCCATCTCTTTCAACTGAAAAGCAGACTGCCTTAGGTTTTAAGGAGCAAATCCATGAATGTAACAAAAGACAACGTAAAAAGTATCTGAGATACTACTTTAAGAGTTGATAGCAAATATTGAAATTTGTTAAAAGTAGTGGTAGCATGGTTGCATAAAAAGGAGGCTTAAGAATCAATATTAAAAGCCCTAAAAATATGGCTGTCCTTTTTCAGTGTTTGGAAGAAACAGGCTGTTTCAAAGTCGGCATATCTCAGTATATGAAAATTTTTTCTTAATGTTCAGCTGACTTCTGTTGAGTAATCCATTTGGTATTATTTTAAGAACTCCTGAAACTGTATTTAGTGTCTGTGTATGCAGTTTCTGTGAACCAGTATTACAGAAAATTGTTTTCCATATAAGTACCTCAGTAAATAAATTAAATAATAGTAGTATTGATAGAGGCTCAGAAATTTCCCCAAACGTGTGTCATGGAACAGTTGCATGTCAGTAGTAGACAAGACATGTCTTGGGGAATGAATATGGTTGCCACAAATGGGTCTTCTGGAGAGAGGAAAAAAAGGCGGGGGGGGGGGGGGGGGGGGGGGGGCACTTCTGTTACGTTGTATTGATCTGCATCTCAATTTTGTGATGATTCATTGAGGTTAGTAAAGCTGTACCTACAGATCTTCATTTTGTCTCACTGCCAAGTTCTTAGGTTTTGGTAGTGCCCTACTTTCTGATTTTTGTTCCTCTTCCTTTTAAAAGAGGATGTTGGATTAGAGCATCAGAAATTCTGTTGCATATCAACATACGTACTAATGGCATACTTGAAATAAAAGTTATTTGAAATAGGTATTCTTGGCTTATTTCTCAATGTCTTTTTGCCAAGCCATTTGTTTACTGAACCTTTGAAAAGAGAGATATAATTTTCAATTAACTGAAGGAATGTACAACATTCAAATACCACACCCAGCCTGCTTAGGAGGACAATATTTTTTTTGTGCCTACATGCCCTTGAATAGTTAAGGGGCAGGTTTTGGGTTGCTGTGAGTTTATAGTGGAAAAATACAAGTCTGAAGGTATTGCTTGAGAAGGCAAAATGTGTAGGTGAAAGCAAAATGCTGGAAGAACATACAGTACGAGAAGTATAGCCTTCTTAAAGAAATGTAACTGTATTAGTGGATTGGGATTGACAAAGAGCTCTAGTCAAGTTTTGATATCCTTGCAGACTGGGGAAGCTTTCTCTAAGATCTTATTTATCTTCTTAAACAAGGCACAGTATATATGTGTATATACATTCATATATATATATTATATATATACACATTCATATATATATATATATAATGAATGATTTGGCTTTCCCCCAAAACCAAAAAGAAATGCTGTGTTTTAAGAAACGTCATTGTCAATTTTTAATCAGTTTCATGGTAACTTTTTTACTTTAAAAGAGGTGGTTTTTAGAAGAAATTTGATAATACTGCTTTTTTGACCTTGTTGGGAAAGCATGAGTAATCCCGTTTAGGTCCTTGCTTGGTCCTCTGCAAGAACCATGTCTTTTCCTGTGCCATCGATGTTTCAGCAAAGTAACTAGGCTTGAGTAGAGACCACACACACGTTTGGGTCTGTGGCAGGAGAGGACGTGGATTTAATTCTGAAAAGGTGGGTTGGTCTACAGCGAACGTACTTGACACCCACGGAAGGCTTCCTTCCTCCCCAGCTGGTGTCCTGGCCAGCTGTCCTCGCTCCCTGCCTGCGGAGGCTGACACAGCCGGCTGTGGGCAGAGCTCTGCTGACAACCTGACTGCTCTTCCTCAAACGGTATGCTCGGGGCGCAGCAAGCTTTCCTCGGGACTGTGGGGAGACATCCCACAACTCGGATGGTTTGAAGGTTAGTCATCTAGAAGGCCAGGTCCTTAGGAGCGCGAGGCTACTTGGAGGCTGTGGGCAGAGTCTGCGCTTCTCGCTGCTGAGACTGAAGGCATTCCAGGGCCAGCCTGTCGTAACCTGGCCCCTTCTGCCGTGAAGTAGCCAGAGCACGGAGTGTGTTGCAGCTCCTCACTGCAACTAACACTAAAAGGCTGGAGCTGGAAGCTTTTAAATCTTTTTTTGAGTCCCGCTATTACCGATGTATGCGTTCTGAAGTGATCGGGTCAATAAATTGCATGACTTCAGGGAGGAAACTTTAAGATGAATGCCAGAAAAAATGCCAGCTGTGCTCTTTGCTAGGTTCTGGCCCTAAACTCTTTTCCCTTTCCCCTTCGCTCTTATCTCCTGGAAGTCATGAAACTGAAGCTTTTTATATTTTGTGCATGTATCCACAGGACTATGAAAATCCACAAATACTGCATTGTCAGTCAGCAATACACATTATTGATGGCCGGTTTTCATAGAATAGATCATTAGTAGGCACTCCTCCATCATGGATTGATAGTAACGTGGTTAGATTTTAATGGGCCACTTGGCCTGATTTAAACTCCTTCTGCTTAAATGTCAGCAGATACTTATTTTTGTTTTTAAATTATGACCTTTGTGAAAAGAAGAAAAAGAGGGTAAATAAAGTCATAAAATGTAAGCTCATTCAAGATTCAACAAATTCTGTTTTTTGAGTCAGAAGCTCAGTCTTCAATTTTCATTTTTGTTTCTACCAGGGGTCTATATATAGGAGCACAAGGCAGAGGGTGTTGCCTACTGTTCTGTGAAGCAGAGTGCATAAAAGAGTAAAGGCACGTTTTTTAGCCCAAACCTTGTTTTGTCTTTTGTTGGTCAGTCAGACATTTTAATACTGGGCCCATTTCAAATCTAGGTAACATAGTTCTGTAGCTATGTATTATTCATAGGGTTTCAGTCCTTAAACAGGCTCTTCACAGGCATGTGATGCCCATGTCCACGGTAGTCCCCATTTAGTATATCCCGATGGAAGGACTGGCAGTTTTTCAAGTGAGGTGAAAGACAGAAGGATTGAAGACCTCAGATTTAGCAGAAATTAGTGCAAGTTTTTACAAAAGTCATATGTGCACATTTACTGTTCTGGGAATGCAGCCACTGGATTAATGTTTGCAAATCCAGCCTTTTAAATTATTTCTTGTTATTTAAGTTTACTTTTGAGTTCAGAGTTTAAATGTGGGGACTTCAGTAAAGCATGTCTGTCCATCAGCTGTGATCGAGAAGTACTATCTGTTTTGAATGAAGTGGTTTTGTTTAGTCCCATTTCACATTTAGATTCAGTGATGCCATGCTTTATAATCCATGTAATGGAGCTACTTTATATTAGAATACAGTATTCCATGTAACAAAAAGCCACTTGTACTCTTGAAATAAACGTATACTAGTTTAAAGCAAATGTCACTATGTACATTTTCTTTTATGAAACTGTGAACTGGTGTAAACTTTAGGTTACACAAAGAGTGCAATGGCACTATCCTGGGTGTAAAACAATATAGAACTTGGTGCTCTACATCAGCTTACAGAGAAGCTCAATAGTTCTGTGATTGTTTTAGTTCACCTACATAAATGTTCATAATGCCATATTTTGGCAGTGGTATGACAGATAATTTTCTGTTTTAAAAGGTCATGGAAGAGTAATTTAAATGTCCAAATACATTAGCTATTGTTTTATTTTTTAATTCTCCCCCTTCTTGAAAATACTGAGAAATTCAGTTGCATAAACAGGAAAGTGACTGAGCTCCTCCAGTAATCCACTGTAAATTCAGTGTTTGTGCCTTTCAAATTACAGTGCCTAGACATAAGCAATGTAAATCATTCTGAGACCCGTACAGCATGTTTAGATAGAATGGCTGCACCCAGCGGTTTCTGAATCTTCTTCCACAGTGCAGAAATACCACATCATTTAGCAATATTAGAAAGATCAGTTTAGAGAGATTAGTGTAGGATCACAGAGGATGGTCTGTCCAGCCACATTACAACAGTATGGCTGTAGGAATAGGTACACCTAGTGACTTGGATTGCTTTTCATAGTTCTTTACAGATACTGTCAGTACTTTGCTTTCATAGAAAAAACATTTTGTGTTTCACATCTGTAACAATGGAGACAAAATGATAAGTTAACTGCAAAGGTTTGGGCCAATGTGTACCAGATCAGACATCTGTGTGCCAGATATGCATGCTTCTGGGAGAGTGTTTCTGCTCAGTGGTCTGCACAAGATGCTGTTCTTTATTTAAGCCAGCTTTAGATGGGTTTCTGTGAAAGATGGACATTACAGTTGAGACAAATCCTTTTTACTTCTTAACAATTCCTCCATCTCATCTGCCTTTCCTGTTTTTTAGCAAGTTTTCTTCTGCTGACTGTTGATGAGACAGTGGCTCTGAATTCTCCTGCCGCCGTGTTTGTTTTGCCATGGCAGTTGTTACTTACAGTGAAGGAACTTTCCTGGGTGTCCTGGAGGTTGCCCTGGACTTTACCTTTTCCAGATGAAATAGTGCAGCTCTGTGGAAGCTCCGGAGGGACAACTGTGGAGTTTCTGCATCCTTAGGACAATGGTCCTCAATGAAGTAGGTGGCTCTGTGTAGAGTCCTGTAAAGCTTCCCTTCCCCTGAGCGGAGGACTTGCGTGTATGGCCTCACAGATCCCCTCTGCAAATATCTCTGTTTGCTGATGGTTCCCTGCTGGCCATTAGCCAAGATATTTTACCCAAATCTTACAGAATGAAATCAGATTCAGCTAAAATGACCTACTTCCCCTAAAACTGAAATGCACACTGGCATTAGTAATACTATCTTTTTTCTGAACTAGTAGAATCCCATTTGAGTATTACCAGTGGGTAGGTTTTGGGGTTTTTGGTTGGGGTTTTTTGGTTTTTGTTTTTACTTACTATTAGAAAAGTCTGCATTAGTTCAGTAGTAGTACTGTTATTCTGCCTGGCTTACTCCAGTTATCTTCTTCTGAGCTGCTGAATACCAATGGCCAAATAATTTTCCACATTCCATATTCCTCATTCTTCAGGGAGGATGGCATTGCATACACAATACACAATGTCAAGGCATGATCTTAACAGCCCCTGAGTTGCTGGCTGTGTTCAGGCTAGGCTGGATTCTTCAGCCTTAAGATCCTCTGAGGCGTAAAACTGTGAATAGCTGGTAGCTCATGCCTCAGTTGACTTGAGAAGTCACCCTAGTGCCATGCAGGTTTTTCTCTCCTTTCTGCTAAAGTCCAGGCACTGGCCTACCTGATGCTCCTCCAGCACTGCTACCAGAGAAGAGGTTAGATCTGAAAATTGAGTCCTCTGGCACTACATAGCTTTGAATGGCAACCACAAGCTCACACCGAGTGTTTTATCTGAATTATGTAAGTCATTCTTTCTTCCCCATTGCCCTTTTCCTTAATTGTTTCCTACAATGATATATTTGCTTCAAGGACATTCCCGTCTGATTTCAGAGGAGAGGAAGAAAGCTGATCAGTTCCCAGGAAATTCCTTTGGTAACTGCAGGGGCTGGGCTTGTGATATTGTGGTATTAATAGTTGCTGTTCAGAGATTTTATGGATGCTGTCTTTCACCTCTTAAAAGGATCGAAGATTATTTTAGTCTTGTTTCCTATCACATATGCTCACATAAAGCTAATTTCAGTGTATATGTGTTTAGCCATATGTTTTCTCTAATAACCTGGCTTATTTAAATCAAGTATGACAGAAAGACAGATGTCAAAGACAACTAATACAGTAAACACTAGCCAGATAGAGGAAGGAGAGTCAGTAAATAATGCCACTGAAAGACAGCTTGTGATTTGTTAGACACAGGGAATCTCTTTGTAGAAAGGCCCCAGAAGTACCTGAATAAACTTCAGGTGAGTTTACAGTCAACCACAGGACACACATCCAGGGGAAGCCTGGACTTCATGGATTCTTATGCTTCTGGAACAACACAGTTCTACTACACGATGCTGCATGGTGATGAAGCGAAGCTCTTGCTCATGCAAACTGATCATTCTCGTACAGTAGTGTCAAAGGGACAGGTAGGATGTTGGGTGCACCTGCAACTAGGAATCAGGATGTGCAAGTCTGTTTCTCCTTTTGATGCTGATGAACTGAATGTCTTTAGGCAAACTAACTCACCTTAGGTTTTCTACAAATAACTGAACATAATAACTGTGTTTAGTACAGATGTCTGCAATACCTATTTCAATGGGTATCACAAAGAACACACAGTGTGGTGATTCCCAGTGTATGATCTGTAGACCTCTTCTCCTGAATGGGCTGGTTGGCCATACATTACTGGCTTTATCTTCCAGCTTCAAAGACTCACTATCCATCCTTTCCTGTAGTTTGTAGTACTTTTTCAGGAATGATAGACATGAGCACAAAAATAAAGAACTTTGAAAAAAGATGAGTATTGGAGATTGTTGAAAACTGCTTGGTGGTGTTGCTATTGTTTGTATTGCACCAGTGCCTTATGTAGTATGCAGTTACTGCATGTAAAGCTGTATAAGGGGAAAATACTCTTATTTGTTGTGATGTTAGCAACTCAGTGCTCTTGTTTCACTGCAGAGCGTTTCATGAACAAGACTTTCTGACCACATGCTTTGCTTTTTCATACCCTCAAATAGGGTAACATAATGTGATCAGGCAAAGCCGTGTATGATAGGACAAATGCAAAGCTAGCAGTTACATTCTGATGAGGTCCTTAAATTAATTTAGGATCTAGGGCTAACCATTGAAATATCTTTCAAGGGGATTGAAGGGAATGCAAAATCTGCTAGTAATATATTTCCTAGTTTTTATTTGTGAATAAAATTTTAAGAAAAGTCAGATGAGGTGGTTTGGTGGCTGTTCTTTCAGCACTGTGAAAAAGGGTATTTGAGCCTGGGGGTTTTGTCTTTTGTTTTCCCAAAAGTTAAGTTATATTGAATGTGGATTCATTTAGACAGAATCAGTGTTGAGCTCCACCCAGGTTGTCCAGTCATTATAAAACTCTTGCCATCTCCAAAGCTGGACTAAGATTCCTGAAACAATTTTAAAGCATGCTGCATGGCCTCTCCCACAGAGCGCATGTGAACAGTATTATTAGCTAGACAGAAGTATTTTTCAGACTGTCTTACACAGGAATTTAAAACACAGGTGGAAACTCCTCCCAGCTTGTTTAGGTACATTACTTCTCTCATAGTCTAGTAGTTCACAGTAGTCAATTAAATGTGCTGTGTGTATATCATTAGTTAAGATTAATTATACTTTGGTAATGAAAAAGAACCTATTTCTTTAACTTGCATAAAAGTAACAGAAATAAATTAATTTTTTATTTATTCTTGATTCATCTGGTTTACGGCTGTGTAGCTAAAAATGCTGTGACAAGCGTAGCTTGTTTTACTTAACTTCCTTTCTGGGGAAAGGCTGATTAGGCAGGGCTTTTACTACATTAATCTTCTTAAATTTTACCAGTCATCTGTTTTCCTGCCATGAACTTTGGCATATGATGGAAGAGAGGAAGAGACAGAGACAAGCTAACATTCTCAGTGACTTTGGGTAAGGCAACTGGCAGCCCTTCGCAGCAGGAACCTAGAAATCTTGTCTGTGTGGATGGAGCAAGTGTGCCGATCTCTCTTCTTCCACCTGAAACGACAGTGGCCTTGAAGCAGGTTCTGTTTGACGTTGTGCACAACCTCAAAGGACAGAAAAATCTTCGTTGTCGTGCTTGGTAATTGCATTAACTCTGTTCGAGGATTTTTAGTGTGCTCATTCACATCTTTCTCTGGCATCATATGGGTGAGGAAGAAAATACTGTTTCTCTCTAAGTATTTTGTTGTAAGCTATGTATGTGCATATGGGTGGTATGTGGTTGCATGCATCACAACTGTGAAAGTTTTTACTCTTGATTTTCAATAGGCCCATCTCTGGCTGTCGTGGGCTGTTGCAGCAGTTAGGAAGAGTAGATCAATGACCGTTAAAGTCAGCCGAGAACCTTCCATTCTGCGCCCCCCCCCCCCCCCAGTATTTTCCATGTTAGGAAGCTTTCAGAAATTGTCAGAGCTTATGGGCTGTTCTTTCGTGAGTACACATCTTCCTCCCAAGTTTCCTTACAGAACTCAGAGAAGGAAGTGGCTTGATTAGCTTCCCCCAGCCCTCACTGTGGCTTTCCGTGGTATGAACCATTAAACTCATTAAGCTAATAGCAGAGAATGGAAAAGAACAAGATCAGAAGGAAGATGTTATGCCTGTTCTTATCCAGTCCTTTCATTCTCTGAGGATCTGACAGGCACAGGGAACTTAACAAGGATCTGGGGTTTGCAGTCACCATCTGGCCCTCTGTTTGTCTGGCCCTCTTTTGGCCTTTTTCTTTTGTTCTCTTTCTTACTTTTTTGTCTATCTGCCTCTCTCTTTCAGCTGGGTGGGAGAGCTGTCCTAATATCCTTCTCCCTTGTAATATGCACATAAGATGTGATGATCGATTGCTTTAAATCAAACCTTACATTCATCACAGAAGCACCCTGTAGTTATGTCAGCTGGCAGATTCTGAGTGCAGTATGTTTTATTGCTTTGCAGACCAAGAGGTAATGCAGTGATGGTGATCTTTGTTGCTTTTATTTTCCACCCAGTGTATAGTATCAACTTTCTTCCAGCTGATGAAGGCAAGTCCTTCAACAACCAGGCTCAGCTTTCTAAAATCAGGGGGTGGGGGGGAAAGGCTATAGATGACTCCCTTTCTTGCAAATGAGGGAACACAGTGCCTCTGCAGGAGTACAGGGAGAATGTTGGTAATGCTTGGTGCTGTTGTACAGAGTAGTTGCATCTGTTGTGGAAAGCCGTTGCACATGATGGTATGATACATCATGCATTGGAAGATTTCCAGCTTTGACCGTGTAGTTTGGCAATATTTTCCATGTCAGAAAGAATGATGTGTAATAGCCTCTGGAAGTAAAATAGAAGAAATTCAATCTTGAACCCAAATTTTAAAATAATCAGATACATTTACTTGATTCTTGTTGAATCTGATTAAGTGACTGTCCAAAGGATAGAGTTTGATCTCTGGCATGGATTGTGAGACAAGCCTGACCTGTCTAGCTGAGAGAACCATTGGGTAAATGCGAAGTATAGCAAATAACTTTTTATTTCATGTCTATAAAATGCTATGATCAGACATTAGTTTGTGATTTTAAAAGTAAGAGTGTGCTGGTGTGTGTTCTGTTGAGAAGTATATGCCCTTCCTCACTCTCTGTTGCTGAGCAGTGCTGAAAATTTGTATGGATAGCTCTGATGAATTTTTTTTTCTTCAAAGTAATGCATCTGCTATGAAGGAATCTGTCTTTTGTGAATTTCTTTTTGACATCACAGTGAAACCATTTCATTCAAAATATAAGTTTCAGGACAGGAGATGTTCGTGCAGCCCTTTCTTCTTTTCTGAAAAATTTCAGCAGAAAAAATGAAATGTCACAGTGCCCATCAAGACTTTTCACAACACACACCCTTGTGCAATAAGCCCGGTTCACTACGTCTTAAACATGCTGATTTTGGATTGATGCCAAATTTATAACCAGTATTACAAATGCTCAAACATTGCTCAGCCTGGCAGCAGTAGCAGTGGTGTTGATGCTTCCCTTTTGTTTCCAGGTAATCCAAAGTCTTTCACGTACTGAGCATCTGTGCAGTGTTCTTAATTCTCGTTTTGGTAGGAGCCGAAGGCAATGTAGAGCTGAACCTATAGAATACCTCAATACAGCATTTAAATTTTCCACTGCAAAACAGTGGTTTCCTAAGAAGGAAGAGAGGGCAGAAAATACAGATGTCCATTGATTTATTAATAGACAGTGCTTTTAAAAGTGTCTGCTGTATCCATTTTCCAAGGAACATTGGTTTCAGCGCTGGCAGGGATTGTGGGGGTTAGGTGGAAATAAAGTACAGCCCTGAGCATTTTAACACAGAAAATGAGTAATTTCAGGAAGACAGGTAAATACTGAGATACACTCAATGTTCACACCATCTCTGAAGCTCAGGCATGTAATATCTTGAAATAAAATGTGGTGCTTAGAAGTTGCATGGTCTTGTCATTATTCCTTTATCCCTCCTGCAAAGAACAGTCTTTGTTAATTTTAGTTCCTTTCACGATTCTTTGGCTTCCCTGGCACCTTTTTTGGCGTATAATCTAACTCTTTATTTGCTTTGTATAAAGATCCAGAATCTGACTAAAGAATCTGTTTGTGCTGTGGTCTGAAGGTTAACTGATGCATTTAGACAACAATAACTCTTTATTTTACCCTGAAGCAGTACTTTAGTTGTGTACCAAAACTTCACAGTCCAGTTGCAAGATCTCAGTGTCTTTGATGTTCAGAAAAAAAACCCTTACTTCAGCCATCTCTTCAACTGTGATTGACAGCCAGCCATCTCTGTGGTAGAATTTGGCATGTGCATAGCAGAATGGCATCACTGCGGTATGTGTAAAATGTGTGTCAACAACGTCCACCCTTTAAGTTGGGACATAAATAAAACTCTACCTAATTCATAGTGTAGGGGGGATTTAGAGAAGCAGTATGGTGCTACTCTGCTCAAGTATGGTCAGCATATGTTTTGAGTAGTAAAGCTTGGAGCAGAAACCTGGGGGGAAAATGCCAAAACTTTTGCTAAATAAGTTGTTTTAGGACTTGTGATTTTAGACAGAACTTACTGGGTAGGGTGGGTGGGTGGGAGAGTGACAATGAGTGGGAAAGCTCGTGAAAAAAATGGTACTTTGATCCAGTGTGCTGGTGGTCTCGGACAGGATGAGATGACAGCTCTCCCATGGCCTCAGTGAATGCCCGGACTAAAGTGAAGCAGTGGTGTTCGCAGTAGTTGTGTCCAGGGGAGCTATGGGGAACGTGTGTGCCCACAGGACCCGCATCCACAATTTGGGGATGTTCTCCTAACAGGTGCATGATGCAATCTCATCATCTGACAGACAGAAGACTTGGTAGAATCTGTTTCCCCCGTGCTTAGGTGAGGGTTCATGGCAGCAGCACCATATTAATCACCACTGTTCCTATTAGTTTTCTCAGTTGGTTTCACTAGAGCAAGGGAAACCAGAATGGAGCACTACATTTGTTTGGAAGTGAAATTTTGAGAGAAGAGTTTTGTCTTCGTACCTGAAAATGTAGCAAGACAGCAATATTTTCTTGCTTCAATCTTTTTTTTTTTTTTTTTTTTAAAAACAGTTGTTAAACTACCTCTACTAGTGCACTTTGATCTTAACGTCAGAGTGCTTTGGTCATGGCAGCACATGGGGTCTGTGCTGAAGCAGTGAGTTCAGTACTGATCAAAGGCTGTTCAACAGGTTATTTTAATGTACTCATTTTTTGGTGTACTTTATGCTGTGACAAAACATACCAGATCCTCTGTGAAATGGGCAGTCAGTGAGTAGCGATGCCAACCAGAAATGGATCTTAATTGTAGGTGAACCATTTGCAAGCTTTTTTCATGAGATAATGTTGCGTGAAGGTGAAAGGAAGAAAATGTAGTGTTATTACTGATCACTTTGCAAGTAAGGCCCTAGAGTTTTTTTAAAAATGCCTAAGGTTTTTTATATTTTAATTGTTCATGTGAGAATAGATACTGTGTTGCCCCATAGGCTGAACAGTGCACTACTACACGCTGTATTCTATGGCTGTTTCTTTCCCCTATGTAATATGTTATGGTTTGGCTAATGTATATTACTTCAAACCTCTTTTTGCATAGGGAATGTCTGTAAAAGAGGGTGTGGAAAGTGTGCTTTGAATACCAACATATTCAGAATTAAGCACTGGAAAAAACTCCCATCCAGAGCTTGACTATTAAGTAGTGTTTCATAGTTCCAGCTCTGTTTTTGATGTCAAAGCACGAAGACCTATTTCTGAATTATTTCGTTGTTCCTCTCTATGCTACTGATACAAAATGAAGTTTTCTGTCAGTGATACTATCACAATGACTTTGGGAAAAAACTTCCAATTTATCCTATACTTCAAAGTTCTTCTTGCTCCAAACATAGGAGCCCCCTCAGTCTGGTCTCTTGCCCCTCTGTCAAAAAGAAAAAAAAAAAGGAAAAAAAAAAAAAGTCTTCTGTATCTTTCAGTGTTGTTTGGGCTGATAAAAACCACCAGGGTTTTCCTGTTCCGTTGTACTCTTTCTGTATTAATGGATGGCTTTTTTTTGTGCTGAAGCTGATCACGCAGGAACCTGAGGGTAGAAACCTAAATTGTTCTCTATCCTCTTCAGCTGACACTGTAAAGTGTTTAATTGTGACTATTCCAGTGGCAGGTAAATGGAACTTCTGTAAAATGGCTTTCTGCTTAAAAATAGGGTTTTCATTTTGATTTTGATAGGGCAAGGTGTTGCATCTGAAATTCTACCTCATGGAAAGAGAGGTGGCCCGAGAGAGTTGGCAGTGGAGCTTCTTGCATCTGGAGTGGTTGGTTGATTTCCAGGTTGACACTAGAAATTACCATCTCTTTGTTCTTGAATGTCCTTTGTTAAATGAGCTTTATGGACACTTGACTGCATTATGCATCAAAACTTGCTGGTTTTTAAATGAAATATAGTGCCCAGATTATGCACAGTTGTTGACCACAACAGACTTGTTTCTTTTTGGTTTTGCTGCTGTCCCCTGGTCAGAGTGTGATGACAGGAGAGCATGGTTTACTTTGTGCATGAATCTTCTTGTTCTAGTTTCAAAGTCTGAAATTGGTATAAACTTAGAACTTGCTGATTTTGGTGCTTTAAGTATGCTACCTCATCTGAGTCATCATGTCTAAGCAGTGTTTTGCTATAAAACTGAAAAGTTGTCAGGTGGGGCCTTCTGCTTTGCTAAATAGTTGAGTATGGTAACTTTGAATACTGTCATTTTGTTTTGCTCTAGAAACGAAGAGGAGGGGACTGTGTTTATCATCTTTCAAAAATACTAGTTTTCTACTTGGGGAGATGTGAATTCTTTACTTCTAAATAATTTAAAGTTCATCCATGTTTTTCCTAAACTCTTGATCCTTTATGTACATAGTAAATCACGCATCAAAACAAAATTCCTGCTGTGTTTCAGTTGCGTTAGCAGAAAGTCATTTTTACGTGAAAACATCTGTTACAGGGGATGCAAACTTCACCATGTATGATGACCATTTTTAGAAGGCAAGGAGACAGCATTTATAGCAGATGCCGCTGTGGGGTTGGTCCTTGTGCCCACCCAGAACCTCAAAAGCTTGATGATCCTCTGGTTTTATGGTTGTCACTGAGAGACAGCAATGCAACCAGAAGGTGTAATACTCTGTGCATTTGTGTTGGCCTCATGATATGGAAAGTTATCCCGTCAGGAGATGGCTGCAGCATCAAATGAATATTATTGTTCTTTTATATGTATTTAGACTGATCAGTATGAAAATATATGTTACCTCTGCATTTTTTTGTGTCAAAGTGGCAGCTGCAATGGGCCGGACGCCTGCTTTTTATTGCTGATTCAAACAAATAGTAGTTGCTGTTAGCAACTGAATGATAAAACCCAATTTAGGAAGAATTATAAGGTTTCCATAGCTTCAAAGTTTTATTGGCAGACTTAGTAGCTCACAGTGTTTCTTTTCCTCTCTCCCCACCATGTAATCATGAGGCTACAATCTATTTCTGGCCACTTTCAAGAGGTTATTAAAAATTATGGTTCTAGTTTGTAACAAGAGTTTATTTAAGGGAAAGTAAGGGAGAGGCAAAATTGCCTTCTGGGGACTTGTGTAAAGTCTGTTTGTCTCTCCTGTTTTCTTTCAAGCTTCTCACTAAATCTTTTGAGTGCCACGGCAAGGTCAGGAGGCAATCTGGAAACAGATCAAGTCGTGGAAAGGTGTTCCTGAGTATTTAAAAATATCTCAGTTTGCTCCTTATTTGCTTATATTTTTGAACTTCATTTTTTAAAGTCCTGTGATGTTGTCCTCCAATAAAATATAAAGGTTGCAGCCATTTCAAACTGTGAGGTGTGGACATTCCTGAAATAATGTTTCTCAATCATTGTGAGACTGCTGTTCTGAGGAGTAAATTTCTGTTTCAGAGGTTGAAATAAATATCATTGGTTTCAATATCATATGTATTTCATAAAAAAATAAGTAATACCACGTAGAGTATTCTAAATGTGTTGCAAAATAAGTGAACACTATGGTTATTTTTCTTTTCAGATTTCAGGTTAAAAATGTTAGGTATTTTAGGACTGAGCTTTTTTCCCAGCCTAACACTCATGTAGAAAATAACATTTCTGTGCTGTTGACTACTGCTGATCATATTTGGATGTATCAATTAATTTCTGAACCTACAATCCATTAAATAATTATTTTTGCTAAATGTGCCATATGTTTTGAGGGCATAGTTGAGTAACATAGCATCAATGGTTTGTGTTTGACAAGACGTATAATTTCTTATAAATTGAATGATTTTATAAATGTGGCTTTTGTTTGGTTATCTTTACACAGAGATAATACAGAGTTTTGTACAACCATGTTCAGCGGTGGCATTAAAGGACTGTAGAAAGGAATGGTTGCTTCTAAAGAACTTGCTCTGCTTTTATATGCTGCGTAATCATAACTCACATACGCAGTGCAGAAGTAACAGGAAGGGCAACTGAGCCTGGGCTAACAGAAACAGGGGCTTTGTTTCACATATTCTGGAATAATTTGGTTGCTAAATTAATACCTACTTATCTGGCTACTGAGTCATATGAGAATTGCAGTCATAGAACTAATCGAAAAGGGATGCTTTTGAGCCCATTTTCAGCAAGTTAATATGGCCTTACTATGCTTTCTATTTCTAGTGAATAGCCTGCCACAACAGAAGGGAGCTAGAACGGGGTAGTAAGTGAACCGTCCAGGAGACACAATAGCCCTAGGACCCCAGCCACATAAAGGGCGCATATGAAATATAATTCTTATGGAAATAATTTTCTTTTTTTTTTCTTCCAAGAGAGCTCTCTAAGGACCCGATCATTTAGAAACGTACAGATGCATGCTTCTTTTAACCATTAGGACAGCGATTGTTCCTTTCATAATGTATACTTTTAACCTTTGGCTTATAGTACAGAGCTCGGAGTTATAAATACAGTGCTAAGTAAGTTTCAACCTTATATGGTCCTTTGGGAGATGAGAGTGTCCTTGCTACCTATGCTTGAGTCTGTCTATTTGTTGTCAACTTGTGTCTTAACAGGGTTAATGAGCTCTCATTACCTATTTGTGTGCCTGTCAGGCCAAGCCAGAGCAGGCAGGAGCAGCCGCAGGCTTTAATTTCTGCTGTGATCCAGTGGCACTTAGCTTTGGTTTTAAACTTATGATTAGGACTGACACTTTGGCCAAAATGTCAATACCGGGCACCAGATCTGAGCCTCTGGGGGTGAGATCCCTCGTGGGCTGTGGGTGGGGAGGCGCGGGGCTGCGTCAGCTCCCCTGGAAATTGGCTCTTGGGAGCAGAAACCCATCCATTTGCCAGAATAACACAGTGCAAGAAAAAGGTCTTACGATATGCTTCCGTCTTGCAGAAGGTTTCTGCCACTCCTTGTCTTTGAAATAAAGTGCTTTTGCTGTGACATAAAGCAACATGACTGCTTTCCTTTGAACAAATTTTGGGATTATCGTGCCTTAATTTTCTGAGAAGGAAACTTTTGTTTACTTCAGGTGTTGCGGAGCCTGAAACAACTTCGATGTTGAGAGAAAGCCATGGCTGTGGAAGCAGTAGTCTTAATTTTATAGGCACAGCATGTAATGTCACCCCAGTGGGGCTGCCTTTATATAGTTCCTTTGATCTTGTCTGTGTTTTGGACTGGCCACAAACGTTGTATTTACAGTCACGGCCACATGAATGATCTGAAAGATGATGTGGTTATCATGGGATTAAATTGAACACTGAGATTAGTGATGAATGAGTTCTGGATGTATCGCTTGCAAATAAAGTTATTTCTCTAAAAATACACTTGAAAGCATAGAGGATATGATGTTTTCACGTCAGTAGCATGAATTTGGATAGCTGTCTTAATCTGAGATCAGGAACTGTTGGGGTTGGGGATCACACTGGCAACTGTTGTAGCATGCCTCTGTGAAAACAGAGTATCCAGTTCTGTCTTGTTGAGCATGTTTTTGTGCTAATAAGGTTATCTGCACCAAGACCAATGTTCGCTTTCCTTGATAAATAATGTGCTATTTCAAGGAAGGCACAGGTTAAAAAGGTACCTGGATATCTTGTTTACTATGTAATAAATGGAGGAAATAATTTTAGTTCATTTCACTTGCTGAAGTATTTTCCATGAATGAATATATTCTCTGAATTTTCAGACATGAGGTAATAGTATCTTTTCCTGTTTGTTTTGGGGGGTTTTAAGGTGTAATTTACAGGGAGACGTCAGGTTTTACGGAAACTTTAATTTTTTATTTCTAGGAGTGCAGCCAGCTTCATCTTACAATATTTCCTGAACTGTGTGTTGGATTTTTGTTTTAAAGAGAAAGCTGTAAAGAAAATGGGGGGGGGGGGGGGGGGGCGGCAGGGTGTGAGTTGGGGGGAGTGGGGTGCTTGCCATTCATAGATAGCAGCCTGTGAGTTTAAAAGAATAATCAGCAGGGAGAACCTTGTCATATCAGCTAGGCATAGCAAGCAATTCAACTTAAGATGTTGATTGTGGTGATGATACTTGGGCATTCCCCATGGCTGTTTGCATCAACATGATGACTGGAAACATCTAATTTTTTTTTAAAAAAGCACCAACAATGCTAGCCACACTGTGAATTTTTGTGTAAGGACAAAGCATCTCCTTGTATCATGGCAGCAGTCTGTCTGCTTGTGGGTTATCTTGTGATACCTGCCCTCATGTGTATAGCAGGAGTGGCATGCAAAGAGGAACAGATGTGACCCTCTGAAGTGAGTTCTTAATCTAATTTGGCACCCCTCAAACAGTGATTTTGGCTGTCTTAATTCATTGTCTTAATTTGGTTGTCAGTATTTACCTTTCATTTTGAAGGGACAGTGGAAGAAAACTCCTAGAGTTAGGAAACTTCACAGAGAGTCAGGTGTGTTGATTTTCTAATCGACTTCATGGAGTCCTCCATGTAGTTATGGAAGAGCTGAACAGAAGAATTGCCTTTATTCAAAAACTGTTTTGCAAGTCTCTGAAAAACAGTGGGAGACTTCAGTTTGTGCTTCATAGGCTATTACCTACTTTTACTTTTTTTTTTTTTGTAGTTTTTGTCCTGCCCGTCGTTACTTACCAAAACGATGTCTTTCATGCACAGGATGAATTACCAACCACAACTTTTAAAATTAAAAAGTAGTCCTGGACTGAAAGTTTACTGACTAATAATGATAATAATAATGATGATGTTGATGATTATCTATAGAACAAGAAAGCAGAAAATAGTGGGAAATCAGATCACATCAGACTTCTCAGTCTTGGAGTGCATTAAGGACAGTCTCATCAGTGTGAGGAATATGCCAGAGATTTTCTCGCAGCTGGTAATTTAGCACACATAAGGATCTGAATTCTTGTGCTTTTCAGTCTCTAGGCAATCTGTGCCAAGTCTAAAAACTGAATGTAATGGGATAATAGTGTAATAGTATAAATCCCTTGTGTAATGGTAGCTAAAGCAAACAAATTTTCAGCATAACCTGACTGTATAGCAAATGTGGCTGTTGAAGTAGGAACTGTAGTTGTGAGCCACTGGATACTTCATCTTTCTGTGACAGTGTTCAGGAACAGCTAAATTAATTTAAGCTTCCTGAGTGGAAACAAAATCATGCTTAAATCAGATTAGTCGGAGCCTGCAATGAGAGTTCCTATTGCAAATGTCTATTGCGAATAGACATTTATCTTAAATTACTGTTTCAAAGAGAGATTTTTTAAAAATTGTTTGTAGCTCCCTTGAATAGTGTCATACTGAGAGAGCTGCAGTCTGAAGGACTGTGTCCACAGAACAGATGCATCAGGGACAAGAGCGGTGCCGACTTCTGACACACTGGTACGCTGATCCGTAAGGACCACCTACGGGGAGAGAGGGTGTAATTCAATTTCCACACTCATTCAGTCCCCATGTCCATCAAGGTTGCTAGTTGTGAGGGAAGATTTTGTGATATGGATGGGTTTTTTAGTAGGACCTGAACTGAGGCAACTAAGTTCATTTCACCTAGCTACCTTTTTTGTTTGTTTGTTTTTAATGTTGCATTTCTTCAGAAAGAAAGTTTATCTAGAAAAGAGTATTTAAACTCCACTATAAATGTTTAGCCTCTCTTTTCCATTCGGTAAATCTTTTTTGCATACAGGACCATATGCCAAAAGTACACTCATCCTTTTACAAAGTTGGAAGTACATAGACACTGTGGACATATTTCCTGCAGCTCAGAAGCCAAGATTCCCACAGTATGGGTATGTAAAGGTGTCAGGATTGGCTTCACAGTGTATGCATAAATAAAAACCCCTAATCTTCTCACACAATGAATTATTGTAACAATACGTTACATTCTGGTTTTATAGCTGAGGTGTAAATTGTAAGCCTTCCACGCAGGGCCTTTCAAAGTTGCCGTTTTCACTGTTTACTCATGCACATCTGGCTGTTTCCAGTTGCAGAAGCCAGGGCTTAGCATTTGTCTATTTGCCTACATGGCCACAAATCATTTCTATAAACTATTTAGAGTCAACTTACTAGAACAAGTTTTTGGACAGATCTCCAGTGACCAAAAGCGTATGTCAGAAAATGCCTTGATAATACATACTTCTTATGCATTGGTTATGTGCTTTCTTGGTTTAGATTCTATAGTAGCTTCCTGCTAGCTTCTGTGTTACGAGTTGGAAAATACAGCTGTACTGAATTTCATCATTCTATAAGTGTGTAGGTTAGCATGATTTTATACTGCTCTGCACACATATATTACTTTGAAACCTTTTTTTCCCTATATTAAATTAATTTGACCCATATCACTATATATGATATCCCTAAATAAGAACGGACACAGTGTGCAGATGTCCTCAACAATAAAAGCTGTGAACAAGGTGGTTAGGAGTACGTTATGTGTTGACTTCAACCTCTGCTAGATTTGAGCAAGGCTGCAGCCTGCAGCAGTTTATGTTATGCTCTTTAATGTTTACATGTTTCGGCTTTGTGCTGAAAGTTTAAAGCCAACCAAAGAATATAAAATGTCAAAATAAATTTAAATGATCATAGTGTGTGTATGTTAAAATGATTACTCAGAAGGTGCTGTGTGCCCCACCCTACAATCCTTATGCAGATGAGTTTCACTGAAATCACTGGGAATTTTGTCTCAACAAGTACTGCTGCAAAATCAAGTCTGTTATGTCTTAAATGCTTAACACATAAATCTGACAAAGCAGTTGCAACTCAGATTCCCTAGTTTCTAAAAGGTATGTTCAAGTCTCTTTTCAAGCAGTAGGTAGCCCACGTAGCACAACAAAAAATAAACTATTAATGTCCACTATGCAAATGTGTTTGATTTTAATATTGTCAGAAATAATGTGATTGTGTCCTCCTTTTTGTTATTTTTGTTTCTTTAACACTGTTGTTACAAGATGGTTCTCTGAGGTTGTTTCAGTTTTAGCCTTAAGTCAGTTTAGTCAGATGTGTTCTGTCAGCATTCATAAACTGTTGCACGTATCCATTCAATGTACTATGTTTTTGATGTTGTTTTGCTTGTTCTTTGGGTTTGTACGAAATTTATATTTTTCCTAGTAACAGCGTATTATTATATGCAGACCTGCCAGAAAAGTAGTGCAAAACTGTATCTGTGCTTTGCATCAGGACTGACTAATTTGCTCTGCAAAGCAGTTATTTGCAAGTTTTGATGAAGGCACTATGTGCAAAAAATGTACATAACATTTATCTGAACAGTAACTTCTCATATTGCTCCATTCAAGTTGTAATAAAATCTGTTTTAAAAATGCGCTGCAGATTCGTTTTTCCATATATTTGCTGATTTGTATAATTGGGGAAAATTGATTTATGGTTATTCACAGTAGGACTTTTTTCACAGTAGGACTTTTTTCACAGTAGCAGTATATCAGGAACATGCAACTAACTTTAAATACATAGGCAAGCTCTCTTGTGCCAAACTAAAGTGCCTGTGATATTTACCTAATATGTTTATTGAAGTGTCACATTATATAATTTAATTATTAAAGTCTATGTGGTAAGTTAATATAGCTGGAAGATTAACATCAAGTTTAATGTTGAAAAATACAGATCCTTGATTTGAGCCTGTTGTCTCCATGCTTGACTTTCCTTCTAGTATTTTTTTCATTTTACTTTTCATTGAATAGTAATTCCACTTCAGTCAAGGCTAATTCTATCTGCCTTTCATAAAAAAGGTACTTTAAGCACAGCTTTGAGCATTGTTCCAAATACAAGCTAATTGTGGAATACTGAAGGTATTTTGTATGAGAAATAGAAATATGTGGATTTTTTCATAGTAATTGCACAAAATGCAACAGTTTTTACTTCTGTTTATAGCCATTTAATTACTTTTATATTTGCTTTGTATTAAAACTTAGAAATGAAAATGTGGTAAAAAATGAGTAAGAGCAAAATACCGTTTGACAAAATCCTTCTGTAGGTGCTAGGTAGCATCGTGTTATGTGTGATTATTCTGCCTTGAATTGTGTATTACTGAATTTAGTCGTTTCAGCCACAAATAGAAAAAATTTATTTGTAGTGTTTCCCAGTTTCCAGGTATGTTTGGCTGTCGCCCTTACATAAACACCACCACTGAAAGCCTTTAGACGAAGCTCAGGAGGATTGCACAGAAGTAGCTTAGGAATGGCTTTTGAAAACGTAGTAGAAATATTTTCTGCGCCTGAAGTGCCAATGACAGCATGTCCCGCGTGTGCCTCCCGCTTGCTTCTGGGGAAGGTGGCCTTGTGCGTGCACGAGCAGCCACCTCATGGCTGCAGTTTATTTTGTAGTGTTTCAGCTCAGCCCTCGCCTCCACACACTGCATTCTGGTGATGGTCTCCTTGGGAAGTGCGTCGCCCTAATCAAGTGCCAAATAAGGAAAATGTGGGAAAATGAGAAGCACGAGAGAGTTTCAACTTCAGTTATATTGAAATACGGGAAAAAAAAAATATGGGGGCTTTTAAAAGTGGTGAATGGGTGGAACGTGTAAAGTCTCCGTGGGAAGAAAATGTCATCATATCAATGGATTATTTTTTTTTTTTTGCAGCATTTTCTTGCCTTCTGTTGAATTTCATGATACAAGCATGCTTTTTTGTTCCCCTCTATTCCCTGTCAAAGCTCTCTCTTTCAATCGAGCAAAGTACATTCGTTTTCTGTTTTGTTTTTTAAATGCTTAACTTGAAATCTAGTCAGCTTCAAAATGTTAGTGAAAAATATGTAAGATCCACCCCCCCCCCCGCTTTGTTACTTTGCCAAATTTTGTGGTTTTACAATCCAGTTTCCTGGAGAGGATTTTTAAAAATTATTATTGTTTTTTTTTTTTCCTCTTCCCTGTTGCTGTGTGAGTAATTTAAAAAAAAAACAAAAAACCAAAAAAACCCACAAAAGCAAAAACTGGAGAGAAACTGTCTGGAGGAAACAGCAAGATGTCCAACATTAAGTAAACATTCCAAAAAAAAGAGGAAAATCCAATCATAAAGAACTGAAAAAAAACAATGTATATAAAATAAGTTAAAAAAAGAAAAAGAAGGAAGTTAGTGTAATGGAGCTCACATTTTTCTCTTACAGATAACCTGCAACCCATTTTTAAAAAGCAGACAACAATATTTGATTTAGTGCTCTAAACAGTAGCAGGTATAAGTGGAAAGGGGGAGAGGCATTCAAGAAATAACTGGCTAAACGCCAGCAGCATGTTTTCCCATGATTTTGAGGTCTCAGCAGCCTGACTTGCCAGCTTCCATTCTGTCTTTTGCAATTTTACGTATCCAACATCTAGATTAAAGTAATCTCTCTTGCTGTCTGCCCCTGGAATTTAGAGCCATGCTATGATATACAGAGCATATGTGTACCACCGCAGTACCACTGGCCTACACAGAGAGTGCTTATGGGTGAAATTGGAAACCTGAGCTTTAATAAATAAATAAATAAAGGAAGGAAAGAGGTATTGTATACATTGAGAGGCCCTTAATTTGGTTTCCTTACTGTGTGCAGCAAATGCTGTCATTTGCGGGGTTCCTAAGCATAAGTCAATAATTTTCAGTATTCAGGCCAATAAGCTCTAAGTGCCCTGGCGATATAAATTTAGCCATGCTAAAGGCAGTCACTACAGTTTGGGGTTTTGTCTTCCTCCCTGCCCCCCGCTTTACTTTCAACTCAGTTTAAACTGTACAGTCAAGGATCCCAAGGGGACTGAAAAAAGGGAAAACACGTTTTCCAGAGAAAACCTGTCCTCAGCACTGTGTGGGACTTGGGCGGCTTTGTGAAAAAATTGCGTGCTCTTATATCACAACATGTCTTTGTCGTTACTTTCCTGTTCTTTCCCTTGAGATACCTCTCAGAAACGTACGGATCCTTATTGTTTTGATCCATGCAGATAGATTCAAAACTAACCAGCATTGTAAACACTTTGTTTCTATTTGGACAAACTATTTTTTTATCACAAATGTTAATAGACAAGGGCAGTATGTAATGGGAAGGCTGCTTATTTACACTGGTTTTGTTAATGATGTAGACCTGCTGAAACACCATTGCTTTATTTGTTTATTCCAGCCAGACTCCCTGTGAGCTGAGATTGGTGGTGTGAAATCATGCAGACCAGTACTTATGGTTTACTGTAAGCACGGTAATTATATAGTATTCATAATTAACAGAAACTACAGTTTCAATTGACTATTAGTTTTTCCTTTTATGCTTTTATTTACATTAAAATTGCATATAAAATAAGGTGCAGTTATTCTGAAGATTAAGAAATCTGTGCTGCCCTTGGCAAACCTCGGTGCACCTACTTATATTTCAGCTATTAAAGCGAAAGGATATGTTTATTGCTTATATTTCCTTGAAGTCAGTGCGCTAGCACCTGAAATTAACAGAGCTTTTAGGTGAATGGACGCTCTCATCTTGTTACAGAAAGCAAGAGGATAACATTTCTTCTTCTGTTTTTGTCTTTTAGAAATCCGTATGTGTTCAGGGGCAGATGAAAAAGGGCTTTACTTTTATGTTGTTATTGCCCCTGGAATTGTAAGATTTGTCAAAACTAGTTTCATGTTGTTTAAATGCCAAAATTAAAATTTCTAATTAATGTGATTATTAGATGAGAGATAATGCTCCCAGAAGAGCACTGAATGAAAAGGGCTACAGTACAGAAAAGGAGGAGGGAAGGAAAGAGGTGGAATATGATCACCAAGAGCAATATGTAATTGCAAGGGTGGAGCATGTCCAAGACTGGTTTGTGATTGGATTTAGATTAAGAAGAAGAGCTTGTGTATTTAGTCTGAAGAGAAGACGAATATTATAGAGGCACCACAGTAAAGGTATAATCAGGTTAAAGGACTTTGTGCTCTTGCCAACTGAGTGGAACTGAAATTGCATTTCCAGTAAGTATACCCTTGTCTTTCGGCCCTTTCACAATAATACTGCATTTCTTTTGTCATGTGCCTTACCAATTCTTGGAGTAATTCAGTGGTTATGGCGTGTGTTTTGAATATCGGTGAAATTCCTTTCATATCACTTTCTTGCCTCTGTTGCCCATTTGCAATTAGTAGTGGTTAAGGACTTGGATCTATCGTGATTCACTTGTTTTAGGGGTGTTTATGAAAGAAAATTGCTGTCTCTTGCAGAGTTCAATCATAACGTTAAAACAGTAATAGTCAGCTGGGAGTGTTTTACCTGCCAGTGCCAGACTGGGCATTTACAGCACAGCCGGTATCTGTTCTGTGAGGTATTGTTCAGAGCCATATGAAAGACAGGCAATTTCTTTAGGAACAGTTTACAGTGGGGGGAATATATCTAATACCCATGTAAGCAGCTTCCCATGTCTGTTCGGATGTTTTTTCAAGGTTAAATTTTTTTCATGGTGAAATCTAAGGCTGTTTGGCATGTTTTTCCTTCCTTGAAGTGGATCTTTTGGCTTCTCTGGAATTTAGATGAAGATAATTGGCAAAATGAAGCAGATACGCTGATTCATAGCTAAGCTGATTGTGGGCAGGAGTTCACCCTCTTAACAATCTACGGTGAAATAACTATAAAGAGAAGGAGGAGATTTCAGTGTAGGCTGTCTGCTTTGCTTGGGCCACTCTAATGTACGCACTATGGTTGTGAGGCCCTCAATCTCCAGAGGTGCTGAGTGGGTTCGGTTCCCACCTCTCGAGGACTCGTGGGTATGTATACGTCCAAAAGTCAGTGCTGCACAGCTTCCCAGACTGAAGTCAGTGGTGCACAGAAACTGCTTTAAAACCTAACATATTGTTGTAGCTAAGATGTCTGTGTTTAAAAATAAGGGGTCAGTAAGAAGTGTTAAATTTCCAAGAGTATGTTGTTTATTTCAGTGTATTTTCAGACTGGATTGGCTAAAGTTGCATACAAATTAGTGAGTTTATTACATTCTGCAGAGAATAAGCAGCATATAACACAAATAGATGTATGAGCCTGTATAATATAATATAGAATCCTCATGTTTTGAGCTAGTTTGAAAAAAACAATAACCGTACTGTTGCTGCGAAATTCTACAGTGTGACTTTGCTATTCATTTATTAAACCCTGTAATATCCTTTTAAAAGGGACATTTAAGAGGGTCCAATGCTGTAAACTTGTGAGTATGTGTAGGCTGCTGTTCCTTTCAGTGGAAGTAATCACGCACGCAAAGTTAATTACACTTAAGTGTTTGCACCATTGTGCCCATGAACTGTGGTTGTCTTGGGGTTTTGTTGGGGTAGGTGATGATGTGTCCAGGATTTTGAGAGACATATTCAGGGGATTGCTTTTAAGCATGGGCAAGAAAACCACACAGCAAACTAAATCTCTATTGCCTAGTTTCAAAGAAAAGAAAAAAGTGCTATCGTTTTCTTTTATGTTATTTAAGATGGAGCTATGAAGGGTTAATTTTGCCAGTAGAAAATATTTACTCCTTAAAGTAGCCATAGCCATTCACTGTTTGTTACCATAGCTACCATACCTAATTTCAAAGCATTGCAAATGTCATTAGACTCATCCTAGATTAATGAATTGTTAAGTTCTCATTTCTAAAAAGTAGGAATTTGGTGATAGACACTTGTTTTAAATCAGGAAACTGCCTTGGACATTTTATCTGGAAAAATAATAGTGAAAGCAATCTCTTTTAAATCTCTTAAGGCTGAGAACTTTAATGCCAAGTTTCTTGCTGGAGGGAATTTTTATAGTTAAGTTATAAACACCTGAGAATTGCAGTTCATAATGGAAACTTCAGGTCTGTTTTAGCCACAGCAGCATACACAAATCTGAAATGAAATTTCTAGAGATTGATTTCACTAGATGGAAAGAGCTGATGGAGTGGGCACTTGCCTTTGCTTCTTAAGAGCAAGATCCATACTAAGCACATATTTTGCTTGTACCGTGGAATGGGTTGCATTTCAGTGTTGAAAAGCATTCATTACTTACCTTAAATTAGGTTTAAATGATGTTACCAAGCAATTTCTTAAATTAGTTGTGGGATTGCACTGTTTAAAGTTTTCATGTAAATAACTTGGTTCTGTCACTGTGCACAGCACTGTAGGTTCTCACTAAAGCTGACTTGCAGTCAGCTATTTCCATTAGTAGATAAGATTATGAATTACTGTTGAAGCACTGAACTTAGTGGTTATCCAGCCATTCGTATATAAATAATACTCTACTGCTGCACAATCAGCCCACTGCTCCCTGGCATTATCTGCTTGATTATTTTTGCATTTGTATGTAATTTCAGTGATTAAATGCTGGTCTTGTTCTCCTTATGCGAGTGAATATTCCCTTGAAGTTAGTGGGAGCTCTCCTTCCATAAAGAGTATAGAATGAGGCCATACGTCAGCAAATTTTTCACATATCCTTCCTGGCGATTAATATTTTCTCCTCTCCCTCCTTTCCTGAAGAGGGGTAAGTTAAAGTAGCATGCAGCCTTCGAAACAAACAAGTAAGTAAATGCTGTTTGGTAGAGGATAGGCTCCACTGCTATCGATTGCAGATTTGCTTGATGCCTGCTTACCAGGAAGTCCTACTGTGGCCCACAGGGGTTCCTCCAGGACCACCTAAAAAGGTCTGAGTTAAGCAGGACATGAAATGGCTGGAGTGGAACCCAAAAGTGCATGGGTCAGGAGTGGCATATGGGGCGTGCTCTGCTTTACACACGTTAGATCCTTTTGCTAAAGGGAAAATAGTATGGAAATGAACAACAGTAAATGGAATAATTCCTCTGCACGTTTATAGAGTGAACATAAATAACAACTTCAGAGTGGGGCTTTGGGGTTAGGATTTACTTTTATTTTTCTGCAACAACTGCTTTACCTTCTGCTTCCTCAGTCATTTGTGAAGCATTGGAAATTTTCAAATATCTTTAAAAGTGAAGGTTGTAGTAATTGATTGATGGAAAAGATCATAGAAAATCTCTTTTTGAAAATGGAGAACCTAGAACTCTCTTCCATTTCAGCAAGAATACTTGTCTGTGTGCCTGCTTCTGGAAATGAAGTTGCAAGTACCTGTATTTTATATAAATAAGTTAAATGATTCCAGGTATTCTGGAATGTGACACATAAACCCAATGGAGAGGGGGTGTGAAATTAAGGTCTTCTAAGCAACTCATTGAATCTTCCTTACAGAAAGATAAAAAAATAAAACAAAACAAAACCCCACCACCACCAGAATTTTTTAAAAATTATAGGACTTATTATTAAGAAATAGGGCTTTGGAGAAAAACTTCTCAGTGAGTTGTTGTGTGACCATATCTTTGTATGCTTATGTGCATATACCAATATTACAAATGAGCATAATAAATTACATTTATCCCTATTTTATAGGGAAATTAATATACTTAAAGCCTCTAGTTTTACCCTAACTGTGAGAGTGAATTTGTAAGGGAGTTTGTGCCTTAAATGTCATGTATTTTGTTCATACCCCTTCATCAATGTAGAAGTTTCTTAATATGTCTAAAATATTTTTTCTCAGTTTCTGTCACTTGCATTGTCATAAAACCAGCACACATTTCTATAATCACAAGAAAGTACTAATTTTCGTTTTTTCAGGGGAGCTCTTCAGAAGCTCTTTGTGCATCTACGTGCTTTGATGTAATTCTGTGAAATTGAATAGAGTTGTTCCCACACGAAGCTGTAGCTATGAGTCAAGAAACAAATCCATTAGCTGGATCTAAAAGTAATTCTTAATATTGTGTCTATATTGTACTGGTCAGTACATGTGATAAAATAACTCCTGCTCCCTTTCAATAATTCACGTATCTTCCTTGGCATTACAGAAAGTCTCATCTGAGAAACATGAGCAGAATGTAGCACTTTTGTCACATTTCATTTGGTAATTACTTCTGAAAACATCAGTATTTCAACTAACTTTTAGGGTTTGGTTTGCTATTTTCTTCTGTTGGTTTTTTTTTAAGAAGTCCTGCTCCTTCACACGCTAATGGTGTGCAAATCCTGTCTCAAGCCACTCAATTTCTTGCACTCCTTCAAGCTTAAAATCCGTAAGTCAAATTGCAGTTTGGAAAAGTTCATGTCCAGTAAGTTTCAGCTTGGATTTATTTTTATGGTTAGTTTTAATGCTCCTATATAGGATTTTGAAAGAGAAAATGTGGCAGCTAGATCCTTGCTAATAACTATAGCGTCTTTTTAAATAGCACTGAGCATAATAAGGGTGTCATGCAACACTCATCCACTTGTCCTCAGATCTTTTAAAGGCTTGGGGTTTTCTTCCCCAATGGTAATTGTCTTCCACAACAGTTTTAAATAAAATCTCATCCATATTTTTTAAATCAGGAATAAAAAGTAATGGGATACGCTTGTTCTGTTCCATGCCACACTCATCGCCATAGGATCTGAGTACCGTCTACAAGTGCATTAAGCAACGAACTAACATCTGTCATGTGTTGTTTATTGTCTCATCCTCTCACCCCAGAGAGAGCTGTGTGCAGCGGAGTGTTTTGTTTCAGAAAGGGTTTCCTGGGAGGGAGAAAGAGTTGCGCTTTTTTTTTTTTTTTTTTTTTCCCCTTAAGCACATGCCGCTATGTATTTGTACTAGAGGAGGCAAAACTGAGAAACTCGCCATGCATCTGGCATGGAAGATGTTGGTGCTTGTGACCAGTCCTTAGTTCACAGTGCAAGTTTTCGATCAGCCCATTAAAAAGTTCAGGCTCCCTTTCAAGAAGTCTGTGTGCTCTGAGTGGAGAACTTTGGAACAGAAGAAGAGCCCGGCTGACGCCTGTGATCCTCGGTTAGCAGTCGGAGGTGGCCTTCTCAGCGTCACCGGCGCAGGCTGCAGTGGCTGGGTGAGAGGTGATTCTGGTGGGAGCCACTGCAAAAACTAGACCAACGTAACAGGCGTGTGGTAACCTGTGTTGCTGGAGCTGCAGTGCAGTGTTCAGTACTAGTTACTGTCTGAAGTGCCAAAGGCTTCATTTTGAGACGCTGAGGTAATGGGGCTGAGAAGTGACAGCGGCTGTGGAACTGGATCACTTTCAGCCGCGATGAAGGAGTTCTCCCAGGCAACTGGAGATTTTTAATTATGGCCGTTGTGACATCTTAGTTAAAAAAAGAATCCAAGAAGCTGATGGTGGTGGATTGGTATCTCTGCATCTGCAAACTCTACATACTGCTCTTGTAAGTTCCCAACATCACCTACATAGTCTTAGGTTTAGATCTCATCTGTTACAGTTACATCTATTTTAAGGTCATCTGTGATTAAGGCTTGTGTATTGCTGAAACTTGAGTCCACTCAATCTGGTTGGTTGCATTCTTAACAAATTAAAAAAAAAAACAACAAAACCAAACAACAAAAAACCCCTAACAAAGGGTCAAATGGATGTGGTATGTTGGAAAAACTGTTGTGAGTATGCACAGGCTGTGTTAGACACACAATACATCAGAGCCAGATTCAGGTCAGAAGAAAATATTGCTAGCTGAGGTCTGGAAATGCAGTTGATCTACAAATGTTAAAAGACAACTAACATAATTATACATGAAATCACTCATCATCTATTGTTCTGAAATCAAAAAGGGTAGAAAAGAGAGTTGATTCTTGTAGATTCCAGGAGTAAAGGGTCAAGTGATGGAAGTGCAGTTTCCCATCTGTGCTTTAGTCCTTTCCTCCAGGAAGGCTTGTGACATTAGATGAACCTCGGCCAGCCCTCCCTTGTGAAGTGGTGTTGTACCCTGCAGCCATGAGGTAAGTGGAATTGATACGACTTTCTTCAGCAGCAGCAAGGCCAATGAAAGGTTAGAGGAGAAAGAAAGAAAGTTCTTGTCTCTGTCCTTCTTCAGGTTCTTTCTCTGAATGATGCGGGCTGGTTGGGGCAGATACAGTACCTTTGTGCTTGACTTACCAGAAAGGAACATGTTCTGGTGAAAAAGTAATGATCTCCCCAAGATCTGACCACACTGTAAGATTGTTGGGAAACTCTTAGTGATCTTTAAACATCACAATCCTAGATGAACTCTGGGCATTGACTGGGTCCTGCATTGGTAGGCATAAGTAGAACAAATTTCTGTTCCAGAAATTTCCGTGTATGTGCCAGTTTCTCAAGGAAAAAGAAGATACTTCTTCAAGCTAGCCCTTGCTCAGTTCTGTTGCAAGTATTTTGGACTGAAGAGGTAGTTTAACTGCCCAGGGTAGTTTCTAGAGATAGCACTTGGCACTTTCAGTGCAGGGTGATGAGGTTACTTAGCCAGTAATTTGCAACTTAGCTTAGAAAAATTACTTAATTTTCTTTGGCCCTCAGGGTTTTGTTCCTCTGTCATCTTCTAGTACATACAGTCAGAAAAATAAAGGAAATCTGTCTGAGGGTGCTCTCACTCATGGTTGTGGCTAGCATATACTGATAATGATTCTTCAGCTCTTCATTTCACAGTTGGTAGACTGGCCACTGAAACACTGGTTTTCAGTGTCTGCTATAGTCTGCAACCTTCTTTTAATGTCTCAGAGGACACTCACTGGTCTGTTTTCAGAAGGTGTAGATGATGGGCATTCAAGGTGAGATGGTTTACACTGCCATTGATCTCAGCATCAGCGCATAGTTTGGAGCAGCTGAGACCTGGGGTGTTTTGGGTAGACAAGTTAGGAGGCAAACACTTCCACTTTGGCATCTGCTACAATGTGGGTATGAAATCTTTCCAACAATTGCTAACTAAGACTTTTTGGTCTTCCATATGAATCCTTTAATTTGTAGTAGTCTAAGAGTCTGGAAAATAAAACCAGACTTCTCCTTGGCTATGTTTTTTGTAAGTAGATAAACAGTTTGCTGAACCTGAAGTGCCTCTGTTGGCTCTGCTGTCAGATGAGAAGGTGGTCTTAGTGCCAGATGCTTTCACATGGTTGGTGGCTGGAGAGCACTAACTGCGGGGCTGACGTTCTGATCACCTCTCCAGTGCTGGGGACTTCTGAAATCGAGTTGAAGGGTTGACTGAAGATCTTGCTGTTGCTAGCTTCAACTTCAGTTAGTGTCAGAGCGATGGTCTCTGTTCCTAGTGTGTCTAAGTAGTGGTCCTGTGGAGTATGATTTCAGATGTGGAATCTGGCTTCTCATGTCCACTTTTGCTGTGGCCATTTCGTCTGAAACCAGGAGCAGCACATGCTGGAAGCACAGTAGTAAGTAGCAGAGATTATAATCTGCATAGAATAGACAATGTATAGCCTTTTATGCTTAAAAGGGAATTACTATGCTCGAGGGTAAAGTTATGGTGAAACATTTCTTTGAGAAAACTAGGGTTGAGAGAAAGCACTGTATAACCTGACTGAACCTGTAGTGGAAGCCACCTGGTTTTCATTTTGCTGGCTCAGCAGTATGTTAGATCATAAAGGTTTAATAATTTTTGACATTTCAGTGCATTTGTATTAGATTGCAGATGTTGAATTTCTTCATAAGTGCATCTTCTCACCATTAAGTAAATTATGGGAAAATATTTTGTACTATAGCTTAAGAAAAAAATCTTCATTTTACGGACTGGTAGCAATGGCTGGACTTTTAAAAACACTACTGGTAATGCATAACCAGAATATCAGTCACAGAATGTGAAACAGCTTTAAACTTTCGTTTATGCTGCTGATTCCCGCATTGAAAGTCAGCTTAAAATATTGATAAAATTAAATCCTTGCATTCTCATCTCACAGTATTGTAACATACATACCCACAGTTTCTCTGTCTGCTTTTGCTTTCATGCTACCCTACAAATATTTTTCAGTGTTAAGAAAATCAAATGCTAAGTTTGATGTATAAGTACCAAACGGTTTGGTGCAAGTAATATGATGTGATTTGTACAATGATTTGTACAGTGTCAAAATCGCATTTAAATGCAACCGGACAAAAACCTGTGTGAATATGATGAAGTTTAAGCACATAAGTAGTCCCAAAAGCCTTCCCAAATTGGATGTCTGTAACATTTAGGGAAGTACAGTATTGGTTATGCAAACATTACTCGACAAATCAATGTTAATTTAGGACAGGTTTTGAGGAGGGCATCTCAATGAAGCAGCCACATTTTGTAAAGTGCTTGCCCATCAGCAACTCCTCTTTCAAAAATGCTGAATATATGGCTCAGCTAGAAAAAGTTTCCCAAGTTTTGGTGCTTCGTGGATGCATTAGTGTTGTACATGTCAGGTTAACTTATATTTAAAATCAAACACATGCACAAAACCTTTTTGAACTCTCCAGAAGCCCACCTTAGATTGTAGCTGTGTCATAACATTTATTGCTTATCGACAGTTGCACTTTGATTACTGCTATTTCTGTCCTTGCATTTGAAAAGGAGTGTTAGAAGTCAATGGAGATCAGGTCGTTTGACTTGTGTGGATACTTAACTTTGTGTGGTTCTTTGGCATTTGTGTCCTTCGTCCAGCAATGTTTTCATATGTGTGGCTAGAATAAATCAAACCTTTAGGAGTAGGCAGTGGCCTTAAAATGATTTCTGACATAGATTATCTGCTCCCCAAAATAAGAGATCCTTAATTTTGGTGTTATAAAGAGAAAAGTAACTGGGAACTGAAGACAAGTGGAGTTGTTTATTAAATAAATTGTTCTCAGTGTCTTTTTTATGTCCTACTAGTATGAAGCAAGTGATACCAGACGTAAATGTCCCAGAAACAGCATTTTGAAGTGTAACAACACAAATCAAATGCTGATGAACTTCTTGTGATCGTTACTTCTTGAACTAAGACTTTTTGAAGTGAAGTTCATAGGAATTTCTTTTCCATGACAAAAACCCATTACAATTCCTGTTTTTTTGTTTTGAAAATAGATGCTGAAAAATGCATTGCCAAGCATAGAAAGAACTGTCTGAGCAGAGACTGAGAAAAATTGCACACAATGGGCAAGACATTTCATAGAAGTATGGTTCATAAGTAGAGAATGTGTTAACAGACAGAGATATTTATTTTGCTTTTAAATATAGTGAGGTCTAGTTATCTTTTATAAACGTTCGAAGGGGAGCTGATTTTTCAGAAGAGGGAAGTCATAAACAAACTGACCCAAATAAAGTTAAACAGAACAGTCTGGTTCACTACACACTTCTGAAATTTTGTCAGCCTCTGGCATAGATGGGTTTTATTTTGCAAACCAGTTCAAAGCATTTTTTTGTCAGCTGCAGATTACTTTTTTTTACTGCGTATTAATCAAACTACAGACTAGTTCTTTCAGAGTTAGACTCTCTTCAGTAGTGTATTGCACTATGCTAGTTAACAGCTGTTAGCGTGGACATTTTTATTGAATTCATATGTTACTTGATATGAGTACATTTTAGCCCCTGAAGTGGGGCGGGAATCCTTGTTTTCATTTAAAAGAAGTCACTGTACAGATGAAAACAGCATCTGAAGAATATTGTTTGAAGTAAACAATGACAAAGTCTGTCTAAAAATGCTGTTGAGTAAATAGTATTTTCTTGAATTTTCAAGCTAACAATTTTCTGGACAGTTTGAGGAAGGGGGAGATTTGTTTTACAGAGGGTTTTTGTTTCATTTCAGCCTGCAGAAAACAGCCCTCAAGGCAAATCGTCTATTTGGAGAGTTTATAATATGAGATTCATTCAGGGATTTGTTTTGATCAGTTCAGAGTATAGGCACAGAGATGGTCTGGCCCTGTAAATCCTGTCTCCTGGACTAGTAGCAGTGCTTTCTTATCTACAATTAATGAGGAAATTCTGTCTGAAGGGAACCATTCACTACTGAACTCTGGGGTGGGGTTTTCCCTTTCTTTCCTAAGAGAGGGGTGGGAAGGAATTCGTTTTGACTTTGGAAAATCTTGTAAAAATGTAAATGAAAAGACAGTTCATGTTTTGGGGCGGGGGGAAGAGACTACCTTCTCCCAAATAAATACGGGAGAAATATATTGTGCCTTAGAACCTTGAAACTTGTATAATTTTCAAAAGTCAAATTGCTTTAATTCTGTTTTGGGCCTTGTTTGGGTTGTGTTTCAGCCAGCATTTTCCAGTGCAGAGTAGTGACTTTTTTTTCCTTTCCCCCTTGTTTTTGCTCAGTGTAAACAGTTCCTTGCTGTGGTTACACAGACAAATACAGCAGAGAACCCTTTTCTGGGAGAAGAGTCTCCCCATGCATTTCTTAACCATTTTTGGGAAGAATCGATCTATCTGTGCACGCGAGAAAGGGAGGCAGTAGCTGTAAATTGAAGTGACATCATATATATTACTCCCATTGATCTGCTTTTAGACTAGAGCCAGGATAAAAGGAAATGGCATCAGGGAGGAAGTATGCTCGTTTAGGCACAGATCCCAGTGTGATAATGGAGTAATAATAGAAATCACGCCACTGTCAATTGGTTGCTGCATTAGTCTGAGGCAGATTTCCCCTCTGAGGAGGCTTTCAATGACTTCATTCAAGTGCAGGCAGGAGCAAATGGGATATTCAGCATACCAGCTGTACTACTTTAGTGATTTGTGTCCTGGCTTAGGGGTGCAGTCCAAGCGCTGGTGTTGTGGATGCTCAAGTAGATATATCTGTGTCACATTTCATGGCTGTAAAAGGTCAGTAGTCAAATGTTTCAGTGGCATTTTTTTCTAGTATAAAGAGTAAATCTGGCATTTATTGCATTTGTTAATGTAGGAATTGATAAATACCCTCCTTCGCGTGGGTGGTCTTCTGGGATGTGAGGTGCATGACCTCTGTAGCTGCCATACCAGATCTTTGAAGAGGCAAGATTTGTTTTCTTTGTGCTTTTTACAGGTTAGGGGTAGGATTCAGAAAACTCACAGTTTTGTTCCAAGATCATTTGTAGAAACCCTTTCAAACCTACTAATGGCTTGAGATATTCTTGTAACACAGGACAATGGCTGAAGTGTCTTGTGTACTGATATGAGTAAAATACAAAGTATGCTTTCTCTTAGTTCCCAGACATTTACTATACATAGAATCTCAGCCCCAGTAAGCTGCTTCAGTAATAGTCTGAGTTATATTTTCAGCTTGGTTACCTTTTCTTTAATTCTTTCATCTTGCCTTTTTCAAATACAGACCTAGTTTTGATACTCCCCATCATTTGCAGTTTCAGAGGTAACAGCCTCATTATTCAAACTTTGAAACCACCACATCAGGTAACATAGGGGAAGCAGGGGACAAATGGCTATTAAATGGCACGACAAAGTGAACTTTTAAAAAAAGTCTGAAGAGTTGCAGGAGAGGTTTTACAGTCTTAAGGGCAAGATAATGTGTACAGTGCTGGGATACAGCTTTATAGTGGGGATGATATTTAATTATATGGGACATGACAGAAAACCTCTGGTGTGTGTGATCACAACATATTAATTTGTTTCCTCTTTGTAGTGTCAGTACTCACAAATGGGGGAGGGGGAACCCTGGGAAAAGCAGTATGATTTCCATGCGGCAGGCATAGGTTGGGACAGGAGCTATCTACTTTGCAATCTAAATAGATGCTGTTGCAGCAGTCATTGCTGTAATGAAAACTATTTCTTAATACTCGCCACATTTCCTGATTGAAGTGATCTACTTTAGTAATCGCATATATTTGAGCATTTTGATTGAGCATGCTCCAATACAGTTCAGAGTGTGATATTTTTTATATATATATAAAATTTTCTTATTTTATATATATTTTTTTTTTTTTTTTTAAACAGGAACACTGAAATTTGGTGTTTGGGGTGTTATGGTTGTTTTCTGGATGTTTTCAACATGGAGATACACACTGACACAGGGAAGTTTACCCTGATGTATTTTGCTGTAGCTGTGTTGTGTGGGTTTTTATGTATGTTAGATATTCAATTTGAATTCACAGAATATGAGTTGTTGTAAAGGAAAATGGCGTCAAAATACTTGAAAAGAAGTTTACTTTTTGTTTTCTCCAGCATTTATGTTTTCATAGCGTTTAAAAGCAAGGGCCCCTTTGTATTAAGCATAAGACAAACAAACAGAAAATCAAGAGTGTGTACCCCAAACAATTCTCATGGTGTGAAAGATGAGAAGTAACAGGTGAGTGGGACAAATAAGCACACTCGTGGGGAAAAAGAAAAATAATGGAGTGTGGGTTTTTTTGACTGAAAATTCGAGTGCAATTTTGTGAAGTTTATTTATAACCATTAAAAAGCTGCTTTGGAGATTGTGTTATTCATACTGCTGTGTTTGGGGAAAAGATTTCTAAACCTCTGAAGGGATTTTGGGTAATCACTGTCATGAAACTTCAGCCGAGCTTTCTGCCTCTTTCCTTAGGATAGGTTTTTCTCGTAGGCAGCGTCTCTTATTAAAAGGAAAGCCTAAGAAATGAAAGAGAATGTTCCTCCTTTTATTTGTGTCACAAGTGGGAGAACAAAACGTAATAGCTGCGCCCACTAGTGCCACTTTGGTTACAGGTCTGTCAGCGTTTCTTCTGCTGGTGCCCCCACCCTCTCTGCCTGTGTTTGCTAGCTCCTACCTTGGACTTTAATTAAACCATGAGCTGGAAACTGGTATGTACAGTCTCATCCTGGGCAGCTGGAACGTGGGAAAACAACAGAAGCCATGGTCTCAGATTTTTTTTCTCTGCAGTCTTAAATCTAAACTGGTAAGAGTTTAACCTGTAATTCTGAAAACTCTTCACCCATAATGCAGCAGTAGGCAGAGGTAGATTAAGGACATGGCTCTGCTGCTATGCTTTTGTTGGCTTCAGTGAGATTCTGTAATGTTATATTAAACAATAGCTTTCTGTGGGTGAATCTGTATAGCAGTTATACTGGGGATATATTATAAAATAATAACAGCTGTTCTATACCTATGTATTCAAGCAGCTGTTCTGCAGTTTCTACAAATGAAGTATTGCTCTGCTGTCTTTGTAGTTAGCAGGGGAAGCTTTCTAAATCAGAAATTACCTTTCTGTGCGTGGTACTCTGTAGCATTCCAGATTTTATTAGTGTTCAAAATGACTTCAGTTGCCAAGCAGAGCCACTTCCCAGAAGCCTTCCCTGTTTTATTTTTTAGAGTGTCTCACCATCCCCCAGGCAGCTGCTGTTGGACTGTGCAATAAACATTCAAGTTGGCATTTTAGTCATCCTGAAATTGAAATATTCAGTATTTCTGCATGTCTGACTATTTTTAACAACTCCATTTTGTTGGCAGGCTTTGGTATCACTTAGAAAATGTTCTGCTAAGAGCCAGTAGATGTGCATTTTTTTTCTATCTCCAAGAATACAACTTTAATAATAAAAAAATGGAAGGAAATCAAAATGCAAGCAAACCAAAGCATTAAAATCCTAGAGATGTCTTTTCCTCTGTATTCTGATTTAGGTACTAATGCTAAATTATGTCAGACTAAAAGGGAAGAAAATGTCATGTTGCTTAGTTGGTTGTTAAGACTTATCAGAAGATCCTTGATATCTTCACGGACTTGCCGTCAGAGATCAGGGTCCAGACTTGTTCAGCCTACATAAACAGCCCGGGCTGTGGGCTGTGTTGTTGGAAGAGGCATTTCCTATAGGTGACTTCATTTTGTACCTGCTTAGCACACTGACGCAGCAGAGTGGGACATGGGCAGCAAGGCAGGAGCAGAGAATCGCCAAAAGTGATAAAAGCTGGAAGTAGCGTTAAAGTAACTGGATATCTTTTTTCTTTAATCTGTCTGGAGAACATTAGAAGTGAGCAGTGCTGGTTTATTTTTGTGTGCAAAAGCTTAAATTCACATTGTTCCTCTATTCCTCCTTCCTCTTTTGGAGCCCCACAATGACGAATAGTGGGGAAAGCTTTGGGGCATTTAACAAACTCCTGACTGATCACCCTGAACCCTGAATTTCCAATAAATGTTTCCTGGCAGCTGGTGTAATTTGTCTCTGAGCTCTGTTTGAATTATTTATTTGTTCCTCCAATAAGCCTATTAAACAGACCACTTAAGCACTTGCTACATCAGACTTCTTGTGCTTTTTCTTTTTAGGTTACATTAGGTTCAACTTGAAAATGATAGGTTCTGGAGTCAGGCGACTAACTACTAAAGATACATACATGTATAGATAGATATATACTGTGTGTGCCACAACCATAACATTCATGCATCTTTACCATGTAATGATGGATGGCTTGTGACTCATTGCACTAAAATATGCCTCAAAATGTGTCATTACTACACTTGTTTGTGGGCCATATATTTGTGTTGTGTTTCTTTGTTCACTGTAAGAATATTGTGCAATTGGTCGTATAACAGATAAAAATGCCATTCTTAAAAATTGCACATTCGTATGTCTGTTGATTCCTGAAATTATGCACTGTAAATTATTCTCTTTTTTTAATTCCTTCCAAGCCCAAACAAAATAGAATTACTTAGCATATGTATTCCATAAAAATCTTACTTAATAAGCTATGATTATATTTCAATAAGATAAGCATGGTTTAGATCTGATCTAACTATAGTAATGAAAGCCACGGAAAATTAGTCTTAATTGGGCCCCAGCACAGAGCCTTTCAGAACACGGACACGTAAACCCTGAGGTTTTTCAGAAACCGGCTAGAAGTTCTTGTTGTATTTCAAGTTGAAAGTACACAGGTTATCACAATCTTGTCCTCTGTGGTTTGTTTCCATTTAATTGCTCAGTCAGTAGAGATCTTTATTCACACACGACATTTATTTTCCTCTTAGCTTCTCCCTGACCAGCTGGTCTTACTTCTGGAGTCTCTCTTGGAGGAGAAGACGTTGTGTCCTAGAATACTTCAGTGCTTAGAGAAAACGTACCAGCTCCGGGAGCAAGATGCTGAGGTAATTCACTTCAAAAAAATCTCCCTAATGTATGGCATTGCATTGCTGACTAGGAGTGATAGTGTTCCACTAGGATCCAGGCTTATTCAAGTTCTTTTTTCCATGTCTAAGTCTGAAATTGAATGCTCTTAACTCCCTTATTGTTGCATCTTCAGATGCCTTAATTACTCAGTATTTCTGTGTGTTTTGTGTGGGTCCAGGTGTGTTTGCATACCGTGGTAGTAAGAGATGGTGCAGCCTAGGTGTCGTAACTATTGTACATGTACCTTGGGCAGCACATTTGTTCACGTGTTAGATTTCTTACTATGTCATGGTGGCTGTATATTAGGGCCCAGTTTATTCTAGTTGTGAGTATTGTCTCCAAATGCAGTCGTGTCTGTTACGGTCTAGAATTATTCTTCCCCAGGGTCAACCCATATTGTTCCTGTTTGAGTGCTCCAAAGTCTCACTCAGGATTTAGAAAAGTTTGCTTTCCAGAGAGACTACAGTATGTTCTGGTTTGGGGCATGAGTTTAAGGCGTGTCCTGGTTTCAGCTGGGATAGAGTTAATTTTCTTTCTAGTAGTTGGTACAGCGTTATGTTTTCAATATAGTATGAGAAGAATGTTGATAACACACTAATGTTTTTCAGTTGTTGCTATACTAAGTCAAGGATTTTTCAGCTTCTGATGCCCAGCCAGCAAGAAGGCTGGAGGGGCACATGAAGCTGGGAGGGGACACAGCCAGAACAGCTGAGCCCAACTGGCCAAAGGAATATTCCATACCATGTCATGCCCAGTAAATAAAATGGGGGGAGTTGGCCTGGCAGGGGGGTATCGCTGCTTGGGAACTGACTGGGCATCGATTTGTGAGTGGTGAGCAATTGTATTGAGCATCATTCATTTTGAATATTCCAATTCTATTATTATTATTGTTGTTGTTGTTATTTTCTTCCTTTCTGTCCTATTAAACTGTCTTTATCTCAACCCACGAGTTTTACTTTTTTTTCCCCAATTCTCTCCCCCATCCCACTGGGTTGGGGGGAAGTGAGTGAGCGGCTGCATGGTGCTTAGTTGCTGGCTGGGGTTAAACCACGACAAGGCGGAATCAGTTCTTTATAGTTGCTTCTAATAAGTGCCAGGGATATTAACAGTCCCTGGGGAAAACACGGATTTATATGATACTGTAAATGTGCCTTCCCCATCACAGGCACATATGAGGCTAGCATCCCTGCTCCAAAGACCTTAATGTCTTTGGAGACAAAATCAGTAAATCCTTATTACCACACACAGCACTGGCTATTTTATAGAGTCCCATGGATTTCTCAAGCTGGGAGATTTGTGACAATGAAGGCAGCAGAACTTGTGGCTGAAAGCACCCTTGCAATGAGTCTTTGCTTCAAGTACGTAGTATTCAGGAGGGGAGGTGAGAAGATGGAATCAGTCATGAAGATAAAGGATGTGTAGATTTATATATAAACAAGGGTTAGTTATGAAGTAGCATATGATCAAGCTAATGTGCAATAAGGGAGCATGGTAAACGTAACAAGACATTTGACTCTTGTTTAATTAAAAACTCCTGTGAAGGCTGCAGAAAGTCAGTGTGCATGACTTACCCTATTATAATTGGAACTTTATGGCAATAATTAAAATTGTAGGGGAGAGCAAAATCTCTTTTGTTGCTCTTATGCTGAAGGTGCTGGGTGGACACCTATAAACACTTGGGAATCCAAACATTAATGTAAAGATCAATAGAACAGAGGTCTAGCTTCTTCTCAGAAAAAAATAGACAACATTTCCACTGTTGCCATTTACTGCACCTTTTTACTTTTTTGTTGATACAGGTTTCCAAATGCCAGATTTGTTTTTAATTAGTACTTGAACCAACTTTTCTATTTATAGGTATTAGAATATATTTTAATCACATCTGAATACCAGTGAAATGTCAGGAGTTCTATAATGGGAAGAGGAATTAATAGGGAGATAGATCAAAGCAATAGCTGTGGTGTTGCTGCTTCATGCCTGTGAATTGTAAGCACCAGGCCACAAGCTTTGGTTTCTCAGATTTTCCCCTTCTCTCCACTTTCATGCTTGCTTTCTTCCTTGCAGCGTCATACCTCTCCACTTTCATGCTCGCTTTCTTCCTCGCAGCGTCGTACAAAAGTACACAAGCGATCGGTCAGAATTTTTTCTTTTTTTTTTGAAAAAAAACCCCCACAAAATTACAGCCTCGGTGAAAGGAGCATAATCTCCATTTTATTTTACAAGGTGAAGCCAAGGGCTTAGCAGATGTTGAGAAGTACAACTAAGATAACATTACCATTAGCATTTTACCAGTCATCAGACCCCAGACACCTACAGTCAGTCCTTTAAAGGGAACATTAGCTTACACACCCTCACGTACCTGAGGGAAGGACTTTTCATGCCTCTTTCTCCAGTATGAGCACAGGGGATTTTTCTTGTCGTGACACAGGGACAAAGAACCTCAGTCCAAGCCTATAGCTGAGCTGTTCTTGTCTAGATTTAATTTGTGAAGACATTAGTCACTTACAATGATCCTGTTGTGTTACTGGAGTTCAAATGTTCTCAGTAACTAAGCATCAGAAATGAATCATTAAAAATACAAGCATAAAAAATTGCATGCAGGCCAATAAAAAAAATAAAACTGTCAATGGCAGAGGTTTTATTCAGGTATTGTTTTTAAGAAGGTTGTCAGCTGTGTTCCATCCAACAGCAGAAAGTTAAGAAACAAGAACTGGTTTTCCTATTTTTGACAAGTAGCATTTAAATTCACATTAATCTTCCAGCAGGGTTAGCAGTGATATGGCCAGTAGTATGTTTTTCTGTGTTATAAACAAAGTTTGCTCTTGAAAACTGTACATAAAATGTTGTCTGCACACTTGAGAGTTGGAAGCCTTTCCCTGTATGTATTGTAGGTCACTAAAAGGCCTTTGTACAGCATCAGAGGGAATACAAAGAATAGCGCGTATACGTGCTGCTAAGTATGCTTGCAAGGGCAAGAACGTTCCACGCTTTGTAGTACTTATGTGGAAAAAGTAAAGGATTTGGATAATCTCACCTCGTCAGGTAGGCGTGTTGGGAGGAGTAAAGGGTACAGTTGCCTGGTGGATTTTACTGTTGGGATGAAATCAGTAGAGAACCACCTCCCTGTCTCTGCCTATTTTAAAGGACCTGAATGTTCTGTTTGGACACTTCAGTCCTGTAGCATGCTGGCATTGAAGCACTACACCGAAGCTAGCACTGGGACGGTACTGGAGAAAAGTTGCCCAAGGTTGCTTGAGCCTGGTTGACTAGAAATGGGATACATGTGCGTTGGGCTTGTTTTGTCTTTGAGTTACTTTACAGTTCAGACATCAAGAAGCCTGTGTAACACAGCTCACTAACTCGTTTCACAAATGCTGCAAGAGAGCTTGTTGCTGGGGATGGTGTTGTCCTACACAAGTATAGCATGGGAAGTCCCAGTTCGTGTTTCTCAAAGCTTTTGTATCTGTGTTTCTGAAGCATCTTTACTTTGACTTTAAAGTTCAGCACACTTGTTGTAAAACGGCGTGCACCTGGCGGTGTCTGCACTTGCCCATGGCGACATGCAGGTCTGTCCTCGGTCAGTGCAGGTTGCCAACAGCACTACTTGGTACTCCTGGCCGCTTGTTACCACGTGCGCGTCCAGTCTTACCAACATAAGGGCACACCGTACTTCAGAAAGGAGAGGAGGGTTTGCAGCAGGTTATCTGCCTTGTTTTGATTCCTTCAAAGCAGCCAGGAGAGGAGAGAGGTGTGAGTCAGCCTTTGCCTGGAATTTAACTGTTGATCTCTCTTCAAGGAGTGCTCAAGCTGTGTCCTTCCTGGGATCTCCTCAGCAACTCAATGTAGTTCCTGTCCTCTCTCAAATGAGGTCTCACCACAGATACGTAGCTTCAGAGGGTGGTAAGAGAGTAGCCTCTCCCTTCTAATACAGACACTTATTTGAATGCTTCAGCTAAAAAAAAAATCAGAGGTTAGGTAACATATTTCTGATTCATAATGCCTAACACATCTCTGATAGCAACCTTTGAGCCACAAGAGCCAGAAGTGAGATGCTGATGGCTTAATCACATTTCAAACTGGTCTGCTCCCAGTCTTGGGTGCTGTAAGAGACTTGTAGGGTATCTGCCTAACTGTAGAATTTGTGACTCCCTCCTAATTTTTTCAGTCCACTTCTGTAGCAAATCATGATTTTATTTTCCGTTTGCTGTTCAAACCTTGGAACATGTAAGAAGGCACACAACTACAAGTTTGTTTTCCAGAGATTAAACTCACTGATATGAATTATTTGAATTGAGCATATCCAATATATCTTTAAGCAATGTTTGGAGAGCAATGAAGGTTTCAAACGTTAAAGCCATTTTTCCATCACCTCTCAGTGCCTTGAGCCCATTGTGGCTCAGACCTGGTCAGACGAGTGGGAGGCAATTGCATGGAAGAATGATTGTGTCCTCAGTTTTCTCTTCCTGTTCCCCCTTTTCTTGCTGTGCCACTTCCTGTTGCATAATAAGATAGCTCATAGACAGGCTACACTTCCATGGCGTACCACGTCCTGTGTCCATGAGAAGCATAGTAGAAGCTGGCTGCAGTTTGAAGATGACAAAGTCCAGCTGGAAGTTCAGCTGACTAAGGAGAACTGAGATATGTTTTAACACAGCTACAGTTGCCATCAGACAGTGCAGTAGGATAACAGAATTGAAGGTGGGTCTGGGGTTGTTTCTGTTTTGTTTCTTTCTGAGGTGGCTGTTTTATACAGATATTTAATTTATTCAATATCTAGCGTCTGGCAGAACATGGAGAGCTGGTCTGCGTGGAACGTTTCTGGTTGCTAGTATTTTTTTAAGTCTGCCTAACCTTGATGACACCTCTTTTGATGTAACTACGCAAACTTACCTTGTTTGAGCATAGGCTGTTGAGGACTTTCAGTGAACTGATTCCAATTTTTTTACAAATATCTAAAGACAACACTGGGAGCTCTGGATAACACTCAGTGAACCTGTTAACTAGAAGAACCCTGTGATTATTTCCATTATTTCTCTTCTAACATCTTCATTTGGTGAGGAAGAGGCCTGTAATGTGTATGTACACAAGGTCACAAGGTGGCCGAGTAGCCTGCAGAATAGTAAAAAAAGCAACAGGGAAAAGGTCACTAAGGCCATAGGAGAAGGGTAGCATGTGTGTGTGACACTTTCAGTCCTTTTTAAGACTTGACAGTATTTCTGCAAGTGTGTTCTACTTGTTGCTGAATTATCTAAGACCTGGTGATAAAAAACAGAGAATATGGACAAAGCAGAAAGATTTATGGTGTATTTCCCGAGACTTTTCCCCACAGAGTTAACTTTTCTTTCTTTCCTACTGCAAGCATCACTTTTTTTATAAAATATCTTGCCTGCACAGCATATGGGAAGTTGCTTTGTTAGTTTTCCTTGTCTCAGCAAGTTGGCTGAAATGCTCTTCACTTACATAATGCTTTCCCTGTGTTCAGGATCATAATGTGGTGTATTTGGGGGGGAGAGGAGAGACTATAACTGCTTCTGCAGAAAATGTGAGTAAAATGAGTTAAGATCATAGTATCGTCAGTCATGTGGGTGGCATAAAGCCATTCTCACACAACTACTTCATTGTGCATAAGGTCTGCCTATGAGACCAAGGCTATAAAGTGGTGGCATCTTATTTCACTGACAGAAATCCAGCCATGCTAATACAAACCACATAAGGTGCTTGGCGTCCTAAAAGTGGTGAGAATGGTGTTTAGGGCAAAATAACTTTGATTCATTGATCTTTCCTAGCCCATGAAAAGCTGGCAGACCTGGAAACACAAATGAATTACAATGCAATATCTGCCTTGAAGCATCCCATCTGATGGCGACTGCATTGAGCTGATCACATTCTCGCACCGCGTTATTCAGCTGTCCTGCCAGTTGTGGCTGGGCATTGTTGGAAGGCACCCTTATGGAACAGAGCTCTGTAGAGTATGCTGTAAAACTGGGTGGGAAAAGGGAACTGCTCGGGAAAGGTCAGTCCATGCTTCCAGGCGGACAAGGCACTCGGTGGGCTTTCCTTTCAGCACAGCCACTGGGCTAGTCCTGCTGTGGGGCAGGGGCTCAGGAGCCGTCTCCAGGTTTTGAATAAAATTAGCAATGTGTTGCAAATACCTCCACAGGCTTGCCAGTCCTTCTTGATTGGACCATGGAGCAACAGATAGGCACATTTCAGATAGTGGCGTTGCAACCGAACAGGGAGATACACAATCCTTTCCCTTAACTTACGTCATTGTTGGTATGAACCACCAATTCAGTAGATGAAAAAGGTAACAGCTTGAACTGATGACTGTATTACAGGACATTACCTTCTTCAGAAGATGAGTGAACACAATAATTTTTGCTTCTGCAAAAGTAAAAATAGTTTCTGTACTTCTTCCATATTTAAACATACACAAAACAAGGCATCTTGACTTGAGTTGAAATTGAATAATAAGCTGTATGAGAGTATGTTTTGCGGGACTTACAGAGCTGCTGTGAAAATTTACCACAGATGCAAAATAAATTTCACCTACCTTTTCCTAACATTATATTCAGAGCACTGTTGTGGCACGAGAGATAGGTGAGATTACACTGAAGAATTTTTTATTCACAATTGAATTGCAATTAACAATTCAATATTTAGGAATTAGGAACTTAGAAAAAGCTCTTTAGTGCAGTCAGCCTGCATGCCAGATTTGTTTCTGGAATAAGTCAGATTTGAGGTTTGTATACCCAGCCATTACTGAGGCAGAATGCTCATTAAATGGAAAAGAAAGAAGAGAGAAGAAATGCAAGTTTTGAGAAAGTGAAATCTCTGTGCTGTTATCAGTCTGATGCTTTTCATGCTCATCCTCACAGATATATTAATTTGTTTTTCCCTGCTCTTCTCCTGATACTTCCCCTGGCAAATACTGGCAAAGAATATGTGTCAGAAAATGTTTCCCATTTTCACTAGTAAAGGGGTTATCAGTAGACTATCCCCCTCTCCTACAAATGAAATGCATTGACTGGAGCAGCAGTCACTTGTCAAGAGGTCTTCTGTGATCTTGATATGTTTTGAGTCTTCACCCTGTTTCATGTTCTTACTTGTGTAGCATCTAAATGCAGTTTGCAGGCTCTTTGGCATCGATGGTATTGGTATTACTACTGGTAAAGGTAGTTTTTCACAAGCATGCATTTGCTGGAGTTGGTTTTTTTTCCCAGTGAAAGGAACTTTGAAAAGGGTAGCGTCTAGGAATATGTCATTTGCCTCCCAAACATGAGGCCCAAAATTCAGTGTGAGGCTAAGAAAATTGGAACAGGATGAGGGAAAAACGCTTCCAGTTACAGCAGTGGGAGTTGTGCTCTGGGACTGACCGTGGCTCATGGGCCCGTCATAACTGAGTGGATGTATTGGGATGAATTTGTAAGACTGACTGAAGGATAATCTCGAGTAGCTATAATTCAGGTTTGTTTTGTCGCTACGCACAAAGTGTGGGGGCTTTTCCAGCCACTTGAGAACAACAGAAAATCCCTCCATCAGCATTAGCTCTCTGACGGGCATGATCAGGGCGCGAGATTTATAGAGCACTGGAAATAGCTTTGCACCAGTCAGCACTCCCGATCCCGCACCCCTCCAGGAGCCAACAGCAACACGTTTGTTCCAAGTGATCTCACTCACTGCCGGGTGGCATTAACAGGAGTTTCCAAGCCCCTGACTGGTGCCATTACCAGCGCTGTTCGCTTATCGCACCTTGTTTTTCTAAACTGGTTTGGGGACTTAATTTCCTCCTTATCTGGCAGCCCAACAATTTAGCAAGACTTGGAAAGTGGGGGAGCTGATGGTAAGAAGAAACTAAATATGGCATTCAGTTGGTTTGGGGTTTTTTTACTGTTTATCCAAAGAATTCATGGAGGAAGGGGTTGGAAATAGTTCCTGCTTTTCTATGTCCTATTGTCCGGAAAGGAGAATGAAGTGGTGGAGTCCTCTGGGCTTCTGAAATCAATCCCAAAGGTGTTCTGAATTGGGTGCAACTGCTTTATATGAAATTTTATACAGTATTTCTGTGTAGGGCAATACAAACGTAGCACTGTAATACAAACCACCTGGCCTTGTCATGGAATTTAAAAGTTTACTCTATTTGCCTATGTATGATAGCACTGACATAACAGCCAGGATGTCAAGGAGAATGTAGTTTTAAAAATACAAACATAAGCTCCTAGCTCTCAGCAGTAGTTTTGTTTTTTTCATTATGAAGCTGTAGGAATTTTTGTGCTTGTGTGGTGCATCCTCTTTGTTTGTTGTTTTTGTGGTTGGTTTTTTTTTTAATTCTGAAAAAAAGTCTGAAGATACTTTTTATTTAAAATAAACTGATTTTGAGGCTACATCCAAACAGCTCATCTAGTACTTCTCATTCCTGTATAGAGGCTGACTGCAGATGCAGGTTATGCCTGGATAGGACCACAGAGTTGGAAGAAATCTGCTATGCCATAAGCCTGTGAGGTCTAAATAGTGCAAGAAACAGGACAATTCAAAGCTGCTATCTGTAGGTGGTTCTTATGTCATTATCTTAGCCGCACAGATCTGGTCCCACCGCTGAGTCACTGACTTAATAATGTGTGGGTAAAAGTCTGCTGTCCTCCTTTCAACTCCATGCCATTTAAATATCTTTGGGGTTGCAGTGTCCTGGAGAGGAATTTTGTTGTGTTCCACATGGGGTAAACATCATTCTAAGCAGCAACGGTCACTGTGTTCTTGCGAGCAGGAAATAAAAGAGGAGAAGATGACTCAAAAATCTGAAACATGGAGTAAAATCTAGATGTTCTCATGTCAGCAGTGAGCATCTTTCTTCTGAGTTTATAAAATCAATATATATTTCGCCTAAGAATTTTTGCTGGTGTTTGGGGAAAGGGGGGTGTGTGTCAGAGTGATGTGAAAGGTCTTTGTCTTTAGAGTAAAAATCTCATGTTTAATTGTTTGAAAATTGGAAGCAAAGTTTTAAACTATGAAAAATTGGAAGTATGTGAGTGAGCACGGGCTGGGTTGGCTGGCTGTGACCTAAGCTGCGGAAAAGCCGGGCAGCCACATTGTTCGTTGCCTGGAATTTGAGTCTCATTTTCATATGGAGCTCCAGATTCTGTGTATGACAGTAATCTTGCCTGGAAATCACAAATGTTTGCACCACAGTCACTGTGGGAGGCCAAAGATAAAAGGAAGGCCTTTTTTTGCCTCTAGTTACAAAAGGGAGGAGATAGACGTAGGGAAATGGAGAGAGGGGCATAAGCAGTGGGAATAGCTTACTGTTGCCTTGATACTTGCAGCAGCCTTTCCTTTTGCTGAACAGGAGTTATAACTTAATAATAATTGGTAACAGACGGTTGGTGTGCTTGATCTGAAACTCTTGAGAGCTGGATTTCTGCTTCAGATGTATGGGTGTTTATGTGCTTTTTCCCACTACAACATTTGGTTTTATAAGCCCAGCATGCTTTCATGTGCATGTATAAATAGCTTGTGTTGAAATACATATCCAAATACTGTATGGGTAAAAATGCTAGACAGACCCGATCCGGAGACAGCTGGGGGAGACAGTGGCGATGGGAAGTATTTGAAACACTTGCGATGTTGATATAAAAAAAAATTATGGTGATACCAGAGATACTCTAGCCGTTATTGTAGACAGGTGTTTCAGTAGGGCGTCAGAGGGAATGTGGATGGGGTTGTATAGGTGATGGAGAGGCAGTTGTGGTGATGTATTTTGGTTTTGAGGTGTCAGTTGGGACAGATACATACGCCCAAGCCAGTCTTACCTTGCTGAAGGCGTGGGGCTTGTCCCTGCAGTACTTCTTGGTGGAGGCTGCAGGGTGAGGTTGGTTGTACCCGAGGCCGGCATCTGGTCTCCCTTCTCTTCCCTCTGAGGTACGGGATCTCCCGGCCCCCCCAGCGCTCTGTCCTTTCTCGCCCACAGCCTGCGCCTTCACGCCTGCAGCCATCCTCACCGCAGCACCCAGCTGGGAGAAGGGACGAGCGGGGATGGAGGGCGGCTGGGAGCGAAGCCCCGCGAGCACCCTGCCAGCCCTCCGGCAGGGACGGGGAAGGCACGAGGAGCAGCCGGGTCTGGTGCGGGCGCAGGGCTGGCTCCGCGGGCAGCGGGGCTGCGACCCACCCTGTCCTGGGGCAGAGTCCCGCTGGGATGCCGGCACGTCTCCCGGTGCCGGGGGTGCGGGGAGGTTTGTGGGGTGGTGCAAGCCTTTCTTCTGCCGCCAGCCAGAAGGCAGCCCTGCTCCTGACAGCCAGCAGCACCACAGCAAAGTGGAGCTCGGCACACATCTCCAGTGAAATTGTTAAAAAGGCAGCTGATGACATTTTTTCTGCCATCTCCATCTTGCTGCAAGCTGTGAACAGCGCTAACGCTCCGGCATGCTCAACAGGCAATACCAAAAAGGCAGGGGAAAGGGGAAGCATTTGGTTCCAGTATAAGTAGTGTATTTATGTTTTTAATTAAGGCTTATTTTTAAAAACCTTTGTTTTTCAAATTAAGTGAGTTCACATGCTGTGTTAAACATTTCCTTACCTCACATGCACTGTGCTATAGGAGCCGCTCCCCCCAGCACGGAGATGGCGGCAGTGCAAATGAGAACGCGGTGAGAAAAGCCTTTGGGCACAGCGGGGACACACTCTCCCAGCAGACGTTATTGAAGCATCACACTACCTTGGTGCTGGTGGCCTTCTTCTCATCCAACCGTGCTGTAGGTCACTGTCCTCTCACTGCTTTTTTTTGTCCGCTGTAAAAGAAGAGTGGAAACTGGAGGCCAGATCCTGTTGTGTGTCCGTCTCCTGTTAGGGCAAGGAGGGGCAGGCTGAGGAGCGTTGAGATTAAAGAACTAGGCGTCCTAACCGAGTCACCTATTCACAGTGACAGCTTTGACACCAGAGGAGCGATGCTGCCTGTGCCACCATTGAAGAAGGATTAGACATGGCTTCTTAGTCTCTTCCTTTTTCTGATTTCATTTGGAAAATTTTCTTCTACCAGCACGGATGTCATTGATCACAGATGGGGCCCACATAGGGAGAAGAGTGTCTGGTCACTAATTGGGAGCTCTCGGTTTGTGAACCTGGGGTAGGGAGAAAAGGGCATTTGTCTTTTCCAAACAAGTCCTCAGTGTGTGTGTCATTGCCAGGAATGAAAGTTGTCCCGAAATGCTGCCCTTTGGTCGCTATGCCTTTCTGATCACAGAGAGCAGCAGGGATGCCCTCCGCTCTGCTTGGACTTTCCTAAGCAGCATGTTTGGCGATTCCTGGGCTTCTGTATGCTTATGTAGGAAAGATCCTCCACAGTAGCTGTGGAGAAGCACGTGTTTTATTTGGAGGTGGAAGTGGAGTCGTTTGTACAGTCTGTGGGAGCTGGAGAAGAAGGATCTGATCAGGTTGCTCTTAAGCAAGGCTGTGGTACTACAGGAACTTTTTAACAGTAGGGTTCAATTGCGTTACATAGAACTGGGTGAATGCTAAAACAGGAGCGTGCAGTTGGAGGGGAGGGGAAAGGATGGGAAGGAAATACATGCCCAGAAATCACATTTATAAAGGTGAGAATGTTCAAGCCTGCACCTATTGCTTCTTGAGGCTGGCACAGCTATGGAAGCATGCTGCCTGACCTGCTGGCACACTTGCGCAGTTACAGGTTCAAATGCTGCCAGTTGTCCCACAGCCTGCTATTGACCAAACAACAGAATTTGTTTTTTAAAAGCTTGATTGTACAACACCTCTCTGTTCTGTTACTAAGTGGAGGCAGTTGCTGCGTGAGCTCTACCCATGGCACTCCCATCAGTGCTGTTGAGTGGAGGAAGGAGGGAGAGGGCTTGCAACTCCTTCTCCCCTGTTGCCAGCACCCCTCATAGTGTGCAATTGCTTTATCTATGCAGAAATAAAAATCAGAAGGAGTAAAATGAATTAAGGAAGTGGGATATTGCTACCAATATTACCAAAGTCTAAAGTCTGGTATTCTGCTAAAATTAGATTTTAAGTTGCCTTTTAATGACTGGTTCATACTCCAAGTTTTAAAGTATTTAGACCCCTGTGTAGGCTCCTCAAAATGACAATTAGCTCCTGACAAAAATTATTTTGATTAGTGAGCCCATCGTTACCTTAGGGTTTCCTCAATGACCGTGCTACATTTTGCTGAGTTCTCAGTGGGTGAAGATACTCACGCTGCAGAATGCACAGAGGGAATGGAGGTTGTCCGAGGTGGCAGGAATTGGCATGGAGCTGCCTGTACAATCAGTGGTGTCCAATGCAGAGCATGATGGGGCTCAGTGAACTCCGTCAGCCTCAGGTCCAGCCACCCCTGTCCCCATGGAACAGCAGTTCCTCCCAGTACTCAAAATAAAATGCAGCATGAGTAAAGCTACCAAAAGCCATTTTTAAAATTTGAAATGTTATCATCATTTTGGCCGTAGCTCTGGAGAATTAAGTGTTTAATACTGAGAAAGCACTGCGCTCTAAGAAACAGCATTAACTGAACCCTCACACCATGAGGGTCTCAGGAAGAAGGTTGCCGTGAAAGATGCCTGCTGCTGTGACGCTGTATCTGCCCATGGTTTCTTTGACCCTGCAACATTGTCAGAGTGAGTGCTGTGAGACCCGAGAGATAACTTAGGCTATGAAAAGTCCAGGAGTTTTTGGTCCAAAATACAAGCTCATTTAAGATGTTAGACAGCTTCTTTGCTCAGTCTCCTGACAAACCCTTGGCACACATAATAATCACAAGTCCTTGTCAGAATGATGAATCCATTCTGCTTGCATCCCATTCTGCTTGCATCCAGTAGGTTTTTGGCTGTTGAGTACATTTTTTCAGATTACCAAACTGATACTCTGTCAGCACAGTTGTAACACACATGGCTGTTTCATTGCTCCTTCTGAGCTGCTTCAGTATCTCTGATCATCTTACTTGGGTAAGTGTTCATGAAACCAAATTTGCATGCTAAAGCACGCGTATACTATGGCATAAAAGATACAAATGCCCATTTGAAATTCAGACTATATAGAATGAAAAGTCACTGATGCAACCTGGCTGGTGTATTAAAGAGTAACTATTTCAGCTAAGGTAGAGGGAAAAAATTAAGTCATTAAATGCATGGTAAAATTGGCAATTCTTAAACTGTAATTCTTCCATGTTAAGCAATTGTAAAACCTGTTTTTTAGTCTAAATACTGTCCTGTAACATGTGGCATTGTTCCTTAATTATCTAGGAAAATGATGTAATTTTTGAATCCAATTTACGTGTAGATAGGAAGAGGCTGGAGATAAATGCTTTCAGATGGAGCAGGACAGCATTCCGGTGCTCTGGAGATACCAGCTTCCTTCTTGTTAATTAAAACTAATCTGTAGTAGCATAGCTTGGTTATTTGAAAAAGTTTGTTTATATTTTTTCCTCTACAAATTGGACTGGAGTCTGGCCTCTGAGACTCTTCAATTAACACTTAAGATTCAAGTTGTTCAAATAATTTTTTTCAATAGACTATGATCCTGTGTTTTATAAAGATCCCATATGCCTCCTACCTTTAATAAAGGTTCCATTTTGTTGGACAACAGCTCTTACTGTATTTCAAATTACCCCATTTTCTAAGATCTCTAAGTATGTTGCTTTTATTCAGTGATTTAGATTTGTTGTCTCATGGCGCCTTTTAAATTGGATCCAGCTATTAGCAAAATGTACTCATTTTCCCTGAAGCTAGTCTCCCATTCTGCAGACCAAAGGCTTAGTAAACTCTAGCTTTTTTTCTCCCTTTAATAAAGGCATGGTTTAAATTACCTGCTTTCTAAATCTTACTTGTAGACCTCAGAAGTAAAATATTTATTTTTTGCTTGTATACGTATTATTGAGAACATTAGCAAGCTAGATCATTACAATATAACATAAAAAGATTTCTGTGAGGATGTTTGTTTTAGGCTTGTCTGATCATTTCTGTGGGGCAGGGGAGAATCATATGGATTAGGCAAAGTAATTTATCACCTGGGCCAGAAAAAAAAAAAAATTGCTTTAATTTAAGATGTGTTCAAAGTAGTTTAAAAATATTGCTTCTCAGGTATGTCACTGGGAGCTTTTCTTCTGAAAGTCAACCCATGTATTGGATGCCTTAGATGGGTTTAATCAGTCAGATTCAAGCACCATTTCCCAAAAGATCTTGGCCCAGGTTGCTAAAACAAAGGGACTGTCTTAGAGCTGGGTTATTATTATTATTATATTTTATGTAAGTATTTATTTCAGTTAAATAATCTCATGCGACAGCTTGCATTCTCTGAAAACCGAAGAAACATAATTTTGGTTCCTCAACATCTACCATTGCACTGTCAAAATTACAGGTAATGTTTGAGTTGCAAATAATATTGTGCACTACTGTGTATTTTTCTTAGAATGAAATGAAAAGATAATATGCGACCACTGGAATTATTTGTATAAGCTCTGCTCCTGAATTTGGGACACTCTGCTATTTGACAGTAGTATTCCGTCAAGACGTTTCATCTAGGTGCTAGCCAATACTTAGGTCTTGATGTGGTTGATATTTTTGAAAATGTAACAGCTGGTTTCCAAATGTTATACCTGAGACAGCGAGTGTCTCAGTGTCTTCCTGCCACCTAACTGTGCCTCAGAAATACACTACTAATACGAGTAGTGTCTTGGCAAAACTCACAGTAACAATCTTCATTTAGCTTAAAAAGCTGGTAGTGGTAGTCCGCACCAGCTGCAAAAGCGGGGTGGGAGGAAAGAACAATTTCCAGGCGATGAGGATCCATCCACGAGGAACCTGAGGTCCCACCAGACCTGCAGCACCCCCCCCCCAGCCACCTCTCTCCATCCTTGGGAGTACCAGCTGTCAGTCGCAGGCTCGGAAGGACAGCTCCCAGCCCGGTATTGGAGTCTGAGAAAATAAATTGCCTTTCCAACTTTGGCACATGGATCCCTGCAGTTGCCAAACCAGTAAGAGCCTGGGTGGGTGGGTGGGCGGTTACAGGTGTTGCTTCAGATCCAGACAAAGTGTATGTGCTTTCTGCCAGCAGTAACAGGAAAGATTGCTGTAAATTACTTTTCAGGTTTATTTTATATTGTTTATGGTGTAACCAGACAAAATGACATATGGTGTGCATCTCTGAACCGTGCAGAAGAGCGGAGAGAAAAGTGCAGAGAGAAAATTGGGAGAGGACTAACAAGTTCTTATTTTTGCCACTGAGTATTTGCTCCTGGGAGGAACAGAAAAGCCAAGGAGAGCATACACAGGATGCGGTATGGTTAGCTCAGTCCTACCGCAAGCTACTTAGTTTTCAGAATTTCCTTTTGAGACTGGATTGTTAAAAGTGCCTGTTCACATGACTCATTCATTAGGCTGTGAAGCTGTGGGGTCCGTTTTACTTTTCCTGCTCTAAGCATTGGATGAGACGTTGGGAACTGATTCCCCCCCCCCCCCCATCCTTCTCTTCTGTGAATAAAATACTCATGTTTGTGGTATCAGCCTAGGGCGTGGATTATACTAGAAAAATTACTTCTTTATAGTGCGTGTATCTGAGAAATGCCTGCGTTCGCTTTAGCTGCAGTACGTGTGACATGGCCATCTACACGCCGCGCTGCATGGCGGGCAGGAGCATTACTGACGTACACGTTCCGTCCAAGCGGTAGCGAAGATTTCAGTCCAAGTGGTAGTGAAGATCTCGGTGCCGGCGTTGCACAGGTCACCCCCTGCCCCTCTTGCGCTCGGGGCCAGCCTTGGTTTCCGTGCTCCCCGCTTACCAGGGTCCCGTACCAGACACGGGAGGGCCGGCGGGGCCGACCGCCCCGCTGGTTTCGCGGGCGCTTTGGCAGCAATCGGTTCTCCTGTGGTTCACTCTGCCGTGAGAGCGTTCAGGGGCTTTTGGAGAACAGGAGGCAAATGTGTAATCTGAGGATAACAGACATGCTGCTCCTGCCCCAGCTGGCAAAGCGCCAGCATTTCAGATCTGGAAATGTGCCAGGATGTGTACTCACCCTGGGAAAGAAAGGGAAAAAAGCAAAAGAGAGAAAGAAAAGTGTGTGCTGTCCCAGATCCCACTCAACAAATATTTTTCTTTTAAACTATTTGAAAGGAGGTTGATTGCCAAGAACAGGAACCCCATGGAGGAAGGAACAATTAAGGGAACAGGCACGGCTTAATTGTTCCGTGTTTTCCAAAGCCATTGGGATTCAGATGATCAGGCCATGATACTAACATAAGGCAGCCATACACGACGTTAGTATGTGAGGAGGTAGGACCACATGAACGCCTTCACAGGGAGGACTTCTGTTCTGCTCTCCATGCAGCCGTTATGGTCACACCGGGAAGGCCGTGTTGGGGACGAGCTGGCTTGTGCGCTGCGTGAGAGGGGTCTCTGCTTCTTACTGAAAATTCTCAGAAGTTTAGGCCCTACAGTCCTGTGACGTCCTCCTTTAGGATCAATAAGTATTTTAATAACTGCAGAGAAAAGACAGCTTCACCAGGAGATGTGAAGAGAGCCCTATCCCAGAATACTTTATAGTCTGCTGTTGAAATATTCTCACTGAAGTTTGAGGTCTCGAGCAGACACCGAAAGTGGACTTGCTTGCATATCTCCTGGGTGAGTACTGTAATTGCTGGACCATGAGATGTAGAAGAGCAGTGATCACAGGAGAGGACCACAGTCCCTTTCTCCTCCCTGTGTTTCTCATACATGCTATGAGAATACATGAGGAATTTTTTTTTTTTAAATATATGACAGAAGGTGCAGAATAAAGTGTATCAGATGAAGACGTGTTTTAAATGTGTTCATATTCTGTTTGGTTAACACCCTACAGATGAGAGATGTGTACACTTAATTTTTGAGCCTTGAAGGTTTGGTCCAGGCACAGAGCTGCTCGGTGCTATGAGAAATGCCCTGTAAGAAAGCTGGATTGCCTGGGAAAATTTACGGATGAAATCTTTAGTGTCTCCAGGGAGAAGCAGCAGCTGGGTAGCGTTTTGAAGGTCTACATTATGAATATGGGCATCTATAGCAAACCTTGGAAATCTATTGAATCTTGGAAAGGTATTTACTTTTGCAGATTTAGCTCTGGTTCCACTTGCAGGAATCTTAACAGCTGTTATTTTGTCAGCAAAAAGCTTTAAGAGACAGCTTTTATTCCCTACCATGCGTTGCGCTGTAACTGTTCAGTATCTTACATGCTGTGAGCGCAAACTCCACTCAGGCACAAAACCCCTCAGCATTTTATTTCATTCATAAGCTGTGTTCAAACTATTTCATATAAAAGGCCAGCTGGAAAGAGGTGTCAGGTACCAAAAAAAGGACTTTTCCAGGACCTGTGAGCATTTATCATTTGTTAATTATGCTAATAGGGTTAACATCTAATTACATAAGTCTGTGAAATTTTTTCCTGAGATGTAAAGTTGGCAAGGACTAGGATGACAAGGAAAGTACTTCCAAATACCTTATTTCCAAAAGCAACCATATACTTAAGTGTGACCTTTTTTCCCTCCTTTTCTGCCTTCCATTCTTGATGTTAACAGTAAATCTATCATTCAGGAAAAGGTTCATGTTCAGTTACTTGATATGAGCACAATTTGGACTCAGTTTTGAAACGTTAGAACTGCTAATATTTTACTCTTACTGTGAAAGGTGATTGTTATTGGGTGCCCTGTCTTTTGAAAGATGGTAAGAACAAAGGCTGAAACAGAAGGATTGGGATGGTGGGAGGGTTTTATTGCACTTAACTGTTTTCCTTCAGGATCAGTGCTGAGCCACTAATGGAATATAAATGTTAGGCTGATCACTGCCTACAATTGAGGAAGCCTTGCTGGAGAGTAAGATGACACTTACACCATAAAAGCAGCTAAGAACAAAATCAGAAATTTAAAGACAACATCAAAAAAATCCAGGTGTAGTTCATGTTCACACTACTTAATTAAAAATACTTTTCAATTGTGATTTGCTTGAAAATTTCCATACTTTTCATTGCAGTGTGTTAGTAACAGGTTTTGTCAATGTGCGTTTGATAGAACAGCCTGGCTTTGTAAGTGTAGATGGATTTTAAATGCTTTGCAAGGTGCTTAAAATCTATTACTGGCAAAGATGTGGTGGCAAAACTGTGTTTCATTTAACTGAAAGCTCCCTGTTTCATGGTTTTATACCTAACTCTTATCCTTTTGGCATGGATTTGATATTGGTACAGAATTATATTTAAGCCTGTTTATCACTTAGATTATACACTTTACATAGGGGAAATTATCAGTTACATCTTGTGGCTCTTCCAGATGTTTGCAGTGCTAATCTCCCCCCCCTACCCCCAGTATGAAAGAAATAACCTCTAGCCTAACTTACATGAAAAAAGTCAAGACTGGAGACAGTGGAGGTGAAGATGCTGCAGATCTGTGCCTGGATCTGAGTTAGTTTACCAACGTGGAACCAGGAGTTTGTCTTTGGGCATTGTGAGTTTCCAAAGCCTGGGCTTAAGTGCAGATCGCGATGCACCTCTGCCCAGCTTACCGACTAGTGTCGAGAGGCATCTGCCTGGCTGCTGGGGAAGAAAAATGCAACCCACCCAAACCCAACAACAACAACAAAACCAACCTGGTTAGGGATGTACTGTTTATCAACACTTACACAGATACAATGCAGTTTCTTTTTTTCCTAATTATCCTAATATTTCTTTTCTTCCCAAAGGTTCGTCATCGGTGGTGTGAACTTGTTGTTAAACACAAGTACGTGCCTGGCTATGGAGATGTTGAGAAATTTCTCAGAGAAGATCAGGTCAGTTACATTTAATTAGCATTTTAAAAATAATCAGCTTTTTGACACCCTTAAAGTGAAACTAAAAAATTATTTTAATATATTTTCCTGCTGCTGTTTGTCAAAAACCTGAATATGTATTCAGGTTTTGCTTCTTTTGCCCCTTAAACATTGTACTTTAAGGAAGCCACTTACGGGTATTCAGCCCACCTAAGCATGCTAATCTTCTGGTAAGTGGCGAAATAGGATATATTCCCTCCTCTCCTTTCATTTTATGCAAGCCAGAGGTAGGAATGATGCTAGGAAGATACTTCTCAGCATTGGTTCCTTTTGCAGGATGACAAAAGCAAGTCTAGCTGTGACTGCTAATGCATATAGATATGATCTAGATGCAAAGCAGTCAGTGCTGTGGTGACTTCAGTTTTCAAGATGACGTCCAGAGGGAGAAGCATAGCACATTGATACACATCCAGAGAATGTGGGCCTCTCCACAGTTAGGAAAATGCTACCAGAAGATTTTGAAGGTCTTAAAAGGCTGGCCATACATGATGTCTTTACTATGGCTTTTAATTTAGGCCATTATGAACTTAAAATTCTAATTGTACCTCTGCCTTGTTCTTTCTATTTCACTTGTATTATTTTTATTCACTATGAACTCTATAATATCAAGACATTCACTGCCTAGGAAGACTCTTATATATTTAGGATGAGTGTTATATATTTAAAATGTATGTGAAAAATAGAAAATGTTGCAAGATATTTCAAAGTCTAGGCAAGCTATTAATGTCTTTACCTTTTATGTTGACAATGAACAAAGCTATTTACAGCCAATGAGTCTTTTGTGCTTTCAGGCAAATACATTTTGTCACAACAGCACAATACAATTATTGCAGTCTCTTGTGCTCTTTCTTCCAGCTCTGAAGTATACCTCCTATTTATATCTCAGCCAATGAACAGGCCCCAGTCTTCCTGGCAAGCTCTTTATTAAAAAAAAAAAAAAAAAGCATAAACCAACATTATTTATGAAAATAAGGAGTTATATATATTGTGTGTATTTTAATCCTATGAAAGGATGGTGATAACCACCAGCAGAAGCCTGGGGTGGGGGGGCAGAAATCCTTGAGTTCATAAAACCAAACATACTGAATTGCGTTATGTTTGGAACAGATACTGTGCCAAATAAAGCCTAACATTTTCTTCAGTGCAGGGAAATAATTTTTGCAACTTTTTTTGACGTAATCTTCAATATCTTTTATTTACTCCAGCAGTGCATATAGTTTATGGCACATCCAGCTTCTGGAGTGATTACAACTCAAATCAGAGCAGTTGCATGTCCTTACTGATCACGAAAAACTTGACTTTTTTTAAAGTCTGGGAAAAATGCAAATGTGACTATTTAAATCCTTTTCAGGTCTAGAAAAACCCAGTGTGTTTACACATGTTAATGTTTAGGCTTGGAGGTAAATTATTAACACTGGCTAGAGAAGGTAATTCCTATTTGTAACAAAATTCCAACATTTTGAAATTCTCTGTGAAAGTGACTGGAGCCCAGCTCCAAGGCCGTGTGCATGCCTGGTGTGGCTGCCAGACCCTGGTGCAGCTGCAGACCCTGGAAATCTGAGTTCTTGGGTCTCTGGACGGCAGAGAGCACAGTCAGGGGATTGGCAAAAAGTCTGGCAGGTTTCTGCCACTTTGGGACTTCTTCCTTTAATTTCAGTCTTTGTTAAGTCTTGTTGAAGCTAATTTTTATTACGGCTTACCACCCAATGCTGGAAATTGTGAGGAATGGTATTAAAAATTGTATTTTTTCAATGCTATCTAAATTTTTCCTCAACTGTCCAAACATTAAGTACAACTGTAAAAGTCAGTGTGCTGCTAATATTTTGTCACGTGTATAATCCTATTTTGGTAAGTGCAGCTTAACTGAATTCCTGTAATTAGGTGAAAAAATTGTCTCATCAGAAAAAAAAGGCAATCCCCAATATGTTTCCTGTTAAGTTAGTCAGTGATTTGCTACCTGCTGTCGAAGGGCCCCAGATCTCACCCCCAGGTGCCCCGTTAACTTTCTTGATAGCTGCTATGTCCAGAATGAGTAGTTAGGAAAAGCCTGCCTTCCCAAACCAGAATTTGTGCATGTTCAGCTGTATCTCAGATGTAAAGAGAAGAATCTGAAACACACACCTGACCACATTCAATTGGATGTCCAGTTACAGAATTGCCAAATGGGAATTCTAGAGTGGAGCGTTTTGGTTGGTGTCCTCTTTATTCGTGTGTGTGTGTTTGTGTGTGCGTGCAAACATCACAATTGGAAAGAAAACATGTATCCTGTTGAAGGAAGGACAAGCTGTTTTCTTCAGGGGCATTTGGAAATATTTCAGGTAGTGGATAAAAGAAAACAGATTTCAGCTTGAAAAGTGGCAAGAAAAACGGAGTGAGGAAACATTTCCTTGTCACAACATAATATACACCTCTTACATTAATATTCTGTTCTTATACACTCAATACAACATATAGACAGCCACCCTTAAGCTAAAGAGATCCAGAGAAAACTACTTTTTTGGGGAGAAGGGTAGGTGCTATAGGGGATATGGTATTTTATGTGTTTTGGATTGTCTTTTTTGTTTTGTTTTGTTTTTAATTAAATGAGTACTAGGAGGTCAATGGAATGAAAACCAGCTAACTAGTCATTACTGGTGGAAGGATGCCTGTGTGTTATGTTCCTCTTTCAGGCAATGGGTGTGTATCTCTATGGTGAATTAATGGTGAATGAAGATGCAAAACAACAAGAACTTGCACATAAATGCTTTGCTGCAGCACGAGAACATATGGATGCCTCCTCAGCCAAAGTGGTGGCAGAGATGTTATTCTGAAGAGGTGATTTTTCTTTTTAAATTAAACACCCTGATTTTGCCTCATACAGAAAGAATATGCAGAGCTCACTAAATGTTGTAAACTGTGGCATACCATACAGCTTATGGCTGCTTAGCTTGAGAAGTAACTCTTGTTAAATGTCTTGCTTTTTTTTTTCTTTTTTTGAGCCCAGCTGCTGGAGCAGTGAGTTAGATACATGTAGGCACTAGCTGGAGAGCATGGAGCATGGCTTTGTTTTAAACTCGGTAATGGACTGTACAAGAGGCAACTGTAAGTCCAAATGGCCAGAGAGGGCCAGGCTCCACCTGCAGTTGTTTCCCGTTCGGTATTCTTCACTCTGCTTACAGAAATTGCAATTCTGCAAGGAGCATTTCTGTTTAATGAAGCTGCATGTTGACTTGATAGGCAGCACAGTCTTTGAAAAGAATCTGAGCCCACCAGTGAAAGTATGAAGCTATGCACTTGGAAACAAATCTGAATCATGTGAAAACAAGCTGATAAATGCTTTTGTGTTAAGTGTAGTGAGGCCTTCGAAGACTGATTTTGAGGTAAGAAGAGTAGCCTTAACATGAAGAAGCTGTGTAATATCATACATAATCTAGCTTGTTTCTGAAATTAATGGGGAGGAATCACCAGAGAATAAGCAGAATTGCAAGAAATATGCATGAAATAAAGATTGCTGCAGGCTGTAAACTGGTAATTTGCAAAGATATTCTCCATTTTTCAGTCTATTTGAGTAGCCGGAGGTAACCTTACAGTGTCTGTACATGCATGTTTAACACATACCCAATTAGGATTGGTATGAAGGTCTCTTCCAGTACAGCATACCTCAGATTTTTGCTTAATGATATAACTCATCTGACAGATTGATTGCCTTGGTTGTTCACATAACTTTACAGTTGATCTGTGGTATCAAAATTCAGGCATCTAATTTAGCAAAATCATCATTTTCTAATTGGTACCGAGCAGAAATCTTGATTTTCTCGTGTTCAAGCCTGTACATGTAGCCGTACTTGATAGCGAGTTCTGCTTGAATTTGTAGTGTTTACTTCATTTATATGAAATACAGCAGATGATAGATACCATGAAAGCAAGTTTGTTTATGAATAGCCATGTTGTTCTTCTGTATAGACAAGAACTGTACCTGCCGAGAAAACTTTTTGGGAAAGGTGGATCAGATGGTAGAGTGCCAGGATATCAGTTATGGGGTAGGAGGGTTGCCTTCTAAAACAGGTAGGGTTAAGAGACTTACTTGTGTGCTCCCAATTATTGAGGACCCATAGGAATTTGAGCTATGATGTTCAACAATTTTTAATCTGGTAGATGCCTTCAGGTGTCTGAAGGCCAGAAACATGGAGATGCAGTTTTTTCTGGTACTACTGTACTAGGAACTGTCTTTCTATAGTTCCTTCAATAATAAAATAAAACCCCAAATTTCTACAGGCTTCTGGTGGTAAGTATCTAGCACAGGAAATTACATGGTATGTGTGTGTCAGGAATAGGCTAGAATTGCCCCTTTGACTTTTCAGGCAGACTAGAAATGCATAAAATCTAAAGATACTGTTATGAGAACAACACTTGTGTGACTGCACAGCTTTCTTTTAATGTTGTGGCTGTTTGGGTTCCTGGCATGATGATTTGTGACTTAAGATTAAAATCACATTGCCAGGGATTACCACACAGCCATGACCGCAGCTGCTAGTAGGAAACCCACCATAACTATCCGATCCGTGCACAGTGTGGAATCCTCTCTGTCCATTAAAAAAAAAAAAAAAAAAAAAAAAAAAAGAGGAAAGCAGCAGATGCATCATGGAAGACTCTCATCCGATAATTAGCTATACCAAGATGGAGACCTCTCTGGCAAGGTGCAGAGCTTAGCTGATTGGTGAACAGTGATTGTTTTCCTCTTTGTTCACAGTGGCTAAGTTCTGCACCTGAAGAGAAGGGGAGAGGAGACCTCGCTTAATGTCAGCCTGCGCAGGGCAGAGAACGTTTGCTGGCTGAGATACCTTGCTGCCGAATGGGCAGGTTTACAATGCATGCCTGTGTGTGAGATGCAGTATATCGAGGATAAGAGGCAGAGGTGACTTGGGGTGGACCAAAGACTCTTGGTTTTAGTCGAGAACACACAGCGCTCCTTAAATTCTCAGTCTGACTGCAAACGTAAGGCATCGCCTACAGTAATTTTGTTGCCATGCTTTTCTAAAGGTCAGAGGAAATAAATGTTTGTGACTTTAAACTGGAGTTGCCTATAAAGCTTTGTTTCGCAGTCTTCTCTTTAATGGATGCTGTCATGATCTCTCTGCAGTTGTAGCTTAGCACTGTGTGTCGTTTGCAGGAAATGGTTGTTTCCGACTGGAGCTGCCACTTACGGCTGCTGCTGTTGTTCCAGGCTGTCGATGGACCCGTCCTCCGGTGCCTACTGAGCTGATATCAGTTCTGATTTTACACACTGGCTCAGTTCAGCAGGAACAGGAGTCGAGCCCTAGAGCAAAAAAAGATGTACCTTTTCTAAGAGCCTTTGAGAAATGTTGTTACTGTTTTCTCTCAAAAACCGAATTAGTATGTATTACGATGTCCTGATGTTAAACACTAAACGGCCTAAGGTGGAAAAGCTGCCTCAGTACTGTCTAGAGAACTGTTGGCTTAAGACAAGAAGGTACGTGGATACGTAGCACATTGCAGAGTATTGCTGTGGTAACTGACCTCCAGCGTTATTTTCAGAGTAAGCTGCTAATAACCAAGAGAACGTGCTTGCAGCGTGGATCTTCCCTGTCTTCTCCAGACCTTGATGTGGTAGCTCTAGAATTCTAAAGAGATCATTGTTAACTCTGTAACCACAGTTATGGTCTACTGGTAACCTAAAAAATAACTCCATTTGGAAAGCTGGGGCTATCAAGAATGCACAGATAGTCCTTTATCATGACAGAATAATAACTTTTACTGCTGTTTCCGTTGCAGGAAAGATCACAGAGAAACTCTTTTAATATATCTCCTACTAAACCCTGATGGTACTAGGATTTCATTGACCCAAGACATCAAAGGAAGGATTATGTGACTGCTAAAACAATCAGCTGACAGAAACATTCACCTCTCGGTATTTATGTCTTCCAGAGGCTCACTGTAACCAAGAACGCATGTGCACAAAACAAACTACACATGAACACACATTACTGTGGCTTTAGGTAGTTCTTTAATACAATAAATTTGGGGTTTATCCTTGCTCTTTGGTGGTACAACCATTCCAGTTTGCAGATGCCAAGCAGTCTTGATTTGAATGATTTTATGTGCTCCAGTAATTTGGCCAACATTAGGAATCTCTGAAATTCGATGAAACTGTATTCTGTACTTAAAATTTTATTTGTAACTTCTATGTCAAATTAAAAAGCCAATATAAAATTAGCAGGAGCTGGGGTGGGGCTGGGGAGGTTAATTGGAAGTGTGAAAAGTGACCAGCCATCATCTTGTGATGGGATGGGGCTGAAGGAAAACAAAGATCAGCATTCTCTCTCTGTCTTGTTTAGGTTAACTTTTACCAGAAATGTCAGACCTTCCATTTTCTGAAAATGTCTTCTATACCCCTGTGCTGCTCCTTTTGCACAGTGATATATCAACGTTAGCTCTTCTTTCCTAGGACAGTACCGCTCCACTGATCAGAAGACAGCTTAACTGTTCCTTTCAGAGACTAAGAATTTAAAACACAAAAATTTGTAAACATATTTACTTTGTACACTATTGTTTTACATCAAATACTCTTGTAAAAATAAATACTTTTTTCAAGTATGTGTAGTCTTTCCATTGCACAGTGGTTCAACATTAATTTACAAACTTAGGAACAAGAATGACCCCATTTCTGCTTTTCCAGTAGGAGAGAAGCAGCTGAAAGTTGCTAGTTAATGGATATTAACAAAAAAATTAAATGTGTTAATTAATTTTTTTTAAAGTTCTTGTTCTCAGAATCCAAAGTAAGAGCCTGCCTCAGCAGTGACTTCAGTCCAATGAGTACAGTTCCTCTTTACCTCACTACATTTTCTGACCTCCCCCTTTCCAGGCACACAGTGTCAATACCTGAATTATGGGACACTCAGCAATTTCTTTCAAATGCAGCAAGAGTTAGGAAATTGTCCAAGAACACGCAGAGATACCGCAATGACTTCTAATGTAGTTTTGCTCACAGATGTACTTATTAAGGGATCCCATTCATAAAAGAGTTACACTTCATTTCCATTTCACAGGTTTTTCTGCAAAGGAAACCAGCTTAGTTTTTGCCTTTTCCATTGTGTAAGGGAAAGAACCCAGAGCTGGATAAGGCTCTTGCACAAGACACCCAGAAATTAAATATGTTGTAATCCTGTTCATAGCCAGTACTGTTAAAAAAAACCTACATGGTAGGTAAGACATTCCACACATTTGCAAATATCACCAAATTTTTGTTCTTTCAAAACACTCTACTTAATTACCTTACCTTTTTATAATATTGAGCACAGCAGTAGTTTTTTTTGCTTGCAACAGCTGTTCCAGTCTGTCTCAGCAGTATTAACGTGAGCATGAACTTGAACATTGAGTTCCCTCGCAACAACTTTGTGATCCATCATGCATTGTAGCAACTGAGAAAATGAACAGAAAATAAAACACTAACACCAAAAACAACGTAAAAAATGGCAAAGAGGTGGCAAGTCTGGCCCAGTATCTGGGCTTGTATGGCCTTTTGTTGTTAGTCCAAGCATTGCTAAATAGAGTGAGGCTGCAGATCAAGAAGGAAGCTGAAGGTGGCTTCACATAGTTACTGTCACCATAGCTCATCAGAAGTAAGAGAGAACAGGAGACTTCTGTCTGTATTATACAGTAGCTTCATTAACATGATACAAGCATTAGCATTAGTTTAAAATCCTTCTGAATCATGTAAAAAGCTCTGGGAGTGAACCATACAAAGTGTCATTTAAGTTTTTAGCAGGCCCTATTGAAAGCTTAGCACGAATAAATAAATAAATAAATAAATAAATAAACCAATGTTACCGTTTATTTTACTCAAGATTCTCCCCAGATGGGTGTTTCCATATTAACTTCCTGAGAGGAAGAAGTTGTAGATTCTAATTATAGTAAATAAAAGCAAACAACAAAAAAAAATCCATTTCCAAACTTATTGTAACTAAAATCATTACTGGAAGTGATTTATCAAATGATACTTCTATCCGGACTTGACTGTCAACACACTAAAATCCAGTGAAACTGCCTGTTGTTTAAGAAGGTGTTCTTAAGTATAGTCGGGCATTTGGGGAAAGTGGCAGAAACATTACAACATTAAATGTCTGTTCGGAGGTGAAAACTGAGACTTTAGTGGTAACATACATTTACATATCAACGTACATGGCTATGGCAAGCACAGACATTCACGCAGCTGTGTCTTTGACCTACTTAGATTTCATTCTACTTCTGTTTCATAGTCAACCGCCTCTGAATAAAATAAAGCATTTTGTTTGTTTTTTTCTCCCATCCCTAATACAGTCCTTTCCAAACACAGTGGTAGTTTTACTTTGTATAGCGTTAGAAAGCCCCATGCAGAAGGCTGGACTGTGTCCCACTCATTTCATTGATCGAACAGCTGGTTAGGATCTCACTGATACTTGTCTGGACATAGCTTTTAACTGTAAAAATGAATGTCAGATTAAGCTAAAACTGTATCCATACAGTTAGGCAAGGCTCACCACCTATTTTCCTGTGCCACTTACTGGGTCACTTCTTCACAGTAAAGGCACACCATAAATGAGGGGGTGACCTAGGCAAGTCCCTTGCCCCCTCAGAGGAGCTGCATTCCTGGTCATATGCTTTCTGCTACAAACATGGGGTAAAACATACCATTTTGCTGGCAGCAGTTCCTCCGCTTTGTTTTCTGTCTTCAGCTTTGCTAGGAAGTGTTTGCAGCTGCTGCTGGCTGTGTGTTTTCTCCTTTAGGAGGGAATTAACTGTACCGTATTGCCCATTCCTTGCACATAAGAGGGAAGGAAAAAGGTCTAGCCTGGAAACAACAGGTCTAGCCAGAAATGCAGCCTGAGCAAGTAGGCAGCTTGAGAAAACAAGTAGGACTCAAGACATAAGGAGCCTATATGAATTTCTGACACATGAAAAGCACTATGAAGAAGGATATTACAAAACCAAAAGAAGTTCTATAGAGCTAGGCCATGATAATGTATCACCACGCAGAGTACTGCAGCCAGCCAGTTCATCTCCACAGCTCATAAAGTCTTGAGAGCTGGTATTTCTATTACAGAAAAGTTTAGCTGTTTTGTTAGAATTTGCAGGTGTAGGATCCTCTGCATACCTTAAGCATGGGGGAGGAAACCATGGCACCTTTGTAAGAATGAACAAGCAGCTAAGTTACAATATGCCATTACATGCCAAAGGCTTTGCTCATTTTAAGTTGATTCTTTCCATGCAGAAACTGGACTGGAAATATCTGACAAGCCTACACCTTTCAGGATGGGGTTGCCCATCGTAATATGCCCAATACGTAATGGTATTTTCCTCTGGGCAAAGCCCTCTCATAGTAGGGCTATATTCTATAGTAGGACTACCATTTGACATAAACCCACATACTGAGGGCAAAACCTTCTTCTAATTCACTGCAAACCTTACTGCAGGACACTAATTCTTAATATCTAAAAGTAAATTTTTTGTGGTCTTTTAAAACTATAAAATATCCACCCTTGTGCTACAATTGCCAGTATTCGTGAGTCAGGTTTGATATCTTCTATAACAGGCAAAGATTTTAACAGATATGCAAATGCATTTCTGTTCTTGGCCCCAATCCTAGATGCCCAGAGTAGTAGTAAAAAAAAATTAATTGCAAGGAACGACAAGGAAGCGACCAAAAAGAGGAGCCTGACTCATCTAGAATTTCACCACAAGTATAATGAGTTTAGGCACATATAAATACTTAAGTGAATGTGTACACTAACACAGATATGGTCCCTTGTTTCTGTGGGCACAACATATTGGAAAAATTATTTTAAAAACTCACCTTGCTGGCAAGCTGACATTTTGTGCCAGTGAAATATGCCAGTGTGTAAAGAAATTGAGACACTTGCACAGTGCTTAGGAGATAAACTGCATTTGTCCATTTACTGTGAGTAAAACAGAGGGCATATTTTCTGCACAAAATTAAGGGCCTGATTCCTGCTGCTTATAGCTGCCAGAAGAACAGGCATTTGTTATAACTGTTATTTGAAGGCATGCAGAAATTGCAGTTGTGTAAAGATTTGCTTTTTCATTATAATTTATGCATCAGGAAACAGAACTGAATTATCAGCTGAGCATCACTTTGTATTAGCACAGTACCCCAACAGCGGTAATGCCCACAGTACTACCATGCAAAAGCCTGTTTTTGCTTATTGCCCCCGTTGTAGAGATGACAGCTTTGCTGTCCCCTCGCGCGCTGCTGAGCAGCAGCTGGGCATCGTTGCAACCTTCAGTTAATGTAGCTCACTTCAGCCGTCTCTGAAAAATGCTGCTTCTCTGTGTACTTCCAGGCTTCTCCTCTGGGCTTGCTGGGAGTGGTGTCTCAGCACTGGGGCTCTCTGCTGAAACTCACTCTGGGGCACTTTATTCATGAGCCAATGGTGTCTGTTTTGCCACTAGCATCATCCTCAGCCATCTTGACTAGACATTGCTAGATCTAAACAGGCTAGTTTGAGAAGCTGGTGTTTGGCACCATAATGTATTTCACTTCATCTTTAGTCCTGAAAGGACAGTGGTCATCATCTACTACACAGAAAAAAGTGTATTTTCTTTTAGCCTCATGTTAACCTCAAGTTGTTACATCACAGTATCATCTAACTTTGTTCTTTAGTTGTTTTTATATTTGGTAGTAACAGCTATCTGCTTTACAACTGTACCCCCTTACAGTCAACTCTTGCAAACAGAACAAAACTAAAAATGACCATGTGTCAGCAGCCATCTTACTCCATTCTGCATCTCTCTCTTGTTGTGCCCGAAGCTCACCTGTTTAACTGCCAAGCATGACCAATTAAAATTTCATTCCAATTTTTTCAATTTTATGTCTGAAAAGTACTCTTCCTTTTTCTTGTGCCTTAATGTACAATGTAAGCCCCCTCCTCCCTCATTCCACCTTCCATATGCCCCTTCCCTACAGTCATGGCATAATTCATTTTGAACTCACTTTGTTCCCTTCAGTAATACAGCAATATTACTCTGCAATACTGCCATTAAGATTTTGTCATTGCCACCACTTGTGCTGAAACTGCCCATCACACCCTAAGCTTATTATTAGTTCCTCCTGTTCCTTTTGACTATAAGAAGGCTTTTTAATAAGCTCCCCATTTTAGTTGAGGGAAAAAATTGTCCCTGTTTGCTTGAATATAAAAAAAATGCAACTACATGACATAAATGCTGAATTATTTTTTTTTTTACATAGATGAAGAGTCAGATGAATAATCACTCACAAGGTTGTCCATTTTATGCAAGAACAAGTAAGCCCATCTACTGAGATTTTATGGTTTCTATACACAGCTTCTCCACTTCTCCCTAGCACTTGCCTCTCCTTTCTTCAGTTAAATCACAGGAATGCACAAGTTTCCCACTCAATAGATGGGAGGAAAGAGTGGGAAATTGGGAAGCAGTCATACTAAGAAAAAAAGTATGAAAGACCAAGGTCTTACATCTTAAGCTAGCTGATTCTCTTTTACCGAAATCAAGTAATGCCAGCATCAGCTGTAGGTTAGATGTGATGCTGAGAAAAGCAATTGCTCTACACCACAGAATGAAGATCAACGCTAAAAGTTGGTGTATTTTTAGCATTATAATTTATATTGTGGCATCAAGAGCATCCAGCACCAAACCCACAGTTTTATAACATGCAAGAAACAAAATCCCCCCAAATTATGCCTCTCTCTCTTTTGAAACACAGCTAGTAAAGACTGGGGCTTCTGGTGTGTTTCAGAGGTGGTGAGGACCCACTGCTCCCAGTGCAGTCAGGAAGGAGAAGATTACTCTCTGAATGTCTGAAAAATCAGAGCCAACTCTCTTTCAGATTCACAAAAGAAAACGGAATTGTCAGGAAAATGGTGAAAGTGGCACCACCACAGGATGTCATGTGGCAGTCCTTTTCATACTTTCTTTAAATACATGTGGATTGCCAGAGTCCACAATACATTTTGAAGAACTGTCCCAAAGTAGCGTTACAGTTTAAGTGGCATACCATTACTGGGCTGTTCAAATGCCTGATTTTTGAAGCAGAGGGGAGACAGCATGGATATAATACCAAACTCTTGTCTTCTTTCAATATTCTATGACAATTAAGTTTGCCAAGTCTGAAGAAATCAGGGCAGGAAACAGCTGACTTAGAGACTGCTGTGTGGTTAGACAGAAGTATGTCTGTGAAGGATCTCAGTAGAAAGAACAGATATTGAGCTCATATGTGATTTTATGCACAAGTTCTTCAACTTCATTCTATGATGTCTGCATAACTTTGTGGTATTCCATCTTTAAAATAAAAAAAATAAAGTGACTGGATCTACCATTTGTACAGCCACAGAGAAAAGGTGAAAGATGAAATACCGTCTCTAGCTCAGCTGCTGGAAAGGCAGAACAGATCGTCAGAACAAAGTGGATCTTACTAAAAATAAACTAACTTCATGGGTGTAAATTAACAGTAATCAACATATTAAAATTTGTGCTAGGGTAGGGCCTGGGAGCAGAGCTGGCATCACACACATAGGGACATACAGGGGCTGACGTGTGTCTTCCCCTTCCCTGATAGGTACACTGGATGACTTGCACCGTTACCTGAGCGTAGCAAAACCCGCTTGGTTTTGGTTGCTTGATCTTCGTTCTCCTGGAAACCCATTATGGATCATACCTACATTCATCCTGGATCCTGGGCAGAAAGGGAGAGCGGGGAGAGAAATAAAAGGTGATAGGGGGAGAGAAAGAAAAGGCAATGCTTCTTCCTAAAGAGTAACTGCGTCTGCAAGCTCGCTCTCACAATACAGCAAGCAGAAGCAGAACTGTTGAAAAGAAATCAAGGTCAGAAAAGCTATGATGAAAAACAGCCAACAGCTATCATCTGAAACCTTTCAGTCCCAACAGCTTTATCTTTCCAAAACGGATGTTATAGCTTAATTGCAAGGTTTGGGCTTGACATTTGCTCAGTATCTTTTCATGGCCTAGGTCAAGCAGGCCAGAGGAAGCAACTATAGCAATTCAGTCTGACCCTAAAAGTATGCTGCACAGTGTATTGCTCAGCACTGATCATTTGTGTTTTAGCAAAGAATCAAACCCACAAGAAAGGAAAGTTGAAACATAATAGTGGTTTTTGCAGTGCGTTTGAAAAAGAAATTTAGTGGTCTATGGAAACAACATTTGTATTTTTATCATGTCTCCAGAAAAGATGGTAATGATCCTGCCTGCTAAAAAATCACAGATAATGTCTGAATTCACAGACACACATATCATTCATTTCCATCTTAAGAATTAATTCTGTAGCAAATTTCCAAGGCCTCTCTTCAGTGGAATTTGATACTGGCTTCTCCCTCTCTATTTGCAGACATCTCAAGCTGATAGGAAAGTGCAGCACAATGATGAGATTAAAAGCACTTAAACACTTACTGATAGTCTCTATGGGGAATGATAATACAGATGGGAAATTCCTATCTTCAGCTACCATTACAAGTTAGTTTGGAATAAAAAGAAGGAAGTCCTATCTTTAGACAACTTATACACAGTAGAAGTTACAGCACCATTAGTCAAAAAAAAGAAAAGCTGCTTCCTTGTGTGTGAAATATTAAGGGAACTTTTAACAGTAGCATGCAAATGACATTGCATGCACCTGTTTTGGGAGCCTCAAAATAAACCCACCAGCTAAGAAATAAAATCAAAACTGCAGGGAGTGAATAAACTGTATATACAGGCTGATTTGGCACATACACATAGGAAATCTCAAGGACAGTGTAATTCAGAATGTGGATAACTTAAGTGGAACTGTTCATTTTGGTCAAGAATATGTAAAAATGTGATCTTTTCAAGATGGCACAATGCATCTGCAAAAGTTCATGGGCCTAACAGATATTTTTATTCAAAATAATAGAAAAGAGAGGGTCATTGTTCCTTAGGGGCTGCTTTTTCATGAAATGAGTCTATCATCTGACATAATACAGAAGACTTATGAAACATGCTTTTAGAGTAGCAAGATTTGTTAAGAGATGGGAAGTTAATTAAATGTACAGATCTATTAAAGACATAGTGTTGCTGGATTTTTTTCTGCTACTTGTTGATGTTCAGGTTAACTGTCTTATATGGAATTGTTATTTCCTATTCCTATCAGTACTACAATTAAATTGAATATAAAAACCCCAGCTAAAGTTCTGCAAGTGAGTTTCAACATTTGGGGCTTTTTCTTCCTTCTCACCCTCTCTCCCTTCACACACATGCAAGAATGTAAAATGCAAATGAAGGCACAGTCTATGCCTACCAACTGTATTGCTAGAAGTCCGCTACAGCCAGCTGACATTTCAGATTTTTGTTTCAGTGGCTGATGGCAATCCAATGCCTATCCTTAGCTGCCTCCTGGCCACTAAAAGGACCCAGTCACTGTGAGTACACTTAAGCCATGAAAAGGGTCTCCTGAGGTTTATTCCTCCCCAGCAGACAGATAGATGGTTAAAGGAAGATGGCCAGTGCAAGCATGGGAAACTCCTTTTTGGCATTTACTAGTGAACAGATCACCTAACAGCAAATTCCCAGAATAAGCAACTCTCTGCTAAGGCAGCAAATAAAACAGCTACCGTTAGCATATGTTTTAAATCCAGGCAAGCATTTAAAGAAAAATTGCATCATGAGTAAGAAAAACTCGCCAGAGAGGTAGGTGACCTTAAACAGGCCCACATGTGAACACTGCTATGAATTAAGCACCTGCTAATTCAGCTACAGTGGTTTAACTTCTGGTGGTGCCCAGAAAAACATGCTGATTGTATAACAAAGCCATTGCAAACTATCTGGAAAGTATAAAAACATGGATTCAAAAACATGCTCGGTGCTCTGGTGGACGACTCCTCGCATAACATTCCAGGTTTTGACTTTTCAAACTTGGGTCTAGTAGAAAACTGCATTTCAGCATCAGAATTTCTCACCTTCCTATGCCCTTCTTATATCACAAGAAAAACTGCACTTTAATTAGCACGACATTATTCACTCACACAGAACATGAGCATTTTATTCTGTCATTGGATAATACAGCGAAGAAATGGAGCAAACCTGTTTTGGTAGTGTTTGGTTTAATAATTACAAGTCATTTTTGCTAGACGTTTCATCCTAAACTTGTATAATGGATTGTATCCCCCAAAATCAAGCCAAACATCTATGACTATGGCATGAATTCTAACTTACCAAAACTAATATTAACTCGCATCTTCAGTGTGACTTTCTATTAACGCCTCTTTGCACTTACAATGCTGTGAGTATGGAAACCATCACAAATCCCAGAAGTAACAGATTAACATGTTACTGCTGGTCAGCTGAATTCCAACACCTGGTAACATACCTGTTCTTACCATACCTCACAAAATAAAATGTATTCTGCTTTCTATATGCACTAACATCGTGGTTGAATGAAAGCCACAGAAGTGGCTTTTTTCTGAAGAAAATGCACAGAAACCACTCAGCCCCATGCTGGAAAGCTTGCAGAATTGAAAAAGCTGTAACCTAGCAGTCTTAGACTGAAAAGAAGCATCATCAACAAACAAATCAAATTTACTGTTTGTATTTTTATTCAAAAAAACTCCTGGAAGCAGAAAAATTTTGAAAAGCTTTCTATATTCAGTATAATATCCAAGATTAGGGTGTTTGCTGACATGGAGATTGGATGGAAGAGAACAAGCTACTTGAAGCCTGATTTCAGGACTCATTGGCTGGTTCTGCATGAAAGTATGGCCCTGAAGGCTCTGAAGAACTTTTCCAGAAAGCAGTGATTACAGAGGAGAAGATGCACGTTAGATGGATAATGCAGGAGGCACCATATGAGAAATCTTCCATGACTCAGATCTACCAAATCACAGTGTTGCCTTCCACTGGCAAGCTAAAAAAAGTAGCTTCAACGTGCCGCAAAATCATGGTTTATATCAAAGTTAGATCATAATTCAAGCACTGTGAAAGCACAAGGAAAAAATACCAAATATTTATAACAATGCTAAATAAAGCAAAAAGAATGCCAGTACAGATGTATCTTTTTAGAGTTACAGACAGCATCAGTTAGGTTTCTTCCTTAAAGTCTCCTGAAACTAGCAAACCCTCCTTCCTTGTAATATTTAAATCATGCAGTGTTTGTTAAGAAGCCAAACACAGGAAAACAAGAAGGTACCAATTCACTACTAATTTTGTTCTTTCTGCCTTCACTATGCATTTCCTTCATGCTTGAATTGACTTATCATTATTTAACAGGACATTGATTTTGTTTAAGAAACTTAGAAGAATCTTCATGTGCTTTGTTGGTGGGAAAAAAAAAATGACTGCATTGTGAAAGGATGGTTACAAATTAAACTCCAACAACTATAATACACATATAATACTCATATCATTCACCTAACAAAACTGCAAGAATCATATATTGCAACTCTGCCAATCTTTCATTTAAGTAGTTAAAATTACATATAGTAGTAATGTGGAGAGAATTTAAGGACAACCAAAGAATCTCACATCCAACAACAGGATTAGAAATTAAGGCAAAAAAAAAATCATTCCTCCTTTGGACACAAATTTTAGATTATGTATCATTCTAGGTAGAGCACTCCACACATGTTCCCACTAGACAAATATCTCGGCGTTTGTGATCAACAAATGATTTAGTTTAATCCCATGCTTTTCAGGTATGATATTCAGGGAATAGAAAACTGGGTTGCTTGATTTTCCTTTTTTAGATATGTGTGGCTACTAACAACTGAAAAGTTGCAACGTATCTTTCTGATTTTTCATTCAGAAGTATTTTGAATCCAAAAAGAGAAAAAAAACCCCTTTCTTCACAGACATACATTATGTATTTACTCTTTCTTCATGTACTGGAATCAAATATTACAAACATTAACAAACTCACTGAGAGGACAGGTAACTTCTGTGATTGGTCTGATATGACTCACTGGGAGCAAAATGATATGAAATCAGTCAACAAAAATATCCTTCCACTTTTTAACAGCCAAAGGACACTAAGTAAATTGTTTTTCTTTTCCCTTGCTCAAAAACAAATACTACATTCAGAAAGTGTTAATTTAAGATACATGCCTCTGATTTTATATGCAAGAATAGTATTCCAAGTAGCATCTTTGAACATAGCGCAAGTCCTGACATTAAAGCTAGGAAATATAGGAGAACAAATTACTGAAAAGGGTTAAGATGGTCTGCCATTAATGTTCTCCATGCTTATTTTTCTAGTTAAGCTAGAAACAGGTTCACAAAACTTCTTGGGACAAATACTTTCCTAAGGGTAAAACAGTAAGCCATCGCTCCCTGTCCATGCTCTTTGCATGAGACAAAAAACGTAAACAAAGAAGCAAGGAAACTACCTCTGGACACCAAAAGGAAGGAGATGAGTTGCAACCATATGCTCTCTTCAGGAAATTTGGCCCTCAAACTGCAAAGTTTCCTTATGCCTATGTTGTGCTTGCCCTGTTTTTTCTGAGTGAAAAAAAGATTTCTTAAACAAATAAACAATAGTATCAGTCATGGAACACTGAAAATAGGCTGTACTACAAGCAACCTTCCACCTGCAGTATCTATTGACAGAGACCAGCTATTGGTATAATACTTTCCAGAGAACATTGTCCTTTGAAAGCTGCAGTACTGAAAAAAATCATTTAGCAAACCTGAGAGGAGTTTCATTTTGGAAACATTTTCAAAAAGAACTAAAGAGTTCAGGAAACATTGTTGATTTCCTGAGAACATTCACCATGAATCACTAATTCTCACTTGAGATCATCGGTAGTTTCATAAAAGCAGAATTATAGAACAAAACATTTTAGGAACAACTTACCAGCCAAGCAATTGGATACTATTTGTTAATAAAACCATGTGTAATTTGAGAGAAAAACTGATCCACAGCCAGATGAACAACAAGGAGATGAGTGAACTGCTTTAACAAGACATAGGTCTCTTGTTAAAGAAGGTACTAAGAACAAAATTTTCAACCATCTTTAATATTTACTGTTATGTTCTAAAAGGTTAACATTTCCAAACAAAGGATTATTTTCAAATATATATGAGGGAATACGAAGCTGTGGGATATGCTTACATAGATATTTTTCTACCCTTGGTAAACTGCAGTGCAAGACATTAATGAAAGTCTGACACCTGGATAAAGATCTGATTTGTTGGCTTGATAAATAGATGACATCAAAAATCTAAACTTTCAATGTTAGTTTTTGAAGAAGTTCATTCAGCAGCTTCACAGTCCCTTGGTTTTCTTCTCCATTGTGGTTAATTCTGTATGCACTACGGATGAGAAGGCTACAAACTTCTTTGCTTCTATCAGTTGTCTCAGTAACCTGTAGGGAAACAGAGAAGATGGGAAATAATGCAATTATGTTGCTAAGTACTAAGAATTCTCCGTTAATATTTGCAACAAAACTACAGATTTGTCCCTCGCCCCTGAACACGTGAAATGCTCTAAGTTCAAAAGCAACTTCTGCCCAAGGCATGTCTTTTCATACATCTTGGCGGAACTAAGCAACTTTGAGATTTCTACTGTTCTCTCAAATTTAAGCAAAACAAATCAAGAGGTCAAAATGTTTTTAAAGGAAACACAAATGGACAGACAGTGTAACCATTTAGATGTCATCTCCTTAGAAAACAACTATAAGCACCTGGAGGTTTTGGGTGAGTTTGGGGAGACAATTTAATTCTGTAAAGCTTTCAAAAGTAAAAATAAATCCCTCCCCCCAAAGATGAGAAAGTACCAAGAAAAGACTCTAAGTTGCATTTTTCGCAGATCAGGAGGAACTTTACTCCACTGCTGTATTAATTCCAAAGTTTACTATGCTAATCAAAACCACTGCCATGCATCCCAGTTTGGTTCCATACCATTCTGCTTTTCATATATTGTCTTCAAGCCTTTCCAAATCACATGGAGAGCCTAGTTACACATGAATGATTACACAGATACAGTCAAAATTAATGATACCGACATACTCTGGCCTACAACAGCTCCTGACCACCCTCCACTGGGGAATACTCAAGAGTTTTGAAAGTTAGTTATGTTGCTTTCTATAAAGAAACAAGAAATTTGCTTTGGTCTTCCTGAAGAGGTTTAAAGTAGCAGACTAGTATATTACAGCACCACTGCTCAACTGCCACACTCCTCAAAAGAGAAACTAAAACCAGCAGCCTGTAAAAATACATTCAACCCCCCTAATTTTATCATTACATTCTTATGCTAAGAAGAAATTGATCATTTGTGAACTTACACCTAAATTCTAGAAATATCTTAGCCTTTCTTAAACAGAAAAATGTTATGTATGTTTAGTCAGCCAGAAAGAATAACCACCAAAATATTCTGCTAGTTCCCTGCATCATAAAATCAGAGTCCCTATACATGCCAGATACCCTATACAGATGGAAGAGCACACTGCTGCTCGAAGGAAACACTTCTGAAGTGCTAAAACCACACACTGGCCCTAGACCGGCTTGCACAGGAGGCTTGTACTTCTTAAAAAGAGTATGGGTTTATAGTTAGAGAGGAATAAATTCCTAATCTCACACTAAGATAGCACTAATTATCTTGAGAGGCACAAACACATTTTACTGTTTGCACAAATACACCTGAAGGCTCTGGGATACTGTGATAGCAAGATACTGTGGCATGCTTCCAACATTTTACTCCTCTTCAGCTTTTTTCACACCCTAAGTGACACTCTCTCAGGTCTTCTTTTTTTCTCTCCATTATCACACCATTTTCCTCTCTGGCACCTCATCAATGCTAAGCTTAATAACCAGCTGTTTTACATAATGGAAAACAGAAGACAGTTCCATCATCTCTGCAGCAGCTGGATAATTAAGGGAGTGATTTATAACTGGGAAAAGCAAAATGTTTGCACATGCTATCTATGCCAGGTGTAAATGAACTGTAGGTATCCCTTAACTGCAAGCTACTACTCCAATTATTTCTGCAGCTGTATAGTCAGGACAGCAACCTTTTCAGTGAGATCTTGTCAAGAAGTGTCAAGAAGGAAAATACTTGACTGTAGCTGAAATAGATATATAGCAGGTTAGGTACAGTTTCTGTGGTCATGATCTTTAATTCTCTGTTATGTGTTTTCTTTATTAAGAAGAAGGAACTTAAATCAAAAATAGTAAAAAAAAAAAAATTTTTTACTTAAACTGAAAAAAAGGAAGAAACACTTACATGGCAAATAAATTCCTGGGCAATCATATGTCCACCAGAAGAAAAGAGCAAAAAGTTGGTAAGAAGGTGTGTTATAAGATGCTGGTTACAACGCTGCTCTATATTCATTATACCGTGTACAGCAGCCTCCAGATGTTTGACAGAAAGGACTGTACAGCTGAAGAGCATCTTTAGATGCTTGTAGACTGCTTGAGCTTCTACCTGTAGGAAACAATTTCAAAGGATGCAGGATCAGAGAAGAGCAAAGGTCATACCTATGGTATTTTTCCTTTGGATTTATTCACTAACAGGAAACTGAATCCTTGGCAGAAACTACCCAAACATGAAAAGAGTTTGAATTTAAGCAGCAGGGAGAACAGGGAAGGAAGGGCTGTACACATTTCTTTTACACTGATTCACACACACAGAGGTGGACAGAATGGATTTTTTAACTTTCTTTGGTCTTTCAAAGTAAGCAGGCAGGGCATCAAGCCAGGATTTGACCTTTTTTAATAATAAAAGGAAATGGAGAAAGTCCCTCAGCAGAACATGGTCAGATTTTTGCATTGTGGGAAAAAGAACAGAGGCTCCTCAAGGGCTCATTTCTGTATTGCTGCTACAAATCAATTAAATCCCCATGCAACCTGACCTTGGCTGATAAAATGTTCTGGTAAGAATGCAGTTTTTTCCTTCTTCCTGTGTTGTTTGCAACTTACATTTTTACCTTTTGAGTTAGCCAATAAAAACTAATTCTTACTGGGACTAGAAAACCAAATGGAAAAAGAACTATAAGCAACTATTGCAAAAAAAAAATCCTAACAATAATTCTGTTCACTATATTAAAAATAAACCAAACAAACTGGTAGAAAAAACCCTAGTAAGTGTAGGAACAATGGAAAAATATACCATTGCAGACCCAAAAGAAAAGGACACCCATTTCTCAGCCATGTTCATGAGGACAATTTGTTTCAGTCATTTACCTGATGTTGCTTTTCTCATCCCTGCCCTATAAACAACTCCATACGAAATAGTTGGAAAAAGCTGCTGTTCTTGAATTATGTCCACAGTTACGTGTGAGGCAACAAATACCAGAACCTAAAGAAAGGTAACTGGAATTCTTCAAGATTCTTTATCCCTCTGTGCATCCTGTTCTTTCTGTGCCTTCATCCTGTGTGCCAGGGACCAGAGATTGACAGTAGCAGGCTCTGCTCCATGAGCTCACGTACCCTAGGAGACTGATTCTTAGTGCCAAAACCTCCAACTTTTGTTCCTCCAATATTTCAGAGTCTAAAGGTACAAAAGGACTCCAACAAATGAATAAATATTGAGGAGCAGAATATTCAGTCCTGCATATATGAGTGAAGACTAGTGAACAGCAAAAGTATCCTTTTTCTTCTTTAAATCATTTTAACCCTATGTATTCCACTCTTGCTGATATATAAGCTGCTACCTAAAGTAAGTAGCAGGAAGTCAAAATCTTAAGTCATGAGTGCACACCTTTCCACACAAAAATATGCTGAATGAAAAGTCCTCCAGCTTGGCATCTGCCAGAAATTCCCATCCCATCTTAATCCTTAACTGGTGAAAGGTACAGGGGTTGAGGACGAAACCACTCCATTTGAAAGAGCTGAGAGCTAACCTGCCAAAGGACAAATTAAAAGAAAAAGCAAATGTCTAGCTAAAGGCAGAAGTTTTGCATGAACTGTGGGAATGCTTCTGAAGTAGCCTGACCTGTGGAAAAAAAATGTCTTACTTGAAGTAACTAAAGAAAAGAATCATAATGAGCTGAAATATTAGACCTCTGGGAACAGATGAGTAATTGCGTGGGCTGTCAGTGGAAAAGCTTTTTTTCTCACTAAAGTTTGTCATACATCATGACAGAATAACAAACTGATAGAATAGGGCAGACACAGGGAGATGATTTTATATATGGGACAATGTGATTTCATTCTGTGGTGCTGGAGTTAGAACAATGTTCCATACATAAATCTGCACCTATAGTTCTTCAGTTTCATTCACTCATGTTTATTGCTTGGGTATTGCCTTCTTTCCCCGAATTGCATTCTAAACCCAACCCTGGTTTCTTTAGTTGACTGTAGCTCTAACCTAACTCTGCTCAGCCAACATCCCACTGGCACTCCTAGATTTTAAGAAATTAAGGAGAAAAAAAAATTTAAAAGTGATTGGGATGTGAGCTTAGATTTGTAGTGCCATCTGGGTGGCAGGAGAGGAAGGGATGGAAATAAAATATTGCAGAACACACTGTTGTACATGGACTAGTAGATGTAAAATGGAAGCGTGATGTTTTACTAGCATGGTGTACTGAGCTGCATTTTTAAATCAGACAGAATCTGTTTTCAAATTAAGGAAAAGTAGAGATGGTGCAGCCAAATTTTGAACCTGGGCTTTGTAGATCAGATTGCCTGGGCTAGTTCAATCTTGCATAATAGGTCTAAATTAAAGGCTTTCATGTATTTGCATGCATACACAGACACACAGCACTCTTCATGCAGTACAGTGCGTGAGGTTAGAATACTGCTTCCTTCCTTATGCTACCTAGCATATGGGAATATAACATACTTGTTACTATCTCATACATGCCAAAATTCAGTAAAGATACAGAAGAGAAATCAGAATAGAAGGGCAAGTTTAGGATTCAGGGCTGTGTCTGATAAGTATCTTTACTGCTCCGACTGCTGTTGTGATTTCTCTTGTGTTTCCTTCTCAGAAGATGCCATAACACAGGAATGCTGAATTCTGCCACACAGTGATTTAAAAAATACCATCCCTAGAGCAGTTTTACTTGTGATTAAAAGCACCCAAGTTACCCAAAAGAAAGCCAAGAAGGTGCTAATCTATATAATATACTTTAAAAAGAGGACGAATGTTTTCCAAATGTCACCAAGGAAGTCCACAAAAATTATCCTTCAACTTCTCTACTGCAACACAATTCCCAAGAGACCTTGTAAAGCCAATACCTGCTCCAGTGTAGATCTTTCATTTTTCTGGTGCACACTGTTTGTTTTATAGCATTAAGATATAAGTGGACTATTGACTGCTTATTGCTGCTTACTATTGCTACATTACCCACCATTGTTTGAGTCCTTTGTTGATTTTCATTCTGAGGACAGTAGTAAAATGCTAGCAGCCACAGCAAAGCATCTGGTTCTACAGCAGCCTTCAGTAATTGTTCTGCTGCAATATCCAGCCATTCTCCAAAACGAGCAACCAAAAACCAGATTTCAAAAAGGTCAGCAAGAGAACTGGGAAATAACAAAGATACAATTAAGTATTTCTTGTTATTTAACATTTTTACATGTCTTAAGTTAACTGCAAAGGGTGCTGGCATGAAAATAAAAATCCTTAAACTACTCTTCAACAGATAATGCATTACCTGCTAAGCATATAGCCATGTACTACTCTATTATATGCAGTCATGATCAAATGAGACACACCCAGTGCTACTAACAGATTACTTTTGTCAGCAGAACAGACTATCCGTAACACAAGTTTCTAATAAACTGTGACAAAATACTAGGTATTAAAATATCTATCATAAAATTAAACCTTATTGTTTATACTCTCCAGCTGAAGGATTTTCGAAACTTTAAATCGTATCACGAGTGTTATATTCTAACATACTGTTGCCTTACATTGTCTTCCAGTTAATCTCTGTTGCTTTCCAGGGTTATTTTCTGGTGTTTGGTAATTCAGGAGGCACATGGTTTTTGGTAATTCACGAGGAATTACATTTAGATGGACTAAATATAAAGTTTTTAAGGATATTCATCTCCTGACTTAAAATTTAAGTCCTCTTTAATTAAAATTTTCAAGGTATTTACAGCTGGGTTACTGCAGTAAGAAAAAGAAAGGTAAGAATGGACCACAGCTCATGTCTACACTTTCTCCCATGTACTCTTCTAAAGTTAAGACTAAAGAAAAGAGAAATAATGGAGAAATGCAAACTAATGGTAGGTGTCTCCAAAGCAAAAAGTCAAACTGAGGGTGGAAGGAAGGACAGACAGAAGGACAGCTGGAAGGAGATTAAGAACCAGGAACAATTATTCCTATTAAGTTTGGCAAAAGTTTGAAGAATTAGAGGTTTTTCTTATGTTTTATTCCTGGGGACTCCAAGAGCTGCTGTGCCAATCTTCCCGTGAAACTCCAAGAGATCTTAGAAATTTCAGGAGTTGATGACGTTGTCTGATACCATCACATCATCTGGGGAACGTGACACGGCCATAGTTGGAATAAACTCCTTTATCTTTAAGACTTTCTGAAGAGGTGGAAGGCACAGTTTTATGGATGAAGGTGTAGTGTGTGCAGATAGTATTCTATGTCTGGAGTATACTGGTGACTGATGTTGTCTACAGGTGTCCCAGAAGTTACTGATCCTGTAAATGATATTGTCTATATGCCACAGAATCTCAGGGTCTCAAAATCCTATTCCTAGGACACAAATCCACCACAACAGTATTTTTGGATAAACGTGATCACTGACATCAGACATAAGAGGTTGACATAGAGTCATAGAAAGAAAATAGAGTACTGAGGTGACTGCTATAAAAGTCACCATTGTTGATATTCCACACCTTTTGGAGGGGCAGCAGCGTGGCTCAGACTGCAGGGAACTAGAAATGTGTGACAACATCTGAGACTAAAATTCCTTAGCTAAAGGAACAGGATCAGCAGTGGTAAAGTCTTTGAAGATACTAGAATCTGGAAATGCAACATTAAAAACCTTTGAAAAAACAAACAAATGTGACAGTGATCTAGGACAACAGCCCTCCCCTCAGCAAAATAATCTGCTTATCTGACCATAAGTCAATGCTGTGACAATGTAAATGGATAGGCTAGCTTTGAAACCCAGTGATTTACAATCAAAGATGGAATTTAATTAAAAGTTAATTAGTGAGAACAGATAACTATACTTAGGGAAATATTGACAGTATTTACGATTGGAAGTGTTCATAGCTCAAAGGGTAAATACAAGTCCTTAAACTTTAAGCATTAAACTAATTTTAACAGATACTTAGCAGAACAGAATTTAATTCTTGCCTAGAGAGCCTAGGAACCACTGCACTTACAACTCACCATAACTCTCCTGTACCATCACAGTGCATGGTTCGGAGTCGTGTACCCTCCACTTCTGTCCCCGCTGCTGCTCCTGACCGCTCTGTAGTGGCACCTATGTCAACTGCTCCACTGTCATTGCCAAAAGTGGCCCTTCACTTTTTGTGGGACTTTCCCCCACTAAATGTACATCGGTTGATTTCTGGTTTAAAATGTCACATAATGTTTACTGTTCACAGAGATGACTACATATAATAATAAATAATGGCACAGAAGCAATCTGTTGATTAGAAGTACACAGAAAGCACCTTGCTGTAAAACTTCCATTTGGTGTAAAATTAAACCATTGAAAAACAAGCTATATAAACAGAGAGCACTGACTATAAGAAGCAAGAGGATATGCTCTATGGTAGTATTTTTTGCTCCTCTGTTAATCTTATTAAGTAGAAAGAATGCAGAATCAGGAATAAAGCAGTAAAAGAAAATTGAATACAGTTTCCTCATGGATATTAGTATTTGAAAACTTCAGCCAGATCTATTTTCTTTGTAACTGAGAGTGGTTAGGTAGGAAACATAATTGTTGCATGAGTTCTAAAGGAAGTAAGAGGATATTCTGGCAAGTACAATACTATTCAAACTAGTGTACTATCAAAGCAAAGGGGGGAAAAGACAATATAAGCCAAGAAGGGGCTAGGCAACAAAAGGAGAACAGACATGCTTCTATTATTGTAACATATTATGATGGATGATACTTGTTTTATTTGTTTGTTCTAAGTTTGAGTTATGTGTTTTCTTTAAGAAGCCAGGGTCAGCTACTGGTCATGCTCCAGGGATGGAAAGGGTTGACAGACTTCAGGGATGAACAGGCGAGACATAGCATTGAACTGCAAGTCACACAGAAAGTGAGAAGTTGCAGCAGACAGCTTGGCCTCAGAAAGAACAGCAAAAAGCTTTTTTCTGCCACTCAACAACAAAAATAAAAGCCTCCATGAGTTAACTGAAACCAAGCATGGAGACAAGTAGCTGTCTTCCAGGACACGGGGACAGTTGGTTATCTTGTCTTGCAAGTCTACCCGGCCTAGGTGTTCTATGTTTCTATTGAAATATTTCAGGTTTTAAATCAAAACTAAATTGGTTTCTTTGAATTTAAAAACTGTTCAACTTTCTTTGGAAAGGTCACTCTCAGAGCAGATCTAAGCAGACTTATATCCAAGCTCTAGCTGAGTCAGGTTCATCACACACCCAATAAGAAAAAATTACAGGGCAGCAACAGATAGAGATGTATCTTTTTTTATTCTTTTCATATAGTCCTAAAGCATCTACTACCAAAGCAGAATTCATGTAGACAAACACTATCATTCATTACAGCAACTATTTGGACAAAAAATGCTAAAGGCAACAGGTCAGAAACATGAGGTGTCAGCTCAAAGAATAGTATAACAAACAACGATACTACAGTCTAGCAGTCATACCTTTATGAAATAAATCAAGAAGTTTGAAGTTTGGATGTTTGCACAAGCCTGCAGGAAGCCAATACAAGGTCCTTCATAAAACAGTACCATTCACAACAGGCTCTTTCCAATACTAGCTGCTTTTTGGGTTGGAAGAGTTCTCTTGTTATTCAATCCAGAATCAGTTTTAAAAGTTTTGGGGGAGAAATGGGAGAGTGGGCAAGTAAGCATTTCTGTTATACAGCTAGCTATTTGCTAAAATGAAAGGAACAACAAGCTTTTGTTTAATTAGAGGCTTACTGGTCAGGTCTATAGGTGCTACAACGTTCAGGTTCAGTAAGTAATCTAAGTCCTATTCTTTAAAACAAAGTTCTGTTTAGAGAATAAGAAAATGATGAAATGTAGCTACTAAAAACTTCAAATGACATGGCTTTTCACAAAGTACCATATGCAAAAAAGGGCAAAAGGTTAGAAAATATAATAGTGCTTACCTAATGTTTGTGTCTTCTACTAATGCTTTGAGCATATCCGAAATGTGTTTCAAGTGCTGAGACCAGTATGTAGTTGGCAGTTCTGAGGAGGCAGGATGAAAATAAAACTCTTAAAATTCTAGTCTGTCCAACTAGAACAGAACAGTGAAATTAACCATATTAAGCTAGCATTAAAATTTGTGCAACTTGATTCAGTTATCACAAAGTATTTAAAATTTCATTTTAAAATTTCCAAATTTTCAACAATACCTATTACTGTGTTTCTTAGAGCAATTCATTGACAAAGCCATGTGAGAATTACAGCTAGGAATATTCAAATGAGGCTGATGTACCCTCGTGTAAATGCTACCTCAATATTAACATATAATCAGTGGAGTAACATTGTCAGAGGCTTTTGTACTGAGCTGAAATGATTGCTCATGAAAAACTACCATATTGAGAAGTGGTTTCTTTATCTATAAAAATGGGAAACCTGAAAAAAAATATTATGTTTGCAATCTAAAGTATCAGCAGAATTCAAGCTTCAGAGACAAACAGCAAGGCTATTTCTTGTAATATACATATGAAAATTTTCATAATGATAATTACTATTATTGAAAAATAAGAACACTTAGTATTTTTACAATCTCAGTAACTTGTCTTCATTGCAACAAAATTATGCACTCTGTTATTCACTTCTGGTTTAGTTTTCTTTAAAGTTACATCTGTATTATTGCTACGTAAGAATTAGATGTTCCCGCAAAAAAATACATTAAAAGAATATTATTAAAATTGCTAAGTCAACACACCCTATTTAGGAAATGGCAAAATTTCGTCTTCATCCCTTTTAAAGTTAAGACATATGCAGATCATGCAGGTTGGCTAAAGCTGCAAATATTTCATGAAGAAACTTACCAAAAGGACGTCTAAGTAAAGCTGTTAGAAGAGGCTGGTGATGGTAAGGGAAGTAGGCCTTCAGTGGAAACTTACGCTAAGATACAAAATCATTATTTTAAGAGCTTTCTGGTCAGTTTTCAAAACAAACACACAGTGAACAATCTCAACTAAGGTAGTAACTAACAATACAATCTGAAGCAAGAGAACAGAAAAGTAACTCTACACTTAATTTTAGGATTTGCATAAAGCAAGAAGGAGGATATTTAGGAAAAGGTTGCTCAGAAAAAGTAAGTATTTATGGACTTTTAAAGTACATGCATTAAAAAAGATTCAGAGTCATGAAGAAAATGACATCTTAATATTCTTGGGCTTTTTGCCTGTAATCACAAAAGTCTTTACTCTTAATATGCAGAGGTTAAAAGAGACACTAATTGGTTTAATTTCATTTTCCAGTGTAAACAGATTCACAGATCATATTAAATAAAGAACTAATAACACCTACAAAATCTGAGGGTGTGATTTACATTGTTGCCTTCTGTTCAAAAATGGAAACCTGAAATTCTTAGTATCTGATTCAGCACAAGGTAGGGTAGTCATAGGTTACAGACTTGTCCTCTATTTATCTGGGTACGTGTCATTTGTATTCTGTGAACAATGCTGCTTGTGTAATTGAGACCAACAGCAGCGTACCTTTAATTTTTTATTCTACAAACATCGACTACAGGCACGTCTAATGTGTAGCATGCATATGCAAGTGCAATATGAACTCCCTTTGAGGTGGATTGAAAACCAGCTGAATGGCCGAGCCCTGAGGGAGGTCATCATTGACACGAAGTCTAGGTGGAGGGCAGTAACTAGCAGTGTACCCCAGGGGTCAATACTGGGTCCAGTCCTGTTTAACGTCTTGATTAATGATCTGGATGATGAGGCAGAGCATTCCCTCAGCAAGTTTGATGATGACACAAAACTGGGAGGAGTGGCTGACATGCCAGAGGATCGTGCTGCCACCCAGAGGAACCCTGATAGGCTGGAGAACTGGGCTGACAGAAGCCTCGTGAAGTTCAAGAAGTGTAAAGTCCTGCACCTGGGGAGGAACAATCCCAGGCACCAGTACACGCTGGGAGCCAACCAGTTGGAAAGCAGTTTTGCAGAAAAGGACCTCGGGGTCCTGGTGGACACCAAGTTACATGTGAGACAGCAATGTGCCCTTGCTGCAAAGGCAGTGAATGGTATCTTGAGCTGCACTAGGCAAAGGATTGCCAACAGGTCAAGGGAGGTGATCCTTCTCCTCTCCTCAGCACTGGTGAGCAGCCACTCCAGCAGCCAAACCTGGAGTACTATGTCCGGTTCTAGGCTCCTTAGTACAAGAGAGACATGGACATACTGGAGAGAGCTCAATAAAGGGCCACAAGGATGATTAAGGGACTGGAGCATCTCTCCTATGAGGAAAGGCTGAGAGAGCCTGGAGAAGAGAAGGCTCAAGGGGGAATCTTATCAATGTATATAAATACCTGAAGGGAGGGTGCAAAGAAGGTAGAGCTAGGCTCTATTCAGTGGTGCCCAGTGACAGGACCAGAGGCAATGGGCACAAACTGAAACACAGGAGGTTCCCTCTGAATATCAGAAAACACTTCTTTTTTTTTTTCTTTTTTTTTTTTTTTTACTGTGAGGGTGACCGAGCATTGGCACAGGTTGCCCAGAGGGGTTGTAGAGTTTCAGTCCTTGGAGATATTCAAATGCCAACTGGACATGGTCCAGGGCAATTGATTCTAGGTGGCCCTGCTTGAGCTGGGGGGTTGGACAAGAAGACATCCAGAGGTCCCTTCCAACCTCAACCACTCTGATTCTGTCATTTCAGTCTTCACGTCTCCACACTAATGACCTTAGAACTCTTCTGTCTTCTTCTTGAGGAATAACAGACTATTTAGCAAATAGATCATCTCTTGAAACACAGACTGGGAATACAGTCTCTATAAAATGTTATAAATTTCTAAAGCTAATGAAGACCATATTTAGTAACTCATTTCTTTTGGGGTATACACGCATGCTTCTTATAAACAAATGAAATGACACATCCTCTCTCTACTAATTTTTTTGTTCTGTAAACAACAGTTAATTGAAATTACCGCACACTAATACATACAGTGTTCTCAGACAGTCTATCACTGGTATGGTAAGACTCTAAAAGTCTACTTGTCAAGTGGAATTAGGTTAATTAAAAATTAATAATCCCTATACTAAAGTATGTATGTAGCCAATTAGCTTGCACCAAAAATCCCCATGAAAGGGCAGCCCTTGACACAGTTAGTAGTAGCCAAGACAACCCACAGCATGAGTTAAATATGAAAACAGTATTGTAAAGTAAGTGAAAACCAGTTTTCAGCATACTGTTTAAACAAAGCAAAAAATGTTTGCTTCTATCATATAAACACAGTATTTTAGGCAGTTATTTCCTTACATAAGCCATCACAAAGTGCGAAACAAGGTACAAAGAGGCGGAAAGAGTTTGGATGTGGCTGGTTATAATTGCCATGATGTGTAACAGGAAATAAAAGTTGAACACTGGCTTAAAATACTTATCCAGCTATTTAAAACAAAATTCCCAGGTGAAAACCACTGACAATTCTGAAATGATCAAGGGAAAATAATCCCAGAGAAAATTATAATTTCCATCAAATAAAAACATGACTTTAAGTTCATAAATTTACAAGCAACGTGACCCAAATATCTTTAGGTCAGCTTTCACTACCATCACAAACTTGAAGAAAATCTGCTTGTACAAAACATGGAAAGGATTATCCCAACAGTGATCTTAATACACCCATTCTTAAATTTCTTACTTAATGACTACACAAATGGTCTTTTTTCCTAAGTAGGTTTAAACCCCATGTTCCATTTATACCTTTTTCAGTCTCCCAAAGCACAGAGGAAACAAGACTACTCCTAAACCCTGCAGCACTGTTCTTTCACACTCGTCAGCTTTTTTTCTGCCAAACCTTGTTCTCTCTAAACGGTTGACAAAATTACAAAAAAAGACAGCTATTTCTGACAGCTGCCACAATTCAATAAAGAATCGTTCTCCTCCTACCTTGCAAACCTGTGCAACTGCCAGCCATGACCTGGTTCTTTTGAAAATCTTGTGGACACATCTGTTTGCCTAGCATTTTTTCAATAACCTGTACTATAAATTCCTAAGGTCTCAGATGACCCAGCCAAAACCCTCTTCATCCTCTGTCATTAATGGTTTTACCATTCCTCTGTGAAATGTTAACGGAGCACATTATGTCCTGTCAAGGGCATCCAGATACAACAAAGATGTGTGCCTTATGAATATATGTAATATTGTTATGACAAAAAAATACGATCTGACAGATTTAAACAAAGTTTAGGAAGCAGTCTGTGCCTGCTTTTTTGTATGCCAACTGTTAGTTAACATTATGGTTGATTTGTAAACTGTGAAACAAGGGATTTTAAATTCTAATATTGAAGATAATACCTTAATTAGAGCCCCTTGAATTAACCTGTATATAAGTTAAATAGAGGAAACTTAACATTTAAAACCACTTCAAAAAAGCTGGCAATAGTCCATGTCACAATGCCAGCAGGTGAAGGGCTTCCACCCTGAAACAAATGCATCACCTGCACGAAAGGATTACCTCCTGTGTGTCTGATGGGTGTGGAATCTCTACTTGCATTCTCCACCCAGTCACCTCCACCTGGGGCTACCCAGTGCACTGCTGCCATGCAGCCAGGGTGGCATAAAATTAACATGCACAGCACCTATATATTAAGCAAGACAGCGGCAGTTTCATCCTTAATTCATATTGCCTGAAGCTAGAAGACAGATTCAGCCACACTGCTAATTAAAGGCTAGTATGTCACAAGTTCCAAGAAGTCCCAAAATTTTCTTAACTACCATCTCCCCAAAAAGACACAAAAATCAAAGGAACTGGAAAACTTCTTAAGTCTAAAGTGAAAGCTATTAAATGATAGGATACTTTCCAAACTTACACCATATGAATTGGAGTTAAACAACCAAACAAAAAGCTCAGGATGTGAAATGACAGTGTGATTTGGGAACCTGAAAAGAAGTTTGCAATCTATAAACAAGACTTTTTCATATCTCCAGTTTGAAATTTAAAAATGAGAAACTGATCCTGCTCTTGTTTAAATTAATACATGCAAAAGTAATTCTACTTAATTCAGTTCAGTAAGACCTGTATAAAAATCTGTGCAGAAAGAGAGACACTAGGCTGGGAAATTTGAAACTTTAGACTGAGAAAAAATTCAGAATGGCCACTGTTTAAGACCAGAAACTGAAACCAGTATGTATTCTGTGTCTTCTACCTTCTGAACAGACAAATCTGACTATTTGGTATCCTACATACTATTATTTGGGGGAATGGGGTTACTATCTCTGTTTCATTTATTACCAGAAACCCTGCTACTGCAACAGAAAAATGCATCTAAAGTTTTTCGTCCTTTCTATCAAAAATGGATGATCATGACCATGTTCATTATACAGGCAGAAACTTCAGCACCAGGGAACTGCCCCTGTGAAAATCACAGTTTAGGTTGCAGGATTACTCCAGGGTAAAGTCAGGAAAATTGCTCTTACATATTGGTTTTACACTATAATTATATTCACAGGTGAAAATGTTTGAACTGAACTTTGGCATGTATATAACAGCTCTAGAGAGATGCTATTATTTAGCTCATTATATTCAGTCACCATTCTTAACTGTACAATTGTTCTTTTCTTGTGAAATTTCATATCTTCTCACTGAAAAGAAACATTAAGAAATCGATCTTGACTAACCTTGTTTTCATTCTGATGAGCCTGAAGGAAGAGCTGTGTAAACACCTGTATTACGGTCATAACTTCTGGAGTTCCATCAGTTTCCAGCAGTGCATTCCTAAGCAGTGAAAAGTTAGATTACAACAGATCAGATAATTAGTCTGGCCGTCACACCACTGTTAATTGAAATGAAGAAAAAAAAAGGTACGTTTGTTGTATGATGCAGATTCAAGCTGTGTCTGAGCTCATTATGCCAGTGTGGAAACTGACAGAAATACTAAGTTTGCAAGCTTTTAAGATTTTATTTTTACTTTAAAAAAACATATGCAACTCCTACAAATAAACTAGATTTAGTAAGTGTATACCATATACATGCAGACACACATAATTCACCCTACCAATAGGGGGAAAAAAGTATAAAATTAAAAAAGAGACTACAACAACTTTATTAGGCAAATTTGGCATCTGAACAGTCTTACTGGGTTCAGAGCTACTATTCGCATGCCTACAGTTAAGCATACTTTAGTGCTTTGTGGGACTGCATCCCATAGGCCATCTCAAATTAGAGTGAAAGTATAATCTAGTACAATCTCCTGGGATATGGTGTCTGGAGGAAAAGAACGAAAAAAATCCCAACATCTTCACTGTTAAATATAATACTCCTACTGGAGCCAGGGAAACAAACAAAAGTTGTTGCTCAAATTTAAAAGTTACATATTTAAAAAACTACATAAGGAGACTGAACTTAAATAATACAGCTGCTGTTCAATCGCTGTGACTCCTTAGTGATCACTAAGAAATGAATCAGCAGCACAAAGAGAAATGAGTGTATACCAAAGGCGTACTTTAGATCAGTAATTGCTACAGATTTAATTAGGAACCAATGCATTTCAATGTGCTTTCAACAGTGAAATCATAAAATCCACTCTGGAGGTTCAGCAAAGTGAATGCTTTAACTGGCCTTCCATATGGCATAATGTAACCTTGAGCAAATGGAGCAGAAAAACACATGGGCAACAAAGTGTAATTTTCATTCTCTTATTTGAAAGACATATCATAGTAAGGAGAAAATATGTTCAAAAGTAAGCTGCCTTTAGATATAAGTTTTTTATTACAGAATTGGTTCATTCTTTCCGTAATGATCTAAAAGATAAGAACAGCTAACATATTACTGTAACAGAGAAACTTCACAAAACTACAAGCAAATATAATCACTAATATAAACACAAGAAATAGTACACAGAAAATCAGGACAGTCTAGGTGTATGGACTTCTGTATAGCCGCACATAGCAACAAAATAAGTTTCTACTTGGGAAGTAAAACCACAAGTTAGTATCCCTGAGATAAAACAATTTAGCACAATCAACCTTAATAAAAAGCATGCAATAGCAGGAAAAGTTATTCCTGAAAGAGACACAATGCTTAGATCTGTGCTTCTAACAGAATATTAACTCCCAAAATAAAAGGAATTTTGTGCCAGCGGTAGAAACATAACACAGTTTCCAAGCAATGAAGTCCAAGTTCTTTATCAGCAGCTCTCTAAAATCTCATATGTGACTAAATCTGGAACAGCATCTTAATGTCTGCACACCACTTGATAATAGTTGGAAGGATGTGAGAGAAATACAACAAAAATGAACACAAAACTGCAGAAACCAATTGGTCTACAAAAGCCAGCTAACATACACAGTTTCACGTAATACCAAGAGGACCTGAAACACAGTACTTTAAAATATTTCAATGGTTTAATACCAACAATGTAGAGAAACAAGCATACTAAGTAGAAACAATTGAAAGCAAACAAGGGAACAGAAACGTAGGCTGAGCAACAGGAAAACACGATGAATTTCTAAGACGATTTGGAACATTAATACAAGTGCAAAGTTTTATTAGGAAACACCCTGCTGGACAAAGTCCTGCATTGTCTAAGAAACTGCATTTCATCCATTTCTACTGTCTACCAAATGGAAAGAGTGCAAAATAGTTATGTAGTCTCATGTTATTTTTAGAAAATATTCTGTATATGGTGACCCTAAATAAGCCAAGAAACTTGAACAAACTTTTTCTCCCTATACCATTACAATATACAGCCTCCAGCCTGAGACATTAGTACAGGTCTGTTGAAGTCACATCAATTTTCAAGTGCGTTTTGCCTTGGGAAAGTGACGGGTCTCAACTATTCAGAAAATGCTAGCTGTGCTCAGACACTGGACAACAGCAAAAGAAAGGACTGCCATGCCAATAGCTGCCGAGTGGTTCCACTCTCACCATACACACAGTTTCTACAGCGAAGACTCTTCTGTTAGTGCCTGCACTAACCTAAACATGCAAAGAAACACACAAATGCCCCCAAACACGCACACCTGGGAGCCCTTTTTTCTTAAGAAGGAAAACACTTGATGAACAAAGGATGTCATTCACTAAATACATTACTGTTGTATCGAAACTTTAATAATGATAACCCCAGCAGTAGATCTACTTAAAAAGAATGATAAAATAGTAAGTCAAGTGAAGTGAAGAGAAAAAGCCACTGAAAACTGAGTACAAAGGACTGGAAGCCCCCATGTGGTAAGCAGTATATATTGCTTCAAAATAATGCATTCAAACCCAAAGTCATTATTAACAGGCAGATCAATACTTTAATGCCATCAAGAGCATATCTGATATAAATCCTGAAGACTATTAACATAATGTAAAAGAGGCTACAATGGTAAGTGCAAATGTTTTAGCTAAATTCCATCTTCATGCTGGCATGGGCCAAGCCATTTCAGCACTTATAATTTTCACCTCAAAATCATATTTCAACCACAAATCTCTACTGAAGTACAGAATAACTTATAAATTTTAAAGGCTAAAATACAAGGTAGTCAACTGTATCAATTATTATTATAATGTAACTTTTATGTAAAGTTCACAAGATTTTTAACATTTTTCATTATTTGCATTACATTACACAGAAAGGGACACTAAGGCATACAGGCAAAGAAAAAGACATCCTGAAATTATAGTACATCCCCAGATTATAATACTCGTTCTTCTAATGAAGAAAACCTCAATGTTTAAGCTGATCATTTGAAATGCTTCCCACTATAATTTCAAAACTTACTTGAAAATTTCGTTAACAATTCTGAAAATGGCAGGATGGCTTGCTGCTTGTGGCTGTTGATAAACAAATGAAAGAAAATTAGTCATTAATCAGAAACAACTCAAACAACTGCCACCATATAATTTACAGCTTAACTCATGTGTGTTATTACACTGCAATTATTAAAATGTAAATCTCAGATCAACTCTTACTAAACCCTCAGATTTTCTCAGGATTAGGTTCTTCAAAATGACTACGTCAAAGTCATGGAAAGAGATCCACAGTGATACCAAGCGGGCTAAACAGCTGATAAATGCAAACACCTGGGATCCCAAACTGTTTATGACAATGATAACTATACATACTAAAGGAGACAGGTAGAAAGAACAGGTTGTTGCATGCAATTGCTAGAGGCAAGAGATAGGGAGCAGATTTACAAAAAGCTTTTCTCTCCTCTTCACAGACAATCCCTTTTGGATGTGCTTTGAGATTCTTGCTACATCTTCAAAATTAAATTCCAGAAATTAAACTTATCGCCTTTGTCTTTAATACTACTGTACACATTTTTGTCCAAGTCATTTTTTCACAGTATTATCTTCCTCTGTGAATTTCAGAGTTGTTAGTACAAGCTAAATATCTCAGTGCATCAAAATGTGGGGTTTTTTTAAACTAGTGAAGCTTTTTATTATGCTACCACACAACAGACTGTTTTAAGAAGGTAGATATATTAAACATGCACTAGTAAACACACTACTTTCTAATCGTATATTCTTAAATTCTAAGATTTATTAGGCTTTTATAGAGCACCAAGAATAAAAAACTACTTACACATTCCCCAAACTGTATTTGCCTAAGTTAAAAAACAAATTCATGCTTTGTGTTTCTGAAGTTAGCACCTGAAGAGCTGATAAGAATTTAGTTCTTGAACAATCTAGAATAATGCATGTTTAATAAAATGCACTCTATAAACTTCAGGATGCATGGAAGGAATCACGTTTATAAATGGCATTTACTGTAACAGCTTTAAGTGCCTGACGCACTATTCCAAAGAAAACTTTTATGCATCTGTTTCAAGCTAAAAGGTACCAAGTAGGATAGAATTTTTTTTCTTTTTAATCGCACACAGGCAGAATAAGGACTTTGTATGACAACCTCAGAAAATAGACAACCTTTAACACAAACAGTGTAGAAAGGCTCCTTGTTTCTCACAGCTGTCTTTGCCATACTGGAAATATTAGGTGGCACCTCATTTTCACGTTGTACCACCCTCTCTCGTTGTCAGACGGCTGTAGCTAACTTCTCCTGTTGAAGGTGTGCCATCTAGTGTTCGAGAGTATTTACAGCCGGCTGTGTGGACGCGTGGAGAGCAGCATGCAGCTTGTTGCAAGGCTGGTCTCCAAACTTCCACTGCTAGAGGAGAAGACAGACTGGCTGGATGAGACAAGAGAGACACGTTCATCTTTCCCCCCCCCCCCCCCCCCCCAAGGGAACTCTTGGACTAGACGATGTCCCGAGGTGCCTTCCAACCCCAACCATTCTGCAATTCTGTGAAAACACTGGAAAGTGAGAAGTATGTTTTTCAGTCCTGTGGGCTGAATACAGCCATTTCTCCAGTCTTTTCAGACACCCTACATACCTTTACACACATACTTCTGTGATGATGTACCAACCCATCGTTGGTTAAGACAGGTTGAATATAAACTAGAAAGGGTCCATCAGCACGTTGCCGCACAAATCAAGATCAAATCATAGCTCTTTGGAACAAGACCAAAATAAATGGGCTGTATGCAACAATGAAGGACTCTCCACCCTTTCCTGCCAGACAGCAGCAGCCTACAGTACTCACAAGAAACCACAGTTAATAGCTCCTAGTATTTAATCTACACTACTGAAATCAATATGGATTTCATCACTGGTATTCAAAAGGGAAAACAAAAAAACCCTCAATCCCAAACCCCACTGTTAGTCTAATTCCACAAGATTTTGATCAATGGATGGCATTGAATTAATTTAGAAGCACTCAAAGTAAGAATGCTATCATAGCACAAAAGCCTCCAAGGCAATTTGAAGGTGTGCCTGATGTGTAGCAAGGACCAAGAGCAGGCAGCACAATTCTGCTGCAGCCCACAGCAATTCAGGGGTTTGGGAGGGATTATCAATTTCAGGAGGGATTCTCACAGGGTTTTCATGTTGTTGATATTATCTCCTTATTTTTTCAAAATAAAAAGGCATTTTACATTTCAATAATCTTGCCTGCGACTATGCAATATTCTTCACAGAAAGCTCAGAAAACCAAACATACTGCCTACCAGGAGCTTGTTCCATCACTTTTAAAACATGCACAATACATACAGCACAACACACACTAAACCAAAAAGATCCAAACACAAGGAACTGGAGCTGCATGTGTGATACTATGATTACATATTTTAAGGATGTGTGCCTCTTCAGAAAAAAAAAAACAAAAACAAAACCACTGGGATATTTGAAAGAAATAAAATAGGAAAAATACACTGTAACATAAAGTATTACATAAGTTCTATAGAACTACACTACTTTTATATCTGTGTTATCAGAAAGAAGAATCCTAAACAACTCATTTATAATACAAAGCCAGAATTGAATAAAGAAATAAGAAAAATACATTTGCATCTACAGGAAGCAAGTAAATGGCACAAAGAGGAACAGACTAATAATTACATACTGTGTTTTATTCACACCATAGAATGCTCTGTAACAACTGCAACTAAGAGTAAACATAGGGAAACAAATTGTGCCCAAGATCACACAGCAACAGATTTGAGGTGATAACACCACAAATACCAGTTCTCTTGACTTTCAGACTCACATGCAATTAATTGGACACAACACTTCCACAGTTCAACACACCTAGCTTTAAGAAACTATTACATTGCTGTATTTCAAATGTTGTATGTCTAAATTGTATATTTACCTGTATTCCTGAATCTTATGTTTACCATTTAAAAATAGGAAATGTCACTTAATTTTTTCTTAAACCAAGTGCCAAATGTATTTTATTTTCAAAATAAGCACACACTTATTTTGAAAGCACAAACATCTTCTTACAGAGGTTTAAAAAGCTCCTGAATTCATCAACATTATAATAAATTAGTGTGCAGTATTTAAAAAATTTTACCTTAACAATGCAGGTTTTGAAGACAGGCAGTACTGTGGGAACTAATTGTAACTTAGCTGGAATGTATAGCAACAAGAAAAAAAGCTTCTCATTTTTTCTCTCTATCCTTCCTCCTTTCTCCCTCGTTAATGCCTGTTTCATTGGCACAGCTCCCAATGAAAGGTGAGTGTGGATCCAGCTAGACTCAAAACCTGGGGATGAGGCACAGCAAGAGGGCAGTGCAAGGGCATGGGAACCAGAGCAGTCTCTGGCTTGGTGTCCTGTCAGGCAATACAAGAGTCACCATATCCCCCACTAAAACTGTATTTGCTCTGTAATGCTGCAGGAAAAATAACAGCAAGCGACACCCCACAGCTAGAGCTTTAACTGCAGAGTGCAATATATTTTCGATGCTGGGCTGGACTTGGGAAAGCTGACAAGTGGAAAAACAAAGCACAGCAAAAACAGGTGGTTTATAAAGGAGATGTCAACAAATTTTAAGCCCTCTCAGCCTTTTGCACTTTTCTTGCAGCAAAACTCGGAAAGAAATAAAACTACCTTGCAAAGCTATCTAAGAACTGAACACTTACTATAATTGACACTGATTCATTCACATCTCTCTTTACATACATGTGCTTTAAAAGTCTGTTTATATATACATCTCTCTATGCATTTCTGGCAAAGCATAAAATTCCAATACGTGTATTTATTTAAACTTTAGTTGTTAACGCACACATACAAACCTTAAAGTTACTTCAGAAAGGAAGACATCCACTCACCCACCAAATTCTGAAGAAGCTAAAAGAGCATTTGTGATGGTCACTTCACTGGTTTTTATTACTTCTGAATAATTACAGAATTTATAATATTAATTCCAGTTTAGCCCCCAAACCACAAAGCTAATAGCATACCATATAAAACACAAGTTAGTGGACCATCACACTACAATTACTCTTGGAATTAAAATATAAGATAATAAATATTTCATAATATAAGTACAGTGGTTTAAACTATCTAGGTATGATAGATCTCTGTGAGGTTTATGTACAGTTTGGTTACTGTATCAAAGTATTTTATTTAGATAAATGACTCTGATAATGCAATTACGAAAGAGCTTATTGAAATGTCCTTCTTATCATATACTATAATCAAATCACTAACATATTTCTGCCTATTTGTACTCTACAGGTTTTCTTAGAAATAGAAAAAAAGTATCAATCAAGTTCTGTCTCATGATTCCACTTTTTATTACCATATCCATGAGGCAAACGGAGGTCACATCCTACAAATACCATAATCCAGCTGCCAAAAACTGCATACTCACATTCCTAAATAAATATTCAAATATCTTTCAGGCAGACTAAATTAATCATACTGTTGGATTCAAAGTGCTGACTGATCTAATGTCAGACAAGTATCTTTCTTTATAGTACCACGTACAAGTTGTACAAAATATCATGAGGTGTTGTAGAACGCAATTTCTGGATCAAATCTTTTCCTTCTATACTGCCTCTCTCAAGCTTCTCATCCTGTTTTTAATCAGAATGCCATCTCCCATTTTATGCACCCTCCCTCTTATCAATGCCTATCAATCAGCAATATCCATCTTCCAACTGCTCTCTTTATGCCTGCATTCATTGCGCTCCTTGTCCACAGGATGTCCTCTCTAAACCAGCATTCAAAGCTGCTGCACTGGTCTTCCCACTCCGTGAATATCTTATTTTGAAAGCACAAAGTCTTTGGAGCAGAGGCAAGTAAGGACAACCTAAGTGTGCTAGCAGAGTAATGTTCCATTCTTTTCAGGAATCAGGATGTGAAGACAAGGTAAATACAAACATTGTTAATAAACAATAATAAACCAATAATTAAAACAAAGATTTTACTTCCTTTTATATATAACCTAGATTTTTCTTCTTTTCCTCAGCCACATATGGTACCATATACTGTATTCAACTCACAGTGTATCTGATACAGAAACATTAGGCACAGGCTTTGTATATAGCCTTGTCTTCTGGAATACCTAGATCCCCAGATGACGTATGAAGTGCTGTGGATGCCAAGCATTTATGAGATTTGCAAGTATTATAATGGGTCCCTAAAACAGAAATTTGCAGATTCAATTAAAAAGGAAGACTATTTAAAGGTATCATTCTTTTCCTATCTAGAATACATACTCTGTAAGCAGTTTCGTAGGCTGAAAATAAGATACCATGTGCCATTTTTTAGTTCTATCCATTTTATGAAATACATAATTTAAGGACATAGCACACATGCTATTTCACACTGTAATTAACAATTAAGTTTACATCTAGTGTTTCAAACTAGCTCACTATTTTGCAAAAGGTATTGAGTCATTTTCTCATAGGAAACATTTTTGGTGCACTGCATAACACAGCATTTGAAAACAAACTTTAGTTACAGTTTAGCAAATGTTTTGTATTAAGAATTTTGTTCAGGTTTGCAAACAAAACCAAGTAACTAAGCAGTCCATAATAAAATAATCTAAAAGGAATTTCAATTGTTTAAACTGCTAAACTGCCAAGGGCACAGAGATTGAAGTAAAAGCAGATTCAAATCCCCCCTGGCCGAAGTTTATAATTTTTTAAGACAGAGGCAGGTACTCAGCACCCCCACCAGTCAGATTCTCTTCTCTTCATCCATTCTTCATTACTGGATAAAATCTTTTTTCTCTTCAACAATTCAGTGTAAAAACTAAAAATTCAGTGACATTCGCAAGACTCAACATTTGTCTTTGCATTAGCAAGTTATATGCCACGACAGCCATTTCCCTCAAATATGCTGATGTATTTGAAAACTCTCTGTCACTTCTGAAGCAGGAACAAGCACTATCAAATGTACTACATGTTGCACATACCAGTAAGGAGTCTTTTATGACACAAGCCACTTCTTCCAATGAATTGAACTGAATGGTAACCAGCTGGTCTAAAAGATATAAGGTAGCTTTTTCAAGGCTTGGTAAGTGACGAAGCCAGAGGCTGAAGACAGCTGATTCAGGGAGGGAGATCTTCTTCCTGGTTTAGAGAGAAAAATACTGTTTTCCCTGAGAAACTGGAAGGAAGACAAAAATGTACTACTTTTTTTCTTTTAAAGCACATTGCAGAACAAGAATACACAAAGACCAACCTGCAGCAAGAGACAGAAAATCTTGTTTACAGTACTCTGTTCAATATCAAATAATAATGGCAAAGAACAGGGAATCACCATCATCTACAAATGAAACCTTACCACATGCCTTTAAAACCTAAAAATTTGGTTATGATGGATCCCAGCAAATGGAAACAGAAGGTTTAAGTCTGGAGCTCCCTTCTTCTCTAGAGAAAGGTCCTGCCCCACACTTGCGCTCTTTCAAACCCAGACTGCTTCCTGCAGACTGCTCTGCTCAGAAAGTGTCAGCAGCTGACAGATAAGCAGGAAGGTCCTGGATAATATTACTGCTGGCTAAATCAAAGCATTACCTGTCTTTGCAGAGAAATTTAAAAAAATAATAAAAAAAAAAAGGAGGTAGAGGTAGGTAAGTCTTCAGCCCACCAACACTGACCAGAGCCTTTTAAAAGATAAATGGTTAAGAAGGTAATCTTTTCACCTAAAGCCTTCAGCTATAGCTCAGCTGAAGTATAGTGTTGTATCACTAGGAAATAAAAGGCACAGTTTATTTTGAGACAACATTGTAATTTGTGTGGACCAGCACAAATCAAAATATACTAAAGTAACCACCCAAGAAGAAGAGATACCACAGCACAAAACATCCTGGAATATTTTCACAGCCATCATGATAGTTGCAGATTAAAAGGCTAAAACCAAAAAATTTTACAAATAACAAGAAATACGTGCCTTGGTCTTAAATCAAGTTAAGATTAAAAAACCTAAAATTAGTCTGGAGAGTACATGCAAACTGAAACTACTGATTAAAAAAAGAAAAATACCAGCAGAAATAAGATTTTACACCATTTTAGGATCTATTTTCCATGTATGTATTTTACCATACATTCATTTAAATATCAGCCTTCAGAATTCTGATTTCCATTAAAAAGCTGTATTTTTTCCATTCAAAACTATGTAATAGCTTAATTTTAAAGTGTACATCCATAGACAATAAAAATATCGACGTACATAAAATTTCAAAATTGTAAAGCAATGCTCAATTTCAAGATGCTGTTTAATTAAGTGTCATTATTAAAGCACATATGCACAGCAGAGTAAATTAAGAATGACAAGAGATTATTTAATTTTGCCACAATCCTCTTTTTTGTTGTTTTTGTGGTAGCATGGTAGATAGTGTAGATATTATAGATATGCTAGGAAAAGAAATCTAATAAGCTTACACAGAGGTGTTCCAACTCTGAGATTTAAAAAACATATAGGAAGTAACACGTAGTCATTGTCCTTCTGTGACTGAACTTGCAGATGGTCCCACTGGGACAACGCTGAGCTCTGTGGAGCACTGCAAGTCTCAGTATCTAGTAATCCTATTTCCTGGAGCAGGCTTCACCCGTGTTTAGAAGGAAAACAAGTGTTCAGAACACAATGACAAAGTTAGGGAACACAGAATTCAATTGTTAAAGTGGGGAAAAAAATAAAATACAATCACATTCATGTTAAGATCACATGAGCTTCAGTGTCAGGCCAGGAGTATACCATGCAAAGCATGTGTGAGCCTACACATTGCTCTCAGGGAAACCACACACTTCTGTCAAGGGTCCTGCAAGAGTCACTTAGTCAAGAGCCATATGAACTGAACTATTTTTGCTCACTGTGATAAACACATAGCTCAAAAGTTTGGCAAAGGGACATTTACTTCAGTCAGAAGAACCTTTTATGACCATCTAAAGAATTCAGACTCACGTTATGAGGCGGCAAAAGTATGTCATGATGGACTGCCCATCAGCTTACTGACATCAGGAGAGACCACCCATGCTGAACCTGGGAACTTGCTCTGATAGTTTTCCAAACTGCACTACTGGTTGTGGAACGCATCCAGTCTGAAGCCACGAAAGATGGACAAGTGAAAGGTAGCGCTCTCTTTTTTGGGACACATCTTTCACTACAGTCCTTCGCATTCCTTTTTCACTTGTTTTCCTCAGCTTCTAGTAATGTGTGGAAATTAGTAATTGTGCTTTTCCATTAATTATTTATTTTTGCTGGAGCCCTCACTGGAGCAATATAACAGTCTTCATTGGAACATCTAGAAATTACAATGTTAAGGAAGCAATTAAAACTTTTATTAAAAAGGAGACAAATGGATAATTGAGGTAAAGTGTTCACAAAGGACCTTTCTAGTATTCAAAAAAGATGTTTATAATGCAGTCCCTCAGCTACAACTTGAATAAAGCAACTCTCAACCAAAAGTAGGCTGTGCTTTCCCTGACGTCTTTTCTTCCCTGCCACAGCCCATCTTGCTGATGTTCAGCTTCATTCAGCTGGCTCTCATCCATCCACTGATTTTATCAAAAGAGTGGCTTTAATGGTAGCAAAACAGGCAAAGTTATATTTCACAAATTGCTCCTCTCAGACTCATTAAAAATAATCTGCTGAAAACTAGGAAAATTTAAAAACCAATTTCACAGAAAAAAACGAGAAATATGAAAACACTCAAACATAAGGATCTATCTTGTGCACAGAAGAATAAAGATTGCTCTCAAAACATCAAGTTATGTTGATACACTTACAGGAAAGGTAAATAACATTTCTATGAAAACTGAAAATTCCTAAAATCTGTTGAAGACTTTAACCTCCATTTTAAAGAAAAGGTGGGACAAAGTTCCAGTCAATATTTAAAGCTATTATGCCACAATTTGTACATCAGCAATATAAAATTCTGCTTTGCCCTACAACCTGAGTCCTGCTAGTCAGCTGCAAGGGAAATATTTTACTAGACTGCAGATAATGTACAGTGCATCCATACAAACCCAGAGAAAAGATATTTAATTGAATTAATAATCTTTATGAAAAAAACATAAAAATCATACAGATCATGCTACTTACTTTAGAAAGGCCTCATTCACAGCCTCCAGAAACTCTGAACTGAGAATTTCTTTTGATGTACCTCCATGGTAAAGAAGGAGAGTTTCCAGCAATGGCGTTAGATCAGGCAAAGTAATGAGAGGGACACAGAAAAGGGACACAGCATTCACATGACTGGCTGAAACTCTGAGGGAAAAATAAATACAGTTCATATTTCAGAAAAGTCAAAACTTTTTCAAAACAAATTTCTAAACTGATAAGGCAAAAAAAAGATTAAATTAATTACAGAAGGTTAAATGTAAGAGATGCACACCTAACTCCAGAAAAATTATTTATTGGAATGACTGTTGACATGTTGCTACATATTGTCTGAAGAATCTTAACGAGAAGTCAGGGAAAATTTTGGTATTTCAGTGGTCAAGGCTAACCACATGAGGGATATCAATCCAATTCTGAAGTGCAGCCAGTTGTGTTCACCCCTCCTAGCAGGGAATGCTTTGTCTTTCCCAGGATCAGTGAAGCACAGGTAGATTCACACCTCCCACGCAGGTTGGCTAGACCCTCACAAGAGACCACCTGGCTGCATTTAAGGCCTCCTGTTGTTCTCTCAACAGAGACAACTTCTATGAACCAAACAATACAAATCCTGCTGTCTTCAAGTGCTCAGCTGAAAAATTCTTGTCTTACAGATCTACAGTGAAGGAATCTTAATATCTGAAGTGGATCTTAATATACAAACCACTCACTTGACCTGCTCAGTAAAACTATATGCTTGGAAATGATTAAAGATGGTGGAACCTGGAATGTAAACGAAACATGGAACCTTTGGAACATAAACAAAAAGGAAAATGGCACACAACGTAAGAGATAACATTTGCAAAAGGAAATCGCCAGTTTCCTAGAGTATATATGGTTTCTAGCACATGAAACTGCAGATTTTTCTAGATGCAGTTTTGACAGGAAGACGTTTATGAAGACCAAGAACTCCAAAATACTGAATTCTAGCAAATTAATAAGTGCTAGATTGTTTGTAAAAGGCTTCCTTGAGTTGCTGCAAGTTTCTCCTGATGGTATTGTTCACTAAAAGGGGTGCATTCTTTGCAAGAACCCAAAACTGTTTTCTTTGGGGAGCCACCAGTACAATCTATGCAGAGCTGAGACAGGAATTACACTACCAGCTGCTCTCAGTAAGAACTAACTCTATTGCCCCACATGTATTAAAGCTACTCCCAAATAAATGTTGCCTAATGGTCACTTGCATATGCTGTGACAGAAGTGCTATGACTTGTGGACACGGGATACCATTCTGGCTTCCACAGTGAGAGAAATAAAACATGACACATTTTTAAAGACTCAAATTTCTGAGTAAGTACCTAAACAAATATGTGTTTAAGGTTTTTACACTGAACTACTTTGAGACGCAGTTTTACCACGAGAAGTGTTTCTGTAGAAATCGTAGTTGTTGGGCTGGTATTTATTGTGCAGTAGTGTTTTCCAGGATATAGATACGTAATCTTCACAGACCTGAGACTCTTTAAATCAGTCCCCTTTACAAAATTCTGTTTCTAATTCTGTATCCTGGATTAACAAACTTTAGCAGTTTACTTTACTCTTAACTTTGGAAGAAAAACCCTGCAAAGGCAATTTTCTTCTACATAATCTTCAAAATACGTTCTTGGAGAATACTGCACAGTGCATTCCACTGTGTGCAATGAATTTGCACAGATGTTGTCATCTGTGTTGCTGTAAGCATCACTGAATGGAGAAATGAGACAATGTACACCTCTAACCGCAACCTACATTTGCCTCTCTAACTTGAATAAACAGCCATATCATAACTTCTGTGCTCAAAAATTCACCTAAGTTCAAAGTTTTCCTTTTCTCCCCCTAGAAACCAGGTATATCTCTTCCCAACAGTCTCATTAGCTTTTCAGCTAAGTCTGCTTCACCCTACTTTATAAAATGTGGGTGTTTGTTTTCCACATTGAACCAAACTTTGTGATGCTCCTCATTAACCGTGTCCATGATTTCAGTACTAAAGTCAGCTCTAAATGAATTCAGCTCATTTACTCTTCCTTACACAAACACCTAGATACAAGAAGGAAGGGAGAAAAATAGCCAAGCTATTGGCTAATGATACAAGGAACATGTTTCAATCAGCCTCCTCTTTCTTGTAACTTTACAGGCTATGTGGTGTTAAATAGATCATAAAGCTCAGAATATACGCAGGAGAGTGATACATTTAAAACAGAAGACACAATTTGAGTATATAGTCTATATTAAAAATATCTATCCTTATTTTTGCTTTTGTTTTTTAGCTGGAATACACTTAATTTACAGGTAATCAAAAGGATCTACTGACGTATTCAAATATGGTAATTTTTAAAGTATTGACAAAAGACTATGATCTGCATTTCAAGGTCAGTGGAAAGGCACAAATTACACAGCAAAAAGGCATGACCATGTAAAAAATAGTGACAGCAGTAGCATTAGGCAAATATATTCCCTTTTTTATGGTCACAGATTTTGGCTTAATTCACTGTATTTATGTAGTGTGGATGAAGAAGGTGATTATTCTCACTGACTATACCTAGACATGTAGAAACAGTCTACACAATGTTGCAAGATGATTATTAGCATTTCCTAATAATTTGGATTGGAGATTTGGCCAGCGCACATAGCAATTTCCTTCCCACCCACTTTCTCAGACTTTCATCCTTCGAAAACCAGGCCAAGGAGGCAGTTAAAGGGTGGAAGTACTATGTGCTTGGGTACATTTAAAATAATTGCATATGAAACATGCAGTATTGCCACAGTACTGTTTGGTACCAGATCAAGGAACTAATAGAAGGAAAATGAGAGGTTCTTTAAATAACCACGGACAAATTTTTTCAATAATAACAACTGCAAAGTAACTACTGTTCTGTTATATTAAACTATCACTTGCACAAACAGGGAAAAATATTTCTTCGGAAAATTTTTTTTTTTTTTCTCATAGTAACTGCTAGTTAACTTTGGTTGTAAGGATGCATATAGCAGGCAACATTATGATTACGAGGTTCAACAAGGCCAGGTGCAAGGTCCTGCACATGAGTCAGGGCAACCCCCAGTATCAGTACAGACTGGGGGATGAAGGGATTGAGAACTGCCCTGTGGAGAAGGACTTGGGGGTACTGGTGGATGAAAAATTGGTCATGAGCCAGCAATGTGCACTCACAGCCCAGAAAGCCAACCGTATCCTGGGCTGCATCTAAAGGACCGTGGCCAGCAGGTCAAGGGAGGTGATTCTGCCCCTCTACTCCGCTCTCGTAAGACCTCATCTGGAGTACTGCATCCAGCTCTGGGGTCCTCAGCACAGGAAGGACATGGACCTGTTGGAGTGGGTCCAGAGGAGGGCCACAAAACGATCACAGGGCTGTAATACCTCTCTTACCATGAAAGGCAGAGAGAGTTGGGGTTGTTCAGCCTGGAGAAGAGAAGGCTCTGGGGAGGCCTCATTGTGGTCTTTCAATACATAAAGGGATCTTACAAGAAAGACAGAGAGAGACCTTTTCCCAGGGCCTGTAGTGACAGGACAAGGTTTTAAACTGAAAGAGGGTAGATTCAGAGTAGCTATAAGGAAGAAATTTTTTACAATGAGGGTGGTGAGGCACTGGAAGAGGTTGTCCAGAGAGGTTGTGGATGCCCCATCCCTGGAAGTGTTGAAGGTCAGGTTGGATGGGGCTTTGAGCAACCTGGTCTAGTGGAAGGTGTCCCTCCCCATGGTGGTGGGGTTGGACTAGGTGGCCTTTGAAGGTCTCTTCCAACCCAAACCATTCTATGACTCTCAGGTTAAGTATAAACTCTTACATGAAACACAACTTAGCAAGCTTGTCTGCACCTGAAATTATCTATGTATATATCCAAAACTTTGCAACTGAAGCCTAAGTTGCCCAAGGCTGTAAAAAGGTCCTCACTGAACTGCAATGATCCAAACTAAAACATATCAAAATGACGTTTAGATAACACCTACCTCCCCTGAATGTTAAGTCCATTGAACTGATTTCCTCTGAGTTCTGTTACTAATGGAAAGACCATCTGTTAAATAAAATAAAATAAAATAAAATAACATAAAATTATAAATGACACACATTAGTTGCATGGTTCTCTGTGTGACTGACATACTGTAGAGGTTAATAACTTTGTTCACTCAGTTTGATTTTTTAATTATTGGTGCCAAACTAAAGCTCTCCAGATCACTGAATAAACTATGCTGCAAAACGTTTTTTGAACACAGTGTACACCTACATTTGAAAACTAAGAAGCTATTTATTTTAGCTCTGCTTCCCCAAGAGTTGAGGCAAAACTTTCAGAAGAGCACTACTAATAATATTTATATGCTTTCTCTAATTTAAGTCAACACATTATGAAATATTGTTCCCATTATTTTTATATATTAAATGTAAGAGACACTTTTCCCAAGATTTAGGGCTCATCTACCATTTTAAATACCATGCACACAGTCAAATAAAACATTCAAAAAGTTACATTCTAATACACAAAATAATATACATAATTTAAAATTCACAGGGAAAAAAAATTAATGATAGGGTAGACATTTTTTTGTTATAACACAACAGCAACAGGAATTTTATTTTTATGAACATCTATTACAGTATAATCTAATAAAAAAATTTCTTGTTTGTCCAGAGATCTCCCACTTCATTTTTTGCCTTAAAAGGCTGTAAAACTAACTGAGGTAAGAAAAGATAAACAAAGTTCAGTCCATGCTCCTTATAACAATGAAAGCTCTGTGTATGTGCATATAAACTGGTGATTTATTATTAATAATTTCCCAATTGCACAAAATACTTACATTTTTAACTAGATGACAGTAATAATCTGCTGACGTGTAGCCAAGAGTTGATATGAATGTACTGGTTTCAGCTTCATTACTTTCCCACTTAGAAGAAGAAAGAAGATGGCACAACAAACTCTGTAAGAAATCAACAGAAGAGCAATAAAAAAAGTATTAGGCTATAACATGCTGTTTAAAAAGAACTGACTGCTATTGAACTGTATCTGGGGTAAGATCTTTTGATCAGTTGTGGCCCTTTTACACCATAAACACAGAGGAGCAGGCAGCTCCCATCATCCATCCATAAGGAAAATGCTGCAGCTGCTACAATCAAATGTGGGTTCACACACCACACAATTTCAGTAGTTGTGCAATAGCAATGGAGGCCATCCATGTCAAAACCAGACAGATCTTAGGTAGGTTTCAGTTCTCTGGGAGCCATTTCGGTCTGATATCATCTGGATAGCAGTAGTCATGTTGCTACACTGCAAAAAACTCATCTGCAGTCTTGATCAGTACCATGATCAAGAAGAGAAAGCACTAAGTTAACATTTACTTTGCTGTATCATTCCTTCAAAAGGCCCCAGTATGTTTGACAGGATTCAGGGTCTGGCCTCATAATTTGATTTGCTTAATTTCCTCATTATCTTGAAAAGGTAATGATAAAATTTTAGTTTGAAATTTAGTTCACCAATTTCACTATGGAATGCTTTGAGTCAGATTTAATAAAACCTTTTAAATATGTCATATAAAAATCAAACCTATCCTTTCATGATACACTTGATATACTGGTTCTGCAAGCACGTGCAGAGGACTCTGAACACATTACTCTGGTTTCATGCTTTCTCAGTCTTCAGCGCTATACTACACCTCTGCTGTCTTTTGGACAGATCTTATACGCCAGCACCTTCCCAGCTGAACTCATTTATGAAAACTGTTGTGTGAAACCTTGAGCAGGTTTTTGCATCCTGCTGTCATAACTGAGCAGAGGTAGTTTTATGTTGCTTATCAAATGATCTGCTCTGAATTTCTTACAGTTTTCTTTTCTTCCTGTCCTCTATTGAGACATGCTGATGTAGCAACAGCTACATTCCCTTTCCAGGGGTTCATTTCGGGGCTTTATATATCATTGACACTTAAAGTATAAACCAAATTACACTTCGTATGGCAATCAGTATAAAACTCTTCATAACAGAGGCTCAGAATTAGCAAAAACAGAAAAAGACCTTCTTTTTTAATTATGTAATTAAAAGGAAAGTTCAGACGAAAGCTCTGTGACTTCCGTGGCCTTAGGGTGTTTCACTCTACATATTCTTTTGAAAAGAGGGATCTGATGAAAGATTCGAGACTAAAAAAATAAAAATCAGTTAGCTCATTTTCTGCTTTCAGAAATCCAAACCAAATATTTATGCATGCTTTTGTTGAACATCCCTAAGCAACTGCTTCAGAAGTCCTAGAGTTAGATGTATTCCATGCATTCCATGTTTGATTAATGTGAGAGAGAAGATACAATCAGCAGAAGCACACCAGAGATCTAAGAAAATTCATTACTATCAAAATAAGCAACAGGCATTTAGGAAACCCTATTTATTGTACTTCTGTTTAGGATTATCTTACTACCTTGCAGACTTATGTTAAATGCCTAAATATTTTCTTTCATTGTAAACTTCTTTCCTAAATAGCCTAAACATTACTGTTCTTTCATTAGCTTTTCCTAAATAGCCTTCAGCAGGAGAAACTGATGTTTTACTGTCATCCAGTGACTTCCCTAAAACTAAGGAGGAAGGAAAATGCTGTGGCAACACAGAGAGTTTCAAAGAAGTAATTTACGTGCAACTTTTGCATTCTTAAGAAAAAGACATTAAAAGGTGGATTTTCAAAATGTACAAGCATCTAAATATGTCAAAAGTGAAGGCTAAAATCTATTAAATTGTACAATCTCCAAACACCTCTTAATCAATTTATTAATATCAAACTGTATATATTTTTATTGCCCTTTGCAACTATTACTAAAGTTAAAATTTGTTTGCAGATCACTATCAAGGGTTCAGACAAGTACTTCCTACAAAATAAGACAGTTTGCCAAGTAGAATGAGATAAGGGATCAGACTGCAAGTTGAAAACAAAAGAAAGGAGGAGTTAGCAACAACAAATCTGGAATGCCACTTTTGCTAGTGCTAAGAAGGGGGCTTGAAAAGTACAAAGTTTGTTGGACTGCTCAGTGAAAGACTTGCAAAAAGCTTCAGCAGTGAGAAGAGCAAATGTAAAAAGCTTTGAAAAGGATTTGACAGGTTGACATGGCAGCTAATGATAGCTAAATGATGGAGTAGCTTAAAACCCCATATATTCACCTGTAACACCACAAAATATATTATGTAGTGACCCTCTCTGTAACCAGAATTTTCCTAAGAATAAAACTAATCAAACACTCCCTATGTGAAGAGTAATTTCAAAATTACTTTCTCCCTACCCTTATGTAACAGTCATTGTTAACCACTCAATAGAGAAAAAGACAAGTCAAAATTACTACATATCATCAGAGCCTGCATACAGCCTGCAACACTTCCCTGTTTTTGTTTTTTTTTTTGTTTAGTTGGTTGGTTGGTTGGGGTTTTGTTTGTTTTTCCTCTTCCGAGCACTTTACTACATCCGTGCTAGGATTTTACAGATCACTTCAGTTATTTTTTTGGAATACACAAAACCTCTAAACAGCCAGAAGGGGGCAAGGGAAACAGGGGTAAGGATATACTGTAGTCAAGATGAAAGGAGGTATTAGGTATGTATAAAACAAAGGTATAAAAGAAAGGTATGTATTAAAGGTGAAAAACATTTAGAATTCAGCTCTATGTTACGTATTTCACTTTACAGATGCTATCACCAGTGCAAAGCCTGAGACATACCTACATGGGACAAAGATAAGAAATTTGGTAACAATAATTTAAAGCATTCATCTTTCAAGGTTTAAATGCTTTCTTTGGTCCAAAACATATCCAGAAAGTTCTCCTTCTCTCTAGAAAGTGTGGCTCATTTACTGCCCATAATTCTGGTTTTAAGTGATAATTCTTTTACCACTATATATTGCATTAGCAGAGAGCTGTCTGAAAGAAAAATAAATATTGACAATTCACTTTTACATTTGATGACTGGACCGTTAGGTGGATAAGGAACTGGCTACGTGGCTGTGTCCAAAGGGTTACAGTCAATAGCTCAATGTCCAGGTGGAAACCAGTAACAAGTGGTGTCCCTCAAGCGTCCATACTGGGACAAATACTATTTAGTATCTTCATCAATGGGATGGGATTGAGTGGGACAGTAGGATTAAGTGCACCCTCAGCAAGTTTGCAGATGACACCAAGATACGTGGTGCAGTTGATTCACTTGAGGGAAGGGATGCCATCCAGATGGACTTTGACAGGCCTCAGGAGTGGGCCCATGCGAACCTTATGAGGTTCAACAAGGCCAAGTGCAAGGTCCTGCACCTGGGTCAGGGCAATCCCCAGTATCACTATAGATACTGGAGGATGAATGGATTGAGAGCAGTCCTGTGGAGAAGGACCTGGGGATACTGGTGGATGAAAAATTGGACATGAACCAGCAACATGTGCTTGCAGCCCAGAAAGCCAGAGACACTGGAACAGGTTCCCCAGAGAAGTTGTGGATGCCCCATCCTTAGAAGTGTTCAAGGTCAGGTTGGACAGGGCTTTGAGCAACCTGATCTAGTGAAAGATGTCAATGCCCATGGCAGAGGGGTTGGACTAGATGACAGTTGAAGGTCCCTTCCTACTCAAACCATTCCATGATTCTATGATTCGTGTAAGGCGAGCTGTTTCTTGAAAACAAGATGCTTTCAGCTGTTCTATTGCATAATCCTGTTGTAACATTACGCTTCTGTGTAAGTACACAGATGGTGTGGAAGGGGTAATATAATGGCCAGAAATAAAGCTTATACCTAATAACCTCCAACTAAAGACAATTTTTTTTTTATATTAATTTTCCAGGCACTTAGCAGGTAAGCTGGATAAGGCAAACTCAGTACTTGCAAGAAATCCCATTTTCCAGTTACAACATGGAAAGATAAAACAAGCAAACCATTCCAAGAGACAGTCTCTAAAGAGAAAAACTGACTGAGAACAAAAAGATCATCAGGTAACTATTTTCTTATGATATTTGTCTGTCCTCTTTCATCCTATCCATCATTAACTTCATTATCAAAAACACAGTGTCAACCAGGAATGGCTAATTTTTAACTAAATGGCAGTGAAAACTGTTTTTACCTCAAGCTTCAAAGTTCACAGTGTTTAAATTCCCATAATTCTCAGATCTAAAGGGACTGTATCAATAGTTATTTCACATCATACTGCAAAACTTGCTTCGAATCAGCTCCGAGACCAAGTGTAAAACAATGTTTTCTTATATGTAAGTTTCTCCTTTCACTTTTGAAATCAACTTTTCAGAAAATACAGAGAGATCTAGAGGAGTTCAGGAGATTTTCTCACAAAGGTTTCTATAGGATGCTAGAGAATTATGCAAAACTAGTAATTGGTTTCTTTATTGCATTATGAAGCCCCCACAAAGCACTTTTTTCTTTTCCAAACATAATATTTTATACAGCCACAATGTGGATTCTGAGGGTCAGAGAGATCAGTAATTTGAGATTAGTGACTTTTAAGGAATAATTTCAAACCCAATAGAAGGTATTCAGGTACATGATGGGAGAGTTGTCAATACTAAATGCATTCCTGTATTGATGACCTCAGTCACAAATCCTAGCCTACTCCAGCAAAGCAGACAATTTGAGATCAACATAATTGTCAGTTATTTCTGGCAGTAAATCAATTACCACTCACTGTCTAATCCACTAACACCATATTCTACAAGCCAGAAAAATGGATAAGTCTGTGGCAGAAGTGCTGCATTCAGAAGGAAAAATAACAAGGCGTCGTGACTCTGGAAAATGAAGAGCAGTCAGGCATACTGTGATATCAGAAATAATGATTTCTTTCTTGATTTCCTTCACCATTGATTAAGTAGGAAGCAGGAAGGAAACCACCTTGGTTCTAGTTGAAAGAATACATCCATCCCCATGGCCTTGGATTAAAGTTCTGCAACATAATCCCTTTCAGCCTGAAACTGAATTAATGAATTTTCATAAAGCCCTCACAATGACCAACTTCCTTGAACAACCTTGCCACTGGCTTTATTTATTGATGCAATTTATACTGAGTAATATTCTAGGTAACTCAATTTAACATCCACTGCTGCGCAGAGATTTCTAATATCTTTAACAGGCAGATAATCCTAGGAGAATTTGCATGAAGACATAAAATCATCTGCTTTATCTATAGAAACACAGTGCTTCATACCTACCATGTTTTGTAGCAGAGGAGGCCTGATTTAACAATTACTCCTCTGAAATACAGATTGGCTATAAGGCTCTCCCTTATTAATTCACTCAGGGAAAGTGGAGAAAATGAGAATAGACTTGAAACTAAAGACTTCTGAGAATACAAATGGACAAAACAAGTAATTATGTTCCCTGGTTATCATCCACCTGTATCTAAAGAGGAAATATTTTTCAGTTGCTTAGTCCTACATATCACTTTTCAATTCAGCTAAGCCAGCTCTTTTGATACTCCTCTTTAGGTAATGAAGGCTGATTTCCATGTGCTACAAGGGATTTGTTGAGTTACTCCATGAAGTTTGTTTCTCAGAGACAACCTTCTCTTGGAGTATGTGCATTTATGAAAGCCTCAAAATTATTTTCCTGGAGCAGAATTTGCCCCTCCACTGAGATAAGAAGCACAGCACCAGGCAGATACCAGCTCAGTTAGTGTCCACAACTACAGAAAGGGGGAGAAGGTGCTTTAGTCTTCTGATACTGCCTTTACTAAGCAGAGATCCAAAAGCTCTGAAGCCTTTTCCCCCTTCTTTCTGTAATAGGAAGTATCTTCCTGCTCATGTCGATGGGGAAAAATATAAAAGCCTGAATTAAAGGGACAATTACCTCTGAAATTAGACATCAACACAGAAAAAGCACTTTATGCTAGTAACTGTATTTGTGTAGCAACTGTCCTGGAATTTATGACACAGTTTCAAAGACATTCCAGGGGACCCAGATAAACCAATTTGTTTCTGGAAACTTCTCAACGCACTCTCTCTAAAGTATTTATGATTCAGAATGTCCACAGAAGCAGATGTGGAAGTCAACAGGGGCAATATATTCTGGGGAGAGGAGATGGATGGTTTCACTGGGATGAGCCATTCAAACCTGATACTGATTAGGACTTCCCAGTGACATTACTGGGCTCTTTTTGCCAACTTGGATGGGTCTGTCAAAAAGACAGGTAGAGCAGGATGGAACAGAAGGGTGTATCATTTATCCTAAAGAATAATTCTCTTTAGTATATTCTCCTTGAAAACACAGAGTGCCATTACTTTTCGAGAAGAGATCATTAATGGCATTTTGCTGAAAATTATGATCTATATGAATTTGTTGGAATAAGTACAACACAAATACCCCAAGGTAAATTTCTGAAGTCTTGTCAACCAACAGGTTTATTCCTGACCTTTCCATCTGCTTTGACGGGAACCAGATTTCCTCAGCTCTGCTAAGAAAAAGCAGGTATAATATGAAAACCTAAATCTTATTCAGAGGAAGGATTAGAAGTAAGTGCTATTTCCTCTTTGCATTTTATCAGATTTTGGAATTATGTTTCTTGTATGACAATGATTTCAAGAGTCTGTACATCAATTTTGTTCTCAGGTGTTCTCTGTACAGTCAGGTGGCCCATTGCTTTCAACACAGGTCTAGAAGACAAGTGATCAAATTCTATTTCCAACCTGGCTTTAAAAATAGTTCAAAACTGTGTAATCAATTACAACATTAATGATAAATTAGATAATATGATTTCCAATCATTATTAAAAAATTAAAAATGTTATACAATAGGTATTATTCCTTTCTTTAAATAGGTAGGATTCTAACATCCCAAATTGCTTCCTAAATTATTTAAACAGAGTTCTCAGGAAGAAAGGTATACACATTGCTCTGATTTGTTTGAATGTAAATTAATTTGTTTGCTAGCTTTCAGCAGCTCAGTCCAAACCACATTCCTGCAGATATTTTTTAGTAATATTTTCTTATAAATCCTGCCTGAAGGCTTAAGAGTTTTATTGTGTTCCATAACCTCCAGATTAAATGATTGACAATAAAACACAAACAGGTCTGGTATTTTTAGAACCTTTTTACTATGAAATAAACAGCCAGTTCTGGAGAACCATAGTGGCTAAGTCTGTAAATTACACAGCAGCATGCTCATTCAGAGACTGTCTCAACACCAACTGTTTATGAAACCAGTTCTGTGAGTAGGATGCTGACATACCACAATTCATATTATTTCCACACCCTTATCCATTCATAACAAAGTCTGACTTTTAATTTTGCTTACAAGACCACTTGGTCCTTAGTTCCAGGAAAAGGCAGAAAATTAGTTTTCCACAAACCAAACCCAAAATGTAAAAGAAAAGAAGGTAGTAAAACATCATACAGATTTAAACATAATGTAGCTTTCAAAGTACTATTTTACTCTAAACAATTTTGTTTTCTCAACATTTTACAAAAATCTCAGTGTATAAATTAGGGGAAATGATACAGCATATATTTGTTAACAACTTAATTATTACCAGTATGTGAGAATGTATTTTATAAGCTAGTAAAAAAAATTTCCTTAACTACATTACCATCAGTAACCTAAATAAAAATCTCCAATTTCTGTTTTAAAATTAAAATTGGTTAAAACACACTTCAAGTAGACAAAATGTTAAACTACGCATACACATATATTTCAATGATTAGCTAGTCAACACAACCTCCCACTTCACCAAATTGTCTATTCCAGTAACCACTTAGAGGTTTTGCACAAAGAAATCACTTCAGTTTCAACTTAACTTTAAGAAAGCTTAGAATATTCTTCAGTAATTTACTGGATGGGGGCCAAAGTGCCTAAGTATATGGTGGGGAGGGGTTTTCCTCCCACATTTCTTTCTGACATTTACTGTCAGGAAGTTTTTTTGTTTCGGCACAGTTTATGGATACATACATTTATGGGATGGTTTTCATTAGCTAAATTCTATACCAGCACACTAAATAAAATTGTTGGCCACAACTACATGTTTAGGATTTATTGGAACTTCTCATTTTTCTCCTTATTCACTTGGAATGACAATCTGACATCTGCCCACATCTAAATTTCCATTGATAACCATGAAAGACTAGTTGATCGTAAACAAATTATTCTGCTAAACACTCTTACAGAGGCAAGGGTCTTGCCATTTAAGCATGTGATCAAGTTATAGAAAATCTACAGATAAGTGACAAGACTGAGTTAATATTACTTTAGAGTTAAAAAAAAAAAAATTATCCAGGAATAATATTATTCTTTCACAAGATTAATGTTGCCAGATGCACAGACTTCATTGCTTTTCACATGTTCCCAGACAGGAAAACATAGGTTCTATGAAGTTCTCTGCACTGTACCTGATGCAACAGGGCCCTTCACCCTGTTCTGTCCTTGAAGCATGTAAGTAGGCTCACCTTCAGTCAGTGTATGCAGTAAAACTGCTGGAGTGCTCTTACATTAGGCCAATTTCCTTAACTTTGCTTCAACAACCATAAATGCAATTTGCTTTTAAAAAAAAGCAATAATGGCAAAAATACACAAAAGGACCATGAAAACCTACTACAAAAACTTAACTGAAAAAAAACTTAAAACCATATTCAGGCACATATGCTTTCTCTTTAGAAATTAATGTATGCTATGAATTGTGTTAATCTTGCTGATACATGTAGCTTATTAAAAAGACTAGGCTCATATTCTACTTCTGTTTCTTAAAATGGAAGAAAAATGTTACATACTTACTTACAATTCAAAACGAACCTGATCCTAATTTCCAAACAATATGCAGGAAAGAAAATTAAGGGAATGGACGGGAGAGAGAAGCTGTATTGTTGTTCCCTCACCAATTCAAGCTCAGTTAACTTCTGTGAAACTAGTATAGGAAAAACATATTGCACTACTACTGTGGCTAAGACCACACAACTTTTTAATGGAAGAGTTCCAAAGCCTAAGCTCCATCTGCAAATCACTAACAAAACACTTGGAAATCATAAGAAAGAAGCTAAAGAATTGTGGGGCTGGCAAGCTGTGACTCTACTTTTGGCCTCAGACAGGAAAAGCAGTTTCAAATCTCCTTCTCTTTTCTTTATCCTTTCTCTTTAAGAAACACCCACCTAGAAAGTCCTATTACTCTCTGTATTAAAAAAGGGAAGACTTTTGCTGCTGAAATAAAACACACATTTACACTAACTTACAAAAGGAAATTCAATAGCTTTACCAGAGTCAACCGTAAATTTTTTTTTTTTTTTTTTTTTTAAGCGCTCTGGTTTGACTAGCCAGAGGTTTAGAATTAATTTCCCTCTTCCCTCCACAGTTTTCAAAAGCCAAAATGCAAGCTTCCCACAGGAGAATTCCTAAAATCCACAAAAAATTATGTGGAAAAGAGGGATGAATAAATTTAAGTTTAGAAAGAGTGGATGCATCATAAAATTGTTTCACTTTTAGTTTAAATCTGTGAGTTCAGTAATTTTTAGAAAAAATGGTAATCCCAAACTTATGCCTTTTTCAATGAATATATGTGCCTAATGTCAGATTTTTATATTTCCAGTAGGTGTATACGTTGCAAATACCCAAAGGTCACCTAACCTAGGATGACATTCAGGAGAAATTACTTTTAATCACTTGGCTTTGGACTTCATAAGTAACAAGCCGTTAAAAGTTTAAGGGGAGAAAATTGTTCACTGAACTTTTTAGTGAAAAAGCACAAAACACACCTGTAATGGTGATGCAATAACTGCTGGTCACTAATTATATTGCATTGAGCAAAAATATCTAATGCCAGCAGAATTTCTTCAAATAGAGACCTCTTTTTGCTTGTCAGTAACAAATCATTATTCTTTACTAGAGCCACCTGGCACTACTAAAGTGCTCTGAGAAAAGTCAGCTGGCTAGCAAATTGTGACACTTGCTGTTAAAGCTCAAGCAGCCTTGCAGGAAAGCACAATCCTTAGTTTCTCATTTTGTTCTCTGAGATACTTAGCTTTTGTTTCTTTTGGCCCAGAAGCCAAGAAATTATTTATATTCATGTTATCTTGGCATTGTTAAAGAATTATCTATTTGAAAAAGAAGAAGAGAGGTCTGTTTTCCCCCAGCCCATTCATATCATCATACTATTTTTAACCAGAAGAATATGGTAATACTTGCAAATTTGCAAACATTGCAAATTCTCTTACATCCCAGCAATGCCATTATCTACAGGTGACTAGAAAAGATCCAAATCAGCTTAGAAAGTTGATTCACAAACGGGTTAGTGAGAAGGCTAACAATTTAGATGTATAATCTTCAATAGGTTAGAAATGACCAAGAACTCCCTCCAGTTGACTTTCCAAAAACTGAAAGAACAACAACAAAATACTATCAGTGAACTTAGTAAAACTTCAGGACAATAAGCATCAGAAATTGTGTGCTGTGTATGAAAACCGATCTTCATTCTTAAATGTCTTCTCACTACATTAAAAAGAGCCAGCCCCAGTCTCTTCTTCTATGAATATCTCTTAACAGCTACAATCACCTTTCTGTCCTTTATGAATCAAATTGTTTTAGAACATATTCTATTAGAATTCTTGAATATATACTATTACTGTATCAAAATTGTTTTAGAACATATTCTATTAGAATTCTTGAATATATACTATTACTGTATCAACTGCTTACTTTTACACTTACCATTGATTCATAGGTCAATTCCAATTTTCACTGCAACCTTCTCCCTCACCCAGAAGCAACCCACTCTAACCATATCTAAGAATCTTGCTTTTTCACCTTCTAGAGGCAGAACTGTATATTATCAAGTTTAAGAGGCAGATACATCAAATCTTAAGCAAGTATTGCTGGGAGAAGTGGGTTCCCCAGGTGTGTACCCAGCATAGTCACACACACTTCAACAGCTGGTGCAGCTGAACAAAAATGTTAAACAGTGGTTCCAAAATCACTCCATCTCTGGCCCATGTATTTTGTGTATGCACAGGACATACACATCAGGGACAGGAATAAAGAGGGCCAGCAGCTCTGAGGAGCTGGTTTCCCTTTCCAGGTTGGTACCTGGGACACAAAACAAATTGCACAAGGGATTGAGAAAAGTACCTTATCACTCATTACTCCCTCGGGGCACATTGCAAAGCAGGCAGACTTGGTTCTCAAAACTGAATTTTAACCAGTAATTTAAAAGTTGAAAGGTCCCAAATCACATTAGGAGTTCATTAAGTCATTTGACTCTAATTAATGATGTCAGATCTTAAAAGTGTGCATATATTTCATTAAACAGTCTTTTGCTTTCTGTTTTGATTCAAAGGAAAATTGACTTTCAATTATCAGTTACCTAGTGAAAATTAAGATGTTTCTTTCAAGCTCATTTACATACTTAATTCCACATATGCCTAAATACCATGTAAAAACTCATCTATCAAAATGTATCCTTTCACGCCCATATACTTATATAATAGAATTACAGTATCTGTCCTCAACTACAGCTGATTTACATACCCCAAAAAAGCCTGTAAATGCTATGTAAGTATTTGCATGACACCACGTTTAGCCATTTAAATCTACTTCATGAAACTCGAGATTCCAGATGAGTATATGTCAAACATTAAAGAGGTGAAATCAGCTTCCAAAGCAGTAAACTGGCTGCCAGGTAAAAAAAAAAAAAAAAGTTCCTCTTCATTTTGATTGGAGGAAAAGTGCTGTGCTAATGGCTAGAGTGACAGTAAAACATTTTAGAGAAATGGTAAAACAACACTGAGCATCCAAGAAAAAAAAAATTGGGACAACGAAAATAACAACGATGAAAGGCTTTTAAAAAAGGATTAAACATTATACAGCACTTAATATAAGTGCAGAGATTACTTCTTATTGCCAAAAAACAACAAACCATTCAGGTTTTAAAGTAACATATTTTAACAAAAAAACCCAAAACCAAACAAACAAAAAACAAACAACTTTTTTAAAAGACTACATATATTACATTATATACTATTTACTTCAGCCAGAACTGATTTCGTAGGAAGCATGACCTGTATAGTTATGGCTGACAGAAGCAAGCAGCCAAAAGGAGGGGCGAAAGGAAGCTATACTTTCTCAAAATTAAAACCCCCTAAAAGTCTGTGGAATGCTGTTTACTTCAGCTCTGTTTTACAACCACTGCTGCATGGAGAAGGGATTGACTGAAATGTCTGCAGCCTGTGGCCACCCACACTATGGGAAGCACTATGATTAAAGAGAGTGCTACGTTCTTGTATCTGCCAGCAAAGTCTGCTCCATGCTGTAATTACTATACTTGCAGTCTTCTTATAATCTATTGCATCTGTTGCGGCAAGTCCCCTTACATTGTCCAAGAAGAAAACCATTCAACATGAATAGCAAGTTATTTTTAATGTGCATAAATGGCTCAAAAACTGGATACTTTAAATACTTCTCTTTTAAGTTTATGAAAACAGTTTGCCTTATAGTATAGCCAGTGCCATAGTGAAAACAGATCTACCACTGAAACATTCACTTTAACCTACTTACCAAAAAGATATAGCCTGACACGCCACCCTTTCACCCCACATCTTTATAATGAGCTAAGTCATTGCTTTAGACCTTTTAAGCACAAGAACTATGTGAATTGTGGATTAGACATGTATCTAGAGAGCACTAAAATATTACAATTCCATCTGTCACTTCATTGAGTGATTACACACATTGAACATTTCCGATGACCCTATGATTTAAATGCATTATAATTTCTCCCTTTCTCTTTAAAAATGTTTAATATTTCATAGTAACACTAACTTTGAAAACAATAAAATAAGCCCTCAACTTAAAAATAAGTAGCAGTTCTCTTAGCAGAAAATTTTATTTCAAATTCTGATCTCTGCAATAAGTAGTAAAAAAGTTCAAAACTTATATTCCATGCATTCTCGTGATGTTGGTTCGGTGCTCTATCACACAAAATTAAGCAGTACAACACTGATGTTGGAAGCATAACATGTAGCTGTTATTGCACTCTTTCCCACCAAATTTATGAGGCAGTCTGTACCATTTCAGCAATTTTGCCAGGAGTTGGCTGCACAGATGCTCCTGCGAAAAGCACAGATTGACTACTGGCTATAAATACGAAGTGTTAAACTAACCAGTGTGCCACCACCTAGCAAAGGAGGGAAGAAGGATGTACCAAAAGCAAGGCTGAATGAAAAAAAATCAAGGACTGGGTAAAAGCCCATTCATCTCTACCCACTCCAGACCACTTCCTGAGGAAATGTCTTTAGACCTTCTTTGATATAAACCTTTGATTAGAGGCAAGGGTAATTTCCACATATAGTGACTGAGGAAAAGTGCCACAAGGACTCCTGAATGACGAGGGAAAAATACAGAAAAAATTAATAGGAAAAGTATAAACAAGATACATACTTTAATCACCATCAGATGTCTTTCATCTGAAGGAATACACTACGGTCTTTGCAGTGATCAAAGTTCTTGATGATTATTTGCACAGGTTAGAGGAGGAATGACAACTCCTCTTTTCCAAACATACCAAAAAAGCCATAAGATCCCTAAAACCACAAGAGTGAGTCTCAGAAAGTGATTAAGTAGCTTTCAACTACTTTGGCCTCCAGGAGACTTAACATTTTCCATTTCTCTCTTGGACGCATGCCCCCTGGAACACAGACCTCTCTCTTCCCACAACTGCTAGGGAAAACCAGATCCCCTGGCTCCATGTCTCCACTTCCCTCTTAAACTGGCATTCCCTTCTGATTATTTTGTAGTTTAACTACGGTAAAATATTATAGTGATACTATCACAAAAATAAGAAATAGTCTAAAGCAACTAGTTATTTACCTTAGTCTGAGTATTACTAAAACTAGTGTTCTCCCCTTAGAAGGGGGAAACAACAAAAACAAAATTTCAAACATTGTATTTGTAATAAAACCCTGCTAAAACTTATGCTCTATGACAAAGATTCTTTCTCCTCTAACTTTCTCAATAATAAATAGCAGGTTCATAATTTTAACCCAAATATCTCAGTTCAGCTCTTAATCTCCCTCTTTCAAAACTGTCTAGATAAGGAAGAAAAAACATGTTTCTCAGTATGACCTCTAGTAATTCATAAGCTTTTTAATAGATGCATTACCCATATATGTCTTTAATATTGTATTCTTATCTCATAGAGACATCATTTATTGTAAACCCAACATTATTTTAATATTTTTCTGCATCAAATGGTTTTGGGGCCCATTTGGCCTTGTGGAATGACAGATGATTTAGGCTCTTCCTAACTTAATAAAGCAGGCTAAAGAACAGATTTTGAGGTTTACTATAATTTGTGCACTAAATATCTTCTTTGTGTTACCTTGAATTCCCATCTCCTAGAAAAATGTGAGCTTGTAGACTTGCTTTTATAAAGACAAGAGAATACTTAAAAAAAAAAAGATAAAACCTTTTTACATTATATTTGGATTATGCTTAACATATGTTCTTTTCTAACATAATTTTCTGAGGTGTTCTTAGCCATCTGACAAAGCGTGCATATAAATAAAAACAGTACGTAGCAAGTTTTATTAAAAGATGATAAGTATATTGGCCACAAAATCAAATCAACACTCTTCACCTAAGAAAAGACTATCATAATTCCAATGTACAATCTACATCTTCACATATAAATTAATGCATCTGTATTAAAGTTGGTAATGTTAGAGAGAGAATGAAGAGATGGAACACTGTCTCCTTAAATCACAATGATCTAATTTATATTAAACCAAGCTTATAAGCAACAATAGTAAAAGCAAGCCAAAAAATGTTCTTTTATGATGGTCACATTCTCCATTAATGTCATTCCTTTTCTTCTGAAAAATATAGAATACAGTGCAATTGCAGTTCTTTGACATGTGCTGGCATGCAAACATCTATTCCATCAAAAGAGAATTCAAGGAAAAGTGAATGTTTTGCAAAAGGAGCGTATCATACCCTGCCCTACCTTGTGGTAGATGTGTGACCTCAGAAGGGTAGTATACACCCTAACAAATTCAATTCCTACTAGAAAGAAGTTGGTAAGGAAGTTAGTAAATGTTCAACAGACAACAGCTCTTCAGGTGGTAGAGAAAACCTTCTCTCACTTTTGAGTACTTACCTGAATGCAAATTCATACTGTGCGAAACTGCGGTCTAGTAAAGGATCTTGGCGTTGTCTTAGAAAAAGACATTCTGCCAAGGATGGTATTGTTTCATGGACCCTCCAAGATGACCTATCGTCTGGTGAAGGTATGAACAGAACTTCAAGTAATCATCCCACACATACTGGAATGAGGCCCAACTTCTGGTGGAGTGTGCCTGGATCACTTGAATAGTTTTGCACTCCTACAGTATATCGTAACAGAACTCACCATCTTTATGGACATTTTCTTTATATAAGCACTATGCCATGTTTATTTCAGCAACTGAAGTAAAACAAATGGGGAGACCAACAGAAATTTTTATTTTTAAAAAAACTTAAATGTGAAGAATTATTAAACATGAGTTTTGGAGAAGAAAACAGACAAGTGAATCTGAGCCAAATCTACAGGAAGGAACTACAGCTGAGCCCCAAAAGGCTAAGATACACAAACACTAAACAACAACTGATCCTGGGGAAAAAGAGGAGCATGTGGGAGAAGGTGTATCAGTCTCTGACCAACAGATGAGGACGGAAAGAGTAAAAAACTAAGATATGGAGAAGTTCTGGGCAAAAGGGTCTCTTCTTCCTTATCAAGGCAAAATGGTTCACCTCAGGAAACCCAGATCCTGGGTCTCCAGCTCATAATCTTGCATCATAAAAACACCTTCATAAAAATCAAGGAGAAATGACAGACAAGTGGGTTTGATGATTCACAGTATGAACTACTGCTCAGCTCAGAGAAGATCATGTTTTATCATTCTCTTTACCTAGGCAAAATGCTTTAAAACCTTACCCACTATCATCTGGTTATTGGATTACAAACAGCCTTGAACTCTCAAATGTTAATATGCAAACTTCTTTTGACAGGAGAACAAAAACATTAAAATTGTTCACAGACTGTGAAATTGTCTCCCTGCCCAACACTAGGTCACTACAACAATCGCCTGGACTAATGAGGTAAAAAGTGAAACCAGCTCCCTTGACAGATGTTGAAGGATTCACCATCACAGGAGAAAGGATATTACTGGATGCAGAAAAGCTGACTGAGTGGATTAGACATTGAGAAACCAATTGTACATTTGAAGCTTAAAGGACCCCAGTGTGAAGTCTTGTATAAGAAGTAAAGACATTTGACTCAAACTTCCACGTGAGATTCTAGTATGACAGTACAGAGTTAAGTCCTACCTAGGGGGAAGGAAGTCATGAAAGAACTATGCTAATGGAGACCAAGTCAATCCTAAAGTCCCCCTATTACTTCAAGAGAGTGTACCTGTGGAGAATATATTTTTCACTGTTTTCCTGAAGAACCATGATGATTAAAATGTAATGATGTGTATGTGAACCTGAGCTGCTGAGGCACTTTTTCATAGCAAGGTGTCTTGATGGAAGAGAATAAACCTCCTGAGATACCGACTGATAGGAGGAGGACTTTCACAAAAACCACTGGTGCCAAGGAAAGCCAAACATCTGATCATAGGCATGAGCTATTATGAAGCACTGGTACTTACAGCAAGAGAGTGTTCATAAGGGAATTCAAGATTAGACTTTGAAATTCTATGTGGCAGAAAAAACTGCTCCACTACAAAATATATTAGTCAACCTCTCTTATTTATTGTAGCAGTCTGTAATGGCTACAAATTACCACACTAATCAGATCAAATCATCTAGAGTTCCTGTGTGGAACTCTTGCTTACCAATTAAACAAAGTAGAGAATGCTTGGATAGAGAACGTTCTCTGGGGTTTCACATTTGAGGAATTTGGAAAGTGTCTGGAGAGCAGATAAAGCTCTTCACTGTCACACACTTTCCACACCACAAGATGATTCTTTCATCTACCAGATTACTTCCAGTTCCTGCAAGCTTATATTAGATTGCGACATCCCAGTGTCAGTTTATTCTCGATCTCTAATGACTACACTCACCTTTGTGTTTCAGACATTAAATAAACAAACTTTGCTTTGTCCATCCAGGAGAAACACACTGTGACCCTTGGGCAGAAAAAAATTCACACATAGTAATCTGTCCCGCTTCCCCACTAAAGTCCTTTCTATCACCATCTGTGGAGCTGTTCTCACAGTGTACAGATTGTCTGGTTACCTCTTGTATGCAAGTGGCAACTGAAAGATAGAGGAAAATTAGCTTAACTGCCTAAGCCTTCTTAGGACTCTTCATGCAAAGTTTTAGTTCTCCTAATTCACATCCGCAGAAACCTCACATTGTATCACTCAAAAATAATTCAAGGCAAAAGTAAGACTGAAAAAAATCTCAATCAGAAAACAAAGCAAAAAACAAAACAAAAAAAACCACCACACACCACTAGTGTGGCAAACCTCAAAAACAGCCTACTTATTTGGGGCCTACCAATATACTATATAGACTAATAATTCAAGTGCTATACATATTTATAATAGCCATAGCATATTCAGTATAAGTGAATAGGGAAAAAAAACTTTATTAAATATAGTATCTTATAGGGAGGTTATCTCTGGGAAATAGAGCAATAATGAAAAGTACTTTTATTTTTCTAAAAAGTAAGTAAATCTATGCCTACCCAGTTTTAGTGGATTCTCACTTCACTTGGCCTGCAATTTCATCTTCTGAAATAAGCCTTAACAGATTTCTTTGTATCATGTCATACTCATTTGAGACCAGTCTAAAACAGCTCGGTCAAAACCAAGAATTCTTAAATCTGTCAATAAGCCTTATTTTTATCTTTTAATATTTTTTTTCCAGTGTCTTAAAGGAACCACCATGACAAGTCTTAAAGAAACCACCAGAGTACTGCAATACCCTCCCTTTGCCCTCTCAAACTAACAGCAATAATCAGAACTATGTTGTTTTGACCCTCTGAACTAGTATTCTTAAATTACATTCTTGACCTCTTAAACTACATTCCCTAATGCTACCTCTAACAATTATTATACATGGTACGTTTGAGATGAGACAAGTTTAATTACACAGGAATAGAAATAGGTTAAAAATAGCTTTCTATCTAGCTAGTATCCAGTCTCTGACAACAGTCAAATGCAGAAGCCTTAGGAAAGCTTGTACGAACAGAACAGGCATCTAGCTGCATCTTCCTTATCCCTCCTTCCTAGGGGTTTGGCTGCCTGTGCTCAAGGCCGGGTGTCACAGAGTGCTGTGTGAGCAAGAGTTGTAAGAAGCTGGGTCCTTCTGGCTTCACTTGAGAACTGCATGTAAGCACAGGCAAACAAAGCTTTTGTTCCTGGCCTGAGCTATGGCCGTGACTTCCCGGCTTGACCTTGGACCTGCCTCATCACTGTGAACCTCGTCTGGCGATCACTGGACTCATGGCTGACCCTGGCGATTGTCACCGGACTTGCTCTGCTCTTCTTGTGCAGCTGCGCCATTTCTGTGTAAAGCCACAGCTTGCACTTGCCTTCTAGTCACTGGGGGATCCCGGCTCACCTTCCCCCGTGGAGCAGCCCACCCTTGGCGCTCCCTCACACCAAGAGTGTCAGCGTCCATGTACCTACACTCAACTGTCTCTGTCAGATAATGGCCTCAATACTCAACCTCACAAGGTGCCACTAGCAAGTCTTTTCAATTAGCCTCTGTCTCAAATACTCTCAGATCTTACACAAATTAGAACAGTTGATCTACATCTAAGTTTTGCCTCACTGAGGTTCTTCCAAATGGTTACTGGATTTTTCCAGTAAACAGCAACTCTGTCCAAGGTCTGAATTTACCTTTGACAATGCTATATTTAGAGGTGAAAAGTGTTTTGATTACTAAATTTATCCTCAGACCTTTTTCCTGAATGGCCACAATTGGTTTATTATCGTTTCAGCTGAAGCTCAACTTCCATCTCAAAAAAAACCCCAAACATTTTACTGCATGAGCTGAGGCCAGTGAAAGAGTAGGAATTCTTACTCTTGCTTTCGTTATGATACAAACAGCAGCATTTTCCTATTTTAACTGACATTACTGCAGTGATATCATCTCTGTTTTCTTGCAGAGATGGTCACAATAATTGAGGAATTTTTTTCTTAAATTAATCCCTTCTGTTTCTCAAACTCTTTTCACAAACTGCGCAGAACATTTATTAAACAGTTTTGCACAAAGATACACTCGTAAGGACGGTTCAGGCAGCTTGATTAAGTGCACAAACTGCATTCTGAAGACTTTTTATACAGTCCATCCACATACATGATACTCTTCCTCTTAGTACAATCTGTCTTGCTATACACTTCTCCACAGCTATGTTACAACTATGCAAAGGCATTTTTGCTTGTTTCATTTAACTCAGAAGTTCTGCTTCTTTCAAACATGGCTTGGAGCTTCTGACCATATTTTTTTATTGTTGGGTTTGGGTATTACTATTATTTTCTTCCAGATTCATAGAACTTCTTGATTTTTAAAAAAATGTTGCTGTATTCTGGTGACACAAACTGACTGCTATACCCAACCCAAATGACAGCCAAGGAAACAGAAGCAGTTTTCCCCATGGAAAGGGCTGAACTTGATAACATTTGCTCTGTTTTTTTAAGAGTGACCCTGACGTTACAGGAAGTTTAATATCTGGCATCCAATCAGAAAGGTGTCTCCTTGTGTGTCATTATCAGATATTCTCCTTTTATATATTTAATCTAGTAATCTTTCAGTAGTTTTGGTTTGCGTTGGTTTTGTACATGGCCAACAAATGTACCACTCCAGTGTTCTTCAGAACAGCCAGCCTTCAGGAAAGAGCCACGGAATACTTAGGCCTCTTCAGCTTTATTCTGCACTTTGAGTATTACTCTCCTGAATTGGAAGATTTTATTATTTATTTATTTTTGCCCACTATTGCAGCTCCTGGCAAAAGTTATGAAGCTCCACCAAGCTCATCTGGTTTTTTTTTTCCCCATGGCAGATTTGATTTGCTAACTGTCTCTGACAAAATGAGTGCTCCATCTTCCCATGCTTTAGCTTTGACTGACACAAGCTTTTTTGTTTGCTTTTGACAAAATTCTAGTTGTCAAATTGCTGCTTCATAAATACAAGGCATCAGAAGTTAGGTCTACACCTGCTAACGTGTCTCACCACTTGTTCCAAATCCTGATCACACTGTGATCTCTAACCTGTGAGTCAGGCCTCAAGTTTGTTAAGACTGGTTTTTTTTCAGTCTTATTTACAAACTGTTTTACCGAATTTACTATTTTCACTTTCCTCATGCATTCTCTAAACCATCTCATTTTTATGTTTCATTTTACACAATACATGTGTGTATAGCTTTTGCACTTATGTCTGTAATTACAATTCACCCAGCTTCCACTAGTTGAATTAACTGAAAATTATTTTAAAACACCAATTAATTTATCTCAAATAATGACAACGAGGAAATCTGCCTTCTGGCTTTTCTGGTTTTTAATACCATGGCCTTTGACTAAATGGCACATCTGAGTCTTCTATGTCCTTTCAGCTATACAGAGGGTGGGGTGTTGGCATTTAACCTGTTCTATCTACAGTCAGAATAGTTTTTTAATTTTTGCTAGTATACATAACTGAAAAACCACTCTAGAATAAAGTGCCCTTCAGATACCTGTTTCATTCTGCTCCTGAGATCTAGTCTAAGAGTGTGCTCTGTACCAAGAGAGGTGGACTAGGTGAGCAAAACGCAATTTTATAGTTGCTGCCATTATTACATTTTTAAACTTCCTTATACAACATGGTGGACTGAGAACTACCCAGAAGCCAGGGTGGCACAAATGCTTCTGATCATTTATTGCTTAAATAAACAATGGGAAAACCATCTGTTTAACTGTTGTGACAATTACATTCACTCAGGTACGTTTGCTGTTATTTAGTCAACTTAGTTATTAAATGGACACATCAAGTTTAAAACAAAAAAACCCTGTAAATTTAGCTTCACACATAAAAAATAAAACTATGTAAAGAGAATTTTAAACACAGAATTGAGAAGCAGTATCTTTTATGTTTTCCCCTTATATCTGGGAAACATTTTAAAGCCAGCTTTTCCTATTCAGAAAGTTAATATGCTTCCTCATTATTCCTTAACTCACAAGTCAAATACAACATTCAGGTTTTTTGGATGCAACTTTAATGGCTTGACAACTTACAAATGCCACCAAAATCTGCATTTCCCATCCTGTCCACAGGATATGAGCCTATGTGAGATTTAAAATTGGATTAAAATTTTCATGAATGATAAGAACATTAATAATTGCATTGCATAACAATAAAACTTCTAAAATGACATTAAGTTCCAAGTGCTTCAATGCTCTGACCAATCATGAATTATAAGAATAATCTAAAAATCTCCAAATATAAACAAAACAATATCATAAAAGGGATCACTGCACTGTAATTATCCAGAATCTCCTGCGTGTTCACAAAAGCCTCCAGAACAGGCAACCATTAGCAACAGAATATTTGGTAGACTGTTTTTCTTTGTTTCCATTTTTTATGAGGCATATTTATTTAATAATTGTGCTTAGTTCTAATGAAGAACGGAAAACTTTTGTAACATAGAACAGCTTAAGTGAAAGTATAATGCATAACAGCTAATTCCCAGTTTCTATTTCTCATTACCAACTCAAGATAATGGCCTGTTCATGCTTACTCTGTAACAGCATTATTTTATACCTATTAATTATACCTATTGGTTTGGTTGCATAAGTCAAGTTCAACTTGGTCCTTCCTTAGAGGAAGCACTCATCTTTGTCATCCTCATGACAAATTTGACAAATTAAAAGCAAACTACTCCATAATAATGCCTTTCTAACAAAACACATCCAGATGGAACCAGAGAAAGGCCGCAATGTTATTCCCATTAGTTTAATCCCTAACAACATTTAAATTACCCTACTTTTCAAAAATGGTATGTGAGAGTGCATGTTTCTGAGTCTACGCATGTTTGGGTGAGGTACATACTGGTAATCACTTAATACAGAGGTTGCCATCTACTGGTATTTAGCGGTATAAATTTTTGCAGCTTGTTACGCTTGCTGGAAGTTGCTGTGCCAATGCACTGCAAAAGGCTTACTCTTCATAAGGTACCAGAACAACAAAATGGATGCTTTGTTGTACCCGACATTGTGGGGAGAGTCTCATGCCTACAGCAAATAAACTTTTGAAACCAGAAGCAGTGAAAAAGGTGACAGAATAAATTAAAACATGGGAGTAGCAAACCAAGTAATATGATGACAGACATACTAAAAACATTCTGGAATAGACAGATCACTTGTCCTTAAAAATACACTGTGTGACCATACATACATGTGTCACCATGAATAATAATGAGTAGCATAATAAGGTTTGCCTAGGGAATAACAGAGGAGCGGAAATACAAAAAAACTTGCACTGTTCAGAATACTATTTGCAATTTTATAACAGCGAGGGAAGGGGGCAGCTGGAGAAAAGAATAGTTGTTTCTTTTTTCATTCTTTTTTCTAAACCTATTTGCATGATAAGTCTTTCACTGTAACCACTTCAGAACCAAGAATGTTCGTGTATAGTGTTTAATACAACAGATCCTCAGATACAAAGCCCCTAAGTACTAAAAAAAATATAAATATGAAGAATTAGTCATTATCATAACAACAACTGAAAACACAGATCGAATTCTTCCACATCTCTGGAATAATTATGGGCAAGAAAGACAAAAGTCAGTTCAGCTGCATGCACTGTGCATACAGGAAAGAAGATCATTAAATAAGATTTCCTATTACCGAGTATCCTGAATTGTTGCCAAAAATTTCAGGAATCTTAACACAGAACTCTCACTAGTGCAAGCATCATTAAACAGCTAAGACTCAAAATAATGCCCCACAATCTGGGCAGCATTGAAGCTGGCTTCTAATCTAGAGATTACTATTAAAGGAAAATGTTCATCTTCCCTTAGAAGAGTATGTATTAGAATGCTGTGAAATGGAAAGCTGTGTACATAATAATATAAAACAAACATATGTGCACCTGTATGTAATATGAAGAATGCCATCTACCGGTATGCAAGAATATACACCACTGTTCCTAAGTCAGTAAATAGCTATCACAATAAGCAACAAAGTTGCCATTACTATGTACTGTGAACAACTGTGTCCAGTTCCAAACTTTTCCTCACATACTCAGCACACTGCATTTTAACAAATACATATAAGCCATATATCCTGCAAAATGAGCTTCCTCCCATAAAACAGACACAGGAAGAAAATATAATTTTCTTATTCTAAGGTCTTAAGACCTTACTGCAGCTTTTCAATACTTAAAAGGGGCTATCAAGAAAGATGGGGACAAACTCTTTAGTAGGGCCTGTAGCGATAGGACAAGGGGTAATGGTTTTAAACTAAAAGAGGGTAGATTCAGACTAGATATAAGGGAGAATTTTTTTACGATGAGGGTGGTGAAACACTGGAACATGTTGCCCAGAGAGGTGGTAGATGTCCCATCCCTGGAAACATTCAAGGCCAGGTTGGATGGGGCTTTGAGCAACCTGATCTAGTTGAAGATGTCCCTGCTCATTGCTGGGGGTTGGATTAGATGATCTTTAAAGGTCCCTTCCAACCCAAACTATTCTATGATTCTATAATGAGAATTATAGAGTCTACCTCCCTTTTTCATCTTCCATTTCACATAAAAGCTATTTTGAATACTTTATAATGATGAGAATCCCTGTATTTCTCAAAGATAATCTAGTCCCCCTCAGTGCCTTCGTGATTTACTGTGATGCCTTACTATCCTCATTGTGACAGAAATATTGAAAGTGCTCTGGTAACTCATTCCAAATGGAAGCCAAAATACATGAAAACACGCACACACACATACATTTCACACTTCCTGACCTTTCTAAACATGACTTCTTTCCAGTTTTTTTCTCAGCTGTTCTCCACAACTTTTCTGTAGTTCCATCAATGTCTACTTTCTAAATTTTCTTGTAATAATTCTATTTAAATTTCTATGAAACTTCCTCAGAATTAACTAAATAATCTCACAAAGTCCCAGTAAATCAATGAGCAGCTATTCCCTGGCTGACAAAAGAGAAGTCTACTTAAATCCTAAAATTCTAAGAAATTTCATTTTGCTGAACTCCTGTTTTTATAACAGCGTTGTTTTTCTTCTATTCCTGAATATTGTTGCCTAGCCAAAATAACTCAATGAATTAAACTATTAAGAATGACAAATATGGTAACACCTGATCAGACAGCTGGATGATCCAAGATATGAGCAAAGAAGCACTTGACATCTAAAGAGGAAAGGAAAACCAGACACAAGTGCAAGTTTATAGTGAGAGGTAACTAAGCATTTCAATGCAGGTGCATCTGTCCCAAGCAGTAAATCACAAGCTTTTCCACTTTGAACCATCACTGAGGGACTATCCTTTCAATGTTAATTCATTCAGTCTTAGATATATTGCTACACAGAAAGCAAAGGTCTTGAAAACCAATTTTGCTGAAAATTCTGGCACAGATTCAGAAGTAGGGGTGAAAGGTCAGTGCTTCATTAACTGAACCAACTCAAAATTGTAGTTTAATTAAAAAGTCAAGATGATCATAAAAAAAAACCAGGTTATCCGGAGAACATCACTAAAAATCTCATACATCCTGTGCTTAATTGGCAGTAAATTTCTTGATCTGGCCCATTTGAGGAGTAGCAATCCACTGCAAAACACTTCAGTACAACTTAATACCCCAGACAGAATTCCATCAAATTTAGTCCAAACAAATACAACTTCAAGGTACATCAAAAGGTTGGCATGTGGAGGACAGGTATATATGCCCTGCATTCTTCTGGAAAACAAGACTTCCATTCAGATGCTTTAATGTGTCATCCACGTGTAACAATACTAAAGGGAAAATCCCACACAGAAGGCCTTGACATTATGTTTTCAGATTTATAACTCAAATTTAAAAAAAACAAAACAAAACAAAACAACAAAAAACCTCCACAAAAGCCTTTTTACCAGAAACATTCGAACATTGCTGTACAAGCAGTGGTTCTACTAAACACGTACCATATTAAAATAATAGTTTTCAAGCATGTTTCCATGTTTGCTATTAAAAAAATAACAAGATGACATTGAAGTTCTGGTATAGCTCCTACTTCCCTAAAAAGCAGAGAAACTCCAGCAAGCAAAATTTGCAGTTTTACTGCAAACACTAAATTTGCCAAAATGGAAATCCTTTACCTGAAAAGACTATGTCTGCATTCTCAAAGAGGTACTCTCAAGTGGTGAACTTTGTTCATTGAGTGTTGACAGTATCCAAAAGAAATAATAATATGGTCTCTGATTTCCAGTGCTTATATTTGGAACCAAGTGGTGTGCACCACCTTTCCACAAACATTGCTTATCTCAGCAGAAAATTGACAAGTTAAACTCAAAGACAGGGAGGCAAGGACTGCAAACCATCATTCAAAACCATGATCTTACAGCAGAAACATCTTAGCAACATTCACAAATGATTACTAGATAAGTCAGAGTTTTAGAAGCTTTTTTTTTTTTTAAATCAATTTTAGTATTTTCATAGGAACATTATTTTTTACACAGTTCTGTTGAGGAATTAGAAACTCACTAACGAACGCAATAAAATGAAAACTTTCTGAATCAAAATTTTTACATTGATTTGGCATCGTACCATCCTCAGTTCAAAAATTACACAGAATAACACTGGTAAGAGAAAACACTTATGAAATCTTATGAAAGATAAAACACACAAGCTTCAGTAGGTATTTTTCGAAAAGATAACAAAAATAATTTTACAATTCCAGTGCCATTAAAAATTACTCTTACAAAGAACACCTATTACTTTTGTGGCCATTAATATAATGTAGCCTTGCACAGGATACAGATAACCAAAAGAACTACACATTTCCAGAAAGGAATATTTGGCCAAGCCCAAAAACCACCTCTAAAAACACGTGCCAAGGCTGATAGGCCTTTCACCCCTACGGTTAAGCTATTACATATACACTGTCTTGTTCCTTTGTATTCCTTTAAGGGTAAGTAAAGGATTGAAAAAATGTATCTTAAAAAAAAAAAAAAAAAGAATTAAAAAAAATTTTAAAATAAGGATTTTAACTGTTCCTGGTTTACCTGATTTGAAAATGGATGGGCTGTAACACTCTCAGAAGTATGTATGGCCTTCAAAAACTATGCAACAAAAGCAGTATTTGAAACAAATTTCAAAGACATAAAAAATTCATAATCACAGTTTATAAACTGAGAGCAGAGGAGGAGGTGTGACCAAGTTAGTAAAATGGAAATATACTTCAGAAAAGCTCTCTAGTTGCTGCAATGTGATGGTAAGGGTAACCCGCAGTGAAAGGCAGCTGTTCTAGCCCCACCAGACAGAAGCCCATGTTAGAACCACACTTAACTGCACAGCTCCAACTCTGCTTGAAGAAGGCCAGCTGGAGAAACTAAATCACTTTCTTAGAGATTGGTTTCGCCAGGTCATGACTGATTTCATCAGTGAGAAATCTGTGGCAGCATGTATCTGGGCTTCCTACACTGCATCTGGCTGTATAGAAGACCTATGGAACCTAGATTCCAGCATTTACATTCAGAATAATTAAAAAAAAAAAGAAAATTCTACCATTTTAATCAAAATCTAATCCTAAAAACACTGAAGTCTACATTGCACGTTTTAATTAAAATCCAAGTCATTTCTTTGCACATTTTATTCTTTTAGAGGACTTACAGACCTAGACAATCTTGGTTTCTGAAACTTACTAATAATGTGGTTCAATGGGTAGCTACCCTTCTTGTCATTAAAAACAACACATTTTTTCTATGACAGTGGCACGAAAGTTAAAAAGTAAGCAAGTATCAAATACATTTTTTGCTGCTTTGAAAATGCAGTTTAGTAGCTGACAACAAAAGACTTAAGATCGCCTTCCTATCAATGACCTTCGTCAAAGATGCACTGAAAGGCCACAAAGTACTCTTTTGGAACTCACACTTGCAGTGACAAAAAGCAAGGTGTAATTTAATAGCCAATGTACATAGCTATAAAAACAAAGGAAAGAAGAATATTCACCACTAACTTGATGGTATTATTGTACAATCAGATATAACTTTACATTTTGGGAGGAAAATTTTCATGTAAGCCACATTTAAAACCAATAAAATTAGGAAGCAACCTTAAAAAGGTTTGTTGTTGTTGTTAAACAGTTAATAGTAAGCAGGTAAAGTTGTCTATTTCCATTACACACCCCTCCTCATTTTTTGGGTTTTTTTTGGGTAGAGTTTTTTTGGCTGGTTGGTTTGCTTTGCTTTTTTACATTTTCTTTCTTCTATGATGAACTAAATGTAAACCCACAGGTCCCAATTTATTCGATGCATGCTGGCATACACAGTGAACTACTTTACCTTTTTAAAAACTGAGTATTCCTCCTCAGTGTATGTTGAAATATTAAGTTAAGGAGATATAATTAACTCTCAGCTGCAGGGCCAAAGGATGAGGCTACTGGGAAGGTCACTTCCACAGAAGCTGAACAGCAGTTCCTATATGTAAACCCCTTTTCCATGACTCCTGTGTCAGTGTGTATGGACTGACACAGAGCCCCGTTCTGTGTGGTCATGGATGGCTTTCCATCCATACCCTCTAGGTAGAGCTTAAATACCTTGGGTAATCTACCATTTCATTCCAAGTACAGGCAAGTTTTCTGTAATACTAAAAACCTTTTAAGGAGCATTCAAATTTCACACCTTTATTTAGAATTAATTTCTGGATTTCAATTCCCTTTACTATCATGTAGCCACAAAACTACCTTCCTCTGCACCCCCAAGAATTTGTTTCAACTATATATTTTAGACTTTTGGCCATTTTTTCCATAGTGTACCACAGTGTATTTGGCGTCTTTTCCACCAGACAGTGAATATCCCTGCTGTAAAGAGCTCCCACCACATTATAAACAAGGCTGAGGTCAGATCAAACCACTGCAGAGGCTGGTCATCCGGTCAGTATGAAAACAGCTGATGTAAACCTCAAATTACGGCTCTCATCGCAAATGTGTCTTGATCCCTTTCTGTGACAATGTTTTGAGACACATATAATATGGAAAATAAAGCAGTTCAGGAGGAAACAATGTTAAGTATGCACTAGGTGTGTCAACTTACTGTATGGGTTTTTTTTTTAAATATAAATCATTATCACACATGGCAAAAGAAAGCCTTCAAGAGTAGCAAAATATCTAACTTGGGTTCTTCTGTACAGACAAGCGTGATATCACAGTTGCTGGTGACTGCAATTACAATGATGATTAGGAAAAGGAGATAATACCACTTTTTTCAAAAAGCTTTGTGATGATGCACACTGGATAGTAAGAAACCGAGAAGAAATTCTAACAACTATAGAAAACAATTTAATAATACCCTTTCTTTTAATCTCAACTTCTGTATCCTTATGCTGTACATTTTACAACCTCCCTTACTTATCCTTTTTTTTTTAATTAGAAGTTTTCCAAGAGCTCTTTCTTTCCCTCCCATCAAAATAGGAACATATTACATTTCAGATCATATTATGCTACACACACATTAAGCAACTAGGGAGGTGCTGAACGATAAAAATAGCTAGTAAGAAATGTTTGTGCTTTGAACTCCTCCATGCCCTCTTCGGTATCACTTTTAGGTTAACTCTTGACCCATCAAGTCACAATGACTATTAGGGTTGATTCACACACACAGAGTGGGTGGAAAAATTCCTGCAGACTACAATGAGGCTTGAATCAAATGCTTACATGTTAGCCCCAACCTAAGGCAGCTTCACGTGGCAGTGCTGCCAAAAGCAGCAGTCCCACCTTCATCCATCCCCAACTGTTTGTTCTTGTTTACTTGATACTTTTTCTTATATCAGCAACACCATCAGTTCAGTTACATCAATCAGATAAGGCAACTGATCTAGATTAAAACAAATGGGGTTTTCCCTCCCAGAAACGGAAGCTATCTGTAGAACATTGGGTACAACTCTTCCTCACCACTTAACATCATTAATGAATATGCTGCTGCTTATAGCAAATAAAATGACAAATTTTGCCCTGTTTGATAACTAAATGCATGCTATTGTGCATCTCCTATGTCATTATGAAGAATATATCCAACCAGCAAGACTACATTAGAAAAGGCAGAAATTTTTTTGCATCACTACACTTTGGTATTCAAGCATTGCCACACTGTGAATTCCAAGTATACTAACCTCAGGAAAAGCCTCTTGAAAAAGGTTAAAGACAGAAAGAAAATAAGGGTGATTTATTTAGTATTAAGTTGTTGAGAATTTCATGGCGTGTGGTACAACCCACCAAATAGGTACATACAGGCACCTAAGGGCATCTAAAATTTTGTGAGAAATTCCTGTTGAGATTACTCCATCTAAATCAAAATACTACACAGTTAAATAGTTATTTACCAAGACAAACATCTGCAGTACCATTACCTATTTTATAATAATTTGTACATCCTAGTATTACATGCATAGCTAGATAAACTGACATGTACAAAGTCAACTAGTAAGAAAGAAATGAACTACTTAGAGAAGCCTAAGAGTATCTTCATCTTTAGCAGACACATACATAAATACTGATCCGGCTGCTACATTCTCACTAGTTGTGAGGACTATAAGATATAAAAAAAATACATTAGCAACTCCATTAATATTTTTAACCATATTTTGATATGGACCATGGAGAATGCAAGGACATAAAACCAACAACACTGTACCCTCAAATTGCTGTTCAGCAATGCAAAGCATTAAGCATCAATGTGCTGCAAGTTATTCACATGCTGATGTGCTTTGCTAGTTCAGTGTGGAAATATATAAAATATGAACAGATGTGCCATGCAAAACCCTAAATTTGGGATTAAAGTTAAGGACTCATTATTCCTTAAGTCACTAAATATAAATCTGCACATGCACTACCCCTCCCCTCTGATGGCCTTTGAAGAAAGTTTGGATACAATTAAATTCTTCACAGGCAGGAGATTAAACAAAAACAAAAAAGAATAAAATTAAAGAGCAAATATAAGCTGTTTTCAAAACAAACTATGGCATTTCTCCAGGTTATTTACTTTATCCTAATTGAAAGGTTCTTTTTTTTTTTTCTAGTAACGCTTCCCTTCTGATTTGTGGTCATTGCTCACTATTCACAGTTACTAGACTTGGTGAATCTACTAGGTTAAAAGCCATCAAAACTACCCACTTTAAAATGCCACATCTTTTCAATATTTAAAATGGCAGACTAGCACTGACTGTTATAATTAGAGTGATATATACATCAACACAATATTTATGCAAGTTGTGTTTGGAGCAGTTTCTTAAATGACAGTGTCTCTATGTTATAGATGTAGCACCTTTAAATAATCAATTTAATTCAAAGCAGTGCTTGGAAGGATCCATTCACTTACCCGTATCCAGCTGTTGGCCTTCAATTCCACAGGGTTCTGTGGTTCACTGCTGTATAGACAACATAAGCACCACATCAGAGTCTTCTGGCTTTCATCTGCAGGAAAAAAAGCAAATACGGATACATTTAGAGAAAAAAAAAGAAAAATCAAAACATAGACAGAATTACATACAACAATCTCTATTCATCCTCAAAACTAAAGCCCTAAATATCAGTCTCAACTCATAATGCTTCTATTCTACCAGATTCACACCACACGTTTAATGTTATTCAAATGTAGTTCTTGTGTAATCATTGCCTTCAATAGCAGTTTAAAAGGTATCAAAGAGTTCAAAATCCATACAATATTTAGATGGTCTGAAGAAACATGCATGACCTAGTGATTCATTTCCATAAATAACACTTGAAGCTATCATCAGGAACTTTAAATTCAGTGTCTAAATAATATCAATAATAAACAACAATCAACAGTAGTAAAATAGTTATTACATTGTGTCCAAAGCTTGCACAACTAAAGAATGCTCACTTCTGAAAAAGTTAAGTTTGTGAAGTATGAAATCATTCTTAACAAGAATGTAAAACATCAAGTTTTCTGTACATTTCTGCAGACAGCAGAATAGCTAAATGCTGATGGAAAAAAAATCCTATTGAGATTTTCTGTTCAGGATCAGATCGGGGTTTACTTAATTCTAACTCACTGTTGGAAATTAGTTGCCTTCTCTAAAAACCTACTATACTGAGCAATACTGTCACTGCTCAGATGCACAGATATTATTACAGAGGAGCTGATTATTTGGAGTAAGCAGCTGAAGAGCCATTTAACTCATGATTATTTCCCACAACTTTGTTTTCAATAGACTTTTTTTTTTTAATGTTCTTTGGCAGATACGAAGTGTCTCTACACTGAATTTCATCCCAGAATAAAGTTGCACGGTTGTAAAAAAAAATGATGAAAACTGGATGTAGTATTGCAGCTCTGATATAATACTTAGTAAGTAAAAATAATACAAACATGTAATACCACATGAGTTTTAGAAATTATATTAGGAGACAATTTGATTATCAAGCTCAACAAGTGATTTCTTTTGTTTTCTGTGTATTTGTTATACAGGATGTAATAAACAATATTATTTAGAAGTGCTTTGTTGGCAAAGCCTGAAGAAAAAACAAAAGCTCCATTAAGTAATGCCTGTATTTTCACCAGGTGATCAGAGAAGTTAATATTGATTTAAACCAGTATTCCTCAATAAATGTCCAACAAGCCTGTAGGCCATTACTGGCCTCCCACTGACTAACATCTCTGCACAGAAATGGTTTCTCAAACGTAAGCATTTAACTGACTACAATTTGGGGTATTCTGCCATTGTGTGTTTGGGGATTATTTTTTTTAATATGGATTTTTACAAGAGTAATCATTTCCTAGGTTGTTTAATATTGGAGTTAAAGGAGACGTCTTGCATACTGCTCAGCAGATATTCAAAGTATCATTATACTTTGATTGTAACTACATCCAACTAGCATTCAGACATAAGCACTAAGAGGCAACTCTATCTTCTTAAAAAAACATTTCACCTAAACTCTGATATGAAATTGTATGGGAGGAAAAAGAAACAAATACTGTTTTCTTTGTTTAAACGACTAAATGATAGCCATTTGCTTCCTGGAAAATGAAGATTTTAAACATTATTAATTACTAGTACTAAAATTTAGTCTGTTTATAAAGTCTGGCTTTTTAGATAATTGTCAATTATATGAATTATATTTTAAAAACATCAAACTATACAGAAAGAGATGGGGCAGGAGGGGGGGTGTGAAACCAAATCCAAGTCGCCTATCCCGAAGTATACATAGTTTAAGTGTTCCTTCTCTTGACTCATCCTATTTGTATCCAGTATGCCTACCCAGTATGCCATTAAGTCATTTTATTTAAGTTATGGTTTTCTTTTGACCTAAAAAAAATAAAGGAAAGAGGTGAAAAAAATGCATGTTACTGCTTAATTAGACTTCTGGGTGAGAAGACTTTTTGCTACACGTGATGACTTGCTGCATACTATTAAGTGAATTGCATATATTGTTGCCTGTCAAAAATGTAAATCAGTATGATGAAAGCTAAAATGATAAAAATAAAGCTTAGATAAATGATATATTGGTGTACTTTGAAAGCATAATGAGTTTACACAGATTTAGCTAGATACATTCAAATTTCAACCTATGTGAAACCAACTTATATTGGTGTCATAGCTATGCCAACAGTTCCCTAAAAATAAGAGACTTGTACAGCGTCACAGTTTTCCCAGTCAAAACTACTTTTTGGCTACAATCAAAACCAAAGTAGCCTCCCATAGATCTGTGAAAAGTAGGAAAGGGACCATACTGTCATCTTGCTGAAGTACCCAATGACACTCTGAGGATCACCCTCAGGTTCACTGGTTTTTTTTCACAACTGCTTTGGATCTGGGGATGAAAGATGGGAAGAGTAAGAATAAGGTGGGACAGATCTTAAAAATAATTATGGCAGATGCAAAAGATAATAACATCAAAAGACCAAACACAGAGCCACAGAAAACCTACGTGGTGGGTTTTTTTCCTCCCATTTTTCTAGTAACTGTGATCCCATGGAAAACATACCATCATGGTATGCACTGAAAACCATTCTCAGGATAGGAACAAAGGCATTCGATCTTATTATGGCATGAAAGAATGCTCACTACCCAAATAAATACCCAACTAATACATCCAGAGGAACAAAAGTAGTAACTCAAAGGTGGAAATTATATCCCCCCAAAGGTCACCAACTATCTACTGGACTTCTTAAGTAGGTTAATGTTGTAACTCCAACTAAAGGAATGAAAATTTTCTGTAGGAAATTTAAGACAGCGTGGAAGCTGTTTTGCTAAAAATAAAAAAACAACAACAAACAAACAAAAGCCCAAACCTTTATGATGAATCAGATTGCATTTATTCCCTGCCAGTCTCACATCAAAAATAAATAAATTAAAAAAAAAAAGAAAGAAAAAAAAAAGGCAATGTTTTTCTCATAACACAGTGTGGTCTCAATCATCCTATGATACAGTTAGTTTATAAATACCCCGTCATGAACGGGGCCAGATGCAAGGAACTAATAAGAAAACCCTAATCTTACAGCCAGAAATATTCTCTTTAGAGCTTGTTGTAAAATTTTATTGAAATATATCAGAAAATGTTGATTAGCTAAGCTGAACTTTCTGTGGAAATGAATGCATACATAAGCATGCACACTCACACACATATACTGACATACAGAGCCACCAAGAAATACCCTAGCATTTATAGTGTTAGTTTGGGATTCAAGACATTTAGGCTCAAAACTCAAACCAGGAGGGTCCTACTGAGAAGATAATCCCCCAGCCCACAGAAAAAACATTGGAATTCCTCACCAAGACTGAATTCCTCATGTATCCCTTGTGATTTAGGACCACAAGTACAGCCATGAGATTTTCTTCGGTCGTGCTTCCTTCACATTAGCGTTCTAAATAAAGCTAACTTGGTCACCTCCTGCTCAGGAGTGTTTATGAGGAGATTATTTTCCCTTGGAGACCACACTTCCTGCACTGAGTGGTCAGCCATGTCAGCTTCCAGCACCAACAGACATTCATCTAAGGTGATAGGTATTGTGGTTTGGACATGATGCAGAAGTATAATGTTTTTCCTCCTCCATTCATTAGTATGAAAGACTGAATTGAACAAAATTAGTCCCTTCTACTGTGAGGGTGGCCTGGTCTCAGACATATGCCTGAATGAGCTATTTATCCAAATGAGAAATTACATGAAACCCACTTAAGAGTCAGCATCTGCTACAGCCAGCACTATCTTAAAGAATATCTTCAGAACTAGTGCCAAACAAAATGAAAATCTGCTGAATCTAAAACACCAGCAAGTCCAAAGAGTGCTCAGGTGGCTCAGAAAGAGGAAATGGTGGGAATGTATAAGCAGACATCTCCAGGTCTATTGATGTCAGAAAATCTCCTTGCCTCATCTTTAAGCATTAAAGTGAAGGATTCCATTTTGAGCAAATGAGGTTCTCTGAATTCGCTTGCCCGCAACTTTGAGACCAAAAAAAACCTGTAGTAAAACTGCGTTCTCTTGCAATCTTCAGAGTTAATGATCAACTTGCAGAAAAAGTGCTTTTCTTGCTTTACAAAATGCTGAGGGATCCCAAAGAGGAAAGAAGTAGAGGAAACCAAGAATGTATTGCTGTGATTGTTGTGAAAAGGAGTCAAAAGCAGAAACAGATGGCTTTCAACTTTGATGAAAAATATAGATGAAGCTACTTTCTATATGACAATATATTGTCAGCTCAGAAAAACTGATGGTGCAAAGGCTTGTATATTCCAAAAAAAAGTAGAAGAAAAGCATGTGCGTAATTGTAAACAACAGTTATGGAACGATAATTAAAAAGAGAACCTCTCCATTATAAAAATAAGTCTGTAAAGTATAAAAACCCTTTTCTCAAAAGGTGCCATAAAAGCACACGTTTGCTGCCCTCCGACAGCAGTCTATGTTTAAATCTATGGTTCCTTCTCAAATTTTCCTTTCAGAAGGGAAGTGCTGACATAACACACACCTAGCATGTGTTTTGCAGACAAGTTCATTCTGCCTGTGCTTGGAGCTGACTAGAAGATAAAGCCAAACCATAAGACATATCACTTTAGCCTAATGCTGTGCTTGACTTAAAAAGTCCTTCCAGGTGAACACAAAAATTGTCCTTTCCTGCATTTCCCCAAAAGGAAGCATAAAGGAAAAGAGACAAAATGTGACTTTTTTTTGTAGTTGTAGTAGTAGCAGAAGACTGGCAAAAGATTATTTTAAGGGGCTCACAGAGAAGCTCAAAATTAGTTTTCTGCTTAAAAGTAGATCCCAGTCATTTATCAACATATCAACATCTCACTTCCCGAAAAATGCACTGGAACTGCTGGTGAGGTAGTACAGGTAGGGTGTCCTCCCTCCCAACAGTTCTCCTGTCCCCAATTTCTTTTCTGTTCTTTATTCTCACCTACACACATGTATGCTACCAGTAAAAGGCTTTTGGCTTTTCATATGCTTTTTTTCCTATGTCACCACTTTACTGTTTTGCATTTGATTCTATGTGTATTTTCACTAGTTTGCAAGATGGGGAAAACACACATTCAGAATAAACTCAATAAAAACAAACACAATCAGAACTTGGTAGAGCTAATAAACACTAATAAAAAACCAAAGCAAGTATCAGAAAAATTAATTCTTCTATATTAGAGTATATAATACAGTATTCTGATGTATAACTGGAAGAAAATTCTGTGGAAAGTAATCTGATTTAAGAACCTAACAAAAATGTAATTAATATAACAAGAAAATAAGAACAGAAATCATGATGCACATAAACACTCACTGGGTTTAAAACCTACTGCTCTGAAGTCAAGATTCTGTAACTAATCCATGAAATTAATTAGCTCCAAAAGTAAATTTAAGATTTCTCAACACCACATATTTTTAATAACATGGCTAACCTTTTCATCTCAAAATTTTACTTAAGTAAAAAAGAATGCTGTGTTTTTATGGAAAAAAATCAAAGTATATAACAAGTTGTATTCTCCTAATTCCTACAGAATAAAGTTTATGGAACTGCTGCAGAAATACCATTACATGTTCTTACCATATCCTATAACAAAAGGATTCCAACAAAGCCTTCCTAGAAGCTGGCCAATTAAAGGGAACTGCTGGATTGCTACAATAGAATCCTGTTAAAACATAAAAACAAACAAAAAGATAATATACTGCACATCAAAAGTAGGTTAGGAGAACTGTTAATGATACAGATTGTTGTAAATAACAATCCCAATGGTTTTGCTGTGAAATGCTCTGGAAGCAAAACACCTGCGGGTATGTAATAAAAGCAGAACTTCCTGAAATTGGCTATAATGCTGTAATTCAAGTAAGCTAAAGCTTAAGTAATTAATTTCCTCACCTAATACTTAATTATGGTAGAAAATTTGTTAATTTGCCTCACATCCAATAATCAGAAAACAGTACTGGTAACCAAAATTTCATTATAATAAAAGCACAATTAAGCTGTGTTTTTGTTGATCCTCATTGCTCTAATATACTGTCTCACAGAGTTTCTGAAGAAATTAATACTTACTATGGCACAAAACTAAGTATCTTTCTCTTACTTTTGCTTGCTTTTTTTAAATTAACTTACGTAATGACTAGCCAGTAACAATCTGCAATTTAACTTTTAACCAAATAGAAAGCAGCTTCACTATAAAAGTAGTAGACAATGTAGTTTATATACAATCCTGTGTAGTCAGTCTTATTTTTCCATTTTTGTAGCTTTACTATCTAATAAATGAACACTTTTAAAAACTGTGCTGTGCTGAGGTAACATGCAAGTATCAGGAACAATAACCATCTCCTGCTGCTGCAATAAATTCCTTACATTTGCCTCACGTTTGGGGCTAGCCCTAGACTTTCTGGGGCCATATTCACAAGGTCCATTTCAGGCCAAGCCTCAGATTACTTGAAGTAGCAACACTTAAAATAGATTTTTTCCCCCTCTTAAAAAAAGACATATATAAATATGGGAAGAAACAGCACTCCCCCAAAATCTTTTATTTAAAAGTTAAATTCAGTTCAGAAAAAAACCCAACAACTCTGCAGTCTTCAGATAAGAATATTTAAAAAGAAGTACTTCCCTAAGAAGTCAGCCTCACGCCATAATGCAATATTTCTAAAGCTAATTATACGGAATACATATGCTGAAAAAGCCATGGTCAGAAAAACATATACACAACTAAACATATAAACAACTAAATTTACTTTTTAAAAAAAGCACTCTAGTGAGTGCAGATGGTAATTACTAAACAGAACAGCCGGCAGCATATGCCAATGATCTGACCATGCTGCTAGAATTCACTATGTGTGCTACAGCACTGGGGTTAACGTGTCAACAGACTCTCCAAGATTTAAAGGATCAGTTACAGTTTTGCATGTTAAGACCTTTAAATAATCCAATTTATGACCTGACAACCAGAATCAAATTCTTGTTTATTTTAAAGAGTTTTTTAAAGAGGCTAGAGCATTGGCTGGGAAATCTCACGTGACAACAACCAATCAAGAAGAAAAAGCTCCTTTCACAATAAATCAGGGAAACAGGAAGCACACTCTTGTTTGCATTACCTGTGACAGTTTCCCCAATTTGCCTCTCTGATCCAGCAATACATTAGGTCAATAACACAAACCTCTTTGCTACTGTTAGCTTCTGGTTTTGTCAAAACATGGTGCAGATTGTTTCCAAGGTTGCCTTCAAAATAGGTCAACTCTTCCTTTTAAAGCCACTTACCATATGTTTTAAAGTTTCATAAATCTGATGTAGAAACTCCTGGAGCTGGGGCAGGTGAAGGCACACATCCTTCTGGGATTCCAGCGTGGTGGCTTGACCCCATTCAATAGCTTTATCCAACCAATATTCAAAGTTCAGTTTGGGCACGGTAGTGCCCTGGGCCATTCCACAATCCTGAAACAAAGATTGTAACTCTGCATCAGGCAGCACTAAACACTGGCTTCAAACCAAGAATGAAAATGGGAAGAAGGATTTCTGTTAGCTTTTCTTGTGTTCACATGTGAAGGGGGGTGGTGAGGCGTGTCTGTGTTTACATCTCATAAGGGTGCCCATTTTATCTGTAGTAATAAGAGGGTAAATAATAACCCCATTGTGACAAAGTAGCAAAGAGGGCACAGTAATCAGTAAATTACCTTAGAATGTACCACCCATCTGTGTCTCAGGTTTTTATTATCTGAATTTGTCATCACCAATATTTCACTCAAAGAACATTGAATAATATAAGTGTGCATTTATTTAGAATGCTTTGCATGATGAAAAATTGAAAATGCCTGTTTCAAGATAAATGAAAGCATTAAAACAAGGCTCAATCAAAACAAAAGGGGTTAGGGGGCCTTTGCTTGTAATTTCTACATTTGTAATTGATCATTAGTTTTAAGCGCAAAAAGAGTATTCTTAAAGGAAACTAATAAAATTAGTATTTCAGCTCTGTTTTTCCTTGTATTATTATACAATGGAGAGGGAAAAAATATAACCACATGTAGCTTTACATATAACTCAGTTCTGAATAAAAGCTGTACCATCTATAATCTATATCCAATGGCATACTTTGCTGTAAAAACTGGGTCTTTGAGAGATGAACGTTATTGCCAAGCCAGAATGTTAAAAGCAAACCAAACTGCCCCTGTAAAAGACACCAAAAACAAATCCCCCACATTTTTTTCTGCTTTGCTATTATATTTTTCGTTGGCAGAAGGACAGACAATAGCACAGCAGGCACTACAACAACCTTTAAATCTCTCTGAAAGAAAGAAACACTTTATAGGCTGAAAGAGCAAACGAACTCTTGCAGCCATTCAATCATTGTTCTGTCAAGACTGTAAAGACAACTGTCAATTAACACAAATGTGGTGGCTGTTTTCAGAAATGAACTGTTGCCCACCTGGAGACAAATTCAGACACTCAGAGATGCAACAGAAATCAGTGAATATTTATCTTTGTAAGCTACAGACCAAAAAAAAACCCTGAACCCAAGCAGCAACCCTGTAAACCAAGCTTGCTTTACACAGCTAAGCCTTACAATCACATCACTTATATAGCATAGTAATCTGAGCCAGATAAAAATCTGAAGATCATTAATAAACTTGTTTAATTTCTATGAGTAATAAATAAATAAATACCCCACAGTGAATCACAACTATTATTTGACTTTGGATCCTGTCCAGCAAAAAAAAGTAAGGTAAAGCTGTTGGCTTGCCAGAGTTCCATGCGTATTTGCCTCAAACATGTTCAAAGTAATGTAAGCAAAGCCAATGTTTTTGTGTTCTTTATTACACTTCCGTTTCTACCTGTAGCTGTTGTTGTCAGCAGAACTCTTAACAGACCTATGCAGTGCCAAGATCTTACTGATCTTCTATGAGTATCAAAAACTGGCTAGGAGACTTCATCACCATAGCTTGCTGAAGTGACATAGGTCAAATAGCCAGCAGCAATTAGCCATCAAACACTCTTACCATCACAGTAACATAATAAAGACTTTAAGAACAAATTAAAGCCAGGAACTGAATTTACACATTTGAGTAAATTAATGAGCCTGTTTGATGTTCCCAGGTAAGATTAATCCCACCCCCCCAAAAAAAGTCCCCTAATGAAATGTCTCCTAAAACTTTAAGAAAGAGGGAAAAAAAGGGAAGGAGGGTGGGGGGGAAGAACCACCACAAACACTCCAGCATTTTGGGGCCAGTCACATGAGTTGACCACATATTATCAGAGGATCTGAGGTAAGCAAATCAAGCAGGCTTATCTCCTACACCAAGTACCTGTACGTACTATTCCAGTATGCAGAATGGCATGGCCATCACAGGGTGAGGATGGTCTTTTTCCAGAAGTCTGAAATCCCAGCTCCACAGTAAGAAAGGTGTTTTATCTCCCTTCTTAATTACAGCTAAATAAACTTGATTGCTGGTCCAGAGAGACTCCTTAGCAACTCCTTAGCTGGTCCAGAGCCATTGCCTTACAGAAAAAACTGTCAAAGACTGAGATGTACATTCTGTTTTAACTACAACCAAAAACAAAGTCAAAAAGGACAAAGACAGCACAGATCATAAGAGAAAGGCAATCTTAAAAGTATAAATATACTATATGCTGCTAACTGGAAGTGTGCATTTTTCACAGTTTCTGATAGTTCATTCCCTTAAGATATCTGTCCTGAGTATCTTGGATATGAGCAAAGTACTGTCCCATCAACAGACTTGTACTAGTCACATAAATAAACCTGTCTTCCCTTCACCAAGAAAACAAAGTAATTCCATGTTCAGTGCTATTCTAAATCCTCACCTGAAATGCAGTATATTTTCCACAGCTGTCTTGTTGTATGAAAGCATAAGCAAAGGACTTGCACCAAAAAACCCCCAGCTATATATTCTAGAGTTCAGAGCATACCTTCAGAAGGATCAATCCTGAACTTGCTCCTTTCACATCATTTTCTGATGAAACAGAAACTGAGTTGTTTCTAAAACAGAGTTCAGAAATTTTAGCTGCAGTCTAATGTTCATTCATGGACAAGTTTATGGGCAAAAATGGAGGAGTCAGTTTTCTGTTCCATTTCTAAAGTGGATTAAGGGACAAATAAATGTATTTTTCTGTGCAATTAACTTTCTGAAACTGCTTAAAAATACTGTAATACCAGAAATAAGGAGCAAGTGATCTATATGACTAAGAAAACAGGTAATCTGCAGAGTGTATCTGTAATAGACTGTGGTATACATACTGAAAAAAAAAGGGAAATAAATAAACCATTAAGACTGACATGACTAACAATCTTTGTTCACACTCTCTTTTGGGGCAGAAGACAAGGTTAAGCACTTCTGTAAAGCTTTATACAGAAGTACTCTTGTCAATTCAATGGTAGCAGAATCCCTTACAGCAACTAATAGGAACTGAATGTAGATTTTTCAAAAATTATCATCTCAAAAATCCTTTAAGTGCTAAAAATATTGCTATTATCTGTTTTGGGATACAACCAATTCACATTCTTATAAAACTCATCCTGAGATCTACAGAAGAGTACATTAAAGTGACATTTCCAAGAATTGCTGCGTTGTTCATATAGGCCATTGGCTTTTATTTAGCATTTAGTATGGGCTTCAATTCATCCTTGATCAAGAACATGCTTAATTTAATATTCAGTAATATTTTGCTGCATCACAACACTGTTTATGCCACACTAAAAGAAAACCAGAAAAAAGAACTACCCCAAGCACCTGTTCTATTTGCAATAGCATGATTTTTAAGCTGTACTTATGTATGTGCTTTCTTTAGAAGCCTCCAGTGACATAGTTATTTTACTGATTGTTTAACTATAGCATCTAGTCCTGAAAAAAGCAATTTTATTAATATAGCTTACTCTTCATCTCAACATTACTGGAAAGCATACAGTAAAATTACTGAATGTATAAATAACACAATTAAAAAGAAAACATAACATACCAAACCTGACATACAGATTGCATCTGAAAAATGGTCACAGGATATATAGTTTATTAACAAGATAAATATAAAACTATTAGTTAATTAAATGTAATTTAAACATTCAGATCCCGGTAAGATACAGAACATATTCAAAGACCTACAGAAATTATAGATAATAAAGACTTGATTAATAATTTGACTTGTCATACTGTCAAGTATATTCCTAAAGTCTCTTTCAGGTTCAAGAACTCTGTCTTCATTTAGTTAGGACTCCTTTTATTTCAGCTGCCAAAAATCAAAACCTGCTTCTTATTTATGGCTATTTACACCACAATATGAGAAATTCAGAAGCTGGGTTTACTGTGGATTGCCTTAAAATATCCTTTAGTTCTAGAAAGAAGGGGAAGAAATAGTCTTCAGTCCTCCTTTTTCAGAACCCCCAGTCAAGCCCTCCTGGTCTTGTACTTGCAAGCACAGGGAACCCTGTGGAGCTCAGGCATGAGGGTACTTGTTATATCTTTCAGAAGCTGAAGGCAGCATTTCTAACAAGGAATGGATTAGCTTTATTCTGTCAAGTGAGCTATCTGGATTAGTGTCTGAAATGTAACACTTCAATCAGTAACTTTTGTTACCAGATCTCGAGGCAAAGCCCTACAGTATACCAGGGCACTCCACCTAACAACAGAGTTACTGCTACATCCTCCTGCATACACACAGACGAATAAATACTGCACTGTCACAGTCTTCCACGTTAAGATTTACCAGAATACTATTCCTCTGTGATAGGGAACTATTTGCACGTGTAGAAGAGACACCGACAAAGTTTTCAGAAAACTCACAACTGTCTCCTTATCTATAGTCTGAACATGAAATATTTGTGCATTCAGCATGTAAGGTGGTAAAGCAAAGAAGATTTTTTTTCTCTAGAACTGTAAAAATAAAATCTTTTCAAGTAAAACCATAAAAAGAGAAAAACTAAGTGAAAGGAAAATAACTTCTTCACTATTACAAATTCTGAAACTCAGGACTCAGATATAATAAAAAGGGAATATGTGGTTGCTAAAACATTACAGCTCCTCAGAAAGAATTTCTGTCAATCATAGAAAATTCAGTAACAAACTTTCATAGCTTTCAATGTCCCCAAATCTGGCTTTAATAGATAGCCAAAAATTACTACTAAACTTTTATTACTTAGTTTGTCTTTAATCTTGTAAATTCAGCTGTTATTTTCAAATAAAGAAAAGCATTTCAAGTAGAAGGATCTTTGAGATACCATTAAGGTACAATATTGCCTTACATCACAGCATTCTAAATAAATGTGACCAAAACTTGCATTCAAGGTATAAAGCTCTCGTTTGTGTACTTTTCCTTGAACCAATGATATAAGTAACTCCACACTCTAACTGAACACTTCACTTTCCATTACTCCATCTCCTCTCTCAAATCTTGCCCATCAGCAACCTCAGCTTGTAAGGAAAAAACAAAACAAGAAAACAGTTCAAATACTTATATGACATGAGGGTCCAAAGGCCCAAAGTGGAACAGGTCACCATTGACCTAACAGAACACATTAACATACATTCCAAATTCCAAATTACTTTGGGGGTTGTTAACACAAAAGCAGTAGAACAGTCCTTTTGTGCATGTTTATTACTCTAACAGATAGTAGGAGACTAGTATTAGGAATTAGGAGACTAGATATTAGGTAAGCACTTCAGTATATTACATAATCAAAAGATACCATGATTTTGACTCCTTAGTTAATCACCCTTAACTTGATTATGATACAGCATGGTTGATACACTAATAGGAGCAGAAGACTATTAACTTACTGCTTCCATGTTTCAAAGATGATGATAATCATGTCACAAATTTACTATCTAATGGATGATATTTTGAGGTTATGCCAAAAGAAAAAAAAGTAGCAGTTATCCAGAACATAGATACTATTTTCTCATTTATTATTTCACTACATAAAATGTCTATTAGGTTCTTTCACCTTGTTCCCACAAGTATATTTTTCACCTTCACTTGGACAACTCTCCTTTCACTTGCCATGAACAAAAAGAAAATGTAATACATACTCAGTTAGGCAGTAAGATCAAACATGACTTATTTCCTACTTTAAAGAAAACCTATTACTAGCCCCCCCAAAATAAATTCAGAAAAAGTTTATTAAGAAAAAAGTGAATAATTTTTTAGAAACTTCAGAAAGGCCCAAGAGTAGTGAAGGCTATGTGAAAATTAAAAATAATATATTATTTATTCTTGTCATCTTATTTTTCATAGTGTCCCTTTTTGAGAAATTACGTTCACAGGCTGGTTTATAGGTTGGTATTAAGTCTAATCTACACTCACTGGCAGTCCAGCAGTCAAGAATAATCTAGAGAACAATTCCCATCTTGATTCTGGACAGTGTGCTTACATCCAGTGTTGATTAGTGTTGATTTTTTATTTAATAAGTTTCCAGTTAAGAGCAAGTTTGCCTATTCCTCTTTGTGTCTACATCCACAGACATTTTATAGCAAGATGTTGTGGTTTAACCCCAGCCAGCAACTAAGCACCACACAGCCGCTCACTCACTCCCGCCCCACCCAGTGGGATGGGGGAGAAAATCAGGAAAAAGAAGCAAAACCCACGGGTTGAGATAAGAACAGTTTAATAGAACAGAAAAGAAGAAACTAATAATGATAATGATAACACTAATAAAATGACAACAGCAATAATGAAAGGATTGGAATGTACAAATGATGCGCAGTGCAATTGCTCACCACCCGCCGACCAGCACCCAGTCAGTCCCCCAGTGGTGATTCCCCACCCCCACTCCCCAGTTCCTATACCAGATGTTATGTCCCATGGTATGGAATACCCCGTTGGCCAGTTTGGGTCAGCTGCCCTGGCTGTGTCCTGTGCCAACTTCTTGTGCCCCTCCAGCTTTCTCGCTGGCTGGGCATGAGAAGCTGAAAAATCCTTGACATTAGTCTAAACACTACTTAGCAACAACTGAAAACATCAGTGTGTTATCAACATTCTTCTCATACTGAACTCAAAACACAGCACCTTACCAGCTACTAGGAAGACAGTTAACTCTATCCCAGCTGAAACCAGGACACAAGAACAAACCACTATTATAGAAAACTGCCTGTCTATATGCAGACTTTCCAAATTCAAACAAATTGCATGCAAATATATCTTCCTCTGGAAATAAAACCGAAGAACAGAGTTTTGCCAAAAGAAAGGAACCAACAATGGCTAAGCAGCCTGCAAAATATGGTAAACTAAATAGCTGTCAAGCACATGGTTGGCATTATCATTCAACATTTAGACTAACAATTCTCCTAGAGAAAGTAATTAACTCCTCTATTTTGTTCCTCTCTATTTGTTTCTTCTATTTAGTCCAATAACTAGTATTTTCACAGTTGTCAGATCTGCCTTCTGAATTACATTATCAGGTCTCACTGGAAAAAGAGCCCAATTTTCATCTTTAAGGGACTGTGGCCACTAACAGAGCTACTTTTGTGGACAGCGTATGTATTAAGCCTCTTGCACAGGTTTAATCTGAGTAACATTGCAAACAGCAAAATGTTTCCAGTTGTGTTCTGTGGCCCTGCAGGACTGGGGAAGACTCAATGCCCTGAGGAAGCATGCATTGCTGGGATTCATACAATATCTGCCTTTCTAGAACACTCTGAAAACATTACATCTCCCTCTCCCCTCAATAGGGCTAAATGATCATAATAGAGCCTTCTCCTTCCCACTCATCAGGCTATAAGCTTCAAGACCAAAAAAATATTATTTATTAGCCTTCCCTGATAACAGTAACCACACAAAAATTAACTTTAAAACTTTCTGGTTCTAATGGCATGCTTGTCTTGCAGCAGCAGATCTTCCTTCCAAAGTACCCCATTTCAAGAGACTAAGAATAAAACCTTCTTTAATGGGAAAGGCAGAAATATTATCTCAGCACCTCTATCTAATTCTTACCTTTTGCCCAAGGGAACAGTGAAAGATGTGAAAGACGTTTAGGATTTATATTGCTGAATTTTACAGATGTTATTTGTTACCTTTCCATAATGAATCTTAACCAGACAACAAGTCAATTAATTATCACTTCCATACACAAAAGATGCAATTACCAGCCCACAGAATGGATTACTATGTTTGTAGGCACAAACTGAATATAAAGTCTGATCACAAGCCACTGCAAGTCGCTCCTGCAAGAAACGCAGCAACTAAGTTATTACAACTCCCAAGACCAGAAGGGTTTTTTTGTGGTTTTTTTTTTTAAAGTTAAATTTAAGAGGAGAAGGCAGACAATGAAGTAAAGTACCTTTATATCTCTGGCAGAAGGCTCTTCGCAATTCCGCAAAGTACCAAATCATACAGTGTCCTCATTTAAAAGAATTTCAACGCCAGGACTAACCAGATCAAAATCCAGCAAGGCCCACATAAAGCTGTCCATACCACTAGGCAGGGAATCAGAAGTGTGTACAAAATGGAAGTTTGTTTCAAGGCAGTAAAGCAAATCCCAGAATTGACCAGTGCACACTGATGTTAAGCAGATCAAGATGGCCTTCCAAAACAACAGCAGGACTTGAAAGAAACAAGGAGGGTCTAGCTCACCCTTTAACTCCTTGCTTGTTCTTCCATATCTGAATTGTTTACCTCTCATCAGTACACAGTGATCTACCATAGAAAGGTAACAACATTATATGACAAAATACAGCAGAAGCTAGAAGTGACATACTGGGCATGGTGAACAGAAGCACAAACAAGTACACACCTTCATAATCTTCTACAAATGGAGAGGTGAAGTCCATCTGCTTTCAATATATTTCCTCACTAAGGCAAAAATATACATACTTTGTTTTGCACAATCTAAAAAGCAAACCTTCCAAGATTAGGTCACTGGAATGTGGCAATTTCTTCTAGTGCTTGAGGGATAGATTTTTTGGGACAGTTCTAATGAAGTTTTTTAATGAAGACTTAGTTTGCTGGACAGAGCCTTTTCACTCAGCCCAGGTCATTTTCAGGTAACTTCTCTGAGAACAGCTGCAATAAAGGCCACACAAAGAAAAATGCAGCTAAGACGACAATGCAAACAAAGAATAAATGCAACTCTGGAAAGAGGCATTAGGTCTGATTCAGCCTCTGAGCTGCAGGAGGCAGAACTGCTTCTGTAGAATATCTGGTAACATAAAAATAAAAGTAACATTTTTACACGACTTTGCAAAAAATCCAATCATTGATAATACCAGTTTAGCTTCACTATGGCTAATAACATCACACATCAACTGTGCATGGGCTTCCAATATAAGCAGTCTAAACACTACATAAACTAGACCTTCTTTTGCAGGTTACAGGAAAATGAATGAAATTCTGATTCTGTTTACATCAGCAGCAAAATTTTTGTTAGTCTCAGTGGAGCCTAAATCTCACATGGTGCATTCAAGACACTTGAGAAGCTTATCCACGTAAGAACTCACCAAGTCACTACACCAGAAAAGTCAGACCTATTAGCAATAATGGCAAATTCTTGTTAGACATAATTTATTGTTTGTACCCCTTCCCTTACCCAATATGCCAGCTAATGCGTCACTCAGTTATCTCATGGGCTATCTGAAACGAATTTTGACTAGAAAGTTTTTGTTACCCTCTTTTGGCAAATATTATGCTCTCACACAACTTCATGTAAGCCAAAGCAAAGATGTGAATGAGCTACAATTACCTAGACACAGAGTCATTTTTGTACCAAATACAAATTGTACTTTCTCAGTTAAACTTTTACATCTGGTTATCACTGTCTCCTCCAGCTTAAATCCACTATTAGACATTTTTACTGTAACCTCACATGCCTAAAAGGCTTCCTTCAACTCCTTTTCTACATAACAACACTTCTTCAGAAACAAACTGATCTGGGGCTGCTGGTGGACAGCAGGCTCGACGTGAGTCAGCAGTGTGCCCCAGCAGCCAGGAGGGCAAACCACATCCTGGGGTGCATCAAACACAGCATGAACAGCCAGTCAAAAGAGGTGATTATCCCGCTGTATTTAGTGATGGTGAGACATCACCTCGAGTACTACCTGCAGTTCTGGGCCCCAGAGTTTAAGAAGGATGTTAAGGCCCTTGAACACATGCAGAGGAGGGGAACAAAGCTGGTGAAAGGGCTGAAAGGCATGTTCTGTGAGGAGCGGCTGAGGACCCTGGGTTTGTCTAGTTTGGAGAGAAGGTGGCTGAGGGGCGACCTCATTGCTCTCTGCAGCTTCCTGAGGAGGGGAAGTCGAGAGGGAGCTGCTGAGCTCTTCTCCCTGGGATCCAGCGACAGCATCCATGGGAATGGCTCAAAGCTGCGCCAGGTTAGGCTTAGACTGGACATTAGGAAACATTTCTTTACCGAGAGGGTGGTCAAACACTGGAACAGGCTTCCTAGAGAGGTGGTCGATGCCCCATGCCTGTCAGCGCCTTAAAAAGAGGCATTTGGACAGTGCCCTTCATAATATATTTTACATTTTGGTCAGCCCTGATGTGGTCAGGCAGTTGGGCTAGATGGTCATTGTAGGTCCCTTCCAAACAAAATAGTCTATTCTATTCCATTCTGATCTGAACATAAACAAAACCAATCATCCCAGCTTCCCTCATCATTAGGCCTCCTCTACAATTGACTTGTACTTTTATACTGCTTGAGTGGAATACAGAGAAATTTATTTCCTTATGATTCAGTTCCTCTGAAAAAAAACTTTAAGTAGAGATTAATTCAAAGCTTCACATGAAATAAACAGCATTCCTCTCTCTCCAGAGTTACAATACTTTGAGCTACCAGTGGGGTGGGGGTTACATATAAACCAATCCTTGGCTTTTTTTTTTTTGCTTTTTAGATGTTTCACTTTAAATTCTGCAATTAACAAGAATATGCAGTAATTCCCTAGTATCCAACCTTAAGTAGAAGAACACACATTAAATTGTACACAACAAGTTAGAATATTAGTCCTCTCTTCAGAGGAGTCATACATAACCTGTAATGTAAAAGAAAAAAGTGTGTTCCTTTGTATTAGTATATCAAGGAACAGCATTCACTTCTATCTGCACATACTAAAATTACAAGAAAGCAGGGGGACACACACCTAAAAACATTCCTGCCAGAACATCATCTTCCTCCAACTAAGCCGTGGAGAAGATTCTGCAAATGGGTAGCACGATCCAAAAATATTCACCTTTGTTTCAACATTTAAAAAAAAAAGGACGGCGGGGCAGGGGTGGGGAGGGGGGTAGGAAACAGGGACACAATCTATTTAGACACGGAAGAATGACTACCCTTTCTTTCTTCAATTAAATTGTAAGTTAACACTAAAGGGCTTCATATTTCCAACAATTATGCTTCTTTAATGTAATGAACGGGTTAACTTTGTTCATGAAATCACATGTGGAGGTAGGGATATTCTTCACTTATCTAAGACCATGAGTACCGATGATTAGCATATGTAGAGAGACGTTTACAGAACATGAATGGGACTTGAGTCACCTAAAGAACAGCTGAGGAAGATTTCGGCCTTCATGCCAACAACCACCAGAAGGCAAATTACGACCACTTAACACCTGATGGCACAAGATACCGAAGATACCAGCCAGCCGTCACGTATCAGGGACTAAAAAGACTGTATAAATAAAGAGGCTCTTCCCCTGTTTGGGCGCGAGCTTGTGGCGGAGCACTGTCTCCCCGGCCGCCCAGCGTTGTTTTGCTCTTTTATCGCTTGCTAATAAATTTGATCTTTTATTTAATACAAATTGGCTCCTCCAATTTGTCACGAGCGTCTATAACATTTAATAGCCATGCAACTTTGCTAAATTCAGGCTTTACCCCTGACTTACACAGATATAAGAAAAGAAGACACATGGTCCAAACTCTTTATCACAAGTATTTGAACATCAGTTAAAATACTGCCTATGGTATTGATATCCAGTGCTATTCATAGTGTGTAGAGTTGTCTTGATTATACCAAGTGAATTCCTTTTCACCAAGAATCTCTATAACCGTTTTTTTTAAGAAACTCTAATATTTAGTATAGTAACGAAGCACACACCTTTCAATGCAATTCTGCTCTACAGAGTTAAAGCATTTCTACATACGCATAAGGAAACAGAGGCACAAACAGAAAATTACTTGTCCAAAGTCACTGAGGAAACAAATGACAGAAAGAGATAAAAGACGCAAATCTCCTATGTTCTAGCCCATTAGACAACACTGCTTCTCAAGGATTTCCTCAGAGATAATCTATTATTCAACCTAAGCTCCTCAAGCATGACACAATGGCTTATGCAATGGTTAAGGGCAATATTCCACCAAAAAGAAACAGACCACATAACAGTCACAGGAAAGTATTTTCTTTCCAGTTTTTATTATACATACTTACTTTTGTATGAACTCTAGTAACAGCATAGTAAGTGTAAGTAAAAAGTGATATATATTCATTCTAACATCAGTTAAGGCTACTGAAATTCTGTGAAAACCACTCCATAGCCCACATACAATGAAAGTAAGTTTGCAACTGAAAGAATGCACTTCTCTTTGGCATAAAAAAAAACCCTTAACAATCTCATACTTCCCCCTTCTCCCCCTGATTACTCACACCCAGAAATAGCCACAGAAAAAAATCTTCTGAATAAAGATGTATTTATGGCACTAAGTACACCTGACAGAAAAAGAAAAATATATTCTTCAGAAGAATAAAAATAACTTCATGACATCCACATCAACATTTACACCTTTTTGTTGTACATTATTTTAACACACTCCCACAGACACTTGTCCCTGGAGTCCATTGACAAGGTTTCATGCTATTCACAGGCATTAAATCAGGCTATTCATTCTTTGCAAACAAGAAGAGATAAGTTAGAGCAATGACTTTCAGTGATTCACTCAGTCAAACTCACACTGCAGCAACAATTAGCTATGTGGGCGTTTAGACTGGAGACAGGGCACTGACATTCAAAGCGATGAGGCCTTGATTTGGGGAATTCTCAGTCAATTATTCCTGCATATTCTATATGCGTATACTTTTTAATGTGCTAACAGTGGATCCTGTGACTTGCCAGTAAGACTTTTGTTGCATCTCTTCATGAAAAACTCACAATTTAGCAATGCAATGCTTGGCATGAAATTAAAGCTATATAGTTCTGGTATTCTATGGGAAGGGAGTTCCTTATGAATTTGGGAAGTTGATGATAGATAAGAACTTTTAACGTACAACACAGGAAAAAAGTATTAGCTAGTGGTATGTCTCTTGGCCTCTTCTCCTTGGACACTCACATAGGTCAATTTAGTTGTATATTATGATACTTTATTACAGTCACTGTTTGGAATATTTCAATACTGTCACATTGTTAATCAAGATTTATAAAATAAACATGTCTAGTGAATCTACCAGTAGGAAGGAAGGACAGCCTTGTAGTTTGGCTCCAGGAGTCAGAAGCCTAATAGTCTGATTCTTACTTCTGACATCTCACACATGACACTAAAGAAGTCATTTAAGTTTCCAAGGCCTGTTCTACTTCACCTCTACAGGAACCTGACTAGTACTGCTCTAATTTTGAAGTTTAATAGTACAGTGTACATTTTTGCCTTTTTTTTTTTTAAATCAGACTGAAAATACACGTCTGATAATATCAGATTTGCTACAATTGCAAGTAAAAAGAATTTATTCCTCTCAAAGATTTACAAAGTTCCTTGTGCTGCAGTAGCCTCGCAGCTATAGTAGCCTCTATTTCGATAGATTACCGTTAACTGATGCTGTGCAGATTACATCTGAGCAAGTCATCTGTCTTTAGACTGTGTCCAATAATATCTGTATAATTCATGACTCGTAAGTTTATGAAAATCTAACTCATGGCATTGCTTACCTACAGAATTTCTATTAAAAATTAAAACTGCGTGCAGAAGTTCTATGTCAGAACCCTGCAACCATATGCAAGGCTGACAGTTTAAAAAAACAGTAATAGAAACCTCTTGCAAATAGCCTAAGTCTGACATGAGTCCATCCTTTACCATTACAAAGTTAGAGTAAAAGCACTCTTGAAAAGATGTTAAAGAAGCTGTAACTAAAAATTTCCAAATTCAGAAAATTTAAATTATAATTGTTAAATTAATATATATTTCTCTTTATGATTTATTATTAATTTATGTTTAATTAGTTTATGATTAATATAATACTAATAAAGAGCTTTTTTATATTAGGGATACAGTGTTTAACTCCAAATCATCACATGCCACTTGTCATAGCTATATAAAATCAATATTATTTCTATAGTAAAATGGATAACTAAGTCCTACTAATTTTTAAATACTTTTGCAGTACCCACAAAGTTATTGGCCCTCACCAAGGAGAAAATATTTAACATATTCTACATTCCTATAACTTACAAAGTAGACTAACTATGTGGTCCTAAAGTGGTCTCAGAAGTTGGTGGGATGTGCCACCAATATTCAAGACAGAAAGGATTTTTTAATTCCGAAGCTCCATGAAAGAAAATACAGATTTTTAATAAGCATTACCATTGTCTTCATTTTAGCAATATTATTATTAATGACAGTCATTTATGATAACAGTAACCCGAAAATTCGGTCTGGGAATACCCTTCTTGGTGAACATTAAACTGTTTAATTCAAGATTTGACTTAATTTTTGAGAGTTGTTCTACTGTTTATACATGTAATAAGATATTTACAACCTGGCATACTTCTGTGCGTTTTTTAGATCAGGTTGGCACAAAATCTGTTGTATTCATTTAAAAAAAAAAACAACTGATAAATCAAAGACTGAAGATTCTGATTTGGGGTTGATCTCATGCGATATATGCACCTTCCTGTAAATGTGAAAAATGTTTCCATGTATATCAAAGGACTCTAAATTCTGAATTATTGTTTCAGGAAAAAATTGTTTCACCCATCACCCTCACAAGATCCTTCCCCCATCTTTTTAAAGACAGCTTTGTCAAAAACAGCACCTTTATAACTATAGGTCAGTATACTGAAACATATGGCTTAGGCAAAAAGAAAGAAAAGAAATTATGGTTTAAAAGCACACTGAGTGCCCAAGGCAGCTCCATTAACAGGACAACAGCCATGTACAGGACCTTCAAACAGGTATCCTTTGTTTTTTTAACTCTCCATAACATCACCCGTAAAACCCCAACTCCCACTGGTGTCCCTTATGACACTTTCACCCATGGTATCCTGTGGTTAATTTCACGTGCATACCATCCAGGTGGCCCATATGCACATGTTGACTAGATCGAGGACTACTGTCAAACAAAACGTGGAACAATAGTCTCTCTCTTTGACCCTGCACTCAATTTTTAGAAAATATATAGGAATAGAATTGTTTTCATACCTTTATCCTGCTTTCAAACTTGGTTAAAATTGACTAACATGTTCAATCCTTAGTAGCCAAACACATGAAGATGTGGAATCACACTGATCTCACTTCCCAAGGAAACTAAGATAAAAAGCACAGAAATTATTATCAAAACTTGATCCATGCCTATAAGTGAACAGATAACCTTCAGGATCTGTTCCCGACACATACTCTCCCACTGCCGTGTTCTCTAAAGCCAAGTCTCCACTGAGGGGCAAGTATAGCAGCGTTTATATTCTCTGTACAAACCAAGCACTAGAGGACAACCATCACAAACGTTCAGCAGGCCTGCTTCTATCCAAGAGATGGCAGTAGTGAACAAACAGCCACATAGAGAGGAAGAGAGCCTGCCACGGGGAGGAAAAATAATAAACAAGTAAGAGGGCTTTCCAGCAATGCCCAAATCCAACAGACAGAAGATTTTCATAGACTTGTCAGTAGCTCACAATAAACCTTGATAAATATCTCAATTTCTGCTTCAAACATCATATGATGATGAATTCTTCTGACACAATTTTTGAACCTTGAGCAAAGAAGGGAAGATGAACATAGAAACAAGTAACACAGCAAATAATCCATGTAACTCAGAAAATAAATGTAATGTTGCTCGGTTTAATGGCCACAAGCAAGAAAGCTTTCCTTTTGCAGAAAAGATTCATAGAGTTTGCACTGGGGGAGAGTGGGAGGAAAGCTTCAGATCCTTATAGTTACATATTGGAAAAAAATCTCGAACTCTCAAAATTCTCCTGGTTTTCAAAGGTCTGTCACTAGAATGCCATGTCCTACAAATTTTACCTAAAGGATTCTTCACTGCTATATAGAGCAGTAACCATTACCCCATTTTAGTTATTCTTCCACATAAAAAATGGTGTTTTCAGAAAACTTCTGAGTGGAAGGCAGTGGTTTAATTACCTACATTTGTGAACCAAAACCAAGAATAAAAACGGCAACTTCTCCCAACACTTGTGAGGCATTGGTCTTCCCTGATCTTTAGTTTTCTGAATAGAAGGCCAGCTACACTACCTGACAGTATTCTGTAAACGCACACTGGACCGGAGTTCCTCCACTAGAGCAGATGTCTGCGAGTGTCAGATTGCACAGAACAAAAGTTGGCACATCTGCTAAATCAGAAACAAAGCTGTAAACTTTTTACTCCCTCTCTCTGTAAACCATTTCGGAAGGTATATCTGTATTATAGTTGCACCGATCTCGTACACATATCACAAAATGACGTTTCATCGCTCGGTTTCCAAAGTTCCTAGAACAAAGGGGAATAGCATGCACGATGCAGATGGCACAGATGTGGAAGTCTCTCTGTTTTCAGATGTTTTCAGTACCAGACGATACTGACCAAGTACCAGCTGTTAACTGGGACGTGCACGCGGCCCCACGCTACTTCCTTTACCACAAGCCAAACCCACAGCCTAAACAGCACTCTCCATAAAAGAGCTCAACCCTTGTTTGGGGAAGTATTAACACGGCTACTTTCCCCCTGCGTTAAGGCACCAAGGCACGAAAAACACCGAACGACGACCTCCCAAGCAAGGCACCAGTTTGCCCGGGAATCAGCTGGGGGAAGTCCCGGGCCGCGACGCTCAGTACGCAGCCCGCAGAAGCCCGCAGCCCGCCCTCTCCTCACGACAGCCCCCGGCCCGCGCTGGCGCATCCACGCATGCGCCGACCCTCTCGCCCGCGCCCACTCCGCCTCGCCGGGGCGCACGCCAGCGCGGCGAGGCCGGCGGGGGCGGGACGGGCGAGAACGGCTTCCCCCCCCCTCCGAAAGGAGGGGGGGGGGGGAAGCCGTACCCCCGCCGCCGTTACCGGCTCGGCGCGCGCGGCCGGCGCCCCTCGGCCCCGGCCCCTCCCCCCCCCAGCGGCTTACCCCGCGGTCCGGCTCGCGCCGCCGGTTTGGAATTTTCGCGCGCTCTGTCCCTCCGCCCGCGGGCGGTGCGCGTGCGCCGGGAGGGGGCGGGGCGTGTCGCCCGCCGCCTAACCGCCGCGGAGGTGGCGGTTGGGCGGTCGCGCGTGCAGGGCGGCGGGCGGGAAGCGGGCTGCCCGGTTCTCGTCCTGTCCAGGCGGCTCAGCCCGTCCCCGTCCCCGTCCTTCCCCACAGGCGTTTAGCGTCCCGTTTCAAACGCGGGTCCCCAGCGTGAGCCGAAGCTGGAACAAAAGCCTTGTCGGTCCTGGCGGCTGCTGGGCCGAAAGGGCTCCCCGGCGGCCGGCAGCTGAGGTGCTTGTGTTACGTACGTCTCCAAAAATGCGCTGGGTGAAACTGAGCGAGACAGTTTCGGTCCTGTGTGTACAGCTACGGTGACAACTCGACGGGGAAATCGAAATGACGGGGACGTTACGCCCCTGGTGAATGTCGGGGTGTGCCTGCCAGTTGGGCGGTGGTGGCCAGGTTGAAGGTCCCTGGCCATGACCCACCGTCCTGGCTTCTGACCATGAATGAATAAAGTCCTTCGGGGTTTTTTCCGCCTCCGGTAAGGCTAAGCGCAAAACCTGTTAAAACTTTTGCTGGTTTTCAGTTTTGTCAACGCCAACAGACCTTTTCACCCCTGTGAAAAAAAATGCAAACAGTGTGAGTATGGAGGTACAGTAGATAAGAAACTTTGCTTTGATTAAATTTAAGGTGTGAAAAAACACCTGATTTCTCTAACTGAAATTTGTGCTGGTGCTAAAATGAGAAATAGACACATGGTGCACCTTTCTAGCCCTCAATTTGTTAAAAAGCAGCAGTAGTAAAACTCCCGAGATCCATATTCTGTCACTTAACCAATGCTGAGTTATGCTGGTCCTCAAGGAAATCCTGGTGAAAATACCAACACTACACAATCTGACTACTTGGTGCAGTTTTGCTCATCGATCCCTAGCCTACTTACACACTCATACTTCATTCACCTTCCCGTCATTCTTCTCTTTCACGCAGCCACTCGACTCCTCCTCCGATTCACCCTGGTAGTTTTTCCACTCCTGACTGGTTTTACCTCCACATTCACTACTTGCAATGAAGAGCTGGTGGGAAGTTGCTACAGTATTTCCACCTGTCTTTTTGAGAAGCTATCAGCACTTAAAATTTCCTTCTTCCTTAGGTCTTCCTCCTCCCAAATACATATGCTTACACCCTCATTTCCTTATTTCCTCCTTGAAGAAACTGTGGATAGTGAGGCACTTATTGCAATCCAACCTAAAGAAAACCAAAACAAATTATCTGAAAAAACAAAGTCATTAAGTGAAAACTCTATCTGGAATCTAGGTTGGAATGTATCTTTTTAGATGGATTTTTAAATTAAATCCCAGTGACATCATTAGTCTGAATTAACAGGCTTGTTTGTATTAGATTTGTATTCAAGATTTGTACTCTGCATGAACATAGGACTACCACTGCTGCTAAAGCTGAAGTTTCTCTTTTTCTCTTTACAATTCACCCAGTTCAGCCAGGAGTCCAAAGCTGGGAGTCTGAACTCCTTACTCTCGTTCAGCTTTTGTATTCTTCTATTCAGATTTCGTGCAGTGCATCATCTTTTCTGATCACCACTGCTTTCAATTTTCTGTAAAATGAGACAAAATCCCCTTCAGTACAAAGGCAAATTGAACCTACCCATATAGTGAAATCCCCATGCGTGAAAACTTACATTACTTTTTTTTTCATTTCATCCTATCAAATCAGCAACACCTGATGAATTAAAGGCTTGTCTGTGGCAGTTTCAAAGTACTTCCTTGGGAAACAGCAATTGCTCATCAGGCAACCCACCAAGACAAACTGGCGGGGATGTTTCCCACACATCCAGCACATCTGCAGAGCACAACTCGGAGCTTTGGGTGTAATGCCCGTATTTGCACTGTGAGTCCAGTTCATAACTCATGCAAGTCTTTAATCACTCTACTCCTTCTCTCTCTTGTCAAATGAAAACAGGGGAGAGTTTATATTTGTTTTCTACCATCAATTGTGTTAACACTTCCTTAGATGTCAGCATTATTAATTATTTCATTGCTGAAATGTGTAACTGTTCTGGTGGAACAGCAGTGGAAGAAGCTTGAGTGGAAGAAGTTTGATAACATAATTTTTCATGTTTCTGATTGAACATAATTCCATTGTTGTCCAATGTCTATTTCTATCCCATAGCCACAGGGTAGCAAAAAGCTGCCTTTGTTAATCAGCTTGATGTTTATACCATCAGCAGAACCAATTTTCTTCTTGCTATGCAAGAAGCCATATCCCAGTTCTCATGCACACCCAGACATATGGCCAAAGATCATTGCAGTATACCAGAAGCTGGGAAAAATAAACTTGGGAATTAAAAAAAAAAAAAAAAAAAAAAAGGCATTTAAGAAAGTCATGGGAAAGGGTATAGTGGACAGATGTATAAAAATAGGAATAAATATAATAGCAAAGATGAAAACAAATTACTAATATGCATAAACTCCAGTGGGTGAAAAGAACACTTGGTAGTATTACCTTCAAATGACCCTCATTTTAAACAGTCACAAAATAAGTGGCAATGATATAAATAATGAATTAGGTAGTATAAATCAAGTGAATGCCAATACAAATGTTATGTTACTTCAGACATTCTGTATGCAGTTTGCCACTCTCCTACATTTCATAAATGCAAAACATTTGAGTGTTAAAAAAATGTTATTGGGACTTTTTTTGTGTAGCCTTGATCTTTAATAGCAGGTACTGTTACACATAGAGCTAATCCAGCTGCCTAGTCTCAAACAGAGAATTACTAATAGTAAATTTTTGAAACTTCCAAAAAATATTTGAAGCTGTTAAAAGTCACCAGAAATAGTACTGCCATAGATAAGAATGCCATTACTTCAAAACCCGAATATTTAGGAGAGGATTTTCCAAATACCAGAGAATTGCTGGCTGCTCCCTGAGAACCCTAGCAACCTCCTCTTCCTCAAGGTATGTTTCAAAAGTCCCTTGTTAAGCTTTGCACTTTGATGAGATACAGCAGATGATACTACACTTTGGTTCAGGGCAAAATATCACCATTTTGTCTTTTGGCCAGTATTAATTTGGTAGGAAAAAAAATCCCCTGTTGGGGGAAAAGAAGGAAATATATCTTTGATGGGGGGGGGCAGGGAGAAAAAGGTCCCAGCTGTTTGAAGCTGCTCAGAGGTTTGGAATGTTAGAATAAATACTGGAGGAGATAGATTGATGGGACGAACTGCAGGTGAGGCACACAAAGGTGCATGGTAAACATAATTTATCAGTGCACATGACCACCACATATGTAATATATTTTATGCACATTATAGTGATTAGCTAAAGAGCACATACTGCTGTAAGCAACACAAGAGCTTCTGCTTAAACAAACACACACACAGGACCAAGCAAAATGCCCTCAGATCCCTTAGCTGAAGTGAACATAGGTACCTTCATATAGGTAGTCTGTGGCTAGTTCAAAATGGTTGCTACAAGACAACAAGGAGCTACTGTAGCCACTGTGTACATATTGTTGTCCTTTATGGATGGAATTGGAACTGGCCAAGTATTAGAGTGGCAAGCAAAGCATCAGTAATACTTGAGAGATTTCCCGTCCTTCCAGAGAAGACTGCAGCGTGTAACAAGCCACCAGTACATTTCAGTTTACTGCTGTTTGCTAGCCACATTAGGGGTTTTCTGAATAGGCAGATGTATAATTTCTAGCTGGTGATTACATCTTTGAAAATTTTCCCACTAAAATACTGTGTTTTGGTCAACTATTAGTGTAATAGCTAGGCATACTAACATCCCAGAGTTCCAGGTGTTCATTCTTTCCTATATCTCCCATTCACTTTCCAGTGTAATTTCATGGTTCAGCATCACTTATGCTTTCTGTGCTGTTCTATGAAAGAAACAAAGAACCATCTTCAGTAAGGGGAAGTAGAGTTGCTTCTTGGAGGTACCAGGTTCTGCAAATCTGGTTGGTGATCTGTGTGAGCAGTGCATGTCACACAGTCTTTATGTTGACACTGGAATAATTTTTCCTCTCCCTTTGCTTGCCGATTTGCTTGTTGTTCCTTTTGATTTGACACCCTGGGGAGGTTTACTTGCTCCCAAGAAGGGCAGGAACATTTGCTGTGTTCAGTGTCCCAAGTGATAGATGAGTATGTTTGGTTTCTTCCTAACGCATATACTATCAAGTCTTCAGCTGGGGAGCCTCTGCAGGTTCTAAAAAATTGGCCCTGGATAGGCCAATGGTATTTAATGCTCCTTAAACCAGACCTTAGGAGTTCTCCTAGTACCTATTAAAGCTGTACCCTTGGTATTTCTCAGTCTTGTATAAAATATATGTATATAAGGATAAAATTTTGAAATTATACCATATATCAATCAATTAGCCAATCTTGACACAGTCAATATTTTTATAATTTGTCTTATTGCCTATCTTTCCATATGTGCATTATTAGAGCAGCTGAAGTATTCAGCTTGGTGATTGATTATGTTTCTACCTATAATTTACAAACTTCCTTGTGGAAAATAATCCTGAAAATAATTCCTTTCCCCGTACCTATCTGCAGTCTCAGCAGGTGCTGTACAAAAAACCATGAGTGAAGTCAATCATTCCCAAGACACTGAGACAACAAAGATACAAAAATCTTCCATGATGTCCTGCTGCTGTTGTGTGATGGTTGGACACTTAATAAATACTGGAGAGCATTTGCAAGGCTTAGTCGGCAGGAACTAAGCACAGTGCATAGAAGCAGAGAGCTTACTCATTTCTACGGTATTCCCTGCTGATACTCTGAAAAGTTTCTATGGCATATACAGAAGGAGCATAAAATACTTGCTATGGAATGGAAAGTTAATGACTTCACCTTGACCTGTTCTGTTACTGACAGCTGTTAACAATATGAAATACTTTAGTGAGAATTTCAGTTTCATGTGTGTGACTGTATTTCTTCTTGGTTTATGTAAAATACTGTCCTAACTAGAAGAGGTATTTACACCTCCTAGAATCTGAAAAGTTTTAGCAAAATTTAAGATAATAAAAAGGGAAATGCTGATTTTACTGGCAGCAAGCAGGAGCCAAAATAACAGATCAACAAAGTGTGATAAAGATCACGCTTGAACCAATTTACAGAGGTTTGGAGGTGTGGGAAACTGCCTGTTGAGAATCAGAGTGCAGCTACAAAACTTTATATTCTTTCATGACTTTTACATCATTATTCAAACTCGTGTCAAGTTATGAAGCATTAACTCTTAGAAAATGAAGTTACCATCAAAATTTAAAGTACATCAGTGAACTCAAAGACATCACACACTGAAAGTCTTTAGTTTTTTTCCTTTGCGAACTTGATTATTACAACTGAGATTGTCAAATTAAGAGATTAAATCTCAATAAATTCCTTTTTCTTCAAAGTTTAAAAGTATGAGAAAGCTGATCACTACTTGAAACTGAAATTTCCAACAAGCCCACCACACTGTAAAATGTTGCAAGTAAAACAGTTTATAAGTTCTTACTCCATTAAATACAGAAATTTTGAAATAAAACAAAAAGCAAAATTCACACACAGAAAAGGTATGCGTCACCTTTTTATGACATGATACAAGTCATAAACTGAGGTAAAACCAGAATGTTGCTGTATAACATCCCACTGTACTAACAATGCAGCAAAACAGAGTCACTGTCCACAGAGAAAATGACAAATGGGAGAATACAAGGAGAAAACATAAGCATGTAAGTGGATAAATTTCTCCTATAACTGCCTTTTATCATCTGGATGAAATGCTTTCATTAAAAATGGAAGCACAGTTGCCAAACTGACACAGTTTTGCTTGAAACATGAGACTGCCTTTTCATCTATAAGCCTTCCCAAGCATATGTCTCCATCAAAACCAAACAAATCCAAACTGTAAACACAAATTATATACATCAGATGAAAAATTAAGAAATGACCATTATTTACGCAATGCAGGAGTTTCCACCTATTTAACAATAGTATTCCTAAAGCTGACTTCTATGGTGCATATTAAAAAAAAAAAAAAAAAAAAAAAAAAGGAAAAATAAAACATTAAAGGGCATAGAACACAGGAGAAGACTGGATGGAGAGACAGTGAGAAGATACCTCTTTTTGGTTTTAACCCAGTCTTATGCAGGCATCTTTAGCTAATCAGTTTGAGAAATTGTCTCCATGGTCTTAATTTTTCAACGTCTGCTGAATGTTGTATATGATTCTTTGTTTACAGGAAGATAGGCCAGTCTGCTAGTGTAGCCATCATGCCTTTGCAAATTACTTATTTTTTCAGTGTTGCAGATCCCTGCCTCACAAAAAAGTCCCTAAGTAGGGATTCAATTCAAAATGGAAAAGATCTCCACTTGCTGAGTATTAAAGTAGCTACCAAAATAGTATATAGAAAGTATGTAGAATCACAGTCATTCCAGTGTTAGCCAAAACAAGGCTGAAACAATACAGCTCTGTGGCAGAAAACAAGAACTGCAATTTGTGGATTGCCAACTTTGCCCCCACATTCTCTGTACATTAACTGAAAACCTCATATTTCTCATTCCTTCGTTTAGTTTATTGGACACTACAATATGGTGCTTCTTTGACCTCCCAAAGGAAATATAACTCCAATATTCCAGTGCCTTTGCTGCTTCTTTAAACAGTTTGTCATCCACACTCCTTTGCCTGCAATACTCAGAGTTGCAAATCTCTGGAATGCACTCTTTCATAAATCTCCTCTCAGTTGTTTTAGCAATCCTTCTTCCTTTATTGGTATTAACCTTTCTTTAACCTTGTCTATCTTCAGATTTAGTCCCTTCCTCATGACATCCCAGACAAAATACCAATTTGTTTTCCATCATTCTCTCATTAAAACAGTGTTCTTTTTTTTCCCCTTAATTTCCTTGCTGCATTAACTGAATATTTACATTGGATCACCTTTAAATGGTCTATAATTTAATATGGTGAATCTGATTCACAACTGATAATCATTTACATGCATATAATGCATACAGTTCAAAAGTGCCTTATACAGCTTTGTACAGACCATGTAAAGCCTGGTTTAAAGGCATTGTTTCAGATATCTCTATAAATGAAAGATGTATATGCAAATACATGATACATAATAAAATAGCAAAGACAAATATTGTATTATGATGGAGATAAGGTTGAGAATATGTATCTGTAAATTACAAATAAATAAATTCAACATATATCATGTTGAATTAACCCAAATCTGAGCATCACAATGCCAAGTTATTAATTAAGATCACATGTAAAATAAATCTTAATGTATTAAGAAACACAAAGTAAAAGCCCAAAATCTCATAAGGCTATTTGTGCAATAATCACAAGTTTAAGGCATAGAGTTTGTTGCTCCATACAAGATTTTATTAATTTTGGAAACAGTTGCCTGCCCCCTGCTTCTCTTATACCCACAATGTCACACCCCTTGTTTTTTCTCAGTGATGTCCCTGGAAGCTTCCTCAAGAACTTTAGCTCAAACCTAGAATTTAACAATGCATTTCTTTACATTTATGTACTTCTCTCATTTCATAGGACATAAAATAACTCTGGGGGCAGCTACAATGTCATTAGAAGTTCTTTCATATTTGCTTTTATAAAATAGTTTTTGTCATGAAATAATATGATATCAAATAAGAATATGAAGCTGAATCCCCTCCCTACTAAGTGCTACCATGTGGGTCTCACAGTGACCTGAAAATAAATGCAAGCAACCTTCTTGTCTATTAAATTCTTATCTGAAATTCACTGGTCTGGATGAAGCATCAAATAAAGAAATTGTGCAGGGAGCCCTGTATATTAAGCTCTGATATGTCCATGTTTTAGCTGCTCGTCAGTTCTCTTGTGCCAGTCTGTGCAGCTGTGAGGGCAGGACTGTACAAGGGAGCCTTTCAGTTACTGATACCTGAGCTGGCATAAAACCACAGACTCTGCAGTGAGCAATAAAGCCAGTGTAAGCAATTCTGCATCCATGAATAACAGCTCAGAGATATCTATGGACTACTGCTGCAGACAGATAACCCAGCTTGCTATACCAGTGGCCTGATGCGCTATGCTAATTTCTTTGCTCCTAAACTACAGTTCATACAACTGAGAACAGAAGAATAATTAATTTTTCCAATCTTAAAATTTAACTACTTAGAAATACTAGCTATTCTCAATTCCCTAAATATCAACTGTCCTAAAAATTTCTCAGTAACTACGCTCTTACTTCAGATGATCAGATTGTACAAATTGACCAAATGGCCAACGACATTTAGAGAAACTCAAGAAACAGGTGATATGTGACTGTAAAAGAACAGAGATTGTACCACGTTCCCCTATGAGCCTCACCTATGCCTGAATGCAAAACCTGTCCAGCCTCACCTCACCAAAAAGCTAATGACCTGAGCATCCGTTTCTATCCTATCTAGAAATGTTACTCTCTCTCCTTGAAGTCACAGTGCCTTGTGTACAAGCACATCATAGGCAGTGAAATTATATTCAAAATGCACCTAGTGGGCAATGAATTCTGTGGAGTGTGATGAAGTAGCTGGTTGGCTGAAAGCTTTTTATTTCCTTCCTCCAAGTGGCAATTTTTCCCCCACCTGGTAAATGAGCAAAACGATAGTGGGACTGTGAAATGCTCTAGGAATGAGGACTAAGGAACACAATGCAGAAAATAAATCTAGTCATTATTGTAGAGGAAAAAAGACATTCAAATGATAGGAGTCAAGAAGACTGGTTCCTCAGAGTCTTCATTAACTGGCTTTGTGATTTCCAGAAAGCCATTAGCCTTTGCCTTTTCTGTGCACTAACTAAATACTGTCAGGCCATAATTAAAAGTAAAAAATATTAAAGCATTGGTAGCTTTAGTAACTGAGTAGGAAAATTAAAGCATCACTGGGAAAGTATCTAGAAAGCAAAAAGGGTTCTGAGTGTTTTCCCAGTGAGCATATTTACGGGAAACATATGGGATACAGCAGTGAAATGTTCTAAATGTGATAATACATAACTGTACATTACAGCATATGAAATGCTGCAAACAAGTAACTAAGTTAGTTAGGGAGGCCTTATCTATCTTCAGTGGTTCCAACTTCCTCAATATTCAAAACCTATGTAGGGGCTGCAGCATTACTTGTCACATCCCAAAAACCTGTCTCCATGCCACAGGGTGAGCGCCACACTGTGGATGGGAACAGATGGCCAAAAGGATGAGGAGACTGGGAGCTTGACCCCTGTCTGGAATTTTTCTCAGACTGTAACAAGGGTGGAGCAAAAACTCCACCGCCAAGACCTTGTGCCTCTGTTGTTGGAGCTGCCCTTGTGCTGCTGCTGACATCTTGATGATTCACACTTTGCCAGGCAGTCTGTTCACTGATGGCTGCTCTGTAGAGAGGAATCGAAAATGGAACGTGATTAAATGCTGCTCCGAGTTGTGCCAGTGCATTAATGGGAACGGTAAAGACATGTGAAGACCGATCTGTAACTGGATAATGGTGTGATACCCATTTGTCATGGAATAAAGAAAGCCTAATTAAGAAACAGCAGGGAGAAAACACAAGAGGTCTGTTCTTTTAAGAAAGTCTGCAACCACTGAAAAAAAGGTTTTAAAATGTCATTTTGATAGCTTCAGCAGCACTCTATTGAAACTTGTTCAGAGAACTTGTAACCATGTTAGATCTAGAGAAGTCATAGTAGGCCAGTTACAAATAATGATACAATTAAAAAGGTCACTGCTGTGAAATATTCTCTGCCAGAAAAACACTATTTTTTCTGTCAGTTGTGGATTTGAGGTTGTGAAATCTCTAGTAGCTTTATGCTCATCATCAATTTTCATTCACATCCGCATGATAAAATTCCTTAACCAATATGTGTCAAAAGTAATTTATCATACTTCATTTAGCACTGTTACAAATCTGTAGTATCAGTCTCCTCTCATTCACAGTTTTAAAACAGGCAGCTTTAACAGTGGCTTGTTACGAATTCATTTCAGGCTCCAGAAACTCTGTGTTTCTGTATAGTACAGCTGCATGCCTAGCAAAGCCTTCCGTACAGCATTTGCTGATAGCCTGGCAAAACCTTTGGTCCTGTGCTTAGGGTTAGGGAGAGTATTGTGGCAAGTGACAGTGCAACTGATGTGCATGCTGTTAAACACAAGCTTACACAGTTTCTCAGCATCAGGGCTAACTTCCTCAGCACCTCACTAATGCTTGTGGTTGAATGGGAAATGGTGGCCCGAATGCGCACCCTTTGAGCACACCAGTGGCACAGAGTAAGCCAGAAAATCTGGCTTTCAGTCGCGTTATTCCTCTGGTTTATTGGTCACTGGGTCTGTCTCTTCATCCTTCTGGCTACTAATACCTCTGTGGATGTTCTTGAAGACATGGCAGAAATCAAGACTTCTTTGGTCTAGCTCATCCCTTTCAGTAATCAAATGTTCTCTTAAGTCCCCTGCAGCATGCAGCCATCACAGATACTGTATAGGTAAAACACTAAGGCAGTCTAGCCGTAAGACTTAACCACAAACTACTTGTATGAACATAATTTTTTTTTTTTTTTTTGCACGTTGGAGCTCTGGTGGCAGACATTTGCAGACTTTTGACATGTTTCCCAGAAGACTGGTAAATGTCCACAAAATTCATATCCTCTTGGTCAACAGCCAGGGCTAGAAGACGGTAATGCTAATGCTTCTCTAGCCTATCACCAGAAACACTAGCAATGGGTAATGAGACAACCCTAAGGGTATCTAATTTCTCAGGTACATACTGAGAATATGTATCTTCTTAGCCCTGTTTGTCATGAAATAGGCTATTTTCACAGCAACAAAAATCATCTTTGCTTACTTTTTTCCAGAACCCTCGGCTTGTAAATATTTTGGAGTCTTTTCTGAAGGAAGGTACTATGTGCATTTAACAATAATAATATTTTTTCTGCTAACAGCTATTTACAGTCTAGGTTGTCATGCCGTTAAGCAGTAACAATCAAGGAACAGAGCATTTCCTAGGAATTAATGGCTGGCTGGGCAGAGTTTAAAGCCTGAGGTACAGCCAGAGGCTATTAACTCCAGCTGGTCATTAAAAAGCCTTCGGAAATACCTTGCTCTAAGGTCAGTATTACTGTTAAAACAAATGTAGGCAGATGGATTTATTTCATGGGTTGCATTTTCAGTTGGTATGCACAGGGCTTTTCTGGAGAATTTACACCTTCTTAACATTAACCAGCCAATTACTTGAGTCACCTCTCAGCATTCCAGTCATACATTTTTAATTATACTTATGAAAAATGGAAGCAGAGCACTCTGACAACTTTCAGATCAGTTTGTCTGATTATCATTTCAGATCTGCTGGCAGACATGGGATGTTTTTTGCCTACCAAACAAAGAAACAAAAACCCTGAAATGTGCACATATTCACCAAGAAGTACTCCATCTTCTCCTCATTATCTAGTATGTTTGCACAAAGACATGATCATTCAGAATACCAGCTGGCCAACAGGCCAAAATGAAAATTTAACACAGGCAGGATTTTATAGGCTTTAACAAGAGCCTATAAATAATAAATAATTCCATTTAAAACATCTTCTGGGGAGACAGTGTAGTAGCAAAAGAAGAATTCAAGAAAATACATTTGGAAGCAATTTGCTGGAACAGAAAAGGAGCATTCAGTGGAAGTATTCCTGCTCATAAGTGGAGATGGGCACAGTTCAGAATAAAACAGAAATTGATTTAAGCTCTACAAACTACTGAATCAATCTTGAAACTTATGTGTCTAATAGGTCAGTCATCTTTCAGAAGAGCCATTCACACATGGCTCTATTTTTGTGATATTCTGATTTCAAAAACAAAACCAAAACACAGTAAAAACATTGTCATTGAAATATTGCTATTACTGCTGGGGCAAAAAGGAAATTCTGGAAGTTTAGTAGAAAACATTGGGTTTTACTGTTTTATGTGTTTGTACTGTGATAACACAAATAAGCCCAGGTACGGATAAAGCTGAAGCCTCTCACGCTGCCAATTCTATAATATCTGAGTCTTTTATCCCGCTACTGATTTTCAGACTAAAAGTCAGATGACTTACCTGAAGCTTCTGAGCTTGATCACTCCATAAAACCCATTCTGTTCACCTCAAATGACAGATTTTGATTTGACCAGAATTTAAGTCCCTGGGTGATTACCTTTAGGCACAGGTGGCAGGGCTTTGGGATTTGACTTCACCACTTTTAGTAAAATGAAGCCAAGTATCAACACATCCCTCTCAGTTGCTGCTAGAATCACTATCAGTAAATGGGGAAGTTTCTAAAGCCAGTCATCCTGCTGGGCAAACTATGTTTCAGCAGTGAAAGTAATTACTTTCTTAAGGTACTCAGAGCTGTAGAGCAAAGGATGATTCCAGCAATCCTGTCAATGTCCTGTTACACTACAAAATATTGTATCACTTTTGCTGAAATACTCTTGTAGCTATTTGCTTGCTTTCCATATACATATACACACATACACACCTCGATAGCTGTTCCATCCTATTTTAAGATTATTTCTGCTGGCATATGGGTTTCTTCTATTTTCCTTTAAAAAATATTTCAACATCTCAACAATGTGCATATGTGTTACCTTAAGACTTCTAAATATCCCAAACCTGATCTCCATTGAGCTTGGTAGGATACAGAGCAAGTCCTAAGGCACAAATCCTGCAAACAGTTACACATCTGCTTAATTTTACAGACTTAGGAGTCCTCTGAGAGTTAAGCACTTAGTAAATATTTGCAGGATTGAAGCTTAAGTATTTTTTATTGTAATATATTATTATGCATGTAGGAGTATGCTTATATCCCATGACTGCACTATCTGTTCAAATATAAATTTTCCCTCTCAGCCACCAACTTCTGATAGCAATAGTCAAATGCAATCCACAAAGTCAGAGTCCCAACCTGCATTCAAGGCAGTCTAAGAAGTACAGGTTTCTCCAACAAAAAAGGTGCTTCCCCAGTTTAGGCTGAAATAGTTGCAAATGCTGCCTGTGGCTGAGGATGAATTAGGGACTTTTATACACTGTTTGAAAATCTGTGCTTTTAGTGTAAAAGACAGTGTGTATAAAACCAAATTTTGTCCTAAATGTGCTTTCGAGTTGAAACATCCACCCCTCCGACATGAACTGGATAAGTTGCAGCAGTTGAGTGAAAGGATGCCAAGACTAAACTATTTACTTAAAGGATTCCAATTTGTCCAAGCACCAAATGGTTTAAGTCTCTCAACCAGATGATTAATAATAAAACCACCATTCAAAAACACAATTTACCACCCCAGATATATACCCCAGTTTAGCAGTATCTGATTGTCCAACATGTTGCACATTGCTCTGAACAAAAATTTCTCACCAAATGGATAGCTTCAATCCTGAAATCCGTATCAGACGTTCAGGAGGTATACTGGCAAAAGATTTAAATGCTTCTAGGTTTTAAACTGCAACTTATCTTTCTGTAGACAAATACTTGAAAAAAACCCTTTGAAATTATTTTTGTTTTCACTGGGGTATTCCAAGATTTAACACTTCTTCATATTCATCAGGTTTTAGGCAGACTTCTTTCCTTGTGAGGACAGCTAGATGTCAGTCAGCTGGGTAGAAAGTGCATTTTTCCTGAAGTGAACAGGTTGCATCAAAATAACAGGAAACCTTCTTGCAGCACTACACCTTGTCATTTATTATTTCTGGTTTACCTGACACCTGTTTAGAGGGCCAAACTCAAGTGTCTCAGTTTTTTATGTGGACAGAAGGGGGAAATCGGGGCAAATGCAAGTAAAAATCCAGGTGAAAAACACAAATGAACATATATAAGCAATATGGAGGTCCAAACCAGAATGCTGGAAATCAGAAGCAAACACAAATTTCTGTATTTTGATAAAAGAGATAGAGCTACTGCAGCAACTTTCAAAAGTCATAGAACCTAGCAAGCAACATCCACTGATTTCAATTCACAATTCTGAAGTCAAGCCAATCAAAATGGTAGATGTTCACATGATAATGTGGTTAGATTCCACACAGGATTAACCTAATCTATGCCCAAAGTTCCTAGGTTTTACTGCAATGCCAGAACCACTAATGATGATGCCCAGAATAACAATTTGGACGCATGCCTACTAGAAAGATGAGTTATTGAAGGTAGTATACATATCTTGGAGTCACAGCATTTCATGGGGGAAGCAGCGCATCCTCTATAATAGGATTCCACATATACTTTTATTTATTCCCATGGTCTTCCTCAGATCCATCTTTATTTGATCTCATGTATTGTAAAGATCTTAGAGAGAATGTAACAGAGGTGCTTTTGCATGGACTCCTTGAATGTGTATAAATTGTTCTATATAGCAGCATACAAAGTTGTACATTTCATAGAGGCAATGTCTTCTTTCAGCAGCTTGCCAACAACATGCAATTTCAAATTTCCTATGCTCTGGAGCATTGTACATCATTGTCCCCTGGCTACGACAATAAACTGCTTAAATGGGCATGTGCCTAGACATACTGTTTTTATCAAAGGGGTGTGGGAAGGAGGACCAGTATTGTGGCTATGTTTCTGCTGACCCAGTGAACACCCTTTTTCAGCGACATGTTTTGCAACACATATGAAGCTTAATAAGTAAATACATGACCAAACTACATTACCTAAAGACTTTGCATTAGCATAAATCCTGCTATCAGATTTCCACATTTACTCCAGCCCATCTCATCTCAACTAGTTACAGAAAAATCCTTTCTCTGTGGCTCCTTCTGAGCTACTAAACATGGAACTTGTCTTCCATGGAAAAGTGTAAGAGAATTAAAACCCTGATAAAGATATGGAAGAAAGTTTAAATCACGTTTAATTGTATGAAGCTGGGAGTCACACTTTTTTTATTAGTCTAAAAGATTACACTGCTCGTCCATTTATCGATTTTCTACTTACAGGACCACTCGAAATCCATTTGTATTAAACAAGCAATAAGACATTTAGAAAAATGTAATGATAACGAGTTAATCTCTGAAAGCACTGAGGTAACTAATCCAATAATGAAAGAATATTTTTTTCTTTAATATCCTGTAAGGGACAGATCACAAATCTATGTTTTCCATTAGAGTGGCAGAGCAGATCTTAATAAAAGAGGCTCATTATGAAATATGCTTCAGCTCAAAACTCTCTGGAGAAAATGCTCTGACCCTATAGTGCTGTTTAAGAAGATCATATTGGATCAAAGGCCCACTGGGATATGGAGCATCTGTGGTGGATGAAAGGCTTAGATTTTATCAGTTATTGTAAGATACAATCATAAAAGAACGGGAAAGGATTCATGGCACACAATAAATAAGATGTGTAGTCACTTTTAATTTTAAAACAGAGATTAAAGAACTCTTCAATATCAGTATTTTATGTAAATTACTACTATCCATTATGGTTTTCATATATTTTCAAGTGACAATACAGCTACCTCTGTTCTCCCGACAACACAGCACTGGGTGAGAGTCTGAAAACACAGAGCAGCAGTTAAACAGATGAACAAGTATCGAATTTAAGCCATGATTTACAACGGTGAATGTTTCCAGAACCCACTTCCTTTGGAACAAAGTATAGCAAGAAAAAAAAAAAAGAGAAAAAAGCTTTGATAGTTCTTTCCTACCTCTGTAGGGTGGAACAAAGGGGCCAGCATCCAACAGAGAAACTATAGCTGAGTTCTCAGTGCTCCTGAAAATTTGGTGACCAACTTTGGTGCTGAAATAAAACTGTATGATCCCAGAGAGGGCCACAGGATAAACAAAAGCCAGAAGGGACTTGTAGGAAGGCAGAATTCCCTATCCACTTGTCACAGTTCCACAGTGTAACTTATTTCTGTCATGGCTTTCCTGCTTATTTTTAAGCGGTGTTTTGTCCTCAAAGCTTTAGAGAAATGTTCGAGATGCTAACTCAGTGAGAAGTGTTCTTTGACTGTGGATGTGCATCTATGAATTAGCAAGCAGAATTTCTGAAGTTAAAGAACATCTTTAATTGCCTGGGTATTCTTGGCAAGGTTATACTCTTACTGACAGCCTATCACAAAATCCCACTTGCCTTTTAAGTCCTTCTTTATAAAAAAGCTAAAAATTATGAATTTGATCTTGAAAAAAGAACCTGCTTGTAGCCAAAATAGGAATATATAAAATGCATTCTTCCCTGCTGGTGATTTTAGTGTAGCAGAATTTTGAAAGAAAAGGATCTAGGACAACACTGACCCCTCTTATATTTTGGGTTTTTTTTGTGTCATTGAGAATTATGAAAAATATGACAGCCAAATGGGCAAAGTGTCAACCTAAGCACATTTATAAGAAGATATAGCCTCCAGTTTGCCAACACAAGACTCCTCCCAGTTCTATGAACTGCAAGTGCATTACTTACCCCTGTGATGGTGGTGCCTCCAAACAATGTCTTAAACTTGTGTAGTATTTATTATTATTATTGTAAGGTAGGACTCTTTTAAATATAATATTTTGACTGAACAGATCATAACTATTCCATGCATTTAATGAGTATTTTACAAGGGCTGATTTCTTGTGATGAGAAGATAACAATTTTTATGATGTTGTATTATATTTTAATTACAGTTGCGTTGTTTTCTGCCTGTTTTGTGCAGTATTTCATTGGTCTGTCACAAAGTTCTACAAGTATTTTAAGTTTTTTAATATTTTAAAGTGCAGAAGCTGAATTTATTCCTCTGCTCTGTGGGTTTCATTCACTTTTCTGTACTGATCCCAACTTCTTGCTCTCTCCAAGCCACCACCCAACCAGCCCATGCACCCATCTCAGAAGTCCCTTGCTCATTCTAACCCATCCTCTCCTGGCTCAAGCCGCTTTTACCCTTCCCCAGCCAAAACCCCAGCATCCCAATGCTTCCCAAATCTTCCTTGTCACTGCCTGAACACAAGATGGGCTTTCTTCCCTAGCTCCCATGGCTGTTCAAGGGAATACTGCTGCTGCTGTCCCCAGTTCAGACCCAGACAATGCCCTTTCTGGCACTTTTCTCCCCATCTGTCACCCTCTTATTGGTTTTCATGGCTAGCCAAGTCCATTTGCTCTTTCATTTCTTTTTGACCAGAATGCAGGGATTGAAAAACACAGACCAAGACAAATCCCCACAGAAGAGACAGGAAAAGCCAGCACAACAGCCAGACTCCCAGCTGTCCCATAAGCAATGGCTTCCTATACACCCCTACTGCAATGCTTCTTCACCAGGGCTTCCAGTGTCTTTGCTTTTTCACATACTTAGCCCATTAGGTGGCATGTGAGGAATAGTATGGTGGTTATTAGGGGAATGTGTGTTCTCTGGAACAGGAAAAAAGTGTCTGCTGGGCCACAGCCTACTTCTGGGTCTGACGCACAATTTCAATGGGAGAAAATTAAGCATTAGTCCAAGTATCCACGCAAAGAAGACCTTAAAGGGAAAGGTACACTGAGGCCAGAGAAAATAATTTTAAATGACACAGTGGAGTGTCTTCAATTCAAAGCCTTTTTCTTCTGTTACGTGTACGCTAAGGAACCTAACAAGACCATTTCCAGTAAGTCAGTACCCTTCCATTCTGCTTAATCCTACTTGTACTCTGAAGAAATGAATCAAAACAACAGGAGTGTGGAAAGGAGGTCTGGGGACTCCCATACTGTGTAGGACAGTGCAGAAGAAAATTTTTTAGGAAGAGTCAATGAAGCCAGCCCCCAGACCAAGAAAAAACACTTGTCTGGAGCCTCTTCTTCTAAGCTTCCCTTCAGGACTTTGCCAAACAACACAAATTAAAGCAGAAACAGAAAATGAAGCGATGTGCACCGGGACCATCAGCCCCAAGAAAATTGTGAAACCCCAGGTGCAACTTCCTGCATTTTGGAAGACTTTTAAAACATTTCAGGACAAAAAAGCACATGCAAAAATATAAGCCTACCTGGTATTTATCTTGGACTCAGTGCTAGAATAACTTGCCAGTAGCAAATTCCACACACTGAAACCACAGTTCTTACTACATGCTCGCGTGTTTCCCATCATACACACTCACACACACATAGACACACACACGTTGCATAGAAAAACATTCAAAAAGCCAGCATCAACATTATAAAAAATATCCCCCAAAGCAAGTTATCACCTCCCCTATGAGTAGGAACACTGAGCTCTTATGCTCAGCGTCCAGGCACAGCCAAGCCTCCCTTGTGCAGCAGAATGATACCCCTAGTCACTTTACACAAACTTCAAATGCACCTTTTAAAGAAACTTTTGTGAGTCCTCCCATATGGGCTCAGGGCTCATAGTTCTCTTTTATTTCTTTTTCTGCTGCTTCCTTTCGCTTTCTACTATACGTCTCACTGGCTTTTTTGCTTCTCTGTGTCTCAGCATCCCTTCACCCTGCATCTGTGAAGGCAAGCAAACAAGCACCACAGCGTGTCTGTGTGTGCTGCTGGCTGCAGAAAAACCAAGTCCCATCTTGCCAAGCTAAGCCAAGTCTCATCATCATTAGTAGTAAAGCTCAAGCTTTCTCACATGTATTTTTATCAATTGCAGCACTCACATCCCACTTCTGCAACTACTTTAGTACTTACTTAATCATTCAGGTTTGAATAGTCCCAGCTACTTCACTGTGATTGTGAAACAAAGGACTTACTTAAATGTTCAAAGATCAGAGCCTCTGTCACTTTTTGTTAGGAGAATCTTGAGTTTTCTGTAATAGTATTTTTTCTGCTAAACATGTCTGATATAAATGACTTGGCTTTCAAAAATTTAAAACTTTCCATTAGACTCCTGCAAAAAATGAATCATAAAACAATTTGTGACACAGATGCACAAAGCAGAGAAAGAAAACAAAGCAAAAGAAACACAGCTAATAATTTCCCAGGGAACGTAGTCTGAGAGGCTTCTTAGAGAGATTTCTTTTTTGGAATTCCTCAGGCCTGCCCAGCCCCAAATTTATACTGTCTTACTGGTGCACAAGAGATCTTGTACTTCTGCACCAGCTCTTTTCATTGGCTTTTTTGGAACAACTCCTGTCAAACTGTATTCTACAGGTATCTCTGGGCATAGCTGCGTTCACCAGCTAACCATGAGCCATGCTGGATGCCACACTGACATCCCCATGAGGATGTGCAAGGGGGAAAGCAAGGAAGAGGAAGGGCAAAAAGAGGAGAAATGTAGTTGTGAGTAATATAATATTTAAATGGGGGGGGGGGGGGTGGGGGTATTTCCCTGCAGAGATCCAGTTCCACAGATGTAAAAGGTGCAATCTAGGTCAATGCACTTAGGTTACAGCAATTTTCTTGACCTAAAAGGTTTTGTAAGATTTAAACAAAAAGAAAATAAAAAGGTGATAATTTAATACAGAATGGCCAAAACAGAACACAATTATAAAATATCACAATGATGAGAGAAAGACTGGATGTGATGGCAGTGATCTGGAGGCCTAGGATTAAGGTTCACAAGTATATTCCAGCATAGCTCTTCTGCACGTCTCAGATGGGTGTAAGACAGGTCAATTCCACAAACAAAACCCTCTGCTTGTGGGTTTTTCTTGTGCAACTTTCTGTTTCAGATGCAGCTCAAAAGGCTCCTGAAGTATGCGAATCCATTCAAGAAGTCCCAGAGTACCATTGACTAAATTATGATTTACAGTCTCAGGGTGGAAAAAACCCTGATTTTTTTTTTTACTTGATTCTCACCCTCAGCTATGGGCATCTAGCTCAAGTATGAGTGGGAGCCTCTATGGTCAGAAATCTGTGTACCTTTTGTAGTCAATGACAGCAGAGGCACTACTCCACAGGGATGATTCACTGTGCCCGAGTTGCATACTGTGTATTAAAGGAAGGGTTTGAATAGCATAACCAGGACCACACTTTTCACTGTGTACTGTACAGACCAAACCATGCAAAGGTTAATAAAAATGCAGATTTACCTATGAGTAATCCCACCAAAGACAACTTAAAAGCAATATTTGCTTACAGCTCTTAAACACCCTTGCTGACTCATGGCTTATTCCCATCAGATTTGGCAGGAATTTCTATGCTCCATGTATGCTTATCTCAATAACAAAATGTTTAAATGTTTTTAATAGGCTAGGCTAGATCAGACTAGACTAGAATATTTTTGTTTGGAAGGGACATACAACCATCATCTAGTCTAACTGCCTGACCACTTGAGAGCTGATGAAAAGTTAAAGCCTGGTATTAAGGGCACTGCCCAAATGCCTCTTTTTAAGGCACTGACAGGCATGGGGCATCGACCACCTCTCTAGGAAGCCTGTTCCAGTGTTTGACCACCCTCTCGGTAAAGAAATGTTTCCTAATGTCCAGTCTAAGCCTAACCTGGCGCAGCTTTGAGCCATTCCCATGGATGCTGTCGCTGGATCCCAGGGAGAAGAGCTCAGCAGCTCCCTCTCGACTTCCCCTCCTCAGGAAGCTGCAGAGAGCAACGAGGTCGCCCCTCAGCCACCTTCTCTCCAAACTAGACAAACCCAGGGTCCTCAGCCGCTCCTCACAGAACATGCCTTCCAGCTCCTTCACCGGCTTTGTTGCCCTCCTCTGGATGCATTCAAGGACATTAACATCCCTCTTAAACTGTGGGGTTCCTAAGGAACCATAACCAACTAATGTGTAAATCCTCATTAGTTCATGGGCTACTGATTCAATGGACTGTAACGGTTACTTTGGAAGCATTAGTCTATTGCATTAGAGAACATCCATTGAAATTGGTTTAAATCCATGTACTATCTAACTAATTGGGAAACCTATTTATGAATGAGATGAAACTTTCACAGACAATGTGCTTAAAAGCACTTTTTGCCCCCATACTTACACTTTTCCTCAAAATTATGCTGAAATGCCTGACAAAAGCATAGAGATGCAGAGTGAAAAGTTAAATTAACTAAATGGAGCAATGTTAAGTAACTTAAAAAGAGGAGCTGGACACCACAGCTTACATATTGGTTAGTATTTTCACCAGTTATATGCTTAATAATTAGTTATATTCATACACAGATCTTTTTAGTGTCTAAAAATAACTCAATTTATAGTTCTGTTTCCTCTCTTGACTCAATATGGGCCAGACCGAACGCAAAGTATAAATGCTTGGCATTCACAGAGCTCATGTCTTGGATACTTTTGTTCTATTCATTTAGTTTCACAAGAACTTCATTGACAATTTTTTGCAAATTTTGGGAAGCTAAAAGTGAACAAAAAGAGGGTCCCTTTGCCCTTTTGCCAGGTAGAAAGTTCTATACTACTGACTCCAAAGTGAAAGGTTTTAGTTGTCTTTTAGATGTCATCTGACAATTTTTGTAAGTGCTACACTAAGGTGTGTGATGCTGTACAATAACACCCTCCTTTAGTCTTCACAACCATTTAAAGTTGAACCTGTTAGTCTTCTAAAATGTTGTGAAATAGTACAGAAGCATATTATATTGGCTACCAAAGTAAATGCTCTTAAGTTAAAATAAATAGCCTACTTAAAATGATTGCATAATAGGGAAGCAATAAAGTGAAAGAGGTTTGAATTCTCTTACAGCAAATGCTAGTTATTTGGGGTGGAAGTTGTGAGTTTCCTATTTACCCTAGTTATTCTGCTGAAATAAGGTACTCAAATCTTTTACCTTTACTAGTCTTAACAACTAATAAAATATCGGGTCCCTTGTTTAATGAGAAGAAATAATGCCTTTCGCTCAGAGAGGTAAACTGTGATTACAGATGGGCTATATGTTTGGTAACTAGGAAAGGGTAAATTGGCATTTTAACCTCAAGATTATTCGTTTAAATCTAGCCATCTCAAAGGTCATTCGTCACCCATGGTTGGTGTCACATATACTTTCAATAAAGCTACCTTAGTGCAGGAGCAGCACTCTGTGGTGACAGGCTCTCCTAAAGGAAGTTCCCCACTTAAAAGCCCTGCCAAGATCTGGCAGACCACAGAGGTGCAACCTCTTGCTTCTGGGCAAGACACAACATCTGTCACGAGGGAGAGAAAGAGGAAAGATTTCCCTTTGTCAAAGTAACAAAAGAAAAAAAAGAAGCATAATAATAATAATACGCTTCCTTTGACTCCTTTCTACTTACCAAATAATTCTTGTTTAATTCCTTTCCCTTCCCCTCTCTTTCAAAAGACTAGCCAGACATTCCCCCCTACAAATCTGTTCCCCAATGTAAACCTCAGAACAAAAAATCCAGGGTTGCTAAACTGAACACAACTTGGAACAGAAAAATCAGTCTTATGTACGCTTTGAAATACATTTGCAATACCTTTTTGGGTCTCCTAAATCAGATGGTGGAGCTGTCTCTCTTCCAGAGCACCCAGCGTCTCTCACTTCTGCCATAAATCACTTTTCAAACACTTCAGTGATCTTTCCCCCTCACCAGATGGAGAAACCCACCCAATTCACTCATCCATGAATGAAGCCTGGCCACTGCTTCCCAGCCATTCCTCTTCAACCGAGGCAAAGCCCTGCCTTGCTCGGGAAGCAGTTTCCAACCTCCAGCTTCCAACTCTCCCCCTTCCCAGCTGCCCTGGCTTACAGCCTCACTCCCCAGCAGGTTTCACAAGGCTGTGGTGTCCGTAGGCAGCTGGGGACCTGCAAAGTCAGCTCCACTGCAAAGGTTTGAACTCAAGGGGTGGAAAGACCAGGCAGAAAAGCCACGGGGTTTTGTGCTCCGTTGTGCGAAAGCGTATCTCCACCATGTGAACGTGAGGTCCTAATTCAAATTTGCTGACTCAAAAATCCAGCAACTCCTAACTGGCAGCTTGAGTTAAGCATGGAGAAGAGCCTGGCAGGATGCTCTGCTTAGCAAAACAAATTAAAATGCATGCTGCCCTGTGTTGGGTTCTTCTTAGGGCAAGTTGAGTTACAGCACCTTCACTAACCCAAGCGAGATACAATTGTCTCCATTGCAGCCCTACCCTACATCAGTGGCAAGCAGGTATAGCTGCCGTGGCAGCAGAAACACTAGTGACACATGCGGTCACAGCTGTTAAAATCAGGGTGGAATTATTCCTAAGAAAAGCTGTTGTAGGGTGGTAAGCGGCCTGGATGCTGCTGCAGACAAGCGAAAATCTAAGGTAGAGATTTCCTTTGCTTATGTAGCATCCACAGAGGCAGAATGGTTTCTGCAGTACCAAATATGTCAGGATAGATGTTAAAATTTGTCAAAGCAGTAGTACTGCTTCATTTTTGTGTTTAATTAGCTGCAATTAACCATGTAGAGTTAAACTGGGCATGAATTTTTTTTAAGCAACTCAGGCCGGGTAGTGCCGTTTCCTGGCATGTGTCCTGTTCTAGCAGTAAGGTTCAGCATGTCTGCAACAAAAAGGACAAGAATGATTGAATGAAGTAGGGAAGTAGTAATTGTTCTCATTACTTGCAGCAGCCATTAAAAGTAATTACAATTTGGCAATGGTGGTTTTCAGATATAAACAGTCGGTGTCTCAGATGCTCATTGGGAGTGAAAGTTAACAAAAATGAAACACCTGTTCATACATCAGTGCTGCTGCAGTTTAGCAGCATGCAGCATTCCTGAAGCTGTTAAATATATGCGTTATGCCAACAAAAATTCGGCCACATGTTTACTTAAGGCCTGAATAAATATGGCCAATCTCTGACAAAAATCTGATTAAGGTCTTACCTGGGGTTAATAGGACTGACAGCAAGAAGAGCCATTTATAACAAATCTAAACATAACAAGTAATGTAAGGTAAATAGCTATCATTGATGCAAAATGGAATTTTTAAAGAAAAATCCTGTGTTCTGACTAGCAGAATGTATTGATTTATTCATATGGTTTCCAGTCCTGTGAATGGAGCTGCTCCCATGAATGGCTGGGACACAAAAGGCAAAGTCAGGGAGTTGAGCTAATGCAAGACTTTAGTGGCCACTCTTCTCACAGGCTGTAACCCACTAAGGCCCAATCCACAACCCGACTCAGTCTGGCTGGTCCTGAGGATCTGAAGAAGAGTATTTTGAGTAGCAAAAAACCATGTGCACGAGTTTTGCGGTTCAAGTCCTTTAGCTGTATTTTCCTCTTTTCTGGTTAAACTTACAGAAAACATAAAATAAGAAGTTGTATTTGTATTTCCTCAGACTGTGAAAAGTAGAGGCTGAATTATAAATTATCTCAAGACATGTTTGGGCTTTTCTGTTTACGAGAAATTTAGAAGACTCATGAAAAAATCACCGAAGGTTTCTAGGATAAAGTAAAAGATTGCTGGCTCTGTGGCACTTCGGTGGGTGCTCATCAGACTATGTTTGCACAGGACAAACCACACCGAGGTTTATGACACAAGTGACTTCAGACAGATGTTGCTGCTTGCAACCTTCACCCTGCTGCCTGCAGTAGCCTCTCCTTCCCAAGCAGTGCTCGCACGGGGCATGGAGACCTGCACCCTGGCTTGCAGTTGCTAGCACACGTCCTGGAAGGAGTTTTGTCAAGAGTCTCCCTGCTTATGGAGCGCTGTAGTTTTCAGAACTCCACGTTTATTTGTTTTTTGTTCCACAAAGTGGGAAAAATCGACTATTTCTCTAATCCAATTTAGGGAGCAACCACAGAGACGGAAAAAGAAATTATTTCCTCCCGCTTCTAAGCAGAAATAACCTGTACATAAACTGCTTTACCCAAGGGTTCAATGTCTACACAAAATGCTTTGTTCAGGGTGAGAACGAAGGGTATAATCCAGGCCTAAACCTATCCCCTGAGATGAAACCAGGGTAATGGAACCAACAGACAAGGACCAGCGTGTTACAATTTAGACAGGATTTTAGAATTGGCTCCTGCTCCAAAATGGGCAAATCTGAATCTCCCAAACATCCCAAATACTGAAACACCCCAATTCGTGCTCCAAATCAGAATGACTGCATGGTTGTACCTGCACAGCTGACCAGTAGTACATAAAGAAGCATTCTATAAACAACCAAATCCATAATCAATAAGTTATAATATTTTTTATTCATGTTAGAATTTCTATCAGTGTTTAAACATTAATATTTGGAGAGTTTGTACAATTTCCATTCAAAGTTTAAAATGAGAACCACACTAGATCACAAATGGCAACTAAAACACAGTTCAGAATCGTATGAATATTCACACTCTCTTTCTCTCTTAACACTGTTAAACACTTTCTTTTCTGCCAGGGGGTTTACAAGGAAAAGTGTGCACCGTAATTGTATCTCAGCAGTGTTCCAAAACATTATGGTATCATCATTACATATAAACTCTTTAAAAATATACTTCTGTCAAAAGACTTGATGGCTACTATGTACACTACAAAAATAAATTTTCATATAAATAAATTATATGGCATAATCTTATCTTTGTAACTGAAATGACACAAACCCACTCCTACCGAAACAGGCAGGCAATGAGACCCAGTTTGAGTATTTTTTTTCCTTTTAACTCCTTATGCTAAAAGCTACGACGAGTCCTTAATGTAAATGTTATATACTCTTTCCTATTTAACATTAGTAAGCACTCTATACAAATAAAAATCCATTAAACAGTAAAAACATAGCTGTAATAGTGTTTCCAATAGAAATAAAATCCCTGCATCTTGTTTGTTATAAACTGGCATGACAAATACTGTAAGAAAACATTCTTATGATACAAAAATATAAATATCACCCAAGATTAAAAAAGTTAAAAACAAAACCAAAACAAAGTAAATGTTGCCAGCCACTGAGTTCTCCCCTTGCCAATGTGACTATCAGAGAAGAAAGTCTACATTGTGCACGAAGCAGCAGGCAGCTCACCCACACACAGGCACGCAGGAGGACTCGGGCAGGGGTAGGTGGGAGACACGGCGGCTCGCCCTGGCCCCCTTCCCTCCCGAGGAAGAGGAGGGAGCGAGGCAGCCCGCGGCAGTGGTGTCGGTGTCAGTGGGAGCCCTGCCGACCTCTGACACGGGAGCGCACACGCTTGGCGGTTGAAGGCAGCTTCCAATTAGTATCATACAGTTTTGTTGCAGAGTTTGTATGATCTGAGGTCGCTATGCGGCTAATGCTAAATTGGGGCCCCTCGTGTTTTTGTCATTTAGAGTTTTCATGTTAGACAGTGAACTGGACCAGTAGGCAGTTGCAACATTAACCCTTAGTGTGCATTGAAACAGTAGCTTATGTATCACGGGAATGACACCAGGCTCTCGCCACCTGCTCTTCGAGCGTTCACATTGGAAATCTGTAAACAAGTGCCTCATATCAAAGTGTTTTCAAGTGAGCAAAAAAGGCATGGAAATTTGTGCATTCTAATTATCCCCATTAGTTATGCTGGCAAGGTCTGTGGGCAAAGATAGACTCCCTGAAGCCACTGGAGAAAAACACTTTCCCATCAAAGAATTGGCCACTGCTGTTCAGGCATCATACTTAAAAGAAAAGCCCCACCACTGCTGTGTTTAGAAACTGAACATTGGTTGTGTGTGTTTGGCTCTGAATACACACCTGAACATCTACCTGCTCTAAAAAACAGCTTGGAGAAGGGCAGAAAAAAGATGAAGAAAGAGGAAGACAGAGATAACGAAAACTTTTGTTCTATTATTTTAAATTAAGGTTCTCCATTCTTAGGGTTTATTTCCAACTGGAACACAGACTGTAGTGTTTTTTCAGACCCTTCACCTGCAGCAATCCCCCTTTAGTTTAAAAATAGTAATACAAAAAGCTAAATTAGTTTCGCAAAGAGATCCCAGTTTAGCTGTTTTAATTAAAAGTGCCAATGCAGCATGGGAAAACACAAACAATAGAGAAAAGAACACCCCAGGCTTTACGTGTCATTACAGTCCTGGACCCATCAGAAAGCCATTTATATATAAAAAGTGAAAATTGATTTTTTTTTTTTATCCTTCCATTTGATTTTTATCAGTTACTATTAACTTCCTTCCTGCCATGAAAATAAGGTGACCAAGATATTGCTTTCAATGCTGTAAGGACACAGCTGAGCTGTGGCTCACCGTCAAAAACCTCAATTATCCATCTTCTAATGCCACTCATAGTTAATAGTATCAATATCAAAATAAGGCATATACTCATTGAATCTCTATAACCACCAGCACCTCTCAATATCCAGCACCTTTGGAAGTGAAAAAACAATGGTTATAGTGTTTGCACTTACCTGGCACCTTTTGCAAAAAAAAAAAAAAAAAAAATCAAAGCACTACACGAACAGTAATTAAGCCTCACAACATTCCTGGGAGGTAGGTAAGTGTAATTATACCCATTTTACAGAATGAGAAACTGAGGCATGGGGCAGTTAAGTGACTTGACCAAAGTCATGTGAACCAAGTCATTAAGAGTGTGGGAAACTGAACCACAACCCCAAACCTCAACTCCCTGTCTTCTCTTCTATTTCAGTTGGGCCTTTGATGATGGCAGTCTATGGTGTATGTTGGTAAACACCAACACATTTTTCACTAGTGCCTACTAACAGGGAAAGCCAGACTCACATCAGCATCAGTGGGTTTATAAGCCCACTAAGTGTTACCTTACAGTAAAAGAGAAACTACAGTACACCAGGAACATACACACAAAAGCATGCACACGTCCAGATGCACGCATGGATACACACAGCAAAACAAAACCTGCACATAGCTAAATCTATTTAAGCCTCCCAGATTAACTTGCTTTTCTTCATATCTGCTTATTTTAAAACTTATCACGCATAGCGTGTTTGAAAGTTAACAGTAACGTTTCATACTACCACAGGGTTGTGATACGCAAATTTAAAATATTTTAAACAGGCATGTACCTTTTAAAAAAAAATCCTATTACATAAGCAATATTTGCATAGAATTATACAAGTAAATTATACATATTTAAGCAGCAGCAACTTATGCTGAAATTTAGAACTAGATTAAGCTTAGTTGTGGCACAGAGATCAATGTACAAAAAGTACAATGCGCACACAATATTGTCCCCATTCTATTGCCCAGCGGCAAATGACTCCAGATTATACTACTTTACATTGTTCTTTTGTATATTACATATGTGTACATCTTTTAAATACTTAAAGAAATATTTACCAAAATAATACAATAGGTTACAGTAACAGTGAACTGTTGTCCTGATGCAGCATGTCCTTTTCTACAACTTCAAGCAGTTCTTCTCTTCAAGCAGTTCTGGAAATACAGTTTTCCATCTTTGGCCTCTTCTTTGCTTCAGTTATTATGCTTTACAAATAAAGAGAGAAGAGAAACAAACATTCATTAAAGTTCAAGAAAAACAAACAAATCATGCTAATCCAAAACTCATTTAATGATTTTTGTAGTTACAGTTAGCAGTCAGGAAATGTGGGCTCTGCTTTCATCTCAGTCATGAATTTCCAGGTAAAGATATACTGATGCCAATTAAAAAAATGCAGATGCTTTAATTTCTGAGTTCCCAGCTTTACATACTTGCAACAAATTCAGTCAAAACCAATGAACGCTACAAGGAGAAATACAGTAATTAAAATATTGCACACAGTTAAGAATCATGTTACCATGCAGTTCAGCTTGAAAAAGCTGAGCCCAACTATTTCCTTATTCTGAGGATACTATTACTTGCCGTATTTCTAGACTGTGAGGCTAAAGGCATTCACGCCTATTTGCACTTTGAGATGTTTGGAGACATTTTATAAATGAGAAGGCGATTTTATTACGAGTCATCAAAAAATTTCCATCAAAACTCTCCACGTGTGCGTGTGTGCGCGCACGTGCGTGTGCGTACGTGTAAAATAGTTCTGCACCAAAATAAAATGGCTTGCTCTGGTCAAACTAGTGACCGTCACTGAAAAGCTCTGAAAAGCAAAGAGAGAAAACAGGGATACATGGCTAAGTTAACTATTTTAACACTTCCTCTTTCCCCCAAAAGAGAAGAACAGAGCTAAAATAGAAATGGTTTTTCAGGCACAAGCCCCAAAAAGCTTTCAGGGTAAAAACTCAATTGGTTTCTCCCCTTCAAAGTATTCCCTATAAAATTAATGGAAAATTCTCAAGAGAATCAACAGCTTTATCTTCCCCAAACATCTGCTAAAATATCCCACCTGTTCTAAACAGCACTGTTTCCTGTAACGTTCTCTTGCCAGCCCAAAGACAGACAATGATTTAGGTATCAAGGCTCACAAGTTCTTGGGTGTATCTATTGTTTCACAGGAACACATTAAACGCCCTGCTAGGTCGGCTCTACCCTACGCCAATCTTCCATAGCCACTGCAGCAGCCCCTGGAAAGGGAGAGACTGGCCCAAGGACTCCTCCTTGGAGGTGTGAGTTCGCTGGCTGGGTCTCTGAATGCCCCCCAAAGCACAGGGGACACCCCACCATGCAGCAGTGCACTAGGCATGGTGGGGCCTTCCCACGTCTCACTCGGCCCTTCTTCCAGAGGGATTCAGTCCTCACTATGGACTTCAAATTCCTTCACAGGGTTTTATTCAAGAGAGGACAACTCCTAAAGTAGCTGGCAATTCTACACTCTCTTAGGCAATGTAATTCTGTATGATGTTTTAGAACGCGCCCCATTCAGGGATCAGAAGACAGGACCTATCAACAGTAAATGCAGTCGCGCAGCTTTGAAGACGTCACACAACCTCTCTGCTGCATTCTCCTCATCTGGTAAGCTGGGATTGTATGATGTACTTAACTCACTTTGCAAGGCTCTTGGAAGCAGTTCATGTGTGAACCCACTACAGCTTCTCAGTGTTGGAAAGTACTACCTTATCCAACCTGATTTCTAGCGCAAAATGTACTGTATTCACAGTCAGCAGATTTAAGATTATCAGGGACCAGTAAGTAAACCTACCTGAAGGAAAGGTACCTCAGAGAAATTTTATCTTTCCCCTTTCTTTCGACCACACCACGGCCTGACACAGGCAAAGCTTGCAGCTACAGGAAACGGACTTACCTTACTGTGAGCTGTTGCCAGGTATCCTTTCCTCACATTCAACATCTTGCAGTTCTACAACTTCTACTTTAGAATCTCTTCTTTCACACCGCACATTAAAAGGCACATGAGGGTCCTCAAATGGCCCATGGTCAGCTTCATGGCACCCCTCGTAGGACGGAAAGCTCCCTCCCCGAGAGCTGTGGCTGTGCACCGCGGGGTGGACAGCGACAGTCACTGAAGCCGAGGCAGTCACAGTAGTGATGGGCTGGCAGTACGCTGGTCCTGCGGCGCCCACGGTGCCGAACGCCGGGCTTCTCAAGTTATGAGAACGAGCCCTGTGGCCCAAGCGATCCCTATTGCTAGGTCCTGAATGCCCTTCAGTAGAAATTTCAAAAGCGTCCCTGCGAGGGCGGTAAGGAGGTGGTCGCAGCCCTTCCCTCGCTTCCCGTTTGGGCTGTCTGCCCTGACGCCACGCCTGCTGCGTGCTGGACTCTGGATTTGACTGTAATCTGGGACTCGACTGGTGCCTTGTCTCTGGCTGAACCACCTGAAAGAGAGATGCATGGGTATGCCTCTGACAGACCGCGGCAAACAAATACTATGCTCGCTTGTATTTTATGCTGAGAACAATTATAATAATGCTGTGCTGGCTTTAACTCTACAAAGGTAATGCTCTGGAGTCTGATAATTTTCGATTCTTCCAGACAGTTTTGTCTGAAGTTATTAAAACCTGAAAAGCACACCTTCAGAAAAACACAGGATGACAGCTGAAAACATTACTGTAAGCTTCCTACATACTGTTCCATCTTTTCAAAGGGATGAGTGACAAGCACTTGATCTTAACTCGCTCAACAAGCAGAATTGCAGGCATTTGGAAAAGGCTCTATTCCATGCAGAGTACATACACAGGATGCTAGTAGGGTAGTTTGTATAGGCTGTAGGAATCTGTTTTCTGATTTCCGTAAAAAGCGTGAAGTGCAGCGGCCACATCAGTCAATAAACCGTGACCAACTTCAAATGCGGCTGTGCTTGTACCTATTTCTAGGCCTCTGCTGAACAAAAACAGATCCGCATTGCAGCTCAGCATGCAGCATCAGCAGGGGTAGGAGACAGAGCTTTTTCACTTTCCTTTGAAATTGCAGTTATGCCAGCCCAGTAGCGAGATGCAACGGGCCCAAGATTTGGTACAACTCTGAAACTGTTTTCTTCTGGCTCTATCAAACTTTCTCCCCAAAATGTGCTGTCAGAGAGAGGTATATGAGATGGTGATCCACAAGGAGCTGTGTGGAAGAGGTCTGGATCTTTTAATCTCTCCCCTTTCTCTCTCTGAAAACAAACAGACTGAGAGCTCTCTCTTGTGGCTGGTGCCAATATGATGTAACAGCAATTACACATGTCAAAGACCTCTGTTTTAGTATCACCATTTTACCCCCAACTTGATTCTAAAGGAGAGGACAAGGAAAGCTTTCACTCCATACTTCCAAGTTTTGGCATAAAGTCACAAAGCACGATCAGCCAGAAATATGAAAGAACTTTCCACAAAAATAAACAGATTTAAATAAAAATACCCTAAACGCTCTTCTTGCCCTCCTGCCAGTCAATATGGGAGCTACTTACAGTGGATCTCGCAAAGACTGGATTCTCAGTGGCTTCCACTATTACTTGATGGACTGGTGCCCCAGGGCCTTGAGTGGCCTCATACTGATGAAGCTCTTCACTGATGCCGGACACTGTGGTTTGAGAGCTGTACTCTGAATCAGAGGAATCTGACCCATTATTTGTGTGCCCAGGTGGCAGTGCAAACCTCACGATGCTGGGGGGCGGCTCAGGAGATGGTGTGGGCAACCTGTTTCGTCCATTGGCTGGAGAAACCTGATAATGACAATGCATTCAGTAACATTCAGTTAGCGTTACACTTTTAATCATTAATGCTTGACGCAAATGTTCTTCTGCCAAATACACCCTCCCATGCCATGAGAACCTTAACACCAGTTTTCTGATGAACATTTATACTGAACTGAAAAAATTAATGAAAGAAAAAGAGATATGATCTCCATACGTGGATATGTATGTAAACAGGATTACACAGATTCTGCTGGGTATCACTGTCTCAGGAAGTGCATGTATGTGTGTGCATGCATGCACTTGCACTTATAAAAATAATACATGGACTTCCCTCCCGCTTCAGCACACATTAACAGTGATTTCATAAAATCACCTCAAATGTGTATGTGTAGCATGGTTCAGTGTCTATTTGCAAAGAGAGATAGTCACAGACATAATAGCAACATATGTGGTAGTAACATACGAACATATATATTGCTTGAGTAAGGGACAGGTCATGTATACTGTTAGGAACAGAAGAGATTACACGCTGTTGTCAAAACTATTTTACTAATATTAAAAAAAGACTTCTGAAATATTAATAGTACTGTTTACATACCCTGTGTTTTATTCTTATACACACACACACATATATGTACACATGTGAAGCATAGCACACTGATTCTACTAATAGGTGATAAAGATAGCCCTATGTAATGCAATAACTGTTAACTATAGAGTAGATAATGAATAATCAACAGCCAAATATAAATTGGGCATCTCTGAATCCTTTTTTGCTGGACTTGGGCTTTATACTGTAAAGTCATCAACATCTAAGGGAAGCCTTCCACCCACTAAAAATGTTGCTTGAGCCAAGAGCATACCGCAGGGAGGGGTGACTGGACAAGGGGGACCTTCTGGCAGACCAGTCATGGTTATCAAGGTGTGGTCTGTGGACCACCACTGGTACATGTTGGTTCACACAGGCCTTCCTGGTGGTCTGCTCAGTTAAATATTTTGGGGAAAGAAACAGGCAGTGAGGTAGGAAAGAAGAAGGTGTGTGTACAAAAAGAACTGTCTTCTGCAAAATACTGGGGAAAATCCTTCATTTACAAACTAGTCTGCATATCACACTATGCTTTTAAAAGCATAAATAATCCTACACTTGTATCAAGCTTGCTGATTGCAGCCCCTAAAACAATACTAAAAAAACCCTTTAAAAATATAAGTAGATAACTAACTAAATAACAAACAGCACTTTTAATAAAGTTTAAAAAAAAAACAACGTAGAGCAAGAAACTTAAAAACTAAAAAAATATGAAAGAATTTAAAAAATAAAGAGTTTCTAAAAAAGGGGTGTGATCTGGCAGGCCAGGCATGCAGATACAGTACTATTTCTTCTGTTCACTATTAATTTTACTGACCTCAGGGTATGGTCCAAAGAACGAAAGAAGAACAGGAAGCAGCACCAATCCATTGAGAACTCCCAGAATGGTTAAGATTGCCAAAACAGCAAAGAAATACCTGAAGTAGGGTTTAAGGGGTTTGGGGGAGAGAATAGCCACAAATATTGTGAGAAATAAGGGATTACAAATTGCTCCTACAAATTTTAAAATAATACATATACTAAATTAAATATTACTAACATTCTACTAAATAATTATATAACTTTCCATATATAGATGTAGGGTTTTTTACCTTTTGAATTAGAGAAGCTATATTCCACAACCCAAAGTGTTAGTTGATAAAGGAAAGAAAAAAATTACATTTGTTAATTTCCCAGAATCTGGAAGCATGTAATGTTATTTATGAATGTGTTACACAAACACAAAAATATGGAATGTGCAGTGAATAGCTGAATGGATTGAAAGCACAAATACAATGAAAAGGGGCCCCCATTAGTGAAAACCCAGCAGAAGCAAACAAATGAAGTGAAGGGTGTAGAATTTAAACAATTTAGCCTAGAAGGAAAAGAAGCCCTCTTCTCCCAGCAGCTAATCCACTGTGAAATGCTTCTGCATTTTACAGCAGAATCTCTAATTAAATCTCCAGTGTATCAGGTAAGGGTTTCCCTTGCTGTTCATTAATCACAACTTTCTGTCTAGAATTCTGAGTTCCAGTTTTACCAAATAGCTCGAATTGCAACCTTTTTACAACACAGGAACCCGTTTTCTGCAAAGAAAATGCTGCCCATTCTATAGTAAGCTTCAGCATTGTACTGAGTAAGAACACTCCACAATGGCAGAGCTGCATTGCAGGCTAATCTTTTGTTGAACAATTTAGCATCTCTGAATACTCTTGTTTTGCGTCAGCCAATTCAAACATAAAGGCTGAAGTACTATGGAAGAAGAGGAAAGTGCACAAGTGGTTGTCCTTTCCCACCACTGAGGGCTAAGGTCTGGGATCCTTCATGAATACCAAGGTAAACCTGTCAGTAAAAGGAAAGCCTTGCTAGTTGGTATTCGGCACAGCTGGGGCTCAGACTAAACTTAAGGCTGCGTTGTAACTAATGATTTCAAGGACTCAGTCTTGGTAAATTCCTAGAGGAGAAGGCAAAGGAGAAGAACGAAGGGCCAGTTTGCTACTAATGGGTTTGCTGATTACATTGTCTAGCTGGCAACAAACTTTACTGCCTCCCTGTTTCCATATCTGATCAAATATATCAGACTCCTGTAAAACTACAAATATCCTGCTATTGTAAACATTTGGGAATTTCTGATCTGCATTAGCAAAAATCAGCAAGCCAATCTACTCTACTAACATAAACCACCAGAACTTTATACTGGGACAGAGATCAACAACAGGCATTAAAAACATTTGCATCTCATCCATCTAATGCTAGGATAAACAGGAGGATTATAGCTCTGACCACTTGGTGTATACAATGTCTGTTAATTTACTTAATCTTCCACATTGTTGGACTAATCTATCGCTTTCCGGAAGTTTGGGACCTTCTTCGCCCACTATAACAATGCTCAGACTCCCATAGTTTATTTTATTTTATTTTTTAAACAAGGCAAACTGAAGTCAGATTGTGCTAGAAAATGAGAAACTGATGGCCAAAAAAAGTAAAATAACCCAAGTTGAAAAGTTGAAAGGCTCATTTTATAAACTGAGAGAACATCCGATCCAAATTTGGTGTGAAGGGCTGCTACAATCTTCCATTTGCTATGACACAAAAATAAGCTTGCCAAAATCTTGTCTGTTAAGTAAGAAAGTAGCACACCAAATGTACCCCTGTAAATTTAGGTTAAATCTATAAGTAACGTCTATGTCAAAGTATTCCAACCCTTATAAGATCAAGTCCTAAAAGAATAATTCTACCTTATTTCTTCAATATCAATAAAATAAAGTAAAAAATACTAACTGGGGAAAAAAATACAAATTCTATTTCAGGACATGCAGTATCTCTATAGTAATAATCCTCATGTAGGTTTCATGAGGTCTGACTGCAAACTGCCTGCTTTCTTCAAATCTCTTACATACATAAACAAAAAATCTTGATGAGATTTAGCAGCCATTCTCTCAGTTCCTGCCTCTGACATTCTGTTGTTCTTGTTATTAAATGGATGTCAGCTAAGTCTAGTCATCTATCCAGCTTATGTCTACCTCAGTAGTTAAGTCATCTTTCAGGGCATTTTTATTTGGCCCAGTTCTACCTCAGTTCCATTTTAGGGCTTAGATGATTTCTTTTTTTTCATGCTGTAATTTGCCACAAAGAACCTGTGTTACTTCTAAGATTAGCCATTTTGCAAAGTTCCACAGGTTGTTTGGAATAGAATAGGATCTGTTTCATTGCACTTCTCAAATTCCACTCAACGAAAAACTTGCTTTCCTCTCATACTTGATGAATTCACATTCTTAATTAAATTCACAAGAAACAGTCTGCCTGTAGTTCTAAACAGAAGGGCCTTCAGGGTTTGCTTTACAAAATTTTAATATGAAGTTCTGTGCTCATACTTATGGTTCCCCAGCTCCCAAACAGGGCTTTTTTTTCCTCTCCCTGTTATACATCGTTGTAAACCTCACATAACGATAGAAGGAGAAGGCCCGGAGAGAGTCACTTGCAGCACAGCCGCAGGATGTTTGTAGGTTCATGTATCCTTTGCATGCAACTTGTTGTGCATACAAGAAGTCTGAAGGATCTAAAGGTTAAAGGTCAACCCCAGCTAATACTGGGCAATACTAGATGCTTTGAACGGACTCAAACCCTGAATTAGCAAACTTTGGTAAAGAGGGCCATTTCTGTGTTCTTTCATGCTGGGTGTCAGATTTTCCTGGAACAGATTTTAATACCAGCAATGGAAACACTACCACGTCTAGCATGTAACAAGGAGTTAATAAAACAGAGGGAAAGCAGGACCATGATGTAAGCATGCTTGACACACCATGCATAGTAATAAAATTACAGATACAGTGAAGTGACTAAAAATTAAAAGCATACTTATTTTTATTTTAAAAAGAAAGTCAAGACACACACAAATGCTTTACCTGACAATAAAATCAAACTCTGATCCTGCGAGCATTAACACTCCAAGCAGAGTGGACACGGCCCCATCCAGCACTGGTGCAAACATGTGTTCCAATGCAAGGACAGCCCTATGGTTCCTGTCTCCTATGGCAGTTAAAAATGCCTGTAACACAGTTAAGTCCATTTCATTAGACAAATGCGTACAACCTTCCAAACAGCCTCTCTCATAGCATGCACGGTTTTTCACCAGTTAATTACTGCAAACTACAGTTTATGAAAGTATCTCTATAGCTGGCTAACCTTCAAGAGAAGGCCCGATTCTGCAGTCATACCACATAGCTGCTGCTGAAGTCACACAACCACAGTAACCACTGATTACAGAGTCAGGCCATAGTAATAATTTTGGAAACAATGCCTGCTTGCATCAGTAGCCTTTTGTCTCCAGCTTTGCTTATTTCCACCTGCAAATAATTCATTTCAATGTGAACGCACTTAAAGTGTCAAAATTACAGGGCTACTCCTCTCACTCTCGTAGGACCACGGTTTCCATGACTTTTTTAACACTTCTATTTCACTCAGAATAAATGTTTTTGCAACTTCTACTACTTCAAAGCTAGCAGGCCTATACACACAAAATCGCCTTAGGAATAATGCTGAACATGGTAATGCCTGAGCAACAATATGACTAGTGAAATGTCTTTCTCCCTCCAACTCCTTAGTGAGCAAGCTGTATCAAGAACACTCAAATGCTGTTCCGTAGGAATTTGTCTTCCCTGTGTACAACTTAATGGTTTAAGATGACAAGAACCTGGTTGATCTTCTTCTTGTGATTTATAAGAGCTCTCTCTTCCACAAATTCTCTACTGCCTATAAAGATATGAGCTCAAGCAGCTATCTTCCTCTTGGTCCTGGAATTTAAGTCTCTCTTCTCTAGCAGCTTATTTTCACTTGTCTGACAAATTCGGGGTGAAATCACACATTAAAAAGTTATTTGGTGGGACAAGCAGACCAAAAATGGGTACATGTGGAATGAGATTCCCAACCCTCACTTCCGCAGGTAGCCAAACCACATATTATTAATCTTTAGTAGTGAATTAAAAGTGGTCTGTGGAAAATTAATGTATCCAGGACATTTTACATTCCCATATGCATAAAGGGATAAAGAATCCCCCTCAGGGTAAAGGTAGCTGTCAATGAGATGACTCACATGAATGGGAGCTATTGGATCTGATCCACAAACATATTAACAATTTATATAAAGATATGTATATGTGTGTAATTAAAGGATACGTAATAGAAGAGTCTACTATTGATTCAGAATTTATTTGCAGAATTAAAAAAGTGAGGTTACAATTCACAAGCGATAGCAGAGAACTGAGCCAGAAGTAGATTGTGAATCACTCTTATTAAACAAGTTAATTAAGTACTGTATCAGTAGTTCAGCATTGCGTTTTTTGTTTATGCAACACTGGTTTGACTGTTTATATGCAGGAAGTTCTGTGAAGGTCAGTACTGCTGCTATCATTTGAGGTCTACTAGGCATTCTTTTATTTAAAGCCTACGTCTGAAAGTTTTTGACTCCAGAATCAATGTGAAAAAACCCGCAATTTTGAGTTTGCTTGGCATTTTACCTTCAGCCACGGGTGACTTTTACATTTAAAAAAAAAAAAAAAAAAAAAAAAAATTTTTAAAAGTCCTGTAAATTAGATTAGTTTCTTCTCATTCAGAAACAACTGTTTTGTCCTTTTTTATTTCAGTTTTCCTGTTTTAAATCTTCAATTCTAAGAAACTGTCATTTCTTTCTTCCTCTTGTACACCATTAGTTTCTGACAATTCCCAAACTATTCCAAATCCTAGCAAACAGGTTTACCTCCAAAAGCCTAACTATCCATAGCAGTAGGGGAAAAAAAACATGTCACCACTTCAGGGATCCAGCTGCTACTCTTTAACCTCACTCTACCTCCTCTATGATTTTTCTTAAAATTATTCTTTCCATCCGGCCACTTTATGTGCCTCAACTCTATACCTCATCTACAACATGTTCCCAGTATTTGGCCATCTCCAGTGTGCTAAGATCCCTGTTAGTTCTCCTCTCTTTTCCACGGTCACCAGGTCCTCTTAGCAGTCTACCAGTCCTCCTTTTGAGTTTAAAAGCCCTGTTGCATTGCTACCCAACGTCACCACCACTTTCCAGCCCGTTCCCTTCACTTCTTTTTGGATTGCTACCATACTAATATACTAGGGATTACAGCAGACTACAAGCACCTCCTCCCTGAAATTATATTCTACCCACCACTCATCCTTTACTACTTTTTAATACAGTAAAATTCAAATCCATGAAGACAATATATTCTTAAACTATTCTGAAATATCAATTAGATAGCCTTATAGGAAAATGACTTATGCTGAGTGGGCAAAATGTTGCAAAGATCAGCGCTGACATTGTCAAATGTGAACACAGAAAAATAGGCCTTTACTCTATTCTTTGTCACCAAATAATGCAAGATGAGTTTTGCTTATCTTGAACACCCAAAACTGCCCCCTTGCAAGTGCACTGTCGTTTCTACTAATTTTGCACATCACATTGACTAAGCTGGCTGAGTAGGTGCACTCTGGATTTGGACACTTAACCTTGAAAATGTTGAAAATCTTTCTATAAAATATACTTTTTTCCCCTCTCTGCTTCTCTTCATCACATCGGAAAACTGTTTTCCTACAGACTGCATGTTTGTGCCCACTATTAATAGCCGGTGGGTTCTTAAAAGAAGGTGCAGATTTTCCAAGTGAAAAATTAATCCAAATACATTCAAATTTTAGTGGTCCAGAGAGACCAAATGACACTGTATGTGATTTTGAAAATCTCCTTTACAGGTTTCTCTTCCATAAGATACAGAATCTACATGTAAGAGGGAACAAACAGCTACATAGCACTGAGGCAACAACAGTGAGGCTGCAAACAAGGACCAGGGGAATCCAGACTGAAGCAAGGTGCATTAAGAGCTCTGTTTTGCTATGTATTTCCATCACTCAGACAATCAGATATCACAGGTAACGTGTCCCCTCTCATCTCCTGGGAGACTGACTCAATAGTTAGGAAGTACTTCATCAGGATCAACTCCGCTCTATCAAGACAAACTGAATGGCACACAAAACTGTGACCTATTTCCTTCTGAGAATCATGCCACTGACTTAGGAGACTAAGTAAGGATTTCTGATCCTAACATTGCCACCATTTTATTTTAAAATATTTTGAAAATGCTTCCTGATTTTACGTACCAAAGCAACATGAACAGTGAATTCCACGCCGATTCCAACAGAAGCGATCAGGATAACCACAGGCACTGCACTCAGCTTTATGCCGATTAGACCCATCATGCCAAACAGCTCCACAGTCATCAGAGCCAGCACCACCACCTAGATGATTTCAAACAGCTGTTAGTAACTTCTTCTTCTTCTCCAGACAAATGAAGAGAAAGCTATTGCAAAACAACATAGTGACTATAAAACACACTCCTCAAAGGCATCCTGTATTCCCAAAGACAAGCTGCTTTTCCTTGTTTCATTGTGCTCAATGGCAGTGACTTGCTAGAGAACCAGTTTAAATTACACTCCTAAGAACCAGTTAACAGACCAAGCATCAGTTTTGTATTGGTTACAATTTATGAGTGATCTGAAAAATAATTTATGCTTCCTTATCATGGATACTCCCCAAACATACATGTTCTCTTTTTCACCTGTTTCTCAGACAATCCTTCCAGAGAAAGTAACTTGCAACTACCTGTATTGGAATTCTTTTTGTAGAACTGCAAATAAGTGAGGATGACTTTTGAGTGGATTTAAAACCCACAAGAAAGTGAATGCCATAATCAGCTGATGAGTCTCAGGTTTCAGAGGGGCTCTGAGCTTTTAACATACTTGGAGGGATTGACACGGACAAAGTGAACAGTTAAATCTAAGGCAAAGCTTTTATTTTTCTTTCATCTACCTTGTAAAAAAAAAAAGAGGAAAAGGGAGGGGGGGAAATCTGTAGAATCAACTTTAAAAGTTGCTAAAGCCAAGCAAGGAAAAAAGATAGACATACTTATAAAAGCAATGGTTGACTCTGAAAATAAACGCCTTTTCCAAGGGAAAAAAGTATGCACTACAATAAATGATTTTATAAGCTAATGAATCAAGAGTAATAACACAAATTGCTTAAGTGCTATGAAAAATATTCTAGACTAAACATTTACCTTTTAACATACCTGTCGTATAAACGTACATTACAAAAACTAGTAACTGTTTTACGCTTTTCTACTTCTGTCATTTTATAAACCGTACGATAGTTTATGGAATTTAAACATAGGAACATCATCATTCAATTTAACTTGAATGTTTACTGAGAGGCTTATGGTGCCTTGCAGACAGTATGGAGGAGTATTCTTTTCAGTTTATATGGCTCTTTCTCTTCAATAGCTCAGTTACACTCTTTCCACAGTGTGTACCGTACAACCTAACTATTTCAGTTTTTCCAGAAAGACTGCATTCAGAAATCAGTGGGAAAATTTACAGGCAAGTTAGTCACAAGCAACTGCCTTGAAAAATAACTATGTCTGATAAAAGGGGAGATGGGATAAATAATTAGAAATAGCTTTAATATTTAATAAGCTCTTAATTTTCCTCTCTATTTCTCATGTTAGCATGCATCTGAGCAAGGGCAAAAGTTTATGTACCTTTCTGAGAAACCTTTAAGGCTGCAAAAAAGGTGGCCAAAGGATTAAAGTTATTAAGGTTTGTACCTTTAGCATGAACCCTACCCCCTCAAGTTGAATAAATATATAATGAATGATGCAATATACATACTCCACCAGAGGCCCAGACATAAACAAAACCTTCCGACTACAGCAAGAGCTATGCTGAAAGGAATTTGACTTCAACAAAGACCCTTATAATAAACTTACAATGATCCCAGCCGTCCAGGGGTTTAGGAGGAAGAGGGCACACACCAGAAACGTGCAAGCCAAAACCACGCTAATGGATAAGAGGAGCCAGTGACGAAGCCCAATGTACTGCTCCCAAAACAGAAATGGGTAACCGTTTGGGTAGCTGGCGATCCCCAGGCTGGTGTAGTTGCTACAGATAGCTCTCACTTTCTCGATAGCCTCCACAAAGTCAGAAGTTTCACGCAATCCGTTGAGGTAGAAAGGAAACTGAGCGTATTCTATGGGCTCAGCTGCTGGAACTAGGAAAAGGATAGCAGTGTTACAATGTGTGTTTGGAAAGAAGAAGATACGCAGAGAGTAGGATTAACAAAATCCTTTGCTCTCCACAGCAAAATGCTTAAAGGTGCTGCATTTAAATTTTACTTCTTTGGAAGAAGTGACATTTAAAAAACTCCCCAATAAATTGAAAACTGAAGCAGTACAGGTGATTACTATATTTTATCATGCAGTGCAACGGGATGAACACAGTCTACATCAAGTCCCCAAACAATTCTATATAATTTAAGATATATATTTGAATACATGTATTTAATCCTCATCATTGTTACCATGGTTTTTATTGAACACCTGGCCCAAAATCCCTAACTGCAATATAAAGTAGAAGATCACATCATCTTAAAACATTTTATCCAAGTTCTCTTCTTTTATGCCAAGTGCAGTTCCTCTGAAATCAAAAGTAATTTCCCTGAGATTAATTGAGGTTCACTGACACAAAACTAGAGAAAAATTATGCTCGATCAGGCTGATTGGTTTTTAAAATTTCCATTGAATATTTTGAAAGTCAGATTCAGAAATCCATGTTCTGTTATTGATGCAAATGACTGGGAAAAAAAACTAATATAAAAGTAATGATTTAATGAGGAAATACATAACTTTTTATCCTTTAATAATTTGACAAACCAACACTCTCCACACTTCTTTTTGAGTGCAATGCTAAGTCTACTGTATGACAAGAAAAAAAAAAACTTCCACAACAAGCATTTTGTTAGTGCCACTATGTGTTCCAGACCCTGCAGGGTCATTCAGTTGACTTGCTAAACATGATTTGCCCTATTATAATCTCAACTATAAATTTTCTTTAAGACAAGACTTGGCTGACTGCCACAAAGCTCTAGGGTTCGGATACACCGAAGCATGGCTAGCTGATTACCCAGTAACATTTCCAAGTGCACCAGTCCTCCCCTATAGGCCCTCTCCCCTTCCCCACTGGTGTCCAACTAGTAATCCTCCCAGTAAATTGAAAGCTGAAGCAAAGCAATGCAAACTGGCATTGGTGCTCAGGAAAACAGTGAATGGCACGGAATGGGACTGCTCCCTACCTAAGTAGCTGTTGTACTGTATCAGTGTTGGTAGCTTAGCATATGAGCTAACTTGATAAAAATCCCTTAGGTATTAAGAATTGAGGATAAACATGATATAATCTCAGTGGTGAAATTTCAGAATGACGTAGGCAGGAACTTCATGTGATCTCACAGACAGAACTATCAAGTGACACTAAAAAGCAATGCTTACTCTAAGCTCTTAGAGCTTTAAACTGTTACGAAACTAATTTTTCAACACGACAAAACCGTGCAGCAGTGCCACATTTGCAACGGTGCATGGGCCTCCTAAGACTGCAGAGTGACACAATATATTGTCCTGTTTACGCTTCTGAGCCCTATGCAGCCATCAGCCAATTACTAAGTTACTGGTTCTTGAAGGAAGGGGCCGGGGCACTTACATAAACTCTAAGACATGAAGATGAAATGGCACTTACTTCTCAGCCTCGTTTCTGGCATATAGTCTGCTTTGTCGTGGACCCACTCCGGGCGGTGAGGTCGGATGTTGGCTTGCGAGGCGGCATAGGCCACAGGGTCATTGCTAACCCAGGCTGTCAGGTAGATGTAGAAAGCATTTGGGTTAATGATTCCATCCGCATCCACCAGACGCTGTTTAGTCAACTGCAAAATGGAAAAAATTAGAAGCCTTTCAGAAAGAGTTTTGCTTTCAGGGTTTTTGCTGTAAAGCTTTCAACAAATGGCCTGGAGATGCAACACGAGTATAGGAAGGGAAAAGCAAAAGGGCATGAATCTTCACTTGAAATGACTTATCAGTAAACTATTGTTTGACAAAGAAAAAAAATCTAAAAAACTACAGTGACAGTAGAAGTGGTTATTTATAAATTAGTACTCATATAATATTTACAATAACCACTAAATCAGCATACAGTTCCAGAATAGACTGAACCAATTAAATCCAAATTCTGAAAGCCTGCAGCCAAGAGTGCAAAACAACCAAGTTGGAGAAACATATTTAAAGACAGGGAAAGAAAACCTGGCAAGAGTCCCTATACACGTCTGTGTGCAGTTAACCTCTGTTGTTAACACTGAAGGAAATGCCACCCAGTAAATGGAGGAGAGCTATAAAAATAAAACAACATCTGTATAAATTTTGCTAACACTTGCCTCCTATGACCTATGTATTCAGAAAATGCCCAGCGTCAAGAAAGCAGACGAGTGCCCTGTGTTATTTGGGTCACTGTGGGCAAATGCATCTGTGGGGTAAACAGCAGTGGTACACTTCTAGGGTTCTGTAGCCAAATCCTGCACAGCTAGAGCTCTGACAGAGGACTCTGTGGGTGAAAAGTATTACTGGGGTTTTTTGTTTTGTTTATTTAAAATTCTGGCTCAGCTCCAGTTTCAGGTCTTTTTAATGAAATGAAAAACAACAGTGACAGCAGTTAAAAAAAAAAAAAGCTGGATTCCAAGGATCTGGATTCAATTAGTCCACAGGATATGCAACAACTGTATGTCTTCAAGCTGTCTCTGGAACTGCACAGTACAGCGCTCAGCCCCTGTGGGTGCACCGCACTTTTCTCCCTCCCAGGCACAGGAAATTATATCAGCAGCTGCAGTCCAATCACATTTGTTCCACAGCGTACCTGGTACCCTCTGCTAAACAAAATCTCACTGAAGGTTTTCTCTTCTACTCCCTTTCTTTGCTTAATTCATAGCTGAAGCTTCATTCAGACCTGACAGCACGTTGCATGTTGCTATACAGCAGTGTGTTTTACACACCATAGTAACTTTGAACAATGTACTCCGTAAATCTGTCTCCTTTAATGCCAGGAAAAAAAGAAAGACAATAAGCAGATCTGCCAAGAAGCTCATTAGAAAGACTATTTTTCTGCCTGAAAGCACAGTGAGTCAATGATGACTCTAGGAGACGAGAAGTTAGGTTATTGCAGAATTTCTTCTTAGAGGTTTGAAATCTGATTTTAGTGTAAAGAGTCAAACCTAATGTGTTTCCACCTACCAACGCCTACAGCAAATGCAGTCATACGCTACGATAACCTTGCAAAAGAACCTCAGACATATTTTATTTAGGCAGCACAAACAACTGCCAGTCTTAGTTCTGCAACATATAGCTGTATTTAGTGACAATGGTACAAGAATACAATACAGCACATAATGATTTCAGCCCCCTTAGTGGTATCATTCATTAATGTCTTTTTTTAAATGTTTTGCATAAATTGATAGGAACTAACCAAATAATTGCAGATGCTAGATTCAAAGCCGCAGCAGAAAGCTGAGCAAAGGTCAACCCTATAAGGCAATCTGATTCAAATCAGAAACAATGCCACTTAGGGCAACAAGGCTAACATTGGCTCTGTCTGGCATAGGACCAAACTCCACCTACCTATGGATGCAGCAAAGCATTTTTCACAACAGTTTCAGTGGAAACTGAGTGTGTCTGAAACAGGAGTAGCACCAAACGCACGCTAACCAGTAATAATCAAGGGCAGGCATTCCCAGTGTTGATTTTGAACACTTTGCAACACAGGCCACACTGCAGCTAACAAGTGGCTTCAGCAAAGTCAGTGAGGCCATGCAGTAAGGTGTAACTCAGGCATTCAATTCATCAAGATGAAAAAAGACACTACGACATGCTCTTTGCATCTCCCCCTGCTCCTGAATGACTTGTATATTCCTATATAAACCAGTATGGACTTTGATACAGTACCTGGCTGATGTCAATGGGCTTTGCTCGGTTGCCTGTTTGTACCAAGAGTTTGTAAGCCAAAACAGCATCATCAGATCCATTTTTGTAATTGTTGTAAGTGATCTTCCCAGTTTCCCAGTCACTGTCAAATGCATCCTGAAGTCCTGAAGAGTTAAGGGAGGCAAGGGGAAGACAGAACAAGCAGATAAGCAATCACTCTTAGAAACAAATTTCAGTAGGAAGAAAAAATAATGACTCTTTTTCATAGCTGCATCAGGAAGAAGATTATCCACCTGCTGCCTCCTAAATTTGGGGCTCCTCATTCACTGTCAGTGTGTAGGAAGGTAAAACTATCAGTTGCATGTCCAGTATTTTGCCCAAAGAAAGGCAGGGGAAGCAAGAAAGTACAAGGGAGAAGCCTCAAGAGTCTTCCCATGTGGTGCAGACCAGCAAAACTGAGCCAGCAAGCTGCAGATGCCATGTGCACTGGTGTAAACCAGCTTCCCCTCAAGGCAAAGAGATCTTTGATGGGATTAGGAGCCTCTGGTCCCGCACCCTTCTCAGAGCCTTTGGGAGCAACTTAGAGCTCTGCTAGGAGAAATATATGGGGAAGAGTTAAGCTTGTCTAGAATAAAAAGTGGTTTTCCTCATGAACCACAATTCCAGAGTCATCACACTCAAAACTCCGTAAGCATATTTCCATTTATCACCTCTTTCATACACACCCTCCTCAAAACAAAGCTGAAGTCTTGTCCTGACCTGGACGGTACCAGAACAGAAAAGGGCTGAGTTCAGCCCTGATCCAACTTCACCACCTACCATGCACTGAAAACCAGAGGAGGCATTTAGTCTGTTACCTAGAAGGGAAACATCCTCCATCCTCCCCTCTGCCTTACCAAAACCCTGGCTGTGTGCACTGATCCACAGAGGAGGACACACACCGCTCTCATTAACTGTTTTGGGCTACTGCAGAGCACTGAGGCAATAGCTTCTACGATATAACCAGAAATTCCACTACAAGGGGAAAAAAAACCACACTCAAACTTTCAACTTCAAACAGCAACTCAGCTGCTCCTCGAGCACAGCGTGAGTGAACACGATTTTGTCAATTTGTTCCATCTGTTCAACTTGTGCAGCTAATACAAGTCGTGGGATCTGCTGCCAGCACATGTAAAGATCACAGCCAACACCTATTCACTCTCAACTGTTATTTTCCTCCTTGCCACCCTTCAAGGGGGAGGGAATACCTCACAGCACAAATTTGGATCAGATTTAGTACAGGAAGCCACAGCCCAGTACAAGGAGGCTCTGTGCAAGCAGATGACAAACCGCATGTCCAAGGAAGGGAAGGAAAAGGCCGGGGGAGTGGCAGTGAAGGAAATCGTCAACCCACCTCACAGCTGTGCTGAGGAGCCGTAATAAAAACCGTCATTACAGATCAGACAGGTTAGCTACAGCTGTATGGAGATAAGAGCGCTGGAAGAGAAAATGCACCCAGCCAACACCACCTCTGGCCTGGAGTACACGCTGCCATTTACAAACTCATCCCCTCTCCTGTAGAAAACTGCCTCCCATGTTGTCCTGCCAAATTGTACACTCACAAAGCCAATGGACTGTGAACCGAGCGATGAAAGCCTGCCAGATCTCTGCATGCCACCCTCCACACCTGCCCAGGAAGAGGACAATTTGCCATCAGGTTTTCTGGCATCACCAAAGGACTTCGGGGCCCCCTTTAAAAAAGCGTTGTTTGCTGGTGCCCTCAGAGAGGGGAAAACATTGCTTAGGTTATGCAAAAATACCAATCCATCCCTCCTGTGCCAAGTTCAGCTCCATGTCAGTCTCTCAGAAAGTGGCCAGGTGAGAGCATTTATGCTATGGTACCAGTCATGTGAAAGATGACTTTGGGATAAGAGGAGGCTGTCGAAAAAGCACGTGGGAAAGAAGGAGACCACCAAGGAACAGCTTAACTTACAGTAAAAATGGCTTCTTTCAGCAGGAGGAGCACACAAATCGCTATCATAGACAGCGTGTGGGGGCAGAGCTTTCAGACTTAACATCCAACCCCTGTCAGGGGGCTCCGCAGACACACAATAACAAATAAATCCACTGGCATGAGACATTACCAATTTGTGGTTGCAAGGTATGTCAAAAAAGGGCATGTACATTTAACATTACTGCAGCGGGTGAAAACTCAGGTCTCTTGCATCTCCCCCCCTCCCCTGTTCTTACAAGTTTGGTCAACTCTCAAACCCTACTCCCTTTTATATCTTTACTCCTCAGCTGGCTTAACTACTTTATGCTCTGCGTTATTTTATTACTGATCTTGCTGAAACTGAAAGTCTGTGGAAAGAATACAAAGAAACTACTATCGGTTGTGCCTCATTTCTAAAGAATTTCAAAACGTCAATAATTAAAATTTCCCGTAACTTTGAAATTAATAGCAGAGTTGCTGCTTTCAAAGCAAACAGTACTCCGTTCATACCAATGATTTAAAAAGACATTTAATCTTTTATAAATGGGATTAATGAAATGTTTCTGGGCAGAAAGATAGAAGTAACTTGTTGACTTCTTTCTGCAGAAAAGTTATAAGAATTAAGGGACTTTAAAAAAATCTTATATATGGGATTTTTTTCATATCAACAGTCACTTTTGCTTGATGCTTCAGAAGAAAGTGAATTCCTCCCAAATTATGCGGGATGCAGGAATGGGGGTGAGGAAGGAACTCCTACTGACTCATGTGAACAGCTGGCACCATGAAACACCAGATAAGATTACCCTTTGCAAAAACAAGCCTAATTACAAGTCATCAGGGAATTCAAGCTACCTCATTTACATTCAGTCACTTACAAAAATAATGTTAACATTTCCAGTTTAAATGAATGATTAGTGTTAACTCTTCTTCTGTTGCATTTTCAGTAACAGAAATATGCTAACATGATATGCTACCAGAAAGCAAAATACAAGGGAACCTCTGAAAAAAGAAGTGCATTAGGCTGAAGGCACGCCACTGATAGCGGACAGCTAAGATCAAGGATGCCTTCTTGATAAAAAATGCTTTTGTTCATGTGCTGTTGCTTCCCTCATTCTGCCAGACAAATGTGTGCTTGTCAGAAGGCCATCGTGAGCCATTAATCTCCAGCACTGAATTCCCAGTCAAGTTGGCAAGAATTAGCCATGAAGTTCAAAGTTGTCCCTACTTTGATTAACCTGCTCCTCCAGCATGTAAAAATGTACCAGTAGAACTGTTCTCACCTCACAGAGGATCCTCCCTGAATCCAGCCTAAACCTGTATCTTGTTTTTAAACTGTTTTCACCTCCTCTCCCCTTTAGTCCCTCAGCATCAGCCCCAGTTGGCAACAATCAGGTATTTTTTCTATTAGTATCTGCACCTTGAGATACTTCCTAACTATGACAAATGTGGCAGCTTTTAGTGTAAGTTTAGTACCCCCGTCACATCAATGCCCTGTACCATTTCAAAAATAACTTCTTTCTATTAACACATTCCAATGTCCTTCTTCTTTACAGCTTTGTGAATGCAGAATCACACTCTACAAAGACAGCTCTGTGTCTTTACAAAGCAGCTAGTTTATATTAATTGTGCCCCTCTTGGGGAAGGTGGGGAGGAGGGGTAAGGACACAGACCTAAATGCTAATTAGTAATCATAATCATTAACTCTAAAGCTGTGGGTGATCAAGTCACTCCTTCCTGGAGCCTCCCTGACCATTCCAGTCTAACATTTTAGGTCCATGCACCCCATCGGTATATCCAGGGTACCAGGAATACTCACAGCTCCTCTAGTGGAAGAAAAGCGGGGAGGACAAGGAGGAAGGACCGGCAGGCTAATGTGGGTTGGAAGGGGAAATGTAACTATGGGCAGTAAGAAGAACATAGGAACAACCCTAAGAGCAGAGCGGATCTGGAGAGGTCACACATGAGCACGGACATAGAGCACAGCAAAGGAGACGTGTAGGCCCTTGGCACTGGGCCACAGCCACACAAACAGTCCTTAGCACAAGGAGGTGATTACAAAGAGGACAGGGAGGCATCCAAAGTGGAAGAGGTTCGGGAAAGTACGTGGTGGGCCTGCAAGAGGGGTAATGGGAATGCGAGCACCCCCAGGAGCAACTCCAGATGGGCGAGCCTCCAGCGTTTCACTCTGAGAAGCCAGCAAGGGAGCAGATCCAAGGGCACCTCTTCCCGAGTGTACCGCTGGCAGACTGTGCTGAGGTTCAGCGCTAATATGTGAAGATCCTGAACACGGTGTCCGATTTCCATCTCCCTTGCAGGTTTGGGGGTGGGGGGAGGAAGGTGGAAGGGGGGACACCAGACACATTTTTTCCTACCGTTTTGGAACAACAACAAATAGCCACAAAAGAAATAAAATAAATGGCAGAGGTACAAGAGAATTGGAAAAGCATGTAGAAAGATGCTTGCTTAGAAATCTAGAAGGTATAGTAATGTTCCAATCCAGCAAAACATCTAAGCTATGTTGAATTTTCTTCCTGCCAGTAATACCTTCCCTCACAGCTCAATATGCTTATGTGAGCAAAATATTTTAAGTAAAACTTCCAGTAAGTAGACTGTAAGGAATGGATCCAATATGTTGAAAAAACATTAAAAAAACAAAGCTAATAGCTGAAATACTGCTTTGCATGATTTATCAGTGCATGAAACACATGGGAAACTTGATCATTTTGTTTAGATGCGTCACTTAGATGCATCCGCTTTCCTGATATTGCCCGACATATTTCAGAAGGAATAAAATACCCCAAATACTGGCAGTCACCTACATGTTCTCTAAGAATCATTGGCTGCACTGGTCATCTGTAAACAGTTACAGTTAAAATTTACAGTCTCACTAGGTCAGCACAATTTATTTTTCTGTTGGCAAAAGCTTCCTGGAGATTCTCCCAACAGAAAGACAGAGGTAGGACAGAAGTACTCCTGGGCAGAATTATGATTGCTGTTAAATTTGCTGAGATGTAACAGTACTATTTATTCTGAAGACAAAACAGTTATTTGTCTCAACATGTGTAATTATAGTATCTTTAATATCTTTAATAAGCTGACTTCAATATAATTATCATCGTAGTACCTGAAAGGCCATGCCTTCTCTTGTCTTCCCCTGCCCCACTACAATTCAGCACAGACAAAGCACCACCATAGAAAGAGTGAGGATACTTGACTGGAAATCTAGAATGTATAGTAAGCTCCCAATCCAGTAAAACACATAAGCCACACTGAATTTTCTTCATGCCAGCAGTCCCAGCTGAAGCCAACAGGATCACTCATATGCTGAAAGTTAAGCCTGTGCCAAAATACATCGCCAGACAGGGACTTTTCATTTACTGTTCTCAAAACACTCAGCAAACATTTATTTTCCCAAGACAGTGGGCCATATTTGGCCATTAATTATAAAGCAGAACTCCTCATTAGCTGCTTAGAAATTAATGGCACCGGATGGCCTTTCATGGATATAATCTGTTAAAGCCTCAAGACTGTCTTACTGGCGAGTAAACTTAGCCACAAAGAATTTAAGTGACCTGTTGGAGAAACAGCGACTCAATGTGCGAGTTCGGCTCAGCACCTAGGTGTTCTACCTCCTGCTCACAGTCTTTAACCTTGTGACTATATTCGAAGAGAGGAGCATTACTAGCGTGAACAAGTGGTTACTACTGTAGAATTAAGAAAAGTTCATGCAACTCTCTCTTACCTTGCAGCCAGTCTCGAAAGTAGTGCAACCACATTTTGGGAAGCTGCCTATCCTCTTCCAACAAAACGTATGTCACATTGCTGAAACTTCTGTGAAGTTCATAAAGTAAGTGCTGGACATTTGGATAGTCTGCTTTCTGTGTCACAATATACATGTTGTAGAATGAAAAGTACTTGAACTGTGCGGCAATAAAGTCATATTCCCGTGTTTCCCGTGGTACAATGTCTGTGAGATCTAGTCCATCTCTCACCCGGGTAGTTCCATAAAGGCTGAGCCCAAGCAAACCCAGAAAAAGAAAAATAACCACAATCTGCAACAGAAAATGGAAATGCATTTGGTTTTAGGTTTTTAAAGAAACGAACAATTCATAATGGTGCACTACAAAGCCATGTTCAAAATTAACACCCACAAGTCTACTTTAAAGCTTTTCTTTCTTTTTTTTAAAAATACACATACACTAGAAGGCTAAGCTAATTTGCATTGCACTGAAGGGGCTCTGCATCATGGATGAGAAATTTATATCATAATAAATAATGGCTTTAGTTTTACTATTCACAAGCTTATGTTACTGAAAGTCACCAACACCCTCACTCATAACTTGTATTTGAAAATTATGTCTCTACAGCACTCACAAGGTAAAACTTTTAAAGTATGAAATTAACTGTAAAATTGTCAAGAATTGTTACTCCAAATGAATTCTATTTATTCCTTATATTTAATACCACTGCCAGGAAAATTTTATTACCGGGCAAGGCAGAAGTCTATTGCTGAAAAACCAGTAAATAGTTCCCTGATTACCTTAGCTTTTGGTTTTAGGAGGAATGGAGCATAATGCTTTTCTGCAAAAGATGAGAGTGTCCACTTTGTACAGGGTGGCTCAAGGCAATGCATACTGGAGTCGGAGAATTGGGAAAGCAAATCCCTCGTCGAGCTTGTGCTTTCTGGGCTCTGGCAGCTAAGATTATCTTGCGTCACTGTCACTGGCTGCACAGATATTTCTGAGCGAGGCTCTGCTGTGGTGTAGTACACCTGCGTATGAGGATCGTATTCTGTGCGCAACTGCACTGTAGACTGCATTGTAATCTGAGTTTCATGTGCAAAACTGTGACTGCTGTACGGGGGTGGAGGACTGTAGCAAGTATTGTCGTTTTCTGCATATGCTTGAGGCTCAATCTGAATCACTCTAGTGACACACGGACTGTAAGAGAACAGAGAAACATCTGTTCGCATTTAGATAGATCTTTATATTAATCAGACGAGATAGGATAACCTGCTTCCATCTGAGACTGCTACTACTACTATTAGATAGTTTATATTAATTAAGTGTAATGCTCTGATGTGAATTTTATTCTGCGCCTTTAGGAAACGTTTCACAGAGGTGAGCCTCTGAGAATATGTGCACATTTCTTGTGCTCAGGAAAGAAGAAACCAGCATCTGTCTGAAGACATTGACATCTACCCACACCACTCCATTAATTACACATGCTAATCAGGTCATACCCAGGTAGTTGCACACAGTCTGAATGCACAATACGTGTGTGAGTTTGCAACTACGTGTCTATGCTGAGAATTAAGCTATTTAGATCAAAATGTAAACACATGACATACTGAGTTCTTCTGTTTAGAACTATTAAAGTAACTGTTAAATAATATTTGGGCCTTCTGGATAAGATCTCAGACTTTTGGGAGGCAGGTTGAAACCACTTGCCATACACTGACTGAATGTTTTAAAAATTAAGTTAACACAAGCAAGGATTAATTCCTAGGAAGGATGGGCAACATGAAGAGGCAAAATTACAGAAGTAATTGAAGCATTCCCTTTATTTTAGTCTATGCAAGACTGTAACAGTTTATAAAAAAAAAAATTATCAAACCTCTTCCTGTAAATGAGAAATGACAAATTGATGATAGAAAACAGTATCAGAGATTTTTCACCAAGTGGACAAATCCTACCGAAACAAGAGGAATTCAGAATGTTGCCTTTCTAAACAAAGCAAGCTCTCATTAACTGCATTTCTTCATATGTAAATGGGCCTGAATTCCGATACACATTTGGTGCAACTTTAGATAAGGGAATAAATGCAAGGTCTGATTGTCCTGTATTTCTGAGAATCAGGGCTCCAAAATTCAAGCACATTAGGCCATCCACTGAAACTATGACTGAATCAGAAATAGAAAGCAGGAGTCCTGGCTTGGGATCAACTCCCTGTTCTAACCACTCTCTCAAAAAGAAATTTAGAAAAGTGCTTTCTCTCTTTGACATTAAAATTAAAATGTCAAACTATGACAGCTCCTAGATGGGTGTAAAAGGCTAAGGTGACACTCCATAACCAGGATTCTCCACATCCTGGTTATGACAGTAAGAGTACATATGTAGAAATGTAGCTGATCCTCTTCATTGCAGGCAAAAGCAAAAACTAAGGTAGAAAACATGCTTGATTTCTAAGCACTGGCTCCACTGATGACAGTAGAGTCCTCCTAGCCCCACTCTACACCCAGACCTGGCCGTGTATCAGGTAAGAGTCTGTGTATGCACTCTTTAGAATGGCAGTATTTTACCATTCTAAGTTACTATTGCAGCCATAACAGAAACTTTATCAAGCATTATCCTGAAATGGTACTGATCATCCTGCATTCCTCATAGTCCTATGAAATACTCAGCTAAGGGGAAGTCTTTTTACAGTTTACACATTATGTTTATGTATTTAAGTTTAAAGGCATAAAAAGCATAAAAATTAGCACATAGTGATTAACTGCAACTAAGACTTCTCAGTACCCTGAGTTACGTACAGTATTCCAAGACTATCCAATACAAGCAGCACTGGACACCTTGCAGTACCCTGTAACATTCTAAAAATACTTGAAGATATTGCTAAAGCATCAGTCTTTTATTTGCTTTCAGAAAGTTGTCCTCCAACAGTGTCCTAGTTTCAGCTGGGATAGAGTTAACTGTCTTCCTAGTAGCTGGTACGGTGCTATGTTTTGAGTTCAGTATGAGAAGAATGTTGATAACACTGATGTTTTCAGTTGCTGCTAGTAGTGTTTAGACTAATGTCAAGGATTTTTCAGTTTCTCATGCCCAGCCAGCGAGAAAGCTGGAGGGGCACAAGAAGTTGGCACAGAACACAGCCAGGGCACCTGACCCAAACTGGCCAACAGGGTATTCCATACCATATGACGTCCCATCTAGTATAGGAACTGGGAAGTGGGGGCGGGGAATCGCCGCTCGGGGACTAGCTGGGTGCCGGTCGGCGGGTGGTGAGCAATTGCACTGCGCATCATTTGTACATTCCAATCCTTTCATTATTGCTGTTGTCATTTTATTAGTGTTATCATTATCATTATCCGTTTCTTCTTTTCTGTTCTATTAAACTGTTCTTATCTCAACCCGTGGGTTTTGCTTCTTTTTCCCGATTTTCTCCCCCATCCCACTGGGTGGGGGGGGGGAGTGAGTGAGCGGCTGCGTGGTGCTTAGTTGCTGGCTGGGGTTAAACCACGACAAACAGTCAAAATGAACATACGTAAGAATGAAGGGAAAAGCATGTGTGTGTGTGTGAGAGAGAGAGTATGAGACAGAGATATTTTAACTTTTCCCCTCTGTCAGGTAAAAACTAAGATAGCAAATTTAAGTCAGTCACTAGCAATAACATCATCATAATAACATACTGATCCCGCTGCAGTGAAGAACTCCCACTCCTGACAAGGAATGGTAGCACTGATTGGTGACCATAACAAAGACACACCTCATACATCAATCTATCACACATTCTCACCTTGTAAAACAGCAGAATATATCCAGTCTCCTGTCCTCTCGACGATAAAGGTCCATGCTCAGGATAGCAGGAAAAATCAGCAGAACCATAGCAAAGTTGAATACCACCACAACTGCTGCCTAGAGATCAATCATAGGAGACGTGATGTCGTTACTAAGCTTCATGTAGGGCATCAGCTTTACAAAGAATAAAACTTCTTTTCAGTTCTCATCCGTTCACCCATTTATCATGTCAACCCATCAGATGCTTTGAAGCTTTTCCCTGAGGAAACTGGGAGATATACTTTTACATTCCCATTTCATTATGGTAGGCCTATTGTAGTTAATTAATTTATTTTAATAATAAACTTCATATTATTTTAGTACATCTGTGCCTGGACACGTGGTGATGATTTTTAAGTGGAAACCAGCCAACAAATCATACTTTTGCATGAGATTCTGCCATATTTAGAGTCTCACAGTAAAAAAAATATAGAAGCAAAAGCAAACCGGGAACTAGAACTCCACATTTAAGGGATCTGAAGTAATTTAAGCATCACAATAACATTAAAGAAAAATTAAATCAGAAATTAAATAAATGTTTAAGTAAATTTTAATTAAATTGTTCTATTTAGTAAAATATTATGCACTTGATGTACCTACTTAAAAATCTAGCCAGAAAGAACAACATTTTGGGTTTATCAGGGCTTATTTTTAAAGGAGAATCAAAATTAATCCAACACCACATAGTAAATCTATGTATTAATATGTTTGTGTTTAACAGTGCTTGATTAATGAGCCAGTCTGCCAAAATGAGTCTTAAATTGGAACAAGAATACTTGGTTTAATTTGTAAAGCGAACATTACGTAATGAAAAAAACCAACCTCCCCGCCCACCCCCTTTCAAACCGTACTTCAAACCCTTTCCCACACAGAGATTCCCAGAGAATCTCCATAAACATATGTGGTGCAGCATCTATCATTATTATTAATAGCATTTATTTGTAATGCAGAATTGTTAGGAGCACCAGTCATCACAAAGGGAAAGCCTGGGCACAGATGGGACTGGAAGATAGTTGTAAGAGCAGGAGAGACACTGGGAAAAAAATGGTTGAGCCATCAACAGGTGAAAAAACCCCCTTGAAATCCTTTTATTTACCCATTAGATAAGCAGTAGCCATCTCAACAGTAGCCCAGTTTCGTGTTAAGGAAATCGTATAAACTATTAAGTGCCTCCACCTGTTACTTCTGAAGTAACAACCACTTGGGTTAAAACAGTCATATAAAAAAGAACAAGAGTTGGGCTACAAAAATGAAGTTGCTGACTTGATATAAACAGGTCCTCCTTTTTCCAAAATAAACAAATGGCTGCTTTTGATGTTGAAATATGAGGCCTCAACACTGGCAGCTCAAAAGATGTGATATCCAAAATTCATGCTTTAAAAATTCTTGTCAAATAAATAAATTGCCTAAATACCACAATTATTATTTTTGTGTCTCTTTACCTGTGAAAATCAAAGTAATAACACACTGAATGACTTTTAGAGTTTTGAAGCTGTCAGTGTAATAAAAAAGACTAGATATTGTTTTTACTTTCCTGAGAATGACAGAATCAACTAGCTATGCAAATGTTTTCTACTCATTTCAATCATAAATATATTGCATACAAAAGTGGTTTTATTGGTGTTTCTCTTTTGTTGTCTCCAGCCTGCCTGAAGTAAGATTTTGGTCCTGCTGGTTGTCTGTAGACAGAACTACTAAAACAGAATTTACCTAATACTTAAAGCTGAATTAGTATTTAGCCATCTTTGAGAGAAAAGATCCAATGACTATTTCATGATTTATAAACGTCCACAAGAAAGGTATGTCAGGTCATAGCCAAGACTTTAAAATTAAGTGATTTCCTTTTGATCCTCTCTAGAATTAATTGGATCTGTCAGACAAACAAATGGCTGCTGTTGCAAGCAAGGTGTTTGTTGGACCTAGTTCATACAACTGCTTGCTTTATTGCTGCTAAACCAGACAAGGCTGAATCACCCATATAACATGAATAATTAGTTGTGTCTAACCAAGATCTTCTATCAAGGATCAGCTAAGATTTCTTGAGATTTGGAAAAAAGAGTTGAGGCCTGACTCAATAATTTTTACTCCTCCCCAGCACAGCTGAAAAACTAACCTAAGTCCTCTCTGTTCCTGCTCCATAAACTGCAAATACTTCATGCCTTATCAGTCCCCTTTGTAGACCCCAACGTCCTTGAATCAAAAATGCCGCTAAACCTGAAAACTAATACTTGAGTGTATGGTAGAGATGCCATTAAAGTTGGTTATATTTGCATTTGATTTTTTAAGCAGCATCAAAACTAATCCAACAACACACAGTAAATCTGCCTATTAACATGACATCGCTTTTTAAAACAACTAGATTTTCCATTGTGCCATGCCAGTCTTGATGTATGAACCCTGCAAGTAAAATATTTTTTAAAAATCCTCTGTGTTCTGATTCGTATTTAAATAGATTCCTAGAGCTTAACACCACATTTCCTATATACTGCACACTGTCTCTCCCTCATCCACCTCCCCAGCAATTCAAGGATGTAACAGTTCTCAATTTTCACAATTAAATACAGAAGATACTGTTCTTGTATCAATTTTAATTTGTTGTCCCATTAAAAAACACCCTGTGACTTGATAAAAAGAGGGAAGGAAGAACTGCTGCGGGGTGACTCAATCTCTGAACTGATGCATCAGCCACTGCTTCCCCTCCCAATACCATTTAGACATTCGGTGGCTGGGAATGGGATGTATGAGAAATGCGATCGTGGCAATACCCAATCTGTAACAATTACATTGATTGGAAAAGCACCAACAAAAAACTGTGGTATCAGAGCTTCCAGAGTACAGGCAATCTGTCAACAGCATCTAAGCTGAGAGCATGCTTAGGATTTTTTGGGACAGGGCATCTTCTCTCACCCCTTCAGAGACAAATGGTCAAATGGGAGAGGAAGGGGCTCAGACCTTTTCCTTGAGAAATCAACAAAGGTAAGATTAGTCCTAGAAGGGATAAAATGGGGCCTACTCAAGGGTGTAAAATGAAGGCATTCAGTGAAATGAGATCAGAGAGTAGTAAAAAAATTCCATTAATCAGAAAAAAATGTTGGTCACTTCCTGAGAAACATGCTCCACTTTTTGCATCTTTTCATAATGCACAGCCTAAAAATATTATTGCTGCTGCAACTGTTCACGGAGACAGAAGAATGGCACTCTGTGCTTGGAGGCAGCAAGGGAGACGGGAGCCAGGCTGGTAGGCTGGGGCCCCGCTGAAGGTATGTGCTGCTATGTGCCATTCCTGGCAGCCCACCCAAGGAGAACGGGTGTGCTGTATAGCCAGAGGTGATGAACAGACGAGGAGGTCTGTCAGGGAAACTTCCACCCTACTGCTGCCTATCTGCAACTCCCTCCTGACAGCGCAAAGACCTGGAGACCCCCCTTGCCTCCCCCCCCTGCCTTTTTCCCTGAGGCTTTAATTTTGCTTGTTAAATTCTCGTGTCAGGAGCACAGAAAGGTAAATGACGTGGGTAAAAGGAGGGAGACAAACCACTTCAGCAGAGTAAGATAACTGAATGAGCTTAAAAACTTACATTCTCTCTTTCCACAAAGCCACCACCTGGTAATGCACTTTTACATTTAGGAAAAAAACTTGTCATTCTTACAGTGAGGGAAAAAGTTAACTGCTAAGACTGATTGGGAAAAGTTCACCCCTGCTCATTAGTGAATCCACACCACTCCTCTGCTGTTAGGGGAGGAAGTTTCTGGTGTAAGCAAGAAGAGTTAGATGAATTTTTGTGGAGCTGTCTTTACCTTCTCTTTCCTGGGCAGAATTTATTCCATAACAGTGTCCGAATAGTCTGTCTGAGGAAAGAATTCAGCCGAGCAGTAGTTAACACTCTGCCTTGCCTTCCTTCATTTATACTCAAAACAAAGGGCTATGTTTAAGACATTCCTACTGCAAACTTCAAAAACTTTCAGTGGATTTCCCTGATAACCTCCCCCTTCACCACAATTTTAAGAAATGAAACACATCTGAAAACTCAGGACCTACTCCTTCGAAGTCCTGAGCACTATTACAGGTGATTCTTGTGACTGAGTAGTTGGGACATGTTCAGCATCTCAAAGCCCTAAAACTGCTTAAATAAAGGGCTAATAAGATCAACAAATGGAAAAAATTAAAATAGTGAAAAAGCTAAAAAAGTCCCTATCTGCATAATGGCATTAATATTAAAAATCTCACTTTCAAAAGGACTCATTTCCATTTTTTAAAACTCAGCAAGAGCTAACCCTAGCAAACTCCTAAGACAGCATCAGCCTTGCAGTGTTTGAGTTCCATAAAGTAAATGAACAACTCTGAGGTATCAATGAACTGCTTTAGCTGGCAGAACAGAACAGAAGCTGAGAAAGAAGAAAGCATTTATATGCAAAATATGAGTTTCTAACTAGAAGTTGAGCTTGCAGATGCAGGAAACCATTTATTCTCCCTCAGCAGCTGGTTTATTTTACAGATACTGGGCCTCAAAAGTTATGGAAACTTTGACAATTATCTTGCCATGTCTTAAGAAAACTGAATGAAGAGCAAAACAAGGTCAAGAGCAATCCTTTTTTAAGTCCATCTGTTAAAAATTCACTATCTACATGAGAAGAAGGCAGCATCTGTGAAAAGTAAATGCAGTATTTCATTGCTTTCTAAGTCTTGCTAGGAACCTATCAAAGACGGCAAGCACTTCTTGTTTAAACAAGCCTGAGTAAGAGGGAGAGGGAGGAAGAAGGCTGTAAATAAAGAAATCCATATATAAATACAGACCACCCAAAATCTGCCATGGTTATCTGATTCTGAATGCTGTGATTAATGTATCACCTGATTTTGATTTTACCTGGTGAAGCTAGGCAAAGCAAGTAATAGATGTTCCTTTCTAACAACAAAGGATGTTATTTTAGTAGTTCCTAACTTATATACATATCATTTATATATATTGCTTTAGCATCAATAAATCCTCATTACAGGTCTCCAGCTGCCTTTTTTTTGCACTTTTTCCATCTCTTATATACATATAAGGGATTACTATGTGCAAGCAAAGACAAATTACACATGCATGTGAGAAAAGATTGAGCAACTCAAACATTAATTTCTGGACACCCAAATGTTCCTACACATAGATTCCATATTAATCACTGCCTTAAAAAGGACTTTGATCATCATGTTTTTATTCTGAATAATATCAACATGTTCATACACGAATATGTTGAAATCTCACTGGAAACTTTTTGTTTGTCATTTTGCTATGCAGACTTAGTTTTCTGAACTTTCAGTGATTCAGTCTACAGCACGGCAGCAGGCAAAATGAAAAGACTTTAGGAAAGGTATATTTAACTTATACTCAGATTACAGTAACAATTACAGCTGTTGTCCCCACATATGTTCCAAAGGCAACCTGTCATGTTCTGATGTGAAGAGTGAGAACAGAGAAAGGCTGAGCAAAATTTGATCAGATAAGAATTAATTTTGGTGGCTCCCACTCAACAGCTCAGCAGTACAATTAGGACAAAATGGCTCATCTCTGTTGAGTACTTCTTATGAGATGCATTTAGGCTGAAGTAACTTCTGTAAAGCACAGGTACTACAAAGCCTGACAAAACAAGCCTTCTCCTCTGATTCCTTGTGAAGATCTCCAGTATCCTGTCAGCTGCTTAAGGTACATGTTGAATGTTTGAAATTGGGCCACAGATTTAAGAGACATAAATAACTTCTTCCAAGAGAATAAGTGTTACACTTCCAAAAATATTTCACACATTGACACTGGTCTCTCCCATAAAATAAAACAATTCACTGTCACATCACCTGTAAGAAGAGACATCTAGGTTTTGGCAAATTAGCAGAGCTAAATACTGCTAACCATTCAGGACTAAGGATCTAGTTTTAGTTGCCACAGACATCTGCTAAACAACGCAGAAAACCACCAAGGCCTTTACTTTCTCTATTGTTCACTACCAAATTGCCTATTGAGAAGGAAATGGCAAACAAATTATTAGTGCTTATTACTAACATAACTGCAATCGCAAACAGTTTACCATTTTACAGCTTAATGCAGGCATACTTAAATCTCTGAAAACAGCAATAATTGCCAGATGTATTAAGAAAAACTGCAGCCCTTGCTTCCTCCGGGTAGCCAAGGGCTCAAGGAGAATGAAAAATGACTGGAGAACCAGGCTACAGCAGAAGAAAAATAACTACTGAAAAAGTATAGTTTGCCTGCTCTGCACCAAGGTCAGACAGTGCTATAAATCGCTTGTGTCAGGGCAGAAACTCCCAAAGCTTTCTTCAAAGAGCCCTTGCTTTTAGAAGAAAGCTTTCTCCAGCATCCTTAATATTTCATATTCCTGAAGGTATATAATCACAAATACAAGAAGACAAAGAGAGAAAGGGAGAGTGAGCGATACATGGTTCAGCACATAAAATTCACATTTTCTCTCAAAGCAGTTGGAACGTAAAATTCTTTAAGTTTTCTCCAAGTTTGCTAAAATTACACTGGGAGTAAGGCAGTACAAACTGCTGCAGTAGTAATTAATATGGCAAATGCATATTGGCTGTTGCCATTGCACTTTAGTTATAGTTTATAAGAGCAGCAAATTGGACAAACATGAATGAATGAAACGATTAAATTGCTAGTGAGGAATGTTACAGTACACACTACAGTACAGTCTACTCCTCTTGACTTAAGAATGCAAATTGTTCTGGAGACTTGTTTCTGTTTAGTTGCATACATCTTGTTTTTTGCACTGAACCCAGCTCTGATGGGGCATGGTATTCTTTCACCTGCTAACAGGATGTGAGAGACTCCAGGCATGAGAAATGGGAGGAGCAGACAGCAGCTGTTATTACCCAGATCTATGGTAAACAGAGACCACACTGCAGCAGCACTGAACACAGACTTTAACACTACCACTAACAGGTATCATCACTGGCCTTTCATGATGGGACCATGCATAAGAGCTAGCAAAATACCATACAAACTTACTTGGAGTGAAAATGCTCGTAAAGCAGGAATAGGGATTAAGGCAGCCATAAAGAAAGCAGTAACATTGCTGATAGATGTAAGGGCTACACTTGCTCCTGTTCGCTTCAAACATTCACCTGTTCTGTCCTGCAAAACAAATGACGTATCTTAAAAGTCAAGTGAATAAGGTGGTGTCCTGCAAATGAAGGGGTCATCCTACAGATGTAACACAGTAACAGTGAAAAATTACTACCATGAAATTCTGAATACAAATGTGCATTTGAGAGTATGTGAGAATAAAGGATATACTAAGTATACTGTTGAGCAGAAAAGCAGATGACATATGAAATGCTCATGGTTTTTTTTGATGGTAGAAAACATTATCAAAGCTGATTCTAGCTTCAGAACACTAAGTTACTGACATTCTATCAAATATATCTGTAATAAAGTAGGATGTATGTTCTACCAGTGCAGTCACTTGGTGTTCTCATTTTTCAGACAATATAAGCATATATTAACAGCACAGAGGCATAACATAGCTAAACATCTTGAAGAAGTATGTAACAAAACAAAAAACCAACCCAAAACCCAGGGACTACACACAAAGAATGCAGATAAATCAAAATAAACACGTGACCCTTTCCCAACCCAACAGGCTATTCTGAAGCATATGGAAGTTACAGTAGAGCAAGGTTGTAGTGCCTGCATGCCAAACCAGCTGGGAGGAGCACATGGAAGACACTGCTTGTACAAAACAGAATGGGCAAATACACATTGCTTTTAAACGGTTTGCACTTCGGATATGAAACTCTGGACTGAGGGTAAAAAGGTCAATAAAGGGAAAGGATCATAAAAGTGCACCACCTCAGATTTCGTAACATTAGTAAGTCATGCTTTGAAATGTTCATGGTCAATTACAAACATCAGAAAAGAAAAACAGAGACAATTATTCAGAATAATGCAAATTTAAAGCCATAACAAATAAGTAAAGGTAACAGTTGATACAAATACAAAAATTGTTTTCTAAGCTGTCCTCCTCCTCTTTCTTTTCACCTTAACATTTTTGTGTTCCTCCACTAAAAGCATTCTATCAGTTAATTGTCAGACTCGTATTTGAGTTTGTTCCTAAATTTACATCAACTTTCACCAAAATTTTGGGCAGAATTTGGATTATGTAAATTAGCCTTTATATGACAGCTATAAACTAAAATTTCAAGACAAAATAAATCTGAGACACTATAAAAAAAAAAGGAAGCAAAAAAGAATGTGAACATTCCAAAACATTCTAGGATCACACATATTGCCGTAATTTCCTATTTTGACAGAAATAAGAATTTCCAGACCCTAGGAAAAGCTATTGAGAAAAAAAAATGGGTTTTTTTAATCACTACTAATTAATTCTGGATACAGTTATCTTTTCCTATATGAAGCCTTTTGTTTTATCTTCCCCCAAATCCCTATTTTGTCATTACCTCGAATGGAATTCTCTTATTCTGCCCTGTTTCGCTAAATGCATGTGCCAGAAGGAAAACATCATCTACACCAACTCCAAGAGCAAGAAAAGGCAAAACCTTGGGGGAGAAACAAAACAAACAAAAATCAAGAAGGTTGTTTTATGACCTGCCATGCAGCTAGCCATTAAATGGCTAATTAAAGCAACTTTTACATTACACTGTACACAAATCTAAGGGTAAAATGAAAATCAAAAGGATGCAATACAGCTAATAACTTTTTTTCTGGAATACTGCTGAGGAACTTGCACTATACCATTTACAGGTACAAAATCTCACCAAAAGTAAAGTTTTGGGTAGACAAAGAATATCTGATAATAATTCATGTTACATTCAAAATAGTTTCAGAATTTGAACATCCCGATACATTCAGATGCAAAGACAAAACCTGCGGCTCCTTATGTACAACTGGATGCCTCCACTTGTATCAAGACACAGAAAAATCAAATAAACCAGGATCTAGTAATTAAACAAAATACATGCTACCTGCCTTTTTCCTTAATACCGTTTGGCAGCACGATCACTTAATTTCTCACAGCACAAGCTACGAGACAGGACAAAGGCACAAGTAAAGATATAGAGCCAAAATACTTCTGCAGCTTTTTTCCCCCTCAAAGATTCAGTTGTGTTCATTTACTAACAGAGTACTTGTAATTTAACAGCAGACTTGTGTCTCCTAAATACCTGAGTTGTGGCAGCATTAAAGGAAATTCCAATCAATGAGCACAGGCCCAATCCTGCAGCCACCGAGAGTGCAACCAACAAGACTCCTGCCAGCCCCACGGCACCCTGAGACTTGGCACAGTCCCACCCCAGCATTGTTAAACAGGCGTAGGCAAGCTAAAGCAAGGGGGTGGGAGGGGAAGGGAGGGATGGAGTTGGGGGAAAAAAAGGCAAAATATTAAAATGGATCCTTTTCTAACAGCTATCTCTCCCCACCGAAAATACACATCCTTACAAACATTTGTAAATAGAATAGACACATCACAGATGTTACACAGAGGAATAAGTGACAAGCCTGAGGCAAAAGTTTACAAACTGTAGTTTTTATTTTAAATGTGCCTAAAATGTTCTGGACTACTGACTGGTAACAACAGAGCAGATATTTAAGCCCTGCTCTACTAACAGGCAAAATTAAATAAATGTATTGTATTACCATTAGTAAGTAGCCACTAGCTACTCTGATAACACTGACATCAGAAAATGACTTTAGGATGTCATCCAGGGTGGTCGTAGTAAAGGAGAGCACCTTCTGAGTAGAGTTTTGTGCAACACTTTGATGAACCACCTATGAAAAGAAAAATAAAACTTGGTATGACTAAAGAAAAATTCATTACCATCTTCTACAGCACACATCTGAAATCAACTACTTTTTCATTCATGTTCCTGCGAAAGCCCACACCCTACACAGAGATTACGCTGATAGTACACAAATGTGTTTGGTAATTATTTCTTGCAAGCTACTGATTATCAGACAAGAATTTGCATCCTTCAGGAGAAGCTACTGCATTCCCAGCCCATTCCAAACATTTTAACTTGAGTCCTCTTCCCATAGCTCCACCCTGGATTTGCTGCAGTATGCGTTTTGCCAGCGATCTCTTTGGGGTGCTCCTCTTTCCCCCTGCCTGGCCATTTGCAGAGGTCAGAAGCAGCGCAGCAGAGGTCAGAGCCTGGGACACAGAGGCCAGGCACTGTCACACAGCCTCCCCACCCAGGCTGCCGCGGGGAGAGCAGCCCATGGCTGGCTAATGTTTTCCAGACACCTTTAGAACAACCATGCCAACCAAACGCTGTTAAATTCCACCTAGCTCTTTGGTTCCTTCTCAGCCCAAGCAAAGCAAAAATGTCCCAGACAGCAAGGAGCAAAACCCTCATGGCTTCTCACATGTGAATAACCAAGCAGCTTCTTAATTGGGCTGGGGGTGGGGGTGGAATCAGCTTAAAAAGTCGGAGGCAATCACTCAGTTCTGGTGTAAGCATCTTCCTTGAAGAAATATGGTAAAAAGCCGTGACAGAAGGCAGTGGATTTTAGCAGGACTTTATAGTATGATATCTAGGTTATTTTCAATTTTACCTCAACATACATCCTCTGCCAGGCTTCCAGAATTGCTGCTGCCTTATCCTCGTTCCAGTTGATATGTGAAACATATTCATACCCCTTGAAGTGCTCATACATTTGCTTAGGAGTCATTAACTGAAACATGGTTTGCAAAGCCTGGGCACTGTGACATGGAGAGAAGGGAGAGGAGGAAGAGGCATAAAATGAGCTTTTCCAGGAAATTATTTTCATAGCATCAAGTCCCAAATGAGACCCTAACAGGAGCTAGCATCTTCATTTTACAGGACACATGCTTGTATTAAAATTGAACAGAGTATAATTATTCTACTGTATATCTGGTGCAGCTGTACTGGTCTATGCAGCGTTGAGGCTTAATCTGGTTTCACTGGTGAAGTTAATGAGAGTTTTGCCATTATTTTCAATAGGATCAGTTTCAGGAGCAAAGAATGTAATCCTACAAATAAGTTATAAAGTTCATGATAGACAGATTACTGTGAGGACGCCACAGGAACAGTTTTTTCTACAAGATCTTGTAAATGCTGCTGGCAATTTGTCATTTGAAGACCTTGGTCTTTTTCATCTCTTGGGAGAGAAATGCCAGATTAAACTCCTGATGCCTGACAAGCTGCGAGGAGCACACAATGGCAATAACTATCCATCCTAAACTTCCACAGTATGCAACTGTATCCAACAATTTTTAAAGCTTAAGGCATTATTTTATTTTTCACTAAAATATATTCTTTGGCTACTTGTTGAAAGACTTATGAGTGTTTAATGTGAATGTAAAAAAGGTCAATATTCATATTAAAAGTTGTAGTAAAACTTCCCTGTATTAACTACGGAAGAATTATGCTTCATTTAGTTTAGTATGACCTACATTTTTCAGAACAGTTCTATTTCACAGGTCTTCTCCCCCACTGAAGTCCAGTGTTCCATGACTTCTTCAAGAAGTCTCAAACAAAGGGGTTTGTTTTATCACTCAAAACTGTATTCAAGATGTAGGGACATAAAAATAGACTCTTCTCTATATCGATCGTGAACAAAAGGTTCAGTGGAGATTTTGGAATTCTAAGAGAAATCAAATGAGTGAGCACATTATACAAATTATTTTTTTTTCCCTTTTTCCTTTGATCGTATTTCAAAACATGATCAAAGTTATTCAGTGCTTTAAACACTGTTCAATGCTTTATACATACATTCTAAACAACAAAGTTCCAGGAAAAAGCTTTCTTTCTGAGTGACATACACCATCATTCTGAGGTTAGAAGCAGGAAGCAATGATGCCTCCTTAAATTTAAACAACTGCCTAATCACTCTTTTAAATTCTGTTCTCTTGAGGCACGTCCTCCCAAACTGGGATTCATAATACACATCAAGGGCAGCAGATTTTGCATGATCCTCCCCCTGTGCCCAAAACCCAAACTCTAACAGAGAAAAACTTTGAAATTTTCTTTAAACATCGGTTTACCTGACAAGTTTACCAGAAGTGTTCTTGACTGTACCACCTATAATCAACTCCTCCTGCCAATGCATGTATTTTCTTGACAGTCCATAGCATCCACCACTCAAAACAAGGGCTACATCAAGAGGCTGGAAAAAGTTACAAAGAAGCAATTAATCAGTTTCATAACTTTAGACAAACTCATACCCTAATTCAACCCCCAGTGTACTATAATAATGGATATTGAAGACAATCTAGGAGGTCTACAAAGAGAAATGTGTTCAACAAATCAAGTTGAACAATCAGCCAGATACTTGTTGACCAGATGGCAATTTCTCCAAAGCCTGACGTGATTGATAAAGGGATATACAAAATTGGGGCCCATGACTTCAAATTCTTCACAAAAATCAACAGAACCGGCACTAGTTAAAGGAAGGCTTTGCTGCATGGTGTGAGTGTATAGCAGCAGCTGTATTCCAGCAGTGGCTATGTCTGTCTGAGGCATCAGATCTGCTGAAATGCCACATCACTGCATTGCCACACCCAGCCAGTAGCTGACAACTGTACTCTCACTCTGAATATGTGGGGTTAAGCACTGCATCACAGAATGAGGGAAAGTTCGTGGCTGTGGGCTAACAGCATATAACAGGAACAGAAAAATGACATCACTCAAGAACATGAACTATATATAGCTTGGAAGAAAATGGTACCTTCTTCTCTCCCCTCTGACCTCCCCCCTACCCCTGCCTCCCTTGAAAAGATAATGCACAAGGACAAGCAAACTTACTTTGGAGGAATTTTTATTGGGAGCTGTGATTGGGCAATCGGGATCAGCAGGATTCAGGCAAGGTCGATCCATATAACCATGACCAACCTCCGCTTTATTCAGCATTTCTTCCCAGCTCTCCACTTGGTAGTTTATTTTCTTTAACTCTTCCAAGAATTCTAAGGGGTCAAAGTTGATCCACTGCAAAGGAGGCTTCCCTCTGCAAGAGAAACCAGGAGAAAATGACACATGCACAAAAGACAAAAGAAGTACTGAAACAAACATACTTTTAAAATTCGTACTTGCACAAATAAATTGAGTTATGTTGTGTGACAAATTAAACCTTTTCTGGTAAGATTGTTTCATAAAATGTAAGGCACGTTTTAATTAGATTTGTTAATGTACTTTTCTTGCAGCCCAGTTGTAATTTTAACAAAAATACTCAGTTCTTACAAAGTTATTGTATAAAATGGAATATTCACAGGTTAAAAATACTTCCATTTACAAGCAAAGCAAAACAAATCATCAAGCACCTAAATACAAAAAAGCAGCCAACTGCTGCTTCAAAGAACTATGGGGGGAGGGGAGAGGGAAAGAAGAGAGGGGGCTGAGGAAAGAAAGCCTTTCTCATAGTATCAGATTACTTCTTGCTAGTCTAATAATCATCTCGCAAATGTAATCAATCAATATAGCTGATCTTTGTTTATCTATAACAATACTGAGCTCCTTCAAATGCTCTGGCAGCTTGACTATCAACCATCAAGCTTTCCTGCTACCATGGCTGTCACCACTATCGCTGTCATGTCTCCCACCCCCCACTTCTGAATTTGTGATGTTGACAGACTAGAAAGGCTTTTGGCTGCCTTATTCTGTGGTTCAAACCACACTGTATCTGCTTAACCAGGCTTAAGTCATTATTCTGAATCTCCCAACCAGAAAACACAAACCCCCTTATTTCCCCATCTAAAACTGTACACTAAAGGTTAAGAGATGGCCATTGCAAATTGCTTTTACAGAGACATGCAAACCAGGACAGAAACAATAACTCAAATGCTAACTCTTGCATAATTAACAGAAAATGCCTGCACAGATTAACAATTAACTCTTTAAAGGATTCAGGGCATATAATATCACACTTGTAAACTGTGAGAAACCACCCATAAAAGATACTATATGGTTTCTTTAACGATCTCATAAGCAAAGGATTTGTTCTTTATTCCTTAGGAAGACTTGAGATTTAACCCAAGACATTTTCTTTGGAATAAAATTCCCAGCCAATCAGTGTTTTTGTATTTTATGAAGAAAAAAAACAACCAACCAACCAACCAACCAACCAACCAGAAACAAGTTTATTTGGGGTGGGGGGGAAGCATAAAATTCTTAAAGCTTGAATTCAGAACTTACATTTTATTTTGCATGCTAGCAGAACAGGAAAAATAACATAGTATTTAAATCAATGCCTACAAATCATCTCTTAGAAACAGGAAAATCTTCGTTCAATGAAAAAAAAATCCATGCATATTTTCTGTAGAGACACTACACTTTATCTTTTATTTTTCTGTTAAACCAGAATATGAATAAAAAATGGGAATGCAACTGAAAAATCATACACAGTTATACAATTAAAATCAGTCAGACCAGAAAGTTATAAAAACCATGCTTACAATAGGTAGGCAGTTCCTGACTGTAGCTTTGCTCCTTCCCAGAAGCAGTCCAAAGGAGTGATAATTAAGCAAGGATAAAGATATTCTATGATCTGTTAAAATCAGAAAGGGGAAAAACACATTTATACTAGAATATAATGAAAGCAACATGAGCTGAATCATGAGAACACATAAATCTTATAACTAAATGCCTACTACATGTACCTGGTCCATGTAACCTGCTTCTGTGATGAGTTCTCCTGATTTATAACACAAATGTTCCAATTTCCACTGTCTGTAAGAAATATAAAGAACAAATTTTTTTTTCTTGCACAATTACTGAAAAGTCATTTTTAAAATGTAGCAGACATTTAAAATTGCAACTCATACACACATATTGGCCTCTAGCAGCAAATCATTGAGAAAGGCAAATATTATTCAGCATAGATATACACCACCTCACAAAAAAAGCAAAGGCCTTTCTTTTTGTAATTACAGACTAGACAGTTGTTTCAGTTAGTCTCACATTCTCTGTAAAACTCATTAAAAATAATGGTGCTGCTTTTGGACGTACAGGCTAGTCAACACATGCTAAAGGGACAGAAATCCAGTGACTTAAGATATCACTCAGTGACACAAGTGAGAAGCCAGCTCCAGCTCAGAGGACTAGGATATTCCCAGCTGACCCACCCAGGCAGGAAAAAAGAAACCACTAGGATTTCTGCCTTCCTTTTTCAGCTGTGTTACAGCTTCCACTGCCATGACTTCTAACGCCTTAGACAAGGCGGGAGCTGGGTAAAATAACTGGAGCCTTGGCATTAGTTCACTGAGGCATCAGTTGGATGTGCAGAAAAGATGTGCTGGAAGACAGGGGGCTTCATGCCTTGCAGGCAGTGCCCCTGGGCACATCATCCTGTAAGTAGTAACCCTGGAGGAACCACTCTTCAGGGAGACATCTCACTAGTCCAAAGCTGGTACCTACCTTTATTATTTTTTTGTTGGACAGCACACAACTCCCAACCTTCAATATGTGCACACAGACACTCTGAAGGCCAACTCTGTTATGTCTGTTATATAAATAGCTATTATTCCACCCACTGCCATTTCTCACACCTCTGCATTTCCCTTTATATCCAAACTATTGGAAGGATAGTAACCTGTGCCGCTGTTCACAGTCATTATGTACCTCATGACGGTGTCAACTAGTGAACTGAACTCTAATATGGAAAGATTTCCAATGTTAGTAATCCCGTCTATAAGGTCCTGTGTTTAAAAGCACAGACATCACTCCTTTACCAAGACAAATGCTGGATACTGTAGCACTGCTGCTCACAGGGGTACATTCTCAGAATCTCTTCCAACACCACCTACCCCATCTTATTTGTTAGAAGCCAACTTGTCACTGCTACCATGCTACAACGTCAAGCATCAGAAACCGGTGACATTCAAACGAAACCAGTCCTAAAGGGAAAGGCTCTGAAGTGCTAACCATTTAAAAATACAGGGAGGGAAGCATGTGTCCACTTTTTAGCCCTTAGAGATGATCAGGAAAACTTTTGCTTTTTCCCTTACCTGTTGTACATATAGACGTGTACTCTGCTGGCCTGAAGTGCGGAGTCAAGGTGCTGTCGGAGTGCTTCTGTTGTTAGTACATTAGCACCATCTTCCTGTGGAGTCTGGATCATGAGCTGGGGGTTAAACATGGCCTCTTCTCCAATCTTCTGCCGTGTGTAATTTAACTCCCGACTCACACGTCCACCAACTGATGGATAAATATCAACACCTTTGTGTTATACAGTAACTGCTTATTCTGGGTTCACTTGATGAGCACTCTCTGGTCAGAAAAACTTGACCATGCGCATGGACTATTTTGTCTCAAACTGATCACAGTGTAACTCTGAAACTAATAACTACTTTATTTTAGTAACACTGCAACAAAAACCATATTCCTCATTAAAATACCATTGCCTCTACTGCACTAAAACATTGATGCATAAACTGGAGCCTCCGTTTATTCTACATTGTAACCAAAATCCCATATGTAACAATTAAAAAAAGAAAGAAAAAAGAAAAACCTTTTCCTTGCAGACCAGACCAAACACTATGTTACAATTTCTTACACTTGCATAAACAGTCTGCACCAAGAACACATTTCAAGATAAATGGCTTTAATTTACACTCTTCTAAATAATTTGGCAAAGGCAGGAGAATGCTTCTCTTCAGTTAAAAAAAAGGGAGGAGGGAAAGAGTGAGAGAGCATGAGTGCTCCTTTCAGCCTTAAATAAAAAAGAAAAAATACCAAGGTCACATAAAGAGATGCAGTTTTGAGCGTAGCAGAAAGGACTGTCTACAGCTAATTTATCCCAGTGGTCCAGTACCTGCATAACATGCTGTGATACAGATCATACATGTGCAACATCTGTTTTTAAACCCACATGAGCTGAACGGTGTGCTCCATATTAAAATATGGTGGGAAAAAAAAAGAAAAAAGAAAAAGGTAGAGGGAGACTGCAAAGTCAACAGGCTCTAGAGGGAGCCATATTCAATTTGCCTTGCCAGAAAATATTACGTAAGAATGGAAAATTATCTTCCCTCTTACAAAAAAGCATTCAGCTAGAGTTCATATACTTTATATAACCTCCCCTGTAGTCTCTCTAGCAAACGGCATGTGGGAGGCGGGGTCAATTAATTCAGCCCATTAGCTGAATCAAGACCACATCCAGATGAGAAGGACAAGAATACCACCAACATGTTGTTTCCATCCCTTACAATTTATTACCTTTATTGCTCTGCTAAGTCCAACTTACAGACCTGGTCTAATTTGTTACATTTTTTTCAGTCTTAGTCAGCTTGGCACCAGTGATCTGAATTACTGCCAAAGTTTAGTTCTGCGACAGTGTGAACAGAAATTAGGCATGTACATCTATCTCTTCCTAGCCCATGTAACGGAAGACTGATCTGTAACCAGTTGGCAGTGTGGGAGATGACATTCCCAAGCCTGAACAGGGACACACTTTTTCAATCACTTGGGCCCTCAACCTACCCATAACCCACCCTGGGGCTAAAAGGACCACCAGGCAAGAAGCTGGGCCCCTGCATGGATAAAGCTGTCAGAATGAGACCCTCAACAATTAAACCATACAGTCACGCTGGCACGAAGCATTGCTTAATTTCTAGTCCAAGAATTCTTTGAAGAAATAAGTGTTTCCACAACACACGCCATTTTTTCAGCCTGTCACATGTGGCATTACCTCCTTCATACCAAGTAACAGACACCAGCTCACAGTAAGAAAAAAATAAAAATCAAAGTACAACCTCCTTACCTAGAGTTCCTTTATAACTTAACATTCCTCTTACTACAGTGAGAGAACATACCATCATTAACACTGCATATGCATGGTAACAAAAAGCTATTGCTAATTTTTATCAAGAATTAAACCCTAAAAATACTTCCACTCATCAGGCTCATGTTCATGCTCATTGCTGTCTTTCCCCACCAACCAGTAGCCTATGATACGCTAACAGATTTTGCTTCATCCTACAGGAATGTGGGGTGGGGGTAAGGGAGCAGAGTTATCCTAATCTGTATGTCTTGGAACCAGAGCTTTCTTTTGCAGTCATTTACACTGCAAATACTTCCAAAGACAAATGTCTCTCTCCCTCTTTTGTGTCTCAATGCCAGCCAAGACAATAAAGCCCCAATTTTATGAGGACTGTGGAGTTTACCATAAACTTCTAGTCCTGGTACTATATTCTCTCCCACCCACACTGTCCTTTTGAATTTAATCAGGACTTGAACCAACAAATCATACTTCATGCAAGACAAAGGGCGGCATTCCTATCTCTGCTGAAAGTGACCAACTGTTTACTATCAACAGAAATGATTGCTTCCTAATCAACGTCCTGTCAAACCACATTAACTTCACTGAACAAGGCAGATTTAACTAATCAAAATTGCATCACACAAGTCAGTCATCAGAACAGAAGCTGGTTTTTTTTCCCTTTTAACATTAGAAACAGGAATAGCAAAACCACCCAAGAAGGCAGGCACACGTTCCAGAACCCAGCAGCAGATCTGCTGCGCTTTCTTCTTAAGGCATTACACCATTTAATTATTTCTTTGATGGGTCTGTTACGTACATTTCTTCAGCCAAATAGAGTAAAGATAACTCCACAGGCAAATGTAGATACTTTATACAACATTAACACTCAGGTACCAAGAAATTATAAATGTAGATTGCAGAGGAAAATTCTGACTGACAAAGTCAGATTATGTGAAAACATATGGACAGACCAGAAGCAAGTGGATATGTCAGTGGCCTTTCAATGTATCAGAAGTAATAAAAAGCAAAAGTGAAGGCAAAAAAAAAAAAAAAATTTAAAGTTTCTACCAGTTATGGCTTCATTTATTTTAATTGAACGTTTGCAAAGATCACTGGAGGCTGCCATACCCAGAGATCTTAAGCCTCCTCCACAACCAGCACAATCAGCTGAATGTGCACTTTTTAAAAATCAAGCACTCTTGACGCCTTTTTTTTTTTTCCCCCAGACTATCCACAGCTGGTGCAAAAACCTAGGAGAGAAACCACTAAAAAATGTCACTGAAATGCACCTGAAGCCTCTGGCCTCGTTGTGCTAAGGATACGCAATACTATGCTCAACACTTGCACACTCTGCAGAAAGTAATTCCTTACACTTGTAAGAAAAAAAAAACCAGCCACACATTACAGTCATCATAGGATTTCCACACTATAGGACAAATGATGTAATGGAAAATATGACCAATGGACAAAATGCTGGTGTTTTTCAGTTTTCCCTTACGGACTCTCTTTTCTTATATTTGGTGACAACAACATTTTACACTCAAAATGCTACTGACTTAAATTGTATGTATGGCATACTATACCAATACTTCCCATTTTATTCCACATCAGACAGAACTATTTCACTTCAATATGCCGGTGACAAAATCCACACATCACTCTCCTTTTCTGATACATCAAAAGCCACTTGATGGCATTGGAGTCCTTTATTACATGACTCCTTATTATTTAGTGCCAAGATAGCTGAGTTGGTGGCACAAATTCCCACAAGCCAAAATTCTGATTTAAATAACAGATCGGTACATTGTCTCCTGGCCAGTGGTAACACAATGCAGCAGTTTGTACACTGTCCTTCCAGCAGTGTCATCAGATTCTGGGTGTTTGCCTACTAAAAATGAGATACTATGCCATCTGTACAATTTAGCTAACAAACTAAAAAAAAGGAAAAAAAAAAATCACAACAAAGCAGTAATGCCAGTGTCCTGGCACCACTTCTCACTTAACGTATCAGTTTCTAATTCTGAAGAATGTGTCTGAAGCACAGCGTTGAACATGAGACAGTTTTACTGACAGCATCTTTGTTGCCGAGTATTAGTTCTTGTTAAAAACCTGTTTTCTCCAGAGAAATGCAAAATGTCTTCTCCTCCCTGCCCCCGCCCCCAGTATCCACACGCTTCCCTCTTAGCTCTTTGCCAGAACACATGAGCTCTGCCTTGAGCAAGTCAGCATCCCCTACCTTGAAACACACTGCTGCTCCTCGTAACTTCCCCACTGACTTGAGCGGAAGCTGGTCAAGGTACTAAATTCCTTGCCCCTTCTGAAGGGCCTGAAGAGAGCAGTAATTGTCAGTATGGACGCTGAGTTGCTGAGAACTGTGTAAGGACCACCGTGTCTCCCTCCCCCAAGAGCAATGAACAGCTGTCAGGTGGTAACAAGTTTTAGTCATCCTTAACTTGAGGCAGACCTGAACCCATGACCTATAGGTGAAAGGCTCTAGATCCCATTACCAAGCACTGGGGTCACAGTCCCAGTGTTTCAGTCATCACATATTAAAATGCTTTGGTGCATCTGAAGTGAGAAGCACCCAGAAAAACAAAACTGCTTGCCTCTACTGTACATTCGCACAACACTGATGCACCATAAGAGTGAAACCAAATTTGTTTTCATTGGCACAATTTCTGACAGTTCCTTCGACTGACTTGCTAACAACTTCGAAGTTACTGGGTCATTCAGCTCATGTGCTCATGTCACTGTCTTACCTACACCTTTCTCACGATTAGCATTCAAAATTTATGTGGCATTACACTAACATGCTTATAAAGAACTCTGGAATCCACGACTTGGAACTGCAGTCCCTTCCACGCTGAGTAGTCTCAGGAGTAAGTTTGACCTCTGCTACACTAAGAGATTGACCCTAAATGAAGCAATGAGTGATAGCCAAAAATCACTGCTTGTTAATTTACTGTCTGGTTGCTCACAAGGCATGAAATATTTATTTTTCAGAATATCTTACAATGTTCCATTTCAGGTTACTGGAACTGCGTCACACAGCCTGAGGTTTTGTTATTTTTTTCGGACATGAACACTACCTCTATTAACCATTCAGTAGTTACCTTGTGCACAACTGTGCAACAAGTAGCTTAGTAGACAGCAAGCTCTCTCTGAAAGAGAAATTCCTGAGAGCCAAACAGTTGGGATGAAAATGTTTCCCTACCAATGTGGAGGACAGACTTTGAGAAACCAAAGCCAAGATTTCCAGAAATACCTACTGGTTTTGGAGCCTAAGTTCTTCTGTGACAAACTTGAGGAGCGTGAATGGAGCAAAATTTTCTGGAGAACCTCTCTTCTGAAGACTATGGGCCTTAAGCTGTTTCCACCTAAGCACTTGCGGGGAGGAGCAGAAACATTTCTGCTGTGTTTGAGCAATGCCATCTTTTTGATTTTTTCGAGGACTGTAAGTGTGTAGCACTAAAGCGGTCTGGCCCAGACTTTTGACAGTGACAACTCAATGCAATAAAATCATACCTCTAATAGTCACGGACACCTCACACAAAAAAATGTTTTCATTTCATCCCTCCAAAAGATGCTGACCCTTTTTGATAAATCAGATGTGTAGATTAGTACCCCTTACAATGCTTCCCTTATGGTCTGAGCAATAGCCAATGCAGGCAACCTCTGGAATTTGCAATACCTGTTATCACCACAGTGGGAACCAAAGAGAAACAGAAAATAGAAACCCTTCATGACTCAGTAACCACACAAAAACAATGACTGAGAATAATATCCCAATGTCTTCAACCTTTACCAGCCAACCCAAAAAGCAGCAGTGTGCAGAAAAAGAGAACAGCCCAGACTTGCAAGGAGACCGGACAGCCCCCAGCTAGGTGATGCGCTTCACCCTGGGCAAGAGCCGGGGAAAGCTGCAGGCACCTTGCCTTCTCACCCTTCAGCACCCTCGTCCTGCCAGGATGGGAACCAGGAAGGGTCTTGGGTCTTCATACCTCTCTCCCTGGCATCCTACATAGCCTATCTCCCTCTACTTTGACTGCTGTTAAGGGTTTCCTTCTACTCCACTTCCTCACGTAACCTCTCCTTGTGCTGTTCCCGTCCGCACCTCTATTACACACGTATACTGGTGTTACTCGAAAAGTACAAAATGAAACTAGTTTCAGTTCATTATGATGGTATGCAGATAAGCCAGCCAGCCACAGCTCTGCCTCCCTGTCCTAACCGCATACCGGGATTAGAAGGGTTCACACCTGCCACATAGCAGAAGTCAGTACCTAATGACACCAATGACAATTTCCATTTTTACTGATAAAGGAGCACAGACCTCATGAGAACAAAACGTAGCATCCAAGCACCACTCACGCAGGATCGAAACCTCCTATAAAGAAACTGAGATAAAGAGTTGAAGTTCTCTGGCAAATATGAGGATTACCCTGCCTCTTATTCGGCACAGAAAAATAATGGCCTTTTGATTTAAAGCTTCCTGTTGTTCTCTAGGGAGTTCTGTCTTCGCATTCTCTTGGATCTCTGAGCTTGTCTGTGCTGCTCTTTGTCACCAATAGAAAATAGTTTTTCTGCACACAGACAGTATTAGTTAGCATCCTGACAGAAGAGCAGGGAAGACAGCACTTTCCTCAGAATGATCATTCTCTAGACCTGACTGGCAGAGTACAGGGGTAAAACTGTTTGCTGGGAGGAAGTGCAAAACACTTTATTGAAAGTTATGTTTAGTCAGTACAACAAATGGGACTGGTTAGCATGTCCACTTCTTTAAACTTTTAAAATGCTGCCTACTTGTGGAGTCAGAACTGCTATTGGTTTACATGGTTGATCTCTGAATTTATGAACTACTGACTGTAAGACATTATCATGTGTTTGATGTATCCAATATTCTAATCATGCTAAGGATGGCTCTCATAAGCCCATCAGGATTACCTTATAAAAAAGTTTTGGCTACCTGCAATGATTTTTTTCTGCTCATTTGTTTAACTACGCAAAATAAAGACTTCGTGGGGAGTGACTGAAATTGAGCTACCGAAAAAAAAAAAATCCATCGAGAAATGATGAGCTTACGAGAGCTAGAACACAGTGGTAACCAATCAGCGTCTTTAAAGAGATTACATGGTTGTTCAATGGCTGTGCAACAGCTCCATGAAAAATTATCATCTTTATCATGTAATTAGACATGATCTATGCCAGCACTGGACTACAGGCAGTCAGAAATTCCATGCTGTGTCTAGGTTTTCTCACATGGCATTTACTCTGCTGAATACACTTATCTGCATCTGTACAGCTCACATGGAATAGCAACAGTTGTGTCTGCTCAGGTTAAGACAGCCTGCGTCCTACCAGCTCTCTTCTTCCTACCATCTCCCTTCCCAACGTCCAGGTGGACACTCCACACTTCTCCCCTATTATAATGCCCAACAAAAGGACACCGTCTGTCTAGAATACCTTTGCATGCCAATGTGAAGATTTAACTGACTTCAAACTCTCTTTAGCACCACTGACTGCTAGGAAAGTCTAGAAGCAATGTGACCATCTCAACCATTTCTTTTACACTGAGAATTAGATAACACCAGCTTCTTTAGTTTTCCTTAAAAAAAGAAAAATCAAAGATAAAAGACTGTGGCCTACAAATGCAAAAGAGTTACAAAAAAACCCAACCAACAAAGCACTTCAAAAGGCTGCTTTTTATCTCCCAAGCCATCATATGATATGAGTTAAGTTACTCCTCACACATGCTGGGGATGACTCCAGTGTTGCTGTTACAAATTTCATTAATGCTGACATGATTATGAATAGCAAAAATAAAAACACACATCAAAGATGGCTTTTTATTCTGTCACAGTTTGACAAAGTTTAGAGCTGTGACAAGGACACAAAGCTGCCTGCATACTCAGGAAGACAGCCCAACAACAGCTGCTTCTGCTTGTAGTGGGAAACCTTCCCTGCAATTTTAGGACTTAAAACCTTTGCTTTCTAAAAATCAAATAAAAACTGATTTTACATGTATGCATCTGTATTGCCCATAGGCAGAAGAATGTTATTACTGATTGGGTAAAACAGACAGATTGCTTAAAAAAAACTAGACATTTTTTGATGCATTTCTTGCTTGGTGCCCCTCTGGACTGAGACACTGGAAAAGTGCAGTAAAAAAAAAAACCAACCAAAATGAAAAAATTGATCAGTATAAACTGAAAAAAAACCCCATGCAAGCAGCTGCAAAATGTACAATAATACACAAAACCGGTACATGCAATTCAAACTTTCCAATTAAACATAAAACACAGTAGCTGCTTGCTTACTGAGCTGCGACACATGACCTTGGTAACAGGATATGAGCTGTTCACCTCTGGGTCACTGGTTCTAATCCAGCCAGGAACAATAGTGACCACAAGTTGTTTACCATCTGACAGCTGTTTGCTAGCTTATGTGAAATGACTTGGTGGTCTCAGTCCACTTCCTAGTGGGCAGGTGTCCATATTATAGAAAACCACCGTCACAATTGGCATCCTTGCTGACCATCCCAACAAAGAGACTGAGGAATGAATGGGCATGGAGAGCGAACCATGTCTTTCTTGCAAAGACATGGTCCCTCCAGGTCAGAGCGAAGCCACAGCTTTTGGTGGAGAAGCCCCAACTATTGAATTTCTGGCTGAAGCAGCAAAGGAATAAAGGACGCTAGACTCTTGCTTTTTCCTAGAAATCAAGGAGACGGCCTACAGTGATGATAGGCAGCTAATAGACTACTGCAACTCTCCAACAGTTTATGGTCATGTAACAGTTTACACCCGCTGAGGAGCGAAGCTGAATTTTTATTTTTTGGTAATTGAAGAAAACATCGGAGCACACTTCCTAACAGGCCAAAGTCCTCAACTGTACCTGAAAGTGACTAAGTTTCCACGAGTTCTGCTGAGAAGGGTATGTAAGGGGCTTCAAGGTCTAAACCTAAGGATTTCAAAACAGCTGAATATAATTGTTTTAAGTTACTTTAACTTGAATAAGAGCTTCTGCTGGGTAATATGTTAAAAACAATTTGCTGTGTTGTTCCACAGCAGTCAGCTTTCCTCTAGGCCCAACTTTTCATTTAACCTCTCAGTGCCCTTTCCTCAAATATGTAATTGTTTTCCTGTGTGGTTAAAAGCAGCATTTTTAAGTCTTTTCATCTGTACTCCTGGGATAGCACAAATTTCATCTGTACATGGAGTAGCACAAAACTTGAATGCAATCTTTTTAAAGGAGCAGCAAACAGCAATGGAAAAACTCTTCATCCACAACCTTTTTAGGGGATACCGTTTCCTAAACAGTGCTTGTAGGAGATGGCAAAACTAGCGTATAGAAAAATGAAAGGAATGAACATGTTATGAAACAGGGTACAGTTTATTTCAAGTGTTCTCTACCAGCTGCTTGCTGTACCATCTGTTGTTGCCTAAGCAGCTTCCTTCTGAATGGCTTTGCACTGAAGCAGAACTGCTCTCACTGTTGGACACAATCAGGTCAGGTCAGCACTCCCCCCAGCACCGAACCTGCTGCCTGTCACAGCTCCCCCCACCTCGATATTTCTTACTGGCCACCAGCTCCCAAGGCAGTGCTGCATCTGTCAGGAGGCCCATTTTTCATAGTTTGCTTGCTATTCACACTGAGCGGTAAAGAGGGCATTTTATTTTGTGCAGGATGCAATCAGAGATTCCCGTCAGATACTCCGAGAGCCTGACCATATGGCCAACCCTACCCTGAAGCAGAAAGGGCTGGGAAAGGAAGCTGAACAAGTGAGCAAACACGCCCCGCACCGCCACCTTTATTTTCTACTGCTGGCCACTCCGATCACACAGGTAATCTCAGCCGGCTAGCCAGCCCACCGGACCACAGCACCGGCCCGTTCTCCCTTTGAGCGAGCGGTTACCAGGAGCGCTGGAGGCGACACGCCCCAGCCGCAGCCGCAGCCCCAGCCTCAGCCCCAACCCCAGCCGCCGGGGGTGCACCGCCAGACGGGAGGTTTCCCCAGAGCGGTGCCGTGAGCCGGCACCTGCCTCCTCCTCCCGCCCGCCTGGAGACGCCGCCGGTGCCCGCGGCGCTCTCCGCCAGCGCCTTCGGCCCCAGGCGCGGCGGGAACCCCTCCTCTCCCTCCCTCCCGCCCGCCCGCCCTCGGCTCGGCTTCGGCGGAGCCGGCCTCGCCCCCCCCCCGGCGCAGGGCCGCGGGCCGGTCCCTCCCCGCCCCGGCCCCTCGGCGGGGCCGCGGGGGGCCGCGCACAATGGCGGCCCCGGCCCCGCGGCACGGCAGGCCGCCGCGCTGGGGCACTTCCAAGGCCGCTCCTTCCCGCTGCATCTGTGCAGGGAAACACACTTCGCTGGGAGCCACTTTCATGATTTTGTTGCGAGCGGGATTAGCTGGATTAGGGGCCGATTCATAAGGACCCCCTGCGGCTGTGAGGAAGTTTCATCACAAGGTCAGTGTGGTGTGAACTATATTCTGTCAACACCACCACTCCTTATAGCCGACTACAAAAAATACAAAGGGGGGGGGGATTGCAAGTGAAATATATGAATGAACGGTTTACGGCAACAAAGAGATTTACAGATTTCCCCATCAGCTGCTTAAAAAGATGTGTACCCTTCAACGCTGTGCTCCTTTAAAACAAGAAACCTGTATTAGTCATTTTTAATTTATAAAGAATTTAGTGGTTTAGGAGGTGGGAGGAACCTGGGGAATAAGTGTAGCAACCCACACACAAAACCACAGAGGAACTTTTGGCACTTAGTCTAAAACCAGTCATGCAGCTCAAAGATTGTTGCACTGTTCAGATTTTATTACATATAATGCTGTCACCTTCAAGACTATTTAATTCCTAGCCCCCTAAGTGCAGTAAGTAACAGAGACATTAAAAAAAAAAAAAAAGTGGGTTGGAATGCAGAAAGGAGAACATGAATTAAAGTTTTTTGTTTGTTTTTGCTCCTTAAAGCATAATTACCTAGTACTTCCCCCCCAAAGATTCCCCTCACGCCATCGTAATGACATCGCTCAAAGACAGCAACACTTTTGTAGCTGGCATGATGCAAAATTAAATCTATAGTGAAAGAGGGGGACTTTTGTTTTGCATGTGTGTGTGTGTGTGTGTGTGTAGTTTGGGGTGGGGGGGTGTGGTTTTTTGTTTTTTTTTTTTAAGAGCAGTCCCTCTTGCACAGAACCAGGCTGTTCAATCAAAGCCTTATCTGTTATATTTCTGTCTGTCTTTTTCTTCTGTTTAGCGCATTCACCAACAAGAGAAAAGGGGGTAAAGCAATGGAGGCTTTGACCTGCAGCTGTAACACAATACTTTCGCACAGCCCTGTCGACCCCTGACATAAATTTTACACCGCAGCTGGCATTTACACACTTAATATTACCATATGTATAGCCTACTCTGTGCTAATTATGCTAATCACCTGTCTAACTCTCTGCTGCGAAAAATGGTTGTATTTAGCAGTCCACTGCCTACCAATACAGCTTACTGTGTGGCTGAAATGTACATTCAGACGGCTCTGAATGGCAAGATTTTTCCACGTTGCTGGCTTCATTCAGGCCACAGAAAAATTTATTCAAGTCAACTGGTTTCGGTCCGCAACAAAAAAGTTACGAGAAAAAAGTGAGTGTGTTCCTGCCCTAACATTCTAAGTCTGCTTGCAAGCAAAATGATAAATCAATTGGTGTGGGAAACAAAAAGGGAGAAAGATTTCTTTTGCAAGCCATGTGAAACTGTAGCCTATTTAAAAAAAAAAAAAGGGGGGGGGGGGGGAGAGGGGAAAAAAAAAAGGAATAAAAAAGGTCATCCTATTTCCCCAAATCTCCAGAAAGAGCAGTTAATAGATGTTTACGCCTGATCACAATTCTCTCAAGTTGCTAGCTTTTATCTACAGTTGGAAGTCATACCAAGCATGTTTTAGTTTTGTTTCTTGATCTTAATTTGCACTAGAATATCATATTTTCTATTAGCTACCACTTAAACAGCATCAGCTTCTGAACAGCAATGGCTTCTTTCTTGAGTATGGGGAACCCCTCAAGAAACCAGTAGAGTAAGACTGGTGTAAATTAAATCAGCATCAGGCCCATGTCGAGAGGCACATAAAGAGAAATGCACAGGAAATTCTCACCAGGAAAACTCGTACAAGAAAGTATCTTCTTTAACTACCTCCATACTTTTTCTAACATTTACAGAAAAGGTAACTTAGGAAGAAAAATTTAAAGTTGTAATGGATAGGGGTTTTTTAATGTTATCATAGTGTCAGCAGGAAGGGAAAGGTTTAAATGAGTTCATAAAGCTTTTTTTTCTTCTGGGTATCTCACTGAGGAGATTACACCAAGATCTGCATTGGGATTACATTCCTGTAGCTATTTAAATACAGTTTATCACATACAAATAAGTTCTTATAACCCCTTTCCCCTCTGCACACACCCAAGGAAGCTATGGCAATTCACAGATTTGTCAGATAACCCAAACGTAAATCTGATTACGGCATCACCCATGGCAATTTCCTTTCAGGTCACATTTGTGAAATCTCCTTTCAACTAGTTTTAAATGTTATGAAATGACATGTTCGTACACAAAATGGAAAAATGTGCAAATAAACCTCCTATATGCACTACCACATCTGAAGAAGATAAGCACACTGGAAGGTAAGTCATTGTTAATATACAGCAAAGGGTATTTAATTAAAAACAAGGACAGCTCAGCAATGTTTATACTCAGAAGGTGCAGTAACATACTCAGTCTTTCCATTACACAGCATGAGGTCGAGAAGAACCCTATGCCTCTGCCTTCCCTACTTCCCATCCTTTGTCCACTCTGCTTCCATGTGCACGAGACTGCTGTTCACAACAAGGTAAAGTAACAGGTTCTGCCTGTCAGCAATGGCCTTTACTTTACTATTTTACTTTTTATGTGCCTGTTTGACTAAATTAAGCGGCCTCAGCCAAGACACATCTTGCTTTCTAGCATCTCAGTTTCAGCTACTATTATCTGCCAGCCCACAGCACTAATTTATCTGTGTTCTTTCAGCTCCAAAATACTGGTTGTGCAGCCAAAAACACAAATAACACTACAACTACTGTGCTTATTTCAGAGCGTGTGGATTTTTCCCTTTTCTTCTTCTTTTTTTTTTTTTTTTTTTAACTAGGAGATGGACCACCCTGCTCTCATGGCACAGAACACTATTTACATTGCAATACTTGACTGTGTAATACATCTGGCATTTTTGGGCAGGATTCCTGAGCTAGGGGCCAGAAGCCCTTAAGCAATGATTTAAGGGGGGAAAAAAATCATACAACTTGACTTAACAGTGCTCATTTCTAGTTTGCTGCACTTAGCTTTTGGTTACTGACTGAAAAGCAGAAATGCATCAGGCTGGTAAACAAGAGAAGGCTGTTTCTTTTAATTTATCTCACTGTTAGTAAATGAAGACTGTATTACAGTTTAAGGGCTCAGTTCCAGCTTCAGGTATATGGGTGTACAACACAGCACATGTGCCTTAAAAATATCAGCTTTTTCTTGCACGTGAGGAAAATACAGATGTTTCAAATATACAATGATTACTTGTATATTTGAAGCTGGAATTAAGTTCAGTACAATTCTCTAAAGGAGCAGCACCTTTGCAGAAAGAGTCACGTTATGGTTCTGCTCATTCCCTTACCTCTTATATATTTTGCTCAAGCACTGAAATAACTAAGTTTTCCAAAACCAAGCAGAACTTAAAGCCAAGACATGCATTCTAAAAACCAAAATTAAAATTCTCCTTACATCAAAACATCTATATGGTCAGCAGTTTCCATAAAGGGCTTTTTACCTCATGAAACTACTACTACTGCCAAATTCAGGATGTTTATAGGAACTGAGGTGATACTGAATGAAATAAGAGAAAAAACAGTAACATGTAAACTCTATTTACAGATATTAAACTAAGTTTACACAGCAAAAAAGGAATTAAGAAAAATAATTTTATTTTTAAATCCTGAATTCAAAGTTACTCCCTGCAACTCAAGTCCATCTATTTCTAGTGCAGTGTACAATGAAAAATTACTCCAAGTCAAAGTCACTCAATTAACAGCAAGGACGAATGTAGCTTATTGTATCCGGTATTCATCGGTCATATTTAGCACACTGGAAGTGGATAATAAAATAGCACAGATCATGCAAAACAGGAGCAAAACATTTTCCTGTTCTCTTTGATTCACAGGCACAGAAATAAAGTGGCCACTGTAAGACAGCATGCATTTTCAGTGCAGAAATCATACTTCAAAATGCTGTGTCTTCTGTCATGAGGCACCATCTCAGGAATCTGTTGCCCCAGTAAAGCATCAACAGTAGAAAACCATAGAGTTTCTGTGAGGAATAATGAAAGTTGTGTATCTTTATCTTTCTGAACTCTGACAGGGGACTACACTTCTTATTGTAGAACTGTCACTTGGCCCTTAAGCAGTTTTACCGATTTCTTCAGGTCCTCCCAGGTAGAGTAACCACAAACACAAATGGGGAAAGACCTCCTGCATAATACAAGGCAGGAGAGATTAGAGAAACTAAACCCAAAGATGTACTGAAGATACATAAGGATGATTGAGAAAATATATATAACTGTACAGTAGACACAAAGAAGAATGAACTTCTTGGTAAAATTCTGCGCTCCAGCTCCTGCTGAACTCAAAAAAGAGCAGCTAGAACGATGTATATCCATGCCATCATCTGTAGAGAGAAAAAGCACTGTGCAAAGGATGGAAGACTGAACTTTATTCTATATACAGGAGAAAATGCCAGACAAGGAACAGCCCCACAAGGTCTATAAGCAAAACACTGTTTTAACCAGTCAGAATATTCTTAAAAAGCTAGCTGTGGGGCAGAAAACTTTACAAGCATGGTTTTACCTGAGTGCTCATAGGTTGAAGTGCATAATTCACTGTTAAAAGGATTGTGCATAAAAGTCCATGAGTGTCAAAATGAGAACATGTTCCATTAGACACCAAAAGGAAAGCAGTTGCAGACACATTAAAACTAGCATCCTAGTGGACACAGCTCCAACAGGTCATAGGGAGGTCAGCTTTGAAGGAGAAATCCAAATGAAATATAAACATGGCATTGTGGAAACCAGACAAATCTCCCATAGCTTTGTCCAGCCAGCACTAATCTAGGCATCAGCTGTGGTGCATAATCTAAACAAAGGGATCAGTCGGTTCATACATCTGGAAGTTGTCATATTTTGGAGCCTCCTGACAGTTATGTGTAACTGAAACATCCACTTGCATGCAACAGCCTTTAAATTTGTTGAGCAGTCAAGAACTGTTACATGCATATGCTATGTAGTACTACTACTTTCTGGGGAACCACCACAAATACTATTTAATAACAGGGCTTGGACCATCTCTTCGCACAGCAAAAATAAATCATGAAAATGGATGGAGTCAGGGTGAGGAGCTGGAGTTTTCCTTAATGCATTCTCTACTGAAAGCAAGTTTCAGTACCCACGGCTGTTAGAGTTCCTTCTCATCTGAACTCGGTGTCTGACGAATAATGAGAAAGGAAGGCCCGTCCTCTACAGAAAGATGACAGTCCACTTAGCAGGTAACAGGAGCTGGCAGTAGACCTCAAACCACTCACCACCACCTCCACATAGCACCACAACTCCAGCAGCAGCCTACCCTACAGCTGAGCTAGCTCTTCTCCTTACCTACATTCCCCCTGTTCCTGCTCAGCAGCAGTGGCATGGGGACCAACAATAAAGCAAAGTTGCTTTCAACTGTTCTATTTCACTCCAGAATTTCTGTACCAAAATCTCCAAGCTCTCCAGAACTACAGAAATGCCTTCACACCCTGTTCATAAGCAGCAGAATCCCCAGAGTGCAAGATGACACTCCAAGCGCAGAAGAGGGCAATGGTGCAGCCAAGGCACTGCCCTGTTTAACTACACATTTCAACAGCAAAGGAAACAGACCCTTCCAAACAAGCAGCAGTAAGGCACATTCTGGCATGGACATTGGCGACAGTGTGTTAAGTTTGGAAATAATGAAGATTAATTTTCTGCAGCATTAAGTAAATTAAATGCCTCTGAAGTCTGAAAGGCAGAAGGAACCACACAACCATGCACTTAGAGCTTAGAGGAGTGCCAGTCCTACAGGAGGGGATCCTCCTCTTGCCCTTCCCAGAAGAGGTAGCGCAGGGGCAGGCTGTTAACATCTGCTGCAGCTTTGCACATGGGTAAAGGTCTAGCTACACTAAAGTCATTCCAAGTTCTGCCACTACATTCAGTGAGTTTGGGATTTCACCCTTTACCTTCTCAATGACCAAAGAATGGTCACGTGTAATACCTTCGTTAAAACTCTTACAGATCAAAGAGGAATTATAAACACTGAAACTGGGGGTTTTTTTGATGTACAAGCTTTTCAGCAAGGAGCACCAACTCTGAGCAGTGATGTGGACACCTGTCAAGATGGAACTTAACAGAGACCCTCAGTGATTTTGAATTTAATAGCAGACCTTTGAAAGATGATAATCAAACATCCATATAACTAAAACCTTTAAACGTCTTAACAACTTTCAACATATGGAAACAGAGGGAGTTCAAATTCACAGGAATGTAACACCCACTGTCCTGATGTTTTTATCCACAAACATCATGTAAAGCTTGAGTATTAGAATGTGATGTTATTTTTCGAAACAGAAGCACAGACTGAAATACTCTTCCATTTTGACCAGTAAATGTTAAAAAAAGTATATTGCCCAGATGACCATCCTTCAGCCATGAAGTGGCAACACCACTGCTACCTTCCCATTTGAGAAACCACATGATAAGTAATTATACTTAATTCAAACAAAACAGTGGTCTTGGAAATTCTCCAGATAAACACCTTTCAATGAACTTCCAATACGCACTGAGGGATGCAACACAGTGCAAGACAGCATTCAGAGATAAGTAAGCCCTCATCTCACCTGATCCATATGAAACTAATGGATTTGGTGATGTGATCAGAGACAACGCCCCAGACTGTCACGCTGCCTACGAACACCCCACCTCAGATTCACCAGCAGAGTAACTTCCACTCTCCTGCCATCTACACTGAGTTGATGCGGTCATGCAGGTACAAGCACATCTAAAACGACTACTCTACTGCTGCTCACAAACATCCATGTTTGTGGGAGAACGGAATTATACCCAACTGGGTCAATTGCTGCTAACTGTATTCAAACCACAGGTTACTCCAGCCCACTCACCTGAGTTTGTCTCCTTAAAACAACAAATTCACAAAGATCTGTTCCTTTACTATTCTTTTTTGTTTCTCCAAAGAATACTAGTGTAACATTAAGCGATGCCTTAGGCAGAACTTAAGAATAACTTTCCTCTCCACCTGCACTTGATCTTGCTGGGTTAAGCAAACTGAGAATCTATGGAAATAATATTGGTTCCTGCATCACTCACACGCTTTCCTCATTTTCACCTCATTCTTATCCTGCATGGGTAGATTAACGTATTTTAAGATAGTCAGCCATAAATAGTACAGTAGAGTAACTTGATTTTTGCCCCTTTTGAGTGAAACAATGGTACACATAGCTCAAATCTTCACTTAAAAACTGTTTCTGCTGTACGCCCTCAGTCCTAATTCACTTAACAATTACAACACGCTCACTTTGTTCCAAGTACCAAAGCTGAACTATGTGGCTACTGAAGGCATTTTGTCTCCTCTGCAGGATGTCCTACTCCTGCCTGCATCACCCACCCTCTTCCTTCAAACTGGCTTAAAGAAGAGGCTCTGCATGTTAGAGCCTGGTTCAAAGTAGCTTTGTGAAGAGGTGTACTTAAATAGGGAAAGTTGACTGAGCTACAGCTAGTGCAAGAAGTGCAGAAAGCAAGAAAAGAAGGAAAGAACACCATGACCTTCAACCTCTTAAAAAAGCAAAAGTAATGAAGAAAGTGAGTGGAAAAAAAATCCCACAACAATGGTGAGATGAAATGAATTATCAAAGAACAAGACGAGACCATCTCTCCCCTTAGAAGCTCCTCCATTTAATGCCATTCAAGGCACTGCGGTAGTCAAATTTCAAGCTCCACTTACAGAACCTTCTCTGGAGCCACAAAACTACCTTCCTTCAGAAGCAGAGGCTGTGAATTTACATGTGTGACTGCTGTTCACACACAGGGTCTTACAGTGCCTATTAAGAGTGGTAGCAAAAACCATAACCAGTTATGGGCATGATTTCTTTTCCATTCAGAGTACTTTCTAGTTATGAATGGATGTTTCTAAAAGCACATCTGTGTCCTACAAAATTCAGTCACAGAGGAAATCAACGCAAAGCCCTTTTTGTTCTCTCAAGGGCGTACAATGTATAAAGATGCTAAACAGTCTCCACAACTCCAGTATGCATGGACACCCACATACAGCGGTTCAACTAAAGCTGAATGGCTGTGGATAACAGAACCGCCATTAAAATGCCAGTCCAGAATTTGTTTGCCCAAGAAACTACAACAAGCATCCTCCAGTAGCAAGGTACGCACACAGGGATGACAGACCTGCTGAAGGGCTGAGGGGAAACAGTTATGTGTCCCAGTCAGACACCAGAGAACCAGACTACAAGACAGGAGCATGGACTGAGAGCATACTGGGGGACACACAGTAATAACCGAAGTGCTCTGAACGGCAGCCAGAGGAGGATTGTGGGGTTTTTTTGGAAAAAAAAAAAAAAAAAAAAAAAAAAGCTACTCTACAACACTTAGTGCCAAGAAACAAGCTGAGAGGAAAGCCACTTTGGTATCAGGAGGCTCAGAGAAGGCCAAGAGTGCTGGCACAAATTCTGAAGGAAGAAGATTACTACAGGAAAACTAAAAGACTGATGGAGATCTGTTTTTCTTTTTCTCTCTTTGAAAGTTTGCCTACCAGGTGGGTTTCTAAACTTCTTATGTAAATATTTCAGCCATAATAGCTTCAGGCCCAGACTACTAATCATTTATCTTGGAATGTGCGTGGTCTTAAAACTTATTCAAACTTCACTATTTTTAATTGTGTTATGGTTTTAAAGCAACCATTTACTTCCAGCAAACTTCAGTGCTGTATTATGTTTCAGGGTATTCAGAAATACACCATACAAAATCAGTCTCTTTATGTAAATACTGCCAATTTATCCAGCAGTAATAACTGTAAAAAGCTTCAGTAGCAAATCAAAACTGTTACTGAAATGTATTTCAAGTAATCTACCGTATTCGTCCAACATTGCCCAGTTCATTCGAACTCTCAGTAAACAAAAGGTAAAGAAAAAAGACAGCTATTTTAATAAACAGGGCAATTCAGCCACTGCTTCTACTAAGAGAGACCTTGATCTAAAGGGTCCCTTAGTATAGTAACTTCATGGAGTATACTTTAAAGCTGTTAGGACCAGGTGCGTACAAGTGCAGAAAAACGAGTTTGGTCACTGCTTTCTACTTCTGCATGGGATGAACAACATTTTCCGTACTATCTCTTTCTATACCTGTTCCATCTCAAATTCTCGCTCTGTACTTCTGCCTGTAGTTTAGCAACAGAAATACGTGATTGCTATTTGTTAGGTTTATTTGTGTAACACCCTGGTTCACGAGCAGAACATTTACAGAGTCTCCACCAAGAAAGCACATTTTAGCAAGCTCTTCTGTGTAGATGATCATGTAGGGCTAGAACAGGAAGACTAGAAGTTAATTTAAATTAAATCCAGAATATTTAATTTCATCTTAATCAGCTAGCCTGTTTTTGCAATCTAGAAATGCAAGGGTTTCTAAATGAAGAGTTTTAATACTTCTTCTTACATTACTTAATTCTGACATGAAAACCAAACTCAATAGATGTGAAATTACACAGGTCAACTCTGTACAACCAGCTGCATTATGAATTCATCTTGGCCATAAAAACCTCAGAGATCAATTTCAACTAGATTTTATACCAGAGACTTTCCCCCCTCCCCCAAGCAATAATGACATGCGAAGAGGTCAGTGCAGCAACTGTACTAAGTGGCTATTTTACAAACCATGTTTTTTCCTTGAGAATTTAATTTTAATGCTGGGCCAGTCATACAGGCATCATCAGCAAGTATTTTCTTGGTATTACATGGTTACAAAAAGTAGGTGGCATTAATGGGATGGGATCACCCTTCCAAGTAAGTGAACCCCAGTGACAGCAGAATAAACCTCAGGGAAGCGTGCTGGATGGAACTGGAAGAAGCATGCTGGATGGAACTGGAAGAAGCATGCTGGATGGAACTGCAATCAGGTATTATCTACCGAACACTTACAGAAAACCAGAGACAAAACACGTATGAGCAAAAATTAACAAACTCCCACAACAACCTCACAAGGACTTAAAAAAAAAAAAAAAAAAAAAAAAGAGTGGAGAAAAAGAGTGATGTTCACAATCATTTGCATTAGCATTAAAGGTACACAGGACCTAGCGACCAGTACAGACTCTGAATGCACATCTCTGCCTATGGATGGGATCCTGCACTGCCTGCTCTGTTTCTCAGGGTTGCTGGCAGCAGATGTGATCATATTTTGGGGCTGTTGGACTACACGGCCCAAAAAAAGTTCAGTCGGTAACACATTATTTTCCAAACTAGAAAAACCAATACTCACTAAATGACCTGTGAACCTCATCCTGACCCCAATATGGCTGTCACCTGCAAGGATGGAATCTGGTCCTATGTGCTCTAATCCATCCATAGGGCGGGACAGACCACCTTCATAACAGCGGCTAATGTTGTTTGCACTCAGCACTAGCTTTTCCACACACGCACATAGAGCTATTTAGTAATGATTATTTATGCAGCCTTCCATATTAACTTTTATAAGCCAAATTCTGCTGCAAGCGACTTTGACATAAACCCAGAGTAACTACTGCAGTCAAGGAATTCTGTTTTCACGTCAACCCAGCTAACAGGGGAATGTGATGCTAAGTAAATAATATTTTCCCCCAGAAAAAAAACCAAAACAAACACCAACAAAAAAAAAAAACAAAACCAAACCCACAACCCACCAAAAAAGCAAACCCAAAAACCCCAGCAGCCTGGAGCTGTGCCTCTCAGAGCGGGTAACCCTCCCAGGCTGGCAGCCCCGCTCCCCCGAGGGGCACAAGGGGCCTGCGAGGGGGGCCCTGGCGACGCCGCTCTGCCCCCCCCCCCCGCCGTGTTTCTGTCTGGGGTGGGGGGTGTCAGTTTCGAAAGGCAGCCCGCGAAGCCCCGGCCCCTCGGTACCGCTCCTCTCCTTTACCAGGCCCGCCTTCCTACGCCGGCGCCTTCGGGCTGGGCCCGGCGGAGGCGCCCCCCGCCCCGGGCACTGCCCGCGGCCACCCCGCTGCCGGTTAGGCCCCGCTTCTTCGCCTCGGCAGCTTTTTTTTTTTTTTTGGTCCTCTCCCTCCTCTTTTCTCGTTTTGGCTTTTTTTTTTTTTGTGTGGGTTTTTTTTTTTTTTTTTTTTTTACCTTGAGACAAACGCTCCCCCCCACAGTTGAAAGCTGTCCAAAAAACAGGACCACACACAGGCACCCGCCCCGCCGCGCTCCTCGCCGCCCGCCCCCTCCCCCCGCCGCGGGCGCACGCACTCCCAAAATGGCGGAGGGGCGCCTCCCGGCAGCGCGGCCGCCTCCCGCCGCCGGGGACGCCGAGACCCGTCGCCCGCAGCCTTCCCGCACGGAGAGACGGGCCGCAGGCGGGGGCGCGGGGAGGCTGAAGGTGGCCCGGCCCGGCGCCCCCGCCGCGGGCCGCCCCGGCCTGCCGCCGCGGCCCCCCGCGGGCGGAGGAGTGGTACGCGCCGCCCGGGGCCGCGCGCCACGGCCCAGCGCCCGCCTCGGCAACCAACCGCCCCGCCGGCAGCCCGGCCCCCGCCGGCGGCGGCAGGCCCTCCCTCTCCCGCTCCCTCCCCGGCATGAGGAGCGGCCCGCCGCACGGGCGTACGCACGCACGCACTCCAGCCGCCTTCACCCGGCCGGTCAGGCGGGGAGGGGCGGCAGCAGAAGGAGGGGGGACCCCGGACTTACCTTCCACCCACAGCTCCTCCACGTTGGTTTCGAGATTAGCTGCCCTTAATCCTACAGCGAAAGCCCCGAATATGAGGAGGCCGACAACCAAAAACTTCCCGCAGTTTTTCTGAATGTAACAGCCCAGTTTAAACAACAGTCTCTGAAACTTTGCTCGCAGCCACAGCGGCGCTTTCCGTCCCGTCGCCTTCCCCTGCAAGGCAAGAAGAGGTCAGCAGTTGAGGGGCTGCGGCAGGCCGCCAGACCCGCGCCTCCGCACCCCGGGGGCCGGCGGGCAGAGCCCCCCCCCCCCCAGGAGCACGGCAGCTCGAGCTCCTGGGGGGGCATTCCCACGCAGCGTCCCCGGGAGAGCGCAGCTCAGGCAGGCGCCCTTGCAGCATGGCCCTCGCCCAGCAGCCACCCTCGGGCGCACGCACAGGCCACGGTGTACCTGCTGGTAGCCATCCTCGCCCCGGATCAACGCGCAGGCCGGGGGTGACGCCACCGCATCAGACCCCTGCGCCCTCGCCTACGCTGCCCACCACGCCGGCAGCTCAGGCTGCAAAGCGTTCGCCCTGGCAAGACCCGCGGCTCCAGGGCGCGAGTGACCGCTTCTGATAAACCTCAACAGCCACAAGAACAGAAAAAAAGTCCCTTTTCCTGTTCTCCTTAGACCTCTGAGGGGCTGGGGGGGGGGGGGGGGGAGTGGTGGTGACGGAAAAGCTCATCGGTAGCAGTTTGCTGCCGTTTCCCCCATTCCCAGCTCCTAGCAGGGGTTTGGTGCTGAGGCAGGACCCACGTGGTGAGCAGCGCTGTAAGATCAGAAGTAATTCATTTCCATAGAGTTTGGAGACGCTGTGTGATCTGAATTAGGAAGTAGAGCAGCCATCTGTAAGTTACGACAATATTTGTGAACGGAAGAGGGCAGCCACATGGATTTTTTTTTTTTTTTTTTCCCTCCTCCTCCTTTCCCCCTTCTTACAAAGCCTAGAAATCCGCTCCCTGAAGTGAAACCATCCCTGCAGCAAGGCAGCTTTCCGAGGTTGTTTACTTTAAACATTTTTTGGCCGGCGGAGATTGGCGGCCGGGGCCGTCCCTCCGCCCCGCCCGGGCCGGGCTTGCGGGGCGCTCCGGTACCTTCAGCCCTTCCCCGCCAACAATTACCACCACCGCCGCCGCCGCTCCGCGGGCAGCGGCGCGACCTGCGCGGCAGGGTTAAGGTGGCAATTTGTTTACGGCCCTCGCTTCCCCTCCGACCGCCGGGGAAAGAAAACGGCTGCAAGCTTTCTCGGCCGGGGGACCCGCTCTCCCAGGGCAGTGGCCCTGTCGGCGCTCGGCGGAGAACTTCACAAAAGCACAACTTCTGCCAAGAAAGCGGCCGCCCCGCTCGCTCTCTCCCCCGTCCCGGCCGGGAGCGGGTGTTGCCGAGGTCGCTACGGAGGGGATGGGGAGGCGGAAAGGAAGCGGAGGGGGAGCCGGGGAGCGGGCCGGGGCGGGGGCTAGCCGCGGGGGGGGAGGCCGGGAGGGAGCGGAGGCTGTCTGGGGAAATTCAAGCGGAGGAGTGCTCCGCAGGGCAAGCAGGCACCGGGGCAGGCAGAAGCGAGAAGGGAGGGAAGGACGGCACTCTCTCCCGCACTGAAGAGTCACAGACGTCCCTCTCTTTTTCCCAGCATTTTATTGGTGGCTGTTTCATTTCCATCTCCTCCTTCCACCCCCGCGAGAAAACACACCACCCCCCTCCGCCCCCGCCGAAAACCAGCACTAGCACTAGCGTGTATCTCTGGAAAAAAGAGTGAGAGATTGAATGCACCTTTGAGATCTGCTCCAAGGCGAAAGCCGCATCGCAGTAGCTTGGCCGCTGCAGATACTCCCGGTCAGGCGCCTCGGCGCGCCGGTTCCCTCCGGTCCTTCGCCGCCTGCCGCCGCCGCTCCTCGCCGCCCGGCCGGGGTGGCCGCCGCCGCCGCCCGCACTGCTGCTGGTCTCCGGCTCCGACGCGTTACCGGCCGAGGCCATGTTGCCGCCGCCGGCGGGACGGGGAAGCTGCCGCTGGCGCTGCCGCCGCCGCGGCGGGGCCCGGGGGCCCGGGGGCGCGGCGGGGCCGCGGGGGGCTGGCGGCGCTGCGGGCCGCGGGCTGCTGCTGCTGCGGGGGCTGCCGCCGCCGCCGCCGCCGCTGCTGCTGCTGCTGCTGCTGCTGGGGCTGCTGCGGCGCGGCCGCCTCACGCGGGGCGCGGGGCGGCGGCTGCCGCCGCGGCCGCTCCGGCCGAGTCGCTCCCCGCGCCTCCCATTGCCACATCGCGCGCGGACCCCGAGCTGCAGGCGGCCGCTCCCCGCGCCCGGCGAGGGCGGGCGGCCGGGCGGGCGCGACCCCCGGGCCCCCCCGGCTGCCGCCGCCGCCGCCGCGCTTTCCTCCGCTCCCGTTGAAATCGCCTCCTCCGGCCGCCGCTGCCTCCGGGAAGCCGCTGTCCGCGGCGGCGCTCAGCGACGGCGGCGCGGCGGCGGCGGCGCGGCGGGCCGCGGCGGCTGCTGCTGCTGTAGCTGTAGCTGCGCTGCCTCGCCGCGCTGCACCATCCTGCCTCAGCGCCGGGGTGCTTCCCGCGGGCCGCGGGGCCGGCGGGGCTCCGAGGTCGGCCCCGCCGCGGCGGCGGGCGGCCGGCTGCCTGGCGCTCTCCCCCGGCGTGTGCGCGGCAGCACCGAGCTGCAGCCCCTCGGCTCAAGAGATGAGATGAAGAAGAAAAAAAGGACTCTCTCCATTTGGATAAAGAGGAGGAGGGGTGGAGGGGGGGGGGGGGAGTATGAGAGGAGAGAGAGCGAGCTATGGAGAGGGAGAAAAAAAAAAAAAAAAAAAAAAAGAGCTGAAAGCCCGCCCCCGGGGCTGTCAGATGGCTTGGGTTTCTGCGAGGCGATTGGCTCGGGGAGGGCAGAAATTACTCAGCAAACATGACTATTATTAGCTGCTTAGCAACAGCTCACCAAAGTAGAGAGACCACCCAGGCCGGCAACCCTTGTGTGTGCATCTCCAGCTTCAGGGGGAGCCTTAAAGAGATCCAGCCTTCTTTGCATGCAATACTTCCATTAAGGAATGCGTTCCCCCCCCCCTTTCTTCTTCGTTTTCTTTTCAAGAAAGTTTTCTTCCCCCCCCCCCTCTCTTTTTCCGTCCGGGATGCTTACAGGCAAATACACGCGCGGAACTTTCTCGCGATCGACGTACAGAAATATATTTTTCCCTTTTAAAAAAGAGAGGGAAACGGGGGGAAAGCAGCATTAAACGATTTCTAAAGCCCTTAAAAGAAAATCCTTTTAGAGGCACCTTGGCCTCAAGCTGCAACAAATACTGGGAGGTCCGAGCTGAATTCCCAGGCTTGCAGAAATAATGACAGGGTGGTGGATACTGCGGTAGAAAGTGCCAGATTTTTCTCCCTCTCTCTTTCTTTTTTAACTAAAGAGGAGACTTCATTCCCTGTAAGAAAACCACTCCGTCCAGTTAGAAAAACACAATGAAAACTTAACACTTGAGGGATTTAAAGCCGCGCGGTAGCTAGCCTGTTTCAACTTAGGGCTCATTCTTTAACTGAAACCCGAAGAAAGCCAATTTTAATGTTTTTAGTGTAAAAGTCCATGAAACGCAGCCTGCCTGGCCGCGCTAAACACTTCTTGAACTATACGCGATTGTTTACTTTTTTGGCACCGCTTCTCCCCGTCTCTGTTCATTGAGAATCAGCCATTAATTGCTGCCGTTACAGCTGCGCGCATTCCCCCCAGCCCCGGGGCTGCGCGCCCCTGCCCCCAGCGCGGCTCCCCGCGGAGGCTCCGCTCCCCGGCGGACCTCCGTGCGCACCGGCGCGGAGGGCAGCGGGAAACCCGCACCGCCGCTCCGCGCCCGGCCCGGGAAGGCGCTTGGGGGGGGGGGGGGCGCTGCCCCCCCAGCAGGGCGGCTGCTGCGCGCCCGCGGAGTAGCGCGGCTGTGAGGCGCGCCCGCTGTGCGTTCACTCGGGGGGAAGCAATATAGAGAAAAAGGGGGGGACGGGGGACCCGGGGAACAGCCCGGGCAGCCCCCTGCCCGGTGCGGTGCCTGCCCGCCGAGCCCGCGGGCACGGCGCAGCTCGCCCTTCGGCCCCGCCAGGCGTGTGCCCGGGGTGGCGGTCGTGGGCGAAACCCCCGGGCCCCGGGGTACGGCCAGCCACCCCCCTCCCTTCGGCGGGGCCGGCGTGCGCCGGCGGCGGGGCCGCCCTGGCCGGGCTGCCAGACACACCGCCCCGGCGCCGGCAGCGGGGGCGGGCAGCGCGCCGGGGCCGGGGCGGCCGGCGGGAGCGCGCTGCGCGGCGCGGCGCCCGTGCGGAGGCTGTCGGGGAGAAACCACCTAGAGGCACCCGCGGACGGCGGCTTGCCGGGGTGGCCGCCGGCGGTGAGGGGGTCCGTTTTCCCTTCCTTTCCCTCCCACCGCTGTTTTTCCCACACGGGGAAACCTGCCTCCGTGAAGGCCCGGCCCTGTGCTCCGCACGGGACTGCCTCCAGGAAAGCTGCTGGGAGCAGCAGGCTGTCGCGCACGCACACGTAGCTGCATCCCCTCGGGAGAAGGAAACCTGAAGGGGTTGGAGCTGGAGGCTGTTTTCTGTTGGGGGCTGAAACCCGCAGCTGGGGTGCGGTCGGCCACCTCCAGTTCGAGTTTCCGCTTGGGAAGGCGACCGTCCATCTCGCTAGGAACAGATCTGCCATTGCTCCTGCCCCCGCTCAACCTCACAGGGTCTGATGGAGCGGCAGGGCTAGGGGATGGAGAAAGAAGGGATGGGTGGAGAGGCGTTTTGGTTCAGCCTCCCAGCAGGCTCCAAAACCGGGGAAGAGCGTCCCTTCAAGCACCTCGAGCCCCCAGAGCTGCCCTGCCTGTCTCCTGCCTGCCTCCTGCCTGCTTGGCTTCACACAATAGCCCAGCGCCCGTCAGTCCTCGCTCCTGGTTCCAAAACGCAGTCTGAAGACTCAAATTTAACAAGCGCTATCTTAATCTCCCCTCTCTCCCTGTGGTCTGGAGGGATTTTTCTTTCTTTTCTTTTTTTTTTTTTTTTAGGCATACACAAGAGATGAATTACTGCAGGGATCTAATTGGCCTTGTTTCTGTATTTTATTTTTTTTCCTTAAGGAAGAAGTGTCAGTGTAAAAGTCTCCACTTGGGTGGTCAGAGCAGTGGCTGCCCCCAGTTTGCTTCCTAGCTGATGCTTGAGTGCTACATTCCTGGTGATAATGTTGTTCCCAATCAATCTGCCCTTATTTACATTTGTAAGCACTGCTGGCTGTGATATGCATGCCCTGTGTATGCAACTGCTTGTCCACACCAAGGGCTTTTTCCCATCTTCAGCAACTCGCGGGGATCCCATAGATTTCTTATCTTGGGCTTGCTCTGTGGTGAAGGCCTGGGAAGGTGCCTCCTTGCGCAGAGAGGCTGCAGTCTGCAACCTTTTATACCTGGTCCTCCCGATTCCTGGACAGCCAGGGCCGGCATACAAGAACCTCGGGGCTTCGGTCACAGCAGCTTCATTTTGTAAAGCTCTGCCTCTTACTTAGGTCACCTTTGTGCCCATAACCCCCAATACTGCAGAGCTCCATGCTTCCTCCAGCCAGATGAGGGATCAAATCCAACAGAGGTTGACAATGGATAACAGGTATTTATGCCGATTTTACTTTAACACATTTTTCCAGGGTGCTCATTGCCCATGGACACACCACCAAAAAGCATTGCACTGCTGGAGCATCTGATTACCTTAATAAAGAAAGGACACTTCCTTCTGTAGGGGCTATGAGAGAGCTGACCGCGGCGGAAGAAGGACTTGCAGGGAAAAAGCCCGGTTTTGTCTATTCTCTCCAATTCTTGTCTCTCGTGGCGCAAGGCCGAGGGTCCGCCTCGGCCCCTTGCCCCACACGCACGCCTGCCGCCGGCTTTGGCGCCAGGTAAGGCCCACGGGGCAGCACCTTCCCCGGGTTTTGCAGAGCAGCCCGAGCCTCTCTGCCTCCGCTCGCCGTGGCCCGCTTGCCCCGGGCCGGCGGGGGCTGCCGCCGGGGGAGGGCGGCGCGCGGCGGGGGAGCCGCTCCGCCGGGCAGCGCCGCCGCGCAACCCCCGCGCCTGGGCGAGGAGGAGGAGGCGGCGGCGGCACGAAGCGAGCCCTTTTCCCCCTCCTCAGCCCTGGAAGAAAGGGAACTGCTCGAGCCAACTTGTCAAAATAATGCGGCTAATTACCCCTGATCTCCTTTAATGGAAAGCTGCTCTGCACGCCACAAAGGAGCAAATGAGGGATCTGCAGCACCAGCCCAGGAACGCTGGCATTTTCTTCCGCGGAGGGCCGCGGGGAAATGTGCCTCCGGAGGAGCCTCCGAGGTTTCCGTGCTCCTCCCGCGCAGCAGCGGACTCCCAGGGGAGAACCAGAGCGCCCGGGGAGCTGTGGAGGACAGCGGCGGGAGCAGCAGCCCTCTCCCTCCAAAAGCTGGAGGACATCCCAGCCCTAGCAGACCTTGTCATATTCCGCAGGGGGGCTTTAGCTCTATAAACCCAAGTCGTCTTCAAAACAAATTCTTTTCCTGGCAAAATGCCCTGCCACTTGCAGGACTTTAACGTGCATAGAGAGGGGAAAGTTACACTGAACAGTTTTTAGCCAGGCCGGACAACACTGGGTCTGTGTAAAGATAGAGCTCAAGTCCTGCATTTGGCAGAAGGCAGGGCATTCATTTTCATGATCTCTGCCATCGGGTCTTGCAGAAAAAAAGCTGAGCGACACGATCTCTTTGACCCACTGCTGGAGCAACAAATTTATTAGAGATATAGGCGTGAGAAATGAAAAGGAAGTAAAACAATTCAGGCTCATTGTATGTCTTTCTTTCATACTGCTAATCCGGTTTACACATCACGCCTACATGTCTCAATAGGGCTTTATACACTGTGGCAAAGGCAGAACAAAATAAAAGGTGTGTGTGTGTGAGTGCGTGCGTGTGTGTGCATGTGTGTGTGAAATAAGGATAAAAACAGAGAAGCCCAAGACATTTTAATTCAGAGTGGGCTGCCAGTTTTGTATCTACTGGCTCTTGAAAGCAAATAGGTTTTAAAAGATTCCTCCGCCTCCCCCTCCCTCCTCAGCCCTAACATTTCTCAACAATACTACCTCCTGTCCAGATACAGTGTCGGATTATAATCCAGACACACAATGACCCTAATAGCCCTAACCAGAAATTAGATACACCTATCAGCCTGATGCCGAAACGATGTGGGACCCTCTAACCAGAACTGGTAAATGCTATCTGGTTGGTAGCTGGCAGGTAGCCACCCTGGCTCCAACGTTTCTTTTAACACCACCTGATGACACCAGACGTCTCCCCCATTCCCCTCCCCTCTTTTGCCCCCCCCCCCCCCCCCCAGGGTCTACCTCCCATACTGGGGCTAAGGCAGCAGCCGAGGGGGAGATGTGGCACTGAACGTTGTCCGGCCTCCAAGCCCTGGGAGCAGCAGGACAACACGCACACGACCGGTGACAGCAGTGCTGTGCCGGTGGTGCCAGGTACCAACCACATGCAGAGTCCAAGGCTGAAGCCACTACTAAACTTAATCTAAGGCACTACAAATATTTCACTGCTGTAGTTAGGGAGTGACTGTCCCTCCTTTTCCGTGCAGCTGTATGTTTTCAGCAACTTCCACTGACTGCGGGCATTCAGCCTGAGTTGCAAAGAGAGGGAAAGGGCTCCTCAGTGCACCTCCTTTAAGAAGCCCTGTTCAGCTTTCCCGCGGAGAAAGGAGATGCAAACTGCATCTTCCCCGCAGCCCCTGTCCCGCGGAGCCCGGCCCGAGAGGGCTTTCTGCCCCCCCCCCGCACGGCAGGTTGTTTGAACCACCGCTCACACAGGTGCCGAGAGGCTGAGACCGGGCACCCGTCTGCAGTCCTCTGCCGGACCGCACCGGGCCACCGCAGGAGCCGCTTCCCATCAGCGGCCAGTCCCCCCCCGCGCCCTCCCCACCGGGAGCTCCGGGCCGCAGCACCGCCGAGGCGCGGGCAGCCGCCCGGGCGAGGGGCAGAGCAGCGCCCGGACCCGGGGGAGCCCCCTGCCCCCCGCCGCCCGGCCGTGCCCCGCGCTGCCCTCCCCGCTCGGGCCAGACCCGGCGGGCGGCAGCCGCAGCCCCGGTCCCCGGTCCCCCGGCACGGCGGAGGCCCCGGTCCCCCGGCGTCGCCCCGGCCCCCGGCGGCTGGAGGGAGTCTCCCCCCGCCCCCTCCGCCAGCCCCGGGCCCCAGCCGCCGGCGGCCTCGGCGAGGGCCCGCGCAGCCCCCCCCCGGCACCGCCCCGGCCCCCGGCCCCCGCCCCGCGCCCGGGCCCTGTCCGCCGGGTCCCGCGGCCCCCGGCCCCGCTGCCGCCCCGCCGCGGCCCCCCGGGGCTGCACCTACCATCGCTGCCCTTGCCGGAGCCGCTCGTGGGGAGCCGTGCTGGAGGGCTGGGTGCGCCCTCATTGACTGGCCCTGGCGGCTTTAGTGGGACATCGGTGTTTTCGTTCTCTGTCCTTCTCTTTCGTCCTATTTCTCCCCCCCCCTTCTTTTTTCCTTTTCTCTTTCTCTTTCTCTCTTTCTTTCTCTCTCCTTCTTTCTCTCTCTGTTTCTTTCCCTCTCTCTTTATCCTTTTAGTTCCTCTTTTCCTTCCTTCCTTCCTTCCTTCTTCCTTCCGTCTCTTCTTCTCCTCCTCCTCCTCCTTTTTTTTTTTTTTTTTTTTTTTTTTTTTTTTTTTACCCCAAAGGAACTGAAAGTGTAAAAAAATAACCCTCCTAGGTTGCAGGCATTCTGCAGAGTGCTGGAAAGCCTCACAATTACATGCCTGTTTCTATTAAGCAGCTCCATCGTCCTCCATGTGGGTGGTCTGGCTCTCAATAGGCAGGACCTGTCAGGGTCACGTGACGAACCCGCAAACGTTACCCCTTTACAATAAACTTTCGGGAAAAAAGCGAAGGAAGGGAGAGCCCCGTGCCGCCGGCCCGCCCCGCTGCCCCGGCCCCCCGGTCCCCCAGCCGCGGCCCCGGCCCCCGCCCCGCTGCTCCCCCCCGCAGCAGAGCAGAGCGCACAGGTCTCCTTCAACCTCTGCCTTCGCTCGCCTCTCCCACCTTGGATTTCAAGAGGAGGGAGAGCGTGGAAGGTGCCAGGTGGTGGAATGCGGTTTCCTTGTCAAAAGAAATATATAGCTGGACGTGTAGGGAGGGGAGAGAGAAGCAGAGTTTTCCTCTGGCTGCTGAGCACCCCGCACTGCACCTGATTTAGTGTGTTTGGTTCTAAAAGGTTTATGCCCATCCTGCTCATTTTTGCTAGGGGTCACTAGAAAGTCAGCTTTCAGGTGGTGAAGCCACACAATGCAAGAAAGTTAGTTCCCGTGAACAATACCTGAATGTTACTGGAGAAGAGCGCAGCGGTTTTCCCTTCTAAAAGCAACACTTTCTTCAATAGTTACAAACAGAATATAAACACTGCAGAAATTTACTATTACCTTTTTAGGATCTTGCAGTGGCTGAGTATCATTACAGGGTCTGAGAGAAGTGATGTCAAGTGTGGCTCCTGGATTAGGGCATACTGCAAGGAACAAATGGTGTGTCTTGGAAAACGTGTCACTAATTGTTTATGGAAGATCCTTTTCCTCTAGTCAGTCACATTTGATTTGCTATCAGATTTGGTATATCCATAACTTATTTTGAGAATAAAATGTATTCCATATTGCTGTAGTCTTGTGTCCAAGCTGCCCAGATATTTCTGTTTGCGATACATTTAGAAAACTTGCTTCATGATTGGGTTCAGTGATCTCACACGACTTTTTTGGATACTCTTTAGCCGTGTTTTATATGTATTGCTCCTGTTAGAGAATACTGCTAGTAGAAGATAATGTGTACCTTATGGTTGTATGTTCACCATGAAGAATATAAAAACATTATATAAGAAAAAGTGTTACGAAACGTCTCAGATGCAATCACATTGCATCAAACAGCCTAACTCCATACGTACTCTTGTCTGCATAAAACCAGGCTAGGCATCAAAATAATGAGCAAGAAGGACATTTCGCCTACAAGACTGTTACTATTTTTACATGGCAGAGGGCCTTGTGTCAATGATAAAGAGTTGGAAGAGCATGGGAAAAGACATTTTACAGGATTTGTAAAGACTACATGAAAAACATACATCACTTTTTATGGCCTCACTGATCAATCACAGAGTTAGATTACTGAAGCAAAAGACAGACAGCAGGGGTAGAGGGTGCATAGATGTCATGGTTGTAATCCTCCAGTCTGTCCTCTTACCCAACGCATTCATTCTTAAATTTTCCAGAGAAACTCATCGTAACTCCTGATATTAAGTTCCAGCAGTTTCTGACTCTACATATTGGACAGGATAGCATCCACAGTACCTACCCTAATCATGCCACATAGCCACAGTACTGTTGTTTAAGTTGGTAGGAGGCAGAATAGCAGAGTAGTCACACAAAGAATCAGCAATTATCCTGCCAGGGAAGAAGAGCAGGGCAAAGCAATGCAATATGTGAGTGCAGTTTTAGAAAGAGGTGCACAGTACAGACAAAGAATTAGAAACAATAAGAGTTGTGATGTTAGTGCAAGTTAGGAAGTATCAGAGAAAATAACCTGAGAAATACAAGACTCGTCACTTGTTCAACATCAAAGTACGTCAGTGATAAATACCATAGCTTTTATTGCCTCTTTCTTTTGCCAGTCTAATTCCTCCTGTTAGTTCTGTACTACCCAGCAAACCTGAGTCTTTGGCACCCCGTGGCACTGACGTTCCTAACGTGTTCAGAAAAAATAGCATAATCAGACATGAACTGTCCAGACATGTGACACAAAGGAAATAAAAAGTAGACCTGTGTGGGGATCACCCAAAATGTTTCAGAAGAGGAGGGCAGAGGTAACAGTGCCAGTTTCTTAATTCTTTAATGCAGTTATTTAAACAAAGATGTTACATATAGCTGGGAGATGAAACTAGGGAATAATTACTTCATAACCATCCTGTTTTCTATACTATTTCCCTAAGGACCTCTTAGTAGACTCTGTTGGAGGCAGCACGGTGGTCAATCTGGGGCTTTGCATGACACACAGTGTTTTTATTTATGGTCTTATATCGCAATTAGTTTGGTATTTTGTCTGTAACTTCACTAAATTATTATTTACTAATAGTAGCTATTACTAAATGGTCAGTAGCCATTTACATCTGTATATGTATACCTAATGAAACTCCTGGGGAAAAAAATAGATCAGTTACTGTGCAGCCTACACTCTCAACAGAAGTAATGATTGTAGTCCATTGACAGTAACCTTTGAAAATCATGAGGAGCAAAATTCATAGCCTGGTACACATGAACCATCATGCTGTCCTGAATAAGTAGAATGACTGTGTGTGCTCCCATTTGCACATTTAATTGTCAGGAAGTGGTTGCTCAATCGTGAAAGCTCAGAGGCTTCTCGTAGGTAGTTCCCAATGGCATCGCTCACACAGCTTTCTAGCACAGACAGGTAACCATACAGTGGCCAGTGCTGCCACATTTACTCTATTGATAATAACAAATAATAATCCGGAAGTTCATTCTGGTTCTGCTGGGATGTCAGTACTTCAGAAGGGAAGGGAAGGGAAGGGAAGGGAAGGGAAGGGAAGGGAAGGGAAGGGAAGGGAAGGGAAGGGAAGGGAAGGGAAGGGAAGGGAAGGGAAGGGAAGGGAAGGGAAGGGAAGGGAAGGGAAGGGAAGGGAAGGGAAGGGAAGGGAAGGGAAGGGGAGGGAAGGGAAGGGAAAGTAAAGTGGGAGAACTAAGCCAAAGCTATCTTTGCTGCTGAAAACCAGACATCCTCTTTCTAAGCAGCACCATGCTGCAGGATCTTACCCTATTTTATTCCCCTTTGCTCCTATACTAATGAAGACCATATTTCAATGCAATTCTGTACTTCCCTTCTGAAGCCACCGTTGAGGGTCTTCAGCTCAAGCTATCTTGGTTGTAACTACAGGTGGTGCTGCCAAGAAAACCATTCTGAACATGTGACAAGGCCACAATGTCAATGACGGTGTGTCATGCCTCCGTTGGAGACACAATTAAGACAGACAGCTAGCTAAGGTTAAGAGAGCTGTCTCCTAGTCTTGGTATGGTCAGGGCAGCATCATGCCTGGATGACTGAATCTGGTACCAAGTACCTGCAGAACTGATGCTAAGTGAAGCATGTTTCCAACTTTTTTTTTTTTTTTAATGAAAAGAGTCCCTTATTACTTCAGTGCTGACCCTCACTATCAAGAAAACGAGCATGGAGTCCTCATCACCCAGCACTTTAAAAGTTCCATTGTTTTCAGCCATGAACGCGTTCATCTCTGGAGCAGAAAAAGGAGGGAGGAGAGAGGGAAAAGGAAGACACTACCTGCTTTGTTTTAACTTATTAGGAAGCACAGCTGTGGATGTAAGACTGGTAGTCCTTTGCTACTTGTACCATGAGTATCTCGCAGGCAGTTGGTGATAGAAGAAACCCTGGGAAAAGAGATGTTCAAATGGCAAAAAGATGTCCAAAATGCATTACCAGAAGTCCTAGGGCCAGGTAGTTCATTTGCTCCATCCTCCTGCTGAAGACAGGATTGACTTATATGATATTCCTGGAAGATAGTTGCCCAATCTGGCCTTTAAAATCTCCTTCCACAATCTTTCTGCCCAAACAGTAGGGACACTGGTTTTGACTGCTGGAAAGTTTTTTTCCCAATGTCTAACACAAATTTTCTTTTCTGTAGTTTAGACATGTAGCTTCTTGTCCTTTTAACAGTGAACATGAAGTTTATTTCCCTTCTCATTACATTAAAAAAGAAAATTAGATTATCCCTGTTTTTCCTCAGTCTTTAGTCTCTAGACAATTCATTCAACCTTTCTCCTCTGTCATATTTTCCAAATCTCTAATGACTGTTATCAGTCTCCCCATGATGCTCCACAGCTGGTCCAAATGGTGTGGAATCAAGGCTCACACACAGTACCTCTTCCTACAGACCGGAGTGTGGAGTTGGCCTTTTTTGCAAATGTGGCATTTTTTTGCTTGTGCTCAGGATGGAATCCCCTATAATCCCCAGATCCTTTTCTGCATTATCCTTCCCTGTAGTCTTCACTTTAAGCATGTCTGTATGTCACTGGAAAATAGTTCTACTCCACCTTTTTGTACCATATTCAGGTGTTATGAAATCTCATTATTTTCTTATCCACTTTACTTTGGTATCATATTGCAATACAGTAAGCTTTCCAGTAAAAGTTTGGCCATCATCAGTGAAAACATGAAATGCTTTGCCTTACTTCTGTTGGGCCTTGTTAGAAAAAATATGCTTGCTAATCTTGCAAGTGAACTCAAAATTCACTGACTTAAAGATACTGCTAAAATGTTTTTCATTAAGAGTAGTCAAAAAATTAATAAGGGTGGGAGCTCATCTGCTGGGAATTAGCCCATCTTCCGTAAGCCTTCAACAGCGTATGATTTACATTGCTAATTCATTGACTAACTAAGACTGATGGTTTAATTTCAGAACGTCACATCAAGGATACAAGACTCAATGTCATATCAAGGATTCCCACCATAGTAACAGAAACATAGAACTGAAGGAAACTCTTTGCAGAAAATAAGTAAATGGTCTCCAGGCTGTACTCTCGGGCCATCCCTGGCTTGGTATTAGCTCAATAAACCTGAGAAAACTCTTAGGCCATCCCTGGCCTAATGGCCATCCTTGGGCTAAGAGGTTTCTCAGGTTTATTGAGGTAATTAACCTAGCACATAAGGTTTCTGGCATGTTCATGCAGGAAATACAGTGAACTCTCAGAGAGAATGCAAGTGGCAGAAGGCAAAAGAGAGGCAGATCTTCTGTATGACCTCTTCTCCACCAGCCTCAAAGCTGGAGCTCTGAAGTTTCAGATGGGTGTGCCAGTGTATGTGGCCTTTTGCTAATGTTACACATCAGCCTAAAGATGGTGCAAACCAACTCCGTGGGACCAAAGATTTCATGTGGTGCCAAAAAGCAACAGAAGCAGCACCATGGATCTAAGCGGTTGTCAGGAATTTGTCTGGATCTAAGAAATGGAGTCACACCTTTTACCTACTGAAACCATGGTGATAAATGAGGACTTGGGATGTATGGTTAGGACATGTCAAAGAGTGTGTCAGTGTGTAAACATCCTGTTTCTACTGCAGCATTTCCCAGAAACATCCTGTTTCTACTGCAGCATTTCCCAGATCCATACCCCTCCATGGGAAAGAGAGGGACCCCTCTTCCAAGAGGGACTTGGAATTTGGTAGCAATCCCCTGGGAACACGAGCAATAGTGGCCTTGGCAAGTCATGGGACTGTGCTAGGATATTGCTGACAGGTCATTCCTACCTGTCTGCCACATGAAGAAGTGTTACAGAAGGGCTAAGCAATCTGCTCTTCTCCCTATAGTGCTTCCTAAGACACTTGTAGCCATCAGAAGTGAGGAGATTTCCTATGCCATCATTTGCTATTAACTGTACTTCACTCTACTTTCGAAATAGAGTGATGGTGGTGTTGGGATGTTGAGGTCCCCGTGCTAAAGATAAACCCAAGGGCAGTTTTGTAAGTCGCAGTGATATTTTAAAATTGGAACAAGTGGAATAGTTGTGAATCCAGGCAAACTTGTGGCTACGCAAGTCTTGCTTCAGCTCTGAAAGAGAAGCAGCAAACTTCAAAGTTACATGCAAGTTAGGAACAGTGCCTGTGAATTTAATTATGTTGAGTTTAATTAGAAATGAGAGGAAAGGTATTTGGGCCTCTGGAGTAGAGATGTGTTAAGAGGTGTTATCTCCTAAGATAGTTGAGAAGTAGGTAATTTATTGCCTAGGGAAAACACAGAGATTTTTGGAAGCAGCTGGAGGAGGAAACAGAAGAGAGGAAAACTGCTAATGAATCAAAGATTTGTAGTGTCTGCTGTGGGTATGAGCTTCAGATCCCAGGTGCATCTTTTGAAGGAAGGTTTTAATAACAGAAGGGTTTGTGCACCCAAAAGCTAACCTTTTCCCTCCAGCTGTACAAGCTGGACTAAGAAAGGATATTATCTCTACCTACACATCTTCTCATTTTAACAAACTGGCAGCTCAGCTACAGGAAAGTCCAGCATATCTGAATGCCAAACTGTTCAGAAGAAAGCCTAACTTTACTCTGCTCTTCAGGTTTTTAGTTGCTCATCTATAGATGGCAGGACAGAAATCTGCTTTGTCCTCTGCTGGTGTGTTTAGGCCCTGAAGCATAAGAACTGAAAGACTGTTCTTGGCATTACATCTCAGCTAAGTTCGCTGTAGAGTTTTTCTCCGTAGATAAATGCCAGCTATTTGCCTCAGTAACATTATGAAGTTGTGTTTTGCATGGTTTCTTTGCCTTTTCATTTTGTCAAGTACTTTCATGTTCCAGTGGGGGAAGAGCAGCCAGTTAGTCTTCTCTACAATATTTAATGAGTCTGGGTAAAAATACTGCATTATAAATTGTAACCCAAGACACTCTTGTGGTAGAGTATTTCCCTTTAAATAACAATGGAAAAATTTCGCCCTTATTGCATAAAGTAGGGAAGGAATGCACAGAGCAACTCTCTCCTGCTACCCCCAAGAATCGTGCATCACAATACTTTCTACATTTATTTTGGCAGTTTCATTTTCCTTATTAATGATATTATTTAATCTACTAGCAAATAAGTAAATGAAGTCTTAGCAATCACTATGCTATTCCACTAATACAAAAGTACATTGTAATGCTCTGCTGCTGAATCTTTGCTCAATGGGAAACTTTAGAAAGCATATGTATTAGTGAAGTTCTGTGACACATGCTATTGAGCATTCTGTACTCATCTGTAACAAATTGTTTGGACAAATAGGCTAGGATTCACTACTCAAAGACACACATAAAAATGTTTATGAAACTATTTTTAATGTTTACTCATGTTTCTGTATCTCATCATTATTGCTATTACTGCCATTGAGGTTTGTTTTGGAAAAAGTTATTTTCTTCTCTGGATAGGTGGCTGGAGCTTCTGCCATTTTGCAAACAGCTATTTCCATCTTGCACGGTAGCAGTGATAGTGGTTCTTCCAGTTTATCACTGACCTATGACTTTTAATTTTACACGCAACGTTCTTGATTTTGGGAAGTGTTTAATTTCCTCTACTTCAGAGGCAGCCAACAGCCCCTCTCCTCTGCAAATAAATAAACAAACAAGAATCCACTTAAAAACCTGGGACCTCACATAGCAAAGTTGAGTGTTTATATCCTGGCAGAATTCATGCTTCTAAAATACCTGTGGTGGTATCTTTTTGTGCAATAATTCAGTTGCAAACTGAGGCTACCTGATATCTGGATGGAAGAGCTTAGAAAAACACAGCCTGTTAGAACCATGGGCTTATTTCCAGCTGCATTGACTTCACTGAGAATTAATTGCTCTTGAATGAAGTAGTGCTGTTGATTTATTTGACAGAACTCTTCCATCTGGGTGAGTCCTAGTATTATGAGCTAGTTAAAGAGTTCATTGCTGTTTTCAAAACTAGTAAAGCTACTCATTTTGACCTGTTCATGGATTATGTAGGAGTCACAATTCAGGATTTGTGAACATTCAGAGATGTCTTTTTTTTTTTTCTGTTCTTCATAAAGGATATTTTTGGCAAGCCAGGTGCCTGTATGCTACCAACAGAAGGTATCTGCCTAGGGTGAAGATTCATGAAACTTACCAAATAAAGGAGAGCAATAGTTTCAGATCTCCAGCTAGCTGCTGTTCTAGCCTTTTTATATTTAGCTTGAATATCCTATATAAAAGCTGTGTGGGCTGAGTGACACAAGGTTAAATTTTAAGCCACTATACAAGGAATTGTACTGAACTGTGCTTTGAAAACTGTCCTTGTCTGCTGACCTACATAATATCATTAAAGCTTCTAACCCATATTTTCTTGGCATTTTACTTCAAAAGAATGCTTTAAAACATGAATTGCTTTAGATAATTAAAGAGAAATGAAAATGCCTTTTGGCATACTGCCACAGAGTACAGCTTTGGTTACAGGAAATAAATTCCATTCTCAGAATTGACATTTTTTATTATTGCTGCCATTGATTTGACAGTACTGTGGCCTAGAGTACTGTCAACCATCAGAGAAAGGTTGACCAAATTAGAGAATCTGAAGAAATGCCTCTTGTAGTGTGACATCAAGAGGAAAACGTATGCTTTGGTTAAAGTTATCACTGTCAGCACCATGGAGCTTTGTATACGAGGATAACTGTGATAGTAGGAATGGGGGATCAGACCCATCAGGTGTAGTGAAGCCTGTACAGCCCCATGGGTGCTAAGTGTCTTTTGATGTGAGATTATAACAGCTTCATATCAAAGTCTGTGCAGCTGCTGTAGGTTAGAAAGACAAACAATGCGCCGCCACCTCCTACCCCCCACCCCTGACATTGTCATTAGGAAATACCTCTGGAGAGCAAACAAAAGAATGGTGTCTCATTAGTGGTAGGTGTCAGGGAACCACATTTTCTTTGGTTTTGTTGACACATTGCTTTCTTAAAAGCAATCACCCTCAGCTATAATGGATTATTCCACCAGGAGGAAAACTAATCCTCCTCTTCAGCTGCCAATCAGGGCCAAAGAGTGTTCCAAGAATTTCACAAGATGACACTCTTAGCAAAATAAGAGTACTTTGGAGAAATCCTTTGCCTTGGTTGTCTTGTGAGGGAGTTGTGATTTACAGGGGTTTCACATTGCTCTGGAACTGTTACTGAGATTTCAGCACCTGCGTCACAACAGCAACTCTGTTTTTTCTTCTTTCATTAAGGAATATGCTGTTGACCTACAAACCAAGCAAAACTGTCATGGAAGTTATATATGCATCACTAGGGAGTAATTGTTAACTCTTGCTATGTAATAAATGTCTTTTTGGAACAGGCATTTCTTATATGAAAAGTAGGAAATACACCAAGTAAAAATGCATTCAAATCTAGAACTCCTACTACTTCATTTTTAGCTGCTACGGTAGGTAGAACCCCCCTTGGCTGGTTGAATCATCCTGATATTTGTATGAGACCAAAAGGAAGCTGTTCTGAACTTGTGTTTTCTGATGTTAGTTGAATACGAAGCAAAAAAAAAAAAAAAAAAAAAAAAAAAAAAAGAAAAAGGAAAAAAGCAGATATATAATACTATGAATTTCTCTTCCACAATACCTGAGAAACATGGATACCACAATATGTAGACCCATCATATGAAGAAAAATTTAGTGATCATAACTTATTACCTCGAATCAAATTTCTTCCATCCCTTCCTCCTCAAAGTATAAGCAGGTTAAGGGCAGGATGCCATCAACTTCTCTCACACAAAACCTTGGAAATACTGAATTCATTGGAGCAACTTGCAGAACAGCGTGCTCCTTTAGCCCACAGTGAAAACTGAGATTTAAAAATCAAGGGCTGCTTTAGTTGCTGTAGTTTTGGGTTTGAATGCTAAGGGTAGCAAGATCTTTGTTTGATCTGACAGGCATAGGTGGGAGACAGGACAGGAGCTTGTAAGATACTTTTGTCACTGAACTCGGCATCTTCTGCAATGATCACAAGTAGCCTCCAGGCCACCCAAACCTACACATGATTCCTTTTTACATTTCTTCTTCTCATGCCTATTTCCCATGTCTCTTTCAGTTTACTGCTGGGAAAAAAAGTAAAGAAAGAAAGAAAGAAAAAAAAAATAGCAAAAACAAATGGGGGGAGGGGGGAAGAATGACAAAAATATCCTTGAGTATACCTGAGACTTCTCAAACCCTCCAAACCAGTTCCTCAGTTTTGTTCTTTCAGTTTTTGCTGAGCTTCAGTTTGAAATTTGAGCCATTGAAACACTGAATTTCCTTGCACCAAGAAATCTCTCAAAAGGAGGTGAGATTTTGCTGAAAGTGAGTTTCTTCAGAAAAAGTTGACCACCTCTCGTAAAAGATGATATTAGCTATAAATAACTTTTATAAATTGAAGTTTTCAGATCATATGAAGAGCTAAATTCTCTTACAATTCCAATAAAGTGGGTGACCCTGCATGGGATTTAATACCAAGGCTGAGTTCAGCATGGCATGTAAGTCTTGAGAGGACATTATATAGATCTATACTATGGGGAAGGAATTTAAGACCCGGAGAGCTCTTGTGATAATCTGATGGGCGAAGGGTGGTTACGTGAAAAATGTTTAGTTTTCATGTGTTTCAGGAGACTGGTTTGAACAAATATCTTTGTGTTTAGGTACTAAATTGAAGTGTAGGATAGGGACTATCTTTTAGGAGTTTGATAACACTTGAAAGTGAATTCAGATGAAAGGGTCTGAATTTATGGCATTCCAGCTATTTCTGGCTCACTTTAGCTGCCCACAATCTTATGGGAGAGCAAAGGGACCTTGCTCTCTTTTAGTTCACACATTTTCAGGATGAATTAAGATATCTTAGAACACAGTGTTCTTGCCTGACAATGAGCTGAAAGCTATTTGGGGGTAGCTTTCCTACTCCACATCTAATCAAGTTTTTTTCTTGTATTGACTTTAAGAGGGTAATGATCCTGCCTAACACTTTTTTTAAGCTATCACAGTACAAATGACACATTACACCTTTATTAAAGTCCATTGCTAATCTGAAGGTTGAAAGAGAAAGACTCTTTTGCACTCTACCTAACCTTGTGGGACCTCTTCTTCTTGCCACAGCATAAATAAATAACAGTCATTATCAATTGATATGTGGATGTTGATGTGAAACTTCAACTGCACTCTTCAGTTTGTACAACTGGGCTGAAAACCTCATGCATGCAAGGGTCCTCATGAGATTTCTAGTGCTTCTGAGCAGGGGAACAGTCCTCCGTAAACAGCTTTTCTTACAGCATTTCCCCACTTCACTTCCAGTCCCTGCAGGAATCAGAACATACAGCACTAGGCCAAAAAAAAAAAAAAAAAAAAAAAAAAAAGGAGGAAAACAATGGAATAAAGCAATTACACTCTTTCAAACTGCCAGCAATGCCTGCTTTGAGCTTGTATTTGTTCTGAACTGATCCCCCCAGCTCTGCTTACAATTTTGGGTGTGACACAACTGAGGGGGAGGGGGAGAGACATCAATTGTTTTCTGTGGCAAAGAAGGCGTAGATTCCAAGGGCAAAAACCGCCAAAATAAAGTAGTGGCTTCTTAGGGATCACATTAAGGATTAGGTCCTAACTTTAAGTGGCAAATAGTGCTGATCAATGGTTATATTTGGCTAGCACTGGTTGAGTGGTTTTCAATGGTTGCCTCTGCTTAGCACTTCATGAAACTAAGCTGCAGCTTTGTAATGTAAAGGCTGCATTTAAACTAACAATCAGTAAACATAAAGCACTACAGAAGGAAGGGTTCTTTAAAATGAATTTAGAACTCGTCAAACATTTTTGAGTCTCATCGAACATTTTTGAAGTTGTTCAAAGACTTTTCTTAAAAAAGGTTGTCTTTGAAAAGGAAAAATTATTTTTTTTGTCTATGTTGAAGAAGATCATGTATAGGAATACTTGCTCTTCGACTGTGGTCAATTGTATGGAAAAAGTGGGCATGATGTAAGGTATAGCAAGTACTGCGTTTTTTACTTTTTAATAACAAAGACCAATCTTCCTCGTAGAAGTCTATACTAAGTTTCATTATGGAAAGGACTGCTTTAAATGTCTTTATTTATTAAACGCGCTTTCAAGATTGCTAGTAGGTTGCACGCTGCTGTGTAGAGGTCAGATTAGTATGTGCTTAGCCTTGGTACTCAAATCTATACCTATATAGTTAGACTAAAGTCTGTATTTTCAAAGATTTGAATTCTCTGCAGTTCTTTCTTCCTGATCATTCAAGTTAATGTGGGCACCATCCAGTGCAGCACTGGGTGGTTAGCACTTCTAAAACTCTGGAAAGCCACTTCCAGCTAAGATCTTTAAACACAAAGGGAAACTTTTTAAAGATGCATAATCATGGGGAAATCCGAGTATTTAACTCTAATTTCTTTGTAAGTAAAAATGTGGCCTCCATGTTCACCTTTTATAGCTTATAAAAAAAAATCAGTTGAATTAGAATTTATTCAGTTAGGCTGAAAGCATGCAGGACATGTTTAATATGACAAATTTCTTCTGATTCTAAAACAAAATGGAAAGTTCTGAATGTTGAAATTTGTAACGCCTCTGGTTTTTTCTTCCTGATACTTGCTAAAGATTTCCTTTTAAATAATCAAATAGGCACTTAGCTTAAGCTTATGACAATGTTCTTTCAAGGAAGCAGTTTTTGGCTATGTAACACTAACAGAAGCATGTGGGCAGACCCTGACGCCCACAAAAAGCCTCCAGCTATTCTGGTGTTCCACCTAAGCCCTAATAATATGGGGATGACTATCAGTTGCAAGGCTTTAGATGGCTAATTTAAGGGTGAAACCCTGCACTAGCTTTTATCAACAGCGACTGTAATTCAGAACTATGTAAAATAGTATTTGTCACCCTCCACCCCCTTAAAATTACAGTAATGGTTGTGATATATACAAAATGGTATTCAAACACTATTCATGATGTTATAATACCTTAATTTTATTCAAAATTAGAAAATGTTGGGAAATATTTTGCTTTATTACTTGAAAAATGAGACTTTATTTAAATCATAGTTTGTGCATACTTAAAGGTCAAGAGTGAAGGTTGAAAATTTACACTTAATTTTGGCATTTCCTGGTCTTACAGTGCTTAATAATGTGCCTCTAACATTCTTGTAATATAGTTTCAAAATTGTATTTCTCTGTATGTTCATACAGTGGCATAAACATTTTATCATTCTGTATGATGTATGAATACTAAAAATGAACAAATACTGTGTTTGCTGCAAGATGGCTACAACAAGAGGTTTGTACCCTACCAGCACTGTATTCTAAAAGATAATCTCCCTCAGATAAAATAGAGCTAAGCAGAAGAAATAAAGTCTGTGACCTCCTCCCTGTAATTGGTTTCTTCCTCTTAAAAACTACTAGTGGAAAAGGCATTTCACTAGTATACTGAAGGAAAGATACCAGTGCAAGTGGTTATGTTCAAAAGGCGACTTCAAACAAGAAATGCTTGGAAAACAATAAATGTTTGTGTGACTAACTGTTGCAGCTCTTGTAGTCCTACAGTATGCCAGTCAGTCCAAGGCCATTATCTGATCACTTTGCATTGCTTAAAGCAAAGTAACCAGGGAGGTGTTCTTGTGATATGACTGCAACTGCGTAGCATTTAAACCAGATTAGGGCTGAGAACTGATGATAGCGAGCCAGCCAAAGCAAAGTTTTTGAGGATTGATAACGAGTCTTTTCTTTCTTATTACAAGTACTTTTCAGCCAGATTGGTTTCTTAGTCTATTTCACCATGCAGCCATACCGGCACCAGAGCTGGCACAACAAATGGCCCAGAGCAAGGGAGAAGCACTTGAAGGCCCCTCGACAGCAGCCCACACTGGGAACCTGTGTGGTGATGAACAGCTGCAGATGAGAATCTAAACATTTGAACAGCTGATACGAAGTCAGAGGAGAAAGAAATGTGGCCTTCATGATCTATAGTAAACAATCGAGCTGTTCCTGTTGTCCTTAAAATACTGTTGCTGCTTTGCAATATAGACCAACTAATCATGTAGATTTTGTCCAGAAATGGCAGAAGAGCTGTATAAAATTCTGCTGTTCTAAACATCAAGACTGCATAAACAACCCATTGCTTTTCACTAAGGACTCATTCTCAGGTCAATTAGTTGTTGAGAACCTTGGTATCCCCTAATATTACTTCACCTGTAGCGTAGTTTAGAATTGAATCATTCCTTTTCTGGGATTTATGAATTATTCATTCATATTAGCTACTGCACTTCAAAGATCACCCGAAAGCTAATGCAGAGAACCTGTTATATTCTGTTCACTCCTATCAGCATATATCTGTCATGAGCCAAGGGAAGCAGGGAAAGCATGTGAAAATCAACACTGTTCTATTCTGACCCCAGGAGCTAACAGAGCATGTAGGCAGAGCTTTTTCACCCTTGGGTGGCATGGCACTGCAACTTGTAACAACATGAGTTAGAAAGAGCATCAAAAGGGGAGGATAATCATCTCATAGAAAAAGTATAGAAAATAATAGTTGTCATCATACTGGATAGAACAGAAAAACAGTGCAAGCAGCATAGTCTAGTAAATCAACAAGAAACTTTTCAGATGTTTCTGATTCCTTGATCAGAACAAGCAGTTATATACCTACTTTTATTAACCTTTTAAAAAATGGAATGAGATACAGTCTGTTTATTTACTATCCACAGAATGGGTAGTGTAGCCTGTGTAAAGGCTATGTTGCCTTCCCTATGCTTTTTCAGACTCTCAGCTTCTCTCTATGGTTGAGAAGCAAACTTCTCCATATCTCTCTTGTGACCACGTCAGGTAGGATGACAGGAGAAGCAGTGCCTTTGAATATAGAAACAAAAAAATAAGTTGTTCTATTCAAACAAGCACTAATGCATCTTGGTTTTCAGGACATACTTCAGCCCCTTGCAATACTTTGTGAAACTTACCTCAAATCTGGTTAAAATCAGTGCGCAGCCAGACTATATAATTCTGTACTTCCCATTTCCTCAGAAAACCAAGTTAAAATCGTGCAGTCATCTACTTTAAGACACAGGATCGAAGAATGCTTTGTAGGTACAGCATTAATTCTGAGCAATCTGGTCTCTGCCAAGAAAGACTAATTAGAAGATCCATTGTTTGCGCAGAATTTTATTTGTCTTTCTTGCATTCACTTCCGTTTAACTGCAACAGCCTCACGATGTGTTATTCAACAACATGCCCGTGAATGGTTGTATGCCCTTTTGCAGCCAATATGTACAGCCAGAAGTACTGTTACTCACTAATAACACCTTCTCCAGCTATCAGAGTTGTAGACTACTGGAGGTACGTGTGGTACATTTGTCAACAACAACCAGATGAAGAAAGAAGTTATGCATGCTGAAAAAGCTTAAATACTCTGTTGTGTGATTGCTGCTGTCAATGGGGATTTCGCGGGTGTTTGTAACTGTGATGTGCCAGTGCCAAAGGCCTCTGGATGTTTGGCCTTGATCCCCTGTTTCTGAGTGCTTACTCTCCCAAATACCACTGTGTACTCAGGTAGCAAGTCATTGTACTGTAACCACAGGTCTAATGGTTTAAGGGACAGAACTACATTTTTACGTAAGCACACAAACAACTCTCAAGTTTAGATCTTGCCAGAGAATGAGTATTTCTATTTCTGGATGGCTCTCTGCTTCGCAAGCTGCCTTATTGCTGAAGGCTCTGCATGTCTTCCTGACAGCTAAGGCTGTGTTGATGGCTGCTCATCCAAATAATGAAGTGGGCCTAAATAGCCCCATGTTGCCTGAGTCATAGCCTATTATTTTTTTCCATGACCATCTCCACATAATGTGAGTTGAAAAAATCCAGTTAAGAGATGGAAAGTATTGTGGACAGGCTCTAGGAGCAAGATGATTTGTTGTTGTGAAGTAAATACAGAAGAGTATGATTAAAAAGTAAACAAAATAGAAAGCTAAAACAGGGTGATATTTAGGTTTCTTCCAAGCTGTCTTTCTGTTAAAATTCACACATTCACCACTGAAAATCTCTGTTGGGACAGATTTGGTTTTTAAGCAAACCCTCAGTAGTAAATCCCTCAAGTATAACTCTTTGGCCAGATTACTCTAAAGTGATTTAACCCACTCTTATCCAAAAATTGCCTTAGTGTTCCTTGCCTCCATGTACTCAGTCTTCCGAGCTGGCATCCTGCACCTCTAAAAATACTGTGCCAGTGCAGCCTGCAAGTGAACACTGCGCTAAATCCTCAAGACCTGACACTTCACATCATTCTACGTGGATGTAAAAATATCCAGATTTGAACACTGGGCAGGAAAGGCTCTAACCAAGCTGATCTTCAGACAACATTGCAGAATACAGATATTTCAGATATATATTTCACCCTCCCCACCCCGTCTAGCCTTTTGTAATTGATTCAGCCTGCCAGTTTCACTTCCCAAGGCTGTCTAAACCTCTGTTGACTATTTTCTGCCTCTAACTTTACATCCACCAACTACTATTTTCTTCCTGTCTGTCCACTTGAAGTGCGACTTTAAAAAGCAGAGGTTATCTGCTCCTAAAACCTTTCTAATGAGGGATCTGTAAGGTTTCTGAGGAAGAACAGCAGCTTGTCATCCACTCATTACTCTGGCACGCAAATACGCTGAGGGTGACTGAGGGAATGGGGAGCTGGCTGCCACCAGGCTTCCCGTGGTGCTTCCTGGAGGCACAACGCTCTCACAGATGTGTCAGCACGGATAGTGCAGGATAAAATAAATTAATGCACGCAAGAGTGACTATGAGGGAAGGATGCATTTTACTTACAGTCAGTGAAAGTCCTCAGGAGTAATTGTTCTAAATGGTGAGGAAAACTGACAGCAAAGTGTTTATGATGATTCCTTTCTGAAGGAGGTTAATTGGTGGGACTTGCTAAAGTCATACATGTCAGCTAGGTACAAAATATTAGTATTTGAAGACCACCTGACATCTGCATGTACTTAGCCTACGATTAGCTACAAGATGCAAATGTGGAGTTAGCGTATTTGAGAACTCAAAGTTAACTTGGAAGTCTGGTATAACATAACGAAGCTGTGTGTACCAGGAATTCAGTTAGATTTTGGTGCAGTCAGAAACCGCTATTTCTTTTGCTTTTCCCTTCCCTCCACCACTCGGCCATCAGGGGATGAAGTGCTTTGTGCCTGTGCAGTAGCACAGGATGTCCTTACACTTGGCTACTTAAGTTGCATAATGGTTACAGAAATGAGGCACAGCACTGATCAATCTCCTGTTTGCCTGCAGACTCCTGTTTTTGCTGACCACAGAACTTCACAGCAGGTGTACTACCTGTGCCAGGATTTACAGGTGTGCCTGAATGCCAGCTCCCTTCAGACCTGGGCTAATTTGTTCTGTATAGGCCTACATGGGGTATGGAAGGGTTTTAGAAGTTAGTAAGTCCAGAGGAAATAGGCAGGCTCAAGGAATTAGGTTGTGAATGTAGCACTACTTGAATCACTCCATTTCAGCACTCTTTTATAACACTCATTTTCTTGTCAAGGAGTTCGAAAGAATTTAATCAATGTGTATTTCTAGTCCTATTTAGGGAGCCACTCAGTCGGTGTACTTCCAGTGTGATGAATGTTAAAACACTAATGCACTAATAACAAGCAGAATATGCAAAAGAGAAAGAAAGCAAGAATTGCTTGTGAAAATGTTTTTTCTCCAAGATCAACTTAATGAAGACACTCATTTTTTTAGAGATATGCAAAAAAAAAAAATTTAAAAAATCACCTTCAAAACTTATCTTCTGTTAATAGCCTCTGATTTTCCAATCTATTACACACTTGGTAGCACAAGTTTCTACCTCATCAGACTGATTTGGTAACCTTGAAAGAAATTACAAAAGTGTTTGTTTCTTCAGTCACCATCTAAATCAACTTTTAAATTTCTTTTAGCCCCTCTAAATGAACTCTGGGAAACTTCTTGGTTAGAAGGAATAAGAGGATTTTCAATATGAAAAGAAAGTATAATTAACTGATCCCAAAGAAATCACAAGACAAATAACCATGGGTTGATTGTCTTCTCTACACTAAGGGCATGGTTTACACATGACTGTTTTTCAGTGATAGGATCACATAAGTGGCTTCCACCTGCTCATTTTTGTCCTCTCTGTGGTGTCAGTGCAAGTGCTCATGAAGCCACAAGATAAAGTCATCAGAGAATACATCCAAGTTAAAAATACTGTCTTTTTTTTTAAGGGTAATTTCCAACTTGGCTCACTCATTGACCCAGTTCATCATATGGTCCCACAAACGGTAGTAACCTGTGCCAGGTGGGAGGGAGGGGGAGGAACCTCTCCAGGTGCCAAAGGAAACATGCATGCAATCCATCACCTCCCCCTGTGTCACTGGGGCAGTGCAAAGTGACTGCCTAGCACAAAGCAAGCTTTGCTCCTTTTAAAGTCCAAGAACAGCGTAAGGGCCAGTGGGGTTTCTTTAAATGAAACACACCGGCAGACGCTGCTCATCTTCTGGTGTGCATTACGTGCCAGAGCATTCACCTCTCCAAGCCTGCAACTGTCTGGAGGAGGATTTTTTAAAGCAGAAGGTCGACACAGAGCCCTGTACCCAGAACCAAATGCTTTCCTGAATACTAAGTGCTATACATGGCAGTTGTTCATGGCAGCTACATTTTATGCATTTACAGGCATAATATAGTAAGCATAATGTAAACATGCATCACTCTTTTGGCTCAGCGTTCATTCATGACTACTCTCTTTGCAGTTGTAGAGCTGCAAAGCGGTGCCTGGTTTTCTCTTACAGACACCTCTGGAGTAATTTCCTTAGGAAGTAAGCTCACTCTCCCCCATGGAAGGGCTTTCAGAAAACTGGGGAACTCCTTTCAGTGCCAGCCACTGAAGGCTGGGCTGGAGTGCATGTGCTTTTTAATTTATTTATTTTAAACACCAAAGTATTTCTCTGTAACAACTTGTCAGCTAATGAGTTCTTTTTAAACATGGCTCCTAAACAGCATACACAGTATTGTTTTACTAATAGTCTCCAATTAATAGGCACTATAAAAATGTAAACAGCAGGAATGGAAAAATCATTAAAAGAGTAGCTTTTGGCTTCTTTTCATTCCGGCGAAATAAATGGGTTATATTGCTGCTGTTATTACTGATACTAGACATAAAGCAGATTAAAACAACATATGTTTTCAGTACTGAACTCTGACTTGAGATGTGCGTGGATGCAGGCTCAAAACAGAATAAATATATTGCTGTCAATTTGGGAATATGGCAGCTCATTCGACAACCCTCTCCCTGTACATCACAAAAAACAGGGGACACCATGCCCCAGGGACTACACAAACGATGATCAGGGATCTACAGGGGAGGTGTAACTTAAGTTGTAAAGACCAGAATAGTCATTCCATTCCTCCAAATACTTTGGCTCCATCTATTTAAATAACCTTTTTCCTCAAAGCAGGAGTAAACAGTGCTGTGCCTCCTAAAGAGCATTTGTTTACACAGTGATGTATGTATATCCGCAGTTACAAGGGGAGGTGAATGCTTCATTCAGGCCAGCACCAGTACCTTAGCTACGGAGCCACTTACTTACACACAAATTGCACTGCTCAATATGTTTATCATACCAGGGTAGCCTGGAAATAGGTTATTAAGCACACCGGTGTCTTTCATGACAGCTTCAAATCTCTGGGATATGGTAAGGGCCGGGGGGGAAAGCAAACTTTCCCCACCCCACAGGACGCCACCTGAAAGATGGTAACACTAGTGGGAAGTCTTAGAGAGGTATCCTGAGTGGAGGCACGCTGACCTCAGACATGATTTGGTAAACACGTGGAATTCAAAGGATTTGTCTCAAAGAAGCAACTTCGAAGGAGTGAGTTTAGGAGAATTTTACTCTGAGTCTTAAAGCAATAGTAGAGCTAGTAACTTCAGAGCAATACAAATAATGCATAACCAATTGTGTCACCCCCTCCCAAAGGCATATGCCTTAAAAAATGCTTCCAAGCTTAATTACAGAGAAAGCAAGCTAAAACACCTACAAATGCTGCTTCCGGAAGTTAAGGGTTGCTAACTGTTGGCCAGCCTGTTAGCAAGACCTGACCCAAATTCAGAGGTTAAGTCCCGAAATGAAAAAGGTCAAAAGAGAAGATGTAATGCAATTCATTATCAGAAGAACACACAACTGGGGAAGAGCTCTCCTGTTGCTACCTCATCCCACAGATAAACTGCTTGGCTACAAATGGCAAGGGTGATAGAAAAAAGAGTAGAAGAAATGGTAATTTCTCCTACTCTGCAATCAAGCAGGAGCTGTCTGCACTGCAGTGATTATAAGCTGATTCTGGAGCTTGAAAGTCTTCTAGCCCTGCTCATATCTGATCCTTTCTTGCTCATGATCACTTTCTTGGTGCCTATTTCTCATTAGCATTGCTTCATTGCTTAGCTTATGCTAATTTACACCCATAAAATAAAGCCCACTGAGAGTTTGCACGCTGGTCAAAATTGTAACAAAAAAAGTTTTCTTCAACAAGAATCGGTACCTTTTCCAGCCCTAAGTTTACTGATTCCTGAATCCATGAGAGATATATGACTTCCATCGCTCTTGCTGGAATAATAGTGTCTAGGCAAAGCTGTGAACTTAGCCAATGAGGGTGTGCTTACATAACTGCAGCTTCAATAAACAGGGACATTGTGGCTCTCTAGGCAAGGCATCCTTTTAACCATCAAACCAGCTAGTGGCTATGTCCCCTTAGGTCTGCACACCCCTTTCAGTCAGGTTTTGTGTGCCCTGCTTTTAACGGGAAAAAATGGAAAAGGTGACCTTCATATCCCCTTTCTACCAACTTGCACAAAACAGAGTGATGATATAATTGTAAGCTTGAAGCCATACAAGTCAGCAAGCTGTATAGATCACGACTTCCTAGCAATGTGCTAGGTAAATATGTAATTTGCAATTTAAAAAAAAATATCTTAGAAGGAAAGCCTTTATTAGCCATGATTACTTTTATCCATGGAAGGATGTTTTTGGGAGAAGAAAATCAATGTTATATGGACAATTTCAGATCTTTAAACAGATCTTGAAATTTCAAGACTAAAAAATGTCTGTGCTAAGGGAATGGCTCAGGTTTATGTTCCTAAAATTTACAAAGCTTATGTAGTAAGTTTTATTTAACTACATTTTTGGTCACAAATATTTTAACCTAAGTTATTCAGCCACAGTCTAGCTTTGACACTGCAAACTGAATAAAATATACATGGCATTTGTGTAAGTATACACACTGTAAGTATATAAAAAGTAATAGCATTAAATAGTAAATACTGCTCTCAGAAAAATTCATTATTAAAATGTAAAACTGATCACCACTTGAATTTATAATATGACCTATAACTATCTTTTGAAGCCTAAACCTTGTAAACACCTATGTTTTTACTTAATTTATTAAATTAATTAATTAATTATTTTTCACATTGTGTTTTTCAAGACTCTGATTTATAGAAATATGTTCCCTTGCCAGCCTCTGCAGTCTTAAGCAGAATGAAAAAATATGGTACCATTTTAAAAGAATAAACTACATTGAGGAAGTTACTTGTAGAACAGCAGCATTTCAGTGTGAAACTGCCAACACATTTACTGCCTAATGCCTATATTTAATTAAACCAGCCTGTGAGCATAACAGAGAATGCAACTTCTATGTTTTTGAAGATGGTCCAGTGTGCATTCCACATGGACCGTGTGTGTGGTCTTTTCATGGTCAGAAAACAATATTCTTCTCATGTCCCATGTTTTCTGTGGTAATCTTAGTTGGCTGTGTACTCCATCCAAATGCTGAACAGTTATTTGCTTGCAGATTCACAATGAAACCCTACAGTGTCCAGCACTGCACGTAATAAATGCTCTACACTTGGTATTATACTGTAACTGACTGTGACTGTAACTGACTGTGAAAGCTCTGTAGATGAGCTTGTCATATCCACCCTGTAACATTAGTGGTTTTATTTTGGTTTGGGGGAAAAGTGGAGTTAGTAATGATTTACATTTTTATATATGCGGTCTAAATCCCATATTTCTGCTAGGTTAAAATGGTTTACTCATTAACTCTTTCAGTCTATTTGCAAAAACACTGATTACAAGAAGAGCCAAGGAGGGCTAACGGGAGATTCTGCACCACCAGTGAAGGAACTGAAGAGTTTAAGAACATTGTTAAGCCAGGCAATGTTTTCCAGAATACTTAAGAACCAGAAAATCTGAAAACAGACTGAGTAAGCTCTTAGAGGACTGACAACTCATAAGTAATACCAGTTTTATTATCAGCTTACTTATCCATTTGTTTCTTGAGACATTAAGTTGGGATCTTTGATGTTTGTGTATTGTAAGATTTATGATATCTTCAGATGATCTTTAGAGTTTCAGTAAAAGACACCGTGGCTGGGGGAGTCTCAATTTAACACTCTTCCCCTGCCCCCTTACACCCCGCCCATGCCTTCAACAGGGAATTTAATTTTGTTGAAAAAGAATACAAGAAAATTACAAGCAGAAATAGCTTTTCACTGAATACGGGACACAAACTGACAGCTATACTCTTCTCATGCCATTAGGAGGCCTGAATCTCTATTGTACACTAACTTGGCTAATATCCTGGTTTCAGCCACGGCTTCCTTACACAGAGGGAAAAGAGTGGAAGAATAGAAAGATACTTGAAGATGCAGCTCTGGTCTTTCTGTACAGTCAAGACAGAGAGTGATAGCTGGGTATTCATAACTCTGGAGAGTGGTTCATCCCTGATTCATACAAGCTGTTCCCTTCAATGAAACAGGAAGAAGCCAGTACAATAGAGGTTTTTCAGAGTGAAGAAACAGGGAAGGACTTAGCATCACAAGGCAATAAACTGCTGTTATTATGAAAGATGTTATGAAACAGTTTGTGGTTCTAAGATTAATTTTAGCTTAAGCTTCAACTTCAGAGCAGTTGCCAGTTGCTGACTCTCAGCCCCTCCTCTCAGTCACAAAATGGGGGACAAGTGGAGCATAAAAAAACCTTCTACGAACAGCTGCCCTCCTGCTTACCTATGCCATGACACCACTGAACCTCTGGGGTCCAATCTGCAAAGGCTCTTGAGACTCCTTGCATCAATGCTGGACACTACATATTCCAGATAATATAGGATTTTTCATAGTTTACTGTCAATTCCCAGTCCAACATGAAAAGTGCATAGGATGCAGCTCCTTCCACTACTTTTGGGGCAGATGGATGTGTTAGTCCAGGTTTTCAGTCATCTGAAAAAACCTACTGTGAAGACACAGGAAAATTGTAATGTGTATTTTTTTATTAGGTCTTTGGCTATAGTTGTAACTGTAGCTGCAGTGTGGGTGAATGTAGTATGAGTACACTTGTTCACTCTCACAAGACAAAGACAGGTAAACTGTCTTAGAATTATGCTGAAAAATATTTTTGGCCATGCCAAACCATCAGTGCACTCAAATGCATTTTTATAAATACAGGACAATTGTTAATTTAATGTCTCATCCATTCTTAAAAAATAACAATAAAAAATATTGTGGAGGTATAACCTAAAATTGTTACAGAGATCTTTTGATATGCAGTTCCTAACTGCAGTCTTGGTCTTGGCCCTTCTTAGTTTATCTGTCCTATTAGACAGAAGTATTTTTTGTTGTAAATGGCAGATTTTGTATATCATACCTTGGTAATGCTTTCCAACCTTTTTGGTATCCAAAGCAACCTTTAAATGTTGCAGCAGCCTGAAAAGAATGCAGCATAATTACAACTGTGGCTGTTTCATCTTCTAACTGTTCCACTTCTTCTGTCCCTCCCCCCAGTTTTTTTTTTTTTTTAAATAGGGAAACAATAGAATGAGCTATTCTGCATAGGCAGCATTTTGTTGCCAGAATGAAACAGTCTAAGGAGTAACATTCTTGCTAGATAAATAGCTTGTGGCTACACAGACCCAGGAAAAAACAATATGAAGTTGTGAGCCTCAATAACTTGTTTGCTAACTGTCAACAAGGAAAATCTGTTTTACAGAGAGGCCATGTAGGAACTAAGAGATAATTTGATGTAAATGACTGTACTTTGAATCCAGACCCACAGGTTCAGAGAAGCAGGCAGGTGGTGTGCAGCGATAATGGTAGCAGAGGGCAACTGCCCAGAGAAAGCTTAAAAAACATGGGAGAAATAACTTCTGTGTCTATGTGCATGCCTGCCATGAGATGAGGGAGCAGGCAGTGACATTTCACAGGAATGCTTTCACAGGCTGCTCAAGGGGAGAAACCTGGAGGAGTCAATACTTCCAGAGAACCAAATACTCATTGCTACCCGTTACTTCTCACGTGCCATTAGAAGGACAGCCAGCGGGCAACATGAAGGCTGTAATCTGTTGAATAACCATGGCAAGCTCTGCTCCTCTCCTGAAGGTCCTGGGGTACCTACCACTTTGTTGGGCCACATCCCTGTGGCAGGGCAGGTGTGATCCCTTAGTGCTCCTCAGACATTGCTCCTCCAAACCAGAGGAACCACGGCAGTGAATTAGGGCTGCTCCCTGCCTAGGATTTTCCTTCCAAGGAAAGCCAGTGAGCAAGCACCGCATGGTAGTAATGCACTCAGTCCTCAAACCAACGTGGAGCTAGGAGGCAAACGGGAGGTGTTCTTCTGCGCAAGGGTTACCACATACAGTGAGGGTGCACCTGCTGTACACTATGTACAGTCACATTTCAAGTTCATATGATGATTTTTGCACAGAAAAATGTTGAAGATCCTCCTCCTTCCCCCCTCCAGTAGAAGAAACATGGTATAAACAAAGAGCCAAATCCTCACACACAGTAGAGATGACCCTGGTCCAAGCTCTGCAGCTGAATTTTACTTATGCCAGAAGTAATTCAAAATACACTTTATCATTGCAAAATCACAGCAGATCTGCAGTGTCTATCTGCAGTTCTCGACACTGCAACATTTTTGGTTCAGATGTGCATTGCCTATATGTAATTAGGCAATGGTTTGGTAACTGAGTTTGCACAGATGGTGAGGCATCCATCAGCATAGCGTCAAGATTATGTCCTAAGGCCTCTGGGTAAAAGACCCCCTTTTAAATCAGTGTTTGTTAATGTCCTACGCAATGGGAAACTAAATCCTCTTTGAATTCCTAGATGCCATCAAAACATGTCTGTAAGTGTGTATATATTACGCACACATTATTTACGTATTATAGAAGGACTGAATGACAACTAAGTAAAAGCCAGATTCCTTGCCCCTATTTACTTAGGGTGGGAGTTTTGAAGGTTGCTGGGTCTCTTTCTGAAATTCCATTCTAAAGGGATAATTTATTAGACAATAGATATATAAGAGCAAATTTTCTGGAAGAAGAGAGCAGGTTTTGTATGACATTGCCTATCTGCCTATAGCCATGCCGTGGGCTAGGGCAAGGTCACCAGCTCTGCTGTAAGGCTTGCAGAGAGCCCTTTAGTCAAGAATCTATGTGGGTTTGTAAACTGACCATTATAAATCTCAGTCTGAGATGGAACAACTTTGTAAGTCCTTCAGGCAATATCTGGGTGCATCTCTGATGCCAGCACAACTTACATGGAGCTATGAGAGAAGGGAAAGCTGGTTCAGCACAGAGCCTCTCACTGTGCTTTGCTGTCTGGCTGGATTTCCTTGGATCCAGACTTTTGAGAATCAGATCTGTGAACTGATCCCACGGGACTACTGACTGAGTCTCAAAGATGAATGATCCATGCTATAAAGGTCATAAAACCTTTTATCTTGGAAGTGGTGATTCAAATGGTAAGCCATGAGGCAATAATAAAGACAATAACAAACACATAGTAAAATCCCTTTAACTATACAGACTCTTAGGAATAAAAAAATAGTTTTGTTTCTCTTCCTACTTGATATATATGTGTATATATATGTGTATATGTGTACGTGTATATCTACATATATATAGGTACATATTTCTGATAGACATACATTTGGTTTGCCTTTAAGCAAACCAAACATTTTTTCCTTGGGCCAGTTTCCTAACTCCTGTTGCAGTCCAACATCTGAGGTTATAACTGAAGGATGCTGTGATAGCTGTCAGAATGACCAGTGTTTAACAAAGACTGTCTTCACCAGCAATTTCTTCCATACTAAAATGGAACACATTACGTCAGCGGCCACCCTGGTTTTATTGAACTCAAAACCACTACAGGGACTGAAAGTGACTCTGTAGCTGTGAGCATAAACCTTCTTTGTTGTGTATGTGTGTGTTAGCATGTCATCTTTTGGGATAATCATCCAAATGTGGTGCCTATGGAGATGTGGCTGATTCAATACTTGTGCTCCCGGGTGGTCAGCCTGTAATTTAAAGATTCACTGGCCTCATGAAGATAGCCACAAATGGAACAGTAACCATAATTACAAGAGGCTGTTCCGCTAATCCATGGTTAACAAATGTTAGTTAAAAGATAAATAAGCCTTACACAAGCATTTCCTGGAGGTGTATGAGCCTTGTGTTTTCATTCGTTCTGGCTTCCCTCTTCTTTAGAGAGGGGATACAAGAAAATAAAAAAGATTTTGTAATCCAGTTTTGTTTCAACTGTTAGAAAACACAGGAAGTCTTTGAAAATGAATTATCTTTTAACCCCCCCCCCCAACTATTACTTTTTACTTATGATACTGAGAAAGTGTCGTTCTTTTCAAGCTGAGTTTCTCTTAACAACTGTGTTGTTTGTTCTGTTGTTTATCTTATTTCTAATCTCCAGTGTTTATAGTGGGGAACAAGAGGCTTTTAGAATTTAGCACCAATCAAAAAAATAAATCTGAAGGACTGATTTTGCTTTGTAAAAAATGGGAGCATTTGCTGTATTTTTAGTATACTTATAATATTAATTCTTTCCACTTTTTCTGCAGAGTACCTTACTGTTTTAGTAGTTCTGAACTATAACAGTTCTTCAAGATAAAAATTGCATCCATTTTCTTTTAGGTGACAAACTGTTGTCCAATGTTGGTGGAACTAAAGCAGGCCTGATTACACAGCAATGAAGGAATATAGGAATTGTATTACTACCACAGCAGGCTAGTCACATAACTCTGCTGTAACCCACTTACTGGTAAAAGTCTCTACATAGCTCCCAACAGGATAGTGGTTGCTTTCAGAATTTAAGAATTAAGGTTTATTCCTTTAATTTTTATGCTGTTTAATGTAACTTTGGATGTTCTCATTATACATACAAATGTATAATCCTTTCTTGAATCCTGCTAAGCTCTTGGCCTCACACACAATTGGTATTCTGCCATATCCAAACATTGCTTATACCACCAAGGAACTAAGCAATTGTGCAGGAGGGATGAAGCAAAGATTTTGCCCCTAAAAAGCGTCTAAAAGCAAATAAAGGGGTGTAATTTACTGAAACTAGGCAGTTGTTTAGGTCTTCTCTCTTAAACTTATAAACATTTAAAAATTTGATATAAAGTGTATACATTAAAGATAAGTCTAGTCAATACACTCTGTTTTTTCTTAACATAGAAAGATCTTCTGTTCATAGAAGACTATAGGAAGAGGTCATATCTTACTAGATGAGATGCTACAGGTGGAAAAGGCAAACAAAGCCTTAAGATCCAGCATTCCTCCAACTTGCTGGAGAAGAATCAAGGAAGTCTAACCTAAATAGAAGTTAGGTGCAATTGCTTTTAGTTAGCTGTGGTAATGCTGCTTAATTAGAACACTTGAGCAAGAAAGCTGTCAATAACACTGAGCAAGAGATGCTTGTGCCAAGCACAGACAGAATATAGGACAGTAGAGAGATATGGTGGAATAGAGGGGAAAAAAGGCGCTAATTCTTGTGCAATGGGGAAAGAGAAGCAGGAAAATTGTAAGGTACAAAATCAGTACCTCTATTAAATAGGTGCCATTTTCCAGTAACACTGTAAGCTTTTTACACCTTCTTTGAGAGGCTGGAGTGGAATTATCATTATAAAAAATGTTCTTTTATTGGTATGTGGTTGTTTTCATTCACTGTTATTCATCTTGGTTGAATGAGATTTACTTCATCCACTTCCTTTCCATCAAATCACATAATGTGCTGAAGAAATAGGTCATACTTTTGTCTGAATAGGTTTGGGATCCATGTAGAATGTGGTATGTCTGCATGTTTTATTTGGGTGGTAAGTTTAGAGATGTGATCTATTTCTCTGGACGTGAATGCTTGCCATGTGAAGATCATCTTCAGGCTGTGATAGCAGATAGCCTGCATGTGCTTCTCAAAACAAATGCAGTAGTATTTAAAAGCTTAGCTGCATGCTGTGTTTTCAGAGACATTTGGTTGATTTCTGGAAGTAAATACATTGGCCTGCGCATTTTGTGAGCACTGGTCTGTTCCCCTTATCTTACTTTCTGTTTTTCTTAAGGTTTATAGGAGAGAGTGGTCAAAAGCAGCTTTACCATCATGGTGAAAAGATTCTTTGAGACTAGGCAAAAAACTAAAAAAAACAACAAATGGTGGCAAACCACTCCCTATTCTGTCCACCACTGAGACATTAAAGATGAGATCCAATATTTGTGAAGGAAATAGTTCTTCTCTGGACTGGTCAGAATAGATATTGCAGTTTGAAGATAAAATAGCTTATGTTTTGTGTCATCAACCACTGGGCATAGAGATTTCCATCTGTTTCTTTCTAGTGTCTGTGTTTAAAATGTGGAATTACTCTTACAAGGGCTTAAGAGAATTACAATGGACTTGGAAGACACTAGGAGAAACTTTCTAGTGGTAAGGTTGATGACATACTAGAACAGATTAAAATAAGCAGTCTATGGGTTTTCTAGCATTGGAGAGGCAAAATTCATCCTACATTGACCCTGGCTAAGAAGTTAGTCTAAACAACATTTTGTGGTGCCTTATAGATGTATAACATGTACAATACTGAGGTACAAGTTGAGAATTTTTTGCACTTTGGGAAAAATATGAATGAAAAAAGAATTTAAGGTTAACTGTTATTAGGATGGTATTTCTGCTACTGACCATTAGTTACATTCCTAGGCAGAAGCTCCACAGCTACAGCAATGCTGCTTTAACCATAAGAGTAAGAATACAGTTCAGCTCTGTTGAAATACCATAAAGTCAAATGATCATACATGGGTGACAGTCTGGTTGCACTTGGAAATTGAACTTACAGAAGTCTTGCTGTCATAATTTAAATCTGTCTATAAACAACACATATCAATAGTTTCATTATTTCTGATATGACTGAATTGACCAAAATGGACAAAAATTAGTTCTGTTTTAAAAATCACTTTGACAACAATTTGAAACGTAAAACTTGAATAGGTATAATGACCATGTCAAAGGTGTATGAACTCATTTAGTGGCTAATCGTTATTACAGAATTTTAAAAATCTTTCTTGCTAAGGCACTCTCTATTTGGCCACTTGAGATTTTCTGAAGAGTGAGTTAGTTGCAAGCAAATACTTGAATATGCTGAATGTTTTCAGGGGTGAACCTGGGGCTTCACTGAAAGACTGCTGTTTATTTAGGGTTTTCAAAAACATCTGCAGTGATACAGCCAGGTTTGAGGTGCAGAAGACAAATTATATCATCCTTGGACTGTTCACTGCACACGCCTGTCTGTGAATTCTGTGCTTGAGCACACAGGAATCATTCAAGGCTCGAGTGATTCAGCTCTGCAGAAAGAGAGGCTAACCTGACCGTCTCTCTCGGTCTTTTCCAGTGAGGGTGGAAAACTTAGAGGTTTATTGTTTTAGTTTGGGTTTTGAAAAGTTATGGCCACCAAAAGAATTAGCCACATGACAGTTTCAATGAATGTCCTTGGTAAGCACGGGTGCTTCTGTGTTACATTGCTATTTGGGTACCATTTTTCCAAAGGGAAGATGAGAGCTCTTGGGGAACTGGTGCTAGGGACGGCTTAATCTTAGAGCAATGCAGGAGGATCTGTCACCACATTTTTTCTCTCAAAGATCTCCTATTGGTAGGATCCAATGATCTTTCTTGGTGGATTATAGCAGCAGGAAGGAAAACAACCTCCTTCAAGTATCCTTCATATGAGGGCAAAACGTTCCTAGTTAAATGAGCAGGAATACCCAATAAACTCCTGAAAAGGAAGAAATGAAGACATTCCTGACTGCAGTCTGAGTCAACCAAAATAACAATCCTTTTTTAAAACAACAGTAATTCATAATTTTGAAAACTGTAAGGCCCTCTGAGTTTCTGATGCTGAGCCTCTCCTCCTTATGCATATGTTTCTGAATGCATCCCCTGCCATTTTTTAGATTAAGTCAGCTGGGCTCTGTTCTGCTCTTTTACTAATTCATGTGCATCGGCATGGTGGGATGTGCAGAGGTACTGCAGCAGGTAAGAGTGGGGAGGATAACATTTCTGTTATCCTGCCCACCTGGGCAGAGTCCCTGCTGTGTGTGGTAGTGATTGGGGACCGGCCAGCTTAATTTCTGGAGATTCTAGTTAAACCAGAATCTGATGTACAGAGTGTATTAAGGACCCTGATTTATGACCAAGTCTCCAAACTATTCATTGCCCTCCAAAATACTGGGAGAATGCCACACTTACTTACTTAAAGGTGTAATCCTTTCCTTCTGGCCAGTCTGTGAAAGGATAGCCATTTTTTTGCACCCAGTCTGCTAACAAATTTGTGATCTACAGCATCAATGTGTTTCCAGCTGTGGGCCTCTCAGAAACAGACACCGTGTTGATGCTGAATTGTGCCAAATTCTGTGGTGGTTTTGTGATGTGGACAACTGCCAATTGGTGTTACATGCCTTTTTTATTATTCTCACCCAAACAACACGAAGATAAGCAAAAGCTTAAGTAGTTGGCTACCTTTATTTTTCTTGCCTGCTCATACTTCCCCTACACAGCCCAACTCCATTTATTATCATTTCTGACTGACTTACAAAGTTGCGAGATTCTGTACATAATGCCAGAAAAAACTTCAGCGGTTAAGGCTGTGGCTAGAAGGTCAGATGGACTGAGCAAAGCACTTGGGTGGAAAATCTATAAGACATCTTTAGTTATGGTCCATTTTTTTAAGTCTGCATGAAGGAAAACATTATTATTATTATCATCATCATCATCATCATCATCATTACTATTACTATTACTATTACTATTACTATTACTATTATTGTGGAATATCTATAGTGGTTTTCTGTTTTGTTCATTTTAGGCCAATATTTTCATGTTGTACAAACACCTTTTTTTAAATTTATTTTAAAAGGAATCTAATTCTGCATTATCCTGCAGTTAGACTTTTGTGAGGAAAAAATTAAGAATATCTTCCATTTCTGTTATCTGTTCAGCACTTAATTTGTTGTTTCCCTTGTCCCTACCTATGAAACAAACCCCAGGGCCTTCATGACACTAGACATTATTTCAATTAAAAGTCCTCTAAATTGTGAAGTATCCTATCAGCTGTACATACTTTTCAATAGTTTGTTATATTTTAGATGAATGTAAGCCAGGATAATTTACATTTTACTGCTGTCCTTTGAGAGGCATGGGTTTTTTTATAGAACATAGCAAAAGTGGGAGAATATTGAGTATTGTATATGGAATAATGGAAAGTATGGTCTAGGCTGTCGTAATTTCCAGATCCATTATATGTTAAAAACAGCTTATTGTTTCAGTCTGTAATTATCCTTACAATAAAAGACATATGATAACTGAGATTATAGACACTAATGCACAATAACTGTCTGGCCTTTGTTTAAAAGGCTGATAGGAATTAACTTTTTTAACTATTAAAGGAATACTATTTTTGTCCTACTGCATTTATCTCATTAAAAGTAGGGCATTAAGTGTGTCAGGGCATTAAACACAAGTTGAAAGTATATCAGTATTTTCTGATACTGTCCAAAAGAGACAGCAAAGCTAAACAATGGTAATCAAAGCTTGCATCATGTTTTCAGTGAGGGCAGGTAAAAACAATGCTAGTTGATCCTGTCTTCTGTATTTACTCAGCAACTGCATTAGCCTAGAAGGATGAACATGGACGAAGAAAGATTTAAGCAGAAGAACAAAAAGCTATACGTGTTAGAGTCCCTATTACTAATGGCTATGTTAGTTTCTACTAAGGACATTGCCATGAGCCTTTATTAGTTTTAATTGGAACCAGACAAGAGGCTTCATACTCTGTTGGAGGCAACAGTCACACATCAATAAGGAGAAGAGCAACACCTGACAAGCTGTTGGGGCATGCATGCTGTTTTGTTAAACATCTACCTGTAAAGCCTGTGGGAGAAGGCTGGACAAAGTTTTCTGCAGGAGCTGTAGAAGTGAGACAGAGTAGTGAGAAGGATGCAACTATTGTCTTCCAAAAAATGTTCCTTCTCCCCATTAGAAGACAGCAATTCTGGTCAGCAGTAATGTAGCTGTCTTGCAACAGAAGTCTTTTCCGCTGCATTCCTAACTCTCCCTTGAACTCCCCAACAGTGTGGAAAGGAACAGTATCCTCCAGTTACAGTTTTTGAAACCTCAGATGTCAAGCCCAGGTCTGTTCAGACAGTGGCACAGCCATAGCAATAGCCACAATTTCTCAAGCTGTCTTGACACTCTTGGGTAATACACAAGAAGGGCCACCCAATCTCTGGCTATACGTGAGGTCTGCTTATGCTTCTGTATGTGCACAAAGCTTCCCTCATTCAAAAAATAAATGACACTGTTCCTTTACTGTCCCTGCTTGGCCTGCATACTTGTCTAGTACTCATGCCCATTTTGTGGTAAATTAAAGATACAGAAGCAGATTTGCTGTTCCAATCCATTTCTAACTCAAAGTGTATTTGTAAAGCAGTTAGAGAATAATTTAGTCAAGAAAGGGAGAGAGGGGACCTAAAAACCCCCAACATTCTTACAAGGAAACTCAGATTCTTCACACAGTCAGAACTAGAGAGGTACTTCAGGACATTTCTGGTATGTCTGACTTACTATTAGAATAAGTTTTTAGAGGCTAGAGAGTTGCTAAATGAATTAAGGAATTACTTTTGACATGGAGTATTGTGAATTTCATTTAATATTTCTAAAAGATTGTGTAACCTGTTTGTCTAATTTTGGCTATAGAATACCATAATACAATGACAAATATAAGCTGCAAAGTATATTGTTTGACCTAGAATGTACAGATCTATGGATCAAGAGATGGAGCCTTCTGTTCTTTCTTCACCATTAATTAATCCACTTTTAAAAGATATCGCTCTGAGGAGATGAGTTGTTGGGCAGAGGAAATCCACAAAGCGTTCCAAGGAAGATGTCCATAAAAGGTTAATTTTCTTTTATTATTGCTGGATCCATGTAAAATCCTTATAACGTATAATATTTTTAAAAGACTAGAGGTGTTAACATATGGAATAGTCAGTACTTTAGCATAATTTGTATGCACTGAAAGTTGTAATATCCTTGCTGCTATTATTAGTTTTCAGTCATAAGTAAGTTTTAACTTTTGCATACTTTTTAAAAAAAAATCATTAAATATGCAATCACAAATCATACATCTGCTTCTAAAATTGTTCAGTTCATCTGCACTATAAAAGTAGATAAGAAAAGTATGATGTATATTTTGAGTGCAATCTTTTCTTTCCTTCTTGGGAGTGTAACTTGAATGCACACTGATCAAGAAAGAAATCATATGGTCAGATTTAAAAAAGAATTCAAATAGATCTGTATGTATGTTGATTTATTTATACTTGGAAATAAAAAACCTGCATGCTGATTATATTTAAAAGTATAATCAGACTCACAAAAATGCCAGCTGTGGGTCACTTTGTAGATGCATGGATTGTAAGAAAAAATGTAGTGAACTAAACAGATGCCATCTTAGGGGAGATTGTGGCACCAACTGGTATTTAAAAGACACAATCTATCCATAAAGAAGTAGGATTTAAGAAGATAAAAGCCCCAGAGGTTCACTCTCTGTGACATACAGTGAAGGATATAAATAAATAGAGACCAAGTAGAACAAAAAAGTGCAAAAGCAGCCTTCTTCCACTCAAAGATGCAAAATTGCATTGTTTCCATCTTTTAAGGGTAATGCTAAAATGATTTGTTGACATGGGCATCCAAATGCATGTTAGACCTATTACCACTGAGTTCAAGAAAACTCTGCTTGCACAGTTCAAGTCCTTGTCTTGTCCTGGTCATTTGCCATAGTATCACCAGCTGTAAGACCCTTCTGAAGAGCCCATGAGCACATGTTCAGATCTGACCTCGTTCTGCCACCAGCCTGAATTTCTCCGTGTGTTCACGGGGAGCAAAAGTGAACTGGGTGTTGTACCTTTCTATTTTGACTTTCAACTAGGCAAGAGTGGTGGAACTATCTGCTTAGCCACTGTAGCTTACCAGCCATCTTCAGCTTTGATTTATCTACCCCAAAGGCTTTCCAATGCACTATGACAGTGTTAGCACAATTCTTCTGTGCACAGATTGGTCTTAACTGTGCCTGAAGGTTTACCTGTTGAGTGTGGTGGTTTCCTTAGCCAGCTTAATTATGCTGAAAATGTACTTACTAAATTAAGAAAAAAAGTAGTTTGGAATGGCTTGTAGGAAAATGGAAAAAGAGAACGTTTGGTAAGACAAACCATATTAACTGTAACATCAGCAACAGCAATCTCTTTTTTTAAATCTCGTTGTCATTCTTTTATATTATGTCTTTAAACTTCAGAGTGATTCTTTCTCCTTTTATAGCACAGCCTTAGTACTTAGCTAGGTAATGGGATTTATGATTTTGTTTACATCAGTTGCCATGGAGATCCACCATAAAAGCTCAGTTGCCTGGCAACTGGCTATTGTGGAGCTGCAATGGAGGGAGGAATTTTTTGTCTCTCTGAAGGGAGGGCTTAAGGAATAATGAAAACTTCTGCTCATACTTCTCATGAATGCTTTATTTTCAAGGTCAACCAAATGTTTTTTCAGTAAAGACTAATGCACTTTTCTTCAAAAGATGCACCGTAAAATGTTTCTCAAAGATTATCCTGTCTCAGAGTGAAGGACAACCAGCTTAAGAAGTTTTTATTCTTTCCATGTTGTTGCAAAATAAGGTTTAGAGTAACTGTGGGGCAGTCATGATGAAGCAGGTCTCTCATTTCCTGGCCATTCTGCATTCATTAACAAATGAGCTACTGTACATGCAAACCTATGTCTGATCCCAGAAACTACAGTCATTTTTCTACATTGAATTAATATTTGGATTTTTGGTCACTGTACATTTAGTTCTCATTTCATTATATCACCTTTTCCCCCCAATATTTAACTTGTGGTGTAATTAAAAACTGAGAAACTGGGATCTTATTATTCTAATATATAGGTAAGCTTAAGAAAGAGAACTATGCTAAAATAGAGTTTTGCAATATTGACTTGTAGTTTAAAATGTTTCATATGTACTTGAATATATGTGATATGTGTGTCTCACTTTATATGAGATGTGTACACTCTATATCCTATTTAATTATTAAATCAAGTTTGGATGACGTAATTGGTAGACACAAAATTAAGCCAGTGTAGGTATAATCTGAAACTCAGGTTTTGGGGTATTTTGAAATAATTATCTGTCTAGCATATTTTATGATATGTTGTATCAATTTTTAAACAAACTTCTTTCTTGACATCATCTTCCGTTTATTGTGAGATTGTAATGTTTTCTCTTTAACATTACTGTTTCAGAACTGAATCAGTATTTTGATTATAGATGAGCTTAATGTTTTTGTGGTTTGAATTGTAATGAAGTACTATGGATAAATATACAATGTCTTTGTGACACTGTGTGTAATAGAGATCCATCTAATTTCTTGGTCAAATGGTGAAGGCTGACTCCTGTTCACATTGTGAAACATCAGAGTCTTTTGGGTTGGACAGATTTAGTCCATGCACTATCCTTGTGGGAGCACATAGACACAGACTCTTCTACCTTGAACCCTGCTCCAGCTCATGTGGCTTGTGTGTACTCCACAATTACTGCAGAATATTTTACATAAAACCCAAAGATAGCTCTTCAATCCTTTCTTTGTATCCAGTGCGTAGTTGTATTGCTTCTTGCTGCTGGTGATTCTCACAAGGCTAAGAGCCTGGAGGAAAACTGTTGGGCCACCCCAGTTACGGGGTCAACAAGGTGGACAGTGCTTGGGATCATGACTGACCAGACTGCAATAGCTATTTTGGTAGGGTTTCTTGAGAGTGGAAAGATGTAGAAGTGTTAAAGCAGTTTGGAGCATAAGCAATGACATTGCATTGTCAGCTGAGAGACACAGAAGTGACGGATGACTGTAACAGCAGTTTGCTTGGCAGCAATTTTAATTCTTGGCTAAATAATCATAGTACACTCTCGCATACAAAAATTGTGAAAGAGAGGTGTTGCTACAGACAATTACTCAGAAGATGGGAAATTACATATATGACTGTGCATTTTACATTATTTGACAGTACTTTGAACTTTTCATTCATGGAAGTCTCTATGCAGAGTATCTAAAGGGGAGGGGAAAGAAATTGACACCCTGATTTGTGTAGTTTTACTTTTAATCACTATAGAGGCATTCAAAAACATTGCTAATATCAAGGACATAGAACAGATGTGGAGCTTAGAACAATTACCAAAATGCTGCTAATAATCTAGTTCTGTGTAAACCTGATAATTGAGTGCCTCAACATCTTTTACACAGCATGGAAGTCTTACGCCATTAAAAATCTACTTCGTCCTAGATTCATCCTGAAAATCAGCAAAGCCTCAGCACTGTAACAGGAGTGTGGTTAAATTCCTTTACTTTTCTGGAACGTAAAGACTGTTCCTGGTGCAGACATGATGTACAGCTACCAAATCAAATAGCAGAAATGTCTGATGTATGATGCAGACAGACATCCATCACATGAGGTCTGAAGCCCCTGCGTCTCCATGATAAAACTTTACAATGACAAACCATGCTTTTTTAAACTTGTATTTCAATAGATTTCTCTTATGGAAGGAGCAGATGAACATCATTCTGCAGTGTTATTTTGTAATGAATCAGGGCTTTGTGAATTTAAGGGTGAGAAAAACAGGCAACAGTCCACTGCAGCAAATTGCAAAGAGCAGCAAAACAATCATTTAGCCTAATTCCAAGGCTTTGAAAGTTAATTTGGTACTGCTGTGGCCACAAGAGAAGTCTGAATCTGTGGAACACAGCTCAACAGGACAGTGGCCACTTTTTCTAAAAGACCACTCAATGCACTTTGTCCTTACCGTCTTTCTCATCCTGAGAGCAAACACTCAGCTCTCCATGGTCTTCCCTCAGCTCTGCTCCTCCTTTTGCCAGCCTTTGGCATAAGGAGGTGCATCTTTCACTCCTGGTTTCCATAGTACATTTTGCCTGCACGACTGCATCTCTACCCAAGATGCACTTGCAGCATCCTTGATTAGATGCATCGTTAGTAGCTGTGGAGTGATTCCAGATTCCAGAGTATGAATTGCTCCTATGGCGTAAGAGACTATAAGGGTGCTTACTATTTGCCACTGATTAGACCATTCCTGTTATTTATTGTGATGAAACAGTGACTAGACTTTGGCTAGAGATTTGTGACATTTCTTCAGAATTCAGTACTCCCTGAAGTTGCTGGAAACATGCTTTCTATGGTATCTTTCCACCAAAGTGCTAGATTTGCGCTGGTCTTCTTACCTGGGATTGCTACTTTCCTAGTGTTCAAAAACCAAGTATTTCTTTTTAAGATTGATGAAAAAAAAATGATTGAGCAATTTTTTTCCTTTACTCTCGTATTTTTATGAGGGTCATTGCAGATTTTCCCACAATTCTGAAAGTGCCTTGTGTTATTAAGTGAAGAAAACAAAAATCGAGTATTGTAAAAGTCACTGCAAGCTGCCTATGTTGTATTTGTTTCACACACGCACACACACATATACACACACACTCTGCCCCCGCACTCCCCGGTCACTTAGAGCACCTGTCTGGATAGTCTAGCTAAATGTCCTGCTTGTATCAAAACACCTAAGTGGACACTTTTCATAAACCAACTCTGAATGAAAGTCTATTTCTTTTGAACTTACTGACTGATTTTTGTAGATTTTGGCTATATTTTTAATGGATAAGAATATTAAGAGGGGAAAACCTGCTTCTTAGCAAAGAATGCTTCCAGAATTATGGAGGATTAAATTCCACCACTTGTTAAAGTCATTTTCAACAAGAGAAAATAAAAACAAATGTTGAAATGATTCCATACTTTTTAAAGGCAAAACAAATATGTGTAGGCTTTGCCAGGCCCCTATTGTGATAAGTTTTATTGCTGTTTCACAAGAGTTACAGTAGTAAAATTACATGTTTCAATTCCTCTAATCTCTGCCGACATTTATATTATTTTTATTAGGTCTGAAGCCTGATACATTCCTGACCTTCCCAGCAGCTTTTTTTTTTCTCCTCTTGGTGGTCTCCATCAACCTTTCATTGCATAGTGTAACTGCTATCACAATAGGTGAATAAAGTCCAGCTATGATTAGCTTCACAGCATCTTTTCTCTTTCATTGCCTTTTTCTGCACCACACAAAAACCTAGTATGCTTCATAATTTTAAACTACCTGCTTTATTCAAAAGCAGCTCATTAGTCTACAATGACTAACCAAAGCACTTACAGTTTCACTGTCTCTGCTGGCAGATCTACTTTTAGGAAGTAACTCTGTAAGAAGTAACTGTTGCCAGACATATTGGTGATGTCAGGTGATGTTACTTTTGCCCGGGTGTAGAAATTCACATAAGCTTTTTTTGTGTTCAGAATTGTGGAGTTTCCTTTCTGAAATCAAGAAAGGAAAAATTTCCTTCTTAATTTCACAGATCTGCTTCTAATAAGTACTTCAGGAAATACATATTTGCTTTTCTGAGGAGACCTTTCCCTCTTGCATTTTGCTCCAGTTAACACTATGGCATCAACACAGCTACTTTTTTTTTTTTTTTTTTGGTCATGCATTAGAAACACATTTGCTAAGCCAGCTATCTTGCACTGAATTTCAGCCAGTACAGGCACCCAAGTTTTGTGTGTAGAATTTTTGTTACCAGTGATTACTTTTAAAGGCGGAGAGAGAGGAGCTGACAAATAGTTTTAAACTGGTCTGAAGACAAAATCTACTAATGATCCTAGCTTAAATTGTATATTGATATAGATCCAACATAAACATTGGCCACTAATCACCTATGAAAAAAGATATCCTCTCTGAGAATTAAATGCTGTCTGGCCATTTTCATTATTGCTTAAATAACACATTTTCTGCTTCCCTTAAATATCTCTCTTTTATACACATGCATACACACACAAATATGTATATACAATTCCCCCCCTTATAATTAATTAGTTTAAATATTGAAAGATAGATTTCAGAGTAAAAGAGAACTTTTTTTCCCTTCTTTTTTTTTTTTTTTTTCCTCCTTACAGAAAGGACAGTTACAGCATATCTTTTTGTGTTTACCGTGCTTCAGAAACAGACTGACCCGAGCAAGCGTTTAGTGTATTGTGAATGAGATACTTACAAGTCAATATGCCAGAGAGGACAAACTGCAGGGGGCCCTTCTCCCTCTTGGGCTTCAACCAAACTCGCTTTCCAATACCCACAGACTTCTTCTTCGGTTTAATTTTCAGACCTCCTTCATAACTTTCGGTTGTTCTGTTTTTTTGAGTGAGGCTGAAAAAGGATTTATTTTGTTGTTTTTTCATTTTCAGTTATGACGTAAAACCTGACCCAACAATCAAACATGAAATTGGGCTATTTACAGCTATACTAAAAGTTTGCTGAACTTATGCATATAAATTTACCCAACAAGTTCCACCTGGAATGTTTTTGCTGCTGGCAATTTCTTGCCCCTCCACTACCTGTTCACAGTTAAATACTGGTGTTTACACACTGTGATGGACCAACACTCTCAGTCTTAATGTATAATAATGCATCAGTGTACACTGTTTCTATATGGTATTTTTAATTTTCACTGTGTTGAAAGTTACTGCTTAATACCACCCCAGTTAAACAGTGTTTATTCCATTTATTTCTGAAGACCTAACACTCAACTCTTTGGCTCCCCTGAAACACTTAATGATACCACTAATGATGACAACAGAGGAAATATTGAATACTAAAATGGGGCTTTGGCAAATACATCAAAGTAGGACAGCTTAAAAAACTCACAATGTTTGGTTTAAGACTGTATATGATGGCAATTTTTCAGCCTACACTCCTGAAGGAGAGAGCTCTCCAAGATCTTGTATGCTCAAAAAAGACAGTTTTCTACTAAATAAATATATTCACCTTCTTGCTGTTAGCAACCACTGTCCCAGATTTTCTCCTCTGAGCAAGGGATCTGACAGAGAATTGTGTGGGTGAAAATACCCCAGGTTGGCTGAAATTTCAACTTCTTTTGCATGGATCACCCTGCAGTTGTATGTAGATTCAGCTGTACCAGTTCAGAATCCACAAGTTCAAGAACCACCTCAGACTGAGGACACATCAGGTCTCCTGGAAATCTTTAAGGATCAGAGGTTTGATCTGAAGAGACTGGAGCAGAACTTATTTTCACAGTAGATTCTGAATTTCATTACACCTACATATACCCTCTCACTGGGGAATCTAGCATCATTACTGATTGGTGGTTTTGGTAGCAGGACAGCAGAATTTATTCTGTTGGTTTTCAACGGCATAGCTTTACACAAATTTCTAGAGTGGCAAGTTAAGTAAATATGCAAAGAGTAGAATACATGTATGCTGAGAAAAAAAATGGGTACTTGGTCTTACAAGAATAGTAACGGTGGACTTCTGAGTACCAACTCTAAGAGGGTCTTGTTGACCAAAGGTGCTGCCTTCCATGAACTACTTCTGGGGTCTAAATGGAGACATCAACAAGGGGTCATCAAGATACTGCAAGCATTTCGAGACAGTAGGCAACCAGGAAGAAATGCAATTTTGGGGTAAATGAGTGGAATGAAATTAATGACAAAGACAACCCAAAGGGAAGGACAGAATGAGAAGAAACTTCCTAACAGTGCAATCTGCTTGGATATGGAACAGTATGTCCAGCAGACAAGTGGGAGACGTACCAGGTAAACCCGGGAGCTGCAGTTTATTGATGAAAGTACTGTATGGGATAATGCTGCTTATGCATAGCAAACATATGCCCATGGTGTTTGTGTTCTTTGTGGCTATTATTCTGCAACCACGGCTATTTTAATTGTTACCTACAAAGGGAGGTATGTGGGGGGACTTTGCACCCTGCACAGAGCCAAAAAATTTCAACCTGAAGCCAAGAAGTATGTATTTCAGAAAAAAAGGGGCAACTTCCTTTCCTTCATCTAACCAATTAACTTGCCAACCCACATCCAGCCAAACCCACAACATTTTGATAATCTGACACCATCATAAAAAACCCGAGACAAAACTGTTCTTTTTCTTACTAGCTTTAACTTGCAGGAAGCTGAAGCTGCTACTGTAAAAAATTACAATACTGCATTGGGAAGAGGAGGGGAGGGGAAGGGAGGGGAGGAGAGGAGAGGAGAGGAGAGGAGGGGAGGAAAGGAAAAGAAATTAAAGGAAAGGAAAGGAAATTAAAGGAAAGGAGAGGAAAGGAAAGGAAAGGAAAGGAAAGGAAAGGAAAAAGAAAAAAGGAAAAAGAAAAGAGAAAAGAGAAAAGAGAAAAGGAAAAAAGAAAAGAAAAAAGGTAAAAGGATAGAAAAAAGAAAATAAAAGCACCACCCCACCCCTTGCCAAACCCTCATTCCCCTTGTTGGATAACAAATTCAATTATGGCTGCAGTCCTAATGGCCTGGAGATGGATTTTCTTTTGTCTCCTCTGTTCTCTAGAGAATTGAACTTTTCTCAGTGTCAGAATCCAAATATCAGTGTGTCACTACTGCACTCTGCTTTTCCCAGAAAGATGACTGGGGTTTGCTTCCAAAGCTTATTAAAAGGGTACCAACCAATCAAGTATGTGAAAATTTATTACAGAGTAAATTCCTACCCAGCCCTTATTCTTTGTCCCCTCCTATGAGTCATCCTTCCAGAGAGCTGCCTTTGATGGGGGGCTGTGGCTGGAGGATATCTAAGTCTCATCGGCATGGGTATGCTATCAACAAAAGAGTGCTGGTTCACTTCCTTTCTTCATGCCTAACTAGCCAGAGAACAAATATTCAAAGAAATCCAATAGGAGCTGGTTTTATGAGAAATCTGAGAACAGTTTTGTCATTTGCTTTTTTTGTGAAGAAATACGTAGTTTCAATGAGACTTTCCGCCTCCCTTCTTTTTCTTGGAAGGAGTATATGATGAAAAGTTAACAACTTGTAAACACTGTGAAATGTGTTAGCCCCGGAAAAAACTCCTCTAGGCTTTCTAACTTAAAACTTTACAAATGTATTTTAAAATAATGGGAAACTATTTTCCCCACCATTTCTTCTATTTTTGTACCAAGTTGCACTGTAGTTATTTTCATAATGACTACAATTTTTAATAAATCACACTTTTTGAAAGCAGTTTGTCAAATGATCATTGAGAAAAAGGCTCCAAATGTTATGTGTGACGTGGCTTTGAGCTGTAGCTTTTTCTCGTAATGCTTTCTTCCAGAGGCATGCTCCCTGTCCCACTAAGCTGGTTGTACCTTCTCATCTGGTTTCCAGCAGCTGGCATTCCTGGTGGTGTCGTCTCTCGGCCAGCATACATAAACAGTTTGGGACCGCCCACCCACGTATGCTGCGAATACCGGTTTCAGACATTCACTGGGACTCAGCTGGATTTTCTTAGCAGCTTTTTCTTAACCTTTGCTAAAAATGAATGTGATCTGCTTAATCACAATCAAATGTCCCACTATCTATTCATCTGTACGTGGCATATAATTACAAACACAGCGGTGCGTGCTGTGCGCCTACGCACCATGGGGCCAGATTTTCAAGTGTGTGGTGCCGACAGTTGGGGTCAGATGCCATAAAAAAACGTGATTCCAAACTTGGATACTAAACTGTTTTGAAAATCTAGGCCTGTGTATCAGTGTATATTTGTATATACTTACCATAGTATTGGCAACAGCTACTGTACATGCTACAACCTTTTGGATCTTTTCTAAATTCAAGCCTATATTTTCGTCCCAGACACTCCTTTAAAATCCCTCATGGGGTAGCCTATTTCTTCCCCCCTTCCCCTTCTAGCTAAGACAGAACTTTAAAAATAATTACGCCCTTCACAAACTTTCAAAAGCATAGCTTTATTCTGTGCTCTCTGTAGCTGTAGATAATAACAGAGCCACCATAAATGATGTTCATTTACTGTTTCTGGCATTCATCATGGGCACATGTGGAATATGCTTCTAGAAGCTCTGCAAGTAATTCTTGTGATGGGAGCAAACTGGACTCTAATTTTTTTAGTTCCAAATCTGTAAAGTGGAAAGCATAAAATTACCATATCACAACAACACATCACATAAAATGTTTGCATTTTGCAGCTGTAATACATAGGCTACCTATTGGCTTCCACTAAGGTTGAAAACACGCAGCAACTTCCACTGCAATTTCGCATGCTCTTACTTCCAGTAAAACTATGACTTGGAAACTTCTTACACTTTCCCTGAAGATGATTTTTTCTTTATTTGTAAAAACTTAAACTCTCTGGTAAATATGTATTTTTTAAAAATAAGACTACAGAAATGCAAATTGTTGCTAAACAGTGGCATGCTTTGCCTTGTTTGAAACAAAATAAGACAAAAGCAAATCAAACCAAGCAATACTGGTTTATTCTAGTAAGAATCAGCTGACAAAGGCAAACTATGTGTGTACCATAGACTCTTGTGCAAATCACGTAATGAGATGAATTTTGCAGATAGTGTATGCCCAGTTTCAAAGAAGTGCTCCTGAAAGGTGCAGGATGGAGTCACCTGTGCCCGAGGAAGATGTGGTTGAGCAGACAGGAGCACAGATCAGATGGGACCTTCAGAGGACATGTACGTGAAATTGGGATGATGACAACCAATAACGATAAGGGGCAGTCAGCACAAATCTCTCTAGAATTTCTCTTTCTCTTTTAAAGAGAGTTTAACAGCATCTTCTAGACAGCTGATTCCTTGTAGGCAGATCTTGCAAAATTTTCCAGTGAAACAAAGTGGCATTCAATCTGCACTGAAACATGGGGAGGTGGTGATTTGGAAGGCAGACCTTTAAAACAGAATGGAATAAACCAGTGTGAAATACTTCAGAAGTTTGAGGAGAATATTTTTATTTTTTAATAGAAACTGGAAAGCCCATTTGAAAAAGACTTTATCAACTAAACAAGAAAACAGAAGAAAAATATTAAAATTGAGAAGGAATATTTGGATACCTTGTTAAAGTAATACTAAAAGGATGAAATTATTTATTGAAATTCTGTTTTTGTAAGAAATTTCTAAATATAACACATTGATCTGAGTTAAAATGAAAACAAATTTTGAAATAACCCAATTTCCAGTTCGCACACACAGCTCCTCTTTGAAGTCTTCAGCTGTGAAGTCAATTAATGACATAGATAAATACCAGATGGTTTTTGCAAAGTGGATGTTCTAGGAACTGAAATTATCTTTTTTCTTTCCCTTTGTGTAAAAATAGGAGATTAAATTCAAGTAAAGCAATTATTGGTATGCATATAGGTAAAAGAAATGGATGTAAAGATTCAGAAGGAAACCCTCAATTTCCTCCTAGGGTACAGTGTCTAAACCTCACCAGAGTCTGTGCACTGAAGATGGAAGAGATGCAGAGAGAGACATTTTGAGCTATGAGATGCTGAGTGATGAAACCCATCCCTATTGCAACTCTGAGCAATCATGGGCCTCCCAGAGACCCAAAAAGTTCTACTTTGATCTTGCACCCAGTGACACCAAGGCTGGATTCCCAGTCTTGTTCCTCAGCCCTCCCAGGAATTCCTCTGTCTTACTGATAACCCATTGAGGCTGGGAAAACCGACAGCTTTCTCCCCTCATCAGATGGATCCTGAAACCAGATAATTGCTTGCTCAGAAATGTTCAGAAGATTCATATGATCAGAAGACTGCTAAATCTCTATCATAATTCTACTGTTTCTGACATGACAGCAGTTTGGGATCAGCTGGGATTAACTGTTTACAGTACTGTTGATTTCTCTGTAGCCATGATGGTTTTAGACCATTTGATATTCTGACATACAATTATACTGTGTAAGAATGGCAGCTTGTCCTACAGATGTCTATTCTCTGGGAGAAGGCTGAGTTGGAGATTTTGATAAACCATATTGTCCAAAGCACTACATCTTACTTCAGCTCTCTGTGTGAATTAGTTTCTGTATCACTACAGGAATGTCAGATGTATGATTCTAGATAAGGTTGATCACAGACTTAATCTAATTTATTCAGATTTTAAGGACTCACTGAGAAGTAGTATCTTTTTTGCCTGCCTTTTTTAAGTCTTCATTCAGTTTCCTGGGTACCAGGTTATTTTTCGCTTAAGATACTATAAACACCTGTTTAACATTATCATATTAGTAATGTAAATTTTATGTTTGAATTTTTCTTCTGCTTAGTATATCCAACAAGATGTCTAGTTCATTTTCATGTTTAAAATTTGTCTCTGGCTTGGAAAGCTCTTAATTTTTCATTGCTAAGAACCATATCTTATTTGGAGAACCTTGCACGAATACCTCCAAACTCTTTCTAGGCTTCCAGTCTGTGACTATTTAGCTTCCAGGGATTAAGGCTGTTTACCTTATGATAAAGACTGCTATTCCTCAGACTCAAAAGGGGAGCAATGATGCTGTTTCCTTTGCCTCCTGGAGCTGTAATCCAAACCTAACACCTAAATATGGTTTTAACTTTCAGTTTCTGAGTTGTTCTGTTGACTATTCACATGTTTAAAGTTAAGTGAGATTGTAACACTCATGTTCAAGTTATTTGCTGCATGCTCAAATTAGAAACAGTTTTGGGGATGCCTTTAAGAATGTGTCTTACCCTTCAAAAGGGTTACTGTGAAATCCACAAGGAATGGAATATGCAAAAGCAAAAAGTTGAATTTGGCTAAAAAGGCAGCTTCACACATAAATACTTTTCAAAGAACAAAACCTCAGTGCTGACAAAATAGTTTCGGATGAAGAATGTTTTGCTGTAAAGTTGTCTTCTGCCTTAGCATAGTTTGATGGAGGTTATTGCTGCTTCGTTTGCACATTCACAGAATCACAGAATCATTCAGGTTGGAAGGGACCTCTGGAGGTCATCCAGTCCAGCCTGCCCAAAGCAAGTTTCACAGGGCTTTGCCCAGCTTTTTTTCCTTGGTTTTTTGTGCACTGCTGAAGTAGCCATAGAAGGCTTTCCTTGTCACCTCTTGCCAGTTACAACTCTCCAACCCAGCCCTGAGCTTTGGTTCATGATCAGGTGTAACACCATCCCCGCATGCCCCAGGCAACATTCCCATATTGGTTCCTCTTTTGTAGCCTGTCCTTATATATAGTTCTGAATCCTAACAATAAGGAGTAAATGTTTCCAAAATGGCCATACAGTTCTACAGAATTGAAATGAATGGATGACTACAAAAACATGCAACGCCTGCTTTAGTTTTATATTATCTCCCCTTCACCTGTATGACCTTCTATTCCACTCACACAACTAAGTTATACTGGCTCAAAAGAATTAATTTAATAGTCCCATTCATAACTATTCATGGAGGTGAACATTTAAATTAGGAATTTTAAATATTCTTGTCAGAAATATTGTTGCATACTCACGTAATCTGGGACCAGCAACAATGTGATAGGAATTAGCTGAAACCAACCAGAATAGCAGAAATAACACAGCTCTTGGTGTGTGATTCATTACTGAATAGCTAAAAAACTCAATTGCTCACAATTAATACTTTGTAAAATAGTTTAATGCCTTGAAAACAAAGAAAGGATTTTAGAAAATAGTTAGAAGACAACTATCACTATTTTTGGCACAGCTATTATGCAAAAGACACTTAAACTATGAACAAAGCATTAGTTGTTGCTATTCATACATCATGCAATCAGGAGCAACAGGAGGCTTGCTTTATTGGATATTATTTATGTTTACATTATGTCAAAAAAAGTTGGTTATGATAACCTGTTACACATACATTTATCATACTTTCTATTTGCCAAGTTACTGTAGTGTCTGTTATTATTTACACAGTAGCAGTAACACAGGAACTATCATTTTTACTAAGCAATGCATGTCTTTTATAGAACAGAAAAACATTAGATTCGCCAGAGAAACGCATCATTCTGGGATTTTGCATTCACAACCTTTTTGTTTAAACATATAAAACCTCCTCTTTTTCTTATTTCCTAGTTGAATATTCGTTACTCAAATAACTGTTCTAGCTGACGATAATAATAATGTCAAATCGTTCATCACCACCTATTGGCCAGGTTTTCATAAACTGGTAATGTTAACCTGCCTGATTGTGCCCTGAGTAGATTAAGGATCGTCTGCACATTTACCAGGCCTGGTAAATTCTGGCAAAGAGATGGCAGCAAAAAAAAAAGGAGGGGATGCCATCTTTAACTTGCGCAACTAGGTCTGGCAGAGACTATGGGCTTAATCTGAAATAGCTTCTTAAAATATACTTCATTATGTTTAAAATAGATCATCTTGAAAATATTAAATGGCATTTATTAGCCTGAAAAGAGAGCAGAAATATAAAACAGAGGCATGTATTTGCACATGGAGATAATTATGATTTTGGTCCCACTTCTTTCTGCTTGGAAGTAAGACAACACGACTGAAAAATGAATATCAGTGGAAATTAAAATTAAAGCATCAGAAATAGGTAGAACTGCAATAGTTAGTGACTTGAGAGTCCCAGGAAAATATATGCTTATTCTGTTGATAGACAATAAACAATTGACCTTCTTTGTTTTTGGCTCACCATTTCCAGGAAACTTCCAATTTTTTTTTCTTTTGCAGTGCTTTAGATTTTTTCATTAAGACTTATAAATCTATATTTGCTAGGATGTCCATGAAGGACTGACATCTGTCCCCACCTAAGCACGCGGCCAACTGTGACCCAGTGACTGCAGAAACCAAAACTAACTTCATGCAAAACTGAGGTACTTTTGCCATGTTCTTTTCTCCTCCCTGCTCTTGACAATGCAAAACAGGGTTAATTACCATCATCTTCAAAAACTTCATATTGCTTTAGACATTTTATTGTAATGGAGCCCTCTTTCTGGGTTCTGAAGTATTATTGCAATAGAAATGAATTTATTTTCCTTAATCAAATACGTACCAGACTGCTGAGAACTCATTTATAAGTTCTGAAGGAAGGAGTACTTTGTGACTTAAAGAGAGGAAATCAGAGGAAGGATATTAGTGGTATTACCAAGTAAGTGTTTACCTGCGCTGGGAATTACATGATATCTGAACTGTATTTTTATATAAATATATAATTTTAATATGCTGGGAAAGAGTGCATCCATCATAAACAGTAGGGTCTCTTGGTAAACTCTGAATGACATATTAAATAAAAGGACATTATCAGATGACACTGCCAGATTTATTAAGTGTGGAAAAGATTTGAGAATCTCCATAAAGATTATCACCTCCACAGTCCCCTCCAACGATTCCAAGTCTTGCCTCGCTTTTCACAGCCAGGAAGAAATTTTGGCAAGAGGCAGCAAACACTAAATAAAATGGACAGGGTTGTCCTGGAGTAAGCTAGTAATGGACACATTCTTACCTCTCCTGATGGGAATTTTTCTTTTGATTCCAGCAGAAGTGATTCTTTTTCCTAAAAAAGAATAATCTGATTGATAAGCAAAAGAACTATCCAAAAGGATTGCTGATATGATAACCATTTAAAATCAGTACAGAATGACATGCTTTATTCATTCTCCAGAAAAAGTCCTGCTGAACAGCCCCATTTTACTGTGAATTTAGTGAGGGTTTTTGCCCCTTCTGAAGTAGTGTCTTGAAGATCAAGCCCAGAATTTCCATTATTTACTGCCCACTTTACAGACTTCAGTGGGAGCTCTGAGACTGCAGTGAAGGCAGCCTCTGGTTTTAAAATACACTGCAACCATTATTTGAATTACCTCTCCTTTTAAGTTCATTACTTCTTATTTGAGTCACATGCTATATGTGTCTTACTCCTTGGATTTGCTGTGTCCTCTGAAGAGAGGCTGCCTCTTACTTGTAGTACAAGAAGGTCACGCATTTCAATCAGTCTACAGCTGTGAACAGAAATTATGGCTTGGTGACATTTACTCTTTTTAGTTTTAACTGCAGTCCTTGAACGGTGTGCTAGCATGGAATACCATGTTTTTTCACGGTAATGCATAACCACATGTTTTTAGTCTGAGATAATTTCCTCTAATCTCTAAAATAAAAGGTTAATGAAGAGCTATTGATTAAATCTCAAACTAAAAATGAACTTTCAGGCTCTTTTCTTTCAAAGCAAGTGATTTCTTGTGTTCTTCTGGTAACATAAGAAAAGTCCTGGCTCCTTAAACATCATAAATGTAATCAAGCTGTCATCTTACTGCTCATGGTAACAAACACAGAAAATGCAGTAGAGGCAGCTTTGCAGTGCAGGTTAGTGGGGTCCATTTAGTCTGAAAGGCCATTTGTACAAATCCCAGCTGAAGCAGAAGGCATCTACGAAATATGTTTACAGTGACTCTAGGATCCTTCTTTTCTCACTGACTTCTTGCGAAAACCCTAAATGAATCACAGGCTGCAGTCTGACTTGAACCCAAGAAAATATTCTTTTCTGAAAAAAGGACAGTTAATTGCTCACTCAGTTTGAAGGCCAAAACGGGAAGATCAGTCTTTTGTTAATTGTTAGGTATTGTATGTTTGGAAGTACCCACAAAACTTTTGTTGTAGTAAGGGGACTTATATGTCATCTGAATGGGAGGAGAAACCTCATCTTCAGGTTACAGCTCTGCGTGAGGTGGGCTCGGCTCTGATGAGCGATGCTGTGAGACTATCAGATTAGCCAGATCCAGAGAAGATGATGGACTGGTGAAGGACAAATATCTTATATTGTTCTATGAGAAGCAAAACCTGTTGTGGCTGATTTCACCTTGTCCATGATATGACCAAGCTCAAGCTTAGACAAATTTAGCTGGGACTGAAAAAATGGAGGCTTGCTGCTGGGTGTTGTCCTGTTTATCACTGCAGGGCTGCTGCTGGCAATAGCCTACATGAAGCGTCATCCAGCAGCCAGCTAGATCTGACTGGCCATGCTTGGACGCAGATGAAATCAATAGGAGCATTACTGTTGACATGAACACCATTTAATTCTCAGAGCATAGTGCAAGGGATCCACACAGATTGCAAGCCATGGCAACAGAAACTCCACCTGCATCTTGCAGATCTGGATGGTGTACAGGCACACAGAGTGGGTGCAAAAATCCATTTTAGCTCAAAATGTTCTTCCGGCCCTGGCAAAGGATGAACAAAACGCATTGTACAACAACTAAAGGTCGAAAGTATTGGGGTCCATGAATGCTGGTCACTTTTTAAGAGCCATCTCTTAAAAGTGCAGGAGCAGGCAATTCCAAAGTGTCAGAAGTCAAGCAAGTGGGGCAGAAAGCCTGCTTGCCTGAGTGGGGATCTTCTAGAACTTAGGTGGAAAATGAAAGTGTACAGATATTGGACACAAGGACAGGCAACAGGGAAGGACTACAGAGATGCTGTTCGCCACTGTAGGGAGAAAATTCGTGCCGCAAAACTCGATTAGAGTTCAAGCTGGCCAGCACTGTGAAGAACAACAAAAAGGGCTTTTTAAAATATGTTAACAGTAAAAGGAGGATCAGGGATAACATTGGTCTGTTACTTGATGAGGTCAGTCACCTCACAGGAACATAGACAAAGCAGAGACGTTTAGTGCTGCCTTTGCCTCTGTCTTCAACAGCAATGATGGGCTCTGGGACACCCAGAGCCCTTGTGTTAGAAGACCATGACTGAGGGGATGATAAACTCCCAGCCAACTCTGAACTTGCTTGAAACTTGCTGCTTCAGCTGAATACATATAAGTCTATTGGGCCTGATGGGATTCATCCCAGGGTACTGAAAGAGCTGGCCAATGTCATTGCAGGACCTCTGTCCATTATTTTTCAACAGCCTTGGGAGTCTGGAGAGGTCCCAGTTGACTGGAAGCTGGCAAAAGTTGTACCAATTTTGAAGAAGAGTAAGAAGAAAGACCCTGGTATTTACAGGCCTGTCAGTCTCACTTCAGTGCCTGGTAAAATTATGGAGAAGTTTATTCTGGGAGTTATTGGAAAAAAAAAAACCAAACAACCTTGAGAGACAATGCAGTCATTGGTCATAGCCAGCATGGGTTCATGAGGGGAACGTCCTGCTTAACCAACTTAATTTCCTTTTATGACAAGGTCACCTATATAGTTGACCAAGGGAAGCCAGTAGATGTGGGGTTTTGGAATTTTAGCAAAGCCTTTGATACTGTCTCTCACAGTATCCTTCTGGACAAAATGTCCAGCACACAGCTAGACAAGTCCATAATACACTGGGCGAACAATTGGCTGACAGGTCAGGCTCAAAGAGTTTTAGTAAATGGGGTTACATCAGGCTGGTGGCCAGTCACTGGTGGGGTTCCCCAGGGCTCAATTTTAGGGCCAGTGCTCCTTAATGTTTTCATAAATGACCTGGATGCAGGATTTGAATGTACATTAAGTAAGGTTGTCAATGATACTAAATGAGGAGGAGCTGTGGACTCCCTCAAGGGTAGAGAGGCTTTACAGAAAGATCTGGATAGACTAGAGAGCTGGGCAATCACCAACTGTATGAAATTTAACAAGAGCAAGTGCAGGATTCTCCACCTGGGATTTGGTAATCCTGCTTACACATACAAATTGGGGCATGAGGGGTCTTACAAGAAGACTTACAAGGAGCATCTGGGGTCACTTTGTTTGTTCAGCTTGGAGAAGAGAAGGCTGAGGGGTGACCTCATGGCAGTCTGCAACTGCCTCAAGGGGAGCAGTGGAGGAGGAGGCTCTGATCTCCTCTCTCTGTTGACCACCGACCGATATGACACAAGAAAATGGAATGGAGCTGTGTCAGGGGAAGTTCAGGTTGGACATTAGGAGAATGTTCTTCACTGAGAGGGTGGTCAGTCACTGGAACAGGCTCCCCAGGGAAGTGGTCACAGCATCAAGCCTGTCAGAGTTCAAAGAGCATCTGGACAACACACTTAGTCATATGGTTTAGTTTTAGGTAGTCCTGCAAGAAGCACAGGGTTGGACTCAATGATCCTTATGGATCCCTTCCAACTCGAGATATGATTCTCTGATGCTATGATTCTACACCATTCCACTAATATTTGCATCGAAATAACAGTTATAGAAAACTATGGCAACTGTCATGGTCCATTTGTACGTCTCAAATTTACAGGACAATGTATTCTGTAAATTAAACTTTATTTTATGAACTTATTAGGAAAGAAAACAAACAAATGTCAAACAAGGGCTCAATCCCCTTTGTACAAACTAGTCTAACGCATGAATTCACTAATTCATCACTTCATTCATAAGGGTTCCAACTCACAAGTTCGCTAATTCATAACTTGCAACTGGTAACTCACATGCCTATGAGCAAACTAGTTACCTGACTGAGTAAGGGTGGGAATGCTCATCCTTCCTCTGCCATCAGGGTTTGGGTGTTCCCTGTATTACACGGGGAACCATGAAAGCCTCAGCAGTCTGGCTGCTGTTGGATGCACTTCAAAAGCTTTTTGGTTAAGCTGCCCTATTTATACTTTCCAGCTTGGAAGCTTGGTCTATACCATTTCCATAAGTTAGTGGATTCTGAAGAAACTGCCGGACAATCAGTATGTAAGGATGATGGCTGCAGGAGACAACAAGCTGCAGGTGATAGCGGCTGCAAAATGATCTTCCCGGCCATCATGTCCTGCCTACGTGTTGCTCTCACACAGTCCTAATGGTGCTGCTCCCAGTGTACATCAAGCCTTAGCGTGGGCTGTGTGTTAGCCAAAACCTGAGCAGGAGTTGAGTGAACAGTCACAGCCAGCGTACTTTAAGAAGAAAGAATACAACTATTCCAAACTTCGTAAGCTTGGCAGTTGGCCTTGGACAAACCATAGCACTTTCCTTGTCCACTCATAAAATATAAAATGGGGGATGTTCTCCTACTAAAACACGCAATGGTGTCTACTGTAGGGAGCTTCACATCCAAGTGGCTCCACCAGGTGCTAGTACAATAAAAGCAATATTTTGTTATTAATATTAATTGCATTTAGAGCTGCAGCCACTTTGATGCTCTGTAAATCATTAGACCAAAATCAGCCATGGTCTAAGTGGGAACAATGCCTCTTGATTTTAGTGGAATTTGAATGTTTATGCTAGGGCTGAATTTGATTTCTTATGTTCATAACCAAGTAAAACACTGACTGAGATTTTTTATAACTGGAGCTATAGTTTGATGCTAGAAAAGAATCTTAATTATATAAACAACACAGTAAACTTTGTTATACTTTCTCTGGGTTCTTTGCTGCCCTTAGATCAATTCAATACTTATGCCTCTATAAACTGTTCTCAGTCAGTGCCTGAGGTAGCACTCTGGGTAAAATAAAGATGTATTTTTCTTGGAATAGCAACACACCCATGAGGCTCTCAAAGATTTCATGTTTTGTGGTCTTTGCTTTGGCACAGCATCTCTGATGCAAAAGCACAAGCAACAAAACAGAGACACAAGCATATGATGAAATTCAGAGATCACAATTTTCTTAAAATTACATAAGCATTCAGCCCATACTACTTGGCAAAAGGACTTCTGCTGACACCAGCACCTGGGTGGCTCTGAAGGCAGTGCCCCCACTCTCCTCTCAGGATCCTAAAAACAGTCTAGCTTCCCAACTTTTGTCATATAAAAGGTAAGACAAGGGTAATCTCAAGGTGAATAGGCATACAGACACACTCCCTCACTGTGCACTGGTAAGCTGAGAAACAATGCTATAGCATCTCCCAGTAAGTCAGCTGAATCGTGTCGCCCACTGCACTGAAATATGACTGCAGCACCTGCACTTCAAATCCAGGGATTACATAAGGCAAGGCTGTGGGTAGTTTGGGGCTTTTCCAAAATCTTTTCCAAACCTAGTCCCCTGATCTTACCAACTGCCTAGTAACCTAATGAAGGATGAGGAGGATGGGGCTGAAACCAATTGGCACAACTGGCAAACTTCTTGTGGTTCCACCTTTGCAGCAAAGCTGGATGCAATTTTTCTTACCTGCTACTAAACAGGAATTAAATATCTGGGCCTGGCTTTCTTTTCAGCCCAGCAGCAGCTGTGGTGAGTGGGAGAGAATCCAGACCTCAAGGCTCAGAGGTAGGCTCTGTATGACCTGACTTCTCCTCAGCCTGCCCAACAAGAAAAGGTATGAGGAACTTTGCTCCATTTCTTCAGTAAAAATCTCTCCATGTTACACAAGGACGTCTCCTGCCTCATCAGAGCAACTCTCCATTCACAAGAAGGCAGTCTTTCAAACAAAGTGGCCATAATGTAATTTGTTATCATAACCAATCTATTTGTCCATCATTCTGTCTACACACCTACCTACCTTCCTTCTCCTCTCCCCTATATTCTGAGCTTTTCTAAGTCAGGATTTGTATCTATCTTCTTCACATTATGGTACACTGTATATCTCTGTGCAATGAGACTGTACTTCCTCCCAAACAATTTACATTCAGTTGTGACCCACTGACAATATTCCTTGTAGGATATGGCAAGCCTAGGGAAGGAATCTAAAAGTGTTAGTTTTCTTCCTGTGGTAAATTCTTAACGTCTTCAAGTCCTGGCAAGATTGTTCTCAACTCCTGAACCAGATGCTGCAAGACAAACTCAGTCCTGGTGTCATCCTAATTACTCCACTGGAATTATGCCAGGACCAACTTCTCTCCCTATACTTGAAGATTTGCTGCTGAGAAGTATATAGCAGATATACGTCTCTCAGATAGAGAGTATTTGTAATACTATAAAATAGCAAGAAGCTTTTGTACTGTCCACTGCACACATATGCACATGATAAAACCTTGAAGCAAAGGGTATTTTCACCATTGCTTTTGACTACAAAGGGATGAAGATTCTCCCACACTGTTCAAGTGGAAATAAAATGGCTACACAAAAATAAGTGCTAAGATGGAGCAGAATATGAGAAAGAAACAAATATCTAGTGAAATCTTTAGAAGTTGTTCACTGAATTATTGGTTTTAGTAATCTGAAACAATATGGGCACTTGTTGGTCTAACTGGAGCACATTCTCATTTCTATTCCTACATTCTGTTTTAAAATGAAAGACAATATAGCTTAATGAAGATGACCTCTAGAGACTTTTGCCCATTGTTAGCTGGGAGGAAAGGTGACTTAAGGCAGGCTTACAGCCCAAGCTTCTTAGTAATGAAGAGCCACCTAAATTGGTATAATAGTTGTTCAAGTTGAAAAAATACAGAGTTCCTGTCCTTATCCTGAGCCAGAAGCTGCAGCTCTCTGTGGGAGGCACATATGTAGCCGTTGGAAAATGGCTCTACTGTTTTCTTTTGAATAGCTTTTCACCAGGTGCAGATGCCAGATGCACGACCTTCTGCACTGCAGAAAGCTCTGGATCACTTCTGTTGTGCAGGGACTTTTCCACATTAATATCATACTCAATGTAGATCCCAGTGTTTCAGCTCTCACTAGGAAATAAAGTCTGTGAGTGCTCTGATGAAAAAGGAAGAAGCGAGAAGAGGGATACTGCAGAAGGTCTGAGAGATCGTGTTTCACTGTTAATTTGGAAGACAGTTTGTTAATAGTCATGGCTGGACATAGAGATGTGATTTAATGGTCTGAGTGCAGAACTAGAAACTATAAATCTCTAATTTGGCTCTGATGCCTCATTTTCTTGTGGTCTGAGCCAAGTTACTTAATCTTTCTTCACCTGTAAAATGGCAATACTAGTATATATTTTGCAGGGCTATTTGGAGGGCTTATTAGCTTAAGTTTCTGAAGTATTTCACAGATAAAAGAACTGAAGATATCATTTAAAAATACAGACAGATGCTTCAGTTCAGGTGAGGTCTTGAAATTCTGGTGCTTTAACTACATTCATCTGAATTTCATTTAAAAGTTGTTGATCTTATTGAATTTAATGAAAAAGGATATTCAAAAATTATATTTAAAAGTTTCCCAGATTTCTTTCCAATACAATGATGTTTTTTCTTTCCTCCAAAAGTATCATGGATCCTATTGTTTTTTTCTCTTGCTGCTGACTTTTGTTATTTATTCAATCACCTATATTTGTCCTGAGACCCTCCTTTCTTTTTTTCAGAATAATTTTTTCTCCCCTCTTTTTATATTTTTGTAAAAGATTGTCATACTTATCATTTTTTACTTAGAACAAGATGGAGCTGTCTTCAGTTTCACACTGTCCAGGATATGTTCAGCTCAGGCAAGCCTCAATACACCTGACAGCCCCAATTACAGTTTTTACAGTCTTGTAAGCAATTACCCTGACAAACGCTGTCAAATCAGTCAAATCATACACAAGATTAAGAGCTGTAATAACTATCAGAGAGGCCTGTTGAATATTAGAAGGGATTTTGGAATTGATAGGGTGCAATGACTTCAATTGAAAATGACTTCTAAGAATCAAACCCAGTTTGAGGATGGAAACAAGATTTAGTCTTAAATTTATTTTTCTAAAGTTATTCACAACTTTTGACTTCAAGGAAAAGGGTAGTAACTTATTGCTGTATTTACTTTGATAGACGTAGCTGCAACATCAGTCATTTAGATTTAGAGCATAAAAGGCTGAAAAACAGAAGGCTACAGCAACATCTTAATATTCATGAATAAGAAAAGAATGGGAAGAGGCTTAAGGTCAGATTTTTTTATACTGCCTTGTTTTGCCAAATGTGGAAAACATTTTAAGAATATCCTTTTTAGAGTGAAAATAGTGTAGAACCAAAAATACTTATGCAAAGCAAGAGTCAAATCACAAACTTACTGCCTTGTAATTAATAGGAATATCCCTTATTATCCCTACTATTCTTTGAATACTCAGTGTTACAATTTCTCCTTTTTGCCCCCAAATAATTTAAATACATGATTAGAGATAGAATCACAATTTTCTTTCAAACTGTAAGGTAAGCACTTGGGAAGGTGTATAATAATTTACATATACTGGAGTATTGCTTTCTACTGTGGTCAATGGCAAAACTTCTATTTAATCTCAGTAAGAGTATTCAGTCCATACTCTTGCTAAATACCATATGAAAGCACTCATGTTCATTTATTTAATTTGTATCAGTTTTTCATCTGAGCTATTGACGTCTTGTCCTGCTGTAGGAAAAATACCAGATTCTGTTTTAATAGAAGGCTGCATCCAAGTGGAATTCTGTTTAAAAGGTGTCAGAATCAGAAATTCTGTTTTAAATAGGGGCAAGAAGCAGGTCTGTTAAGTCTTCTAGAGAACAAATTAACAAGTGGGAATGATTAAGCCAGAAATGACTTGGTGTTCTAATTGAAGAAGTCATGCAGCATGATGTCACCCTCTGTTATTAGTATTTAATTGCTTTCAGAGAGAGCTCAGTGTGCCTCTCTTCTCTCTCCCACAAGAAAACACTCACAGCATTTAAATGCATCAAGTTATAGAAGAATGTTGCTGTCTGCACACACTTGGTCTGTTTTAAGTTCATGTAATTAAATTAGCTAAATAAAAAACATGGAGCTGTTTATAGGCTCAGCTTTGGATTTTTTGTTTTATGCATCCAGGTCTGTTTCCAGTCTCATTGGCTGGTTTAAGGACTATTCTTGCAGTGCATCTAACAAAGAATAGTCACATCCCGTGACCACACCTGGTTTGCTGAAGTGGCTATTTGAATTTTCTTCAGCAAAGTGTCGGTGTAGAAGGGTCACTATGTTATAGAAACTGAGGGGGAGAGGAAGGCACAGTGCTCATTACTTATCCATGCATATGAAGTATTCAAAATCTTATTGTTATCAAAGTATTGGGATAGATGAACTCAACTTTTACATTAAAGCCAAGCAAAAGCTTCACTGTATGTTTCTATCAATTGCAGATCATTTAGCCTGCATCGAATTGTCTGACTAGAACTATATATATACCACAAAGAAAGAAAGACTTAAATAAATGACCTTTGAAAGGAGAGCATTACACACTGCAGACTAGTTTCTACTTCTTGCTCACGCAGGTAGCCCCAGTCACGGCAGCAGAACTACTGAAGCATCATTACCCTGAGATTTGTATCTAGCTTGTTTTTTACATCTCTGATCGCTCCTTTCATACACATAGCATACACAGTCAGCTTTTAACATTTTCACCAATTCAATTCAAAAATTCAAGAAAGAAATTTAAAATAATTCAGATTTAACTCAATTTTGACAGACTTCTGACTTCTCCATCACTATATCTTTTTCTAGATGCTTGCAAAACAATGATCCTGGGAAATGTTATGTACTCCCAGCACCTTCTCCTAAACATTTTGAAAAGAATGTCCAGCTCATATGTTTTCTACTGGACTAGTTGCAAGGTTGAAAAATAGTCTTAAACACTGCTGTAAGGGCCAGTACTCTGTGTATGCTGTGTGGCTTTTGTCCCACCTTTATCTACCTACGCTCCAGTTTCAGAAGGGGGAAAAAAATCTCAGTTGGGCCTTCTGAGAGAAAAGATATGCCTAAGGGTTTCTCTCCCTTATATCCAACAGATGAAATATGAGGAAAAGAAAAAAAATGTTCTTTTTCTCCAGACATGGGAATTGCTGTGCCACCTTGGGGCAGCCTGATGCAGGGTTTTTTCTGTCTGACAATTTTCCTTCTTGCTACCTAATAGGACTCAGTTGAAAAGCAGAAAGGAATGAACATCAAAAGTGCGAGAAAAGAAACCTTCGCTTCCTGCTGTCAAGTCCAGGTGATGGCTCCAAAAGTAAATTCCCTATCCCACTGCAGGAGCTAATTCCTTCTAACCACAGACATTGTGTTTGTTCCTCTTGGTTTTGACGAATGAAAACAGAATATAATGTACTTCAAATGACTATGCATCAAGTAAGCCATTAAAAACTGACTGAACCAGAACTCCTTCTTGGTCACTTTTCCAGTTCTGGATCTCAAAACACTTTTTAATGTAGTTGCTTGTCTTTAGGTATGTTTATGCTACATTACCATGAAGTTACAAAGTGGGAGATATGGATGAATGAGTTCTCAGAGTAAGACACATAAAAATACAAGTTATGAAGTTCACGAAAAGAAAGGAAAATCTTTTTCCTAGAGGAACCTGATATGAATCCAAAAGCTTTGCTGGGTCCCAGTGTCCTGGTTATTTAACCCCTCATATGGGTTTGGCTGCCTGTGCTCAAGGCTAGTTCTGATATGGTGCAGCTGTGTAACCTGGGATAAGGCTGCTGCGAGAAGTGCTATGAAAGAGCAGCGAGAAGCAACACTGGGGCTCCCTGCTTTGCTTGGGAGCAGCAGAGAAGGTCAGGCAGTTGGTCATTGAACTACACTGCAGCTATGCCAGTGCTTGCCCATGTACTCTGCTGATTCAGACCCTGGCCAGACTTGACTTCATGGTTTGACTTCAGACCTGCCTCATCCCTGTGAACTTGCCTGGGGGTCATTGGACTCACGGCTGATGATGTTACCGGCATCAGACTTGCTCTGCTCTTCTTGTTCTGGGCCCTTGCCTGTAAAGCTACCACCCCGCTTCCCCTGCTGTTGCTCTGAGCTCTGGGCTTACCTTCCCTATGGAGCAGCCCAGTCCTGTTGCTCTCTCGCAAGCTGTTTGCTCTTGTTAGGCATAGCGTTTGGTGGGGTTTTTTGTCTATTTTGTTAAAAATAATGAAGGGAAGAAGATAAACTCAAAAGAAAATTTAAGCCAAGAAGTCAGAGAAACTGTTTATCTGTACTGTAAAGATGCCTCTTACTGCTGTAAAGAACAGTGGTATTAGGCTATTATTTGTATGTATACCTTTTTTAGCCATTCAATACATTCCTTTATGAAAACACAGCTTTTCTGAAAAACGAAATTTCTTGAGTAAAGTTTTTGTGCACGTAAGTATCTTGGCTCTCTTTTGGCCTTTTCCCTCACCTTTCTTCAGACTTAGAACTTCACCACTTGCTATTCAAACCCATCCCTGATTATGCCACACTTTACCCACTCTACGTGATTAATTCAACTGCCTTGTGCTAAGAAGTTTTTTTTATGTTACATTCCCAGCCAACTTGTGGTACATGAAGGTTTGTCTTCAAAGAATGAAGTTTATAATATTTACGAGAAAAACATCACAGGTTAGAAGAACATTTCCATTTGAAGATTATTTTTGACCCCTTCTTTTTTTTCCCAGAGAAATCCTAGTGTCATAGGGGTTTTTTCCCTCAGGTGATGTGACTTCCTCAAGATCCTTATTAAATATGTTTGAAGACAATCAGTTAAACCTTTTATACTAGTGAGAAGGACTAGATCTACCCTCAGGAGGTCTATTTTTGTACAGAAGTGTTTCAAACAGTTTAAGAGTTTTCCATATTGGTTTTTATTATTAAATAAAATAATGGTGCAAATATTTTTTTAATTAAGCATTGCTTTCAGAAGTGAGCCCTATTACTGTTTTATGTTTGTCACACGATGGAGACATGAAGACATTCTGTACTTTTAACAGCAGGACTATAAAAGATCAGGGCTTCACTGGCTGTCCTGTTTCCTATAATCATGAAAGTGGACACTTCAAGAGCTGAGTGTGGATGTGGTGCATTACTGTTAATACTGTAATTACTGTTCTAACATAATATAATGTACATAATGAGAGAGCAGAGGAGCCGGGCAAGAACGAAAGAAAGGGAGTAGAATTAAAAAAAAAAAAAAAAAAAAAAAAAAAGGAAGGATTTGGCTTTTCTTTTATATGGTAAAGTACCATTATATACTTCTTGCCACAGGCTTTTTAAAAATTGGTTGAACAATGTGGGCAAGATATTTAATAGACAAAATGAATTTGGTAGCAGAGACTGGACAATACAGACTGAGAAAGGAAGGCTGAAATCAGTGAATTATTAAGTAATGTTAAACCGCTCTTCTCCCCCTCTTTAAACTTATGAACACCGCAACAGAGCTTTTAGTATAGTTAGTACATGAAAAACATCTGACAACCATTAAAAGTCTGCACAAGTGTAGTATGTTAACAAGTGTTCACCCTCTGGAAATATACCAGTGTGAATGAACTTGTGACTGTCTTTGAGAGCTACAGACAGGTGATTACCAAAATGTGATTTTTTCAGTGCAGGAATTATATTCAGAAAACATATTCAAACAACTTCATCAGCAGGAGGCATAGGAGGTGCTGGGGAGCAAGCAGTATTATGGGAAAAAGATGGCATATCTGTTCAGAGCTGGATAAAATGCCCACCAAGACAGACACCATGAGTCACGAGACAGTGAAAGCTGCTGCCAGTAAGAGCTATGCTCTTTGCTGGTTGCTTCCCAAACTTTAAACCACCACTTCTGGTGTTTCAAATTTTTCCAGGCTCTGACTTTGGGGGCAAGTGATTACTTAAGAGGTAGGTGAAACATGAGCTTGAAAGACTAGTTTATTTTGCATGAACATAACAGTTTTTTGCATTCCAGAGGTAATGATGAAAAAATACGGAAATCACAAGAATGGACAAATAACTGTGACTTATACAACAAATGAATCACATACAAGCAAATCTTAACAATTTCCTCAGAATTTTTCATTTGAATATAAGTGCCCTGTATGTGTGCATATATATAGTAGTGTGATCTAAATATATGCAACAAACATTATTTGTTTTCCTGATAAGCCTTTGCATTATGTCATTAACAATATTCTAAATATCACCACTGAAAACAAGATTCTCTTCAAGCCTATTCAGCACAGCTAATCCTTCAACTCAGATGCAACAGTCTTCTCAACTCAGGTTTTTTTCAGGTGCCTTGGTCTTAATTGAGAGGAACCAACTTCATGCTTTGAGTGTCTAGCAAACCTGGTTCTACTCAATGAGTGACAGTAACAAAGTGAGGTCTTTAAATAAAAGATCCTGTGCAGGGGATCTAAGAGAAGAAAATCTGAGGTATTTTATTTTGTTAATCCTAAGAAAACAAATTTCCTGCTGCAAAAACATCCAAATTTTGGAAATCATTTATGCTGATTTTTGTCTTGGAAAGTCTACTTGGAAAGTATGTTCTTTTGATATCATACAGTGCAGAGTACACCACCTGCTCCCTGCATGAATGCAAATCACAGAAGCAAGCTAACCAATACAAAAGTAAAGAACCAGCAAATGGAATCAAGCCTTTCTACAAACTACCTGGAAGAAAGACAACCCAAAGAGAGAAATAATTGCTTCTATTTTCAAATACTGTGATGATCGAGACTCATAAATGCCTACTAGTAGAAGGAGAGCTAAATGAGGTATTACAACACACCCTACTTAGAGTTGAAAGCATTGAGCAGTGACAGCAGAATTCAGCAGCTCCTGTCAACCACAGACTAATTTCATTTTACTACCTGTACACAAATCATACCCCTTACTTAAATTCCTACACAAATCCTATCCTATTACATTGGATTTTTAACTTCTCACTGGTTACGCTTAAGCTTTCTGAGACATGAGTTCCCTTACACTAAAACCTACCTAAGATGCTTAGACTTTTGTTGTAAAGAGAGGCAAATCTCTGTCGTAGGTTCTGGGTACATGTGAGGCAGGGCTCATGGTGTTCTGAAATCCTAAAGAGAACTCCCTCCCCCCTTAAACCAAAAGGTAGTCGTGTCAAATTCTTGCTCTTCATACGCAATCAGATATCACTGCAGTAATCAGCATTAGTAAGCCAAGAATTTCATATTTTTGACCTGGCTTTCTTCCAGTAAACAGGTTGCTATTTTCCAATAAAGTTCTGTCGTGGTTTAACCCCAGCCAGCAACTAAGCACCACGCAGCCGCTCACTCACTTCCCCCCCACCCAGTGGGATGGGGGAGAAAATCGGGAAAAAGAAGCAAAACCCACGGGTTGAGATAAGAACAGTTTAATAGAACAGAAAAGAAGAAACTAATAATGATAATGATAACACTAATAAAATGACAACAGCAATAATAAAAGGATTGGAATGTACAAACGATGCGCAGTGCAATTGCTCACCACCCGCCGACCGGCACCCAGCTAGTCCCTGAGCGGTGATTCCCCGCCCCCCCCCCCCAGTTCCTATACTGGATGGGACGTCCCATGGTATGGAATACCCTGTTGGCCAGTTTGGGTCAGCTGCCCTGGCTGTGTCCTGTGCCAACTTCTTGTGCCCCTCCAGCTTTCTCGCTGGCTGGGCATGAGAAGCTGAAAAATCCTTGACATTAGTCTAAACACTACTAGCAGCAACTGAAAACATCAGTGTTATCAACATTCTTCTCATACTGAACTCAAAACATAGCACCGTACCAGCTACTAGGAAGACAGTTAACTCTGTCCCAGCTGAAACTAGGACAAGTTCTTATTGACTTTTTGGAAAATGGGAATGCTAGTAAGTTTAGTTCTCCTTCAGCATCTGTAGAAATTTCACTACCTTCACTTAAGATTCTGAAAATTTAGGAGGAAAAGTAATTTTTATATTGTATGAGTCATGGATATCTTCTATTACTTTACATAGCTTTTTCTCTTATAACTTTCTCTTCAGCTTATGGGACATTTTCATTCCCGTCAAGACTAATTTGAAGTGAACAGTTTGTGTGCTACACCATCTTTCACAAGCGACTGGTGTGCTTTGTGTGGTATCTATTGTTGGCTTCCTGCATTCCCCCTCAGCACCCTCAGTCCCTGGCTTAGAGGAACTATGCAGTTTGGCATGGCATAACATCATCTCTCCTACGCTACAAGAAGACAGAGAAATTCTGTTTGTTCTAGCTCCGGCTTCAAGTCTTATCTAATTATTCTATCTAACACTGGAGCATCTTTAGCAGAAAGGATGGAAACTCCCATTCTCTCTACAGCATGCTGACTATTGCAAGGTCCTATGCTTAAGCATCTTTTTCTCTTCTTTTGGTCATTGCTTTAGGAAATCCAGACACCCAAAATCAGGACAACAAGTTCTAAGAGCTGGCAAGGTACTTAAAAATTAGGCACTGCAGCTGTCAATGTGCTGTGGACCTAAGGCTCTGACACTGCTAGAAACCTCAGTGTGAGACGGTGTTTACTCTTTCCACAGGCTGGCAAAACTGTTGTGTGCTTTGTTGCATGTACAGCTCTGCTGAATTTTGACTGCATCAGGCAAGATGTCCTCTGGAAACCCACTTTAGTTATGATTCCCCTGCACTATCCCTTTTAGTTTAGCCCACAGCAAACCACATAACAACATCCCATTGATTCTGGTGGGAGATTTGCTTGACTAAGAAGTTTTCTAAGACTGCTGAACCCTTCATGGGTTCTACTTTGTTTTTTTCATGCAAACATTTTGAAGGGGGAAAAAGAAGTGTTGTTTGTTGGTGTCCTCAGCAAAGGTTTTTGCTGTCAAAATTATTACAGTTTTCTTTTTTGAGGGTTTGGATATGCATGAGTAGTATGTTTCATAGTCTTTGAAAATTCAGGAAAAGCAAAAAAGAAAAACGCAAAAGAAAACACACCACCTAATCAGATGTTTGTAGAAGCAAAACCTATTTATGCAAGGAAAAAGAAAAGACTTGTGAGAAATTCTCTTCCTTGTCTTTTGATACAGGACCATGTCTTGTTAATACATAATCTTTCTGTGGTAGCTTTCTTCCAACTTGAAGGACCACCAGCAGTACAGGCTTTTGCTGACACTAGTTTCTACATATGGTAAAACCATGTTCATCAGCTCTTAACCACTTTTAGCTGCTGGTGACCAATAAGCACTTTCCTTTTTAGAAAGCTGATCAGGCCAGCAGGTGTTACATGGTGCTAATGTGGAAAAGAAAATCCCCCTTCTTCTGCTGACATTTTTTTGGGAAGTAGGTTGATTTGTGCTTGTGTGTGATGTCTGACTTTTTGCCAGAGAGTGACAGTTGATAATTGCACTTTTCCTGGAATCATCTCATTCATCCAATAAAGGAAGAGACACATTTCCAACATGTTGTGCTAAAACCAGATACCAGCCACTTGAGCTATATATAATGCATGTGGTGTTCTCAGTAAAGGTTTACTGAGAGGCATATGGGAAAAAGTATCTCTTTTATATTCCTTCATCCACTCCTGTACTTATATAGAAGTTTAATCTTACCTTGAAAACTAAATTATGTATGTTGGCATTGCAGACACCTTGTATGCATATGAGGTGCATGAATATGTCTGTAATACCTGGCCACACAGCTTACAAATGCTCACTAAAATTACCTTTTAAGTAAGTTCAACCTAAAATATTTAACAGTAGCTACAGATTACAGCAAACTGCCTCCTCAAACCTCTGGCATCACATAGACATAAATCTATCCATGGGCTTTGATATCCAATTCAAACTGAAACTATTGATATTTAGCTGACTATTAAGTAATTTTAATAACTTTCCTATGAAATGAACATGAAGTACAGAAGTAATTCATCCTGACTATGAGGTAAGGATGTTTCTCTGGATAGGAGTTATAAACAGCATGGTCTTAAAGTCTGAGACAAGTGTGACCGTAGCAATTAAACCAGTTTGAAACTTCAGTTTCAAAAGTCTACCTCCCCATAATTTTGTGGGGGTGTTTTTTCCTCTTCCAGTTTCATAATAAGAATCCTTCCACTTTGTGACAGTTAGCTACGTAAGAGGTCTTCTGATCTGAAAATAATTAAACCATACACACACAAACCCATACAAAGTTACACACATAGTCTGAGGTGCATGTTACCCCATAGATCTGGAATGCCTGGAAAAGCTTGCATGTAACACCAGCGAACTTCACAGCTTCTATTCCACAGCAAGCTCCCTTTTTTTCCCAAATTCCTTTGGAAAGAATGACTAGGATGTTACCATACTGGTTACATTAGTTAGGCTTCAGATCAGACTAGGAACAAACTGAGCTGACAGAAAATCCTTTTCTGGTTTAGGGGAAGAAAAGCATCTCTGTGCTCAAATTACTGTATTTCCCTGGCCTTTGACACTGTTGATTATATGGTGCTTATGAGACAAATGGGAGAAAAAAGAAAATTCACCTGATAGATCATTTCATTCCTATGCAACAGATGTCCATTGTCACGGAAGATACTTGCTGTTCATTACTATATATCTAGGCTGGAGACCAGAAGCAGTGTAACCAGAGAAAAACAGGATGAGGTATTCTGCTGAGCTGAAACTCTCCAAGATAGACAAGAGTCTAAGCCTAGGCCTTAAGTACTATCTTAACAGCGTGAGTCCTTACAGCATCAAGAGAAGATATTAATAAAGTCTTGAGAACCAGATGACAAGGACAATGCGAACTGGAGCTAGATTGCATCCAGCATCTACGGTATCTCATTAAAACTCTGCCTATGGTACCTCTGGCACTATGTGGTAGACTACTGTACACACAGTGATACCTCTGCTTCCAATATGGTTAACTCTGTCTCCTCTTTCTTTTGACGTCTTTGTGACATTGCAGCTGGAAACCACTAGCGATCAGAGGCTCTTTTACCACCACTGCAGACATGAAACTGTGTCCAATTCTCTCAAATTGACAGTCACCTACTACATAGCTTGCCTGCACGTACAACGTGGCTTCCACACTGGGCACATCCAGTAACTGCCATGCTTTATTCGTAGGTGTTTCTCAGTTTTTCTGGGTAATTGCTTGGCCCTGCACTTCAAGAGTTTGCAGAGGCACCACAATTCCTGCTACGACCCATGATTTTTCCACACAGCTTTTTTCCTTTCTTCTGAGCCAAGCAAAGTAAAACAGTAGCCATATGAACTGCTGGGAGATTTCCCAGTGGCAAGGCTCCAACTACAGCGCCTAGCAGAAATAACGCAGACTCAAGCTAGAATTGCTGCATTTAAGACCAACTATAATGATACAAATTTTTTATTCATAATTATTTCAATATAGACAACATTAATTTTCTCTCCTCCCTCCATGGCATTAGGTGCAGGCATCCCTGTTCAGTGAGAGTTGTTTTACATTTTTGCTATGAACCCTCAGTTTTCAGTTCAGAGGACGCTTAGTTTCTGCATTAGACATGAAAGGAACATCAGTATTTTAGATGAATGTACATTCACAATGACAATAGATGGCAACTTCTAACTTGCAACTTCTGCTTTTAATTTTGTCCTCTTTTTCATTACATTTCATAGATAGTTTGTGAACTTGAGTGCTTAAAATGCTCTGCCTGGCTAAACACAAGTTTGTCATACTGAAAACTATCAAAATGGTGGTCTTACTCACAAGTTTCAAGAGTGAGGAATGCTGCCTGATGAGAGGTAATGATGATTTATAACTGATTTTTTAGGGAATGCATATACAAGCTTTTCCCTGTGTAAACACAATCAGAACTAACTTTCCATATGTCACATTTTCTGGATTGTTTTGGGGAAATAATGGTCATAATAACCATATTCACCTAAATTTAAATGAAAATTTTCAGCGTGACAGTTATGTTTATTTTAGCCCATGTACGTAAACACAAGACTCTCTGATCTTATTCCACAGATGACTTCTGCATAGTAGATAGAGTGTGCCACTGGACTCCCAGGCTGGAGTAGAAAGGCAGGACTCAGTTTTTTGAAACCATCCCAAAAGCTTTTCAACACACAAGCAGTTGGTGATTTCCCAGCTGATAGCGTGCTGGTCCTTGTGTTCGTAGCAAACCGATCTTTACCTGCTGGTAAAACAGCAGTTTGTTGTCTGGATTCAAAAGGATCAGACAGGGGGACTTTGCCTTCTCTGTAGGCACTGGTGAGCCTGCAAGACAACCTCTAATGCTTTTTTTCCACCAAGTACTAACCATTTAATTTTCTCTAGGTGACTGAGTATGACACAGCTCACTCATGAGTAAAACATAAAATACAGTTGTATTATATTAGGTGTGTCCGGGATCTGTCATACTTTATTTCTAGACATTTCTGGGCTTTTCTAGGTAGCTGCCTTGCCCTGCACTTTGTAAGTGTACAGAGACACAGTAACTCTGTGTAATTCTTCTCCACACTGCCTTTTCCCTTTCCTCTGAATGAAGAAAGCAAAATACTGCAGTGTGAAGCCTGTACTTTCATGCTGAACTGTTCTCAGGTTCTTCTGGACACATGAGGCTGTTTTTATTCCATTTTTATGGGTGAATTTGCTGTTCCGTGTTAGAAAGATCTCTTCCTTTGAAACGGTTAGTTTGTGGGTTTTTAGCAATTAAATAAAAATAATCCTTGAAGGAAAGAAAGAGTTTCAAGTAACCACAATGTGAACTGTGAACTTGAAGGCCAGTTTAACCCAATTCTCAGCAGTATTCACGTTGCAGTAATAACAGACGCTAACTAGAAATGGCTCCAAAGGAGGAGGCCCCCAACCCACTTCAAAAAGTTGGAAATAGAGTCACAACCTTTAATCTCTTTGGGTTTGGGTCACAAAACTAAGAGCCAATGTTAAAGCTTTACGAAACCAGCTCATGAACTGTCCATACATTGGACAATCTACTATGAAACTAATTTGATATTTAAAAGCCAAACTCAGACTTAGTTAAGCATTTTCAACTGCACTGCTGAGTGGAAAAGGAGAAAATAGGAAAATATGCAGAATGACTGGTGTATTAAAGCATTCTCCACTAATTCTTTCTCAGTTATTTCCATGGTAAACTTAGATTACAAATTCAAATGTTTATCCTGACTTTCAACATTGCAAAACAACTTGACAGCTTCACAGCAGAATATTCTGTCACCTGCACGGTCATGAATAATAATACATTCTGTAGTTAGACATCAGGTAACAATTCATTGTTGCATAAGGCAAAGGGTTATCTATCCACCTTGCTGTCTAGCACTGTAGAGCCAGTACCAGTTTAATCAGTGGTAAAAATCCTGGGAAATTCAGAAAATCCATATACATTTACCATCTATTTTATGTGCAATGCAAATACGTCTGTTTGTGTGCCATTTTGCAGAGAAAATTCAGGTGGCTTTGTTTTTTTAGAAAAGGAGAATTTTCTAAGGGGAGGTCTGTATGGTAGTTTTATGAGCAGAATAATATTAATTTAATCCATGGACTATTTATTTCTTGTTTTGCGTATCTTGCAAACATACATCCAGAAAGGCAGGATGTGTTTCTCAATTGATGAAATTTATTATAAAATTAAGTGGCTTCAACTTCAATGAAATACTTAAAGTGTGTCAGTATACTGTACACTGATGTATTCACTGCTACAAGAAATGACTTTTCAAGGTTATAAAAAGCCCGTACAAGATGAAAAATGGCAAAGTCAGTGGTGTTTATTCAGTATTATAGTGGGAACCATTTATAACAATTTTGCTTACCAATCACTTTAGACACTGAAACCGTCTTGCCAAGATAAAGTACCCAGGTATAACTGTAGGATCTTCCCCAAATTTTAGGAGCAGATTCATATTGATATGAAGTATTATTTACTTTCTGAATTGAGAAAGTGACTTGCAACTGAAGGAGAAATCTGGTTCATAGTCATGGTGAAGTGAAGAATTTTATGTGTGATTTGTGTACAGTGAGTTGTTAGAGTGCTCTAGTCTCAACAGAAAAAAACCCTAATTTTCTCCTGTAAAGAAAACAAGGTTAAAATATTTTTCTGCTGCTTTTTTGAAAGACATCCACAAGATATGCTTGTTAAGCATGGCATTCTGAGCTTTTTTCGTTTTTCTTAAGTAATATTGATCAATTTTAAAGATGCCAAACAAATCGTCTCTTTTAAATGCGTAGCTGTGAGTTTACTGCAGCAGGCCATCTATTGATGTAGCTGTCTTTGTTTAGGCCAGATAATTTAGCAGAACATATTACTAATTACCTATCACAATTACATTGCCATGGGTTCATCACAGCATAAAAATATACAAATTTCAACTTTCTGTTGAGTTGCAAATACCAAGTGGGCTACACCTTATGCTTATACACACAAAATTAGAAAACAGAAGCAGTTGTCAAGGCATCAGCAGTCATTGTCCCAGAGCCCCCATTTTATTTTTATTCTAGCACATTCCCCTTTTGCAACATCAAATGTTTTACTATGTATTTTTTTAAGGGGCCTTCTCTCTGTATTTTGTGTTTCCTTACTCAATTCAACCATTTACATTAGGAAATAGGACCAGAATAAAATATCTTGGAATTAAATAATCTTTTTCAGATAGTTTCATCTATCAATATTCTCTATAGTGTAATGGATTTCTTTGTGTATCATAACAACATAAAGAATTTTATCAAGTGCAAAGAGGGAAATTTTAAAGATCTTGAGTCTAGATTATGTTGCCCCTTAACAATTGCAATGATGATATTAGAATAAGCCCATTTATTTTCATAGTACCTTACACTCATTGTTCAAAGGTTCAAGAAATTCAAGTAATGAAAGAGCCAGACTGATCTCAATGTTACTTACGGAATTAATAACAGGGACATGGAGAACATACTGGTTGCACAACTGCTATTAAAGTTACTTGTAGTCCTGATACTGACAGTGGAGTTAGGTATGGCTGCAGAGAGTATACTCACAACATCGAAAAAAATCTGAACTGGTGCTTTTGTTTTTATGATGGCTGATTCAGTAAAGAGTTGAAATTGAAGTATTCTTATTAAGTATTGCTTACATGTCTTGGATGACCACTCATTCTTGTACTTTAGAGAAAAGTCTGTGTTCAAACAAACACAAGCCAGGATCTACACTTCCTTGTAAATCATGACCATTTAGCCACTAAGCATGAGTTCAGAGATTAAAACATATTGTACAGAAAAATCATTTTCTCTGTAGGTTATTTGAATGATGGTGGTGTGGGATAAATATATAATAACTGAATATAATGCTTTTTGCTTCATTTTCAAAACTATCTGAGCCACATAATTGTAATAAAAATTCTAATATTCAGCCCTGGCCTTGGTTTTATTCATTCAGAAGTTATTCCAAAGAATAAGGAACTTGTCTTGAAGATGTCAAGAGGAATGCAGCAGGCAAAATCCCTTAAATTAATTCCTTTAAAATCCTGTCACCTTTGGCCACTGTAAATGGCCAGATTCATCATCTTTTTTTCCCCCCAGTAAACATACACAAAAATTGCATTCTTCTATGGTTAAGACTTTAGAATAGCAGGATATAATTCCTCATGGCAAAGTTTTCATAGTAGAATTACAGTCTAGGAAAATTAATGACAAGAAGCAAAATGCATCAGAGATGTAGTGTAATTATTCTCATGATAACCCACACCTTCTATTTGCTTTATTCCCTCTGTCTCTCATTTAAATTGTATTTTTAAAAAGAACTGTTCAGTCTATCATTAAAACATGAAGGTTTACAGAAGGACTTTCAATAGGCTTAAACTTAATTGATATCCAAACACTCTCAGTCTGCAAATCAATAACAAAAGATGTTTTGCCTCCTTTTTGCAAACAGAGCAGATGTCTAAGTAAAATATCACCTCTGGAACAGAAGCAACTGACTTTTATGTTCTCATCACAAAAATGGAAACTCTCCACTGGTGGCCTTTCTTATTTACACCACACACATGGCAGTCTTTGACATTCATTTCCTTTAATATAAACAGAAGATAGAGCCTCCCTGTCCTAAAGTTAATGAATTGAATGATAAGGCCTTTCCATATAACCCCTTAATTCAAATGCCTAATGACTCTACAGTACTTGCACAGTTCTGAAAAGAAACTGCGTTAAAATTTATTTTAGATTTCAGGATAAAATAGAGGATTGGTGAAATAATAGCACTTTTCCGCTTACTATAAAAGGACTTGTTCACATACAGACTTAAGCCAAATTAGATATACCAATTTTAATACTGGCTAAAACTACATTTTAATTCGACTAAAAGCCAATTGAAATGACTGGAGCACTGGAGTACAAGTTTTGTAACTAATCTGCGGGATCCTTTAACATGAACAGGATACCCAATGAAAGGACATTAAAAATAGTAAGACTCAACAGACATCAATCAATAGATTGAAAACTTCTTCAGATAAAACATACATTCATTAGAACTAGTCAGATGTTTTCAGATGAGCTGTTTTGTCTTTAAAAAATTACAAATCATGAAACTTTCAAATATATGACCATTTTGACAAGAAAAAGAGGAATTTCAAGTCACACAGAAATGCACTACTGGACAAAAATGTTCAGGAAACTCACCTACTATGTGGTAAACCAGCCTATTCTGGCTGGTTTAGATGAGAATTTGAACTTTGGCTCTGTTCAAGTTTCCTGGGCTAAGCAATTGTTCTGGTGTAAAAAGCTCTGGGTTTTTTTATTCTGTTTTCATGGAAAACACCTGAAGTTCCTGCAAAAATGTGCATAATCTTTGTTTGTCCTATTGTGAGATGAGAATTTTTTTTTTTTTTTAATTTTGAAAAAGGGAAAGCACAGCTTCTTGTCCAGCTCTGTTATTATCTTGTGCTGAACTACTGTTTATGAGACTTGCTTGGTGTGCATTGCTGACTTAGCATTCTGTTTCCTGTAAACTCTTGAGTCCCAAAATAATAAAAACTTTTATTGGTTGAAGAAAAGACCTTCCCAAAAATGAAGAAAATTTAAGGTGGTTTTTTGTTGGGTTTTTTTTGTTTTGTTTTGTTTTTGGTTGGTTGGTTGGTTTGGTTTGTTAATGCAAACTTCAGTAAGGGACTGTTCTTAATTTTTTTTCCATTTTAACTTTTCATATAAATTTGATCCCAAGACTGTGAGAAACTGAGTATCTTATATGATGTAATCTTGCTTGTCTCCAGAGCAAACAAAAAGCCAAGTCAAACTGTCCAGCCAAAACACTTCAATCCATTTTTTTGTGTAGATCATTTAAAAACTGAGGAATTATTTTCCCAGACATCTGATAGCTACTCTACTAAAACCTGGTGAAGTTGCTGGTTGGGGCTTTTTTGCAGCTTTTCTTTGAGGTTAGATGGAATCTGCCAATTCTCTGCTTGTACAGTTGGTGATAAAAACGTCCAGTCACTCTCCATGCAATCAGACTTGAACTGTGGATAGTTTTGAATCTTATTATTATTCCCTAATGGAAACCTTTTGGTCTTTGCACCTTTGCCTGGTGTTCTGTTCTTGAAATTCAAGTTCAATGTAGCAGATCAAATCTACTGTCAATAGCACCTCATGGTTTAGGCAAAACTAATTTCCAATAAAATCTACAGGCTTCCCACAAGTTTTTCAGGTTGCTTAGCTCCCATTATGTAAAGAAATAATTGTGGATCTGGGCCTTGATAAAATGTGAAAAAAGTGCTCTGGTCTGCAATAGCTGCAGGGTGAGACTAAATGAGCAAAATAGTCCTTTCTTACCTTGAAATCTGTCAGTACATTTAACTGTAAAACTGAACACTGGGCCAGATGAGGAAGACATATATTCCTGTGCATCAGGAAATGAACAGCCTTCTGTAGAGTGTCTTTATTCAAAACTCTCAACAATTCAGCTTTATTTCAATAAAGTTGTGAACTAAATGTTTCATAAACAGCCCTAAATGAAAAAAAAAAGGAAAAATACTACAAAGTGAGTTTTATACAGGTATGAAGTATATTAGATTGGTAGCAGAAAATGGAAAGAGCTGCTCCCTCCGTCTGTATGTGTAATCTTTTGGCATGAACAAGAGCTAAAAAGGATCTCCATAATTCTGTCCATTAGTGGGCTAAACAGAAAACCCCTGCAAATTCATACAAATAAAAATGTCAGTCATTGGAAACAAGATCTGCTCCACTTACATTTCTGGTGAGTATTGAGATGGCCAGGAACGCATGGCTGAGATAAGGCAGAGAATGGGGAAGAACACTAACATAATGTAGGCATTATTTCATAAGATTACAGAAAGTAAATCTTAAACTCCCCCTGCAATGAGATACACTGCATTCCATGACTGTATCCCATTTGTAACTATCAGTGATATCAGTAAAGGGTAATTATTTGAGAAAAGCAGGCTTATGTAAATAAGATGCCATATTAGGAGGCAAATATTTAACCTGTATCACAAACTATGTGATGATAGGTACTTAGTTGAAGAGTAGATCTTTGAGTGTTGCTAATCATTTATCATTTTCTCTGCTTTTTGAAAAAAATGCTTAAATAAAGCCTTAATGATCTGTAAGAATTTAGTTTGATTTTATCCATCTGTTAGAACAATATGTTATGAATAGAAGACCCTGGTAAAGCTGAAGGAATGAGTTGCAAAATTGGGCATGAGATATTTATTTTCATGTATATCTACTTGCAATTTCAATTCTGTTATTGATTTTTGCTCTTTAATGATGTGGGGGAGTAGGAGGAGTTTCAGCTGTGATGCTTTGTGTTTGCCTCTCCTCCTACAATACTTGTGATCTCAGCTCTTATGAGTCTGACAGAGTCCCAAGCTTTCACACAAAAGCAAATACTGTATTATGAGGCCTGACCATGTGTAAATTCCTTAAATGTAGCTTGTTGGCTAATTCCTATTTTCACCATGCTGACCGACTCCAAATATTTTAGTGGACAGCAATAGAAACACCACGGCCGTACTGGTAAACTCAGCTCCTGGGCTGTAAAGAAGCAGCAGAGCAGACAAGACTGCCAGCTAGCCGGACATGTAGTCCCTCCTTTAATATTCTGAAGTAACCTGCATTATGCCTGACAGCCTTTATAGAACAGAGGCCTGTGCGTGGAGGAAAAAAAAGACCAGACAGTGAAAAAGCACTTTGTAGGTCTAACTTTTCATAATAGCACACAATTTGAAAGTACACATGAATGACCAAGATTGCAAATGTTCTCCAGTCATTGCTTGCTGTCAATATACAAGGAGTTCAAATTTCAGAAGGAATTCTCAGACTTCCCTCAATGTTAATAAAACAGAAAATAAGTTTAACAAACTTCATTATCAATGACAATTCTACAACAAAAAGGCAAAAGGGATTAAGCAGTTATATATTTCTGGGTAACTAATGTGTGGCATTTGATCTTGGTTTTCGAAAATGGTAAAGCCTTGCAGTTCCCACTAACCTCGTGAAGCTGTGATAGGTTAGCAGTTCTACAGACCTGGATCATGGTATTGCCAGTTTGCAGCTTAAATGTAAAAGGATCCAGAACAGTGGCCATTTGGGAAATTTTTGCTTTTACATGCAAATTGCCAAGCAGCCCTTAGCCCATCTGCTTGGGAGCCCCGTATTTTATAAACATTCATATTTCAACTCAGTTGGTGCTTCAGAGAACTTAAGCTCATTGATTTACTGTACTTAAAAGGCAATGTTTGAGCAATGGAGTTTTTATGTATTTTTATCCATTGCTGTCAACGTTGTGTGAATGCTTCTACAGCTGACATTATTTACACAGCTATGTAAACTATGGCTAGGCTTCATTTCCCAAGCTGAAGTTCTGAAGCAGATGATAGAACTGGCTCAAAAAGAAAAGGAAAGGAAAAAAAAACCCCAAACACCCAATAACCCTCTCCTTCCTCCTATAGATCACTGTAATTTTCTGAATACCATACAACATTTTTATAATGATCTTCTGCTGCAAGCTGGGATCTCCATAGAAACCAGTTCCACACCATCATTTTCTAGAGGGCAACGTATACCACTGCAGCTTTTAGGACAAACTTGGCTATACACTATGGCTACACATCAAACACCCTACTAGTCATCCCATCAGTGAGGTCCTATAGGTGGAAAAGGAAAACAGAGCTTGGTTTCTTTACTGCAGGGAGGTTTGCTGTTGTTGGTTGGTTGGTTTTGTTTTGTTTTGTTTTTCCCCCAAAAAGAAGCCTCTCTTTAGGAAATTTCAACCTATAATGCCCTCACTAGTAACCCTACAATCTGTTCCATATCAAATACATCTCATTTGTCTGTTTTCCATATGTACTCCACCAGTTCTTAGTGCTTAAACACACACACACACACACTCATGGAGATTTTGAAGCAATTTTTACAATCATGTAGCCACAACGTGAGGGGTGACAGCTGAGCTTAAAGAACATTTGCACTGCATTGCAAGCTTCACAATATTGGATGGCTCATCTTCTGTCCCAGCTCTTAGTAGCTTGCAAATATGTGACAATCCTCTGCTTCATTTATAAACGTTATTGCCCATAATTTCAAAGAAAGCTTGAAAACTTAGTCCAAATATAGCCCAATGCTTGAAAGGTAAAAAGCAAGCAAAAGATCTCAATAACTTTTTTGTTCTTATCTTGATGTTGTAACTTTGATGAAAGTGCTGCCTCTCTTTTTTTTTTTTTTTTTTGTATTTACAGACCATCTTACTTGGCCAAGCTTCAGTGTTAGCTAAGATGTCTGCAGAAAATTTTGTATTTAATATTAAGAAGTCAGTTACCATTTATACCATTAACTTAACAGGTTCTGCTGCATAATAGTGAAAACTTGAAAAATAAATCATAGTAGATAGAAGTACGTGTCAATATAAACACTTCTGGTTTTTATTTCAGCTTTTCCAGAACTGGGTATCAAAGTAAGCAGAAAAGTCATGACAGAAAGTTCATGAGGAAAGTTACTAGGAAGATCAGTGGCACAGTATCTCCATGTGTCACCCACAGTCCTACTGCACAGGAACCCTTAGGTAGACACACTCATCTAACATCAAGCCTTTGAAAATCTCTGTTTTAAACTTCCTTGTTTTCTGCAAGTGCCTGGAGCCTTCAGCACACATAATCCCCAGCAGCAGGGAGGAAAAGGGGCTTGGGTTAGGCTGCATTTGTCTCTACTTTTTTCCTCTATTTTTCTGAACAGGGACACCTTCTCAGTGTGAACTGTCATGAGCATTCTCTACAACTACAACCTGCATTGCAAAGCCACCGTAGTCCATTGTATCAGTTATCTTAAATTGTATTAATGAATTTGATCCTTTAAGAACACATAATTACTGCTGTGATGACAGCACAAGCAGCAGAAGTAGCCTACCACTTTCTGTTATAATCATCTGTATTCTATCGTTTCCTGACAGTGATTAATAATTTTAACTAAAGTTTCCCATTCCAGTGTTCACTGCAGATTGAAATTTCTTAAGAAAAGCTTCAATGAAAAAATGTTTCCAGCATGCACATAATGGAGAATTGAAATGAAATGGGATTTTGTTAGCATTAAGTGCTGGGGACTTCTGAGATTTTCACCAGGTGTTGCATTCACTGAATAATATCTGCTGTGTGCACTGCTGAAGTTGAGTGTCTACTGGAAAAATAAATGATTGTTTTCTTAACAACTTTTCAAAAGATTCCCAAAGGGACACAACTTGGAGTTGACAGACTACTTGAATTCTGCCACTTACTAATTTCTGGACATGTGATTTTGCAATCTTAAAATATTTTTGACAGACACTGTTTGACATGGGTATGAAACAAAATACAACACATTTTTGTGTGAGTAACAATATGAAAATGAAAAATAGCTTTTTTCCTAAAATGCATTTTGAAAGGGCAAGCTAAAACTCTAATATAAGCTCATGCTGAATGTGTCAGAACAGTATAAATTGAAAAAATTCTTGTCAAGTACACAACCGTAGTCCATTCAAAAACCTCTCTCTTTATTTGGACAAGTCCACTTTTGTAACTCAGACAAATAGAGGAACATACCTAGCTGATACTGGGATACAGATGTAACAAAAAATGAGTCTGCAGAAGGAGTTAGCTTGTTATAAATAACTTCATGGCCAAACAGCCGAGTACTGATATTTGCAGTAATTCTGAAATATTTAAACGTGAGCAGTAGGCATGTCTTTCTTGCCTGGAATTTTAGAAATTATCAACAGGAACACACAATGATGTTTATTGTCATACACTGACTAACTTTCAGGTCTATTTGCAACCAAAATTGCAAGAAAGGAAAATGCAAAAAGCAAAATTAGTCCTTAGGAACTTGAGTACAATGATCTCAGGGTATATTGTATTTTATTGGATCCCACAGGAATTCTGCAAAGGTCAAGCAGTTAACCTTTCTGATACATGCTTCTTTCAAAATGATTATGGTTCATGAACTTTTCATGTACAGAACTGCTGCCCTTTTCCCAACTCAGTCAACAGTACTGGAAACGTGCTGGGGGCATTTTGATAAAATAAACTGCATAGACCTGTTGTTGAATTCCTCTTGAAAGTATATGCACTGTAGATGGAAGAGACCTCATTGTACTTAAAATCCTGGACTAGAGTGCATGTTCTTTTTCTGGAGGTTATGACTGCACACTAAATGGAAGGGGGACCTGGATAAATACAGATGTGTTGGGAAGGAATACAGTGATGGAAGGACTAATGCAAGACTGCACCATCTGTAGAATATCCTCTCTATTTCTTCTTTGTTCCTTTCAATTCTACAAAGATTATTTTAATGGCTGCTGAAACCCAACATGTGCATCCCTATTGTGGCTGTAGCGCAAATACTTGAAGTTATTTTTGTTTCTGTATAATGGCAAATGGCACTTGTCACATCCAAATGCAGGAGAATAGTGGAAAATACTCTGAGCTGGACTATACCCACTGGTGAGAAACAGTCCTGCAGCACTTACACCTTCCAAGGCAAACAAGTTCTTAGCAATAATGGCATTAAAAATTGAAAGCATTTCAAATTACAAAAAGCCTTTACTCTGGCTAAAAGGCTTTATACCTGTAAATAATAATTTGCAAGATTTTACCATTGGTTTGATCTTTTCTTGATCAGAGATTACTAATCACAACACTTTATTCTTGTTTTGCTAAAATAAAAATCTGAATCTTGAATTAAGACTGTATTCTCCTGCTAAAGGCAGATATTTTTAATTGAGTAAGAAGAATTTGCAAGGACTCTCCTGGAGGATATTTTCATGACAAAATTGCAGAACGGTTTTATCCCTCCTTGCAAAGAAAATTAAACAACTCTTACTAATTTATCTCTGGACAGCCAGCTTATTCCAGCAGGGTTTGCTGCAAATTCCCTAAAGGCGCAATGGTAACATGCAACAAAAATAACTGCTCCTGCCTTGGCCAGCATATCACTCTGAGCCTTACTAAGAAACCCATCTTACACTGGAATACTGGACAGTTACCCAGCCACACTACTTACACAGTAAGATTTAAAATTATTTTGTGATTTACTTTGAGTAAATTTTGTTCTTAAACATAGGTTTTGATAATTCTGAACTTTTAACCCTTCAACAAAGCTGTTTACAGTCCAGAAAGACTCCAGCTGCAGTTAGGGCAGCACTCAACAACAGAGGCTGATAATCTAACTTTGAGACTTTTACAATGCCTTCGCATGTGGTCAGTGGCCTTGCAAACCAAGAGACCACACACATGCAAACAGAGGCTTTCATAATTGCTTAACATTTTCACCACCTGTTCTCACGCCACGTTATCAGATGTGAAGGAACCAGTAAAAAACAGTTTATAAGCTATAAATGGAAGCAGCTATGTCAGAGAGCTGATAAACATTTCAGTGCAAATTATTTGTGTAGCAGACTGTAATTTACACGACACTAAACTGCTTTAAACTATTGGTTTCAAGTTACAGGATGTCACAGTTGCTGTTTTGGGGTGGGGGATATGTGTGTTGGGGGGATTAAAGGAGAATGCAGGCAGGTGATATTTCTTGTTTAACAGATCATGTCAAAGATAATGCTATCTTTTCCTTGCCTTTTCTGCTTCCTTTTTACCCCAGTCTGCTGCCTAAGCAGACTGTGAAAGCTGTGAAAAGTTTGGTTTAGTTTACAAAAAATCCATAAGGGTGCCTACCATGTTCAGTCATTTCATAGCCTTCACAGATGTTCACTTAGTGTGGAAATTCTGATATCTCTATCTCTAGTGACGTCAATAAAACTAATCTTAAAAAAAAAAAAGGTAACCTTGCCCAGACTATTAGATTAAATTGACTAAAACTACGTGGAAAACTTATTTTATATGTATGACTCAGGTGAATATGAAGAGGAAAGTATCTCCAGATCCAATTACAGCTATATATTTCCTACATTCCAATGTTTAAACACATTTTCTTTAGAACTTATTTCAGAAGTAGTTCCTCTGTCACTCCTAATCTGAATGAAAATTATTTGTGATCAGTCTCTTCTAGAACTTGATATTTGGTATGATATGTGATGTCAAAAAAGCGTTCATTAGGATTATGTTGAATATGTTGTGAATATCAGCATTATTTCCCCATGACTTAAATCCATTCCTATTTGTTACTTAAGCCCAAAGATCAGAACTGACTGATTTCCAACAGAGAAGAAAAAGTTAGCCCTTTCAGCTTTGCATATCTCATTCAAGAAAAAATTGACAGAATTTTAGTTTACGTTTTCAGTGAACTTATGCTTGAAATTGTATTCATATGTACTGGCCTCTTCTTGGTTTCACTGTAAATTGTCAGCGGTGTGAATTCTTGCCTGTAACAGTCTTTTATTAGTAAGATTATATTTTAAAAAATAGAGAAAGCCTGATATTATAAATATACTAGTCAAAAGCTTGTTTGTGATATAGAGGCATCTACTATAAACCCTTGACAATTACGACTGGTAAAAATTATGTTGAAAAATTTTCCATAAATTGCTTACTGCATCAGGTTTGGAATTTCAGCCCCCCCAAGTTATCGTTCTATATGTGATAAAACTATTCTCACCTGGAAATCTTGTGAAAGCTGTAATTTGTAGTTACACAACTCTGCAGACATCCAGTGACAAACTGTCAAGGTTAGTGCAATTCAGCACTGAAAGTATTCCTTACTGTTCCATGTTATCAGCTACAAGAATTTGTTTTTCATTCCTTAGGCAAAGCGTGAGTACTGGTATTAATATTTACCAAACAGCCACTCACTGATGGAGCACTGCACAGTGTTTGAAGAGTGCATTTATTTGTGATGACTGCTTGACAATTTAATTAGGAATTAAATTCTCAAGTTTTACTCGCAGAGCATCATCCAGATGACAGAAGAAGTGTTATGCTATAGAAATCTACTGTGTATCCAGATTTGACAATTTTGTGCAGCTTTGGTCCTGCTATCTCAAAAAGACTATTGCAGAATAAGAAAAAAAAAACAGAGAAGGGTAACAGAATGAAGAGCAGTATAAAACAGTGGTCATACAGGAAAAGATGAGTAAAAATTATTCTTCAGTTTGGGAAGTGAGGATTGAGGCAGGAAGAAGGAAGGGGAAAGGAATCACAGAGGTTGATGAAATTATTACTGTACTGAAGAGGCATAAAGAAGGATCTAACGAAATTAGCAACAGGAACATGCAGTGAAATTATCATACACAGACTTAACACTAATAGAAGAAGTACCAACTTTCTCCACACCTCCCAGTTGTGGAACTTAGAGGCTTGAGATATAAATGTCTCAAACACTGGATACTGAAGGCTGGGCAATGTATGGTAGGAACAGTCACGCTACCCTCACCATAAATATACCAGACACTTTTCAAGACAGTCTGTGGGGCTAGGTGGACTTGGGTCCAAATTATGGCAGCAATTCTGTAAGTTACATTGTTTTGCAATGCTGATAATATTGCTTTTCAGTGTGGACAATTTCTGCTTTGCACTAATTAGCTGAGGAATGAAAGTTTGAGACTTGGTGCCTGCAGAGATCACAAGAGGCTCTTACTAACTCTCCTGGCTAAAGCTCTTGTGCCATGCTAACCTTTCTAATTTCAGCCGTACTTTCTGTTCAGATGAACATCAGTTTTCCTGGAAAGGAGATATTTTTCCATTAGCAAAGCCCCTTTTAAAACATTCACAAAATAAAACAATGTTTTTGGCAAGATAGGCTCATTTACAGGCAGAAATGAAGTGTGAAAACTGCTGAAAACTGTTACTTTCATTGCAAATATTTCATACTTTTCTAACAGAACACATTCAGTTGTATGAGGCAATATATTTTGAGGAAACAACCTGAAAATTTCAGAACTTTAAAAAGAGAACTTTAAAAACAATTGTTTGGCAAGCTTTTTTTTTATTTTAAAGGGGGCTCTTATCTGAACTTTGAGTGATGTTCTGCCTCCTTGTATCCACTGCCTCTCCCTTCTTGCTGCTTCTTCCACTAGCTTCAACCCCATGACCCTTAGTAAGAAGGGTATCTTCTACTTTCACTGATGGCTGACTGTGTTTTGAAAGTGTTTATCTAATTTGATCATGAATCTCATAGCCTTCAGAATGCATTGCATCATTATGTCATTTGTAAAGAATCAACAAATTTGACATTTTTTCTTCTTTTACTAAACAAGAGGCTTTTGCCCTTAGGCTATCCTAGCCATCCTCTTCCCCACTGATCTCTAGTGAAGGAGCTTCTCCTACTTCTTACTATCCCTGATTTATTGCAATAACTTTAAATATCCACTATCAAACATTTATGGTGAGTATATCCTCTGTGGCTTTGGTGAAGCTCTGGAATTTTGCTTCAAGAGCACTCAGGCAGCAAGTGCTGAACCCACACAGATTTCAGTATAACCTGATAAGAGTCAGGTGGAAGGGAGCTTGGAAACTGAACGAAGTTTCTGACACCTAGGCAAAGTTTTCCACTTATTTTGTTAAGCAATCAGGCAGATTCTTACTTCTCAAACAACTTAATTTCTCATTAGTGTGTGCAGCAACAGCTAAAGCAAGGGGAAAAAAAAGCCAAACCCCAATCCAAAACAGAACAAAAATCCTTTGGATGTCCAGAATTTTTCATATGCAAACCTGTATGCAAGTCTGTGTCCTTGAGCACGCAGTTGCAGAAAAGAATTGATAACAAACAATGAACTTTTTTAGCTGTGAATTGGAAATAGACAGATGCAGATCATCAGCTTGAATCCAGGCCAGGATAGCAGTTGCTGAAGCTCATTATGTCATGGAAACAATTGTGTAGTCTGTTAAAGATGGGTTAAGGAGTACAGAAAGCTTTTCATTACCCAAAACTATGTGGATATTATTGTGGAGGAGGAATACTATGACTTAATTTCTCTTTCAGTCCTTCCTAGGATCCAGCTCAGCAAAGTGAGAGCTAGGTGGAGAGACACTCTGCCATTACCTGCAGTGTATTGCTCGTAAACAAAAAGGGGAACATCAATCCTTACTAATTTAAAAGTAAGATATAGTTACATTGGGAGTGTATCCAATCCCTACGCATATCACACTCTAATCTTTAATTGTTATATGGATTCCATTCAAGGAGACACTCTACTGGATTCACTCAGAAAGGATACCAAATAATGGAGTAGTGTCTTACGTACTCTTTGGGCATTAATTGCATTCAGAAAGAATACAGACATCATGAACTTTAAAGAAAATCAACTGTTTGCATGTTTTCTTGTTATTCTTTAGGTGGTTGGGAACAGTCCATCACTGTCAAGGTTGAAGCTCTCTGGTCATCTGAATGGCCAGGCAGAACTGATGCATTACTATTAATACTTTACTCAGTGAGGTTGAGCAGACTGGCAGCGGACTGCTTACTATGGCCTTTCAGACTGAGCACTGCAAACCACTGTAGTAAAAGCATGTAACCGGCTCCACATTTGAGGAATAACTGCATTTGCTATGAGTTACTCCAGAGTGGTAGTGACACCTTCTTGCATGGTCTGTTCTTGTCTCTAACACTAATTCTGCATTGATAATAATTTAGCAAAGTTTGCCTGCTTGTATCATGAGGCAAAAAAATTAAGTATATATATCACATATACATTAAGTACATCTCTCTCTCCCCCTCTAAAATCATACGTCTTTCAGTAATTTCAATCTGAGTAGTTTTTCTTTTCCTTTTTTAAACGTGTATGAACTGAACAATGGCACAACCTATTTACACAGACAGTATAGGATGAATGCTTATTTATAAGACAGATTCTTCCTGTACCTACAGCACAGGGAAGAGATACAGAAAGTAAATCTGGCCTTTGATTTCCACAAGATAGCTGTGAAGTGATCGTGAACAGTTCTGGAGTTCCACATTGTTCAACTTTTTGTTTCTTTAGCTTCAACAGAAGTAGTTTCCTGTCTCCTTATTGCAAGCAGCTACTTAAACTACAGTCTTCCCTGTTTTGTTTTGTTTTGTTTTGTTTTTTTTTTTAGCAGATGACACCCAGATCTGCAGTTTTTCCCAGAATTCAACCATCTCCTCAAGTAGGTACAGCATTATAATGACCACTCTGCTTTAATAGGCTCTGTTTTAACCTCCTGATCACCTTCCAACCCTCACAGGGCTCCATCACCTCTGGGAGCAGGAAACACCGCTCACCCCAGCTATCCGGGGGCATGGGAGCCAGGCAGTAAACCCTCACTTGGTGACCACTTTGCCATACAGTCTTTGATTCATTCTCCAGCACCAGCAACAACAAATAGTTAGAACGAAAAGGTAACATCCTTAAATCTCTTAGTTCGGCAATATTTCCACAGCCAAATTTTTGTTTCAAGAGTGATATAAATTTGATCTAAATTAAATAATGGTAAAGGGGAGAAATAGTGCAAGAACTCATCCTCAGAAGTTGTGGTATTGAACTGAGGTATGGAAACAAGATTAAAGTCCTGGCGTTACTAGTACCTCCTGCTTATTAGTTGTACCAGACCCACCTTGAATAACCAATAGCTCTTCCCCTTACTTGGAAGGTGGGAAACTTGGGCTGATGTCCCAGTGCCAAGCGCTCTGCCACCTGGTCTCCAGTGAGGCCGTGGGCTGCTCTGGTTTGGAAAGGGCTCTCTGCTTCAGGCACAAAATCCCACGTGGGCCGGAGCTGGGTGTGGGCTCTCAGGAAGAATGTTCTGGAAAAGAAAAAGATGCATTTTATTGACAAATTCCTTATTGGTTTTCTCTAACTGCTGACTACGGAGCATGCAGTTGCAGGTTCAAAACAACGAGAGAGCAGAGGGACAGTAGACAGAGAGCTATATACAGAAGGCACAGAAAGCTTGTGCCCCACTTAACCCACAGTTACTGATTTCCAGACTGCATGAGAAGAGTAGTACAGACTAATACTTCCTTGTGTGTCTTATTTCAGGTAACTCTGGTAAAGCATTTGGTCACAAGAGCCAAAAAGAAAAATACCATTTTACAGATAAAAGTGATTGGGCTCTTACATAATACCTTGAAATGTTATGGGACTTTCCTTCTTGCAGTTGGTTTTACTTGCCTCATACGCAACCAACATAGCACTAGGCTGCTCAGCTTTACTTCATTTTCTAGTTATAGCATACACAGACAAAAAATGCACATCTAGCTTAAGGCCTGCTGGGTAGAGTTAATGATGACACACTATTACATCTGCACGGAAAAACTGAAATAGGTAGAGATATGTCCTCCTTGTCTTGAAATGCCTGAAAGCCCACCTGTCCAAGGAACATTTTGCATATGCAGCAAGCATATTCTATGTTTATTTCTAACATAAAGTTTGTGCTTTCCATTTTGTTCCACCTCTTTCTCTGTTTTACATGCTGTGTTTCTTGACACAGTCTGCAGTGCTGCCTGAAAAACAATCATAAAAGTCCTAAAGCATCCTCCAGCACTGGGGGTGAAATGCATATTTTTAAGATGTTTGCTGAGACAGCCTCTGCAAAGGATTTGTTTTCGCAAGTGTTTGTGTGCATATGTGTGCACGACCCCTGTGTGTGGCCTGTGTGAATACTGACTGCCATCTACCCTGAAGGCTCTCTAAACCACCCTCTCTGCCTGTGTAGAAAACATCTCCCTACTGCAGCTGAGCAGAATTAAAATAGTTATTTGTCCATTCTTTCTTTTATATGCATCCACCCTGGCCCTCGGTGAACCTCCTCTGCAGTTTAGCCGCTCCCCTTGAGTTACCGCACAGGCACAGTGGAGCCGAGAAGAGAGGAACAAGGCACTGGAAGTACACTGCCGCTCTTCGTCTCATGCAGAAACCACTTCAGACTCCCTCCCCACTACACCAAGACTCGCCGAAGCTGCTCTTCCATGCATGTTCATCCCTCCTGCACTCTACTGCTACCCTGTTTACTGTGTCTCCCTTGCTTGTGCTGCTCTTCTCCAGCACTTTTCACAGGTTTAATTTTCTCATTCCTCAGAGGCTGCATGGCTGTACTTCTTACAGAGTGACATAGGAGCTCTGCTTCATGGGCCATGAAAACACCGTATTTTTCTATCCCATTAAACTGTTCCTTCTGAACAAATAAGAGAGACATGAAATAAAACCATCGCAAACTAATAGCTCACAGAACCACCCTCTTAACGTGATTGCTATAAAACTTTGGAAGTGATTTGTTTGATTTCTTTCTTTCTCATGCATGCTTGCAGCTAGCAATCTACACAGTTCATTTAACTACCAGTGCAAGCAGTTTTACACTTCACTGTAAAGCCTTGGGTCAATGCTCTAATAGTCATACAGCTGTTTTTAGAATTTAGAATACTTTTAAAAATTTTAATCAAGATGTTGCTGGCATATAAAGTTCACTGGCAAAATAATGCTTCCACTTGATTGTTAGTACACTGAAAATTAATTTTCTCCATCTTGGAATCTGAGATAATTGTTACCTACCTTATTGGGAGTAGTCCACAAACCCAATTCCCATTCCAGAGCACAATACATAGTATTTGAACACTGTCTTTCTTTTAATTTCATTATCACAAAAAGTGGTAAGTGTTTTATCCCCATTTTTTTGCTAAGGAAACTGTGGTAGAGGGAAGATAAATGACTTTCATAAGGATTTGAGAGTCTTCCTGGTCTAATGGCTTTCCATTAGCCTATATTGCTTCCAGTTTGGGAAGGCAGATTGCTCAGATTCTTTCAACCTCAAAGCTGCTTTGAAATGATTAAGCACATGGCCAGGTACCACAAGTTCTTCCTCCTTCCAAAGCTGGGTGCTTGTCACATTTTACTAGTACATCAAATTCTGCACACAGCACTTACTTTTGTGAGTGAGGAAAAAAATTGAGAAAACGTGAAGGATGCACAGTCATCTAGGAAACTGGTACCAGTACTTCCACCTCCCAATACAATACAGATAAGCAGTAGATCACAATATCTGCTGGTTAAATTGAACCAACGCTTTTGGTGGAAACCTACGTCCTTTCACCATTTACCTCAGTGGATCCCAGACTTCCCCTTTTCTCTCAATTGTTTTGTAACACAGGATGTACTTATCCATCTACATTTAAAGTGGTCTATGTCTGTGTACCTTCAGACTGATGACACTTAGCACCTTTATTTCAGACATTCCTTTTTCACTTACAAAGATCAAGAAAATTTTACCACAGAGAATCAGGGAAGCACACCTGTGAGAGGAGAGCTGGTGCATGAAGAAGCAGGCTGGGACTGAATGTTTTTTTATCTTGCCTTTGGCAAGTTAAATATCCCTTACTGTTTGGGAAATTGTGAAAGAAAGACACCCTGGTAATTACTTCCCAGTCATTGATGTAAACAATTTAATAATGAAAATAAAACTAACATAGTGGAGTCATCATCTGAAACTTGAGAGCACTTAGTTCCAGTTCTAAATCCTTTTATCTTTGAAAGTACGCCAAAGAAGTAACTCAGCATTTTTAAAAGTCAGAGGTAAATAAGTCTCTCAGAACCCCATTTATGAGTTTCAATGGAAAAATGTAATCTTGTGGAAAGGAAATAAAAAGACAGTGTAATCTGTCAGAGTAACCTGTAGCCTTTTCTGGACACTGCACCATCAAAACTTTCTTACTTTTGATTTAAAATTTTTTTATGATAGGCTCATATACAAGCTTAACTACTGTGTTTCAAAATAACTCTTTTTATATTTAATGTAAGTAAATATGATATGAAGCTATTGATTCACAATGAATTTAGAAACCTAAGATGCCAATTTTAGAGTTTTTTCATGCCATTTATTAAAATTCTTAAAAATATTTTTGTTACATTTACAGTAGGAGTTCTGAAAAATAGTCCTGCAGGTGTTTATAATTTTGGTGTTATACGCAGTACAGTTTAGTGGTTTACACACATAGAGTTTGCCTCCCGCTGTATTTCAAGACAAAGTACAGCCCCTCTGGAGAATAAGGTTAGATGTTTTCTATCATCCATCCATGCAAAAAATATTGGATAAAAGTGGTGCTGATTATTCAGCAGGTAGCACTAACTCGTGTTTATACCACAGGTTTGTAATCTGTTATACTACACCATTACAGCTGATGAGTAGTAGCTGCAGTTGTAGAAGATGCAGCATGATGAAAGGTCATTTTTGCTGTTTAATCTAAGTGTTATGCTGCACCTGCCAGTGTAGCCCGGGCAGCAGATTCCTCCCTGCAGTACAGCCTCCCTTTGTATTGTCACCAGTCTGGAACTGCAATGGCAGGTAATTAATTGCTCCTCCATTTGCAACCACTGAGTAAGTACTGAGCTACCACCTCAATGTTATACTGCTCAGCTTTTTGCTCTCAAGACAAAAACAATAAAATGCTTTAGTAAAGGACTCTCACTGCTTTGTGCAAGAGGTGCGGCACTAGCCCCATTTTCCTGCTTGCAGTGAGTAATTATAGTCTGTCATTTCCTCTGTGCTTTCAAATTGTTACTGCATTCTTCCCACCCTGACCAAAAGGTTGTGTAGCACCTCATGCACTGTTAAATAGCAGCTTCACTCCACCCTACAAATACCTGTATTTCGTTGCTGGCAAGTGAACCGACCCATCCATTTCCCCTTACTGTGGAATGCACTTTATGAATTTTTTGAACAGCATCAAGCGTATACAGGGGTCATACCTCATAGGCAAGAGCTGGCAACTGAAGCATATCTATCAAAATTCTTATCTTTAAGCTTTTCCACTTCTCTCATCTTGTCATGCTCCTTTAATACATCCATACCACTTTGGCTGAAATGAAAGTGCCACTTTCTGAGGCAACACCATAGCACCAGGAGTCAGGTACCCAGCAGGCACACCAGTAGCTCTGAATTCCTTAGCTAGGGATGAGTGGTAGACCTCTGGCTGTTCTGGGGCTTATTTTTCTTAAATAAATTGAAATAAATTCTCAAATTCTTTCACTTTTTTCCCCCTCATAGATGAAAAGAACCCACACAGGTGGACAAAAGTAGACGATGGTTATATGAACTAAGAAACTATCCTCAATCTACTTTGTTTTCAGTATGGATATAAGGAGAAATTTCTTGTGCTATCGTTATTGATTGATTGCTTATCCAATGGTAGTTATATGGCACAAGCAAAGAAGAAGAAATCAGTATGGGTTCTTCATTGAAAATGACAATTTACAAAAAACAGGGGCATAACTGTCATCCACTACTGTTTTCTGACAGTCACGATTCTGACACATAGAAGTTATAATTGCACTGGCTTTTGCTTTAAGAAGTGGCAAGCAAGTTATTTACTTTTCTGACTTTTATATGCTTGTGATGGGAGTCTTGGCATCATTGAGTATGATGTTACCTGCACTGTACTGCTTTTGCAGCTTGAGTTGGCAAGCTCAAGAGCTTGCTCATACAAAGCTCCCTGCACAGTGCTGAGCCACATTGTGTTGAGCCACCAGGTATCTCCGAGGTAGATCAGGAATTCACACTGAATTATATGCTGTTTCACACTGCTGGAAGCCTAGGACAGTGTATTTTTTAAAAGGAGGCTGAGAAACTCCAACTCAGTTTTTAAGAAGGGGTTGCATGAAATGTTCAGCAATGCCTACAGTTAGGCACTTTGTGCAATGTCTAAGTTCCCACTAAGAGAACGCAGCTCAGGGGTTCAGGAAAGCACACAGCAAAATTAAGTACAAGTTAGACCCCTGTTCTTCCTGTGCCATCACCTTCCCTACCTGTCATTATTTTTACTGCACTTATTCATTGCAGGTAAGCTTGTGTAGTTAGGAATGTGTACTGGGACTGGCTGGAATGGAGTTAACTTTCTTCATAGGTGCCATGTTTTGGATTTGTGGCTAAAACTGTTGATAAGACATCAGTGTTTTGCTTGTTGCTGAGCAGCGCTTGCACAGCGTCAAGGCTTTTTCTTTTTCCCTCTCTGCCCTCCCAGCAAGTAGGCCAGGGGTGGGCAAGGAGTTGGGAGGCGATGGAATCTGGACAGCTGACTCAAACTAACCAAAGCTTAGCTTAGCTGGTGGCCAGGGTCAATCCACTCCAGAATGCAATTATTTAAGCGAACAATTTAACTTTTCAAGCTAGCAGAGATTTAGAATAGGAGGTTCTGGTTTTGGTGCATCTGGAATTAGTCACTGATGAAAGCACAGCTGCACCTATTTCATAGAAGAAATTCATGTATCATTTAATCTAGCAGATACCAGCAACACACTTTAGAGAACACCAAATAATCAAAACTCATGCTAATTTGTCTTGAATGAGTGCATTATACATGTGTATTGTGTTTTTCTCCATACTTTTCAGAGAATGGTTACTACTCCAAGGGATCTTTACTCTAGACCTTAATAGCAGATCTGATTTGTGATTGAGAGCTCCCTTCACTCTGGGACTCTATCAGCTCATTTAACTATTATTGCTACTAATACTCCAGACTTCTCTAGCTTTTTCTCTATTTTCAACTGGAGGGCACTCAGAATTGTTCTCAGAAGTGCTTTTTTCTTCTCTATATACACTTTCCCATGGGCATGTACACAAACGTAGCTCATCTGATGTGTGTTCTTCAAAGCAGCCACTTCAGAGCTCTGAAAAAAGGCAGAAGATCTGTAGTTTTTATAGATAATTAAAGTATTCACTAACACTTCAAATTTTTAATAAATGTTTTGAGTTTTATTCCGTACTTCTAATGTTTTACAAATTTTAGCTTGGGTTAACAGATATTACATGTTATTTAGAAAACAAAAAAGGTGACAGGTGTTAATACCAGAAAACTGTCATTTAGCAAAAGATTTCAAAGAGATGCTGCAACTTCAAAAACATCAAGCCATTTTTAACAGAAAGACTAAGACAAGTAACTATTTGGTAGTGTGGTAATTTAGAAGAAGACAACTAGTACTTAAAATTGTGTTGCCTCTGGTACTCCAGTTGGGAGTCTGAAGAGGGAGATGTGCAGAATGAGATGGATATGGAAAGAGAACTTGATTCCTCTGATTGCTTATCAAAATCTTAAGATTTTGACTTCCCAGAGTGCAAAGGCACTGCCAATACAAAGGGTAGCATCTTCAGAAAGAAAAGCTTGCATTCATTTGTACCCCTCTTTGCCTTCCCTGAGAACAGACAGACATTCATGGTTTATGGTTCAGGAATATGCTCTCCTTTCTTCAGAAATCTTATGCCCATAGAACAGTTTGTTAAAGCCCACAAGAAGTTCCCTTGAAGTATGCTTGTAACAGCATTAGCAGCAAAAATGATGAAGTAATTGTCTCATTTAGTGAGATCCAACTTTTACTGCACTTAATTTCTAATGAGTCAGGAGCAAATTCAGAAAAAGGTTGTATTTCTTGGTGCAATTTCTGCATAAATGACATATGAAATTGGCTTATTGTATTTAAATGGATGTCAGATATTGCCAAAATACAAGAAAACTCAGTCATGGGAAACAACTCCTTAGTACAGTAAGGTACTCAGAAAGCTTGTCATAACTGCTGGCTAAATGTGTAGGTAGTGAAATCTCCAGCCAGGGAACAGAAAAAAGTACCAACTTCTAGCCTTTCGAAAGCCCCTTTCTGGAGGCACATCTTACACATCTAGGTGATTTGTGTCACTTCTGCATAGTGAAGGTCAATGTCCCAGTACTAATGACCTGGCTTAATACCACTTAGCAGTTAGGACAATGGTGTCAGTAAAAAAAAATCAATCTTTAACAATAGATCTATATACACTTTATGCTTCTGATAATTTATGACAGGCAAAAATATTTTTTATTGCAAAGAACTCTATAAAAATGTTTTAAAACTTGAATAATTCTCAAAATTACTAATGCATCCCTCTGGAACACATTTCTTTAGGAAAAAGTTGGAAATACCTCTATGCCAGAAATGCCTGATTTTCAGTAGCTAAGAGCATTATTTTCTTTTACAGATTGCAAATTTAGCTCTATGCAGACTTCAGTTATGGCACTTTATGGAAGAAGAACCTAGAGGGGACCTAAAAATGGGCACAGGTAAGCTAAATTCATGAACCAGGTAGGAATTCTAATTAAAAGCAAGCATTCTGGTTCAGCTTTTAGAGGCAGGGAATGGGAGAGGGGCCATACTAAGCAACCTGTTCACCATACTACACACCCAAATCTGGATTTTAAAAGCCTAGAGAGCCTGAGCCAAACTTGTATCTGTCTCACTTTTAACACCTTAGAATTATTCTGTAGGCCTCTTCTCTTTTGCACTTTAAACAGATCCATCTCTGTTCATTTTAGCAGTTACTTCTATTTACTGGGGTTTTTTTTTTGGTCAGGGTCAATGGCCACATCTTGAAGTTTCACCCATATGATTTTGGTCCTGACACTGGCAAGAATTTACACAGATCCTTAACTTTCACCAGAAGTATTCTCCCATGAGCAACCCTGTCATATGTGAGACCACTTTTGCAGTTCGATCTATACGTAAGCATTTGCAGAATCAGGGACTTTGAAAACTAGCAGGCAGAGCTTGTTGTTTGCATTTAAAACTGTCTAGCTTAACCAGCATTAGTTTATACTTAAGGAGACTAGGCCATACCATGTTAACTCAGTGTTTATCTTTTAATGAGAAAACCATTATTCCTAATGTACAAAAGGTAGTAGATTTAATTCGTCCAGATTTAGTACGACATTTGGTATGATGGCATATTAGAAATGAAATGGTATATGATTAATATCAGAATTTTAAGAGGTGGAAAACACTAACTAAATAGGAGAACACAATGAGTTATACTGAAAGAGGAAGCACTTGGCTAAAATGAAACCATTCACTTGAAAGGAATTCCAAGGATAAATTCAATATTTTTTTAAGTTTATTACAAGATCACTAATAGGTGTAAATGTAAAAGCATTTGCTGTTGCCCCAGGTGGTGGGGGGTGCCAACCACCCAGAAGAGAACCAGAACATGACGTAAGAATTAGGTAAGTTTGAGGATGGGAGCCACGGAACGAACTCGACAGTAAAAAAATGTTAAAGTCATGCATTTAGCACCCATTGATAAGAATTTCCCTTCCCCCAAAAGGTCACTTTATGGAAGAAGAACAGAAGGAAGGTCTACTATCTGTTCTGCAGTAAGACATTGAAAAGAACTGATCTTTTAAGAAGTGTTCCTGTGTTTCTCAATACAACCCAGGTACCATACTCACTGCAGTTCGTCTCCCCTGTGCTTCTCATTAGCCAATGCCAAAAAAGTGGGACAGGGCAAGGGAAAATGGGAGAGAGAACAAGACGGGAGGAGCATTGTGAAATGAGCATTTCATGAGCGTTTTTATGTTAGTGTGACCTCAGGAATTAACTGAGCATAGCATGTCTGAGCCTAGCAGACTCTTGTGTGGGATATTCACTCACATTGATGGCATTCCACCCAATTTCAGATGTGACTGTATCTTGTCTGTAGCCCAAGGAGACTCAATAGCCTTTCATGCACAGGCAGAAGAAGAAGGCAGTTATACTCCCTGGCTGGCATGCTCACTTTGTCTCTGCTGCTAAACAAAAGGTCTCTGTACGAGGTCACTGTATAATGAGCCGTAGTTCAGTTGTAAATACATTTTCAATGTTTCCGTCCCAGTGCAGAACAAAGAGGAGTGCCCCAATTCAGGTCAACACTTTGCAACATCATCATTTGAGGAGAAAAATAATTTTTGTCATCAGTTGTCTCGGCATTGCTGTTTCATGGGAAGCAGGCTTCCTGATATATTTGACACTGGCTGTGATGTCAACTGCCTGTCATTACCCTCTTTAATCTTAATTGGTGATCTCTGCTTTGAGCTTTGTTGCATTTCTGCACACTCAATATTATGTGAATGAATCCTGTTTTGTTTGTCCTTCAAAATTAAACTCTTTAGGTTTTCAAAAATTTGCTTTCCTGGGGTGCTTGCAAGTATGTAAAATCTGAGGTGCCAAACACCAACAAAAGACACGCTCGGCTAGCAACAGTAAGGTTGGTTTGCTCTTCCATATAAAGGCAAATTTTCAAATTGGTCTACAGAGTTCAGTCCCTCACCAGAATGCCAGGCCAATTTCCAGGTCTGCAGGCTCATAACATAGCGCAGTTTCACTGATACCTTCTGTACGGACTTTATGTTTTGATTCTGAACCTGGCTCAAAATACTGTATTTCTTCTACTTTCTGGGTTGAAGTTTAGGATTTAAACTACTGCATGCTACCTTTTAGGGGGGTTAATGCAAAATATTCAGACAGTACGATTAAATGTAAGGGTACAGAATATTTTAGGATTCCAAAATTGGATTTGCTTTCACAAACACCACCAAAAAACAAAAAAGCATTTTGTTCTGAACTGAAGATTATAGGAGACTTCCTACTAATCATCTAATCAAAGCTGTGAACTAGCATAAACAAAGTTTTCTTTTCAGCTGGAGATGTCTACATCTGTCTCACTGCAACTTACAGGCAAAGCAAAATTAAAAGTTAATTTAAAATTATTCAGCCTTATTTCAATATTTCTTTAGTACAATGGGATTTAAAGAAGCCTGTTGCATTAAAAAAACTTTAACTCAAAATCTTTGGCAGTCTCTTCTCTTTGAATAATCCCAGCTCTTTGGCATATCTCAGTTCTGCTTTTGCTCTCCTGTCTTCTTGTCTCTGTATCTACATTGCTCCTCAAGTTTACAGGTAGATGCACAGAAACAAGCGATTAGAGATTGCTGTAAGTATTCCAAAGACCTTAGTAGTATCTTTTTTTCCTGTTTTATATAATGCTGCTCTGAGCTTGCAGTAAAAATGAAAAATATTTTCAGGTGCCACATTTCCAGTATCAGATAAGTCTTTGCAACTACATTGCTAAAATAAAGCACTTGGAAAATATACCCTATTGGGTTCCTAAGTAAGGAAACATACAGACAGATTTTCTTGGCAAGTTCTAACACTAACATAACAGCACATTAACAAGGTACTTTATAGCAATATATGGCCAGGTTACTGTGCAAAATATTTAGTTTTAGAAACACCAGTACCTTTTAGTATAACCCTCATGCTTCTTCTGTTCTCAGCATTTTGCATGATTTCACTTATTCTCTTCCTGGACTTCCAGAACATGTCTGCATCTTCCCATGGCTTTGATGATCCACCCCCCTTTTCTACCTCTGGTGGGAAATTCCTAGTGCCTGATGACTACAGTTTCTTTGGAATTAGATTTTTCTTCCTTTAAACACAGACCTGCACTTGTAGGGCACTGTTTAGACCCAGGCATAATGGTAGGGTTTCAAACCTTTCACAAGGTGCTACCTCAAAAATGTGTCACCAAAAGAGGCAGAACATGAACTATTTCCTTGAGTAAACAACTCACTAACCTCCAGCCCTGCTCATTCCTCAAAAATCAATCAAGTCTAGGTGTTCCCCATCTCTGCTTGTTCTGAACCCACTACAGCTGGGTTTCTGACCCACTACAGCTTTTTCTAACTGCACAATAGCTTATCAACTGGCATCACATCAAAGAAAAAAAGCTGCATGGAAAAGACTGCAGTCTGGCTCTTCTGTGGCTGTGCTTGTATTAGAAAATGGAGGTGGGGAGCTTTGGAGAATGGGTGTCTTTTCCTCCCTTCCCTGCTCTGGCTGGTGAAAGCAGGGAGGCTTCCGACTTCTGTTTTCAATTGAGATTTTATTTTCTTTGACTATTGTTAAAAACAAAAAAAATTCTGTGAGGGGGAAAAAAGCTTTTAAAAGAACGTGGGTGTGGCTTTTGCGTCTCTCTAGCTGGTGACACAGCCTACATGATCGTACTTTGAAAATGCTTTTCCTGGGGGGGAGTGGGGAGCCTGCATGTCTCCTGGAGTATAAAAGATTCTCTCTCCATAATCACAGCAACAAAGACAAGGTCAAATTTAAGGATTTCAGAGATGTGTCAGGACGATTCATCATGATGTACTGCAGAATTTAACAAGCGTGTTAGATGTATAGCTGATTTCTCTGATCCCACACCACTGCCGAAAAAACTCCAGTAAGCATCTCTTTTCCATTTATGAATCTACACCCCTTCATTATCCCTGCCAAAGAAAGCACAAGAGCTTTAACATTTAAGCATAACTGAAAAAAAGTTAAAGGAAAACTTCAGCTTATGCAGTCAAAAGGGTCTATTTACAAGGGGCTGAGGAACTTAAGTCTTTTCATTTGGTGAATTAAAAAAATCTTTATGGAACAAGATGTAGAATTCAACCTCTCTCTTCAGGACACAGTAATATCACAGTTGTAGAAGTCCTACACCTTTTCTATTTCTTTTGAGTATAGTTTGTTCCATAATAGAGGACTTTAGAAGCTTTAAATGGGTCTGGAATAGAGAAAACAGAATAACTAGAGCAAAAAAGCCCTAAACTTCTGTATATCTGTTTTTCTTTCAAGTATGATGCTGGACTACAAATAGATCAGATTAATGTCCATCTGATAGCTGGTTTTCACAGACAGTTATGTTTACTATTCAATTTTATCCAAAACCTGTTTTCAAGAGATTTCCTATTTTCCAAACCCAACTAAACTAGCAAGAAATAGATATGGGCAAAACTGAGTATTTGAAGCACAATCAAAAAATTATGCTAGTGCCAAAGCAAATAAACAAATACAATGCCAAAAGCTTTGGTTTTGTTCTGCTAAATCACAACCTTATTTTGAAAGTTGGTATGTGTTTTGTAATTTTTTTGTTTTCTTGTTATGACAAAGAACAGCATTCACTGGAGATTTAATTCATTTTAACATGCTCTTTGGGAATTTTTTTGAAAGCTGATAGTAAGAAAATAGCCTCTGCTTTTTTATCATAATTTAATTTTTTTTATTCTATGCATTTTTATAGCATTTTATTTATTACACTTTCATTCGGAAGAAAAAGAACGGGATGATACACAAACTTACACAGCTTCTAACACAGATGTTATTATTTTAAATTTTTTTCTTTGAAAAATACATTAAGCCAAATCCTACTTTCAGTTGTAAGATATAGTACCAAAAAACTCTAATGAAGTCAGTGGACTTCCTCTGGTTTTACAGGCATAACAGGCTAGGCTTCACCCATGTGTGTTTATGTTTTGTAACAAGTAGTACACACTTGAAGTATTAACATATATAAATGTTATAAACAGCTTTATCTAGATATAATCAGTACACCTTAATTTATGACTAACAAAGAATTACAAATAGAAGTGTCTCACTCTTCAAAGGAACTGCTTGGTTTTCCCCTGCCTTTAGTCCTAATTTTATACTATGTCTTTATTTTATAATTCTTGTGTTGAGAGGATCATGATTCTACCAAAACTATTTAAAAGGCTTTTCATATATTTACAAAATCAGCTAGGCTCTCCTTCATTCCACAAGGTACTGTTTTCCTCCCCAGTAAAAATCTCACTCCTAAAAGTCATCATATATCAAATAGTACTCCAATTTGTGGATTACCAATCGATTTCTGCCTAATATTGTGTAAAGTTAGTAGGAAGGCATTAATTTCTTAAATGAGGCCTTAACATGTAAAATTGCTTGCTATAATGTGCTACACTTCTAGATAGAATCATAAAATCAAAGAATAGTTTGGGTTGGAAGGGACCTTCAAAGATCATCTAGGCCAACCCCCATGCCACGGGCAGGGACATCTTTCACTAGACCAGGTTGCTCAAAGCCCCATCCAACCTGGCCTTGAACACTTCCAAGGATGGGGCATCCACAACTTCTCTGGGCAACCTGTTCCAGTGTCTCACCACCTTCATCATAAAAAGAATCTCCTTCTCATGTCTATTCTAAATCTACCCTCTCTCAGTTTAAAACCATTACCCCTTGTCCTGTCACTGCAGGCCCTGGTAAAAAGTCTTTCTCAGTCTTTCTTTTAAGACCCCTTCAAGTATTGAAAGGCTGCAGTAAGGTGTCCCTGGAGCCTTCTCTTCTCCAAGCTGAACAACCCCAACTCTTTCAGCCTTTCTTCATAGGAGACGTGTTCCATCCCTCTGACCATTTTCCTCTGGATTTACTCTAACAGGTCCATGTCTTTCTTGTGCTGGAGACCCCAGATCTGGACGCCGTACTCCAAGCGGGGTCTCACCACAGTGGAGTTGAGGGGCAGACTCACCTCCCTCGACCTGCTGGCCATGCACCTTTTGATGCAGCCCAGGATATGGTTGGCTTTCTGGGCTGCCAGAGCGCATTGCCAGCTCATATGTAATTTTTCATCTAGCAATAGCCCTAAGTCCTTCTCCTCAGGGCTGCTCTCAATCCCTTCATCCCCCAGTCTGTATCGATGCTAGGGATTGCCCTGACCCAGGTGCAGGACCTTGCACTTGGCCTTGTTGAACTTCATGAGGTTTACTTTGGCCCATCCCTTAAGCCTGTCAGGGTCCCTCTGGATGGCATCCCTCTCCTCAAGCGTTATCAACTGCAGCACTCAGCTTGGTGTCATCTGCAAACTTGCTGAGAGTGCACCCAATCCCACTGCCTATGTCATTAATAAAGACACTGAGCCCAATACAGACCCCTGAGGGACACCACTTGTTACTGATCTCCATTTGGACATTGAGCCATTGACCACAACTCTTTGGATGTGGCTAGCCAATTCCTTAGCCATCAAATAGTCCATCCATCAAATCCATATCTCTCCAATTTAGTGACAAGGATGTTGTGTGGGACTGTGTCAAAGGCATTACAGAAGTCAAGATAGATTACATCAGTCGCTCTTCCCCTTACCCATCAATTCATTCACTCCATCTTAGAAGGCCACCAGATCAGTGAGGCATTATTTTCCCTTTGTGAAGCCAATGCTGCTTGTCTCTAATCACGTCCCTGTCATCCATATGCCTCGACATAGCTTCCAGTAGGATCTGCTCCATTATCTTACAGATACAGGGTACAGAGATAAGGATGACTGGTTGATAGTTCCCAGGGTTTTCCTTTTTATCCTTTTTGAAAATGGTTATGATGTTTCCCTTTTTCCTGTCACTGGGGACTTTGTCTGACTACCATGGTTTTTTACTTTGTACAAGCTGTAAGGGTGGTGTGATTGATAAGAGTGTCTTCTGAAGTTACTCTGCTATCTACACCTCACACAGAATTCTAAGGAAATCTTGCAGTCCTATTTAGAAGAAAAACATAAGCCAAACTATGTCTATGTCAGAGAAGAATAACATTTAGTCTCAGTCTCCATTTAGAGTATAAATGTTTTTATTTCTGCATAAAATATTGCATTTCCTCATTTACATAATGTTCTATCTCTTACTACAGTAGATTTTTATCTTTGACCTTCACCAAAAAATACTATTTTTGCAACTAGATGGAGAATCAGTTCATATTGTAGCTTTAACTACAAGTAAAGTAATTATCTGCCTTATTTTCTTTCCCTATAGTTTTGCTCATTTGAAAAATAAATTCCAGTAGGCAGGATTATCCTTTCCTTAAGATGGGGAATCCCATTGCTATAAAAACAAAACTAATTTATCACACCTGTCAGGAGAAATTCAGGGAATGGATGATCTGTATCCTATGTTCCTAGAGTCAGTGAATTTGGAGTACTTTTGGTAACAAAAGGATGAAGAACAAGTGCATCATCAAGTTATGGGGTTAGAAAAAGGAACAGTTTCAGAAACCAATGCTCAGACATTAAGAATTTCTAACCTCCATACAGTGAACTTAATGTGTATGTGAACAGTTATGTCTACAGCAGTATTACGGTAGGTTTCTAAGTAGTTTGCATGTCATAGAAAAGGTTTTATATTTTGAGCTAGCTGTATCTTTTAAATGAGCATCATCATTTAGTCCTGGTTAAGATGACCACACTAATCCAAACAGGAGATGTTAGGACCAGGAGTTCCTATCAGAGAAAAATAATCATGAACCACCAAGAAGATTAAGGAGATCTTGATCACTGAGTCCACACCAGGGAACTTTGGGCTACAGATGTTTCAATTTAGTTAATGAAAGTAGCATGACATACTTCCAAATAATGGGATTAGATATTAACTTAGAACGCTGAATATCCTAAATTATCAGAAGATGTTCACTTTATAAACAGGAAATCTGTGTGCAGGATGGAGCTGCAGCAGGGTGAGAAGTTATGGAAAACTTAGCAAGAAATTTTTCAGGGTGCTAGAGAGACATCTGCAAATGCCACCTACTTGCGCCAGAAATTTATCACATGATTAGTGCTGAAGACTGATCAACAGCTCACGGCAATGGTGATGAGAGCTTGGAATTTTTTTTCTGAAAAGAACTTTTTCAGATATCACAAAATCCTAAAGTACAAACTCCCAGATTTGAAACAGGTAAGACCTGCTACACTGGTTTTAAACTAGGTTGGAAAGAGGGAAGAAACTAGTTCATAATAATTGTTTGGACTCGCTCAAGTTAATTTAGCAGATATATCAACATGAACAGGAAGGCTGAGGACACAAAGGTATTCTGAAACAAAGGTGGAGAGTGACAAATCACTGAAGTGTCAATAGAATTATGCAAGAATGGAGTAGAATATATATTACTAAAGGGATTTCTGATGGTTAGTGTTAGCTTGGTGGGCTAAAATATCACTGAAAGTAATACTTTTGTTGCAGAAAAGTGAGAAAGGAAAGAATTCATAGCCCTGGCAGCACAAAGTTTGGCAGTTAGAACAGACATTGGAGACAAATGCAAGGTAAGATAAAAACAGGGGCTCAATTCTCCACACTCTTTTGATACGAGACTTGGGGTGGTAGATGATGCAAGCTAGTTTTGTTGGAGGGTCTTTTGTCAACTAAAAAAGTCAAGTGTGATAGGGCCTTAGTATTGTCTCCAGAAAACCCATCTCTACTCCTTGTGTGCTTCATTGCTTCCACAATGCATCGTGGTCCAAAAACTGTAACCATACAATAATGCCTTTAAGAATAGAAAATAAATCTAATGGCTCATCTAGGTGAAATAATTCTACAATACTCTTATAGCTGCATTTTAATAATTATATTTGCTATACAAATGGAAAAAAAATTCTCATTTCAGAAGCTGTAAGCATACAATACGTAGACTATTTATTTAGTTCAAAAGGAGTAATTTTCTTAAGTATTATATACAACTGCTTGTAGAAATCAGGTTCATTATTATTGATATTTTAGCTTTCTTGACGCATTGTTTACATGCTTTTCTGAAATTAAAATCAGACAGCAGGCCTTAGCTAGACATGTAATATTTTGCTTTTGCAGGCATAATGGAAAAAAAAGTAGTTCTGCAGTCTTTATTATCAAAACTTACATTGCTTTTCTTGGTGTATTCTTTAGCTTAATACTTAAAAGAACTCTGTATTTCATTCTGAATTTCCTTAAGAAAATCAAGATCAAAGCATCTCTTTAGCAGATTCTCATAACAGTCCCATAAAATTTAGTGAAACTCCTAGTAAATGTTACATACAAGGATAAATCAAATTTTATTTTAAAACAGTTCTCATCTAGAATAATAATTAGAATTTCATACCTGCAGAAATATAAAATGTGAGTTCAAACAGAATGAACAGTTGTTCTGTTAATTGCAATTTAAGGGTAAATGAATAAAACTGGAAAACAAAAGCTCTGAAAATGGTTCTTGGGGTAGCTTATAGGTAGGTGAATAATATTGAGAAAAAAAATCAGACAAGAGAGCTTTACCTCTTCTGTGAAATTATACTTCAGATCCTTACCCTAACCTCCCACTACCTTCATCCCCATAGTCTACCCCTTTCCCGCAAAGTCAGTGTACTGTAAATTGTTACAGGTCTTAAACTGACTTGTCATATTTGGCATTAGTTTAATTAGTTTTGGCAAATGCTTTTTGGTGACTCATGGGAGAGTTCTTTTGGTCTCTTTACTAACAGATGTACCATTTCCTGTGCTAAAAGCAATGACAACAATGTCACATGGCTATAAAATTGTAGGAATTTGCTACTCATAGTCCAATAAAAACAACTTGCTCAAAAAAAAGAAATGGAGTAGATAAGATGGAAAATACACACTAGCAGAAATGTTTGGTCATAAAAGATTTGATCCTTTGTCACTTATCTAAACATCATATGTTGAACTAGAATTCCGTATTATACAAAGCATTAACCTGGTGGCAACCATTACGTTGTGTGACAAAGAACTCCACTGCATTGCACAAAGCTGCCTCTTGACGTTAGGCTCATGGAATAAAATGGACACATATAATCAATTATCACATTATTTATCACCTCTGGTATAATTTGCTAGATGTTCCCTTGCTTATCCTAATATGTTTCTCCTGCTTAAAGTGTTCCTATACGAAAGGCAACCTCTGTGGAGTAATACTAGAAGACCAGAAGATGCTCTGTAACAATTTCTAAATCATTATTTACCTCCTTACATGTCCTTACTCTCCTTCTCTGCTTAGTTTATGCAGGAGAAGCCCCCAAAAGATAAAACAGTAAGTTAAAGTCTAGTGATTAGGACATGGCAGCTTCTTTTAATGATCCTCAATCTCCCCTCCCCATTTGGGAACAGAGGGGGATGACACCTCTTCGGGGTAGATGAGCAAAGGGAAGCAGCACCCTGCCTGCATGCCATCTTCTTGTACCAGAGAGGGCCCTGGAGGAGGCCACCAGATCTTTGCAAGACTGTCCTCTTCTCAAGCTTTCAGGGGAAAAGAACTTAAACTACCAGTGACTGTAGAGAGGAGCTTTCTGCCACACACCATTCACAACTATTGGTCCAAATAAAGTGCCACAGACATGAGTATATATTTGCTGGTCATTTCAATTTGCTTTTGTAAACATTCTGAGATTTTTATCTCTTCTTTTAAAGAACAGGAAAAATTCTGTGAATCATCAGGAGGAGAGATTTCCACATGAACATCTGTCTGACCATACTGAAATATTTTTGAGATCCTTGTCCTATAGAGCATAGAAAAAAACCTGTAGCTTGTGCTGTCTGTATTACACAAATAGCATTTCCAGGTGTGGTACAGATATCTGGATGTGGGTAGAAGGGAAAGGGTCTCCTGCTGTTACTAAGCTGTGATTTTTAGACCTAGCTGAAATGTTTTTTAGATAATTCAAGAAAAAAAAAAAGTTAATGAAATACTTTTTGAACCATTTCTCAACCAGCTTCAATGACTTCATTCCCCAGTGCAATTAATATGTCACCTTTATCAGAGCTGAATTCACCAAAACAAAACAAAAATGAAGGGAATGTATTCATCACTTAATTACAATTAAAGGTTCAGATTTAGACAAGCTGCCACAGGGAGGTGTAATTTGCACTTCCTAACATCAGCCAACCCTCCTATGCCAGAGGGGGCAATTCATCACTGTGGAGGGGTATTTGGTATTCCGTGAGAGCACTGCTGGCAGTAGGCTCCAAGTCAACATCTTTGTTAGACATCCTAGTCATGCCCCCTTCTGGACAACACTACCCACTCCTTCAGCAGCCTGGAGAACCTAGGACTTATACTGATATTATTTACGTTGAACTAGCAGTCTGCAGCTGCAGCTTCCCCACATGTCACAAGGTGGGGAGAATAAAATTCCTCAGCATTAGAAACAACACTTCATGCTACAAATGTAAGATCACATGCAATTATTCTTTTAATCCTACATGTCTGTATACATGAGGACAAGAAAGAAAAGTTCTTAATGATAAGGTGGACAGAAAGATGAGACTGCAATTAAATCTGGAGTTGGAATGGTCTCAAATCTATTTCTTGAATCACCTTCTTTTATGTTTTCATGGTGCTTACCAGAGATTCCTTCTTTCCAATTCCTTTTTGTACCATGCAAAAATTAAAAGTGATTAAAAAAAAAATCTATCTGTTATAGATAGGACCCCATCCTATAATCAAAGTTTTGTATTTCTCACCTAACGCTTGACTACTTTAATGACATGTTCAGTATTTGATGAAATAGGTCTAGCCCCATCAAACTCTGTAATGTGGAAAATCTTTTCAGAATAGAATCACAGAAATTAGATGTTCAATGTTCAGGATTTTTAAACGTGCCTAAGAGTTTCTTTTGTATGGAATTAAGGCTAACCTTGACTTCCTCTTTTTGGAGACTCTGGACAATGTTTAATACAAAAGGAGCTATTTTGCTAATAAAGAAAGCCTACTGTGACCTTTACATTGTCTGTGATACAAAAAGCTCCCACCATAGCCGAAAGCAATGTCAGATTTAATTTAAATCCTTGCAATTTGAACTGTCATCAATGGTAAGTTCTCCCTCATCAGCTACAGGGGAAAACATGTCCAGTAGTTTGGAAAAGTGTGAAAACCTTTCATGTTAATGAAAGCAAGTTGAGTATTGATTTCCAGGTTAAAATTTTGGTTGTATAAACTGAAGATGAATAAGCACGATTTTAATAGAGTAATAATATCTCATGTCAAAAGACTTCAGACTACTTTAGAACAAAAAGCTTCAACTGGTAATGGCTTAATTTCACAGTGCTAATGTAGATCAGTATAATTGCCTCCCTTTCGAGACAGATAAACTGAATGTAGTTAAGATGCTCTTTTCTGAGAGACATTGCTGGATCATTTTTTTGTGGGCATTTAATTTCGAATTAAGAATGCTTTGTTGATATGAAAAAGAAGGCCTGAGTGCCTCATGTGAGTGTTAATGGGTATTTAGATCAGTATGTACTGGAATTACTTGAATCTTGGACAATAATTTAGTCTCCATTCATGTTATTCCTGTTACCTTCTCATGAATTTGTAGCCAGGAAGTTGAGAAGATCATTATTTACAAAATTCCTGACAGTACTACATAGTTCATATTGTCTCCAAAGGACTTATGTTAATATTCATTTCACTACCACCTTATCACCACTGAGCAGAGAAATAAAATATAAAGCAGTTTATGCTCTCCCTGTCAAAAATCTAGACCATACTTCTTACAATTAAAGGTTCAACTTTTAAAGTGCACATACTTCATGAATGCATGGTCATTATAACTGAATGCTATAGCATTCCTTTCGTCTGTCTTTCAGATCCACTCAGTAAACAAAGAAAATACTAGTCATGAAAAAAGGATGTGTAACTTTAACTCTATTTAAAGAAAGAATATTACTTGTATTTTCATTACTGTTTAGATAACACAGTAGTTTTTATATAAAGTACATAATAAGCTTTGCTTCTTACCAATTTTTAGTATTTTTATAGCGCATATCTTTTTTATTTTTCCTTAGGAATTGTTTATGTTTCTGACAATATTAAAACTTGTTCAGGATGGCCAACTAATTTTTGTGCAAACAATAAAAATAATCGTAAGACATGATGCTGGAAGTCTGATTTACCACCCAATGTGTATCTTATTTTTAGATGTCGTTACTCATGCATTTACACTTTTTAGATACTCTTTTGGCTTTACTTTCAACTTTAACTCTGCTTGACTTGCCTGCCATTTTTGTATGCAAACTGAACCAAATTGCAGTCCTTGGCTCTGACAGAGCAACATCTTAAAATTTTTGGAAGTATAGCCTTGTTTCAAATGGTGTTCGCTCCTGAAACCTTAGTTCTTCTACTGTGAAGAGGTAAGGGGGTTTTAGGCAATATGTCATGCCTGGAGCATTGGGCAGTTGTTAGGAATTAGAGTCAGTTGTCCACTCTCCCACCCCAGGGAAACTGCATCACTGCTAATAAAATGTTTCTAATGACTTTGGATTTTGTGTGACAACACATTTTAAGAAAGACAGAACAAAGCAATGGTGGTAAATTCAATCCAGTAACATTACTCACCAATGTAGGTGAAAACAGAATTCACATCAGTTTCCTACTAAAAGTGGCAGATCTGACATGAAGGTGAGGACTGTGCTGACAATTTATTACAGCGTTAGGCACTAGGAATAATACTGAAACACTAGGCTTAATAATGATTAAACACTTTAAAAAATTAAACTTGAAAGCACAGGACAAGTCACCATTCTTGGTCAATATAAAGCATAAATATTTGCACTGTATATTCAGATAACATATTGAGACATAATGGAGAATTTTACTTGTGTAAAATTTTGAAAAGCAATGTTTTTATTTCCCAGTGTATGGTTCTTAATAGATGGGAAAGATGCTAGCATGAATAGTCACAGAAGAGACCCATCTTGTTGGATGATCAAATAAGTATATAATCGATAGTTTTTAAAGAATAATGAATTCAAGAATGTGCATTTGAGCATAAGAAGGCATATGGAGCATATACAACACAGACAAATTCTTCATGGCATATTTCTGTATCCAAGGGTTTAGATTTCTTCTGTGTTTATCAGATCCATGTAGTAAAAAGAAAAATGAAATCATCATCCTGATGATCCCTCTCATTGAATGTCACTCACACACAGCTGGGATAGGTATGCACAGCACTCTAAAGTGACACTGAAGAAGAGTACAAATGTTTTTACTGTACTCTTACTCTTGGCAGGTCATTGTGAGAACTCCTTTTTTCTTCTTGACCTTTCAGCTTATACATCTGGCCTCCAGAACAGCTCTCTTATGGGGTCATATAAAATTCTGTCCCTTCTTGGATAATCCTAGTCCAAAATAAGCACAAAACCCCAAACTCTTTCCCCACTTTTGGACCCAGACTTTCATTAGACTCTTCATTGCCAATAGACTCTACAAATGATTCTATCCTTCCCAGGTTCAGGCAAGCCTAAGTTGATTTTTGGCAGCTAAATAAGTAATCATCTCCTATCAAACTCTACCTTTCCACAGGGAGCAATCTTCCTTAGGTCCTGGCACTCAGCCAGTGCTTTTACTCCCACAGTAACAGATTAAAAAAACTCTCTTCTTCCCATTCTCAAAGCAAAAAAAAAAAACAACCAACCAATGCTAGGCTTCTCCCTTTGAATCCCCCAAGAGGTTTAATACTGGTCTAAGCCGTTCCAAAGCTAATGAAGACTTCTTGAGGCTCACCATATATCTCTTATGTAAGGGTGACAAATCCCACTAGAGTTGTCTGAACCTTGGAATGCCTAATTCAAGAAAAATAAAGATGGGATGCCTTTTTTCTAAAAGGAAAAGATGTTTCTACCAAAAGTGAAAATGAAGACTACATCATCTTGCATTGGCTCACACCACAGATTTTGATGCAAATAATTTCAAGAAGTGTCTTAAAGTGTATAGATTGCACCTATACTATATATACAAACATACTGGGGAAAGTGCAAGAAGGGATGGAGGAATAAGTATTCCAAATACTTCATTGTACCAAGGAAATTACAAAGATAGACATGTGCCAGTAATTAGACCAAACAGCTTTCATCCTGGTGTTAGCTGAGATATAGACAGGAAAGCTCGAACAGGTAAGAGTACGGGCTTCACAGGGTAGGTGAACAAAGGCAACAATCTGGTAAGATTTTCTGATACTGTGATTGCTGCTTGCTGCTAACACATAAAGGTGGTCTGGGAAGCTCTAACTATATGCCAAAACTCTGGCAGCACAAAACTCCATATATCAGTTCTACCACACAGTAAGATCCACCTATACTGGCATTTGTTGACACAACTGTGCTGATTTGCCCTAACAGCTCAAGTTTTACTATCAATGTTTATTATGTAAAATAGTGCTTCAGGCTGTTGGTACCTTCCATATCCAACTTAATATGTATGTCGCAAAAAAAAAATCTCCATTGTATAGATCTTTTTGTTTGTTTATTTTGCTGCTTACTGTCGTGGTTTAACCCCAGCCAGCAACTAAGCACCACGCAGCTGCTCACTCACTCCCCCACCACCCAGTGGGATTGGGGAGAAAATCAGGAAAAGAAGTAAAACTCGTGGGTTGAGATAAGAATGGTTTAGTAGAACAGAAAAGAAGAAACTAATAATGATAATGATAACACTAATAAAATGACAACAGTAATAATGAAAGGATTGGAATGTACAAATGATGCGCAGTGCAATTGCTCACCACCCGCCGACCGGCACCCAGTCAGTCCCCCAGCGGCGATTCCCCGCCCCCGCTCCCCCCAGTTCCTATACTGGATGGGATGTCCCATGGTATGGAATACCCCTTTGGCCAGTTTGGGTCAGCTGCCCTGGCTGTGTCTTGTGCCAACTTCTTGTGCCCCTCCAGCTGGGCATGAGAAGCTGAAAAAATCCTTGACTTCAGTCTAAACACTACTTAGCAACAACTGAAAACATCAGGTGTTATCAACATTCTTCTCATACTGAACTCAAAACACAGCACTGTACCAGCTACTAGGAAGGCAATTAACTCTATCCCAGCTGAAACCAGGACACTTACTGAAAGACTTCCTATATATTGGCTGTGCCAGCTCCACTGCAGATCACAGGATTATGTCACTGTTGATTCTTAAATGCAACTGAATGCCTCGTATGCTTGCTCCTATTGGTGGACAACTCCGTAATGACAACTTGGGTACAGTAGCAGGAAGTATTGCAATTGTAAGAACAAGTTCTGAGAAACCAGCAATGTTACTATTAAACATTTTTGCCAAGCTATCCTACTTCCACACGACACACACATCTTTCAAATAATAGAACATGGCCAGAGGTTTAAGTAAAAGCCCTCTAGTGTTGGTTGGCTGCTTCCTATATGTGATGTAATTATGAATCATAATATATCGTAAAGTTACTCAGTCTTAGTAACAGAACAGCTTCTTCTCAAGCATTCTGTGAATCTATATAGAAAAAACCCCAAACAAACTTTCACAGTGAATAAAGTGTTTGGGGTATTCTTAGCCAAAGAATGATTTTGTACAGATCGAAGCAGCTCCTCACCAGTACTTGGAGTGCAATGCCCTGTTACAATTTACAGATTTACAACATCCTTTGTATATATTGCAAATATTGTGCCATCGCAGACAGCACTTTTTAAATGAGACTGAAACAGTACATTTTGAACAGTTATGATAATTAAAGGACCTATCACCTTTATCACTTTTTTTTTTTTTTTTGCAAGAGTTGCCATGGCTGCTATGGCTTTCTGACCAAAATCCAGTCAAGAGTATCTAATTATCTGATACTTACTGAGTATTTTATTCAATTTAATTAGCTGGATGCAATATGGACTTCCTGACCTACATACTTAGTTATAGTAAGGAAGTTCTAAGCACAGTCAAGGAAAGACTACATATGAAGCTTTTGCTTTCTGTGATCTGGTGTTCATGCAGTGTACTGAACGGGTTTCTCAGGAGAAGTTTATGTCTGCTTCTAGTCTGTGTTCCCAAGAGAGGTCCTAGAAACTAGCACATCGAAATAACCCAGGTTTATGCTTTCTTCAGTTATACATCCCTCCTGGAAGCAGATCTTGTCTTCAGCCTTCCATGCTTTCTGTGGCTAACAATGCTAGCTTTGCAGCCCATATGTGATAGGATTACCCTACAATTGGATATAAGGTACTTAATGATTCAAACTCTTTCCCTCCCTAGAATTAATGGTCCCATATCCAATCAAGAGACTACATTTCAGAGACAGACAGCATGTTCAGTTGTTATTCTAAAAGACACTGAAGTTTGTGGAGATAGTCTGAAATCAATAAATATTTTAAATGTGCAAGTTCACCCTTAAGAAGCAGACAGGAACAGGAAATATCAGAAGAATATGCTGAAATGGAAATTATGCCATGCCAAAGGCAGAAGTTTTATCTAGGGAAAGAAAAAAAGGAACATGGGCTTGAATTATGCTATTATTAATCTTTTTTCTGCTGCTTGGTTGTTGGTTTAAAATATGGTTAATATAAAAAAATCATCATTTTATTGCTATATCAGACTAAAAGGAAAGTAAGATGGAAAGAACATTCATGTCTGAGTGACCTCTACATTTTGCATTGCATGTACCTTCTGTTCCAGATAAAGCTTTTGATTTTAGCTCCCACTTTTCCTTTCCACCCATTTTCATGGTTTGTTTATCATCTAGTATCTTTCACAAGACTAATGTGGCATAGATCCATTGGACGATTGCTTTCAAGCCTTTTCTCCTTATCTTCCTGTACTTGGATGCTCTCCATGTTAACTCACTGAGGACAGGAAGCTTTCTTCTTGAGCCTAGGCTTGTACTTCAGCACTCCACCTTCCAAGTGGGAGTTTTTTATGAAGGAAAAGAAGCAGACATTTCAAACCAAAATTGAGAACTTGCTTGACAAGAAGCAGAAAAGAGACATAAGATCGGATGGTGCACTCTAGCTAAATGGGGTGTTGCCATTTCCTCTCACTCGACACCTAGGTTGCCCTCCCAAATGCTGGTGTTAAATATCAAGCAAGTGTAGAGTGATTTCTTTTGGCTGCTGAGTTGGATTCTTCTGGAGGCTATGTGGCACAGAATATGAAAGATGAGCTATTTGATGCAGAAATAATCTGTACGCCTTAAGTTTCTAATCCAAAAACAAATCTTTATCTGTAACACTTGAATGCACATCTTTATAAACCTGTACAGCCAACGGATTGTAACTGTGTATAAAGTTTGGGTCTAGGGTCTGATACAGTTTCTAATGAAATACACCTAACTGAAAACAGTAGAAGTTGGTCCTATGACTTCCAATAAGCTTTAGATAAAAATCCTCCTCAGCAACTGAGGAAGCCATGAAGAACTGGAACAATGCTGAAACCAAACGTTATCAATTATCAGATATTCTCAGGCTGCTTTTAATTTTGTATTTTAATAGTACAGAGCAGCTTCAAGCCCTCTATACTAGGAGCTGTATGTATAGAGGTAAGGTGTTAGACCTAAATAGTTTAGGGAACAAAATGCAAACTGAGACAAAAGTCTACAGCAGTTAGAATTGCAAGATGTAATAGTCAGACTGTGGTAAATTGATATGATGATAGCATATTAGTTCTCCCTAGTTAAAAAGCAAACAAACTCTTTGGTAGATTGCAGGGACCAAGGATGTGCTAAATTTTAGAGAGGCCAGCAAGGGGAGAAGTAATTAATCCTTGGGCCTGAATCTGGCACAGCAGATCATTCTCCTTCTTCTGACAGCTACTTTTGTTTTGTGGCAGACTACTTTTTCAGAGCACTCAACCTTCCAGCTAGTTTATACACAGTGTAAACTTTACAAGTAGTACCCATAGGAGACTTACATAGCAGTGTCAGCATCCTGGGGAAGACTGCAGCCATTTTCCCCAATCAAAGCAAGAAAAAGAGTGTGAAGTACACAGAAGCTGTATGCAACCTGCTCCTTGTGTTTCAATTCTTCTATTACCCAGTTTAGTATCCTCCCTTTGTATAGCCTGCCTCTACTGTCGTAGGAGCTTACAATCTTTAGTGTGTTTCCTACAGGTATTCAGAAATAAACTGTCCACTACATAGTCCAATGTCAAGACAGGGCCTACAGTCTCACCACCAAGTCTGATTCACTAGCCCTCACAAGATTAAGGTGGTGTGGACTTCCTATGAACTTGAAAGGTACAACTCTGAAATGATAAATAACAGTGCCTCAAGCAGCAAGGAGAAGGAAAGGCAGAGAGTTTTGTTCATCACATTCAGGCATTACTGTAACACAGAAAAAAGTATTCCTTAAACAAAATACAAGGAACTCTAAAGCCAACATCTCAATTGCATCATAAACTTTTTTTTGCTGGGCACCTTTCAGTTTAGTTGGGAGATAGCATCAATTTTTGGTTTTTGAGTATGCCTTCAGTTCTACATTAGGACCATGTCCCTAGGGGATAAAATTTTAGTATCATTTACATAGAAAAGGACCTGTTACCAACACAAGCGGCCTTTCAAGAAGCAAAATACATAAATTTTTTACCATCAAATTAGCTTTGGTTCATACTCTTGATAATATCTGTCAGAGAAGGCTCACTGGTGTTGGCAACAAGTGCAAACTTTAGTGTATGATCAAAATGAAGAACTGGCTTAACTCATGATATATAGGATAGCATATATGAAACAGGCTTTGTCTTCTCAGTACCTGAAATTTCCCAAAGTCATCATTATACAAACTTATAATTATCAATGGAATCTCTCAATCAAGGACCACTTGGGATTCAGATATTCAGGTATTTTCAGGTATAAAACACAATGCGGGGACCGCAGCCTAACTTTACCACCACTATGGATCATAAATTCAAATAGAAGTTATTCTCCCTGCTATTCTGGAGGCCTCATGCCTATATTCTTGACCAGCAAGAATCTCTTCTGCATTCCTGAATCTCTCCTCAGCCCTTAGGTTTTAGGCAAAACTAGCAGTCCCCCAGAATGGACTCCTAGGGCCTCTGGCAGAGGATTTTTTGCTTGTATTCTGCATATGATGAAAAAAATATAATCTCACAGAAGCCAACACTAAGCAAAAGAAGCCTACATTCATATGCAAAAAGCTTTAGCAAGTGGCACTGTGTTAGGATGCAGTGCTTTGTTTCAGAGCTGAGGAGCGCCTTGTCTCTACCTAGTCTTGAGAACCCACTTGCACAAGTCTTGCAAGTGTGGCTGATGTAGAGCTGTATGTGACTAAGAAGTCCCAGTGTATTAGCGAGGAGTCTGCAGCTATAGATGTGTGACAAACTGTTGAACATGAAACAGATAATAATAACAATAATAATTTTAGGACACACACACCACACCCCCCACCTTATTCTCTTTTTTCAGGTCAGTGAGAATGGCTAATTACAATGCATTGCTGAAATTCTGGAAGCTGTGTTTGAATTATAGTGTCCTTTGGGGACAGGAAATGTCTTCCAGCTCCAATCCATTTCTCATGAGGAAAATAAAAATGGAAGCCACCCCCACGCCACACAGGGAGTGCATCTGGATTGTATCCTCCTAGGGCTAGAGCTGTACGTATTTATTAGATGTAGCAATGGAGAACACTGCAGGGAGCTGAAAATGTATTTTGGAGAGCAGAAGACCACTACCAAAAAGAGGTCTGCCAGTGTCATGCTACAGGATTAGACTATCGATTCATGTGGTTACTGTTATTCTCAGTTTATGTGGTAGGGAATACAACTGCAGAACTGTTCAGCTACCAGTTGTCAATTTGAAACTCCCCCAAATTACAGATATTTCATAGAAGAGGAATTGTTGTTTTTTCCAGTTTTGAGCGAAGAATTATCCACCCTCAAAATCTGCCAATGCAGCTAATTCAGTTAACCTAACCAAATAAATTGTTTCACTTACCTACGTGAGTAAGATGTGGCAGGAATGTGCTGTCTACAACTCCAGCCACTTCGCGGGGGGCCTCTGTCCATGGTTCCAGCCCAGGCACTGTCTTACTTGCTGTCTGCTAGGTAAGTGGCACAACAGAAGATCAGAAAGTATTAATACTTGGGGATAAAGTATCTGAGGAGTCTGAAAGACACAAGGTAAGATGTCTCTTTAACCCTCTGGAGGAGACCAAGAAAAATCAAATGGCAGCCATTTGTCCTTTTTCTAAAACAAAGGCTTTTCAATACTATTCATGTAACTCCACATGTGGAGAAAATGGCTTTGGTCCCAAAAGCGTACAGTAAAGGCAGATAACAGAAAAGGCAAAATAGCAGAAGGCATTCAACAAGAGTCGAATGATAAAGCAATGACACTGAGCCTGTGTCTTTTTCTGTTTTCTTCAAATATGTTCTTCATTTTTTTTTCTCCTTCTGTATTAACTGTTATACTGAAGAAAGGATTGAAGGCAATAAGCTAAATGCAATAATAGCTTTAAATGGGAATAAAATGAAGCTCATCAACCTCAAAAGCCATTTTTTTTTTGCATAAAACTCGACATAGCAGAAGCTGTACCTTTTAAACTAACCTTTTCTGAAAAATACTTAGTCACTAAAAGACAAGTAAATTGGAAACACAAGACATCTAAACAAGAAGCCCACTTGTGGAGATGCCATCCCTTTATCTGCTGTGAAAGAAAACAGGCCCTTACAAACTGCATTATAGCTCCATCTGTAGGAAGCTTGCACATAAATAATTTTGTGAGTCAGCAAATATACATATGGATATGTCTCTCAGCTCTGGGATTTCTTGTACCTGTTTTTGAAAGCCTCCAGTCTACAAACTAAGTCTCTAATTCTAGCTCCCCTCTGGTCCTATGAATCCCTCCTGAAGTCAGAAGGAAAACAGGTGAAGGGGAAGGTGAGAAAGAAAAAAAAGAGAGATCATAACCTATGTCTTCATCCCAGTTAAATGAACTCTTTTATATCACTCAGAAGTTAGAAAAAGTCTCTCTATAAAATAGAGGATTGTAATGTAACTGGAAGACTTTTCAAAGTTTAGTTCCTATGCCTTAAGCATTTTTCTTAGTCAACTCCAACATCAAGGCAATGTTTGAAAGTGGCAGCCAGTTATGATTGTTCAATCAGAATAATTTTTTTTTCTTCCTCAGGGAAAAATAGGAGTTCTGTAGGAACTAGCCACATTGACAAGTCTTTTCTCCCTGTCTAAATGCCTGGGCCTTAACTCACTCTATGAGGCCACAGCTATGATGCAACTGAAAGTAAACACACAGCAATATCAATAAACTAGGTAAGTATTACATACTCATCTAAGAGTTTCATCTATGACTGGACACTGAATAATCTAAGATACCTTTAAACTGGCTTGCTTGGGTGCAGTTAACAGTATCATTTCAACAAGACAGAGCACAACACAGGCTACAAAGCCTACTGGAAAAAAAAACAAAAGCCCACCCTTACTAAGCTCTTTTCTGATGTGGCTGAACTGCTACTTGATATCCAGATTAGCTAATTTAAAACTAGGTTATTGTAGACAAGCTGAAGAATATATTTCCTGGTATAATTACTATAATATAGCCACACTTGGAGACTCTTCTAATTTAAATACCACCCACACTGTCAAGAGAGTACTTTGGGGGAAATAACTTACCCTATTTACCTAAACAAATTAATTAAGTAATTTCTTGGTCAAAATGTATTGTTAGAAATCATATTACTTCTATTACAATACTGGGAGAAGTTTTCAGTATACATGTAGACTAGCTGTTTTTGCCAAATGAAAATGCCTCTGTCAAATGACAGCACCTAGGTTTGGTGGTGTATTTTCATCTAAACTGATACGTAAACTAAGTGAAACTGTACTCCATTTTCTTATCTTAGAGGCACATTCATCCCAAAACAAAGAGTACAGCGTCAAGCACTGAGCAATATCGTCTTTTCTGGTTATCTTATAGAAATGGCCACACCCACTTTAGTTGATATAGGAGAGTGACTTCTGTGTTTATATAAGATTGTTTTCTTGGCATGAATGGTGCTGTTTCACTGCAGATTTGTATATTTTATATTTCTGCAGCTAAGCTTGCAGCTGAGTTTAGGGTCCTTTGACTTCTGTATGAAACTCAATTTTTTAGTAGAAAACAACACACTAGCAGTAAAAGTTGATCTTAAAATTTAAGTATAGCAGTGCAAATTTGGAGTTTAGAAGTGAGAAACTAAGAATCAAAAGACACTTTATTCCTGGCTACTGTAAAAATTCTTTTTTCTTTGGGGCAAGTCTTTCACTCAACCTCCTCCTATTTGATTGCTTAGCTGTGAAATACTTCACTGCCCTCAGTATATGCTGCAGTATGTTACTGATTAGGTATCAGAGATGCTGTGACAGAAAGTATTGTTATTATTAATGTATTTGAAGAAAATTAATTAGCAACAGCTTCATGCAGTTCATGATATATTTGGTTTTCAGTTGTAGGTTTATGCTGCCACGTATTTTGCACTAATATGTTCCAAAGTTGGTAATACAGCAAAGTGGAGAATTGGGTAATCACATAGTTGTTTCTATAACATACTGCACTTTGTTTGGCATTTGTAAGCTAGAGTGTCTGACAACAATTTGAAAATTCCTCTAGCATTTTCCCCCGTGGCTAGGTTTGTTTCTGGTGAGCAACTCAAAGGCACAAGATCTGTTGCTTTCTTATTGCAATGTGAGTAGCATATTAGCATCAATCCTGATCCCCGAGAATAATGTAATCTAGATTTACCCTGCAGGAAATCCCGTCTAGTGAATAAGATGAAAGCACTTCATTTCTTAGGAATAATCATTCCTCATAATTTATGAAGTGGGAATAGAGTGCCAAATATGATGTATGAAAAAAACTGTACACCAGGAGATTTTGACTGACTTCTCCAGATCATAACCTTTAAAGGACCTATAATAACAATGAATTCTGGTTGTTCCAGTGCGAGCTGCACGGCAGTTCACAGGACGAACTAATATTCAGCCATGTGCACTCTGTACTTTGGATCTTTTCTTGGTTATTGCATCATATGTATTGTAATATTCCATATGACTTTGCAAAGAACATGTGATTATATAATCTACTAGTCTCCTCTAGTAATCCCCAAATCTTTGGGCCAATTTCAAATAAAGGGAGACAGAATCACAGGATCTTTGACAAAGCTAGTCAGAAGAGGTTTTGGGTAATCATATATCCAACCTCTTACTGAAAGCAGGACTAATTTCAAGTTAGAATTTCAAGTTAGAAGCTTGAAGAATTTCAAGTTAGAAACTAATTTCAAGCTAGAAGCCTAATTTCAAGTTAGAAGCTCAGCATTTTGTCCAGTCAAGTTTTAAATATTTCTAAAAAGGGATTATCCATCTCCTAAAAAATCTCTGTTATAATTACATTTTTAAAATTTAATCAAATTTGTCATCTGGGTAGAGAGGTCAATATGAGTGGCATTGTCAAAGGAAAGGCAGATGGGAGGCAACTAGGACACATTTTGCTTGGCTTCTGCTAGTTAACTACTCAACTGATAGCTGAGATTGTTGTGGCCTATGGAGGAACTGACAAGAAGAAACCTGGCGAATATATCAAGGATAAAAAATAAGCTTTGTTAAGTCTCCTGTTTCAAGAATAGCTTGGAAAAATGAATAAATACAAGATGGTAAGCAGAATTTTCATTTTTCAACTATTGTTTCACTCATGAAATGTAGTTCCACTTCATGAACAGCATTTTTACATTACAGATATGAAAAGCATATACACATAACTGGCCCAAATTAAGAAACTTTAATAGCAGACCTCTTTCAAATAAATGTAAACCACCTAGATGGATTTTAACTAGAATTCAGTTCATTTTTAAAGGCTGAATTCAGATGGGCAGGTCTGTTTTTGCTATGTACTGTCTAATCCTGCAATTCTTTCACAAGTCCATCATTTTTCTTGATGCAGTAGAGTTCATTTAGAAATGCATCAGAGCAAAAAAGCATCAAGCACTACAGAATGGACGTCAGCATCTCAAATTAGGTTGTAACACTCATAATTCTGTGGATTCATACAGATGGGGACTAGTAACCTACAGTCAGCACTGATGTACTCAGACTTTTAAATCTAGCTAAACCTAGACTTACGAGCAAACATCATGGAAGGGGCAAAAACGGGCCATTTGCTGTGTTTATGGTTTTCATCAGAAACAAAAACATTATAAATGTAATATATTCGTATCATATCTTAGAGACTGTAGACTTCTGGACCTCTGAATGTCCCATTATAGTAAGAAAATATATGAAGGCCTATTGAGTGGGTGGCTGGCATGTCAGTTGTCTAGCAATGGAAGACAAAAGTCTTTCTAATACAGTTTTACCTCCACATTTTATTCCACTCTAACAAACAGATCTGTTGATAAAAAAACCTTAAATTATTTGATATAATTTAGTACATTACATCAGGCGCATTAACAAAGTTGAAGACCTCTCCAAAGCAAACAGCTTAGACAAAATTTGTTTTTCAGACTGATTTCATTGATGTTTAAATTGGTATCTAGCCTCTAGATATTAAAGAAAAATAGCTTATAATGATATAAATAAATCTCAGTAGAGAGGTAAAGGCTTACATTCAAACTGCCCCAAGAAATCATTTGTACATAAGCATGGTAAGTGTGGTTTCCGCATACCAGCACTGTATCCAGCAATACTTAGCAGCCAGCACCATATATTCTTGAAAGGGAGAGTGACATCAAAACCACTAAGCATTTCAGGGATCCAGTAATACAGACTGATTTCTTCTTACTTCAGATGTGGAGGTTTGTTTAACTGACAAATTGGATTTTATTTCCTAGCCAACTATATCTTTCAATGACCGATCATCATCCAGCCCTGAAATAAATGTTACCTGATTAAAGTAGTAAAGGTTGAAACATTTAAAACACATGCTGTAGATCTCAGAAATCAAGTCAAGATGTGTAAGGGTAAGAATTATTAGAGGATTTATGAAATCCTCCCTGAACAAATTAATTCATCAGTTTAGCCAAAGGCCTGTCAATGAATTCAAGAGCTTTTCAAAAAATGGAACATCTGTTGCATATTTAAAGGTTCTGTTTATATGTGAATGTAGTGGATTATTCTTTCCGAGGCGGGATACACAGTTTACATAAATGTATTTGGAAGTTAATTGGGAATTGCTCTCATGTTCTTGAGGATCAGGGGTAATCCATGGAGGATTCCAGCAATCACTAGTCCTCGAGCCTTTGGAGTGATTGAGGAGAATTAGATCTTGAGTGAAGCTGAAAGATACACCCATAAATCTGAATAATAACATTGTCAAAACAACCTATTACCTCACAAGAGTTAATAGTAGCCTTTTTTTTTTTTTTTTAAAGGAATCAAGATTATGTGGCTTTTTAGAAACAAGGTGGAATTCTCTCTGCATTCTGCGGTCTTTTTGAGATGACATAATAACCTAGGCTCTCAATTGTCCTAGCATTATGTACTGACTAATCTCATTCTGTTTTAGAAAATCATTTAAGCTAAGGCTTAAGTCCACTCAGCTAAAAGAATTTGTTTTACTGTCTTTGTTGTGAAAGGATGGTACTGATCAGAAAATGTGCATTAAGCAAAAGTTTAAGCACTTAGGGTTTTTTTCTTCTGTATATCTATACAGATATTCTGTTGTAAATGAACACCCCAGATTCTGTAGAAAACTGACTTATTGTGCTACTTTGTACTATCTGTATTAACTTCATATACATACAAGAATAAATGAATACAGCCACCTACTAATTGAGATTTTTTGATCTTTCTATATTTTGCCTGAAGTAGTCTAAGAAAACATTACACGAATGCCAATGAATGCAACCATTATTCATATCATGTAGGAGACACAGAACTTCAACAATTTGGCTTAGAAGATCTCTCCTCTGCCTCCTTTTCTGTGGTGGCTGCTGCTACTCCATTTATTTTTATGGCTCCAGTACTTGTAGTAGTTAGATGATAAACATCAGTGAAGTCATAACAACAGCACATCTATCTGAACACATAATTATTCCCTCCCACCTACACATACAGAGCTGGGTTAATCTCTTCTTTAAGAAAAAAAAAAAGATATGCAATGTGAGTGACTGGTTGTGGTAAGAATGCTCTTGGGAACATTTTTTCAGCTATTTTTTTCCCTTTTAATTATACCTATGACTGCAGGTTTGGATTCTTAGCATGTCCTTTTATTTTTTGGTGAAAGTCATTGGACTACATTTGACAATTGGCCTAGGGAGTCAGTTACTTGGGCCTCATACTTACAACCGAAGACCCACATGGAGAGAATCAGCCCCTAGGACCGACCAGAAGGGACAGCTGAATGTGAAAAAAGGCTGGTAAGCTCTGGACTAGCAGTAATCTTGAATGTAGTGTGAAGATCCTGGTAGGCTTGTACAGAAAGCACAAGCAATTGAATGCTGTATATTTTTGTCTTTCTCTCTGGCTTTTTTTTTTTTTTTTTTCCTTTTGGCTTTATTTACTTACTATAATTTAGGCATGAATCTTCTTCATTTTTAGTGGGGAAAATGAAGCAGTCAGCATAAGAAAGCACCATGCTGAAGAAGGTTGGTCCATTGCTCAGTGCTGCCCTGCGGCAGTGCAACTAACTTGATTACAAGGCTACTTAAAATCAGCAAGCAATCATCCTCAGAAACAAAAGTATTCTTCCAAACTCCAATAAATGCTGCCCTTCTTTGGCCATGTTCCTTAAAAGGCACTAGCAAAACCAGTATTTCAGAACTATTTGTGAAACATAGCAAATACTACCAATTAAAAAAAAAAAAAAGATAAATCTGTTCTGTTTAAAATAAGAAAAAAAACATTAGGGTTGGGATCCAACCCCAGAGTAAGACTGACTATTTTGGGTTTTTTGGGTTTCAATAATTTTTTTATAAGGACACCTACTACCTGGCTTTGAGATAAACTAAAGCTAGAAAAAACAGGTATGTTTTTAACAGTCATTCCTTTTGTAAGCTATAGTCTTTCTTTCTGTGGTTTATAAGTAACATATTCTATATGCTACATCTTTAAAAAGATGTAGCATCAACTCAGAATTTACTGGATAACATGAATCAGAAAATAAGAGAACAGTGCAGTTCAAAGTAACTGAGAATTTGCTTACAGATGAGGAAGCTACGTATGTTTGATTTGGACAGTAAGATTTCACTATTATGGTGTATGAATCAAGTTTGCTATTTTGTGGTTTTATTAGGTTTTAATTGTTGATACTTGAATTTGGACAGCCTTAATTACAAACTAGGAATGGGTTTCAAGTTTGTTTGCAGGCCAGTGGCACAGCATATGCATGTACATGTATGTGTACAAACCAATAGATTGTTTTGAATAAAACTAACAGAGATGTTACCTATTAGAGTGATCAGATACCTGACAACAATTTGAAGTTATATTAACTCAGTAAAAGGCATGCACGGCAACTTACTTTTTAATATAAAATGTATTTCTGATGATTCCTTTAAATTAAATTAACTTGTAATATAACTGGCTTAATAATTCATTTGATGCTTTAGAAATCATATCATGGTATTTCTGCTATTTTAATTTTATCTTCCATTTTATTCATAAGCAAAGACTTGAAAAAGTCTACCAGTAGTTTTACTGGTATTGTAATCTGCTGCTGGTGTCACAAAAGGTTCTGTATTTTTTTTATGCAACAGTGAACATTGGGCAGGGGCTCAGAATTTGTCTACACAGATATACTTTGCAGTGCAGTTCCCATTGTGTTATGAAATGTCTCTGTGCCTGGGTTACTGGTTTAATACATTTGTTATATTGAGAGCTGATTCAGCAGAAATAATCTCTGACATACTGGTCCCAGACGTTTGTGGTTTCTGGCACCAAAGGCAGTCTGATCCTCCTAGTAAAAGAGGTTAACTGACTTCAGAGTTGGGGAAAAATCCCCCAGGAGCAAAAATATCCCTGCCTTCCACATGAACATGCAGCATTCTTACATGCTTTAGGGGAACTGACTGGTGAATTGTTTGACAAGCCCCCAGTTTAGCTTGTCTAGCTCCAGTTTACATCTTAAACATATTTGTACACAGCTATAAATATTTCCCTAAAAACTGCCACTTCATCAAGCTACCCTATTTTGCTAGATTTCTTGTAGAGGTAGCACAGGAAATAACTTGTATAAAGCACTGCATTCTACTCACAGTACTGGAATAGGATTTTTTTGTTTAAACAGGAGTCATATCTTTTAATGGAGCTTCAGAGTTGCTTCCTAATATGCTTTTTTTCTTGTGTGTATGCCTCTGCACATTTCCTCAAAAGTATAACACATCAGGTTATGACTCACACAATTAATTAGGTAAATTGCTTAAAACAGGTCAGAAAGGGAAAAAAGTTTTATCTTTAAGAGGGTAACTACATACACTTTTTTCTTTACTTTTGGATCATCATAGCAGCCTCGCAATTCACAGCTGGCACCACATTTCCAAGATGACCTTACAGTTTCATTTGATTAGAGATGCTTTGTCTAGGTTTGACCTGATGATTAAGTCAGATGGCTGTTTACAAGGATTGTGTATTCCAGGTTTTGTGGGTTTTGTTATGAAAGTTGCATGTCCCAGTCTCCCACACCAGATTACATTTGCATCTCATCTGCTTAGGAGGCTTTAAATTATGTCTGTCTTATGTCTTGAGGACAGCTTGCCATGTTACCCCCCACAAAAAATAAAATAAAAACCTCTGTCTTTCCAGTTTTAGTCTTTTTTGCTCTCTTTCTGTGTGTGCACTGCTTTTAAGTCCTTCCCTTCATGCTTTGCTGTCAATCAAAACTCAAAAAGGTGAAATCAAACCTGAGGAAGCAAATACTTTTTATTTTTTCCTCAAGGAAAAAAGGGATTACGGGAACCAAACTCAACTGTAATCTCCATAAACCATTTCTATGACTACTACTCCTAATGGAAAGCTCTGTTCCATTTCTGAAATGATTTTTATTTGTAAAGTGAAATGTGTAACACTTAATAAAAGATCCTCTGAAGAACAATTATGCTGATTTGGTTTAACCAGACCCAGAGCATAACTGAGACTGGTCCACAAGCCTTTCAAATGTTCACATATTTTTCTGAAACATTCAAAACTGCTCTACACAAATACCTGCTACAAATCCAGTGGAGCTGACAAGTCTCATTATCCAGTTCCCACTCCAGGTAATCATGAAATCTGAGTGTTGCTGACATGATCCATTTATATAAAATATTTATTTAAGGACAAAACTTTACATTTTCCTCAAGTCACCCTCTAACCAGAGACTCAAAGGAAATGAATCAATACTTTGTAACACTTGCAGAATCAGTCTCTCAGGTTTATTCAAACTGAGTAACATATCATCTGGCAGACAAACTTTAAAGGACAATTTTGCAGCAGGTTATAAGAATTATACTACCCTGGCTTCTAAGAGTTAGTAAGATTTAGGACTGGCCAGAATCTTTTTGACAGAGAATGAGTTAACAATACAAGTGATATCTGATTTATTGAGTTAAACTCTCAAGGTGTTATCTATTTTTTATGTGTTGTGCACACATTTAAGTGTTGTGTAGCACTTCCAGACACCCTTAGCATTTTCAGGCTTTTATTTTATCATTGAGGATACAAAAGAGAAGAATGACTTGATGATCTTATGAGTCATTAAGAATAACTGGAAGATGAGATTGGAAATATGCATATAGCTAGGTAAGAATTGGTGCCATGTCTTTTGGCACTGGGCCTCAGGACAAACTGGATTCTGGCTAAGCAGTCTGCCTAGTATCTACAGCTCTTAATTTTTAAATAATAGACAGCATAAGCAGTTAGCCAGACCTCAGTTTGTCCTACAGACTTCTTCAAAGAATCACAGAATGGCTGAGGTTGGAAGGCTCTAGAGAACATCCAGTCCAACCTCCCCTACTCAAAGCAGGGTCATCTAGAGCAGTTTGCTCAGGCTGCATGTGTCCAGATGAGTTTTGAGCATCTCCAAGTATGGGGATTCCACAACCTCTCTGAGCAAACTGGCCACCCCCACAGCTGAAGAGTTTTTCCCTATCCTTAAATGGAATTTCCTGTTTCAATTTGTACCCATTGCCTCTTGCCTTGGGCACCACTGAGAAAAGTATGGCTCCATCCTCTTTATACCCTTGATTAGGTATTTGTGCAGACTGACAAGATCTCCCCTGAGACTCCTCCTCTTGAAGCTACACAATCCCACCTCTCAGCCTCTTCTGGCATGGTCAGATGCTCCAAACTCTTAATCTTTATGGCCTTGGACCCTCTCCAGTATATCCATGTCTTTCTTGTGGGAAGCCAAAAGCTGGACACAGCACTTCAGATGTGGTCTCACCTGGGCTGAACAGAGGAGAAGGATCACCTTCCTTGATCTGAAGGGCAATGCTCTTCCTAGCATCGCCCAAGATGCTGTTGGCCGCCTGTGCTGCAGGGGTCCACTGCTGGCTCATGGCCGACTTGCTGACTCACAAGTCCTTTTCTGCAAAGTTGCCTTCCAACTAATTGGTCTCCAGTCTACGCTGCTGCACAGGGTTACTCCACCCCCAGTGCAGGACTTTGTTGAACTTCATGAGATTCCAACCTGCCCATTTCTCCAGCCTGTTGCACTCCTTCTCAGATGGCAGTACAAGCACCTGGTCTGTCAACCACTCCTCCCAATTGTGTATCATCTGTAAACTTGCTGAGGATGCACTCTGTCCCAACATCCAAATCATTAATGTAATGGCCAATACTGGCCCCAGTGTCAGATCCCAGAATACTCCACTAGTAATAGGACTGCAGCTGGACTTTGTGCTGCTGATAACAGTCCTTTAAGCCCAGAAGTTCAGCCAGTTTTCAATCAACCACACTGCCCATTTATCTAGTCCATACTTCATCAGGCTGTACATAGACTTTTATGGGAAAAAGCAGTGAAAGCCTTGCTGAAGTCAAGATAAACAACATACACTGCTCTCCCCTAGTCCACCATGCCAGCCATTTCATTGTAGAAGGCTAATGGACTGGGCAGGCATGAGTCTGAACTCGCGAAGACCAGGGTTATGATCCTGCTACTTGCCTTGTTCCCTTCTCTCAAGATCCTGGACTCCACCATCTCGTGGTCACTACTGACCTGACAGAGCCACATGTATCCCTGCTGCTCTCACATAAAATGCTAGTTCTGCTCCCCACTGTCCTGGCCTGTCCTTCCTGAACAGCCCGTATCTGCCCACAGCAGCGCTCAGTCCTGTGAGCTATCCCACCACGTATCTGTGATCCCAAAGAGACTGTAGCCCTGCAGCTGCACACAAGGGTTCTAATGCCTCTTCTTTGTTTTGTACAACAGTGTATAGACACTTCAGAGCACCCAGTTAGGCTCATTTCCACGAACTCTGAGAGCTTCTTGAATACTGTTAATGGGTAATGTGGAAAATACTGGGTCAAATGAACTGCTGGAGAGAAAAAAGGCCTTCCAAAATTCAGTGCATATCACATTACAGAGTTCCTCTTTGTAGCGCTTTTAATGCTGCCATGCTTAATTAATACTAGTGAATTGAGCCACCTCTTCTTTCTTCTAGTACAGAATTAAAAAACTGACTTACATTTTCAAAAATTCTAGGTCCCTGTACTTTCCGTGGGTTTCAGTTAGACTTGGAAATGCTGAGTGCATCTGAAAATCACTAGCTTGCTTTGTTTTCAGACATACTGACATGGAGGATGCTGTAAATGCAACTAAGCTGCTCTTTTTAGATGCACATCAGTTAATTTATCTCCTCTTTCTGTCAAAGAAGAGTGAACAGGAAGGCCACAACGTTACATGTGAAATGCTTTCAGGGATATAGCACATATTTAAGAAGTCCTGATCCCCATTATCCTATTCATTTTGGTTGTTATCTGAGCCTAACACTTCTCTTATGAAATCCAAACTAAGTCAAGTATGAGCAAAGTTCAAATTTTAATATGGGGTTTGGATATATTCAACTTTTCAGTAATGGCAACAGCTTTTCAAAATTAAATCCTTTTACAAATCTTTCCCTGAAGAAACACAGTGCAAGACATTTTTGACGTCCTAGCAAATAACTTCAAACTTGTGCTAGGAAGACTCCTGAAAGAAGGACTTTTATATTCGAAAAAACGATACATGACAGAGCTAAAGAATTATCTGGCCTCTGAAAACATTTTCATTATGGGCCTGGTCCTATAAGGGTACTGCATGAAAGAAGTCCTAATCTCAGTGGGCCAGCTTGTTTTCTAGCTTTTTTTTTTTTTTTTTTTTTTTTTTTTTTTTTTTTTTTTTGTTCCCCAAAGTGGAGTAAAGATAGAGAAACTGCGTATAATTTGCAAGAGGAATTTTAATGGCAAGAGGAAACCTACCTGTTGACATAAAGCTAACCAACCGTTCCTGTTAAGGGTGCATCCCTCCCTTTACTCTCCCTCCTGAAGGGAAGAGCTTCAAGAGTGTACCTAACTGTAATAGAGACTCATCCTAGTGACTTCATCGGGATTTTCAGGTGCAATTCTGTTTCCAGCTAAGCCACTGAGGTCTTACCACTGACATAAAAGCAGAATGGGATCCCTGGAGCGTAGGCAGAATTTTACTGCCTGTTTATTAGAAAAATTGAAGTGTTTAAGGAAGACTTTAATCTGTTTCTTATTTCCTTCTATTGTGAAGTCATAATACTGTATTTGTGACTGTAAAATAACAGCTGTACTCTGCATGGAAGAGTCCTTATTAAGCACAAATATCTCAATAAGAATCAAATGCAATATAGTATTCCTTAAATAAACACCTTGTTGTATAAACACACCTTTATCTTCAAACATGATCCAGTTTAAAAGCTTGCCTTAGCATCAGAGCCTATATTCTTGCTGATTTTTCTAAGACGAGATGCTCTGAGGGCCGAGGTGTATGTGAGGTCATGGTAAAGTTACATTGTGTTTATTTTGCCAGATTTTTAAAATCTGAAATGCCGCCCTGTTTTCAGCTTTGATTTTATGATAGTTCTTCTCACATTCCTTTGGAATGAACGCAGTTAACTGCATGACTACATCTATATTTTTAAAACAATGTCATTTACTGGTACTATATTATTAGTTTTATTTTTGAACAACCTCCCCCAACATATGTGGTGCCTGATATTCACGTAGTTTATTCTTGCAGCAACTGTATTAGTGCTTTCATGCTTGCTATTTTCCCATTAGTCTAACATAACTGGCTGACCAAACACCATCCATCTTTCATTAGCTTATGTTAGAACAAAATTCTGGCTCATAGCAGACAACTTAAAGAAGCAACTTAATGCTGCTCCAGGTTGCATAAGTCTTCATTACTCTTAGAGCAAGCAGATAGCTGCCTGCAGGTTAGCTGCATGCAGAAACAGTACAGAGACCCACATATTAGAAAATTTATTGCCTTGCCTTGTTTTTGAAAAACTGGAGGATGTAGAACTTTGATTAGCCAGTCTGACTATCCATCTTCATTGTGCAGAATTTTACTGCATATGCCAAAAGGATCCTGTTTTTTTTTCCTGTAATGCTTAATCCCTCCTTAACATATCATTAAAATGATTGAAGTTACAATATAATTAGAAACAATGAGAGATTCATACACAACTGATGTCTTCTGCATTAAAAAAGTAAACAAAGTTGCTTTTAAAATAGATCTTGCATGGTATTTACACATATACGCTTACCTTTTGTAAGTGAAACTACTTAGCATTGAGCTATCAAATGCACGTGAAAGCCTTTTGTCCAAGTAATAGCAAGTATCTGGGAAGTCATGCCCTTCATGTAAAATTCTATTAAATTGCTACTGAGATATGAGGCAATCTGGATAGATGTCTTGGTGGGGCTAAATTTTTGGTTGTTACTGATGGTTTGTTGATGGTTGTTACTGATTTTGTAATTTGGAAGTGTTACCGCATCCGGTTAAGGTCTTCTGAAAACGGGCAGAGGCGGAGCCGTTGTAGCAAGTGGGCGTCTCTCGCTGAAGCCTTCTCCCCAAATTCTAGATCTTGCTGCACATTCGTTTCTTACCATGCTCCAATGGCTTCTCCCCAGCTAACTCCTCTCTACCGCGCCAGCTGCAAGGCCGTGCTCTGCCAGGGCACCAGTTGCACCTTCCATTGCACCAGCTGTTTTCCCTGCTTCCTTAGCTGTGCAATTTCTTTACAAAATAACTTTAGACCCCCCTCTTCCCCCTCCTCCTTTACAGGTTTTGCTACGAACAAGGGCCGCACTAGGAGGAAACTCGGTTACAATATAGGTAGCATGGGCCAAGTCGTCCCAGCTGGAGTAGTTAACGCTCTGCTCATGGGCTACGCTCAGGGGCAATGCCGCACCTTCCACCCGTCACAGGTCCCTACAACGACACCGCCACACGCACCACGCCGGACCTCGGTGCGTTTCTGTGCCAAAGGCCGCTTAATCTGGGCCGCGTAACACAGACCCGCAGCACGGACCCGACTTACTCCCGGCCCTGCGCCGGGCCCTCACCAGCACCCAGGGCCGCCGCCCTCAGGCCAAGCGTCCTCCGAGCCACGGCACCGCTGCTGCCGCCCGCCGGCTGCCAGACGAGGACGCCCTCGGCCACCCCCGGCGCTGCGCACGGCACCACCCCGCCGCGGGGCACCACCCCCGCGCCCCGCCCCGCCCGCCAACAAACCTCGCGATACTTCCCGATTCTTCCCACCTTACCACCGGCTCCTTTAAGAACGAGGTCCCGCCGCGCCGCTCTTCTCGCGAGAGTTGCCTCCCCCCCCCCCCCCCCCCGACCCCCGTGGTCCGGCTGTGGCCGAGCCTACCGCGCCCGGTGCGGCGGGGGCGGGGCGGGGCGACAGACTGGGGGGACGAAGGGGCCGCCGGCCCAGGCCCCGGGCGCGGCGTCTGCCCGGCACCCCGGGGCGGGGGCGGTGAGGCTGGCCGGCCGTTACCGGGGCCGGCAGCGGTGCGGGGAGGGGGGCGAGCGACCGTCTCCTTCCCTGACACGCTGTGAGGCGCCCGGCGGGTGACTGCTGGGCGGCCCCTGGGGTTTCCTCAGCCCCTGCCCGCCTGTGACTCGCCCGGGGGGAGCGTGCGGCCTCCAGGGAAGGGGTGTGGGCGCTAGAGCGGCCCGCGCCCCTCTCCCGTGGCGGTAGGCCCCGGGAGCGGCGGCCCGGCCGGCTTCTGGTCCCCACCTGCCGCCGGGTGCCTGCGCCCACGGGCCCTGCTGGGCTTTGCACGGCCAAAAGTTAAAAATGTGTGATGATGTCCCAGGTAAGCGTCTTCCGTGTATCTTTCCAGAGCGACGTTCAGACGCTTGTTCACGTTTGCTCAGGTGGAAAATGAGAGCAGGTGTGGAAAGTTACGAGGTGCTTGGCGATCCACGGCGGGCGCTCCCGCACATTCGCGGAGGAGTGCGCCCGTGGGGCGGGCGGCTGGCCGGCCCGTGGGAGCCGGCCGGCAGTGCCTCGTGGGTACATCTCTGTGCTGCAGTGCTGCCAGGCCTCGCCTAACGGCAAAGATGAGGTGCTTGGACCTCAGAGGCGTGGTGGCGTATGTGTTTTAGAAATATTCAGTGATAAGACTTGTTTAAAGCGGTTCTGGTTACAAGCGTATGTTTTGTTTCTTGCAACAACTGGAAATCTGTGGTTAAGGGAACTCAAAACATCCTGCTTTCTTATCTTTTGGGAGAGAACATTTTGGGGCTTTTAGCCTCTTTTGTTTACCAACTTTATAGTTAAGCTTTATAATTTAAGGGCGATGCTCTTACTTTATAGTATCCTTGAATTTTGCTTTTACAGTCACTTATTGGAGTGTAAAAAAACCCCTTTCCATGCTACATTAAGTGGTCAAACCTCAGTAGTTAGAGGGCATTCATGATAGTTTAGCTTTTTTTTTTTTTTTGTAGAGTAGTTGTTTAAAGGAGCTAGTGTGTGACAGTAGGCCATTATCAGCATGATGTAGTATGGTTAATATATATAATGGCACATTTTTTTCAACTGTGGTAAAAGGGGTAAGTGTAGGCAGGCATCTTAAATATCAGCTTTCTTCATTGATGGAAGTGTATTGTACCCATGCTAGGAAGCCATACTGGATAATCTTCCTTACTTTTAAAGATAGTACCCTACATAAATCATAGTTCTGGTTCAAAACCCAAGAAGTTAGTGAATCAGGCTAGTTAAAAGTAGCAGTTCTTGCTTTGGCTTGTACAGCATTATTTTCTGGGGTTTTGTAGCAATGGTGTCCTTAATACCATTGCTTTTCTTCTCATGCCCTTTTTCTCATTCTGTTCCTTTTTTCTCACTAGGTTTGGAGTTTGGTAATACTGAAACTATTCCTCAGTGCGATTTATTCTAGTTTGCACCTAGAACTCTAACTCTGACAAGTCATGTGCAACTCATTAAACTCAAGTAAATGCTTAGTTAAAGGCACCGTCATCTTAAGTCATAGTTTTAACTTGAGAGTCTTTAAACAAATGTCACATGTCACTTGAGATATTACTGTAAAAGAAAGTAATGACAGAAATGCTCTCTGATTTTAAACTTTGTTTTGCATATTTAACAGTGTGCTCTATATAGCTGGTTTCATTTTTTCAGTCTTGCTTCTTGTTTTTGAGAAAATGCTCAGACTTAGGTGCTACTGGGACTTCATGTGCACATTTTTTTTGCATCGATTTGAGCATGTGTCAGAGATAGTACAAATGCCTTAAAGCTTAAGAGATTAGTTACATATGGTTTGTTGAAGATGCTGTCTATACTTCGTCCTTTGCCTCAAAAAGATATGTTTCAGCTTCAAGTCTCTGTGAACATCAGCAGGAATGGCTGAAGGTATGGAGCAGCTTATGTACAGGTCACAGGGCGTTGAGGCTGAACTTCTCAAGTAAGGATGATGGGGGGCATTATGAAAGAGATCTGCAAAATGATGAGTCTAACAGAGAGGTTGTATTTTATGATCTTGTTAGTATAAGAGCTAATGGGCCATCAGTTTAGGTTGTGGGATCCAAGTTCATAGCAGGCAAAAGCTTGACAGGTATTAGAGAGCAGACCTGCAAAATCTGTAGTCAGAAGACACCAAATGCAAGAAATATGCATGTGTTGAAGGGGGAATGGAGCTACTTGAAAGAGAGAGGTCCACTGGGGTTGGCTAAACAAACTACACCTGGCCCAGGAAATCTCTGTAGCTAAAAGAAAACTTTAAGGCCGAAGAATTTTAGAAGAGAGGTATTCCGTATGCTTGTGCTATTTTTATTGTTACCTGGATATCAACTTATGGCCGCAGCTGGTTGCAGAATAGTGGGCTACATGGATGTTTTTGTTTTCTTTTGGGGTATACAATTCAATTAATTTTTAAAAATGAAGTATAGTTATCGCTGATCTAACTAATACGTTGTGGAGAATAATCCTGTGAGCATACACGTCCAGGAGCTCAGGAACTGGTGAGAAGAACCTATCTTCTCCATGAGTTTTTTTCAGAGAGACATAAAAATGGGGAAAGCTGGAGTTTCTTGCCTTCAGGACTTCCTCTTTTCTTTTCCTTACCTCTGAAAAGTAACTGGATTGATGCACCCAGAATGGTGTACTACCACTGATCATAAGTATGAAGTATGAATACTTGCTCTGATGCAAGATTCTCTGTGTCTTGCTCCTTACCATAAAATCCTTAGGTGCCTCTCACTGCTACTGATAATGACTTTGTCAGAAGTAGCAGAACTTATTCCAACAAATAGATAAGAAACAATAAAAATTCTGAAATTAATCATGTGTCAGTGATGGCTGAAGGGGAAGGTTGGAAATTGTTTCCAAAAACTGAAAAGGGCAACACTTCCTCAGTTCAGATCTGGAAAATTTGTGTGCAGCTGTTATTTATGAGGTCTTTCTCTTTTTGCTATGAACAGTGACCGCCTTGTTTTTTCTGACAGAGCCACTTTGTTGGGTTTTTCATTGTCAGTACAATGGGGATTCTTTGGACTTTGATCCACTGCTGTTCTTATCTTTCCCTTTCTCTGTTAGCAGTGTACATACCATTTAAAAATCATCTTTCTGCCTGAACTGTAAAAATGAGATAGCTGAAAATGAAGCAGTTCAGTTATCTCTGTTGTTAATATTTAGTATGCTGTACTAAGGCTATAGTGAGACCACATGGAGGAACAGATCTTAACAGTTCCAGACCTGACAGCTATGTAAGCAGTTTACTGAGTAATTAGCCACTTTGATGAACAATATAGGCAAGTGATATGCTACTGTATGTTCTTAAAATACACTTCTGTTTTTTCTAAACATAAGTTTTTGGTTTTTTACCAATTCCAGACTCTGTTAGGAGAAAGGTGAGGTTTTCCTATGTAATTATAATGATAAACAATTTACTAACACTGCAGTACTAGATTCAGGTAGATCAGAAGTGTGTCTATACAGAAGGCCTTTTGACCAGGTCACATGGTCTGTTAATTAGACATTAATCACAGAATGGTTTGGGTTGGAATGGACCTTAAAGATCATCTAGTTCCAACCCCCCTGCCATGGGCAGGGACACCTTCCACTAGACCAGGGTGCTCAAAGCTCCATCCAACCTGGCCTTGAACACTTTCAGGGATGGGGCATCCACAGCCTCTCTGGGCAACCTGTGCCAGTGCCTCACCACCCTCATAATGAAGAATTTCTTCCTTACATCTAAGACAAATCTACCCTCTTTCAGTTTAAAGCAATTACCCCTTGTCCTATCTCTGCATGCCCTTGTAAAAAAGTCCCTCTCTGGCTTTCTTGCAGTACCAGTACCTTTAGGTACTGGAAGGCTGCTATAAGGTCTACCTGGAGCCTTCTCTTCTCCAGGCTAAACAACCCCAGCTGTCTCGGCCTGTCTTCATAGGATAGGTTCTCCAGCCCTCTGATCATCTTCGTGGCCCTGCACTAAACCTGCAGGCGTCAGCATATCAGTGTTTGCCTGTGTGAAGCCACTGTGTAACAACTTAATGTATCAGAATTTGGCTTTCATATCAGATTTTTTTCATATATTCTTTCAGACACTTATAAAATAGCAGTGTTTCAGCAAACTGTAATTATATGTCTAGCTCAGGATTTGGTTCTGAACTGTAATTGGTATCCTGATTCTAGTGCTACTTTCAATAAATATTTTATCTTAAGTTGTATGCATTTTGTCAAATAAATCTATATTCAGTGTTTTATTAGTGTGACAAAATGAAATACTTTATACATCTGGACAGTTTATCACTATGTGTGTTTGGGTTTTTTTTATAGATAATTGGCGTATTGGGGACAAATGCCTTGCCCCTCTTCTTGAAGATGGGAAACTTCATGAAGGAACAATATCCTCTATTGAAAAGGACAAGAATGGAAAATCATTTGCTGTTGTATCATTCTTGGAGTCTGAAGAAAAGAAAATACTAATAACTAAACTTTGTAAAGTCAAAGCCAGTAGAGGACCTTGGAAAAGCTTAGTATTTGATGATGGTGATCTGGAAAAGCCTTATTTTCCTGACCGAAATCTTCCGACGCCTGCAGTTGCTTTTAAATTATCTGACAACGGTGATTTTATCCCATATACAATTAACAGATACCTGCGTGATTATCAAAGGGAAGGAGCCCTATTTCTGTATGGACACTATGCTAATAAAAGGGGGTGTATTCTTGGAGATGATATGGGCCTTGGAAAGACAATACAGGTATTCTTTTTGATTGTTACAGTGAGAGAATGGATAATTTTTTTGGCAGTGTGTTTTCTGTGAGTTGTAAATCTTTTTAAAAAATAACGTATTTAAGAAAAGGTACCTCAGTGGAGGTTAATCTCCCTTTGCTATTGTGGAGTTCGAGGAGGCAGGATGTGACTATCCAGGACAGCACTTAGAGCCAGGAGCCATTGCTGATTTAAGATTCACTCCTGACAGGCCACAAAACTGGGATGTGGCCCCTTTTAGTGTAAGCATGGGTAATTACGGTAGTTAAAATGTTAGTATTCATTTTATGTTGAATTTCCTTTGAGGATTGCTACCTGTGCATCATGAAAATAATTTGCACTGGAGTACACAGAAAGTACTTACAGCACTTATCTGACTGTAGCTCTTTAAATGTCTTTTTCCTTTTTTCTTGAAAGCAAATAGTTTAACTGTACTGGGAACGAGAAGGAGCAGACACATTTACTCCCATCTCTGCAAAAAGTGCTTAGATGTTCCATGTTATTTTTATCACTCTTTTGGAAATATGACTCGGGTTGATGAAAGGACAAAGTATAGCTGGATTTTTCCATTATGCTTTGAATCAGTGTGGCCCAAACGATTTATTTATTTTACTAAAATTAGGGTGTTTTTATGTTTGAAAATTCTCTTTAATCTGTCTGTTTTTAAGTTAGCAGCTTGAATCCTATGGTGGCTAGTCTTTGTCCCCCTGTCTTTTCCTCCATGTGTCAAATGCAAGCTCATTCCTTCACTGACAAATACTGGCTGTAGTGTCTGTTGCCCTTCTATTTAGGAGAATGTTGACAGACACCCTTCAGTGCAAAGAAGTATTGTTCTGTAGCAGACTTCACAAGAAGAGTGAGTAAACTAAACTGGCAAAACTTTTTTGGATAGAGCATTTAGAGGTGCATCATGGATTTGTGTAGCTGCTGCTGATCTTTTAACAGATGTTTATTAAAACTAAACATCCATTTACCTTGTGTTTTACCTAAGCTTGGCCATGTTTCTTGTCCATGGCTGTTTAAGAATTTGGTAGCTGTGGAAGTTTGTTTCTACTCAGAACTGCAAATAATCTGATTTGATATAGTAAGAAGCATCTATATAAGATAGTAGTAAACTGTAGGGGAAAAAATTGAGTTGCCTTGCTTGCATTTCTTGTGTTTTTTGAATCTTGGAGCTGATTCTGTAGTGATCTGGTCATGTTTATCACTCAGTGAAGTGTGTTCCTGTGTGGAATTCACATCTGTTCGTTATTTCTTTTAATCATAGTGTCAAGTTTGCAGAAGAAAGGTAAAGGTTTTGAAGAATATCTTGTGTGTTTTTTATAAAAGACAGTATTTATGTTCTTCAAGTTCAGTATGGGAAAGGCAGTTCAGTGGATATGAGGTAAAAGGGACTTGTTTAAAAAAGATTAGGATGTATGAAAAAAGAAATATTAGTTAAACCTCATCAAGTAACTGATTTAGTCTTATAGAAAACTTGTTTTATGCTTGTCAGTTGGCTGAACCTTATTGTTTCTGAATTACAGGATGATTTATGAGATAAAGACTTTCCTAGAAAACTTTTGCATTTTAATGTTCTTTGTAATTCCGAACTGATTTTTGCTTAAGTTGGCCTGACTGTATGGCTCTTTCATTTCAAGCTGAAGTTGAGGTGGAGGCAAGTAGAATAATGTTGTTTCTTAATGTGATTGCTGTAAGTTAGTTTCCTATCAAGGCCTTTTGGTGGCTTCCTGCTTTATCTGCAAGAGCCAAAGGTTTCTCATAAGAGTTGCCCTTTTACAGCCTTTGCTACTGTTACAAATTTGTGATGCATTATTCTTCCAAAGATGGAGGATCTGGAAGGCACATGGAGATTTTATGTTCGGTTGAATTTTATTCTGATTCTCAAAAGGATTTAAAAAAAAAATTAAAGCCAAACAATGTGAAAACTTGCAGTTCCTCTTAACGTCAGTTTATATGAAATCTTATGCATAAAAATGTTTGATTTTCTTCTGCATACCTCTTTCCCACGCTGTGGCCCCATATGTGATGGGTTTCCTCTCTCTTCTGCTCATCTACCTTTACTCTTCTCAGGTATTTTTCCTGCACTTCTGCACTCCTGCTGGCTCTTTCCCCACCATCATTAGGGGGAGAAAGCTCTGGAAATTTCCTCTTTTTCAGAAATCAACAGCTGACAGCTTTACCTCTGCCCTGCTATGAGCAGATGTGCAGCAGCTGCAAAAGGAAGTGGCTGGAGCTGGTTGCTCTGAGTAAAAGGGGCCTGTTTTCAAAAGAAGGGCACCTCTCTGATGATGCATCTGGTCCTTGCTGCTGCTTAGCCCCATGGATACTGTTTAGCCCAAGCGGATTTTATTGATTTGCATGTTCTGGCCAGGTATCTCTGTGCCTTCTTCCTGGTTTGGATTACCATGGGAGCAGCTTGGAATAGCCTATGCTGGGATGTTTGTCCTTGCTGTGGTGTATTATAATAAGTGTCGTCTCATAATCAAAGTGAAATCATCTTTACTTGTTTGAGGCAGATGACAGAATATAGCCCCAACACAACAGAAGGAACTGCTTTTGAAGCTAGCAACAGGAATTGGAAGGAATGGGGCATACAGAAAACAACATATTAGTGAAAATAGAACCTCTAGTTTAAAGCTCTTCTTCCTTAGTTGCAGAAGTAGCATTGGGAGTATAGTTAGCAAGTATCTCTTCCTTCTGTTTTCTCATCTAAGATTCAGGTGTCCTTCTGAAAATGGAGAATGGCAAGGCATGCCTCATCTCTAGTTTTTCCTGGCTTATTCATAGTCTCTTTTGTATTTTTGCGACTTTTCCACTTGAGAGGATGAAAGAGTAAAATAGCGCAATTAATTCCTCTTATCATGAATTCAGGATTCTCCAAGGGAAGGGCTTCCCATTTTAGAAACTGAGATAGATTTGAAACAAACAAACAAAACCCCAATCCCCTCCCCAAACCACCTTACTGAATCCTGTCCAGGATTTTGTCCTAAATGTTTATTTTCAGTGGAACTCACTCAATTTCTGTTTGCATTTTGTACATAATCACTGAGAATTGTTTTCTTTCTCAAGGTAATTTCATTTCTGGCTGCAGTGTTGCACAAAAAGGGAACACGGGAGGATATTGAAAATAATATGCCAGAATTTTTACGGAGGACAATGAAAAAAGAATCAAAGTGTAACCCCAAGAAGGTACAGCTTTTAGTGATAACAAGCTTAAGGATTTTGGTAAAAGGCAATACTTGGATTTTTTTTGTTTGTTTGCTTCAGGAGTTTATGTATATTCATTTTTAAAATTCAGCTACTTAGGTAGATTAGGAGTTCATGGCCTCCCTAGTAATGTTAGGGAAGCCTTCAGTTTTCCAGACTGTCATAATGCATTATCTAGCTGTTATTGTCTGATCTGTTAATGCTGTTGTTCTGCACTAGCACAAAACATTTGGAAATACCTGAATGAGATTAGTGGCTAGAGTAGTTTGAAAAGCTTGTGTCGGTGAGTAGAAAATTATAGTTTCCTGTGATTGTGTTTCTAAAAACCATGTGTGTCTATATTAACAGGATATTTAAATGATTAAAGCAAATGCATATGTTTGGAAAATTTATTGCTAATATTCTTGTGACCTCACATATTTTCTTGAATGACTGTGAATAATGTCAGAAGTAAGTCTGACTGATAATCTAGGTAATCAAATACAGTTACAGCAAATAAAGATGCATGTAAAAGTTCTGTGTGAATGAGAAAAATCTGAAGTTCATTTTAATTTTACCCATCACAGGACCCATGCAATTTCTATTTTCCATTGCTATTTTTATTTTATTGGAATAATTGGAATATTTGACAGGCAGAATGATTCATATGACTATAGCTCTGTGAATAATGGATACAGGTTCCTCAGGAAATACAGAGAGGAAGAGGTGAAGGGATAGCACTTCATATGAAAAAACCAGGAATGCTTCTGACTGGGAATAAGAGAAGAAGAATTTCACTTAGTGGACAATCAAGTATTGGAACAGGTCACAGAGAGAGGTTGTGGACCGCCCTCATCCTTGGGAGGTTTGGAAGACCTGAATTGGGAAAGCCCTAAATGACCTGGTTTGAATTCAGTGTTGCCCCTGTGTTGACCAGAAAGTTGGACTAGAAACTTCCTGAGGTCCCTTCCCACCTCACTGATTTTAGTATTCTATGATATTAAATGAGTTGTATGTGCTGTCTTAAATTTCTAAACCCTTTTCATGCCTTTCTGTTTTGAAGTTGTATGATGGTGAGACTTGTGGATTGGTGGAAGCTGCTTACCCTCTTCATTCTTTTGTTTTCTCCATCTGTAAAACATTTTGTGGTGTACAGATACAGATGCAATAACAAAGAAAAATGATAGTATCTTATGTCTTATTGCAGTTGTTAGAGTATAATTTGAGTAAGTAGCACTACTTTGGTAATTTTTTTTTTAGTATTACAGTATTTTTCTTCCGTACTTTTTACATACTCTGAGTAAAATGATTACTTTTGAATTTATGTTGGCTGTTCAGGTATTTCCTATATTATGCTTTGAAGTGACAGAATTAGAGAGTTCAGACTGCTCTAGGCAGTAAAATAAATATCAACATTTTGATTTTTCCTTATTGAGAAAGTGCTATGTTGTAGTTTTTCCAGTAATACTGTAACATCTGTTTGTTTTCAGACTTTCCTCATAGTGGCCCCTCTTTCAGTGCTGTACAACTGGAAGGATGAGTTAGACACATGGGGGTACTTCAAGGTCTCTGTCTTACATGGCAGTAAAAAAGATGATGACTTGAGTCGTATCAAGCAAGGGAAATGTGAAGTTGCCCTTACAACGTATGAGATACTTCGCCTGTATTTGGATGAATTTAACAGGTAATGATTTTAATGTCTTTTTCTACATGCAGAATTTTAACTGTCTAATTTTGCGTTGTTATTTACAAGTACTTATTCTTTCTGTGCAATGTATTTACTGTTAAATCCTATGGCTTACTGGGCTGAAGAGGAGAATCCTATTTAACTATGTTTGAGGAGTTTACCCTCTACTATCTTTGTAGTGGGATGCTTTGGAGAAGTAAGCATTTGAATAGTTTTCATAAAGCTAGTCTTTGCTGTTAATGCATTCATGAAATGTTCTCTAAAAGGTGCAGGGATTGCCTGCCTGAAGACCAGTGGTAGCTAAAAGATATGCAGTAGTTATTTCTATGTTTCAGTACAGTGTAAGGAGAAGAAAAATCTGGAATTTTTAGCAAAGGTATTTGCTAAAAAGGTATTTAGCAATCAAAAGGTATTTTCCTTGTTATTTGTACTTTTCACCAGCTTGATGAAATTCTTGAGTCCTAAAAACTCTGAGATATAAGATGTGTGTTTGTATGTAGTTTTAAATACACTGATGGACTTAGCAGAATCGAGGTCTTTCTGACAGCAGATTGTATTAGAAATCTTGCTTTATTTGCTCCATAGCTGTCAGCATTTTCAAACTGGAGAGTTTTGCCTTTTGTTTTGCTATGTTCAGGAGTACTTGGCCTCTCATCTGATCCTAGTGGTCCTCTTTCCTTATGTCATCTTGGAATTAGAGTACAAGTTGTGTGAATAGGCAGTAGTAGCAGCCTGCCTTTAGTAGCTGGTGTTGTCAGTAAATCTGCAGATCTTGTCATTTTATGTGTTGGGAAAGCTCCAGGCTCCAGAGTGTCCTGGTGGTCTGGACAGCCATCACCAAAACAGTCAAATCTCCATCTGTCTCTGTGCTCAGGTCTGAAAAAGAAGTGCAGATAGAATACTGAAGGAGTTGTGTTAACAGTACCCTAACTCCTGCTGTTGTCTTTCTGAGGAACTCTTCAGTTTTGGTCATTGAATAGACAGGGGTCAGGAAACAGGTGGGTGTGCAGAACAGATCTGATGTGTGACTGAGTGCTTGCAAATACATTGCTTCAGCATACAGATTTACTAAACTGTTTCTGCGCAGCATGTGACTGGATGGGCCTATAATGTTGACACTGGAAGAGGCTATGTGTCTTGCTTAGCTAGATTGATGGATTGGCCCCCAAAACTGGTCTTAATTAATTATCACTAATAAGAATACATAGGCTCAGTTATGTATGTAAATCAGCATAATGAGAGATGAAGTTGAAGGAACTAGCATGTGTTCATCTGTTAGGCTCATTTCAGAAACTCCCAATTTTTAGCAGATTTTAGGAATGTAAGGAACTCAGATATGAATGAATGTATTTAGGAGGCATCAAAAATGCCACAAGATCAGCCTTCAGATTAGTGAACTAAATGCAGCCTGCTCAGGAGAGAGGTTACCTTCTAAACATGTCTGTTTCAGCTTTTTGCTGCTTGAAGTATCATCAAAGTACATATGATTGTGTTCTGAAATATATATAAAGCAATCTTATAAAGCTAATACATCTCTTCCTGGGGACTTGATGACTTGAACAACAGTATACAAGTCATTCTACCTCCAAGTTTTATGTTTGAACTTGGCTGCAAAATACCTTTCAGTCCCTGCTTCTAGATATGTTCCTCCTAGTCACAGAATCACGAAATATTAAAACTCCCCTGCCATATTGGTATCATATAGATATTAAAGAAGTTTAGTGATGCATTCATGTAGGAAACCACGCAGATTGAAATTATTTCAGTCTACTTATACTTACACTGGAAAGATTTTGTTGAGAAAATGAGCCATACCTATGTTAAGCATGTTTCAGTAGTTTACCTTCGGAGATTTATTTAATTTTTCTAAATCTTACGTACGAGTGGAATTAGTGCTGGTGAGATTTACTGGATTGATTGCTCCAGAGATTGAAGCTGCTTTCTTCACAGAAAGCAGTTGGTACAGTTATCAGTAGTTTATTTATTTGGCTGTGTAGTTTAGCCATTATATTTAACTATGGCAATTGAATTTACTAAACAGAATATGAAGAAACTGAGTAGTATAATACAATGTAAAACAGAAAAATAAAAAAGTAACAGAGTCTTATAATAATCACAGCTACTTGTGTGGCTGACTTCACTTTTTATGTGTATGGGGGATGAGGGAATAAGTAGTTTTAGTTAATAAAATATTTCTTGTTGATCTGCAGTATAGAATGGTCTGCTGTGATAGTGGATGAAGCACATAGAATCAAGAATCCAAAGGCTCAAATAACTCAAACCATGAAGTCATTAAAATGCAGTGTTCGCATAGGTCTTACTGGAACCATTCTTCAAAACAATATGAAGGAACTTTGGTGTGTTATGGACTGGTAAATAAAATATCTTTTTTTTATGGTCAAACACCTCTATATGTTAACCATGCAGTGGGACTGGGATAGAGTCAAAACAACGACAAACCACAGCCCTCCCCCTAAAAAACCGCAGCATTTTGTGAGAATGTAAGTATGTTTTTCCAATACATCTATGGAGGTAAGCTCCTGGTATGAATTTTACAGTTATTTAATACATTTGGACCTCCTCTTATCTAGCTTCTTTGGGGAATTTGGGAAACAGTTAAAATTACTTTCTTTCCCCCCGCCATGTTTACCTTTCTTTTCTAAGGACACTGTTTTTTTCTTCTTCTACCCTCCGCACAGTAGATGGACAATCATTACACAACTTTAAACAACATTGTGCCTTTGCTCTGTCCAATATGTGCAGGTCATTCTGACTTACTTGGAGGATGAAAGTAATAATATTTTGCTGTTTTTCAAAATGCACAAGTGTGCATATTTGCAAAGCAACATTCTTGTCCAGGAAAACTTTTAATGGACAGGGAGGGGTGGAACTAACCCTAGATATAAATCTAAACATAGAAGGATGCTGAGGGTGCTTTACAGAGGAGGAACAAAAGCAAACATACCTTAGATATAAGGATATGCATGTTGAATTGAAATACCAGGAAAGAAGTACTTTAACAGTAAGCGTAGTGTTGCATCTGGTCCATTTAGACTATGCTGAAGTTGTTAATAGATTGTTCCAATATGTAGTGCTGCTAATGACTACTAAATTCTTTTTGCTGTTGAGTTTCTTAAGATTTTATTTAGTAAATTGTGATATCTGCATAACGTGATTTTAATAAAAACAGTAAAAATTGAAAACATGACTGCTTAGCTTCCAGTTAGGCTCCTGAACAGTAGCAGCCTTGTGGTTTAAAGGTTCTGTATACTTGTGACTTCTGTTAGTCTGCTGAGCTTTCTTTTTTCTGGAGATGGCAACCCTTTTCTTAAGGGGAATCTCTTAATATTTGAGGGTCACAGAAAGTAAATGACAAAATGGTGTGTCTGGAAGTAGTATGTGTTTCTATTTATATACACAATTTTTATTAATTTCTCTAGTGATTGTTAATTGAAGATCTCCTTCTGTTAGCCAGAAACAATTTATCGTATGCTTTTAATCAATGGAAAAGGATAGACTGCGTTGGACTAAAGAAAATGCTGTTATTACTTCACACACAGACCAGCCCCCTTTGTTTTTTAATAGGGCCGTACCAGGACTTCTGGGTAGCAGAGTACATTTCAAGAAGAAATTTTCTGATCCAGTGGAGCATGGCCAGAGGCACACTGCAACTAAAAGAGAGCTAGCAACAGGTCGTAAGGCCATGATGAAGCTAGCAAGAAAAATGTCTGGCTGGTTTCTGAGACGTACAAAAGCGCTTATCAGTGATCAGTTGCCAAAAAAGGAAGACAGAGTAAGAGTGCCTGCACATTTCAAATACAGTGCTAATGAATATATCTATTCTTTTTTGTTCTTGTTGTATTTTCTCTCTTTCATCATGCCTGTAGTAGTTTATGGTTTTCTTTTGGACTTAAGAAGATCCAGAGCCTTGGAAAAAATGCACAAGCAGTAGTGTGCTTTGTTCACGTAATTACTATGATTGCGTGTTGAAATGGAGTTAATCGAGCATGAAAATGCTCAGCTAGACTTCTGACTAGTGATTTACACATGTATTTTATGTGGACTTTTGTACTTATCCGTGCAAACCCAATGCAATGTATGCAGATCTCTTGAAATTCTATGTAGGACTTCTGAATTTGCAGCTTGACACTTTATGCATGGAACAGTATGCTTTTATTTTTTAACTCCTTCATTTTAGGTCACTAAATAAAAGAAAACCCCCAAACCTAAAGCTGATTGTTGATAGGTCTGTAATCCTGGCCATCCAGTGCTAATGTAAACATTATATGAAGTGATAATACTTTATAACTATAGGTAAGCGTTCTTATAAATTCTCATTACATATATTTGTGCTTTCTTCCTAAGTAGGCAAATATGTCAGTTTGCAGCTGGTTTTGTTTTCAAAATTTGGTATTTATTCTTCATTCTCAGTGTATAATAATGTCATCTAAACTGTCTTTGGAAGGAAAGATTAACACAAACGTCAGTCAATAGCTTTTCTAAATCTAGCAGGTTTTATTCTTTTCATTCTCTTGTTAATGTGAGTATATGTTCAAGTTACTGCTGTATTATTATAGCTCAGCATGGTGCTGCTGCTGTGTGGGTGGCCTAGGTTGAGGAATGATCTTGGGATTTCTGTCTCCTGCTGTTTAAGACTAAAGATGTCATGGAGATGCCACCCATGGTCACTAAGAAGAGGGATAAGAGTTTTGGCCATAGCACTGTGTAGATCCTTGCCTTCCCGTTGCTTATTCTGTTTGTCCTGCCTTTGGTAGTGCCCTACAACAGCTAGTGCCTAAAAAGAGGAAAGAAAGCATAAATTAAGCAGCTGGCAAGCAGAGGGGAATCCGTAATTACAATTATCCATTTATTTCTCTCGCTTTTTCCCTCCTCCTCCTCCTATACCCCCAGAAAAGCCAGATTGAAAGGTTTATAGAAATCTAACAGCAAATTCTTGTAGCTTGATGTTAATATTTTTTGTAGAATTTTGCAAGGCAATAAAATAAGTATACATACATTTTGGCTAAAATTTCATTCTATTTTGGTGTGAAGATCCACATTTTTTCATTCAGTGTTTCCTGTAACTATTTAGGCAAATACACTCTTGTTTTCTTCACTCTTTATTTTTGATGTTCCCTGGTTTGTGTTATTTGATGCAGTGCTGTTTGGCTTTTCATTGTATACTGCACATAGTTGTGTTTTTGGGGTTCTCTTTGGCAGACGGTGTACTGTTCCCTGACTGAGTTCCAGAAAGCAGTGTACCAGGCTGTGCTACAGACAGAGGATGTAAACTTAGTACTACGAGCAGGAGAGCCTTGTAGCTGCAACAGTGGCCGTAAAAGGAAGAACTGTTGTTACAAAGTAAGAACTTGCACTGTTTGGATTGTAGAACCTAGCCTTTCTGGTTTTCTCAAGAGACTCTGCCGATGAAGAGCTGATTGAAATGGCTGCATGGTCATAGGCCATCTGTTTGGGAAATCCTGACTGGAAACTGGACAGGTGGCTGCATCGCGAGCATGATGGGAGTTAGGTAATTTGGGATTACAGCAAAGCTGCTTCGCATGCCCTGAGCAAGTGGTTGTTATTTATGCAGTAGATTCTGGATGCGTTGTATTAGTAAGTGCACCTGTAATATAGTTTATGTTGGCAAGGGTATTGCATTGGGATGTTCAGTATGTCAGGCGCGCTGCTCCCATGCGTCTCAGGTGGTCCGTGCAGAAGCTGCAAATCCTGGCATCCTGGACCCAGCAGGTCATGTGGGCTTTGCTTGTGTTATAACTCCAGTTGGATTGTGTCTTTCTGTGGCACTAAACATGTACTTTGCTTTGCTTCGTTGAAGGGAGAACAGTAGCCATAGAGCACAAGCAGAACTTCTGTTCACTAGTAAAAGCTCTGCAGATTTCTTCTATCTTCTCTGGACTTCTTTAACACTTGATTAGTCTAGCTTTTTATTTGTTTCGCCCACATCATTCAGTAGGCTCAGATGAAGTACGTCTTTTATTAAACATATAGAAGCGTATGTGTCATACTTGCTTCTCCTTATTTTCGTTCTATCCTGTTTTGAATCTTGTGTAGTGGTTTGGGTTTTTTCTCCAAATGATGTAGCTTGTTCAGTCTTCTGCATCTTTCTTTAAAAACAGTCCCCCTCTCAGCCTGTTTAATATTCCATGGGTACTAGCATGAGTTCTCTGCAGGCTTCTGTTTCTTGTGATGTTTTGTACAAAAAGTAAAATGCTGTTGAACTTGATTCACAAAGGGCAGTAGGCAGGCCTGCAGATGCTTAAGTGCTCTTATGGACTGTCTTATTTCAAAGTTAACTGTGAAATTTAGTAACTTGAGAAGGAAAATGAAAATGAATATTGGTTGAATCAGCCAACCATAACCAGAAAAATAGCTGATGCCGTTGCTGCTGCTGCATTGTAGAACTTTTGAAGTTGTTTGAATTATGTTACTTAACATGTTTATATAGCTTTACTATTCTCTACAGCAAAAATGTATAAAGTTAACTGTTGTAGGATAAGAAGTCATTCAAACAGTTCTTGATGTGATTTGCATTTAAATCACTGGCAAGTGCTCCAGCCGCACCGCACAAGTCACAGAAGGCAAAGGGAGGGACTGGGAGAATGAAGAACTGCCCACCCTAGGAGAAGATGAGGTTCGAAACCATCTAAGGAACCTGAAAGTGCACAAGTCCGTGGGACCTGATGAGATGCATCCCTGGGTCCTGAGGGAGCTGGCAGATGAAGCGGCTGAGCCACTATCCTTCATATCTGAGAAGTGCTGCTGGCAGTCTGCGGAAGTTCCCACCGACTGGAAAAGAGGAAACGTAACACCCATTTTTAAAAAGGGGAAAAAAGGAAGACCTGGGAGACTGCAGGCCAGTCCTCACCTCTGTGCCAAGCAAGATCATGGAGCGGATCTTTCTGGAAACTATGCTAAGGCACATGGAAACCAAGGAGGTGATTGGCAACAGCCAGCATGGCTTCACTAAGGGCAAATTGTGCCTGACAAATTTGGTGGCCTTCTGTGACGGGCTTACAGCATTGGTGGATAAAGGAAGAGCAACTGACGTCATCTACCTGGACTTGTGCAAAGCATTTGCCACTGTCCCGCACGACATCCTTGTCTCTAAATTGGTGAGATGTGGCTTTGATGGATGGACCACTCGGTGAATAAGGAATTGGCTGGATGGTCACACTCAGAGACTTGTGGTCAATGGCTCCTTGTCCCAGTGGAGACCAGTGATGAGTGGCATTCCTCAGGGGTCGGTATTGGGACCAGCTCTGTTTAACGTCTTTGTCAGCGACATGGACAGTGGGGTTGTGTGCGTCCTCAGCAAGTTTGCCAACGACACCAAGCTGTGTGGTGCGGTTGACATGCTGGAGGGAAGGGATGCCATCCAGAGGGACCTTGGCAGGCTTGAGAGGTGGGCCCATGCGAACGTCATGAAGTTCAACAAGGCCAAGCGCAAGGTCCTGCACGTGGGTTGGGGCAATCCCAAGTATATAAATACAGGCTGAGTGATAAGTGGATTGAGAGCAGCCCTGTGGAGAAGGACTTGGGGGTGTTGGTTGACAAGAAGCTCAGCATGACCCGGCAATGTGTGTTTGCAGCCCAGAAAACCAGTTGCATCCTGGGCTGCATCAAAAGAAGCATAACCAGCAGGTCAAGGTTACCCAAAGCCTACCCAAACCAATCTGTGATGATTTTAAAGTTACTGTCTTTCTGTCTGCTCAGGAATTCTTGGTTATCTTAGCAATTTCTGTAGATATCGTGGTATCTGTAATGTTTGGTAAGCTATGAACATAGTTGTCGGTTCTTTTTTCTTTTTGAGATGTTTTCTATTAATAAGATCACAAAGTTGAGGAAAAAAAAAAACCTGCTGCATTTTTGTTAGAAATACAGTATGCACCTCTTTGGGATCAGTAATAGTACTACTTAGAATTGCTAATGCATTAAACCTTGTAAGAGTATCAATTTTTTAGATTATTTTTTATTTTCAGGAATATTTGTTTGCATAAACATTCTCTCTTTTTTTTTTTGTAGGTAAATGCTCATGGTGAAACAATTAAGTCACTGTGCTTCAGTTACCTGACAATCCTACAGAAGGTTGCAAATCATGCTGCACTGCTGCAGACGGACAACACTAGCAAGCAGCAGGTTAGTTTCAGAAGTATCTAAAAAATGGACTTGTGGAAAATGCGATGAAAACTCTTGAATGAAAATTGCTTCTGGCCTCATTTTTAAGTCTTAACTAACTGAAATTAAGATATTTTGCAAACTTTGTTTTCCATTCAGTAATTCAGAACGCAGCCATTATAGGTTGAGGTGTTACACAACAGTAAGTTCATTTAGTGATGCTTATCTGAAAATAAGGGTTATAGAAACATTGGAGAACTTTAGGAGGGAGAGTAATTTTTAGTGATTTCTAGGAGTGCCATTTCTGTTCCATTTATGACAAGTGCCTAGTAAGAGGAATATCTTCGTGCAAAGAAATAAATAATAGCCAATTAGAATGTGTGGGAGTTTTTTTCTCTAGTACTTTATATTCAGACCTGAGCTTCTTTAATTAATGAGAAACATGTATTAGTAGATAATGCTCAACAAGAGAACAGTATTAGTTTATCTTATTGCTGTGGCAAGTAACGACCCACAAACAGCAGAATTTTTAAAAATGCCTGTATGTGAATCTTAAGATCCAAGAATGAGCAAAGGGATTTAGGGGTGTTAACCGCTACCTCTCAGAAGTCACAAAGGAATGGAAATGAGAAAATCCTAGCTAATTTTGGCAAGTTTGTGCCATTAAAGCAGTTTTGCTTTTTAGGTAATGTTACTATTAGTGTCCAGGGCCTTACATGCAGTATATACCCAAATGTTTTCAGTGGGTTTTTTTGTATATTGTATATGTAGTTTTTGTTATAACAACATTGGAGATGTTATAACAATATTTAAATATGTTATAAGATATTTAAATAGCTACGGAAATAACAATATATAAGTATTTTGAGACTTACTGTCTTTTACGGCATACATAGTTATTAACCTCTCCAAAATCTAGTGAAGACACTGATATTTTGTACTATTTCTTACCTCTAATACTAAAGTCCATCACATGTGTTATTCTTAGGTGAGCGATAAGATGTTTTCTGTTTCTCTGGAAAAGTAGACTTGAAGTGTGTGGTCATGTTCAAGTTCAGAGCTACCCAGATTCTAGCAGTGGAGCTTTACATGGCTTTTGAACAGTTTAAATGCATTTCCCTTAATGTTTTTGGTCATATTGGTGGGACAATATGTAATTCCCATATTAGCTTATCATGCCAGAGGGTCAAGAGAAATACTGGTACACAACTGTTGAGTAATGCAAACCTCAACCCAAGAGAGTTCTTCAGACTGACACTTCTAGCCAGTCCTATTTCAGTCTCTGCCCTACAGAAGAAATTTTGGGCATCTCTAGTAACTAGAATCCACAGTTTCAGATTAAGATCCTCTTTTTTTTTTAAATTAAGCAAACCAAAACACCCAGGAGATGTTTTATCCAGCACTTCTGTAGTGAACTGAATAAAAACATGTAACTCTTTCTGCTTGAGTTACTTCAGCAGATCACTTGTTTCAACCTGTTTAACTCCTTGTATAGCTTAGCGGTATCCCAATGTAGCTCTAATTTTTAATGCCTATTCAAACTTTCTGCTTTGCTTCCAGGAAGCACATATCAAACGGGTGTGCAGCCAGGTATTTTCCAGTTTTCCAGATTTTGTGCAGTTAAGCAAAGATGCAGCCTTTGAAACAATTTCAGATCCGAAGTACAGTGGAAAAATGAAGGTAAACCTGCACTTTAGAAGAAAAATACATATTAGTAATAGATCTGCTGCTGTAGTATATGGATATAAGAATACTAATAGTAATAGATCTGCTGCTGTAGTATATGGATATAAGAAAATGTACACCTAATAGTTGTGGGGTTTTAATCATTCTGTTTATGGTGGTAGTACCACAGCAGGTACCTCCTGTCATGGATGGGGTGCCTGTGGGCAAAGACTGGATAAGAATAATCTGTGATGCAAAGATATCCTAAGACGTTAGCTTCACATATTTAGTGATAGGCATGGAAATGGCCCTTACAGTCAAGGGGGTTGGGGCCATAGTATTATGACAGGTAGTTCCATGAAACCATCAACTTGGTGGCAGTCGGAAATATTTGGGAAAGTAAAAGAGAGGAAACCAGAATCATTATGGACTTAGTGATTTGTGCACACCTTCAGTATTGTGGGTAGTTCCAGTCCCTTCTCTCAAAAAGCATATGTTAGATGTTGAAGAGTTTCATAAAGGGCCACAAAGGTGATCAGTACTGTGGGACAAAAGCAGCCAAGTAGGCTGGGACTCTCCAGCCTGGAAAAAATGTCTTAGGATGGATTTGAGAGGGACCTACACAATCATGAGTAGCATGGAACTGGTGAAGATGTACTGAGTGCTTTTTTCTAACCCTTTGGACATCAAAGGAAGCTAATAGGAGCCACACTAAAGATGAACAAAATAAACGTGTTAAGTGTAAACCTGTAAAACTCCTTACATCACAAACTGTGCCTTTCTCTGATTTTGGAGGGGAACAGGATGAATAACTGAAAAAGATGTGTAATGTAGCTCATGAAAAAGAAAACCATACTAGTTTAGGAGAGTTCCTGCACTGAGAGTAACTGGAGGGTGAGAAGCTATGCAGAATGGAGTGTACTATATTTTTGCTCTTTATAAACCTGGATATTCACAGTTGCTGGTTGGGACTGGCAGGGAGGCAGTGGCAGGGCTCTGGTTTTTTAACAGAAATGGTTGTTATCACTTTATTGATCTGTTATTATGCAAGCAACATCTTTCTTTTCTGTTATTACATACATGTGAGAGGCCTGCATATTAGCTTTGTCAACTTTACTGTTAAATTAGCTACCAGCAAATATTTAATACATACCTGTAAAAACTAAGTCCATGATCTTTGGTGGTGCTTATGAAGCTCTTCTTTTATTGGTTAAAACTAGTTTTCCTTTCTCGAGAAATTTGTCTCTTGGGGCTATTGCATACTTCACTCCAGCACCGCCTTAAAACGTTTTCATTATGTGTTTTTTGACACAGTAGTGAACAACACAGGCAAGCAAAAATGCCTTAGTTAAGACAGAGGTTCCAAAATTATGTGCCTTTAAAGCCTGCTGCTTACAGAACTGCCTATTGGGAGGAATCTGTTGCAAACTGTGGCCATAAGTCTGAGTTGCTTCTGGGACAGCATAGTCTGCAGTGTCTTCTCAGGGGGTGCAGCTGGCTGTGGCTGTGTGGGTTGGGTGTAACCTTGGCTGGTAGCAGTAAGGCTCTTCTCATGCTTCTGTGCAGTGGCCTTGGGTAGTAAGGAAGAAGGTTCTGCTATTGCTGTGCCAGACTAAGAGCATAACTGAGGTGGCAAGAGAGCAGAGGCTGTGATCATCTTAAGTATACTGAACTTGTGCTGATGGCTTGACACTGATGAGATGTCAGCCAGGTTGAATGTTTACTTTTGATGTTGAGGAGATCCACACAGTTAGAAAAATCAGTCTCTGACCTACCAGTAGATAACTGCCAGGCCAATTTACATTTCTGGATAATTTGCCCAAACATAAGTAGAAAGAGATTAGAAATACGTGATTAAAAATAGTGAGCTACTAGCATGATCATAACTCCTGTGGTTTTTTTGTTGTTAGTGAATCATCTAATGTTCATCTTCATTCTATCTCACTAGAAACTTTCCTGATATATTATGCTTTTCATTTAATTTTCGATCTTTTAGCTTGTTATCAGTCTATACTGATCAATATTCCTTTATTTCAAGGTATTTTTTAATATAGGTTGTAGGTAATAGTAAAAAAAAAAAAAAAAGCCAAAGCAAGACAGAGAAATCCACAAGTCCCCCAAAAAAAGACAAAACCCAAACCCTAAATAAGCACAAATTCCTGAGAAGAGCCGAGGTGTGGAGATTTTCCATTTTTTAAAAAAAGTGCAGTGTATATCATGGGAAACCGGATTTTAAAATCCGATCTTGTGTTTTTGAAATAATGGTTATATTGAAAAATATTTCTTCAGTATGTTTGGTAGATGAGAGGTAAGTGCAATATAAACTTCCGTAGAAAACTAGGAAAGGAAATAAAAAAAAGTTGCTGTAATTCTTTCACAGAACATTCTACTACTCTGACCTTTTTAAAAAGTCAGATCAGGCACTACACTGCAGTATTAGTAGGCAAAGGTACAAAGCAATATGGACCTTTCTTTCCTCCAACCAAAGAAATTCTGATCTTATGTTTTTATGAGGGGTTCTGCTTGTTTGATTTGTTTTTTACTTTATGAATTGTAGAATAGAAGCATTTTCAAATGCTGCATTTATGACAGCCCAGTAGACTTACAGAATATTTTTCCACTGTTGATGACCTCTGGTTTTGTATATGTGATGCTTTGTTTTAGAAATCTACAGTATGTTTCAGTCCATTGCAAACTGGACCCAATTTATCTAAGAATTATTGACAGAATTGCTTACATTGAGAGAAATTGGCCTGCTTTCTCTTTTGAGGGGAACTTGAATTTTGGGTCAGTTCATGAAATACATCTTAGTGTAAACAGAATATTCTGGATTGTGTGGTGACATCTCTGTGCCTGGAAGGAGGAGTTTTATGTAGTGGGCCAAGTAGCCATCATTGAAAAATAAGGTGGTTTTTGAGTCCATTAATTTTGACTTCAGAATAATTGTGATGCAAAAAATTGGTTCATATGTGTCTGGTGGTGTGGTGGTTTGGTTGTTTTTGTTTTGTTTTGTTTTTTCTGCTGATTGCATTGGAGGTTTGTCCTGTGAGAAAATACTGTCTAACTTTTTTGTTTTCTATTCTGAACTTAAAAAAAAAAAAGCTGTTTGGGAAGATTTTGATTTTTATGCTCTGGAAGCAAAGTCATTCAGAAGGTATTTAAATATAGAAGGTCCTCTTACCATCAGAAAGTAATCAGAGGAGAGCCAACAGATACTAGAGCTTAAAAACTACTTTTTATATTTTTAACATGTTTATTTGGAAATAAATGAACAAATGATAGTAAAATGTTTTTCATAGCCGTGTCCCACTGTAGTCTTTACATTTTCTGTTCTATAAATAAATTCTAGGAACTAATTGAAATACTTCTGTAACTTTCATCTGATAGTATAGACTGAATAGGTATTATCTAATCCTTTAAATTACAGGCTACTCAGAAGTTTTGGCACAGGTGATTATTCTTTTGTAGATGAGCATATTTGCAAAGGAAAAGTTTGTGGCATTTATTTGAATTTATTCAGGGTGCGGGGGGGAGGGCTGGGTTTTGTCTATGAAGTTTAATATCTAAGCAGTTTTAACTGTTTTACAGAGCTGAAAAGGTTAACCTATCAACTTAAAATATCTTCTGTTCTCTCACCAAGCAGAGATAAAAAACACAGGGAAACATACTTTTTTGTATTATGGAATGTGCCTACTGCCACCAGTAAAACTAGAATTGCTTGAATGTAAGTGTGAGAGAATGGCATATTGGTGTCCATGTCCTACCTTGTGCTGTGGCTGCAGTCATCTCTGTGTGTTTTGCAAGCTGTAGCATTTACAATGTGCTACCCCAGGTTTTCTGTTCTGAATTTAAGATTATAACAAGAGCCTGGAAGGAACAGTCCCTGTAATCCAAATGTACACGTACAAGCATTGGTGGTACACCTATGACTCTTAATAGGTCCTTGTTACAGTGGGAAATAGGTAATAATGCAGTAACGTGATCTAAGCTTCAGCTTTTTTTGTGGAATTATCCCCTCATTTTCAATCATGCTGCAGAACATACAGTTTTCAGAAGACTTGCTTACACTTTCTATTGCAAGGTGAATTTCATGCCTAGATTTTTAACCTGAAATATTGAATATTTGAGAATTGAAATGAAAGGAGTGTGCTGCCTTGTTTGGAAACCACCATTTTTCTGTCATGAATTAAGACAGTTTGGACCTGCAAAGTGCAAGGACAAATGATTCCATTGCTTTTGAAACACAAAGATTGCAGACTGTCCATACGGAAGTATTGGGGACTGCTTGGAAAAAAAGTCAAGATGAATGAGGGTAGTTTTAAAAGCCTGCAGTAATTCTCATTACTACCTTGTCTGATTGTTAAAATTCTGGCTCAGAGAGACTCTATATGCTTTCTAATTGAAAAGGGCTATTAAATGTCTGGGTACTTGAAATAATTTTTTTTTTTTAAACTACACATGTAATATTTCCACAGACTTCCATTTGTGCAGTTTTGGAATACTGTTCTTAATACACATCTCCTGGATTGATTTATTTATTTTTGCCTTGCATATTATCATTAGTTCAGTGGGAAAATGGAAGTCTATCAGAGCACCTTGCAAATAATAGTAATTTCTGCCATTAAACATAAACCTAACCCAGGCAGGCATGGTTTTGAAGGCTTAAAAACACTGTAGGGTAACTTGGACATCTGTATACAAACAAAGTATTCTCAAATGTGAGAGGTAAAAATTTCATCAGTCAGGCAACTCACAATGTGTAGTAATGGGGAGATAGGCATTTGAATCCATGTGGACTCTTACAAAGTGCATGTAACTTTTGCTTGGGTATGACGAAGTATTTCTTTTTCCGACCAACAGCTTCCAGGATAATACTCTGGTGTGCAAGCACAGAATTTATTACTCTTTGGTGCAAAATCATTCATTACTTTTCCCTGTTTGTCAGAGCTGTTCTTTACTCCAGAATATCTGAAATCTCAGTGGGCATGACATTGATCCATTTTATTTAAACAAACTGGGTGGATTTGTTTGTTTGTTCTCCTATAGGAAATTAATTATTTGACCTGTACTTTAATAATAACAACAGTAATACAGTAGTAAAACTCCTTCTACCTTAAAAGCATGTCACTGTTTTTCTTCTGTTTCTTTATGTGGCTAAATAAAATGCAAATGTAAGTCATTTAGCTCTTGCTAAATTACCTGATGCGGATTTTTTCTCAGTAAAATAAATCCTGGTTTATATGTTCTTGTACAATGAAACCAGGCAAGAATTATCTTGTTTCTACCTTGTTTTCACTTAAAACTGGCTGGCTAACATATACAAAAGGGCTTGTAAGTGATGTATAATTACTGTTTTATATTCTAGACATTATCCAGAACTGTAAAATTAATATAAATATTCATCATTATTTGGTTATCAAAGATTTGTTAGGCTTTTACTGAAATCAGTGTTGATTAACTGTTTGTTTATCACTGAATAAATATAAATTTTAAAACACTTATTGCCCAGTGGGAGAAAGCTACAGACATGGTACAGAAAATTCCTTCTTCCCCTTTGTGTGTTGCTTCTGCACGGTACTCTGAAGCTGCCATTGCCAGATGTGGACATGCTCCTGTTGAAAATAACAGTATCACTATTATACACAAGGCTCTGGATTATTTGCTTCCTCACCAGAAGAACATTGTGTGTGGGCGGATTATTGGCATTTCGGGGTCTGTGCAGAGTCTGGGAAGCTGGATCCTACTGTAAACAGAGCAACAGACAAGAGTGGGAGCGGGGAGGGGCATAGATCTCACTGATTATTTTAAGAAGACAAGTTCCAAGAAGTTCTGAACTCAGATGTAGTACAGAAAACTTAAAACAGACCTTCATGTTTTCAGGGGAATTCTGTGGATTTGTTAAATGCAAAAATTCACAAGGTGAGCTAGTGCACGAGATAAGTAATATTTTGTTGCCCTGACATAAATAGCTTCTGAATTTACCTGTTAGTGATATGATTGCCTTTTTACAGCAGGATTTCCATGTAGATCACTGAAAAATGCATAGGTCCAGCATCTCCATTACCTTTGGCACATTCATTATGTTAGTAATGTTTTTTGTTAAGCCTCTGTTTAGCTTTGCAAACAATTAATTACAGTGTAGCCTGTTTAAAGGTTGAAAACACAAGTAAGTGTGTGTGAGATGACCTGTAGATAAAACCTCTTCATTTGTATTCTGTTGTTCGTTTACAGGTCCTTCAGCAGCTTTTAAATCACTTCCAAAAAACCAAGGATAAGGTTCTTCTTTTCTCCTTTTCCACAAAGGTGAGCTCCATATGATTTTTATCAATTAACTGCAGCAGTGAGTTCTGAAGCGTAAAGCACTGAGATGACAGCTGTCAACCACATTTCCTTTCTCTCTGTACTACGGGAAATAATGATGAGGACAGTGTGCTGTGCTCCAGAAGCATATTGAAACCTTACGTTATCTCTTGATAAAAATGGTGACAGCAAAACAAATGTAACACTCTGCCTTCCTTAGAGCTTTTAAAATTCTTGTATTACTTCAGGTGTAGATAGCTCATACTGAGCTCAGCTGGTATGTCTTGAGTTAGAGCAGTGTCACAGCAAATTATGATGGAAGTATCATACAATCTTTGTGTTAGCACTGGAAGTACTTAAATTTCCTCTGTTCTGCTGGTTTTTGACCATCAGCAGTGATGAAACTTACACCCTGAGACTTACTACACTAGTTGGTTTGAACTTAAAACAGAGTTTAATTGGAGCTAGAGGTGTATGCTCATTTCACTTTTAAAGGACTTGCACCTTGGTTTTCTTGTTAGGGAGTAATGTGTTTCCTGAAATGGTGCAATCTATAGTATGGTTTTCTTTACTTAAATATTTGTAATGATAGCACTAAAAAGTGCTAAAAAATAATAGTGTGAATGACAGGTCAGAGTCTTAAATATTTAATAATTTTGTGGCTTTAAGGAAGTCTGCAGGTTTAATATTTAGATGCTGTAGTAAAATGCTCATGTGTCTTAGGCTGTGCTTCAGGTTGTTCAAGACCAGACTGACTGCTGGTTACTGCGGTCTTTCACTCCATCCCTCTGAACTCTGTGTGTTTCTGTGCTGGCTGTGGTGCTCATTTACTGTATTTCACGTTGTTGTAACTTGCTAAGATGGTAGGAAACTGTTAAAAGTTGTCTGCCAGCTTATTGGGTTGAACTGATTCAGCATCACTTAGAGAAGAGACAGGCAGCCAGGGTTGGAGGACTGAGTGAGACCACAGCAGACCAACATTAATCACCTTGAGTGCTGTAGAATCACAGCTAACGAGAGTCAAGGATGTTGATACCAAAATGGTGAAGATCTACTCTCATTTTCAATCCTTGGTCTATTGCAAATATATTTGGGAAACATGGCCTCTGTGATTATGTTTAATTAAAAAGATAATAGTAAGCACTTAATCTTTTTTTTTTTTTTTATTTTTCCACCCAGTTGCTAGATGTGCTGGAACAGTACTGTATGGCATCTGGGCTAGATTACCGAAGACTTGATGGAAGTACAAAATCAGAAGATAGAATCAGAATTGTAAGAGAGTTCAACAGCATTCAAGAAATTAACATATGTCTTGTATCTACAATGTAAGAAAATTTAACTTGTAGTCTGTTTCATTCTGCCTTTCTAGTGCTTAGTAAACAGGTTACTCTGCATTTTGACTGATGACCTTGTGAGGGGTCACTTTTTTAAGGAAGTGAATTGTTCTCTTGTCTGTTAGTAAACACAGACTCACTGCTGTGGTCTGAAGCTTCTTAAAATATCTGGAGAATTCCTCCCTTCCCTTTTCCTCTGCTTTATGAGGACTTCTAAGATCTGAAGCAAATGGGTCTTCTGAATCCTAGTTTTAAATTTCCAGTTGCTGTAGGAGCAAGGAAACAGTTTTAAAACATTATTATTATTATTATCATCATTATTATCATTATTATTCTTCTTATTAAAACATTATTATTCTTATTATTAAACCATCATTATTATTATTAAAACATTATTATTATTATTAAAACATTATTATTAAAACATTATTATTAAAACATTATTATTAAAACATTATTATTTCATTATCCACAAAAAGCTTTCATTTTATTGTAGACAAACTCAATTTCTTGTACTGTACTAGTAGAATTAGCAAGTGAGTGTGAACTTGGAATGCTATATTGAACTGAAAAATTATGTCTTGGTGTTACTGTAATTTATTAACCATGTTAATTAGCATATGTCTATTTAAACTACTTCAAACAATCCTTGATTGTCTTTTAAAAATGTATTTACCTATTAGATCTGCTTAGCAATCTATGATGGATAGTGAATTCTTTTGAAATAGAGCAATATGTTCAACTAAAATTAATGAAATTATGAGGACTATTTTTTTCTTTTTTTCTTTTTTTTTTTTTTTATTTTTAATTCTGGCTACTTCTGTGTTTCATCTTGAATGAAGTTTGTTACCAGGCAAGGGCAGAAAGGGAACAAAGAGAAGCTTTAATCTTCCTGCCCAGAGGAAAACTCCGTGAAACTCAATGAAAGTGCTGTTCTTGCCTATACAGTCACTTTAGTCCTTTATTGAAAGCGTGCATGTTGGAGTTAGATAGGAGGATCCACACTACCTCTGTTTAATTAGAAGTCAGACATAATCTTAAAGACTATTGCAAGTGCATGTCAGAACTGTCTTCAGATACTTGCTGGTGTATGTGGGCAGGGTTTTAAGAGGTTTGTGGTATTGGTCATGCACATTTGTTTGTAATCTCCATCAACTGTGGAATCTGGCCATCAGCTTCCCTAGGTCCCTAAGAGCTTTGTGAGTCCCTGTTCCTTGTCTCTGAAGACAGCAGGGAATTACCACGTCCGTAGCATAAGGAAAGACTCTCTAGTTTGTGCTTCTACCAGTCTAGTTGTGTGATCATAACCTTTTCAGTTCTTTTCCATTAACTTATATAGAAATACAAATGAAGGTCGGGTAAACAGAGATGGACTTTCTCCTCTCTGTTATGAGAGCTCGTGAATACAGAGACTGGTGAGCTTTCAGTGCCGGCTGGTGGTGCTTGAGACGCAAGTCTTGATTCTGTTGTTTTTAGTGTTTCTCATCTTACTGAGTGAATGGAAGAAACGAACAATGATGGAATTGCAGTCAATATAACTAGTGTTTACTAAGCAAAATAGAAGGTACAATTATTTGTGCAGTTTATCACAGATAACAAGAAGTGATCTTTTTGCTTGCTTGATATACAGTAATGGAAGCAGACTTGGTAATTGTTTGGAAATCAGAAAGTGATTTATTCTAGTTCTACTCTGCAAGAGATGCATCTTTCCTCTTACTCAGATTTCAGGCATTAGGACTTTACAGTATATTATGGTAAGTTGACAGAATTGGGTCATACTCTTCTGTCTGTACTTTCTTGCAAAGTTTTTGGCCAACTGTTCTGTGTAGTCAACTTGTATGTATTCTGAAAGTCCCATTGCTTGGAGAGCCAAATGTTGATTTTTGCTGAAGATACTTGCACAGGCTTTTGGCTACAGAAATACATTCTGCAAAGGATGAATTCTCCGCATAGTGATCTTGAATCTGGCATTATATTCCACTGGCACAGTTAACATACAGCTTTAAACAGGAAGCTGAATCTGTAAATTAGTGAGTTACAGTGCAGACAGTGGTGATGAATTCACTATTAAATTTACAATGTTCCTGGTTTATATTCCATTTTTTCTATACCAGCAAAATGCTATTTCTGCCTGGAATTGCCGATGTATCACCTGTAAACATTTGGAAATCTTGATTTTAATTGGTTGGTGAGTTTTTTGAGAAATGGGGCCTTAAACAATAAAATAAAAAATAAAAATCTGTCTATCTGTATAGCTTGACCTCACGTCTTGCAGTTAATGTTAGTATCAAACACAGTTATATAGCTATCCATAATGCTTTTATAGATAGCTATGACTCCAATACAGCTATATGGATAAATATATTTTATGGGTGTTGACAGAAAATATGATTGATTTCTTCAGAGCTTGTAAATTCCATCAAACCATTAGGTATATGTCATGAATTTCAGCCTTGAGCTCTATGGAAAAATAGGTATACATCTGTTGGAACTGCTAAGGCTCATTAATTATAATCTATTTCAGAATACTGCAGTCCTGTGCGGGTGTTGCTGGGAAAATATATGATTATTTGGAAGAAGAGAAGGGGATTTGGGAGCATGCTTAGAAACATTAAAATAATTGCTGGAGTTGCTATAACTTGATGGGGAGTGTCAGAGCTTGCAACTCCATTGACACTGATTAGCCTGAAGAAGGGGAACTGTATATGTACAATAGTGAAGTCTACATAGTCCTGTTCCATCATAGTGTTCTGGAAGAAATAAAAGCAGTGAGTATTCCCACCTTTAAAGCTAAATTGCTCTTTCCAGGTTTTCCATGCTAGTCTTCCTCTAGATTAATTCCTCTGGGATAATTATAAATTAAAATCTATTTCTGCTTCTCTGGGGGTTTTTTATGTAAAGAGAAGTGCTTAGATGATGAAGAGATGATGGTTACAGAAATTTTTAGACAGTTTTTTATTATGAAACATTACAGTATACACTTCCATTCTACCTGCAGCATTCTCAATTACTGGGCTGCTGTCCGCTTCTTTTACAGGGCTTTTTTTAACTTGAATTCTTCACAGCTATGTTGCAAATAATTTTTAATGAGCATGCAATCAAATTCAAAAGAACTCTCAGCTACGAGATATCACTCAAACAGAACTTATTAACTATAATAAACTTACCTCAGTAAATAGAATTACATAGTCAAAGCTTTCATGGAAACTTTCCTAATGTGATACTGTTTTGTAATTTCTGAACATGGAGGTATTAAGTTGTCAGTGGCAGGATAGAAAAACAAGCCATTTATTTAACACACTGTGCAGTTTTAAGTAAGATGATCTTTTGAAAACTGTTGTTTGTAACACAACTGCTATGAGACCTTTCACACAGGGATCTTCATTTGAGCCATATTATAGTAATTTGCATGGACCATCTTGCAGTAATGACTAGCAGCTAGTTGAAATGATAGTTAAAATGGAAGATATTCTTTACAATGCACAAACTATTAAAATGGAAGATATTCTCTACAATGCACAAACTAACTACTGCATTCATTCTGCCTATGAAGGATATAGCAGCCATTCTTTTTCTGTTTTAGAGTATCTGAATTTTTGCGGCATTCCTAAAAATATGGAAAGGTAAAATCTTTATAAAGCTAAGTATCCTGTTTAGTTAATCTTTATAGTCAGTCTGTTTTACTTGCACTAAGGCTTTGCACTGAGGTTTAATTCATATTTCAGTTCCAAATATTGCAATTTTTTATGAGAAAGTATTTGGAAAAACATGTTGACTTAACGTTTCAGTCTGACTGCAGGGTTGGTTTCGTAAGATGAGAGGCTGAATTCTGTCCTCACTAAAAAGAAATACACCAAAATTCCAAAATACAGTAAGGTATTCTGAAAAATAAAAATATTTTTATTCAGCATTTCAAACTTTGAGAACGCTCATCCTCCGGAAACCTCCGTTAATATTGGCAGGTTCCCACATCCTCTCCCTTTCCAGATTTAACTAACCCAACACCAGGCCACACCTGGAAGGAAGAGGCCACAACTGTATTTACATTGACAAGGATTCCATGAAGACCAAAAAGCGGTGGGGCTCCATAAGCTTTTGGTTTCTGTCTTCATTCATTGTTATACCTGGAAACTTTACCTTTCCCACTGCTTTAAACAAGTAGAATATAATGTAATCTGTTAAAACTAGCTGCTTGGTAAATTAAATGGGATTGACTTTTGATTTTGCGGTACCTCATTCAGGAAAAAACCACACTTGAAATTAGTGCTGTCTATGTTAATGTGAAGAATTGTTTTAATAGTTAAATTAATAATAGTATTTAGCGTGTACTTATTTAGGAACTTGCCTCTTTTTGTAGGAATGTTGGTTGAGCCAGGTGAAAAGACTTTTCAGTATTTGGTTGTTTTGCAGCTGGATGAGAAGTGGTATATTCCTCACTTTTGTTCCTATCAAATCATTCACCTATGCACATGCCAAACTCCAAGTAACCGAGCAGTTTTGTTGGATTCAGCAGGGCATTAGTTAGGTACATCAGGTTAGGCATATGCTCAAATTCTTTACTGGCTTGCAGGCTTTACCTGAAAGCAGACTACAGCTGTTGAATGTTTTAAGATGATGTAACTGGTACTCCTGTGACTCCTAACCCCCACAGTAGACAATTTTCTTACAGTGACTTTTTTGCTTGGAATGACCGGTATGATTGTTGCTCATAGGCAGCTGTGTGGCCAACTTCATTTTTAACGGTTGACTTACATACTGTACAAATGTACTTGTGACAGTTGTTAATTCTTATAGATATGACTTACCCTAGACTGTGACCATTTTAGTGGAAGCTGCATAGCATTATTGTCAAAACTATGTACTGGGATTAGAGGAAGTAAAATCTAATGCAGGCTCTTTATTTAAGCTATAGTTTTCCTGCTTCTGTAATGTTAGCTGGCATAAAAGTGGTTATGTATTTCAGTATAATTGTTGGGGGAGTTGGTCTCTGTAGGGCTCCGTGGGTGTGAAATAGCAATCAGGTCTTCTATATTAAGGTGATAGCAGTTGGTTATGACTCAGCTAGTCGTACAGTTTGTAATCTTCTTGATACTTAGGTGAGAAGACTGCATTTTACACCAGTGGTTATTTGAGTACTTGGTGGTTATTAACACAACAGTAACACAAAGCTGTACCCCACTATTTTTAGTATCTCTATTGTGCTCTTTTTTTTTTTATGTTGTGGAAGGGTATGCCAATATGGACCTAATACACTGGGGAAAAAAAAAAAGTTCCGTTTTTCTCACTGTCAGATAGTTCTATTTTTTAATTTTTGTTTTTTAGGGCTGGTGGACTGGGTCTTAATTTTGTTGGTGCCAATGTTGTTATACTGTTTGATCCTACATGGAACCCAGCAAATGATCTTCAAGCTATTGACAGGTACACTCTCAAAGTACAGAACTTGATCTGTGTTGTACTCTTCTTTTGCTTTGATTCTGTAATCTGATTGTCCAACTAAAATTTTCTTCAGGGAAGAAATTTTTTACATAGTCTGACTTGTCCACAAACCAGTAAGAAATGTGCAGCTATGTTATTTTTAGCTTTGTTCTTATTTTTAACCCTGAATTTTACTTCTTGTTTTCCATTTTATTTTTGTGGCCCTGTTATGGTGGGGTCATTAGGAAAAAAAGCCATAGTTACTGTAACTTTTTGTGATCTTGAGAATGTGTGTGTATGTGTAGCTGGATGGCATTTTTGCTTTGTATGCCAGGACAGAGTAGGTTGTAGTTGACCCTAGTTCAAGTGATATTTTGAATTCCAGAATCCTTGAAGAAAAACATTTATGTTCTTTTCTGTTTCACCCTTGTGGAGATTAGTGTCTTTTCAGCACTCACTTCCATCTCTGATGGAAGTGCCATTGGAATATTTCCAGGAATCTGGGTTTTTCTTTCAAGGCTTTTTGACCATAGGATGTTTTCCTAGGAATTCAGGACAGACTTTTGAATAGCTGATGTAAAGAATATTGAAAACCTTCAAAATCCAGTAGATTTATACATTTTCACAAGCAGAAATAAACTTGTTTCTGTTGTCCCATCTAGTTATGTAATTCCATTTTAAGGGTCTTTCTGACTTTTGAGAGGTGTTTATGTGCACCTGTTCTAGAGAAATATGTGTTTGAAATGTGTGCTGTTGAAAGGGACTGTCTTTAAAGAATCTTTGTAAAATCACATTTCTATAAATTGGTTCAGCCTCTCTTGAATTTTTGGAATGTAGTTTATTAGAAGTCTCAGAATTTACCATTTAGATAGAACACTGCCAGTTCATTAGCTGTTTTTATGATGTTGTTACTTGCAAAGTGCTTTATAAAGATAAGAAAGAACAGGCTGCCCCAAGTAATCCGTGATCTAACTCCTATATAATGCAAATAGGAGGATATCTTGTGCAAGAGCAGATGGAGACAGAGAGGAAAAAAAAAACCTGAGAAAACTGTGGAAGATGTGTTTTCAAGAGAGGTGGGAGGCAGGCCTTGTGATACAAACTGAGGAGGAAGCTTTTTCAGCTGGATAGGCCTGGGAAGAAGCGTGGAAAACTAAGGGTAAAGGAAAAGGGAATAAAATACTGAGGAAAACTTGGAAAAGTAAAATAATAAAAAAAAAAAATCAAACAACCAACTTATAAATCATTTAGAATACTCCTGTTTTATTGGAATGCTTTATTTATTTTACTACCCCTAAGAAGCTGTCTCTTACTTTTTTTGATGAAAAATGGTTTTTAATATGCCACTGTCCTTGCAGAGCTTATAGGATTGGCCAATACAAAGCTGTTAAAGTGTTTAGATTGATATCCTTGGGAACTGTGGAGGAGATGATGTACTTGCGACAAGTTTATAAGCAGGTAAAGTTCACAAACTATTTAAATTGGGAGATGTTTTTAGCGGTTTCAATGACTGGAAACTAAGCTAGCCTATAGCAAAATTGTAGTTTACCTTGGTTGTATGATACATGCTGTTATCTTAACTTATTAAGCAGAGATATATCATTTAGCAATTGTCAAAGAACAAAAAAGAATTATATTTGTATTCAAGTTTTTCTAACTTTTGACAGTTTAATTATGCAACTAACATTAATCGGGTTATACAGAGAAGTGTTTTATTTAAAGACTTGTAAAATATATCTGTGAGAGTTGTAGTTAGTACCTGCAGCAGTCTGATTCAGGCAGCTTTTTCTTATGAAAGGTTGGAGAAAGTAGAGCAAAAATCTTGCTGGTGCTATAGAAGACAAGCAAGAAGGCATTGTTACTCTCCTGACTGTGAAAACTTGCTTATAAAAGGAGGAGCAGCTTGTAGCTGCTGCTATTACAAAGATGATAAGTGATGTTGCTTGCCAGAATACTCAACCTGAAACACTTGCTCTCTCCAAATTTTTCTACTTGCATTGATAGGTTTAAACACCTAAGATTGGGAATAACAATGTGTGTGGTTTGAGGAACCCATAATCTAGCAACTGTTTCCTGGTGAGATCAGAATTAAAACAAAAAATAGGCAAACTTGAACATGAACAACAAAGAGCAGGCTGCAGAATAATAAGTAACTAGATGAAATATGAACATGTTTTTCTCAACAAAAGTTGCAAGTTAAAGAAATAAGGTGATTGATTTTGAGTTAAGATACTGACATTATAGGCATAGAAACTTGGAGAAAGGAAGAAAATCATGGAGGTACAGTTGTCCTGAAGAATGCATTGCATAGAAAAGACAAAGTAGGTCACCTCAGTGGGCAAATGATACTATATATTAAAGAAAACTTTATGAAATTTGATGAATTAACCTAATAATTTGAAATTTTGGCCATAAATAGGAAAAACTTGGTAATGAGTCTTCAGTGACAAGCACTCTTGTAGCTGGGTTATTTACAAGGAGCAGGTTGGAGGCTGATTGAGTGGGAAATGCAGGAGTATACAGATTGTCATTATCCTCCTAAGATTTAAGTAAGTGACAAATCAGAATAAGGTTCTAAGGTCATCTGATTTCACAGAGCAGAAAGTCAGAAAACCTACAGCTGGAAGATCAAATCTTGAGCTGCTCTCAGTAATGTGTATGGCCTGCTTTAAAATGCTACTTTCAAAAGTGTAACAGTGACTCTATCTGATTTAAATTCAGTGTTTTGTAGAAGCCAAAAAGCTATTAGAGTCCTGTTTAATTTTTACAAAATTATCTAAATTAAAAAGTGGAAGCTTGTTAAGAAGAAATTAAAAGAAGTAGGTGATGGGCTGAAGCGCTCACAGGTATTTGGGCAATTTTCAGAGACTGTGTCAGAAGCTCAGAATGAAGAAGACATTGTATTAATAGTTGAAATCATATATGAGGCAAGTTAAATATAAAACACTGTAAGTCCAAAAACTATTCTTGAGGGACAGTGGTCTAAAAACATAAAAGCTAATAATTTAGTTTTCGAACACATCAGGAGCAGGAATTGTACTGCTGTATTGGCATGACTTTAGCAAGGTTTAAAGGAGTGTTCATTCCAAAAAACCTGCTTGATTTATTTTTTTTATAGCCACATTCACAGAAAAGCTTAGAGAGCATCCTGTTCCAAATTTTTCTTGTGCAAAGTACTTTTGAGGATTCATTTCAACAGCAAGTGTCAGTAGGAGAGGTCTCAGAAAGGCTAACAAAATGAGCAATAGCAGAGTATGGCTGCCTATATTCACTAAAATCCTGAAGAAGGGGAGTCATGCTTCTTGGAGGTCTTTGGAGTTGGTGATCTTGCAGATAAAGACCACCTGGATAGTGTCTGTTTGGATTTCCAAAAGGCACATATAAAACTTCTTGAAAGGCTCTTGTGGGTTTTTTTCAGGTTGATTAGGAAGCAGTAAACAGAGTAATTGTAAATCTGGGATATTATTTTTTTTAGTTTACATTGGATTGCATTTCCTGCTATTGACACTTGAGCACAGTTAGGAAATTTTCAGTAAGTTTTGAAGAAAATGCATTTTTCTGCTGTTGAAAATTCAGACACCATGAGTGCATGTGGACAGGAGGCTTTTGGTGAACTATACAAATGTGCTCTCAGAGAGCTAAATGTTGTCATCCATCCTTTTCATGAAATGAATTTATGTGAAAATGCTTTGTCATGTTTGTAGTGTATTCTTACTGAGAGATCTATTTGATTTTAAAATTGCTGATTTTTTTCTGTTAGTGCTGTTTGGTTGTCTGACCTAGTCATATGTGATTGAAGAATCTGATGTAAATAAAACTGAACTCTAACATAATAGAAAACCAAATAAGTTATATATGTATCCTAAAGTATACTTCTGTAAATACCATGCATAATTCAAGAAAGACGTAAACTGTGCTTAGCTAAAATTAAACTAGAACTTGACTGTATAGTTACTGGCCTACATAATTCAAGAGAGGTGTTGTCTAGGAAAATACCTGTTCAGTGCTAGAACTAGAAGTGAGTAGAACTGAAGAACTACCAACTGCTTAGAGACAGTTACAAAAAATATTACAGGTCTGGTATCCATAAAACCATGGATTTGACTTTCTTCCACTTAAAGTCAAATAGACCAATTATGTAAGTGTTGAAAATTTGCAGTCATTGGAATGCAGCTAAACCTGTCTGACTTCAAAAATGTTTTAATTCTCCCTGACAAACTATTTACTTGTCTTTCCTTTTTACCTGAAAGATTTTGAAGTCACTTCTGTTGAGTCTACTTAGCAAGAATGCATGATAATTAAAACTGAATTCAGAGAGCAGTAGGAGTAATCAGGTGGCTTTATTTAGACTTTACCAAGTAAGCATACAATGCAAAGGACTATAAAAAAATACTAAGAATTTAGTATCAAGGAAAGATGAGCAGTCAAGATATAGAGGAGTGGCAGTAGTGTGTATAGTAGGTGTCTGATATTGGACAACAGTGAAGTAAAAGACTTGAAATATTTTTATTTTTTTATTCAGTAAAACCAAACAGGTTCGTATTATACCACAATCTATTATACCAACATCTGCCAGGGAAATGAAAACAAAATATCCTCTCTTAGGAATTTCTGCCTGCTCCAACGAAAGCTGTGTATACAATGTGGATGCCAGGAAATTCTGACATGTTGTTGGAGCAAACACTTTTGAAATCTTTTGTGTTGTTCTGTTTTAGCAACTTCACTGTGCGGTGGTTGGAAGTGAAAATGCTAAGCGGTATTTCGAGGCAGTGCAAGGATCAAAGGAACATCAAGGAGAGCTTTTTGGGATCCATAACCTTTTCAGACTCAGGACACATGGGTCCTGTCTTACCAAAGACATCCTGGAGGTGTGAAGTCCTACCCTTTTGCTTTTGGATATTAGCTTTACATTTTTCCTTTCCTCACGAGATATTTTGTCATAATTTTGTATGGAAACACTTTATAAAAAAGAATGGTGAAACTTAAACAGTACCTGTCTATGCAGTGCCTTAAATGAAATAGGCATGCTAATTTCTCACTCTGATGTAGACCAGATAAATTTCCTTAAATCAAACAAAAAACTGGAAATCAAGAGTTTGCTAATATATTTCTTTTCCTAATAAAAATGCTGCAAGTTATTTTTATGATGCTTTCACATATTGTCAACTTTGCACAGATACCTTTTATTCATCAGTAGCTCAGAGTGACCTTTTAAGACAGAATTCTGATCATAAAAATATTTTTTGTGATCACAGTAACTTTTCTATTGTACATTGAGATGTCAAAACCTGTTTAATAAAACATATTTTATAATGCCGTATTTAAAAATGTTACAGGGTGGGAGTAAATAACTGAGGCTTCATATTTTGAGATTCATTTCTTAGTTACTCCAAAAAGACTGTTGCCCCAATTCCTTAGCATATAGTGCAAACGGATTTTAAGTATATGCAGTATTATACCTTTTTTTGATCCAGCATGTTTGCTGCAGCTAACTTGCATCTTGGAATTTATTGCAGCTTTATTCTAGGTTTCTTTCCATCCTTCCCTTCATTTTGTTATTTTGCCTATGCTAGGAAGAGGCTGAGGAGTGTGATACAGCCATATAAAGGTAGCATACCCAAAAGAGTAATGTGGTGTAAGAACATGTACTTTGGGCATACTAAGCTCAAATCTTCTCTAAATTAAATTAAAACATGGTATGTGATATGAATATTGTAGCAGGTATTCTGCTTTGGAAAAGTTTAAAATTATTAAGACAGTGTATGTGTAAGATCCTCCCAATTTATGCAGTATGTTACTTTTCCTGCAGGTTACGTGTTAGATCAAAGAGCAGTAAGTGTATTGCCAAAATGTAAGTCTTAGTCTGGACTTTGCTATTATACGTCCAGTGCTTACACCTTTTGTAGAAAGAAAGAAAAACTATTTTTTTTTTTTCTGGGCTTGCCTTTATTAACTTGAACAGATACAGTTTTTATTACATACATTCTTGATTGTTTTAGAGGGAAGGGCGAGTAGAAGCAGGAGTCATGACAGCAACTACATGGCTAAAGGAAGAGACTCCTCCATGCAGCTCAGAAAAGGTGAGATGTCTTTTTGGACTATGGACCAAAGTGTGCCAGTCCCTCTAGTTCCTGATACTAGAGTGGCAGATGTGGACAGTATGTTATTAGGCTGATAATACTTTTACCCTATATTGCACTTGCCATCTTTTGTTGTCTGCTTGCCTCTGGTTTTACATATTGTAAAGCATTGGATAATATCATGCTGTCTGTATTTCTGTATTTAAAATCGAAAATTGTGAACATCTGGTTATATGGTATTCTGTGATGTTTACAACACTTGAATATCCTCAGTCTGAATGAAGGTATTACTAACATGCAGTTATTACAGAGCAATATTGTTTACTGAAGCATTGCTCTGTAGTGTCTTGAGTGACAGCCTTATGATATGATATGACATGATATTATATGACAGCTTTCCAATCAAGAAGTCGGTTGAGAATCTGACACCTACTGATGTTTAGAAGATTTTGGTTAAGGAATTGTGGAAAGGAGTACAATTTGTTTAGAGGATTGAAAGCTTGCTTCAGGTTTTGTGGACCCCTCTGGAAGACACGGGCTATTTAGTTAATGTACTCAGACAGTCATTCCCACCAAATCAGTGGTCTCTTCAGTGCTGGCTTTTTTTTTGCTTTTTCTTTTTTTTTTTTTTTTTTTTTTAATAATATATCTAATAGTTTCCTTGTGGAACAAGTTGGGTTTTTTTTGTTTGGTTTTTTTTTTCTGAAAAGGTTGGGTTTTATGGGAGCATTTTTATGAATGTTTTTGACCAAACACTGTGTTCAGGTGATTTGGGAAACAAACAGTTAGGTCTACAATATGGCTTCTAACATGAAAATATTGTTAGATTAAATCACACTGAATGGTACTAAAAATTAGCCACTGTCTATTATGCTTTTTGGAGATTTCTGTGGGTAGATGTCAGTATTAATTTAAATCAGTATGCCATCGCATTGGTCATAACATCACATTGCTAATACATCACTGTATGGTCATGATCTCACATTGGACTTGGTGACAAACAGTCACTTTCTTAGCTTATGTTAAATGCTTTTTGATAAGCAGGGTGATATCAGGATTAATATATTAATTTTAAAACTTCTCTTCATGTACAAAAGTTTAGTATTTACCCTTCTGACTTTCCACTTAAATATTGTCATAATTTTGTCTTAGTAGTAGGCAGTTTTGGAGCTGTATTCTGGACTTCTGTATCTTCAAAATGTTTTAAGGGTGCCTGGGGGTAATTTTTGTTTGATTACAGTAGACCTCAACTAATTTTAGTGCAGAATATTATGTACTCGTAGCTCTTTTAAATTGCATTAGCCCCCATATACAAGGAGGTTGACCACTGCTGTGAGAATATTTTTTTTTTATGAATGTCATTACACAGTATTAAGGTTTGAATCATGAAGTCACTTTTCAAGCTACCTTTGAAGGATGAAAAGTTGCGATAAGATTAGTATAAGCTAGAAAAATATGGGTGTGGATTGTGAAGACAGGTTGTTTTAGCAGTGTGCAGCATATATTCTCAAATACATAATATTTTTTGTTATTTTAATTGTTGTTCTGCTAAAAATTTTATTCTCCTGAAGACTTTCATATAATTTCTTTTTATGATTTGTTTTGCATTTGCTTTCTATTTGTATATTATGATACTGTTTTGTGTATTTTTTTGATTAACATAGTAGAAATCCACTTTTTTTACCCTGCTTTGGAATTAGATGTGTTCCATATACTATTTATGTCTTAAATACCTTTGCTGTCAATTATTCTTAGTATGAACAACCAGACTCTAAAGAAGATAGAGATCCCCAAAGCATTCAGGCACAATTAAAGAGAGAAGAAATGGATTTTTGTGATGACTGTAGTGATGATGATATTCTGGAAACTTCCGTGAAAAAATGTGACAGAAGGAAGCCTTGCAATGCAAATAATTTAATGGTAACAAAGGGACAGCTTTCCTTAATGCAGTGTGGATTCTCTAAGTTGTTGCAGAGAGAAATTGAAACTACCGAAGGGGATAATGATTATACCTCTCATCGTTCAGGTTCTGATGATCAGTCTATAAGAACAAATGTAAATAGCAAGCACAGTGATTTTCACAAATGTCAAAACCATGTGCCTGTTTTGGAGCATGGGAAAGCTGCTCAGTCACCAGATGGAATTGATAAACAAGATACGTGTAGTACAGACTGGCTTGCTTTATCAGGCTCTGAGGAGGAAGGTGACAGAGAAGGTGAGGATCAAGGCATTTCAAAGCAAAGTGATATAATCATGGAAACTGAAAACAGTTCTGAAGAGGATGATGATGTCATCTTTCCTACCCAAGTTCCAGCAGGCCAGCAACCAATGCTTACTAAAAAAGTTGAAATATACAGATCAACATCTGAAAATTGTGAAGAGTTAGCAAAGGAAAAAGATGGGTTTGTATTTAAGGGAGACAGTAGGCAATTTGGATGCCATAGTACTGAGTCAAATTTCAGCAAAATCATGTCTTCTGAAGACATCAAGAACAGCACAAGAGATTTGAAAGATGAAAGTGACATAAGTGATGAGTCTGATGATATTGAAATTTGCCATAATTCTGAATCAGGAAAGTTACGAACTTTCAGCGTTCCAAAATGGAAAAAAAGACGTGCCCATAGCAATGGACTAGGTAACATCTCCAAATCTCTGCTAGAAGCAAAGCAGCACAATAGAAAAGGAAAGGAAAGTGATTCTCAGAATATAGATGAATTTTCATCGTCTGAAGATAACCTACCAGTTAAGAAAGTTCATGCCAGAAAGCAAAGCTATAAGTGTAAAATCCAGAAAGGCAGAGTTCAGTTTGGGTCTAAAATGCTTCATCCTATTCAAGATACCTCTGTTACACAAACGAAGTCTAGCAATTATGCTGTGCAAAGAACTTCTGCAAGTAAACCTGAATTTGAACATGAAGTGGAATCAATGGACAGATATTTAGGTAACTATGGTAATTTAATTTCTTTGATTTTATTTCAACTAAAGCAGTAACGTATGTTTAATTTATCATTGTTGGCAGGTTTTAAGTTCTTCCTGCTATACATGTTTTTGTTACAAGTTACTAATAAATGCTTTGCTAAATTATTTAGTAATGTCTTTCTGTATCTCTCTTTTTACCTATTAATGTTACTTTCCTGTCTTCTGGGTTGATGGGCTGCTTTGTAGTATTTTGTTAAACACTTACTGTCTGTTGAAAGATGCTAAGATTGAAGATTTATTAAGAACTCACAAATCTAAATATTTGACCTGTAAAACCTTGAAAGTCTTGACAGAGCTGTTAAATAAAAACTTGTGCACATCTGCTTGGTAGAGTACCATGACATAAAGCCCTGGAGGGAAGTGGGACCCAAGAAAGCTCGTTAATATTCAAGCATTATCTCCTCCAAGCTCAGGAGTGATGCATCCTAACAGAGAGGAAGTCAGGCAAAAACACCAGAAGGGCTGCATAGATGAACAAGGAGCTCCTGGATAAACTCAAATACAAAAAGGAAGCCTACAGAGGGTGGAAGCAAGGACAGGTAGTGTGGGAGGAATATAGAGAAATAGTCCAAGCAGCCAGGGATCAAGTTAGGAAAGCTAAAGCCCTGATAAAATTAAATCTGGCCAGAGACATCAAGGGCAACAAGAAAAGTTTCTATAGGTACATTGATGATAAAAGGAAGACTAGGGAAAATGTGGGCCCTCTCAGGAAGGAAAGGGGAGACCTGGTTACCTGGGACACGGAGAAGGCTGAGGTAGTCAATGATTCTTTTGGCTCAGACTTGACCAGCAACTGCTCCAGCCGCACCGCACAAGTCACAGAAGGCAAAGGGAGGGACTGGGAGAATGAAGAACTGCCCACCCTAGGAGAAGATGAGGTTCGAAACCATCTAAGGAACCTGAAAGTGCACAAGTCCGTGGGACCTGATGAGATGCATCCCTGGGTCCTGAGGGAGCTGGCAGATGAAGCGGCTGAGCCACTATCCTTCATATCTGAGAAGTGCTGCTGGCAGTCTGCGGAAGTTCCCACCGACTGGAAAAGAGGAAACGTAACACCCATTTTTAAAAAGGGGAAAAAAGGAAGACCTGGGAGACTGCAGGCCAGTCCTCACCTCTGTGCCAAGCAAGATCATGGAGCGGATCTTTCTGGAAACTATGCTAAGGCACATGGAAACCAAGGAGGTGATTGGCAACAGCCAGCATGGCTTCACTAAGGGCAAATTGTGCCTGACAAATTTGGTGGCCTTCTATGACGGGCTTACAGCATTGGTGGATAAAGGAAGAGCAACTGACGTCATCTACCTGGACTTGTGCAAAGCATTTGCCACTGTCCCGCACGACATCCTTGTCTCTAAATTGGTGAGATGTGGCTTTGATGGATGGACCACTCGGTGAATAAGGAATTGGCTGGATGGTCACACTCAGAGACTTGTGGTCAATGGCTCCTTGTCCCAGTGGAGACCAGTGATGAGTGGCATTCCTCAGGGGTCGGTATTGGGACCAGCTCTGTTTAACGTCTTTGTCAGCGACATGGACAGTGGGGTTGTGTGCGTCCTCAGCAAGTTTGCCAACGACACCAAGCTGTGTGGTGCGGTTGACATGCTGGAGGGAAGGGATGCCATCCAGAGGGACCTTGGCAGGCTTGAGAGGTGGGCCCATGCGAACGTCATGAAGTTCAACAAGGCCAAGCGCAAGGTCCTGCACGTGGGTTGGGGCAATCCCAAGTATATAAATACAGGCTGAGTGATAAGTGGATTGAGAGCAGCCCTGTGGAGAAGGACTTGGGGGTGTTGGTTGACAAGAAGCTCAGCATGACCCGGCAATGTGTGTTTGCAGCCCAGAAAACCAGTTGCATCCTGGGCTGCATCAAAAGAAGCATAACCAGCAAGTTGAGGGAGGTGATTCACCCCTTCTACTCTGGTGTGGTGAGACCCCACCTGGAGTACTGTGTTCTTCTCTGGGGCCCCCAACATAAGAAGGACATGGACCTGTTGGAACAAGTCCAGAGGAGGGCCATGAAGATGATTAGAAGGGTGGGGAACCTCTTCTGTGAAGGCAGGCTGAGAGAGCTGGGGCGGTTCAGCCTGGAGAAGAGAAGGCTCCAGGGTGACCTTATAGCAGCCTTCCAGTACATAAAGGGGGCCTGCAAGAAAGCCAGGGAGGGATTTTTTGCAAGGGCATGTAGTAATAGGACAAGGGCTAATGGCTCTAAACAGAAAAGAGGGTAGATTTGTCTTAGATGTAAGGAAGAAATTCTTCACTATGAGGGTGGTGAGGCACTGGCACAGGTTGCCCAGAGAGGTTGTGGATGCCCCATCCCTGAAAGTGTTCAAGGCCAGGTTGGATGGAGCTTTGAGCACCCTGGTCTAGTGGAAGGTGTCCCTGCCCATGGCAGGGGGGTTGGAACTAGATGATCTTTAAGGTCCCTTCCAACCCAAACCATTCTATGATTCTATGGAAAAAAAACCCCAAAACTACATGACCTGGGAGTTTGAAATACCATGGAGAGGATTTGATTCTATTAGAGACTTTAAACAATACTGCAGCCGTTAAATTGTAGATGCTTTCAAACTTCTTTGTCCATCTGAAAAAACAACACTGAAATGGAAGCAGTATTAAACAAATCTAAATAAGTATAATTGTTAATTTCATAGAGCTGAGAAACCTGGTGCTGAGTGAAATCATAACAGATCTTACAACTTTCATGTAAAACTTTTTAAAATTAGAATGCCCTTTTTCAGTGCAACTGTGTACCTTCAGGGTTTTGTAATAATCAACATCTTTGATTGTATCTTTCTCCTAATATATCAGATGGTGTTCAAGAAGTGGCATATATTCATTCAAATCAGAATGTGGTTGGATCCAGCAAGGCTGAGAATCGCTTGAGCCGGTGGGCAGTACGAGATGTATTTAAGTTGAAGCAGTTTTCCCAGCTCCCTGCTAATGTAGCAGTCTGTAGTGCCAAGGTAAAGAGAAATGTTTGGGAAATGTTGTTTTTACTCTTTTTTTATCCTCATTTTTCATGTTAAAAAGCTCTGACAAACTTGTTTTTCTGTTAATGGCCACCATGAATGATCAAAGCCACTGAGGGAGGAGGAGGAGGCTCAAATGGAGGTCTAATAAATTACATTTGTGTTTTGTTTTTTGGGGTAGTTTCTACAGTGGCCAACTCTGAGAGAGCTGGGAATTAAGCAGCACAGCACCCTCTGTGGGATTTTTCTGTGAGAGAAATGGTGAGATTAAAGATTGAGTGTTTGAAATCAAATTCTGTGCCATGTTTGCCCAATTTGAGGCTTGAAAAAACATAAGTTTGTCCTGGATCCAGTTAAGAAAAATCCAGTTGCCACAGTACATGCCAGAATCTCTGTAGCATAGAAAGTCAAACATAAATCAGTTTGCAGATGGGTTGGTTGGTGGGTTTTGGGTTTTTTTTTGGGGGGGGGGGGGGGGGGGGGGGGCGCAGGTAGGGAGGGAACACGTGCAGTTGCTACAATGAGTTAAATTGTCTGTGCTTAATGTCTGAAACATAAAACTAGAGTTTACTGTGGGTACTCATTTGCAGCAACGGATACATTTTATGCGTTTTGTTGGTTGTGCATCTTGTTTAATTACACTTGGAATACATACAAATCTCGATTCAGGTACAGCTTCCAAATTTTTGTTCATATTACACAGTGGTTTTAATCTACTCTAGTTATCTGGACACTTTGTTGTTTGCCTTGTAATAAACATTGGCAGTTTCCTAGACTGATTCTTAAGATAAACCACAAGCATAGAAGTAAGTAATTGGTGAATGTGCAGTTTAGTCTTTACAGACGTGTTAGCAAGCACTATAGAAGTTGTAGACATAAGACTATGTTGTTCTGGGGTGTTGAACATCCGCGGTGGCTAGAGGAGTTTCTTCCAGTGTTGTTCATGTACTGTATTTAATTAAGCCATTAGCAGGGATGCCAAAGAATTTTTACACTGGGAAGATCAAACCAGGCCAACCAGTAAAAGTGAGGCCTTTTCAATTCTAACACATTTGCATTAGAATGTCCCTTATTAACAGAAAAGCTGGTCAAAAATACTCAATAATACTGTAGAAAAGTACTTACTTAACGGCAACGACAACATTATAAAGCTAAATATAAATGAAAGAAAACTTTGAAGAGACTACTTTGAGTAAATGTTGATCCACCTATGTTCAAAACTAGTTTGTGGGAGTTCATTTGTCTTGTTCATGTAACTTACATCTCATTGTTTAGAGTTTGTGTGACTGCAAGTATTACAAATGAACTTCTCTTGATTAACTTGTCAGTCAGTTTTTCTAAGGTATCTGTTTTTCACTCAGAAGCAACAGTAGTGTCAATCGTCCTGGTGATCTAAGTAGGAAGAAAAACATCAATAATTATGGATAAGGCTGCCTCTGCCTTTTCTTCCTGTTCTTTCTTTTACGTATAGGCACTAATCTAGAAATAATCCCTAGATAGCTGCCTATTTTTAAATGCAGAGATTTGAATTTTTTGTGCTCTGCTTAAAAGAGCTGCCAGATCTTCATAGAAAACTTTGAAATATGATCTACTTAAAATGTTACTGCTACTATTTTCCTTTCTTCATTATTTTATTTTTATTTCAGAAGGTGTTCTGTGAAAAACGTGATCATTGTTGTGCTTCTGGCCATCATTCCTTGCTGGTCATTTTTCACTCATTTGCCATCAGTTCAAGTTAGGACATTCGCTGTCAAAGCAATTAATTGTGTTTTAAAGAGAATCCTGATTTCACGTGAAGTTTAATAAAAAAGCTTTTCAGCAGATTACAGTAGCATTATGTGTAATATTAAAAATACAGCTGAACAGTTTAAATTTTTATGATTATTTTAGGTAAATAAAATTATAGTATTAAATACTGGAATGTTAATTATAAATTGATAGTTATTTAAAGAAAAAATTTGTCAGCTGAAATTTTCTCACTGATATCACTTTCTAGCATCACTGGTCTAGCAGTGTTTCTCAGAAATTGTATAGCTGTTTTTGTTTGCTCTGCTTATCAATGATCACATTCTTAATTAGAAGCTTTTTTTTTACAGTGTATTTATATTGAAGCTTTATTTGATAGCATCATGAAGGCTTCTGAATAATGCCCTGGTAATATTTCTGTCCCTTTTTAAGCACACTTAATCAAATTGTCTTATTTCTAAGTAGGAGGGATCAAAAAAAAGGGGCGGGGGGGCATCTCTTCCTTTCATTTCATAGATAGGCCTATTTGGGACAAAAGTAAAATATCCTTTGCGCTGTTCATTTTACCTATGTCAACTCTGTCTTCCTTCTTTGCAGTTTTGCTCTGCAATCTGTCTATAATAATGCATTTCTGACTTAAAGTTTAAATACATTTTTCAAGAAATGACTGATGTCTTTGGGAAAAGGATTCAAGAGTACTTAAAAAATAACAAAGTATTCCACTGCAGTTGATGTGTTGTAAGTTGGGAAATACAGCTTGTCCTACAAATCTTGGTTGAAGACTGAGTGAAACATTTTTGCTTCCTGCTTACATGTGAGTCTAGAATGACAGGCATAAAAAACAATGTTGTAATAAGCTATAAGTAAAATGTAATAAATAATATGCAAAAGTAATCAATTAAGGCAACCTCTTCAAAGAACATTGACATTTTGTTGATTTCTTGCTGTTGACTAGTCACCTCATCACATTTGGCTTCACTAAATTCCCATGAACTTTTACATCCTAGGTTAAGCTCTTTAGTTTCAGTAGCTAATTTATGGAAATTAGGTGAATATGAGTAACAGCAAAAATAAGTTGCTGGAAAGCAATATTAAAAAAAAGTCTTCTTCCTGGTTTTCTCCCTGCAGTACTACTACTTGTAGTAGTACTAAAAGGAGTATAAATTAGGTTTATTAGTCCTTCCTTTATTGCCAAAGCATGGAGACTAATATAGTCACTTGAGTTGTGGAAACTGCTTAAATATGGAGCAGACTGCAAAATCTGTGAGGACTCTTCCTTCAAAGTGAGAGAGTTTGCATGGGAAGAAGATCCTTGAGAGCCAAGGTAGAAATGGTGGGGGCAGAGAGTTTTGTTCCTCAAAAGAGAGCTTTGAAGGTATGTAGAACATCTTGTTTAAGAACATGAGTAACTAATGAATAAATAAGTTTGGGTTTAAATTGATTATTAAAAGTGTAAGATTTGAACTTTGGGGTAAGAAAAGGTGTTTGTCTTGGTGATAGTTTCTTTCCTTAATTTGACTTCAGAAGGTCTGCATTGGATCTGGACAGCTGGCACTAATGTAATTCAGTCAAATATCTCTTAACCTTTTAAACTGTAGGTTTTTATGAAGTGTATTTTTTATCCAGTAATAAATAGTCCATCTGTCCTTAATGTTACCTGTGCTGGTTTTCAAATATCCCAGCTACCTTTTCTCTGAAGTAACAGAACATCTTGTTTTAACCTGCTATTGCTCTGTACCTTTAAAGGCTTAAGGGAACAAAATCTTGGTTCTTTTTGTGAGAAATAAGTCTTGCTACTATTTCTTCTGTTCTTGCTTGCTTTGTGCTCCAGGTTCCATAACAGTCCTGGTACTTGGCTTCAAGACTGCTGCAGAGCCTTTGACTTTTCTTTTTCCAGAGGTGGTAGGGAACGCAGTCATACTCTCTATTTTTGTTTGTTTTAAAAGGAATTGTGCAGATGGACTAGTTTAGCTAGAATGTTCACGTTTATGGTACTGAATGCTTGTTTAGTGTGTATTTCCTTCCACAAATCTATATGGCTATTGAAAATACAGTTAGGTAACAGCAACCAGAATATGAAGTCTGCTGTCAAGAAATAAAATAGGATATCATGAAAGCTCTGTCACAACTTATCAGCTATAAAAGGTGAGATAAAAGCTAAAAGTAGTAACAGTATAAAGTATGTATTAATTGTACAAACAAGAGAATAAACCATATTTTGGTTGAATATCATTAGTCAAATAAATCCTGTCCAGCATCTGAATTAAAGATAACTATTTGAAGGTAGTTTGTATATGACAGTAGTAGAAGCAAACAAATGTGAAAGGTTTTTTTATCACATGATTCTGAAGAAAGGAAAATAAATTGTGTTTTGGGGAATATATTCCCTTTATCACAGAAGTCCATGGGATTGCATAAAGGTAGAAGAAGATTCTGTAGCTGTTAAGTGAGTTGGAGCAGCATTTTCAATGAAGAGAGATACTTTGTCTTGTTATAGAGGGGGCTTTCATAAATAGTCATCTACAGCAGTGGAGATCTGCTTATACTTTATTTTGCAAGTGTAATCAGGGAGGGTACTTAAAAAGACTAACAATTGTTGTTTTGTTTTTTTTTTTAGATAGTGCATTTATATACTTGTTATCCCGTAAATGTAGTATACTTAGAATTACAGTAAAAATATTTTAACTTACTACCAACAGTTCCTGAATTGTACATATTATCCTGTAACTGAAGATTGTCCATATTCTGACCATTGACCACAACTGGCAGTGTCAGATCAATGTAGATTTTGAGAAGAAAGGACGTAATAACAGTATAATAATCTTCCCTCAAACAGTTGATGTTTCCTGTGGTGCTGGTTATGTGGAAGGCACTGAAGTATCAATAATTAGAGGTGTTTAAGAGCCTACTCCGTGCAGAAGAGTGGCAGACAGCTGTTCCTGAAGAAATTTTGGAGATACAGATTTTACTGTATTATAGGTTAATAATACATCTCAACTTCTTTAGTTCTAGGAAGTTACTGTACATCACAGAACCTAAGTGTTTCAGAAAGCAGTCAAGTATCTCTTTGCAGTCTAAGATCTCTGGCTATTTGTAATCTTTCGTAGCAAGTCATAAGTGTTAAGGCAGAAATTATGGTCAGATCTGTGACGCGATGATGCAGGGAGAGTCACACCAGGCTTCAGTATTCTAAACATCTGAGGGTAGAATATGCATGTCACTTAGTGTGGCAGATATCCACTCCAGTAAAAATTACTTAGAGCTGGCCTTTGTTGCTTCCTTATGCATATGACCACAAAACACACTTGCTATGCTATTTCACAGAAGATTATTCCTAAGAGGGGTTTTCTGGTCTTTTGTGTAGAAGTGTAATGGAAGATGATTATATTAAAAGTTAGCCTACTAGAATAAATAACTTTTTTTTCCTGCATTATTTTGTTGGTTTTAGTCTGATTTAATGACATTGAGTAATCTGTGTTCTGTGTTTTAGTTTAAATTCAAGTCTTCTGTTTACACATGTGTGCAAATAGACTTCATTAAAAATTCATTGTTTTTTCATGAAACAAGTGGAAGATTATTGTCTCTTACCCCATCGCTGTCTGTGAAGGTAGCTGAAAACTAAAATGAAGAACTATCTTGTGTAACTACAGAAGGAAGGATATTGAAAACAAAAGCTTCTAAAAGACAACATGTGAAATGAACCTGTAGACTTGACATGGTGGACTTACAAAGCCAGACTATAATTTTCAGAGCAGACCTACAGTTATTTCAGCCTTTCAGGAAGGAGGAGAAAAAAAAAAAAAGTCTCAAGTAATTCATGTGATATTTTGCTCAAAGTTATTCTGACATTATTAATTTTGGGGAAAAAATGAAAGTGTTAACAACTTCTCTAAGACCTTAATCATCTACTAAGTATTTTTAGAGGTTTTGATTTTTTTTGATCCTTTTTTCTGGTGGGTTCCAGGTTCCAAAGCAACCTGGCTGATTTTCAGTGCAGCTTTTTACTTACTTTGGTTTTTGGATAAATTGCACTGTTATTTGTGAAGCTTTTTCTTAGCTACCATAAGAAATAGAAGCCTCCCAGAGGCAAGATGAAATATCTTCTGCTAATATTTCTAGTCTATGCTGAATTAAATGACTGTATTCCTTAATTAATTTCCTAATTAATTTTTGTGTTAATTGGCAAAACCAGCCTATGTGAAAAGTTTTACACAAGTACAGAAGTCTGGAACAGGCTTTCTCTAGTTCCTATAAAGCTGAATTTGTGTAGTATTTCTTCAATAGGAACCTTGGGGTGGGGGGTTGGAGCATGGGGAAGACTTTGGACAAGGCTTGGGAAGCTTCACAAAAAAGACAAAAAGTGGGAGCAGGACAAACTAAATAATCTAAAAAACTGATGCAGTCCCACATTAGCCCTAATTTGCACTTTTTAATATGTGGAAAAGTGTTAGTCACAAGAACTTGTACTGTACCTGTTGAATATATGGACTCTTTTTTTTTTTTTCGTTGTTTTTTTTTTTTTTTCCAGTCAACTGCATGTTTTCAACTTAAGTTTACTTAAAGTTTTACTGAAAAGAAATATACAAAGAGAGCCATTCAATTGAGGATTAATCACTATGGCAACAGAAATGTGGTGACTGAAAAGGGGGAGGATGTATTCTCCCCTCAGCTTCCTGCCAGCTGTCATATTCAACCTCTGCGGCATGAATTCAGGCCAAAATATAGACTGTGACCAGCTCTAAGAAACTATATCTGTATTTTTTTAAATTCGTACAAGAATCACACTATAAAAGAAGACTTAATCCTCTGAATTGGACGACAGACATTTGGCACTCTTGCCAGTGTTTGACAGAGAAATAACGGGATTCTTTGTAGTAAAACCTGGATTAATGGTAAACCCCTCTTTATGTTATTGCAATGTGGTGTAAATGAGAGAACTAAGCACGCTGTCAGCCTAGGAAAAAATGTGCCCTTTGTATCTCCAATGCAGATTTAAGTGCTGTTGAGAATACTGTAAATACAAAAGTTGTGTCATTAAGAACTCCTCTTTATCTTATTTGTATTACATTGACATTTTGTAGATTATTTAAACAAAGACTTTCTATCAGTTATAGTAACTCTGATCGCAGTGTGTTTGCACAGCTTTCATATTCAACAAGTTTAGATAGTTGTTTACAAAGACTAGACTTTTGGGAGATAACATTCCATTATCCTTGCTCTTCTAGGGTGGGAAATGCTGTTCAGCTTTAAAATAATTGTTCCCAAATGATTGGCCTGTAACGCTGCTTTATTGAGTTTAGTGTTTCAGTTTACAATGGAATTAACCATTTCAGTATGGCTTTTAGTTGTCTTTTTTAGATGCAGTGTGTTCATATGTGACATTCTGTGAAGCATGTAGTTGCATTTTCATTATGGTGTATGTGCATGGCTTTTGGTTTTGCTACTGTTTGATGGAGGGTTGAGAGAGTGAAAGAAGATAGGTGCAAATCCACAGGCTTCTGCTGGAGTAAGCAATTACCTTAGCTTTGAATTCTGAGACAGGCTGATTATCTCCTCTCATTCTGAACAGTAGTAATAACTGTTGATTTATGATCAGGTTTTTGGTGCAAGAAGGTGATATGGCTTATAGGAATTATTTTTGCTAAAGAGTCAACAAATTAAATAAAACTGCTCTCAATGATAAATTCTTGCTCTGTTACCTGATGGGAGAAGAAACAGACTCAGAAGTAAACGGGAAATAGAGGGAACACTATCCATCCCCAATTGACTTAGTAGTGAGTTCTCTGCTACCAAGCAAAAAGTTAGTTTATGGAATGTCCTTGGTCTCAGTTTATACAAGCAGAAAAGCTAGATATGACAACAGGGGAAAATAACTACATATTGCTCTGATAAAATTTCTTTACTTTTATGAGCAGGTATAGCGAAGTACTGGTCTTTTGGTGTTGACAGAGTTTTTTGGATGAGTAATTTAGACCCAGAATAAGTCTTAACCATTTTCATAGCTTGAAGAATATTTCAGCTATTGGTCTGCCGTGATACTGTCAAATATTAGATAACTTTGTATTCATCGCCAATATCCTGAGTAGCTTTGTTTAGTTCAGAAAGTACAACTATAAATGCGGTTGTCCTAGAGTATTCTAAAATTTTAAGGTAGGTTAGCTTCATTTTCTAAGACAATTGTGGTACTGACCATTAGCTATACCATTACCTCTAATTCTCATTCTACAATCCTGTTTTGTTAGAACAGTAGACAAATTCAGTCTGAGTGAGACTGTTTTTCAATTAAGGAAGTTAAATTCAGAGGGAAAAATTAATGTCCACATCAGAAACCATTCTAAAATATGATAAGATTCAGGCTTATTTCAAACTGTAGAGTGTGTAACTCACCATAACCCTCTGAAGTATATAGTTTGTTCAGTGGTGTGTCCTCTGTAAGTAGAAAAGCAATTCTGGTTTATTTAAAAATCACATGAAAGTAGAGACAGTCTCATAGTTTGATAACTTTTTTTATTATCTTGACCACGTGGACCTCATTTTTAGAGAAAGTACATGAAGTTTTATGTGGACATTATTAGACTTTGTCTTCCTTGGCATGCAGAATAATTTAGGAAGAAATTCTTGTTTGACATGTGTACATGTAGAGGAGAAAAGGAAACAAGACCAAGAATGAGCAGTTGGGTAGCAAATGTTTCAGAGTATTTATATATGTCCTGACAAGTAGAGAAAACATAGGTAAGATAAAAACAATATGTAGGAATAACATATGTTCAAGAAAAACATATAGAAGGGTCATAGTAATTCATACATATTATGGGAAAAGCACCCAGGGAAAAAACCAAGGAAAACTATAAAGGGAAAAAAATTAGCTGAAATAATTTAGAACTGTAATTTGGGTAGATAAATTCACTGGAATGCAGTAATTACCACCTCATCAAAATAATAACAATCATCGAAAACCCACTGCAACTCACAGGATATCTGGAAAGTCAAGTGTTTTCTCAGATTTTGAGGGGAGTGGGAAAATATAAAAGTAGAATATGGCGTAAGGGTTTGTTGTTTGCTTGTAAGCTGTGTTTTAAGAGGACAGTCATACTGACTTCAGTGTGTTTCATGCTTTTGTATGATATAGGTGACTGCAAGGCAGCTAGAGTTTTGAGGCAGCCTTTTTTGTTTGTTTTAGAAACGAAAACAAACAATGAAACTATGCAATGGAAAGTATCCTGGATATCTGGCAGCAGTTGTTTCATGCATACCTGAAGAGAAAAGCCTGTAAACACTGTTTCAGCTGTGAGTGGAGAAGTCAGAGAGGGTTATTGCTGACTGGAAGTCAATATCTGTCAAGATACTTACATAGTGATACTTTGGGTAGTCAGGCAGTAAAAGAGAGGAAGATGCTCAGACACAGTGCAACTGTGGCTGAGGAATAATTATGCAAATGTGTTTTCAACTTCAGATTCAGGCTTTTGAAGGAAGTTCATTATCCTCTTAAGTCTGGTGACTTGAGGAATTGCCACAAATGTGAGACAGCTCTGCTAGCCTGTGCTCACTTACTCTCCCATACATTTTCATCTTGCTGTACTTAAAAAGATGAACATTGTTCTCTTTTGCCTTTCTTGAAGGGGCTAAAGAGAGGAAGAGGGAAGTCAGAGGCTTAAAGTCTCCAGTCATCTCAGTCGTGTCTGAGAACGCTTATACATGGATTAGCATTTCTTGCTCCAGAGCATAGAGCCACCTCTTTATACCTGTTGTAGGAAGAACAGATACTGAAGTTTTGTGCTGTCAAAGATAGACAAAGATTGGTTTTGATAGGTGTATACTATTTTTAAAACTTCTGTAATTACACAGCAGGAGACAGATTGTCACATGAAGCAAACAGATCCAAGAGTTGTTGCAGATTCTAGATGGAATCTCTAAGTAGAAGTGACTGCTGCGTTGTGGCACCTAAATTTTCGCTTGATGCTCAGCTGCATGTTTTCATTCTTCTTGAAGAGCATTACCCTTAAATGTGAACTGGTGTGGGACTCTAAATGTGCAGATGCTACCATTTTTGCTGGACTCTTGACTACAGCCTGTATATAATATGTAACAAAAAGAACTGGAAACTCATTATTGGTATCCCAAACTTGATACATACTTTTAAGAATAAGAGACATACATAACAAAAGAAGAAGGAATGGAGGAAAGTATCTTCTGTGGTAGGCAGATATAACATGTTTATGTTGAAAACACATAGACTAAATTGAAACGTGAAAGGTGAAGAAAAATGCTTTCTTTGAAGTACTTTTTCATGTGTGGTAAGAGTCCCTGAGTTTTCTGAATACTTTAAAAACTATTTTCTGCACAACTATGTAATAATCTCTCTCCTATCCTGTTCGAATATATGGAAAGCCTTGTCAGAGTAAGTGCAGTAAATGAAGTGGGGGTAGGATAAGAAAACAAGTGTAAGACTGGAGTAAGTGTAGGAAGGAGTGGCTGCACTTATACATGTTATTTTCCCTAGTTCGCAGTAACACTTCACAATTTCATTTTACTGTACTTTCATTAAATTTATTTATTTCCCTTTGCTGGGATAATTTCTGTGGTGTAACCTTTTCTCATGTAATTTTTTGAATCCAAAAAATGTTGCCTTCTGCTAAACAACTTGCATCTGTGGCCTTTGTCTTACATCTATGCCTTTGAAAATAAGTTGTTTATTTCTTTTGAACTTTGTGTGAAGTTTTTCTTCACAAAGTGGAAGTGCACAAAGTTGAACAAAGTAGTAAAAACATTAAATTCAGTAATTGAAATTTTTTTATCTTTGATGTCGAAGGAATTATTTTGCTGCACCTTTTTTCCCCTATCAAGGTACTAGTTTGAGAAAGGAGAAAATGTGAAGAATACAGAAATGTGCAATGGTGTTACGGATTATTCAGTATAGGTGCACTTAATTTATCAGACGGCCTCCAAGTATGTGGTCAAGTTTAAGTGAAACCTTTCCACTTTTAACAATGGATATTTCATAACATGAACTGCAAATGCATATTGTCTTTAATGTAGTTAAACATTTAGTAAACACTAACTGCTTTCATGATTGCTGTCAATCTTTTTGTAAAAAATCTTTTAAAATACATGTAGCAGATACTGTATGCTATACTACCTATTTCTTTAGCTTTGTGTCATATATTTCAGAAGGCTCATCAGAAGACACACTATGGAGTACATAAAGAATATGTTTTAACACACTGTACATGTGTGATGGTATAACATTTGGCAAGAATGCTTTTGGATTTCTGTACTGTGATTTTAGCTGTCATTCAGAATAACTTGCCCATAATCACGTATTTGAAACCTTTAAGCATTTTTACATTTTAGTGTGAGAGAAACACATGCTATTACTTATTTAGGTACTGGATGGAATCTTAATTCCAGGAGAAAGAATTTGTGTTGCTGTTTGTGCCATTTGACTTAACAATTTTTTTCTTCCCTGTGTTAAATTGGTTAACATCTTTTCAGTAGTTATATGGCTGAACCATAAAGCAAAGCCAGACTTGCTATTTGGCCAAAGTGTTGGATTTTTTTTTGACAAAAACAATTTACTTGTTCTTAATTCTTCTTTCTTTTTTTCTACTAGTAGACTGATCATTATCGTCTTTCCAGTTTTCCAGTAATGATTCAAATGCGTTGCAGTCAGATCTTGTATCATAACAATCTCTTTTCAAGAAGTTCAGCAACACTTGTACTTCAGTATATTTATTAATATACAGTACTTTGTTTAAATTAAAGATAAAACAAAAATAAGATACAAAGGTAATGTGCACTTCCAAATGCATAGAATACTTCTTGTGTTGAAGGATTTTTATCCTCTTTATTACTCCATTCTTTCGGTCATAACATTTATTAATTCATAAAGGGTCTGACATTCAATAATATAAATAGATTAAATGCACTAGTATCAGTAATATAAGAACAAGAGTCACAGGTTCCTAGCTGAATCAAATTCTAGTAATTTCAATTTTGCTTTGTGAGATTGTCTTACACGTGTGATATATGTGATAATTCAGCTGAACAAGACCAGTGCTGTAAAATCAACATGGGATTTCATGTAGGAGCAAATAATGAGGACACATACAAAACAGTTTGGTAGAGACAGTGCTTAAGGAACAGAAAATAGAGCTGTTAAAAGGAAATTTTCATCATGAAATAGATTTCAATGAGTGAGTTAGAAGGCAAATATTGAAGAGAATCAGAAAGAAAGCAGCCATAAGAGGGGATAATTAGGGAGAGTAACAGATGAAGTCAAATTCAGAAGAAAGCAAAATAGTGTGGAATGTTGACAGTGCTGGAATGTTGACTGAAGTTTTCACTTTTTTTAACGGTAACACTAGTAGAAAGATACAGGGAATATTTTCATCTATGTGTGTAAAGTTTATCTCTACCCAGAGCCTCATCCATGTGTCGCTCAGAGTAACAAACTTCAGATTTGACCTTTAGGAAACATGGACACATCTTAAGAAAAACCGAAATAAGTGTTTTAGTTTTACTGACAAAATGTTTATCGTTTTTTAAAAATATATTATTGGATTTCGGGGTTGGGGGCTGGATTTAAGTTGGCAAACTTTCAAAAATGTTCACAAGTTCAACAGAGCCAGTTGTTGTGTTTCAGCCTGACTGGGTGCCATTTAACCAATTGGCTTTGCTCCAGAGAGCTGAGATAAGTTTTCAGGAGTAACTCACTGTGGCCATGGGCTTTCACTGGCATTAGCTGCTGCAAGCTCCTGGGGTAACTTGTTTATAGCAACTTTTTCTACCTTAAGGAAAAAACTTTGAGCAGCTAATTTAGGTAGAAGAAGAGGAGCTCTTTGTGTGTATATGGTGGTATTTTGCTGTTGTTCTTTTGGGTTTGGCAGTGTGGGTCAATGTACTTAAAAGTTTTGTACTTCCAGAACTAAATATGCTATTTGTGAGTTTATTTGCAATTAGCAGTACTTTTTACATTAAATTCTGGTTCTCTGCAAAGACAAGCAATTTTACAACTTTCAGTGCGTTTACAACATTTGGCTTTTTTCCCAAAGAGATTTTTAATCTCCTGTGTTTGAACAGATGTGTAAACCAAAGTATTGCTGCCTCATATACTTTGGTCTTGTTTAATAAGAGGTAGATGGATGCACATTTATGGGTGTTTTAAAATACTTTTAAGACAGGCATTGACATGGTTAGGCTTGTATTCTATGCAAGTTATCCTTGCTTGAATTAAATTATACAGTCCTGATTTCCTGACAGTGACACATACACTAGGTCTTATCATAGTGCGAGATGAATACTATGAATATTTTTCATGCAAAAATTCCATCAAAATACATATATTTTAAAACTAGCGTTGTTTTCTTCTTTTAAAATACCTTTTCCAAGTAAAGTTCTGTATTATCCATGCATATCTTAAAAAAAAAAAAAAAAAAAAAAAATTTGTAAACATCTTAAATGTATACAGAATTAGTAAGATAACTGTAGAATATTTATGCTGTAGATAACATCTGCTAATTCAATCTTAATTTTGTTACTATCATCATAACATTATTGGGAGAATAAGGTTTTTATCTTAATTGGGGCCCTGGTTTCACTTTTGTGTAGTATAACTTTTAATAGTGCAGTGAAATTGTAGTCTGTGGAGTTGTGCATCTAGCTTAAAGAGTGAAAATTTATGCCTGTAGGTTGCTTAATATTAACATCTCTCTCTGTATGCTAGTTTGAGGTTACTTGCCAAAGTAATGGATTGAGAACAGATGTGGGATCCTAAAGTTCAAGAACATTGTGAACAGCCTGTGGAAATAAAGGAAGTGGACATGGATCAAATAGAAACACATTGGGAAGAAACATTGTAGATCCAAAACCAAATTTTGAACTGCAGATGACAAAGTGTGAACACAGTTTGTGTTTTCATCTCTAAAGCAGTGTTAGTAGGGGGACTGAGGACATCAATAAGCAGTTATTCTTTCCCTGAACTCATTAAAAAAAAAAAAAAGTAATGTTGCTCTTCCAGTTTGGTTTTTTTCCATTTTTCCTGGCTTTTCAAACACATTCTTTAATTTTCATGTTTCCCTTGGCTTGCCTTTTGGCAAAGGGAAAATTTTGATGAGAACTTGTGAGAATTTCTTAAAAATAACTAAGGTGTAAATAGGATAATATTTTTGTGCAAGACACTGACTGTCAATGCATGATGAGTTGATCTGTAGCACAATCTTCTTGAATTTGATTAAAACATTAGCTTTTTATGACTATTACATATAAAATTGGCATTCTCCATTTAAGAAGCATCATGTGATTGTTCATGTTTTAATCTTACCAGTATTACAACGGAAGTGTAATGTGTAATTTTTTTTGTCCTGTTCCTTTATACATTAATATAGTCATACCTCTTCCAAAAGTATCTTTACAATTCTGAATAATTGTGCACGTGTGTGTGTGTGTTAGAGATTGTGATACTGACAAAAATGTTTATACCTTAACTTTGGTGTCTTTGAATTTGGTGTTGTGATTATTTATAGTTTTTCTTTGAGTAAGTAACTCAAACTTAGTACTTTGCTAAAGTAACTAAGAGTTCTGAATATATACTGTGCAAAAATTGTGTAACATACATTAACAAGCAGGAAGCAGTGAATCCAAATTAGCCATTAATCTTTATAAATTAATCCAGGAAGTTGTTCTGTATCTATTAAGACTGTAAGCTATTGACACAGGCATTTTCTATTTTATAGTAATATTTGGAGGTTGTAACTGAGATTTGGGTCCTGTGGCACAGGATTAAGTATTTGTATAACCCCTGGTTTTGCATCAGAGAACTTACAGAGATCTTTCATTTAGCCTCACAATTAACCTGTTTGGAAAAATATCCCACCTTACTCTTAGAGAACCAAGACTTGCCTTCAGTGTCCCTGGATGTTTGTGACCCAATAGGGAGTCTACACTGCCGCTTTCAGTCCCAGTCTTAACATTCACAAGATTGAGTGCTAGCTAAGAGTGACAGAATTGAGTGCAATAGAACTCATCATTATGTCAGACACACAGCTGTTTTGATGATTTCCATGTCTCATTTTACTAGAAAAATGAAGAAAACCCAGAAGACAATACAGCAGAGAACAACATTGTTAAGGGAGGGCAAGAAATGTTGGCAAACAGTAATCAACATCACCTGTGTGTTATGCATCCTGTGACCCAGAAAAACAAAAAAGTACACAGAGTAGGTTCAACCACTTTCTTGGTTGGAAAGACACCCAAAGGAATCCGCAGGTAAGACTGTTTTGGACAGATGTAAATAAAATTCTAAGGTTGAAATGAACTTTCCTCTGGGCAGTTGCTTTTGTCTTCGTTTCAACCATACTCAGGGAATACTGATTATTTTCTATGGCAAGAGCAGAACTAATGGGAAACTTACACTCACACTATACAAAGAGTACCATAATTGATTAAGAAGATGAACTGAACCCAGAAATCACTTTAATGTGTTGATTCAATGTGTCATATATTACATAGCTGTGCAGATGTCATCACCATGAGTGTTCCTGGTATGTGCATCATGCAGTACTACAAACCAATGTTTAAACTGTATAGAAACAAATTGTATAGTGTGAGCTTCTGACTGACTACTGGTTTTGCCCAGATCTCATCACTTTCATTGAAGGACTATTAAAAAAAAATTGGACTTTGTGTTTATTTTTTAACTTGGAGCTCAATATTTTTTAATATTTCTTTTAACATTTTGTTTCCCCCCTCATTTTTGGAAGGATAATAATTTTTCTATCTCCTTGTTTTCCCTTTTTCCCCAAACTATTGCTGTTATTAATACAAATACTTAAATTCCATTGGTATATAGATTGAAGTTCATTACAATAGCCATATGGTATGTGGAAGTAGAAAGTGGAAAGCTGTAGCTAACTAGGCAAACCTATAGAACTGGGATTTGGTATATACTTTCAATTTGGCCTTGAGATAATTAAATTACTGTATCAGAGTTGGTATCTAGGTAATACCTGTAAGTGTTCAGAATCTGTCATATTAGCCAGCTCGCCTCAGCTATCCAAACTGTTACCGTTGAAGTGCCAGACTTGCTTACTATTATCGATACTGAAAATTCTAAATATTTAAGAGGCAGGTAGAGGAGAACCCTTCATGCCAAAAATGTTCAAAATTGTAATCGTAGTTACCAATAATTTGTTGAGGTAAAATTTTCAAAGGCAATGAAATAACTAAGAGTGTTATTCTAAGATCCTAAAGCCATTATCTAGCAAAAAGCTTAAGCAAATTCCCTCTTAAACATTAAGCACGTCATCTGTTAGCACCTGGCTTGCAGTTAGACTTTGTAGTACATCTGGATATGCTGTGCAATGAATGAGGATGAGTAGGTGCCTCAGTTTGTGTTGTAGTTGTAAGGGAGAGTGGGAAGCCGTCTCCAGTCACCACACATGAAGGGTATAGTTGGAGCTAGCTAGTCAAGTGGTATTTGAGGCCAAACAGGGTTAAATCTCGCTGCTTGTTGGAGCCCTCATACAGGAAAGGCAACATGTTTCATATCCTTTCTCTGACAAGGTAGCATAAACCCACCTCTCCAGCCTTCCAGTTAGGTTACCTGACCCTGACTATGGCTAACTCAATTAGGGGGATCGCCTTTAGTTAGAGCTTGGCCTCTTAGCGGAAACAAATATTCCATAGCTTACTGGATAGGATGGAGGGGACAGTCCCTGTCTCCTGTGAATGTGTTTCTTGAGCTCTTGTTTAGCAAGCCTTTTAAAAGGAGTTTGACCTACTACTTCCTGCCTGTGCCCCCCTGCCCCCCCCCCCCAAAAAAAAAACCAAAACCCAAAACCCAACATTCAACCATCTGTCCATCTGCATCCTTTTGATAGCTAAAGACCTTCTGAAATCTGGTCCTTTGGTGTGATATCTTACCTACACTGAAAGTCAGTAACTCTTTGGATCGTAAGCTGAGGAAATCACACTGGAGTTCGGGATTCAGAAGTCACTTCAGTTCTTCTAAGGTCATCGTTCTTCCATCTCTTTGCTAATAAAAGCAAACAATGCTCCTAATAAGGAAGTTACTTTTAGTGATTACTTTCTGGGATATGTGAAGTAGGTGAATTGAATTAATTGCTTGGAAGCTGCTTTTGTTTCTAGCTAAAGGTATCAAAATAACATATTTTTACTTCTTGATAATTACAGGAGACAATTTGAGGAAATGGTATCCCACTTTAATATGGGATCAGTGGAAGAACTCGCAGAACATATTGCAAAAGCTACATCAGAAACAAGGCAGAAGATGTTGAAGGAATTCTACATTTCCAGGCATCCAGAGATGGAGTCTTTCTTCCCAGTTGAAATACCAGCACAAGCTTCACATGACTATAAGGAAAGAGAACTGGGTACAACACACTCCAGAAAAAGAAAATCCATTGTTAATTTTGGAAGATCTAAGTCTAGATCTTCATCAGCTGGAGGCCTACATCTGAGTGGAACTACGGAAACACAGAGCCAGCAGAGCTGTAAAGGAGGAGTAGAGCAGCTTCACAATGACTCCTACTTGCAAGATGTGTGTGTTGATGCAAAATATAAACAATCACCTACTGTTGCTACTCAACATATCGAAAGGAGAAACAGTCAGGCATTCAAGGATTTTATGGCATCTGGCTCATTAAGCAGTAAATCAGAAATAATTGAGGTGCTGCCTGTAAAAAGTTGTGAAGGACAGCAGGACTCAGAAGGAACACAGCTGCCAAGAAAAAGATCCCCGTCTCAGTCAGAAAATGGGGAGAGAAAAGCTCAGACTTGTAAGAAAAAGTCTTTTGTGGACTTGCTTGGAGATACCTCTATTCTCAATGACCTCTTCAGAAATGATGGAAATGGGCCTACAGAATCACCAAGGAGATTCCCTTCAGGGCAAGCAGAAAAATCAAAGGAGAGACCAAAAGATTTCTGGGACATGCTGAATGAGCAGAATGAGGAGAGCCTCAGAAAGCTCACGGACATAGCAGTCATAGAGAAGCTATGTGAAAGAGCACCTCATCCCCCAGTGACAGAAGAGAGAGAAGTGTGTGAAAGTTCTCTTTGGAAAAAAAATGAAAATTTTCTATGGAAAAAATACAGTCCAGATGATTCAGATGAACCATCCACTGCTACATCTGTAATGTAGTAAAATGAAAGTTTTTTATGTGTTGCACTGTAATTATTTTAATGTTCAGCTAGAATATCCACAACTTCAGCAGTATGCAGCAAAACGTGATACCTCCATGAAATTAAAGGCAAAGTGATGAATTCATATTTATGATGATACAGATTTACATTTTACAGATGTGAATATATATGTAATTACATATGTATAGTACGTATGTGCATAATGGTGCTTATGTACTATATATTGTAAGCTATGATATTTTAAATTAAACTTTTTTGAATGTTCTGACTGCACTTTGTTTTCTTGAATTCTGATTATATTCCTAGACTCAGTAGCATTAGTAAGTAATTTTTCCCCTTTACATACATTTAGACACCCTCAGTCATCCTGGCAGAATATAATGATATTAACAGGATTTGACAATGATATTTCACATATTTTCTGAGCTGCTAGAGACTCAGGGACTTTGAGACAGGGATGATATCTTTGTGTCTAATAGCCTTTGATGAATTTTTTCTTTTTTTTTTTTTTTTTTCTTTTTTTATTGTTCCCCTGTGATTTTGCTCAGTCTCTCTTTGAAGCTGTGGCGCTTCTAATTATCTTCAGTATCTTATGGCAGTGAGTTTCTCAGCTTATTTGATGTGAAGAATCACGAATTTTTGTTTGTTTACTCTTTTTCAGTGCAAGACCTACAGCACATTAAATGATGCTGGGTATCAAATTTCATCTCTCATTGCACTTTCATCTCCCATTTTTTATTTTTATGGACTTTCATCATGTCTTTGTGAAATGATGTGGTCTGGCCAATGCGTTGCTGTTACTCACTGTTCTATGCAAGGGAAGAGGAGAGGCAATAGTCTTTTAAAATAAAATTTTAAAAAATACACTTTTTCCTAGTGAATTTCAGGAAAATTTTAATGCCATTCAGTAATTCAGATTCACTGTTGTCTCCATTTATTTCATACATTTGAGTATCTGATGGGGGAAAAAAAAAACAAATATGGTTTATACTGGGAAAACTCATTTCTTGCTCAGCTTAAGAAATGAAACAAGTTTCACTTTGTGAGCATTGTATTCTGAAAAAATTTTGAGTGCATTATTGTATTGCATGTGCACTTAGAAATATCATGCAATTACACATGCAGATTGTTGATTGATTTTTTTCCTTTAATTATTTAAAACATGAATATTTAGTATGAGCAATTTTGTGGGAATTTGTGTGGATACATTTTTTTTAACCTCAGGCTGTCCATACTCTTAAAATCACAATGAGGTAACTTTTTGATGAAATTAACTAATCTTCTGTTGAATTAGTCTGCTGTTAACACTGAATATTACTGTTGAGTGTGTTGCAGCTTGAATTCAGCTTCTGCTGGTAGTCAAAAGGTTTGTCAGTCATATTATGCTTACATAATTGTAGTTCTTGCTGTGCGGTGTCAGTTTGCTCCACTATGATGCTTTAATCGTTTCTGCAGCAGGAACAGCCTATGAGTGTCTTGGACATTTCACCAAGGATTTTGCTTACCACATTTGAAGTACACAAATTGGACTAGACACAGCAGTTAGCTGCCTGAGGGAATTTCAAGAACCATGGGATCATAGAATCATGGAATGGTTTGAGTTGGAAGGGACCTTCGAAGATCATCTAGGCCAACCCCCCTGCCATGGGCAGGGACATCTTTCACTAGATCAGGTTGCTCAAAGCCCTGTCAACCTGACCTTGAACACTTCCAAGGATGGGGCATCCACAACTTCTCTGGGCAACCTGTTCTAGTGTCTCACCACCTTCATCGTAAAAAGAATCTCCTTCTCATGTCTATTCTAAATCTACCCTCTCTCAGTTTAAAACCATTACCCCTTGTCCTGTCATACAGGCCCTGGTAAAAAGTCTTTCTCAGTCTTTCTTTTAAGATCCCTTCAAGTATTGAAAGGCTGCAATAAGGTCTCCCTGGAGTCTTCTCTTCTTCAGGCTGAACAACCCCAACTCTCTCAGTCTATCCCTCTGACCTTTTTTGTGGCCTTCCTCTTAACCTGCTCTAACAGATCCATGTCTTCCTTGTACTGGGGACCCCAGATCTGGGTGCAGTACTGCAGGTGGGGTCTTGTGAGAGTGGAGTAGAAGGGGAGAATTGCTATCCAAAATTGCCACCTGGAGAACTCCTGTAGTGATCAGTCACAATTATGAAGGTTCAGCCAATCACCCAGTTTCAAGTCAGACCATTATCTCATCTATGTAGATGACCAGTAATTCAAGGAATAATGACTCGAATAGACTGCGTGTGTGCAGCACAGGTCCCTCCACCATTGAAAGCATAGACAATCCGTGTTCCTGATCATACCTGACAAATTATTTAACTCCATTACCCTTTGAGCCTGTTTATACAGCAGTATATGCTTGAGGAAAGTACTGGTGCCAGTCCCTGCTTCATGCCACCTCTGCTATGTAGGCAGATTTCTGTCTGTAGTGCTGCGTATTGTGTGTTCCTCTGGCTTTGGCATGACAGCTGCTGGGTGCCTATTCTGGCTGCTGTGTTTCAGCCAAAGCAAATTATTTACATGTGTCTTCCACATTTGACTTTAATCTCAACACCGGAGTTGGAATGAGCCTGGTTATGATCATAGCACTTCTCATAACATCAAATTTTTATACTATTACTTCGCACTCATAGCTTTCAGAGCAAATAATTTTTATGTTGGGCTTTTTGAACATTAGTTTTGCCCAACACTTTGCTAGTGCTATGTAGAGTTGCAGTCCCAAGCTTTCAGGATGAAGATGTGTAAAACTGGGATCAGGTTCAACCATAATTCCTCTGATGCTTGTATCAAATGCATGTGTTATCAAATGGAATGGTAGGTAATAATGTTTTTTACCTAGTTGTGCACCCCATTCAACTACTTCTGTAACAGAACATCTTCGTTCTTCCTCCTGAGATGGTGAGGAACATGACCTCAGGGTTCTGTTCAGCATTTTGGATGCAAAACATAGAAAAATCTATACATCTCTGAGAACATAATAAATACTTTCCAAGGTGTACTTGGGGGGGGTCAAAAAAAAAGCTGCTGGATCTCATTTTTATTCCAATACTACCAGTATTTCAGAAAGGAGTGGTTCACCTTGTCAGTTGTTAAGAATATGCAATACAGTATGAATGGAATAAGGAATTTCTTCGTACTGACAAGTTAGCATCTTAGTCCTGAAATGCTGGCTGTAATAAAATTTCCAAATGAAAACTGTTTTTCACAGATTGGAGGAGTGGTTATAAGATAAGCAATGCCATACCTCATTTGCCAAATAGTCTGTCACATTTCTCAATACTATGGGATCATGTGAAGGAGTACCTTATAACACATAACCAAAAGAGGCCAGGGCTTCATGTTGCTCTGGAAACCTTAACCCTAATCTTTGATTTTTGTAAGCTTTGAAATCTCAGATGTAATGCTCTATTAGTGTAGGGTTTTACATTGAGTATACTGTATAAATTGTTTTATGTGAAGACTAAATGTTATGAAATTTTAAAACCTTGGACACTGAAGCTGCACAGCAGCAGTCTGTGAATGGTGGTAGTTTTTGTGGTCTGGATGGCTGCCCATTGGAAAATAAGCTTAAATTTGATCTGGAGCAGCTTCTACTTTAGGTCATGGGAAGCTGTTGTAGGGTTTGCTCTATCTCTGTGTTAACCATTATGCGCTTATTGTAAGTGGAAGCCATCTAAAAACCTAACTGGGAAATCTGACTTAACTACCTGGAACAAGGAGTTCAGTATTTAACATACATGATAAAGTAGTAAAAGCCTTGGTCTTTACGGGCAGCTAACGTAAGTAAGATAAATGTGTTCCCTAACTGTTTTTCTCACCCCGAATCTACGCTGTTACCGCTTTATTATACCCAATGGTATTTAAGATCCCAAATGACATTTAGGATAGTCAATTGGAACAGCTTTTTTTAAAAAAGTCTCAACTGAGAAAATAAAAAGCTATAAACTGTTAGTTATTGGTACATTTGAATTATGTACAGCTGAAGGAAGTCAACTTTAAGGCAGGTTATATCTGCACCGTTCTTGTTGATGTTAATAAACAGAATAAATTAAGGCCTTTTATTGGTGGCATCAGTACTGATTTTCTTTACAGAGTGGCGTTCTGCATAGAGAGGCAAACTGCTGCTTAGCTAAGAAGAGAAGATTTGGTGGAATAAAGAATATGGTCATCAAATACGTAAAAAGTCTGCTGCATAGAGAAAGGGAATAGTCCCTTTGTGTCCACAGCAAAAAGGGAAGAGTTAAGTGGCTTAAGCCATACCAAAGATAATTGAAGTTAGAGAATAGGGAAAATTTATAAAGGTAAATGTTGTGTAATAGGTCGTGTAGTGCCGATATTGGACATCACCAAGAATAGGAGAGACAAATATCTGTTAGAAGTTGCACAGGTAAAACTGACTTTTTAGGCCAGATGGAGGGACTGGTAACTTCTCAGTCTGAGGGCCAGAAGGGGCTAAATAACCTTGTTTATTTCAGGTTGTATTGGGGTACTAGATAGAGGCTTCATCTGACCGCCACTAGTTTGTCAGTCATGGTCTGAATCAGTAGATACTGGGGAGGGCAAAATCTGATTGACTTAGGTAAGATTTCTCATCTTATTTCTTTTAGAAGAACCTCAGAGCAGTGGAACTGTATGGGTAGAAGGCTTAACTGTAGGGCTGATTCCCAAATACAAAGCCGTCATCATTTTCCTGAAGTAATCAGAAAATTATGTTTCTCATCTGTAAGGTGATGATACGCATAAATCAAGACCTCCATAAAAGTGCATGTTTTATTCACCTGTATGCCAAGTACCGATGATATATTTGTGGAAATACATTTGTTATCTGCAATTGAACTGAGCTACAGGAAGATGTCTTGAAGTAAGATTTATGTCACTCCGTAGCTTCCTGTGCAAATTTAACATATTTTACTAGGGAATATCACCTAAGCCATAAATACTGCAATTTAGCACCCTGGGGATTTGTGTATAAAGTATTTTTGTCAAGAAGAAGATGTCTGTATGACTTAAAGAATCTGAACAAATTAAAAAATGAAGAATTTGACCTATATTTGAAGGCATATCCTTCAAATACTGAAAGCAGATATCAGTTTTGTCTTCTTGGAAAGCTGTGATTATCATTTTGTTTGGCTTTAAAAATGAAGGAGGCTTTGGGGGATGCTGTGTTTAGGATTATGGTAGAATGGAGTTCATACAGATTCCGCGTGCAAGTTCGTGCATGGTTGCAGGGAGGCAAAGGCTATAGGAAAACTGTAACAGCCTCCTAGCATAAGGAAATAGCTTCATAGTAGTTATCACCTGATCTCAGTATAAATCAGCCAGGGAGAGAAGGGTGTCTTTTTTTGTCATCGCTTTCAGCTGAAAATGGCTTGCTAGGTTTTTCCTGTTCCTTATTGCAGTTTCCTTGTTCTTTTACTCAGTGGGGTTCCTATGGGTCTGGCTCTGGGTCCGTGACCTAATGGGGTACCAATAGTTCCCATTGCCTTCAATGGAAATTCTTTGACTGGAAAAAAAAAAAAAAAGGTTGCCAGTGATATAGCAAGAAATCTGACCCTGCCTATGCTAACAAATGCAGCTCTGTCAGCAACTTGTTTACAAAACTGTCACTAGACTTAGTTAAAAACACCGTGTGTGTCCTGGGCCTGATTTGCAGTATAGTTCGGCTCTTAAGTATGTTTTGCAAACTGGAGCTGTGCTTATAACTACATTTGGGAGTAGCCATGTGGTACACAGATTTCATATTTGGTCTGGGGGAGGAAGAATGAATAATTTCAGATAATGAGTATGTTTGAGAAAGCCAGGGTGTGCATACAAACATTTCATGAACATGTTAAGGCAGTTTGAAAGGATGTATTTGCTCAGCTTTAGCAGGTCGTGACTTCAAGCACTGAAAGGCAGACTGATGCCGGTGCCATGGCTTCAGCACAGTGAGTGAAAGCAGCATTAATAGGAGGGAAGGGAAATTGGTAAGCAGCATAATCAAAGTATCACTGGATAATTCAAAGATGATAATACATTCACTATGCATGAAAACGATGGTTTAAGTTACTTGCTTAGGAATCTTAACAGCAGAAGGAGGATTCTGTTCTTCCACAGAAGCATTTAACTGGCTTTGCTGCTACATATTTTTCCATTCCTGCAGTGCCCTGCGTATTTTATTCACTGCATACCTTCCAGCTTATGCAACAAATGAGGTTATGAAAACTCTCTCTCCTTGCATTTGCGCATTCCCCGATTGAGTACATCTTGACTTGGTGCATCCTATAGAAAAAGAGTAATGACCCTCTAAGTAGACTTCATGCCAGCATCTACATTCCTGATTAAGGCACCTGAAAAGTAGATAACTGGCTTAAGGTAACTCAGGAAATTCAATTTTTGCTGTCCGAACTGGACATCTAGATGTGCAGATGAGAGAGGTAGGCAGTGATTCAGAGCATTTAAGAGGTATGCCTCTTTTCCTGTAGATCACATGTGGATCATAGGAGGATCCTTGTGATGCTAAATGAGCCTGTCTCTTATGTGACTCTGCCAGGTAACTCTGAAAGAGGAGGAAAGTACATCTAAACAAGATGATTGGAGGGCTTCAGAGTTGTTTGCCTGGCATCCTAACCTTTGCTTAGCTGGCATCCAAAAAGCTGAATTTCCTTTTTCAAAGACCAAGGGAGGATTGTGCTCTAAAATGAAGGACATAATTGAATGTAGGTATGTTGTATATGCATGATACTTGAGGACAGATTATCTCAATTGTTCTTTGAGTTTGCTTGAGCTGAGAGGACGGAATCGAGCGGTCAGAACCTGACCTTGTGTCTATGTATTTACATGCAGTGTGACTGAATTGAGATTGCTCACATAATTTAACACAAACTGGAGCATGAGCGGGCCTCCTGTGCTAAAGCATTGTTTTCTGAAAATGCACACACACAGCATATTACATTAGAATTTGCACTAGTCTATTGTAGCATGTTCCAATGGCTGAACATTGGTTGTATATTTGATATCAACATTCGCAATCCCTAATGCTGCACCCATTAAAGACAATGGCAAAGCCGTGGGGATAGCTCAGATGCTAAACAAATACTGGCTCAACTCAGAATGAGTCTGTGTTTTACTTCAACAGAAATGTTTATACTAAAGGGATTTTCTTCCCCTGTGGTTTGATATTAAGTTGTTTCCATCAAGTGGACGCTCAAGTAAACATGATCTCCTGTATCACCCTGAAAATCATTCTATGCCAATTACTTTAAAAACAAATACCAGATGTCTGTTTATATTGTTTGAGGTAAATGCTCACAACCATCGGCAGCACTGGCCTCTCTGTGATTCAGGCTGTGGTGGAAGTTCCAGCACAGTTTCTAGTTGTTCTGGTTTATAATTCAATGGCAGAGAAAACAAATTCATACCGTGGTCTAATTGGGAATGTAATATAAGTACCTCTGAGAAAGCTGTTTTCTTAAAACTTCTCTTTTGTGCTTTGGTCTCATCACCTCTGCAGTAGACTCGGATGTGAACCTGGCTTAGTCCTTCTACGTGCAGATACTGTACTAGCATAGCTAGAGTAATTCAGGCTCCTCTTGCCTCTCTCTCTGCCCCCCACTGTTTTGTAGTTGTGGTTATATACATTGCTGTATTACAATACACTACTTCTAATTTAAGAGTCTTATACTTGGAGGGAATATTGAGGAGTATTTTCTCTTTAATCAAATGTTAAGGTTCTGTTCTGTCTCTGATATGTCACTCTTTGCAGTACTTGAGAAAACCGGAACCTAAGTTCCCTGTAATGGACATTATTACTTTACATTACTACATGCCCTTATCATTAGAGGTAGATAATATATTATATATATACACTGATATATATACTTATGTGTATGATATATATACTTTATGTATTACATACTGTTATATAAAACATATATATGTATAGCATAAATTACAATTATATTGTAGATTATCTATACAATATAATCAGCTTCTAACTTACATGGAAGGACATTCTGATTGTATGAAATAGATATTTTAAGCCTGTGGCAAAACAAATAATAGGCATTTTACCTACATAGTTGACATACTGTTGTTTGAACCTTGGGAATGTAGAATAATTTTGTCGTTTAGAATTTTGTGGTTCTATCAGACTTTTGTAATTGGGCAATTTACCATCTGATGGCTCTTTGCTTCAAACTTAGAAACCTTAGGCTGCTAAGAAAACACTGAAAAATCATACTTTTGCATCCATGGGAAATACCTCAATTCAGTGGCATTCATCTCTCTGATTCTTTGTAAGCTGCACACATGAACAAGGAAGAAGAATTTAAATAGGAAAATGCGCTTGGCCTAGACTGTGGTATTTCTCTTGAAACATTTCTGGATATGTATGAAGGGATTCTCTTCATAGATTCCACTTCATTGAAAGAGATAGAAGCAGTAGGAAGGCACTTAAAGGGGAAGGTTGGACTTGCTATTGCTTATGTAGTGCAAAGGTTAAAATCCTCAGTAATAATGACGCAAGCTGTTTAAAGTTGGGGGTTTTTAATCCTTTCCTTTACCCTTTGGTTCAGGCTCTCTGCATAGTAACATTCGTGAATACCAGTAAAAGGAGGAATATCCTAGCTAGTGACTGAAAAAGCAGAAGACATGGAACCTGTTTGCACCTGGCAACCATGATGTCCAGAATGTCAAACTGTTCTGCCACCCTTACCTAAAGAAAGGTAAAGGCTTAGGCCTTTTTCTAATGCTGCAGTGTTTTCTCTGCATGGTTACGTATTTAGACCATGGTGGTAGGTTCAGTGTGGTTACAGTTTTTCATCTCATACACGAAGTCTTAGCCTCTACCATGAGAAGAGACAGCTGTCTCCTGGTAGTCTTGAGGATGATGTGACTGGAAAAAAAAATCACGGTAAGAAAATAATTTTAGAAAGTTTAAGGGACTTTAAAAAAATAGAACGAGACATTTTTATTTTACTTTCCTCACCATGGAAATCCCGAGAGTCATCTTAATGGAAGACTTTGTGTTTAAGACTCAGAGCAAGCAATAAAACCCTCTGTAATTGAGTTACTATAGTTTAAGCATGTCACTGGTTATCTTTCGTTGTTTCATTCCTTCAGAGGCGAGAAGTGAGTGTTCAGAACCGCTGGGAAACTGCAGTGAGTCTGTTCCTCCTGGTAGCAGAGAACTTCCATTTTTAGCTTTGCTGGATTACAGGGTAACAGATGAAGTCTGTGATGTGTCTGGCTTTACCTTTTGTTTTTGTTCAGGCAGGGAACTGGGAATTAACTAGAAAAGATTATAGCTACCCAGTAGCTTGGTTTGGATGAGTTGAGATGGTAGCCACTGTGCAGCTGTGGCCTCTTCACAGCTGCAGAGGCTGCAACTGATCTGGGTTGCAACCTGGAATTTCTTCATTCTTGGCTTTGTGCTGGGACTGTCATAGTGAAAAACTGCAAATCTGAAAGGGAAAGAAATAAAGGGATCTTTCCAGAATTGTGAGGTACTTTGCAGAGAAGAAGCATGATGTCCTTGGGAAAAAGTTAGTATCGGTGAGCATACAGTTGAAGACTATGCCATAATGCATTTACACCAGTTTGCCTGAGCATTTGTAATGCTGGCATTTCCTAACTTTTGGGTGGTTTAATAACTTATTATTTCCAGTGCAGTTTTGACAGTGTGCTTTTTAAAAACTTTCAGATAAAACCAAAAAGAAAAAAGAATTCTGTTACTCAGCAGTGATTGATTCCCACATGGATCATCATCAACACTTAGAATTACAATTTCCATAACTTGACCGATTGGCGTGGCTAGTAGCAGGAAGCAGTAGGTTACAATCTCTTCTGTGGACCAGCCAGTCAGGGGAAGAAAGGATGTAGCTGCTAGTGGATGTCACAGAAACTGGTTGAAAACAAGAGTGCTGGCATTTGTGAATTCTTCGTTCTATTCTACAGTCTGTCTGTGTATTTAACACAATGGATCATTATGCCCTGGCTATGTTGCATCTGTCTCTTGGAGTCTGCTCTGCTTTTCCATTTCTTTCTTGTTACTCCAAGCTCTTTGGCTTGTTTCCAAGCTAACAAGCTTCCTCAAGTGTACTGCATGGGCACCATCAACGGGTATTGATGGTACAACAGGCAGAATTTCTCAGCTCTCAGTTCTAGTGCCACAGCAGCTCCTGGGGGCCAGGACCAGAAATTGCATGAGAAGTCCCAAACTGCCCTATAGATCCTTTTGTAGCTGGGATGATGCTCAGTTCATCTGTGGGAAGGATGCACACACAGTCTGGTGATGGACACGGAGGAGGTGTGTGAGGTCAAGGTTATCTTCTGTTTCAGTGGAGTGTTCAGAAAATAATGGTGCTACTCTCCAGCAGACTTACATGGAGCATGTATAAAACACAGTTTTTAGAACTTTGTAACTTGGCCAAAGTTTGGCAGGTTTTCAGAAGGCTATTGCTGGGCATGAACCTGACAGTCTGATCCCTTACAGTAAGGTAACCCCTTTTCCCACACCCATTATCTCTCCCAAAGCATGCAGGCAAAAGATCTCAGTGAAATGGCTGTAAGAAAAACATGGGGAAAAGGGAGATTGCTCCCCTTTAACCTCATATTCAGAACAGCTGTACTATTTAGTTGAAACTTACCAGAAAAATTCAGCCTGATGCAGGCACTCAGCATGGAAAATTTCAGCTTGAGCACTTAGAGTTTGGCAAAGTTATAAACAACTGAAAGCAGGGTCCTATAATGGAAAGTGTTAAGCAAGCTTAACTATTGGTGGAAGTAACAGCACTGTGTATGATACATGTACATTTGTATGCATAAGCAGATATAGAGTATCCAGGATGATAGAGTGGATATCAATGGCTCAGCTGTATGATGGTATTACTGATCAGGTACAAAGCAATGACTGAGGTACTGAAGCGAGTCTGTAAGCACCTTTGTTCATTTTAAGCTCTGCAGGGGCAGTTCAGCAGAGGTGCTACAATTTAACACAGGAGAGCTCCTTACCTGTTGAACACAATGAAGCTACTTCTTTTAGACCAGCATAAAGGAAATATTTAAGGAGACCAGAGCAGGAGCTTAGCCAATGTCTCAGTGTTTAAGTGCACTCTCTCGCTGTAAGGCTGTGGAGAATTAAGCTCTGGAGGTGATACTGAAGCAATGGAGTAATAGCTGTGGAAAAGTTTGCCCTTTGCCTATTCTGTGTGTAGTTTTTTCTCAAAGCCATACAACATAGTTCCTACGCTTGGGTGAGGAAAGGATGTGAGTTTTTTATATGCAATAGACTTATCTGTCTGTTTTACTTCTCTGGATTATAATGGAAAATAATATTTGAAACACTCGGTGATTTTAGCTTAACTAAACAAGGAATCACAGAATCAACATTATTCTTTAGGAAAATTGTGGGGAGGGCTTTTCCTCATCTCCCTGTGCAATAAAAATAGCTTTAATATGTTTGCATCAGCAGTTTCTCGTCTCGAAAGCTGTGTTTAGATGGCATAGGCTTTTTGCTATTTCTCTTTAACATGGTATGCACATACTGTAGAAATCCATTTTTTCATCAGCTTGTTGCTAATAATGAGCCACCTAAGCTCTGAAAACCTCCTTCTGCTCTTAGCTGTAGAAGAATGCTTGAAGGATTTAGGGATGTCAGTCATCATCTTGTTTTTTAGCAGAAGTGTGTGTATGTGTGCACAGGGACAAGTGGAAGAGAGCCCGAGACAGAGTTTAGAAATTACACTCTGTGTGTGGTCTGAGGTTATTTCTCATTTCATGAAATGCACGCTTCATTCCTGGCTCAGGCAAAACTTGCACGTCACTGAATAAGTCCCTTATCCAGTTTCCAAAACACTGAAGAGATTTGAAAGGGCTCTGTGGGTGGACTGCTACTATCAGCAAAAGCAAATAAGCTAACCTATTTAGCTAAGCATTTTTTAATACTTAAACAGAATAACCTTCAGCAACACTGGAACAGTTGTGGCCAGCCAAAGGAAGAGAAGGGGAAAAAAACACAAGTTTAAGCAATCACACCTTAATTAACATTAAAGGCTGGATTATAGCTCTTGGTGTGTGAAGGTGCTGTCTGATCAGTCCAGAGAGAACACCGGTGAATGATTAAAGGAACTGACTGTGCTTCTAGGAGTCCTGTGTGGTGTGCTGGTCATAGTTTATTCAGCATTTCACCTTCCTTTAATCAAACGTGGTACAAACTCATTATCGTCACCCCCAAAAAGATGAATCCAAAGACTCCTTATATCAAGCTGTGTTGGTGTCCACCATAAGTAAATGGTTCTACCCTGGAAAATCATGGGCATTCAGCAGCAAAGCATTATTGTAGCAAATGCTAGCTCTGTGCTAAATCTTAGCATCCAAAATAAATTAAGGTTTATTTCACAGCAGGGAAAAAAAAAAAAACAAACCAAAAACAAACAAAAAAACTCCAAAAAACAACACCCTCCCCCCCAAAAAAAAATCCCAGAATGCAGTCAGGATGCTAATGAACCAAACCAGCAACTGTGGGTGAAACCCAAATGAGAGGACAGTACCAGGGAGCCTTACAAAATGTTACTCTTCACCTAATTGGAAATGATTTGGCCAGAACAGGGTTGAATACTCCAAGTTAGGTTTTCAATCCAGTGTTCAGTGATCAGAATATCACTGATCTTGATAGATTTACACCAAATTAACAATGTAGCCAACACCCCAATTGTCCAACCCATGTATTTGCAGGACTAACTATTACTGCTCTGAGCTAAATCAAGATGGAAGAATCTCTTTCAAAGCGAATCCTAGACAGAAATCTTGGAGCCTGAGAGATCGGGATCTGTGAAAGCTCAGGCAGAGCAAAGCACGGCAACATAGTTTGGTTAAGGCATCCTGTGACAGGTATGCAGCAATGCTCTTGCCCTGGGTAACACAGGACGGACCCACACCTCTCAGAGGTCTAGCAGAGTGCAGGGCTAAAGGTATTTGCCTGAGGAGCGACGTTCCTGCTTCATTGTGGCACGAAAGAGGAAATCATCAGGTTGTAGATGGAAGATTTTGCCAAGTTCTCTGCAACCCAAAACACAACTTCAGATACTTCTCACCTGCCAGTGCCAATGTTAAATTAGGTCCCAAGGGTCTCACGTTCTGAACAAACAGAGGAAAAATGAATGTTGCCAAGAGGCTGTTGAATCAGAAGGGAGAAGGAAGAGGCATTTGATGGGTTTGCTTCCTTCATGACATTAGCAATTCTTACTTGCCTAGTGCAGGCCAAAGACTGATGAATTGCCAAAGCCATGTTGCATGTTGTCTTTGCAGGATGCATGGAGCCAGAAAGAACTGGTGACGCTGTGCAGTTCTTGTCTGTGTCCACAGCCCAGTGCCACAGACCTCCCCCACCACATCTTCCATGTGGGAAGGAGGGGGCAAGTTTAGCCTTCCCTTTGAAGTTGGATCTGCATCTGTCCTAGTTACCCTCTCCCCATGGGGAAACTGAGGCACAAGGCAGTTAAACGCTGCATGCAAAAAGCCTCTGATGGACTCAGGCTGCCATAGACCTGAGCTGCGAAACTGTTCTTCCTTTCTTAGATTGTGTAGCATCGTGCAGCAGATCTCCTGCTGGGCTGGTTGACAGACCTGCTGAAGGGTGAGCACTGGAGGGGGTTGTGACATGAAGCACTTTGTGTGGTCAAGGATGGATGGTACGGAAATCTCCAAAGTGTGTGCAGTTACAATCCAGACAGGTTAGTCAACATAGGCCCAGAACAGATAAATGTGTTGGGGCATGCATAATTAAAAGTTAAGGCTAAACAGCTCTGGACAGCGGAACAACTTAGTTGATGGGGAAGGGTAGGATTTGAAGCAATTTTTAGGGTGTACTACAGGCATATCACAAATGGTCCAGAGAGAGTTCTGAATAACAGCATAACAACGTACTATAAAAGTCATTGTATGTTTCCCCTGCTCCTGGATGGCAGCAATTGATGTTGAAGTTCTCTACATTTTCACCAGCTCCAAAGCTGAAATTTGTCTTGTGGTGGTATTTATTTAGTCTGACTAGTTCCGGACAAGGTGTTAGCCCCTCATTCATTTGTGCTTAATGCACAGCAGCAAGTCCAGCTGCTGAATATGGGGCTTTTCTCAGCAGTTGTCTGTACTAGCGTCTTGCTACTAAGACCAAGCTGTGCTGCCAGACCTCCACGACACTGTCCAGACAAGGCTTTTGCAGAGTTGGATGAGCCTAGGAAAAGACACCAAAACCAGAACACTCTTCGAGAAATCAATGCCAACTTCAAATACCACACTCTAAAGTGCTTCTGCTTGTGAAGCTAGCAATCAGAAAACCTCTGCCTGGAAGAGTGCTCTGAACCAACTCCTATTATAGGACCTGACGCTGAGTTCTTGGTGGTAAATGACCACATTACTCTTTGGGGCTGTGGGTGTCAAAGAAAAGATGCATGTGAGAAAAGTCACCAGCTGAAAGCAGGGGCATGTTTTGAACACTAGAGGTAGTTTAGTAGCCCAGGCCTGTTTCTGATTAAAATAAGAGTCTTTCAGATGAATGGAATGTAAACCACATACCAATTATTGGAATCCCATAAAGGAAACTCCCTTTTCCATCTGTCTATCCATCCATCCGCCCACCCACACAAGTACAGTGTCTCAGAAATATGCCTCTGTAGAACTGATGGAAAAATTCAGTGCTTGCTTCCTTTTTTCTTACCTCCCAGGTGCTGGATGACAACTGAAGAGATGAAATTGCAGTGAAGCCACTTAAACATTTATCAAAGAAATGGACCTGCTAATTAAAAGGATAATATTTCCTGGCACCAGGACAAAACACACAAAGCTGAATCTCAAGGCCTTCCTCAAGCAAACTTCTGTGGGAATGTGGCTGTGTGAGGGCTGCAGGAACAAGCCTTAAGAGTAAGACCTGCCCAAAGTGAAAGCATTAGATTAGTGCACTCGTTAGAAGAAAAATACTAAGGCATGCGTATACCTGTTTCATTTGCCAAATGTCTCATTGCTTTGCATTCCCATTGCACTTTTTATTGAAGCTTTTCCATGTAACTGATTACAGTAATTAATGTTTCCATCACTTCTATGGGGCAGGAGGTGTTTCTGCCAGGTCAGCTGTGCATTGTAAGTATTACAGTGTCTATTTTACAGATGGTAAGACACAAAGTTCAGAGACAGCAAATCCATGCCAGCATATGGCAGAGTCCCATTCCTGACTCTGACCACAATACACGCTGTTTCTCCTAAGTAGGCACTAATGTCAAACACACTGTTTAAATGAGCAGATCTTCCCTGTATGAATGAAGGGAATGTATCTGTTTTGGTGAGCACTCTCTACTAACATCCATGACCCCATGTAAGGAATTTAGATCCATGATAAAGGTAATACTATGGCATACTTCCTATGTTCCTACTATAATTGCAGGACAGTTCAGCCTCAATGCAAAAGGCAGCCTCTGGACAGCTGGAAGGAGTTTGAAGTGTTAATAATTTGGGTAAGAGTTGGGTCTACAGTGGTTTTATGGTCTAGTTCATGGTAACTGTTTTTTGATACTCTGCTGGCCTCTAGAGGGATAATTTATACACAGGCTGAAGCAGTAACCTGGGGATTTTAAGCATTACTGCCTGCTCTTCGATTTTCTTGCCAGGTAGTTCTTTTCTATTTTGCAAGGCCTTTAAGTAGTGAGGTTTTGTAGTTCTTTGGAAACACTTTTTTTCACTTCCATGATTTTCCCTCTCTCTGGGCAATAGAGGTAAGGTATGTTTCTTCTGCTCAAATAAATAGGGGTAGAAGATCCTGGCAATAAATGCCTCTCAACCACTGAAGTGAGAAGCTCTGAGGAAGAAGTGCCAGAGGGGTGAGTGAGAGAGAGAAATGCGGAAAAGAGAATACAGAATTCTATGTGTAACATTTATCCATAATTTAAAGGCTCCTAAATGCTGAGAATTCTTCTCCTGAATCTTCTCATGTTCACTGAAAAGCATAACTACCTCATGCCAAAAAAAAAAAAAAAAGAAATCATGGTATTGAAACCCCCGAAAGACAGCACATCTTCCTTGGCTTTTTCTGCTTTCTGCTTCTCTACTCACTGCAAGGGTTTGCTGTATTCTCTACTTCATTCCCAGACCCTGTGGGGTTGGGGTTTTTTTTTTCAGGATACATGTATTAAATCTGAGAAAAACACTGAACAGAAAGGTTGACAATTTTCTGCAGAGGATAGATAATGGTCTGTAAGCAGTAACTGTGTTCAGGAAATATTGTGGCTTTGTTCAATATTAATATATTCTTAATGCTTAAAGTGTACCTTTCTGTAACTTCAGAGCACGGCAGGCATCTTGGTACATCTATGTGAAGGCCTGAGTTATTGTTCCAAAGTCATCTATATCCTTTATCCAACATCAACAGCATATGTCCCCCAGGTCCTCAGCTTCATGCTGGCCCTTTGCCTCCATTCCTGATGGCCAGTTCTCTCCCAGTTGAAATGTCTCCTCAGGATATCTCCATTACCACCCTATTGGCAGTTTTCTACTTGGAGTGAGGTCAGCTTGCTGGAACCCAACCCAAACTAATTTTTAATTCCTCTGTGCCTAATGATATGATAATTGTAGAATATGCTTATATTAGCTTCTCCTTTTCTCCTTCAGGTGACTATCAGGAGCTTTCAGTGTAGGGAAGAGCCTCGTCTAGAGATCATCCTGATGTCAAATGCTATTTTAACATTTAAGTTGACATATTTGTTGACCAGTTTCTCCCACAAAGTCCTTTGTACTATTTAAACAGGTATGGCAAATATTACTGGGTGCAGCAAAATGTCAAGTAAGGCCTCTGTGGTAGGATACGCATCTGTCATGGGATTTGCTTCTGTTGAGCCTTATTCACTGAAGGAAGCAAACTGCTGTAATAATCAAGATCTGTAGCTGTAATCTACAGCAAAACCTGTTTTGACTTCAGGAGGGCTAGGCTTCCAGTCTTGTGTGGAAAAACAAACGATCCCACACCACTCCAGCATGCCTGTCTCCTGTGCAAAAATTTCCTCTCATTCCTTCTCTGTGCTGTTGTTCTGTAGATATGTCATCAAAGTACCACAAATTCAGTTATTTATCAAAATTTGCATATACTCTTCAGCACATACAGGAAGCTGTCAGGTCAAAAGACTGAAGCATAGTGTAGTGACATACAAACATTTGGTGACAACTTTTCTAAAATTATCTAAATGGCTGCTGATGCTTGCTGTGTCCCACTTGAGAAGCCAGACAAGATAGCCCGTAAAAAGCTAATCTTCATGAGGCTGTGTATTTACTAAGTACATTTATCAAAGATCATGGTGAATCTATGTAGTTCATATGTATTATTAGTAAAAAAAATATGTCTCCAAATGGAGAACAAGTGAAACAAAGGAAATTCTGACTGCTTGATTCAATTAAGAAAATTAATGGAGCTGTGTAGAGCTGCAGAGTTTCAATGTTGTTTTGCAGGCTTGGTTACTGTGTAGTGTGCAAAAGCAGGCAATCAAAAAGCAGTCATTGGCTGGCATGCCCCTAAAATGTGCACTAGAAATTACTGGATTAGTGGTGACAGTAACTGCAGATGCCAGGGAACTGCAACAGTGGCATGTCGTCTGTGCAACAGATAACTGGGGTCAAAGAGAAAGCACAAAGACCACATTCAGAGACTGAGTCCTTTTGTTGTGGGAAACAGCCTCAAATGCAAATGCTTATTTGTTCAAACAAACCTTGAAGAAACTGCTGGAAATTGGAACAAATTCAAAAAACATGCAGGTCAATGTGAGCCTTTCAGGAAGACAATGCCAGGGTATTTTGGATTCATCAGGTTGCAGGTGACAGCACAGAACTGGCTGAAAATCTTGTAGCAATTCTGCAACTGCTACGTGATGCAACAATAATCACCATGTTATTAAACAGGAGTTAAAACAGAGCTTGGTATATCCTCCATGCTTCCTCTAACTTCACAGCTAGACTGTCACAACCTAGAGGGATGACTATTTAAAAAATCTTGATGCTATGAGCAATTTAAACAGGGGAAATCCATCTCTTTCTCTTGGGTGTTATTACAGTAAGGTTCACATGTAGTTGTAAAAAGCTGAGGCTAAAACTCGTGAAGTACAGTGCTGCGTTCTTTGGCAGAGAGCGGCAAAAGGATATTCATCTGATCTACTGAAGTACAGAATATCCAGACAGCTTTCTGTGACGCCTAAATTAGGTGCTGAATCTCACTGCCTTCCCCCACTCAAGCTTTGGTTTGAATCACTCATTATGCTCTTGAATTTGGAGGCTATAACAGGCATGCAGTGTCAGTGAATATGGCCCAGAGTGCCCAAGGGCTTAGAAAGAAAGAGCAAAAGAAAATAATTCCTACCCAAATAAAAATGGAGCTCCAGTTTCAGGTGTGTCAGTGTTGGATCAAAACTTCACAAAGTCCAAGTAGGTTTTCCCACATGGACTAGAGGCATACCATGTGCTGGAAGGTCTTTCCTGTCCTTGCATTTCAGTCTTCCACATCAGCGAATGTCACTGTGCTTGTGTTAACAGAGGAACTTAGCAGCTACTAAGGGCTGCTGGGTAGGAAATTATTTTCTCCTATTGCAAATAGCCAATTTCTAAATCTTGCTCTAGGACTACATGTAAAGGTCTTATGAGAATGACAGAGAAACGTGGTCGTTTATGGCACCAGCTCTTACGATATTCATTTCAAGCTATCAATCAAGTTGCAAGTGTTGGTCGCTTGCCAGTGGAAGCAGGAGGCAGTAATAGTGATAAGGACCTGGAGACAGTCATTTTATGGCATAGTCTGGTGTGATGGGGCAAGATTTAATATGACCCCACATTGGCTAAACTGTAGTGTGTTATGGCAAAAACTTTGACTCATATACAGAAACAACTGTTTGTAGCCTTCTTTAGTTGAAAACAAGCTGGAGTAGCTCACTTGTTTTTTCAGATGATTGTTCCTGTGAATCGTGGGTCTTTTATGCTCCAAGCAACATCAGGGTCTTAGGAAGATGCTGAATCAAAAGTTTTTGAAAGAGGTAACCAGGTACTCATATACAACTAAGGGGGAAATTTTATTTTATTTTATTGATAGTAATGCTTCTGTAACTTTTTAATATCTTTTTTATAGATTCATAGAGTTTAAAGCCAGAAGGGACCATTAGCTTCTTTCACAACCATTGAATTTCATTTGCTATTAGTGCATTAAGCGTACTTACAGTACAGGAACTTTAAACAGCTTTCACTGTGCTTTATACTTTCAAGACTGGCCAGAGCAACATATGAATAAATAGCCTTCAGATGTTCATTATAATTAGCAAATCTTAGTATCCAAAAGCCAGCAATTTTTTCCATATTATTTTGCTGTATCAAGAACACAAGATTTGAGGGGAGCGATTCCATCATCCATTCTTACTCATACAATGGCAAAACCAAGAAAACTGATTTCCATAAACCAGTTAATTTTATGTTTTTTTCCCTGGAAACAAGAATACAGGGATCCATATTTTCCAGACTCCATCCCACTACCTTGCTTAGGTTTGAAATTGCTGAATAGGATTTCCAATGGGAACTCCAATATGGAGTTCATCTTTCATGACTGGACTCTTTTTCCTCAGGGAGATTTTAGAAATTCTTTAAGAAAGGGAAGAAACTCATTGGAATAATAGGAGAAAACTGCTACTTTCAGTTTTCGTGGGACACTCTTTATGGCAACGATCTGAGTGGGCCTATTCAGCACACTGAATGCGGTAGCACAACGGACAGGACCCTTTAATGAAAGACTTTGTTATCTTTTTCTTTTTAGCCTTCATTGTTGAGGAAACTGGAAGGTATATACTGAATGAAGCAGAGCTCACTGGTGAAATGCTGCCACTGACAACTGAATTCTCTCTCTAATACATTTAATGTGCAGCATATCACCGAGAATTTAGCAGGTAATTGCTCACTGTTTGCAGGGGTCTCACTTGCAGAACTGCAGAGCACTCACAAGAGCCATGGAAGTCAATGGAAGTGGTGTCTGGAAAACGAAAAGTGCCTGCTAGTGCCAAAAAGTCTGGAAAAAAAAAAAAAAATCCTAAGAGCCTTAATTTAGGCACCCAAAAGAGGTGGGCCCCTTGGACATTAATCTGTTTGTGCTTCAATTCCCATCTTTTATTCTAGTTCCTCATTTCATAGGCTTGTTATAAATGCAGTCTGTGAAACACTCAAGTATTATAACAAGAAGGAAAACAGAGAGACCTGCAAGCAACGTAACACTTCAGTCTTCAAAGTTGTGTCTGAATTATGCAGAAGGCACATGCAGAACATTGGGGATGGGACACGCTGATAACTAGCAGCCCAGTCTGTAAGCCCTCACCATACCCTGAGGCACACACGCAAGTGAACTCAAGGAAGATTTTATGGGCGGGGGAAGTTCTGGTGTTCTTAATTTTAAAGAATTGAATCTGCAACTTCATTGTGTATTTTTAGTTCTACATGTGTGCACCAACACATGCAAAATACTGCTGTCCCTAATAGCTTTGCTTTTCAGGACCTTTATAGTCCTAACCCTAATTGGAGGTTCCTAAAATATTCCTTATATTCCTAGGCTTCTCTTTCACTAGAAAGCTGCTTGTGGGTTTTCTACATCATGTAATCTCTCTGAATCAGAGAAATAAGACACACAATTGTTCACAGACACACCCACTCTCCCTCCCTCCAGAATCACAAGGAAAATCAAAAGCTTTGCATTCTGTAGGATTGCCCTGTCTTACCTACTTTGGTTCTCAGTTCTGTAAGTGGTCATTTACTTATCCGGTTGACAATTATTTAGCATCTGCTTTGTTCCTACCTCGCTACTCCCTGCCCTGTCCTTCTTTGTGAGGATGTCCTGTCTGTTATTTGAATGAAAGGATTTCCCTGATAATATTAACATTCACAAAAATTGCCTCATACTATGCACAAGGTTGTACATTCTTTTCCTAATACAGTATGAGTTGCTTTCTCATCTTTTCTTGTAAGTGGTACTTAAACTGGCAGTATGTCTCACTTTAGGTCTATCAAATACCACAGAGCTTTCTCTTCTACTAGTAAAGGAAACCTCATAAATTTTTAATGGCTATCATTCAGTATATTCCTTACTTCAAAGGCACTTCTGTGATCTTACTGGTGTTTCCCTTCTTGAAGATATATTCATCAAAATTGTCATTACATATAATCATCACTGGAAAAGCAAAAGGTTGACTAGATACAGTATAAGTTTACAAAACTGTAGGGACATGGCTGAAAGATCACGCTTACGGATGTAAGCTTCAGGCTGTAAGATCCCCTTCCAATGCCTATCCATATAACAAAGGAATTTTGTAGTACACTGCTCTCACAGCCCAAATCTGTAGGACATTTCTCATTCATCACACAGAAAATTGATTATTTTGTAATGAAGCCAACAAATCTCTAGATTTGACATGCTATGCTTCTTTTTGTTCCTGTTCTGTAGTTCATAGAGACCAAATATGGTGTCCTTGGGTGAAACAGGAGACCAGGGGACTGCTGGGTTCTTCAGGATTTGCAACTTCCAGATGTTTTTACACAACTGTTCAAAATTGAGATGTTAGGTGTATGGCTTTCATTTTGTTTTTCTACAGTACGCTCTTTTGCTCCTTTGTCCCCCCTTCCTTTGTGTGGTATTTGAGATGGTTTAAGGTAAGAGCATATAATGTCTATCTATTTTTATTGTGGCTCTGGATCCAATCAGTGCTGCTAGTGGTTGAGTGAACTTCTCTGTCTAGTAGCTTTTTACAAGCTTCTTTACGCTGTCTTAGTAGTTGTGTCTTTCTTTGGCAAAAATATTTGACACTGCTGGATTGAATGAAACAGAAATTTTCAAATTAATTTCTGAACTCTGCTAATGAAAAGAAGTAATGTGAAAAAATAAATCACTAGTTTGGAAAGACCCCTATGTTGTGTCTCATAAAAGAGCCTTCAGATGTTCTTTAGTATGAACGGTATTTATTTTTATTACTCTTCCTAATATCTAATAATGAAACCTGTTATTTATGTGCTTCATCTTCAAAGTGCCTTGAAAACATTTGTTATCTGAACATCTGCAGGACTGGATGTCCTTCTGCCATTCGAAGTGTCTCCACTACTACATGAGAGAAACTTAAATGATTCCAGCACGACTTTACCACATGCCAGACTTCTGGGAGGATGATTTTGCTTCAACTTTAACCTCATCTCCTATTTGCCCAAATGTTTGTGGCATATTTTAGACATTCTTGGCTGTAGATTCAAACGTGCTATAGCAAAAGAATACATTTCTGTATGACACAAAAATTGGATTTGATTTGTTTGCAACTGGAGATTTTTAACACATGCTACTTGGTATCCTTAATCTCAGAATCATATGAAAGTCTAGTGCAACACAAATGTATTTTAAGATCTTCCATTGCAGTTGGGGTTATTTACTATGTTCTTCCTTCACTATGACAAACTTGCATTTTTACTGTTGGTTTAATTGTTCCATCATAGTCTAGTTACAAGAATTTAATGCCTTTCCTATTGTGTGAGCTGATTACATTCATGGTCTTCTACAGGAGTCAAACTTTGCCTGTATGGGTGTTGAAGGAGAGTTTCAGGCAAGGTAAGTGACCACAACTGATTGACTCAGTTGTAAAATGTTCCCTCCCCAGATGCAGGCCGCAGTGCCTAAGGCTGCAGTGGAAGTCTTTAGTATCTAACAGGGCTACTCCCTGCCACCGTTTTCAATTGCCCCGTGTCAGAGATTATCACCGGAGACAAACTGGTAACAGAGTGCTCCCTGATCCCCTGCTGGCAGAGCTGGGTATGTTAACCTAGCAGTCACTTAGGGTGATATACTGTAGTTTGCAGCTAAGGGGAGAGTATTATCAGGCAGCAGAGCAGCTCAAGAAGTCCATAGCTTCCTGCACACCATCTCACATAGATCCCTGTACAGCAGTGGATGTCAGGAGTAACTTTCTGTATCAGTGAGATAACACTGCTGAAAAAAAGGATTAATTGTACCGGTGATCAAGTGGAGAGTTTTGCAGTGGGACTTAGCATTCATTGGGATCTCATGTTAATCTTACATGTGGTGTGAGTCTAGCTCATTCAGTGAAACAAGCAAAAAACCCCAAACCCCCAATTTGCACAGACTTTTAAAGGAAGAGCATAATAATTCAGCAAACTCAAGTTTGGAGCTGAGCTTTCATCTCCTGCTCCCGAACAGTTGTTCAGGACCTATTTGCCCTGCTTGGACCTATTTAATTTTTCTTTTTTCACTTGGATCTTTTGGTAGTTGAGATTGGGAAATGGCAAATGAATGTGTTTTATGGGAAAGTTTAAAGGAAGGAGTTCATGTGCAGCATGTTATCAATCATGTCTTGTAAATATGATTACAGCATTTACACTGCATCACATCAAAAGCCAAATGTTATGTGACATCTCCACCATCATAAACTTTAAGGAAGCTTTTTTAAAGTATAGTGATCCATCTCTGAAACTGGATGCCTGCTGTCAACATTGAAAGCAGCAGTGCTCCGATCTGAAAGAGCTGGTAGCAGAGGGTGCAAATGCCAAGTTGTCAGTGGTGTGGCTACTTAGGGAAGAACCAGAGATTCCCCGTCACCTGCTGCAGTTGCAGTGAGGAAGTTTGGCATATCTCCAGCTGTGCCTGTGATGAAATCATTATGGGTGTCTTGCTACAGCATCTGGAGATTCATCGGTGTTTAACCACTGCCTCCCACTATCCTAGTGGGATTAATTTTGGTTAATTTCATTGGGTGTTTTGTTTATAGAATTTGGTCTTTTTTACTAGAATTTTACACTAATTGTGACTTTTTGGATATTTCTATCAGGACACAGCAAAAGTAAGTTTTTCACATTATGGTTGGGGACATGGATCTGAACAGAAAGACTGGGTCTGAATTTTTCACTTGTTATTGAGATCAGTCTAAGTGCAACCTGTTTCTGGTTTACATTTTTACCTGCTGTCACCCTCATCCATTCTGTACATCTGACCAGTAGCCTTTATGCAAGAAAAAGAGCATGACTTTGAGGAACACAGTGACTCAGCATGATTTATGCTTCACTTATTAGCTACTCATCAACTCCCCTGACAAGGATTCTGGGTAATGTAGTCCACAGGGCCTCTCCTTGGGGTAAACAGTACCAGATGGTTAACGTTAGTGCTGTGAGAGATTATGCTACAAAGAGCCCTAGGCACAGGAATCTAACACAATACAATTGCTCTCCAAAGAGTGGGCTGTGTGCCTGTGCTGTCTGCAGAGTCTGTTTCTCAAAAAGAAAGCCTGTGAGACTACACAGCAGGACTTGTGGGCATGGGGAGGTGGAACGGGGACATGCACTGAAAAAGAAGTTTAGCCCTTGGGTGCTGGGATCTGGGATGCAGGAACAATGGGAACAAAAATGGTTGGGAATTGGGACTTCTGTTCTAAAGGAAATTCCAATGGTTTGAAACAAAGCTTATTCCAAAACAGAACAAAATGCTAACATGCTCCCATCAAACAAAAGTCTGACAGGGTTTGATTACTGTGGTAGCACTGAAAAAAAATTTGTTTTGGTATTAGTGTTTTAGTTCTACAGAAGTTTGGAAATTAAATTAAATTAGCCTATGTGATAGATAATGTCCATAATGTGTAGCTATTTAACATTGTCTCTCTATATATTGCAGTGTTATATAAACTTGGTATTTGTTACCATCTGAGCAACTAAAGCTTAATCAAAATGGAGAAATGTAAGTTACATATTCCAACCACTTCCAGATGAATTTGTGGAAGCCAACCCATTCCCACAAAGCTTTCTCATACTGACAAACTGGATGTTTTTAACTCGTCTAAGTGGGGACATCAGCACCTATCATGTTACGGCTGTGGCCTAATGGAAGCAGTTCCTTTGCTACCATCTGTAGGAGGTCAAGAGCTGTCCTGATAGCCCCATCCAGCACTGTTGTGCTAAGCCCATGTATTCAAGTTTATAGACCAGGATTTAGCAGTTTTCATATGAATTTCCTTCTTCTCTTCAGTTTGGGAAACTGAAGAAGTGCTGAGTTCTAGGCAGTTTCTGTGGCACTGCTGCCTTATTGGACATCTGCTTCATCACTCCACCTCAGCAGAGGGCAGTGGCCTTTTCTGATCTGCTTGTTCCTAGGTACAACCAGTATTAGACTTGTTGTAGGTAACACCAATACTATCACAGGCAAAGCTGATTTATTGTAACCAGAATAGCAATTTAGTTATCACTGATACATTTTTAAATTTTGTTGTACAATCCATGACAAGAATTTCCTGTAAAGCATGGTTCATCCCTGATTTGCTCAGGGGCACCTTGGTGCATCTCTTTCGAAACCAGCAACTGGATCCAGCAATTAAGAAAATGAAAACCATAATTTTGTGCAAAGACATATTTGCGGGGCGATGATGCTTCGGCCCCATGACTTCTAGCAAATTGGCTAGTTTGCATTCCCAGCAGGCAGTAATGAGAGATCATATGTGTCTGTCCTAATCTTTGGTTAGAACTAAACAGAAAAGATAGAGACCTGGATAAACCATTAAAACAGCCTTAAGCATAGTCTCTCTATCTAAACAAGATAATAACTCAGGACAACAACGATTTCATGAACCAGGTGTAAATTTATTGTGTCCCTTCAGGAAAGAGAAGGTAGCCTGGATCTGCAACTGGAGATCATGTTTGCGCTGGTAATTGCATACTTAATGTAATTTTTAAAAGGGGCATATGCTATAAATGGCTGTGGTCTCCCACTGGCAGTCACAAGATACCACTGAAATCTGTACGTGTCAAAAAATTGTCCAACATGTCTTTCTTGGTAGCAGTAAACAGTCTGCAGTTCATATGTATCCACCGATGTGAATAGAGCCCTTTACATGCAGATTTCAGACTAGGACATTTAATCAAGTCAGCAGTAGCAATGGCTATGTCTTGCTGTCAAGAGGGGTAAGTGTCCCCTGTACTACAAGCACACCCAAGCCAGTCTACATATGGACAGCAGTGCACAGCTGTCCTCCTTGGAAGAAGAACAAGTAGTGTTGGGGGAGCTTTGGCCTCGTTGACAGCCTATGGAATGCAATCAGACTCAGTCAGCAGAGGTGAGCAATTTCTCTGCTGCCAAAATGTATCTATTGCCAGAGCTCCTTACACAGCGTCTTATCGGGTGTCCTGCTCCACATCTGTCCAGCACCTCTCTGAGACACGTCAGACCACCAAGGCTCAGGCTGGTCTGTACACCTCTGGCAACTTGATATCCTTTCATCACTCAACTACTCTACTTACTGCTGAAGACCAACAAAATGAGGCTGGTTTTATCTAAAGCCGACGTGGGTATGATGGCACAAGAGACCCTTTCAAAAGGTTCAGCAACTTCAGCTGCCGGTAGATAAACAGGGTATTTTGTAGCTTGAGAATTCATCTAGTTTTGTCACTGCTTCCTGGTAGCCAGGAAACAATGGCCGAAGTAAAGTATCATTTCAGCTCCATATATTACAGTATTTTTTGCTTTACCCCTGTTTTGCTTTTGTTTGACATCGTGGGAGAAATTCAGTTGCTTAAACATAGATGTCATTTTAGATGCTATGAGGTATCACACCTTACCAGCAGCTGAGGTCCCAGATGGCTGCAGAGCTCCCACAAGTCCTTTACAAGGGTTTAAGGTGTCCGAGGGTATCTCAAATCACAGTAGTTTCCTGTGTCGAAGCAACTGCTGTTGGCTTAATTGCTGCAGTTGGACTGTGTCTCCCATGAGGTACCTTAGCTATAACACCCCTGCTGTGGTGTAGAGGAATAGCTCTGGCTTTTTACCAGTCCCAAGCATTTATTAAGTGAAAGAGATTCATGTATTGTTGCAGAGGGAAGAAAAGACCAACAGAGAAAGGTTGGATAACTCTCCATGCTTTTAGCTCATATTTGGGGAAGTGACCGCTTCAAAGCACTGCACACAGAGTTTGTTGAGCCTTGAGCTCTGATTATTTATTGCCCACCTTTCTGAGGTCCAGATCACTTAGTCCCATCACAGATTTAATCCACCACTGCACTAAAACCCCATTCTTGCCTCCTTGGTAGAAGAGGGACCAAGAGAAGTGGCAGCCCTCTGCAGATCCGTGGAGGTCTACCAGCACCCCTTTGCTAGGTCCCACCCCACAGTACCCCCATACTGTCCAGTGATATCAACCCTGCTTCTGTCAGCCAGAAATGGCAACAAGTTAGCTTTGGGTGGCTGCCACCAGCTAGGTTCCCGCGTAGCCAATTTTGCGCCGATGCTGCTGACTCTGTCCGTCCTTACTGTGCAGTCAGCTCTGCACCGTGGCTGCGGCTCCTCTCTGCACTTGGCACAGGCTCTCCCTGTTGGGAGCACAGAGCAAAACAAAGCCCTCTGCCACCTCTGGCTGAGCTTTTTAACTTTGTTACTAAGCCAAAAGCTGTCACGTGTAAATTCAGTGTCCTTCTGTAAGTATACTTAGAATAATAATCTATTAACAATCAAAACATATACAAGTTCCAACCAAACCTTCAAAACTCAGCAAGCGAACTTATCAGTAAGCACGTAAATGACGACCTCCAGAGCTCTATTTTTTCCTTCTTTGGGGAACAGAGATGCGTTTAAAATTAAAACTCTCCTGCATGTAAAAGAAGACCTTTACCTCATCTTCTCTCTCTCTCCTTTAAACCCATCACTTCAGACAATGTTTACTCTTTTCTCATCATTCCTGTCTTGAACTATTGTCCTCTGCTATGTCTTCTGTTTGTCATGCCTGATTTACATTTAAATTTGGGACAGGGGAAATATCTGTATTTGTAAAATGTCCAGTAAATTTATGGTGCTGTGTAATTTATGATGATAAGTGCAGGACATATTTCAGTTTGACATTCCAACTTATATTTTCAAAGCCATAAATAAAGTATTTAAGAGCAAGATCTTGAACATTTTATTTTTAACGTTATACTTGAATGTTTATTTCAAGGATGGATAAATATTAAAATAATGTGGGCAGAACATATTCCTCACTTTCTTCTTCTTCAGGCAATATTGAGTGGCCAATGCTCTCATTACTGCCAGAAAAGGGATATTTTACTCCACTTATGAGGACCCAGCATACTGTACCTCACCAGGGAAGAGTGAGCAATAATGGCTCCAGCTAAAAATGGCTTTGGAAAGGACAAACAATGACTCCCTTTCAAAAGCACTTGTGAACTAAGCTGATATACAGAAATGTTATTTTGATATTGCACAGAGTGAGTATGAATGTTCATCTCTTAAGAAAATATTCAAGTGCAGCTGTTGCTCTCTTGTCCCATATGGTTATGCTTTTAAGCATGGCTTGAACTTGAAGCATTTTCCATTTATAAAAAAAATTTCTTTAACAAAATCTTTTTTTCCAAAAATAATATTCACATGTGAGTCTTTGCTTCTGATATTTTTCTAATTAGTTAATCTTTTGTTCCCAGTTCCCTTGCCCCCTTCCTCTGTTCCATATGCATTTTATACCCACAGCCCTGAAATCTTCCTAACCAGTTCAAGAGTGTGGAAAGGTTGGGCTGCCTTGTTTTTGCTCCAGAGGCTCTTAACTTACCTGTTATGACAGTGTGTAAAGTCTCACAGACCAGGTGTGCCGCCTCTTCATTACAAACTCAACCAATCCTCCTATGTTAATGGACTTACTGACAGAGTTTCCTGCTGTATTTGTCTCTGTGAGACTGTCCTAAACTCAGCCCTCAGCATAGGCAGATGCTCTGTTAATGTATCGCTTGCATCATTATGAAATAGAAAAATCCCTTTAAAAATGGGAATGTGTTCATGCAAGGTACTCTGGGCCACCTGGCAACGTAGCTGAGATTGTACGTTAGGAGCTGGCCTCGTATCTGTACTGACACTGAAACGTAGCTGTAGACAGGTCATTTTCTTTTAAAGGTAATGTTCTGCATGGGATGTTAAACAGATGCCCTTTCCAGTAGCCATGCAGATGGAAGCAAAAATTACACTGAGCGTCCCAAAGAAGATTGGTAGACTTTAAATCTCACTGGCAAGGCAATAGCCTGGAATGCTTGCTGTTTATCAAATGGCCTTCAGGAATGCCTTTTTTGAGCATCACATTATTTTAATGAAAGTCACAAAAACAAAAGCAGTTTGTCTTCCCATATGTGATCTATTACTGGCTGAGCAGAAAAGACACATGCTGTTTCTGCGTCTACTTCTGTGGCGAATTTTTACAAGGGAGATGAGAACAGAGCCCTTTATGTTGCCGGGAAATGCTGAAATGGCTATGATATATGACTGATAAATAGAAGTATTATCTGAATTGGCCAATTTCTGCTGTGCAAGCGGTGCATCCATTGTGACATTAGATACTAGATTTTGTTTTCCCCTGAGCATCCTGTATAAATAGTCTGTGACAGTTTAATAAACCCAATTTAGTACATCTGTAACCCTCCACTATCCGCTGCTCCTAACCTTTGCATTCCATGTATGATGCTGGGAGATGGTGGCATGCGGAGTCTCATGATAACATTTCTTCGTTACAGACTTGCAGTACAAAATGGCTTATGGTCAGGCAGCTACTGCAAATCAGTATATTTCCTCACCTGTTTTTTTTCTTCTCCTTTTGCAAGTGTTGCCTGCATTGATTAACACCATACTCTGAATCGCATGTCTATCAATACAGCACCTTTTCACATGTGCTTAATACCTATAGCTTCTACTGCTTACATGACAGAGCTAGGAGGTCAGCATTCAGTGTGCAGTTTGAAAGCCACCTTGAGAAGATGTGAAGAAGAGATGCGGGTGCTTGATATTAGCAGAAAAGACACTAAGCATGATGTTTAGAGTGAGTAGTTAGGGAACACTTATTACTAGTATTGCTGAGGACTAGACAACAGAAGTTTAGAGAAGAAATTACGGTTCTTGCCAGTGCCAAAAATTAAGTGATAATGGATCAAAAATCAAAAATTTGTGAAACTACCTTAAATCAACTGTTAAAAAATATATAATCATAGAAGTCACATTCTTTTTATCTTTCTTTCTTTGAGGCTTATGGCTGCACCACAGTTTTCAAGCTTTAGTTAGGGAGTCCAGACACTAGTCACAGAAAAACTTGATTCAGCAATTTAGCTCTTTGAAGCTTTAAGAAAGAGGTTCCAAATATCCTGAGGATCTGGGTAAGATCATGCATCAGCAACTCTAAAAAGATAAAAGCAAGCTTTAAAATACCTGAAAATGCATCAGTGACCCAACTGATTTGATAACAATTATGCAGTCTCTGCATATTACATTTTTTAAAAAAGGATGAAGTCTCTGTTCTTCCCAGTCTTTATGTGTGATCCAGCGCCTGCTGAAATCATTGGTAGAACAACAGAAGGATTTCCATCAGCCTCAGAGCAGGCTTTGAATATAGTCTTCAATCAGGAAGATCGGAAGGCTGGAGCCACAGACAGGTAACCTGGAGAACACGAGGAAATACAAGGCTTTTAGGGTAATCTTTGTGTGGTTTTCCTATTCCTATTCAGCACGCAACTGATGCACAGATGGTGTTCAGCTACAGAAGTGAGGTCTTGTTCCAAATTTGGGACCGTTTAGAACTTGCACTTTCAATGTCTTTCATTTGGAGGAAGAGTAAATGTTCAAAGGCGTTAGTATTAGCTTGCCTTCAAACGCTAAGTACGACATGAGGGCATGTAAAATACATCTCCAGATGAAAAACTACATCTTGTAAGACTGAATGTGACCAACATTTAAAATGTGACACTGAACAGTCAGAAACAGTATATGACTTTAAAAAAAAAAAAAAAAAAGAAAATCAACATGAACGTGAACCTCCAGTATTTGCTTCTATATGGTGAAGGCCCAGTGGCAGGGTTTCATCCTAGAAATTCCACTCTTGCTAGTTGACATGGGACTTCCATGGATACTTTAAACTCCCAAGTGGTTCCTTTAGCTTCCTTGGGACTAAGCAGGTGTTGAAGTTTCTTCATATGCGTAAGGACTTTCCAGTGTTTACACCCAGCCACGCTGACACACGGACTAGGACCCTACTGACGTGTCTGAACAATGTTCAATGTGCAGATGACAAATTTCTGCCTCTCCCCTCTATACAGTTTTTTGGTTTGACTAGCTGATAGGCCAAAGAGTGATCAAAGTGTCCAGGTTGTTGCAGACAGGGCTACCAGGCGTATTGCAGTCTCGTCTCAGTGGGCAGTTTTCTTCCCACCAGTTGCCATGTGGAGGTGGCTCACAAAACCGATGCTCAGCTCCTGGTCTTGAGAATTGTAAATTTCTGAAACTCAAATCACAGGAAACCTGTGATAAAATCCTATGGACATTACCAATAATTTCATAAGAGCTAGGACTACTTAATCATGGTCTACTGACCACCAGAGAGTTCTTTAGTTTTCCGGATATGGTGGTCCTAGAGAGTTTATTTTTCAGTATCGCTTCCTGTTAATCCTAATTTTGATCAGTGATGGGAATAGTGATTACCTACACCTTCAAATCCATTTAAAAGTAGTAAAAAATTATGTTGTTTTTTTAAAAATCCTGGCTGTCATTGTTCCTCTCTCTTCTCTTTTTTTCTGCTTTCTTCTCTGGCCCCTGATTGTTTAGCTACAGTAGCTGTATGTAATGTGTGTTTAAGTGTCTAGGAAAACAGCAATTTGTACCCTCAGGAGTGATGAATGCATTTCTAAAGAAGCATTATTTAATCTTCTCATACATGTTGATGCACAGACTTGTCTTAATTCTGAATTTGTATATTTGGGTCTTTATAATCTCTGTAAGAATCAGATCTGTGAAACTAACTGAGGTATTGTCCTTTGTTGCTGTTTGATCAGATTCCAGCTGAATTTAATTCTGAATGCCTGTGAATCTTTGGTGTTTGCTGTCTGCAAATATTGAATGTTCAAGCTTAAGAAGAGCAAATTCTTACCACTCCTGAGAGGGAGGGGAAGAATTTTAAGTGAGCACTTAAATGCTCATGGAGTAAAAAGTCTTCTATGCACTTGGCTGTGGTATGTGCAACTCAGAACTCACTCTCACCAGCACGAGAATAATTGCATCTTGGTTTTAAATATGGAGGTTTGGGTAAGCCATTGTGTGAAAGTGCCATACAAAAGACTCGCATTCCCAGGCAACAGAGTATACCCATAGACCCAGGCAGCCTCCTTCCAGACTGCACAGACATTTAACCAGGGTGTGTATATCGCCTCAGATGGGGCAAGGATCTTGCACAATGAAAACCTTGCTTCTTCAGTGCACCGAGAGCCTCTGAGCTTGCTCCAAAGTCCACAGAAGTAAAAGGTATTTGGTGCATAAGCATAGAGAGTTGTGCCAATTAAGATCTGCCCTACGTTGCCATCACCTTGCTCTCCATAAGTGCCAATACAGTAGCACCAGGGCTGGGTGACCACAGACAGTGAGTGCTCTCCACAAAGGCTTTACACAGAGTGCTGGCAGAACCAAGAAACACAGACAAAGTAATCAGTGATTTCTCCAACCCCAGTTCCCTGTGCGTCTCTGTGATTCCTTACAGGCCTTCCAGGTATAACAGCCACCATAAAAAATTAGGCCTCTTAAGCGACAGGAAAGATCACAGGCTTGGATTCTTTCTTGAGCTTGCCCAACAGCAGCCATCATCTGGCTAAACATCACTGTGCAATAAGTAACTCAGATCAAAAAGCGAGCCGTATTTACTGTCCTCTCACATAAAGACAGACTAAGAAAGAGCTATTTATGTACCACTAAAGCTAAAGCAGTACAAAGATAGTTTAATCTAACATCAGAAAAAAATCTGTCAGGAAAAAATTCCACTCTCAGGAAAGGCTATTATTGTTATTCCTAGTTCAAAGTCCAGGAACACTAATGTATTTCAGCAGCTAATAAAATTACTCTTTGGGATTTTTTAAATTTGCAATCCACTGTGCTTATATGTTCCAGGGATAAAAAGGAAAAATACATCAATGCTTTGAAGAAGTGCTGTCTAAGATGGAGTCATTCCATCTGAAAACAAATCAACTGTAATATTATAAATACATAGCTGTGATACAGTAGACATTGAAGTAGTTCACAAAGAAGTCATTGTACAGGTGGGGAAATTGCAGCATGATCTAGGGAAGTGGCTTGTGAAGGTTACCTGGAGCAGAGCTGGTTTCAGAAGTGAACAGTGAGGAAGTATGACCAGTAATACACGCACTTACCAGGTCAGTTTAGGTAAGCGAGTCTCCTTTCTTGCACAAGTAGAGGAAGAAGGATGAATATGGAGCAACACCTGAGCATCTAAAAGGGCTTTCTAAGGCTGATGATGCTAGGCTAATGAAGAATACAAAATTAAAATCCAAGTCTCCTGAGCCTGTCACATCCATCAGCATATAATCCCTGCCCCTATTCTTAGTAAATCCACTGATAACGTAGTGGAACAGAGCACACATTTTTTCACATTGCACAGAAAATGTGATTGAGCTTCTGAGATACATCACGACCTTTTAGTGTGAAAGTCTTGCTAAAATGGTAGAAGAATTTTGGCAGCCTAGGGAGAGAAGAGGAAGAGGCGCTACTGAAACAGAGGAAGGCAGGGCACCAAGGTACCCTTCTTGCACTAAAGACCTGAAAACGTCAGTGGGTCTGGGGCAGGGTCTACTCCCTCGCGAGCTGCCCAAAGTAGGCAGGTGACATCTGGTGGGATGCTGCTTGGATCGGAGGAAGGCAAGTAGACGTTCGTGCTCCTTTATTTCTTATTTCTTTTTGTGCACCTCATTTGAGGTTTCCAGCTGATGTAGAAACCAGCTCACGGACCTCAGTAGGTCCTGTCCTACTGGAGCGGTAGTGTGGGAGTGATGGGGAGTCTCCAATTTCTTTTTAACTGCTATCTTCTCAGTAACACGGCCTCCTTTCTACATTTAACCCCTGTTTGCCCCTGCAATATACAGCTCTTTCAATCCTACGTTTGTCCATGCTGGGGCAATATAGTGTTGCAGAGATAGGGACTCACCTCTCAGAAACTCTGTTTCACCCTCACACTTAGCTATTGCTCCGGCAGCTGTTATTGCCTCCCCCTTCTGCTATACTGAATAACAAATAATATGCACCAGGGAGTGGAAAGTGCCTTCTTACAGCTACATATTTTGGTCACGCTGTAATGAGATGAACAGGAGAAACGTCTGACTACTGACCACCCCAGGTGCTATGCAGGAGGGTGGCTGCTGTTGTTTCTCTTGGTGTTGCTACAGCTGTTGTTCCCCAACAGGGATACACTGCCAATATTTTAACTCCATCAGTTACACAAGTCTCACTTCCTCTGCAAAATGTACATATGTGTATATACACACATAAGTATATAGTTCCCATAGTTCGCCTTTCCTCCTGCCCCTCCTCAAATTCAGCGATACTTCCCCCCACCTCCTTTCCTCTTCACCCAGCTGAAGCTTGTTCTGTTGGTCCCCAACTTAGCAATAGCATTTGTGGAGGGCAGGTTTCTGTCTGGCCTGGAGAATAACTCCCCCTCGGAGAAGATGCCATGCTCATGGCAGATAAACTGGCCGTACTGCCAGCTTGCTGGCGGGGCTGGGAGCCAGCCTTACTGCTGTGCTCACCCTCCAGACTTGGGCACCAATTCATCTGCAAAGGGGAGAGGAAAACAGCAAGGAGAAGGTGGATACTGAGCAGTACAGCTTGCAGTTTTATGCCTAGTTAAGCTGTGAAATATGGCTGTGTGCAACGAACACTGACTAAGGAAACATGAAGATTCAAAAATTAGCACGCAAAGGCAGTGTGAATGTAGCATAACCAAAGAACGAATCAAGGTGAAAGTATTACTTGCAGCAGGCACACATGTGACTTCAAGAGGAAAAGACATCACTAAAGTTTGCTTCACACCTCAGCTATTTCTTTTTGCTTAATTACATTGTGTTTTACAATATTTTGCAGAAAACTTTAGTATGGAGTCTCTACATGGATCATTGTTAGAGTGAGAATAACAGCCCTTTGGTAATTATTAAAAGATTGGTTGCAGTAAAGCTTCTTTTGCTTTCTCTTTTTTTAAAGCTTTTAAAACTTAGCTTCCTAATATGCTTTTATTTGTTTTCATATGAGTAGAAACACATAAATATGCCACAGCCAGCCTGGCAAGTGTTGTAATTTCCTAAGAAATTGAATGTAAAATCGTTTTCAAATTGATAGTAATCCCCCTCCCTTTAGCTTGCCTCTGCACGGTCGTTGGAATTTTGCTTTGACTGCGAACCAGAGTTTGATGAAAAAATCTTCACTTCTCATGTTTGCATCCTGCAAATGTTATGTCTTAAATCCCTCTTTTTTCCACATGACTTCATGTGCTAGCAATTTGACTTAATGAGCAGCTACAATAAATGTACAGTATGGAAATATTGTTTTAAGTCTGCTAGAACGTTCCCATGCTTAAACAAAGTGTTGCGTTGAAAGAGATGTAAAATATATAATTACACTGAGGCATTGAACAAAATCCCAATTCTTAGTTCATTCTTACCCTTTTATGGACAATGTGAGTAGGCCTTGTTTATGCCTTCTTTTTGAACACTACTGCTGAGCTTCTAAGCATCAGAGGTTTGCTTTCCCTATCATCATCCATGGATGCATTCAAGCTACTAAAATGAATAGGTTTCCTTGCGTATTGTTTATTTTATTTGAAGCTCTGCCAGGTTCCTTATGTAGTGATGTCACTAAAAAAAAATCTCACGTATGCCCATTGGTAATTTTATCTGGAAATTTAATTTACTGGAGGCAACAAACAAGCAGAGCCTAGAATTAAATGCAGTGAGATTTCCTCTCTGGTGTATTTACAAATATTAGACAAGTTAAATCTGCCTTCCCTTCTGTTTCAATGCCAGCCTGCTCAGTCTGTGTTGGCTTGTCTACAAAAGCAGAAGTCATGGATGCAAGTGTAGATTCCACAGATGAGGATTGCAATTTATTTTTTAATTTTTTTTTTTTTTTTTTAGTTCCTTTGCAACCCAGATCTTTCAAAGGTTAAGGAAATAAATTAGTGCTTACTTATAACCTAAAGAGCTCCAGTCTGTCCTGTCCCCTGCCTCCAGGCTTTGGAGAAGTGCATGTGCCTGATGCATTTCAGGGTACCTGGATGTCATTTGCAGGTCTCTCCCTGAGTAACCGGTGAGCTCCCATGCTCACATTCTGCATTTTCCATTGACCTGCCAGGGCTAGCAAGGATTTCTTACCTGACCGTGGGCTCCCTCTGTGAGCCATGTTTTCCCTCCTGTGTCCTAGCCTTCTTTCTTGCTGAGAGACAATGTGAGCACTAAAAATCCCTGGCTATAGTGTGTTATGGGAGACAAAGCATGGCTGGGGAGTCCTGCCCCATGGGCCATGAGACAACCGCACTTCAGCCCTCATGCTGTCAACAGCATTTCCAAAATGGGAATACTTCCTGTCGACCCAGATGTTTTGGTTTGTCAGGCAGACATTTTTATTATTTCTAATGGATATTCAACATTTTCTGCTGTAATCAGACATTTTTTGGTTGAAACTTCATTTTTCCTCCAAGAGAGCTTTGAGTAGAAGTCCCCTGAGCTATCACCACCCTGCTCCCCCACCTAGTTAGTTTCAGACACTGCTCTTGGGGTTTGTACTAAACCACCATCTTTATCTCTGGGCTAGGGAGCTCATATAAGCTTTTATCGTTGTTAGCATCTTAGTGTGCTTCAAGAAAATGTCTCCTTTGAGCACTGATGTTTTAGGGAGGCCTGGGCAGACAACAAAAGGCCAGGTGGGACATTTTGTAGCAGTGCTCAAAAACAGTTAGATAAACTGTCCTTGATCTTGAAACTCTAGTTCATCCTCATAAAATTGAGATAACAGATTTTCGCATGAAATGTCTGTTTCCTGTTCTGCCAGAAGGTGAGAAAGGGCTGAAAATCCCATGAGAAAGGCTGGGAAGCCCCAGCCTGATACCAGTCCAGCCCACCAAAAGGAACAGCGTGCAGCATTGCACTAGGTCCTGGTTCATGGACACCATCCTCAGCAGACATATGTTACTCCAAGGACTCCTGCTCTGCTTTACACTACTCGGCATCACAGGGTCTCTCTCCTGACCAGCTCCTAAGAATACTTTGAAGAACTTATTCAAAACTCTATTTCAAGCAGTTTGTAGCACCAGCACAATAATAGCACTATCACACTGTTTTACAAGGCCATAATTTGGTTCCCTCCCTGGCATAAACCAGGAGAACTTTAGTCTGGTAGTTTCTCCACTTGGTGACTGGCTTACTGCCTTGTAAAACAGCACGATGGGACTATTACTACTGGAGGAAGGGACAGGCATCGGGAGATCCTATTGGTTGACACCTCTTTTTCATTTGGCATAATATTTTTCTTCTTGGAAGTAACGTATAAAACAAAATGTTTGCAACTGTAACACCTCATAATTTACTTTTTCCCTGCAATGCAAAATCAATTTTAATATAGTTTGCTTAATTTATAACCAACCTACCAATACTATTATTCGTTGTTTATACAGCACCATAAACAAGGGGGACATGGCCACTGCACAAGGAGGGGTGGACGAGGTGGCCACGGTGCCTGACCGTGAACAGGAGCACTTGCACCAGACCAAGCGGTGGCTGGAGGGAGGGCTGCAGCCCCCCAGCTTCTTCCTGCAAGTCCACTCTGGCTGGAAAGGCATGGGACATTTCATAACACTGGCAGTGTTTTTCTAAGTACTCTCATGGCTCCTTCTGAAAAATTTGTTCACTTACACCTGCAAGGCTTCTACATTGTAGGGAAGTACTTACTATCCCTGTCTGACATACGAGCATTTCAGGCAGAGAGGGGCAAGGCTGCACACCAGCCAGGCATTTGGCCACCAGCACGGGTACAGATCCCATGGCCCAGCCCTTTGCCACTTGCCTTTGAGATCAAACCTGTGCTGTCCCTGTCCCAGTGCAGCACACAGGTTCCCCTCTGAGTGATGACCCACATGCCAGAGGGAACCCGGGATGCTGCAAGGGCCTCTGAGCATTAAACGAGTTGGACTGTAATATGGGCACAGAGAGGAGTGCTGTGCTACTGCTGCAGCACTACTTTCACATCTTTACTTTAAGACTAGGCATATTTTGTAATAAAATACCTCTTTAAAAAAAATTGCTTTCAGAATCTCAGAGCCAGTGCATTTGTGTGTGTAAAATTTCTCATTATTCTCTTCTGCTTTGGCACTGTTTAACACATTCAGCTTGGAGCAGTGAATTGTCAACCCAAAGCTGAATTATCTGTAGGAAAAAGAAGTCTCCTGTGAAATAATGCCACCTAGGCTTAGTTCCTGGCTAACCTGGTCCTGGTTAGCTTTGGCTCTTAAGGTCATGGCTCCTCATACCGAATCAGACCCAGTCTCTGTAGAGGACATGAGGGACAGCAATTATGACTTACATGAAAATAGTGAGCAAAGAACAAATTTTGCTCAAACTATCACCTGTCAATTTTTCCTTGTAATTGTTTTTCCTAATTGGGTTTGCTTGAAACCAAATTCTGAGAGCATCTACCCAGCATGAGGTCAGGGTACTGCTGCTACTGCTCAGAGAGTGGCAGCTTCTTTCAAGAGCTTTCCTGGGGACTCGCCCGGTGTGGAAATCCCTGCAGACATGAAGGTTGCTTATTAAGTTTCACCTCCTTCTTTCCTGCATGTCTGAGCCAAGGGACCTTTTGGGGATGGGTCAATATTGCATCAACACCAGGGCATACTCCAGCTATACCTGGCTAGCATAGGACCCCAAAGGGTACAGTGAGCTCTAACAAAACAAAGTCTGCAGGCTGCTACAAGCTTTGCTAGGGCTAGGTCAAATAGCCAATTAGCTCTTTTTTCATCCTTTTCCTGGTCTTGTACAGTTAATAAACACTGCTAAACTTCATACATCCATATGAACAGCATTTGTTCTTCTAACCATGCAATTGCACATCTCCTTGCAAACTTGCCAAATTTCTTGTTACCTGCACTTGCGTGATTGCTTTCAGGTTCTCTTACTCCAGGATGTCATTGAGCCACCTAAAAGTTGCCTCGAAGCCAGGTTCAGTCACACATGTCAAAACTTGTCATTGGAGTGGGACTGATCTCCTCAATTCTCTTTTCTGCATTTACAGCTCTGGTTTGAGTTGCTCAGGAGCACTGTTGCACTGAGCAGCGACCCCCATTGAGGCCAGGCTCTCCCCTGCAGATACCTGCTGCTCCCTGATTCATTTCTGGAGAAAAGGAGGCTGAGGGGAGACCTTATTGCTCTCTACAACTACCTGAAAGGAGGCTGTAGCGAGGTGGGTGTTGGTCTCTTCTACCAAGTAACTAGTAATAGGATGAGAGGAAATGGCCTCAAGTTGAGCCAGGAGAGGTTTAGATTGGATATTAGAAAAAATTTCCTTACTGAGAGGGTTGTCAGGCATTGGAACAGGCTGCCCAGGGAAGTGGTGGAGTCACCATCCCTGGAGGTGTTCAAAAAACACATAGACAAAGCATTTCAGGACATGGTTTAGTGGGCATGGTGGTGTTGGTTGACGGTTGGACTCGATGATCTTAAAGGTCTTTTCCAACCTAAATGATTCTATGATTCTATGCTCCCTTGCCTGATTTCACAGTGGCAGGATATGGCCCAGCTGATGCCCCTGTGTCTCACCTGGCTGCTGCCAGCCCCGCTGCGAAGCAGCAGAGCGAGCTGTGTGAACCACCATTGCTCACACTCCACCGTGTCCCTGAGAACCCAATTAACGAGCTTATTGCAGTGAATGTTAATAGCTGGACTGCGGACGATGGCAGCTGAGAAGCAGGTTAGACCATCCACTCCGACCTCTGCTGCAGGGGTGGTAACCCGCAGCTAGGAGCAGTAACTGAAGCTAATGCCCACATAAACTTGAGTCAGATCCCTTTAGGGAGCAGCTCGCTAATATATTTCGAGCAGCCCAAGACAAGTGTATCAGAGAATAACGTGTGTGCATTTAGTCTCGAAAATGCCCTGGTAGCTGTACAACAGCTTGTCAGACCCCACCAGCAAGTTTCCCCGTTAAACCCCATCAGCTCAACGTCTCTTCATTGTGAACCTGCTGAAGACAGTGTAGAGCGTGATCCACACTGCGGGCTTTAGGGTGGCAGGTAAGGGGCTTCACGCTGTGCCGTTCCCACCCTGTGTCAGCACACGGGGAGCCCCTGATGCACGCAAGTTCCCCCCCGTGCAGCTGCCGCCCGTCTCCGTGGTCCCAGCAGGCTCCGGCCGTGGCAATGCCCGTCCCGCCAGCCGCAGAGCAGCCGGGTGGGGGCACGTGGGAGGATTCTGGGATATGTTGTCAATGTCAATATTTTTACAAGAAAATAGAACTTTTTTATTTAAATTGTGGAATCCATTTCTCTGAGGGGAAGCGTGGAAAAAATTACATAAGCTCGCAGATCAAAATTTAACAAGTTTATTCAAATCCCAGATCACTTTTTTCCCCCTTTTTTTTTTTTTTTTTTTAATTGAAGAAAACATTCTGTACTGAAAGGAGAGTCTAGTTCCCGCTTGGTAATGTTCCCTGCCTGTGTCTTGGCTGTGTCTCAGAGAGACTCTTCAGAGTGCTGCTGACAGGATTTAAAGCTCGCCAGTGGTGCTGGGCTGAGTTTAAAGCCCAAAGCCAGCAGCCATGGGGGCTGTCTGTGTTTGCATGCATAGTTAATCAGACATTGATTAACATCTTCAGCACAACAAATCCCTGTGGATCGCAATTTAATGAATCCCTCCTCGGTCCTACAAAGAAAAACGTGGCGTAGTGCAGTCTGCGTGAGCTTGCAGAAAACTGGCTTCTGACTGCAAAGTGGGAACGTTTCTGGTCATGTCAGCAGCACTTTAGACAAGTTTCTTGCTTTGTATACACATTTGAGGGTGGGACCTTTTATTTCTCAACCAGCCCCTTCCCCTCACCCCCTGAAAAATCCCACATTATTCACTGCTAACCTTTGTTTTTTTCCCCTTTTCTTTTTTTTTTTCTTTAAAGCTTTCAATTAAAACCACAACTGATCATTTTATTGGCCCAGTGTTTCTACTCTGAGAGATTGCACACCTGGAGGTTTTTACAGGAGTTTAGTTTTGGTCTAATTCCTATGGGGTTTTGTCCCCCACTCTTAACAAGAATCAGAATAGCTTACATTCCTGCACCATGCCTTTCCTCCCAAAGGACCCTAAAACCATTTACAAACTATAAAAGCTGCTTTTTCTGTAAACAGAAATCACTTTACCCATCAGCGAAGTGCAGCCACCTGGAGGGGAGGGAGAGTGGAGACCAGCAGCTGCTTAAAGGCACCCCGCATTGTTACATTTTAAGCTGGAAAGTGATAAGTACTGTATCCAGCTGAACGTACAGCTGGAATTTAAGAAGGTAGGATGTAATTTTTCAAACTGTAATTTGACCGAGAGAACATCCCCAGCTCTTGCCTCAAGTGCAAAGAGGCATTTAATTTTAGCATACAGTCAGGCTAGCAGCTTATGACTTATCAGAAAGAAAACCAGGACCTCTGGCAGGAAATTATCCTAAAGCTATGTAGAAAGGAAGAAAAGAACCAAGTGGGTAATCAGCTCCCAAGACAACTGCGTAATATTATTTCATGAAGGACTAAGTGCTGAGCAATCTCAGGCTGCTTTGTTTTTCAAGTCTCAGAAAATTACAGCCCAGGGCAATATGGCTGCAACAATTCTCTTGGTGGCGCTCACAAAAATCTTCTTTCTCATCATTGTCAGAATATTATAATGATAATAATAATAATAACAACAACAACAACAACTAGTAGTGATGATACAAGTAAAACCAAGTTCATGTGAACATACTTGAGGCTGGTTTTGTTTGTTTTCAAAGAGATTTCTTTTTCATGACTCAGAATTACTAAGCTCTGTTATGGCAAGTTGTGTACTTGGCAACATGTACCTGAAAGGTACAGAAAAATCAACACAACTTTGGAGTTATCATGTGTATCTTACCCAATTGGGGATGATGTGCCAAGGGAGAAATCTATATGCATTTTAAAACACTGCAGCAGGAGTAAAGATTTTAAATGAACACTCCTACTGAAAAGGAGTTTCACAGAAGACATTAACAGCTACTGAGGCTGTAGTTTCATGATCATCATAGCAAGAATAATTACTGCTTATTTAGCACTCCTCATCCAGGGGTCTCCCAATGATCCCAAGGGACTGCATGACTGACAGAAAAGGCTGTTACTCTGACCAAAGTGATAAAAAGGCACCATTCCTCTTTTAATTCATAAATTCAGAATTTTTAAAATCAGAAGAGGCTGTTAAAACACCTATGCTGTCTCCAGGCTATCACAGACCAGGCAATTTCCAAGAGTTGTTCCGTTCACTGAGCCTGGTGCTTGGATGTGCTCTAGAAAGAGGCACTTCTTCCACTGACAACAGGAAGCAAAGGATTGTGCACTGCTTTCCTTAGTAATATTTTTCTGCATTTTCATAAAACAAAATGGTGTTAAAGCACTGTCATCCAGTGAACAACGTAACAAACAGAAAGCAGGAAGGAAGAGCTGAAAAAGGACTCAGTGGCCTGAGGTGGCATATGGGCAAAAGGGAGTCACCTGAGCCCAAAATGGCAAAAATGAACTTGTGCTACCCCCCCTGCATTTGTCCCAGAGGTATCTGGACTCTGCATATGACTCCTGTGTCCTGCCCCAAATCAAATCTGCATCCTTTCCTACACTCTTCTGCACTATTCATATGAAATGCCAGTGTTAATGCACTTTGACCAGGGTGTTTGTTGCTGTTCTGAAGTGCTCTTGGCAGAGTATGAAGAAAATAACATATTTTTTTAAAAAGACAGAAAATGTTCATAGGTAAAAAAGAAATAGGATAAATCCTTCCTGAATTTCTAAACAAATACTAAATTGCAGAAATGAAAAGAATTTTAAAAATGGTACATTCTCTGTGTACCTCATTTTCTTCTTTTCTTCCCATCTGGCCAATGAATATAATCCAGTTTCACTCATGTTGGTGAAATCCATGCTGAGGTCAGAGCAGTACCATCATGACAGAACACCTATACCCAAACACCAAGTAAACAGGTTTTCTGCAGCTAGATTCTTCTTCTTCCTGATCCATATTTTGTGGCTCAGTTAACATCTTGTCTATAAATTTATACTTTCATTCAAGGGGAAATTAGATTTTCCAACTACAATTACTTCCTCAAAAAAAAGGCCTGCTAGATGGTAAAGTTAGAGTTAAGGCTGGTTGACTGCAGCAGTTGGTACATCTAATTTATTTTCTCTTATTAGCTTTAATTGAAGATAACCCTTTTAATTCCATTTGCTTCCCATATGCTGTTTCCATGTTAGAAGGTCATTCACAAGGTATAAGTCATAACCAGGTTCACTTCATGGAAATACAGAGCATGTAATTCTTGCAGGGAGATCAACTGATATTTCATCCCTCAGCGATAAGAGTCCACAACAGGATGAAGATAACATCAGAGTCATTGAGGGAAAGAGTAACTGTACCTGAAAAATACATCATGATCAAACCTGTAAAGTATGTGTGCAGGAAACCTTAGAAGGCCTCAATGTTTTTATCAACTCTATCTTTTTTAAGTACTGAAGTGATATAAAAGCAGGGGGAAATGATTATAGAATTTCAGTTCCTTTACAGTATTTCTTTCAAGGCCATGGGTCAAGTACAAATACACCAGAAATAACCCTGGCCAATTTTATTTGAAAAGTTTAAGTGCAATCAAAGCCTTGGAGGCTTTGGAGGCACATTATTTTAAGCATGAAGTCTAAGTTCCTTATCCAACAAACATTTACACACCACCTGATTTTGAGAGTATTCCATGAAGTTCAACAAGCCTAATAGGGTGCATAATTTTAAGGACTGTTGAGTATTTAAAGATATTTTTCACCTCTACTTCAGTTTTGTTCAACAAAACATATTTAGAGTATAAACATAGAAGCTCGTTATGCTTTGAGAAGCCTGCCTAAAAGCTGTGTTAATTTCTGTAATGGATAACAAAGAATTTGTACCTTGGACATATGAGTGAAATGTGTACATTAAGGTGTGCTCTAATATGAGAATAGCATTCTTGTAATGGAGGAATAAAAGTCCCGTAATGAATTTACATGTTAGCCTGAAATTTTTGTGAACTAGGTAGAAGAGACATTTGGGCAGTTAGTGCCCATATTATCAAAGCTGTCTTCTGAATATATTTGAAAAATTACTTTTTGGCAACCATATAACCCTGATTAAATTACAGTATTAGCATAGATAATTCTGGCATAGATAAAGTATGGCAATGGATAGAGTTTGTAAATGTGCATCTAAGTATTATAGCTTCAGGGTAAAAACAGAGCCAAAGAGAACTGTTTTCCTAGGAAGAGATCTCTGGCATCTGCCACTTATTTTTTTCTGCTAAATATGGAAGGACATTTGTGGGTATGAGAAAAGGCTTTGGCTTTGTTAGAAACCTTGCTCAAAGAGTAATAATAAAGAGTATTTAACTTATACTTTGTGTAAGTAGTATTTATTGTGCAAGTATATAATATCTTCTGTAATAACTTTAATATGTCCATGTGATTGTTCAGTAGGATGTACCAAATGAAAGGGATATTTAACAGGTCTATTTTTATCACTACTTCTACCTAACAATCTACCACATCTGCATACCATGTGGAAGACATGGGGCCCAAATAGGCAGATTTGGAGTAGGTTCAGGATAATATTTTAGGCAAAATTTGAGCTTGGATTCAGAGGTAGATTCAAGGTCAGCCTGAAATCACCTTTTCTGCTCTTGTAGGACTTCACATGGGCATGGCAGGCAGAAGGCATGAGAGGACTGTTCTTGTAAGTTATTAATACTGGAAATCTCACTGACTGTCATCCTTGTGACTCTCCCCTGCTTGTCCCAAAATTTCAGAAGTAAAGCTATATTCAGGAAATTGTACTTGCATTTTTGCCCCATGCAGAAGCAGCAGCCCTTTCACATTTCAGATGTTATCCAAACCTGTGGAGGAGTTCTGATCTGAGAAACCACCCAACTCTTCCACCTAATCCCCCATGACAGAATGATCTGTTGTGCTGAGTAGGACCTTGGTTCTGTAGTAATGTGATATGATTATAAGGAAAGGGATAATACCCTTTCATAGGACTCCTGAATCTTCCTATTTTGTAACAAGGATATAATACCCTATTACTAGAGGATAATTCAGAATGGCTTTTATTACATTTTATGGGAGCTTTCCATGAAGTTGTGTTCTCTTCCCTCCTTTCCCCCGCAGAAATGCAGTATGACTCCAAATTGAGTCTATCCCTCAAACTATTTAAAATTAACTGGATGGCTTGCATGACCTGCAGTGATCTACAGTACCTTCATTTAAATCTGATCTAGAATGGGAGGAAGTAGCCAGCCATTTCCCAAAATACAAACTTTTCTCATAGCCATCACAGGGCTTTTAAAGGGTTTAAATCCACATCACAGGAGACTACTGTCACTTACAGTATTAAGTGGCTCCCTTTTTCGTTCAGGTAGATGTCAGATCTTAGGATTGTATAAGTTCTGAACATTACTTCTAGAAGTGATTCTTCCATGTTAAGTTTCAGGTAGTCACACTGGTAAGGAAATGCCAATATTCATGCCGTATCCCATACAACAGGCCAGTTCCTATAGCTATTTGTATGTTCCACCCATCAGCTGAACTATTTCCAGGCACATGAACAACAAGAAGGGGTTTTTTTTTTCTTTTCTTTCTGATTTCTAACACATGACCCATCTGATTTAAATTTGATACTATAGATGCAATATAGTTACTGATTTTTCCTACCTCTTTTTACATTATGGAACAAAAATGCTGTTTTCCAGGTTTTCTTGCTCTTTCTTCTTCTAAAGAGCCCAAGTATGTGTTTAGGAGAACTTGTTTCACATTTCATGCTTTATTGGTGTTTTGCATCATTTTAAATAGATTTGAGTTCACAGAATTCTGTGAAGTCTAAACCAGATATTCTAATGATTAGTGCAAAGGTAAGAGGACAAATTCTCCTATGGACTGTGGTCATCATCATCATCCAAACCCAGACCTCAGAATTGAATGTGCAGACCTACAAAGATCGCGCAAATGCCAACAAGGTTTTCAGGTTGTATTGAGTTGGTTTGGAGGCTCTTATTGGATTCTACTTCCCTGCTGTCTGCAGCATGAGAAAAAGGGCCAGGCTGAAACTGTCCTTTACCAATTTGTGGGTATGGTTTTAATTTCTTGGGGCTGAGAGCTGTAGCTGGCATTAGGTTGCTCTGACTGAGTATAGGAAATTAGAACATAACTGAAACGGGAGAAGGATTAGAAGGATGGAAAAAAAGGGAAGGGACACAACCACAACCCCAAAACAGTTCTTACTGCATGCAATTCAGCCCATGCCTATTGTGCTTAGCTGCCTTTTCCCATGCACTTGTTTTTGATCTACAGCACACGCGACGGTGGTAACTACTAAAACCAAGGGAACATTTGCAAGCTATCAAAGGAGGTGGAGTCACTCAGGCAACTGGAAAGGGAAACTCTGCTATTTCTCAGGATATTTATAGAAGGGTACCCCCACTGCCATTTGTGCTTCAGGGAGGTCCTTCCCTTGATTACTGATAGTGTGTACTTTAGCCATGTGTGGTGCAGCAGATTGGGCTCAGTACTGTGAGCCACAGTTCCCCTTTCCCAGAGCTTCCTTTGAACTTTGCAGCCCTACGCAATAAACTTATGTGTGGTGTTGGGCTGGCCCACCCAGAGAGCAAGATATTTCTTGGACGCTGTCTTCCACTTCCCTATGGCAAGCTACTGTGAAAATGCCGTGGTAGGGTCTCTGTGTCAACACTGCTTCCCCCTTCCCTCCTCGCCCCAGCCTGCCCATGGGAGGCAGACTAGGACAATCCCTGCCTGAGCAACACCTTTTGCTCAGTGTTGTCTCTGATTTGGGACCTTTGATTACTGTCCCACTCCGAGTGGACTGCTTGCAAGACAGGATGGTCAGTGACAACATCACATTTGCCCAAAGCTATTGTTTCAGCTTTTGTTTTTAGTTGCAGCGTTCTCAATAGCTGGCCTTTTTTCCTTTGATTATGAGAGAAACAGGGCTATGTTCCATGTGTTTTGTTAGTGATGGTGCCTTTCAAATCTCTAGCCCGTTCTCAAAACAACAGTTGGAAAATACTTTTCAGGTCCCTCTCCCCAAAAACAGCTGGTGCATTTTCAAAGACTTTGGTTTAAGATGAGAGAGGGAAGGGAACACCAGAAGGGGTGAGCAAGCTCATCAGCTCTTATCCAAACACACTGTCATTCCCATGATTGATGGGGTCCTTGGCAAAACTCCGAAAGGCTTTCAAACACACTCTGTTCTGGGGTGGTGTGAGTTTCAGAGGGTCATTCTGGCAGGTGTGACTCTACACGAATTAAGTGTTAGCTCCCCAAATATGTACTGACTCCAGGAAGATAACAAGTACAATTTTCACAAGTCACTACCTTTGAGTAAAGCAAATTGTCTTAGAGCTTAGGGATATTCAGGAAAGACTCTTGAGAATCTTACAGTTCACTAGGCACCAAGCATTAAGTTTAGTCATTTACTACTTCTGCCAACAAATATATGCTTCATACCCAAAACTGTGAATGTATGTTTTTATTCTGTGGCTTTAAAAAACAAAAAAACCCTTCACCATATAGTCAAAGTAAAATTTTAGTCTGGTATCCAGGAAAGCATCCTGTTTACTCAAAAACATCTTCAAGGACTAGCTTATCAGCAGGATAAGCTTATCAGCTTGTGATATAGGTATCTTTCCACTCAGAAGAAAAAAAGACCTAACTTCAAATTACTTGAAAAGAGTCCCAAATTTGAAGAGAAGCAGCCTTATGTCCATTGTTGATACAAGACAAATATTTGATACAGTACAAAGCCAAATCCAATGATTTGAGTCAATTTGACAATTTCAAATATACTGTTAAATGGAAAGGTCAAATAATTATGCACACATTTTAAACTGAACTCTCAGTTTTTATGTCCATATATTAGAAAGACATGTTATTCTAGTGTTTTCTTCTACTATGAACCATGACCAAAAGTGTGTATCAGCCTATAAATGCACTGCCCCAAGACCTGTTTCAATGTCAAACAAAAGCACTTCCTTCTGCTTCCACAAAGTGAATCACCATCTTTTTTCTAAGTAATACTTTGCACATACAACACCTTCCACCTAAATTTCCAAAAGTGGGAAAAGTCTCCGCATACCTTTGGGAGACCAGAAAGTGTGAAGGGAGGAAGACAGAATGTGTTAGGTTCCCAGTGACCTAGGGAAAGTCAGAGCAGATGTAAAGAATCAATTCCAGTTCATCCCTCTGCTAACGTGTTGCTGTAACTATTAAACCTTACCCTCCTCATATTAGTAACAGTAAGTCAGTGGAGAGTTACCCACCCAAATTGTGGATCTACTTGGAAATATGCTTTTTCTGTGTTTTCCCAGTGTTCTCTGGAGAACAATAGACTCATACGTTTTCTTTGGAATTGGCATAGGCAAGTTGAAGGAAGAAACCTCAAATACTGTGTGATATTCATGGGTCTATACATTTGGCGGGGCTCTTGGTTTTGCCAGCAGGCAGATGGGTAGAAATCAAAGACTCTATTCAGTCACTGTATGAGCTTTGCGGCTGCTTCCGGATGAAATACTCTGGGAACTTGCCTTTATACTGGAAAATGCTGGAATTAATTTTGCTTTTACAATTGCACTAACCATGGTCAGTGCTTCATCCCCTGTCACTGAAGGACAAGAGAATTTTTTGTGCCATGGATGAGTCAGATTTGTCATGCACAAAAATCTTGCTCTTGGCAGATCTTAATAATCAAGTCCATTTCTCGTTATCATGGATGTTGCAGTATTGTTTCCTCTGCTTTGCCAGCTGCCTCAGATCCCTGCCTCTTTAAAAGTCCCAACTAAGTTGTCACAGGGGCCCAAACTCCTGCACGTGTCTAAGACTGGAACATTTTAGCACTTTACAGCCTACTCAAATTGGGTCATTGTGCATGTGCCTCTGGTCTGCCCTGGCACATGAATCACCCTTTAAATGAGAATTCTTACTTACCATTATACCACTTTAATGCTATAAAGGCAACTAGATGTTCCATTTACAACAGGTTCTGAATCCTGGCCTTGAGGATCTCATTCTGGTTTTAATTTCTTGAATAATTTTTTTTTGCATATATTGTCAGTGATTGAAAACGTATACAGGGTGGGAAGGGGAAAGACAGCAGAAGAGTCACCACATTACATAGCTTGTGAAAGGCTGGAACAGGACAGCTGCTGTAGAACAATGCACATTTAGAAAGGCACAGAGCCTGTGCTGGCAACTTTAGGGAGGTTTAAAGTGATGTGGGTATAATATGTCCCCAGCATGAGGCTGCATTGCTCTGCCAGAGTACTGCAATGGAGAAGTACTGCCAAAGGGTAAATGCAGAAAAGTTCCCATGTTGCTATGAAAAGCAGTCATAGAGGATGCTTTGTTGTTGCAAATACAGGAGGGGTAGGGCTGATAAAGGGAGGGAATTACTCTCTTCTACCACCCCTGCCCCCATATAGGTTGACAGTGCTGTCTTTATGGTCCTTTTATAGAAAATGGAGAGAAATCAGCCCTCTGCAGAAAATACTAGACTATTTCAGAACCTACTTTAAAAAGGAGTGAGTCATTCCCTACTCCACACTGTATATTGACTTGATAGCTACTGACTATAGAAAGACTCTGGAGTGACTAACTCATAGGCATATGTCTACATTGTAAACTTTACCTGACTCTAGTCAGACAGATAAAATCCCACCCAAAATAACTCAGCACTGCAAGGACACCTTCCAGTGTTGCTTCATATACCCCTTAACCTCCCTGAGTCTTTTCATAGGGAGAGTCTTTGATGCCAGCATGGCAAATAGTATTTGTATTGCTTGAGGTCTTTGAACTGGGCTCTGTGGCCTTTCCATAGGTCTTCATGAACAGATACTCCAGTGGCAGACGTTGAATGAGAAAAATATTTTGTAAAGTACATACACACGTACACATATATATGTACAGATATGTAGATGGAAAGTCATATTTTTGTTGTCAGTTTGGAAAAAGGGTTGTAAATATGTTGGTACTTTATTAATAAGAGCTCATTTATTCCTTACTAGTTCTTATTAGTGTCATTACCTCAGGGAGGCGGCACAATGTTAGCACTGCATGGTAACACATGGATCCAGTGTGAGTCAAGGGTCACAAAAAGCAAGAAGAGCAGATTCACACTGAGTGTCATGTATGTAAAATTAGTAAAACTGAAGCACTGATTCTTGTCACTTTACATACATTTGTTGGGCAGTTGGCTAGTAGGTTGGATTGCTCTGAAGGTTGTTCCCAAATATTGTTTTTGATCTGTGGCAGAAATCCAAACTAAACTTACATGTGTTTCTAGTAAGGTAGTAGTACAGCGATTGCTTAAATCAGGGAAATATGTTACCTAAACTTGTTATGCACTGCAAAGCTAAGCTGAAGCCTACAGCATATGATAGGGGTCAAACCTCCATTAATTTCCTTTTGCACTCAATTTCATTTTCTTCATCAGCGTAGGCCTTCAGTATACTAGAAGTAGAGTGGGTTTTTGTTATAAAAGGGGATGTTATATTAGAGTTTTTATTCACTGAATTGCAGGAGGAAAGGGGGTGGGGCAAATAGTTTCTGAAGAGGAAATTCTACAGAGAATCAACCTTAGAAATAATGAAGTTAGGTGGAGAAACATTTGCCAACGTTCCTATAGCAGACCAAAATATCTGAGCCTCAAGGAGAGGTGTGAGGAGCAAAGGGGACACAGAGGAAGGAAAACACACAAGCAGAGGAAACAGGCTGTTTGGAAGGTTGTTATTTTAAAATGGCCTCAATAGGATGCTTCAAAGAACAATTCAGTGTTAATATTAAAAGAAGGGTATAAAAACATGCTAAGAGTGAGAAATTAGGGTGAAAATAGTTTCTTCTTGCTCTTACACATGTGTCATCTACTTCTGTGAAAATACCTACCTTCTGGTTTATTTAAATATTAATGTCTACCCTGAAAAGCATGTAACAATGACTTTGCTCATAAGCCTAGGCAGAGACTTTAATAGACGTTAATAATTTATATGGCTTTAGTGAAAGCTGTTATTGTTTAGATCACATACAAACAAAAAGCATTGCTATCACCTGTCATAATACCCTATATTGTTGTAGGTTAAGATAAAAGTCCATTAGAGTGATTGGCTGACTCACTGCAAGAATTCAAAGGCTGTTTATCTCGATTAGTTAAAGACCTGTAATTACAGCAGTTTGACCTCGAGGAAGGTAATTACTCCACAAAAGCTCTCTACAGGAAACCAGACATTAGCCTTGGCTAATTAGCTTGACATTCACAAGCTGCCTGTATCAGAATGCAGATGGTTTGGCAACACCAGCATGCAAACAACATGTACAAATGCCCCATGAGCAGCCCCCAGAAAAGCAACTGCCAGTCAGTGATGGCTAAGAGCGAAATTATTTTCTTGATGGCTTTTATAACTTGCTTTAAGAAAAATCCTTTTTCCCAGAGACAATTTCCCATGGAGGAAGATGGAAGAAGTGGATGGCAGCCTGGGAGACTGACTCAATTTATTATGGGAAAAACTAAATGAGGCTGGTTCTGTAAACTTTTCTGTTATTCCAGGTCCTTCTGACAGTGATTATTCTTCTCATGCCTATTGGCACATTCTTCAATCCTTCCTCTTTTCAGTGTCTTACAGGGTTTATATTTAGGATGCAGTAGGCTCCCTGCATATGGTCCAAATACATCTCAGCAACAAAGAAAAAATAGCATTCAATTTACGCTGAAAGTTGCATCATTTGCACACAAAATAAAACTGAGTTTTGGTTTGGATTTACAGTTCCAACTTTCATAGGTACATGAGTAATGATTCAATTAGTCCTGTAGACATGTTTTAATGTATACTCAGCATGTAGCTCAAAATAAGCTCTGAGTAGAGTTCACACTTTTTTAAGAATAGAGAATTTAGAATTATTTATTTAGTGTCCTTCCCAAGTGACAGCCAAATTTTAACCTATATTTCAATTTTTTTCTTCAACATATTGCATATCTTATTAGGTTGTAGATCTGGTGACATTTGTATAATGAAAGAAAAAAATGTGTTATTTGACAGCATGGCAATGTATGGTGGGCCTAGACACTGAAACATTTCAGTAAGTGATCAGCCTGTGAATTTGGTTGGTAGCCCAATAACCCACATCAGCAACCAGAATGCCTTGGCCCTGCTCTGAAGGCATGGTGAGAGATGAGAGAGTCACTTACTCCTCTGCACATTCAGTGTGCTCCACCACACTGTTGGGGTGTCCATTTGGGGTGGCAGCAGATCCTGCCAGCCAGAGTTTACAGTGGCACAACATATCACCAAGAAGGGCTGGCAGAAAACAGGCAGTTTGCCATATCTCTGATTAAACAGTAAATGCTGATCTGCATCTGGATCAAACAGCAGTTTTGCCCAGACCTTGCTAAGATCCCAAACCAGTGAGGTCTCTTTCATGGCTCTAGCCTTTCTCCTAATGTCTTTGGGAAGCCTGACCTCAGCTTCACACATCTCTGCTCTGAACATTGCATACAATGGGCAAGTGGTCTGGTGGAAACAGAGGCAGCACACCGCTTCCTGCTGCCTCTGGGTAAAATTACCCTCTGAACCTCAGGGAAAAAGCATTTGAGAAGATCTAAACTTGAAATTGCACTAAACCAGCCATTCTCCTTTGCAATTTTGCTGGAAGACACCCATGTCACACATATAAATGGTACTAGGATCAGATCCTACGTCAAAATCATCATATGTGTTACTAGTGAAAGAGACAACCTTTAGAGCATTCATCTGCACAGTTGTGGTTAAAGATTCTCATGCTATTTAAAAAATATTAAAATAATATTTTAAAAATATTTTATATTGAAATAATAATATTTTAGGATAGGTTAGAATGTATATAAAGTTTTGAGGACCTTACTAGTAAAAATGTAGACACAGAAGTTCAAGCTATAATTAGACATATTCTTACAGCATGCCTAAAATTTATAATACGGTAGGTATCCTGGTGAGAAGCAAGATAATAGCAACATATAAATAATAGACATACCTGCTTTTCCTTGTCATTCTTTGTATTAAAACTGTTTTGTTCAATGTCAGAATATTTTATTATCTCAAATGCAATTTTAAGAGCAAAATGTTACAATGTCATTTTGTTCCTCCTGCCACAGACATTTTTTATGATGGAAGACATGCTTTGCAAATCAAGAAAGGATCCAAAAGGAGGATGAGTCAAAAAAAATGGAGTGAGTTATTGAAGTGCTGGTAAATGAGTATTCATGGGTGTTGCTGGGGAACATTTCCGCCTGCTTCTTCTCTCTGCCTCTGAACATTACAGCGTTTAGCTTTCCATCAGCTAAACCACTTTTGCTATGCCTTCTGCAATTGTCCATAAACTTAATAGAAGAAAGGACTAGATTATCTTGCAACTTTTATGAGATGCAGATGAAATGGAGAATGGGGAAGAAGAAATACCTCCTGTGGAGTTAAACATGTTTGTAGTCCTTTCTTTTAACTATTTTTTTTTTCCCTCTGCAAGATGTGAGATGGATGAAGAATGCTGGAATAAATATTAACAAATGTACTTCTCCTGTGTTTATTTGTCGTTCACTTATTTTCCAGTCTCGGCACAAGCAGTGTTCTATTGCTCAACTAACTGAGTAATATCTACATTTGTTAAGTGTTTGAATCTCCCTAAAAGTAAAAAACAAAAGAAAATATGTATACAAAGGAAGTTTCTGTTGCACTGAAAAATGTCAACTAGCCCTGCGAAAGAATGTTCTAATCAAAGAAGATTTGCTGATATGTAGGGAATCATTTCACAGACAAAATGAATGTTCTTCCTTTCACCATTCCCAACACCTACTCTTGCCCCAGATTTACCTCTCTGTTATATTAAGGAATCTTTAGAAATGTCATTAAATTCTTCATTATGTTCACAGACATTCACAGCATATCTCAAATTTGATGCTTTTGCAGGCGGGTCCGGAATTGCCAGAGGCACATTTACGTTGCTCCATGGAAGGCTACGGAAATGCAGGCAAGGACCCGGTCCTTGTGCCAGGCAGCTACAAGTTTTCTGCTGAAACAGTTCAGCACAACTAAACATGGTTCTGGTGGTGTGACACCGTCAGCACTACCAGAGCTAGCTACTCTAAACCTGACTCAGGTGTGTCTCACAATGTTCAACTATTTTTTCTCATTATAGCACAAATCAATCTCAAAGAAAATGCAAGGACTGTAAAACGGATAAATTTTTACAAAAAGCAGCCTGTCCACAGTCCCTCTGAACCTCCCCTCCCAAACATTTCTGGTCTGTTGTCTGTCAGAAATGCCTCCTTCCAAGGCCATACAGAGAGTCTCTCTGCTGGGGTACACACGGGTATATCAGTGCAGTCACAGGACACTTTTTTGGGGTAGAGAGAAGATGAAGACCTTCACAAAACCCCACAGGAAGCACAGCAAAATAACTTCTCCTTGTCTGTCCTTAGTTCTGTCCCTTGCCTTAATTCTGACTTACTCTTGCCTTAATTCTCTCTCATAGCAATTCCCCTCAATGTAAGAACATCCTAAAAGTAAACACTCCTATGGCTGCTTGAGATTTCTGCGTGGGGGCCAAAAGGTAGGGGTGGCACTCAAACACCAAGTGGTGAATTCGTCCAAGCATGAAGCATTTCAGGAAAGTGAAGGGGTAACAGAAGCTATGGAGGTTCATGACTACAAAGGAGGACCTTGTGTGGATTCCTGATCTTCTAGGTAGCACTGCCACATGTTACAGTTCCCTCACTTGGCCTCCAAAACCCATGCTTCCTGATGTATCCAGAATCATGAATGACATCCTTGCAAACACACAGACATCAATCCAGTCTTCCTGCAGGGCACTGAAAATCCACAGAGCAGGACTTAGAAACTACAGTGTGTGCCAAGACTGGAAATGAATATGCTGGTGAAGGTACCTTTTCCAATTTCTCAGTTCCATCCCCTGCCATGAAATTTCACAGGACTGAGCACCATCCAAGCTGCCTCCAAGGCCTAAGGGACAGTATTACAGTGAAGTGAGAAAAGGACACTTACCTACTTTCCCACTCCACGCAGCCATGGAGTTTAAGCCTACCTGCTTTCTAGATGCTCCAGCCCAGGCAAAAGGGGAGAAGCAAGCAGCTGCTGTTTTCTAAACCCGTTCAATCCTTATTCTTGACAGTCTTTGCCAAAAAGGCTATCAAATATGGTGGTGGGGCATGGGGGGCTTGGGGATGAGGAAGGGAAGTTGGGTACTGCTATTTCTCCTTCATGAAATAGGCTAAATCCCAACAAAGAGCCACTGGAACTAAACCAGTGATCCTGAGTGTGATGCCTCCCAAGTCTGCTTTTGGAAAGGTAACTTGTTACGCATATGGGATGAAAAACTGTACCCTGGAAGAACACAAAAAGTAAATATTTAAAGGAAAAGAAACACAATGAAACAAATGCCTTGTGTTTATATTTCCATGGGCCAGTGCCAAGTATCTCTCAGCCTGTTACCCATCTAATGTTTAGTGTACCATATGTTTTTTAAACCAGTGGATTAAACTCCTCCATGGTTGTGAAAAACATCAGTGTATTTGTTCTGGACTTCCTCTCCCTGCATTTGCTGTTAATTTACAAGTTTCTCACATCTCCCTGACAATTTCTGTCTGTTTACATGTTTTAAATTTCTGATGGAATGTATATATTGCTCTTACTGCCACCCAGAATCTGTTGCCCATTATCCCCAGGAACATCAAATGTTGTTCAGCCATATTGTAGTGGACATTTGAAAACACAGGCCAAGAGTATCTGTGGTGTCTTTTCAGTCCCAAGCTCCTTGATGCCTGCTTAGAGCACCATCTCCCTTCAAAGAGAGGAAGACTGCCAGGTCTCAACCTTTGTTCAAAGCTCAGGAAAAGTCTTAATCTGAATCTTCTGAGTGAGGAAGAATGAGAACCAGAGACTCCTAATTCCAACTTAGCCTCTCTCACAGCTATTTTAGCTGCATGCTTCACTTTGTGACATTTGATGGTCAAGCATCACACCAGAAGCCAGCTAGGGAGCTGTTTTTTTTCACATCATGGTTTTGCACATCTCTGCATAGCCGGAGGTGCACACATCTTCTCAGTCTCAGAAGCTCAACCCTTGCAGACACAACCGCCCGTGCCACCCATTTTTCCTCCTCTCAGTTCTCTGATCTGCCAAACAGAAAAAGGGGTTCTATTAACTCCCATTCATATAGGCCTATGAATTACACAGCAACACTAATACAAGGCACAGCTTTAAAACTCTTTAATGTTACTGGTATCTGTGCTGAGGCCTAGGGAACTTGGTTGAAGCATAAGTATTCTTTTGTGTGGTTTCCAATTTCCCTGGAAGCAGAAAATATGAAGCACAAACAGAACTGTAGTAAAAATCAGCAGAAGTGCTACCCTTCTTCTGAATGTAAAAACAATCGGTGGCATGTTCATAATGACTTGCAGTAAATATTCTGGAGAATGTGTGAAAACCTGATTGGAGCAACAAGTATAGACAAATGACACATTTTGATTTGTAAATGTGATTGTTCTCTGCAGGAATCCCCTTGTCAGAGGGGCACTCACCCTCACTGGAGACATATGAGTATGCCACATGCCACATGCACGTCGAACATCACAAAATATTTGACTCTGGGTGCCAGTATAGAAGGAAGTTGGTCAAGAGCGGTCACTGTCACCCCTGAGTAAACAGCCTTGCCCACACATTTCCTATGCAGTCGCAGGTACAGCGCTTGGATGGATGTTTGATCACCCCTGCTCTCAGATGTGGCTGGACATCTCACGCCGATAAGGAGCGCCAGCCAGTCCATGAGATGCTGGGAACTTGCTCATTAAGGGTGGGAAAAACAATGAGGCTGTCACTTTAAACCACAAAAGCAATCTTTTTCAGTGTTAGATCGTGGGCGAGAGCTCATTTCTGATGTGAGGGCAAGCAGTGAGCTGTGTCTAAATATTCTGAAAATGCATTCGTTTACTTGAAAAGAAAAGCTCTGACTCGGTTTACGCAATGTGATAAATGTTTGGTTGTCACATTACCTAACCTGAAAATGTGTGCATGTCTTGCTGGGAACCAAGGCAATGGGAAAAATTTAAAAAATTCATTGTTTCAAGTAGGAAAACAAAGTGAAAACCTTCTCACAGATTGTGGCTGGCAAGAATATTAACTGGTGCTCAGCTACTCATAAGTGCTTAGTACTAAACTCCCATTGATTTCAATGACATGACTGCTTCCTGTGGGAATCAGACTCTTGATTTTTTTGACGAGCTGGTCTATCTTTCTTGTAGCCTGAGCCTTCAACAGAATATGAGGCATCAAAAACTGTTTTCACATAAGCACTTTGGTTTGGCTTTTTTGCTGCTGCCCCCCAGTAAGGACTGGGAGTGTTCCTGCAACTGTTAGTTAAAATCCAGAGCCGAGACCGACTAACGTCTCAATGATATGTCAGTGCCTAGTTCCCATTGCTTTCCAGGGCAAACAGCAGCCCACGTGCCTCTGTTGACCTGCCCTGCTCAGCCTGGAGCGTTGCTTTCCATCAGATGGATGAGAAATATGGAGGAAACCATCTTCTCCAGACCACATCAAGCTCAAAGCCCACTACTGACTGATTTAGGCTTTCCTTTCTTCCCTTTGTCTTTGACCCTGTTTTGCATGCCTTCTGTCAGTAAAAGATACAGCAGCACAGCTCCTTTTTTGGAAGAAAGTCTGAACATAAAGCCAACTATTATTCTGAACTCCAGAGTGGCAAAAAAAAAAATCTCAGTGATCACTGGATGCAACAGTTACAGAGCAGACACAGTGCCACAGCATTTAGCTGGGCAAGGTTCCCATCCAGTGTGACATCTTTCTTCTAAATAATCTTATCTCAGTGTCTGTAATAGATAGGACACAACTGGGTACCAATCATAGCAAGAGAGATTCATACCTGATTTTAAGAAGGCATTTCTAATGGAAGGGCTGGTGAAGCACTGGCAGGGATTGTCAGGGGAGGTGGGGACTTCCCTGTGCTGAAGGGTTTTAAGAATGGGTTTGGCAAATGTCAGGCAGGAATAACATAATTCTGTGAAATATTTGAGTCTTGCCAGACTTCTCTGCCTATTACTGACCTTTTCAGAAGTAAGCCAAGTAAAAATCTCCTTTACTCTGTACAGCTAGGCAGGGAAGGACTAGGGCTTGGGGGGAGGAAGAGTGTCCTCTAATCACCAGACAACAAATCCTGTCAGCCTCATGCCAACTCCCAGCATCACCAAAGCCCAGCTCCCAGAGCTGCCAGAGCAGACACAGAAGCCAGACTGCCGCAGTTTGTGCCAAGGACACAGGGATCCACCTCCCGCACTGCCCACACGTGTCTGCAGTGCCACTGCCACAGCTCTCACCGGGGTGAGCCCCAGCAATGCCCCCTGTGTTATCATTAATGCACATATGTACATTTAAGGAACAAAAAGGCACCTTCAGTCTAGACAGACTCCACACCTTCCTAACACCCTTCTCCCCTGCTGGGTCTGGACTTCCTCTGAAGAGATGTGTGGAGAGCCTGGGGATGCCTATCTCAGTCCAAACGCATGTACGCACACATGTTCAAAGAAAGTTTGCAGCTGGGATATTAGACTATCCCTGCCTCCAAGGCTACCTCATTGGTCCTCCAGGCAAGGAAATTGCTGTGAGGTTGCAGGTGGAGTGTGTTTGTGTGGTATGGTGGGAAGGAGCTGTGCATTGTGCACTTCTGCATAGAAATACAGACTGTGTCCGGAGAACACAAGTGTTGGCATCTTCTTTACAAAACAGCTGCAGGAATGTAAAAGTTGTTCAAAAACTAGATAGGCAATGTCTGGTCAAAGTGCTGTCCAGAGAAATGGCAGGTGTTTGTTCTCATAGGACCTCTTCATGTCACAGCTCGCCTGAATATTAAAAGGGATCATTTGTGTGTGAAGGGGTAAAGAAGGGTCAGGGTCACATTGTTCTTTGCTCTCTTTGTTCTGTTAGAACAAAGCAAGGAGTCAAACCAGAATCCACAGAGCAGAGTGGCAGCCAAAGTGCGTGCTTGGGAACCTGTTTGCATTTGTAACTAGCATAGTGTTAATTAAATTGAAATGGATTCACAGGCATAGTTTCTGTGCTGGTTTGTTTTTCTGTAAAACTTTGTTTCAGGAAAAGGAGGGAAAGAGGAGAGAGGTTCCTTTTGTGTGTGCGTGTGGCGATTTAAGCACAGTTACTTAACACTCCAGCCTTCTCTGCACGCATGGTGCAAATCAAGAAAAGACAATTCATAGTCCAGAATATTATTATAGTTCTCATATAACCATACTTTAGCTTTGCTTTTTCACCAGGAATTGTACAAAGAGTAAAATAGGATAGTTACATTGTCAGTAAACTTGGGGTTTAGCAAAATTAATGTATGATTCCTATGAATAACGGCTTGAAATTTCAACTGGGATTAAATTACATGTTATCTCATTAGTATTCAACATCACCACTACAGCCTTCACTTGCAGCTCTGCCCTGTAAAGTGCCTGTGTGAACACAGCATTGAACAGGCTCTATATTTCTAAATCAATCTATATCAAGTTAGTTCATTGATAGACACACAGAACAGACTTTTTGCCTGGTGCTCTGCTACCAGTCTGTGTTTGCAAAGCCAAGGGATATACACAGCACATTTGAAGTCAATCTGTGAGACACACAATAAACACATTTCCTTTTTAAATTCATTCTCCAAAGCAGACCTGAACATGATAAAAAAGCCCTATATTTACTGAAAAAATAATAAAGAAATATATTGCTCAAGTAGGGAGAAAGATGACATTTATATATGCTATGAGATGGCTAGCACTGCTGTGTTTATAATGCCATTCATGTCTGGTTCAGCTGTGAGGAGGGCTATATAAAGTCATGGGACTTGTACTGCTCTGAAATGTTCAGAGCAAAAGCCAGGGCTCACACATCAGGCTAGAAAGGCTGGCTCCAGAGCCACTGTCCTGCTTATCACTAAAGCTATGGACCAGCTAGGTCACTCTACAGGTCTGATTGCACCCTAAAGCCAGGAGGAGCTGGGAGATGGTGCAGGATCTGGCCTCTGGGAAGGGATAAGGGCTTCTGCCTCTTGCTGAGTCTTCAAATGAGGTGGAGAAGGGAAGAGGTGTTCCCATGCTTGACCAGGAGAGGAAGGTGCCAGTGCCACCAAGAGATGAACTTGGCTGAGAACAGGGACAAAAAGCACTCGCCATTTCCATAGTAAGGACCTGGCCACTGGGAACAGCAGTGTCTCCCCACTCTGAACGGGCTGAGGAATGGGTGTGAATGAGCAGCTGTACCCTGCCTTTCCCAGGCTGACCGTTAGATGAAGCTTAGTACAAAATACAGAAGCAGAACTGGCTGCAAAACATGACATGCCTGCTCTGAAATGACATTTTGCTCAACCTCTTATGGACACATTTATGTACATATCGTCTCTTGCTAAAAACACTGAGCATTCAGCGTTTGGTTTATAACATATATGGATGTCTTCTTGAAAGGAAGGATAGTGGCTGCCTTGAAACTAAACCAACTCATTGCCTGTTGCACTGGGAGGGATGTTGAATCCAGCTATTTGTAATCACAGCAGTGGAAGCCTGACTCCCATAGCCGATATGATTCCAAAAGACTTTATAATGCTTTGGGCCATGTTATTTGGTATGCTTTCACTTATTTACACTACTTTAATTATGCCAGTAGTGGCTTAACCTACCACCTGAGAATTTTTTCTGCATGAGGGAACTTGAGAGCAAGATTTTCTTTGTGCCTTTTGTTAGAGTTTTGAAGTTCTGTGTTAAATGATTTTTTTTTCTTCTTTGTGGATCCCTTTTTGCTTTGATTTTTTGCTTCAGTCAAAGTAAATGCAACTGAAATATTAAACTTTGCTTGATTTGAAGGGAAGGAGGAAGGAGAAATGTGAATGCAAGAAACCACTTTATTTTTCCCTGGGAGCAATAGGTCTTTCCTTCCTGTCATTTCAAAGCTTGCCTAAAATTTGCTGAAATCTTTGACAAATGCAGGATGTGCTTTGGTTTCATAATGAAATATACAGCTAGGATTTTGCAAAGTTGAAAGCAGGCCCCCAGGAACTGCTAAAGATGCTGCTATCAAGCACTCATGATTCTCTCATCACTTTCTGTGCTTGCCCACTATGTGCCTAAATTTGACATTAAACTGATTTTACATTGCCTATTTGTAGAAGTGAAAAATACCTCCGTGGTGACAAGACCCCCTGTTGAGGATTGTGGGAAAGTAAAGAAGTTGAATGGAAGGATAGAAATGAGTCATACTTCTAAGGGTTGGGGGTTCAGGGTTTGGGGGTGGGATTTTTGCCTTTTGTATGAGTTTCAGATGCAAACTGATGGAGTTCATATGGTGGCAAACGCTACTGAACTCAGGAGAAACTCAGATCTAAGAATCTGCCTCTAAGTTTTGAATCTTGGTCCTTTTGGGAATAGGAGATGCAAGTGGTATGATGAGACACAGTGTGATTTGTGTGGGCCTGGGGTTCAGAGAGCAGATTTCCAGTAACCCGTTTGTGCTCACTGCTGCCTCTCTTGACAAATTCCAGGGGCTGAGCCCTCCCAGCCTGTGGGCTTAGCCTTGTTGCCCTGCTTGTCTAATTGAGAGGTGGTGATAACTGTGAGAAGTGTCTTTTTCAGATTATTTATGAACAATTGTATTGAGAGACTAGGGAAATCAATGAACCATCACCACAGCTCACTGTGGCTAGCTCATGATTTATGATGTCTTCACTGAATCCAGCACTCCTGGAAGCCAGTTTTGCTAGGCACCCTAGAAAAACATTCAGTTTAGCATTCCTGCATTTGCAGGATGCATCTAATGACAGAGTTCATCTATGCCTTACCTCCTATTGCGGTTGATGTTCATCAATCCACTCTCAAAACAGGTGAACATGTTTGAGGAGGAAAGCAGAACCAATAGAGGAAACCCTTGTGATGTTTCACCTTTCAGTATTTTCCCCTTAATTAATTTTGTTTGCACAATGAATAGACAAGCAATTTCTCCAGAAGCAGTGTTTCAGTGAGAAACTCTGTTCCCAGGTAGCAGATAGGCACAAAGACTAATGTGCGAAGAAGTCATTTAATTTATTAAATCACTGTAGATCCAGCGGTGGACAGGGGGAAGGGAAGAGACAGGGAGAGAGGGAGAAAATAATGCAGATGGTGATTTCAAAGAGGAGCTACTGGAATTATTCTGATTTGCCCTGATTCATTCTCACTGACTACATAGAGTCAAGGATGGCTAGCCAGCTGATTTAGTTGAAGAGGTTTCTACATTTGGGTGACATGAATACCCAGGGATTCACCAACAGAAGCATATGAAAAATTGTATGCTGTGCCAGCCAATATGAAAAGTTCCTATTAACTCTGGACACAATCTGTATTGTAGCAGACATCTGTTTTCCCTGTTGTAGCTTAACATTGAGATAGAAAAAAGAGGCAGTGCGGATGCAGTAAAACACAAACTAAACCTGTTTGCAGTCTTGCTTGTGCACCCTTGATGAAACAGGTGCAGAATCATGGTCTTGCATCTCCCCTCTACACCAACTACATGCCCTAGCCTAGAAAGGAGGCAAGCCAACAACAGTGCTTCAAACAACATTCCTTCAGTTTTGCTGAAGCTACCTACTGACTCGGAACATGAAAGGTTCATTTGGAAGAAACAAGAAAAACCAAAGTATCCTGTGACAGCCATTTCCCAGATTCTTTTTTTTTTGAAAGAGACAGGAAAGATGGTCTCAAAATCACCTCCACCATGGACTTCCCATCAGAAGGCCGAGTGCTGACAGGGTGCTGGGGCCTCTAATGACACCATTTGGTCACTGATTATTTGTAGGTTGGGGCTTAGTGGGTGGCATCGGAGCTCTCTGTGAACTTTTTCATCTTGTTGTTGCTTTTGGCTGTTTTCTTCTTCTTCTTTTTTTTTTTTTTTTTTTTTTTTTCCCCTCCTGTTCCCTGGAGTGGCCAGGAAAGGGTGGTAGTGGGAGGACACAGCATTCACAGCTACCCTGAGACACCAGCCAGTTTATTTACTTAAATAACAAACATCCAACATGCCAGGAGAGCAGTGACAGAGGGCAGTTCCTGAATGGGATGAGACAGTATGTCTTCTAAAGCGCCCACCCACGTCGCCTGAAAGGGTTTAGTGGTGCTGACTCCTTGTGAGGAAATGACAGCTTGTGTGTTCAGAAACGTCACAGGCTACCCAGCAATGTGTGTGATGTGAGGATCTCACAAGCTGTTTGCAAATGGCCAGAGGCAAAACTCTACTTATTTTCTCTTTATTTCCTTCACCCCTCGTGTCCCCCTCCCCTGGCCCCCTTTTGGGGGCTGTCATTCTTCTCACCATCCTGTGTGCAGCTGGCATTAAGCAGCAGAGCTCATACTCCATCAGATGGAAGGAGAAGGGGGTTATATAAACAAACAGAACAACAAGAACATTTCTAGGAGCAACATCAAACCTGACCTTTTGTTTTATGGCATAAAGTAACAAAGAGGTTCTTGGGAAAACAGCTTCGCTGAGAGGGGAATAAACACGAACCCTTGAACTGTTGTGCCTGTGTGGAGCTGACCAAACAGTGCTTTGCTTTCTTACCAGGGCTCTGAACTCTGCTGGACTATAAAAACTTACATTGTCGTGGTCGTTCTGTAAAGGCTGGTAACCTCAGAACCCAGCTGAAATGAAGCAAAACAAACCTTTTGCTATCTGTTGTTTTTCTAGCAATCCTTGAATTGGATTTCTGCTGACAGCTCCTCAGCATGGCAACATGTGACACCAGTGCTCTGTGATCTCTGCTGCTCGCCTGCTGCTTTTCCAGATTGAAGCAAAGGTGTTGACTTTGACCTACAAAGCCCTAAATGGCTTTGGACTTTCCTACTTGATTTTCTCCTTCTGCTAGCTGTGACCGTCAGAGGTGCCCCAGATGCTATGGTTAAAAGAGAGTGATGAGACCAGTTTCTCATTAAGGATGCCTGATGGATGGCATAAACTCCTCAATATCCACTCCAAAATATTCTCATGAACCCTGATCATGGAAAAAGCTTGCAAAAGAGTAAGTCATTTCCTCTGAGTCCTGTCACAAGCCTGATGCACCCTTGAAAGAGGACCAGGGAATCTAGAAGTTTAGTCCTGGGTCTTCTAAACACCAACTCAGCAGCTCTGGTAGAGGGATTTTTTAACTGCTTGGGTACTGGTAATGAAGTACCAACTTCAACTCAGTTTCAGCAGCACTTGAGACACTCATTTCCTCAGTCACAGGGAATGAAATTAATTTCATCTAAGTTCAGGTGCCTAAAGTTTAGATATCAATATTTATTATCTAATTGATGAGTACTTATCACTTAATATTGCTTCATGTAGACATTAGTTGAAATGAACTATTAGACTGGACTTCATCAGCAGTCAATGGGAGGAATTTTTGTGACCTATCTAGACATCTGCCTTGGGATTAGAGGACCCATGCCCCAGAAGTACCCTTTTCTATTCATTGATTAAAGAAAGTGTCAGCAAATAGTCGTATGCATCTGAAACTCAATTATCTAAATAAACTTAAATAGATAAGTATCAGACAGTGGATCACATAAAAATTATTTTTTTACCATTCTCTTTTAACTAAAATACCTTTCTGTGGTGCATATTATTCTTTATGACTGCTTACTAACACTGTGTTCTTTTTATCCACAACTCTTAGGTTGGGATCAACAGCAGTGGTTAGCTGTCTTATGCCTACACAGCACCTATATAGCTTTCTGGATCTGGACTTTACTACCCTAAGACACAGTTTACCTCATCCACTTTTGTCTGGTCAGCCTTGGCATTATACAAAACCATGTGCAGACATCCCCTTCTGTTCCTTATTCTTGTGAGAAGTGGACAAACTAAAGCTCATTCTCAAAGTACACATTCTTTGGCAGTTTTGAAATCTACTAGAACAGAAGCAGCAGCACCCGCTTGCCCCCCATGTTATTAGGGGACCAGTGAAAGCAAGTTCTGAAGTGGCATCAGAGCACAGCTCACCAGCCTTCTCTGAGAAGGGCACTTCTGTCCCTGTTTTTCCCACGAAACACTGCAGCAAGCTAGTAAATACTTGGTACATCTGCAGCAAGCTTCACAGATTATTCATGTAATACAGTTTTAACAGGGGGATCCTAAACTACAGAGAATGATGCATTTGGAAGAAAGAAGGCCGGATTTCTGTGCACCTATGTACACCTGCAGTTGTGAACCTGTTTCTTTACATGTGAGAACCACAACTCTAAATGAAATAAATTGAACTATTTGAATAAATGGAAAAGCTGAGCTCCAGAACTGGGAACAGACAGAGCTGATCCTCTGCACTCTGACCAGGCCATGAAATCACAGAAGTATATGATTATTTGTAAAACATACCTATCTACTTCATAGATATTGCTGTCTGTCTGACAGCAGTTCACTTCTACTGTTTCACTGTGTCAAGGAGAAGGAGATGAATTCATATGGATCCCTTCCAGGTGCTGTGAGGACTCCCTTCTCCATAGGGAGCCATGGCATAAAGAAGACACAGCTACTCTGACACCTCTGTGGACTAGTCCACTATAAATGTTAAAGGTATACAAATACATACATACACACTCAGAATAACTACACATTCACAGAAGTCTATTGGCTGAATGAAGTTGATCAAAAAGTACTCTATTTCTTGCATCTGGCTCTTCCAGAAGAGGTCTCAAAATAGACAGCATCCTTCCATTCCATGTAGACCGTAAAGATAGCCTGCCTCTTTTGTCAAAACTGAGATATATCAGCAGGCAAAATCTCTCTTGGCCATGCCACTAATCTCTGTTGACCATGTCACTGAACACCATTTCCTAGATTGTTACCTGTCCTAGAGTTGACAACTGGTGCCTGGTTTTACCATTAATCGACTTTCCCATTCTGTAGTCTCCATGCTGATCATACGCATAACTGCCTGAGAGCTGTAACCCTGCATCCCTCCCTGCACATAGGGTATAGGCCTATGTACTGAGAGATTAAAACTCTACTAATAGAGCATTGTGAGTCATGTACTGCTACTCCAGTTTGTGTCTCTTCAGCTGGTATTTGCTGTAATGGATGCTCTGTGGCTACTGAGTCTCACATAGCATCACTGAAGCATGGAGCTACTGCTAAATGGTCTCTTAAAAAAGGCAATGGTCATTTATAAACATTGAAAACTTGCTTTGGGTCTCTGAAAACATTTGCCCTGAACATTACACCATGCAGACAGTCTTAAAGGTCAGATGTTTGAACTACAGTAAATACATGCTTCTATGTTTCATTAATAAACCATAGCACATGTATAATTTTAATTGGAGCATCAGACTGTCCCTGGGCAAGTGAGAAGAAAAGGCTAGTCCAGATTTTTGAACAGACATTCCTACTGCACTCTACCTGAGGGAGAAGACACTTGTATTATCTGACAAGTAATGACTGAATCTGAACAATTCATGCTTTAAGCATATGTTTTAACTGACAAATTTTGGCCCATTTGAAAGTGATCACATGAGAAGCAGTAGGAATCCTGTTTGTTCACAAGCCTCAAGCGAATGACAAAACTCTAAGCTAGTACTGCCCGTGGCACACATTTTAGTTGTGTCAAGAGTATGAACCCTTTATCAACACCTGTGCTTAAGGAGGAAGGAGGTGGGCAACTGGCACTTGAAAGCTTTTTGTCCTTCAATAAATTGTTGCCTTCTGCTCATACCAGCTGGGAGTGACAGAGCTTTATGGAAAGTATGTTTTGGGAACAAGCGTTTGTCTCCAAAGTATCCCTGCATGCTTCTTGGTGCAGCTGTACCAGTGGACTTCTGTAGACAGTGTTTTGACTGCTGTGCTTCTTGAATTTGTGAGGCAGCATACAGCCCACATTATCTAAACCACATCACTTGTTTTCAAGCTAAAGTGGAAAATCTGACTGCAAAACAGTAGAGTAGATACAGACATAGATGATGAAGAGCTCTCCCATGTAATAAGAATACCCTTAATACCTTAATCCTAAAATATTTAGAACAAAATGAAGCAACATCATATTAATATACAAAATGCTACTCAAGCATGTGAATATATGATTGTAAAAATGACCTGTCAGCTGTCATTCTGAAGAGTTTAATGTGGTGGAAAGTCTGCTGAAATCTATGTGGAATGCAGATAAATACCAATTGTCCAAGAAGCTCCAGGACAATCCAAGAGTCATGATCTCAAATAAATTCAAATACCCTGTGAGTTTTAGAACTGAAGGATATGCCTGACATCTGGGTAATCTGAAATTTGGTTACATTAAATCTGAACCCTCTGAGATTACCACAGTGCTGTATTACCAATATCTCTATTATGCATTTACAGTATTATCAAATTCAGACTCTCACAATCAGAGATACAGTCCATCCACCCCAGCTATCTGCCAGAAGAGAAACCAGCTGTTTTCTGCTAAGAGACCTGCCACACATACTGATTTTACCATTCTGGATTGCAAGTTTTTGGCAGAGGCTCATTGGGCATCATTAGCTTCACTACAATTCTCAGAGCAATTCCTACACATATGAAAATTCTCCAAATGGAGGACCAGAGTATTGTAAGTGATACAGGAAATTTTCCAGGGAATTATATTGCCTCAGTTACATAGAAGGTCAAACTAAATGATAATAACAGTCTCCCATGACCTTAAAGTCCATGAAATCCAAATAAATCTTGAAATAAGTGCAGTCAGAGAGAGATGAACCACATTTTCAGTGAAGTTATTTTTTGCTGATGTTTACTTTATAACAAGTAAGTTGGAAGTCACAGTGAACTTGTTGACTTGTCTTAGCCACACAGAGAAAAGCAAAAGTTCTATTAGACATACTAAATAAAAATTTGAGAAGTTTGCTTTGGCATTTTGAAGTTACATTCTGTTTAGAAATTTATCCAGCTTTACTTTACAAGAGAGAAAAATCTCTGAATGAAACTCCACATTTTGGGGTTAAACAAAATGCCTCATCCATTCTCTTCAACAATGCTTTTCCACCCTCCTGGTTTGCCTGTGATTGAAAACCCAACTGATCCTCCAGATGGACTATAGGAAGATGCAGTTTTTTAATGAAATCTGAAATTTGTTCTCAGGAACACATCCTGCCAGAGCACAGCAGTAGCAATGACTGTATGCACAGCAGCATGCCAATGAACCTCTGATTGCACTCTCGGCAAGAGATGACAAGAATGCGTGGTACCCAATCCACTGCACATGTCCTTTCAATTCGAGAAAGCAAGGCAACAGATGAGCTTAGACTGTATGAAGTGGAAATCCATTTCACTCCACTGTATTTCTAATTTACTGACCCTTAGATAAAGGAGAACAGGGTTGAGACTATAAACATTTATATTCTTTTTCTTTTGTGTTGAAACAAACACAAGAGCTCCAACTTCTATAGAAAGTCCTGGGCTGTATTTTTTTAATTCATCATAGTGTTCAGTAGACAAGAAATAATACTGAGATTAATCATCATATGGGACGGCAAACCATTTGTCTGCTTCAGGAAGCACAGATAGTCCTCTTTTAAATTGCCACCCTACTGTGAACCATGTACAGCCTTAATAAGTGGGACTCCCATCTACATCCCGATGAAAAAAAAAAAAGATACAGGCAATGCCTCCCCCTACAAGCTATTTTAAAAATTGATCTATTCTGTGTCCTCTCTGATAGACACAATAATGTAAGTCTGTGAAAAACATGACAAAATCGCACACAGATAGACGGACCCACAACAGAGCACGTTGAACAGCTGCTAAACCTATAGAAGTCAACCTGTTTCCTGCACTGATTGTTTAAGGATCTGAGCTTATTGAAGCCAGGGTGATTTGGAACAGCTTAGAGAGGAACTATTGACTGAAGACACCTTTTGTATGGAAAACCATTGTTCTGTAAAATTTTATGACTTCACAGCTTTTTAACAAGAGGAATTTTAACATGGAAAGTTTCCTTCGAGGTTTCTTTATGGAGTGGGTGAGCTGAGTTCCCCATTTCTCCACAGATTAAGCTGTGTTCTAAGAAGCTTTCTCATCTTTCACCTACTGGAAGAAACAAAAGGCATAGCCTGGGTTTAGCAGTGCAAGCCCCCCATCAATCAGTCCCACCCACCTAAAAAGAGGAAGAAGAATTGCCAGCATAATTATTAAAGTTGTGATGGGTTTTAGAAGAGCTGCTGGTGGTTACCAGGGTATCTCCCCTGGCTAATAGTTACATTATCAGGAATCCCCTCCCTGTTGGCCAGGACATTTGTCAGCAAGAAAGGCTTCAAGTTTCTCTTCATCACAGAGTCATTCCAGCGGCGGGGCAGAAGGGGCAATTAATGACTACCATGCTACATGGGGTCTTGTTCTGCATGGCATTCAATGATCCAGAGGCAAAGGACCTTTCGCCAGATGCAAAAAAGTGAGAAGACTTGGGCTAACAAAACACACTATGAAATATACTCCGGGTGCATGTGGGTTCTCTTGACTCATCCTATTGCTGCAAGGAGGTTATACTCCGTGGCAGGGCTTTCTTCAGTGGCTTGTCCCCAGGGGGCAATCCAGCAGTTAAAATAGCGCAGTATCATGTGCATAGTAACACTCATACAGCATTTCTAATGCTGCAGCATTAGCCCTGGAGCACATGGAAGGAGAAACAGATACCAAAATATGTAGACATCAAAAGTACCCTCATTACATTCCAAAGTCTTATTAAAATCCACTGTAATCCTCCTTGCCAGGACCTTTCTGCCAGACTATCACTCATGGTCTTTACAACCCGTACTCATGAACCTGAAGAATTATGTTTCATCTCATATTAGATTTTAAATGCCATTTCTAAAATGCTGTTCTGTGTTAGGACACACCCAGGACACTATCTGATGAGAAACTAAAGTGTAACTTTTTATTATACTTTCAAAATATATCTAAATGGAGGCCAAAAGATGTTTATGCTTGTACAAGCATAAAAATATTCTGAACTATCATGTTCCAATGGGACTTATTTTTCTTAGTGCTGTTCTTCTTCCCTGATACTGGAGACATTTCCCTGATCATATGTCCTTTATGCTTCACTCTGTTCCTCCCCCCGCTCCCAGACTCAAGAAAACTTTATGTTAATTGGAATAAGCCATGGTCAAAGCGCAGAGGACATGAGTGAGCCTAACGAAGTGAAGACCCTTTTCAAGATATTTTAATATCCTAAATCTTCTTGCTTTGTAAATTGCATCATTGTAGGATTTAGTCTCCCCATTTTTTCCAGTGTTTGGACTTGATAGGAAAGCCTAATGGTCTCAAAAGAAAAAAGCTGCATCTTGAAAGGCAACAATTGCTCCCTATGTGGTAGTGAACTCCCCCAACTACAAATTGATGTCAGTGCACCACAGAGCCAACTGTGGGGGGGAGGGCAGCTGTCATTTTGTTGGTGAAGCACCACAGAGAATCTTGTCTTGACTGAACAGTGAAATGGCAGGTCCTCTGGCACTCTCTTTTTTTTTGCAAATCACACATATTTAGAGTAGCCCCACGGAAAATACTTGAAAAAGCCATGAGCTTATTTCCTTTTCCTGGCATTTGAAGCTGTGTGCTCTACCAGCAGAGTGGAAACCTCAGAGAAACCCACCTGTAATTCCCTGGCACTGTGCTATGTGGGGAGGCTCCCTAATACCGCTGCACGGAGAGTGGTGGCAGCTACAGCTTCCCTTTATACTTGCACCAGATCTGCAGCTGCAGCTTGAGTCATTTTCAGTTCTGCATTTGATAAGTGCTGCCGTGGTTACTGTACTCACTGTGTGGTCTGGAAGGGAAGAGGCTCTTCCTTGGGGGACAGCAGCACAAGTGCCACACGCTTCAAGCAAGACAACTTGGGGCTGCCGTTGCGTCATCTCACTTTTGTACCTGGGGGGAAGCTGCCTTATTTGGGTCACTTATGCCTTCGTTCTTGTCAGAAATTTAGTTTAAGATACTTTCTCCTGTTACACAGTCTGTGCTGTGACAGCCTCTAAGAGTGGGTATGAGTTTTACAACTTACAGAGTGCCAGGAATGTGAATGGTGCCACAAATATGAGACGTATATGGTCCCTGCAGCTTGGGACCTCAAATCAAAGGTACGATTACAGCAGCAACAGCAAAGAGCTGAATTCCAAATATTATCAGCCCAACTATTTCTTTAGTAGTTATCTCTGAGCTCAAGACATAGTTGATAAGAAAGTATTTTACCCAGCAAGACCTCTTTATTTTCTTCTCTCAGAGTAAAATAATTGTCACACTTCTGAAACCTCATGGATCAATACTGCACTTTTAAAGGAGATGATGGGAGAAAGGCAAATGGGATATGTAAGAATTGCAGCACCATTACGGCCAGGTGCATGAGCGTATTTATTACTTTATAACAGCTGAAAATAATTTGTGAATATGCAAGATGTGTATGTGAATAATTTTGTGTCAACTTGGTAATAAAAACCAAACAACATTATAAATAACCTGACAGTCTCAGAACATTCATGTCATGCATGTGGCAGGAGGGGAGAGATATTACATATGTTTCACACATACTTTATTCCTGTGAATGCTAGAAGGTCTAGTCCCCCCAGAAGTGGAAAAGGACTTAAATGGTCCTAAGACTGCTTGGGCTTAGACAGGTGTTACACTGACCTCCAAGCTGAGGTGTAGCTTTCCCTACATCAATGCTACGCGTGGTGCTGCTGGACCCATCAGGACAGTCACCCCAGCTGGGTGAAAGCAGCTCACCAGTGCCTAGAAGAACTCTGCCTTTCTGCTGAATTATATTGACACATTCAACAAAGTCATTTCTGAAGGCAAAACAAGCTGAATTCCACTTTTGCATACACTGGCTGTGTCTCTCTCTCTGACCAGGCCCATCCATGATAGCTTGGTCAGGGCTGGAGCTAGGGAGAACACCTCGTTCCCAGAGGGGGTGGCCCGTTGCCTTACATTGAATTAATGACACAGTTTCAGATTGCTCAGGGGTAGGGTCAGCAGCACAGTTTCTGAGCAGCAGGGACCAAGAGTAGTCTTGTGATAAAGAGGAGGACGTCCCGGGCAGTTGTTGCCAGCTCCCGGTGCAGGATGGAGGCAGGCAACGGTGCCCAGACCAGGAGAGCAGCACCTCAGATCCTGTGAGAGGCTGTACCTGCTCTTTGCACTGCTTCTTTGGGGAGGGAAGAGACATCCCACAACAGAAATGAAAGTTTTGTAAGAAGGTGGTTGATGAAGAAAAAGGAGAAGGCCAAATCCATGTACAGGACCAGCTTTAAAGCAGGACTCAGCCACCTTCAGCATTGGCATGGATGCACCAGCTGGATGTCTACAGTTACTGAAAGGTGTGAAAATGCACTGAATAAGCAGTTATCACCATCTTGCTGTGTTTGTGAGCACCCCCACGGTATCAGACAGTGCTGGGTGGCCCTTCTTTTGGAGAAAAGGTAGTAAATTACTTTGCATTTAAATGGGATTAAGAATATGCCCACTGCAAGAACTACACAGCAGCTGGGAGAGCCAGAGGCTGTCTCTATAGAGTCATTAAGAAGCCGTTAAGAAAAGCAAACCTGTTGCTGACATTAAGCAGAGGTCTGCATCTACACTGGAGAATATCCAAAAGTCTAAAAATTTAAAAAAAAAAAAAAAATTGAAAATACATTGATTTTCATTTTTACTGTGAAGGCTGTAACATTGCAGAATGAAAATAAAAGTAAGAGGTGGCTGAGTGTATCCTTAGAAACACCAAAAGCAGCATCTGAAATTTTCAACTAGCAAATGAATGTCTGTGCCTATTGTCCACAACCATATGAATTCATTATACTAACAGTTGTGTTGATGTAGCTGTGATGGTACAAGGATAAAAGCAGTCAAGGTTTGTCAGGAGAAGCAGCATCTTTTACTACATTAGGACATGAAGAAGGGCATATGTGCATGTAAGATTGCCTGTTTTTTCCAAGTATAGCAGTCAATCTAATAAAGGACATTATCTCTCCTGACAAACTTCGCCTCATTCTTATTACACTATGCAGTTTTCTTTCTTTCTGCCAGACTTCCTTATACTTAAAAAAAAGTTGTTTGTGTACAACATTTATTTAACATTGCTTTACTACTATCCCAAAAGGCAAGCTGGGAGGGAGGGGAGGAGGGGAGGATGTTCCTCTGCTATAACATCTTTCTCTCCCAACAAACCATCACAATTCATTTATTAGCAATGGATTTGTCTGGACTGAAACTGCTGGAAACAAACTAAAACAATAGATTCAGAGTACAACATGTTGTTCATGTGCTTGCCATATGCCTATGTTGCAAGCACTGCCAGGTCCACACACAGTTATTCAATATTGAAAGATTATCCAACTTTTACTGAAATCCTCTGTGATTTCATCAGTAAGATGCATTTCTGTAATCCAGATGGGATCAGTGGCATGGCTTAATAACAGACGCAGCTCTGGAAATCAAGGTGATTATCAATGTACAGGCCACCCACTCTGTGCCATTCAGGGGGATCTGCCAAACGAAACAGGAAGAGAAACTGGCATCTACTGTGCATCATCAGCAGAGACATTTTGTTACTTTATTTATTAATCTATTTATTGATTTATGATGTGGGTGGAGCTTTGGGAGGAAGAAAACTGCCTTTTAAAGCCTGAATCTATAAAAACAGCATGGGAGGATAGTTAGACACTGTTCTGCGAACATTTGTGTCAGACACCAAGAGCTTCTGCTGGGTTTTTTTGTACAGAATATGTCATTAAACATCCTCCTTTTCAAAATTGTGCTGCTCTGGAAATAAAGCAGAATGTGCTTTGTTTATCCATTCTGAGCAACTCACATATTGTATTTGGGTGCAGGTGGTTAAATGTGATACACATAAAACATCTTCAGAAGCTTTTAGTCTGGAGAACTTCCTTACCAAAAAATTTCAAGCTTTAATTAAAACTGTGGTCTGTGGGCCATACTACATTGTCTTGCAGGAAAACAGCCCCAGAAGAGTGATTGGAAGAAATACGTTTAGAACTCAGGTGGAGTTACTGTAAACTATCAAAATTAGGAGACAGACCTAAACATGAAATTGCCCTAATGCTATCACAGCTGTAGACTCAAACAGCGCATTTCAGTGATTGACAACTCAAAGCAGTATGTCCCAAAAATGCAGAACTACAACATGGGAGAACCTGCTGAGGGGGCCAGTCCCACAGCTCGTTGCAGAGAGCAGGAAGGGCCATGTAACCTCCAACTCTTTCCTGTTGTGTGACTGAAGTCATGTTTGCAACATACACCAAAATTGCAAAGAAGGAGAAAGAAGAAATGGGACGGGCCTGGGTTTTCGCCACTGATGGGCACATACTTCAAGCCATGTGGCAGGGAGGAGTTTCAGGACCCTTAGGAATAAAGGAGGCCAGGACTGAGCTGCTAGAGCAACTCCATAAGCCTGCAGCCTTGTGGAGAAGCAATGGGACAGACAGTAATAACTGAAATGTTTATAGATTTTGATTGCCCTTAAAGCACAGGAGCCAGAAACAAATGATCTTACCTGTTGCTGCTTTTTCAATTTACCCTCTACAGAAACTCCATCCACTTGCCCTTGGGCATTAGGCATTTGCCTCACAAGCTGAGTTCTATCTTCATGTCTATTTCTTTTGCCCTCCTAGGTCCTTGTTCTAGTCCCTCAACTGTGATGCATTCCTCATCCTTCTGTCTGCAGCCCTCATCCTCAGGTTATCCCACTGGAGGTTATGTCCAGAACTCACATCTTCCAGGCCCCTCTCCAAGCCTCTTTTGCAACAGGTCCACTTCTTCTCCTGTAAGTCTCTCATCCCTTTTGCTAGCCACCTCTTGCCTCCAGATACCCTTCATCTCCACTAGATGCCTTCCTATCACGCTGGCCTGGTTTCAGCTGGGGTAGAGTTAATTTTCTTTCTAGTAGCTGGTATAGTGTTATGTTTTGGATTTGTGCTGAAAACAGTGTTGTTAACACAGGGATTTTTTAGTTACTGCTGAACAGGGCTTACAACAGAGTCAGGGTCTTTTTGGCCTCTCACCCCACCCCAGCAGCGAGTAGGCTGGGAGTGCACAAGAAGTTGGGAGGGGTCACAGCCGGGACAGCTGACCCCAACTGACCAAAGGAATTTTCCAGACCATATGACAGCACGGTCAACGTACAAATCTGGGGGAAGAAGAAGGAAAGGGAGGGCATTTGGAGTTATGGTTTTTTGTCTTCCCAAGTAACCATTACATGAAATGGAGCCCTGCTTTCCTGGAGATGGCTGAACACCTGCCTGCTGATGGGAAGTGGTGAATGAATTCCTTGTTTTGCTTTGCTTGTGTGCACGGCTTTTGCTTTACCTGTTAAACTGTCTTTATCTCAACCCACGAGTTTTCTTACTTTTACCCTTCTGATTCTCTCCCCCACCCCACTGTGAGGGAGGTGAGTGAGTGGCCGCGTGGTTCTTAGTTGCTGGCTGGGGTTAAACCATGACACACGCATGCCTTTCTTCAGTAAAAGGCTCTCTTTCCAGGTGACCCAGACATTTTTCCACTGGAAAACACAGGACAGAAGAGAGAAACTAGGTAAAGGCAGGCCCTTGACTGAAGTTACAAAGTATGTGACTCATGCTAGGAAAAAAGTTTTCATTTATCTTCATCTTATAGTTGCTTTAATTTTCCCCGTTATTGGTCCCATCCAAGGACTAAAACAAATTAAGGAAGTCAAGAAGCCATTTCCCTGAATGATCTACCCATGTGCCTCAGATCAAGGAAACACAAGAAAAGAAGCAGGCATAGCCCAAGCTGCAGCAAACCCTGGAGGAGCTCACTGGTATGAGCTCCTTCAGTTGTTTAAGCTGACTTGGATTCTTTGCACTAAAATATTAGGCAATCAGGATGTACAGGTTTAAAACAGATATTATACCCTCAGATGACTTGAATTGACTCAAGTTACAAGCTTTGCTTGTCTTGTAACTCTCACATGGACTCGGAACTCTATTTACAGTTTTAGAAAGTCAGCCCTTAGGTTGAAGCATGCTTTAAAAATGCTGCTGAGAAGTCTGTGTGTGACTGTTTGGCTGTGCTGCTGAGGGCAGCACAAAGCCTTGCTCTATGTCCTTTGTGGTCCCCAACTGTGCCCAAAAAGCCTCCAGGCAACTTGGAGCTGCCAGTCTGCCCAGGGAACTCCAATCTCTCTCTTGCTGCTAATGCTGAAATTCAGTTCCTTTTCCAGCCTACTGTTCTTTCTCCCACTCTCCTGTACATACTTAGATCCCCCTGCCCCAGTCCCCTGCGTGTGAGGGAGAAGCCCATTCCGGTCACATATGAGAGATTTCCATTCTGTTTGAAATGAAATGTTTACTGTAATCCTAAATCCACAGTGCTGCTCAGCTGGTACACACAGGCTGGAGAGTAGGGGGTGGAGTGGATTAGAAAGGAGATGCATGTAAAAGCCCAGGCTAGAATAAAAAGGGAACGTAAATACTCAGTTACACTTCCACACTAAACCTTATTGGTCAAAGCAGAAATAAAACCAAAGCCAGACAAACTAGGAAATTTGAGTGACAGATTAAAGCGGCCTTACATGCTGTAAGTATTAGACGAATACAACAGTAAATCTGTATCTGTAACAAAAAGGGCAATATAACCACCTTTGATCAGTGAGAAGGTATACAACATTCTTTCATGTTCTTCAAAGGCAAAAAGATGTTTTATTTACCTAATGTCACTTATACCATTGTTTGCTCTACCAGCGCAAGATCTCGAAGTATTTCTGCTTGTGTGGAGCACAGTGAAAGATAAGAGCCCATAAAGCAGTCAGATGATCCAACTCCTAGCCATATGTTAGCCCGTGGGTAGGAACAGAACAACACAGGGGATTTATACCAAAGTCTGCAAGCAGAGCAGACATAAACCAGAACCAGGTGTGCCCTTATGGGCTGATCTCCTGTAGTGTTGATCCTTCTTCAATATTGTGTTGACATCAGTGAGCTTTTGGTGTGAGCATGCCCAGTTGGCTCTTTCGGAAGTTATTAATGTGGACAGCACGCTGTTGAGAGGTGTATGAAAGGCAGGACTTTCTGCTGGATTGTCAGACTTTCCAGCTCAGCATGGAGCTGAAATGTGCTGTGATCTGCATATGGCTGAGGTCAAAATAAAGATCACAAGCTCTGATGTCTCTACCTGCGTTTCACTGAGTTCTGGTTCAAGGTAAAACACCCTTGAAATCAGCATTTGATTTGTTTTTCGATTTTTCCTTTAAAAAAAAAAAAGGACTGTGTGTACTCTTGGAGGGAGAAGTTGAATGAACGTATGAATCTTACAATGACATTAGAAGAGGCAAAATAGGGAAATAAACTAATAGGCAAATCTAGCAGGGTTTTATTTTTTGATCATAGTGCCCCCCCACCCCCACCCTGCAGTGCCTATGCTCAGGCAGCTGCCTGGCTCCCCACCGATTTTTAAGCTTATTTATTTACACAACAGTGTACATAAACCCTAAAGATCTAACTTGTTCTCCTAACCCGGAATTGTTATGCTTTTCTCTGCAAGTCGGCGTGCTCCCGAACAACTTCAGCAGTTTCTGCAGGTTTTAGTGACAGGCCAGCGGGTGTTCATTCCTTCCCCCGGCGGAGGCGGCCCCACACCCCCACCCACCCCACGCCCCCCACGCCGCCCGGCTGCCGCTTCCACGCTCCCGCAGCACCCCTCAGCGGCGAGGCCGCCGCGGCACCGGCCGCTTCCCGGTCACCGGGCGGTGTTACCGCGGTTCGGTACGGGAGGAGGAGGAGGAGGAGGAGGAAGATGCCTCGAGCCAGCGGCACAAAGGCGTTTCCCCAGCACCCACCCTGCTCAGCATCCCCCGCGGAGGGCATCCCGGCCGTGCCTGGGTCTGTCCCAGGAGCGCGGCCAACCTACACCTCCTTCCCAGAAAGTGGGTCCGTGGTCCTGGCCCACATTAGCCTTTAAGACCCGATCTTCTGCTCTCTTCGCTTCAGTAACAGCAGTTCAACAGTCAGTCGGCCTGATTAACACCATCAGTCACTCCCCTGCAAGAAATTCATGCTACCTCAAATACCCTATTAGCACTGAGTAGCTAAGCAAGCTGGATTACAACTCTATACTTTTGCTTGAAATACAGTACCCATTCTCAGCAGAAGATGTCTGTTTTTATGCAAAAAGTCATTCTGTCTCACTAGGGATTGAGCCAAAGCCCACTGAGGTCACCAGAAATTTCTCCTGCCTTGCTTTCTATGCCGATAGATCAGTACTTTCTAAAGGACACTTGTAGAAGTTGGCCTGGCCTGCTCAGGGGAATTCAAGCAACTACAATACTACTATAGGCTGCATCTTTTTTCTTCAAGAAGTTATTTTAGGCTGTACATTCTTTAGGGAAAGAATTAAATTCTCCAGCACTTGCAGTGCTAACATATTCTAAGACATTAAACAGCAGCAATGCTAACCAGCCATCCCTACATTTGTGTTAATAAGTCTTCCAAGAAAATGGCTTCACATCTTAGTATCTCTGATGTGCAATAAATGTTCTTGTCTCCGTGGAGGGACACTTTGCCCCAAAGACCTTAATGATCACCTCTGACCACCTGCTGAGTCTGTACCAGCATCAGTCCTCAGCCTAGACCACTTCCCTTCTATTGCTCTAGCTTAGGTACCTGAGTCACCCCCCTCTTTTTCTCCCTCCCTCTCCCCCCACCCCCAGGTATGCTTTAGTCTATGTCAAAGCAAAACTGCCTTTAACTTCTTCCTTTCCTTTGCCAAGTATTTTTTTATGAAGATGTTTCTACCATTATTTCTTTCCACTAGTTACGTATATTGTAAATCCTAGATCACCTGTCTGTTGGAAGAGAGTGAGCAGAACTTTGACTTCCACTTACTTGATTTTCATTGAGATATTTACTGAAGACATTTCCCCAGCACAAACTCACACTGTGCTCACAATGGAGCCAGGTCTTGCAAAAGGAGTGCATCTTCTAGGTCACAGCAATTCAGCAAAGTCGCTCTTTGTACTGAAATAGGCCTTTATCATCTTGAGCAGTAGCAAATATAATTATTTGGCCACACACAATTTTGCCATCCTTGACATTTCCAAAAGGTTCCCTGGGAAAGCCCAATAGATTATTAATCTCTTCACAGGGAGTAACAATCTTAGTTGCCTCAATACTTCAGGGAGGTACAAACTGCAGTAGGTCTACCCCCAGCAGATTTTACACTCTCCCCTTGTGCTAGCAAAGCTATCAAGTTGGGACTTTGGTGTGTAAAGCTGTGTTTGACCTTGCTCCCCACTCCTTCTCTCTGTACCATTCAGCTCTGAAGTCTGCAGAGTGGCGGAGGGAAGAGAAGGGGAGAGAGGAATGTAATAGCTCTCTTGGGCCAGCTGCCTTTCCTGTGTTTTTCTTCACTGAGCAAGTAGCCTGTAATGCTAGCCAGACTTTTTTCATTCAGCTTGCTTTCTTGGCAGTAAAAATAAAGAATAAAATTTAAAAACAAAACCAAAAACAAACAAACAAACAAAAAAACCCCACAAAAAAAACCCCAACAAAAAAAACCCCACGAAACACAAAAACCCCCAAAAGCTTTGGAGAGGCAGAACCATTTTACAGGTTGTTTATTTTTTGGTGCATTTGCTACAGTTTTTCATGACAAATGCCCAGATTCACTTAGATTTGAACCATAGGAGAAGTTTAGTTTGAAGCATGCTTTATATAAACATTTCAGTTACTCTTGTTTGTAATAATTTCCGAAAGGTTAAGATACACCAAAATCAATGTAGAAGACTTTGGTTAGAAGTGTATTTTGCTATCACTCTTTCAACTTGCTGAGTAAGCTGGCCAGCAATTTGAATGCAAATCACACATACTGTTCTAAAATTGGGACCTAAGTGTGTAAGTGTGTATGTAGGTACCTAGCTTTAATATCCAAGACTGAAAGTGTGGTTTAGAAAGCTCTCATTGTCTCACGGCTGTCCCAGGAGATGCAGGGAGATGTCAAGGGGCAGTTTATACCAGATGTCTGCCATACTTCTGCTGCAGCCACAGACAGTGACTGATAGTCTGTCTCACTTTGGAAAACTCTTAGTTGTAATGTTGAACTCTGCCTTCACCTCCAGAAACCCAAATGTACCAAGATATATGCTACCATTGCTTAAAGAATATACATAGAGTCTGCAAGTATGCTCTTAACCAAGAAAACTCTTGAAAAAGGAAAAAAAAAAAGGACAATTGGCCCTTTACACACAGGTTATGATTAATTCATGATTCTTGAAATGCCATTATGATGTGAAGATGAGAGGACACAGCAGAATAGCCAAGAAGACCATTTGCAGCCTCTCTGTCTTTCCGCCGTGTTTTAGGAGGACCGACATTTTCTGAAGCGCATACTGCAGTCACCGTCAAGGCGAATCCCATCAGCTGCTCCCTCAGCAAAGCACTCCTCACTCCTACAGCTCTTTCATGCTGTTACCACATACTAGTATATCGCAAATAAATCTTTCAGGCAAGCTGCCATATCAAATTCTTTCTCTTGCGGGTGGTCCTTGAGAACAGTAGGGCCCTGTCTGTATTACCAGTCTTGATAAGAGACTGTTTACAACATTAGGATTCAATGGTTTAGATTTCCACCCCTCCATTGTAAATTGCTTGTCTAGACAGATTTGGAGCTCCAATCTTTGTGAAAGTAAGGCTTTGACTCAGTTACTGATGTAATCCACTGATTGAGTACATCATATTGTTAAAAGCAATCTTGTACTGCATAGTTCCCATTTTCCTTAATCTAGTAGTTTTGCTGACTAACTAGATTTTTTTCTTGAGTGATTGTCTCCTTTGCCTGAACATGGGACTAGCTCAATAACTGGAATCTGTGTGAGTCAAAGATTTGGTGTTTGCATTCCACAACTGTAAATTGTTTTAGCTTGGAACCTCTTTACTGAACAAGCAGTGATTTGGGGGGAAAAAAAGAAGAAAGATTCAAAATTTAAAAAAATAGCCCACAACTCTATACTGGCCTACACTTTCAAAACCCTTAGTGAACACTTGCACTGTGATACCTAAAAGGAGCCTGAAGTCCAAAAAGATCTGATTTTATGCAAACCGGGGCCCTTATTGAACCCAACTTCAAGTGAACCCAAGCTGCTAACACATTTGCATTACACCTGGGTCACCATGCACATGCACACACACAGGGGCAAAGCAGGGGAATGTAATCAGCATGAGCATATGAAAGAAAGAAAATGAGATTCTTAAAATGTTTTACTTTGTGTGCTACATTATACTTTCAGACCCCATTTGCTTCTTTCCATAGGTCCAGCGCTTTTCTTTCTAGCTCCCTTCTGCTCACTGATCGCTCAGAAAAACAGGGGATGTTCAGTTCCCTGCAGTAAAATCCCCAAATAAGCCCTTTTTGCGAAAAACTGTGGGTGCAACACACTCCTGAAGGGCCTGCCATCCCATGCCCTTCACTTAACGCTTCTGCACCACCATCATTTGGGTGATTTTTCTCACGTCCCCAAACAAAATGGGGGCTCCTCAACCTCTCTGGCACCCAGCCCATGAGGAAGGTGGCCATGGCCAAGGCTCTTGTGCCATGGAGGTGCCAGAGCTGAGGGGACCTGGAACCAATCGTGGCCTTCCCTGCTGCCTGTCCCCATGGCAAGGGGGTCTGCAGACAGTTTTGGGTTATTTTTCCCACCGCGGGACCCTGGCTGGGGCCAAAATTGGCATAGGGTGGATAGACGGCTGCTGAAGCAGCCTCAGGGAGCGCGGCCCTCACTAGATGGAGCTCTTCTTCCAGCTGAAGGGACGGTGAAACGTTGATGTGTCCTGTCGCTTGGGATCAGTACTGTTCGGTATTTTCATCAACGACATAGACAGTGGGATTACGTGCAGCCTCAGCACGTTTGTGGATGACACCAAGGTGAGTGCTGCAGTTGATAGGCTTGAGGGAAGGGATGCCATCCAGAGGGATCTTGACAGCATTGAGGGATGGGCCAATTTGAACTTCACAAAGTTCAATAAGGCCAAGTGCAAGGTCCTGCACCTGGGTCAGGGCAATTTCCAATATCAGTACAGACTGGGGCATGAATGGATTGAGAGCAGTCCTGCAGAGAAGGACTCGGGGATGCTAGTAGATGAAAAAAATCACATATGAGCTGGCAACATGCACTTGCAGCCCAGAAAACCAATTCTATCCTGGGCTGCATCAAAAGAAACATGCCCAGCAGGTAAAGGGAGGTGATCCTCCCCCTCTGTTCTGCTCTCATGAGACCTCACCTGGAGTACTGCATCCAGTTCTGGTGTCCCCAGTACAAGAAGGACCTGTTAGAGCAGGTCTAGAGGAGGGCCACAAAAATTATCAGAAGCCTGGAACACCTCTCCTATGAAGAAAGGCGGAGAGAGTTGGGGTTGTTTAGCCTGGAGAAGAGAAGGCTCTGAGGAGACCTTACCGCAACCTTTCAATATATAAAGGGGCCTTATAAGAAAGGCAGAGAGAGACTTTTTCCCAGGGCTTGTAGTGACAGGACAAGGTGTTAAACTAAAAGAGGGCGGATTCAGACTAGCCATAAGGAAGAAATTCTTCACTATGAGGATGGTGAGGCACTGTGACAGGTTGCCCAAAGAGGTTGTGGATGCTCCATCCCTGGAAGTGTTCAAGGTCAGGTTGGATGGGGCTTTGAGCAACCTGGTCTAGTGGAAGGTGTCCCTGCCCATGGCATGGGGGTTGGCCTAGATGATCTCTGAAGGTCCCTTCCAACCCAAACCATGCTGTGATTCTGTGATTCTGTGACACTGGGGAAAGTAGGCATAACTCTGTATTTAAGGCCCAGAGAGCAGTTTTTTCTCAAACTCCCAGCTGGAGTCAGGGTATAAGCACATAAGCACAGCAGGGTTTGGGTCTAGTTGGTTAGCCATTATTTTTGTTAATTAATTCAATGATATTCAACTTTCCCAGCCCTGGGTCTCCCTGGAGGGCCAGGCACGCAGCTGGGGCTGAGGAGAGGTGGACAGTGTTTGCCTCTAGGTGATCCTCCTTTCCCTTGGTGACTTGGGGCGGGTGCTTCACCTCTCTGCACCTCTCCTTCCCAGTCCATAAAACAGGGGTAACGCTGAGTCCTGCAAAGTCCATGGAGTGTAGGTGTGTAAGTGTGTTTATTGTTATTAGCAATGTTTTATCACAAAACAGGAAACCCCATGCAATGGGTGCTGGGGGGGAAGCAGAAGGCCCGACCTGCTGGTCTGCTCCTCCAACTCTTCCCCAGCCAGAGAGCGCTGGGAAAAACTGCCATTTCCCCCCTCTGTTTCTGTTTCCCCATCAGCCAGGTCCAAGTTTAGCAGCAAGAGCAGATGATACAACATTTGAGCTCTTTGTTCAGCACTCAGAGGAGAAACGTGGCCTACAAAATGAAGAGGAAGGCATGACCACTTCTCCTCCAGGCTTACGTGCTGATGGCTGATCCACCCACCTACTTCTCTGAAGGACCGAAGGAGGAGAACCCACTTTCTGCAGCCTTACATTAATGCACTGTCAAAGACAGCATACTGAAGATTGCAAGTCAGCAAGATCCCAGTCTAATATTGTGCAACTTATGAGCCAAAAGATCAAAACATGGCTACTTTAACAGAGTGACCAGGCAAGAGCAGTGAGTAACAAGATCCTCCTGTTCCTCAGGAGAAACAAATCTATGTTGAGCTGATTGCTCAACTTCAGTAACAGCCTGCAAGACTCATGCAGCATGCACAACCATAAATAAACATGAGACAAGAAATATGGAAATGTCACTTGTCATAGATTACAGGACTTGTAAACCTGGGAAACCAAGTCTCCATTGCTCACTAACCTCTGCCTGTGCCAATGCTACTTCAGTGTTACTGGGGTCCCTGTATGCCAGATAAGCTGGTATGTTGTCTCCAGTGGCAAACACAGAGATCTTTTGTCATTGTGGGGAGAGTGAAAGCAGGTTCTTCAACATGGGTTAGGTAACTTATGTGAAAATCAGAATGAAAACAAGGGAATTTGTAGCTACATTTTGTGGTGTCACGAGAAGCTGCAGGCAAGGGAGTTCTCAGGTTTGCTGCTGCTGCCACTGAATTCCCTAAGTGACCCCCACTGACTTGAGCAGAGCAGGAGCAGCCACTGCTCTGTAGCAGTTGCCTTACCCTGCTGGGACTACTCACACGTGTAAATCAAACATGCAAAGAGCTTCCTATGGGCAGCTGTATATGAGAACGTATTGCTTGAAGATACACATCCATGGAGAAATGAGCACTTATACCAATGGCAAACACAAACTCTGCATTCCCCACTCAGGCCTCCTATTGAATGCATATTTCCCCCAGAGACTTCAGCTTTTGGCCTACATGTAATATGTATCATATATGATATTCCATACTCATTTTCTGCACAGCTGCACAAGTATCACGCTTAGAAGAACATACTTTATTCACTTGAAAACATAGTCCTTATGGAGTAATGACGAACCATTCCTATTTCTTGCTTTTCAAAGCCAGCAATGCTGAAATGTCCAGCACAGATGTCTCATATTCACTTCAAGATGTTTTCTACATTGGGAGGTAATATTCAGTAGTAGTTTTATTTGAAGAATTATTTTATATTAAGGCATGAAATACAAGAGGCCATAGAGAAATATACAAGCCATTTAATTAAAAAGGCTATGAGATGTGATGGGCATATAGTACAAGAGGAGTTTTTGAAAAGTTTCTAAGGTCATAGAAAGAAATGGTTACCTGTTCCAAAGAACAGAAAGCCATCATTCGATGATGAGACACAACCTAAGAGGAATTAATTAGAAAACATTTTGAAAAGACTGAACTAATTTCATGCTCTAAGAATCAGTGATACTTTTGCTCCTGAATCACAGAATTGATTTAAAAAAAAACTTTCTCCACTGCTTTTATTTCTAATGATGATTAAGAGCACCAAAAAGAAATGTCTGCCTCGCTCCTTCCTTAAAAACCAGCAAACCTATCTTGAAATATACACTTCCACGTGCACAAAGTGGAAGTTAAAACTTCCACTTACAGACCATTAAAACTAGTCGGCAAATTTTCTTCTGGGGGCCGGAGGTGATATTTATTAAACTTTATCCTCCACAGATGTAATTGCAGCTATTTCATCTCAGGGAATTCTGGAGAAAGGTTCCACACAGGGACAACCTCCCAAGGAAACACTGCTGCTGCAACTTTGCAGCGCTTCCACACCTCAACACTTTTTCTACTGTCCTTCAGGAGTATGGCTCAGATACTATTTTTATTCAAAGACAGGATTTCATTTTCAGCACAGTCAAAAGACTCATTTAAAATCCCATCTCCAGAGAGATATGATAATGTTGACACTGACATAATTTTATTAAGATCCATGTTTGGTTGTGTTTTCCTTAAAGCACCAAATTCTAGAATCATGCCATTATGTATGAATTGGAGCTTATCCAATTATATATAAAATAAATGTTTGTGGGGTTTGAGGGTTTTTTCCGAGGGGTGCACAGAAAAAGCATTGAACATGTGAATTTCAAAGGTTCAAAAAAAATCCAAACCAGAAATAGAGAATACTTACAGTATATTAAAATGTCAGCATTTTAGGTGTGAGCCAAGCCTTTTTTAACACTAGGGTTTAGCAATACTGATCTCTAAGTGAGCTACTTCTCCATCTCCAATTCTGGTATGAAAGAATGTAAGTGTATCAGCAGCTTCACTGAATTCAATGGCAGGACCTAGGAACCCATGTGAATAAGGTTATTTTTTTATGAGTGCAGACCTAGATGAGGTCTGATTTTAGTGCAGGAAAGATACATTTCATTTTATGTATCACAATTTTCATTATTTGAGTTCAGACATCTCAGTGCAATCCTTAGTTGTTCTTTTTCAGAATTACAGCAACAAGTATAGGAGGCATGTGCGGAAAGCTGGGCCCCCATGGTGCTGTATTATAAGTCTATGTGTTGCTGCCTATATATGTCACTAGCTTGAATGCAGCAGACAGGAATCTCTGGAGCCAGTAGGATACATTTTGTGATTCCTCTCCATCCTGTGTAGCAAAGATTACAGAGACTTTTCCTCACTTTTGGCCAAAAACCACCAACATATACTTACTTCTGTTAATAAGGTCTTTGCTAACTTCATGCAGCTTTAAAAAAGGCTTTTTGAAATGCAGAAGTAAAATAAACCTGCAAAATGAGAAGATGCATTAAAATTCCTGATTTTTAACAAACATAATTATATCTGATTCAATAGAATAAATAGAATAGAATAGAATAGAATAGAATAGAATAGGAGTGGTTCAGTTGGAAGGGACCTGCAACCATCATCCAGTCCAACTGCCTGACCACTTGAGAGCTGATGAAAAGTTAAAGCCTGGTATTAAGGGCACTGCCCAAATGCCTCTTTTTAAGGCACTGACAGGCATGGGGCATCGACCACCTCTCTAGGAAGCCTGTTCCAGTGTTTGACCACCCTCTCGGTAAAGAAATGCTTCCTAATGTCCAGTCTAAACCTCCCCTGGTGCAGCTTTGAGCCATTCCCATGGATGCTGTCGCTGGGTACCAGGGAGAAGAGCTCAGCAGCTCCCTCTCGACTTCCCCTCCTCAGGAAGCTGCAGAGAGCAATGAGGTCGCCCCTCAGCCACCTTCTCTCCAAACTAGACAAACCCAGGGTCCTCAGCCGCTCCTCACAGAACATGCCTTTCAGCCCTTTCACCAGCTTTGTTCCCCTCCTCTGCATGTGTTCAAGGGCCTTAACATCCTTCTTAAACTCTGGGGCCCAGAACTGCAGGTAGTACTCGAGGTGATGTCTCACCATCACTAAATACAGCGGGATAATCACCTCCTTTGACCGGCTGTTCATGCTGTGTTTGATGCACCCCAGGATGCGGTTTGCCCTCCTGGCTGCCAGGGCACACTGCTGACTCACGTCGAGCCTGCTGTCCACCAGCAGCCCCAGATCCCTTTCTGCAGGGCTGCTCTCCAGCCACTCCTCTCCCAGTTTATACTTGTGTCTGGTATTACTGAATCCCAGGTGCAGAATCTGGCATTTGGACTTGTTAAATTTTATCCCACTGATGACTGTCCAATGCTCCAACCTATCTAGATCCCTCTGCAAGGCTTCTTGTTCCTCGAGAGACTCAACAGCACCTCCCAGTTTGGTGTCATCAGCAAGCTTGCTAAAGGTGCATTCAACTCCTGCATCCAGATCATTGATAAACATGTTGAACAGAACTGGCCCAAGAATTGACCCTTGAGGAACACCACTGGTGACCGGTCACCAGCCACATTCACGACAACCCTTCAGCCAGTTCTTCACCCAACACACCATGTACCTGCTCATCTCACAGTAGGACAATATGTCCAGAAGGATGCTGTGAGGGACAGTATCAAAAGCCTTACTAAAATCAAGGAAAACTACATCCACAGCCTCCCCTTCATCCACTAGGTGAATGCCCTTATCATAGAAGGACATCAAATTAGTTAAACAGGACTTTCCCTTTGTGAACCCATGTTGACTGTGCATGATGATTGCATTGTCCTTGAAATGCTTTTTAATAGCACCCAGTATGATCTTCATAGGTATCTACAATGAAAGTTTTGCCTTCTGGATTCATCCAGGAAGGTAGAATTACTGCATATATTTGCTTGTGCTCCTGCCTCCTCCAGCCCATATCACATATTGCAGAGGATGAAGTCATTCACAGGCTCTGGACAGAAATACATTTTTTAAGGTTGCAGTATTCCAAAGGTCCCATGTGTACTTTACACTCTGAAAGCTTTCTTTTTTTCTTCTTCCAAATTTCTTTGCCTTTTCAGAAGAAACCAAAGACATAAAACACTCACTGAAAGCATCAAAATACACTGTGAACAAGTTTGGAATTAAAGCAAATTATTTTATTTGTGAACATCAAATAAGCGTAAATATTTGTGGCCTCCAAGCTTATGTTAAAATAGTATCATATATTTCCTAGAACCTATCTGAAGCCTACAGAAGTCACTGGAACAGCTCTAGCAAATTTTATGGTCTTTGGAAAGGGACAGGAAGGAATTTACTTAAGAGATTCACTGGACCAAATCATTTATCACTTGATATGTGATTTGGATGGAGCTATGGCTCAAACTCATTTGATTCCTTCCACATTCATACACACACAGACATAGTAAAATGCATCCTGCTGGGGTTTCACATTGCACGTCTTCTGAAAAAAAATTACTCTGTTAGGGGTTCCTCCACCTCTTCTTCAGATAACTGGTAAACGCATGCAGGACTGCTTCTTGAATTCTGTCACTGTGGAACACCCATAAAGGGACGAACTGCAGGACGCATGCCTTTGGAATAATCAAGCAAAAACAATACAAAGGCAAAGCGTTATAGAAATGTCTTGAAAGAAATTAACTGAGTATTCAGAAAGGTCATAGAAAACAGCAAATGCAAAAACTTTTACTTTATACTTTCAGTATATGCATTTCTCTTAGAGGGAAATGTTAATTCCTCTCAGTTTTCAGCAAATCTGTTCTCTTCCCTATACTTTCATTTAATGTTCATCATTAACAGCTGCCATGTATAAATATTTATTCTGTTAGCTTGATATCCTAAGGAAATGATGCTTATGTGATAGCACAGTCTGGTTTTATGTCCTTCCCCTTCCCCACTAATAACTTTTAAATCTGCTGGCCCATTTTTATAAAGGAGTAGGGGTCTCAGAAATGCTCCTACTAGGGTCGTGAAAGCAGGCAGCAAGAAAAAGGATAAAGACTAACCAGATATCAAACTGAGCTCGGCTCAAGACACAAAACTGGAGAAAGCCACACTGTGCTGATACCACTATGCTTTACTTGTGTATTCCTCCCTTCATAGTTTACTGGTGCCATATTAGCCTTAACAACTTATTCACTGTTTCTCATTTGATGTCCAACCTTAAGGTCTCTGAAATCAGTGAAAAGCAGCTGCTGAGCCCAGACAGCCTTGGTTCAGCCTTTGGGACCCATTTACACAGTATCAAATTCAATTACCAGCATTTCATGAGCTAAACATCCAAAAATCTCATCTCCAAAGGTGACATAATCCAGTGATTCACTAACAAACTTTTCTGCTGTCTTTGTAATAAGCCCGGGTTTTTGGTACATTGTCATCGGAGTAGAAACACTGTAAGGAGCCACTACCTAAAATAAGAAATCATAATAATGGTGTAATGTCATCTAACTTTTACATAAGGCCATTCACTCTGCAGAATCCCACAGCATCTGACAAATTGTAACACATCTTTGCAATGGATTAAGGCACTATGTGGGATAAGTAATGGTACTACGGTGGAATAAGGAAAAAAGCTGCACACAGGGAGGAGACAGAGCTTTGACAGTGTCACCCAACACTTCCCCAAGGTTGTCTACACTATACAGATTTAGGCATCTGAGATATTCTTGAAGAATTTGTTAAAATTAAGGCAAATACAGCAAGATATACCATCACCTGTATGATAATTCCCTTTGCCTTATACTCTGCTTGTAGTGCTTTGGAGAAAGTGCTTATAAAAGCCTAGGATAAGATAAAACAAAATAACATTAGCATAGGAAACTAAGTACTTTCACATATGCTCACAAATATGTGTAAGCAGGTGCTTAATAAAAATGGCCATCATACAACCTAAGGCACAGTGCAGTGGTGAAAAACATAGAAATGAACTTTTCAAGACACATTTTCTTCTGGTGCACACGAGCAATGGCAAGATTGATTCTTTATCTGCACCAGAAAAGATGGAGCCTGGCATTGGCCCAAGCCAGACATAAAACAAGTACTACTGCAGACTGGACTGAAAGCTTTGTCACGCTTATGAAAATGCAGAGATATAAATACCTGAGTCCCATTTATTCTAGCTATTGTTTCATGTGGCTCTCATCTCTGGCTGACATCTACCCTCCCAGTTCAACACTTACACTGCTGTATCTCTTGCAATAAAAAGAGGAGCAAAATACAACTCATGACTTCAGTGTATACCTATTAGCATAGCCTACAAATATGATTTTCAAAGTCAGGTATTTGGCAATTTGGAGGGGGGTTTGCAGCTTCAACCTTTAAGGTTTACCTTTCTTAGTTTTTCTCCACACCATGAAGAGTATGCATATACTAACTTCTTTGTGTAAAAGTTGAGTTTCTTCTAAGACTGGTTTTAGCAGTTAGAACTTTGAGAAATATTCAGAAACTTGACAACGTTAGATCATTCCTCTGTAATTAGAAATATAAAACTCCTACTAAGGAGAAAAAAATGACAGTTTTGAAGCCATCACTTGACACGTCTTACAATTTAAATACCAATAGTGTTGTGATATTACATGAAACATCAATCTGCTGACATGTAAAATAGTTTCCTTTCAGGGCATTGCAAAAAAAAGTCCATTAAAAAAAAACAAAGGTAAAAAATAGCCAAGAATGAAAGAAGTCCAACAAATGTACCATATCACTTTGAAAAAACGTTGACTAAACTTTTTAAAGGAGCTAAAATTGTCTGATTTGAATGTAGTTCAAGTTCTGAGTAATGAGAAACTTATGTTAAAAAGAGAAGGAGGAAATGGAAAACTAGACTTTCTTACCAAGAATAACTAGCTTTTTCTTACCAAGCTGAACTTTAGCCATGTTCAAGCAAATATTGTTAGAATTTTTCATCGGAAGCAAACCTGAGCTGAGCAAATTGCTTCTGGAGTTTCAGTAAAAATCATTCACTCCTCATTTTTATAAGCTCTGGGGTTTTAATCCAGAGCAAAATTTCAAAGTGAAATCTATGAAGTCAGGCAACGCACCACCCACTTACCAGGAATTTTATTCTTGGTTCCATAAGCAAAACTGCATCTACAGTTTTGAGTAAACTAGCTAAGCCAGCCTGGTAAAAGTCATCATTTCCCAGAATGAGGATAGGTTGTGAGCACTGGTATAATACTATTTAATCAAAAGCAAAAATGTTCCAATCATCAGATATACCTTCAGCCAGATTTCATTTACATAGCTTCACTGATTCTTAGTTCTCGGCTAGTGCTAATTTACATTACTTCATTATTTCAGTGGAGCAACACTGATTTATGTCCTGAAAACCTGGACCTGCATTGCTGATACAAACACTTTGGTAAACATTTGATGGGGATTTCTTTATAAAGCAATGTGAAAGACTTACCTTAGAAGCTGAGTAGATTGTGTATAATGGGCAAGGGAAAGTACCCAGACCAGAGGACAGATTCAGAATAAGACCTTTCTGTCTGAAATTTAATTTGAACAGTTACATTCAGTTTACATTTGACAGTATTATAGTTAAAGCCTGCACAAGTGGAAAACAACTTCCCCCTGCCCGCCGAAGGCATACCTCTCCTATTATACTGTACACTACACTTTCAAAGGATCCAATTTTTACAGTTTAGTTAGGTGCAATTAAGTCTAAACCAGCTAGGAATAATGTCATAAATGAAATTTAAATGCCTAGTGCAATCAGAACCATGGAAACATTGCACATGCTATTGTACATCTTAACAGAGAAAAAAATGCCATCAGAGGAAAGATTTTATGTTTCTAAGTAATTGGTAGGTCCCCTTTGCTCATTAGCCAGCACATTCTTTTTCCTGCTCCATGCATCTGTTATTTTAGCTTCCCTATTCACAACTCCCTGTACAAATCACTAAAAACAATTCATTTAGCAACAACCAGGAAAAAAAAAAAAAAAACAACCACAAAACAATTAAAGAGTAAGAGCTTATTTTGTTGCCAAAACAAAAAGCATGCACTGGCCTCTAAAATGCAGTAGTTAACAATGTTTTCTAGAAACTCCATCTGAAGACCTTAACTTCTGGTTTGAGGACCCCCATGTCTAAAATACACATTGTATTAAAAGGAGAAAAAGGATCCTTAATTGCATAGCTGAATTAATCTCTCTGGGACAGTACAGGTATTTCCAGAGCTTGAAAAGTATTATTCCAAGCATAGCTACCACTCTTAGAAGAATATGACAGTATATTCAAATGCTGCTTCTTGCCTAATTAGACCCATCAGATGTCATTTTATTTCTGCAACACCTGCATGTTTTTTACTGCGCACAGATGTATATTTTATATTTTCTGTCTTGTTCTACAGTTGACTGACAATTTGTGGTAGATCCTATCATTCATTCACACAGCACTAACAGCAACAGAAGAAACCTTACTGATTGACATAGTGTAAAATGCAGAAGTTAATAATGAAAAAGCATAGCTACCACCAAATAAACTGGCCTTAGCAGCTAAAAGCTATTGAAAGTTCTAGAAAAAATTATTTTTACCTTGTCTCCATTTGTTTCAAAATTATTTTTGTCATCTGTAAGACAAGTATGTTAAGAATTATATCTATTCTCCCTCTTTCTGATTGCATTTTTCAACTGATCTTGTTTTATTCACAAGATTTTCCACTTGCTCAAGCCCCAGACACATGTATACATATGTTCAAATAGCTAAAATGTGGCAGATTCAAAGTTTTGGAAAACATTTTCAAAATGCTAATGGCCTGCAAATCATCTGAATTTTTAAAAAATTCCAAAGGTTAGTCTTCCAAGCAGTGAAAGTCTTATGCTTATCCAAAGATTTTCAACAGCATCTGAATTTCATCATTCTTCAATACTGAATCATAACTGTAAGGGAAATTCAACTTCACAGCATTTTTGTATTTTCACTTCTGGCTCTACCTGGACCAGAAATAGCAGAAAATCATGAAAAGACAACGTTTTTTTCTGCAACCAAGAAGAGCTTTAGGATCTTTTTGATGCTCATTGTTTAATCATCTATTCTTATTTTAGCAATAGACTTAATCACACTTATGATTTTTAAAGTGAAATTAAATCCATTTTTAGGTAAGAAATCTGCTTCTCTTTGTTGTATTTGAAGAGTATTATTCATAGTTACCTTAAGTCCCTAGGGAATTCATACTCATACTATTGACTTTTTATAAAAACACACATAATGTATGAATCTTCTCAGGATAAGAGTGTGACCTAACTTGTAAAGGGCAGTAATGAAAAATAGTGCAAATGAATGATGCAGCTTAATTCAATCCTTGTTAATTCCCTATTTTTTCAGTAGTGTCATTGTGCACAACAGCATAGTAGGAGCAGGGTGGGGTTCACAAGCTTCATTTTCAGAAAGGTTAACAATGCAGCTAGGTCACATCAGCTTGGGTGAAGGGGAATTTCCAAATAAAGCGGAAAGCATGGGAAAAGGTCCTGCTTTTGCAGTGCTGAAAATCCTGCTAACGTCTGTGTAGCTGGGAATAGCTGGAGCTCGGGCATCCCGCTGCAAGAAGTGGTGAGCAGGATCCTACAGGAAATCAAGGCAGAGAGGGGAGAAAAAATACCCAAACAGATATAAAGATGATTTGGACCTAACCATGAGGAATGCTTGTTAGGAGCATGATTTATTCTTTGTATTTTGGAGGAAGGTGAATGAATGTTCGTGAAAGACTGAAAACGACATGGCTGCAGCAGAGGGGGATAGGAATCCCCATGCCCTGGTGAAGCAGAAGAGGTTGATTCTCAGGTATGTGTAAGCTGGGAAGTGATAAAGGGAGAAACCTTTTGTATCCAGACTGAGAGGGTACAAAATGTTCGCCTGTTTTTTTGTGAGGCATATATATGTAGCACTCAGATATTGCAGGTATTTCTGTTCTTTTGACGTATAAATAGAACAAAACCTAGGAGTAGGAAGTTCACCAAACTACTTTATGGAAGAATTTGTTTCAAATGACTGATATTACATGATTTACTACCTGAAGTCATTAAGCAGCAGGACAAATTTTGGATGTAAAGTTTGCTAGCCAAAGAAAGATGAACATCTGTTGATAATTTTCATGTCATGTTTAGAAAGATATTAGCCAAGGTTGAGATGAACTACAAAGCTTTTGTTCTGCTCTTATTCATGTTACCATGCTGCTTGCAAACAGCAGAGCAATACAAATCTTAATCAGAGGTGGAAACCATGAACATAACTGTTCTTGTAAGGGAAGTAGCCAACGAAAATTAGCACCGAGAGGTAACAATACAGAATTAGGAGTCAGCTCCTTCAGTTTCTGTCCTGCCCTGCTACAAAAATATTTTTGCAGAACAGAATTGTGACAAAAAATGCAAGTACAGTGCAAAAAGTCAAACTGCAGATCTTCCTGTCTTGAAGATTTTGATTCTGAAACAAATCCCCGTTTACCAAAACTAACATGTTTTTGCAAAATGTTTCAGCTGCGGTGTAACAATGTGTCTCAACCAAGCAACTGTGTTAAAATGTTTTCAGTCAGCTCTAATAAAAATATTTCATGGGCAGGAGACACAGATGGGGTCCTTAAAATAATGCTGACAATCCTGCTGAAAATTACTATCTGCTGATAAATTAAATGAAAATACACAGGAAAGCTAGCTGGTCATTCTCGTGAGGCACTAATTTTTTTCCAGTAAAATACATTGCAGATAGATGCGAGTGTGTCACATACCTTTGTAGCAGAAATAATGTTGCAGTTGACAAGGTTCTGCGGGAACCAAGAAAACACTAAGTTCACAGTTAACACACTCAGAGAGTTTGTAGCTTATCTAGGAAACAAAGCTAGCAATTCCAACTGGAAAGCTTTCTAGCAAGGCAGTAAGGCAGTTGCTTTTAGAGCTGCTTAGGTTGCCCCGAGTTGTCACTGACTGTGCCTACGATGTGGGGCACTCGAAGGCAAGTAAGTCCCGATGAATTTTATTTTAAACACGCTGTTCAAATCTGCATTGCATCCCTTTGATTCCGTGCCCTCCGTTTTGCCCAGCCGCGTCGTTGCACGCGGGGAGAGCTGGAAGCCCGGTGTCCAGGCAGTGACGGCACCAGCAAACCAAGCTGGCTGCACACAGACAACAGACTGCAGAGGTGCCAGGCAGAGACCGAGTGGCTCTCGGTGACAGAGGTAGCCCCTCCGTGCAGTGAAAGCACTGCCATGCAGAGATAGCCCCCCAAGACCAGAAACCAAACACAAGTGGTAGCAGCGGCAGCAGAGATGCCATCATACGGCGGCAGCTCTGAAGGGAGCAGCCTGCTTAGGGATCTCTGATTTGTGATAGATGATGATATATAGACTGAATGGATCCTGAGACAGGATCCTGCTAGCAGGAGACTCTCATTTAGAAATTCTGGGGGTTTTTTCCATGGCTAATACTATAGAGGTAAATAACAATAAGGCAGTGAAAAACTTGATCACATCCTCCATCCTGTCAAATTATTATACATGTATAAATTAACCCCCCCCCAAAGTAAACTGTGTTTAAATGAGGTTTATTTTTTCTTTTTTTTTCTTCTTTTTTTTTTTTTTTTCCACATAGTTAAGCAATGGTGTTCCAAAGGAAGTAAGTTTTAATAATACTAACAAGAACCCAACACTTCAGCTATGGCTGTGACCAGGCTGGACCCCATTACAATACAGGTGAGCAGTGAGCCAGAGTGGCTGCTGATCCCTGGTACAACCAGGCCAGCCAGCTGCGCTCTCCCCTCTATCGCTGGGTGCTTGCTGCCACTGGGCTGAAATCTACTGTTCTTTTTCTCTTGCAAGCTCCTCTGAGCATTAAAAACAAATCAAAATATGCTTCTTCAGGCCCAGTTCTTTTCCCACTCAACTGAATAGTTAAATACACACTGATTGTAGCAGAGGCAGAATCTGTCCCTTGTTAAACAGAATTACAATTCCTCATTGTTGTATTGGAAGTAGAAACCCACAGAGTAATCCTACCTCATCTATGTCTGGTCCATTAAGGAAACGGCACGGAAGAGGATTATGAAGCATTCCAACATTGTTAACTAATCAAAAGAAATATAATGATAAGAACCAAATCTAGACAAAGCACATAGTTCAACCAGTTAAACAAATGGCTTCTCCTTGAGAACCAGGAGCTTCTCACTGAAGTCACTGACACTGATCAGTGCTGACTTCAGGGAACAGAAAAACAGTCTGTTGCTACAGTTTGGAGTTTTGTTTGTTTGTTTGTGCTTTGTTGTTGTTTCCTTTGTTTCACTATTAAAGGATGATTTTCTCCCGCCCCCCCCCCAAAAAAAACCCCAAACAACTTCCAAAACCCCCGTGTTTTCATTGTTGCTGCATGGCTTGTGCCAATTAGTGTTAGCCACAGGCTCTTTTCAGATTGAATATAAGAATTGCACGTAGCTGTAAAAAAAAACAATAGTGAAAATTAATTCCTTGATGCCAAATAGGGAAGAAGTCACCCCACAAGCTGGATGCTGCTTATAAAGTGGCAGAAGAGGTTTCACAGTACAGAAGCCACTGCACAGAGAAACAGGAAGCTTTTGGAGAATCCTAACTCACTTTTAAAACTTGTTCATGATAAGTAATGCTCAAATGCATTATGCAGCTATATGCTTGATTTTAACTGTTGGCTAACAAGTTATTACGACACATCATTTATACAATTCTCTGTTTAATACACTGCAGCCATAAAATACTCTTCAATTAACAGACCTTAATGACTCACCCAGAACACCAATATCCAAGCCTTGCAGACTTTTTTCAATATTCTCATATACCGAATTTTTAGTGAAATCAGCTTGGATAACCTTCACCTTTTGACCTGTGGCCTGCTCTGTAATTAAGAAAAAAAATTAGAAAACCCCTTTATATCTACCCAGAGAGAGGGGGAGCTGTAATTAAGTAATGAGAGAAACAATCAGATGTCTCATTTAGTAATGCTGGCTGTACAGTAAGCAATTGTTTCAACTTTCTTACTTTAAGAAATATTACAACACAAGCAAAACATGCACAATGTACCCGGTTGTTTTCAGGGAAATGACCTGGCAAATACAGGATGAATTTATGCCCTGAAATCAAATGAAGTCCCCTCACAAAATCTAAACACCATTTGGTCATTCAGTAAGAACCCCCCCCCCCAACACACACAGCCCCCCAAACAAACAAACAGAAATAAATAACACAGGACTTCTACCCTGGTTATCATAATATTTATAAATGAACACTGTCAGCATACATTAGACAAGTGAATGTGGGTGCCAGATCCTCTACATAAGCACAGTTTTGCAGAATGGTTTAAAAGTGTTTTCATGTATAAGGTGAACATTTTAATAAGCAGAACTTTTCTTTTTACATAGGAGGAGTGGAAAACAAGGCTGGATGTGATGAAGTATTTTCTGCATTATTTTCAAACAATTCCTCTGCTGTTTTGACACTTGCACTCCCATAGACTGAACCTTCCCCAGGATTTTGCAGGACTAAAAGGCTCGGAGGTGGGGGGGGAGGTGGGTGCGTATAGCTTAAATTTTACAAGGTCAATTTACACAGAAGGGAAAAGGAAATGTGTGTGATTTTTCCAGTGTCATTGCTATGCAGGAGTGGAGCCCAGCTGTACATTACCATTTTTCTCAGCAGTTGATTTATTGCTGTTCATATTTTCAATGAACTTTCATGAGGAAAAGAGGTAAAGGCTCTTATTTACTCATTTTTAAAACCAAGATTCTCCATTAAAGGGGCCCAGTAAGGTCTCTTCTAACTAGATGTTCACATTGTAAATTCTTGCTACTAAACCTGCTTTCAAGTTTTATGAGCAACATGAAATCCAGATGAAGTTTGCTGAAAAAGTGATAGGTGAAGCTTGGAAATGTCAGTAGACAATTGAGTTGCAGACTCAGTGCAAGTGGCAGGAATTCAGATGAATGCGGTTGGCAGAAACCCTGCTTTGGGTCCTGTTTGGGAAACCATCTCTGCTTGTTTGGAGCCTGATTTTATCATACAGGCGACAGAGAGCATTGCCTTGAATAGGAATCAGACTCACTGATTTCTACCCAGAAATCTTGCCTCATTCCTTGGTGTGCATCAGAGCTTAGGAAGAGGCCTTGCACCAGCTCCCACAGGAGAGCAAGGCTAGCAGAAAGCTGGCTTTGGGTCCAGCAGGCCAGTTTCCAACAGAACAGTGCCTGAGTTGGAGGATGAGAGAAAGTTTCTCCCTTCCTGTTGTTCCTCCTTGTCCCTCGATACACTGCAAGTCTCAACCACCTTACGCCATTCCAGTAATGCAAGCAGTCTGAGGAAACAGCAAACACTCTGACTCCAGACCTGAAATGCAGGCTGTGTCTTACGTGCAATTTTAAAGGACATCTGTCTCCATGACAGAAGAAAGGAGGAAGGGGTGCCCTTTTTCTTGCCCTCTTTCCAAGCTGCGTTTGTGTGTATGAAAGGGATGAAACACCCTTTGAACCTTCAACCTATAAAAGCAACTCTAGTGGCAAATGACCCCCTCGTGGTCCCAGGCTGGGGGAATGGTACAACTATAAAGAAAAGGACATTGTGAGTATAAATGCAGTGAGTGGGAAAGAACAGAGCAACAGCTGGAGCAGATACCTACAGTGACCTTCTGACTGAAGAGCTCTACAAACAAAATGAGACAGTCTTAAAAAGTGTAGTGATGTCGTGGCCATCTTTCTTGCGGGCAATCAGAAGGGCAGCCAAAACTAGAGCAATGTAAAAATGGGTATCAAACAAACCATTTGGTCTTTCTCCGCAACCCCTTGACTGTACAGAACTGTACTGCTGCAACCAGCACTGTCAGCCAACAAACAAGTACTCCAGGTGGCTTTCCTCTCTCATTTGAGAATAAAACAATGTATTAAAAAACAATAAAACTATCATGCTGATAAATGAATTATCCAGGGATAGCTCTTCAGAAAACAATAACAATTCTGGAAAGGAGAGAGCCAAAAAATAACTTTCAATGTTTCTTATGTCTCTCCCTCTCTGTGACAAAGATTTATGAGAGTCTTTGAAGACACAAGCTATTCCAACTCTTTTAAAAAGTCCTAAGTGTGCCAGAAGCAAAAAGCCTAGGTTTTCAAACACCAGGACATGTTATTGTCTTTTTTTAAAAATGGAGAGAAAAATAATTTAAGAAAAATTAAAAACTCAAACTGAGTTGTTTAAACTGATGTGTTATAAAATATATCATTAAGAATGATACACCTAACTCCTTCTGAGCTCAGACCACTTGGGAATCCCACTTGTCAGATAGGATAATGTGCTGCCTTTTGAAATTTACCAAGAAGAGAATAAATCAGCATGAAGCATGAAGCTGGTTAGGACATGCAGTCTGCCAGAAACTCTCCCTTTCTATTTAGAGAGTTATGAATATATTCTGAAAACCTGAGGTAGCAAACTGAATGCCTGATGACACAAGAACTGATCTTTGTGGAAAGAGGTGACCCTTTTGAAGTACTACAGCAAAATTTGAATATGAAGAGAGAAGCACTCAGGCTAAGATGGCATTCATATTCAGTGGAAATTTGCAGAGAGGAGAGCTGAATGAGAAGTTATTTTAACAACAGAAAAAGGTTAAAAAAAGATTTAAGACTGGGGAGAAATGGAAAAAGTTCTGTTAGATTATAAAACACAAGTTCTGGCTACATTTTGAAAGTCTCTTGGAGAAATGTATCTCCTCAGAAATACAAGATAACTCAGTTTCAGAAATAACAGGAAAATAGAGAAGAAACAAAAAGAGTGAGGGTAAAAGCAGAACTGCAAAAGATGACAGAAGATACCAGAGAACACAAACTCAGTGAAACAAAACAAAACAAAACCAAAACCATGGGAATTGCTAGTAGTTACTAGAGCACTCATAAAATTGGTCAAGGCCCTCAAGTGCTCTGTTATGTAGTAGTGCATATTGGGAAAACAGTCCTGAGCAATAATGCTTTACCTCAGGGGATCAGCAAGACACAACAGGCATTTTTAACAGCCTTGAGAACGAAGGAAGGATATGCCAAGTGGGTTGTTTTATGCTAGTCAGTGATCTCAGCTTGTTACCTGCTTTGCTCAGGAAGGGCGAGAGGTAGAGGGCCCAGTAGAGCAGATTGGAAACTGAACCTGTAGCAGGTGGGACAGCTAAATGAATTGGCACCTTCACAGGTCTTAGTGGGAGCAAGGTACAATTTGTTCTCAACTGTGTGGGATGATTTTTTTATTCACTGCTTTGTTTCATGTTAACAGGCGTAATTTCAGGAGGGAGAGGTGGATAAGCTACTTCCTGCATCACCTAACCCAAATTCATTAGCATGCTCAGCTAGTTTAACTGGTACAGCTGTATTTTCTACTGCTTTCTGAGGATCACACACCTTGTCTTTCCTAAAATACAGATTTATTTCTTCTCAATAAAAAAAAAACAAACCACAAAACCGAACACCACCAACAAAAAAACAACCCCCAAATCCAACACTAATCCCCCTAAAACCCTAAAAACCCCAACCACCCTTGTTGTCAATAATTTTTATGTCTTACAGAAATGGCTTTGTTTGTTTGTTTTGCATTAACAGCCAAACAGTACAGACCCCAGTCATATAAGTAGATTCTAAGGTATAACTTTTCAATTAGGACGTAGCTCTGCCTGTACAGCTTGTCAGGAAATGTAGGCAAAAGAAATAAAAAAGAAGTGCATTTAATAGCATTTCATCATTTCTAATCTCCTGGTATTACGGTTTGATCAATGTTTCACAACCACAGTACTAAATGTGTTAAATGAGCAGTACAGATGCTGTAATGGTGCCATGGTTTAAGCCCAGCCAGCAACTAGGCATCACAGAGACACTTGCTCACAGTGGCATGGGGAGGAGAATCAGAAAAAAAAAAGTCATGGGTTGAGATAAGAACAATTTAATAACTAAAGTAAAATAAAATATCATACTAACAATAATAATAACAAAATATAATTGTCCTGGTTTTGGCTGGGATTGAGTTAATTTTCGTTCTAGTAGCTGGTATAGTACTATGTTTGGCTTCAGTATGAGAATAATGTTGATAATACACTGATGTTTTCAGTTGTTGCTAAATAGTGTTTATACAAAGTCAAGGATTTTTCAGCTTCTCATACCCAGCCAGCAAGAAGGCTGGAGGGGCACAAAAAGTTGGGAGGGGACACAGCCACTCACTCATTTCCCCCCCACCGAGTGGGATGAGGGAGAGAATCGAGGAAAAAAAAGTAAAACTTGTGGGTTGAGATATGGACAGTTTAATAGGACAGAAAGGAAGAAAGTAATAATGATAATAACAATAATAACAATAATAATAATAAAAGGATTGGAATATACAAAACAAGTGATGCACAACACAATTGCTCACTACTCGCTGACCAATGCCCAGTCAGTTCCCAAGCAGCGATCCACTCCTTCCAGCCAACTCCCCCCCAGTTTATATACTGGCCATGACATTCTATGGGATGGAATATCCCTTTGGCCACTTTGGGTCAGCTGCCCTGGCTGTGTCCCCTCCCAACTTCTTGTGCACCTGCTTGCTGGCAGAGCATGGGAAACTGAAAAATCCTTAACTTAGGAGAAGCGCTACTTAGCAACAACTAAAACATCAGCATATTACCAACATTATTCTCACACTAAATCCAAAACACACTGTACCAGCTACTCAGAAGAAAAGTAACTCTATCCCAGCCGAAACCAGGATAAATGATCCTCTCTGTCTACCCTCCACAGGACTTACTTTGTTATCTTTTATCTCATTCTAAAAGAGCTTTGCAGTCTGAGTGGATGGAAATCTGGTTTTCAATTCCAGTGCTGCTTTAGAGAAATGTTTTCCTTACTGTGGATTTCTGCCTGCTCCAGCTCTGAAAGCTGTTCTCACGCACACCTGTGCCCCACAGGACTTGGAAAGCTAAACACTGAGGTCTCTGAAATTACCCACAGCTTAGACTCTTTTAATTTCTATTTTTTTGGTATCCAAACTGAATGTGACAGTATGATTAGGCAAACAATATCATCAGTTTGAAAAGGGAGGCAAGTCTTTTAATTATGGTGTCCAAGTAACTGCAAAAAGATACATGGTGTAGCTCTTAAAAAAAAACAAAACAAGAGCAATGTGTCCAGTCCTGCAACAAATTTACAAAGCCTACAAGAAACTTTTTTTCTCTCCCTCTCTATGCCTTAATCTCCTCGCCTGTTAGTTCACAGTAATGATAGCTGCTTGGAGCGAGCTACTGCTTGTTTAAGCAGTTTAGAAAGAAAAAGTCAGTGAGGGTTAGAAAATTTAGAAAATAGTGCAATCATTCTGGTTAAGTTTCTGCTTCATTTTTGGTTTCTGTTGTTTATTTACTCACATAACAGCACAGTAAGTTTAACTTTTCTTCCTTCCCAATGACTGCTTAGCTTAATTACAGTAAAGCCTGAGTCTGAAAATTGGAATCAGTGGAACATTTCTAAAGCTTTAAGGTAAGCCCACATCCAGAGCTCCCTGCTGATTTCAGTGGCCTCCAGGTCAGATACTCTATGCTCTTCATCACTGTATCTTCCTCTCCTTACTTTTGTTTGTGCCATCTACTTGTTGTTACGTACTCATTTCCAACCTGACACAATAGATAACAGAAGAGTCACTCTGGGCTTCAGCCAAAACCCACTGAAAACAATGGAAAGATCTCACTGGGATTTGCCACCAGTTTCAGAAAACTTTGGGGAAGACTCTTTATGCCCACAACCCAGCTGAACATAGCGCGGGAACCTGATCAGTGTAGCCTTTGCTCCTGGGGTCACACCATCCACCTCTCAGCACCTTGGATCACATAGATAACACTGCTGCAGTCAGGGAAGCTTCCTCACATGCAAAAAGTCACAGGTCACTTTTGCACAAGGTGTAGGAGTGTTTCCAAGGTAGGCTATCTCAGCAGTACCTTCCAGGACGTGAAAGTCCTTCATTACATGCTGCTGTGCAGTTCAGCACAGTATGGCCTCAATTAGGAAGGTGGCCAGTGGATGGCCTTATAATAAATTACAGTGCAGAGGAATTGACAGTATGTCATCTTTCCAGCCCTCCACCACTTTTTTTCTACTTAGCTATGTTAGTTTCAGGAATCTTACTGTTTTCATTCTTTGCTTCTGATTGTAACTTACAATGCAAAGAAACTATAAAAACTCTTTAGCCTTTTTTTCTTCAGGTTTCTATTATTGTAATTCTTTAACATTTAGCTGCAAAGAAATGCAACAAAGACACCAGACCTGACCTAATTCCCACAGAAATAATTTTTTTATGGCTGTTTACTTGAGAGGTTAGTGTGGGCCACAGTCACATTGGTCTCATAGATACAACTGCTTATAGGGACTATTTAGGGAGTCGGTGCTTTCCTCCTCTGATACCCCTTGCTTCCCAAGGGAAAATAAACCTATCCCTGGAAAAAAAGGGAGGGAAATTGGACAGAAAATTTCAGGGTCCAATCTTTGATTTTGGCAGCTGCAGGTTCAGAAGTTACAGACTTTTTCACCTACTTCAAGTCTGCCACGTATCTGCAAAGAGATGCACTGCTCTCTCTGCAGGTAAGTATCCTGGACCTCATACTCTGCAGAGTCAGCTGCTAAGCCTGCTTAAAGGCAAGTCTTTCTGACAGAGGTGTACTCTTGGAGTGACACGTGCTTAACACAAGAATCTGTGAATCAAGGAATCTGGTGGATAGAAGCCATGTATAGAAAAAGAGACAGTGGGAAGAATAACCTTGATTACATCAATCTTTAAAGTTAACGGAGGGTATAAACTAATTTGACTCCTAAATAAATCCTAACCGTTGATCTTAATGTATTGCAACAAGTCATTCCCCAGAGTAAATGGCTAATTTCCTTTAAAGAAAAGAAAGGGAACATTGATTCTAAAGACACATTATTTTTAACTGCTTTATCAAAAGCCAAATGTAACTCGAAAACCTTAAACAAACAAACAAACCAAATCCAAACCAGGTACCTTGATATCATTTTTACTCCTCCTTTGCCATGTTCCAACAACTAGCCTAAAGGTAACCTTATTTTTCCAAGCATAAACTGTTTCATAGATCCCTCCAACAACTCTAGTATTACATCCTCTTTGCCTGTATTTACAGATTTTAAGGGCAGATGAAGCAGTAAAGTACCCACATTCACTTTTTTTATTAAATCCATTATGCTTTTTGAATGATAGCTTATATTTTTAAAGCAATCCTTAACTAGAAGGGTTCAAGAAACACAGTAATAGCAAAAATTGGAGTAATACCTAGGGCTATATCTGTAGCAATATCTGGAGCCCTACTGTAATAGGTACCGTACCAAGGGAAGAGACCATCAGATCCATGTAAAGCCAGCCTGCTAAACAGGAGGATAAATTTGAGGCAAACACTTACCAACTTCAGAGGCTACTCTCTGCAGTTTTTCAAGAGTTCTGCTTATCATAACTATATTTAATCCACGTTTTGCCAGCTACAGGAGAGGAATATAAAAGTTGTTAGGAAAGAGTAAGGTGACGAGAATCTTTCCATTTTTTCCAGTTTTGCAATAAAAGCAATCATGGATTTTTTAAGTTGCTTTTGTTCACCTGTCACCTGCCTAATGGGTAGACAACAGATATTAAAACCAGGCCAAACAATAATCAGTCTTCTAACAGTCTTCCAAAACATCTACTTCACTGTATAATCTTGGACCCTTACAAGAAAAATATGCTGGACAACAATCAAATCCCAATAATATGAAGAAAAATAAATAATCTGAGCCAATTTCAAATGAATGAAAGTCTGCAGGGAATGAAAGCAACATGAAAGTTCCCAGAAACACATTTTTATTTCTACTTGGATTTGGGACGCCGAATATGTTGATGACTTCCCAGCCATTTTACAACATCACCATCCACCCTCACATTTTTTATCTGGAGGAAGTAGATTAAGCATATTGAATTGAAGGCTCAAGAGTTTGAAAGGATTTGGACTTTGGACTTTATTCATATTTTAAAAATAGAAATAAAATCTGACACAGGTCAGATGTATAAACTTTAACTTTTTTCCATTAGATGCAAACTAAAACAAAAAAAAAAAAGAAAAAAAAAAGAAACCAAGGAACGAATGTAAAGTCCCTGCATCAAAACTCAAAATACAGTATGTATGTATACAGTATGTACATACAGAATGTACAGAAATGTACATTCACAAAGATGCTGGCAACAGTTGAAGTTTATAGCTGTGAACACTATTTAACACAACAGTCCATTTATAGTCAGTTTGGTATTACCATATGCAGAACAAATGCAGAACAAACAGAGAATGGTTTTCTCCTGTTTTCCTGAGGCCTCCCATTCCCATCAGTTAAAGAGTTTTAGGCAAAGCCTGAGAGAGAAACATGGCTCCAGATTTTGAAACTAAGTTATTAACAAGTGGAAGCCGAACAGAGTTGTGTGCATAAAGAAAGATAAAGCTGAAACTAGAAAAATGCCCGTGAGAGCAAGGAGAAAGGGAGCTAAATTAGTCAGCACAAAAGATGAAGCCAATGTCACCTGAAAGTACCAGGTTTGCTTAGAAGAAGAAACTAACCAGCAAAGGCCACACACCAAAGACCCATTCATTTCCATAGCTGACTCCTCACAACGCTTTCTCCTTAAACCTATTTGAGGGAAACAGTTTGTCCTGTTGGGCTCTTCTGAAACAATGCACAGAATGTTAAGGAATAAGGACCTGTGTTCAAAAATTTGCTACACCTAGAGTACAAGGGGCAGACCACCTATTAAATGCATCAGCTGCAACCACTTGCATTTTCAGCACAAAGACCATGCTCACAATTCTGTGCTTTTGGAGATCGTCTAATGTAATTGACCAGTGCTCCAAAAACAGGTGCACAGACTTAGATGCTCAGGAGTTCTGAAAGCTTGTTTTAAAGGCTCCATTTGAAGTTCTCAGGAAGAGAACTCTAATTGCATACATATTGGCAGATTTCCCTTTGTCCACAATGAGCTTGACTCAAGCTGTTTCCAGTCGGAGACATGGTCTCTGTTTCAATGGTCACATGCTCCTTTCTGCCATTTGGGGGTGTTTGGATGGGAATTATTTTAACTTTGTGCCTTCAGACCCAAGACCAAATATCAACCATGTCATATACAAGACAAAAACAAAGTTCTGCTTCACTGGGCTTCTCAGTATCATCTCAGCTATGTGTCTGTATTTCATTTGGTAAAAAATCCCTCATAAAACCTAAGTAAAAAATTATTCATGCTGCTAAGATTGCATTGGATTTCAGCTAAAAGCACATGTTTGTGGCAACCTAATAAAATGATTAACCATTGGGTGAGAGGACTCTCCCTTGCTGCTGTACACCAGACTAATCAGAAGTATAAGGCTGCAGCAGCTATTTCTCAAGGCAAAAGAGGCTACACACCTGAGCACTTCTTTTGCTTCCTTACCCACATAGAAAACGTGCATCCTTTTCAGAAATAGGTTTCGTAGGACACTGCAACTACCGTGAGATTTAAATGCAATCTCAACAAACAAAAAGAACTACATTTAGCAAAGAATTTCCTGGCTATGCACGGGAAAGGTTAAATCAGGTTTAACACTACCACATTTCAAATAAAGGTAACTTTTAGGGTAGACGACTTTAGCACAAAGCATTTTCTGAACATGCAAAGGCTTTAACGTTAGAGGATGGTATTTCCCCTCACAGTTAAGAATAAGCACTGGCTCCCAGCACTGTGTAACATGAACCTGCTTGCGTTAGGAAATCCTGACTCCAAGTGGCAAAGGACTAAATTGCTCCTGAACCTCAGTCTGCCAAAATGTAAGATCATCACCGACTCCCGTCATAACGAATTATGACAACTTGGCATTTAGAAATGGGGCTAATAATGAAGTAGGATCAAGCAGGATCTGCACTCTGGAATCTTGCAAACTCATCGTTAAAAAGTTTAAACCTACATTAAATTAGTACAAAGTCACTCTGTATTTTCTAGCCTGTTTTTGCAGCTCAGTCGAGGTGAATTTTTAAACAATAAAGCTTCACGAAAGGCAAAACACAGGTTTTAGATTCAAACCATGCATGTAGCTACTACAGTTACCCTGAAAAATTGGTTATACTCTACATGGATCGTTAGATGTAATAATTTAAAATCCCTACTAATGCTTTATGGAATCTGTAGCTGCCTACTGTAAATTTCTACGTATTACAAAAGAGATTCTTCTCTCTTCTCCAGGATTGTGCTGATATGGCCTCAGTGGTTGAGCCCTTTTCTTTCCTTGCCTGGTGTTCAGACCAGTAGGGTCTCTATGATTCAAATCTTTCAACCCTTTTTGGTGCAGCAGACCAGGACTGAGATGACAGGGCAGAAGGATTCTGCAAGCTTTCTGCTAGCTTTGCACCTGTGCAATGCAAGTAGAAGAGCAGTATTTCCAGGAATAAATCCAAGAACAAGTGGAGAAATTAGAATAGGTTTGCAACTGGAGCAGGAAAACTCATATCATATTTAGCTTATATTATACTCACGATTTCAGGAAATGAAACAAAGGTTTAAGATTTGAGAAACTGTTGTATTAACAAATGACCGCAGTGCCTGCCTCAAAATGGTCTGCTAAAGCATTGATTAAACACAAGCACTGGCCTGACTTGTAAGAGGGTTATGAACTATTAACAAAAATGGTGACCATGTAAGCCACCAACATCCTGCTTGTGCCCTGACATCAGATGAGAAGTGTGCAGAGGCTAAACCACAAATCTCTGAGTATGGCATGACCTCGCCCACAAACCCAGTATGTCTGAGGTGCTAAGTCAGTAACAGATGTCAAAGCACATCTGTAGTTATTACATCAGATAAACAGAACAAACAAGACTGCACCAGTACCTGAAACGCTAACAGTTGAGTAGAGACGTGACAGCCTAGCAGCACCATCGCAGTTGACTTGTTTTTGTTCCTTGTTACAAGTCTGGTGAGTCTAAACCCCATCAGCCCAAGACCTAATGGACAAGATCTAACAGAAACCTAGCTTTTGAAATAAGTATAGAAAACAAGATCCAAAATGTCAGTAGTCTGACATCACAGCAGTCATTTAAAAGGTTGGGGTCTTTATGCTCAAGAAGACCAGTCCTTCAAAATCACCCTGACGTGCTAGAAATAGAGACAGAGCCTTTGTGGAAGCCTGGACTTCCATGCAGAAGAGTATAAACTCAAGTTCTGTGTGTGCTTGCCTCTCAGTACAAGCTCAGGAAACTATAGGGACAATAATTTGCTCTGAAAAGTCTGTGTCCTGGCATCAATAAAGTAGTGTTCTGAAACCTCACAGCTACCGGGCTCTTTACACAGCCCCAGCAAGCTCTTGAGATTACAGACTTTGCAGAGACCTGTATCTAGCCATAAGCCTTGGCAATAAGGGTACTGAACCAGTAAATATTATAATCTTTGCCTGGACCTCAGTCTGCTGGGTTTGACCCAATGAACCACCTACTGGGAGTTCCACATAAAACACCAAACAGAGAAAGGCACAACACACTAGCCTTCCAAAACACAAGAACTGCTCTCCTTAGTCCCCTGTCCCATATACTATCAACAACTGTGGAGCCTTTACATCAGTTGTGAATCATTATCAGCCCACACCTGAGCTCAGGATGTCAGAAAGAATTTCATCACTTGGTGTCGGAGCACAAACTCTAGAAGAACAGATGCTGTGGCCATCAAACAAGGCTTGCCTTCACATCAGCCCGTAACACCAGAGCAACCTATGCCAGAAGAACATCAGAGAATTTTGTATCCTGACACCAGACCAGCAAGACAGCAGTACTGAGCCAGAAACTCCAAAGGCACAGAGATATTAAAACAGCAGGGTCAGATTTATTTATCCACAAGCCACACACAAGTGTGTGTTTTGACCTCAGCCAGAGAGATAAAGTGCCAAGCTTTGAGCTCATGTGGTGTGGCCCTGGGATCTGCCCCACAGAGCAGTAGCTGAGCGCAGCTTCAATCAAAGGGACCACCTGGGGAGGAAGGTACATCTCAGTGTGGATAAAGATGGCTCTCAGTCATCCCACAAAAGCCAAAAATAATGAGCAAATGTTCCACAAAATCTAGCCAGTTTCAGCCAAGTTTTTTTAAAAAAAATACAGTAGTTTTATTTTTTCTCATGGTATAAAGCAACCATTCACATGCTATAGCTAGTCTTTTAAATGGGCTTTACTCTTGCATAACCCATACAGCACAAAGGAAGCAGAACAATGACAAAAGCTCTGATCTAGATATTCACAGGTTCCTGCAGCCTTCATATGGATAAAATACCACCAGATGCTCACACAGAAAGTTAGTTCAGCAAGCTGTGTGTACAGGTGACTACACCCAGAGGCGTGGTGTTAAATAAATGTTTAATTTCTGATGATTCCTCTCCCTGTCTTGACCCCATCCCATTCTCCTCTGACCTATGTATTCATCAGACCCTTCCCATTTGCTCATCACTGCAGCAACTCAGTGAGCAGACAGAAGGCAACATTTTCCCTTCTCTCCCACAGGAGAGCTTGTGATCTTCATCAGAACTATGCCAAATGTTAAACTGTAATACCTGGTATTCATCTTTGTGCTTCCTACATTCAATGCATTTTCAAAAGTAATTATTGTATTGCCATTCCCAGAACTGAAAATCATGCGGTAGGTGCTTAAACAATGCATACACTTGAAAAGACTAGCTTAAAAATCCTGTAAATTAATTCAAAAGCCAACTCATTTTCCTTTCCTGTTAGACAGATTTTATAATTTACGAGCAGAAGGCATCACATCTGAACTCTTGCACATTACAGGCTGCTAGTTTTCACATGGTCGCCTGAGCTCTGATGGAAACAACTCATATTTCATTGCTGTTTAGCTTCTAGAAAGGGTGCCAGTTTTGGATGAAGGCACCAAAGAGAAAATCTACCATTCAGTCATTATCACTAATAGCAAGGCTGGCACAAGACAGTACAAGGCCACCCTGCCTTGAGTGTTGATTAGCACAGGTGAATAGAAAGGGACTGCACAGCAGCAGCTACAGGGGCAGCACAGACCTCCTCTCTCCTCCTGCAGCCTCCTAGAGCTACCGATTCTTAATTAAACCATTAGGTTTCCTGATAATTTCCGTAACTTGTAGTTTATATTAACTTATACAGATTTCTCCTTTATTTGTTGTTTCAGATACATCTTTCAAAATATGTTTGAAAGTATAAAGGCTAGAAAATTAAATTTTGTATGTTAATGCTGGACCACCCCACTGAAAGTAAAAAAGCAGATTAGCTGCAAAACTGGGGAAAAAAGGACAATTTAGGAGACTTCCTACCCTGGACAGGCAATGTGAAATCTTTTGGATTACTCATTTTATTTCCTTGGTCTGATAAGACCACTGAGGCATCAATGACTTTCCTCTGAAATGCAGCACCAGCTTCCTTTCAGAACTTGATTAATGCTATTCTGCACATACAGGGGCAAAGGATTAGCACCATGTTTGTCACAGTGGCTTTGAATCCTAGAATAGTTTTACTAACTTGCAGAGACTGATGAAGGGGTAGCAATTGCCACTTTGTTAAAATAAACTTAAGGGTAAGTAATCTATCTTACCTCAAAGGAATACGCTTTTCCAAGCCCATCTCCTGCTCCTGTGACCACTGGAGAAAGTAAAAAGAACAAGGATCACATTTGGAGCTCTTTAGCTTGTTCTTTCTCGAATTCTTTAATCTTCACCGTCTGCGTTTCTTGAACACTGCAACCTAAATGTTTCTACTGAAGCACAGACTCAATCTTTTTAAAAAATTTTTTCCTTGTGACCTTTTCATCTTTTTGTTACTTCATTTAGCACTTTTTGTTACTTCATTTAGCACTTTTTGTCTTCAAAGCAAATCCGTCCCCACAGTAACCTATCTGATGCAGTAGGGACTCTTTATTCTCATTTTCAATGGAGTCAACAACAAGCAACAAGTCAATTGCCTAAGAGGCGGCAGAATTTTCTTCCATATACATATTTTACAAGTTCTGCGTTGCATGTTTTTCACTTATATGCTGGTGGAAGAATGGTAGGAAATAAGGACTAACTGATCACCAAAGCTGATATAACACTTTCTCACACATGAAATCTGTCTATAAGGAAACATCACAGCAAACTTACCACCATCTATAAAACACTCTTCTTTCAGAGCTGTCCTACTTAGTTTACCTTTGGATTTAGTATTACTGGGAAAGTAAACAAGCTTTGGCATTTGTAAAGCACTCTGAACCTTAAGTGTTACACAAACAAATACCGAAAAGGAACTACAGAAATAAAATCCTTATCACCTTAGAAAGGAAGAAGAAATAAATGAAGTGGGAAAGCACTAAAGCAATTCCAAGGTAAACCTGCTAAGTTCAGAGCAAATGGAAAATGAGTCAATATAAAAAAAAATGTGGATTAAGGACTTCTAAACTGCAAGAAACACTGGGGAAAAAAGGTGATTTTGAATGGTTAGGGTTTTGCCAACAGAAGGGTAATTACTCTCTCATTTCACAGAGAAAAGAGACCCCTCAGTGAAGCAGCAGTGGATCTTTAGCCTTCTAGCAGACCTGCAGATGAAAAGCAAGAGTCTGTTGGGAAACAAGCTTCCACCTGCCAACTTTAATTTTCATGATTTTCAGGATCTCATTTGCCATGTGATACAGCAAATCATCCAAGCCTTACGAATTTTACTGGGCCCAGGAGACTTTATGTTTATAAAAAGGACAGAGCATAAAATGTCCATTAAAGGAAATAAGTCTCCCAACCTGCAGTGGAAACAAGGATTTTTACACAGAAAGTTCCACACACTGCTCCTCACCTCATGCACAGAACGGAGGCCCTTGCCTCACTTAAATCAAAATGAGACCTATGTATTGCTTCAGAAGCAGCTGGTATTCAGGCAGGTCTCCTGTACAGGGGTGGATTTCATTTCTTATTGATCCATGGTGAGATGTACTTATTAAACATCTATCCAATCCAGTCACATCAAGTCTCTAATGCGGGGGAAAGGAACAAAGCACAAGCATACCGGGTCACTTCTTAACAAGATGCCACTGTCAGTGACATCTGTAGCCCAGGAACTCAGAAACTGTAGTACCTGCTCATTCTTGCTTCCTACTGATAACCTAGCAAGCTTAAGAAAAACATCAATGATCACTAGGAAGAAGAGTTTATTAAACATTTCTGTTATTTTCTAAGAATGTGTAATTTTTGTTTTTAAAGTAGTTCCAAGTCGCAGCCTTTGAAGTTTTTAGGCTAGAGTAGATTTGGCTTGTTAATGATACAGTCAAGGATAGGTGACCCATTCAGAAAAAACACACTGCAGCAACATCACTGGGAACAAAGAAAAGTTCCTTTGAAAAGTAGAGACCATATGCTAGACATAAACTAGTTGCTTCACATATCAGAAAACTGAGGATATAGGCACTGCTATTAAAACTAATGCATTTGCAGCAGAGAACAAACCTTGAAGTAGGAAAAGGGAGAGAATTCACACCTACACACCAGGTGTGTGAACTGTTACCAGTTTGACTATTTTGCCATTCTCTCCAAGTACACAAAACCTTCAGGCTCATAAACTGGAAGTTAGTAGGAGAAAACAAAAAGAAATTAAGCAAACCACACCTAGAGGAAACTGTGTTTTGTTCTGAAGGGACAGCGTAAGGAAATGCAAGAAAAAACATTCCTGATTTGTAACGTAACAATCCACCACTCAGTTATAAGAAGGTAAGTTTCCTTTACCTGCCCATTCTCCCAGCGATCGAAAGAAAGTCTGAGGCAAAGCACTCCAGATATGTGGGAAAATATATTTCATAAATCTGATGCATTTTACCAGAGTACAGAAACAGATAACACCCCCAGTAAGAGTGAGTAGCTGGAACACTTCCATGGTGAATGAAGGCAGTGAGCTAATACAAATCAGTCGCTCTCACCCTGGGAAATGCCTCTTTCCAGCACACTGCTAGTCTCTGTGCACTGGCAGAGAAGTGAGAAGTCTAATCAAATCACGTGGTTTTCTTTTTCCAAGGAATGTCCAGGGTTTAGATTAGAATAACATCTCTACATTACCCCCAGATTTGTAAACTGCTGAAAAAATCCAAACTACACAATGATTTCTGGTGCGTGCTTTAGAGGAAAGGTTTCACTCCATTTCTGGAAATTACCCAAAAACAAAAAGAAAAAAAAAATTATTATTGTCATTGTTTAGGATTGATAGAGACTAAAGATAGGTCTAAACCAAAACCCTGGATAAGAATAATCCAAAGCTTGGGGATAACACATATCAGCACTACCTCTTACGGAGAAGAGTTAAACTCTAGCCCAGACATTTCCAGGGCAAGTTCACACTGAAACCAGAAAAACAGATTTATTTACCAATTTGAAGACAAAATAATAAAAGGTTACTAAAGTCACCAATTCATTCTAGACAGAGAAAGCAATATTATATATAACTTTTCAGAGGCTTCTGAAAAAAGGTTAGTATATTGCACCCATTTTACAAATGGTGCAACTACAGCAGTACAGTAGTCTATTAACAAGGGAATAGGACTTTCAGCTTTTCTGAACAAAGTATGTTTGAACTACTATTAAAGTTGAGGACATGTATCAAAACCTTAAGGGGAAAAAAATACTTACAAGAACAGTATCTCACTGCAAGACAGAGATGAAATCAATTAAATTCAGATTTCAAGTGATTAAAAAAATTTTGTAAAGTTAACATATAGAATTTCTCAGGGAAATCACAGAAACAACCTTTACTCTTCTTTGCAGTGGCAATCTGAAACATTATCCATTTTTCAAAGATCAGTTTAAACTGGAGGAGAGAAACACTGATGCTTACACATGCACTTAGGATAAGGTAAAATAAAATTTGTCTATATACTTTAATGATATTCTTCCACTTTTAAGACAAGTCATCCCTAAATATGCAGATGCATTACAGAGAAACATGATGTCTGAAATCACAAGAAATGTAACACTAACTTATCTTGAACAAGAAGATATAAAAATCATTACCATCTTAGCTTAACAACAACCCAGTTTCCTCACACATAAGCTCTCTTAAAATTTCACCTTGTTTTACCCCATAAGTAAGGCCAGTCAAATCAAAAAAGGTCTGAATATTACATTTCCAAAAATATCTACAAGCAATCACAAATTCCCCAAAGAATCACTCACTATTCAAGGAATACTTTAAATTTTAACAAGTTGCACTGTGTTTTTCATATGCAACACTGATGCTGAATACCTCCTTTCAATGGGAAAAAAAATAAATCACTTCTATTTGGTGATGGAGTCAAAACACAAAGTTCCATAGCTGCCAGTCTTCTTTTTTGCACTTCCATCTCTGCCCATGCTCCCTTGCCATTTTCTTTTCCAGAGGCTGGTAACAAGTCTGAGATAAGCCTACAGTACTTGATGGGCCTAGTATTTGTAAATCAGGCCAAGATACTGAGAGGTAAAATATGAATGTGAAGCATTGCTCATCCAACCCAGTCTAAGTTTTTTTCCTGAGCTATTGCTTCTCTGACTTTCACAGGAATCACTGCAAGAACTTTACACATTGCATGGGTAGAAAGCTTCTTCGGGTGACCACTGTACTTTTTCTCTCTTAATCTCACTCCATTACAGCTAGCCCACTGCTAAGCAATCCCTACAAAATTAAGAGTATGAACAGATTGATGCACAGTACAATATTCCTTTCCAGTCCAGTTACCATTTTTAAGTTTCTTTGTATGTTCCCTTGTTAATACACCTTGCCACCTGTAGAACTTAAAAAGTTTTAAAAATATTGGACTGACTTCTGAAAATCAAGTTTTGTAGCTAGCAACACGTAACCGCAAGACACTTCTGTGAGGGAATGTGACTTCCAGAAATCCATCTAGTATTTCTTAAAAGTAACTCACTTACTGATCCTTTAAAATATGTATTCTGAAGACTAATGTTTTCTCTAACCATTTTTACTATTTTTCCAAAAGAAAGAAAATGAAGCTTCACACAGCATGAGTCATCTAGTTTTACAACTGTTTTAATATTTCATTAAGCTAATATGAAATCCATAGAAAAGTAAGGACTGTCTACAGATGTGTCCTAAGAGAAATGAGTTTTAAGTTACTACCTTACTGAAAAGACACAATTACTGAGGTTCTGGATGAAATAGCCATTTCCTAATTGCCTAAATTCCAACATGACAGTTGTGCCTGGCTGAGCCCTTTTTCCCAGAGTTTCAACCAGCAAATTTACTGGAATCAACATTATCTCCGCAGATACAGAAGGAAACAGCAAGTGACTGAAGCTGAGTTGCTTTGTGAAAGGATGCAAGCACTTGGAAGTTCTTCTAGATAGTACCTACTCTTCATTATTCCTAAATTTATTTTTTAAATTATTCTGAGTAATACTATCATAAAGACTGTGAGAATCAGGTCTGTATTTTAGGTGAGAAGTCTAAGTTTGAAGCACTTTAAAAACATGACATGAACAATGAATTAAATAAAATAACTTCCACTATAGTACAGAATGAACTAATGAAACTACTTCAAGTATACTATATCAGTTGATTGCATAGAGGGCAAATATTCATGCTATGCATGCATGCTTGAATGCATTTTATGTACGTGTCCATCCACACAAAAACCAAAAAACTTGTTAAAACTGTAATCTGTTTCTCTTTATTTATAAAAGGTACAGCAAAATATTAATGAATTAAATGCATACAGCAGCTGTTCCTCTGTGGGAACTACATCTTATTTAGCAGGTGCCATTGTGTGTCCATCACTATTGCAATCAAATGGCTCTCACAATAATTTTGTAATTAATGAAAACCTTCCAATGCCTTGTCCCGCTGCAGAGAGTTGAGGTTCAATATTTAGGATTCTGGAGGTAGAGATGATCTGGAGAAAGAGGAGTCCTACAAAAGAATAGACTAAAAAATATTGAAGGCTTTTTAAGTATAAAGGAGATCTTTAAAAACAGAAGATCTCTCTAAAATATTTGCAGCAACCCTTTCCCTCTTTGGCTCTTCAATAGGTAGAAAATGAAAGTCACATCTCTTAGCCAGCTGTGAGAAATGGGATAACTCAGACTTCTGTTTCTGCTTTGACTGTGCCCTTAAATTCCACTTCTAGTATCTGCAGTCACTGCTCCTCTTGCCATTCAAATCCATGCAGGCAGTGGGCAGCCCAGGCATTCCCTGAAGCTTCTGCTGTGAGCTACTCACAGGTTTCTTAGATCTAACCCAGTCTGGTCATTCACGTGTTACACACAGAGTAATGCTTTTCAGATTTAGCTGTATTTTAATTCAAGCGGGGATCAAACAAGTCATTAGACCACCCTGGTTACACGTCAAGGTCTTCCAAAATCTTTTTGATTTGATTATTCTAAAAAATCTTGGCTCACGCTTGCAGGGAATTGAGAACTTCAACAAGATTAATTACTCTGCTGTCTTCCAGCACTGCAATGCTTCTACCGTGTTTTCAAAGATTAATGCTACAACCTCAGAGACACAGGTAAGCATTATCAACTGTATTTTCAGAGAAGGAAATAGAGATACAGAGCTGTGCCATCATTGTCCTAGAGGACAACCCAGATCGCCACATTTTGGACCTTTTTTTTTAACCACTGGACCAGCCCTGCCCACTGTAGCAACCCCCTGGGCTTTTTATGATTCCTTGCTCTGAATTTTAAGCATAAACTCATACCAGATAAGCTTTCACTGCATACTGAAGACACAACAGGACACTGATCCTTTCTCCTCATTTAAACACAAGTTAGCCTTCCATATATCAATCAGTTTCCTCTCTTGTAGTTTGTACACTGTAGCATCACTTCTCTGCAGCATTAAAAGGTAGTTATAGACAAAACATCAGATGAGAGGACCGTGATATAAAAAGATGAACGTACCTAAACAAAAATAGATTTACCTTTGTCATCTCTCCTAATCACCTGTTTGGTACAGGCTCACACACAAAAAAATCTTTTTAAATATTAAAAAATCCTCTCTCGATTTCCTTCTCTCCTTGATCCTGCAGCAAAGTTATGAGGGTTCATTTATAACAATAGTGACAACTGCAGCAGAACACTGTGATGTTATTGAGAATGAGCAAAAGATTGAGAGAGAACGTCTATTTCATGTATACTGAACGCACTAGGCCATATCCTGAATTCTTTAGTCAACACTTACACAGGGAACAATCTGCAGCCACATCTCCTCTTTGCCCCATATGTTCTACATGACTTACATGTGAGCAAATGCATACGTGAAATCATTCTGAATCACCAGCATCTTTCATCTCTTCACTGGTATCAAAGATTGCATATGGTATAAGGCAATGGTGAATCAACCCTCATGATCTTTACAGGGAGTTTTGCCTCAGAGAGTACTGGCAGACACTGAAACAGAACTCACAGATCTTTTTGAGTACAGATAGCACCAAAATACAGGTAAATGAAGAAATTTAGAACTTGAGATTTGCTCATGGCATTCCTTCCTATAAATTAGCTTGTGGTGTTAAAAAAAGCTAAAATTAAACTTGTCCACATGTAAGAAACATGGTGTACGAGAATATTTGAACCAATGAATTATGTGCACATCTGTGGCAATTGAGGTAGATTTTTTTTTCTTGTTCCAAGTATGTTCCAGCATATACTTATTTAAGTTCTCAGCAATGCTAAACAAACTTGTATCTTCAGTCTCTTTCAAGGCAGGCATTTTGGCTAACACTTTGACTCAGGAAGTGCATTCTCTTCATCCCCAGATTGCGTGGGCTTGCTGTTTCCTCTTAAGGTTAAAAACGAGTATCTCAGTCCTCCCACCATACTAAAGAAAAGAGAACAAACAGAGGTGTCAGAGATACCTGATTTTGTACATACCATTTTATAGGTATGTACCCTTCCTTCCAAACGATTAAAGAATGCCAGCTAGCATAAATTAGGAGTGCCTCAGAGCATGTAAGCCATCTGAGAAAGTAGACCCAAGGAGACAAAGATCAATTATCAGTCGCTCCAACGGATTCATACAGACGTAACAGTTCATCCAAACACAAAGAGTAACAACTCACAAGTTATAACTCATATTCAACGGGCACGACTCATTCAGTCAGTGTACTCACTTCCCACACCACTTGGATTTTACTTGAAAGCCTCACAGCTCAGAACCGCTGCTCATAAAAAAAGAATGAACTCAATCCCACATAGTAAAACTGCAGGCATGTTTCCATAGTTAAGATCCTACCACAGTAAGATTCAATATCTGAAAACAGACATGAAAAGACACAACTAATTGTAATGAACTTTACATCCTGACGCAGTTCTTCCTCAGGCCAGTAGTTGCAAAACTGCATCACCCAAGTAGGCCAAATCAAACAAAACATAAAACTATATCTCACTGAGAAATTTTCAGCTTTAACAAATAAAGGCTATTCAAGTTCCACTCACCAAATATTTAGCCCTATAAAGTTTAATATAGAGAATATGTAATCTCCACCAATCAACATCCCAATGTAAGCGATGGATATATTCTGAAAGGAAACAAAAGCCAGGTGTTTACTGAAGTCAGTTTTCATCTCCAAGAATAAAAACAATATTAATTAATTTACTTTTCTAAGGAAATTGCTATACTCTGTTGCTGGCCACTCTAAAATCAGCATTTAAATTAGTTTCACGGGATGTCAGCCTTATGGGTAATGTAACAGCGAAATAAAATAATAAAATCAGTATGTTTTCTAAATGCATGCAATGCACTGAGAATGACTTTCTGGGGGGAAAAAAAGAAAGAGAATAAATAAAAGAAAATCAGCTATTTGATATTAGGCAAAATGGAGCTATGGCCACCTTCTGAAAATGTACTTCTTTTTAATCTTTAGAAGGCTCCTTTCAAATCCCATTTCTTAAAAGCAGGTTTTGGGTTGTCAAGCATAAAAAGTATGCTTTAAAGTTACAATAAAAGCTCTTTATTATTGCTTTAAAAGGGTTACCTCCTTCCTTTGCCAACTAAATGTGCATTGAAAACACTTGGCTCAAGTTCAAGGCAGGCACAGTTTAAAGTTAAAGATGCTACCTCTCAACCCGCTCCCATCAATTTTTGGGAAAATTGTCCCCTGTAGACAGAATGAAAGCTATAGAACTGTGTGACCATTTTACCAACACTTTGTTGGTTTCAAATGTTTTAGCAGCTAGCCTGGACAGTGACATAATTTCTACCTGTTTTTACTGGGGACTACTGCATCATAAAGCGCTTCTCAATTTTAAAGCTGTTCAAAATGTCTCAAAGACTATTATTGCTCAGAAAATAGAAATACTGTTGCTCTATCTTAATGGTTCAATGCAGACACATAAAATTTAAAAGAACACTTTCAGGGCCACAGAATGAAAACTACTAGATTAATCTTGCTAGCTTTCAAAAAAAAAACCAAAAAACCAACTGTAGAAAGAGAAGTACCATCTTCCATTTGCGGATTTTGCTATGTAGAGGTATTGTCTTCCTTAGTCACCCATGCAAGGGAGCACCCTGAGGACTGTTATTCCTGTGCCTAAGCTAGTTTGGATTCAAATAGTTGTTTGGCCCACAACTGCACAAGTTTAATCTTTTGCTAAAACTCTTCCAGCGTACAGCTCTGTGCTTCCCTCCAAACTGGCCTACAAAAAGGTGCTTGGGCAGTCAGTGGTGTTCCCAGCTCATACATGCTGGCCTCATCAACACAGAGGAAGCTGCACTGGTTTTAAATTAAACTGGGTTAGAGAAAACAGACTGTAAGGACATGAAGTTCAGTTTTTAAGACATGCATGTTTTGGTGTTGATCAAATTGACCAGAATTTATACAAACCAAGATTAAGAAGTCCATTCAGCTAGAACACAAATTCTGACACAGAGGCTGAAGCAGTTAACCAAGCAATACACTCCTTACTACAGCTTAGCCATTACTCTCTATCTACGAATGCCCTATGTATTAGCTGCAATGGAAATTATTTCAGCCCAAAGTGAAAGTGGGTTAGTCTGTATCAGTTTGCAGTGGATTTGCACCAGGCCACCTTGACTAACTCACAGTAACCTGATAAAGAACTGAAGCAGGTGACAGTACCTGATGAAATGTGGTTAAGTGTACATCTTTTAATTAAAGTGGTTCAAGATTCTCTTGTAGGAAATACCTGAGCTTCAATCAAAGAAAACAAGGTCACTGTGTGGTGTGACCTTGCTTGGCACAAGCAGTGTCTCAATATTAGCTCTCATTTTGAGTTTCCAGCTCAAAGCATTATCAGGATCACTGCTGAGTCAATCCTCTTCCCTGCCTATTTGAGCATTCTCATCTCCCTCTTCTGCTCCATAACTCACCTTGATGGCACCAACTACTGTCGTTGTAAGCGCAGAATTGTAATGACTGCACAGGACAGTAGAATACATCAAGAGAAACCTAGATAAAGTAAAGGAGAAAATTTTACGAATTCCTCCCAGGGAGCTCAGAGGTTTAGGAACAGTTTGAAAACTTCAACATTTTCTGTATCAGTATTTTGCTGGGATGTTCAATCCCACCTGTTCCAAACCCTAAAATAAGATTCTGTGGATCTGTATTTTAAGTTAACGATATACATATACAGAGTACTCAAAATACACGTTAAAATGTGCTGCTTGAGCTCTAGCAGAGTCAACTAGCAGAGTCATTCATTAAGAAGCAGTGCTTCTTAAATGTCAGTATTTGAAGTTACTTTGACCCGTTGGGTGGTGACATGTGAAAGAGGAGAACAGGATCCAACACATTTTTCTGTTCTTCCTCTGACTGCAGTTCCAACAGGAACAAAGCATTGTTTCATTACTTCTGAGTCTCTCACACTTTTCCAGGTACTTTGAAGAACAAACAACTGAAACAGTTCCTATACTAAAGGGCTTAGGTTCTATTAACTGCAAAGAAGTTAGATAATCAGAAGAGATGGCCAGCAGAGAGACACTGAGTACAGTAAGTAAAAAGCTAAATGTCATGTTGTTGACCACTGTCCTGTGAGGTCGACAATACAGGTAGTACTAAAACAGTTATTTACACTATTAGAAATAATTAAGACAAGACAGAAGCCTGGGGGAAAAATATATTTTCTTTGAAGTTTAACATAACTTATTAGTGACTCCTACATTTGAGATTTGCAATTTGAAACACTGTCATTAAAACGCCTTACTTGATTGCCCTGTGTCCTTACCCCAAAAAGCAGGAAAGAACAAATTGAAAGACAAATAAAAAATTTGTCCAGTGCTGGAAATGTGTTGCCTATTAAAAAAAAAAAAAAAAGAGAAAGCAAGAATTATGTGCTATATCATCAACTGTAAACACATACAAAATGTAGGTAATATGAAAATGTGCAAAATCACAAAATACACTTGATTCACATTGCAATTATGAAACATTTATATTACTACTAGCAACATTTTGATGCATTTAACTTCAGAGACAACAGGATGACAGCACCCATGATACCTAGACACATTCTTGTAACATGTATAGCAGTGCAGATAAAAAACTGCACACTGCAAGCCATAAAAATAAATACAATACAGAGAATTTGTGGTTTTATATTTATTGATACAGATACAAACACTGTGATTAGTATTATATAATAAATAGTGTTGATTTGAGACAGAGAGAAAAAGCAAATAAGTAATCTCCTTGAAATCTATTTCATACCATATATTAATTCATGAACAGCTTTCAAGGTCTAAGCCTGCATTTTTGAGCTCAAAAGCATATTCAATAAGCATTACGAAGGTCTCTCATCAATGAAGATCAATGAAAAGGCTAAATCATCACTTTGAAGTCTGCTCCTTAGTGACATGCAGCAAACAAACAAACAGTGCAACACAACAGTCACTAAGAAACATGTCACAGGTTCTTTTCCATTCTTAGTAACTCCAGGATATGCCTCATTTTAATCTGGTTAGTTTAAAGTCACCCTTATCAGCACAAAACTCAGCAAAGGCTGAACACATCCCTGAGAAACAGGATAAAGGCTGTTGGTCCATGCTGAGCTGTGGCTAGCTGAGCCTGCACCACCTGACGTAACAGATTAGAGGGATCTCGGGCAGCTCTGGCCTGCTAGAATTGTGCTGGTGTGCAACAACAAACTGCAAAGTATTACTGAGAGACATTCTGGGGCTTCCTTTCTCTTCCATTGTATCGTGCTTTCCTGTCCTCCTAGTCAGCCAGCTGGTGAAGGACAAGTGAAGAACTGGGACACTCACAAACTACAGCCTCTACAAGATGTTGTAACTACCATTCCAGAAGTAGCTAGAGGAGCAGAAGCAATCTCCCTGTCACATAGACACAGCACTGATATTTTGACTGGCAAAAGATAGATGCTGTGTATTGTCTGTGATGGACCAAGGCAAAAAGCTCTGCTAGGGTAAAAGCAAGCAAACTTCTATTGCCTGAAAATCTGCTAAATACAGGTGTTATCTACAATGATTTGTTGACTTTTCGTCAGTATTTTTCCATTTCCTCCCTTTTTTCTGTGATTTAATCTCTGTGCATCACATTGACACTAGTTATGCACAACATTTAATGGGACTTTTAATATTAAGTAATCAAGCCAATGCGTATGCAAAATAGGCACTATGCATTTCTCTGATATTTATTCTTTTCAGGCAATTAAGCATTAAATTGTTTGTGCCAATTCAACATGTGGGCACAACACACTCTTTATTTGTCCCACGGAATAAACCTAGCAACAAGGTAGACTTCCCTGTCCAGTTCTCCCAAAATGCCTCCAGTCCCGTCTGCTGGGAAAGTAGTTGAAACCTTACAGCCATACAAACTTGGTCCCCACTACATCTGCCAAGAAGGGCATTAGCTGCATTTTCCTAAACTGGCACAAGGTCATGCTGGACTGATGTCACAAGAAGAGATTTCACACTCAGAGCAGACCTAATTCCATCATTTTCAGGGAAGGACAATTTTTCCACTTAAAGCAGCCTTCTAAGAACACCTTGATAAAATCATGGACACTGGAATGATTTATGACACCCCCAAGCTCTGTAACAATTTTCAGTGGCAAATCTCAAAGATTTCCAAAAAGGAATATGAATGTCTAGACTCATTTTACTGGTAGTAAAAAGGCAACTCAGCAAGTCCATGAGGGAGCCAGAAAAACACAAACCTGGTCTGATGCTTTACATGTCAGGACATACTGCCTACAGTATTATACTGTATTATGATTAGCTGTGGAGAGTCATGCTGTCGTTCTATAAGAATGTAAAATGTAGGTTACTAAACTAGACTGAGACTAAACAGGAATCTGTTCTGTGCATTGGAATGAGAGAAGGACTGGAAATTGTCTGATTCTGGTATTTGCAATCTCATTTTAGAGCATGTGGCAATCACACAGTGCAGCTCGATTCCCAACCAATTGCTCTAGCTGAGAGTCCCGTCATACATTAATTCTCAAACAAAGACTCATACAAGGGCTATCACACAAATTCAGCTTCTCCTTAGAATGAATAATTACAAGTTCTTACCTGTGAAGGGCAAGTCCAAGTCACATATTTCAAATATTAGTCACTAACATGGAGGTAGGATTACCTCTTTAAAAAACAAACAAACAAAAAACCGCACCCACCCCCCAACTGAAAAAAATGAACAAAATACCATTATCAGTCTGAGATATGTAATATTGCTCCTTACCTGCTGAAAGTCTCCAGTAGAAAAGCTAATAATAACTGTTGGAACCACCATGAAACAAGCATTGTAGAAAAGGACACCGTATTTTCCCAACTCCTGTGAAAAATGAAACATGGTGTTTGGAATTACAAGCCATTTGGGAGCAAAATACTAAATATTACTCTGGCAATCCTTCTGACATTATTGTCAATGAACAGACAAAACATAATACAATCCAACTTAAAATACAAGCTTGTGATAGTTGGGTACTGAGCTGAGTTTTCGCTTCAGTCACTTTGTATGCTCAGCAGAATATTACTACTCTGCTATACCCTGAACAGTTTCTGTACAACACCAGCTAGTCAGAAACTTCCCAAGGCACTGGCCCAGAACTGCTTTATGTTAGACTCCACGTAAGTCTCTGCCTGGCCAAGGGATTACCCATTCCATCTACTGCAAATCAACCACGAACGCACATGGCAGAGTGGCTCCCTGGGGCCAGCATAACAGGAAAATTAATGAAGTCTGACTCCTAGATGGAGCATCTGTAATCACTGGTAAATGATGTAACTTCAAGCAATTTGAGGGATATATATCCTGTTGGTTACCTTGCCTGACACAAAAGCAGAAGATTAGGGGAATGAAAAAGGACCCTTCCCTTCCTCCAGATTTGGCCATGTTACTTAGCAAATCTCTCAAGCTTATCTCTTGCTTATAAATTAAATCCTGTATTTTGTAGAAAACTGTGAGGCTGTTAAGTGCTGCTCATTAAGAAAAATACAGAGTCTGGATTTGATGTGACTCCTGAGATTATTAAAACATATATATTTCCACTGTACAGACTAAACCACAAAAGTCAGTGACAAAACGTCCATCCAGAATCTCCAAGACTGCTCTTTGCTATAGCTTGGTGTGTTGTCATGGCACTGTATTTGAAGAGCAGCCTGCTCAATGTTTACATAAAGTATAATGTATCAAGGTATCACCTAATTCTTTCACATACCTGGGTTTGGTGTAGACTTGCTTTTAGATAGCCAAAAAAGATATCAGTTGTTGTGGTTATTGACTCAAACTGGACAGGTCTCTGTTCTTACCCACAAGTTTATGTAACATAAAAACCTCACTTAAAGTGTGCTTCTAGTCAAAAAGTCACCTTCCTTAGATATATACATATATATCAAGTTTACAGGTAAACAATTTGCTTTTGGCTTGGCTTGATTTTATTTTATTAGTCAAAAGCAATGTTTTAAAGCCACTACAAACTCTGCCTAAAAGAACTGGGAGAAAACAAAAACACTGTTTATCTAAGCCTGGCCTGAGATATTAATAACAAGTTTTTCCCCAGCTGTTCTGAATTAAGGATGTATATATCAACTAAAATATGAAAACAAATGAAACTATTAGTTCATAACTGTATGTTCATAAAGTCATATAATAAGTAACCCACTGTTACCATACTGTCATAATGTTAAATTCAACCTAATCAACCCACAGTTACCTTTGGATCGATTTTCTGCTTTGTGTAAACTCCATTGGCTGCTGTGAAGATATCATTTAGCAATACAAAGGTGTAGCCCTCTAGATTAAAAGACAGATCAGACCTGGGAAAGAAATAGTATATTGTAAATAAGCAAACAATATACAAGCATTGCATTACCTTGTTTACCTAGAGAAATACCATAAATGAGGAAACACAAATCCTGAGAATTCCAGCAAGTCATTGGTTTTGCTTTAATCCTTCTTTGTAAATCAAAGTACTTTACACTTCTCCAGTCACAGGACCATCATAAATGAGTCATCAGAGAGTTCCCAGTATTTAGTGCGGAAGTGGCAGGAAATGTTCAGTTTTCATTCTTTGAAAAATTCCATCTGCCTCAATCCTGACAACCTGTCCAATTATTACTGTCCAATTATCTATTTCTTTTAACACAAAAAGTAACTATGGAATAAAGTCTAACTACTTGTTTTTTACAGTCAGACCAGACATATTGTCATCCTTTCTGTTTTGACTAGTTACCTCATGGATATAGGGTAACTCATTTAGTAGGACATGGCTCTATCTGAGTCACATCACATGGAAATTATTTACCTTTGTACATAGCAAATCCAAGAGACAAAAAATAACATTACAGTTCCCGTTAAGTAAAGGAACATTCAAACAGAAAGAAAACAGAGGGGACTAGCAGATGAGTGCTTTGTGAACTTAATCGCACATTTGAACTTGTTCAAAGTGATTTAAAAAATACATACTGACTAACTGAAAACAATATTTGACAACAAAAAAATCAGTCTTTCTATCCAGAACAAGAATATATTTTTCTAAGAGTATTAAAATACACTGCTACTATGAAATAAAAGCAGCATTCCTCACAGTTTTAATTTGCTTCATTTATGATCCTGCAACCACAGAAAACCTAGAGGGGGGAAAGAAGCACCCAAATACTTCCAGCTGGAGTTTAATTTTTCCCTTTGCATTCCTGCACCTCCCAATGATGTCAGTAGAGAGATTTTCCAAATCAACTTAATCCAGAGTAACTGATCTCAACTTAGGTTTACTTGGCACTTAACAAGGAAAAAGTCCTCCTGTGGTCCCTCCTCTCATAACATGACTTTGTATAACAAATGAAAACCTTACCCAGCTGCTATGAAAGCCCCAAGAATGATGGCAAATACGCTGACTATAATACTCAGTGGGTATCGTTTCCTGTAGGCAAAAATTAGACAGTTCACATTTTCATTATTTGAAGTGGAGATTAAATGGCTGTCGGCCTGAAAAGTTTCAAAGTGATTAGTAATCACAGAACATTTAACAGGAGGGCAAGGTCTTGATAACCTCACAGAAGCAATGTGATTGACCATGTGCCACACTGTCAGACTTTGACCCTGACAACAGAGACTGAAAAAGCATTGTGACCATTCTCCTACTAGATAATTTTAAAAGTAAAGATTAAAGGTTTAAAGTAACAGCGCTGAAACAAACTGTAATTTACTGTGTATTGGTATTCATAATGGACATCTTTCAGTGTCTTCCAGTAATCCAATAAAGGAAAATCACTACACATATCTCATGGAGTTTTTCATCCCACCTTTCTTGGGGAAGATGCTGTACAGCACACTAGCTCAGCTATTTTTCAAATAGATACTTACTTTGAAGTCATACTGAAACCTTTCACTTGAAGGGGAAAGCACAGAAGCTTATGATATTCTTCGCTATGTCTACATCAGCACTGCCACAGAGTAGGGAAAAACATACCATAAAACTATTCTGCTTCTTATACCTGTATTACTTTATTTATAAATGTCTTAAGTACTTATTTTTGCAACATACTGCAATGTGCCTTACAGACATTCTGCTAGTCATTCTCTCAGGCCAGTCCCCATCTCTGAGCTGGCCTGTGAGAAAAGATACATCAAAACAAAACGTACAATGCTCTTGCAGAAATCTGTGTGTCAAAGAAGCACAGCTGTGGACCACTGTCCCAACAACAAAGCCGTATGCAGTCTCTAGATATATTAGGCTTTTATCATAATGACTCTAGACAGTAACAACCCAAACTTTGACTGCTTTTCAAATCCTGAGTTAAGCCAGCATGGACTCTCTGGAGTCCTCTCATTTTCAGCCCTGAGGAAATACACTGCAGCAGTCTGTATGAATACAGTGTTCTGCTGTTAAGCTTCCCTTAGGTTAGGATGTTGCTTGCACTTATACATCACATTGCTGTAGTCCAGCTGAGAACTGATGACAACCTCACCGACTCGCACCTTCCTCGCTTGCGGGAGTCCTCAGGCCAACAGGAGAAGACAGCAAGTTCTGCTTTCCATGTGAGAACTTACAACTAGAAAAGAATCCTGGAGCATCCCCAAATATCAATCACATTGATCAACTGCTGCTTCAGCCAAAAGGAGATGACAGTCTACTTGGGGGCTTTTTGAAAAGCCCTTCCCCTGACCATCACTCTCATGTTGCCTGGGTTCAGCTTCAGCAAGCTGCTTTTCCCCTTGTGACCTCACCTTAACCAATAGATAGAACTATGACGGTGACAAAGTATGATGTATTTATATTCCTGTTCTTCCAAGTCAGTACAACTGAAACTAGTAATCCCAAGCTGCAATAGCATACACTTCTTGATTTCTCATTAAAAATAAAGGAGGTATCCATAATTAAGGAGTTTTCTGATCTAACAGCACACTGGTAGGTACCACTTTGCTTCATTAAATGGGTACATTTTTAGACTTGAACCAGAAAGCTACATAAGCAGACTGCCATACTATCATCACTGTTCTGAGACATAAGGATCTGTCTGTTTGAAGCAGTTTGCAGCTTAGGGGCCTCCGAGGTGACACACAAACCATAACCACTAAAAGTGTCTGAGCTGTCCTCTGCTTACCCGATTATTCCGCAACAGTCAAGAGAATGAGCTGTGTAAATTAGAGCAAGCTGAATTTTTTTCCTCCTGTACTCACTAATATGTATCTATGTCTTCAAAAAAAGCTACATAAAACCACTTTCTTTGCTTTTCTCTATTTGTCAGTAAAAATCACTCATTCAGTATTCTGATGAGATGCCACAAGTAATCCATTTGATACGATCCAAGATAAAGGTATCTTAAATGAAAAAAAAAAAAGGATCACCCAAGTATGATGATTTCCAGCAGTAAAGTAAGTGGAATGGTAAACTTCCTGAGCACTGTAAACATCGGCAAACTGTCAAAAAAAAAAAAAAAAAAAAAAAAAAATCCAAGCATAGCATCAGATTAACAGCATTTTTATGTTGTAATTCTTATCTGATTTTACTAACCAGAAGATGAAACCATTAGTCCAACAGTAAGCAATCAAAGCAAATTCCCAGCCACGTAGCATATATTAAAAAATGTCAGTCTGACACTAGGGGCAGATTAGATAATCAACTCACTGAAAAATAATAAGATTTGCCAATTTGTAAAACAATGCAATTGGCTACCTTCTAAAAGGTCCCACTGCATCAGCAAAATGGAATATAGAAGCTATTTTCTACCTAGCATAGCCCCTGTGAAATAATTCTTTCTGTAGAATTCATGGGCAGGGTAAATAAAAAAGATTTCTGTTGTAAACTTAGAGGACATGCAATAAACCTGTCTCTGAAAACATATAACAGAAATAAAATACAAAGCAAACATGCTTAGTAGACATGCTCTACTTTGAAAAAAATAAAATAAACCTGTTAAGAAAAAATCAGAGAAAGTACAAGAAAAATGAAAGGTGGGACCAGCTGTAACTACCAAACAGCTACTTTTGAACAACATATTGTTGGTCTTCACAAAGTAATACAGTTGGAAACCTTATTGATTTGAGAAAACACTTGCATCTGACACTTTGGAAATCTGACAGTATGGCCATATGGACCAATTAATCCTCTGTTTAGATAACTATTAGCAACTGCATTAATGGATTATACAAATCCTAACACAGAGTTTAATCACTTTACAACAGACATTTTGAAGTTATGCATAAGATCATCTACACCTTACAGACAACCCATATAAGGTGGAAAATTCCATAATGTAAACCTCACATAATATAACAAAACGCAACGTAACAAAATGTTAATTGTAGAAACACTGCAGCCATTCTTATTTTTCTGTTATAAAAATTAGTTACCAATAGTAAATGTAAAAGAGGTATGTCAGCCATAGGAGGAGGACATGGTGCACTTAATGTTTAAAATAACCTACTAAACTTTTTAAAGTTACAGTTAGGGAAATGGAAAAGATGAACCCATGAATCAAACTTTTACAGAATTGAAACTACTTCCATATTCACAATGGCTGAAGTGCTACTAAGGACAGTACTGCCAAAGTCCTTATGTCTGCCTGAACAGTCACTTCAGTGGAACAACTTCTGAATTTGTACAATGAAGATTTGCATAATGACGTGACTAATGTTGCTAGTCAGAGAAAATTAATTCTATAAATAAAAAGAAATGTAAACAAATTAAAAGTCATACATTTTCTCTCCCAGCATCTGTCTTAAAGTTATGAAATGCTGAAAACCTGCAAAAATCTCCATTTTGGTTTAGCTTACTACCAAATCCTCAGGAGCCTGTAATAACATACAAGAAACAACCACAATGGTAGTGCTGTATCCTGCAGTCCTGGTGCAGTCCTCATGCTTCTGCACTCCTCTGCCACAGAAAATGTGGTTGTTCCATCTATTACAGCAGGTCCTCTACATAACTTATACCTTTTTAGCACTAGCATGGAAGCAACTCTCATGGATCTACGCTTATGGGCATACAGGTGCCTGGGAACTCTTCAGCAATCTCCCCAAAACCTGCTTTTGGTGCTCAGCAGGGCTAGGCCACCGCCACCACCCCACTGCACAGCAGTTTTTCCATCTCTTCATGATTCCTAAATAACCTGCACCGACATCATGGTACAAATCTTTCCCTTATTCTCCTTCCTTCAAAAACATCTTTTTTATAGCTTTCAAACTCTCTGGTTAGGACACCCAGGAAAAGCTGGATGCTTTGGTGTGACAGGAAAGTGAAAGCACTTTCATTGTCACAGGGGAGTATTGTGATTTTCTGTCAGTACAGGCCTGGCTAAGCTCCGCTTAAAAGAAGCATATAACTTGTAAACAGATCAAATGTTTGGTTAAGAATGTTGTAATAATACCAGGAGTTTAGACAGACAGACAGACTTAATATGCATTTCAGTCCCTATGCAATGCTATTCGTTAGTGTTTATATTTTACCCCCACAAAGGAAAGGGTAAAATCAACAGTCTACTTATAACTTCCATTTACTGTACCTGAGTTTGCTGGTACTTGATAATCCACTTATGTGGTTTCCAACATAAATCAGAGGCAGAGGAAATAACTGTGATAAAATTAAAAGCACAACTCAGATTATTATGTTTTGAAGCACTGTTAAGAAACTTTACTTGACAGAATTTGATAACTGTAATATCAGATGTACTTTTAGCAAGAAAGAGGGTTTTTTTAAGGAAAAAAATGTAACTATGCTGCAAACTGATCTGCAGCTCTTGTTCATGTGACCATTCACCACTACAGCTTCACTGATTTCATTAGAAGAGTCACAATCTACCTCTAATGAGACTCAGACTCCACTTAGAGTAAATGTTAATCAGTTTTAATTACTGTAACCCTCAGATTAATACCCATCCTAATATTTGAATTTTAGGTATAAAAGTAATATTAATAACAGTAGCTAAATAAGCAACAGAACAGGTGGAATAAAAGAACGAATAAACTTCAAGTATGCTGTGCTTCTCTAGGTACTCCACATATATTAGTATTCCTGGAAGATACCCCATTTTAGATCTACCCAACAAATTATGCTATGCGAGACACTAGAAAGGAAAGGTAAGTATTTAGTGGTAAATTAAACTTTACCTTTTCCAGCTTCTAGCTTAATGAGACTGACTCACACAGAAACATACGGGCCCTAACACAATACAGAGAACCAGTAACACAACTTCAGAGCCTTAAGAAAATGTACAAGAAGTCAGAGATCCCTACACAATATTCAGATGCAGCTCAAAGCTGTTAATTCTCCCACCACAGAAAAGTTGCAAAAGATTAAAACCAACCAAAGTAATCAAAGGGGACAAAGGTGGTGTGTACATCTAGTCCCATTCACTATCAGTCAAGTGGAGCTGAAATGGCAAAAAGACAAAACAAATCCTCTATCCTAACACATGTAATAGCTGCTGCTTTTGTGCCTATACTTGTTTCGGGAGACATTGTTTGTTGGAGGCTACGCCCTCTCAAAGCACTGTGTGCTGGAAAAGCACACGGAGGAGTGGGCTGCATTTCATCTATGTTAAAAATTCTGCATTTCTTTTACAGCGAAGAGGATAGAGGAGAAAAGTGTCACAGAAGTTAACGATAGTTAAATAAAGTTAACTTTTAAGTGAAAGTAACAGTAAAAGTAGATAGGACTATAAAGTAAACAGGAGTATAAGTAACAATAAATGTTCAGCCTGTCAACATAAGTTTGCAAAAAATTTGCAATGCACTATCTCTCCTGCAAATTTTTACTTAGAAAAATTTGTTTTATTTCATTCATAGGATGAAAACAGAGCTGACATTACCTTCTCTTTCCTCTGAAATTTGTCTACTGTAAAGACAAAATTACAAAATCCAGCACAACATCAGAGATCAATGAAACATTTACTTAAAAAGGGTCAAGAACTCCAAAGCTTCGTCACTGAAATAACTACTTAAGACTCTAGCTGAAAGCACTGAGGACATAAACCAGTCTGGGAGTGAAAAGCAATGACAATATTAGTGTCAATGAAAGCAAACGTTGTCAAAAGGATAAAGTCTCAGTCTAAGGGTGCTTTAAAAAGTAAAGAAATCAACAATGAGCAATCCAGCCTAGTCAAATCCAGCACTACAAGCAATATGCAAGTCCTGGATGCTGCAGCGTTGACTGCTCCCAGCATATCCAGGAAAGTCTTCCAAAGGATAAATATTATTAAGACAAAGAAAATGGGTGCTGTATTTTTTTAATGCCTTTGTACTGATGTTAAAGTGAAGGCAACAGCAGAGAGGGAGAGTAGTGGGACTGGGGGAGGTGGAGGGAAGAAACTCCTCAAGGTCTCAACAGGTTGCTTATACGCAGAACTCAAAACTACCTACTGGGAAACCTTCTTCTTTAATATTTTGGAAAAAACAAGGATTGTCCACTTTATAATCGATGCTATAGATATTCCTACAAGATTTTCACATGCAGAAATGCCAATGATTTCAACATGCATTAAGAATAAACAGCATTCACCAATGCCTGCGAGACGTTCATAGGAAACCTCATAACCAATAGTAAGACAAGATTCTGCAATGAAGATGCTGGCCTGAAAAGCTATGATATCTGAGCCCTGTAGCAGAGGTGGGAGCTAACACTCCCTGCATCTCTGACCAAACACTGACCAATACCCTGCAACAAGATATAAATCCAGAGGCTTATGCATCAAAGTAAAGTTCCAGCAACATTGCATACGGATGCAAAAATCTACACGGATCATTGCTGTAGTCATTTCAGATCCTAGTTCCCAATCTGAGATAATAAAAGATCCTCTCATATTTTCTCTGTCCTGCCTCTTTAGACCATACACACTTAAGGTCTGTATGATGCAGCTAGTCTCTACCTACAGTGTTTTCAGTGGGCACTACTTTAGCCCTTCCTACGGAACATAAATCTTACACTTGGAGTCAACTGTTGTTCAGGTTTTTGGTCTACTGCATATCCTTTTTCTATTGTTTTATCACAGGTCCCACTCAAATTTCCAAGGACCCTTTCTCCCTTCATGCTGTGATCAAAATTCTTTCTTAAATACAGATGTCCCATTGATCCCACGGGGAGCTGTATACATCCAGAAAAATACTTCAGGAATCTGAAAGAGTTACTCCAGCTGTATGAAGGTACAGCACCCTTTCCCATTTACTGCGTAACAAAATGGCACCAGATTTCTCTACAAAAAAAAGGCCAGAATACTGCAGTGAAATTAAAATGATCAAATCCAATATTAAATGAAACAAAGATACAATCACAAACAAGTGCAAAATTTTTTCTGTTCTTCTTTTATATCTTGTCTCCATAAGAAAGAATGCCACTATAAGAGCTAACATTTTCTTATTAATATCAGGACCTACACAATCCTTACCTTAACAGGTATACTTTTGTCAAAATCAGGGAAGTGAACAATCTTATTTAATTTTGACACATACAAGATAAGTATAGTGGCTGCCATCTAAAAAAAAAGAAAAAAGAAGTCATGTAAGAGCAAAACTGTAATGTATGAATGAAAGAACCCCTTCAAAGAAAAATCTTTATATGCATTTGACAAATGCTAGGTATAACATATTTCTTTCAAAGAACACCACAGCACACAATTAATAAACTGGAATAACTTTATTCTTATCAATTTTGCCAGCTATTTATTTAAAACTACAAGATAGACATATGTTTTACTAGCTTGAGAAAATTAGCGGCACCCTGTGAAACAATGCATGCTGAGAAGGAGCTGAGAAAATAAACAGGACAGGATCCCAAAATAATGATGTTATTTTCACTCAGAGTGTTCTTTAGTCTGCGGAATCATTCCTACAGCTTTTTTGGTACTGCAAGACAGGAGTTGTGCATTGATCAGTCTGTTGACAACATGAGGAAGAAATGATAAAGATACAGACAGAATGAAGGAGAATATCTGAGCAACCCCACATCATAAGAGTTAAAGATGGCCCCAGAGAGGGAAAAAAAAAGTTAAAATTTCCTTTATACAAAAATACAATAATTGGCTATCTAGAGAATGGGGTGGAGTCATGTTCTGCAGACTAAAGCATTATACCATATTATATGCACTTTACAAAGTGTTCAGGGAAGTCTTGGAAGGATCAGTCAACAAAAAATGGAAATGCCATTGAGTCTTAGGTTCTGCAAAGAAACAAAGCCATATCATTGCCCTTAACATAGTCTTTGGCTTCCGCTGAAACATGATGTGTGGTTCCTTGAGCAGTCTGGATGTGTGAAACTCTCTTTCCCCTCTCGCACAGCAAAGACTTTACAGGACATTTTACTCTCTTCAGCACCAAACAGCAGAGATGTCAGACTTGCATTACCCTGTTTTCACCTCTTCCTTACTAACTCTTAGCTTGCAACCTTGGCAGAAAGTATATTCTCTCTTTTAAATTTGCCTAAACCATACTTGTTTCAAGGCTCTATCTTTCCCAGCTATGCCTCTGCAGAGTCACACATTCTTTACGGACCACGTACACAGACGTTTGAGGTTTGTTTTTACTATGATGCCTACTGACAACAAAAATAACAAAAACCTATTTCTGCTGCAGTACTCCAAATTGCCCACAGGCAAATAAGGCAACAAAGAACCAAAATTGTGTGGTAGTCCTACTGTAAAACTACTGGGAAAGGGGGAAGATATTTATAAGGAAATACACAGTTTTTTTACAGATAGGGGCAATATCTCTGCATATAATCCACAAATGCTCCAGAACTCTCATAGGATCTATGCATTTGGTAGAACAAATCTTGACAGTTTTGAAGGCCAGATCTCTTAATTACTGATCTCTACAAGGGGAAATAAATGGCATTTCCAGTCCTTTACTTTACCCTTCCCAGGCAATAGTTTTGACTTGAGCTGAAACTTCCTTGATCTCACTAAAACAAATCACTCTTCCTTACAGCATATCTAATCCAGAAGACAAGCAGTGCAGTGTAGCAGAGATTTCCCCCCCTAAAATATATCTCTGTGAAACATTAGTTTAACGCACAAAATAATGAGTAAATTTAGTATGATTTACTTGTGAACATACCTGTCCAATTCCAAGAAACATTGGTGATGGGAAGCTGAAAAGCATAAACAGATATTTAGTACTGAGAAAGGAAAAAAAAAAGAAGGGGAAAAAAAAAAGAAAAAAAAAAGTTTAATTTTAGCACCAAAGTCAACAACTGGACATGTGGATGACTGGCCTGTCTTTCAGAAGAGCTCAGGAACTGCTACACTTATTGGAGTCCTAGTATTTTATTTCTGTAGCAAAACGCAAGCTGCATCCAACTAATATAGCATAGGCACAGTTGATCAATTCTAATTTGCTCACTGTTTTGGGGATATTTGTAAGTGAAGGTAACACACTTGGAGAACTCTAACAATGTGTAATTTTTTGAGTGGCCTCACATATACAGTATACATCCTGAGATGGTATAGTAAGTTAAACCTCTTGCACTTGCCCTAACTTGGAAGCTTACCTCCACAGCCCAAACACACTAAAAATATGTTTTTGTGAAAAGAAAGTACCTAGGTAAATGTTGTAGAAACATCTGTTGTCTGCTAAAACAGCTAAATTCCTACCACACCCCTTCAGTTAGCTTTAGCTGAAAGCATGGGTACTTGAATGTTAAGAAAGCAGAAACTTTAGCAGGACACCTGAAGACCATAAGCAGCTCCATTTTTTTCCCTAATTCTACATAAAGTTAAAACCAATAAAGGTGTGGCAGTAACTGCTAATTCTCTGTATGCATACTGAAATATACGTGAAGAAGTTATTTACGATGGATGGCTGCTTTATGCCATAACCAGCAGTGTCTGGAGCCTCTTTGCCCAGAAGCCTTAGGTGTCAAGGAACTCCCTGAATGTGACAGCTCCTGCTGCATCCCAGGAGTCATGCAGCATTTTGCTGGACTGCACCGTCAGGGATGGTCACACACAAACCTGCATTCAAGGAATCTAAATAAACCCCATTTAATTCTCTGTGCACATCTGCACTAACAAACGCCTGAGGAGGGTCCACGTTCCCAACAAGCTTTGTAATCTTCCATTATCAAGGCTCCTTGAGGTTGCGGCTCTTTATCACAGAAGCCACCAGGAATATACACTATACTACTGCATGGTGTGCTGAGAAACATACATCTCAAATAAGCACCACTGGGACAGGAACACAGTATTAGCAAAAGAAAGAAGTGCCCTGAATTGCAGAAGGAAGGCCATAAGGACACTGGAATCATAACACAGATAAAGAGTTAGGAGCGCCCAGCAGCAAAAGAGAATCCTGGACATAGAGGTATTGGGGGGAAAAAGGGAAAAAACCCCAAAGAAACAGAACTTCCATTTGTAATCATGTGACACCTAAACTGTGGTTTGTACTTTAGCTACACCATATAAATACGGAGTCTTCACTCATCTGTACTACACAGATTTTTCCAGCCATTTTTGATTTGCAGATAGCCCTAAACATTCCCAGCAATGCTGTAAACTCTTGATACAAAACTTGGGCTTATTGAAGGGCATGCTGTCCTTGACTATCTTTCACAGATGTGTTAGACATATGCCAGGGACTTATAGGGAGCTGCAGATTGTATTATGAAAACCACTATAAAGCAAAATCTCAACGTGCCTCATGTACCATTTCTGGGAGTTGTTATATACAGCTGTTATGTGTTTGAATAGCACTCAATGTTAGAAAATAACGGCAAGTTTTGGTTTTTAACTTTTTTCCTTTTGTTTTGTTGACTTTTTTCCTTTTTTGTTTTTAGTTCATAATGACTTAAACACAGCAAAACCAGAGCAAACCTTTTAAGTAAAGAATATTAGCATTGAGAGGACCACAGCTACAGGACAACAATTCCGTATGGGACACCCCATCAAATCACAGATGTAGTTCTTCAGTGTTTTTATGGTTAAGAGATTTTCTAAAGTTCACCTTTCGTTTCTGGCCACCGCAGAAAAGAAAGATGCCTGCAGGAAGGCAAAGAGATCGTTCGACAGGAACAGTCAGGGGAAACGCTGTTTGTTTTCCTGAAGGGTGGTCCGAGCTGGCGCGACCTGCAAAACGCCAGCATCGGCGCTGGGAATAACGGAAGGCCTTCGAGGAAAAGGCTGGCACGCTTCAAAAACACGCCTGCCACCGGCTCAGCGGTCGGGCGGTGTTGCAGAAGGGGCACGTACTGGGCATAAACGGGGTCTCAAATGGCAGAAACCGACCCGGGCCTCAGCGCGTTCCCTAACATCTCTGCTCCTAAGGCGCCCGTGCCGGTGCGCCAGCCGGTTGCCCCGGGACCCGAGCTGCACCGACGCCCCTGGGTTAGGCTAACGGGGATGAAAACGCTTCCCCGGCCGGCGCTGCGGCGCGGCCCCGCTCCGCTCCGCTTCACTTCGGGAGCGGGGTACAACCTGCCCTCGCCGAGAGGAGAGCGGCACCGCGGCCGGCCCCCGGGAGGGCTGGGCCGGAGGCGAGGCGAGCCGGCGCAGGCCCCGCCGCCCGGTCCGCCGCGGCCTGCGGCCCGGCCCGCGCCGCCTGCCCTCACCTGTAGGCGCTGAGCAGGGCCTTGTTGACCAGCACGATGAGGAAGGAGCACGTCCCGTAGAAGAGGGCGGAGAGCACCCTGGGCAGCACCGGGGTAGCGGCGGCGGCCGCCGCCTCCCCCGCGGCCTGCCCGGCGCTCATGGCGGCGAGGAGCGGCGGCGGGCAGGGCCCCACGGCGGGCGGGCGGGCGGCCGCCCGGCCGGGCCGCTCCCCCCCTCCCTCCCTGCTTCCCTCCCTCCTCCCCCGCCCGGCTCGGCCCGGCCCGGCCCGCCTCGGCCCCGAGCGGCGGGGCGGGCGGCGGCCGCGGGGCGCCCCCTGGCGGGACGGGCCGCTGTGCCGAGCCCGGGCGTGGGGGCCTTGGCGGCGGGGGCCGCGCCGCGCCTCCCCCCCCGGACCGGCCCTGCCCGGCCCGGGCCGCCGCCAGGGTCTCCGGCAGCGGCAGCTCACCGCCACCGCGGCGTTTCGGGGCTCGGCCGAAAGTACTGGGGACAAAAATGCATCGCGACGTGCTGCCGCCTCCGGGGAGGCTATGCCCGCAGCGCGGCTGCCCCGGATTCACCGGTCGCCCCCTGCCACCATCCGACACCGGCTTGCTGCTTCCTAAACCGGCCTCGTGGGAAAGGAGTTCAGCGTCTCCGAGCGCTCGCCCCCGGGGAAAGGGAGAGCTTCGAAGCTCCCGAAGGCCGGCGGCTTCCACGGGCCCTGGCCCCCTCCCCGCCGGGCCGAGGGTCGCCGCAGCACACCGGGCCTGGGCCTGGCTTCAGAGGAACTCCCACAAGTCTGTCAAGACTGTGGAAGAGCTCTAAAAAATCTGCTTTGGGTGGTTAACTCGTGTCAGATTTCAACAGGCAGGGAAAATGAACACCTTCGCCCTCTGTGGCAAGTCAGGCCGACAGGATGACAGAAACGAGGAAGAGCCCAAGTACTTAAAAATTACCAAACGGCACAACTAAACTTGAAAACTGGACCACGTTTTTATTCAAAGCATCTATTAAAATGACAGCATATCCACTCTTCTGCTGTTAAGTCATGCCAAACTACAACTTCAATCGTTTGAAGCACTGAATACTTCAGCATTTCTTGTATGTAATCACTTCTTCATAAAACAGAAAGCAGTCTTCCACACCTCAATTTTTTTTTTTTTTTTTACTTGGTATTTTACCCAAAACTTGTCACAACACAAAACTGCTTCAGCTGTCTGAATTCTGTCTACAGCCAAGTACAATTCAGTGTACTCATCATACTTGAAGAAATATGCTGCAAATTGCCCGAAGCATTACAGCTGACTGGGAAAAAAACAACTTAAAAAAAAAAATCAATCCTAATGAAGTAAGATTATGACTCCAGCCTGCAACTGGCTGGCAATTACACAGTCTTGTGCCCTGTGAAATACTACTCAGGAGTGAATCTGACTGATGACTCAGAAGTACAACAGTGAGCTCTGGGCTCATTCTGGAATGACACTTATTTGCATGAGGCCAACTGAACAGTGAAAAGCATGCAACTTATTTGAGAAACTCCAAACCAACACAGGCAAATTACCAGTTTTACATAGGCTAGGAAGCCTAGAATGACTACAGAGTTTCATACTTTTAAGCCTAAAAGACTTAAAACAGAAACAAATGAGACTGATAGCAGCTCGGTTTAGGAGCCGAAAGCAAAAGTTAAACTGTATCACTCATGCAAAATTATTTACATTCCATGAAAGTGATTTTTTTTTTTTTTTTTTTTTTTTAGTTATTCAATTACTCTTTAGTTAAGTGCATCGATACTCAATTTAAACAAACTGGGTTAATGAGATTTTCAACCATAACAGGTTATCAATTATCAGAGAACATAATCCAACAGTTGCAGTTGCTGGTATAAAATAACACTACTTTTCTGGAATAGCTGTATGCATCTGGTCAGTCTATAACAAGTGATTGATAAAATGATTTCTTCCTCTTGTTTAAGCGAGAGGGAAAGTGGCTTCCCTTCTTATCTGAATCTCTTAACCTTCAACGAGAGGAAGGAGTTAAAGCAAGCAGGTCAGTAAATACAAATTATTAATATCCCCTATAGCAGTAGCTTAACAAACAAACAAACAAAAAACCAACCAACGCCCTGCCCCCTCCCCCCCAAAAAAAAAAAACCCACACCAAAAAGTTCTATCTGAAAACAAAGTTTCATTAGCATATTAGGACTCTCTGGTTGCCTTCAAAGCAAAATACAGAAAAATATCACCATGAGACAATGCTATTTGAAAGTATACAACATTCACGAAGTGACAAGATATACTGCTAAACATTTTATATCAGCATCTGAGTACTACGCAGCATTCTGTAACTTCATTTATTTGGGAAATACATGAAATCACACTGTTAACACGCTTGTAGCTATCTTTGGAAGCCTATTTTCTAGTTGTATAGTGAATACTCTTATGCAGTGTTTAATTGATAGCTGTGCTACAGTTAGTGAAGACAAAATTGGCATGTTATCCTGAAGTAAAGCAATAAGGTGGCTTTATGCACAGAAAGTACGGAGGCTTCTATTTGCTAATAATCATATAAAAGCAATACTTCAAAACTTAGTGTTTGCTAATAGGAAATCTAGAATAGTTTACTACAAATCCATACCACCCTGTAAATATCCCCTTTAATAAGAAAATCAAGTGCCAAATCACTACAGGGTCCAAAAATATCTGAAAAAAATACTACCAATTGTTTACCTTTGTCTAGACTTTGCAAGACTAATCATTTTCAGATAAACCCAAAAATGTGCAAAAGTTCCTAACGTCACATGTTAGGAACAACAAGTGCTACCAAGAAATTCTGCTGAAATCAAATCAGAAAACTTAAAACAGCAAAGTCAAGCCTCATACCTTGAGCAGTCAGATCTTAGTTTCCTGCATGAAGCAGTTTCTTCCCCTCTACAGGTTGAGATAACTAAGCTTAGATAACTGATATCTGAGATAAGCTGAGATAACTCAGTGATACTGACATTAGAAAAAGTTTCACTACTGCTTAACCATAACTTCAGCCCTATCACTTAATATAAATTTGCTTAAACTGCCAGATAAATACTTTTCTTTTTGCCAGCCTTCTTTGGCCACGTGTACCATTCTGCTAATTGCGAACACTTTGTTCAGAAAGTGCTTCCTGTGAAAACTGCTTCAAAATAAATGAGTTAACCTTGCAAAATCTAGCTCCCCACAACACGTAAATTTGTCAACCCTGCATTATGCAGTCCCGTATTTACAAAATACTTAGAAACTTTACATCTGTCTTTTACCTTACAAAAAGTGCAATTCTCTCACCCCATGTTATGGGGCAACAACATTCTTCATAAATTCTACAGAATAGCAGCCTATGATAAGCAAATAAGGTGCTTAGCTTATGCTCAGGATCTAACTGGTTAAGTACCACCAGGAAGTACGCTTTGTATAGGCAGACTCTGTTCCTATGTATTGTCACATGGGTGCCACAGCTAGGTTTGCAAGCTCAATGAGAGCCAGCGCACCATGCATGCGCTCACGCTGTTCCTGGAGGCGGCGGCAGGCAGCTGAATGAGCGCTGTTTTTCTCTTCATCCTCCTCTTCATCAGACTGAAGATATTCCATCGGGTCCTGCTGTTCCTGATCCGTCTTCTGGATTGTTTTAGTTTTCAAAGCAGGAGCACGCTGTTCTCTAGTCTCCCAGTATCTACAAAATCAAATGTGGGGAACGCTTTTAAAATATACACAACTGACTCACACACCAACAATTCAAAGATGGCAAAAACCTCCCAAGTACTCACTTGCATCCGACTAAGCACTGCATTTGGCTTTATCTTTCAGCCCTTATATGGTAGAATTTAAAGGTGTCAGAAACCTCCTTTATTCAGTATTTTAAGTGTAAAGGGCCCAAGTGAACATCTGTTCACTTCTACATGGTGTTCCCAGCAGGGGTTTCTCCCTTTGCCTATGCAGTTGTTGCCACTCATGCAGATGCAAATTCAGCAAGACTGTAGCACTAACTAACAAGGTATGAGCCGGTGTTGATCAAGTAAAGTGAAGCATTTAAGCAAAGAAAAAAAAAAAAGATAATAAAACATCTCATTAGGAACTTTGTCTTGACCAGGAGTTCACACTTCTTTAAGGAAAGGCAAGGCTGGGCTTATTTGTACTGGAGTAACAGCTGGTTTTGGTTTGTTGGGGTTTTTTTTCGCCCTAAGAATAAAATGCTCTCTCAGACCAGCCTTACAAGTATTTAGAGAAAGATGACACCATGAGGAAACTTACTTTGCTAGCCACTCAGCCACAGCTTTATTGTCAGCTGTCTGCTTCTTAGTCAGCCTGTCTGTGAGCTCTTCCCTCTTCAGTCGGGCATATGGATGTTTGGGGCAATGACGGTTTGCATGCGTGAATCTGCTTAAACAGCCTTAAAAAACACAAAGTGACAATGAAGAACACATTACAGAAAGCAGCCAACCAACGAGTCAGCATAACATCTGTGGGATGAAGATGCTGCTGAATCCAACCTTCTTTATTCACAGAACCCGAGGTCTGGTTGAAAACGGCAAGCTCTAGTTGCAAGGTTCATAACAAGGTCTATCATTTTATACACTACTATCAACTGACAGAATGTCCTGGTTTCAGCTGGGATAGAGTTAATTGTCTTCCTAGTAGCTGGTACAGTGCTGTGTTTTTGAGTTTGGTGTGAGAAGAATGTTGATAGCAACAACTGAAAACATCAGTGTTAAGTAAAGTCTAGTCTTAAGTCAAGGATTTTTCAGCTTATGATGCTCAGCCAGCAAGAAGGCTGGAGGGGCACAAGAAGTTGGGAGGGGATACAGCCAGGGCAGCTGACCCAAACTGGCCAAAGGAATATTCCATACCATGGGATGCCATGGGGTGAGTAGGGGTAGGGGGATCGCTGCTCAGGGACTAACTGGGTATCGGTCCGCAGGTGGTGAGCAATTGCATTGTGCATCACTTGTATATTCCAATCCTTTTATTATTGCTATTGTCATTTTATTAGTGTTATCATTATTAGTTTCTTCTTTTCTGTTCTGTTAAATTGTTCTTATCTCAACCCATGAGTTTTACTTTTTTTCTTCCGATTCCCTGCCGCATCCCACTGGGTGGGGGGGAAGCGAGTGAGTGGCTGCATGGTGCTTAGTTGCTGGCTGGGGCTAAATCGCAACACAGAATTACTGATAACCTACTCACATAATAACATAGGCAATCCTTGGATATATATTTGCATGATTATACAGATTCTGTGTGGCTCCTCCCTTCCCTAGAAGCTCCTCCAAAATTAAAACCCAAAGCTTTTATGGATCTTTGCTGCGTGAATGTGCATACATTTCTAGTACTAGACTGACCCTAGTTCTGAAAGCTGCAAATTGTTCTCTGATGGCTCACCATTCTCGGAGCAGACGAAAGGTTTCTCCCCTGTGTGGAGACGCTGGTGAGTTTTGAGCTGCCCACTCTGAACAAAGGCTTTCCCGCAATCTGGGTAGTCACACAAATAAGGCCTTTCACCTTAAAAATAATAACAGAACAGATTTATGAAAGATGAATGTAAAAGAAGTCATAGTATCCAGTGGTGGTCCCTGGCTTGAGACTTAAGGAAGCAAGCTCTCCTTTTACCCACTCGGACGCTTGCACCTACCTAAAAAGCCCTGGCATACCAAATAGCAGAGATCCACTTTTACCCCGAACAGATCTTTACTTTGGAGCACATGCTCAATGCCTCAATACTACTGGGTAACACAATTACGTCTGGGGGCAGGGGGTGGGGTGGGGATGACACGACCAAAATTGTATTTTTCCTTGTCATATTTTCTGATTCAAGACTCTTGCACAGCTCTACGTAAGCTTTGTCCCATGAAGCTACACACCTACAGAGCAAGAAATATATGAAGTGAAATGAGTAAACGGACAAGTAATGAAATTCACATTGTAACTAGATAAATTTTATCCTTAACATAGCCTGAACTAGGGTAAAATAACTGAGGTCAACAGTATAGAAACATACGAAATTGTAGAAACATCTCATTAGGGAAGACTATTTGAGAAAAGTTGTATCAGGTACATGGAGGTCCCAGAGAAACTTATTCCAGACTTAAGCCAATAAAGTTTTCTGAGGCCAGTCATCAAGTTAGACTTCCCCCATGCAAACCACAACGAGAAGAACAGAGACAGCAGGTGTCTCCTCCCTCAAGAGGATCTAACTGTATTCAACTCTGCAAAGGTATGCCATGCCACTGCTACTCAGGAGGGATGACGAAACGGGGGTGATGCTGACTTGCTAAGAGGAATAACACCAGGGTAAGCTCTGCTCACTTAAGCAGTTCATACAACTTCAACACCTAATACAGTCAAGTGAAATAAAAACATATTTTGACCAAAGCGCATGAGGAAACTGCTGTTTAATATTAGTATTTAGATTAGTCTTAGTGACTTGAATCAGAACAAGAGACTGTGGGAGCCAAGGTTTTTCTGGGGTTTCGTTTGGTCGGTTTGGGTGTTTGGGGGGGGGGAGTATTGGTGGTCGTGTCCTTATTGTGAGCTACATTAGTTCACACTTTATTGCAAATACAGAGTCCTGTTGGAACATGAATAAAAAAACCAACCAACACTATTTGCTTAGTTTAAAAAACCAGCATCATCTCCTGTTCAGTTCAAGCTCAGCTGGGTATTGAGTAAGTTGATCCCACATTTAAACTTAACTGCGAGTTGCCTTCTACGTACAGCTCAGTAAATTAGTGCTTCACCCCAGAACACAAATTCTAGGTGGTGGGAGAGACAACTGGATGGTGACGTTAAGCATTTGAACTCTTTTCCCAACGTTTAAGCTACACTTGTAGGGTGTTACACTGCCCAAGTTATCATCCACCTTTTAAGCTACTGTCTCCTCATACAGCTAAACTTCAATTGCTGTGTGAAAAATACACCAGCAAAAAGGAAGCAAATCACAGAGAAGAGGCAGCCAGAATAAACAGCGCTACCACGTACAGAGCACCACGATCTAGAAAAGTTCTTCCTCTCGCAAAGTAAGCCTGTGACGGCAGCAGATAAAATATTTACACTGTTTGCCTACTCTATTACAGCCCAAACTGCTGCTACTCTTCTCCATGACGAACACAGTAACAAAGACTTTGATTGCACTAACGAGCACTGGAAGAAGAGCCTGATTAATTTGACAGTTACAGCAAAATATTAACAGGTCGAATTTGTTGGGTTTTTCTGCGGGTTTTCTTTTTTTTGTGTTTTTTTTTTTTTAATTGCAGGTTTGGTGGGGTTTTCTTGGTGGTTTTTTTTGTTTTGTTTTGTTTTTTAATTCCTTCGCTGCTGGCTCCCCAAGCTGCTCACGCCGGCTATTCACACCTTCCCTTTACTCACCGGTATGAGTTCGTTTGTGGGCCTGCAGCGACTTCTCTCGTGGAAAGACCCTGTTGCAGATATTGCAACGTATTCTGCTGGAAGAGTGCTCTCCTTCATGGATCAGGTCACGGACGGTGTCTGCCCTCGGCCGGCCGCGCCTTATCCCATCCTGCATTGGAAGAATTACGGAACTGACACCCCGCACGCTCCCGCCCCTGCAGTCCAGCCCGAAACCCCAACTTTGCCTCTGAAGTGACTCCAAAGCCACGGCTGTGACCGCCGGCGGCCGGTGCCCTGGCGGCAGCAGCGCTCGCGGTTCAGCCGTTAACCGAAGGGCCGCGTGCCACGCCCTCACCTCACCCGCTGCCAGCAGCCAGCCCGCGGCCGGCAGGTGCGGGTGGGGAGACGCCGGGCGCCGCCGGCGCTCCGACGCGCGCGCAGGGAAACGGGCAGCGAACCGGCGGAAGAGAAGACACGCTTTTTTATTTTTTTAATTTAATTTTGAACGGAGGGGGAGGCGGGGCAGGAGCCCCGCCGGCGCGGCGCGGCGCCCCTCCGCCTGCGGGCGGCTCCCGGCTGCCGGTCCCGCCGCGCCGCCGGTCCCGCCGCCCTCCCGCTCCCGCCGGATGGCACCGGGGGGCGCGCGCCGCCGCCGGACGTGACGTCACCCCCCCGAAAAGAAACCCGCGGGCGGGGGAGGCGCGCGCTGCGCGGAGTCACCCTTTAACTCCGCCGCCCGTCCCGCCCGCCCGCCAGCCCCGCACTCACCTTCAGGTGCCGGTGCCTGCCGCCGCCGCTGCCGCCCGGGCTCCCCACCTTCTCTTCGTCCCCGGCGGGGGCTCTGCCCGCTCCCCCGCGGGGCGGCGGGAGGGCCGAGGGGGCGGCGGTGCCGCCGGGGCTGAGGGTCACGTTGTGGGCGTTCTCGCCCCAGCGCCAGGGGTAGACCATGAAGTCGCTGAAGCCGGGGCTGGTGGGGACGGGCGGGGCGGCCACCGGCTCCTCGCCGCCCCCCCGCGAGGAGGGCTTGATCGGGGTGGTTTTGATAACGGAAACCAGGACGCGCTTCGGGGAGCCCTGGCAAAAAATCACCGGGGGAGCCGGCGGCAGCCGCTCCGCCATCGCCGACCCCTGGCGGGCACCGGCGCGGGAAGCGGGGAGCGAGGCGGCGGGGACGCTCCGCGGCGGCTCAGCCCCGCTGTCCGAGCCCGCGTCCCGGGGTGGGGGGGGTTGCGGAGCGGCACGGAGGTCCCGCGGTCGCCGCCACCTGTCGCCGCCCGGGCCCACCTCAGCCGCTCATCGCCGGGGACGGCGGCTCCCGGCGGGGTCTCGGTGCCTTCCCCCCCCCCACCTCCGCGGCCAGCCCCAAGCGGATCCGCAAAGTCAGCGGCGGACCCCGGCCATAGCAACGACCGGGGTGAAGCAGCCGCAGCCTCCCCGCACCTTTCCGAAGCGGCGCCGGCCCCGCTGGCAGCCCCGGTCCCGGCGATGCCCGAGGACGAGCCGGAGCCGCCGCTGCGACCCCTCCGCGCCCACAGCCCAGGCCAAGCCCCAGATTTTCCCGCGTTACATTTCGCGCCTGAGCGTAACCAATCAACTAAACCGGCGCGGGCGTCACGGAGCGGCCGTTCCCGCCGACCAACCGCTAGGCGGGGAAGCTAACGGCCCCGCCCCCGGGAGCGGGGCCCGAGCAGGACGCGGCTTCGCTTCTGCCGCCCTATTGGACAGGCACTCGGCTCACGGGCGGAATTCGAAACTGAGTGGGCTCGCGGGCCGCTGGGGCCGCCCCGCCCCGCCGCGGCTCCCTGCCTCGGAGGAGACGCTGATTGGCCCGCCGCGGCGGGGCGGGGCGGGGAGAGGGAGGCGGCGGGGGGAGAGGCTGGGGCGCCCGGGCGGGCTTGGCGCGCGCCGACGGCGGTCGGGCGGTACGGGCCAATCGGCGCGGCGGCCTTGGCGCGTCGTGTGCGCGGTTTTAAAGGGGCCGCCTCGCGGCGCGGCCGTTTTGGCGGTCGCCGGGCCCTGGCGTGCGGAGAGAAAACCCCCGCACACACCCCCCCCCCCCCCCCCCCGTCCTTAAGCAGCGGTCCCCCGCGGCCAGCCGGCTGCTAGCCACCGGCAGCCCGGCCTGGCGGGGATCCTGCAAGCCCGCGGGGCCGTCCGTCCGGACGGCCCGACCGGTGCCGCCGCCGCCGCCTTGCTGTAGAGCAACAGGCACCGGCCCCGGGAGCGTAAGGAGCGGGTAGGGGATGTGCCAAATGGCTGCGGGGGCTGCCCCGGGCCGCGAGTGGGGAATTCCGGGAGGATTTTCAGGCACGTGGCATTCAAAGTCTGTGCAAGCTTCAGATTTTAGTCTATTACTGTTTGAGGGCCGGGCTTTTTTTCTCCCCCCCCCCCCCGCCCCCCCCAACCTAATGTAGGCGTTCAGGTATTTATACTACGATCGCTAGAACGGTGTCTGAAAATGTGGATTTCTAGCCTTTGAACGTCCTTTGAACCCAAGACCCGGTCTAGTTCTGCAGCCTGTGGGCACAGGCTGCCGCGGGCCGGGAGCCCGCAGGTCCGCATGGGCACGAAGCTCCCACGGCCGCGGAGAACCTCGGCTCCTCTGTGCGAGCGTGTGGCTGATCTCTGAAAGGTTTGGTGGTAGCGAGGAATGCTTTGGCAACACTGTGACATACACTGATCTGGCTTTAGCTGATAAAGCCACGAAACGGGTTACGTGTTCAGTTTTTAAATCTGCAAGTAACCACTGCGCCTTGTTTACCAAATCCCTTGGAAATCTGGCTACTTGAAACTAAAAAGGCTTTAGCTTTATCGGATCCAGCAGTACTTCATTTATTTTACGCTGGTTTGCTGCATTTTTTAAGCACTAGATCTCACTGTTCTAAAGCCGGAGCACATTCCTTGGCACTAGGTGCTGGCCGTTTATGCTGGAGTTAACTAGTAGCGTTACATTAACATCCTACTTTTGCCTCGCTGTTGTACCATCACGGTGAATTTTACCAACTGGTTGTAGGTTGCAAAATAAGTAACTCACACTTCTTAACGTTAATAGCTACGTTTTGAGACAAATACGAAGAGCACAGAGAAGCCATGAAGCTGTAAAAACAGGGGTTTTTTCCCCGTTCTGCTTTGTTCACTGCAGTTAGTATGCTATAGACTGCTGCCTTGTAAGAGTTAGCAACCATCACTGCTGATGCCGTGAAAAGCCGAAATCAGGACTCAACAGTCAGAAGACCATTAAGCAGGTATCCTTTATTGCAGCGCTGGGAACACAAGGGATTTCTCCTCCTATTGTGTGCACCTGGTCAGGCTAACTGCATAGTTTATATACAGGGTCTAGATACATATTAATCAGATTTCCGAGAAAAGTTTTACATATTCGTTAGTTTTCTGGGAACTCGTTATCATATGTAAATGTCCTTCATGCAGGCGTACTCGAGGTCTCTGGTGGTCTTCAGGAGTCCTCTGGTGGTCTTCAGTAGTCTTCCTCACTTGTCCGCTGCTTGACCCTTCTCAGATGATTCTGCGCAGTGCACTCTTTTGCATGTTTGATGCATCTTATCCTAAAGAGTTCTCAATAGTGCTTCTATTTATTATCTATGCTTATAGTTTGATGTAATCCACATGGATACTTCTAAGCTAAGTTATCGGAGAGGGCTAAAGTCCTAATCTTCTTCAGAAACTGCAGGGCCGTCCAAAAGCAATTTCTCCTACCTTTTGCAACATAGAGAACTTTTATCTACCACCTGTTAGCAAATAATTGGGTAAAGAAATAGCAAAGCTGTTGTATTCAGAAAAACATCTTTGCATCAATCCCTCCTTTTCTTTTGAGGACTTGTAGCTTATCTGCTACAGTCCTCAATACATATAAATTCACTAGAACTCATTTTCATGTAATTTATAGTCTGTTCCGTTCAAGGGTTCAAGTAAAATATTTTCTTGTTTCTACTTGATGTCTAATCTCATTTCTTTTTCAGTCACTATACGTTTCAGCTGAACTCTGGTAACACCAAAGAAAACATTTGAGAAATATACTAACAAATATCTCTAGAACCGTTAAAGTAATTAACCTGACAAATAATTGTTTTAACCGTCCTAAATTGGGAAGCCAAGAAGTCAATTTATTCCAAATTTCCCTAAATCTCCAAGATGTATCATCCATAGTTACTTTATGTTTCTGTTGGGTTTGTTTCTAAATCTCATTCAGATCTGTGGCAATCTTCCTCTCCTGATTTATATATACACAACAACTAACATTTATGACCGTACAAACCTCTCCTTGTGCTGCTAGAAGTATATCCAATGCCATCCTATTTTGGAGAACCTTTTTAGATAAACTAGTAATCTCAAGTTGTAAGGCCTGAATGGTATCCACAGTGTAGTTCTCTATTTGTTCTGTGACTGCTGAAATGTTCGCTAGTGTTTTCTCTAATTTACTTATCCCTAACCAAGGTAAGAACCACCGAACAAAACTGTGAAATCCTGTAGGACAGTCAGCAATAGTATTCTGTGTTCTCTTAAATCATTTCAAAAAGGTTCTCACCCACTCATTCTGATTTCTTAAGCTCCTGGTTACAGTGATATTAGGAACTATCACCCCCAAGGTACATGTTTCTGACTAATTAGGAGGTAAGGCCTTCCGGGCCTTCTTTTCACATATCCAATACCAACCACTCCCTTTCAGAACATTCTAGTATCTACTTAATTGACTAATCCTTTGTATCTGTGTATTCCAATTACAACGAGGGTAGTGTCCCACTGTAACGTTGCCGATTCTGTTGGTCTTTATCTGTAGTTACACACTTGACTTTGGAGGTGTTTGGGTCTGACACATCTCAAATCTGGAGATTTGTCTCATTTTCCTTGGTAAACTTTGGCTTCACCCATAAGTTGTTCTAAGAAGTATTGAAAGGGGTGGGTATTCCTACTAAAGGTAAACTTTTGTCAGTGTGTTCAGGGAACTGAGTACATACCCAACAATCTGATTGATTAGTTATTCTTATAATTCCTCCAATCAATCTTAAATGTAAATTTACATCCCAGGAACCTAGACTTCTCTTTGTCACCTGACTTAGATACACAAGAAGGTAGAATTCCTACATTTCTCTTTACACAACAAATACTAACCATGGATCAAACCCCTTTAGTTAACTTCATTTTTAGTGGGGCTTTTTGTTCTACTTTCTATTCAGGAATTGCTTTCTTAATTCTTGAATAGTGGATCCAAGTCGGTTGTTCTCAAACCTTGATTGTAGTAAAAGTGGTCAGCAACACCTGGTAGGGTCCACTCCACTTCTTTCCTAATGGATCACCTGAAAAATTCTTAACATAAATCCAATCTCCAGGGCTAAATGGGTGAATCAGATGATCCAACCCCTTAGCTCTGGTTCCCGAAACATTCCTATTAATTTTCTCTAATCGCTTTCTCAAAGAGATAACATAATTCTGTAAATAAGAATTTCCCAATTGACTTAAACCCTCCCCTTGATATTTAGCCTAGTATGGTCTCCCATATAATATTTCAAAAGGGCTCAGATTTTCTCTGGTTCTAGGTTTCACACGTATCCTAAGCAGTGTAATAGGTAGTGTCTGATACCACTATAGGTTTGTTTCTTGACATATTTTGGCTATCTGTTGTTTTACCATATAATTCATTTTTTCCACCTGCCCACTGGCTTGTGGCCTGTAGGGTGTATGTAACTGCCAATCAATTCCCAATAGTTTGCTGACCTGTTGCACTACTTGCGTACAAAAATGAGTACTCTTATTTGACAAGATGACTATAGGTACTCCAAATCAGGGTATTATCTCATTTAATAATACCTTAGTTATTTCTCTTGCTTTGTTTGTTCTGCAAGGAAATGCTTCTGGCTATCTAGAAAAGGTGTCTGTAAGTACCAATAAGTATCTGTATCCCCCTTTTCTTGAAAGTTCAGAAAAATCAATTTGCCAGTGGTCTCCTGGTATGTTTCCTTTCTCAATGTTCCCTAATTGCACCCTGTTACTTGTGTTGGGGTTATTTCTCAAACATACCTCACACTGCTGTGTCACCTGTCGGATTGTAGTATACAAATTTTTCCTTATTAACTTCTAATTTTAAAATTTATACAGGGAGTCTGCTCCTTAGTGTGTCTTATTGTGTTCTTCTTTAACTACTCCCCATATCTGTTTAGCAAGAATTATAATTCTACTATCTTTTGAGTGGGCCCATCCTCTGGAGGGAATCTGTCTTCCTATTTCTTCTACCAATTCTTTATCAGCCTTAGAATATTCAATATGTTCTTGATCATCTAGGCTCTTACTTCTATTGTCTGGAATTAAGGCTAAAACTTTTTGCATTCTCTCCGCTGCCTGTTTAGCTTTATAGTCAGCTGATCTATTACCTTTTTCCTGGTCAGTGTTACCTTTTAGGTGTCCTCGACAGTGCATGACGGCAGCTTTGGTTGGCAGTTGGACTGCTTCTAATAGGCGAAGAATTTCTTCGGTATACTTAATCTGCTTCCCTTGTGCAGTTAGTAGTCCTCGTTTCTTCTAAATTGCTCCATGAGTGTGGACAACTCCACAGGCATATTTGGAATCTGTCCATATATTTATCCTTTTTCCTTTTGCCAATTCCAGGCCTCTAGTCAGGGTAATGATTTCAGGTTTTTGAGCTGATGTTCCAGCAGGTAGTGACTGAGATTCAATTACCTCATTTATCATTGTCACCGCATATCCAGCTCTTTGAATACCTTGTCAGATGAAGCTGCTTCCATCCGTGAACCAGGAATCCTGTGCATCCCCCAGAGGTTCTTCTTTCAGATCCAGTTTGCTGGAATACACAGTCTCTGTGGTTTCTAAGCAATCATGTGTCAACGGTTCAGAAGTCATCTCACTGAGGAAAGAAGCTGGGTTCGTAACATTAGTTACTTCAATACTAACATCATCTGATTCAATAAGAATGGCCTGGTGTTGTAGAAATTGGGATGGGGAAAGCCAGTGATTCCCTTTTTGTTCCAGTACAGCTGATACTGTATGTGAAACCAGTACCGTGATCTTTTGGCCCAAGGTAAATTTCCGGGCTTCTTGAATATTCAAGACCACAGTCACTACAGCTCGTAGACATCCTGGCCATCCTTTGCTTACTTTGTCAAGCTGTTTGGAAAAATAGGCCACAGCTCTTTTATAAGGTCCTAGCCATTGAGCTAGGACTCCCAGAGCTATACCTTGCCTCTCATGAGAAAATAGCCAGAAAGGTTTAGTCACATCGGGTAGGCCCAAGGCCAGGGCCTTCATTAGTTCTTTCTTAAGTGTCTTAAATGCATTTTGAGCTTCTTTAGACCAAATCAGTCAAGTAGGATTGTTTTTCAAAACTTCATACAAAGGTTTAACTATTATTCCATAATTATAAATCCACAACCGGCACCAACCTGTCATTCCCAAAAAGGTCCTGAGTTCTTTTACCGTCCGAGGGAGGGGAATCCTGCAGATGGCTTCTTTTTGTTCTGTTCCTAATTCTCTTTGTCTTTCAGAAAGTTTGTATCAAAGGTAGATTTTCTGTTGTCGTATCATCTGAGCTTTCTGTTGAGAGACTCGATACCCATTTAGTCCCAAAAAATTTAACAAGCTGATAGTCTATCGTATGCAGTCAGGTTTCGTTTTAGGTGCTATTAATAAGTCGTCTACATACTGTAAAAGGATTCCATCTCTGGAAGGAAGATCCCATGTTTCAAGTTCTTGTGTTAGTTGATTTCCAAAGATTGTTGGACTATTCTTAAAACCTTGGGGTAACACTGTCCAAGTAAGCTGCGTTTTCCTACTAGAGGTAGGGCTTTCCCATTCAAATGCAAATAAACTTTGACTTTCTTTTGCTAAAGGCAAACAGAAGAATGCATCTTTCAAATCTAATACTGTAAACCATACCTGATTATCTCATAGCTTAGCAAGTAAAGTATAAGGATTAGCTACCACAGGATGTAGGTCCTTAACAATTTTATTTACCTCTCAAATCTTGTACTACCCGATAAGTTCCATCCAGCTTTTTCACCGGTAATATGGGGGTATTATACTCTGATTCACATTCTACTAATAGTTCATACTGTAAAAAAATATTAATTGATCCTTCTATCCCTTTTCAGTCCTCTAACTTCAAGGGATATTGCTTTTGTCGTACCCGACTGGTTCCTTTCCTGAGCTCTATGACTACAGGAATGGCATTTTTCGCCCTCCCGGGAATCCCTGCGGCCCATACTCCTGGATATACCTGATTAATAATTTCTTCAGTTTCGGGGGTTGTTGCGGCAGACTTTCCAGGGTACATTAGGGCTAGACATAAAATCTCAATTAACTGATTTTCCTTTACCTTTAATTCCACAGTCTCATGTTTAAAAGTTATCACCACTCCTAACTGTTCTAATAAATCCTGACCTAATAGTGTTTTGGGAGAATTTGGCAAATACAAAAATCGACGTATCCCAATTTGCTTCTCTAACTTGAATTTGAGAGGTTTTAAAAAGAATGCTTTTTCCTGTTGGCCAGCAGCTCCTTTTACATTTACAAAGTCTTTACTTACAGGTATCAATTCTTGATTTAAAACAGAGAAAGAGGCTCCCGTATCTATCAAAAATTCTACCTCTTTCTCAGATTTCCCTAGCTTAATTTTGACCAGTGGATCCGCTAGGGTAGATGCCCCGGGTCTTCGTCAGTCGGCCTCTGCTTCCACTATCACAGCCTGTTGTACCCCCTTACGTTTTGGGGATTCATTTCTCTAATGTCCTTCCTCCTGACAATACGCACACTGATTTTTTTTCCCAATACCTATTCTATCCCTCTTCTATTCCCAAAGGGCCTTCCTCTCCCACGTCCTCTAAATCCTCCTCCATTTACCATTCCTTTCTGTTCCAAAGCTGCCACCGTCACTGTTGCCATTACTTTTGTTAATTTTCATTTATCTGTATTCTCTGAATTTCTAAAAACTCTCCACACCTCTTCAAGCAACTTTTCTAAGTCCCTTGTATCAGGCCCTTTTAACTTCTGTAACTTTCTCCTTATATCTGTAGATGACTGTCCCAAAAATAGAGAGACAAGTTGTTGCTGTCCCACATCCGAGGAGGGATCTAAGGTAGTGTATTTTCTCATGGCATTTCTCAACTGATCCAAAGATTCAGTAGGAGTCTCTCTCTGCCCATTTGACAGCATATAGTGCTGACCAATTCACAGCCTTAGGAACAGCGTTTTCTAATCCCAGTTTTATCCATTCTTGATATCTTTTTAACAATCTATAATCATGCCTGTGATAAATTCATCTTATGTATTAATTCATCTTATGTATTTGTTAATTAAACCGGTTTTGTAAGCCTTGCACAGTATGTTCGCTTTTGCAAGGCAGTGTTAGCTCCTGCAAACAGGTGCAGTTGGAAACTTTGTAACCATAAGGTCCTGCTAAGTGAACGGGATAGCTCGGCTTTCAATGCCTAATAAGGAAATATTTTAAGGTACGCATGCTCTAAACGACAAGAAACACAGAAGAAGACTACAACCTTCATCCCACGACCCCCTTAGCAACCAGGTGCGCAATCGCAGAAGACACTAGACAAGGCCACGCGGGCTGGGACTCTGGGCTTCAGCGCGGCAACCAAGGGCTATAAAAAGGGGACTCTAAAGGGGTTGGGTGCGTGCCCGTTGGTAGAGCAGAGACTCCCCGGCCGCCCAGCGCTGTTTTGCCTGTTTGCTGCTTGCTTCAATAAATTTTGATTGGACTGTCCACAGGCTGGCGTATAATTTGTCGTCGCCACCCATAACAATGCCCATCATTGGGGTCCCAGTGTGGGTCAGTCAGGGGAATGTAATCATCTACACTCCCTTGTAAGGTTCCCCCAGTAATTTGGGCCTGCACATGAGTTTGTGCAGTTTTTAATACTAATTGGTTTTCGGTCTCAGTCATTTCTCCCAAAATCAAATCTACATCTGTCCAATCAGGATCCTGATTTCTTACTATTAATTTAAATTGTTTCGCCACTCAGGAGGGGTCATCCCGATATCCCTTAGCTACTTCTTTCCAAGCATCTAAATTGGTAGTAGAGAAGGGGAGTTTTACTCTGGCTGGATCTCCCACCCCCATTGCCTCCCGCAACGGGGCCAGGAGTTGCGGAGCTTTCTGAGTCTTGTTCCGAGTCCGTGTGGTAACTGGGGTAAAATTATTTGCCGCTTCTTCTTCCTCATTGCTGCTATTTGTTTCGAATGATAATGGTGGATGCAGAGGAGGCAAGTTCTGTAATAAAGGGGATAATCCCATTTCTTTGGGCTGATCTTTTACCTCCTCTCTTCTTTCTGGGGTTTGTTAGCTTTAAGCACGTCTGCTTAATGTTATACGCTGAACAGCATCTTTTTATTTTCTCCTGTTTCCTTTCACTTTTCTTTTTCTTTTCTAAAGATAGGACATGGGGATCTTGTGGCGGGATATTAATACCACAATCCTTCTGCCATTCCAGATGATTCTTCAAAGTAAAGAACATGTCTGCATACATAACTTCGTCCCATTTTTCTTCTCTTTGTGAAAAAAACATTAACTGTAATACAGTGTTATAATTCAAAGATCCGTTAAAAGGCCATTTTTCACCATCCTCTAGTTTGTACAGGGGCCACCACTGGTTACAATATTTGATCAATGTTTCCTTATTCACACTTCCACCCGGCTGTCCCCCTATATTTTTCCTATGTGCTAGGATACATTCTAGGGTGCTTTTCTTTACACCACCACCGCTTTGCTGTCCCCCCATTCTACCTTATTGATTCTGTACTGTCTTTATTTGCCCACAAATTATTTTAATAACCACAACTTGTCACTCTTTTTCTTCCCACTCTGACCACGTTCCACAATTCTCACACTGGATATTCCATCCAAATACTACCCATATATGTTGATCACAGATAAAACAGTTTACAAGAAAAAGTGGTTCACATTCATTTCCACGGTGAAATACACACTTCTCCAGGTTTTCCACACTCCCCTCGCAGCTATGCCACGTCTCAGTCACTCAGTCCTCTCACACACAAGAGCTAGCTCTAGTCATGCATACAAAAATAAAACATAAAATCCAAGTCAGTTCGCAATGAGCAATCCCTTATGTCTATATCCGAGTTCAATACCCATAAGTCTGTGCTGCCAGAATTACCAAATTTATGCGGGTTTCATAAGTGTACCAATACCAGAAAGTAAGTTATTGCAGAAGTACAAGGCTTAACCCGTGCCTATACCAACGCACTAAATAACAGAGTGCTCTACTCACAGTGAGCGTGCACAAAACCAAAGTGCAAACACTTACACAAGTTATATAAACCCTGTACTAATACCGAATAATACCAGATGTATACCCTCAGGCCCTAGTAGCCTGGTATACGGTGCTCCACATGGGACATCTCCTATGGCTTACGAGTACCCCCTAACGACCGGTCTCCAGAAGAGAAACTCAGAAAATTTAAATACCTTTACTCCTTAGATGGTCCTTGTCTGCTCCTGCGGTGATCCGACTGAGGTGCGAAATCCCTTTGGAAAATCCCGGGGGTACCCTAGGGAGTCCTGTTCTCAGCAGGTCCTGCAGCTGAGCAGAGCGGGTCCCATCTGGGATGCCAAATTGCTGCTGTGAAAAGCCGAAATCAGGACTCAACAGTCAGAAGACCATTAAGCAGGTATCCTTTATTGCAGCGCTGGGAACACAAGGGATTTCTCCTCCTATTGTGTGCACCTGGTCAGGCTAACTGCATAGTTTATATACAGGGTCTAGATACATATTAATCAGATTTCTGAGAAAAGTTTTACATATTCGTTAGTTTTCTGGGAACTCGTTATCATATGTAAATGTCCTTCATGCAGGCATACTCGAGGTCTCTGGTGGTCTTCAGGAGTCCTCTGGTGGTCTTCAGTAGTCTTCCTCACTTGTCCGCTGCTTGACCCTTCTCAGATGATTCTGCGCAGTGCACTCTTTTGCATGTTTGATGCATCTTATCCTAAAGAGTTCTCAATAGTGCTTCTATTTATTATCTATGCTTATAGTTTGATGTAATCCACATGGATACTTCTAAGCTAAGTTATCGGAGAGGGCTAAAGTCCTAATCTTCTTCAGAAACTGCAGGGCCGTCCAAAAGCAATTTCTCCTACCTTTTGCAACATAGAGAACTTTTATCTACCACCTGTTAGCAAATAATTGGGTAAAGAAATTAGCAAGGCCACTGTATTTAGAAAAACATCTTTGTATCACTGCATACAGGAACAGGAAAGTGCTGGGGAGAGCAAATTTGCAGTGTATGACTGCTAACTAACTGCCCTCAGGATAATGGGAAATTCCTAGCAGTTCTTCCAACATCGAGACTGTAGTACTGGACTGCAGTATTAGGTATCCATCCAGAGACAGGCAGCCCTTTCATCATGAATTACAGTTCAGTTTGTCACAACTATCCTTTTAAACTAACTAAAAAGAACCTTAATTTTTGCTTAGCTAAATTCTTGTTCATAGTAATGACACCCCAGCTTCTCAGTGTTACATGTCAAAAAGTCCTACCACAACTATGCCAGGTCATGCTGTACTTGCCAGGCCAGAAAGCAAACAGTACAGCCTGTAACTCTTGTTTCTAAAATGAGCAAGCAGGTTTCCACATGCTTAGATCTGTCCCACTTAAAAAACTTCAGCCCTAAAAAAAACCACCTGTGGGAGAAAGTTCTGGTAAAAGAACAATGTAGAGGAGTGGTAATACAGAAAGATACGTTAAAATCTATTAGGGAAAAAAATTACTTGTGTTAAAATAATTGCAACCCAAACCCAAACTGTGAATATCCTTCCTTCATAACTTTCCAAAACGACACGAGTGGTGCTTCAAGTAGCACATGTAGCTGCTGAGGAACTCCCATGACCGATGGAATTAATGTTATGATTTGGTACATAAAATTGTAGATATTGTGAATGGTGCCATGCGTTGCAAGTAACTGAGTATCTCCATACTTATCCTATGCCACCTCAATGAACACATTAAATTTTGTAATGACACTCAAGGGCCTGACAGCAGATTAACTTCTTTACATGGAGCTTGTAAATTTTTCTAATGCCAAATAATAGATCTTTGTTAATGCAGGCAGCACAAAAGAAGGAAGAGGTGAACTGATGCCATTTCTGATATTTTAACTGCTCTGAACAATAGTGTTTCATGCATGAAAAGAAAGAAGTGACCTCTCAGTCCAGATCCTGCTACTGGAAGAGAAAACATGCACACAGAATGCGTGCGGCCTGAAGGGCTTAAAACACACTGCTTTTCAGTACATACAGTCATAGGTATTAAACTAATAGTTCATGGAACATTATGTAAAAACTGTTCTATAGTAATCATCTGAGCTATAGTATCTTAACAATGTGGGTTTGCTCTTGATAGTACTTTGATGCTATGCTACTAGCTTAATGTATAAAAGCATTAATATTTTAGTATTAGTGTAGAAACAAGAATAAAGTTCTCTCTGAGAGGTAAAGGACCAAGATGATCAAACATTACAAAACCTACAATCAGATCAAATCCTACTTATTATTACAAAAAAGCATAGCTTTTATTAAAACATAATACAGAAATAGTGAAAGGATAGGGAGCACAAATTCAACAGAAAACAAGGAAAAAGTACCCGTGTTCTATCCAGCTAGTTAGACTCGGGAAGGACATCGTTATTCAGGAGTTTGAGGATAATAAACTCAAAAATAAAAAGTAGAACAACTAATTCTCTGAGGTGGGTAAATGCTGTATTTCTTAAACTGAAACAGAACAGAAATATGTGATAAATGAAGAGGAGAAAAGGTACTTTTTGTCTCTGAAGCATGCTTCAACGATTTCTAGTGATATTCCAAAGTTCAAACCAGAAAAATTTGAGGCAGTGGTGGCCTTTACGTAGGTAATAGCAAATACTTAACTACACTGCAAGTAACTTTATTGTATCTTGGATTTATATAATAACTTAGCAATAGTCATAATATCTTTTATCTAAGTGTTTATTATTATTATATTTTCCAACTTCTTCTTTATATCAAATCAATACATCAAGACAATAAAATTGCTTATAGTTAATAGCTCACTTGAGGCCAGCTACTGAACGTTCCAGAGGGAAGGAAACACAATGAGGTAAGCATGCCTATAACAAAGATCAATTCCCATCTCTTCCTTTGAAGGTGATGGAAGAACAGTAGTTACCGTAAGCAGGTCCATTGTTGGTGATGTAGCTCTTTACTGCTCATCTTAAAACTTCACGGGGTCAATTGAGTTCAGTAGAATTACATTGCTGGAAAATGTACGCGTTGGCTAGACCCACTACGTGACACAGTAATACCCTCTTTGCCTGTTCGGGACCTTGAGCCCTGTGGTGGGTTTGGGATGTTTCTACTCCAGGCAGGGGAGATTTAGGCACTAGAGAATGATTCATGTCTGGAGACGAGAGAGTGGCTGTAGGAAAGGTCAAGGACAGGATGGCCCTCACTGGTGATTAAATGCTTAGCTGAAAAGGTCAGAGGAACATCAGCCTCCACTCGCAATTCTCTGGCTCCTGTAATTAGGCACCTTTGCCCTTTAGAAAAAAAAGAAACAAGGGGCCTTTTGGTAAAGATGCTGTATTCCATACCTATACCTGCCTGGGAAGACTGTGTAGGGCTACTCTTCTGCGCATGTGAAAAATCTACCTGCAGAGTGAACCTGAATGGAGGAGCAACTTTGGCAGGCAGCCCTCATCTTGACTAAAGTAAGATGAATAATCTGTTGTCAGAAGGGTTAGGCACCCATGCTCAGCACTGCAAATGTGAGATTCAGGCTCTGCGTCCAAATATGTAATCATACCGAATCCATCACTCTTACTTATTCAGTGTAAAAATCCAGGCAGAACATTTGGTTTCATGCCAGCTGTAAAATTCAGGTTTTCTTTGTCCATCTCCTGTTGTTTGTGTAGGTAGGTAACTTGACAATCACACACTGATTGCACATAGTGAAAAGCTGCAAATGAAGAGAGTACAGATTACTTTAATCTGCCATGTAAGACCCTTAATCAGTTTGGGGTTTGACATCTGTATTACAGAAATTTTGTTTTGATTGATAATTCAGAGCATCAGAAGACTAAGAACTTTTTGTAAAAGTTTACATTCATTTTAGAAAACAATTATACAGACAAAGACAAGATGTGTTTATAACTAGTGTTATTTTTGGCTGTCATTGTGGAATCTCTCGGAGAAGTTAAGATTTTTTTTTTCTCCTCTTTTGAAACTTCGTGAAAACAAAGGCACATTACACAAAACACCAAATCTTTAATCTTACTGCTGAAGTATTTCTGAATTCCTCGTATGTCCCTCTCCAAAGACAAGATGACTTTCAAAATGCCTATTAAACCTGCAAGTGCATTGTCTGTACAGTCAGTAACGACACTATTTTGTCTGCCATCTTTCATACACAGCATAACTTCAAAGGGCTTTGATTCAAGCTTGTAGAATGTTTTAAATAAATGTGTTCCAAAAATTTCTAAAAAGCTTTCTGGATACAGTGGGGAAATCTAGTGTGGATGCTGCAATTGATACCAAAAGGCTCCACAAAGGCCTGCAAAAGATCTGGGGGGGGGGGGGAGGGGTTGTTGATGTGTAGCCGTAATGCAGTGGTGTTAATGTGTTTCTCCAGACTAGAACAGGACAAAGTAGCTTTCCAATTCTTTCTTTTCACTGAAAATACATGTAGTTTCATCTTTCTACAAAATAAAGCAACTATTCAGAGGCAAGCACAGTTGATCTAGATAAACATTTCTTACACAGTATTTTATTACTGTATCATATTCATGGAAATATCTTCAGATATTTTTATTTTGTTAATTATGGCTAGCTATTTTTTAAAATTTAAGAACTGTGCAGAAGTAATGATAATATATTCTCTTTACTGAGTTAGAATTTCATGCTTCAATTTGAAGCATGTCAGAGCCTAAGAGATCCGACTTGACTACCATGATTTTACAAAGTTGGCTGTGAGCAGATAACAGCCCTAACTTAGTTGCTGTCATTATTTCCATTGATGCAAAACTGTTTATGATGTCTTGGATGAGGATAAAGCTAGAAGGGGCACTGTCTCATGAAATCAGTTTTATTCTGTAGCAAGCGTGCCCTGCATAGGTGAGTTTGGCGTGAAAGCTGGGGGAGAAGCAGTGATTATAGTCAGGGCTCTTACGACGGTGTGCCCGGGCCTATCTGCGCTCCCCGGTGGGGAGAGGAGGAGGTTGTGAGGCTGCCAGTGCTGTCCGAACTCCCACCTTTTGAAGTACCACGGGGAGCCCGATTTTGGTTTAAGGTCCTGTACCGAGGAGAAGATTAGTTTCAAGATGAGGTGGGATGTGCAGTGAGGTTACTGTAACAGGCGAAGGGTTAGCTTGCCATGAATGGTCCGGCTAAAATCACAGCCGCAGTCGGCATTCTTGGGGTGATCGTGTCTGAAGGGCTGAGATTTTTACAGCGTGTGTTTGGGGTTACTGTGGCTGCAAGAAGGGGTGGGGATGTTTAGTCTGCGCCGTCCCCAGGGAACGAACCCTGCCGGGTCTCCCGGTGTGTTTGCGCCGCGGGTCGTTATCTATAACCTTCAGAGGCAGCGAAGAGGGCTTGCAGCGCGCTCCAGGCGTCGCTGGCCGTGACCGACGCGGCCCCTACAGTCACGGGGGTGCCTGCACGTACGGTGTCCCGTCACGGGGGCTTAGCGGCGGCCGGGGAGCTCCATTCACTGGTTTTGCTGAACAAAGCGGCTCTCCAAGTGGAGCTGGGGAACCCGTACGTCCGGCCGCAGCGCTGCCTTTGTAACCCGTGGGAGCCTTACTGCACGTGCGCGCGGGGCTCCGCCGACGGAGCGGCCGCCGCCGCTGTTTGGAGCGGAAAGGGGCAATTCAGCAACTTTGCAGGAGTACCTGGCTAGTTTACGCAAGCGTGCGGGCCGCCTAAAGCGGAGCTGCCTTGGAGCTCCCAGTCCGGTGCGCTCCGTCGCTCGTTAAAGTCACTCGTTAGCGGACGGGGGTTGTAGCAGAAGACGCAGTCGCGTGACGGCATCAGGTTATAAACTCTTACTACACAGGCCACCCAGACGCGCGTACAGATAGACGGGGCGTCGGGACAGCACAGCGCGCCGCGCCGCGCCGCAGGTGACCCGGCGCTGGCCCGGCGGTGCCTGCCGGGACCCGCGCCACCGGCCACGAGCCGGCGGTGGGCGGGAGCGGCTCTTGAATAATGCATGCCATGAATAATTAATCAGGCCGGAGGCCTGAGCGGCACACCGCATTGGTCAATGGTCCGTAATTGGCCGTGCTGGCCCTGCGGCCTGATTGGCCGTAGCCGCAAACCAGGGCCGGAACGGAGCCTAAAGCCGGGATTGGTTGCTGGCCCTTGCCGTTATTTGGCATTGGTAGCGCTCGTCGGCGGTGGGTGGGTCCGGCGGCGTTGATAGGTGGTGGCTGCGGGGCGGCCGGGAGCTCCGAAGCCCGATTGGCTGCCGCGGCTCGGCGGGGGGCGGGGCAACGGCAACGGAAACGGCAATAGTAATGGTGCGGCGGTTTGCCTAGCGTCCAGCCGGAGCCGGAGCGGCGGCCGTTCCTTGTCGCGCTCTCTCTCCCGCCGCGCGCGTCGGTCCGGCTATGCGCAGCGGCAGCGGCAGCCCCGGGGCCGCAGCGGCGGGGGCGCGGCGGCGGTCGTCCGCGGCGGCGATGAAGGGGCCGGTGGACAGCGGGGTGGCTGCCGTCATGCAGGAGAACTTCGGCTGCGCCGTCGCCAACCGCTTCTACCAGCTGCTGGACGACGAGTCGGACCCCTTCGACATCCTGCGCGAGGCCGAGCGCCGCCAGCAGCAGCGCAGGAAGCGCGACGAGGCGGCGGCCGCCAGGAGAGCCGGTCCCGGCGGCAGGGCGGGCGGCGGCGGCGGCAAGAGAGAGTCCCAGAAGGAGCGCAAGCAGCTCGGGAACCCCTCGGTCGCCGGGGGGCCGCCGCAGCCCGGTACGCCGGCGGCGCCTCCTCAGCGGGGCGAGGCGAGGCGGGCGGGGGCGGCTGGCGGCGGGCGGCCCGGCCAGCCGGCTCTCCTGAGGCGTGCGGGGCCGGTGCGGGCAGCCCGGGGCCCGCGGCGCGGCTCGGATCGGCGCCGGCTCCGGGCTTGCCCTGTGCCTCCTGGCAGCCGTGGTGCGGCGTGCAGGCGCTTGTCGGGAGCAGGGTCAAAGCGGGGCTGAGAAAACCCCAGTTTATTGTCCTTTTATGTCGTTGTGAATGCCTACGCGAAAGTCCCCGGGGAGAAACCGGTGACAAGCGGAGCGTTGCTGCGGGTGGCCGGCGTTGGGCACGCTGCCGACGCGGTCTTGCGGAGCTCTGCCAGCCTGCGCGGGAGGCTTCAGCGGGGAAACGGGCCTTCGGACGCGTAAATGAAAACTTCGGAAATAGTCGCAGGAGGCAACTGGGAGAGCATTAACTCTTCCACTGCAGCATCTTTAGTTTTCATGCTGGTTTAGCGTCCCTGTTGCTGCATTCCATTGCTTGTCACCCTGGCCGTTTTCCTTTGGTGTTTGACGCTTCCAGGCTTGCTTTCTTGGTCCTTGTGAGTCTTCTGGCACTCAGCTTCTTCAGGGTTATAACATGCCCGGGGACCTGCGCTTAGTTTGCCTTAAGCTTGTGTTGATGCCCAAACCTTTGAATAAAACGCGTATTTTCTGGGTGACCTCTAGCTCGATGTTCAGGAATGGTCTAGGTTGTCAGCTGCTAGGTTTTGGTGCTAGGTGTTGCTTGGGGGAATAGGGAGCCAGTTGGCTTTTGTATCAGAATGTCTGGCACAGTCCTCTTCCAAGCTGAAGGCTTTGCTGGGCTATAGCTCCTTGCATTTGGAAGCAGTTTTGCGAGTCTGATTGTTATTACTTACCTGGTATTGAGGTATTCAGGTTGCTGGATTCAGTATCTCAAGTATCTGAGAGCTGACTGATGGTTTCCGAATATTGAGAATCTTTGGATCTAGGCTCTTGAGTTGTTGTTGTAAATTCCCATTCTCCTGCAGCGGGCAGTGAACCTTGCCACATTAACTATGCTGAGGATACTAATTTTCTCCTGTAGTAAAAGCTGCTGTTAAATTCACGGTGACTGAACTGCGTGTTTTAATGCCATAGGAAAAAGATGTGGCCTTTGAATCGGGGTTATTGCTCCATGAAGTCATTGCCAGTGCTACCGATTCTGTTGCTTAGACTTACAGTCTTACACTGCTGTAACAGCAATTATTTGACCCCGTGGAGCAGAGAATCTTTCAATGCCAAATATGCCGTAGTTAATGAGCGTCTTTGTAGAGGATGATCTTAGCAAGTTGTCGCTGACCCTTTGGACAGTTGTATGAAACTTATCTTTTGAGATTCCTCTGTGGTTGTTATGTGAGTTTGTCAGAAATCTCTGCCTGTAAGACCAACACTCACACTAGTAAAAGGCTTATTTTATTTAAAGGATACTTTGTTGTGGTTATCAACAGAAGCCGAAGGAGCCTGTTCAGTGAACAGCAAAGTCTCAAGTTTTGATGAAAAAGTTCTCGAACAAGAGCTGGTGGTTATGAGTAACCTACCAGGAGCGTGGAAGTATGTGAAGAGCATCCTTTACCTCCTACTTGTCTATAAGTATCTTAAGCATGCAGGTTCTGAGTGTAACTCTGTGATAATACACAGTGACCCTGTGGAGCGTTTTGGACTGTTTTCTGCTACCGTGATATTAAGAAACGCAGTTTCTCATATGGAGACATCAGGCATGTGCACCTTGTTTTAATTTCCTGCTAGTCTAAAATGGAGAAAAGACTGCTGGCTTATAGTAGCCTTTGTGAAAGTGAATTAACATCTATTTTAAGAAAAGTTATTTGCTCTGAAAAATGCTGCACCTTCTTCTTTGAAGAAAGTGGCTATCCTGGATTTTGTGTGTGCTGTATGTTTATGTCTTGGGCTTGTGATGTAAGGACTGTAAATGTCTAGTGCTCAGGATGCTAAACCAGGGCAGAGAGTTGCAACTTGGTCCAGTCTGCGTGTTCATCCTTTGGATGTGCTGTCTTAGCAAGGCTGCTCTGAAGGACAGAGATCACTCTCTGACTTAGGGCAAATACAGTGATGGTGTAGCTGGCAAATATAAAGCAAGTGGCGGGTTGAGGAAAAAATCTAGGGTTTTTCTGGAAAAGGGGGGGCAGCTTTTTATTTGTGCCATAGAAAGTTGATTTGCTATACAGGATTCAACCAGAAAACTTCCAGATACAGTAAAAGATTAAGGGGACTATCAGCTTAACAGTTGTGGTGGGTTGACCCTGGCTGAATGCCAGGTGCCCACCAAAGCCTTTCTCTCACTCCCCCCTCCTCAGCTGGACAGGGGAGAGAAAAGTATAACAAAGGGCTTGTGGGTCGAGATAAGGACAGGAGAGATCACTCACCAATTACCGTCACGGGCAAAACAGACTCAACTTGGGGAAAATTAACTCAATTTATTAACAGTCAACCAGAGCAGAGTAATGAGAAATAAAACCAAATCTCAAAACACCTTCCCTCCACTCCTCCCTTCTTCCCGGGCACAACTTCACTGCCAGATTCTCTGCCTACCCCCACCAGCGGCGCAGGGGGACGGGGAATGGGGTTTACGGTCAGTTCATCACACGTTATTTCTGCTGCTTCATCCTCCTCAGGGGCAGGACTCATCACACTCTTCCCCTGCTCCAGCATGGGGTCCCTCCCACAGGAGACAGTCTTCCACGAACTTCTGCAACGTGGGTCCTTCCCACGGGCTGCAGTTCTTCACGAACTGCTCCAGCACGGGTCCCTTCCACGGCATGCAGTCCTTCAGGCACAGACTGCTCCAGCGTGGGTCCCGCACGGGGTCACAAGTCCTGCCAGAAAACCTGCTCCAGCGTGGGCTCCTCTCTCCACAGGTCCTGCCAGGAGCCTGCTCCAGCGCGGGCTTCCCACAGGGTCACAGCCTCCTTCAGGCACCCACCTGCTCTGGTGTGGGGTCCTCCACGGGCTGCAGGTGGATATCTGCTCCACTGTGGACCTCCATGGGCTGCAGGGGGACAGCCTGCCTCACCATGGTCTTCACCACAGGCTGCAGGAGAATCTCTGCTCTGGCACCTGGAGCACCTCCTCCCCCTCCTTCTTCACTGACCTTGGTGGCTGCAGGGTTGTTTCTCTTACATGTTCTCACTCTTCTCTCTGGCTGCCGTTTCTGTCTGTCCCAGCAACTTTTTTTTCCGTCTTAAATACGTTATTACAGAGGCACTACCACTATCACTGATGGGCTCAGCCCTGGCCGGTGGCAAGTCTGTCTTAGAGGTGGTTGGTATTGGCTCTGTCAGACACAGGGGAGGCTTCCAGCAGCTTCTCACAGAAGCCACCCCTGTAACCCCCACCCCCCGCTACCAAAACCTTGCCACACAAAGCCAATACAACAGTAGAAGATTAAGAGGACTGTCAGGTTGAGGTTGAGGATGAGTAACCATGTGGGAAGGTCCTCATACCAGCTCAATTTGGCATAAAGCTTCTAACGATGGATGCATTGCTAGAAGAGTGTACCTCTGGGGAAGTAAATAATATTGGTTAAAATTACTATGTTGTGAAACCAATGTCTAAACTTTTTTTTTTTTTAAATAAAACTTAAAAGATCTTGTTTCCAGTCTTTTTCTTTGTGATTCCCCCCCCCGATTTGGGCATAACTCCCTTTAATTTAATTTCATTGATTAGGAATTAGACACCATAAAGAAGCATCTAGACCCATCTGAAGAGCTGAATCAGTCTGGCATTATGGTTGGAAAGACAAAGTTCAGTCTGTATTGTACTAGTGTTCATAGAATCATCGCATAACAGCCCAGCTTGGAAGGAACCTTGATGGATTGTCTGGTCCAGCCTTTCCTGGGAAAGGCAGCCTAGAAGAGATCATCTAGCACCCTGTCCCATCACATCTTGAAAACCTCCAGTGACAGGGACTCCACAATGTCCCTGGGGAGGTTGTTCCAGTGAATGATTGTTACCAGTTTCTTTCTGATACTGAGATGAAACCTCTCCTCGTGCAGCTTGTACCTGTTGCCCCTTGTCTTTTCCCTGTGGCTCTGTGTGAAGAGAGACCCTCCATCCTCTTTGTAGCTGCTCTTCAAGTACTGGACTACTGTGATGTGGCCCCCACCGAGCCTTCTCTTCTCCCTGGAGAAGAGACCTACCTCCTTGAGTCTTTAGTCATAGGGCAGGCTCTGCAGCCCTTTGGCCATCTTCATGGCCCTCCTTTGGACCCCCTCCAGACTGTTTTATCTAATTACTGTGGCATTTTGCTTGTTTGGGTTACAAAAAGTCTTGTTAAAAGTTTCACGATTTTTGTTTTATTATTGTATTATTTCTTGAGCATATTAAATCGAAAGACTTGAAGCAAGCCTAGTCTTCGATCTTGCAATATATAAAAAGCTTTACAGTAGTCTGAGAGACTTCTTTTGGTGTTATGTTTTGATGTTAGAGTGGAAGATTTACTCACAAAGTTCTGTAAGTCAACATTTTTTTAGTTCTTCACTGTCTTTTCCAGAGTAGTTTTTACTTAATTTCTGGAGATGTTTTCAATTTGAAACAAACCTCCTAAGAGGACTTTGCCGGATAATCCTGTACTATGACCTTTCAGATCGAAACTATTGTGAATTGACACAACTTTAAGGAGACTATTTTTTAATCTTTCTTTAAGGAGAAAATGGACTCCTATTTTATAGCCTGCCAAAACCTACACTTTTGACCTTAATGATGTATTTTTTCTCTTTTACTGACTGCGTTGTTTTGTGATTTTTAGACTGTATGCTTAGGATTTGGGTAGAGGCTGTTTGTAGGTATTACAGCTCTTATAATTGCACCACTTAATGTTAACTCAGTTCATTCTTAGCACAGTGGCCAAACTGCATTGGCCAGCTCTTTATTCAAAAGGCCCAGTTGCAGAGCTTGCATTCTTTGCTGGTCCAGGCAAATTAAATTTGTTGATCATGCAGTAATAAGGTCTGTTCTGTTGAAATCTCTAAACCTTTGTTACTAAAATCTCTAAAAGGTTTTCTTCTTTCATGTACATTTGATGACTCGTGTAACATTTAGATGTAGTTCCTGAATACTACATGTATGAGTTTTTAAGCTACAGTTTTTAAGTTAATGTGGTACAGAATGTCTCTGGGGAATTTTATCTTATACTTGCTGCAGTTTTCTTATTTTAAAATAATTTATTCCGATATCATTCTTTCAGCTACATAGTTATAAGGATTGTCCAGAGGAAAGCTGCAGTAGGCAATTCTGTAATTGAGTACTGGCACACATGAAAACAAAATACCACAGAGTAGAGTCTTAACTCCATATGTCTGTCTTTGGTGTGTTGCATGCAATAGCTGAAGCCTTTTTTTGTATTTTGGGATACTGTGGTATTATTCTGCAAATCATGTAATTAGCCATGCTTTAGTTCACAAAATTAATTGCTTGAAGTTTGGAATTAAAATCACATGGACACACACATGCAAAGGGGAGGAAGGAAGATTGTTTGTGTAGTCTTAAATTTGCTACACTCTGAAATGCAGCAAAATAAGTCCCTGAGAGTGTGAACTGTCTTTTACTATTTCCAGTTATGCAGCTTTATTGTAAAGGAAGATAAGTTGTCCATCTATAGGTATTACTGTGTTACTGAGATGGTAATGAAGTAATGTGTTTGCATGCAGCCATAGTTAATGACAGAGATCCTTGAATTATAGCACAATTTCTCCACTTGCCCTCATTCCAGACCAACCAGAGCAGTATTCCTCTTTGTTTTTTGTACTGCCTTCATTTCCTCTGAACTCCCATTAACTTGTTTCTTGAGGCTCAGTTTTTTTCATTTAAAAATGAGCTGTTAAGCTGAAAGCAGAGGAAAGAAGGGTCTCTTGGAGTAAGTGGAGAGATTTGAATTTAGGACCAGTGATTGTGCTACTGTTAGCTTTGTTTTAACATCTACAAGGCAGTTGAAACTTGCCTGGAATGAAAAATTTGAAGCACAGTTTAAATTTCTTATTTTGTGTGTTTGTAGGTGGGTGGGAAGTCTGCTAAAAGAGCCGTGAGAGGGATAAATAACTGAAATTTGCTGGTACAAGGTTATTTAGCCCAGTAGAAGAAGAGTTGCAGGGCAATGACACAAATTACATACTGTAAATGAGCTATAAAATGACAGAGGAAATTCTCTATTAGTAAGTCTAACGTAATACGTACGGGAGAACATGGATCCAGGTGGGGGGCAGCGTTGCAAGCTATACTGCAATGTGAAAGATTTTTCTAATTCAAAGTATTGTAGTTTAGGAGAGGGAGCTTGGAGTCATTGGGAATGTTAAGAGTAGAACAGCAGGTCTATTTCCAGTTGCTATCTAGGAGAGAAGCAGTGTTGGGAATTACTGAGGTAGCAGTAGCAAAGAAAATAGAAAAGGAATTGTTATGCCTTTGAAGGAATCTCTCCTTCCCATGTCTTGAAGTGTGTCTGCTCTTTTGGTCACCTCAAAGATGATAAGACTAGAAAAAGCACACTAGAATGACATGCATGATGAAACTTACAGAATGATTTATGTATTGGGAGAAATTTAAATTAAGGGTTTTGTTTTGAGAGGAGGTATCTGCGGATACAAATGGAGTGTATATAGAACTGCAGGTGAGACTTGAAGAAGGCAAAGAATATTTATTGTTTCTTTTTTTACAGAAATAAAGGGAGATAATTTCAGACAGACTTTGTGAAACAAGGAGAAAGAACACTTTTTCTACAGACACTATAATTGACCTGTGGCCCTTCTTGCTGTAGGGTGGCGTTGATGTATCAAAGCATATATCTAATTGGACAGCAGTCTGGGTAAAGACATGGCAGCCCATCTGTGGATCTATCCTCCATAAATCGATGCTTATAGTCTTTGATTCTAAGGGTAGATTGCCAGGTGGAAAGTATTTTGGTTTTTTCTTTCTTCAAATACCTGCGATAAGATATACAAGTCTTTCATCTGGCTACTATGGTTACTCTAATGTTCATCCTAACTGAATCAAAACTACAGTCAGTTTGCCTTTGCTGTGTTCCCATGTGTGCTACTTAGGCAAAATAGAAATAATTCTTCATTTGGCACTTCTTCATCCTAGGCAAAATGCAGATTTGTGGAAGTGGAAGTATTGATGGAATTGTCTCACTGGGTGTCCTGGTTCTGGCTGGAGAGAGTTAATTTTCTTCTTAGTAGCTGGTGCAGTGTGTTTTAGATTTAGTGTGAGAATAATGTTGACAACATACTGATGTTTTAGTTGTTGCTATGTAGTGCTTATCTTAAGGATTTTTCAGTTTCCCATGCTCTGCCAGGTAGGTGCACAAGAAGCTGGGAGGGAACACGGCCAGGACAGCTGACTCAAACTAGCCAAAGGGATATTCCATTCCATAGAATGTCATGCCCAGTATATAAACTGGGGGGAGTTGGCCGGGAGGGGTGGATTGCTGCTCAGGCACTGATCAGCGGGTGGTAAGCAATTGCATTGTGTATCACTTGTCTTTTTCTTGGGTTTTATATTTAGAGGCATCCCTGCTCAAGGGGAGAGTTACTGGGCGTGCAGTCCAGTTGCCATCTGTGGAGAGCTCAAATTGGGCTCATCCAACAATCTGTCGTTGGTAAAAGATTTTAGGTCAGAATACGAGGTTTTGGTGCTCTTTGCAGCAGTAACCTCCCTCAGCCCATGAATTGCATGCCAGCTGCCACCCTCACCTGCCATGCTCCTTACAAAAGGGAATGGGGGAAACAGAGCAAGATTTCTGGTCTACCTGGTAGTCACTGATAGCAGTTGCAAGCTGGGCTCCTTGTGGTGTTTGTCTAAAGCCAGGGTTTGCTGCACAAAAACTAAAAATTAAAAAAAAAAAGTTGAGAGCACACTGTCTCAGTGGGGGCCAGTTAAGAGCCCACAAAATGTAGGAAACTATCTCTTCCCAAGCAAAAGTCCCACTTGTTTGAGGACAGATGATATGGATAGGGAAACTTGGTGAAAACTAGAGAACAACACTGCAAAGGCAGCTAGATTTTGCAGCATTGTTTTAAATCCATCTGTTAATACATAGATATCCAGTGTCTGGGAAACCAGGCAATCTTAAAAATACAATTTCTGCTTTCCCAGTTGTGAGTTCTGTGATACATGCTTATGAAAAACACTTTTCTAGAAAGCCTGCCTATCTAAATGCTGCAGTATAAACGAAACTAATACTGATAGTAAAGTATTGTTATGGGGAAAGTGAAAACTACTTAAGTACATTAGCTCTGTATGATTTAGGGTTTTAACAATGGCTCGTAAAACTGGGCTTTTTTCTTTAGTAATGTCTAGTTCTAATACCTGGTAATTTTAGTATTTACAGATGTCTTTCTAATAATAGCTCAGCTGCTGTTTCTGGGGAAAAAAAAAAAAAAGGCTGGGTCCGTTGAAACAGTTTAAGCATCAGATTTCTTTACTGATTCCTCAGTTTAGAAAGTAGTGTGACAGGCAACTCAGCCAACAGACTGCGCTGCTGCAATAACCTTCCAGGGAAGTGGTGGTGAGGTGGGGAACAGAGGGCAACATCTTCAGCTGAATACAGATGACAGATGTAACTATAAGACAGAAAAAACACCTTAAAAAGAGGCTAAACTTGGTAACTAGGAAAGAGCAGTCTTCAGTTTTCGGCATGATGTTCGTAAGACCTCAAGTAGATGGTCCACACAATTCCAGAGCTTTTTTTTGTGGTTTTGAAGAAAACCTGCATACCAGTCTATATATGCAAACAAGCAGACAAAATTGGGGTGTACTTGGAGGTGTAGTTAACAAGCATTCAAAGCATAGTCCAGTTCTTTTTAAGTGAAAGCTATTATGCCAGCGCTACACAAGATTGCTCATGTTTTGCTTTGGTTTGTTGGTTTGTTTGGTTTTTTTTTTCCCGAAGGGTAGGTGGCCCTTCAGCTCCTTATATAAAAATGAGTCTGCATTGGGACAGACATATGGCAGAGGATTAAGATTGGATAGCTTATGCTATCACTGCTGCCACGCTCCAGTTTAGTTTGCCTTTATATGCAGAGCTGAAAGTTTTGCTGGTATTTGAACTGATTCACAAGCAGGTCACAAGCTTCTGCCCTAAGGGTGACTCGGCTTATTAGAGAGGTGTAGTTGCTGCATACCATTTTAATCCACGGCTGCATGTCTGTCAAACCAGTTAAAAATGTTTTTATACAGGTAATAAGTGCCACAAATAATCTTTCTAGTATTTAAAATCCATCTGCAGTAATTATAGCCACCTGTTAGAATCAAAGTGAAATAGCCTTGCACTGAAGTCAGAGTAGAGCTGACTGCTTTGTCTAGCATGGTCAGTGCTAGTGACATGTAATACACTGGCATATCTGGCAAGAAGACTTGTTTTAAAGTACTTTAAAGTGGTACTTAAAAGGTGAAATTGAGGTTAATACTAAGTACATAGAGAAGGTGGTCTCTGACTACTGCATTCTTGCAAAGTTAATCTGTTTAGAATAACTGATGTTTCTCATAGCCAGCGAGAGGCTCAAAAATAGATAAAAATGCACTGTTGTATTGCAGTTGTGCATTCAGATTCAAACAAAATGAGTAAAAATGAGGTCAGAAATGAGTAGTCACTTTTTCCACAGCAAGATTCCAATTTGGAATTAACACTTGTGTAGTTGGTGGTGTAGTTGAGATGTGCATAGAGCAGACATGTTTCACAACAGGAGGTACAATTCTGTATTATTTATAATTTTGCTTTTTATTAAAGCATCCTGTTTTGAAAAGCTTACTCAGAAACTGATTTCAAAAGTTGTCCTTTATCCAGAGATAACGTCATAATTTTGGGGATGCAAATATGCTTGCTGCTCTAAGGATTGAGATACTCCAAACCTTGAGAAGAGAGAATTACTGGAATATATTATATCAAGTGGTTTGTAGTTTAAAGAAAACCAAAGCTAGGGTTGCTTCTGCAGCACAGATAGAACTATCTTTGTACAGATATGACTGTCCTTACTGCATAACAAAAAGCTTTATTTACAACTCTCCTACCACCAAGTGGATAGTTCTTTGAAGTTTTCTTTTCAAAAATGATGTTACAGACTTCATGTTTGCCACCTAAGCTTTGCTCGGAGATCTTATACAGGCATTTCTATGGAGCTATGAATTAATTTGTATCTTAATATTTTGACATAGAATGGGCTTTATTTCTCTTTATGTGCTAGGAACAGAGGCACACTAGCCAGGACTGTCACTTGTCCACTAACCTGAGTTCAGTAACTTGCTCAGCATTGCACAGGTGCTTCTTGTGAAAAGGATAGCTCAGTTTTGTTGGTCTGAGACCAGTGTTTCTGTAGTTCCTCACTTGATTGACTTAAACCAACATCTTTTTTAGCCAATAGTGTAAGTATAGGGGCCTAGCAGACAGAAGGCTTGCTTGCTTCTAGGGAACTTTGTCTTAAATAGAGCACAGAATTTGGGAAAATGAGGAAGGAAGCACATAATGAACTTCAGTCTTATGCTGATGTATATGGGTTGAGTTTATAACCTCAATTTATTCTCTCTTATAATGCACAATTTCTCTGCATTGACCCTGCCCAACCTGCTCCTCCTTAACTCCCGCAATGGCTGAATAAAGCCCCAAAAAGCTTAAATGCATTTTATCTTGGAATATGTTGACATTTGAGAATCATTTAGTAGCGTTGGAGCCGTTGTAGTTACTGCTTGGGTTTCTGCCACTTAAACTCAATGACTTGTAATGTTGGTGAATTGTCCTCTCCTCCATAGAACAGTAATAGAAGGAGGTGACCCTCTTCTGGTTGTTGGATACCATGGCTGTGAGCTTTAAGTAGAGGTGCAGGCTCAGACTTCTAAATTCAGCTCATGTGGCAGGAAGTGTGTTGTCTCATGATCAACAACTAATGCCTATCTCTAATGGTCCTTCGCTTTCCTCCACCTTCATTGCTCTTGCAGCCGTCTTGCAATTCACATTTTCCATTGAAGCTTCTCTTCCTTGTCCTGTAGTACACTAGAAAAATCTTTGAGAGAACATGAGACAAACAGTTTGTTCTCCACTTCAGTGACTTAATGTGAGCAAAGTAAGATTTTTCTTTATCCTGTCTTTTCTGGAAATGGCTGAGCTGTGTCAACACCCATAGTATTTTTGCCTGTGGCATGTTCATCAATACAGAAGGGAAAGTAAATAGAAGTCTTTAAAACAGTGTCTGGCAACATTAACTTTAAGTGCTTTTAATATTTTGGTGGACTTGGGATGGGAGAGGGTAAAGCAGAAGACTGTAAGGTGTAATCCACTCAGTCAGTAGTTTGGTAACTGCAATTCAGCTGTTATTAACGTGTTAGTAATCTATGCGTGTGTGTTTGTGTAGGCCAGAAGCGAGCACCCAAGGCAGGAGAACAGCAAGGGTTCAATAACAGACGACTAGAGGTGAAACAAGACAAAACTGAAGGGAGACCATCTTTCAGGGAGTACCGTACCTATGAAACAGAAAGACAAGTGGAATTCACAGTGGAAAGGTATGTATCATACAGGGAAAAGTAAGGTGCCTCATGGAGGGTCTGCACATGGGTGGGAAGGGAAAGACCTAACCTTCTTAAAACAGATCTAGTAGCCAGATGTGACTTGAAGGCATGGTTGCATTATTAGTGTGTAGATTTGTTGCCAGACAACTTAGTTCATGCCCGTCAGAGCTGTAATTTCAGCTTCCTTGCACATTGATTTGGTGCAGTTTTGTTAAATGTTAGAAACGTAAGGCAAAACTGAAAAATGTAAAGATCTGAAAATGTAACTCCTAGTCTGCAACATAGATGTTCATTTCTGAGCTTGCGTAGCAAGCTTTGCAGAACATGTGCAGGTTCCAAGTTGAATGAATTTTACTGCTCGAATTGAAAATAAACCTTTGTCGTATAATTTACTACATATCAATTTTGCTTTCTTTATAAGTACTAGAAAATTCCACCTAAACCTTTAATGCTTGAGAGTGGCCGTTCTTACTTTAGATCGCAATAGTCGGTATTTAACAAGTTCCCTGAAATTTTTAGTAGTTGCATCTAAATCTGGGTTTAGACAGTGCAGCTATTGCCTGATAAAGTTGCTGAAGATTTGGCAGTTTTATAATGTCCTATTTAGCTTCCCTAATGTTTTCAGTGTTGTCAGTAAACAGCTGAACTTTCTATACCTTTCTATTCCTGTTATCTGTAATAATTCCCCCTGAGTTTAGTTTATGGCCATTTTTAATGACAAAACTAATACAACTGTACTGCATGCTGTGTAAAGATGAAGTCTAAAAATTGTACAGTAGCTCTCACATACTGATGTCTCTCACAGCTGCACAAACGCAACCTTACAAATTTCTTTTCTCCTTGTTAACTGTTCTGTAGGAACAAAAATCTGACTAGAAATCTTCTTTTTAGACCAACTGAAAGATTAGACCGCGGAAGGCCAATAAGAGGTCGTGGTGGAGGAAGAGGTGGAATGCGAGGTAGAGGAAGAGGTGGTGGAATAAATAGAAGTTTTGATGGCTCTGATCAAAGAGGAAAACAGGAATTTGAAAGACGTGGGAATGATAAAACGTAAGTGTTCTGTGTGCCGCTTCTTACTTGGTGTACAAGTAAACAATAGTCAGCACTGCAGTGGTATCTCTAAAGTATTCTGTTCCCTTCTTCTATATCCAAGTTGGCTGGCAAAAAGTCAATACTGATTGTAGTTTGAGGTCCTAATGAAAAAAACCTCTTAATCTCAGAAAACTCTGTTTCTCCTTCTAGAAGAATGAAAGCAGATGATAAAAAGGGTGGAGGTGGAGCTCGCAACTGGGGAACAGTTAAAGATGATACCAGGTACAACACATACTTGTGCCCTCCATAAATCATCATTTTCCATGGCCCATCTTAGATCACCATTTTCTGTTCATCAGTTTCATGTCCATTTCAAGCCTTATAAGCCTTGCTTTCTATTAATTGTTGTGACAAACATAGTTTTACAGTTTTCTGAACTTGTCTCCTTCATGCTGGTGAGATTAAGTTGTAGCAAAGGCATGGTGATGTTTCTTCAATTAGGACTGCCAAACTCTTTTAACTGGGGCCAAGTTGTTTTTTAACTGAAATAAGTTATGACTTTTCTCAATAGTCATGTAAGTGGGACTCTGGTATTTAATGGCATTGCTACAAAATGCCGATTAAAAGATTGAAACTCTGTTAGTGGGCTTAAAGTCCAGTCTCTTTCTCAAGTTTAATGGATCATTTCTAAATTGCAAAGCTGTGATACAATTGAGTGTGGCTCTGGAGGTAATATTTAGCAGACTCTACCACTGAAATACATTTTAAAGCGCACAGGAGGATTAGTAACAGCATGTGATGGCTTATGAATAGTCAGATTAAAAAAAAAATTGGGAATTTTCAATTCAATTCTGTATTTCTCTGACTGTTTTCTGTTCAGATTTGCAAAAAGCTCACTGGAACTGTTGGCTTTTGTGCATTCTTTGCACCTAGCAATATGCTACACTTTCCAGTAGCTTTTGTTCTCGTATACATCTAGAACTCTTTTAACTGCAGGCTGATAGAGGACAGAGAAAAGGCAGCGCTTTGAACTTACAGCAAACTTTGGCCATGTACACATTAATTCACAGAAGTGAATTATTTTTAAAACTTGGATCATGGATTCAGGCAATCTGGCTAAAAGCCTTATGGGTAATAATTTTGGGACTTGATATTCCAAATTCTTCTGAAAGGTTGTACTAACTACTGTCTCTTCTATAACATTTCATACTAAAAGTAAAAGATTGGTTAGTGTCCTGGTTTTGGCTGGGAGAGAGTTAATTTTCTTCTTAGTAGCTGGTACAGTGTGTTTGGATTTAGTGTGAGGGTAATGTTGACAACACACTGATGTTTTAGTTGTTGCTATGTAGCACTTGTCCTAACTTAAGGATTTTTCAGTTTGCCATGCTCTGCCAGCAAGCAGGTACGTGCACAAGAAGTTGGGAGGGAACATGGCCAGGTCAGCTGACCCGAACTAGCCAAAGGGATATTCCATCCCATAGAATGTCATGCCCAGTATATAAACTGGGGGGAGTTGTCCATGAGGGGCAGATCGCTGCTCAGGCATTGGTCAGCAGGTGGTGAGCAATTACATTGTGCATCACTTGTCTTTTTTTTTTTTTTTATATTCCTTTTCATTACTATTATTATTGTTATTATTGTATTTTTAATTATTGTTGTTAGTATTATATGTTCTTTTACTTTAGTTATTAAATCGTTCTTATCTCAACCCATGAGTTTTACTTTTTTTTCTATTTTCCTCCCCATCCCACTGGGTGGGGGGAGGAGTGCGCGAGTGTCTGTGTGGTCCTGAATTGCTGGCTGGGGTTAAACCATGACAGTCAGGTACTCTGTTTTTTCAAAACAAAGGATCAGCTAGGTTAACATAGTTCTAAGCTGATAGCACAAAACTAGCTGACCAAAGGCACAAAACTAGCTTCTGTAGGATGTCAGGGAAGGTTGTGTGAACTTCATAAAATACAAGAAACCTAAGATCCCTTATATTTATTCTCCCTAGTTAATTTTTTTTTAGTTCAGTAGCATCTGAGGATATAAACACGAGATACCAATGCTTTCTTGTGATGTGGTGCGTGTGGTGGAAGTGACATTGAATTGGAGTTGTCTAAACTCTAAAAGCATGTCTGTGCCTTAATTGTCTCAGTGATGCATGGAAGCTAGAAGGTGTAACTTTAAATATGTATGCTTACCAGTGGAATGAAAGTAAGTATGCTACTGCTCTCATTTAACAGTGAACTAATGTCTGTGTTACAGAAAATATGAACTTGGACTATGAATTTTACCATTTTAGTAGTTGAAAAGAAACAAAAAGGCAACCCCAAATATCAGTGATATACTGTAATCAATTACTGGTATTTAGTATTCACAATTGAATGCTTTTCACTTTTTTTGATTAAAAGTATCTGGAAGTCAGATTTTCCTAACACTTCTCATTTTGTTAGTTGCTCAACTAGTCACTTAATAGATCTAGTTTCTGCTTAAGATCGTAGAGTTTTTCCCCTCTATTTTTTTCCTGTTCCAAGGAATTCTGGAAAAAAAGTGATGTATTGATCTGCAAGGTTTTTTTCCAGTGTGACCCATGAAGACTTTGTGGTTTTTTTGTTTACTGTTTTAGTGGGATGGAACAGACTGCTCCTATGGAAGAGACTGCAGAAAGAACTGAGCAGCCAGGGGCATCTGAAGGAGAGCCTCGGAACAAGTATAGTCTGACTAAAATATTTTCTTTACAAATGCAAAGAAAACAATTGACTGTTACTGGTATACTTGTATTGGGAGGTACACTTGAAATGTGAACTGTGAAGTTTTGCTAGTGCACATATTTAAAAATAGAAAAGCTTTGTCTGTATTTGTGAGTCAAGAAAATCCATCCCTAATTCTGACTAAAGCTTGGTTTATACAGCTGCAGATTGCATTTAATTACCCAGTGATGCTTACATTCCTAAGATTTGGTGGTAATTGAAGGAGAAACTACATATTGTCTGTTACCTTTTTAACTCGTCTAATTTATAAAAGCTGCCCTGCTTTTTTAAGTTCTCTGAGAAAAAGGTATTCAAGGTGCCTATGCGATCAATTAAAATACACTAAGATAAAATTCTCTAAGTCAGTATTCATCAATCACTAATTCCATGCAGTTGTCATCTCTTCATGAAGGACCTCTGTAGAACTTGAAAAACTTGCTGGAATTGGTCTTGCAGTGAGCCTTAGAAGTGGAGAAATTGAGAGAGAAATCTGCCCCTTGTGTTTTGGCTTTCATTCCGATCAGTCTCCAGTGAGAATTTACTTCACAGCATAAACACTTACTTAAGAAAAAGTAACTGGACAATCTTGTGCAAGTAAGAGACTTTAAAGAATAATCAAATAGCATATGGTGAAATCTTCTAATGAATGAAAGAGGGTCAGTGCAATATGTCAGCCTTCTCTTCTGTTGCTCTGAAGTCTTTTTTACCTAATGATGCAGCTCCAGTTATTGGTGGCATTGGTTCATTTCTTAATTATAAAACTGACTAGACTACAAAACCTGTTTTATATGTTTGGGTTGTATAACCCTGTAAGAAGTTGAGTTGATATAGCTTTGATTCTTTTAATTTTAAACTAGCTTTTAGTATATATCTAGAGGTGTCTATATATAGGGAAGTCTGTCTCTGAAATTGAATGACTATGATTGGATTTCCAGAAAACTGTTTCTAGACTAACTTAAATCAAATGGGTAGTATAGATAAACTGTCAAAAATTCAGTTTTTGACAGAGAACAGTTATTCAGCTTTTTTTGTCAACCACTAGTACCTTTACTTGTTTCAGACTTGTATTTGTTTCTACTCCAATTCAAGCTCTTTTTAAATGTGTCCCGACATCAGTTGCTTGTAGAGGGTAAGGCATGAGAAGTATATCTAGTAGAAAAGGCATCTGGCAGAATATGCCAGTTGTCTTTAATTCTTTTCCCTTTCTCAGAGATCACTAGGTATTTGGTCAGACTGTGAGCCTTTCTGGAAATTTTACTCCTCTTCGTGGTTTTTAAAAAAAGCTTAATTTAGGAATAGTCCACTGAAATCTGTAAGATTCAAAAAAGCAAATAACCTACAAGTACAAAATTCTGCATCGTATACTCTTTTCAGTGCAGTAAATATTGTCCGGAAGACAATAATATCTGTATACAAAATATGAATTACATATACCTCACTGCACTTACCTGTGGGCGTAGTATCAGCTTGGTGACTCTGGGTTTTAAAACAGAAGAGGAGACATTGTGCGAATAGTGCCTAGGTAATTAGGGATGGCTGTATGGCATACACCCTAGCAAGGTGGAATTATTTTTGTTGTTCTTTTAATATTTAAAAGCAAAAGCTGGTGGGGTATGGTTTTCAGGCTTCGGGATGTATTTTAAGGTCTTTTATGCTTAGGTTGCCCCTGCTCTCCAGAATTGCTGTCTTCTGGCAGGTAACACACCACCAAAAGATTGTAGCTAGGCTACCTTCTGCTTTCACTACAGCCTCAATATTTAGGGTGTCGGGGGGTGTGTTTGCTTAAGCTACTGCTAGGGTTGTTCTCATTTTGACCCTTAATTGCAGCAACTCCAAGGAATCCATTTCTTTTCTACTGCCTTATTGCAGTTGTGTGTTTGTATTGAGGAAGAGTTGGAAAACTTGGGTTTGTTTCTTCTCGTTCTCTTTCCTATTGTTACTGTTTCTGTTTAAAAGAAAAAAAAAAAAAGCATTCCTGGAAGTTGGCAATAATCTGTCTGCGTGGAGATACTGTATAGCTTTCCGGTGTGGTACTGGCTAATTTCAATGCAACTCTGGAAAGGCTTCTATAGGCTTCTGTAACCTACGGGGTCTTGCCTTCAGGACTGTGTCCACGTTGCTGTTCTTGAGCTTCCATTTGCGAAGTATTGCAGGACAAGAGTTTCTTTGATACGTCTTGATACAAGTTATTTCTTTCCATGTCTGCAGATTTCCTTGAGTGTATCAACAATATCTGTCTCTCTTTATAGCATCCCAAACTGCATGCTAATAGTGGGGTTTTTTTTGCTGCAAGTAGTAAGTATAAAATACACAAGTACTACAGCAGTATAAGCTTTCCTCACAGCTGCTTTCTGTTGAACTTGTCTTCGCAGTCTGAACAATGTAACACACTCGTGTTGACTGGTAATTCAAATGAATAGATTTTTCTTTTTATTCAGTATGACACATAGTCTCATCAGTTCCTATCAAAGGTATTTGCAGAGTTAGTATTTATTCTGTGGGGTTTTCTTCCTTTTCCTTACACAGGACTTTATTCCTTTTTGGTGGAGCTATGTATTCTTCTGGTCATTTAATAGGAAGCTTTCAAAATTTGTCTTCATGTTTGCTGAGCTATTTACCTCTCTTGTTTGGGCTTGTGGTGTTTGGTTGGTTTTTTTGTATTGTTTTTTTTTTTTAAATAGCGACAGAGAGCTTTCCATAGACCAGGCCGGATCTTCATAAGTATTTGGTTCAGTGTTTTTCTTTTATAGTTAACTTGTACAGTTGTCGCTTGGTCTTACCTTGTTTAACTTTCTGAATTTTGCTATAACTGGTGGTAACGCTCCTGTAAATTATGTTTAATAGGAAAGATTCATGTCATTGATTTCTTGATAAAAGCTAAATAAAAATTTGCTTTGTGCAGCTGAATAATACAAAAACTGATCTGAAAAAGACCCACTATCATAATTTTTAATGATACAAAAATAATCACCTGAATAACTGAGCTGAATGCCGTTCTTTTCTATTTGCATTTCTCCTGCATATTAATATGTTCACGTAGAGCAGTTCCTGCAAGAAAGGTATGCACAGTAAACAAGGCATAGCGGGAAGGTTATACTCATGCATTGAAAACACTGAAGCAGTACAAACTGTTACTGAAGGCTCCCATTTGGTGTTTTGGTATGTACTTGCATTGTCAATTCAGTTTGTTCATGTCCAGAGGCTGTGCTTAGGTGTCTGGCATTATTTTGTAAGTGTGATTGGTGGTGTGCCAAGGAGCTTATTATCTTGATTAATGAAAATGCTCACCAAGCAGTTACTAAAAATGGGTGTGGTTAGAAGGTAGAAAGTAATGTACAGAGTGCTCTTCCATGCAGGCTTGGTGCCCAAAATAACCTGCTACGATTGAGTCTCTGTCCAAAATGTAATATGCAGGTTCCTGTTGCTGTGCTTCACTAATAGGAGGTGTTCCGCTTGAGAGTCTAGGCATCCTAAAACAAATTTGGACTGCTAATAACCTACCAGTTGAAACCATCCTTCAGAGTAAAAATCAAACTGTACTTTGCCATTGAAAAAAACAGACATTTGCAGTGTAAATCTACCAGTATTTCCTGTAGAACAGGCAAGCAATTGTTTTTGATAGATGTGTACTTTTCAAAGCAATACTTGTGATTTGCTTTTCTGAGAGGTCAATTTGCTGTGTAGTGAAATGTCCTTGTGTTGTCTTATGATCATAGAAATTTAGACCTGAAAGGGGCCTTGCTGACCCAAGGCATGACCAACCATAACTGTGCCACTTCTCCTACCTGTCTAGTTGATTTTAATGTCCTGTACTGATAGAGATTTCAGTGTTGCTTGATAGTCTTTCCAATACTTTGAAAATAGAACCTGCTGTGGTTTGGGTTTTTTTTTTTGATCCTGAGTGTCTTGCCTTAAGATCGTGGATATGCAAAATTTTCTTTCTTTTTTAGCATTACGTATGTTTCTTCCTCAGCATCTCTTTAAAGGCTTCCCATGTAGGTCACGTATTTTAGACCTCGTATCTGTCTTGAAGTTCTGTTCTGGACTTTCTTCCTGTTCCCATGTAGAAGACATTACTCAGTTGAGACCTTGTTCCACCCTACCAGCAATGACATCTGTTCCAAACAAAACTGTTGCTGTCTCTCCTTGTAGTAGTATGCTGTTGCAGAAGGGACAAATGCTGTTGATTTAAAGTTAAGCTTGACTGGGTTACCTGCAATACTCTTGCATGGTTTGGGGGGTTGGGATCCATCCATCAGAGCTTCTGCCTTGCTAGTGGTTCTTTCTGTGTTTGGGTAGCTGATACTTTTGCCTGAGAGTATGTATTTCTGCTTGTCCTTTGGACTTTCTGGGAGTGGTTGTTTTGGTTGTTTGTTTTCAAATCAGTCACTTGGTTCTTTAGCATCTCATACCACTGGTCAGCTCTTAAGTATTCTTGAACACTTGCGCTATTGCCCTTTTCTTTTGCAAGTTTTGTGCCATAGAAAATGCAGTAAATGTATTATGTATTACACTGGATAACTGCACAGAGCTGGCCTTAAAGGTCCACTCATACTTGTTTTTCTTTTGCAAATTCAAAAATTGGTAGCTACTTTCCAAGTACTTGTTGCAACCAGTTCTGTATCTTTCTACAGCTCTTGCCAAGGACTGAAACAGTGTCTCCCTAATGTGGTGAAAACTTAATGGGAGAGGAGGACAAAAGACTTCCTAAAGTTCAGATATGCGATTTACTGATTCTGTCCTGACGTAGTGGCTTAGGAAGAAATGAAACCAATTTAATAGAGCCACTTTTTATTAGTTTACTTCCTCTTTTTTCCTTCCTCTGGGTGCTTGCAGCTAGCCTTCTTTTTCCAGCACCTATTCCCAAAACTGAAGCTTCAGATAATTGATCAAAAATTATCTGGCTACTTACTCTTGAGGACAACAAATTGAAATGTTTGGGGTGCAGTTGGTTCTTACACATGGAACAGTATCTGTTGGTGTTTTTCCAGAAGCAGCTGCATCTTTCACCAGTATCCTTTTTATTTAACTCAATAAACTGGTTAATTTTTTTTCTTAACAGTCCTTCTAATATAGTTTCAGATCGTCTTAATCAGTATGGAATTACAAGCTGCTTACCAGTCTTTTAACCTCTAAATTTTGGTTGATATAGCTGGAATTTTCAAAATAACAGGGCATGAAGACATGTCAGAGGGTAGGCATGTAGTACAGGACTTGCATATTTTTATTTTTCTGTGAAGTGCATTTAAAACTGTGTTCCTCCTAGAACCAAAATCAAGGGCTGTCTTACTGTTCAGTTCTGCTTCTACCTGTCATATGCTGGGTGCTTCAGGAAATTATTGTATAATTTTGACTGGCAAGAAATAGAATGGTTCTCTGCAAGATCAAGTAGGAAGAGGGAGCAGGCCTGTTCCTGTATAGGCTAGTTCTAAATGTACAGAACACTCCCAACATATATGTGTGTTCTCACGGGGTGCTTGTACAACTTCAAAACCAAAATGAACAGTTCACTGAGTATTATTTGACTCTGCCGCTTTCCATGATAAAATAAATTTCCAACTTGCAACTAATCAACTGTATATTTACATCGGAAAAATCATCAGCTTTTGGTAGAAGAAGACTTGCAACTGCGGTTGAGTGAGGAAAACCAAATCCATAGTTCTCCCACCAGAAGGGACCTAATTAAAGGGTTTTCTGGAAAAATGGATGTTAAGGAAGTACTTGACCAACTTCGACTGCTATTGCAATAACAGTTTTGTGTGAGAGAAGGGAGAAATGGTTTCTCAAGTGTCTGGGAGTAATCAGTGCAGGTTTTCCTGTAGTTCATGATATTTGACTTGTTTCTGGAGCAAACAATTATGGTGAAGTGAGTTTTGCTCCCTGCATGTGATGCTGCTTAGTAGGGAATAGCTTTCTGCAAATATCAGGAAAAGGTACACCTGTAGTGTACCCTAATAGCAGCTGATCCTGGGCAAGTCAGTCTTGGTCAGCCTCAGAAAAGTAGTAGTCAGAGGAGTAGTCAAGCAGTGATGAGTGGAGAAAAATCTTCAGTTTTGTCTTGTGTATCTTCTCTTATGAATACAGACATAAAACCTTGGACTTCTGTCTTTACAGTTCAAAAATATGCAAGGCAGACTCCAATGTACTCCATATGTTTTCCTTGAACATACCATAATTATTGCACTTTGTGACAAATTAAAACTGGACTAGGTTTAATCTGGTTTTGCCAGGTGATAAATATTGTCTCCTTGCGTGCTACTACATCTGACAAAAGAAATCAAAGAAGCATCTTGTGAAATTAACAAAGGAAATGTTAATTGCCTAGAAGATCTCATGGTGTGATCGTCATGTCTTTTTGATGACTGAAAGCTGCACTGAAACATGAATCCATCTCACATTGTCATCCTGCAGTATGAGTCAATAAAACCATGCGATTGGGGTGTTTTAAAACTGCTTGGTATGCTTTTTTTACTATGGCTGTATTTGCTAGGAGTAGATCCACTATTAAACAGTAGGGTTGAGAATATATGCCAGATCAAAAGACAGACTGGTTTTGTCTAGAATCTGAAGTGCTTGAACTTACAATGAGACTGGATAAATACCAGAACTTATTAGAGGAGGCTGGAGAGAGCATTTGTTCATACAACTAATTTCAAACAGGCCATAAGTATATTTTCCAACTTACATTAATGTGAAACTTGCACATCAAGTTACTGTGGAGTAAGTGAAATTGAGGGTAGTAATTTGGTGAGAAACATACCAAATGTTTTGTTTAGTATCCTTACTTTAGAGATTAGTGTTCTTGTTCATCCTGGCATGTTGCAAGCTAATGGTTTTTACTTTACAACTATAAACCTTTAGAGTTGCTGAAGGAGAGCCAATGGAAGAAGTAGTTCAAGAAATGACGTTAGATGAGTGGAAAAATCTTCAGCAACAGAATCGACCAAAGCCTGAATTCAACATCCGGAAGCCAGAATCCACTGTTCCTTCCAAAGCAGTGGTGATTCACAAGTCAAAATATAGCGATGATGTAAGCATTGCCTCAGGAATTCTGTAAACTCTGCTTTATGCCAGGGTTAGGAAACTGTCTCTATTCTTTTTCTACTAGTTTTAGTATAATCTGAACAGACTAGAAATCAGTATCTAAGCTTTGTTACTGTAATGACATACGTGCCCCAAAACTTGCTTTAAACTTACCATCTGTTCATTTTCTTCTCTCAGATCATCACCCCTATTTTGTATGCAAATACATAATATATCAAGTTGTTCTACCTTATGGCTCAGTCTTAGCAATATAAAACCGTGTCCTAGCTGCTGCTGCCTATGTAGATCTCTGGTAATGCTGCTAGAGAAACTTGGTTTACTAAACACTTCTTATCCTAGGTTTGAATCCTGTTTAGCTGACTTGCCAGTATACACTTGCATGTATATATTAAACTCGGGTTTTGGCATCTGTTAGTCTGGATGCTAAGTGTCCTATTTCTCATCTGTGCTGGATCCCAGCTTTCATTGTGCACTTGGAATATATGAAAAAAAAAAAAAATTTTTTTTTTTTTTTTTTTTTTTTAGTTTTAGGGTCCTGCTTCTTAGAATTAACTCTGGAGACCTTGTTCTGTAGTAATGTGCTTCCCCCCCGCCCCGCCCTTTTCCCTAACTTTTATTCCACGATATTACTGGGATTGACACTTCAGGGAAAACTTCTAGTTTATTGATACAGCGGGGAGAGAGGTGAAGCTTCTTTCACAGATTCTTGCTTACTTACATTTCACATTGTGGGGGTCACAGAAGTATGTGCATATAATCGTAGTCTAGCATGATGGAATTTTGATCCTTAAAGTCTGCATGCACGTATGAATACACATATTATCCTTTGTGTAGTTGTAATATTAACATCAAAACTTGCAGCTTTTTAAGCCTTAATCACTTTAGGTCATTGAACACTTCCAGGGACAGACACTAATAATGAAGTGGCCTGCGTCCTTTTTAGTATGACTTCTGGTGGTCACAGTTGCTTTTATCCCCTCTTCCTTTTCTGAGGGAGATGGTGGTAGGGGTGAGGAGAACATCTTTCACAAGCTCTGAAGAGAGTATGCAAGTGTGTGAAGAGTGCATGCAAGTTTCTGTTCTTTTTGCCTGTAAAGTTTCTTGGCTGGCAGTATCAAGGGACTTTGTCAAAATGAACATAGAATAGGAGGTACAGGAACTGCATAACATGGACAAGTCAAATCCCTGTGTTAGACATTGAATAAAGTAAGTGATTCATCACTGTATGGGATGAGTTTACATATATGTTATCATTACTACAGTGCACATTAAAATTGTGATGGGAAATAGTCTTACATCCACTAGCTACTAGGAATACACAGAGTTAAAACAACAGTAATCCCATAGCTGCAGACAAATAGATAATAGATTGGTTAGTAGCTAAATACTGTGCTTTACTATGGCCTTTTAACCATTACTTGAATTGTAGGAGTAAGTAGCTTAAGCCTGATTCTCAAGTCACTTAGAAAACCTCGTAGATGATATTTCTGAAAAACGTCTTCAGTGTTACGGAGCTGGTACAGAAGATTTTGTTGCCAGGACTCTCTGAGCCAGCAAAGAACTATCCCAGGCATCTGGGAAATGGCAATTGCCTCGCCTCTGTTAAAACCTTGTGCAGGTTAAGGCTTGTCTTCTATTCTGGATGTCATCTTGATTTATCTGCTGCTTAGTCTGTAATGCAAGTGTACATGTGTATATGTATCAGGGAGGGGAGAAGGCTGTACATGGAAGCTATAGGCTTTAACCAGATCTTCTTTTTAGTTGCAAAAAGAAGACTTTGAAGATGATTTTCATGTCTTTCGAAGACCAGTAAATGACATAACATCTCAGCTGGATATTAATTTTGGGAGTCTTCCTCGCCCTGGCCGTGGATCAAGAGGAGCACGAGGTGGTCGTGGTCGTGGCAGACAAGCTGAGGGGGCAGGACCTCGACCAGAAGTAGTGGTAAATGGTTTTTATGGTTTTTGTTGTTGTTTGCTTGGGTTTGGGTTTTTTTTGGTTGTTGGGGGGTGTGTGTGTCCCACCCCCTTTTGCGTACAATTACTGATTTCTGTAGTGATAGTCTTATTTCTAAGTTCTCCCTCATAGTATGTTGGCCTGGTTATTTTGAGTTGATGTTCCTTAAAATAAATACTGGTTCAGGCTCACAACTCTTAACACACAAATTTCAAAAGGTCTGATTACTAGTTGCTGTAATGGTAACTAGAGGAAAGGGTGCAATGAAGATTTGTTCCTGCAATGAGTTTTTATATAAATTGGGCAGTAATTTAAATGACTAAAAGCTTGTATCCCTTACAAAACATTTCAGTGTAGTACAGTAATAGTACTTTGATTACTGAGAGTGAGATCAGTAAATCTGGGATCCCACATATGAAGACAGAATCCTACAGAATGATACAACTATTCAATATAACCATTAAAAAGCATTAGCTCACTGAAAAATGACATCTTTATTCTATATACTAACTGAAGGTCTCAGTTTACCTCTGTCTAGTATGAGTAAAATACTTTAAGGCTGGGAATGTAGAGTGATACAGAAGTGATTTGATGCATGTTTCATCTGAATGAAAAAGGCTCTTTATAATAACAGAGCATAGAGTTTAAAACTACAATCCAATAAGTGCAGTAGCCTTAGAATGAAAAACGATAATAATGCTGCTTCTAAAAACAGTATTTTGGGTGAGATTGCTTTACTTTTTTTCTTTACTTCAGTACTGCAGAACTTGTGATCTTCTGGTCCTCCCTAGGCAGTAGGTCAGCATTATAAATACACTGACACTGAAGAAATTATACTAGTCATAACTTCTGAGATAAATGCTTAGCATTTCTGTGATAGTGATGGATACAAAGCATTTAACTTGAATAGAATGAACACTTTTCAGAGTAAAATACATAAACATAGCTGTCAGGTGCTTTTGAAATGCATTCATTTTTATAAAGCTTCCTTTCTTACTCGATAGGTGCAGCTTGTTGCTCCAAATCCTGATGATCCTGAGGATTTTCCAGCGTTAGCTTGAAGAACCATCATGAATGGTGGTATCTCAAAGTAGCTTTGGTGCAACTGTGAAGAGACCAGTTTTATGCTGGTGTGGATAAAGAAAGTCGGTTTCTACTTGAAAAGCTGTTTGGGTGTTTGATGTGGAATGATTGCAGCCCTCTGCTAATGGAGTTGGGTTCTGGAGATACCAGTGGACTGAGATCCTTGTCACAGGTTCCAGTGTCTGCCTCCATTTGTGAAAACTGTGTGAAGGCTTGCAGTACTTCACTACAATGCTTCAAATGAAGTTCACGAGTACAGTGTTTAAAAATGTGTATATAGAGATTATATCAAGTTCTCCATGACACCATGGTGAAATGTAAACTGTACAATATGGTCTGCAGTTGGGACTCTATTTCACTGTACATTTGAAAGCCGCTTTCCCTGTTTCTTTGAATGAAGTGTGTATTTCACACAGTCACAAGCTGCAGTTCTTCAGAGTTTGGCAAATAAAAGAAAGTGCTTATTGGTTTGGGTTTGAGGTATTATTTTCACAAGTCAGAGTAACAGATTGAAGCTTTTGCTATTTGGATGTGTCAGGAAAAAAAACCCCAAACCCTAAACAGCTGACCTTACTCACCCAAAACAGCGAGCATCTCTCTAAACAAAAGTGATCTTTAAAATTAAGGCAGCACAGATGCTTTTAATTGATAGCTAACCATAAGTCTTGCTTCAGTAACAAGATATAACCTGCATCTACTTTGAAGATGTTGAAAGTGAAGTAAAGTAAGAATTTTGACCTAAAGACAGAACTAAACTGTGAAGGAAGCTTTTAATTTTAGCAGGAATAGCTACAAACTAAAATGTTTCATGCCTTACCAAGAAGTTTGTGTAACATTGGGGATGAGGTGGGATGTCCTTTTCTTGCAGCTTTAACATACTTCCTTACTTGAGTCAGATACCCTAACTTGTTCCCTGTCAAAGGGGACACTCAAAGCCATTCTTGGGGATCTGAGAGAAACAATGAAATGGTGCTAGAAGTGATGAGGGAAAGAAATGAGAGCACAACCACACTGGACATTTTGGAAGCAGCTGTCAGCCTGAAAGGAGTCTTCAGATGCCTGCTCAACTTGAACTCATTCTTTCAATTTACTGGGAAAGCAGATTAATGTAAACTTTTTTTTTTTTCCTTCCTGTCTGCCTCACTTTGTTCTGTATCACTTCTAAGCAGTCTCCTTTAAGAGCAAATAGTGGATGAGACTTGAAGAAAAAAACTGTTTTGCTTTGGAGTAAGGTCTAAGAGTATTCAGAAACTTAAATTAACTCTTATCTCAGTGGTAAGGCTTTATACAAGTAGGATATAATAATTCTAGAAAAACTACTGACTCTTTTCTATGTGCTCCAACCAGATGGTCTGCAAAGCAGTGCTGCCCAAAGGCCTTTTCTTACATTGTTAAATTACTTGGATGATGATTTGCTATAACATGAGATTTCGGATTCCACAAGGATCTCATTTTAGTGGCATAGAGATGCTCTGACAACCTGTAGTAGAAAGAATGTGCAAAAGCAAACGAAGTGCTGCTGTTAAAGGAACCCATGCTGCTGCTTTTTGAGTAATTGAACTGGATGAAATCGTGTAGATGACTCTTTCACCTTGTAGGAACAAGCTACTACTTGAAATCACTGCAGTTTAACTGCTGCTGCTCTTTTAATAGGTGTTTGGGTGTTTCTGCCAAGAATGGCAATTTCATGACTGTGGAAGAGAAGTGATTTTGTCTATGGGGGTATTGTTCTTCCCTTCCTGTTCCCCTTATCCCATCATTTTCCCCTTATCCCATTGGACAGGGAAGAATGTGTCTGAATTTTTATTTATGTTTTTGCTTGCAGGGGTAAATGTATATATAGGTGCAGAGAGCTTCTTTGCAAGGTTCACCTCTGTTTTCTGTCATGATTTGAAGGTGTAGGCTCTTCTTTTACTAACACCTGTTTTTGCTAAGGAAAGCAGTGAAATACTTAAAAGCAACCCTTCCTTTTTCTACTAAAAAATTTGAAACCTTGTTGTGCTACTGGGCTGAATCTGGTGTAATGCAGCTGAGTTGGTTCAGTTCTGACTGTTCTCTGGGAAGGCTTAAAGGATTGTTTTATTTTTCAGTCTGGTTCCTGCTGCTGCAAAGTTACTGTTTACTCCTCTAACTTTGATCTGTTTTTCAAAACAGAATGACAAGTATGTTCTTTGGGGAATGCTTTAAAGGACTTGTCAAAGTGTATCTGTATAATCAGCATTTGGTCAGCAGATTGTTTAAAAAAAGTGGCCTGGTTTTAAGACTGTTTAATTAAAAAAACCAAACCAAACAAACAACAAAAAAACCCCTCAAAACCACAAACCACCCAATGCAAAACTTTGTGAGAATAAGATTTAGTGTAGCTGGTTACTGCTCATTAAACCAAAAGTGTCTTAGAGCAGCTAGGTGTGACAATTTTCTTTTTCAGTCTGTCAGACTTGAATATGGCTTAAGAGTTTCTCTAGATAATACTATCTAAGTATAGAGAAGAAATTATTAATTGTAAGTGGTGACAGTGATGCAATTCCTTTGCCTAGCTGTGAAAAGAGAACTTATTAAATCTCAGTCATTTGTCTCATTTAAGGTACCAAAATAGCTGTATCTGTTAAGCACATGTCTGCTGCTAACAGTCATTCCTGGTTTAGCTTTACTCCTTCGTGTAAAGCAAGTGGTAGCAGGTGCAAATATATACACAAATATTAGTAAAACATGGCATGCATCTTAGGAAGAGATTCAGTTGTGTTGCAGCTCTTAGTCATGTTACTCTTTAATGCACTACCACAGGGTACTTTGCTGTTAATATTACTGTAGTGAGTGGCCTAGGAAAAACTACTGCATGTCAACTTCGAGTTTGACATTAATGTAAATCACAGTAAGTTTGCAAAGAAAGGAATTCACCTCTCTCCACAACTGTCATTTACATATGATAATGTTGATACTGTGTGGTCCACTTGAATCATATGTATTACCATGGTATAGGATTGGCAAGAGTATATTACTATGAAAGTGCCTTCAAGGAAAAGAGGAGAGGAAAGTCTGTGCTTAATATAAGAATACTAAAGAATAACTAAAAAGACTCAAAAGTAAAAAGCCCTGGTAAAAAACTTCAGTTGATAAATAGGAAAATTAAGCAATTGAGCCCATAAAACAGATGTATACACACGTATATATTCAGTGTTGAAAGTAATATAACACTGACTCATTGTCACTGGATCAACAATTGAATGTGAAACGTGATTATCTTTGCAGAAGAAGTACATTTCAGTCACTGAATAACAAGCATGGAACTAGAGTTTTTCTGTTTCAGTAACATATGCTGGGCAAGTATTGAAGAGTTTGTGCTTGGAGGGGGAAAACCTTCAGTTTTTGGAAGAAGTAACAACTGTTAAAACTTTGGCTCTATTACTTTGAATTTAATTTGAAATACATTAAATCTTCAGCTGGGTTTTATTTATCTGCAAACAAATGCCTTTTTGAAGATGTGATGCAACAAATGTTGCAGATAGCTGCATCTTCAGAGCAGCTTTAGATACTGTATCATAATTAATGGCAGCGTTATCTTTGAGACAAACTAGCACTTAATGAATTGAATAAAGTTTTTGCTCTCCCTGTTTGGGGTAGCTAGTGTTTGAATATCCATATTCTGTGTTCTGTTGTCTCTACAATGTTTTACAGCTAGTTAACAGGACTCAATAAGCTGCTGTCTGCTTTTAGCAATGGAGGTTCCTCTGTCTAGATTCGTACAGTAGCTACTATTTGAATGAAGGATACTGAGTTTTGTATAATATAATTGAATTAGCAGGATAGCTTTGCAAAAAGGTAAAAATAGCAGCAATAAGGTATGGATTTATTGTCTTCTAGCAAAAGAAAAAATAAGTTGACATACTATAAGCCAGGAATTCTGTGCTTGTTAGTGGTTTGGTTATATTTCTGTTACTTATGGATTGAATGCTGTTTTCAGAGGTTTTCTGGGCGCTAGCAAAGGCTCTGGACCTTGGAAGCTGTTGTGGGAAAAGTAAACACCTAGGAACCTTTTCAATGAAGCTTCCACTTTAGTGAAAGAAGACCATAGGCTGGTAAAGGTCTGATCAGTGGGAGGAAAGGAAGGAACCCCAACAAACCAACATTAAATAGTAGTTCACTTAAAAATAGAGATGATGTTGGTGTGGGAGAGATGGACAAAAAGCACCTAGAAGCATGATGCCAGGACAGTTGTCATCTGTTGTGAGTACTGAGTAGAGATTCAGTCCTAGGAGCATGACACTTTGGGAGGAACAGTTAAAGATGAGTCTGGTAATGGCAGAACTCAAACTTGGGAAGAAACAAAATTGGGTCTACGGAGGAGCTGTGTTTGAAGCAGGGTAATGAGGAGGCTGAGCCCTTCCACTGAGTAGAAAACCAAGGAACTGCCCTGCCATCTTCAGAGGATGGCATTGAGGCATCAAAGCACTGATGGGGGTAAAAGCAAGCTCACAATGGTGAGAATTTGTCTGCTTCAGCAATGGCAGTGTTTATTTCCCTGGTCTCGGCAGCAATCACTTTGGATTTTCCTGCGTTAATAATAGCTGCTGCCAAGGGTAATCTACTGTCTGCTCCCTCTGTCCTGTCAGGGCACAGGGAGTTTGGGATTTACCACTTTACCCTGTTTGTTGCATAACAGGTCTGCAGCAACTGGTGTAGCTGGAAGAGCTGGGAGTCAGAGGTGCTAGTGACACGCAAGTGCTTTCTGTCTGGTGCTGTGCAGCCGGGCCACTGCATGCCAGGTTGAGGGATGAGGAACAGCAGCTGCTGCTTGGGCTGTCTGATTTTCCCGTGGATTCTTTAGCAGCCTTGTGGACTAAGTTTGATAGGGAAGACATGGACCAGGAGGAGCTGTTTAAAGGACAGACTTTCTAGATGCCCTCCCCCAGTCACTCTTGTCACAGTCCAACACTTGGACCAGGTTCCTGGAGGTATTTCATGGATGCAGTATGTCATGCTTAATACCAAATTTACTTACTTGAGGATGGTTGATGTCACAGGGCATTTCTGACTTAGGGTGATATAAAGTATACTGAAAACACAACACGAAGGTAAGTAAGTTAAAACTGCAAAATACAGCAGTTGCAATACACAGTTCAGTCACACAGTACCAGTGTGATTCCCCTTACTGGTCCCTATGATATCCTCGCCATCACCATGCAGGGTGTCCCCAGTTGCCGGGAATGAATAGGAGGGTTGGTGCCAGCTCAAGCCTGTTGCTCTCGTTCTTTGAAATTCTTTTGGCAGTTGTCTAGAGCTTATACTGTACGTATGTACTTTCCCCATGCTGGTCTGGCCAGCTCAGGGAGACCCTCACTCTCTCCAAAGAACTCGGGGAGAAACATTTACACCATCAGTTGGTCCACTCAACTATTGATAGCCGTTTATCTCAAACAAAGGCCACCCTCCGGTCCCCTTTGTGTTGAGATAAAGTCATCTTCTTTGCAACAGCTGTGGTCCATCATGCCCTGCATCGTTCCCTGAGCTTCACAAGCATGTCACCCTTGCCCATCTCCTCTTAGCCTTGTTCCATTTTAGGGGCTTACTGGTCAGTCACACCCCTGTGAAACCAACCCCAAAACCACAAATGCAAGAAAAAGCAAACAGCTCTTCCTCAACAAACTCTTAGCGAGTTAGGCTTAAAGCATGCAGTTTCTCTTCAACACCAGCCTTGAATATTTCTAAACAGCACATCCATTTTGCTACAGCATATTTTTCTCTACTCCTACATATGTTATGTAGAAACTGTAATACAAAGGAGGCTAAACAGAGCCAAATCAAAGTTACTCAGAAATACTGTAAACAGAAAAACTCTAAAGTTGCAGTGCACGCACCTGTCAATTGATTTGACCCGGGCCACTGTTCAGTTGATCTCTGTAGGATTTTTTTAGTCCTCTGCCCTCCCCTGCCCTGTGCCAGTACTCCTTAAATCACTAATGATATGATAGGGCTTAACTGTGCTTTACTCTGGACAGCACATGCATAAACTGATGTTTTCCCAGGCAAAACCCATCATTCACTCTTCAGCAGGCAACTAGTTTGTTAGGAAAAGGTGGTTTAAACATTCATGTAAGTTTAGAAAGAATCACAACAGAGAACACAAATTTTCCAACCATAAAAATGTATCGTGGGAGCAAGTGAAAGTTTACTTGCTTGTCAAACAGGCTCTCCTTGGGGTGCACATAGTCTGCATTTTCTAGTGTAGGTAAGGTAAGGGTGATGAGAAGTATTTGAGTTAGTCAGTATTTTTGGTGGTGTTTGGATTTTTTTTTTTTCTTCCAAGACTAAACTAGACCACCATGAACTCTTAAGCAAAAAGAAGTGTTCCTGACAATTTAGTTTTTACTTCTGCGAAACCTTCACTTTCATGGTAAGTATCAAAATATATAGTATTTAATAGGATGCCCGTTTCCAAAAATTAGTACTATATGATCATAGAGGAAGGAAACAAATTAACTAGAACCCCATTGTTCTGTCTTAGCCATGTTTTTTACTGGATAACAGCATCCCAACAATTCAAATACAATTACTATTGTTTTCCAGATTGAGTCCCCTGAAATGTAGAGCCAGAAGTTCTCTATTTTTGAAATTAGAAAAGTATGGTTTTTAAGGATTTGTGCTTTTATTAAAAGGTTTTCAGGCAGCTGAGATTCTTGCATTATTTTTCAGAGTACGTAAGAGTGAGTGTGGTACAGATATGATGGGATTGTGCTGAATTTTTTTAGAATGCTGGAAATAAAAGTGAGAAAACAAACTTCTGATTATTATTTTTAATTTTACACAGTTCATGTTTACAATTCTCACTATTCAATATTTTGTATAAAATCAAATACAATATGCAGTATTTTCAAATGAGACACAAATGCATATTGAACTACTTATTACAAGATAATATGAAGCTCTATCTTAAAAATACCTTCAGCAAAATAAACTCCCATTCTGTCAATCCAAGTTAAAAAAATATGATTAGAAATATACAATTTAAAAATAATCAGGATGAACAGTACTGATTAGTCAAGAAATTTTAGATCTTGATAGTCTGTACATGAGTTTACTCAAGACAAACAGTCTGCAAACCATTAATATAAAAACTGCAGTGCAACAAACTGGTGAACATCACATTTTTCTTCTTTTTCCATTTTAATGCATGAGTCTCTACAGATCTTATTGTTTTGTTTTAAATCAGCAGCATTTTCTATATTGTCATACTGGGGCAAAAAGACAAGGTCTGGGTTAAAATCTGAGTTAAGTTATTGATGCTGTAATGGAAACTAGCAATTTAAGCCAAGATATTACAGATTTTGAGTATGTTGCATACTTTTGAGTAAGAGACCAAGGGAGAATCCATCTGTCATGTATTTGAAAGAGAGGAAAGAATTTCTAAGAAAAAACTGCTAATTGATGACAGCAGAAATAACTTCCTGTGGCTGCTCTGTGGTACAATGGTGATACAGCTGCCACCACACATTCCATTTTGGCACATAATACTTCACAATTCAAAAAAGATTTAGAAACCAAGGACTTCCTCACCCATGCCCACTCTTCATTCCTGTACTTAAGACAGCTTTGGTATGGTATAATAAAAATGCTAGACAAAATACTAAAAATTCAGAAGAACAAACTAAGCAATAAAATTAGATGGGACACAATGAGGTAATGAGTTAATTTTCCATATAAGGCTGTTTGGAGAGTTCAAATGTAAAATCCCTTTGACATTTATGTGTTTCTCACTAAGATACTAGGTGGTGGAAGGGGTATCCTGAAACACATTCATGCCAAACATGCGATTTTGGTTTAGCTAAAGTTGCTATTGTGTGTGCGTGTGTGCACTTTTTTATGCAAATTTATTTCTGATGAACCTGAAAGTGCTAATGGCTCTGCTGGTTACTTTAAAAAAGCCAAATTCCCATTTGGAATTTGGAAAGGATGTGAAATAGGCTGATTATTTTCAGATTAAAAACAAGGATGCTAAAAGAGGAAGCTCAGCCGAGAGAAGGGCAAAGCCAAACACAATAACTATTACTAAATCTCTCTTGTCTTGACTCTCGCCCTCTCACCTCGCTAGTTTCATCCCTTCTGCCTTCCAGGATAAGAATTTTCTTCAAAAATAAAAACAAATACATATTTGCACAATATACCTACTATTGTGGTTACTTGTACTTCAGCTTTTGGGCAAGTGGCTTAGTTAAAGGAAACAAACAAACAAAAAAAAGTCAAGAAATTTTAATTGCTGTATCAGGATGAATTCAGTCCCTCACTTTTAGGTGCTTTTCACCTAGAAGAAAATGGTAGTGAGGGTGAAGATTAAGAGGAAAACAAAAAAGTATTTGGGGTCTGAGCCTCAATGGTCCTTTATTTTGCACCATACAAGCCTCTTTGGTTTTCTTTCTGTATTTGCAAATTTTGACTATCCAAACTCACAGATGCTACCTGTAAGCTTACTTACACTTCACATCCTGCTTCCCCTTCAACTTGTGATGCTCTTGCCACAAAATGTTTTCAAGCCAATGTGGGGCTATTCGTAATGGCATTCAAAAATCACCAGCCTAACAGAAAGCTTAATTTTAATTGAGAAGGATTTAGACTGAAACTAGTCACTGAACCTGCCCATTTATATTCACAAAAAGAAAAATCTCCCCCTTGCAGAGGTAATCTGTATCTTTAAAAATGTCAGTTATTCCATTGCTAACACTTCAGATCTCTCCATTTCTTTTACTTTCTACTGTAAGAGTCACTAAATCAACAGATAACTGTATCATATTTAAGGCTATGTGGTAACAGTCCTCATCTGAGGGATATGCAGCTATAAACTTCAGTTGGCAGACAAGGGTACATCACTGCAAAGCCAGCTTTGAGATTTCATAATGTGAAAAGTGGTAGGGAAAAAACACTGCCAGTGTTTGAAGACAATCTTGTAGTGGATGAAAATTTCAGTCTCAGATCCCTCTAAAACTTAACACTGCTTTTTAACAGAGGTAAGCTGTAGTTTTAAAAGTGTTAATTAGATGTTAAAAACTATAACTGCCCCTGAGTTCCACTACCAATCTCAGCTATACAGCAAGCTTATTTTCCCTTTTTTGTGTGCTGCACTCATTAAGTGTCTCAAAGCTAAAAAACAGTGACATCCACATGTTACCAAGTGTACCAATAAAACCTGGGAAAAATTCTTACCTTTTAGATATAGTAATCTAAAGTTTCACCTAAAAGACTTGAAGATAGGAAAATAAACACTAATGACATTTCAATATGACAGCACTGCTTTAAATGGTAAGCTGTTTTTGCTCCCCCTTAAAATCATACCAGATTTGAAGCAATTACTGGTTAAAAGAGCCATTGGTTGTGAACAACTAAAAATCTATTACTATTAAAAACAAGTTATATCACTTATAGTTAGTTTTTTCAAAATAAACTACACAACCTTTGAAAATAAAGCACTCTTTGGTGGACAATAGTTACTTTGTGTACTCAGTACTGTGGCTTCATAAAAAACTTCATACAAAATAAGAAAGAATAGCCAATTAACACAGGAGAGTACCAGTACTAGAACAAAAAAGCTTTTGTGGTTGATTTTCAGTCTCAACTGGAGACTTGAGCCCAGTCTGAACGGACAACACAGATTTATATATTTAAAAGCTCCCACCATCTTTTAATTTCTGGTGGTCAGCAGCTAAGTGATTGCCATCACAATTTATACACATGCATCATACATACTAGCAAGCCCTCTTTATAATAGAGAGCTTAAGTATTTACACCTGAGTCTGAATGTACACAGATTTTGTTGGTTTTCTTTGAGGAAATGTTAGCACATTAAGAAAGTGTCTGCCAAGCATGTTGACGGTTCATTTTATTCTACAAGTACGGAAGAGATTCTTCAGTTTCACTTTTGCTGAAAAATGGAGCCAAAGTAATCTTCCTTGAATTGCATCAAGTCCCCTCTAGTCACATCCCCTCATTCCTGAATATCCTCTTCAACACTGGTTGCTTATTTGAAACTTAACGCAATACTGTTTTAGTCCTTGGGACGGATTGGCTGCTGAAATAAAACATATTTGAGGAAAAAAGTTAAATATGTACTCAATATGTATTTCAAGGTAACATTTCTGGCAAGATAAAATGAGCAAACGATACTTCAAAGAAAGAAACAGAAGATAAAAGTCACTGCATTTAAGAACACAGCAATACTGGTTGTAAAGAAGGCATGGACTGGTCTGATCACAGACAACATGAAGAAAGGTTCCGTTCCATACAGAAAAGCAACAGAGGATTCAAAGTACCATAATTTCATTAAGCGCATTTGCTGTAAAGCATTCCTTTTCTTTCTCTCCCTCTGAGGTATCAGACTGTAGGAAAAGTAGAAAGAATAGTAAAGAAACATTAATTTTTTTAAAGCTCGATTTAGATTACATATAGACAAGCTCTGAAATGCTGCAGGTAGTTTTCAGTCTTTGAACAAGGGTGCAGAAGGCTGCTTTACAATTCCCAGCAAAGCAAAAGCATGAGATTTTTAAAGCGTATTCCTCTTTGTTAGTTTTTGTGCTATAGCTCTCTGGTTAAAAGAAGTAAAGGAACCTATACAATACAGTTTTCATACATCTTCCCCCACACTCCCAAATATTTTTTTTTGCCGTAAGTTGACCTGCATTCCCTTAAGCACCTCTACCTACCAAAATTCCTTCACCACTCAAGATTTCATTTCTAATCAACTGCTTACTATATACATAATCCTAATCCTGTTATGTGTAGTAACATAGAAAAGACTGTTTAATTTGTGTCTTACTATGATTCAGTTGGTTTGGATCTGGTAGATGCACCTTGTTAAAATACAAACACGAACTTCTCAGTAATTGGCAAATCTACATGGAAGACGTCTTAACTGGAGAAACAAGGGCATCCACTGAAAGACTATGGATAATGCTCTAGTAATGTGATTTCTTGCAGTTCAACAACAGTGTTATTTCAATCACAAGATACAGTGTGTTATGTCTGCCAGTACTGTCTTTCATAGATGGCAGCTGACATCTAGAGATGTTCTGCAAAGGAAATGCAGTGAATGTTATGAATAGGATTTAAATTCCCTAAATTCTCTTTGCAAAGCCAGGACAGAGTGTTTTAGCTGTAAATGGCTGTTCTGTCTGAAAAATCATTCTGGAGGCATTCTATGATAGTGTCTCCAACAGTCTGAAGGATGAAATGGCAAATGAATTACCCAGCTCTGTGGATTATGCTGTGTTAGGATGGGTCGCAAATGTGATTCATCTACAGTAAGAATTGACTAAAATGACCTAATGCATCAACAAATAACATTAATGTAAAAATACTGCAAGATGTTTCCATGGAACATATCAGACATCAGACAAAAAAATGAAAGAGTAAGGGTACACAGTAATGTTGGAAGTTCAGAGAAGCCAACAAGGTCTTGGCAAAGACAGAAGTTGGTTAGGGCATGATCTCAATTTTGTAATAATAATTACTCTCCCCTACCCTACAATCCACTTGATCTGGAATAGGTCAATGAATTTGAGCACTATGAGGTAATGCAAACTACACAGACTTCAACAAATTACAATAAACTTAGATGAAAAAACAAAGGCATGCTTAAAAAAAAAAAAAAAAAAAAAAAGAGTGACATTTTGCCAAATGCTACAGGAAAAATAAAAGGATACCTACAAGATTAACAAGGTCCTGCATTCTAAGTCCATGAAATTGTACGGTCATACCAAAATACCCTTTAGAGGGACCAGCACCCAATTTAGCCCTCTCAGATGACAAGATAGTTAAGAACTCCAGACCTGTGATATAACTATTTAGGACAAATTTGATCATTGGATCCAAGCATAAAGTGACTGAAAATCTTTGACCTCAAAAGTTAGAAGAAAAGAAACAGTATATGTAATGAAATATTTGGGGTAGAAGAATTTGGGTTTTAGAAAATCCATTAAAATATGAAGTAGTTTATGAAGTTTAAGATCAACCTGATCCTTGTTCCTCAGAGTCATAAATCTGGCAATACACCTAAAGGATTTATTTCAAAATAACTGAAATCTTCTATGAACTCTATTTTAGGGAAGTTGTTTCCTCCTAAGGATAGGTATTCTCATCTCACACAACACAAAGGTCAACTTGGAGATGTGTTTTCCAGGAACTGAAAATCTCTGTTCAATTACACATGTGCATGTATACAGCTACCAAGTGTTGCAAAGAGCTTAAAACTGGGAGAGGCATGAAGAATAAAAATAGCAGGCAGAATCCCATCAATTCTGTTTGGACCAAAACAGACATGGTGAAAATGTTGCAAAATGGAGATAAAAACTAACCAACCAAACAGGAAAACCCTGAGAAATACTTCAGATTTTTAGTAAAACATGCATTTCAGGAAAAAGAGATTTTTTTTTTAACATATTATTATACAAATCAAAATGTAATTCGTATAGCCACTGCTAAAAATTCTCTGACTAGTATTTACTGCAGTCTACTATTAATGACTATTTCTGTTGCTTGATAGAGTGAATTTTTCACAACTTCCTGTTACCTTGAAGGTAACAGATGAGGAAGGGGAAAGAAGAACTCTGTGGGAAAAAAGCTGCAGAAGAACTTGGAATTTTCAGCAGTATTTATAAACCAAGCTACTTAACTATTTCTTACATTATTTGCCACCTTTTACTTTTCCCAACAAAAGGAAGTCTCTTCAACACCTGACAGACCCGTTCAAAAGTTTTTCACTATAAGCACAAGACAAATTCTGGTCAATTGTAACCACTGGAAGTTGCTTGGAAATTGTTTTAAGCTACACTCTCAGGCTCATCTTTGATAATGACCTGGAGAGCTGCCATAGAGGGGCATGAACACATGCACACACAAAGAAACATAGTAGTAGTGTGGCCACATGCTTCTGGGCCAAAAGTCACTTTCAGTCTTGCATAAATCCATCCAAATTTAAAATTTCGCTAAGCTTTACTGAACAGGTTAAGTTCAGATTATCAGCCATACTCTCAGTACAAAATCTCATAGCAGTATACACATGCATTTTACACACTTCACCCTCTCCACTACTACTGCATTTCAGTTGTCCATCAAATTCCCCTTAGTTTTGACTTCATGTACTGACTAATAATTGACTTAATGCTGTGAACAACTTTTCTACCTCTTAATCCAGGCTGAGCTGTGGCAGAGAAAGGCGCTTTTTTGTTACCAAAATCCCTCACCTTCAGTAATTCTGACTCACACTAGGAATTACAATATAAAATTCTCAAAGCTGAAAGACTGAGCAACGTAAACAAATGACATAAGATTTAAGGTTCCAGATATTCTCAGTACATGACATAAACCATAAAATTGTTTCTCATTTCCTATTGCTAGGAGAAGGAGTTCAATTGTGGCAAAAGCTCCTGTCAGCGATGGATACGCCAGCTCAAAGTATTTGCCTAGAGAACAGTTACTGGATCTGTAAAGAGGGTAACTCTCACCTTCTTTAAGTGTTTTTTCTTGCAGCAGACCTGGTAGTTCTTTTAGTAATGTCTGTACTGTCAGAAATGCTAGGTTCAGAGGTTTTATTTTTCTGAACACTGGACTGCAGAATTACTCTGGAAAGAGTGGGAAAAAAGAAAGATTATATAACCTGAAAGTTTCTAGGAAAACACTGAAAAGAGGGTATTACAGTTGCAGCAGAGCTAGCAAGTATCAGCTGGCTTTTCACAAATCATTCTGAAAAGCAAACTGTTCTGCCTGAAACACATCCTTCTCTTCGTAACATCCTTGTTACAATTACAGTAATGCAAGTTGTTTTATTAGGAGCACAGCAGTTTGTTTTGTTGATTATTTTTTTTTGCTTTCAAGGAATGGATTAAATTAATGGTTTTGAATTTCCTGTTAGGTTTTTGGAAGACAAAAAGCTAAGAAACTGTATTTTAAATTACTGCAACAAAACAAAAAAGAAGATAAAATCTGAAGTATGGAACCAAACTAAACATTATTTTCCAGACTAACACACAAAGGAATTCAGAAAAAAACCCAAGTAATTCAATTTGTGAAGATCAAAGTCTAAATCTCCTGCAATTAACCATGAGATATTCCCTTCAAATACAGTAGGCTAGGAAAATCATTGCACATGCTGGCATTTTGCTCTTACAGGGAATTACTGCACCATAGTCAAAACTGAGCTCTACATGCTGGTTGTGCTCAACCCGTTCTCTGGAAGACTCTAGAGCAATATATTGACTACTTCTTAAACAGGCAGATAAATCCTAGTGTTGCTTACATCAATAAGAAAGTAATTCCAGATTGTGAAATGCAAACAACTATTTTTAGCCACCAGCCAACTGGTTCATATGGAAACCATGTCTTCTGTATTCCTAAATACTTGCAGTGAAATTACGATACTATGGAGACAAAAAGTGACAACTGGTCAATGGAGTCCACAGATATCTATTTAGTGCATCATTTTATATGCCTGTTCCCCAGTAATTTGTCTGTGCAAGATTCCAACTATAAAACTATGCATCATTTTAGAGGTTTAGAGCTACGAGTAACATAACTGTTACTGTTTTTTTTCCCCTGCTGTTGTTAGACTCTAATTTTCAGTGGCTTCACTGAGTCCATCTCTGCCAGCAGATTATATTAGATTGGATATCAAAACCTTCATTAAGTTATACAAACAGCAGTCTGGTTGTTTAATACTCCTAAGAAACTTTTCAAGATACGAACATAAAATGTAACTTTTGCAGGAAAAATGGTCAGGCATACCTGGAGGAAAATATGAGTATTTTCATACTCATGTAACATATTCACCAAAACCGGAAATGGAAAAAAACCCCTATGCTGTCATTGTTTTATATGAGTTTGATACCAGATTTAGAATATGCATTGGAGATAACACAATTTCATCTAAAATAAACTCTTTACAGCAGTAAAACTGATCAGCAACCTTATTTACCACATACTTTTAGACTATTTAGCAAACAGATGACCACAAAGTTCAAGTATTTTAAATTTCTACTTGAACAAGTCTCTCTTAATATTTCAGACTCGCAAAATCTTGTTACTTCATTTGCAAAAGTCCAAACCAAACAGTCTTCTATTCCTCCAAAATAAGATACAAGGTTGTAATGGCAAGGACTATCAGAATGCAAAGAAAATTCTACTGTAAACACAACACATTCAAAGTCGGAGGAATCATTTGAGAGGCTGAAAACAAAAACCATACACCTTCAACATCATATCATGCTTCTGTAGACAACACAAATTCTAACAAAAATCTGTTTTCCTTGCATGCCCAAGGTGAAAAAGTTCAAAACCTGGAAGTTCACTTTATAATTTCTATTGTGCTTGTAAACCAGTCCTAACAAGTTCTAATATTAAAACTTAAAATTCTCTTCTCAGTGCCACAGTTGTCATACAACATGAACAAATTTGAGCTACTGCACTTTCAACTACGCTTTAAAAATTACAGCAGTGATGAAAAAAGACTTGCACTGTACCTTTTATCTGTGCCACTAGCAACTTCCAGGACTGAACGGAAAGGTACAAAGCTGGCTTAACACTATAACATTTAGTCACTGAAATATAAGCATGACCAGATCATGGCACATGCTGGTTTAGTAGTGCTCATGCAGACAGAAATGTGGAAAAATCATGTTTTCTCCTTAAATATATACCTAAATTGTCTCTCTGCATAAAATGCATGTAATGTACATATATAAAAGAGCAACGTTATTGGAACATGATCTAATGGGTATAATCTTTCTCTTACAGGTGTCCGTCCATTCTTTCCAGACACCAGAAGTTCAGAAAACAGGTCCGTATACAGTGGCTTAAGCCCATATACTTATCTAATATGAACTGAAATACTATGAAGTGTTAAGATACCACCTTGCATAAACACTAAAATATTCATCTTTTCAACATATCATAGGTAAGTCCTTACTTCCCACAGATTTTTATATTATCTGTTCAAAATAAAGAAAGAAAAGAGAGAGGTTCTAAATGGGAACATGACTTACAACAACAGTCACCATATATAATTACACCTTAAAACCAAACCAATCACAACATCATCCTCTTAAGATTGCTGTATTTACCAAAGGGTAGGGAGAGAAGGAGCTGCTTTACGGGATCAGCTCAGAGCCAGCTGTGAGCATGGTAGAACCTTTAACATGATCTGCTTTTCAGTTGATATACCATTTTTACATCTCAGCAAATTCACACAAATTCATACAGCTACCCAAAAGTAAAGATTAACTGAAATCCCTGTGAACAAAACATTCGCTGAATGATCGAACAGCCATGTTTAAATCAGGCTAAAATTCTAGACTTCCAAGGCTGATAGCACCTCAGGGAAAACAGATGAGGTCCAATTTACACCATCATCTGACATGGTGTTACAACTAAACACCCTGAGCTGTCTTCGGGCCCTTAACTGTCACCTTAGGAGCAGTAACAGTGCTAACAGAGTTTTTGTTAGAATGCTACTGCATACATGTTTAAGGTAAGAGAAGAAACTATCTTTACTGTATGGAATTTTGATTTAACACTATTCGACTAGCAGCCTCACTTGACAGCAGGTTCATTAGATAGTTTTTATAATGGACATGAGATGAGGCCACAGTAGATGAAATCCTCCCAAAATCTCAGCACAAAAAAAAATCCCAAACTATATTAGAGAAGGGTAAGGTCCTCAGGACACCTACCTTACTGCTTTGTAACTGTTAATGTAAAATATCATGTCATGCTGTACATGACAAGGACAAACTTCCAGAAACACCAGCAGAAAGTGCATCTGATGTACGCAGAAGTTTTCTATATCATTGAAATACGATTTGTTTGTTTTTTTTTTTAAAGAAAAAGCAGAACATATCCTGAACATAGGCTACAGGATGCAGTAATAGCCACACTACTAAAATAGGTAATCCATGTATCATTAAGAATTTTTCATCTCCAGTTCTATCTATAATCAAAGCATCACTTGGTAGTTCTGGACCTAATATACTCCCCAAACACCAGACTAGTTTATACACCACTTTCTTATTCAAGATAATATATTGGTGTATTGGCTTTGTGTGGCAAGGTTTTGGTAGCGGGGGGTGGGGGTTACAGGGGTGGCTTCTGTGAGAAGCTGCTGGAAGCCTCCCCTGTGTCTGACAGAGCCAATACCAACCACCTCTAAGACAGACTTGCCACCGGCCAGGGCTGAGCCCATCAGTGATAGTGGTAGTGCCTCTGTAATAACGTATTTAAGACGGAAAAAAAAGTTGCTGGGACAGACAGAAACGGCAGCCAGAGAGAAGAGTGAGAACATGTAAGAGAAACAACCCTGCAGCCACCAAGGTCAGTGAAGAAGGAGGGGGAGGAGGTGCTCCAGGTGCCAGAGCAGAGATTCTCCTGCAGCCTGTGGTGAAGACCATGGTGAGGCAGGCTGTCCCCCTGCAGCCCATGGAGGTCCACAGTGGAGCAGATATCCACCTGCAGCCCGTGGAGGACCCCACACCAGAGCAGGTGGGTGCCTGAAGGAGGCTGTGACCCTGTGGGAAGCCCGCGCTGGAGCAGGCTCCTGGCAGGACCTGTGGAGAGAGGAGCCCACGCTGGAGCAGGTTTTCTGGCAGGACTTGTGACCCCGTGGGGGACCCACGCTGGAGCAGTCTGTGCCTGAAGGACTGCATGCCGTGGAAGGGACCCGTGCTGGAGCAGTTCGTGAAGAACTGCAGCCCGTGGGAAGGACCCACGTTGCAGAAGTTCGTGGAAGACTGTCTCCTGTGGGAGGGACCCCATGCTGGAGCAGGGGAAGAGTGTGATGAGTCCTGCCCCTGAGGAGGATGAAGCAGCAGAAATAACGTGTGATGAACTGACCGTAAACCCCATTCCCCGTCCCCCTGCGCCGCTGGTGGGGGTAGGCAGAGAATCTGGCAGTGAAGTTGTGCCCGGGAAGAAGGGAGGAGTGGAGGGAAGGTGTTTTGAGATTTGGTTTTATTTCTCATTACTCTGCTCTGGTTGACTGTTAATAAATTGAGTTAATTTTCCCCAAGTTGAGTCTGTTTTGCCCGTGACGGTAATTGGTGAGTGATCTCTCCTGTCCTTATCTCGACCCACAAGCCCTTTGTTATACTTTTCTCTCCCCTGTCCAGCTGAGGAGGGGGGAGTGAGAGAAAGGCTTTGGTGGGCACCTGGCATTCAGCCAGGGTCAACCCACCACAATTGGCCTTTAAACAAATCAAAACCTGCTTAAATGGAAAGTTTTTGGGTCTGTAGCACCATCTTTTAAATAGTTCACAACTTTTTATCACCATTTAACTCAGAGTGGGGTGGGGCGACAGGTGCACCACCAGGACACAAAAGCCCAAACCCCATAACCCAAGACAAAATCCACAAAACTTGAAATGCCAGCAAGGTAATACATCTTGGAGAGAAATCAATCCACACAACAAGCCTTCTTAAAAGAAAAATGATTACAGTATCCTAGGAAGGGATGAGGGGAACAGAGATTACAGAGGAGCATGTCTTCTCTGACTTGCAATGGGCATTTTATTCTTGCCAAGGTTACCTGTTTTACAAGGTCTGTCAAATGCAATATTGCTTTCTCCTTCATCACCTTATGATTTTTAGGAAACTAGGCCTGAGACCTCTACCACTGTTCCAAGTCATTGATAGGCAGCAAGTGACTGATACTCTTCAGTCTACAGGGCTCCAGCCAACAGGACTGCCAGGCTAGCCCAGAGAGATTTGCAATCCTGATCGATAATTCGATCTCTTAAAACACAAGGGACACTAGCTGCATAATTGAGAGAACGTTAGTCTAGCTTTTAAGAACAGCTGGAGTGTTTTCTCTTTCCAGACATAAACCAACACTGTATGATTGTCAGTCCTGGATATGAGGCAGCAGCACCAGTAACCCTATTGCTTGCATTGTGACACATTTACCAACATCAAACAGTCTTTTCTCTTTCCCTCTAGCAAGGGAGTTTTTAGACAGAACACAGAAACCATAAGAGAAAGAAAGGATGATAGTTGAGTGAAATTGATCTTATAGTACAGGAAAACAAAGGACAGATTGTTTCAGTTTTTTAACCCGTGTTTTAAGTTTAGCTTTTTAGTCTGTGTTTAGAAATCTGAGGTCTGACTTCTGGAAAACACTGAGACAAGAAATACTGCTACATTTGATGTAGAACTTTGAAAACAAGCCTCTCATTTAAGTATGTTCTTTGACAAAGTTAGGTACCAGTGGGGAAAAAAAAAAATAGCTAAAGTGATCTTTAGTTCGTTTTTTTTTTTCCTCCAAAAGAACTGATTAAGATAACCTCAGCTAAGGCTAATAGGATAACTAATTTGTCCACAAGTCCCTCAGTTCTCATTCTTTAGTTATTAGGTCATTTACTTCAGCAGAAAGAGTCCCATGCTTTTTAAAAGTGCCGAAAAAAAGTTGCAAGGCCGAAGGTAAGGACAGAAACTCTTAATCTTAATGTTCTGCCAGGAGAGAATGCCTTTTCTTACTTAGTACTCTGGTGTAAAACACTTTTCCTGACCTATTTTTTCTCTGAGAGCACCAAAGTTTCAAGCATTCATCCAAAGTAACCATTTCGCTTTGAGGGTGGTGGTGGTGGAGCAGCTCAAGGGAGACAGGGTAGCAAAAAAAAGAGTTCCTGTTTGGGTTTCCTGGAAGTTCTGCATGCTTCTGAAGTTTTGCTTGGCTAAAAGGTGGAAGTTGTCATTTGATAAAAACATTGCACCTTTTAAGTGGAAGTGAGGCACAGCAATCACTGCAGCCACTCTGACAAAAGCAGAGTGGAGAAAGAGTGAAAACTGTGCTCAAGGAACTAGTATGTTTTTAATGCTTTACTCAGCCTCCTGAATCCAAGTAACAGAAAGGAGGGATTTAACTAGTCTCATAAAGCTCTATAAAAATATAATTGAGAACAAAAGAAGATTAAACATGATTGGCTGGGTAAACAAGTGAGCCTTGACCTAATACTGCAACCTGCCTCATCTTCTGTTATGTTAAAAAGGAAAAAATTACTGTCTCTTATGGCATGTAATACTATGATCTCTTAGTAAAAACAAAGACCTACTGACATTTCTAACAAATTCTAATTCCTAGCGTTTCATGTGAGTAAAACCATGCTTTGGGAAACTAAGCTCCTCTGCAAGTTCATGAATTTTGAAGTAAAACTGGAGCTAACATCTTCATTTGCAATACACAAAGGATAGGATCATATTTTAAAGCAGTACTTTTTCCTTTTTACAAATACAGTTGTGCTTATATAGTTTTGCTTTTTTGCAGGAGCATGCAGAGAAGAAAGGCTTCAAAATTATAAATTATCCTAATTTAAAAAGCTCTGCACCTTTTTGTATTGCAAGCCAGCCATAAAAATCACTCAGTTATTCCAAATAATATATACAAAAATATATACAACAAAGCCAGAGCAGTGAAATTTACTCTTGCAACAAAGCCAGTAAGAAACATGATATGAAAACATGCATTTATGAGACATACTAGACAGAAAGTGTGAGCTATTGTAGAGAAATGGAATGGGACACTTACACAGTGGCTCTCTCTCAGGGGGTCCTGATGGTTACTATGTTCTTAAACCATCTAGACAGAATAGCAGGCTGGGCAGAAGGGAGCCACATACAATCCACCAGATGACAATGCTACACAGTGTAGACACCAGCATAGCTAGGAGCCATCTAAAAAAGGGGTTGGAGGGGGAGGAAAAGATGAACAAAAATTCAAAAGCAAAAGCTATTGGTGCATTTTAGCTTGTTTCAAGTTCTTCAAAAGCATATTGCTCTATAACCTTTGCCAAGCATTTTCTTACTTTCTATGACTGTAACAATCCATGCAACCATAAATTGCCAAATGTAGTATCCACATGTTGCTGGAATCAAAGCAAATGTTCTGAAATCCTCGATAAAGTTGTCTATTCCAAAGAAAGCCTGTATCGCTCTTTTGAAAATAAGTGCATGCTGGAGCAGTAGTACATCTCTTAACACTTGCTGCCATCTCTTACGGAGTTTGATCAGCCTGTACTCATACATCCTACTTCACAATCATATATTTTAATACTAAAACATTAGATCAGAGCCAGATCAGCTTGACGGAACAAACAATTTATGTAAACACCCCGATGATGGGGTATATTACCTTCCTGTGTTCAAAGTAGCAAAACCTAATTCATAATCCTTTGCCAAAGGTGCAGAATATTGCTCGTTAGAACATAGACAAAATATCCATTCATGAAGGCATATAGTTTATACAACCAACTTCAATAAACATTAACAAACGTTATACACAAATCCTTTGCGACTTAAACATAAGCAATGCCTCTAGTTCTCAAAGACTGTAATTGTCACAGCTTCTGGTGCTCTTATTTTGCCTTTTTTTTTTATTTTCTGTGAAATAAAACTACATAGAGGATTTAGAAGCTTCTTTTTGTTTGCTTAGATAAAATTAATCAATTTCACTGCAAGGTTAAAAATTTCTAACAGTCCGAGCTAAAACGGAAGAAGACTGATACCTCTTCTAGTAGGGAAGACTTCTGACTCATATAGGGCAGCTAAATATTCCTAGTGACATTTTGGTTTAATAATAGTAACACAAAGAATGTAAGAAGTTATACATCCATTTTTCACCAAATTATTTCAGTACAAGCTGCAAACCATACAAATAACTTGGGGGAACAGGAGGAGGGAAATTCTAACTCCTCGTGCCACAATGCACACTATAGAAGACAACTATAAGCTCTAGATCAATTATTTTAATTCTACAGAAGTACATGCTAACTAGTGTTAATTAGAGCAGTCATGTTGCAGAATGTTTCATGAATGCAATAATATTTTAATAGTTGATAGGCTTTCTGCATATTAAGACAAAGGCTCTGAATAGATTATCATACAGTCTACATTTACTCTATGGAACATACAATAAATGAGATCTTTCACAAGCTTTATTATATGACTTAAAGTACTTTTATGAAAAAATATTATGAAGTGGAAACTAAGGCACTATGTGCCTTAAAAACTAATGTGCAAGGTATTTTTTTTTACTGTGCTATTTGAGGTAACTGACGTGATGTGTTTTGGGTTTTTTTTAATGTCAGTTGGGTACAGGCTTTGTTCTGAATCTGTTGTTTCTTATCTGATTGCCTGTGTAAATTATGAGCATGAACAAAAGAGAATCTTTTAAAACAAAAGTAGAATTCATACATAGCAATGTGTGATGGTTTCCAAAGACATATTCCTTTACATTCAGCACATTCTTACTACGTACCTCTCACTTTCTCTAAAAGTCTGATGACACTGTTTGGTCTTAAAAAAAAAAAAAAGAAAAAGATAAAGAAAAAAGGCCAGCAGCTAGCAGCATCATGCCCTACAGAAAGACAGCACAACGAAAGCCAAGTTGCCTTTGGTCTGTGACTGGTGCTGTGTTATTTGCAAAAATCTGACAGCCAGGGGTCACCATTCCTTTCCTAGCAATCAAATGACATCCAGATATGTCTTGCAAGTCTTGCATTCTCTTGTAGTTTATTTAAGGGCAGACAGAAAGTTTTTCTACCTACAGTTGCTACAAGCTACAAAAGATGCAAAGGTGACTACAAACTTTCTTTTACAGGTGGTGTTTCAGTACTTGTCTAAAATCAAGAGACTAGTATACCAGGTTCCCTGACAGAAAAGGCACTCCTTTTGAATTTATTTACTGAAATAGTGCTAATCTCTGCCTTCCAGATCTACCAGCCATTATCCTAAGGCCCACAGGATTTAGGGAAAGTTCCCCTCCAAGGAAGAAGAAATGAAAGGAAGCTAAAGATTACTCTTTCAATTCTTCTTCTTAGGTAGCTGACTTTACGTCAAAAAGCAGTGCGCACCTTATTTCAGCCAAACACCACCACATCGAGTCATATTCTTCCATTTTTATACTACCACGGTAAAGACAAGATAATGTTTGTGCATAAACTAGAAGTAAAGCATTCAGAAACACTACGGGAGCTTGTAAAGCGCAGACTACCGGAATCAAAAACAATGCAGAAAACTAGAAATTGAGTAATGCAGTTCTTTAACCAAGTTCTTCTGCCTCCTTAGCGCTCACCAAGTCTTCTGAGAAATGAACATCATGAATCTCATGCTTGTTTTAAATGAGTAAAAGCAGCCTTGGCAACAAACTTTTGGGGCCAAAGGGAAGTATGTATAAAGAAGAGGATAAAAGGATTTCTGGCATTTATACATTCAGAAACTGACTTACGTTAGAGGAGATGCAGTTGGAGCTTTTGCCTGCCTTCTACTTTTCAGAGCACGAAGCTTATCACCTTGTGTTACACAGTTTGTTTCGTCTTCATCACTGTACTGGATAAGTGGAGAGGGGGAAGGGATAAAACAAGATTAAAATATAGACACTTAGACATTTAAGAATTAACCTTATCTTAAACCTTAAAGTTAGAATTATCCCAATAAGAAAGTTTGCCAGCATAAAATCAAAGAAAATTCACTTGCATAAATACAATTCTGTTCTTTCCAGTTTCCTGTTTGCTGCTTTTAAAGCTGTGAACCATTAAGTGGTGTCATGAATTACATTCATCAGAATGTTGTCCACGTTTAGAACAGTGGACATGTATTATCGAATCTTTGCTTAGGTACAGTACGATCTTCACTCAAGTACAGTATTTCCCTCCTTCACTTGCCTTTTTAAAACAGCAGTATTGTTTTTTTAAAAGGCATCATCAAATGGTATTAGAGAAGTTGCAGTTACTTAGAAACTAAAAGGAGCAAAAAACCTTTCATCCCTTCCCTTTAAACACACACAATGAAGTAACAGAAAATCCAAAACAAAATCACAGTGTTTTTGATTGCAAATTGTACTTTTTTTGTTCTAGTATTTACCTAAAGACTAAAGTATGATAAGGGTGCTCCTACTTCACCTGTGTACTGCACTTCGTTTTTCATACTTGCTCTCCATACCTTTTTTCCCCCATATCCCTCGATACAAAAAGGGCAAACAGAAAAAGAATCTGATTAACACAGTTTTAGTGTACACACAGGTTTGTTCAGAACCTGAGAGATTCTCAAAAGCAGTTACAACTTTTACAAGAGCATAATAATCAGATGGTTACCAGTTCAGTGTCCTTTTGGATGGTTCTCCTGCTTCTTGTGTCATTAATTGAAATATCAACTACTCCTGACAAAATTCTTGTTACAGCAATTTTATGGTTTCCTTTCAATTTTGCACGGAAAATATCCCCTTCTGTCCAAAGTTCTGCCTGTTTGCTATCATAACATGGAAAAAAAAAGCCCCAAACACAACAAATTAACACCAACGATTATTAAGTGTACAATAAAAGAAGAAGAAAAAGACATCTAGCTCTATTTTTTAAATCATTTATAGTCAATCTACTTACTCCATCAGGAAGTGTTGCTGCGGTCCAATCACTGAACCAGGTCTATTTATTCTAATCCAGGCAATAGTTTCAGCAGCTGTCATCCGATAATGCTTCATAATATAACAGGCAATAAGTGTGCCAGTTCGTCCAAGACCAGCTGTGTAAGATAAAAGAATAGCTTCTTTTATATACCCATCTTCATCTGGAATCTGCAGTAGCTACAGACATTGTTACTTGGACAAATAGTTACTTGCCTAGTTTATTAAACAAACCTGTTACTGATCAACTTGGTAAGTCTTTTGAATTTTTGTTTCCATATACAAGGTTATTAACATATTTTTCACAGGTTTTTTGAGTGAGGTAACCTTCCAGAGCCAGTGACCTTACAAATATCTGTAAGTCTATGTATCTTTATTTACCTATCTATCTATGAATATGTTTATAGGTATGAGAATTATCCCATGCATAAAACCAAACAGCTGGCTTTCTTCCAAAGTTCTCAAAGCACCTTCTTGCAAATTGATCATACACTACACTGAAACCAGTTGCTCTTCCAATCCCTCCTCTTACTTATTTCTTACTTTAGTTCCCAAGGAAAAGGCAAATTTTGCAATCAGCAAGTCGGGGTACTAACCAACACAGGCAAAAAGTACTCCAGAATGAGGAACCTTTTTTGCAATGGCCCTCAAAACAGTTCTATTTACCTTGGGAAAAATAAGAAGGAAAGGAGGACAGCTCCAGCTAAGTGGTTCCTCTCCTCGATCATTTGCTGTGAATGTCAAATTACACATCACCTTCTCTCATTTAACAATCGACTGATCAACCCCAATGTAAGATCTTCAGTATAACCCAATAGCCAAGACAATCACACAGCATTTTCCATGCCTCGCCCAGCTTTAAGAATAGGCTACAGCATTCTACTCTTTCTCAATAGTAAGAGCAGGCTGAGGAACAAGGTAGTCTAGACACCATTAGTATGATAAATATCAAAGATCTTAATTTGAATGAAAACAAAGCACTTGTAACACTGATACTCAATATTCAGTCGTAATCAATTAAACAATACGCCCCGAATTTATCACCTCAGTGCAGAGTAAGGGTATGCACTTGCTTCCCAACAGTCAAGACGCTGTTTTTACAAATTCTTCCACTTCATGGTATAATCCTGTTAAACATGCAGCAAATGGGTGGCAGATCCGGGAACAAAAATGCAGTCTTTGCAGGTCCCAGGCAAATGGGTTAAAAGGCCTTTCTCCTTCAATCACAGCATTATCAGGTACAGTAGTGAGGCAAAGTTTGTGGAGAACTAATGTCTCATAGACTACTGAAGATGGTGTGGGAAGGGAAATGTAGTTCCTCTAGAACCACAGAAAACTGTATCTTTATACTAGCTGCACTGGGTGTGCTCTGAATATCTTTTCCTTGGCAGTCTCAGAGCATGCCCAGTGTAGCTAGTATAAGGGGTTTCTGAGGGATGAAGATTTCCGTGGTTCTGGAAAAACACTCATACTTTATGAAGAATCCCCTCCAAAAGCTGCAATGATATTTTCAAAAGTTTATAACTTGGTATATGTAACTGTATATTTACAGAAAGATCTATAAACCCTGTCAGGACTTCAAATTCCTGCTCAAAAGCATCCTTTGAAAGTGCTAACACTTTCTAGCAGAAAGAGCTGTTAATATTGGCAAATTCAGTTTCCCCAGCCTCATTCTTGGAAACAGCTGGGAAGATTTTTCTGGAACTTAAAAAAATTAGAAGATGAAGTGCAGAACAGAAGCACAGAAAGAACTTCTACAGAAAAGTTGCAGTTTGGCAGAGATGTTAATAACTAGATATAACGGAATTATAGCGCAAAATACCTTAGGAAATGTAACTATAAACATCACGTGTAATATAAATTGTTTTTACACTATACCTTTGCAATGAACAGCTATAACACCTTCAGCGTTTTCACAAATATTTAGAAATGTTTTAACTATAGTATCAGTAGGTGTGCTTCCATCAGCAAAGAAGAGGTCAAAATGCTCAAATCCAGCATCTGTAAATCGTTTGGCATCATACAGTTTTTTGTTGAGGCGTATTATAGTGGTGACCTTATGCTTCCTGAAGTATGGGAAATAAGCCTCTGGAGCATGGTGGGGATAGCCTATTTGAAAAAAGAAGCAAAAAAAAAAAAAAAGAAGAGAGTAACGCTCAACTGCAGAAATAAGCAAAGACTCAAAAACAAGAGATGAAAACACTTTCAAAATAGGACTCATGTTCAACATAAAGAAATAGACTAACTGAAAATGGAATTTTAACATAATCACCTAGGTCAGATACAATTAAACCAAGCATTAAAATTTTACCGCCAGGGTTCTTATAAAAGAAAAAGAGCCAAGGAAAAAACACACTGTTTGAGGAACAATTCTTAAAGCTTGTTCTTACTGATAACAATCAACTAAGAAAGCAGTGGGCTTGTGACCCCCACCTCCTTTTTTAAGCATACCATTTTCAATTTTACTTCTTGAATGAGGTCCACTGAAGGCAATGAATTTGTTTGGTATTATCCAGTTAAAATCTCCATTTTCTGCTCTCTGTCAAGAGAAAATGCTTGGTTTATCATTATCCCTGTATTTTCAGGCTTTTCCTTATTGTTTCAAAATACATGCTAGATAGAAGTGATGTACAATATTTGCCAAAGGAAGTTATGTTAGTCGCCTGCTTTCCGTTCCATTGGGAGGATGCCAGGTGCTCCCAACCTCACTTTTCTTGCCTGTGTTCTCCTCCTTCTAAATTAGAGTTTTAGAACAACACAAATTATGCCCTTCAGATGAAGGGAAACTTCCAATTTTAAATTTTTTATAGGTTTCTAAATTATGACCTTGGCCTTATCTCTGTTGACACTTTAAATCGTGACCTTTTAGATTCTAAGAACACTTAATTTTCTCTTTACAGATAACTGGCAGCTTTGCATTTCTGAGACTGCATATAGTCAAGAGTTGCAGTCCTTCATTGTCTCATTTGTTTCCCATGCCCCAGAGTTAATTTTATAGGGTTGGAGCTTCCCAGCCCTGTTTCCTTCTTTACCTCAAGGAGTGTTATTATACTTTGCCATGTGTTCACAGATACATACTTTAATTGCTCTCCAGAATTCAGTTAGACTTGGACTTGTATGCCCTTGAGTTTCTCATCAAGACTGCTCAAGAATACGCATGACCTCTAAAAGGTGGCCAAATTCCCACTGCCCAATCATCTTCCAGGGCTTTAATAATAATGGAAAAAAGTATTTATTTCCATTTTGGTTTCTGCTTTCCCCCACATGTTTGAGGCTTACTGTGCTTAAATCTGAATTTTAATATTCTCTCTCTGATCACACACCTTTATTTAACAATCAAAGTTTAAAGAGACAAAACAGAAATGGAACCTAATACTAAAAAAAAAAAAAAAAAGCACATATTATAAACAATCAGCTTAGCATTAGTAACAGCAAACAAATCAGAAGATTGATACTGAACACTTACTTCATAATGCTCATATTCATTTACATCAAACTTATTGAAATCCAGGAAACCATATTGCAAAGCCTAAAATTCAGAATACAGCTTTTAACAAAGACAACACCTTTTCAATGGAGACAGTTTATCACTCTTTTAGGTTACTGAAAGTGCCTTAATACCTATTCTACACTTTCAGAGAGATTTCTTCATATATTTGAAAAATATAGATAATTCAGCCTTGGTTCAAAAACAATTTATAACTTTTAATATAAATGAAGTTAGACAAGCAAATCCACTCTTTTATGTTTTCATCGAATCAGTACAAAATTCCAGACTACAGAAGCATTCAGTCTTTTTATTACTGCTAAGTGTACAAAATAAAAAAAGAGAAAAATAACTGGCAAAAAATATCTACTGAAATTATGAGTACATTCTGAAGTCTGCATTCAAGGATTGCAAATATTTTTGTGCATGAATGCTATTCAGTCTCTTTACGATGCTAATATCTTCACTGACTTTAAATTGTTTACAGACACAGTCCTAAGCAGACACTAATGTGGTCCCTGATGTCCCGTAATTATCCACGATCATTACATTAATATGGTATAAAAAATGTAAACATTTGGGTAACTGGCAGTTTACCCACTTGTTAAGTCAGGAAGCACAAACACAGATAATCTCATATCTCCAGATATTTAAAATACTACATTCTAATCTCCTCTTTCACTGCATAATCTTCTGTAGTTTTCCTTGCTGTTCACCAGTACTAAGAAGAATAGTAATTCAACACTCTTGGCATACAAGCAGCCAATATCAAGACATCCAAAAAAGCTGAAAATCACAAATCTGCAAGAAGCTGACTTAACCAGTAAAAATACCAGTATTTGGCAGAGATACCCATAATACAAAAGAGAGTAGTAGGGTGGAGAGCTGCAGAATTCCCCATTTCACTACTCATACAGACTAAAAAGAATGCATATAAATTCCCCTGTCCTTCAATGCCATATTACTTCACCTCTGTACTGCTATAAAACACTAGATTATGATAATTTGTAGTTAAAAAAAAAAGCACCTGCCTCATAACATTTTTTCTATTTGTATTACTAAAGCAAAACTTGAAGTCATTAACGCATGCTGCAAATGCCTAAAAAGTATCACTAACCAATTCAAAGCCACTTTCAAAGGCTATATTCAGCCTAAAATATAACACCAGGGGGCATATAGTAAACCGATCACACAGATCTTAGGGATTAGATGTGTGAATTACTGTCCTGAAAGATTACTCAGAATAAAACTCAGAACTCCCGCTTTAAAAATCTTCACTAGTTGATTATATAAGGTATTGGCTGACTTCTACAGATGCTGTATCTAGAAGTTTTGTTACAATGCATAATACGTAAGAAACTAGGCAACAATCAGAAAATCTGCTACTGCACAGCTCTAATTGGATCCTAGCTTACTAAGCCGCCTTTTTCTGCTGGGCAATATTCAGTTGACCTCTTGCAATACAAAAAATATTGTTTTACTGACCTTGTTTATTGCATGAAAACAGTCCAGCAATGTCAGATGAAAACTGCAAGTACCAAAGGAAGCATCCCTATAAGATATGATGACCAAACCGGTAAAATTATCCCATTTTAATCCAAGTGAAAGCAACCGAAGATACTTCTCTAAAACACCTCTAAAAAATTGCTTCAAGATAATTAGTATTACAGTGAAATAATTATGCCAAGTGATTACTTCATGTCCCCCACCTTGCATCTTATAATAATAACAGAACATAAGATAAGTTATTTTAACAGATGATCCAGGAGTAAGATTACTCCAGGTATAGTTTTGGTAAAGCTGACCTGTTCAATTTCTGACGTGAACATTGAAAGTGGCGTATTTCAGTGTTCATGTCAACAAAGGACAACACAAACTCCTTATGGCAGAAGCTAATGCCTAAATTAGTATCATATTCTAACATACAATCTTAGAACATTTTCTTCTGAAGTACACTTTCAAAGAAGTCAAATTTTAATATAATGCAAATTTTTTCTTCAAACTCCATTTAAAAGAAAAGATGCTGCACACATGCATTCTATGTATATGTGAACAGCATCTTCTTACTAAAACTGTCAAAATACACATTTATGTAGATATATTAAAAGACTTCCCTTAAGATGCACAAAATAGTTTATGCTTAAACACAAGGAGAAGCTGGTTTTCATTAAAACCCTTTCTTTCAGCTACGATTTTTTAAATTCTGTTGATCCAAGAATGGCATGTGCTTAGTATGTGACCATTATAAGATTCCATAAGCACTGCAGAGTAGGCATTCTACAGGAATACTATAGTCAATTCAAAAAATAAATTTAAATTGAATCTACATCAAAGAATATTATGTCTTGGCAGAACACCTTCTTTTGAGACCATGCAGCCCCCAGCAGCAAAGAATCATTAATGTTTCAAAAAAGTAAAAAAATATATCATGTTCAAATTTCAACTGAGAGGAGGAAGAACTTCTGAAGAACCTGGATGGCTGACTCTACAACTTTTTTGTATCCTTTTCCTCTCTAATGAATCGGTGTGAAAGCTGGGGAAAAAAAAGCGGGAAAAGGAAATAACAGAATCCCATTCAAGTGAAAGAAAGGGCAGGTGAAAGTCACATTGTCTCTTAGGCCACCTGACCAGGAAGAACAAGTGGATCAGGCCCTCTACAGAGAGATAGGAGCAGCCTCACCTTCACAGGCCATGGTCCTTACAGGGAACTTCAACCACTCTCATATCTGTTGGGGGGGCAACACAGCAGGACATAAACAATCTAGGAGGTTCCTGCAATGAACTGGTGACAGCTTCCTCCTCCAGGCGATATGGAAGCCAATGAGGAACAATGCTCTGCTGGACCTCATACTCACCACGGAGGTGCTTGTTGGGCATATGAAAGTCAAAGGCAGCCTCGGATGCAGCGACTATGAGATGGTAAAGTTCAGGATCCTGAGGGCAGGGAGGATGGTAAAAAGCAAGGTGACAGCCCTGAACTTCAGGAGAGCAGACTTTGGCCTCTTCAAAGATCTGCTTGGAAGAGTCTCATGGGATAAGGCCCTGGAGGGATGACAGGCCCAAGAAAGCTGGTTAATATTCAAGGATCACTGCCTTCAAGCTTAAGAGCAGTTCATCCCAATGAATATGAAGCAGGCAAAAATGCCAGGAGGCCTGCATGGATGAACTAGGAACTCCTGGCTGAAGTCAAAGACAAAAAGGCAGCCTACAGAGAGTGGAAGCAAGACAGGTAACCTGGGAGAAATATAGAGACATCGTCTGACCATCCAGGGATGAAGTTAGGCACGATAAAGCCCAAGTGGAACTGAATCTGGCCAGGGACGTCAAAGAAAACGTGAAGGGCTTCTATAAGCTCACAGGCGACCAAAGGAAGACTAGGGAAAATGTGGGCCCATTGCTCAATGAGACAGGGGACCTGGTTACACAGGACATGGAAAAGGCTGAGGTAGTGAATGCCTTCTTTGCTTCAGTCTTTACTAGCAAGATCAGCCTTCAGGTATCCCAGGTCCCAGAGACCAGGGGGAAAGGCTGGAGCGAGGAAGATGTACTCTTGGTGGAAAAGGATCAGGTCAGGAAACACTTCTGCAAATGGGACATACTTAAGTCCACGGGCCCTGATGGGATGTACCCCTGCGTGCTGAGGGAGCTGGCTGATATCACTGCAAGGCCACTCTCACACTGATGACACAAAACTGGGAGGAGTGGCTGACATGCCAGAGGGTCGTGCTGCCACCCAGAGGAACCCTGACAGGCTGGAGAACTGGGCTGACAGAAGCCTCGTGAAGTTCAAGAAGTGTAAAGTCCTACACCTGGGGAGGAACAATCCCAGGCACCAGTACACGCTGGGGGCTGCACAGCTGGAAAACAGCTTTGCAGAAAAGGACCTGGGGGTCCTGGTGGACACCAAGTTGAACAGGACTCAGCAACGTGCCTGCCCTGTGACAAAGGTCTACGATATCGTAGACCACATTAGACAAAGTATCACCAGCAGGTCGAGGGCAGTGATCCTTCCCTCTCCTCAGCACTAATGAGGCCACCCTTGGGAGCACTGTGCCCAGTTCTGGTCTCCTTAGTACAAGAGAGGTATGGACATACTGCAGAGAGTCCAGCACAGGGCCGCAAGTATGATTAAGGGACTGAGGCATCTCATATAGAAGCAAAGGCTGAGGAAGCTGCGACTAATCAGCCTGGAGAAAAGAAGGCTCAGGGGGGACCTTATCAATGTATATAAACACCTGAAGGGAAGGTGCAAAGAAGACAGAGCCAGGCTCTCTTCAGTGTTGCTCAGTGACAGGACCAGAGACAATGGGTACAAACTGAAACACAGGAGGTTTGCTCTGAACATCAGGAACCATTTTTTCTCTCTGAGCGTCACTGAGCACTGGAACAGGTTGCCCTGAGAAGCTGTGGAGTCTCCATCCTTGGAGACATTCAGAACCCATCCGGACATGGTCCTGGGCATGGAAGTTGGACTAGATGACCTCCAGAGGTCCCTTCCAACCTCACTGTGATTCTGTAAGTGAAAAAAGAAATTCTTTGCATCCTGCTAACAGAAGTTTTCATGTTGATAATGACCCCAAGTAGCAACTACCTGACTGACTTTTTATTATTCTATGGGAAGGTACTGTTTTTTGCAGAGATGAAGATGATCTTAAAGGAGCGGAGCCCAGACCAACATCTCCGTTGATCATTAACGTAATCTGAATTCCTCTATCTGCACCAGGTTTAGTTGCACTAGTAAACTTGAGAAATGGTAAAGTTTGCAGACACTTCAGCAGACTGTATTCTTTATTCCAAAGGCTGGACATGTCTTCAGAAGTCAGCTCTCAGTAAGTCTTGCTATGTAACACATCTTTGCATTTCTTTCAGTAGTGCTGTTGAACTGATGGTCTGGGAATTTGGGCAGGGTATGTGACCTGAGTAAAAAGCTGCTATCTCCATCACCCACATACACCTTTTATGATATTTAGAAACAAACCTTACAGTCTTCCTAATGAGGACTTTTGTTCTTCTGGGAATATAAAAATGGAATTTAAAAGTGAGAAATGGGATGATGGAAATACACAAATAAAGAGAGGTGCTACTACACCATTATACTATGGTAATGGCAGGGGGGAAGTAAGAGAAATTCAAATCATCAAAAGCCCATCTCTTGGCAAGAGAGCTAGAAAACACAAACAAGCAAGGACTGAATTAATCACCCCATAACAATATATGTGGACAGTAAACTTGCCTCCTAAAAAGTTTTCTGGCCATTCTTTTCTGCATACTGTGGCAGCCAATAGAACACTAGTTTAGTCCAACTTTTAGAAACTTGTTTGGAAGAAACTAAGAAGTTGTTCCTCTGCATGACAGATCACCTTTATTTGCTACCTTAAGCAGCAGAGCATATACCACAAAGAGAAGTCTGTGGTCTCAAACAGCTAGGATTACATTCCCTCAGGGTCAAGCAACCATGAACCAATGGTTTTACACACTTCCTCACTGGTAAAAAGAAATACTTTAAAGTTATGCTAAGTCATATGAGGTTAGCTAGCATTCTTTATGCACAGAACAGTCATCGTGGGTTGCTGCATACATTCAACAAATGGGAAAAATGGAGTGCTAAAAGTATTACATTACAAGCCATTTGTGATGAATGACAGACATTTTGATATGTTTAACTATCAACTACTGGCACAAAATCAGACTGCCACGTGAGAAGCAATGGAGATCAAAAAGCTCAACAAGAGTGCATACAAAGCAGTGTGGCTCCTTCACCTTCTGTCAGTGCACTTCAGTACCACCTGCTAACACCCCTGTTTAGCAGTCTGCACTTAAAGCTCAGGCAGTGAATGTGTCATGTGTTAAAACCAGCACCACCCCCACTGCCCCAAATCAGTACTGATAAATGCTACATTCTTCTTCAAAATATCAAGGCACAAAAAGTTCTAACAACTTGTTATTTACCTGAAAGGAAGATATGAAACGCTTCCAGCCAATATAAGCCTGTACACGTCTTCTGGGGATTCTCTCAGGTATATTATCTATTTTTGTGGAAAAACACAGAAAACAAAATAAAAAAATTATTTTAAGATTGATATTAATAACTTCAAGTCACTTGTTTACTACAGAAGGCATAATTAATTATCACAGAGCTCAAATGTGAAGGGAAAGAGTGGCATCAAGAACAAATGTATGCAAGTGTGCAACAATAAAACTAACATAAGCGATATAAAATACTGGTCAACCTAGAGGAATATATATTTTTAAACAAAATTTATAGACTCGTGCAGGAGTTGTTCAACTATAGGCTAAAGTGAAAAAGCTTCTGTCTGTCTGGATTCTTCCATGTTTCTACTGCAACTCTGCTGGACCAGTTTATAGATTTTTTTTTTTTAATTAAGCTTTCAAGATGTAAATCAAAACACAAAACCTCACAGAGATATCAACAAAGCTATGAATCATCTGGTCTACAAAACAGTGTGTACCCTTAGCAAACAAGATTAAAACAGTAATTCGTGTATGTTTTGATTTTCCTACAGCAGTACATTTGCTTTATTCCAAATCCTGTACTTCCTCCTTTGTACTTGTGAACCAGTATCCAATAACTAAATCCAGATGCCATAAAGAAAAAAAAAAAAAGAAATCTGTAGCTTCAGAAGCAAAAACCTAAGAACAGAATGAAGTAACATACTTGAAGCACTGTATCAAACTTTCTACTGTCAAAAACACTCAGAAAAGAATTCACAAAGGACCAACTCACAACAAATATCCATATGGTCTTCCATCACGACATGCCTGATCTCTCTTGGATAGCCTCTAACAGTAAGGTCTCCTTAAAGAATACTGTTAAAACTCCTCTTTTATGCAAATCAGGTTTTCCAATCAAACACCATCCCCAGCATGGCCAGGAGGTAACAACTGTTAATAACAAGCTGTCACTACATTAACAGGTAATTTCAAGTGAATATTTTTTCTTTAAAATAACTAAGCTTTAACACACTACAAAAAGTTATTTTTTGTCATTAACATTCAGTAAAATTATTCACATCTCTTATATTAATGACCTTCTTCCTTAGAGGTTTTTTGTAAGTTAGAATCCTAATGAGTATTAATTAAACATCCCCCAAAAATCTAAGTGTAGCATTTTTGCTTTCTGCTGCTTTTGACATTTTTTTCTTTTAAAAGGTGGCATTGCCTTTCAAATTTCTTTGATGCTGCTGCAAAGCCAGTTTGAACAAATGGCTTAACATACCTTCAACATCCTCTCTACACATACACACATGCTTGTGAGGTAGAGAATCAGAGGTGGAACAGACCTTGCTGAAAAAAAAAAAAAAAAACAAGCAACCAAACCCAGCCTGAAACATATCCTGAACAGACAGCTAAAACATACATGGTAACAGGTGACCCCTTTCATTTTAGCTCTGATTCAATTACTGTGTTAAGTATTTTCTGAGCATTCTTCCTGTGCAATTAGCAAAACCAAAGAAAAAACTGTCTGTCTTAAGTAGTTTAGTTAAGTAATGAAAACTGCATGTTTTGTGTGTGTGTCTCTGCTTTCACTGGGGAGGGGTCAGTGACTTTTGCATTAATATTTGCAAGCATGCACCCGGAATAGAAGAGAGACTTAAAAAGCCCCCAAAATATCACTGTATAGCTGCTCCTCAGATGCCAGAGTTCACTTTCTATTCTGCAGGCATATTCATTGCCTGAATTGGATATAAAGGTTATATGCCAAGAAATTTCAAGCTGTGTGCTTTGATATAGTCACACTTTGCATCTTGCAGCACAGTGAACACATATTGCTAGCAACCTTGTAAATCTAGCACTGCTTATCAGAAAAAGAGCCCTGCCCCAGAAAAACTTATAAACCACAGATATGAAATGGCATTAGCAAATAGAAGGTAATTAAACAGCAGAAACAGAGTTTGTAGCCAGAAATTAATCACCCAGAAAAAACTTGGGATTCAGTGCTGTAAGGCTGGGTAATATACAGAGAGTACTACTTCTGTAACAGACAAGTAGAAATGCAGCTAATACTAGCTAATCCTGTAAGTGCATGTAGCTCAGAAAGGCCAAGGATTTCTCCCATATCTCAGCTGAGCTTCTACCAGCTTCTTAAGGCAGAAGCATTTGTTTGCAAGTGTAACAGCTGCAAGATGCAAGTTTTTTCCATAACCTTAAGTGTTGTACTGAAGTAAGTCTACATAATGTTACAGTATACTGAAACATGTTAGTTCTTAAGCACCTACCAAACTTCTGAAATTACATTACCAGTGAAGTTGCTAGAAACACCATTTTAACATACATGCACATGCATATGGACTTTCCTTAACATAGTTATATGAACACTTGCTACATACAAGGACACTTGAAAAAGCCAACCTGATTTTGACACAAAAATCCAATATCTACCATTGTTCACGATATACAAAAAGCACACTGCAAGAAGATGGCATTTTTCAATATGCACAAGCTACTAAGCAAAAATATGCAGTACTTCCTGTACAACTGAAGCAATATACAGTATATTGACTGAAGAAGGAAGCTCTTCAAGTTGGATTCTCAGAATTTTCTGAAACAAAGAGAGATCCTGCTACACTTCAGTTGTGACACTACTACACACACAAGATAAAATATGTGAACAGTTGCAGAGCAGCAGTTGATGAAATGGTCAGATGGTGTTCTCAGTGAAAAGTGCCTTACAAAAAAAATTAGGTTAATGTGAGGATATCTGGACAGGTGCAATGGTGTGGAGTACTTCAAAAGGGAAGAATGGCATTCAGTCTCTACACAGAATGGGAAAGACCATAAAAAGATACTTACTTCACAAGGAAAGTATCCTGGCAGTAACACAACACAAGAAGCTGTGACAGTCAAAGTAGAGACAGGGTCAGTTTCTGTCACAGCTTAAGACCATGAGAGAGCTGGAAATCTTGGATGCAACCAAGGCTGGATGGAGGCTGAACATGGGTTAGCCTGGGTTCAGGTTATGGGTGAACCAAATTCCAGATATGGAAACAGGTAAGACTGAAGGAGTGAGGGAAGGAGCAGCAAAGCCCAGGGGAGCAACAGACATCAAGGCAGCAGAGGCCACATATGCATGAGGAAGTAGTGTGCACCAGCAGAAATGCATCTCTACACTGACAGCCAGCACTGAAGGCCTGACACCTGCACTATACACTTTCAGCAGCTCTTAACCTTAACAGCTAGTCCTAATCTGGTCCTGTGGACCAAACACCCATCACCTGTTGGGACTGCTCCTAGACTGCCCTGTGAAGTGAACCAAAAAGCAGTGAGCTGGGTATAAGGAAAGATTCACTTCAAAAACATACTCCTGACAGAAACTGAAACTGTTACAACTATATATAGAAAACTACATATATAACTGTATATAATACTGTTTCTGACCAGGAGGAGGCCACTAAAGCCTTAAAGATGAACAATTTCTTTGGAATGATGTGGGTGAACAAACTGCAAAAGAAAGCCAGTAAATGAGAAAGGAAAAGTGATCAGAGAGACCTGTAGCAGACAGAAGTGTTGAAAGACAGAAGGACTTTCTGAGGCAGTAAGCAGAACTGAAGTTTCAGAAAAGAAGAGAATGAAAATGTTGATCTGACGAATAGCAAAACAAAGATGTATTTGTAAATTCATGAGGTATGTACTGGGGGAAGGAGGGAAAATAGGAAAACACATAACATCCAGAAATTAAAATATACAACAGCTGAAACCAGTTCATCCAGATGCTAATTGTAAGTTATGTTTCTGCTGTGCTTTCTAAGATGACAGAAACTTTCACAAATAAAGTTGTTTTCTTAAGTTAATGTCAATAAAGCAACCAACAAGAAGTACAAATAAAAAGTTGAAAAATATCAAAATAAATTGCAAGCAATTATATTAACTGTTATTTAGCAGAGGCAGGCATTTTCTGGCATAGTTTTTGTCCATTCTTGTATATGCAAATGGAGAGAAGTCTATTAGAATTTTGATTTCCCAAGGGTCTCCTTTCCTGCAGGTCAGGAAAATATTAAAAAAAAGAAAAAAAAAAAGCAGCTTTTTAAAAAAACTTAGAAACTACAGCAGACTTGAAATAAATCATCCACAAATACAGTTGCATTGGTTTTAGAATTTTCCTACAATCATACACAAGTGGAGGTGGGTGTACATACACATCTACATACACACACACACACACGGAAAAACTCTTAAAATCCTTTACAAATCTGTTACTTCAGTACTTTACTTCCAGGAAAATTGTTACTATACGGAACTGACATCTTTCAAGCCAAAATAACATACCATTTTATCATACTATGTAATCACTTATACACCCACAGTTTAGAAATTTGCTTTCTTTATGCATAGAAAAAAATATCCTACTGAATTTCAAAATACAGCCAGAAATATGCAATTAGCAGTTGAACCATTAACATTGCTCTAATCATCCTTTTCATTTAGGACATCTGTTTCTAATTAAGGGACTGTAGGCAGCTCCGTGAATGGTCAAGAACCATCCAAGCGTTGAGTACTGGGAAAGGTGCACTCAAGCACCGCTCCTGCCAACATCCCTGTGTAGTCAAACAGCTGCTACAACTTTCACTGAATAAAACAGAAGGGCTTGCAGGACTAGGTGACCCAGTGTTTATTTATGAGCATTTAAAATCAACCATAGAATGAGAGTTCTATTAGCAAGCTATGTTATTGCCAATTCATATTAGTGTTTTCAAAGCAGCCCTATTTTTTTTTAAACAAAGGTTTCCTAGATTAGTGTTACGATCATGAAAACGGTATTCACAACAGGATTAAAAGTATTCCTGGTAGAAAAGGAAAGGAGGCTCTGGTTTAAAAAGGCATCTTAATCTTCAATATATGGGATTGCCAAGTGAAATAGTAATGCTGCAAGACAAAACATGTTTGATAATAATCATCTATGACATAACTTGTTGCTTTTTCAGGAAAATTAAATAGGGAATTTAAATAAGCTGTACTGTTAGAAACTCTATCAACTCAAGTCTGTAAATAGCACTTTAAATTCACATCTATGATGTACTTAGTGTAATCAACTTTATCCACCTGCTCACCCTTAACTGCAAAATCTACTTAAGGTTGCTACCTAAATCACACTTTTTACCCACCATGCTGACTTAAAAGCAGAAAATAATGACATGATTGATTTTAAACTGCTTACAAGCAAATTTCATGTGATACAACTGTGTTCCAAAAATGTCACTAACCTAAAATACCCTGAACTGCTGTAAATTGCAAATAATCACAACCCACCCATTCTGAACAAATACAAATAACTACTGTGTGTGACCAGACTCAAACACAAGCTCACACACATGTGGAATTTTACTAGAGCTTAAAAGCATTAAATACCTAATTTCATTAAAACCTCCATTGGATATACTAGTCAGTTAATACATTAAATTTTGTAGCAATATTCCTTAGAAGAAAAGGTTAAATACAGCAAAATTAAAATAGAAATATATTAGAATGAAAAGCTTCCTGTATGGATTTGTGGTGTACTGAAGAAATGCACATGTGGCCAACAGTCCCTTCATTAGCAGAAACACAGTCATTACGTGGATAAAAGTGGCAGAGAGGAAATAACTGCCTGTCTCTGGCAACTCTGTTCATCATAAACAAAAGCAAGAAACCTCCAATTAGCTTTTAAACAGCGGAGGAGAGATATAGAAAACCCTATTAGCTGGGAACTGGCTGGGCTGGGCACATCAGTACTTCATGACAGCTAAGAAAGCAAGCTAGTACTATAGTGAGGGACCCCCAAAGAGCAACTTTTCTCCTATGGAGACAAGCAGTCTGGTAAGAACATCGTGAGGAAGAACCTAGTAACAAACAGCTGGAAAAGCTGCCATCATGAAGACTAATCATGATTTCCCAAATAAAGTTCAGAGAAGGTAGCCTTTTAGAGACACGAACACAGAGAAAGCCAAAAAGACTCCAGGCAACTTTTGCTTAAATGAAGGGCCAGTACTTTGACCATCTCGCCTCTGCCACCCGCTTGTCAAGCACAAGCACCTCTCACCGAAACATAGCTGAGGGCAAAGACAGTTTACCCACCCGTAATTTGAGCACTGCAGCAGTTACCCATTTACCACCACTCAGCCGGGACCACTAAACAAACAGGTTCGCCTGCTTTTCAGCGGCTTAGCCAGAGATAATTCTACAAATGCCATGGTAAGAACAGAGCAGTTCAACATCACACAGACTGGTGCTAATTGCTTTTGTAACCTCCAGCTTCTACCCAGCATTAGGCCCACAGGTAGGAAGGACACTAACAAATTGAAAAGGCAAAAAAACAGTACTACAGATCAGAACAGATGAAGGAAACGCTGCTTACCCTGAAGAAAGAAGATGAGAAAATAGACAAAGTACAGAGATGAGTCCTGGAGAAGGTGACCTGAATTACAGCAGTTCATGGGGTGGTACCCTCGGAGGGTCACCCTCCAAGTACATAATTAGTGCCAGGCCTGAGAAAAAAAACACTGTTACTAAGTTAATGCAGCCAAGGGGAGAGGGGGGAGCTTGGGAATCGGGTCGATAGGGCACAGAGGGTACATTTTCTTTCTTAACATAGAAGGAGCAATGATGGAAGAAGCAGACTTTCCTCACCCACAGCCAAGTCCTGGTGAAAATCAAGAGAAGCCACTGTAGATATCAACTCAGATCACTGCTGCTTTGGTAGAGTGGTAAGGCCTGAACAGTGAAGATAGCTTCCAAGGAAAAGCAATTTTTCTTTAAAAAGTGAAGAACAAAGGTGGAGTTTCCCCCCCGCCCCCCCTTCTTTCCCCTCACCCCCTCCACCCAAATTAAGTATAAACATTCAACCCCAACACACGGAATTCTGGCTACCCTTTGTGTGGCTGAACTTGCCAAATCTATGCTAATCTACACAGAAGAGTATTATTCCCATTATACAGTATATCATCTGTAAAAATGAAACAAAATACAGAATTAAAATAGATGGAAGATGAACAATAAAGGGATTAAGATCTAAATTGTTACAATTTACTCTAAAAAATCATATTTTATTCTAAAGCTACGTATATATAAATGTATTTGAAAACTTTGTTCTTCACTGTTAAGACCATCTTATACTGAAGAGCCCTGTAGCTTGAGTTAGGCTGTGCTGTCACGTCAAAGTACACCTGGAAGGAAGCAGCAGATGCAGGAGAGGGGAGAAAGAAGTGTGTAGCCTGGAGAGTTCAGAAACTATCTCCACTGAAGAGGAAAGAAAGACAAGTTAGATGCAGGTGAGAGGGGAAAATACTGAAACACACCAACTGTGAAGAAAAGACTGGGAGCAGACTTTGCTTGTAAACCAGAACACTAACAGCTGCCCTTACACTTCACCTCAGTTAATGAAGGCTTTCCTAATTCCCTTACTAGTCAAAATGAGCACATCCCCACACGATATATACACACACACATACATATAAACAAAAGGTGCTGAATGATAAACCATGCTAATATATCCCAATTGCTTTAAGCAGAAGTTAAGTAATACTCTGTTGAAGAATACAAATTTAAGGTCAACAAGCCCTTAAAATGAAAGGCTTAAGCATAAAAATATTGAATGTTTATGAGGACACACAAGTTCCAGAGAAGAACTAGTTGCATACAGTTCATTATAGTTTTATAGTTCAAATGTGACTGCATTTAAAAAAAAACCCAAAAGCAGAAAGCACACACTTAACTGTGTCTGTGCTACTCCTCAAAACCTGGCAGACTGTTATTTCTAAGAAGTAACTTAAAACACCCGCATCTACAGAGCACCTTGCACCCAAAACTATGCTTAAGTTAACAGAGGCCTTACAACACATGCAGACAAGCACTATTTTCATGACTAACTCTGTGAAGGCTACCTTCCCTTTCTCCTTCCTTGCTCTTCCCACCTGAACTCCTCCAACCTGACGCACTGCCATCTTCAACCTAAGGTAAACTGTTGAAATGGGAACCCACCATGAACCTAAAAAACCAAAATCAAACAAGAAAACACATTCAACCCACAGAAAACGAAATACAGTGGCAATCTACCACTGAGACTGTATGGGATCAGAAATTAAACGATGATACTCAGTTCAAGCAACAAAGAGCATTACCAACCAGACATGGTCTGATTAACTAAAATTACAGAGAAGCTTCTTAAAGTTTTGACGAATAGCTGGATGGATCCTTCTTCATCAAAAAGCAAAGCACTCTGAACTGAAGAAGCAGGTGGATGCTTAAGCCCACTTTATTTAAGTTTTAAATAAAAAAGGCCTCAATATATTTCCTTCCAATCAGGAAATATGCTTACAGACATATATTTATCATGCATTCTGTACAGATCTTATACTATGGCTCACCCCATAGAGAACAATCCAATTCTCCCTGCAGAAAGCGGAAATGTGGGATGTATATGTTTGAACACTTCAGCAGTGAGTGCTGTAATTAAGCCTGCCTCTTCATCAAAGATCATCAAAGGGCGCCAAAGAAAAAAAGTAAGCCTCAGGGGCACAGTCTTTCTTCTGTGATCTTCCTTCACTGGAATCCCTCCCACATCAATCTGGGAAGAAACCGTACCCTACTTTATAGAAAAAGCAGTACCAAAGCAGAAGTCTGTTGCACTGCAAAGAAAATCAGCATCTTGCTACAGCTACCTCACCACCTACGACTTGTGATTCGGCAAGACAGACATGCTCCCATTCAAGGAGGGGACTGATATTCACATAGTCCTTCACTTTGCCATGGGTCTTAAGGGAAACTGCTGAAATATTCAATCTATACAATGCAATAACCTAAGCACAAGTCTCTGAACTCTGAAAATTAGCAGTGGTTTGGACTAGCCTTTTTCTGCTATATGCCAGCTGTCTGCAACTAGCCCTCCCACATGCATGGCTAGTCAGTCATGATCTCATGTCATACTTCAGATGGATCTGTGTTAGCATTCTTTCTGTACTCTGTAATTCCTACCTCCTTCAGTGCAGTTCTCTGAAGCAAAAACTGCCTACTCCTCTGTCCAACAGCCTCCATTTTTAATTATCACGCTTTGGACTGTCATGATCCATCCATATTAATCTTAGAGCTTTATTCAAGTCTGTCCAAGCATTCTTCTTCAACTGCATGTTGTTATTGCAACATGGCAAGGCTACTGAATGATCAGAAATAAGATTTGTGTTAGGTTTTTTGTATACTTTTACATAGCCAACCACAGTATTTTCATATTAGATTGTTTTGCCCTTAGTTAATTTTCTGTACTGTGGATTCTGCTCAAAATGTCAGCTGCAGTGCTGCATAACACTACTACATATATTCAGAACAAAAGTTTAGGGAAAAACAAAACCCAGTTCCTTCCAAATAACGGCTGATAACTGAAACCAGTCCCCTCTCACTTTCTGGGCCTCCATTATGATCAAGTCACTAGGAAGAAGTTTTCCTAAAAGCTGCAGCTGTTTTGTCAACACGATGACTTAACTGCAAACAGGTTTAGTAACTCATATTGCCAGTTTCCAAGTGGTTTAAGAATGCAAGGTCTACAGCAACATTCCTAAGCGCCTGTGTTTCAAATATCAAGAGTGACGTATTTTGAAATCTAGTTCTAATTTGTAATAAGTACTGTAGAAAATAGACAACTGAGAAACCCTGAGGAGCAGGAAATGGACTTCCTGCATGACGTAGAGAGGTAGCAAGGAGACTACCAGCATCACAGCAAGTACTGTATAGCCTTGCAGCTAATAAATAGGAATGACCTAAGGCTGTATGAACTTTGACCCCTCAAATCTCCAACATCAAAAAATGCATAAGTTCTCACTTCATTTTATTACTCAGTAAACAAGAGAGATGGTTACAATCAAGGTGTGTTACAAGTCAAAGCAGAACCTGAATATGGTACATCACATCTTCCATTCTGAAGCATTCAGCATTTTATTCCTTGACTACACTTTTGTGTACCAAACACATGCAGCTGTGATGTCATCTTTCCCTCTGCAGTCAGGCACCTGGCTCAGTACATTTCCAGCCACCTTGTATATTCCCAGGCTTTATACTAGCTCTAAGCCTACCACATGATCTCACTCCTTCTCCTAGGTTAACTGAAGAGATCACCTTACATTAGAAAGGAAGCAGCTGGGGAAGAAAAGGTATATTTAAATGTGCATGCAATGGGAAATGATATACTGTACTTAGTGCAAGATAATATTTCTCTATTTTAAGAAAGAAAAAAGAGAGTATGTGTGGGTGGGGGAAAGGAAAAACATCAAGAAGCAGTCATTTTTTCTAAATTAAAATATTCATAAAGATTTTTTTTTTTCAGTGGTGCTCTTACTTCTTAGGAGCACAGATTGCAGTAGAGAGGAAAAAACCAAAACCATTCAGCTCCATTCACATACCTGCTAGATTTTAAAAACTGTCTTAGTATGTGGTACCTTACTATAAAATACATTAGTAGAAAGATTATTCAAGAGAAAAGAATTGTTTTTATCTTGCTGTTTTAAAAATTGAGTATGAAAAAATGAACACATTTACCAAGCTGATGCAATGTAAAAATTTAAATACTTACTGCGTAGGAGCCTATGAGGAATGCAGCATTTGCTTGTTTTTTCTGATCAAAGCCAGTATAATGAATTATTTTCTTCCTTATCAATGAAAATGACTGTATCAAGAAATGAACAAGATTATGATTTTGCATTTTAGACTTTTCATGCTTTCTTTTATAAAATTAGAGGAATGCAAGGGTCTGTTCACCTACTTTCAGCCACCTGTATTCAGAGGACCAAGTATACTGTAGACTAGTCCCTCAAAAGCTTTGGAATACTCTATTGCATTCCTACCTAGATTGTTCCAGTATTTTTCCCAGTATCCAGCCTAAATAATTTTTGATACAAATTACAGTAATATTTCTTTTTCTCCTTAAATGCATTTAGTATTTCTAACTTCAGGCCCTATGTAGCAGATAGGCATTTATCAGAAGTAAATATAAAGTGGCATTCTCAAAAACATCACAGGCATGTTAAAGTCACAATAGTTTTGAAAACAGAATTTAGACTTTTTTTATTCTTAAAGAAAACCTGACTCTAGATAAATCAACTAGTAGTTGTTTCTAAGGTCCAGAACCACTGGAAAATACATGCTTAGATTAAAATATTTTTAAAGTATTTCTAAACTTTATCATAAATAACTTTAAAATTTCACCTTGGCTTGGCATATAGTTTCTCCAGTTACCTTAGAAAGGGGGTGGAATGGCATTGCCAAGCGAAAGGACACTTACATCTGTGGTGGCACCAAACACTATCTCCGAACTGGCCCTTGAAACAAATTTTGAATGTGCTTGAAACTGTATACTTTGATCAACTGCTAAGCTATCATAAAATGTCACTATTTAAATAGCAATGTTACTTGCTCAGATACTATTCAATGCACTCAAGACAAATAAACCCCAGATCACTAGCAGTAGTATGTTCTCAGCAATCCTAACACACCTCTCCAATACCAAACCCAAGATATTCAAAGGGATTGTAATATAGACTTGTGTTGCTTCAGAGCATCCTGTAAACAAAAATCGGAGAATCTTGTCTCCAGCGAACCTGTTTCTAGTGCCACAGGGACAAAGGAAGTCTGAATTATGCAAACTAATACCAGTGACAGACATCAAGGAATGAAAAAAAAACCCCAATCTCTGTTAAACTATAATGTTCTGCATACTTCCCAATTTTCACAGTTCAGTGGCAGTTTCAAGATCTAAGCAGTTTTGAAGAGGCAAACTGTGATTCACATTAATGCTAATAAGCTTTTTTATCTGCCTAACAGGTTTTATACTCCAACATCTGTTAGAGGTCCACTAACTTGAAGTCATTCATGTTAATTAATATAGGAACTCTCTGTTCTAAAGACACTATGCTCTATCAAGACCCCAATCCCCCAAATTACTAAGCACCCCTCAGAGAAGCTAATTGGCAGTAGGAGCATGGCAGTCTCCTTCAGGACAATGCCATAAACACTATAAAAGATCAAATGTTGCTTCTTACCAGATATGTCAGGACCAGAAGAGAAACCCAAATCAAACAAAAACCATCTCAAATAAAAATGTGTTGCATTGCAACCTCAAGCTCACTCAATACTGGCAGATTGCCAAGAAAACTGAATTCCAGGAGGGGAGCTTTTCATTTAAAGAAGTCTGTACCCATTTAGCAACTTATCTTTTAGGAGCTTAACATTAGTTACTGCCACAGGGGTGCATCTTCTGGATCTTAAAAGTAAGTGGTTTTTCTCTCCTGATCCTCCTCCTCCCTAAATTTGCCTTGATAAAATTTAGCATTTATATTCAAAACTTAGCTCGATTAGGAACCCAGGAAAGCACCTGAACAAAAAAAAAACATTTGTTTTTGTTCTTTAAAAAGTCAAGAATATTGAATAAAAAACCCAAGTGTTACCTTTAATTTCTTATTTAGCTTGCAGCAGTATCTGTAGACCATTGCCAGATTGAGTGGTCCAAAGTCTGCATAGAAGCTGGTAGGAAAAAGGGGAAAAATTGTACATGACCTCTGTAACTGCCTCTTTTTTTTTTTTTTAATCAGATGCACAAAGAAAGGAGTAATAATATGTATGTGATATATGTGCATCATTTTAAAAACAAGAATGCCTTCTTACATACATAATTTGTCGGAGGAAGCAGTATTGTCACGTTTAAACAGGGACTCAACCTTTCTTTGTTTTCCACACACATCACCATTCAAAACCAAACTGGAATACTCAAGGTTTCAAAAAATTCTCACTACTGTATCACTCTGTGACACCATTTTAGAAACTCTATTTTAAGAGCAACCCAAAAGCTTTACTTTAAAAGAAGGCAATTAATATTGCAGAGAAAAGTGAACACAGAGAATAAAGATTGATTAGTACCTTCAAAAACAGTAAGCACGCCCTTGGTCAAAAATATTTAAAGAATTAGTAGCATTCCAGATCACATACAAAGGCATACACTGTTCACTATAGCGGAAATAATATATCCATTGTCAGCTCATAAAGGCTTTAATTGATTTTGCCAGCTTCTTCTCTTATTCTCGGAAGTTTAGACTTAAGATTCCACTTAATAGGTGAGCAACCAAAGACATCCCCTTCAGCTCAGCAGTCCAGTGCACACTTCTGAATATATATTTTTGCATCATGTTACTGTCTTCTAACAAGAATAGGTACAGTGAAAGCATCTGCTTTGAAAATATTTTTAAGAAGTCCTGATGGGAAGCCAGGAAACCATTCTAAGACATATAAATCATCATGGCAGATAAGTCTGAGAGGACCAAACTCGTGTAATTAGCTCTATAATGGGAATAGTATGTTTCCCTCAGCTACATTTGAAAACAGAATGTCAATTAGACTGGTTCCTCATTGCTGTTGTTCTGACTAATTTATTTCTGTAAAAAACAGGAAAAAATAAGTCTGTACTTACTTCTCATATACAAGTTCATCATCTATGCAGAAATAATGGGTATTTGCAGCTCCACTCTTTGGTTTTTGGCAGAGAATTGCAAAATAAAGGCGATCTGAAATGCAAGAAAATTTAAAGCTTTTATAAACATACACTTTTCGGCTGAAAGTCAGAAGTATTACCTGTAAATAGAACAACTTTAAATGGTTTAAAGTGAACCAAATCTTCTTTTAAGTATTACTGAACTAGATATTATTATTTCTCCAGTGTTAAGCAACAAGACATACAAAGATTGAGGCTTTTTGCTCAGCAGTGTTCCCGTAATCCGCAGCTCTTTAGTGTTCTTTCTCAAGCAAAGTGTTCACAGGAAAGCTACCTGTTTGATGACTTTGCAATATAGCAGGAGCCTGACTTGCACCCACGCACAGAGGAGAGACCCACCTCCTTTTGGCAACAGACCCCACCTGTGGCACTCTGAATACCAACACCCTCCCCCCCGCAACTAAGCCATAAATCCCTCAGCACCTCATAGCACCTACGTTAAACCAAACAGCGAAGCGCGCTCGCGCTGAAACACAGGCACTTCCCATCTTTCCGTAAAACGATGATTTCCACAGTAGTGGCGTGCAATTAAAGCCTGCAGGCGACAGACGCTGGAGGGATGTGAGGAGGCGAGGCGGCAGCCCACTGCTGTCCGCAGGAGCACCAGCACAGCCGCCACCTTGACATCCCTGTCCGCAGGTCCATCCCCACCCCGGCTGCCCCCTCAAAACCTGCGTGCATGCAGGCAGGAGGCACCTTATGTTTGCCCTGGCTTTCTTTGTTAAGCTGAAGGGAAAAAAATGCCAAGGGTATTCACATAGATATAAATTATTTTTATGGCCGGGGGAGCTGTAGCCCCAGTGAACTTTAAACACCAACTGTGCGGCTGCTGTAAATTGCTGTGCTTGCGGTAATTGGTCAATAAAAATTGAGGCCTTGCAGCACCACAGCAATACTTTTCTTCCTCCTGCTGAAAAAATATCCTTGTAAAATACAAGGATTAAAATTCAAAAGGAAAGATTTTATTTTTTGCAAACTAGTTGCCTGGAACAGATATATCACTTAAATACCAAAACAGATCACCTGCATATAAACCTGTAATTTCAAGGCATAATTTCTGATAAAGAAAAATTGTATCTCCTTTTCCAGAGAGCAAGGGGGGGGGGATCACTTTATGCTTCAAAAAAAAATCCCCCATGACTAGCACTTAGAAATCATTACTTGCATCTTGAAAATGCATGGTAAAGTATGCCATGAAAGGAGTCCCCACGTCTATCTATTCAACACCCACATTCTCAGTGCTCACCTATGTACAGCAATATCTCAGGGGGTGGAGGCAGACAACACCAAAAAGTGTACATTTGCTAAATGCACATTTCAGTAGAACAGCTGCCTGATGTGAATGGTTTGGCTTAAACATTTACAGGTCAGGTGCCACCAGAGACATGTAGAGTAACTCCTAAGCAAGTCAGGCACCTACTTCCTTACTCTCTCAGCAGCAGCAAGGCACCAAACTTGCTTATTTAATTTCTAACAGTCCCATCTTGCAGGCACAGTAGCTGCAGTACTAGCTGGGAAGTGCATTACCTGCTTAGAAAATTCTGTACCTCCCAGCATTTACCAAAGGATCTCCTGAAAACAAGCCAAAGGATAAAATTCAGAGTAATGCTGTGCGTTTTTAAGAAGTGACTAAACTGGCCCACAAAGGGAAATAGTGTGGAGAAGCAAGTGCAACGCCACCCCAACTGGATGCAAAATACACTATGGGGAAAACTGCTTCACAGAAAGGCAGTCCTGGGAAAGTGTTCAGGCCAACACTTTGGGAATGGAGGGAGCCCCAGCTTCCCACAACTCCCCTGCATCTGTCCTCACCACTGTGTTACTCCCTGTGCTGTGTCTAGGTGGATTTGTGTGAATCATAAACTGTAACAGGTATCCTAGCACACTAAATAACTTTTAAAAAAGAAAAAAAGAAAAGAAAAAAAAAGCTGCTTTGGTGGTTTACTTCCCTCTGCCCTGAGAATGAGTGCTAATGTCTGTGGGGTGAGGACTGAGCGCAAAGGAGGAAGCAGAACAGAGAACAGAGAGGATATGATATCTAGGGAATGTGTTGAAACCGGCATTGCTAGATTAAACACGTCACACTACAGCTCCAAGCTATAATTTCACACTACTTGTAAACTGATTTAATGGCTAGCTGCCACCAGGTTGCTTACAAGGAAAAGTTTTCTTCTGAGTTAGCTCACTGAACCAGTCCACTGGGGGTTAACAGTCGGAATACACAGCCAGAATTTTTCCCTCGATGGCATCTGTCCTTTAGATCCGGTCTAATTATTGACTTAGACTGAGCTCTCAGTGTACACAAACAACATCCGCATCAAAGTCTGGGCAGAATGGCTGTAATACTCAAACTGACACGCTACCTTCTTGCACACCAGCTTCTTCACATAAATTTACATCACTTTTGAAAGTATAAAAGCACTACACAAAGAGTAATCCAAAATCCTCAAATACAAAGGGAGGATCAAAATGAAAAGAAATATATTTGCACAGGTCAAAGAACTAAAATAATTTAGCATCTTGCTCCTAAACAGGATTTGGAGTAACAGAATCACTTGCTTCCTAACGCTCCTACTTTTACTACAAATCTTCTGCAGCTTTTGCAAAAATGCCTAACAAAAATAAGAACTCCTATCCTGAGTGAAAGGTGTGTAAATGGCCTTTTGAATTGCTGTTCTTAAAACACCTGGAAGAAACTCTAGTTTAATGAATTTACAGAAGTACCTCACAATATGAGCAGTATGTGCCAAATGCCAATATCCTGACAAGCTGTCCGTTCCTGCACACCACTAACAATTGCTCCTAACAGCAGGCTCCACCTTTTTAACATGTTTCCTATAGGGAGATTTTAGAAATGAGCTGCATGGAGAAGTCCTTTCCCATAAGTGTATTTACCTTTCTGCTGGCTTACCAGTCTGATAATCAGACAAATGCTGTAATTCTGACCACGTCTGGTTTTACCTCTTTTTTTGCAAACACTTTCCCAGTTCTGTTTAGCCAAGGATTACGGTGTTGATTTTTTAATAGGAGTTAACACATGCTGAGAAAGGAGAATTCCTTCATTAAGGATCTGATTGCAGGATGAGGGCTTATACATAAAATACACCAGAGCACTGAGGAATTGATTTCAGTAGGACTCCACAAAGGTTTGGACTGCAGGAGCAAGGCTTCTTTTTATGCTTCCTTTGTGAATTTTAGCTTTTTAGTATTTCATTTACATATAGTGTGCTTGAGCATTTCCAGATTCCTGCAAATTTCTGATCAAGGGCCATCCTAAAACTATCAAACTAGAGCAGACCTCTCTAATCGTCTCTCAGAAGAATGAGGGGGTAGGGCTCACTGCCTTACAGGCTGCATCTGCACTGCAATTAGGAGATATGACTGCAGTATGTTAGATATACTTAAATTACACTTGATTTTGTTAGCCTCGTGTAACCAAACAGTTAAAATACAGAAACATGGACGTCACTGTAGGCAATTAATTTGAGTAAGCATCCAACGTACAACAAAATGAGCCTGCATACCCCTAACTGAGGACTGTGTTACCACAGCTTTGCTACTGCTGGTACATGAACTAGCGAGATTAAAGCTAACACAAGCATGTCTACACAAGCTATAATAATCACACATCTGACTGCAGTGTGCATACAGCAGGAAAAGCATTTTGCTTCTTTTTCAGATCCACAGTGTTCTGTGGAAATAGATATATAGAAAACTGAGAGCTACCACTTCAAAATCATGTTAAATGTGAATATAGAGATGACAAAATAATCTCCTTCCCTTTACTCTCAATAAGCCTGATGCTTCTCAGGATCTGCTGCACAGGCCTTGGAGAAAGAAATTTCAGTAATTCAACAGACAACTAAATACAAAACAGGCACTCGCTGCAGGACAAGTCTGCATATGATCAGCGAAGATTATTTCATAAAAAGAGAAACTCTACAGTTCTATTGTTAAAAAGACGCCTTAGACGAGAAATTCAGAGTAGACTGACAGTACAACAAAAACCAATATTAGCTATTTTGAACTACCAGGAATGTAACCAGAGAGTTATTTACTACTGTAAGAGGAGTGTATTTCTAAATTCAGAGTTGGTACATGGTATTTCATTGTGTTTGATTTAAAAGAATCCAAAATATCACAAAGACATATGAGAAAACCTAACAGACAAATTCTGTTGCAATGTCAAGACGAAAAGCAAAATTGCACAAGATCTTCTTTTTAGTTATTCTGTCCTGGAAAAAGATTCATTCACTCATTACTACAGTATTTCAAATTTAAGTGACGATAGAGTTGGCAATTTGAACAACAGCCTGGCCTCTGAAAAAGAAAATGAAAGCACACTAAAAAGCTAAAGGAAGTTTTTATTTAACAGAAAACCGTGGAAAAAAGTATTTTCAGGGCCATGTCTCGACTGATCAACAACACTGTGTTACTTTACTCAAATACAGTCCTTGCACTCTGCTGCTCTTGTCTGATACACAAGACTACTTTACATATGGTCATGCACTTTCAAGTGCTGGATTAGATACTAAAAGCCTTAAACTCGTATTTAAAATCTTAACTTAGGAAAGACTTACAAGTAAGTGAGATCATATTGATGGAAGAGTAAATACAGCTTTTGTACTAATTGGAAGTGTTGATAGTCAAAATGTTGGAAAGCTTAATGATACTCCATAGAAGTGTCTTTAGCATTCAAAAAAGTAGTTTTCTACATAATATACAAAGTTTATAATGACAAGCTAGCAATACTGGAAAAACAAAAGACAGCTCAATGGTTTGAAAAAAAAAAACCAACAAAAAACTAAAGAAACAACCCACCTATCAATGAACATATGAAACCGAATGCTATTTGATAAAAACTCCAAGTGACAGTGTAAGTTAAAACGATTCTCAATAAAGAAAAAAAAGGCATATATAGTACAGCTTAGAGCATCCTTTAAGATGTTAATTCCTCACTGTAAACAAACTGGATATACACTTAGCAGGAGGACAAACAAATGTCAAGAAATGCCCCACAGTGTTCTATCACTTAAAATTTAATTCCATGTATAGTTATTGTAGTTACTTCATTTTAGAATTAAGTACCGAAAAGAAGTGAGAGAGAAACACACACCTTTTGCCTGAGGTTTACGCATTATAATTCCACATCTTTAAAATGTGATTTATAAAATCAGAGCAATGACAAAGAAAAGCAGCCAAAGAAAGGAAGTCAACAGCTTTCAAGCATTTTACACAGAATTGTTACATTTTCTTTAGATCATATAAATTACTTCTTTCAGAGATCACAAGGATATGGGAATATGCTTCTAATAGACAGAAGAAATGCATTCAGTTCCAGCAAATTGAATTCATACCAGCAAGCCTCACGCATTAGCTGACAAAGAGAAAATGGTAAGTCTTACCATGCAGCTTAACAGACCAAAACAAACAATTTTTTACAGGAATAGCTCTTCTGAACTAGTCTTAATAGTAAACAAAAATATTTAGATTATTCTGATTTAAAATGATTCTGACATATGGCTGATGCATACATTAAGAAATTCATTAAGAAATAAAGAAATGCAGTAATTACTGTAAGTATTTTGAGCATAAAATCCATGCAAACAATGGATCACAAACTTTGCTGTTTATGAATGTAACATCACACAAGAAAAGACCCATAAATCTTCACAGCTATTTGGGTTTGTTTTCTGCCTCTGTCTTTTGGCAAAGATGAAAATGAGGGTAGCCTGCAATGTTCTTAATGAGTTTGGCACTGTTCTGTAAGCAGATAAGCTAACACAGATCTCTCAGCCTTTACAGAGGCTAAAATATTTACCAGTATGTCCATTTGCAAGAATAAGGCCTTATGCTTTAACCTATCTGCAGTAAAGAACTATTAATTCATTTCTCAGAACTGTATTATGAGAAGGCAGAACTGACAGTTCAAAACTTGAAGTAACTCCTAAAACAGCTGAATAAAAAGGTAAGCCTGTGGGCTTATTCTTTTAAGGTTTCTCTTTTAAAAAATACGTATGACATACCAGCGTAATAAATATTAGACTATTGTTCCATTATTAGAAGCTTGTAACCAGCAGCCATGGTGCACAGTGAGAAAAGAGGATGAAGACAAAATGCAATATTATTAAATAACCTACTGCATTTTAATCAAGTTTGTTATACTGTGTACTGCTGCATACAGTGAAATCCCACTGAAAAAACACAAGTCAAAGCCTAAGTGCTCTACTGTATTATTTAAATGGGTGAACATTTCTTTGGAGGAGCAAATACAGTAATTTAAGGGCCCTGCTGATGCCAGATGTGAATTATCAGATCCAAGCAACTGCTGCGTGAGAATGGTTACACAGACCTGTTTGCTAGAGATCTGAGCCGGACAGGGCTGCACGGTATTCTAGGTGGTGAAATTACTTTGATATCAAAAAGCCATCACCTGCCAAATGAGAGGTTTCTACATTTAACCTTAAAACCGTACCATCATCATTTCCAATATAAATGGTTGCAGTTACAGAAAAATACACATATGGAGTTATTGTAGCATTAAAGTTCTGCACATCAGTACGCTATTATGTTTCTCTGTGTAGATGAGCCCTAAAATGCTGCATTTTAGGCTGGAGTATTTAGGATTTTATTCCTGACAGTATCAGAGCTTTTTAAACGGAGGAATCTGGTATGCTTTGGGAGTTTACATTCTTCCTACATCACTACACCCAATTTTCAAAACAAAATCTTGTAGTTTTCTAAACATATTGTTACCTAGGAGACACACTAGTTAATTTAAGGAACCCTGTTTCTTGGCACAGGTAAGACTGGTGCCTTTCGTCCACGTTTCCTTGTGTTTTTGCTTGCTCTGCCTACAGAGGATTTCCCATGCCCTTCACAGAGAAGCTGTAAGTGAGGTTTATTTCTTGGTTTTTAAGAGAAGTTGTAAATATTACCATTCTGAGATTCTGACACAGGACATAAAAAGTAATTTTTTTTGGTTTTGTTTTTTTGCTTTCAGGCAAACTAAACTCAAGCACGTCTTTTAGCTGGGGACCTCCAGCCCCTATCCAGAATTATTTCGGCTGTGTTCCAACACGCTTCTCCACAGAGGCAGGTTCCCGTGCCAAAACAAAGCACGGCTCAAACCAGAGGGCCGCCGAAAGGACGGAGGACACTGAGCAAACCTGTCTGCAGAAGCCGTCGGCGCTCGAGTGTCAAGAGGTGCGACGCGCGTCCATTATTTTACCCACTGGCCAGCAAGCACAACATTAGGAGGAAGATACATATACCCCCAGTACAGAGAGAAATACCTTACTTCCCCCCCGCCCCCCGAAACCCGTTTTACTGGTTCAAGTGCATTTTCCCTCTTGCAAGCAGAAGACGACAGCACAAGTCAATCGCTCGGTGCAGCCAGAGTCATTAAAAAAACCCCCACGGTATTCACCCTTCTGGAAGCACGGTCGGACTAGCGATGCATGTTTTAAAGAGTACTTCGCTCTGCGAGACGCCGGCGCGGCAAGGGCTGACCCCCGGCACGCGCAGACGGCAGAGGCGGCCGCCGCCGCCCGAGCGCCCCGGGGTCCCGCCGGGACCCAGCGCTGAGGGGAAGTTTTCCCGCCCCGCGGCCGCACCTCCCACCCGTGGGCCGGCGCGGCGCCCACCGCCGGGACGGGACGCGACGCGCCGGGACCGGGACCGGGACGGAAACCGGGGACGGGGACGGGAACGGGGACCGGGGACGGGACCCCCCCGCGCCCCCCGCCCCCCGCCCCGTCTCGCCGCCGGCAGCCCGGCCCCGACACGCGCCTCAACTCTCCCGCCGCGCTGCCACCCTGCCCGCCCCCCCGGCACGCCCCCCTCACCGGCGATCCTCAGGCAGGTCTCCGGCGCGGCGGGGGGCGGCTGCCGCCGCTCCGCCTCGCCCCCCGCCGCCCGCGACGCCGCGCCCCGAGTTCTCTTCAGAGCCGGCGGCGCCGGGGCTGCCCGGCGCCGGGCCTCGGCCCAGCTCTTCCGCTTCATGGCGGAGGCGGCCGCGCCGCTACGGTGGGTGCGAGGCGGACCGCCTCATCCCCGCCGCGCCGCGCCGCGCCGCTCCCCGCGGGGCTCGGGCCGCCCGAGGGGAGGGATCCCGCGTCGACGACGGCGGCGGCGGCGGCTGACGCGTCTCCCCGGACACCGCCCCCTCCCACCGCATGGGAGGCATGCACCGACGGCCCCCCCCCCGCCCGCCCCGAGCCGGCGGCGGCTCCCGGCCACCTCCCGGCACCCCCGCCGCCGCTGATTGGGTCAGCGCGGTGTGGCGTCACCAGCGCGGAGCCGTGGGGACGGTGATGTCATAGCGGCCGCTGTAACAGGTGGGCCGGGGGAGCGCGGACGGGCGCGGCGCTTCGGGGCTGCTGGCGGCCGGCGGGGCCCTCGGCACCTCGCCCCTGCCTCGGCTGGCGGAGTGCTGCCGGGGCGGTGGGGGCGGTGGCGGCGTGGCCGAAACGCAGCTCGAGGGATTGCGGGGGCCCCGGCTGCGCGGTGCGTCCGCGCCCACGGGTGGGCCGGCAACGCTTGCGCTGGCGTAAAGCCGCCGCCGCCGCCGCCTTTGGAAGCGAGTGTTTTCGGTTGGGTTTCTGGAGGCGTCGCGGTCTTCCCGGTGCCTCCCGCGACGCGTACCGAAAGAGGGTCCCAAGGGGACGCGGCGTTGCGTAAGGCCAACTGAAACCGGTCCGGGACGCGCGGTCGGCTTCTGGTCTGAACATTAGATGGATTTATCTGGAAAGTGAAAATAGCTGGGTTTGAGTCTGCTTCTCAGACACAGGGATACTTTAAAACACACCATTATTTTAAGTAGGTGTTGAAGTAAATCAAGCTAGGAGTTAAAGCAGCTTCTGAAAACTGCTCCCTCCCCACCTCTGTCTAATTGGGCGCGACAAAAGCCCTTGCTGAAGTATTCTGCCATCTGCTGAGTGTGAGGGCAGTGTTTATCTCCCACTGGTTTCCGCCTTTGCCTGCAGAACTTTTTTAAAAGACTTTTTCTAAGTAACACCAGAGACCTAAAATTCTGCTGGCGCTTCGAAACCCATTCCTACCGTGGACGAGTGTGGCCATCATTGTTCCAATTCGTTAGGCACGTGGGAATCATCGTCTCGCAGGGTGGCAGTGAACTCAGTGAAGCTGTGGCCACATGCAAAATGCAGGGCCGATGCCTTAATTAAAGTTGCTCTTCTACTGAATCCTCCCCTCTGTCTTCTTCCCTCTTTATGTCTGCTCGTTGCGAATCTTTCTGAAGAAGTGATGTTGCTGGGATAACACACAGGCCGTGGTATGGTTCCTGTCAGTATTGAAATGGTGAGGGTGGATGACTTCAACCTACAGAACTACAACCACACTACAACTTCATTCATTCCAATCCCTTTTAAGAGTCCACGGTTCTTTTAGCTACAGTTAGTTTTAGTTAATGTATTAGTGGCAATAGAACTAGTCCCACTGTGTATTATTTTAATTCTACTGAAAGCTCAACAAGCAGAAAAACAGCTAGCCAAACACTTCCTTTAAAATAAAAAGCACCAAGAATACGAAAGTGAAGTGATTGCGAAACAAAAATGGAACTAGAGTCAGTGTCCATCAGGTGAATGAAGCAGAGTGGAAGCACTACAAATAAACTGGTATCATTCTTTCTCTTTGAAAGTTATTTAAGTTTTCTGCGTGTCTTCTCTTTGTTTTACAAACAGCAGACCAGTTTTCTAGCTTGCTTTCTACTGTGGTTTAAGTAACATAGAGGCAGCTGCATTCCAGAGTTTCCGACATACTCAAAAATACCAGTGAGCTGGAGAAGCCCTGAAGGGGGGGGGGCAGCTCCCTGTTTACGAATGTAGGGGCAGTGGTTCATGCAAAGCAGACTTTACTCCCCTGTGAGCCTCAGCCGCTGGTCCCCGTCTGTTATGCCAAGTTCTGAGGAAGCCTCTGGCCAGCCCTGAAATCACGCGGGTTCAGAGTCTGCACATGACTACTTTTAGCCCTGTGCCAACTGCTGTTTAGTCAAAGCAGGGAACTGAACATGGTGTTTTTACGTTTATAATATCCTTCTAAACACACCGTATCAAAATGTGTATGTAATTAATAAGGTGCTAAGGCATAGTAGCTTTAATGGAATTACATTGCTCTGTATCATTACGTTTCTTAAGCAAGCCTTTTCCTTTTTGTCAGGGAACACTGCATTTAATTTCACATGCTCTTAGTGGTGTAGAGCTCTCTGGAGCTTGCTCTGGGCCTGCCAGTGACCTTAATGGATGCAGGGACAAACCTCTTCACAGAATACTGTTCTACAATTGCATTAGTGCGAAAGCTTGAAAGGGGAGAGAATTTGCAGGTGAGATATATATGAATAGTAGCATTTTACAGTGAAGGCCAAAGATCAGAAACTGCAGAGGAGGATATGCTCCTCCATAAATCTCAGAAAATCTTATTTTAAAATTGCTGAAAAGAAGAGGCTCATGGATGAAAGAGGGCACATCTACTTTAATGAAAGCAATAGATACTGAACAAAAACATTGCTAGAAAAATGGGTAATATGAAGTCTGACAGAACTGCAAACCAAAATGCTGTTGTCCTTAGTTGTCTAGGACAGAAATAACTACAGACATTTTTTCAGAGACCTCTTGCTCTGAGAGGAAGTACATACACACAAGGGAGAATATTCTGCTGCAAATCTTCATAGGAAAACAAGTAATTGACCGTGGCCTACTCCAAAACTGACAATCTGATCAGAAATATGTTTAAGACACACCTCTCCTTGGTCTTACAGACCCAAGTTTTTGCATGACACAAAAGAACTGCAGACAATGGATGATGTATTTTAAATATTTATTTAAAACTATAAAATGTATTTCATAGTATCTGCCAGTAGCAGACGCAAAAGGAGGCATGAGATTAAGTCCCAGTGTTCAAAACTGTGATTTTTCAAGGTATATTTTAATACAAGATTGTCACACAGTGCTGGAAGCTTTAAGACATCACTGAGAAGTATTGGATTGAAAGACAATGTGATCTGCTGAAGGCAAAAATCCCAAGTTCCTCCTGAGCAAAACCAGATTTTTTAGTTTAGTGCGTCTTGAACAAAGATTTTTAAAATATATTAGCAAGATTGGTTGATGAGGAAATACTAAGCTACAGGATTTTTTGCTATAAGCCTCAGTTGTTTTTGTTATACGCAATGGAAATAGCACTTTCGTGTCCATCTTCACTGCCAGGTAGTTTATTCTGTGCTCTGATTTTCTCGATAAGGTTTCAGATGTCCATAAAGACACAACAGTACTGATGCTGGTGGCAATTCACTGGAGAATTGTTCTTGTAGAGCACAAATAAAAAAAATTATATATTGTGTCAGTGTCATATGTCAATAATCTGGGGTTTGTTTGTGAAATTTACTGTTTTAACTCCTGCCAGCTGCAAAACTGTGTTAATGGGAACATGATCCAGCCTGTTTTTATCAAGGTGCAAAAAATGAACTTCATTGCCTGGAATGGAATGAGAATAACATGTAAATAGTTGAATAAAATATTTATTTATTCAAAGACATAAATGAATCAAAGAAGCATTCTGATTTCCTACTAGTTCTTGTACAAATGTGTACTAGCTCTATAGAATGCACAATATGCTGTATTTTAAACAATAACAAAGATTTTTTTTTAGTTAAGTTATAGAAGCAAGGAACATCTAACTGATAAGTCTTCTCCTCATGCATTATTCCTGTACTAAAACCGCAATAAATGCCTAGAGTCAAATGTGAAAGCAGAGTGTAGGTGAACACCACAATGTCAAAAAAAAACCCCTCCAAACTTGGTGGCTGTTGTTCCATCGGCACTCCTATTGATTTCTGCAGGACTGTGATCAGCTTTGTGCCACCTCTGTGGGAGGTGAGACTACACAATGACACTTCCACAGGTTCCTTCAGCTGGCAAAATCACACATTTCAACACAAGACTGTCTCACTGGAATCCACAGGGACAGCAGCCGAGAGGGTAGCATTAAAGCAAACAGCTGAAGGAGAAGACTGTAACTTTCACACAAAACAAAGAAGCTCACCTGGACCTAAAATCAGAGCTCCTCCCTGCTGAGCGGGGTCTCCTTGAAAATCAAAAGCTGGGCCAGTCATTGCTCTCCACATACTCCTAATACTTCCCAGGAGCGTGTTCGATTTCACATGAGGGCTCCGCACTAAACAAAACAGCAAAATACTTTTTATCTAGAAATACGAAAGTATATAAGGAGAACAACAAAATTGAACAGCTGCTATGAATAGGTTAGAGTTTCCTGATTGCCGGTGTTCTGAAAAAATATAGCCTACGAGAGATGGTCTGATGGGCACCTCCCTTCCTATTTACATTGTGATCACACTATTTTATCAGAGCGTTCTTGCTTTGTTCTGTGTTAAGTCCAAACAAGACGAGAAAATTATTCTTACCTGATACATTATTACCTTCACCTCTTTTCATGCCAAGCGTTTTATAAATTTCCCTTTGTGGATCTACATACATTTCGTGTGTATACCCAGTTAAACTGCAAAAGGGCTGTAAAACATATGCATACAAGAAAAATAATATTTTTAAAGTTAAGATGGTAATTAGGATCTACTGACAGTGGAAAAAATACTGACACTCCACCACCCCTACCCCTGCTTCGCCCCCCCCCCCCCCCCCCGCCCACCCTGATGTGGAAACCTGTAGATTTGTCATGTTAATTAAAGACCAAAAAATTTTCACTCCAAAGCTTTTACTAAAACAAAGCTACCAGTGAAATCAAGAAAAGATGTTTCCTTAGCAAGCCCCAGTGGTTTTTAAACTGAAAGTTTTAGTTATTTGCTTTATTCATGTACTACTGTTAGAATTGCTTCATGAAAAAAGAATATGGTCCTCTTTGTGGTTGCAAATGACCATCTTTTCACTCAGAGCAAAATCCCTCAATGCAGACCATTAAGACACAACAGAGGATACAATGCATTTAATGACTACTTTACTTACCTTGATGTGATGATAAGATGACTGTCCAATAACTATAAGCCTCACATTTGCTTCCTAGAACAGAACATGGGTACTGAAACTGTAAAGAGGAGCTCGGTGTTTCTGCATGGCTGCAAAGCATTATCAGAGTCTGTTGTCCTGAGTTAAAATTATTTGAAATTAACATCGCTTACATATTTGGAGCCTGCACCTTTGTCTATCACCCACAGTTAGCAGCTACATTAATTTATTAAGTGAAAAATTATTTTTAAAGATACCTTTTAAGTTACAGATGTGTAAACTTTTAAGTTTTCTGTAGCATAATCTTTTAAATTGATTGCAACCTGCTATGATTTTGGAAATTCAAAATTTCCACTCAGTTGCACCTGCATCTAAAGAAGCAGCATGCAAATATTGGTGCACATACAAGTAGGTCTGTGATTTACATATATGGATGCTCAATAATAGATCTAACCTGCATCCGCATGTACTGCTGTCTTTTGCAGGTGCAACATTAGGCCTGAGTCTAAAATAGAGACCAAAACATTAAGTTCCTTTAGATGCCAGTAAGATGCTTAATAAAATATAAGGTTGTTTTAATATTAAGGTGAAATACTTGCCTTTCCCACATAGAATCATTTTGCTTGTTATGAAAAGAAACCCTCCTAAAAACAGAATACTCACACTAAGAAAAGCATGGATGGTTTTGATTCTCTGTATAGATTTATTTGAGCAGGCAAATTAAGAAAATGTTATTCTGAGTAACACTGATCAAGCAGCTCAGAAAAAATCTGTCCTGAGAAGGGGAGCTGACAAAGAAATTGCCCAAGTTCCTAGTCCATCTAAGGCTTGCTGTCAGCAAGGAGCTGAGTCTTTGTCATCGGCTATGCTGCTGTTGGGAATAAAATATGACAGAATTTCAATCAGCAGCCTCGAACAGACAGATTGACCTTCCGTATTTAGCAGGGGATCATTGTCTTTCTCTGGTATCTCCTACTACCCAACAAATACCCATCCATAGCAACCTCTGCCCACTCCATTTCTCCTTTCTGTCACTATGTCACTCCTGTTTGTGCAGCTGCCTGGAGAACAGGTCACACAACTGATGCAGCTTACAAATAACCGTAGAAAAAGATACTATTTTTAATCCAGATCAATTTCCTGAACTTGTTCCGTGCACAACCATCAGTCAGCCATACAGGCATAATGGAAGAAAGGGCAGTAGTTAGTTAGTGGTCGGGAGAAGACAGCTGCCCAGGCTACTACTAATACCAAAAGAAATGCCTGTCAGGTGTTGTCTAACTGTTCAGAATGCAGCAGAAAAAACAGCACCCAGCTAATGGGGCAGGGAGAAATAATGCTGCTGCAACAGAGCATGTAGTGTAATAAATCCTTTCCTGCGTCTCCTAGGCAGATCCATTAAGGCTATTGTAGCAAACGATGAAAGCGCTAACTTCCTTCTGAGCCCTTTTTTGATTCCTAGAAGGTTTAAGCCTCACGGGAGCCTGCAGTGGGACGTAACAAATCTGCCCGACTACAGCAAGCCCATGTACGTATTGAGGGCAGAGTACTCACTTGTAAAAATGCCTCGGGGACTTTTGCCAGGTCTTCTACATACTCCTTACAGGTGTAACATAAAAAATTCTGCAACACAGCCAGTTGGACGTGTCAGACACAGACATAATTGCATAGCAATGAAGCATCAGACTCTGACCTGGGGCACAAATCGTTTTGGAGGTGATTGGGAGCTGGGGAGAGGGAAGGTGACAGTTCTCTGCAGTCACCAAATTTGGATTAGGATCCCGGTTTAATCCAAGCCTGAACAAGGACACCGGGCTTGGGGCCTTGCTAGTATTTTTATCTCCGGATATTTTAGCAACGTGGGGGCTGGCCTGCCAGCTAGGAAATCGGGGAGCACACAATACTCGTTTCCCTAAACACACGGTTAGAGAATTGTTTCCTTCCAGGTGACTACTGCATCATTCCACCCAGGAACGGGGGTTCTTCGAAGCAGACCCGACCTGCTCCGTGCTCTCTTTCCTCTCTAGGGCTCCAGCCTAGCTCGAGTCAGCACCCCGCGCCGCCTCCCCCGCCCCGCTCGCAGCCGAGCCGGGGCTGCCCGCAAGGAGCCGGGCCGGCCGTCTGGCCGGCGAGCCGACCCCTCCCGGGCAGCCGCTCCCTCCTCACCCGCACGAACACCACGATGGCTTTTCGCTCCCCGTACAGGGCCTTGAAGGGGATGCTCCTCCCGTCCGCGTCCACCACCAGGCAGCGGGCGGCCTCCCGCAGCTCCCCCAGCTCCGGCCGCTGCCCGCAGCCCCGCGCCCGGCCGACCTGCCGCGTGATGGGGGGCGCCGGCGGCCCGGCCATGGCCCCGCTCCGGCCCCGGCCCCGGCCCCGGCCCCGGTTCCGGCTCCGGCTCCGGCTCCGACCCCGGCCCCGGCCCCGGCCCCGGCCCTGGCTCCGTGCGCCTCTGCCTGGCGCGGCCCGGCCCGGCCTGGCCTGCCCTGCCCGGCCGGGGAAGGAGGAGGAAGAGAAAGGCGGAGCCGGGGAGGAAAGCTCGGGGGCTGTGTGGCTGCGAGGAAGTGCCGGGGCTGGGCGGGAGGGCATCGGCTCCTTCCCGTTCCTGGCAGGGACGCGGGCCCGGCGGGCCCGGCGCTCGCTTGAGGGGCAGCCGGTGAGTTGAGGGCCTGCGGGTAAGAGGAGAGGGAAGTCCGCTGCCGAAACCGCTGCGCCTCGGTGGCGGCCAGGATGCAGTTTGTGCCGGGAAAACGGAACAAAATCAAGCCAGGCCTCCCAGAAGCGGTGGGGCAAACAGAAGCAGTGACGCTGCTGTACAGTCCTCAAGGTCAGGGTTCGCTTTGCAGGGGGCCGCAGCGTTTCGGGGGAGTGTGAGCGAGCTGGAGAGCTCTGTTTTCGAGGAACTGTCAAGCTGCTGCGTGAGAAAAAACAGACCCCGTTTCCTTATTGAAGTGAAAGCAGAACTTCATGGGACCTTGGCAGGTGAATAGCAGAGGATGCTGAGCAGTGCAAATGCTTATGTGAGTGGGTGTATCATAGAAAGTGCACATAGAAATGAGTGAACAGATCTTTAAGAACGCTAGACAGCTGAAGAGTGTTGTAGTCTCTTGGATTGTTGTGTTAGCTGAAAGCTCATGAGGAGGAGAGCGCTTTCTTTAGTGGACAGAAAAAAACAAGTATCAGAGGGAATAGGACTGGGGGAACTCCAGAAGTTAGTCTCCTTTATGAAGCTCTGATAATGTTAGTTCCAAAGTGTCTCTTGGCAAGCTGTCCCAGTGTCTATAATGTGAATGTTATTCAAACTTACATCCCCTGTACTTTGGGTTAAGCCCATTGCTTTTATATTACTGGGAATAAACACATAGAGCCGGTTAATCCCCTTACTGCATCGACTTTTCAACTATACACAGACTATTGCTATGTTGCCCTCGAACTCCTGTTTCCTAGACTAAATAATGCCCCCCCCCCCCTTTTTTTACGATTCTTCTCATAGGTCACGTTTTCTAGAATTTCTAGAATACAGGTTTTGTAGTTTCCTCTGGACTTTCTAGATGGTTTCTGCCATTCCTGAAGTTCAGTGCCTAAAACTAGACACAGTATTTTAGCTAAGCATTAGGTTTTCTTCACATCTTGGATCTGTACGTCCACTTACACATCCTGGCATTGTGGTTGTGCTTTTTGCAACAGCACGTTTTTATTGACTCCTTTTCAGCCTAAGAGCCGCTGTCACACCCAGCTGTTCTGCTCCAGACCTTCCCTAGCAGGGAGGGCATTACCACCATTTCTTTTACAATACTTGGTGAAAGAAATTCTCTCTAATGTCACAATGTCTGAAAAGTCAAATTAGCTCTATGTACGACATTTACACAGGATGGTACAACATAGTTGGCCCTCTAGTTGGGATACCTCCCAACTCTGTTTTAAAACTCTTGCCAAAAAGACCTTCAGGGCACGTAAGTTGCTTTGTGCCATGTTGACAGCAGAGACAAGTCAGCTCTGCGCTATAAGTAACATAAGGGAAAGTGATGCCTGATGGATAGCTCTTTACAGGTTTCCAGCATATACACACAGGTGAAACTATCCAGCCACTAGTATAGCCCTATTGTTTCAGTAGTGAAAGTTTATGTCATGATATGGATCCAGCTTGGGGCTTTGCCATGTTAACTGTGATCATGATAATAATACTTTGCTGATCTAGCATGTCAGTGTTTGAATGTTAGCAAAGCACTTGTGTATTTGCCTATGGCTGTGTACTTCAAGGACTAATCTTGCAGTCCAGTGTGCCCTCACAATGACTTTGATTTAAAAGGCAATGAGCTCAAATCGCTAAAGAATTTCTGAAAATTGTGAAACTTACATTTTGCTAGATAACAGTTGGACTGCATGATCTTAAAGGTCTTTTCCCACCTAAATTATTCTGTGATTCAGTAAGAATTTGGGCAGTATTAATTCCCCTTTGTTGTTGTCATCAGGCTTCTTTGTTCACTTACCTGTTACCTATGTATTATGCTCTCAGACAGATTTCTTCAACTGGCAGCTGATGAACCAAACATGGGCTGTGCAGCACTGCTCTGCGGCTCTTCAGCAGTACTGACGGGAATGGCCCGCCTACCCTTGACTACTGCAGGCTGTAGCAAAGCAGGGAGAACTGACCACTTTTGACATGCTTTGCTCTTCATTTTGAGGCTGGAGTGGGCAGGCTGGGCACATAACCTTGCTGTGTTACGGCTGCAGTAAAACCTGAGGGCAGCGTTGGGCAGGGCCCAGGGGCACAGCTCAGCACTTGGTCGTCAGTACAGGTTGGACCAAGGCCCTTGCCACTGCAGCTGGAAATCAAAGCCTGCAGAAGAGGCAGTCGTACCGCTACAGGGGATCTGCTGCCACAGCCTCTGAGCAGGAGCACAGATAGGGATGAGCCTACGGATGAAAAGAGTTGGGCAGAGTAGTGTCACAAACTCAAAGGACGCTGTCCCAGCTCAGCCTGTGCATAGCTGACCTTGTGCCTGGAGTCCAGAGAGCTTGTTCTCACTTGATTTGATGAAATCTTTGAGGAGTCCAGCCTGTCTGGGAGAGCTGGTAAACATTCCTACTAGGCCAATCGAGACTGCCTGCAGACCTCACCCTTTTATGCTATTTGGCCTCCTTAAACTAGCTGAAGAAGCATATACTTAACAGCTGGTTTCAGCAGTATACAGCTGAGGAATAGCAACTTTCTTCCAAGGATATTCGCCAAAGCATTCTCTAAAGCCCCTCAAACAGTGTGGTTCTAATTTTTGATGGAGATTCTTAAGTGTTGCTAGAATACAAACATAAATTGCTGTCACCCCCAGTTTTATGGAGAAAGAACGGAGGTGAAGGCAGTTGAACACTGACACGTCCTCTGAAAGAGGAAACACTCAAAATTAGCAGTCACTTTTGAAAGCTGAAGCTTCAAGCCTTTCATTTATATATGCTTAACAAAAATACAGATTTAAGTTCCACTGACTTAGATGGGAAGAAAGACACCATATCTGCTGACTTTATGGACAGTACTGTCTAAGAGTGCAGTCTACTAAAACCGTACAGTCCTTCAATGTGAGCTGTGATTATGGAAACTTCCCCTTTTTTCCCCTCGTCTCTTTTCTTTATAGCTCTTAAATATAGAAATGTTGATAACTTAAAAAAACATAGTCATCAGAGTGATGTCTTTTTCAGTGTCTTAAGGAGACTAAATTAGTACATTGGCATTATTAATCATGATGTAACATTCAAGATGCAACTCACTTTCTTTGCTGCAGTGCAATTTACAGTTGTAAAGAGAAACTTAGCTAATATTTAATTAGCCAAGGGTTGGGTTACTTTGTGCTGTGGATAGGAAATTCAGACTCCTACCATTTCAAGAGGAAGAAAAATAATTACGCACAGATGTGGAATAATATATTTGTTCTGAAATGACTAGTGAAACGAAATACCAGCTGTAATTATGCAACCTGAATTCCTTTATTTACAACAGCTGAACAAAATATCTGACAAGAGAGGTGTGGCCTATATCAATAGCATAAACCCTGTCTAGAGTATGTGGTGTATATTTGTAAAGCAACATGTTATTATCCATTTACTGCAAGATGTATTGTTTATTTAGCACAAGTGTATTTGTTCTTGTTTATCTAAATATTATTTAGCTAGAGATAACATGGTTGTTATATTAATCAGTGTTTACAATTCCAGAGTAAAAACATCATGCTAAGTGCTAGCTAAGAATGAGGATTTTTTTAAACTGTGTGCACTGTCCTGTAGGTAAGAGGCTTTTTCCTTTATGGCTGCCTTTCATTGTTTCCTTAGTGTCATGATATACCAGGGGTACACCAGAGTCATTGGCATAGGGTCATGGGACTGATTGTTCCGATCAGCAAGGGGAATAATTTGCAGCCTTAAAAATCATGTTGCAAACGCTGGCTTCATCTCCATTTTTTCTACCTGGTGTATGCTCTTATCTCCTGAAGTGGTTTCTCTTTCTTTTTTTTTGCTGAGGGAGGCAATATTACAGTTTCAAAACTTTGGCAAGTTTTACACTTTGCTTTTTCACTCCTAAAAATTTTTCGAGATTATTTACAAAACTAAGGGCTTTGTAAGTCTGGTTGCAGTGTCAGTATGTGTTGCATACTGATTAACTGTTGTTTCACAACACAAATAAGGTCAATATAATTAAAAATCTAGTCTAATAGTTTAGTGATTATATTGACATATGAAGAGAAAAAAATTCTCCTGTTATGTTTGGCATATTTAGTTTCGTAATACAAACCCTACAGAGAGAGCAGTAACTACAAACTTTACTACGCACCAAAATGTAACAATATTAAGTGAAATGCCCACACTTTGGTTAATATAGCCTCAAAGCATAAGAAAGCCTTTAATGCATTTAGTAAGAGCTTTCTGTATTTGGTCTATTTCTGTTTTGCAGCTCCCTACTCTGCTGCAAATGAGAAACAGACATGACCATCTATATGTCAAGAATAGTAAATTATGTGAAGATGTGGTTTAGATGCTCTTAAGTGCCACTGGTTTGAATCTTTCTTTAAAGAACTAAGAGGAAACAAGTGTCTCACCTGAAGAAATCACTACTTAAATAGATCAGACACAGTCAAAAAGCAAATAAAAGGTACGCCACAATCCAAACTGGCCAAACAGACGTGTCTTGTATCTTGTTAGCAGTAAGGCTCTTAGAAAGTAAGCTAATTATCTTTAGTGTTTAAATTATAGTGTAAACTAGATCAGAGGATTAAGAGATGAAGAATGTGAAGAAGAGCGGAGGTGATCTCATGGGGTGTTCATGCCAAATTAAGCCTTGTTAGTTAAGACTCTTGCATTGGTGTCTTACAAGGTAACCCAGAAATTTCTTGAGAGCTTTAGATATCGTTCCTTTTTTTACTTCCATCAGAACAATCTAAAACTTCCCCCTCCCCCCGCCCCGCCCCGTATTCTACTGGTTGTTTGCCTATGCAGGAAAAGCATAATTTAAGATTTAAGAATGTTGTAGTTCCCAGCTGCTATTTCTATTTTCTATGTTGATAGAGAGCTGGGTGTGTACTTAGCAGTGGATTAAGTTCAAATGGCTCTTTTACATACGGCAACGTTGACATTTACCTACAGTTAGGAATTCCCTTCTTCAGGCCAGTGGATGGTACTATATTATTGCTGGAGGCTAATAACTGGAGCTAATTTTAGCACACACTTGAAACGGATCTCATTTATTTCCTGGTATATAATTAAGTAGCATCACTTTAACATTGGACACCTCTCTTGTGCCTCTTTGCTAGAGGGATCAATTAGAAACCCAGGCTAATTCCCCTATAGAGGTAGATTTGATTTTTTTTGCAAGCACTTAAGCTTGACTGACTGCTCATATCCTGAGGACTACAAATCCATGGCCCGTGTCCACCCTCCTCCCTTTCAAAATGGCTAAAATGTGTTGCCTAATTATCTCTTATTATTGTGTGTCTGACTGAGATGGTGTATGTGCCAAACTGAGATGAAGTAAACCACAGATTTCATTTAGTGAGGCCTTCCTGAAGAAATTATTTAAATAAAAAAAAGGAGTCCAAAGGTAAAGTGTCTAATGGCTGTCATGTGAATCCTCTGTCAGAAACTTTAGAGATCACAGCTTTCCAGCTGGCTCTCCTAAGAGGGCCTTTAAAGTCCTCTCCAGTGGAAATAATGCGTTTGGTTTGTTAACAATGAAAACTTCCACCACAGACAGTAAAATTCATGCCAGAGCTGAGGCGGAGGGCCCAGACCTGAGGCAGAGGGCCCAGCCCTGAAAGCCTTTTGGGTCTGGAGTTTGTGTGGATGTTGGCGTGAATCCTGCACTTGGTGCTTTGAGAGCTGGTCCTTGGCTTAAGGCTCAAGAATCTGGCCCCTGCCATATCTTCCAGTGTTTAAACAAGAAAGCTGTTTTTCTTTCTGCTGTTTGCATCATAATTGCGTTATTTGCTTCAACAAAGATGTCAATGTGCTTCACAAGATTTTTACTTCTTAATGAAGCTATTTATTCTTTCCTTATTTTTCAGTTGCTATTTTCAATGCTCTTTATACATACATTTCTAATGCAGTCATTTGTTTATGCACAAAGCTAGCAGTAGAAGCGAAGAATGGAATAAAAAGGGGGGAATACAAATACGTTAAATATACGTTAGTTACAGGCAACTATAAATAAAAATGTATTAACATATCAGCTAAAACTCAGCTTCTCAAACTGAAACATCTGTAAATGTAAAAAAAGTGTTATCTTTCTTTGCAAATTGGTGAAAGGTCATTTAAATTGGTTCCAATTTATGTACTAGTGTTCCATTACACCATCATCTTTCATGTTATAAGTTGGCATGTGCAATATTCTTCTGTCTGCAACCAGAGATTTCACATATAAAAGCTGAAGCATAAAGTACACACACAAAAAAAATAAAAAAAGAAAAGAGTAGTAAAGGAATGAAAAATGGCTGATTGTATTCTCCTCAAAACTCTATTAAATATTTTTGTTTGCGTTTTCCTTGTTGTTCCTCTATAAAATGTTTGCAACAATTTTATCTTAGTTGCCTTGATGCTGATTTTCATGCATCAACAATTTATTAAAAGCAGGTTCTGCCATTTCTGCATAGTACATTAGTCAGATTATTTTTTTCAGACTGAATTTACTTGCTTTTGTGCTCTTTCCAGAAAGAGTGATCAACATTAAAAATTCTCATTAGGCACTTTAACATTCAGGCTGTGGCCCTGCCATGGTTTCCAAGGTCCTGACATAGAACTCTAGTGACTTCAATATAGGTTTGATCATACAAATAAATTAGCTAGGTATCATAACAGTCAATCTGTAAAACATATTTGTTTCTATGCTGCTGCTACTGTTAATTCTACAAAGGGAAATTCCTCAAAGAAGCAATAGTTGTTTGAAAATGTCAGAAGAGTGAAGAAATCTGGCTGACAATCCAAGTGGGATCAGCACCGTGTCTGGAATTGCCGTGCCAGCAGGAATCACTTCTTGCTAATCTAATTTGTGTGTCCCTTTCTAACTGGTTATAACCACTGTTGCTTCTCTTAAATGGAAAGACCATAAGACAGAAAAAAAAAATCAGAATTGTTTGGGTGATCTTTGTGCACCCCATCCTGCTTCCCTCCTACAGTTTAGTAGGCTGCTAACAGCTAAGGCCGATGAGTCTAAGCAGGGATTATATATGTATGCATGTATGTATTTATTTATTTAAACAAATGTATAAAATGGCTTTTGATCAGCTTAGTCTGTGGGCATATTTATTCTACGCTAAAAATATCTTCTTCAGGAAGTACGGTCCACTTGGGAGATGCGTGTGTAATTATTCTTTTTCTCCATAATACATTTTTCACGTGGGTGGGGCGTGTGTGTAGCTACTTTGGAATGTTTCTTCTGTGGCCTGTGCCTCTATGTCCTTATGGCAGTGACTTCTGAATAAAAGCTTTAATAAGATACTTTTAAAAATCGTACTTTTAATTATTTTTCCATGTATATCTGTGCAGCTGTATTCTGACTAGATGATTGCAATTCAGCCTCTGTTTCCAACAACATAATAAGGAGCTTGTTCACACTTGAAAGTTAATTCTGATTAAAGTAGATGTAAATTTAATTTCTGTAGCTATTGCTGAGTAACTCCACTTGTGGATGTGCTTATTTGAACTCTGCTTACCTGGAATAACTTTCAAATAGTGCAACTAAATCAGAATAAGGGATAATTCTGCAGGAAAAGACATGTAAAAACATGAAGTTGTTCAGAATATCTATACCTCATATTGTGGCCAAGCTGTGAGAATTCTTTTAGTGTGGTTCTGTTTTAGCTTTCTGTGGGAATTTCAGGTGATAAAAATTTCTGAAGGCTCTTTTGTTGTTATCTCTGATGTCGCTTAGCTAGGAAAGCTTTTATTTCATTTGAAATTGAACTAAGAGGACTACTTTATTTGAAAATAAATGACGGTAATCTTCTAGAGTAAGTTATTTACTGGATTCCAGTTCCAGAAAAAAACCATGAAGAACAGGGAGTCAACAGCTGGCTTGCTGTGCCAAATACTGGATAGACAAATCTTTGCCCAAAGAGGGTGATACTGTCTGCAGTTTTCCACACAAATTTAAGTATTATAATAAAAAAAAAAAGAGGTCATACCTTCCTCAAGTTCTAAAGAGTTAGTATTGTACAAAGAGTTTTCCCATGTAAAGGTGAAAAGATGCCTGTTGTGGCTGCAAAAATTCCATTTACCTGGGTGCACCATCTCCTGTGCATTGTTGAGGCATTCGTGGGGTCTAGACAGTGGTTTACTTCTAAGTGTGGTGTGCCACAAAATTTGGTCCTACGTTTTTGCAGGATATACTAGAACTTGCACTGAAAGGCTTCTAAAAGGTGGAGGGAATAGGAAAGTAGTATGTCAGGAGTGCAGAACTCTCTGGTTTTAGTTCTCCTGACTATTTGAATGACAAACGTCAACCTGAAATCCCAAGCTTTCACTAAAAAGTTACTAATTCTGCTTCTGTAAATGGAAGCTTGAAAATAGTACTCATGTACCTAAAAATTCAAATTCAGCTTAAAAAGATCTCCAAATGTGCCACCCTTGAAAAGATTCTGGGTCAAGAGCTACCTTTATTTGAAGTTGGCAATATTGAAGTTACCACTGGCCACTTCTTTCTAAAGCATCCTATAAATGCTGCAATATTTAGCCTGTCCCCCTTCAAATTAACAGCGCATGGCCTGTACTTGAAGGGGGGAATGTGGTTGTACCTCTTTTCTTAAGTCTGAGTGAAATAAAAGCACTTTTCCCATTGAAGCTGTGGCATGATGTTGTTTTTTCCTCTCCAAGCGCTTATCGACATGGGGGCTTCTAAAAGTATGCACAAATACTGCACAGCAGTTTAAGACAAGAGGCAAGTGCACAATATCTAAACAAAAGTGCAGTGGAAAGTTAGGTTGACAGAATGCAATTGTGAAAATGTGATTTAGTCAGAACTCCAGGGATAACCTTGTTCACAGTGCAGTGGAGATCTCCGAGGACTGTAAATACTTCAGATATAGGTTTAGTACTGCATCTTAAAGACAGTGCTTCCAACAATTCATCCTGACACAGTGCTGGCATATTATTTAATACCACCTCAGGGGTAAGGATACTACCTGTGGGTCACTAGTGTTAATGCCTACTATCTACCTGGAAACAAGTGCTATTTGGCAATTGTTACCTTAAAAAGAAGAAACCATACATCATACATTTTAGATAACTTATACTTAACAATCTTTCAGATTTAATATACTTTCAGAAGATCAGCATATACAGCAGCACTTAGAGGAAACAAGAACTTGTGAAACTCTAATGCCAGGACTGAGACAAATCCATTATCTCTGGGTGTTCAGGAAGAGCTGGTGGGGGATCCGCCTCTCCTGTACCCCTCATGTGAATATGTCTCAGTTGCAGGCTCTATGAGCCTCTTCCTTCACTGAACCTTGTAAGAGCATCCTGAGCCTGTGGGATTCCACTGGGGACCAGCTGAGGTGGTGTCACAAGCAAAACAGCCACGATTTGGGGAACCGGGGTTGGGATTGTACACATAATGTTTTCTTTCTGCCAATCTTTCCTTCTTACTTGTTTTCTTCTGCTCCAGTGTGGTTTATGCATGGGTCACAGTCCCTTTGGGGGAGTTCCTGCCCTGGCATATATTCTCCATGAGCCACAGTCCCTTTGGGAATGTCCCTGCTCTGGTGGCAATCATGCATAGGCTGTAGTCCCTCAAGGGTGTCCCTGCCCTAGTGTGTGTCACTTATGGGCCATAGTCCCTTCAAGGCATCTCCACTGTGGGCTGCCGTCCCTTCAGAGGTGCACCTCTTCCAGCATGGAGCATCTCTGCAGAGCACATCTCCATCTGTGCCCTCAGCAATGTCCCCGTCCATGTGCCTCCTCTGTTTCTCCTCTCCCAGCGGCTGCCACTCTTTCTTAAACACATCTGAACAAAGGCACCATGTGGTTGGTTGAAGTTTTGGTGTGGGGTGTGGGGTGCACGCTGGTTTCAGAGCCAGCTGGAAGCAGCTGCGACTGCACAGGGCAGCTAATGGATTCCTCCCTGCAGGGCACCCTTGCAGCTCCTCGATACAGAAGACCTGACATTTGTGCCCAGTAACAGCTGGGTGCAGGCTCTTGGCATAGCGTGCTGTGCCCTGCAGGACAAACTCTTAGTGGGCTCCCAAAACATCCCAAGGTAGTTCAGGGTCTACCTAAATAGCAAACTCTGTTTTCCTGCATTTTGGTTTGTTTATCCTATGGTTGTGTTATTACTTGATGTCTATGAAATACTTAAAACTGAAATAGAAATCAATTGCACTTCTTGTTTGTTAGTAGCAAAGTCTCTTTTGAAAATGGCTCCTCCTCAAGGATGTCAGAGTGTCCACTGGACATAACAGTTGAAAACAAAGGAGCAAAAATTAAAGCAAAGGAAGTCGAAAGTGAGGCTATTCAGAAATTAGATGTGTTAACGATTTGTCACAACACTGACTTTCTTCGAAGGTATCTGCCTTCAATTACCAAAGATGAGTCTTGCAATGCTCTGAGTTTGTATGAAGACTGAGGAGATGCTTGCTTTCATGTCTAGCTTGCTAGGCAAAAATTGTTATTCTTTATCATAAGAAAGTACTGACAACAATCCATTCCTGTAATCATCACCTCAGCAAAAACTGCTGTAATGATTTGTATCTGAAGCTTGTGGTAGGCACCAGCTTTACGTGGTGTAAATGCTGCTGTTAATTTTCTTTGTATAAAAAATACACTACTAGCAAGTTGCTATAGTTCCCAGGATCCTCCACAGTCTCTTATCTTCCTTCTAGTATCCATTCAAGAGCCCTTAATCTATTTTTCTTCATTTGCAGCTTCATGCGAAACCTATGCTCTCAGGTACCATGTAGTTAGAGACCTCTGGACAAATGAGGAAGGTTCTTGGAGGAGGTCACTTGACTGCAGAGGGAGCTAATGGATGAAACAAAAATGAATTTAAACTGCAATTTGCAATGCTTACCTGCTAGGAAAATCTTTCCTGTGTTGCTGCAGACAGAATTATATTAATAGAAAGGTCAGAAATCAGCAAGCAAATGAGAATTTGGACACACTAGGTTTAAATGTCCACCAGGGACACACAGAGAGCGGAGTCCACAGTGAAGCATTCATTGAACATCCTAAAGACTTGAAAATGTGTAGGAATTGTGGTGATGACGGCCTTACAGGAAGCAGAAATAAACATAATTGTACTCATTTTAATTGTTAATTAGACTTAGAAATTTAAAAGGAAAATGGGATTTTTTTCTCTTGAATGCTGATCACAGTTAGTCAATAGGAGCAGATTTTTTACTGCTGAGAGAGTCTGAAGACATCTGGGTTCCAATAATCATTAACTTTGAGAAACAATTGGTCTCAACAAAATGACAATCATGCTGGTGCATTTGTTTTTATATTCTTCTTGGCTCATATGTTTTGTTTTCTGACTTGCTTCTGTAAAAGCAGTAGGGGAGGGAGACAATGTTCCATGCCAGGCTTAGTTTTAACTCCTGTTGGGGCTCTGTTATTGTTCCTTTTAAAATATATTGTGTAGGTGTTAAGTAGTCTCCACAGAATGTGCGTAAGCTTTGTCTTAGATGGGATCTTTTAAAATACTTAATCTGACTTCTGAAGGCTATTTTGAATGTGAATAAATGAAAATTCATTTGAAAGGTAAAGGGGCTGGAGTGAAATTAAAAGAAAAGTTTAGTTGACATTATGTGGCATTCTTATGAAAGAACCTTAGGACCTATAACCCAGCAAAGGGTGGGTTGAGGAGGATTGTCTTTATAAGCACGTTTGAGTACAGCTTTCTTTTAACAGCCTTCTGAATGCGGAGGAGCATGTTCAAGAGATCAGCAGAATGCAGCTTTACAGATTAACCACTTGGTGTCATGAAAGCATAGCCCAGCGTTGCTCAGATGTTGTGATGTCAGTCAGGCTTAGTGTGGCTAACGTTGTGTAGGCTTATTTTTTAAGACGTGGCTTCAGCAAAAGGCTGCCTCTCCTGTTTCTTTATTATTAATTTTCTTTTCTCTCTTCCAATCTTTAGGTTTTCAGGATTAATTTTCTTTTTTCTTTCCTCATCTTTGTCTTGCTCTCTAGCTTCATATTTTGGTTTCCTAAAATGATGGTAAAACCAAATCCTGCTGGAATGTGTTTGGCAGCAGTGCTAGAAAGACAAGGCTTTCCTGGGATATTTTCTGTGCTCAGAATTTGTCCCGAGAATTGCAGCTTGAAAGAATGAACCTTTAAGAGAAGCTCTCTGGCCTTAAAATTATTTATACAGGGGAGTAAAGAAGTAGGTTATGCATCTACTCAAAAATTAACAAAACTCCCTACTGTTTTAATTAGGGAAGAGAATGCTATAAACTGAGCAAAGAACATCAAGGACAGCAAGATAGCAACCTGATGTTCCTTTTAAGGTTTTAAATGAGCTTAATGAGGTTTGGTTGTGGTTTTTTTTTTTTTTTTTTTTTTTTTTTTTTTTCTGTAGTATATTGTTTCTAACCTTTGCGCAAGCATTTGGCAAGACACTGAACAGTCTGTCTCCATCCCTCCCACCTTATGAACATTTTGCAAAGCCATAGCAGCAACAGTTTTGCTATCTCTGTTCTGGGAAAAGCACAGTTCATGTTGCAGACAGTTTCCCTGCCACTGTGCTGCTTTGAGCATGGAAGGGGGAAGAGGAAAGTAAGGAGCAGGTCTGATAAGCTAAGTGGAGAATGCAATATAGAAATGTGGAGTAGTATACACATTTCTAACCAAGAACTTCCTCTGGAGACATACAGTGTGCTATGTTTCATGTATCTCAAATTAAAACACAGAGTCCTATCTATAACCATGATGTCAAGGTATTTTAGAGTATCGAAAATCTAGGTCTGTCCCCAAGTTTAGCTTGAGTTCATCTTTGAAAGTATTACAGCTTCTTATAGGTCCTGGCTTCTCCTTCAGACAGAGCAGAACTTACTCTGAAACTAAGGAGGTTCATCTGTATACTCATTTGTTGTCTACTTGCTTGGTTAATTGTAGCTCATGTGCTCATGTTTTTGTGCCAGTATATTTGTCACAGAATCCACAGTTTTGTGCAAATTTCCTCTGCAACAGAAGTGAAATTTGGGTTGTAACTGCCTTTTCAAGGAAGCATTCCTCAGAAGATGTATTTGCCCAATAATGAGTTAAATTTAGATTGGGATTTACCAAAGTGATGGTTTGAGGAAGACACCCTCTGAGAGCACAGAGGCACAAACCCAGAAGAGAGCAGATCCTATTAACTGTAGTTTACAATAGCCTAAGATGAATACTGTCTGAATGCTGGTTCTTTCAAGCCACAAGCAACCCTGTCAGAAAAACAATTAAAAAAGACACTAACCCACTTTTGAGTTAATAAGTGGAAGCTGTAATGAGCTCCAGAAAGTGAAGTCCTCTGACCCTACTGCTGACTGATGCATTAGCTGTGGTATTTTTCAGAAAATGGAAGGAAAAAGTGAGATATGCTAATGAGGATTATATGTTGTTGTGTATACAGTCTTTCTAGTTATGTAAATAATTGGCTGTCACATCACCTGCTTGCTATCTCCTAGCTAAAGCTTCCTGATACTTTAGTGCTGTAGTTCTTTGAAATCCAGTGCAAATACATTTAGAACGCAAGTATGAGGTTACAAAGCATTGTGGCTTACAGGGAATTTCCATATACCACACTTTTAATGAAGCTTCCTATCCATTTCCTTTACGATTCAATTGATCACCCCAGCCTTTGACATGGTATTTTGGTACTTGGCAGCTTTTCCTTTTTCCTAAATCAAAATTGGCCTGTGGGTATCTTAACCATTTGGATGTGGAAATCTCATTTTCTGTCCTCCAAGGCTATCAAAAATAGTCCAATTTGGAAACAAATGTCTTGTCTCCATGAAATAAAAAAGAAAGAAAAGGAGTATGTAAAGCTAGAGAATAATCTTGCACTTATTAGATGCCATATCCCCGTCACTGCCCCGACTCTTTACACATCCGCTCTGAATTAGTTTAAATAGTCATTAGCATTCCACATAGTGCAGCGTATAATAGGGATTGCAGTGCTGATTCTAGGCGAGTGGCAACGTGAACTTCAGGGGGTTGTTTAATATTCATTGTACACACTTTGAAAAAAGACAGAACATGTTTTTCAAACTTCATTGCACATCTGTGCATCGTTGCATGTGTATTGGGGACCCTGGTGGCCACTGAACAAGCTGGGCCAAATCTGCCCTCAGTTGCACTGTTAAAAATCTGGATAAATTCCATTCTTTTAAAAACACAGATACCCTATTTACACCACTGTAGCGGAAGGCAGATCAGGCCCACTGTTTGTTTCTGGCTGCTGTGATCGGCTGATGGTCTGTGCTTAATGATATTACAGGCCTATAGGGGTATCTATACAACAGTCTCAATTCAATTTTCTGATTTTAAATAAACCCACTGCACAGAGACTCTTCTTAGGAAGAAATAAAAAAGAAAAAGGAATGAATGTCAGCTTCCTGTGATTTCAAAAAAGATCTTTTGGTAGAGCCTGCTGGTCCCTAATCTTCCATGTTCTTCTATGTGCATCTCCTCCCCCAAGAGCTTCTCTTGTCCCCAGGGTCAAAGCCTTAGATCCTCTTGGGTTTTCTCGGCTGTAATGCTGGGTTTCTAGGTAAAAGTTTTGCATGGTAGTGTATTAATGTATTTAAAGTACTTCATCTTAGAAACTGCAAGATCATCTCTTGCTGTGTATATTTTGCTGTACTTCCTCGCTGAGTGCTTGAACCAAGACCAGGTCTCACGTGGCAGAACATACCACTACATATAGATACATGGCAGGTAGTCTGATAAATTGATTTTGTTTTTTCTTTATCCTGAGTTATGTGGTTCTGGTTGCTCTTTTCTAATTTGCTTAGTTCATGTTATACAGCATTGATACGATCCTTCCTGTAGCTACAGAAGTTTCAGGGTTAACTCTATATTGAGCTGTATTCGAAGGAAACTGAGATGCACAAGAATGTTACTGGGATAAGTGATTTTTGTTTGTTCCTGTATGTCTATTGTTAGTAGAAATGATGCTAATAAAGCATGTATGAGCTAAGAATCTTTACTTCATGGTCCTTGGTATTTAGAAACAGAACATTTCTGAACTGACTGTAAATATGGAGAAAACTTTTATGCCAGCTATCATCAATAACTAGTTCACTGTATAAGTATAATGTACGATGGTTATAAGAGGTGCTTTGTGAAAAGATGTATTATTTTTAGGTACAACTTTTGGAGTTATGGGAATATATGGAATCACCTTCATACAGTGCCTGCAAAAATAATCTAAGATATTTTTCTAACCTCTGCCACCACAGTTTATAAGAATTGACATTTATAACACTTCATACTGAATCACTGACATTATGTGACAGTATGTTTATTCTTTCAATGATGCTGGTAACAAATATGCTCAGCTCATAATATAGGGGTTTTTTTTCTAGCTGCCAGCCCAACCTGGGATCTGAATTTTGAGCATTTCTTCCTAACTTTGTTGGCCCCATTCTTCTTGGTAGCAATGATAATCTTGATGAAGGTATATAAGAAAAAAGTTTATATGACTCCCTCCTTGGAGCAAAGGTTAAGGAAGAAACACTGTAATAAAAAATTTGAATAGAAAACATTAAATTGATAAAAGTATATGATGCAAGTTGTCATTGATCTGTACAGAATTGCAATAATTGTATTGCAATTGGGTGTATTTTAGGCTAGGAGTTTGATGAAATTCAGATGCATTTGATACATTTTCCACAAGTACATGTCACTGCTAGCATGTGCTCCTGGCACTTCCATTTGTGGTTCCAGTTCTTCTTACTTACATGAAGGCAACTGAATAAAACACTCAGTAAGTGCTTAGTGACTGTCTGTGGTACTAAGTGTGACCTGCAAGCTCTTCTTCACAGCCATGCTCAGATACTTTATGTCAGCTCAAATCTGTGGTCCTGCTTCTGCTTACCGAACAGTGATACTTGTGTTGTTGTTTTTACCAGCATACTGCCACACACACCTGCAACATCCCTTCCTGACACCTCTGACGACATCACCTTGCAGCAAAGAATGAGTGCTTTTATCCTTTTCACTAGTGGTAGTCTACAAAAAAGACCGCAACCACAAATTAATCTGATTAGTACTTTAAGCAGAGTGGTGCATACACTCTGTGTTGCGCTGATTTAAAGTGGGTGTCTTTACCTAACCTTGAAGGTGTCACTGAGTGACCTTGAAGCCGTCTTTCGTATTGCAATGGATTTATCTTTGCTCCTTTTTTCTCATACTGCAGCCACATTCACTTGCTCAGCCAGATGACTATGCTTTCTGCCTAGAAACCCATTTGCCTCATTTCCATGTGCTGATGATTTTCATCCTCCCTCTCACATTAGTCGTCTTGACCACACAGTGACTGCCCATCAACTTCGTTCTTGTTGGGGTTCAGATTTCATCAGCTCTTCAGCAAAGTGCTGATTTAGGTGAAGTATTATGAAACCTGTGTGAGGATAGCCCTTTCTTTGTCAAAAAAAAGTGCTGAAGAATGTGCAACCTCTTATACTGTTGCTGTAGCTTACCAGCTGTCCCAGCTTATAAATTTAAGGAGTGATAATGCTAGAGGGGGGACTGGACTTTGTCACTTCATAGTGAAAAGGCTTTAGGGCTAGTTGACTCAGGAGAAAAAAGATTGGGAGATTGTGGTTTGGAGGTTGTTTAATAGTGTATCACAAAGATGAATACTTCCTTCATCTGTGACTCAGGTCTGTAGAAAAAAATAATTAAAGAGATGAAAATTGAAGTGTAATAGCTGGAAATTACTCTGAATGATGTGAATAAACAGAGGCCAAGCAAACAAAAAGCCACAAAAAGAGTAAGAACCAGAAGGGCTGTATCTTTTATTTCTTTGGTGTTATGGTGGTATGACTCATCCCTCTGTGGCTTTCTTTATTTGGTATTCATTAGTCGCTCCACAAATAACTCCCTGACTCATCTGAGCTTGGAGCAAAACATCTCAATTTTTGAAAGAAATTTCACGTTTGGGAAAGTCACCAAGCTGACAAAATTGTACAATGTCTTTGTCTACAAATTGCTAGGTCTTAAGTAGGAGAGCTTCAGATTTCCCCCAGTGGCCCTGCAGTTCTTCTTCAAAAGTGCCCTAAAGGATACACTTCTCTGAGCACGATAAATGTTCAGTCGCCTTGCTTGTTTAGTGTGGTCTTAAATGTGAAATAGAGCACTTTAGCAGTCATGTACTTCTCATAAAATGGAACCGACAAGTGTATTTATTTGTTTTACTTCTGATTTGCAGCAGCGCTGTAAGGGTGAGAGGTTTTTTTGTCTTATTTCTCAACTAAGACATCCCAACAGAGATTGAGCTGACCTAAACTGTAATATTATATCTGGCTGTGCAACCTGCGTTTAAGACTCTGTGCTGCTTATGTATCTTAGGAAACTTTTTTTTTTTCTGTTAAATATCAAGAACAGCTCCGAAGGGAGTTAGTTGCTCCCGAGTAAAGCAAGCCTTGAGGACTCTGCAGCATGCTCTGCCGGGGAGAGTTCCACTAGATGGCAATGTCTATCCAGATTCTGTCTCCGTCTGCCTTGGCGGGAGATCTTCCAAGTGCATCAGCAGATTTTGCTGGTGGAATAAAATACCAAGAAGTTCCTTATGACAAAAACGTTATTTAACTAAATAATCTTGATTATTTTGTTTAAATTAAAATCTTCGTGTGCTGTTTAAATATTGCCAGATTAATGTGCAAAAAAAGGATTGTTTTGTAAAATGTGTTTTCTTTCCCTGCCCCATTCCATATCATAAAATACATCTTTGTTCACACAGTATTATTTTATTGAGACAGATGACTCTGTATAGCAAATACAAGTAATTATGTCCATTGATAATTCAAATAATACCCTTTTTTAGTGAAGGAAACACTGCAAGTTAATTGTGCCTGTCTTTGTATCGCTTTCTCTGCTTGGCTCTAGCTTAGTTGAAGATTGCTTTTGAGAGCATCCTGATTCATACACATAAATTGTAAACCACGGGTCAGTCCCCTAAAGATTAGGGAGGTCTTTGTGGGGCAGAGAGATGAGCAGGGGGGCAGTTCTGTTTTCAAAAGAGATAGGCAGGAAATTCTTTCCCAGTGATGAAAGGCAGGAATAAGTAACTCCCTTTTCAGCCTGCGTAGAAGATGTTCCTTGCTCCTTTATTACTGTTGGGCTCTGGTGCCTTCTTTCTTTACATGAAGTAATGGATAACTAGAGGCAGTTGGTCCCAGGGGCTGGGTGCAGTAATACATGGGGAACAGAAGGACTCAGTGCACAAGAGGCTGCATTTCACTACGGAAGCAAAGTGGAATCAGGGTGATACTGAGGGAGGCTGTTTTAGCAGGTTTTTAACAGTTCATCACATACATACAAAAAATGAAGCTCATTTGTGAGACAATGAAGGAAGAGGGAGCAGGGCTGTGGGAGAGAGGGAAGAACAGTTCCTCCAGGAACTGCAGGACTATTAAGACCTGGTTCCCAGTGGATGTCTGTGCCTTATGGGGTCTAATAGGTATGAGCTCCAGTCTAATCTTTGCTGGCAATTGGAATATTCAGAGACTGCTGAGAAACACCAAGTTTCTCTTTCAGGGGGTATCTCAGGTGACTAATAATGTCAGAATGCATGCTTTAGCCTCTCCATCTTTGGGGCACTAATGCTGTCTCTCTCCTTTCATTGCCTGCCTATTTCCAAGCAACTTCCTATGAGACCCCTTTGTCTTATTTGGCTGAAATTGAACATAAAGTTCAAATATTGTCAAAGGGAAAAAGTCTGGCAGAAACAGGCTGAGGTATGGACACACAGCAAGAGTATGTAAGAGCAAGTTTTCATCCCTCATGGTGGTGGTGGGAAGAACAGAGTAAAAAAAAATTCAATTTCTGTTCCTCAACTTAAACTTTTGAGGAGACCCAAGGTCAGTACTGTGGAAATGAGGCTGAACTGTATCTCCTGCCATACATGAGATGACATTTATTTTAACAAAGATGTAAATATTTTGAGCGATGGATATTCACCTGAAGTGGATTCCTCAGGATGAATGGAAATGGACTTTATTTTATATGCTGGTAGGCTGCTTGTCTCTCCTTCTGACAAGAGCCTGGTAATTTTCACCAGTAGAGCATCTGAACAGTTCTTACCACACACGGTCACCAACTGTCCTATTATAAAGGCAGCTCTGTAGAAGTGCACATTACCAAGGGAATTCAAAAGGCTTGCTTCTGTGTAACTAAATCTGTGAGCTGTAAGCATGCATCTTTAGAGATTTTGTTCTGGCATGTTGTTCAGTTTGTTTTGGTTACTTTAGTTAGGAAAGAAACTATTTGCATAATGTTGTTACCCTGTTGTTGTAGTCTGTCTTTAGGGAATATCTAGGAATTTTGCAATATATTGGAACACCTCAATTTTCAATTTGTTAAAAGCACTGAGCATTTTCACAACAGTGTTTCAAAAATGTGTCTTCTGATAACATAAATATGTAAGGTAACATGTGGGCTGGTTGAGTTCTGAGCCACTGGTGGAAAAAAGCCTGTTTATTCATGCTTCTGCCTGACTGGTGGTATAACTGATTTCCATATTGATATGAGACTGGCAACATGATTCTCACTTTCTGATACTACCTAGCTGATGCAAGCCTAAAGTGACCCTTCTTGATTCTTGCTGTATAAACAGAAGTGAAATTTTGACTTCAGTGAAGTTACAACAAAATTCTCACCTACCTCAATCGTGGCCAGGATTTCAGCTGTACCATATGAGAAACTTGTTCTGGAGGACTTAAAACTAACTAGACAAAAGGAGGCATGAGAGAAAGCTTTTGGTTTTTTTCAGTCTGGAGATGGGTAACTGAGATACAAGGAAGCTAGGTGGGACTTTTGGAAAAGCACATAGCTGTTATGGAGAGCTACCTGGGAGCTCTCAGAAATGCCTATGTATGCCAAACTAAACAGGATTCTTGGCAGTTGCCCTGTACTTCCTATACACCTCTGATAACTCCAGTCCTGTGTGAATTTCTTGATGATATCTTGGTGGTTGTAGGCATTAAACCACTTTCCACAGCCTTGCTTGACATGACCACTGAGCTTTGCTTTCCCATGCAGTGGGACTGTGCAATGAAATATCTTATTCAGGATAGGTGCCTCATTCAAAATAAGGCCTTGTGACCTTGTTTGTTGCGTACTTGAAAAGTTCTGAACTGCATCTCAGTTCTGCAGGGAGGTAACTGCAACTGCTACAAAAACAGTATGCAAACGAAAATCATGCCCTGAAACTACTTTGGGAAAAACAAAACCCAGCATGACCCAAGAAGACAGAAAAATCCCCTCCAATCTGCCACCTGATGTCCTATGACTAGTTCTCCAATTTAGTCACCAGGGCAAACCAGACACCTTGAGCACACTGAATGTTCATGTGTTGCATGATGCAAAACTGTGAGTGAGCTCTTTGCAAAAATATCAACCCCAAACTGAAACACTTACTTAAAAATTGGAGATGTGGTAGACGACAGCATCAGCAACATATGTTGCACGGCACATGAATAAATCAAGTCCCATCGATGGCTAATGAAAGGCTTTTCTATATGCTTAACAATAAATTACTTTTGATTAAAAAGCCTACTGGAGAGACAAATGTAAACTATAGCTAGGTGCACTCATGTTAGACAGTTATGTGCTGAATCTAATTTGAAATGGAAAAGTGCTAACACATTTCATTTCCTGCATACTCAGTGAGACAATGTCCGCATTTTTTTTAAACAGTAATTTCGAGTGAGTCTTTCAAAGTGCTTGAGTCAGCAACACAGCAAGAGTGTTTGGAAAGATGATCATGCAAATGCAACTTCAAGTGATTTAATATGCTCACCATCGCAGGTAGATAGCTTGATCTATGGCATACTTAGAATGATGGAACAAGCTGTGTACATCAGTGGCATATTTCAAGCTGTTAGTATTCTTAGCAAATAATGTTTCATATGGGTTTATCTTTAGTCTGGAAGACTTAGCAGGAAGTGTGATAAACAGCAAAATTATGGAAGCAACAAATAAGTGAGGGTGGATATCTGGATGTAATAGCAGAGGGGAGAGAGAAAATAAGTGGCTGGGCTGCACCGTAACTATTTTTGAACTCCTTATGCTAAATTGTGTCAGAACTGTGATTTCTTATGAGTATTCCTCAGACTGGAATCTGGCAATCTGACAGGAATAGCATGTACTAGTGGTACTAGTCATCACAGGAATAAAAGCATGTAACCATACATAAAAAAAAAGGGTGCAACACCAAGTTCAGGGTCAGTCAAAGAGAAGAAACAAGTACCTCACTAATATCTGAGGTGTTGGAAGTACTGGAAATTGGGTAACTTTGTAGCAGAAAAGGGTGTTTCCAAATGTGAAAAGCCTTGAGGTGAAGGAGAGAAATGTTGTGCACTGATAAAAGCTTTTTGAAAAGGTAAAGTCTGTAATTATTTAAAAAAATGTAGCCAATTCTGTTTGTGATTGTTTTTGCCCACAGGTAATTATATTGCATTCTAAACAAAGCAATAGGCTTGTATTCCTGTCCTACCATCATCCTTTGAAAACTCCCAGAAAGCAATGAGTACGCATACTCTTTGCTCAGCAGCACTCCCAGAATAGTTATTGCTCTCTGTAGCAATCAGTATAAACAGAGTTTTTCACAAAAGAAATGTGTGCCTTTTTGGAGAAGGATGTAGTCTTTGCAGCTCCGAATGTCTGAATAGGTAGATACTATTTTTTGTACTTTTGGTGGCACTTAAAATGGTTTTGAAATGTAGTGATATGACTAAGTTTTTCAATGCAAAGGTATAGTTTGAACATAAATGATATTCTTATTTCTTTTCTGTCTAGACTTCGGCCATGATTTCTGTGATGGCAGCAGTCTGCTATCTGTTTTGGTGTCTGACCCATAGCAGGAAGAGGAGACGTGAGGCCTCTGGGCTATAGCGAGGCAGGGTAGCAGCTGAGTAGACATAGGTCTGCACTGAACTGAGCAGGAATAATGCATTTGAACAGCTCCAAACCAGTTGTTTTATTGTGCTTTTTTTTCCTGAAATTTCTGCTTCAAAGTAATAATTATTCTTGATAATAATTTGCCTTTTGGTCCAATCTGGTTGCAAGCAAATTAAAAAAACCCATTGATTTCCAGTAGGATAGAAATTATAGAAAAGTCTACATTGAAAGGGACCCCTGGAGATCACCTCATCCAACTTTCTGTTGAAAACGAGGCCCTGGATTAAGTTATCCACGCCCCTGTCAAACTGAGTCTTCAGTATCTCCAGCAAAGGAGATTCCGCTACTTCCAGCATTTAGTTGTCCCAGACTCAAGGAATGCGTGAGGCGGGAAGGGACCTCTGGAGGTCATCTGGTCCAACCCCCCGGCTGAAATGGGTTGCCCAGGACTGTGTCCTCACAGTGAAGAATTTTTTTCTATATCCAGATGGAATTTCCCCTGAAGCAACTTGTGTCTGTTGCATCTTCTGTCACCATGCATCCCTGTGCAGAGGGTACCTCCACCTCCTCTGCATCTGCCCTTTAGCTATTGGAAGACTGTCATTAGGTCTCCCCTGAGCCCTCCCCTCTTTAGGCTGAACAAACCCCATTTCTTCAATGTTTCTTTGTATATCAGTTTCATCAATCCTCTAATGACCTTGGCAGCTCTTTGTTGGACCCTCTCCAGTTCTTCAGTGTCCTTCTTGAGCTGCAAAACAGGATGAATTATTCCAGGTGTGGCCTGATAAGCACAAAGAGGAATAATGACAGCCCTCAAGCTGTTGGGTTACCTCTGGCTGATGCAGCCCAGGATTCTGTTGGCCTCATTGCTGCCAGGCCACACTGCTCACTCAGGCTGAGGTTGCTGTCCCATGGGGACCTTCCTAGCAAGGCAGTGAGGTGTCGCCAGCCAGGCAGTTAGATCTGTCACCGGGCTCATCTGTCTGTCTGATCTCCTGACTCTTCTTACTCAAGATATCTTCCCAGGCTCCCCTCCACCACTCTTTATTGCCTGTGTGTGGATCTCGTGAGAAAAATCGAAAACATGAGTTAAATGGTTAAATTTTTCTAGTCCAAGGGAAGGAAAAATACAGTGCTCCTGCTAAAGGTTTAGAAAAAGGGATAAGCATGTCATGTCATGAAGTAGTAACCTTCCTCTCAGAGAAAAGATACCCTAAGCCCAAATTGTACTTGAGCCTGGCCATTAACGAGGAGTCAGCCTGAACACTTAACCATCCCATCTCTGAGGAAGGGATGACAGGCTGTTCTTTTTCTGTTCAGTGAATCATTTAATTAATGGCAGATATGCGCATTTTGTCTACCATCTACCTAACTGCTGTGATTTATATTTTTATTTTTTAAAATTTTTAAGTACAGAAGAAGGTAGTCAAACAGAAAAGAGGTATAACAGAGCGTACAAAAGAGGTACAACCAGCTCTCCAGTCCAAGCGTCAGCCTGTGCGTTGATTCCATTTTACCTTATCTGGCTGAAATATCCCAGTCCTTCATGCCAAAATCAATTACATCATACCTCTTCCTCAGCCAGACCAATGGTACTCCTGAACAGAATACCACTAAACCATTATCTCAGAATAGTGTTTTTTCTCTAACTTATAGAAACTGTCATCAGTTTAACTGTGTTAAGAGTATTATGCATATTGTGTTTTTAACTGGGCACTGTTTCTAATGTTCACATAGGCTATCCAGCCTACTGAGACAAATGTCTGTTTTTCATGATTCATCACCATTACTGTATCTACGGAAAAAACGTATATTCTTTTTGTGCTGAACTCAACTTGGGGTTAAAAAGTACTATTTTTTAAATTCTGTAAATCAATTATGGACATATTGTTATTAAGCTTCTTCTAGTAAATCTTAGATTAATCCATACACATACACTTTAAACTGTCCTCTACATTTTCTGCAACCCAGAGGAGAACACCTTGTTATCAGGATAAAGAAAATAGAAGTGGAAGAAACCACAGTCTGTACTCCATTTGCAAAAACCTTTGCAAATCTGAACTCCGTGCCTAATAGAAATACAAGGCAAAAGTTAACATCTGAGAAGGAAAAAGTAAATGTAATACATATTGGATGAATATATTATATAAAATAAAATGCTTTAGAAGAAGTCATAGCTTGAGTTTATAAAAAAGGCTAATTTTTATCACATCAGCCTCTGGGTTGAGTAGCTGGGTATAAATGCTGAGATAGTTGGGTAGCATTTAAGAGAGAAGTCAAGATAATTTCTGGTGATGTATCATTGGGCACCTGCAAGGGACGAGCCCCAAGTGACTGTACTGTGAGCCCAGACAATGCCCCAAGAGAAGGATCCAGAAGTCCCAAAATGGAAGTCACAGGGAGGGGCCTGGTGTCACTCCTCTTGACCGACTGGTGTCTCAACTACTCCTGGAACTGGGGCGAGAGAATGTTCCAGAAGTCCAAGAACTGGGGCCAATGAATAGGGGCACGTACAAGTAAAAAGGATCTCTCCCCTCCCCGAATACCCCTCCTGGCAGGCCCGATGCTGGATCTAGGACTGGTGATCTCTCCCCCACCCCCTTTCTTTTAAAGTTGTTAAGTGACACAAGGCCTACGTTGATTTCCCATAAAGGCGCATAGCTTAGGTAAATATAACTGTGAGAGGGCTGACGTTTACAGAATATTTGTTCTATAGAAATCTTCCATTAAAGTTGATGTTTATGTACGGACCTTGAGTGTTATCTCACCTTAATCCACACCAAGGGGATTTGCGAATCTTAGTCACTCCACCCTCCCCACAGGTGGGACGTGACGGCACCTCAAGAAATAAGCAGTGGGGTTCGGCCGAATGTTTTTCAGAAAGGGCAATGTACTGTGGCTTTAGGATATCATCCCTCCACAGCGCTTCACTTTCCCACTTCTCGCAGCCGTGGAATTGGATATGCAAGCCCCCTGCACAGCACAAAGCTCTCCCCAGTCATTTCTTCATCTTCTGCAGTACTGCTTGCTCAGCTCATCACTTGGGTGGCAGCAGTCAGTGGATTACAGGGGCATATATACCCTCATTTGAAATCTTTTCACACACGGTTACACTAGGGGTGGTACCCCCTCTTGGCATCTTTGCTACAGCTCTGCTTCTGAGGCTTAACAACATGGGAGAGGTGCAGAAAGATACTCTGGGAGACTGTGAGTGTGGGGCCTTCTAAGTGAACTGAGTCAAGTCTGACACAAGAGGAAGAGGCGAGATATAGATTAACAGTCTAGTTACTATAGTGATGAAGGGGAGTATGTATTGAATGTGACAGTATCCTTTTCAGCACTTGACATAATGCGTATCTTTTCTAGAATAACAATATAATTTACAACAGGAAAAAAAAAAAAAGGCAAACGTGTAAACTGTGTATGCTGCTTTCTGGTATATGCATATTTATTTCACAAAGCTACAACGGGAAAAAACTGCAAAATATCAAGCCTGGTAACAGAAAAAAACTGTGTAAATGGGTGTACATGAGCTGTTACACCAATGAACTAATGACTCACTAACACTAACACTTTCATTTAAGTTCTTTGGTTACCTGGAAATACGTGGAACAGAACCTGATCAGTAAGAATCGTCCTGTTTTTAAAATCACCTCCCAGTTTCTGTTTTATTTGTAAACACCTGCTGTTAGCCTCCTTTGTGACATAGCTCCCACAGAGTGCATAAAGAACTGCATTATCAATTAATTTGCCTGGCTTCATTTCCCAGCTGTACATCAGTGTCATGCTATGCATTAAAATAGCTGTCTTTGTAAATTTTCCAGCAGGAAATAAAACCAGAATGGTACGTTTTGAAGCCTAACTGAGAACCGATAATACAGACATACAATGTTTTCACTACTGCAAAGAGAAAACTTGCATTTCATACTGATATAAATCCCTCCTGTTGAAAATTAGGAACAGGCTCCCTGGTAATTTTTTCCTAAGAGGCTTTAAAATTTCTTTTTCTCAGGCCTTCAGTGTTCTGTAGGGCAATGCATGTATTAATATTATTATTTAATTCTTTTCTACTCTTGGATACTATTTCAAAGAAAGTTAACTGTTTGTTATCATACAGTATTTCCCTCAACTTAAAAAGATTGCATGTTTTAACCTCCCCTCATCATGACACTGTTTAATTCTGCATTCTCCTTCTTTTTAAAAAGACTTCTCCCAGGTCTGAGACGGCAATTTAGACAGCAGAGTTGTTGTTACTGGAAGAACTACTATCCTGTGTGGAGCATTAATGCAGCCATTAAATGTAGATCTGTCTAATGGGTTAAACCTGTGTGAAGGAAGAGCTGGGAGGAGGTGTTGTAATGCTAATGCAAAATAGCTAGAGGTGACTGGCTGAGGAGTAAGTGCCTCAGGTCCTCCTCCAGGGTTGTGTCTCACAATGACTGCCCTGCATTCAGTCACAATGACTGGCCTCTTATCCCTGGCTTGGGAGAGCTCATGTATGTACAATGCTCATTTAATCTTTGGCTGACTCGCTGATACTGCTGACAGAAGGGTGAGTCTGAGCCATCTGCAGTGGTTGCATTCTGGTGGACAACTTTGCTGTAGGATCTGATCCGAGATGGCCAACTCATTTCACATAGATTACCCAACAGCCTTCAGATATTGCAGTGTTGGTTGTTACTGACCTGGGCTGAATTCAAACTGGCAGTTAAAGCATGAGAGGCTCCATATGCCAGTATCTCCCCTGAGCCATTAGGTGACATATGGTTTCACTCTGAGAAAAATGATGCTAAGCTGATCTGAAATTATGTATGCAAAGGTTAAAGGCGTCTTTTGCCATACCTCATGGGAGCCTTTTACAGATATTTATATCACAGGGGAGAAATCCACAGTGTGGAAATTATAAATCCCCTCTTTCATTTAGTATGCATATTCATGTTAAACTGAATGATCAGTGGTATCCTAAAAAGACTGAAGAAAGCTTCAGGCCTTACAGTTGTTCTTTTTGTTTTGTTTTGTGGTTTTTTGGTTTGGTGGGATTTTTGTGGGGGGGCGGAGAGTGAGAGTAAAGATGGTTGCATACTTATTTGTTCCATTTTCATCTAGCTATGTTAACTGCTTACAAAAAAATATGTCTATTAATTTAATTTCCATCCACAGTTGCCATGTTACCTGTCCAGAGTTCTTGTATAGGCTGGCCAACAGGACTCCTAAATCTGCCTTTGCTGCTTTTAGGTGATAGGCGAAGCTGAAGTCCTGTTTCTATACCACTCCAAAGTATGTTCAGAAAAGCTTTTGAGAAAATTGTAGGAGGTGATTAGAATAAGCTATCTACAATTGAAGATCATGTTGAAATTGTAATTTCTTCCAGGCTATGGATAAAATTTAAAATACTCAATTTTCTTTTCCCATTTGAATGAGTCCTGGTATCTAAACAACAACACAGAGATTAGCTTGACCTAACTTACATTTCATGCAGTCCAGCAGAAAAAGAATCAGCAGACTACATTTCCTTCCCCCACCAAATTTTTAAGAAATCTACTAAAACTGAGCTGTAAGTACATAAATGTTTAGAATAGCAAAGTGACCTCATAGCTAGGTCTTGACTAAGTCTGAAAGACACTTGGCTGCCAGTCTGAAAGACAGAGTAGGGGAACAGGCCCAGGTTCATTTTCCGCTGCTACTAGAGTTGCCCAAAATTTTCAGTTGGAAGGAAAAAGAAGACTAGGATCTGGACTCGAAAAATCTGGTCACAAATAAGTCTTCCAAGACTTTTGTCAACACCAGAGAATTACTGCTATGCTTACCCCTGCTAGTTCTCACCTAAAATGCTTATGGCATAGTCATTTCAAGTTGGAAATATGGCACGAAACCTAAAGCAGACGGCCTGTTGCTTTCACTGAGAATTTTGTTGGAAGTGGTTTTATTCTCCTCACATTTCCTTCTTCTTAGTATGCAATATAAGTGCAGATACTACAGTGGGCATAGGAGGCACATCATTATTCTCAGACATGGCTCTACAACTGTTGCACCAAAGAAATGTTACTTCTGATGTCCCTGAACTTTTGTTGTAAATATGTCCCCAGAAGAAGAAAATGTGCTTGTTAAGGGAGGGAAATTATATATGAGAGCATGCCTCAAGAGGAGGCAGAGAATGATTGAAGTTTCAGGAGAAAGCCATAGGAGAAAAGGTCTTTTATAAACCACAGAGAAGCCTGGAGCATACTCTGTGGGATCTGGAGGAAGAGATAAAACCAAGGAATAAAAAAGCGTGCACTGATAGAGCAGTGTAAGCTACCAGGAGAACGAAGAAGTGGTTGTGAAGAATGAAAATATAGATAAGGCACCTGTTGGAAATAAAGGTGTGACAGACTAGCCACCAATTTAGAAATTAATCCTGTCACTAACTATCTAAATCAGTTCATAAGCAACACAAATGGAAAAGGTGTTTTTAGCCTTTATTGCAAATATGAGAAAATAGCATGTATTTTAGTAATTCAATTTCATATGTAATTTTTGTAAACATAGTATAAAATACTATTCAGCAAAGAATTGGAGTTAGGAATTTTAGACCACTGAGGATGACTGAGTGGATTGGAATGGCTGGCCACTGGAATAATTCTGAGGGGTGAATATATGAAATACAGTATGTGTATTATCCCACACTCAGTATATTTTGCTTCACTTTGTTTCTGTGCTGTGTCAGTCTTCTGTTTCTTTTTCTACTCTATGCCATCAGGTGTAATTAACTGCAGTTTGTTGGTTTTTTTTTTGTTTTTTTTTTTTTTTTTTCCTAGAGCCGTCTACAAAATCTCCCACTCTATGTGTTTGTGTAGCTCCCTTAAGGACAACCATGAAAAGAGCTGTCAAAAAAGCTGTCATGAGCTGGGCAGGGGTCAGTGCTAATTAACAGAAGGACTCAGAAGAGGAATAGTGTGATTCTGAGATCAAGCTTGGGATGTTTGGGCAGAAAAGAGCTAGGCAACACAGTTGCTTCTAGTGTGAGAGCTTATAAAGCTGCAGAGGAGGAAGTTGCAATAGTAAAGATGAGGAGATGAAGCAGAGGTGTGACGATTCCTGTAGTGATGCTCTTCAGGCAGTGACACTCCCAGCTTGCTGCTTGCTGGGTGGTCAGGAAGGAGAGAGGGCAAACAGCACAAGGATCAAGTTCAAGGCTGATTTGTAAGTTTTTCGTGGGATGGCAGGGGTGTTTTATCCCAAGGCAACTGCTTTCCATAGGGAAAATTAATCATTTACATTCAGAGTCTGAAACACAGCTAAACTGTGTGAGCCTAAAGATTACATATGTCTCTGCAGAGTGCAAACCAGGATCTGATATAAAATTTACACCAGCAGTACATACAGAGCTTAGTAATGTGACCCAGGTTTTAAGCAGGTGGTTATTCTAGTGGATCTGCTCTGATTTTTGCTATTTTATACTCCAGAGCTATAAATCTTTACCACCTTCCAGTGTTTTACCTCTTAGAGAGGTTCATTTTTTTTTTTAAGTTACATGCTGATCTAAATTTTAACATAATTATGAATGGAACATGAAGTGTATGCATTTTAAAGCCTTTTAACTTGATATAGTTAAACCAACACCTGGGTAATAAATGATTATTTTATGCAGGTTAACTAAGGTCTTTTTCACTTGTACATCTATTTCCAATAGGTGGCACTCCAACAATTTCTGTAAATGTTATGCTCTTTGAGTCTGTACTCTTGCAAAAGCAGAAGAGTCTGCAAATAATGAAAAATTGGTTTGTAATTCTTTTATTTTAGACATCACACCAAAATCTTATGTGTTTATGAATTATATGTTCAAGGCTGTAAACTGGGGAAATAACAGGGGTGGAGGAGAGAGAAATTTGTGGAATTATTGGTTTATAAAATGTTGTGAAATGCGCTACGGGACTTTGATTTAGTATTCTCCAGTCACCTCCTGAGACTACTACAGGCCTTGCCTCCTGGCGTGGAGGCAGCTCTCCTGCCTGGGGTGCTCTGGCGTTTGCTTCAACAAAGGAGTAATTCTTCTGGCCCTCAGAAGAGCTACTGCCAGTGAGAGAAAAAGGTAAAGAAAAGAGTTGAAAGAAAGACCAGATTACAGGAGGGCACCAGAAGGAACTACGAGGCTGGATTTACCTAAATTCACAATAACGGTAAGATATTCTGAGTAGGTCGATGTGCTTATTCCTAAAGCTGAGCTGACTCCAACTCCCTGCCATTCTCTGGCTGATGAATGAAGCTGGGGTGAAATCCTGGCAACACTGAATGCAATGGCAGAGCTCCATTAAGCTGAAAGGGGCTGAGGTTTTGCCTTGTGGCACTTATCCTCCATCCATCTATAGATATTCACTTGTGATACAGAGAATAGCAGAGCTATTGGGAAAAGCCACAACTTGTTCTGAATACTCTTTAAATCTAGTTTAGTCAAGAAAAAAAGTGCATGTTCTTCGCTTTACGTTAAGCAAATTTGGTGACTCGGTGCAGTCACTCTATGTGCCAAGCAGAGGAAGGGCATACAATTCAAAGGAGTGGGGCATCTCATTCCAGAAGAGCTTGATCTGCCAAGCAGCAGCTTTATGACTGAGACCTTGTTATGCTGCTGGTATTATATAGATTTCGCATGGATGTTTAGTTTTATTCAGTATAGTCGATCTTGCAAAGTGAAACTTTGGTAAAGTGAAAAATAACGCCTTGGTGATTTCTTAGTTTATGGGTGCTATTTTAGACGTTCAGCCTGTCATTCTGGGTAACAGTTCATCCTTCCCTCTCCCTGCAAAAAGAATATTTGAAAGTAAAAGACATCTTTGAGTTAACATACAGTGTGGTAAAAAACTTCTAGCTCCATTTCCTAAGGGGTACAGAAATTCCTGAAGGATAAAACTGTTTTTTTAGCTAAACTTGCTGAAATCTGGCAAGCTAAAACGAGAGGTAATATTAATTAAGAATTTTTGGCATTGTGTAGATTTAGTTTCACGTTTGCAGTAAAGGACACAAGATTTGCCTTCACTGCATGTTTACCTGGAATCCAGAGATCTTTATCCTATATTAAATACATTATTTTTAATTTTGAGGGGATAAGTGAACATCAATACACAAAACCAATATGTAAACATGCATTGCCTTGTTGTGAAGTGCTGTTTATAAGCGCATAATAAGGAACTTTTTGGACCATTAACTGCATTGTAGAAAGTCTACCCTTTTGACAGCTACTCAAATTGCTCCTTTGCCCTTCAAATCATGTTTGGTCAGAGCACTTCACTGTCTTTTTGTGTTGTCTATATTTGTGTTGATCAATCTGTCACACCAAGTTTAACAACACTACAGCTGAACTGTGCAATATACTTTATTTTTAGGTTTCTGGAAAAGGTTTGTGTCCTATGTGACAGCTATGGACGAAAGGCATCATTATGGAGGAATCCTAATTGTAAACTGAACCACATAATTTCCTCCATCCCCAAATTAGCAGTATAAGGTAAGAGAGATTGGATTTCAAAAGCTGTGGCACTCTTCCCTCTGTTCCAGTTTACTTGTCCTTGATTCATCTGGAGAGAAAACAAGCATGTTAAAAGGCAGTATAAAGCAGATAACGTCCATGTACAAAAAAGCATCTTTCAGCCTCACAAAGGTTTGAATACTCCAGCCATTTATCATGTTGCATTCTTGGTCATTGCCTGGTTTCAGATATCAAAGCAATACAATCATACTTGTCAGGCAGAGGAGTGAATTTCTTGTTGTGCCTTCCTGGTGAAGGGTTCAATGTTTTAGCTCCTCCTTTGCCTCATCCGTTCATCCTTTTTGCTGTCCTGTGAGGGCTAAGATTTGGCTCCTTTTATAATTTACTTGTTTTAATAAATCAGAAAAGTGGTTGATTGGACTGCAAAGACTAACCCTGACTTTTCCTCAGTGCTGACCAAAATGGTTCACATAGGCTAGCTCTCTGTGACAGCTTCAGCTGGGGGTTTAGGACTCCAACAGATCAGCTATGGCGGATTTAGCTGCAGGAGCTTTGGATGTTACCACCCCCACCTGCCCATTTCTCCTTACCAGCTGCAGGTTACTGCATTTCCTAGCCAGGATGACAGAATGGAAATTGCGTCTGTACTTCAGTTGTCCCAGGTCAAGGACTCACGTTTCAGTGCAAAAACTTCACTCTTGGCTTAACGCTAGTTCACCAAATTGTACCTGTATGTTTGGATGGGCTGGGAGCCTGGGAACCCGGGAAGCAGAAAACTGGAACCAAAAATTAGATGCTGCAGTACTAAATCTGACAAAACATCTCTGTGGGAGCCCTAGAAAACACCAAAAATTGGAAATTCTGCCTTGTGTTGCACCAATAGATCAGTTTTCAAGCCATAGAGCAGCAGCTGGTTGGGAGAGAAGAAAAACTGAATTTACCATTTAGTTTTCATTTCTTAAAAAAAAGAATCAGATCTATCCAGGAATTCTTACTCTTCTCTCTCTCCTTTTGCTTTGAACTCATAAAAAACCATGTAAATTTAGCTTTTAGCTTGGCTATGAATAAATCTGTGAAATCATAAGTGGGGAAAATCTATATGCATAATTGCTAAAATATTTTTACGTGTGCATATGCTGTATTTAATATTGATATTTTGTACATTGTGTTTCATATATTGAATATACAAATAATATTTTTGTTAATTATTGCTTAGCATTTTACTTTGTTCAAATGTATTTGTATTTTTTATGACAGTCTGTGCCTGCACAAAGTTAATTTTTAACAGAAAGCATATCTTGCATTTGGTTGTATTGAAGCTCGAAGCTATATGAATGTATGTGCTGTAGAAAGAAGGGTTGGGGGTTTTTAACAGATTTTTTAAAATACGCAGTTCTCACAAATACAAGTTGACATGAAATTTTAGGATCTTTTTAGGACTTCCTCAAAAAAACAATACCGCACATGCTCTTGGAGTTCTGTATTATGATATAACAAACCTTTCTTCAGGGAGTAGGTAAAATAATGTCAGTATATTACCTGGCAGTTGAGGAAAGATGCTAATTAAAGCATGAATTTGGTTACCTGAGCTTCTTAGCCTATCCCTCACTAACAAGGCAAAAGCCCCGTGAGTTTTGGGAACTGAACTATGTTGTGTTAAACCCTTTTCCCTTGTGAGAATTGCTGAGCTGCATCTCTTAATGATGCTTCCTCTCTTTGGAGACAAAGAAATGTTAAATGTTGTCAGTACCCTCCTTCCCAGTTTCTCTTTTAGCTCTGAGTAACTTTCTGCTTTTACTTATTCCCTTGATGCAAATTTTTTTGAAATCTCAATTCCTTGTAAATTGGATCTCAAACTATCTTTTGAATTTTATCTAGAGGAAACATAAAGCTACTGAGAATGACTCTTCCTCCTTGTCTCTCTCTTCATGCACTCTCAGTAACTCCATAGACAGTGAATTATTATTTTACTCATTTCTGTGGCACCTTTGCTCTGCTAGCTGACTAAGATATTTATGTCTTGTAGTGTGACTTGAAGGTCATTAACGCTACACTCTGAGAAGCTGCCAATGAAGAGAGAATTTTTAAAAGTCAGGACTCCTCACCAGTCCTGCTAATTTGATGAAGGAGGCACACTTAATCGATTGAGATTCATTATGAATTTGCTGGATTTCCTCTGCTGCTAGATGTAGTCAGAACTAGTCTCCAAGTTTTGAATCCCCCAAAAGCAAGGGCTTCCCAGTCAACCCTTAAAACCTCGCCAAGATTACAGCCAGAAAAGGTTAGCCAAAAGGTGGCTGCTCATCCTCTGGTCACATGAATCACGGAATGAAAAAGGCAGGGGGGCAACATGCCATGGCTGTGTGTTCACCCTTACCACCATAAAGCTGGAAGCAGGAAGCTATACTGTGCATTGAGTCCATCTCCCAGGGGAGCTCCCAGGGTGTCTGGGAACACTAAAGGCAGCGAAGGGATAGGTGAACCTTCTGGATGTAGTGGTAGATATTGAAGAGTATTGAATCCAAATCATTTTTTGCACATGAATTCATTACATGCACAATGAAATTGCTTGGTGTGGGTGCAATGTATTTAATCCCCGCAGTGAGGTGTGGCATTAGGCAATCTGAACGTGAAGATATGCCACATACCTCTTCCCCGCTGCAGCTCCACTTGCAATTTCACTTACACAAGGTTTCATTGTGCTCACCCAAGGGGGCTTGTCCTGGGCGAGCCAGGTCTGCCTAACCCAGCAGAAGTCTAGCCCAGGAAAACCTCTGGCTAGGTTTCTGCACCGCAAGAGGATTGAATCAGCGACTTGCGGAGCCCTGCAGCCGCGGGACGGAAGAGACAGACTGGAGGCATGGGCAGGCCAGGGGCAAAGTGGCCTTTCTGGTAGCAGCTGAATTGTTACAGTGGCTCAATCGTTTTGTGTGACTTTGCGAGCTCAAGAAGATGAAACTAGCACAAGCCTACTTCGATAAAAATAGTCCTGTAGAGCGATTTGCTTCTGGGGCAGGACATAATCACAGAATCATTTAGGTTGGAAAAGACTTTAATGAGAACTCTACCATAAATTCTGAGAAATGTTAACGTAGGGAAAAAGGGCACCTGAAGAAAGCAGACTTCAAAGAACATGTTCAAAATTTTCATTTAAACAGTCTTTTATTTGTGTAGAGAAATATATAAAAACAGTTCAAAACCTTTCTTTTCTGGATCTTCTGTTTGGCTCCAGAGCACCTGTTAGTTTGCTTAGTACTGTGCCCTGGCACTGTTGCCTTGACTTCAATTTCCATCTTTCATTTCTCTCTTGCTTATACATGCTTCCTCTTTGTCATAGAGCTGCATGGGAACATCAAAGAGAAACTTTGCCTCGCATGCGCTGCCTCTGGGGTTTGTCCTGTGACTGCCCTGCTACCGCAGCTGGTTGCATTTGGGACTGACACGAGAGCAGTCAGCAGTTCTCAAGCAGCTTCTGTCACATGCAGTTTCAGGGTGACAGGGAAGAGAAAGTTAGGCTGTGTCTAGACTCCTGCCCTCAGATCCCCTTCCCACATTGCTACTCGTAGACCTAGCAGGCTGTTGCTGCTACTCCTGATAACTGAAAGGCAGCTTTAAGTAGGTGGGGGAGGCTGTGAAAAGTGGCGTCAAAGAAGATCAGGAGGGAGCTTTGGCTCTTAGCCCTGCTAGCAGGGTGGCAGCTGTGGAGGCAGCTGCCCTGGGTGGCCATCCCTCTTGCATGGCCTTCTTGCACAGATCTGTGTGTCTCTTTGGCACTTGGCGAAGATGGTGGAGCTCCCTCCCAGTGACACAGATACAGGGGTGTAAAACATGTCCTGCAGGAAAAGGCAAAACTTGGTTCCAGGCTGAGGGAGCAGAAGCTCAGCTTGCGGATGCTGTCATGGGGACTTGAATGCCCCTTCTTTGACCTTGTTCCTCTTACACTGCCTCCCCCCCGCCCCAAATCCCCGAAAACAACAGAAAACCAAAACAAAAGAACAAAAATCATTTGCTCTGGAAGCAGCTTTATTTTGTGTTTAGAGCTTCCTAGAACCTGTGTGCCTGAGGCTGCTGGGGGGATGTGCTGGATCAGTGTTTTACATTCCCTAGCATGGTTTTCCTCTCTGATGTATTCCTACCGATGGCTGGCAAACATCCAGGTGAAATTGTGCAGAACACCAAATATTAAGAAACCAGGAGACAGAGCACTGTGTCTGTGTTGCCTCCGGATTGGAGATGGGGCATTACAAACCGACATTTTCCTAAACTTGAGATTGGAATTGCTGAAGCATTTAGAATAGTGTGTTTGCATGTACTTTTCTTTGGAACAGAAGAACTTATTTTTAACTGTAATTCCAGTCCTCCATGTGGAAGGCTTTCATTGTTTCGATTATAACTGATTAAATGCTGCTGCTAGAAAAACTATGTTTCATGCAGGTAAAATTCACATACATGTGTTTAGCTTGGGTTACTTTTTAATTGACATGTTAATCTGGAGTAATTTGGAGCATTGGAATGCATAATTGATTGCTTTTATTTCTATTTGTTTTCAATTATTAAAAATTAATCTTCTGAGACAAGTCTTCCAAGTACCAGTTTCTTGTTAGAAAATATATGTATGCAACTCAGGAATTGCTCTGTAGCTTAGGGCACACAGCTTGCAGATCAAGGATACATCGTAATTACATGCCAGATCAGAGAAAAGCTCGAGAAGCCTGTTACATTGACTAGAATTCATGCTAGAAGGCCATATTTTTCCCAGTTCGAATTTTGCTCGTCTCTTGACAACATAAACAAAGCTTCTCTGTTCAAAAATCCTGCAGCCTAGCTGTGAATTCTTGTTGCCTACTTGCCAACAGAAATACCAGACTTAATCTTAAGGTGCATTGAGGATTGGCAGCCAGGAGAATTTGCACTTGGATGGGACCCTTCACAGCTGAGTCCCAGAGACTGGGATAAGAGGGTACCTGAAAGAGAAGATAGCACTGATGGAACTAGGCAGCATACCTGCTCAAATTTGCTGGCTTTTGTTGAAAACAATGGTTCCAATCTAGCAGTATTTGGGCTAGACAGTATTATACTTTCCAAAACTAGCTTGCTGGGAGAGATGCTAGCCTTGTCATCAGGACTGGCTGTTTTCCCTGGTGATTCTAGGGTATGTAATGGCGGTGTCCAAGCTAAACTATAAATATAACAGCTAATGTAGTTGAAGTTATACTTATTTTCTGCATCCTTAATCTTTGTAGTCATATATTAACTCAGTGCTGTCAAAATCCCTGCAGTAAAGCTGTGAGATACACCTGTAGCTACTTTGAGATCTTATTCAGAGGTGCCTTGGAATAAAATAACTGTTTTGGTTTTGAGATAAAGAGGATATTCTTTAGTGCGTCCACCAGTTAAAGCAATAAAACATCCCGTGAGACACTAGTATTTTGTCGGAACACAGTGAAGTGTTACATATTAATTACTTTCATGTATTGCTCCTAATTATCTGTAATGGCCAAAGGTAACCAAACTGAAAATAAACAAAGCATATGCAGAAACTGTCTTGACCAAATACATGCCACAGAATTTTGATATGGCTCCAGAGGGGCTTATTATGTGGTGAAAGTACTGAAATTTGCCTGGTGTTTAGGCATAAAACTTTTCAAACATGGCTGCACTCTGTTAGTTTGTTGACAGACTCATTCCACACAGTTGTCAGCCCCCTAGTACATATTATAGAGGGGTCATTAGTTCTGGGAAAATGGAGTATTTGTCATCACTGCAGCAGAAGTGTGTACATATCATAAATGGAGCCTGAAGGGATTTAGTTCCAGGTTATTAAGTGTTCATTTGAGATGGTGGATAATAACTGCTGTTTCTGATATTTTAGATTAGACTACCCTTACTGCTTGTAGGGCTTATTTTCAGTAACTGTTAGTCTTGTTAGTACAAATACATATTTAATGATTGAGGCAGCATCAACAAAACCAGTAAACTTGTGTACTGTCCAAATGCTGCAAAGTATCAATTCATTAGTTAGCACTTTTTTAACTAAGCTCTGATAAGAACTCTGCTGCAACAATATCCAGTAATTAATGAGACAGCATTGTTATTTGGAACTTTTTACATGTAAAAATGAACAGTTGTGTGGGTTTGTTCACTTATTAGAATACATATAAAAGCACCGATACAAATATTACAGAATAAATTTCTGTAAGAGAAGCTGCAGTGCAATCAACATCACCCTGAAAAAACTAAAATTAAGATATCAGGGAAAACACAGGTACTTTTTCAAAAGGTTTTTCTGAAATAACACTGTTGGCCACTCCAGTAATGCTGTGGTTTTTCTTGCCTAACAATAGTGATGCAATTGTTGACTAGAATAGCATGTTAGGGGGAGAAAAATAACATTAAACTATAGCAAAATCTCTTTGAAAACATAATTTTCTGTTACTTACTTGCAATTAGACTATACAGACTAAGCTTTTTCTATCAGTGTTTTGCAAATACGATTTCTCTGTGTTAGATACTAAATCTAATAAAATCAAGAACTTTTCACTATTAAGTCTATTGTTTGAACTGTTCCCTATGGTTGAACGGTCAAAATATATTGAGAAGTTGCAGTTCTGATCAAACAGCATGAACGTTCATGTTGGATATGCAGTGCAATCATAGTGGAAACCAAACACAAATGGGCTGTTCTTTAAAGAATTGGCCAACATAGCTAAACTAAGTATTATCTTTCAGGTTTGCTACTGTATGTTTTTTCCCCTTTGATTTTTTCAGATGATTATTTTATTACTGCAGTTTGAAATTATAACTCTCCCTGATGCTCCTGCTGTTTGCTATGGAAAAAATAGTGACCCTGATTGTGAGTAGACCCACTGAGGCTGGAAACTGGCACTGACTACCAGGTAAAGAGTAGGCCAGTAGTCTCTCACATTTCAATAGTCACTAGTAGGAAATTATTACTTCATTTAAGGAATGGCATTTGAGACCAGTACACTTAATTATGGAGGTAGCACATAGCAACTTATTGTTAAGTTTGGCTTCCCTGGTAAGATAACCCCTTTTCAACCTATTTTTCAGATTGTCATTTGGGGGGCTGGAATTTTCCCTGCTTTGCGTTCACCTTAGCTTGAAACATGTTTAAAGCTCTGGCCCCTAAATAACACCCAGATAAACACACACAGCTGAAAGAGATGGGGAATAGGAGAAATAAGTATATTTTTGTATTGTCAGTTCTGACTACTGAATTTTTTTGTGTGCAATTTTGTCTCAAATGCATAACACCATGGATAACTCCTGTCTTTCTCTGTAAGAAGTAAGTAGTACAGTAATGCTTAATTCATGAAGGGAAGCGTCCTCAGGAAGTATAAGATTTTCTAGAGCTACTCTTTGTTTCATCTTCATTTATCTGTAGATGCCCTTTTCAATCCACGAGTATTTTTTATGTGATTTACTATTCCTTATTCACACTGTGGCAGCGAAGCCCCAGTCAAGTGCTGTTTAATAGACAAGGTAGAGAACAGCATCCCTCAGGACACAGCCAGTTTGTAATTAGGAGGAACATTTGGGCTAGGAAATTGGTAATTATCCTCATATTCCTATCATTTAACTGTAGAACTGAACCACACATAGCTGTTTCATGGTTCCAGAAGCCAGATCTATGCTAAGTTTTATTGCGGTGTGGGTAGACTCAGTTCCAACACAGGCAGCTCTAGCAGGTCAGTTGACCAAGCTGTGCATAGTTATGCATGCTAGCACATCTGCATGGCTGTATAATTAAATTATCATTCCTAAGCTCAGTTGTTGTACCTGCTAAAGTCCACCTTTAGACCTACATGAAACGTATTAATGTGCTTTGATCCCATCTCTATTGTTCTGGTTGGGTTATACTCATCTACATTAGCAAGTGACTCAGCACATTACCAGCAGCTCAGTAGATCAAAGTGGCTTCTGCTGAGGTCCCTACATTAGACTAAGCATGGTTCAGGGGTTTACGTCAAACTCAATCTAATTTGGTTAGTTGGACCAAATCTCCTCACCATTCAGGTGTCAAAACTGTCTGAAGAGCTAGTGCTTGTCTCAGATCCTTAGAGGCTGGGGTCCTTTGGTGTGACTTGGAGCATGGCTTCTGGTCTGGTTTAGTTTCCTCTGAAAGAAATCTGGTTTGCATGCCTTAAATTTGCTCTGTGATCCAAACCAGTGTGTGGTAAGTGCAGACAATCAAGGGTTTCACTTAAAAAAGGCTCTCCTGTGCTGAATTTAACTGCTAATTCAAGTGTAGCAGCTGGCAGGTGTTGAGTTGCTGCTTAAACATGTCCAATCTGTAACTGATTGTGTGAGTGCTTCTGGATGGTGTCTGAATGAAGTCAGACTGCAGCTCAATGTAGTTTATATTCACTCTTTTGACTGCCTTGATTTGAGTAAGCCAGACTTCAGCAACTGGCCACAGCTCGGTGACAGTTTAAGCAAGCAATTCTTGCTGTCTCTCAAGCATTAGTCACTGGTTCCTGGATGAGGGGCAGCACTTAAGAGTAACCATGTGAATGAGTGTAGTATGTGCTCACGTTATCTGCCATGCACATAAATTTTGGCCGTGCTAAGTGGGTGTTCTGCAGCTGATATCAGTATCCCAGCTTAAGTGCATTACCTCATAGATATGATCCACACCTATTACATCATATATCATACAGTTAAAGTCCCATGACCAAAACCACAAGTCTCTGACCCATCCTGTACAATTTTAGTTGTTCTTCCGTGGCTTAGGCAGGTGCTGAACTGGCTTATATGCTGATGTAAGACATGGTAACTTCTTGCTAGTGGAGGCTCGGGGTGGTACTGGTTATGCAGACTAACTGATACTCAATTCAAATTCTTTTTCTATTAGGCAAATTAATAAACTCCAAGGAAAAAAGCATCTGGGTAATTAATTTTTCTTCTCAAATAGCTAGTCCAACTTTCTTGATATAGCTATTGTAATCTAAATTTTTGTTTAAATCTTTTTTTTTTTCCATTGGAAAGGGAGAGGAAGTAGGGACTAGGGATGAAAAAAACGCTGTGTTCAGCTGAAGGGACCTTCTCTCCCACCAGCTTATGCTCACTGGTTATCCTGTTTTACCAATGGAGGCTGTGTATATGAATGAGGCAGATGTTTTTTAATATAACAATTCAACTTGAAGTGACTTTTGCTTGCTTGCTTTTTTTCATGAAAGCCAGGTTTGACATTTTCAGGCATGTCTGAAATGCCTAAAATCAGGCTTAAATTTCACCAATTCAGTAACTAAAGCAAAAGGACAAAATGCTATCCTGTCACCTTACTGTCCGCCTTCAGCTTTGCAGTTTGCAAGCTGCATATCTGGCTACATCTGGCTCCTAGACTTTATTATTTCTAGTACTTGATTCCTTTCTCAGTCTGGTTGTAAGTGCAGTAGCAGTGAAAAGTGGATGAACATCCACATTTGGGAACAGAAAGCATCTGGTATTCAATAACGTGGAGGTGTGAGGATACTGCTGTCTGTAAAATATGTGTTAGAGTAGGTAAGCATGACTAATGCATCTGCACATGAGCAACTCACAAAGGGCTGGTTTTGACTGAGAGTGGGAGGATTTTAGTCTTTCACACTTGTGATATACAGACTCTGTGCTGCAGTGGATATATCAGAAACCCACTCACGACTGAAATGGGTGCCACGTACTTCCCAAGATAAACAATTCCTGCAATACTCCTCTGGCGTGTAGTCAATGTGATGCCGCCTGCTTGTAGTGGAAGTGATTTCACACATACCTCGACCTCAGAGCTCCTGATGGAAAAGCTACTGCTTGGGGACCTAAGCTGGTTTTCGGGTACTCTCTGGGGAGTGCTGAAAATTGCTGTGTGTGGATCACATCTACTTGTGTGGTCTTTTTCCTGTATCTTATAACTGCATAAACAGATATACTGTCATAAAAGTGCTCCTAATAATTAAAAGCATTGACATTAAATGTAAAAGAACCGTAAATGCTTGTTGGGCCAGCTTTTCTTGGATCTTCTCCTGTCACGCTGGCATAGAGTAGGGGTAAGCTGCACTGATGTTGGTGGCATTACAACACCATAAAGCAGTAGTTAAGCTAGCAAATCTAGTAGACCTTGTTTTCAGAAGTGGGGAATCTGGCATTTCTCCATTTCAGTAGGCCCTGTCTGTGTCCTTTAGCTACGCTACAGAACAGTGAACTACTCTGTTTTTTATGTAAGTAGCAGAAGGTTCAGGTCCTGTCTGATCTTCTTCAGCAGAGATAATGTTTATCTTCGGTGGCAGCAAAATAACTTTTTAGATAATAGTGGGAAATAAACGAACACAAGAAAGAGACCATTCTGCAAAGGCAAAAGCAACTACAACTTTATTATTTTTCAACATTGCTTTTCTAATAGAAAAAAAACACTGGAAAAAACAATTGCTTTTTGGGTTGGGTTATATGAAAAGAGACTGATTCTACATTCCCTTCAGTTTTGAATAACCAAAGAACAATTTAAAAGTTTTTAATTGTTTTAATCCTTTGTGGAATAGCAACATTTTTGTGATAACATGTTTTTTAATGTGGGAGAATGTCACTATGTAACATTCTGTAGCTATGTAACATTCTGTAAAACTGTGGGTTTTTTTAATGAAATGCTGTTTTGAAAGGATAAAAAAAGCATTTCTGTGAGGTCAAAATGGTTTAATTTTTGTTTTATTTTGAAATTTATCAAATGTATTCCTATCCACTTCTTCAGTGTAAACAAAGATGCAAAGTAACACTCCATCTGGCTCAATATTGTTAGAGAAAAATAGTTGTTTAAACTTATGACTTTTCTCTTGCATATCAAAGATATTAATTGAAGAGATAACAAGTAAATATTTTCATCCAAAACATATTTAGATACACAGACATATAGGTAAACAGAACACACTATTAATACCCTGTGTTTAGTTATTCCTCCCTTCACCTGACCTAGAAGAAGATGAAACACAACAAGTGTTTGGATTAGTGCACACCAGGTATGGCACGTGATACCTTGCAAAGCATTCCTGTGCTGTTATGATGAACTGATTCGCTGCCTTCTATTTCAAACTGTCCTTCATACTCACTTGCTCTGACATTTCTCAGACTGGTTCGTAATAACCTCAGTAGTCTTTTTCTTACCTATCCCATGAAAGTCAAAATCCTTTCCTTTGTTCATTTAATGATTAAGATCTGTAAATTTTCTTATATGTTGATCAGAAAAGCTCATTCTTTTTTTTCCTGATTCCATTAAAGAATATATTTCTCCTTCTGTCCAGCTGATCAGACTAATCCTTAACTCCCTTCACTGTGGCTCATCAAGACAGGCAGAACAGCTTGTATCTGCATTAAGCCCTGTAAATGGAGCTCTGTAAATGGAAATGTGCAATTTTGCATGCAGCTGTTTGAATGTATTATTCCTATTAATCAAGCCATCCTCTTTCCTAGAAATATGTTGTTGTCACTGGGAAATGCAGAGTTACATAAGAAAGTCCTGCTGCATCGCAGTAATAATATATCATGGAGAATTAAAGGTATCTGTTTCTCAACTATCCCTTTGCATATATTTTTTTTTGAGATTACCCACTGTGACTTTATTCTTGCACTAAATTTCAGTAGGACTTTATTAGTAGCGCTAGTAAGTAATCTGGAAAAGGGCCAGATTCTGATCTTTTGCTTCTTCAGCAGTGTAACTGCTGGTTTATATGTGCATGCAGAAGGTCAGAGTCAGGCCCAAAGATTTCTGTGTTTTCCCAGTAACTTTAAGCAACAGTTTTATCTGGTGAGGGAAGAGCCTCAATGGACAGCAGCGTCATCTGTTCTTTCTGTCTTTTCGCATGTGCCTGGACCTGCCTTGCTCGGCCTTCCAGCCGCAGAGTCCATTCGTGGCGGAGTCTGCAAAGAGAGGAGAAGTGCTTAACAAGTACTGAGCCAAATCCTTCAAATGTATCCAGGGCTCTTCAGTGGAGTCTCTCTTTCATCACCATAGCACTTGTCCCATATTTATTTACCATCTACACATCTCTGTAGCTTGCTAGATTGGGAAGGCAGGGGAGAAAGGGATAGTGCTGATGCTATCAGTGGTTGACATTGCTGGATTCCTAATGAGTCAAACAACTGCTGAAATACTGTCAGTGTGAAGAGCTCTGTTTTTTCCTCTGGGGTATTCTCAAAGCCACACAGAAGTACTGTCTAACCAGTAAGGTCATTCAATGTGTAGATTAAAAAATACAATTACACCCCCTGACCCCACAAGTTTACTGTAAAATGCTGTGGAGAAGAGCAAGCGGAATGTTAAATATGTCCATTTTGGTTTACTCTGAAGAAAAAAAAAAGAAAAATAAAGTAACCATTTTGTACCCTAAATCTCTGCAGACCTTGTATGTGTTTAATGAAAGGAATTGATGTCACATACGAGAGGAGTCACATAGCTTCAAGATGCAAGTATAGTACAGACAGAAGAGAAGATCATTAGGGACCACTGCAAGATATTTTTGGCTGGGTCATTTTCCAAAGAAAATGGTGTTATGAAACACCTGACCCAGCAATGCTATAGGATTAGATATCATATGGTAATGCCAAATGCATCATGGAATTTATGGGTTTTTATATTACATTTGGTGTGTTAAAAAGAAAGGCAGCCAATGATTTAATCTGAGAATAACTTAGCAGTAGCTGTTTCACATGGGTGCTTGTGCTGGTTTGGCTTCCGAGTTTGATTTCAGATTGTGTTTTAAAATTCTCTCATTTGGCCTACTCTGTCTTGGCTTCACTATTCTCTTGTGTGTATAGTTAAGCCTCAAAAAATTGGTGCAATTAGTTAGTAAAAATTTGCCATTGAAAGCACTGGTGTTCCTTGTCAACTAGTGTCCTGGGTGTCACAGAGGGAGCACTTGCCTACATCTAATTCTCCCAGGTGCCACTTACATGAGGTAGTGGACCTGTAGATTTTGTAATGACAGTGTCTATTACCTCCTGAAAGTATATTTTTTTTCAAATTAGAGAACACTTTGTGAACAACTTGGGCTTTGGTCAAGTGACCTTAAAGGAACTTGCTTGGGTCTGTTTCAGTTGTGACCAGTCAGTTAAGACATACTGAATATGTAAGTTAAGACATATTCAAAGTTCTTTTGCTGCATTTTTTTTCTATTCAGGGAAGAACTTATAAAAGCTTTTAGCATTTTTAACTTTGTGAAGTTACAAATCTTATCTACACCCCTAATTGCAATTGGTTTGCAATGTCTTCTTGTGGTAGTTTTTTGTGAAGCTAGAGTGACAAAGGTTTCCAGTGCAGCTGAACACTTTCCTGGGTTTTATTACACATTTTCTCTCCACCAACTTGGTGATTTGGGAATATTACTGACTAGCTGGAGTAGGATACTGGGAGCAGGATTCTACATCTGACTCTGCCGGGACACAAGGCCTGCCCAGGTCTTGATTTCCTCGTCTTTAAAATGACAATAAAGGGCACACCCTCCTTGGGCATGAGGGTTAGATTACCCGGAACTTTTTTGAAAGAAACAGCCCTTTACCAGCACATTCCAGCTTGCTGGAGTCAAACTAATTTATGTGAATGATCCAGTTTTGAGGAAAGTGTGCAAGAAAACCTTTGTCAACTTCAGGAGGAAAGCCCATCAGAAAAACACAAGAGGCACAAGTATTTCTTATCCTCTTTCTCCATCTGTTATTAGTCAGGGGATTCACTTAGTGTGTGGGAGACCCTGGTTCAAACTCCTGAGGTGCAACAGGGTGAGCAAGTATTTGAAGCAGTCTACCACACTTGTGCAGAGTATCTATACCACAGTCACAGCTCTTTCTAGGCGGTGCCTGTTGTTTTAAATTGTTTTGGGAAAAAAAAAAAAAATTGAATAGCCTTATTTTTTATCTGTTGTATATCAGGAATGCTTATGAAATGTGTTTCATGGGGCAGGAAAATCTTTTTGTACTCTTTCTACCTTTTGGCTTATATGATGCAAAGGGCTGTTGAACATGATAAAGGTGCTATGGTTTTGTTTATGCTACACATTAAATGAGTGGTTTGCCTATCTCTTTAATGTAATACTATTTTATTTTTCTGTGTAGCTGTACCAGTTCCAGGTAAAAATCCTGATATTTTCTGTCTGTCACAAGCCATAGTGCCAAAGTGCTTTATTTTTATGTGGCTACTCTCCAAGGCCTTTGAAGAATGCTCATGAGGTTCAGGAGAGAGGGGTGTCTGAGTTTCCATGCAGAAGAGCCATGGAAATATGAGACAAACAGCTGTGAGAGGAAAAGTGCCAAAGATCCAGAACACAATCTGTGCTATGAATAAAGCAGTACAATAACAGGTTACCTTATTTTAAAGCATGTGATGACATGCCTTGCTGTCTTGTGCAAAAGAAAAAAATACCACTTACTTGTTCAGGGCGCTTTTACTCAACCTAGACTCTTCACCTTCTCGTTGCTTAGTTTGCTCTTGGATGACTTTTTCCCAGAAGTTCTTCAGCCCCTCTGCATCATGACCACCCATCTTGTAGTGTCTAAAGTTGGTATGCTTGCTCATTTTCTGAAAAGCAATTTGGAGGTCAGAGCAGTCAGGGGCCTAACCTGAGGCAGATACTGTGTTGCTTAGCCTCTTTTAATTTCTTTCTCTTGAAGTGCTATTAAAGTATGTCACCTGAGAAGAATAGGTAACTGATGCTTACTCTGCCTTGAAGCAAAATATAAGGCATTGAAACAGGCCTTGGGTGATAGTTAAATCGTATACCTATATTTTTGTTTCTGAGTAATGACTACGCATGGCACAGTTCACTGAAATATTGTGGAGGCCTCAGTATGTGTGAGATTTTAAGTGGTTTTGGAAGAACTTGGGAAAAATACGCTTAGATATAATGCCATCGTCACTGAAGTTCAGATGAGATGTTGTGAAGGTGTTGTGTTCCCTTCCCCTGTGGTTGTAAAAGGGATCATAGATGGTTATCCAAGGGAAATACATTGCTCTTAAATGATTCCTTTTACTACTCCAAATGATATCAAGCACAAAATATGCAGGCAAATTATGAATCTAAAGTTGAAGCACACAGAGTGCAAAGCCCTGGGGAGCTTATTATGGCCTTGTTCTTTAATTTATCAAAATTCAGTCTTAAATACTGTTAAAAGTAGGGCTTGTTAAAATATAGAGATGAGTTCCAATAAATGAGAAGAAGGACAGAAATGAGGTGAATATCTCATTGCTAAATGCATAGTATTCAAACATATAGGGTTTTAAAATTCTCAGCATGTCTGAGGCGCTTGCTGATATTACCAGATATGCATTGGTTATCAGATCTAAATGGTACTTTGAAAAGTTAAGTTCTGTTGTTTATTCCCAAAGGAAATAATCAGAAAAAATTCATCATGTACTATATTTGTTGCTGGCCAAATACTGCTTTGCTATGACATTAAATAAGGTACCAACAACCTGTTATACTTCTGCCCCAACTGTGAAGCAGGATTTCCTGCGTCAGTTTCCTCCACTAAGCCCTTCCAGCAAGTGGAAGGATGCAAGAAAGAAAAAAAACCACCAAACCCGTGTGCCTGAGTTTTCTACGACTAGATCAGCACATAATTTCAGTTCCTATGAAATCCCTTTACTTCCTTGTGTTCATCTATATTCTTTTGCCAACTTTTGCCAACTGACAACTCTGGAATGCTGATGAATTAATGCCTCATAGACCCCGATATGTACTTGTGAGTCTGCTTCATAGACAATGTTATACTTTATGAGTTATCTTTGATAAATACTATGAAGACTATGCTAATGTAGGCCAATCTGAGGAAACCTTTCATTTGTGCAATGCTGTAAGCGGAAGATCAGAGAAAAAGAAAAGGACAGTCAGATGCAACACAGTGAAGGCAGACTTGTGTAAGGTCTTCCTATCAAATACTGTATTTTAAACTCCTGCAGCTTTAAAAGGGCACCTAAGTAAGATCTTGGCATCTTCCTAGATTAAATATTTTAGATTTGGCATCATTTTCACAAACCTGGTTTTTAGAAAGATCAGTAATAACAAATAATTTTGCCAAACTTGGTGCTAAGTCTGATTGGACTGAAAAACATGCTTAACAAAAAGAAAAATCTCTGCCACTTCCAGATGCAGTATTTTTTCACAGACAAGTCCAGTTGCTTAAAGACCATCACAGTCCATGTAATATAATCACTTAAGGGACAGAGTATCAGACATGCTTGAGTGGTTAGGATACTGGTCCTCTTCACAGCAAGGTCAGCAGGAGCTGCAATATTACCAAAACAATCAGATATTTTCCTCTGAGGCAAACAGCAGTTTTCTGCTGTTTCTCTTGCTGTGGATCGGGGATGCTGTAGCGGTAGCACAGCAGGATACAGCAGGAGTTGTTATGTCAGTGCGGGTACAGCAGTTCTACTACCACCTTTTGCTAAATGTGCTTTGTTTATCAATGATGTGGTCTAAATGGGAATACGGGTAATCTTTTGATAATCTTTTGTCTCACTCTGAGGTCCTAAAATAACAGTATTATTTAAGGCTTCATCTTGCAAAAAGGTATGCATGTCATGGACACACTGGAACATGCCCTGTCTGTACCTTAATTCTATAGGCTTTCAGCAGTGTTAGAATAAATGCTCTGGTAACAGCTTGTTACAGTGAGTGATGGAATATGATTATTTTATCATTCCTAGACCAGCAGGTCACCTGGGTCTTTGCACCATTTAAAGGCTCTTCTATCAGTTGCAGCTGCCCACTTGACACTCTTCAGATAATTATCCTGTTGCCTCAGAAGCCAAGTGCACGCTGCTGACAAACTGTCTGAGTAGGTTTGCCCTCGAAACCCTATTATACTTTGCCTCATGTAAGAGTCTGCCATAACACATTAACCTTTCATTAGAGATTAAGTTTTTGTGATTATTAAACTTCTAGTAGATGTCATTATTAAACTTTTAGTAGATGTTCTTCAAGTGGTACAAAGAGGGCCTCCAGTCTTTATTTGAGGTATAAATTGGTTAGATTTTTTGGGGGTGCATGAGGATTTTGGCTGCCTTAAATCTTGGCTGCTCCACTTAGAGGAACAAGCTGTGGCCAGACAGGTACCCCAAAGATGGAGGTACTTCTGCAAATGTTAGTCTGGTATGTCTATGGGACTTTTTGCAAGCCAAGAACATCTGACTTGATAATAGTTCCTAGGAATGTCAGTGACAGTGACTATTACATGTGGTCCTTGCTAAGACAGATTCTTGATGTAAGATACTTGAAGATGGTGCTGTCTGGCATTATTAGGCAGCATCTCTCATACTATGATGTGTGAAAGCATCCTTTCTTTGAGTCTGGCATTACAACATCCGTGTATAGAGATTAGAGTTCATGTATACTGTGTAATACCTTCTTTTTTTCTAATTGAAAGGTTCTACTCAGGAGCTTGGTTTAGATTTCTGAGTAATTATCTAGGTTTGTTTTCTTTGTGTCAAAAAAATTCTTTATTATTGCACTAGAAAACATCTTTTGTTGTTGTTGAGTGATTTTCTGCTTTCTTTTTAGATGTCCCAATAACATAAATTGGAGTTACACTGACAATTGGACTTAATTCTGGCAAACTTGTTCTTGATTCCTTCAATCACATACCCCAGGGTTCGGAAACTAGCAGGAGAGTTAGATTTTCTCTGTAAGTAAAAACCACACATTCTTAGAGTGACTCCACCAGTTCTGCCTGGGTGGAAAGTGAGCAAGGAAAAGAGGTTCTTTATCATCTTTATTTTCATTTTGGATAGCCAGGTATTATTCCAGAGAAATTAAAGGAAAGTCAAGGAGGAGTCTTTCTGGCTACTAACGGCAGGTTGTTTTAACATGTTTTCTCACTGATATGAAAGTAAAATAAGAAACAACACTTCCATAGGTTCAAAATGATTCATTCAGGAGACTTGAATCAGTGTAAGTATGGTTTGTGAACTGAAAATTTACATTGTGAAACTTTCTGCAGTACATTTCCTATGACGGACTACTAAAATATGCATAACACTGGTGAAAGGCAGAGTCCTTTACTAAATCTTCAACTAACGGATGGTTAAGGAGTGACTATTTTTATATGGGTTGTGCAGTCCTACCTGCCCATTTGAAGTATAGTCGGCTGCTTTTTTGGGGAGCCAAGCTGATAAAATAAAGTTTATATAAAGGTAAATCTAGATCTTGGCTAAAATAAAATTTATATAAAGGTAAAACTAGATCTTGGCTAAAGTAGCTTATGTATTTGGTAGCTCTGAAACTCAACTGTCAGAATTATGTGTATGTGTGTATGAAAGAGTTTTTTATGGCATTTGTCATTTATGGGAATTAATCTATGTGTTAACAAATTATTAATTTATAAAGAATGTCCATAAGAAGAAGCAATAGTAAATAAAATTAATGACGCTGTAAAGGAAAAATCTCCTGCATTTATAATAAAACCATAAATCACATGGCCATGCAGCAATCTGTAAGACAGCCAATCACTCATGAAACACAGATAGCATCTATATACAATACATTGGTTTAAACTCTTTAGGCTGCTGTCCCAGAGCATGTTTAAAGGGGGTTCAAAGTGTGAATGATGAATAGTTTTCCCTCAACAGATCTCTCCAGTGAAAGGGAGAAGAAATTTTGCTTCTAGCTGGAAGTTATTATATGCACAACTTTTATTCACTGACACAAAATTAATACAGAAACAGCCAGTGGTACAACCTTCTGTCTTTTAATCTGATCTGCAGACTGAATGTGCTTTGGAAAGGTGTTAAATTAGTATGTTTCCAAATGCTCTGGTCTTAGCCCTTTCCTGGTCTGCACATTTTGAATTACTGTGATCTCAGACAACTTCCACTGAGGTACAAAAAGGAGTATGAACAAATATCTAACACAAAGAATTTCTCCTCTACCCACTTTGTAATTGTATTTCTACTTTGGACTCTTGCCAGAAAAATTTTGGAGTTGGAAATGGCTCTTGATGTTTTGAACAAAAGTGCTATTTTTAGTAACCTTTATCTAAAACAAACAAGCAAAAGAAGAACATCTTGTCTGAAAATTCGGGAGGCATTTTTTACCCCTTTTCAGTCTTTCAATTTAATACATGTCTTGAGCTAGCCATTGTCTTCAAAATTCCGGATTTTATATATAGAGAAAATACTTATGCATACAATGAGATTCTCTGAAAATCTTTTACTTTTTAACGAGAAGTATTTTAATCCATTCAGTAAAGCTGTTAACCAAACATATTTTGAGAAAAATGGCAAAGTAATTTTTAATCTAAATGGTGCATAATTAAAAAAAATCAGTTGGTTTGTCTAATAAAAAGAAACCAACCTTATTTTTTTTTTTCTTATTGGAAAATATTTTAGCCAGCAAGATAAAATAATGTTTGAACTTTTCTAAATTTTATTTCAAAAATGTTTGCTGAAAGAACAAAGTCTTCAACAAGAATGATTGGGGTTTTATATCTTAAAAAAATGTTTCTTTTCTAAAAGGTGGAGATAGGGCTAATTTTAACACTTTTAATGAATTTGAGGATTCAGCCAATTTTAATGTTGAACACGAGCATGTTTCTGAAAGAATTTCCACAGTCACTTCAGAGTTTTTTGAAGACCATTGTAAACAATGGAAAGGTTATCTTTGACTTCAACTGGACTCAGTCCCTTGGGTCATATCATGACCATGAGCTATTTTATCTTTGTCAGGCCACTAATTAGTCTCCTATTCCTTTTGCCCTTCACTGGGTTTTGTCTGCCTAAGCATAGAACATTTTCCAGCATCATAGAATTATTACAGTACAGTATACAAGTTGAAAGCCTGTTTATGGTGTTTTTAAAAAGAAAAAAATAAGCTTTTTGTTCTAAAAAGTTTTAAATTATGTTCATAGAATGAATCATTAGGATGAATATCCCCTTACATCTTCATTTTGTGGTGGTTTTCCTGTCAGCTGAAGTATGTGTAATACAGAAGTTCTAGTAATACCAAAACGAGACATAGGAACAAATAACAGGTTAATAATTGAAGTTAAGATTAGAGTAAAACAAAGTAGAGGCAGGATATCTCTGATATATTATTAGTCAGACAGGATGAGATTATCTTCCAATAAAGTATAGCATAATACACAGAATTCAAGGTCATGGAGGGAAGAAGAAGAAAGCATAATTCAAATTCACATGATTTAACAGAAAGTAAAACAAATGTATATGCATGTATATCTAGGCGTGTTTAATAATCAAGATAGGAAAAGAAAATCTTATTTTGGCCAAAACACAAGAATATAAGTGCTTACTTTGATGGTATAGTAGCTTCCTCTTCTGTCAAAGTATGGATTTCTTGAGTGATTACTGAATTGTGTCAGTTTTACCTCTGGGTTCCCCTTTTCAAGAGGACTCCAACTGCCAGGAATAACTGATTAAATCTTTTCATCTGTCACTCATTTTTATTTGGGAGTGATGACATCTGCTGTTATGAATTAGTTTAATGGCAGGGGGGGGAAAAAACCCAAACCCACAGTCTCATTTTGTGAAGTCTGCAACACACCAAGCAGAATGACCAGAGAGTTACAGGGCACAAACTCTGAATGCCACATTTGATCTGTGCTATAATTTATGGCAGGTGCCACCGATGTCATAACTTGGCTCTGGAGAAACAGTTATTCTTTGACAAGTGCAGATCACTGGAACATAACTTCCATATCACTTGCAGGAATTCAGTACCCTCCCCTCCAAGAAAATGGATAGATCTGAACAGAACATGTTGAATAACACAGCTTGTCTCAGGACTGTGCTACTGAGTGACTGACAGATAAACAGATTTCTTTTTCACCCCTTTTGAAGTGTTGGTCTATAAGAGCACCTGGTAGGCTACATGACAGGATTCCAGCTAAGCTGTTAATACTCTGAATAGCGCAGGAATCTGAACTCAGCCAGCTGCGAGCTGGAATCATAGCGTATATAATTTGTTACAGAATTTAGCACTTCCACTTCTTGGACAGATTCTTCCTCCCTGCACTGGTACCACTGGGTAAACAGAAAAACACAGGGAAGTAAGGTGCTACTTACTCTGACAAAGGAAGAGAAGACTGAGAGGGACCTCCTGCTCTCATCTATTATTGGCAACCTGACTGCGTAACTCCTCTGACAATTTGGCAAGTTCCATCTTGAAATGATGGAAGGTATTTCCAGTGAAAAGTTGCTCCAGAACTCTTCTGTGCAAAGTACTGTAAGTTTTCTTCTAGTTTGCAACCTGAATTTATTCAAGAGACAAGCTACCCTTCCCTTGGCTCCATGGTATGTACGGCAGAAATCACCTCCCCTCTCCTTCCTTGTTTTGAAGATAAATCAGTCAAGGACTTTGGACTCTTCTCATACACATTCTCTAGATAAGTCTTATGGCCTTTCTCTGCAGTCTCACTGAATGCAGGCAATGAGAACTGTATGTCATATTCCAGCTGAGTACTAATACCTTATATGCTTCCTTATTTTGTTTGGATATAACCATCTGAATCTAGAATCACATTTATGTTTTCCAGAAATGTACCATGCTCATAAACACTCTCTAATCGATTAATGCACCCACCTAGTTCTCCTGTTATTTTTTCCAACTGATAAGCTCCAGCTTACAATAGAAATTTTAATTAGATCCTAAGTTCATGACCTGCCTTTTGTGCCACTTTCTCTATTTCAGTCCTTCAGGTCATCTGTTTCTTTTGTCTTTGAAATTCAGTCCCCTGTGCTGATCACAACCTTTGTGTCCTCTGGAAAATTTCTTTAACTCACTGCTCCATTTTGTGCCAAATGTCACCACTCAAAACAGTAGTAAGACTGCTTCTAAGACAGCTCTGGAGGAATTCTTTTTTTAACCTTCATGCAGGTAGGGAGCTTTCACTAAAAGATGTTATATGATTTTAGCCCCTCCTTATCCACTTAAATGTCTTGTATGAGTTGTTTTTGGTTTTTTTTTCCCCCACCTTATTGAATGTTTTTCCTGTGGCACTATGTTAAATATTTTACAGAGCTTCACAGTTTAGCTGGTCCACATGCATCTGCCCACATTTATCTTGGTCGAAGAGAAGCACTGAAGTAATGTGCCATGGCTGACCTTTGGCAAACCCACTTTGTATTTATTTCATTTTCCTTCAGGTCTTCAATTATTAAATCCTCTGAAGTTTGTCTGAAAGCCTTAAATGGTGTAAAGTCAGAACAATATCTCTATTTGAAAAGTGACAGCATATGGCTCCACCTATAACACAGTAGGTTGTATTCCAGTTCTCTGTCAATGCCTGAAGTTTGGATGAGATTCATATGTGGAGGTAATATCTTTTCTTAGATCAGCTAGTATAAACTGGGAAAAATGCACAAGGTCTGAAATAGAAGCAGCAAACTTCAAGGCTAAATATCAGTTAGGAACAATTGTTCTAAGTTTAAATAGATAAACCTCAGTGAGACCATCAGGGAGAAAAGTTGGTTCCTCTGTAGGAAATAGAAGAGGAGAGGTAATATAAGTTCACCTTATCTCTTACCATAAAGAGAAACAGGTTATCTGTCACTTGCTGGATGTGGTTAGCAGATGGGGAGAAAGGAAGAGAGAGGGAGATTGTAATCTGTCATTAAGTATCCTTACTGAGTTCATGGTTACTTTAGATTAACAGCAAAATTAATTTTTCCAATAATCATTCAATAAGACACTCAGCACCACTACTGTTAGTGGAAGGCAGCCATGAAATGTAACATAAGGTCGGTAATTCACTGCTCCAGGACAGACTGCTCTGTCTGATGGCTGATCCTGGACTCTAGGCAAATGCCCAAGTCACTGATGATGGTGTCAGACTCTTACAGTTTCTCTTCTTGGAGCTGCTCCACTTTATATAAATAATGCAATACTCTGGGCTTGAAAGACAGAGTCAACAGCATGCTTGTTTAATCTCCTGTATGACTCAGAGGGGTGTTTTGCGCTTTCCCACATATTGGATAGATTGCGTTACATTTTGGCTACCAGGTATTCTAAGGCATGTTTTTTTCATGCCAAGGGAGTTACTTGGAATTTATTTTGAAAAAATTTTGATTTCACTGCAGCCCTGACATAAAACAGATCTCAAAATCCTGCCCTTGTGTTTGAAACTGCCCAAGTTCAAAAAGTCTGAGAACTCACCCACAGTTCTGCTGTGTAATTTCAGTGGTGCCTAGTGGCAAGAAAGCGTAAGAAACTCTATGCAGAGGACTAGGCCACTACAAGGCATACAGAGGAATAATCAGAGCTCTTTGATCTTTGTAATTAAAGTGGATGAGACTTGGCATGCAAGACTCAGTCTGATACTACATAGAGATCAACAATATAGTCTAATCCAGCCTTCTGGTAGTACAGAGTCAATTGCATGAATATTATGTGACTTTAGAAGTTGCACAGATTTACTCTATAGACTTGCCAGACAAATCAATATTTTGAGTAAATGATTTTAACTTTAAAAAGCACGTAGATACCACTACACATTTGGAGGTTTATAGCCTGACCTGACAGTTTCACCTAAGAAGTTGACAAGTCTACAGTGTACCTCTCCTGGTATGGCTCTGACAGTTGCTTTTGCTCATTTGAAATGATTTAGAGCTGTTAATAGGTCTCACATAGTGTTGTCTTGCACTGACATAAGCTTTGGTATAACTGATCATGTTTCGGATGTTGTATTGTAGTAATTTACTTTGTTACCCTATCATCACCTTGTATTTTTTTGCTAGTTGGTACAGAAATCCCCATTTATATGGGGCTTTTTTTGCTTTATGTGAGCAATTGCATAATATGGCTGTGAACTGTGGTGTTTGTGACAGTGTATTTTGGGGTGTTTCTTTACTGTATTACTGTCAGGGTCTGGAGGACCTCAACAGGCCTTCACAGACCTGCCCAGTCTCACCTGGGACCCACACCCCTGCCCAGGCACCCCATCTCAGCTCAGACTCAGGAATCTGGTTCCTGCCTGAGCTTTGCTAGACAAATTCCCATCTCCAGCCCTGTCTTTCACCCTGTCCCCGGACAGACCTCAGACCTACATCATAGAGCAGAGTCATAGGTATCTTGTCTCTTGACCTGTATGCTGGATGTGCCTTAGACCTGTTTCATCCCCTCACCATTCTTGGGGCTGCTGATGGATGCTGTTACCAGCACCTGATGTAGGAACCTGCTTGGCCTGCCATTCTGAGATCCCACAGGAGGATGACTTCTTGGCGAAGGCATTGCCTGTGCTAGGGTCACACTTGGCTCCTGGTTCATTCCCCTGTCATGGGGCAGCCATACTTTTTTTTCTATCTGACCATTACTGTGGATGCAACTTCATGGGTGATAGCAATATAAGTGCATCAAAGATGGTAGAATACCACCATTAAAACCAGGAAAGAGTGTGTAAGAAAAGACTGCCTTGCCTACAGTTGGGGTCTCACTAATCTCTGCGCAATTTTGTAAAAAATGCTCAAAAATACTAGTGTTGGCAGTACTACATTCTACTTGTTGATGTGGAGTCTGTGCTACTAATACCTACAGACGGTCACTAAATCATCTCCCACACTGAGAAACCATGAACCGTCTCCCATGGCTGTCATTGGTGTTTGAGATGTCCTTAGATAAGTGGCTCAGAACAGTTTTGTTTCATCTGCATGACTGAAGGAATACCTTATTATTGTCAAGTACTTTAAGAAGGTGGAGGACAGCTGGACACAAAATACTCCCCCAGCAGTTAGTGGATTCTGATATTGCATGTGGTCAGTTGTGTAGATACCTTTATCTAAACTAGGTACCTAAAAGTAGATTCCTAAAGCCAAGCAAATTTCCTTTCAGTGTCTGAGTTCATGACAAGAACACGTGGATTATGTTGCAAATGTGCAAAGATTGTCAGTGAGGGGAGAACTTGAGGCTGGGGAAGGTAGCATCTGTGGAGATTAGCTCCATTGCTAATTTGATGCAAATAAGAAACAGAGCATGGAGATGACAGTTACCCTTCCTACTGTAGTCTGACAACAGTGACTCTTCTCAATCTGTTACCATTCAAACTGTGATTGGAAAAGAATAATTGTTGGGGTGATCCAGGGAGTACTTGAGTAATCATAAGTTTCTCTGCCTCAAGTTATTTCTAAGTTATTTGTAATTACACAAGTGATTTATAGTGAACTTTACACAGATAGGCTTCTCTAGCTATGGTGATGCTGTAAATAAGATGCTTATTTGCATTAGGTAACCAAGCCTTATCCTTCATTGAAAAGAAGAGAATTCATTTGTTACAGGCCATTGAAGATTTTAGTGGACACTTAACTGCAGTGGCCTCTGGGTAGTGCAGCAGGCTACAAAATGCCTATGTCTTTCCCCAGTCATGCTTGGTCATATGCACTTGACTACTTGAAGAAGAGGGTGCCCAGTCGCAGATTTCTGTTTGACTTCCATTTCCTTATGAGGACTACGTTTGTCTTTTGTGTATTGCACATTATTTTCACGCATGAGGGGAAGCAGGAATAGGACCAAAGAAAAGGATGAAGACTAAATTGCACTACAGCACCTGGTTTCTGTTTTTTACTAACACAAAGCTTCTCCCAGCTTGCAGGGCCTGCAGTACATGCTGTAAGCTCCCTCATAAAGGGGCTATGTTATGGATGCAAGATGCATGAAACAGGACAATGTGGGAGGTGCTGATGAGGTGTAGATGGTACTGCAGTCTTTCTATGGCCTGGGAAAGTGTTCTTACTGTCTCAGCATTGTCATTCTTGCTTTGCTACTCAGCAAATGCAGCCACCAACTACTTATTCAGGACATCTCTGTGGTGTTCATTTGCTGAATCTTGTCTTACTTTTCTTTATGTCCTTTTCTTTATGCCCAAGCTTTCACCTATGCTGTATGGATGTTTCTTCAGTTGTGTGGCTTTGGCCAGCAGGGTCAAGCTTCCTTAAGCTTGAAAATCAGGGTGATGAATGTTTTCTCTGCAACTAGACAGATAAATAGCCCACAGGATTTAAGGGTTTTTATTACCATCTTCCCTTCTGTGTCAGAGGACAATGCTGCTAGTGGTAGGGTCTATTTGGATGCTCTCTGTGTGCACCAGAAAGGGAGACATAGCACGGACAATTTCCGGGAGAAACATGCCAGAGAGAGTGCAAAAGTAGGGGACAAGGTGAAAACAGTGCAGTGTATTGGCCCTGTGAATGATATGTCTGAGCCCACGTAGATGGACATTACGCTGGACGATGTGACATTATTCCATCTGTATCGCTCCAGGTTGGCAAGCATATTTCTCCAACAAAGTCAGCTGTATCATGTCACTGGTCCTGCATAAGCTAACTGAAGAAATGTAAAATTATTGGACAAGAAAAACAATTGGAGAAGCCTGATATCTTGAGAACTAGCACATGTGGTAGTACTACCTTGATCTACAGCTTAAAGGAAGATTTGAAGGACTCACCAATGTGAAGCAAAAGTTAAGTACAGAAAATGTCCAGAATGGCAGACAGCATAGGGGCCCTATGCGAAGGATGTTGTTGGGTCCAGAGAGGAATAGAAAGCATGTAATACCAAAAAAGAAATATTTGTGAAAAGTCCAATGGAAATTTGGCACAAACAGACATCGGGGGACCAACACAAAATCTACCAGTGCAAAATTAACCTGCTAAAATATTTTGAATGAATCTGATTTTGCAATCTGAGTTTATAGTTGGTCAGTGCTTTGCACTGTGGAATTGTATTACCGGAACTGAAAAGCTGGCTTTGCTATTGCAAGGAAAAGTGGCTTAGAAATGCTTGCCTAAGAGGCTGTATCAGTGTACCCAATTTGTCAAAATACACTCTTAATAACTTAATAGCTCTCCAATGTAGAGAAGCAGTGGACAGATTATTATACCTGTAAAATCTGGGAAAATAGCCAGTGTAGATGAACTTATAGTTCAGCTGACGGTGAGAAAGGAATTGCATAAGCACTGCTATTTCCCAAGCTGATGTTTTATTCATATTAACATGTTCAGATCTACTAATTACACTTTAACTTGCTAAGGAAGTGGTGCAGTTGTTTCTTTGGTTTTTTAATTAATTAGTTCATCTACAAAAAAGAGTTTCTGTTAGTACTCCATTGAATTTTAAGCCAACTGCTTCATGATATTTGCAATCTTTTCATGTTCTGATAACATTTCAGGAAATCCCTTTATGGACATGAACATTTACATTTTAAATACTTTCTAATAAATGAGTGAGCTATTCCCAATTCTGTCTTACTTATTGTACTGAGCCATTCCTTTTAATTGTTCCTTTAATGATTTATCATATCCTATCTCATTGGCGCAGCAACATGTTCAGGATGCAAACCATCTTTTACATCACAGAATTTAGCATAATTAGTCCATAGTCCTAATGGGCTGCTTTGTCCTTGATATTCTATTGTAATACAAATAAACAATATTTCTGTTAATAAGTTTTATTTATTTTTAATAGTACTTAAATATTAATCTGCTTTTAAATCTTTGACTGTTGTCTAGAAATACCTGAGGGCTTAAATATACAGGCAGATCACCCATGATCTCTGATACCTTTTTCTATATGTTATTTTAGGCGGTGGAAAACGTGAAGAGCCTTGAGGTTGCTTAATGTGCAAAGGACAGTCTAAGTCAATCTCTACAATAACAAGTAGTGCATAACAAAAAAGCACCATTAGGGTAAAACAATTAGTGGTGAGACCCTGAAGTCCACAGACTGTGCAGGCTCACATCTCTATTACAGACTAGCTCTACTCTGGTCTGAAATTCTGTTAGCAGTTGGTTGATATGTACTGGGTGGGCTCTTGGAGCATATGCTTTGGTTTAGCCTTACCTGAAAGATCTTTTTTTTTTTTTTTTTTGTGATCTGAGAAGTGAACCAAAGCCTGGTAAGTGAGGGCAGTTGGGGAATTCACTTCGAAAGTGCCCTTTGGTTTCAAGCACCAGTACAAAAGTATAAACAACCTAAGTATATTTGAATTACTGTTTGTTACAGGCTAAGAAAGTGGATCCACAGAATTAACATGAATCAGATGATGTATAGTGACTTACTTCCTCTAGCAATATGTTTATCTATCCAAGCTGTTGAGGTCCTTTATTTCCTTTATTATTTTTTTTTTTTAAATACTAAACTGAGCTAATTCACATGGAAATATATCAGAAGATGAATTATGCAAGAATATAGTCTTCTGACTTACAGTTCATATTTCTTTTTGCAAGGGAAACCTAGGACCAAAACCCCATTATCTCAGACATTTGAAGTTAGACTAGGCAAAGCACTGCCAAGTGCACTGAAGAGTCAGAGTAAAATGGCAGGGAAGTGGATTAAATGACCTCATAGGTCTTTTCCATTTATCATTTTTATGGTTCTTTATCCCTATATATTTGCTTGCTTTTACTTTTTTTTTTTTTTGTGACTGATAGGCTAAAGTTAGGGAGACAAAATTCATTCTCAGTTTCATGTGTTTGAGGCCCACGTTGGGTGCACTAATAATAAAAGAATTGGAATATACAAAACAAGTGATGCACAATGCAATTGCTCACCACCCACTGACCGATGCCTAAGCAGCGATCCACCCCTCCCAGCCAGCTCCCCCCAATTTATATACTAGACATGACGTCACATGGTATGGAATACCCCTTTGGCCAGTTTGGGTCAGCTGCCCTGGCTGTGTCCCCTCCCAGCTTCTTGTGCCCCTCCAGCCTTCTTGCTGGCTGGGCATGAGAAGCTGAAAAATCCTTGACTTAGTATATACTTAGCAACAGCTAAAAACATCAGTGGGTTATCAACATTATTCCCATACTAAATCCAAAATATACCACTATACCAACTACTAGAAAGAAAATTAACTCTACCCCAGCCAAAACCAGGACAATGAGGCACAAAACTCAATAATGGAAGGGTCAGGGTTTTGGGTTTTTTTACCATGTTCAGCATTTCAAAATTGGACAGGTGTAATATGTTTGGGTTGTTTTTTTTTTTTTTTTTGTTCTTGAAGCTTGGTATGAGATTTGATGAAGGAAAGCTCTGACCTGAAATGATGAGTCTGGCAGCGGTAAGAGCAATCATAAACAAATGAAGACTCTGAAATGCCTGAGTCTGGGGAAAATGTGCCACTATCAAAAAGCAGCCCTCCTAGGCAAACCTCCTGTACTTTCTATAATGGTATTGTACAGCTTTACATTTACTGTGCCAGTTCCCATAATTTGCATAGTTTCTTTATGAGACCCAGCTAATACTTTTTCTTGAAAAGGAGACCCATCTTAGCTGACATTGTCTGGGTACCTGGGTCCTAAATATTTTAAACACAGACACTGGCAATATTGAATCTGGTGGCAACAAAGCTCATTTTCTGGCCAGCTATAAGTGACAAGAATCCCTTCTTCCTCTACGGTAAGGCCAAAAGGAGGCATATCTCAGTGGGGACTCTTAGTTTTGGCTACCATGCAAGCATCACAACATACTAAAAGCTTCTATCCCTCTCTAAATAAGCAGTAGATGTCTTGAGCTGAAAAGCAGTTTGCTGCCAGCAGATGGTTTGTTGACTTTTGTGCCATGCCTTTGTTTTGGCTCACCTCAAAATCTTAAAATGTTTCATTCTGGAGCTTCCTCTGAACATATTCAAGTGTTCTTAGGCTTCATTTTTATTGTATTGTTCCTCCTTTCTGATTTTATTTAACATTATCTATCAATGTCAGATGTGGTACTGACACCCCGTTATGCACGTTCAACACTTCCACACCCTGGATGCAGCTGCACAGGCTGAGGCAATGGCCACCACCATCCTGCCTCAGCTGCTCATCACCTCCCCCATCCTAGTGTTACAAATATTTTGATAAAAGTTAAAAATTTTATTTTATATATGAGCTGGGTTTGATTAAAGGGTAAAGATTGTAGAACATAGGGGTGTGAAGTTTGCAACATAGTTATAGAGACTTAGGAACATTACAAACTGTGCTAAGCATAATTATAAGAATACAAGTATTGTAGACAGTTAACCATAGAATTCTAACACAGATTGGTTAATTATAGTGGTTTGTTTTAAGAAATCGTTATGGACCTTAGCTCTGTTGCTTAGAAACCCTACTTTGATCAAAGTTCTGGTTAATGGATTATGTGAGCTCGACCAATGATTGTTTTAACATAAGAATATTAATAAGGTAGTATGATTAGAAGACCAATCATAGAAAAAGAATTAACATAGAATGTACTTTTGTGTAATCTAATATAATGGCAAGAATCGTACTGCACAGAATCACCTAAGAAGAGGTGAAGAAGCGGACAAGTGAGGAAGACTATGGAAGACCACCAGAGGGCTTCTGAGGACCACCAGAGACCTCCAACACGCTTGCGTAAAGGACATTTACATATGTATAACATTTTTTTGGAAATCTAGTGAATATGTATAACAGGTGTGTATTTAACCTGCACAGTTAGACTAGACAGTTGCACACGCTAGGTGGAGCAATCCCCCGTGTGCCCAGCGCTGCAATAAAGGAGTGTCTGCTTCTTAACTTCTCATTGCTATTAAGGAGTTTTATTCCGGATTTCGGCAACACTAGCAGCTACCTCCACTCCTGCTCTGCCAGCTGCAATGCTGAAAGGAGCCCCTGAGCTCTTCACCCAGTGCAGCCCGGAGGTTTAGAGAGTCTTAAGAGCAGGTCCCTGCTCACACAAATATTTTGATGGAAATGTTTTGGGGCAAGATCTCATGAGAAGCTCAGCTGGCGGGTTGAAGAGAGGAACGCTGAGGACTGTCACAGGGCCAGCTCACTGCAGCTAAAAACCACTTGTACCAGCCTGCATTATCTCAGACATGAAGGACAACATAAGTCTGTGTTTTCCTAATGCTCTTATTTGCTCTCTCTGGTCACACTGATGAACTACATGCCAGGTTTCTCTATTCAAATATTGTTTGGGTTTTGCCCCTGTTATAATTAACTTTAGAACAATACTTAACTCCAGGAATCTAGGAGGAAATGGTAAAAGTAACAAGTATTTTTAAATGAGCAAAACATCGACTGAAGGCAGCAGAAATAAAACAGTCACAAATACTCAAAAAGAACAAATGTCCATCATAGTGATGGATGTTTCTAGGTGGGGAAAAGGCTATGGCTGAGAGCATTTGCTACACTGGGTTTTGTGCAAATATGGCTAAGGCAGTGAGCACCCTGTTGCCAAAGCACCTTTAATATAAATTAAGTGATAGCCTACAGGCTGAGAAGAAAGATAAAATCAGTTCTATCATAGTTGGACATGCTTCCCAAAAGGTACAGATGATGTCTAACAACACATTTAAGTGTTACCATCCACTGATTCTCTTTCAAGGCACAGATTGCTACTAAGAAGTTATGTCTTCATGAGTATAGGACAGATGAGAAATAAAAATATTTTGTCAACTATAGAAATAAAAATCAATGCTGGCCTTAGACTTTGGGAACTCCAGGGTCCTGGGCCCTGGACAGTCAGCCTGATGAGCTTCCTTCAGTCTGCCAGCCGGTGAGTGAAAATTACTTCAACTTTGACAGTCTTATTCGTTTGCTCCTGGGTCCTAAACCCAATGTTTTGTTTTGGATACCCTATGGCCATTTTAAAGAATCTATTTTCTTAAACTTCCATTGTGGGAATAAAATTGCAGCAAAAGAGGAGAAATCTTTTTTAGAAGAGATTTTTTAGAAAAAACGTTTCCCACAAACAAGGCATTCTAAATTTTGGCCTTTTCTGCCTTCATCTCATTTTTAATCCTTTTCTACGCCTTTGGAGTATGCTGTGAGTGCAAGATTGTGGGCAGGGATGTGGACTTTAGGGTCTCCTGTTCCACAGTGTAAGAGCTCCTCAGGTGGCAATGAATGTCAGATTTTACAACTAATTTCCTTAGAGGTGGTCAAGCAATTTGCAAACTGTCCCAGAAGGGAAAGATTCCAAGTATTTTGGAAAGCACAGATAGAAAAAAAGAAAAAATATCAAAGGAAATTAAATTAATAGATATATTGGGGAAAAAAGAGGACACCCCCCCCCCCCATTCTAATAATTTAGTGCAATTTTGTTTGGTTAAGAAATATATTTCTGTTGAGATGTTACATCCAGGTTAGTTTAAAATTAGATCTGAATCTAGTTATGTTCTGCCCAGCCTACTTTAAATGCAGTAATTGTCCTTTATAATCAAGCTATTAGAATGACATTAAAATGTAATCCTCAGAAACAACATAGTCATTTATCAAAAGTTGCATTAGCCTGCTTGACATTTTAATTTACAAGCTTTTTATTGTTAGTTTGGTCTCTTGGTTACTAATTGCTTGAAGAACATGTCATTTTTCATGTCTTATATAAACAAATACAAGAAAAGGGGTCAAATTTTAATCTTGGTGATAACCAGCATAAATCAGAGATAACTGTGCTAAGTCAGGGAAGAGTTACCCCAGTATAAGACAGAGAGACATCTCCTCTCATATCTAAGCAGACACAAATGAGGGTTTTCTTCAAGCATTATGTAGGAAAGACATAATTTCTTTACTTGGATTAAAAAAAAATTACACTAGGTTTCTCTGACAGCAAAAGAGACTCTTTTTTTCTCTTTTGTTTCTTCAGTAGTAAAATCATATAGAGCATCATGCAATTTCTCAGCAGTTGTGTTTCTTCCAGTCAAGCTGTGTCTTGAAATGTTTCCTGTAAGGACTTGGATGTCAGTTTCTGAAGGCTATAAATAAGGACTTGAGCAGAAAAAAGAAGTAAAATCACCTTCTGCTCCCATTGGAAAAGCACTGGACTTGTGTTTTTTTATGAAATGGTATGTATGGCACACACTTATTTTATTGAAAAATAATAATTATGAGTTTTAGTGGAGAAAACTTGGCATTGATGTAGCGCTTATTGTCATTTTATTCCATTGTTAGGAGCGTGATTACCAGACTGCTTAATAATTTGCACGCTGTACATGAACAAATTCACCAAAATCCTCCTGTCAAATTGTCAGTGTTGAAAGTAAAATGTTGAACACATATAACCAGCTGACCTGGAAAGCACAGTACTATACATCAAATCAAAACTTGCCCTTTACATTCGAATCTCAAGCAATAAACCTAGAAAGAGTGATAAGCTAACACTGCAGAGGTGATATCAGAGATGTGACTTTTTTTTCAGAAATTTGGAGAAAGCAAGGGTGGCACAGCTATCAGTAGTGGAAGCATGAGGAATGCCCTGCTTATGTACAGAGCTTTTTACTTACAGACATTGCAGCATTTTATTTGGAATTTAAGTGTTAATGTTTTCATTTTATGGATAGGAAGAATGAGACTTTGTGCAGTAAAGTGATTTGTTCAAAGCAACTATAGCAGATCAAGGAATCCATTTATTAAAAAACTGCAGTGAACCTTCCCTATCCCATACTTACACTGGAGATTCAGACAGAAACTTTTGCTGAGTTATTCACTTCCTCCACATCTCCTTTTTCATCTTAATGTGCTTTCTTTGGCCACTCTTGGGCATGAACAAATGCTGGCATAAAATCTGTTGTTGTGATGTTTCTAATGCAGGAAAAATCAGGAAGTGTCAGAAATCTTTCATATTCTGCTTGTGCCACAGAAGCTCAGTAGCCCTGTAAATAAGGCTAATGTGGCTGTGTCACCAGTGAGTAACAACTTTTCTCTCTGTTTCTTCTATATTTTAATCTCATTCAGCCTACTATTTTCTGAATTGCCATAATCAGGCTTTGATAACCTATTTTAAAGGGAGAGGGAAAAAAAATACTCTCAGCATAGTATTTGACAGTCTTCACAGCTTTTAATGTGTATTTTAGGGAACGCCCATGTGTGTTATGAAAGCCACCTTATTTCTGCTCTATCATGGGAAGTCAGGGCATAAAAGAACTGACATATTATTACCACTCTATATCTCCTACAGACATACCATGATAAGTTACTGGCTTGCTCTGTATTTTTTTCTTAGCGTGTTCTCACATTCATACTCCGTCCTTTTTCTTGCTGTCCTTTATTTCCAGATAGCATTCAAGAACTTAATCCAAATAACCCAGTGAAAGACATTCACTTAATCTGTTAAAAATTCCTGATGAGACCTGACAATTCCAGACAAAATCTGCACATTTTGCATTTGTTTTGTAACAGCTTATTTATCTGTCTCATGTCCACAAGTCTACAGTTCATCTTGTCTACATTTTTTTTTGTTTTTCTTAGTTTTCTTTGTAAATATATCTCCACCAAGGCCCCTCCTAAGCAAGCAAGGGTTTCTTCAAGACCCAGCCCTAAATCTGTAGGACTAGCTGGACCCAACTTCATATTTTATTATGATTGAAATTCCTCGTTCAGTCCGAATTCAATGGCATGGTACTATCTGAACATGTCAATGAATTTGGTCTAAATGTTTGTTTTAAAAAATGGGAAACCATCTCTTGTGGATTTCCTGGACCAGTCCAAATCCTGTATCACCTCCCACCATAGGCAGGAGATACTCATCCTCCTTTTCTTCAGAAGAGGAGTTTCTAGGATTTGTAAGCAAAGGTAGAAAGCTGTACATGCTGGAAGTTATCTGAGTGGTGGGGATGGAAGAAAATGGGAACAAGGAGATGGGGGAAAACAAAACTATGAAAGTGGAAAAAGTGAAGTGAGTGCTTTATTTGTATACCCTCAGTAGCCCATGCATGGCTTGGAAAGTCTACGTTCCCTGGTCCTCGGTTTTGAGCTGGGTTTTCAGACTGACTATAAATGACTGAACAGGCAGTTTTAATTATAGTAAACCACGACAACAGAAATGAATCCTCATGGTTAACGGGTCATAAGACTACATCGCAGTCCTCAGGGACTGAGAGGGCGAGGACTGAAATGCTTGTAAATAGTGCAGGTGTTGAAAACCAATATGAGGTTATATAATTTCTTGACCAGAGAAATGCCAGCACATATCTTGCAGCATTGTTGTGTGTGACAGTAAATTTCTGGTGGCAATTTACAGGCAGGGAAAAAGGTCTTTGATCTCACTACAGTTGGCAACCTTTACATTTCATATTCACTCATCACCGTCTCAGGATGTACTAGTTTTCACACAGAAGTAATAAGACTAAGAAAAAGTGGCCAACTCTGCTGCTAGTTTTTAAGAAGAGACCCACAGAGTTTATGTGAATAAATATTAGCCCATTACATATGAAATATTACTGTTATTAGTTTCAATTTGTTAATTATTCTTGCATGACTAGGGATCTAAGTCCCACAATTCTGTATCTACTGTTTAACTGAGTGACCAAAGCATGACAGGAGAGCAGAAAAAATGATGAATAGCTAACGATAATGACTGTCAGTCAAAGATAATTGGTATAGAAATAGTGGCATTTCTATGATTGAGAAGTAATCCATTGTCATACATCCATGAAGACATAAGATGGGTGTCAAAAAACTGCTTACCACTGGCATAGGTTAATACCATTTCTCTGAACTGATTTTTGTAATACATTTTGTAATTTTTGTTCACTGTTGATGTCCATGTTTAAAGCTGGATTTGTTTTCTCGTCTCAAACTTGCTGTATTATGTAAGATGATCCTTGGGGCTCAATTTGGGCATAAGAAATAGCAAATTTTATGAGGTGTTTGAAAATACATGCAATAATTTCAGGGCAAGGTTTTCAGGAACAATTTTCTGTTTTGTTTTTGTTTTACTTTTCTGAAAGAACTTGTGTTTCTATAGTGCTACAGAAATATTACTTCTATAATTGCTCACTCAAGCCTCTGAAATGTTACAATATTGTAATTTCAAGTCAAATGATAAGACATTCCATTTAAACCGTACTGTTGCTGTGAGCTGTACTCAGGTTCCTCTGTAATTTATTGCCCTCCTTATTCTCAGCAAGCGTAAGCAAACATGAAATCGTTTTCTGTAATTATATAAAAAAGAAATATAAGCAATGTTTCAAAACCTTCTATGAGATGGCAAGGTCAACCATATGCCACTGAACAATTTCCTGAGCATCTGTTCATTTTGGCTATCACAGTGTCCAACAGTGCAGATATGGTATAAATAATAACGACAGTACCATTTACTGGGGTCTAAACCTGCAACTGTGTGTTTTGCAAAAGTTCTGTTGAAGGACATAGAGTTTTGAACATGGAAATTTTGTGAGGCTGGGCTGTGATTTTAGACTGATCATAAAAATAAGTATCCTGCTTGACCTTCACTGCAACAATGTGCAAGTACAGCCTGAAATCAGACATGTAGCTACACAAAGGGAAACACAAAGAGTTAGTATATCCCAGCACAGGGAATTAGCTGTCCTCTTCATAGCTGGACTTTGCAGAACACGGGGGTTTGAAACGTGATGGGCTGCAACACTTGGCACCTGTTAACTGGTGCACAATAAAAATCTGATAGGAGAACTCACTTCTAAGTGTGGCGTCTCAGCCTGTGACTTTCACAGGTTGCTTTTAATGTTAAGTTCATAAAGGACATCAGGAAACCAAAGACCTGTTAGTTCACAACCCCTTTTCACAGAACAAAGTGTCACACATTTTATCCTGTCGTGACATTATTTTTTTGTTGAAATTTCCGCTATTTCCTGGTATGTCAGGTAAGAGAGACATTATCTTCATAGCTTTTTTGGTGACCCCTCTAATGTAAGTTCTCATACAGAAACATATTGTTATAACATCATGAGAAGGGCCAGAGTCGGCCAGAAAGACTTGGTCCCTATTCAGGTCATTTGTGTCTTCCTTGGGTTTCCTGGCAGCTGTTCCTATGTCCCTCCAGGAGACAGAAACTCTACATACACTAACAGCACACAGACCTTGTGTATAGCTGCCAACACTGCTGTCCTAACCAGAGACTGTGCCTCTCATGCTGTCTCAGGCAGGTAAGACTCCGAGCAGGGGTATTTAGTGTCTCCCAAAGGCTGTAATTTTACCAAGATCAATTTACTGGTGTGTCTGTTCCAGCCTCACTGAACAAACCAGGTGCTTCAGGATACCTTTGCGGCTGAAAATTGTGGTAACATGCTGCAACAGCTCCTCTGGAGAACGCAGGAGCTGGCACACATCTGGGTTGTTGACAAGGCACAAGCAGATGTATTTGTGGTCCAAATCCAGATCTAAGCCTGTTGTTTTTCTAGCCCTGTGCAGGAGCACGACAAGCTGCACAGGCAAAATGGACTCAGTACTTGCTTGAGAGAGAAAAAGAATGGGGCCATTTGTTTCCAGCTGAGGAGACAAGCCTTTAATTATGACTGTTGTAGTGAAATTTGCCTTTTCTTACAGTTCCATAAAGAAGTGCAGAGAGAAAAAAAATAAGAATAAGAGAAATTAAAAACTCCTCTGTATTTCAGTATAACTAATACTTAAAGTAAGGTAATGAATAGAAAAAAGCTGTGTTTTGAAAGAATAAGAAAAGTCACCTGGGTAATTGAATTGTTAATGAGTACCAGTTGTAATGAATAGATTTCATCAGAAAAGCAGAAGTACAAATATTTGCTGTCTTTTGACTGATACTTCCCAATCTTGTGCATTTCTGCCCCATCCCTTTCTGTTGCCTAATAAAAACTAATGATCATTTCCATGATGGGATAATGCGTACAGTGAGATAATGATTTTAGTTTGATCTAATTTAATTGTGATTAAGGTAAGTAGCATTTTTTTGTCTCTGGTAGCTCTGATTCTCCTTTTGTGATGAGAGAGGTATCAGAATTAAACTGGAATCAACTGAACTGCTCTTCCCACATTTACATCTAATGAACACCTCATGGAGAATTAGTATTCTAGCTGCTTTCTCATTTTGGTTTATTTGTACTCGGGTTAGAAAAAATGTACATAAAATGTATCCCCTTAAGTGCTTAAACCTTACTAGAAAAAAAAAATTGGGGGTTAAAAAGGATTAACACTACTTTCTGCTATTATCTTAACTACATGTCAGTGTTTACTGTCTTACAACATGGTAAGACACGGATGGCCAGCTAGGGTTTTATGGGATGCCTTATGGGGTGTTTTTTTTAGCCTCGAGCAATGCCAATCAGTTATTAGGTCAATTAGATTGGGATATTGCTACATGTTTGTGTAGGTGGGGATGGGAAGCATAGAGACAGATATTGTTGGCAGAGTTAATTGAGTGCATCTATATACATTGGTTCTGAAAAGTTGGCTGAAAACAGAACTTGTCCCATGTATACATGGAACATATTTGTTCCAGATTAGGCTCGGTGGGAAAAAAATCCATTTCTGAACTCTTGATGACTTCTTTGTCTTTTCTTGAAAGAATGAAAGTATTATAATCATTTGCCCTAATGGAGGAAAAGACAAGAACTCTATAGGGAAACAGACAATCTTTGAAGAAAATGCTGGTTAAGACATTTTTGACCTCCTTCCATTACATCAGCTACATCATGACCAGCTAACATGTTTTTTAAGCACGATTTCTGTAGTCCACGTTAGGAGTAAAATGTCTACTGTTGTGCTGGATAGATCTGTACCTGAATCCCTTTTCCCTGCTGTAGGCAATTTCTAAGTTACTGGTGGTCTGTAAAAGAGCAGTTATGTGACCAAAATTCCCAACATAGGAAAGAGTTATGAAACTATTGCCTGAGCAACATATCCCACCTGGGTATGAACATACATTGTTTTTCATACACCTATCTCAGTGACTGTATACAGGCTGGCAAACATGGGGCTCTTTTGTGTGTAGAAGTGTACTGTGACATATGGTACCATATAAGGTTACCTTGAACTTCCTGTGTTAGGATAGGCAAAGACCTCTTATTATTCCTTTGATTCTCCCCTGAGGGGAAAAAAAAAAAAAAAAAATCCTGCTCTCGCGAGTAAAGAAATCAATCACTGACTACATTGAGAATTAATGAAATAACCAGGATCCAAGGATTTTGTGTGTGCTCTAGATAAATATTAATATGATGAATCCTACTGCAGTGATATATGTATCATAAGCAGCTTCCTAAGATTGACAGAAATATCAGTTTTTCATCCAATTGGTGCTAGTATTAAGGACATCATCAGGCTTAATAAATAAATGACAATAAACCATTATTGAACATATATTTTAGCATTTGGCTTTAATGATGTGCTAGGTCTGTTTGATGGGCATAGGTATAAATCTGCTCTGCAATAGTCCCAGACTCTTCCCTAGAGGAAAAAAACATAGGAAAAGTGGAAATGAGATTGAATTTTGTGATTCCTCCTGCCCCATTTTTAGTTTCAAATGAAACTCTTTAAAGTAGAAAGTAAACAACTTGATCAGTCAGTTACTTAGCAGAACTGAAAAGGTTCTGAGTGTGCACACCGGAATAAAGACATCTTTATTTTAAGGTGTTAATACTTCTCATGTGAATTTTCAGCTCTGCTGAAATAAAAAAGTATAACTGAGAAGAGAATCCAAGATAAAAATATTAAAGGAAAGAAGATCAATAATGTTATTTTTGTTTTTGAAAGGAAGATTTGATATCTCAGAATTTCTCTACTCTGTATTACGTGGTTAAACAACATGTTTTCTACATAATTTATATGTTGTAAATGCAGTCTCAAAATTATGACAAGCATTAGTACTGTATGCTTATCATTTGTAAGAAATGGAACATGCTCAATGTTTAAATTAGTTTTGAAACAAAAATTTATTTGCACATGGTAATAGTAACCAGAAAGGTGAAGTACACACCTAAAAACCCAGCAAGCAAACTTCTAAACTCATGATTCAAGAGAAGTTTCTCTTGGAAAAAAACCCAAAACCAAAAAACCCCACAAAACCAACACCACTCTCCCCCAGCAACTTTAAAAGTATCACTGTGAAAACAGTTTTATCTTTTCAGTAGCTGAAATAGGCAAACAATTAACAATAAGTTACAAAAATAGATAACAAAGTATATGAAGGTGTTTTTCTCTCACTGGAGGGATTGATCTTTCAATACTAAACAATATGCGAATTGTTGGATGTAATAAGGCCATTTCAAGATGCAGACAAGTGGCATTCTTTGCATCTTTCTTCCAGTTTCCATCCCTCTAGTGCTGTAGCCCTTTCGTTCGTGCAGGTGTGGGGAAGGTGAACATGCAGGTGCCCTGCAATCCTCCCACCACAGGCAGATAATCACAGTCAGGTCTGAAGCTGCCAGCTACCTGAACCTCCATGTTATGAACTGTTTTGTCAGTCAGGCTACCACTGTTTTTTTTTCTTTCTGTCGCTCCTTAGAGAAGCTGCCAAAGCAGTGGGAGCAGGGTTGGCGCACTAAGGAGGTAGGCTTTATGCTGGAGGCTCAGTCCTTCAGACCTGGGTCCAACCTGCATCCAGTCAGGCGGATTTTCTTTTGTGAGACCTGAACAAACAAAAACCTTACATTTAAATAGGTTTAAATTAAGCAGAAACAAGAATGATTTGCCTGGGTTGTTTCAAGTTCTTTATTGCTCTAAACTACTTCCTTTCAGCCTTCTCAGAAGCTACTTCAGCTGAACAGGCAGTGATGGAGGGTCCTTAAAGACAGCGTTCACAGTTTTGAAAGAGCAGCAAACAGCAGCACTCAGAACGTTTAAGAAATGACTGATGAGATTTTATGGTGCTTAGGAGAGAAAATATCTCAGTATTCATATGTAAATCTCAGATATTCACCAGAATGTTGCTTTTTAAGTACTGCCATATTTTTCTTTGCAAGTGCATATGTAGTAAGTAGCTGGAGGTAATGTTCCCTCTAGAGACTCAGAAATTTGTTTTAATGTGAAACAAAAATGTCAGAGTACTAAAGCTCTCAGGCTTTTTCTTCCTTTGCAAGGAAAGTCCTCAAGGGAACATGGATAGAAAAATTCATTCTAAAGAGATTAACAAAATCCAATTAACCTGGTAAAATCATTAAGTAAATTAGCAAATTTGGTAATCAGAATGTTGTCCTTTTTGTTTGCTTAATTCTAGCATTAATAGCTTAACATGGTAAATGTTTAACAAAGAAGAGCCCTCTTTTTTTGTCACACACAAACATAGATAAGTTCATGCATTTAGAAGACTTTTGTTTAAATTGAAGAGACTCTGAAAGAAGTTCATCATAGTTGCTCATGAATCAAAGTTGATCAACATCACCTCGTTTGGATATGGAAAGCTGGTGGTTTTGTATTTTATTATATTGTGTGTATATATACACTATGTACATACATAAATATAAATATAAATGTGTATTCATATCTCTGCATCTGTACATTTTTTTTTAATGTGTATATGTGTATGCATGCACACACACAGGTGCTCATCAGATCTTAAGTTTCTGGTAGGTGGATAAATTAGAGCCACTCACCACTGAAAGTAAGAAAAGTGTTCTCCATTTACTTTCCCCAAAAGGGTAAATTTCACACTTTAGACAAACCTACAAACTCCAGATATTATTTATCCAAACTTTAAAGCTTCACATTGAATTTAATGTGAAAAAAAACCCCAAACAACCCACTAACAAACCCCCAACCCTCTACTTCTTTCTGAAGCTAACACCATAAATAGTGACTATATAAGCAGTGCCCTGGATGTGCCTTAAATTTGGATCTAAAGCAGTCATTGTAGGGCAGAAGAGACTACACTTGTTTTTCAACAGTCTCTCCACTACTGTGATGGATCAATTGTCGTTGTTCCTAATGTAGAAAAGATTTGGCAACTGGTAAAACCTAAGGTAACTAGTGACAGGCTGGTGTCTAATGGCACTGATGCTGGCTAGCAGAGCCTGTCCTCACACTCCAGAGAAGCTTTCTGCCACCCAGACCCAACAATCCCAAACCCCATTTGTCCCCCTCCAATTTGCCCTAAGCCACATCCACCCTCTTTTCTGTGGGGAGACATAAGTGCCACTTCTGTAGCAGTTACGACTTTCCATCACATTGGTGGTCAGGGTCATGAGGACCTGGTTATGGTCGGGGGTGGGGGGGAAGTATCACTAGATGCCTAAGTGCATTTAACGCTTTGATGCAGCTGAAAGGGATCTCCACAAACAGTTAGCCATTGTTTTAGGCAGGTGAATTGATTCAGTGATACTCAGTGGCATGAATAACAGGAATGGACAGCTGCGTGCTGGTTTAAGGAGTCCCATCATACAGAGCATTCTGTGTCTCTTACCACAGCTGTCTCTCAGACCATGAGGAAAACAGTGAAGGACCCCATGGACACACTGGCAGAGCGGGCAGCTGTCCTTGTCCCACTCCCCATGTCTCACTGTGCCACAGAATCTGTGATGTTAGGAAATAACAGCAATAATAAAAAAACCCCCTAGGAAGTAGAATTACATGTCTTGGAAGTAAGCTTGCTACTACTTCTGGGAAAAAAATTCCACTCCACATTTTGCTCACTTGATACTTTTATCATGTTCACAATGTCTACCAGTGAAATACTTTGGACATATGCAGAAAGTCCCCAGGAAACAGGTTCCTCCATTTTGGCAGCAGTTCCTGTTCAGCTCACGGGCTACAGTCAGAAATAAGAAGTTATTGCAGGAAATTTGTTGAGCAAATAAGGCACTGACTTCAGCTGCAGACAGCTGGGCCACCAGTTTAAGCCTGATGCTTTTAAAATTTGCTTTGTTTGCGTATCTCGAAGACTCTACACAGTTATCCCCACTTGTTAGAGGATTCAAAAGGTCAAAGACTAAATTAAGCAGCATCCTCATAAGTTTTAATTACTCCTTCAGTAACAGATACATTTGCCTTCAGGCTTTCGTTTTTGTTCCTGTGCTTAACCAGAGAAGAAAGTTTGTAGAGACACTCAGTCAAGGCCCTGACTTTTCATATATTCTTTAAAAACATAGGAGGAGTTACTTTCTTTGATCCAGTTTTCTGGCTACCAAGTCTGGAAAATACATTCAAACCCTGGTGTCTGAACAGACAACTACAACTGTCAATTAGACTATATCTGGGCTAGACAGGTCTGGATTCTTAATAAAAGGGAGTGGGTAGGAAGGTAGCACCAAGAAGAAAACCGTCTTCACTAGTGTGTATTTTCAGAGATGTTTTGGAAGATGCTTCCAGGTAGCGAAGAGAGACAAGTGTCATATATATCTAGTGAGCAGGCACTGCACATACAGCTGCAGTTGAAGTGGGTAACACACATCTTACGTCAAGTGTAAAAGTATGAGTTCTTTATACTCTCCATGGGAGCTGGGGGAAATGTTAGGAAACATAAAAGGAAATAATGCGCTCTGAATCAGGGCAATAGCTTTCAGCATGGATCCCTTCATGTTCCCATGGCAAATAAAGTGCTCCAACTATTAACAGCACTGAGAGTAGGCTAAGGGAGGAATCTCTATTACTGCCATTTCCTTTTTTCCTCTAGAAATTTAGAGTTAACAATTTAGAATTTTAGAAATTCTCTTCTCCCCAGAGGAAGGGAAGAAGAGAATTTACAGCTGGCAATACCAGTGCTGCTGATGCATGTCCCAAGGCACAGACCAGGGGGTCTGAGATTGGCATTTGAGGCTCTGTGTATGAAACACAGGGAGCTGTTCTTTACACACTGTCTTCCTGAGCTTGAAACTGCCCTCACATCTCAAAATCGGGAGAACAAGGTAAAAAGTGTTTTTTCTGATCATGTACTATCCCATGTTTAACTGGCTGTACAACCTGAAGTTGTTGCATCACCTCTGAAAGGGGGAGTATTCGGCACAAGCTTCTGAACTTCCTTTTTTTAAAGGAACATCTGCTTCCTTTTTTTAAACAAAATCATCAGCCCCTTCTAGCTTTCTGCACAAATCAACAAAAGTAACGAAATTATGATGCGACACTTCCCATTTCTCCATAGGACCAACGTTTTTCAAGTACTTCGATGGATATTTTAGCAGGGATTTGTGATGTCTTCAGGAGAGCAGAAGATTGCATTTGTGTTCATGAAAGGGCTTGCTAACTGTGTTGGTGATGGCTGCCTGCATACTTACAAGGCTTCAGAGGTTCAAGGACTCCCTGCTATTTGCTAAAGAAACGACACTGTGGTGTAAAGGTCCTTTGCACAAAGTCTGCATGTTTTCATTAACATGTAGGGCTTTTGTTTGTCATTTGTTTTTAACTAATATAGCTATCAGTATATACCAATGCCTTTTGTGCATTTGATTGTGCATTTAAAAGATGGTAACAGAAAGTATCCTCTGGAAAATGGGCTATTATGTGACTTGCATACCCTTTTTCCCCCTCTAGAGACACCTTCACAGTGGACATGAAAATCAGTTATATCCTCATGTGATGAACAACTTACCATGTGTTAAACCAATGAAAAGTAAGACACCAGAAGAGTGTCTCCTTTTCTTCTTGGAACTGAAGTTATTAATTTCCTTAAAAGTGTTTAAAGACGTGCCATGATTTTCCTGATTTCGGGAATTGTTACAGTTTTCCCCTTCACACCCTTTAAACATAAATTAAAGAAGGACAGTGACATTCTTGGGAGAAACTAAACCACAGAATTAACATATGACACTATTTAGAAAAATTTACAGCATAAAATTATTTCTTATGAAAGTAATGAGCATCAAAGCTGTAATTTTAGAAAGTGATAGAGAAGCTGATGCATGTTTTATATCTTATGTTAGCTATTTCTCTTTCTACTTCACAGTTCAATCCAGTGTTATTACATAGGTTCAGGAGGTGGTAGAATGGTAAAATAAAAAACACTGGAATGTTTAAAATGTTAATTTTGTTATTTACATGAAGAGTAATAAGGGATCAGGGCACATACTGTGGGTCCTGAACAGGCAACAGATAGACCCTGTAACCAGAATCTGCTCACTTTGAAACTCCATATGGTTGTCCCGCATCCTTCATCATGCAACAGAGCCTGCCTCACTGAAGAAACCAAAGAGAGCAACATTGCAGAAAATCTTAAACCTACAAATATGAGGGTAATGTCACTCACAAGAGTAACCCCTTTCATGCATTAGGATATCTGAAAGCTGAGACTATAAGACAATAGTTATTGTAACACTAGTTATTTACAGGAGGGGGAGGGAACAGTCTTCAGTACTTTCTTTGTTTGATAGAACCACTGCCCATTAAAAAAAACCCAAGAAATAAAGTTTATGTCTTACCAGTTTCAAACTGGAGCACTTGTAAAGGTAGTGACATACTTAAAAGAAATCTGCAACACAAAGAAAAGATACGTGAATAATGAATTAACAAAAAACTTATTAAATAACAGCATGGAGTTAGTGAAACCTAATTATAACTATAATTTTTGAACATATAAGGGGAAGGGAAGTAAGCCATTGTCTAGGTACAACACAATTATTATTGGAGAAGCGACCCCCCCCCCCTAGTTTTAAGTAACTACTAGAAAAAGAAGTATGAAAGGTACAAAATAGAAGAATTTACCAAACAAAATTAATAGATTTTTTTTCTGTAAGCAGTAGCAAACATTTTTAAGACTACACTTCTATTTTTTATATATATATATAAAAATACATTTTCTTACCTAAAAAGCTTCATTTTTTTTCTCTCTAGTCTGCCTCTATTTCACTCCTTTCCTTGCACATGAAATTCCTCTGCTATAACTTTACACTGCTAGGTACACAGAATTAGTTTGACAGGAAAGTTTTGGTGAAATATAGAAATGAAAGGAAAGCCAATCCTCTGCTTATCAACCAAGAAAAAATTGGTGTATGTCACTCTCTGAGCTTTAACAGTGTACTCCCTGCAGCAAGTCATTTGCAGACGATCAACACCTTTCTACTCTCGCCTCCCATTTCCCTACTTGACCTCTCTTCATTAACCCAGCAATTTGCAATAGCATTGGGTGGTGGATTTATCACAGGACCTGCTCTTAAGCGGTCTCTGGGGGCAACAGAGCTAAAGGTAAATTGAATTTCCTATATGAAGGCCTCTTTTTCTTTTTTGTCTTGTCTTAAAATGTAATATCATTGCTATGACTCAGGTCTGGTTAATGACACAAATGTAGAGCTATGTGGTCAACTTACTATAATCCCTAGAATAAATCAGAAATTGATCTGGAAGGTAATATTTTAGACTTGATTCTATTTTAATAATTTCTATGTTCTGTATGGCTTTTTGGTTTAGAGTATTACACGCAGTATTTTCAAGATTGGTTTATTTTAGCTTGACAATATTAGGGTCTCAATATTGCTGTCCTGGGAGGTGAGAAAAAGAATTTTGAACCTAGTCTGTTGTGACCTAATCTAAACCAAAAAGACATTATCTGCCAGAATTTGCCTCGCTTTAACTAAACAAATGTCACTAAACCGGTGCAAGTTTGCGTGGAAACAGTCGCAATAGAACCTATTACCCTCTTGGACATTTGCATGCCTCAGAGAGCATGTCTTTCACGTATCATTTGCAGTAATGTAAAACCTTTGCCTTTTTGGAATAACTGGTTGGCCCCACCACAAAACTTTTTTCAAACAGCTGAGTTAGGCCTGAGCCTCTTGGCTTCACTTATTTTGCATTCTGTTTCTTGATAGTGCTTTTACTTTCTGGCTTCACTTTTCCAAAGATTGCTCTGCACTTACAAACAGACCAGTCACTGAATTTCTACTCAATGAAGACCAGGAGTGTCACACGACTGTGTGGTACCAGGAGTTTAGTTTAACAGTAGATCGACATACCAGGAAGAAGACACATGGGCTTTACCTACAGGAAATACTTTCCAGGTTTATTTACTGGACTCTGGAAATTCGATCAGAGATGGAGCCAGTGTAACAGTCTTGGTGCTTGTTTGGCATTGCCCTTGGAGTTCAGTCAGGAAAAAGAGTGCCTATTTAAGAGGCATAATGAGCAAGGAGTAGCTTTGCTCTATTGGACTGATCTCCCAAAGCAATTCATTGCTCCGCTAATGATTTACTCCCCAAACCTGATGCTATCTCTTCCCACCATACCTTCTGTATACACACATACAAAAGACTTTGAAACAATCCCCAGCATCCTGGGACAATTTAAGGAGAATAAGACTTGCAAATTGAAGCGGTGGTCACTTCTATCAACTTTGATTTAGGTTAATGATTGTAAATAATAATTAGTAGTTGATATTTAAACACCTTGTCATTGAAAGCTCCTCAGTGATTTACAGCACATGTAGGTCATTTAGATGAACAGTTCCACTCATTCCAAGGCAAATGAGCAGGATTTGTGGCTGAAATCTAGGGCCTTAAGCACGGCTTAAACTTTTGTATGCCTTGAATAATCCCACTGGAAGTGATTCAGTGTACTCTATCACATTTGTCTTGTGTGAATTACTGTTTCACCATTTAGCCTCTCAGGATGAAAATTCTGACACCACACATGATAGATAAATAATTTAAAACCCTAACATTTCCTTTTTTATTCCTTACAACATCTATCTATTTTTAAAATTATAATTAATTAAAAATTAGGATAAATATGCAGTTGCTGTAGTGAGCCCTGAGGAGTCTAGGATTACCACAGGAATACTAAGTGCAAAATGAGCTTGCTTAGTTACCAGCCATTACTAGGGATTTCAGAGTCCTTGCTACACTATTTGAATCAAAGCCCATTTATTTTGTCTACTATCCTGTCATTTCTTTAAAGTTTGGTTTTTGCTAAGGTTTATTAGTAGGAAATCTATCTTGACTGAACATTTTCTTAGAAATCTTCATGTAAAATCATCTTACTGAAGATTGTTTTGAAACACTAACCACTCTTTTAAACTTCTTTTCTTTTTAGTAAACAAAAGGTAGCAATAAACCTCAGAGATAAACTTTTTTTTTTATGCTTTCTTGTTAAAATAAAAATAAATATTTCCTAATTTCTCTTTTGATTTCTTTTAGATTTTTCTGCAAGTCAAATTTGAAAGGTAATGCTTTTGGGTAGGTGCCATAAAACTTAGCAGCTTTTTAAAATCCAACGGCTCTCGGGGTGGGAGTGTGTGTATATGTGCCAGGGTGGAGGGCATCGAAATAGCAAGGCAGTTAACACAAAGACTGTTCGAGTTTGTCATTGTTGGGTCTTATGTTGCCCTTTGCCTGAGTCTGTAAAACCTGTGTCATTTCTCAGAAGCACAGATTAAATCTCAAGAACATTAGACCATAATAGTAAACTCATAAAATTTTTTTTTCAGTTCTATCAATATAAATTACAGATTTCCTTAACTTGCTTACTTCTGACATGAGGTTTGGAGTTTCTCTCCTGTTGGTGTGTATTTATGCCAAGGGTATGATCAAATCCAATACTCCTGTGGCACAGTAATGATTGAAACCCCTTAGCTGCATTCTTACCATAACTTAGCATGAGTAAGGTGAGTAAAGCTGGTAAATTACACCTCTTCCAAAGACATCCTCCAGAAAGTGCTAATGTTCCCTTACCTACGTGTTGTTGTTTCATATCTCTGTGGTTCAGTTCCCCATTTATAAAACACAGATGAAAGTTTTCCCTTGCATCGGAAGAGCATTATGAGCCTATATTCATTCATAAACCCGATGAGTTACATAAAGATGTTCATAAACATATTGCTGAGAAAGTAGTGTCATAAATGGCTTCAGGATAATGGGCCTGCCTACCTAATGGTTAAAACAATTTTCAAAGCAGTTACTAAGATTATGGTTTTCATCTTTTTCTTACACATATTATACCAGGAAAATGCAGCTGTCTGAATCTTGTAAAGATGATGTATAACTCTCTTCTCCATAAGCTTATGGAAATTTTGCCCTGGGTCACTGTTGTCAAATATCAATTTCATAGTCTACATTTGGACAGAGATAATTTACAGACTCACCTGCACGTTTTGTGCAGCCCAGTGGCACCATTACATAGGCATTTCTGCATGTGTTTTTTGGACGAAATGAAGGCTCCTGGGATGCTTGAGGCATTCACGGTTAAAGGGCTGGAGAAGAGGGAATTTTAAGATGCTGGAGTTGTCTAAATGTAGATTCTTTGTGCAAGGTAAGTCCATGGTCAAGGTAAGCAAAAGAAAACAAACAAACAAAACAAAATTGGCAGGAAAACTGTATATGGAAATAATGCTAATACTTTAAATATATCCTTATGATTCTTCCTGTTGACAAAACTTTTAGGGGAATTGGAAGAATCTCCCTTCAGTGGGGTTAATTAGGGAAAGATTCTCTGTGCATACTTAGGAATCTCACTTTTTTCAGGTTTGGCTCATACTGCAGATGTCTGTTGGTGCTGCTCAGACATTGTGATTCTTTGAACCAATAATATTTTCTTTGTGATGAGAACAAACAAGTCATCTGATGAAAAGAACTAGTATATTCAATCTGTATGAGGGCTCACTTTATAAAACTGAGCATGGGTGGTAATATGTTTTCTTCTTGGAGTATCTCTGTTTTAAATGCAGGTAAACCCCATGTGTTTTGTTACAGTGTACCACACTATCAGTAGATGTGTCTTAATCTGTTGCTGACATTGTCCAGTCAAACAAATATAAATTGAAAATTACTAATTGGTGTTTAGAAAAATCCATTTCCCAGTCAAGTTCACAATGAGAATATAATGCCTTGCTTTTCAAGAGCTGCCTGTTTCAAGGAGAGGTCATGCATGGTACTAACACAAATAAAGTGAGAGTTAATTTCTTGTTAATGAGTTAAAGATGTCAAAAGGACAATAGCTTTAGGGGTCAATTATGTCTCTGCAGAAGCAGATGACAGTGGAGAAGAGCACATCAGTTTAGGTTTTTTCCTACCCAGTCATGTTTTATCACAGAAATGTCAGTGTGTTCCTCTTTTTAAAGTCCTTTGGGCTAACACGTGCTGTTTCTGAAATAAATCATCTGGTATTTGAAAGTGTAGATAAAAGGACTGTTTTGAGTTGTTTTAACACAGGTTATTTCTGTGATCTATGTTACAATTTGATCCCACAAATATTTGTATTGGTAATCTGAATGTGCAAAGAGCTGTGACACAAGGCTAAGAGCCAAGATACGGTGTTAACTCCAGACTGAAGTTGCACCAATCATCTTCAGGACAGGAATATTTCTCAAAGGAGTTTATTTGTTGCAAGATGCTGTTGAAGGATTCACAAAAGGTCCATGCACTGCCCCACACTCTGCAGCTCCATACCTGGAGTGACTCCTCCCGGTACCTCTGTGCATAGTCTTTGTCACCCTAAGCAGTGTCTTGTCTCACAAATTAACAGCCAGGCCAAGAGAAGGCAGGAGAGTATCCACATGTCTATTATAAGCCACTGCCTTCACCTGTATGTGTGAGGCTGACTGGGGGAATTGTGCAAATACATCTCTCCAGGGCTGTAGGATGTGACATGCTGGTCACCCACAAAAATCTTCTACACAGTCTGAATGAAAACAGTGTGGAGGAGAGCTCACTAACAGCCAGTGTGAAAATGTCACAGAGTGAATTTTTTTCTTCAAGTGTTTTGTGCAATGTTACAGTACAACTGTAAATGAGGTTTTCAGTATTTCCTTCAGGGATTAATTATACACTGCTGTAAGAGACAGAGGTAAGAACATTTGTCTGAATAGTCACTGTTTAAACCTCAGTGATGAACATGGTATCTCTACTGTTGGCTTGAAGGTTTATACCTATTTCCCTGGTATATCAACTTCACCTTGTTTATACTCATGGCCTTTGCTTGCTCTTTCTTGTCTTACCTGCTCCAGTGCCTCCAGCCCATGCACTGCATCCCTGCCCACATGTGTTCAGGAATTGTATTAGTGGGTATCAGTGCATCTGACAATGAAATACATCTCTTGGCCTTCTGTTTAAAGAATAAGCATAAAAGAAATTTCTTAAAATAAAATTTAAAATAAATTCAAAAGTACCCTGGCCCCAAATATCGCTAATGCACAGAAACTTTACAGCAGCTGAGATCCCATGAAAAACATTTCTTAACTCAATATCCTTACAGAGATTTTCAACTTGGAACAATAATCAAGGAACTCTGCTTATTAATGCTGAAATTACAGGTAATGTTCTGTATTTCCACAGCTGTTCAAGGGAAACCATTTTCTTTGGGGTTGGTCATGCAGCCTTTATTTCTTTTGCTCCTCTGACTCATACTGAGGGGACACAATCCTGTTCCAGGCCAGTGTTATCTGTCTTGAGGATTTTTCAGTGGCTGGACAAGGTGGCTCTAGATTTGGCTCTTTCTACCTTAAGATTTTCCAACACTGTCCCCAAGGACTTTGTATCTCCAGATACTCCCACACTACTCTCATGCCTTACCCAGGCATGCAAAGACACCACCTCCGCCAAGTGAAGAAAACTGCCCTGCAATTGGCTGCAAACCAGCCCTCACATTAACCAGGAGCTCAATCTCTCCCCCTCTATCGATCTCCACCTCACAATAATTATTATGTCTTAAGGCTGTCAGGACATGACAAGGGGCTAAGCTCTCTGTAGTGTAGCTGCAGCCAGTTTGTACAACTTCAGCTCACAGGCAGAGAGTTGTCCTTGTACCTGTTTCATTTAAGGAGAGATTAGTGTTCTGCTCCTACATCTCCGGGCTGAGCCTGATGTAAATTTCCATTTGGCCTTTGTGACCTAGAAGTTCTATTTCTGCAGGTCTTTTGGCTCTGCATCACTACCCTTTGCTGTAAATCAGTTCTAGATGACAACATCCTGAAGCGGCACTTCCCAAGTCAGATTGGTCCAGATATATAGTCTGCCAAAGTAAACTTTAAATTTAAATCCCCTCCTCCTCCTCTTCCGCATTAGTTGAGTCAGAGTAGCATCTGCATCCCTAAGAAACAGCAGAGTCAAATCCAGCCACCTGCATCACTGCAAATACACGTGCCATCTGTTTCTTATTAAGGGCTGTCAAATTCACATTATTCAGAACTGGGTCTTTGCTGCTAGAGAAGCTGTTCAGAAGTGGCACTGGAAAAATAATGAATGCCAAGAAGATAATCAGAGGAATGTGTTAGTTTTACTTCTCATATAATTTTTATAGTTTCTCGTAGATATGCTACAATCATGAGGAGAGAAATGGCAAGAGACAGCTTTACCATCCTGAGACATCTGCCCGTAGTACAAACCAGTTAATATGAACAAAGGTTGAACTGCAGAGGCAAAGGATTTACCAGGAAAACTATGTATGGTAAGGTGTGGTGGATGTTGCTATGCTTAACCATTCTGTTCTTTCCTGCAAGTGAGGAAAGTAGATTAATGTAATATTGCCATGGAGACATGGCCTTAGTGACACTGTCTTAATACCAAACAGGTTTGTAAATCATCATGCTGTTCCTACATGGTAGAAACATTCAGAAATGTAAAGGAGAGAGGACCCTGATAACCACCGAAATACTGAGGCAGGATGAGTTTGCCCTTGGCAAGGAGTTCAGCTAACTTACTGGTGCCTGATTTTCCTCCCAAATTTGGAAGGTCATAGTTCAAAGACCTGCTGGAAAGTGGGAGTCTGTCAGTGACCCCTGATGATGATCAGAAGAGAGGGACTGTGATTTGGTGAGGAGAGCAGAGTAGCTGCCTGCTAAAATTGAACTGGGTAAATGCCTTGGAGTCCTGGAGGGAGACAACTGTGCAGAGACTGACAGAAAGAGCAACATTGATTGCCTTCCACAGAAACTGTCTAACAGCCTCAACAACTGAAATGCATGAACAAGCTACAATTACTCTTCTCTGTCTTGCTCTTGTACTAATCAGGATTACGTTCAGTTTAGCCAGTTCCATTTCAATGTACATCAGAAAGTGGATGCAGGTATTGCAGGTCCTCCCTCAGAGACTGACGTCCAGAGATGGTGTAATTTGGGTTGTAATACTAGGAAGCTTCTAGTCATTCATTTGTGGTGTGCTTTACTAATTGCCTCCTAGAGTGAGCTCCGAGTCATGTTTAAAATGGCAATTAATGGGGATTAGACTCTTCTAAGAAGGCAGATTATGTCACAACATTACATTGTGTCACCATCCTTATTACTAAACTACCATGGGGAATAGTACATTCATTATTTGATTAAAAGTTGCTGTTTCCCCATTAATAAAAATCAGCTGTTATAGGTGAGCTGACAGTTTTTATGAAGAGGGAATAAAATGAAAGTGAGGAAAGTGACCTCTGAAATACCATAAATTGTTAATACTAATACTTTGTGATCTCAGCCTGGACCTCTCGAACAGCTTGAGCCTCTGTTTGGGCTTCTGTCATATCACCATCAGCAGGATTGTGGTTGGAAAGGAAGATGGGTGGGGTGGCTTTGTGCCAGTAAGGGATGTAAGGCTGCCATGCCCCATTTCAAAATGAAGCTATAAGACTTGTTGGAGATCCTGGACGTCCTCTTCCTTCAGCTTCCTAGTATATATATTATACGGATGCAAAGATTTTGTATCCACTTATAGGTTCAGGAAAGCTGGTTTGCTTTCACATGTTGCTTATATATATACATGCTTAGCTGCACACCAGTGAACTAGTTTTTTCACAACTGAGTTCAAATACTATAAAACAGCTGTGTCTTTTTCACAGAGATGCAGTTAGGAATTTGTTGGGGCTGAGCAGAATCTGTATCTCCTCCTTGCTGGGAACATGCCCTAATTGCTAGGCAGATTTTCTTTGTCCATTTGTTCTGTATCCCTTCTGTACAAGCTGGTATTCTGTCTCTGCTATGCTCTCCAGGAGATATGGTCTTCTTGGAACATGTGAGAAATATGCCAACCACACTGGTCCCGTCAGAGGCCTTGTTGGCTGCCTTGCCTATTTTCATGCCTGAGTGAGGCATGAGTGAAGTGCCCAACGGCTGAGGCTGGTACAGCTCTGGGCAGTTCTGTAGCAGAGCTGTGGGCATGTGGGAAAACATTTAGGCTAAAATGAGAGAGATTTTAGAAATAGCTTCTTCAGAGCTATGCAGCTGCTGTGTTTTGATCTCACATGTCTTTACCTGGTCTTTTTGCTTCAGCATGCTGTATCTCCTAGGCCTTTGGAAGAAAAAGATCAAATTAAATAAGAAAGTGGTCCAAGATGAATTTTAGCATTTGATGTTCTAAAAGAAAAACTAGTAGCACCTTAGCTAAATCATTCTTCCAGCTTAGCTATGTGATGTCTCATTCTTCACAGGGTATGAAAGTAGAGAAACGTTACATCAATATTACACTAGGAGGCACTCTTTTGCTCCTGAAAGCCACTCTGTTCAGGTAGAGTCAAGTCTTTTTCAGGTCACTTGTACTGTGAAGCTGAGGAGCTTTATTTCCATTTTCTTGAAAAAAATATTGCTCTTGAGCTAAAGGAAATTATAAAAGAAGAGATCAAGGTCATCATAATCATAAAAGTAATTTGTGGTGTTCATAATTACGTGTAAAGAAGGATTATTTGGTTGAATATAATAGTCTCTGACCTGACATGGCCACTTTCTTGAATAAGCCATTTTAATGTGAACATATGCTTTGTACAGAAGATGCTCAAAACTAAGAGCTTCTGTACAAGCATTTCCATAGACAGTCTTCAAACAATTCAGCCCGGATCAATTTTCATAAAGGATTGTTAAACTGCATGTGGTATACATGCTGGATTTTTCTTTTTTAGTTGCTTTGCTCCAAAACTCTGGAGGTGTTAGATTGCAAAGATTAGATTGAGGTGTTTCTCCCTCACCTAAGTGTGGGAATGAAACATGGCTTTAAAGAGAACTGAAGAACTTGTCCAGGACAGGTTTGCTATTTGCATGATTATGATAGAGAGTATTGTTTTCTGGAAAATGTTGAATGGAGTAAATCATAGTACTGGGACATGTAATTTATAAATGAGCCAAACCCATACACACTAAAAGTTTGCAATATTCTGGCCAGTTTGGGTGCATTTTGATTGTGTTTGGCAAATAGGCAATGTTTCCTGGCAGATAGGGGTCTGGACTGGTACACAGAGCTGGGATCATAACCAAGCTCCAGCACTGGCCAGTTATGTGCCCTAAAACACAACAGTTTCCTGCCTTATTTTCCCTATCAGTGAAAAAATGAGGTAATAAGTCTCATCTTAAGTGTTCTGGGACTTATTAACAAAAATAACTATCTAAATTTTAGGTATAGGTTACTATTCAGTGGCTTGGATGTTCTTTTTTAGCCATTTAGAGCAGCTATTAATGAAATGCTTTTGCATTCAAACAGATTGGGGAGGTAGCATGTTAAATAGCTTGGACATAGGCAGAATGGAGTCTGTCTAAAATAGCCAGGATAAATGATGTGCTGCACAGCTCTGCTCTCCATCAGCCATGCTGCTGGCACCCTTCTATCTCCTGTACAAGTACTTGAGCAGGGAGAGAATAAGATCAGGGAGCAGATCTAGCCGAAAACCACCCAACCAAAAATATGTGTATATCTGTTTATTTCAGCTGGATGGGTTCTCTGACTTGCTTCACTGCGCAGCCTCCCCAGCAGCTCTGTAAGCACAAAGAGGGAAATGGGGAGGCTAGAGGGGAGGGCAGAGCTCATGGCTAGGAGTGGGGCTATGAGCTTCTAGTGTTTGTCTGCTCACTTATTTGTTAAATTGCAGACCATGGACCACCCTGTGAGCTTCTGTTCAGGAATCTTCAGGAAAAGGCCGGTCTCCTGGCCCTCCAGGATTTCCATTCAGTGGAGTGAAAGCTGTCCTCCAGAATCCTGCAATACACAACAGATGTGGGGGCTGAGAGATGGGCATGGAGCAAGCAGGGTCTCCTGGGCTGTGCTGCAGAGCTCCTTTCCTGAGGTCAGCTGCTTCTCTTTACACTGTGCATCAGCTGGGCTACAGAGTCTCTCTATTCCCGCAGGTCCGTATGTCCCAAAGGGCTGTAATAAAGAGCCTTGGTGTTTCTGACTTGCTGGTTCTTGTTAATATGACTGCTTTGGGGCTGTTATGTTATATGACGAGGGCTGAATAAGGGTAGTACCATTTTGGTGCCATTTCAGTATGCAAATCTATGCATGTATAGCTCTAGTAACCACCGAGGAACCATTTGCAGAGCTCCTTTTGGGGTGGCAGCTGATACCATTCATGGGACCTTTCAGCAGGCCACAGAGTCCCACTGCTCTTGCTTTTGGTACAGCTGATGCTCAGCTTTGAAGCTGCTCTCCGTCAGTAAAAAGGCTGTCCCAGGATTTGGCCTTCAGTGTAACAATGCGTATTAATAACCTGCAAACAATACAAGGATTATACGAGCTGATTTCTGTTTGCTTTTCTTTTTTCAATAGACTACCTGATAATTTCCCATACCTTTCCTTTAAAACACAACCTAAAACATGATACACTGCTTAGATATTCTGACAACAGCATTTAATCTCAGTAAATTAAGTCAAACAGAGAACAATTTTTTTTTCCAGTTGTTTTCTGCTCTAACCTTTCTAATTACAATAATCTTAAATGCCACATGAAGTTTCACTCACATTGCTTGGACATTAAATGAACTGTTAGGTAGTGTAGGATTAGAGCAACATCAAAGCCCTCATAGATTTTCAGCATTATGCAAAGCCTCTCATTTTCCTTTTGACTTAGAGCACCATGAAGATTATAGGTTGTATTCAATAATTATACCAGCACTGTTCTTTCCTGTCCATGGGTAAGGCTGTGTCAGCATTTCTATTATAATCCCCTAGTTTCAAAGGACTTTATTGCTTGCCCATAAAAATTTGTTCTGGGATAGAATTTGGTATTAAACTCTCATCCTGGGATAAGGAGAAGAAAAACTATTTAAACACTTGGTGACTGCTCCCTGGTTTTAGAGATAGTATGTGCATTTTAAAGCAGTTGGAGTTAGTGCCTGAAAATTCTCTACCAGTTTTACAATTCAAAACCATCTCTATTTTCTACAGTGAATGTTGGCAGGTCGCTATTAGACTGGTTGGTGTATTTGTTCTTTCTCCTTCCTGAAGCAGAAAAGGGGCAAAGGGTCACAAATACAAAGCACTCAAATCTCAGAGTAAACTTTGCCAATGACCTCTGACACCAGGGCTACTGCACTGAATCCTCTGGGAAAGAAGAGTAGTGAGATTATAAAAAGGAATATGTGCAAGGAGTGAGGTGGGAATAACTACAAGCCTCTGGGAAAGGTTCAGTGCTTTTAAAGCAGCTGCAACCAAGATCTTGCACACTCTGCTCACTAATAAGAAAATGGTTGCAGAGGAGGATGAAGAGCTGAGGGAGTTTTTTCTTTGTGAGGAATGCTCTGGGGGTTCTTGCATTAGTAATATTTATCCTAAAAGTAGGATGAATTGCAGAAGTGTAGGATAGGTTGAGGATATCATATTTACTCATTAGCAAAAAGTAGATTGTGTTGGTAGAAGAGTAAGTTACGAGAGGTAAGTAGGGTATCCTGTGACAGCAATTTATAAACTGTCCCTGTACCAGACTAACTCTCCAGGTGGCTACAGGCAGCTACAGACAGCAGGTTGCCAACAGAGCAGTGCCCTGTAAATGGAAGGCATTGATGTAAAGAGCTGTGAGGTAGGTATATCACAGCTGTCTTCTCTGGAGGCTGACAGATAGAACATGTCTTTGGGCACTCTGGTTTGATTTTCCCTTCCTACTGCGGGCATTGTGCTGTCCTTGCTCTAATTATAGAATCAGAAAATCACAGAATCATAGAATTATAGAATGGTTTGGGTTGGAAGGGACCTTCAAAGATCATCTAGTCCAAATTCCTTGCCACAGGCAGGGACATAGAATCATAGAATCATTTAGGTTGGAAAAGACCTTTAAGATCATCAAGTCCAACCGTCAACCATGCCCACTAAGACATCTTCCACTAGACCAGGTTGCTCAAAGCCCCATCCAACCTGGCCTTGAACACTTCCAGGGATGGGGCATCCACAGCTTCTCTGGGCAACCTGTTCCAGTGTCTCACCACCCTCATCATAAAAAATTTCCTCCTCATGTCCAATCTAAATCTACCCCCTTTCAGTTTAAAACTGTTACCCCTTGTCCTGTCACTACAGGCCCTGGTAGAAAGTGTCCCTCCATCTTTCTCATAAACCCCCTTTTTATATTGAAAAGCTGCAATAAGGTCTCCCTGGAGCCTTCTCTTCTCCACGCTGAACAACCCCAAACCTCTCAGCCTTTCCTCATAGGAAAGATTTTCCTGCTCTCTGACTGTTTTTGCGGCCCTCCTCTGGACCTGCTCTAACAGGTCCTTCTCTTTCTTGTACTGGAGACCCCAGATCTGGATGCAGTACTCCAGGTGGGGTCTCATGAGAGTGGACCAGAGGGGCAGAATCACCTCCCTCGACCTGTTGCCCACACTCTTTTTGACGCAGCCCATGATACGGTTGGCTTTCTGGGCTGCGAGCACACATTGCTGGGTCATGTCCAATTTTCATTCACCAGTACCCCCAAGTCCTTCTCTGCAGGGCTGGTCTCAGTCCTTACATCCCTCAGTCTGTACTGATACTGGGGGCTGCCCTGACCCACACAGCCACTCTCAGGATGGGATTCTCAGCCTAAGGGGGATAAATTCAGACCTGTAATTTCAGAAGCCATTCAAAAAGCTATCTATATTTTGACATACTTTGTAATGGATGTGAACATTTGTCATCAGCCTTGAAACTTCAGGACTCTCTTACCAGTCCTGCTTGTAGGATGTAAGTCAGTTTGACCCAGATGGAGTTATCTTTACGCAAGTAGAGGGTGGCTGCAGCTTTTAGCATGGGGAAATGTCTTACCTGAGTATAGAAAGGCTCACACAACACCATGACTTAGAGTCCAGATATATCTCTAATGTTACTTCCACTGAGCAGTTGCTGCAGATCATGTGTGGTTAATGTGCATGTGGCTAAGCTAGCACCAGTAGTGATGTCTGGGAGAGGTTCCATGTGTAATGTGGAAAGGTGAAAGTATGAGTTCAAAACAGTAAAACCTGTAATCAATGTTAGACCTTCAGATGAATCTCTTCAAAACCATTTCAGTTTAAGACATGACCTCTTCTTCATCTTCTTTAACTTCCCTCCCCAGAGACATCTATCCTGCTTCTCCAGACTCAATGATCTCCCAGTTGTCTTAATAAATCTGGCATCCCAGTGGCATCTGACTCTTCATTTTCCTCAAGTAGTGATTGCCTTGACATGCGGTGTATTTTACCACAGCTATGGCACCTTTCATGGATTGTTTCAGGATGTTTTTATTTTTCAGACCTGTTTATTAGATGAAACTATCCATGGATTTCAGCTCCAGCTGGAGCACTGGCTACTGTGTACATGGATCACATTATCCGTGTGGAGCAATTGAACCTTGACTTTGTCACCTGACCCAGGTACCATGGTCTTTCCCTGACCTCTGGCTCTGGCCCACCTTTCTACTTCCCCTCCACTATTTCTGTCCTGTTTACACAGTGAGCTCTGTGGCTGGGATTATCTCTCATGTTGCTTGGGTATCATGGGACCAAAATCTCAGAGGTAGCCTGTAGGCTTTTCTATAGTGCAAAATAACTCATGTGTACTTAATGGTACGCTAAAACCAGAATATGGTAAGTGAATTCAGTATTGCATGGTGAGTTTATTTCAGTGCTGACAACTTCAAGCACCTCAGAACTGGCCAATAGATCACTCTCCCCTTCAGTGAATGCGGCCAGAAGCCCAAAGAGGCATAGGTGCACACACATGAGGTGGCTGCGCAGTGGGGAACACGTCACCTTTGAGTGTCATGCTGAAGACAAGTCTGCTGGGTGATCCTGCACTGGGCCACAGGACAGGCTTCACTGCAGAAACTCTGCTGTGATGGGGCTGGGGACCTTCAGCTGGGCAGAGCTGAACCATCTCCCTGATTTGTCCTTACCATCTTACCAGAAAGACATCTTGCTTTTGCCTGACTTGCTTTAGTTTTTCAAATTCAAAACCTGACTGCAGTGGCTGAGTTATGCTTATTTGCTCCTTAATTAGAGAGCTCCAGACAGGAGCTCCTTGGTTAGGGAAGGACACTGGTTGGGAAGGACTACTGAGGAAAGAACTGTATTTAAGCTGTCTCAGTTCTGGCTAAATTGCTAAGAAGTCTGTTAAGTTACTGACAGAATCATTCTTCACAGCTGTCAGCCCTTATCCATATGCTAGAAGGATCATTAATACAGCTGAAATGGAGTATCTGTCACCCTTGTGCTAACACACAGTGTACTTCCCATAAATACTATTTAAAAGGACTTGGGTCCAGATTGTTCAGTGTTTGCTTCAAAAACTTCAAAAAGTTCTGTACCATGCATTTGTAATGAGAAAGCGACATGCATTTTCTTGCTACTCAGTGTCAGGATGAAGCAAAGGAATGGTAAAATAATGAAAGCTAGGAAAATAAGCAAGTATCTGCCACATTATAATTACAAAACTAATAAAAACAGATTGACATAACTCAAAATCTCTTGCTTTTACAGTCAAAAGCAATGTGAAAATATGGACAGAAGAAAATCAAGAGAAATGAGCTATTTTATAAACATTTGAGTTATTACGTTTAACCTGTTTATCTGAATACGGCACTCCTCTGAAACTGCATATAGGTGAAAAATAGTCTGAAGAGCATCTAAGCATCCTCTCTAACCATAATAATTTTATAAAACCCAGCTGACTTTATCAGTTTTTAGCTGATGAGTTTTTCAGTCCTACAGTCAGGTTTCTCTACTCCTTTTTATAACATTATGGGTCATTTCTGAGTCTCACAGAAATCGCAGTTTACTTCCCCCGCCCCCCCCCCCCCTTTTAATTTCTCTTATGACCTTCAAGGTAAATTAAAGTTTTATATTTTTGTGTTTTCAAATTGCCGGAACCATTTTCATCTATAAGTCTGCTCCAGCTTCTGATTAAGATTGTTTCTTGACATTTAGATTTGAATTTTAATGTTATCACACTTCTTTATTTTTGCTGATTGACTCCAGATTATATTTATTTCTCTGGATGTGTATTCTTTTTTCGGTGGTAATTTACAAAGCTCCTAGGTAGATTACCGCTGCAAAAGTGGTGGCGTTTGTATCAAAACATGTTGCTAGCACTTAGATAAATAAAGATTACATGGCCCAAATTCCTGAATGTAATGCTGTGGAACCTAAGCCTGAAATAATTCATCTAGACACTAAAGGTGAAATTGCAAAGCTCAGAAGAAAAGTGGCTTAATTCTGGAAATATGTTTTCAGAACACCCCTTGCCCTGGGCTGGAATAGATGCAGTCTGTAAAAAAATGGTTCTTTTTTATAATTTTGAAGAGATGATTTTGGGGTGTTGTATCTTGATAGGGACCTATTCCAAAGCATTCTTAAATGACATAACCATATGAGATGTACAGTGAAGGACGCAGATGGGAGTCACTTCCTGGCATGTCTTTTCCTGGCTCTCCATGGATTTTCCTCGTTCTGACTTACTTTATGAGAAGAGAAGGAGGGTATCAACTATATGAGATGCAAAGAAAGGCTTATTCTGGGGTACCTCTTTCATTTTTAAAATATGCCAACTCTGATTCCCTATGTTTTGCTCCTTGTGCAATTACTTATACAATGAATGAAGGGATGTAAAATGTTTCCCTTAGCTCAGTTCAAGCTCTAATTTCAGCCAAAAGGTATAAAAATCAATGCTCTTTCACAATGGAGTTCAGATAGAGCTTCAGTAAGCACAAGGCACAGACATATGGTGGGAGAATTGGAGTATGTGAACTGGCATTTTCAAAGAAATCTAATTTTTTACTAAAACCCAATATTAAATTGTGTGTCTACCTGGTGATTGTTTATTAAAACACAGCTATATTGTAAGTATACTGCTATCTTGCATATTCCCAGCTGCTGTTACTTTAAAAAGTGTTACTTTAAAAAGCGTTACTTTAAAAATTGCTCAAGAAAAAGACTCAACTGAGGAATATGAGTTTAGCAGCTTTTTTTCAGCTGGCAGGCAAACTCTGCTCTCAAGTTTGGTGACATACCTGCTGATTTTTGAGTACCTGTTCCAAAGTAATCTTTTTTTCATGCTTTCATAGATTTCTCAGGCCTCCCAAGCATTATTTACATGTTTAAATTCCCCTAATAGATTTGGTTTGATCTTGGAACACACAAAAGTGAATTTAGAGAATAAGGAGAGAAAAAATAACATTTCAAATTTTTGTTTTGCTTTAAAAAGAACAGATGTTCTAAATATTTTAAACCCCCGAACGCTTCCACTGTTCTCTTCTCACCCCACTGACAATTCAAATCTTCTTTACTCTGAAACAATATGAATTACCAGAGAAGTAGTGAAATGGTCTTATAAAAAGGGACTAAAAGGTTAAGCAATTGAGGGAAGAGATTTTTAGCATGCTCAAAACAACCCATTTTACAGTACATTACCCCAAGCATTCTGGTGGCAACAAGGCAGTCACCCTAAAAAGGAAGTGATTTTATTACACCAGCCTATTGAAATGCTTTGATACTGTTGGAGGAAATGCCACAGTTCCTAATGAAGCATTAGAAAGGGAACTAGAAATGTTTTTGACTAATGGTGAATGTGGGAGAGGAAACCTACCATGTTACTGAAGGTACTGGTTGTTAAGGAATATATACTGGGTCTTAGAGGGAAAAAATGTTAGAAGAGGTGTGCTTGTCACTCATGATGGCAGACATCTGTGAAAATGCATCAGCCTGCTCTGTGAAACAGAGTTATCAGTCCAGCTCTAGACAAGCCAGGTTGGGTACCAGAAGCAGCCTCAAAACTCCAAGTTTTTTGTCTTTGTTGATACAGTATCTCAAGTTAGGTAATGTGGGTTAACTAATTAAGCAACTCTCGTTGGTGTCTCACAGAGCCTATTTCTCAGGATACACATTAATAGCTTCACACACTTTTAATATGGCAGCTAGGATCTGTCACTGCCACCAGGTTTGGCTCCACTGGTGATCCAGGATGTGGTGACATTGTTTGTGCATGTTCCCTCTTCCTTAGTCTGAGCTGGGCTTTGCTGTGTTAAAAACAAACAAAAAAAACCAACAAAAAAATTCTCAACTATTCATTAACAATTTTGAAAGAAAATAACTTCATTAGATTAAAATGAGTCTGTACAGAAACCTAAAATTTTGAGGAAATGCTTTTGCTGAGCACTAGCTGTGTAACTCAACTCTTTTTCCAGGCATCTACAGCTCAGTGAACCATGAAGATTTTCCTCTGAAGACTTCAGAGCACTTCAATCTCTGTTTATCAAATGAAGGGATGGATGCATAATATTAAAAGCAGCAATAGACATTTCACACATGAAACTTCTAACAATGACAGGTAATTAATTATAGCTCATTTAAGCCACAAAGTAAAATTGACTTAAGGTTTTGCATCACACCATCATGCTTTCCTACAAAACAATTTTCTTTTTCCCCAAAACATGTAATGAATGTGGGATCTTCAGCTAGATGGGTCTTCAGGATGAGTCCTCAACATCTTTATCCGTTTTTCCAGCCTCTCCATCCATTCATTTCTGAGCCTAAGGACAGAAACATGGATCAGCTTGTCCCCGTATTTTTACAGGGAACAGATTTATACTGTTCATGTTTCCCACCAGTGCCATCCTTTGGTGCTTTTTCCCAGTTTTCATGCAAACTGTTCTGCCCCTTTAGAGTGCTTTGCTGAATGGCACTTCAGGACTAGCTGTCAAATCCCGACGAGGGCTCACCTGAGCTTTGTGGTTCATCTTCACCTCCAGTATGCCCCCTCTTAAGTGCCTCTGTCTGCCGGAGTGACTTCTCATCTCCACTGGAGATTGCCTGCTGCCACCTGCTGGGTAGCACCATCCAACATGTCCCCAGTCCCCCTCCTCCCCAGAAGTGCATTTACAAAAGTCCTGCATAGAGGCTTCTGAGCGGTATTTGGCTTGGAAACACTGTGCATGTTGAAACTTCTGTTAGACCCATAGCAGACAGCTTTAGGTGATAGGTGGCACTTTGTTTTCTTTTTGGTAGTATCTATGTACCACAGAAAGACTGCCTCAAATAGAAAAGACAGGAATTTCACAGCTGAAGAGTTGAGATGTTGAAATTAGGTTAGCTACAAATGGATAAAACATGCTAGAGACTAATTCCAGTGTTCCTTCATCAGATTTATTAATGCAAGTCCATCCTTGCTCTTATTTTTTCAAGCTTCAATCCAAAGAGAGGTATGAGGGAGATTTTGGAAAAAATGCTTTCTCATTGAATGGTCCCAAACCAAAATAGCCATCTTTGCATGTGCCTTTAACTTATGGAGAATTCATGTGAGGTAAAACTGTACTGATGTTGCCACAGACTTGTCTTTCTCATTGTGGCTGATTAAGGTAAATATGACTGATTGAGGTAAATATGGCTATGCATGATGGTTGCCTTGATCAGTTAGTACTTGGACTTGGACCGTCTGCTTTATTACCAATTTACCTTATGCAAATTAAGCAATCTTAATTAATTCAAACTATATTCTTGTGAAAACAAGGCCACAGAGAAAGAAGGTGTGCCAGGTACACTTCTGTGCTACCTCTGCTGTGAACATAAGCCTTGATGTTCAAGACAAGCCTGCACTGCCAGATGTTGTCCTGATAACTTCAGAAGTTCCACACTTTGGACTCATTTATGGAACAAGAGTGAATTATTCTCTTATCCTGTGAAGCCATAACTTAGACACCTTAGCATGTCAATTTGGGAAGCTTTATTATTTTCTAAAAATGTAAGAAAAATATTTTCAGCTTTCATTGCTTGACTTAAATATAGATATCACTTTTCTTTAAAAAAGAAGTACAACACAAACTCAAATAATCTTTCTGGATGCAAACTACCCACTTTGTCAGAGCACTTCTTCGTTGACGTTCCTTTTCATTTTGCAGATACCGAGTTTGTTGTTCAATAGCCTTTTCCCAGAAGTTCCTCAGGTTGCTAGTTTCGCATCCCCGCACTTCATGACGTATGTATTGGCTATTCATTTTCTCTAAAGGAGAAATTTCAAACAACCATATGACAAGTTATTGCTTCCTCATCTGTTTTCATGGCTAAATACACTCTTGCTGGTTTGGATTTTCACAGCGTTAGGGTCACACGGTCTGGGGTTTTTTTTGGTAGGATCAGGATAACAGTGTGCATGACTCACTATTTAAGGTTTTAGTTCCTAGCTCTGACACTTGAGAATATGCTGTTTGCAATGATTGGAATTTTTACTTGTTCACTTCAAATATCTCTCACCTCCATCTGCCTGTGACCTTTAAGCTCACAATGCAGGACAGTTCTGTTTCATTCTCTAGCTTAATGATTAAGATATCTTTTACGGTACTCATAAATGGAAAGGAAATACGAAAATTGCCAGATCTAGTGGGTATTTTTCTCACTGTTTTCATGTCTATAAAATGATAAAGTGACCATTGTAGATTAAAATTAACAATGAAGAAAAAGAGCTCTAGTGATTTGCTGTTAATCATTATAACATTTATCTTAGCTTTGTTTGGGAATGGAGAAAATTTATATGTATAAAAGTACGTACATAATTTTATAAGATGCTGACTTGCAAAAGCCACCTTGCTTATTAAAAATATCTCTCTCTTCTGCAATGTTCAAAACAGAGCAAATTCATCGAATACATTTATATATCTCTGCCCATTCTCTACTTCCCCCTTCATTTAATGTCATCTTAAAAATAAATTTTGGAGTCAATCTTATCCTAGGAAAAGAATATCTGTCTCAGGATGACTCTTCATGGGCTAACAGTCAAGCCCCTGTATCTCACATTACAGCCAGAAAATCATATAATTACTTTCAAAACTTCATTAAATATGGAATGAGTATATCCATGCTGCCTTCCAAATTGCTGTGTGGTTTTGCATGAACATGCAATTATGGTGTTTTCCAGAACATTTAATTTTTTTAACAAGTATTTAGGGCTCTCTCATGCGTTGTTTGAATTCATGGCAATTATTTGTAATTTATTTTAATCAGAGCCATAGAAAACTAGTAAACAAGCCCCTCAAGGCTAGCTTGGAAAAGCTTGAAGAAACTGCTGCCATTCCCCTGCCAGGCACTGTAAGAAAAGCAAAATTGGGAACTGGTAATCTTTACATAATTTCATTTGGAGATTTGGCTGTTTTGTGAAAAACTGTGAGACACATTAAAAAGACTCAATGAGCAGAGAACAAAAGTAGCCCTTTTGAAGAGGTCCCTTTTCTGTTGGGATTTCCCTGTGAGTCTCCTGTGGTTCCCTGTAAAACCTCTATATATCAACTCATGGCCTCCAAACGACAGCAGGACAGTATTTGACCCTGACTATTGCAGAAGAAACTTACTGAGCATTTTTTGAGGTTCTGAGCAAATTATAGCTGGATGTGTAAATGTTGGCATCAGTTTGTAATGTGAATTGCAAGTACAGCTGAACACCTCCAGCTGTGCTAGGGGATAACCAATTCCAAGTCAAAAAGTTCTCTTGATACAAGTATGTGTTTTCATAAAATATAGGTATCCTATAAATATCCACATATATATCAATGCCAACCCAAATCTTTCTTCCCAGGTAGCAGTTACTACCCCTCTTAACTTTTTGTGTACCAGGAGTAATCTAGAAATGTATGAAAAGATATGGTAACAGCCATTTGGGTCAAACTAATGAACTTTCCACTCCAGGAAAAAATCTCTGAGAATAACAATATTTCTGAAGAGCAACAAACAAAATTCACAGATATCCCTGAGGCTCCAATATAAACTGCCAGCAAATAATGTCTCCTGGTTTCTTTAATCAGAAGTGATCCCAAAGCATAATAACTTAATCCTTCTGAATGATTATGGATTCCTGTTTACTGTACTGTGAATGTGTCTTTTCTGTATATATGAGGGTGAATATCTCTTTTAAATAAGGCAAACTTGTGGAACTCCTTGCCACAAGGTATAACTGAGCCCAAGTGTATGCTTTCAGAATACACATATCTTTTACTGGTTTTAAATGCTCTGCCTCCTGGGTTGATTGCATATATTCTTGGTGCTGGCTTGAATGTATTTTATAGATGTGTCTCTCCAACACTCCTCCCCACAGCAAAAAATCCCAAGGAAAAAGTTTTAAACCCACTAAAAGAGAAGTTCAGAATTAGTTTTCATTGTTATTCACCTTACATCTGGTGTTGGCCATATTTAGAAGAATGTTAGAACCCCGTTGAGACTACAAAGTGTGTAGAGTACTACACATTACAGGTTTGGGTGTTGGGTTTTTTTGGGGGGGTGAAGGCAGGAATTAGTGCTTTTCTCTGTCTATTATCTGAGAAATTTTCTTTGTGTGTGCTTGCTCAGGCCCACTTAGAGCATTGCCCAAGCCTGTCCTTTCCTAACCTTTTACTTTGTGTTAACGTATGGATATCTTGGTGTTGAGTTTTCTCTTACTCAGCCCTTAATACTCCTCTTTCTTTTCTTCCCCCCTAATACTGGAGGACACTCAAATATGTATCAAAGCAACTGAACTTAAAATTTCTGCATCACTATTTTACTGATCCTTGTACATCCTTGATAAACACCAGTGTGTCAGTGGTCCAGCATTTGCTTCCCTGAACTGTAGAATCATCCTAACCTAAACTACCTTTTACTTCAAACCCTCTGTTTTAGTCCGTTCACATGGTGATTGTAGGAACTGCACAATAACTCTGCTAAAATATAACCCACCTGGTTTCCTTTGCCTATATGCATCATGTGCATAGGTGTTTGAATTCACCTCTGTCCTGCCATCCATTTCAAAACTGTTGCCATAAACTTGTTGTATGGGCAACCAGGGGTATCAAACCTAGTCTATGAGTACTTCATTTGCCCTAAGATAAAATTTCTGTGCTAAAATCTTCTCAGTGATGGAAACTCTTTGTTTTCCCCTCCTGCTTCAGCTTTTTTCAGAGGACAGCCTGTATTGTGGCTTTGCACCAGGGTACAGTTTATTTTCATGCTTTGGAACCTCAAAGTCATTAGCAAAAGGGATCTTGTTTAATAGGGAAGGAGAAGAATGGAAAAGACTTCAAGGAAACAGCCTCCAAAGCAGCCTAAACAAATAATCTCTATGTATGATAGAACAGGTGGGCAGAAAGGTACTGTTAAAGCATATAGGGAGTTGTAATAGCACTTTTATAGATCTTGCCTTTAGGTCTGACTTAAACTACCCTGCAACAGCTAGGATTAAATGAAGCTTTATTTAAGCCTCTAGTGACAATCCTTCAAGAGGACAATAACGAGAGCCTCTTTCTGGTAATCATCTTTGACAGAGCCCTGGTTGCAAGCTGGTGAAAAAATGTAGCTGCTCTCAAATGAAAGGAATCTCTGGATAAACTCTAGGAAGGCTTCATCCTACACAAGATGAAGATGATTGTTTATTTTTAGATTTAATAGTTTCAGAGCAGGTTGATATCATTTAGACTCAATTTGCTAAAGGAGATCTTACAAAGGTAGGGAAGTTGTGACACTAGCACCGTTATCTGGAACTGAAAAATTATTTTGGAAGAACAAAAGAGGTATGTAAGATCAATTCGATGTGACATCTTGACTTTTCTGTAAGTAAAAAATCAATAGTTTGAGGCTGGAACTCACTGGTTCTATAAGAAACCATTACCACAAGAGAGAGAATTGGAAGTCACAAGTTTCTGAGCTAGAAAATGGTATGTAAAGAAAAGTGTGGGTTTTTTTCCTGTAGCAGAACACAAATTGTTATTTTAAATGATTTTTAAAATTTGCAAAGCATCTACATGAGTCAGGCAAGCTATTTTTTCCCCTTCTTGTTCTTCTTGCGTAGCACAATCAGTCAGAGTTTTCAGGGTGTTATGCATCTTCCTAGAAATAATACAATATTTTATTCTTCTATCTTTTCATGGACCTTGCTTGGTGACTGTGTTATATATATATGCATTGGATTAACAAAAAATTGCATGATGTATAGGAGAGTAGACTATCTATGCTAATGCTGATGTTTGACTTTAAACCAATAAGAAATCTGCTCTGATTTTAGAAAATGGGACTAGTAATTGCAGCCATGATTTCTCTCTTTTTCCTTGGATCTTAGATACGTCATTTATCTTCTGCTTCTGCAGTTGGCAGCAAATCTCAAAGGGCTGATTGAGGTTTGCTTCGAGATCCTGTCTGGGGAAGCATACCAGTTTCAAGACTAACTTAGGTCTTCAGACCCTGGGCAAAACCTGGGGCAGAAGACAGCACTTTAGTTTAATCCCCTGTATACTTCTGTTTGTGTGGCAGGTCACATACTGCAGTCTATCTCATGAGTGGCCTGAGCCTCTGTGCTGCTCGTGGGTGACATGGGGTGAGGTTTCTCACAGCTCTTTCTGACTGCCTCGCTGGTGCCCAGTTACAGAGCTGCACCTCTTGGAGCTGACCTGGAGCACCAGCCTGGGAATGGGGGAAGGCTGGTATGGTCTTCTGGTGCACGCAGGTCCCTAACACTGTGCTGGTCTCTTTATAAGGTTCACTGGTGTATCTCACCAGCAAAGATGTGTAGCTTTGTATGTATACTGTACTGTTCTCTTTCCATTTGCACTTCAGCGTTACAGAATATCAATTTATGCTTTTCTTTTGTAAACAGTATTGTCTGGAGTTTGCAATGAAATAAGGGAATTCTAGACAAGTGATTTGTTCTGCTAATAGTATTTCCTAGTTTGGCAGAATTTGAAGTACATGCTCTTACCAGGATTTGTGCTCAGTCAGGAGGTCATTCTCTGGGTATAAACTACAATCAAATTAATTGGACTTTTCCACACAATGGGAATTTTCTGTGTATGAAAATGACAACCATACTGATATGTGACTGAGCAATACTAGCAGGAGTTACCCGTGTGCAAGAGTTACAGGTGTGCATCTAGCAAATGAATTCTAACATGCAAGTTAAGCAATTTTAACACGCAAGTTAAAATGTTTGCACTCAGGCACCGTGCAACAGTCTCACTGTTCAACCATTCTCCTTGTTCCTAATTCCCAAAGTCCATTATAACTTTTCTGTGAAAAGCTGATGGCTCTGAGTCTATTTTTCTGATCTGGAGAATAGCTATTCTTGAAATGCTTGAATTGTTACAAAATTTGGAGCTTTTCTCATATGATACCTTTATGACAAAGAAACATATTAAGGCAAGGCTCGTGGCAGCTATGTGGTTTTTGCATCTCATACTGCTACAGTGGCAGTATCAAAGCCTTTGAACACCACACACTATGTTTTCTTCTGTCCTACTCATCTGTTGGCCCTCAGTTCTCTTTATTTGCTTTCACTCTTCCCTGGATACCAGACACCTGAATGATTGAGTTATCGGACTAGAGGGAACAGATTCTCTGCCTTGCCTTTCTGTACAAGAGGGCTCAGCAGTCCTCCAGCTGATGGTTAAAATTCTTAAAACCTTTTGGGCAAAACACTTGAGGAATCAACAGTTTCATTTCCCTCCAGGTCATCCGTTCATTTGTTACAGTCCTAGATCTGCTCCTGTGCCTATTTATTTATTTAGCAACTTGCTCTCTTCCACTCTGTGGTTCTCACTGACTCTTCTCCCTCAGCCCACAGCCAAGGGCTTCCACGAGAGGTCCCTTTGCTTTTTCCTTCTCTGCCTTCGCATCTGTTGAGCTTCTCTTCCTGCCCTCTTCACCTCCTATGCTAGCCCTCCAGCCTAACCTGCCTGACTCACACCTCCACTTTCAAACATCTTTCAGGCTGATTTCCCCAGGTCTGTTGTTCCCTCTGGCAAATCGCCCTCCACGTCTTGCTGGAGCTGCATTTCTCCTGCTGATCTCACCAAACTTTCCCTGGAGCATCTTGTCAGTGCCCCTCTGTTCCCCAGCTTCTCCCACTCCCTGCATCTGGCTCTCTGTGGTGACTGCCTGCGTTCCCACACATCCTGCCACTGGCACATAAAACACAGGACTGTGGTGGCAGTCACACAGAAGCAAGCATCAAGTGAACAGGCATTCATAAGCATCGTGCAATACAGAATGTCCAAATGCCTTTCTTGAGCTTGCCATAGATTTGTCCAACTCTTACTGGCTTTTAATTTTCAACATCTAAGGCATATTGAAAGAAGATGTAATTTGCTTGCATGATCAAATATTGCTTCTGATCACTCGATTTTCCCCACTGCCAGATATATTTGAAGCCTGATCCTCTGAACTGCTGAATTCCTAAGATCAAGTATATAGCATAAATTAATATTTATTAGTCAAGGATCTTGAACATGTTTTGATTTGCTGTTTGATTTCTGAGTACAAGAGGACTTGATGGTCCAGGGTCAAAGAATATAAATCCTGCACAGGGCTCATGTTCTTCATTAGATCATCCAGTTCTGACAAAACATGCAAGAGAAAATTATCCCAATTCATGTGAAGGTGTCTAACATGAAATTAAAAAGCCACTCGGCAGCAGATCGCTGTTAAAAAATCTTTGCGAGAGGAGTGTGTGTGTAACCTTGGCTACCGCTTAGCCCATCAGTTGAGAACGTACAGCCACATCTCCTGGTGTTTTATCCAGGGTTGTGGCATGGAAATTGCTCATAAATATTTTTTCTATATCAATGCCACTCAGCTTCCTTAGAATGCTGCTAAAGTGGGCACTCTTCCCTGGCATTTTCCTCACATTCTCATCTTTCCTAGAATATACTTTTGTGAGAATTAAAGTTAGAGAACGAACGCATTTCTTTTTGACATTATTACGAAAAGCTCACTACAAAACCCAAATACTTACTTACCTTTAGAGTTGGACTCTCCCTGCAAATAAATCCTCTGTGTGACACAAACAAATGAGGAATATTACCACTGCAGCCCTGGCTTCTCCAGTGTCACAGGGCAGTAATGAAATGCATCCCTCGGTACTTTTTATTTGAAGTGGGGGTAACATAAATCCTTCATCATATCAAGGCTATTTTGAACAGAACCATCAGCAAGATAAGATCATTTAATGAACTTTGCAGCCCCCTGCCTGAGATGACCATGAAACACAGGCCCCCTTGAGAGCGTGCATCCCTCCCACACTGGCAGATACCTCAGAGAGCATGACTTGGCAAAGTGCTGAGAATTTTCTTTAAAATGCATGCTAGTATTATCCATTTTAATATTCCTCCTGTGAAGCTTGAAAAATTCCACACTACTATCTTAGCTGTAATGGAGGCTGAAATGGTGTGACAAATCACACTTGGTTTTGCATTACAGGGTGACTTACAGAAGTATGCAGTACTTTGGAGCTGTTAATCTAAGGATGTGTGCTTGATTATGACCTATCACACAATCTGTTCTCTTCAAGGCAATCGTCATAGGAATCTGTCTGTTTGGTTAACATTAGCTGACAAAATGCATTAAACCAGCACTAGTTTTACCATTTGGAGTTGTTATAACTCTATTACAGATGAGCACTTATATCATTACATTTCATTTTCTGAGGAAAATATTTTGTAGGTTTGGTTAATGACAGATGCATGTGCTGATCTCAGTTTTCATTAAATCTGTCTACATTGCTAATATACCATATGTGACTGCTGGCTTAAGTAGTATTTATACCACTGCTGATTATTTTAACCTTCCTTTGTTGTAATTTTTCAGACCACAAGTACCAAAAGCAGCAGCCATTAAATGGATGCTTTCTGTAGTTCATATTTACTTTTTTTTCCCCTGCAGTCAGCTTTACAGCAGCAACCCTTGAGCAAAACCTACCAGCTGCAGCCTTCTCTGTAAAGCAAAATTTAAATTCTTTCCAAATAATGGTCAGTTTATTAAGATACTAACTTTCTTCAATGTGTTGTTCCACCTCATATCATATGAAACCACAGAAATCAACTCTTCCCTCTACACATATGATAATAACAAAGGTAATGTCTCAGAGCTTTTCATCCTAGATACATGCATGGCATTGAAAAAACCCGTATCATAGGTAAAGTTGATTGCTCTATTTTTGGAAAAACAGATCATTGCTCTATTTTGGAAAATCAGATCAAACTCTGGCTGGCTTTGGAAATCGCAAGCAAATACAATCTTCTGGGTAAATATTCAAATAATACAGTATTATCAAGACAGGTTGGTGCCCAGGCTTGATACAGCAGTGGTGCTAACCACTATGATGCTGCAGAGTAGCATAACTGCTTCCTTGCCATTTGACTCAGAGCTTGAGTAACTTCCCCTTCTCCCTAAACACATCTAGCTGAATTTACAATAAATCAGAGTTTTGTTTTTTAATGTTATAATATAGGCAATACCTTCCCTAAACATTTGCAAACATCTAATTTCAGGAGGGAACTTCAATGTCCAGGCTTCATCAGACCAGAACATGTATTTCTGGTCTGATGCTCTAGATGCATTGACATTTCTGCATTTGTGCAGATTAGATGCCCTGTGTAAAGCGTAGCCAAAATGTGATAGACATTGCACGCACTCTGATCATCTGCAGTAGCTTAGATACATCTTGCACGATACACACTGACTGTATTTACAATGAGCAATTCATCTGTGCATTCATAGTAGTCTCTTATGCAAGATAAATGGATATCCAGCATCCAGCAATCCTAGACAGAAGCAGTAACCTTCTAGGCTACCCATAGCTGAAGAAGCAGTCATGTGACAGGTGACTGGAAACACATAGTTCACTCTCAAAAGCAGAGCAGCTTGCAGTTACAAGTAAGCTTGTATGTAATGAAAATTATTTAGGCTATTTGTGCACCTCAGCCTTTTTTTACTTCATAAGCAAAGTTCAGAGCTGCTTACCATAACCTGCTTGAATGACAGCATTCATCTACAGTTTGCAAAAATTCTTGTAAACACCTGCTTAATGTCGTTAGATGGCAGCACAGAAGAATCTGTAAAATGACTGACAAAGTGCAAACCTTTGGAGGGCCTGAGGTGTTACTTATCTGCAGCAATCAAATTCTGCCTTGGTGTTCCGACTGTGTGCTGTGGTTCTTGTGAGGAAGAGTTGGAAATAAAAGTAGCATTCAGCTCTTACACTTACACAAGTAATGCTGGTACGTTTTGCCCATATTTTGTCAGTTTGCCCCCTTCACTCTGCGTGTGTTCTTAGACCTGATGCTAAAGAGGGGGAAGTGAAAGGAGAATACTTTATACAAAATCTACAAGAACTTGCTAATTAAGTAAACATCTCACTCCTCTTTTCTCTTTGATGCTAGAGAAACTAAAATCCAGAGAGGTAAGTTTTTAAAGCAGATATTGCACCACGTTGTTGCGGTGGCTTTCTTCTGTACTCACCATGCATCTGGTATTCATATCCTTCTCATTCTTCATTGACGCAATGGCACTCAGCAAGTTGTGAGGAGGGATTTCTGTCACTACTGGACCTTGTCCTCACTGGTCCAGGAGCAGCACAGGTCACAGCAGTTTTAGCAGCACTTTCCAAGCTTTACAGATTCCAGAATGAAGCAGATGACTCAGACGGTAGGTAAGGGCCTGATCAGTTTAGGTGTCTAGCTTCCCATGCAAGTGGGTTGTTAACTAGTTTTGATGCTTCTGTAAATATTTACAGTGTGAGGTTTTTAAAATCTGCCTTTGATAATCATCAGACTGGGTCTTTTAATGGGTCTAGTACTCCAGAATGAGACAGCAGGCAGGAAGTTCCTTGGTGGACTGTCCTGCAGCCGATGCCACACGTCTGTGTGGAGGGCCAGTGTTTCCCTGCTTTCCTGCGGCACATGCATTGATTTGAACCCTGCTATGCTGTGCTGGCACCTCTGGAAGTGCATCTGGAGAAGACAAGTCTGCTTAGAAGTTTCTAGCCCTGCCTGCTGGATATGACACTGACTGTTGGATTAAAGTATATGGGAAAAATTGTCATGACTGGACAACTGAACAGGTCAATTAATTTCACTGGGGTTTTCAAAACCACTTTTCCTCTCTTGTGCTGAGCCTTGGATTGAGCAGTGAGAAAGCAGCAGGGACTTTTTTAAATAACAGAAAAAAACCAGGGTTAAGTAGAAACTGGAATTCCACTTTACACACAAGAATAACTTTTACCTACACTAGATTTTTCCTCTGAGTGCATTCTGGATGATGCATACATCACATCATCCATGCCTATGACACACAATTGTTTTCTTTGTAATACCTCTTATAGGACAATCTCAAAGTCAGTAAAGCAGCAGATTGAAGAGCTGACATGTTTTATTAGCTGAATGAAACGTCTTATTGACACCACTTACATGACATCTGAAACATTTATAGAGGTCTTTTAGTGTTTATTGCAATCGTGGTATTGCCTTTGTGACATAGACCAGAAAAATTAGATATGTGAGCTCCACTAGTACCTTTTGGTAATTCTCTTGTTAGTTGCCTGCCTGCAGCTTTTTTGTGATTCTATTTTTCCAGGAATGTAAAGTTTTCAAGCAGTTTAAATTGCATCAGGCTGAAATTTACCCAGTGGAGCTGCTAGATACACAGATGCATTCCCATCGAAGTGTAATTAGCATGGGTCCTTACACTGCAAGGGGGAATTCTGCTACAAATGAGGGAAAAGGCTGCTGGTGTCACCTGCTCTCTCTCAGCATTTCCCTGTGTTTGAAACTACCTTAATGTCCACATCAAATGAACTTCTATAAGCACCTGTCCAGAAAGGCTTCTATGATGATGTGTGGAATTTGCCTGCAAATTTGGACTGAATGTTTTTCCATCTTACTATGGCACTGGAGGTAGGAACTCAATTGCTCTAGATGACCTCAGGCACCAGTTTAATGAGTGTAGGAAAGAGGTTTTTGATCCTCTGTTAAAATCAGCCAGTGCAGAACCTGCTCCAGTGCACATGCTATTTGAGCTGGGGCTGGAGCTGTTCTACCCCCATACAAACCATGGAAAAAGAAGTGTATCTCAGTGGGGTAATACAGTCTTTTGTGTCTTTTTATAGCATTATACTTCCTATATAACCAATTTTCAGGTGCTTCAGTTAGATAAAGTTAAATGGGATTAACTGGAGCTTTGGAGACTTCAAACTTCCTGCTAGAAAGTTAATGAAGGTCCACAGAGACTTTGCTACTGATATTAATTTCCATGGGATGATGTCAGATACTTTGGTGATAGAGAAGTAGAGAGTTAAGGCAGCATATTAATTTCATTAATTTCATTTTATCTTCTTTTAATATTTACGAGAACTTAAAGTGTCTGACTCTTCTGCACCTGTGACAGAGTCAAATACTACTTCACCCTTTTCTTTATGGAAGCTCAAGTCTTCCCCAAGATCATCTTTGGGTGAGTTTGAACAATTTTACTTGGGAAGAAGGTAAGGTAAGAAGAAGGATGATTAAGGCCCCTGTACATCCTTATTTGCTTTTAACAGTAAAATTCATGGTCATGACAAAATCTGTGGTTTGAGTCCCTATGTAAATACCTCAGGGATGGTGTAGATGTACTCCTGCTGTAGCCCAGCTGAGCCCCAGTTTTAACTCAACTACAACTCAGTGCCGAGAATAGACATACTTAGATGTACTCACTTTCCTTCTGCCAGTGTATCAGAGGGAAGGGATGTGGCTGTGTTACATCTCAGAGCACCTCTGTGCTGCCTTACAGTGCTTTACTATGGCCAATTAACTGAACTGAGAAGCAGACTGTTTTGCTGCTTCTTGGCTCCTGTTAATACTTTATCAGTTAGCATTAAAAAGACAGCTCAGACTTTATTTTGGCTGGCTTGAGACTTAGGAGAACATGAATGTGAGATCTGAGGGGCCATTCTGCCTCTTATGTGTGCTTCCTGGAAAGAAATCTGATTTTAACTCTTGCACTCAATGCAATAGTGAAAAGTAATGTCGGATGTGAAAGGTTGCCACCAACAAGTTTCCTGTAAACACTGAGATCCAAACCAACCATTAACTCTTAGAAGCTGCCATTATAAAAGTCTCTGACTGAAACAATTCTCAGTGAGCAAAGATTGCTAGTAAGATTACAAAGGTACCAGGTATGTGTTAAGTAAAATTTAAGTCATGGCAGATTAAGATCATGTATTTACAAGAGAGCAGGGAGTGGCTGAGCCCATTACATAGGAGCAGACATAGGCATCCCGAGCACTGCAAAAGCTCTGCTCCTTTAGTTGCAGGACCTGCTATGTGAATAGTTTGGAGACACAGATCTGTCAGCTGTGAAACAGCCAAAATTGAAGGAGGGATGAAAGCAAATAGAAATGTTTTTCTGTTCCTTTTCCTTTGCATTAGTGCATATAGCTAATGCAAATTAGTATTGATGATAAATAGTTTTAAGTGTGAGTGCTATGTCCAATTAGACCACTTAGACCACTTCCTAAGTATGGATTTAAATGCCTAATATTATGTCTGAGAGTTGAAACTTAAGTGTGAGTGCTATGTCTAATTAGACCACTTAGACCACTTCCTAAGTATGGATTTAAATGCCTAATATTATGTCTGAGAGTTGAAACTTTTGCCCACAGTTGTTGACAGAGGACCACAGTGAATTCAAATGGAATAAAAAAAGGAAATGATATGCTGCATTGGCTAAGAACATTTTTCTGAACAGGAGCAGAATAAATTCTTTCCTTGCCTGTTGTGTACACATGGATTGCTGATGAAATTTTAAAATGTTTAATGTGTCAAACATATCAGTCAAATTCACGTAAGGACCCATTATATGCCTAGCAAGTACCCAAATAACCTTCACAAAATGTATTATCCAATGTCTTTAACTTGAAGGCAAAAGTTCTTCAGTGTAAGTTTGACCTATGCTAAACTTGCTCTGGAGGTGAATTATCCAGAAAATAATCTTAGCTGAGCAGGCATTTAAAATCTCTCTTTGCAGGAAATTGAATACAAGATTGAATAGGCTCAGAAAATTCTTCACAACCATGTCAGTGTGTAGGGGTGTTCTCAAAGAACATCACTGCACTCGTTTGAGCTCTGCTTCCTGGACTATCATCTTCCTTCCTGTTCATTGTCTACACAGAAGTGTTAGGGGAGAGGCATGTGTAGTGGTCACTAAATGCCCTGCTCCTGGCCTGTGTTTGTTCCCCTCCTGTAATGCTACTCTGCAGCTGAGCACCTTGCTGTCTGCATGGTGGAGATTAAGTTTTGATGGATGAAACACACAGTTCAGATATAGGGCAAAGCTGTCAGGAGATGGGCCAAGAATACCTTTAACAGAAGAGACCAGTCTGTCATGTATTAGTCTAGCTACTACTCTGGATGGATCCCATCTCAATGTTCGTTCCTGATGAACACAACTGGCAAACTGGTAACAATGGATGAGGAGAAGGCTGAGGTACGCAACAACTTTGCCTCAGTCTTCACTGGCAGCCTCTCTTTCCACACCTCTCAAGTGGATAGACCGCAAGACAGGCACTGGGGGAGCAAAATTCCTCCCACTGTAAGAGATCAGGTTTGTGACCACCTGAGGAACCTGATCATACATAAATCTATGGGACCTGATGAGATACATTCCAGAGTCCTGAGGGAATTGGCTGCTGTAGTTGCCAAGACACTCTCCATGGTAGTTGAAAAGTCATGGCAGTCAGGTGAAGTCCCCAGTGACTGGAAAAAGGGAAACATTGCACCTGTTTTTAAAAAGGTAGAAAGGAGGACCCTGGGAACTACCAATCTGTCAGCCTCACCCCCCGTGCCTGGGAAGATCATGGAACAGATCATCCTAGAAGCTGTGCTAAGGCACATGGAGGACAGGGAGGTGGTTGGAGACAGCCAGCATGTCTTCACCAAGGGCAAGTCTTGCCTGACCAACCTAGTGGCCTTCTATGATGGAGTGACTACATCAGTGGACAAGGGAAGAGCTACAGATGTCATCTATCTGGACCTCTGTAAGGCCTTTGACATGGTCCCCCACAACACCCTTCTCTCTAAACTGGAGAGATATGGGTTTGATGGATGGACAGTTCGATGGATTAGGACTTGGCTGGATGGTTGCATCCAGAGAGTATTGGTCAACAGCTCAATATCTGGATGGAGATCAGTGATGAGTGGTCTCTCTTAGGGGACCATATTGGGACCAGTACTGTTTCATATCTTCATCAATGACATAGTGCGATTGAGTGAACCCTCAGCAAATTTGCAGATGACACCAAGCCGAGTGGTGCAGTTGACACACCTGAGGGATGGAATGCCGTCCAGAGGGACCTGGACAAGCTCAAGAAGTGGGCTCATGTGAACCTCGTGAGGTTCAACAAGGCCAAGTGCAAGGTCCTGCACATGGGTCAGGGCAACCTGGGTATCAATACAGGCTGGGGCATGAAGGGGTTGAGAGCAGCCCTGCAGAGAAGGACTTGGGGGTACTGGTGAATGAAAATTGGACATGAGCAGGCAACGTGCGCTTGCAGCCCAGAAAGCCAACCGTATCTTCAGCTGCATCAAAAGAAGTGTGGGCAGCAGGTCGAACGAGGTGATTCTGCACCTCTCCTCTGCTCTGGTGTGTCCCCACCTGGAGTACTGCATCCAGATCTGGAGTCCTCAGTACAGGAAAAACATGGACCTGTTGGAGCAGGTCCAGAGGAGGGCCACAAAATGATCAAAGGGCTGGAACACCTCTGTTATGAGGAAAGGCTGAGAGAGTTGGGGTTGTTTAGCCTGAAGAAGAGAAGGCTCTGGGAAGACCTTGTTGCAGCCTTTCAATACTTAAAGGGGGCTTATAAGAAAGATGGGACACTTTTTAGTAGGGCCTGTAGTGATAGGACAAGGGGTAATGGTTATAAACTAGAAGAGGGTAGATTTAGACTAGATATAAGGAAGAAATTTTTTATGATGAGGGTGGTGAAACACTGGAACAGGTTGTCCAGAGAGGTGGTAGATGCTCCATCCCTGGAAACACTCAAGGTCAGGTTGGATGGGGCTCTACGCAACCTGATCTAGTTAAAGATGTCTCTGCTTGTTGCAGGGGGGTTGGACTAGATGACCTTTAAAGGTCCCTTCTAACCCAAAGTATTCTGTGATTCTATGATTCCATCTGACAATGGAGGATAAGGACAATGTTCTTCTGCTAGGTTTGCAGAAGAATTAATAACTTCACTAAAGAAACCAGCAAAATCAGAAACTTCCAAGTACAGAAAGATTATTTATGTCTGAAACAAGATATGTAAACAGCAGGAGGCAATATACTTTTTGCTTTCCACCTGTGTTTAGAAATTGTTTGTCTTGAAGGGAAGACTATTCTTGTCAGTGTTCATGTCATTGTCACCTCTGATCAGGACAACACATTACCCACTGGGCTTCACCACTTAGCAAAGAAGATGTTTCCTTCTCTGCTTCATGTTCAAAGTCTTTTATTCCCCCCACTCTCTCCAGCCCTCTCTATAGGCTACCTGCTCAAAGTTTCTGGCCATTATGTTGTACATATACATAGAAATCTACCATATCAATCTCTTCGGGGAAGCTACCTATTGTAATGTAACAAGAGAACCTGGCCCTAGTGGACTGTACTATATATCAGTTGCCTTCTGGCTTTGAATACAATTAATGCTATATATTTTGACTTTCAAGATCTCAGAGATGAATCAGTCTCTGACTTTCTTGTCAGGGAGGTGCCTCATGGATGAGGGCATTGGATGACTGTGGAAGTTCCTAGTGGAAGTGCATTAATTTGAGTGCTTTGGACTAGTAGGGTGAAGACCTGAAAGTGTGGAAATCTCTGATAAGTCCTTAACTGGGTTGTCCTCCTGTTATCTTGGCCCGAGCATCTGCTCTCTTTTCAAACTGTGCCACAAGTCATGTAGATATTCCTCAGGCGTTGGGATCGGCAGCCAGAACACACTTTGATGAGTCACGAGTGCTTAGCACCTCTGAAAATGAAAAGCCACATGGGCAAAGGAGACTGTTGATGCAGAGAGTGCAAAAACTCCCTCTTACGTGCCAGTGTTAAGGTAACTATGTAAAGCAAAGGCCCTATAAAAGAAATAGGCCTGAAATAGTAACCTCCTTCAATATAATGTAAGCCCCATGAAATCAGTACCAATGGCTCCTCTGATCCTGGCAAGAAGGCTGCCAGGACTGAGAATGCAGCTTGAATCCCTTGTAACTCCCCCATTTGACTTCATATTCACGATCTTGTGTAGGCAGTTGAGAGACATATGTGATTCTCATCACAAAAATAGATCTTGTTGATGTTCATCTTTCACAGGTGTCTTCCAGTGGTCCTGACACTATTCTAAATTGATTTTTTGAAGACTTTGAGGGAGTTGACCATTTATTTTCAAGGACACTGAAACTTCTAGGGGAATTTTATTGGAGGTATTTTCCCTTCACACTGGTGAGGTCCTGTTATGTCCCTGGAAAGTGATTGCTCTTATATGACCACTTCCTCCTTTTCTGCCATGGTTTCCCCGTTAGCTGGTGCTGAAGTTATCTACTAACAGCTGTGTTAAGCTGGATCCTTGAGCTGTTCCTCTAACTACTTGCACTAGGTGACTGCATGGACCAAGGCAAAACATGTAAGGTTATATGAAATGTGTGGGTATAACATTCATGTTAATGACTCCTTCTTCAAGTCACACATGCCCTATACCCTGTGACTTCACATCTATCCCCATGATATGTTCCTGTGTTTTGTACATATCACAGCATTCTTGAACCTCACTAACCAACAAGAAGGGATGCTCCAGGAGTTAGTTCATCATGTACTATGGGGAAACCGGCCTTTCCTTTCCAGATCCATCTTCTGGAATGGATTTCCAGGCTTGTGGTCACTGTACAACCAGTAATGCTGGAGAAATTTGGGGTTATTTTTTAACCAGGTAACTGCAAACATGGTTAAAAAACATTACGAGTCATAGATTCTGGGTTGTTCTTCCTGCCTGAATCACAAGTGCTGGTGGTGAATAAGAAGGGGACCAAAGAAATGTACTGTAAGACAGTCTAGGGAGAAGCATATACCCTTCAACCAAAATTAAATTCCACCCACTATCTATAAAATCATCTGTTGCAATAATCTGCCATAGCCGAAAAATCCCTTCCTGTTATGTTATGTTTCTGTTGCTGAGATTAAGGACAAGGAGTGGCATTTACCAGGCTTTGAAGTATGTTACTGCTCCTGCATTTCTTCTTTCCTAGATTGCAGCTTAGACCTGCCCTTAAAAGAAAAGTTACTCTAATTTCTTGTTTGATCAGCTGGCTATCGGAGCTGATCTTTGCCTACTTTATCTTCAGACTGTTCCTGAGACTCAGCTCCTTTGGCTCTTCTTGGTGCCTTTTTTTTACAGAAGGGGTAGAAATCAGATCTCAGATCTTTTGAGTTTAAACTGAAGTTGTAGTGGAGGGTGGGCTCTGTGGGAGATGGTCCTCCACAGATCCATGAGTGCTATATGAGCCAGCTAGAAATGTTTTGTGGAGAAAACACTTTTATGTTTTGAAAGTGAGGATGAGTTGACTACGCTATTTGGAAATGAAAGGGTAGCACTTGCAGAATGTATATGGGTTTGCAGGTAGATTTTGGCAGTAGAACAAATAGGTAGTGAGGCAGTATTATATCATTACATGGAAGACTCTTGGCAGAAGAGTTACACACCTGTGGTTTTCTACTGCCTTTTGTTTAATGGCAGCACAGCTGTGGTGTTAGCCTATCTGTACTTCCAAGGATTTTGTACAAAATTGGAAAACAGGCATCCAGCATAGACTTTTCCTCAAGTCATTAGAAGAAGGCAGTTCACTGCCTAGAGTACCATATAATTTTCCCTGACCTTAATGTTTCTGTGACTTGGGGTACACTGGTATAACTAAAGTACCAGTCTCTTTCTATTCTTAATTCCTGAGAACGTTATCACAGGCAGACCTGTTTACCCATAGCTTTTTCTAAGGTTAAAGCAACCCTTTAGTTTGCCTAGCAGCAGTTCTTATCAGTATTCAGGAGCAGAATATTACAGTAAAGGAGACCAGGCAACATATACCACAGTAACTGTTTCAATATATTTTGAATTATTAAAGAAATATTTTTATTGTAGCTAAGATAATCACATATGCAGAATATCAAGGTCAGTGCATGAGAGTGTTAAGGAAAAACAATAAATGCAGTAGATAACTAATTTATCTCTTGGGAATGTTATTTCACGCACTGACACATTTTCCTCTTTAGCATCAATCTATAAGGCTGAGTTCTGTGAAGTGTTTTAATTAACCTATCATCATGTACTTATTTATGGTGTCCCCAAATGTTATTATCAAAACACAATAGTCTATTTTGTACCTCCACTCCATAAAATGTTCCAAGATCTGAATATTTATAGGAAATAGTGATTTTTGAAAACAAATATTTTCAAGCCTATTTTGCATGTGTATCTTGGCACGCTGTCAAACTTTAATTGCCTGCAACCAGGCAAAGCATATACTCTTGAAAAGTAACAAGTCCCTGTTACTTCTTTTCATCTGGCTATCTGATAAAACTCCTTTACAATTAGTATTCAGCACCTCAGAATCCATGCACGCAAGGCTGGTATAATTTGTCTTTCTGACACACTTAACCCAGCAAGTGGATTCCTTGGTCTCTTTGATAGAAGAGTAAGATTAAAGGTAATTATTTCACTTTCTGTAAGACGTCGCACAGTGATACAAGAATCACTCTGCATGCCTGCAGTAGGCCGGATCACGCTTATGTGCTTGCTGCAAGTTTAATTTAACGTGAGTGGAATGGTGATATGAAAACCACTTGAAAATAATGTATTATTGCCCATAGCTTTAGTTCTGTGATACCCTTTATATAATTGTATGCTCCTTTTACCAGCCTGAGATTTTCTTTCTCTTAATTGCCTAGGAAAATCTGTCTCATTGATTCTACAGTAAATGTAAGAATAGCCTTTTCTGAGTGCTGACAATATGCTCAGCCTTAGTACATACAGGGAGATAAATGGTTTGTAGCCAAAGTAGCTGATAATAGCAGCTTCATCTTTCGAAAATTACATTTAAAAACCTGACACCTTGCATTCAAATAGTTGCTGTGGTTTGCTTTGGGTATGTTAGGTTTTATCAGTAGTGTGAGGCTCAGGAAGTCATTCATTAGTGCTATATTCAGTCTCACACTTGTATCTGACTGCAAAGTTAAGAGTCAGTGTTATTAACTTCTAATGATGCCATCTCCTGGTGAGTGGTGCCTGTGCTGGTGTTGTGATCTAAGAACAGTACAGAGAAAATGAATAATAAACAGCAAACCCAACAGGGCTGATAAAAACATGACTGAAGTAGGAGTGTGTGCACACTGAGGGTTTTGCCTTGGAGTTTGGAGCCAGACTCTGTGGTGACAGATACCTTATTAACTGTCAGAAAATAATCCATCAGTTTTTGTCAGTTGCTGAGGGCAGTTCATTCTTCCTATGCACTTGTACAGTGCCTAGCACAGCAAAATATCAATCTTGGTCAGGCACTCTACTAATAACATGGCAATGTTCTAACATAATGATGTTGCTTGCAATTCATGTTCATGGCTTTTAATGTTATTGTTTGCATGAATCGGTGCACAGATTGCTAATAATGTCTCATCTTCTTTGCTCCGTTTCTTTGGGCTTTCTCTTTCTTCACTTGTAGCAACAAGTGATTGCAGCATCAAAACCTACTCCAGAATTACCTTCGGTCACTGGGCATGTACGTGCACACACCAACGTGCATGGAACAGTGACAGTTCATTGGCTTGATAGACTTTTAATAAGCAGTCTCTCTGCAAATACTGGATGAATCTACATTTTTAATACCGGTAATGAATAGCATCTTTTCTCCTGGTGAAAGGTATACTGGCTGCATTGGGGCACCTCTGTGTATAACAGTGAAAAAGTACTCTGGTCAAGAAAGTGATGCGACTGAGTATCTTCCCATGTGATCTTGTGGGGGATCAAGTTATTGATTATTCTTGCCTTCACAATGGATTGAGCTTGCTACACTTTTCATTGTAGTGTATATTTTCGTATCTTAAATGATACCTATATCTTTTTTTTCCTGGAACTTCTACAAATTTCAATATCCTTTACAAAATGAAGGCAACAAAGTGGCATGTAACATTCCATGAATGGTGTCACTACTGCCAAATACATAATTATATTTTTCTCTTGTCCCCATCGGATGTTGTACTGCTTACACACTGTACAAGGTAATTCTTGAGCAGATTTTCTGCCCATTGACATTTAGTTCTTTCCATTGTTTCTGCATTCCAGGCTGCTGTCTTCTTTTGAAAATAGGACCTACAATCTTTCTAACTAACTAAGCTATTAACATTAAAGCAGTGATTATGTAACTGGTTTTGGCTTGTCTAAGTGTGGGCTCCCCTTCACCTTTGCTACATGTCTCTGCCACATCCTTGTGTCAGTAAAGATGGTCTTGCTGGAAACTAGGCCAATAAAATCAGAAAATAAAATTTTGGATGAGTGAGTGTACCTGTCTGACAGCATGGCTGTACCTGATACTAGTACAAAGGGGACAGTAGACACATGTCTTTCTGGTCTTGTTATTACCTCAAAATGCTTGAGAAAGTTGCACTATTGGGCATATATTTCACACCTGGAATTCGCATTTGCTACCTAGTTTTACCTGCATAGATGATTCCTTGTTGGAGCTGTTGGACTGGAGGTTGGCCCATGTATATTTTAGCACTGATGTCTTACTGTTGAACTTTTGCAGTTGTTTTTGGTTAGCACCACTCATGACAGACATGTCACTAAGAGGATGTGCTCAGATAAAAGGAGAACAGCACAGGAATGTACTGAATTGGCTTTTGTTGCATGTTATTGCACTGCTGGAGATGTACTGCACAGCATCTCTACACAAGTCTTTTTTTCCATTGAGTTGCTACTCACATATCCATAGACAGAGCTGGGGTACAGCCTCTGTAAAGAACAGTGGAAGGGAGAGACACAGAGAGGGGAGCACACTCCTATATTTCTTATTTCCTCTGAAGGCTGATGTTAAAAACAATAGGAAATTTCCAGCTGTGTTACCAATATGCATCATAAATGCTATTGACTAAATTTAACAAACCAACACTAGCATAGCAGACAGGAAAACAGAGCTCAATTCATTTTCAGCATCACATAGCCTTCATAATCTACCTTCAAAGCTAAAGACAATGTTTACTGACACTTTGTTTTCCAGCTGGGATTTCCTCCTTGTACAAGAAGCAGCTTCATTACCGGTGCTGCGTTACACAGGTTTGAGGTAACGGAACATAATGTTGTGACTGAAAGAACAAGGCTGATACCTAAAGCATGGGACTTGACAAGTCTGTTAATCTTCCTTCTTTTTTTAAACTTTTTGGTCCAAGAAACAGTCTTCAGAAGAGTTCATATACAAAGTCAGGTGGAAGGATCTTTGACACCTATTCTTTTTGATTCTGACTCTCTGCTTGTTCTGTTTAAAGATGCTTTTGCAAAGATTGTCTTTCCAGCATTGTACCAGTTCTTCATCTTTAATTAAATTTTTCATGGTATTCCTTTCCATACTTTTTGGAAAGATGTAATCTTGGCAATACAAAAACAGGAAGCACAACTTTCCCCACAAAACTTTCTAGAATTTGACTAGACAATTTTTGTCAGTACAGGAGACAGAACTGTCTGTTTCATTGGTCTATATATGAGATTTCCTCTTAGTTAAAACCTTTTGAAATGCTTTATGAGTAGGATGAGTCACATAAAGCTTTCTGTTTAGTGGGTAGATACAAGCACCATATTGAAGAAAAGGGGCAAAAGACACGCTGCTGGTAGGAGATGCAGGGTATTAGGTGCCGTGCCTATTAACGAAGTTAATGATCAGCACTGTTGTGCTGTCTGATGACAGAAAACCCTGTATGGATGGGTTGAAAATGTCTCCCATAGTCCTGCCAGCCCCAGTCTCATGACCTGGGGCCTCACAGGTTGCGCGTCTGTTTCTGCTCACAAGTCTCTGTGCCTAGTAAAAGGTGACCAGGTATGCCCCAGACAGCATGTGAAGCTCAAAGAAGTATCTCAGCTGGCAGAAAAAGAGATCTTCTGAGTCCATGGGGTCAGCTGCCAGGAGGCTCAGCAAGGAAAATGTGCCTTCTCTAACTAGTGGGACTATAATGCCAATGCCTTTCTGGCTATTTACTTTTGAGCCTTTACCAGTGCTTCTGTCCTGGTTGTACATTCCCAGCATTTCACCCAGATGTTATCATACAAATAATTTCTGAAGTGTCGCAGGCTGGTTTATAAATTGTAGTTTTGTAAAGATGTGGTTGGGCTGCAGTAGATGAAGACAGCTGCTAATGAAAGCTATTGGTGTGCCAGCATGTACCTGAAGAAAAATGCTAGGCCCAACATACAGAAGGCATCTGGTTTTATTCCAGTGGCATATGGCAGCTTCATGCCCTTAACAAGAAGTCACCCTCACAGCAGCATCAGCCAAGGGCAAGGTCAATCAGCCAAATGTGGAGGGAATTGCGTGTTTGCATGTCTTCTCTGACCAAGAACGTGCTTTGCAATCACAAGGAGTACTCATGATGCTTGGGTAATTTTGTAGAGTGCAAGTATACAGCTGCTTGGTTGTCGTTAAGTCTCCCACGCTCATACACGACTGTGTTGTAAAAATGTGAGACAGGCAGTGAATTACAGGTGATGATTGTAGGGTGACTAGATAGGCCTCCACAAGACATATGCCTATAACTTGGAATTCACAGGGCTGCTCAGTACATGAGCCAGCCTGCTGTACTATATCACCCTTCCAATAAATGGAAAACAAAATATAAAGTTGCTATACACTTGCTCAGGCACATGAAACTGGTGACTGTAATGATCCAGACACATAGCCTGATGACACACTGTTAGAGTAAATGAAAGATGAATAATGAAATGTGTCTGGGTAGACCTTAGCAATCTTAAATATGCCAATTAAAAAAACCAACTCTGGATAAACAAGTGGGGGAAATTACTTCTGATTCTGTTTTGGCCGGCTGGAAAAAAAAGGCCTTTTTCACAGTTATAGGTGAGGGAAGGCTATTGGCACCTATGGGCACCATTAACACTTCTCAGGGACCACAGAAATTCATCTTTCCTTGCTAGGAATAAAATCACATTGAGAGATAACCATCAGATACTCAAAGAGCTGAATGAGTGACACTTTTTCAGCACCCGGTGCCTGCAAGTTAGTTTTTCAGGTTTGTATGAGAAAACCTTGGTGCACTAGATGGCTTTTGTGCAAAAACGAATCACTTCCTTTAAAAGGGAAGGGTGTTAAGGGCAGATGGCAGCATCCCCCTGCGGACCTGTGCTGGGCTGTGGAGCGCCAGCTCTGGGGGCTCTTGGCCGCAGAGGAGGCAGCCCCCCACCGCAGCCCCCCACCGCCACGCTGCTCCCGCGGCCTGGGGTCCTTATCAGCAGCATGCCCCGAGGAGTGCTGGAGGCTGGAGTGATTGCAGGGGTGAAGCAACGGAGGCAAGTCATGGGTTGCACCATTTGTTTTAGTTTTGGAGTCAACTGCGAGGACAGAAAGCTCTAATGGCTCTGTGGCCTGTGAAACATTTGATAAGTATTTCTCTTTAAGGGACTTCCCCCTGCCCGAATGTGGCTGCATATAGAGAGGGCACATGCGTGAACTTGTGGCAACAGATGTCTATTTTGCTGGGACGTGCCATGTTTGATGAAGTGGCCTGTAAAGAGTTAGCATGAGGCTGGAGAGCAAGCATTGCTGTTTGCTATAAACAAACCTTACCAAAGTGCCTGTAATTGCAGTGTTGGAAGGTTGGCCAGGCCTACATGGTAGCAGGAGAGGAAAATAATGCTTTCTTTTATCTGTTCTTTCAAACAGCTGGAGACAGATAAAAGCAGAGACAGTTTTAACCTAAGCAAAGATTGTGACTGTGTGCTTTCCTTTGTTCCTCAGTGCTTTCTGTTTTATTCCTTCTTAGCTATATTTTTATTTGCAAATGAAACTATGCACGAGACAGCTTCTGAATGCTTTTTCTTTTTTTTCCTCTTCTTTTTTTCTTTAACTTAAGGAGATACCTATTTCTCCTCAAACTCAGTTCCTGTGGCTGCCTCTGCTTCAGAGGTATGCAAGGGCAACAGACACTGTGCTCCCTTCTGCCTACTCATGGCAACTTCCAGAGCCCTGACACAGAGACTAGACAAACATCTTGCACAACCAACCATCATGGAGGATATGTTTTGCCATAATATGGTAGATGTAAAACAGTCCTGAAGCAATCATTTTCAGATTTTCCAGTAACACAGAATGCAGTGGCATAAGATAGAGAAAAGGAACTGTTATCTTCAGAACAAACAAACAAAAACCTTCTATCACTTCTTCCAGGGACACAGGAAAAAATTTTAAAATCCTAGCATTCCAAGTGAGTAGTGATTTACACTGGCATTAATCAGAATCACTTACCTAGCTAAGTTCCTCATGCAATGCTTTGAAACTGTACCTTGCTGCTTCTGTTTGAAACTATAGAAACTGTACCTTGCTGCTTCCAATTAGATGCCTTGGACTGATGTTTTGGTACAGCAGGAAAATGTTGCTTTGCTAGACTTTTCAATTGCTCTAATCCTTCAAGTCATACAGACCCAATAACGTATAGCTCCATCAGGGTGACTCTTGCAGGCACATAGGCTCATCTACATAAGGAGTTATTCCAGTTTGGTTTTTCCTGATTAAATCTGCTGTGGATGTTATTGCAATAGAAATAGCTCTTCTGTTGTAAAACCTGTATTAGACCACTCTTTCCTTTTGTTAATTGCAATCTTTTACGGCTCTGTATGTTTTCTGTAGGGATAAAAAATAAGTATTACTTCAGATATATTTTTACTATACTATGTACTTTCAACGTATCTTGCTGCTTTCCTTCAAAAAGTAAAGCCTATTTGAAGTACATTACAAGCTGTATTGCCTACAGACTTCTCAGGTATGCTTTATGGCAAACCAAGATGTTTTCACAATGGCATTCCTGCAATTTCAACATCTGATAAATAAAGGCATAACTATTTTCCTCCAGCTGTTCTCTTTGATATTTAATTGTCCTAAGCTGGTATCTCCTTTTCAAAGTCTGTGGAAATACAGGCATATGGGTACGGATGAGTTTGTGGGAAATAAAGAGAAAAGGACTGTTTCTGGTCTAGTGCATCTTATATGAAGAGTGAGAAACCTTACTTCTTGTACTCAACTCTAGCATGTGGGAAGGAGCAGTCTGAATCTTTTGCAGTATTTAATATGAATATGTTTTTACACAATAACTCCCTATAAAAGTCTGAATCTATGACTATTCAGTAACAAAGGCAGCCACAATATTATATCATTTGTTGGTGATGCATCCTTCTTTGCTTAATAACTGAATTGTTGTTTTGGTTTGTGGCACCAAAGAAATTAGTAAAGACATTTTAAGAATTATATTTATTGAACTTTTAAAAGTCATTAAGGATTTTATACATCAATAATGTCTTTTAAGCCAACAAAATTATAAATCTGGTTGTTTCTATGTGGTAGCTTCACATGCAAAGAATGAAGGTACATTTTAGACTTCCCTTTGCAATTTTTTTTTTTTTTTTAACAAACATGTTTCTTATGTTTTATAAACTTGCATTACAATTGCAGGTACACATTCCAAACATTTTTTATTTTACAGCCTAGAAATACTCATATTTAAATGGTATATAAATCAAGACAGTTTTCCTATAGAAAAAGTTTAAAGAGGTTGCTCTTTGCTGTCCTTTTAAAAAGAAAAGAGGAGCTCATATTTCTAGGATATGAAATAAAATAAACCATTAAAGACAAATAATTATCAGCTATGTGTTCTTAAGAAACATATGCTTCCTACCTAAGATTATGCATATGTACAACTTAGCTGTAATAAATAATAATAAAAATGGAACAACTATATAACTTTTAGAGTTCTTCTGTATTTTAGGGTTTGAAATATACCTACCCTTAAAACCTTCCTTATCTCTTCAAATTTCACATTATTCATTCTACCCTGCCCTTTTCTTACTGTTTTGTTACAGGATATAATACAATGACAAATAGTAGATAAGGATTTTCAAGTTTAAATAAAGCCAAACATAAAAGCTCTTCAGAAGTGAGATCAGCTTTATTTGTTAAAATAGTTGTACTATGTACAAAGGAGATTACTATAATTTACAATATTTAAGGCATAGAACATTGGGGGGTTTTTGCTTCCACTGGAAGAGCAGTATTTTAGAACTAATGAATCATTAGAATCAGATATTAATAGTAGTAATAAAATAATAATATAATAATAAATACTTCACATTCATATAATCTGAATTTATAATAATCCAAGTATTTCAGCATTAACTAAGACATCTTAATCTGCCTCCAACATGCAGGTAGAACTGTCTTCTGTAGCTCACAGAAGAAAAAAGTTGTATGAGGCAAGGCGAGGGTTACATCAGCCCTAAAATATTTCCCTTTTTCCAGTTTCAGAACTGCCAGCAGCAGAATGCCAGGAGGATGGTGATCAGGCAAGCAAGTGCAAACACTGTTTGCTGTAATCTTAGCCCATTAGAATATAGTCTAGTAATTTCCTCCTTTTCTGATTTCAGTTCTAAAAAAAAAAGAAAAAAAAGAATCAAGAAAATAAAATGGTTAATGAGTATAATATGTAAATTTTAAAACATAAGGATTTTCAACATACTTTGAAACTCCTCTGACATCTCACAGGTACTTAAGCTAAAGGTATCAGCTGTTAAAGCCAATCAAAGAGGCTATTCTCAGGGGAGATGTGAATAGATGTCCCATCAATGATCGTTTGAGGAGCAACTGATAGCACTTATCAGCTCTTGCAGGCATTAATCTCAGAATAATCAAAAGTAAATACCAAGCAAAAGCAAGAGCAAGATCTTCACAAGAGGTATGCCCTCAAGTCTGCATGTAGCCTTTTAACCCTTCCTTTAATAAGAAGGGGCTTCGTTTATTAGCACAAGCAGAAAGCCATACACTCATGCATGTGAAAGCTACTGAGTCCATGCTCAGTGGATGAGCAGATGATTCACCACTGCCACCTTTATTGCCTTTGTTAAGCTGAGCTCAAGAGTAGTAAGCAGTAGACTGCTTTTACTGAGCATGGGAGGCCTGTTAGGTCTTTTGCTCCTGTAATGAGAAACAATAGGGCCGATTCAAAGGTGAACACCCAAGGGAACTCGGCATTTAACTCTTCTGAAGAGTTTAAGGAGCAAGTTGGGTGCTACACATAATTAGTCAATACAGAAGACTTCAAGGCAAAAAGTGGCTTTGGTGGTGGGTTTTTGGTTTTGGTGTTGTGGTTGTTTTTGTTTTGTTTGTTTGTTTTTTTCCCCTCCCCTTGTGGTTGCAAAGATAGGAATGTCACCTTTGTTTTGCATTTCAGTTCTTTGGACTTGTGGGCTTATCACACTTTAGGGCATATCCTGGGACCTAAGAGGCTCAAGTTTTGAAATTTGTATTTATTTCTGTGTTGGTGGTTTAACTCCAGAGACACAGCTTCAACACACTGCTACTTACATAGGAATGTGGTCAGTAAAGAAGAGGCTGGTAGTTCCTTAGGGTGCAAATGAATCTTGAAGCTATTTAGGTCTGTTGTTTTCTTACACTGCTAACTAGCGATGTTGGCACAGCTGAAGTATATATCACAGCACAGGGTGGGATTGAGACATCATGCATGGAAAAGGGCAAGAATATTTTGCACTAACTTTGCCACTGGAGAGAAAATATTAAATTCTTAATAGTCATCTCAGAGTATTGAAAATAGTTTGGATCTCAGTAGCCAGTTCTCCATGGAAAATAAGTACCTGTAAAGCAATCCCTCAAGTAAGTTTTTATTCTAGCTGATACACTGTTTTCAAAAATAGTCAGATCTTTATACAGGGATTTTCACAGACTGATGTATAAAGACTTGACTTAAAGTAATTTAGTCCTTTTGAGGAGATGGGTACTACTACTTTACACTGACCAGGATTATGGCTACACATTTTTTTGTGGATTGTGCTCAATCTTAGAACTCTGTACAAGAATATTTTGAAGATTAAGATACAGATCTTAAAAGAAGGTTCAAGCTAGTTTTCTGCCATTTATGTGTTAAGTAGCTTACGCAAGAACATGCAAGTTTTCAGTACTTGTTTCTGTAGTGTAATACTAGTTTCTACTTCTACCACCCCAGCTTATGCTGCTGTTTTTTTCTCTTTCCTCATCTAAGAAAGATTTTTCTATGCTTGGATGTAGTTTATTTGTACAAATTGTCCTGCTTACGTGGGAAGTCAGACACGTGCAGGTTTTATAAAACAGAGAAATATCTAATCCCTGTAATTTTCAATTAAAATGGGGGAGAGTTTCCTACTGCATGGGATTATAAAGGTCTCAAAGTATTTTATGTGAGGCACCATGCAGGCAAAAGCGGTATTATTTACTGTCTCACTAATGCATTCTCTAAAGCAAAGCAGGCCACTGCAGAAGTCTAAATAGAGCACATACAGCATCCTTCAAGTACCCCACCTTTGCAGAAGGCAATTCTGTTACCCAAAAGATAAAAATGGTTGATTTAACGCCATTCCTTACCACAGTTGTCTTGCATTATTTCTGAGAGACAGTTCAGAGTACCATAGCCGCACCGACACAGCCAACAGCCCTTCAGCACCCAGGCGCCGTGGGCAATGCTGCCGCAGTTGCTGTCAAGGACAAGGGAGACATTTGGTATGTCCCTGATCCCACTACAGAAAATAACCATCCAGAGCAGTTCGCTCACCCTCTCTGGTTTTGGTCTGGTTTTTACCTTTGCCGCTCATCATGTTCACAGTATCTGCCAGTGAAATGCTTTAGGCAGGCACAGAAAGCCCCTAGGATACAGGTCCCTCCATTTTGGCAGCAGTGTCTGTTCAGTTTTTTACCTGCAAGGCAGAATTACAGAGGTTACCAAGCATCCCGGCGGCTCCGAACCTCCCCTTTTCCTCACTTGTTCTCTCAGGTTTCTCCAGTTGCCAAAGCGTCTTAAGGATATCTAGTTTTATTGTCTCTAAAGACAATAAAATTATCCGCCCGTTAGGAGTGTTTGTTCAGTTAAGCCCAGTTTGTTTAGTTAAGGATTAGAAGCAAACTACTAGGGATTACAGCACAGTCAAGAAGCAAGGCTAGCAAGTCCCGTAGCAGCATATATTCAAGTGAAATATTTCACTTTGACGGAGGCAGGTTTCAGTCACACTAAGAAACAGGGCATTGTTATCGGGAAGTGATACTTGTTTTTGAAGAAAGGAGGCTTTGTAACTGGGAAGAGTTGCTTAGTTTTGGGAGAGGAGGGGAACACTACCTCAAGCCTTTCTCAGACTCTGGGACTGAGTACCAATCTATAAGTTTATTAGATGTGTGAGGAAACATAAGTCTGGCCTTGTTTTCTTTTTCTATTAGTACTGTTGCTTTCAGACAGCTCAAAACTTTTTTTTTTAATGAAATAATATTTGGTCGTGAAATATGAATTTAAAAAAATGAACAGAATTTTACAAAATTTTACAAACACTTTTGCAAATCCAAGGACCAACCCCTTCTTAATTTTTAGTATCCTTCCCTGTTTTCCGTTACCACCTTTTGCAGGTAAGCGATCCCCGGTTCTACCTTAAATTTTTATCACTATTTCCTAGGTGGCCACGGCAATAATTTAAATGAGCGGCCACAGAACCCAACCAGCTGGAATCTTTCAGGACAACAGTCAAAACATTAATGTGATATAATATTTTAAAAAGCAATTTTATGGCATTTTTTAAATAAATAATGTTACCTACTCTCTGTAATCCCAGTGAAAGGTACCAATGCCCTGGAATTCTGTTGCTTTCTGCTTTCGTAACTCTGATTCATGTCACTGACAGCATTTATGATACTCCCTTCGATCTTGGGCTGCTGCTTTTGTGCTGTGGCATTGAGACTTTTCACATCTTCTTCACGTTCTTTTTCACGGCCTTGACGAGTGCAAATATGGAAGACAAGGGTAGCTTGTAACGAAACAATGCACACTGCAAGTATACGAGAGAAACACGGGGCTGCGGGGGGAAACACGAAATTTTCCTTACCTTCTCCTAAATGAACAGCCTGCCACACCAGAGTCACAGTGAAAAGAATTCTACAAAAACCAAAAAAGCTGCAATGAATTTGTGCTGATGAGACACAAACACCAAAACGAAGATGGGGGGGGAGAAGGAAGGGAAAGGTGCTTTTTCAAAGCTTTATAAAAATTGATAGTATAAACTATAAATACTTTATGCCAGCAGTAATTCGAATTAACACATCAGAAATCTCAAATTGGGAGGGTGGGGCGGGCAGAGAACTGGGACATACGCATTAGGCTTGCTTCCAGAAAGCTGTGGATTCCATACATTTGCTGGTCGACAACCACTCAAAAAAGTCTCTTTCTGTACCTTTCTTTACCACAACTGGGTTGCTGCCAGCAGCTGCAATAGCAGCAAAGGCAAGAGGAAAACATTAGCGTTCACTTCACCCGTAGTTTCAGATACATTTGTTCCTTTCAGCTTCCTGGGATGATTATCAGCTGAAAAAAAGCACTGCTAAAAGGAAAAGCATCCTTGGCTAGAGAAGATCCCTGGCAGCCAGGCAGCCTTACCTAACGTGATTTCCCCAGTACATTTTCCTGCAGCCCGAAATACCCGTAAGATCCTCCAGGAAAGCTTGAGCAGAAGGAAGAGGTCCAAAGTCCCCTCACTGAAGGCTGTTGCATGCAGCAGTCCTCACACCATAGAGAGCAACAAGAGAAAGAGAAAGGAGAATGGACGAAACCCTTCTCTTTCTGTCTAGTTTATAACAACGTTGAAAAGACATAGTTCCCAGTTGTACCGCTTGCTGAGCCCTCAGTGAAGTCCTGGCAGGCAGGCACCATCTCTCCCAGCTGGGTCTCCTTGACCTGCCCCCGATTTACATGTACTGCTGAAGGGTGGAGCAAAGTGGGGGCACCTAATGCTGGGGGGAGATTTAAGGGTCCATGACCACAAAAACGCCCGAGCCAGGAAGATCTCAACTCCAGTTTATTTCTTAACATAAAAAGCCTTGTATCACCACGTGCAGCATGGGGAAGAAAAAACAATTCTGCAGAACTGCAACAGGTATATAATAAACTGCAGCAGTTATATAATGAAGGTTAAAAAGCCTCAAACCTACCTACATGCCTTGTCTCTACTAGAGTTTTCCACAGGGGGCTCTACTTTATGAAGTTGTACCACTTTGCAGCACAGTTAATCCTTACAGCCTGTATTAGAGATTTCTACCAAAAGTGCTACAGAAACCCGTATAAGGTTCTTGTCAGAGGTTTGTTGTCTCACAAAAACTGTTAATAGACTCTTGAAATACCTTTTGAAACTTTTTTAACGTTAGTAAAGTTAGATCCATTACTGAGTATTCCTGGTCTGAGTCCATGCAATATCAGCAGATGCCTAGACTTAACTTACCATTTGCACTGAAATGGGCTAAGACTGTTCACACAACTTTACTATGGCTCAGCAGCATCAGCAAAAGGACCTGCAGCTGGGCAATGGTAAAAAAGTAGCTTTGGACAGTTTGTCCTCAAAGGGGTCTACCTGTACCCCAGAGTGCACATGGCCTTTACCTAAGTTGTAACAGGAAACTGCAGCAATACAGCTTTGTTTTGTTTTGGAGGGCATGTGGAAAAGGGCTGCTTTCACTATGCCAGTGCAAATGAAGCCAGTACAAATTGCACCCTGGCTAGATAAATGGTCACATCAGACATATGGGTCAGACCTTCACTGAAGAAATGGCTGTACTGCCTAAAGATGTTGTCAACTCTTGTTTGTAACTCCCTGTGGCTGATACTTGTCAGCTTCGCCCCATCTAAACTAATGGTTTGAAAGCTGTGAACACCACTCGTCCAATTTGGTACAAAGGTTGGTTTAATTTACAAAGAAAGCTGTCTGAATCAAGTCAACCTGCTTGGCACTGAAGTAGATGGAGAGTGTTCTGAGGACATGCTCTTTTGTGTCTCCTGTGGGGACAATGATCTCCAGCAGGAGGATAGAAGTGCATGGCTGGAGATGGGAATGCTTGCAAGGAGTGCTCTGCTGGGCTACATCAATCTTAGTGGATAAGGCATTCCCAGTGCTGGTACAACTGTTGGCTCCAATTGATCTAAGCTCAACTGTTTTCATGTAGATATAGACTAACTCCTTTAGCTTCATGGTAACTTGTTTCATGGTGTGTTTTATGTTTGTTACTAACTTAAACAGATTTAGATGAAGCTATTCTTGTTCCAGACTTGTATTGAAGTACGATGTCTTTTAGAATTGAGAGTCTGTGATGTATGTTTGTGCATAATTCAGCTAAATCAGTGCTAGAAGAACTTATACGTTAACACTTATAGGTAAGATATTTAGTAGAAAGAATGTTATGCTAAAAATCACATGTTAATTCAGGAAGGGATTTTGGTTTTGCTATCTTAAATAGCAATAATTTTGAAGAGATAAGTTACTCTCATCATTACGCTGTCTGCCTCTACCTGCTGTGATTCACAAGAACTTCTAAACTAAACATGTGTTAAGGTTTATGTACTTGCTTAAAACCTATCACATGTGTGCAAGTACTGTTCTGACAACAGATGATATTCTGAATTAGGACTGTAAGATATTTCACACAAAATGAAAGAGATGTCATTTTTACATGTATTCACAAAACATGTATCTTTGTTTTATCGACATTTGAAAATGTTTACCTGTGGAAAATATTTACACTCCAAATGGGGTAAGTATTTTGAGTTTAAAAAGAGTAGCTGTAGTTACATTTGTTCACTGTTTTTTGTTACTATATTAGGAACAAAATATTCATTTTCAATTTGGTCTAATTGGTAGTATCACTTTAAGTTACAACTTTCAGATGCTGAAATGCTGTCATTTAGCATCTACTTTGTTGGTTTTCCCCTTCCCATAGATCGAAGGCAGAAAAAATAAACAGAGATAAGTAAAAACAGGAACATCACACTTACTGGTTTTTTTTACTAAATGCAGTGTCAATATATTTCTCCTGGAGAGCTTTTCTGGGTATCAGATTCCCAGCCCTATACTGAAGGTAACTTTCAAAATAGGGCTGCTGGTAAAGAAATATTGATCAATTTTCACACCCTGTGCCATTTGTTTAAGATCAGAAGTCATCCCTGTAACTGCAAGAGCTAACAACCTGGGGAACTGTAAAGCAGTTGGTAAACATTTCTCACTGTGATACCTTGTTTCTTCCTTCCTTCTCCCTATAGCCTCACCAGCAAGGCACACATAGGAATGACGACAACGTAAATTACTCAGATGCTGCTGTTGCCTGACTACCCTATAGAGGTGAGATTGGTTTGACACTGTGGAGAAGCGCTGCTGTTTGTTGTTGACAGAATGTGCAGAAAGTGATTGCTTCTGCCCAGGGATTTGTGCAGAGTTGCAGTAGGGGTAGACGCACCCCCTTTATCAGCTTCAAGTAAGATAAGAATGGAGCCAACCAAAGAGCTCGTCCTGAGCATTTCAGTCAAGCCCTGTGTACACAGGAGATGGTTAACCATTAGTAAGGAGCCTTCAGTGCTGTTAGTTCCAACAGCAGGTCAAGTAGCCTATATGGATAATGGTGGTAGGAAAACATGGTGTTACTTTATTAATCCACATAACCCCTCTTGTGCTTATCCATGGAACTGTAGGTCTGTAGCCTACATCTTCCATCACAGTTTCCCAACGTGCTAGTGGACCGCCACACTGAAAGATGAAGCGTGGATAATACGTGCTGTTTTTTGGTATATTAATGCTTCATACCAATTGCATTCCTCTGTAGATACTCAGTATTTCTGAGAGCTTCAGGATCAATAGATGCCTAAGGACTGGAGGTAGCAATGGAAAAAAACAGAAACACGGATGATGAAAATGTGGGTGTCCCTGGCTTCCTGGGAGCTGTGCTGAAAATTCTGCTCAGGGATATGCAAAGTTCAACGATGGCCAGTGCAGCCAAAGTGTCTGCTGATTAAAAGGTTTAGGTTCCCAAATGCCAGCTTAGGGCTAGGACCAGATCCCTAACCAGATTCAGCAATGTTAAATCAGTTATGCAGAATGTTATGGAAAGCAATGGAAAGCAATTATCCCTCCTGGACATTTATTGAAGTCTTGGGAATAGAGACTTCCATGAAGCAAAGCTGTCAGCCTGGGTGACTTACAGTTCTCTGAGGAAAGGGCAGACCCCAGGCAGTCTAGGCTGGGAGCTCTCAGAGTGTGCTTAACTCATTAAATGGTAAGGATCCTGGTTGGAAAGGTAACATTAGCCAGCCTGAGATTTTTATTTTTATTTGTTTATTTTTTGTTGGCCACAGCTGCTACTAGGACTTCTGACAGTTACCCAGGTGTTCTTGCTTTCTAAAGGCTATGTGCAACTTAAACACAGTCGGACTGAATGATTTTATGGTGTCACCGAACTTTCTTGACAGGGGCTGGTCAGACTAGCTCTTATTACTGTCAGGGATTTCCTGTAGGATTGTGTAGGGATTGCTGTTGTTGCCTCTTCATCTCTGTGTATGTATGAAGTGGAGATTATATACAGGCACAAGAGCTTGCACTCATTCAAATGAGCAGTACAAATGTCCCAGTAGCTTTTTTCACTCCAAGTTAACAGTGACTTACATTGGTTTAGTTGGAATCTACCACTAATTGACTCGAGGAAGTAAGAAGCAGGAAAATAAGATAATCCATACAGTGACTGGCATCAGTTTAAGTAATGCCACAGGTCCATGATCAACTTAATCTGGATAAATGGCTGCTGCTGCTAAAAGGATGAGTACATCTCTGTCTTTCACCATGGGCTATTTGTTTGTACTGCCTCCCTCACACTGCCATTACTGTTTGTGCAGCCATGAGTGAGTTGGAGCAGGGAATTTATCTGAATGAAAACTCAGCTGGCAAAAAAAAAAAGTTAGTTTTCAGCTGGATCAGCTCCCTGTTGTGGTTTGCCACATGAGCACTAGTGCTGGCAGAAGCAGGAGGCAGTGATAAGCAGCCATGGCCATGTGACATGCTGCCCCTTTCTGTAGCAGACCTGATTTATACCAAATTAAATTGACTGTGGAATTTGTAAATAGATTTCAGTTCATAAATTTAGAGTGGTGTTCCCCTCCCTAGGAAATAAACCACAGCCAATATATCCACATGATAATGATACCACCTTCTATGCTCTCATCCTATTAACACTGACTAATACAGAGGAGTAAAGCAGTCATCCCGCATCTCTCTGAAAGCATATGGATGAAGGTTAGTACAAACAAGATGGGAATGATATTACCAAATGAAAGGAAACAGCTGCAGCAGTCCCTTGGAGAGGGAATCTTATGCAGATGTTGTACAAAGATGTAATACTCTGTCACAGACTGACATAAATTTATGGAATAAAACCAGACTCATAACAGACCATCCTGTAGGTTTTCCTTCTATGGAGCCTAACGGTTAGTCATTAAACATGATGAAAAAAATCAATATGATAATGAAAGGGTTTTGTAATGAAAATGAATGTAGTTTATGTCTTTTGTGTACAGAAAAAAAAAAAAAATTTCTGCCAGTATACAGGGGAAGGGATAAGAAGAACCCAGTTATGTTCCTCTGAGGTAAAGGTTCTTTGGCAAATGAATCAACACAAACACCAAGAGACTGCAAGACTGAGACTTCTTTTCTTGTTCTTCAAATAAAAGAAGTTTTAGTATTTTATTGAAGTAAAAGGAAGTACTGAGGAAAAGGAAGTTTTGCACAATGAGTTATTTTGAAGTTTGAAAAGATGGTGCTTTTAACCACCCCAGGTTCTGCAGAGAGCCAGAAAGTATTTCTATAGTATTGTAGTGCTGAGCTCTACCACATTTTTGGCTGAATGCACTTCTCTTCCACATGCTATCAGGTGTGTGTCACTGACTTGCCCACCATTCAGGAAGCTATGTCAACATTTCAGGTTTAAGAATGGGTTCTTTTTGGCTGCACAAATCTTACCAAGTCTTGTGCAGTCTTACTAAGGGGCCATTTGGGGACACTGTATTAGTGCAGTCATGCATTTAAGCTATTATCTCTCCTGCAAAATTACCTTAGGCATCTCTCTGAAAATCTGTCTTTTGCATATACACAATGTGGTTGCTTAAGTTTAATGGTAGATTTTGACCTGTCTCAGCAGACTTGTTTGGTGCTATCAGCTGAAACCAGAGTGAAATTTTCACTCAGGTGATCCACCCTAGCAATAAAGACAGAAGAAATTCCAAGGTTGAATATCTGTCAGGTGTTTCCCCTGCTGTTTTCATTCAGAAGTATTGCAGGGTGGTTTAGCCTGTTGTTTACAGTGCTGCAGCTTCTGGGTTTACGTGGCATGATACAAATCAGGAATTTCATAGCAGCCTTGAAGGAGTCCCAGATGAAGTAGTGAACCCACAGCCTAATTCAGGGATGGGGATGTATATCCAATTGGCTGTGGATGAAAACCCCTGCATAGATCTTCCCTTTGACCTTCCAGATAGCTGGCATTCCTTTAAAATGAAGCCACATGTTAAAGCTGAGCAAATGTTAGAAGGCTAATTCCCAAGTCCAGCATATGCTGAGATTTGCACTGGCTTTAGTGGCATTGGACCTCTTATGGAGCTGAATCCATTTGTTAACCTGGAATAAACCTATCTACTTTTTTTTCTGGGCTAGTTTTCTGGTTTATGAATTGAAGCATCTCAGCAAGAGGTCCAGTGAGCACTGGAGCTGATGTGTGGGGAGTGAGGGAATGTGTGGCTGGGAGCCAGGCATTGAAGGAAGGAGGTGGACAGGACATTTTTTCAGGTGTTACGAGCTATTAGATCATTCTAAACTATAGCACCTTGCTTCATCCTTCTTTTTCCCCCCTCCTTGAATTCACTGTTTCAAATACAAGTATAAAGCAGCTTGTGTGTGTGTATATATATATATATATATGTAAAAATTCACTTTGCAATACTGGGTATTTGTGATGATATACGTGTAAGGAACAGGTCTGAGGTTTCCTGGAGAGTTATCCTTGTAGGCACCAGGGATGGCAGGCAAAAATGAGAGATCCAGTGGTTATTTTAATCTATGATAATAGCAGTTGAATGTCAGTATCAATTAAAATAGAAACAAAATGTTATATCATAATTTATACTGCTGTCAGTAGTCCAGGCCTTCCTTTTGTCTCCAGTCTATTGCTTCACTTGAAGGTTCCTGTCCCCTGTGTCAGCCCTAGGTTCTAGCTCAGCCCTGGCCCAACAATTCAAAATGTGCTGCATGTGCCACTGTTTGCAGATGGCCTGTGCTCCAGGTTGCTTTTCTGTGAGGAGTGGGTTGAAGTTGAACTTCTGCCATTACCATGGCTTCATTTCTCCCCCATACAAGCTGGGGAACTGCGTGAATTGGAACTGGAGCTGCATAGGTTGGCATCTCTAAAACACATCTGTATACCAGAGCTGGCACATAGGTAATGATGCTTGGGGAAAGCTGCATTTGTCAACTGAGGCCAAATTTTAATATCTTCATCCAGGCACTCAGAATGGATTGCTACATCAAAAGGCAGTTTTGAAAGTTTCTAAGTTTTCTGTGGGTGTTAGGGACAGTCTGTGAACTGGTTCTGAGAATACAAAAGTCCCATGAAAAAGAACAAACTAGAAACCCCGTGAGTGAAGTCTGGTATACAAGGGTTATTTTAAGCAGTTAGGTCACACATGGGGCTACAGAAGGAAAGGACCGATGTCCCTTTCAGCAATAGTTGACTCCAGCATGCTGGAGGGCTCTGAGCTTACAGTGGGATTAATGTGGGGCAAAGCAAAAGCAACAGTGGGATCTGTACAGTTAGAGTCATGCTTTTGGGCACAGAGTGCATCTCAACATATGCTTGACTTGGGGATTAGCCTTCTGACATCACTTTTCCCTCTTGGTTTGGGAAAAGTGGTTACAGATTTAGGGAAAAGTGACTGGTGTAGTTCCATAGTCTGTTACTTAGTGTCTGCAAATAGTAAAACTTTCTCTTTTTTTAAGCATGGCTATACAGTGAGAAGAAACAGTTATGAGTGACATAACAAATTGTGGCAAACTCTGCTTCATGGCATTTGTTTATTGAGACTGGAGAGATGCATTGTGAAAACCCAATTTTCTGGTTACTCTGCAGGTTAGGAACAATGTAGCACTGGCATGGTAGGATAGTCACTCTGCCACAGAAGCTAGTGGTTCTGGCATGAATGTTGTTAGTATAATTCCCTGAAGACAAGAGGGTAGAAACAGTCTGAGTCTCCTAACATGTTGTGAGGAGATATTGTGAACAGTTATATTAATGGTGTGACTGCTTTAACATCCAATGTTCTGAGAAGGAATTTCTGGAAGCCAGGAATGGTAAATTGATAGAAGATTTTTCTGGAACACAAAGTTTTACTTGATAATAAGGACTATGAAGGGCACAAGACAGGATGCCAGCTGCAGTTTCACACTGCGACATACATAACATTTGTGCAAATGTTACTTTTTTTTTGTGGTAGAAAAGCTGATTTTTATGAGCTTCCTGCCTTGCTTCTCCTCCTACAGGCTTCTGTCTCCCTCATTTGTGCTGCCCAAATCATTCAGGTCATCATTCCCAGCAGAGAAAAGATTCAAGTTTCCAATTATTTCATTTAAATTTGGGCCTTTTACAGATCAAACATAGAGGGCAGCTTCGCAAAAAAGTTGAATTGATATAACTGTATTTAAATGAAATCTTCGCCCGTGTGCTCAGCTCCTCTGAATATGGCACACCTGCATGACTGAAGAAGAAATTTAATCTTCTGTAAATATGGTGATTTTTCAGCAGTGTTTGCTTGTAGCCACCTTTAGGGGTAAAAAAAGATTGAACCAGTTTAATAGATTACCACTACATCCTGAGTCTCCAAGGGACATAGAAGCCTGAAATGAGAACACAGTGTGTGCACATTTTGTTAACACAGTTTTGTTTAGCTAAAGATGAAAAAGAAATAGTTGGGGAATTCTAGTGAGCAGTAAACTTCATTCCAGGCAATGACAGCAGAGAAAATACCTTCAAATTTGGGATGACTTTACAGCTTGAGATGAGTATGTGTTTAACATTTATCGTGAAACTTAGCCTAGCTTAATTCATTTCGATGGGTGCTTAATGGATGCTCTGGGAACACTTATAAACTTCCTCTTTAAGAGAATATCTACCATTTTCTTTGCTAAATCTTCCTGTTCTTACAGGGGCACAGATTTCCAGGAGCGTATGGCAGTTTATAATTTGGAAAACTGCCCTTCATTTCCACACATAAAAGTTGACAAGAAAAAAATGTTTTATTCTTTTAGTAAATTGTGTTGATGTTTCTCTAGTGGTATAAAATTTCTTCCACCGTCCTTTCCCTGCCTATGTGTGTATTTGTAATAGGTTAAACCTATTGAACAGAACAGATTCTGTTCACAAGAATAAAACCAGAAATGTTTGTGGGAGAGGAACACAATCCCTGATCTAGGTGAAGGAACCATGTAATCATGATACACCCTCTGATGTATGGAAGTGTTGTGTTAGCTGGGAATAGTGCTTGTGCAGCTGAGGTTAATGTCAGTGAAGCACCTGTGCCCACCAATCCCACAGTGATAAACCTGTACTTGCATGCACGTCTTACATGCTCTTACTGAAATTATGGCTTCCATCTATAAAATAATGCAAAACATCTGGCAAGTTAATTTGCAAATTAGATGCAGAGCTACATTAACTAATATTTAGTCTAATGCTGCTTTCTGGGACATATTTTAACACCCAGATGGCAATTTGATCCAATGACCATCTATGCATGCCTGACTTTGAGTGACTGCATTGTGATAATTTTTATGTGTCTTTTCTTCACTGTGATTTTACTCTGAGAACTGTCTCCAGTTACCTTGTGTTTCCCTAAAAATACCACAAGCAAGTACATAGATACCTGTTAAGGTGAAGCCACACTGCTATGTTAACTCTGCAGGCACTGGCTGGAGTTCTGCAGAGCTGCGTTCACCCCACGAGGATGAGCCATACCACTCCTTCAGCCCTGTGCTGGGATCGGAGGCTAGCCTTTGTCCTCCTGCACATGCTAAGTATCAAAGTGAGTTTGCTTTCCTCCACTTGTGCAAAGGAGGAAAAGAACTATGTTGGGGATCATTTTGCTTTTTCACCCCTTCCTGCACTGAATGAGTTGGCAGATTGGCAGGAATTTATTGCAGTGGCTGAAGGTTCATCATGATGTCCCAAGGCTAACCTCTCACTAATCAATATGGTTTGCATTTTACGTTTCTGCTGGGCATTACCACTGCTCAATTTGGCAGCTGTCAGCCAGGGCCTTGTCAATATCTAGGACTCTGTTGGGGTAGGTGCAACCAAATATTGACAAGTAAGAAAGTCTCTGGTCCATAGAGCTTATAGATCACTAGGTACTTAGAGTAACTCCTAGCTTCATGGTTTTAAGTTAATGAAGGAGAAAAGGGGAAATGAATAGCTATTTTCCAAAACACTGATCTACTGACCTCTTCTACTACTTGATTAGCCTGATCTTCAGTCTGGTTGTTTTTCTTTCTCTAGCATTGAATCTCTCTATTCCCTCTCTCTCAAACTTGCCCCAGTGCTAACACTTTAATGTAGTGGTGTGTATCCCTCACCCTGGTTAACCTCTCCTGGATGTTCCCTGTTTCTGCCTTTCACAGACTAGTGTGTGGGAAGGCAGATGTTGGTGCATGCCTGTGTTTGCTGTCCTGTGGGCTGTGCAGAGGAGCACGGCTGAATAGGGACAAGTGGCAGTTCTCAGTGTACAGAGTTACTCTGTGATGTGACAGTCTAACTCTTCATTAGTAGCTGACAGTTTTGCAGCATTAGGAGCTTCAGGGAAGCATCTATAACCCTCTGCAGATAAAAGGGCCAGAACAGTATGTCATTTTATATGAAACAGCCCTTTCAATGAGCCATGCTACATCTGTTCCCTTACCTCCACTCTGTCACTTTCCTGCTAACAGGAGAATTTTATACATATTTAAATTAACAAGACAGAATACCAAGCATACTTAAAAAGTATTTTGGGGGATTTGGTATCAGAGGGTTCTTCTGAAGGGCTTTTCTGCTGTTCTGCAGACTTTGCATACCTCCCTTCTCATCCAACTGTGGAAAGGTATCTTGTGCATAGACTGCCATCTCAGAAAGACTCTGTCTAGAAACTCTTAGCAGTGGGTTGCAATATTAGACAATAAGAGTTGTCTGATGAAGAAATTACACTTAAAAAAAAATCAAATCACAGGGACCACTTTAGTGATGCATAGAAAGAAAACAGAAAATAAGGTATACCCCACAAAGGGGGACTTGAGAAACCAAGGTGAAAAAATGTGTAGGCTGTATACAGTACTGTTACATACACTAGATATAGTTCATTTGTCTGTTTTAGGTGAGTGGTGCTCAGACCACACAAGACAATGCTAACAAGGGTGGCATTAATGCTGTAGGCTTGTATTTACCAGAGGATTCCACTGCACTTCCATGCAGTTCTGAGAAGCCACATTTACTGGTGTGATGCTACTGTGGGACAAAGGGGATTGAATGTGAGCTTTACATTGCCTGTAAGGCAACGAGCATGAAACAACTCGATCCTAGAGATCAGTGAAACTGTGAGCTACAACCTCCTGACTTCTACTCCAGCTTAACCTTCTGTCTTGTAGAGACCTGCCTGTGAATTTGTACCAAAAAAAGGGAGGTAGATGTGTAAAAGGTTTTGTGGCAGGACTTATTTTTCAGTCTGATCACTTTCTCCCATCTAGTTTACAATATAGCCTCCCAAACACTTGAGTAGCATGTCTGAGAGGAAGGTGTATCCTGCTGTGGAGACTGAAGGAAGAAGAGGAAATGGGAATATTGTAAGTTGTTATTGCTCTTGAAAGGGGAATTTATCCTCTAGTAGGGAGTAAAGGACAGAAAAATCACAACCACATTGAAAAATGATCTGCTGTCAAAAATTCAAATAAAGGGTTGGTTATATTGTTTTAAAAGCAGAGTCCTACTGTCTGTATAGCTTATTCTGTGTTAAGGTTTTACTCTGTCAGAAACTATGTCCATTCCCAAGTGTCCATTTAGCAAAAAGAAGACTCATCTTTGGACGCAAAGAAAAAAAAATTTAAAATGCTCTGTCTTTATGCCAAGTTGAATTTCTGGGCTTGCATAGAGGTAGCCTCAGGCAACCATTCTGTGAGTCTGACAATGAGGATGCAGTCCTGTAACCATCACTGGTTGGAAATGTTGACAAATTGGAAGAGGCCTGATGTCGAAATGAGATGCTGTGGAAACTTATTGTTTTGACAGATATGTTCAGGAACTGGGACTCACCTTCAAAAAAGGGAAATAACTTGACAGTTGTAGCTCTCAGCTGGGATTTGTGAGACCTAGGTTGAAATTCCTACTTTTTCTGATTCAGCCTAAGGAAAAGACTTGGATTTTTGCAAAAATCTAATTTTAGTGTCCTAGCCAAAAGTCTATTAGCTGTTTTGAAGCCCATCTCTGTTCATCTGTTTCTACCTTCCTCTGTCTTTTTTGTCTTGCAGATTTTCTTTCTGTATAAAAAAAAAGAAAAGAAAGAAAAGCCTTGGCTTTCTCCTGATGTAAAGCAGGAATATGTTTAACATCTCAACATTTGCAGGACAGGGAATCAATTTCCTCCCCAGCTCTGTCTGGAATGTAATTATGGCAATTTTAATATCCTTAGCTTTAATTCTTATTATTGATCTTTTTATTGACCCATGTCTGCTTGTTATTGTGTAAATGCTGGCAAAAAACCTGGTAGAAAATAACAGTTATCAGGTGGCATCAATTAATTTTTTTTCTTTTCCAAACGGCAAAGGAAAGAAGGTTCTCAATGTTTCTGCAGCAAAAATCCAAACCTCTCCTGTTCTCTTCACAGTCCCCAGTGCAATCTTTGCCTTTCATTTCATTGTAAGCATTTTCTAACTCTCTACTCTCACATTCACACTGCGTGGCTAAAAAATCTGCCATAGCCTAAAAAGTTAGAACTGGGGGCAGCATAAAACCAAAGATAAGTTCTATGCCCATTTTGGAATCAGAATGTAGGAAAAAAGCCAGCAAAGGACACTGTACTGACTGCAATTATTTCCATAATGAGTTTGGTTTTGTTTTTCAAGTATTACATTCGATTTAACTGCTTTGCTGAATGAATGCAGAAGTCAGGGGTAGAAAGGAGGTAGGATACAGTTGCTCAGATTGTGGGCTTAACATCTGGTGTGAGTCCTTGGCTGCATCTAGGCCATTTCTGAGCTTCTTCATTTCTGATGTCAGAGCATGACTGGCATCCAAGGCATACATAACACTGTGCTTGGATTCAGTCTGCTTTAGTATGCTTTATGCATAATTAAATGGGTAATGGGTAGATTGTCTTTCTCAAGCACCTTGGCAGATTGTTCTCCTGCATGGTCATCATAAGGAAAAATGATCACTTAGCTCTATTTTTATCTACTTACTTTATCATTGTAAAAAAGGTAGTGATCATGATTTTGCTGTGCCCATGTATGCAGTCATGGCAGACATTTGTTTGACAGAAGTACAGACCTCTTTTGCTGGGTTAGTCAAAGCCAGTTCTTCCCACAGAAGCTAACTTCAATTAAACTGATGCTATTTGAGCATATTTTATTTTTTTCTCCCATTTTATTCTGATAGAACTACCTAATGCAGACAAAAGTTATTATCTCATTAATAGCTAGCAATACAATGTCAGCCTGTTCATATTCATGGTGGAAGTGAAGGGCTTTAACGCAAGCAGTGTGTTGTAATCACAATGAACAGAACAGAAGTAGGCCAGGTCACATCCAGGGGCAGATTTCCAGGAAGGGTCTTTTTTGGTGCTCTTAGTTTGGCATTGCTGCCAGTTCTTTCTTCTGAGTCCCATGTGCAGATGTGGGGAGATGGAAGGAGGCAAACTGTAGTGCAACACAGCAGCTAAAGAACATGCAGTTCTGTCATGTAATTGCTGTGCATGAAGAAGATGGCCAAGGTTGTGCCCTTTTTGTGGTGGGGCTGCATCTGGCCCTGGAGCTGTATTAGGCAGGGTTTTTGGGCAAAGCCAAGAATGAAGCCTCAGCTGTGAGTACTGGGGCAGTTACAGACCACAGCTCCAATGTGTGGCTGGAGTCAGCACAGCTCATGTTTTTACTCACTGTACCAGGACATGACAAATTGTGAAAACAAAAAAGGCTCTGAACTTTATTCTGAAACCACATGATAAAATATAGGATGAAATAGTAATGAAAAACAACAGAAGCTGTCAGTGGAAACAAGTGATGATATGTGGTGGGAAGTTTAGAAAAAAGGCTTAAAGAAAAGCCTACAGGTGATGAAATAAAATCTAACCTGTTTCCCTCTTTGCAGGACCTCTGGACTGAAGTGTAATCTCTGTTACTGTCATATTGCTTTCCAAGGATGGAGTTTTAAAACTAACTCTTGTTAATTAGTTTGTTTATTTTGCAACCACCAAGCTTCCTCACTCCCATCATGAAAGATCTGTCAGTTATACTGTTTGGTGAGTGTGCATGCACATATGCTCACTGAGCTTTACCGTTACTGACAGTAAAACTTCTGAAATTTTGAAATCCAGGTTCAGCTAATATTTGCATTTGGATATTTGGAAAAGAGTGAGGGAGAAAAAGCTTCCTTGAAGTCAGCATTTTTCATTTCATGTTTTTTTCCTTCTGAAAGTGTTGTTTCGACAAAACAAGACATGACAAATACCCCGAGGACAGGAGGAAAAAAGAATTTAAATATCTTGTTAGAAATTTGAAAAGCTTATCTTCGAGTCCCATCATGCAACTTTACTTCCACAGTCTATAGATTACTTGGAGGTGCCCAGGGATTTTTTTTTTCCCCCACCAAGGAAATAAAGAAGTGCAATAGAAACAAACTGCAAAGCCTTGGCACTTCTTTGAAACCAGCCTGTTGTTTTCTAGGCAACTGTGTTTGAGACAAATGAACACAGGCTCCAGGACAAAGAGGGGTGTAGTTTGTAGTGGGCTTTTCTCCTTGCCCATTCAGCTCTGAGACTACTCATAAGTGGCAGTCTGAGTTGAGAGGGAGCCCAGCATGAACACAGAGAGAGGAGGAAAGCAGGAGAGATGCTGCCCCTTGCACATCTTGTAAATGCCTTTCTTAGCCCTTGAGCCTTGTCTGTCCTGCCAAATCTCATCTGTAGAACTTGTCTTTTATTGCAATAATCTTCATGCTATACTTGGGCTCTCAGTTTGAAAACCTGAATTCACCAAGCGGTCAGGTTCCCCACCCAAGCAGCTCTATACAGGCAATGCCTTGTAAAACATTTTAGTCTAAGCCATGGTTTCCCTGAAAGTGGGGACACCAAAAACTTCAGGGTTGTTTAATAATATCTTCTTTTCCTAAATGAGTTCAAATTAAACAGATACAAAATGCACATTGCCTTGGATAACCTAGTATTTACTGTGAAGTACAGACACTCTCATACGTAAACTTACAGAATTGAAAATTGCTCTTTTTTCACCAGAGGGCAGTGAACTTCATACTCACTGCATAATCAGAACAAGTATCTGTGCAATTACTGTGAAACAGCTACCATGTGATTACTTGTTACATGGCTTTTACAGCTCCTACATCTTGGTGTGGGACATTACTGCCCAAATACAAGCACAGCAAGTGTAAAATGCCTGGGACACTGTTGTGATTTAACCCCAGTCAGCAACTAGAGCACCATGCAGCCGTTCACTGACTTCGCCTACCACCCACTGGGATGGGGGACAGAATCGGAAAACAAAATAGAACTCATGGGTTGAGATAAGAACAGTTTAATAGAACAGAAAATAAGAAACTAATAATGATAGTGATAACAATAATAAAGTGACAATAGTAAGAAGAAAAGGATTGGAACATACAAGTGATGCACAATGCAATTGCTCACCACCTGCCGACCAATGCCCAGTTAGTTCCCAAGCGGTGATCCCTCTCAGCCCCACTCCCCGCAGTTTATATACTAGATGTGACATCACATGGTATGGAATACCCCTTTGGCCACTTTGGGTCAGCTGCCCTGGCTGTGTCCCCTCCCAACTTCTTGTGCCCCTCCAGCCTTCTTGCTGGCTGGGCATCAGAAGCTGAAAAATCCTTGACTTTAGACTAAACACTACTTAGCAACAACTGAAAACATCAGTGTTATCATCACTCTTTGCATACTGAACTCAAAACATAGCACCGTACCAGCTGCTAGGAAGACAATTAACCCTATCCTGGCTGAAACCAGGACAGACACACTGACCAATCTCTGTGGTGGGTAGAAGGTATATAGAATAAAAGCTCTCTATATCACATACAGGTGATATGAAAATGGATTTGAGTGTGTACATATCAAGGATTTTCATACCTCATGGAATCCTGTCAATGCTACTGCTCCAGCTGGTGTAGTTGTGAAGTATTCAACAAAATGCCCAAAGCCTGCGACACCAGTTTGTCCCTTCACATGAAAAAATTCTGCTTGAATGTCTCTTCTCACTGAACGTCTGCCCACTAGCTCATACACTGGGGCTACCAAGATAGCTCCTGCTAGAGCCTGAAGTGCTGCATTGCCTAGTGAAAAGTTTAAGATTTCCTTGATGTAGTAAAAGAATAGCTTTCTGTTAAATGCCCACAGAAATAACAAAACCTGTGCTAATAATGCAAAAAGATCACTGGATCTGTGATATGCCAGGGCTACATCAATGAGAAGCTGTAGCAAGGTTATTAAAAGCCACAGAAAAGCAAAATGTCTGTTTTCGGCTTTTCTTTCTTGCCAGTCTTAAGGCAATGATTGGAGCCTTTTTGTGTCTATAGGAATAGGATGAGACACTATACGACTATGAGGCTAAAGGACAAATAACTTGCTTTTTTAAATACCAGAGGGTACTGAGGGACTTCTAAGTCTTTTACTTAATTTGCTCCTGTAAGCGACACGTACAGCTTGGGTGTTTGGAGTACTTTCCTAGCTTAGCTCACCTCTGTTTGTGTCTCACGAACTGTCAGATTCAACACACTTGATCTGTGGGACTTTTGTGCGCCTCCTTTCTGAATGTTTTATTGGTGAGAGTTATTATACCAGAGTTTTAGACAGTAGGTGGCAGGACACATGTATTCTTGCCCAAGGCAATTTAAACTTGTGTCTCCTAGATCTGGTGAGAATGACCTTACCACCTAACTACAGGCTAAATTCACAGCAGAAAGTGGGTCGAAAGTTGTAAACTGCTCTTTTGAAGCTATGTTCCTATGTAACAGAAAGCCCCATGGGCTATAGAGAACAGGAGGCATAAATCTGTACTTCTTGTGCAGTGACAAATCTATGCATTATTATCTGAACTGTCTCTATGTAAATGAGAAAGAAATCTGTAAATGGACACTGGCAGCCCAGATCTCTGCTTTGAAAATGAATGCACTTAACACCAGCATAAATCAAAAGTATAACTCTCTAGTTTGTCTCTAGTCTGGTGTGCTTGTGTGCTGGCACAGCTTCAGTAACAGCAGTAAAGGATGCCCTTACTGATACCTAAGTTAACATGGTGCTTACAGCATTCAGCTTGGGAGTGAGAGATGAATGGGAGTTGCTCATACTGAAAAACAGATTTTCCATTTCTAGATGAGCAGCTGTTTGTATAAAGATGGGTATCAGCTCACAATCAGAAAATTATTTTGACTCAGTCAGCTAAAGAGGTATTATGACTCGATACCTTAAAGACTGTTGTGCACTTGTGTTAGCTACACACACAGGTCTGCTAGACAGAGACTAAGAACACAATTTTGACATTGATCTAGGTAGTGCTTGCCTATGAATAATGACAAGGAAGTCAACAGCAGATAACCTACACTATGGATTATAGCTCTTCTTTACACCTCTGTAATTTTTCACATTCACTTTTTAATGCCCAGCATGGATTTATCCATAATTTCAATGTAGATTAATGTTCCTAGAGAGGAGCCTGTGTTCAACTAGAGAGACTAGCACCTCTTAACTAACATCTCCCATGGTCTCAGCTCCCTTGGTTGAAGTTCTGCAGAAGTTATTAGGTCTCAAGTAGTTGGAAAGGTGTAGAATGACTGTTCTTTTACCCAAGCACCTGCTGAAATATAGCTGAATGCAGCTGAAGACATGAGCTGCAACAGCTGTTCTGCTCTTTGGTGTGAAAAATCAGCAAAGAGCCGTTGCGGAGATCTTTCTCCTCTTTGCTTTAGGTCAAAACCAATTGTTTCATTTAAAAAAACCCCATTTTATTAGTAAATATACTATAGAAATGTTCCACTAGCAGCAGGAAAATTTTACTTTCTGTATTGTTTTACAATATGTATATTTAGGTAGTCAAAATCTTCTTGTAGCTAGATGACATTATTCTTATACTGTCTTAGACAACTGAAATTCTTAATTTCTCATTTTTTTCATTTTGGTGGAGTTAAGCTTTTTGAGGATCTTGCTTAGTACTTGCTTTTTAAAGATAAGTATAAACCTTTTTATGGAAGTAAACTCTTGGACTGTTCATGAAATATGAAAAAATACCATGAAAGAACTAGAAATTTATGAAACACTTGTTAATTCTGTGAGTGTTAGAGTTCAATGTTCCAAAAGGTCAAAGACTTAAGACTGTAATCACTGTAAATGTTGGATCTTTAAAGACACAAATTCTGCTTCCTTTTTGTTGATGTCTAGCCCGAGTGCTGAAACTAATGACATGTCTGGATTTATTATGCTAGTGTAATAGGTCAGATCTCTTAAAAAGTAATTGGAAGGATGAACTAGAAAACCAGTTTATTATCTATAACTCGCTTATATTTATAGGTGCTATAGGAAAGGTTGTTAGTTGGAGCGGAATTCAGCATTTGAGTCTGAGAAGAACTGAATGTATTATGATAAGATATGTGTGATAGTTGCAAAATTCAGGAGACACAAAGGAAGAAAAGACAGTTCAAGCTGAAAAATGTTAGTCTTTAACTACCAATTATTTTAAAATGTTAAGATATGGCACTCTGCACCTGCTAGAGTCCTTGAAAGGCATTTCAAGGACAATGCATTCATCATGCACAGTCAACATGGGTTCACAAAGGGAAAGTCCTGTTTAACTAATTTGATATCCTTCCATGATAAGGTCGTTCACCTAGTGGATGAAGGGGAGGCTGTGGATGTAGTTTTCCTTGATTTTAGTAAGGTTTTTGATACTGTCCCTCACAGCATCCTTCTGGATATATTGTCCAACTGTGAGATGAGCAGGTACATGGTGTGTTGGGTGAAGAACTGGCTGAAGGGCAGAGCTCAAAGGATTGTCATGAATGGGGCTGGTGACTGGTCACCACTGGTGTTCCTCAAGGGTCAATTCTTGGGCCAGTTCTGTTCAACATGTTTATCAATGATCTGGATGCAGGAGTTGAATGCATCATTAGCAAGCTTGCTGATGACACCAAACTGGGAGGTGCTATTGACTCTCGAGGGACAAGAAGCCTTGCAGAGGGATCTAGATAGATTAGAGCATTTGGCAATCATCAATGACATGAAATTTAACAAGTCCAAATGCCAGATTCTGCACCTGGGATTCAGTAATACCGGACACAAGTATAAACAGGGAGAGGAGTGGCTGGAGAGCAGCCCTGCAGAAAGGGATCTGGGGCTGCTGGTGGACAGCAGGCTCGACGCAAGTCAGCAGTGTGCCCTGGCAGCCAGGAGGGCAAACCATATCCTGGGGTGCATCAAACACAGCATGACCAGCCGGTCAAAAGGGGTGATTATCCCGCTGTATTTAGCAATGGTGCAGCCTCACCTTGAGTACTGTGTGCAGTTCTGGGCCCCACAATTTTAGGAGGATATTAAGGTCCTTGAATGCATCCAGAAGAGGCCAACAAAGCTGGTGAAAGGGCTGGAAGGCATGTCCTGTGAGGAGCGGCTGAGGACTCTGGGTTTGTCTAGTTTGGAGAGAAGGTGGCTGAGGGGTGACCTTTTTGCTCTCTGCAGCTTCCTGAGGAGGGGAAGTCGAGAGGGAGCTGCTGAGCTCTTCTCCCTGGGATCCAGTGACAGGACATGTGGGAATGGCTCAAAGCTGCACCAAGGGAGGTTCAGACTTGACAAACTGTCCTGGTTTCGGCCAGGATAGGGTTAATTGTCTTCCTAGTAGCTGGTACGGTGCTATGTTTTGAGTTCAGTATGCAAAGAATGATGATAACACTGATGTTTTCAGTTGTTGCTAAGTAGTGTTTAGTCTAAAGTCAAGGATTTTTCAGCTTCTGATGCCCAGCCAGCAAGAAGGCTGGAGGGGCACAAGAAGTTGGGAGGGGACACAGCCAGGGCAGCTGACCCAAAGTGGCCAAAGGGGTATTCCATACCATGTGATGTCACATCTAGTATATAAACTGCGGGGAGTGGGGCTGAGAGGGATCACCGCTTGGGAACTAACTGGGCATTGGTCGGCAGGTGGTGAGCAATTGCATTGTGCATCACTTGTATGTTCCAATCCTTTTCTTCTTACTATTGTCACTTTATTATTGTTATCACTATCATTATTAGTTTCTTATTTTCTGTTCTATTAAACTGTTCTTATCTCAACCCATGAGTTCTATTTTGTTTTCCGATTCTGTCCCCCATCCCAGTGGGTGGTAGGCGAAGTCAGTGAACGGCTGCATGGTGCTCTAGTTGCTGACTGGGGTTAAACCATGACACAAGCATTCTTCATCCGTCCTGACATTCCATGGGATGGATGAAGAGCTGCAGGTCCAGATGCTGGGGATCTCCCTCCAAAACCGCACAATGACATTTGTGCAACAGCTAATCTGTGTTGCTGTGCAACAGTTCAACAGGACTGCATGTCTGCAGCTGCTCCCGGGGCAGATGTTTCCAGCCGGGGGCTCTCCAGGACCAGCCCGTGCCCCACCGCTCATCACCCCGGGCTCGCCATCCTCCTCACCGCACCCTCTGCCCCCACGTCCCGGGGCTCTGCTCTCCTACCAGCCTGCACTGCTGGGTGCAGCCTCACTACAGCAGCACCCAAATCCCTCCTCCTGCGCAGACTCACGACTTGGTGCTGCTCTCTGCATCAGCCTAGGGTCGTACCCTGCCAAGGCAGGAGGCCCAGGAATTTCAAGGGGAAGGGCAAAGTCCTGCACCTGAGGAAGGACAACGCAAGGCAGCAGCACATGTGGTGGGCTGCCTGGCTGGCAGCCATGCTGCTGCCCTTGAGCACAGACTTTCTTCCTGCTCTTCCAGATCTAGCCTTGGCACTGGCATTTCTTCCTCTCCGCTTGGAAAGGACCCCTCTTCAGCAGATGGGTGCCATCAGTTCCCAGCATCCCTCTGTTGCAAATATTCTGGTAAAGAAATCAAAATTTAATCACATAAAAGAGTTTGGTTTGATTAAGGAGTAGAAAATTGTGAAACATAGGTATGGGAGTGTTAAGTTTGAAATGCAGTCATAGAAACTTAGGAACTTCAGAAAATGTACTATGTGTAACCATAAGAATTCAAGTATTGTCTAAAATCAGTTAACCACAGAAACTTTGACAAAGATTTGTTGATTTGTAGTGTTTTGTTTTAGGAAACTAAGGAAACCGTTATGGACACCAGTTTGCTGCTTGGAAACTCCTTACCCTTCCCACCTCGATCTAATTATCAGGGAACCTAATCAGTAGAGTTAAGTGAGATTAACCAATGATTGTTTTAACATAAGAATATTAATAAGATGGTGTGACTGAAGGACCAATTATTAGAAAGGTTACATTGAAGAATAGACATAGTATGCATTTTTATGTAAATTAATATAGATGATGGTGAGAATCGTACTGCACAGAATTACCTAAGAGAGGTCAAGAAGCAGACAAGTGAGGAAGACTATGGAAGACCACCAGAGGGCTTCTGAAGACCACCAGAGACCTTCACTGCACCTGTGTGAAGAGACATTTACATATGCTAATGATTTATCAGAAAGTTAATGATTATGTATAACATTTTCCAGAAATTTAGTGAATATGAATAACAGGTGTGTATTTAACCTGCACAGTTAGACTAGCCAGGTGCACACGATAGGTGGAGCGATCCCCCATGTGCCCAGCGCTGCAATAAAGGAGTGTCTGCTTCTTAACTTCTCATTGCTGTTAAGGAGTTTTATTCTGGATTTCAGCAACACCTCCACACCACCCCCACCACCCCTCCACATCACACACTCTCTGCAGGACTTCCCACAGCACAGCTCCTCTCTGCTGTGCATGAACCCCACAGAAAAGGCAGCACATCTTTTTTGTGTTCCCCAGGGCCCCTCGCCCTCCTCTTACGCAGGACCCCTTCTGCAGCCAAGCCGGCCATGCAAGATGAGGGAACTGAAGGTGGCCTCTGGGTTTGGCATGAGGAACTGCTGCTGGACTCCAAAGAAAGACCCGGGTCCCGACGCCAGGGCCACAGGTGATCCTGCATGCCTCAGGCAGGCAGCAGGAACCTGGGGAGAAGCAGAGCGGGGTAAGGGTCTGTGGGTGGGCAGGCAGAAAGCAGTGAGAACAGGCCAGGGCCCACCGCGCTGGGGCTGTACGGAGGGCTGGAGGTCTGCCCTGGGAGGAGAACCCAGCTGCAAGACAGGAGCTCTCTCTGGAGACTGCTTGATGCAGGAAGTTCAGACTTGATATTAGGAAACATTTCTTTACCAAGAGGGTGGTCAAACACTGGAACAGGCTTCCTAGAGAAGTGGTTGACACCCCATGCCTGTCAATGCCATAAAAAGAGGCATTTGGATAATGCCCTTAATAACTTTTGGCCAGCCCTGAAGTGGTCAGGCAGTTCATAGAATCATAGAATCATAGAATCATTTAGGTTGGAAAAGACCTTCAAGATCATTGAGTCCAACCATCAACCATGCCTACTAAACCATGTCCTGAAGTACCCCGTCCACTTTCTTTTTGAATACCTCCAGGGATGGTGACTCAACCACTTCCCTGGGCAGCTTGTACCAATGTTTGACAACCCTCTCAGTAAAAAAATTTTTCCTAATATCTAACCTAAATCTCCCTTGCCGCAACTTGAGGCCATTTCCTCTCGTCCTATCTCCAGCGACCTGACAGAAGAGACCAACACTCACCTCACTACAACCCCCTTTCAGGTAGTTGTAGAGAGCTATAAGATCTCCTTTCAGCCTCCTCTTTTCTAGACTAAACAGCCCCAGCTCCCTCAGCCGCTCCTCGTAAGACTTGTGCTCCAGGCCCCTCACCAACTTGGTTGCCCTTCTCTGAACACGCTCCAGCAACTCAATGTCTTTGCTGTAGTGAGGGGCCCAAAGCTGAACACAGTACTCAAGGTGCGGCCTCACCAGTGCTGAGTACAGGGGGACAATCACCTCCCTGCTCCTGCTGGCCACACTAGTTCTGGCACAAGCCAGGATGCTGTTGGCCTTCTTGGCGACCTGGGCACACTGCTGGCTCGTATTCAGCCAGCTGTCAACCAGCACACCCAGGTCTTTCTCTGCCTGGCAGCTTTCCAGTCACTCTTCCCCAAGCCTGTAGTGCTGCATGGGGTTGCTGTGAATGAAGTGCAGGACCTGGCACTTGGCCTTGTTGAACTTCATATGATTGGCCTCAGCCCATTGATCCAGCCTGTCCAGATCTCTCTGGAGAGCCTCCCTACCCTCAAGGAGATTGACCCTGCCTCCCAGCTTGCTGTCGTCTGCGAACTTGCTGAGGGTGCACTCAATCCCCTCATCCAAAACATCGATAAAGATATTAAACAGAATGGGGCCCAACACTGAGCCCTGAGGAACACCACTTGTGACCCGCCGCCAACTGGATTTCACCCCATTCACCACAACCCTCTGGGCTCGGCCATCCAGCCAGTTTTTCACCCAGTGAAGAGTACACTTATCCAAGCCATGAGATGCCAGTTTCTCAAGGAGTATGCCATGAGAGACAGTGTCAAAGGCCTTGCTGAAGTCAAGGTAGATAGCATCCACAGCCTTTCCCTCATCCACTAGGCGGGTCACCCAGTCATAGAAGGAGATCATGTTGGTCAAGCAGCACTTGCATTTCGTAAACCCATGCTGACTGGGCCTGATCCCCTTCTTATCCTGGACTTGCCATGTGAGTGCTTTCAAGACAAACTGTTCCATAATCTTCCCCGGTACTGAGGTCAGGCTGACAGGCCTGTAGTTCTCCGGATCCTCCCTCCGACCCCTCTTATAAATGGGAATCACACTGGCAAGCCTCCAGTCCTCTGGGACCTCCCCTGTTGACCAGGAACGCTGATAGATGATAGAAAGTGGCTTGGCAAGGACCTCTGCCAGCTCCCTCAGTACTCTTGGATGGATCCCATCAAGACCCATAGATTTCTGAGTGTCCAGATAGCGTAGTAGGTCCCTAACTATTTCCTCCTGGATTAAGGGGGGTATGTTCTGCTCTTCATCCTTGCCTTCCAGCTCAATGGGTGGAGTAGCCTGGGGATAACTGGACTCACTATTAAAGGCTGAGGCAAAGAAGGCATTAAGTACCTTGGCCTTTTCCTCATCACTGGTTGCTACGTTCCCTTCTGTATCCATTAAAGGAAAGATATTCTCCTTGGGATTCTTTTTACTGTTAACATATTTGTAAAAACTTTTTTTGTTGTCCTTTAAAATAGTGGCCAGATGTAGTTCTAGCTAAGCTTTTGCCTTTCTAATTTCCTCTCTCTATGACCTAACAAGATCCCTGTACTCCTCCCAAGTTGCCAGCCCTTTCCTCCAGAGATGATAAACTCTCCTTTTTTTCTTGACTCCTAGCAAAAGCTCCCCGTTCAGTCAGGCTGGTCGTTTTCCTTGGCGGTTCGACTTGCGGCACATGGGAATAGCCTGGTCCTGAGCCATTAAGATTTCCTTCTTAAAGAATGTCCATCCCTCCTGGACCCCTCTGCCCTTCAGGACTGTCTCCCAAGGGACTCTCTCAACCAGTGCTTTGAAGGGGCCAAAGTTAGCCCTCCGGAAGTCCATAGCGGTGGTTTTGCTGACCACCTTCCTTGCCTCACCAAAAATTGAAAATTCTATCATTTCATGGTCGCTAAGCCCAAGATGGCCTCCAACCATCACACCTCCCACCAGTCCTTCCCTGTTCGTAAACAAAAGATCTAGCAAGGCTCCTCCCCTGGTTGGCTCACCCACCAGCTGTGTCAGGAAGTTATCTTCCACACACTCCAGGAACCTCCTAGATTGTTTACTCACTGCTGTGTTGTATTTCCAGCAGATGTCTGGAAAGTTAAAGTCCCCCCCGATGACAAGGGCACACAATTCTGACACTACTGCCAGCTGCTTGTAGAATGATTCATCTGTCTCTTCAACCTGGTCGGGTGGTCTATAACAGACTCCCAGCACAATATCTGTCTTACTGGCTTTCTCTCTCATCCTCACCCATAAACACTCCACCTTGTCCTCAGAATCGTGTAGCTCTGTACAGTCAAAACATTCCCTAACATAGAGAGCCACCCCACCACCTCTTCTACCTTGCCTATCCCTTCTGAAGAGCTTGTAGCCATCCATTGCAGCACTCCAGTCATGGGATTTGTCCCACCTTGCTTCCGAGATGGCAACTAAGTCATATCTATCCTGCTGCTTGATGGCTTCCAGCTCCTCCTGTTTATTGTCCATGCTGCGTGCATTGGCATAGATGCATTTGAGCTGGGTTATCGAATCCACCCCTAACATCGGCATGCTGCCCCCAGGCTCATCTCTGGTGCACCTAGTTTTATCCCTTACCCCCTTCAAACCTAGTTTAAAGCCCTCTCTATGAGCCCTGCCATCTCATGAGTGAGGATTCTTTTACCCCTTTAAGATAGCTGGACACCATCTGTTGCTAGCAAGCCCGGTGCCGTGTAAACCTCCCCATGATCAAAAAACCCCAAATCCACCAATGGCACCAGCCTCTGAGCCACGTATTAACCAGGTGTGTTTTCCTGTTCCTTTCAGTGTATTTCCCTGCCACTGAAGGGATTGAGGAAAACACTACCTGTGCTCCTGATCCTTCCACTAATCGTCCCAGTGCCCTGAAATCCCTTTTGATTACCTTTGGGTTTCTCCCTGCAATCTCATCACTGCCAACCTGCACAACCAGCAATGGGTAATAATCAGAGATCCGAACCAGACCAGGGAGTTTCCTGGTAATGTCTTTTACCTGGGCCCCAGGGAGGCAGCAGACTTCCCTGTGGGATGGGTCAGGTCTGCATTTTGGAGCCTCTGTCCCCCTCAGAAGGGAGTCGCCTACGACAATTACCCTCCGTTTTCTTTTTTCAGAGGATGTGAGAATGTGTGGGGCTGCCCAACTGGGCCTAGGCACCTCCCTAGATAGGGCTTCATCTACACCCTGATCTTCACTGGCCTGGTCCTCAAGTTCCAGAGCCCCACACCTGTTGTGTAGGGGCAACTGGGAAGGTGAGGGAGATCGGGAACAGATTCGCCAGCGTCCCCAAGCAGGGACCTGTATCCATTCTCCTCCATCTCTTAGGTCCCCTCCTGCCTGGTGGCAAGAGGGCAGGGGAACCTCCGCTTCTTGCAGAGCCTCCATCTGCTGCCTCTGTCTCAGGGATGGTAGGTGTGGGCCCACCAATCTATCTCCCTCTCACACTCCTTGATACTCCTCAACCTTTCCACTTCCTCTTTCAGCTCTACCACCAAGCTGAGCAGATCATACACCTGGTCACACCTCACACAAGAAGTGTCCCCGCTGCCCTCTGTCATCAGTGATAGACTTAGGCACTCCCTGTTGGATGAGGTGATCATTGTATGTTCCTTGTAACTGGAACAATTCTATTCTATTCTATTCTATTCCATTCTATTCTATTCTATTCTATTCTACACATGTGCCTCCGAGAAATAGGTTCTGCTCATGTCTCATTCATTCAACAACTAATACTCCCACAGATCCATTATCAAGCCTTGATACACAAATGGTTTAATTCTGATGATCAAAACTGATGAAAATATAGAATGAACAATTTCTGCAGTCCCTGGAGATACTGGCTGGGACATACTGACATAAAAGTGCCAGTACAAGTAATTTCTCTTCTCTGGTTAATTTCTCATTTTTTGGAGTGGGGACTTTGGCCCTCAGCCTCTCCCTATTCAAACTTTTAAACTTTGTTATGACCAGAACAAAATAAAATGTGGATGAACAATAAGATTACTAATATAGTTTCACATAACATTTTGCCCGGTCTAAGAGCAGCTGAGGTACTCCTGGCAAGTTGAAGAGTTCTTTCTGTATTGAAATCTGGCACCCAGTCTGGGGCTAGTAAAGTAGCATAAGATATAAGTCAGTTTGACTTGTTCTTTAATTCTGTGTAAGTTTTGCAGTTGAAGCACAGAATAGGTACATCTACCTTCCCCTTCCCCCGAAATCTAAGGTGTGTGAAAGATCTCAGGCAAAAGAGCAATGCACCTTACATGAGCCTCAGTGAGAGGAGTTTCACATCTCCACACTTAGGATGCTACTGCATGGGAATGCTACATGCCTGGTGAATTCCAATTCCATTACACATAACTTCCCAAGAGAAGCCTACAGTCCTCAAGGAAACCTTCCTACTGAGAAGAAATACATAAGATATCTCAGCAAGGGAATTTTAACTGGCCTAAACTTTTAAGTGTTTTCTTGTTACAATCACTTTGATGAGGGGTGTGATTTCCTGATATAAATCCTTATGTGAATGTGCACTTATACTGCAGTAAAGATACTTCATACTACAGAATTGCTCAGAAATAATTATAAACCTTTTTTTACTACTGTAATTTGATCTACTTTAAGTCATTGGTACTGCTTTAGCATACCGACTAGGTAACACATAAATATTAGCTGTGTAGTTAATATGGCACCTCTTTCAAACCTGGAGGATAAATGATAATGACTCTTACGAGAAGGATTGCTGCTTTGGAAAGCCTGAATCAATCCATAATGAAGTATTTAGAGTGATATAACTTACAAAACTTCAGCATACATCCCTTTTTTCTCATTCTGGAGCAAAGGGTGAATGGGAGGGGAAGCCTTCTCCCTACTTACAAAATAAATATATTGCTATGATCTTAAAAAAAATAAGACTTTCAGTCTTAAAAAGGTCAAGCAAACAATTTATGTTAAGTCTTTACACCAGCATCAGCAGTTCAAGATGATCGCTTAGTCTCTTCAAAGAGGCAATCAACTCAACTCATAAGATGGATGATATTGTCTGCAGGGTGATTTTGGAAAAAAGTGCCACTCATTAACAAAAAAAATTGTAACTGCCCATTAGAAAGAAGGAAAAATAACCCCACTCAGACAACAAATTATTACATCAGCATGTCATTCAGTTACAATGAAAAATTGAAATTATGAAGCCAGTTGCCAAGGTTTTGCAGGGAGGGGGTTAAGTTTAAACATATGGGAAAAAAGACCTTGTCACAAACTATCCTGTGAGCTTGCAGCCTGGCACCAGCTCCTGCTGTGCACAGCAGGCATTTCCCCTCCAAACTAGAGCATATACTCACAAGACACTAAAAAGGATCAGAATTTCTCCTGATCCCTCCTTGAGGAACACATATTACTTCTGGCTTTGTCAAGAGGATATAGATCCATCCTGAAATGGGACTGAAAAAAGCGAACAAAACCAACAAAAAGGCAGGCATAGATTCAGTATTAAAGATGCTGTTCCTGACATTTGCTAGCAAAAAAACTCATCCCCCAAACCCAAGTGAGCACACCAAAACCAGTAAAATCACTGTAAAGTTGTTTTCCTCTCTTTCTTTCTTTCTCTCTTTCTCTCTGTGTAAAAGTTCTGCTGGTACAGAGACTTTTCTTAGAAATGTGAAAAAGAGAAAAATCTACTGGAGGTATAATCACCTGAGCAAAATACTCCCTTTTTTTCCCTTGACAGTCAGCAAAATACATACTTGTATTTTCACCTACCTCAGTAGAGAGATAAAGCAATACAGATTCCATGGTGTGGTCAGCGTTGCAGTGGAGATGTTGATAGATACTGCTGAAGGTAATTTTGTACAGGGAGCAAAACACATAGAATAAGAAGTGTCTGAGCTTCTTCCCCTGGACCTGTACTACCAAAATCCCTTTAAGGTCAGCATTGTGCTACTGTTGGATGTCCTTGCAGTCACTTATTCATGCTTATAGTGGTGATGGTGGTGTTTTATTCTTGCTGCTTCTAGGTGTTTGGTGGTATTATGCGTCTCTGTGATACTTTTTGGAGAAGTACAAAGAGAAGAGGTGGGCTTTGGCCCAGATTTGGCTTTAAGCCATTTTTGTCCTGTTCAGGTTTGGGACTCACAAAAGTTAGATTTGGTGTGAGGTATTATTTGGGATTCCTCCAAAGTTTCTTCTAGTTTATCACAACCTAATGAAGACTTTTATGAGGTGTATCATACTCAGAACCTCCTGCTGCAGCTATGTATCCTGGAAGGAATTGCTGAAAAGACTTACCAACATCTTGTCCCTGGAAACTGCTTTGTTTCAGTTTAAATTAGGGATGCTGTTAATAACTGGGTCATTTCAGACAAGGCTCTCACATGCCTAAGTATTCCGTGCAAGGCTGCCTGGGTAATAGCACTGCTGGTTTCCTCTTCCACCTGCTACCATTCAACATCTGGAAGGTGAGTCTGAACCTACACTGGTATTTGAGTTCCTTTGTGTGAGTGTGTCTGCTCCTTTTTCAGGGGTATCCACTGCACAAAAGGTTTATCTACTAACCAGAGGGGATGCAAAGCACCTTTTTGTTTCATGGTTTTTGGCCTACTGTAATCTTTGACATAATTTGTTGGGTCACCCAAAGACATTCTCATGTCTTGCTTTTCCTGCTGAACTGAAAGGGGACCAATGCCTAATCACCAAAGAGAATCTGGACCTAGTTATTCATGTGATGCATAGACAGGTTGTTGAACTTTTCAGTTCACCTGCTGAAAAGATTAGGTCTGACAATAATTAATTAGTGGTGGTCATTCCTGTTTAATATACCTCTGCTTGAATACTTGTTTTTCTGTTAGAAACACTTGAACAGCAAGTGACAAACACCCAATTTGAGTTCGTGCAGGGTGAGATAACTGAACAGCTTGGAAAAGGGCCACAAAGCATGACCCTGTACCCAGTCTGTCCTATGGGATTAAGGTGCTTTGACCTAACATTTTGATTCAGGCCCCATATTTAATTTAAAGCTTCACTTGACTGCTTTAAACAGAAGACTGATTGCCTAGACAGATTTTCACTGCTCCACAGCAGCAGTCTATTAACCTATTTAGATGGTATCTACAGCAGTAATGAGATTAGAAACTAGAAAGGAAACTCAGAGAGAGAGAGAGAAGTCAAGAAACTCAAAAGCAGGTTAAAATTTTGGTACTTTTTTTGATGAACGCACCAGAAATAAGGGTAATATTGTCCCACAAGTGAGTCTGCCCAGCTGATATGAGGTAATCCTGTAATGACAGTAAAGTACTAGCTAGATTCTGAACAAGGCTAATGCCTAGATAATACAAAACGATTAGAAGATGTTATGCATTTCTGCCCAGTGACACCTCCTCAAAGACTAACTGTAGCTCTTGAGAGCACTGTGTTTGCGATAAAACTAGTTTTTCTGGATTACAAAGACCTGAAATCTGTACTTTCTAAACTTTCACTGATGGCATTAACTGTAAGCCACTGCTTCAGCAATTAAATTTCCATCAGGCTCCTAATTTGGCAGCCACTGCTCTAGGGCAGAGGCACTGTCCTGGGCATCAGAAAATCTAGTGCTGCTTTCTCCAAAACTCCCTTTTGTTCCACAGCTACTGTCTCCAGATCTCAGTTTTACAGGTTTAAAACAATGACGAATTTTAATTTGTCCCTAATTTGTCTGTTTTGCCTAATATAAGTTGTGATCTTCCCAATGACATGATCTGTTTCTCCCTCTCTTTATATTGGACCTATCTTCGAGAGATCTTCATGTTGCTTGTAGGCCAGGGAGATGTTATTGTAAAACATATATGTGAAATCTGTAGTTGCTAGTTTGCAGGGGATCCCTTCAAACAGCAATTTAGGACCTTACTGGAAGCTGGGGATCAGACAACTTCCACAATAGGTCTTTGTAGCTATATTTTGCTATTGCTTTGATTGAAACAAAGACTGGCCATCCCACAGCCCTACAGCAGGAGGGAATTTGTTTTTCATGGAAAACCACAGCCTATTAGCAGTTGTGAACACAAGCTATTGCCCATTACAGCCGTTCTTAGAAGAGACTGCCTGTGTACACACATGGAAAAGTCTGATTCACTGGACTATGCAAATCAGGAAATGGCCACACTGAGATCAAAATCAATCATGTTTAAAAGTCCGCAGCTCAGCAAAAACTCCAGCAAGTGTTATGCTGTAAAAATGCTTTTATAGAGAAGATATTCTTCAAGCACAAAGTAGGTATCAACTGTAAACAAATATGAAATTTGTAAACTGTAAACCATTCAAGGAGTAAGAGGGGAAACATAAGACTCTAAGGATGCTAACCTTTTTTTTTAATTGAAAGTGTAAGTTTCTGGCAAGAGGTAAACTATTTAAGGGAGGTGCTGGGAAACTATTATGGGCTTTGCTTGTTTTGCCATGATTTAAGTACAGAAATGGAGGTAGCTAAAATACCAGGTTATAACACAATTAGATTTGTAATTCTTCCATTGCATTGGCACATGCATGGCAGGAATGCTTCTGACCATGGGAGACATGTATACACAGAAAAGTCTAAGGTAAGGCTAAGTGTTATTCAAATTAAACTTCTTGATGAGATAGAGAAAGAAAAACTTCCAAAGTGTAAGAAATAGTCACCTCAGTTATCTGAAGAACAGTCGTAAGTCACCTAGTTGCCTAGGAAAGAAGGTTTAATAAGTAGTTTGAACTATTTAAGTGGGTACTGTGTTATTTAATTCGCCATCTTAACTTTCATATCAGTCACTGAAACTAATATATTATATCCCTAGAGTACTTCCTAAAGAAAATATGTTCTCTTTTACCTTGCAGTACTTGGGAGAAAAAAACACTACTTAAAAAATTCCATTCCTTTCAAGAAAGATAATCTGCAGAATTAGAGACAACTAATAGACTTGTTTAGATGTCCATGAAACACCTACAGATTTTAAGGGAAAAATATCTTCTTTATACATTTGTGGAAAATGACATCCTGTGTCAAAAATCTCTATTTGTAAATCCTGCCCCCTCTGCTCCGGCCTTTTTTTCCCCCGTAAAACAAGAGTGTGAAGATCCTTGGATAGTAACTTGAGGTCTACTGACAGTTGGCTTGATTTCTCTATTACATCTTCCACAATGGTAGAAGCTGATCCCTGCAGGTACAGAAAGCCACAACTTTAGAGGAAATATCTCTTTCCATTTCTCAGGACTGGTAAAACAGCTGGGAGAAGCTGATAATGGTTGTTAGGTTCTACAAAACGTTTCTGTTTGTTAGAACAAAACCCAACTCTGAAATCTCACTTCTAAGCCTAAAGACAAGTGGAAATGTTCTAGTCTGCTTCCATACTGTAAGGCAGAGTACAAGCAGTGTGAAAAAACACAGATGTTTTCTGCTGGTAACACTCTGGGAAAGTATTGTGAGAATCTCCTCTTCATCCTTACTTTCCTCTGCAAGCGTAAATCAAAAGAAGGAATTTTTTCAGCAGTGAACATGCACATTTTCTCCTTCTATTCACAAAACCTTTTTGAGCCATTGGAATGCATTTCTGGCGGGCACTCAGGAGCACAGGAAATTTGAAAGGAGCTGTGAATAGCTGCTAACAGTTGCATTCAGAAGAAAGAAGATAGTGGAAGCTAGAAACGCTAGAGCAGTAGTTTGTTCTTTACCTAGTAGTCAAAAGTCATATTCTTGGACTTCTAGGTAGCTTACTAAAACCATCTTTTTATAAACCTTGATTTTCCCTTTTTCATTGGTTTATTAACACAGACCTTTGATTTAGCATTTTTTCCCTCACCTAACTAGAGAGTTTTCTTGTGGTATCAGGTTTCTCTGAGATACTTTTTGACATGTTTGATGTCCTAGTTGTAATGTTGATGTCAACTGCCTTCTGCAACCTAACAGTTTAGAATCCTGCTTAGTGAGAAAATGCATACTATATATCTGCTGTCTCAGCCTCTGAAGCTAATTTACTTACCACAGTCATCTTGAACTATGTGCTATGCTATGCAGAGTCCTACAAACGCACTTGTGTGGAGCAGAGTTCCTTTTTGCCCTGGATAACAGCATCACAGTCTCTGTTAAGCACAGAAAAATACAGTGCTTTTAAAATGAGCTTATTGGTAAACCAGTAAAATATAGACTGCTTTTAAAAATTTCCTTTATGTTTTTTGTTCATCAGTCATGGTATCAGCCACAGAAGTGTTTGGGACATTCAGAAAAAATGGCCAAAGATACAAGTTCTTCATTTTTGCAGTGAAGTTTTACAAATTTAACAATTTGTCTGTGAAAATTTGTTAAAAGCAGTATTACACTCCTAAATCCTACCTTCACATATGCATGTGTTTTTACTTCTGCCATCATCTGAGAGTTATAAATAATAACGTTCCTTCAACTGTATTGAAATACAATGAACTAGGGAAAAAAAAAGATATTTTAAAACAAAGAAATATTGGAAATGTCTGTTGTACAAGGACTATATTGCTTTGGGGTATTCTTCATCCTGTCCTGGACCACAGGGCAAGATGATAAGATGACCTCTTGATGTCTTGACTCCCCTGTTTTTCATGGCTCTGTAATTGCTTGATATTCTTTCAGCAGAAGCTGAGAAACAGGATTGTCCTTCAGTACTATATTTTCCTTATGTTATTGCCTAACACAGATTGAAGTCAGGGTGAAAGGAGGAAATGGCTCTGTAAAACCATTTTTAGTAAAAAATCATCCCAGTCTGCAGTGGTTGGGGAGCTGTATTAATTTATTGCCAACATCACTTTGGCAAGGATACAGAGAAAACTTGTGAGTCTTTTCTCAAGTAAGAGTGCACCTAAAAAAAATGATTTTGAGAGAATAAATTTGGGATATTGCCAAAGTTTTAAAATATGATAATGAAAAGGCTAAGTTGGTTCCCTGACCCATTACTGGCCTTTACCTATCAAGGCCAAGTCTCTTCTAATACAGAAAAGGTTATTTTCAAAGCACAGCATGTATAGTTCATTTCCCACATGACTTCTCCTTTTTAAAAAATATTTGCTTCAAGTGATCGGAAAATAGGTTTTTTGAAACAGCAAGCTCTTCCTGGCTTCCAGCGTGAAAGACTTTTAACACCTTCTGGTAGAGGTTGGTGAACACATAGCAAAGTTACACATTTGAATTGTCATAACTGGTGGTCCTCCTTCATTGTGAGTTTTCTAAAGTGAGAAAACTTACTAGCAGCAGAAATACTTTCCTACAAGAATGATCCCAGAAATCCTGAGCATTTATGTTACAATGATTTTAAATAAGAGCAGCTCATCTAAATTTAGGACTAGAAACATGCAAAGCAAGCATTTATGTTAAATGCTTCGTGGTTAAATGAAAGTGTAGAAATTAAATACAGATGGAGAACTTGTTCAATAAATAGTTGAAGATGAGTGAAATCTGCGCACAGACAATTAGGAAAAGAAGAGGGAGAAGCAAAAGTCACTAAGGTAGTTAGTATGAATTATTCAGCCATGTTGCCACAATTCCTATGGCAGAAAGATTGCTCCAGTGCATATTTCTTAATTATAGCACAGCACTGAAACTTACTATCTGTGAGGCCAAGGACAGATAGCTGAGGATATACCTTTGAAAATATATTTGTTCTGTTAATTGACTCTAGGGGGAATGCAAAATATCTCAGGTGTGGTTGTGTCCTAAAGCAACTATCTCTGTCCAGTTCTGTGGATGTCTTCTGTTGTGCTCTTAATTTTAAGAAGTGAAAATATACTATAAGAAAAGAAAGGGAAAATTTTTTAATCTTCCCTAGCATATTGAGAGTGAAAAAGCTCTTACCAGTTACCAGTCCCAGCTCCACTGCCAGAAAACAGAAGCAGAACCCAGATGAATCTAAGATACAAAAGGGGGCTCAGCAGAGGCATGAAGGACAAATCAAAGTTGCAGCATAGGTGGGAAAGGTGGAGGAATCCCTCAAAGCAGGTATATAGATGATTTAAAAACAAAAATTAGTTAGCAAAAGTTCATGTTAACTAAATTCAACCCACTGGAAAAACAGAGAAATCTTTTCCCTTTAGTTAGTAAAAAAATCAGTCAAAGACACTGACAGACCTGTAAAGAGGATCTTGACCTTTCTAGCCTAGTAGGGAGGCTCTTATTCATTATCCTGCTGTAGCCTTTCAAAACCAAGGAAGAAATAACAACGTATTCTGTCGTCAAGTCTCTCTAGCCATTGTTTACCATCATCTGTTTCAAGAACAAATCACTGTGAGAACTTGAAGCGGCTTTCCAAGTTGTGTCCTGTAAGACTTAAAAGCTGCTACTTCTGCTTTCCTGCCTAGCAAGTCAGTCAATAAGCAATTGAAAGGCAATTATCACCTGTCTACCCCCCACTCACAGTATGGATATCTCCACTACGGCTTACCTGAGTGAACATATGTCACAGCAGATACAGGCTGCCTATGCATCTTTCTGGGACATACTGGCCCAGTACTGCAGACATTGTGCAGCAGGTGTCAGAGGCAGATGCGATTTCATTGATATATGTGGAATGGATATTTATTTATAACCATGCAGGCATAATTGCCCCAGAAACATTTTGGAAAGCCAGCAGGGAGTGCAGAAAGCTTTTTGTGAATTAAAAAACCCATCTCTAACACATTCAAGGAAATATCTAATTAAAAACTGAAACACTGCAACGAGTTGAATGATTTCTCATCTTTAAAAAAAATCCTAATTACATTAAGTCTAGGATGTCTAAACAGGATTGAGTTATGCAGTAGCAGACAATTTTGAAAGCTGATCCAATCCCTTCCTTTCCAAACAGGGGCTCTGGCCATTACTTGGGCATGGAACTGAAAGCTACTGCAAACAGGCAAGTCTTTAGTCCTGTCAAAGCCTCATAAAACCACAGTATCTCTAGGTAGGCTTAAGAATCTGCCAAGCCAATACAGAACAGAAAGCCTTGTATGGGAACCTTGCCTTGTATGCAGATGTGTGCGGGCCTCAAGGAAATTTGCACCTGTAAAATTTAAATTTGAACAAATCATCAGGTGAATGTCAGGCAGGTGGCCAAGGCTCTTTATGTCTAACACAAGTCATAGAAGCTTTGTGGGCACTGTAAATTCTACACAAATTGCCATGTCAAAGGGCCCAGCCCTTTGGGAGAAATGGTATGACAATATGGATTTATGCACTCATTTTGCAACACAAGGGCACAACACAAGGTCAAGGCAATAGAGAATAAAGGGCTAGAAGCCATACCTCCATTAAGGAAATATTAATGTCATTTCATATGGGGGTTAATAATCAGCCAGTTCCACTACTGTTGAAATTAGTGGTAGCCCCTTGGGTAACCACTGTTGGTGTTTTGTGTATGCTGTCATCTGCAGCTATTTGGGATGGATCTCACAGAATTCATGCAGTTTCCTGAGCACACAACAGAATGACTGTACCGCAGTCTTTGGAAAAACAAGCATCTCTTTTTTTTCATGTACGAAGCTACGTGAGCAAAATGCAAAATGACTTGCTAGGTAACTTGGGGAAATGGAACTTTAAAGGCCAAATATAAATAGGTGATTACGAAAATGTTACTCTGGGATGCCAACATTCCTGGGATGCTTATGCATTTCCTTGGTTTTTGTATAAAGCAAAAAGAGAAATCTACAGGAAGGGAGCAGCAATGTCTCTTCAAGGATGTACTGAGAAATATCTTCAAGACATAGACTCCCTTGTAGCACTTGCATAGTTTTTTCCTTACCTTCTTTTACTAGCTTCAGCTTCTTGGTGTTAAATTGAGCTGGCAGTGTTACAGGCCATTTTAAATTGGTGCTTGCAGAACTGCAAGAAGTGTGAAGCTGCCAATGAAGAGTCAATGAGGAGGCAGTGATAGCAGTTATCAGCTCTTCCACACAAATGTCCTGAGTTTTCCAGCTGTGTAAACCTTTCCAGGTTTGATTAAAAAGGGATTAATGTGCTTTTTTTTTTTATATGGATATGTATATACATAAGAACCAGTTTGTGTGGGCTTGCAGGTTATAACCCTTCAGACAGGTTTACATGTGAATGCACCCAATTTTCCCATGGTGAACCATGATTTCAAACAGCTAAGTCAGTTTTGGACTGGGCATATTCATACTATCTTGCATGCAGTTCGCACCATTTTACTGTTGTTTCAGAACTGAAAGAGGCTGTGCTTCAAACGTGAAGCCAACATGTTAGTTACGACATTGTTCGTACTGCAGTGAAAATACAGAAGGTCCCTGGTGTGCGAGTGAAGGCAGAGATTTTTTTCTTCCCTTTGTATTCCTTGCTATTGATGTGATGCAGTTCTTTCTGGATTAGGCAGGGCAGGTCATGGTGTTTAATAGGGAATATATAAGCTGGTCCTGTCTAGTGAAGTGGTTCTAGTCACTGGCTGATCACTGCCTCCCATCCCTTCAGACAGAAAACACATTCAACAACAAGAAAAAGTGTCTTTTTCTTTCTTTGGCCTGTGACTTGAATTGGCTCAACTGATATCAGATTGGGTGTTTCTTGGTCAAAAGCAGGGGAGGTAGGAAGGGGATTTGGAAAAGGAAGGAGTGGGAAGCATGGCTTCTGTTGCTGTCAGCAAGCTCTGTCAGCTCACCACCAGCTCAGCGATCCCACTAAAATTCACCTTGGGGACAGAGTTGGCTAAATATGTAAATACAAAATGTTAGATCCTAAAAACTGGGTCAGAAACACCACAGCCTTTCTCATCTGCAATATGATGATAATCCACAATTTATTAAGACCTCCCAGTGAGTACACTGGGACAAGGACTGGCCAGCAGGCCAACAGCATTTTTTTATATGGTTATAGTACCATTTTACATTATCCTGATAGATATCAAAAAATGGGTGCATGCTGCAGTCAATGGAACTACATAAATTAAGCTCCCTCCTATGTAAACTGGAATGTAATAAGCTATGTTTTTCTCTACATGTTTTCAGTATTCTTCAGGAAACCGTTTAGACAGGGTGCCATGAATGTACAAACATGTAGTAACTTGGAGATCCTGCAAAACTGTGTCTTCTCTTAGCCACAGTTGTATTTGCAATTGCCAGGATATAAATCCAGGCAAAATAACCTTTGTCAGTAAACATACTGTGAGTTTTCCCCTTGTGTAACTGTAAATACATTTAAATCCTAGGGGATGATTTGGACACGGAGTGTTAAATGATGCTGAGTCAGATGGTGAAGTAACATGATTCCACAGGGGAAAGTGAATGCCATCTCTTCCAAGAATGTACCAAGCATTTACAACTTAAGACAAAACTAATAGTGCTACGACATTCTTTTTCACCTCCTACCCCTGCCCCCTTTTTATTTAAAACTAGTTTCACATCCTGCTGAACTGAATATAAAAACTTGCTGCCGCTGATGGGGGAAATCTTTCTCTGCCTCTGTATTTTTTTTGTGCCCACTCCCAGATGAGCAGCCCAGTTGAGCCGGTACACGTTAGATCCAGAAACACTTTCCTAAACTCCTTCGTCTCTCAGAAAGCTACCAATATATTTTGCTGGAACAGTTTTCTTCTGAGTTAATAAGAAGCTCACAGAGAGGAACTGATGATTACCAGAGCTGGCACAAGGTAAATGGTGGGAGTATGCAGCTGGGAGAAGGGAAGGAATTAGAACTTAAAGAGGGACATCAAGACCTCTCCCTTTTAATGAAATTGAGCTTCAGGTCAGTTCACTCCATCTTATGAAATCATGCCTTAAACCCTACATTCAGACTTGGACTACATGCCATTATACAGAAATGGGGCCTGCAGACACCTGTATATGCTGCTCAGACCTCAGGTCTGCATGCAGAAACTGCTATGCCATACATTGTTCTCTTCCAGAACAGATCACTGAAGACATAGGGAAAACTCTGAATTTGGCTCCCAAAATCTTATACCAGCAAATTACTGTCCATATGGACCAGGCACAACCAGGGAAATAGTCGTTCCTAAGAGATGCTATGGATACATTGGTCAGAAATCACTTAGAGCAAAGCAAAGTTTTATGATTTCATTGCCTGGCGTTTAGCTCATGATCATTGCAGAGGATAAGCACAGCACAGCAGGTTGTTCTTACTGGTCTTTACTGGAACTTCTTCATGATACCATTGTCCACACTTGAGCCAAACATCAATATGTATAGTTAACAGTCAATATTAAAAATATAAAATTTCAAATACCTATACACAATCTCTTGACAGAGGCCAGAAAGGTCTTTGAGGTCCCTGGGGCTTTTCTGAAGACCCTTAAGTCTCTTCTAAAATCTGCTCAGTAGCAGTAAGGTCATTAGCTCTCTTGTTAGCAGCCCAAACAAGTTGTGGTTGTTTGTCCTAGACTGTGCTGAGACTTTAGTTCCCCAAGAGATGAGCTAAGCTGGCTTTGCCATGGTCCTGCTTACCTAGAACTGTGCTTGTGTGGGACATCTCCCTTTTGCTGCTGCTGGTGCTCACCTGAGACTGAGGTTTGCCAGGTGGGGAGTTAACCAGACAGAAACTAACATTGCAGAAAGAGATGGATTTTTCCCCCACATGCTTTAGCTCCCCAAACTTGGTGTCTCTGGAACAATGCAAGTACCAGTGCTAGCAGAAGAGAAGGGCAGAGGTACATGTCCAAGGCAGAGAAAAAAGGTATGATGACTGAAGTGGGTCTGGTAGGTTTTCTTCTTTTTCTGACAGGTTTTATCCCAGCTTCTTCTCCTTCTGCCTCCTATAAGGGGACTCATGTAGCCCTCCACTAGTGAAAAAACAGGCTCTCCAAACTTAAATCAGTCACAAAGTGTCTTTTCACTTTTTTAAAAACCATTTATTTTCCATGCTCCTTCATTACTTTCTTGTAATGCTGATCTCAAACCTCTGAAATACAGTCTTCCAGTCAGACTTATCAGAGCTAATGAAAAACTATTTAAAACACAAACTACCAGAGAATCAATGATGATCAGAAAACAACCTATTGTCTTCCTTTCTTTTTGGCACCCACTGCTTGTGGATACAGAGCAAAGTGCTGCTTAGATCCTTTTTTCTTCTCATGTACAGAAAACATAGATTTTAATTGCTCTGTTTTCCACGAAGTAGGTATTTTTCCTAGTTCTTTTAGTCCTGGCATCCTCTGTTGTTTGGTAATTATTGCAGAGTCAAGGAATCTGATAGAGGTATCCTTTATTCAGCTCCTGTGCTGTTGTAGGTCAGTCGAGTGCAAGCCTCTGCACAACCCAGCAATCTGTCCCAGCACAAACTCGCTTTGAGTAATTATGGGTAGGACACAGGAAGAAGGGTCCTCACCTCCAAACAATTGAGTTGCGGGAGTTTCTTTTTCAATATCATTGGTGGAGTTTGATCAGCTGGTGAACAACACTGACTGGTGCCTGCAGTAGTAGGAGACCAAATTCAAAAGACCCTCGAGTTGAAAGGATGTTTTTAAAAGACATTTTCAGCACAGTGACTATCTATACAATGCTACTTGAATAATGCCTCCTTTTTTTGATGTATATTGTTATTTCCATTGTAGTACCTAAGCACTTCATATGCTTTTTTGAATATCCACCTTAGAAGCCTGTAATTTTTTTGCTACAGATCATAATGTCTTACAGTTCTAGTATAAATGTATATTTGTATGTTGTTGGAAATAGTAAAAAACGTATCAGAATATTTCCATTAAAATTATTACCAATCTCTCTGATTTTAAACTTTCTGAGAAATTATTACCAGCTCTGCTTATGAGTTCATTGTATTAGGATCTTTTCCACCTCAGACATTCATCTATAAATCTGCAATACAGTTATTAAAGCTGTGCTAAAGGTTGGGCTTATTAAAACTTCCTTTCCAAATCAAAATGATGAATTTGGGTCTTAATGGGATAGTTCATTTAAGCAAATTAAACACCATTTAAACTGTTTTTAAAAATCATTACATTCTACTAGGTTAATTATTTTAAAGTTATTGTTTAATCTGTATGAATTGCCCGGACAGAACAAGGGTCCTTCATCCTTTCTTGCAGTTCATCATCTGCTGTGATAAACTGCTTTGTCTCCACCTGTAATTACCCTCTGTAATTGCCACTGCCCCGTCTTGTAATGTTTGCTTGACAGACTGAAAGGTAATATATATTTAATGGTGGTAGCACCTTTAATATTTGCTGTTGTCGACAATACAAAGCTCAACTGCTTAAAGCTGTACTGGTAATAGATAGTGCTGTTGTTAATGAGCTGCTAGTACAGAATTGGCTCGTGTGGAGCTTTTCATCTGCATGGCTAGCAAGGTCTTCAAGTGTGCCTTCCATCTGGAGACTATGGCACACAACTGGTGGTGGGTCTGTGTGGGCACAGAGATAATTAATGTATCTGACTGGACAGGGGGACTCAGAACGGGCTGCTAGGATCAGTGTCAGTAGTCATTCTCAAACCAAAGCACCTGCAAAACCCAGTCCTGGCTCTTCTACAGCTGAGTGGTGGGACTCCTGAAACTGGGTGTCACCTCCACCCCATGTACTATTCCCAGAGCTCCCCAGGCCCTCAGCTCTCCATGGCATGGGTACATATATCTTCTGGCTTTTGGCCATGTGAAGATTTATAGGCTGCGGGGTCAGCAAAGTTGGCCACTCTGTCCTTGCAGAATAGAGTCTCTTTTGCCAGAGACTATACTCCATTCCTGCTAAATATTTGATTCAGTGGCATCCACCTTCTGTTAACTAGCCCCATGAGTCATCTGCTGAGGAGATCCCTGACTGTTTCTGGGTGAATTAGCTTATCAATATTAATGTGTGCCAAGAATGTTCATAAAATTAAAACTCCTCCTTATCCACCTCCAAGACCTCATTCTTATTCTTGGTCTTCGTATTTCCCTCCTTTTGAATTAAAACCCAGTACTCTATATGAATGAAACCCATTAACAACCTATCAGACTGGCACAATTAAGTTATTTATCTTCTCTTCAGGGCTCTTCTTGAAGTCTTTACAACTGAAGTGTTAAAATGGCATCTTTTGAGGCTGAACTTTCATTCAGTGTAATTTCTTTCAGCTTTGTCTGCAGTATAGAGCACAAAATAAAGCAAGGAGAGAAGTACTACAAAATTAGCTTAACTCTGATGGCACAAGAGCTACAGTGACCACACAATTTTCATTACTACCCTAGTTTGAGCTTTATTGCCCTAGTTTGAGTTAGCTTCTTATGTGTCATTTTGAAACTAGAAATTATCCTTGTCTGCTGGCCCTCTCATCTGGGCTGCAAGCACAGGAAGTTCACCTGAACTGTTGTTGTCATATTTATTAGGTCATGCCAGTGTGATCTAAATTTAATCCATAACCGGTAGCATGACACTGAGCTGAGAAGTCTCTCAGCAATTTTTTTGCTGTGCTTATCTGAAAGTTGCTTCTGTTGGAGAAGATCTTGTCCAGATTCCCACTTCTTCTGCTCACAGTTTGTAGCTGTGGATTAAAACTCCTTTTCCCTATGGCTCTATCTTACCTTATAAAGTTATGATAAGAATTCAGCAAAAGCTCAAAAATATTGTGCAGGTAGGGGCAGAAGAGGTGGTTAACTGCACATGAGCAAGAAACAAGTTTTAGAAACTGTCAAGGCAAATTTTCTATTTAAGCCACCTGGGTTACACCTTTACTGTAATTAACTCTTTCTTCTGGCTCATGTATAGTCCAAGAGGTAGCTCCTGAGTCAGGAAAATATTAAAACTACCTGGTGTTTTTAGGTAAATTGAAACTGGTGCCAGCCAACCTCAAAATGTTGTCTGCAGACATGCTTCAGAGTGCCTTCATGGTCTGCTCTTGCATCAGCACAGTTGGTGGGAAGCAGGCAATGGGCGGTGTAAGGGTGTTTGTTATCCTGGTGGGCAATCCTTGGTTATAAGTCAGCCAGAATCCCAAAGTTCACTGTGAACCTTCAGTTCAGTTTCCTTTGATTAACCATGGGTCAGAATGGCAGTATGAAGTCAGATTACACCTTTTCCCCTCTAAAGACAGGAGTGGGCACCTGGCACTCCGGGGCAAATTTGTTTTCTGATGTCACAATTTTTCCTCACTTGCTGACCTGACCCATGTGACAGCCTCATGAGTTCTCATGAAGAAGCTACAATGATCTTTTGTCTGTTTTTTTAAAATTCTTTAGTATCTCTGTTCCTTTATTTAATCAAGTTCACGTTCATTGCCCTTGGATTCAGGGCTCTGCAAAGGCCAGTTCTATTTTATTATTTGCCTTTGTGACAATTAATTCCAAGCATGAGGTATTTAAGGAATGCTTACAAGGCATGTTGGCTACAAAAAAAGCTTAAATATCAAAGGTTGCTTATTGAAGAACTTTTTAGCTTACTAGCAGCAGGTCAGGAATTAAAAATAAAAACATGTTTCTGGGTTAGAAGACAGACACAGCTTCTCTCTCTCTCTTTTCTATCTGTAACTGGTACTCATACATGCTGTTCCTCCAGGAAAATTGCTGCCTGTAGGCTAGTAATAGAGACATAGACCCCTGTGTACTGCATATTGTATATGGGACTACAGTGGGACTACTGAGACAAAGCAGTCACACCAGAGCATTACATGTTCTAGTAACGTGTTCTTGTAGGTATTTTGCAAAATAGCCTGCCAAACCAGATTTATCTCTGAGGCCTCATGTGATACACAGAAATAAAGGAAAAAGCAGATATTTGTATTCATCTCTCTGTAGCAGTATTGTTGAAGACAGAAAAACCTTGGGGTTCAATGCTGTAGATGCAACGAGCCAGGTGTCCCTGTCATTTGGGCAGTAGGTGGCACCATTTGTTTCATTCTTAAAAACGTCCTCTTCTGCTGTGGTTTTGTGCAGCTGCAGGTCTGCAGGAGGCAGGTGACAACAGTGTGTGTGCTGCTTCATAGCTAGGTTAGAGTGGGAATATCCCTTTGATTTTCTTTAGTGTACCACAGCAGAGTGCAACGGGGCATGAGCCATAAATCTGTGGGGATCTATGATGCGATGTGGTTTTCACAGGGCCAGCAAGTCACCTTGTCCTCTTAGACATAGTACCTGAATAGACTGCCGTGGCAGGGTGTTGCATTTGATAACCCAGTGGTCTGTTCGCTCCTGTGCTCTGGGGTGGACAAAGGTGACTGACCATAAAGGGAACTGAGTTTTCCTGTGTTTCCCCTTCTCCTTCCAGGTTTAACTGTCCTTGGGAAACAATGAGTTTGTATCCCTTGATAGTGCCCTATTACACCTTGATGAAGATATGCACCCCCGGATAAAGCTTGTGCTGCTTCACTGACTTGGTCAGAGTGGACAGATAGCTATGGCTCTCTCCCTTTAATGACACATCTAATAAGGCTGTCTACTGAGCCTGGCTCCTACCAAAAAGCATCCTGTTCTCAGCAATTGCTGGTCAATCAAATATAACGTACATCTTATTTCTGTTCATTCACACCAGTGGGCTACTGTGCCTTTAATCTGTTGCACAATTAAATGTAATAAGAGAGAAATCAATAGGTAACATGCCCATTATTTTGCTCAGAAACCGCTTCTTAAATAAGGTGATTCAGTTCAAATCAGGTACAAGTGTAAGTAGCTCTAAAAGGAGCCCAAGGTTGAGTAAAGCTGTGCTTCCACTTACTTCTTTGTGCATCTCTCACATGGAGGGCTGATCATCAAATGCTAATGCTAATATTAGTACTGACATGGTTTCATCTTGGGATCCCTTATAACCTTGTTAACAACCTCCTGGAAAGAGCTCAACCAGTCACAACCTTGTTGTCTACACAAAGACACTAGCAAAATCTGTGGTGTCTTGCATAGCTCTTGATTTTAAGTGCTATATTTCTTCCTCACATTGCCTGAAAAATACTTTAGGAACACTTAGACATTCTTTCTGTCATGATTTTAAGGTCCTTTCACATTTCCTGGAGGGTGATTTACCTCTGGAAAAACAGCTTCAATGAGCTGAAATTATTTTTTTAAGATATTTTTTAAATACTAGGGACATGTCTATGGGTATCTTGTGGTTCTTTGAGAGATGCTTGCTCCCAGATCACCTGGGAGCTGTGACTTTTGAGGACTTACCTACTATGTCAACAGGGTCCCTAATGAAGTCCCTAAACAGCAGCAGAGGATGGGTTTGTTTTCAGCAGAGCTATGCAACCTCACCAAAACCTGTAAGTTGAGCTATAAGCCAAGCCTGCTGAAGCACTTGTGTGATAGCAGAGGTAAGTTGGCACAAAAGGCTTCATAGCACAGGTAGGACAGCAAGATAATGTGACTCACAGCCCAGAATTGAGAACATAGCCTGAGACTTTGCCCATCATACTAATGCTCCGGGCACATTTCAGAACAGCCATCTCTGGGCTGTAGCTCTGTCAAGAGTTATAAATTGGATGTTTCCCTTGGTGCATACTGAGATTGTATCAGAAAGGGCTGACCCCTCAAGGCTGAAAGGTCACAGATATAAGAATCTGCTCTGTTGAAGTGATTTGTAATGTGACTTACGGATTCTGCAGTATTATTACAGTTATTCTGCAGCTCTGACAGGTCTAGACTGAAGGCCACATGGATAGTGTGAAAACAAAGCAACAAGCAAAAATACATTGTTTCGCTGAACAGTTCTGTTCAGCACATGATAAATTAGTATAGCTCTTAATTGTCATGTGTTTTCTTCTAGTAGGTGTTTTGATGACAGCTGTGCTAGAAGCAGTCCTGTTGTCAGTCTTTTTATCTGAAGTGTTAGTGTGAAGGTGCCTTGTCTACACTAAATGCTCTTCCCACTTCTACCCATGCTAGGTCTTGGCGTGAACCTGTGTTATCCAGACACTCACCTGAATGTCCAAAGTCTTCTACTGACCTTAACTGAATCACATATTATTGTCCATAGTAGAATGAACAAGTAAGAGAGACCAGAAAAATAAGCATATTGATTGCAATTGATTATCTATAACAATCATTTATACAGTAGATTGTGTTGTTAGTATCTTTGTTGCCTTTACTTTGTGAGTTTTCTATAAAATGGCACACCAGAAGAAATTGTTCAAGTAGAGGAACTGTGCTCCAGCTAGAGCAGAAGTGGAAAAAAGAAATATCCCTTGGTTGGTTTGTTAATAGTCAACTCTCGGTTACCCCAGCTGGATTATCTGAGTTGTGGATTTATCAGTGTCATGAGTAGAGGATCTACTATCTTAGGGTAGTAGCAGCATTAGATGAGCACAGTGATTCATGACCAAGGCTGTATTGCTTTCAGGGTGAGCTCATCACTGGAAGCAATTCAGCTGCTGTCTCATGGAGCAGCTGGCTTCACAGTGCAACAGCTTGGGCATTTTTGCATGTTGTTCCCAAGGCTGGGATACCAGGGATTTCAGTGCAGGCTCCATCTCCATTTAGTGATAGCTCCAGTTTGGTGTGGCTGATGAGCTCCAGCAGCCAAAATGGACCTGTGTGTTGAAATGAAAATGAAATGACTGCTTCAGTACCACTTCCCAGGCAGTGCTCCTCATCCAGGAAGATGATTCAGTAGACTGCAGTGTTGCATGAGTACATGGACCCTGGTCAGTCTACTGGATCAGCTGGATGAGGAGCACTTCCCAGGGGGAGCATTGCTGCAGGCGTGCAGTGCTGTGTTTGATGCCGCTGCTGCACTGGGATGCAGTATGCAGGGAATATCATTGAGCCTAGCCTCTGTGAACCAAGCATGCCTTAAATTGCTTCAGGCCTGCCAATAGGTTTGGCTGGATGCAAACAAGCCTTCTGTCTATTCACTGTCTCCTACTGCCCTGTTTGTGGTGTTATCCATACTATCCGAGCTTTTCCTGCTATTTGCTGGTATAGCAGCTTCCCTGTTAACTCCAAGAATGGACTATACTTTGACTGGATTTGTGCAACCTTAGATGCAAGTTACAATTTGAATGAAGCTGGTTTTGGAGACTCATTTAGGTATTGAATTAACTTACAATTTTCCTTTTCCTTAATCTTTTTTTGTAAAGTACACTGAGATCCACCACTAAACAATATTACATGTTCAGTCTCTCTCTCTCTCTCCCCCCCCCCCATCTCTTCAGTCGCTTTTTATACCTCGTCTAAATCTCTCATGTCCTTTCTTAGTTGTTCTTCCATCATTACTGTCTTCTCCTTCATAGGACAGCCTTTTATTTTTTTAATTAGACCATGTCTATTTCACCAGCTGATCTTTCCTTCTCATTCCCTTCCCAGCACACGTCCCAGGTCTCTCCTTCTCATGGATAGGCTATGATCGTAATTTGGAGAATGGTTAATTTATGACTCCTTGGCTAGGGCCAGGGAAGTAACTGCAAAGTCAGCTGTCTGTTGCTGAGACACATCTCAGTATTTCAACATTTAAAGAGCACAAGACCTCTTATCTTCCTTAGCCAAAATCAACACCTGTAGAGCAACTGGTGGATCCTGAAAAAGTGAGATGAAGATCACATGTTTCTTAATATAATTGCTAATTAAGAATTATTTTATGTTATTGTGTCCTGAACAAAGATATAGGAACATGTTTTCCCAGGCAGTATACAAGAAAACAGAAATATGGAGCATGCTTTTGATGACACAAGGGATGCACTTTCTCTGCTCCAAAGTATTGTCTCCCTCCCTCATTGCTTCATCAGCTCTTGCAGCTGAAGTCTGATATGCATCACTGCTACAGGTAACCCAGATAGCTATTTGGCAAAAATGTGCATGTTGGTGGGCAGATGCATCAGAACACAAAAATATCTTGGGCAACTCAGACGTGGTAGCGGTGGTCAATACAGTTTTTATCACTGATGTTTGTGAAGAATAAGATGACTGAACAGTAAGGACTTGTGATGCAGATCCTTCAGGCATGTCACCATGCCTCGAAACATGTTGCATTGAAAGAGATAAAAGTGAATACTGATATTATCTCCTTCAGGCTTGAAGACAAAATTGAATGTTTAAATCTGAAGTTCATGGTTTTCCTTGATTTTTCCCTTCCATTGGTACCAATGTGATGTGATTTCAAGAAGGACATTGAAAACATAGCAGTGTAAAACTAGTATCTGAAGTTTCAGCCAAGGCCAGCTGCTGTAATTAATGCTTATTATTACTGGCAGTGATGAATAATAAACAGAGATGGTTGAAAAATGCCAGTTCTTTTTTTATCAGAAAATTAAATAATATTTTAACTGAAAAGCTGAATTTAAAAGGAAATTAAATCAAAAACAGCTTTTGGAAATGTTTCTGGTGAAAAAACTTTATTTTTTGAAAACATCAGACCCAAACCCTTCTGCTAAAAGTGCTTTCTTTCTTTCTCTGGTTAGTTGTAAATCAGTTATTTTTTGACTAAGAAAGATTTTCTGATTAGGAATAAGTGGGCTTATTTCATCAAAGGAACAATCAGAAAATTTCAACCATTCATGCTGGATCATCAGGGCCCTCAGGGCCGCCCTGTCATGCTTGCATCTTCCCCTGTCTTCCGCCCCAACCTTGACCCTGCTTCCCAACCTTCCCCAGCTGTCCATGGCCCATGACCCCAAGTCAGCCACCTGGGGCCATCAGCTCCTGCCCCAGTGTTGCCAATGCAGCAGCAGGTATGGTCTCCAGCTCCTCACAGCCCTGCCCTGCTGGACCACGGGGCAACACTAACAGTAAGCAGGAATACTGACATAAATAACAAGCAGTGGGCATAAAAAAAGTGAGCTATCATCAGCAAGTAAAAGCTGAATTTGCTGTAAAGCAATCACTCATGGCAACTGCACAGTGAGTGTCTGTGTGCATATGTGTCTATTTATCTCTCACACTTGCATGGATGTTGGGAGTGAGAGATAGTCCATACCAGAGGAATACAGACTATGTTTATTTTTTTTGATTCTCCTTGCCCTTTTCCAAGGAAAATACATAAGCATGAGTAACATTAGCTCTGTCACACTTTCCTTGGTGTAAATGAGATGCTGCCCTAACGCTGTTGTTTCTCGTCCTATGTTGAGCCACGCAGTGTAGACACTTTATCCTGCCCGTGTGTCTGCTGTAAGACCACAGATCATGTTATCGCGTTATAAATATAGCATATTAGTACATCTGGAAGGCTAGTCACGCTGTGAGGTTCAAACAGGTCTGACTGGCCATGAGCTATGCTGCTGCTATAAACAACCCCAGTGTCCCAAATTGAATAACTGCAGAGCGCACTCGGGAGCTCTGGACACTCGTGTTCTTTAGTAGTTGGTAAGTGACAGTTTTGCTGACTATTGTGTTTCTTCAGGTGTGTGGGGTCAAGGTGGGAAGTGGCAGGGAAAGTGGGAAGTCATTATCAGGTCTTTGTTGCTGCTACTGTGCTGTGGATTTTTAAGTGCTAATGTATATGGGAAAAACAGCTGAAATATGGACTGTTAGTCCAAAGTGGTGTGTTTGCTGGATACCCTTAAAGATAGTAAGATTCTCCCCGTACGTAGTTCCTCTAAGTAGACTTACACCTGGGACAAACCCAAACTTTATAATTTAGGAAAGCTTTCAAGGCTCACTCTGTGACTCAGTTGTAATAGACCCATGCAATTACAACTCAAGGACATATGCTGGTGTGAGAATGATTTTCAATAAAAAAATGGTTGGAGAGGTTGGTCATTTATCTTTGTTGTCTGTCAAAATTTAGACTGGAATTTAAAAAGAGTTATAGAACTTCAGTTTCTGAAGGCCACTTACAGCTAATCTAACTGGTATAGGAAATCTAGCTTGCTAAATCTTTGGTGAACAAAGCCTATCATTTAAAGTCAAATATTGTCATTATTGTTGTTGTTATTGCTACCATAAGTATTTATGTGCTATCTCTGACATGTTACTTTCTGTAGACTAAAAGGTGCTAACCAGTTCTCCTCCTCTCAATAGTAGTTAACTGAGCACCATTTCAAGCATCAGTGATGGATGATAATGCTCATTAGCCAAAGAGGTAGAACCTACCAGAGTTTCATCCCCTTTGCTCTTCTCAGACAGAAGGTGAAGGTGGAGAATTATTCCAATGAGGATTTCCATCTGTCCATGCCACCTGTGTCTCCTATCCACAGGCATGGGAAGGTTTTGTGGGAAAGGCTAAGACACAGATGTGGTGAGGGAAGAGAGCTGATAAAATACAGCTGCCACCTCAGGACTCTGTGGTGGGGTTTGGACTATTTGAGCTAAATTAACTTGGCTGCTGGAGTAGCTGAAAGCAGCATCTTCTCTTGCTTATCTAAATTGTCTGCCATATCTTCTTAAATCACAGAATTTGACTGCTTAGGAACTGGATATGAGCATTTTACTCACGATATGAGTAAAAGGATCTTGTGGCTGACACTGGAAATAAGGCTAAGAGCTTGATGCCATTGGTCAGACATAGGTTTTTGCTCTCCTTCTGCAGTAGAGGAAGACACAGGTAATAGCATTGGATTCTTAGATCAAAGCATGGAAAATGGACCCTTGGGAGCAAAAGGAAATTAACAAAATTTTGAGGGTCTTTGGCTAGTCTCAATTAGGACAGTGAGCCTAAAATAACATTTATGATGCTGTCACCCACATAGATAACTTTGGAGGCTGGACCCTGTACACGAAAGGTAACAGCAGTAGCCTCACTTCCTGGGGATGGTCCAGGTCCATTAACCTTATGACAAATGAGAGTAAGTCAATGAAACATTGTGCTAAAAACCCGGATGGCATAAAAAAAGTCTGACTAAGATTTCATGCTTAATTAAGATAATCTAATTGTATATGAAAACCTCCATGTTTTGTTCAGTGGCACTGCGTGCCATTTTATTTGCCTATGAGTAATTAAATGCGGTCTCTTTAATCAATCTTTAACACATGCTCTAGCTTTCCCAGGACTCTCTTGTCTACTACCTAAGACAATTGTTTTCACCTGCTGACTACAGTGACGTTCATAGATTCAACCACCTTTAAAAATATGTAATACACTTCTGAGCTTTTTTTCTGAGCACTGTTTTTCCTTTGACAAGAAACAGCCTTAAAATACACGCCCATTTCAAATACATCAGCCCTCTCTCAATCTTATGAGAACTAAACCTCTCTTCAGCAACACCCAGTGAAAAAAAAAGATGGATTTATGTCACAGACGTCAGTCCAGTGTTTCATTAGCTTCATTGCCAGTGGAAGAATCGCTTTGAATAATTAGTCAGCTCACTGAAGTGCTAGGGGAATACATCTGTAATAAATCCCCTTGCATATGTAACATCTATCATGCTTGATGGCAAACATATTAGTGTTACAAGAGTTGAGGAAGTATAAGGAATATTGTAATTCAGCTGCTAATTAATCCATAATTAAAGACCTAATTAATGAATAACCCTGTGAAAAATTGTCTAAAAATCGAGATGTGAAGACTTCAGTGATAAAGAGGAATCTTGTTTGTGAGACTGGTTAATTTACATCTAGAATAGGAACTGATTAATGAAAACTGTCAGTAAGACATTGTGCTGCCAACTGGACAAAGAGAAATATGCACATAAAAATGTGTGGAAACCAAGCTCAACCTTTTCATATCTATATTAACATATCGTTTTAATTTTATGATGTTCATAGTTATTTCCACCTGAAGTATAAGGAGTAGGTTAAGAAAAGACATATTTGCTCTCTCAGGTGTGGTATGTAAACAATGCAGAAGTTATTTACTTGTGTGTGAAAGATGCTAATGTCAGATTCTGTTCTTAAATGCCTTTTTTATGAAATAGCTAAAGCAGAAAAGTCAGAAAGAACTCGATTCATCAGAGCATTCAGGATTAAGGCCTGTGCTATGTAAAGACACTAATTTCTGAAATTAACTTCACTGAAAGCTGGACTAATTAATAGCTTGAAATTGTCACTGTCTGTCTGTGTTTATCTAGGAGCCGGCTGGCTGAGACTGTGCTCTTGAGAGAGCAGGAGGGAACATTTCAAACTCCCAGAACATCTGGGCTTGTGTCCAGGTGTCAGGACTGCTTTCTCCAGCCCTGGAGCAGCTTGTCCCTTTCCTTTTCTATTTATTTCGTGGTGCAGCTGCATTTGCTGGATCTCTGCAGACCCGGGCCTTCGGGGGGGCACCTGCTGTGATCCATAGCTTTGCCGTGCCCACGTGCTCCCCAGGACCCAGCCATCACATGCATGCATATATGATCTGAAGCACAATCTAACTTGGATCCCCGACCTGAAACTCCGACTGTCAAATCTGCACATTTGGCAAGTCTAGCGACAGATAAATCAGCCAAAGTAGCAGGGAGGATAATTCCCTGCTGGTGTAGAACAATAAGAGATTGTTACTGGCAGCAAGACTAGGTAGGGAAGAGCAGCTTCCTGCTTTTCAGTCCTCTCCCACTCCCAAAGTGGCATAGGGAAGCACTACCCCACTTACAAGCTGTGCACAGTTAGCACAATATAGTCGTATACTATGAACATTGTCACCTTTTCTATTGCTCTTTCAATCACAGCATGTTTCTGTAATTTAATCTTTCCTTGATAACACAAAAAATGTGTTCAATTGCTATCCAAATGTCAGGTTTCCTTTGAATTATTTAAAGACTTGTGAGATAAATGACTTGATCCTTCTGAAGCACAGTGTGAGCGAGCTTATTTCCTAAGAAATTATTTGCAGGGTTGGTACGAAATAATGTTCACCCACATTTTCCCCTATGTAATCCTGCCAGTAATATTCATAAGATTGCAGCAGATCTCCCACAGTGATTATCTGAAAGAAAAAAGACCCAAGTGAACAAGGCTGTTAAACAAATTGAAGAAATCAAAACATTAATAATTTGGTTACTCATATAAAACAGCAAAGGAAAGTATACACAGTGCTGTTATTGAGGGCAGCCAGGCCCCATACAAACTCAGAAGGGCTGTAACAGAGACTAATATTGGCTGTATCTGTAGTACCAAAACTATGTGGACATCTTCCAGACTCAAAAGAAGACACAGAACTTGTTCTACAGAATACACTCTGCACAGGCAAGTTGGCCAGCATTAACACTGATCCCAGCTATGTTCAGAGGAGGCTAGACTGTAGTATAATAAAGCAAATATAATTTTGGCTTATGACTGGCTGTATTCAACCCAGTCCGGACAAGACAGAGATAATGTTGGTAAACAGGGAAAAGCCATAGAAGAGTTGGTACAGTTAGTTCTGGAAGGCCACACAGTCATCATATCTAAGAACACTTTTCCCCTGTGCTCCACTACTTTTCTTTCCAAAGAAGACCTTGCCTTGTCCTTAATTTTTTGTAGTATGCTCCTCAGTGCATCTATACGTTGATATATCTCAGATGCCAAGATGAGTGCAGAAAGGCTGCAAACTGTTCATTCAGTGAAGCTGCTGATTTGAAGAGCGCTTCTTTTCTGCGGAAGGCCTTTCGTCTGGAATTCAGTGTTACTTTTAGCTTATGTATCCTTAAACAGTTTGCTTCTCAAAGATGAGGCAGACCATGACATCTTGTGTTGCAGGCACAGGTAACTGAGATGAAACTCCTTTAGCATTAAACACCAGGACTTTCCAAAAGGCACTCCCATTTTAAAACCCAGTTGCCTGAGAGTTCCTCCATATTGCAGGTTGCTTACATTCCCAGAAGTATTGCAAGTCATCATTTCCCCGCTTTTTATTAAGCCCAGAAAAAAAACCCCAGAAAGGGTCGAATGCCTGCTCTGGGTTCAGAGCCCAAGTGGGAACAAATACAAGTAAGTGGTCATGAGATCACTGGCTGTTGTCAAAGATGGCTGTGGCAACACCTGGCAGGTCTGTGGCAGAGCTGTAAACAAAGGGTAGAGATATCAGTAGCTGAAGGGAGCAAGGAAATTTAAGGGGTAGCATACTAAATGTCTCCAATTTTACCAGTGGGTCTACATGGTGTGAACTACACATATCTTTGTAGCAACAACATGAACAACAATAAATAGAAAATAATAAAGATTATAGACTTTACAAGGCAGATATCTTCTTTTTTCTTCTGTAGTTTTTCAACACCTTACTAAATAGATTCTGGTCTAGAGCTCCTGGGTGCTCCTACTTTTTAAAGAAGAAAGCCTGAAGTAGATGTTAGAGAACTGTCTGCATACCTTTAGGGGAATTTATATAATAAAATAAAAATGTTAATATAAATGATAAAATAAAAATAATCCATGCAGATGCTTTCACTAGCAATAACATTTGGCATTAATGTACCATTTAAATGAAAACACACGATGAGTATCATCACTAAGATTTTGCTTTTTTGCCACCTAATCCTCTAAATGCTTAAGAATGTCAATATCCTTACACATGTAAGAACTGTATTTGATTTTAATAGGCCTATTTATATATACAGTTAAATGAATAAAATTTTTGCAAGATTGTAAAGAAGTGGGGTTGTCTTCTTTTTAAGACCAGCAATCTCATAGAAGTGTCTGTAAAGCAATTGTTTTGTTCCATGCATGCAGAGATAGCTCAAGGCAATGAGAGACCTAAACCCAAATATTGATAGCAAAAGAGTACTCTTATGTGAGCAAGCTCTTACTCCTAACTCAGCTGGCCCAGAAAGGTGGTGGATTATTAAATTCAGCTGGAAAGAAGTAAAGATGGGTTTCAGTGTTGACGTGGGTCCTGCAGTAGGGCTAGGCTGAGAAACTTGCTGAGGAGAGGGGCTTGGTAAGGTTCTTTAGTGATTTAGTGAAGGCACAGGGCTCTGGAAGGGTGAAATTGAGGAAAAGTTTGTGGGTCATAGTATCTGAGACTAGAAGTACAACCCTGGGGGAAGAAATATGAATTTGTGGTTTAGAATGTAGAAAGGGGAAATGCTAGTTATAAGGATTCTTTTGAGTCTCTTATTGATGAAAACTGGGGCAAGGTTGCAGATGAACTAACTGGCTAGTTGAGGAAGATGTTGCAAAGGCCATGGTGTTGAAACAGATTTTTTTTTTTTTTTTCAAAGATAAATGTTATTTTTTTCTTCTGCTTCTTTTTAAGAAAAGTATGAAAAGAGGGAAGGAGTGAAGTAAAGGGAGACTTCTTTCCTCTGCCATTAGTACAAGTTTCTTTGGTTAGAAGCTCTAGTATCACTTTGCCAAATATTGCAGATGCTTATTATAAAAAAACCCCTTTTTTATTTTCTTGCTACTATTAAAAAAAGAAATGTACCCTGAGTGGCCAGCTTTGTTTCTGAGCTAACCATTATGAGAAAGATAAGAAATCAGACTGACTTCCCAGTATGTTGCCTTTTAAGGATATTGATTAAGGCCTTGTAGATTACTTCTTGGGAGGTGTAAATGGCTAGGGATAAGATTATTTGCTTCCATAGACACACACAGAGAACTAATTTCTCCACAAGTGACTCTCCTGTAAATGACATCTTTGCCTTCCATTTATGTTCCTGAACACCTTTTACCCTGGAAAGCACTGTGCTTTCATTATCGTATATTACTGAAGAGGCTGGCCCTTGTGATCTATCTCACTAATAACTTTGAAGACTGAATGAACCTTATAACCATGCATCATCTAAGAAAAGAGTGCTTATGATCTACAGCATAATTTAGACATAGGTGTCACCCAAGGAAGAGGGCATTAAGCTGCAAACTCAGTGTAGTTATGAAGTAGGGCCTTGCAGATGCAGGTGATGGTTGCTTTTGTGGTCAGGACTTGTCCTTAATGAAAGCAAGGTTGCCTGTTTCTTAGGTGAGAAATAGCTTGACTACAGTTTTTGTTTTTCACTTACTGCTATATTAGTGGGTCAGGTAATATTCACCAAAGCTTGGTATGACCAAAGCTTGTCCTTAATGAGCATATGTAACTATGGCATGTGAAAGGAGCAATGCTGAATTACAAAAGGATGGGAAAATTGGAAGAGGAAGGGGGCTGAAGTCTGTGTAGATTTGGGTGTGTGATTGCTTTGAGCAGGGCAGTTGGACTATGTGACCTTCAGAGGCCCCTTCCAACCTCACTGGTGCTGTGGCTTCTGACAATGAGTAAAATGCTAATAATGATTACCTGTGAAGAGCCTAAGTATGGGAGGGAACACAGGTGTGGAATGGCAGCTGGAGGGAAGAAATTAGAAAGAAGACTATAATGAGGCATTTCTCTACCCAAATGTAACTTCCCACCTGTGACTAATAGATGATAGCTTTGGGTTTTATTGTGCGGGCCTAAGCCAATGATTGGAAGAAAGCAACTGCTGTATGTGAACTTGACCAGGTACACCCTTATGTCTTTCTAGAAATGGAAATTATTGTTTGTAGTTGCTTCTTCTGTTGCAAATTCTTGTCATGCATGAGTAAACACCCTGAAGAACCTGCACATAGATCTAGTTTCTGCCAGCTTCCCAGGCTCTTTTCTGGGCAACATATCATCGTCAGGAAAATGGTGGCACCTGAACTTTGGGAAATACACATTCTGCCATCACACTTGATACTTCATGCCCATTTTTTTTTGGACTAGGAAATGTGGTAAAGCAACAGCCCTGCAAAGCTTGTTGGGTGACCTTTACGGAGTTGCAGATAGCAACAAAGTTTCATGTTTGTCCTGATGAATATTTTTAAAGCCTTAGCCGCCCTGTGATCTGACCAGGATTTGTGGCTTTGCTCCTTCTGAAGAGCTTAGTCCTGAGGAGTTATGATGGACACCTCTCACTTCCCACCCACATTCCTCCTCTGCTTGGTTTTACCATCGAAGAAAAACCCTGATGCATTGCAGCCTAATTCAATATGTGGATAAAATCTGTATGAACTTTTCCAACCTGAGTGTCTAATAAATCAGTGTCTCAATAAAGAAGAGATGACTTAACCTGGGAGACAGGAAGGTGGGGAACAAGTCAAGGAAATAGAGTACTTTCACAGTTTATTCAGACTTTGTGTTGATTAAGGCCATCTAGTTCCAACAGAGGTCAAGTGTCCAGCTGCCACTTCACTGTCTCTCAGCAATTCAGCTCCTGCAATAACCCTTCTACCAAAACACACTGCTATGAATTGGTCTATTAAAATGAATTAGATCCTGCAGTGACTGCTGGCCTGCAGCTCCTGTGAGGGAGAAGTCCTTGTCACTGGGTTTCTTGGTTTGGGCAGCAGAGGAGAATGTTTTATTTTGTGCGGTAAACAGTTTCCTGTAAATTATCAGTCAATATGTTTTAGAAGAAGGGTGACGCTGATTATAGATAAAACTTTCCACTGAGAATAAGGTCACCATTCTCATTACACTGCTATTAATGGGGTTTTGACTCGGCTGTTGTCAGCAGTCCGTTCCAGATAGGTTGGGAACTATTTTTGCCTCTTTGTTAGTGCTCGTAAAGATGAACAAGCAATGGGAGCAGCTTTATGAACAGCAAAGATAGCAGTTTATATAAACATCTTAAGATACAGAAGGCTATGTCATAGAAGAATATTGGTGTCTGACCAGTCTCTGTGCCAGTACTTGGAGGTATTTGTAAGGGTGTTTCTTACTGAGATAACAAATAAGGTGGACAGGTAGGAACTTTTCCTTTTGGTGTACCTATGCATAATGCTTTTTAGTCCATGCTGTGCATTTCCAGAGGACATGAGGGTGCTTTGCTGGCTCAGAAGAAATTATTCCTTTACATGTTACAGAGACATGTACTGGTGAAGGGGGGTGAAAGAGAATAGGCACAGTTACAAAGTTACAAGAGGAAAAATGCAGAGGGGAAAAGAATTTCCCCTCCCTCCTTAGTATTATAACAGAAGGACAGGTAATAAATAGCTGCAGTTGAAGGATGTAGAGCTTGGAAAAAATGATCACAGTAGGGTCTGAGGAAAAACTAATAGATACAAGCTTGAAAACACCCAGTAAAGGAAGGGGCAGATTGCTTTTTAAATGACCAGTAGGTGGTCTGGTGGGGTTTCCTTCTTTCCTTTTTAATTTTTTTTTAAGCTTATGACTGGTATAATAAATGCGGTATCTAATGAAACCTCAAGCAAAGTTTAAATAACTGATTTTCCTTTTCTCTGCTTTTATGTTGGTAGAAGGAATTATTTTTTAAAAGGCTTCAAACTTCTGTTTTATAAGACTTGTTTGCAGTGGTTCATCAAACCATTTTATAAAAAAGTAAGCATGACAGAAGTCCTCTGCAGACGATCTAACTGCATTTAATAAAAACCAGTGTATTGTGATGATTGTACCCTCACCAGCGACTCCAAGCAAGAGAGTACACTTTTACCTGTTTTATCAAGATTTTTATCTATACTTGCTTTAGTGATTTAGTAGGTCATTTGTTTCCTTTATTGATACTGAACCATTGCTACAGTTCAGTAAGGAACACTATTGTTGCCAGTCATACTGTGTTTCACAAGATGTAAATCCGAGATCTTCATCTCCTGTGGTTCTTAAAGATACTACAGTCTGTTTTTTTCCTCCTGTAAAAAGAAGGTAGCGTTCATATTGGGTGTCATGGTTTAACCCCAGCCAGCAACTAAGCACCATGCAGCTGCTCACTCACTCCCCCCCCACCCAGTGGGATGGGGGAGAAAATCAGGAAAAGAAATAAAACTTGTGGGTTGAGATAAGAATGGTTTAAGAGAACAGAAAAGAAGAAACTAATAATGATAAAGATAACACTAATAAAATGACAACAGTAATAATAAAAAGATTGGAATGTACAAATGATGCGCAGTGCAATTGCTCACCACCCACTGACTGACACCCAGTCAGTCCCCCAGCAGCGATTCCCCACCCCCACTCCCCAGTTCCTATACTAGATGGGACGTCCCATGGTATGGAATACCCCGTTGGCCACTTTGGGTCAGCTGTCCTGGCTGTGTCCCCTCCCAACTTCTTGTGCCCCTCCAGCTTTCTTGCTGGCTGGGCATGAGAAGCTGAAAAATCCTTGACTTTAGTCTAAACACTACTAGCAGCAACTGAAAACATCAGCGTTATCAACATTCTTCTCATACTGAACTCAAAACATAGCACCGTACCAGCTACTAGGAAGACAATTAACTCTATCCCAGCTGAAACTAGGACATGGGCCAAGCTCAAGCATCATGCCTACTGAAGGGAATGAGACCTCCGTCATGGACTTCAGTAGGGGCAAGGTTCCTGCAAGAAGTTTCTGTGGTTTTAATTGAATATGGAAAGCTTGGCGAGTTAAGGCCCAGTTCAGCTCAGTTCTTAACTGCACAGAAACTAGTACATTGATACCAAGCCTTCAATTGTTGGAATGTAAGTCTACACATACTAATAAATGGGGACCATGTGTTCACAAACCCTTCACCTTACCTCTACCTTAGGTAAGTTTTCACTGTATGTTACAGGGCTGGTCTTTCAATGCCTTTCACAAATAAGCACCTACTTATGCAAACACTGGAAACTCCCAAATTCCACTGGAACAGGATAGCTTAGGTGCATAAAGATCAATACATCCAAGATGAAGTGATTTTGAATGATTTACAATGAATAAAGTTTTTATGAGCTCTCATTTTAATATTAGTTACATAAATTGTTAAAAATACAAAGTCTTTAAAGTTATTTTTAATCAGTGTTACTTAATCAGATTAGTATTTCTTTGCAACTGTGTCTTTATCTTGGAAAGGGAAAAGTGCAAGGAATAAAAAAAATTCAACATATAACCATTGTCATAGATTTTGCGTAGAAGTCAATTATATGCTACATTGATTACTGCCAGCACAAAACCCTAGACAAACGAGGTAAGATGGAAAGCATACTATGTTAACATTTCTTATGACTTCAGCTTTTTTCCCCAGATATCTTAATGAAATGTGTTCTCTTAGTTCCTTCTATTTCTCATTATTTCTTTCCTGAAGTGTTCATGATGGTTTGTTCTTGCAGGAGAAGCTTAATGTTGACAGTATGGGGCATCAGGTGATAATATTTGACTTTTCTCTCATAAGAGGACTGTGGGAAACTCGAGTCAAGAAGAACAAAGAACGTCAGAGAAAAGAGAAAGAAAGATTAGAAAAAAGCTCATTGGAGAAGTAAGCTAACTTTTCTGCTGTTCATTTTAATGGAATCCATTATTATTATCTACTACCATTGCCATATACTAAGCATTATCATATGATTTAGAATTTATTTTTCTGGGTTTGATTTCAATGATTTCTTGCCTTCTTTCCTCAGACGATTGTAAGAGAAATGTAGCACAAACTGTGCTCGTATTTCATTAGTCCATGCTCTTTCCTAGTAGATAGTGATTTACTAATGGTGTATTTTATTGTCTACTGTGTAGATTTAATTTGAAGAGAAAAATAACACATTTTGTACCTTTATATTGCTTATATGCTATATAAAAGTATGGCTTTTTATTATGGAATTCATGAAAACATGCTCATAAAATTCAGTACTAAGAAACACTTTAAGTCTTTCTGTTGAGTTGACAGGAGAAACAAAAGGAATTAAATAAATGGACACATACAATTGCATCTGAATAGGAGAGAGAGGATAGAATAAAAGAATTATCAGGGGATTTTTTTCTTGGCCAAATATTAAAGAAAGCCTTGATTATAATGCTTACACCAATCATGTGTAACACTAATCATGTTATTGTTTTTATTATATTTAATTTATGTTTTCTTTAAGCACTATTTTTGTTTCTTTATGTTCATTCTCATTAGAGACAGTGAAATATTATACTGTGCTGGCAATGTTGGAAATATATGACTTATCATTTTTTCCCTCTGAGAACAGAACAAAGCAATAAAATTCATTTTCTGCTTTAAAAATAAAATGCACGGGGTTAAACAGTGCCCTTGTTTAAGAGCATCATTGCATTGAACCTTTATGTGGTGTGTTGGCCATCTCAGGAGACCCCCACTCACAGATTCTCGCTTCCAGTGCAGCTACACTGACAACAGAGCAGCTGGGTTACGAGGGGACCAGGGTAATACAAAGTCCGACTGCCCTTTCTGCAAGAACTTTCTCTTCAAAACATCCATAGTCGCAGTCTTGGTTCTCCTGTCTCTACCCAAAGACTGCATTAAAAACCATAATCCTAACAAAAAAAAAAAAAAGAAAAAGGAAGCTTGTCCTTCAGTTTAAATTCTCTAGCAAGGATGAGCTTTCATTTTGCTATGAGCTGAGGGATAAGATGTTTGCTGTTGTGAGTGTTGCCCTTATGGTGGAAAAGAGAAGTGAAAGAATTTGGGATGAAACTCGACCAAACCTTACTCTGTCCCAGATGCTACATTAAGAAGTCATTTTGTGCAATTCTAATTCGGATAAAGCAGATGACTCTCTACTTTACTGCTGTCTATGTCAGCTAGTGGCTCTTGGGGTGCCACTGCAGCCTTCTTCATAAAAAGAATGTTATGACTAGGAATCTGCACCCATAGCTTCTAATGGTGCATGCAGTCATCTTCAGAAGTGATGGAAAGTCAATCCCAATGTGGACCTAAATGTCAATATCCCCCTGCCACATTTTGTTTGGGTTTTGGTTTTCTGTGGTGCAGAAGATCACTTCTGAGTTTGCTAGTACCAAAGCAAACCACAAGTGTCAGGCATGGGGAACTTCTGCATGGAGGAGTGAAGGAGGGTAAGCTTATGTGCTCTGAGGTAGCTAATTTCAGCTCCCATGTTTATTTGTCTGTAGCATATGTTAAGCCTCATTTCTTATGGTGACTTGTGTTTTCTATATAAACAATACATTCTCTCTGCCGTTTCTGCCTGTGGTTATTTGTCTGTAGCGACCCCTCCAGCTGAAAGAGTGGAGCTTGACTGTATGTTCTACTGTTTTCCACTAATGAGGTCCAAAGTAATTCTGTTATCTTCCTGCACCAACTGGAGATTGGGAATTTGGGATATGATGCAAAGAAGTAAAAGGTTCCAAGGGCACTTTCAGCATTCACAAAGGTTTTTTGTTTTCATCCTTTAGCTTGCAAATTGCATATGGTACTTTGTCTTGTTGCATGTCTTTGTGCAATCAGATTGCTTTCCAGTTAGTCCTACTTCTTTTAGAGCTCCTGGAAAAGAGGAGGAAATAGATAAGACTTAGTTTCCTGAATGCGAGTGATCAGTATTTCACCCACTGAAATGAATGGCAAAGTTCATGTTCATTCTTGTGATGCGGGCCTCATAGAATGGATAAAGCTGGTAGAATAATGGTCAAAGTCATAAAAGTATTGGTAATAAAATGCAAAATTCAGTTAGAAGAAAAATTCTCTTTGGTTTATGAGGTGTGCAGTGATCACTGGCCTTTAGGTCCTAAAGGTCAGATCACAAGTTATTTCTTAGAAGCTTTTCAGTGCTTCCAACGATTGGGCCAAAAATAGGACAAGATTTTGCCTGTGTTAGTTCAAAAGCATAGATAAAATTGTAATTATAATTAAATGCTTAATAGAAATAATGTTTGCCTGTTTACAGGCAATACATTTCATTATTTTACGGAGTTCTGTGTATGAGCAAATTCTGGCATTCTACTCAGAGATTAACATTTTACCACTGTCTGGTAGGTCCACTGAAATCAATGCTAGTACTTACTGTCAAGTCACAGTAAGAAAGTATTTTGGAAAGAATTGTCACCCAAAATTATAATTCCCCAAAGACATTTGAAGAAGGCGGTTTCCCAAATTGAGGACTGCATTCTAGCATTTAGGATTCTTGATATTTCATTTTGTCAGCAGCCAGAGTGAATTCCCAAGTAGGGCTGAAATTAATAGAGTTTCTCTGCAAATATACTCATGTAACAGATGAGTTTGGAGTCTGGCCTGCTGAGGCTGCTTTGTCTTTTTCTTTTTTTTTAAACAATATCCAGTTTTTCTCAGAGAGGTTACAATTCACTAATGCCCTTGAGATTGTGCAGCTCCTTATCAGCCATGTTGCTATGCAAAATGACCTGATAATATGTTCTGAAATGTAGTATGTATTATTTGAGGAAAAAATTCCAATTAACCTCTAGGGAACTTTGCTTGCCTTGGGGCAAGGTAATTTAATTCATGCAGGCTCAGTAAGCAGTCACATGTAAGACATTTTTCTTTTCTGACTGAAGATTTTCTAAGAGGAAAACCTCACAAATAAAAGCAAAGCTTGAACTATATTTGCATTAATGGTGAGGGCTTGTAAAGATTTTGGGAATTCACAGGTCTAGAACAGATGTTTAAGCAGCCAGCCAGTGAAAGCTGATTCTGGAGAACAGTCTACTGAGAATACTGTGAGAGGCTCATATCTGGCTTTCTGAGATACTGGTATCATATCATTTTGGGTGGAGTTAATTCACTCCTCTGTTTCCCCTTTGGTTTTGTGGGACTGTGGAAGTATGGCAGTTTAAGGAACCCCTACTTCTGGAGGGCACATATAAACCAGCAACTGAATATAAAAGAAAAAGAAACAGTACAGTGTGGTGCAGAAGTAATTTCATTTTACTTCATGTCCCTAATCCTATCAGACAAGCCTGTTCTAAATCACCGATAGGATATGAAACATGAACTTTTACAAAAAATGTGCACCGTTCCGTGGTTATCTACATGTTTATGAAAGTCTGTATTATGGAAAGAAGTTTGTGTTTATAGCACTGTTTTATATTTAGTCTTCTAGATTCTGGTAGTGGTGAACAATCTTATATTGTACCCTGAAATCCTGAATGCTGTCAGACTAACTTGATGTGGTATGATGATATTCCTCATTAAATTTTCCTTCCTACTTGTAATTTTTTTTGAAACGGAATGAGACTGAAAGTTTACTTTTTTTTTTTTTTTTTTTTTTTTTTTTTTTTTTTTTTTTTAAGGATTGCAACATGTTTGTCTTCTGTGTGAAAAGTAGGTTAGGTAAAAATTGAACGCTGACAAATTAAGCATTGAAGTGAGGAAATGCCAGAGCTGTTTGTCCAGATTAGCTATCTAAATCTTTGCTGTGAAATGGCACAGCCTCTCCTGTCCACCAACTAAACATACAGCAAAGAAAACAGTTCAGCCACCTCTTTCAGTGTGTCTCTTTTCCAGAAATTTCCTTTTAAGGTCTGGCTAGCTAAATGTGCATGTATTGCTTTTCTGAGCTATGCACTTCCTGAATGTTAAAAGTCAAAAGATAACTTTCACTCTACAAGCAGTGACTTTTTTTCCCTGAGATATTAAGTATTTGTTTAATAAAATAGATTTGTCTCCATCTCTCTGCCAAACTTCGGTGTTGTAACTCTATTTGCACCAGAACTAAGATTTTATTTGTGATGTTTATTCTCCCAGTCAATACCCAATTTGGAAATTTTTCTAAGTAAGACTAAAACTCAAGCTGGGAGTCCTTAGCCGCAAACACAAATTATAGGCAATGAGTTGGGAGTAGATCTGCAGCACTAATAACCACTTATTTGCCTTTGTTCTCAGGCACTTGTGCATACAGACCTTGCATCTAATACAATGCATGCAAACGGGTTAAAAGATAAAAGCTGCTGTTCAGCCACAATCCTTTACAACCCATGGAAGAGCCTGGCAGAGGGACTGAAATTAGATCAATCCAATTGAATTTGAAGCAAATGTTACTCGTCCATCAGGAATATTAGTCTGGGCTGAGCTCCAGTTTAACTGTACTGCTCTTATAAAAATTCCATAAGATTATTTAATGATCCTGCGTGGCTAGTGATTCTGATTTAAACATCACCCAGGAGTACTAAACTGGTGTCACCATGTAGTGTCCTGGCTATTTCTTCCATGCTGATTTAGAGGAAACAGTGCCATCTAATGAAACTTCCTTTCTTTACCTAAGAAGCATAGCTTTTCCTCAAGATCTCCTAAACAGACATTGAGCAGTGGATAACTGCAGAAGGAAGAACCATTCAAAGAAACCCAGCTACTCCTCATTTACTGGGATGGCTCTGAAATCCTTACTGATGAAAGCTTCTTGTTTTCCAAGCTGGTCACTTCTTTGAAGGGTCCAATCACTGAATTTATTCTACAGTAATTCTTTGCATCAGGTTCATTAGATTTGTCAAATCTCTTTGCTACAGATATACTCAAATAGTGAAGTAATGTATGGGGAATGATTACCCGAAGATAAGTTCAGCACTAACCAAAATGGAAATACTTGAATATTCCATTTCCCTGCTGATCCTGTTTCATATCTACAGTGTATTGTCCTGAAAGCTTACTGAAAAACAGCAATCTATTGGGAAATAGCTTGCCAGAATTTACCTTTCCTCTAAGCCATTTACAGTCTGCTTTAGTGACAGGTGTGCTTTTGTGTTACAGATATAAAATTATGAAACATAACTTTCTTTGACAAACATAAGCAGCATGCAATCAGCCTTTTTTAAAATTAGTTGGACTATTTGCATGATTGAAGTGGAAATACTGGAGTAGGTAGCTGACTTGGAACCTTAGATATCATCTGGGTCCTACGTCCAGAAAAAATATTTTTTTTTGTGTTCATACTCCCACCTAAATTAGGCTTGACTTGACTAACACCAGCTTTTTGAATACTGAAAATGGTAGTTGTTTGTTTAATCTGATGGCAACTGTTTCATCAAAATCTAGAGGAAGATAAAAATATTTTGTTCCTTAATAGTAATAAAAAGACATAAACTTCAGGAAGGCTGTGATTTTGTAACCAACTCATTAGTTTGTCATATGTGAAAATGTCTTCCTGGAATATCAGGAGACTTTAAAGTGCCAAGACAAGAAATTTATTTCTCTAAAAGTATATTCACATATTTAAAGGTTGATTTTATTTGTGTAGATGTTTTTTTTCTGTTTGTCACAATGGTTTAGATGCCTTTCCTGTCTTTCCTGAAGATTCATGCAATAGCCTCCAGATACGACAAACGTTGTAGTAATTCTATTTTATTTGAGGATTGTCACCAGAGAAAGACTTAAAATGGTCTTTATTTTCATAAAGATGCTTTAAGAAGTACCATTGTCTCAATTTTTTGACAATGATAGACCTGAGTGACAACCATGTAGCTGAATAGATCCCTTTGATTTGATCTTAGCTGTAACCCGGAAATTGCAGCTTTGTAATCTTTGCTTAATGATACATACAGGCTTGATGTAAGTCACACCTCCAAGCCAGGAAAGCTCATATTGATTAATTTCGTTAGTGTGTACCTCAAGGATGCAAGCAGGGGTCATAAATTGTTAGACCCTCTGCCCTTGGGATATATCATGTTTTCATTCTGAGATGTACTGTACAAAATTATGCATGTTTGTTGCCTATTATTAATTCACTTCCCATCTGTTCAAAATGTGCTTGTACATAGTACTTAGCCTGGTGACCATAAGTGGGCATTCTTTAAAAGCTAAACAGAGCATGTTGCCATCATTTAATGTACGAGTAAAGAAGAAATTTAACACAGGATTTCCACATCAGTGCGTGATATCTACATTGAATTCCTAACAAGGGCTAATTTTTAATGCCTTTCTGAGGTCAGTATTTCACTGATTTGGTTAACAGCAGTTTTTGTTATGTGCATTTTATTTTATTTGGCTAACAATCTGTCATGACCTCATGAGATATGTGTTTTGTACGTGTTATCAGTAGAGTGGCAGAGGACAGTTTTTTCTTTCATCTTTAATTTAGCTCTTTTCTTGCCGTTTTCTATACTCCTTGTTGTGAGAGAGTAAAATTTTAGATCTGAGCCCTCTGCTCCTGTCTTCCTAGGCTCTACCTGACAGAGCCAGCACTGAAGTGTAATAGAGCAGCTCAGTGCCTTACTTTTTATCAAGAGTTAGACTTTTTGACCTCTTCTTTCTGTTTGTTAAGTTTCTAATGTTCTTAGAATTTATACTGTGAGGAACAAGACAGTCATTTTTTTGTGTATGAGTGAAGAGCAATGAATACCAAAAAAGCATGTTGGGGGTAAGCTTTTTCAGTGCATTGAATTATGCACTGAGATCAAATGTTTATTGCTTTGGTAGAAAATGAAGGAATTCCATGGAAATGAGAGAGAAATAATGCGGAGTTAAGCTTTACAGAGGGACAGAAAAGCTGTATTTGGAAGACTGGAGGAGGATGTGAGAAACAGCAGTACAGCAGTGTTAAGTAAAGCTAGGATTATTTAGAAGATTTTAGAAAAAAAGAATGTCAGGGTTTTGATCCTTTTCGGTTACTGCCTTTTAATGGTTCAGATCCTTTTGTTGTTCTCTTCCTTGGGCATTCAACTTACTTTTCCCACCCCCACTGCCCACTTCACCTGCCACCCACCTCGCACAGTAATACGGTGATTTTATAGCTAATTAGGTGTGCTCACTGGTAGATGAGTTTTGGAAAAAAAGATGAGTAGGTGGTTTGGGCCTGTTTATTTTTCTTATGGTATGTGAAAGTGTTATTTTCTAGCTTTTTCTAGTGATCTCTTGCTATTGCATTTTCTCCCCTCTGTTATGCTGGTGGTCTCTGGGGTTCAAATGACAGACTGAATAGGCAAGATCAATGCTAAAAATCGAATTGGCTCATGTGTCAAAGCATCTGAAAGAGGTGTTTCAACTTTCATGTCTGCTGGTATGGAAAATTCTGTCATCTGACCATGTCCAGACTGCAGCTGGAGGGGGTACCCTTTGGCAGGGCTGCCTAGTGCAGTCAGGTACTTGGGTGTCTCTCCCTCTGTAACCAGAAGGATCAGATGCAGTATGCTGAAGGATCATAAAATGGACTAAGGAGTTGTGTCTGCTCTAACCTATTTTTTTGGGTCTTTTTTATGTCAAGTAGCTTCAGAAAAGTTTTTGAGATGTTGTGGGTTGGTGGTGGACTCTTCCTTGACTGTACTAGCAGGTTCAGTACCCCTCTAGGGACTCTTTGAGCTGAATGTGTTGCTGGACATGTTTTTTGTCTGTCCAGTCTTCTTCTTCCTAACTGATTTACATATGACAGCTCATTGTGGTGTAAAGCAGCCCACAATTAGAGACTGAGAGAAACTGGGAGATTTACTTCAAATATATATTTTTTTATTCTCAAGCCTCCTCTACTGACACTTTAAATATCAAAAAGTCCTCCAGATGCCTACTTGTAAAGAACATACTGATCTCTCTAATGAAAACTGAAGCCAAGGATGAGTAATTTTTCTGCAGCTCTCAATAACTTCTTTAACTATTCCTTCACTGCTCCTTTCATACCTTGATAAGTTATGGCTCCCACCATCTCTCTGAGAGTCTTTCTGCTTCTGATACGCTACAAATCCTTTTCCTATTCATTTGTATACTTGCAGTAAGTGACTTCACTCGCTTTTTTGTGTTTTTACATTTAATTTTTCAGAGCTTATACAGCCTACTCATTTCTTCATTTGAACATAAATGCCATTTTATCTTCTTTTATTTTTCTATTTTTGGAAATGAGGGGAGAAAGAAATACTTACAGTGGCTTCGTTAGAATGTACTTACTCTGAGGTCATGCTGTCTTCATGCAGTCTGCCAGCACTTTACTCAGCGAGCTGCACTTTTAACCAACTTCACTGTTATGTGTAGCTCATCTTCTGAAATATTTGTAGAAGATGTTTTTCCTTATTTTCTCTTTATAAAGATGTTGCATGGGAATACATTGCAGTCATTATTATGGAACGGGCTTTCTGTAGTTCTCTGATGACCCATGTAGTATGCCGCTACTTGAAACTAAATCAGGTCCTCTTGTGGTCTCTCAGGCTAGCTGCTCTGATAAGGTCATATGTAGTTTCCAAAAGTGTATATTGTTTGCAGTGTGTCAATGTGCTGTGTGTACGCTGCTGGCTGAAGTCTCCTGCTGTTGCTGTGCTCTCTGCTTTCAGATTTTTCTAACATCCCCTAAGGTTTCACTAAGTGCCACAATTTGTGCTGGGCAGTCTACAGCTGTCTCTTTCCTATTTAGGCATGCAGTTTTGATCCCTAAAGATATATTTTGATAGCATTGAGTCAAATATGACTTTTAATCTATGCTATCGCATTCCCATAATTATACCTTGCCCTGCAGTTTCTATCTCATACCTTGCTATGAGTGTCCAAAAATTACTTATTTTCACCAAGTTTTGAAGATGCTTCTTGTACTGAAGTTTGTAACTGATTTCTTGTACATGACTTAAAGCCAGACATTCTGTTTCATGTGCCATTTTTTTAACATCTTAACATTTTAGAGAAAATCCCATGCTTAGCTAGGAATTTGTGTACAGATTTTGTTACTTCCTACTTGAACTTTACAAACTTGCATGTGATTCTCTTTCCATGCCATTTTTTTACTTTCTCTAGGAAGCACATTATCCTGAACTTTGTGCCCTTCTTTACCTGTCAGTTTTCTTCAAGTCTTTAGCTTAAAATTTCTGCCAAAGGGTGGAGATCACATAAATGAATCTCATGTACCACAAGAATCTAGCATTCAAAGTGTGACATCAGATTTATGATGCAAGGGGCTCTGCAGAGTCTTATTTTGGTATAAGGAAGGCTTGCTTCAGTTAATCAACCTGTTCCTTAATTGATTAAGCTGAAATTAATCTCTCTTAAATTAAAGCACGTGCTTTTGGCAATGCTTAATTATATCGGATTGAATTTGCACTTGAAGTTATATGGGTAAAAGTTTGCCCTGGAGGTGAGCCTAAAGTTACACTGAAATTGAATCTGAAATTAGTTGGCATGTGATAACTTTGACCTTTACCTCCACCTTCTAAGATGATATTGGAGGATAATGTGTGAAAAATGAAAATAGATCATTATACTTGAACAGGAAAGGGCAGGGAAAAAGGAATATTTCTAACTTCTTGCTTTCTAAAATGACTTTTTTCAACTGAAAAATTTTGCATATATCACTGGGTCCTTGTTTTTGTTTATACATATAACTTGTTCTGTGAGAATGTATTTCTCACGCTATTCAAATAAAGGGCGTCATTCATGCTGTTTTCTGTGACAGTGTGCTCAGTCTCCACTTTTCTGTTATTCCCTGGGTGTCACTGTTTTATAGTCAGTAAATGAAAACCTGCTCATCTGAAATCTATATCTAAGTCTAGAAAATCTAAGCATGACTCCAGGAATGCTTTTTTTTTTCTTTTTGAAAATGCTCAGTACATGGAAAATGCTCAATACATTAGGTGAATAATTATATTTTGTTAAGCACTTGTACAAACAAAGATCAAACTTCAAGACTTACTTGCCATATTGTTTCAGCTGATTCACATAAACCCTTTTTGGCACTGTTTCAGGATAAAGCAGGAATGGAATTTCATACTAGAGTGCCGGAAGAAAGGCATTCCTCAATCAAAATATCTCAAGAATGGCTTTGTAAACACCGATGAGAAGATCTTGGACACTTATGGAAAGACTCCTCAGCTCCGGAAGAGGCATACTTTGTCAGATGAAGCAAATAAGGAAAGAAACAAGTTTATTTTTCAGCTTTCTGGAGAGCAGTGGATGGTAAATATAATGGAAAATATGTTTCTATTGTTAAAGAATTTGGGTAACTTAGCACTGTAACTTTTAATATCCCCCAAATCTTTTTTTTTTTTTTGCCAATGCATATGAAATTGATGCTTTTTCATAGTGTTAGAAGTGATAAAAACATTTCCTATCTTACCCTGAACTAGTGGTTTAGTTTTCAAATATGCTTATTTTAAATTCTCTACTGATACATGTAATTTAGCCCTCTCAAATATTTTGGTATAAGCAATCATATTGCAATAAGGTATCTTTCTCTGAAATTCCCCAATGGGTGGAAAGAGATGAAAATAATATTCAGCTTTGTTGGCTTGTTGATCTCTTCTACTCAGAGATCTGTCTTCTTGCTCTAATGGTGTGATAACATTTTTCTCAAGCTCTGTTCAAATCAAAACTAATAATAGCATCAATCCACAATGGTTTTGCTGAAAAAAGCACTTTTTACTTGCAGTTGTGTTTGATGTGGAATAGCAGTTTGGAAGTGAGCTCTGAATTAATGTTGTTTTGAAATTCAGCAAAAGGTGAATTAGTGTTGGTCTGAAGTTTTTCTAGAGTTGTTAAAGCTTTGACTGATCTGTATTTTGAATATACACTACTTTGTTAATGAGAAAGAGAAATCAGAATTCTGACTTTTGTATAGTTTATAATTTTGCAATGTATTTTTGAGATTTTCAATACAAAAAATGCTAGTTAAATGGTCAATCATTAAAATGGCTAAATTTTACTAAAACAATTCTTTTGATTGACCTGAAACATAATGTTGTCCCAGATTTGATCTTGGATATAAAGGTGTTTTCTTTTTCAGCTCTTGGTTTTTTTTTTTTTCAGACTTTAGTTCTTTGTTGAATAAACATAAACCAGAGGAAATTTATGGAAAATAGGAAACCCTGGTTCCCATCCAAGGAGACTATTTGTTAAACTGATGCCAATCATTCCTGTGGTAGGGTTGGTTGCTTGACAGCTATCATGTCTCATCTTTCAAGAACCTTGGATATTGAAAATGATGTTAAATCTGTGTAGTCTTATACTGCACACTTTCCTGTGTTGTAAACTTTGAAGGTACCTTAGGAGGAAAAAAAAGAGGTATTACAGCTCCTTAGACACCAATATAGTAGCAACTGCAAATATTTTCAGTGCATTAGGGAGCAGAGAGCTGCATAGCTAAACTTTTCTGCTACTTATTCTCTTTTGCCAAACTGTTAACATTTTGCTTTGTCACCATAAAGAAGGCTTTACATTAGGAGGCAAAATCAAACATACATAATTTGCTCTGTTTTCCAGAGCATTTAATTTCAATTTGGCATGCTGAAAGATCACACTTAAGAGATATCAGTGTGCTGTTATGTACATTATGCCACCTTGAGCAGTACACTTCTAGCCACCATGCACTTTGATTCTCTCTCTGTATCATATGCTCACTGTGGCCATATCACACAATCATTGTACCTCATTGTCCAGCTCTAGCCTGGTTAAAGCCGGCTTCCTGTTTCAACAAGATACTGTGACATAGTTCAGGTGTCTGCAGATGAAGATAAAATCAAGCTGCTTTATTTAGAGAAGACCAACGCTCCTTCAAAATCAAAGAAAGAACATTGCCAGTCTCCTACAGCTGAAAATTATTTTAAAATGTGAAAATCCACTTGATGAAGTCCTGAAAGAAGTGTACTTCACCTTATTGCAGAAAGTTTGTAAAAATTATATTGGTTATACAAATCAGACCACTTATTTTGCTTTTTTTAATCTCAACTGCTGCTTCTAAACCAAAGACAGAATCACACATGACACTCTTTTCCCCTATTACTCTCTCACAAAAAAGTGCACTTAGGCAAAATGAATTTGCAGACTATACAACCAAAGCTGCACAGGCTGGCAATTTGCATGTGAAAAGATCTGTGGACTTGTGACCATTTTCTCAGAGAAGCCTGTATGTTACGTAGCTGGGAGCTGTGCTATCAATTGTGGTATAGTTTTTGTAATGTTTTGCACACAAATACATCTATGAGTCAAAAATTCGGACAATTAAACACTCAGACTCTAGAAGTCAGAGCTGGGATTGCCTGTGCAGATTGACAGGCACATGACCAGCTTGGTTTGCTGTTGGCTGGCCACTTACCGTTGGCAGCAGTTAACAGCACAGCTCTGTGAAGTGTCCATTTGGGAGCTAGCTGCTGAATCCTCTATCTCACTTGCTTTTAGCTGATAAGTATTTCTATTATGTTTCTCTTTTCCTCTCATCAATGAAGCAGTAATATATCCTCTAGACAGTTGATAGCTAAATCCGAGTAGGTTGCTGGTATGACTTACAGATTTAATTTTGAGAACAGGGCTTGCTTATGGGCTGTACCAGTTCCCTTTCTGGATGCTGTGAAGTTAAGTCTCACAGAGGAGTAATCCCCAGCATAGGGATTTTTCAAGATCAAAGCAAGTTGCTTTAATACATCCTTCCCATAGGTCTCAAAGTAAGGGCTCTCATTGGAAACTTCAGCAGCAAATGAGCTGAGTCCACAAATCAACTAATGGTGTTATTTGCCTGTGTTGCAGTCAATTAGAAAGGTAGCTTGTGTTGGGCACTGATCAGTGCCCAGGCTGTCTAGATGGTAAAAATGTAGACATGTTACAAAGATGCTATTGTCTCGTGCTACATATCCATGCCCCACTGGTTCTGCTTTGTTAAGTATGAGGTTAAAAATGGGTTTTGTAAAACACTCCATCATATCCTGGCATAGGTTGGACAATTATTTCGAAAATCACCTGGATAGTGGTCTTTTAAAAATAATCTCAGATCTCCTTCTGAGAACCTTTGTAAGGGAGAAAATCAGAGCAGATCACACATCTTGAATTCCTAATAGGAATTCCTTCCTTCAGGACCTCTGTGCCATTTTTTTCCCACCTCTTAAATGTCATTGAAATGATAATATATTTTCATTAAGTGGAGATCCACTGTTCTTTGTACTTGTAAAGTAATTATTTTAACATATCTGAGGAAAGATAAAGTTCATACAACGAATATTAGGTTAGACAAATACAGACAGAATACTAGCTAAATTGTATTCTGTTTATGCAGATCCATAATTCCTTGTGAATTGTTAGTTCTTACTAGTTATCATTCACTTTTAGGCTAATTTTTTGAGACATGCAGTTTGAGCCTCTAGACGTCTCAACCCACAACAGTTTCTAACAGCATGGTCACACTAACTTAATGGAAATCTGAACTACGATGCTTTAAGTAGGATTAGTATCAAGCCTTTATGCTTGAAGAACATATACTCAGTGAGTCCCTCTGAATCTGAAAGTCTTCCTGTAACTTGGGTACTGGTTTGGCCATGCCTGTCCAGGGTGGTTAGCTTCTGGCTGTGGGCAGTGGTTGATAATTGCAGTGATGAGATAATTTTACCTTTGTCTGTCAGAGTTCTGCCTGGAAGAGGCTGTGTGACAAGTTCAGTCATCCTCGCCTCCTTTTTTACATACCAACTAATTATTTATGGCTCAAGTGTCTAAACCCCTGTGTGGTGCATTTCTGCCAGCTGGGAGCAGTAATGAATTAATATTTGTATTTAGGAAAGAAAAAGTGTTATAACAAATGGGCTAGTCTCATAATCTGATGTTATGAATGAAATCAGACAGGCTTTTCTCTTTTTATAAAAATGGGCAGAAGCCAGTTGTATTGCCCCAGCAGCAAGTCTCCTAAATCCTCCTGTGTTTGCAAAACCCTTGGGACTTGACACCACGAGAATGGTGTACTGTGCCACAAGTAATTTGAGGTTCCCAAGGTATGTTTCAGAAAACCTTTTTACTTATCTGAGAGTTTTCCAGGCAATCCCACCAAGAAAAGGAATTGTATAAGGACTTTGGACTCTTGAATTGTATGGTTGAACCAGTTGCCTAGGAGAGAATAATGGAGAGTTGATGAAACACTTAATTGGGATCCTTTGTACATGTAAACATGTAGCTACTGAATTAAATTAGTTCTTCAGAAAAATAGCACTGCTATTAGAGCAGAATGAAAACTGTGGCAAAATAATGCCATGAATATTCATATGAATTTTTCAATGAATTCACTTTAACTCTGTTTTTCCCCTCTGAGTGTTTACTTTCTGCTCCTAAACTAATGAATGTTTATTCTCTAGTGGATCGGTGAATTTTAAATAATTTTCAGAAAATACTCAGGAAAAACAAACTTTTGAATTTGTGATATCAATATTGGCAGAGGGAAAGTGGTGATGTTCACTCAAATACAGAGCAGGACTCTTCTTGCCTGTGCTGCATTACCTAAGCAGAGGATCTGGATGCATACCTACTTTAAAAAACTTTAATGTCAAATGTGCACAACAAGTAAATGAATGAGCAATGGTAAAATTCTTTAGTCGTAAATCATGACCTTCTTGCATATACTTTTGTCACAGAAAAAAGCAGCAAATTAATTACTACATTTGTATTAATACTCCTGGTTTTATTGTCTAACATGCTGTGTATTTTCACGATAATTTCCATTTTTTATTCCCACCTGTTAGTAACAATGAGGTATTTATTTGCCACAAAGTGTTAAGTAGAATTGCTTCATTGACTGGACAGAGAAAATCTTTCTTGTGCTTATTTAACTTCTAGAGACTTTTTTTTTCCCCACAAAAAATATTAATTCCTGACCCAGTCAAGTAATACTGGTGGCTCTGAGACATACTGGTTTTGGAACTAGCTCCAAACTTTCTCAAAGATGAGGGAGATTTGGATCCAAGGTTTTGGGTTGACCCATGACAGATAGATAAAACTACAGAGCTCGAAAAGAAACAGAATTTAAACTTCTTAGAGCTTTGATCACAGTTTTTGTTCAGTCTCATGTCTAGCAGGTAAATTCTCTCCTAATTAGAAACAGTATAATCAGCAATGGTTGTAGGTTTGCTATTTATTTCCTTTTAATACTTTTTTTTTCTCTCCCCAAAATCAAAGGAGTTTGAGGTATTGTTTTGCTGTTAAAGGCAAAAGACTGGCTATCCTCCAAGTGTCAGTCTTCATGGAGCAATTTATCAGCAGGCTGCCAGCTTTAGCGTGGCAGCAGCAGATTACGGAAGAACACAAGGGAATCAGAAAGTAAAGCAAACGTAAAGCTTGTGCAAATTTCAGTTCCCATCCCTATCTAGTTTGTAAATGAAGTAAAATATCACATCAATTTATGTTACAGCAACACAAATAAGATGTATTGTAACATGGACAATGCTAAAAAAACACATTATCGCAAAGTATTTGTAAACTTACATTTGCAAATTGTAAATATGATTATAAGATATAAAGAAATAATCTCAAGAAAGAAAAGTTAGGGCAATTGATAGAAGAATGTAACCTCCTTTCATTCCTTTAAGGTCATGTTGAATTAATTTCAGTTGCTGCACAAGAATACCTTGGTGCTTTAAAACACCCTTAATAGAGAAGCAAAGATTTTAAAAAATCTTTTTTACATTAATAATAAATAATTTCAAAAATATTTTTGCTTAATTTTTCCAAAATTATGATGGAATTTGATCTTAATCTGAGGCAGTGCTTTGTGTGCTGCACTGTTTTCAATGTATCAAGGAGAAGTTTGTGGGATACCCCCTACAGTCTGGGAGAACAGCAAGGCTGTTGGCTTCACAGGGGAAAGCGTTCCCCTTTGCTCCCTGCTGTTTCTGCCAGTAGGGAGCTAGAGATGGTCTGTTATGACAATAAAGTGCAAAAACCCAGTAGGTCAGTAGAACAACAAAGACAGACTTGGACTGTGGAGAAATAGAGTGGCAAATGGTATCTGTTACCCAGACATCCTTTTCCCTCCAGTATGACTATTCTGCACCTGCTTTCTCTGTGAATCAGAGTTCTTCCCTACGGTGGCATCTATGACACTCCAGCTAAATGCTATCCCCTGTGTGCTGTATTTTCAATTCTGTACAGGTGGGAAAGACAATACTAATTGAATTCGCAGTTGGTATTTATTCTTTTATTTTGCTGCAGAAAAATGTGCAGCACTGAAGGTGGAGGAGTGGAAACCCACTCCAGAAATTTGGAGAGATTTCTCATTACCAGCCCTGAGGCATTTCAGGAATTTTATTTTTTAACTGCCATAAACTGACAAATATAGAAGATGGATCACAATGCAATATACACCTAGTGGGAAAATGAAGCAAGAAATGAAACAATCCATATCAAATATGGAAGGGCAGGTAGCAAGGCAGAAGTACATATATAGGCTATGTGTCTACATGTGTAAATTTGAAAAGAACTGAAATTAGAAGCAGCAACAACCAAAGAAAGAACATCTTATGATCAACAGTCCAGTATATCTTTAATTACAATTAGATGTTTAAATTTAGCTTAATTAGCACTATTCCTAGTTCAGAATTCCAGAATTAATAAAAAACAATTAAAATGCATCACTCTTGTTAATGTCTTAGGGGATGTATTAAATCTAGAAGGGGAAAAAAAAAGTGGGCAATGTCCTCTGTAAGAAAAACAGTCATTCTTACTGTGTCGTATTCTTCATGAGGAGGAAACAAATTTGGAATTTATAAAGGAATTAAAGGATGAAACTCTTACATCTGTTTTTGTGGAGCAAAGTTAGTGATAGCACTTCATCCAGATTATTTATTCCAGGTGTTACTAATGCATAGTGACATAAAACTCAGGACAGACTGGTAAATTATGTGCTGCTTTATAAAGTGGAGTTTAAATGATCTGACCTTCAACTTTATGAATTGATTTTTGTCTGTTTCAAGTTCAAGAAATTTGGTGACATAATTCAAAGAAAGATGTCTACATCTGAACTGAATACCAATTAACTAAAGCAATTTTGTAAGAATTAAAGGCTTTAAAACTTTTAGTTTCTGTAACTGTTGTACATTGGAGATTTTGAACAAACAGAATAGTCTGAAAATTACTCAGAAGCAAATTTATTTGCTGTGTGTTTGGAACAATACTAGAATTCTTAAAGAAAAGGTTTCTGCATGACTAAAGCAAGAATTAATTGCAACCATTGGACAGATTTAAAAATTGAGTATTTTTATTCTTCCTGAAGAAATTTAGTAAAAAATCTCACACATTGCTGAAATAACTTAGGAAGTTAAGTCACCTATTTAAAAAAAGACTTTCAAGAGGTGATATGTGTGTATCCGATCTGAAATGTTTCTGTTCCTTGGACTGTGTTCCATCTTGGCAAACAAATTTTGAAACACTGGCAGGTATTAAGAAAGTAGTCAAGCTTTTTTTTTTTGGGTGGCAAACCCTATTTAGGTATTCTCCATACACCCACTCTTCTGTTCCATGTTGCATTTTACTACATCTTGATGTGTGAATTAAAGCACTGAAATGTGTTTCAAAGAAATCCTCCAGCTGGAAAAAGGAGATGATATGGGAGACACCAAGCAGGTTGAGTGCTTCAGATAGGTTTCCGTTTTAGAGCAAATGATTGCATTAACAGTTAAAACATGACTATGTGGTGACAGGCAGCTGCAATGCCCTTCAAAAGCAAACAGCTCCCATGAGGGTTTGGCAAACTGCTGTCCAACATGAAGATACTTAAGGCAAAGTGTTGAGGTTTGGCTGTGGACTTTTCCCCCCCTGTATTTAGAAACATGGTAGAACAAAATACTAACTTGATGCTTTCTGTTTATCTGTTCTTATTTAATTTACAGGAATTCCCAGATTCTCTGAAAGAACAGACCTATCTGAAAGAATGGCATGTGTGCAATACATTGATACAAACCATTCCAGCCTACATTGCATTGTTTCAAGATCTGAGAGTACTGGATTTGTCAAAAAATCAAATCAACCATCTCCCAGTGGAAATTGGTAAGTTGGTTCAAGATGTTCAGCTATTTATACCTACACCATTTAACTATATTGCAGGGAAATGAGCATCCATGAATATTCTTACTCATTTACTGATAACTGTCTTGCTTGTTTCCAGTGAACAGTCCCCTCTAAATTTTTTCAGGTCTGTGGCTGTAATTATACTTGCTTAATTGTATGCAATACCATGTGTGTAGTATGTCTCAAACATGGGAAAAAACTGACACATTTTATAGTTATCTGACTATAAGGCAGTTATTGCTTGTATTGAAGTAGATGGGAAGTTCTTCCTGAGAACAGGTGGTGCTTTATGTTCCCTACAGGTTAAGAAAAATAGAAGTATTACAGAATTGTAAACCTCTGACAAGGTGAATTGAAATAGAAGATTGTTGTAAAAAGGAATAAAAAATATGACGTTGCATAAAATCCATCTTTTGAATTTAATTATAATGAGTTCAGTAATGATCCCCATTTAATAAAGTGGTACATCCAACATGACATCAAGCTTTTTAGAGAAACAAATTCTTAATGCTTACATACTTTGGCCTTTGTTATTTTAAGCTATGTAATAACAAGAGTTTTAGTATTTGGCTCTCCTGTGTTTTCTGATCTTACAATATAAATAAGCTTGTTTGAAAGACTGTAATCGTTTGAGAGATTTACTGCTCTTGCAAAGAAGAGTGTTGCTTGTAACTGGTGGTAGCTTTGAGAGCTGAAGAAACAGGATACACTATAAGGCCCCTGTAGTCAAGTCCATGCACACAAGTGTACTAATACCTCAGCCTTTGTTTTTTAATGCAGTAGTCCTCTTCATTCCCCATGATTGGTATTCCTTGGTATTCCACCAAGAGCTAAGAACTTTCAAAAAAAAAAGATAAAGACTAAAACTTCCACCTCCATAGTTATCATAAGTTTAACTAAGAAAAACAGGAAGAGAGCATCCTGAAACACAGAAATCAGTGCTAGACTTTTCTACTCTTTTCTACTCTTTTTCTACTCTATTAGTAGAGTAACGCTAATGCTTTTGATTTATTTACTAACATTAGATTTTACACAGAAAATTTCCCACTGACATTGAGATATATTTTATAGTTTCAATCTTGCAGCTAAACACACTAACAAATCATAAACAAGACACAAACAGGAGATAATGGACATAAAATAAACCCTAACTGTTTTGTCAGCACTTTGACCATGCAACTCAGATGGGTCAATGAGTTTAATGGACAAATACCTTCTACCAGGTGGTGCGGAAGAGAGGGGAAATGACAGTTCCCTTCCAGAGGCTACCCTAAACCATTAAACATAAGGTTTTAAGGGGCTGCTGCTTAACAATCAAGGGATCTAAAGGCTAAGAAAATTTTTTCATTCTTCTTGTAATATTGTGCATCATTAATGAAAATGATCCCCAAGAAAAAGTGATTATGAATGCTAATGGAGTCTGTTTCCAGAATAAAGGCACAAAACCAGATCATTCTAACATAACCAATTCTCTGTAGGGGGTAATGTAGAGGCCATATCAGACCCTTCTTGGGAAACAAGGAAGAAAGTTTCAAATGCTTTGAGTAGCAATCATTGTTCTTTCAATTGCATTTAAATGATGTGATTTCTGCTTTTTTGCCAAAACTGCCTAATGATTTTCAGTCTTAGTGAATGTACTTGTTGATAGGCCACCTATTAGTAATGCAGTGGAGCTGCTCTTGTTATGGCATAAATTGCAGAGAATTTTTTATCTCAATTTGTTTAATGCTCTCTTTGTTGACATGTAAGGTGGTATGCTTGCAAATGGCTATGCTTTTATTTCATGTACTATATATGCATACAGACATAGACATTAATATGTATTGGAAATGTTAATTATTTTAACAAGACATTATTATGAAAAGTCTTGGATATTTTGAAGTTTTGAATGCTGCTTCAAAATGAAACCTTTCGTACTTTAGTCATCTAGCTACTAAATTATCGCAGGGAAATAATTGATGTGGGTTTGGTTTGGGAGCTCTATCTAAGCAAGGAATGAGGACTGGGTGCTAAATCAGAAGGTAAGGTCTCTGGAAAGGTTAAGTGCTAAGATATTCATCATTCTGTGTTCTGTTTACAAACCAGCAGCAAGTAGGTAAATATCACAGCTAAAACATACTTGAGAGTAATGACAGATGGTTGAAGTTGGCAGTGACACGCATGCTGTTGAGTCTTTAATCTTCAGAGAGAATTGAAGCCAAGTTTAGAACACAAAATCATCTGACAGAAGCTAACCTGGTGAGCCATGTTCGGACTACTTTTGTTTGTCACAAGAGGGCTTTAAAGGTGTGAGAGAACAGGAGACGATAAGAATTCTTTCAATGAAAAAAAGTATTGCTGCAGTAGCAGTCTCTGGACTAAAATATCTGCAGGAACTGAAGTTCATGTTCCTGTTTTACCTGATTTAGAAGGGAATGCTCTACCCTGAATCAGAGTGAAGAAAGAACTGAATCCATTCTTAGATTTTTCAAATCACACTCTTAGCTATAATCACCTATGCACTTGAACAGATCAAATTTGGATCAGAAGATGGATGAGAGTACTTTTGATTTGATTCTTTTTGTGGGATAGCAAATATTTTCACGGGAAGCAAGTAAATAAAAATGGAGAAAACTGCAAAATGGAGTTGTTGTCTGTCTCAAAGTTGTCAGTTCTGGTTTTCCCAGGAATAACAGAAAAAGTAATGAGCAGGGGTGTAGCCAGGGGATTTTCTTTGGAAATGGCTTCTGGGTGAGTTTGGAGTTCTGGCTCTGACTGCATGGCTGCAGTGCAGTTGCTCTGTATCATTTAGTGCTAGTACATTAGTAATTGCTATAATTGAAAATATCCAGTAGAATAGATTCCCATATTCCCGTAGGAAGTAGTGAACTGCACTTTCATGTGATCCCAAAGCTTTTGCAGTGGGATGGGATAGTGAGGCTATATCAGGATTTTTTTATCCCGCAAATTACTCACAAAACATCTCAAAGAGCTGTTAATAAAATATTTGTAACTTATTATATTATCTCACATTTTTGATATGCCAAATATTTAAAAGGAAAAACAACTGTGCCTTTGAGACATATTTGAATAAGAAATCACAACGATTTTTTTGGTCTCCTCCCTACCTCACAGTATAACATTTCATTTGTGCATACCATTAATCCAATTTCCTAGAACTCAGAGGGGAAAACCATAAGTCATACAGTTTTAAATGACTACTAGATACCTAAAATAGCTTTTTCTATTAAAAAGATTCCCAGTGTGCTGATGTGTGAGTTTCCAAGAAGAAAATACATATTCTCAGTTTAAATACAGTCTAGTTCTGAGGAGTTGCAGACTCCTCTCTTACCTTTGCCATTTGTTCAGTTTTGACTATTATCTGTCCACAGCTCATTCTTGTATACAACTGAGGAAAAGGGGAAGTATTAAACACCTCTGTTGCAAGTTGAGTGTTTTTAGGAGGATGCCAGTTGTTTTAAAGCTAGCTGCTCAAATGATGGCTTGCTCATACTGGAACAGCTGCTAAGCTCCTCAAAATTTAACCCTTGGTTAGTGCATCACAAAAGTACAAAATTGTACTTTTTTTTGGACCAACTAGAGAGGAAATAATCTTCTTTATTCAACTGCTTAAGCTATCAAAAATGGGAATATTATACTAAAATGTAATACACACATGCTGCTTATACAAATTTCAACATCACTGGATCTTGCAAAGGCCAGTACTTTATTAAGCTGAATTTCTTGAAAGGATTTGAAGTAGTGCCATTGGGTACTGAGGTCAGACTATAAACACCGCCACAGAAACTACTCATTACATAAAGTATTTTTGCCAAAAGATTCCTATCTATTGACTTTGCCATATTGCTTTATGTCAATATATTATATATAACAATGTTAGGAGGTGCTCCTTCTACACAGACCAGATTGGTATTAGCAAACTCTGTGGTTTATTTTTCAGTCTTGACTTGGTTTATGGTGGGAATGTTGGAGGCTGTGCACACCATTCTGGCTATGATGGAAAAGTTTTACCTGAGAAAAAGCTTTTTCAGTTTCCAAGGTGATCAAAATGTATTGTTCTACCCTTTCCAAACAGTTTACTCTATGTTTATTTCTGATGCTCAGAAAGTGGCTTCCAGCCCAGAGATTGAGCTTATACTCTACTTTGCCCTTGGGAGATAAACCCTTTTTTCTGGGATCTTCAGTGAGATCAGAGTCCATGTTTCAGCTTATCTGCTCACTTGAAAAAAGGAAGTCACATACTTTTCTACAGAATTTCTGATCTACCAAAATATCTTGAGTTCAGCTTATTGCATTTTTGTTTTCATTAATTTTCTTTTGACCCCTTTCAGTAGAGCCTCACCCTACACTTTTTTCCCCAGAGGTATCTCTCTCTGCCATTCCCCCCACAAGAACTACTTCCTGGTTTTCTACCTCTATTTTTCTACAAGAAAACCTTCCCCCCCCGCCCTTTACGTTGTACTAATAGTCTTCCGACCACAGACCAAGGTCCCAAGCTTTAGCCTTTTTATTTTTTTTCATGGTAGTCACCTGCAATTTCTCTCAGCATGTTTACATTTTTTTTTAATTGGGCACTTGAAGGTTGGTTAAAGAACGAAATTTTACTAGCCTAGGGTCAATCTGTTACTATGCTACAGCTTTTGTAAGCCCTAGTGGCAAAAAAAGCTTTTGCAACTTTATTATGCAAAAGGAGTTCAGGAAGTCTTCATCCCTCTTTTGCTTGGATGCTTTGAGCAGATGTAAAGAAAAAAAAAAAGATGTTTTAACTGTGTCTTGTAAGCTTGAACATCAATATCTCCTTTCAGATAAATTGAAGGCAATGTCACTGATACAGCAGAGAAGACTGGAAATAGGAGATTATTTGTCTTGGCCCATAGGAAACTACTATCAGATCATTGCAGGTCAATGCAAAAATTTGCTTTGCATTTTACTGCAGGTTATACAAGTGGATCTGCATTTTCATTGAATGGGATCCTTAGTCAATAAAGGCTCTCCGTAACCTCATCTGTATTTTGTCTCTGCCACCTTGTTAGGAGCACTAATGCAGGCTTGTCTAAATGGTGAAGTTACATTACCATTATTACTATGCTGCATTGCCCATCAGAAATTATAGAGTTTAATTACTGGTTTAATTTTTTTAAATAATGAATTAAAAATTTAAGCTGGGAATAAAAGCTATCTTAGGCAACAACTACGGCATTGCAGTTCCCACTTAAATATAAAATATTTTTAATTGTGAAACTGCCAGGGAAACCATGGATTTCATTACTGCTTTTACTGCCTCTCCTTGAAAAACACAGAGATGTTAGCTGTTTAACTCCCTAATTTGCATTTTTAATAGAACTGAAAATTCAGTGCCATTAAGCATGGTTAACAACAGTGTTGTAGCAGCAACGATTTTATTACTACTACTTTTAATAGAGAAGTTGTGCTTAGGTATTATTTGAATGTACAGGTGGCAGATGTGGCAGTCAAATCCTGCTCTACATCTGCGCAGCTATGAAGGGGGTGTCACCTCCTGTGTCCCCTCCTAAGGGCTGCCTCAATGGCTCTACTGCATGCTCCTTAAGCCTGGTAGTGGCTGGAAACCATACTTAAGAGAGTAGGTATAAATATAATACTAAGATGGTATACCTTCTAAATGCTTCTAAAGCCCCTAAATACAGATTACAGGGTAGTGAAAGTCATTCATACTGCCTTACCACTGCTCCCCTCCCCGTCCCTCCTCCCCCCCGCCCCCCAGTCCCCCAGCTCCTATTGCAATAAACTCCAAATGTGGGTGAGAATGGTTAGAATCTCACTGACAATGTCTATGGCGTTTGAAGGTTATTTAGGGACTCATTGCTCCCCAATTTTGCACTGCTTCAGCCAAGATACCTGGATTTAAGAATCTTGAATTGTCATGAATACTGTCTTATAGTCGTATAATTGTGCTCTTTCCCTGACAAAAATAGCCTAGCAGCCTTGTTTAACATGTCTAGGGGGAAAGGAGAGTGACAGTCTTACTCCTTTTGTCTGAGAAAGGAAAAGTTCTCAGTCTGCAACCTCGATTACCATTCAGGCAAGTCATATAACCTAATTCTATCCCTGGGTAGATTATGGCTTGTAAGAATTTTAAACAGTTTTTTAGAGGAAGGAGTAATTAGAGATGTGGAGCTGAATGGAAACTAGGTTAAAATTAAAAATTTATAAAGGAAAAGTAAGTTGTGCCAAACTCATTTGGTTTCTGTCTTTCTTTTGAGAAGATGATTGAGATTCAAGTAGTAGATCTTGTCTATCTGGCATCCCATAAAGTACTTGATACAGTGAATTATGGAAAATGAATGTTTGAATCTAAGAAAATGGAGTTTGATGCAACAATTGTAAAAACAAGCAGAGGACTTGCTAAAGCAGAGGCAACAAGGCACACATTGGGAAAGAGAAGCTATTGATCAGGAGCAAAATTGCTTGTGGGGTTTCTCAAGGATCAGTCTTGAGTCTATTTCTTAATTATTTTGAGGAGCTGGGCTACTGAAATTTTTGCTGACACAGTTTGGGTATTATTGTCACTCCACAAACAGGAGGAAATATGAAAAGCTGGATGAGCAAGTGGGCTTCCAAAAAAGGAGAGGGATTAAATTCATGATTGCAGAATTCCAAGTCATGTACTCAGGAGCTAATAGTTTGTGCAGCAAGTCATGAGCTCATTAAATGCAAATAATTGAAGAAACAAAACTCCTAATCTAACAGTCACAGAAGGACAATCCAGTCTGATACATACATAAAATTGTGGTCACCCCTATTCAAGAAAAGTTATTTCAGGTGGGAACAGATGCAAAAAAAGTCTGTTAGGACCATTCAAGGAGGGGAATTTTTATTTTGTGAGAGGAGATTAGAAGAATTGGCTTATTCAGGCTAGTAAAATAAATTCTGATATGTCTGCTACCTATGAAAACTTCAGAGAAGTAAACACCAGGGAAGGAAAAGAGCTATTTAAAGATAAAACTGTCAAAAGAATTAATGGTTATAAAACTTCTACAAATAAATTCAGACTGGCAATCCGAAGACCATTCCAAATCATGAAAAGGATGAAACTCTGTAACTTTGTTTTTCCATAAGAGCAGTGGATGTTAAAAAAATAAACTACCTTTAAGATGGAATGTGATAAACCAAAAAATGGGATTAAGTGAAGTGGTGGTGTAAGGTTTTTATCTAGGAGATCCTGGCGAGTCCTATGTATGTCTTATGGTCCTAGAGGGAGGGTTAATGCTTAACTACTGCTCAGCTGTCAAGCGGCATAACTTAATCCACTGGAGAGCCCAGAGGTGAAAAAAACAGGTGTTACACAGAATTGCAAGAGATTGCTCCCCACAGGCAGATCTCAGTGAACTGTATCCCACTCATCTATGTTGTCCCGAGTTTGTTATCAGAATTAAATTCAGCTGTAAGACTCATGGTTTTTTTCCAGTAATTTTCATAATCTTAGGTACAGCAATTACTAGCAATTGACTGTAGTTTCTGTAGTGCACTTCTGTCAGATTAGAGAGAGATTATATATGACAAGAAAAAATGTGATGCATCTTCTAATCACTTGTTTTCTCATACCTGCAAGCTGGGGCAAACCATATTGTGAACACTGACGTACATGTTAGAAACTGTGAAAGCAGAAAAAAGCTTGAAAACCCATGGTTTCAGAAGGCAGGCAAGTCAGAAAGGGAAGCTGTGCTTGTATCCATCACTCTGCCAAGAAAGGCTGTTAAATTTTTGTGATTTTTTTTTGTAAGCAATTCTGCTCCATGTTATGCACCGGAGATGCATCATCTGAGCAGAGTTAGACAAGAGGGTGACTAGGATGTTGATGACACTAGATGCCTTGTCTACATTATTTCTCCAGATACTAATGGAACTGAAAGAGAGAAATTTCAGGGGCTGAAAAGTTAGCAAATAGATCTGTTATAGGTTAACACTTATAGGCAGCTATTCCTCACGCTGCTTGCTCAGCCCCCTGCAGCTGCTTGTTCAGTTTCCCACAGCAGCATGGGGAGAGAATTAGAAGGGCAAAAGTGAGAAAACTCATGCATCAGGATGAAGACAGTTTAATAAGTGAAGAAAAACAAACAAACAAACAAACAAACAAACAAGTCATGCAAAAGCAATCACTCACGACCAGCTGACCAAAGCCCAGCCAGTCCTGAGCAATAGACACCTTGGAAACTTCCCCCTGCATTCCTCCCTGCCTCCAGCTTTTACTCCTGAATGTGATGTTATATGCTATAGTACGTTCCTTTGGTCAATTTGGGTCCAGTCTCTTGGTCCTGTCCCCTCCCAGCCTCTTGCCCACCCTTAGCTGACTCACTGACGCAGCAGAGTGAGAAACAAGAGAAGGCCTTCATGCTGTGTCAGTACTGTTCAGCAATAGCGAAAACACTGGTGTGTCATCACCACCGTTTGGTCACAAATCCAAAACATAGCACCATACAGGCTGCTATGAAGAAAATTAACTCCATTCCAGACAGAACCAGTACAATATCCCATTGCTAAAAGAAAAGACAAAACATTCCCGTGCTAACGTGTAAGTAAGTAGTTCATTTTTCATTCCAATGGGATTTGCTCTTCTTCACTGAGGGATTAATTGGATGAGGAATTATTCTGTGATTCTCTGATCCTCTATTTTACTTTAAGGCATTTCTGCTTCAGTGATTATTTTGTTGCAATGAGGTGGTAAGTTGATATTTACACCACTTAGCACGTGATATAACACCTTCATTTGTCTACACCATGATACTAAACCTGGTGAGGTTTTGTCATGGGTAGGCTAAACTTTTATTACTTTTATGTCCTTAAAAATCTGGAAATAAGGCAGTTCACACATTTAAACCATTAAGTTGCTTCTATTACTCTCTTGCACCAGCCCCAATGACCCTTGTTGGACAGTAATGTACTGCCAAAACAACGCCCATTGTAGTCTTACAGAACGTTTTGCTTCTGCTATTTTAACTAAAACAGCACTTCACAGTGAATAGGAAACACAAGGTTACCTTCCTGAAATAACAGCTGAATTTTGAAACACCACTTCAGTTTCTGTTTCTGACAGAACTAAAACTGGGAGGAAGCTGAGTGGAAGCTTCTATGTTTTTCTCTGTTGCAACCTGTAGAGTTTAACATAATGGAGTTCTTACCATATATGACTTGTCTGCCACCTGTGAGAAAGATTTGGGTGGCCTGGTCATCATTTGAAGACGATGTTGTGTCCAAGGGAGACTCTGTGGTTTATGTAAAATGCTGTGTGATTTGGTGGCTGCATGCCTCTGCCAACAGCAATTTCTCAGGAAAAATATGTGGGGCTTTCAAGTCCCTATGTTTCTTCTCTGTCCTTTTCTGTGGAAGCACCATCTGGCCTCTGGTAAGGATTTCCACACATTGCAAAAGGTGAGCAGCTCTAAAACAACTTTTGCTTTGGAGGGAGTTTATCTAGACATCAGTGGCTTAAGGAGAAGCTCACTCTTATGATACTGTTTTGACCACTTGAGATGTACTGTAGAGAGATTCTCTCCAGTGTTATCCAAATCCCATGAAACACGAGGTGCTTTTTAAGAATTTGATTATAAATAGAAGACTGATATAATATATAATTGTGAATCTCATGTATGTCTTGCCTGGGTTTGCCAATATATAGTCTGCTTTGAGAACCTGTTGACATAAGGTGCTGTTCTCTCCCGATTTCCAACTGGGGAATTGCATTTAAGTTTCTTACTGCTGTTTTTCCTTGTGAATGCTGTACTCTGTGCCTGTTTAGAGGGGAATATTGCTGGAATATCACTGATTAAAGGGGAATATTGCAGATGATACCAAGCTGAGTGTTGCAGTTGTTATGCTTGAGGGAAGGGATGTCATCCATGGGAACCCTGACAGGCTGGAGGAGTGGGCCCATGTGAACCTCATGAAAGTCAACAAGGCTAAGTGCGAGGTCCTGCACCTGGGTTGGGGCAATTTCCAATCTCAATACAGGCTGGGGGATGAATGGATTGAGAGCAGCCCCACAGGGAAGGATTTGGAGATACTGGTGGATGAGAAATTGGATATGAACTGGCAATGTGCACTTGCAGCCCAGAAAGCCAATTGTATCCTGCGTTGCATCAAAAGAAGTGTGGCCAGCAGGTAGAAGGAAGTGATTGTCCCCTTATACTCCATGCTTGTGAAACTCCACCTGGAGTACTGCATGCAATTCTGGGGTCCCCAGTACAAGAAAGACACAGATCTGTTAGAGTGGGTCCAGGGGAGGGCCATGAACATGGTCAGAGGGCTGGAACACCTCTCCTATGAAGAAAGGCTGAGAGAGTTGGGGTTGTTCAACCTGGAGAAGAGAAGGCTCCGGGAAGACCTTTCAATATATAAAGCAGGCTTATGAGAAAGATGGAGAAAGACTTTTTACCAGGGCCTGTAGTGACAGGACAAGGGATAACAGATTTAAACTGAAAGAGGATAGATTTAGATTGGACATAAGGAAGAAATTTTTTATGATGAGGGTGGTGAGACACTGGAACACGTTTCGTAGTGAAATTGTGGATGCCCCATCATGGCAAGTGTTCAAAGTCAGGTTGGATGGAGCTTTGGACTAGACAATCTTTGAAGGTCCCTTCCAATTGAAACCATTTTGTGATTCTGTGATTCTAAGACCGTCTATGTAACACAACAGCACAGCTGTCCATAGAATGTTCTCATCTTGTTATGTATGTATTTAAGGATCATTTTGCTAACATGTCAGCTATTTCCCTTACTTCCCTTTATCTCTTTTGACTATGTCACAGTATAATTTCTTTTTTTCAATATAAAACATTTTTCATTTTAATGATGTTTCTAAACCTTTTTTACTGAAGATTATGTAATGCTATAAATCAAAGAAAGAGAAAGTACAATGCCACTAAATGTAACCTAGAATATTATAAGGTCCTTAAAATGAAGCCAAAAAGAATGATAAATTGCAATAAAGAAAATAATGAAACAAATGCACACATCCATTATCTTTTATAATCAAAAGTATGCAATGCTGGATACCAAAGACAGAGTTCTTGATGTAGTAAGTTTAGTAGGAGTGGTAGTTCCCAATGAACAGGTTCTATAAAACATATTAAAAAATATGCTTTTCAGTTACCAGGCAAGTTTTCTAAAGTGGCCAAACAAAAGGCAACTTCTGTAGTTTCAAATGAAGTCAATAGGTATCTCATCCCTGGTAGAATCAAGATCTTTGCAAGTCTTTGCTGCCTCCTTTCAAACTCTCACAAAAACCATTGCTGATTAAGGGAAGTCCATACAAGTGCAAGACAACATTATTTGCCCCTCTCCCAATGTTAGTGACCACTGCAGAAAATATTTATTAATCTCTTACTCATCATCACATTAAAGAGTTTTTTCTTAGCTATGCTGGAGTATGCCTTTTATTTTTACCTTCTCCCCCCCCTTTTTTTTTTTTGTTATGCACTGATTTTAATTATCTTTCCCTCACAGGCCGCTTAAAAAAACTCAAAGTGCTCAATGTGAGTTTCAATAATTTGAAGTCAATCCCTCCAGAATTGGGTGATTGTGAGAATCTGGAAAAACTGGATTTATCTGGAAATATGGAAATAAGAGAGCTCCCATTTGAAGTAAGATAACAAACTATGTTTCTTCCATCTTTTTTATTTAGCTTATAAGGTATTTTATCACAATCTTAAAATCTTTTCTTAACAGATTAGATCTCCTTCCTTGCAGTTTTTAGCACTAATGTTTTAGTAGTAATATCACTGAAAATGCCTTAGCAGCAGTTAAATGAGACCAACTTCTTTGTTTTGGTTTTCAAGTGACTAAATTTTGCTTGTATTTATTCTGATATATGAGGTAGGACATGATCCCAAAGGGGACTTGGCCAGTGGTGATAAGGAGAAGGCTGCAAATAGCTATTTTCTGTGAAGGTGAAGTGCATCTTGACAGTCAGATTCACATACTAACCTTCATTTGTTCCCAGTGTCTGTTTTCCTCTAAAAAGAGTATGGAGAGTTCTATAAACAGCACTGCATGTTGCTATGAGCATAAATATCTGTCTGAAAGGGATATTACGTGTGAGGCATGGCATGAATATATAATAAAGACTGAGAAAAGGACTCCCAGGCATGCACCAACATTGTTTCTTGTGTTGGATGCATAACTGCTCTCTGCCACAGCTGCTCTGAGACTTACTGTTCACGGACAAATGAAACCATTGGCTGGTACCTAACCACAATTTCAGATGTCATCTGTATTTCTCAGGTTCTTAATATCCTGATTCTTGGAGGATGAGTGGGGGGAGCTTTAGGAAGAAGTGTCATGTTCTTTACTGATTGATTCCTACTTTTTCTCTAAACATCTTTTACTAGAGACTTACAGGCAATGTTGGAGTGGATTAAACTTATGTGGTACCTGGTTTGGCCACGCTTATGTTTTGTTCTGAGGAAATGGAAACAGTAATTAACTTTCACCTCTGACTTTTCACTATAAGGTAGTTTATCTGAAAAGAATTGTTACAAAATGAAGTGACAGAAACAGAAACAAAGGGTGAACATTAGCTTCACACCATAAGTGGACACTGGATAGAAATGCTAGCAACAACACAAAGAGCGCAGGTCTCCTTTCTCCTTCCTCTCCCCCTCCTTCAGATAGCAAAGGTAGGGGACAAACCAGGTAAAACTTAACTGGTAAAAGGAACTGTAATGGAATCAGAAAAACTTATAACCTGAACAGGCAAAGGAATTAAATATAAGCATGTAGGAAAAGTGGGTAAATTCAAACCTGTGGACTAGAACGGTGAATTTAGCACCAATCATTGGTATGTTAAAATCTATGAGTACTTTCCCAGTTGCTTCTAAAGGCCTCATAGTGCAAAGTCTTACCCATGTCTATGCATTATGGGTAGCCTTTGCATGTAAACCTAACTGTGCATGTAAGTCTTTTCAGGGCTGAGTCCTAAGAGACCACTTTTTTTCTTAGAAAGCTCAAAAACATTGTTCCCTTCTGGCAGTGTCCTATTCAATGGGATTGAAAGCCACTAAAACTGAATGTAGGCTACTGGGTAGTGGTTCACTTACAACCTATGGAAAAAATTTGGAGCTGTGCAAATGACTTTATGTAACAGCAAAAACTAGAAGCAACATCATGTCAGCATGGTCTAAAAGTTCAAGAAGAAAAATATTGGCATTGTTTATTGTGTTTCCTTGTTCTCTGGAAGCCAGCACTTAATTTATACTTGCACTGACCTGGGAGGTAGGCTATACAAACTCTTCTGCTTTAGTTTATAAAATTGGTTTCTGAGAATCAACATTTCAAGGGCAGCTTTGGAAGCTGAACATACAATTAAAGGAACATTGTTGTCAAATGATCTAAAATGCTGCAAAGTGGCCTTTGGTGTACTCAGTATGGCTGATGTTATTGACAGCAATTGCATCAGTATCCTTGCTAATGTAATAGGTGTCTGATGTTTGATTCTCAGATGGCCAAAAGGTTGTAGTCACTGACAGGTAACTAATGAATTAAAATTTTGAATTAGCATGAACAATCTAAAAAGAGAAAACAGAGAGACAATGTGAAGTGTTGTGGTGGGCTAACCTTAGCTAATAGCCAAAGGCCCACCCAGCTGCTCACTCCCTCCCCCTCCTCAGCGTGACATCAGGAAAAAATAATTCAGAAAGCTCATGGGTCGAGATAAAAGAGGGAGACTGTTTACCACTTACTCTTGTGGGCAAAACAGTCTGTACTTGGGAAAGATTAATGTAATATTTGCCAATATATATTTGGGTAGTGAGAAACAAAGACATTAAAACAGCATCTTTCCTCCCTGCCTTCCTAAGGTCAACTTCACTCCTTCACTCCAGATTCCTCTCCCAGCCCTGAGCAGTGAAGCGAGGTGGGGGAAGTTATAGCCAGTACACTGTGGTTTCTAGCTGCTTCTCCTTCCTCCTCACACTTTTCCTCTTCTCCAGTGTGGGGTCTCCACCAGCTGTACTTTCTTCAGATGGAATATCCATCTGCAGCAGCGTGGGTCTTCCACCAGTTGTGCTGTGGTGATCTGCTCCACCATGGAACACCTCCTCCTCCTCCTGCTTGGCTCTGCTCTTTCTCACTCTTTTTATTCTCTCCCTCCTTCTCTGGTGTTTTTTTCCCTTTCTTAAATAAATTTTTAGACTGGCACCACACACTGGCACCACACACTTGGCTAAGGGGCTCAGCTGTGTCCTGTGGTGGGCCCATTGGAGCCGGCTGGAACTGTTTGAGCCCAGCACCGGACAGCCTCTGGTCTCTTCCCACAGAGGCCACCTTGCAGCCCCCGTGCTGCCAGCACCTTACCATGGACACCCAATACAAGTATTTATGACCCGATTTAGACAGATCAGATCAATTATTACCTAATACAATTGTTGCTAACACCTACTAATCCAGTGAAATGCTCATAAGGATTGGTCATCATTGTCTCCTGTGGTGTGAGTACTGGGAACTGGAGAGTGTAAATAAGCAAGTATGTGCAAGCTCTGTTTTGGTAGGTGAATGGGTTCCCTTTACAATGTTAGGAAAAAAAGAGAAAACAGCAACCGGTACACAAAATAAGGTAGAGAGTTGCTAAAAATGTTTTCTGTTCATCATCTTTTAGGAAGTTCAATTTTTATTTTACTTTCAAATCCTTAAAATTTTCTTCTGAGAAGGTTAAAGAAATGCATGAGAGCAGCAACAGTATTCTCCAGTGTAAAACTTACTCAAAAGAAATAAAGGCAAACTTCAGCCCAGCAGAAATGATCAAAGTCTAATTTTACCTTGATTTTGTACATAGAATAACCGCCAGAGACACACCGATAACATATACAAAAATGGATTCGAAGAGATTGATAACATCCCTGTAATTCAGTTAAGATTTTTTGACAGACCCATAAAGGTTTATGAGATCGTCAGAACTCTGAGACTGAATCACATCTTCAGTAATCAGTCTCCTTGTTCCCTTTCTATCTATTTCTTTATGACAGGTGCAAAAAATAGAGAAGTCTTGAAGCTTTTAGCTTATTTGGTTATTTAGTTATTTGCTTTCTTAGGAAAAGAGTTCAGTTGTGTGGTTTTTTTTTTCTTTAACAGACACAAAATATTACGTGATGAGCTAATTTAGGGGGACAAATCCCAATGAGATAGATCATATAACACATGGCTGTAGTTGCTACCCAGAAGTGGTAGAGGGTGAAGGTAGGTTATTACACATAACCATACAGTGTCACTAAATACCTATTTTGAATTGAAGTTCCTAATTTGTGAAGACAGCTACCATATATGTATATAAATTTTTGCTGGCATATCAGTTGTTTCTGTGCCTGAATTTGTCAGACAGCCACATAAGAAATTCACAGACTGTTATGATGTCTGTTAAGCCTGTTAATTTGTTTTGTAAACAGGGAAACTTCAGGAAAAACAAGGTGCTAAGCACCTTTATCTTGTACTACTTTCCAGGTAAACTACAGTTGTTAAGGAGGCTTCCAGCATGTATACTGACTATACTTCTTGCCTTTTTAATCTACCAATTTCATTTTTTAATGCAGCTGTTTTAAACTGAGGTATACTATGACTGAGATGCTCTAGCACATCTGAAATCTTGTGGATCTTAATTTTCTGTTAATAGATTCAATATATGGCAGTGACACAGCCATCTTTTTCAGTGTGTGAGGAAAAAAACCCCACCACAAACCATAGCATTCTGCTTGGTCTAATGCAACCTGTTTCATGGAGTGGCTCTATCAGCCTGCTAGGAACATGTATGTCCAGTACCTGAACGTTTGTCAGTATTTCTGTTTGGTTGTGCTTTGGAGCCATGCCTTGAGTGACATGCCTTGTGTCACAGCATCAGGGGGGAGGCACACTGCTCACTTGTCTGTTCATTTCTTGTGGAAAACTCTTGCCCTGTTTTCAAAGGCCACTTCTAGCACTCTGTAAGTCATCTCACTGAATCTTAAAATGAGGTAATCTGATGCTCCATAAAAAAAAATTGAGCGTGTGTGCTGTCATCTTTTACTTTTTCAAGGCTTAGGATTTCATGCCATTTCATACTATACCTAAGGAAGAGCAAGCTGGTTCGATGTCTATTTTTGAGTTTATATTTCTTTCTTCTACTGTTGGATATCCAGCATTTTTAGGTTTTTAAAAGTTCCATTAAACTTCAGTATCTGATTAGTATTAGTTGCAAACTAAGTCCTTTGGCAGAAAAGGTTTATGGACCTGCAGGTGAATTCAAATCTCTTTTAGCCACATTTGTAAATTAAGAATGCCTTTCTCTGAACATAAGTGAAAACACAAATTGAAATCAAATGTAGATGTTAGAAAGGGCAACCTATATGGCATTACATTTTTGCAGCCAGCTTGTAACAGATTCTTCTAGACCTTAGTAGCCAGGCTCAGCAGGGGGAAGGTGCACTATGAAGTTTAAGGCACAATCTTCCCTGAGATGACACATAACTGATGAGACTCCTCTGTGGAGGTAAATTTGTTCCTTTAGCTAAGATGCTCAGGAGAGGCATGCTCTGTATGTTATGCACTCCCTCTTCCAGCATAGTGGGTTTATGCTAGGTACCATACTCTGTAGCTGCAGAGAGAAGGGGAGGGATGGATGGATTTGTTTCTAAATTTCTTGTACTGCCTTTGTGTGAATTTAAGAATTAATATGATGCTGGTATTTGTATTTTAACTGTTGGATAGAGTTGCTATTGCTATTTTCATACACGTTATGCAACTGTTTGTTTTTTTTTTTTTTAGGAATAAAACCAGTATTATAAATAACATGTTTTCTGATATAGGTTTGTAGAAAAAACTGTTCTGACCTTATTTTGAGATGTGCTTTTTGCAGAAAGTATTGTATTCTACAGTTATTTACTGAATCACCCAATTAATGTTTCCTGGTCATGGCAGAATACCTGCTTTTTGCTGATATTTCAAAGCAACAGCTTTGCTGTGTTGAAGGGCCAGTTCTTCTTCCATACTATAAAATTCTGTTAATAATGCTACATCAGCCAAGAGTATCTATAGATGTGACCTGAAGGAACTTTAACGAGAAGAGAGGGAAGATGAAGAAATTCTCATTTCCTCTGTATGTACCATTTGGTGTGGCACATGCTGTCAGTCACAGGACAGGTAAGTCACTCCACACTACCAGCAGCAAGGCAGAAATGCTTACAGATAGATATTCTGATATTGAAAATAAATTAAAAAGGGGCTTTGCAAATTTATTCTACTTTGAAGAGTGTTCAATACCACATCTGAGCAGGCCCAGCAAGTGATCAGAAATGTTTTCTGTATCCTTCGTGAGGTCTGGGTAGCGCAAAGTGAAACGACGAGACAGACTGTTACAGCATATGAATACTTTGTCAAAGAAAGAGCATATGTATGTATGCCTGCAGTTCCATGTCAATCCTGTATAAACTGATCTTTGAAGTTCAGAGGAATGGCAAGGTTATGCTTTCTGGCTGTTTTAGCACACTGTGTTTTTAACAGATCAAATAAAATATTTTTTTGTATTTTTGATGCATAGAAGGTTTCAGCTAACTCCAGATATAAGCAGGTACAGACTTCGGGAGCTTTCAAAATCATAGAATCATAGAATAGTTTGGGTTGGAAGGGACCTTTAAAGGTCATCTAGTCCAACCCCCCTGCAATGAGCAGGGACATCTTCAAATAGATCAGGTTGCTCAGAGCCCTGTCCAACCTGACCTTGAGTGTTTCCAGGGATGGGGCATCTACCACCTCTCTGGGCAACCTGTTCCAGTGTTTCACCACCGTCACTGTAAAAAATGTCTTCCTTACATCTAGCCTGAATCTACCCTATTTTAGTTTAAAATCCCTTGTCCTATCGCTACTGGCCTTACTAAGATGTGTGTCCCCACCTTTCTTATAAGCCCCCTTTAAGTATTGAAAGGCTGAAATAAGGTCTCCCCGGAGGCTTCTCTTCTCCAGGCTAAACAACCCCAACTGTCTCAGCCTTTCTTCATAGGAGAGGTGTACCATCCCTTTGATAATTTTTGTGGCCCTCCTCTGGACCCGCTCCAACAGGTCTGTGTCTTTCCTGTGCTGAGGACTCCAGAACTGAATGCAGTACCCCACGTGAGGTCTCACCAGCACAGAGAAGAGGGGCAGAATCACCTCCCTCAACGTGCTGGCCATGCTTCTTTTGATGCTGCCCAGGATATGCTTGGCTTTCAGGGCTGTGAGTGCACATTGCTGGCCCATGTCCAGTTTCCATAGAAGCCACTAGGTTGGTAAGGCAAGACTTGCCCTTGGTGAAGCCATGCTGGTTGTCTTGAATCACTTCCCTGTCCTCCATGTGCCTTAACATAGGTTCTAGGAGGATCCATTCCATGATCTTCCCAGGCACATAGATGAGACTGACAGGTCGGTAGTTCCCAGGATCCTCCTTTCTACCTTTTTAAAAACGGATACAGTGTTTCCCTTTTTCCAGTCACTGGGGACTTCACCTGACTGCCATGACTTTTCAAATATCATGGAGAATATGGAGTATTGGTATTGAGAGCTCTTGGTCTCTATGGAAAGCATCCTTAAAGATCTGCCAGCTCTGTTCTGTTCCCTTGTCCCTGAGGGCAGTTTACCAGGGGCCCTATTGACTAACTCCTTGAACAGCTGGAAATTTGCTTTCCTAAAGTTCAGGGTCCTGACTTTACTCTTCACCTGAACCATATCCTTTACAGCTGTGAACTCCACCAGTGCATGATCACTACAGCCCAGGCTGCCTCCAATCTTGACATCACCAATTAGGTCACTTACATTGATGACCAACAGGTTCAGTGATGCACCCCCTCTGGTAAGGCTGTCTAGAGTTACAGGAGTTATAGCTGGTGCCATTTCTCTGCTTTGTTTACCTGAAAAATATAATTATGATTAGTTGTCTCTTGCATCTTTCAACAATGCTAATGTGTGACCCTAAAAAAAGGTGATGTGATTAGAGATTCATTAGGCACTAACATTAGTCTCCTAACGTTTTCAAACACAGCAGTATCCAGAACAAACATAAATAACTTTTTATACACTAATACAATTTCAAAGGATATTTTAAAACTGAGGTTTAACAGATGGAAAGTTTTCAGTCTCTTTTGGTCTGATTCTGTTTTTCTGACCAGTCCTATTCAGCAAAAGAAAACATTTAGCAGGAAGAGGCACAAGCTCTATGCAAGTGTAGGGAGACTTCAAATAAGTCCCCACTGGGCATTTCCATGTAACTTGATGTCTTTGTGAACCGTGACTCAGAACTCCCAAAGCCATACCCTGGTTATGCAAGCAGGACACCAGCAGTCTCAACAAAAATGTAAAATGACAGGTTGCTTTAGCAGCACATTATTCTTCAAAGCTGTAAACTTCCAGACCTGTTTCTTTCCCTTGCCATTTGTTTTTTATGTGAGTAACAATTATAAAATGTAAAACACAGTCAGGGGGATGTACAGGGCACTAATTTCCCAGGGGTTTCACCTATCCAGGCAGACACTGGAAGAATTCACCCTTAGCTCGTTCCTCTCTCATTCAATAGATTATAAAGAACCTGTAAAATCTTCACATTTGTAGAATTTCTAGAAAGTTACAAAGGAATTATGTACTGGATTTGTTAAAAAATGAATTTAATTTGTGTGTTTTTTTCAGGACCACAAAGCAGAGAGGAGTGCTGTAATAAAGGGCTTAACTTTGTACTGTGAAGCCAACAGCATTAAGCCAACCTATGGTAAAATTCTTCATTTTAAATGACTGGCAAAAGTCCAGTTGACTTTAATTGGACCAGCATTTCTCTGCACACATTTTGCAGTCTCAGAAATGTTTTTCTAATTGCTTGGCTTGGGTACATTTCTGTTAGACTGGATTTCATCTTGCCCTTCTTTGCTCAGTGCTTGTATTCTCTTTGAATTTGCTTAATGTTCATGACAAGTTGCTTTCCGATACGGTTGGCCGAAGTGCTGTCAATCCATGCAGAGCAACAGCTGCTTTATGGAACTGGTATAAGATGTAACATCAAACATTAGCAGGAGGGGTGTGAAACCCAAAAGAGCAGGTGCAAAGGTGTTAGATGTCAGAGGAGATTCATGGAGGCCTTACTGCTGCAGAAGCTCTTATAAATGTTTTAATAGACAAGGGACTACAGAAGGGCATGGGTCTATGTTAGGAAACAGGATTACACAGTTAGGTACAGGAAAGTGTGTCAGTTGATCCTGTTCTTGACACTGTGCTTCCAAAGCCTACTAATTAATATAGCATCACTTCAAAACTACTCCACTATCAGAGCAAGTCAGCAGCTAATAATAACAGCCCACTTCATTGGAGAACCGAGCCATGCCTACCTCTGTGCTATGGTGCTGGTGACCTTTTCTTTACCTTTCACATGCGTTCAATAAAAGTAACACCACTTTTCATTGTCTGAAATTTTTTTATAGTGGGGAATGACAGAGAAGTAGTTTTGCAGCATAAGGGAAGACTTAATGATGAGCAAAGGGGCATAATGTGAACACTACAACATGGCTATGTTGTTACAAAAAGCATGAATCTAATTGTAAAAGAATTCAGTGGTAGGAAAGAGTATTTGGTACCGTTCCAGCTCTGCTTTCTGTGAAAACAGTTCAAAATCTTGTTGAGCCCAATAGCAAAACAGGTTTTCAAAATCTTGGTTATATATATCCTCCATTCATCAACAAGATAATCTGAGGCAGATTTTGTGTAACTACTGAATAGAAGCAGAGACAAGAACAAATACATAGCACTATCACATTTGCATATTTTAACTTAAAGAAAAATGTCTTTGATGCCCACATACGTGGATTGATGAGAGTTAGAAGGGAGTTGTAGGTGAAGGGAAAGAAAAGCATGTTATTTGTTATTCCATAAAGTGTGGCTAATGAGAGGTAATATTTACTCTGTAAGAAGAATAAAGTTGGCGAGTCTAATGGAAGTTAATGCATTTAATTTATTACTGAATACATTCCTATCAGTTGTTAACTAATTATAGGTAGTTACATGATTGATCAACTCTTCACAGCTGTAAACAACACTTGGTAAGGCTGACTTTGATTTTTATTCATCATCATTGATCAGTGGGAAAGGCATAAAGACAAGAGCCATCCCTAACACTTGAAAGTAGATATCATCCTATTTTTTTGTCTCATATAGAGCTTAGTCAAGTAAGACCTCTGCTCCACTAGTGCTGTGGGAAAGAGTATAGAATTATACCTGACGTGAAGTGAAAGTGATGCTGAAGATGCAAGAGAATTCAATGGAGAATATGGCCCAGTGGTTCCCCTTGTGTATTGAAGAGATGCCAGCTCACAAACCTGGGCCTCTGTCATGCTTCTGAACTGCAGTGCAAAGCACAATGAGTTTCAGGTTAAGAAATTTATGGCTGGAAAGCTCAGAACAAATGTAAAAAAAGAGGTGTTTTCACCTGCTGTTTAGTCTATCTGTCTAATTCACTGTTGTGGCTTGTCATAGAGCTGGTTACTACTGATGGAGTTTAGAAGGAGATGGGTAATTTTATGAACAATAAAAACACAAGTTACAAAGGTTAACCTTACGGTTAAAGTAACTTCACGCTTTATGGTGTAAACATAGCTTTGCAGAAGTAAGATTTCCTAGACTTCCCTTATCTTTTACTTTGCAAAATTGATCCTGGTAATTTTTTTCTTCCTATTTATTTTTAATTGACAAATGTTTTATTTGCTTCCCCATCACCTGCGTTTTACTCTAGCCACATCAGCCAATTACGCTCTGGACTAATCTGAGGTGACACTGTGAATGCTGGTCTGCCAAACTCCTTGACCCAAAACTTGAGACTCCATGCATCAGTTTACATGGGCAGTGTGGATGCTGGGTATATGTAGCCAATGCTCACCTGTATGTAGAGTTTGTGTGAAGAATGTGTATGACTATGTGACAGAACTTCCCCTGACTGCGTCTGGGTATATGATACATGATTATATGGCTATATGATTGGGGAGAGTATGCAAGACTAGACTGCTGCTGAGGGCTATGACTCCTAGTTTCAATCCTGTCAGGCGGCATATGCTGGCTGCCAAGCTGTCCTGAGGCTGCTATTTTGTCTCATCTTGAAATACAGAGCCGGTCAGTTAAAAGTTATGTCTGACCTGTGTGATGGTGGTGACAGAGGGGCTGCAATGAATTAGAAGACACATGTGTCAGGGTCACACATGGGCATCACCATTTCATGATTCGCTGTTCTTCTTTTCTGCTTTTGCTGCTGGTGGTTTTTTTTTTTGTCATTGTTTGGGTTTTCTTTTGTTTTCCTTTGTTTTGTTGTTGTTTTTTTGGGGGGGGTGGTTTTTTGTTTGTTTGTTTTTGGTTTTGTTTTTTGGCTTCTCTTTGAATACATTCCTTGCAGGTCAGGGAGATGGTTAAGAAGAAGCCAGGCTACCCCAAACTGCTTTTAATATAGTTGAACTATTTTTCATTCTCAGAAGCTGGCTCCAAGTCTTCAGGTTACTAATACAAAATGCTCTTTGAAATCCTGGTTAGAGGCAATAAAAAGATGGCTAGACTTGAGGACCTAATGTGATGCTTCAGAATTGTAGAATGCTGGAGTACATTTTTTAAAAAAAGGGAAGAAATGAGTAGGTTATAAAAAATATAAAGCATCTTAAATCCCCACTAATTTCATTACCATAATCAAATAAAGTCTTGATACATGTCTGAGACTTTTCATAATGCATACCTGGAGTGGTCCTTAGTATCTTAAGACTAGAAATCAGGAAAACTGTATTATACTTTCTCTGACATATTTTTTGACCTTGGTAAGTGACTTGCCGCTGTGTTTCTGTTCGCTTTCTCCCATTTGCTTGTCATGGCTATTAATGATTAAACCTGCACAGTAGAGATCTCTCAACCTGTGTTTTTACAGCACAGCAACACAGAGCTTTATTTGCAGTTCTACATGCTCTGGTAATAATGATGCTAGTATTGTAATACACTGCTAAATTGCAGATCTGCTTTCCAAAGAATTCAACTTTTAGCAGTTTTCACCTCTGAAATCTTGATAAGCAAGCTGAATATGGAGTGTTCAGTATTATTCTACAAGAACGTCAGTGAGGTGTTTGTGCCATAGTCTGAGGTTAAAAAAATCTGAACTGTGCTTGTTTGAACTGTGACATAGAAATAGAGGCTTTCATTATTTATGTAAATGTCGTCTTCTGAATTCTGCAAAGTTCTTAAACTGAAAAACATGTTGTTGTTGCAAATCCTATAGCCTAATTGTATAGAAATTTCATTTTATTGGGAAGTGCAATGCTTTTTGGTTACCTTGCTGTTGTATTGTGAAGGAAGAATGCACCATGAATTTACCATTTCCTGCCCAACTGTTCTAATCTTTACAGTCTTTCCTAATCTTGATTTAGGTCTTTCAGAACTACAACAAAACAAAAAGTTAACAAAAATAATAGTTTTTCCATTCTGTTAATGCCTGTTCCTCATCTCTGAATCCCATCTACTGTATTTTTCTTTGAGAAAAACTAACTAGAAGTATGGTGTTTTGTATGTAGGTGCACAATTGTTTTATTTAGTGCCAAGTAATTTTGGGGTTAATTATTGTATATCACATTACGTATATATCCAACTGTTTATTTTCTTTTTTGACCACTAGTGCATATTGAACACAAGAATTTCACAGTTATATAGTTACTTTTTTCATCTTTCCATCTTTTCACAGGTTTCAGTAAGTTTAAGAAATGTGTTCCCTGTTCTTGTATTAGCTTGTACTTCTCCATATTAGATTTTACTTGCAGTTGTGAAAATCTTGACAGTTTTATATGCATGCTGTTAATAATAAATGTTACTCCTTCTAAGTATTTGCTCAGTAGTCATAGTTTCCTTTGTTATATTCATGTTTTTATATGCTCAAAGCACTACACAGGTATTTATAAAATGTCATGTTCACAGAAAATATTACCTGGCATTGCACATGATATACACAAACATGCAGAAGTTTTTTTGTTGTTTACTATTAAAAAATTACTAGGGGAATAAATGTCTCCAGCAGCAATGTGTAGCTGAGCAAAGATAAGTTGCTTGGACACAGTCTGAAGGGGACTGGGTAGTAAAAAAATTGTTTGGAAGCTGCTTATTTTGTTATAAGACATAGAAGAAAAAGTGTAAAATGTATCTGACCTTATACTGTTTCAGTACCATGAAACCTGACTCTACATAATTTATCTTCTGAGTAACTATGCTGGGACAGGCTAGATGACTGATTTTATTAGATATGTTCTCCTCGTTGTTTAAGAGACACAGGCCAAAATTTAGTAATCCAAGGAGCATTATGGACAAGCCTTCAGTTGTATCTGTGCCTATCTCTTCCTAAGGTATTCTGAGTTGATGGAAGAGCTCCTGACATAATTTAGACCCAGAAGCTTGCCTGAATTATAGGAACCTCTTGGCTACACTGAGGACCTGGCCAGATATTTTCTATGCAGGCAATTTTTTTTGGGTTGCTTTTTAAAAAGACAATTTCAACAAGTGCTTCATTAGTGTATAAAGCGGGGGCAGGGGGCAAGAAAGAAAAAAAAATGTTAAAGAATTTCCAGTAAAAAGCAGATGAGGTTTGTAGGCTTGCTATGTTCTCATCTGTGGGGCAGTACCAAAAGTCACATGGCTGGGTGGTATTACTGGAGTGGCTGCGCCAGGTCTCTGTAAGTTGCATGGCAGGCGAATTCTTCCTGTAAAATGTGTCTTGAAAGCCCAGCTTCTCTACAAGCTTTCATAAGTAAGTATATAAATAAGTATTCAGTTATATTTTTATAAGCAGACACTTAATAAGAACAATAGTAATTTAATACCTTAAATTACTTGGACACACCCAAGTTATTTGGAGGCAGCCTGGATGGAGTAGTGCAAAATAGCAATGAAGCACTAAAACCTGCAAGAATTCATAGCCTGCTGCTCCTAATTGCACCAACAAGTTCTTAGAAAGTAGCCAAATGTCTATTTGTGCAAAACTCCTGCCCAGTGTGCATGCAACATATATACCATTCCTCAGCTTTCTTGTCCAGGGCAGGAAAAGATCTTTCCCATATCTGAATCTTTTACTAATATTAGCTGTATTTCTGATTTTTATGTGTTTGCATCAAGCAAGACATAAAGCCTTCTAGAAATACTGTTATAATATAAAAAGAAAAGAATCCTTTGGGAAGAGATGAACTCAAAATTTTTCCTGTTAGGTTTGTCACCACCTGAAAGTAAGTATAGAAAAAAACCCCACATGTATCTAACAGTGCTATGAGAAAGGAAAGAAAAGGAGAGAGAGAAAATTTGCTATAATCCTGGCAAGCCACAAACCTGTGAACTGTTGTGTTCAACTGTTGACAGTGTTCTCAACTGCAGGTTTGTGTACTATCAGTGTCATGCAAATGTAGTCTGTGGCATTAAAAGAAAAATAATTTTGATGATAGACATTTTGCAACAGTTTGCTCAACTAGGTAAGGTCTAATTCCAGACCAGATATGTCACAGGGTGCAAAACAGACTTATCTCCATTGTGACTTTCCTGAACTTGGGGATTTTCTTTATGAAACTCCTGCTTCAAGAACAGATAAATCCAATTCCAAGTTGCAGGGTTCTCCTGCTTGGTAGCCAATTAGTGGTATTTTTCAAACTGCTCTGGTGCCCTGCACCACAGCAGGCAGGAATCTTGTGGATTTTAGTGAAGTTACTCTGTGCCAAGGTAAAAAGAAGTTCTAGCATTTCTGTTTGTAAAGCAAAAAAACCTATGGAGATCCTTATTCCTGGTATCATAGGAGGCAGCTCACAGATCAAAAACCTTCTGACCACTGCTTAAGTCAGAATGTCTTTTTCCCCTTAATATTCTGTCTTCCACTTACATTTATAAGCAAGGTGATTTCTGGCTGACATTCCATGAAAGTCTTGTTTCCAAGTTCATCGGGCTATATCTGTTCAATCTGATGTAGAAAACTGTTGTCATTGCCCAGCACCAATATACATAAGGTGAAATGATTTCACCATCTATCATCAAAATGGTGCCACTGTAATAGGTTAGAGCCATAGGACCACATTCTTAGTTTCACTTGAATATTTTTCTCATATAATTTTTCTTAGTATTTATTTTGCTTCTGTCAATATTATGCCATTACCTGGTTCTCTTCTACTGGTATTATCTCTTCAAATATCCTTGATAATTTTTTCCTTTCAAGTGAATGGTTACTATTTTATCAATGTAAAGCAAAACTAACAACCAGTGTGTTATAATTATTTATTTTTGTTGTCATCTTTGTTTATAATATCTTTTTTGAGTTGTTACAGAATAAAATTTCCTTCTATTTTGTTTACCCCTTGCCCTACTTTGGCAAATAGTCATTTACTCTGGGTTACAGAATGAGCTCTAATGAACATACTCAGTTTTTAAACTCGGAAGAGTGACTTCACAGGCTACAGTGTATTGTCATAGCAAAACAGAATTGTAGTATATGTTTAAATCATAAGATGGCACCATTTGAATAGTATCTCTTCAACTGCTGTTGCATCTTGGAGCAGAAATAAGAACAGCTTTTGTCTTTCTATTCCGTTTTGAAAGGAAGCACTTCTGGTAATATCTTTGTGAAGGAACAGAATATATCTTAAAAAGGTTTTTTGATATATTCAAAGGACACTTACTACCCAAACATTCTTGAGAGGTCAGTTAAGGCCCGTATGCTGCTGACATTGCTGCTCTTCCTCTTCTAGTGGTTTTAATTACAACATGAAGAGTATGCACCCAAAGTGAGATACGGCATCCATTTAAGTTGATGAGAAACCTGTAATTGACTTTTGGTGGAGCCTAGTTTTCTCTTCTGATATGTGTCCTTTATTTAAAAGTTTTGGAGATTTGAAGATGGGATGACTTTATTATCACAAAGTGCAATAATATGTGCAGTCTGTGTGTAGCTGCAGCAGTAATACTACGAAAATTTAATGTAACTAATCAACATAAATTTATTTTTTTGAGACAGCAGACTTGTTTTGGCTTCAGCCCAGAAAATCATTAATTGGATACATAATTTCATGCATGTGACTCATCTATTGGCTTGGAACAACTCCTATACTTAAATTTAAACACATGATCCGCATTCTTAGGGATCTTAACTGTATGAAGATAGTCCTGCTCTTATTGCTATGTGGTTCTTCAATCACCTGTGAATAATCAATACCTGATATTTTTGTGAATATTGCATATGCAGCCAGCTTTCTCATTCTTTGCAGACCTGCTGAAAGGTTTGTGTATACAAAAAAATGCTCTAATAAAAAGCAAAGTCCCTTTCTACAAACTTTTTATGCTTAGATCATCATAGCTATAATTACTTTATTAGACTTTAAACATTAGGTGTTTGAATGATGGTAATGTTCCAAAGATGAAAGGGGATAATGTTAAACTTCAAAGTAAACAGTCTGGCATCAGAATAACAGCGTCTGTTTGTGGATTAACTCTGCAAAAGATTTAGGATTTTAGCATTGCAAAATCTGAATAATGCCATTTGGGTGAAGATATGCTTCCACATACATTTCTTGGATTTAGCTTATCATGTTACCACCAAATGAAGTGCTGTTTGAAGTCATGCATTTTTAGGCTTCAGAGGGTTTTGTCACAAAATCTGTGAATGAGTACCCTGTTACTAAGTGTGGGGTTGACTGTTAAAAGCCTTTGCCTCCTCAAGTTTAAGAGTCCAGTTTGGAAGTCCGATGGTGGACTGGGCTATAAATATACAAGTGTGTCTTCATGAAAGATATCTTCCGCCTCTAAAGATGCTTGTACCCTGTTTCTTTAATTGGTACGTCTCTCCAGGAGTGTCAATGAGATTATGCAAGAGGTTACACTTACAGTTCTGTGAAAGAAAAGCTGGGGTTTTAGTTTGAATGCCTGAGAGCTAAGTGGGCAACTGTGCAGTTTGCACCTAGGGTGCTCCTTTGTCATGTACACCGTACTGCTTTCAGCAAGCTAATGAGATGCTGAGTGCCAATCTGTGTGTTTTAGGAGACAACATATGTGATAACCTGATCCTGCTGAAGTGGTACAAATTTTTTTGAATTCACTGAGTCTAAAATTTCTGGGCAAAAGCACGTTTGTGGTGGATTGATAGACATTTCCGGGTTAATCCTTCGTATATCTTGTCATACATTGACTTTGATGGGATGTTGTTTCTGTCTCAGAATGTTTACATGTAATTGAAAAATACAGTATTTTTGTGGTAAGGTTTGACATGACTTTACACCTTTTCATTTGCTGGTGCTAAGTAGTAGGCAACTCATGGTAAACTTGCATGCAACCTTATCAGTAAATCCCTTTCATGGCAAAAAGCAGACCGGAAATAAAAACTCACCCATTAATCAAATAACTTGTTTGGCCCAGGACATGATGTCCTTTTCATTCAACTGAAGGTTCACCTGTCAGAGGGAAAGAGAAGCAATGGAGTTCTACAATGTTATGTGGATTATTTCTATGAACAAAATTATTAAGATAAGAAAAATGGAGCAGTTTGTCAAATGAAAATGAAAACAGTGATTGAACATAAGGACCACAATAAGTGGGTCCACGTAGCTAGACTATCAAATATAACTATTTTTTAAAATGGAACTTACATAAAGCCTATATACTGATTGATTCAAAGTCACACAACAGAGGAAAATAGCAAAAATCAACATCACGCAAAAATAAATTTTTATGTAAAAATGATAAGGGAACCATGCTTGTTTGAAAATGAAATGTTATAAAAGGTGTAAAAATCCATCAGTCCTTCAAGAAGAAATAAAATACACAGGGTTTTCTTTAGAAAATATAACACATAGGTGCCATAATTTCCAATGCATCGTATATCATAGATGTTTGTTGGTAACATATCAGAGACAGATTAAATAAAAACTCCATTAGGCTTCAACATACTATAGAAAATAGACAGGTTTTGTTAAATATTACCCTAAAAGAACAAGTACTGAGGGCTTGCAGCTTACACAATATAATCATGGCTCCATATATTCTGTGGCATGCTGAACCAAACTTTATATCAAGAGAGTCCACAGCCTTATATTTTGTTGGTACATTTTTATGGGAGTACAAACTTCTGAAAAATGTAGATTCTCATCTAATCAAGTATTAAAACAATCTATTTTCAATACTATATAAAAAAAGGCAGAAACATCTCTGTTTATTAAAAAAAAATACCACTATATTAATGTTACTTTTAATATTTAACACAATAAAGCACTTTCAGGAAAACCTATAAAACTAGTTACTACTGTTAAAGAAATACCATTTTACCACTTAGTGTTAACATTAACAAGTTGTTTCAGCATGACAGGTGACTGCATGTGAAAGCAAAGTGTTTAGGAACTTGGGTGAACAGTGATGTCTTTATGTTAAAATAATCTGCTGCTTGGAGTTTGGAGACTGTGGCTTTTCTTCTTTGGGCACAGTTTGAGAACTCTTTTGGCAGAGTTTGTTGAAAGAAATGTATCAGCAGTTTTAGCAAATTGTTCTGAGTAAAAAGAAACTTGAAATATTTGCTTGGGATTTGGAATTGTGGCAATAATTTGAAACCACAAAGTAAATGCAATGCAAAGATGGTGCCAATTATTTTCTCTATTCTCTCATTGCCACAATCTAGAAGAGTCACTCTGCTTTCCTGGTTCAAAGGAAGGTTCTGTTTTGTTGGAAAAAAGATTCAGTATCTGGAAAATTTACAGTATAGGAGTGAGTGTTCATTGCTAGTAGTCAGTCCTCAAAATGACAAAATGGTTTGGAAGTGAGATGTGTCAGAATAAAATGTGTGCTTGCCTGTTCTGAATCAGGAGTGAGACATTTCCATGGTAATGCCTCACCAAGGCTGTTTTAATGCAGATTTAGAAATTATATCTTTGACTTGAGAAACTCTGAACCTCTATTATGTTTTAGAAAGGTAAACTTAATTGTGTGGTCATTTGTATAAGGTAACTTCAGTAAATCTGCCTGAAAACGTTGCCCCAGTTTTAAGGTCTGGCAACAATATGATGTTATATCTAGAAAAAAATAAACAAAAACCCGACCAAACAAAAACCCCACACCCACAAACAAAAAAAACCCACCACCAAAAAAATCCTAAACCAAACTGGCTCTGACACAGCACCAAGTTGTGAACATTTTAAATGGCAAGAGTCAAATTAAGATGAAAGTCTGGCAGTACTGCAACAAGAAGTTTGGCCATAAAACATAACAAAACATAACTTGATTCTTAATAAATGATAAGAATGTATTTTATTACTTGCTCAGAATGTATTTTATTACTTTCTGATTTTTTCATAATTGATGCTGTTGCTTGCATTTTGCTCACTTTGGAAGTGGAAAATATGTTTGGTTTGGGGTTTTTGGTTCCTAATTATTTTCTACATTCTAAGAAACATTCGGGCAAAGACCAATGAAATTTTTTTGCTACTTTCTCTTCTGTATGAGGATCTACAGACCTAGATTATGATGGTGACATATGACTAGAAGCTCAGAGACATAGTTTCAATACTAAAGTACTTTTGTTGCTTAACATTTATACTCCTTTGACATTCACTTTAGCTAGCTGCATGGTTTTATGAACACTGGTAGTGTGAATAATTGATTCAGTACACAGAGAGCTTTATTTAACACATTTATTTCTTTAACAGGTATATTTTACATTTGTAGTTAACCTTCATTGCGCTAAAGGTTTATTACTTAAAAATGTAATTCCTTTGAAAAGTATTCAAATAAAAAGCTCTACTGCACCTTATATATTTAGTTTGCAGTATGAAAGATGTATTTTTAAAGATCTTTGAAAAATATTGGACCAAATTTTCTGTTGGTTTAAATTGGCAATTTCATTTTCTAAGGGTCTCATAGCAATACACTTTCAGTGCATAACAGAGTTATAGCAAAGGAAATCTATGTATTTTTGGTGGGAGTTATAAAATCTCTGATTTTGAGGATGGTAAGCTGGCATCTATAAATTACCAAAACTGTGTTTTGTCACTTCAGATCTTAGTTCATATGTAACTTAGGAAGGTACTAAGTCATTGTCTGGATGCAGCCTTGGTGGCATCTGAAACTATAGGTTTTATTAGAAAAAAATTTCATTCAATACCATGACAGTGTTAGAAAGGTGATGAACACTTTGGGACGTAGTTATTTCTGAAATCCTTTTTCCTATAAAATGTGACTAAGTGATAATGCTGGCAAAAAATTGAGTAAAAATATCACTCAATTCTTAATTTTCTAAGTTTTTTGAGAGGAATAAGAATGTTTGATGAATGAAATGTCTTCTTGTATCTGCAAAATGTAACTGAAATAAAGCACCACTTCTTTCTAGCTAAGTAACCTGAAACAAGTCACAGTTGTGGACGTGTCAGCAAACAAGTTCCATTCTATTCCAATCTGTGTACTCCGGATGTCTAATTTGCAGTGGCTGGATATTAGCAGCAACAACCTGAAAGATCTCCCAGAAGACATAGACAGGTAGTTTATGTTTTAATTCATTGACAGGCTTGTGAACTATAAAGAAAATGTAGAAAGTAACAAGGTTCCGAGGGACACCATTAATGAAAAATCACATGAAAAAATTACATTTGGATATGCATCAGATAGTTTTGCATGTAAGCTTTACTGTTATTATTGATGGACTAGGTCAGAGAACGGAAACTACATTTTTTAGCTCATTGATGGCAGATTGCACAGTCAGTGCCTCTACTGTTCCGTTAACTAATTACATTTTCTGCTGTATTCATGATAATTTGTCATTATATCCAGGCATCGTTCTTTGGGAAGTTCATGGGGCATACTCAGCCCCAGTTCCAGCAAAGACGACTCACCATATGGAGTTGTCAGCAGTATCAATCTGGAGGGTAGAAGGGGTGGAGGGAAACATGAACTAAAGCTTATTTAAGTTACTGAAAGAACCTGAAAAACTTTGTCAGTAAAGCATAAAAATATTGGTAAGATTAAAAAAAACCACTGACAATCCTCCCCTCCTACTCCAAAGTATATATGCATGTGCACACATATACTCACTCTCTCATTTTAGAGATCCACTAGAACTCGTTTTAATGGGACTGATCCCTTTAATGGGACTTACTAGCCTGAGAAAGCACTTTTATTATCCCTAGGCCTATTTATTCATTCTGGAATCCTGTTGTAACTTGGTTTACAAAACTTTACATAGCCATAAATAAACTGAAACACATATTAACTGAAGTTTATTTAAAAAAATGTGGATTATTTATTGATCTGGGAATAGAGATCCCTGAGTCAGAAGAGACCTCACAGAAAGCTCGTTCAACCTTAACTTTCACAAGACCTTTGTTGCTGGGCAAAAAGACTTTTCTGGGACATTGTGTAATCACAGATTTCTCTGACAGCAGGGCTGAAGTCTTAATTTATGTAAGTAATTCACATGCTCTAGCCACAATAGTATAAACCTGCCATTTTTTTCCAGGGGACCTGAGCAGAAATTTGATTAACTTCAAAGAGCTTCTAAGAAGATATTTTTATTTTATGGAAGGATACACACTCAACTTAAGGGTCATTTTTTCCCTGTAACCTATATATATTTCTCTATCTCCAAAATATTCCTTTTCTACATTTCATCTTCTCCATTTCGTATTGAGTTGCCAGCCTCAACACTCAAGCATCATAGGCAGATACCACAAAATAAGATTTTCTTTGTTTGTCTTTGAGTTTTGAATTTTGAGATCTCTTGGGCTCATGTGCGTTCTGAAGGCTAGAAAATGTCAGGATACGCTCCCCACCCTCCGCCCCCAGTAAACTGGTACTCTTATTCAGACTCATGATTTCAATGCCTGCAGTGTCGAAGAACCTCAGTGAACTACCATGAAGTCTGTGATTAAAAAAGATGAGTTGGCAGTAAACTGAAGCCTTACTTAATATCTTTCCCTAAATTCAAACAAACCATATAGGCCTGATAAACAATAGCCTGCAACAGTGTTTTAGGAATGGACCCTTCTGGTCAAATGAGGTAAACTTGTTTCATCAGTTTGCTATGCTTTTTGTCTTCTATCTACTCCAAGGAATAAATGCACAGCCACAAATTACTATTGAATTAGGAAAAGCCAGGGGAAATAAAGCAAAAAAAGCCCAATGCCTTCCTCCACAAAACATTGTCATTAAATTGATTTCAGTGGGACAGCTTGCAAAAGCCATATGACCAGGAGCTGGTCTTTCTTTTGCTCCCCACAGTACTAATTACTAGTGAAATACAATAGATGGGAATATACTGCCTAGCACGGATGTATCTGGTTCATAGAAACCAGCATATGGGCAAAGGTGTAAGCTGGTGACCCATATTTTTCATTAGTTCTGGGATACACATGTTGAGGCTTTGTATCATAATCTGTCAACATCTTCTGTATGAAAGCACAGTAATTTTTGTAACCTTTTATCTTGGCCATGCTTCTGAGTACATGTCAGAGGTATGCTAGTAATATCTATAATGTTGAACCATAATTGGAAATTTCCATTAAAGTTGATGACAATTTGTGAAAGTGTGGTATGAGTAATTTTTGAGAAGCCAAAGGTGGTGCATGTAATTGTTTTTTTTTTATACAAGATTAAGTATGTACTGCTATTTTGGATAGATGTTCCTGTCTGAAATAAATATTTTACATTATCTTTATCTTTTACATTTTTACAGGTTAGATCAACTGCAGACGCTTCTTCTACAGAAAAACAAGTTGACTTACCTTCCACGAGCTCTGGTCAACATGCCAAACCTCAGTTTGCTAGTTGTCAGTGGCGATGACCTGGTTGAGATACCTACAGCTGTCTGTGAGTCAACCACAGGATTAAAGTAAGTAAAAGTGAGAGAGAAAGGAATATGTTCTTAAGAAGATGCAGTAGATGCACCCAGAAGAAACACTTTTACAAGCATCAGTTTCTACCATACCTGGTAGTCAAATTCTGACCCAATTTATATCAGAATCCTTAAGGATGCACTAGCAAGATTCGAAATTGCAGAGGGGTCGAAGCTTTCTGGTTTTCATCTGTCAGTTCCCTACACTGTGTACGCCTAAACTGCTATTCCTGTGTAGACTTGGTCATAGTAGCTCTAACTCTGGAGTTGCAAAGCCATGCCCCAGAGTGGCACCAGTAGTCTGGCAATTAGCTGTTGATAAGCTCAGTGCTGTCAAAAGTATGCTGTTGGGAGTGGGAGACATGGCTAGTTAAAAGGCTAAATAGTGTCACATGAGGTTAGTAGTTCATATATTCTTTGCTGTGAAACAGTACCTTGTTGCTGCATGGAGGATAAGACTAAAAGGCCTTTCAGTCTGCAATTACAATGACCTTGCATTTCTGCAGGCGATATTCAGGTTTTTGATTATGAAACCATTTGAGACTCTATACTGGCTCTGGCTCGGAGGGAGTTAACTTTCCCCATAGCAACCCTTACAGTGCCAGGCATTGTATTTGTAGCTAGAATGGTGTTGATAACACACCAAGGTTTTTGACTACTGTTGAGCAATGCTCCCACAGCATAAAGGCTGTCTCTCCAACCCTCCCCCACAAAGGCCAGTAGGCTGAGCTTGAACAAGAGGTTGGTACGGGACATAGCTGGGACAGCTGACTCAAACTGACCAAAGGGGTATTCCATACCATATGACGTCATGCTCAGCAAAAAAGCTAAGAGAAAGGAGAAAGGAGGTGGGCCATTTGTTATTAAGGTGTTTGTCTTTCAAAGCAAACACTACAAGTACTGAGTTCCTGCTTCCCAGGAAGTGGCTGGACATCGCCTGTTGATTAGAAGTAGAGAATAATTTTTTTTTGCTTTGCTTTGCTTTTGCTTTTCTTCATTAAGCCATCTTTATCTCAGTCTGTCAGCTTTACATCTTATGTTCTCCTCCTGTCCTGCTGAGGAGGGGGAGTGAGAGAGCTCCTCAGTGGGCACCTGGCCAGCCAAGGTCAACTGACCACAGGCTCACAGCAATTTATGAGATTTTAAAAACCCATATGATTTGTTGGAACATTTGTTCTTTTGAAAGTAACAATTTTATTGATTTTTTTCCTTCTTGGAGTGGTAATATCGTCAGAGATTTTCAGAATGCTGTGAACTATATTTGCACATTTTGTAAGTTGTTTATGTAACCATCTAGTTTTTAACCTGCAATGTGTAGCTTTAGGAAATTTGCAAATACGACATAATGCATGTCCAGTCATGCATTGGAAAGAGAAGTACAACAACAAAAAAACAGAGATACATGTCAGCTAAGTGATACTGGAAAAATTCCAGATTGCTAGGCAATGTTGTTAGGATGAAGTTCATACCTCTCATTAACAGATGTGAAATTACAGTGTAGTCTGTCAGAAGTTCCATAATAAAGAAATATATCTGTTATTGCAAAGAATGATTTATGTAAGTAGGCAAAAAGAAAGAGATAAATCTAGTCACTTTTATATTGAAAGTGGAGTATAGAGAAGGTGCCATCTAAAATCTTTATTTCTAATAATAAATGGATCCTAACAATACCATAATGCAAAAATTGAGCAAATGTTCTTTGTTTGCCCTTCTGGCTGTAGTAGTAACTTCTAAAATGTTGTTCATGTTGGCCAGTGATGTTCAGAAGCCTGTTGCATATATTCTTGTGTTAATCTCTCTCTAGATTTGTAAGCCTCAGGGACAGCCCAGTTGAAACTATTGTATGTGAAGACACAGAAGAAATTATAGAAAGTGAACGTGAAAGGGAGCAAATTGAGAAAGAGTTTATGAAGGCATACATTGAAGACCTAAAGGAAAGGGGTATGTGTTACAGTACACTTCCTGCTATCTTGGATATAGTTGCAGACATACATTGGGAACATTAATTTTTACGAGTACAAGCAATATACCCTTAAACTGTAATTGTCTGTTATAGTGTTAAATAAGACTAAAAGTGAAAATGTTGAATGTGTTTTGTTAAAAGTTTGGGCCCTAACTAAAACACTTGATATTGAACAAATGTATACAATTAAATGATAATGTATGCAATGATTAACCTCATTCTCCAGGTTTACTTACCTGTCTTGGGATTAGCATTAGCGATTTTGAATTCCTGCAGAAGTGCCTCTCCTCCTCAAAAAGAAACGCAGTGTATATATGAAATGCTCTTTGCATTGATAGAACATTCTTTAACAGTGTATCTGTATGAATGTACTAATTGTTTAACCACTGTAATATTATTGTAGTAAAATCATTGCTTTTTTCTTTATTGCACAGCACGTGAAAGTTTACATATTACTTCATTTTGCTATTCTGTCTTATATTTACCATAATTAAGTAACTGTCAATCCCTTGAATCTTGTTCAGTAAAATATTAGGAAACAAAGGGAAAATTTCCTGTGAGCCAAAATACCCTATAGGCTCTGTTTAAATCTCTATGAGAGATTGTGTGTAGAAATGAATTTTTGTGGAATTAATCTTATGGTACCTTTTCATTTCTTGCATGTCATGTAAGTGGCCTGTATAGTGATCCTACAAGACCTGGTAAGAGAGAAGTGTAAAGTAAGGCCACAGGATGTGGCTGCAGAATACTTTTCATGTTCTGATACTGGACTTTTGCTCCTTATTGTCCATAAGCTACACACTTGAGTATGCAAGCTGTCTAATTTTAAAGTGAAATCTGCTGTAAAAGTGCCAGATTCTGATAAAAGTAGCAACAGTGGTTAAAACAAGGAGAAGGAATAGAGGAAAAACTGATGTCATAATTTAGCTTTAGCAATACCCATGAAATATGTAGTGACGAAGTTGTATTTACATACTTGTGAAATGTGGAGTCTAAGACAATGGCTGCCAGGCTGCCTGAAACCTGCATTTGGCCCTGTCAAGCACAGGCCAGCTTTATACTCCTTTGCGGCAAAGCAGCTCGGGGATACACTTTTCTGCCTTCCTAGACAAAACTTATTTCCATGCTTTTTATGATGAGGTTGGATCATGAATCACTCCTGGATTTCCTGCTTCTGAACTCTTGTGCTATAGATTATGCCAACACCTGCTTTTGAAAAGCACAGCGGAGAAGGAATAGCTTCTGTGTAATACGAGCCAGCAGAATTTCTGAAAGATAGCACAGAGATCACTTGTAGAGTACCTTTGAAATAAAACCAAATCTAGCTGTTTCTAGCTAAGGGCCCCATTTATTTGTGCTGGATTACAATACTGAAGTCTGAGATGTATTTCATTTTTCTCTTTTCACAGATTCTACTCCTTCCTACACTACAAAAGTATTACTCAGTCTTCAGCTCTGAAGATCAAAAATCTCTACAGCACTAATGAATATCAGAATAACTCTATTTTTATCCACCTGAATAGAAAACACTGGAAACCATGGATGGCCAGAAGCACTTCAAAATTGTCACGATTTTTTTATTTGTTACTGTAGTAGCTCCCAGTAACTACACATAAAACAAAAAGCAGTAGAGCCTTCATAAGATGCTGTTTCACCTTTTAAATCAATGTATTTATTTTCAAGTCCACAACAACAGCCACTAATTTATATATAGACCTGGTGAAAGTAAATAGTCACTGTAATAAAGTATACACAGGCAAAGGTGCCCTTAGGATGCAGACATTGTACGTTGTAATTGAAACAGTGGAACATAAATCATCATCTTAAAAAGAGAATTGATTTTATAAGAGGGGAAGGATTAATTTAGAAAATGAATGTGACCTATTGTATTCTTAAGACCAAATAACACATTTAGTTCTTTACAATATTTAAAGCATGAACACATACATAGTTGTTTGCATTTACTTTCTGTCTTCAAAGAAATTGCTCTCGGGATTTTCAGTTTAGATAAGTTTCAACAACTTTATATATAGAAACTGTAGCAATTCTGCTGCTTTATTCAAGCATATTATAAGCTTTTACCTGTTTGCAAATTCAAGTACCAACGTGACTGAAACTTCTGTGCTAAGCGGTCTTACAATATAGGAGTGTATTAAATAAGATTTTAAGGACTAAGCAGCGTGAACAAATACTATCAGCAAAATGATCATAAAGGTTTTCTACTAATGGTTTCAGATTACAGGATTTTGTGGACATTTATTGGAATTTTCAAAGTTGTATAAGAATGAGTTTGCTCGATAAAAAGTTATGTTGCTTGCTATTTAATAATCTGTTTATATACAATTATGTAAGTGTATATACTGTAGAGTTTCAGCAATCTAGATTTATATATATTTTTTGTTTAATAAATCAATACTTTTTAATCTAAAAAGACTTGAGACTTTGAGAATTTAGACTCAAATTAGACTCAGATTAGACAATTTAAATAGTCCGAAACTTACGAGTGCAGGTAGAGGAAATTACATTTACATCTTGCTTTATTATTATAGATGAGCTATATCCAGTTTTGCACAGTAGTGACAGTCATATTTAAAAAGCAAAGCAACAAAGGATGTGCTCCTCAAGACTTCCATATAAAAGAACATTGCTTTTGATGTTTTCTTTCCTTTTTAGCATTCACTCTTTTGAAAGAAGAGAATTTGTAAATACTAGATGTGTTATTTATTCCAGTCACAAACTCCTGCAGTTATATTACTATCCAAAACGAAACCTTCTCGAGTTGGTCTCTAGGTGTTACTGCTGGTTTTAAGCAAGTCCTGGAACAAAGAGAAAGTTTTAAAAAACTCCAAGAAAACTTGACATTGATCTGAAACAGAATAATGGAAGATCTGATTTTTTTTTTAATTACAAAGATATTGAAATATGATAAAATAGTGGCAATCAAAGTGGGCTTAGAGAAATCAGACTATCTGAAACTACTCTACCAAACTTTCTTTTAGTGAAATTATACATTTTGTTGATTAGGTATTGATATCGATGCAATAAACTCCTATAAGACATCAGATTTGGCATTGCTTCAAATTCTATTTCTAGAGTTCTATTGTAGTCTAATATGATCCACTGAAAATCGCAGGAATGGAAATCACAACTGCTGTGTTTATAGAATCTAGATGTCCACTGTGAGATTTGTAAATTTAAGAAAAACTAGGGGTGCAAACATAATTAACTAAACAAAAGTTCCCAGTGCAAATTCTAGTGTCAGAATTGTTGGATATATAAACAGAAGGTACTTGAATAGAGAAGTTGTATTAGTACTTATTTAGCATTGCTGCTAATCTTGAAAGATTTCTGCTGTTCACAGATAAGAAAGATGCAGATAAACTGGGGAATATTCAGAAGAAAACCAATAGCATAAATAGAAAACATGCATTTTTAGGTTCATTGAACAGTACAAGTCCATTTGCTTGTCAATGCTTATCAATGAAAAATCACAGTCTAGAAACAGGATTTTTTACTGCATCAGACAAACATAAAGCAAAAGACTAAAACTTTAATTCAGATTTGAACAGATTTGAACTAGAAACAAGGGGCCTGTTTTTCAGTAAGAGTAACCATGGGACAACTCACAAAACACTGAAAAATTCTCAGTCACTAGCAATCTTTTAAGTCCAGGTTAACATTTTTCTTAAAAAATTGCTGTAACAATTAAGCAAATGGAAAATGCAAGGTCAATGGTATACAGGGGATCAAACTAGTGGTCCCCAGCTTGACTTTGGACCTCTGTGAATCTAATTTTCATAGGAACACAGGGTGGTTTTGGTTGGAAGGGACCTTCAAAGATCATCTAGCCCAACCCCTCTGCCACAGGGAGGGACATCTTTCACTAGATCAGGTTTTTCAAAGCCCCGTCCAACCTGACTTTGAACACTTGCCATGATGGGGCATCCACAATTTCACTAGGAAACGTGTTCCAGTGTCTCACCACTCTCATCATAAAAAATTTCTTCCTTATGTCCAATCTAAATCTATCCCCTTTCAGTTTAAAACTGTTACCCTTTGTCCTGTCACTACAGGCCCTGTTAAAAAAATCTTTCTCCATCTTTCTCATAAGCCCCCTTTATATATTGCAAAGCTGCAATAAGGTCTCCCTGGAGTCTTCTCCAGGCTGAACAGCCCCAGCTCTCTCAGCCTTTCTTCATAGGAGAGGTGTTCCAGCCCTGTGACCATTTTTGTGGCCCTCCTCTTGACCTGCCCTAACAGGTCTGTCTTCCTTTTACTGGGGACCACAGAACTGGATGCAGTACTCCAGGTGGGGTCTCATGAGAGAATAATAGAGCGGGAGAATCACTTCTGTCGACCTGCTGGCCATGCTTCTTTTGATGCAGTATGTGATTGTCTTTCTGGACTGCAAGTGTGCATTGCTGGCTCATGCCCAATTTTTCATCCACCAATATCCCCAAGCACCTCCCTGCAGAGCTAAGAGCTTGTATTCCTAGCTCTTGTAGAACATTACTTCCTAAAATTTCATCCACAGAAAGAAAGGATTATTTTTGTCACAGAATTTGTCAAGTACCTCTGTTTAAGGGGAAGATGGTGTACATGTACGACTCTCTCCATTACGCCTAAGACATCCAGTGGGTAATGTCAGCTATAACTGAAAGTTCTAATTTCAGCATAACCACATATGAATTCTACTTCTATGTCCTGTAGAGCAAAAATACTGTGAGAACATACTTATCACATGCTGTTAAATGTAATTTTATTAGTGTCATCCACTGCAGTACAAAGTCTCTCTGTCAAAAGACACCTCATTTTGAATTTGGTCTAATTTTATCAGTTTTCTACCTAACTTGATTTACTAGTAATTTTACTTTAAACTACTATCTTTCACTAAAACCCAGCAGTTCCAGAGACGAGAATTCTGTTATTGGTATGTTGCATATTTTCTTTTTCAATTTTGAAAGTAAATAATATTATGAATTAAAGGAATTGTGTGTACTAATGGTAATTTATGCTATATTCAAGCTTCTGATGTCAGATACTTAGATCCCTAAAGGAAAGCAATGTGTTTTTTCTTCTGAGCTTCACTAGCAAAATACATGTGTTGTGTACAGCATTTTTATTGGTTGTGACTAGCTGCCAAATACTACCCTTCCTAAAACTCAACACTTTCCTTCTGCTTCGCAAGTAGCTGCTATTCAAAAGCAGCAAGACTGGGAGCAATTGAAATATGTGTTATAGAATACTCACTGGCACAATGTGCAAAAGTAAATCAGATATTTACTTTTCATTGTGTTCCTTTTTCTTGTTCTGCATTGTTTTGGCCTTGGTTTTAAGGAGAGCAAACTATAAGCTAGGAAGATAAACTTATAATGAAAACAAATAAGCTGAAATTTAGTTAATGAGTACCTAGGAAAAACATAGTCTTGCATCGGGTATTGGTTTAAAATTTACAGTTAACACTGGACAATATGTTCTTCCCCCCCCCCCCCCCCCCCCCCCCCCCCATCGTTTTTACACACCATTGGAATTGTTTTACTGTGTTTATTTTCTGCAAAGGAAGCACCGAGCAAAATGATAAACAGGGAATGCTTTTTTCTTGATGATGTGACTTGCTTTCAGTAGCCTGGTCTGTGAAAGATTTCTGTACAGATTAGCGTCTACTTCATAGAGGATGGGAGGAAGTTGGGAAATAGGAGTTTTTTTCTGATTTTGAGGCCTCACTTGAACTAGTCCTAATAAATAGAAGAACTGTAACTCAGCATAACTCTGGTTATGCACCTCTTGGGGAACCCTTCCATATGTTGAGCAGTTCAGGAACAGTCTCCTCTCTTTTCAATAGCTGAATCTGCTACTTGAGCTGATTCCAACTGTAAGTATATTCTATCCTACATATTGTTCTCTTCTTCACTTCACTGGTCCATTAACAGCTGTGAGTGTTGCTTAGTGTAAATAGGGGATCTGCATAGTGTTTTCGTTATGTGCTAACTGGCATTAATATAAAAGGATCATTACTATCTCTTACCTCCCCCAGGAACTTTCTGTTTTCTTGTTGCCATCTGCAACATAACTACTTGAGGTTCAGCAAAATATTAGTAAAGATGGATTTTATATCTAAAAAGCAATTACTTCTTAAACATATTACCTCTGCTATGTTCAGAGCTTCTATTTTCCACTAATGCTTCCAGCCTTTTCCTAAAATCAACAGTGACATTTATAAAGTAATTAAATTAGCTGTCAAAACATGGTGAATAGATCTGCAAGGAAGGATATAATCTTAAAGAAATAAAAATCAGTCTTAATCTATTCAAGAACAATGTTTGAATCCAGATTTACATATACAACTCTACATTTTCTTTATCATTCTTTACCCAGGTCCAGAAAAGTTGAGGCTGAGTCAGCCTTTGGCCATGTGTATTATGTAATGACATAAAATAATATGTTTAGAAAAAACAATGTATTACACTGTAGGGTCTTAAGCTGATGTGGTGCTCCTCTGAGCTACTGAAGCTGCTGTCTGTGCTTGGGACATGTCAGATTTTATGTGTGTATACTAGTTACAGTGTTTTGCACAGCAGAACACCACAACATATTTCTTTCAGACTTCCTACAGGTTTATAAATGGCATGAAAGGTTATTCAATGATTCATTCTTATTCTGTGTTTGCGGGTTTAAAAACTACAATGATATGTCACCTGTGGTATTTGTATATCTTTCTGTCAACATAAATATTTGAAAATAAGTTGATCCCAAGTTTCTTGTGGTGCTGCCCTGGCCCCAGGGAGGTAGCACAGGTCAGCTGTCTGCTCTGAATGCACTAGGAGAAAGTGAGTTCAGTGGTTAGACATTGGCAACTGCAGGAACCATGAGTGGCAACACTTGATACAACCAGGTAGCTAAAGTAGATTGAGCCTTTCATTTATTTTAATGTAAATCTGGTTTTGTTTTTACATTTTAAAGAGGTCCATATCACCAGGGTTCCTTTCTCTATAGCTATGGAAGCTGTACCTCAAAGCACGTGTTAGTATTTTAAAGTAGCACATGATTTCAGGAATGAGGGTTTAAAGAAAGCAATAGTATTTTAGTTACAGTGAAGTGACCATTGACAATACTTGATATGGTTGAAAATTATTAGGATGTATCTGTGTTTATGCTACAAGTAGGCTTTGCATATATTGGAATGTCTTGCTTAGGCCCACAAGATGTCCTGTAGTTCCTTTTCCTCTTACTTTGGACTAGTGTAAGGTTATATACTGTATTAAGCCAAACTACCTGGAGCTTTCAGGCTCAGTGTAAATGTGGAAAGACTTCAGGACTCTGTTTCATCTGTCTATTCTTTTCCTACTCTTTCTTTCACTCTCATTTATCTAACAATTTAAAAATCAGAAGTTCATATTAGAAATCTCTTCTACAAATTAAAAAAAAAAAAAGGCATGCAATTTTCAAGAGCTTGTTTGTTACCTGGTACTGACAATCAGCTTCTAAACTGGGTTGTCTCTGAATCAGTTGCAGTAATTAGCAGTTGGTATGTGATGTGTACAACAGGTGTTGGCCTGCTGGTTAGAAGTTCTTAACAGTGAAATACTATATCCTGGCTGAGGGCATTCACTAATATCCCTTTTGTCTCCTGCCAGTCTGTCACCTAATGCTCTAGGTATGATACTAAATTAATACTCTGATATTTGCTACTTAACCATTCCTTGGTTTCTTAAAAACAAGTTGCATGTTTCATCCCAGGGCATATCACAAACTAGCGGGAAGGCTCCTGCTCCTCCTGAAGCCTTGCAGCTGTGGGACAGCTTTGCTGCCCTCAAAGCTGAGGAGGAGATGGGTGTGCTTTCAAGCAAAGCACCCAGGATGACTAACTCTGAACCACACAGGATAACCTGGAGGAAGTGGTGAGTGGTAGTGGTGGCCAGCTCTCTCCTGGAGGGAATTGAGGCACTCACCTGCCAGCCCAACCTGTTGTCCAAAGAATTTTGCCGATTCCTGGGACTGTGGATCCAGGATGCTGTGGAGAGACTGCTAAAGCTTGTCCCACCCTCTATTGCCTCCTGCTCTTCTCCTCTGTGGGCATGAGTGATACTACCAGGGACAACCTCAAGAGTATCAAAAGTAACTATAGAGTTCTGCGGGTGGTAGCTAGGGTTATGGGACCCAGGCGGTGTTCCTTTCAATCCTGCTGGTGAGGGGAAAGGGTTGACTACATGTTAACAATAGGTTGCTGAGCTGGAGTCACCAGCTAGGTTTGGTTTCTATGACCATGGGATCCTGTTTGAGCATTAATATCTGCTTGGGAAAGAGGGGATCCATGTAACGTAGTGGGGCACAGGTATCTTTGCCAGCAGCATGGTTGGCCTGGTTAAGAAGAGCTTTAAACTGGGAATGACAGGAGAGAGAGAGAGTTACCAGCAGCTCTGTGAAGGAGTGGTAGACAGTGTTGACGTACAAAGGACTGGAGCGATGTGAGTGAAAGGGAACAAAATCCACAAGACAGGGATCAAGCATTTGCATATAAGCAAGGAAGTGCATAGAAGACACCATTATGGGAAAACCTCCCAGACTGTTTCTGGGAGATCAGCATGCTCAGGTGCCTCTTTGAAGTGCTTGCACACTCATGCACACAGCATAGGCAATAAACATGAGGAATTAGAGATCTGTGTGCATTTGCAGGACTGTGATCTTATTGGAATCATGGGGATGTGGTGGGATGACTTATGTGACTGGAATGCTGCAATGGAAGGATTCAGGCTCTTTAGAAGGACAGCCTGGAAAAATGAGGACATGGAGCTGCCTCTTATGTGAGAGAATAGCTGGAATGCATGAAGATCTCCCTGAGGATGGATGAGAAGCCAACAGAAGGTTTATGAGTAAGAATTAACAAGTAGACCAGTATGGGTGACACTGTAGTGAATGTCTGCTATAGGCCATCTGATCAGGAAGAACAAGTCGATGAGGCCTGCTACACACAGCTAGAAGTAGCCTCACATTAGCAGGCTCTGGTCCTTGTGGAGGACTTCAGCCACCCAATTTCTGCTGGATGGACAAGACATCAGGGCATAAGAAATCCAGGAGTTTCCTGGAGAAAATCAGTGAAAACTTCCTGATGGAAATGATAGAGAAACCAGCTAGGAGAGGTGTTCTGCTGGACCTCATACTCACAAACAAGCAAGGGCTTGGTGGGATGTGAAGGTCAAAGGCAGCCTTGACTGCAGTGTCTGTGAGATGGTGGAGTCTGGGATCCTGAGAGGTGATGAACCAGAGTGAAAAATCAAGATCACAACTCTGGACTTCAGGAGAGCAGACTTTGGCCTCTTCAGGAATGTGCTTGAAAGTTGGGATAAGGCCTTGGAAGAAATAAGGGTCCAAGAAACTGGTTGATCTCCAATGATCACCTCTTTAACCTCAAGAGTAGTTCATGTCAGTGAGCAAGAAGTCATATAAAAATACCAGGAGGCCTGTGTGGATGAACAATCAGCTCCTGGAAAAAACTCAAAATAAAAAAAGAAGTATACAGAAGGTGGAAGCAGGGGCAAGCAACCTGGGATGAATAATGAGACGCTGTCCAAGCATGCAGAAGAAAGCATGGCTAGGAAAGCCAAAGCCCACCTGGAGTTCAAATTGGCAGGGAATGTCAAGGGTAACAGGAAAGGATTCTATAAAACTGTAAATAGCAAAGGAAAGACTAGGGAATATGTGGCCCACTGCTGAATGGGGTGGGGAACTTTACACAGGACGTGGAAAAGGCTGAGGTACTGAATGCCTTCTTTGCCTCAGTCTTCACTAGCAAGACTGGCCTTCAGGTATCCCAGGTCCCAGAGACCAGGGGAAAGGCTGCAGTGAGGAAGATGTACCCTTGGTGGAAAAAGATCAGGTCAGGGAAAACTTCTGCAAACGGGACATACCTAAGTCCATGGGCCCTGATGGGATGCACCCATGAGTGCTGAGGGAGCTGGCTGATGTCACTGCAAGGCCACTCTCAATAATCTCTGCCTGATCATGGCGACTGGAAGAAATGCCTGAAGACCAGAGGAAACCGAATGTCACCCTCAGCTTCAAGAAGGGAAAGAAAGAATCCCCAGGGAACTACAGGTCAGTCAGCGTCATCTCAGTCCCCAGAGAGGTGATGGAACAGTTAATCCTGGAAACCATTTCCAGGCATAGTAAGGACAAGAAAATCATAAGGAGTAGTCAGCATGGATTTGCCAAGGCAAAGTCATGTTTGACCAATTTGATAAACTTCTACAATGGAATGACTGGCCTGGAAGATAAAGGGAGAGCAGTGGATATTGTCTACCAGAACTTCAGTAAGGCCTTTGACATTGACTCCCATAAGAAGCTCACAGACAAGATGTTGACGTATGGTCTGGATGAACAGACAGTGAGGTGGACTGAAAATTGGCTGAGTGGCCAGGCCCAGAGGGTGGTGATCAGCAGCACAAAGTCTAGTTGGAGGCCCGTAACAAGTAGTGTACCCCAGGGGTCAATACTGGGTCTGATCCTGTTTAACATCTTAATTATTGATTAATATGGATAATCATCCATTAATGATCTGGATGATGGGGCAGAGTGTACCCTCAGCAAGTTTGCTGATAACACAAAACTGTGAGGAGTGGCTGATACACTAGAGGTTTGTGCTGCCATCCAGAGGGACCTCAATGGGCTGGAGAAATGGGCTGACAGGAACCTCATGAAGTTCAATGAGGAAAATTGCAAAGTTCTGTACCTGGGGAGGAACAACCCCATACAACTGTGGAATAACTACTGGAGGTGACTTCTAAATTCAACCTGTATTAAAGGTATGGCACTGTTCACAGATTAAGGAAAGTTATAACATTGAAGAAGCTTTCAGGGTGGAATGCAACTGGTATGCAAGGAATCCATTCCATAGTGGTTCCCTAGACAACATTACCTGCAAACTGGCATGGAGGGTGGAACCGGGTGAAGACTCCATGGCCAGGCTCTGTGAAGCACTGCAGAAATGGGAACTTCATGGTACTATGGTACTGATAAACTGCATATTTCACCCCCGGGGCCAACAGTTGGTCATGTTTCAACAGAATGTTGTCCTTTGTGCAAACTTTGCTCATTATAATATCATTGTAATACCAAAACACACCTCCATCCCAAAGACTACCTGCCTCCAAGGTGTAACCACCCCCTCACTGAGTCTGTGCTCTAATTTTTTGTTAATCTATACCTTTAAACATGAAGTGAGAGAATTTTATACCAAACATAATAAAGGTATGTATGACAAAAGTCACTCAAGCTCCACCTTGAAGTAAAGAATTTTATAAAAATGGCCTAAGGAAGGGGGAATGTTAGGGAAGGCAACATCGAAGACAAGTCAGGGAAGATACTGTCGCAGACTACCTCTGACTCCTGGGATCAGTCAATGGGCTGAACCTCCCTTCCCCACCATAGGGACGCCTTTGGGTGAGATACGGATTACTTAGTAATCTCTCTCTATATAGAATCGCTTTTCTTTTTGATTTCCCGCACTGTATTTAAGGTTTGCACATGCTTTTGCAGACAGTGTATTTATCACCAGCAATCCATAAGAACCTGTAAATCTGTTGCTTTAATAAACTGCACTATTCTTTAAGCTAGCTGTAAAAGTTTCTCATTGGGTGCCGCCAACTCTAAGTCTGGCTGTGTGAGTCCATGGAGCACGACTAAGCTGAAAGTGCAATGTGCTAGTAGTGAATCCGTAATCGTGAGAGTCCAATCAGTTGAACGCGACTGGACTAATAGTGCCAAATTGGATATCACTCATAATCTAAACCTAGCTGCCCCTAGCCTTTCTGATACCTGAGGATAAGCTGGAATACAAGGGGGTTTATTTTCTGCCAAATTACTCTACTCTTTTATGCAACAGCAACAGTACAGATTGGGGCTACAAAGCTGGGAAATGGCTATACAGAAACTGCCCTGGGGGTACTGTTAGTACAGTTCATCCTGGAGAAGAGAAGGCTCAGGGGGTTGGGGGGTGGGGGGCTGGGGGGATGGGACACTGATGACCTTATCAATGTATATAAATACCTGAAGGGAGGGTGCAAAGAAGGTGTAGCCAGGCTCTTTTCAGTGGTGCCCAGTGACAGGACAAGAGGCAGTAGGCACAAAATGAAACAGGGAAGTTCTTGAACATCAGGAAACACTTTTTTACTATGAGGGTTACTGAGCACTGGCACAGGTTGCCCAGGGAGGTGGTAAAGTCTCCATCCTTGGGAGGTATTCAAAAGCTTTCTGGACATGGTCCAGGGCCATCTACTCTACGTGACCCTGCTTGAGCATGCGTGTTGGACCAGGTGACACCTAGAGGTCTCTTCCATCTTCAATGGTTCTGTGACCCAGGGACAGGACAGGTGTCCTGCAACCTGCTTTGCTGCATGTGGCTAATTCCAGCTGTAATGTTTCAGCACTACTGAAAGTTTGTTTGTATGGCCTGGGTGCAGGTTCAGTATGGCAGATTTAATGGAAGAGTGTTATCTGCTGTGTTGTCAAGTCTGACACCCTAAGTATAAATCCTGACTGAATATTTCTATAATGCAGTAGTGTTCAGGAGAACTAGACTGAAACAATATCTTAAGTCATAAGTGAATACTGCCTGACATTCATCATAATTTGAAGATATTAAAAACTACTTCAATGAACAGAGCACTTTGCTCTGTGTTAGAACTGCTTCCCTCTATATCTGTGGAAACCAGTATTGCTGTACTGTGTGTCAGGTGTTTGGATTAATTTGTGTGAGTATCATAAGGAAATTCAGCAGAAGTTTGCAATGATGTTGTCATTTTGCACCCATGGGAATGTTTTAGGCCTCTGTTGTGTACCCCTTGGTGTTGCATGATGAAAAGGCCTGTAGAGCCCTGGATTTCCTTTTAAAGCATTACCTCTGGATCACATCTTATTTGCCATTAGCCTAGACTGGCGGAATCTGCACAGTAAATGGCCAAATGTCCTCTATTTTGTAGTACTCCCTTCTATGTCATTAGTACTACAGGGCTTTCCAGTAAAGGTAGTGAACAAGTGTCTAAGCAGACAGTTGGTTTGGTGTGCTTGGATATTATAGCTTTTGTTAAAGCTTGTTGCTTTTGGTGTTAAAAAAAAAAAAAAAAGCAGCCTCTTGGCTATGTTTAAAATCCAATCTAAAATATGAGGAGCAATGACAGGTTCAGTTTGGTAAGTAAAGTCATTTTAAATATAAAAGACTAAGTGAAGGGGAGAACAATTTCAGCGGAAATCTCTGAAGGCATTAATAAGATATCCTGGTCAGAGTTTGACAGTCATTTCTTTTCATGGTGGTGTCAGCATAATTAGTTCTTCATATTGCTTTCTGGCCCCTCAGGGAACTGACATGGGTTAAGTTTTTTGTGGGTTATTTTTAATTCAGCTCAGATCCTCAGTCTGTTTGTCTGTATCTACTATCACAAAGGGGCTTAGGAAAGCATTTTCTCTGAAAAGTAACTCCAGCACTACCTCTGAAATAAATGTTCACCAAACTACAGCCTTGCCACATTAGCAACCAGGTGGTGAAGGAGTTGCAGGTTATCTAGTTATCTAGTTAGACCCGGCTCCCGATGTTGTGTGATCTATTTTAAATCAATGTAGCAGATACACATGGGAAGTGCCACTGTGAACTACCAGAGTAACAATTGTAATTGGCACCTCTGTAATATGGGAATAGGAATGAACTTTGGAAAACAAAACCAGCCGCATCTGTGGTTCTTAAGTATTGTATTTTACATGCAATCTTCTGGGAATTGTACTCCATCCCTCATGCTCTGTGCAGTTCCTAATTTCAAGGGCTTTCATACCTGGTGGATTTACTTCCTTTCCTCAAAAGCTCACAATGAATCCTTTATGACCTGTTTAAAACCCATATAGACATAAAAATATGAGAAACAAAGAAAATCCAAGGCAGACTAACCGCTGTCTGAGCAATGATAGTTCTGAGCAGAATTCACTGATCATTCCCATACTTGTTTTGGAGGAAGATAAACATTTCTGGAGCAGTTTTCCATTCAAACTTTTAATTTAATCAAACTTGATTTTATAGATTATATGTGGGGAAAACTGGTGAATATTCTTGTTTCCTCAACCTTTTTTTTTTATAAGCTCAAGGCTTTGATTTTGAGTACAGCATCAAAGGTCAGCTGACTGGAAAGGAACACTGATATGTATGCACTTTTGAATCACAGTTCAATGTATTACTGTAATTCAAAGTGCAAAGGTTACTTTTTTTAAGGTCTTCCAGTTTTATGGCATTTTTCTCTTGTTTTATTTTCTAAACATCTAGGAGGCAATATGAGGTATTTGCAGGACAAATGATGTGATTGGAGGAGGAAGGTTGAGGCTTTGGGAGATGGAAAGTCCAAAAAGGTTAAAGAACTGAGGTGTTTCTCTTGGTGTTTCTGAATGAAATGAGTAGCCTTCTACTGTCTGGAAGGCATAACTGTACCCTTCAGTATTTTGGAAAGATTTTAATTTATATCGATAAATTACATGGAGCTGAGGCTTCAAAGTTTTCACTTGTTTTGTGGACAGCTGTTTTTTTAGGTGGCTGTAAATGTTAGAGAAACAATTGCTGTATAATACATGAGAGAGGAGTTTCAGAAAGTATCAGAACTTTACATCTTTACCCAGGCCTACCTTTTCATTTCAAAATATATTGTGACGTCTAGCAACTGTAGTTGGAACTGTTTACTTTTTCAGTCTCTTTGGATATAACTTCTATGGGCAAGTGGGAAAAAATGGTCCACTCTTTATTCTGATATAAAAGTGGAAGTTTTTGCTGGGACCCGTTACTTGAAAAATGCTGGAAGGCTGTTGAACCCATGACCTGCCGTTCTTACTAATGTTGCAATACATAAATGGGTGTGTTCTTCCAAGTCAAAAGGGTTCTCAGCGCATACTGGAATACCTCAAAAAGCTTTTTAATTTAGAAGACACACTGGAATTTAGGTGTGAGTTATGCGCTTCTTTCCTCCTTATAATTGCTCTGGCTAAGTTGTCAAATTTCTATTTAGAAATGGACTATTTTTCTAGCTCTCCAGCTTCATGTCTTATGTAGGTCTTCCAAATGTGAGGACAAATTTTATTTTTCTAATCTACTAGCAGAGGTAGTCTTTATGAAAACTAAACCCAACAATAATAGAACCAAAGCAACAGCTTAATGAAGTCTAGATGAGCTACTGTATTTTGAAGTTGTGTTGGCTATTTCACTCAAGGTTAGTCCTTATCGAACACATTTATCAGATATGTTTTTTCCTTGTTTTACCTTTTCGGCATGCCTCACCCTACGTTGCACCCTTACTATTTTGTTCCTTATATATTATGTAGCTTTAAAATACATCTGAATTTAAGAAAAATAATTTTTTTGTTGTTGTTGCTTAATGTTTTTCATCTATAACCTGCAACACTAGCTACATTTCAAAAACAAAACCCGAGATAAAACTATTTGTTAAACAACTCCCTGGACAAATGTTTTTTGTTCATTCTGACCAAAAGGAGCATCCTGGAAGCCTGTGTCCAGATGCCGCAACAACTGTGGCAAAATGTAATGTGCAGCCAGCTAATTAGAACTTGGTTTTATCTGGCTATTTCTGTAGGTGAAATTTCAGCATCTCTTGGCAAATAACTAGGACTGACTAGTTAGCAGAAGTGCTGCAGTGCAAGGACAGTAGACTGTAGGACCTGTGTGGTTTTGAGAAGGATGCTGGACAAGATGCTGCATTTCACAGTCACATAGGTCGTCTTTTCTTGCAAAAAAGACTGTCTGCCATCTGGTCTAGGCATGGTATCTTAAACTCTACATTCAGCAAAAAAGGCTTTTATTTAATTCCCATTTACCAGTAGTCTAAAAAAAAAGCATGCCTTCGAACTTGCATGAGCTTTGCTTTCTGAGGTTTCAGACAGATTTTTAGCCCAGAAGACTTAGCTGCTCCTTCTTGTTTGTGTCTCTTCAAGTTAGAAATTAACCAGTTATCTTTCAACAAATCTTTATATTAAGAAGTAGTACAGTCTGGGCAGCAGGAAGGAAATTTATCCTGAATTTCTGTGGTCCCATCTTTGTGGGAAAAATATTTCCATTTTAATTTTACAGCAGGCTGTACTTGTACATAGAAAGAGTGGCAACTATGCCTGTTGGTAGAAATTTTCATAGCTTAGTACAGTTCTTCTGTCTTTTGTAATGTGAATAGGACATTTACTACTGTAGCCACATCACACACATAGATGCAGAGTGAAGAGTGCTAAGAGCAAGCACAGGACCATTTCCAGCTCAGCGGGATGTAGAGTGCTCCTGGTTTGTAGGAGACATGGTGAGATGGTAAAGACTGACTGTAAGGGCAGGAAGTGGTGTATCTGGATGACTTCTGTGGTGACAAGAAAAATAGCTGCTCTCCTGTCTTCTGCCTGAGAGTGGAGCACTGAGGAATTGACAGCTGAGTGCAGGGGAGGCTTGCTTTCTGGTCTGGCTCAGAGATTCCTAAATGTGACATATTTAGGCATCACAAGTGGCGTGAACAAAGAAGAGGCTCAAGCAGCTGGAGCTGACAGCTACTGCCATGTGTAGGAGCCAGGTAGCAATCTCCAGCCCCTTTTCCCCACTCCTACTCTATACCTTGCTCTGTCTCCTTCCCTGCCATGGGAGGGTGGCTACCTGTCCCTAGGCACCTCCCAAGTAATCCTAAAATCTTTTATTTTATCCTGCTTGTTGTGGCTCTGCAACATGCACCAGTAGTAGCGCAGGCTGAGGAGAGCAGGTTGCCAGCACTTCAGTTTGTTGGCATTTCGTGTCCTTTCTGTGCCTGGCTGGAGAAAAGATGTATGCCCAGGACTGGCAAGCAGCTGCTGAAAGCAGCTTGTACAGCACAAATGCTAGATGTATTGCCATCTGCCTTATCCTTGGGACTTCTGTTATGGCCTAGAGGTATACAAATATGTGTTGCATACTTTTATTATTCCTTATTTCACAACTACTTTAGATAGGCTTTGATCAAATTATTAGGCATCACGTTTAATAAGTACACGGTAGAACACAGAGATTTTCCTCCCCAGTATTACTGCTACTGAAGATTACTGTAATACCTAGCACTTTAATTTAAAGCCTTGTCATACTCTAGATGTAGAAAGTCTTATTTGAAGGGAAGCTATCTGGCATTGGGGTGATTACTCTGATTCCATATAATTCATGCCTCAGAAATCAGTGGCATTGTGCCAGTCGAGAAGGGTTCCAAGATCTACTTTGACTTCTGAAGTTATAGTAGAAATTTTCAGGACATTACATATACTCATATACATTAATTTCTTTTGCATTAACAAGCCTTAGGCTAGATACTTGCCTGCATTTTAATGTCTGTCCAGATTAGTTTAGTTAAAGAAAATGGCATGAATTTTATGTTCATATAAATTTTTTTTTAATCAGGTATTTGTAGCAGAACTGTTGAAGGAAGAAGACTACAGCAGTGGGTACACTGTAGAGATGAAGCTGATTGAAAGGGATTATTTTGCAACACAAATAAGTTTAAGGTACCTAGATGAAACATGCATGACTGTGGAACAGACTATCAAACATACCGTGTGGGTGGATAAGTAGGGCTTTTCCCCCAGAATTTTTATATAAAATGAGAAAATTAAAAAGTAAGTGTAAATTCACAGTATCATGGTTACATTGCATGAAACTGATCAGATGATTTTGAACAGTTCTAGAGCTGGACAAATATTTCACTCTCTAGCTTGCTCATTTGCTACTACTCTCTCCTTCAGGTCTATGGGGCAATGTCTTTAGATTCATAAGATATGAATATCTTGCAGACTTTAGGTTCTTCCTGGGTTCATAGTGACTGTAACTCTTAACATGAGTAGGAGTGACTGATTTCTAGCCGAACTATCTTACAGACCCCACTGTCCCACAAATGGGTGTCCTCTGTTTTCTTGCTTCCATGGAGTGTCTCACACCATTGAAGCCACCTTTTGCTGAAATACTGGAAGTACCAGTCTTGGTGACTTCTTCCATGAGGTTTTTGAAGCTTGCTGATTTAACTTTAAAGCTGAGACTTGTTTTTAAAAACGTGAGCAACCCCCTGCTCCCCTTTACCCTCACCCCAGTTACATGGAAAGTTTTGCAGAAATTATAGCATGATAGCAAAAAGGCAGAGAAGTACAGTGTGCTAATTACTATAGCTTTAATGTACTATAGGGTGCAGCCTGGCTTATGACACAGGTGTACAAATTTCACAACATTATCATATTGCTTTTCTTGACAGTTTTAAAAAATTTAGATTAATATTCTCTTTGTTTTTACCATGCCTTTTAGACCAGACCTATTTTCATTTTTTTTCTCTTTGCAGATATTTTCAGCATATTTTTAGCTGTTTCAGAAATCCGTTATCTTTTCTTGCCATTTGTGATGTTGAAAATGTAGTTCTTCCTCACAAAAGAAATTATAATTTGATATTATTAATATATAATCAGTATATTAATATATTTGGTGACGACTTCTGCAGATATCAAAAGAAATCAGTCAGAGAATTAGATGGGTGGATAGTGGCAGAAAAAGTGCTCTATTTATCTGATGTCAGCAGCTGCTGTTTTCTACTTTGGCTGGCTATTGGAAGTGTTTTTCTTTTCAGTGTTTTTGCAAGACAGCATAGGTGTTAATGCCAAATGATTTTTGTTTTTAAAACAAAGTATCGTCTGAGATGTCATCCCAAACTTACAAGTCATTAAGAGATTGTTCTGGTGAAGTTTGAACTTGATTCTCCACATTCTTTGTTGTGTTTCTAGACTTGATTTCTTGGTCTTAACTGAGTGTTGAATAAGTTGACTGCTCATTGAGCATTTTGAAAGATTTGCCATTCATGGCATCTTTAACATTTTACAATATGCACTTGAAATACTTATAAAATTTCCCAGCTTAATAGTTTTTTTTATATTATATAATTATGTTATACTGACATATCAGTATACGTATTTCTTAATAACATTTTGTTGTTGTTGTGGGAAGATTGATATGTCTTATTGTAAAAATTGCTTTGTCAGCCTGCCTTCTGATGGATATAACTTTTTTTCAAAATCAGAGAATGCATGTTTTCCTTGGCCAAGCACAATGTGAAGTGCCACAACATCTTGATACATTGACACAATTCAATAGACACAAAATCTATGTTTTTAATGTTCTTCTCTCTCCTTCTGCAGTCCTTGACAAATGTTTTCAGGTTTATTCTTTTAATGTTTACCTACTGTGCTCCTTATTACTACAATGACATATTTTTTCTTTCAGTGGGAACCAGTATGTGATATAAAGCATCTCCTGGTCACACTGTAGTGTATTTTCTTAGCGAAAGTTTCTTTTTTACTGCATATGTTAGCTTTCTAAAATAAATGAGACTGTGCTGTTCTGGACAATGCCAGGTGCATAGAATTTAACTTTGACAATAACTTGCAGTGCATAGTTCAGATGATGAATTTCCATAATTTTTATATTAATTTGTAATTACAGATGAAGATTTCAGAAGTAAAATGTTTGTTTTCCTATTCTCCAAGAAACAGCAAGTTGGTTTAAATATTGAATGAAGTGCATCTCATCTTGTCACATTTGTTATTTCTAGAAGACCTTTGTAGTTTTTGTGCTACAGGCAGCATGGTGTCTTGACATGTAGGACTGGAAGGCATAACCTTCAAGTCCAGGCCTACTTTGCTCATGACTAATGCTCATAACACTCTCTCTTGCAAACTGGCATGTTCAAGCTGAAAATTGCAGAAGGTCTTTTCCTTACCCTTTCCCCGAGTTCATATGTTATCAGTGCTCTCAAATGCTGTTGTCAAGCCTTGTAATCAGACAATTAGCAACTTCCTGCTTATTTTCGTTCAGTCAGTATTTGTTTGGTCTTGTACCAAGGTCAGCCTTAAATTGATTTTTTTTGTGTGTCTTTGTACATAGTTCTCTAATGCATACTGGCAGCAACATTGTTCCTTCTTAAACCATTCTCATTTTCTCTGACAAGATCTGTTGCTGTCCCTTCATGGTGTTTGCACTGACCCTAGGAGCTTTAGGCTGCATGATCTGTTTAGTAACCCTTTTTTTTTATTTTTCATTGGTGCCTAAAGTGACATGTTGAATTACATATATGTTTCAGCACTGTTGTGGGCAGCAATATTAAAGTTTTGCCAGGTACCCAGAAAAATGTGCTGTTTTTCTATGGCTGTCCTGCACTGGTGACTTATCATCATGCTGTTGCTTACTGACAGATCTGGATTCTTCTCTTCATGTTGGAAATGATTGAAGAGAAGCCACATAACTCCCACTTTAAACAATTCCTTACCTTGCAGAACTTGTGGTAGTCTCCATTTTCTCAATTTCAGCTTTCCACAAGTACTTGATCCATTCATTTGCAATGAAGCAAAATGAACGTGTTTCATTTTGAAGGAGCTCCTTTTGCTTTAGGAAAAGTTTTATGGAAAAAAGGGGATACTACTGCAATGACTCTTAAAATATTGTTCAAGTTTAATGTGTTCTCCTCATGAAATATTCCACCTTAAAAACAGATTATATTGTTGAAAAGTTTTGAATTATGTTCAAAGGTAAGTCCTTGTGCTTGTTTACAGTACTGTGAAGAGTCTGTATGGATGCTTTTAAATGTTTCTTAAACCTTAAACATATGCCTTCTCCCACCCTCAAAACAGAAAAAGGTCAGAATGAAATGTCTTATAATTCTTTTTAAAAATCTTTTTTTTGTGTGTGTGTGGTCAAAGAAAGATACACATAGCTGTTTAATTTGTCTCGTTGAATTATCCTGTATTTTTAAAATTTTCAAACACAATTTTCCCCAGGGAAATAAAAAGGGGAAGGAAGGGGAAGAAGTATTTTGAAGATTTTCCAGAGAATATTTTAATCAGAGAAAGTAAACAATAGAGAGGAGATATTAAATTAAATGGACAGTGCAAAAAATCATGTTATGTCATAAAATGTGTGGTGGGTTGACCCCAGCCAGTGGTCAAATACTCATCTAGCTTCTCACTCACTTTTGAGGGTGGGAGGAAATAGAAAGAAGGTGAGAAAACTTGCAATAAAGACAATGACAGTTTAATAAGAAAAGCAAAAGCTGGGTGCACAAGGAAAGCAAAAGGAGGAATTCATGCACCACTGGCAGATGCTATTCCTGGAAGCAGGGCCTCAGCAAGGGCACTGGTTGCTTGGGAAGACAAATGCCAGAACCACAAAGGTCCCTCCTTCCTCCTCTCCCTGAGCTTTTGTTGCTGAGCAAGATGTCATGTGATATGAGATAACGCTTTGGCCAGTTTGGCTCAGCCGTCTTGGCTATGTGCCCTTCCAGCTTCTTCCTCACCCCCAGCCTACTCAGAGGGGCAGAAGGGAGAAGAGAGAAAGCCTCAATGCTATGCAAGCATGCACTGTTCAGCAATAATCAAAACACAGGTGTGTTACCAGCACTGTTCTAGCCATGAATACAGAGCACAGCACCCTAAGGGCTGCTATGTAGAGAATTAATTTCATCCTGGCCAGAGCCAGTACAATGATAAATACAAATACCATTTAGAAATGTTAATTTCATAGACTCTCAACATTTCAGAATGACTTTTGTTAGTCAGTTGAATATTAGATTTTTTTTTTTTTCCTTTCCAACTGAAAAATAGCAGGGCCATCCACTGCAGTTTTCCACTTCTCAGAAATTCATTAGTTTGTTACAGCAATGCATTTTGGAACAAGATAATCAAGTGTTTTGTTAAGATCAGTTTCATTATTTTGCTAGGAGTTGTTATCAAAAAGTAAATGGAAATTTTTCTTTGAAGATGTAACATCTAAATGTTGGTCATGTAGTACAGAGATCTCAGTTAATGTAGGCAAATCCCTTATTGTAACCTCCCATTTGTCTTCCTCTGTCCTTCGCATTTTCCTGTAATTCAGGTTTACAGCATTTATTTACTCTGTCCTCACACCAGTGCTGTGCTAAAGACCTGATTTTTTTTCATCCATCTCTTTCCATATGCTAACACACCTCTTTTCTCAACTCCTTCCTTCCCACCCTTTTGGCAAAGGGCAGTCTTCTTTTGGTCATCTGCAATGTCTGTGCCTATACAGATAATACTTTACAGTACATTGCAACTAAGTTTTCTTCTTTGACTAATGAAAGATAGAGCTATTTTTGCTTATAAGTCCAAAGGCTGAAGGCTTTTACTTTACCACCACTGGAGTTTTCTGAAACTCTTCTTCCTCAGTTATCAGATGAGTTTGTGTTCTGTAAAGGTAACCTATTTATATTAATTTAATAAACAGAAGCTTCCATCCTAGATGTAAAACTAGATAGTGACCATCATGATTACGATGTTCAGGAAGAGCTGTTATAAATTTGCTAATGATTTGAATTAAGAGTCGATAAAAATATCTCAAGTTAGGAAAGATCTGAGGGATCTTATAACCCTCTGCTTTCACCAAAGGAAAGCTTCTCTTGTTTCAGCCATCACTGAAATGCTCCTTGTAGGCTGGAGAACACAAATCATCCCTAAGAAACATAGGTGGAGCTATGCACTGCACTTGTGAGACTGGCTCCGGCTCTCTACAACACATTACACTGATGTTTGATGTAGTTTGCCTTGCCTTTGTTTGTACACGGTCTAGTGCTCATTTTCTAAACCCTAAGAAACGTTCCTACTTACTGAAGCAAGGCCTGTAAATTCTTACTTAAAGTTGTACTTTTGTCAGCCAATGCATGGCAGGTGCCAAATGTCGGTTCAGAGGGTATTAGCTAGGTAAAACAGTCTTTTCTCAATATTTATAGCCAGGCCTATTTTGAACCAATTGCTTTACAGAAGTATACTTAGTAGTGGCCTGCTCAACCTCAGTAGAATGTTTTCTGGAAAAAGTTTCCTACTGATAAAAAGAGATACAGTCTGTCTGCTTGTCCAAACAGCCCCAAATTTGTACAAACAGTAGCTACTGCAGAATATTTGCAGGTGGAAAACTGAGACGTGTTGTGTGAGACTTCAGATACCGTGCAGATACCTCTGCTTGTCTGTAAAAAACGTGACATTCTATCTCCAGAGGTAGTCTTAATACCTTTAAGTGTTTTTAATAATGTGCTCTTAATTCTTATCTTTTATTGCTATGCGGTGGGTTCTTAATTCAGCTTGTAACACAGCCTATTTTGAATAACACATAAGCAAATTAAACATAGTAAAACCCAGTCACCCACACACCTTGCTCTTCTTTAAACCTTTAGCCAGGAAAACACTGCAAAGTCAAAAAGTAGCTTGCCCTTTTCATTTAAAAAGTTAAAGGTGTGATTTAAAGTCCCTTCATTAGGGTTAGTTCCTAGCACTTGTGCTGTCTCTGCCATACAGTACTGTCAAGGTCTGGATTGCTACTGATGTTGGAGCTGTGGAGGTTTTCTCCTTCCTTTTGTCCAGAAGCTTGGAACTGTCACTAATGTTGTGTACTAACTAAGGAGGTGTGCAAAACCTGCTGCAATATCAAAAGCAAGAGGAGAAGAATGTTTACAGGTTTTAATTAGCACAGCAGCTAAGTCATGTTGTTACGTTGCCATTGTTATTGTGGATATGTGAATTGCAGGGTTCCTATGCCACTGCATACAAGTTGTAAGACTAAGATGAAGGGGGATTTTTTTGACTCAGTTCTTGGTTTTTTTGTTTTAAAAAAACTGGAATAAAAGGAAAACAAGGCCCAGTGTTTTATACCAGCTTTCAGATGAGTGTGAAAGCAGATTTTAGTGCTTCTGCTAAATTTACTACAGCAACTTGGTATAATGAAAACATGAGTTGGAAAATGCTAGTAGGAGGACAGTGGGAAAAGAAGATACTATGACAGAACTGAGTAAGTGGGTTCAAAATATCTTTCTTGTATTTAAATTCTTCCTTCTATTAAAAAAAAAAAAAAAAGCTGTTTCAATTTAAAAAAAAATTTCCTTTCAAAATCAGTGTTGATATAAAGTATAACTCATATGGTGTATGGCCCACATTCTCTGTTTTAATGTGGCACTTTCTACTATTCCTTTGTTTTATATTTGCTATATTTTCTGAGCCTGCCTTACAGATGTATTTTGATGTAATGGATATGTATCATAACCAATAGTTTTAAATTGTGAAGTGTATGTTTTATATATTGACAAGTAAAAGCACTCACACATTTCGGTTGAATTGTTTAACAAATGTAGTTTCTGTGATGCTTTTGTGTTCTGTGTTTTTAATTCCTAGTGGAATAGCAGTTTATTGGAGGAGAAACTGCACTGAGCAAACAGGTAGGAGAAAGCCTTCACAGAGTAAATAAACTAGATTAACCTGACACTACATTGTTAATTGACATGATAATGTTATTTCAGTTGTCCCTAGACATATTTCAGTTACATAAACAGACATGGTCCTGTGGGTTTATTTAGGCTTTTGCAAAACAAACAAATGAACAAGCAAGCAAAAAACCAACCAACCAAAAGGACAGACCTCCTTATTGCCTAAGTACACTCAAGAAATTTCAAAAGAAAAGTAAAAAGTGCTAATGGTAAGGACAAAACCACTTTTCTCATGCTGAGAATCCCTATATCTTCTGTGATATAGTTTATGAGGTGCCAACAAAGGTTAATTGTCATTTTTCATTCAGGGAAATCTTTCCCTGTCCCACCACCTGCCTGTCCCACTGAACAAATATGGAGTATATGTATGATTTTTTTAATCTTGTTTCTATCTTCAATCTGGCATGCTTTTCTTTCTTTTTACTAGACAGCTTAAGAAGTGTCTGTAAAATCTGACATGTTTACATGACTTCATTAATTCCCCTTTACTGCTTGACATTCAAGTGTAGCATCAATTCCAGCATAAACAGCAAAAGAGAGATGGAAACAATGTTTGGCAAGAAACTAAATAATTTAGAAAGTAGGATATTTGAGCTGGAAAACCTTAATGAAGATCGTGCTGAAGGAGAAGACATATCTGAATGTCATGAATAGGAATTGAGGTCCAAACTTTCAGGGTCTGAGGAGATATACAGGAGATCACACAATCCTTCAGTTAGTTGAAAATTAGCTCATACAGTGTTGTGGGGTCTGTACAAAGGGGTGCTTTAGTCTCTTAAAAAAAATTAAAATAACTTTGGGACAAGTGTGGCAGATCTATTGTATTTTTCCCACTTTTTTTTCTTTTAATGAAAGGATACTGTGATGCAGGTGAAAATAATACTTATCTTTCAAACTTTCTTTTTATGCATTTCTGAAACCTAAAATTGAACTAAATGGGCCAGGCACATACCTGTTGTAGCTGGAGAAAGATTATACCAGAAAGCATAACTAAATTATTTAATCCTGTCTTCTGAAGGTAAAAATACTTTGCTCAAACATCTGCCACTAAACCCAAACCATGCAAGTCCTGTGGATGTTGGTGTGTAGCACAGAGAACTGGGGAGACCAGGATGCTGCCAGCACTTGCAGCTTCAATACTGGTAGGGAATCAATCGGGCCTCCATAACATCAGAGGTAATCCCAATTCCAAACCACTGCATGGTTTGCTGCAGGGGAAGCTGCAAAAGAATTTCTGTAATTCTCTAAGAATTTTTTCCTTGGTTCGATGTCATAGAATCATAGAATCAGAATCATTTAGGTTGGAAAAGACCTTTAAGATCATCGAGTCCAACCATCAACCATGCCCACTAAACCATGTCCTGAAGTGCCTTGTCTACACGTTTTTTGAATACCTCCTTATCTTCTCAATTACACAGCACACTGACTTATTCTACCAGTGCTCTGTTTCTAGCTATAGAAATTGGTGTAGCTCCATTTCAATCAGTGAAGCTGTGCAGGCCATTAGCATTTGAGGATTGGTACTTTATTCTAATGCGTAGAATGAAATTTTTCATAGGATTCATACTTCTGTAGACTTAGGCGTAGCATGCTGCATCTATTCCCTTCAACTACTCCACATTTTCAGTTTAAATAGAGCTGATACTGAAAATGTTTCCTCTCAAGTACCTCAATGCTGTGCCACTACTGACCCATAATTGTATGTTTATTTCTCAATTATGTAAATCCCTGCACTCTGACTGGGGAAGGTTTGATTTGCATAATTATTAGATAGTTATTTCCAAATAACCATGAAGTGTCTATCAGATATTTCCACGTTAACTGGCTACAGCCATCAGACTGTCTTTCCCTTAAACCCATGCCAGAACTTCTTGTTTCCATGCCTACTATGTCTGTCTTTGCCTCAGAAATTTAAATGCCACTTATCTTCAAGAAGAAATCACTATCTCAGAAGAGGAAGAAGAAGTAAAGACTTGACAGTAACCTAATCAATTAAGACTGGCTGGCTAATGCCTTGGTGCTTCCTTCCCTCTCTTCCCTTACTTTCCTCTCTCCATCCATTCAGCCCTCTGGTCTAGGGGACTGTGTTGTGCATTTGAAGAAATGCAACTGCTTTATGTATCAAAAGCCTTGAACAAAACAAAAGAACCCTTTCCAGAACAAAATGTAAGAGGTAATAATAATGAAAGGAAATTGCTATGAAGTCAAGTTTAGGGCAACAAGTTTTGTATATATAAGATTAGAGTTAAATAATCAATATGAAAAAGAAGATTCTGTGAAACCAATAAATTACAGGTTGGATGCTAGCTGGCTATAAGTTGTAATAAAATCCTTTTCTGGAAGTTGAAATCTTCAATTTTGATGTGATTCGAAGTCTGAACATTAGTGTTGTGGTTTAACTCCAGCCGGCAATTTAGCACCACAGCCTGTGGCTCACTCCCCTGTCCCCTGCAGTGGGATGGGGGAGACAACTGGAAAAAAAAAAAAGTAAAACTCATGGGTTGAGATAAAGAGGGTTTAATAGGACACAAAAGGAATGGAAAATAATAATAATATTAGTAATAATATTAAAAAAAACTGATGCACAATACAATTGTTCACCAGCCACTGACCAATGACCAGACAATCCCTGAGCCATGGTGTCCCTCGGCCAACTCCCCCCGGTTCATATGCTCAGCATGATGTCACATGGTACGGAATACCCCTTTGGCTCTTTTGGGTCAGCTGTCCTTGCTGCATCCCCTTTCAGCTTCTTGTGTGCTCCCAGCCTCCACTGGCAGGGTAGTATGAGAAGCTGAAAAGTCTTTGGCTTTGTGTATAACACCACTTAGCAAGAACTAAAACACCAGTGTGTTGTCAACACTATTGTCGCCCTAAATCCAAAACACAGCACTACACCAGCTACTAGGAAGAAAATTAACTTCATTCTAGCTGAAACCAGGACAATTAGAAACCATTAAACAGGCAAAAAGGTTTTAATCACATTGTGAAAACTGATGGGAAAATCTAATAAAAATGCTGTATAAATGGTTTATTCTTTTTCACAATGTGTTTAATTATGGTTAAACCCATAGTTTTTCACAGCCCATCTAACACTGATTAAAACCAATTTATGATCATGTTTGTCAATTGTCTTGTGGATTGGATAGTGTCTTGGTAGCTTAGAGCACTTTTTTTTTTTAATTAAAAAAATACAGTTAAGTAGGTTTTAAATCAGTTGAAACTCATTGTAAGAGATAAAGATCATCAGCTTTTTCTAAAACCTATATTACCTGGCTTGAAACAATTAGAGAGAATGGGCATCAAGGAAGAAAATATTGAAATGCCTGGACCAAATGGCACAGGACACATGATCACACTAGTCAGCTAACCAGATACTGAGGAAAGAGTTATCCATTGATGATGTCCATTAATTTTGCAGTGAGTATCATTTCAGAGCATTCTAATTGACAAGGAACTGAGGCCTTTTGCTGGGAAATGAACCGCCTAGGTTTGCAAAATAGGCCAAAAATTTTGATATAGGCACTGATGTTCTGAATAATCAAACCCGTTATATTATCTGTGGCAGAATTACAGCTATTTTTACTAGCCAATCAGCAAGAGTTGCAATGAAGTTTGGTGTCAGAGTCTCATGAATAGCCCTTTTGAATTATGTGTCTTTTAATCATACAGCTCATGATATTCGATATAATCTGATATGACTCAAAATTTGTAGTTCTTTCCTACTGTGTTGGAGTCATGAATATACGAAGCTTAGAAATCTGGTGCTGTTGCAGTTGGATCTTGGGCCCTATATGTTGGAAGAAGTTTATTGCAAAGACTAGGAAACTAAGGCCTGTGCAATGAAGGTTGTGCTTATTTGCTAAACTTTCTTCCACCTTACAGTCACAAACTTATTTTCTGAGGCCCTGCCAGGTGCTGATTCTCTGCTTGCATGAGGCTTCTTGAGGGACTGTATTTTCTACCTGTTATTTCATTCAATTCTTTTAATTCGGTGCTATTATATAGCATTAGCAGCAGTAGTAGATTTCCATTACAGTGAATTGAACAGGATGTTATCGCTGTCGTTATTATGCATGCCATATGTACAATTATTCCACTTAGTTTAAATTTTAATTGAGCAGAGAGAAAGACTTGTTTGCAATTAGTAAGAGGATTTTTTTTCTTCCTCCTCTTTCCACTTTCAACAAGGGCTTATTTGTACTAGAAGCCAGACTAACCAAAGGCGAGCAACAGAACAGTCTACATTTATTCTGAAGCTGACACAAAAGAAATGTTTCCTGGTTTTATTATTACTTTCTTAGCAGAATTAATCCATAAAATGAATTGGTTACCCTGTTGGTGTCCCTCTTTTTAGAAAAGATTTCCATATTTTTAACTTGGTAAAAAAGAAAATAAACAAGGAAATCAATGTTTTCGAGCATTAAATATAGTCACAAGTTAACTTAGCTACCTTTTGTGTTTGTGTTTTGTTAGGTTTTCTTTTTTTTTGTTTCCCAAATGTTCTTCAAACTCTTCTATGCAATTTTCTTCATCATGTAGCCAGTTCCTATGGTGTCCATCAATGCGATGATGAGACTGGTGCTTTATCGGAGTTACAATTTGCCTTATGGTGTACAGGATTCTGTGTGTACCTGTGTCACATTTGTGCAATGGTGCTTGTGACTTCTGAGGTCAGGGAGAAAAACCACCTAGAACATAACTGTTTCAATTTATAAAGACATTAAAAGATTAACACATATTCAATTTCAGATAAATGAAAATTGACTTTAGCATATTCATTGCTTTAAGCTGTGGCTGTCAGATACTAAGTATGAGAACCTCATATGTTGCAGGAAAGCTTTATAGGTAATTTGTTTATTGTTTTAAACTGACACCTTGTATAGCCCCTGCTTAGACTCTGCTTAGGAGGTGTAATACATGTAACAAAAAACTTATAGTCTAAATGTAGCTACAAAGTTGTAGAGCTGAAGCATCCCATGCTTCTTTCTGGCACTGTGGCTGAAAGTAAGATATATTTTTATAAAGTTTCCACTGAACCAGACAAAGGTTATTGGGTTATGAGAAAATTCAAGTTAGATAATAGTGTAACACAGAAACTTAAAAAGGTTCATTCTTTGCAGAAGGCCCAAATGTCTTTTGTTTAGTTCCTTTCCCCCTCCTTTTCTGAATACTTTCAACTCCAGCCATCAAAGATTATTTATTTTGTTGTTGATTCTAACATGCAGTTTCACTATTTCTCTACTATCTCCTGCTGTGTCTTCATTTAATAGGAATATCAGAAGGTTAAACAAGAAGTATGTATTGTCAGAGAAAAAATTTTACTCATGACATGAAAAGAAAGAACTACTGAATCAACACAGGATGCGTATTACTGCCCTGGAACAAAAAGTGAAAGATAAAGCGCAAATGATAAGGGCCACAGATGTCTATGAAATTGCCCAAGAGCACAAGGCTGCAATTTATTTCAAGAGCAAGAGGCAGCAACTTGCTTTCTCAAAAGTCTTTAAATTAAATGGTGAACTGTTAAGTCCTGAAGCTTTTTAAAAACTCACTGCTGAAGGGAAACTACTTTTGAAGTGTCATGATATCTAAACACCTATTTAGTTGATCAGCATTTCTGTCGAATACGAAACACATATATTTTTGGAAATTTTAGTTCATAAATACTGACTTAGTTATCAACTTCAAAGGGCAAATACTACTAATAAAAATGTAGCAGTGTTTGATTTCCCCTCTTCTATTGAAAGCTACAAGAAATCTGAAATAATTCTTTTCCCCACTTCTCTCTTGTAATAAAAAATCTGTGTACAGATCACAGCCTGCTCTAGGACCTTGACTCTGTCACAGAGAATTGAGCTCTGGAGGTGACCATCCTTCATCGCTGCCCAAAGATCTTTCTCAAGCTGCAGCAAGGGTACACATTTCAGTTATGGTACCCAATATGGGTATTCTGTACCGGGCACTGACTGGATTGTTGGAAACTGCCTGTGCAACTTGTGAGCTTTTAATATAAGCATTACTTTCTTGCAGGGCTTCCAGGCTTGCTGCTAACTTGGATTTTGCAAGCTAAAGAATGACCTAGGAGCTAAATGCTTTATCTCTTATTGCTGATTCCCCAAGCTTTCAGTCCCCAGTAGTGCTAAATTTCAGTGTTAGTTTATATTTCCATTTCCCTGCCATTAGTCCAAAGTTTCCTTTCAGAACAGATTGGAAGAGTCTCCTGGGAAAAAGCAAGCCAGCAAAAAGAACAAGACAAACTGTAAAGGCCGAAGTAACTGTGAAATGTATTTCCAGACAATTTCTGGAAGTAGGGTGCTTTGCAAATATCGTTAATGAAGCAAGTCTGTAGTTCACTGTGTTCCTGTTTTATAGGCTGAAAGCTCCAAGGAGAGATGAAACATTTAATGGGAAAGATTAAACTAGAAGTCATAGTGATACTGCAACAAGAAAAAAAAATGTTGGGAAAAAATGAGGAAGCTCTACAAAACAGAGTTTAACATGTTGTAGGCTCTTTAGCCAAAAGAGGAAGATCCAGTACTGTCAATGTACAGCAAATTTAGGAGAACAGGACTATGGAAACAAAGCTGAGCTATGGCACTCAGACTTCTTTGGTGGGTTCAGGGAGGGCATTTTTCAATTCTAGTTGAAATCTTTCCTCTTCCTGTTTATGATTGTATGCTAGAGATGTCCTACAACTTTTGGGTAAGGGAGGCAGAGGAAAGGAAGACAACAAAATGATCCCTTGTTTGTAGTTCTTCTTCCTTTGGAAAGGATATAGGAAAACTCTTGCCATGTTTCTTGTGAAGAGTAAGTTGTCAAATTCATTAATTTGCTATAAAATTACTTTTCAGAGGCCTTAAAATTGCCTGATACAAACTGAACAACTGATCAAAGTGATCTTTGTTTTGCTGTAAATCAAGCTGCAAATAAAATGACTTCTTGTTTTTAAAGCTGGTTGTATAATATATTTCTATGTGTGCATGTCTAACCCAGACAAATTCTCCTTTGTGTTTATATTTATCACATTTAGAAGAGAAGAGAAACCTTCAAGGAGATCTTATAGCAGCCTTCCAGTACTTAAAGAGGGCCTACAGGAAAGATGGGGGGGGACTATCAGGGAGTCTAGTGATAGGACAAGGAGTAATGGTTTTAAACTGACAGAGGTAGATTTAGATTAGAAATCAGGAAGAAATTCTTTACTGCGAGGGTGGTGAGGCACTGGCACAGGTTGCCCAGGGAAGTTGTGGATGCCCCATTCCTGGAAGTGTTCAAGGCCAGGTTGGATGGGGCTTTGAGCAACCTGGTCTAGTGGAAGGTGTCCCTGCCCATGGCAGGGGGGTTGGAACTAGATGATCTTTAAAGTCCTTTCCAACCCAAACCATTCTGTGATTCTATGATTCTATGATGCTTATTCAGACTTACCAACCTGTATGTGATGTGGCACAGATCAAGATTAGGTACAAAACTCTTAATTCTATGTTGTAGCAGAGTTGCTGTCTAACAAAAACCCAACCAATTAACCAACAAACCAACCAACCAACCAAGACTAAAAAAATGAGGAATATCTTTGCTATTTCTACACCGTGAACAGCTGGGGAAATCTAGAGCAGTCATTTCAAACAGAGATAATTTTATTTGTCATCTCATACTAGCTGTTTGACCTTATTGTAGGTTTCAGTTACTGTGCAGTGATTCCTGGAATTTTATTTAATTGACTTTTTCTGTCAAACTACATTCATCTATGGTATCTATGGGGGGGGAAAAAAAAGCCTCATGTAAATTATGCTGTTATGATTTATGTATGTTGTGTCCAAATGCACTTGACTACTGTTGGCTTTTTGAAAGTATGTTTGCTGGACCATAACCACAGTTCTGGTTATTTTCAAGTAGACAAGGTCAGCTTAGCCAGTCATATCTCCTCAGACAATGCATTAATTCGTAATCATGTTATGCTGTTCTCTTTTTATAATATAAAAAAGTATAGTGTACTTTCAGTCAGGAATTGACAAAAACAATCAGGAATCTAGTTATGTTTTCAGCAAAACCAGAGTAAATTTTTGTTTATTCTTTCCTTTAGTAATTTTTTGCATAAATAAGCAAAAAAAAGAAAATGAAATTGTGTGGGATATTTGGCCACACTGAAGTGCCATGTGCTGGCAACACTGCTAATTTAGCAGCAGTGCAGTCTAGTCTAGTGAGTATTTGTGCTCTGTGATGCTGAACTGTGGAACAGGCAAAAACTCTGTATGCACACAGATACAGCACTAGGATGTGCTTCGGGTACTAATGAAAACTAAACAAAGCTCCCAAGTCCTCAGTTTGTCTGCAGATGGGTTACAGTGCAGACTGTAGAAGAAACAAGAGCCAGCTGAGTCACCTAGGGTACTGGAATCAGTCCTTTCGCATTCTGGTTTAACTTACCCTGCTTATCATATGAAGCTCTGTCCAGTCACTGCTAGATGTTTCTGGTGCAAACTCACTTGTTTAGATACAATTTATATACCTGTACCACTATCTGAAGTACACACATCTCAGATGCTGAGCCTCTGGCTCCACAAGGCTTAGTGTTGCCTTAGCCCAGAGCCATGATAAAGCTGCCTCGGAAGCGTTTTTGAAAATGTGACTACACTTTATTTCTTCAATATAGAATATTTTAGAGTGTTGTGAGAGTTTTTTTTTCAAACTTGAGGCAAATTTCTGAAACAGATCATTTCCTTTCAGACTGATCAAACCTGAGTACATTTCTAAACATTGTTTCAAAGGACATAAAAAATAATTTACCTATCCTTGTCTTCACTCAGTTATCTTCAAACCAGTTGCCAGTTCAGCACTGCAATTTACCCTTAAAAACTGGAGAACTGAGGACAAAGGTTTCCAGAAAACAGGCCATTCTTAGTAAACATCCAAACAACAGAGAGTATCAGCAGCACAGAAAATTTAACATGCCCTCCTTATGCTGTGTCTTCATGTTTTATCACTTTCAAATTAGCAGGAAAAGAGAGCATTTCTATCTAGCAAGCTTTGGCTCAAAATGGTAATAAAAATCAAGGAAAAAAATGTAAGTAAAATAGTCAGTGGAGAAACATTAAACGAAATTTGTGATCGTGTGATGCTTTCCAAATTATACCAACACAGTAGGGGATTTTTTGCCTCCAAATGATTGCCGTTTTGAAGGAAAAGGCTTTTGTTTCGGAGTCCTAAGGTGTATAGCAGATGGTACTGAACTGAAGCTGTGGATGATATTCACAGCAGAAAGAAAAAAGTCTTAAGATGATATTGACAGGTTGTACAGAAGTGAAAATGCATCCCAGTAGCTCAGTGAAAGATGCAGGAATACAGCAACAGGCTGAGGGATTATGAAAAAAACTAGACTAGAAGGGCATGTTGATATACACTTATTAACTAGTGTTTCATTAATTTTGAGCCCATCTGGAATAAGTCTTCTAACAAATGTGGAAAGCAGGGAGGTTGCTGTGCTTGTTAATTATAGGACTGGCTACCCTTAATCTTTCCATCCTACTGATGAGGCATGAATAGGCACTTTGTGACTATTAAAATCAATGCTTTTTGTTCAGTGTGATTTATGGCTATGAACTAAAAAAGTAATAAAAAAAAAAGAAAGAAATTACAGGTAAGTGAACTAATCAGCTTTTAGTTTATCTATGTTTAACTTGAACTGAAAAAAAAAATATAGATAATCCCCTTGTTCTTAAATATTCTTAAAAATGAAGTACATCCCAGCCAGATTGTGACCAGCAGTGATGCAGCTGTGCAAAGTTAAGTTGTCTAATAGCTATATATTTAACCTCCTGATGTCTCTTGAAGATACCAGGCCAGTCTTAAACTTGACTTCCACAGGCTTAACCTCACAAGCTGCTGCTGTAAAGCTCTGTTAATTCACTTTAAAAGTAATAATGCAGAGATCATTCTTTTTTCAAATATCATTGTCTGATTTGCAATAAACTGCTTTGAAGCTTTTGTTTTTCCTAGTTTCTCCTTTTTATTTATTTTTTTTTTTAAATGTCACCTCTCACAAAATTGCTGATGGTCATTCACATAGGACTATGAAGGTTTTGCATCAAAGGACTTGGTGTTTACTGAGCAGTTTTCTTGGCAGCAGTTCCCGGAGAAAAACTGTTGTCTATGATGACCCATGCTTACTGATATTCTAGCACTAGGAAAGCAATGTTAGCCTTTCAGGGCCAACAAACTGACTCTGCAGCTCTGAAGCCAAAGAATTTGGTCAGCTTTCCACAGGCACACTAGCAATTGCAGCAGTTAGTTGTATTTTTACAAAATTTAATTTAATATTATTTCACTTTTGTTCTTTTTTTCTAAGGATATCCATTTTATAATTGGTCAGTTTCTCCACTGATGAAACTGAAGTATAGTATATGAGTCTGGGCATTTCTTAAGTGAGATCATGACTGTCAAAATGTCTTCAGAGAAATCATTTGGATAAAACTCTTTATTCTATTCCAATGACAGGCACAGCTGTACTGCTCAATTATCTTTTATCTGTATTTTTTATAGTTGGCAAGAATTTGCACTGCTAGCCATTAAGCTACAGGGCACTAAATGGGTTAAGATGTTTTGCAGAATGTATTCTAAGATAATACTGGAATTGAGAGTGAGTCTATAAACATTTTTATAGGTCATGTAAATATTTATGAGGCGAGTATGATGATCATCCTTGGTAAATGTGGCCAAGGTTAGCAGGGGGTGCAGATGTTCAGTAAAAGATTCTACTTCTGTGTAAGATTTTCTGTCAGCAGTGAAATTTTTCATGAAACTAGAGGACTACAGATTTTAATTTCCCTGCAGACACCTTTTATATATTTATTGAAGGTGGAATCATGTAATACTTGACTCTTATGATACATACAGGCCTTCCATGATGTAGTATTAGGATAAATATATGCCACTCTGCCTTGTAGAAGAGGAAGCTGTCTAGAGCTTTAGTCAGTCTCTTTCTTTCCTTAACCTGTGGCCCCCCACCCCGCAATGAAAATGTCCTTAAAAGTAGGCTGTCCAAGTGACCTGTGTTTATCTCCTGCAGCAGGCTGAGTTTGTTGGGTCGCTTTTATTTAACCCTGCTCAGTGGGAAGCCGATCACCAGCTGCCACTCCTCCAAAGTGGCACAAATGCCATGTGATGCCTGCACAGCTGAGAGAGTAGGTTCTCCCAGGCCTGAAGGAATGAAAAGAAATACATTTCCCAAAGGATGTGGAAGAGTCTTTGCAAGCCTAGGAGATCTAGGCAAACTGTGCTTGTGCTTTGGGCACAGGCCAGAATGTGCTGTGTAGGTAGCCCTGACCTGTTTGGACCAGAGTTACAGTTTGAATTTTTTTCTTTAAGCTGACAAATTTCATTTTGCAGAGAAGAGGAAAAGGAAGAGAAAACTTGGAATAGTATGGATTTTTGCAGTTTCCCTAATTGATTGACAAATTATTTATGTTAGAGTTTTTGAACTTCAAATCTCTTTCTCAAGGTTCTGATTTTGTAGAATGGTTTGGGTTGGAAGGGACCTTCAGGGATCATCTAGTCAAACCCCCATGCCACAGCCAGGGACATCTTTCATTAGATCAGGTTGCTCAAAGTCCTGTTTAGCCTGACGATGTACGCTTTCAGTGATAGGGCATCCACAACTTCACCAGGCAACCTGTTCCAGCATTATGACCACCATCACCGTAAAAAATTTCCTCCTCATGTCCAATCTAAATCTATCCTCTTTCAGTTTAAAAACTTTGCCCCTTGTTGTGTCACTACAGGCTATGGTAAAAAGTCTCTCTTTGTCTTCCTCATAAACCCATCTTACATATTGAAAAGCTGCGATAATGTCTCCCCGGAGCCTTCTCTTCTCCAGGCTGAACAACCTCAATTGTCTCAACCTTTCTTCACTGGAGGTGTGTTCCAGTACTCTGATAATTTTCATGGCTCTCCTCTGGACCTGCTCTAACAGGTCCATGTCTGTTTTGTGCTGGGGATGCCAGAGCTGGATGCAGTACTCCAGATGAGGGTCTCACAAGAGCAGAGTAGAGGCGGGGAATCACCTCCCTCGACCTGCTGGCCACACTCCTTTTGATGCAGCCCAGGATATGGTTGGCTTTCTGGGCTGCGAGTGCACTTTGCTGGCTCATATCTATTTTTAAATCTACAGATTTCCCCAAGTCTTTCTTCACAGGGCTGCTTTCAATCCATTCACCCCCAGTCTGTACTGATATTGGGGAGATTGCCCTGAGCCAGGTGAAGGACCTTGCACTTGGCCTTGATGAACTACATGAGTGTCGCATGGATCCACTCCTCCAGGAGGCCAAGGTCCCCCTGAATGACATCCCTTCCCTCTAGCGTTTCCTAATGCTCAAAATTGAAGGTGAAAAATACTGTCCTGTATTAATGTAGACTGGAGAGGGAAAGGAAGGTTGGAAAGTGAGTTGGTGTGCTGTTTAAAGAAGGAGCTGTATTTTAGTTCTGGGTTTTTCTGTAAAAGAGTTTCCATCTACTGATACTGCAGGTATTTATAAGGGTGAAACAGCCTTATTCAGGGAGCAATCTGTGACAGTATTTATATTTCTGACTTACCATTTACTGGTACAAATGAAGTTCAGCCCTGCAGAAAGGGATCTGGGGGTGCTTGTTGGCAGCAGGCTCGATGTGAGTCAGCAGTGTGCCCTGGCAGCCAGGAGGGCAAACCGCATCCTGGGGTGCATCAAACACAGCATGACCAGCTGGTCAAAAGAGGTGATTATCCCGCTGTATTTAGTGACAGTGCAACCTCACCTTGTGTACTGTGTGCAGTTCTGGGCCCCACAGTTTAAGAAGGATGTTAAGGTACTTGAACGTGTCCAGAGGAAGGCAATAAAGCCGGTGAAGGAGCTGGAAGGCATGTCCTGTGAGGAGCGGCTGAGGACTCCAGGTTTGTCTAGTTTAGAGAGAAGGTGGCTGAGGGGCGACCTCATTGCTCTCTGCAGCTTCCTGAGGAGGGGAAGTCGAGAGGGAGCTGCTGAGCTCTTCTCCCTGGTACCCAGCGACAGCATCCATGGGAATGGCTCAAAGCTTCATCAGGGTAGGTTTAGACTGGACATTAGGAAGCATTTCTTTACCGAGAGGGTTGTCAAGCACTGGAACAGGCTTCCTAGAGAGGTGGTTGACACCCCATGCCTGTTGTGCCTTAAAAAGAGGCATTTGGATAATGTCCTTAATAATATGTTTTACCTTTTGGTCAGCCCTGAAGTGGTCAGGCAGTTGGACTAGATAGTCATTGTAGGTCCCTTCCAACTGAACTATTCTATTCTATTCTATTCTATTCTATTCTATTCTATTCTATTCTATTCTATCCTATCCTATTCTATTCTATCCTATCCTATTCTACGTTTGATTTCACACTGGAAAAAAGCTGAGAATATTTTACAGGAAGTTGTGGAATGGTGCTGAGTCAGGAATTTGACAGGCATCTTGAATCCTCATTGAAGTTAAAAAACAAAGAAACAAACAAAAAAACAAAACCAAAAACCAACCCCAAACACCTACTTTCAGTGATTTCTGTGCATGTGTATATGATAGGTTGTACACACACACACACACACATATATATGGATACATGCAACCCCCCCTCCCTCCCATATGTTATAAATGTGTATACACATATACACACAACCCCAACTTGCACGAGTATATCATTATTTTTTAAAATGAGATCTATTCCAGCTTTGAGATTTTTTACTACAACTGGAAAGAAAATAGCTTATATTGTAAATAAATTTCTGATTTAATATTTTGGAAAAATTTGTAAGCAGTTAAAGCTCTAGCCTATCCAGCTGTTCAACCTGACGTTGTATTATACCTCACATAAAAAAATCAAAGCTGTCATATTCATTTTAGAAAAGCCGGCAAGAGTAACATTGATATTTACAGTTCCATAAGGTGAAGCACTATCTAACACTTCATAATGCCAAACTTACCAGACTAGCTTTGCTGACTGAGGCTTTTCTGACTAATAAAATTGTAGTTGACAGATTTGATAATGAAATGTCAAACTCTCAAAAATGATTGAGAGCAAGACTGGAGAAACTGGTTGGGAAGGGGCATTTTCATTCTTTCCCCTTGTCTCCATCACTGCAAAGACTGCAAAATATTTCACTGGCAAATTTGATGCAGAAATACCTGTCATTTATCTGCTCTGGAAGTGATGTAAAGCCACCAGAGGCTCCCTCTGTAAATACTTATTATGAGTCTAATCATGTGGCCGAAAGTTAAACAGCAGTGCTCTGAAATAGCTGTCTAGAGCAAATGTCAAGCTGATTCACAAGTGGGCTCTGTCTGCTGCTGCAGCACTGGTTTCTGTTCTGAAGCTCAAACTTTTTGTCCTGCATGTTAAGAATATGTAGGGGAAAAGATATCTCTAACCTAAAGTACTTGCAGTACAAATTGAGTTTTTGTCAGTAACAAGCGTTAGCTGTAAGTCAAATGTAACAAATAAATTAAGCTGGATTTATTACACTGTTGCACCACTGAAATAGCTCAGTGCAGCCCAGGCACAAGTGCCATTCTTTTAATACCCTAACTGGCATTGAAATCAATGTTGGAAGGGTACAGAGCCCTCTTTCTTACCCTGCTGCAGGATATCTGAACTCTTTTGCACAAAACTGAAAACAGTGGGATGGCCAAGGTCTCATTTTTTCATTCCTAGGATTTTACAGTAGTCTGTGACTTGGGATGATACTTCTGGGAACAGTGGGCTCAAATGCTTGTGGCTGAGTAGAAAGTGTTGTGATTTACATTACAAATTGATGTTCCTAATGCTAAACTTTGTGTAATAGGGGGAAAAGTCACTTCACCATGAAGTATGATGACAAAACTACCTGTTGTGACAGGTTAATGCAAATATGTGTTCGGCCAGTTTTAAGTATCTGTGCTGTCTTGGGAGACATTGATGGGAAGGGTTTGCTTTGTCAATCTCAGAGGATCTACTCCTCACTAACAAAACAAAAGATCTTCTAGTAACATGCCTGAGCAGATCTTCTGGTGTCTGTGGAATCTGTCTCCTAAAATCTAATGAGCTTGGGCAAGATTTTTCAGGCTTGTGTTTCTGAATGGGAGAGAATTACAACTGCTGTAAGGTGCTCTGTGTATTTGACATTTAATCTCATAGAGAAATATTTTGGAAACAATTATCCTCAGGACTGTCACCAATGGAGTTGACTGGCTTGTCTTTTTCTGTTTTCTTTTTTTTTTGTTTGTTTGGGGTTTTTTTGTTTTTTTGGTTTTTTTTTTTTTTTTCTGAATTTGTTACAAATTTGTTTCTAACACTTTGAGTGGCTGTATTGCAAGTTGGAATGTTTTATGCTTTAGCCAAAATGTTAGTTTGGATAACGGTTTTGATATGTTGTTCTGTTTAGATCTCGTTTGTTCAAGCAGCTTGAACGATTACAATTCTTTCAAGTTCTTTCAAGTCCTTTTACCTAATAAATGTCCCATGTTACCTATCCCAGGTGTGACACTTCCTGTTCAGTTTCAAACTGCCTGGAGCCTTACTGGGCTGCAGGCAGTCATCAGCACATTGTCTGCTTCAGTAACCTTCTTTAAATCCCCAAATGTACAAGATTTTAAAGACAGTAGCTGCTTTTAGATCTAGAAAAAATTATTTTAAAACTTCTGACATCAACAAGTCATTGCCTTTGGGGGAAGGGGTAAAAGTAATACAGGAATCTTCAAATTCTTGAAAATGGGGATATTAGAGCTGGTATCAGCAAGCATGGCGTTCTGGGTAATGTCCTTTGCTGCTCAGAGAAGTCATTTCATTGAACCTGTTCTTTCTGGTTAGGGGAGCTCATCTGAAGAGATCTTAGTTTCTGAGAGGACTATAATGATATAAATGTGCCTTAAGAATTGATGCTCTTATTGTGGAAAATTTGTGACAAGTTTATGAATAATATGATTACTGTAATTCTACAAATGGTAGGATTGATGTCTCTGACCTTGAAATTATTTTAAACTATTTTAAAGGGAGTTTCAACCTAGAGCCACACCTTGGAAAAACTTATGTGGGAACTATTAGCAACAGTACTACTGGAGGGTTTTTTTTTTTTTTTTTCCCCAGGGGGTGGGGGTGCGTGGGTGGTGCTCTGTGTGTGTGTTTGGTTTTTTTTAAGTCTGTCTTTCACAACTGGGGGGAAAGTGTGACAAGTCTTAGTCTTAGTATGGTAGAAGAAGAACCATTTTTTGAGAGAATTTTAAAAAAGATAGTTGTTTTCTTACATTCTTACATTTATTTTTGGTTCAGTTCAAAAAAAGAAATGTCTACAGTGTATCTTACATTTCCTGTGTAGAAGATAAAAAAGTGAAAAAAAAGCACATCACATAATTTTAAACCATTAAAGGCCTATAGCTGTGTGTGTTTTGGTGAGTTTTTTGGCTGTTGAGTAAAATTTTTTTTTTTTTTAATTTAGTATTCCTAGAACTCCTACTAAAATATGCTTTAAAGCATCTCTGTGCAAAAGATATTTAAGATTTGGTTTTGATCTCTTTTTTTTGGATAAATTTTTCATTTATATCTGTGGTTTCCACTTCACAGTGATTTTTCTTCTGTTTCTATGATACCTCAGCCAGTTATCTCTGCTTCTATCTCTAATGATCCTGAAGGCTCAGCCCCTTTGCAAATTAATATTCTGTCTGCAATCACTTGTGCTACAAGGTATGGCACTTCACACATAAATGTTATTTTTTAAATTGTGAATATAGTCTGCACTATTCTCTGCTTCTGTAAGTTGTCATTGCCTATTAATAGCTTTATTCCTGGTAGTGATTTATCAGTTGATACATACATTCATATGTATGTCAACACATGAAATATGTGCCAGTAATAGATTGCCTAACATCCACGTTGACAGAATGTACTGCTTGGAAATGGTGAGTATTCATTCACACCTAACATTTTTCTGCTTGTTAAGTTTTCTTCCCTCTATAAATGTAGGATGCCTCCCAGTTTATTGTAAATTCTTTAAAAGCTTTTTTGTTGGATTATGTAGGTTGGCTGAACTCTAAGAATTGGATACTTGTTTAATACAGATAGCTTTTTCCCTGAGCCACTCTGGGACTTTAGAAAGGATCCAGTCTATTTGTTGCTCTGGGAAAGCCTTATCTGTACTTTAAGCAGAGTTTGTAAAATGATGCAAACAGTTAAATTCATGTTGTGCCTTTCTCTGCCTTCCTGCATGTTGCTCATTAATACATCTCTGCTGGAGTTATTTTTGTAGACACAAAAAAGAAAACAACTGAATTCCTTTTAAGTCCCCCCCCCCCCTCCCCTAACATAGAAGATCTACTGTAAAGAATGATCTGTGAAAGTTACTGTTAGCTTGTAGCATCATCAGAAATAATCAGTCCTAGTTTGGTGCTGAGCAGAACTTGCTCTAGAGTGGGTTTTATCTCATGCTGCATGGTTGATCAGTGTTAGAAATGTTTGCACTGAAAAGCTAAGATCTGGCTTTTTCTAGTGCTAGTAATGTTTGTTTCTGGCCTTTGTTGTGACATACTGGACCACTTTGTTTCCTTTATGACAAAAGATTTTGTTTTAGCAGTTCTAATATACCAGTATTTATCTGATAACTTTTCAATTAATAGCTTTGAAATATTACTAGATTACATAGATTTGAAAAAAGCTTTGCATAACTGGAATGTATGAGTATTAGTCACTGGCATTTATTAACTAAACTTTTCCAAAACACAGCCTAAGCAAACAAAATATATGATCAGGCATCTGTTAATTACATACCTCTATTGACATTTGTGTGAGATACATAGAATTATCTCTTGCCTTTACCACACACAAATAATTTAATAATCCCAAACTTTTCCCCACTGATTTCTTCATTTTACTCAGTCATTAAGTTAGATTTACTATCTACATAATTTATTTACTTTTAGTCTATTAAATATAATGAGCCCTGTGCTGTAATGCAGCTAGAAGGTTAGGCAGTAGAAACAATATTAATATAATTTTTTTGTTATTGTAAATTGGCTACTTCAGATGTACTCTGACACAGGCAGTTTGTCTTGTTGAAGTGAAAAATGCAGACTAGTGGGTCTGATCCTCATGCCACATGCCACTAAATTCCAGAAGAGTTTTGTTATGGGAGCAGCATCTACCCTCAAGCCTGAAAACATTATTCCCTGCAGCAGTGTCCTGAAGTAATACTTAAAATTAAACAAATTCTATTTTGAACTAAAAAACCTCAGCTGAATCTGGGAAGAGTGTATGTTGCTATAGAAGTGCAAGTTTTGAAATTATATGGAAACTGGTTTAGAGAATGCAGTATCTTTGGTTTTACTTTTTACATTGTGTAGGAAAACTTCAGCTCATCAGTCAATACCTTTAGCACTCCAGCCAGCAACTAAGCCCTACACAGCTGCTCGCTCACTCCCCTCTCGTGGGATAGGGGAGAGAATAGGAAAAGTAAGTGAGAACTTGTGGGTTGAGATAAAGACAGTTTAACAGGCAAAGCAAAAGCCACGCATGCAAGCAAAACAAACCAAGAAATTCATTCACCACTCCCCATCGGCAGGCAGGTGTTCAGTCGTCCCCAGGAAAGCAGGGCTCCATCACATGTAATGATTACGTGGGAAGACAAATGCCATAACTCCGAACGTCCCCCCCTTTCTTCTTCTTTCCCCAGCTTTATATGCTGAGCATGACATCATATAGTCTGGAAAATTCCTTTGGTCAGTTGGGGTCAGCTGTCCCAGCTGTGTCCCCTCCCAGCTACTTGTGCACCCCCAGCCTACTCGCTGGTGGGGTGGGATGAGAAGCAGGAAAGGCCTTAAGTCTGTGTAAGCACTGCTCAGCAGTAAATAAAACGTCTTGGCATTATCAACACTGTTTTCATCAAAAATCTAAAACATAGCCCCATACAAGCCACTATGGAAAATATTAACTTTACCCCAGTCAAAACCAGCACAGAGACAGAAGCTCTTCATGGCCAACCTCCAGTCCCTTAGTTTCTTCTCATTCAAAGCATGTAAACAATTTACGTTGTATTTGCTGATGATTTGTAAATCACCTAGTTAACATACTTGTGAGTAAAGAAGAGGAGGAAGGCGTATAGTATCTTTTTAATACTTTGGTGAAAGAAAAGTATTTTTTCCTTGCCTGCAGAGATTAAAAACTTTATCATGAATATGAAATTGTGATTCTTTTTTGTTTGCTTCAGGAAGTCCTGCATTGGCTGTCAGTCAGTGCTTTCTGGATTTTGTCATTTTTGAGCCAGGAAACATTCCAAATGGCACAGCTGCCTTCAATTATGAATTCTTAAGGTTTCCCACTAAGAATTTTCCTGAACAACTCTGTTCATATCTCTTATTATAGATTAGCAGGCTAAACTAATCGAATTTTTTGTGCCCCTAGTGATTTCTATTTTTCCCCTTGCTAATTTGATTTCTGAGGTGTTTTTAATCTGGACTGATATTTCTCAAAGCTTTTGAAGTCTTCCTCCTCCCTCTCTTCCACCCTTGCTTCCCAGTCACACCACCCAGCCTCTGCCCGTAAAATCAAGCCCAAGAAGCACCAATGCTGCTGTGGAAAACCACCTCCTGGTGACAAATGTCCTTTTCCTTGCTTACAGAATGTAGGCACAGTAAGGAGGTGGTGAGAGCAGGGCTGCTCGGAGGTGTCGAGCTGGGGGACCCTGCTTGGGCAACCAGCCGTCCACCCATCCAACAAGCCTGCTGTACACCTCTCTGGCCACAGAAAAAGAGGTTAATAGCCATACCATGGTGGAGGAGCAAGAAAAGTTCTGTGGATGAGAGCAGCAGCTGGAGTGTTTTAAAACCCACTTTACACTCTGCCTCCATCCTAGCTGAAAATGCTTTGTGGGATTTCAAATGCTGTCACATTTGTCTGGTGTATGCCTGAGGTTCGAAGAGAGTGAGACACTAAGGGAAGCCAAGGCTGTGAGATGCGTTGTTTAAGAAAACACAACTTGGAAAACAAGAGAATGTAATTTAGGGTTTTTTTTCTTTTGTACTACAGTATGAAGGAGAAAAAGAAAATCCATCTAAATCCTCAATTGCTTGCTCCATCAGAGCTTGCATAGTAGGAACCTTTATAGCAACAGGTTTGATTTCACCACCAAATGTCACAGCTCATTAAACTCAAGGAACGGTGACATCTCTTGCAAAAAGTGTTATGACACACACAAGGGAACATCTTGATCCTTCTTGTGTGTGTTCTTAAGACACTAGAGATGAAGGCTACAATTTTTCAAGAGTACTTGATGGCCAAGTGCTGCTGCTGTTGAGGTTAGTGAGATATTTAACACTATCTTCAACGGGGGCAGTGTGAGACAAGTGATACTTTTTGTGATGAAGCATTGGTTTCTTTTTATTTGAAGGAAAGGAAGGAAATATATGTATTTAAATATAAACAAATTTTGTAAGTATTACAGATACTGCATTTGTAGCAAAGTAAGGCATTGACAAGAGCAGCGGTGTTCTGGGCTGCACAGGCAGGGGGTATCTGAGCTGCCTCTGAATGTGCTGGTTTCTCCCTGCAGCGCAGTGCAGCACTTCACAGAGGCACTCGTTGAGGTATCAGAAGATGTGGTGCACCATCCCAGCAAACTGTCATTTTTTTCCCATACACCAGAATTAATCAGTTGTTTGGAATATGATGGGGTACTGTGGTTTGTGAGGAAGCATCCTCAAAACCTGTGTAGATGCCTGTCTGACCCTGTAAGGGAAACCTGCAGAATAGAAAAGCAACTCTTCCAGCAGAGAAGGGAATGTGCTAGGCATGGTTTCCTGAGACTTTGCCTCATAATGTTGCACTTCAATGTGTCTTCAAATGAGAAACATGGGTGCATACATTTCTAAATATAAATGGTTAAAAACAGTATTTTGAAAGCCATGGGAAAAGTTCTCAGCCATTATCAAGAAAAATGAATATTTTAATAAAATATTTGATAAAATCCAGTTCTCTTCTGAACTGTTTATCTCCTCTCTGGAGATTGGTGCTGTCTTTCCCTCTTGAATAATATTGTCCCCCCAATATTTTGATGTTGCAGCACCCCGACTGATAAAGATACTAAATGTTTGGAGAAGGATGGAAAGGTACCTTGGAGACAACTAAACCTTTTGACTAGCAAATGCTGCTAAAATGATCTAATACAGTTAACCCGGTTGGGAGGTTACTTGCTGATCGAGGGAATGAGCAACTCCTGAGCAGTCTGGGTGTGTGAGTTGCTGCCATGATGTAAAGCTTAACACAAAAAAGTCATCTGACATGTTTAGAGTAGTATTTGGTCTTGTTTTTATGTCAGACTAGTAACCCATTTTTGCATGTTTGCTGGGAACAAGAAGATATTGTTACAAACTTGAAAGGAATACTGAGATGGGTTCAGATTTTTGTTAGCACTATCGCTTTAGTTGTGATAATACAAAACTTAGTAAAACAAATTTGTAGAGGCAGAACTGGATTGCAAAATGTTTTCTGAACTTAATGTCATATGAAAATGGCTAGAGAGTGCATTTTGACATTCAGATCCCGAGCCCATCCTGTGCTTTAACACTTTTATGTTTTTCTGTTTTAGCCTGTCATAAGGTTGCCCACTTCTATTGTTGGCAGTCTGTTACACTATCCAGAAAAAATGCAGTTAGAGGCCCCTGCCTAGCTGAAACCTTAATTTTTTAAAAACATAACTTCATTAAAGTTCTTGGGATTAATTTTGTCTTTAAAGCTGGACATCTTTTTAAAAAATGAGTGATTCCATGGCCAAAATAGTGCTATATAAGAACAGGATGCTTTTGCTATATTTTGGTCTTCAACAAACAGGGTTCTTTAAACTATATGCTTAATATCTATTTTCTAAAAAATGCATGGATTGCTAGGAAAGTTTTCATGTATACTTAAAGTATTATCAAGACCTGTATTATCCAAGCAAAGAAATCCACCTGTGAAGTCTGTTTTCCAATGCCATGGCTTAATTTCTATGTTTCAAGCTTTAATCTAAAATGGTTGCATAAAGACAGACATGAAATTTGTTCAAAGAAGCAGTAGTCAGTATCTATTAATTTTAAAATATCTGATAGAAATAAAAACCTCGAGTGTGACTTTATGAACTATCTGAAAGGTTATTTCCCTTCTGATCCAAGTTCATTGAAACTATTGAAACTGCTCAAGAGATAAAATTAAAATAACCCAGTTAAATTTCTAGATCTATATTTATTTTGGAATTTAAGGAAATAATATAAAATTAGGACAAAACAGTGAGCTGACTTTAGAAATATAATTCTGCATACATGCTGTGGATGAAGTCAGTAATTATTTGTGTTCTTTTGATGCTTAAACCTGTGTGTACCTGTAAAAGATTGCAAACTCTCTTCGTTTCTCAGACCAGATGCTTTTTCAGCCATTTTTTAAAGTTTGTGTGTGAGGATGTCACACTGTAAAATAATAAAAGGGATTTAAAAACAAAACAAAACAAAAAACTTTAACTAGAAATGTTTCAGAGAAAATTAAATATTTATTCTGTGAAATACTGGTGGTTTTTTTTGATAACTATTGTCTCTGTGGACAAAATTACTCTCTGAGAATCTGTTTGCAAAATCAGTTTTAATCAAGTTGCACACTTATATATCAAAACTTCAAAATGCACCTTATATGAGCTGTTCATAAGTAATTACATTCAAATAGATTATTTTATATTGATGCTTTCCGGTGAGAGACAAAAGAGTTACAGTTATGAAGTACTAAGCTTGGATACATGTCTAATATTTATCCTTTAAACTTTAGTCTCTTTCAGTTCAAGTGTAACTCTGAATGTGAAAACTGGTTTTCTCACCCTCTCAAGACTGGTTGTAATTTTGTTAGGGTGGTGCAAATCAAGAGTGTAAAAGGTTCCACTTTTTCTTTAAAAAAAAAAAAAACGCCAACTTTTAGCCGAAGTCTGTAGTATATGTGAAAATCACTTGAACCAATACAGCTTTTAAAATGACTGAGATGCAAGCAGAGGAATTTGCATTTGTCTGCATCAGGGCCTCAGCATCTTTTTTCTTTCTTTCTCTGTCATACTGATCTATTTTTTCCCTCATCAGTTTCTCCGTTACTGCTCTGTTTCTGTCTCCCTCCCTCTCTCCCTCTCTCCCAAGTGCTGACTCCCACTACTGTATCACTTCTTGTGATACAAGAAACAGAAACATGTCTACAACTTCTTCCCATTTTTTTCCAAACACATCTGACACGAACTTTGGCCGATAAATATTTGTAGTTGTGATAGAAAACCTAATTAACATTTAATACCACAGTAGTTGTGATATATGTTAATTTCTACTTTCATGCTATAGGTAACTCTTGGGAAACATTACAGTGAGACAAATTTCATACCCTACTGTAATCTAATAGGTCCTAATTTACAACAGTTGTCAAACATATATTGAAACAAACAACAGAACTCCTTGTACTACATTTTCTGTTGGCATTAAATATATGCATATATATATATATGTATTTCTGTCTATTTGTAGATATGTATTTCCTGAGCTTTGTATTTTTCCTATTTTCTTACTAATTTTCTTATTTTTGTTTCAGCATCTGGTGTTTCCATGAATTCTCATTTCTGTTCCTGCTGCACTTGACTTTTTTTTTCTGGAATTTGCAACTGCAGTGCTTGTGTCTGGGGCCAGTTTTCATGCCAGTGCTTCTCTGGGTGTATCATTTTACAGAATAGCATTTCACATGTTTTCAGGAGTGCTAGGAATGTATAACCTGTACTCAATGCTTGACCTGTACTTTAGCACCTCAATGCATTGTCAGTATTTTACAAAAACAGCATTGCTTTTGTTTTGTACCAGTTGTACTTAAACTTTCTTTATATCATAAATGAAATATTTGAACTTGGTTAAGTTTTGTTCTATTAAAGACTAAAGACGTAAAAGTTGTTTTGCAATAAATACTATCCCAGTGGAAAACATAAAATATGAGGTAAATTTTGCTGTAAGTTGTCCTCTTACTTGAAGAATATGGAGAGGCATGGATATATAAGAGATATTTTGACAACAGCTGGATAAGCATATTCATGTAGGGATCCTGTCAAACACCTCTTGCAGGAAAGGCTTGATCAGTTCCGTGATTTTTGTTACAAAGGTGCTGTGCATGGGCCTGTGCTTTGGAAACATCAGAAAACAGAAATTTGTTTGTGGGCTGTCATTTGGAAAAGGTCATCCCCTCCTTACAGCCCTCACCTTGCAAGTGTATCTGACGTGCTGCCTTGATTCTCAGGGTGCCAGCAGCCATGCTGAGAAGTCAGGAGCAGGGAAGAACACAGCCAGAAGTGAGCTGTTATGTTAGATTTCCTCCTGATGATATTTAACAGAAATACAAGTTATTTCCTTTCCTACATGGAGCATGAGTGTAAGGTAGAAATTTTGTTGCTGTATCCTCTTGTTATTGTTTGCTGTAGTTTCTGGATGCTTCATGTAGGCACAATGGCTTTGCTTTCTCTGCCCCGAGTTTTTTTTTAGATACCTTGTGGTCATTTCTTTGCATCTCAGCACAGAGGCGTCCAGCTGCTGTAGTACATTTTCCAGTGCATTGCTCTGGCACCTGCCTCAGCCAAAAAGAACCCAGCTGCTTTGGTTAGAGACTGGCTTAGATTTTACAGAGTAAAAAATATTAATATTCTTCCCAAAATCTGATTAGTTATATTAACCAGTCCAAAGGAAGACATCAGCTTCTTTGTGAGAAGGGGACTGAAGGCCCATTAAGAGAGAAGGCCCCTGATGACAAGCAATAGGCACCAGAAGAACAAACCAGTGAGCTCATGTTTGCAAGTGTAATTTACACTTATAATTTGAGATCTTGGGGAGGGAAGTATTTTGCTGTTAAATACAACAAAGGTGGGTTTTGTGACAACACTTAGGCTTTTTTTTTTTTTTTTTTTTTTTAAATTACGTTGTAGAAAGCTGCCTTGTCTACCCATTCTCCTTAACTGAGAAGCCTTTGGATGAAGAAATTTTCACTGTATGCTCTTGTGTTTGAGTGTCTGTGTATTTTTTAGGAAAAGAGAGTCATGAACTGGGATTCCTTCTTTTGAGATAAGGAAGATGCTGTGAATACTCAAGGCTGTTGCACTCCTGAACTGAAACACTAACAAGGTTTCTGTGAAAAGTGGCCCGGTAGACCACAACAAATATAGCTGGGAGAACAGAAAGGTCTAAATGATGAGGCTGGGCAACCAGGCAAAAAAAGTAACCTTGGCTTGCCTACCCACAGTCAGGCCTGTTTGCAGGACTGGGAGATATGTTCTGGGATGGGAGTTTTGCCCTCTGTGGACAAATTGGTTTGTTCAAATCAATATATTTTGTTCATTCTCTTCCTCTTAAAAATAAAATCCTTTTTTTTTTTCTTGTATGTTGGAACCTCCTTAACTCTGTCATTGAGTGGGGAAGTGCTACCTCCCACATTACACTGTCTGTGGTGTAATTTACACTGGGAAACATCCCATTTTCTATGGTGGTGGCTTTACTCACTGTTACTTACATAATTTAATAATGACCCCTCAAAGCTGACTCTAATCCTTGTTGCTGCCAGCCAGTGCTTGGCAGAAGGCCTGCATTTACAGCACTGGTTATTTATGATGTTCAAATGAATATCTAATCCCTTTTCATTCGTTTCATTAGCGTTTAAATTCTTGTCCTTTGCAACCTGCTGTGTCAATAACATTCAATAGCTAATTACAGGTCATGTTTTAAAAGTATTACTTTTAAATAGCTTTGTGAGCCATTGATTTCAATATAAGAGCATAATATGCTTTATCACAGTGTCACTCCATGTAGACTAATATTGTATTTAGCTCTGGGTTTTTTTTTTTTTGGATTGCAGCTGGAAAGCTGAAGAAAAGTTGTCGTTATGCTACCCACAGAGATGGCAAGGTGCTTTTTATGAGTTGAGAAGATATATTAATAGTTTGTTCTTTCCCCTCCAGTGTTCATAATTTGTATATGTCAGTAGTGAATTTCCATTGCCATCCTTTTGCCCACTCACCTTACTTGAGTAACGCTGTCCCTGAAGTTCCTCATGGCACTTTTTTGTGATGAATCTAAATTGCCTTTTCTTACCTGCACTTTCAAAGAAATCTCATGTCTCTCTGTTTCCAGACCCCTGAAAAGCATAGGATCTCGTATGAGCTGTGAGGGCAGTGCACTGTTAACCTTCTACCATTTAAAAAATTGTCATTTTATTCCTCTTCTTTTGTCTTCTTGTTTGATCCATGACAACAAAATACTGCATCTCACAGCCAAGGGGCTGTATGTTTTTCACGCATGTTGCGTGGAACTTGTGTGGACGACAGATCGTTCTGAAATCTGAATAATCTGTTGACCTGTCTTTCTTTGTGTTAACATCTGTTAATAATTGCAAAAGATCCAAGGGAAGGTTTGAGAGAGGTTCTTTAAAAGTTTGTGTTTGCATCAATCCCTTCAGTGTGGATATGAGTCTCTGGTGATATTATGGCACCTCCATGATCTTTGTGATGCAGCTGGTATCACATGTGAAAGACACTTTGGTCTCATTTCTGACATGTTAACAAAAGTACTATTTATGTTACTTCTGTCCAGATGAACGGTAACTCAGAGACTAATGGTGATCTCACAGTTTCTACTGCATCAGCTTGCTGACACCATTGAACTGCTGGGGAAGCCACTTGGGAAAGCTATTTTGTTTTAATACTGTCAGGGAGCTTATATTGGTCATCTGTCAAATTTAACTTAAAAAAGAGAGACAGAAACTAAATTAGAGAGTTTTAATTTTTTTTTTTTTTTAATTTGTAGCAGAAAAATCATCACGACCTTCTTAATGCTTTAAGATACATGAAATTGAAATTTAGAGTACTACATTTAAATGGTCAAAGTGTGTGTGTGTGAGAAGAAACAATCAAGTTGATAACATGGTATGAATTGCAGATAAATGGCAGAAAAACATTATTCAGTGGATAAATGAAATCTTTCAGCTATGATGCCAGAATAGGAAAGATATCCACAGTGATAGCAAAGAGAAGAGGTGTTAAGATGAAGTTTAAAAATATAGTGATAATAAGAGACTGTTATTTTCTGAGACAGGATTGATTCTTATCACAACAGGTCAGGGGTTATATGCAGGCAGAAAACCAAGAGTGTAGTTGGGAGCCATTAGAGGATAATTGAAAATTGGATCCTGAATTGGGAAGGAGAAGTCAGCCTTTGTGCATGCAGAAGTGTGCTGATATGCACATGGGAATGTAAGACAGCCATTTTCCAGGCAGCTGGATTTAGAAACTGCAAGATTTTGTAATTGAAAAAAGGTAAAAATTACTTTTTCAGCCAAGGATGGAGTAATTGTGTTCATACTTAATGAAGCGAATGAGGTCGTAAACAGGGTTACATACAGTTTTTTTGGTGGGTATGGGAATACAATGCAAGTTTAGGCTGAAAGTTAGTGGGAAGCCTATGCGTAGCTCAAGATGCTTGGAATTTAGAGGAGAGTTGTCACTTTTGCCTGAAGAAAAAATGCTTTAGGAGATTCACCTGAGAGATAGGAACAGACTAAAGGCTTAATTCTCTTTGTGGCTTCATTTTTCCTTTTAAAATCTGCTTCAGGTATACCTGTTGTATACAACAATCCTTTGTATGCTCTGTTACATAGCAAAGCAAAGTAGAATTGTATTGGTTTGGTGCCAGCTGGGACTAGATGTGGGAATATGATGTACTTCTTTCAGATGGATGTAAAAGAGTTTACAGACTTAATGAGAGGTCATCTATTCAGTTTGCAAGGCTTCAGTTACCCTTACTACTCCCACTTCTCCTCATGGCTGAGCCTTTTCCAGTTTGGCCTGATCAATTAATCCAGTCAAAACATTCTAGTGTAAGTGGTGGCTAACTGGCCTGCTGGACAACTACACAGAAACTATGAAGTATTAGGATGTTTTCAGCATTGTTTAACTTTGTACAAAATGTGCTCATAAAGATTTGAAGGAGGGTTAATCTAAGGTAAATCTAATAATGATTGAGGACAGAGAACATCATATCTTCATTATCTTCTGGGAGAATGGTTTTAATAACCAAAGATATCTAAATGCCAGGCAAAGCAGATTTTAATTTACCTTACGTAAAAAGTGACTTTTTTTTCTTAACTTGCCTCAGTGAGGTAAAAAAACCCCCAAACTAAAACCAGAAACCAAATGCAATAGTTGCTGAAATGTTTTGGTATCTAATTTTTTTGGCATGCACCTGCACAAGTTCCTATGCATCTTAATCCCCTTAATCCATTAATTTCTTCTATTTGGGTTACTTGCAGTTCACAAAGACATCCTCTTTGTTGTTTAAAAATAGAGTTGGGCAGAAAAGTAGACCAACATGTACTTATTTCAGCAATTAAATCCTTTTCCCAGAGGTAGAGGTCACTTGCAGCTCCTAAAGAGTTCTTTGAATAGCAGGTCACTGAGCAATTAAAAATAGATACTTTGTTTAAGTGTCTTTCAAACCGATGGAATTGCTTAGTTGTAGGCATCAAAGCTTTATAATATCACTCCTAAAAAGGTGGATTACTTGTTTGCCAAAGATGTGGTTTTAAGCCAGTTTGCAGATACTTCGAATGAAAAAAACTCCACCCCAAAACAGTGATATCACCCACCCCAATCCAGTGTATTTGATAGATATTTGGGACTAGAATTGATAAAGGAGATGGCTGCTGTACTTTTGAGAAGGACACTGTCCCCATTTTGTTTAGAGTTGCCTGTATTATCTTCTAATTAGAACAAAGATGGGAGTCCAAAGCCCTGCATCTTAGAAGACTGTCTCAAATACTGGATCAAGCAACATTCTTGTGGGGTATCTCTTGCTGTCCTTCTCAAATGTTTCATGTTACATAAAATCTTCATTGCAATGGAGGGAAACGTGTTTGTCTGCTTGTACCTACTCCCTATTTCATTGACAGGGAGGATTTTCAGGTTACAGTTTTTCCACTAATGCATAGATATTCATGCAGGGTCCAGCAGAGATGCCATGTGTTGTAGCTGGGTATTTGGGACATTCTCCCATCTTACAGCCACTTAAAACCAAATCTTCTGATCATCAGGCAAAGGGAATATCTGAATTCACACCTCATACATTGGTTCTGTTACTGTTTCATGACGGAAGAGAAATATTTTTATATCTATCTTTTAAAGGGTTTGTTTCAATTTAAAATATTGCTGTTTTCAGCTTAAAACTTCCTTTTCTGCCATCAAAGAAAAGGAAGAATAAATTGTGTTAAGCCCCAAACAATGTTTTTTTCAGTTTAGCTGCAGACTTGAAGAATAGTCCTGGTTGTATTCTTCTGACTGTTATCTCTCTTCTTGTATCACTGCGTTTCTCAGTTATTCAGTTACCCAGTAAAACAAAAAGTGCAAAGGTTTGAAAACAAATTTGCAATGGTTACAACTGGTAAATGAAAGACTGCCATTGCCTTTAGTGGTTGCAGCATGCTAGAGTTTCTAATAATCTGTGAACATACTCTGAGTGTGACATCCCCAAGGCAATCAAGCATAACATTTTTGGCTCAATAAGCTTGGAGTAACTGCACTTGGATTAAAAAGGTAGCTACACTTTTAAATCATTTACTTTAACAAGTGTCACGGTACTCAGTGGGGCAGAATATTATACTGTGAATTGTTACAATTGGCACTGGGCAAACGGTATTTAAGGATGTATTTTCTAATTGTAGAAAAATGGCACTTACTTGAACTGAGCTGGCTGGTCAGGTATTCACTGAATTGTACATTTGGAGTTCTTGTCTCTCCTCAACTCAGTGAGCATGGCACAGCGTGCAAACAGAAAGGCACGTTTTGCTTTTGTGTAGAGTGGTCAGGGAAGGACATGAATGTATCTGTAAAATGGTATATTGTTTATGATATTCTATGGCCACCTTCCTCAACCTAGTCTATGGCCACCTAGGCTATTCACCTGAGTAGTCTTAATTTGCACTTAATCTATTCTGTGAACAAGTGAAATTAAAATGGCATTATTTGAAACCAACTTAAATAAAATCCCATTTTAATGTGGAGTAGTTAACCTTCCTCAAATTTTTTAAAGCTTTGAGTTAAGTACACTTGCATCCTGGCTTAATTAAGGAAAACTAGAGGAGATCTTGGTATCAATTCAGTTTCAGTTTCAATAGTTGTTCAAACACTAATTTTTACAATGACTAGTGTGTATTAGAGATGGGGAAACAGATATGGAGAAATTTAGTGACTAATCTAATTTGCCAAAATACGTAACATGTAATGCCTGATTTCAAGTTTGGAATTGTAGGCAATACCTTTCTGGGTTTTCAAGCAGAGAAGATGAGAGAGAATCGATGGACCAAGAAGAGTACAGATATGCTAGTATGAATCCTGTGTTTCTTCAGAGCAGGCTGTTGCAGAAAATACTAAAAAAAAGACTGTACCCTCAGCATCTGATAATTTTTTTTGCAAGAATGACTTTTATCACATGGGAAAAAAAAGTCCATCTTGTAACTAATATGGAAGATACTTTTTGGAAAAAAAAAAAAAAAAAAAAAAAAGATTGCTGAAACAGTAATCTCCAGCCATTAGCACTTCAGTTATTGCCATCAAAAAATAATTTACAGATCTTCTGGCAGCTGCTTACCAAGAGACTGTTGTGAGACAAAGCTGGGCCAGAAGAGGTTTTGCTCATCATGCAGTCAGTGTAATTAGTTTAAGAATAACCTCTCCCTTGTGTACCTGAAACAGTGCTATCAGGTAATAGGCCCAGCTAAATAAACACTACCAGCCAATTAGAACTGGATGGGTCAGCAAGGTTAAGCATTTTGTTGACGAAGTACATTATTTTAAGATGCTAATCAGTATGTTAAAGATGGTTATGATAAATCTTTGTAGAGTTAAAAAATGAAGTATTTATTTTCATGTATTTGCCAATGATGCCATACAAAAAGCTACAGTGAATTTTTACCCCACAGTAGTTTATCTTTTTATTTTGTGGTAAAGATAAAAAGTTGTCATATGTTTTTTACTTCTTTCTATGTAGTTGTTAAAAGGAAAAGAAGGAAAAGCTATGAAACAGGCCAAGTTATCTGAGTGGAAACATCCTGATGTTGATATGAGATTTCTGTTCCTACATGCTGCATTTTATACTTACTGTCATTGCGTGGGCTTTTTTTTTTTTTTTTTTTCCCCTGCCTTGAGAAAGTGCCACTAGATGGAGCAAGTGCTGTTTAAGAAAAAGGAAAAAAAAAACCAAAACAAAACCCCAAAACCAAATCAAGAATACCAAAGCCCTCTACTACCATTTAGAGATGCAACAACTTTGTTATTAAAACGTATGTGCTAGACTATGGAAGCTTAATGTAGTTGAAAGCTGTCTAATGAAGAAAATTCTTTTCACTTTTTGGCAAATATCTTAATAAAAATTATGCTTAAAGGAACTCTAGTAATAAGGGACTCTAATAATATAAGGGACTGATGGAGAGAAAGGACAACTGAAAAAGCAATTATTTAAAATTCCTTGTAGAATCCATTGCATATCTAAGATAATTGGGATGCCATCATTAAATATTTTTAGATAATGAGAAGCGGAATGGTCTTATTAGAACATTTCTCACTGTATTAAGTAAATGTTTTATCAATTGCTTTAAACTTGGGCACAGAAATTAAGGTTGGCCTTGGAGCGTGAGACTTGCTTGCAGGATATAGGAATGGTGGACTCACTTCAGGGTGATGTGGGTCTTCGTACTGTCTCACAGAGCTGCTTCAGAGCAGCGTCTCCACTCTAGCTGGTAAATGTCAACAGAGGCTCAGGAGGTGAATATTACAGCTCTTGTTAGTCAGAGGTGAGATTAATTTGATAGAGTCTGTGTTGTTATATTTGAAAATCTCAAATAGCCTCTGATCTCACTATGACTTAGCAAAGCATGGACTATTTTTTTCCAACTCTCTCAAACTGATTTATTTTAGTGGGCTGTATTTAATGTAGTATGGACAATTATAATGTTTCTTAAGATGGTTGTCTTTACCTGGAATTGGAAGAATTTGGGAAAAAAAATCCACAAAGATGCTCTGGAATAGATTATAAAGCAGTTTACTGACGGAGTTGTGCAATCTCCTGTGGATGACATCCCAGTGTTTGAAAGACAACTTAATTTACATCCTTGTGGATGATATGTTCCTATTTAAATTACAGTTTTGGGGACTAAAAGGATAACAGGTGTTTGCAGATCTTTGGACTGAATTAAACTTCAGTAACTACCTGTCTGTCATCTCTGACTTATTGTACCACTCTAACCTAGTCTTCGGTTTCTCCCAATTTGCAGCAAAGTGTTTCATTACTTTTTAGAGTATGCACAGTAGTATTTAATGTTTCTAAATGTTGTGCTCTCAAAAACTCCTGCTCTCTTCCTCTTTCAGTAGAACTTAGGTGATTAGGGCACACCTTCATTTTCAGTGGAGTACATAGATGCTCTTTAAAAAGTAGGTGAAAGAGAGAAACATGCTGGAAGTATTGATGTAAAACAAGCAGTGGCAATGCAAGCCTGCCCATGCAGTTCAATTGATATACAGCAATGTTGACCCAGAGAGACTTTCTCCAGGCCCAAGGATCACTAACTATGCTTCACTAACTCATGGTCTCTTTGTTCAGGCTGCCAGTAAGGGCACCAGTTAGTGCAGTTTTGATGGTAATTTTTTCTTATGGTAATGGAGATCTGGACCATTAGGAAAATTCTCTAGTATCTCCACCTAGCCATGCTGAGTACACTTCATACCATAAAAATAAATTTGTGTGGTGTCTTTTGGTGTGTTGGGTTTGTTTAAGGAGAAGCAATAGAGGTTTGCGGGGTATTGTACAAGGGCATTAAAGATTTTTGGTACATATACTCTCTGTCTTATTAAAAGAAGTAATTTATGATCTGTCACCTCAAACTTTCACCACTCTTTTCATACAGATCCTTAATTTTTGCTTAAGTCAGTTTTCTGTGATGAACATTAATTTCTTAAGGAACCAAACGTAGGAAGACTTAATGAAAATAAGAGAACTACTAAAGGCTGATAATTGCTTTTATACACTCTGTATATAATGAAAATAAGAGAACTACTAAAGGCTGATAATTGCTTTTATACACTCTGTATATAATAGAAGGAAACTTTAAAATTGTGAGTTACCTTCCTCTGTTTCTAAACCATCATGAATAACAATAATAGAAATAATATGGCTAGGATTTTCAAAGAACCAATTTTAGAATGAGATTATTTGTTCTCAGGATGGATAAATAAATTATAAACTTGGAGCCAGAAGTTAAATGCAGGTTAATGTAAGAATGAGAAGGCAGATAAAGGACCAGACTGAAGACTGGATTTGTTGAGCTGACATTGGCCCAGTTACTATTTTTTCTAAAGCTTTTAGGGAGGGCATATATGACTTAAGTATTAGCTGCTGCAGTGTCTGGATGGTTTTTGGTTTTTAGATGGAAGAAGTTGTTTTCCCCAGTCTGCCTTACTGTGTCATGGTTCTGTTAGATACAGGGGAACCTGCTCATGGGAGGCTATCAAACTTCCATAGAAAAGGGTACATCACTTCAGGATTAAATCTTTGTACCTTTTAGGGTAAGCTTGAAATGAAGCAAGTTGAACATTTAGTAATTGCACTAGAATAAATCATGCACATGTCCTTTGTGATTTACATAATCTAAAAATCCTTAAGTCTGTGTTGTGGTTTCAGCCCAGCCGGTAACAAAGCACCACACAGCTGCTCGCTCACTCCCTGCCATGCCCCGGCCACAATGGGATGAGGAGAAAATATAAAGGCAGGCTCATGGGTTGAGACAAGGACAGGGAGGGATCACTCCCCACTTCTGGTCATGGGCAAAAGACAGGCTCAACTTGGGGAAAACACAAAATCAATTTAATAAACTACAAGTCAAATCAAAACAAAACGGGATATTAGGAAGTAAACCCAAACCTTAGAACACCTTCCCCCCACCCCTCCCTCCTTCCCATCTCAGCTTCACTCCCAGTTTTCTCCCCCTCCTCCCCCCGGTGGTGCTGGGGAACAGGGGATGGGGGTTGGGGTCAGCTCGACACACCTTGTCTCTGCTGCTCCTTCCTCCTCAGGGGGAGGAGGACTCCTCACTAGTCCCCTGCTCTACTGTGGGGTCCCTCCCACAGGAGACAGTCCTCCATGAACTTCTCCAATGTGAGTCATTCCCACAGGCTGCAGTCCTTCGCAAAATTCTCTGGCATGGGTCCTTTCCATGGGCTTAAGTTCTTCCCGAACTTCCCTGGCGTGTGTCCTTTCCGCAGGCCAATCTTCAGTCACAGAAGGCTCCAGAATGGGCTTTCCCATGGAGTCATGGCCATCTTCAGGGGCCTCCGCTCCCCCGCTCCCCTCCATGGGCTGGGGGGGACAGCCTGCCGTCTCACCAAGGGCTGCAGGGGCATCCCCTCCTCTGGCGCTCCTCCTCCCCTCCTTCCTCGCTGACCTCAGTGTCTGCAGAGGGGTTCCTCTCGCATTCCAATCCCCCTACTCACTGCAGGTTCCCCTTCTTAAATCTGTTCTCCCAGAGGTGCTACTACCATCGCTGATGGGCTTGGCCTGGGCCAGAGGTGGGTCCGGCTTGGAACCAGGGAAGCTTCCAGCAGCTGCTCACAGAGGCCACCCCTGCAGCCCCTCCCTCGCTACCAAAACCCCACCACACAAACCCATAACAGTCTGTCTTCCTTTCCCATCAACACAATAAAGTCCCTCAGAGACTGACAGTGGAAACTCCTGTGATATTACTTGTGATGTAAACCTGTGTTTAATGGTGATTTGTCACCTATTTATTGTCTAAAGACTCCTCTTGTGCTGGAGTTTCAGTGATCTGGCTCTTTGTCCAGGGAAGATTGAAGATGTGCTACAAAATTGTGTAACGACTCAAGCAAGTGTTTTTGCCTCCTGGCTGAAATATGTGCATGATGATTTTTTTTTTTTGTCCATCCATAAGAAATTAGCTGGCTTATGCTGCTTCTAATTTTCCATTAGAATAGCTGATAATTAATACAAGGAGGTCTATGGTGAAGAGATGTTTCTGGGCACATCAGCACTCCATTAGAGATGGAAAAGGAGAGGGTGCTATAAACGTATATGAGGGATTTTTTTCTTTATTCCCAGGATATAGCAGTAGCCAAAATACCAGCTTCCCTCTCTTAGCTACACTTATCACTTGAATGCAGGTCTGGCAATGGTGATTCACCTATTTGTTACCTTCATATTGGACAATTAAAATGCATCCTACTACTTGCAGTTCACCTGGAAGGCAAGTCCAAAACAGATGGTTTAATATGCAATACTCTTCCTTTTTAGAAAAAAACAGAGATAAGAGTCCATACTTAAGATGTTCTGGTCATATATCCACTGTCAGTTCAATTATGGATCCATTGAACTTCCTTTGAATTGTCACCACTGGAGTTTTCACGAGAAATGACTGTTTCTCGAGAGGGAGATTTGATATTTGTGTTCTTATTCTTCAGCAAAGGGATGTGTATGCAAACATGATGCTGTGGAATAGCTAAAGTGTACAGACAGTGTGTTAACTAGCCAGCTAACTGCCTGTATGCACTCTGACTTCTTGGTGAATGTTGAGTAGTTCAGCTGCAGAAATTTTGCTTTCATTGACTAAGGTGCTCTTTCTATGCCACCCAGGAGTGTTTCTTTGAAAATGGCAAGTAGACAAGGGTTAACAGAAAGAAAATAAATTTGGCCTGCTCTAAGGGACTACCTGTATACTAAGTTGGCACAGGATTATGATCATTGGTCAAAACCAAAAAGTGATTACAAACAAGTGAGTTTCAAAGACACCAAGAGAGAGGACTGGAAAAGAAGTGGTGAGAATGCAGCCTTAACACATCCTAACATTACTCTGTACATCCCAGCAGTCAGTTCCATTTGGGCATCTATTCTGACTTCATAGTCTTGTATAACAAATCTTTCACTTTGTAAAAGCAGCAGTCAGTCATGTGTTTGCTTCTTGCTACCTAAAGAAATTCTCAACTCACAGAAACATAAAATAATCTTGAAGACAATATGTGAAATATAATCCTTCTTCATCCCCTTTTCCCATTAAGAAAACCAGAAAGTTTATGAAAAGACTGTAGTATTAGGCAGGTCTTCTGCAATGGCCCAGTAGCTGTGATCTGATGAGAACTTCCTTTCTCAGCGCTGAATGGAGAGATGGGTGTGGAGGTATCTTCTGTTTGCATTTGCCAGAGTTGTGCAGGTGGGTTCGTGGGTACAGTTACTGTAGACCCAGCTCATAGCTCTTAGGAACTGAGATGTTACACAGGGCTTAGACCTAGCTTCATTTCTGTTGACAGGTGAATCCATGTTTTCATATTTGTAAAGGTATGAAACAAGTCAGGTAAAGTAGTGCTTAGTTTTGAGTTCACCTCAGGAAAGCCTGCTGAAATATTACTAGCTGCATTCTTGAAACTAGATGCATTCTTGCACTGCTGTTAAGTAAGCTGAGTGCTGAAACTTTTACCCAGTAAAAAAAATCAAGTCAAGAATAGGTGAAAATATGTACTGCAAGCTGTGTATCTTAAAAAACTTAGCATAAACCCAACAATGGCCTTCCATTCTGAAAGATTTGTCACCAGGTTTGACTCAAGGTTTAGTCTTGTGCATTTGTTTCTGAGGAAGAAAAAGTGTTATATAAATAATTAAACTCTGTGATAAAGCAATGCACAATCTCACTGCACAGCAAGGCTTCCAGTTAACTTTAGCACCAAACTTTTGAGTGTAACTTCTGGTACAGTAATGTCTCCTTTTAGTAAGAGGGAATCTAGAAGCAGCTTTGAGTATAATGACTTGGCCCGTTTCTCGTTTGTCATCACAGGTTTTGGTATGTGCTTTGGTATTATAAAGCCTTCTTACCGTTTTATTCATGGCACCTCATGTAGAGGTGTTTTCCCTGCTAAGTGTGTTCCCAGCTTCAGTAATCTTCTCACTGGTCTGATGATAGTGTTGATCAGCTTCTTCAGCCTACATTGTTTTTTCTCCTTTTTCCTCTCTTATACAGACTAACTATATGTGTGGAAAATTTTCCATGGCATCTTTGCCTTCTTTTCCTCTAAGCACATCAAATATATTTTTTTTTCTGTAGAATTTCCTTTCTGTTCTCTTTTTTCATTCTCAAATATTAAACTTTTTTTACTGCCATCTTCCTGTCTACTCATTGACCTCTCATTCTGCTTGTAAGTGTCTGTACCTCAATAATCCTTTCCTGCTCCTCCACCCTTTGCCCCATGGGAGCTTCTCTACTTCCCTTGACAAAAGTTCCACATTTTTAAGTCACTTGACAGCTGTCCTATCAACTAAAGAGATCACTGTTACAAGATTCACATATTTTCTCCATAAGCTTGTAATCTGGATGAACATAAACACTAGAAACCCAAGCTGTTCTGTTAGCGTTAGTAACTCGACTAAAAAGTTACCTGTACACTGCTTCACCACTGAGTAGTTCCTTGACCTGTCTTTTGTTGTTTCAAATGGAAAACTCCACAGTTAAAGAATTAAAAAAACCGAAACTTGTCTAAGCGCACTGTGGTCTGACCAAAATCTCATTGGAATCAGTGGGATTTTTTCCATTAACTTCAGTGTGCTTTGGACCACATCCCAGATGAACTTTTTTTTTTTTTTTTCTTTTAATTCTGTGAGTACTCAATTATACCTCTCCTAATGCTGAGCCATGCTGGGAAGGGGAAGGATATACGCTGTTGGAGACCTGGTTCCTGGCAACCATGTGTCTTTCAAAGGCAACATTCCTCCATGGGGGAATGATGGAAAGATTCCTTTTGCTACACCTCTTTGATTACACAAGCAAGCATCCTCCTACTGCAGTCCTTCCAGTGTCTAGGAACAGTGCTATAGACTTCTCTGGTGCAGTCAACATTGCCAGAAACAATGAAAACCTTCATTTCTGCCTTCCTGATCCAACACTTCCAGCTCCCACGCAGCTGTTACTTACTATTGCAATGAACTCTTTAATTGAGGGTGCTCAGGAAAATAAGGATTCCTGTATGGCACTTGCAGCAGCTCTGAAATGAGAAAGATCCTTCTTTGCTATTTCTCTTCAGTAAAAATATCTTTGATTAAAGAGTGCTGGGTGTTCCTCACTCAGTTGTTCTCTTTAGAAGGTGTACAGGCTGACTTTATACACACACACATATATATATAAATACACATATATATAATTAAAAGTCCTTTTCAACTTAATAGCAGTAAAGGCAGAATTTAAAAAAGAGCAATTTGCTTTTCTATCCGACAAAGTTGCTCTGCCTTTCATGTGTTTTAGTCATCCTGAAGCACTGACACTTCAAATCCTGTTTTGACAAATGGTGAAACCATTTAATAAAAGCAGGCTATTGCCTGTAGCAAGGCTGTCAAAATCCAAGTTTCAGATGAAAGTCTAAACTGGGAACTGAGCACAGTAAATATGAGAGGAGTCATTCCACAAGTCTATCCTTTTCTTGCTCGCCTGAGCAGGCAATTTCTCTTTATAGTTTTCATCGGGGTAATGGAATAATGATTTTCTGGTTTTTTTTTTTGTTTTGGTTTGGTTTTTTTTTTTCCAAGTATTGTGATGTCATAGGGACATCCCCCCTCTTAGCCCATCCTAGTTGGGAATTCCCAGTTTCATCAAAAATGCTTTAATTTTTGTGTAAATGCCTTCACATTCTAGGCTGGAAAAATAATTAGCATTTTAATGTTAGGAAATACGAGAAAAACGGGTTACCTAAGCACAGTATAGTTTGCAGGTATTCTGTGTAACAGACACAGGAAGCAATGTGGTAAGTGTTGAAGAAGTCTGGGAAGTGCCTTCCTGGACACACTGGAGGTATTGTATTTGTACACGTTACACTGTCTCTGGGAATGGTGCCAGCATGCTCCCCTTGGAGGGGTGTAGGGTACACCGCTTGCAGTATCCACATTTGATGAAGGCTCCTTAGCTCACAGCCAGTGCTCACAGAGTGCTTCAGAGAGTGGCCTTTATGCACATGCCTAAAAGGTGGGGTAAGGCCATCTCTGCACCTATTGCACAGCCTGCTGAAGATGACTCACTGAATATGCGTTGCAACGGCACAAATACTTTCTGGGTTTAATGTGTTGTGTAAAAGTCAGAGGATCAGTTTTAGTGAGATGGTGAGTCTGAAATACAGCAGCAGCTGCCTGTACAATCAGAGGAGGAAAAATCTGTTTTCAAGCAAAGGAATAAATGAACCTTTTCTGATGGTGTGGGTTTGTCCAAATGCCTCAGTCTCAGGCAGCAGAGGTGTAAAGGGGTGCTGATCTGTTCTGCAAGTGAATTTCAGGCACTAAAAAAGCACCATGTTGCTTTAGCTTGTCAACGCTAGCGTTTTCTTCGAGACTGCAAAATGGCCTAGTCAGGTAGTAAAGTCTGGTAATAAAGACCCTATCTTGAATTCTGTCCTGAGGAGAGACATTGAAAAGATCTACTGGCTGCATTACTTTCTTGATGGATTCATTATTGGTTGCTGTCAGAACAACATATTCCCAGTATATGAAGTAGAAGAAGAAAGATATTAGTGGAAACAAGAAAAAATTTCTAAACAATTTTCCACCCTCCTAATCTTTGGCTAAATCCAGATTCAAATCCACCCAGGCAAAATTCAGAGTAGCTTGGCACTGCTGCTTTAAGATATAGCAAAAAGAGCAGACTCTGAGGAACTCTTAAGGGCTACGTCAGTTGCACTTGGGGGAGCAGTCTAATATGAGAAATGGAAGCCACATAAACTGGTTGGAAATGACTTCAGAGCTCCTTTATAATGGAGACATACTGGTCTGTCCCATACAGCATTACTTTTTTTCTTTTTTTTTGTCCCTTAAGCAACAGAAGGTGGAGCAAGGTGTCAGGAATTAGCTCAGTGGTTAATTTTCAGTGCACAATTCAGCTGGGAAACTACAGGTAGGAGATAAACCCAAGAGCATTCCTCATGCTTAATCATTCATGATCGTAAATTCACAATAAAAATGTCACAGAGGTTTTCCCTCATGGATGGTGATTTATCACTCAACAATATTCAAAAATTATAATTGATGGGCCTGTTAGAGTGCTACACAGTAATAAAAATTATCTTTCTCAATGTCTTTTGTGATAAAATGTATTTGGCACTTTATACATTTCATAAACTTAATTGCCATTTTACTCATGCTAGCAATCATCTCTATTGCAGACATTATTAGTTGCCCTAAAACACAACTCCTACTGCTCAGTTCTACTAAGCAAGCCATATGACATTTAGGAAAAGGGCTTTGGCAGTGCAGAGAGCAGGGTACATGAGAAATCCTCACCAAATGTGTGTGTAACATGAAAAACAATTGTCAGCTTTCAGATAACTAGTTGATGAAAAATTTGAAACAGTGATTGTGTGACCATATTACCAAGAGAGGAGGAGTGCATGTGCCACAGAGAGAAAGGAAGAAACATTTTAGGGCCCAAGCAAAGCATATGTACACCCAGAGGGTCTGGGGTGGTGGGCACAGTGACTGCTTTCACATGTTCTCTGTAGAGGGAAGAGAGTATGGAGACCTTTAGCTTCTCTCATCAATTTGTCCATCAACAGCTGTAGTAGGTTGGAATATTTGTGAACAAATAAAGTCTGGGCACATCCCTGGAGCACAGAAGGGGCATTGTGGATTTCTCAGGCATAGTGTGTCCACACTCACCTGGAAGATATGCATGGCCCTTTATATTTTTCTTTACAGGAATATTTAGTCTTTATTGTTGAAATCTTGTGGATGAGGCATCTCATGCAAAATGTGTCACTACAGACTCCTGTTGTCTGGAACAACTGATAGTTTAAGATGTTTATGGCAGAGGCATATACAAAGAAATCAGCTGTTCTGGCAGGGCTGCTCATTCTAGGATAGCCTAGCCTGCTGAGGAACATTTTTGTGGCACGGTAGTCACTGTTTGAATTAATCCTCTAAGGCTTCATGAAGATGCAAGATAGACAGGTTGGGTTACAGAAGGGATAGGGCTCTTGTTTCACTGGGGATTGTAATTTTCCTGCTGTTATCTTTCATGGATTGATTTTGTTTAGTCATACTGGCTCCAAAAATGGGCCAAATTTCAACAGAATATTCTGAGTGGATGTGGAGTATGAGTGCAGAATCTGTGTATGAACAGACCTACCTGTTCAGCCATTCCCAGCCTGGGTTTTGTGGTTTTTTTGTTTTACTGCTGAGTTTTTCTGGGTTATATGTGGACTCACAGTGGTAGAGTTAGACATGTAGAGAGACTTTTTTTTTTTTTCAATGAAGACAACTGTGTAAAGAAGGATTCTGTTCATTGTACTGGTTTAAGAGAATTTCATTTTCCAACAAATTATTTCAAATCATTTTCTTGATGTGCAATTCATCCTGTGACTCACTGGTGCTAGGACAATGTTTTTAGTAGGAGGCTTTACTTTGGCCTTGCCTTATTGTAATTGTTTTTAATTTTAGAAAGGGACAGCTAGATGTTCCAATAAAAATTATTTTAGTTTTTTTTTTGTTTTGTTTTGTTTTGTTTTTTAGCAAAGGTGCTATATTCAAGGCACCGAAATCTGTGAAAAGGTTACAAAGTTTGAAAAGTCTAATGAGTATCACAGATGTGTGCTGTGCCTGAGATAGCACACCTCAGCTTTGTTATGGCTGGAGGTGCTCCCATTTGAAAATTCTTTTATTCAGAAAACTTATCATTGACTGAGTCACACAATCTGTATGGGAAATAATGAAAGCAAGCAACCTATATTCCCCAAAATTATTCATCCTAGATTCTTCTAAGAAGACAAATTACAGTTCAGTCAGGTTACATCCAGAAAGAAGCAATTCTAGACACAGGAACACTTGCGAGAGAAACTACATAGAGACCTTGTGGCAGTGAGAGGGAGGGAGAGAGTAGTTTTTATTTGTGGCTGTGATCTTTCCTTCAGATGACATTTCTTTCCTCTGAAACTGCTCTGCTTGAAATGGTTTTGGATCGAGCTGCTCTGACTACACTGCTGCGCAGTCAGGAAAAGAAAAATTGAGAGACTGGGCTGTTATGTCAGCTCAGTCTTCGTTTGTGCTCGCATCTCATTTCCTCATCTCCTGAGCCTGGACAGTTCTCGCAACTTCAGTCATATTTGTCTCCAGAGGTATTGCTACTACTTTACTGGACAGGAATCCAAATGAGTAGCTGCTCCAGGCACAGATCATTGCACACATTTGAACTTCCATTAAAAACAAACAAACAAACAAACCAGCAAAAAATGAAGCGAAAACAATGCCCAATGTTGGTTCAACATGATTCTCAGGTATGTGCAATAGGCAGGAACCAGAGTAATTCCTTGATATCTCTCTTTTCCCTGACTACATTTTTTTTCTCAGGGAAACCTTTAAGCATGTTTTCTGGGATTGTTTTTCCAGTTTGTGAGAGATGAGCAATTGCTACAGTGAGAAAGCTATTTGGAGCTGCCAGTTAAATGCTTTTATGTGTTAGTATGACTGCAAGAGGATAGAGGTGAGAGGCTGGTGGGTGCATAAATCCAAGTCTTTGACACTCATTCCCCTTTTATGAATGTGTGCAGCCCCAAAGAAAGGATTTGTTTTTTTCCACAGCCTAGGAAAAGGCATTTTTTCTCCCCATTACTCTGCAAGACTTGGGTTTGCTAAAGCTCTTGCTCCTTTATTTAAAGTCTGTTAAAGTAAGACAATCAGTATTATACTCTTAGTACTATATTGGTCAAGACCTGAGGCTAATGGTTAACCTAAATATATTGTTTCAGGTAAAAGACTTTGCAATCTTTCTGGCTATCTTCCTTTAGGCAGTTTCCATACTGAAATGTGTATGTTCAGCACTATTTTGTGCATAGAAATATTTTTTTTTCCTGATTTAAAATGAATATTGATTTTTTCATATAAAAGGAAACGGTTTAAGCTGCAAGAACCAAACTTGACCTACTTTGGGTCATAGAACTTGCATAGGAAAGTCCTGCTGATTCCAAATAATACATCCACTTTATATATTGTAACTCTAAAATACATCAGTGATGGACATAAAGCAATAAGAGGCTGCCTTTTCTAAATTTACAGGAAAAGTTTTGTATTCCCTTCTCACCTATTGTGAAATGATTGATAAAAGAAAAAATGTTATCAAACCCCAGTTTTGTACACACAAAATGACCATTCAAATTCATACTGGTAAAACTGCTCTATGACCCCAAGTAGATGCTTTGGAGGATAAATGAGCAGTGTATTTAACATGTATTTTGAATGTGAAGTACCTCTTTCTGTCCCCCTGATCAAGGTCATCACATTCACTATTTTCAGGCTAGGTAAATACAGTCACATCTATTTTTAAGGCCTTTTAAAAAAAAGAACCTTAAAAAAAAAAGACTCTTAAAACCAGACCCATTTTCCCCAAAGTAACTCTACTATCTGTTTTGTTTTAAAGTGACATAAATATGAATTTTGCTGCATGTGTACAGCCTGGAAACTTAGTTGTTGGTATGTCTTCTTTTAGTGCTGAGGTAATGATTATTGTTACTGCTGCAATGATATGCTGTTGGTATAAGGTTATAACTGAATTTGAAACTCCTTTTGGGAAAGATTATGTTAGTCTCAGATTCATTTTAAGCATAAAGATGATAAAAAAAATTGTAAGGGATAGAAGAGGATGTATTAATACCTTCAAACTTGTGAGGTGTCAGAAAAAAAAAAGATGAATGGTAAACAGCAAGACTGGAAAACAGTCTCTGGTTGGATTCTTGAATAGGAGCTGAGCATTTCTAAAATTGCTTGAAATGTTCACTGTGACTTTGCAGCAATCAGTTTTATGTCTTCATTTCTTCTCTTATGGCATTCTGTATGTTTGTATACATTTCCACTTCGTGCACTTAGCATTTGACAAGATAAATACACTTTATACAACCTCATGATTATTTTTGCTTGCTAAACAAAGAGGAAGGAAAGAAAAATGTATTTCAAAATTACACAAGTTTTAAATTTTTTTTTAGCAAGAGTGCTCTGTGGCATATTAAAGGGCTTCAGAGAAGAAGCAAACCATAGACTTGCTGGCTGCATTGCAAGAAAATCTGCAATATCTGCAGCTATTAGGTCTGACATCCATCCAAAACAGTGAATGCACCATTACATCCAGACAGATCACCACTGTCCCACTGTCCCTAGGAAACTTGTATATGTGTGAGAGTTGTTCACTTTAGTTTAAAAGGGGAGGATTTTGGTTTGAAAAGCAGCCATTTGCCAAAAAAATGCTAGAAAAATATTTTTCAAATTTAGCTACCATTTTGTTTTTCTTTCTTTTTTTCTTTCTCTTTTTTTTTTTTTTTTTTTTAATTTCTCAGTTACTTATGTATTATTATTTGCTTAACTTAAAATCCCCACAAAGTCAAGTTATGCATTGGGAGCTTACCTTAACACATCCTGAACTTTCCAAGTAATACAAAAGGGCAGTTTGTCTATTCATGAAATTGTTATTCAAACCAAGTAATTGTCCTGTTCTTTGACTGGAGGATTAGATTACTCTGATAGTACACTGACATGACTTCCTGATGACTCTTTCACAGCTACAGAAACCTTCAAAATTCAGACATAAATAAAGGTTAGAAAGACGCAACTCCTTAGCAAACTTCATGCCTGAGAAATGGAGGCCATGATATAACAAAGAGAGTGTTTCTACAGCCTTGATGTTAATGGGCATTATACTTAAAAGTATGTATCTAAATATTTTTGTTAACTGAGACTTCTTATTTCAAAGTTTTATATGTATTTCTACTGGTCAAAATATATAATGCCATGTACCAACCTAAATAATTCTATGATTCTTTGGTTCTATTTGTTTCATGATGTCTAGAAGAAATATGTCTATCAAATTCCAAGAAGAAAAGTATATTTATTGTATGTGTTAGTGTGAAAGTCTGTGTGCCTCTCAGTGGGGCTCTGAATTGATCTGCAGAGTACCTAAGCCCGTGATGATCCATAGTGTCAATACCTTCTTTCTAGTATTTTTCATGGTTAGTCCTCACATTTAAAATAGGTCTTGCATTGCCTTTTTTCTGCCTTTTTCAAAGGGAAAATAGTCACATTAATAAAAACTCACTGGATGTCAACATAGAATGTCACTTTCGTTGAGTGTGAGAGCAAAAGTGATCTTGACATTTGGTCAGAGAGTTAATATAATTCTTGGTGGCAGTGGATATTCACGAAAAATCTTGGCCTCATAAAATAAAGCAGTGAATTATCAAACTTTTTATTAGAAACATCTGTAGTCAAATTGGTAGATAAAAAACCATGTTGTAATCAAGCATGTGGAAAGGAAGGATTGATTCTCAATGACTCGGGGTTTGTGTTTAGATATGATTATTTCCATATTTGAATGCAGCTGCTGCTTCAAAGGCCATTCACACTGCTGCAGGATGAAACACAGTATGTTGGAAGTCAGCGAAGAGCCAGTTATGATAGAATTTACTGTTATATTTGGCATGGTAATGACAGTTGTTATCACCATTGCATGGAAATAATATTATGACTGTATAACTTAGCAGCAATATTCTATTAAAAGATATTTTGCCACTGATACTGAAATTAGCTTGTGTCCTTCCAGAATTAACTTGAGCTACTATATCTAGTTCTAATGCATCATTAAGATTGCTGGAATGGCAGCTGACTACGTGGAGGAATGATCCAAACCCCACCTGTTTTAAACATGAGAGAAAGCTTGGTCATGTGAGTATTCCTTCAGTGCTGTGCTACACTCTTTCAACAGCTAGACATATTTCGAAGTCATAGTGGTAATTGCCTCAATCAACTAACCCATGACTTCCCAAGTCCCAGTAACATGTTGTGTAGTGTTTGTTATAGAGTCCTGTGGAATACAACAGTAGTAAACCACATGGAGATGAAGATATGAAAAAAAAAATCACGAACTGTGACAACTGCCCAGTGAGCTCTGGATTTTAAAATCTTTACCTTTTGATGTTGTGCCAATAAGAAACTCTTAAAGGGTTTCTGTGTTGTTCCATTAGAAAAGAAAAGAGGAACAGAGAAGAATTACCTGTCAAGAGACAGGGACTACAACCATTTCTGACTACTTTTGCACAGCAGCTGAGCAAAATATTTATCAGAGGACTTCAAAACATGCAGTGCACAGAACATAAAAAGCAGTTCAGTTTATGCTTTGATGAATTATTTAGCCTATTTCTTCCTCCGGTGAATGCTGCAATTTCTTTGAAAGGTCTCTTATATAGTGGTTTAAAAGTGCATGTACTATTACCATGGCTTTATAATATGTTCTGAATAATCGCATTTCATATACTTACCATGCTATTTTGTGTTCTTATCTAGGATACTAAATACATGTTTCAGTGAGATTCTTCATTAGTATTTGCTGGCATCACTTCTCTTCCATGACACCCATTATTAGCTTGGCATCATCTGATTTGGCACAATAAAGTTACTTTCATCTGATATCAATAAATGAAATTCAAAATAGCTCCATGCTGTGGCCTAGCTGTGGAAATTTCGTTTGTGACCCTTTCTCGCCAGGCAGGACGTTATTATCAGCATAAAATTGACTACATTTATTTGTGTGATTGTTAGCAATGAATTTGATTACTTACTTTATAATAGTTCTTCTACACTTGTTGAGTACCTGAGTGAATGAATAGCATTGCCAGTTGTTATGATGTTGTTATAAACCAGAAATAGTACTGCTAGGAACTTAGAAATAGCACACTCTTATCTCAGGGGAAACAAGTGGAAGAATACTTTATGTAGGATACTTCATGTAGGTATACATAAAAACACTTTAATAAAGGATGATTTATTCAGCCTTCTGTCTGTCTTCACAGCTAATCTAGCTATTATGGAACCAGAGACTTAATTATTGCAAATTTTGGAGTGTTCATAAAGCCTCTTGGTTAATATAAATAAGGCCGAACGTAAATATTGTATACAATTGCATTTTAGGCTTGGATTCAGATGTGAGTCTTTGATTTGTTTCAAAATATTCTCCCATCACGAGCCTGATAGTAATTTTTTTCCAGCTCACCTGAACAATAAGTAAATAAGTACAGAAATGAACAGCGATCTGTCTAGTCTAGTAGTCTCCCTTTTGTATACTGTACTTTTGTGTTTTGAAACTAATGAAACTGTTGAATTTCTTTCTTACTGAGTTATAAGCCATGGTAGTAATGTTAATTCATGATATGCATGTTCACTGTCTAGCACAGTGGGATTCTTCCCTGTGTCAATGGCCACCATGCATGATTATCCTTCAAATAATGAATACATAATTCTTTCCAGAATGTTAACAACTTTTCAAAAAAATATAAACTCTAATAGAATATGTACTTCCTGGAAGCTGACATCAGTCATTTTATTCGAAACTTCTGTCTTAAAGATGAGGATTGGCTGTATCAAACATAAGCAGGTCAGTTAAACAAGGATATGCTTTTGACTATCAGTGTAGTAAATATATGTTGGATTTCCTTTTCCCATGACCATCAGACAGTTCATTATTAGGCATTGTCACATTGCACTGGAATTAATGGCTACTTTTCCCTCTATTGTACTTTTCAGTTTCCTGAATATATTGATCTGAGATTTCAGGAAGTTCAAGAACAAAGTAGAACATCTGTACATAAATGCCAAAACCTTCTTAGTTTTCCCATAGTAAATGGATGCATTCTTTTCCTAGTAAACACTTTAAGTTTAGTGACCTTCTTTTTTTTTGAATAATTGATCAAAAGTTTTAGGAAATCAAATTACTATATATGTGTGTATATATATGTATTTACTTATTATATAGAGTTCACTTACTGCTAGTTTCATTTTATAGCTGCTATAATTTTGCAGAGGCAAATGCCTTTTGCCACTGACTATATCTGCACATGTTTTTTACTTTACACAGATTCTGTTCTTTGACATCTTCAGTTTTACTAAGCAAGACCATATTTTAAAATGCCAAAAATGTAAAGACAAAGTGTATGGTGATTTATGTAATATTCATGAAGACTAACAAGACACACTAAAATCAATAATCAGTTACATAATCCCTGAGTGACACCAGTAAATGCTCACTGTGAAGTATATAAAAAATTATTGCCTTGTATCAGTTATGTTCCAGTATGGCTCCAACACCAGTACTTGCAGAGATCCTTACAGCAACAAGTAATAACCAGATACAGAGTGTATGGAGAATTTCCTGGTGTAGGCAAACTCCTATGTTATATGGAATATATCTATCTATATCTGTATCTATATCTATATGTCAGTATCTATATATCTGTATATCTATATATCTGTATCTACTATATAGGGAAAGAATATATTTTATCCTACTCTGCTGCTCAACAGAAAAAAGATTTAGCAGAATAAAAAAACTACAACTGAAGAATGTTATTTCAGGTTTGCTGAAGTGAAAGATCTATATGTGAATCCACAGCATTCCAGTTTCTGAACTAGAAGTGTGGAATATCTTCAGAATTTGACTATTAGAGCAACTTACAGCACAGTTGGTGCTGTCTTTTAAAGCACTGATTGATAATCCTTTATTTATTTCAATATGCAAATTGTTTTTATCATATTGACTATTGCTGTAAGGAGGGTTGGGCTTTTGAGCTGTTGGAGACATTCCTGAAGAAAGCACTCTTCCTAAATGATGGGTGTCAGAGCTGCCTGTAGTCCCCTGGGATGTTAGGCTGACAAATCATGAGATATTACTACAATTGATTTGTTTCAATACTTGTTGTGAGAAGAATCTACTGAACAAGCACTTGTCATCAATAACACTTCCCAGAATAAGCAAAAAGACAGTACGTGTGCTGCTGTGAACAGTAAAGTGTATGATATGGTTGATTAAACAGCTGAGAAAATTAGAAATAATGGAAATATTTGTACACAGAGGCCAGCACTCAGGCCAACTACTGTTGATAGTGACATTATAAGTAGAACTAAGGTATGGTGATACAGTAATCATGGCAGGAACATATGTGCTGAGGTAGGTAGACATTTGCCAGGAAAGAGAGCACTAGGGTATGTTTCAGGTAATAGGACTCATGGGAAGTTTATGTTTTGACAGACTGTAATGAAATGAACATAGATGGAGTAGAGGAAACAACCAGTTTTGGTCAAGATTGTGGAAGGATGACAAGACTATTTATGGTGAATGATGTTTTGTAATGCTGTAGATCTCAGAATGAGATATTAATGATGATGTGCAATATCACCAGGAATAAATGTTACTGATTTACATTAATGTTATTTCTTCCCAGGAAGACATTTGAAAGAACATATTACTTTGATATCAGTAATGCTTGAAATTCCTGGATGAGGTTGCTAGCAACCTTCTTCAACAAATAAATGCTGAACCAGTAAAAACTGTTACTACTCCAGGTTCAGCTTTTGGTATGAAATTAGGGTATTACAGAAGAATGAGTTTTGGATAACAGGTTTAGATGAAGTCATCACAGATGGATTCAATGTAAGTGAAATGGTGAGAAACAGTGAAAATACTCTCACTAAAACTGATCAGTCAGATAAAGGAACTGGTTGGGAAAGGTACATTAGACTAGGAGTTTGAGAATTGGAAAGCATAAAACATTAGAATTCTGTAAGATTAAGTGCTGAAACTCTCAGGAATCTGTATTCCCCCAAAAAGGAGCAAAAAGCCTGTAGGAAAGGAGTTGCCAGAATCTAGAAAACATCATTCTCGAGAAGCATATAAAAAGTTGGAAAAGAGAAAAAACCTTCAGTGTACATACATAAAGACAATATTCATCACCAAAAAGCATTATTTAGAGATCTGAAACATAGGGATAAGCCCTAAAATAGGGAGCTGTTTTAGGTCAATGGAATTAGACCTTGCAAATTATTAAAACTAGTAGCAGAAAGTTCTTAACTCTAGAAACAAAAAGTAAACAAATGAAGAAAGGAGGTGATTATGCACCAAGAATAGGACAGAAATTTCAAATGATGTCTCAAAGTTAAGTGACTATTGTGCCCTGTTTTAAATAAGGGTGATTATTTTTTCACAAGAGAGAATGGTAGCATATGATATCAAACACAGTGGTTCTGTTTAAGAGACTTGGGAGGGAATCAGTTATGTGGATGACTACAAAGCTGATGATGTCATCCGCAGTGTGCAAAAATTGATAATAAATGTTGAAGGAAATTATCATTCCAGACATAGCATTTTAATACAGAGAGAACAGCTTTAAAATGCAAGATGAATTTACTAAAACCAGGCCAACAGCACCAGAATTAGTTAGTATATAATTCAAGGCATGGGAGACATGGTAGATCTTGTCTAGCTATACTTTACAAATATATGTGTTTCCATATGGAAAACTGTTAATGAAGATGGAGAATTGTAGAAGTATCATGAAAAGGAAGTGAAAAGCAAAAGAGCACAAGTAACTTTGAAGTTGAAAAAACAAATAGGGAAGAAGTCAAATGCAGAATTTTTCATGGACTGGTGTTTGGACAGATCTAGTTTAACATTTTCATTAATAATCTTAAGAAAAACAGGAAAACTGACATGATTTCTGATGACAAAACTGGAAAGAATCAGCAGTGCAGCAAAGCATTAAGAAAAAGGAACAACTAAATAATGAGGAAGAGTGCTGTAAGTAGATAAGGCATAGAATGCAACAGTGCAAAATTATGTGCTGACAATCTAATCACAGTCGTTTCAGCTGTAACCTGATGAGTTAGAAATGACGGCTGCAGAGAACAACCTGAGTGACTAGCTAGTTCAGACACATCTCTGATTGTCACTGTGACGAGACTGTAAAACCTGTAATGTACCCTTGGAATGAATCAAGAAAGGTATTTCTTGAAGAGATGAAATAAAGTCAATGTTTTTGTATAAGGCATTGGTGAGACTTAAATCTGGAGTACTGCATACAGTTCAGGTCACATTCAGGAAAGATGGATTTCAGCCTGGAACATTACCTGAGAAGGATTACAAGAAAGATAAGAGGAATGGAGTGCTTGTTCATGACAGGACATATAAAGAGCTTGGGTTGTATAGTATTGTAAATTAAAGGTTGAGAGGGATATGACAGATAGACATAAATATGTCATAAGGTAAGCACAAAAGAGGAAGGAGAGCTTTTGTGGTGAAAGGGTAACATTAGCAGAAGAACAACTGGTCTAAAATAAATGTGGCCTGGAAGTTTATGATTGTTAGAAAATCAAAGAAACAGAAGCATTAGGAGCAAAAAGCTAAACACCTTAAAGATGTAGTTCATTAAGTCTGAAAATCTGTGATATGGTGGGCCACGTTCAATGTATCAGCAGAGCCTTTAAGGTTACATGAGGATGTCTCTGTTGGGAGTATAAATTGATGTTAGTATTTTTCACAGTATCATTTATTCAAATAGAAAGGGTGTGTTTCCATAAGCCCAAGTAAGAATAAAATACCAGGCTTTTTGCCCCTATTCCTAGCTCGGTTTTGCTTTTAGTAGTATTACCCCCTTGGGGTGCATTCCCAACACTGCTCCTCATTCTGCTAACTCTATACTGCTTTTGCTACTATTTCTTCTCTCAGACACACTAACATCCTTAGCCAGCAATATAGCTCACTTCAGATTTTTGCATCCACTTTTGTTTAAGGGTTGCGATTATCAACTTCCACAATGTTTGACCAAAGTCCAGTATCCTAATAGTGGAGCACAGTTCTACACCAACATACTGTCCCGAGAGCAGCAGCAGCATACTCTTTCCTGTCTAGCTGTAACAAATTACTGAACCACACATTGTAGAATCTGTGCTGTGTATAAACAGTGTATTTCTAGCTTGTATATCCCTCCTTCACATTGCTTTAAGTAGAAATGGTGCACTGAGGAGCTAAAGGGATCCCTTGTCTTTGACAGGAGATATTTATTTTCCAGTCAACAATACCCTCTCATTGGCATCAAATACAAAAGAAACATGGAGGGGAAAAATAATTTGTTGTGCTGCTGTTTTAATACATTGGCTGCTGTGTGATGGTTAAGCAACTGCATTCAGCATATTTCTTCCTATCAAAGGGTCCCAGTTCTAGTTGAAGGGACCTAAGCAAAAATGATAGCCTAATTATTTCTTTCTCTTTAGGAGAAACTGATACACTCAATCCATGCAATGAAGCTTCTACCAAATAAGGACCGATGGGAAAGTGCTTGAGACTGTAGTTCTCCCTGGATATCAGAACAGTTGTAAGTATGGATGAGACTGCAGTAAAAAGCTGGGCTAGGATCACGTTCAGGGTGATTATAGGAGTTTATACCTGTAGAATACATTTCCTTAGCTAGTGCATATCATAGTGACTTTATACCAAATGTGACAAAATTCCCATGTTAGGAGATACACTGCTTTGTTACCTACATAGATCATTGTTTTGTCCAACTGTTTTAGCAGTGCTCAAGAAATGTGAATGCCCTCTCCTTTTACTGAACCCATAGGAAGTCAAATGCAGAAATCCATGGGATCAAGCCTATGGTTACAATCGGCCAATTTGCTTTTATGAAAAATATTGCTCAATATTTCCCCTTATCCTGGACCTTTGTCAACAGTGGTGATTAGTCAACATTTATGAAAGCAGCCACTTTTGATTTTGTGTCTTCCATTTATTTGTCTTCAAAATAAAACTTAAAATCACTGGCCAAATCTTTTCTAAGTGTCAATCCCACTAAACTCAAAAGAAAAATTTGTCGGCAAATAGGTCCCAAGGCACCTCTCCTTGTTTCCGGGCTACAACAACAAAAAGCTTAGCAGGCTTGGCAAGTCTATGTATGCTTTCCCAGGCAGCTCATGGGAAAAATATAGTATTGCAATAGACTTGGGAACGGTTGTGTATGGATGCTTTCCTTACTGACCCAGCTGGTGAAAGCCGAAATAGTGGAAAGAGATTTTACGTACAGTCTTGAAAATGTCCTTTTAATGCAAAATCCTGTTTTTCTCTTATTTTTTTTAGTCTCAGGGCTGGTTCATTGTCTGGGCTTTTAAAGATTGCATGAAGCCGGGCCAGACAGTAGGTAACTCTATGTGCAGAGAAGTAGGAGCCATTTTGCTGCAGAATTGCTCCGTATTGCTCCTGGCTGGCTTTTAAGCTTGGTGGGTCAGGTATTTGCCGAAAACCATCTGTATTCAAATGCACACAGAAAAGCAGAAAGTTTGAAATGTTAATCCATATTACATCAATAAGTTGCTGTTGCTGGAGTCCTCTCTGTTCTTCAGTGGGAGTAATTATCATGGCATAAACATACAAGAGCAGAGAACATCTGCCTGAATGCCAAGTGAATTTGCTGTGATTACTGGTCTCACAAAGGAGAACCCCTGAATTCAGAGTGCTAGAAAGCTGTCTGCTGTGCTATGCAGAATGGCAGTGCAATGCCTAGGACAGACTACTGTGTTTCCAACATGGCTTTTGAAGCGAGGATGGGATTTTCTGTGCTATGTAAATTTTGCCTTTTCTCAGAAGGCTCCTTTGAAGTTACTGAACTAACAAAAGGTAAGCAGCTTTTAATTGCTTTGTGAGCATTCAATTAATTATAGCAGAATGCTAATTAAATAATTAATACAGGTTCCTTAAATTGGGAAGACATTAAATAATTAAACAAAATCCTTTTGCAGTGAATAATACCTTTTAGCAGCTGTGATTCTGTGCCAGTCTTGTGATGCAGAAAACAAAGAAAGAAACAAAAAAAAAGGTAAAAGCATATCTTTGTAACATATCTGTAAGACTGTGTGGGTATTCTGCATGAAAAATATCAGCAAATTAATGTGGATGTTTTTCAAAGCTAATTAAATTGAAGTGCGTCATTTTCATGATGAGTGGCTAATTACAGAACAGCAGAGTTGGATAGATAAGAAGTACTCAGTGCTGTAAGGACAATCAATACAACTGAAACAATTTCAGTACTAGTCCTGGATCCTAAGATATGCTTAAATAAATAATAAGATTCTGGATAGGAAAACATAAGTCACTGCCACTACATTCAAATTGATATTCACTTATAGCCATATACCACTCAGAGTGTTGATACTGATTCAGTGTAGGAATCTCTGGGTATGCATGTGTAGTGGGCAGCTTTTGACTTTTAATATTTTTGAGATCTGATAAATATTTCAGCAATGACAGTTTGCATTTCAGAAGGCCATGATATTACTATTCTTTAGAAAATAAGCTTTAGTCTTCACGTAAAGAGATGCTTTTGCAGTACATAACCACAATTCTGAACTGACTTTATAAAATACCTGGGACCCATGGGATGTTCTAGTGGCATGGATATTTTAGATGGACTACAGTCATATATGCATTTTCAAACCTAATCAAGAATCCTCAAATATTGGTGTTTCATCATGAAATCTCATGGGTGTTTACACACAAAAGAGCAGAGTTAGGCCCTGCGGAAATCCATTGCTTTTTAGAGTAAGACATTGTTGATTTTTTTTTTGTATACTAGTCAATATTTCATGTACGTTCTACAAGAGCCACATCAATACAGCTGATTTCGGTCTGTATGGGAAGATGTGTAGATGGCCAAGCAGATGGGCGTGCCATGACAAGAAGAACACTCCATCCCATAAACAGCAAGGGATGGGATGGGATTTAAACCCCTCTCACTATGATAATCTACATGCTGTTCTGCAGGAGAAAGCACCTTTGACTAAATGTACCCAAAATTGAGAGCTGTGACTACAGGAATTGCAGTTGCAGTCTCTACAGATTATCAGTGTAAAAACTGATAGGAAAATAATCCAACTTAAGGCACCAATGTTATTAATGCTGCACCAGTGATATGATATAATTCTACTGAAAAGGATGGATTTGAAGAAATGTTTGGGAAGTGCTGGACATGTTTGTAAGTCAGTGGAAGTTTAACATCATACTATTATATTAAAATGGTGAATACAAATGGAACCTATAGTAACCCTACAGAGACACATTTTCCTTTTTATCTTCACTTTGTAGATGATCACTGTGGTGATGGATCCCACTTGTTCTTCTAGATCTACTGAGTTTAACACAGTCTGGACAATCCCTTCAAGTGCGGCCTTTTAGGAACAACCAGGAGTGTATTTTCCTTAACTGGTATTCCTTCTTTGGCATATGAAAAGCCAGAATTAAAGCTGCTCAGGTTTAATACTGAGTCTTCTAAGCATGGCCAATACATTATGTATACTTTTTGCAGAGCTCTGCTCTTGTTAGCAGTCTGTCACACAGCTGCCTTTGGAAACATGAGGCAGATCATGTGAAGAATACAGAAACTTCTTTTTGGAAACAAATGTGTTGCAGGCAGGCATGCCCACATCCACAATTTCCCTTTTGGCACCAATATGTGAAAATAGTAAACATCTGTGTATTCTGTCTTCTAACAACAAAACTTACCTCTACTCTGAATCTTAGGTCCAAACTATGTGTGAGATGAGATTTTTCTCTCCCTTTCTTCCTCTTGTAACTCATTTACTCATATTTCACCAGATGAGACAGAAAGGGGTCAAAACACAAGCATCCTTTAGGCTTTCATTTAAGCAGGAGACATTCAAAGTTCATTTTTCCTTTATAAAAAGCCAGACACTTAGCAATAAAGGTAAAATCCAATATGCTGGTTACAATTTGTTCTGAAGGATGTAATCAAGTATGTACTGAAAATGGAGGCTGAAATATAACACACTTTTCACAAAATGTAACTAGAATGCCAGTCCTACCTACATCTCATTTCATTTTCAGGTATTTTAGAAGTATTTAATGATTACAGATAAACAGTTATTGGTAGTCATTTGTCATGTTCAAAGAGGTTTGAATTCTAGTGGTCTCAATTTAGAATAGATTGATTGTGCTTTCTAGTTACAGTTCTTTAAATCTTGTATTGGAAAAAAAAAAACGAAGGAGACTGAAACAGACCTGACACCTAGCTGCTGAGTTGTTAGCTTTGTCTGAGAGTCTGTACACATGCCCTTCACACCATGAAGTGTCTTAAATTAAGTTGTTTTGTGTTGCAGTTGCAATGATCTGGAAAATGATAGCTCGTGTCTTGGCTAATGACCAGTAACTTGTCAAGCTTTGGGGACTCTGTTGTTTGCAATCATTGATCCATAGCGTAGTTTATAGTTTCTGCTTATGGGAGCTAGATACTAAGACCTGTTGAGATGGACTAGATACTGGTTACAGAGACAACTTTAAATACCTGGAAAACCCCAAAGTAAACACTAAGATCCTACGGAGTATATCTATTCTTTAGATAGCTGGGGCTATGTGGAAGTGGATGTTTACAGGTGAATTTAAACTCCAGTTTTTTTACATGTCTAAGAAATGTTGTAGATCTGGCTCTTATCCTCTCAGTCTTAGTTCTTATAAAACAGGGATAATGATACTTCATATATTAAAAAATGTTAACACTGTGGGGTATTCAGAACTGTAATAATTTTGGCCACCTAATAAACAGAGATTCTCTCTACAGATAAAAATTAAACATACATTAAATTATGTGAGTTGGAAAAATATGAATTGTCAGTTAAAAAAAATCACATTGTAAATATATGTGATAAAACAGCTGTGGACATCTGTTACACACACTTTTTTGGTAAGTTCGTTTCATATATGGCCTTCACAGGTTATCAAGACATGTAAGCTATATATATTCCCCTAATAATGCCTGCCCTTCATGTCTTGTAAGTCTTTTTTTGTGTGTGAATTATTAGATGAATACCACATTTAGCCTCCAATATAAAAAAATCTCTAACAATTTTGTCAGAGTTCATACTCAGCTAGGAAGTATCGTAGTATGTTGAACTTTGCAATGATCTTATTTCACAGCACTATCTTTTGTGAAAGGCTGTCATTTAACAGAGAAAGAAGGAAACACTTTAATGAGGAAATATGCTATGAATGAAATCAACTAACACCAACTATACTAACTGACTAAGCAATTTGATCCATTTGTCATTTCATTCCTTACTTTCATATTTCACTTTTCCTTGCATGCAAAATTCAGTCTCTAGGTTTGTTTAATTTTTTTTTACACCTGTCCTGAAAAATAAAAAATACAGAGGGATGAAAAATGAATGACAAAAAATACAGTACCAGAGAAAGAAAAGTAGCTCTGCTATCTATTCACTGATTGCATTGTCTTGTTTTGTAACATATTGCTTTATGAGTAATAGGAGAGAAGCTGGGAGTTGCCTGCACTTACTAAAGAGGTACCTAGAATTTGTTCTAGATAAGTTTGAATTGAGTGAGTTGCAAAACTGAATGTCATAAAAGGTTCTTGGGAAATCACTAGAAGCACATCATATTCATGCTTGCTAACATTGGCATCAGAACATAGCTACCTACTTTAACAAACACCCGGAGAAATTAATTTCCCTTAATTAGCATATAGGGAAACTAACTCATAAATATTGGCACTCAAGTTAGATGCCATTTTTTCAGCAAAATGTAAAGATAGGAAAGTATAACTCAAAATGTAAATATGGGTAACATAACACACATTGTGGTGTTTATGTGTATTTTCTTCTATTGTATCTAGAGTGGAGCTCCTATACCATATCTTTTTCAAGCACCTAGCTATGGATTTGAAACGTTTTACAAATCCTTTTTAACCCCTTCCTGCATGTTGCTATACACTGGTTTGCTTAGCAAATAGACAGAATAGAACCTTGTAGTAAAATAATTAATTAGCATGTGTCTAATGTAACCTACTTTTAAACACATTAACTACAAAGAACAGCTCTAAGATATGTGTTATAAAGTTCTGTTGCATAAAACACATATAGTAATGCATATAAATGATATAGGTATTTATGTATATCATTTTTATTTTGTAATTTTCTTTTAAAAATCATTTTATGGTACAATAGTAAAATTTCATTTTTATGGCTAGCTTTTTATCATACAGGCAAATTAAACTTTTAAAATACAAAAATTTGTATAAAAAAACATTTAATAGTCTCTGTAGGTTTAAAACACTTGATTACATTTGAACTTTAATTTCACCTCCTCTGCACAAAGTAGTTACATATAAAGCTTTCAACTGTTTTTACAGAGAAAAAGTTGTGCAATATTTTTAAGATGCCTTGCAGGACAGAGGCTTGGAGAACAGTTGATACCCCCATTAGCAAATTCTCTATTAAAAGGGCAAAATGTTTGTTTCATCTTGTGACATGAAGAGTAAATAAAATTAATTGACTTGAGTCCATGAATTTCTGAATGGAATGAGGTGGAATTTAAAGCAGGGTTTTACATTCTGAATTTATGGTACAATTCTGTGTCCTGTTGCATGTGGCATTCCGATCGATATCATAGACAGTTTGTAGACTTGTGGTTGTTAATTGTAACATCACTTTTATCTATCTATCTAATCAAGCAATCTCTCTATCTATCTAATCTATCTATCTAATCTATCTATCTATCATCTATCTATTTATCTATCTATCTATCATCTAATGTGTTTCCATAACCATAATGTGCTGCAAAACTAGTTAAAGGTGAAGATTTATTGTATTTGTGTCTGGCCCCTAGTCCATGCCCTAAAGTTGTAATTTTAAATGACAGACCAAACAGCTGGAGGAAACAAAAATAAGAGAAAACACAGTACAAAATGACAGCAACTATTACTTGGAATTGATAGACAGTGGAGTAAAAAAATTAATGAAAATAGTTAAAAAGGAAGGAAAAAAAAAGGAAAATTACAGGTGTACCAAACATTTATGAGATTGTATGAAAACCATAAAACTACGATGCTGGAACAGTAGAGTAACTTTTAGTTAGAGTACACAACTTAAGGTCTTGTCCTACATATTATAATCCACTTGCAAAATTTTCAATCATGGGATCTCACATTTAATATATTCCTACCATATTCCCCGCAAAAACTTATTGCTCAGAGCTTTGTTGTGGGTGGTCTCCTTAGAGAAAATGTATAGAAAATGCATAGTTCTTTCATGGCTTCAAATGTGGATGTATTCCCATTAATGAAACAGGTCTTTTAAACTGTATGGTACTTTTTGTGACATAGTAAGCCTCACAGCCTTTGCTGGGGACTAGCTTTCCTAGATGTCTGGCAGAGGAAATGTCTCCCCAGCTCCACTGCAGCAAGGTGTCGGGCACTAGGCCAAGTATCAGGGCTGAACCTCTGGATTAATGTGCTGGGCTGGGCTTGGGGCCCAGGCTGATCTTCTGCTTAGAAAAATACAGATCACAAGATGCCGTTGCTCCTCAAAAAGAATTAAGGCCACGTATAGCTATCCAAGAAAACTAGATAAAGATATACGTGATTTGTACCTTTAGAAAATTAAAGCAGCTTGCTTATTGATTGACTTTGTGTAATAGGAAGCAATATAATCATGTCTTACCGTAAAGTCTCTTTATAATCTGATTTTAATCCAAACCCTAGTTTTACCCTATTGTTCATTGTACTGGTGTTTATTACATCCTGCTATTTGTGAGGCTTTTATTTCCAATGAATTCTCTGCTATTGAAACACAGGAAGGCTTTAGTTACTAAATTATTACTGTATCTCTTCCACTCTTAGCATTCATCCTCCCAGTCTTGGTGACACTGAAGGCTGTAACAGTAGGCTACTATTTGATGTCTCAGAAGTGTCTTAAATTGTTAATGACTTCTGTTACACATCATCCTAAGGGTTATAGCCTGTTTTTTCTTTAAACTGATCACCACAAAACCTAACAAATTCTTTTGATTTGCTTAACAACATCCTTTGCAAGAATGTTGCTTACATCCAGTGTGTTGTTACTATGAGCATTTAAGAAAATGAAAATAAAGATGTTGAAAGTTGTACATCTCCTAATAGCCCTAATTTGTCATTTCCCTTGTGTATACCCAGTACTTTTTTCTATATTCCATTATGTACTTTCAAGTGCAATTTTCAAATATATATATTGTTGCTCTTTAGGGAACACAAAGTTGAATGGCAAGAAATCAGTATATTTAATCTCACACCTGTGACAGTAATTAAGAAAACTGCTGATGCAAACTCCAAATTTTAAAATAAAGATGGAACAATGATTAAATGCAAACTGATAAAGTGGCATCATTATTTCATGCAGTGACTGAGAAAGGAAAACTATAAAATGTGAAGAAGGCCAAAGGAGACAGAGCAGAGAGATGGAAAAGTGGAGAAGAAAGAGAATAGTACTTCAATCTGAGTGAATCTGAGTGAACTTTGGCATAACTTGATTTGTACAGAGCACAAATTGTAGACTCAGCCATTCCCATTTTCTTCAGAGCAGTTCACTGTTTCTGTGACTTGGTACAGCCTTGTCCCCACACTGCAGTCAACTTCTACGGAGGACATTTCTGATGCCAGGCTGGACCAGTTAAGCCTTGGAGGACCTCTTGTCAATCTGGCTGGGCTTCTGAGCCAGACGGCTTTACACAGACAAATACCAGGTCATTTTAGGCTGTCTATTTATGATTTGCATTACATTCAGTAATTTGTGTTGGTATCTCATCTTTTTAGATTGACTTTTTAACACTATTTTCCCTTTTATTTCTCTGCACAGCGCACTGCATAATGACAATCCTTGCCTCAGGGTTCCCAAGTTGTACTGCAGTAAAAACAACATATAGAAATAAAGGGGCAGATCTACAGGATGCAGCTGGAAAAGTAAATTCTTCTGTCCTATTTTCTTAGGTTACTTGCTTGAGTGTTTCATTATTTTTACTAACTCCCATTTAAAATCTTGAGTGGTTTTCTGATGGAATGGCAGAGGGAAAAGGAGACCCAAGGGTGGTATTGGTGACCTTCTGTATGTATTTATGTGGGCAAAGTTTCCAAACAGAACTTTTGATGCTGCCTAAAAAAACCTTGCCTGTAATAGCTTTACAACAACACTTAATAAGTCTAAGCTGATTTTTTTTTCTGAGGTGCTTGAATTGCAAATCTCTGATCCAAGGTTTTACAGCCTTGAAGTTCAAGTCAGATTATCTGCGAATATTAGAACGCGCACATGTGAGGCAGCCTTTACAAGCTTTAAGATCAAAGAGTCACTGTGCAACCTTCAGAATAATATCATTCTGTCACTCAAGCAAGCATTAGAAGGCTGGAAAAGTTCAGGCTTTCAAGCAAACTTTAGAACTCCATTTGTGTAAAGCGATTTTGACCATAGAAGGCTTGTATGCAACAAAACAAGTTCCTACCTTCAAAAAAAATATTATCTTTCTTTTTAATGAAACGGAAAAAACATCCTGAAATTTACCATTATATTTCCTGGTTATATTCTAAAGTTAAAATATCTCTTGATAAGTTCGCTTTTAGACTTGTCTTTTCAGGCTCAGTCTCCCTAGCCTCCAGGGTCTTAGCAGTTGTGCTTTGCACCATCTCTTGTCTAAAGTTGAAATGTGGTACACTTTATTTAAAAAAATATAATAATTACAAGTTTTGAATTCCTTATATCTGCTCCAATAAGTCCAGCAGAGTCCATGAAATTACTTGTTTGTTTAATATACAGGAGGTACAGAAATTTGCTAGGTCAGGGTTGTAGAGTTCAACACTTTCTAGCACCCCAGTATCATGGTTACTCTGCTTATTTTATTAAAGATTCTTACTGCAATTGAAGCAATCTAGTGCAGGCATATGTTTTGAAGGGAGGATGGCTCATATTTTTCCTTGCAGAGTTGTCTGCCTTTGTTGCATTAATCCTCCATGAATTTATTACATAATTGTCTTTCTATATAGGAAAGAATCTTTATTATTATTCCTAAGTCAATTTTACTGCTAGACTTCCATCTGTTTTCTCTTTTTTTGGCTTCTTCTAGGTAGGGCCTTTGCTTTTCAGACTTGAACTAAAAGTGAGTTGGCTGGCATTATTGCAGCTTCACAGAGGGTGATGACAGAGACATTCAAAGGTTAAAAGACTTGTTCAGTCTTGCACAGGGTGCCAATGACAGAGGAAAATACAACATTCCTGCATGCTAGTCTTTATAGCTCTGACCAGTAAGTAACTCCCTTGTCGTGTGTATTAACTTTCTTCCCTTTTCTCAGTTTTCCATTTGAACCATTTCCACTGATGAACATCAACCTCTGGCTTAACTGTGCTCAATTTCCAGTTCCTTTTCTAGACCTTCTCCAGTTCAAACCATGGAACTGGATATAGATCAGTTGAAAAAAAAAAAAGATATAAAGAGCATACCATTCTCAAATTATATTTATTCATAATTTGTACCTATATTTTATACTTTTTCATTCTCTTTGAAATGTTAAAATGCATTCTGACTGTTAAATTTGAAACTGTCCAAATTAGTAGAAGCTGGAGTCTCCTATGAGTCTGCTGTCAACACCCTACTGTAATTTTTTGTGTCCAGAGTCATTATTCTTTTTCTATAGAGCTGTGAAAGAAAAGACCACCAGGTCACTTATTCCTTACAGCATCATTACAAATATACTAAAAATAAATATGTATCACAGCAGATGAAGGAAAATATTTTCCCTGGTAGGGGAATAATAATGGATTTGGACAGTATTTTCAGGAGTACAGGCACACTAGGCTTCCAACATCATTGTACCTTGAATTCTCTCTGAAGGGTCAAGGTACTGAAGACAATTTCATGCAAGCTGGTGCAGGATTAGAGTTTAAATCAACACTAGACAGTGGAGAGTGCCATGCACTGATATCTCAAATGTCAAAGAATAGAAATTGAATTATTTGGTAATTTATTTTGATGTTATGGACTCAGTATTTGTGTTTTTAAGTAACATTCCATTGCCATTTAAGCTGTACCACCAAAGATTTTGTTTCTAATAGGATCTGCTTTGAAATCCTTTCTTACATGAGAAAAGGATCTTGGACATTTGTGGCTTCTCTTAAAGCAACTGGAAACCACAGCAAGGGATAACAATGCAATAAACCAGGAGCATGCCTGTCATTTCTATAGGCAAAGCAGGGACAAATTATTCTGCACCATATTTTAGTAATTGCTGATCTACTGTCTCTAGGCCTATCTTACTGTTACTGAGCAGTCAGAATTAGTGCTAGTGGCTGGCTGAGATTCTAATAACAATTACTTAATTAGAAGACATTCCTGGATGTATTTCTACCAATAATAATATTCAAGGAGACTTACGGGTATCATTATCCCCTTCCACTGATCTCTACATCTTTCCTTCAGAGTAGTTTCTGGAGCATAAAACTGCAATGCATTCATAATGCCAATGCATACACAGCCATTTCATCCTCTCCCCTTTGTTCACTTTGAGAACAGCATTAAAACAAATGATAGTCTTTGTGAGGTCATTATAATTTTTTCAAAACTCTGAATCAAACAATGGTAGATGTAATTTTCTATTGAGTTGCTTATACTGTCGATACTACACTTTTCTGTGATGAGCTGAATACATACATTTTATAAACCTCCAAACAAAAAATGATGTTGGTTGTGCCCATTTCACAAGCAAAGACTTTAAACACTGTATTTTCAAAAATTCTTGATGACATGCTAGCCTGTAATTGATAACTGGCTGTTTGTTAGCAGTTACCCAAGGCTGTTGATGGAGAAATGTTCTCCTTTCTACAGGAGGAGGCATAATGATATTCCCAGCTCTTACTCTTTCCTTGTTCCTTGCCTATGAAAGATTCTTCTTCTGTTACATCTTTGGAAAATTAACTAGTCTGAGAGGAATTTTAAAGTTGAAAACGTAGCTTGTTTCTGTTTAAGTGTTCTTACCTGATACACTTTCATTTCATTCTTTTGGCATTGTTCCAAGGAAACATAAAGTCAAGCGAGGGGAGCACCAGCTTCAGCTGCTGCTGCAGAAACAGAGTGCTTGAAATCTGGTCAGGTAGAGGCCACATTCAGTGTAAAGCAGAGCTGTACAAGTAGCCAGTTGTTTAGATTCAGCAGCTGAATGGAAAAGAGAGCAATCTCCTTTTTCCACCTCCCTTCCATCTCCAAAATCCAATTTCATGCTAATCCAGCTATTGTTTCCAGCTCAGTTTGGAATGACAAAGAAACAAATACCATTATTTTGAGCCAAGTAAATATTTTTTACCAAAGGGTTGTTCCATTCTATAGGAGGAGTATCACTTGTCCCAAAAGTTTCCCTCCATAAGTATTCCCCAACAAGTGGAAATATATTGGGCAGAGATATTTGATTATTTTCCATATACATCAAGAGCTTATGAGCTTTCACATAATGTCTTAATGCTCTAGAATCCATTATTTTCTCCTGATCATGACCAGATGTTGTGGTTTAACCCCAGCCAGCAACTAAGCACCATGCAGCAGCTCGCTGACTTCCTTCCCACCCAGTGGAAGGGGGGAGAGAATTGGGAAAACAAGTAAAACTCGTGGGTTGAGATAAGAACAGTTTGATAGGACAGAAAGGAAGAAAATAATAATGATAATAATAACAATAGTAAAATTACAATAATAGTAATAAAAGAATTGGAATATACAAGACAAGTGATGCACAATGCAATTGCTCACCACTTGCCGACGGGTGCCCAGTCAATTCCTGAGCACCGATCCCCCTCTCCGGGCCAACTCCCCCCAGTTTATATACTAGACATGACGTCACATGGTATGGAATATCCGTTTGGGCAGTTGGGGTCAGCTGTCCCGGCTGTGTCCCCTCCCAACTTCTTGTGCCCCTCCAGCCTTCTTGCTGGCTGGGCATGAGAAGCTGAAAAATCCTTGACTTAGTCTAAACATTACTTGGCAACAACTGAAAACGTCAGTGTGTTACCAACATTCTTCTCATACTAAATCTGAAACATAACACTATATCAGCTACTAGAAAGAAAATTAACTTTACCCCAGCCAAAACCAGGACACTAGATTTGGTAACCTGAATCTCAGTATAGATAGTTAAATAAATTTGTATTTATTCATATTGATAGTTTTGGATGAACCTGATTCTTGCTTTTGATCAGAGTTGCTTAAGAGTTCTGCTCTCAGAGTTTATGGTGTGATCCTGTGAGATAAGGACCCAGTCTTTCCACTAAATCAAAATGCATACGGGTATTTCAGCAACCTTTTACCTTGAAATGCATCAGCAAAAAAAAGTATGTGTATGCATCCACGAAATAATACATTGAGCCTTTAGTGTTTGTTGGAAAAATATGCAGCTTCTGTTTGTACAGCAAGGGTATTTTTCACTTAGCTGAATTTGCTCTTTTAGATTTTGGCTTTCAAAGATAGCTTGGCAAAGGATGCAGAATGGCTCTGTAAGCAACCATCCGTATCAGTAAAAATGCTGGCTAGGAGTCTGCAAGGAATAAATTACATGTATATACTCAGGTACTGAAATATGAACCAAATGTAACTTGAGATCGTTGAGGAAGAGATCCACTATTAAAATCAAAGTACAACGCCACTGTACTTGGATCCAAAACTTTGATATAACTAATATCCATTTTTAAAAGAATGTTTGGTAGACTTGGAGAACAGCTTTTTCTGGTTTTTGGCATTTTTGAAAAGAATACACTTTATAAAGATTTGCAGTTATGCCTCTCTCTATACTCACAAGATTTGCACCTCCAGTTTTGCTTTCATGGAATGATGGAATAGTTAGTATAAAACTGTCTTTCTGTGTGTTTCCTTTGATTGCATTGTAGTCATGATCTGATGTGATCTGTAGTCCTGAGCCAGTACATGGATCTTGTGTACTAAAACACTGACATATATTTTGGGGCTCAAGGTATGCTTCTAGTCTAAAAATATTTGATGACATATGGATCTATATTTTTCAGGTATGCTTACAAAAGATATAGAGCAAAAATTAGAGCAATAGGAAATCCATGGGAGATAAAAAGAAATGAAGGAGGGAAGAAAAATGGATTAACTTTGCTTAAGTAGAGGAAATTCTACAGAATGACTTTTTTCTATGGTAGTTCTGTTTTTTCTAATTCCATCTGGATTTACATTCTGTTGAAATAATAACATGCTGAAGTATTGAGATATGTTTTGAATTTTGCGATGATTCAAATATCCTGTCATTTATGATTGACCAGTCTTATGCTGGAAAACAGAACACTAAGTAGGAGGAAATGCAGTGCAAGTTGTATGTTTTTCTCTATATTCTTGCTTGAAATTAGGACAGTTGTCAGAAATGTGGCATTTACATTGGCTTAGTTTTGGAAGTAATCAGGAAAAGGTTATTATTTCTAACAGGCATATCTTTCCTTTGTATTACCACAGGATGAAAGAGAAGCTTATCTATTAGGTGTTTAGAGAAAATTGGAATAAAATTTCAACAGTTCATGGTTGCAGGTATTTTGTTTTTGTTAGTTGTGGTCTGATACTGTGCCAGCTCAGAGTAAATTAATCAGAGTTGAGGAAATAAAAGACTGACCCATTAAGATATTGAGGGGAAAGCCAAGGAACTATAATAAGATAACACTATATTGTGCAACACTGACGCACAAAGCCTCTCTGATGGCATAGGAAGAAAAGTTTACTGTAGTTGCACATAACAGGTTATGTTTAAGGAAGGAAGGTTGCTCTAGTGCATCTTGGCCTGCTTCCCTACTTGAACTGTCACATATTTAGCCAAGTTGCTATTAGCAAATTTTAAAGTCCTGGGGAAGTTCAACAGCTGAGATACCTACATGCTTTTTAAAGACACCGTGTTAACACTTCTGTGTGCCTTTGAAAAGTCTGACCTGAAATCTTTCCTTACATAGTTGTGATCTGAGGGTAATGTAATACTTCATTACTTAACTGGGAGACTTGGAGGCCACATTTTAAAGGTTGCGAGCTGATCAAATTCTGTGGTGACAGAGACCGTATAAGTACTGTGGACACAGACAACTCTTGACACTGTACTGTTTCAGGTTCTTAAACAAAAATTAGTTATTTCCTTTGAGTGTGTGATGTAGAAGGAATAAATTCTGAAATGTAATGCAGCCAGCATTTTGGATGGAAATATTGAATGACTTTTTTTCATCTTTGTTAGTTTTAGAAATAGAAATGTGCTGATACTGTCAAAAAAGTCAGCTGTTGACAAGCTGTGAAACAATGTGAATGTGTTGCTTCCTGCCTATTTATTTTTAGATATGTATATATATTTTTTTTTTATGTACAGTGTTAGGATATAAGGTGTCTGATTTCTTTTTTTTCTTCCCACTTACACCAGCAGAGGCTTCTTGATCTTATTTTTATGCAGCTTTTGATGGAAATTTTTGCAAGTGCTAAGCACAGTATTTCTGCTGCTCTAAAAAATTGTATGTAAATGTTAACAGAAGAAAGTATTGACATGTCTCTATGCAATAACCTAAGTCAATGATGGACAAAAATAATCACTTCCTTGCTCTAAGCGGGTAGAAGAAACCCATCGTATACGCACCTTGCAAATATGCACAAAAATTACTAGCCCATACACAAAAATGACTTATTGCCACTTTGTCATTCTGATTGAAGACAACGAAAACATTAATATTTTACTTGTTTCTCTCTCTTCTTGGATGAATTGACGAATGCATTATTTCACATATTACACTCTACTTAATTTGTCCCATAGGTTTCTGTCATCAAAGGAAGAATTAGGGGTTATGGTTTTTCTTTTAGTCACAGAAGCCTCCAGAGGGCGATATATGCTTTAATTTCCACTCTGGCATGACTATAATGGATGTGCATGCACCGTTCTGCAATTTTTGTGCATATGGCTACTGTTAAAAAAAAAAAAAAAAATTTCTCGGTTTGAAAGTAGTTGTCCCAAACACTGTTGCTTATGGTTGTGATATCTTCTGTTTGGGAAATAAAAGAGAATATTTAAATGACAGTCATCTGCATGACCTAGTGGCAATGAAGACAAGTGAATGAATCTTGCCTATATGTGTGCTGGTGGTATTGTTGCCGAAATCCGGAATAAAACTCCTTAACAGCAATGAGAAGTTAAGAAGCAGGCACTCCTTTATTGCAGCGCTGGGCACATGGGGGATCGCTCCACCTATCGTGTGCACCTGGTTAGTCTAACTCTGCAGGTTAAATACACACCTGTTATACATATTCACTAAATTTCTGGAAAATGTTATACATAATCATTAACTTTCCGATAAATCATTAGCATATGTAAATGTCTCTTCACGCAGGTGCAGTGAAGGTCTCTGGTGGTCTTCAGAAGCCCTCTGGTGGTCTTCCATAGTCTTCCTCACTTGTCTGCTTCTTGACCTCTCTTAGGTGATTCTGTGCAGTACGATTCTCACCATCATCTATATTAATTTACATAAAAATGCATACTATGTCTATTCTTCAATGTAACCTTTCTAATAATTGGTCCTTCAGTCACACCATCTTATTAATATTCTTATGTTAAAACAATCATTGGTTAATCTCACTTAACTCTACTGATTAGGTTCCCTGATAATTAGATCGAGGTGGGAAGGGTAAGGAGTTTCCAAGCAACAAACTGGTGTCCATAACGGTTTCCTTAGTTTCCTAAAACAAAACACTACAAATCAACAAATCTTTGTCAAAGTTTCTGTGATTAACTGATTTTAGACAATACTTGAATTCTTATAGTTACACATAGTACATTTTCTAAAGTTTCTAAGTTCCTATGACTGCATTTCAAACTTAACACTCCCATACTTATGTTTCACAATTTTCTACTTCTTAATCAAACCAAGCTCTTTTATGTGATTAAATTTTGATTTCTTTACCAGAATATTTGCAACAGTATGAATGTATAAAAGTTTGTGAAAAACAGTGCAACCTTTTAAACTGGTAAAAGCCTCTCTCTCTCTTTGCTTATCTATGCATTGGTGCCCTTCACTGCTATCTAATCTGAGTATCTCTGCAGTTTAGCTATAAACTAGGGTTAAGTGATTAAAGTCACAAAATAAAATTCTAGGATTTTATTCTCTGTTTTTCTGAGCTGCCTGTTTTTCAGGGTTATTGTTTGCACTCTGCAGATATTTTAAAGCTCTGGCAGGCAGTTATGACTAATACTATTTCATATACTATTCATAATTACTTTTTCAGTTCCTGTTTTGAATATGGCAAGGAGAAGTCAATACGTAGGATCCAGCTGAAAAGGGGTTGCAGCAGCATGATGCAGCATCCTCTCAGTGGGGGCAAAGTCTATGCTGGATCTGCCAACAGGTTACAGCTGCTTGGCATCAGCAAGCTGAGAACTGCCTAGAATATCTGATTCTTCCAGTTTGTTCCAGACACTTCTGTATGTCAGTAACAGAGCTGGTATATGACATGATTATTTAAATGCTTGCATAAATAGCAAAAAAGGAGGATTTTTTTTTTTTTCCTTCCAGGATAACTGTTATCAGTCAAAATTTGTCACATTCAACATTTTATTTTTCGTCCTTTCTTGCATCCAGCAGATGCTGAGTGCTCATAACTTCCACTAACCTCAGCAGGGGTTGAGGGTTTTTAGCATTTTGCACAGGATAAAGCACTAATAGAACTCAGGCACTAATATACTGCATTTTCAGGGGACCAAAGCAACTGCATCTCCCATTGACTTTGCTTGGAGTTGAGAGTGCTCTGAGCCTCTGAAATATATGGCTGTTGTACTGATGCTTCCTAGTAACAGCGGGAAAAGGGGAATTGAAGAATCAAGAACATGAAGAAAAGGCTGTTTTAAAAATATTTTGGTCAGAAAGCTACATTAAAATGACTTAAGGTGGAAAACTATTAAAACTTAGCAAGTGTCAGAATTAAAGGTATTTTTAAGAAGCTTAATCTAACTCTACAACATGTGTGTTACCACACAGTATTTCATCTCCTGCTATTTTTTCCATTGGAGCTTCTGCCTAGTAAGTGCACAGATTGTTCCTGTAATGAACATTTATTCACCATGTTACTTCATCAATGTTTGCCCTATTTACTGCATCTTACTCAAAATTTTAATTTTTGTGGAGTCTTTCCTTTCATGCTCATTACTATAGTAGCCAAACAACATTAAATGTAAGGTCAGCCATGTTGTGGTAATGTGCATACATTTTTTAACATATGGTCACCTGCATTGGTTATCAGTGTCACTGGATCTATCACACTGCAGCTGATAACAGCAGCCAGTTGTCAGTCCGCCAATGTGTTTTCCATACTTGCTGATGATAGAATCATAATGAAATTCAAAGATGTCCATGTCAATTCCTGTATCTGATATAATCTGCTACCATAAACACACACTTCTGTTCTTTTGTCTCCCCCTGAATTTCCTTCTCCCAGTCCTGCTGCCTTTAGCTTATCTCTTCCAGTTTCTGTTCTTCAGGCTAAATCTTCACTGCAGCCACACCCATTTTATCTGCTGTAGAAGGCCCAGTCTTCTCTTACTCTATAGGTTCTTTTTCTTTCCATTGTCATTCCTGTATCCTTGTTAAGCAAACACAGTTCCCTTCATCTATACCTGCTCTGTTCCCTCAATCTGCTTGTTCGTCCAAACAAACTTCTTTTGATGCTGGCTCTTTATTTTACATTTCTCTCATTTCCAATGGAGACTTGAAATTCTCCCTGTCAGAATCTGTATAGTCTCTATCCACCTAACATTGTTCCAATTTATTTGCTTAACCACTTACAGTCTTGGTAACCTCCTTGTCAAACAAGTGCCTTAGTGTCAACCCAGCCTCTCAGCAGCCACTACTTATGTGTCCAGCTCAACCTCTTCCCTCTAGTTTCAGCTTTTTGTCCTCAAAGATCCCAGTTCTAGAAGCTCAAACACTCCTGTAACCACAAGCCTTTCCTCCCTTACATTGTGCCTTCCCTCCAGTTCCAGGATACCAGCTTGGTTAGGGACCACCGGATCCACTCCCAGTCTTCTGCTCTTTGTGCTAATCTGTCCTCCAGCTCTTTCTGTTTTGGTCTTGCCAGACACCTTTCCAAAAACAACTATTCTGTATTAGCAAAGGAAAAGGGAGCTCCCATCTCTAGTTCTGAAAGCCAGTTAAACCAGGTTTTGTGAAACAGTCATGAAGGAAGTCTCATTTGCATTTGCTTTAGAGCATGTTCAGTTGTCCAGTTCCATTGTGAACAGGATCTTAGCTGCTTTAAGTAAGCAAAAGAAAGCACAGCTAGTAACAGTGAGATTGAAGAATTTAGCTATAGAATATGATAAAAAGGTGTGAATAGCTGTTTTTAAGTAACTTATCCACTTGCCTAAATAGGGGTTCCTTCTCCCAAAGATGACTAAAAGCATAATTTATTCCACTAAGGCCAACACACTGCCAAGTTCCACATCCATCCTCCAAAATACTAGAGTGATTGAGAAAAGAGCCACCATGATTTTTAACATGAGAAAAATATAGTACCTTTTAACAGAAATAAAATGAAATCTTTTTTTTTGCTGAAGTTGCCTGGAAAAAGGATAAAAATTGAGCTGCCACTCAAAATTTCAGCTCAATTTATTTCAATTTGGAAAGGACAATTTGTTATAAACAGCTAAGAATAGAATTTTGTTATGGAGACTGGGCTAATCTTTCTTACAGATTGTAATAGTGGATTTACCCACTACTTCCTCTGAACTCTGCTTCTTGCTTGCTGTGTTTAGAGGCTAGGACACCCTTCTCATTCTTCTGTACTGCTAGCTGAATATATGGGCCATTGCTGGAAGATTAGAGGGAGACAACTCCAAAAATCAGATAAATGAAAAGTCAAACAGATAGCATATTTTTTTCCATATTAAAAATATTTTTTTTAAAACTGAGTGAATGTAACCATGCTGCTTGAACATTTACTTTCAACTCCAATCCCTTAATCTCTATTAAAAGTCATTGTTATCGTGTCCTAGAACCACGCCAGCTTTCATTTGTGCACCTTCTTGAAGGTCAAAGCTTAAAATAACTGTCAAGCCTCTCTAACCTAGTAATCATTTTCTGCCTTGAGGTAGTTCCTTCTGCAATCAATGCTGCAAAATGTACAATTATAAATGTTTGACATTGGCTGTTTTTGTCCTTTGTGTTACCTAAGATGCTGGATATATCACATAGTTCATTTTTATATAGGAAGGCTACGATTTTGCAGCATATTAAACTGAACTACAGCACATGCAGAAAGTGCAGACACTGCTTTTTGCAGAAACAGCCAACTAATTAAAGTGTATCGCATAAAATAGATTTTGAATTTTTTTTTAATGACATCCTAAGATGAATATTTTTTAGTTCAGTTTGGAGTAAACAGCTTCTCCTTAACACGCTGGGAGTGCCACTGGAACTTTCATATTGCAGCAAAAAGAGACATCAGGAACTTTGAAACATGTTTTTAAAGATACCAGTAAAATCTGTTTGGTAAATGAATATTCTACAGTTGAAGAGAAAAAAAAAATACAAATAATGACTTCATTTTCTCTTTCTGCCTTATGTGGTGCTTTTTTATCCATTTGTTTTTCTGTGTTGCATTAATAGTTGTAGTAGCAACAGCAGCTATATTACAACAGCTGTGTTAGTGTCTACTAGTTGAATAGACATTGTTTACATAGTAGCATACCTGGGGTCAAGGCACAAGAAAAGCAGAGTGAATTTTCCTCTTCTTTGAAAGAAAGAAAGAAGAAGGGGAAAGAGTGGGGGAGAAGGGAAGAGAGAAGGGAAAAGACACCTGAACTAAATAAGAGACAGATCCATGAAAAAATTTAGGAACTGAAATATCCCATCAAGAAACAAAATTAAGTCCCTGTTCTGAAACGCAGCCTAGCTGTCTAATCCTACCTAACACAGTGAATCCTTACACCACATGGGGAGGGTGTAAGTTTGTTACTATTATTGGAAGTTCAGGAATATGAGCAGAAATGCCATGAAGAGGGAATGTCATCGGTATACATTGCTCAAGTTTTATTTCTGGCCAAAAGATCTTGGTCACTCTGCATGCAGCCAGGGATGGAGGCCAGGAATGAGGTTGCTTCACAGGTAAGAAACATGGGGTTAGAAGGAAGCTGCCAAAGTGCAAAGGCACCTTGCAGGGATCTGTGAGAGCATCAACAGGTTCACAGCCTACCTGTGCTCAGGCTTCCCAGGTGAGGTGCAGGCTGGTGGAATTGGATATTACTGGAGAAGCAATGAATGAACATACCCGGAAGGAATAAACTTCCAGAAGTCCAGGTAATGGCAGTGGTTCAGGGAATCCCAGAGTTGCTGCTTCCTACTACCTCTCAAAATTGGGCTTTGGGAAAGGGAGCTTAGTGTAGGTTGCAGTAGCAACCTTTGCTCTTGGTATGCCTTTGTACCTCCTCTGCTTAGAATTTATTTTGCTTCCCTCATCTACAGTTACAATAGCTGAAGTCTCAGTTAGTTTAAGTTTGTGATACTACTCTGTATCTGGATCTCTGCTAAGTATACTTAACTGAACAAAGTCTCTTCACTCATTCACAAGGAATAAGATCCAGAGAATAGGTACAAAGCTGGTGTTTTATAGCCAATCATGCGAAAATTGTTAGATCTGCTTTTAAGTCCCTGCCTAGAAATCATGACCAGAGTTGGTCATCTAAGCTTAATTCAAGGTTTCAATTTTTAAGTCATTTGTGGAAACATATGCTTTCTTTTGGAAAGCCTGGTGTTTTTTAATGTGATCCATTTTTTTTTCATAAATTACAGATGATAAAAACACACAAAACCTTGCTGTGTTCAGTGAATGGAGAGTTTTGTTTTGCTTGTGTTGCAGAAGATATTTATGCTAATGGAAATGTTTGCACAGCTGTATTAGAGCCATGCATTTCAGCCTGTTTTGATCAAGGTTGTGTCAGCAATTCTGCTTAAAACACACTTAAGATGTTATAATTTAGCAGAAGGTAAAAGATTGCTCTAGCTTAGAACCTGGCACTATGCCTGGGAGTGATATTTTAAACCAAATTCATAGCAATGTCATCAGCTACTTTAATGTCTTTTTTTGTGGAAACACATTAGTCTGCATCAATTTGTGCAGGAAGCTTAGTCTACTAACCCACCAGATCCAGAATATCACAAGACAGTACACTAAATTCTCAATGGAAAGTGACTACTACTTTTCAACCAGCTCTAGCTCTACTTGTTCCTGTTTCTATTGACAAGCATTTTGCAATTTTTTTGAACAGAGAATGAGCAAGAACTTGTCTTTTATGAAATGTATGGTTATTTAGGCATTCTTAGCTAGGTATGAATGTTTTAAAAATAACATACCCTATTACGATAAGTACTGGGGAATAAGAAAAATTAATGTGTATCACAGTTCTCTCAACCTTGAAAAAATTCATTTGAAAGTGGATTTGATTAGATTTGGGGAATATTCATAGTCTCTCCTGATTCAAATTTATTAAAAAAATGTTTTAAGCGGTAACATTGTTCCAGAAGACTTTATGTGGGATCAAGTATTGTTTGTTCTTCTCCAACATAAATGAAACATAATTTTTCAGTTGTGTGGCCTGGCTAATTTGGGGAAAAAAACTCATCATGTGCTATCATCCCACCCAGGCAAGATTTGTACTTCCAAGCAATGAAGTATATCCAAATCTATGTTAATGACTGGAGAATCACAGTCCTATAATTCTGAATTAGGCATGTTGTATCTTTCATTGTTCCTTACTTTCTGTTACATATGAAATACAATCCATGAGCCTGCCTTTAACATTCTTTGGCAACAAGAATCAGCCGTATGATTGAAGTTATGTGTATGCTTAAAATGATGGAAATTCAGAAGTTAGGAGACTATTTGTTTTCTTTGCCTTTTGGGGAGTCCCTATCAGACCTTTGGGAGTGATAAAGTAATGGAAAATTAGATCAGCTAATAAAAGTATCTTAAATCACTGTATAATGTAACATGGATTAAAGAAAGTCCTCTGGTTTTGAGGACCATAGGAAAGATTGTACTATATATAACACTATTCTGTTCATACGTAAAATTTATGTGTATTTATGAAGATAGAAATATTAAGTACACCTAGCATGTTTATTTTCTAATCACAGAGGGCAATAAAAGTAATGTCTAGTTTTGCTGCATCGGTTCAGTTTCCGTGGTGAAAAGAAATCACAGATCAACTGTTCTGAACCTGAAGGAAAGCTAAACCACAATTTTACCTATGATCCAATTAATGACAAAAGGGGAAAATATCTGTCTTTCACAGATTCTGTTCCAGCACTTACACTGCAAGAGAAAAATAGATGAATAGGACGTAAGGGTGTCATGGTGCATTGACCTGTTCAATAATATGGTTAGCTGGCACTATAGTTCTTTACCTGTTTACAGCTTCACTGAAATATTAGGCAGGAGTGTAATGACCAGCCAATCAAACTGCAGAGAAGTGAAAAAGCCAAGGTAGTTTCCTATTATTACTTTCTGTTTTGCTTGACATGATATTGTTAGAAATTATATTTTTAATGCTTCCTATGCTGGACAAAGACAGTGAAGAGAACAGGAAATGACACTTGACTCGTCTGTTGTCCTAGCAAAGTCAATAATGAGCATGGGTTATAGTAGCCATTCTTCTTACAATTTCAAAACTGCAATCTACTGATCCTCCCTGTTTGTCATATCCAGTTTGTTCCAAGGCATGTTTTACACAAGACCACATTTCTATTCTGTGGTAGCCTGAAGTTGACAGGGATTATGCTTAAATTCCCTTTCCCTGTGTAGAACTAGAAAGATCCTGTTATATCATCATTCTGGAGGATAAACAACTACCTCAGTGGAGAAAAGAAAATTAATTGATAGAACATTATGTATTTTTCATTTTCAAGCTCTTTTCAAGAGCATCCAGATTAATGTGAGACTATGATTTGGAAATAGAAATAGAAGTAAGAACAAGAAAATAATAGAGATACGATTAAGCAGTACTCCCCAGAGCTGCTATTTTATTTCAGCAGCAGGTGTAGAGTGAGTATGTGTAGTATCAAGATGTAGTTAGAAAAACTTTGTCCACCATGAAACTCTTCTACTGAAATCAGAATACTTTGCAGAAGTCATATCTATTTACTGAGCAAAACAAAAGCAAAAGCTGCAATGTTTGAAAAACCGAATAACATTTTCAAATCAAAATATGGCATTTCTAACTTGATCTTTTGTATTTTTATTGTGTAACCACAATAAAACCACAATAAAAATAAATAGCAACAGCAGACAAACCAGCAAAAATAAATTCTTTAGCAAGAAAGCAACTTTTCCCCTTTTTCCTTCACCCTGAATTGTTTCATTCTTATTTGAAATTAAGTTGGATTTTAGAGGTTCACTCATCAGTAGAATTACTCAGGAAGCAGTTGGGAGAGCTGTAGGAGGAAGTAGGTAGGCAAAGGACAATCTGGGTCATAGTTAGACATCCATGAATAAAGAAATCAACCAGCCAGAGAAATCATCAGGGATTTGTATAAAGCTCTCACCAGGTTTTTTTTTGTCCTGGTTTCATCTGGGATAGAGTTAATTTTCTTCCTTGTAGCTGGTATAGTGCTGTGTTTTGGATTTAGGATGACAATAATGTTGATAACACACTGATGTTTTAGTTGTTCCTGAGCAGTGCTTATACCAAGTCAAGGACTCCTAAGCTTTTCATGCTGCCCTGTCAGTGAGTAGGCTGGAAGTGCACAAGAAGTGGGGAGGGGACACAGCCAGGACAGCTGACCTAAACTGGCCAAAGGGACATTCCATACCATATGACATCATGCTAAGCATATAAACTAGGGGGAAATCTGGCTGGGGGGCCGCTGCTCAGGAACAGGCTGGGCATTGGTCAGTTGGTGTTAAGCAATTGTTTTTCATATGCATTGCTTGTTTTTCTTAGATTTATTTTTCTCTCTTTTTGTTATTTTCCTTTTCATTACATTTTAATTAAATTATTATTATTATGTATTTTATTTTACTTCAATTATTAAACCATTCTTATCTGAACTCATGAGTTTTCTTACTTTTACCCTTCTGATTCTCTCCCCCATCCCACTGAAGGGGTAGTGAAAAAGCAGCTGTGTGGTCCTCAGTTGCTGGCTGGGGTTAAACCACAGCACAGTTCATGGTCAAGATTTAGGCAGTGGCAGATGCACCCTGGAAAAAACCACATGGCTTCGGAAAAGGAGTGGGCCTCTTCAACTCTAAAGTAAATCTGAAGAGTTGCTGGCACCTCATAAAAGAAGAAAAGTGTTTTTGTACACTGGCTTTATAATCTGTTGAGGACAGCCTGAAACGTAATCAATCAAGGACAGCCACAAAAGAGCACAAGAAGGGTAAACCAAGTCATCTACACAAGGGCTGAAAATCAGCAGGAGAGAATTATCACAACAGCAGAAAAGAAGAGAGAAAGTGAAGAGTAGCAGGTCAGTTACCAAACACATCTGTGCCTATGTACTAATTGAGGGACCACTGGAAATAGTCACAGCCAAATAATTATTTTATTGAAATAATAAAGTGAAGAAATTGACTATGGACTGCCATGGTGGACATAGACTTTTTGAATTGGAGAAAATAATTCAGAACTTAGAAGTTAGCGGGACTTCTTTCTAGTCTGTAACTGCAAAAGGAGTACAGCAGGGCATGCAATGTCCAAAATGTATTTAGATTGTCCCGCTGAAGATTCAATACTTAAGTTGGAGAAATCAAGTGATGCATGATGAGGATAGTAGGGAGTTCCATTAGATTTGATTTAGATCAATACTGAGAATATTAAGAGGCAAATTAATTGCTTGAGAGTGAATGCTGGAAACTATCAAAATTTTCGAGTAAGATTAAGAATTTTTGAAAGGAAGATTTCAAAAAAGTCACAGAATCAGTACAAAAGACTTAGGAGAACTAGTCTGAGTGACAAAGGAAAAGTGCTGTCCTGTAAAGAAAGGTAGGAGCGTGAGCAATACCAAAGATGGGGAAAGACAAGTCAGTGTGATAGGAGGCTGATATGACTAACTCATGGACTCTTTTACCTTGCCTGAAGTCATTTAGCATAAATACGCCAAAACCCCCTATATAGGAAGAGGAAAACAGGTTGAGTTACTAAAGTTGCATACAGAAAAACAACATGAGAATATGGGAGCAAAATCAGAAAAGCCAAGGTATGTAATGACATATAAGAAATCTTGTATCTCATTACATAATGAGATATATTATTACATAATTACATCAGGAGGCACAAAAAAATCCAATAATTCATTCTGTACATACATTAACAGTATGAGGAAGACCAAAGGCAGTACTGGTTTGCTAATTAGAAGAATGAAAAGACTATCAGCAAATGATTGAGTGAAAGCTGAAATGCATAATGCCATTTTTTGTTTGTGTCCATCTTCACTGAAAAGGCCAGCTAGTCAGGCTATCATAACTCATACTAGCAAAGCATGAATAAGATCTAGTTTTGACTAGGGAAATACAGTTTAGAAGGTACTTGGATCTCATAATCTGGTTCTTTAAAATCCAAGATAAAGTTCATCAGGTCCAGTTGATTTGGAAACATCTAATTTATCTTAAAAACCATTATCTTTGCAAACACAGGGAGGACCTATAAGACTAAGAACAAAAAACCCCAGAGAATGGCAAATATTAATACCTATTTTAAAAAGAAGAAAAGGAAGATCATGAATTGTAGAGCAGATGTTGCAGTTTCCAGACAAAATATATGACTAACTTTATTTAAAGAATATGGAAGCACCAGGAACAAGTAATCTCGTGTAACTCTTTCTTCTCTTGTAACAGGTCTTATGTACCAAAATATCCTATATCTTGAATTTAGGAAGACTTATGATGTTGCCTCACATGGTAATGTCCAAAGACTGCTGTGTAGGTGACAGTATTTAATTGTTGAAAACCCACTGGAAAACCATATTAGAGAGTAGCTATTAGTGGTTCCTTCTTAAAAGGGAAAGATTTATTAATCATAGAATTGTTTAGGTTGGAAAAGACCTTTAAGATCATAGAGTCTAACCATCAACCCAACACCACCATGCCCACGAAACCATGTCCTGAACTGCCACATCTACACATGTTTTGAACACCTCCAGGGATGGTGACTCTACCACTTCCCTGGACAGCTTGTTCCAATGCCTGACAACCCTCTCAGTAAAGAAATTTTTCCTAATATCCAATCTAAACATCTCTGCTGCAACTTGAGGCCATTTCCTCTTGTCCTATCACCAGCCACCTGACAGAAGAGACCAGCACCCACCTCACTGCAACCTCCTTTCAGGTAGTTGTAGAGAGCTATAAGGTCTCCCCTCAGCCTCCTTTTCTCCAGACTAAACAACCCCAGTTCCCTCAGCTGCTCCTCCTCACAAGACTTGTTCTCTACACCCTTCACCAGCTTCGTTGGTCTCCTCTGGATATGCTCCAGCACCTCAATGCCTTTCTTGTAGTGAGGGGCCCAAAACTGAACACGGCACTAAAGGTGCAGCCTCACCAGTGCTGAGAACAGGGGAACAGTCACCTCCCTGCTCCTGCTGGCCACACTATTTCTGATGCAGGCCAGGATGCCGTTGGCCTTCTTGGCCACCTGGGCACACTGCTGGGTCATATTCAGCCGGCTGTCAGCCAGCACACCCAGGTCTTTTTCTGCCGGGCAGCTTTCCAGTCACTCTTCCCCAAGCCTGTAGCCCTGCATGGGGTTGTTGTGACCGAAGTGCAGGACCCAGCACTTGGCCTTGTTGAACCTCATACAATTGGCCTCGGCCCATCAATCCAGCCTGTTCAGATCCCTCTGTAGAGCCTTCCTACACTTGATTAGATCAACCCTCCCTCCCAACTTGGTGTCATCTGCAAACTTACTGAGGGTGCACTCGATCCCCTCATCCAGATCATTGATAAAGCTATTAGAGAGGACTGGCCCCAGTGCTGAGCCCTGGCGAACACCACTTGTGACTGGCCACCAACCGGATTTAACTCCATTCACCACAACTCTCTGGGCTTGGCCATCCAGCCAGTTTTTTACCCAGTGAAGAGTATGGCTAAGACATGAGCCGCCAGCTTCTCAAGGAGTATGCTGTGAGACACAGTGTCAAAGGCCCTACTAAAGTCCAGGTAGACAACATCCACAACCTTTCCCTCATCCACTAGGCGGGTCACCTGCTCACAGAAGGAGATCAGGTTGGTAACCTGAATTCTTCAGAGTCCTTGCAGTTATAGTTGTCAATATCTTAATGAATGATCAGAAGATGGCAGACAGATAGTATTTTTACTTAATTTATAGACAATGCTTAACAGAAGGAACTGAGATACAGTTGATGATAGGGATGGAAATCAGAATGATTCTGGAAAAATTCAGAAAGAAGTAGATGTTATTACTCAGGGTGTCTGGCAGTATAACTAGGCAGGAAGAATAACAGTGTAGGGAACAATGGGTGGGGTTATGCTGATATACATTATTTTTTTTATTAGGGCAAAATGGAAGCATGCCTCCTGCCTAAGCAATGTCACAGGGAGAGGGAGGCAAGGGTGTGCTCTCTACTAAACTCTTCATACATGGCAGATCATATGATATGCAGAGCTATGCAGTAATACAGCTCAAACTATTTCTGTTTCTGCTGAACTCCATTTGTTGGTAGTTACCTCTGTTAAAAAATGTGGAAGGTATAGTCATGGCATAGGAAATCTCAGTTGACTCAGCTCCATTAAAAATATGCAATGCTGACACATGGTGTGTGTAGATGCCACTGAACTCCCTGATGATCTGTATTCTATTGTCAGCTTGTCCCTCTATTTCTGAGACAGGCTCCTGTGTCTCCCAAAGAATAGGAAGTAACAAATTCAACTCCTGTTGCCGTTTAAGTCCTGACAGGTCTCTAATTTTTCTCTTCTCATCATTGGTATTGAATCTCTGTATGGTACAGGTTGAGTCTGTATCTTTCTCATGTTCTGCTTTAGAGTATGTGTCTCCTTAAGTATTTAAGTAAAGGGTAGCTAGGGAAGACACTTGATGACATATATTACTCTACTTACTGGTTGTTCCAGAGTAAGTCTGGCTGATGGAAGTCATAAACTGGCTTATAACATGTTTTAGATGAGGCTGGAAACATTGCTGCAATGCAACATTAACAACTTGCTTTTACTCATGTGACTCCTAAGCAGGATAAACATGTTATTCAAAAATAAGTCTGTTATCTTCTTTTTAGTCCAAGAATAACTCAGGCCTGCACCCATTAGCATGGGTGGAAGACCTATTGTTTGTACAGGACTTTAACTACTTTACTGTACTGTACTGTTAGGCTGTCACATTTGAAGAATGGAGATGTTGCAAACCAACACTGAAGTTTCCTTGTCTGCTGCTTAACTTAAAAGTGGGTGGGAAGACAATGAGGTATTGATGGGACAGAATAGAAATAGCTATCCTTTTCTTTATTTTGTTGTAGTTGTAATATGGGATGATACAGTAACCACTCTGAAGTTCTGCATAGTCATCTGATCTCTTATTACATTATCTTGTATAGTAGAAAGCTGAGATGCCTTTTCATATATGCAGTGACAGGCTGGGAAGTGTAGAAGCCACCACTGTTTGCAAGGTAGAACTTCAGTTCTAAGGCAAACAGCACAGGGTTGGCTGGGAATTAAAATAAAGCTTAGTCTGGAGACTACTCACACTTACTCTGGAGCTTCCCCTTTTCCTCAATTATACTGCAGCCAAATCTACCAATAGCAATTGTCTGAGAGGAATTAGTAAGTGCCTCTGCCTCATGTCTTGATTTTTAGCTCGAACATGGGGATGGTCATAACCTATCCATACAAATGGTTAAGAGAAAAGGAAGTGCTTAAAGCCTCACAGTGTTTCCCTAAAGAAAGCTCATCAGAAACCATTCACAGATGTAACAACTCCTTTATTATGGAGCTAGAAATCATGAGGGAGAATCAGAGCCACTGTTGCAAACTGCATGTCACCATAGCAACTGTTATTAGGACAACTCATATAGAAGTCCAGATTTTCTGTTCAATGATGAAAACTTGGTCTTCCAACAAACTGCTTTCCCCTAGCATGAATCTTTCTGCTCAGAAGAATAAGGGGGAAGTAAATTAATGACAGAGAAGAGGTACATAGAGAGAGAAGCAAGAAAAAGCAGAAAATAAAGTGACAGAACCAAAAGATGCATGTCTTATCATTGGTCCCTAAGAATGCAATTGTTAAACTGTGTGTTTATGTGTCATTCCCATTCTATTACTCTAGGCTGCAGGACCATCAAATTTGAGCTGTCTCTTCAACAGAGGCTGTATCTTCTGACTTTGTCATCTACAATTGTCATAGATGCACACCGCAAGGAAGTAACTAGTGAAAATGGGGCGGGGGGGGGGGCAGGTTGACCCCCGCATAACTCCATTACTGTAATAGCTGCCCTTTCAATATTACTCATTGCACTTAGCCAGTTTATTAACTATCTGTTGTGGATTGACCTTGGCTGAATGCCAGACTCCCACCAGCCACTCTCTCATTCCACCTCCTCAACAGGAAAGGGGAAAAAGTAAGATGGAAAATCTTGAGGGTTGAGATAAATACAGGAGTTCGCTTACCAATTGCCACCACAGGCAAAACAGACTTGACTTGGAGAAATTAATTTAATTTATTGCCAATTAAAAATAGAGAAGGATGGTGAGAAAAAAGGACAAAACCCAAAACACTTTCCCTGCAACTCCACCCCTTCTTCCCAGGCTCAACTTAATTTCTTCACTTTCCACTCCTCTATATCCCCCACTGCATGGCACAGGGGAAAGGGGAATAGAATCCTTAACAGCTCCTCTCTGCTGCACTTTTCTCCTTAGACTTTTCCCCTGCTTCAGTGCAGGTCCTCCACGGGCCACGCTTCCTACCAGAAAACCTGCTCTAGTGTGGACTCTCCACAGGCTGCAGCTTCCCTCAGGGCACATCCACCTGCTCTGGCATGGGGTCCTCCACAGGCTGCAGGTGGGTATCAGCTCCAGCATGGACCTCCATGGGCTGCAGGAGGACAACCTGCCTCACCATGGTCTTCACCACAGGCTGCAGGGGAGTCTCTGCTCCAGCACCTGGAGAACCTCCTCCCCCTCCTTCTTCACTGACCTGGGGGTCTGCAGGGCTGTTGCTATCACAGTTTCTTCCTCATTCCTCTCTCTCTCACAGCTGCTGTGCGGTGGTGTTACCCTTTCTTAAACATGCTTTCCCACAGGTGCCATCAGCTTGGCTGAGGGCTCAGCTGTGTCCTGCAGTGGATCTGTTGGAGCCAGGCGAACTGGCTGGAACCAGCTGTATCTGTCAGGGGGTGGCTCCAGCCTCTCCTTACAGTGACCATCCCTGCAGCCCCCAGCTGCCAGCACCTTACCAAAGACACCCAATGCACCATCTCACCAGTTTTACATTAATTCCTGCATTCCTCACCTTAAAAGATAAATTCTCCTGAGGCACTGAATGAAATGATTTACTTAAATCTAGCTAGATAACATTTACTGCACTTCTTTAGATTAGGAAGTGGATTATCAAAAAAGAGATATCAGGTTAGTCTGACACCATAAACTCTGACCTTTGATAAAAATGTTGTATTTTATAACATTTTCCATTTTTCTCGATGTCCTTGATTACTGTCTCCTTCAAAAACTGTTGTAAGACCGTGCATAGATCCGAGTTCTATAGTTGTCTAAACCTCTTTTTTTTGGTTTTGTGAATAAATGCCATGTTTTTCAGTTCTTCGATACCTGCTCCAGAAGAGGCAGATCCATAGCTGTTTTTCTTTTAATACCACAGGCTGCTTTTTTTAGCAACCATTGTTTTGGAAGAGTGGTTATCTGCTCCTCTTTCCCTCTCCCCTGCCTCATTCCCTGAAGAGCAGAGTATAAATTATTTCCACCTCAGCTGTGGACACTTTTGTTTACATATTTCCTACTAGGGGAATAATTACTGTCATATCTTACCTTCCTAATGAAAATTGACATTAATTATTGACCTTGTATTCAGGCCTTATATCAGTGTGGAGTGGTTCCATTTTTTTCCTTTGTTCCTTTTTTTGCTTCCCAACATGAAGAAAATAATAAAATTTTTCTTGGAAAGATGTAGTTGGAATGGCCTTTTACTCGTATGTAGTTTTCTTGGTGTCAGACACTGTCTTCAACAGCCTCTATTTCTTCTTATTATTGTTTTCAAACAGATGATTCATCTAGGTAGCCCCTCTTTGCATACCAGTCCCCTTCCTTTCCTTAGGAGACAGGCTCCAATATTGAATACAATTATGTGCTGCTTTACCTTCAAATCTCTTGAACTCTCCAGTTCAAGATTAAAGTTTTCAGTGCAATCATTCTCAGAAGGTGATTTACTTAATTTATCAAAATATACCCTTTTACATACATTTACAGAAATAAGAATAACGAAACTTTACGTATAACTCCACGTTTGTCTGTCCTGTTGCTTAAAATGAAATCAATCAGCTCAGGATGTCTTGATCTGAGAGCATTTTTCAAGCAGAGCTTCTGTGAGTTTTTTTGCTAATTACTGGAATATATCCAAAATATCATCCAGGTGAGTATTTAGTGGAGAAATCTAACAGCTATCATTCCTGAGAGACTTCTGCAGTGGAGAGTGTTTGCATTGCATAACATTTCCATTACAACTATTTTCTATTATCAATTAATAGAGCTCTGAATCCCTATTCTAATCTGAACCTAGGAAACTGAAAGTGGTGGGGGATATGACTACTTTTGAGTGCATTGAAGTAATGTGGCAAAGTTATATGGCTCAGGATTAGGAGAAGTTTTCTAACTATCAGAGTAGTGAAATTCTAAAATGGCTTTTAAAATAGAATAATAGGGATCCTGAACTACCTCGGGATAAAGATAATAAATTCATGGAAAAAATGTAGGAAAAGATAAGGAAGATGCTGGGACTAGAAATAAAATTTGGGAATTTATTATTGCCAAATTTGATATATTTGGAGACACTGAAAACTATTGTGAAATAGTTAAAAAGGTCTGAAAGTACCCCTGATCACAATATGTGGTTACTCGCATGCAATGAATCTTGCATTTTTAGAATATTCTTCTCTTCTTCTTTAAAATAAAAAAAGCTATCAGAAATAAATCCTGTAAATTTAATTATGAATATGTTTAGATTTTATTCTCAGTCTTTCATTTGTTGCAGCAATTCTCTTCTGTAAGATAATACTGGCATTTGCTCTATTAAACAAATCTTTTCCTCATCTTCCATATTTGACTATTTAGTAAAATAATTCAAGGAACTACTAAACTGTTATATAAAAAAAAGTGTGTCTGAGAGAACACCTCTGCAACACTTTAGTAATCTTGTCCACAGGTATAGTGATCACAACATACAGTGAAAAATTCCTATGGCAAGTTTTTACTGACCTCTGCCCAGCTAATAGAAATAGCTTAGTTTTGCTTGGATGAATCTGAGCCTATAACATGACTTAATACTACAGAAAGAAAAAATGAAAATTGGCAAAAGGGATTCAAGACCAAAAGGTTACTGATTGTTCAAAGGGATTCAAGACCAAAAGGTTACTGATTGTTCAAGTGAGGTGTCTCTTCAACTCCACATATCTAAAGTAAATAAAATAGCTTAAATTTGGATTTTTTTAATTGTCTTGTTTTTTTCCAGTGATATTTAAAAAGAAGAAAAAAATCCCAGCAACCCCAGAAGTGAAGGTAGAAACTATAGGAGATAGATGGCCAATAACAAAAAAACTAAAGAGATTGAATTAAGCTGTAACATTGCAATAAAACAAAGAAAAAAAACCAGTATCAGTCACAGAGGTAGAAAAATGGGAAAAGATTAGTTGCAGGAAGAAATTTTAATAGCAAAGGTTATGATATTTTAAGCATATAAATGTCTCTCTAAAGCTGTAAAAACCTTAACTTCTAAGTGGATAGGATTCTTTAAATTAAATTAGTTATAACAAAGTTCTGTTTAAAATAATTCTTTCTGAAATTGTCAATCCACAGAAAATATTCTTTTTCTGTACTATTCAGCATTTTTTTCCTCTTCTAGTTAAACTAATCATGAACACGACCTACATCCTTATAGATTCATTATAAACAGTTAAAGGATAACACTGTGTGTGACTAAGTTTATCCTGGCTTTCTCCTCCTCATAAAAATACTTTTTTGCCATATTAAAGAGGGTTTTATGATCTTCGTGTTTTCTGACCATCACAGCTGTAATGCTAAAAGTGTGTATTAATTTACCATTGTTTTCTTTTATTGCTACACTGAGATAACTCAGCATTCATTCCTTACATATCAAACTTAAAGGGGGCCTACAGGAAAGATGGAGAGGGACTCTTTATCAGGTAATGTAGTGATAGGATGACCGGTAATGGTTTTAAACTAAAAAAGAGTAGATTTAGATTAGATATTAGGAAGAAATTCTTCACTATGAGGATGGTGAGGCACTGGAACAGGTTGCCCAGAGAAGTTGTGGGTGCCCCATCCCTGGAAGTGTTCAAGGCCAGGTTGGATGGGGCTTTGAGCAACCTGGTCTAGTGGAAGGTGTCCCTGCCCATGGTTGGGGGACTTGGAACTAGATGGTCTTTAAGGTCCCTTCCAAACCAAATCATTCTATGATTCTCATCCCCTTCCCCTCCATCCTTTCTTCCCTCCCGCCAGGTAATTAATCCATCTTGCAACAACCACAACAACAACAACAACAACAACAATAATCATCATCATCATCATCATCCATTCATGTTTGAGTTTATCCATTAGGCTAGTAAGAAAGAACCCTTCATGTAAAAACAATCTCTGTGAAGAAGAAAAGTAAACCAGCAATGTGGTATAGAACTACTGAGACATCTTCAGAAAAATAACAAGGGATTTACACTGAATTTAATGGGAGCTGTGAAAAGCAGTGCTTTTGCCTACTTCACTCTTCAGTGGACAGCAATTGTCATCTATTTCTGTTTGCCTGAAGTTGTGAAATAGTTGAAAAGCAAAACAACTGATTTCATTTCTCTAGCTCAGGAACTATCACTGTTTTGGTTTTTTTTTCAGCTTTATTTCCTCAGTGCACATGAATGTGAATGATTGAGGAGTCTTCATACAGGTGGATGTGCAAAATAAAGAAAATGTAAATGTCTGCATCAGACATGGATTTATAAAGACTGATTGAAATTGCTTTTGCATGAGCAAGTCATATTAACAGTTATTACTGTAGGGTCTCATTTGTGCTTTCTCTGTTCATAGGGAACATTTCTTCCTTGGATGGATCTGCTGCCTTGCTAAACCATTAACATTTGTCAGATGGTGAGATTAGACTCCTAACAACTTGCAGATGACATTCAGCCATAGCAAACCCTCTTTGGTTGTTGACAGTTTGTCTAATAAGTGTGTATACTGCTGACATTTAGGCAAGAAAATGTCTGTGAAATGTGTATTCTTACAGAACGTAGCTGAAGCTGATCTTAAACTTTCTGAGGCTTGGGTTTTGGTGGGTTCTTTGTGTGGGGTCTTTGTCTTTGTAGTTTGCTTGCAAATTTTCACAAGCAGAAAGGTTATGCTCTACCCAGTCCCTCAAAAATATAAAAAGTGTTGATGTACAAGTTAATTTTAAAACTGAATTTTCAGAAGACTGTAATGAATTATTCATACTGAATATTTTGCCTCATTTTCTGTGTGCAAATTGTATTTGCAAAGATATTGTACTAATAATATTCAGCTTTCTTCTCAATATAATTGCTGCAAATAACTCCTTCTTGTAAACAATTCATTTGAAACTTTTTAGATATATGAAATTTAAGCCCCTTTGATTGGAAAGATTACACACATTTCAGTTTCCAGATTGGGATGGTTCTAAATCAGGAGTCTACAGCATGTGTTTAAAATCCATTGTTTTGAAACATATTTGAGCTAGCAACTTCTTGCTTGCACTTTTGACTGGAAAAAAATGCCTGCAAATAAATCAGGCTCACTTAAAAACTCCAAATAATTAGGGGAAATATTTACTCAAAATTTGCACTGACATTTAATGCAAACAAATGTCCTCCACTTCAAAAATGAAATGGCAAATATTAGGAAGGAGGATACATTTTCCTCAATTCTCAGACATTTAATTTTTTAATGAGCGATTTTAATAATTTCTATGGTTCTATAAATTCCATAAGAACACTTTCCTTAGGCTCAATTTTTATAAAGTGCAGATTGTTGCAAAAAAGAGTAGTAATCTATTTTCCTCCACAAAAGCATGTTGATGTCCACGTAAACTAATTTACTTTAGTCAGACACAGATTTATTCACTGATTAGTTATTTTGTCATTATATCTCAAGATGCCTTGTAAATTGTTCCTATGACAGGTGTTTTTGAAATTCCACATTAAAGTTTTTAACATGTTTCATTATTGCTATGCTTAAAGCTTACTTTGCAGAAACTTTTTTTCTTTGTATCTTTTCCCCTGAACTAGTAATTCTAAATATCAGCTTTATCTGATATTTAGAATTATCCATCTGATTGTATGGATTTCAGTTATGGATTTCAATCCATAATTGATTTTTTTTTTCCTGTTTACTCGGATAATTTTTTACTTTTATCAATTTATAGCTTGATTAACACAGAAATCCTAAGGTATAAGCTAGGAAACTGACTTAAAAGTATCAGTTTAGCATTAAAGGCCCTTGTGAACTTCAGAAAAACAGAGTAATTCACAGAGAATTTCAGTTACACAGGTTTCTCAACAAAATTTTCAAATTTCTCTTCATTCTCAGTGAAATTCTCACTATCCTCCTACTTCTATACCAAAGATCTATATCTCAGTGTAAAAAAATCAGCAAATTACTTCAGGACAGAGTAATGTTTTAAGAAGAAAAATAATAAGTTAAAATCAATGTTATTTAATATGTGATTATTTGCCATGTAATCCTGCATACATTTTCTTAAAGTCAATACAGCATACTGTAAAAACAATTTGCTTGAAAGAAAATGTTACAATCTGCTTTTCTAAGCATGAGATGACAAAGTGGATTTCAAGATTGTGTTGTTGCCATGATGTTTTGGCTTTTGGGCAGCTACAGACTAGGAACATAGTTAGGAGAGGACTGGAAATCATGACTGAAACTTAGCTGACAGATTGCCTAAGGAGTGGACAAACTGTCTGCATGGTAATGGCCAGACATGCCATCACCAGGGGTTAGGTCCACAACACAGATAAGGAAAAACAAGGGAAAACCCTTCTGTGACTTAAAAAGATAATTATAGCTTCCAACTGCACAAATGATTAACTTATCCTAAGGGTTTGTCATTTTATTGCAAATAAGTGTAGCCATTATGCATTATTGAATGAAGGAAGAAAATTTTGACTATTTTTGACTATATTAATTGCAAGCAAGGAACGACCTTCAAGTGTAGATGTGTATCTCCTGTTTGAGTGACTGATTTGGTCTAGGTGGGAGCTGGAATGATATCTAAGACGGTGGCTCAGAAAGGTTTAGCTATTTTAAAAAGTTTCATGTGCAGGTCTGGTTGTGGCTTTAGAAACTGTTTAGTAAACATGTAATAGTGTGAAGATGATAGCATGAGTGTCCTTTTATTTTTTTGACATATGGCAACAGAGCAGCAAATTAAGTACCACAATAACATTCAATTGAGGATGTGAGGATCACACTGTAAAAGGAATAGTAACGTTAATTGGCCAACAGTAATCAAATACAACAGGTTTGGAAGGAAAGAAAACACTGGGGAAAAAAAAAAAAGGGAACAGCTAGAAATAAACCAAACACTTCTGAACCACTTCTGAATTATCAAGGTAATGGATACAAATTATTTGTAGTGACTAATAACTTATCCTTCCAAAAATTTGTGGGATCAAATCTCCTTGTAGGATGGGTCATTCCAAAGATTTTTCTCAGTTGGTGTTCACTGTCGTCTGCAAACATAAGCTGAAGTACTAATTGGGTATAAATATTCAGGAACTTATCCTGAAGGCTGATACTCCTTTTGCACCCCACTTTACTGTCACAGTGGCTGTGATCTTCTGGTGCTCCATACCACACAATTAAATCTTCCACAATGGAGACCAGCTAAAGGAAAGGCAGGAACGAGCCACTTATGAGGAAAGTTAGCACAATTGTTTCTATCTTTGTGGCAGCTGTTTGAGATTCAGGAAAGGTTTGGACTGTGTTAAAATTGCATTAAAGGAGAGCATGTAGTGTTGGGTACTAGCAAAATGTAATGAGGTTTCTCAAGTGCTCTAAGCTGTAAAACCTCTCCTCTGTTAACTGAATGCTCCTAAGAGCCATTGTGTCTACATCTAAAGTGTTAAACAAGTGAATTGTTTTCTCTCCTGTGGAAAAATTTTCCATTTTGGAGCAGGACAACTTACTTGCAAATGCACTGACTTGTCTCAGCAAAGACCTTGGTTCATATTCTCAAGTATACATCTGTTAGTGCCCCATTGGTTGCTTATGTATATACTGCAATGGGACACCCTTCCAATACTGGCTTCTTAGATTTTGAAGTCCTCTTAAAAGTACGATGCAAGTTTGTCAACTATAGCTGGAGATAATTTTCTTTTCCAATGCTTACCAGCTGTTGGCTAGACACAAAAAAGAGATTTTTCCTCAGTAGCTGGACTTTCTGTCCAACTGTCTGTACAAAACTTTAGGGATGAAATTCAGCCTGGCGACAAATAAGCTGAATAAAAGCATATGCTGGGATTCGGTGGCCTGCATTTAAAAAATTAACAATTTTGTTAATCACTTTCCACCATTAATACTTACATTTTGATACTTTTTTCCTTCATTAAGGTGTAAAGAATAAAGGGTTTGATTCTCTTACAGAGGAGTAATTTGTATGTCATATCAGTGGGCATCAGCAGTTATGAATGTGGCATGACAAAACCGTCTCATTCTGTTCTCTTGCTTGCAAATATTGGACAGGTGTTGATGAGAAGTGCTTAGAAGGAAAATTCAAAAGCAAACCAGAGGCAATCAAAGTCACAACCACATGCACATATATTTGTCTGTGGAGAAAGGGAAAAAAGGGAAAACCTTAGCTTTATAGACTTATTCAATGGCAGGTGCCAAGACATTGATATCAAGGTGCTAGTAGAAATCTGCAGGTGTTTTGCTTCCCATGATTTGTTACACAGGAAATAGTGGGTGGTTGGAGAATGACATAACCAGGGATATTCTGGAGAAAGCTGAGCAGCTGCTACAGAAGAAATAGCAGATTTAGTAGATGAGATCTTTAGCTATTCCTGATTATTTTGTTCAAATTTGTGTTTGACATTTGAGCTAGTATTGTCACAGCAGACTTGAAGGAAGCACTTGAAGTTCTTTTCTGTACGCTGGGGCAGAATCATATGAAGCTGAATCACTGATTTGCCACTGGAAGTATATTAATTTCAGATAAAATGTTGCAGCACATTTAACAAATATTTGCATAAGAAATGTAGGTTGCACAGGATGAGAGAACAGTGTCTGAACATGCTGAGCTGCTCTGTATGGAACAGGTATAGGCCTTTCTACTCTGACATGAAGCTCTTTGATCAGGGGAAGCCTGAAGAACTGTATGAAAAATTAAACTAGTATTTCTGCTTTACTCTGTACTCAATCCTAATCTTAACTGGAGGTCTGGTCAAAGAATGCTCAGGTGATCACTGAGGTGGCCAGTCTGCAACATAGCATGTCAGGCCCAGGCACACCCTGATTTTATTAGTCCCTGTCCATCCGGACTCAGCCCCCTCTATCCTCAGCAGTGGAAATACCGAGGTTGCCTATTTTGATACTGTTCCCAGGCTCTATTCCTAAAGCATCCGCTCCTGTCTCTTCTAAATTTACCATTGATTTTAACACAGCAGCACATCAAATTTGAGCAACCAAAACGAATGCAGGCATCTGGCCTGAACTAATGCCATTGTTAAAACACATCCTTGTACCTGCTCTATCCCACCTCTCTGTCAGTCCCACTGCAACCTCAAAGTTGCCCCCAACCACAGCTTGCTGAGCAACCCTCTTCAGTCTCTGGATTGGAGGTAGCTTATGCAGCCTGATGGCTTCTGTAATCCCTTTCACCTTATTCAGCTTTAGCTATTTATTTGGCTTTTTATGGTTAAACCGTAACCTCACTTGGGGATCCCAGTGAGCTGTTAAACGTCATGCCTAGAGATTCGTGACTTTGCCCCTGAAGCTCGTCTCACTCTCACTCTGCCCCCAACATGTCCCTGTGGGCGTACTCTGGGGGCCATCTTGGAGCTTGGTTTTAGCGCCAGCAGCCTTCAGCTACTGTTCCCCTCTAGATTCACTCCTAAACCCTGATTGTGTGTCCCTCGAGTGCTCATGCTCTTGTCAGCACTAATCTCAGCTGAAGCTTTATGTGAGACCCCCATTTCTAAACAAAACCACTTGATTTCCAGACCCAAACCACACATGTTGTACCTTTCAAATATAGTACAAACTCTTACTCATCTGCTATACATTATCTCAGCCTGTTCCTGAATTTGTCCAATGACGATCAGCTCTATTTTTAAAAATAGCCATTTTGTACTCTCTGATGTCAGATGCAGCCTGAGAGTTACTCTTCTTTATGACTGCAGTCCTATATATGTTTCTGTATTCCAAGGCTATGTATTTCATCCGCACACACATAGACACACAGGTAGAAGGGGTTAAAATTTGCTGAAAAATGTTATGTGCACCAAAACAAGTCTAATAGTATTTGGTGTCAAAGAAGCAAACAAATATAAACAGTAACTTCATAATCTGAAATCCCTTTGTGACAATAACAGTGGTTAGTATTTTTTTCCCCTTGATTTTAATTTGTAAGCCTGAAGACATAGGGAAGTCTTAAAATCAATTTTCAATTTATAGTACACAAAATGCAAGACACTTCACATTTGCATTGAAGCCATCTGCTCTTTAAAAGTAATTTTTAAGTGATTTTAGTTTGATCTGCTTTTACTTTAAGAAGAGACTATAAACCATATCCTTATTAGGTATGCTTTTAAAATAAGAAAGATTCAATAGGCCTTTACAAAATAGAGTCATGTTCATAGTGAAATCTTATGTTTATTCAATGAATTTGTGGCTTGAGACTCTTACATTAGCAGGAATATACATTACTGTGTTATATAGCAATGGATGATAACCTTGGATTTCAGGTAATTAATAATAATCTCATGAGAACTTTATATATTTTCTTACAATCATGATTATGAATAATCTCAGTCTTGTGGTTGATATATAATCTATTTAACTTCAGGTTGCATTTATTGAGTAATTTAACATCTCATAGATAAATCATGACTATCCATTAATTAAATGGAAAACACACAGGTATAAATCAGGTCTTTAGATTGGAGGAAACTTTGATAGGAACATAAAAATACATAAAATTTCTGAATTAGGAAAAATCAGTTGTCCAACTGTATTTTTACAAATATTTAAATGAAGAACTTCATCGATAAAGAGAAATGGGAAAATACTTTTTAAAACATACTTTTGTGTCAGAAAATAAGCTGGAAAAATTAGGCTGTTGAATTAGGTAGTCAGGACACTGACTTCCAATTTTGTGTCAGTGGTTTGAATCTGTCCATTAGCAGATTTCATATATCTCTCTGTGACAGAAAACTACAACTGTATAGCTCAGGAATATTTCATAAAAAGTCACTTTAAAAATCCTCATTTTCACAATATTTAGGTGAAACTTGTTTTTCAAAGGGAAAGTTTATTAGTAACATAAGCATATTGTATGCATTTTAGTTCAGCTTTCTTATCCTTCTCTCCCCTTCCCACGTGAGAAAAAAAATCCTCACTTGTTTGCTTTTCAGTTTCAGCTTTCTTGGAGTAAAGGTTACTATTCACTTTTGTGTTGTTTTCTTTGCTTCAGTCTGTGGCATCACCAAAAATTATTAAGTAAATTTATCTCTGTCCATTACTTACAGTGCAGAGTAGCCTTGTTACCTCAGCAAGAGGAAAAAAATTGAAAAAAAAAGGAGAGACGTGTCTATATATAATGTGATGCTTTCTTACTTGAGACAAATTTGTTCTGCATTTGGGAAATAATTGTTCGTCACTTCTGAGGCAGTCAGTCTTATACTCATTATTAAATGGGAATTAGGTTTACATTAAATACACAATTTCAACTCCAAAGTGTCTTATAATTTGCATCTTAGACATTATAAATTCTTCTAAATCCACCAGTGTTGTGGATTTATGCTATTTCTTGCCAGCTGTTGCTTACAGATCAGTAGAGGTCTTAAACCTTAAAATATGTTTGTTAATTATGTGTATTGAGATATTTATTGTTTGTATTTAGATGAGATAACCAAGATCATTGTTCCGTAATATTAGTCAGCTAGTGGATTGAAAGGCACATAATCTAAGTAGTGGAGCATTGCAGACACAGATTAAGTGATTTCTTTAAAGCACACAAGATTTGTGATACCTCAGTACTGAAACCAAACTCTTCAATCCTAGAGCCAGGTAACGACTCCTATATCATTCTTTGTTTCTCTTTAATTCTAAGAGAAACATTTTGAAGTAATTAAACATTTAAAATTGGATATGTGGGTGTCCTGGGTTCAGCTGGGATAGAGTTAATTTTTACAGGAACCTGGGAGGTGGGGGGGGCATAGCCGGGGCAGCTGACCTGAACTAGCCAAGGAGCTATTCCATACCATGTGACATCATGCCCAGTATATAAATGGGGAGTGGGCTGGGGGGAGGGTTCTCCTGCTCTCTCGACTTTCGGTGGGGGAAGTGGCGGAGCGTCGGGTCCCGGGTGGTGAGCAGTTGCACTGTGCATCACTCTTTTTTTGTATACTCTTTCATTAGTACCGTCGTTGTTGTTGTAACTTTTTTTTGCGTTGTCCCAGTAAACTGCCCTTATCCCAACCCTCGAGGTTCCAGTTTTTTTTTTCTTTTCTCTCCTCCGTCTCCCCCCTATCCCACCGGAGGGGGGCGGGAGGAGTGAGCGAGCGGCTGCGTGGTCCTTTGTTACCGGCTGGGCTGAAACCACGACAGTGGGACAAATAAAAATGAAAAAATGAGACTGCTACAATACTTTTAATGTTATTACACCCTAAAACTGCTGAAGGAGCGTTGGTACCACAGGTTGAAATATTTTTCTTTATGAAGGCATTGATTATTCTTATCTGAACCATGTGTCTTGAATAAGAGCTGCTAGCACTTATAATCAGACACCTGTGCCTTCAAGATATGCAAAGCTGATGAATGATCAGACATAGTAAATGTTTGAGTTAGGGCTTTCTCTAGCACCTATCTGACTAGTATCAAGAAAAAATAGACTTTTTTCCTCCAATCCTCCTGTGAGATTAGTTTTACCACTGATTTTCTATCCAATATAGTAACTGCAACAGCCACAAAATTTTATTAGGATTTGAGAAGTCAATTTGTTATTGACTATGTTGAATAAATTGTATAACTCATTACAGTAAGAGAAAGATGTAAAAAGCCACAAGGAAAGAAAATGTGGAGTAGTTGTACTATTTCACTTGAAAACTGATTTCTGGGGCTGCTGAATTTCATTTTACTTTATACAAATCCCACAGATCTAAAAAAAAAACATTTAGCTGCTTAGAAGCAATACTATTTGATGCAGTTATCCTAAAGGTTTCTTTGTTTTTGCATTCTGAATCCAAATAATCTCCAGACCTTAGCTGCATTTGGCCTTTTCTAGTGCCAATACATACAGCAAGAAATGTCTCAAAATGACAATGATTTGAAGTGAGCCAGGACAGAGCAATTTTTTCTTCTGTGACCTCTTGTGGTTCCTTTCAGGGAGTATTCAATACAGTAAAATGTAATTGCATGAAGTGTATGTTCATATCCAGACTTCACAAAGGACAGAAGTTACTGTAACGGGTGGTGCCCAAAGTGATACAATGCAAGAAAGTAAGTGCACATGAAAGGTCTATGAATAGGTGGTAATATGGATATGAATATATAACTGGCTGGTAGTTTACTACATGCTGGCTGTGAGGAGGAGGCTTCTGAACGTTTCTTTTAATACATGGTTGAAGAGTCACTGGTGCAGCAGCAAGCAGAGGAATAACAATAGTTAACACGTCAGAGTGAATACAGAAACTCTAAAATGGCATAAATTCAGCGGTGTGGAGTAATGTAAGATTTTGAATTCAGAGAGATTTCTGCCATATATGATTGAAAATTACAAGGAGCTGCTACTTGAAGATAGCGTCATGTGGTTGCATTTACACACGTATTTGGTGCAACAGTGAAAAGACTGTTGATCGGTGAGATGTAATTCTAGGATAATGGGGGATAACAAACCTTTCTGAACTGACAAAACCATGAATTTTTAGTTCTAAAAGAGGCAAGAAAAAGTTGGATGTTGTTTGTATTTAATGAAAATGAAGTCTGAGCTAATCTAAAGTGTAAATGAACATTCAGAGCAAAACATGATTTGTTACTGGAGGTAAAAGGTCAGCCAGAAGACCCTTGTACAATGGCCATACCTGAAACATCAAGATACATCTGTTGGTATAATTAAATTATTTAGAAATGAAACAAAAATCAACATACTAAAACAAGGAAGAGGAGGCAAGATTGTCATGCATGCAGCAAACTTCAGATTAAATACTCAAGTAATATATTCAAACAGTAAGGTAGAAAATAGAAAATCCAAGGTCCAACGGCAAGAGTTTCAGAAAACATCTCCAACTTATGAGGAATGTGTAGTTAAAATCATCATAAAATTAAACAGTTCATTGTTGTTAAAAAAAGAAATATCCATTTTCCTCATTCCTCACCATGCATTTCCAAGGCTGAGCTCCAGTGATAAGTTATCTAGTGGTTCAAGATCAACTCCAGTGATTCTGAGGACCTTTTACTGTTGGGTTGGTGGATTTAGTTATCCCAGTGAAGGATACAGCACACATCAGGGCTGCTACAAGATGCAAAGGACAGCGCAAGGGATTGCTGGAGGAAACAAGGAGGAAGGACACAAAGGGAGTAAGAACAGACCTTTCCCAGCAGCAGCACACTGTTAGATGAGCTTAGCTTCTTGTGCAACTGCACCTTTAGGCTAAAGTTTCACATTGCAGCTGGGCTAATCAAGCAGCTAACAGCCACAGAGAGAGCTTACCCTGCAGCAGGTGATGAGGGACTGGGAACTCCTTCAGGAAGGATTGTCCTTCCGGGCAGCAGTTTAGCTGTTGTGTATTGCCACTGTTTTACAGTGAGCAATGCATCTTTCGCTGTCTGTTATGCCCTACACAATTTGTATGCAGACAGTTATATCCGATGGGAACTTTAAGTGGCATAAATGTAAGTTGCTAATTTCTGTTGCTTTATGGTGTGGTCAAAATTGTAATGAATGACTTCTGGAGTTACAGTGGACCTGGAGCAGACCTGGGGTGACTGACATATAGTGATCTTTTCCTGAACACACTGTAGCAGACATAGTAGAAGGATCTCATGCATCCTCCAAAGGCTGTGAACCTTAGCCCAGAAATTAAGTGTTATTGTGGCGGTGAAGTCTAGAAAAATGTATAATATTGTGCCGTGTTTAGTGGGATGTATGAGGTCTTTGACAATCCTTGCCACACCTACAGTATGAAGTTTTTGTGGAAATATTTTTTTTGGCTTGGAGGAAGCAAAACTATCTACATATCTCTTCAATGTTTCTTTGCGAACATAATTCTGCTCAGCTGTGCCCTACTGGAAGAGAGCTACGCTTTCTAAATATATGTCACTGGGCTATGTGTTAAACTGTTCTATCAGAAGAGCATTGTCTGCCAACATTTGCTGCATCTGCACTTAGGTCTACTGGGCAAGAACAGTTTCAACAGAATTTCAGGAAAGGCAGGGCTTGTGCTCTTTTTGTACCATTAAATGGATTTTGAAGGATGCTGTACAAAATAGGAAGGTAGAAAGAGAATGTGGTGTGGGAGAAAGAGTGGCTACTTCTGATAAAACAGAGTTTTGTAGAGCTGAAGTAATAATTCATTGTCATTTCTAACTAAACCAAGTACTTGTAAACAAAGAGCAGAAATTTAGTTCAGTTCCATGATTTTAGGGAACTGGAAGCTTGGTGTGACTCTATCTATTTATGCATTCAGATTCTACACCTGAAAGCTGTCGTTCCTAAAAAAAATCAAGTTTTGGTTGCTTTGAAAAAAAGGTGTGTTTTTATTTTTCCTTTGTAAAGACTATCGAGTTTTTGCAGTCCTCCTTCTGTTGTGTGGATCTGAATTGTTTTCATTGTATATTATATGTTACTGCTTTTCCAGCCTTTCTGGGGAAATGGAGAAAGGGTTATTCTGAGGCCCATCACAAGCCGGGCTATTTGGCAATGAAATAGTCTTTAAATGATCAGCATTTGATCGGTTATATAAATGCTGTTTTCTGTATTCATGCAATTTAATTTGGAATGCTTTTTACAAAATACCAAATGACCATTTGCTCTTGCAGGCCAGTAGAGAGCATCAGTAAGAGTTTCTGATGTTTTATGTGGGTTTTCTTTCTAACTCTGTAGGAAAACAATCAAGTTGATGCTTCCTGCCTTAGTTTTAATTGGTAATAAATCACTCTGCTTGCACATCATGGTCTCCAGCACACATCAATTATCATTCACTCTTTTCTTCAGGAGATGGCTAGAGGTGCCTCTGCCTTAAAAAAACAATGTTCTCTTGATCTTTAAGACTGATTCTGAGGAAAGATGTTCAAATGAATCTGTCAGCACCTGGCTGTCTTGGATATTCTAGATACACGCTGATTTCCCCTTCAGTGCAAAATGTCTTCAGCTGTGACCCTTTAATTATGTGTTAATGTGGCCAGGAAAACACAGCCTGAGAAAAAAGAAAAAGCAACACGTTTTTAAAACATTTTTTGTATAGGCTGTGTAGCTGCTATAGCCTAGGAAACTTGGCGATTTTGGATTTTTGTATCTCATATGTCTTTGCAGGAGGCTTTAGTATTACATTCCCTGAAACAGTGGTACATTTAAAAACAAAATTAAGTTCCTTGGATCATTCTTCCCCATATCTTTCTTGAAAAAATTTTCAGAGTCTGTGGCTCAAAATATATTTACAATTAAGATAAATAATTTTATGTTATCTCAGTTGCCTTGGATGGTTAAGGTTTTTTCCCAGCACCTTGCCAATAGCTGCAGTGATTATGACTTTTAGCTCCTATTATCTCAGAACACAAATCTCAAACACACTTCAGTGGGGCATGATGCATTGATGAAGGAGAGGTTGTGGTCATCTTTCTAACTCTCAACATAAAACTTAGGACCTCTGCAATTTAGGAACTTGGGAGAGAGCCTTCTCAAGTACCCACTGGAACACCCAGAAGTTTGTGCGCTTAAGTGTCTAGGTTTAACACTGTTCTCACAATGGACACATTATTTTATAATAATATAAACATAATTTAATAGAAATATAATATAAATATAATTTAATAATATAATTTACAACAATATCAAGATGTTTATAATATTTTTGAGAAATGTTGCAATATTAAGGGGTAATATACTTAGGCAAAACAAAATTTGCAAAGAAATTATGTGGACAGTTGTTACTTCATTTGTGCTAATTTTATTTTTGTAGAGTATTATGGGTTTCCCTTACAAGCCAGATTTAGGTAATTTGTTTCAAATGTTATCTGTGAGACCATCTCTTAAGAGATGTGGGCAAGGTGGTGTGCTTACACTGTACCTCTGCACAAGGGTTTGTTACCTGGTACTTCGATCCTACAGTTCTTTGCTGAAGTTTTTGACATTGTCTTAATGTCTTCAGTGCACAAACACTTATGACGTGGTTCACTATTACCTGAAGTGAATGCCACTGAATTATGGGCCATAAGCAAATTGGATTGGCTTACGACAAAGGTATGAAAGGACCAGTCAGTAACTTGAAGTTCTCCAGCTAACTTTTCATGAGGTATTGCTAGTAGTCATGTACACAGTTAAGGAATCAAGTGATAAGTGTCCCAAGCCTACAATCCTTTTTTTTTTTTTTCCCCACTGTAATCTACCTGAACAATTCTGGAAAAACACGGTTTGTCAGGAAGTTATGAACAAACTTACTAATGAGAAAGGGATGGCAGGACTTCAGAATTTCATACATCCATGTTTATGCTGGCGGAAGTAGGCTTGGATGGACAAACTTTCTCTTAAACCATCCTGACCTTCATTTTCTCTCTTCCAAACTCTGGTTTATTGTCCAAGTCTTTTTTTGCCTGATAAGTACTTCTGTTGTTCCTGTAGTGCTTCAGTGTTGTATTTCTGCTGCTCTTGGCTGCCCAGCCACTCCTTTTTTGACCACCTGATCACCTTGACGTCTGCTTGGGAGAGATGGGATCTGCCTCACTAAGGGGTTGCAAGGTTATTTTTGCCAGTAGGATGGCTAACCTGGTTAGGTGGGCTTCAAACTAGGAAGGACATGAGAGGGAGAGAGTTACCAGCAGCCCTGAGAAGGACTGATAGACAGGTTTGATGAACAAAGGGCCTGGGATGATGGGAAAGGAAGGGCTCAAAAAATCAACAATATACCCTTGATGGAAGAGGATCAGGTCAGGGAATACTTCTGCAAACTGGACATACCTAAATCCATGGGCCCTGATGGGATGCACCCATGAGTATTGAGGGAGAAGGCTGATGCCATTGCAAGGCCTCTGTGATGGGTTGACCCTGGCTGGTTGCCAGGTACCCACCAAAGCCGTTCTATCATTCCCCCTCCTCAGCTGGACAGGGGAGAGAAAATATAACAAAGAGCTTGTGGGTCGAGATAAGGACAGGAGAGAGATCACTCACCACTTACCGTCACGGGCAAAACAGACTCAAACTTGGGGAAAATTAACCCACTTTATTACAAATCAACCAGAGTAGGGTAATGAGAAATAAAACCAAATCTCAGAACACCTTCCCTCCACCCCTCCCTTCTTCCCGGGCACAACTTCACTCCCGGCTTCTCTACCAACCCCCCCAGCGGCACAGGGGGACGGGGAATGGGGTTTACGGTCAGTTCATCACACGTTATTTTCTGCCGCTTCATCCTCCTCAGGGGGAGGACTCATCACACTCTTCCCTGTTCCAGCGTGGGGTCCCACCCACAGGAGACAGTCCTCCACGAACTTCTCCAATGTGGGCCCTTCCCATGGGCTGCGGTTCTTCACGAATTGCTCCAGCATGGGTCCTTTCCACGGTGTGCAGTCCTTCAGGAGCACACTGCTCCAGCATGGGTCCCCCACGGGGTCACAAGTCCTACCAGAAAACCTGGTCCATGGGCTCCTCTCTCCACAGATCCACAGGTCCTGCCAGGAGCCTGCTCCAGCGCGGGGTTCCCACGGGGTCACAGCCTCCTTCAGGAACCCACCTGCTCCTGCGTGGGGTCCTCCACGGGCTACAGGTGGATATCTGCTCCACCATGGACCTCCATGGGCTGCAGGGGGACAGCCTGCCTCACCATGGTCTTCCCCACGGGCTGCAGGGGAATCTCTGCGCCGGTGCCTGGAACACCTCCTCCCCCTCCTTCTTCACTGACCTTGGTGTCCGCAGGGTTGTTTCTCTTACATGTTCTCACTCCTCTCTGCGGCTGCCGAATTCTGCCTGTCCCAACTTTTTTTCCTTCTTAAAAATGTTGTCACAGAGGCGTTACCACTATCACTGATTGGCTCGGCCTTGGCCGGCGGCGGGTCCGTCTTAGAGACGGCTGGTATTGGCTCTCTCTCTCGAACGCAGGGGAAGCTTCCAGCAACATCTTACAGAAGCCACCCCTGTAACACCCCCCCCCCCCCCCCCCCCCGCTACCAAAACCTTGCTACACAAAACGAATACAGCCTCTCTTGACAATCATTGATCTGTCATGGTGACTGGAAAAGTGCCTGAAGACTGAAAGAAAGAAAAGTCGCCCCTATCTTCAACAAAGACAGAAGGACAACCAAGGAAACTACAGGCTGGTTAAGCTCACCTTGATTCACAAAAAGGTAATGGAGCAACTGATTCTGGAAACCATTTCTAGGCACATTAAGGACAAGAAAATCATCAGGAGAAGTCAGCATGGCTTCACCGAAGGGAAGTCAAGTGGATTGAAACCTGGCTGAATGGCTGGACACAGTGGTGATCAGTGGCACATATTCTAGTCAGAGTACAGTAACTAGAAGCATACCCTAGGGGTAGGTTAATGAAGATGTTTAACATCTTCATTAATAATCTGGATGATGGGGCAGAGTGTAGCCTTGGCAAGTCTGCAGATGACACCAAACTAGGAGGAGTGGCTGATACACCAGAGGGTTATGCTGCCACCTAGAAAGGACCTTGACAGACTGGAAAAATAGGCCAACAGGAACCTCATGAACTTCAACAAGGAGAAGTGCAAAGTCCTGCACCTGGGGAGGAACAGGCCCATGTACCAGTGTATGCTGGGGACTGCCCAGCTGGAAAGCAGCTTGGCAGAAAAGGCCTTGGGGGTCATGGTGGACACCAAGTTGAACATGAACCAGTGATGTGCCTTCATGGCGAAGAAGGCTAATAGTATCTTGGGCTGCATTAGGAGGAGTGTTGCCAGCAGGTCAAGGGAGCTGATCCTGCCCTTCTACCCAGCACTGGTGAAGTCACACCTAGGGTGCTGTGTTCAATTCTGGTCTCCCCAGTACAAAAGAGAGATGGACTTACTGGAGAGAGTCCAGCGAAGGGCCACTAAGATGATTAGGAGACTGGAGCACCTCACATAGGAGTAAAGGCTGAGACAGCAGGGATTGTTCAGCCTTGAGAAGAGAAGGCTCCAGGGCAATTTGTGAATGTGTACAAATACCAGGATGGAGGCAGTAAAGAAGACAGAGCCAGGCTCTTTTCAGTGTTGCCCAGTGAGAAGACCAGAGGCAATGATCACAAACTGAAACATGGAGGTTCCCTCTCAACATCAGGAAACGCTTTTTTTTACTGCGAGGGTGACTGAGCAGTGGCACAGGTTGCCCAGAGAGGTGGTGGAACCTCTACTCAAATCCATCTGGATATGGTCTGGGACAAGTGTCTCTAGGTAACCCTGCCTGAGCAGGGGGTTTGGACAAGATGACATCCAGAGGTTCCTTCCAACCTCAAACATTCTGTGATTCTGTGACCCTAACTTCTTTTCTCTGCTCTTCTCAGGTGATGACTTTCATGCTGACTTACCATCCTCATTCCCATCTCAGATCCTGTTCTAATTTCTTTTCTGATTTTTCTTATCCAAATTTATGCATTAGCTCCCTTTACTCATACCGTGTAAGTTCACTTTGGTCTTTTCTCACTGCTACATGTATTTCTCCTGGTACCCCTTGGCTAACTATTCTGTTTTTCTGATCCTTCTCTGATCCTTTTCTGATCCTGTCTCTTCAGTCTCTTGTCTGATATCACAGTAGTTCTCATTCACAGGACCCTGCAATTCCAAACCTACCCCTGCTTCCTCTTGTCAGTTCATTTCCTACCTCTTTCTCCATTACACCCCTTCTAGTATCTCAGATCTGATTTCCTCCCCCAGTGCTAGACCCAGCATATTCATGCCAAACTTAGTTTCCCGTCCTTTTTCTTGTTACCTAGACTACTTGTTCTAGACTGTTACTGTTCTAAGCCTAGAGTAACCAGCCTCCATACTCCCCACATTCAAACCATCAAATCTTTCTGTAGGGTTTGAACTTCAGATGAGACCATTGACCAGCCCATTTTTCTTAGTTCATGATTGGATGTTAGGAGTGGTTGGATGGCAAGGCATGCATTTGCACAGTCTGGATCATGCCTGTTTCAGATAAAACCTAATTTACTGGCTCTCTGTTAAGCATCTGGGAAATTTACTTCTAAATTGATGGTAATAAATTCTGCTAATAAATTTTCATGGGAAAGGGGATATAGACCTCTCTAACACAAAGGCTATCTGAGAGTCAATATGCCTCACTCTAGCATAAAAAGCCTATTTTCAGTGAAAGCCTTGACCCTTTTCTAGAAAATGGCCAAGGTATTTTGGTTAGTTTTTTTCATAATCGAGACCTTGATGGAGATGTGATATGAAAAGTGTTATGAATAGTTTGACAAACTTATAAGCTATTGAAAATAGGTTTACTGATGGGAAGTGCTTGGAATTGTTAATGACAGGCTATACCACCATCCTCTCCTATAATTGCAAGTTCTACCATTACAAATGGATTAAAGCTGCCTCACTTTCTTTTTTTTTTTTTTTTTTTTTTTGTCAGAGCCTCTTGTAGACTAATTTTTATCAATAAAACTGTTATTATGAGTTGAGGTACTCTTTATTATTTGCACAGATGATTGCTTATGCACACACAGTAGTAATTGGTCATGTACCATAATTGTTCATGTACTTTTACAATAATTGTCTTATTTGTGTACTTTTTCTAAATAGCCATTGTTGACAGCTGAATTATTCATTCTGAACTCATCATCAACTAATACCTTTTATTGCCAGGTAGTGCTGTAAAGCACTGAGAGAACAGCATGCAGGTTGGGAGCAGGATTTCCTGAAGTGACCAACAGCTAGAAAAATCTCTCAGTTTATTATGAGCTTGGGGCTTATTATTTATATCTCTCTGTGGAACCTGGAAATAGCTACTGCAAAAAATACCACTAAACTTTTACCAAGGGAAGATTTCATTATCAGATATCAGCTCTTCTAAATCATTTTGGCCACTTTCTCTCTCAGCCGTACACCATTTTCCTGTATGGCTTTGCTGTCTTCTCCACATAAAGTGGCAGCCTTTTCAAGCCAGGCACTTTTCAGGTGCTTTTCAAATAGGATGATGTAAAATTTCCTGTGATGAGCAACAATCTGGACCGCGTTCCTGCTGAAGTACACAAGATCTTCATTCTATATGTTTTAGGTGTAGGCTTCTTTCTCTAGACATGTATATGAATGCTAAATTTTATCCATTTGCATTTAGTTATTTTAAGAAGGCAAAGATCACAAGGTTAGATTAGAATGTGATTAATTATATTTTTTTTATCTTTAATATATATGTAAAACATTCATGGACCCGATCTAGCTCTTGGTGGAGTTGTTGGGAAGTTGTGCTAGTAACAGATATTACCTCATTCATTTTAATGCTTGGGAGAGAAAGGTCACCATGAATATGCAACCTGCAGACAGTGCAGTCACAACATATACCTGTATGTCAAAGGAACCATGCTACTGAAGTCAACAAATATGACAGCATTTTGATAGGGGATTCAGCAGAATAAAAGATCCTATAAAATGATCACACATGATCACACACTAAGCAATCTAGCTTTTTGCCTCCACAGTCCAAAAATTGTAAGAAAAAAGGAGGGACCACTTTAAGATCACTTCTTCTATTTCCATCCCCACTGCCTTCTCTCCCCTTTCTCCCCACTCCCATTTACTGATGAATAGACAAAAAAAAAAAAACCCAACGAAAAAACCCTGATAGAATGAAACTGAAGTTTTACACTGAAGTGAATTTGTTACCCGTCTTTCATTCATTCACCTTTCAAAGCACTTTAAGTCAGTCCACAGCTTGTAAACAAGAGAAATATGTTGAATACTGATGGAGACAAATAAGAATTGATTGGTTAAGAAGGGCACATAGATTGTTCATACTTAAAATGAGCTATGGACTTCCTCTTTTACTCATTGAAATCTTATTTAAAGAAGCAATTTATGTGGTGTTACTTACATGATCATCGTTAAACCGTTATAGAGGATTTTTTTTTTTTCCTTTCTCTACCTTTAGTAGTTTTCTATATAGGTACAGAAAAGACTGATGAGTAGCAGAGCCATATCTAACAGATATCTTTATTCTGATCACTTACTGTGTTAGTGTGAACGGTGTGCTAGTGATAAACATAGCAGTTAGGTAGAAGTCCTGGAACTCATCCTTAAATGGGGTAAAAATCACATCAGCAGTGTAAAGAATGGATGGAAACACAAAAGTGTCTTGTTTATATGTCAAAGATGATACAGTGAGATGGACATTTAGACAAGTGACTTGTTTCTAAGGTTCATGTGGGGACTCACACCAAGACTTTAATATTCGGATTTCCCCTCCATCTCTTTCTGTTTCTGTTTGATTCTGTCCTGGTAACTACAACTCTTTATTACTTCTCTTCTGCTGTACAGATCACCTTAGAAGAATTATTAACATTTACATTGTTAAAGTTTCCAAATGTTGAATGTTTTGAAAATGTATAGTACAGACATACTTCAAAAATTCCCCCAAAATGGTAAAGGAAAAATATGATTGGGTAAGATAAAATGAAAGGAAATTGCTGTCTGTAGTACAGAATTAATTAATTTCCACCCTTTTCCTTCCTTCATTCTTTACCCCTGTTTCAAATATTCTGACCTTTCTTTTTGGAACAACCGTGATTCAAGTTTCGTCTCTTTCTATCTCTCCACCTGGCCTTTTTAAAAAGTGGCTACATGGTCTGAGGAGTAAATCACTAAACACTGTCAGAAGTTTCAAATCTCCTGTCTCATTTTGCTGTTGCTTGCATTGCTGAGGAGTAAGAAAGGCAAGGTCATTCACTGTTTATTCCCCTTTTCTGGAATAATTTTTTTAACTCATTAAAAAGAAATGTGTATAATATTTGTAAGTAAATAGGTTGTATTTTTTTGTTGGTACAGATGTGATGAGAGGAACACAGTGTTTTATGCTGCATAAAATAAGGATAATGAGAGAAAAAATGAAAACAAGAGGTTGTGTTTAGGTTTCTTGCTGGCTGTATATAGGAATGGATGTATTTCTTCTAACTTCAGGCATCTACAACATAGATGTCAATATCTAGTTTGTTTTCTAGACTCCCTTTGTAAACAATGGAGAAAAACAGGCTCTTTCAGGGTGCAATTCATCTCATTTTAAGGGTGATAACCAAAATAGGTTGGATGAATTGTGCAATTTAGAAGTACCTATTTCTCTCTATTGACTAGAAATGGAGGCAAGCAAGTAAGTGTAGGTATTGTCTAGAAGTCAGATGAGTATACCTCATTTCTGAATGACTAATAGAAGAGCAGGTGATGTCAAAGAATGATCTCAGTTTTGTTAATGTGATGATGTTCTACCCTGTTGCTTTTGGAGGTGTTATTTTTCCATAGACAAAGGTTATTTTTGTGAGATATTGCCCTTGGAAAGTCCTGCAGAAGCTCAAAACAACTGAGATCTACTCTTCCTAAGCTCTCCTTAATTCTCCAGCTGTTTTTCTTCCCTTGGTGATAGTTTATCTTGCCTGCCTTCCCTGCTTTTCATTCCTATTATATTCTGGTCTTTGTGTACTTACAAAAAGGTACAGCTTTTTTTTCTGTAGATGCTAAATTATATTTTAAATGTTTTTAAGCATTTAAAATTCTATGCTAAATTTCTCGGTATTTTAAATTGCATCCTAAGAGAAGTGGAAGGAGATGGCAAATGTGGAAGAAAAATGTTTTATCGCATTTTTACTGGTTTTCAACAGGTTATACCAAATGTCACAGTTACTACCTGAGTGGGCAGCTCCTCCTTCAAGACCTAGCCTGTGGCAGTATTTCCATGGAAAGCTTTGCATAATGCTGAATCTTTTCTCTAAGCCCACACAAAAGTGTTTAATTCCCTCTGAACTCAATATGCACTTCACAAGAAGAACACAGGATAGAATTGGATCTTGAGTGAAAGCCAGCTAGGAAGCAGGAAGGATCTCAGTTCGCAGAGTGCTGAGCCTATTTCTGTCACTTCATTTAAATTCTTCCTTTTGAAGTAGTATGCTAACAACATTTACAGTCTACAAATGAAATCAATTAAGAAGTTACAAGTGAGACTTGAGTTGTTTACAAAACTAAAGGGCTGTGAGAGAAGCCAGAGAGAAGTCTAGTTGTCTGCTTGAAGGCTATGCTATCACTCTGCTAATAAAAAATAAATAAATTATAGAATGTCTGCAAAATAACAATTAGAGGAAGAAGGGGGAACCCATATAAAAAATTAGAAGACAGTTTTGATTTCCTGTTGGGATGCAGATTAATATTTATTAGTATAAGTTTAGATACTGAAAGGTCTTTTTAATCAAGGTGAGAGGCAATTTTCATTAGATGATCTTTAAAAATGGATAAATATGCATGAACAGATTAAATTTCCGAGTCATAGCAAAATTCTAATAAGGATAAAAAAATATGTTGCTCTGTAATCCACCAAAGGAAACAATGTTGCTTTTCCCCTCAGTTAAAGAGACTGCTATTGTGATGAAGTAAAAAATAATGAAGGAACTGGATTTTTTTTTTCTTTTCTTTTTTTTTTTTTTCTTTAGAAAGGAAGAAGAAATATTTAAGAATAACTTATATGGTCAGTGGACCACTGCACTGATAAGCATTATTTGTAAGCATTATTTGTGCTTACTCACTGCATTTCAGTTCCATCCACAGTGAATGCACTTTCTTCCTCATTTTAACCGACTGTTTTGAGGTGCTAATGCTGACAGTACATGTCAGAAGGCTCCTAATTTATCCTTAGAGCAAAGCTATGCAAGCCACTGGCTTTGTGCCAAGGATAAATTTGACTAGTTATGTGGGAGAATGTCATAAGTTATAATAGGTAGCCCATTACAATGAAGTGGTCAAGCAAAACCTTATAGCTCAAGATCTTTGCTGCATATCAAGGAAATTGCCTGGTGGTTTGAGAAGAGAACTGCATCATACTCCAAACACATATTTTGACACTATCTGTTTCTCTAAATTCTACAGTTTAAAATGACCAAATGAAAGTTTGGAAGTTATGTATTGTACATTAATCGCTAGGAGGGTGATCTCAAATCCAGATTTCATACATTATACAGAAACACTATTACACTACACCGCTGCAACTCTTGAACTGTAGTGCATTATCATGTGTAAAATTGTAGGTCACCTCATTACATCTTGGTGAGACATAGTTTCAATGTGATATTAATTAGAGACTATATTTTTTTTTTATTCTCCCTGTTTATAAGGGAGGGGGAAAGAATATAATAAAGTTTCTGACTGCGGGAGATTTCTTTTGCTGGAAGTGATAGGTTGACTTTCACTTCTAAGAAGAAGGGGTAAGTAAGTTTGATTTAAGGTTAGCATGGCATCTCTGTAGCATTCTGCCTTGTGTTCAGCTCCAGAGTTTTAAGGCTCAGAGTTTCTGACCGCATCTGAAGTAGGCTAATCAAAAGTAGTAGAGACAGGGCAAACTGATGTCAGATCACAAAAGCAGTGTAATAGAAAAAGAAACAACTTATTAAGAAGAAAAATAAAATGGGAATAGTAAGACTCTTCAAACTGAGAAAACTGTGGGGGAAAAAACCACAAACAAACCATGTGCAGCTGGCTATCTTACTGCTTCTGCTAAGGGGGACTGAGGAAGAGAGGAAGAACCGTGCCTAATTGCCTACTCTGTTTTGTTCACAGGTGTCCATGGGATCTGAGCACAGTGGCTCCTGTCTCACTTTTAATCTGAGCTAACTATAACTTCTTTAGAAGGCTTTCCATATGGGCTTAGTTGTCAACTATAATAATAATAGTTAGACATAAATCCAGCTGCTGAAGGTGAAATCAAAATGAAAATTCAGAGCATTACCTTTCCGTTTACCTAGCCTCTGAGATACTTCTTTATCTTCCCTTCCCATCCTCCTTGCCCTTCTGCTGATGTAGGACAAGTTCTGAGAGCACGTGGAGGAAAGCATAACTGCTATAGCTCGTTCAAGTCTTGACTGATTGAATCCCTGGATGGGCCCAGCCTCTTCTCCTGGTTGGGACACCAAGCAGAAGTGGCTCGCAGACTCTGCTGTGATACCTGAACTGAAGCACAGAAACCTGCTGAGGTCCATTGTTTCCTGCTTTGGCTGAGTGAACGTGCTGGAGAACAGTGTTGTGCATCATGCAGCTGCCTCATAGGGCTTTCAGAAACACTGACACCGTGGCCAGGCAATAATTCTGAAATTGTTTGTGGAGAGAATTAAATGACGATTGAATGAAAGTTGGTAGGTCTTCCAGTAGCCTTTGCTATGTTTTTTCTTTCTCTAAATAGAAGCTAAGTAGTCTAGTCTTCTCCCTTGGGAGCACTTACAAATGCATTTCTCAGATAGGATGCTGGTAGTTGAAAGAGAATTGTTCATTATTGAAGGCATATTTTATCCTCCTTAGAAAACAGCTGTGTGGGTTGTTTCTGTTCTTGTTTTGAAAGAGTCATTTTGACTTTGTATTTATCAGAAGGAGCCTTGGAATTTGTTTTTTATATCAAGGAAAAGAATTTTGGAATACTCATATCTTAAGGAAAAGAGAAGGAGAAATAATTTTTGTGTTTCTGTGAACTAAAGCCTCCATTAACAATGTGACCTTGTATCTGGAGAATGAATTCTGGAAAAAAAAAAAAAAAAAACCAAAAAAAACCAAAAAACAAAACAAAACAAAAAAATCCCCAGAGATTAATTTTAGGAAAAGACCTTCTTCTTTCTTTAGCACTAATACCACTCACCTAGGTTTTTTTTTAGGTTGTCATGGACCTTCTTAGCACATCACACTTTCTGGTGAGCCAGTAGCTCATTTATATCACTGTTATCAGCATTTGCTTTATGGAACTTGTTTGGGTTTTTTCCCCTGCACAAGATCATGACTTCATTTGCATTTGCAGTTCTTGAACTTTGGCACTTATATTAAATAAAATATTACATACATACAAGCATCAAAGGTATGCACGATGCAAGCTAAAACAGTAGAATATAGCAAAGATGGGTACACTTTAAGGTCAAAATTTGTACCTAAACTATCAGGTCTAGTAAATCTCTGAAACAACAGCAATGCTGATGGTTACAAAATACAAGCTCAGATAATCCTTTCCTTAAAGAAACAAAGCTGTTGTAGTTGTCTCTTTACATCTGTGTGCAAAAGCCAGTCATCACTTAAAATCCTGGAATCTCAGTTATTGGATCATGGACCAGATGACAGGATGTCAAAGCATTGCAGTGCCCAGCTTTTCCTGTCAACTGACTTTTTGACACTGTAGATGTTACATGTCTGCATAAAGCTGATGAAACTCTATATCACATAACTATACGTTACGTGTGAATTAAAGTGCAGGAGGTAGAAATAAACGAACGCCTGTAAAGTTGAAAGCAGACGACCCTTTATTGCTAAAACACACACATATTTATAATCATATATTCTGCAAAGTCATTGTACATGTGCACAAGCATAAAATATAATTGGTTATACCAACTCTGTACACGGGCATAAACATAAGACATAATTGGTTATACCAACTAAACCATGCGAAACTTGTCTCAGTCTAATTGGTCAAGATAAACTGCCGAATTTGAGGTTCTTTGTGCCAAGTTCCCTTTATCGTGGAATGCGCACCTGTGTTCTTCTATTGGCATCTTTCTTTTTTTGTCTTCTTGTTTATTCTGTTCACGGTCTTCTAAAGGCGTCTGGAATGCTCTTGTGACCGCTACCTAAACATGTTCCCACAACTCCCCTTTTTTGTTTTTCGACAATTAACACCTGCTGTATTGCCTTTTGCAAAGATCTATGAACACAATTAATTAAACACGGTAAAAGCAACATTATACCTAATAAAATACATAAGAATAAAAGAAACCCCGATTTTTAACAAAGATACAAACCAACTCCTAAGTCCCCATCCCGCAGCTAAATGGTCTAAGCCGAAATGACAGCTTTCTTAATTGCATTAAAGCTCTTGCAGCTCCTTCTTGCCTCTGCAGTTCTGTTATCTTGTTTAATTGCTCCACTGTCCAAGTTCCTCATGTCCGTTGTTTTTCTGGTGGTTCAAAAGTCCGTTCATACTGCAGCTGTCACGTACTCCAGCCCACTCATGCTAACTGTGGCCTACTTACGCTAACTCTAAATAATCAGGCTCAAAGAAATATCCCCCATTTTCCATGAAATGTCCCACAGTTCTCCCTTTTTGTTTTTGTGCAAGCCAAGTTACATGAAATGCTTTTGCAATCATATGTTCAACTATTTTTATGATATATGGTATAACCATTACAACTGCTAATACTACAATTAAAATAACTAAGCCATGCATAAGCAAATCTTTCAACCATCCCATAATTCCCAAACTTGCTAGCTATCCACTTAACCTTGTGTCAGTTATCGTGAGCCTTTTGCTGTGAATCATCTTGATATCGGCTGTTAGTAACTCAAATCGTCCGAGGCTACACGGCCTCCCGTTAAGTTTCGATGGAATTCCTCCCCCCACGCTCTATCCCCGCGAATTAAAAACATCCCCGCAGGTAAAGCAGCTGGAATAGAAAAAGAGCATGGTATTCTGGAATAGATATAGTTACAGCAAGCTGTAGCATTTCTATATACAGGCAAAACAGATAGCTTCTTGATGCATTATGTTGGCCAAGGTTACCCATACATTCTGTTTTGGTTGTTGGATCACCTCTTCTTCACTTATGTGTGTTACCCATAACAGGCCGAATGCAGTGAGAAGGAGTCCTTTTAGGCTCAGTGTTTTTCCAAGGATGTGATGCCTGTCCAGGGTTTTACCCACTTTGCTGGTACCCATCTTGTTCCGTGATCTGTAACAACACAAGCATAACCTCATCCCCAGGTTATTAATTGAAATGGTCCTTCCCATACATTTTTCTCAACATTTTTAACCCTAACTTGAACATTGCTATTAATGTCAAACAAATCTCCTACCATGCCTTACACATGTTTTACAATTGGTGGTACACTTTCACCATCTGTCAGTTTCAAGTAATTCAACCCATTTACAACTTTGTTCAATTGTTCGTGAGGAGTAGCCATCTGCTCTTCCCCTTTTTGTTTTTGGAGTTGGCATTTCAAAGTCTGATTCATGTGTTCTACGATTGCCTGGCCTGTAGGGGAATGTGGTATACCCATGGTATGTACAATACCCCACTGACTAAAAAACTTTTGAGTTGTCTGTGTGATGTAGTACAGCCCATTGTCAGTTTTTATCTGAAGTGGAATGCCATGTGCTGCAAAAGCCGAACGCAGGTGTCGCTGGACGTGTCGACTTGTTTCTCCTGTCTGTGCTGTTGCCCATACAGCTGCAGAAAAACAATCCACAGACACATGGACATATTTCAATTTACCAAACTCAGGTACGTGTGTTACATCCATTTGCCACAATTGTAAAGAATGCAAACCTCATGGATTTACGGCTCCAGGTGAATTTGCTCCCACAAGTTGACACTCAGAACATGTCTGTGTAATGGCTTTTGCATCTCCAATGGTTATTCCAAATTGTTTTGCAAGTACCTTTGCTGATTGATGAAAAAACCCATGTGAGATTCTAGCTTGTCCCAGCTTATCTGGTGAAGGTCCTGTCCATGCATGAGTTCCAATCTTGTTACATGCCTCAACCATATCAACAAGGCTGGCATTTCATGGTAACGCCATCAACACCTTTTTACAGTCAGTATTTGCATTCTCTACTGCCAATTTTAGCGCCAAAGCATTCTGAGCCTCCACACTCGATACTTGTTTAGTTACTGCATCTCTTAGTCTGTCAATGAAGGACATGTACGATTCCTGGGGACCCTGCTTAATCTGCGTGAACGACATAACATTTCTACCCTCTTCTGGCAGAGTCATCGTTGCTTTAAACGTCATTACTGAAGCAGTTCTCAAGGCCTCTATGGGAAACCTTGACTGTAATCTTGGATCAGTAAATTTGCCAGTCCCAATAAGGTGATCCATCTCTATTGCCTTCATGGGGTCATCATTGGGTCTAACCAAATTTTTTATAGCAACTTCTTCACACAGGCCCCTCCATCTGTCTCTCCACAACATTTTCTGAGTTGGCTTTAATAGCATGCTGGCTAATTGATCTCAATCATACAGAGTCAAAAGTTGAGCTCTGAAAATATTGTCGAGCAGCGCTTCAGTGAAAGGAGCCGTCAGCCCATAATTATGGACTGACTTGCGCACTTCTTTTATCAAATCCCATGAAAAGGGATTCCTTTGGATTATTTGCCCTCACTATAACAGGATAAGCATGAGGAACGACCACTCCCTTGCTTGCTGCTTTCTTATGTATTTCTCTCCAGTAACTTCTCGGGTCACAGCCCAAATCTTCAGCTACATTGTAACTTGGCGGTGGTTTATCTTTTTCTAAAGAAATATCATCTCGGGGAGGTTCTGACCAATTATCATCATCATCAGGTAAAGGTGGATATAAACCCGTAGATGGCTTAATTGGGCATATTTCTTTCTCAGGGTTTCGTGGTAGGATAGGTGGCGATGCCTTTTTTGGCTCTGGTGTATCTTTCACCGAACCATCCGGTAATGTCATTTTATGACAAGTACAGTCAGAGGGACAATGCGAACAAGGTGACTCATTGGTATCGTGTCTGTCCTCATCGCCATTTACCGACACCGATACTGTTGGATTCAAAATCGAATTTGCCTCCGCTGCCACCTTTCTTTCTGCCCGTAAGGATCGTATATTGTCAAAAAGCAACCGCCAAGTAATAACCAGTTCTTCAGCGTGTTGATCCCCTTTAGAGTTCGCATCCCGTAATTTTGTTCCAATTTCCGCCCAAATATCAGGCTCAAATGCAGTAGCTGTTTCAGCAGGATAGCCCTGAACTTGGCACCATTTCAGTAACCTTCTCACGGAGGATTCATTACATTTAATTCCTCTCTTAGAGAGTATATGCAGTTGGAGTCTGACTATTGCCCTTTCCTCCGAGGACATGTTCTGCCCCATACTGCCCCTGGTTGCTCACCTTCCTTTCAGGTGTCTTCTTAGCCTAGGCTCAGCTTCCCTGCTTCTGTCCCGCCGACAGCAGTACCTCCAACCAGGGCTTCTCCTGCAGCGTCTTCTGAGCTCTCAGGGCCACGTCAGGGTCACCATTTGCAGGAGGTAGAAATAAACAGACGCCTGTAAAGTTGAAAGCAGACAACCTTTTATTGCTAAAACACACACATATTTATAATCATATATTCTGCAATGTCATTGTGTACGCGCACAAGCATAAAATATGATTGGTTATACCAACTCTGTACACGCGCATAAACATAAGGCATAATTGGTTATACCAACTCTGTACACGCGCATAAACATAAGGCATAATTGGTTATACCAACTAAACCATGCGAAACTTGTCTCAGTCTAATTGGTCAAGATTAACTGCCGAATTTGAGGTTCTTTGTGCCAAGTTCCCTTTATCGTGAAATGCGCACCTGTGTTCTAATTGGCATCTTTCTTTTTTTGTCTTCTTGTTTATTCTGTTCACGGTCTTCTAAAGGCGTCTGGAATGCTCTTGTGACCGTTAGCTAAATATGTTCCCACAGTAAAGATTCTTGAATTAAAATGTACATTGCTGGGGCAACGGGTGGTAGCTGTTTCCTAATCATCAATCATCTTTGACACAAGATTATTAGGATACATAGGGCAGAGTAAAGAATTAGGCAGTATTTAGTGTCTTTCAACACAGAGTGGCTGGGTAGAAATGCTTCAATGGACTCTAACCTCTTCCAAATGTGTCATGGCACCATAAAATTCAGTCTAAATCATGGCCAGACTCTCCACTGTTACTGGCATGCAATATAGGGCCACACAGAGAGGAAGGCAGATCAGTGCCTGACATTCATATTAATGTGTTTTAATCCATGCAAAGGATAACGAAAAACAAAAAGCAGAATGTTACAAATAATGCACAGCTCAGGGAATATAGCCTAACTAGTGAAAACATGTAAATGTCATCACCAATCATACCTTGTAAGATGAATGAAGAAAAATATATACCCCACTATTGAAAGTAGGGTGAGGGGAATTAGCAGTGTAAACCAGTTTACCCTGAAATGAACCTGATGATTATGCAATTTTGGTCTAGATTCTTAAATTGCGGTTGTTTTTGTTTGTTTGTTTGGTTGGTTTTGTGTTTTGGGGGTTGGGTTTTGGGTTGGTTTTTTTTTTTTGAGTATACTGCTCTACACTCTGAATCTGAAGTGACAGAGTAATGTTAGAAGAAAGTTGCATGTTTTTGTTTTTTGTTTTTTGTTTTTTTTCACATCAGGAAGAGAAAATAGAAAACTCAAAAAACTCAGGTCACAATTCTACATAGGAGAAGGCACCCAATGATTGAGTTGCACTGCTGGAAAAAATGAAGTGAAAATTTGCATCCAACAAAAGTGTTCATGCCAAAATTAAATAATACATAACCTATGCCATGATATCCTGTTCAAGCCAGAATGAAATGATACCTAGCCTGTGGCATGACAGAAATGTGTACACATTTCCTATTGCATTCCAGTCCACATTTTAGTACAGACAAGATAACAGAAAGTAGGTAAGAAAGAGGACAAAGCTCATGTTAGAGCTTATCTTGTTTACTCTTTCTAATAGTGTCCCTTTAGTTGAACAGACCTGGAGACAATCTTGGCTAAATCAGATCATAGTAATGCTACAATGAAATGAAGTCTTTATCACATGTGATTCAGGACTGTGTCCCAAGGAAAGGTACGCTGACTTCAATAGAATTAAGGAATGCATTCTGTATATCTGAAGTTTGTTCATTGGACATTTGTCTTACAGTGATTTTAATAATACTCTTGACTCTACAAAGATTGTAGGTTTGAGACTATGAATAATAGGAGTGCATCCGTAATGTGGCTTTATAAAACACTCTTCAACAGTCCAGTCCAATCAAGAAGAAAAATATCCATGGTACAGAGAAACATTAACTTAATATTTGTTGAAACTTAGTTCATGAAGATTGAATTCTCAGTTGTGTTTGATCTAAGGATCTGAAAAGGGGATAGTCTAGGGTTTTAATCAGAAATTTTTTTTACAAATTGGAACTTTAGGTTTCAGAGAACAGGAGCTATTATGCCACTGTTCTAACAACACAGCGTAGCAGGTATCTAATCACCTGTGTTAAATTCTTAGATAAGTCTGTCTGTGTAAGGAAGTATTGCACAGGGTTAGCACATCACTGTACAAAATGAATTGCTAAGCTCAAGTTTAATGAAGTTTAATGACAGGGAAGAGAAATTCCACTCTCGAGGCTCTGAGAGTCCTGTGGTCTTCACCAAGTAAGAGAGCTGCCTGCAGATGACAGCTGACGGCATGGAATGCAAGTGGGACCTGTGGAAGATGGGACCTTCAAACGTCAAGGGAGCTTTCTTAAATTTTGCCTGGACTTTCTCTGTAGTGTACTGACATAATAGTTGCTCCTGTTCTTTTCCTCTACCTTCATGACCCTCATACTTTTCTCTTGTCTGCTGTGGCATAGTCGCTCTACTCTTTATGTCTAACCTTGTAGGTATAATTTTGGTTTAACATGCTTGCTGGTGTTTCATATCTTGATCCCCAGTTTGCATATCTTGTCTATTCAGATCACCTCTGAGCTATAAGCTGTCTGTAAACACTGGACATAAACCAGAACAGACTGCAGGCCCACAGACTAGGTATAATTGTAATTTTGGTGCTCCACAGGGACAAAAGCTATTCCAGTTTATTGCTACTGAGATACTGGATTCTGCTTCCACCTTAACTCCCAGAGAAAGAGTACCATGATCATTTCTATAAATACCCAGATATTTTGCAGAGTAAACTGGACTAGGCTGTATGAGACACAATTAGCATTATTATTTTCGGTGAGCCGTTCAAAAACAGCAAAACACAAATAAATTGGCAACGGTAATTAAAACTCACATTGACTACAGTTTATTAAAAAAATCTCACAGAAACCGAGCATGTTAAGAAAGGTGCATTTGTTTTAAAAGAGGTGGAGCTTGCTGTTTCATATGTTTGCATGAACACTATTATACAATATTTAGGCAGATGCTAGGCATTCTGATTGTTCATTTTTGGTTATTTTCTGATAAAATTTTCAGTGTTTATTTTGCACTCTTCAAGAAAAAGCTACAGTCTATAAAGTTGTATTTGGTCTGGCTGAGATGGAGTTAATTTTCCCCATAGCAGCCCTCATAGTGCTGTGCTCTGTATTGGTAGCTAGAAGGGTGTTGATAACACACTTGTGTTTTAGCTACTGCTGAGCAGTGCTTGCACAGCATGAAGGCTGTCTCTCCATTTCCCCACCATCACCAGCAGGCTGTGGGTGGGCAAGATCTTGGGAGGGGACACAGCCAGTACAGCTGACCCAAACTTACCAAAGGGATATTCCATATGATATTATGTCTGCTCAGCAATAAAAGCTAAAAGAAAGGAGGAGGCAGGTGGGCATTTGTTATTTATAACATTTGTCTTCCAGAGCAACCACTATGCATACTGAAGCCCTGCTTCCAAGGAAGTGGCCGGGTATCGCCTGCTGATGGGAAGTAGAGAGTAAAATCTTTTGTTTTCTTTTGCTTTTGCGCACAACCTTTGCTTTTGGTTTATCAAGCTGCTTCTATCTTGACCCATGAGTTGGTTTTTTTTCCATCTTATATTCTCCCCCTTGTCCTGCTGAGGAGGGGAGTGATAGAGCAGCTTGGTGGGAACTTGGCACCCAGCCAAGGTCAAGGCACCACGAGTCCTGTTTTTTTAATCATTACAATGATTTATTTGGACAGTCTCATTGACAGGGCGTACTACAGAATTGAAGACAAATTTTTGCATCATAAATCTGCATTTGACTGTATGCTTCAGCTATTGGGAATATGGCAAATTAATGTTAGTTATGTATACAAAATAAGAAACCATTTGTGTAGACAACTTGAGACTCTAAATATGTCACGTGTGGTTGTTCAGAGTAAAGATAATTTCTGAGTTGTCAACTCCAAGGAACATATCTAGAACTTAAAAGGGAAAGGGAAATGGGTTTTTTTTGCTTTCTTCACTTCAGAAACTGAGATGATTTGGTTTTAATTTTTTTTGTAAGAATGTTCGGAGTATTCCACCTGACCTTCTGGAGCAGGTAGTGATTCATGCATGTGTGCATTTCTGTGTACTAAATCACTGGGGTTATGAAGTAGTCCAGAGGATATTGTCTTAAACCAGGGCAAAACTGCTAACCTCCTTAGAACCACAGCAATTTGCATTAGCTGTATTGATTTTTCTCTGTTTACCTATAAATAATGAAAAAAAATTGGAAGGAGGAAAAAAGTAATTCTAACATCTTTAAAATATTCACTATGCACTTTTACTATTAATTATAATATTCAGTTGTCCTATCCAGGTATCAAAAAACCCAAAGAGGTATAATGTAGGAGAGTAAATGGCCTGTAAATTAATCCTAAACTGGAATTATGCCATATATTGTGCAGATTGTTCATATAGTATCTGACACTCAAAACTTTTTGTGTTGTCAATCACAGAAGACCTGTTTGCCATTTTTTAGCAAATTGATGTTGTTACTTCAAAGTGCCATTCTCTGCTCAGTATGCATTTGAAAGCAACTGCCACTGGAATTAACTAAATTAGTTAAATTCTGACCATCTTTGCTGTTTAAGTCTGACATCACTGCATCGTCCTTACTTATTTGTATGCAAGTGAAACAGAATTTTTGCTATAACAGGAAATGCCATTTGGTCTGGGCCACTTGCATGGCATGTCTATTCTACTGAAGAAAAAATGGACTTTTGTGATGCTATCAAAAACTACTTAAATTCATTGGAGAACTGGATCAATTCTAAATACTCATGAATCCTGTAAAGTTTAACTAAACAAATCTGTGCATTCTTGCTGGGTAGTAAGAATTTGTAACAATTTATACCTGCTGATGATATATGTCTGATTTCTTTTTTTTAACTTGCAAATCTAATTTTTTAATATGTAACTTTCAATGCCACCAATCCAGAAAACTCAGGTATACCTTGATCATACCTCAAGTATACCTTGATTATACCTCAAGTATACGGAACTAGCCATGTTCCTAGGTGATTTTTAACTTCTGTGAGATTAGCTGGCTGGTGGTAATATCAGTAAAGTCCTATCCTTCAAAATATTTAAAAATATCTCTATGAGATGAAATGCCTGCTAAATAAGTAGAGTAGATCAGGAAATAAATTAATATTTTTCTATTCTCTAATTGTCAGATTGTTTTAAATCACCCAGATGATTTTTGAAGGATTGTTTCCTGCATTTGGGCAATTAACTAATGAGGACTTCCTGGCTCCATTCAGAAAATCAAATACCTCAGTTGTCTTACTATATACTTCTCCTTAATGTGCATGGATATTGTAGCAGAAATTGTTAATGTAATTTAAAACATGGTTTTGTAGGTTTAATATTTTGCTGCTTTGCACTTTGTGGTTTTTTTCAGGGAGGGGGGGATTGTTTGTTTATTTGGTTGGGGGTTTGGGTTTTTTTTCTTTGTTTGTGTGGTTGGCTTTTTTTCTTCCCCACACATGTGCAGAATAAACACAGGGTGGATGAAAACTGTGACTATAAAACTGCATCTGTTGGATAACACTAAATGGTCTCCCTAGAAAATTTTCAACACCTTGGAAAACCTACAAGGAAATTTTGCTATATTTAATCACTTGTTGGAAAAAAGAATGTACATACAACATAGGTACAAATTCATCTGCACTAATGGTATGGAAACTACTTATGTAGACATGAGCCATAAATGTGAATGATATCACCTTTTATCTCACCTACAGCATCTCTAAGAAGTAAAGATTTAAGGAAGCAAATTAGCAGGTTACTAAACAGAAACATCTCTATCTGACTGCTTTTTCTTAGGTAATGTAGTATTTCCAATTTATCATGCTGTACTTATAAATAATGTGTTGGGAAAATTAGCAGCTAAACAAAATGGAACTTGACAGGCTTCTTTGTGAAAAACACTGTGGACGTTATGGTTGGGGGAAAGTTGCTATGGAAGCTAATAGTGTTACAGGTTTCTATCCATTTTTGAATTTACAAGACAAAATTTCTGAAAAATACATGCCACTTAGGACTAAATAGCAGAGATTTGGCAGATTATGTAGATGAACATTTTCCAACTTCAGAGATTTCACCAAGCTAGAAAATTGTATTGTTGTTTTTGAAAGAAGTGCAAGTAATGATTCAGGACCATGTTTTTCAATATGTGTTAATATATATTGAAATTATGTAGATGAGCTAGAAAAATAAATTAATTGAGGAGCTGGCATCACTAAAAGATGTATTTCATGTAGCAATCTGAATTCAAACCCTGAATTTGAAATTTGCCTATCGTTACATTGAGCCCAGCTTGCAAAATGCTTCATAGAGAAAAATTCTCCTTGAAAAGGAAACATAAAGAAAAGATATTCCTATCAGATAAATAAGCCTCCTTCAGCATGCCTATTTCTCTATGTAACATCAGGTCAGGTGTCTCCATGATGTATATAAAAGTGACTAAGGTGGAAAAAGATTCATTTTACTATTAAGCTATAAACAAATACTTCATGTAAAGCTTATTGTAAACACTAGATAACTTAAGTCAAAATACCACATGTACTAAAGGGAGACCTCAGACTTTTTTCAGCAGTAAAAATTATAAGCAGTAAAGCTAATACATGCCTCCTACCTTTGTGACTGTGAACACGTATCAGGCAGCATTAGCACTGGTGAACTTATGTGCATAAGTGTATTTAATGTGTATGCCTATTCTTCAGAAGAAAAGAAAGAAACTAAAGAATAACTACATGTTCCACACTAGTGGAATACTGTCACTGTTGCTGAATGAATGAAGAAAGCAGATTCCAACTTCTCCGAAGAATGCCATAATTACATACCAAGCAGGGTGTTGACACATTAAAATTTGACATCATAAAATTGGTACTGGAAATGTATTTTTGTTGATTGAGGAGGCTGCTCAGATCAAAACCTTCATGGATGTGCATACAACAATGAAACTATAAATTTAAAATAAATACAGTAAGTTGTAAAAGCATCTATCTTGTGATGTCTCTGCCACTGACTGCATATCTCTGCTAAAGTATCCACAGAAGCCTTGAAAATATTTTTATGGTTTTAACAGGGAAGTATTTGGAATGAAGGTAAAAAGCTCATTTTCACAGCACTAATCTTAATTACAATCATAGAAAAACAAGCATGCAGTTTGAGCTTTGAGTGTACTACAGAAACACAGGTTGGATCAGTCTCTAAGATCTGCTCTTAGAAATAGTATTTTGTTATTGATCGTGATCTGATTTCCAGGAATTTAATGTCTTTTCCCTCCCAGCTGAAGTTTACTTATCCAAATACTGAATAACTCCATTGATTCCAGTGTGAAGCTCTGACTTTAGGGTCTTCTTAAACAGGCAGCTTGCTTTAAATATTAACCACCAGAGATACCAGATTTCATATGTTATACAAACATTAAGCTGTAGCAGATTTAATGTAACCAGTGGTTACCATTAACTTACCTCGAGTAACCAACCTTCATTAGCTCCCTAAACATTAATTACAAGTAATATTTAGTGTCTACTATTGGATAAATTCTCACTACCAGTGAAGTCAGTGGGATTATGCCATGAAATTCAGGGTTTTTTTTCCAAACTGTTAGCATGTCTACTGTATAAAACAGACCATTATAAATGAAGAGAGATTGGTTTTTTTTGTTTTGTTTGTTTTTTGTTTTTTTTCACAGTCAACTGTTAAGATTCAGGAGCTGGTTTAAAAAACCTGTGGGCTGGCATTGAGCTGCCTATACCATCTTGTGATTCATCATTGCAGTAGTACCATGTTCAAAACATTGCCTTTGAAACCATTATTCTGTACTCTCTTTGTGTTAAGCATGTGTCATCTTCTTCAGGTGATGCAGCACTTTCAGAAAAGGCAATTAATCACTGAGGACTGCCAGGCAATTCAAAGATGTCTATGGGGAGACAGTATCAAAGACACTGCAAGCTCTAAAATTAACATCAAAGTTATATCCAAACGAAAGACTTGTACCTACTAGTGCTTTCACAGCTGCAAACCTTTTCATTTAGAACATTTTGTCTATATCATGGCTATGTTGTTCACAGCTTTTCTGAAAGTTTGTTTGTTTTTCCCCATGGAAGCAAGTGTTTATTAACAGGAGATTAAAAAAAAAAAAAAAGTCATTTAAGTGTGCATCTGTTGAAGTCAGGTTGGATGTGACCCAGAAGCTGTTGGGTAATGGGCTTTTGAGCCTATGCAATAATTGTAACTCATCACCAGTATGTTATGCAAGACTGCAAATAATGGTTCCATTTGAAGAATTATAGAATTATCCAATCTTGTCATCACTAAGTAAAATTCTAATTCAAAATGCTACAGTGAATGGAAGCGCAGATGTGCAGGCTTACTATTGTCAATCAAATATCATCTAGGACTATTTATCAGAGCAAAAAGGGGAGAACATAAAAAATAATTTTTGGACAGTTGTCAAATTTCATTCTTTTGATTCTTTCATATGCCGTAGTTAAACACAAGCTCTAAAAAGTTCTTTACTCAGAAAAACAAAACTGATTACAGATCTTGTACTGTGAATACAATTTTAATGATTGCATAAAAGATTAAACCCAGAAAAGATCTTTATTTCAAAACAACTGAAAAAAACCCTAACAACCACATCCTCCCTCTACAACTCCTGTTTTTACTCAACACTGCCACATAGGTGGTCTCTTTTGTTCAAATTCTTACCGTTTTGTACCTCTGTAGAGACATTTTGCTTTTATAGTAACAACTCATCTTTAAGACAGTCTAGAAAAGTTCTTGAATAGTTTGGTGTGTAGAAAAGTTGAGCTATTTTTATGGCACAGTCTGTGTTTTGCAGGTGTGGAGGAGGCCCTGTAAGGTTCTCAGGGCAATAGACACTTAGTATCAATTGATTCTGACTTTTGCTGTTCAGAGAGAGTCAGAGAGATGATGATACAAAACACAGAAAGGAAGGGAAGTTTAGGATTCCCCCAGAGGAATAAAAATGAGAAACAGGTCTGGATTCAGACAGCTATGTGTTAAATATGACCCAAAATTTGAGTTCAGCATTTCAGTGCTAAATGGACAAAACCTGGACAAAATCCTACAGGTGATTGTAGTTGATGAAAGGAAAGTTAAAACTATGAACAAGACAAAGGACAAATGATTACAGTGTTTGAATCTTAAGATTTTGATGCAAAATTGAATATGCAGTATTAATAGTTACCCCTTTTTCCTGGGAGCTGTATCCAGAAGATCTGCATTTACCACCACAAACCAGTTACTTGTATCTTCCTATTTTTTCTTTAAACATGATTTGAAGTACCATATTATGTCTTTAGTGGGTGACACCTGTTGTGTTTAGATGTGATATTGATGTGAAAAATTTCTTAGAGAGTTCCTTCATTTTCAGTAAAGTATTCATGCAATATGCAAACCAAAGTCATTTCACTGAAGTTAGCAAAAGCATGCATGTTTGGAAGAGTTCTTTCAATCACATTCACAATAATAATACTCTCTTTGGAGGCTGAAGAGAGTGGCTAGCTTTATGCTATGCTGTGTTGTATAAATTTTTCTACTTCTGTTACGTTTATCGCAAAATATTTATCTGACACAGTGTGAAAGACTCACATGCAAAAAAGAAGAAATTTAGTAACTAGTTCTTTATTTTCACCATACAATATTTCTGAGTGTTTTTGATTAAAAAAAATAAAATTCTTTGCTGTTATGATGTTCTGATAACAAATTGCTTGTGTGCTGAAGTAACAACTGAACTGGACAATCATTTCTTCAGACTGTATGCAGCTGAGACACACACAAAAATTTAAAAAAATCATCACTGCAGAGCACTGTTGAATGCCAATATAAAGTGATCAGTTAATATAAAGTGATCAATTATCTACAGGGAAGATTTTCAAAATCACTAAGTTACCCAGGAGAAGCAATTGAACTGAAAGTGAATAGCACTTGTATTCCTAAATCTCTTGGGTGTTTTTGAATGTTCAGCTTCTACCTGAACATATCACAAATAATGCTGTTGGGATACTTGGAAAAATCTGTTTGTTTTCCAGTTCTGCCTTTAATGCTCAATGATTCTTGTGGTCAACATTTGTCTTCCAGACATGTGTACACTTTAAAAGCCTTTAAAGTCAGTTTATTATTTTGCCTTGCTATTCCTTAATCAACCTGCATCCAGATCTAATTTTCTGGACATATGTTGAAATTATCTATAGGAGATAAAGGTTTTTTTTTTTCCAATGAGCTTCTGAGTTCTGTTTATCTTGGCTTGATTCTTTGCCATGAAGAGAGATTTTTCTTGTCAAATTTGGTATTCTTTGAGAAATGCTGCTAAAGATGAGCATCTCAAGGCTAGAGATTCAGCCATCAAGTCTGTATCTCCTTAAAACAAGGAAGAGTTTCCAACGCAGTATCTCAAATTTGTGAGAAGATTAGTCTTGGGTACAGCTATATTTTTTCTCTAACTAGGCAACATGATATGTCTTCTGAGTATATTCTGTTGGAGCTCTCAGCTTCTGGGAAACCTGATACTGTTGTCTGATTTGATGCTTGTTGGGTTTACGTTTTTAAATGTTTTATTAGTTTTTACGTATTCCCATTGGCTCTGCTTTTAAAATACTGAAGCTATGTATTTGGCTTGTGTCATGGTTTCAGACCAGCCGGTAACAAAGCACCACGCAGCCGCTCGCTCACTCCCTGCCATGCCCCGGCCACAATGGGATGAGGAGAAAATATAAAGGCAGGCTCATGGGTTGAGACAAGGACAGGGAGGGATCACTCACCACTTATGGTCATAGGGAAAAGACAGGCTCAACTTGGGGAAAACACAAAATCAATTTAATTTACTACAGGTCAAATCAGAACAGAACAGGGATATTAGGAAGTAAACCCAAACCTTAGAACCCCTTCCCCCCACCCCTCCCTCCTTCCCGGCTCAACTCCACTCCCAGTTTTCTCCCCCTCCTCCCCCCGGCGGTGCTGGGGAACAGGGGATGGGGGTTGGGGTCAGCTCGACACACCTCAGGGGGAGGAGGACTCCTCACCCATCCCCTGCTCCACCGTGGGGTGCCTCCCATGGGAGACAGTCCTTCACGAACTTCCCCAACATGAGTCCTTTCTGCAGGCTGCAGTTCCTCACAAACTTCCCTGGCGTGGGTCCTTTCCACAGGCTGATCTTCAGTCACACGCTGTTCCAGCGTGGGCTTTCCCATGGAGTCATGGCCATCTTCAGGGGCCTCCGCTCCCTTCCATGGGCTGGGGGGGACAGCCTGACATCTCACCAAGGGCTGCAGGGGCATCCCCTCCTCCGGCGCACCTCCTCCCCTCCTTCCTCGCTGACCTCGGTGTCTGCAGAGGGGTTCCTCTCGCATTCCAATCCCCCTACTCACTGCAGGTTCCCCTTCTTAAATCTGTTCTCCCAGAGGTGCTACCACCATCACTGATGGGCTTGGCCTGGGCCAGAGGCGGGTCCGGCTTGGAACCAGGGAAGCTTCCAGCAGCTTCTCACAGAGGCCACCCCTGCAGCCCCTCCCTCACTACCAAAACCCACCACACAAACCCATAACAGCTTCTATCAGAGAACTCTGGAGATAATAAAAGCATCACTCACTTCCTGTTTTCATGGCCTTGATGATTTTGGCCTACAATGCTGTGTAGAAAGAACTTCAGTGATGCACTCTAGTTGCCTAGTGCTGTATTAGTGTTAGTCTGAAGTCATGTCAGGTGGCCTGTCACTTTAGTGATAAATGATACCCCTTGTCTTGCTTGCAAAACCTGAGGGATTAATAATTTCCATCTACATGGTACCTTATATTTAATTTCTGTTGTTTCAACTGGTCTCTATGATCATTGATTATAAATTTTCATCACTTCTGGTTTTGGTAGGAAAATGCCACTTAGTTGTATTCTGTTGGGATTTTTGTGGGGCTTTTCTTTTTTTTTTTTTTTTTTTTTTTTTCCTTGGGACTATGCCAAATGTTTTGAGAAACATTTGGGCGGGAAGGTTTTTCATAGGACAGAATTCCATGTGAGGAGAGATTTGGTTCAAGGAAAGTCAATACTGAAATATGAACCAAACACTAACCTCTTGAGAGTCTCTGATTTAGATGATTAATCACACTTCCCAAACATTTGCTAAGTGGCCTGATGATTATGTTATAAGATAGACTTTGTCTGTCTAGCCATCTGAATATTTAATATTTTAAGGAGTAGAGGTGCTTGAACAGGAAACATAGAGATAGACTGCTATGCTTTCTTTTTCTTTTGTTGGTGTGTCCATGCCCTGCTAACCCCCCCCACCCTCCCTTTATTTCTTCTCAGCTAGATCTGTTTTGAAACTTACAAGCAAGTGTCTGGTGTGGCTGTTTTTTCTGACTGTAGCCTTTTGTCCTAACTGGCTGTTAGAATATTCCTGTGTCTCTGTGTTTTGTATGTTCATTTCCAGAATTACTTCTCTGATGAAAAAGAGTCAGCATTCAAAAGTTAATAGAAAGTAAATTCACTTTCCTTGGGAAACTGGGCACATGCAAGACTGGTAAATCCTTCTTAACACACCTTTGTGTTAGAAAGGGTCTGTCTGAAAGCTGACTTGACTAAGCAATCATGGAACGGGATACTGATAACACTATGGCATTATATTTAATTAGTGAAGACAAGATGCTTCTTTTCAAGAATCCTTAATTTGTTGCATTGATCAGCCCCTAGCAAATTCAAGGGCAAACACAATTACGTCTTCTCTGTCAAAAACCTCTGTCAAAAAATCCATTGCTGTTTGTAGTTCCTGAGTCTCTGGAATTTGACACAGACAGCATAGTGGAAAGCATGTAATTAAAATAGTTTCATTGGACTTTATTGGCTTTGTTAGTCACTGCTAGACCATTTAATGAAGTTTGTGAAATTCGATTTTTATGAAATATACTTTGTCATAGTATACTACATAAAAATACATATTTTAATAGAACTAGAAAAATAAAATTTAAAAGTAAGGTATAGAAAACAGTTTTTTTGTGGACAGCTTTGTTAGTCTTATGATTAGAATTAAAATTTGCTGTCACACAGTCCTTCAAAGCAGCCTGACTTTTATAGTAAATCAATGCAAGATCACGTAGTGCTCTAATCTCATTGTTGAATAAGCAGCGATCATAAGTTAAACATATAGTGCAGTAATGATCCAATAACACAACCATGTGTTCAATACAATGAGATGCAGTGAAGCTTCCTTTTGGTTTATATAATGATTTCACTGGCAATCATAGGACATATAATTAAAGAGGAATATCAAAGGAATAAAGTTTCTTTGTGCCAGATGTAATCATAGCTATGAGTTCTCAAACAAAGACAGAATGAAACTTTGGAAATTATACACCAAAAATAGAAATTCATTAAAGACTAGAGACTCAGTCTGATGCTGTATATCATTATATTTCTGTTTTTTTCTTCCTTTTATAATGCCTTAGTAATGTGAAATAGTCATGCTGAGGCACAGTCTCTCCCCACACACTGCGAGGGTGCATGATTCTGTCACCCATTCTCTGTGCCTGGCTGTGACTAGCTATTGATAATTAACAAAGCATCTTTCAGGTGTTAACTAGGTTTACCTCTTGCATTATCCATATAGGGGAAACCTGCTAGAGAAGCAGGTTGTCGAATGTATACCTGCAATGCTTATGAAATGGCTGCTATTTTGGATGAGCAGAGACCCAGGTTTTCTAGAGCTCAAAGCAGAACCTACTTCAGTTTGAAATAAAGACTCATCTTTCTGTGGATGAGCCCTGTAAGAGAACATGTTGACTAAAAGGTAGCACATAAGGTAACGCAGCTTCTAATACGTTACATTTACACTTCCATTTGCAAAAGGCACACTTGAAAAAGTAAGGCTATTAATATTGCAAAACCAAGTACTTACCAATAAGGAGATGTTAGCCAACAACTTCTATAACAACAGTAGAATGACCTTGGATTCTTAATTACACGGTCAGATACTGTATTTTCTGCTAAACTCCTGCATCATGAGAAAGATGTTCAATATTTGCTTTGATCACCATTATTCACTATGCAGCTTTACTTACTTGTTGCACATCATATGGATCCTGAAATTATTCAGTCCTTGTTTGTTTGTTTTTTGTTTTTTTTTCCAAGGCGCTTATCAGCATAGTCTCTGATTGCTTAACAAACATTAATGAACTCATCTTCCCAGTTCTCCTTTGAAAGTGAAACTGGTAGGTTTTGATTTTTGCAGATGGAGAATCCTAACCCAGTGTGAGAAAAGGTAACATTTTCAAGCTGTCAGGAATGTCTGATGCTTCAATGTTGGGTACCAAATCCAAGGCCTTTCTCTTAGGTCTGTGATAAATTTTAAGTATTTTTAGAGTTGAGCATGTGGGTAATGTGTGCACACTCTGAGGTGATGGAGTGCTTTGAGGACTTTTTAGCTAAAAGAAAAAGCTGAGGCCGTTTTTAGGAGTGGCCCAGTATTGCTTAGTTTAAGGGTGGATGGATTTCTTTGAAACCCATATATGAATTGAGTTCAGAAAGCTCACAAGAGGGAGATGGACATGGAAAATAAGGTCTGTAATATAATCTAATAATTTCTATTGCATCATTGTTAGCATCAAGTGACAGATCTTGTGGCCAACATGAAAGAGGAAGAATGTTTTCCACTACCTGTGTTCTGTCAAACAATACAAATAATGGTAAAGAAATTTTCTAAAAATAGAAATGGGCTTCTTAATAGGTCTTTCTGTGCTAGTATGCATGTATGCACACAACTGTAGTAGAGCAAATGTTGGACAAATACCTTTAACTTCACAACTTTTCACTATGCTACACATCTGATTTAACCTTTCTCTTGTGTAATTTTTCTGAGTAATTTTTGGGCTCCCTGAAACCGTTCTTACACTGGAGTGTTTTCCATACTTTTATTTTTAGAGTTCACCTTATACAACCTTTATCTGTAAGCCTAGGGAACCTCTTTTCAGTTATTGCTAATTGCTTCAAACTTCCTACGTTGAGACAGTATCTCTGTTTCCTCACTTCTTTTTACATGATATTTTTCTCAGAATGATAAAAATCCTGTTTATAAAAGTAGCAAGATTTTTTTTTCTTATCCTTAAAATATCGACAGTAGTTTTTCCAGAATACAGTGGCTGTGAATAATCATGATCATTAATCTAGCTGCAAGTCCAACAGTGAAGCTAGATTTTGATGTTTGTAAGAATGGTTAAGTTTATGTAACCAAATACCTGGTAAGATTTTGATTTGTTATGACAGATCAGTTGTTCAAATAAACATATTTCTGTAATTCACAGAGGGAGGACAATGGAATTCCTTTTCTGTAAGATTTTTCCATTTCTAGCTGTGTAGATATATTGATTTGGTATACAGTCCCAGTGTGCATATGTCTGGATGTACTAATGAGACCAGCAAACAAGGACAAGTCACCATGGAACAGGAAGGTGATGAAGTTTCCAAACCACAAAAGTTAACATATTTACAAAATACCAAAGGAGATGGAGTGCTGTTAACATCTGATTTTTTTTTTTTTTTGCCCTGCTTTGGTAACTTTTAATTTACATATTTATTAACTTATGCTAAATCAAGTGTTTGTTACATTGATAGGCACAGCAAATAAATTAATTGTAATTAGTTTTATTGGAATGAATACTAAATGAATTTTTTTGATAAGCCACTTATCATAGAATACTCTTATTAATACATAGTTTTACTCAACCATCAAAGTTTGCATTTTAATTTGAGAATATTTGCACTGTATTATTTTACTGTATTCCTGCATTCTTAGGAATTTGAAAATCCACTGTTTATTTTTTTATTTCTTATACATTTTAGTTGAGACAACTGAACAAATTATTAATATTCTGGAAGTTATGTACTTTCAGTAATATATTAACATCCTAAAAGATAAGCCAGAAAAAAGGTCTGATTACAGAACAGCTGAGGTTGGTAGGCATCACTTGACATCCTTTATTCCAATCCCCCTGCTCAAGCAGGGTCAGTTGGAGCAGGTTGCCTAGGATTATGCCCAGCTTGGTTTTTAGTATCTCCCCAGATGGAGACTTCACAACCTGTCTCAGCAACCTGTTCCACTGTTAAACCACCCTCAGTATAAAAGTGTTTTCTTGTGTTTAGATGGAATTCCCTTTTTTAAAATATGTGTCATCTTGTCCTGACAGTGGGCACCACTGAGAAGAGTCTAGCTACCTCTTCTTCATTCCCTCTTATCACGTATTCATACACATGGATAAAATTCCCCCAGTCAGGCTGCTCTTCAGGTTGAACAGTGCCAAGTCTCTCAGCCTGTCAACATATGGCAAATGCTCCAGTCCCTTAATGATCTTTGTGGCCTTTCATTGGACACTCACCAGCAAGGCCATACCTCTTTTGTAGTGGGAAGCTCAGAACTGGACACAGTACTCTGTGTGTGGCCTCACCAGTGCTGAACAGAGGGGAAGGATCACCTCCCTCGACCTGCTGGCAACACTTTTGCTAATGCAGCCCAGGAGGCTGTTGGCTGCCTTTGCTGACGGTGCATGGCTGGCTCATAATCAGCTTGTTGCTCACTAGGACACCCAGGTCCTTCTCTACAAAGAAAGGAAAGCAAAGCTGCTTTCCAACTGGTTGGTCCCCAGCATGTACTGGTGCCTGGGATTATTCGTCTCAGGTGCAAGACTTTGCATTTCCCTTTGTTAAACTAACTGAGATTCCTGTCTGCCCAATTCTTCAGCCTGCCCAGCTACCTCTGAATGGCAGCACAATGCTCTGGTGTATCAGCCACCCTTCCAGTTTTTGTCACATATGAACTTGCCAAGGGTGCATGTTACCCCAACACCCAGGTCATTAATGATGAGGTTAGACAGTATTGGCCCAGATATTGACCCCTGGGGAACACAACTAATGAGTTACCTGCAACTGGACTTTCTGCTGCTGATGCAACTCTCTGGGCCTGGCTGCTCAGCCAGTTTTCGATCCACCTGTCCAACCATTTGTGTAACCTTTACTTTGTCAGCTTATCTATGAGGATGTTACAGGAGAGTGTCAAAAGCCTTCCTACAGTTGAGGTAAGTAACATCCTTTCTACCCTCATCCACCAAGATCTACACCTCATTGTAGAAGTCTGTAAATTTGGTTAAACATGGTTTCCTCCTTATAAATCCATGCTGACTATGCCCAAACACCTTCTTGTTTTTCATGTATTTGGAAAAGGTTTCCAAGATTAGTTGCTCCATCACCTTCCTAGAGATTGGTGTGAGGCTCATTTATTGCTCCTCAGACCTTCCTTCTTGCCCTTCTCGAAGACAGGAGTGACATTTGCTCTCTTCCAGCCTTTAGAAACCTTTTCCAATTGACATGACCTTTCAAACATAATTGGGTGTGGCCTCACAGTGATGTCAGCCAGCTCCCTCAGCACTTGTGGTGGCATTCCATGAGGCCCATGGACTTGTAGATGTTGTCTGTTTAAGTGTTCCCTAACCTGGTCCTCCTCCACTGAGGGTAAGGCTTTCTTCCTCCAGACTTTCCCTCTGGTCTCAGGGCCTATGCGTACATGAAGGTCAATCTTGCTGGTAAAGAGTGAGGCAAAGGAAGCACTGGGAACCTTGGCTTTTTCCATGTCCTTTGTCACCAGGTCCCCAACTCCAATCAGCAATGGGCCCATGTTTTCCCCAGTTTTCCTTCCTGTTTGTGTACTTGTAGTATCCTTTCTTGTTGCTTTTGACAACTCTTGCCAGATTCAACTGCAGGTGGACTTTGGCTTTCCTAACCCTACCCCTGCATGATTGAACAGAATCTCTATACTTCTATGTCATCTGTCCCACCTTCCACCTCTTGTACACTTCCTTTTTATATCTGAGTTCAATCAGGAGCTCCTTGCTCCTCCATGCAGGCCTCCTGCTACCTCTGCTTGATTTCCTGCTTGTTGGGTTGGACCTTTTTTGAGCTTGGAGGAGGTTATCAACCAGCTTTCTGAGACTTTTCTCTCTAGAGCCATATCCCATGGGATTCTTCCAAGCAGATCTCTGAAGAAGTTAAAGTCTTCTTTCCTGAAATTCAGGATGTGATCCTGTTTTTTGCCCTGCTCTCTCCTCTCAGGATCCTGAACTCCACCATCTCATGGTCACTACAGCCAAGGCTGCTTGCAACTTTCATATCCAGAGACAGTTTTTCCTTGTTTATAAGTATGAGGTCTACTTTTCATTGTTGGCTTGATCACCTGTGCCAGGAAGTTGTTCTCAATGCACTTCAGAAATGTCCTAGATTGTTTGTGCCCTACTGTGTTGTCTTTCCAGCAAATATCAGGGTAGTTAAAGTCCTGCATGTAAACCAGGGCCTGTACATGTGAAGCTTCTTCCAGTGGTGTGAGGATGGAAACATCTTCTTCTTCCTCATCTTCTTCCTGATCAGGACCTCTGTAGCAAATACCCACTACAACAGCACCTGTGTTGGTCTGCGTGCTTGCCTGCTTGAACTGTATGCTCCTGAACAGTCCCAAGGATGGGATGCATTCCATGCACCTCCATGCCTTCCACTGCTCTCTCATGTGAAGTGTAATACACCCTCCTCTTTGCAGCATGTGCTTCCTAAAGAGCCTGTAACCATGCATTGCAGCACTCCAGTCACATGAGCTGTCCCATCATATCTTTGCAATCCTAAGGAGGTCACAGCCCTGTAACTGCACACAGACTTCTGACTCCTGCTGTTTGTTTCCCATGCTTTGTGCATTAGTGTAGAGGTATTTCAAAGAGGCACCCAAGTGTGCTGATTCCCCAGAACAGTCTTGAGAGCTTTCCCTATTACTGTATTAATTTCTTTCAGGAAGGGATACTTTGCTTTCTTTAAAGGAGCATAGGATTCTCAGCACAACTTTGTCTTTTGGACTCCAACTTTAGGTAATAACTTATGTCTTCTTTTTTTGTTAATCATATGAGTTATACTAACATAGAGTTCTTTACTCAGACAATAATATATTCACAATATTTTTAAAACTGGGAAAAGTTTCAGAAGCAGGAGCTGAACAATGCTTTTAGATAGCATTGATCTCAAGTGTGTATGTGATTTTAATCCCTCATGTTAGTTGAGAGGAGACATTTGAACATGGTTGTTCTAAACAATAGCACGCAAAAATTTTCGGACTCTGACATTGTCATGGTTTAACCCCAACTGGCAACTAAGCACCACACAGCTGCTTACCTGCCTCCCTCACAGTGGGGTGGGTGAGAGAATCAGAAGGATAAAAGTGAGAAAACTTGTGGGTTGAGATAAAGACAGTTTAATAGGTAAAGCAAAAGCCGTGCACGCAAACAAAGCAAAACTAGGAATTCATTCACCACTTCCCATCAGCAGGCAGGTGTTCAGCCATCTCCAGGAAAGCAGGGCTCCATCATGTGTGATGGTTACCTGGGAAGACAAATGCCATCACTCCGAACGTCCCCCCACTTCCTTCTTCTTCCCCTAGCTTTATATACAGACCATGACATCACATGGTCTGGAATATCCCTTTGGTCAGTTGGGGTCAGCTGTCCCAGCTGTGTCCCCTCCCAATTTCTTGTGCACCCCCAGTCTACTCGCTAGTGGGGTGGGGTGAGAGGCAGAAAAGGCCTTGAGTCTGTGTAAGCACTGCTCAGCAATAAAAAAAACATCTCTGTATTATCAACACTGTTTTCATCACAAATCCAAAACACAGCCCCATGCTAGCTACTATGAAGAAAATTAACTCTATCCCAGCCAAAACCAGCACACACATCTAGTGCTTAGTTGCAGTTTACTAACTTTCAGCATTATGAATTTTTGAATATAAATTATGTGAAGTGTGAATAATTCTGACATACTTAGTAGTGATGGAAGACTGTGTTTAAGATTACTTAGCAAGTTTTTCATTTAAAAATGAAAGAAAAAAGATTTAGATAACCTTTACAATCTTGTAAACCTCTATTATTTTCCCTTTTCCTTTTCTTTGTTTTCCCCTGATTTCAGCTGCAGGTCAAAGATGAAATTCAAATTATTGAAATAAGTGGAAGATTTCACTTCTTTTCATGTCTGTCCAGAAACAAGAATTTATAGACTTGAAAAATGTGAAATTTGGAACAGGATTACATCTACTTTTTTTCTGCTTGAAGCACCTAGACATTTCAGAGGCTAAACTTGTGAACAGAAGCATTATTACTCAGATAATCAAAATGATTATATCTTCTGTAGTCAGTACAGAATTTTTGAGAAGGGTTGTGTGATTCCAGGATACAACTATACACATGAACCAATGAGTTTTAATTTAGTGTATTCTTTGCCTGCATTCATCTACTTAAGAAAATGAAATGTCAGTATCCAATAGAGCTTCAGTAGTTATACATAGAATTAAAAGTATTACTTAGAATATTTCTATGTAGGTTATGACTCCCAGTCCCTTAACAAACAACATCAAGTAGCAGATACTTAAACTGATGAGTTTGGTGCTGGATTCACTTTTTTAGGAATGATGAGTTGTTTTATGTTTTGACTTCTGGAAAACCTTCTGTACTAGGAACCTTGCAGAAGGCATTGTACTTGAGGAGTTATATCTGCTCCATTTGTCCTTGTACTTAGGGCTTGAGAAACCTGTGTGTTATTAATATAACCTGTAGCTTACAAGATCTTTGGGAAAGGTAAACTGTGTGTGGATCAAGGGGTGGAATGTAATGATCCTAACCAGAAGACCATTACACATTGAAGAGTCAGTGATCCATGTCCCAGTCAACCTCTCTCCATGGCAGGGATCTGAGCAGCATGGCATAGGAAAATTCATCCGGGGGCTGTAGGAAAGTGGGGTTACCATATCTGAAGGGACAAAAGATTTACTCATTATTTATATTACTCTTTTTATTTTATCTTATTAAACAGCTATTTTATTAAATAATTTGTTGTTGGACATTTCTTACCGAAGATCAAACTCTCTCTCTCCCTCTGCCCCCCACTGGTGCAAAACACCTTTTCGACTTTTTTCCTAAAGATGAAAAAACATGCTTGTTACGTGCCAAAATGACACTTAACATAGTGTGATTTAAAAAACATTTTTATCTAATTAAATGTAAATGTTTAAGATAATCCTACAAAATACTGGTGCTGAACTTGAAAAAGAAGCAAAGTACTAAGTCAAGGGAGTTTATAGTGTGACATTTGATATACTGAAGGAAATGATTGTATTTTCAGATAATTCATTAAACTTTTGAATACGCTGGAGTTTGTTGTTGGGTTGAATGAACAAAATTCTGAACAGTGAAAATAATAATAGTATACCGTATTCTGCAGTTTCTGAGCAATAGTTAGGTACTTTGAGTGTATAGAACAAGATTTTAATTTCTTCAGTAATAGTAGAGTTAATTATTTCCATTGTATTGATGAACTGAGATATAGTGATGTATATAATCCTAAATAGAGTGCTAACACAAAGCCCATTCATCACTTAAATATGAAGTTGAACTAGAACAGCTTTTCTGTGCAACTTTTTTTGCACAGTTTTAACTTCTCCCTCTTTCCCATCCTCATTCTTGATGTAAACAAAGTGTTAAAAATGCTTTCTGAAATCCCCAGCATAGCCCTGCCTTTAGAGTAATTAATGAGGTTGCAGGAGATTTGGGTTCAAGTGTTGGTAGTATAAGATAGTTTGGAGATGTCCTGACTTCCATGTCTTATGTTTAATCTCTGTAGCTCAGTGAACACTGAATTATTGAGAAAACATGTTGGTTTTATATGTAAGTGGAGTTAAAGTAACAGGAAACACTAGAACTACTTGCTTCCTTTTTGTTGTTTTAGTAGCTTTACCAGGGCAATAAAACTTCTCCCTCTATTCCAAGTTTGCTGTTTGTGAATATTTCCATGGTTTTCCAGTGTATGGATATTTTATGTAGTTTAATTTCAGTGACAGAAACCTGATTTTATTTCCTGCAGGTGAGTTGGAAGACTTCTTTGATTTCTAGAGGTGATGTAGTTTTGGAGTTCTGCTGTAAGAACAGGGACCATCAAGGGTAGGCTTTGTATTCTGGTTCATCCTTTACATATACTTTATGCGTGCATTTTCTCCTGCTGTTTTTACACATTTCCAAAGAGAAAACAACAAGGAAGTATATAGGCAGGAATATACAAGGGTATAACTAAAGCAAATACAATCTTGGCTATAAATGTATTTTCTTTTTTTTGGTCCTCCATAAAAAATGGTATCTGCAAATTCATGTCAGTCTGCATCACATTTTTCTTTGCATTTCTCTAGTAATTTTAGTAGCATATAATAAAGAGCTTAAAAAGGAGCATTTTCTTAACAGTGTCTTTTTTTACTAGATTGCTTGCATTTTCCACTTTGTATGTGATAGTACAGCTTAAGAAACAGCCAACTGCTAGTCAAAAATGATAGACTTGTGAAGTTAATGTTGTAACAGCAATTAAGTACTTTCATCTGGACTAGAACATGGTAAGAAAACCATTAGACAGATTTGCTATGCATGAAGAACATAAAAAACTATTTGTATATGATTCCAAGAGGGCAAACATTAATTGGAAGCAAAGTATAGCCTTAGGGTATTGTAAGAAGGCTCTGATTTCAAGCAGATGATGTGCTTTCTTTCTTTTACTGCTGCTTTTCCTTTAAAAAGAATTGAAATATAAAGCTTTTAAAGACTAGTGACTCATTTTCTTTTCATAATGCTGCATCTTGTGATTCAGCAGCAGGGTTGCTACATTTTGGAAACACCATGTTAGCATCTAAAGTGGACTAATAATTTCCATGATTTGTGTTTTAGATAAAAGTGTACTCTCTGTTATTTTGTACTATTCATCAACAGTCAACGTTTACATTGTAAACATATATGTACATATATTTACAGCTGAGCATTTATAGAAAGTGACTATGATCAAAGTTTTGTCTTCATATAAAAGTGACCTTTTTTTCTAAAGCATAAAAGGGATTGTTAATGATTCTTTTACTTAGATTTCACTCTTCTCTCTCTTTTTCTACAGTGTATGCATATATAAGTAAACTGCATCACAGTAAGTAAATCTTCTGAAATTGAAAACTTGTCCAGAATAGAGCTGACATATGTGAAAATAGCACTGACCAGAATCATTCTTCTGCTTATTTTAAATAATAGCTTTTTACAATATCAGAATGCTGTAACAAGTAGTCTTTAAACATGACAGCTCTGGAAGAAGAGTTCTTTAGCATTCTGGAGAAATAGCATTTACAGCTCAAAACTGATCTGACATATTTATAGAGGCCAAAGTGGATTGACCATGAGATCAGAGAACAAGGATACAGATGAAGATATCTGAATGTGAGCAGGGAAGATATTTTTCACACTATGAGAACATTCTGGTGGCTTTCTAATACTTAAAACTTACCCCTGATATAGCTGTAGTCTTTTATAGAGGTTAAGACTTTCATCTGTTTGGATTTGATAACTGAGAACACCCTGGTGTGTGTTTTATGTTTGCATTTCAGGACCATTTTAAATGTGTGCTGAATGCAGATTCTGGATCTGTTTCTCCTCTGGGGCAGATGGCAGCAGAGGGAGAAATGCTGCAGATGATTGTCTCTCCGTGTGGGAGCAGCCCCTGCGGGAGTTTGAGCTGGTGGTGCCCCAGCATCATCTGAGGTCTGTGGGACTTGCAGCAAACTCCACTGCAGTGCAGTTAAAGGTGGCATTTTCACAAATGGCTCCACTAATCATAGGCATGTTTGTAAGCCACACATCATCATCCAGCAACAAGTATTTCACAGAGAATGAACCTAATTGAGTAGAGAAAGGATATTAGTGGTATAAAAGCTGTTGGTTTTGACCATTAAAGAGGAGGTCATTATAAATAAAAGCAGGCTTAGTTATTACCTTGTCTGGCCCTAAGAGCTCTAATGACCTAGGCAAACAAGAAAACGTCTCTGCAGGCTGGCATCTAGATAGGCATGCAAGCAGCCAGCAAACATTTTGCAGCCTGGCTGTTTTGTTGCCCTAGGCAACCAGCTGTTCCTGGACAGTATCAGCAGTCCTGCCCACCACACAGCTAAATAACTTGAGAGATGGCATAGTCTCTCCTTTTACATTTACACTTATATTACTTGGAATAGGATTAAGTAGTACACATCTTCACAAATAATTATTAGGCTTATTAATTGTTGGTTTGTGCTCATTTGGGATAAATACTTCAGATAACAGGATGGAGATTATTCTTGTGGTATCACTGAGAACAGTATAACTCAGCTGGGATAAAAATAACTTGTTGGGCACAAGATAGAAAAAGTTTCATTTTGAAATGACAATGCAGTCACCCTATACTTTGACATCCTTCTTCCCCCTTTGAATCATGTCTGAATGCTGAACACTGAGTTAGTACAAAGATGGTTGTTAGAATTAATATAGAAAAAATAATGACAAGTATTGTCAGCTGCTTTTGTCACCTTAGCATGGGTCTGCAGAACATGCAGGAAGTAACACTGCTGACAAATGGCCGATGGTGGAACGATTTACATTCATGACTTCTGGTTTTAGCATGTTCCAAATATAATTTACCAGTAGGGTACTGGTTCAAGTTTGTTCATTTTCTCTGATTGATCAAATTATGACTCTCCCTAGACAGGCTATGATCAGAGTGGATTGTGATTGAAAGCTTTCCCTGTGCAGAGATTTTATTGTGAAGGGACAAGTCCAAGTTGAAGGATTTTCATTTGAAAACTTTATCCTGGAATTATGCTAATGAAATAAGTTTCAGTTTAAAAAAGTAACTCTGGGCCTTTTGGTCAGCCAGTGCAATTTCTGGAGCAGTAAAAGACACTCAGGAAAACTGTTCTGTTTTGTTAAAAAAACTATTTTCTGTCTTAAAGAAAGACACACAAATACCAGTAATATACTCAAATCTAAAGAAAGGCAGATGATGAGGAAGGAAATATCACCATAATGATTTTATCCTAATGAATGCAAAGAACTTTTAAAGTTTATTATTATTCTCTGTCTAACTGTTTGCTGCCCTCTTTCACTGTGCAAGGTCTACAATTCAGTTGTAAGTCCTGCAGGTCATCCACCGAGTCGTTATTCATATGTAAAGTGCCTAGCCTTATTCAGGTCCTGTATGTACACTAATTGCAGCAAAATTCAACCTTGACTTGTTGGAATATAATTTTCTTTGATTATAATAAGACCCATGGCTGTATCTGCAGTTCTGAGTTCAGTCTGATATCCACAGAAAAAGCTTATAATCACCTTCCCTGCATCTATAGAATGATCAGTCTTTAAATGTAATTTTATTTCAGCATCTGACAAAGGCAAACAGCAGAGCAGTATAAAGTAGCTGCATTTTTGATTTGTTTTGATTTCTTACGATACTGAGCATACTGGTTTTGGCTGGGATAGGGTTAATTTTCTTCATAGTAGGTCATACGGTGCAATTTTTTTGATTTGTGACCAAAACAGTGCTGCTAAGACAGGGATGTTTTAGTTATTGCTGAACAATACTTGCACAGTGTCAAGGCCTTTTTTGTTTCCACACTGTCTTACCAGCAAACAGTCTGGGGGTAAACAAAAGGCTGGGAGGGGCACAGCCAAGACAGCAGACCCCATCTTACCAAAGGGAAATCCCATACCATATGATGTCATACTCAGCAATAAAAGCTGGAGGGCAAGAAGAAGGAAGGAGGTGTGTTTGGAGGTGTGTTTGGAGTTACGGCATTTGTCTTCCCAAATAATAATTATGCATGACGGAGCACTGCTTTCCTCAAAATGGCTAACCACCTGCCTGTGGAATGACTGCTAGAGGTGACTTATCAATATGACACCCCCCCACCAAGGGAAGGTGAACCTCCAGGGTGGAATGCAGTGGACATGTAAAGAATTGGTTCCATGGTAGTTCCCTAAGCAACATAACCTGCAACATTAGATGTTAGCAACACCAGGGGATCATGGTATGTTGACTCTGAAAAGTAACACGGAGGGTGGAGCGGAGTGGAGACACCGCAGCCAGGCTCTGTGATTGCAGGGATAGGGAACTGGAATGATAGGAACAAGAATGGTTGGTCCCTGCATTGAATCCACTGAAGCAAGGAGGTGAAATTATGGGAGTTCTGTCGACCTAATGTCCTACTTCTGATTTATATCACACGTGCCCAGTTCTGGGGTACTGATATGCAACACCATGTCCTTTGGGTGACCTTTGCTCATTATAGTATCATTATAATACCAAAACACACCTCCATCCCCAAAGTTACCCACCTCCAAGGTGCAACCACCCCACCACGGAGCATGCACTCTGAATTTTTTCTAGCATATACATTTAAAAGGAAAGTGAGAGAACTTTATACCAATCAAACTAAAGGTATGTATGACTAGAGTCACTTAAGCTCCATCTAAAAGGAAAAATAGGATAAAAAGACCCCAAAAGAGGAAGACTATTAGGGAAGATACTATCATAGACAAGTAGGGAGGACATTGCTGGCTTCTGGGATCAGTCAATGGGCTGAACCTCTCTTCCCCCCATAGGGACACCTATTGGGTGAGATTTGAACACTCAGCTGTATTGAGTGCTTCCCGGGAAACTTAGAATTCTTTAGAGCTTTTTTCTTTCATAATTTAATGTGCTTGTAGTTGACTGTATTATCATTTGCATGTGCTTTGCAGACAGTGTATTTATCACCGGCAATCCAAAAGGATCTGTACTGTTGCTTTAAGAAACTGTGCTGCTCATTAATCTAGTCGTGATAGTTCTTTAACACAACCAAACTCCCTAAGTCTTGTAATTCTCGTGCATTGAGCACGGCTAAGCCAGGAATGCACTGTGCTATAAGTGCATCCGTCATCATGATAGTTACATGACCGGACTTATAGCACTGAATTGGACATTACTCAGAAACTAAACCTGGCTGCCCTCAGCCCTCTGACATCTGAGGATAAGCTGGAACACACAGGGGTTTATTTTCTGCCAAATTCCTTTACCTTTTAATGCAACACTGCTGACTGATGGGAAGTAGCGAGTGAATTCCTCATTTTGCCTTGCTTGCATGTGCAGCTTTTGCTTTACCTAGTAAACTGTCTTTACCTCAACCCACAAGTTTTCTCACTTTTACCCTTCTGATTCTCTCACCCATCCCAATGGGGGATAGTGAGTGAGCGGCTGTGTGGGGCTCAGCTGCCATCTGTGGTTAAACTACAACACAGGTAACTGTAGTATACAATGTTCTTGACTTGCTTTTTCCATGTTTAGTCATTGCATTCCAATTTTATGGAACTTGATTTTTTAATATGTCAGGGAAGCCAGCTATGATAGAATCCATAAATGCATTCACATATTTTCTCACAGGAGGCACCAATATATTTGATAGAAGAACTTGCGGTCTGATCAGCAAGAAAAAGTGGTGTCAGCCCTGTAACATAAATAATAATAAAACTCCCTATTTAAGAAGCCTGAAAGCTACGTCCAGAAATAGTTGTATGTTTTGACGAAAGGCGCAAAATATACTGCCTGTTAAAGGAAAATAATAACATTTGGCTTCTGTGTAGTTTTTCAAGTGTATACCCTATTTTTCAACCTTCCACATCCCTGCTCACAACTCCCTGAAACATCACAGTATTTTCTGGGTATAGTTTGCCAGTGTTTTGTTTATTGTGAAAACTATGTGCATCAAACCAATGTGCATCAGTTAGTTCAGCAGAGGAAGAATTTAACCAAGGTACAAGGTCAATACAGGCCCTAGGACAAAGTACTAATGCTGATATTAATGCCATCTATAAATGGCTTACTTAATCATTCAGTGAAATATAGCTTCCTTTATTGGAAAACACAGAAGTTGCTTAATAGTGCATGCATCAAAACACAATGGTTCAGAGCACAGAGTTGGACTAATGTCGGAATATAAATGTAACAGATGTGTTTTATTGGAGTCTACCCTGGAAGGATTATTGGTGTACAAAGAAGAAGGCAGAAATTTAGCCAGAGAATAAAGAATTTTAATCCTTTTGGGATATTGTAAGTATGCAAAAGAAAAGCTGGTGTTAACTGGGATAGGCACAAAGAATACTGTATTATTTCCTTTCAAAGCTCAATTTATGTGGAGACATAATAAGACATCTCATCTCATATCTGACAGAATTAATTATTTTGAAAAATGCTTACAACATAAAAATGGTGTTGGTTACAGCTTAACATATAAAAGTGCATGGGGTAATCATGACAATTAGAAACATGAAACTAATTAGATGTGCAGAATGTTTTTGCTTCAAAACTAGAATGAAATAGAGCTCAGGTAATCAAGATACCAAAGGCTTTCTACAGTGTTTGATTGGATCTCTAATTATCAAAATGGATGCATTTGAACAGACAGCAAAAATGTAAAAAATGCTAGTGAACAAGCTGGTTGCAATTGCAGAAGCAGTGGCAGCAGCATCCTGTTTTTTAAAACTAAAAAAAGCATCTAAATCAAGCTATGTACTTGTTACATTATGTTTCCCTTTTTCTTTTTCCTTCCTCATTATGAAAATTACCACAGAAAGTGGTAGCCTATGGCAATGGGTAAGAGAGAAGAGGCTGTCAAATATGGAAAACTTCAAATGAAAGTATGAAGTTTATGTTGGGGGACTTCTATGGTAGTTTGTGTTCAGATACAGCACTTAAGGCATTAACAAGAGAGCTGACAAGGAACTCCTAACAAGTTCTATTTTCATTGTTAAAAGAACACTCCGCATCCATAATTGCCACTTTAGAAATTTAATGAACTTTTAATAATACTTCGATTACATTTGATAGTCAAGAATTTGGTCAATATTCTGTAGCTTAGCTGAGACAACATCTAAGGGGATTAATTGTAATTACACCTGTAAACTCACTAAGAATGGAAGGGTGAATGTTTTAGTATATTTAACTAATGTAATTTAAAGCAGGAGAGTATGAACATATGGAGAAGAGACGAATGAAACATAATGAGAGAACAGTTAGACTTCTCATTGTGCATTCTTATTACAAGAATAAAGATACATTCAAGGATTTTTGAAGGGAATTACAGTTACAACTGATAAAAGGATTTTTTAAAAAGCTGCACAGTTCACTTGCAAAACTTACTTCTAAATATTTTTAAGGTCAAGACCTTGGCACAGTTTAAAAGGGATATAAGTGGAATAAGAGCATAAGGAATAGATCCAGTGTTGTATTAAAAAGGTTAAATACAGAAAATGAAAAGAAAGATACCTGATTTCATGATAGAAACAAGTAATTTTCTTTCTATGTCTTAGGAAGAAACTTTACCAATTGGCCTTGTGGGATTTGCGTACCTTTCTCTGAAGAAAATGTTCTCTGGAGATACTGAATTGATCTTGCCAACATTTTGTTTTCCTTTATGCTCTTAGTCCTTAAAAAAAACTATGGTAAAATATTTTTCCCTCATTATTTAAATTTTTAAATTTGCTCCCCAAGCTCGAGATATAAAGTGTTTCAGTCATTGAAGACAAAGTACTTTTTTCTGTTATGGATTTCATGTTTGTATTAGCAGTGAAAGTAATCCATTCAGTTTATACCCAGAAAGTGCTCCGGAACATGAGCTTTGTTTTGAAATCTTAATTTATCAAATGTGAACTTGACAGATCACAAATGAGATCATTACATTACTCCTGTACTCTGAAAAGTGAACTATGTGAAATAAGTCAAGGGCAGGACTTCAAAATTTACCATAAAATTGTGATGTAAATCTGGGCATTAAGAAACCTTGATACACACTTTAGAAACCCTGATTAGATACTTTAGAAGGCAGCTTACTGCTGTGTATTAACTGAATAATTATTCCAAAATACATTATTATCACTGACATGAATATATATACATTACTCTTAATTTAAACATGAAGGCAGCATGGTTATAAGGTGAGGCAAAGCTGAGTCCTAATGTAATCAAATTTGGCCTGTTCCTTTCAAAAAATTTTTTTACACATACAGCTTGGATACGCAAAATTAGGCATTGCTAGTATCAATCATATTTAAATGCATGTAGGGTTACTTTTGTACTTTCTACCTGTGCAAAATGCCTTAAGAATGTATTTCTTTCTGTTCTGCATTTACAAATACAAATTAAACTAAGATATTGTTATAAAAACCAATAAAAATTAAATTACATATTTCCAGGCTGAACCTTTTATTCTGAATTTCAGTCCAGTGTGATTTTTACAGTAGTCTTATAATGTATTGAAAATAGGATTTTTAATGGAAAGGCTCATAGCCCCTTCACTGCAGTAATGTAAGCAGCGAAGTCATAGCCTAATGCTTATAAGACTTTCATGCATTTTGCAGTGGTTTGTTTAGTATTCTAATATATTTAAAACATATTTCTTCTCAAACTGGTTTTAAACACTGCAATATCATATTTTTACCAAGTGAATGCAAAAAACCCTACTTATTTTATATATTTCTTTTGCTGATATCCATAAATCAGATCTGCTCCAAGAAAAAAAACAGTTTTGGATTGAATTTGTATTCAACCTCTGAAGACCTGATTCACTCTAGTCTAATGCCAAATCATGATTGCAGGAGTTAGTCATGAAGAAAATAGAGAAAAAGGAAAGGGAAAGTCAACCTTCAAAATATCATTTCAGCTACTGACCCTAAGTGGAACATTATTGTACAGTGCAAGTCACTAAGATCATATATGAGATGAATAGTGCATTCTTAATGCAAAGTTTAAGCAGTGTTTAGAAATTAAGCTATTATGTGTTTTGTACCTTAGTGAGAAAAACCTTTCTTAGATCTGAAACAATTTTAGAAATGCAAATATAGCAAGTGTGCACTACAGTGACCAGGGTCACAAGATCATTTATTCCTTCCAGGAGGGTAGTCTGACAAATGCAGTGTAAGACTTCCTGCCCATATTCTGGTGCCCTCTATTGTGTGTTGCATTTATCATAAGGAATCATCTCTGAAACTGTGGTAAACAAATTGATGCTAATCTAGGTATAAATTTTCTTCGTGTCATTACATTTGAATATATGCCTAAGATAGATGATTGTTATCATACCTTAGAACTGGAAAAAAAATTCTTAAAAGGATGTGGTCATTTCTTCAATCAGGTCTGTTCTTGCATGAAAAATTGTCCTGAAGCTTTCTATTGGACATGGATTCTGTCCATCTGAATATGGTTGTAAGTCTGACATTCATCATGGAAGTCATCTAGCTGCAAATGAGATCTCTGAAGCCACATTTCTCATATAATCACCCTACTTTCTCTGCCCTTTCCTGTCATAGTTTATTACTCTTGCAGTTTTCATTCAGTCTTAAATTATTGCGTAAAATCTGGGGCAGGACTCTGTTTTTCTGAAACGGACACAAAGAAATGGCCAAGAATCTTACTAGCGATGGGACTTCAGTCTGATATAAGCTTACAGAGCTGTTGTCAGTCACATAAGGTTCTTATTTTGTTATGCAGGACACTTCTACATCCTTCTCCATAGTTCCTGTAATTCCTTACAGCATATAAAAAAGCTCTGTGACATTTTGGTGCTTGTAACTTGTTGTTTCTAAGCAATGGAGCGTGTAGGTTCTGTGGCTGTGGCCAGCAGATCTGGTTCCCCCCCCGCCCCCTCACCTAGTTTTGGGGACTGATTTAAACATAATCTAGCCCTCTTTTTTATTCCTCCACTCCAGGGAGAAAAAGGTGCCTTGCTCACACCCAGGTTCTTATCCTTACATGCAGTCAGGGTCAAACAAGACCTCTCCCAACAGGGGGCCAGGAGTAGAACAGAATGCCTCATCCCTTGATGTAGGTGAGCCAAGGTTTCTGCTTTAGTAAAGCTCTTCAGCCCATACTGAACTCATAACTCTTCAAGGAAGCAAGAATATTAAATATTGATCTTTTCCTGAAAGGAAGTATTTTCTTCATCTTGAGTCAATCATAATATTTCAATAATTATCCTGTCTCAGTAATTTGGCTTACATGGTATGTACAATGTCATTAACATTTGCTAAACTGTTATTAAAAAAGGCCTGAAAAATATTTTTGGTGTTTTACAGAATTTTTGATTTAGAGAAAAGAAAAAATTTAAACAACAAAAGATTCTTTAGTTGGTAAAGAAAAATCTGACATGGGCGTGGTGGAGAAAAAGAGCAAACATACAAAACTAACATGGTAAATACATATTATGCAATACTGCAGCCCTAACTGATTTGTATTATAGCAGTAAAAGTTAGAGAGACATCATTTAAATAAAACTTTATCTTTTAGTGGGTAGAAAGAATTTGCAGAAATACTGGTGATGTCCCTGTTAAAAAAGGAAGAATATTTGTTTTCTAAATGATGGATAAATAAGCTGACTGATGACAAATTATTTTAAAGTGTCAGAAGGACTAGTAGTGATACAAGACAGTATTATTAATTAAAATATAGTCTCAAAGTAAGGGTCCTCTTTTGCTAGACATGCAAACAAATGTGCAATTTTAATGAAATTTTACAAAGGCTGGAAGAAGATGAGGCAACCCCACCTCCCAGCAGAAAACATACTAGTTACCTACCATATGACAAAGGTGTGCATCCTATTAGCTATGTACTTGCTATGCCAACTAGCTCCCATCCTGTTGCTTTCTATACAGCCTGAAACAGTGTTGTGAACCACATTCTTCCTCTGTGTTTCATGGAAAGTATTAGCATTCCAGCCGTAGAAGGTGTCATGCTGACAGCAGTGGTCCTCATTCTTTAGCAAAACAATACAAAGGCCACTGAAGACTATATGACTTAAAGTGAAGTAAGTGTGAGCTTACGGAAAATCACCCCATTGTTGTGTAATCAATTTTATTCCCATGAAGATGACTCCCAAACTGAGAAAATGATGTAGATTTGCTTACTGTGCTCTGGAGATTTCAAATACTAGGATGGGTAAAAATAGGCAAGGTGGACAAAGAATGGAAACAACACTCTTTCTGTGCCAGGATGTACAGAGCTAGACAGAAGGTCCCCACATGGAGACAACTACTTAGAGGACTAGAATATCAGGGTGCTGCTAGTGACCAGCCAGCTAGTTGAACCTTCTGTGCCAGATGTTAGTTGGCAGGGGTCTGTTCAGCTTCACTGAGTTGAGCCACCTTGTACCAGGCGAGAGCTAAGTCCAGTGTAAAGACATCTGGTAATTTAGGATAAATAAGAGAGCTGAAATAGTGGCTGCATTTTCTGTTTTTCAATCACTTTATAAGTAGGATTTACAACATAAACTCTCACATGTGGCTGACTTTCTGTCAATTAACTGTGCTGCCCATTGAACTACCAAGAACTTTTACTCTGCGTGGGGCATCTGATTGTACTTTCCATCAATGATAAGCAACAAAATATATCAGTCAGATATCCACTTTACATTATTAAAGAAAGTAATTAGAGTTAGAGCCCTGTGAGTTCTCCAACTAACAAAGAATCTCTGTAACAATGAGGGCAATCCAATCGTGTCACACTGTTTGTTCTTGTACTCTCATTCATTATCATCAGGGTATGATCTCAATGACCTTGGAGTTTTGCAAAGTTCACCAGTAATTATTTCAACACATGCATTTTAAGAACGACCTGTCTTTTACCTTGGCAGCATTCATCTGTAAATGCGTTCTCCTTTTTTTAACTAAATCAAGTTGTAGTAATTACCACCTGAGCTGAGAAAGAGAGGCATTGATACCAGGACTCACACAAAGAGGAATATATAGGCTCCTAAGTTAAAATATACTCAGACCTCTCCAAGAACTTCTGAAGAACTTTACAAAGTGTGATGAGATCTTCAAAAGAGATCAAGCCTTTTTACACTCATATCCCATGATGATTTATTAAACACAGATTAGGAGTTCATTCACCTGCTGTTTTGAAGCTTATTGTATTTTCACTCATTGAGAGCTTAAAAGGAAGGATATGGTCCTCATTCACTGAAGAATTTCATGACTGACTATGTTCAAAGAAAATTGGAATTGACAGTGTACTGATACCTAAGACAAATATTTATTTGACAGTTAACTTATAGGAAATGCATCTCTGGGCAGCTGCAACTAAGGATGGAGTAGAATTACAGAGATACATCAAATGGAATAGGAAAAACCTCCCAGGTGGCTGAATGACCTACGAGGCCTTTTGAAGTGACAAAGAAAAGGCATTTAAAAGGATGAAAAAACCTGTGTCTGGTATACTATTGTTATCTCCCAGGAGAGGTCCTCATTACCCAAACCAAAACTGGGACAAGACCCTGCAAATAGGACTTCTAATGTCAGCACTAGACAGAACATACTAACAGTTGTAAAACAGGCTTCTTTATTTAAAAGAAAAAGAATAATTTATTCCTGAAGTAGTATCTTACTTATTGTCTGCCCTATCCATTAATTGCATTGGCATATGAGTTTCATTATACAATTGATGTTCAAACAGCTATACCTCATCCTATAACTGTTTACAAAGGTGTTAAGCATTTATTAGAGCTGAAATTTTCTTTTTGCAGGGAGTCAATATAAGATGCGTGCATTGCTTGTACCAGCTAATTTTTGCTAAGGGGGAATTATTTTTATTGATCTAGAAGTTCAAAGAAAATTTTAAGGCTCCTTTTGGTAATGATTAAGGATGTAAGGTAGAATAGAAGGAATGATTTTTTTTCTGGTTAATTTGAACTTATGTTTTGACTTACTGATTTGATATGATACCAGCTTTTGTTTTAAGTCCATCTTTTACATATTAGAAGGATTAGAAATGCTGGTAAGTTTAATTTGCATGTGCATCAGAAATTTGATAGAACACCCAAAGCTGCAAGGTCTGGACTGTCCCTCTGTTGTGCTCTGATCTTTATTAAATATATGCTGAGTAATTTTTTTGAGACATGAAGGAAAGATTTGAATGTTGTAATATATAAGATTTATTCACTGTGGGGAGCAAGTCGTCTTCTACTATAGACAATTGACTAGACTGGATAGAGAAAACCAAACCCTTTCAGGGGAGAAGGATATGGCTTTTAATTTTTTTTTTTTTTTTAAATCCTGGAAGGGAAGGATATTTTCAGATCTTGCTGTGGTGTAAAGAATGTCAGATGAATACTTCAAATAACTGTATACAGTATACAAACAACTCTACTGTAGCTGGGTTGGAGTATACTCACTTACAAGCCTTGCACTTGTCTGGCAGAGATATGAATTAAATTGATTTACAGGAAAGAAATTCAGACATGGGATTTCTGTGAGCTTCATTTTTTTAAACCTTAATGTTTGTTTTATACCCCACAGCACATCTACTTACATCTCTGAGATTACTAGTTCCTACATGCATGTATGTCCACAGGAATGAACTTTCACAGAGGTGATTGGGAAGCCAGAACTGAGAGTGCAATGAGAGTTGCAGGTTTGAGCAAATAATTTCCTTTCTTTCAAGAAGATTTCTACAGCAGTATTGAAACTTTTCCTTTACTAGTGCTGATGAAACCTGACACACACATCTTCTCAAAGGTGTGTGTAGACTCCTATTATGTAGTTCATTGAGTAATATTGCATTAATGAATATTTTTAAGAGCCAGGCTGATGATTTGTTTATATTCTGAAGTCCTGTGTCTTTTATTACTAACAATTCAATCTCATTTCCTTATTTATACAGTTGCAAGTATGTGTTTACAAACAGTAGGCACTTATTATTTATTCTACTTTGGGTAAGTGCAGAGGTCATTCTTCCTTTTTCATATTTCAAAAGTCTAATTAACTACCTAAACCAATATCCTGTTGCAAAGAGAAAAATTCCACTTATTAATACTATTTTACATATCAAAACAGCTGATCTCATTAATTTTGAAAGTGTTTCATTTTAATATCTGCAGGTATTCTTTTGGTCTTGCATTCAAACATTAAAAAGCTGGAAGTAAGCAACAATGGTGCTAAAACCCATAGTGTTTGTTGTTCTTGACTGCATAGTTTTCTGCTCTTTTCATTCCTGTGCTTCACTGAGAAACTCATTTCTTGAAGACTTTGCAGCATCTGGCAGAGGGCCCCTAATCCAGCCTAGCTTTGCTCATGCTCCTGCACATGTCAGCAGCCCAAGGCTCAGCTGTAACTCCAGTGGGACACTGGCTTCCTGCTTTTAGCCTATTCTCACTGTAGGTAAGCATAAACACTAGGCCCTCTCTGGATGCTCTGATCCAATTTTGTCTCCTCCAGTGTTACTAGTTATTAGTTTTGTGTGAAAGTCATGCTTTGTCTCCTTCTTGTTGGGATGGAGCCAACTATGTATGGGGAAGGCACCAGCCTTCTTGGGCAGCATCTCTGCTCAAACAGGTTCACTTTGTCTGCTGCAAAGCAGAGCTGGTGAGCTGGATATGATGTTTGGACCCAACACGTGTATACAGCATAAAGTGTAAAATTTGCTAACAAGATCTTTTAAAAAGGATTTTTGGAAGTATTTTTATTGTTGTTAATTGATCTGTTTTCATGCCTGGCTAGTTTAACTGATGGAAAAGAAGAACTTTTTGAAAATAAGGAGCTTTTTTCCAGAGGCTTCAAAAAGGATCTAAAAGTGGAACTGTGTGACCATTGAATTATTTTTTGGTTCAGTTAACAAAAACAATAATCAACTATAACACAAATGGAGGGATTGAAACAGATTTAGAATTTTATCATCAGCAAAATGAAAAGAGGCAAATATACTTGAAGTGTATGTTCAATTTATATGCATTTGAGTTAAATTGATAAAATGCCTAGTGATGAATGCTGTTGGAGTACTCAGACAAAAAATGTTCAACTAATTCCTATGAGAGAGGAGATCTGGATGTTCTCTTCCACCTTAAGCATCAGATGGTTGGGTATTCTGGTGCTGTACTGTTAATCTTTTGTATTGAACTTCTATTCCAACACATAATTTAAACATTATCTGAAATGGGAATTTGAACCCATAAGACTTATTCCTTCTCCTTTTCTGGGTGGGTATTCCACCATGTCACTTTTTGACTTCTCTTTCAATATATTCTTGGATGCTATAATAGTAAAATATTTCAAAGGGGAAGGAGTGAAAAAGTGTTAGATAAGTATTTAAATAACTTGATCAGGTATTTGGAAAAAAAAAAAAAAGTATTTTCTCTGCAAGAGGAGCCTCATAATCAATACCTTACTCTGAGTTTATTCTGATTTTTTAGCTATCCTGCTAGTTGTCATGAGCCAGAATCTTGGTGAGAGAAATGCTTACAGAGATAATCACAGTTTCTTTGTGGGCTTGAAAATGAAATCTCACTTACCCTGGCAGTATTTATCTGGAAAGCCAGCACCTCCCTTTACCCTTTGGGATAAGGTTAAGCTGTGATAGAACAAAGCACTCTTATGCCACATATGTATATAAACATGAAGTTAAACCTGCTTAGATGCACAAAATCTCCACAAGACTGAAAGAATTTTTTTTTTTTTCATTCTCTGGAGCATGTGACCATATGAATACTCAGTTATTAACTAATATGCAGACTTTCGTGAAATAAATGCCTTCAGAATACTACAGTAAACAACTCAATCAAAGCAGGCTATCAGTTTCATATTTAGTCCTCATTTATAGTTCTAATATTCTGCTTGCAGTCTTGATTGGCAAAAAGTGATTTTTATAGAATAATTAGTCTAAACACATACCTCATTTATCATTAAATAAATTAAGTTAAGATATGATGAGCTAAAATAAAGATAATCACTTTTAAGATTTCATTTAGCTATGTCAATGTACAGAAATATGACTGTAGGTAAAAAGCTTTTCTGTACAGACAACTGGAGTCAAAGTCCCCTTTGGTACTTCTGATGGCTGCCTAGCAGTGGGGATGGATAGAGCCCTAAAATAATAGAGGAAGATGATTAAATTTTTTGGGGTGTATTTTCTGAATTTTTCTTTTCTGAATTTTTCTTTGCTGAAGAGAAGCTGGCTTCAGAAATCCCTTATTCACATACAGAGTATTGGGCCCTGCATTTAGAGAGCTTCAAATTATAAAGAGAAAATGCAAGTAAGATGATCTTTGAATCTCTGTGTATTCCACTGCATGTGACAGTTAAGAAAATTCTCTCTCTCTTTTTTTGAAGGATCTGAAAAGAAAAGTTAAGGGTGGGAAGGGGAAATGATTAAGAACAGGCAAATTTCGTTAGCCTAAGCATTCAAAAGATCCATAGGGTTAGGGTCAGAACACAGTACTGATATTCGATTTACAAACTCTTTAACATTTGCCCATTCTGTACATAAGCTTTGTTGACAAAAAGGACTATGATATTTTTTCAGGAAGCTTCACTTCTGTTTCTCCAAAGGAATTTGAAATTTGATGGGCTTGCTCACTACTGGGAAGAGCAACAGGAATCACACTTTGCATTTTTTCAGGTGATGTGAAGACGGAAACTAATGGTCATGGATTGAGGAGATCATTAACATTTTTTTGTTTAGTTTGTGATTTGCTTGGGTTTTTGGGGTAGGAGTGGAGGAAAGCTGTGCAGGATGGGCACTAACTTTTCATTAAGAACAGTGAGATCTCTTCACAAAGACGGGTGGTAGTCTGATGTGTGAATTATAGACCTGCTTGATTAGCCACTTATCTCTGCAGGATAATTCTGTTGTCTGCTGCAAATGCATGTGGCAATGGAGGAATAAAAGATTCTCACTGCTTCTTTCAAGGATCTTCAGGCAGGATTGTTCTGTGATGACATTAAAGGTATTTGAAATAGCTTTTATACATTCAGTAGCCCAGTGATATCCTGAATTTTTAAAATTATTTGGTAATAGTTTCATCTCTGAGAGATGGAGAAGCAATGGGATGCAGATCTTTCTAGAGAAGGTGATCAATGAAAAACTTTACCTATGCTGAAATCTCTGAGGACTCTACATTCATCTTGGTATAAAACTCTCAAGATCATGTGACACAATTTTTTTTTTTTATGGGACAGTATTTGAAAGAGAGACAGTTACTGCTGGCATTGTGTTGGTCTCTTCTAAATGAAAAAAGTATGGCAATAGAATATGCTGAGTTTATGAGTAGTCTTCCCCCAGGAAACTGGATGGTCTTCTAGTCAAAGCATTTAAGTCATGAAAGGTTGCTGCTAATTCTTCCCCTTTCTTACAGACTTTGTAGAAGTATCAGCAGGTTTTGTTTCTAGGTGGAACACCTGAAGTTTTAAATGAATAGCAGTCTTCCCTCATGTTCTCTTCCCACCTTCCCTTTCTATTTTTCTAATCAAGTTTATTGTGAAAGCCTTTTTTGTATTGTGTGTGTGTGGGGAGTAGGTGGAGACTGTGTTCAGTTAAATGTTAGCAACCCAGACAAGAAGGTGCCTTTAGTCAGAAGTCAGATGTAAGAAATGTTCTATCATGCTGTAAAAGACCGTGCTCTTGCTGCAAAATTACTCAGCTCTTCCTATAATAAGAATCAACAACGCTTAGTTGTTACCTGAAGAATTTCCGATTTTTACAGTTTTCATTGCTGAGTTAAATTAGAAAGGTCTTTCACTGGTTTTATAAGGGGAAATGTATGGCAACACAATGTATTAAAAGCCTATAGGACAATTTAAAAATTACCCAATGATGTTAATTAATATCTTAGCTAGAAATTAATGAGTATGACTTGCTATTCTTCTTCTTTCAGCTAAAGTAGAGGAGAGCCAGTTTTGCTACACATAGAGCATATTCATACATCAGACTGGCTGCACCAGTCTATGTAGCCATAGACATGATTACCAGATGCATAGCTACCCCTAACGTGTCAGCTCATTATAGTCTACCAGTGCTTACACTATAAACTAGAGGATTACAAAATGCAGACTAGTTCCATTGCAAGTACTTCAGCATTTATTATGAAAAAGTTGAGTAGACTCATTGGCTGATGTAATGGATGACCATTTAAATTGCTTCACATTTGAGAAGTCTTACAGGACTGGGAAAAAAGAAATGTGTTGGTTTAGCCCTCCTCCACCTAAAATTTCTTTTCTAGTTTAAGAAATATTTTGATTACAGGACAAAACTTTAGTGATCTTGATAGGTTGTGCTGGACTGACTCAACATTATTTATTCCCCTCAAACAAGTTGGCAAATACATGAGATCTATTAAGAACTGTCAATGTGAAGCATTGGTAAGCAAAAAGCATACACTGAAGTGAACCTGAAAGGTTGGCAAGGAAAGAAATCACATTTGTAATATATGGGTAGATACTTAAAACCAGTGTTGTTACTACTTTTTTAATAGGCATTCTCAGACAGTAATATATTTGTTAGGAGAAGAGTTGCATTTAATCAATTGTGCATTTGGCTCTAAAGTTATAAAGTAGCTGCTTTGCCAGACTGCATTCTGGCAAAGACTACTGGTGACATGAATGTGGCTCAGGAATCCCTAGGATGAATTGAGAGATTTTCAAAAACCTAAAAAAGACTCTTAAGGCACTTAGAAGCACTCAAGGTTACTTATATATTTTAATATAATTCCTATAAAAAAAGGAGATTTAGCTATAGAGTCCCATTGCAACACTGAAACCTAGACTTGCTTATATCTTTGGAGATCTAGACAAGCCAGCAGACAGACTGTAATTTCTAATAATTTCTACCCTACAATAAAACCCAGACATGGCAGAAATACCAAATACTGACCATTTTTCCCCACAGAAAGAAACTATTCTGCTGTTTAAAATGCAGCTGTAGAAGTAGTTGGCTGAATGTGTCCCTTGAAAATTGTATACTTACTAATGATAGCTATAACAGAGAAATGGAGACATGTTTTATTAAAGATTTTGAAACAAATTGCTCTCATTCTTGAAAATAACTAGCCAGTTAAGTAAGAAAACTAGACAAAGCTTTCAAGCCTATTCGTGCATCTTGTTGAAATCCAGAATTTCAACAGTAGGCAGAAAGTCTGATACATGTTCATAAGCTATGACCATTTTACATCTTCGACTTGATAAACCTCAGTAGGACCATCTGGGTTTGACTTTTTCAGTTCTGGGAAAACCAAGAAGGGCAGAGGGACCTAAAGTGTAACTAGAGCAGAATTTATGTGCCTGAGTTGAAGTCAGTGTTCTTAAACCTCGATGTATCCAAATTCTGAAGTTCCCCAGGTTTATACATAGCTAGTTTTTTTTTTTGTGTGTGTGCACTGAAGTGCCTTGGACTTGATAGGGCTGAATCACTCCTTGTCCAACTGCTCTGGAGTCAGCACTGCAGAAATCCTTGGAAAAGGGACTGTAACCTAGTATCACCAGTGTCAGATTGAAGAGGCCTAAGCGCTTGACCACAGTATCACATACGCCCTTGCTTTCTTTTTCTGGCAAAGGAATGAGGAACTGCTTTCTGCAGTGTGGGACACCTTCTGCAGAAACTGTTGAATTCAGAATCCTTGTTGCTAAAATTGCCAGATCAATCCTGGCTTTGCTATTACCCAGGTTAATGCTACGATTAGTCTTACTAACTTCTGTTACAGGTGCCGCAGGTTCTGTTTTCCTGTATTATTGATCAGTGTCTTACTTTGTTTACTGTTTTATTTTGATTTTAAGTGCACCATAATGTGTTACAAAGGAAAGAAAATATCAATAGGACTTCCTTGAAAGGAACATTGAGGTTACAGTGAAAGGTTCACTGAAGTCAATGGAATGATTTCCTTTAGGCATTGTGTCAGGCTCCAGAAGATACATAATCACTCTCTCAAGGTGATTATAAAGCAAAATGCAGAGCCAGAGTCCATGATGACAGCAAGTCAAAATTTTTCTGGCTTTGCAAACCAATTTTCAACTGCTCACTCTGCAGAAGTATAGTATTGGTAGTGCCAGCAGGTGGTGGTTGGTTGATTCTTGGTGGCCCATGTTCCATATATGGTCATATATGAAGTCAGATTCAATATGATATTTTGCAATATCTCACTTGCTAAAATGTATCAGGATTAGGCCTTGACTAAGATTTCTGTCGCTTCTATTTCATCACTTGGGTATTTTACTGTTTACTGTTTTGACAAAAAAAAAACCCCAAACACTCACTGGTGCTTTACTTTCTCTTGGCTTCTTCTGTGATTTCCCTACGACAGCAGATGAAAAGACTTAGAAGTTCCTATTTGTCTCCCTGTCTAGATCTATGTGCTCCTGTGATGGTATTCTCTGTCCCAAATCACGATCATGACTTCTCCCATTTCTCTCCTTAGTCTCTCCACTTCCTTTGGCTCTTTACAATATAGGAATAAATTGACAAACAAGAGGTAAAAAAAAAAAAAGCTCCATCCCCCATCCAGGTGAAAAAAGTAACTTTTATGAAGAATGCACATAGAGTATAAGTAAGATGAAATGATTATTCTTTTGATGATAGTTCTTCTCAAGTATTCCTCAGGAGAAAAAGCTTTTATTTATTATTTTTTTGAGTTCAGACAGGTAGTCCAATGGAATTACCTAAACTGTGGCTTCTTTCTACAACTAGAAATTTCCTTCTTAATCCTAAGAACTCTTTTGAGGTGAGTGTCATTAGTAGGAAAAGAATCTGTTATATAGTTCCCTGCACATTATAGTTCTGTCCAGAATGACTCATGCAGAAAACATTCTAGTTTCTTTCATAGGTAGAAAAAATGATCAATAATATCAGATGGAAAGCAGCATTGGGAAAGAAATGCAAATAGGTGGAAAATTCTTTTTTTGGCAAGAATTTTCTCAGAAATTTCTAAGAAAAAGATGCATGGTAGAATTTTAAATATAAGAAAACAACATACACATCAATTGCAAACAGCTTAAATTTTACTTAATGTTTTATCATACACTGAGTTATGCATACAGAGGAAATCCTAACACAGTACAGTTTTTAGAAGTTTTGACAGTGTATATTAGAAAAAAAAGGTTTTTTAAAAAATTAAGCTAATATACCCTATCTTTCTCCTACCGATATCTTCGGCATTTGAAAGAGGAGAAAACTACTGGGTCAACTAATAGCACTGGTACAACTTTATCTGTCATAATAAATACATCTTTAGATTACTGTTTTTGTATTTTACCCTTTGGATACACCTGGTCTGTCCTCTGCTATCTTTCCTGTTTCCATATAAAGCAAATGGAAACCACACAATCTCTGAGTTACAGTTCTGAAGGAGGCCTACTGTCCTAGTTATTACGGATGCACACACACTCAAATCCAACAGGTGTTAAAGCTCAGATTTATTCTTCAGTAGAAAAGTTAGTTAGAACGCCGGTAACAATAGTGAACTACAGGCTCAATGATGTAAGGGAAATTAGTACTACACAGCCCACTTAAGAATCCTTGAGATTTAAAAGTGATGACTCAAAATGTGCATATCACTCACCTAAAAGATGAGGGCTCTCTCCCTTGAGGAGTTACCTCGGGCAGTGCCCTGACCCAAGGGGGAGTCCCCAGCTGCAGACCCGCTGCTCCCAGGAGGACTGATTCCAATGTGTCCTCCGTCGGGACCCCATTTATAGCCTTCTTGAATCTGATCTGTTGTCATTTAACCCCTATTGGCCAAGAAGGTCACCTCAGTGTACGTGGCACATCTTGACTGGCCAGTTCAAATTTCAACCTGCAGCCTCCAGGGTTTAAGTTTTTTTTTTTTCCTCTTCTCCCTGCCTGGAGAAGTTTCGTTTCTGGCTGGGGGAGGGGGCAGGGGGAATGTACTGCCACACTAGTTAAAAGAAAAGGTGTTGTCTGCTTCATAAACAATTTCCAAATATTTATAGCATCAACTATTTCACTGACATTCTCTTTTTGCATAGTGACTACCTCTTTAGGTAAGACATATGCCAGTTTGCGGGCTGGAACACAGACGACTTCAGTGTTCTGCATTCCCGGATAAACAACAAAAAATTAAAGATCAGCAGGAATAACTGTGTCAGTATAACAAGCTGTAGTTTCTCTTAGCAATCGAGCACAGAAATACCTTGACAAAGACTTCAATAAACTCTAGGTTGCCTTGGCAAGATTGTAGCCAATGGGTCAGGAGTAGTGGCTACTCCTTTCTGCTCAACACTCATAAGCGCACGTCCGGAGTATTGGGTCCAGTCTTCGGCTTAGCATGTTCAGTGGAGGGCTCATGCACCTGACATACAAGAAGAGGCTGAGGGAGGGGGGTTTGTTTAGCTGGAAGAACAGAAGGTTAAGAGGAGATCTATGGGATGCTGTCTGCTCTTTCTGTAATGTCAATTCTCAGTAAAGGAAAGGTGTGGAGAAGATAAGAGTTTTTTTGGAGATGCACAGCAAATGGAGAAGACGCAACTGTCACAAGCTGCAAAAAGAGAAATTCTAAGTATATATAGGAGAAAAACCATGATATTTGCAATGTGTGGTTAAGCACTGGAAAGGGTTGCACAAAGAGCCCATGGAATGTCCTTCCTTTGAGATTTTCAGAACCTGCCCAGAGAAGGTCCTGAGCAAACTGATCTGGCTTGCTGACTTTGAACAACGGACTGGACTAGATCACCTCCAGATTTTATTGCTTTCCTGAGCACAAAGACTGGCCTAAGATCTAAGGTCTCTCAAATATTTTGCATAAAGACTTTTTTTAAGTGGAAAGTTTTGGAAGTGGTTGTCATATGCCCGTGTAGAATATGAAGAATGGAAGCATTTATGTTACAATAGTTTAATTCATTTGTTAGAAATTGTGTTAAACTGCTGAACAGTTAGCTAATAAATGCATTGGTGAAAGTGAAAATGAAACTTAGAGAGTTTTGTTCTGAGGCAGGTTGATTAGGACACAAAGTCCTGAAAGGAGAGTCAGGAGGCTTCCTAGATTACAGGCTAAGGTTAGTTTATCAAAAGAATTGCCTGCAAACTTATGGATTATTTCTGTTGAAGAGCATTTACCACAGGCTTTGCAGCCTAACAAACAAGCTAATACATTCAGGCTTTTTGCATATTTTGTTCACAAATGGTGTATTTTCTTTTGTTTATGCCTGAGTGCACCAAAATCCTAGCAACATCTGCCCACCCATCAGGGTTTGTGCTCAAGCTCTGATGTGGTGCAGCTGTGAAACTTGGGGTCAGACTGCTTCAAAAAGAGGTAATGTGAGAAAAAAACCTGTGTGAGAAAGCTAGGAAAACCACCCATGCACCCTCCATCTGGTTTGGGAGCTGCATTTGCATCAAGATCGTTGTTCTTCCTCCTTGCTTGAAGTAGTGAGCTATGTCGTAGTTATGCTTCTGGCCAGCTTTGGACCTACTGATCCTGACCTTTCTGGCTTGTACTTGGACCTGTCTTGTCATTATGGTCTCAGCAATCATGGGACTTATAGCTGACTCTAGTTGCTGTCTCCAGACCTGCTCTGCTCTTCTTGTCTGGGTACTGTCAGACTGCACCTCTGGTCAGTGAGGGCACAACTCACTGCTGTCTCCCTCAACTTCCTCACAGTTTACTTCTATAGGTGAATATTTATAAGCTGCCTCTGTCTCTTTTGGATATTATGGGTAGCTATCACTACTGTTCAGTCTCAGTGTCTGTGAAACAGACATCAGCGAAACTCTGTTTATAGAGCAATGTTTCCATGGTCAACTGTGTGATGGTTTACTTTGTGAAAAACAAGGGGTCTGGTGTTTCCTCAGTCCTCATTCTTGGTAGGCATCCACAACTTCAACTGCTTCACCATGCAGCAGTCCTGAAGCTGAAGAAAGATGTTACTCTGGCTGCAATAGTGCCTTTGAAGCCTTCACTTCCATGCATTCTTCCGGCTACCGCCTCTTTGAAGGCAGGTGTACCCTTCTGGTGAGACTCCTTACCATATTAAATTGATATGCCAAAGTCCAGTTTTTCCTTTGTTTTGTGCAGATCTGAAGCTGAGTATCCATTGCTTTCTCAGTCACATATGAAATACGGATAGGTTGTCATTTCTAGGGAAGAGATCCACCTGAGTGCCTCTCCAGTTAAAAAAGTCTTACAAATAAAAGTACAAACAGGAGATACAAAAGCATCAAAGTGACACAGTATCAGCTCCTTTGGTTTCTTTTACAAACTCTATTAGAAAGTTCTTATGCCACTCAATACTATTAAAAGACCACTGAGGAAAGATTAAATAAGTTCTTACTGTTACCGATTACTTACTGTAAAGTTTCTTCTTGATAAGAAATGACTAAAGAAGTAAGAGCAATACTGACTAAATAAGTTCTTACTGATCATTTGGTGGAGAGTCAATCTGGATATAATTATCTTTAACAGACTATAATTTTCTGTTGAGCCAACCATATACTTCTACAGTGTCTACCATCAAAGCAGTTCTGAATAGGAAGACATAATAACCAACAAGCAGGTCTCTAAACTGTGCTCTATGGTCCTAAAATTGCAGTAACTCAGGAAAGGAGATTTGTTTAATCTCGTTGGATAGATAACATAATCGGAGTAGGAAATCATGTTCAATAATGTGATACAAAAGATTTTTGTGAAATAGGATTAAGAAGGATTTTCACTTTAGTAACCCAGTCAGAGTTTGCTCTGTAATAGATAGATGTAACAAATAGATGTAATTAAACTGTGACTCATGTTGAAAGTGCAGCCATTTTTTCCCTGTATGTGGTGATATTACCTTGCAGAGCCCAGTAAGGACTTTGTTAAGGCTGTCTCCCATTAGATCCTCAGAAAGAAGCTAATGATGTATGGGCTAGATGAACAGACAATGAGTTGAACTGAAAAGTAATAAATGGTCAGCACCAGGCAGTGGTGATCACTGGTGCAAAGTTTAGTTGGAGGCCAGTCCCTAGAGGTCTACCCTAGGGCTCAAGACATGGTCAAGTCCTGTTTAACATCTTCCAAAACCAAATATGCAAAGCTGTTGTGCTGCTGAGAATAGAATATTTGTTCACAAGCCAGTATTGCTTATGAATGCCTGGCAGCCTACCTATCTTCTGTCACCTGATACTGGTACCATCTCAGTACTAAGATACATCTTTTCAATTGCACAGATGATGCCATTTTGCATTGTTTGGATGTTTGTCAAAGACTGTAAGAAACTTGGGTCCTAACATTGTTTTTAAGAAGTCTGTCTAGAATATTGTATTCTGCATAATCAAAATTCTTAGCATGCAAAGAGATTCCAATTGCTTTTTCATTCTGAGAGCAAGTCTGCATCTGTAATTGACCAAGCAACATCAAGCGCATTTGGACTTGGAAACATAGTCTGCTTTTTGGAAGTAGCACTTTTGCATCATTATTGATGCAGAGAAAAAAAATTGCTAAAACCAGAAAAAAAGAAGCAAACAGGGAAGTCTTTTGTTACACAGAAGAACCACCAAAGAAGGGTGAAGTTCATGTAGTCCCATAAGATTGTGATGGTAAAGCATTAGACAAGTTGTATATACCATGATAGAAATTGTATGTCATAGTCTTGTTAGTTTTATCTCAAAGTAGGTCTTCTTTAAACTCACTTACTTCCATTACATAGAAGATAATTAAAAAAAAAAAAATAGAAAAAAAATAACATCTGCATTAGTTATACATACACAACATTCAAACTGCATCTGTATTCTTCTGACTAGGGTCTTTCAGAGACCGGGTAATCCATGATGTCAGAGCCTTAACACATTACATTTGTTCCTGGCTTCTAAGAAAGTTAGTTTACTGAATGTTTCTGTTATTAGTCAATGGATGGTTGTTACTATTTCCTGAGCTCCCTTTTTTTTTCTGACACTTGCAGTTTCATTAATATTAAAGAGCTTACTTTCGATAGACTGCTACCATCAAGGTATTTTGAGCAATTTGTTTTTCACATGGATCATCTTGATTTGCAACCTGCTAAGCAGAGACTACTTCAGAGGTGACATTTGGTAAAGATGCACTTTCACTGAAGCAGTCAATTTCAGTGTCAAATTATGATGTACAAATCTCACTGCTAATGCCAGCTGAATAATATTCACAAAATAATTTATTCAGTGAATTGTGATGTTTTTGTAGTAAATTATTCAACTAGTATTTCTTCATTCATTGCCTAACTCTTAAGTTGTGTCAGTTTCTCCTCTGTGCTTTTCATTAGTCTGGAATTGGACTGATTTATATGCAGCATTGCTCATTATCTGAGCAATGAAGTGGATGTTACATATTTTGAACTGAACAGGAACATGTTTTATTTACAAATGGGCACATTTAGCCTTATTTTATCCTTGTGTTCTGTGATACAAGTTAGTGAAGTATTGTTAATTCACCACTGTTTAAATAAATAAATATGATCCAATGTTTACTCTTTGATATTCATTGGGTGTAACGTTTGACTATTTCGACTATTTACATTTCATGAAAAAGCTTTTTTATAGTTATTTACATATTTTTCAAAGAGCACAGTCCTTCTACATAGATGAAATTGGTTTTATAAATAAAGGGACACTTGTAAAATTTGGTATTTTGCCTTCAACACAAGGCAGTTTAAAAGGGGCCCAAGAAAAAAAAAAAAAAACATATTACAAAGAAACAGTGACTACTCCATAAAACTGCTGCCTAGTTTTAAACTCTGAATACCTCATTAGAAAAACCCTAAGCTTCTATTTGTAAATTCTTACTCAAATCAATGGTTTTTAGGGTGGGCTTCGGGTTATACAATTCTCCTTTCAGGACAGCTCTCCTATTGCTTTTAGACAAATTGGGTTTGGATGCAATAAGTGATGTTCTCAAGGATTAAACTCCACACACGTATAACACTGAGTTATCCCTTTACTTTGTCTGCAGTTTTAATGTACAGTATTACTTGGACATAAATGATAGGACATACTTGCCTCCCTCAAAGATTCATGTACAGTAAGTTTGTACACACAGCTGAAGCCTATGTCTCAAATTCATGTCATTGGTTTACCTCTTCCAAATGTGTCAATAAGGCTTCAAGTTTCTGGGAATCATGAAAGGCTTAATATGAAGAGGTTCCTTACACCTGAAATGGGAAGGAGCTCATCTACGGTCCTTCCTTATGATGGTGTTCAAGATACATTTATGTGGGGGAGTTGTGACATGGCACTCGGCAAATCTTATCCCACTCTGCTTTCATGGGACTAGAGGTTGGACTATAAGCAGTGCCAGACTGAATACAGAAACCTTCCCAGATACTCTTAAAAAGAGACATACTCTGTGTCATCACAGGAGCACCTAGAGAATCTGGTGGATGCCGGTTCTGTTTCTTACAGGGAATTGAGGGAAAAGAGCAAAACTGCTTTAAAATGAAGGCTTATTTGATAATATATTATTGATAACCTACCATATTGGTCGGATGACTCCCATGACTAGAGTGCTGCAGTGGATGGCTACAAGCTCTTCAGAAGGGATAGGCAAGGTAGAAGAGGTGGTGGGATGGCTCTCTATGTTAGGGAATGTTTTGACTGTACAGAGCTACACGATTGTGACGACAGGGTGGAGTGCTTATGGGTGAGGATGAGAGGGAAAGCCAATAAGACAGATATTGTGCTGGGAGTCTGTTATACACCACCCAACCAGGTTGAAGAGACAGATGAATCATTCTACAAGCGGCTGGCAGTAGTCTCAGAATCGTATGGCCTTGTCCTCGTAGGGGACTTTAACTTTCCAGACATCTGCTGGAAATACAACACAGCATGAGTGAACAATCCAGGAGGTTCCTGGAGTGTGTGGAAGATAACTTCCTGACACAGCTGGTGGGTGAGCCAACCAGGGGAGGAGCCTTGCTAGATCTTTTGTTTACGAACAGGGAAGGACTGGTGGGAGGTGTGATGGTCGGAGTCCGTCTTGGGCTTAGCGACCATGAAATGATAGAATTTTCAATTCTTGGTGAGGCAAGGAAGGTGGTCAGCAAAACCACCACTATGGACTTCCAGAGGGAAAACTTTGGCCTTTTCAAGGCTCTGGTGGGTCCTGCACTTCGGTCACGGCAACCCCATGCAGGGCTACAGGCTTGGGGAAGAGTGGCTGGAAAGCTGCCCAGCAGAGAAAGTCCTGGGCGTGCTGGTTGACAGCTGGCTGAATATGAGCCAGCAGTGTGCCCAGGTGGCCAAGAAGGCCAACGGTATCCTAGCCCATATCAGAAATAGTGTGGCCAGCAGGAGCAGGGAGGTGATTGTTCCCCTGTACTCGGCACTGGTGAGGCAGCACCTCGAGTACTGTGTTCAGTTTTGGGCCCCTCACTACAAGAAAGACATTGAGTTGCTGGAGCGTGTTCAGAGAAGGGCAACAAAGTTGGTGAGGGGCCAGAAAGCAAGTCCTATGAGGAGCGGCTGAGGGAACTGGGGCTGTTTAGTTTAGAGAAGAGGAGGCTGAAAGGAGATCTTATAGCTCTCTACAACTACCTGAAAGGGGGTTGTAGTGAGGTGGGTGCTGGTCTCTTCTGTCAGGTGGTTGGAGATAGGACGAGAGGAAATGGCCTCAAGTTGCGGCAAGGGAGATTTAGGTTAGATATTAGGAAAAAAATTTTTACTGAGAGGGTTGTCAGACATTGGAACAGGCTGCCCAGCTAAGTGGTTCAGTCACCATCCCTGGAGGTATTAAAAAAGTGAGTAGATGGGGTACTTCAGGACATGGTTTAGTGCGCATGGTTGATGGTTGGACTCGATGATCTTAAAGGTCTTTTCCAACCTAAATGATTCTATGATTCTATGATTCTATATAAGCAATGCCACACTACCTCAGAGCACAATCCACCTAACCACACATTCTGTCTCCACCAGTGCAATAAGAGATACAAGGCAGAGTGTTTGCACACAGCTTTGTCATTCTCTGAGTTCCTTTCCCTTGGATTCACTGAAAACATCCACAGCTAATGGATTAAAATTTAAAAGGGTCTAGTCTGGTCAGGCAGTCTGTAATACCTGTTAAGTTAAGAGATCTACTGCCTCTTAATATCTGTTTATTCTTGATCCAGCTTGAGCTGGGGGGCTTGGACAAGATGAGCTACAGACGTCCCTTCCAATCTCAGCCATTCATGACTCAATGTATAAATGAGGCAGTGCTGTGGAAAATAGCATTTTAGGCATGGTGGCAGCTGTGGTACTTCTTAGGATAAGAAGTTGTACAGAAAGGGTTGTTGCACCTTAAAACAGACAGGCTACTAGCTCTGAAAATAAAAAAAACTCTGCCTGTGTGAGTGTATGTGTGCATGTGTGCATGTGTGTTTGAAGCTGATAAACAGAAAGACTGGGTCCAGACTGGCCCTTGAGAGGGAGACATTGCAAAACTTCTGAATTGGCTAGGAGGGAAATAAATACTGTAATCTTAAAAAATAGGAGAAGAATATTAGATTGCTGAAATGCTATTTGATTTTGTCGTGGTTTAACCCCAGCCAGCAACTAAGCACCATGCAGCCACTCACTCCCCCCCACCCCTACCCAGTGGGATGGGGGAGAAAAATCAGGAAAAGAAATAAAACTCCTGGGTTGAGATAAGAATGGTTTAATAGAACAGAAAAGAAGAAACTAATAATGATAGTAATAGCACTAATAAAATGGCAACAGCAATAATGAAAGGATTGGAATGTACAAATGGTATGCAGTGCATTTGCTCATCCCCCACTGATCGACACCCAGGTAGTCACTGAGGGGCGATTCCCCACGCCCCCCCCCCCCAGTTTATATACTAGATGTGACGTCACATGGTATGGAATACCCCGCTGGCCAGTTTGGGTCAGCTGCCCTGGCTGTGTCCTGTGCCAACTTCTTGTGCCCCTCCAGCTTTCTCACTGGCTGGGGATGAGAAGCTGAAAAATCCTTGACATTAGTCTAAACACTACTTAGCAACAACTGAAAACATCAGTGTGTTATCAACATTCTTTGCATACTGAACTCAAAACACAGCACCGTACCAGCTACTAGGAAGACAATTAACTCTATCCCAGCTGAAACCAGGACAGATTTCCCCTGCTTTGTAGCTCAATATTGCAAGTGCCAAAATTACTTTTTCACCAACACTGAAAACCTAAAGTGTCACTGAAATGCTCTGACAAAACACAACCTTTTTATAATAGGTCACCCAAACCTGCTCAATCAAGAATAATCAGTGGGCTAATGCTGCCAAGCAGATAGCATTTTTGGGGTTATGGAGCAGAACATGTCAGTGGAAGAATGGCACTGAGATTAAGAAGAAAAAAATGGTCCCTGCATACAGTAATGGAATTTTTGATTGGAAATCTAAATGCTAATAGAAAAAATGCAACGTTAGGGTGATACTACCAATGGTTTGACTAGGATGGTGATAGAGATGAGGAAATGTTAAAAGTGTCAGTCACAATCCCTTTCCTCCTAAACCTTTAGCTGTCTGCACCCAAGACAAGCTCTCTGATACAGTGCAGGTGCCTAATCTTGGTTCAGTCAGCTGAGAAGAAAAAGCTTGAAGAAGCCTCAGCTGGAGCTTCTCTTCTGTACCCTTTCTCTTAGGAGCAGCTTTTTAAGCTGAGACTCTTGGCTTACATTCTATTCTATTCTATTCATAGAATCATAGAATCATCTAGGTTGGAAAAGACCTTCAAGATCATCAAGTCCAACCATCCACCATGCCCACAAAACCATGTTCTGAAGTGCCTTATTGACACGCTTTTTTAAAAACCTCCAGGGATGGTGACTGAACCACTTCCCTGGGCAGCCTGTTCCAATGTCTGACAACCCTCTCAGTAAAGAAATTTTTCCTAATATCCAACCTAAACCTCTGCCGCAACTTGAGGCCATTTCCTCTCGTCCTATTGAGACAAGGGGAGTCAAAAGAATCTCAGTAGACATAATAAAGGGGGATGAAAGATGATGTTTAGCGCTTACATTGTTGAAATTAGCTGAGGTAGAGACAGTCCTTGATAAGAAGAGCTGGTCCCAAGAACCAGCCAATGAGGCAGAGACAGTTCCTGATAAGAAGCAGGAGCTGGCCCCAAGAGCCAGCTAAGACTGGTCTTGCGGCTTGGGTGAATACCAGGAAACCACTGAGCCTGCGCAAGGAAAGAGGTTACTAGCGGTGACGGAGAGGAGTCATCTATCTTCATCTCTGCGACCACCAGACGACCACCATAAAGAGGCACTGCGCAAGCGCAGTTGAGAGGAGACTATGGGAATGACCTCTCGGAGCTAATTTTAATATGAAGCGGGGATAGGTCATGCATATGTATAAGCGTATTGTGAATATGTAACACTTGACTGTATAAACTTGAGGCGAACTGCTGAGTCGGGCGTGCACGACTTTGGTGGGACTACCCCCCGTGCCGCCCAGCGCTGAATGAACATACCTACTTTACAGGCTCACTGATTGTGGAGTCTGTTTTCCGCGCGTCAGTTTGGCGAGCCAGCCAGGAGACTCTCTGCTCGGCTGTGGGACCAACTGCGGAGCGGACGCCCCTCGGCGCGCCCCGAGCACTTTCCTCGGAGGAGCCTCCACTGCCAGCCGCTCACCGCGGGAGCAGACAACGACCTCCTGAAGCTGCGGACCAAACGGTATGTTTCACAAAGGGAGCCTGTAATTTGTACGGGCTGGGGCAGCTGGTAAATCGCACAGAGACGTCTGGCGCGCAGCGTAGTCCCCATATGGGAGGAGGGTACCCTGTATGGTAACAAGGGGGATTTGCTAACTGATAGAGCGGCCGCTAGTGATCTTGGGGGTAGATTGAGCAAATCTGGGGTGACCGCTGTTTCCCAGTATCGGGAGCCAGGACGGACCTGTCGATGATTGGTATATAAGAGGCAGGAGAAGGGTAAGCGGACCCCCTCGCAATTGCGCTTGGTTTATTTTTGCAGCTGCTGAAAGGTTGTCAACTGGAACGATGATTGTATGATGTGAATGTTTGGAAATTTATGTTAAAGATTTTGTGTGGGTGTGTGGAAATGATATGTTGAAATTTATAGGTGTATGTATGTTTCTAATGTGTGAATGTCTTTATGAATTAATAGGGGTGATTCCCTGCTTTGTATGTGGGCTTGCAACTGGACTATATAATAATTAGCATCTGGCTTGGGTTTTGTTGAAGTGTAAATCTTGTGGGAGGAGGTGGTACTGTACATCTAGCAGATGGAAACCAGACTGCCTTGAGTGTTTTCCCCATATTCCACGCTTTTATGATTGGGAAAGAGCTCTCCAAGAATATTGGTGTGTAAGGGAAAATTTAATTCCAAGAAATTTGGGACGTGTGGGAAGAAAACTGGGGGAAGACTATAAAGAAGTATAAGAAACAATTTGCATGGAAGCTTATTAAAAGGAGAAGCCAAAATCAAACTTAACAGTCAAGGAGGAGTGTTGAGGAAGAGTCCTCTGGGTTGTGTAATTGCCCACCGGAAAGATATTGTTGTGACCAGAGGTACGGAAAATAAAAAGAACCTCATTAAATACTGCAATCAATGGTGGCTGTTGTATAAGTTAGAAGGTGATGCTAGGTGGCTACTTAATCGGTCAATAGATTATAATATTCTATTACAACTAATGCTGTTTTTAAGGAGAGAAGGAAAATGGAATGAGGTTTCGTATGCAGACATGTTTTTCACCCTCCAAAATCATCTGGAGTGGCAAAGGGACTATGGAATGGTATCCCCACAGGACCCCATGGTGCTTGCACTTGAGCGAGAGAACAACAAGGAGCTTAGAGGTAAACTGAGGTGTTGTTCAGCATGTAGTATTGGACAAAGATGTACAAAGACAAATAAAATTCATCAGGCACCAGAACAAGATCTAACTGATTTGTTTAAGCTTCCCCCTCGACCACAGGAACAGGATGCAGACTCGGATAGAACTCCGACCCCCCCGAACAGCCCTGTATCTTCCCATACTAGGAAGAAGACTACCTCAACAGCTTTACAAGTACCTCTCTGAGAGGCGGTGGGGCCGGATGGTGGGACTATGTTAATAAAAGTACCCTTTTCTACTGCTGACCTAAGGGAATGGAAAAAGGTTGCAAAAGATTATAGGAGAGATCCGATAGGTGTAACTAAGCATTTCCAATTTATTGTAAAACAGCATAACCCTGATTGGAAGGATATACAGCTATTATTGGAATATATGACTGAGACAGAAAAACAACTGATTTTAAAAACAGCAGGGAACCTCGCTGAAGATCATTATAAGATTACAGGAGGGGACATTAAGGAATATTTCCCTCTCCAAGACTCAAAGTGAGATGTTAATAGTTCTGCACATATGGAAAGACTGCAGGGGTATCAGGAGTGGATTACAAAAGGAATGGAGAGAGCAATCCCCAAAACTATAAATTGGTCAGCTTTATATGCAGTTAAACAGAGTCCTTCCGAGTCTCCATCCGAATTCCTGGATTGACTGAGGGATGTGATGCGCTGCAGCACACCGCTGGATCCTGGGTCAGAGGTAGGAGTACAACAGTTAGTCTCCCTGTTTTGGGGTCACTCTACAGGGGATATGAGGTGCAAACTTCAGAAATTACGCCCTACAGAGGGTAGGAATTTAGAAATATTGTTGGATGAAGCATGGAGAGTATTTAGTAACAGAGAGGAAAGATATAGGCAAGGGCAAAGGAAATTAATGGCTGTTATCCAGGAAGAAAGAGGAAGAGGGCCTAGACGAGACTTGCCCTGACTGGGCAAAGATCAATGCGCTTTGTGTAAGAAATTTGTTCATTGAAAAAAGGAATGCCCAAGGAACAAGGAGGATCAGAGGGCTCAAACAGGAAGAACGGTAGCCCATGTGAAGGGAGATTGACAGGAACCTGGGGAATCTACCCTAGCGGATCCACTGGTTATAATTAAGCTAGGGAAAACACAACAAGAGGTAGAATTTTTGGTAGATACAGGAGCAACATACTCGCTTCTGAATCAAGCTTTGATGCCCCTGGGAGATGTTTATGTCATGGTGAAAGGAGCGACTGGCCAAAGTGAAAAGGCATAGTTTTGTAAACCTTTAGAATATAAATTAGGAAAACAGTGGGGAATTCATAAATTTTTATATATGCACAACTCCCCAAAGGCACTTTTGGAAAGGGACTTGTTGGAACAATTGGGAGCAAAAATTGTATTCGAGAAGGGAGAAATTACTCTGGAGGTAAAAGATCAGCAATATATTCAAATATTGAGCCTAACCTTAACCAGTCTCCCCCTAGAAGGAAGCATTAATGAGGACATCTTAAACCAAGTGTACCCCGGGGGTATGGGCTACCAATGCACCTGGAAGAGCGAAAAGTGCTCCACCTGTTGAAGTCAGGATCAAGGAAGGCTGAAAGCCAGTAATAATTAAACAATATCCCCTACAGAAGGAAGACAGAGAAGGAATCCGGCCAGTGATAGAAAAATTTTTGCAATTGGAATTATTAAAAGAGTGTGAGTCTGAATTCAATGCCCCTGTATTACCTGTTCGGAAGCCTGATGGGTCATATCGGGTGGTCCAAGACTTACGGGTGGTGAATAAGATAACTGAAGATCTTTACCCTGTAGTGGTGAACCCATATACCCTGTTGACCGTATTAACACCTGAATTGACTTGGTTTACTATTTTAGATTTGAAGGATGCTTTCTTTTGCCTCCCTCTCCATGAAGCCAGCCAAAAATTATTTGCATTTGAATGGGAAAACCTCAAGAGTGGTCAAAAGACCCAGCTCACTTGGACGGTGTTGCCACAAGGATTTAAGAATAGTCCTACCATTTTTGGCAATCAGCTTGCGAAAGACTTAGAATCCTGGGAAGCCCCGTCTGAGGAGGGGAAGCTGTTGCAGTATGTGGATGATATCCTGATCGCCACCAAAACAGAGAAAGATTGTATGACATGGATGGTGAGTCTGTTGAATTTCCTGGGACTCCAGGGGTACCGGGTATCCAAGAAAAAGGCACAGGTAATGCAACACAAAGTGAATTATTTTGGCTATGAAATTAGTGTGGGACAAAGAACTTTGGGACAGGCCCATAAAGAGGCAATATGTCAAACTCGGAGACCTCAGACAGTAAAAGAGTTATGGACTTTTCTGGGAATGATGGGGTGGTGCCGATTGTGGATCTATAATTATGGATTGCTTGTTAAACCACTGTATGCGCTGACAGCCACGGAGCAGAAACACCTTGAGTGGAACAAGGAGACCGAACGAGCCTTTGAGCTACTGAAAAAGGCTTTGAAGTCGGCCCCGGCCTTAGGACTCCCAGATGTGAGTAAGCCATTTCTTCTTTACTCCCATGAGAAGCAGGGCATTGCCCTGGGAATATTAGCACAAAATCTGGGTCCATATCGACAGGCAGTTGCCTACTTCTCTAAGCAGTTAGACACAACTGCAAAAGGTTGGCCTGGAAGCCTGTGGGCGGTTGCAGCTGTGATACTGAATATGCAGGAAGCCCAAAAGTTTACTTTGGGCCAGAAAATGAGTGTTCTGGTGTCTCACACAGTATCAGCAGTACTGGAAGCAAAAGGTGGACATTGGCTCTCTCTGCAAAGATTCCTGAGATATCAAGCTATATTGGTAGAGCAGGATCATGTGGAGATTGTAGTCACTAACATTGTCAACCCAGCTTCTTTTCTCAGTGGGAACACAGGAGAACCAGTACATCATGACTGTTTGGAAACCATCGAAGCAACGTAAGCCAGTTGCCCAGACCTGAAAGACAGCCCCATGGAAAACAGGGAAACTTGGTTCACAGACGGAAGCAGTTACATCCTAAATGGTAATTGACATGCGGGATATGCCGTCACCACCAGCCAAGAGGTAATAGAATCAGGGGCTTTGCCCATGAACACCTCTGCACAGAAGGCAGAAATAATTGCTCTAACCCGCGCACTGGAATTGGCCCAGGGCAAAGTTGTGAACATTTATACAGACTCAAAATATGCCTTTGGAGTTGTACACACACATGGAACAATTTGGAAGGAGAGAGGACTATTGGGTTCTCAAGGGAAAAATATCAAACACGCAGAAGAAATTCTGAAGTTACTGGAAGCTGTCCAGCTCCCTAAGAAAGTAGCAATTATGCATATTAAGGCACACCAGAAAGTGAGCTCAGATTTGGAAAAAAGGAATGAGCTGACGGACAGAGAGGCAAAACAAGTGGCCAAAACAAAGGTAAAAATAGAAGGGGCCTGAATTCCTGATAGGCAGATCTCCCTAGAAGGTAAGCCAGAATACACCAAGGAAGATCAGAAGCTCATTACAGATTTAGAAGGGTCATATAGTGAAGAGGGGTGGGCTCATACCCCACAAGGAAAGCTAATCGTTCCCTCTTACTTATTATGGCATTTGATATGGGAGGAACATAGGAAAAGACATTGGGGAACAGAGCTCTGTATAATCATTTAGTAAGAGAAATTGTGGCTAGAAATTTATACACCATGGTGAGACAGGTGACTCAACACTGTGATCTTTGCCTCCAGACTAATCCTAAGAATACTCCCAAGCCAGAAATGGGCCAGATTGGAAAAGGCAATGGGCCTGGACAACAATGGCAAATTGATTTTACAGAACTTCCAAGAAAAGGTGGGTATCGATATTTATTGGTATTAACTGATACCTTTTCAGGTTGGCCAGAAGCATTCCCAACAAGAACAGCTGAAGCTCAGGAGGTAACTAAAATACTGGTGCAAGAGATAATACCGCGTTTTGGGGTTCCAGCAACCATATCTTCTGACAGAGGACCACATTTTGTCTCAAAAATAGTACAACAAATTAGCCGCCATTTAGGTATAGATTGGCAGCTTCATACTCCATATCACCCCCAGTCGAGTGGTCAAGTGGAAAAAATGAACCACTTAATCAAACAGCAAATTGTGAAATTAGGACAAGAAGCAAATTTGACTTGGCCTCAGTCTCTCCCTTTAGCCCTTCTGCGTATACAAACAAGACCTAGGGCTTGAGGACTGAGCCCCTTTGAAATTCTGTATGGACAACCCTATGGGATACAGAGAGGGGTGTCTGTACAAGTAGGGGATGAAATTATGACTTCTTACATGGTAACATTAGGTAAGCAACTTAATAAAATCAGGAAGCATGTGGTGGGGACTCGAGGGAGAGGTTTGGATGGGCCTGTACATAGTATACAACCAGGAGATTATGTATAAATAAAGTCTCTTACAGAAAACACTCTGGACCCGCAGTGGGAAGGACCATTTCAAGTATTACTCACCTCCTTTACTGCAATCAGAATCAAGGAACAGGATGCTTGGATTCATCACACCAGAGTGAAAAAGACACCCAAAACTCCATGGAAAGTCACCACAAAACCCGATGGACACTTAGTTTTTACAGGGTAATATGGGCAACCGTGGGGACAAGGAGTGTAGCATGGGATGGGAACGTGTTTGTTCAACTCACAAGATGATACTTCATGGGGATTTTCTGAGGTGTGGGAAAAACTAACTTCCTGGTTACCAAATTTAACATGGCTAAAACAACTGTTTGTGCCAACAAATATTTTGAGAGAATGCTAGATAGGGAAACAATGTATTAGAAGTACTAGAGTTGGATATAGTAAAAGAATTTACTATTTTCTAGAAAAGGGGGGACTGAGACAAGGGGAGTCAAAAGAATCTCAGTAGACATAATAAAGGGGGATGAAAGATGATGTTTAGCGCTTACATTGTTGAAATTAGCTGAGGTAGAGACAGTCCTTGATAAGAAGAGCTGGTCCCAAGAACCAGCCAATGAGGCAGAGACAGTTCCTGATAAGAAGCAGGAGCTGGCCCCAAGAGCCAGCTAAGACTGGTCTTGCGGCTTGGGTGAATACCAGGAAACCACTGAGCCTGCGCAAGGAAAGAGGTTACTAGCGGTGACGGAGAGGAGTCATCTATCTTCATCTCTGCGACCACCAGACGACCACCATAAAGAGGCACTGCGCAAGCGCAGTTGAGAGGAGACTATGGGAATGACCTCTCGGAGCTAATTTTAATATGAAGCGGGGATAGGTCATGCATATGTATAAGCGTATTGTGAATATGTAACACTTGACTGTATAAACTTGAGGCGAACTGCTGAGTCGGGCGTGCACGACTTTGGTGGGACTACCCCCCGTGCCGCCCAGCGCTGAATGAATATACCTACTTTACAATCTCGCTGATTGTGGAGTCTGTTTTCTGCGCGTCACTATCTGCAACCACCTGACAGAAGAAACCAGCACCCACCTCACTACAGCCTCCTTTCAGGTAGTTGTAGAGAGCGATAAAGTCTCCCCCCAGCCTCCTCTTCTCTAAACTAAACAGCCCCAGTTCCCTCAGCCGCTCCTCATAGGACTTGCTCTCTGGCCCCTCACCAACTTTGTTGCCCTTCTCTGAACACGCTCCAGCAACTCAATGTCTTTCTTGTAGTGAGGGGCCCAAAACTGAACACAGTACTCGAGGTGCTGCCTCACCAGTGCCGAGTACAGGGCAACAATCACCTCCCTGCTCCTGCTGGCCACACTATTTCTGATATGGGCTAGGATACCGTTGGCCTTCTTGGCCACCTGGGCACACTGCTGGCTCATATTCAGCCAGCTGTCAACCAGCACGCCCAGGTCTTTCTCTGCTGGGCAGCTTTCCAGCCACTCTTCCCCAAGCCTGTAGTGCTGCATGGGGTTGTTGTGACTGAAGTGCAGGGCCCGGCACTTGGCCTTGTTGAATCTCATATAATTGGCCTCAGCCCATTAATCCAGCCTGTCCAGATCCCTCTGTGGAGCCTTACTGCCCTTGAGCAGATCAACCCTCCCTCCCAACTGCAAACTTACTGAGGGTGCACTCGATCCCCTCATCCAGATCATTGATAAAGCTATTAGAGAGGACTGGCCCCAGTGCTGAGCCCTGGGGAACACCATTTGTGACCGACAACCAACTGGACTTAACTCCATTCACCACAACGCTCTGGGCTCGTCCATCCATCCAGTTTTTCACCCAGCAAAGAGTACACTTGTTTAACCCATTAGACACCAGCTTCTCACGGAGTATGCCATGAGACACAGTGTCAAAGGCCTTGCTGAAGTCAAGGAAGATAACATCCACAGTCTTTCCTTCATCCATTAGGTGGGTCACCTGGTCATAGAAGGAGATCAGGTTGGTCAAGCAGAGCCTGCCTTCCATGAACCCATGCTCACTGGGCCTGATCCCCTGTTTGTCCTGGATCTGCCATGTGAGCACTCTCAAGACGAACTGTTCCATAATCTTCCCCAGTACCAAGGGCAAGCTGACAGGCCTGTAGCTCCCCAGATCCTCCCTCTGACCCTAACCTCCAGTCCTCTGGGACCTCCCCCATTGACCAGGATCGCTGATAAATGATGGAGTGTGGCTTGGCAAGCTCCTCCACCAGCTCCCTCAGTACTCTTGGATGGATCCCATCTGGTCCCATAGATTTGTGAGTGTCCAGACGGTGTAGTATGTCACTATTTCCTCCTGGATTAAGGGGTGTATATTCTGCTCTTCATCCTTGCCTTCCAGCTCAGGGGGCAGAGTACCCTGAGGATAACTGGTCTCTCTATTAAAGAGTGAGGCAAAGAAGGCATTAAGTACCTCAGCCTTTTCCTCATCTCTGGTGGCAATGTTCCCTTCTCCATCCATTAAAGGATAGATATTCTCCTTGGATCTCTTTTTATTGTTAACATATTTATAAAAACATTTTTTGTTATCTCTTACAATAGTGGCCAGATTGAGTTCTAGCTGAGCTTTTGCCTTTCTAATTTCCTCTCTCTATGACCTAACAAGATCCCTGTACTCCTCCTGAGTTGCCTGCCCTTTCTTCCAGAGATGATAAACTCTCCTTTTTTTCTCGATTTCTAGCAAAAGATCCCTGTTCAGCCAGGCCGGTCATCTTCCTTGGCGGTTTGTCTTTCAACGATTCTATTCTATTATATTCTTGTCCATGGGCATTACCTGAACTGCAACAGCACGTCCCTTCCCCATGGCCCTGCCTGGTTGTCCCACATATGTATCTGACCCTGGGTACCTTAACTGGGCCTGATCCTGACCCCCACGCATGCACTGATGTTCCAGCCAGGCCTTGGCCTATCACTGTTTCCATCCCTATGGGCCATCTGGGGGCTGTGTCCGAATATGGTCACAGCAAACACTCTGCTCTCCTTATTTGGGTGTACGTCCTTAGTGAGGCACTGCTGATGTAGAGATGAAGCATTCTGGATGTAGTAACTGACTGCTTCCTACAACAAATACTTCTAGATTACACAAGAAAAGGTGATGCTCTAGACATGGTTGATGGTGAACAGGACTTAGTTCAAGATATATTTATGGAAGAGCGCTTTGTAATAGTGATCACACCATGGTTTCTTACTAAACTGCAACAAACTGAATAAATTTGTTGGCATATAGGGGAATCTGTCCCTAAAGTCTAATCCATTCCCAATCATTCTGCACACCTGTGTAAAAAAAGACAAGGAGAATACAAGGGGAAACAGGTACAAGTTGCACCAGGAGAGGTTTCATCTTGGTATAAGAAAGAAATTTTTTAAAGTGAGAACCATCAATCACTGGAACAACCTCCCCAGGGGTGTGGTGAAGTCGCCGTCACTAGAGGTCCTCAAGATGTGTTGACAGCATGCTACATAATCTCCCGTAGGCTCCCTTTCGCATGAAATGTTGGACCAGATGATCTTTAGAGGTCCATTCCAACCTGGGCTGTTCTATGATTTTATGATTCTAAAATAACCCCCAAAACCAAACAAAATCCCCACTTATCTAGGTGAATCAGATTTTCTACTACATTTCTACAGATTTTGGATGACTGATCTAAAATGCTTAAAAATAACAAAAAAACCCCTGTGGTATAATGACCTAGAAAATGTCCCATGAATTTTTAGTGGATCTCTCTGCTAGTATTCAAAATAATTTTCACTCTGATACATTTTAACGTTAAACACATAAGTGGTCCCATTTACTGAAATGAAGATATTAATCCCATTTATTTAAATAGAACTGGTCCAGTGCTTAAAGTGAAGCATATAGATAAGTATTTGGAAATGTGAGGCTTATATTTGAGCAGAGGATGTTCTCAGAAGTAGTGACTGTGTTTTCTTGAGGTGTATTTCAAACACAAATATGTTTTCTCTTTTTTCCTCCATTTTGATTATTGTCCTGGTTTCAGCTGGGATAGAGTTAATTGTCTTCTGAGTAGCTGGTACGGTGCTATGTTTTGAGTTCAGTATGCGAACAATGTTGATAACACTGATGTTTTCAGTTGTTGCTAAGTAGTGTTTAGACTAATGTCAAGGATTTTTCAGCTTCTCATGCCCAGCCAGCAAGAAAGCTGGAGGGGCACAAGAAGTTGGCACAGGACACAGCCAGGGCAGCTGACCCAAACTGGCCAACGGGGTATTCCATACCATGTGACGTCACATCTAGTGTATAAACTGGAGGGGTGGGGGGGGGGGATCGCCGCTCGGGGACTAGCTGGGTGTCAGTCAGTGGGTGGTGAGCAATTGCATTGCGCATCATTTGTACATTCCAATCCTTTTATTATTACTGTTGTCATTTTATTAGTGTTATCACTATCATTATTAGTTTCTTCTTTTCTGTTCTATTAAACCATTCTTATCTCAACCCAGGAGTTTTATTTCTTTTCCTGATTTTCTCCCCCATCCCACTGGGTGGGGGGGGATTGAGTGAGCGGCTGCGTGGTGCTTAGTTTCTTGCTGGGGTTAAACCACGATGATTATCCCATTTGGTCTCATAGTTATGAGGTTCTATCTCCTTAAACAAACTGGGCATTACCTATTACTATGTACCTACTTTTTCCTCCAAGTATTCAACTTTACAGTTTCCTTTTATGGTGTCCATGTACAGTCTGTCATTCTCATTTCCCCAACTTGTTGTCTTGTCAGTGTTTTTTTAACTTAAAAGACTTGGGCCAGACATCGTGTTCTTGGTCGCCATTTTAGCCTAAATGTGCTATGTTGGAGTGGGTGATTGCTATGTGAAAGTAAGGGAATGGCAATGTGTTGTGGTTTAACTCCTGTAGGCAGTGAAGACTTACCCACGGACCACAGTCCTCAGGGGTGTACCTGCTCCCAGTGGAGCATTATCTATGAGCCACAGTCTCTTCAGGGGTGTACCTGCTGTAGCATGACTTATCCACAGCCGCAGTTGCTTTGAGGTACACCTGCTCCAGTGCAGCCTTATTCATGGGCAACAATCCCTTCAGGGGTGTACCTGTTTCAGCATGGCCTTACCCACAGCCACAGTCCCTTCATGAGTGCTCCTGCTCCAACATGGCCTTACCCATGGCCACAGTGCCTTCAGGGGTGTGCCTGCTGTGTCGTGGGCTTATCCATGGCGATGGATGCTTCAGGGTATTCCTGCACGGCCTCATACACAGCCAGTGATGCTTCAGAGGTGTACCTGCTGCAGCATGGACTTATCCGTGGACCACAATCTCTTCAGAGGTATACCTGCTGCAGCACAGACATATCCATGGCCACAGATGGTTTGAGGTATACCTGCTCTGTTGTGGACTCATCCTCAGCCACAGACGCCTTGGGGTGTACTAATTCCACATGGACTCATCCACAGGTCACAGTCCCTTTGACTCTGGAGTTCACTGCAGAGCTCCAGTCTGTCCAGTACAGCAGCACGAGAACAGCAGTGATGCCTTGACCATCTGCCAGCTCAGGTGCATGGCCATTGCTGTTATCAAAATGTTCTCAGGCACAGCAGAGTAAGATGATAAGCAGTACAGCAAGCAGTGAAAGCAAAAAGCAGCCACTAACGAGCACTAGACTATAATACACAGTAAGGCAAGCAAGGCCCATGGACTTGCCAATTAATAGGTAAACAGATAAACAGCTATGAGTTCGATCTAGCACACTTCAATCAAATCTGTCATTATCTCGAACCTTTCAAGCCCCACATTGTGTTCCAAAAAGGACTCTCACGTTTTAACCCCAGTAGGCAGCTAAGCCCTAGACAGCTGCTCACTCACTCCCTCATGGTGGGATGGGTGAGACAATTGGAATGGTAAAAATGAGAAAACTCATGGGTTGAAATAAAGACAGTTTAATAAGTAAAACAAAAGCTCCACATGCAAGCAGAGCAAAATAAGGAATTCATTCACTACTTCCCATCGGCAGGCAGGTGTTCAGCCATCTCCAGGAAAGCAGGGCTCCATCACATATAACAATTATTTGGGAAGACAAATGCCACGTGTCCAAATGTCCCCCCCTTCCTTCTTCTTCCCCTAGCTTATATTGCTGAACACAATGTTATATGGTAGGGGATATCCTTTTGGTCAGTTGGGTTCAGCTGTCCCAGCTGTGTCCCCTCCAAATTTCTTGTGCACCCCCAGCCTACTCACTGGCAGGGCAGTGTGAGAAACAGAAGAGGCCTTGACCCTGTGTAAGCACTGCTTAGCAATAAGTATTATCATCAACAGTGTTTTCAGCATAGATCCAAAACATAGCCCCATGCCAGCTACTATGAAGAAAATTAACTCTGTCCCAGCCAAACCCATTATACAGTGTTAGCCTCAACAGGTTTGGAAGGAACTGGCCCAGTTGATCCCCCAGGCAAATGGACCTCAAGTTTCTGTCCTGCTCTCTATAAATACCAACATACCTATAGATATATATGTATAATTTATACTTTTTTATGTGTGCAAGGAAGGCTGAGGGATTGAAATGTAACTGATAGGCTTTCTTCATCAACCAAAGAAAGAAAAAGAAAAGGGAAAAAGAAGTTTACACAGTCATCAATTATCTAAAGTAATGTGTATTTACATCTCCACTGTTGGTTCTCATTATTGACCAGTTCATCATAACTTCCCAATAAAGGATTTAGTAAAACATTCTTTTAAAAATAGGCCTACATTGTTACACAATATGCAGTTTGTCTTTCAGCTATCTAAAATTAACATCTAAGCAGTTACACTTGGGGAGCAATTACTGGTGTTTGACTGTGAAGTGCACGAGAAGATAGCATGAATTTAATTTTAAAGTGACTTAAATTTTGCACATAACTTGATGTGCCAGAGAGTGGTGCTCGTGAGATACAAGCCTTCCAGTGGTGTGCAATTCTCAAGAAAAGTATAATATCCAAGTGAATGTATGTTGTAGCATGGTTCTGTCTGGAACAGGGTGGAAATAATTTTAGTCCGTTTGTCATTTAAAGTTTACCTTATAGCATGAGCTGATAGCCGGAGATGTTTTTTTCTCTGATGTCATAAAAATGCAGGACCATGAGTGACTGGATTATTCAAGAGTAGAAATAAACAAATATACTCAGAGCTGTAAAACAGGGGAAAAAAAACCCCCATCAAGAAGTGATTGGAACTCAATTGCCATGAGTAAGTTGGTTTCTGTTTGATTTTTTTTTTAAATACTGCTCTTCTTACAAATTCTTGGCACTACTTATGTGTTGTATACAACTATACCAGTGATCTTTAGTATCTTTAACTCCTACACAAGTCTTGATAAATATTGTGCAAAATGTCACCAGAAAAAAACCTTCTGAGAAATTTGTGTAGTTTGTACAGCTTTTTAATGGGAAAATCGCTGAATGGAAGCAATAGCAGAGAAAGCAATATCTGAATGGACACTTGAGATATACTGCTATTCCACAGCAGCAACCCACAGAGAATTACAGTGATTGTCATTATAAACTTGGCATTTACTGATAAGTTTCAGAGTGACTATAAAATTATAGTGTCTAGGATATCATAACATAGTAACAAATGTAGACTTCAGTGCTGACCTCTGTAACTGTTGAAGGCGCATCAGCATGAAGAAATTTGTACACCGTTTCCCCAAGCAGTATCTGCTTTATTGATGGATGAGCCTAGTCTCCCAGGCTGTCAAACCACTACTAAATTAATCAAGAATCTTAACACAGAGTTTCTATTTTATACATTTACCTTTCTAAATAATAGTCATCTGGTTTGTAGCCACCAATTTTGACAGTGGAGATTGTTCCTCTGTTTTTGGCTATCAAACAATCCCTTTGCTTTTCTGTTCATTGCAATAAGTACAAACAAAAATTAAATTTAGAGAGTGCCCTTCTCTTTGCTGCAAAAAAAATGTGAAAGGTGAAAGTGCATTTTTAGAAAACTTATTGATGTGTTCTAAAAGCATTTCCCTCTTTTTATTCTCTCCCCTCAACTTTTGACTCTCTGAAAGTTATAACTTGAGGCCAAATGATATTTTTATCTTTGCCTTCATCTCTGAATGACATTTTAAATGAGTGTATCTGCAGACGTGGAACCTGCAGTACTTATGGAATCAGAAGCGAAACTGAAATAAAGAAAAAAACAGAAGCCGTAGGAAAAACAAGTCTTTGGAAAGCTAGTCACCAGTAAGTGATCATTACATTTTGTTGTGGTTTGTATAAAATAAAAAATGAGTCAGTAAGTTTCTTTCATTGAAATAATTTAAATTATGACTTTCCTCCAATTTGAATGGTGCACTGATGTTAAAGAGTGTTAAAAATAAGCCACAGAATTCTGAATGGCAGTTATTGCTATTTATGCAAATATGAGATTCTTTAAAATTCAAAGCCTACAGAAGTATGGAGGGCCTGATTATTGTGCACAGACCTGGTGGGTCACTGAAAAGACAAAAATGGAAATCTATATATTTTAATAAGGTTACATTAAGTAAGATTACAAGTAAGATTTACAACTCCCTTCAGCTCAGGTGCAACCTTTTCTGTTTCAAAAGAAGGCAGATTATAGCCTAGGTCAAGTAGGGTGATGCAGAATGAGACCTGAGTTACGATTTCTCAAATGATGACTCTATTGAATTTTCTTGAGATCAAATGCACATTTTTTTCTTGGAAAGATGAGGATCTCAGGGTTCTTATCTTGCTGGCTTTTTTTGCTGTAGTTCAGCTTAATCTACATTTTCTGTGCTTTTTTTCTGAAATGTAACTCCAATGGGTAGGAGACACTTGTGCCTCTAGCTAACTGCTTATTGATTTATTAATTTCCTTTAAAATTTTGTGAAATAAAAGACTAGATATGTGATGAAGGAATCCAACTGCAGAACTCAAGGAACACAAGCAAAGGCTATTTATCCAGTAGCTTATTTCATGTGCCAGCAGAAAAAAAGGAGCTTTTAATAACGTCCTAACTTTTACATATTTTCAAGCTTTTTCTGTGAAGTCTTTCAGCATCAGACATTGAACAGTGTTAAGGGTGATACAGAATAAACAACCTGTAGGGAATCTGGATACTGGGGTTTATTTAAGTAACGAGATTAGAGCTTTTACCTTACTTGATTAACTTGTTTGCTCAGCCACCCCTGTGTCCAAGAAGTCTTGACTTCCCTTCCCAGCAGGAAGGTCACTGCTGGCCTGCGATGGTTGGGCAGAAAGTTGTGTTGGTTTTTGCTGTGTTGCTGCTCTCACTCTCAGGCATTTGGGACTGAGGTCCCTGGGAATCGCTGACATTCCTCTCCATGCAGGTCTCTGAGTTTTAGCACCTTCTCTCACTTCCAGGATCTTTCCTTCAGCCAAGGTTTTCACCTTCTTCTTTCAAAGGCCACTTCTTCCTTTTGAAATCTCTTGGTTTTGGCACTGGCTCCTCTTTCTGGAAACCCCCAAAACTTCAGTTTTCCCAATATAAACAGTCTATGTACAGAAGCACAACGTGTGATCAACTTCCCAATTGGTGGTTCTGTCTCATGTCTCTTTATTATCTGGACAATTCAGGACACGCCACTTCTGTTTAGCCCAGGTGTTGCCCAAACTTAAAACCAAACTGCACCATTTGCAGCTAGCAAGTAACAGGCTTCTGCATGAGAGTTCAAAAGTTCAATTTTCCACAGTCTCCCACACAGGCACATAATTATCTGCTACATAATAGCATTCAAAACCTAAGCAATTTTTTCACCTATGACAAATAGCTGCCAGCAAAATCAAGACACAGGCCTATCTTAGATACAACAAGACAGCATTGTATGATTCCACATATGTATAGCAAAATTTAGGGAAAGTGAAGTTTAAACATACTGAAAATATTTAGTGAATGCTCTATAGCAAGTAAGGTTTTATTTTTTCGCTTTCTATGTTGAGCTAGCTTCCTGACTTTTAGTGTCTTACTTGGTTTACAAAACTGTTGCCTTTTTATGTTAGTGTTCTATGTGGCAGTGACAAAAATACTGGTTGTGCTCAGCTTCTTTTGTTTTTTTTAAGTATGCTAATACGTATTTGGAATATTATCTAATGATGTTTGGTTTCTACTTTATTTGTTTACTTGTGTGTGTATATACATACATGCATATGGGCCTTAGATGCCTTTTGCACTTGCTGTAAACTCTTCTTCAGACACTGTTAAAGGATCATGCGTGCAGTTCACTCCTCTGTGGTGTGCCCCTTGCACATTTGATTTAATTTCCATGTCTCCATCTATTCTGTATCTTGCTAGCTTGCTCCTGTGTTCTAGACTCTTAACAGGTGCTATTGTGGGTTCCTCCACATGGCTACTACTCATTTCTGGTGGCAGAGTAATTTCTTGTATTGTCTCCATATCTGACTTTTCCAAAGTGTATGATTTGTAAATTATTTTCTCCTTTACTTCTTTTTATACTTTGGTAAGGATGTGAGTGAGATCAGTTTTTAGGGATTCTCTCACAGAGGACATATGAACCCTTCTTTTAAAGCCAACAAACAAGTAAATGTTTATGTTACTCTTACATAATAAGTTTTTTGTTTTAGTTTGGTTTTTTGTTGTTGCTTTTTTGTTTTGTTTTTGGTTTTGTTTTTTGGTTTTTTTTAAAATAAATTATTTTAGGTAGCTTAAAAAATTCCCACATTAATTTATCAAAATGCAGTATTTCAAACAATTGCTTAATTTGATAGATTTTCCTCTTAAGTAATACAACACAGGACACACTATCATATACTAGTGAAATCCTCCTATAGTGGCTATATTGACATTTCCTTTCATGTCTGGGACCTTTCTTTGAGAAGAAGGAAAACCTGGATTCCATTTTATTTTTCAGTGAATAAATGCAACAGAGGTCTGAAGCTATGCACTCACTTTCTCAGCTGAATGTTTGCACTGCAGAACTCACTGACACAAAAAATGCGTACATGTAACTCATGCCAAGTGGGGTAGGCTAATGTAGTTAGTGAGATTCAGTGATGTATTTACTGAGTCCAGACTACTCTATCTAAAAGGCAAAACATTGACTAAAGAAAGCTGTATTTTGAGTCCTTTCCCATCAACAAATGCCCCTTATGCAGATGAAGAAAATGGAAGTTTTAGTTTGGATCATTATGAAAGAGTTAAATAGCATTTGAGATCCAGAGTCCCCACATGGTGCAGCTCCAATATGTAGGTTCTCCAGCCTTCTTACAGGCCGGCCTAAGATCTTGACTGTACAATGTAGGTGTGTCTGCAGGATTCATTAACACCTCAAAACTGTCTATGCTTAAATCATGATTGTAGATTTCAATAGGTAGTTACTTACTTAAACGGTGCAGTAAATTACATCACTTGTCATTCTTGGACATTTTTTTTTCTTATTTTCATTAAGTAAAGGTAAATAGCAATGTTTACAATGAAAGTTATTTTTAGACATTACAGTAGTACAGTATGGATTGTAGACAGCCTGTGTATTTTCTCATAGTGTAGTCAAAGTAGTTTATATTGTTACTGTTTTCCTAATGAGAGATATGAGGAAGGACTAGAAGAGAAATGGATTTAGGTACATTTATTTTCTTAAAATATATATATTTTACATATACAAATACAGTATTCTTCTGACACTCTCATTTAGTTCATCAAATTGGATATGAAATGACAGCCAGTAATGCACCTTCTATTTATTATGTGACCATATCTTTAAGATATGTGACCATATCTTTCTACCTTCTTGGAAAGAAATTGAATGTTTGTATATTTAAAGCAAGCTGTTATAAGTAAAGGTTTTTAAAACATTGCAGCTGTTGTAATAACTTTACTAACGTGACCTTGTAGCCAAGGTGGTAGACACAAAAAAAGCCTACACAAATGCAGAATTGTACTGGGTCTGGCTGCTATGAAGAAAGTTATCTCCATCCCAACTATGCCATGTGGCACTCTGTTTTTTCCTGTGTGACCAGGGAGAGGACATGAGAAAGTGGGATGATGAACCTACCTTGAAGCTAGAAGCCCACATATGCAAACTGGGGGAGAAGACAGTTGCTAAGAAAGGGGTCATCCAAGAAGGCTGTAACTCCAGCTGCTGCTGAGGTTGTAGGATACAGAGAATCCACCATGGATACAGAGAAGATTAAACAGCTGTCTAAATTGCCAGGCCTTTTGAAGGATCCCTCTGTTGTAGGATCATTGCGGGTTGAAGATCAGCAAGTGCCAATTTCGGTATATTGCAATTGCAAATTGCAGCATAATCCATATATATTTTCTACTTACTCTTTTATTCTGTGTTTACACAGCATGTAGCAGAAATGATTCTTCATCTGTGACTCGGATTCCTAGCTATGGCTAAAGATTTACAGCCTCCTCATACAAGGCTATGAAGAGCTTTAGAAAAGTCTTTAGGTTTTTTTAGAAGATACTATTTAATGTTTTTCCTCTTTTTTATCCTTATTATGGAATATTAATTTTTTTTCAAATTTGCTCTTCCTTTATTATTTCTATTTGTTTTAGGGAAAAATGCAATAAAGGAGGATCATACTGGAGAAGCATACTGGTGATTTTGTCCAGCTCTCTGCATGCTTTTTCTTTGTTCTTACATCTGATTTGTTCTTAGCTTTGTTCTTAGGTCTGGTTTTGCTATGGGATGCTTCCATGTCATTACATATGTTGCTGTCGCGTCCCAATTTTTCAGGATGACAACTCAGGTTTGCTGATTCCCAGGTCAGGATTAAGGTGACACAATACCAGGGATCCTTTAACTCACAAAACTCAACTTTTATTTGTTCGCAAGAATTGGTATGTTCACAACAAAAATTGGCTTGAAACTATGTCAGTAAACTGCGTAACATGTGCTAACCGTACATGACCAAACATATACTACAGGCCTTACTTATTTGGGGATCCGTTCAGGGGAGAAGATAAGGAGCGTCCTCCCGTTGAGTCACGAGGTTCAGAGCAGACCCCCTTGCTTTCTAGACTCCTTCTCAGAGAGGAGCCCAGGGGCAGCTGGGTCCACTCCTAGTCCCAGACTTGGCCAACGGTTTATGTCTAAAGAGATGGAGTGCAGGGATTATGGAAAAGGAGAGAGAAAGAGGAAGAAAGACAGAAAGAGGAAAAGAGAAAGATTTCACCAGCCCTGGGTCCAGTGTTGGTCCAGTCAGTCTAAAGGTCCAGTTCTGGTGGGTGCGCAAGCACGTGGGGGCTTCAGTTTGTGTCCTTTCATCAACTCCTCACCCCTCCTTCAGGCGAGCACTCAAACTCAGTAGGCTAATTAGGTGTCATGCGTGGTTTGTGCTTTCAGAACCTTGGGGAAGTGGGTCGGTGGGCTTGGGGGTCGTCTGGGGGGTCACTTCCCCTTCCCTCCAGGCATGACCGTTGTTTGATCTTCGGCCACGCACGGTGAGCTGCCCCGCTCAGTGGGTCAGAACAGGGAGCTGCTCACCCTCCGGCAAGCCCTCCCCTCCCATTGCTGAAGTCCGGTTGCTGATCGGCTTCTTTTCACCGGTTCCTTGCTGTGCAGGGTTCCTTGTTACGCAGAGCTCGTAGTTAAGCAGAACTTGCCCCACCGCAATGTTTGAGACATTAACTCTTGCTGTCTTTCACAGTTGCTTCCATAATATTGAGTATGTCTTGCTTTATGTTAAACCAATTAATCTAATATCACTCAAATTGTAACATGAAACATTGGGCATGTAGGGGAAAGTTTCATTTGCTTTCAGCTTCATAGATGCACTAGAGGTCTCAAGATAATTTATGCAGCAGATCTGTCTTCTGTTGCCCTCAAGGGAAAAGAGGTTAATTTTACATAATGTGTATTTTTTAAAAAAATGTGATCTGAAAAGTATTACAAAAGCGTGAAAGGGTTAACACCCAATTTCAGGTTATATGTGTGGGGAAACCCCTTTCCTGTAGCAAAATCCCTTACCTCTGTTTTCCTCTTTGGAGAAGTCCATATCAAATAAAAAATAACAAGTTCTAAGAAGAAGATTTGAGAGGCAGAACAGTATACTTTTAGAGTGCAGAAAAAGTTTCACTCATTTACTGCTAGTATGCATCAGTCAAGCCTACAGTAGTCTCCACTGAGGTTATTTCATTGCAATGTCTGTTATAAATATGGGGTTTTCATCATCCTGTACTTCCTCGTTAATTAACTTCTAATGTTACAGTAATATCTGGGACTAATCAACTTCTTTCTGATCTGCAGCTAGGTGTCAGTCAACAGTGACCTTTCTTACTGTAATTTCATTGAGAACTTGCATATTTGACTGAGAAAATGGTGCTTGTTCCTCAGATTCATTCTAATTAAGGTTTAAATAATTTACACTGATAGTACCCACCATCTCTGTTCATGAATGACAAATACATTAGTCAAACTATTGATTCTTCTGTTCTTTTTGTCGTACTTGTACAGTCTGAAACTTCAGATTCTTAAGCAGTACAATGAATCTGCAGGATTTTAGGATTTCCCTAGCTGCAGGCAACTGGCTGTGAATCAGTAACATAACTTTGATATGACTTTACTTTTCATTCCGGATGACAGAATTCTACTACTAAATGGTTTTTAAACCATGATCTAGAAATAGCCTTGGCTTGAACCATATCATACTGGGTTTGGTATACACTCATTGAACTTAAGACTTCAGTTGGCTTTGTCTTGAGTACCCAGTATGCTTGGTTTAAACAAGCACCAACATATTTCACTCCCGCTCCCCCAACTTGGCACTTTACTAAATATCCACAGAAAGAGTACATGTTGAAAAACCATTCTAAATGGAGGCTGGGGCTGAGTGGAATGAAAATTTAGGAAGAATTGGGCATCTGTGTTCTAGTAATTTTCTTCCCACAAGAAGCAGGAACTATTAAGCGACAGTCACCTTTGCTGCTAGTCTCAGGAACCACCTTTAAGTTCATAAAACTAGTATAAAACTGCAAGATAACCAGCAGAAAACACTGAATTATTTCAACCAATCAAAACTCTACAATTTTTCAAATTACTTTTTTTTCATGGAGGCTTCTTGGAGTATACAAAAGTTGCAATTATCCAGAGAAAACTAAGAATCTAAACTAAAAAACAAAAGCAAGACTTCTCCTGCAGAAAGGTGATTTGTATGTCCACTGATACTGGATTCTGCAGAATACCTCATGTGAAACTAAGAACGGTATTTGTTTTAAGTTCTTTTACTCAGAACTGCAAGTTAAGGAAAAAAAAAAAAACCACGACAAACAAAAAAACCCATAAAGCTGACGTGTTAAATGACAACAGAAAAATGCTGTTCTTTTTTTTTCCAATGGTCTCAAAAGTAAACTTACTTAAGTTCCAAAATAGCCTTCTTTTCTTGAAAAATTTTGAGATTTTCTGTATAAATCTGGTGACTGAGTGAGCATGACAATGTAAAACAGGAATGCTTTCAATGAGCTGTAGGGAAATGCACTCCCATGAGGTAAAATAAAGATGATGGAAATTTTTCTTAACATAACTATTGGTGGAAAAATATTGAATATACTTTGTGCTTTTTTTATTTTATAAAATAAAAAATACATGCAAATTTTATACATGCAAAATATTAGGCTGATGAATATTTTGAAGAAAGTAATCACTTCCTTTACAAAGCATTTATCAGCCAGATGATCATTTAATAACTCTTCATATGTTTTTAGCTAAAAAAAGATTGTGGCCTGAGTTTGGAGAGGAAACTACCCTGCATATTTGAAGAGGCAAAAATTAATTCCCTTCTAAAAATAAATGTTTAATTTTTCTTATTGAAATTATTTTCATTCTTCAAACACAGATTCACTCCAACATTTTCTTTGCCATAAGTAAATTTACAGGATCAGATAAGTTTTGAGACTGTTGTTGTTGATTAGCATATCAATTATGAAGAAAATCCTAGTAAGACCAAGGTAAGGCATAGTGAGAGGACACTGGGTTTTTAAGACACCATTCTTTTCATTTCACAGTTTTGAATGTGTCATATGCATATTTGTGCCAAAAGGAATGATAAGTATTAGAAACAGTTAAAATAATTGCAGAGTGTGTCAGACAAACTTGTTTCTGTTAAGGAATGTTAATGTGAAACTTGGGATTTTTTTGCAGGGCATTCAACTTCTGGTTTATGAGGATAAAGAAGATGAAAAAATCAGATGTTTCATCTAATATGCAAGTTAGGCTCAATTCTCTTGTAGTCTGAAACCCATTTACTTTTTTTTACACCTAATTGGTAGCTGCTGGACTAGGTTTATGTGCTGTACGGCCTGCATTTATTAAGCTGTCTCACACAATGGATCATGCAAAAAAAACCTTTGCGTGTATGTTCAAAAATTTTTCTGCTGGGATTCTTCATGACATGGTTCCTTTCATGACACAGCAGAAAATCTGTACTGCTTTCTGGGCATTAAAACCAAACCTGCATATTATCTTTTGATCTGGTGTTGCGACTTTAGCAGGCAAGGTCTCACTGCTGGTATGCGTAAAATCAAACAACAGCATAACAAAAAATGTTAGGAGTAAAGTTTGTGCAACATATAATCCACCTCTGATTCCCTGCTAATGGCTTTGCTATGACAATACCCAATATTCTGTGTCTGGATGATGATTTTTGGACGCAGTGTTTTTTATTAGCTTTCAGCAGTACACATTAAAAGTAAGTTACACAGTCCTTAATGGGGCTTATGCACGTCATATCTACTTTTTCTTCATTTTGTATTTGATGGCTTATGCTGTCAAATTCAGCACTGCTGTCAGAAAATGTTATGCAAAATCACATTGTTTCATGTTATGAATAGCTGTGTTATCATTTGCAATTTGCCCGCCCCTGTTAAATCAAAGTTATAGCTCGCTGGGTTCAGAGCAGCAGAACAAGGGGGAAATTGAACTCTTTATCTTAATCTTTATTATTAACTATAAATTTAAGCATCTTTCTGTGCTATTGCTAATCCTCTGGAGCATTTTTCTGGAATTTGTTGAGAGCTCAAGAACTTATTTTGGGACTGACATGTGGGAAGTGATGGGAACATATATTCCTTGAACTAAGGACTGTTATACTCTCTCACAGTGTCTGAGGGATGGGAAAGAAGTGAGAATTCAAGTCTAAAACCAAAGTTTTATTAGTGTATGTCAAAGTATGAGCACACCTCAACCAGCAACAAAGGGGGCCAGGCAGAGAAGCAAGGCTGCATGTGAAATACAGATTTTCTCAGCATTTCTGAAATGCAATGTAATTACCTTCTTGGGTGATGAGATGCAATGACCATTACAATGGGCTTCTTGACTGAGCTCATTTGCAAGGCAGACTTGCTTCTGGACCTGTTGTTGCAGTGGGAATTTTGGCTGAACACAACTATCCCTACCAAAACTATTGTGTACACAGGAGCATTAACATGGCATGATCAAGAAGACAATTCTGTGTTACTTAGGGAAATTATATAGAAAAATGGCAATATTGTAAACTTAACACTATCTTAAGCTTAATCCTTATTTCCATATTTTGAAGTGTAGCCACCTGACCTGTTTTCTGGGATTCTCACAGGACAATGAGGAAATTACACATTCTGCATTAATATGCATATAAATTACCAGCTCTCTACATGGTTGGTAAATCCCTTGCAGTGGGTTATCCACCTTGTATGATGTACGCTGTCTCTGATTACAACAGGAAACTACATTTAGAGAGGCTGGTGGGAGAGAATAAGGGGAAATTCTTGTGATGTGTCATGGTTTAAGCCTAGCTGGCAACAAAGCACCACGAGACCACTCGCTCACTCCTCCCCCACCAGTGGGACAAGGAGGAGAAATGATAACGAAAAGCTTGTGGGTCGACACAAGGTCAGGGAGGGATCACTCACCACTTACGATTACAGGCAAAAACCAGAGTCAACTTGGGGAAAAAACAAAATCAATTTAACTTGTTACTAATCAAATCAAAACAGGAGGAGTAAAACTGAATCTTAAAACACCTTCCCCCCACTCCTCCCTTCTTCCTGGACTCAACTCCACTCCCAGTGGTACGGGGAATCGGGGTTGGAGTCAGCTCGCCACACATTGTCTCTGCTGCTCCTTCCTCCTCAGGAAGAAGACTCATCACTCTTCCCCTGCTCCAGCATTGGGTCCCTCCCATGGGACACTGTTATCCACAAACTTCTCCAGCATGGGTCCTTCCTACAGGCTGCAGTTCTCCATGAACTCCTCCAGCATGGGTCCTTTCCACAGGCTGCAGTCCTTCAGGTACCAACTACTCCAGCATGGGCTTTCCGTTGGAGTCACAGCCTTCTCCAGGGGCATCCCCCTGCTCCGGCGTGGGGTTCTCCCCGGGCTGCAGGTGGGCATCTGCTCCCCTGCTCCCCTCCATGGGCAGGGGGGGACAGCCTGCCATCTCACCATGGGCTACAGAGGCATCCCCTTCTCTGGCGCACCTCCTCCCCCTCCTTCCTCACTGACCTTGGTGTCTGCAGAGGGGTTCCTCCCACATTGCAATCCCCCTACTCACTACTGGTTTCCCTTCTTAAATCTGTTCTCCCAGAGGCGCTAGCACCATCACTGATGGGCTCGGCCTCGGCCAAAGGTGGGTGCCACTCCACTGTTGGAACCAGGGAAGCTTCTAGCAGCTTCTCACAGGAGCCACCTCTGTAGTCCCCTTCCTGCTACCAAAACCCCACCACACAAAGCCAATACACAATGCTAGAGTTGTTTCCTCAGGAGGACTTTCAGAGTTTTGCCTCCTAGCATTGTACTTGTTAGCATACAGTAAATGCTTTACTCCTTCTGGGGAGCATCCCTCTTCCTTGGAAGATATACTGGGAATACTGAGGGCAGCTTAAACCATGTACCTCTAGTGATTCCAGAGTTTGTTAGAAACCCCAGTGAAAGTTGTTTTTTAACATTCAACAGTTCTATTGGGAGTCAGAAATCCTGGTTTGTGGAGGTAGGAAATCTCTTTATTTACTAGGTCAGAGGGAGACTTCCTCCAGTTTCCCTATCATCATCACATTCTGCAAACAAAAGTAAACTTTCTGTTGGCCTGAATTTTCCTTTATAGAAGGCAGAAGGTCTGAAAGCCTTGATTTTAACACCTGTGTTGACTATGGCTGTAAAAAATTACATAAAGTAGGGGAACATCAAACCCCTGTAAACACAATTTAATCATATTTTCAGAAGAATGCCACAAAAGTTTGCTAGCAACCAAATGCAGACTGGCAAGCTCTGATTCAAAAAAACTTTTAAGCATTTGAATATTGAAAGCAGAAGCTGCAGGTGTCAGTGTTTGAATCTTTAGGCTGGAGTGTTTTACTAGTTCAAAAGTAATTCTGTTCTTGACCTCATGAAAAAAAACCTTGCTTTTTGAAATATATTTATGGCAAGCTACAGAAGAAAGGGGTGGTAGAAGATTTCCTAGACCTCCCTCCTGAAATCTGCTAAGGTGAGCTTAGAAGAGCTCCCTTTGCAGGAAACTATTTGTCATGGTGGTGGGTAACCTAATCTGTCTGCTTTTGGGACATGAAAAGTTCTAGGTTCTGTGTTTGCTGGTCAGCTGCATATGGCTATGAACACTAGTGCAGCCATCAGCAGGAACCCTTCTAACTCAGAAACCCGCTCTGGCTACCTTCTGGCAGAGGTGACAACCCTTCTTCAGACTCACAGATAGGAAGAGAAAGTGCAGCAGAGCTGAGCAGCAGAAGCAAAGTTTCGCAAATAAACAAACAAAGAGATGATGAGGGCACAGGCCCAAAGGGCTGTGTAATAATAGCAAATAAAATTTTTCCTTTTAAGTAAACCTATATATCTCTAGTGTCCATGAGCTAAGAATGTAATGTGAGTTACTCACACGTTCTTTGATGGCTCATTAAGATGGTTTCACCTGAACCATTTAATACTTACATAGCCTCTGTCATTTTGTTGCTGCCAGTCTCAAACATCAATGGTATCTTAAAAATGCCAGCAAAATATATCAATTTGATAATGTGTAGCACGGTATCCTCTAGGAAATCTGCCATATGCTCAGAACAGGTTGCCTAGTTTCAGTACTAACCGCCATGCAAATTGGAAATGCTTTCCTGAAACGCAAGAAATGAAGTTGCTATTTATGCCCTAATTACACATGCCTTTCTTCAACCTCCAACTTGATAATGAAATTTGTGTATAAGGGTATTAGAAATGCCCAGTCGATAAACTAAACAAGCTTTAATATCTCTTCTCAGACTTGCTGTTTTATGATCTCACTTACTTTGGAGACATACCTGCATAAGTGCCAGATCAAAAGAAGCAAGGGAAACCTTGGGATGACAGGCAATTATGAATTATTGATGACCAATTGGTAATTCTGCTTATCAGAATTATCATATTGAAGAATAAGCTATGTGAGAAGGATCTGTATTTGCAACAAATATATATGCATATGTGGAAGAGGTAGATATATTCTTTCTTTAGGTTTGTTTTAACAGCTAAACCTTACTAAAGCTCTTTTTCAGCCAAAGGTATACGGTGAAATTGTATGCAGTATACAAGAATGAATCCAATTCCAGAGATGGTTGCTTTTTTAAAGGTCTTATTATGTGATTAAAACTATTATAATCAAAACCTATAACAATGTGATTCAAGAAAAGGGAATGTAATAGAAGAGAGATAATGACCAGGATAAAGGCTCTAAATTAAGAAAGTGGAAATTTATGTTAGAAATCAAAAACGTCATGCGACTTTTAGAAGACAGGCTGGCCAATAAATGGTACCATATGTAAGAACAAACTTGAATCAGTTTATGCTTATACAATGTGCTGACTGCATCCTTCTGCAAAGAAATAGTTTTGCCATATTTTCAATGTAAATGTATCTGTATCTTTATTATCTTCAGGAACAAAATTTTATTTTTTTTTTTTTTCTGTCAGTTCTTATCTGTCTTTTGTGTAATATTTGAGAATTGAGAGGAAGCCATACATATGCATTTTATTAACTGTATTGTCTTTCTATAAACAGCCATGTAGGTTTCATCACTTGATATTTGTTTCATGCTGTAAATACATTTGTTCTGAGAAAATGTAATAGTGGAATGACTGAAGAAAACAAATACTGCCTACATAATAGAAAATAATTATGCTTTCTCATAAAATGTTGCAGCCCCTTTTCTGTTCTAAGTGAATGAGAACCCCATAAGATTTATTTTATCTGCTTCCTTGTGTTTTCAATCTTATTTTATAAATACAATAATAAATATGTATTTCTGTTTCTTTCTGTCCATCTGTCACTCTTTCTTATTCTCCCCAGTTACAGCACAATCCTTACAAGAAAGCCATTTCTCCAGATTATGATGGCGAAACATCTGCAGTACTCAGGACAAATTTTATTGTCTGGCCATCATTTCTTTCTAATCTGTGTAGCTTTCCCAATAAAACAGATGAATGGGTAGCACGAAACCAACTTTGTGTGGTTCTATTAGTGGAAAACATAAAAATCTATGAGAGAATGCTAATCATTTAATACTTATATTGAGGCAATAGTTTTGAAAGTAAACCCCAGTAGTAAAATGATGCTCTGGCCAGATAGTCCTAATTAAAAAAGCTGTTGAAGAAAATATGCTATTTATATTTTTAAGATGGAAGACACTAACAGAAATTCTGTAAACGTACAATGTGCAAGTAAGAAATGGAAGAGTTTTGAAAACAGCACTGAATTGTGAAGAAATGTTCTTAATTAAAATTAAGTAGGTTCTTGAATAGCAATGCTTTCCCAAATTGGTTTTGATGGAAAATGGTGTTAAATGGACATTTATATATGATTAATGAATATCAAATAGATTCAAAATCCGTTGCTGAGTTGGTGGTTAAATGATTTGGTGCCAAAAAGAATTTTAAAACATCACTTTCAGCAAATACTTCTAATGGTTACAATTTTAAAGATGTCTACTGCACTGAAGTTGAGGTATGTATGGAACATTTCCTTTAAGGAGTTTTATCTGTCATATGAGCAGCTACCAGGTATTTATGGAAACTGAGTGTAAGAGTCTCTGTGTACCTTGACTCAACACTGTCCTTCCACAAACCACAAATAATAATTTGCGTATGTAACACATTTTTATAGGCATGTGCTACAAATAAATGGAAAATAATTCCCTTTGTAAAAGGGAATGACCCTTCAAGAGTCAAAAAGTTCCAAGTCTATAGAAATATTTCTACATTTAAAATATTCAAATCGTAATGCGATTGATATTTTCTTTAAGTACTTCAACTAATATTCTTCTGTTCAAAAGATTTATTTATGCATTCTGTCAAGAATTAGCAGTAGCCATGACTAAACAATGTGTTTATAACTATTTGTGTGTAAGCCCAATGCAGACAGATAGGACACCAGGTGCATTTTGGGGATTTATTACCTAAAATTTATTATTATGATCCTTTTTGATTAAATTTCACATTGTCCCAACAGCTGGTGGTTGGACAGATTTATTATGCAAACAGAATTACTCAGTGATAGTATTATAACTCAGTGTCACTGATTTGGAAATTTCAGGGCCTGTATGCAAAATGCTTCTTATTTCCAAATTCTTTCTAAAAGCATCAATTTCTTAACTCTAAAGTATGTAATGACATTAACTTACTTTGTTTTACTCACTATTATAGATCAGAGTTTCATGATCCAGAAGTGTCTAGGGGGTACTGTTTTATTGTGCTGGAAATTTTGGTCCTGAAATATTAACTGAGCTGGAGGAAAAATGATACTATGCTGTTTGACGAAGCTCATACTTTTTCCATCACATGCTATAAAGACATTGAATTCTTTTTGTGTACTTATGGATTTGTGGATGTACGTAGAGACTTCAGAATTTTAATGGCTAAAATCTAGATATTTTCTGTGATTATATAAAAAACGCTACAACCTTAATTTGATTTTTACAGTCTTTTTTTTTTTTTTTCTTTTGCAAAACTCAGTCTTAAAGTCAAACAGAGCAGAGTGAATTTTCAAAGTATTTGAGGACATGTGTGGTTAGCAGACATTTTCAGAAGCACTTAGGGTCCAGATAGTCAAAGATCTGTGTCAAAATCTTCCTTTTTGTGACTTCTATTAGTCAACACTTTCAAGATTCCCTTGTCATCAGTGAGTTCATTTGTAGGTATTTAAGCTAATGTACATACTGTAGCCCAAACATTAGGACAGGTCATGATAACATCTGTAGAAGAACTTAACATTTTTGAGGAGAGTTATAATTTTTTTTAATTGTCCTATTTCTATAACAATAAAGCACTATATACAGTGTTAAACAGGTAATGTAAGACACCTTGAAATTCTAATGCAGATTTGAAAAGTTTGAAATAACTCTAAGCTCTTATCTTTTTGCTACAGGAAAACTGGAAATTATCTTTGTACTTGATTCTGTGAAGAGTTAAAGACATTTAGAAACATATCTTGAATATATATTTCTCTTAAGTGTAAGTAGGATATATTTTTGAGTGTTATTGAAGGTCTGTAACAGCTCTTGAGAAAACATTAAACAGCTGTAAACTCAGGTGCTCCAGTGAAGTGTGAATGTAATTGCTCAGGAGATGAGAATATGCAAACAGCGAGGTCAAATGACTTATGCAGGGAGAGAATGTGAGAGCAGAGAAGATAAATTTTTTTTTTGTTCTTTGTTTTTTTTTAAATCCACCCAGTATGTCGTCCAGGGTACTGTGACATTCCTCTGTGTTATTACATTAGATTGATCATGTCACCCGTTAAGCAGAGGAATGTGTTTATCTTCAGGCAGAATTTTGGTTACTGTGAAAGTTCCCTATAGCTGCAAATTTATCTGAGAATGTCTAGGCAGTGGATTTTATAGTTCCCCAAAGCAGGTCCTCCTAATGATAATATTTAGTGACAATATTTAAGAAAAAGAGAGTGTTTTATATTGTCAATCTTATATTCACCCAGAAAACAAAGTAGAAAATTAAAAATAGATGCAGTGATTGCTGGACATTTTAATGGGAAAAGGAAGCTGATTTCTGGAAGCTACAGATTTTGTGGAACTACAAGATGGATTTTGGTTTCATGTCAGTAGGATTGCTGGAGTTTTTAAATTCAGCAGCATTGTAACCATTTTGTTGACTGATTTAAAGATTATTGACCTCTCACCAAAGCTGTGATACAAATATATGTCACAGTAATATAATACTGTTAATTTACTTTTCTCTAATACAGTAAGTTAACATGTGTCTGTTTAATCTATTTTAATTTCAGTAACTGCAGGATCATTTTAGAGGGAAAAAAGGTTAATATCTGAGAAAATATGTTTTCAAAGATGAAATGAAAGGGCATTCTTGAAGTTGAGGTCAGCAAGAATGAAAGATACTACAGTGACAGCTGTAGGGGTGAAGACCTTGTTTTAGTCAGAGGGTAAGCTGCAAAGGCTTAAAATTACTGGCAATATTTAAAGATGAACTTTAAATCTGATTCAAGCCTAAGCCAGAAATTCTGAATTATCATTATTCTTACCACATCTGTAGTTTGCATGCCTTTCATTTGTGTCAGTGCTGGTTTCAAGCCATTAAAAGTCAAATGCTAAAGGCCAAGTCACTGTGCTATTGTTTAATAGTGCTATGTTTTGTACTTATGTTGTTCCTGAAACTGATGAAGAAGGACTGCAAAATTTCAGAACTGAACTATTAACATAAACATTTTAAAATTTCTGAAAGAGCTGTTTTTATACCATATTTGTAATTTTCCTTTGACTTACAATTTTTAAAATTTAGAAAAAGTTACAATGTAATTTTTATAGATGCCACATGAAAAGAAAAGAAAAGCTTTGAGTTCAAAATTTGCTTAATTTTTTACTATAATTCTGACATGTTATTAACAAAAAATTCACACTTTGGCTAGTTGAACACGGGACAAAGCTTGCTAGAGAGGTTGTGGAACCTCATCTCTGGACGTACTCAAAGTTTTACCAGAGAACGCCCTGTGCAACCTGACCTATGCTGGCCTTGTTTTGAGTGGCAGGTTGGCCCAGAGGACCTCCAGAGGTCCACTCCAACTTAATTTATTCTATGACATTTATCAAAGATGTCAATCATTTTGCTTCTTCACTTTAAAAGTAATGGACACTTTAAACTCCTCCAAAATGAAAATGCAGGAGTGAGAATATTTTCCTCTACCAATTTAAGACTTGAGTTTCTCTTTTTTTTGCAAGTCAGAGTCTGTTTTTTTTAAATCTTTAAGACTATGTCTTCTTCCTTAGCATTTGTGTGTGCTGTAGGCTATCTATGAAACTAATTTTAGAGATACGGTCAAACATCCAGGTTCAGCATGTACCTGCTGGAAGTGCTATGAAACTGCCCATGACAGATGATGAATTTGTTATTTGAAAAAGGATGCTGTGCATTAGCACAGCAGTCTTCACATCAATATTGCTGGAAACCTGGGACATGCTACAAGGCCCTTTTTTATCATTTATTTTGATCAAATCTTCTAGGAAAATGTATTTTTTTAAGGCTGAAGTTTACAAACTAACTATATTCACCCAAACATCCTAAAATATTTCATTTTAAGTTATTATCTGCTTATGATATTTTTAGTGGGTTTGCTTAGAAATATAACAACATCTAGTATCTTCTCAGTGTGTCAGTAAAAAGAAAATGGCTTAAATGTATATAAATACATAAATCATACGTGCTCATCTGGCTGCCAGGTAAATGACTACTGCAATGACTACCTCAAGACAGAAAGAAGCAGAATGTGTTTAGCGTACTAAGTATTCATGTTGTGCTAAGACATTATGGCAGATGAATGTGTGTTAAAGTGAGAAATGTTTTTACAAATCCTAACTGGTTGTGGTAGAAATACTTCCCTTATCTTTTTTTGAGACCACTATTGAAAAATTAAAAAATTTCTTGGGGTCCTTATGACCTAAAAGTATTTTGATGTTCCCAGTCTGGCAGGTACACTGTGTAGAAGTGCATAAATATGTTTTTAGATTCATACTTTAACTGCCTTGAAATGAGTGTGATGCAAGTCCACAGGCTTTACTTGTGGGCTTACTTGAACTCGGGTATCTCAGAGTCAGCACTAGATACATTTTTGTTTCTCTACTGAAGCCTAAATTTGATGTACTGAGGGGAGGACATTTTGGTTTCTTTCATACTATATACATACTATGCCAAAAAGAATGAAATAAATACTTATCTCTTAATCAGTCCTGTAATTTTAATTTATAGGGTATGTGGGTTTTGTATTTAATTCATTTTTATAGGTAGCAAAATATCTATTGCTATGATACTAATTTTATTTTGGATCTCTCTACACTTTGAGTGAAATAACTTCTTCATATAATCTAATAAAGTAACAGAATTATGTCAGGGTCTTTGTGGAATAACTTGCATTAATATTGGTTTTCTAGCCTCATTTTTTAATATTCATGTCTTTACTTCTTAAAGCCCCAGTTCTAGTGGCTCAAGAACTCTTAGAATTATTTAAATGCCATGAAACCAAAAGCATTCTGATTATAAATAGACATAGGAACATCTTTTCATGCTGATCTTAAATTGTAGTAGCAAAGAAACAAAAATACATAACGTTGCAGAGTGGACTATTTTAACAAACACTTGGGCATAACTTAATAATGTTTACCATTTTTATGCCACTGGCATTGGCATTTGTATTCTGCATGTCAAGCACTATGCAAAATGCATTTAAAAAGTTAACATTAAATCAAGCTTTGTACCTGAGGGTTAAATAATAAAATGGATTGTAATATTATGCTTTTTTGTATTGTGCTTCCTACTGGCTCAAGCTGCCTGCTATTTCTAAAAGCAGGGTGTTTCTCCTACAAAAATTAGTTCTCTCTACTATTCATGTACCTCTAAACAAAAAGGGCGTAAAAAGAATCAATATAAAATGTAGATTGTTGAAATGAAACCATCTAAACTTACTTTAAAAATCAAAATGAAACCAGCACTTTTGTAAGAAGCCCTCACCAGTTTTAAAGGCTAGTACCTCTCTTTCATAAGAAAGAATCACTCCATGTTGAGTTGAATAAAGAGGATTATTATTTTCATCCACGTCATTATATAAATAGCAAGCTTTCTAAGGAAGTAAACAAAAACAATGTTTCTGGGAAACAGAAACCACAGTCCTGGTTTAGATATCATGCTACCTGGGAATGGTTGCAAGCGAAATGTTACTGTGGGGATAAATGACATGGTAAAAGATAATGAACCTACTTTTTATTCTATGGTTATTATAGTGCTATAAAAACAGTTTAAACTATCAAAGTTTTTAAAATGAAAAAAAACAACTTGAAGTTTGAAAATCTTGCTTGAATCAAGGCTGCTTGATCATGTAATGTGGTTTTGCTCCTATACTGAAGGACTGAAGGAACTTTCTGTATGAAGGTTATTTCCACTGTTTTTTTCATGTCATTGACATGTGGGTGATATCCATCTGGAGAAGAATCCTTCTCCAGATTTGATTTTGCAGTTGTCTCAGCAATAGTTTTGCATAGTACATAAAAGAGATGCAAAAATGTGAAAAGAAAACACCCTCTTAAGGATTATGCTTTACATTGATGAATTCAAGAGAACAGAGCTTCAACACTCTCGCATTGCACCTTGTAGAGAAAAATAAACCTGACACTTAGACAGCTTAATTCATAGCTAATCTTTCTGCTTGTGTCATTAATAAAGTGGTCCTCGTGGAATCTGCTTCATGACCTCCTCTGACAGCACAAGTTACATTGAAGTTCTGGTAAGATAGCTGGGAATGAAGTAAACAGGGTAGTTTTCCTTATTAGTTAAGATAATCACCTGTACTGTGATTGAATCATTAGTCCCAAGGTTTAGCCATACGTTAATATTTCTGATGTCAACCCTAGAGAGTTCTTCAGTTGTCTCCAAATAGGAGACAAATGCAAATCTTGGTACCTTTTGTCAGAGTCTAATACTCTCTGGCCAGATTGTTTAGAAGAATGAAAAGGCTATAAAGTTTAATATCAAATTTACTACTCATTTGTAGATAGTTCATGTTACACAGGATTGTGATTTAGCAGAGTGCTACAGAAGTGTGCTGAAATCACAATACAGCACGATGTAGTCATTACAATATACAGATGGATCACAAGGTAAATGTGAATCCCATTACCAGGCTCTATATGCTCACCACCATGATGCTGGACATCTCCACCTGTCAGAAGGAATGCATGGGTTGAAGTCAGTTCAAGCCTGTTGCTCTCTTCGAAGTTCATTCTGTTTTTTGTTTGTTTTGGTTTTTTTTCCCTCTTTTTTTTAGCTTTTGTACTCCATGTTAGGCTGAGCCACATATACAATTCCCCATACTGGTCTTGGTTAGTTCAGGGAGGCAATACTTTCTGTTGATTAACTCAGTGAATGTCATTTACTCAACAAGTTGAGCCACTCAAGTCATACAGCCAGTTGATCCACTTTTACAGAAGTTTATATAAAAGAAAACCCACTTCCCAGTCTCCTTTGTGTTGAGATACTTCTAGTTTTCCTCGCAACAGTCAGTTACTCCCTACATTCTTCCTTGAGCTTTATGAACACATTACCTGTGCCCATCTCTGATTCTTCTTTCACCGTAGGGGTTTGTTGCTCCATTGCACGTTTCCCTGGATGTGAACCTGCATCATGGCTACTCCTGAGAAACAGTTGCTATTTCCATTTCTCAGTTTAAGTAGCTCACAGAAACATTGATTGATTTTTTTTTTTTTTTTTTTTTCCTTTCTCTTCAATATTTAGCCTTGGAGTTTATGTATTCTGGTCTGGGAGCTACTCCCTAGAATTAAGAGGGGAAAACTTTTCAGGATATATATAAGCCCATGCACTGAAGAGGCAGGTCATATGAAAACAATGGCATGCAACAATATAAATGAAGATTACAAGATAATGTTCACATACTTAAGAGGAAATTAAAGTTGCACTGCAAATCTGTATACATTTGAAGATTACTAATGTTTGGCTTTGCAAATTTGGGCTGGGTGGTTAGGTTTTTCCATCTGAATTTCATTTTAACTGGAATATACAAAGTGAATGTGTTCTTAACCAGTCTTTAAGCCTGACTTGCATGTAAATAACCTACTGTGATCAGATAATGGCTATATAGCTAACTATAAAACTATTTAAGAAAACCCTTTAAGATAAGAGAGTAACAACATGTGGTGTTTCTTACTCAGATTTTTTCCAGGCACTTCTTAGCAACATTCATGCATGTTTTAAATGGTAAAGTTCCAATCCAGCCTACTTTGATACAAGGCCAAGTTCAGTATCTCACTTCAGTATAGTTTAACTTCATGAACATAGGTTATATTGTTGGAACGAATAAGACTAGTTGTGTTTAATATTAAACGTTTGTTTTATAAAATACTGACATTAGTCTGTGGCAGTGCCATGCTTTTCTCAGATTTTCTTTCATTGCTGAGGATTTAAATTCTGAAAAGTGGAAATTTGGCATCCATTTAATCTATGTGCATTGGTTTCAGCACTGAGTTATTTATTTCTTTGTGTGTGTGTGTGTGTGTGTGTGTGTGTGTATCTGTAATTTTCAGAAGCTTTCATTATCATGCTGCATCAGGATATTTAACTTGTGTTATAATACCATTGAGAGTATTTTCTGTTGCCTCACCCTGTGTCTATTATTTCTGTAGAAACCTACCTTTTTGAAGTGACAGCATTTCACTTATGAGAGCACAAATGGCTGTAGAGAGACACAAAACACTGGATTACTAGATTTTAAATTATAGGTCCTTAACTCTCAGTTAAGATTAAATTTTAAGGAGGCATTCCATACATATGGATATATTAACTACAAGTCATGTAGATAACCCTCTGTAGCAGTTAAAATCTTTACTCTAGAATCAACTTTTGCTATTGTTCTTATGCACTGGCTACTGGTGAGTGTGGAAAATTTCAACATTAGTTCAGCCCCTCTCATACAATCATGTATTGTCTTTTTTTTCAGTCAAGCAACAGACTTTTATTCCCTGGTTTGATTATGCAATTTTTACTTTTGTGCTTGGCTTTGAATTACCGTATGTTTGTAAGATTATGATTATTTTAAAACAGAACTGTTTTGTATGTGAAATCATTGCTGCAAGGAAATTTCTTGGTAAATGTTAGATATTTAGAATTTACTTATGCTTAAGGGCACATTTAGCATCATAACAGTCTCTGATAAGCAGAAAGTAGGTTACATTATCCAAGCACCACTACGATATTTGGCAAATTTCAGAGTTTTATACTTTGTTAATGATAATATTTTGAGGAGCACTGTGAACTACTTCTGTAATTAAAGTTAGTTAAATCACATTAGGCTAGGCTTGGCATAAGGGAATGCTGCATTTGCCAAAGTCTAAAACATAAACTTTGACTTAATCAAGAGTGCCAGAGCAGTTGATTTCTTCACCACTTAATGTATTAGCTGTGTATCTATGATCATCATCACTTGATATTTTGAAATAGGGAGAATAGATTAATTTTCACAGACTATTTGCAAACCACTGATTACCTTCTGCAGAGATTAAGATATTGGTCAGCAGACTGAAAAAATGGAAGTGGAGAATAAGACTCCTCCCTCCTCCAAAGCAAAACTTAAATGGGTATCTGGCATGCACTATCATGCCTATGCAATTTTGTCCAGTTGTAATGAACCTATGAGCAATTAAAATATCAGGGCAAGGCTCACAACTATTGCTATGAAGTCAATTTAGAACAATATAACCATTGAATACAAATGAATTTGATGCTTATTGTATCACATTTCATGTTGCCTAAATTACCTGACTCAAGGACTTCAATTACAGGAATAATAGTTACACTCCAGGCTTTTTGGCATGTTGTATTGGCACTTCAAGGGGGAAAATAGCCCTTTCCATTTCAATAGGGGGCAAGATTGAAGGCTGTCACCATTCTTGCCATTCACTTCTTTCCCCTACTTCTCTGTGTTTGCCTCTGTGTATGCACAACATTGTTCTGACCATCCAGTGTAGCTTTAAATGGCAATCCATATACACCAGCACAGATTTTCTTTGTGCGGTACCTGTGCTGTTTATTAGCTCTCCTACCTGTAACACTATGGATTATTCTGCTTTCCTTTTCCTCAGCTGTTAAGCTCGAAGCCAGGCTCGATACTTACTTTGGCAATTTTATTGTCCCCTCTGGATAGGAACTGATGTCTGAAATTCTTTGTCCTAAGAGGATTTTTTTCATTTGTTGATTCCACTGTCAAATTTGGTCAGCACCAGAAAAAAGTGCACAAAAGCCAGTCCCACTAATGACATCTATTAGTTTGTCTGCAAGTTGGCCTTCCTTTGCTCCTACACTGCCATTCTATTAAGAGGAAAAATACAGAAGTCTAATGTGATGTTAACTGGCAGAAAACAAAAGATACAGTGGCATGTGGGGAGCATATCAGTTAAATAACACTGATGGTCCAAGTTTGATTACTTCAGTTCTTTTTCCTCTTCCCTCAGGCATTACTGTACAGTTACTATATAATTGACAAAGGCAGGATTTTAATGATAGAACATACAGCATAAAAGGTCTTAAGCAAGCTTGTTAAAGACAATGGATTACTCCAATCTACCTCATTAATCTCTGATATCTAACTTATTATCCTTCATTCAACTGGCTTTTCAGATTTATCTTTATTTCGGGCATTCTTCAAATTTCTTCTGTTTTTTTCTTGCCATATCAAGAGAATTTGATGCCTGAGGATGCAGTAAATATGAATCCCAGACTATTCTTAGAGCTTAGCAGTTTCTGTATTACTGATAGTACCTTCTGAATTTTTCTTATAATACTACCTAGCTCATTTCCACAGCATATTTTAAGAGAAGCTGACTGTGTTTTACAAATAGGAAATGGATGCACTTAAAAATATTTATTATTCCTAAAAACTGATTGGAAAAAAAATCCTGCATTATGAAATGACTACTGAAAAAGGTCTTCATTTTTATTTTTTTTTTTTTAAGAAGAAATAAAGTTTGGTAGTTAATAAAGTCATTCTGCTTGCATACATTTTTCTCAAGTAATCAGTTTTCAATCAAGTTGTAGAAGTTACAATTACTTGTTAAAGAGCTCACTGCTATTTTTATAGTGTTGGTTTCGGTGGAAGTAGACTACAAAATGTAGAGAGTTTTAATGTGATATGTCAATGCACATTTCCAAATGGAAAGTGTGTTAAAAATTTTGTATGTGTACATACAAAGGATCAAAGCATTGATCATTTCATAGGCTTTGGATCTTTACACTACTTTTCTACTGCTTTATCAAAATGTGTTTTAGAATCTACATGAGCAGAAACTGAAACATTTTATGTTTTGTGTAATCTCTGAAGCAGATTGTCTTGTCAGACTTGCTGAAAAGGGCCTTCATGCAAAAATGAAATCCTTTTCCCATGAGGACAAATTTCCACTCTTCCTTAAAACTAAACTACCTCAAATCTACACTTGTTTTTCATAAGTAAATAAATAAACAAAATTAAATAAATGCTTTTTCTCTAGGAGAAGAGAGACTTTGAGGTCACTCTGCATGTGAGCAATATGTGACAGGACCTTTGTGACTGATGTCACCAAACTTTAGGTGTTTACAACACGGAGGTCTACATCTGAGGTACTTGTCTGGGTTGGCACCTCCATCAGGAGAGCTCTACTCCACAGATGCCATCCAGAGGGAGATCCAGCTGCCCAAAGATAGCTATCCATTTGTGTGTGGGATTATTACTAGAGTTCATGTGAAGTTGGAAACAGTTCTTGTTTTCCTTTCAGTTCCACAGTTGACACTGGAAAGAGAGAAATGGGAAAAGTTGTACTTTGCTTGGGTTGCACAGGCAGCTTTCAGAGGAGCTAGGAATAAACCCCACCTTTCTGACTTCTGTTATACTTCTTCGTCTTCTGGCAGAGCTGGACATGAGAATACATGAGTAGATTTCAGGTGAAGATAAATAACTTTTGAAAACTGAATCTAAATTCAGATGAAGACAAAACAATAACTACTTTGTTTACGAAGTTTTCAGTAACTTTATTTAATAGAAACTTGCATTTTGGAAAAAAAATGATGTTTTTGGACTGGAAATTGAAACTTATACATCTAAGCCAGATATTTTCATCTTTTTAAAGCTAAAGGGTCAGTCTCCAAAACACAGATTCTTTCCCAGAGAGTTCTGATTATGAAGAAAATTCTGAATAACTTTGTTCACTTCTTAAATCACTTCTTGTCTAAAATAAAGAGAAATTGATTTGTGCTTCAGAGCTAAGCATGCTATGGAGCAAGAGCCAATGGTCAGATTGAAATACCCATCATATTCCCATTAAAGTTTAGTCACTATGGATTTTTTTTAAGATTTAAATTTACCTTTTCTGTGGCAGTTTCTTTTTTCAGGGTTTTGAATATTCAGTTTGTTTTCCATTACTGTTTTTTATGTTTTAATTCTCTATACATATTAGCAAAGCTATATTATACTTATTATCCTGGATAAGTAGTCCTCAATGTTCCATAAAATTACAGGCTAACAATAGTTAAATATCTAAGCTATCGTATACAACAATTTATCATGTTTTCTTGCCAATTGCATTGATTTCATATGTCATTTAAGGCTTAATTATGATTAAGAATATTTAATACATTTCAACTCCCTTTAATAAATTGACCTTACATTTGCTCAGACTTTATAAAAGGCTTCTAAAAATGAAAAATTTGAACTGTTATAGCTCAAATGAGCATATTTTCAAATAAGAATTATATTTTCCTCACACTTTGGGTAGCTGACCAGACTCCTAGTCTCATTTTTAAAGTGTTTTCTTTAAAAAGAATTGTTTATCTTTTTTTTTTTTTTTCCCCTTAGTCATGATAAACTTTGAACAAACTCTGTTAACTGACAGGAACCTTCCTTTCCTCCTTGAGATATTATGAAACTTGTCTGGTCTTCATCCTTATGGATTTGTGAACACCAGATCTTGAGCTTTCAAAGAACCCACAGTTCAAAAACTTTCCTGTTAATTTATATTAAAAATAACAACAACAGAAACAGATACAGATGCATGGATATCCATGCACACACTTCCTTGCATAAGTAGTGACAAAACTACTGGCTGACCCTAGAAACCTTAAGAGATTAGAGAGACGTAGTATCTTTTTCAAATTGACAGGTGTTATACAAGTAGGTTTAGGACCTTCAGCAAAGCCCTTCTGATATCATTTAGCTTCATTTCTAATAGAGTTAATGGCAAGCATTGGGAGGTAGTCACACTTGTCCTTCTGTCAGTAGGCCCTGAGCAACATAAAAATTGCCTGGAAGACAATAGACATTTTTAGATAATGAGAAGGGCTTTGTATTGGGCAAATCTGCATGAGAAATTTTCTTTCTTTGGCCATTTTAAAGGCTGTGATTGATACAGATATCTTGCTAGATTTTAAAGTCTGTTCCCTATAAAATCCCTGAGGAAAAACAGAAATAACCTCATATCTATGCGCATGCTTCTTTCCACTGCTTGCATCTGTTCCAACTTCTTCACAGTACAAGCTGGGTGAGGTAAAACATGCCTATTCTATACATTCTATAATTTTGTGAGCTTGGTGGCATGCAGTACTCAGCAAACTGCAAAATATGCATCTGCTCCATATTTTTTAAAATCTTAAGAGAAAAGGATGGAAAAGAGATTTTTCAGAAGGAAATAAATCAATGGACCAAAGCTATTTTCCTTGTGTTTGTGCCTTCTACTTGGGCTTGACATTCTTGGGTTTCTCACCTTCTTTATGGCCTGGGTTGTATCAAGGAACTACAGAATTTTTTTGACTATACGATTTTCTTTAAAGGTTGAATCTGTTACAATAAATGGGAGTTTTAGATAACACATTTAAATGAATCTGTATAAACTCATTCTTTTTTTTTAAAAGCTAGAATAACCACCACAAAAAGAATAATAGTAGAAAGGCTGAAGTGGTAGTCAAAGAAGGAAAATCTTTGTTTAAATCAAAGAACTGTAGATTCCTACTGTGATTCTGAGTTATCAAGTATGTCATGACCTTATATTATTTTACAGGTCTGGTTGTAACCTTAGTAACCAGGTATCCATAGTAACATATATATTCAAAGGTAATCATTTGATCAAAACTTTTTTATGATCTGATTTCTGAAGTTCTGATACACTGTATTACTCATTTCTGGATGAAATTAGAGCCCAACATTTCAATTTTCTAAATATTCTTTATCACACCACAGATTACCTTTCCCCAAAAGTATCTCCTCTCAGACTTTTTGTCTTACCAATAATAGGTATGGCACTGTGTGTCATTAGTGAGGGCAGACATTGTTGTATCTTACAATACATAGTGTATGCTGAAAGTGAATATATAAATTAAACAGAGTAGTTTAGAACATAACTCATGGATGTGCTTATTTTAACATACAGTAGGACACACTTACTAAACTAAAAGTGTATTTCCCATACTATGTCAACAGAAATAAATGAAAATATTAAGTGTTATAAATGCATTTATGTTAATTTTATGTCACCTTTTAATACATAAGAAAAAAATCTTTTCAGTTTTATAACTTTAAAACCAATATAAAGTACTGAACAGCTAAGATATCATTTGAAGATTCTGATATAATAAAAAAACCACCAATAACAATGTGGGCACACAGTATAAAAATTAGAATGCAATGACATTCAGTTAATCATTTACATTCTGAAACAGAGTTAAGTTAGAAAACACTTTCTGCCCTGAAGCCATCAGTGTGAGCATTTTAATTCAGGGAAAGTTGGAAATGCTGAACATCTGTTGGATTGGTTGTGCTTACGGTCCTCATGTTTCATAAAAGTGGGAAATGCAGTAAGTGATAAATTACAGGAGAGGATATTGTCTGTGGAGACACGATCATCAGGTTTACTGCTCTGGCACTTTAAACTTCAGATTGTAAACTGGATGCTTTGGTGACTGAAAGGTTTCTGGATCATATATTAGCAGTCAACATTTAATTTAAAAATGAGGATTCTCTATGTCAAATCCTCTTCAATATATTATACAGAGAATAATATTTGTAATATCTAAATTAATTTATTCAAAGCATATTATACTGCATTTAATAAAAACCCCCAAAATCGCAGCATTTTGCTGGAATCTGTTACCATACACGTCCAAATTTTTTTATTACAAGAAGGTAATTTTCTAATTTTTTTCCTTCAGGTCATAGGTTCTTCATTTTTCAGAGGGAAAAAAAAATCTCCACAACCCACACCTAATTTAATCTGAAAGGTTATATATTTGTACTAGTAAAGTAGTATTTATTATTCATGAATTTTGTAATTGCATAATGTTGCGTCAGAAGATCTTTTAACATATTAGCTATTTTATTTCTGATAACTTTCCTCTCTAATTTAAGTAGGGCTGATATTGTTTTACCTTCTGCATATCAAGTCATTTTAGTCATAATTCTTTACAATTTTATTTCCTCATTATTGCACTGCAAACACAGAAAACAGGAAAAAGGTGCCCATTAGTCCCCCATATTGTCATAGTGATCCAGGTTATGGATGCAGTTTAAGAACATTTCATACAGTTTTCACCCATATATTTCTGCTGCACAAGCATCTACAAACTCCTCCTTTCTGCAAGCCATGCTAAATCTATGACTTCAACAACCAATGTCATCACAATCATTGTGATTTACCTGTTTTTCTTTCTTCATGGGTAATCTGGTGATGGTTCAGGATTATAAAACTTCATTGTTCATTCTCAGTATGTCTGCATGACTATACTGAATTTGAACACAGTGACTTGAAGACTCAGGAAAAATTAAGAAAAATACCTGTGGAAACAATAAAGTTGATCTGGTTTAGACTATTTAGTGATATTACAACTCTGTTTTAACTTCAGCATTACTGGGCTCAAAATCAAGACTGAGAGATGTAATTCTTTAGAGGAAGTAGTATTTTTTATCTTTTTTCTTTCCTTTTTTTTTTTTTTTTCCCAGGGAGATGCACTTTTCTGTGCATTGTGTTAGATAGACCTTTCTGCTGACACTTAATATGAATTGTTCAATTAAAAAGAGATGAAACCTGCCCTACAGAACTGACAAACTAAATTCAGAGTTGATGCAAATAAAAGTGTATGGAGATGACAAGGTTATTTACTCAGCAATGCATAGTGAAAACAGCGGACCTTTACTGTATTTAACTACTAACTTGACTGGCAAGTTTCTTTTGGGTAGACTGACAAAATTCAGATGACTTAAAATTAGAAGATAATAGATATGAAATAGGTTATTTCAATCCATTTGATTCTGACTGAGGTTCAATTTTTAATGTTTATTATGCTCTTGAATAACCTGAATAAAAATTTAGCTGAATATATGGTAATTAATGAATATGAATGTAAGTTGAACACACATTTTCACATGGATGAAAAATTATAAAAAAGAGTTTTTTGTTATAAAGCTTAAAGCAGCTTTTTAAGAAGAGTGAAAAGTTACCCTGTCATAGACTTGGTTATAGAAAAATATTAATTTCATGAAAGCATGAAAACGTTGCAGTAACATCTTGATTCTGGTAACTATTGATAAATATATGTTTTGAAGAGATGGCTAATACATACTCCTAGTAGCTACTACTCATAATGTTTGTTTTAGGGTTAACATCACTAAAACAAATGAAAGGGGTATGTTAAGTAATTTCTTTAAAATTTAGAACAACACATTTAATCCCTGCTGTTAACTGTAATACAGTAATAAATGACACAGATTTCTTTCTCTTTATGTTTCTTATTTCTGCTAGGAAGGGAGATCATCTCTAGTCTTGCTCTTCTCTAGCCTTCATGCAAATTATAAGACTGCATAGTCTCCACAAGAAAGAAGAATATATTGTATTCTTGTTCCTTTTATATGCCATAAACTTACCCATCATTTGTAAGATCAAGAGAAATCCTAAATCAGAAAAAAACGAGGCCAGGCCTGAGGTGCATTATGTAGTGGTACTAGTAAAGAATTCTTTTGACACAATTTTTGATCGGAAAAGAACAGCTTCATCAAAACTGAATCGGTTTCCAGACAGCAGTTCTGAAATGTTGTTGAAACATTGCCAGTTGAAAACTACTTTTCAATTTAAAATGTAAATGGTGGAATAAAATCATATATTCCACATAAAAAAAGAAAACATTTTGGTTTGACCTATAATTAGGAGACAAAATTCAGGTTAACAATACAATCGTACAATGACAGCCATAGGTGACTCTTGAACAGGTTGTAAGCATTAGTACTGTGGACATAACTAGTTTGTGACATTCTGAAACATGATAAAAATTTTCTGAAACAGCATACAGGTAAAATAGCTGCTTAAAACTTTCAAAGGTAACATCTGAACATGCAATTTATCACACTATGAGACAGCATTTAAGTGAGACCCAGCCTGAAATAGGTTTATTCTGCATTAAAAAAATGAACTTCAGAATATATTGTTAATTAATTAAAAAAACCTTTGATTCTTTAGAACTTACTGTCTTAAAAGATCTGATCACAGATGAATGTTTTAGTGAATATAAAGAAGATATAAATTTTTCATTCATTAAGAATGTTGACTATGTACTGTTTGATACCTGTCTTCAGAATCTTTTTATCATCATCATGATGATCAGAGGTCCCACAGTTTTCCTTTTTTGAATCCTGTTTTCATAGAATCATAGAATGGTTTGGGCTGGAAGGCACCTTTAAAGGTCATCTAGTCCAACCCCTCTGCAATGAACACAGACATCTTCAACTAGATCAGGTTGCTCAGAGCCCCGTCCAACCTGACCTTGAGTGTTTCCAGGGATGGGGCATCTACCACCTCTCTGGGCAACCTGTTCCAGTGTTTCACCACCCTCACTGTAAAAAATTTCTTCCTTATATCTAGTGTGAATCTACCCTCTTTTAGTTTAAAACCATTACGCCTTGCCCTATTGCTACAGGCTCTACTAAAAAGTTTGTCCCCATCTTTCTTATAGGTCCTCTTTAAGTACTGGAAGGCTGCAATAAGGTTTCCCTGGAGCATCCCCAACACTCTCAGCCTTTCTTCATAGGAGAGGCATTCCATCCCTCTGATCATTTTTGTGGCCCTCCTCTGGAACCGCTCCAACAGGTTCATGTCCTTTCTGTGCTGAGTAGTCCAGATCTAGATGCAGGAATCCAGGTGGGGTCTCACCAGAGCAGAGAGGAGGGGCAGAATCACCTCCCTTGACCTCCTGGCCACACTTCTTCTGATGCAGCCCAGGATATGGTTGGCTTTCTGGACTGCAAGTGCACATTGCCTGCTCATGTTTAGCTTTTCATCCACCAGTACCTCCACGTCCTTCTTCACAGGGCTGCTCTCAATCACTCCATTCCCCAACCTGAATTGATACTGGGGGTTGCCGTGACCTAGGTGCAGTATCTTGCACTTGGCCTTCTTGAACCTCCTGAGCTTGTCCAGGTCCCTCTGAACGGCATCCCATCCCTCAGGGGGTTTTCATACCTTCTGAATTATATCTGAATACATAGAGACACATCAAACTGAAGGCCACCTTAAGAAGGTTAAAAGTCTTTTACAATCTTAGAATGTCCATTTAAAAATTACTTATTATGTGTATTAACTGAAATATAAGAGCACTTCTAGAAGGAGAATAACTGACTAATAATGGATGAAAACTTCTTACAAAGTTTAAATATGCAGTGTGCTGTTATTGTAACATTTGTAATGAAAAATTCTGAACAGTAACAAGCTGCTTTTTCAGAATGTCCCAAATATGACCAGGTACAACACAAAATAGGGAAGGGGGAAAAAACCCACAACATGGAAAGCCTCTTACAGAAGAAGTTAATGCTTATGTACACAACCGAAGTTTTCTGAAGGTGACAATGGACCTTGGTGTTGGTAACTTGAATGCTGCTTGAACGAAAGAGAAAATTCTGACAGAAGGAAGAAAAAAGTAGAAGTCCACTCTGTGTCTAATGCAAGGGACTCCACAGGAGGCATGGTCACATGGACAGTGGCTACTTATTAAAGTCATATTAAATGTGCACCTTTATCCTCTGCATCCAGAGGAAAGGCTCAGTTTGTACTAAATTTGTAAGAAAAATTTGTCCATACTGCAGAAAAACATAAAATCATGGCTGATACTTCACATGCTTCCTCTGTGTACAGAGGAATGCAGTTAAGGACTTCATGGCCTGGAAAACAGGCATAGCTACAACTGCTAGAGAATTTAGGGGCAAATCATGTGGATCATAGGGATTCGGTGTGATGTTTCTAAATATTTTGCTGCATTCAAAAGTGCAGAATTCTGTGTTAAAATATAAAGCATATTTAGGTGGTGATATACCAGAAAGGTGTAATTTTTCAATGGTTAAAAGCTTAAACATTTAAAGATGTGGTAGAAATGGAGAATTAAGAGGTAAAAGTAAACGATGATATATTTGTAAATATTTTGACCAACAATGAAGCTGGAAAGAGAAAGTCCCACTGGCCGCTGCATAATTAACATGGGAAGATACATATTGGCTGGGGAAACATTTGTAGAAATCTGTTATCAGATTAACAAGCAGAGTTCCAGTCTGTTTACAACCATACTTGGGTGCATGATGACACAAAAGTCAAAGATTAAATAAGATAAATATGTGATATACTGTATTCAGCTATAAAACATCTTTTTATTTTTCTCCCCTCTCTGCACCCCCACAAAGTCCTCTGTTCTTTCCAGTTCTTATGGGTTCTCTCTTAAGGTGTTTTTGACAACATTACCACCATGATTTCTGGCATAGTATAGCACTAATAACACTTCTTCTTATCTTTCCCTGTGTTTGTCTTCCACAAGTTACATGGTTCAAACATAGGTTGCAACAAAAATGCTTCATAACTGTACATATACATATGTAAGCTTTTCTTCAAGTATTTCTGACTTTTTCTTAAACAGGACAAGTCAGCACGGAGATGGAAGGCCTACTGTTATGTACAGGTGTCATAAGGCTGAATCAGGAAATTTTCATTTGAATCCTCCCAGATGGGAATTTAAAAAATGTACTTCAAAATTTATCTGCATTTTTAATGAATAAAATAATCATGCTGGTGGAGTCTTCCTAGTTGTCATTTGAGACACTCAGCTTGCCAAAAGATGTAATTTCATCACTTAAAAAAAAAAAAATACTAGTCTTAAACTTTCTTCTTCAGAAACTGTTATGGGTTCATGGTCAAACCACTGGAAAAGTACAGTAAGGAACACGATATTTCTGGAATATCTAGTAAACAGCATATGTTTCAAAACAATAATATGTGCTGATATGTGTTTACAAAACCCCAGAAATAGGTTCTGTGACACTTAACTGCCCAAAGAGACATTAATCAAAATCAACATGTAACTGGTTAGTGCCAAGAGGTAAAACCTGAGGAGAAATGTAAGCCTCATTTTTAGGCAGGGTGGGAAGGAGGCAACTCTATCCACTAGGGCTCTGAATCATGGGTAAGGTATCTTTTAACCGGTTTTGTTTAAACATGACTAAAATAACTATTGAACTCTTACCTTCCACAGAACGTGTTCTAGTCTCCAGACTGTAAAAAGGAAAAAAAAAGGAAAACAGTTTTATCACCTCTGAGGAGCTGTGTTATTGGTTGGAAAAGAAATAAAGACTCAGGGGTCTAGAGAAAAAACAGATGACATCAGAATTGCCAGGAGGAAGTAGGAGAGAGCAAGAGAGAGAGACTAAACTGTGCTTCAGGTAATTTTAGTGCACTTTCATGTACAGAAGCCCAATACAATGGCATTTCATGCTTGATTGTGGAGTTCCTTTTGGGAACCACCATGATTTTTATTCCTTCTACTCACTGTAGTAAAATTAATGCTGGATTCTGAGCATATTTCTTTCACAAAGATGTAAGCTAAATGACAGATATTTGATGGAAAAAATATTTTTTAAAAAGATATAATAATAAGACAGAAAGCTGACCAATTTATACCTGAGCCTAAAATTAAAACTTCCTTTAATTGCTATGTAGAATCTTTCAGTATGCTTTGACAATGCTTAGATTATTTGAAAATCTCCTGAATTTATTCCTTTACTTCTCAAAATAAAGATGTCAAAAGTTGGTTTATTTTGTGATTAATGCTATCATCAGCCTTTCCCTTCCCTTCCCCTCCCTTCCCTTCCCCTTCCCCCTCCCCTTCCCCTTCCCCTTCCTGTTTTTTCTGTTGGAGTATTCATTCCTGGTAATAAGAAAACCAGGGTGATGGTGAATGCTATATAACTGACATTTCATTATTGTAATTCCCAAAGACATTTTAAGCTAATGTATCTTACTGTATTATGTGTGTCAGTACTAAAAAGGAACTATAATAAACCTTTGGTATGATCGTTTACCATCTGTCTCTGTCATCACCCTAATTTCATTGAATGATCTCATTTTCTGACAAATGAGGTCAGGTACAAAGAAACTGTGTATCTTACATGTTCATTTTCATAAATACTAATCATTCAACATAGGGATGAAAAATGGGCTTGTCACCATTGAATATGCATCGAGAGTAAATATCAGAAGGCAAGAAACACAGTTGCTGAATGTTGATTTAACAGGGTTAGGTCTCTGACTTCCCTTTTACTGTCAGTAAATAACAAGAACTGCTGCTGCATTCTATGCTTAAATCTAAGTCTGTTGTGTCATTTGCAATGACTGACAGCTGCAGCATTAATAAAGCTAAAATAAAGAAAAAAGTTTTCTGGTAAGTTTCTGGGCTAGGATGCACATGTGAGAAAAAGTTGATAAAATTCAGTGATAATAATCATATGTGTCACCATGGCAAAAAGATAGTTCTATCACTCAGGTGTGCAAAAGCAGCGCACTTTCTTTGTTTGGATTGTTTTTTACTATACCTTGTCCTGTCACGTCCTTTCTACTGGCAACACTTTGTAGGTTGGCTTTGTAGCTTTGTTTCTACTGTGCCAGAAGCTTTTAGAAATTGTAAGTTAATGTCTGGAATACATATTGATATCATTAGATGTGTTGTGCTGCCCTCTTACTCAATGGACACTGGGGTAATCCAACATTACACCAGTGAATCCTGCAAAGCAGTAATTTGGATTTACATTGGTCAGACACTGGCTGTCAGTGCCTGATCATAGCATAGGTCTTAAAAGGTAGAGAGAAAATGAAGACAAACAGTCTTTCTTAGAATCAGTAAGGTGGTCTCTGATGACATAGTTCATTCCAGGTTTTGCACCAGCTCCTGTCAGTACAAAGGAACCTGGGAGCAGTGGCACCATGTGTCATGCACGTAGTGTAACTGCCAGGTTTTTGGCAGTCCTGCTAGGTGGCTTCTCCTTTTAGGACTCCCTTAGGTCCAGCTGCACCCCAGGGAGTCTGTCACCCTGTATCTTACATAGCTGGTATGCACAGCTCTAGCTAACCCCTCAGGTCTCCAAAATCAGTTTAGAGCCTCGGGTAAATGAGCTAGGCCACGCCAAACTCCGTGATCTCTACCTCACTGTGCTAACACTCACAGAATCACAGAATCACAAAATGACTTATGTTGGAAGAGACCTCTGGAGTCTATCTGGGACAACTCTGGGATTGCTGAAAGCCAGACTTGCTTGTAAAGTGTGTGGCAAAGAAGGCATTCAGTACCTCAGCCTTTTTCACATCCTCTGTCACCAGGCCTCCTGCCACATTCAACAATGGGGCCACATTTTCTCTACTCTTCTCTTTTCCACTTACGGATTTAGAGAAGCCCTTCATGTTACCTTTGGCATCACTTGCCAGTTTCAGTTCCAAGCAGGTTCTGACCTTCCTAGCTATGCATTCTTCTGTATGCTTAGATAGTGTCTCTATAATCCTACCAGGCTACTTGTCCCTGCTTTGACCTTCTTTATACTTCTTTTTTAGGTTTGAGGTTTGTTAGGAGCCCCTTGTTCATCCATACAGGCCTTGTGACATTTTTACCTTATTTCCTGCTCACTGGGGTAGACTAGTCTTGATAGAGCATTGTTAAATACTCTTGTTAAAGCCTGCCACCAACTTTTACATCCACAACTATTTTTTTCTTGTTTGTAAGTACGAGGTCCAGCAGCCTTGCTGGCTCCTATGTCATTTCCATCAGGAAGTTTTCATTGATGCTCTTCAGGAAACACCTGGATTGCTTATGCCCTGCTGTGTTGTTCCTCCAGCACATAATGGGGTGGATGAAGTCCCCTAGGAGGACCAGTGCCTGTGAACATGAAGCTACATCTAGCTGTCTGTAGAAAGCATCATCCACTTGTTCTTCCTGATCAGAAAGCCTATAGCAGACACCCGCTACATTCTCACCCATACTGGTCTACCTGTGAATCCTTACCCATAAACTCTCAGTTGGCTCCTCATCCATCCCCTGGCAGACTTCTTTGCATTCCAGCTGTTCTCACATAAAGCATAACTTCCCATCCTGTCCTTCCTAAAGAGCCTGCATCTCTCCATTGCAGCACTCCAGTCATGAGCCATCCCACCACATCTCTGCAATCACAGCAAGACTGCAGCCCTGCAACTGCACACAGATCTCTATTTCCTCGTACTTATTCCCCATGCTTTGTGCATTAGTGTGCACGCAATTCAAAGAGGCACTCCAGCATCCTGATTTCCCAGAAACAGCCTGTTTTGGGTTTGAGTTTTTTTTTTTTTCTTCCCATAATGGTGCCTTGTAGTCACTTCACATTTGCTTATATGCAAATGCTTGAGGTCACCCCTCCTAAGCCCCATTCTGTTGATTTTGCGTTCCCTTTCATGCACATCGCTCCAGGTTCTTTACTTGTCAGCCCTGTCCATCACTCCATCAGAATGCTGCTGGTAACTCTTCCTTGTCCTCTGTGGTGGGTGTGCTCCTCCCACTTAAGCCATAAATTCCAGTGGGGTTTGTGATGGCTGCATCCAGCTTACTCTGGACTTGGGGGGACAGATGGCAACACGGTAGCCAAGGGCTGCCTGGAACTGTGAGCCAGATGCTTTGCTGGTATGCAAATATTACTGTAAGTCTATCATCTTGCTTTATAAATAGTGGGCAGCCCAGGGCCCGTTGAGCTCCCCTGCATGGCAGCAGCTGCACACCAGGATCTCCCCTTGAGTAGGGACGCCTCTCAAGGTTAATCGTCAAGGTTGAGAGATTTCTTGCAGCAACAGATACTCAGTAAGTGATTAATAGTATGTTAAACTTTGAAATCTTAGCTAAGCAATATAAAGGACTGATTGCACGTATATAATCCTTTAGACATAAACCGTTGACCAAGTCTGGGACTAGGAGTGGATCCAGCCACACCTAGACTCCTCTCTGAGAAGGAGTTTGGAAAGCAAGGGGGCCCTTTCTGAACCTCATGACTCAATGGGAGGGTCTCCTGGACAGTTTTGTCTGTCCCTGTCCTCTGTGCAGTAAATACTCATGTGTACCTTGCCACTGAGTCTTGTTAAAGCACTGTTGCATTTACCATTGAACTTTTTTAACTCCCTACTTTATATCAGTAAAGTATATTGTTGCTTCTCTCTTATGAGTGAAGTGCATGACTCCATCTGCAACACCGTCATTCCCACTTTAAAGCACACCTGACCAGATCAGCTATCCTGCTGGCAAAGATACCTTTGTCCCACTTAGTGAGATGGATCCCATCTCTCCCAAGCAGACGTTGATGCTCAAGTAGTGGCCCACAGTCATAGAAACCAACCCTGTTGCTGATACCAGCTCTGGAACCGGTTGTTGATGTGGTAGCAGTGCAGCCTTCTTAATAACCCTTTCCCCTCACCAGCAGGATTGAGGAAAACACCACCTGGGCCCCCATGCACCTATCACCCCTAGGGCTCTGTAGACACTTTTGATATTATCCAGGTTGTTCCTGGCAATATCATTGGTGCCCACATGTAGGAACAGCAGGAGGTAGTGGTCAAATGATTGGACAGGCCTTGGCAGTCTTTCCACAACATCCTGGGTCTGGGCCCCAGCAAGCAGCAATCCAGTGCTGTTGTTTACTGTTGCAGTGCTGTTCATTTGTGCAGAAAAAGTAGCCAGATTTCAGTGCTGGGTAAAATGATTACCAAGTAGCTTATCAATCAGTGTGAGAGTTTGGGTAAAAGGCATTGCAATGTGATAAATATCTATCACTGTAACCTTGGCTTTCAATCAAGACAGTAGAAGTAGGAAGAGATTGCAACTTCATCAGAAGGATTTGATATACTTTATTACAAAACATTGTAATACAGTGCAAATAATAAAAATTAGTTTTTCTTATTGTTATGCCTCCAAAACCTCTTATCAATCTTTGGTTTCTGCAGTAGATCTCTTTTCTAAGTTATCAATTTGATTTCTGAACACATTACAGGGTTTAGTATTCTCAGTTAAAATAATGCTCCATACATCAATCAGTTTGCCTGAGAGATCACATTTCTCTTAAGGTTTTTTATCATGGTGAACCAGTTTCTTCTGTGATGACTTCAGAATAACCTTCTGTAATGATGGGTTAAAGGCAAGTTTCTTATTAGCCAAGATACTCAGGAAGGTGTTTAAAACCACAGAGTAACTGTAAACCCCTAACATTTGGGAGGCATGTTGCCCCAAGAGTGGCGCAAAGGGCTGTTGAGTGCCCTTAATTTGCTGAGCAGTGCACAGGTCCTGTCCCTGGACCTGCCTGTGAGCAAAGGTTTGGTATGGAAATGAATTCTCAGTCATTGGAGTCTGGGCATGAGATGCATCACTCTTTGGCCTTGTAATGACTAGAACTTGGTGACCTAATGCCAACTGTCTATAAACAGAAAATAGCTTTTGGGAATATATTAGCTTTCCAGCCCTGTTAGACAAATGCATTAATAAAAATATTTGTCGACAGAGCTTTTCAAGGGTTATGCCTGCAGCTGGAAAGTTTTACTGATTCTGCTATTCCTACTTCTCAGATCCCTTACTGTTTGATGCCAGGATGAAAATCATCCAATGACAATGCTAAGTTAAAAGAGTAAAGAGGGAAGGAAGTCTGAATCCTTCCTACTCACACAATGACACTAGCTCATATATGTTTTAAAGAAAGATGAATGTTAAAGGAATGGGAAAAAGAATCTATAAGGCTAACATTTAATGTGATTATTCTTTATTTATCATAATCTTGCCTAAAAGTTAAGTAAAATAGTCTTTGACTTCTCCATTTCATTACACTGTATTTTACAATGACTTTATATTTCCTGTTCTTCCAAAACTGTCCATGACTAACCATTTGCTAAAATGGAAGAGTGACTGGCATTTTTTGTTTCTTACCTTCAAATATATTGCTAGGCTACTTTTTGTAGAGTTAGTACTTTCTGATAATTGAGCTCCACAAAGAATGTCAGACTCCATAAACATTGGTTACTTCAGTCTGCACCTCTGTAGTAATTTTCCATGGTAAGGTGTTGCCCTTCCTAAGCAATAGGATGGCCAGCTGTGAAGAAGAGAAAGTGACTCTCAGTTCTTCCTGCCCACCTGCAGTGTCCTGAAACATTAGCCTGAGGGATCATGGATGTTTTCAGGCAAGGGTATAGGTACACAGTTCAAAGCTTCAGTCTTTCTATATGCTTTAATCGTGTTAATGGCATTAAACCTATATTAAGGCAATAGGAATGACTTTCTGAAAGGCAAAATTTTAGTTCCTCATCATCTACAGGAAATTGTAAAAGCTTCATTTTGATAGGGAAATGGGTATGTGTAATATCAGTCTTAAATAGCAGAAACATTACAAGGTCTTGTAACTTTTATGAATACATGCAATTTTTCTGTGAAGCGTTTGAGAGGGAAAATTAATCCACCTGTAGTACTTAATGCTAATATCTCAATGTGACTTGAAGTGCTGATGCTTGCACATCACCAGTGCTAACATAATAGAATTGGAGATAGAAACATAAAGCTTTGCTTTGCTGTTTAGTCATGCAACCTGAAGCAATTATTGCTGTAAATTTTGCTTTGAGACTACAGCAGCTGTGAAGAAGAGCTCAGTTTGGGGCTAATCCTGAAAGATGACTGATACTTGTAAATCCCCTGGTGCACAGCAAGTGCTGTTCTAGGATCTAGCCCTTTGATCATGGCCAGCATCTCAAATGATGCGAGAGACAAATTTGTAGCTTTTCAAGATGGAGAAAAACATGTGTATTCAATTAAGGGAGGTAGTTTTCTTAGAAAAACTTTGTGGAACAGGACCTGGGGTAATTAACTTGTTTGTGAATTAAAATGAAGTTATTGAATAAATTGCTTTGAAATTTCAGAATGAAGCTAAGGTTAATGAATTTTTTATTGCAGATTGGAAAGAAATAATTGAAGGAATTGCTTCTGATGTCTTGCAAAGGAACTTGTTCTAATTAATTTGTTTTTATTGCAAATAAGAATGAAATTAGTGAATGGATTTGGCTTTTTGGGGGGTTAGGAGTAGAATTGATTGGCTTGTTTTTAGGATCTTAAACATTGCTGAAAGGAATTAAATTGTTAGATGAATTACTTTTGTATATAATTGATCCCAAATAATGAAACGTTCTTTGTCTTTGTTTCAGCACGGAGAAGAAATACTGTAACTAAAATTACTGCTTTTGACTTTTTAGTAGAACAATACTGTTTGCAGTGTATTAGTTTGGGACATTTTTTTACTCAGGTAGTAGGGCCTTGATCCCCAAAACTTTTTTGATGAAAACCTCTCTTACAGTGGTATTTGTGCTGTCAAAACTACAATTTGCTAGTGTTAGCTATCAAAATCAGGGTGTCGTGGTTTAACCCCAGCCAGCAACTAAGCACCACGCAGCCGCTCACTCACTCCCCCCCCACCCAGTGGGATGGGGGAGAAAATCAGGAAAAAGAAGCAAAACCCATGGGTTGAGATAAGAACAGTTTAATAGAACAGAAAAGAAGAAATGAATAATGATAATGATAACACTAATAAAATGAGAACAGCAATAATGAAAGGATTGGAATGCACAAATGATGCGCAGTGCAATTGCTCACCACCCGCCGACCGGCACCCAGCTAGTCCCCGAGCGGCCATTCCCCACCCCCACTTCCCAGTTCCTATACTAGATGGGACGTCCCATGGTATGGAATACCCTGTTGGCCAGTGGGTCAGCTGCCCTGGCTGTGTCCTGTGCCAACTTCTTGTGCCCCTCCAGCTTTCTCACTGGCTGGGCATGAGAAGCTGAAAAATCCTTGACTTTAGAATAAACATTACTTAGCAACAACTGAAAACATTAGTGTTATCAACATTCTTCACATACTGAACTCAAAACATAGCACCGTACCAGCTACTAGGAAGACAGTTAACTCTATCCCAGCTGAAACTAGGGTATTTATATGACCCTTTTTAATCTCAGATCAAAAAGCTCCTCTTGAGTAAGCTTGTTCATTTATTTTTACATACATTTTCGTTTCAAAGTACAGGAATCATATTCCCCACATATAAAAGTTGATCTGTGATAAAAGGAATGCTGTCTGTAGATAGAAATGTCAAATTCTTCATTCATCTAAATAACAGACATGGAGTCAGGTCTTTTCTCCAAGTCTTAGGACTTTCTGATAATCAATAAGGTAGACTTTCTGTAGAGAAGAAGGATTCCTAGGTGACAAATTCTTGACAATGGCTTTGTACTGCTTACTTTATATGGGTAGTGGAGTGTGCAGTTGTGTAACTGTTCCTTGTGTATTTATCACTGTTAGTTGAACTAGAACTCTCTTTGTTGGATGAATTACAGAGCAGTACTTACATTAATAACTTTTTAAGGTGCTATATCATTACTATGGAAACAGTGCTAGAAAAATATTCAAGACAGAAAAGAAGCCCAAGCTCTTCCCCATCTATCCCAGGATGAAAAAAAAAAGAAGGAAGATAGTTTTGTCTGAAGCTCTGCAATGAATTTTTCTCAACTCAGTGAGAGTTTGACTTCACATTAACATAATCTTCATCCCTTATGGGTAGAAAACAAATTAAACAAAATATCTGCATCCAATTAACATAGCAATGAAAAGGAAACATATCCCACATGTGCAATGATCACCCTTGAAAACTGACAATTATGTTTTGTAACTATATTGTCTATTATGAGAGTAAGAGAAACTGGAAATCATGTTCTTGTATGTATGTTTAATTAAGGCATCTAGCAGCTTTCAAAGAGAATGAATTCTAATTGATATAAGCTCTTATAAGAAGATCCAAATGTTCTGTTGAAAGCAGACATTGGAAAAAACAGATTTTAAAGCTTTCCAATATTTAGTTATTACTGACCACCTTCTATCTCATACTTATTAGCATACAAATATGGGCAGAGGCCAATGGCTTGCTGCTAATTCTTAGCCTTGGGTTCAGATGTCCAGCAAACTTACTTCAGTTCTTAATTACCAACGCTCAAACTGAAGCTTCAGTGTAATATTGTGTTTGGTGAAGTCACATTGATTTTGAAAAGATCTGAAGATTAATTTCATTGATTTAATTTATGGTTAAAGTGGAAAGTTTTAAGCTTCATGGAGATTATAGGAACCTAAACTTATGTTCTACATTTCTTGCTGTTCTGATCTTTTTTTTCTTCTGCAATATATCATGCAGTAGAATACATTTATGTTATTTCTCTATGCCCAGAATCTATCTCTGTCTCTCTCTTTCTCTCTCTTTTTTAATAGTTAACTTGCATTTGGCGATTTCTGACTTGGGCAATATTTAACGTTAAGTATCTCATTACTTGTCTAAGGTTTACAATATTTCTAGTGTGAATTCAGTTATTGATTTGTTATTGTTTTCATTCTCTGTTACATTTGTGGATCAAATATGAGTAACACAACCCCTCAAAGACAATAAGCTGGTATGCAAACAAGTTTAAAACTATTCTACCAAAGCACTTCTCAGTATGCACTGAAATTTGCTTGACACATTTCCAAAATCTGTGGGATAAAACATAATTTGGAAGATATGACTGTCCAGATAAGCTTTATAAATTTAATAACAGACATTCTTTTGCTTTTGTAGAAGATCTCTCCCTCTCTCCCCTGACCTGTCCCTCCAGGAGCATCATGCATGTCTACAACACAGGAGGCTGAGAAAGTTACTCCTGTCTGGAGTGTATTTTAAGACTGAGGCCCACCTTATTCTTTTTTATTGGATGTATCCTGCAATACATGCATAAAGTTAGAACAGTACTATTTAAGCCAAAAAAAATCAATCACTCAAAAGCTGGGAGATGCAGAATTAGAATTACCGTGTTTCAGCCATTTTATTTGTACACATGTAAACATAATTTCTTAAATATAGGATAATGTGTCACCTTTTCTGCCAAATGTCTGCCATAAATAGGGTTCAGGTAATGGGATTTTGTTGATGAATTTGGGGTCCTACGCCCTGTTTGCTGAACTCTGTGCAAGCTCTACTCTATAGCAAAGATAGGTGGGCTGTGGAAAGAATAGAAGGTTCTGGTGAGATCCCACCTGGAGTACTGCGTCCAGCTCTGGAGCCCTTGGTGCATGAAAGACATGGACCTGTTGGAGTGGGTCCAGAGGAGGGCAATAAAAGTGATCAGGGGGATGGAACACTTCTATTAAGAAAGGCTGAGAAAGTTAGGGTTGTTCAGCTTGGAGAAGAGAAGGCTCCGGGGAGACCTTATTGCAGCCTTTCAGTACTTAAAGGGGACCTATAAGAAAGATGGGGAAAAACCTTTTAGTAGGGTCTGTTGCGATAGGACAAGGGGTAATGGTTTTAAACTAAAAGAGGGTAGATTCACACTAGATATAAGGAAGAAATTTTTTATGGTGAGTGAAGCAGGGAGCCATCAGGAGACGTGAGCCGAGTAACAACAGGACACCGATACGGTTAGAGTTGTTCTCCCTTTATTGCCCAAATAGTGTGCTTATATACTTTGTTAAGCTAAGCATCAGCTGTCCACGTGCCTAGTTACACTTAATGATTGGTTATATCAACACTGTACATGCGCATAAACATAAGACATAGTTGGTTATACTAACTAAAACATGCGAAACTTGTCTCAGTCTAATTGGTCAAGATAAACTGCTGAATTGAGGTTCTTTGTGCTAAGTTCCCTTTATCGTGGAATGCGCACCTGTGTTCTTCTAACTGGTATCTTTCCTATTTTTGTCTTCTTGTTTATTCTGTTCAAGGCCTTCTAAAGGCGTCTGGAATGCTCTTGTGACTGTTAGCTAAATATGTTCCCACAGGTAAGGGTGGTGGAACGCTGGAACAGGTTGCCCAGAGAGGTGGTAGATGCCCCATCCTTGGAAACATTCAAGGTTAGGTTGGATGGGAGACTGAGCAACATGATCTAGTTGAAGATGTCCCTGCTCATTGCAGGGAGGTTGAACTAGATGACCTTTAAATGTCCCTTCCAACCCAAACTATTCTATGTTTCTATGATTCTATGTTTCTATGTTTCTATGATCTGGTCCAGATATCTCACTGGGACCAGGGAAATTTGGAAAAGTTGTGGTGTAAGCAAAGATCTGATCAGCCCAAGCCTGGAGTAAGCTTACACAAATGTAAGCTTTGGAGACCTGTACAACAGAATTGTTGTTAAATTAACTGTTGTTAAATCAACCGTTGAACTGTAACCAAGGATGTGTTCTGGAAAAAAGTTTGACAACTTCTATAATGGGTGGTGCTAATAATCCTACTTATAATTCACCTTCATTTGGAAGAGAAAATGAGTAGATCACATTGTGGCATTAAAGTAATGTATCATGACTTCACAGATTCTTCTCTTGCATTTCACGTTTGTGTCTTCACACTGCAGAACAGTGACGAACAAAGACTTCTATTAAGAGAAGTTCTTTGCAGATTTGTGTAAGGGACTAGAGCAAGTAGGACTGTAGGCTTGCCTGTTTTTTGATCTTTCCTAACAGCCCAGTATTGGCCAGAAGTGAGGATTGGATTGGACTAGATGGATCTTGTACTTCCATCACAACTGGGAAGTAACAATATTGCCCGCCTTCCACTACTGCTTGTAGCTTTCTCTCTGAGTTGTGTGGTAGCTGTGGACTTATTTTTGCTATAGTGGTAAACCAAGAGGGGCAATCACTTGATCAGCACTGAAGAAGGTGCCTCAGTTGTGCATACTGTAGAGGTGATCTGGTGTCTGAACCTATAAGGATAGGTATGTTGTATAAATATTTAATCTTGGTTTCTGACTGTGCGATACAATCAAGTTGTAGCTTAAATTTATAAAGTCTGTAGGACAACCTATGCCCCTGTATAGCCTATAGCATCTGTGCTTCAGCTGCTAGAAGGTTAGGTACCATAGAGTACCATGCAATTCTTCTGCGTTCTTTACTGAAATCAAATGAGCTGTCTTTAAGATCTTAGATGCTTAATTCATTAATGGTATTAAAGAGTTTGTACCATAGCCCTGCTACAACTTGCAAGAAATGAAAACTTGTTGTTTGTTCTTCCTGAGGTGTAAAATGCAAGCTGACTAGATCTAAAGAAAAAACAGCACCATGCTCACTGCATTATAGAAGTCTTGACTCACTCTCACTGTAAGCAGTTTTATCACTTTAGACTATTTCTACTTCACAATTTTTTTCTGAGTATCCCTCAGTTAAAAATATTACTACTATGGCTTGCTAATGGAGTTAAATGTACCTCTGAATATTAAATGGGAGAGGGAAGTAATATTACACCCATAGTTACTCTCTCTTATTCATTACACTTTTGATATTTGGTACTAGAAAGTATGAGTGGCAGATTATGTACAAGGAAGCTCACACTGCAATAGGGATAGAAGAGAATTTATAGACTATGGAAAGGGAGGTGCCACAGCACCTTTATCTAAAAATATCTCCTGGTCTTGTTGCTGAAATAGTCAGTTACAAAGAAATAGTAGTTGTTTGTGTTGTGCTAACAAACTCTGATGCTAGCTAATGAAAGAACAACAGTATATTAAAGTTCCCTGTAAAGAAGGGGGGAAAAAAAGCAATATTTTTAAAACAAGGAAAAACTATTTCTGATGGAACATCTGAAAGATTATTTTGTACAGGTGATTACACAATGTCTTGTACTAGCCAGAATTAAACACATGAAGTAATAGAGTATTGCATAGCCAGCACACACAGACCAGGTTTATCCAAACTTTTCCAGAAAAGAAAAATAGAATGAAAATATACACTAAAAATGCTCTAAAATCCATAACTGTGTTTGTACTATTTTTTAAAAGTGCAAATAGAGAAGCCCTGATTCATTAAGCCATCTTTGAATACAGAAGATGGAAACCAAGAAAGAGGTTGAGGAAGATGTTAGAATCACCACAACATCTTTGATGAGTTTGATTAAATCAAAAGTAAGAAATACACCAATTTTTTTTTCTTAATTTAATTAACACAAAAAAAGAGGCAATGAAATCTATGCATCCACTTATATGCATAAAAAAAAATCAAAAAAGAATGAATATGTGTAAAGTAAGAAAATCTCTCTAACTACTTATTGCAAGGTTTGGAGTCTTTGAGCTGATCCTCCCCCTGCATAGACTGCTGTTCCAAAAAGGATTAAAAAGTAAGAGTATGACCATCTGAAAAATAACATATTTGTGAAATTAGAGGGAAAAAAAAAAAGAATGTCTGGTGTTGACAAAGGACCTGTATATGTTTCCAAACATAATTGAAATTCCATTCCTAAGTGTTATTCTCGCTTTTGCATGTAAACAACAGGAAAATTGGCTGGCCTTGGTTGTGAAATGAAATGGTCCTTGCCCATTACAAGTGCTTTGATTTTAAGAACACTTGCAAGTAGTTCGGGTCTAAACAGCTAGGAATCTACTCCATACCTACTAAATTTTATGGTATAATAGACCCATTAATGCACAGATCAAATTTCTTTGATGAGGTAAAATGATAAAGAGCAAAGGAGATGACAGTCTGCACTGGTTTTCTCTGGGATAGATTTAACTTACTTCATAGTAGCTTATATGGTGCTGTTTTGGATTTGTGCTGAAAACAGTGTTGATAACACAGAGATGTTTTATTTACTGCTGAGCAGTGCTTACACAGAGTCAAGGTCTTTTCTGCTTCTCACACTGCCCCACCAGCGAGTAAGCTGAGGGTGCACAAGAAGTTGGGAGGGGACTGACTCCGACTAACCAAAGGGATATCCCAAACCACATGATGTCATGCTTAGCAATAAAAGCTGAGGGAAGAAGAAGGAAGGAGGAGACATTTGAAGTTATGGCATTTGTCTTCCCAACTAACCATTACATGTGGTGGGGCACTGCTTTCCTGGAAATGGCTAAACACCTGCCTGCCAATGGGAAGTGGTGAGTGAATTCCTTATTTTGCTTTGCTTACACTCGCAGCTTTTTCTTTACCTATTAAACTGTCTTTATCTCAACCCAGAAGTTTTTGCCCTTTTACCCTTCCAATTTTCTCCCCCATCCCACTGTGGGGGCAGTTAGTCAGCAGCTGTGTGGTGCTTACCTGCTGTCTGGGGTTAAACCATGACACAGTCAAAGAAAGAACTTTGTTTTGTTATTATTTTGTTATAGAAAGATACTTTTAAGAAAACTCCTAAATTAACCAAAACTTTTGGAAATATTTCTCAAGCACTGCCAACTACTAACTGCAAGGAGTTGTACAATTCCTTGGAGTTACTTCTGACTGTGTTCATATTACAGGGGATAAATACAATATTAAAACTTTTCTTTTTATTACAAACATTAATCCACAGTAATGTAAAGGACTTTTTTAAAGCTTTTTCATTCAAAGACATGAATTAAAAAAAAAAAAAAAAAAGTAAAAAAAAAAAGATTTAAGGCTAAATCTTCTCTCAGTAATATAGATAAAATGTTGATATACAGTCATTTGAAACTTTCCACCTGAGGACAACCTTAGCATATAACTGAACACAGTGTTTCCATTCACCTTTGGTTATTTAGTTGATTATGAATCTTGGTTATTTAATAGACATAGAAGCGGTGTTGGAACTGATTTAACGAAGAAATAGTTGAAACAGAGTAAGGCATCTGTGACTGCTACCTTAATCCTGGTTAACCAGACCAAGTCCCAGAACCTACATGAGGAATGCAGAAGGGTTTGGTCTACACAGCACAATCTCATTTGGGATGGGAAAGCCTTCAAATGCTCAGGTGGGCTTCAAGGAAAGGTCTTGTGCACTTGGTAGGGCTAACACCTGAAGGATTCTAATGTAACTACCCTATGGTTGAAAGAATAGGTGAAAATATTTAGGTGATGTGCAAATTTTCCATCCGGGAACATGTTCATATTCAGGAAGAGAGGCACAGCAGCAAAAACTCACCCAAGGATGGACAATCCTTTCTGGTTGATTCTGGCTGATTCTCATTGATCAGTGGTTGGTTCTGTTTGGTGAACTGGTCAATAACAGTCTTTGGTGTCTTTTCAGACTAATGGGTAGGAAAACTGACTAAATGGAAACAGATATTCTTAACAAGTGGTGATGAGGGGGAATTTTGGAACCAAGCGGCACAATTATGATGAAGTCAAAAAACTTCTTTTTTTAATACCTCTCCCACACATTATACATCTCTCCTACTACACAAGATTGGATCAACTCAATATTATGCTAATATTTAAAGATGATAACAGGATTGATAAGTATACTATGTAGCTATTTTGATATCCATGAAAAACACGGGGCAGCATAAAAGAGTAGCTGAAAGTAGATGTCACCAGGAAAGAATTGTTACTAGCCAATATGAGACTATCTGTAAACAAATAACCTTGACATTGTTAGACACTCTTGAAAAGAAAGGAACAGAATGAGTCAGCTGGAATTGTCTGAGAGGTTCTTGGAGCTTAACAAAATTAAAACTGTAGAAGCAAAGCTAACATAAATGACTGTTATTCATCATTATATACTCAATCAAGGTCAGTACTTCCCTGTAGAGGGAAAAGAGGAACTGGCAAGTGTTCGACAACTGAGCTGGCAGAAGGCCTCCTCTACCTTTATACCAGCAGATTTCTCCTGGTCACATTCACCATTTCATCTCTCTGGGTTTAGCATATGTATTGGGTCTGGCTGAGATGGAGTTAATAGTCCCCATAGCAGCCCTCATAGAACTGTGCTCTGCATTAGTAGCTAGAGAGGTGTTGATAACACACCAGTGTTTTGGCTACTGCTGAGCAGCACTGGCACAGCATCAAGGCTGTCTCCCCAACATTTTTGCCCCCTCCCTCAATGGCAGGCTGGGGCAGGGCAAGATCTTGGGAGGGGACATAACCAGGACAGCTGACCTAAACTAACCAAACAGATATTCCATACCATATGACGTCAGCCCAGATATAAAAGCTAAGTAAAGGGAGGCGGAAGGGAAGGCATTTTTTGTCTTCCGGAGCAACCACCATGCGTACTGAAGCCCTGCTTCCCAGGAAAGTGGCCAGACATCGCCTGCTGATGGGAAGTAGAGAATAATATCATTTGTTTTTCTTTGCTTTTGTGCGCGACCTTTGCTTTCATTTTATTAAACTGTCCTTATCTTGACCCACGAGCCTTTTGTTATATTTTCTCCCCCCTGTCCAGCTAAGAAGGGGGAGTGATAGAGCGGCTTTGGTGGACACCTGGCACCCAGCCAGGGTCAACCCACCACAGCATACCAGTGAACACCATCTCTACAGGTATCGTTGGTAAAGAAAATAGATGATTATGCAAGAAAGTTTTTTCTCAATTTATTCTGTCAGGACTGGTGAAGCCTACTGGGATTTTTACAGTGCAATAGAGATCTTTATTCTCTATTCTAATGAACACTTGCATAAGGATAAAAAAATAAGACATTAATGTGTTTCTTGGTAGCCAGCCCTGGGAGTACAGCTTAGAATCTGGATATGTTAGCCTGTCTAAGTGTGTTTAGCTGTGTGCTGAATTTTGGAGGTTTCACTTTCTTCACAATAGTTAAACCATTGGTGTTATCTGTACAGGACAAGTACTAATAATTTAATCTTTCATATTAAAGAAGAACAGATTAATGGGTTTTTCCTGACTGCTTCTATGCCTGGTTGGATCCTCCTTGTTTTACCTCCATGAAGAATGATTTTTCCTTTGGAGTATATTCTCATTTTTGCCTAACAAACTTCCCTTCAAACTCCATGCAACACAGCAGCTGGATCAAAAAATTCTGCACATTCCTCCTGACTGCTTTTCCCCTCAGTAGATTGGTTCAGGTTAACAATGTTTGCCTTTTCATACAGAGCAAAATCACACCTGGATTAGCATAATTTGATCTAGGTGGACAAGGGAAGAATGTGGTTTTCCAATATGCAATAATATTTTAGAAAAGATTTTATAAGCAGGGTTTAAAATCAATACAGATGTACAGCTGCAACATTCACCTACGGGAAACCTCCTGTATTGTTTATGATATTTGTGTGAAACCAAACTAGACATTTTCCACTTGAGTATAACTCCATATTCTTAAATTCTTATTCTTAAAAGAGCTGGTGAGTTTGAGGCTAGTGACATGTAAAATTTAGATAGAAACCTATCTAGGATGACAGCTTTACCAGCTCACTATTTATTTCTCCCATTGTTATTCTCCTGTTAAAATGACCATATTGTTAGGTTAACATGGAAAATTTTTAACTATTTAAGCACGCTTATTAGGTTGCTGACAGCTATATAATGATTTGTATCAGAGAAAGAGAATCTCATTTAACTTACTCCTCACTCACTTATTCAATAGCATTAAGATTAATCAACAGCAAAAATTTTCCTTTTTCTCCTTTTATGCAGTGTTCAAGATGTCTACTTATCTAAGGTGTTGCTGTCTTCTCACTGAAAAGTTTTAGTATAACTCCAGCATTTCAACTGTTTCATTTGCCTAAAATGAATGCGTTCTTGTCATATTTTGTCATCCTTTTGTGAAAAAAAAACTTTATGGTATTGCTTCAGATTTTTAATTGATTTTTTAGATTGAGAGAAAAGGACTTTCATTCTCATCCTATGAAGCTAGAGTAATAAGTTTATGTCAGATACAATCTTTCTTTTATCGAGCGGATAAAAACTTAATTTGCCAGCACTTGTGCATGTATTTACATTTACCACCATGAATAGTAAGGACTGCTCATGGTAATAAAGTTAAGCTGTGTGGCAGTTTTTGCGAGACTGAGCTTTGTATGGGTCTGCTTCTGACCAGTTTTTCAATCCTGGAACTTTGTTTTTAGTGATTCTTTTAAAACAAAATATTAGTAAGTCATATTTTGGTGTGTGCTGAGATCTGGGAGTTTAGAATCTTTACCTGCAGTGAATTATGGTAACTTCCTCTCCCCACCCCTCCCATAACCTGTCAGAAAATCCAGCTATGGGTCTGACTCTATTCTGTTAGTCAACCACCTCATATGGGTTAGGAACTATTCGTGAGGGTGAGTAATTCCATAGAGTTTGTAGATGGAAAAAGAGCTTGGAATTTGATGTATCTATTTTAATTCTTGCTCATGAGGAGCATGCCTGCTTTTCAGAAATTAAGTAATAATTAGACATCTTACTATATTCACTTGAACATTTATATCTAACACAGGCTGTTCATTTAAACATAAAATCATGATTTCTCATGCTTATCCTGCTTGAAGAAGAAGAAATAAGGACCAATTCTACTTATGTGGTTTGTTCTACAGCTGACATAGTGACTGTGTGAGTGTTTGCAGCACACACAGCCGACTGCGCAGTGCTCATGGAGAGGCTTCAGCTATAGGAGATCAAGGGCATCTGCCACAGCCAGACACCATGTATACATATTGGTACGCATGGACATGCTGACACTGAAGTAAAATACACTTTGTAATAGAGTGGCCAAAATTTGCCTTCAGCAGATTCAGGTAGCCCTACTGTTTTCACTAATGTAACCAACTTTTGGTGAAATGATGTCAGATGTTCTATAAAAACAGCATACTTTCTTTCATAGAGTATCTTTTAATAGGAAGAGAAGAGTCAAAGAGATTCTGTACGACAGAGTTTTTTGTGCTTTTACAGCTTTTTTTTTTTTTTACAACTTTGTTGGTTGATTTAGAATAAAAATTAAATTTATTAATGGCCAATTAATATGCAGTTATTTGTTTGTAATTGAGTTTAAATAACTTCCTCCTTGGTTCTTGTGTCTCTGCTACATTTGCTTTAACAAGGCAAACTGCCAACAATAGAGAAGCCAAGCTCTTTTAATCTCTTCCTTTCAACTTTCTAGTAAACTTCTTTTGTAGTTATTTCAGTTTGAATTTCTCCTCCTTGAAAAGAGGTGTTCGGACTGAAGACATGATTTAGGTATGACATGAGCAAGGTATTGTCTTACCTAGGACTTCTGGAACAGTGTTTATCCTTTACATTTCAAAGGGAGACAGATATGATTTGTCTTTATCACAGCTATTTTTCATTCATGATTGAATCATAATCAAATGTCTATCTATTATCAATTGAGGTGAATTTTCAGAGCTTCCTGCAAAATGTAGAAAATCTTAAATACAGATTCAAGGTACATGATTTTACATACATTTTTATATTATTGACCTTCATTGCGTTGATCCAGCTCAGTTCTGTTCCCCTTATAAATTCAGTACCGGTCCTTTATTTTCTCTTCCTTGACTACTATTTTTCCAGCATATCAAATGCTTTACTGAAGTCCAGTTAGACATGCCTACTGAATTTCTCTAATTTAGGAAATCAGTTATAACAAAAAGCTATCAGGGTTAGTTTATCACACCCAGACACACACCTTTACTGTTCTTTTTTTCTCTCCTTTACTTCAATTTTGTTAATTATTCTGTTTTTCAAAGCTGGTTTTAAGCCTTGTACCCAAGCAATATTAGTTTGTACTTGGCTTTATCCTTCTCCTCGTCTTGCATGCAGTTTACAGTTCACCAGTCATATGCTACTTACTAGTTTTGACAGATCTGCTAGAAAATTGCACTATTAATTGTACAACGTAATGGGTTAGTTGTTTCAGAGCTGTTGGAAGAAAATACCTTCCTTCTCTGTACTCAGTTAATCCGAGTACATAAAACTGGACTGCAATTTATTTTGCTGCTGTCTCAAATCTATTAGCTTTCTAGTATTTATTTTCACATTATGTTCACTTTCCTTTCTAAAAAAAACACCACCCCCACAAAACAGGAATGAAGCATTTTTTTTTCCTGATTTTGAACTATATATTGATTATCTATAAACTTTGCTTTACCTTTACTGTATAACCACTTTGCCAGTAATGTTACTGTTATTTTATATGTCTGGAGAATATCTACCACTTGTGAAAATGTTAAAATCTAACTTGTAACTTTTGTATATATTTACTTACACCTTCTAAAGACATGCAAATTGCATTTTCACTTGACATCTAAACACTAATATCTAATACTAAATCTCTTGTGACCTGATGATAGGATGGTATAGGCAGATGATATAGATGGCTAGATAACAGATTTTACCCCCCAAATTTTAAACAAAATTGACAAGCAGACTGAGGTCTCTCAAATCTGTCTTTAGTCTCCATGCAGAAGCTGCCAACATAAAGCTCATGTTTGTATTTTGAGTGAATAAAATGTATGTTCAAATAATAAATAAAATGTTAAAAACACAGGTGTTGTAAATGAGCTTTAGACAGTTGCTGGTATGAACTGCAGATGTTTCCCATGCAGCTGTAGTATGCACGGCATAAGAATTCAGTCTGGAATGAGTTGTTGTATTAAAATTTGAATAGAGTAGTAGAATGGAAAGAATCTAGCATTTTATGATAAGTGGGCATTCCTTTGCCCAGCTTTGTAATTTGCTTATTTCTTTAGGAGATTCTTGGAATGGGTGGTCAGTTAGTACCACCAAAATAATGCTTTATAAATGTAGAAGATTCAGCTTCATATTCATACAGTTCTTTGTGTATGTTAAAGCAGGCATTGCAATAAGTTATATTTGATTCTTTAATATGTAACATAATTTATTTTATAAACATTTCTTACTTTAAGAAACATCAAGCACATCATGTGTAAAACTAATACCAAAATACAGTGGGTTTTTTGGAGAACTCATTATTGTAATGCATGCTCCTGCAGCAAGTATGTATTATTTTACAGCTATTGCAATATTATTTCAAATTAGTACAAGAAAATTGGTTCTATTGCATTCATTATTCTGTTACAATTGACCTGATCATATTCAGATTGTCTCCATTGTACTGTCTTTGCTTTCAGAGAGACAGCTTTGCTCTCAAAGAGATCAATGATGGATAGTGTGTTGGGAAGTTGTGTCTGACAGTGTTCTATAAGTTTGTGCTAAAATGTTATTGGAGCTCTATAGCTGGACAGGACAATATTATCTGTAATGCAGGGCAGTATAAATGAGCTACCAGTGGATTTTGCACTAACATTGTGTTTTTGCAAATCGAAAAATCTTTTGAACTTGCTTTGCATGTGCAATAATGACAGAGAGGATTAACAGAAAAAAAAAAGATATTTTTGTGTGTAAACCAGTCCTGTTTAAACCATGGGAGCCACATTAGAACATGGCAATACTTTAAAAATTTTGTTTGTGGTATGAACATTGTATATTTTGACTGATAATTTTGCCTTTCTTTATATCCATTTTATGCAGTTTCAAGAAGTTTTTAGGGTTCTTTAAGAATAATTTGCAGATGTATCTATATAATTTATAGCTGTCTGTCTCTATTACTAACATATATAATTGTTTGCTTTAATTGAAGAGGAGGTAATTTTTCAATTAAGGATACTGCTTTTTGAATATTACTCACTGAGACATTTTTTGGCAGAGGAAAAATTATAAATGGTGATACCTATTCAGGATAATTATAACAATCAATTACAGTAGCTTTCAGACTGGTACTATCAACAAACCACAGTGACTCAAAATGATAAATATGTTAAAAGTTTGATTCTTTTCTTGTAACATAGCTGCTTGAAGACCAATTTGAATTTACCTAAGTAGTACAAAACCAGTGTAAATGAAGTAAGAAATATTTTATGCTTTCTAGGGGTTCAGTCCTCTTGCCTGCCTTTCTAGCAGAACTCACTTGTGCATATACTTTTTGAACGACCAGTTTGTTTCCTTGTGTTCTGTTGCCCAGTACTTAGTTGGCTGTTCCAACTGTTGCAGTGGCAGCATGTAAACATATAATTGATTGCACGTCTAAATGGCAGGTGGTTGTTAACCATTAGGCATTTTCTATCTACAGATACTTATTTAAATTATTAGACATCTTTAAGCCTAATGGAGATTTTCTGGTTGTCCATTGGAAGCATGAACACACCGGTGTGGTGAGTTGGTGCCGGCTGGCAATCAAGCACCCACACAGCCACTCGTTCACCCTACGCCTTGAGTGAGATGAGGGAAGAAAATAGGAAAAGCAAGAACAAGAAAACTCATGGCTTAAAATAAAGATGTGAATATCAGTCAGAAATTAGTCTTGCAGGCAAAACAGACTCAACTTGGGGAATTTAACTTAAAACATTTGATTACTGATAAATATTGTGAAACAGACACAACAAACATTTAACTCTCGTGGAAAACACCTTTCCTCTCCCTTTCCCAGGTTCAGCTTCACTCCAGACACCTCTTCTGCCACTGTCCTTGTCTCCATTCCCTTGGTATCGTTGCAGGTTACACTAAGTTCCTTAGGTAAGGCAACGAGCGATGCAGGTGGTTGCAGTCTTCTCACAGAGGCCACCCCTGAAACCTCCTTGCTAACAGCCCTGGTTTCTTTTTTTTCCTAAAATACTGCCCTGTGGACTGCTATATAGCTGCACAGAGTTAACTCAGCCCATAAAATAGCTCAGAGCTCTTCCATCAGTCTTTGCTGTCTTAATGCTATTAATTAGTGCTTCCCAGATAAATGTGGTCTTTAAGAATTACCGTTTGATACAGGTGACTACACCTCCAGAGCTGTGAACCACTGCCTGCTGGGCTGCAAATAGTTCTTAATGAGTTAAAGCAGGTAGGCCATGATTTAATTCTTTCTTTCAAAAAAAGTAATTCTACTGAGCTCAGTGAATATTTTACTGATGTTTAAATGTTAAAATAGAAACCTCTAGAAAAGTATGGAAAAGGTCATTTCTGGTTACTGTTTTTTAATTTTTAAAAGGTTTCTTCCCTTTCCTCATACCCATGAGCACTGTATTTCTCTCGAGTGACTTCTGCAGCCATCTTAACTGTCTGTACTCACTAATATTTGTTTCACTGATGTTAGTCTCTCATTCAGCACTGAGTTAAGATGATATTAATGCCTATGTAACAGTAAATACATTTCACCGATTTCACAAAACATTTTTAATCCCACCTTTTAGGCAGTCCCAATATGTGTGCACAACCTGGTTTCAGACCATTACCCTATTTTTTATTAGTGTAAAAGGGCTGTATTGCAACTACAAATGGTGAGCTGCAAACAACTAATGCTCAGCTGATTAGAACATTCTAATTCTGAACTTTTGCTGACATAGAGATGTCAGCCATGCTGGTGTGTGCGTAAAAAGGTGAGACCATCCAGCAGTGATATGAAATGAACAGTGCCAAAAAATGGCTCACATCTGTGTTAGAACCAGAGTGGGCACAACCTTCTGCTGTACACTTCACCCCTGTACAAGACAAAATATGGTTAATATCACTTGAAGATTTTTTTTCAAATATTGAATAGTTTATGAAACACATATAATACATTATATGTAACAAACATCAGTGGTCTGTGGAAACTGGTGTGACTTACGCCCTCCAATCTGATTCCACTTTGAAGGAGAGAAGCTGAATCCAGATGAACCTGGATTGAAAAATGCACCTGCACAACTTTGTACGTACAAATCTCTGACTAATTTACATTTTAAATTATCTTGTATGTTTGCAAACGAGGTAATTGTGTGTGTAGATCACTAGTGAGATACCTTGCTAGCTGTTGTAGTTGTACATAATGAATAGAAGTAGGTCCTGTGTACATGTTTTTGAACACTGGAACTGTGTATTCTCAACAAACCAAAAATTTCAGAGGGTGCTTTCTGGACTCCACTACATTTTAAATTTATTTTAAAGCAAGAAGGAGTGACCTTGGCTAGTTGTATCAATCTGCTTCTTTACATGTATGCAGGATAAGTAGATTATATGTGGAAAAAGGATCAGAATGAAAATACAGCAAGATAGGATCTAATGTGTTGATAAACCACCCAAAGTTAAAAATACTGTGTTTTAGTTTTGAATGCTATTATTTACTTATAAAAAAGTAGGAATTATGTGTGGTGTTCTCCAACACAGAATAAGTGTACAGTTTATGCCCCAAGACATTATAATCTAGATGGTTATTGTTGAAGAAATTGAATCTTATTTTTTTGAGTATTGCTTTTTGGAGTGCCCATGTTCATTCCTGAGGACAGCATTTGCTGTGCATCTAAACAATAAATCTGAAAACACTGTGTGAGTGCAGGGTGCCTTTTGCTCATTTTTGGATGTTTGAAACATCTAGCAAAGTAAGTATTTGGTTAGCATGGCATTATATAGTGATAGTAGACAGTTTGGGTGTGAACAGACAAATTCATACAGGCTGTCTATGGACTATATTTCTTCTGGCTCTAGAGACTTTACTGGAAACAGTAGGGAAAAGAAACTGACTCTTAAGTAGTCTGTTCTTGATCAAAAGGATACTAAATGATTGTCTGGGGGATTTAAATAGAGTCTAACGATCTGATTGCTTTAATACTTTCATTTAAGAATGGATGCAACTTATTTCTATCTGTCTTAATATATGGAAAATTATATACAAAACACACAAAGCAATGTACATTGCTTTAAATTTTATAAGTATAGCTAACCAAGTACAATTAATAGAATAGCTGTATTCAGAGATGCTATAGATTAGGCATTTCGAAAGAAAAAAAGTTCAAAGCAGTAACAAAAATTAGTAAAAAGTTAAAAAATTAGTAAAAAGTTCATATATTCAAATCCATAGAAAAAAAGCTGCAACATGAATTTTGTGTCTCTTTGTACCTTTGAAAAGTTAATTGATTTTTCTGCCAGTCAGATGCACTTTATTAGTTCAGAAGTCTCTGAGGAGCAGTACAACTCTTGCTAAATCATGTCCAGCAAAGGAACTCACTGAGACTGCAATTAGAGCGTGTATGGTATGTGTATTTGGGATAAAAGAAGTGGAAAGTTGAAAGGAACCATGAGAGATCATGTTATCTATCTTCCTGGTCTGAAGTAGTATTAAGTATACTTGGATCATCCCTGCTACCGTTGTTTAATTTGTACTTTAAAAACTTCCAGTAAAGATTTTATAACCTTTACAGGCCAGCCTTTACCCTTTTTTGCTGTATTTGCATTAGACTTTAATTTTTTACCTGTGGTCCCAGAAGACAGTTATTCTTCCACTTTCTTTACAGAAAACTACAGTTTCTTTTGGATTAAAGCAGACTATAGATGTAGTCTCTCCTCATGATGCAACATCTTTTTTTCTTCTATACATTTGCTTAAATCGTTAACGGCTACACCCAAAGCTGAACCAGTACTCCAGATGATAGCTCCCTAGAATAAGTAGATCCGAATAGCTGTCATCAGTGTCTTACATATAACATTCTTGTTAGTACAACCCACAATGGTAGCTGCCTGCTATGGTGATTAGCAACAGCATTGCACTTCTGACTTATACTGTTTTATCTACTCAACATCTAGTTCCTTTTTGCAGTACTTCAGCCCAGTCAGCAATTACTGATTTTCCATTCTTGCATTTAGTACCTCCTTTCCAAATGTAGCTCTTTGCATTTATCTTCACTGAATTTCATCTGACTGATTTTATGCCAGTTCTCAAGTTTATGACAATATTTTTTAATTCCAGACTTGCTTTCTAAGGTATGTACAATGCATTTCAAATCAGTATTATTCTTAAAATTTTTTAACTGCATATTCTATTTAATTTAGTTACATAAAAAGGTAATGTTTCCTCCTAACTAATGCAGTAGACCTGTCCTAAAGAAAGCTATTTAGCATGATTCTTTTTTTCCTGATTAATTCACATTTGCTGTGTTTTTTATAATCTTACTAATTTTCTACTTGCATGCGAATTGCTTGTAATCATTCATTCTAACGTTATTCTAGGGACTGAAATACGGGATCACTGGTTTCCCTTGTTAAATATGGACATATTCCTTGTCTGTTTCTATTCTCTTAGACTTTGGTAATGTTAATTCAGAAAAGGAGTTATTTAGTTTCTTAGGTATGTTTTCTATCTAAAAAAGGAATAGAAAAGCATTTTTTGAATTACATGTGGTTAGATTTGGTTGCTTTGAAAACGAAAAGTTTGTAATAAATATAACTTTTAAACATAACTAGTATAAAATCACATATTATGCTGTTATGTATCAACAGAGCTATTTCATTAACACAGAGATTTCTTTCGCCTCTTCCTTTTATAGTTTCTTACCAGTCATGCTCCAGTATGTGAGAATATGGTGGATGCTCCACATACAAGGTTAAGCGTTAAATTTTGCTGTGAAATCTTACAAATGTAATAAACAGAACTGAAGGCCTGTATTACACAAATTGTTAGTAATAATAGATGATAATAAAGCTCCCAAAATGAAGGCTTTCACACCAGAAGACTGTTGAGATAAACTAATCCCAGCCTGCTGCTTGGTGCTTTCTGATAGTAGGATTCACCTCGTTCCTTAGCTGATATAATTTTAATTTTTTCTTTGTATTTTTTTGCTTTTCTTTTTATACTGTTTTTAATTTTCTTTTTAAATTGCTAAGAAAGTTGACTAAGATTCTTCCCCTCACCCATGAAAACAGTTGCTAACCATTACATTTCAAATTTCTATTTAAAACCTCCAGGCGGTAGCGGTTGGTACTTTGATTACTGTGCTTTGTAAGGTAAAACTCTGTGTTGACTGACTCTGATCCTCAGCTGGGCATAAGATGTTCCAGGAGCCTAACAGTACCTAAAAAAACCCCTTTCTGGCTGTCAGCACTGTGTATTAGACCCTGTCCAATTAAAACAGTGTATGGCAGTACCTGTCCTCTTCATGAACATTACCTGTGTTTTTACTTCAGGACTGTCCCTCTCCCTTTCTTCTGCTGGCATATGCACAGACATTGATTGCTACTGGAAAAAAGACGGGTCTTCCTGAGAATATATTCTTTTCTTCTGCATGCTCTGCACACTTCTCTTTTGCCAGGGAAACTGTAGATAGTATGTTCAAATTGAATTCTGGTCCAGTTCTGGCATCCAGCCCTCCCTTGAAGGAGCCTTATTGCACTGATTAGTGGATTGCCCAACACTCAATAAACCTCCATCTCTTAATTTGCTTTAATAACAAAGTGAGTAATTCTGTGACTAAGGAGGTAGCCAACTGCTAAGGGCAATAATCATCCCGAGAGCACCTCCCAGGGTGTGAAATTGTAGGTAGCCAAGTTTATAATTCATGCTAACCAATCTTCTTGGATGCTGCAGCCCTTCCAGGCAGCTCCCACTGCCCTGCCAGCTGATTAGCAGTGAGCAGAGGTACCAGATGGAGCTGTGTTAAGTTCATCTTGGATGGAAGCTGCTGTTTTTAGAGGTTACACCAGCCATTACCTGTCCATTACATTTATCCTTGGTACGTGACTACACTGATAGATAGCTGCTGGATGTACAACATTCAGTTCCTGTGGTGTCTGGCATGGTCAACTTTCTATTTGGCTGGTAACACAGGAACAAAGAAAACAAATTGGTGATGACTGTGGAAGTAAGACAGCTTCTCTGCGCTTGCAGCACTCCCTTGAGATACAATACAATTTTTCTAGTGTCCAAACATCTGCTTGCAAAAGGAAATGCTCTCTGATCTAGAGAGAGTTTATTTCTTTCCCCTATTAAATGAACTCCCATCATCTCATTACAAAGCAAGCTGAGGGTTTCTCAGTGCTGCCAACATTTAATAAACGACTGACTTAGCTGGGGAGATGTTTCTGCAGTTGAAACTGAAATCAGAAAAGCACAAGCAGGTCATTCCCTTCTACCTTATAGGACTCTAGAGGGCTCAGCACATGCAATATGCATTGGCCTACTGGGTCTGGGCAATGGACTGGGCAAGGCATTTCTCCAGGTCATCTACATCAAAGTGGTTATATCTAGAAAATGAACAGCAAAATAGTATGTTTGGTGAATAATAGTTCTAGTAAAGTCTGGTCTTAGATTTTTTTCTGATCTGAGTAATTACCTTATTGGTTTTGTATTATATTTTTCTAATTATATATATTTTCTAATTGTATATATAAAATATTTTTCTTTTCTATACTAATTATCTATATTATATTCTAATTATATGTATAATATTTTAATTACATATTATATTCTAATTATATGTAATTATATGTAATCTTTAATAATATATATTTCTAATATATGTTTCATATTCTATTCTTCTAATTTCTCAATATTTGGGGTTTAATGTAAATAGTTCATTCACTCAGCACTTGTATATGTAAGAAAATACAAGATAGCACTATTTGGCCATTTCAGAGTGCAATTTCATTCATATTTGTTTCTATTAGACTCTAGAAAAATGGTTTATATTGTCAAAAGTTTCTCTTTGCTGCCTCCATTTGTCTGACGATTAGGAGTACCTCATGTGCAGTGTACATCCAAGGCTATACTTTTTCTAGAAACATATAAGAGGAAACTTCATGGAACAAACCCTGAAAAATTAAATGTGCTAACATAGCATATCTAGAATCTGAAATAAGTTTGGTTGTTATCTAGTCTGAAAGATTGTAGATTTCTTTTTAATTAATTCATAAAATATTTTCCTGAGTTAATGCATCTAGATGTAAGTTATTGCTATATACTGCTTGGATATATGACAGATCATTAAAATGTAATGAAGATTTGAAAAAGTTCTACCAACTCACAGGTTTGTAGAAGAGCTTAATTCAGGTTTCATTTGCTCTTCCTCCAACCAAAATTGAAATGTAATGATGTAGAAACCCTCAGGATCCTTGTTTTATCATGGTATGCTTTGCTGCTTCCCTTATACATTGAACTATTTAAAATTAATTTAGGTGGCTCTAGCAGGTTATCTGCCAATATGCAAATAGGATAGATGATTTAATATTTGCATGACATCTATCTTCATTTTACATCAGATAATTTGTATCCCTTGCTCTTAACCTTACTGGCAGGAAAACAAATTGTATGACGAAGGAAAAATGCCAGGCTGACACACTGTTTTCAGCCAGAGCAGTACTCAGTGCAAAGTAGGGTTAGGAGTTTGTACAAACTGCATTTTGCTGGGGGGGGGGGGGGGGGGGGGGGGGGAGGTATGCAAAATGAATATAAAAGTAAATCCTGCCTAATATGTGCATTCAGAAACCATGACTGTACACACTGCTTCTAGTGGGGAAATTCAGCAGTGTAAGTGTTTAGAATTCAACACACGTTCTCTGAAGGCAAGTGAGAATAATGTATACATAGTGAACGAATTCAATGAACCGAGGAGTACTGTAAAAGTAGTTTGGTTGCCTATAACTTTTGAGGAGTGCCTAGAAACAGAAAGGCTGATCTTTCATATTCTGCATAACTGAACAACCAGTGAAGATGCCTTCTCTTACTGCATTTTACTTCTTTATATGCAGCAGCCTGTATTTTGGCATACTGATGGATGCCAATGGGAATGGGAAGAATGGGATGCCTTCCCACTCATGTTGAGATATATGTAAAGCTGAGTCATATCCAGAAGATATAATATCAGTTTCAGGGACAAAGCAAGAAAATTGCACCAGTATTTCTGCATGTAAAAATATTTTTCTTGTAATATATAGTAAAATATAAAGTATCATAACATTTTTTTATGGGAAGACAAGTGGGAGGACGGAAGAGTGAATAGGGCCAACAGTATTTTTTTTATTTTGTATATGTTTGTGTATACGTACACAGATACACATATATATATACACATACGTATATACTGATACACATACACTGAAATACTTCCATGAATTATTAATTAAATAGCAATAGCTAATGTAATGACACTTACTGGTTTTATTGACATGGCACTTGCTATTGGTTAGAGGTTGTATATAGCTGTATGAAGACACAATGTTGAAGGGAGAAAATAGTATTTGCTTTTCTTACTTTGGAGAGCTAATGATGTCAATCATTGGTGAAGTCTAGGGTACAGAAGATTTAATGTCTTCTAGCTCCTCAGAAACTATTTCATTTATGTAGCATTGTCGTGGTTTCAGCCCAGCCGGTAACAAAGGACCACGCAGCCGCTCGCTCACTCCTCCCGCCCCCTCCGGTGGGATAGGGGGGAGACGGAGGAGAGAAAAGAAAAAAAAAAAAAAACTGGAACCTCGAGGGTTGGGATAAGGGCAGTTTACTGGGACAACGCAAAAAAGTTACAACAACAACGACGGTACTAATGAAAGAGTATACAGAAAAGAGTGATGCACAGTGCAACTGCTCACCACCCGGGACCCGACGCTCCGCCACTTCCCCCACCGAAAGTCGAGAGCAGGAGAGCCCTCCCCCCGGCCCACTCCCCATGTATATACTGAGCATGATGTCACATGGTATGGAATAGCTCCTTGGCTAGTTCAGGTCAGCTGCCCCGGCTATGCCCCCCCACCTCCCAGGTTCCTGTAAAAATTAACTCTATCCCAGCTGAACCCAGGACATTATCCACCCCTTATTCTATACCATTTACATCATGCCCAGATCCTACATTTTCCAATCAACCGCTACCACTTTCCTTGTCTTATATATAGATATATATGTATATGGACACCCCCCCCCCCCCACACACACACATACAAATAGTATTCCCTTAGTCAATGGGTTATCCCTCCAATGTGTCCATCAATTTTATTTAGTCCATGACTTTGAGGCTCCATCTGTTGTAACACTTCTTCAGGATAAGAGAGATGGTGTGAGGTGTTGGGTTGTTGTATGCTGTCTCTGGAACTTCTGGCTGGTACATTTGATGCAACCCACACCTTTGGTCTGCAGGTCGAAGATGTTGATCTTGAGGAAATTGCTGGGCGCCAGTTCAAGTTCTATCACTGTTGTTCTTGGCTCAGTTTCAAAGTCCATTCTTCAGTCATTTGGGTAATTCTTACAGTAATACCCTTGATATGGCATATAGACACTATAGATACAATGACATACATTGGCAGGTTATTTAGCAGTTAAATATCATACAGCCTAGTTCACTGGCTATTCTCTCCCAAAATCAAATCTCCCTGAGGTACACATCGAACTTCCCCATCCTTCTGCATCACCCACCAGGTGTACCCAGGTCCCTGAGCAAAAACCACCCCTTGGATGGGTTTGTCTCTGCGTGAGGGAGGACTAACCCAGACTGTCTTTCCTAACATACTCCTCATGTGCACTACAGGAACTTTATCCCCTTCTACAGTATGTGGAAGTCTTGGTTGGGCGGGGCCCGCCCGATTGGTGGATCCTCTAGTATTAACTAACCAGGTGGCTTTTGTTAAATGTGTATCCCAATGTTTGAAAGTTCCACCCCCCATTGCTCTCAATGTAGTTTTCAGCAGTCCATTGTATCGTTCGATTTTTCCGGAGGCTGGTGCGTGATAAGGGATGTGATATACCCACTCAATGCCATGTTCTTTGGCCCAGGTGTCTATGAGGTTGTTTCGGAAGTGAGTCCCGTTGTCTGACTCGATTCTTTCTGGGGTACCGAGTTGCCATAAGACTTTCTCTTCAAGGCCCAGGATAGTGTTCTGGGCAGTGGCGTGGGACACAGGATATGTTTCCAGCCATCCAGTGGTTGCTTCCACCATTGTAAGCACATGGCACTTGCCTTGGCGGGTTCGTGGGAGTGTGATATAGTCAATCTGCCAGGCCTCCCACTGTTTATATTTCAGCCATCGCCCTCCATACGACAGGGGTTTCAGTTGCTTGGCTTGCTTAATTGCAGCACATGTTTCACATTCATGGATAACCTGTGCGATAGTGTCCATGGTTAAGTCCACCCCTCGATCGCGAGCCCATCTATATGTTGCATCTCTTCCCTGATGGCCCGAGGTATCATGGGCCCACTGAGCCATAAATAGCTCACCCCTACGTTGCCAGTCCAGGTCCACCTGAGACACTTCAATCTTGGCGGCCTGATCTGCCTGCTGGTTGTTTTGATGTTCTTCAGTGGCCCGACTCTTGGGTACATGAGCATCTACGTGGCGTACTTTTACCACTAGCTTCTCTATCCGAACAGCAATATCTTGCCACAGTGCGGCAGCCCAGATGAGTTTACCTCTGCGCTGCCAATTGCTCTTCTTCCATTGCTGTAGCCACCCCCACAGGGCATTTGCCACCATCCATGAGTCGGTATAGAGATAGAGCACTGGCCACTTTTCTCTTTCAGCAATGTCTAACGCTAGCTGGATGGCTTTCACCTCTGCAAACTGACTCGATTCACCTTCTCCTTCAGCAGTTTCTGCGACTAGTCGTGTAGGACTCCATACAGCAGCCTTCCACCTCCGATGTTTTCCCACAATGCGACAGGACCCATCAGTGAACAGAGCATATTGCCTCTCATTTTCTGGCAGTTTATTATACAGCGGGGCCTCTTCAGCCCATGTCACCTCCTCCTCTGGCGACATTCCAAAATTTTTGCCTTCTGGCCAGTCCATGATCACTTCCACAATTCCTGGGCGACTGGGGTTTCCTATGCGAGCCCGTTGTGTGATCAGTGCGGCCCACTTACTCCACGTGGCATCAGTTGCATGATGTGTAGAGGAGACCTTCCCTTTGAACATCCAGCCCAGCACTGGCAGTAGGGGTGCTAAGAGGAGCTGTGTTTCAGTACCAACTACTTCTGAGGCGGCTCGAACTCCTTCATATGCTGCCAATATCTCTTTTTCAGTTGGAGTATAGCGAGCCTCGGATCCTCTGTATCCCCGACTCCAAAACCCCAGGGGTCGACCTCGGGTCTCCCCAGGTGCTTTCTGCCAGAGGCTCCAGGTAGGGCCATTCTCCCCAGCTGCAGTGTAGAGCACATTTATAACATCTTGTCCTGCCCGGACTGGCCCAAGAGCTACTGCATGAACAATCTCCCGCTTAATTTGTTCAAAAGCTTGTCGTTGCTCAGGCCCCCATTTAAAATCATTCTTCTTCCGGGTAACTTGGTAGAGAGGACTTACAATTTGACTGTAATTTGGAATATGCATTCTCCAAAAGCCCACAACACCTAAGAAAGCTTGTGTTTCCTTTTTATTAGTTGGTGGGGACATAGCTGCTATTTTGTTGATCACATCCATAGGGATCTGACGACGCCCGTCTTGCCATTTTACTCCTAAGAACTGGATCTCCTGTGCAGGTCCCTTGACCTTACTTTCTTTTATGGCAAAACCAGCCATCAAAAGGATTTGGATTATTTTCTTCCCTTTCTCAAAAACTTCTTCTGCCGTGTTGCCCCATACGATGATGTCATCAATGTATTGCAGGTGCTCTGGAGCTTCACCTTTTTCCAGTGCAGCCTGGATCAGTCCATGGCAAATAGTGGGGCTGTGTTTCCACCCCTGGGGCAGTCGATTCCAGGTGTACTGGACACCCCTCCAAGTAAAGGCAAACTGTGGCCTGCACTCCGCTGCCAAAGGGATGGAAAAAAATGCATTAGCAATGTCAATTGTGGCATACCACTTAGCTGCCTTTGATTCCAGTTCATATTGAAGCTCTAACATATCTGGCACAGCAGCGCTCAGCGGTGGCGTGACTTCATTCAGCCCACGATAGTCTACTGTTAGTCTCCATTCCCCATTAGATTTCCGCACGGGCCATATGGGACTATTAAAGGGTGAGTGAGTCTTGCTGATCACTCCTTGACTCTCCAATTGGCAAATCAGCTTATGGATGGGGATCAGGGAATCTCGGTTGGTGCGATATTGCCGCCGGTGCACCGTCGTGGTAGCAATTGGCACCTGTTGTTCTTCAACCTTCAGCAACCCCACAACCGAAGGGTCTTGAGAGAGACCAGGCAGGGTAGACAGCTGTTCAATCTCCTCCGTCTCCAATGCAGCTATACCAAAAGCCCAACGGTACCCTTTTGGGTCCTTGAAATATCCCCTCCTGAGATAATCTATACCAAGGATGCACGGGGCCTCTGGGCCAGTTGCAATGGGGTGTTTATGCCAGTCATTCCCGGTTAGACTCATTTCAGCTTCTAATACGGTTAGCTCTTGGGATCCCCCTGTCACACCAGAGATACAGATGGGTTCTGCCCCTTTATAACTTGATGGCATTAGGGTGCATTGTGCACCAGTGTCTACTAGAGCCTTATATTCCTGTGGGTCTGATGTGCCAGGCCATCGAATCCACACTGTCCAGTAGACTCGGTTGTCCTTCTCCTCCACCTGGCTGGAGGCAGGGCCCCTCTAATCCTGGTTAGAATATTCGTTACTCACTTTTCGCACACGTGAATCAGAAGTCCCTTCAAGAGGATCAGAAATGTGATCAGCCCATCTACTGCATCTGGGGGACTCCTCACAGGAAACTGGAGCAGCAGTTTTCCAAGAAGAATCCTCTTTCCTGGTTGCTTTTTCTCGCAACTCCCGTACCCGTGCATCCAGGACATAGGTAGGTTTTCCATCCCACTTCCTCATGTCCTCTCCATGGTCACGCAGGTAAAACCACAGGTTAGCCCGTCGTGTGTACTTTCTCTCTCCTCTCTCTTGGGCAGAGGAATGCTTACTCCCAATAGCTGCGATGCGGGCCTGTACAGGTGGGGAGGAAGACATATCCACTTTGAATTGCTGGAACTCTCGGGACAATTCCTCTACAGCCGAGACACAGGCCCGTAGGGAGAAAGAGAGACTTCCTTCGTATTGCCGGAGTTGGACAGCCAATTCATCCACCTTTTGTCCATGGCCTTCTTTCCAGGACATTACTGCCAATGAGTTGGCATAGGTTGGTGGTGCACTTCGCAGAAACTTCCGCCACATGGGTTGTGTGCATTGGACATCATCTGGGTCTATGGGTGACTGCGCATTTTCTGGATCATTATAAATCACCTCCAGCACGGCTAATTCCCTCAGGTACTGGATACCTCTCTCCATGGTGGTCCACTTGCCTTGGTGACATGTAACTTCATCCTTGAAGGGGTATCTTTCCTTTACACCTAACAGAAGTCGCCTCCAGACGCTGAGGACTTGTGTTTTTCTCCCAATCGCCTTGTCGATGCCCCCTTCCCTAGACAGAGATCCCAACTGCTTGGCTTCCTTACCCTCTAATTCCACACTACTAGCCCCATTATCCCAGCATCGGAGCAGCCAGGTAACAATGTGCTCACCTGGGTGGCGGCTAAAATCTTTTCGCATGTCACGCAACTCACTCAGGGATAGAGATCGGGTGATTATTTCAGGTTCTGCCTCTTCCTCCTGTTCTCGTGATGACCCTGGTTCATCTTCATCTCTCACTGAGCGAACTGATTTCTTTGTGTGTTTCTTTTTCTGTACAGGGGCGACTGATACTGGCACAGGTTGGTTCTCTGGTTTAGCTGCAGTATCCGTCACTGCGGTTGGGGTAGCCGCGCTGCCTGTTGCCGGGGCAGGGGTAGCCACGGTGCCTGTTGCCGGGGCAGGGGTAGCCACGGTGCCTGTTGCCGGGGTAGGGCTAGCCACGGTGCCTGTTGCCGGGGTAGGGCTAGCCACGGTGCCTGTTGCCGGGGTAGGGGTAGCCACGGTGCCTGTTGCCCTGTTTTCCATCTTTTCCCCCTTTTCTCCCTGAGGGTGCTGCATAATATCAAGCAGTGTTTGGTAGATACTGGCCAGGGCCCAGCACAGTGCAGCGAGTTGTACGTCTTTGGAATAGCCACAGCATTTTTCTTTCAAATATTCTACCACTTCATGAGGGTTCTGTAGTTGTTCAGGAGTGAACTTCCAAGCCACTGGGGGTGAGAAGTTCTCTAGATACCTGCCCATATCCTCCCACATGCCGTGCCACCCATGAATATCCAGCTTTGGGGCAGATCTCTGGGTGGTACTCTTAAAGAGCTTTTTTGTAGCCCTAAACAAGACCTGAAACATATTCAGGAGGCATAGCACTAACAGCACAGTGGCCTGTGCATCCCAAGGATATTCAAAGTTCTCAAAAGCTGTTGTAATTAGTTGGAAGGAGAAAAAGGAGGCGAACGGACGGGGGGAAGTATCCCCCCCTAACTCCCCCATGGATTGGCTGTAATTACCAATAAAATCCGATAGAAGGTGCCCAAAGTATGGGAATGATATCACTGCCTCATACAGATACCAGCTTAACCTCATGACCAGTGATGTAATCATTTCACAAGTCGACATTGCCCAGTACAGCAAAATGATAATCCCAATCACTCTCCCAGAGGTGAGAAACGTAACTACAGGCAATACATAGAGCATATAAGGACCTACAAAACGCCACCATGTAAACAAATTAATCAACATTGTGACTAACATCTATTTATCTAATATAAGGAATGCGTATGACAAATTTGTTTCAACACGCTCTGGCCAGATCTGTCGTTATCTCAACCCTTCGTGCCCCACGTTGGGCGCCAAAAAGGACTGTCGTGGTTTCAGCCCAGCCGGTAACAAAGGACCACGCAGCCGCTCGCTCACTCCTCCCGCCCCCTCCGGTGGGATAGGGGGGAGACGGAGGAGAGAAAAGAAAAAAAAAAAAAACTGGAACCTCGAGGGTTGGGATAAGGGCAGTTTACTGGGACAACGCAAAAAAGTTACAACAACAACGACGGTACTAATGAAAGAGTATACAGAAAAGAGTGATGCACAGTGCAACTGCTCACCACCCGGGACCCGACGCTCCGCCACTTCCCCCACCGAAAGTCGAGAGCAGGAGAGCCCTCCCCCCGGCCCACTCCCCATGTATATACTGAGCATGATGTCACATGGTATGGAATAGCTCCTTGGCTAGTTCAGGTCAGCTGCCCCGGCTATGCCCCCCCACCTCCCAGGTTCCTGTAAAAATTAACTCTATCCCAGCTGAACCCAGGACAAGCATAGACATTGGATTTAAAGCAAACATGTATTAGTATTTGCTATGTTATAACTTACACAAAAATTTGATGAACGAGACAAAAAATACCCCCAAAATGAAGGATGGTTATTACTGTTAGCTTTGAAAGTGTCAGGGCTTATTTTCATCATCAGGTATGGACAGTGGTATGCATTTGTTTGAACCCACAGTAAAGATGTAGATAGACACTCACTGTGTGTGCAGGTTGGGTAAAATTATGAAGTGAAGACGGAGCTGCACAGCTGTATAGCTACAGCCACAGCCTTAACTGGTCCAAGTGACGGAAAAAGGCAAAGGAATACATAACTGATGGCAAATTGGTGGTGGAGTATGTTCTTATATCAAGTGTTGAGGTATTTGTAGTTGGTACTGTCTGCAACTGTCTGGAAAAAAATCTGCCTTTTTTTCTAAACCGTCTTTTTAAAGTAGCATATGCTGCAGTTCATCTGATTTCTGTGAGTATGAGGTAATGAGAGTAACTTGCTTGTCTGTGCCAAATGTTTTTTGAATAAAGCTAGTCATAAGCATCAGGTCATGCTGTGAAGAGTCTTCTGCTTTGCTATGAGGCAGAAAATCCCAATAAAGGAAGTTCAGAATAAGAAAAGGAAGGAGAGAGAAATATTATTGAATATAAGCCTACTATGTGGAATATGACAACTGATAGTAGGCACTACAGCAAACAAGCTGTGTTATTTCTGCTCACTGTCCCAGTACATGGAGGCACGGAAGGACACACTGACAGGGAAAGGAGATAAATGGAAATAATTAACACTAGCCAGACAGTTGTTTTCTTGTATATGGCCTTTCTTACAATTTTTAATGAATGCAATAAAACGCCAAAACAGTACTGTATATGAATGTCTGTTGACATGTTTGTCTGGCAGTTTAGCATCAAGTTTTTTTGAGATCAACATAACCATAAAACCCTTTCAAAAATCAGTTAGAGGAAATCACTTTTATTTTCTGGGCAGAAGATATCTATTTATACTGGAGTTGATGATACCAGTTCACACCACTGTGTTTGCTGAAGGCATACATAAGGATTCACATCCTATGGATGTGTCTGTGACTCAGTAAATTAAAAGTGTAATTGAGGTTGACTGTTCATTCCACTGAGTCATAGCAACTCAAACCAAAAAAGTTATTTAAGTCAAATTCACCTGATATCTCATATTTCAAGTGGGGTAAGTTGAAGTGGTACAAAGCATCTGAGTAAAGTTTCTGTAGCTGATGATTATGACAGTGTACCCATGAAAATAGTGGAGTGTCAACAGCAATAAGTTAGGCACATAAATAGTTCTCAGATTTATTTTACTTTTACTGATATTGTGATGTTAGAAATAGGAATTACATACTATGGATGCTGCACACAAATGTATGGCTCTAAATAAACTGGACATCGCCTTCATTTTCTTTTTAAAGTCCTTTTCCCATTCAGGAAATCCTGAGTTAATTGCCTAGTGAGTAGCATCACAAAAATATGTATTAAAAACAAAAACAAAACCAAAAACAACAACAAAAACAACCCACTGCAAAAACAAGTAGATGTGTTGGAATGAAACAGGTGCAATTCACAGGGGTTAGCTTTATTTCTTATTGCAGTACATGCCCTTTATGTTCTTGATTTTACCATGAGGAAATTTAGCATATGGTGGTAGAAGGTAAATCCAGTGGGTTTAACTATAAGGTTTTTTAGCTATAGGTTTTTATAAAAAGAAAAAATAAAAAAGTGATTTTTATAGTATGGTATTGGAGGGAGTGTCTTGGAAAGTTTCTACTGACTCATTTAAAAAAATAATTTTTTAAAAAGAAACCATAAAAATATTTTAGTAAAATGTTTAGAAAGCAGTATTTGAACCAAGCTTAAGAAATGTTCAGCTTTTCTATGAAATAAACAGCAGATTTTATATGATTAATACCATGTTAATAAATATTGATTACAGAATAACCTTGTGACAACTACAGTAATTCCACAAGTTAAACAATCGGAAAATAATTTGATCCAAACACCTTGACCGGATCTTGTTTTAAGAAACACTTGTACATATGCTATCTCCTCCCAGCTCAGTAAGGGAAATGATACAATAGCTGAAACAGATAAATCTTCCCTCAAAGCAACCTACCAGACTTTCCTGCTTTCTTGGCTTGTGGTATTTGAAAATGGCCAGAAAAAGCTTCCTGTACTTCACTTACCAGCTTTCATGAAATACTGCTTTCTGCCAAGAAATTAACATTCTTCTCATTTGTCACTGGTATACTAGAAAAATTATACCAAAAATGCTTTAGTCTTTTTACCCCCTTAGCTATGCACTCGGCACACTGGTGGGCTCCCAGAGAAAACACTGACTATTATCTTCCCAGGATGCTTCAAATCAAGGTATATATAATTTACATTCAATTTTTCCATAATGATTTTTCCTGTTTCATTATTCTTCACTTATTTCCTTGCTTCAAGGTTCTTCTGGTGAATACAACTTGAGGTGCTTTGAAGCATTTCTATCGTGTTCCAGTCCTGACTGTTCTTGCCCTGGGGAATCTAAGTTTGGTATGAAACATGCTTGCTTGGATGTGGTCAGGTACAAAAATACAAGTTAGTCTTCTCAACCCTACAGGATAGCTTCCGATTTTAGGAAAATATTAACTTTACAACAAATGTATACCTAAGATTTAGCTTCTTCCCGTTCCACAGGAATTATGGCAGAAAAAAAGAAACAAACAACTGTAATATTTGCCTCTGCTCAGGACATAAAACAGTAAATCCACATTTATCTTTGTCTTCCTCTGAGGACTACCTCTTAAAATGTATATTTCTCTTTCTTGCAGCAGGGACATTAATTCACTCAAGAAATACTTTTTGACTTCAGAAACCATAAAAATGAAAACAGTAAGGATAAATTTAAAAAAAACCTTCAGTGTAATTCAGACAAACCATATTTTAAAATAATTTTCATATTACTCTGATTTACATTAGCTGAATAAGCTGTTCTTTAATTCTTGATTAAAATCTTACTGATTTTATTTTAGATTTCTAATGCCAAATAAAGAAGTAAATATCTTATTACATGAATGTATATTAACCCAAACTAATTAATTTGTACTGTATTCCCACCAACAAACTGCTATCAGTGCTGAGGGAGCAAAAATACCTAAAAACAATCAACCACATCCCCAAATCTGATTTTCAGAATTATCATCTCTAGTTACTGTATGTAAGTTATAGTTGTACGTGTAATTTCTTCCTTATCCCTCAAGTTTCTTTCAATTTGCCCTTGTCTTCAATCAGACTCAAGATAATGCCGGTAGGCTGACCTTGAATTGCAGCTCTGGGAATGCCTAGGGCTAATGCATTTCTCCATAATTCATTTCCCTGCTCTTGAGATTCTTTTTGAGGGTTTTTAGATTTGTTTACCTTTGATCTATTTTCTGTTCCCTGTTTCACCCGTCTTACTTTGGGATCTCCTCCCCGGGGCTTCAGGTTTTGTTTTTCAGCTGGTGCATCCTTCCAGCCCATTTCACAGCTGTAGTTAACAATGCAGTGTGTTAATTCTGCCCATGTAGTGAGTTGCTTATAGGCATTTTGAGCATTATCACCTAGTATCTTGCAGATAACTCCTTTCTCCTTTCTATCCTTTGTGAGGTCCCTAGTTACTTTTGGGTGCTCTTCAATGGCTTCCCAATTATGCCAATTGTCACAAGCCCATTCTTCTTAGCAGTTGAGACTTGGATTCATCCTGTGTAAATAATCAGTGATACTACTTGCCATCCTTTCAACTATGCCAATTTGTCATGGATGGTCATGCACTTCACTCATAAGAGAGAAGCAACAATATACTTTACTGATATAAAGTAGGGAGTTAAAAAAGTTCAATGGTAAATGCAACAGTGCTTTAACAAGACTCAGTGGCAAGGTACACATGAGTATTTACTGCACAGAGGACAGGGACAGACAAAACTGTCCAGGAGACCCTCCCATTGAGTCATGAGGTTCAGAAAGGGCCCCCTTGCTTTCCAAACTCCTTCTCAGAGAGGAGTCTAGGTGTGGCTGGATCCACTCCTAGTCCCAGACTTGGTCAACGGTTTATGTCTAAAGGATTATATACGTGCAATCAGTCCTTTATATTGCTTAGCTAAGATTTCAAAGTTTAACATACTATTAATCACTTACTGAGTATCTGTTGCTGCAAGAAATCTCTCAACCTTGACGATTAACCTTGAGAGGCGTCCCTACTCAAGGGGAGATCCTGGTGTGCAGCTGCTGCCATGCAGGGGAGCTCAACGGGCCCTGGGCTGCCCACTATTTATAAAGCAAGATGATAGACTTACAGTAATATTTGCATACCAGCAAAGCATCTGGCTCACAGTTCCAGGCAGCCCTTGGCTACCGTGTTGCCATCTGTCCCCCCAAGTCCAGAGTAAGCTGGATGCAGCCATCACAAACTCCACTGGTAGTTATGGCTTAAGCAGGGGATGGTGGGGGGAAGCACACCTGCCACAGTCCTTCAGAGCAGATATATTTGTTGACTCTCTACCTCCTTCTGTGGCTCTATCCTGTTCTGAGCTTTTCTTTGATGGAGAGAAGCCTTTGGGACTTTGTTAATTGCAATATACCTTTCTTGCATCACCTGTTCTAACTAGGTTTCCTCTGTAACACAGAAACGAAGTAGAGATATATTGAAGACATGCTATGGAATTAACCCCACCAAAATCTTAATGAGGGTAGGCAAGTTGTAGTCTTAAATACTAGGCCTTACTCTAGACCAAAACTTATTTCAGAATGGAACTAAAGTGCAACATAAATTTGGCAGTGTTAGGCTGCTTTATATTTTTAGATGTCGCAAATAGAGTACAGTAGGAAAATAATGTTGTATAATAAACCTAGTAAAACACAAAAAGTAAAGGGAACAGTTCATCTTTTCCCCTAATAAGCCACATTGAACTCATCTTACATTAATTCACACTGGAGCTTTTAATTTTGAAATATGCTGAGGACTCCTTAAAAACTGCAGGACTAAGGATTTCTGACTTTCATATGATCCATCCTGCTCTTCTTGAAAGTTCACTATATTGGAAAATATGATGGGTGTGGCTATAAACCATGTCTAAATCTTCTCGTACAAGGTTTAGCTAGATAAGACAGTCTGGTTTTGATTAGAAAGGTGGTTTTGTTTGTTTGTTTGTTTGTTTGTTTGTTTGTTTCCAGAAGTTGAACAGAGTACCAGTGAGTGTCTCAAAAACACTTCAAATAATTTAGATAATTTACGCTTAATTTCATTTTATTGTTTTTAGCTAGATTCACAAACAGAACTGTTAAATTCACTCTTTAAAGCAGCGGTCATCTCATTTTACATTTTGTATGGTTCTAAGTGCATTGTTATATAATTGAATAAAATTATTTCCTTCTTTATACTCATGTTTCAAAAAATGTAGAAAACTAAAGCTTCTCTAAAGATGTTTTGGGCTTATTTTGAGCAGAAAATATTTGTACACATTAAAATCTTGAAAACTTTCTCATATTCTTCCATGAATATTCACTTCATGGAATAGTCTCAGGGAAACTCCTGGCCTTATGAAATACTTTGGGATCAATCTGTGATTAAGACCCTGTGCATTCTATTTCCATGATTTATTAAAAATTTAGAATTTGAATTAAAAAAATCAGAGGTTGAAACTCATAATATCAGCCTTTAAGGCACAGCTTTCTTGTCAAGATCAGTGAGGTTTCTGACCAAGCTTTCTCACAGAAAGTAGCTTAATACATCTAGATAATGCTGGAAATTCAGACTGATTGCTTCCTATGCCTAACATATATTCTCTGTTTCTTATGGCAGAAAGTTGTGAATTAGTAGGTGGGAAGAAAAAAACTAAAAAGGCAGAAGGTCTGAACAGTATGACAGCACATTTTCATCTGTAATCAGAAACGGAGTTTTGCTTTCATTTGATAGGAGATGCATATATGGAGATGCCAGGTTTTAATTACTAACCAATAAAAAGGTTTTTTTTAAGAAAATCAAGACAGAAATATCGGACATGAAACTGTAAGGGCATGTTCCTGGTCCATTGAGGTTAATTTCATATTTTGTAGGCAACAGATTCCTATAATGTGATTCATAAATTTGCCACTTTAAATCAGTCGGTTTATTTGCCTGTGTTTCTTGAAGCAGAACTAGTTTCACTTACCCTTTGCAGCTTGTTCAGATAAATTTCTTGAGCCAGTGTCATTCTTTAGGTTAAATACTTTTTTCCCTCCCTTGTACTTTCTCTGCCTGTACCACTACTGTGTTTAGAGACACTGGTAATATCCCTCCTGAGTGTGTTTGGCTAGGTAAAACAGGCAGTGCTCCTGTAATCTCATCTGGTAACACAGGCAATCCATTTTATAAAATTCAAGATGCTAAGGGCTAAGTCATATCTTTTGTGGAGGCAAGAGGCAAAGATCATTGGGATTCCCATTCTTTTAATGGAATTAGGCAGCTCTGGGGCAAAGCAGACTCTGCCCTGTCTGAAGTTTTGGGAAGAGTTAGGCTAATGTGACTCCTGAGGCCCCTACCTTCAAATAGAGCAGTGTAAGCAGGCCAAAGTTTTCATTGCACAGTACAGTAACAGGCTATACTAGAGGGCTCATCTAATGTTTCATTTCTAAATAACAATGAGGAGGGCTGTGGACTATATTTTCCCCAGCCTCTTGAATTTTTCTGCCCTTCATCTGCAGCTGTTGCTCATCAGTCTTCTCCCTGCAAAGGGAACCTTTGGTAACCTTGAGCATATACCAGTTTGGAGCAGTCCGACTGAAATTGCCCAGAATTCAGTCATTCAGATGAAAGGGTTTATGATTTCAATCCTGCATTTGTAGATGATATTTTTTGTTTGTTGTTTGATGAAAAAAAAAAGTCCACTTGTTAAAATTTAAATTCAGAGTGAAAGTATTAGCTTTGTTAATTGTCTCCCAAATGTGGTCCACACAAGTCTGGTGTCCTTCAAACCAAGGTACATAGTCTGACATTGGTTAATGGATTTAGATGTGTTTTATAGTGCATTAAGATCTGAGACTGAGGGTAAATATAGACTTGATGGGTCACAGTTCTGTGGTCTGGAAAGTTTTGCATTCTCAGATTAATATTACTATGAAAGGTGAAACTGGCTGAAGACAGAGTGTGTGAGCATGGTCACACATGTTCAATGAAGTTATGGTTTATATGATTATTAAGAGCTTAAGGAAATGTGGGACATGATGTGCTTTAGAGCAAAGCATGAGTGTGGCAGGAATGTCTGGTTACATTTTCTACAGAGGAACACATGAATGGAGATTACAGGTTTTCTAGGGCAGTAATGTGTGAAGAATGCATCATCCAGGTGAGTCCTGGCATACTGCAATCTTAACTTTTGCTGTGAAAGAGCTGGGTTACTGTGATTGCTCAACCTCTCTCCTTGTGCAGGCAGTCAACCCCCAAATCTTCTGTTTGTGGTGCAGTGATTAACCTTATTGTCCACAACCTCATCTCTCAACTACACTGACAGATGTTTTTCATGCATCATCTGGACCATAGCATACCTCTGGCAGAAGAATATGTTTTAGTTTTTTCCCTTAAACTTAGAATCTCAAACAAGTTGGCTCAGTCTTCCTTTGACACTTTTAGTAGTTGAGTATTATGTCAGTTCTTTAGAAGCATTTGTGTGAAACTTTTAAGGAGGTAACAGCTTGTAGGTTACAGAAAGGTTTTGAAGAGTAAAGGGAGAAAAGGATGTTAAGAGACATGTAAAACATAGTGTCATACTGTATGCATATATATATATACAGTTTATTTTCCTTTTTATTGATATGATCTTCAATTTCTTAAAAACATTTTTTCTTATAATTCTTGGCTGGTGTTTCTGCTTTAGATAAAATCTTCAGTCGTTGCTCTTTCCTGTTTTCTTTTCTTCCTGTGAGCATTTTGGCTAACCTACACAGAATTTTATCTGTCTTCTTGTGATACTCTTTTCAGTGTTTCTTTCATCATTATCCTTCAGATGAAAGTATTTCATAGTCTCTTAAATATACATTAGATTTTACTTTCTGTGCTTTCTGATTCATAGGTACTGTTCATTAGCATTTCTAAAACTGTTTTCAAAAAGTAACGTTTTGCATGTTACTTCTAAAGTTGCCTTTTTTCTTTTTTTTTTTTTCTTTTTCTTTTTTTTCTGTATATATTCACTTTTCTATCCAGCATCACGGGTTTTTCCATGGCGATTGAACTGGCTGTAAATGTCAGTCTCGACCTTACAGACAGTCTTTGAAAACAGAGTTTAGTAAGTTTAAGTAACTTTACAGTATACTTTTGAGTAGATTTACCGTTTTCTATGAAGATGGAAAAAGTTTCTTGATCTGGAGCTCTTAATAGCAGTTACATAATTTGTAGTAGAAGCATGGGGCGTTTTAGAATCAAATATCATATCTAGAGAATGAAATATTGCCAAGGTAGATTTCGGGGGGGGGGGGGGGGGGTGTTTGTTGTTTTTTTTTTTTTTACTTTCTCCCTCTTTCCATCTCAACATATTCTAAACTTATATATGTATGAAAGCAATGTTAAAGTATGTCTCTAGGAATGGATACTTTAAATAAAGACACTTAGTTCCCTATGGTTTTCATATCTTTGTCCTGGTTTTTCACTGGGAGAGAGTTATTTTTCTTTCTAGTAGCTGATATAGTGTTATGTTTTGGATTTCGTATGAGAAGAATGTTGCTATTACACTGACGTTTTCAGTTGTTGTTAAGTAGCATTTATACTAAGTCAAGGATTTTTCAGCTTCTCATGCCCAGCCACCAAGAAGGCTGGAGGGGCACAAGAAGTTGGGAGGGGACACAGCCAGGGCAGCTGACCCAAACTGCCCAAAAGGGTATTCCATACCATGTGATGTCATGTCTAGTATATAAACTGGGGGGTGTTGGCTGGGGGAGGTCAGATTGCTGCTCGGGAGCTAACTGGACATTGGTCGGTGAGTGGTGAGCAATTACATCATGCATCACTTGTTTTGTATATTCAGATTTATTATTATTATTATTATTGTTGTTGTTGTTGTTGTCGTCATTTTATTATTGTTATTATTATCATTATTATTTTCTTCCTTTCTGTCCTATTAAACTTTTCTTATCTCAACCCATGAGTTGTTTTACTTGTTATGCAGATTCTCTCCTCCACCTGTGTGGGAAGGAAGTGAGTGAGCGGCTGCGTGGTGCTTAGTTGCTGGCTGGGGTTAAACCACAACAGTCTCATAAAAGGGTTAATAATAGACCATGAATCATCAAGTTACAAACAGCACGTCATAAGCAGCAGAAACATACATAGTCTAAAAACCCAGGGACCCCGTGCAAGTACGTGTATATGCAATATGTATATGGTATACATTTTGGATATATGTTTGTGGATGCATGGGATTTATGGGAAAGAGTATAATATGTCAAGTTTTCAGAAAAAAACCCAAACTTTCTTTTTCCTTTTTTTTGAAAGAGGATTTAACCATAGTTTTAGAGAAAATAGATACCAATGATCTTTAAAAGAACAAAGGTAGAAAAGTAGTCTTTATAATCCATATTTTCTGTATATTTCAGAAAAGACAATAAATACTGCAGTAACAATAACCATTTAGCAAAGGAAATACTGTATAAGCACTAATACCAACACTAAATACAAATCAATTCTGTTAGAAAGGATCATAACCAACCAAAACTACGGGGAAAAATAAAAGCAGCTCCTACAAGGCCATTTCTGAGATATATAAAAGACAAATTATTTGGTATTGATATTTTAGCCATAACTCTTTTGAATTTAAAAAGCATGAGAAAATACATCAAAATGGAAAGTGATTACAGAAATACATTATAAAAGTTATAATACACACTGTAGCAATTAAACATTTTATTTGGGGCTTCAAGAACTGACATTTAGGTTATAATCTTTTTCCTGATAACAGTAATTCAAGAAAAACTGTGCAAATGAAATATGAATATAGTACATTATACATTTTATGCAGTGATTGACTGTAGACTTCTTTGGTTTCATTTGAGAGAAATGAAAATAAAATGCAGCTAAATTAGATTTTTAATTCATGACTTCCCAATGGCATGATTAGAGAAACTCTGCAGAATCCCTGTAGATGTTGAGTTCCCATGATAAAATAAGCATCTCAGAAAATTATTTCTGCAACTATATTAATTCTCCTGATTTACTTGTGTTAGCAAGAGCTGAGATAACATATGTTCATCCTGAGCCTTGGAGTCTTTACCTCATTTTTACTAGATTCATCCATGTACACTGAGCCTTATGTGCAAGAATACAATCATGGTAGGGTGCTTAGGCCCAGAGATTTTCACCCTCAAAGACACACACAGGGAATAGCTTTTTCTCAAGTTACTTATTTACTGCAACATAAGCATAGAGAATTAAATGCAAAAATGGAACGTGATATGGAACATGAACACTAGTTTTTATCCATCTGATCTACAAGTTAAAGTACTACTAGTTATTGGAGCTGGATGTGGTTTGATCCAGCTGAATGAACTAGCTTCAGATCGGTGAGTTGGAAGCTCATTAATACCTCAGTCAATCAAGATAACATCTTAACAACATGGCAACTGCAACTAAAATAACACTAAAAATAATACTACAACTGTTTTTTTATTTTTTATTAATGTCTGCACTGTGCAGATGTACTGGCTCTTTCAGTGTATCCCCAGGTGCTTTATAAATCACTGATTTTCAGCCCATTGACAAGAACGTTATTTCCATTTTTTCTTTGATTTGGTCTTATAATGTTTTTAATGTCTCTGTTTATGTATTTTATAGATACTCAGTCTCAGAGTGGTCTGGACCAACTCACCCACATTACTGTTAGTTGAGCTGACCTTCTTGGTTGTCTTGTTTAGCTTTGTGCGTTTTTCACTCCTTCTTAATTTTACTCCCTGTGCCCCAGGACTGCTCTCCCAGATTTTATTCTCATTCAAGATACTGCAATTGGCATGACTTCTTTGAGATTAGTATCGTTCTCCATTTGCTTCATGCTGTTTATAAGGGAAAAACTCTACGGGGCTTTATTTCCCCCCCAGTGCATGCACAGAACTCCTATTATTGTTAATGGAAGTTTCATGTGCCCATTAAATTGTAAAATTTGTTCAAAAAGAAGGGAACTCTAATTGGCCTATATTTTTGCAACATGGAGGAATTTAGTTCATTATCTCTAAACTAAACCTAATCAGTACTGTCATGTCTATAGGCTAACTTTAAATATCTCCACTGATAGTAATTCTGCTGTTTGTGTCGGCAGTTTTCTTCAGTGTTTGTGGGAGAAAGGGAGGAACAGTAATAAGGCGTTCAAAATAAGAATTCCATCTACTTTGGGCAGTTTGTGTATGTGTAATAAGCTGTGTATAAGCTCTAAGTGGTCCAAAAGAAAAATTTTGGGATGCTACAATCACTGTGTCATGCATAGAGTTGGTATGGAGAATGTTATATGTTCTGTCAGCCTGCTTGGATATGAATGTTTCCATTCCTGGTTCTCATTCAGTTTTCTGAAATAATTGTCTTTGCTGCAAATTCCTACAAGCAAAACCTGTATATGTTGCAAATGGTCAGTAATGAATATTCTGAACCATGTCTTTTACAGGTACAACATAGTAGTGCAGATCTTAGGCTATTCCACACTGACACAAGTGGGGTAGGCATAGCATAAAAGAAAACGAGAAAAGACTCTGGGATACCTATTCTTTTTGGAAGATATATTAAGTACTGAGCTCTTTTAGCAGCTCATGTTTGGAAATATTTGGCTTTCAGAGAAGGGCTTATAAAATACAATTTTTAAATAGGACAAACCAAAAAAAGCTTATATACTTCCATGGTAATTCACCTGCAGCTCTAAGAGGTAGGAGCTTCTGGATTTAGAAACACATAGAAGATCTGAAATTGTCATGTATCTTCACTTGTTGACAATACCGAATTGGGAGGTGCTGTTGACTCTCTTGAGGGACAGGAGGCTTTGCAGAGGGATCTGGATAGATTGGAGCATTGGGCAGTCATCAGTGGCATGAAATTTAAAAAGTCCAAATGACAGATTCTGCACCTAGGATGGAGTAATGCTGGGCACAAGTATAAACTGGGAGACGAGTGGCTGGAGAGCAGCCCTGCAGAAAAGGGATCTGGGGCTGCTGGTGGACAGCAGGCTCGACGTGAGTCAGCAGTGTGCCCTGGCAGCCAGGAGGGCAAACTACATCCAGGGGTGCATCAAACACAGCATAAACAGCTGGTCAGGAGAGGTGATTATCCCGCTGTATCTAGCGATGGTGCAGCCTCACCATGAGTACTGCGTGCAGTTCTGGGCCCCACAGTTTAAGAAAGTTGTTAAGGCCCTTGAACACATGCAGAGGAGGGCAACAAAGCTGGTGAAAGGGCTGAAAGGCATGTGCTGTGAGGAGTGGCTGAGGACTCTGGGTTTGTCTAGTTTGGAGAGAAGGTGGCTGAGGGGTGACCTCATTGTTCTCTGCAGCTTCCTGAGGAGGGGAAGTCGAGAGGGAGCTGCTGAGCTCTTCTCCCTGGGATCCAGTGACAGCATCCATGGGAATGGCTCAAAGATGCACCAGGTTGGGCTTAGACTGGACATTAGGAAACATTTCTTTATCGAGAGGGTGGTCAAACACTGGAACAGGCTTCCTAGAGAGGTGGTCGATGCCCCATGCCTGTCAGTGCCTTAAAAAGAGGCATTTGGACAGTGCCCTTCATAATACGTTTTACCTTTTGGTCAGCCCTGAAGTGGTCAGGCAGTTGGAATAGATGGTCATTGTAGGTCCCTTCTAGCTGCACTATTTTATTCCATTCCATTCCATTCCATTCCATTCCATTCCATTCCATTCCATTCCATTCCATTCCATTCCATTCATGTGTTTGGGAAATGATTTTCTGTCACCTTTACAAAATATTTTAAAGAAATATCCTTTAACTAGAATAAGCACAATTATGAATATCTGATACTCTGTTTGCTTTATGTACTTGAAGTGCTGGAAAAATATAAGGGTCAAAATCTGTCTTTGAGGCAATCATCTGTGAACCTACACCTAATAAAGGAGTTAGACATAATACAGAGTGATTCATGTACTTGGGATGTGTAAGTTTATAATGTCCATAAACTCTCTCCTGCTGCTGTTAGGTGCTACTTGTATTCTATTTTCTTCAGAGTTCTGCCTCTATGCATACTATAGGCTGAGAAAACTCATAGTCAGGTGCTGCCTGAAGCCAAACAGCATCTAGAAAGTAATTTATTCCAGGTCTCCAATAAGGTCTGATGTGAAAAGTGTTCTTGGTGAATGTCTGAATATGGACTTGCAAAATTAATGATTTTTTTTTAAAGGCGTTATAATGAGCTGTCTGCCTCTTATTTAACAATGTTTAAGAGCATTGACTAAGACCAAAGTGATTTATCCGCATTTCTGAGTTCTCAAAGACTGCTACAGCCTCTAGTTTAGAGGTGAAGTGTAGGGACGGGAAAGTGCTACCCACTTTCCTCAAATGTGCAAAATGTGGTTCATCAGAAAGACAGCAAGAAGCATTCTCCAAGAATTCTCTATATCCCTTCTGTACTACTGAGACATTAATCCAAAAAGGGGAAAACTGGGTTTCTGGATGCTGCTCCCAAAATTCATCTGGAATTTAGATTTGACAGTCTTGGTGGGAAGTGTACCAGTATTTACTGGACCTAGAAACACAGTTTGAAGAACTCTTTCCACCAAAGTGCCCTTGAATTTTTTTTCTGGAAAATGAACTTTCTTCCCTGTTGCTTCTTTGTTTGAATCTTCCCCACTTCTTGTTTCCTGAAGAGATTATTAGGTGAATACTTCATTACACTATGTTTAAAAAAATGGACATTCGTGGCTTGGAAGAAGATAATGAGCCTTATTTGATTCTTTGAAATAATAACTGTAGGCATCTATCCTCAAAGGTTAAAAAAAAAAAAAAAATAGAGAAGGTCAGGTCTCACATGTATGAAGCAGCTTGCCTGGAAATAATGTAAGACACGATATCAATTTAGAGCTTTCATGCTATTAATTATACTCAACTCCCATGCAGTAAGTCTGTGTTTAGATTTCCATGCTGAAGGTCGTGACTCTTCCCTATTCTGTATTGGAGATCCCAATGTTTGACTCAGCTTTCTGGGATTGGCTCTGTGGAACTGAACTATACATCACAGCCCCAAAACCTAGCCTAAAGAGTGTCATTTAGCCCTTGGAGTGGTTCAGTCTAAAAACTTTAAGGAGAAAATCAAGTACTTTTTCTGGTAGCATATTATAAGATTTTCAATCATTGATATAACTTTTTTAATGAACTCAGAGATAAGACAACTGGTAATAATATCACATACCCCACATGACAAAATACATTGACAGAGGAAAACTGGTTTATTGAAAAGAATAAATCAAAATTAATACTCATAAAGCATTTTTCAATTCTGATTCATATAATGTCTTCTTCCTTTCTGTTTATTCTTTTCCTAAACTTCAGGTTAGTCTTCCCTCAATTACGCTTGAACTAATCAATATAATTTTCCCCAAATTTATGCAATTTTATTAGTGAAAAGTGATATTTACAACCTGATTACCTAATCATGTTTTTCTAGTTCTTTTTTGTTCTATATTCATATACAGAACATTTTATGCAAAATTCACTACTTGCTAATATTCATAGTGTGTTTAGTTTATAATTAGAACACTCAAACTTGTTATTGCAATTGATGATGAATATTAGCTAATGCATGTTGTGTGTTTATTACCTCAAAAGAAAAAAAAAGCTAATTTTACAATTTAGAAGCTAATGTATGGAGAATTATTTAAAAGCACTTCTGAGTTTTCTTAAGTAAGCAGGATTATATTGCTATTTGAATAAATCCTCTAAAATATTTTCATAAAATTTTATATGCAGTCTCAACCAAATATGGAGCCAATGAAAGGGCATATGATTTTTATTAAATAATTGAAAATGTACTTTACAGATTATAACCAGGATTGGTGATTAAAAGTGTTATTTGTGTGGAAAAGTAATTCTAAGTGGTCTTCTTTAATTTAGAAGAAGGAAAGCCAAGGCACACAGCAGCCTAGCCTTTAAAATCACAAATCCTTGTATTTTTTTATAATGGGCAAAACTTACAGTCTGACTGCTTAGGTGATGTGAGATATCATATACATCAGGGTAACCTGAGGCTACAGGTTACATAAGAAACTATCATTCATATTCAGGAAGGGTTGAAATCTAGCTGTTACACAAAAATAACAATGCAAAACATGAAGGGGGAGAAGATACTGAATGAGGAAATATCCTGCTTTGCAGAATGGAGGTGTAAAATGGTGTCCTGGAGCTATGTCTTAAAGACATTATGTTCTCCTCTCCTGATCCTGATTTAGAAACATAGAGCCAGATTCTCAGTCGATATAAAGGATATTAGTATGTTGATTTAAACAGAGCTCTATAGATCCACCACTGAAAAATCTGCTTCTTCTCAAATTGCTGTCAAATGCCTGTATAAAATTCTTACCAAGAAAAGTAGGACAAGGTTTGTTATGTTACAAAAAAAAAAAAAAAAAAAAAAAAAGCAGTGATGGAGGAGAGAAATTAGTTGTTTTAGGATAGCATGGTAAATCCTCTGTTTTGCTGTGAAGTATTTTAGTCTTTATTTGATAGTCATAACATAATAGAAAAAAATGAAGGAGCGATAAACTGAAATGTAGAAAAGGGGGTAGAGAAAATAAACACCTTTCTTTTCTCTAAAGATGGTGCAGAGATTCTGAAGAAATTATAGGACAAAATAACCTGGTTTGTCTTCTCAGAAGTCATTGGCTCTGTATTTCCTTGAAGAAAATAACTCCCTTGGAAAAGCAGATTTCTAAGCTTACAGCTGGAAGAAGAAGCAGGACTATGCCATTTCCTTAGGGGACCAAGTTCTTCGTATTTAATTTCCACAAATGTTTCAGCATTTATTGGTGCGAATGCTGATTAAATTCAATTTTAAGCTTGAATAGTTGTATGTTGGCCAAAAGCAAGTTTCTATTTATTTATTTGATTTTGAAATTTAAACCTTTTGTGATGTTGGTTAATTACATATATTACAGAATAGAAACAATGCCACTTGAGCTACACAATTAATAACCACAGCTCCAAGCCTGAGCAGTCATCACTGAAGGACTACATGAGGAGGAGGAAGTGTACGCTGCAGTGAGGCTTGAGTGGTTCTGCCTAAATAGTGCAGACAATTTCATGAAAAGTTCATGAACAGAAAAAGACTAAATTGTTTGACTGCATGAATAATAATTAACTATTCATCCACCTCTGTAATCGAGACCATCTGCTGACAATTATGTTAGTCAAGCCGCTGAAAACACATTTGCAGACACTATTTCAAAATCAGGACCAGAGGTTTCCATCAGAACTACACTGAATCTTCATGTACAAAAAATGTATGTATTCATGTGACTAATGTCCTACTTTCAATATCTATAATTTTCTTGTCTAAGCTACAAGCTTCAGATCTCATTTAATGTACTTTCTGCTGATAAGTTGGTCAGACAAAATGTGGTTTTGCATATATGTGAGTTTTGTCTTTGGCATCAAGCTGTGCTTTTTTTTGCCTTAATATAAATCACCTTCACTTTTAGGAAAATGGAGACTTACACTTTAACTACAGTTAAAAAAACTCTATAGGTTAAACAACAGAAAAAGTCTTTCCTAAGGCTAGTGTAGGGAAAAGAACAGAAAATATCTACTCAAAGTATATAAAAATCCAGTCTTACAATAGTGTTCTGCTCCTTAAAGATACCTTTGAACCATTTAACTGAAATAGAGAAGAATTTGAGACAGTCATGTACAGTCCAAAGCTCTTAAGCTGATAGAAGTTGTGACATTCAGAAACCATGTTCTGTAAAATTCTGTGTGTTAAATGACTATTTACATCTGAAAGGAAAAGGTGAGATAGAATAATGGGGACATGGCAATATGAGATTCAAAGAAATGGTGAAAGAGTAGGCAAAAAAAGGTGTATGAACAAAGTGATGGGAACCCGAGGTAAACACTATAATACAGCAGAACCTGAAGGGAGTGCAAGAAGGAGATGAAGACCTTGGTGAGCCCATTTACAGTAGAGCAAAAAGAGTGGATGAGAGAGTGGAAAAGATCTAGATGAGGAGGAGAGCAACTCCTAACAGTAGGTATACGTAGGTTGGAAAAATTAATTCATTAAATTCCATTGTAAATTTAAGCCTGCAAGCAATACCTGCAGGTTTTCTGTTAGCTACAGATAACAAAAACTGATTTAAACTGGTATGTTGAGAAATAGTATAATATTTAGGTGGTAGTGATTCAATAGTGTAAAAGTAGTTCTGTGAGACTTCGGTCCCTGACGGATCAGAAAGTTTTGACCTCGTAGAGGGATAATACAATATTCTCTGATAAATTCAGTGGGGAATAGGAAAAGGTAGGAAAATGTATGTATGCTGTAATAAGAATTCAGAAACAAATGATTGCTGAAGAAGTGGCTTGTCAAATGTAAATGCAGCACCTGTACAAAACCAGCTTTTATTATATCTTTTGCACTGTATTTTCTGTCTGTATTTTTGACTGCCCCATGGGTGTTTTTTTGTGCTGATCACCTGTATTACAGTGATACTGAAATATTTCCTCTGAGAAATGTTAATCTTAAAAAAAGTAAAAAATACTGTCTTGCAACAAGGACAAGATGTAAGTGTGCTTTTACAACTGGAGATTAAAGTTGTTTGTCCAAACTGTAGTGGGATAATTAAGGTTACCATATTCTCACAGAGTATTTGTAATATAATGTTTCAGTAGTGGGGAAGTAATTATTAAATACAGCTGGAAGATAATCACATTTTGTTAATGGTACCAAGTAGCACGTGCTTACTTTTCTGGTTTGCTTGATCAAAACTTTCTGATATTAATCCACTCTGTAGAAATCTTTTGTACCTGGACAGTTCCTTGTCATGCACATCTGTGGCACAGAGGAATAGGAGCCCCCAAGCAGGCGCTGGCCAGGGCATGCTTCCCTGGGGAGGGGTACATGGAGAGGTACAAGGAGCGCAGTTATATTAGATGTCAGCAGTATTAAAGCTAACAACTGAACTATTTTTTTGTAGTGAAGAAATCCATAAAGGGTTTGGCCATAGCATGCCTGTTTAGAGGACAGGTTTTACCAAAACCTTATAGTTCATTTAAAGAACATAGGCAGGGGGTGAGAGACAGAAACAGTGAGATGAAGTGACTGTTTTCTACCTGGATCCTCGGCAGTTACATGATTTGGTAACTTAGAGAAAATTATTGTAACAGAAATGTCTCAATTTTCAGCACTCCATTTTCTCATTGATTTCTTTCACAGAACTTGTGATGTTACAGCACTTGGAAATCATATTTATAGTTGTTCTCTGGGCAAAAATACATCACTGTCAGTGTTAATTTGACAAACTCTTCTGGGTTTTTTTTCTTTACTGGATTTATCTTAACCCTTGTGATGAGTAAGAGCCTTCACTGTTTTATTTTTTCTTAATCATTATTTCTTATCTCAGTTGAGCACCAAATCTCTCCATATATATTTCATTTTATGGTAGCATTGTTTTAATATTTTAAACCACAACTGTTCATGCATAATAAATATGTTATCTAACCTTTAGAAATTTGTCAGTTGTTTTTCTATGTAGTTCTTGGTAAAGTCAGTTATTGGTCGTAATTAATAAGTTAATAATTCAGAAAGGACATAGAATTATAAATTATATATTGGCAGTATACAAACACCAAACAATGCTGGATCAGCAAAATCTTCTAAAATGTGCCATCACCATTATTACCCATTTTACCTGACAAAATCCTGTTTATGTTATTATAGTTAAAAGATAGGATTGTTTTATGAGGCTGAAATCTATGATTGTGCTAATAGTTTTGTAAAATAGGCTTTTTTAGAATAGCAATTACTTTCTATTTAATAAATGTAAAAGGAAAAAAGAAACAATAAAATATCTGTTTTGTAGAGTTTTTTCTCCAGTAGTTTAGTTAGAAAATATGTTTTTGACACGCCTTTCATGGTTTAACAAAACCTCACTATGAATATCTAGGCTGTGCATGTTTACAGGAGGGAGAGAAAAGCCCAGAAGAAAAATTATAGAAGTCTTTCAGATTCATATAACACATAGGATGTTATAACAAATTTTTTTTTTTTTTTTTCATAAAGCAAACTTCTTAAATGTGTTCTTCTTTCAAAGTCATAATTAGAAATATCATGGTGGCTAAGCAAATCCAAAGGTACTAATACAGAAAAATTTAGACATTGATAGTACTGTGATACCAGCCTCTTGCTTTGGTATCTGCCTATGCAGCAACCTCTGTCCCTTGCAGCAGGATACACTGGTGGAGCATGCCCAGTTAGGGAGGGAGTGTGGCTGTGGTGCAGAGTGTGGAACAGGTGGTGGGAGAGCAGGGGGATGAAAGCAAGGTAGGTGCAAAGAACTTCTTCAGTACCTCCTTTAACCGCAACACCCTCCTCCAACTGCATGATGTCTCAGAGGCAAGCTCTGGTTCCCAGGGCCACTGGTGCACAAGGAGAGCCTGGGCAGTGAACAGGCTGGACCAGGAGAAGATGATGAATACCACATCCTACAAGGCCACTGGCCCCATTTGCAGAAGGTGTAAGTTTTGTTAGAATGCAAAATAGTTTTTTTTTTTTAAAAAAGTATTAATATTGTAAAAAAGTACATTTAATTCTATTTTTAAGAGGATATTTGAGTCCTTTGTTATTTTAACAAAAAAAAAAAAAATCCACTAGTCTGCGGGCATTTTAAGAAATAGCATTGTTAACTGCTCAGCTTTCACTGACACTAGCTTGTCAGAGCTCAGCATTTTCAGGTATGCGTGTGTGTACACCTAAGATGACTTGAGAGTGCGCTGGTAGAACTGGGCAAAAGAAGTGCTCAGATAATAGTTGCTAATGGAGGTTAAACAAGAACAAGGCATCTTCAAGGATCTGGTGTTGACTAATTTTTGAACTTGAGACTTCAGCACTTTTGAAGACGTATCCTGGCTGACAGTATTTTAATAGCAGAAGAAATTACTGTATCAGAGTATTAAGTGTACAATTTCCCCCCTCTTTTCTTTTAAGAATATAATAAATGCTGTTTATTTGGAGAAGAATGTTCGAAATCTTGCATTAGAGGGAGCTGCACTTGTTTGTTAAAAGTTAGGCCTGAAAGGTTTCTTGCCTCTGCAAATAATTGTCAAGTCTTTTGAATATTACAAAAATCCTAAATACAATCCTAAATACAAAGGCACGTTTACTTGGGATGTTTTACTTTCTGCTGTTTGTCAGTCCCTATCATCTTCAGAACATATTGCCAGAGCAGAGCTAAAATCAGCAAGGGAATGAAAGATCTTGAAAGCGCTTAAGTCACTTTAACCTTGTGTGCAAATGAACACCTTCTTTTCATTTTCATATGGTGATTCACATTCAATATCCTCTCCAGGACTCTAAGCCCGGTCCACTTAGGTTATCCTAAGCTTTAGGCAACTTCCTAGTTCCTTTAGGCTTGTTGATGAAACATCTGCTGTATTTTATGAAATCAGGTCTTTTTTTTTTTTTTAAGGTTCCCATGTGGATGATGATACAACAGGAACTGAGTAACTATGAATTTCATAGAGAGTCATTCATTGAATTTACACATGGATGTAGGCATTGACTTGCAAATAAGAGGTGGCAGAATAAGGTTATAACTATGACTTTTTAAATTTCTTAATGTTAATTACCAGAGTGGTCAAAACAATAGTTGTATCCACAAAAAGAGCAGCTGGGGATATGTCCTAACCTTTTTTCTTACAATGTAAGAAAACCTGTTCTGCCTTGTAGCTCAGCATTTCCTGTAAATTCCTAAGTACTTGCGATCACTACAGGAAGAAAGCACAGCTATAGAAATGCAAGACATGGTCCAATACAAGCAGTATCTGCAAATAGAAGTCCAATGTTTAGCTTTCTTGAACATGACCAGGTGATAATTTTTATTTATTTATTTATCTTTCCATCTCAGGGAAACACATTTTACACATTAACTTCACATTGTGTGTAAAATGTGGGGGTGGGGTGGGCTAGCAAGATTTATTATTTTATTGCTGCTGTAATTGATTGTACTGATTTCTAAAACCTTATCATGTTATATTCAAGAATGGTCCCAAACCATTTGTCAAAACCATCATAAACCTTCTCACCACTTGTTAGTTGTCAAAAAACTTGCCAGCATGTCATGCCATTTGATGAGAGTGGACTTGAGCACAGTTGAGGAAAAACAAACAAACAGAATTTCCAGTTCAATATTTACAGTGTGCAGGTATTTTCTAACTCCATACATTTGTCACATGTATTTGGACGTCAACGAGGACTTAAGGCACTGTACTTGCAATTCATGGAAATTGGATTCAGAGTCTGAAGCTTTCTTAAACACTCCAATAGATTTGTACCTGCTATACATTACACATTTTATGTACATATTTCAAGTTCTGAGGATTCTAGTTAAATTTGCATGTATATTTGAAAACACAGGAGAGAGAGAGAGAAACTGCCCAAGGAAGGTCAGTTCCTTGTACTAATCTCTGGCAAGTGTAGGAGACAGCTCTGGCAACTTTAATCAAATTAAGAGCAGCATGTATCAACCCAAAGGGGAACATTTGCTGTTTATTGGGATTTTGTAGAGATAATGTGAGTTCTGCTGGCTTTACAGTTAATAAGGAATGCATAGTCTCACAGTCACTATATTCAGTTTCTGATATTTCCAATGTCTAAATTATTTATTACCAAAGTCTATATTCACAAGCATGATGCCATTTCCTAAAGCTATTACTGCAATCTATGATATTTAATCAGCCTTTGTTGGACTGTGGGACTCAGCTTCCAGAGTTTACCCATCAGGTCCACCTTGTCCTAGCTGGAAATCTGTGACAGGCACACCCACAGTGCAGTTATCTAACATGCTCCGATGTTTCATCTTTGCCTCTCTCTACTTTTTCACCTCTCTGCAGCAACTTTGGCTCCTAGATTCTGTGTCATCACCTAATGCTTCAGTTGCACGAATATGTGATGTAGTGCAAGGCAAGCAGCCATACAATATTGTGCTCCGTACATGCATTTGACTGCCTGTATCTCTTTTGGTTTCCACTTTTCAAAGACAGAGCCCATAAACAAACAATATGTCAGACCCTGAGGTGGAAAGTTTTCTCGGGGACAGGCTTCCTCCATCCTTTTGCATATGTGAAAAAAAGTTTACTGGGGCCAGGTTGCCAGATTTATTGTGCTTATTTTGACTGCTGTGGAAAGGTAACTGAAATCAAACTTGTCATGTTTTTACGGGAACTGACAGGATTGCTGATTACCCATCATGAGAAGCAAGAGCTTCTCCTTGGCTTAAGTAATTGAAATAAGCCTGCTGTATTCCAAATAATGCTTTTTTTTTTCTTTTGTTTGTTTTTTTCTTTTCTTCTTATTTTCCATTCCTAGAAATTCCAAATGTATTGAAATGTTTCGGTGTTCAAAGTACAATTATGTATTATAGGGTGTACAGACACTATATATAGCATTTATACCTATCTCTATATATAGGGTATATATGTCTATCTGTATATCTATATCTATAAAGGGTGTATATATAGGTATATATGTAGGGTGTGTATATATACAGTATACCCTATATTGCTTAATTGTACTTTGAACACCTAAGCATTTCAATATATATATAGCAAGTGAGTGTGTATGTGTGTGTGTATATATATATGGAAGATATAATACCTAAGTCAACATTTTCCAAATTACTTAAGCTGCAAACTCTGAGTCCAAATTTGAGTTTCTGTAGTCTTTGCAACAATTGATTTGATTTTGGAGAGAGTTTTGAACAGAAACTTTCAAATGGCTCATAAAAAGGGGGGGTGGTATTGGAATATTTGTATAAGGTTGAGGAAATAAGAAAGAAAATTTGGACTCAGTTGCACATCTAATCTACTTGAAAAGAAGAACTTAACCCACTGTAAAACTCTGTGCATGTGCATAAATTGAAATCAATGGATTGATTTTTGAGGAACTTGCTGTTCTGCTGCCATTTCAAAACTCAGCCTGTTCCTGAAGGACTGCACTCCTCAAGAAGGATTCCATGCCAGAGCAGGGGAAAAGTGTGTGGAGGAAGGAGCAGCAGAGAGGAGCTGTTACGGACTGAGGACAATCCCCATTCCCCTTCCCCCTGCGTTGCTCAGAGCAGGTAAGGTAGAAGAGTTGGGAACGAAGGAGCAAAGTTGAGCCTGGGGCTGCGAGGAAGGTGTTTTAGTTTCTGTCTTTCTCAGCATCCTATTCTATTTTTAATTGATAATAAATTAATTTCCCCAAGTCAAATCTGTTTTGCCCATGAATGATTTCCCTGTCTTTTCCTCAACCCATAAGCTTTTCCATCTTATTTTCTCCTCATATCCTCTTGAGGAAGTGGAGTGAGAGAGCATTTTGGTAGGCCCCTGGCAGCCAGCCAAGGTCAACCCACCACATGTGGCATGGTGTCATCTTGTTACTTCAGACTTGCAAAGTTGACTTACTTTCCTTGAAAGCATTATTTTAAGAATTACTGCAGGCTGAAAGAGACAGAGAAATTCCTGAGAATCTGGAGGTAGACTAAGGATGTCTTTTGGAATTGATTTCAAACGTGACATCCCAGAATCATGATGTTATGCTGGTTTAGCTACATAATCAAACACAGTGTAGACAACATGGAACTACACTTACGTCAGTCTTGCCATGTGGTCCAAGACTGCTGTATTGGAAGTAGAGGAGAGCATATAGGTGGTGAACAGAAAGCAAGCAATAAATGGAGTTCTGCTGTCAGCCAACTTGACAGCTTAGATCTGGTGTAAAGTAAAGGCTACCCTTCCTCCCTTGCTCAGCAGTAATTGCTAGTTAGTGCATGAGATCATTTATCTCTAAGACTCCTTCTTAAGAATCACTCAGGAACCTGAACTACGGAAAACTAGTTGGGAAGATGATGGCATAATGGAATATGCCACTGCTATAAAACAGAATTTTATATAAATGTTCCAGCTTTGAACCTGAAGTCTAGAATATTTGCCTGCAGTTGGGTCCACATAGGAAAATCTTGTAGTGTTAATAAAATACCCTGTAAGTGTATTTCTGAGAGGTGGAATTTCCTTTTAAATTCAGGAGCTGCAGATGAGCTCTGGGATTCCACCTCATGCTGAAGAAGAAAACACAATTATGCCTCCTATCTTTTGTGTGCTTCTTCCACAAAAACCCTGAAAGTTTTAATTAACTTTCTTCTTCACCCGATATTGTGATAAATTTAGGCCCTTCTTTTCAAAATGTGCCTATATGATTCTTCTATTTAGGAGTGCACTCTAGATCCTGAATGCGGAGTATTTTTTAATGTTGAGGGAATGGATGTGAGTTCAGATACAATTTCCTTTAGACTTTTTTTTTTTTTTAAATTATCTTTCAAAGGAGCTTGCATCTTCTTAAGCAGACTACAGGAATTGAAGTGCTCAGCTGTCTTTTGAGATTCAAATTTTCAAGTTTTCCCATTTGATTTGTCAGTAATACTCTCTCCTCCTTTTAAGACTTTACATATACAGATGAAAAGTAACTGATGTCTTCTGTAGTTGAAGCACCTAGGATTCAGTACAAGTATTGCTTTCTGCCTATCTTTTCTCCTTTGGCTTTACACTATATGCTACCTTATAAATACTATTATTTTCTGTCGCACTTTTTAAGAACAACTTGCATAATTTTTGTAGCATTCATTTTCTCTTTTACCCAGCAGCATTATTTTTGTTACCATTACCACTGAATTTTCCTGAACTATTTTACCTAGACTGCATTTTCAGAAAGGCTCATGCTGTTAAATGGTACCACATGGAGGCCCACTTTAGTTCTGCCCCTAAAGGCTGTGTGGCTGCCTGATTAAGCTGTCTCCTTCCAGAATTGCTCTCGTCAGACCCTGTTGTTTTATGTTTTCTATGCAATTTTATCACCTGTACCAAATTAAGTTTTGTTGTTCTGATTGCATGCTCTTTGGAAATGGTTGGGTTTTTTTTTTCCCCTTGTGAATTTGAACTTTATTCAGCTGAGATATGTTTCCAGGCTTTCTCAATGAATTTAGAAGTTACCTGAGAAGTCAGCCAAAGCTAAACTGATCCAGAGGTGATTTCTAGGTTGAATGGTAGTTTACATCCTCCTTGTCAAGTGTTGTCATTAAAAAAATAAAAAAAAATTCTAATAACAAGAGAAGTTTATTCCCACAATTTATCTTCTGTATAATATCATTTGTATTTTATATGAGCAAGAGAAATAAGATATAATTTTACTTTGTACAGATATTTCTAGAGTTGAATACCACTGTCCTATTCTCTGCATGGTATCTCTGATAATAATACCAGTCTTAATTGCAGGTATGTTGGCTAGTACTACATGCTGATCATTTTGAGTCTCCTTGTAATGAGCTTGATCTCTTTTGCCTAGCATATCCTATCTTTTTTTTTTTTTTTTTTGAAATCTCAGATCTATTCCTCCATTAATGAGAAAATAATTGCCCCTTTAAAATGAATGGAGCTACTTAATAAAGTTCAGCACATGCTGAAGTACTTCACAGGAATTATATGCAAAATATATTGTTGTATATGTTTATGGCACAAGACATTGCTTTGTTTTGAGGGGTTAACTGTTTTCTTTTCTTCTTTGATTTCTTTACAGTCAGCAACTCTGAATTAGTTGATGCTTAAAATTATATTCTCTGCCTTTCATAAAGAAGAGGAATGCACAAATTTTTTCAGGGAAAAATCTCCAAATGTTTAGATCAATGACCCTTCCATCCTCCTTGTATTCAGCTATCTGATGAGTAATCTTAGGGCAAAAAAAGTGAATTTAGATAAATATTAATAGTTATATATTACTTGGATAACTAATAAGTTCACCATATTTTGATTGCTGTGTAAAATTTAAAGTAGGATATATGCTGATTTGCAATGCGTGCCCTAATTTGCTGAAGTAGAGGCATATTACAGGGAAATTAAAGATGTGACCACACAGGAAAGAAGTTCGTGAAGCAAGTGAGGTAGATGACAGTATCAGCGTTGTAAATTGGCCTAAATATTTTGTGGTTGCCACCTTGGGTATAAAATATCTCTAATGTTGTTCCAGAGATATGGGTTCTCTCTACTTCCATAGAATGTGTAATTAAAATTGATTAAATCAATAGGGGGAAAAAAGGTGCTCTGAGCAACAGAGAGATTTTTCTTCTGAGAAGTGAGAAATAACATGCATTTTTTATTTTATTTTACATTATAAAGGATTAAATAAAGAGGCATGGTTTTTCATTTTTCTGTGTGTTGTATTCTACATGGGAAGCAATTCTTTGCTAAACTAACAGATTGCACTTTCATCTACCTGTAAGCTGAAGTTAGGGAGTGTCTTTTCGGACAAAAGGAAAGGGGAGAATAAAATCCAGATGTTTCCAGTGCTATAACAGTGGATGAGCAGCAAAAGATGTAATTTAGATGGTGTGTAAAATGCTTCAAAAATTGAATAATGATGCTTGTAGAACAATCCCAAAGGGGATTTTGAATTCTTTTATTTTGGCTGTCCTGCTTGAGACACCAAAATTAAACTTTTAAAATATATTTGAAAAATATTCCCCAAAAGTTAAAGTGCTAAATCATAATGGTATTTTAAAGTGAGGTTACCATGTCCAATGTGAATGTTAAAAAGCTATTGTTGACAGAACAACGTTAAGTAACGAGGTAAGAAAGAACATATATTATTAGGTATTCCACTTCCAAAAGGTTCTTTTTCAGAGTCAGGTCTTGTTTCTTTTTCAAAGTGTAATTTTCTTGGGGTGTCTTCACAGCAGCCACTTCCTGAAACATGTTTTATCATACATTACCTACAGGTTTGCTAAAAGACAGAAGAAATGCCTTAATCAGGAAAGGATTTTGTACTTGTTTTCTGTACCTTTCTTTAGTATTAAATAGAATCAGTCAACTTAAAGTGTTTAATCTTTTTAAAACTTACTTTTTCATCTGTGATTCAGAGTGTGTCTACCAAGTCGCTGCATGAGAAGAGAAAGGAAATGTTGGTTAGGTTTTACAGAACCAGGCAGTGAACTTAAATGACTCAATTCCTTAGTAACTGTAGCCTTGGAAAACCGGGGATAGTATTTTCCGCAAGATCCACCACCTATGAAACATTGTTCCCAGAGTGTCTGAGAATGTGAATGAAAAATAATGAAAAAAAAAGTTAATTAATAAATCAACTTTATTTTATTTTGATGATTCTTTTGTATTCTTCTCATTTCAGGCAGAACAACTGAAGGAGAAATTCTGTTACAGGGTTTTCCCAGATAGACTTCTACAGAGATCTATTTCCTTCAGTAGGGATCCATTTTGAATGAAATAATTCACTGTTGTTTACCTAGAAAGAGGTTTTAGCCTCAGAGTATCTATTAATTTATTGAAATTCCTTAAGTGAAGCATCACTTTAAGAGGTACTTTGTAATAAAATTTGTGATATTTTATAACATATCTGTATGAATTTATGTGCAGTTGCTATGTTTCAAAAAGATAGTGAATCTTTATATGATGTCATTAAGCTACAGTTTCTCTGTAGGCTGTTATATGAATTGCAGAAAGTGTCTTTTTTAAAGGCATTAACATGAAAGAACTTGCTTGAAGCTAAAAATCTGTGTGTTCTTTAATAATATCTAGTTTTTAATCTATGTATGAGTAGCTGATTTCTAAAAATTAATGTAGCAGCCAATTAACACTTGCTAAGATATGTTTTAAATCTGAAGATAATGAGATGGAATGTGTTCTCATACATTTGCATAGCATTATTTTTTAATAATTATTAGATTTGCTCAGATATTTGCTGATTAGATAATCTGACAGATTTTTCAAATATCGATAAATAAATTTTATCAACTCCAGCAATGGCATTTTTGGGGCCAAATTCTTCTCTTGAGGAGATTTTCATAATTTAAGAATAGTTCTGTTCATATTGATGCACTTTGCATCTTGCTGGTGAGGTAGGACAAATGCAATCCTTTTGTAATGTTAATTTAATTTCTCTCAGAAATATATGATAGTGTTTGCTTCTGTTGTTGACATTGAAGAAATCACCAAGGAAACTGCGCAGTATATTTCCTGCTGCACAGCAGTGTAGTCCTAACTCTACTGTATTCAATTTATACTGCTTTCTAAGTATTATAATGATTAATAGGCTAATAGGGTAAGCCCCATATTTCATTACTACACCAGAGTGAAATCACATACAAAGCTTAAGTGAATTGAGTTATATGACCAAGGAGAATGATGCACCTGCCTTTTTACTATTATTTTATTACAAGTGATATCCTGATCTTCTTTTTTCTTTCTTTTTTTTTTTTTCCAACACCTCTGTAGAAGAAACGAAGTTAAATAAACCTAACCAACTCCTTTGTAGCCTAGTAGATGAGGCTGCTAACTTTTTATTTTTCCAGGACTCAAGTCCTCTCTGGAGGTGATTTCTTTTTTTGTCTTCATGCAGGTATCAGGAAAGGTGTTGTGATACTAGCTCAAGTAGCTAGATTCAAAATACACTGTAATTGTCATTGCTTCTGATGAGAAAGCACTTTGGGAGGCAGGGGGGAAGGAGCAGTCTGTAGTGTTGCTGCGGAGTCTCTCTCCCTCTCTGTCTGCCAGCACTGATCACAATGGCAGACTGCTCTCCTCTCTCATCCTGCCAGTTAATGAAAACTTTCCTTGCTTTCAACATCCGTCCTTGGGGGAGGTAGAATGGATTGGGAGAAATCTCTAGTTCAGGGGAATTTTTATTACCGCAGTAAAGATACAGAGCTTTGAGCTAGAAGCAAACACACAGCAAGGGAGAAGGCTGCCAACGAAAATTTTAGACAGGAGCAAGGAAGGTACGGAAATGAAATATAATCAGGGATGAGCACCCTGTAGCTCCTGTGACCTGTGTGGTTTTCAGGCACTGTAAATGCTGCTGATGTGGCAGGGCCATGGGGTGGCAGTGGGTCACCAGGGAGCATCACCGGCCACAGCGATTCCTCTAAGGGGTTTGAGTAGTGCATAGAGCAGTACAACTCTTACTCAGACATGGTTATTTCTTATCTGTAGAACTTGTAATGTATATGCAATATGTGGTTTGATGGACATAGAAATAGGAGATTTTGGTATTTACCTCGTAGGATCAGAAAGGCTTGTCATTCCTGAGTTAGGTATTTTTTAATTTGAAGGCAGAGTTAAAAGGCCACAGTTTTCTTGCCTTGGCTTATATATTTCCCTTGCTTTGTGGCCCACATTTAATTTATGTTTACTTTAATGCATCATTTTTCTTGTTGTTATTTTTTTTTACCATTTCCATGGGTGGAGGAATGGCTTTATCATACACTTTAGCAGCTTTTTGACTCAAACTGACCCATAAAGAAATTCAGAAGATTAAAAAAAAATGCTTTTAGGAGACTAGTTAAGTATCTTCTGACTCCTACACCTTACACCTGCATTTTAGGTAATCAAAGAAGAAGGTCAAGTCTTCAGAATAATAGGGGAGAAAGGCTGAAGCTTTTGTTAATCAAAGACCCTCTGACCATGACTGTCAGTAGATGCCTCAAGAGCACTCAAATAGTATCTCAGGCCAGCTGGCTCCGAGGGCACTGCCATTCACTGCTTCTTCCTCTGACAGATCTCAGATGGGGAGGCAGATCTTGCCTTGGCCTTTTCCAGATGGAGCAACAGTACTCTTTCTTCTCTGTTCCTTTTTGATTGTGGCAGCTAATTTCTATTTTCTTTGATTACATTTCAAACTAAAGGCTTTTGTAATGTTGCAGTTTAGATTCAGTGTTGCTCTCTGAAAAGAACTTGACAATCTCTAGGCTTTCAACTGTGATGGAAAACACCATTTCTGAATGGTTTAAAATCAATAGTTTACTGCAGAGCTTTACCTTGCGTAGTACAAACAACAGGTTATGTGAGAGGTCTTTTCAAGAAAGATTGTGATGTTAACCTTCTCAATAAGGTAATGTCTGGACAACATAGAATCATAGAATGGTTTGGATTGGAAGGGTCCTTAAAGATCATCTAGTGTCACCCTCCCTGCCATGGGCAGGAACACCTTCCACTAGACCAGGTTGCTCAAAACCCCATCCAACCTGTCCTTGAACACTTCCAGGTATGGGGCATCCACAACCTCTCTGGGCAACCTGTTCCGGTGCCTCACCACCCTCACAGTCAAGAACTTCTTCCTTACCTCTAATCTAAATCTACCCTGTATCATCAAGTAAAATCTAAACAGTTGGTCAACCTATTTTAATTCCGGTAACCACATGTGTATTCCTAGAGCTTTGAAAAATAGCAATTTTTTTTTCAACTGTCAGATGATTGTTGATAAACTGTAACTAGAAAGAAAAAGTTCCTTTCCAAACCACCAATGTGCATCAAAAAGTATTCCATACATGTTTCTTTTAGATCTGCTACACTTTTATACTTCCACCAGTGAATGGGGATTTTAATAAAATAGCATGATCATTATATTTTTTGGATCAGACCAATGGAATGAAGTTTAAAAGATTGTTCTACAGTGTTGATCAGCAAGACATTGATGTGCAGATGAAAGTCCAGAGGAAATGAACAATGGTTAGAGATCTAAATCTAGAAAACCGAAGGAAAGAGTGAATTCATTGAAGATTTTTAGTTTGCAACAAAAGCAACTGAAGAGAGCCCTGATAACAGTCTTAAAAATTATAGAAGCCTGCTTCAAAGAGAGAGGAAATAATGAGTTCTCCATGTCCAGTGTAGGTAAGACAAGAAGTAATTGGCTTAAATTTCAGCAAGGGAGATTTAGGTTAGACATTAGGAAAAATGTACTAATGGAAAGGACTGCTAAGCATTGCAATAGTTTGCCTGTGGGTGCTATTGAATCTCCACTGCTGAAGGTTTTTCAGAAGAGGATAGGCTGTCGTGAATGATACTGGTATTTTTCTGTCCTTGTCCTGTGGCAAGACCACTGGTTAGATGACCTTTCAAGGTCAATTTCTGCCCTTTGACTTTAATGATACAACTGATACAAGTTTGTGACTTTGACCTGAAAGCTACTTTGTGTTAGCAGAGAAAATCCTTATCATAATTAGAGTTTTCCTTGATCGAATCTAAATCTGAATCTTGAAGTGGAAGAAGGATTAAAGGAACAGAGCAACAGTAAGAACCAAGTGACTGGACAGTATATCAGGTTAAAAGGCTTCGTGGGTGAGATGAATGAGTTACAGGGAAGGACAAAATGGACAGGCATATAACTAAGTCAGGAAGGAAAAATCACGTGCTTTTGGGGAAAAGAAATTACCTTTTTTGTGTGAAAGTAGTGGATGGCTCTGAGGGGAATGTAATGTTACATTCACTTTGTGACTTTCAGTTTGGAATAACATAAGCAATATTTATGCAAATTTTCTTAAGCTGGTTGCTGCTAGAGAATTTGCTTTAATCTCCCTCCCCTTGCCCCCCCTTAGCATTTTTGAAATTGTAACGTTTCAAGAAAACAGAAGGGGAAAGAGAGGGAGACAGAATACCTTCCTACAAGGCATTTCCCCCAACAGTTTTGGGCAAGAAGGGATTTGATTAAAAATAAAATTCTACATTTTTAAATCATAGCTTTACTGTATATCAGGATGACACTGTCTATCCACTAATTGCAGACCAACCTTGCAGTGCTGTAACTTTTAATGCTACAGCAGCTCTAGTTTGCTCTACTTCTCCCAGACTGTGATGCTAACTCTCTAGCTCTGCAAGCATTAACCAGTTTGTGCCAACACCCTGTGTAATCACCATTAAACCATTGCTGAGGGCTAGAATCTCAGTAGACTGAAGCAGCATGTGGCCTACCACTGTAATACTAACAGTGAAATTTACTATGAGGGCTCTGCAGTGTGACCATAGTTAGTTTCAGTTTTATTATGAAACCTTTCTGTTTTCTATTCTTTCAGTAACAGGCATCATATGGTCATGTTTTGAAACTAGACTGTTCCTGCTCTTTTTCTTCCTCAACTGCGTAAGGTAAGGGGGTTAAGGAGGCAAAAGGAAGGGAAAGGCAAAATCTCAACATTGGTCTCTAAAGAGATATAATTACACTCAGCAAGATTCAGACATACACTAGATTCTTCAGACAAACTTGGTGTCCCGGCAAGTTTTATGGAGGTGGAAGTAGAGGAGGGGGACAAAAATTATGAACACTGTGTAGTATAGCCACTTGCAATTTTTTGCTTTCAGCCCTGCTGTATGAGTGGCTAAATTCTATGACTGACTTACAAATGTACACCCTCATCTAAGTTTCTCGGGATTTAGAAAAACCCTATACTAAACCAAACAGCTAAGTATCTGTGTGTATGTGGTGGGAGTTTTTTGTTTGTTGGGTGTTCCTTGGTTTCTCTTTTTTTGTAAGGAAAGGGATTTTTTTTTTCCTCTCTCTGATAAAATCTCTACTGAAAAGCGAGTGAGAATTTTTCCTGTGAAAATATGAGTTAGGACTGCATAATTTGGCTCAATATAGCTTTTGGTGACAGTTACTGATTTTAGCAGTTTTAAGATTTATTATTTGTCCATTTTTATTTCTTATGCTTTATTTTATGCACAAAATGTTTTGTTTTGTACAGTCACTAATTACTGCTGACTACAAAGGGAGTGAGAGAATGTTGTGCCTATAAAGACGAAGAGGAAAGGAAAAGCAAGAACTTATTTCAGATGAGTTGCTGTGAGGCACTTGGAGGTTTGGTGTGGTCTTTGAGTTTCAAGGGAAAAGCTTTCAGGAAAAAAAGGAAGAACAAGTGTTGTCCTAGATATAAACTTGCCTATATTTAACTGCCATATTGATTTGGTTTTTAATACTGAAAACATAAGGTGAAATAAAATAGAATTCAAAACTACCCCTTAATCTTTTTGAATAGCTTACATGCGTCAGTGTTGCTTCAAGAATAGAACATATTTTTTTGTTACAGATTAACCTCAAATGCAACTGCTGTTACTTAATGTACTCTATACTGTATTTCTAAACTGGTAATTGAAAATCATAAAGGGAAGCAACAGGAAATGAAGGCCATGAAGCTCTTATTTCCAAGTACACAGAGGATATAAAGAATTGAGAATAATGTATTTAAATTTATAAGACTGCATTACAAGTTTTCAACATGAATTGAAAATGATAAATTTTATTATTTTTTTCCAATTCCCCCCCCAAACCAACAAGAAAATAATTTTTATTACTGCTGCTTTATAAGTCAATAGCACAAGCAAAACTTTAATAATTCTTCTAGTAAGCAATGAAGATGACTGCATGACTCTGACAGAAAAAATAATATTGCAATTAGTGTAACTTTATATTGAAAACATATTTCCACATATTCTTTAAAAACAACCAATTAATTAGAATACCCTGCATCATCAGAACTAGTTATTTTCATTTTTGCATAAATATCTGTTAGTTTTATTGCATTAAATGGAGTATAATCTCCCTCCAGCCAGCTCCAGTGTCAGGCTCACAAGCAGTAGCTCTGCTCCAAGACTCAGCATTTCCTGCTTGGGCACTGTGATCTTATGTGGTGCTGATGTCCAGGTGTATTGCTTCCTTCCTGTCATGTGTGTTGTCCCTATCCCCCTCACCTACTGATGAGAGTTTTTACAGGCAGCTTTCGTTGCAGGCTGTCAGTCCATCAATCCACACAGTGGGGTACCTTTCCAGCAGTTCCAGGTACTGTTTTCCTGTCAGGTGGTGACCCATGGTCTGTGCTAAGGCTCATCACACTTAGTTACCAATTAAATCACCTTGAGTGCTGCAGCTCCCTATACTCAGCCCCTGTTTGCATTGTCCTCAGCTCTCAGTCAAGGTAAGGCCCCGATAATCCTGTATCACAAGAAAAATTATCAAACAATAGACACTAGGCCCTTCCAAAGCTGTGGAAAAATCATGTTACCTTCTTAATTGGAGAAAAGCAGGAAACATTTATCTTGTCCTGTGTAATACTAGAACATTTGCAACTTTTGTCATTCAACATTTGCACAGCTGAAGGATTTTAAAAATATTGATGGGCATTTTTGAGTGGAAGATTTTGGAAGAAAGATGATGACTGCCTAAATTCAGACCAGGTGCATAACTCTTTGTCCTTCATTTGTTTGAGTTCCTAGTCCATGGCTATTTAGTGGCTTGTAGTATTTTGGAGGTGTTGAAGTCTGTGGAAATAACTGATTAGAAATCGATCAGGGAGATTACTTGTACATCTTCTTCCTGTGTTTACAAAGCTGGAAGAGAATGGAAAAACAAGGACTTGTCTCAGGGAACCTGTTTAACCGTCAGGTACTTGAAGCTGCTGGCACAGGACACACTTCCTTCCCTGCCTTGGTCATGTACTGACAAAAGTGTTTCAGTTTCAAGAGAGCTTGAGGCTATGGGCCACCTGTCAAGGCAAAGGTTTATTTAACAGAACTTGACTGTAATCTGTAGAACTAATATTGTAAATACCAAAAGACTTCCCTATTGATCAACATTTCTTTTGGTAAAATGGTCTTCTGTATTTGGAGTGTTGGGCTTTTAGAGGTTTCCTTTCACACAAACTCTTGCTTCAGTTTAAGACAATCAAAAGACTGTAGCTTTTGATTCTTTATTTATTACCACTATTGCTTAACTGATATTTCCTGTTGAGCTTGTTTTGCCCTCTAATTGCTGATCTTGTTTACTGATTCTGCCTAATATGTGATGAAGCATAAGCTGTTCCAAGGTCAACACTAAGCTCAAACAAGATAAAAAGAAGAAATCTAAATATTTATGTCTCATAGTAGTAGGAACTTGCGTATTTCCCCATTTTACATACATGTATCTTTTCTTCAAGCTTTTCAATTTTAGACTTCCAGCACTTGAGCTACAAACAATTATGCCAGAGTAGCAAGTGTTTGGTCTGCAGGACAGTTGCTTGACAATTGAGATTTCTTTCCCAGTGTTACTGTGGTGAAAAATTCTACTTGCAAAAACTTTTGGTTTCAATTAATCAGCATTTTCTGTCAGAAAGCTGTTTAATTGGAAAATCCCTAGCAGATCTAATTATTGTTTTAATAATTAGTAGCCAAAGACAGAACAGATATGAGATGGATTTAGAATGATGATAATGGTGATTATCATGTTGCACACATTGTGGTGCTCTACCTGTCAATATATGTATTCAAATATCTCTAAAAAAAGTTTTAAACCATATCTGATGATATTCATGCATAGGGTCTGGGTTTGCAGTATGCTTAAGTTGATAGGGAATTGTTTCTGAACTTGCAATGAACTGTCGGGAAAGAGATAGACCTTATTTTGAAGGAGGCTTTTGAAATTTACATTGTCTCACACAGTTGCTAGAAAAATATGCCATGAATATCAAGGTACACTAAAACCTGCAAAGTAAGAACAATTTGTGGCTTATTTTCAGTGAGGGTTTTACGATGTTACAGAACAAAGAACACAAGAATACAGAACAAAATAAAAGTTACAGAGTGGTATAATTGTCTGCAAAGTTTAAAAGGTAAAAGAGTTACCTTAAATTATTCATTAAGAAGAATAAGTTTAATTTTTAAGCTTCTTGATATTTGTCAGTGACTAATCCCAAACTTATGTAGACACATTTATAATTTAGAAACATTTTTTCAGATCAAATTGTTCACAAATTCTTTTCTTTGACAGTCTCTTTTTTGTGTGTGTGTGTGCATTTAATCACAGAATTTAAGGATTATTGTTGGTGTTTCTTGACATATAGAGAGAAGTGCAGTAAGCTAACACAAGCTTAGACTTCAGTTGAGTTAAATGCAAAACATTTTTAGCTGGTAGTGCTGATTTAGTGCTATAGTGTTTTATTAAGAATAGGCATAATCTCAGCGGTGTCTGTTTATACAGTTACAACAATAATTGTGTTTAACTTTTGCCTAATACTGATGATTATTGTATGAATTACAATGCTATTAATTGTCATATAATTCTTTGTGAAAGATCAACAATTTTTAATAATATTTTAACAGTCTTATGAACCTCTTAGTAATAAATAGATTGAACTTCCAACAAAATGTTCTAAAAACTTTTTTAGTAAACACTTGATTTCACTTCTCAAAAATACTTTTCAGGAACTTCTTCTGTGATTTAAATGGATTATTTCCTTGAGACAGTTCAAAATATAATTGCTGAAAGAAGATACATTAACTAAAGGGGTAATGGCTTTAGGTCCCATTGGTACTGTTGTAGATGTACCTATACATCTAAATAGTTTGTAAGATACCATAGAATTATTTTTGCTGAAGAATTGCTGTCAAAGCTAATAACAATAAATTTACTGTAAATCTATAATTTTTATTTAATACAGGCTTCAAGCTAAGTCTGTTATGAAATACAAGAAGTACAGAGCATAAACTGGGTTATTTTGTGAAACCTCAGTTCCTAGTAACAGTAAATACTATATAGCACCATTTTTAATATTAAAAGAGTGAAGTAATTATAAAAGACTATCCAGCCTAGTTCTGCTAGTCTAGCAGAGTAGATAACAAAACAACCCCACTTTTTACACTTTCTACTGGTACTTATTAAGTATTTATTGAGGGAAATGGATGCAGATGCCAGTTTGTAGGTTAAGTACAAATCTCCATCTCTAGCTCTTCTGTTTATTATTGCCTTTGACCTATGCCTCAGAGCTATCTGAACAATTTGGAAGTGCTATGTCCTAGAACAGCTTTTCATATAGAAACAGTTTAAACCACATAATTATTTTCTTTTTAATTTGCAAATAATTTTTGGAACAAAAAATTCAAAGAATCTTTCACATAAGTAGGCATGTGCTTGTTTTGTCACTTGTCATTCTTGCAAATTGCTGTAAACCTATGCAAGTGTGGACTTGTGCATGGTCCACAATACAGAAGAGATAGCTTCTTGCTTGTTTTTGGGGCTGGCAAGCTGCGGGTGGCTTGTGTGGGGTGGCACTGCAGATCAGAATGAACAGGTGATTCTGTGGAGTGGTGAGGATGAATATTCCATTTGCACAGAAGATTAGGGTTTCATCACAATGCTTATACCTGCTCTGGGGAGGATGAACTGGAAAAGTCATAAGATGCACATTTCCAACATAATTTTTCAACTTCCATGGACTCTTCTGTATAATGTTTGGCTTCATATTAACAAATCCAAATTCCAAAATTACTTAGTAGAGAAAAGGATAAAATACTTAAACTTTTTAGCTGAAACAGGTAATCAAATTTATTGGGGAGAACTAGGTTAATAACCAAATTCCTGCAAAACTTAAGAAAAACTGGAAGGTGTAGTTTTTATTGTTTACATAGTTCTGTTACAACAGTTTATATTGCTAACTATGGTGGTGTTTAAAACTTCCACAAACTCTCACCTTTATGTAGTCTATATTCAATTTATCTATTTTCATTTATAAATTTAAGCATACAAGGAAAATTGTGGGGGATTGAAGCCTAGGCTATTAATACCTGATTCAAAGTAAATGGTTTGGATAGTTTGCTCTGTGATTTGTGGGTAGAACTCTGCATTTAATGGAGGTGGTTTTTATAAAATATCAGGGGAGAAAAAGTGTCAGACAAATCATTCTTACAAATTATGATTGTGGCTCTTTAAATTTAAGAACTGAAAGACAAAATATCTTAATATCTCATTTGCTGAGGAGAAATTATATCATTATGGATTGTGTTGGCCTTTTTGTGTCAATGGGTGATAGCAATATATTTCTTCATAATGTGTGAGGAAACTTACTGAAAATGATTTTTACTCCTCAGCTGTAGACATACTGCAGATGTTTTATATTAGTGTGTAGCAGTGAGAGACCATTTAGCACAATCATGACTTGTATTATTGCTTTTTTATGCTTTTGACTAACATTTTACCCTGTACTGAAGATAGGCAGCACTTCCCACAGCAAAGATTTCTGTCTCAGTTTAACTCTTTTCTGAAAAGAAAGTTTCCCAGGCAAAGCTCAAACCATAGCTGCAGCTGAACACAACATCTAACCACCCTGAGGATTTCCTATCCCTGTGGATAATTCAGAGCACAATATGTCGCAAAGTATGGTCAAGCACTTGGAATCACTTATCTGTCTTGGTTTTTTCCTCTTTATAAACAATTAAATATTCATAATTTTGCCTTCTCATTCATTTCCCTGATAATTTAGTATATTTCTGTCATGGTTTAACCCCAGCCAGCAACTAAGCACCACGCAGCTGCTCACTCACTCCCTCACCACCAAGTGGGATGGGGGAAGGAATCGGGAAAAGAAATAAAACTTCTGGGTTGAGATAAGAATGGTTTAATACAATATAAAAAGAAGAAACTAATAATGATACTGATAACACTAATAAAGTGACAGCAGTAATGATAAAAGGATTGGAATATACAAGTGATGCACAGTGCAATTGTTCACCACTGGCCGATCGACACCCAGTTAATCCCCGAACGGCTATCCCCCCAACCCCACTCCCCCCAGTTTATGTACTGGGCATGATGTCACATGGTATGGAATACCCCGTTGGCCACTTTGGGTCAGCTGCCCTGGCTGTGTCCTGTGCCAACGTCTTGTGCCCTTCCAGCCTTCTTGCTGGCTGGGCATGAGAAGCTGAAAAATCCTTGACTTTAGACTAAACATTAGTTAGCAACAACTGAAAGCATCAGTGTTATCAACATTCTTATACTGAACTCAAAACACAGCACTGTACCAGCTACTCAGAAGACAATTAACTCTACCCCAGCTGAAACCAGGACAATTTCTTACTTTTTATGAAACTTCCTTCACTGGCATATGTCTCTGAACAAAAATGTGGCTAAATAATAAACAAAATCTGTGACAAGTAATATATAATACATACTCATGTAATAGTTTCTTCATTATCTTTTTTAAATCTCTCCTTAAAAAAAAACCATAATCTCTGTTGAGTTCTCTCACTGCTCTTGTCTTATTTCAGAGAAGAATTGTAGTGGAATAATTACACTCTACCGTGGGACTGCAGAATTCTGCAAAACTAATTTTTCTGTCTTCTCTTTTTAATACTTCAGAAAGTTCATAAGGAAAACAGTGGTGGAATTTATTCAAGTAATTCCCATATAGGTTTCAGTGAAATCCTCTGTGTCTTATTTTAAGGTTACATAATCTGATGTAAATATTGTAGTACTTTACATTATCCAAAAATGCTACTGTTTGATGAAGCTTCAGTGTGAAAGGTAGGATTTTAAAAGTACAGTTTGTGTCTGAAAATTACAGCCAATGATAAGTATCATATAATAACAAAAAAATCAGAATAGTATGGAAAGAGTCAGGGTCCCACTCCACCATATAACTGTAATTATACAAGATATCCATGTAACTGAGAACAGAATTTAACTGAGCAATCACTAATAATTTTATCTCTGTTTTTTTAATACACCCCCCCCCCCCCCGCTTTATTTGTTCTACGTTCAAGACTCATCAGGGAGAGAGGTGTGCATCTGTGAATTATAGACAGTTAACAATTCTACAAAACCTACTGTGTTTTGTAATAGATGGTAATGATGTACACACTAAGTGACCTATTATGGGAGAACTCCCTTAGATGCATCAGCAGTGGGTAAAATGAGATATGGGAGAACTGACAGTAACTAGATACACACCTCCAGACCCCCCAAATTAAGAAATACTGTGGCAGGTGTGATAAGAAGGTGGCATGGTCTCACTGAAGCATTAACAAAATGATTGTATCTTCTAATAGGTACTGCAGTTTTGAGGTGGCAGCAGTAAAAGTTTTACCTAAATTTATAGCTAAACTGTTAACATTTGGTGAAGTGCATATAGTATCACAGTATTCAGTCTACCCAAAAGATTAGCCTCCAGTAGTGAAAAGACTTTTTAGAGATACTGGGTAAGGAGTTTATTGCACTAGCTTTTAATTTCTGGAGACCTGGAAAGAGTGAACTCCAATCTGCAAGAAGTTCAGTGATACCTTTATTAAGTTCATGAAAGGAAGATTTAACTCTACATTAGGAAATTCCTAACCAGTTCAAAATCTCTAGCATTTGTTTTTCCATGTGAGAAGTTATGTCTATCCAAAGGAGACATTCCCAGAGCATTAATAACTCTAAAGCCATCATTTCCTGCTCTCCGATGATAAATTTAAGCAATGTGGTTGACTCTTGAAGACACCTTCTTGGTTCCCTGAGTCTGGTCTCATGACAGGCACACTGATTTTGGTTGATAAAACATCCAGTCACGTACCTTTCTGGGTTGGTGTAAATCCCTCTTCCTGCCCATGTGTTTCCTCTACATGTGCACAATCCCCATTTTTCACAATTATCTGTATATTCTTTTTCTCAGACTTTGGTTCCCCATTTGATTATTTCCTCTGTCCTTTTAGAACCAGCTGCTCTTTTATTCTCGTCTCCCAGTCTCTGTTTTCCAGTGCAACAAACTTGTACCTTCCTACATTTAATTACATACTTAATTCTTCTGTGACTTGAAATATATGATTAACTTTCTTCCTAAACAAAAGTGCTCTGGCTGAATAGTGGCTGATTGGTAGGTTAGAGTCTTCCAAGACTTGTTGGTCTCAGAATCTTTCAGTTTTAATCCCTTTCTTGATCTATATTTCATATGTTTAAAGAGCTTTTTTTTTTTTTTTCAAAGTAACAATCCTTTTAACTCAGAAGCTAAGTAATTCAAAAGGGTGGTAATGCCTGATGAGATACCTGAAGAGGATTCTGATAGAGGCAATCTATTTTCTAAGCATTTTTGCTGTTATTATTAATACAAACAGGCTGTCTCTTTCCCTCCGACATAACACATAGTAATCTGAAAGCCATTTTTCCAAAAATTGAGATTTTTCTTAATTTTCATGTCATCTGAGGTTTAACTGCAAGTTGTAGGAAACAGAAGTTAGCTTTGTACAAGTGTTTATTTAAAGGAGCATGCTGTAATTCTACTATGAGGTTAAGAAAAGCTTTACATATATATGTATTTACTTAGAGTACATTCTAAACACCTGGTAGAACATTAAATCATTACTACTATGTTATTTCATTGATCTTTTTTATATTAAATAATTTACTGTGTTTTATTTTGGGGGAAATCACTTGTGGCAGGCAAGCATTTTGAACATTTGAAGTAAAAGCACTGACCTATATTGTTTAAGATTTTAATATTCAGAGCTGACTTGTACTGTTAAGTAACTTTAAATAGAGACAATGTCAGCCTTTGCATCTATTTGTAAAAGACAAATCTATTGCCCAGTAACTCCTTCTCCCTCAAAAATGAATTGACTCAAGTCATTCTGTAAACACATAAGAAGGAAGGTGCTTTCCCAAGTAGAATAATAGCTCCACAGATATCCATGTATGGGACTTCTTAGAGACACATATGTAAGAAAGAAGAAATCCATAACTCCAAAATGAAATATGCAAAGGATAACCAGCATAAATAAAGCAAATTTTATGGATTTCAATGAGAGTTAGTGATTCTAAGAGTGAGAAAAAGAATAGAGCTGGACAAATGTATTAAATTTTAAGGTGCAGAAATAAATGTGACATTCATTTCCAGAAGGTATCCTGACCTCATCAGTTTTCCCTCATCAGTTTTAAAGCCTGTGCAACTATTATTAATCACTTTTTAAAAGGAACAGTGTTTTCAAAAATTAATTTTTTTCCTATTGTTGCTTTTAGAAAAATGATAAACCAAATAATTCTTAGTGAAATCAATAAGAAGACCTGGATGATCAGCAATTTTTAAAACTAGGCTTTTCATACAGTTATATGCTAAGTTTTAATTGAAGGATTCACAAGGATATATGTATATACTGACAAGAAAGTGCATATTCAACAAGATATTCATCGGTAAGGCTAGTAATTTATTCCCAAGAAGTTGTAAGTATGTATAAAAGTGGATTCAAACAAGGATCCTTCTTTATGGATATGGAATTATATACTTCAGGAAGACTTCTGTAAATAAGCAGAATACCAGTATCCATTGAAATCAGAAAATAATGAAATTTTGTAAAGTATTTAAAGGAAAAAGTGGGAAATAACAGTGAAGTGTAATACTTTAATATTTATAAATTTTTCTTTAGATGTATAAATGAGTTACTGTCTACTTTGAATGATATACATGTACTTTCTTTTCTAGTTCACAACTCTGATAAAATTTCTCGAAAATCAAAAGTAAAATTTATATAGAACTGGTATTTTCACTTTTGTGCAATGAAACACCAGGCTACAGAAATTTACAGTGACTGCAATTTTTGGTATAGCAAAAATTAAAATGACTTACTGAATCCAGACTAGGGTCTGTAGGTTTTTATCGTGCTTTCAGATGTAAAAATGTACTTTAAGATTATGAAGTGAATCTTCTAATCTAAAAGTGAATATGAAATTAAAATAGTAATAATTAAATTTAATTTTAATTAACTAATTTAAAAAGTGAATATTTATTAAAATAGTAATAACTGGAGGATTTATGTGGTATACCAGTCTGAATTACTGTAATGAGTTCAAAACTTAAACTGAATGTTTAAAATCTGGACAAGTATTTTGGGTGTGAATTAAGCCTGCTGGTTTTAAACATATCAGCTTCCCAATATCTTCTTCTAAGACTCATGTGTACTAAATGTATGAAATTCAAACCATAACCAGTTGTTCCCTGCTCTGTTAATTATGTTGAACTTTTCTCTGTAAAAGAAGTAGGTTTTTCAGATTCTCACATTTATGCTATGATTTCACCAGGTTTCTTTTTTTTTAATGATAATATTTATTTTTTTCTAGTATTAATTTTAATTTTAAATCTTTAGCTTTTCTGCAAACACTTTTTTTTTTTTTTTTTTTTTTTTGGTCATCTAAAGCCTTGGTTTAAAAACAGAGAAAAAGGCCAGGCAAACAAGAAAAAGAAAGAATTAGTAATGTCATAAGTGCCACAGAGTTTAATCACAGTTAGGAAGTTGGAAAAGATTAGACAGAAGTTCTCCAAAGATTTGCTTGAGAGCTCCCTGAAGACATGGTGGAAAAGGTTAATCTGATCAAGTTTTTGAAAGATGGAGTAGACTAGTGCTTGCCTTACAAAAGTTGCAGTCAGCTTACCATGACAGTGAAACATACTGAGAAGACCAATAATAATTCAAACAAAGCAAAGGAAAGAGAAAGTCATGTGGGTAATTCATGTAAATCCTATTCTTCTGCAATTTTGCAGCCAAATGCCAACTTTTGACAAGCTGCAAAATCATTTTTCTGCTTCAGACTGTTTTACTTTAAGGAACGTGTTCAAAAAGAACTTAGTAAGTTTCACTTAAGACATGCCAGTTGGCAGAGTTTCTTTTTCTTGCAAATAATTCTTAGCAGAAGGTAATAAAAGACCTAGGTGAGGTCACAGGCTCTGGCTGGTGGGCATAAGCAACTGTGAGGGTTTTGCTGCTGCCATGTATTCAAAATAGAAAAACAAACTAGCAAGGAAAGGAATAAAAACAGAGGAGGGAATCTTTTGAGGGGCTTTGCTGTCAGAGAAAAGTCAACTAATACTGCATTTCTATACATAAATAGTGGTAAATATTAAGACTGGTTGAAAATAATTTCCTCAAAGTACTATTTAAAGGAAAAAAAAAAACTTTGTCATAAGCATAATAAATGCATAAATTGATATTTTTAAAGAAATAGGCTTAGAAGAGACTCTAGAGATAGAAACTGTTGTCTGAGGCTACAGTATCTTCTCTAACAAATTCAAAACCCACCAGCTAGAAAACTAGATATGGAAAACCTAGGGAATAATATGTGCTCCCATATAGTGAACTCTATCCTTGGAAAGGTCAGTGACAATGATGCAGTGATAGTGTGATGATGGCCAAGGAAAATGGACATAAATTTATTCTAGGCACTTTTCTTTTTTGGTAAACAAATGTTTTTTCCAGGTAAGTAATATACTTTCTCATTGTTCTCCGATGTTTAGACCTACCTCTTCAGTGACAGAATTGCATTCTCTTTGAAGACATGCATGGACTTTCAGGCAATAGAAGCCTATTTCAAAAAATATTGCTTTTATTGCTTTGTTTTTCCTCATTTTGTTATTTTACTATCTCATTCAATTCTTCTATTATTTGTTGTTCCTCAATTTTCTTGCCATTTTATTTGTTGCATTTTTGTTTTCTTAATTTGTTTTCTTCTCATATCTCTCCAAATCTATTTTTTTTCTTTTGATTAATTCTTCTCTACTGATTTATCCTCATTGTGAGACAGAAAGAGGAGAGAGGGAATGCAGAGATTAAAAAAACCTACTTATTCTTTTCTTCCTTGTGTTTCTCATAGTTTTTAAAATATCTTAATCCTCCCCCCCCGCCCTTTCCCTCAGCATAGAATCAGTGCATATAGCAGGAGTGCTTCTGCATCATCATTAAAATGAGCACCATGGGAATAAGCGCTCAGCTCTGGCCCTGTGAATTTCAGGCTGCATAAGTGAATCCATTTGGCTCTTAGATAGGATAGAAGATGGGGCATGGGGCAAGTAGGGGAGAATGTTAGACCTGGACAACCTCTGGACAATGATTGCATGATTTTGGTAGACTCCAGAAGACTTTTCTGACTCCTTTTTGCTACTTTTTTTTTTTTTTTTTTTTTTTTTTTTTTTTTTGAGAACCAGAAGTATAAACAATATGTTTCATTCTATAAGAAGTTTACAGTGGAAGAGCAGGATGAAAAACAGGCACTTCATGAACAAGCTGCCTAAGAAATTATCTTCCTTGGTCTTTAATGTGTCATAGCCCCATTGTATTCCTGTCTGCCTTTATGAGTTGTCTGTTAGCCTTTGCCACTAAACTTGTTTTTACCCCCCCCTTTTGTCTTTGCCCCCTTTTCCATTTCTTGTGTTGTTTTCTGTATATTGCCCCTTTTATAAGTCTTCTCTTGTTTATCACTTCTCTGCAATTTCTACCAGTATTCTTTGTAATTTCTTTCCTTTCATATCTCTTGCTTTTTTGTTCAGAAAGTATTTTGTGTTGCTTAAAAAAAAACACAGACAAACAAACAAACAAAAAAAACCCCCAAATGAAATCAAACCAAAAAATCCTCCCTGAGATACATTTAACACTATCCTATAGAGGAATAGGATAATATCCCTTCAAAGAGTTAACAATCCTATCCAATACTCTGTACTGTACATTCCATAGATGTTTTTGTAGTTTAAGGTAGTAATGGATTTTTTCTTTGTTTACAATTTCTGATGCAGTTTTTCTTCTTCCAATTCAAGTCTCTGCTGGTTAAAAAACATAACTGCCTAAGGTTATGTGAGTAAGGACAAATTCTGCTGTTAAGCTGTATGCTCTGTTCAAACAGGTTTTTAAGATGCTATATTTTGTGTAAGTCTTATTTGATTTAGCATTGTAGAATCAAAGTCCTAGTTTTTAATTTTTTTTTTTCCTAAATGATTTCATTTTTGTTTAAGGGTGCCAGGCATATTATTAATCTCTTATAAGTGAAAAGTAATGCACATGCAAAGGAAATCGTTGAATTAAGTGGTACAGCGTAGAGGGTATGAAATCAACTAAGTTATCATGGAAAAAGACCAGTTTGTCACTGCAAAGAGCTTGCTAAAGACTTCTGTTAAATATGTAGCTTTACATAATGTCACAGTCATATATTAACTGTTGCACTTAAGCCAGTTTAGAGAGTAATTGTCCCCATACTTGTATCATGCTGCCAGAGTTATTTATTCATGTGCACAGTGAACTGGATCGCGGTAAGGGTCCAGCTGAGAAACTGTATAGCACAAAATTGATTAATGTTGCCTGGATTCTAATTTTTTATATTGTAGAGCAACACACATAATTGTATAGCCACTATGCAGGGAGCAATAGAGAGGCAGAAATGAAGCTTGGAGCTAGGAGAAAATGTAAATACTTACACCAGTGTATTCTTATCCTGTATTTAATGTTGCTCTAGTTATGTGATGTATGGCTGGTACTTGCTTCACTGTGAAGCATGACAGCTTGAACTGTTCCAGTGTTCCTCAAAGCAGCTAATTATTTTTAAGGAGGTCTACTGCTTTTCTGCTACCTTTTGTCCTTTTATCAGTTAGCTTTGAATGAAGTGGCTAGTGAAGCATCACAATACCTGCAGTTCATCCTCATATAATTAGATATCACTGCAGCTTAGTTGAAGCTTTGCACAAGGATTGCTTTAAAATGAGAAGTTAGAGAACCAAGTATATGCTATTTATAACTTGCCTTCATCCACAGGCCTAGGCATCATATCAATGAAATTGCTGAAATAGTAGTAAAGTATTTTTAGTGCCCACTTCTAAAGATTGTATGTACTATTTAAAGCTTTGAGATATACTGCTGGAGATCTGTGGTGTAATTTGAATAAGTGTGAGTGGTAAGAACTCATTTTAATAGAAAGCATCACCATGATTGAATGAGCTGAGCAATGCACTCTTGATACCATCTAATACATGCCATAATTACCCTGATAATGAACGTTTAGTCTATGAAAATCCCAGAACCTGAGATTTTTCCTTGTTTTTCTGAGAAATTACTGTATAATGGAAAGGCCAGGAAAGAGCCATATGGTGGTTTAGGCACCTTAGATCCTAAGCAGCATTAAAGCAGAGAATAAAAATTGGATTATCAAATGAAAAATGAACAGAAGAATTTTTTGCAGTCCATGTTTTCTCAGTATTTCAGTGGTTGGATAGGCAGATGGAATTAAATGAACACATTTTCAGATGTCCTTAACTGGCAGGGAGAATCTTGAGTACCTAAGAAAGGTGGTTACCTTCTAGGTATTAGGATGAAACCTAGAAAAGGGTTGCCCTATGTACAGTTTTAGAACATGTCTAGTCTGAATGATTTCATTCATATGTGATAAAAAATACAGCAACAACCAAACACACTTTTCTTGAGGAAAGTTTTAAAGCAACTCTAAAATGCTCTTTCTCATTTTTGTGTGCAGATTACTAGATTTAAAGCAAATATTCTGAACTTAGAGCTACTCATACAAATTTCAAAGTAGATGACAAAAACAGTTGGTTCTGCAGAAAATTGTGACATTGCTTGTATTCCGTGAACAATGTCATTGGCAATGTGCTATTATCTGTGGATCTGACAAAACACTTTGTCTTCTTTTATAGGCAAACCCCATTGCTTTGCAATGCAAACAGAACACACATTGAGCACTCAATGTTGTCATTTTTAAATGCTATAATAAGAAATGGAATTACATAAAATAAAGTCATTGGATTTTGTTACAATGTTGAAAAAATTTACAAACATGAATTCCTCTAAATCAATTAGCTCTGAATTTCTGGTGAACTACATTTCATAAAAGAAACAGTCATATATATGGAAATGGCCTACTTAATTCCTTTGTTGTTTGCATGATTAGGAATAAGTTAGTAGGGGGGACTATTTATTTTAAATGAGAAACAACATTTCCTTGGCCCCCCACAGGATAGTATAATTTAGAGAAATTCTTCACAGGCTTTTATTGGTCCCAGCTGTGATCCAAAACACTAGTTATATGTTTTCAATATTATTTCAGCAATTCAGCACTGAAGGAGATTTCTAACTCCAGCATCTCTTCTTTACTGTTGTCCCACCTAACATTCACTCTGTGCCACAGTGTAACCACAAAGCGGAAAGCAATGTTTTAATTAAATAAATTAAACATTGCACTGGAACCAAACCCCCAAAATGATAGGGCTGTTGATCCTTAATGTGTTAGTGTCAGCCAAAGGCTACTACTATGCAATCCTGTCTTTGAGGTATGATCATACAGTATCTTCTAGTATGGCTGTAACTCCAGATCAAAATCTTGGAGAGACTAGGACCTTTCTCCATAAACGCTTCTACTGTTGATTTGCACACTGTGTCAGTCGCCAAAATTCTTTTGCCACTCTTTTCCTTTGTCACCGTATAAATACCCAGACTTATTATCCCTTGCAGGGTAAGTACCAGGTAACTTACTTACCTGTAACATCAGGTTCAGCTGTTGAACAGATAAATGTTCAATCTCTTTTTAAAAATCTTGTATAAAATAAATTATTAAAACTTTATGCAAACTTAGTGTTTAAGAACATCATTAGCAGAATCTTTAACACCTGAATACACATTAATATAGCGCAAAATTTCAGCTGCAGAAATCCAGATGTAATTTTTGTTTCTCTTTAGTCTTTATTGAAGCACTATTTGTGCCTTTATCTTGCTGAAGTTTCAGACACTTCAGTTTCTTAGCTCTGACTTGCTGAGGGCATTATGTCGGCTGCTACAATTGCAGACATTTTCTACTTGATTGATACTTCCAGAGAAATAATAATTTGTAGCATTCCAGTAAAGATGATTGATTGCATCTGTTTTGGGTGTCCATGGCAAGGTGTTAGTAGCTGGGGAGGCCAGCAGGGGCAGCCTCTGTGGGTAGAGGCCAGGGGCTGTCGGTGCTGGACACCACTGGTTCCCTGAAGATAAAGCTGGGCCTATCAGGGAAGCTAGTGTTGCCTTTGTGAAAACGTATTTTAAAAGGGGCAGAAAACACTATATGGAGAGAAGAGGATGGAACAAAAAGAGTGAGAAAGGGCAGAGGGAACACCAAAGTCAGAGCAGGGGCAGGAAGAGGAGCAGTTGCTCCATGGTGGAGCAGATCTCCTCACTGCAACCTATGGAAGACCCATGCTGCGGCAGTTGGATATTCCTGAAAGAACTGCAGACCACGGAGAGGCCACACTGGAGCAGAGGAAAAGTGTGAGGGAAGTAGTGTCAAAATGATAGGAAGGTAGTGGTGTTTGGAGTGGCAGAATGATGGTGAGCCTGGGAAAGGAGAGAGGAAAGGTGTTTTAGCATTTGTGTTTTTGTTTTCTGCTACCCAGATCTATTTTAACTGACAATAAATTGGTTTTCCCCAAGTTGAGTCAGTTTTGCCTCTAACAGTAATTGGCAAGTAATCTCCCTGTCTTTATCTTGACAGACAAATGTTCTCATTGCATTTTTTCCTATTTCGCTCCCCATTCCACACTGTGTGTGTTTGTGTGTGTGTGCGTAGTAACTGAGTGCCTGGGTGGGAGTTTGGCTGTTAGCTGAGGCTACCACAATAACTGTATTTATACAGGTAAAACAAACAAACAAACAAAAAACCTCCACTCACATTCATTTATCTTTTAAAACAGAAAAGATACATGTTTTTTCTTGGTGGTGTCTTCTTAATTACTATTTGGGCATAGATTTCCTCCTCCATCTGAGAGAATTTAATTATTCTTCACCCAATTAAAGATTTTCTGTTACTTCAGAGTTTACTATAAAAGGACAAAGGATCACTGAGGCCATCATTACACAGATCAGTTTGAATGATCATCAGGACTGGATAAGAACACTTCCCATCCTTTTGTTATGGGTGGCTTGCTCAGAAGAATGGCTGGTGAAATTGCAGTTAGCTCCTTAAGAGCTCGCTCCCCATGGCTACAGCTCAGCTCTGGTACTTTTTGCTGTTGTCTGTGATTGCCTCCATCTTGCCTCCATCTGGAGGTTTTTCTGTCTTCTCCCAACTTCATGCATTCAAATCCAAAGGTCTTCACTTCCATTTGTGGGAGCTCAGTTGTTGCCAATGCATTGCTATTCCTTCTCCTTCCTATTCCCATCGTTGCTCAACATTAAAAAATAGATGTTATTGTTTGGCAGCAAGATTCTGTTAAAGACAAAGGAAAACTATTTTCATGTGATTCATTTTGATATAAATGCTCTGTTAAAGATGTTCTGTGAAATCCTAATCAAATATAAATCTTTACAGCAAGAAGTCAGTTTGACTTAATTACATTAAAGACGTTGGCTTAAGAAACAATAATTAAACACCAGTACCATATTGTTCCACTTGCAGTAAGAACTGTTTGAAAAGAATCTGTATGCAGGTATATGAGTATCAACATACAAAGAAGCAAATAGGCCTTAGTATTTATGGCAATAGCTTTGTGTAGGAGAGGATGAGACATTTTAATTAACTTCTCTTATAGAATTCAAAAGTTTCCAGCTATGGACAATTTACAGTGCTCTAGTTTATGGTTAAACTTGCACAGGTTTGGTTTCACTAAGAGTGAGAAAGAGAGTGCCATAGATGTATATAGTGGAAAAATAGGCATAAAATTAACTGAATTTCTTAATAGAATCAAAATTAATGAAGTCAAGTGTTCATCAGCTATTACTGAGATACACACAGCTTTATTAATCTCAAAGAATAAAACTATATATCTGTTACAGAATTTGTTTTTAGTATAGCAATATATCATGCACATAATCAAATATTAATTTACCACCACTTAATGTTTTACTTCTCCAGTCCTCTCTACTGTCTCTCTAATTTTCTTACAACCATATAGCCATCTTGTCTTTTGTAAGATTTTTCTTTTCAGACTGCTTTAACCACAACATTGTTAGCTCTTGATGATGCAAGGAATCTTTGCAGCCAAGATGAAGTTCTGTCAGGAACTGTAAACAAGTCTGAATTTCTTTTTGTGTTTTCATTAGAACATTTCCTATATCTTATTAGAAAGTCTTCCTTCCTTTGGAAAGGAAGCAATAACCATTCCCTTGGACAGCTGTCTTAGGAAATACTCCTTTACTGCGAGGACTTTGTTTATTGTATTATGTGAACTAAATTTCGAATGCTTTCAAAATGAAGGTGATGTATATTTCTAACATTAATCTTTACTCCTTGCACAGTACTTCTAATCCACATATTAAGGTATTCGTTCCTGTCCTTTACATGGATTGTTATCTGAGACCTTGTATGGGTATATTTATCATAGTCTTGTAATAAAGTGGTTTATCAAGTAGTAATAATTAATTTCAAACATTAGAGTGTAAAGACAGTGCTGCTGTCTTTGGTATTCCTTTTTCAGATAATGTTATCCTTCTTTGTGCTTAAAAAGTGTAATACAGGTAGGAGTCTGAATCCCATTAAAGTTTTTGTAAAGCTGCTTTACAAAATTTTCTCTCAAGTTCCTGGCTGGGAATTGCCTGGAGTATGTCTGTATTACTTAAAAGAGTTTGGTGTTAGAGGTCTCTAGACAAGCACCTGTCATACAACATGGTTTAGAGATACTGGCTCAGAACAGGAAATCAGTGCAGAGACAGTCAGCTTTCCTACCAATAAAATTTATTAGTGGGAAATAATGCCACTCAGGTACAGCTGCACTGATTTTGATTCAGTACCATGACTATGGTGACTATTACTAAATGACTTTGTACCATGTCCATTTCTCAGGCTAGATATATCCTGAATCTCATTTTCAAAAGGACCAGATTTTCAAAGGGTTTTGAGGTTAATAAAGATATAAATAGCTCCAGCTAGGATTTACAGAACAGTCCTGACCAGAATAAAAGCTTTATTATTAGAGTGAGTTTAAAAGGAGTTTTGGCTGTAAATACTTTCAATTTTTCAGTGGAAAGTGATTTCTGGTTCTTTTTGTTTGTTTGGGTTTTGGTTTTTTGTTTGTTTGTTTGGGTTTTTTTTATAAACAGGAAAAAAAAAATGCAAAAAACCTGATGGAAAGTTTCAATGCAAAAATCTTGGTTCCTTTTTTTTTTTTTTAACTTATTGAAGGCTTTTTTTCATACCTTTCTCCATCTTAAGGTGAAACAATGTTTGCAGAATACGGACAGATGTACATTAAGACTAATTTTCCTTGGAACTGCAGTGTTATGTGATGAATATTTGATATAAGTGAAGCACAATTTACAGGGGTTATTTAAAGAGTAATGTATATATTTGAACACAGTATAAATGAAACTATATCATATGTGTGGGGAACAAAAATAATTAAAAAGGCAAGGTGTTAAATATTTATAGTCTTTTCAATTGTATTTTATGCAGTATGTCTTACACGAAATATAATGAAAGTTGTTTGCATTGAAAGGTCTCTAACAGGTCCTCTCTACTACCTATAATTGAGACCTTCAGTATTAAACATAAAAGAGCACAGATTATATTTAATTTTTATTTTCAACTACCATATGAAGAATTATCAATCAATGTTATCATCCATAACAGGAGAACAGAATCATCTTTCCTTGATTGTAAATGGTGACTAGGACATGAGTAGAAACTAAGGTTCACTGGAATAACATGATAACTATGCAGCAGGTGGCAGTGAGACATGTATATAGTCTATATCATCTTAGAAATGCACCGTTGGGACATGCTTAATATTTATTAGACGATCTCTAGTTCTGCCTTCCTCAGTCTATTGTGGGATACAGTGGGAGCAAAGAAAGAATCTGTTTTCACTTGCAAGTTGTAACACAATTTGTGATGCATTAAAGCAATGATCCTTGAATCTGTTGCCCTTGATAGTGGTTCCAAAACAATACCTGCTGTGCAGCATGAAGGGGAAGCTTCACAGTGCATTTCATTGATAGTGGAGTAACAGTGAACTTTGATATCTATTGTTCATGTTATATTATTCATTCATGTGTTCTTGCTATATTGTCTTTTTTATGGATTTGGAATCATATGTATTACTGTGAGTTTATTCAGCATGACAAGCAGGTCTGTTCCCTCCCCTCCCCCCCCGCCCCCCCCAGGATAATCCCTTCTGCTTGTATTTCCACAGCATGTTTCAAAGGTTCATATTCAAGCTACCATCCTTCTGGGCAACAGTGTCTGGGTAGCAGCTCTATTAATCAGTCTGTCAGAGCCACTCTGCAATCAGGCTGAGATGTACTTATTGATCAGTTGATCCTTCCTCCCTTCAGGAAGCTTGCCACTTCTTCAGCCTTTTCTCTATGTGCAGTACCACGGACATGCATAAAATAACTTGGTGTGTGCTAAAGATGATAAGATTAATTTGTTAGTCATTCTTCCTGATGCTCCTAGCAGTGTGCAAACCCCCTGTTCTGCCCACTGAATATTCCAAGCAGCAGAGTTATCACACACCTAAAATATATCTGGTCTGACAGTTATTCTGCTTTCTGGACTACATGGCTGCTTTTAAACTTGACCTGATATTCATCAGTTATATAAACTGATATTTGCAGATTATCTTTTCACCATGTTTTGTTTTTCATAGTGGTTTTTTAATGTGTATCATTTTAAGATGCATTGTAATGGCTTGATCTGATGCATAATAGTTCGATGTGGCTCATTTCGTGACCAAGTGGGAAGGCTCTCTATAGTACAGAAAATAAACATCCTAACCACAGCTGGTGCCTTATTTGTCTTCTGACTCTCAGCTCTCTTACATTTTTTATTTCTTTACCTGTCTCTGCAGTCAAATGAAGAGTTTTGACTAGAACAAAAAAATAACAGGCATCATTATTCTAACTTTGCCCAAATGAGACAAGATGGCATCTTCCAATTTCTGCAGTAATGATAAAGGTTTGTTTCGGAGAAGGGAATGCTTTTTATTGGTATTTCTGCTTTTCTGAATGATAGGTCATATCTGTTGCTGACACTAAGCTGTTCTTTTGAAAGGATGCCTTTGCTTGGCCCTTTACCAGTGACCCTTTGTTCTCTTAGCTAAAAGCAGAGAAAGTATCAATATCATCTCACTTCTTTCATCCTGTCTCTCTGAATAACTTGGCCAGTGTTCCAGAACTTGCACTGCTTGGGGGATTAAGACCTATTATAGTGGATATAGCCAAATTTCCTTATGTGATTTCCTCTTCTTTTAGCATGCATCACACAGAGCTTTATTCCAGTCTAGTAGCCTATGGCAATAAGCTGGAAAGTGAGACTGAGGATGATGAAGTGCAGAGGACAAAATGAAAATACATGAAAAACTCTGATGACGAAAGTACGGGGAAGTTTATAGGTACCAATGTCCAAGGTGCCTATCAAATGGAGGCAGTACTGATGCATATCTGAGGCTACAGTGGTTACATAGTCCTGTAAATATTTGAGATGCTTGATACTTTTTGCATGCTCTGCCTGCACAAAGTTGTTTAAGAGCAACTGCAGAGCTCTGTGAAGGATCAGGATTTAGAGGTTATGAAACCTTAGGTCCTCATAGCATTCAAGGCTTGTCCCATCTCTCCATTTACTTTGGTGGGATTTTAACCAGACTTTTAAACCAGCAAAACATAAGAAGAGGAGTATCTACAGGCCCAACACCAAGAATTCAAAATTCTCCAGGAGACCTCATCCTTCCTAAGCCAAGAAAAATGAGTGTGGCTTAAAAGCTTGAAGCTACTGTTGATGAAAAAGGCTCTTTGTGTGTGTATGTCTCTGTGTGTGCATGTGCTTCTGTATGGGTATGTGAAAATCTTGCTGCCCAGTGCTTGCATATTTATGTGCATGTGCTGAGGCTTGGTGTTTCAAATTCACATGGTTTAACTGCACTAAGTAAAACAATTTTAACTAAATTCATTTTATAACAGATTTTCTCTTTTCTTATGACTCCAACTTCAGGGGCCTTCAAGTTGCTAATTTGCTACTCCTTGATGAGGAGGAAAGGTTGCTACCTGTAGGCATTTCTACAACTGGTGATATCCCTGTGACCAGCTGTTTTAATGCTGTTTGGAAATTGGAGAAGTTTCTATTTTACTTCCTTTAAATGGAAAGCAAAATATCAAAAAGCCTTCTCCAGAGGAGCAGGATGGAGAATTGCCTCCCTGCTGTTCTTCTTCAGTCCTTGTTCTTGAAATTCAAGGGCTTTTATACAGATGTGTGCTGGTAAATAATACAAGAATAATCTCTGTATTTGTTATTGCTGCAATAATCTTCTATTGTGTCTTTGAGGGTTTTCTATCTTATTTTGGCATCTTCCATACAAGAAACTTTGATACCATGAGTTACAAGACTTTTCAGTGTTTGAACTGGAAAACTTTACTAAAATCTGTTGTTAAGTGTTGGGTGTTTTCTTCTGTATAAAATAGAGAGCATCCTATTATTCCTTCTAAAAATTTTGTTCTGGAGATTTAAGTTATATATCTCTTTGGAGCTTTGTCAAATGCTATTTTTCACTATCCTGTCTTTATGCAGTGGAAAACTTCTAGAAATAATCATCTGCGTGACAATGCTAGAAATGAGATATGCTGAGGAAAGTGGAATTTACTTTTCGTATTTTCAATATTTCAGGAATTTGGTTCTCATTAAACTTTATAATTGCTACAAGGAAGAAGATGATGTATTGTTTAAATACTTTGATGATTCCAGTGGATTTTATACATTAATTTTTGTTTGATAAAATGAATAATACATGTGTACCAGAAACTTATCTCGCCTTTATGTATGTTTAAGTTGCTTCATCCACCCACTTCCATATTTTGGCAAATGAACAGGCTCATTTTTTGTTTCCAGTATACAGACAAGCATTATTTGGGTGAAAATTTACTGGCCAGGGATTCATTATTAAGACTAATACTTATCTGACATGAATTGGTCTCAACTCATATTAATGATGATTGCCTTAAAATATGTCAAAGAGCTCTGGTAGTTCATTAAGTACTCATTACGTTAATTTTCATTATGACCTTCTCAAAGACTCAAGATATGACTACAAATATAAATTCAGAAAACTTTTATTCTGATACAGTAAACTGCTGTAGCACCTTTAGGGCCAAATTTCAATCAGCTCTGTAGAAAATGTGATGATTTACTTTCTAGGTGCTTGTGGAAAACTCTATTACATACTGTAGGATCTGAAAGGTAAGGTGAAAAGGAAGGTGAAAAATAGAAAACTTTTCAAATCAATTTCTCTTTTAGGGGGTGTGAGTGATTTCCAATTGTACTAATTGGTACTTCTCAAAGTTTCCCATAGTGAAAAAAATAATCATTTGGGCTTCACAAAGAAAGAGCTTAGAATTTCTCCCAGCTCTGGTCAGACAAGTTCATGGCCAAAGCCTAATTCTCTGCATTGAGATTATTGAGATTAAACTAATGCGTATGACATACTCAAATTGTTAGTTCCTTACCTGCCATTGCTTCTGCTAGATGCAGGTCAGTATGCATTTTATCTTCTATCATTATTGTTTTGTCTTCTGTATCACATGAAGGAGTCACAAACTATTCAAATTGCTTTTATTTGAAGATTTATTTATTCAACTTAATTTAACTTATTTAATTTCAATCCACATTTGCTTAAAGGCTTGTGACTGTTGGCAGATCCTTAAAAGGTAGACCTGATGAAGTAATATAAAATTCTGTTTTCTTGGTTTGATTCTGAATTCAGAGATTACCAGATTTCAGAGTTAGATGGCACAGTGTATATGTGTTACTCTCATACGACTACTGGTGGTTAATATTACAATATGACAGGCTCCCAGACTCCATTCAGGACCTCTGTGCCAGTTGCATTTGAAGATTAAATATCTCCAAGGTCTCTCCTGGAAAAAGTACAGAACTTATTTTAGATATTGACTGTTAATTTAATTATGATGCACTTCAGAGCATGCCTAGCCCTGCGCAGGAGAGCTATGTGTTGGGGTGGAGTCTGCTGTCAAACACAAATTTCTTCTCAGGCTGTCTATTTGCTTCAGACTTCCCAACATTTTTATTAAGTGAATTTTCAGAAAGACATCCAGAAGGGTGAGAGATGTAAGAGGGTCATTAGCTGTTACAGTATCTATGAAGATGTTGTAAACTCCATTAAGTGTCCTGCGTAAAGCAGATTTATTATGAATGTCAACCATCTTTAACTTAGTGAATCATTCAGGATTTTTAACTTGTGAATCATTCAATTGTTCAATGACTCATTCAAATAATGAAGGTAAAAAATGTCTTTATTATTTGCTCAGTAGTTCAGACACATTTGCACAGTGAAGTTGCTGGTTTGAAACGCTTTTTACTTTTTCTCATTGTATAATGCAGTTTTATTTTTGTGATTTAAACATGTACTCAATCATGCTAAACTTCATGAAACATTTTCTGATGCTTCAGTTGCTTTTCTGAATACTCAGCAGTTATCCTAATATTTGAAAATAATGAATAGTATGAAGACAAAAATCACAGCAAACCAAGCTTAGGGCTTTTATTCACATGAAGCCCCCACCAAAAAAAACCCCCACCAACCCAACCCCAAAACACCAGTCTTTTTTATTTCTTTTCTTTTGTTGTTTGAGGCTCAGACAGTGCCTCAGGCTCAGAGCTCCATGTTGGGACTCTTGACTGTATCGTATCACTCTGGAAGAAGGAGGGTATGACCCTACTCCTGTCCTCCTCACAGGCATGGTGGGGAAAGATGTCTAGGCTCCCAGCTACTGGTTTTAAATGGAGACTGCTGCCTCCCCCTCCTCATCTTCTCTGAAGAACTCTTTGGCTTCCAGTTGGACATGCTGTAGACAGGGAGAAGTGTAGTCAGTAATTTGCTCCTAGCTTTTTCTTGTATCTCCTCCCTGTGCACTATGGGGAAAAGTAGAAGCATTTTAAGGACTTCCCCCAATCCCCAAAATCAGGAACCACTTAAAGTGTTTGGAAAAAGTCTGCAGTTTTCCACATCAGGGGCCTTTTGGATAATCGAAAGCCTCGCAATTGCAGAGCCCTGCCTAAACCAGTTGGCAGGAGTAGGGTTGGCTGAAGCCTTAGTCATCCCCAAAAACCATGTGAACCGTGGTTTAGCTTTTGTGAAGATGCTTAAGCAAAAGCGTGGACATATTTGGCCAGATCTCATTCCCCTTTCAACTCTGTGTGGATTCATTGTATAAAATTGTGATGTGGTCCTGAAGAGTAAAAAGGAGTGATTTTTTTTAATAAAGTTTTTCTCACAACTAATGTCTGTCTTGTTGCATATGTTGGACAGATGAGTATCTGAGCCATTGTGTCTTTCTACCTAAGCAATAAGATTGTACATGTGGTGAAATGGTACTGCATGAAAGAATAGGGTAAAAACATATTTCATTACTTTGAAATCCATTTTTAAAAGATGTTTGAGGCTTTTTTTTAAAAAGTTGTGCTATTTCCATACTGATAATTTGCATAACCAAATGATGGCAGCAGCCTATCTGCAACTGATGTATATTTACAATATTTGCTCTTCCGCACTTGCAAATTTATATCTCTTGGTGGTTTCCAGATTGCCTCAGTACTGAAAAAAATACTGTCATATTATTTCTCATTAAGAATGCTATAAATAAGAAATGTGATTACTGATTACAAAAATATTTTTTTATTTAGCTAAATAAAGGACATGAATAAAAAGATATATATTTGAAAGTTGAGTGCCATTTTAGCAGGTGCATTGAAGTATAAATGATAGCAGGATCAATGAATAAATTAATCATAATTAGCACTCAGTTAAAAAGACCTTTTCTCATCAAAGATGTAGATGCTATAATTAGAGCTCCTCATTTTAGATGGGGAAAGGATATTTACTAGCAAACGTCTGATGCTTTGGAGAGAAAAACACTGACAAGTGTGTATTATATAGCAAATTTACTAATAAAATTAGAATTACAGTTAAAATACTCCCAAAGCTGGAAATGAAAATCTAATGTGTCTGTTTGCTTTAATTCAGTTGGATAACTCCCATTTAACATAAAACTTTAATAACATAACATAAAGTGAATAGCACAGACTTGACTTTCCCACTCTGTCTTGAGAGTAAGGACCAAGCCACATTAAGTGAAAATTAGGTGGCACTTATATGCCACAGTATGTAACATAAACTCCAGAACTTATTATTTAGATGACCAAGACCCGAATTTTGGTCATGAAACCTTTAAGAATCTATAGTTCTGCTCTTTCTCCTCCATCTGGGTCAAGTCTCTTGGAGCCATTCTCATTCCTACTGCCACTACAACTCGCAGAGCAAGGGGTTCTTATGCCTAATGCTCATACAGGGATAGGCACATGCAGGACACATGTAATGTGTCATGTTTAGTAGCTACTGAAATCATCGGGTGGAAATAGCTTTCTTATGAATGTAACAGCTCCGTAAGTCAAGCTGTCTCCCTCTCAGTACGAGATCAGATGTGTCACCAAACACAAGAAGATAGAAACCCAGTCTTTGCTTCCCAAAAATGCATTTATCATCAGGCTATAAACAAACTGTCTGTTTATTTCATGCAATGGTACTACAAGTAATACAACTCCTGTAGGGTCAGTGAAAGAACGAGCAAGAAAGAGCATAACTGGGTATCTCAGTCCCCTTAGTAAGGAGACTTAGTATAGGGACACCTATAGATTGTTTAACTATTAAAGAATAAGTTGATAAAATACAAAACCAGGGTTGGAATCTTAGAATGAGTGCTTTTTTGTGTGGTCTTGGTTTTTTTTCTTTTTTTTTTCCTTTTCCTTAACTAGCTCTGCATTTTGTGTAAAGACTCTTACTGAATTCATTGGGTCAATCTGAATTAGTTTGCTTTCAGGAAAAAAGATTGCCATATTGCTCTCAAGATAGACAACTGATTATGAACTCAGTTAAAAGACAGGACGTAGAACTACAAACGACAGTGTCGATCTGTAACTCTATACATGAGTCAGGTGACTGAAGAATTTTATTAATAACCCCTCAAAGCTTATCCAGAGGCTGCAACACAATGAATAAGGAACAGTAGATCTCAGTTTTGTGTTTATTAAACAAACTAGTCTTAGTATGTGGATGAGTTAAAGTTATTTCTGTAGCAAATTCCTTTAGGCAGAACTTTCTCAGTGGAGAACTTCTGACTGGAATTTCTCTCCTAACCAGATTAAACAAAATCCATGCAAAACCATTCTCAGAGAACAATGTAAATCTCAATTTTTTTTGCAAAAGCTTTTCTCCAATTAAAAAAAAAATCAACAAAATCCTTAAGTGAATAACAGTTTACATTATCAGTTATTATGGAGTCAATGGGAATGAAGAGAAGAAAAATGTAGATAAGAAGAGGAAACAGCAATGCTATAAACATATTATGTGTATAAAATTTATATGCCCATTAGATACATCTAAATGGATTAAACAATAAGGCATGGTGACCTAGTATTTTAAGCTTCATTTCTGTTAATAAGACAGAAAAGAAACCAGAAAAAAATTACTATTTGTCCTAAATCCATGTACATTTTTGCAGTCCCTTAAATAACCCACATATTTCAACATATGTCTGGCACATCAAATTTATATGATACCATTTTATTTGCAAACAAGAATGACATTATTATTCTTCTGACTAAAAGTCTTAGTATAGTTACGGTTCTACCATCCAAAATGTAATTTTACAATCAAAATCAAGTTTTAGGTGAGTGTTTGGAATTTCAGAATACTCATTTCAGGCTGGCTGGGTAACAGCTACTCTCTCAAACTATTCACTGATTACCAGTTACTACTCCCTTTTATATATAGTAATAGTTGATTCTGAATGCTTTGTAAAACCACAGTCCTTAACCATCTTTCAGAAGCAGGCCTTTTCCAGCACATTAGGAGCACTTTTTATTTGTTTGTAATTTTATTAAATCAGCTAAATCAGCTGTATTTGAAGACAGTATAAATAACTTCAGTATTTACTGCAGTTAATGATTAGAAGTTGTTTTTCAAAAAGGTAAATAAATCCAGATAATTAAACATTACATTTTTTTTTAATTAAGGAGAAAATAATTTATTTTTGTACTCCTGATTAAAGTTCCCTAAAGTTTGTCCCTCCTTCCCAAACATGGAAGTTCTATAAATGCAAAGTACACCCACTAATGGAAATTGGACCCTGTCTTTATTCCTTGTCTCTGTTTATCCCTGCAGTCACTATTATTTCATGTCCCTCAGATATTCCCAGCCTGTGTTCTCCACAAATTCCCACCAGTTTGCAGCTTTGCAATCAATTATTTTTTCATCCCATTTACATAATTCACTCTCATGTCAGGAAATCAGAAGGGAAATGAATCAGTTTTCTCTGAAAGAAGTTTTAAGGGTGAACAGATGAGATTCTCAGATGGACTTTGAAATATTTTAATGAAGCAATTAAAATAAAACCTGATGAAGGTGGGGTGTTAAAAGCAAAGATTATTATAAAGCTGCTTTATCATTTAAAGGAGGGCAGCAAGGATTTACTCAGTGTGCACAGCAGTTTTATCGGTTGGGAGTAGCAAGCTCATTCAGTCAGATATGACAGGCAGTGTTTGCACTGATTTTCTTCAACCTAGGCATAAAAGTGAAACCTGCTTTTGGACCTGTACTCAAAAGACATATTGTAGAATATCACTTAGTTATAAATCTGGTGTAAAATGGAAGACTGAAGTTTAATTCTGGGTTAGCTTACAATGTTTGAAAAGGATAATATGAGCTGAAAATGCATTTCCAATTTTATCACAAGAACATTACTCTGAAACACCCTCTTAAGAAAATTTGCAAAAGGCATACTTCTACATCGATGGGAAGCACCAGAAGATATTGCCTGAAGGAACCTGAGCTGCGATATAACTGTCCTGTCCTATGCATAAGTTATAGCTACAAAGCATTTACCTCAACTGTGTGTTATAATCAGCAGGCTATATGACCTGATCCCACCCTTCAAAAAAGGCATTTGCTACAACGAAGAGGAAAAATAAGAACTTTATAGTAATAATTCATAAAGAGAATTTAGAAACTATTGAACACCTAGTGTATTTTATTTTTATATTAACATGTCATATCATGTATTTCCTTGAGCAAGTAAGGTGATGTTGCCTATTTTAAAATGTAGGGTGCATTTAGGTATATTCAGTGGGCCTGGCTAGGATAGAGTTAGTTTTCTTCATAGCAGCTCATAGGGTGCTATATTTTAGAATTTTGATCAAACCAGTACTGCTGATACACGAATATTCTAGCTTTTGCTGAACAGTGTTTGTACAACATCAAGGCCTTCTCGGTTTCTCACTCTGTCCCAACAGTGAATAGATTGGCAAGGGAGAGAGTGTGCAGTGGGCAGGTAGGGGACGCAACTGCACAGATGACCCCAACTAACTAAAGAGATATTCCATACCATATAATATCATGCTCAGCATTAAAAGGGAGAAGAGGGGGCTTTACTGTTTAACCATCTTTTGTTCAGGAACTGCCTGAGCACTGGTCTGCCCAAGGAAGGTGGTAAGTGATTGCTTTTGCATCGTTTGTTTCGTTTTGTTTTATTCCTTCATCTTCCAATTACGATTCACTTATTAAATAGTTGTTTGCTTGCTTGTTTGTTTTACCTTGATCCCCAAGTTTTCTTGGTTTAATTCTTCTTTTCTTCTTCCTCCATTCCACTGGTGGAGGGAAGTAAGTGAGCAACTGTGTGGTGCTTATCTGCAACAGGGTTAACCCACAACAGTATATGAAGAAGATGATGTGCATGTTTAAGATCAAGAATGTTTAAGTGTAAGAACAGTCAGATATGGATTCACCAGCTACTGCTGTCACCAAATACAGATCTGGACACTCTGTGGAATATGAGCTTTAAGCAAGTAAGTAATGGAGGGTCTAAACCACAATACCTATGTAAAACTCTAGGACTCAGGTCACATACAGAGAATCAGCTTACATGACCTAGTAATGTATTAAAAGACTTTTGAACTCAGAAATGTACCAAATTGAATTATTGACTTGTAAAAAATGCAAGAAGAGATTATAACCCTAACAGCCCAAAGACCTGCAGATTTCTGTAGTCTGTCTTCTTTTTTGTATGGCTTGCTGTTACTATTCAGAAAAAAAAAAAAAAGGGCACTGTCTAATAGAAATGGTTGATGAAACAGCTTAACTGAATTTCTAAGTATAGATTACTTCAAGAAACACGTAGATTACTCACCAGAACAATTTATGAATAGCATTGATTTATTGAAGGATTAAAATAAACAAAACCAAGAATAAAACTTCCTGAGCACACTGATGGTGGCAAGTAGTTGTAACATAGATATTTCTTCTGCAATATCTGTGCTGTACTGCAGGAGTATTCTCAATATTAGCCCTAAGACCAAATTCACCAATTGTGACCAGTGCTTTATTCATAAGAGCATCCATGAGCTAGAGCCAGTGGGCACTCATGCTTGTGTGAGTCTTGTCCTCCAAAAGGACTCAAGAGTACAGGCAGGATTGGCTTGATGTTACAGCTAAAACAATAAAATGGTTTGTAGCCCCTAAGAGACATTTTTCTGTACCAGCCTGTGTTTCCATCCCCTCTTCTGTGCATTGGCCCACTTCTCAGTAGAGTAAGTTTTCCACTAATTAACTCTCTGGGAAAAAAATAATATCAGCTTAGATGTGATAGGAAATTCCACCTTTCATTTCAGTGTGGGGTGGCACTTAAAGAACAGTTGACCAGAGTTATAGGGAAGAATTTTGCGCAAATGAACAGAATGATTACAGGACAAATGCATTTCAATTCATCTGTGGAAACAGATTACTGTCTTCCAAACCACAAACAAGTTTCTAAGAATATCAATTTCATATGAAAGTGCTTTAGAATGCTGGTCTGACCTTGATCTTAGTATTAGTTACGTGTTCAGTAGATTAGATAAAGAGAATGAGAATGGCATCAGCTGACATCTGACCAGGATACTAGTGAATTCTTCATTAAAAAACTAATTCTTGAGTAGTATTTGACAAACATTGATTTTAGCGGGGCAGAGTTTTAACTATTAACAATTATTTCTTACAATACAGGCACAGTTCTGTTTGCTTGAAAACAACTGTAAAATTCACATTGAAATTGTCCAGCTGAAAACAAATTGGACAAAACTGGTTAAGGTAACAGAAGCAATGCAAGAAACAAATGGGATTTCTCATAGTTTAAATTGGTTTAAATCGGCTGCATTTGTTTCACTTGCACCTGTAAACTTTTTGAAGAAGTAAATCCTATACAAAACATTAAACATACTTGATGTCAATTTTACATTGGCTTAGTTAAATCAGTGTAAAATCTCAGCTTTAATCTGGGACAATTTTGTGAGTCAAGTAGGCCCAAATGGAAGGTAATAAAATAAATTATCTTCAATATACAGATACCAGGATTAACACCGACTCCTTATAGACTATTGCAAAATTCTGCACATATTCCCTTGATTTGGCACCATATCTCACAGGAGTGACTGAGCATACTGTATTCTGGTTTGCTGTTTCTGGGGAGGTAGAACATAATCTATTTGCCATTTTCTTTCAACAAACTCTTTTGGTCAAATTTTGTGTACTTTAATCAAACAGAATGTACCATGTGAGGTGGTGGCTGCGTGCCATTTCCTAATCTGTTGTTTACTTTTTACTTTACATGCCCACAAATACACTGTTATAGACGCTCGTGACAAATTGGAGGAGCCAATTTGTATTAAATAAAAGATCAAATTTATTAACAAGCGATAAAAGAGCAAAACAGCGCTGGGCGGCCAGGGAGACAGTGCTCCGCCACAAGCTCGCACCCAAACAGGGGAAGAGCCTCTTTATTTATACAGTCTTTTTAGTCCCTGATAAGTGAAAGGCTGGCTGGTATCTTCAGTATCTTGTGCCATCAGGTGTTAAGTGGTCGTAATTTGCCTTCTGATGGTTGTTGGGATGAAGGCCGAAGTCTTCCTCAGCTGTTCTTTAGGTGACTCAAGTCCCATTCATGCTCTGTAAACGTCTCTCTACATATGCTAATCATCGGTACTCATGGTCTTAGATAAGTGAAGAATATCCCTACCTCCACATGCGATTTCATGAACAAAGTTAACCTGTTCATTACATACACTACTCTTGAATACAGTTGGGATAACTGTTTGGCACGTATATTTTTTGCGTCAGCTCCATCTTTCTGTAGAGACTGTGCTTGATACATATTTAACTTGGATGAGAGATCCAATAATCAGTTTCTTTGCCTTGGTCATCCACATCCAGAAAAAAAGTTTGGTATATCACTTGCCTGTGACATGATATTGAAAGACATTTTTGGCAACATGCACTGCTGAAAACACATCTTAGTAAACTGGTGTGCAATGATCAATTTTAATCAGTGCTCTTAGAGTAGATGCACTTCAGAACACATCTCTGTGTGGTCTTCTTCAATGTTTGACATTTTCTACCTCTCCTTCTCCTTTCATTGGTATTGTTTCTCTTTCTGTAATTTTAATTCCTAATTTAATAGCATAAGAGACTTTAGATGGTTGTGAAAGACTGAATTGTTATCTTGAGCTGTTTGTCTCAAAGATTGTTAGGTGTGAGAGACTGGACTGTCATCTCAAGCCATTCATCTCAAGGATTGTTTGACATGAGAGACTGAATTGTGAACTGCTTATCTCGAGCCTTTTGTCTCTGGGATGGCCTGTGTAAGCAGGACATTCCTCCATCCATAAGGACTATTACTAGTCCACCAAGGCATCCAGGAGAGGAAATGGGCTGAAGCTGACAAGCATGCAAGAATGTGGAGACTGCCATTCTCATGGAAACTGTAGTCTTTGACATAAGGTACTGGTTTCTGGTGTTGCTCATGCGAAGGTTGTGTGATAGACAAAACCTGCAGCATCTGAACAGTGCATGAACAATACGTATGTGCATACATTATTGAAATATGCCTTATAAAAAAACGTGGAGACAAGCCGTGGTGTGCACCCACCACCGAAGAATTGAAGACTGAGGACCAACGGGACACTGCTGGAACCATGGTGGTGACTATCCTTGCAACTCTATCCTGACTGCTTGCTTGATTTCTGCCTTTTCTTCCATTCTATCCTATCACTACTATTTTCTAATTTTGATACTTTTGATAATAAGAACTCTTTTGGGTATATGGCATTTGACCTCGTTTGTGTCTTAATCTCACTCTTGGGATCATATTGAGACCTTCCCCAACATTGGATCGGGACAATGGTGTACTACATTCCTAGGCCAGGCAGCAGAGCCACTTTTATTTCTCTTCTTCTCTTCTGCCTTGCTTTTCAGGCAATTTTCAGTTCCTATCCAGATGACTCCAACTTATTCTTTGAAGCCAGATTTCCTCAGGCGCTGTACCAAATGCTTTTCTGAGCTGCTCTTGTATTATATCTGGCATACTCCCATTTGTCCATGGACTCCCATGGTCCTTCCCTCCTATGGTAAGGGTCAATGGAGTGAGTGAAAGCTGAAAGATGCTGCCACAAAGAGTGGGCTTGCTGCCTCCTTCTGCTGAAGCTAGTCCTCTGGAGTTTCCCTTGCCCTTTCTTCCACTTCTTTGTGCTTTCTTTGCAGCAAAATAGTCTATGCTTCCATTAAGAAGTCTTTTTTTGTTAAATATGTTTTCAGCTTGTATTCTCTGTGGTTAAATGATACTCATTTTTATTCTTTCTCAGGTTCCCAGTAGCTATCTAGGGCTTAATTCTAGGACCAGTTCTGTTCAAAAGGTTTATCAATTATCTGGATGCAGGAGTTGAATGTGCCATTAGCAAGCTTGATGATGATACTAAACTGGGAGGTGTTGTTGACTTTCTTGAGGGACAAGAGGCCTTGCAGAGGGGTCTAGATGGATAGGAGAATTGGGCAATCATCAGTGGCATGAAATTTAAAAAGAACAGATGCCAGATTCTGCACCCAGGGTGGAGTAATTTTGCGCACAAGTACAAATTGGGAGAGGAGTGGCTGGAGGGCAGCCCTGCAGAAAGGGATCTGGGGCTGCTGGTGGACAGCAGGCTCGATGTGAGTCAGCAGTGTGCCCTGGCAGCCAGGAGGGCCAACCACATCCTGGGGTGCATCAAACACAGCATAACCAGCCTGTCAAAAACGTGATTACTCCACTGTATTTAATGTTGGTGCGGCATCACCTTGAGTACTGTGTGTGGTTCTAGGCCCCACATTTAAGAAGGATGTTAAGGCCCTTGAATGCATGCAGAGGAGGGCAACAAAGCTGGTGGAAAGGCTGAAAGGAATGTCCTGTGAGGAGTGGCTGGGGTTTGTCTAATATGGAGGGGAGACTGAGGTGCAACCTCATTGCTCTCAACAGTTTACTGAGGAGGGGAGGTGGAGAGGGAGGTGCTGTTCTCTTCTTTCTGGGATCCAGTGATGGGATGCATGGGAGTGGTTCAAAGCCACATCAGAGGAGGTTCAGACTAGACATTAGGAAAAATTTCTTTACTGAGACAGTGGTCAAACACTGGATCAGGCTTCCTAGAGAGGTGGTCAATGTCTCGTCTGTGTCAGCACCTTAAAAAGAGGCATTTGGAAAATGCCCTTAATACCATGCTTTAGCATTTGGTCAGCCCTGAAGTGGCCAGGCAGCTGGACTAGATGATCATTGTAGGTCCCTTCCAACTGAAACTCTTCTATTCTATTCTATTCTATTCTATTCTATTCTATTCTATTCCATTCCATTCCATTCCATTCCGTTCCATTCCACTCCATCCTATTCTATTTTGTTTCTTCTGGAATCCAGCATCCTAGGTCAGGAATGAGGCAGAGTTCAACTAGGTATGGGTGTGGCAGGGGCATCCGCCCCAATAAAGACTGAAACTTCTCAACCATCAAAGAAAAGGGTTCTAGAAGCCGCAGTTTGAGGGTCAAGCCACTTAGCTATGTGGTGACTGTGGTCACATACACACCTTGGTCGAGGACAGAGACACCTTGGTCTACAGACTAGGCCCTTAACCAATGAAGTGCCTTGGCTGAGAGAAGTTTCTAGACTGCTGACCATATATGACCACAGATCAGATTCGACTAGGGCATAAATGGAGTCCTGCTGGCAAGCAAGTTGAGTCAGTCCTCCTCTGAGTAGTGGGTCTGCAGTTGGGGACTCTCTTCTTAGGTTGGGATGGTGCCTAAGGAAAATCCTTGAGGTTGAGAGTCCTCGCTTTATTGGGTGAGTGATTGCACATTTTGGGTCATTGTTCTAAAGCTTAGGAGTTTTTAAGTTGGCTATGTAGTATTAGTTCCCTTTAACAGACATCTGAACCTGTATTTTACTCATGTTTGTTGGAGTGCTAAACAATTTTGACTAGAATAAATCTCAGGTACATGCCTTGTCTATTATGAGAGACTCCAAGACAATGGGATACACTCAAAAACCATCTCCTTCATTTGAAAGTGTTTATACTAAAGATACAGAAAACAGACATATTTCAAGAATGTGTGAGGCCATCATCTCTGTAGTTAAATTTTTTTAAATTTTCTTTGCCTTTATTTTTCCTACAGTGGTAAGCATCAGGGTGCTATTTCCTTTTGGGGCCATAATCACTCATTTCTCATTCTTTCATATCCCCACAACTAAAAAGAACATTCACCTCTCTCTCTTCTTGTCTTTTGGTAGCTTTTCATGCTAGTACCTGTAATTAGCCACTTTTCAGCCTCAGTATCCACTAAGACTGAAAAGATAAGTATGTATGACCAGTGTGTTGGCATAATATAAATACTACTATAAGATAAGTTCTTTTCTGATGTTTCTTTTTACCATTGCTTTTATTATTCTTTCTCTTTTTTTTGTTCATAAATGTTGTAGCCAATCTTAGCCCTGTGAATTTCTCCTGTCAATACTTACTCTGTGATGTACTCAGTTTATGTGCTTTATCTTCAACTCACCTGCTTTTTGAGTCCCTCCAGCTTCTGCACAGAGAAATTGATTTGTCTCTCATTCTTTGTGCAAATTATAGTTCATGCAGATATGGGACTACCAAGCTGTATATCTTCCATATCAGTTATACCACTGGGAAACATTGTGGGCCATCTAGTGAAAGAATAATTTTTAAATGTGCAGTGTAAAAGTAGTTTTGTTCAATTTTAACTCTCTAGAGTAACCAGATTGAAACACGTAGGTGTTATGTAATATAGCAAGATAGTAGGAATTTATTCATACATTCATATTTCATTTAATTTTAAATGCCCAGTACAAATTAAAATATCTTCTACACAAAGGCCACATTTTTTTTATGTTTGCATCCCTAAAAGATTAAACTTGAAAGTCATTGTGGTTGTCTAAAACACCGGTGTGGTCCATTGCCAAGGTTCTCAAAAAAGCACACCAGATTCTGGTGACAAAGTGTGGATTCAAATTCCACTAACTAGACAAGTTTAAGAATTTTCCCTTTGCAGCTAAATCTACTGTTACTGAAATTAACTGCCATTTAGCTCTTAGCTTAAACAGGACCAAGAAGAATCCTTTAAAATGTGGTCCTTCTTTATATTAGGTGTACAAATTATTCATATATGCTTTACATTTCTGTAAAGATGTGCTTTAATGTTTTCATTCATTATCTGATGAAAACATCAGTGTTTGCAAGTTCGATAGTTTACCACATTGGCTGCAGTCTGATTTCTGTCCCAGACACATTATGCTGTCACTTTTTTAAAAAGGAGAAATAAAAACAATTATTTATGTCATGTTAAGGCTTCTGGCCTGTAAGAATGTGTGTGCTGAGATTCCTCATGGGTTTTGCAGTTCAGATTGTCCTTTTTCTGAACTCTCTCAGCAATTCATGTATTTTTTCCATTGCTCGCTGAGTTCACTAGGATTTGGACACACAATACATGTAAATACTGCAATTGTGGAGTCCTCATTTGTTAAAAAAAATTAAAAAATTATCAACCCCACCATAGCTTTCAAACATATTTTTGGCTCTAGTATATTTATGTGGAAGGGAAGGCTTTTTCTTAGTTTCTCCTAAAATGAGTAAAGTGTCCTTGGAGTGAAATGTTTTGCAGAACAATAGGAGACTATTTGTCTTGCACTGCTCCATCCTTTCAATAGTAATCACCAATTGCCAAGACATCTATTCCTTGGAGTCTTCCACTCAGGTCCCTGAAAAACAAAGGCCTAATTCAATGAATTGTTTGAGCCTGACAGACATCTAAATCTGTTGAAGTAACCTGGGCACAAGATTGCATTTAAACAGTACTGAATTTGACGTTAAAACTGATATAAAAATAAGCTATATACAGCTATTAAATAATGGTGTAGATTATGTTGTTGAAAGTTGTTCAGAACACCCTTGTTTACATCAGAATTATGTTTATTTCTACTGTTGCTGAATCTTAACTGTTTCTGATCAAAGAGTGTAAATTACAAATGTAATACGTGCTTTTTTGAAAAAGCCTTTAAAACTATTTAAATTACATTACATGAATCTGTTTCCTTTACATAGAAAATCATGCAACCCCTGCTCCCCTCAGATAAATGCTCTATCAGGGTAGGCACAGTCATTGCAGTGGTACTGAGAAATACCAGATTTTGTATTTCTCATAAGCCTGACTTCTTTGGGCCATACACATTTATTCCATTGCTTTCCACCATTTATAGTCAAATGTGAGAGATAGCTGATGGGTTTTTTTGTGTTAAAACCTTGCCTAAGTTTAATGAAGTTGAATTCTGGCCTTGGATTAAAATAAGAACATATGTGTTGGTATGTTTTAAACTGGACCCATTAAAAATGTCCAACTTCACTATCAGCATGGGATGAAAGGGAAATTCTTTTGCCCTTTTTCTGTTGAAAAGAAAATTCTCTGTGATGTGTAATCAATACAGTCTCTTCCTTGTCATCTTGGCCTACAGCCATGCCAGACCAGCACTGAACAGAGTTACCTGTGTGTGAAGTCCAAGATCTGTTGCCCAGTTTATATTATAAAGCAACTTTTCTACAAGGAAATTTCTAGCATATTGTGTTTCTCCTGTGCTAACAAAGAGCACCCTCAATATACTACCAGTATAGAATGAATAATATTATTATAATAACTATAATATTATATAATATAATATATTAATATAATAATATAATAATAATATTATAATAACTAATTATAATAGTCTGTGAATGTATAGATGCTGTGAAAACAAGAGGAAAGAGCTGTCTAAGGTGATAGTAACAGTAACAGAGAAAAAATAGAAAATTGACACAGAAAATAAGAAAATTTAACCTGATTATTAGGAAACTTTTCTTAGCACTTTCTAATACTGTAGAATAGGCTTTGAAATTAAGTTCTCCCACCAGTTTGATCACTTTAAAGCACATTAAAAAAAATAAAAATCAAGGAAAGCAATCAGGAGTTTTCTAGAAGGAATCATTTGTGTTCTGTGGGGAAGATGACCTAAGAGTTCCTTTGTGTTTCTGATTTTTTTGCCTAAGACAGGCATTGAACCTTTGCCTTTAAAAAGAGAATTTAAATTATCATGTAAAAGTATGTATTTGTCTCACTTTTGTAAGATATAATTATGATAGAAGATTATTCCTCTGAGAGCTTTTTCACATTTAATGTACAGTGGAAAAATGTTTCCCTCCAAAAGAAGTAGGAAACATTGTGATTCTGATTTTTTATCCTGTTCCAAAAGAGCAGTGCATCTTTTAAAGGTCTGTTTTGTTCATATATGCTGGTCCTTAGTTCCTAGAAATAAAAATATGGTTTTGAACACCTAAGAACAGAACCAGCTTAAGCAGTGGACACCAAGCTATCGAATGAAATTAGTGTATTTTTTCATGCACCTTGTCCTCATTATGTCCTCAAAACAATCTTTGGAGTTACTTAACTACCCAATATTAAAGATTAAAATAACTTAAATTGCTTAGTACAGGAGGAAGCATTTTTGTTTTCCAAATAGAAATGAATAAAGCTTGGATCTTGGGAATCCTTAGTCACAAATCTCACTGATTGCAGGTTTGCAAAGTATCATAGGCACAGGCCAAAAAGCTATTGGAGGTTCTGCAATATCTGTGTATGTTTGTGTTGGCAAGAAGCTAGCAAGGGTCAGAGGGAGGTGATGCTCCCCCTCTACTCTGCTCTGGTGAGACCCCACCTGGAGTAGTGTGTTCAGCTCTGGAGTCTTCAGCACAAGAAAGACATGGACCTGTTGGAGCAGGTCCAGAGGAGGGCCACAAAAATGATCAAAGGGATGGAACACCTCTTCTATGAAGAAAGACTGAGAGAGTTGGGGTTATTCAGCGCAGAGAAGAGAAGGCTCCAGGAAGACCTTATTGCAGCCTTTCAGTACTTAAAGGGGGCTTATAAGAAAGATGGAGACAAACTTTTTAGCAGGGTGTGTTGCGATAGGACAAGGCGTAATGGTTTTAAAATAAAAGAGGGTAGATTTAGACTAGATATAAGGAAGAAATTTTTTATGGTGAGGGTGGTGAAACACTGGGACAGGTTGCCCAGAGAAGTGGTAGATGCTCCATCTCTGGAAACATTCAAGGTCAGGCTGGACGGGACTCTAAGCAACCTGATCTAGTTGCTTATTGCAGGGAGGTTGGACTAGATGACCTTTAGAGGTCCATTCCAACTCAAACTATTCTATGATTCTAGGATTCAGTGTAGTTAAGTGTAGACAGTTACTATATGATAAACTTTTCTAGGACCTACTCATAACTAGTTTGAGGTATTTTACAGAAAAGTCTACATTTATTACAAGACGAAAATTCTAAAAGCCTATTTTATGGTGTGAACGAGCATAAAGCTTGGGGGTGGGGAGGGGGAGAGCAACTGACTGAAGGCACTGAATCTAGTGAATCTGATTTCAAGCAAACAAAAAATAAGTGAAATTCTCTGTGCTTTTATACCAACATTTTCCCAGTGTACAAACAGAACTAGTGTTCTGTAATGCTGTGAAATGTATTATGCTGGCCAGACTGGACATAATATCTTCAAATAAATTTATTTTCTGTTAGTTTGTTTGTTGAGGTTATTGCTTTTTCTCTTTTGGAAGAGCATAGGCTAGAAACCTTTATTTTTTTTAACCTCTTGTTACCTAAAGTTATGCTTCCAAATGGGAATTGTTCTTTTTTAATTTTTCTAAATCTCTTGAGTGTATGCAATTCTATTTTAAATTTTAGCAGGGTCTCTGCTTCTGTTCAGAGCCAGCAATCTGGAGCACAAATCTCTTATTTGGAGTTCTGTTGAACATAAATGCAGGTCATAGGATGCTGGGGAAAATGGTCATTTAATTCAGATTTCTGGAGGTGGAAAATACTGAATTAAAGATCTTCATAAAAGGAAAGAAAACAATTTATCCTTAGGTAAATATCTTGTGATGACCTAAATTTTGATTATTTTGAATAAAATTAGGGAATAGGGAAATAAGGTAAAGCACTCCGTACATGATTTGCCAAAGTTTGCTCTGTTACTGTCTAATTATGTTTCTGTTGTTAGGATCCTGTATAAATGTATTGAGCAAATGTTATTACCAATGATAGCCTAAAGCAGGATGAGTAAATATACAGTAAAATATAAGTTGTAAGTACACTACACAATCAAATGTCTTGCAAAACATAAATCCACTGTTAGGAAAGCTTTTAAGAGGCATAGATCTCAGAATCTTGAAGGATTTTATGGAATAAACATTAATTTTAGGTAAAGCAACTCTGCAAGCAATTTGCTTCTGTTCAGGTAACTATGTACTATAGCTGTAATATTGTAGAGTTTTAAAGGAATGTAAGCAATAAGCAAAAAATATTATTTTGACTACTCTACTAGACATATATGAAGAAATATTAGGAGGAACTAAGAATGGCATTTGTTATTTTTTAAAAGATGCTAATTTAGAATAAATAAAATTATTACCTCTAAGAATTTGCCATATTCCTTGTTGTTGATTCTGAAAAAAACATTCAGTCTTTTTTTAGAAATGGATTCATTTTACCTTGTATAGTTTTTAGTGTAAATATTACAATGAGTTATATCTCGGTCTTGCAATCCACCTTTACAAAAGTGTTGAGGTTCCAAGCAGATAACAAAGTATTATATAAGACTATTCTGAATTTAAGACATCTGGATTTCATTTAGGTAATTTTCTAAAAAAGACATGGTTTCTGTACTTTCTTTGAAAAATTGGAGAACTTATAATTTTTCACTAAAAAAATCCCAAGAAATGTTCCATAAATATTGGTAGCTATGTCCTGGCAATGACAGTTTGTGTATTATGGGCTAATTTAATTTTTCTATTGATAGTTAAATACTGTCATTTCAAGTAATGAAAATTATTTTCCCACCTTTTCATAGTACAATGTACACTGTTTTACAGTGTTTGAAAGATTTTCTTACTGGTAAGGGGAAAAGGATATGTGTTTAGTGTTATGTTGAGATTTTCTCTGGTTTTGAAAAAAAAACCAGCTTAACTATATTAGTTCAAATCCAAATCTGTATAAGGGCTTACATATGTTGGATAATGGAACAAGTTAATAAAGATCTGAATCATTAAAAAAACCCAACAAGCAAACCTTAATATCCCCATTCTCCTATAAGCCCAAGAGAGAGACAGAGAAATTGAAGTGTTGTGCTTAAGATCAGAAACCCAGTAACTCCCAGGTCTGATACTAGAATCTTATTCATGCAATGCAGCATCTTTCTACTGTCTCTTCTTCACAGACTTAATTGAAAAACCTCTTCAGATATCAAAATTAGTGTTACATAGCTTATTACTGCAATTATTTTAAACAGTAAAATACTAGCCTTGAGGGAAGACTGTCATTAACAGAACTGCTCCCAAGTTACAAAATCAAAAACACCTGGAAAAGAAAAAAAAAAAATTATTAGAGAAATAAAAGAAAGCATTATCATTCCGGGTTGAGAGAGGGAAACAACTGGTCATGGTGTCTACATATAATTTTTTTAATTTAAAGAAAACAGAAGCTAGAAAATAAAGGCTTGATGTTCCCTCTGTAGTGTCAACAAGCTTCCTGTTTGCATTTTTAAGTACTGGTAAACATATTTTTGTTTCTCAAATATTAATTTTAACATGCAATTTGCCAAACTAACTAAGGCAACCTTCAAAATAAGTCATGTAAGCAAGTGGATCTTATAATTTTACTGTAAAGACTTCATTTTGTGTAAAATATTCGAAAGAAATGAATCCTAAATATCTCAGGAAGAAGATGAGACAAACCTTAACAAAACACTGTATCCATTCCCATAGGATAGGTGTGTTTAGAAAGACTCTAGAATACATACTCCAGAATGTACCATTTGGTTATTAGCTAGATTTATTGTACATACTGCAAACACCATGATGTTCTTGTGCCAGAAGGACTGTTATTCTTCCTTCTCAAAAACACTTGCTGAACTCCTGCAGGCTATAAACAAACTTTCCTTCACATTCTCTGCACATAACTTTATAGGAAGGAACTATCCAGTACTCATAATAATAGTACATTGTAGAAATAAATATTCCAGTGGAAAAACCAGGGATTTTTAAGACAAATTCCAAACATGTAATTCAACAGTAGCTACAGTGCTCCAAGCATTCTCAAAGGAATATATTCTTAAGGAAAGGTGAAATATAGTTTTCAAAACAAAGTCTTCTCTGGAACGAATGTCAGATACTTTGAGACAAATCTGATTATTTCTGTTCATTCATACTACCAATTTATGTATTAGGAATTTTTATTAGAGTAGTTAATAGAATGTAAATAATGATGGATGATGAATTATGGAAAACCTTGAGAAGCTTGGTTCTTATTTTATATAAAAATTCTTAAAGATTCAATCTTGAGATTGTAATTTTTTAATTTATTATTATTATTGTATTATTTTATAATTATTGTACAAAGAAACACCACATGGACACATTTGCATTTATTTTCACATAGAAACAAACAAATAGATTGGATTATAATTATCTTCCACTTTTTTTGTGTGTTGTCATGTTGAAAGGCTTTTATGACTCCATTAATCAATGAGTTAAAATTAAATGTTACACATATATTAGTAAATCCTCCAGAATTTCCATGAGAAAGTGTTGTCCCTTACCAAAATTGCATTCTCTCCATAAATAACAATACCACTAAATCTCTGTTTAAGATACAAAACCAAACTTTGCTTTTACTGTAGAGATGTGACGCAACTTCCATCACTCTGTGCCGCGCTTTGTTCCAGTTAGAACTCAGTTTTTACTAAGCCTTCTTTTCATATATTTTCTTTGGAGTGTAAAAGAGTAGGTAGATATCTTCCTCTGATTTCTGAACCGCAGTCACTCATTTCCTCCCCCCCCCCCCGTTTTGCTCTGAGAAGTGAACAGATATCCAGTGCTGCCAAAATACACAGGTGCATACAGCTCTAGGCTTGCTACACATTGCATTTCTTTAGTGCATCAATCGCTGATGTGGTGGTCTGTAAAAAGAAAATGAAATGATAAAATTTCAGATTGAGTCTCTTCCATCCTCTTTAATTTGGCTGTTAGGAAAAGGCTAGCTATTTTAACGAGGCTGTTTCTTCACACTGATCAGGCACGAAAACAGTTGAAAAGCAGTTTTGGAGAATGCTGAGTCAGACTGCAGGTTCTGAGTTTTCCTTTCTCACTTTGTTGAGTGACCCTAGCATTTCTGAAGTGTAATTTGTGCAGCTCTGATATCTCAAGAGCTGCTGTTTGCATTTGTAGAGGATTGTGTGTCTTTTAGTTTGCAAATGTTGTGTTTAAAAGCTACCATTGTTAACAATACATGCATTGTGTCTCGATGTGTAAAGGGATTTTTCAGTTATAAGCCAGCACAAAACTGTGATTTGGTTTCTTAGCCTTTGTTTAGAGTGTCCTGTGGGAAAGGATTACCAGTCAGTCAAATTAAATGGAATTACATTTAATAGTTTTGTAATAAATAAAACTTTTCATTACATGAGCTGAAATAATAAGCCTGTTTAACTTAATATTCATTTTATCATCATAGAGATAAATCTCATTGTGATCTTTAAATCAGATGATGAGATCTTTTGTCTTTATATTAGAAGTTATTATAGTTTGTAGTTAAATGCCACCTGCTCATACTAGATTTGTAATTGCTCTTATTATCTGTTCCTATCAAGTTCAAAAAGTGTGAAATTTTTAAAAAAGCTATTTTAAACAGATTTGGGATTTAGGTAATAATTATAATTATTAAATATTTATTTAAACCCTTTTAAATATTAAGAAATAACATTTTATAGAGGGCTATGCAATGTCACTCTATTTATCATTCTTCTAGTGCTTACTCTCCCCAATTTGTCTTATCTCATCACGACATCCTTGTTTGATTTAAGCCTGAGCCTGTCAAAGCTGGTGCACACCTGCATAGCTTTAACTGGAAGTTTGTAAGTATTCCCTGTGGAATTGCTCAAACAGAAACTTTGTAATTAAATAGGAAACTCAGTATGGTGGTGGAGGAATAGAGCCATCTGGCCTACTGCAGTGAGTTGCTCAGTTCTTTCACAATTGACATATTAGACCAATTTCTCCCCATTTACCTCTAAGTGTCTAAAATGGTCAAAGCTAGAAGATTTGCCTGTGTAGGCTCTGGGGATATGCTTCATAGGCAGCTGGGAAACATGAAGTTTCCAGTGCAGTTCTTTGGTGTCCACAGAACTTGTCCACAGCCCTGCAAGTTGATCCTTGGCTGCAGCTCATGCTCTGGAGGCAGAGGAACACTTTGAAGCAACAGGTTGTGGCTATTAGCTTCAAGTAATGGTGCCATCTAATCATACAGTACAAAAAGTGGTGCTAATGGACTACTGACTTACCTTGAATGGTGTTCAGTTAAAAAATTGTCGTGGTTTAACCCCAGCCAGCAACTAAGCACCACGCAGCCGCTCACTCACTCCCCCCCACCCAGTGGGATGGGGGAGAAAATCGGGAAAAGAAGCAAATCCACAGGTTGAGATAAGAACAGTTTAATAGAACAGAAAAGAAGAAACGAATAATGATAATGATAACACTAATAAAATGACAACAGCAATAATGAAAGGATTGGAATGTACAAATGATGCGCAGTGCAATTGCTCACCACCCACCGACCGGCACCCAGCTAGTCCCCGAGCGGCGATTCCCCGCCCCCACTTCCCAGTTCCTATACTGGATGGGACGTCACATGGTATGGAATACCCTGTTGGCCAGTTTGGGTCAGGTGCCCTGGCTGTGTCCTGTGCCAACTTCTTGTGCCCCTCCAGCTTTCTCTCTGGCTGGGCATGAGAAGCTGAAAAATCCTTGACATTAGTCTAAACACTACTAGCAGCAACTGAAAACATCGGTGTTATCAACATTCTTCTCATACTGAGCTCAAAACATAGCACCGTACCAGCTACTAGGAAGACAGTTAACTCTATTCCAGCTGAAACTAGGACAAAAATGAACAAACTAACAAGCAAAGAGAAACTTTGGATAAGGTTTTCAACCACGAGAATGCTTAGATATTTGCCTGGAGTGTAATTACTATCACCTTAGGTGTGCTTATCTCTAATTTTTTGCACTTCAGTTTTCCATTACAGTCAAATACATTAGTTATATTCAGTTGTATAAAACATGTAGAAATAATCCAACAACTTAATGAGGAGTAATATTTCAAATTAAATATATACCCAGCTAACCTACTGAAAAGTGCCCATAACTTCTAGCTGCTTAACAACCAGAAAGGCACTAGTATTTGGAAAGGGTGGGAGGAAAGGGAAAGAGATGACCTTGGAAAAAAAACAAAATAAACAAATCCATCCTTGCTCCTTAAAGAAATAGTTTGTCACACTGTAGAAAAATAAGCATATATACTGTAAGGAAGAAGCAGCTGCAGCAACAATGAAATCCTGACTCCATGGCCTGTTGTTTGTAACTCTGTCACTTTGTTTAACAGAAGATGTTGTGGTTTATAAACTCACAAACCAGATTTTGTCACTGACTTCAAGGTGTCATGGATTTCACCACAGGATATTTTTGACAAAGCATGTTAGACTGTGAACATAACTATTTTAAAAGGAGACTAAATATGTTCCTGTTCATCATGGTTCTTTTACAAGGCTTTTAGAATGCAGTGACAGAAAGTTAACATGCCTAATACAACTTTTCTCCCTCCTTTGTTCCAAGTTTCGTGTGTATTAGAAACATGTTCGCATTTTAAATGACTTACACGTGTTGGAGACATATGGAGGATCTTCAGCAGAGCATATGTGTAAGGTATATGTGTAAACAAAACAACTATATTTTGCCTATCTGTGTGTTTAAGGTTTGCAAACCATGAAGTTGCATTACTAACATTGCAAAACTTGCATATAAATGTTTTACCATTCATATGACAAATATATTAAGTAATTTAATTATAACAACTTCCCTCCCTATATGTCTTCCTGTATGGAATATATTTTTAAGGGTGGGTGAGAATATGATCATTAATATGATGCATGTGTTATGCAGGCTAGTAATGTGTCTCTTAAACACCCAGCATTTGGAGCCTATTGCACCTTTTCTAATGACAGCTAATCTCAATTTAAAGGCTCAAGCAATGGAGATCCTACTGGGTTCATAGATAAGCTGTTACCGTAATAAACTGTCCCTACTGTAAAACATTCTTGCCCATGTTTGGTTTTTCATCCCTTAGTGTCATTTTCCAGGCAGTGGATCTTATTGTATACTTTTCTCTTAGATTAAAAAGCTGGCCAGTTAGAAATTTGTTCCTTGTGCTTGCTTGTAGCTTCTGGTCAAGCCATGCCTTAACCTTATTTTCTTATTGCAGAGAATTAACTCATTAAACCTCTTGCTGTGTAAAACACCTTTGAGAAATTAATCATAGCTGAAGCACTTTTCTGAAACCTTTCCGTTTTGCAGTGAACTGGACAACATATACACATAACTGTCTGCTATGCAATATCAAGTGGTTATAAACTTGCCTATTTCTACATTTTATTTTCTTCCTTAGGCCTCACCTTGATACACAAAAAAACCCAGCAAACCAACCCCAAACAGTAAATTAAATTAATAATTTCCTAGTGAATGTTGCCGTTTTAGTTGATTCCTCCTACTCAGTTAATTTTAAAGATATCCCTTTGATGCTGTCAGAATCTTTATCAATAAAACTAAATATGTCTTTTTAAATGAGTCTCATCTCTTTTTCTTTAAAATACTATCATCTTTAAAAATATTTTTAAATTTGTTTCTAAGTTTGTATGAAATTTAAAGAGAACTACTATCAAGTAGCTTATGTTTCTTTCTTCTTACAAACACAGGTGTGTTCTTCTCTCTTTCAGTTTTCTAAGTAATTCCCTCAAACTGCTAGGAAAATGCCTATGTGTTTTAAAAAGTGTGGGCCACACCTTAAGCAATGCTCAGCTCTTTAACTATACTAACATTGGAAAATATCTGAGGATAACTGCCACAATGGAATGAGCTGCACAGTCAGAAACATAAAGAAGAGGGACTTGGGAGACAGAGAGCTGTCTGAGTAGAGAAAGCAGGTGATGATGAATCAGAGGCAGTACCACTGGTACCCCATATAATACCGGGGTACACATACACACAGAGTGCCCATTACACCTGAATTGTAAGTTTTGGTTTACAGACAACACAGGGATTATATGTATTAGAGGAATGATATAGCAATATATGTATAATTATATACAATTATATGCTTTTTATCTTCATAATTATGTTACATATACATAAACATCTATAGAATATGCATTGCATAGATATAGATATACTATATATACACATATATATGTAATTATACCTATATAATAATATACATATTACATTTCTAACCTTGCTACACGTAAACATTTTATTATCCATCTAACAGTCTTATTAAGAAATTATTATGCAAATTAGACCTTTTTAGAAATGTGCAGGAATTTCAAAATAAATTTCTCAAATCTTTAAACATTTAGGGACAATCACTATTTTCACTAAAAGAAAAAATGTGTCTTACAGTTAAGTCATATTTTATTTCAAACAATCCTAGATATTTTTTTTCCTGAAAAACTACCATAAAGTTAGTTACAATTAAAAAAAAAAAAAAAAAAAAAAAAAGAAGATTATAAGGGTTTACCTGTGATTTCCTAGATGGGACTAAATACAGAGCTTTCTGCCTCTGAGGAAGGGGTAACATTTAGCCAACACTAGATTAAATGAATTGTTCAGCTGTTCAGTTCAGGAAAAAGTTCACACTTAGAAGACACAATTAAAAATCTGTTTTTACCAGATAGAAATGTTTCTCTCTCTCTCCCTGCACTGCTCAATATATAAATTGATATACACATATATGTATGTATACAGCATACATGCACACAATCATATGTATAAACATACATATGTATGATGACATACTAAATACATAACTACAGAGACGTTTGTTTAAGAGACTTGCAGTTTAGAGGAAAGAACCAGTAAACATTCTAGTGAAGGTTAAAATGTGAATTCTCATAATCTTCCTTTAATACAGTACACGAACTGCAAGATTATTCTGATTTCCTTCAATGTTAGACTAAAATGTTTGACAAAAGCTGAAAATGACAGATACTTAAAAAACCCCAACCTGTAAGAGATTTGGACAAAATATACTGAGAAATATCAACTTCATTTAGAGCTCAATGTAAGGAAAGCCCAACTGGATAAGGAGAAAGGGGAGAGACAAAGATATTTATTATCTTTGGTGAGAGTAAAAGATGGATGCTAACTGAAAGGAAGCAAAATAAGGAGGAAATAAGTCGTTCTAAGACAAATGATGTAAGAAGAGGATGTACTGTATATTATCCTGCAGGAAATGACAAATGTTTCTAAAGCCAAATGAAAAAGTATTTCTGTGAGCAGAAAAATTCTACATTACATCTTCAAGAAAGGAAATGATATATAATGCAACATGGTTACACAAAAGAGCTGTCACACATGTGCTCTGAATGATATGTCAAAATACAAGACAGAGAAGTGAAAAAAAACAGTAAGCGGCAGCCACTATGGCAAACAACAGAGTTCCATCAGCGATGTGTTTAACTGTTATCAGAGACGGTCAGGAAATTCCACTGAGTGACCTCTCAGCCACAACTGGGAAAACTATAAACATTGTCACACAACAAGAAAGAAAATAAAATAAAGTTATGTTCTCTGAGATTGTTTCAAACCAGAATCAAAGGCTCTCATTTAACAGCTGTGTATAGAATAAATCATTCTCTCTTTTATCTTGTTAAGTGCACTAGAAGATGAGCCAGGCCCTCCAGAGATGAGTAATGATCAGAGCTGGGCAAAAAGCCCTCCGAGCACTTGCAACATTGCTTCTGATCATACTTTTAGCATTGATTGTAAGAATAGAGATTTTGGCCTTTTGAAGGAGACTATGTCCACAAGTATTTTTTTCAGAAATCTGTATGGGTTTTGTAATAAAATATCTTCTACTTATCCTTCCCTTCCTTACATTTTTCCCTTCAGAAACACCTACATAGCTGTGGTAGCTAATTAACAACAGCTTCTCCAGAGTCATGGCATCAACACAGGGGAACTCTGCAGAAGAACCTTGAGTTACATGTACAAAACCAAACTGTCCCATCTGTGGTCAGTAAATCCCATGTGATCTTATTCCTTGTTAGGTTCTTGCATGACCTCAGTTCTCCCACTAATTATGAAAATTTGTCTGAGACATGAAAAAGGTTAACACCAGCAACATGGTGGCAGTTATCACCTCCCTGCTCCTTCCTCCCTAAATTCTTACTGAATTCCAAGGTTTCGATTTGCCTTCTGCCAGTGAGATTTTGTGTACTTGAAAAATCACTCCTCAGATTACTTGGATTACAGAACAGAAACTAAGCTGAATAATTATCAGCTAACTTCATTGACTTGCAACAAATAATTGACAAGCTCTGTGGAAGATGTAGCCTCTGCAGTGACAAAATGATCACTGTTCTATCAAATTAAAATAGATATTTTTTATCAAAGACAGGCATATTATATATTTGAATAAAATTGTTGCTAATATTGGATTTTACTGTGAATGGCATTTCACTGCTTTTTTTTCTGACATTAGGCAATTAGATGACACTAACATGATTTTCAGGAAAAGTAAGAACAGGAGCCCCTTCAACTATAAAAATACTTGAAGAATATTAGCTGTTTTGTTTTGTTTTGTTTTGTTTGCTTGGTTTGGTTTGCTTTGTTTCGTTTAGTTTTAAAGCCATACTTGGTATTTCTTAATTAGGTTGTAATTAAAACTTAATGTTTAACTCCATATACAATTTTGCATACCGTCTACATCTTATGCAAACACTATGAGGGAATACATATTGACATCTTTTAAAAGATTTACAGTTATAAATTTGAGATTCACATTTCCCTCCAAAAGCCTGGAATAAGCTATGTAAGTCACTGAAAGAACCAACAGTAAAAACTTCATATCATCCCATGTTATTTATGCTATGAATTTCATAGAAAACAAACCCTCCAGAAATATTTTAGAGTGGCTTTTTAATATATTGGTCCTACTCCTTTGTTTCATTCCTTGACTTGTAGTGACATACTATTTGAAATTATTTATACCTCTACCATACTGAAAATGGTGCTGGATGAATGTTCATGTGAGTGAAGAAGTAGCTCAATTCGCAAGAGAAAAAAGCAGACACATCTGCACATTCTCACATGGTTGTAGATGCCACATAAATGACAAGTGGGTATGCATTCAGTTTTTTGATGGGCTAATAACCTCCTGTTCTTGTTATCATATATGGAGTACTATGAAGGTTTTATTAATGCTTAGGTGATTTAGCTTCAACACTTGAGACTAAAGAAATATGCCAGAACTGTGCCTACATCCTTTTATACTGCATTGCCATGTAATCACTACCTCTATACGCCCCATATTTTTCCATATGTTTTTTCTTTACACTGCCACTCTTTGCCACTCTGTAGATTCTTTGGTAAAAGGCCAATAGCCTTTGCACTGTGCATGGACACTGGCATTGTAAATTGAATGGGATCTCTGGATATTAGGGTAGTGCAAATAATAATAGATTAAATATCCTCTTCATTAAGTAGAGATGTATTTTTACAGTAATTAACATTGATTCTTGTAATTTAGTCTTTATTAAAGATATTTGCCTTGTTCCAGTGGAGGCTGACTTTCTCTGTTTGCCTGAAGTAAAAAGCCACTGCTGAATTTCTCAGTACAATATGCCATTATTTTATTAAAACTAATCATTCAGTGCAAATTCTGTACACACGGTGCTGTTTGTGATCTCAATAGCGGATTCTTGGATCTTCCTCAGAGTCGCAGATGGTGTGACACACTTCACTCGAAAGAGAGAAGTAGCAATATGTTTACTGATATAAACCAGCAATTTAACAAAGTTTGATAGTAAATGTGACAGTGCTCTGACAAGATGCCAAGGTTCACTTGATATTCACCGCACAGAAGACAGGGTCAGACAAAACTGTCAGGGAGTCCTTCCTGTTGAGTCATAAGGTTCAGAGTGGACCCCCTTGAGTTCTAAACTCCTCAGGGAGGAGCCTGGGGGCAGCTGGATCCAGACTTAGTAACAGACTTGTTTAACAGTTTATGTCTAAAGGATTATACTTGCACAATCAATCCTTGGTATCACTTAGCTAAGATTTCAAAGTTTCAGCACACTTATTCCCAATCCACTTACCAAGTATCTGATGTGATAAGGATTCTCTCAACCTTGAGGAGTAACCTTGAGAGGTGTCCCTACTCAAGGGGAGATCCTGGCATGCAGCTCGCTGCCATGCAGGGGAGCTCAATGAGCCCTGGTCTGTCCACTATTTATGGACTAAGATACTTGACTTGTAGTCATATTTACATACCGACTACAGGTATTAGTTTCTTCCAAACTTGGCTGGAGTAGGACATTGGCCAGCACTATGGTTAGGTGGGTGCATTGTTCAAATTAGCCCTTGGTTATTGTATTGTTATCTGTCTCCCCTGAATCCACTTTCAGGCAGATGGAGCCATCATGACCAGACACATCCATCTGTGATGGTCTGACAAATTATAGTCAATGTCTCAAACATTCGTTAAAGAACTTTGGTGGAGAAAATGGCCTCTGTAAAAACGCTGGAGTTTTCTGAACAGGACAATGTGGCCAGAGGAGAGGGCCCCATGGAGGGTGGGTCCACACTTCTCCAAAGCTGCAATTCCTTATCTTAAGTGACCAGGAGAAGGAGCACAGCATATGCGCCTGGAGGAGGAGGCCCCACAGAGGATGGGACTGTGCTTCTATCTTAAGTGGTCATGCCAGCAGGGAAAGAGAGGCAACTCCCCAATGAACCCCCCTGCAAAGCTCACCGACCGATTCCAGAGAACCCTGGGAACATGAACTGCTCATGTCGAGACCATCAACTAACACACTATAAAAGAAGGGAGAATGAGTTCTCAGTGCGTGCCCTCTGGAACTGGAACTCTACACTGGCTGGACCAACGCTGGACCCAGGACTGGTGAAACCCTTTTCTTCTCTCTTTCTTTCTTTCTCTCTTTCTCTCTCTCCCTCTTTTCCTTCTCTCTTTTCCACAGTGCCTACACCTCATCCTTTTAAACATAAACCATTGACCAAGTCTGAGACTAAGAGTGGATCTAGCTGCCCCTGGGCTCCTCTTTGAGAAGGAGTCCAGAAAGCAAGGGGGTCTGCTCTGAACCTCGTGACTACACAGGAGGGCTCTCCTTCTGATACATTTCATGTTCCTTTTTCCGTTTCTTTTTCTACACCTCCCTTCTCTTCTCAAGCAGCGGCTTAATGACATGTTGCAAGGTTCATGTTGGTAAGTTCACTTGTACTTGGGCAAGGTTAGCTAGGTTGAATAAATGTTGATTGTTGTTTGAACTCCCCTGGTGTTGTTTCACGTTAATTCTGACAAAGGAAATCCATGAACCTGAGTTGCTCCAACTTTGGGACGTGACACCATTATGATCAGCATTGGTGATTATTGCTTGATCAGGATTACAGGAAATACAGGTCCAGTTGGGGGGTGGGAGGGAGCACACTACGACACTTAGCAATGACTGGAGCCTCAATTTCCTCACTGCTGGGTTCAAGAATATGTACAGGGACTGGTTGTGCTGGTTCTTACGTGAGACTAGCTGTCCTGGTTTCAGCTGGGATAGAGTTAACTGTCTTACTAGTACCTGGCAGGTGATATGTTTTGAGTTCGGTATGCGAAGAATGTTGGTAACACTGATGTTTTCAGTTGTTGCTAAGTAGTGTTTAGTCTAAAGTCAAGGATTTTTTCAGCTTCTCATGCCCAGCCAGTGAAAAAGCTGGAGGGGCACAAAAGTTGGCACAGGACAGAGCCAGGGCAGCTGACCCAAACTGGCCGAAGAGGTATTCCATAACATGTGACATCACATCTAGTATAGGAACTGGGGGGAGTGGGGGCAGGGAATCGCTGCTCGGGGACTAGCTGGGTGCCGGTCGTCGGGTGGTGAGCAATTGCACTGCACACTATTTGTACATTCCAATCCTTTTATTATTGCTTTTGTAATTTTATTAGTGTTATCATTATCATTATTAGTTTCTTCTTTTCTGTTCTATTAAACCGTTCTTATCTCAACCCACGAGTTTTGCTTCTTTTCCCGATTCTCTCCCCCATCCCACTGGGTAGGGGGGAGTGAGTGAGTGGCTACGTAGTGCTTAGTTCCTGGCTGGGGTTAAACCACGGCACTAGGTTAGTTCTTGGTAGCACCATTTCAGGAATACAAAAATATGATTTGTGGTGCTCTAAACAGAAAGTAAGTTGGGTCAGGACCGGTATCGTGTATGGTGCCTGGGAGATGGAAGGTTTTCAGTGTTGTAGTTAATTTAATAATCTCTAATGATGTCCTTATATTTATAAATCTACTTGCAGCAGGAAGTACTTCACTTCAGAAGCAGTGGACCCAGTTCATCTTTCACTGTGGTTAGAAACATCTCAGTTTTTATTCATTCCTTCTTAGGACCATTGCTATTGTCCAGTCTTCTCAATGTATTTGGAAGTAAGTATTTGTCTTTTTTTTTTTCCTTCTTCTTTTCTTCTTTTTTTTTTTTTCTTTTTTTTTTCCTCTCCTTGGAAGGGAGCTGTTCAAGTAAATAATGGCAGAAATTGTTAAATATATTTCTACATTATTTAATTATTGAAGCAGGGAAATTCATTAGAAAGATGTTACATTTCTGTCATTTAATCTCATCTTTTGTAAGAGTGTAACAGTTTGAAACCTGTCCTCTCCCAAGAAAGAGACATGGAAACAGCTGAAAGTCTTTTCTGTAGTAGACTTTAGTTTCTTTCTTTTCTTTTTTTGGGAAATGTCAAACTCCTGTAAAAGCAAATCTTGTGGGCATGGGTGCTTTTTTTTTTGGTTTGTTTGGTTTTTTTTGCATAGCTTTGGAAATGAAGGTCATTCTTCCATCTGCTCTAAGACTATTTGAAGTTCTCATTTTTCTAAAATAATTTTCTTTGTATTAACAGCTTTAATATAATTTTTTTTTCATTTATCACTAAGCATAAATCTCACGAACAACATTAACTTCTAAGGAAGAAAAAATAAAACAGGAAATCTGTAATGAAGCCTCAAAGTAACTACAGTATCAGACAAGAGAATGTTCTGCAGACCCATTATACTGAAGAAGCAGAAAGCATACCTTTAACTGGATAGCGTGATTGCAATTTTATTCAACTGCTTTCTTTATAGGCAGAATACGGTTCTGATATCTCGAAGTGTCTGCAAAAAGTCATTAAAAAATTATGAGTTTGGTTACTCAATATAGGATAATGAATATTGTGGCTCATAAAATCATGGGAAATGCAGCTAAAAAATCTGTAAAAGTTGTGCAATTATGCAGATTTCTGCAGCAAGGAGCAAGTAATTTTATGGTTGTGCTACGCATATATTTTGCTATGCAGATGATTAGTGTCATGCAAATATTGACCTTTTTGGTTTTCTGGTCTAACTGAACAGCTGGAAATATAATTGTCTTAGGTCAATGTAAAAAGAATTACTTTAGCTTTTTTTTTTTTCCTTTTTTTTTTTTTTTCCCCCCTCTAAGAAATATCTATTTGGGTCAAAAACCAATTTACACCTTTATAAACTTTCACATATTGGGAGTTATTTAAAAATAAAGTGACATTTTGAGAATGTCAAAGTAAATATTTTTATTTTTAGAAGGATTTTTGAACATATCGACTTAAGAAAGTTGACAAGGGTTCATAAATTTTTATAGCCAACTCAGATATGAAATTTTTGTTTCTCCAGATTTTTTTTGCCAAGTGTACTGATTGTAAATATTTCTCTGTACATCATTAGAAGTAATTAAAGATTATTAATTCATTAATGCTCACTAATTGATGTTAAACAACTGTTGCAGATGAGACTAGTGTTTGAGCCAGGATTATGTTAATTAACATAAAGAGAAGGAAAAAGTCTGCTACTAATGGAATATTACTTGTCCTCATCAGGATGAGCAAAACAGTACATTGATTTGCTCTCACATATACTATTGTAAGACTAATTCTTTTAACCACTGACAAAGTTATTACAACAAGCAGGACATAAAGTAGTGAGTTAATCAACAGTCGTCTGCATTCTTTGGAGTGGACCCTCCATCTGTGCAAAGGTGTTGGTTTTGGCTTCGGAGAGCTGGGAGTTCTGGAGGGTTTGTAGAGATAAAAGCACTGTTAAAATGTCATATGGAACCAGTGACAGAGAAGTTAAAATAACAGTTGATGTTTGGTTATAAATAAATAAATAAATACATACGTACATACATACATACATACATACTTTGAAATGGTGGACAACGGTAGACTTAACCTCCTTGTGGGTCTGAAGTTTCAGCAGCAGGAGGATCACAGCTTATGATCGTTGTTGTTCAGGATTATAACAGAAATCTAATCTGTTAGAAATAACAGTAAAGTACTTCCTGTCAGCACCTTATCCATGACTGACGTAATAGTGAAATTTGTCTCTTACCATTCAGCAATAAAATCTGAAAGACTTTACTGAACTCATTTTAGAAATATCTCAGTTTGCTCAGCCAAAATGTGAAATCCATTGCCTACACATAGGTATCTGTATGTGTCATGGTTTAACCCCAGCCAGCAACTAAGTACCACGCAGCCGCTCACTCACTCCTCCCCGGCCCACCAGTGGGATGGGGGAGAGAATCGGGAAAAGAAGCAAAACTCGTGGGTTGAGATAAGAACGGTTTAATAGAACAGAAAAGAAGAAACTAATAATGATAATGATAACACTAATAAAATTACAAAAGCAATAATAAAAGGATTGGAATGTACAAATAGTGTGCAGTGCAATTGCTCACCACCCGACGACCGGCACCCAGCTAGTCCCCAAGCAGCGATTCCCTGCTCCCACTCCCCCCAGTTCCTATACTAGATGTGATGTCACATGTTATGGAATACCCCGTTGGCCAGTTTGGGTCAGCTGCCCTGGCTCTGTCCTGTGCCAACTTCTTGTGCCCCTCCAGCTTTCTCGCTGGCTGGGCATGAGAAGCTGAAAAAATCCTTGACTTTAGTCTAAACACTACTTAGCAACAACTGAAAACATCAGTGTCACCAACATTCTTCTCATACCGAACTCAAAACATAGCACTGTACCAGCTACTAGGAAGACAGTTAACTCTATCCCAGCTGAAAGCAGGACAGTATGATATTCAATACCCAGCAGGACTGACAGAAGAGGCAGGTCTTGAGGGAAAGTCTGTTTTCTCAGCCACCTGCTTGAGGCCAGACAGCACTGTAAGACGTGTCAATGAGCATTAAATGCAGTTCAGGAAGTGTTTCGGATTGGGTAACTGAACTGCCTCCAAGAGTTTCTTCTCTACTCTTTTTACTATGCTGACACAACTGTTGATTTTGCTGAATTTTTTAGTCTTACATGATTCATACAAAGTGTAACTGACATAACGTAAAATGACCATCATCTAACTTTATGGGCTAAATGGTCAAAGCAGCGCATGGGAATTTACACTCACCAATGCTGTAAACAATAATGCTGTTAGACAGGAAACTCCTTGTTTCTGCTTTAAAGATAGTATTTTATGATTGTTGTTAACTCAGTTGTGCAGTCTTTCCCAACTAAATGGTGACATTTTAAAACAGTGCATAAATAATTCCAGAAACAAGAAAGGACGTTACATGTTTTATTTAAATTAGGTTTGATAACAATTAAAAAAGAAAAAAATATCACAATATAATAATAGCTATAACAAGGGGAAGGACCTTTTATCCCTGGTTGTGTTAGTACTGGTGTTTCTCCTTATTAACGTAGTTACAGAGTCATTGAATAATTTATGTTAGGAGTGACCTATGAAGGGAAAATCCCTTGCTGAAATAAGGGCCAACTGTGATAGAAGTTGTGCAGAGTTGTGTACTGTTGGCTTTGAGTATCATCCAGGATGACAGTCCTCTGGGCACTTGCTCCAGCAGTTCATTATCCTCATTGTGAAAATTTGTTTTCTAACATCTGATCAGAATTTCTCCCACTGTAAATTTTGTCTGTTGCCTCTTTCCCTATCACTGTACACCTCAGAAGTGTTTAGGTCTGTTTCCTGTCTGCTCTACTAGGTACATGGATACAGCAGTAAGATCCTTCCTTAACCTTCTCTTCTTAAGACTGAATAAATCAATTTTCTCAGACTCTTCTCATACACCATGGGCTTGAGCCCTGTAATTACCTTCATAGTCCCTCACTGGACTTGTCACTGTATGTCAGTGTCTTTTTTGTACTGGGGAACTCAGACATAGTCCATGATCTTTGGCTAAAAGAAGTCCCACATTGAATGTTTAAGATCTTCCTCTACTACTAGAAGTGGGAGTGTAGTCGACAGAAGAGAAGAAATCTATCATTAAATTATTAAACCATTACATAGACATATATGAAAGCAAACACCTATATATGTGTATATGTATGCATGTATAATTATGATTAAATATATATATATATAGTAGAGGTTTTGGCAGTGTATTGCTTTTATATAAATTTATTTTATTCAAAATATTGCTTTTCAATTGATAGAATAATTTTAATCATTGTAATTGAAATAGTTTCTGAAAACTCATAGGAAGATTGAATTACAAATGTAAACCACAATGTTTTTAAAGAAACGAATAGACGATATTTAACAAAGCCCTTTTCACCCAAAGCTTTTTTTTGAACGTATTAGCCATTTGGAGCAGAAGACAGCATTTCTTAATCTTGCATTATTATGCACAAGAATTGCACTGTGTTTACTTCTTGATTGAAGGCAATAAAAGACTTAATTTTGTCCATGACACTATCTCTACTCATTTCTATGCAGCGGCTCATGTTGCTCATGGTTATGGGAAGAGGGCAAAAAAGAGAGATGATCTGTGTATTAGTGGTAGACAAATAAGTAGTTTTTCCAACTAGGCCAATTTAAAATAAATACATAAAGTCATTTCAAATCTGATTATTTTTTGGAAGAAAGGAGAGAAGAGAAGGCTGACTTACTACATTTACTTTTTAAGCTTATATGATTACAGGGGAAAAATTTTGCTGTTGAAACTTTAGAAGTTTAAAATCAGTTGTTTCATTTTCTTTAATAGTTTCCTGTGTTCTGATGTTTCACTGAAACTGTTAGTTTATGAGTTCTCACTGAGTTCTTGTGTATTTAATTCTGCACTCTTTCATATGGTATTAGAAAACCATAAAGCAGCAATGACAACCACAATATACCAATTTAATGAGTACTTTTATGAAATAGGAAAATTTTGGAATGATCATACAACTTGAATCATTTTCTCCTGATTGCATTTTCTACAGTGTTTTAAGGAAGTATCCTTCAGGATAATACCACACAAATTGGCCAAATTCAGATTTCTATTCAGAAGGATCTTCTTTTGTGCCTAAAAATTTCTTCAAGAGAAATGTATTTCCCTTTCAATAAGTTGGTGGGGGTTTTGTTTGTTTGTTTGTTTGTTTGTTTGTTTTTCCCTATGTGAAAATAAACTGTCTAATTCAGCCCCTTCTTCAAATTACTTGACTTCTGCAGATGCTTTCATTAGACCCATCATAATGAAGATTTGTAAAAAGTGAATAACATGAATATTTGGTGGAAATTTCAGTCTGCTTTATAGAGAAATTGAAAATTGTCTAACAATAACCCTGAAAGAATTGTTTGCTACAGCCATTTGAACCCCCTGACTGAAGCCTTGAAAGAAACAAAAGGACAATTTGGGAAAAGAAGTCATCAGATATATGAAAAATTGTGAGTTAATATTGACTGACATCTTGGGTTTTTCTGAAGACCACTTTGCTCAAAGCAACCCAAAGAATTAACAAGTTTTATTTATCTAATATCAACAGGGATTGAAGTGGGCCTTAGATTATTTTTTGGAGATCACATAAAATACATTTGCTGTCTTGCCAGCAATGAGTTGAGAACAACCTATAGCTCACAAAGACCTGGTTAATCAGTAATATCGAGAAAGCAATTCCCCTCACTGATGCTTTTGATTGACATTAGATTTTTCTGGGACAAATGCACTAGAACACTACATTTCATAACTCACATTATGCAAGATACAGAACCATCCCTTTTGAAAACACTATAGCTTTACACAAATGTTCTGTTTTGTCATGAATCTGAGAATTATTTTTTATTTCTTTTACTTTGCCAGATTTTGTATTTTGAAATGGGTGGTGGTGGTCTGTGTGTTTTCTTGTTGTTTGTGCAAGGTAAGAAATGTCTGAGAGAAGAGAATCAGTGCAGGTGTTTAAATTTAGTGCTGTTATACAGAAAAAAAGTCTTCTCCTTTGTGATATATTAGCTTTCATGTAAAAGTTTGTTGTTAATTGGACCAGACTCTGAAATGTGTATTGTGCATTTATCGCGATACGTTCTGCCCTAGTCAGAGCCCTTCTACAAGTTGTTTGTATCAAAGACAAAAGCTCTACACCAAAGTTTCTGACAGAGTAATTGTTATTCTGTTATTCTAACAGAACAATTCTTAATGAATCTAAGCAGCTTGATCAAGTTTCTCCATGGTAGAAAAATACCTTTAGCTTCCAGGTCAAACATATTTTTGTTAGCCAGAAGATATTTTACCACAGAAAGAATAAAAATAGAGCTTATTTTGGAATCCAGATCTCTCTCTTGTGAGATTTATAAGTAATGCAGTTTGCCTGTCTATTTGTTTAACAGCACATGAATCTGTCATAAAATAAAAATATAAGGAAATATGAGTTTATTGCATGATATTTCCCTTTTCATGTGCTGAAAAATAAAGTCAGATAGTTGTGGGCTTTTTTTAATGATTAAAGTCAGAGACTTTCAGAATACATCAGGTATGAATTATTGTATAAAGAGTAAGTAATATTTCCACTTATTCCCACACACTTCTTTTTTTTTTTTTTTCCATGTGTGAGTTTTGGATAAGGAAAAAGATTCCATGGTGAGAAAGGATGATTTCTTGGTTAATAATACTAGAAAACTTGGTTACATCTCTATCTTACTCTTTGAATTCTGTGTAATAGCTCCTCAGCACTTATAGTTTGTTTACCTACTAGTATCTAGTAAGATCTGCACAAATCATGAGCTGAAATAAAAATGAAATTAAAAATTTGGAATCCATATATTTAATTTAAAAAGTGCTCTACATATCAAACTCTAAGAAATATTGTAAAGATAAGTTCATAACACAAAATTCAAGTAATAATTAAAACTCTAAAATATATCTGTGCTGAAATCAAAGAAAGTAAATGATATATAAGCTAACTAGAAACTACCTCAAGTCATTTACTAGAAACAGCCAAAATTAACACAGAGATTGGCAAGAGCTAATGTCCTTTTCCAAAAGGCAGTCATTTCTCATTTCAGCTACTATATTAACCTTAATCCCAGGAAAGCTGGTGGGAGAAGTAATAATTTCCTTAGCAGTGTTGCATTTGAATAATGTGCTGTAAATAAACCATGGGGCCATTCACTAAATGTTATGAAGAAAAAGATTCTGAATAGCTGCTCATTTAGTAAACATCATCCATTCTGTGCACAGAGGCAGTTATTCTCAGGGAAAAAGTAGTGCATGATTACGTAATTAAAGACTACCTTACAGTGCACACACAAAGTGGGCAATTAAAGGTTGTCTCAGCATCTTGGTTCTACCATTCTTAACTTCTTAGCACTTGATCAGGAATTTCTAATAATAAATTTATAGCACAGTTTGTTAATGTTTGTGGAATAATCATATCACAACTTTTTCAATAATTTTACTTTTAAATTTGAAATTTTAAGACGTATCTTTTACTTCATCAATTTTGGCAATGAATTTAGTGGGCATTTTGCCCAACTGTTGCAATAAGGGACTCTAAAAGAAAAAAAAAACAACGAAACAAAAAACACCGAACAGGTACAGTTCCATTGCATGCTATTAAAAAAAAAAAACCCAAACTTATGAAATAAATTACAGTGATTTTCTTCTGATTTTATGGAACACAGGACACAATGCTACTGATTTTGAAAACAAAGCAAATAGGTTTGCTGATTACTAATACAACGTGAAGAAATTAACCAACTATTCAGCTTGATAATCTATTTCCTTTACTTGGCAGCTGGGAAGCAATAATATACACTGTTTTGCAGCATACACAGAATTACTTTCTGTTTTTCACATTACACAAGTGCCTTAGAATTATTTTCTAGAAAATGTGTCCTTTTATGCAAATTGTATAGTGAAGCTGCCATCTATACAAAAGCATGCCACCTAAAAAATATGTAGCTGCATGCTAATAGTCTGTCATGTATAAGCTACCGTGTAGAAAAGGAAACCATCATCAGATAGCATATCACTGATTTGTGATAGACTCCAAATAAGAACTCTGATGTCTGGTCTGGACATTGGTTATCTAAAGGCAAACACAGGCAAGGATTTAAAGAACAGGTTGTGACTTTATTAGCTTAATGTATCTAGCAATTTAAGTGGGGTTAGTGTGGGGAGACTAAAAATCTCTCTTTCTCCAATAGAGACTGAAACAATGACTACAGGTGGAAATGCAGGTTCATATTCATTTTAGGACTCAGGCTTTTTAGAGCTCAGCCACAAACCATAATTAACTAATATGCATCCAAAGCACTGGATGTTAAATCTACATTCCAGTTCTTTAACAACACTATACCTCCAGGATTCGTGAAGGTGGGAAAATAGTCACTGGTCTCTGATAGTTAGGTCCAATAGGAAAATTTCCTTCTTTATTGCACAGAAGGCAGCGAACAAGCAGATCTGCTGTGTCTTTGTGAACAGCCTCCAAACCTTTATTTTCATAAGAAAGCTGAACTTGGCAGTTAGAGCAAGACAGTCCAAAAATCTGGACAAAAGGGAAGCAAGAAAGTGAGTGGTCATTCAATTCTGGTTTTCCTTCTCATGTTTTTGGGGGAAGAAAAATTCTTGTTAAACTGGAACTTTGCAGGTATGCCCCAATACTTATACCTTGTTCCTTATGTGGTGCTGGTGATCCACAGCCTGATCAAGCATTCTTAGGTTTGTAAATTTCCTGAGAAGGCTAAGGAGTTTGTAGATCCCTGTTTAAGTACTGCCTGTGTAAGATATGCACTCCAATGTTAAGTGAGAAGTTTAAGTCACTCTATAAACTCTGTCCATCCTATGTCGCCTTCTTCATCTAACTCTTCTTTGAGTTACTTTCTTATTTTGAAATGCAAACTAGAAAATACCCAGTCACATCACAAAACAAGTGATTTTTAACTTTTTTTAATGGCCTGTTTCCTAAAGCAGAGCTTTTTTTGAGGTAGGTATCATAAAACTCAGCTGTTCTTATCAGCTGAATGTCAACTTACAGGCACATTGATATCCTATAGTCATTGCTGAAACAATAAAGAAATGTACCTATACAGAACAGAAAAGGGGAAATAGTCTAGCACATTTTTTTCATAACATTTACTATCCTTACTAAAGCAAAAAATTCATAGCAGGTAATTTAATATAATTACAGTTTAAAGTTTTCTCTTCAAGATGTGCTCTTCTGTCAGTTTTCCCTTTGATAGCATGGTGGCTTTAGATAATTTTCACAGGTATTGTTATTATCAAATGGACTTTTAAAGCCTATATTTCCATCACTGACAGTATGCCTCAAATGTCTCTGTTCTACTGTAATTTAAAAGAACTGTTGAGTAGCACAGCACTTTTATTTAAACAATTTGAAACCAATAATCTGCTGTTGAATTACTGGAAATTTTTGCCAGCTTCTATCTCAATTCAGATTCCTACTTGTTACAGAAAGTGGAAAAAAAAGAGAAATACATATGTTTGTGCATCTTAATTACAGCTACTTTAAAAAAAAATCTTTCTTTCCTTCTCATCAAAATTTAAAAGCTTCATGTATGACTTGGAAAATTATGTAAGAGGCTTTAAAAAGTCTGGAAATGTTACTTTTAATATGTGACTATGATTTTTTTCCTCAACAGTAAAGCTATTCTCCTAAAAAAAAAAAAAAAAAAAAAAAAAAAAGTGAAAAATCCAGTGGGAAAATCTGCACATTTATAGTGGCTGAATCTTGGCAGGAAGCTACATCATGCAAACACTAGAGTAAAGCTTAACTGTAAGTGGATAAAATAATTAACTGTGACTGAGGATTTGCCAAAGATTTTTCTTGAAAAGATTCATAGTGTTTCTAAAATACAGGAAAGTAAAATGATTTGAGTAAGACTGGAAAATGGGCTAATGATTTCTCTCCAGTCCTTGAGTATTCTAAAATTCTTAATAAATGATTAATTTAATGTTTTTGTAGAAATCAGAAAACATTGTAGATTTGTACATGCATCCTTGTTTCTTCTCCAAATTCAGTGCTGTTAAATACTTCTCCAGTTAGGAAGTATTCAGTTTTTACTTAATGAGATTAAGTGGAAGTTTTCCAAAGCTGCAAAACAATTAAACACATCATTCCCTCAGTATCCTCACTTCATTCCAGAACTGAAATGACAAATACTAGGCTTTATTCCGTGTTGCAAATTTGTGTTTGAAGGAGTCGTCTCAGGAACACTTTAATCATTACAGTAATATATTAGCTGCATATCTATGGGTGGTGAGTGAATTACTTAACCATGTGCAATAGTATTGTATTTTGGTATATGTAGATCAGATTAGTCCTAAGTTCATTCTTTGATTTCCCATATGCCTTCTGGGTTGAACAAACAGCAGCACCCATTTGTTTATTACCTTTATTAACCTTACAGATCAGTAGGGGCAAGAGGACAGAAAGTGGCCCACAGTTAAGAAGACTTCAATTCATGCGAACAGGAGTGATCAGTAATATTGAACTGTAAGTCTTTTGCCAAACTACAGCATACTCAGCATATCTGGAGGTGAAAAGGATAGGTCATCAATTGATGAATAAATGGAATGAGAAGAATTACCACAGCCATAATGAAAGAGAAAGTAGCTGCTTCCCACATCGTATTTGGTTTAACTTCTCACACTTCTGTTGCAAATATTTTTGTTATTATTTCTGTGCCATCTAGATTGCAACATTTTTTTATCCATCTATCAACAACACTATTAGTAAAAGACATTGCTTTTCTCTTTTTTTTTTTTTCCGAGAGGGTCTCTGTAGACCACAGAAGTGACATGATGCCTCCTGCAATAGCTCTCCTGACATCTTTCCCCTTTGCAGGGTTGTGCTGGGTCCAGTTAAAAGTGTAAGGAATTATGTTTCTTGCTGTATGCTTGTGTTGCAGAATGATAAATTTATCTTTTTTCTTCCAAGTTGCATAACAGAGTATGATACAATGCATCTACCTCTGTCTACCTATATGTGGGTAAGCACATGTACATACCTATGTAACTGAATGCCCCTATAGCAAGATCTGCAAAAGAATGTACCAGTACGGGTGTCTTCTCTGTGCCCGCAGCCTGCATTGTGAAGAATGGCCCTGTCAAGAGTACTGAAAACATCCTCACTGTCTAGATTCTTGTCAAAGGTGTTTCACTGACCTCTCCTCAACACCTCACTGCTGAGAGTTGGAGGAAGCTCCAGGACTCTCTCCTGAAGCCCAGTACTGCAAAGCACACTCATAGTTACCTTTTGTGGCATTGTTTTAAGATCCATTTCAGGAGAATGGCATGCTTTAACAAGGTTTCTTTGGTGGAGCTGTGCACAATTTGATTCGGTGTGCACTTTCACTAGGCACTGCTGGTTAGATTTTACCTCTTAAGCAACATTCCAGGTGGAGAGAGGTGTATAGTCTGTACTCAGGTAAATACGGTGGAGGTGCACTGTTTTGCCTTCTATCCATCTGCTAAGACAGTTCTAACTTTATGATGTAAATATGCAGAAAACACTCAAGAAGAATTATTTTATTTATTAATAATTTTCCTCCTCCCCTGAGGAGGAATAAGAGCTAAATCTACCCCCATTCCTGAAATTTGGTCTCCTATACCACCCTCTTTTTTTCATTATTAGTTTTGCATTACTGCTTAAATTCCTTATCATTTTGGTTTTCTGATTTTCTGGATGTTGTACAAGCTTCATTTACCTTCAAAATACTAAAAGTAGCTTCTGTAATGATTTTCCTCATCTATTCTCTTTTTAAAGTGGCTTTGCCAAAGCAGGTCTAGTTGTACGCAACACTTATTTACTTTTTTAAAATTTGTATTACAATGCTTGCACTTCTTTGCTTGTGAATATATACAAGTTTATAGGTCAACAAAGTAAGCTTTAGAAAGAAGGGGAAAAATACGAGGAAACATTAGGAAAATTGACAGGAGGAGGACAAAATTTGTCAGGAAGACAAATTATAGCCAAAATTAAGAGCATGAGAACAAAACTAATATCTCAGTATCAAGGAGGAATAATTTTATGAAGATTAAAAAGACATAAAATAAAACTTAAAAAGTGGAAGAAATATAGGCCAAAAAGAAAAATGTTTATTTTTAGGTATGTACAACATGCTTGTGATATTTCATTCTTTTTTCCAGTGTATTATACTTCTTTAAATAGCCATTATGTTTCTAGTCAATTAAAATGGAAAGACTAATGAAAGAGGATGTTCAACAAGTGATTCCTTCAGCCCCCTCAATACAGTGAATTCATTTCAGGCTTAGTCCTCTGAGAGATTGAGCCCTTTCTGAGCTACGGAGAGACGCTGGCACCTTTGGGAAATGATCTGTAGAGGGTGTTTACAAAGCACTCTGTGTTTTTTCATGTGTGTTTGGGTTTTTTCCCTAAAAAAATAGTAAATGTTTTGTTAAAGTTTGATTTTCCTTATAATACCAAGATAAAAAGAAAGCTGAGGGCTGTGACAATTTTTTTGGCTACAGTAAGATGTTTATTTCCTCCACTCACCTATTTACAGAAAAGGCAAGCTCTATCATTTCCATAGCCTCTAGTCATTATTGATCTCAGTTAGAATATGAAAAAAAGCAAACAAAGTAGCTTACAATTTTAAATCTTTCTCAGAAGCTGGAAGGCTTACTAATTTTCCTGACACTTCTTTTATTCTCAGGGATAGCTTCCTGGACAAAATATTCTGTCATTCATTTTTTATATTAATTATTGAAGAATCACAGAGATCTAGATAGAGCACATAAAAATGGATTTCAACTTCCCAAGTAGTGTTTAAGACACCTAAAATATGTGCTTTGAGTCTGTTATGTATCTTTATGTTTAATCCTTACAGCATGTCTTTTGTGATGATTTCTAACTATTACAGTGCTTCTTATTTTACAAGTTTTGATCTGGCCTGGCCTGCGCATTAAAAAAAAAAGTCCTTTCAGTAACCTGTTGAAATTGTTCTAAACATCTCGGTCCATAAGAGGTTTTCAAAGTAAATTGTTCAGTAACTTGCCAGCCCTAATTGTATTTTCTCTTTCTCTTCTCAGAGAAAAGGAAGCAAGCAAAAATGCTAATGTAACAGTCAATATATCTGAGCTCCTTCTTCTTCCTGTATATTTTTTATGCAAATTGGTTGCTGTGATCTGTAAATGCCTGATTGTTTTTATTCTGGTTTTGGCATAGAAGGAAAATTGTAGCAGCTTTTTTTTAGTGCTAAGTAGTGTATATTATCCAAACCTGCTTTCCAGGAGGCATTAGTATGCCTGTCAAATGCATAATTTTCTAAAACTATTGAGAATAATGAGGTAGGATTATTACTCATACTGTGTATACCTGCACTGAAGGCACTTTATTAACTACAAACATGGATAACATTATGAGTTAGTCAGTTTTCAGACAAGGGTTTGCAAACATTATTCTCTAAATTTCAGTTGAAAAGACATAATTTTGTATTTAGCTAGTCAGGGTCAATACAACGTGCGTTTAGCTGCCAGGACAAAAGTATGTTTTAACATTATTTGAATAAAATCTTTCTACAGTATAAAAACAAAAGTGCTGTCTCAAATTGCTGTTAAGACAACACTCCCTGAACAGTTGTTTTTCTTGATAATATCATAACACCAGCTTTTCCTGCAGAGCAGCTGTGAAAGAAGTCAACTTTCATATCAGTTACAATGCATTAAAGTACTTTGGTGAGCCAATTCCAAGCTCAACCACACATTAGTATGATTCAGTAACATTGTCAATTTCATTTCACAAAAAAAAAGCTGAAAAACAGACAGATGTCAAAAAGAAAGAGGCAAGTTGAAGTTACAAGTTGAAGTAACTTGGCCTGTCACTTGGTGAGGTCGGTCACCTCATAAACAGGAACATAGACAAAGCAGAAACATATAATGCCTTCTTCGCCTCTGTCTTTAACACCAATGATGGGCCCGGGGACTCCTGGAGCCCTGAGTTGGAAGACCATGACTGGGGGGTTGATAAACTCACAGCCAACTCTGAACTTGTTTGAGACTTGCTGCTCCATCCGGATGCACATAAGTCTATGGGGCCCAATGGGATTCATCCCAGGGTACTGAAAGAGCTGGCCAATGTCATTGCAGGACCTCTGCCTATTATTTTTCAACAGTCTTGGGAGTATGGAGAGGTCCCAGTTTACTGGAAGCTGGCAAATGTCCCAATTTCCAAAAGGGGAAAGAACAAGACCCTGGTATTTACAGTCTCACTTCAGTGTCTGGTAAAATTATGGAGAAGGTTGTTCTGGGAGTTATTGAAAAACACTTGAGAGACAATGCAGTCATAGGTCATAGCCAGCATGGGCTCATGAGGTGAAAATCCTGCTTGACCTACTTAATTTACTTTTAGGACAAGGTCACCCATCTAGTTGACCAAGGGAAGCCAGTAGATGTGGTGGGTTTGGGTTTTATCAAAGCTTTTGATACTGTCTCTCACAGTATGCTTCTGGACAAAATGTCCAGCACGCAGCTAGACAAGTCCATAATATGCTGGGGGAACAATTGGCTGATGGGTCAGGCTCAAAGAGTTTTAGTAAATGGGGTTACATCAGGCTGGTGGCCAGTCACTGGTGGGGTTCCCCAGGGCTCAGTTTTAGGGATACTGCTTTTTAATGTTTTTATAAATGATCTGGACGCAGGAACTAAATATACATTAAATAAGTTTGCCAATGATACTAAATGAGGAAGAGCTGTGGAATCCCTTGAGGGTAGAGAGGTCTTACAGAGAGATCTGGATAGACTAGAGAACTGAACAATCACCAGTTGTATGCAATTTAACAAAAGCAAGTGCAGGATTCTCCACCTGGAATGCGGTAATCTTGCTTATACATAAAAATTGGAGGATGGAGAGCAGCGCCATGGAAAGAAATCTGGGGGTTTGGGTTGACAGCAAGTTGAATATGAGTCAACAGTATGTCCTGGCAGCCAAAAGAGACAGCCGTGTCCTGGGATGCATCAAGCACAGCACAGCTAGCTGGTTGAGGGAGGGGTTTGTCCCACTCTACACTGCGCTGGTGTGGACCCACCCCAAGTCCTGTGTGCAGTTTTGGGCACCTTAATATAAGAACGACATCAAACTGTTAGAGTGTGTCCAGAGGAGGGCAACCAAGATGGTGAAGGGCCTCAAGGGCAAGACTTACAAGGAGTGGCTGAAGTCACTTGGTTCCTTCAGCTTGTAGAAGAGAAGGCTGAGGGGTGACCTCATGCCAGTCTGCAATTTCCTCAAGGGGGGGGCAGTGGAGAGGGAGGTGCTGATCTCCTTTCTCTCATGACCAGGGATAGAACATGGGGAAATGGAATGAAGCTGCATCAGGGAAAGTTTAGATTGGACATTAGGAGAAGCTTCTTCACTGAGAGGGTGGTCAGTCATTGAACAGGCTCCCCAGGGATGCAGTCATGGCACCAAGCCTGCCAGAGCATCTGGATGATTCTCTTAGTCATATGGTTTAACGTTAGGTAGTCCTGTGAGGAGCGGGGATTTGGGCTCGATGATCCTTATGGGTCCCTTCCAACTTGAGATACTATATGATTCTATGATTCTATGACTTTTTACAATCTGATCAAAAAACTTTATTTTCATAAGATTTTACTTCTGTGAAGAAACTATAGAAGCTATTGAGGTAAATTCCATGAGAACAGTATCTAATTATATTGTATAACATAATTCTAAGTAGTATAATTATAAAGAATGCCGTACAATATAATATTGCTCTATTTATAGGTCTATTTTCATATCTGCACATATACTGTAGGAGTCATGCTCCTTTCACAGACCAAATGACTTAATTGGCAGTAGTTATAAATTATTAATCAATGGCCTTCTGTGTTTGCCTTTTAATTATGCACTATAGGCCTTAAAAGAAATAAGATCAGGCTGTTTGGAAGAATATTCTTGTATGAGTTACTTTCTATTAATTTTTCTTTCATTTTTATATATTTCAATTTACTCAGCTGTTTATAGTGTAGATACTGTACAGAAAAAGTACAGCCTCTTTCTTCGGTAAGCAGGGCATTTTTCTAGACTGGAAAATAAAGAACAAGCTCTCTCTTCCTTCTTCTGCCTGCAAAATTATGACTAATATTTATAGATAGGGATCTGACATAAGAAGTGAATGTGGATTTGGCAACAGATCTGTTGTGCGGGAAAGAACATTTTAATTTCTGACTTGACTTTATCATGTATAAATCCTGATGTAACAGGAGCAAAAAACTTAAAATCTTACTGTTGATTCCTCCACAGAGGTCTCAAGAAATACACTTCTATTTGTTATTCAAAAATGTCTTCTACATCTTTTTTTTCTTATTATTTTTATTTAGGAGGATACAAATAGTATGCAAGATCAGAGGGAAGACTTCATTTAGGTGACAGATGATGTATCTACTCTAATTTGTGCTTTGTTAGTGGGTTAAAGTGTTGAGAATAGGAATACTGAATGGATGTGATCAGTGTTCACTGAAAGAAAAATATCCATTCCTGCTGGTTGTAGAAATCGAACATCTGTTATACTTTTAAAAACAGAGTACAATATATTCAATTTGTTCAATTTCAGATAATATTTCCTGTCTTAATAAAAGAAAGTCCAATGTTAAAGGCTGTACCCAAGCAGCTTCTTCAGCATGATGGCTTTCATGTGTGCCTACAGGGTACATACACATTTCTTCTTTTAAACATGCTGAAATGTTTTACTTGTGAGAGTTACTACACAAAACAGAATATCTGCTTTTTTTGTATCCTGCTTATCCTTCAATACTGTCACTATGTTATAACTACAATTCATACATAACTGAAATTTTGCTTTGTGCTCCATGACTCAAGCCATCTATCTAACCTGGTTTTAGCAGTAGATAACTGCGTGATCTGACGTCAGCAAACACATCCATAGCCTTATTAATGTCAATACACTTCACAGCCTAATACTCTGAGACTAAAAGCAGATGGACACATGCTTAAATGTCCATCAGACAAACTCATTTTCATAAATTCTTAACTAAGCACAATGGGTGGTATTCTTTTTGTTGCAATTCACAAACCGTATTTTAAAAATCAAAAAGCAATTTGTGAACCACTTGGCAGTAGGAAAACTAATAACAACAAACTAATTTATACTTGCTGTTCTTATAATAATTAGGACACCACCAATATTTCTGAATAAAGAGAAAAATATGGTAAACAGTGAGATCTTCTAACCTAGTAGCATAAACTAGAATTTCGTAAAAATAACATCTGAATAGACAAAGATCATTTAGAAGTATTGTGATGAGGAAAAAGTAATAATTAAAGGTGAATGATACAGGAACTCTCAGTCTTAGAGGTTGCCTAGAGACCAAATAATATTCATATTTTATGGAGGGGAAAAAGGTCTAAATCTTGAAGCTGTGAAGCTAGCAGAAAGGTAATTGTTCAGAACACAGGATATTTTATGGAAACAACAAAACTCACGAGGCTTTTAGAAAACCAAAAGTGAGGATTTACTTGGAATTGTGTGTTGGCAGTACTGTAGTGGCTGCCAATCTCACCAGCAATCTGCACATTCATGTTTGGTGCATTAACAAGTCGGTTTGTTACTCTCATAATAGTGGCTGTTATAGATCTTTTGCCCCACTTCCCTAATATAAAAAAGGGTTCTTACTGGGTCAAAAGAATCCAGGCAGCAGACCACTTAGTGAATTTCTTTGTTTTTCTGATACAAATCTGTCTTTCTTTGGGTATAAACTGCATTTAAACATAATATTTTTTGGTGGGTTTACCTCAGCCAGCAGCTAGGCAGTGACCAGCTGCCCACTCACTCCCCACCACCAGCCAGGTGGAGGAGAGAATTGGAAGAGCAAAAGCAAGAAAAACTCATGGGTCAAGATAAAGACAATTTAAGAAGTGAAAGAAAGAGAAAAGCAAACAAACAAACTAGTGATGCAAAGGCAATGCCTCACTATCTCCCACCAGATGACTGATGCCCAGTCTCTGAGTGACAGCTACTTTGGAACAACTGCGTCCTGCCGTTTTATTGCTGACCATGATGTTATATGGTACGGAATATCCCTTTGGTTAGCTGGGGTTGGCTGTCTCGTCTCTGTCTTCTCCCAGCCCCTTGCCCACCCCTAGCCTACTCCTGGGGGGGTGAGGGGGTGGGCAGAGTGAGAAACAGAGAAGGCCTCTATGCTCTGTAGGCACTGCTCAGCTAAAACACTGGTGTGTTATCAACACTGTTTCAGTCAAGGATCTAAACCACAGCACCATATGGGCTGCTGTGAAGAAAATCTGCTCCACCTCTCCCAGACCCTGTACATACTTGTATCCAGAAATAAAAACAGACTCCAATTTCAGCAACTTCTCCATGTAATTCTGTTTGTGCTGAGATATCGCTGTTCTACACGGATGCTGTGCCAAGGCTGTAGGCAGAGAGTTAAGGGCTGTTACCGTATGGCATCCAGATGAGATGCCCAAATCAGTGGAGTTTTTATAAATCTGACTGACCTTAAATATATAAATAAACTCACCTTAGTTTTCTTCACACTTTTATTTCAGCATAAACAAATTGGTTTGGTACAGAAGCACAGAAATTTAGTGACATTTCAGATAGCTTCTAGTAACCTGAACTTCCTTCCAGTTGTTGCTCCAAAAGGAACGGATCTCTCAAAGCTCCTGTGTCGCATCTGTCATCCTTGTGAATATGCTTCTGATCTCTGATATACCAAGCATCTAAATACCTGTGGTTCAGCACTGAATCACAGCTGGTATGTGATTTCTTTAATACATCACAAAGAGGGTTGGGGTGGCTATGTATGTGAAGGAAGAACATGCAAATCCGGGAAATCCTTTCTTAAGAACTTTTGGAATAGTATTGATATCTCATTTGGTGAGATAATGTTTGCCCTGCTTTCTCTTTTCCAGGCATTGACACATAAATCTGGCCATGAACAATCAAACAAATGTTATTTAGCCTTCTTTTAGGATTAGAAAAGCCACATAAACATACACATATTAAATAAATATATACACTTACATACATATATACACATATAGAAACATATATACAAATGCAGATATATGTACATAATGCAAAAAACTTTATTCTATAAGGCATATGAGAAAATCACATTGTTTCTTTTATTTTCTGATTTAGCTATCTATAATTTAGAATATTTATGTTTAATGTTGGAAAGGTTTGTTCACAGAACAGACTTCAACATGTTAGCATTTGGGAAGCTGCAGTGTGATAAGCAGTCAAGATACTTGCTGTAAATATTAAATATACTTCCTATATTATGTGGAAATTCTTCCTATAGGAATCAGTTTGTTATGCTGGCTCACTGACTTACTATAATCACTGAGGGGAGGCATGGTTCTTTACAAACATATTTGCACACCTGTCAAGTAGAGGAAGAGTTCATTGGAGACACAGTTGAAAATGTTCATGCTTCCTATTTAGCTTAGTTTTTGTACTGCTGTACATTTTTTTGCCTTTACTATGGAACTAGTATCTGTTGATTTTTGCTATGGCACTGTGTTCACTGATTTACTGCAGATTTTAGAGGCTTCAGAGAATAACAGTCTTTGGCCCCAGGCTATGGAGTGGTAGTACAGCTGTTCTACAGATTCTGCAAAAGACCACTTAATTTAAAAACAAAAGTTAGTCACAGACTGCTGCAGTTTCAAAAGAGCTGAGTTACCAAAAATTATGAGCTCTAGATATTTATTTGGGAGCCTTACTGGAGTCTTAAAAAATCTGAAAAAAGCAAAAAAACCAAGGAGACAGTTTGGTTCCTTTGGGGGTAAAGAAATACATAAATAAAGCTTTGAGAAACTTGGAATCTTTTACATGAAAATTCTTCAATTATGTGACTTTATTTTTCTAAGTATGCAAATAGAGCTAGAATAGAAAAAATTTGATCTGTCAAGTTAATTAGGCCCCTTTTAAGTCAATTCACAGTCCATCTGTATTTATTCAACCTCATTATATGGAATTTTTCCTACAGGCCAAGATGTCCCAATGTGCGTTGTACTCTGGTACCACTTTCTGCTCTTACAGTGGTCCCTTGCACCACACTTCCCACTGGCAGAGGGAAGATCACAGGCAGTAAAAGGAGGACAAGAGCAGTGTGAACTACAGCTCCTCCTGACAAACTAACAACTTAGGAAGCCACAGCATAGTGTTAGGTCAAGACAGAACCATATCCAAACACTTTTTAAACAAAAGCAAACAAGTAATTTTTTTTTTTTTTGAGATGTTTTTGTAATACAAAATATGTATTTATTAGACATATTTCTTTATATATATATACATATACACATACACACACTTCTGATCATACTACATACATGTTACAAAGCTGGACAGATTGTAAGAAATATTGTCTTAAAAAGGAAATTAATCTCAAGCTAACATTTCTGGAAAGATATGATGTATTAAAAAATTCTCTTTAGTTCAATCTGAGTTTTAAATAAAACAGCTACTGAAGGCACATATATTATTGTTGAAGATATCAGTCCATTTCTGAAATTATCAGAATGGATAACAATATTTGAATTATTTTTTGAAATGCATCCAACTTGCTGAGCTTTGGAATGCCTGGTGCACACGGAGAAGATACCATACCGAATCTGAGTACGACTTAGCTCTGCCGAGGATTCAAACTCAGCATTATTGAGGGTGACTGTGTAAATGGAATTGGAGTGGGGATCTCTAATAGAAACAGAAAAATAGCTTGGCTGCCTGCAGATAGGTAAAAATGGGTGAATGTAAAACAGAATTGTCATTAAATACTTTTCTCCTGTTTTAAGAGATAAATTCGATGTATTTATCTAGCCAAATATTTAATTGTAAAACATATAGAATGTGTGTTTCATGTTTAAGGACCTTCATCTGTTGTTTTGTTTATCTCCTTGCCTTCTGTCACGCAAACATTTTTTTTAGCTGTTCTTGTGTACAAGGACTTTAGGACTAAACTGAGAATTAAGACTTGTACCTTTTATTTTCAGTGCCATGTATTGCAAAAATTGCTTAAGGCTAATAATATCCATTTGAGCACCAGAGGGAAAGAAACAGCATATGGATTTAAACTGTCCAGCTATATCTACTTAACTGCAGTGTTGCAGTCAGGAGCCAAGTTGCCTTTGGCTTCCCATATAATCAATAAAGAGAAATGGATATGGTGCTTCTACTTCTCCTAGGAACTGTACCACCTTTGAGGAATCTAATCTCTATTGACTACTTGGAGTGCTTCAGTGAGGCGTCTTGAGCTACTTATGAATCATACCTCATATATGCTATGTTTCCAGTTTCCATGCAGAAAAACACCTCAATAAGCATCAGCAGTGTATACCACACCTTTAAAGGGTAAACTATACAGTGAGAGAAACATGTGCAAAGAAGGACTAACATGTGCATATATTTGGTTTGGGTGTATGAACCAACTGGCATAAAATAGGCATGCCAAGAATGCATATGTTAGATAGTCTGTTCTGATTGATTTAAACTTGTAGATTTTGTCTTTGGCTATCCAATTTCCCACTGGTTTCATGAATGTTTATAAAACTTTTCTCACTTATGTTTTTTTATGAAATGTGTAGTTCTGCTGTTCCAGAGTTTGAATTTTGTTTTATTCTTACTATCTTATCTTATTTTTTTTAAATATCAAGCTAAAATCAATCACATATTTATCATAAAGTTCAACAATTATTAGTCTGTTAATTAAAACTTTAAAAATCATACTCCTGCTGTGTACTAGTTTTGATTACAGAAACTTTTGGTACATAATTACAGGAATTAATGGAATATGAATAATGCTATCCAAATGCTGTCATTTACCAAGATGAACCATGTAGATCCCAGTCTGTATGCACACTGTCACTCTCACATCTAGACATGACATCCATGCACACAGAATCACTTGGCTTATTTATACTATATTACAGTGACAACAAGCCTGTGAGATGCTCAGAGAAATATTCATTTTGCAAGCTCTGAGCTCCAAGCTCCATGAAATGGATAATATAAAATAAGATACCATTGTTTGTAAGAAAGTTATGTTTTTATCAAACAGAAAAAGAATACAACTTTTCCTTACCAAAGTATACTTTCCTTCTTTTCATTTGTATTTTCAGTATAAGCAAATGCCATGTGGGGAGTTGAAAGCTTTCTGTGGAGTCTCACAAGCTGAATTCTATATGCCTTTCTCTGTGAGGAATATTAACTTCCAGAAGTCCATAACATTTTTACTTTGTCTTTTCATTCTTTTTAATCTCTACTCTGCATTCATAGGTGTATTTGGCCCACAGACAGTGACAGAGCTCAGTGCCAGCATTATATCAGTAGACATCAGTTTGTTCCCTTGGAAGACAATATATAAAACGCAAGCTAATATCTGCTGTTGAACTAAGTGTGTGACCTCATGTAGACACATATTTAGCTAATGGTCACAAGAGCATTCCAGACGCCTTTAGAAGACCTTGAACAGAATAAACAAGAAGACAAAAAAAGAAAGATGCCAATTAGAAGAACACAGGTGCGCATTCCACGATAAAGGGAACTTGGCACAAAGAACTTCAATTCATCAGTTTATCTTGACCAATTAAACTGAGACAAGTTTCGCATGTTTTAGTTGGTATAACCAATTATGTCCTATGTTTATGCATGTGTACAGAGTTGATATAACCAATCATATTTTATGCTTGTGCGCGTGTACAGTGACTTTGCAGAATATGTGACTATAAGTATGTGTGTGTTTTAGCAATAAAGGGTCGTCTGTCGTCTGCTTTCAACTTTACAGGCGTCCATCTACTTCAATCTCCTCAACCTCATGCCTTGCCAACATTCCTGTTTGCTAGCTCATCAAAGAAGTGGTAAAAACTAACAGAGATGGAAAACGTTGATGTGTATTCACAGGGCGCAGATAGTAACTAATCTTATTTTACTTTTCAAGTCAGTTACTTAAAAAGTTTCAAGTCCCTGTGCAGAGTACTTTTTCTCAGACTTAAGGTGGCCTTAATTCAATTTTGTTTCTGATAACTCCCTGAATAATTACAGTATGAGGAACTGAAGGATCTTTGCTTCCAAAAGAAAGTGTTTTCACAGGGTTTTAATGTGGTTTAACAAAGCCACATTAAATCACATCTTTCTTTGAATATCCTCATGGAAATCAAACTCGAGGTAGGGCAGATATTTTCCAATATAAGCTAATACTTCAGGTGTTTGATGATTTAAAGTAATCCTTTGAGTTGTTCATTTTACAATCTGTTCTCTCTTATTTGTGATGCAAAATTACTTGTTGAAATAATCTCACAAAATGATTGAAACATTTAAAATAGAATAACAAACACAAAATGATAAATAATGAAAAACTAATAAGGAAGAATTAATATTCTGTTCTCTCACGAATAATGGCATTTGTACAAAGTAGGGCGATTGCCAAATATTTGTCTGAATACAGAAACCCACAGATTCAATGCATGATTAGGTGCTGAATTATTTACCAAAGTAAAAGGATGCCTAGATGTCCTCACAGTTACACCAAAAAAGCGGTCTTTGGTAGAACAGTAACATCTGTCTATTAAAGTTTTTATAACAACTGTTTTCTTTATGTCCAAGCAGTTAAATACTTTCCTTTTGTTTTCCCCCATTTCCACTTAATTTTAACTTCATCTTGCAGAATTGATATTAAATGCTGATGGGCAATTCCAGACTGTTATTTCTGAATCACTTCTTCAGTGGCTGTTTTGATATTAGATGATCTTGCAGCTAGCATATTACCTGTGGATATTTTCTTTGGATCAGTCACTCATTAATTCAAATAACTATTTTCTGTTCGTGTGGTTCTTCTACATTATCTTAGCTGCAGAAACAGTAAGCTGTAATATAGAGATAATGTCATGCTAAAGTGTATTACAGTAAACAGTAAAAAATGAGATGTACAAAAAGAACAGAAAATTATACATACATACTGTGAATGACAGAGAGTATGAAAACTATAATGTGCTGAAGCTCTTGGTTTGGTGGGATTTTCTGTTTGTTTTGGAAGATAGTAGGTAAAAGTTTCTTCTATTTTAAAAATACAAAGGGAAAAATATTTTTATTTCTTAAGACTACATATTGAAAGAGCTGTGTACATTATCTTGGCATAAAGGCTTGAGCATTTTCATTGATAATAATCCATTCAATATGCAGCAGTTTGAATGTGATAAGTCTATAGAGAAATGGCTGAGAAATGAGTAAAATATTAGTCGTTTGCTATAGGAATACTTCTCTATTTGATAGTACTGTACAGGAATATTTCTCTATTTTCTGGTATTGGGGTTCTTTACATCAGAAAAGATTGTTTAATTTTGGCTGGAGAAGAGTGGAAGATATACAATATAATGGAATAAAAAAATATACTGCCTAGAAACAAAATGTTCAACAAGTAGCAGAATAGCTAAACTAGCCAAAGAAAAATACTGAAGGTACAGCTGTGGCCATGGGGGCAGAGAACTTAGACACATGCTGAGGCCCTCTGCTGCTGATTTCAAAGATGATAGAGACCAGCTTTTGAACAGGGCATCCCAGTTGATTCTTTCCCAGCCTATTACTTTACTGCTGCAGCTAACAGATCACAGTTGTGTTTTAAGCACTGCCTTGAGAGGAAGTAATTTCCCTGTGAAGGCAACACCCACTTTCCAGCCCCACACCTTTCCCCTCTTGGTGGCAGAAACCATGTCAATGCTCTGCAAAAAAAACGGAAGAATCACAGAAACAGTCAGAAATATAATCAAGTTTTTCTGGGGGCTTTATATAATTCTTCTACTGCCTACTGGGAAGTGAAATGTCTTGGTAGAATTTCTTATTCAGCATATGAAGTGTTAGATGCTACAGAAACCATTTAATGAGAAATGTGTAAATGACACTGGGAGCAAACACTCTCCTAATTTTGAAAATACATATTACTTTTGAACTGCAAAGAAACTTTTGCAGATAAAAGTGGGATCACTCAATGCAAGGATACAGCAGGTACAAAAATAAGATAATTGGCTGTTTATGTGGTGAAGAATAAATAATGTAAGAAAATCAACCAACAATATATCTTAAATATATAGGAAAGGTAGATGAATACTCATCCAGAATAAGAAATAGTCAGGGGAAGTGTCTATGCAATGAAGAGGTCAAGGGAGTTTTTAAGTTGATTTATTTATTTTTTGCTGAGATTCTACTAGAAGGCTCATTACAGGCAGATTCCTGAGAGCACAGTCACAACCCATAGCAAATATTTAATTCAGGTGAATTTCAGATCAGGTAGTTATTAAGATCAAGGTACAATGATAAACAGGGGTTTTCATTTTTTTAACAAGCATCTCTGCCTGCATATTTTATGAAAATAGTGATGGATGATCTGTAGGTAGTTCAGGGGTCTGTTTGTGACAAACAGCCTGATGAAAGACAGATGCATAAGGAAATATAATAGCCATGATTTCTCTAAGGAAGGCCTGTTCCATATGGAACTTTGTTTCAGAATAACCATACTTTCAAACTGTAATTTTTGTCAAAAATAGTCACACTGCTAGAGGCATGAGTGCCCAGTGTTTTTCATCTTCATACCCATCCTGTGGCGTTGTACAGTCAGAGCATTATCACCAGGAGTTGTGGGTGTACTGTGGTGTGTACTGACACTTTACACAGTGTAACATGACAACCAAGCTGAGGTGAGGAATAGAAAATGGAGGCATACCACTGTGGATGTCTGTCTATGCACTCACTATGTGAAAAAGCCCTTTGCCTATTTACAAGTTTACTTAGATGTGGTTTTCTGTCAGTTGCACATCTGCAAGTGGTGACTGACTTGCGTGCTGAAGAATGAGCTTTGGGTTTCAGGAAAGAAAAAGAGATAACCTCCAACTGTGCTGCTTCAGAGTTGATGGACTCAGTGGAAAGACAGAGAGAGGAAGAAGGGGAGACTGCCTGCCAGAGACAACATGGAAAAATTAGAATTCAAAGAAATGAAGATGAAACAGCCTCTGTGTAATTGACTGTCTCTCAGTGAGGCGGTAATTCTGTGTGGCTCAAAAATAGTCACACTAAGGGGATGTCTCTGTATCATAGCTCATCCCTGATTCTCATGACTAATTAATCCCAGGTGTATTTCTACACTAATGTGACCATTTTGCCTCTAGTAAGCTGAGCTAGTTTGGATATATCTACACATTGTCCAGTTCAATTATGCTGAATTGCATCTGGATTTCTCTGTTTCTTCTGGAACAAAAACCTACACATATTTTGCTACACTGACTTTCATTATGAATCCATGAACTAAAATCAGTGGAGATGTTGTTGGCTGTGTTTCATAAAACAGCACTCAAACAAACCCCCAAAGTTTAGTTGTCTGTTCAAATTATTTAAAAAATTTGAACTAAACATATTTAAAGAGGTTCTGAAAATATAGTTCTGTCCCCTGTTTCTGAGGTGACACCATATACACAAGGATCATCAATACCTAGAAAAGTGAAGTTTTCCACATTAAGGTTGTAATTCTTGCTGAAGGTAACATGTTACTATAACAAGAATTAGCAGACAAGATGTATAACAGTCAGGTGTCTTAATCAGTATTTTGCTTTTATCTTTAACAGTAATATTGGTAGTCACCAGTATTCAGTATAGTGGTACCTTTTTTCCACTGTATTGAAAGTACAAAATTTCTCTGCCATATTTACAATCAAACTGCCTTAGGAAGTTCTTCAAAGGATCATAAAGTAAGCTAATGGTTCCTTTGTTTTTCATTGCTGCCCCACCAGGCTCCCTCTCATACCTATTTTCTTCCACATAGGCAAATTCTTTATCTGTAACCATTTATTTTAGTTTTCTAAAACTGCATGTTTGCATCTATATGAGCAATATGTAGCACAAATAATTGACCATCAAACTGCTTAAACATCGATCATTTCTATGTTTCACACCTGAAAAGTAAATGATGACAATGTATCTGTTTTCAGCCATAATCCAGATTTTGTCTGTCTATAGCACAAAATGGGATGAAGCATACAGTACAAACACAGATCTTGAGATTAGCTCTAAGCTTCTGCTTTGGAGATGAAATGCCTCTCTAGGCTGTCTCAGATATCCAGGTTATTATGAACATCATTACAATACAATCTTTCTGCTTACCTTCTTTGGGTACTTTGATCAGTGGCAACAACAGTTATTGAAACATTCAAGAGCCAAACAAGTCAGTACTATCCACACAGCTGAAACTTCTTTTAAGTGAATGAAACAGCAGTTCACATCCATAAGTCTATGTTTCTTACCTGTTGTTTCAAGCTCATGTAAAATGTGCGTGACATTTGTTCATTTGTTTATAATTGGTAAATTAGTTTTGTAACCCTGAACACAAGAGATTTCTTAGTGAGAATTTTGGTTCTGGAGCAGGCACTCACATCTGTCAGACAAAATTATTGACTTTCAGAACTGCCTGACCACCAAAAATGCTATATTTTCCTCTGTTTTTTTCAACTAAGATTAAATGTTTGTGTTCAAACTGGCATTGGCCACCTGCAAATTTGGAAGACTCGTCAACGTCACTTAGAAAGGTAACTCGAAGGCATGACTGTTGCTTCCAAGGGAGACAGCTGTAGAAGGGGAAAGCAGAAAAGCCATTGCAAAGAATTAATGCCCTAACCTCATCAATTAAAAGGTGCCTTTGGCAGTGTATCTTTTCTGTGTCTGCTATACAGACAACAGAAGGATACTGCCTTGAAGCAAACTGACATTTAGCCTCAGTTTTTACAGCTATGGGGTTGATGTTCTTGTTCAGGAAACAAAGCAGAAAAGGTCCTGGCTGGGTTTTCTGAAAGTGCTCCACAGCTGATAAGTGCATCATTTTCTCTGACCATGCTTTTCAAGCAATCATAGCACACACAAATGACCAGACCAGACCAAAATGTTTCCATTTTTTTTCACTGGAAGAAGCAGAATAACAGCCAAACATACTTTCTCTGATGTCAAGAAGAAGGTTAGTTTAAAGAAAGATGTAACCAGCATTTACTGTTTTGTAATTTTAATATCTCTTATTACACAAATGGTAATTTTCAACCTTCATTTGTAGTTTTACAATGGAAATTCTTGGATTCAAGTCTAATCTTTCAGTTAACAGAAAGATTAATACTTGTAGTATTTCTATGTTAATCTACATTAGTCCCAGAGTCATGCAAATTAAACAAAAAGGACAAAAGGTTCTAACTTAGTGCTTAGCACAGAGGAAAAGAGTATTTAAAAGTAAACAGTTAAATAGCATCTAATAAATTATAAAAATGATAGTTATATATATATATGTTTATAAAGATCATATTTGTTTCAATTTATCTGCCATCCTGCACAGCTTTAAAGAAATGCTCAGGAAACAGTTTAGTAGTAGGTATATATTGGTATTACGTCATTGGTAGAATCAAACATTCACTCTTAATACCATTTATTTTGATAGTCTTCTAAAAAAAGTGCTTCAGTCTTGATACAGAGAAAATCTTTCAAAATCAGTAACTTGGCAAGGCTTCAGCTGCAGGACCTTAATTTTCTGTACTATGTAAGCTGGTCACAGAAGCTAACTACTGATGAAGTCTCATAGCATGATGACTCATATCCATTAAGATTTAATAAGGGAAGCACAGGTGCTGTGGGTTTAGACCTAGAGTTCAGAGTAATAATTGCATGTGTATCCGAGAAGCTCTTGGCTGGTGAGCTACAGCACAGAAAGAAGTGTGGTTGTCTGGAAAGATTTTCACTTTAAAAGCATGCTTGACTGACTGCAATTCATCTCCCAATATCTAACTGCAAATAGGGCAGGAGGGCTGAGATATGGAACTTTACAAGCTCTTGGAACAAAAAGAAAATGGGGATGGGAAAATGTGCAAGGTGAAAGAAACAGTGTTAAGGAATTCTATGGTTTGCACCATAAAAGCATATAAGGCTGTTGCCCACTCTCTTGTGCTGTAAAAGATGAATGGCCTTTCATTGACGCCAGTGATGCTGAAATATAAGTTATGTAATTCTGTTTTGGACACATGAACATGTCCATAAAAAAAAAGCTGATTGTTGCCATTCAGCCTTTTTTAGTGTGACTAAGAATAACAAGAATTATTTCAAGCACAAGCCATTGACCACTGACAGATTTATTGCATCTGTGATTCCATATAGATGGGAAACTTAATGCCATAACTTGATGTTTTCCTTATTTCCAGCTCTGGAACAAGAGGACTGAAAGCTTTTAGATTGTGTGGGATCGAGTGGGCTGGAAAACCAGAAACTGAGACTTTTAGCACATTTTGGACTGCCTGACTCTGGTTTCCCACTCCAGGACTGGGTAAAGTGACAGCAAGGTAGCCCAGGTGTTCCTACACCATGGGGTCCCACCCCAAAGCCCCTGTAGTGTGATTGCCCGAGTTCCCTACTGTCCTGGGTTCAGCTGGGATAGAGTTAATTTTTACAGGAACCTGGGAGGTGGGGGGGGGCATAGCCGGGGCAGCTGACCTGAACTAGCCAAGGAGCTATTCCATACCATGTGACATCATGCCCAGTATATAAATGGGGAGTGGGCTGGGGGGGAGGGCTCTCCTGCTCTCTCTCTCGACTTTCGGTGGGGGAAGTGGCGGAGCGTCGGGTCCCGGGTGGTGAGCAGTTGCACTGTGCATCACTCTTTTCTGTATACTCTTTCATTAGTACTGTCGTTGTTGTTGTAACTTTTTTTTGCGTTGTCCCAGTAAACTGCCCTTATCTCAACCCTCGAGGTTCCAGGTTTTTTTCTTTTCTCTCCTCCGTCTCCCCCCTATCCCACCGGAGGGGGGTGGGAGGATTGAGCGAGAGGCTGCGTGGTCCTTTGTTACCGGCTGGGCTGAAACCACGACACCTACCCATATGGAGGCTCAGCTGGTGCCTGAGCCCCTCACTGTGTACCACTCTGAAAGACCGAGGGATTGCTCATTCTGAACAGGAGAAGCCTGTTCTGAAAACAAGGGAGCAAAATAGCTTTTCCCCTCTCTGCATCTTGGCAGAGCAACCCTTAGGCCTGGGCAGGCCTATGTGGTTTGGCTCCCCATAAAGCAGTCTCCTTTAGGCCCCCATGGAGGTGATGAAAGGGACTGACCACTTCCTTCCTTCAAGTGCATCTTCAGGTGAGGCAAGATGTGGAGAGATTTTTTGCTGTGGAGTTTCTGTCTTTGGTGGTGGCTGGCATTAGATAACGCTCACCCATGAGTGGTGAAGGTCAGCAGCCATCATTCAAAGAGAAGTGGTGCATAGCTGTGAAGTCAAGGTAAGTTTTTTAGCTTTTCATGAGGCCTGTTGACTAAAGCAGCTTCCCCCTTTTGAGACTAACATTTACATATCTCTCTGTTTGTCTATGACAAACTTCAACTCAATCTATTAGCAAATTCAAGTTGTTGTCACCCAAGGAAAGAAAAAAAGAAAGAAGGAAAAGAAGAAAAGAAAATACATGACTTACTGTCAAAAAGGTAAATATATCACACTCTTTATTTGAACGTGCTACTATTTGTAACTTGTCAGTAATGTTGACATTAGAACTCATTGTTAACGACTGAAGCAAAAACATTAGCATGTTTTGTGCTAATATTCATGAAAGAAGTGCTTCTTTAATTGAAATTTGGGGTAGTATTGACAACTAAGCTTTTTATAAAGATAATTTATTTACAATTTTTGTGTATTCTTTTCAAAACTTATTGAAAAGTGTTATATAGGAAATACTAGTGTTGTATAGGAAATAGTAGGTTTCAGTTATCTTTCACTGCTTTGAATAACTAGAAGTGGAATTTTTAAAGAAAAGCTCAGTCTTAGCCCACTGAGAACTTTTCCTTACTGTAAAGCAAATATGCTTACTTAGTAAAACTGACAGATTCCTAAAGCTTTATTCTTTCAGTCATTTTTAAAGCAAGGTAAACTTTCATATCTACTTTTTCTATGTCTTTAGTCATGACCTGAAATGGGGAGCCAAAGGAACCTTAGTAGATATAGTAGATATATGGATGTAGATAGGAACTGTTTAATAATTATCTAGCTTATAGTGAAGTTAAAGAAATTTCAGTAGAGGTAGACATGGCCCAAGGGGATGAGAAGTGATGCCTAAGGTTTGCATTGTTGGCCCAAGGGGATGAGAAGTGATGCCTAAGGTTTGCATTGTTGGCCCAAGGGGATGAGAAGTGATGCCTAAGGTTTGCATTGTTGAGGCTGGCTGGGGCAGGAGATAGTCCCTGATAAGAAGCAGCAGTCGACCCCAAGAACCAGCCAAGACCGGCCTTATGACTTCTTGGAACTAATTTTAATATGAAGCGGGGATAGATCATGCCTATGTATAGGTGTATTGCGAAACTCTATGTATATGTAACACTTGACTGTATAAATTTGAAGCAAACTGCCAAGTCAGGCACGCATGACTTTGGTGGGACTACCCCCCCCCCCCCCCCCCCCCCCCCGTGCTGCCCAGCGCTGAATAAACATACCTACTTTACAATCTCACTGATTGTGGAGTCCGTTTTCTGCACGTCAGACCTTGGTCATTGTATGAAGCTTGGCTTGAATTTTTGGGCACATGCTGAGAACACACTTTCATAAAAAGTGGTATTTAAAGGATACTTACATGATTCCTTTAAAAACAACATAAAGTTATGAAATGTGGTTGTTAGGAAATGACATATAAAATGCCTGTGAATGGCAATAATTTTATTGTTACTGTCATTCTCCAGAAAGAAATATTCATTCTGTCCTTAAGTTGGCCAACAGATATCAAATATGCGTCTAAACACCAGAAAACTATATTGGTAAATTTGTTCTGTTTATTATCAACATGCCAAGAAATCAAGGATCTGTTTCATGTACAAAATCTGACTGAGGATGATGAACTAGAAGGAAAATCCAAGCCAGAAAATGTCTGAGGGTTACTACAGTCCTGTTTATGATTGCCAGCCATGTCTGGAAGTAACAGAACAACACAAATACGGCACTTCCGTAACTCTGCCAGGTTCAGAATGCCTTATGTGCCACTTTATCAGCTATTTCTATACATCCATGTCCACAGCTGGGCTTAGTGAAACCAGTCTGAGCAACCCAAGTTGTGGTCATGCTGATATTCACAAGCTAGATCCAATCCGTGTCTAGTTCTTCCTGAATGAACAAAATCTAAATTTAGTTTGAGTTGTGTGTACAAGGAAAAAATGGGACAATACTGGTCAACTTCAAAAGTGGGAATCTCAGCAAAGCAAGAGTTTTGCTTTTCTTGAAGGCATTGTTGCAAGGATGGGAAACTTCCTGAAGTAGGTTGTTAAGACAGCTTTGTGGAGCTTTGTAAGAGTCTTCTTTCAAGGATGAATAATGTGGAAGTGAAAAGGACAGAGATCCTTGTTTTAGAATGAGTAAACGGCCAGAGGAATCCTAGTTACTTGGAAATAGATCTTGATAATTAGCTTGGAAATAGCCTGTGAAGTGCATACCAGCAGCTTATGATGAATGAGATAGAGAAAAGACAAAGAATAATACCTGCAAAAAGAAAGGCAACCTGAAAAACTGCTGAACTTGGAAAAGAGTAATTGTAGGAAGGCTTTTTGTGCTGGTGCTTACTGGTAGAAAATTAATCTCTGTACCACAACTTTATATTCTCTGATTCTGACAAGTGCAGTTTTTGTTTTCCTTTCTTTTTACTTTTTTACTGCCCTTTTTAAAAGGCAGTGCACAACTGATATGAATTAATTGACTATTATCTTTTATTCTGTATCTCATAAGCAATCATCAGCAAATCTGTTTTAGAATCCAAAAGTCTCCACAGTTGCATTCTCTCCTCTTTAGCACCCTAGACATATTGCACATTTGAGGATCTGGTTGCAGTCGTCAAAGTAAAAAGCAAGAAGTGGGAGAGAGTAATATGTAACACCAAAACACCCACTCTACTCCATATCAGGGTTCCTATCGAACAGACAGAACTCTTTGTCAAAGGATCCTTTGGTTTATATAGTATTAGTGAATAATTGTGATAAAACACTCCTATTCATGCAATGAAAATATATTACAAGTATTATGATTAGGGCAAACAAGACTAGTATTTTCCACTTCTAGCTGGGACTGTCTGTGTACTTTTTGAGGTCTGCAGGATAAAAATTAATTAGCTACGTAAATATATCAAGATACTGTTATTTTACAGCTGTCTTGGAATATAGTCACGAGCAAATTATGATCCAAAACCTAGAGAAACATTAAGAGGCAGGAAGACAAATTCAAAAAGGAAATTGACTTGTCAATACAAGGTAGAGGTAGAACTGGAAAAGGATCCACACTTCATTCCTTGTCCAATGATCGTATCACCTGAATTCATTGCTTCAGTAGGTTAATTAAAGAAATGACCATGAGACTCTCTGAATCTTAAATACTGCAGAGTCCTTCATTTGCCTAGAGAGTCAGTTTTGATTCTTGGAGCCAGGTTGGCATTTCGACTGCCTTTCAGTGAAAACACAGCTCTGTGTCCTGAATATAGAATAGCTTTATAGCTAAGATGAATTGTTGCTAAACTGTACAGCTATCCCTTAAGTGTCAGAAAAACTTGTAATTTTCTGCAGTGTAGCAATGATTGTGCAACTGAATCGCTGCAGCTTCATTTTTTACTTACTCATATGATGTATTTAAGAAGGCATAAAGTCTACATGTATTTTACAGACTTATGTGTTTTCCTGTCTCTATGTTCCAATAAAGCTAGAGAATGTTTAAATCCAGCAACTGAGGTCACAGATGTGTGTTTCAAGTTCACTTGCCTAATGCCTCCATGGAACTATATTCTACAGTATAAGTCAGTAATGGAAGATTTATAGAAATTAAGTGAGAATATAAGAAAACCTAGGTACAAAGTAATGTATCAAGGAAAAAAAAAAGAAAAAATTTAGTAAGCCATTAACTATGCAATTGCATTCATGTTAATATGATATAATTGTGAGGAACATTCTAGGAATTCAATTACCATTTAATACAATAGCCTATATCAATTTAATTAGATATCACTTAGCCTACAGACATCCACTATTAAAAATTCTCACCTTAATAATTCTATTTTGCTATTATTCATTGGATTAATCCACATTTAAGCTTGTATATCACTGAGATGTTAAGCTAGTCATTTGACTCTTTATGACCAAAGTTTAAAACATAAATAAATAAAAATGATTGCTTATTTGAGTGATTGGATGAACTGTACATTTTGTTGAGTGCTTTCCCTGTTTGTATTTCTGCTTGAGTATATTTGGTTTTATTTTACACAACACTTTGTTTGTTTGTATGACATGAGACATAGATGTAAATTTAATTGTGGATTTTAGTATCTTAAATTGAAAAATGAATTAATGGTATAGTGCAATGGCATTCTTACCCAAGCATATTTATTAAACACCAGTTATTACACAAGAACATATGTCTACGTTATGCTGAGCATCTCTTAAGTTATACTAGACACTTTAAATTGCATTCACCGTATCAATGGAAAAATTTGATATCATCTGTGATGTATTCAGCAATGGCATGGTGGGGTTTTAAATGCTCAGCAAGCTCAAAGTTCATTGAAAGCCTTTTCCATCACTTGTTCCTATGAATTGACCTTGTCAGGCCAGAACAAACTGTTGTGAACTAGTTCATATATTCACAGCTCCACTCCTCAGCCATTCTCAGAAGTGCCCTTGATCCAATGTGCCATTGCTGACCTTGACTCTGTTTTTCCCTAAGGTACATGCTACATGTAACATAAGTAATCCTAGAAGTAAAAAAACCCAAGGGTAGATAAACGGGAGCAATAACCAAAGCAGCACATAGTCTGTCATGTAACAAGTCAGCAAGTTTCTGCATGTACTTTTGAAGTTTTCTGTCCTCTGTATGACTGCATTTGGAGGTGTTTGCCAATATTTAAGTTAATCTTACTAGATAACTTAAATCTTACAGCTCAAAGTAACACACTTTGCCCAAACTGTCTAAAGTATAAATCATATTTACATACATGGACTGTCTTGATTAGCATCTTAGCTTGACCAAAAATTTGCACCATCCAGATTATGACTGAATTGGCCATCCACACTGAAATACTAGGAATATATATATAAAAAATATTGTCTCATAAACAGAACATGTATCTTCTCTTCATCTTTTTTTGACTCAGATTGTTAGAGTTATTTAGATATTCAGGTTTCACACTTCCATGGAAACCAATATATCTGAGAAGCTGGACCATTGTTAGGCCTCCAATGCAGGAGTTGATAGCATAAACAATATTTCATGAGACTAATGCACAGCATAAATTTCCTTTACTCACTTGAGTAAATGTTCACTTGACCTTGAGAACCAGAGAAAATTACAAAGTTTATTTGATTTTCAGTGGCCCCAGAAAACAATATAAAGAAATATCAGTCCTACTGTAGGTACAATCATGATGTGTTCTTACTCTTTCTAAACTATGTGTACACTCCCACAACACCCCATTATATCAGTAATTTTTCCGCTGTACTCCTTAAGTCAGCTTTAGCAATCTTCAACTTTAAAACTTAGCATCCTACTGCTTCTAGCTTACAATTTGGTAATATAATCAGAGTATTATAAATGGTTCTTGTTTTATGCACAACAAATCTTTTCAATCACCCCATACATCAGTGAAGCCTACATAGCTTGAATGGTACACATATCAGAGCTGGAGAACTGCTGTCACAGCAGATGTTAAGATACAGCTTTCAGATCCCCATTTTTCTCTGCTTGTTTATGAAGACACCATCTTTCAAAACAGAAAAAGGTTTGGTTTTATTTTTTTTTTCCTACTGTTTGTTTGATTATGCCCTGGATGAACAAACTTGATAACATAGCTTTTGCTGTAATTTCCTGCATTTAATCACCTTCTTCTGGAAAGGAATAAGTAAAAAATTTGCATAGAAGTGTGTTAGAAGTTTCAGTTTTCTTTAACCATTCAGATACTTTTCCTATAGATGTTAAAAATTTTGCTTTAAGTTATGAGATTTCATTACAAGAAACTTGCAGATTATATCTGTGGAAAAAAAAAAAAAAAAAAAAGTCTTGGGAAATTTCGGTCACTAGGCCCCATGTATTAAAAATACTCTTATATGAAAGAGGGATCAGTGCAGGAAAAATGGAGGGCTGTAAGGCTTGTTGGTATGTAATTCTCATCAGAATTTGGATGCAAGCATTTTAAATGAGGTAGGGAAATCAACACTGAAATTACTGGGGAATAAAATGAGGAAATTAGGATATTAAGAACCTTTAATAACATAATTCTTATTTAGTGATTGAGAATAAATGCTTTTAAAGTGATTATGAACTTGTATGACCTACAGCAGAAGGGAGAGAGGAAAAAACACCATAAAGTTAATAGCTCATATTTACAGGCTACACTGGATTTTTTAGAATTTTTTTCTAACAAACATATCTGTCCTGCTTGCTAATTTTCTTTCAGTTAATCTGTTTTTTTTTTCTCCAACTTAGTATGTGAAGGTGGCAATATAAATACTTACAAGAGGTTTAATATTGACCATAACTACCTAGCTGAATTTTGCTATGACCAATACAGTGAAGTAACCTGAATAACCCCCCAAATTTTGTATAAAATACTTTGGAGCAAGTGTAGTGGTCTTGTGTCTACAAATTGCTGTACAAGAGTGGATTTTTAAAAATGTAGTCATAGATGACCAAAGGAAAAGAAATATATGTTAGTACTTAAAAAAAAGTTTTTCTTGGCAAATCCAGTTATTTAGATTCTAGATTGCAGGAAGCTGTCAGTTTCTCACTTTAATTCATAGATATTTCTGGTCTTCACAGATTTAATGTAATGCAATGACATATAGACATATAGTTCCTTCAGCTTTGACATTGGTCTAACAAAAGTCTGGAATGGTTTGGATGTTCCAAGATCTTTTAAGGGATCTATTAATAGACCTTCCTTGACCCTTGTCCTGGTTGCAGCTGGGATAGAGTCAATTGTCTTCCTAGTAGCTGGTATAGTGCTGTGTTTTGAGCTCAGTATCAGAAGAATGTTGATAACACACTGTTGTTTTCAGTTGTTGCTAACTAATGCTTAGTCTAAAGTCAAGGATTTTTTCAGTTTCTCATGCCCAGCCAGCAAGAAAGCTGGAGGGACACAAGAAGTTGGGATAGGACGCAGCCAGGGCAGCTGACCCAAAGTGGCCAAAGGGGTATTCCATACCATGTGATGTCCCATCTAGTATAGGAACTGGGGGGAGTGGAGGTGGGGGGATCGCCACTCAGGGACTAACAGGGTATCGTTCGGTGGGTGGTGGGCAATTGCATTGTGCATAATTTGTACATTCCAATCCCTTTATTATTACTGTTGTCGTTTTATTAGTGTTATCATTATCATTATTCGTTTCTTCTTTTCTGTTCTATTAAACCGTTCTTATCTCAACCCACGAGTTTTACTTCTTTTCCTGATTTTCTCCCCCATCCCACTGGGTGGCGGGGGAGTGAGTGAGTGGCTGCGTGGTACTTAGTTGCTGGCTGGGGTTAAACCAAGACACCCTTTATCTAACATTCTTAGCAATTCTGTATCTTGGAGAGTAATGCAGTTAAGGATACTGTGTCCATATTTCTTTCATGTGTATGCTAGGAAGGTTAGTAATGTAAATTACTAAATTAAATTGATTGTCTTTTATCTTTGTCTTTATTAATAATGGGTATTATGCTGCCTTCAGTCCATTTAAAGAAGGAACAGTTTTGCAGTGAAAAAGTAACATATGACATGAATTGTCAGAAAAAATATGAATGTTTTATTTTGCATCATAGATCTGAAAAAAGGGTAATGAATGAGTTTTAGGCATTATTAATGATTTTTTTGAAAGCCTAACAAATATTTGTGTCAATCTGCAAAAAGAAGGAAAAATTCACTACTGAAAGAGTAACAACCATTTAAATAAAGGACAGCTTGTATGTAAGTCATACAAAGAAGTCATTTAAGTTTACGTTTAATCCTTTTTCCATACATGCTTTTAAATTACTGATACTTCCTTGAACATAATGAAAAACAGCGTTAAATTCCCCCATATTTATTTCTGTAGAAGTCATGTTTAACTAGTGAGTTACTGAGAAGAAGGGGCTACCGAAATAAATGCTTTATCTTGCAAAAAAAAGTCATGGAGAGAGCAACTTTACCATGGTACTATTTTTTTAGTGCAGAAACAGATGGATTTTGAACACATTTATTCTGAATGACATAGCATGTTAGCAGTAGCAAGTTGGAAGCTCTATTCCTGAGAAATATTTCTTTCCTTATATGTTCCTCTAAAGATGGACATTTGTGAGTTGTCATTTAACTCTTCTGTCTATAACCTGTCTGTCTTGCAGCATACATGGAAGTAAGCATTGGGTGTGTAAAAGATTTTCTAAAAACAAAGAACTGGTTTGATCTGTGAGTTGAAGTACTGACAATCAAAAGATCTATTGATTTTTTTTTTTTAATACATTTGCTTTATTGACAAGAATAAAATTTTCAGATACTGAGCAACTTCTTTGCTTTGGCTATCAAATTCAAAGTGGTTGTCTTGTATGTACTTTGTAGTGTGTAGCTGACTTGGATTACTTCAGAAGGATGGTCAGAACTGGTAAAGGCAGTCTTAAGGACCTAGATCTGCAAAGACTCCTAAAACTCAAGCAATCCTAGCAGTTCTGCATCTTGCAATTTTATTGCTGTATTACACAGTCCTTGATTTTTTTCTTTCAGGTCTAGAAAACCTGCATGCATATAAAGATCTGATTTTTATTAAAAATAGAGTTGCCAATCCCTTAGTACTCTGGCAAAAACTCATGAAAAAGACTGAGTAAATTGTTAAAGCAAGAAAGTAGAGGGTGAACTAAAAAAAAAATTGTTTGAGTTTATTTCAACATTTCATGTACATTTTAAGCGCATCACATGTTTTTTTGTAATGTGATTTACACTTTTAAAACATGGTTGTGAAGAAACCTCTGTCTTCCCTCTTGACTCAAACTGCAAAGCTGTCTCTGGGTGCATGAACTGGATTCTGCTTGGATGAAACTAAACTTTAAACTCCAAGAACAGTAGTTTTACTAACAGGTGATGATTCCATATACATGTTCTCTGGCAGGAGCAGGTACATAGACTACTTTTGCTTGTCTTCCACAAGTCTGGTGACCCTTGACCATATGGGCAAAACGCCAATGTCCAGGTAAACAGAAACAGTCTTCTTTCTACACTTACTCAACTGTAGATAAAAATAGTTAACCCTGATCTCCTTACAGACAATGATTAAAGATATAAGTTCATAATTTCTACTGTTCTGTCAGTAGAAGAAGGAGAGGGGGAGGAAGGGGAAAACACTTCTGAGTTAGAACTGCAGAACCTCCCCATTCAAAATAATAATGCAGATTAAATTTCTTCAAAAGATTACAAAAAAATCAATAAAAATTAGCATGTGAATGGCTGAAACAGAAGTAAATGCCTCATTTATAATAGCCCTCTTTAGCCAGAACTAAAAGCACATTTTTTTCCTAACACAATAAAATTCTTCAAGAAATGCGAGAGATGTTAGTAAGGCAAACTTTTTCCTGTTCCAATTGCATATGCAACAATAGTGCAAACAGTAACCAATGAGCCATGAAAGTAATTTTTTCTAGTAGTTTTAGACTTAATGGGATGCAGATGCAGTGATAAATTGAAATACACCGCAAAATCTATGATGCTACTGAGAGCAACTCTAAAATGAAATCCTTGCTTCTGTGAAAAAAAACCACACAAGCTCTTGGTCCTTAGCCTTACCTACAACTGTTTTTTTCTATGTACTTTTACAGAGAAGATGGTATGTTATGCTCTTGAAAGTGATACAGTTAGACATGAGGCACGTCACAATAGAAAACTGCTCAAACACTAAAACTGTAGAAAACTTTGTAATGCTGAAGGATAGACAGATTTGTGAGTCTGAGTTAAAAATTGCTAAGCCTAATTGAAAATCTTTCCAAAGGGTGTTGTAAATTCCGTGGTGTTCTTTTTTATTTTTTTCTTCTAAGGAAAATGGGCACAGAAAATATTCCATGTGTATCTCTAAAAGCTACTCTGATTCAGAGTTGAGTATAGTTGTTGTCTTCTATTTTCAGCATGCTATAGGGACTTATCTACTTCTACCTTTATTAATCAAATGCTCTACATTGTGACAAATACTTTTTTTTTTTTTTTTTTTTTTTGATAGGCCTGCATTTGTTGTTTCTCTGGAGCTAGCCTGCATAGCCTTATGTAATATTTCCAAGGCAGACAACGCTGAGAGGTGGGAAAGAAGTACGTGAGATACCATAGCAGACAGATGTCTCCTAAAAGCATTGGTCCTTTAAGAAAGAACAGAGAATTTCTTGTATATTAGAGTAGTAATATCTAAAAACAAAATATCCTTTGCACATGAAGTCCTGTGGAATTCATTAATTGTGAACCCCAGGGTTCAAAATTAAACTTACTAAACAGGAATATGTTTGGACTCTCCCATATATTCATTTGTCACTGGTGTAAACCAAAATTAAACCACAGATTTGCTTCTGGCACTTCAAAGTGGTTGCTCAAGTGTTGTTCAGTAGCAAGCCTTTCTTAAAAGTAAACTTAAGAAATTAATTACAGAGTAAACTATTATTGCACAATAGTTAGCTTTGCTAAACCGATAACATAGTTGAGACTGGCTGAAACAATGTGAGATAAGGCTATACAAATACAATTTGTTTGTAAATTGTATAACGAAAACAAAAATAAATTATCCAGACATTGGATTTGGTACTATATATATCAAATCATATATATATTCACCATATATATATGCTTTTCTTTTTCCCTTGCAACATATATATGTAAATATATATCTATAACTATATCTATATATATCTTTTCTTTTTAAATGGTAACTTAACTTACATTTGTAACTAAGCCCAGTCCTCCAGACATGTCTGTAAAAGTTCTATTTTCTGCAGGTGAAAGCAATACTGTTTGTAGAATAGAGAAGTATGACAATATTTTCCTTGTCTCCTGTATCTGCCTGTGGCTACCATTGAGAATGTCCAATGCAAAAACATCCATGAAGACTTTGTAAGAAACTCCCACTGGACAAGGAAAAGATCCAGGGTTTGGCTTAGCTCAGCCAATCAAACCCATCATATCTGAATGCTCTCCTGAATTACTTATTTCGATTTAACCCTTTCTTCATTCATATGACATTATGATTTTCTTCTAATTAACCATATGCAAGCAAACATCTGTTTTTATAATAGTAGCTGCCAGATGAGGACTTCATTTAGTCATTCTTGGGAAATCATAGAGTCATTATTGGGAAACCATAGAGATCCTGAACTGAAAATGAAAAAAAATTCAAAAGTCATTGGAAAAAATGGAATTGCTTTAAAAAAGAAAAATCTGAAGATGACTACTCTTCATAGAAAGAATTTGTTTGTCTTTCCTTTCTTCCATGGCTAAAGAAGTTGAAGTAGTCTTACATGTATTCTATTTTTTTCCATGATTCACAGACCAACACACATTTCAACAGAAAACATACTTAATAAAATGGCCACTTTTTCAAAGTCCTTCCCTGGTTGGTAGAAAGTTAAACATTGTAAAAAGAAACCTCATTGCATAAACATGATAAATTCCATAGAGAGAAGTCTGTCCCCATATGAAAGAAAAATGGAAATATGAACCACTTTCTTTTGTGTATTTTGTATTTAGGAATTTTTATTAGACACTGACTTTATGAAACACTTGTCTGGAGCACATGCCTTAGAAGGCAGACCAAGAGAAAAATGCCATTGAGTTTACTATGGGTTCTTGCCTCACTTATCAGACACTCTTATCACTGTGTTAGCTCACTGTTTTACTGATGATGTTTTTTTAAAGAATCAAAATGCCTTGGCATATAATCTGGAAGACTGGGTTTTACTACAGACAGGCTGTATATTTCACTAGCTGTACTTGAACGAATATATTCTTCCTGCGAACTCACTTTTCCTTTTTTTTTTTTTTTTTTTTCTGTTTTAATTTATTTTATTCTAACACTCCCATATGGAGTGTGTAGAATAGAATTTTATCCAGATGTAACTTGCTTTTTGAATAACAAGGTAGCAGACTAAAAGAATGAAAATAGTTTTTCTGGTATAGAAAGCACTATTCCTCTTTTTAGGCCACTTTTGGAAAATTGTTCCACAATTGTACGTTATCCAATTTGATACAAATTAGAACTTGGAAAGTGAGACATTTAGAACCAAGGCATTTATAAACTGATTAATCAAGAAATAGGATTTTAATGAAGCATGATTGTTGGTATTACAAGAGAACAATTTATTAAGGCATAGAGAGCATGCCTATCATGGGAGAGAAGTATGTCAGGCTTTATTTAAAACTTTATCACCAGACATTAACTCAAAAACATCCTCACAATTTACCAGCATTTAATTTACACCAGAGTTTGATATTGATGAAAGTGGCTCACACTTAGATGAACTGGTGATATCCTGAGTGTTTGTGTACCTAATATTTGTCTTATGCCTAGCCTGTGATAACACTGTCCGTATTTATATAGATCAGATATAAATACCATAAAGAAATCTAAAAAACCCCATATAGTAGTAACTTGTAAAGCTCCTAATTGGATAGAAAACCTTTTCAGGGTACTCTTACCTGGCTGTCCAGAGCAGAAAGCTTGAGAGAACTGATTTATCTCAGTTCTTGCATTCTCACAGATTTTAGTTTCAAAGGTGTGTCAAAAGCTCTTGGACCACTATGGTCAAACGTCACTCCACTCTTTCTCTGAGACAATCTTAGGATCTATGAAGAGTGCAGTATGTGTCAGTGCAGTGTGACTAACCCTCAGGATTGCAAGTCCTGTTCTGGGACCAGCACTGATGCCACAGTGATTACAGGATTTTTGCCTGTGAAAATACAACATAAATTCAGTTCATTTTGGAGGCAGTGTGCTGAGAGGTAAGAGCTGGAATCTGAAAGTTATTGTACTTGAATAAAATCACTTCAGTCCAGCTGAGAAGATAACAATTTAAATGCTGATCTTTTATTGGTGTTATAAGCACTTGGGCATGCTTTCTCTCAAGCAGAAGATGAAAAATTTACCTAAGTCATGAAAAGTTTATACCACGAAATAAGGGAAAAAAAAGCTAAGTAATCCAAAGAAAATTAATAATCAAGACAAAGTTTCTTTAATATATTTTTTATATGAATATTTAAAAATGATGCATAGTTAGGCTTTCTTAATTTAAGGGCATCTTCTCTGTTCATCATTGTAAGTTCTCCTAGTTATATAATTCATGTATATTGTGTGACACTGTAGAATGCAGATATCGAAATCTTAGAATCTTAGAATCATAGAATCATTTAGGTTGGAAAAGACCTTCAAGATCATCGAGTCCAACCATCATCCATGCCCACTAACCCATGTCCTGAAATACCCCATCTACTCGCTTTTTGAATATCTCCAGGGATGGTGACTCAACCAATTCCCTGGGCAGCCTGTTCCAATGTCTGACAACCCTCTCAGTAAAGAAATTTTTCCTAATATCTAACCTAGACCTCCCTTGCCGCAACTTGAAGGCCTTTTCCTCTCGTCCTATCTCCAACCACCTGACAGAAGAGACCAGCACCCACCTCACTACAGCATCCTTTCAGGTAGTTGTAGAGAGCGATAAGGTCTCCCCTCAGCCTCCTCTTCTCCAGACTAAATAACTCCAGTTCCCTCAGCTGCTCCTCATAACACTTGTTCTCTACACCCTTCACCAGCTTCGTTGGTCTCCTCTGGACATGCTCCAGCACCGCAATGCCTTTCTTGTAGTGAGGGGCCCAAAACTGAACACAGTACTCGAGGTGCGGCCCCATGAGTGCAGGACCTGGCACTTGGCCTTGTTGAACTTCATACAAGTCACCTCAGCCCATCAATCCAGCCTGTCCAGATCTCTCTGTAGAGCCTTCCTACCCTCAAGCAGATCGACCCTGCCTCCCAGCTTGGTGTCGTCTGCGAACTTGCTGAGGGTGCACTCAATCCCCTTGTCCAGATCATTGATAAAGCTATTAAAGAGAACTGGCCCCAATACTGAGCTTCTCAAGCAGTATGCCATGAGAGACAGTGTCAAAGGCCTTGCTGAAGTTGAGGTAGACAACATCCACAGCCTTTCCCTCATCCACTAGGCAGGTCACCTGGTCACAGAAGGAAATCAGGTTGGCCAAGTAAGACCTGCCTTTCGTAAACCCATGCTGACTGGGCCCGATCCCCTGCTTGTCCTGGACTTGCCATGTGAGTGCTCTCAAGACAAACTGTTCCATAATCTTCCCCGGTACCGAGGTCAGGCTGACAGGTCTGTAGTTCCTCCGATCCTCCCTCCGACCCTTCTTGTAAATGGGAGTCACATTGGCAAGCCTCCAGTCCTCTGGGACCTCCCCTGTTGACCAGGATCGCCGATAGATGATGGAGAGTGGCTTGGCAAGCACCTCTGCCAGTTCCCTCAGCGCTCTTGGATGGATCCCATCTGGTCCAATAGGTTTGTGAGTGTCCAGATGGTGTAGTATGTCACTATTTCCTCCTGGATTAAGGGGGGTATATTCTGCTCTTCATCCCTGCCTTCCAGCTCAGAGGGCGGAGTACCCTGAGGATAACTGGTCTCTCTATTAAAGAGTGAGGCAAAGAAGGCATTAAGTACCTCAGCCTTTTCCTCATCTCTGGTGGCAAAGTTCCTTTCTGTATCCATTAAAGGATACATATTCTCCTTGGGATTCTTTTTACTGTTAACATATTTGTAAAAACATTTTTTGTTGTCCCTTACGACAGTGGCCAGATTTAGTTCTAGCTACGCTTTTGCCTTTCTAATTTCCTATCTCTAAGACCTAACAAGATCCCTGTACTCCTCCTGAGTTGCCTGCCCTTTCTTCCAGAGATGATAAACTCTCCCTCTTTTCTTGAGTCCTAGCAAAAGCTCCCTGTTCAGCCAGGCCGGTTGTTTTCCTCGGCGGTTCGACTTGCAGCACATTGGAATAGCCTGGTCCTGAGCCATTAAGATTTCCTTCTTAAAGAATGCCCATCCCTCCTGGACCCCTTTACCCTTCAGAACCATGTCCCAAGGGACTCTCTCAACCAGTGCCTTGAAGAGGCCAAAGTTTGCCCTCTACAGGTCCGTAGTGGTGGTTTTGCTAACCCCCTTCCTTGCCTCACCAAGAATTGAGAATCCTATCATTTCATGGTCGCTAAGCCCAAGATGGCCTCCGACCATCACACCTCTCACCAGTCCTTCCCTGTTCGAAAGCAACAGATCTAGCAAGGCTCCTCCCCTGGTTAGCTCACCTACCAGCTGTGTCAGAAAGTTATCTTCCACACACTCCAGGAACCTCCTAGACTGCTTACTCTCTGCTGTGTTGTGCTTCCAGCAGACGTCTGGAAAGTTGAAGTCCCCCACAAGAACAAGGGCACACGATTCTGAGACTACTTCCAGCTGCTTGTAGAATGATTCATCCATCTCTTTAACCTGGTTGGGTGGTCTATAACAGACTCCCAGCACAATATCTGCCTTGTTAGCCTTCCCTCTCATCCTTACCCATAAGCACTCCACCTTGTCATCACAATCATGTAGCTCTGTACAGTCAAAACACTCCCTAACATAGAGAGCCACCCCACCACACCCTCTACCTTGCCTATCGCTATTGAAGAGCTTATAGCCCTCCATTGCAGCACTCCAGTCATGGGAGTCATCCCACCATGTTTCTGTGATGGCGACTAAGTCATATGTATCCTGCTGCACGATTAAGATGAGGAGGTAGGATGTGTATGTGTTGTTGTTCCAGTATTCTCCCCTGTACCCTTTCCCTTTTCTGAGGGCTGTGAAAAAACTCTCCCTTTGAGTCAAACAGAAATAAGTTTGTCCATGCATATACAACATGTGGGCTTCAGTCTACTAGTCACACAAGATCTTCAACAACTGCCTGTCTTGAAGAGCTAGATATCACAGACTAGTTATTGCATAGCCTCATATACCCCATGATGACATACATGTTCATATACCCATGCCTGTTATAGGCTGGGGAGAGATTATTGCCATTAAGTATGGCTAATCCTTCTTCAGGTTCAAGACCTAATAAAGAAGAGTCAATCTTAAATATTGATAGGGGGGCAGGGAGGAGGCAGTTGTGAGAGACTGAAAGAGTTAATGTCTGAAACATTGTGGGGGGGCAAGTTCTGCCTAACAACCAACCCTGCATAAAAATGAACGCTGCAGGTAAGAAATCAGTCAGCAGCAGGCTGTGGAGGATGTGCCAGAGGGTGTGCAGTTCCCTGTTCTGACACAGTGAGCGGGGCAGCTCACCATGCATGGCCAAGGATCAAACAATGGTCATGCCTGCAGGGAGGGAGAAGTTACTCCACAAACAACCCCCAAGCTCACCAAGCCTGAAGGTTCTGGAAGCAGGAAATGTGCATGACACATAATTAGCTTAATGAATTCGAGTGCCCGCCTGAAGGAGGGGCGAGGAGGTGATAAAAGGACACAAACTAAAGCCCCCACGTGTTTGTGTACCCTCTGGAACTGGACCTTTACACTGACTGGACTAACGCTGGACCCAGGGCTGGTGAAATCTTTCTCTTTTCTTTTTCTCTTTCTCTCTCTCTCTGTGTTTCTTGTTTTTTTCACAATCCCTACACTTCATCCCTTTAAGATATAAAACCACTGACCAAGTCTGGGACTAGGAGTGGATCCAGCTGCCCCTGGGCTCCTCTCTGAGAAGGAGTTTAGAAACCAAGGTGGTCTGCTCTGAACTTCGTGACTCAGTGGAAGGGGTCTCCTTATTTTCTTCCCCAAATTGATCCCCAAATAAGCAAGGCCTGTAGTATATGTTTGGTGATGTATGGTTAGCACATGTTACATGGTTTACTGACATAGTTTCATGCCAATTCTTGTTGTGAGCAAATAAAAGTTCATTTCTGTGAGTTAAAGGATCCCTGGTGTCATTTCACCTTAATCCTGACCTGGGAATCGGTGAACCTGAGTCATCATCCTGAGAAATTGGGATGTGACAGCAGTGCAAAAGGTCAGTGTTTTCACTAATCCATTTCTGGACTATGATGATGTTTTCTGTTCAAAATATTTGTCTTAGATTGTACCCAATGACTGGGTTGTAATTGCCATGAGCCATCTTACATGGGAGAACTCGGAGGAAATTGTGATAACTGAAGTTGGAGTGAGTTTTGCTACTAGCTTCATTGTTGACAAATGAATATTTCTTGATGGTTTGAAGCCTGTTACATGTTCCATGGTGTCGTGGTTTAACCCCACCCAGCAACTAAGCACCACACAGCCGCTCACTCCCTCCCTCCCCACCCAGTGGGATGGGGGAGAAAATCAGGAAAAGAAGTAAAACTCGTGGGTTGAGATAAGAATGGTTTAAGAGAACAGAAAAGAAGAAACTAATAATGATAATGATAACACTAATAAAATGACAACGGTAATAATAAAAGGATTGGAATGTACAAATGATGTGCAGTGCTCACCGCCCGCCGATAGACGCCCAGTTAGTCCCCGAGTGGCAATCCCCCCCGCCTCCACTCCCCCCAGTTCCTATACTAGATGGGACATCACATGGTATGGAATACCCCTTTGGCCACTTTGGGTCAGCTGCCCTGGCTGCGTCCTATCCCAACTTCTTGTGTCCCTCCAGCTTTCTTGCTGGCTGGGCATGAGAAACTGAAAAAATCCTTGACTTTAGACTAAGCATTAGTTAGCAACAACTGAAAACAACAGTGTGTTATCAACATTCTTCTCATACTGAACTCAAAACATAACACAGTACCAGGTACTAGGAAGACAGTTAACTCTATCCCAGCTGAAACCAGGACACATGGCTTCAAAATTTGGCTGTACCTACAATGAATGTAAAGAAAGATTTACAGTATCCAGCACCCTCTAGCATTGTTTATGAAGTTATTTTCTTTGCATGTGTAGTTCAACCCTTCACTCTTGAACAGTTTAGATAGATACATTATTTATCTGTCATTGGTTTTCTAAATTATATATAAATAGAAGATATATCATAGCAGAGTGTAATTGCAGTGGTGGCAAGCAGTAATAGCATAGTTACCATATGAGTTATCACAGTCAATTTCAAAATAACTCCTGATAACACCATTTTCTCTATTCCATAAAATAGAGTTAGGAGCAGAAAATTTCTGTTTGGAAGACAAACGGAAGATTGTTGCTGGTGTTCCTTCCATACTTCACTGCCATTGCATCCTACTTATCAGTAAACAGAACCAATTACCTTATTATCAGAAAACCTGAAAGAAAAAATTACATAGCTTTTATGTACACATTTATAGTAATTTTATGGTAATTTATACAAGATCAGGAAAATGTGCACCCCCACATGATATCTTTTATCATTAGTTTGGTTAGATTAAAAAGGTTGCAATCACCTCTTTTCTTCATGGAGCCTTCGCTGGGGGAGAGACACTAGCACATAGAAGACAAGCCCTATTGTCCACTTAATAAGAAACCTGTTAAGAGGGTGGTATTTAAGTTAATTAAATAATGCTATTTGAATGCTTTGAAGATGAAAACAGAGTTTAGCTCTGTTTCTCCAAATACTGGGGTACAGGAAAGGACATAGGAAGCTAGTATCATAGATATTTTTTCTCCTTTGGCTTCATGTCCTGATTTTATTCTTACACAGAGCACACAGAAAAGTCATTCCCATCAGGATGATAAATAGTGTGGCAAAATGGTCTTCCTAATGAGACTTATACAAAAGAAACCAGGAGCTTATCTTCACTCCATCTGGGGTTCATTGCACCTCTGTGATATTGCTACTCTGGGGAGTGAATGCATCTGCTGTTGTAAAGAGCAGTAATAATCCCGGCTGTATACTGTGCTAGCAATTGGGAAACATCCCAGTGTCCATCTACTTTCCTCTCCTGCTTGATCAGGCACTTGGCTTTAGTGCAGAATTTTATCTCCAGTGCAGGTCAACTGTATCTTACAGCAGCAAACAGCATTTAAATATTCGTTGCTGAATCTAATGGAATGCTATCGCATTGCTAGAGTTTAGTACTGGATATAATCTCAGGCCTTATGTGCATTCAGGTACTGCAGCAAGAGAGCTCTTCAGAACTGTGCTCCTTCAGCTATTTCAAAAGTAGCTGTAAGGCTGCTAATACAGACTCCTTAGTCTTCACCAGCCTCCAAAATATCTACCAACGGCTCAATTAGCACTGATGCAGCTGAACTGGTGATAAGATCAATGGAAATCTGTGTACTAAATATCTGACACGTAGACAAAGTTTAGGGTGTCCCAGAGATGTAAATGAATGCAGTGTTAGCTGCACTGGCGTGGAAGTCGGGGGATATAGGTACTTTTTTTGGCCCCAAGGCAACAGAACTATGCTAAGAAAAATAGGATTCATATATTCCTTGGGGAAACTTCAGACCCCAGTGAAGAAGGGCTCATAGACAGGCTGAACTTGTGTCTGACTGGGAAAGAAAAGCCACAGAACCCATCTGTGGAACTGAGAAGATTGTTGCAATGAATCCTGCAGCAAGTAATAAACTGGGCTTAAAGTGATTGTGAATTTGGTATTTACTATTGATCTGTGTCCAGAGCAAGTATGCTGAGTCATATCAATATTGATACTAGAATATTTTCTAATACTGAGTTTTGATTCTGTCTAGTGCTGGCCTATACTCAGAAAATATTTTAATGAGTTATCTAAGTCACAAGTTTTTTACTTGGTTAGCATCTCTCCTCTTTCTGTCATGCTTATTAGAGAAGGATTATACAGCTCAGATAAAGCATGCTGTTATAGGCACAGCAGGTATACACAGCTGGTACAGCGCTGTTTTTTTAATTCAGTAAGTATACTGGCCAGTAGGATAAAAGAACAATCTCAGGCTGACATTGTTATCCACACTAAGTTATATGCAGAACAGAAAAGGAAGAACTTGAATAGCCTCAGGTACAAGAAATGGATATTTCACAACTCAATATTTTAGTAGAGAGTAGTAAGTAATAAGGGGAATGATGGTGAAAGACTGTGGAGAAATTTGGAAAAATACAGAGTAAAATATATTTGGAGAAGAAAAATATCCTTTAGGTTAAAATAAAAATAAACATAAACATTTTCCTGTTTATACTTCAGAGTAGCAGATTTTTTTTTTATTCTTTTTTTTTTTTTTTTTTTTTTTCTGTTATAGGGTCTGAAGAGGATGACAGGTTTAGCTGTGTCCATATTTTGTATTCATGGCCCAGAAGATCTGGGATAACATATGCTATATTCTTTCCCTGGGTAGTATAGTGACTAAACTGATTTGCTCTCCTTGAAGCATTGAACTGATTTGATTCAGAATATATCCTGAGGCAATTCCTGGAAACAGTACAATTTCATGTTGTCTCTTACTATAGGTTTGCATCTTCATTGAATATAATTTTTCATTTTTGTGCATTGAATTTAACAAGAAACAGGAGAAGTACAGAAAATTATTAGTGGCTACCTTTTTTTGTGGTGTTCCTATCTACTGTGGTGTCTTCAACCGCTAATGCAAACCGCTTATACAAAGCCCACATTTATTTTTGCAAAAGTTGTATGCACTTCCGAGCACTGCTAATCTTTTCTTTACAGCCACCAGAGCAAGCCAGGAACAGAATGGTGGCTAAATTAAAACTAACAAGACAAAACTGAATGTAACTTACAGTTGAACCTCAAAGTGTAACCTGCAGTTGAATCTCAGAGTGTACCTTCAGGAGAGAGTTTACTTTTAATCCCTGCAAGCAAAACTGCAGGGTTCTTTTTGCAAATGAAATTTTAGAGAGTTTGCATAGCCCTTGCACACATGACAATTAGTGCACAGCCAAAAACCTGGAAGAGATAATCCTTGCAGTTAGCTGCTTAGGAAGAAAAAGGTTGATGATAATAAAATACTTTGTATCACACAGTAGAGAAAGTTCTTATCAAATGATGGAATTTAAAAAAGGCACAGGGAGGACAATCATTTTTTAGCACACAGTTCAAGAATGTAGTTATAGCAGCATTGCTTCAGTCTGTAGAGGTGGTGCAGAATAAATCTCTGTATCATCGATACAAAGGTGAAAGATACAAGTACAGTGACAGTAAATTCTGGGCTCTACATCAGTAGTTTAGGAAGAAAGCCAAATTAACTCTAGAAAACTAATGGCTGTAACCACTGGGATAGGTTTCACTCTGTACCGCTTTTAGTCTGTTTGGCTATGTTAGCTGGTTGGTTAGGAAGGGCTTTTTTTAGAAGTGAAGAAAAACCTGTATCTCCCAAACTGCATGAATCAAATTCATTCTTTGCCACATTTTTTTCCCATTTCCAATAAGCAGATGTTTTCTTCAGTAGTTGAAATGTTGCAACTGATTATGTGTTGTGTATATATATATACATATTTGTGTGTATGCATGTATGTATATATCAGTTAGAGAATCAGAGATCATTCGTAATAGGTGTGTTTAGAAGACTGATAAATCCAGGACTTTTAGACTTTAAAACAAAGTTTTCTTTGATTAGCGCTCTTTAAGAACATACTTCATGCTAATGGTTCGTTCCTACACAGCACCACTGGCTATCACTATATACACAGAACTGTTAGTCCTTAACAGTTATGCCCTAAATTACTAAGTGTTCACCACCAGCCATACGGATTGTGACCCAGGGTCCTGCTCCAGCCACCAGCACTGAGCTCCTCACTCACCTCATGCACCCTCGTCCCTCCCAGTGGCTAGTTTTTGGGAGAAATGCTGTTCCCACCCCAGTGGCTGAGGCTGAGATCCCACTCGCTCCAGTAGCTGACACCACAGGCCAGGAGCATGTACACCTCCAGTCTAACTCCAGTTGCTGATGGCAAATCCACTCATGCCACTCTGTATGTTCTTGTTCTTGGCTTCCTTCTTTACTTATTTTCCCTTTCGCACTGAAAAGGTCCTCGGCCAGATACCCCTGAGGAAGCAGAGACTTCTGCTTCCACATAGGATTACAGTGTTTAAAACCCACCACACACACATCCTATAGAACAGTAGAGAATGAAATGGAAGTTTTCTTATGGGATGGTGTTTTCAGGAGATGTAAGAGATCTGTTTTCCATTCCAGTGGTAACGATTTTACTTAGAACCACTCTGACAGCAAAAAAGGCTTTGAAGGACAGTTGAGGTCTAATGTTTAGGAAAGCTTTTGCATATCAGAAGGCAAGGTTTACACTGATGGTATGGTTTGGGAATAATTTTAATTTCAAATGTTCTAAAAAAGTGCAGTGGTGGCTGGTTATTATTTATTTTATATTTTTGTGTAGTTTTCTCTTTGTTTTTAGAATAAGAAACTTTGAGTCAAATATTTGCTTCAACCTAGTAAAGACTGGAATAATTTCTTAAATCTCTGGAATTTTCAGAGGAAGGGAATGTTATTTTCTGTTCGTCTCTAAACATCCCTGCTCAAATACATATTGCTGTAACAGCTGGTCCCCAGAACTGCTTGTACAGCATGGGTCTGGGGATTTAAACACAAATGAAAAAGTCATTAGAAATCTGGCAATAAAACCTGAATATTTTAAGTCTGGAACATAAAGTTCACCAAGTCAGCCATTTTAATATGTGGTTTGGGGTTTTTTGCTACATGCTCTAAAGGTGCTTTCATTACAATATAATAGTGCTGCTGGTATTCTGATCACTTTACAGGGGGAGGATAAGTAGAAACAGGGAGGTGTTTTATCTGGAAAAGTTTTAATAAGGAGAAGACCTGATGGTATTGGTACACGTAAGCAAGCCTGTTAACGCTAATTAGAAAAGCCAAACTACGTCATGGAAGATGGAGGAACTGGCTACTTTTGTTAATTTTCCAGAGGTCTTTGGGTGAAAAGATCTCTTCTTAGTAAGAGTTCCTGCCTGTAATTTTCTGTCAGACTAACTGATTTACCTCTTCTCTTCAGAAGACGGTGTAAAGCCTGACATGTAATGGTAATAATTTTTCTATAAATTTTTTAACCTCCTCTGGTTTTCTGAACATCAGGGAATGATTTGGTCATAACTGTTGAGTTGAAACATACCCTCTGTCAAGTACAATACCTGGAAAGCTCATCACTGTGCATTTGGCACCTTGAGCTTCAGAGTAAATGTCAGATATAATGGCAATATTTTAAGTATGTGATTTCTTTTTCTAGAAAAATGTCACCTATGTTCTTTGTATCATTAGCATTTGGTAAGTAATGAATGTCCCTGGGCATGAAAACACTGAGTATCATTTTAATGTACATAATTAACTCAGCATAGGAACCTGAGAATAATTTCATTTGGAAGGAACCTCCAGAGGTCACCTAGTCCTACAAAGTGAGTCAAAGACTGCACAGGGCCCTGACCAGTCCAGTTCTGAGTATTTTTCAAGGATGGAGCTTCCACAGCCTCTGAGCAACCACCTCCTGTATTTCACCACCCAGTAACACAGCTAGCTTGGAATGTGAGGTGTGTCACCCTTACATTTCAAGAAAAACGTGAGGGTTTTTTACATATTACCTTACAAGGTTGTCATGATTTAACCCCAGCCAGCAACTAAGGAGCAGAGCCACTCGCATACTCCCCTCACAGTGGGATGGGGGAGAGAATAGGAAGAGGAAAAGGGAGAAAACTCATGGATTGAGATAAATACAGTTTAACAGGTAAAGCAAAAGCTGTGCATGCAAGCAAAGCAAAACAAGGAATTCATTCACCACTTCCCATTGGCAGGCAGGTGTTCAGCCATCTCCAGGAAAGCAGGGCTCCATCATGTGTAGCGGTTACTTTGGAAGACAAAATGGCATAACTCCAAATGACACTCCCCCCTTCCTTCTTCTTCCCCCAGCTTTATATGCTGAGCATGATGTCATACGGTCTGGAATATCCCTGTGGTCAGTTGGGGTCAGCTGTTCCAGCTGTGTCCCCTCCCAATTTCTTGTGCACTCCCAACCTACTTGCTGGTGGGGTGGGGTGAGAGGCCAAAAAGGCCCTGACTCTGTGTAAGCACTGCTCAGCAGTAACTAAAACATCCCTGTGTTATCAACACTGTTTTCAGCACAAATCCAAAACATAGCCCCATACTAGCTACTATGAAGAAAATTAACTCTATCCCAGCCAAAACTAGCAGAAAGGTGCATCTTGACATGTAGAAGAAGGAAATTACTTAAGAAATATCTTGACGTTTAATAAGGATATTATGAACACATTTTATTTAAAATTTTACTGTTGCTAGCTGAGTTGAGGGTAACACATTTTGTGGATGACATTCATCATGAATATAAAGACCTTTTTACCAAAAAAAAGAAACCATAGACATTTAAAAGGAGAAGCAGTTTTAAAATGCCCAAGCTTGAACACTACTATAAAACAGAGGCAGTACTGGAATGTTTATTTTTAAGTGTCTCCTTGTCTCCACCCACTCCTCCTTTGTGACATTATCTTGCAAACTAAGTACCAGTTAACATACATGGAAAGAGCATAATACCAAAGAAAAAGATTCACAGACTTCAGCAAGTAAAGCACTTTGTATGCTATCAAAACTAATTATAAGCCCCTGAAGCAGGATGCAAGCATTATTCTTTGAGAGTTGGTTGCATTTTAGGTGTGTTTTGCATGTTGCTTTGTGTTATCTATTGGATGATGCCATACTCAGTAATCCTGTTGCTTGGGTGGCTATGGATTATGTCCCTCAGAAAAAGTCAAGAGAAGCCAAAGGTTCTCGTAGTTGGACAGTCTTGCTGGGAATATGATGATGTGGATATGAACAAGAACTGAGGAGAAAGGGTTTTTTGTACTTAGCTGCATGATGGAAGTGTAAACTCTGGGGCTATTTCAGACACTTGCCAAATTAAGCTATGCTAAGAATTATTTTTGAAATTATGCCCTGTGGGTTTAGCTCTATCTTTAAGCTATTTAGATATCATGAATTTGGAAGATCTTTCAGAGATGGAGTACTGTGACTAAGGTCTTGCTTGTTGGTATTTAACATGGCTAAAGTCTAAAATACAGCCAAAAATATGTGCACACATGAAGGAAAAATAGAGAATCATTGTATATCTACTTTGGTTTATCCCAAAAGGGATGTGGAAAGGTCTCTAGAAGAATGAGAAATGACTCCATGCATGACATCAGTGACACACAAAAGTTGGATAGTAATCTTGCATACGAATGGCATTCTTTAGTAGCTTCAAATGCAATAAATATCTCTGTAAAGATGTAGATATTTGTCATAGAGGTCACTGAGTATCCACCAAAATTTTTGTGGATTTTTTTAATGGCTATTCAACAGAAATCGTACTTTGTGGAAATTCCAGTTTTTCAATAATCTGTGAAATTATAACAAGAGAAGAGAATTTCTTTCCATTTACCATTGAAAACATTTAGGGAATGGGAAGAGGGCAATAGACTAGGAAAAGTATGATTATCTATTTTCCTTTTTTTTTGACAGAATACATATTAAAAGTAAAATCAGAATTGTTTTAAAGGTCAGAATATACCTGGTTCACCATTTTGCTTCCATATTTCTTTTCCTCAGTGTTATAATCAATGTAAGAACTTGTAATAAAACATAAAGTCCAAAATTATTATATTTACCAGCAGGTGGCACTATGCAGTAAGGCAGTGGCATGGCTTGGAAACTTCAATGTAATTGTTTTCTTCTAGTCTTTTGTTTTATTTTAAGTCACAAGGTTCCATGAAGGACAGGTCTCAGGTACACAAAATATATAATCTAAATGGATTTAAAAAATGTAAAGATTCACTCATTCATTCATTAAAATCAAGACTCAGAAAGGGCAAACTGCAATTTATATTAACAGTTAATGCCAATCAGCATTTTATTAATATCTCCATCCACAAATATTTTTCTTTCTTAAGATATGAAAAAATACACTCTAAAAGTGGGTGTTATTGCTGAAGACAGTGTTGTGAGAGACTGAATTGTTATCTCGAGCTGTTTGTCTCAAAGATTGTTAGGTGTGAGAGACTGGACTGTCATCTCAAGCCATTCATCTCAAGAATTGTGAACTGCTTATCTCGAGCCCTTTGTCTCTGAGATGGCCTGTGTAAGCAGGACATTCCTCCATCCATAAGGACAATTACTAGGCCACCAAGGCATCCAGGAGAGGAAATGGGCTGAAGCTGACAAGCATGCAAGAATGTGGAGGCTACCATTCTCATGGAAACTGTAGTCTTTGAGATAAGATACTGGTTTCTGGTGTTGATCAGGGGAAGGTTGTGTTATAGACAAAACCTGCAGCATGTGAACAGTGCATGAACAATACGTATGTGCATACCTCATCGAAATATGCCCTATAAAAAAACATGGAGACAGGCTGTGGTGTGCACCCACCACCGAAGAATTGAAGGCTGAGGACAAACAGGACACCATGGATCCATGGTGGTGACTATCCTTGCAACTCTATCCTGACTGCTTGCTTGATTTCTGCCTTTTCTTCCATCCTATCCTATTGCTACTATTTTCTACTTTTGAAACTTTTGATAATACAAGGTCTTTTGGGTATTCGGCATTTGACCTCAATTGTATCTTAATCTCTTAGGATCATATTGAAACCTTCCCTGACATTGGATCGGGACAAGTGTATAACAACAGCATTAAGCTTTAAGATGATTCTAAACTTGCATTCATATTGGAGGAAAGACTTTATATTACATCAAATTTAACAACAAAAAAGTAACTACACCAAAACTCATCCACTGAGGGATGCCTTATTAAAGAATCACTTAGTGCTAACCAGTTCCTGATATGGGCAACTAAATATCCACAGAATGGCTGAAGTTGGAAGGCACCTCTGGAGATCGCCTGGTCCAACTCTCTTGCTTAAAGCTAGAGCAGGTTGCTCAGGGCTGCATCTGCTTGGGTACTGCATGTCTCCAAGGATAAAGACTCCACATCCTTCCTGGGCAGTCTGCCCTAGTGTTTGACCACCTTCACCGTAAAGACGCTATGCTTAAATGGAATCACCTATATTTCACTTTGTGACCATTGCCTTTTGTCCTGGCACTGGGCAACACTCAGAAGGTCTACTATCCCTGTCTCTTTTACCCTTCCTCCCTTCCTGTCCTAGTTTCAGCTGGGATAGAGTTAACTGTCTTCCTAGTAGCTGGTACGGTGCTATGTTTTGAGTTCAGTATGAGAAGAATGTTGATAACACTGATGTTTTCAGTTGCTGCTAGTAGTGTTTAGACTAATGTCAAGGATTTTTCAGCTTCTCATGCCCAGCCAGCGAGAAAGCTGGAGGGGCACAAGAAGTTGGCACAGGACACAGCCAGGGCAGCTGACCCAAACTGGCCAACAGGGTATTCCATACCATATGACGTCCCATCTAGTATAGGAACTGGGAAGTGGGGGCGGGGAATCGCCGCTCGGGGGACTAGCTGGGTGCCGGTCGGCGGGTGGTGAGCAATTGTACTGCGCATCATTTGTACATTCCAATCCTTTCATTATTGCTGTTGTCATTTTATTAGTGTTATCATTATCATTATCCGTTTCTTCTTTTCTGTTCTATTAAACTGTTCTTATCTCAACCCGTGGGTTTTGCTTCTTTTTCCCGATTTTCTCCCCCATCCCACTGGGTGGGGGGGGAGTGAGTGAGCGGCTGCGTGGTGCTTAGTTGCTGGCTGGGGTTAAACCACGACAGTCCATTTTGGCGCCCAACGTGGGGCACGAAGGGTTGAGATAACGACAAACCTGACCAGAGCTCGTTAAAACAAATTTGTTATAAGCATTCATTATATTGGTCTTATAGTCGCTGGTCATTATGTTGATTTATGTGTTCTTAGAGTTGTTGCTCTGGTTTTTAAAGTTCTGTTATGTATCACCTCGCTTGCTGTATGTAGTCCCTCTTCTCCTGCTTATCATCCGTGGGAGGTGGATTAAGGTTTTTGCTTTGATGTATTGTATAACACTGGTTTATGGTATGATAAAGTCATCAGTTGTGGAATTAATCCGGTATTTGCACTCAGCATTGTCACCTTTATACTGCGGGAGCCATCTGTGGGAAACTATTAATAATTATACCATTTACCTTTCCTCCTTGGAAAACCAGTCTATGAGTGGGATACCTTTCTTCCCCTCTCCTTTCTCCTTCAGTCCAGTTACAATGGTGTTTGGGAATTTTGAAAAATTTGAATACTCTTGGGATGTTGATACCAGCACGGTCCTAGCCCTACTGCTGGGAATTAGCATGCTTCTGAATGTGGTTCAGCTCTTGTTTAAGGTTAAACAACTATTTAAGAAGATCACCCAGAGGTCTGCCCCGAGGCTGGATAATTATGAGTGGCAGGGTGTGTGGGGTAGTATGGGCAAGTACCTAGAAAAGTGGGCACCTCCAGTGTTTTGGAAATTCACCCCTGAACAAATGCAGAATCCAGAAGAACTAGTAAAATATTTGGAAAAGGTATGCTGTCACCCCGGCAGCTCCAGAGAGATACAAATCACTGCAACGTGCTGGGGCCTGGCCCATGCCTATCGAGCCCTGTTCGACACAACTCAGCACCCCCAAGGGGAAGAGAAGGTCTCTGGACCTAACAACAAAGCAATGAGCACTGCGGTCACCCAAACCCCGGCAATGGGCGCTGCGGCCCCTCCAGCCCCGGCGACGAGCATTGCGGCCACCCAGACCTTGGTGACAGGTACCGTGACCCCTCCAGCCCTGGCAATGAGAACTGTGGCTACCCAAACCTCAGCAACAGGCACTGCAGCCCCTCCAGCCGCAGCAACGAGCACAGCAGCTACCCAAACCTTGGCAACAGGCACTGCGGTCCCTCCAGCCCCAGCGACGAGCACTGCTGCTACCCAAACCTTGGCGACAGATGCTGCTACCCAAACCTTGGCGACAGACGCTGCAGATATCCAAAACCCGGCGAGTGATACTGCAACTGAACCAGTGGATCAACCTGCACCAGTATCAGTTGCCCCCGTACAGAAAAAGAAATATAAAAAATCAGCTCGCTTAGCAAAGGATGAAGGTGAACCAGGGCCATCACGGGAACAGGAGGAAGAGGCAGAACCAGAGGTAATAACCCGGTCCCTATCCTTGAGTGAGCTGCGAGATATGCGAAAAGATTTTGGCCGCCGTATAGGTGAGCATATTATCACCTGGCTTCTCCGATGCTGGGACAATGGGGCTAATAGCTTGGAATTAGAAGGTAGGGAAGCCAAGCAGCTGGGATCGCTTGCCAGGGAAGGTGGCATTGACAAGGCAATTGGAAGAGGAACACAAGCCATCAGCCTCTGGAGGCGACTCTTGTCAAGTGTGAAGGAAAGGTACCCCTTTAAGGAAGATGTTATATGTCAATCAAGCAAGTGGACCACCATGGAAAAAGGTATCCAATATCTGAGGGAATTAGCTGTGCTAGAGACGATTCATCATGACCCGGACAACCCACAATTACCCAAAGATCCAGACGAAGTCCAATGCACACGACCCATGTGGCGGAAATTTGTACGGAGCGCACCATCGTCCTATGCCAACTCACTGGCAATAATGACCTGGAAAGACGAAGAGGCACCGACAGTGGATGAAGTGGCTCGCCAACTCCGTCAATACGAAGAAAATCTCTCCTCCTCCCTACAAGCCTGCATTTCGGCTGTGGAGAAGCTGTCCGAGGATTTCCAACAATTCAAAGAGGATATGTCCTATTGCCCACCTGTAAGGACCAATGTCTCAGCTATTAGGAGTGAGCGCTCCTCTGCCCAAGAGAGAGAATATAGAAGGTACACACCGCGAGGTGCCCTGTGGTTTTACCTATGTGATCATGGAGAGGACATGAGGAAATGGGATGGAAAACCTACCTCGGTCCTAAATGCACGGGTACGTGAGCTGCGAGGAAAAACCACCACAAAAGGGGATTCTACTAGGAAAAATGCCGCTCCAGTTTCCAAACAGAGCAGAAGGGCTGATCTTATTTCTGATCCTCTTGAAGGGACTTCTGAGCCAATTTTACGAGAAGTGAATACCGGATACTCTGGCCAGAATTAGAGGGGCCCTGCCTCCAGCCAGGTGGAGGAAAGGGATAACCGGGTCTATTGGACTGTGTGGATTCGATGGCCTGGCACGTTAGACCCACAGGAGTATAAGGCTCTAGTAGACACCGGCGCACAGTGCACTCTAATGCCATCAAGTTATAAAGGGGCAGAACCCATCTGTATTTCTGGTGTGACAGGGGGATCCCAAGAGTTAACTGTATTGGAAGCTGAAGTAAGCCTAACTGGGAATGAATGGCAGAAACACCCCATTGTGACTGGTCCGGAGGCTCCGTGTATCCTTGGCATAGACTATCTCAGGAGAGGGTATTTTAAGGATCCGAAGGGGTATCGATGGGCTTTTGGTATAGCTGCCTTGGAGACGGAGGGCACTGAACAGCTGTCTACCCTGCCTGGTCTCTCTCAAGACCCTTCGATTGTGGGGTTGCTGAGGGTTGAAGAACAACAAGTGCCAATTGCTACCACGACGGTGCACCGGCGGCAATATCGCACCAACCGAGACTCTCTGATTCCCATCCACAAGTTGATTCGCCAACTGGAGAGCCAAGGAGTGATCAGCAAAACTCGCTCACCCTTTAATAGTCCCATATGGCCAGTGCGAAAGTCTAATGGGGAGTGGAGACTAACAGTTGACTATCGTGGCCTGAATGAAGTTACGCCACCGCTGAGTGCTGCCGTTCCAGATATGCTAGAACTTCAATACGAACTAGAGTCAAAGGCAGCCAAGTGGTATGCTACAATTGACATTGCTAATGCGTTTTTCTCAATCCCTCTGGCAGCAGAGTGTCGTCCACAGTTTGCCTTTACTTGGAGGGGTGTCCAGTACACTTGGAATCGATTGCCCCAGGGGTGGAAACACAGCCCCACCATTTGCCATGGACTAATCCAGACTGCACTGGAAAAAGGTGAAGCTCCGGAACACCTGCAATACATTGATGACATCATTGTATGGGGCAACACGGCAGAAGAAGTCTTTGAGAAAGGGAAGAAGATAATCCAAATCCTTCTGAAAGCTGGTTTTGCCATAAAAGAAAGTAAGGTCAAGGGACCTGCACAGGAGATCCAGTTTTTAGGAATAAAATGGCAAGATGGACGTCGTCAGATCCCAATGGATGTGATCAACAAAATAGCACCTATGTCTCCACCGACTAATAAAAAGGAAACACAGGCTTTCTTAGGTGTTGTGGGTTTTTGGAGAATGCATATTCCAAATTACAGTCTGATTGTAAGCCCTCTCTATCAAGTGACCCGGAAGAAGAATGATTTTAAATGGGGCCCTGAGCAACAGCAAGCCTTTGAACAAATTAAACGGGAGATTGTTCATGCAGTAGCCCTTGGACCAGTCCGGGCAGGACAAGATGTTAAAAATGTGCTTTATACTGCAGCCGGGGAGAATGGCCCTACCTGGAGCCTCTGGCAGAAAGCACCCGGGGAGACCCGAGGTCGACCCCTGGGGTTTTGGAGTCGAGGATACAGAGGATCCGAGGCTCGCTATACTCCAACTGAAAAAGAGATATTGGCAGCATATGAAGGAGTTCGAGCTGCCTCAGAAGTGGTTGGTACTGAAACACAGCTCCTCTTAGCACCCCGACTGCCAGTGCTGGGCTGGATGTTCAAAGGGAGGGTCTCCTCTACACATCACGCGACTGATGCCACGTGGAGTAAGTGGATTGCACTGATCACACAACGGGCTCGCATAGGAAACCCCAGTCGCCCAGGAATTTTAGAAGTGATCACGGACTGGCCAGAAGGCAAAGATTTTGGAATGTCGCCAGAGGAGGAGGTAACGCGTGCTGAAGAAGCCCCGCTGTATAATAAACTGCCAGAAAATGAGAGGCAATATGCTCTGTTCACTGATGGGTCCTGTCGCATTGTGGGAAAGCATCGGAGGTGGAAGGCTGCTGTATGGAGTCCTACACGACAAGTCGCAGAAACTGCTGAAGGAGAAGGTGAATCGAGTCAGTTTGCAGAGGTGAAAGCCATCCAGCTAGCGTTAGACATTGCTGAAAGAGAAAAGTGGCCAGTGCTCTATCTCTATACTGACTCATGGATGGTGGCAAATGCCCTGTGGGGGTGGTTACAGCAGTGGAAGCAGAGCAACTGGCAGCGCAGAGGTAAACCCATTTGGGCTGCCGCACTGTGGCAAGATATCGCATCCCGGCTAGAGAATCTGGTTGTAAAAGTACGTCACGTAGATGCTCACGTACCCAAGAGTCGGGCCACTGAAGAACATCAAAATAACCAACAGGTGGATCAGGCTGCCAAGATTGAAGTGGCTCAGGTGGACTTGGACTGGCAACATAAGGGTGAGCTATTTATGGCTCGATGGGCCCATGATGCTTCAGGCCATCAGGGAAGAGATGCAACATATAGATGGGCTCGTGACCGAGGGGTGGACTTGAGCATGGACACTATTGCACAGGTTATCCATGAATGTGAAACATGTGCTGCAATTAAGCAAGCCAAACGGTTAAAACCCCTGTGGTATGGAGGACGATGGCTGAAATATAAATTTGGGGAAGCCTGGCAGATTGACTATATCACACTCCCACAAACTCGCCAAGGCAAGCGCTATGTGCTCACAATGGTGGAAACAACCACCGGATGGCTGGAAACATATTCTGTACCCCATGCCACTGCCCGGAACACTATCCTGGGCCTTGAAAAGCAGGTCTTGTGGCGACATGGCACCCCAGAGAGAATTGAGTCAGACAACGGGACTCATTTCCGAAACAACCTCATAGACACCTGGGCCAAAGAGCATGGCATTGAGTGGGTGTATCACATCCCCTATCATGCACCAGCCTCTGGGAAAATTGAGCGATACAATGGACTGTTAAAGACTACATTGAGAGCAATGGGGGGTGGAACTTTCAAACATTGGGATACACATTTAGCAAAAGCCACCTGGTTAGTCAACACCAGAGGATCTGCCAATCGGGGTGGCCCTGCCCAGTCAGAATTTTTACGTACTGTAGAAGGGGATAAAGTCCCTGTAGTGCACACAAAAAAAATGTTAGGGAAGACAGTCTGGGTTACTCCTGCCTCAGGCAAAGGTAAACCCATTCGTGGGATTGCTTTTGCTCAAGGGCCTGGGTGCACTTGGTGGGTGATGCGAAAAGATGGGGAAGTCCGATGTGTGCCTCAAGGGGATTTAATTTTAGGTGAGAATAGCCAGAATTAAACTGTATGATACTAGTTGCTATATAACCCTGCTACTGTATGTTATCATTACTATAATTGTTATATGCTATATCCATAGTACTATAGTAAGAATCACTTAGATCAAGCAAGAAAAACTGTGATAAAACTGAGCGAAGCGCAGTAGTGATGGAACCAGAACTGACTCCAGCATGCAACAATCCAACGGTGCACACCATCCTCCTGCTGCGTCCAATGTCAACTGCTCGTCATACTGCACTGAAGCCCAACTCTGCTCTACCGACTGAGAGGACTTTGCACCATCCCTCCTGCCCAGAAAGACTGGTATGACGGATGGAGCCCAGAGTCAGGAACTAAATGAACTCAATGAACATTTAATGAACATAACCCATAAACTAAAGGAATGATATCTCTGTGTATGTATATATATATATATATATATCATTGTTCATATGTCTCAAAGTGATAGATAAGGTGTTGATGATTGACCAGGATGTAACTAAAGGTATGGGAACTGAGCATGACGTCAATGGTATAGAATAAGGGGTGGATACTGTCCTAGTTTCAGCTGGGATAGAGTTAACTGTCTTCCTAGTAGCTGGTACGGTGCTATGTTTTGAGTTCAGTATGAGAAGAATGTTGATAACACTGATGTTTTCAGTTGCTGCTAGTAGTGTTTAGACTAATGTCAAGGATTTTTTCAGCTTCTCATGCCCAGCCAGCGAGAAAGCTGGAGGGGCACAAGAAGTTGGCACAGGACACAGCCAGGGCAGCTGACCCAAACTGGCCAACAGGGTATTCCATACCATATGACGTCCCATCTAGTATAGGAACTGGGAAGTGGGGGCGGGGAATCGCCGCTCGGGGGACTAGCTGGGTGCCGGTCGGCGGGTGGTGAGCAATTGTACTGCGCATCATTTGTACATTCCAATCCTTTCATTATTGCTGTTGTCATTTTATTAGTGTTATCATTATCATTATCCGTTTCTTCTTTTCTGTTCTATTAAACTGTTCTTATCTCAACCCGTGGGTTTTGCTTCTTTTTCCCGATTTTCTCCCCCATCCCACTGGGTGGGGGGGGAGTGAGTGAGCGGCTGCGTGGTGCTTAGTTGCTGGCTGGGGTTAAACCACGACACTTCCCCATCAGGTATATATATCACAATATTTCCCCTGTGAGGTTTCACTTCTGCAGGCTGAACAGTGCTAGCTCTCTCAACCTCCTCTTATATGTCAGATGGTCCAGGCCTTTAATCATGGCTCTCTGCTGGACTCAACTCCACTATATGTATGTGTCTCTGGCACTGTAGAACCTCAGACTGGGCCCAGCACTCCAGATGTGTTTCACCAACCCTGAGCAGAGGGGAAGGACCACCTCCATTGACCTGCTGATGACATATGTCCTAATGCATTGCAGGAGGCTGCTGGCCTTTTATCACAATGGTGTCATATTGCTAGCTTATGGTCAGCTTCGTGTCCATGAAGATCTCCACACCATTCTCTGCCAAGTTGCCTTTTTTCTGTTGAGCCCCTAGCCTGTATTTGTGCCTGAGGTTATTTGTCTCCCATGTGCAAGACATGGCATTTCCTTTTGTTGAACTTTGTGAGGTTCATCTCTGTCTATTTCTCCAGTATATAAAGGTCCCTCTGAAAGGCAGCACAAATATATGGCTTATCAACCATTCCTCCCAATTTTATACTATCTGTAAACTTGCTGAGGGTGTGCTTTCTCCCATTATCCAAGTAATTAATGAAGGTGTTAAACAGTATTGGCCACAGTATTGAACTCTGAGTACAGCTGGTCACTGGGCTTTTGTCAGTCTCCATGCTGCTGATCCACAACCCTTTGAATGAGTAGTTCAGCTAGTTTTCAGTCCACCTCACTGTCCATTTATCTAGTCTATACTTCATCAGTACCTCAATAAGGATATTGTTGGAAATAGTGTCAAAATCCTTGCTAAAGCCAAGATAAAACACATCCAGCTTTCTCCCCTGTCCACCAAGTCCATCTTCTCACTGCAGAAGGTTATCAGGTTTGTCAGGCATGACTTCCCCTTCATATAACCATGCTGACTACTCATCATCACCTTCTTGCCCTTCATATGTTTGTAAATTATTTCAGTAAATATTTGCTCCATCACCTTCATGGGAATTGAGGTGAGGCTTACTGGGCTGTAGCTTCCTGGATCTTCCTTCTTGTCCTTCCTAAAGATAGGAGTGACATTTGCTGTCTTCAAGTCCTTAGGCATCTACCCTGATCACCACAATGTTTTGAAGATGATTGGCAGTAGCCTCACAATGACCTTGGCCAGTTCCCTCAGCACTTGCAGGTGTATCTTATCAGGTTCCATGGAGCTGTGGAAGTCCAATGCGTTCAAATGTTCTCTAATCTGATCCTTCTCCACTGAGGGTCTTCCTTGCTCCAGATTTTTCCAAAGGTCTCAGGGGCCTGTGATTCTTGAAGACAAGTTTTACAATTAAAGACTGAGGCAATGGAGTCATTAATTGCTTTGGCCTTTTGCATGTCCTTTTTCACCCTGCCCCATTCAGCAGCAGGTTCACATTTTCCATAGTCTTCCCTTTTTGATGATGTATTTGTAAAAGCCTTTCTGGTTACCCTTAATGTTCCTCACCAGATTCAGCGCCAGGCAGGATTTGGCTTTCCTAAATCCATCCTGCATGCTCAGACAGTTTATCTGTATTCTTCCTGGGCCACCTGTCTCTACTTCTACCTTTGGTATACTTCCTTTTTATGTTTGAGTTTTGTCAGGAGCTCCTTGCTCATCCGTGCAGGCCTCCTGTCAACTTAACTTGATTTCAAGCAAACTGGGACAGACAATTCCTGAGCTTGGTGAAGGTAATCCTTGAAAATCCATGAACTCTTCTCTCTGCCTCTTCTCTCCAGGCCCATATCTCATAGGAGTCTTACAAGGAGGTCCCTGAAGAGACCAAAGTCCTCTCACCTGAAATCCAGGGTTGGGATCCTACTATCTGCCTTCTTCCCTTTCCTCAGTATCCCAAACACCACCATCTTCTTGTTGCTGCAGTCAAAACTGCCCTGACCTTCACATCCCTGACCAATTATTCCTTACTGGTAAGTGAAGAGGCACAGCAGAGCATGTCTCCTCATTGCCTCCCTGACCACCTATGTCAAGTGTTCCTAATGTTAAAATTACCATTGCCATTAATGCATAATTTGCTATTTGATTTAAACTTAGTGTGATTTTTCTTGATTTTCTTTGTGCTTTCCAAAAACTAATGAGGATGCTCTGAGCTGTTTGGTCCAACACAGCACAGAAACTACTAGAAACAAATAGATGAACTTGTTAAATGAACTGTTAAGTCACTCTTACTTGTGAGCATCCTGAACATAAGGTTTTTCCATCTGCATATTGGATGACCTGTGTTGGTGCTGGTTTAGTCTAGAGTTGTCTTTACTTCTTTGGTTCCCTCCAGGGCTGGAGGACTGGTGCAAGTACCACAACTAACCAGTCTGAATGTACTTGTAAACACAAATTTCCTTTGTCACTCTTAATGCTGGGTTTCATACAATGAAATCCCACCTTCCCTAAAAGCTTTAAAGAATTCTTTGTATCCCTTGGAAATTTCTCAAAACATCTAATTAATATGTCAGATATTTTAATACGCTGGGTGATTTGCCATGGTCTGAAAACATGCTTAGCTGGCAAAAAGCCTATGCAGCTTGTTTGTGATACTATCACTAATGGTGAGACAACACAGGCATATTCAGCATTGTGTCAATCAGTCTTGAAAGTAGTAGTACAAGAATATAACTACAACAGTATAAAGGAATGGTTGTCATCAATAAAAAGATGGTTTACTCCATTGTAGTGTATGCGACACTATCACCAAGTAGCTGTTCTCCATACAGATAAGCTAAGCTTCACTGGCTATAATAAACCATACTTAAAGATGATTCTAACATTTCTGTTGTGATTGCTAAGTTGATAGAGAATAACAGATTCTTCAAATTTGCAAAGCCAAACCACAAATAATCTAACTTCCTTTTTCCTATTTATATGCAACTAGCATTTTAAATGTTTCCCAACATAACAGCCTCCGGTTTATCTTACTAAAGAAATTAAAAAGAAAAATTAGTCTACAGGTTCTCCAGCAGTTTTTCAACTTTTGTTTTTTGGGGTTTTTTTTTTGTTTTTTTTTATTCTCCTCTGCCTTCTCTCTTATGTGTCTTTACATTTTGACAACCGTAATGATTTTTGAAAACATATTTGATATATTCTAAAATAGGGATCTAATTTAGCAACATTGAGATCACATAGATCACACAGTTTCAAATGGTCATTATTAATCTGCTATAACAATTAATATACAGAATATATTGAATTTTTAAAGTTTACTCCCCACAACACAATATACTAGCTCAATTTATTCAATTGCAGTTTTAATTAAGAGTTTGCCTGAACCTGGCCTGGGGATAAAATCAAAAGTTTGACCTAGAAAGCTTCTAATGAGTGAAAAGCAGGGATTTCACAAAACCCCTTGGCAGTAAACAAGTAGAAATAATTCAGACTCCTTACCTTAGAAAAAGCTAAAATTTGTGAATAGGGGAGAAATTCAGGAAATGAAACTGCATGAATTATGGATACTTCATTATGAAAACCTAGTACTTTTATAATGGTTTAAAGAGAAGAGAAAGGCCATCAGTCTTAAAGATTAAATAGTCTGAGTATACGTACTGTATTACAACAAAATTAACATTCTGCTTGGGTGTCAATTCTGGCTGACGTTCCTTTTTTGATCCTCACTTTACAGCAGAACTGTATCTCAGAAGTATTCTTTCTGATTTAACATCTCCTTTTTAATTTAACATTTCCCTATTAAATTTAAAAAACCTTTGTGTTCATTTCAATATTCAGCTCCCTAGGGGGCATCATTATTTATGTTGAAAACACTGTGGATACATACTTTCCTTTCCTCAAAATTATTTGAACACCACCTTTTTTCAGAAGAGAAGCTCCTGCTGACTATCAGCTGCAATGGCACAAACATATGTTGCTTGGTGTGCCACACCAAGCTGTTTCCACTGCATTCTTACTCTTATATCATTGGTTGGAAGAAAGAGCTCAGAAGTGCACTATCCAGAGCTATAGTCAAACCTTCATTTACAGTTAGACTTTATGTCTTAGTTATAAGAATTCTTATTTTTTAATTCATTTTGTCATTCCTGCTTGTTTCTTTTTCTGAGAGTATATATTTAATTTGTCCCTGTAAAATAATCCTTCCGCACAAATGTTACTCAGTTATCCTGTTCTTTTCTCCCTTGGAAATGGAGAAACAGGGATGGGCTGGGGAGGGGTGTCAGGTGTGGAGATGAAGAGGGCATCTGCTTCCCATCTGCTTTACATCTTCAGGTGTTTTGTTTAATCAGGTATCAAATTCATGTTATACAATGTCATGTTTACAGATAACAAATTGGGCCTTTCCATGCCACTTACCTGCAATTACATCTGCCTCTTCTTTTCTACCTAGATGTAAAGCCTTATTCACTAGAGCCAGTGCAGCCATGGAAACCATTTGCTAGGGCAAACTTTCTGTGAGGAATTCATCATTAGATGTCATAATTGCTATACTAGGCTCTATTAGAGAAGTAGGTTTTTGACCTTTCTGAGGTCAGACTCAGAACAATAATCTGATTTAATTGGACCTAAAAGAGTAGCAATTTTAGGCTTTAAGTGGAGGGAATAAAATTCTGGTTTTGTTCCCAGATAGTCAGACCTGAAGACTTGGGTGTCTCAGTTCCTAGATAAGAACATTTTGCTCTTCAACATTATGGGCACTCAGACTACTTAAGAGTGATTTACCACCAGAACAGACTCAGAGCAGGTCCTGCAATGCAATGATGCAGTAAGGAGAGCCATTATATTGAAGGAAGATACTAACTGTAAAAAAGCACTTGCTTCACTATGTCCCTGAAAACAAATCTGCATCCAGGTGTACTAGAGTTGAAGTGTGGCAGTCATCTGAATATTTGCTCTTATTATAAAAGTGGAGATTCAGTTAATATACTTAGAAGACTTTTTTTTTATTTCTGAGTTTGTCTGGACATATGTAATTACTCTCTGTGCTATTAGAGCCCTAAAGAATTTTCCACTAAACGGATCTGAGATCTATACATAGCTGTCATCCCATAGTTAGTGCCTCATCTAATCATAGCAAGTTTTCTCAAAGAGTTCTTCCACTGATACTGATGATTTAAGGTGAGGTTAACAGTACTTGCCTTTGATAATTCAAAGAAACAATGGTAGTTGTATAGTTGCTTATGGAGGGAAAGAACAATTTAGGGAATCCAAGGCTAAGAACCTGAGAGGTATATTGAATCAAGAGTTCTGTATTCTATTAACATAGTTTCCTAAGAGCAAAACACAACAGAAGCATGCCATTGATACTGAACTCAAATATTAGACCATACCCACTAGCTATAGGCACTGTCTATCACTATAAGAATCCTTCTGAAGAACTCCGAAAGAGGTGTCAAATGTTCTTTTTTATTAACAGTTAATCAACACAGGAAGCCAGTGAGCATGGCTGGTTTTAGATATCTCTTTTTAGGTATTATATGTGAAATTTGTTTTTCCTTTCCCAAATCTCAAACTACCTGCTTCAAATAAATGAGAAAACAGCAGTGGCAGTTTCTTTCTTTTGAGACTGCAGTAGTATTTCAGAAAGTGTTAGTATTGTTAAATGAATGATAAAATGATTGTAGTAACACTCACAGTAATGTAGAGACTTTGGCATCACAGTATTTAAAAAGTGATAATTACTAATTTCCAACAGTTAACATTGACAATCAGATGATCTATGTGCAATTCCTTTGTAGTTTCTGGCAGGTTTTTGGAAGAAAGGCCACAGACAGAAATTTGAAATGGCAAAAACACAAATAATATTTAAGTACTTTTATATATTAGAAATCAAAATGTTTACATTCCCTTTGAAAATATTAGCAAAGGTATTAGTAGGCTAAAAGAATTGGTAACTGGTTCATCTGATGCTCTGGAATATTTGTTTGGTGGGCAGCATGTAGTTAAGTTTGTTTTATTCCACTCAATCACACTGTAACATGCAAGTCAAACCTAAGTCAGGCCAAGGAATGGAAGGCTGATGAAACTAGAAGTGGTGTAATTGTTTAAATGCAAAGATAACTTCTAAGTCCTAATAAGTGGAGAGGAGCACCTGAAAGATCTGTATTACCTCAGGGTCAACAGAAGTGAGCACTTACAGGATATGGCACGTTAAACTCACATCTGAGACATACAGATCTGATCTTTCACCCTGGCTATAAACTTGTGCTATTCTGACATAAGGAACCACCTAGCTCTTTCTCATGGAAATTCAGAGGTGTGGTAAATCCAGATTTGAGAAACTCTTGGCTTAAACTACATCATCCAGGAAATATGATCTACCAACTAAGCATCTCTAATGAAACCAATAGAGATATAAATCTGGTGAATTTGAGGGCTGATGATCAAGTTAAGAGATAGAGATTGGGAAGATTTTTCATTTCATGCATATGAGTGGGACACAGAGCAGGAGATCGTGGTGTTAAGTTAGACCATAGATCTATCCAATCTGAGCCATAAAAAAACAGACTTCCATGGTATCTTTACTCATTATCACAGTAAATATTTAAGAATCATTATAAATTAAATTTCCCTTATAGAATCATAGATAAATTAGATATCCCAGAGACTGACAAAAATTGTAAACTACCCCTTTTAAGGTCTTTTTTAGCTTCCTGGTTTCCATACTCATGTAAATTATCAAAAAATACAGAAACAGCATTTATCAAATAAAAAAAAAAAATCATGTTCTATCTGAATTTTTTTTCTTTTCTTCTGGCCATATAGGTGAGAAATTCTTTATGAACATGATTAAGGGTCATGCATGTCATTTCTTTATGTAATCAATCCCACAAGCTAAAATAAATACACACACTTAGCCATTTGAATGCAAGGTGTTTGCCAGCTCAGCTTGTGTTGGCATTATTACTTCTTCACTGTAGATTAAGAATAAAAATCTTCAGCGAAGGGTATTGTGATGCAAAAGTCTAACATCCATCTGTGGATGTGTCAAGATGAATTTTGCTGAAAAATCTGTTACTTGCTGTCCTCCATATGTACACACACATGGATGAAGGCTTTGAAGGTCCACTATGATTTTCACATATGCTGCTAAGGTTGCTACCCTAAGGAAATATAAATTTAAAATAATAACTGTGAATATTAAGTATTTTTTTTACCTCAAAGAATCCCTGGGAATAACATCTTATTCAGAGCACTTGAATTTCGATGTTTTCACATGTTTAATCAACCACCGGCAATGCAACTCTGCAAATAAACCTGGGTTAGATCCTGGCTTTAGTGGTTTATAAAAATTTTGAAATTGGCCTTAGTGACACCATGTTATCACTTCCACTCTTAGTTGTACAAATGAAAATTAGGAAAAAAATTGTACTTTAAACTGCTGTGGCTGAACATGCCATTTCAGTAGGTCATTTTCTGTTTATTGAAACTAAACATGCCGAGAAATCTCCCCCAAAATGTAACTGTAAACTGCAATTACTGTTCTGTAAGAGACATTGGGTTACAGTGGCACTACGTGTATGAGAGTATGGTAAAATAAAATGAAAGAGGAAGTTAGCTGAGAATGTGTTGTTAAAATTTGTTAAAATTCTTTGAGGTAAAGGAGAAAGATAAAGTATGCCTCAGAAGTGTTAGTCGGCTTAGATCTATTTCATAAAAAATATGGCTTTATAACAGAAGTGGTGGTGCCCCCTTAAAATAAAGAATGAAATTTGGCTTTCTGTCATGAAGCATTTTCCAGTATTCTTTTTCAGAAAATTTATTTAGACAACTTTACGATGTAAAATAGTGGTAAAACAGGCAATTTAATGAAGAGATTGAGAGCAAGAATTATAGCAGTTCATCTCTGAGTGAACTGTCTGGTTTATACTGCAAATATTCTCTCTTGCCTCTTACTGTAATTCTCAAAGCCAGGAAGGCTGCAGTGTTGTGCACTGGTTTACAATTACATGCTGGAGACATGGCAGAATTTTAAAAGAAAAGAGAGATAGAAGAGGTACAGTAAAGAAAATAAACTATCTTTTCTGTGTCAGTTCCAAGCTTGCATTATTTTTATATTATTCACATCCTATGTTTGTTGTACACCATGTGGGCAGTAGCCCACCTTTCTTTCCTTCCTTCAAAACTGCTGCTACACTTGGGTTTCTTAAACCATCTTCCACATGTGCCACCACAAAAGTCTGGCTTTCTAAAGAAAATAGAAAAGTTTCCTAGATAATCAGGACCAATATTGGCTGTAAGGGTTTCATTTTTATAAGGGGTTTCTGAATGGTTGCATTAATTATGAAGCTTAAAAGATAAACTCATATGAAGTGTGTGTTATACATGTGGTTGGTCTCGAAGCTTTGAAAAAATTTGTATTAATAAATAGTGAAAGGTGCTTCAGTCCTGACCATTGAAGTTTTTGCCTATTATTATTATTTTCTGTTGGACAGAAGATTTAAGTTGGCTCCATTAAGAGGCTTTAAATGGAGAAATATGCGGTACTAATTCATAACTCAGTAATTATTTGCTTAATTACATATCTGGGTTCTACCTGATAATCTCAAATAATCCCTCAGTACCCCATATTCAAAAGCTGTAGCAAGAGGAAGAAAACATTCTCTTGCCTTTAGAACAATATTCACACATGTGGATCTAGAATATATAATTCTGTTATACTCAGTCTTGTATTAGGTATTTGTATTAACTAGGAGTTAAGTACAAACCTATGCTTGTTTTGGAGCCAGTCTTCCTGGCTGGAATTCACAACTGGAATTGTGAATTTCACTTTATATCCAGGACGATCTTACAGTAAATACTGCAAGGCCTAAAACCCTCTGAGTCAGTTTTCTGAGAGGGACAGGCATTAATCTGATGCTCCATCAGAATGCAGTTTAATTTTTTCTTTTTTTTTTTTTTTTTTTAACCTCAAATACAGTCCAAGAGATTAAAAAAATGCCTTGTGCTGAAGGTGTACTGAATATATTTAAGAAGGAGAAAGTGGAAACATGAACTATGTTCTCCTCTGGACACATATGTCACCTAGCTTTATATCTCATGCTCATTTGACCATCCTAATATAGCTGAACAAATTTCCTCAGGTTTGACATATTGACAAAGGCTGAAAACTAGCTAACTCATTTTCAGCTATTTATGTTATATATTCCTAAGGTGTCCAGTTCTGTTGTGTCTAAAATTTACACGACAGTTAGAAACACTAATAGTATCTCAAGTAGGTATAGAAATGATGGCCCTCTCAGGAGAACTTGGATTTTATAGATTTTTTTGTTTTGTTTCCCTTTCTGTATTTCAGTGCAAGTTTGGTGGGCCACCTGAGGTACCTCAAGTGGAGAATGCTTTACTGTGAAATACATAAAAGCTTACAGAGAAGAATAATGGCTTACAAACTCAACAAAGTATAGCTGTGATTGAAAACTTTGTGAGTAAATACATTCTGAAATGTAATAGATTGGAGCTCATTAATCCGGGCTTTATTCCAGCATTATGACTCTGAAATTAGTGGAGTTAACAGTAGACTTCTATTAGTGTAACAGGATAGTGAATTAAGACAACTGACTTAAAAGCACAGCTCCAAAGATTCATTCAGGAGAAAAAAAAAATAGAGGAGCTATTCTTACTTTAATCCCTACAAAGTATTCAGCTGATCACAGTTCAAAGATTTCACGGAAGTGCTCTCATAAACAATATTCTAACTAGGTTACATTTCTGCATGCATTGTATAATAAACAAAACCAAAAGCAATAATTACGTAAACTTATATAAGTCTTTATCAGGAGCACAAAAGTGCTTTATAAACTACATGGATAGATTCATTCAACTTCATAAAGACAAGCTTTTTAAAAATGATAAAACTACACAACTGAATTCAGCTGAGGATCTAGGTAAAAAAGCAAGGGAAAATTAAAGAGATAAATGTGTTCAGAAAACATAAAAGGACTTGAAGTGTCGTACTTTCTGCAGTGTGAATGGTGGGAGCTTCAATAAACCTAAGCTGAGAAGAGTTTTTAGTGTTCCATCAAACCATGATTTCCAAGACAGAGCTGTAATACTACAGGAATACTCCATGAAAAAGCACACTTTCATGAAAAAGCACACTTTCAAACAATTAATTCTCTTTTTTTCTGTTAGGTTACTCATTTCTTCTTAGAAATTTTCTAACAGATACACATAACATGCAACTTAGTGTGAAAGGTCTGACAAGCTGGTGGCATGAACCAGCATAGATCGTACTGTAGGCTAGAAAAAAAAGGTACAAGGGTAGTGTTCAAGCAATGCCTAAGGATATGTTTTTTCTACCTGTTTAATTTTTGTTACAACTATATGACTATGTTTCTTTCTCTTAGGTCACTTATATTTTTTTAATATCTTTTATATTCATAATGTTCTTACATAACATGTAAAGCCTAAATATTTGACTTAAGTTATGTTCACTCAGTGTGATAATGACACTAGAAATAACAGCCATCAAATTTCATCTGAATTTTGAGGTGAAAGTTTAATAATTTTTACACATCTGTTCCCAGAATTATCCTCTCATTTGTAGTTTATGTAGTTCAATGAAGGGAAATGCTTATATATACCATGGCTTTAGATACGTGGGGAAAATACTGTCAACAAAGGATGCATCAGGGTGCTGGAGAAAGCAATCCTGCACAAGCAAAAGCCTGAACTTGGTTCATCTCAAACAATCTGAAATGTGGCCACCAGCCACATGACCACTATCCCTAATTTCTAAATAATTATTGCAATGATGCCTCAATGGTCAACTGTGGCCACTGTGAATCTTCTGTGGAAAACACTGTACAAAAGCCAGAAATCCAACATATTTTCTTTCCTCAGAGAACTACATTTGAGTAGGTCTTCAATGATATTGTATACTATTTTGGAAACTAGAAGGTTTAGCTGTAAAGGCAAGCTTTATAATACAGTATGAGGTAAAGTTTAGGATCTGATATGAAGTAAAGACTGAAAGTTCAGGATCTTGTCTGTAGACAGATTTGTCAGCTATGATACTGTTGATTATATTATATTTTCAATGTCTCAGAAACAGTCTCAAAAACTGTTTGAAATCAGCAAAAGTTTGACAATACATCTTTGGGTGTCTTTGTATGACTTCTACTAAGTTGCTTTGAAACTTTATAATAGTAGTTGTCCTACTTGGTTTCACCTTTTCCTTAACAGAACTTGCAAACAGATTTCATTTTTGCCATTTGAAAAGAATTTATTTCACTTAAATGAATATAAATGTGTGTGTTTAAGTATCTAAAACCCTACTCTGAATTTCAGGATCTTTGACAGTGAGAAATGCTACTTATACCTGGAGTAACATTCATATAGTTTTGAAGTATTTTCATTTAATGTAGTTTGGTTTGGTTTATGTAACATAGTTTTTTCTTGGAACATGGAGTCTCTATAGCTGTTGCATCATACTTTAAGAGTATTCAGTTACTGTTAAAAATTACTGTTAAGAATTCAGATCCTCAAAAGTATTTAGATTATTTAGTGTGAAGAAGAGAGAATTTGTACTTTATATTGCTGGTTCCCAGGAGAAGGGAGAGGAAGCTACTATGTCTTCTGTGTATTTTAACATTTTTTAAATTTTTTAAGCTTGAGGAGCAAAGACAATTAAAAAACACAGGGGCAGAGACATAACTTAAGATAAAAGTCTTACGATTGCTATGAAATGTTATTGAACTTGAGATGAAGAATATAGTATTTGACATTTATTTTAGGTAAATCCACTGAACCTTCACCGTAATTCAGACTGAAGTTGTCATTGCAAGTACAAAGATACAAGGAGAGTTAAGGTGGGAGGGACAAAGAGAATTCTTTGCTGCCAATCTAAATTAGACTTCATGGGTGTATTGGAACTGGCTGAGATGAAGTTAATTTTCCCCATAGCAGCCCTCAGAGTGCTGTGCTTTGTATTGGTAGTTGGAAAGGTGTGAATAACACAGCCGTGTTTTTGCTACTGCTGAGCAATGCTCACTCAGCATCAAGGCTGTCTTTCCAACGTTCTCCCCTCACCCCCAAAGGCCAGTAGGTTGGGGGTGGGCAAGAGCTTGGAAGGGGACATAGACAGGACTGCTGACCCAAACTGACCAAAGGGATATCCCATACCATATAATGTCATGCTCAGCAATAAAAGCTAAGAAGGCGGCTGGGGGGAGACACACATTTGATATTACAGCATTTGTCTTCTGGGGCAACCACTACGCATACTGAAGCCCTACTTCCCAAGAGGTGGCTGGACTTCACCTGCTGATAGGAAGTAGAAAATAAATATTTTGTTTTCCATTGCTTCCACATGCAGCCTTTGGTCTTTTTCTTTATTGAACTCTTTATCTTGATCCATGAGTTCTTTTTCATCTTATTTTCTCCCCCCTGTCCTGCTGAGGAAGGGAGTGATAGAGCAGCTTGGTGGGCACCTGGCAGCCAGCCATGGTCAACCCACTACAACTGGTCATTCTAAAAGCATCAAAAAGTTTTAGGTTAGAAGCAAACAAAATAATCCTTTTGAAAAAACAGTTGTAATACAGTTTTATTCTGAATTAATACAAAGTTCTTTTTAGATGAAAAACTTAAAACTAAATGTGAAAGGTATGTCTTTTTCTTTTTTTTACTTCTTCCATTAAGTAATTACAATGGAATAGTAGCTTATGTTAAGGGCTGCTTTTCATTGTTCTTCTTTTATTGATCTGCAACTTTTGAGACTTCAAATGTATCTAAAGGAATCTTTGAGAAGCACCCAAAGGAAAAATAAATCTGTAGAAGGGAAAAATAATCTATAGAAGGGGGACTCCCTTCCCCAACTAAACCCAAAACCCTTGAAGAGAAAAATGTACAGGAGACAGAAGTAGTGGACTGAATTAATTCTAACGTGCTCAGTGACGAAAGGAGACAAAGGATAAGAGGACAAGCTTTTCTTCCATGTCCAAATTTGAAAAATTGGAGGTGTTTCACAGGGATTGGGAAAATGTATGGTGGAAAATAAGAAGCCTGTGTGACCTATAACCAGATATTTAATTTCTTCATTTAGTGCTCAGATTTCATTTTTAAATGTTGTTTTGTTGCATGCATGTTGCATGCATGTATACATTGCCCAACCATTCAACTGCAGAAGCCCTTATCAGCAAATAATTTCTTAAAATAGCTTCTCTTCTTTGACTTATATGTTGCTTATGCATTACCTTTTTCCTGAGGCACAGAAAACAAGGAGAAGTTTTTAAAACAACAAATGCACTCACAAAAAATGATATAAAGTAACCTAGGAAGCTGATACTTATTCAAGTTGTATTGTGGCAACAGGTCTTACCTACTAACCTGCAAGGTTCTTTAGTCAGAGAAAAAGTCATCTTTGAAAGGTGATTGATGTGCATGTTGCTGAAGTTTTAAGTGTTGTTTGTATAGCTCTGTCATTAACTTCTACTGTCTGCCTTTCTTCATTGTCCAATATTCTCCCACCAATAGTACAGTGGAAGCTGTCCACCTTTTAAATGCATGATGGATGTTCCATAAATATGTTAGCATGGATGAATCAACAGCTGTTAGGCAAAAAATGAGATAACCATTTACTTCATGCAGCAGGCAGTTGTCAAGCAATAGTAATATCCTTTAGTCAATAGAAGAGTGCAAAACAGCTGTTGAAAGGTCTATGATAAACAGATGGCAAGAGCAGTGGAGTCAAGCTAGTATTGACTTAACCACCTTTATACTATTTCTCAAGCTGCATTCCTTGGGAAGGATTTACCCTGGAAAATAAGTTTAAAATTGACCTTTCTTCTTTACAGCAACTGCATATGATTGCCTACAGAAAACGTCCATAAGCTTTTTTAGTCAGGTGCTGTGCATGAATAGAATGAATGGACCAGTATTGGTATCAAGCAGGAAGTGGTTGAAAATTCAGTTCATTACTTGTGTTGCTAGACTATATAAGACTCTTTGGGGTCTATGTTTTTGGAGACTACACATGTATGTTTTGTAATTTTGAAAGAAATGTGCTTTATCTGTTTTTTTTTTTACAAAATGCAGGCTACTGTATTTCCAGAGCAATATGAAAAGGTAAGTTTCAGTGTTAGAACTGGTCTTTCCCTGAACCCTGAGGGTTTGAAGTTGATATGTCTTAGAGGTGATCTTATTAGCATGCAACATTCATTGCTCAAGGCTCATTGACCAACTTTCCTTTTCCATAAAAATATAATGCCAGATCCTACAGCAATATTCATTTACTCCCCAGGTAAGCTTTTGAATGATCTCTGTAAAACCAATTTGAATAACATCTGTTTCTGCTCCTGGTTTAGCTGGATACTAGCTAAAAGACTGAAGAAATTTAAAGCAGCATACCAAATTTAATTTTCTAACAGTTGTTTCTTTTGACTGTAATCAGCAATCACATTTTTTTAGACAGCATGTAGACATAGACATGCTACAGCTTATATTCCAATAAAATATAAATTAGCGATGCCAGTCTTGAGAAAAATGTGTGCTACATAGTCCAACAACATCACAAGCAGATACTTCAAACTACCTGACAATATCCTTAGGTTAGGTGTTGATTACCTGCATTTCCAAAAGTTAAATAAGGGGCTCAAAGGAATGGACTTCTGTGTTTGCACATCAGTATGAATTACTTCCTAGAAAATGTTTAGCCATCATGCTATGCTTTTATCAGAGGTTTTAATTCTATTTTAGGCTTTATAATTACCACTATAAATTTGCTTTTATTTATTTCAACTAGTTGTATGAAAAAATGACATTTAAATATCATTTAGTCAATACAATAAGCTTGCATTAGTTAATTTATAATTTGGATACTAAAATAAAAAAAAAAAAAAAATCCAGCTAGTTGGAGCTTCCTGCATGTGGAAAATATGTAAAAGACGACCATAGGGCTGACATTCTTACACTTATTAGTATTGTACTCTCCCAATAGTACAGCAAATGTCAGCAAAGCTATTCAGTAATTACATATAGGTATAAGAATCTCTTTGGGATAAATTAATGGTGGGCAATTCATTTGTGTAAACATGTGTATGCAGTATTGTTTTATATATCCTAGGATATGTGAGAGTCTTTCACAGGAGTTTAAGATATGATCTCAGCTCTACACAAAGCCTTGTGGTTTTCTGAATCAGCAGTTAATGTTGAGATCGGTGATCCTTACATGTCTGAGATGCCATTGGATTCTTCTGCTTGGGCACCAAGTTCCACTGTAAAGTCTTATATAAACTCTGCAAACAAAGTGTCTCCATATTTTAACACAAAGTATTATTGTACAAAAAAATCCCAAACCAAAAACTTCATTGAAATTGTGCTTGATATCTTTTTACATCAGTGTTGTTAATACAATTTTGAAAATAGATGCTTACTTCTCACTTAGATGTAACTATCTCTAATACTTTCCAAGGCTTGGGGTTGTGTTAAATCAGTGTCACTGTCATCTTGCAGCAGGATACAGGCTTTTTTGCATTCTTGAAATGAATCATTCACTTGGAAGCTGCCACATTTGCAGTGGAATTTATGAATGCACTACTTTGTCAAAATTCCTATGTAATTCAAGTTTCTTTAATCTTCTTTCTGAAATTTCAAACTCCCTAAAGGGTGCTACTGGTAAAAACATCAAAATAAAATACACAGTATGGTTAGATGACTTCTGCACTGTATTTTGCAATTGTTAAAGTGATTCCCTTAAAAACTCTGATTGCTCTGACAGCCCTCTATAGCTATACTTAATTTCATATTAATTCTGTAGCTTCAAACAAAGCAAAAATCTGTCAAGTTCTGAATAATAATAATAATAATCTGTTTCATTAAAGCATACATTACTTTATCCCTGTGCTAAAAAATATGGATGGATTTTTTTCATATCCATCTAGAGAAGTTGATGTGAGTTGGAAAGATGATAAATTTTATTTTGCTTTTGCTAATGAGTGTCAGTGGTCAAAGTTTTAGTGTGAAAAAAGGTCTGTAGTAGTCACATGATAAGAATTTCACTTTTTAATTTCCCTGGAATTATTTATTACTGAGTATTGTTTACCTTTCTGTTAGAGGTAGGAGTACCAGATGGTTTTTATCCATTCTCTCAATCAATTTTACTTAATGGCCCTTGATCATATACAGATGACTTTCTAGTTCTATCATTTTACAAATGAAATACTTTCCTCCTCAGATAAGATGTTGAAATACAAGACTGACATTCCACTCAGAGAACCTTTTGCATATACACAAGTTCATTGTGATATCTGTGAAGGCAGCTGTCTGTGTTTGGTATTAATAACCTACCATTGACATGACTGAAATCTTATTTAGCAAAAAGAAGCAACAAATTGAAGCCACAGATGTTTTTTTTTTTCTCAAATGCCACAATCAGTACTGGAGTTGTTCAAGTGTTTATTCTGTTCTTTGGGTCTGCATATAATTCCTCTCTCTTAACTTTGATAAATCTTTTATTTACTTGTATGTTGATGACACTGCCTTGCTGCTATCTGATAAGGGGACTGGTAAGATTAACACTATTCTTCATGCTGAGCTAACAGAAAGTAACAAAGTGACTTCATGAAAATGAAGCTAATACTCAATTTAGATAAGACTTCTGGAGTATTGTTCACTCCTTGACTTCTGCCAAGGAGGAAGATTTTCAGATGAATCCAGACAAGAACACACAGTAACACAACAAATTTTACCAAACACCTTGCAATATCAGGTTTGGCCTTTTTTTTTCCTTTTAAGTTTATCTAATAACAAGACAACAGCAAAGATGACAGTACATGTTTATTTATATGTTACCCATATAGAGTTAACCTCTTCCAATTTTTTTTTTTAACCCATTGGCTTTAGAAGATTTTCATACCTTTTATATCATTAGATTTGAATATCTCTTATGAGTGCTTGTTTATAAGGCAGAGTTAGTGCCAAATCTCCCTTTATATATTTCCTATGTACATGTTTGCACTGGATAAAAAGGGATGTTTCTTCTAGACAGAGCAAACAATGTTCTGTAGAACTATCTGTAGTTTATTATTTTTGTATGTTAGTTTTCTAGATAAAAACTGGGTGGACTGATAGGTTTTTGGAATAGTAGTCTTACTGAAATCATGTGTAGCCTTGTGTCATGGTTTCAGCTGGGATAGAGGTAATTTTCTTTCAAGTAGCTGGTATAGTGTTGTGTTTTGGGTTCAGTATGATAATATCGTTGATAACACACTGATGTTTTCAGTTGTTGCCAGGTAATGTTTATACTAAGTCAAGGATTTTTCAGCTTCCCATGCCCAGCCAGCAAGAAGGCTGGAGGGCCACAAGAAGCTGGGAGGGGACACAGCCGGGACAGCTGATCCAAACTGGCCAAAGGGGTATTCCATGCCATGTGACGTCATGCCTAGTATATAAACTGGGGGGATTGGGGGGGGGGGGTGGGGGTGTGTGCATCGCTGCTCAGAACTAATTGGGCATCTGTCAGCAAGTAGTGAGAAATTGCACTGTGCATCACTTGTTTTGTATATCCTAATTCTTTTAGTATTATTATTATTGTCATTTTTATTATTATTGTTGTAATTATTATTATTTTCTTCCTTTCTGTCCTATTAAACCGTCTTTATCTCATCCCACAAGTTCTATTTTTTTCCTGATTCTCTCCTCCATCCCACTGAGTGGGAGAAGTGAGTGAGCGGCTGTGTGGTGCTTAGTTGCCAGCTGGGGTTAAACCATGATACCTTGAAATTCCATATTTTCTGGGTGAAATGAACCTTAGAAGGTTCAGTGGAGTCAGTACATATCGGGCAGCTTTGCTGCTATTGCACATTAAAATTTGGTAGTGTGTGTTAGTAAAAACCTGAATGTTGTAGAGAATTTAGAAAATTTCTTACAATTTTTCAAGCCATTTTCCATATATGAAACAGTCAAGTCTGTATGTTAGCTTGAATTCTTTCCCAAATCTTATCAAACTGGATTTTGTGGAGTATATGAATCAATCAAATTAACAGAGAAACTTGGTGAAAGTCAAGCTTAATTCAGAAAAAAATATGTCATTGCAAGTTCTACAGTTCTGGGTCTTTCCTGGAGTGTCACTCTTACCTAATTCTGTAGACACAGCCTTCAGTAATCTTGAAAGAGAAAATAATAAATGACTAACTGTAAAAGTTCATCAGTGGGTCTAAGAAAAAAAAAAACAAAAACAACACCTTTTTTCAAAACCTCAAAAGCATATTTGAATTAGGCTTTACTCTTACATAATGACTTAAGCAGAATAATTTCTTTATCATGGGTGTCATGATGTGTGAACTGACAGTAGTAACATTTCAAGTGCATGCTGTCAGCCTCTGGGTATTACTACCTTTCACCTAGCCCCTCACCAAACGCTTTCACTGTATGTCACCTGACAGGCAATAAGCTGTTAAGTTTGTATGGTCTATTTTGCTTATCTCTAATATAAATGAATGACTCAGAAAATCTGTGAACTTCTATTTTTATGATGTAAGTGAAGTACTGGGACAGAAGTCACAATAAATATGAAAATAAAACTGCCTTTGAATATGTAGTATAACTCACTAAAAAGATCCAGAGATAGCAATAAATGTGAAATGACTATAAAGAATGTGATGAAGGTCATTTATTGCAACCACAGCTGCCTGCATTGTGCTAGATATACACATTATATGCATAAATACATAACAATATTTTATGTATCATATGTAAAGCAAGGATAGTATGTTTCAGAAACACCTTCCAGCTAAGCAGACACAGATTGATATAAGAAACATATCAGAAAAACATGAAAGAAATAGTTAAATGTTTCAGAACTGGTGAAAAAGCAACTCAAAGCACACCAGTTATGAAATCAATATAATAGTTTACCTGTGTTAAAGAAATGTCACTAATGAGATGCATTCATGTTTACTCACATAATAAAATGCTTAGGTTTGCCTTGGACAAAATGTACAATTTTTGCACCTAGAAAGTCTATACCTATAAATTAATCTTCTTTTTTCTTTTTCTTTTTTTTTTTTTTTTTCCTCAGGATGTGCTAAATTTTTTAGGTTCATCTAATCCCCCATTCAGTTCAAGGTGTGCTGTTCCATCTGCATACCCATCAGGCTGCATGCATAGCCCAAATACACTGGCACCTCTCAAAGGCTATAAGCGAAGAGACAGAACAGCTGCTAGAAGGCCTCTGTGAAATAATAAATCAGCAACAGGTGCTCCAGGCATTCAGGAACAAGAATGGAAATCAGGTTGCAAATTAAATACTTCTAGGAGGAAAACAGCAGAAACAAAGCAAGCTGTTTGTAAGACAATGGAAAGAAACTGCGCTTTGCTTTTGGCTTCTATGAAACTAAAATTGGCAAAGAGAAGTAAATCAGCACAGCTAATGAGTAAAGTTGCAGGGAGACGACTTAAAAATAAATGTAATGCCTCTGCATAAACTGACCATCTTTATTGATCAGTAAAGATCAGTGAATAAAGATCAGAATAGTGAAACAATTCAATTACCTGTGAAAACAGCTTGATATCCCTTGTATTTTCCAGGGAAAGGCCAAAGAAACAGACAGAATACATCACCAGTATTTCTACTAGATTTCAGGAAAGTCATATTCTTTGGACTGTAGGATTATAGTAAAGCTCTGGTTTTGCTCTTCTATTGTTTAAATTCTTTCTCCCCATGACTAAAATTAAGAGTATTCCTAGCTTATCAAAGTTTGCCACTGCTGTGTCTCTTCAGGATTTTCTGTTCTTTTGGCCTCTTCTGGCAATCTTTGTGCATGTAAAATGAGTCTGAAATCAAACGTCAAAGGAGACAATGGAGCTAAAAGAGTTTTAAGAACACCAGAACTGCAGAATCAGTTTTTTAATTAGATACAATTTTTGGGGGGTTACTTCACCTTTGCTTTTTCTTTTTTTATTTCCCATCTTACATCCTGGAAAATGCAAGAAATTCACAGATATGAGTCAATTTTAATTGCTGCTTTATTGTTAGGTGGGTTTCAGTTGATATTTACGGTCTTGAATTTAAGAACTGAAGGTGTTGTTGAGAGTGAGAACTAACTCTTTAAAAAAAAAAGTTGAGTGAGAGAGATCATGAGAAAAATTGCTCTTACTATTACCTGTAGCACTTTGGAAGCTCTAACTGGATATCAAGACAAGACAGCTCAGTTGCACAAACACACAGAAGTAAGCCCCAAACAGCTTACAAACCCTGTATGAAATAAAAAGAGAGAACATACAAATAGAAGAGGATGGAAGTGTATAAAGAAACAGAGCACAAATATTGAAAAACTCTTGGTACCCCAGAAGCCTAAATAGTAGAAGTAATTTTTAAGCAGCAGGGTATTTGAAAGAGTAAATTGAGGCATTTGTACATTTACTAACAGTGAGTTCCTTTAAAGTAATAAGAGTAGTGCAGTGAAAAATATGATTTTCAAACAGACAAAAATTTATTTGAATAAAACCTGTAGGAGGCCAGTATCCTGGGTCATATAAAAAGAAATGAATGAGTTACCAGTAAATGAAGTATGTGTAGCAGGTACAGGGTAGGCTGGCTGGCTACAAAGGAATGAAAATGAAGATAAGTGGCCTGTTTGCGAATCATAGAAAAAAATCATGAAACAGTGACAGAAAGGTGACATGGATGATAGACAGGTATTCGGAGTGGGTATAACATATAATAAGCCTGTATAATAATCTTTCACATCAGCTTCAGAGGAATAGTGGGGGGAAAACGAAACGAAACAAAACAAAAAAACCAGTCCCTTCTGCTTTTTCTCCCTACTTCCCCCAGATCTTGAAATGACGGTCAACCAGATATTTACACACTATTGCTGTTTAGCAACTTTCTTCCAAGGGTCATGACCCAGACATGACCCAGGCACAAAACATTTAATACTTATTCCAAAGTCACCAGTACTTTTTTTAAATAGCAATAGTTTGCTGGATTTTTAAAAACGTATTTCTACAGCATTTGTGTGTATATCATATTTACATCTACATACTTTATTATCTAAAAAAAAAATCCTTCAAGTGTAATTTCTTTCTTTGTTTACTTTCCTGTTAAAATACTTAGTGATTCCTGATGAACAGTAAGAAAACAGTTGTGGTTTGTTTTTTTTTTTTTTTTAATTTGTTTCACCCTCTGTGATTTACCTAAGCAAGAAGAAAAAGTTAATCCTTTATAAACTGGGAAATATGGCACTCATTTAAAAAGTCATTTCTTGTTTTAAAATGTTGCGACTAGAAAAACAGCCAATGCCCTTCAATGTCCCAGGATAGTAGTAGCAGTGCATAAAGAAATTAGAGCCCAAAGCAGCTCATAAGGTGTTTAACATTGCTCTGTAGATCACTGACTGGCAGGGCTATCAGAACCAGATATTTCAGACTCTGACTGGTATATTTTATTAGTTATATATAGTGTGCAATAGTTACATCCAGTCTCTGCACATAAAGTCCATTCATCATCATAGAATGTTTTCTCTCTGCAGCTGAATTGTGCTTATATGCTTTGTCTGTACTTATTATATTTTCTGTATAGCTAAGATCTAATGTGTAGTCATGTGTAATCATATACCAGGTTCTACATCAAAATGAAAAAAAATGTTGCAAGACATCTACACACTTAAATGCCTTTCTTCTGGGAACTATGCTTGAGGAGAGCTTTTGGCCTGCTTGTGTAAACACCGGTGGAAATGTACTAGCAAGTTAAGTCTTCTCAGAGTGCGAGTTTCCCTTGATCTGGTCCAAATTCCAGTTACAATTATGAAGGACCTTGGAGTAAGCCTTGAAACTGGAATTATTATGCTGTTGATTGAGTACCAGGTTGTCAGTGGTGAGTGTTTGAAAGATGGCTATTGTTGCAGTTCCTTTCTGATTTCCTGTTTCATGTACTTGGTGAAGAGAAATGCTTGAAATCACCACAAGGCAGTTTGAAATTTTATGCACAGGTTATCTCATGTAGCACAATTCCTTAAACAGTGGCTGGCAAAACACTGTTAAAAATCTGTTAAAGATAAAAGGCATTGTTATGCTCCCTAAATATTGCGACTATGATGTACTCTTCTTGCTGTTTTTTTAAGTACTCTTATAGGTTCAAAACATACTCTAATGTACGCCCTGATACTGTATTGGTAAACTAAGAGGATTTTCTCCCCCCCCCCCCCCCCCCATCCCCCCCCCCCTCATTTTGCTGTTTCTTTTTGGTTAATATTCATTTGGGATATCTAGGTTTGGTAGTGTGGGGGTTTTTTTCTTTTCTTTTTTTTTTTTTACAACCAAAAATTGATCTTACTTTATAAGCAGCTTTAAGATGCATATTTTAATTGTTTCAAGGAAAGTTAATAAATAAAGTAGACTTCATATTGGGGTATAAATGAATACCCTGATGCACCTTTACATACATTAAGCAACTTTTTCCCTCTCTTTTCCACCAGGAGCAATCTCTGATAGTAAGAATTTGCCCTGTAAAACTGTTGGTTGTGGGATTTTGATTTTTTTTGTTCTTAATTAGTAGTTTGTTTGTGCCTGAAAGGATAATCATGAGAAAAGACATGATTGCATGTGACAAAACAAATTTTAAATAAAATTCTAGAGAGAAGTGTGAAATATTATAATTTCTTCATAAAGGGTAACTCTAAGAGGTGTTTGGTTGGGGTTTTTTTTGTTTTGTTTTGTTGGGGTTTTTTAATAATAATGTTTTAAAATAGTATATACATGGAATAAAACCCTACATCAACCAAATTAGGATATGGGGACATAACATCTGAGATGTTGAGCAAATATATCTTAAAGTCCTGACCCTGACAGTGGTTGAGGCATAATAGTCCACGGTAAAGAATATTATATGTCTAAAGAGACTTCCCAGAGGAGATGCTGCTTCTTGTCTCTACTACTTAGTAATGACTTATGCCCTATAACTCATATTCTAATTAGCCACATAAATGTTTAATTTTTCTTCTGCTGTGATGAAAAGTTGATTGTTCTGCTGAAGTCTTTGGAATTACATGATGTAAATCATAAAGAACTGAGACTACAGTCTTCTTTGTACTTAATATAACCTCTGCTTTTATTTTCCCATAAGCCTTTCTCAAGTTAATACAAAATATGATTATATATTTCTTTTGAAGACATAACAGGAGTGAACGTCTTTAATGACATAATTTATAACTTCTACCTAGTATTACTTGTTAAACTTCAGATTGAGATAATATCCTGGTTTAATACTCTAACCTTCAAGGAAAAACAATGTTTTGCACAGTTTGAGAGCTGCTAGTCCAATACTGAGCATAATATGTAACTAGGGGTAGCAAAAATCATTCTTTCACCTGTTGTCTTTGCAGTGACTTGCATCTGTTCACCAGTAAATAAGTGTGACCCTGACGAACAGTTGCCTAAATGACTTGAAAGGGTTTTGCCAAATGTGGCAAGACATACAAATGCTAGGACCCAAAGTTTTCATGATATATAATGGAATGATTTCAAAACAGAGAGGTTACTTTAGATAGTAAATGAACCATCAAGGGATATTTACTGGGGAAAAATACTCCTTGCAAAGGAGAAGCTAATGGAGTGAGTAAACAAAATCAACATCCTTTCTTCCTCTACAAGTTTATATTGGCTACATGAAGCAGCAGTGGATTTTAGAAGTAAATTATTTGTAATATCCCACCATCACTCAGTAGCTGGAAAATTCCTTAATTTAGTGAAACTGCATTTGAAGAGTGCTTTTTATGGCTTTTGAAATTATGGCTTTAATTATTGATCAGACATTTCAGCATGGTATCCATAAATGCAACACATTAATTACTCTAGGAGTTAGCTGTGGAGTTGAAAAAAAAAGCTGAATAGATTTAAGCCTCTGCTTTACACACAACAGGTGGTGCCTGCCTAATTATTGTAAGCTCTAAATAGTGTGATGATGGTCACCAAAGGAAATGAAATTAGTTAGCCAGATAGGAGAAGCATTTTGGTCCTTTCCATAAAATATAACATACGTTGTTGGCTCTTACATCTGTACATCAAACTAGTTCATATAATCCAATCTGTGATAGATCTTGATGCTCTATATGCACAAACGTGCTGTAATCTCTTAAGTACATAATATAACTCATGTTTGTAATCCTGTTTGACAGAAAGTGTATCTCTTATTTAATGTTCCTTAAAGTATTTTTGTATTACTTATTCACCCTGTTCTAGTATAACTCCCTACTGAAACCCTAAAGAACGGTTAGTAGAGTAAGTTCCATTAAAGTTGGACAGTATGTTAATATATTCTGCCTCTGTATGCTCTTGTTTAATAATGCATGCCATCTCATCCTGGCGCATAGCTTATTCTCTCCTCAACTTAACATTTGTTTATGAATTTTATAACAGAAGTTCTTCATTTGTTAATCCATTTTGCACAGCAACCTGAGAGACCCCTTATTTCACTGTGTGCAGCATGTGCCAGAAAGCTGTCCTTTGAGATAAACTGTACAAATACTTCAGAACTTCTGTAATGATGCAGAAGGTAGAACAATCCTGCTCTGCTAGACCTTTCTTTTTCATTACAATATGTCTTTGAATAAGATTTATTTGGATTTTGTTAAGAAAATGGCAATATATTTGCCTCTACCAGGAATAAGTAAATGAGATGATTTCTTATTTCCGTAAATTCAAATTGGTCTTGATTTCTTCATATTAATTCTTTTCTTTTCTTGTTCTATTTTTCCCCCAGTGTTGACAGTTCTTTGATGAATACTTCATGGTCATGTATAAGTATGTATAAAATATATTAAAAGAGAAATGTTGGAGTGGAATCATAGTTGTAAAGTTGATAGTTACAGGAATGCAATAATTTTGCTGATTAAATTGTGCTTATTACTTCTGATATACTTGCAGCAGCCTGAACTTTTTGTCAATTCAATATTTCTACTTTCAGATGTAGGTTAGCGTGTCAGTCTGTGCTCTACTATCAGAGTGAGATCCAAAAGATTATTAAAGTTGAAGACTAGAATTTCTTGCTTTTAAATGCCTAGACTCAAGGAAAAAGTCCCAAACCATCCTCTTCAGTACACAGGGTCATTGTGCAGTGCATGCAAAATTTCGCTTTGAAATGAGATCCAAAAATACAGTTCCCTGACCAGAAAGGGTCTGAAGTCTGTACAGCTATCAGGGTCACTGTCATGACTTGTGCTGGACAGACCAGGGAGGAGTTGTGGTGAGTTCGGAATTCCCTCAGGCTAAATTAAGGGGAAGCAACACCAAAAGATCAGTTGAACATTTTATTTATGGCAGAAGAAACCTAAACCTGGGAGGTGTAACAGTAGGTGGCAGGGTTTCTCACAACAAGAATTGGCATGAAACTGTGTCAGTAAACCTTATAACACGTGGTAATCATACATCTTCAACATAAATTACAAGCCTTGCTTATCTGGGGATCAGTTCAGGGAAGAAAATAAGGAGATGCCTCCTGCTGAGTCACGAGGTTCAGAGCGGACCCCCTTGCTTTCTAGACTCTTTCTCAAAAAGGAGCCCAGGGGCATCTGGATCCACTGCTTGTCCCAGACTTGGTCAACAGTTTATGTCTAAAGGGATGGGGTGTAGGAATTACGGAAAAGAGAGAGAATAGAAAGATTTCACCATTCCTGGGTCCAGCATCAGTCCAGTCAGCCAAGGGTCCAGTTCCAGACAGCACACACACATGGGGCTTCAGTTTGTGCCCTTTTATCATCTCCTCACTCCTCCTTCAGGCAGGCACTCAAACTCATTCGGCTAATTAGGTGTCATGCGCGCGGTTTGTGATTCCAGAACCTTCGGGCAATGGGTTGGTGGGTTTGGGGGTCCTTTGGGGAGTAACTTCTCCCTCCCTGCAGACATGACCGTCCTTTGACCTCTGGCCATGCACAGTCAGCTGACTTGCTCAGCATATCAGAACACCCTGTGGCTGGCTGATGGTCTGTGCTGATCTGTGCTGATCAGCTTCTCACCTGTGGTTCGTTGTTAGGCAGAACTTGCCCCACCACAATGTTTGAGTCATTAACTCTTTCAGTCTCTCACGCTTGCTAGAATAAGCAATAGTTAAGGGGCAGATAAGAAGGCTGCAGCAGAACTGTGATCACTTCCCAAAGTGAGTTTCTCATTTTGTTACTCTCGTGATAGCCACCTTATATTGAGGGATGTACTAATAAGATCCAAACAGGTCGTGAGTTGTTTTTTCCCTTCTTCCCTGCCCTGAAGAAATTTCTGTTGCTGGAAGCTACAGTATAAAGCCTGACAGTAGAACAAATAGTTTCCAATAGCCTTAATTATGTAAGATGTTTCCTTAAATAAAGTGTCAGTTATTTGTTTGCTTGATCTCTTTAATATTGCTTATCCTATTGGTTTAAAAGCAATTTAATTGTAGCCTGGTGAGGTAAGGCCCCTTAAAAAGCTCTGTTTTCTGCTTGTTTTTAAAAGCCTTATTTTGAATCCAATCAGTTTTCAAATAGGTTTTTGCAATGAACATTGGTTTAAAAAATTTACTAAATGGCTTTAGGCTACCTGCTCTAAACACAAGGGATTATAAGATGTTATTTCAACTATGGCTGAGTTTCATTGTTTCTTTCAACCACCTATGGCTTTCAGATTATCTAGAGAAGCAAGTCAATTCCCCTGTTTCTTCCAATCAATACTTAAATGTTCTTAGCACTGGGCTTTGATTTGTATATTTTTCCCTTTTATTGTTAAGTCATCATATTAGATTCCTATTCTGATTTAGTATTAATATAATATTAGATACAATACTTTTACTGAAGTGGCTGTATAATGGAAAAATGATGAAGTAAATTCAGTTTGGTTTATGTTCAAATATTTTATATTTCAAAATGTTTTCCCTGCTATTAATATAAATTGTCAAAAATATTTAGGACCTTTCTGAGTGGGTTGAAATAAAAAATTGTAAAGCTTTGCTTTAAGTTTAAATGTTTTCCTTTATTATTTTCTGTCTGTAGATGAAAATTGCTTTAACTGTTGTCCTACAAACTTCAGTTCCTTCTGTTTGTCTGAGTCTTTCTTATCAGTATTGATCATAAAAAAAATAATGAAACAAAATCTTCCAAAAAGCTTCTAAAAGTAGTGTTCACAAAACTTCAAAAGCTGGCTAGGACAGTCATGGAAAGTTAACTTGTCTGAGAAGAGCTGATTTTGCAGTTACCTCAACCTGTGTATGTATTCCTTATCAATAAACTGTCTATGTATGTTTGCACAACTATATTAACTTGGACTGAAAAAGAGATATATCAAAACACCTCTGTACCTCTACATAGACTGAAGAAGGTAGATAGAATAAGCACTTAACCACTGGTTTCTGATGGAAGAACCTTGTAACTGATTACTGGGTGGTTTGGGTTAGGTTGGGGTTTTTTTACTATTAGGACTTCAGTGTTATTAAATACCTTGTAATGAAACATATTTAGGTTTTGTGTTTTCTATTTATCAATATTTTTACCTTCAAGGAAATAATAAATAGTGAACAAAAGAAAAAAAAAAAAGAAAAAAAGAACACAAACAACCCCAAACCCAAACAAAACACAAATAAATGGTCTGGAGCCAGAAATTTGTCTTGATTATCCTTATAACGCAATTCTGAAGACAAGAGTGGCTAGTTTCCAATTGATTAACTGTACTTCTGGGATTGCCCCTGCTGTTCAAAATGAGTCTTGCCTTGGGGTGACATAGATCACTGAAATATGCTTCTTAGTGATGCTAGCAAGCCACAAAATCACTAATTAAAACTAAAAATCTATTTTTGTGTGTATAATAAGGTTTCTTAGTATCCCTTGCACGCTTCAAGAATCAGAGAAATGCTTGAACATTCTTTCATTTGCATCTTTATAGCCCACAGTGTATTCAATGTTTTTTTCTTTCTGAGGGTATAACAGAAGTCACAGAATTAGTAAAAGGTATTAATTCCATATGGATGTTTGGATCACCTGTTTATTTCTAAAAATTTTGGAAAAACACAATGCAGAAAACAATTGACCTAATAATTTTTTCCGCAAGAAGTATATTGAACAGGAGGTGATGTGAAGTGAAACCTTAGCCAACTTTCTCTGTATATAATTCTTCCCCAGACTGGCTAAATAAGCTGACACTCTTCCTTGGGGAAGCTATGAAATGACAGAAACTGCACAGAGACCCCAGTGCCTCAAGCATAGATACTTGGCACTTCTCCTGTTGGTGAAGTGAGGAGATGCTGTTACTAAGGCAGCTGGCCCTGCTACACACAGAGAACTCCATGATTTGTATGTATGACTAGAAAAGTTGTGAGATGGTCTAAATTACTTTTTATAAAATTCTTAGTGCTTTATAATGGACAAGCAAATCATAGAATCCACTTTCAAAATGTCTGTTGATTTTCCAATACTGTTTGCTTTCCAGCAGATACATGTTCATTAAGATAATTAACTTGCAAAGCATACAGGAGTATGTGGCAAGATGACCTGCAAGCATGCAAGTCATGAGCAGTGTAAATCAAACAGAATGGGCTGATCAGTGCATTCCTGTTTGTTACATGGAATACATTTGCTAAAACTGTAGAAACATGCTTTGCCATCAGAAAGATAACTTACGTTCCCATGAGACAGAAAAATTCAGCTGGTATTCCACTATACTTAGACCACTAAAATCTCACCAAAAATAAAAAATAAAATTGAAAACAAATTTGGTATACAGCATTATTTTCTTGACTTGCATGTATGCCCACACAGAGAATAGGGAGAGTCATTATTTCATACTTTTGAGTCATCATTTTATGTTACTTTGTAAAGGCACACTGGAGATCATAGTAAGCAAAATTTGCCAGTACATTATCATCTAACATTCAGAACCACTAATCACACAAAAAGTAGGAGAATGTATGCAGTAAAGAAAAAGGAATAGATACCAGTTGCGGGTTAGAGAAGGTGGATTTTTTTGTGAGTGCATTGAACTCTACCCGAAGCAGTAAATTCTAAAGTTATGTCCAAAGTGAGTCAGCAGATCTAAGTTAGTTCCTTTTTGAACATACAGAGTAAAATCAGTGATACCAATCAGTGAAAGATCATGGCAATTTCTTTTGCATTTTGGTCAAGGACAATTTAGAGTTCATGGCTGAAGACTATTTTTTAACCATCCTTAGTTTAAAGATTTAAAGCTTTCATATATCACGTTGGAATTCTAAACTATTCACATCTGCTGTTGTGGCATATGGAAAGTAGGCTTTTCTGTGAAAGAAAATACCAACCTCTGAAGCACAGTCTCTTTCAACAGCAAGCCTAAGTCAGTTTCCTACTGGTGGTTCTCAATATACGTCCTTTCACCAGTTTTCAAACATTGCAATGTTGGTAAAAGCCCTAAAGGAGTAAATAGATCTAAAAAGGGAAGTAAAGTCCACCCTAAATACTTCCCTTCCTCAGCTCAAGCCATCTACAGTTGTCCTGAAAAAAGATATTAAAGATTGTGGGAATAGGTAATCTTTCTGACTCAAGGGTTACTATTTCATCTCTTAGACCTACGCAGCCTCATTGAAATAAATCTCCTCAGCTTTTACTGTGAAGCATAAAAAGTCAGTGCAATAGCACCATGTACAGACTTTCAACATTTACTGGTTTTTTTTGGTTGTATATTTGCTAATACAGTCTACATATTCTTAGATTTTTTTTCATTTTAATTTGAAACATTTTTTTGAAAATATATTTGTTAAAATAGGCATTTTTTTTTTTTTCCTTGAAAACAGTACATTCAACTATTTAAGACAGAACTCCAATTATCCCTGTATTTTCTGGTAAAACACTGTCCATCTTGTCAAGGCTTTTTCCATAATCTTTGCTTGAATTGCCATTAAATTATTTCAGTTGGGATACTGAACTGGGGTTTTTTTGGACAAGTATTTTTATTAGTCCACTTATTAAGCATTTTTCCAACTAATATTTTTAGCTCATTTGAACTTTTGGTCTTTTCAGTATGTTGTGGTTGAGAATAGCATTCTTTGTGTTGGTATTTCAATTCAATGCCTTTCCATCAGATTTCTCTATTCATTTTAAACAAGTTCTAGGTTTGAAAAAAAAATCTTAAACTTTTATTGGTAGATATAATTATCATCATATCTGCTTATAAATCATCAACAAAGAAGAACTTTTACAAGTTGATTTGTCACAAAATCTTCTGGTTTAATTTATTATTCAATGTTTCTTTCCTCCTCTTCTTTCTTTTTTTCTTTGCCTTGTATCAATCAGGGTGGGGAGAGAGGTGGTGTGTGGTAAATTCTTCTCTGCCATTCCCTCATTGTATTAGTTTTAATCTTGTAAATAAAATGCCCTGGCTGAATAAATCCCCGGTCTTCATAACATCCTGAAGTCAAAAAGGAGTCAGGATGTCAAATACGTATGACTTTGACAAGGATGACATTTCATTAGAGGATATGTAATTGAAACCTTTCTCAAGCAATGGGATTTTCATGATTTCCAGGGCCGCCGGTAAAACCAACAAACAGAAAATGACAAAAGCATCTAACTTGGCATTGGATGGCACTTGTATGTTTTTCCCACAGCCCAGAATCTTTGTGAATTCTACAAGGTTCAAACTTAGTCTCATATGAGAAAAGTCATAGCTGCTGAGCAATTATATCCGTCTCTGCCATTGTATAAGTGTAAAGATGTTTCAGATGTGATGAACTTTTTCTGTTAGATAATGCAGTATTGTGCCATAAAATTGATAGCTACCTGGACTAATTTGATGTATGTCTGACCATGTTTTTTAAAATATTCCACCAAGGAGGGTGTAATGTTTAATACTAAATTTAGTTATATGAAGATAGTTGATGTCACACAGGGTTTCTGATTTAGTAGGGTAATAAAAATACATTGAAATCTCAATACAAATTTGTTATACTTTGCAAAACATAGCAATTGCAATGTACAATTCAATCACAATACTAATGTGATTCCTATTACCAGTCTCTATCATGTGCTCCCGGTCACAATGTTAGGTGTTCCTAGTCACCGGGAAGGAATAGGAGGGTTGATGCCAACTCAAGCCCGTTTCTCTCTTCAAAGTTCTTTTGCTGGTTGTCTGGTTTTATACTCTGTGTTGGGCTGAGTATTTACTCTCCCTATGCTGGTCTGGCTTACTCAGGGAGACATTCATACTCTTAATGAGCTCAGGGCGAAACATTTACACCACCAGTTGATAGCTGCTTATCTTAAACAAAGGCCTTCTGTTCCCTTTGTGTTGAGATCAACATCAGCTTCTTTGCAACAGCTGTGGTCCATCACACTCTACATTATTCCCTGAGCCTCACAAGCACATCACCCTTGCCCACCTCCTCTAAGCCTTATTCCGTTTTAGGGGTTTATTGATCAGTCACAGTGTGAGTCAAGCAGAGGAAACTGAAAAAGGTAGTGAAATAAAATACAGAAGTAGCATATAGAGAAATATAGAGCAAACTATATAATCATCTACTCATGGAAAAATGAAAGTGCATTAAAAAAAGGAAAAATTAATGCTTTTCTAACATTCCATCTTTTTCAAAATGTTTAAAATTAACAAACTGGGTCAAATCAAAAGTTGATTTCAAAACATTTCCACCATACTTAACTTTTAAAACAATTAAAAAATATAATAGAAGTGCAAAAGAATTAAGATCACAGAAATGAAATTAAGTAATTTGAAAAATAAGAAAAAAAATGGGAAAAATAGGCAGTGAGAATTAGAATTAGGGAAAATCAGATTTTGGTATCAAGAGCTGTAGAATTATACTTGCTTCTCCACTTTAAATTAGTGAAAGCATGTCTCTATGCTGGTCTAAGGATAAGTGCTTACTTGGGCTCACTGACTCCATGTTGTCCCTTTTCAGGTGCTACTTATTTTTCCATTGGGTAATAGATTAGGCACATTAAGATTCTGGCTTTAAGCAACAGCTTTGTCCTGTTTATGCTTAGGAAAGAAACATCAATCACATTCACCCCACAGCTCTGTAACATCTACTTGTGTCTCACTAGCTTAGCACAAACTTGATGCATTTTGTAGAGAAGGGTATTATTCCCAGTGGTGCCTTCCTATCATTGTGGTCTTTCCTGACTAACTTGGGAAAGCTCACTGCATGCATTCAACACTACCATGCAATAGGAAAAGCTAATTTTGGCAGCATCTATTATTTGGAAATTTGTAATTATTTCTTTGTTGAATGTTAAACTTTTCTTGACTTTTATGTGTCTATGAAACACTGTAATGAAAAGTAATATAGGAAATATTGTCCAGCATAAATGCCCTACAATGATACATCATAATTTTTTTCTGTTTATTTGGGTGGCATTAGTGTTCATATAGTATCAAATAATATTTTTCATATGATCATCTTGCCAAAAAACTCCACAAACCTTTCTATTTGCTGTCAAGAAGAGACAAAGAGCTGAAAGACTGAGATAGTCTTACCTCTAGAAATACAGATCAAACATAAAATCTGTTGACTTTTTTTTTTTTTTTAATCTGAGAAAATGTTACTTCTGTTGCTTGGAAAAAGAGGAAAAAACTTGGAAAGAAGACATAGCGGGATCTTCTGGAAGGCATATAATTTTTTCATGTGCATAATTATTTTACATAAAATTTTTCATATGTGGTACTTCAGTTGAGCAGAAGGTTATGTCCACTGATCTGTGCTCATCTAATAAACTGTAAGATTGCCTTTAATTTTTTTGTTTTCATTAGAATGCACAATTAATCTCCTTGATTAGCTTCCTTAGTTTATAGTTTACTCAGGAATCATCTGTTACGGTCAAGATACACTCACTAAGTCCATTAAATAGAGGAATTATGTTGATAGAGCAAGGACACATTGTTCAAACTTTTGTTGCTAATGAAGGAAACACTAACAGCCCTAATGGAAGAACATGATAGAATTTGGTTTCAACTATTAATAATTTCTGGACACTAAGAATATTTAAGTTAACCTTAGACTGATATCCCTTTCTAATGAACACACACTACTAGTTTGTTTTCTTCAGTGCACAATGTCCAAATTTTTCTGGGTTTCGGGTATTTGAATATTTTTGAAAAAAATCTTTATACTAATTTTCCTGATTTTTGGACAGCAGGATTTTTGGTGCCAGTCCTAGTGAGAGGAAAGGTATACCTTATCTTTCAAATAAGATTAAAAGAAGAGAATAGCAGAGGTACCAAAGATCATCAGTGCCTTACTTAAGAGCGGTATTGTGCCTTAACTGACAAAAAAAAAAAAAAAATTGCAGTTAAATAGCACTTGTAGAGTTCTAGCATAGATTTAATGTAACTAAAATACTTGAAGCATGACTCTAACATAGATCTTTTTATACAAGACTTGTATACCTCAACAGGGTGTTTAAATTTTTACATCATTCTGTAGCAGCAGCTAGATTGTAGATTTTAGAATGTGATCTTTTTTGTTGTTTTTTTTTTTTTTTTAACTTAAGCTCTGTTTGAAAGTTGATGTTTTGGTATAAGTGGAAAAGTATCTATACTGTTAAGCTATAAATCCAGAAGAAAATTCAACTGGTAAATTTTTAAAATCTTTGTCATTCACTTTTGAATAATTACATAGCAAGCACAAATTGGCAGAGAAGGAAAATCTGTTCTAACTACAGTGCACTGACCTTATAGTGTATAAGATTAGATTCATTTCCACCTATTCATCTAGAATAATTAATCACTAGTGTTCCTGTTACAGATTTCCTAGGGATCTTCAGGACAAACTGTATCATGTTAGAAAGAACACATTGGAACCACTCCTAAAATCTACAAAACCAGTAAAACCACATTTATCCCTTACGTAATTAAAAGTCAGCCTAGCCAGTGCAGTGAATAAATATTGAGAAAAGAGTGGCAGACCACTTCTGCTAATAAAATGCACCTACATTTCATTCTCTGTACACCCATGCAAGAATCATCTGTTCTAACTCAATTAATAATTCTGGAGGGGAAAAAGGAAGAAGTTAAAAATAATTCCTAGAAAGGTATTCTTTGGGTAAGACCCAACAGATGAAAAATGTTGAGAACTGGCTGACTCCAGCCAGATGCTGGAGTTCATCACAGCAGTGAAATTGCAGGGATGAAAGCGAAACTGGACATTTAATCAGCTTCTCCTAACTACATGCAAATCCCAAAGGCTGAATGCAAGGTACTGTAGCTACAGTGGGCAGAAAGTGTGTAAGTAAATTACAGGGGAAAGGCACCATCTGATCACAAACTTTCTGTATTATTTTTTTTTTTTAATGGAATAGCATTTATTCATCTTTAATCACATTTTTAGCCAGAAAGAGGTTTGGGAAACCAAGATTTTGGGTATAAACTGTCCATTCTTCATAGCAGGAACTTTTTTAAAAAAATGCTTAAAAAATGTTGAAGGGTTTACAAAAAAAGCAAAGAAAATGTATCGGAAAGACCTAGAAATGAAGAAGAAACACAGAGGTAACAATAGCAATACTATTTAAAGAAAAAAAAAAAGGGTTTTTAAAATATGATCAGCTTTGTATGTTTTTTAAAATCCATGCCATATTTTTAGCAGGTTTTCCAAATGTCGTGGTTTCAGCCCAGCCAGTAACAAAGGACCACGCAGCTGCTTGCTCACTCCTCCCGCCCCCTTCCGGTGGGATAGGGAGGAGAAGTAGGAGAGAAAAGGAAAAAAAAACGGAACCTCAAGGGTTGAGATAAGGGCAGTTTACTGGGACAACACACACAAAAAAAGAGAAGTTACAACAACAACAGTACTAATGAAAGAATATACAAAAAGAGTGATGCACAGTGCAACTGCTCACCACCTGGAACCCAACGCTCCGCCACTTCCCCCACCGAAAGTCGAGAGAACTCCCCACAGCCCGCTCCCCATTTATATACTGGGCATGATGTCACATGGTATGGAATAGCTCCTTGGCTAGTTCAGGTCAGCTGCCCCGGCTATGCCCCCCACCTCCCAGGTTCCTGTAAAAATTAATTCTATTCCAGCTGAACCCAGGACACCAAATTTTTTAATACACTGCCCAGACAAAAATATTTCAGTGTTTATCCATCAATTCTCCATTCTGTCTGCATCCATGTAACCTGCAGCAGCAAGCATGGTTAAGAAGGTTTTTCAACATTTGGCATTTTATTTAAAAGTGGTTGCTAGAAGCTAACCAGGTGAATAGCATAGTAAAGATGGTAATAATGCAAAAGACTTCTATGCAGATGATGTTGAATCTAGCATTCTTTCAAGGTTTTAGGTTAAGAAATAACTTTTGTTGATGTTTCATGTTCACATTACCTGAACTACTGTGGGTTGGGAACTACTCTGTTAATGAGTATTCCTGTTTACTGTGTTATTCATACAGAAGTGATTTGTGTCTTTCATGTTTGTAAAAGACATTTATTTGGAAGCATGGTGGTTTACAACAGAGGCATTCACATTTCTGGATGCAGATTAGAAGACAGGAGAAGGATGAAGAGGCCTTCATTAGTGTGAGATTAACTTCTAACAATTTACTTCATTCCAAGCCTCACTGTTATTGACATTAATTAGATCAATTGCTTAATAGAACATTGGACAAATCAGTGATCATTACATCTAGAAAAGAGTTCTGTGGGTGTTACTCTGTTAGCTACAAGATGAGCAACTGCTTTTGTTCAAAGAGGTTAGGTATTATCCCATGATATTAATAGCAAAAGCAAAGAACACTCCAAAGAAATAGCCTTAGGAAGTTAAAATTGAAATTGTAAAGGATGTGGAAGACCTTAGGATAATTTATGAAGTCAATAAAGGAAACTCAGAAAGAAAATAATATCCTTTATTTGATATTCTGACTACATCATCATTAAATACTAAGTGATCATTAGATAAGAGGCCTTTTGAACATACAGTAACAAATGGAAATAAACTACTTTGGATTCTTCCTTTTAGAGTGTGGCTCTGGATTTGTCACTGAAAGATGGCACATTGATGTCTACTGCTTTTGAATATTCAAAAAAATAGATACACCTACCTGCAGTTGCAAAAGTGAAATCGACCTCAGAAATCTAAACTTGACCCTATAAAACTGAATTCTGAATGAACATAAAGGCAATATAATTTACTGACTACAAAATAAGTGACAAAATAAACAACACACGTCCTTCTCTCTATCAGTCCAATTTTTAAACCTACATTTTCATTGTTATATATAAAATACAGCATTATATATAAATTAAATCTTTTTAAAACCGATTACAATGAAGTTCCAAGTAAAATTTATGGTATCATGGGCATTATTTGAATTTGTGAATTTATTGCTTCACAAACTATTAAGACTGTAGCACCATTCCCTCATTTAAAAGGCACTGTCAGAATGACTTCCAATAGTTTAGATTAAGGGACTCTACCCACATTGACAAGATTTGACCCAGCAGTACCTGGAAACTGAGGCAGAGTGAACCTGAAACTCAGTGAATGGTTGCTTACTCTTGTCAAATGCACAGACCACACAATCTGATCTGATTCTGCTCAATTGACAGCTGAACTGAAACTGCCTGTCCTTCAAAAATTCTGCTTTCTACTGTGTTTTGATTCTTCTTGTTTCCAAGTCAGTTAAAAAAAAAAAAAAAAAAAAAAAAAAAGTGCTGGCCCTTTTGTTTAAAGATAGTGATATTCTCGAGACAATACACAGAGTTGGAATAATGAAAGACAGATTCTGAAATCTGACTGGGAGACCCCTGTTAAATTCTTTTTACAATTTTAAACATATATAAATTATTCAAAATGCATGTTTTATTTTCAAAAGATGATTGGATATTAAAGTAACTTAGATGATCTGGATTTTTTTTCCTTTGTCACATTGGTAATCTCTGCCTTGGAGTTTCAAATACTGTTGAGAAGCATTATGATTCATGGACTAAAACTAGTTTTCCTTTTTGTTGTTGTTGTTCTGTTTTCCTGCATATAATAATGAATTTTCTTTGGTTGTAGAAGGCAGTTGTTTCCAAAAGAAAACAGTCTAATGAGAAAGCTATAATTCAACACGTTTCTCTGCTTTACCATTATGCTATTCTTTGAAAAGTTAGGCTTGGCTAACATAATTTTAGTGCATTGCATTCATTGAACTTTCTATTCAAAAGTGAACTTAGTTCATTTAAAAAGACTGATACATTGTTTCCCTGTAACCTGGGAGGATATTATTTCTACTCTGAAAGGAACATGGAGCTTATTTGCAACACCTATGGTGATATGTCCTGTACACATGAGGTGTGGCACTATCACATTTCTTAGAGATAGTCTGTGTTGAAATACATCCGTCTGTGATAAGAATTAACTGGAGTTAGCCTTAGAAATGATAACTTAAGAGGTGGTATAGTGTTCACTGCTTTGTGAGAGGAAAAGATAGGAAAATTTAATAGAAAGATGCATTCATGCAATAAATGAAGATGTTAGGAAAACCTTGCAGCAGATGAAGTTATTATTCACCTGACTGGTTTCTCCCTTCCAGATCAATGGAGATGCCACCAGACTACTGAACAGCTATTTTGAGTGCTGTAGATAAAATTTTTTAGAGGTTTTGGAAATATTCTTTCCTATCTTCCTCACATGATATGGTTTTCTGTTAAACCCCTTGGCTAGTTAAAGGTGAAAATATACAATGGAAAATCTTGATAAGGTGATGATTTTATTTCACTATAAGAAGACCCCACTGACATTTGATAATTTGAAAGTAAATCCTAATGGATAATACCTCCTAGTCATCACATGGACAGTTCTCTTTCTAGACAGGAACAGTTTGTTACCTACCAAGTTTCATTTAATGATGTCTACCTCAGTTCAGGTAACAATAATTTAGACAATGTGTCTGGATTTTAGGACTAATCTGTTCATCTTACATTTCAGTTGATCTTCCTACTCTGCTTGAACAGCTCTTGAAAGTTGTTACTGTCCTGTCTTATTCTGCTTCTCTCTGAAAACATGAGTGACTTGATCAAAAGTCTGTTCAGTGACTCTTCCTTCTTCCATGTTCAACTTCTGCTTTTGTTATGATTTTTCATCCAGTTTGCCAGTTCTCCTAAAATTTGAAAAAAAATTTTGTTCAAATAAGTCTTTGTTGCACTTGGTTGATTAAAAAAAAAGGAAAAAAGGAAAAAAAAAAAAAAAAAGAGCTAGTCTGACCTCATACCATATATTCATTAGGATAAGAGGAACAAGAAATGGGATAAAATAAAGACCAATGTCCTTTTTTTAAATTTTAAAAATTATTGGTGCTTTTCAGGATTAACTTTTGGGTATCTATTTTGCCAATATAGCCATTAACTTTAAGATATTTATTCTTCTGAGCATAATATCAATTAAATGGTAGAGGGTGCTAATTTGATTTAAGAAACATTTTCATGCTTAATGTAGGTAGATTATCTGGTTGGAAACTCATCAAGAAAAATAGATAAGTATTTCACATATTTATAATGGAAAACCTTAAGATAATTTTTTATACTCCTCTGATACTCTTCTTTTGATAGAGTATAAAAAATTACATACTTTTCTTTGTTCCCCTTATATTTTTTTTTCTTTCCTCCATTGGCTGCTTTCAAATTTTGTATGGCAAAATGTGGGTATAAATACAACTTCTAACCTTAGCCCCTTCATCAGGATGAACTCTCTACACAGTGTGAATGAGGAGGACCAAATATTAGTTGCATTAGAATTCAGGATTGATAAATTTAGAATGGAATAGTACTTTTGTTCAAATAATAAAGTATTTTAAAATCTGGCCTAAATTCAGCTAATTATGATCAGTCAGTAAACAGCAAGTGCTATGGAATCTCTATTGAATGCTCTGCAGTTCAGAATGACTCTACATCTCTGAAACATTTAAAATATTATGGGCTACAGGTATACTTAGGTAGATAAGTACCAAATCTAGGATGTGCTTTCAGGGATTTGTTTCCAAGTGGTCATTCCTGTTTTTTCCATGCTCATTTACCCCTGCCTTATGATAGGATTCACTCATGTTATGTGTACAATATACACTATTTAATGTCTCTCTGTAAGATAAACTCATGTAAATACTGCAAGTTGTGAAGTTAAAGTATATGATTATTTAACAGAAAGTGCATATTCTAATAAGCATCACTTTCTGTAAATATACCTACTTCAAAATGATAAGGCACATTTGTGACTTTTTGTATTATTTACTCTGTCATATTTTACATTATACTTTTCTATGATATCTAGAGGAAAAAATATAATTAGATTCTAATGCATTAAAAGTTAGAAGCATTGTACAGTAATCGTTTAAGAACTTAAAAATTATGTTTCTACAGAATAGGTAGTCAGAACCAAATCAAGAACTGAAATCAAGATACCTTTACTTACATTTGGTTCTGGTTATTTGTGTTCTGTTTTATGAGTTGGCAAGGTATCTGACTTATTTGTCAATAGTGGGTCAATATTTACTTTAAGTTACTAATTTAGATAAACAGGAGTTAGTTGTGATGATAGGTAAAAGCTAAGTAAAGAGGAATATCAGCAATTTAGTATTACCAGTTAATTTTCAGTCTCCTGTGAAGAGTTGTAAGAACAAATATTTGTTCCTAAGACCACCTGCAGAACATAAATTTCTATGAATACTCACTCACCTGAATACTTCTGCATTATTATTATTATTATTTAAAATGCCTGTATGAACACCTCGAAATGTGTGCTTTGATATGTAACTTGCAGAGGCATCCAAACAGAATAGAAACAACTTGACTATGTTAACCTGTTAGTTATAATTAAGAGAAGCCTTGTTATAAGTAATTTACATGAATAAGCAGAGCAAAGTATGATTGGCTATTTAAAAAAAAAAGAATATTTTGGAGGAAAGACTTAAGAAAAAGATTTTTTGTAGCTAGTTCATTAGTAATCAATCTTTTTCAGCTGTTCAAAAACAAATAGAGAAGATGATAGTTCCAAATGAGCTATTTATTTTTAATTAGCTGCCGTGTTCTAAATGGATTTTCCTCTGTAAGATATTTTAAAAAGTAAAATACTGAACTAGTCAACAGACTTTTGGTTTAAACATCTAATATAGCATCTCATTTGGTAGAGGGCTGAAAATCTTAGGCAGGTTTTGCTGGTTAAGAGAACATTACCCTTGAGTCTTGAGACACTTCACTGGATAAGTTTCTTACCTATTAAGTAAAGTGCTTTAAAAATTTTGAACTCAAATATTTTGCTTCTGATAAACTTGGTAATTTTATAAGCATTGGTGGTTATCTGTTGTTGAGTGCCATGTACATATGCATACATATATGAACACCTTGTTCAGTTTTTCAACAGTTTGAACACAGGTTTTGTATAACTGATGAGCAAGTTTGTGTGAGAGAATTATGCTTTCAATTTGTAAAAGCAATATTTTGTTTGACTTCAGAATATGGATTTTTTTTCTCTATTTTATCGCTATTTTTTCCACAGTTACTCAAAGCATTTCCAATGGCAGTCCATAACCTCTCTTCCCTAGTAGCAGTAAATAGCCAGAGGAGCGTGCAGGAGCAAAGGAGAAACCACCAGCCTTTTTTTTCTTTTGTGAAAGGAAAGGAAAACCATTTTCTTATGGTTAAGCCAAAGCTATATTCCCTGAACTCTAGAGCTAGAGTGCTGATGCCTTCAAACATCACAGCTGCAGGTGTGGAAACAAAATAATGCAAACCTCCCTTCTTCCTGTTTTTTCAGAAACTGCACTTCTGGCATTTATTGCATATGTCCCAGCTCAGAATGCAGCTAACACCGAGCAATACACAATTCAGGATTAGTATATTCAGGACTGCAGAGTATTATCTGCAAGTCCTTTAACAATTCTATCACTAGTTATAGAATAATTGTTTTGATTTTGTTGTGAAAACTTAAAATATTAATTATTGGTCATAATCTGCTTCTATTTTTTAGATTACTGATTTTACTGTTAACCATTTTACAGCAAAATTGTGTTTGCTGAGAAAAGACAGCTAAGATCTAACAGAACAATTATATTAAGAACTTTTTGATCTTAATGTTCATACAGTGGGGAGAGAAAGTAAACTTTCTTGAAATGATACATGTTTTTTCTGCTGTTTACCTTTTTTCTATCGAAACTTATTAACCTACATAGAGCAGGCTGCCTATTAGTTAACAAGGTTTAATATCAAAGATAATTTTCAAAAGTTACTTCTTGCTAAAATTTTTTACTTGCATTTATAAGAAACTTTCACCTACAGTAGTAGCAACTGTACTTTTATTTCAAGTAATTTCATATTAATTGATTCTGAATTCCCCGCTGGTGATGCAAACTGAACTATGACTGCAATGGCTGCAGTTATTATTTCATTTTGTATGTTCAAAAGAAAAAAAATGAGTGTATGGATTAAGTAACTGAAATTAGAAATTGATGTGTTTTAGAATGCCTGAGAAGTTCATTAAGCTTCCTTGTCAATATACTCGAGCAGCATGGGAATGTTTCCTGTGATGTAAATTTTTCCATTGCTTTCTCACTTAGCTCTAAATAACTTTAAGAGGAGGCATCAGAACTTTTAATCCAATTTTGAATATACACTAAGAAAATGTCATAATTTTTCTCGAGGACACAAATTTCACTTTGACAACTTTTACAGATCATTCAGCTACTGACAGGTATCTCTTAAACACCTCGAAGCCTTTCAACAATTTCTGTTCTCCAGAAAAGAATTTCCCACAGAAAAATTTTCATGTTTTGTTATATATTTTCCTTCAGAAAAGAATCAATTAACTTTAGACTATAGAACAGTACATGTGCAAAATATAAAGCATTTGTTTGAAATTTGTGAGGAAAAACTAACTATACTTCAGAATGTCTTGACTTCAGTGCTTGATTTTTTCAAATGTAATGTGTAATATTTAATTTTTAAGGAAAGTAACATTGCACAAAATTTTATTACAGCCTCTTACTGCTGGAAGCACTTTGTGAATACCAGTTAAGAACTGCAGAACTGCAACACTCTAGTTTTCAGGAACAAGAGATGAGCAGGCAGACTTAGAGATGGTATCTAGGTTTGGATTACTTATTATTCACTTAAAGCCATCCAGTATGGTAGCGCTGGAAACAAGAAGAGGTGAGATAAACCAGATTTGGGTAACTAGAGTCAGAGAAACACACTCTAATTCAGCTACAGGTTGAATATCTGAACATCAATATACAGCACAGGCAGGGACTGAGGCACAACAGGGAACAGAGCTTAAGACAGAGTAAGAATTTCCAGAGACATTTCTGCACAAACTATTAATGTCTTCCTGTAGTCTGCATTTGGGATAAAGGTTGCTTTCTGAGACAGAACAAATTTGTTACCTTAAAGATGAGTCACCCTGGGTAAGCAATAAATCATTAAAACATTCTACTCAGGGGAAACTGTTTACTGACAATCTTTATAATTCTTTCCAGAAATTCAGTAAACAGTGTCCAACCGCTCAAGCCATATTATTATCCTTTGTCTGATGACTTCAAAGTTTGATATCCCATACACTCTAAAAAATCTGCACAAAATAAATTTTTTATATTAGTTTTTTCATAATAAATTGTGAAATTACAAAGAATAGAGTTTGGTTTTGCTTCATATTTTTTGTAGACATGACCCAGAAATACTACTGTACCACATTATATATGTATTTTATGGGTTCTTGGAAGAATGGCAAAGTACAATTTTCCACAATAGACTCAAAATTTTTGGTCTCATTGGAGTGTTATTACTGTTTTGTTTTCTGGTTTTTTTGTTTTGTTTGTTTTTGTTATGCCATACTTTAAAAAAAGGTTGCTTAGAGAAATTTTCATGGAAAGTTTAGAATAAAAACTGTGGCTAAAGTTTTCCTCAAATAATTCATTTTATGTCTACAGTATGTAGTATTTGTAATAGGGAAGTTTAAGAAATTCATTTGTATAGAGATGCTTTTCCTTTGATTTTAATCAACAGGGAAGTTGTTACAGTGAAACAAAATGTAGGAATAGCTAAGGTAAAGCCCAGAATTTGCAATTTAATCCTGCACCAAATCTTAGGCAAGAACAACTGAGCGTGTAGGAATCTTGGTAGTACATGATGACAGAAGTGATACAAAATGAGAAATATCGTAGTCTAGAAAGACAAAATAATTGTTCCATTAGTTCATTTCTGTGCAATGCATCCTTGAACTAGACTTTATTTCCATTGACGATGGCTTTAAACTGGCATGCCTCATACCAGTTACTTACATTCTAGGGGCTGAACTGAAATTACTCTTAATTTCATAGGCGTAAACTAACTTGCATAGATTAAACAATGGCTTTATTAAACAACTGCTTTTGGAGAATATATAGCCAATGGACCACTAATCCAAAATGCTTTACAGAATACTCATATTCATAACCAGGGGATCAGGCCCAGCCAGCATGGGTTCATGTAAGGGAGGTCCTGCTTGACTAGCCTGATCTCCTTCTATGACCAGGTGACCTGCCTAGTGGATGAAGGGAAGGCTGTGGATGTTGTCTACCTGGACTTTAGTAAGGCCTTTGACACTGTCTCTCACAGCATACTCCTTGAGAAGCTGACGGCTCATGGTTTAGACAGGTGTACTCTTTGCTGGGTAAAAAACTGGCTGACGGGATGAGCCCAGAGGGTTGTGGTGAATGGAGTTAATCCAGTTGGTGGCCAGTCACAAGTGGTGTTCCACAGGGCTAAGTTTTGGGGGCAGTTCTCTTTAATAGCTTTATCAATGATCTGGACAAGGGGATCGAGTGCACCCTCAGCAAGTTTGCAGATGACACCAAGCTGGAAGGGAGGGTGGATCTGATCAAGGGTGGGAAGGCTCTACAGAGGTGTCTGGACAGGCTGGATTGATGGGCCAAGGCCAATTGTATGAGGTTCAACAAGGCCAAGTGCTGGGTCCTGCACTTCGGTCACAGCAACCCCATGCAGCGTTACAGGTTTGGGAAAGAGTGGCTGGAAAGCTGCCTGGCAGAGAAATACCTGGGCGTGCTGGTTGACAGCCACCTGAATATGAGCCGGCAATGTGCCCAGGTGGCCAAGAAGGCCAATGGCATCCTGGCCTGTATCAGAAATAGTGGCCAGCAGGAGCAGGGAGGTGATTGTTCCCCTGTACTCGGCACTGGTGAGGCTGCACCTTGAGTACTGTGTTCAGTTTTGGGCCCCTCGCTACGGGAAAGACATTGAGTTGCTGGAGCATGTTCAGAGAAGGGCAACCAAGTTGGTGAGGGTCCTGGAGCACAAGTCTTATGAGGAGCGGCTGAGGGAACTGGGGCTGTTTAGTTTAGAGAAGAGGAGGCTGAGGGGAGACCTTATAGCTCTCTACAACTACCTGAAGGGGGGTTGTAGTGAGGTGGGTGCTGGTCTCTTCTGTCAGGTGGCTGGAGATAGGATGAGAGGAAATGGCCTCAAGTTGCGGCAAGGGAGATTTAGGTTAGATATTAGGAAAATTTTCTTTACTGAGAGGGTTGTCAGGCATTGGAACTGGCTACCCAGAGAGGTGGTGGAGTTTGTTCAAAAAATGCATAGATGTGGCACTTCAGGACATGGTTTAGTGGGCGTGGTGGTGTTGGGCTGATGGTTGGACTTGATCTGAAAGGTCTTTTCCAACCTAAACAATTCTATGATTCTATGATTCTATATTCAGTAGGTCCTAGCACAAAGTTGTTCTTCCAATGGAGACCTGAAATATTGCAAGTACTGTCACACAGCAAAAGATCTAAAAATTGAAGTAGATATAACTATTAAATTAGTTAACTTTATGAATAATTAACCTGTTTAAAAACATGAGTATCTTAAACTCATTTCTATGCAGAAAAAATTAATAGTCCCATTGAATAGAAGGAAGGAGGCAGTTAATTGAAAAGAAAGAAAATGTGACTTTTCTTATCACATGAATAGGAAAAAAAAATGAATTCCCAGGATAATTGAAGGATGTGTGGAAGATGCAATACTTAAATATAAAGCTAACCTCTTTGTATTGATACTAAGCCTAATTTTCTTTGGTAATTTAGTCCCTATCATTAAGATATATTAAGAGCAATTAGATCCATACTAAAAGGAGCTTAAAAATACTCGTAGATGTATATAGAGAAAGAACTGCAAAAATGTGATGATAAGGTAAAAAGAATTCTATTTACCCTTTCAACATATCTTGTAATAAACACAGGCTGTTTGGTTTCTTAACAGTTTATTAAAATCCTTTCATTCAAGTGTTCAGAATAGCTTTATTAAACAACTCCTTAAAAAGGTCAAAACTGGGCTTCTAAACATTTGTGAGATTATTGTGAGTGAGAAGTGATGCTGTACATAATAGATGGCTAGTAGGAAAGAAACACTCAATATTGTATCTTATGGAGGAAGACTGTGGTTTGTCTTATCTGTGTGGTCATGACAAGTACCACTACTGTTACTTTCATGTTCTGGGTCACTCATTTACATAACAAGTACATAAATGATTATGCATTCACTTCTTAAAATATTTACATTTTAAGTATGAATCATTAGAGGCTCCAACTTCCCTATATTTCTTCATCATATTTTATAGATTTAATTTTATTTTGACAGTTTTCAAGACCCAACTGTATTCTTCCTTTTTGTCTGCTACTCAGAGACACTCTTCAACATCTTCAGGCAAACAGTAATCCTGCATATATGTCAGAATTTATTAATGACTATGACTCAAGAAGTGCATAAATGCTTTATTTTACAAGGTTGTGCTTCTTCATACATTTAAATTAGCATGTTTTATAACTTTGATGCTAACCATATGATTTTTTTACAAATAATTTCTAAACTATGATTTCACCAAAGTGCTGGTTGTTAAGCATATTACTAGGTGTGAACAATCCAGAACAATGGATAATTTGAAACATAGTTAGAAGTAAATGATAGGGATCTGACCAAAAAAATGAGGAATAACAAGAGGATTGCAACACCACTGAAAAGAGATGAAAACAAGTGCACCATTGAGCATGTGTTGCTTGAAAACATCTCACCAATGATGGCATTATTACAAAGCTAGAACATCTTTTTAAAGACTTACATTGGAAAGATTTAAAATAGTCTGAATTATTTTCTTTATGAACTTGGTGTACTTTACTAACCATAGCAATCCTTCTTGATGGTGATGTTTTGGAAATCCTGTTCCGAAGAAGTCTGAGCTTTTTTTTTGTTACTGTGTGGTTTTGTTCTGAAGAAATTCTGAGCTTATTTTGTTACTATGTGTTTTCATACTTGAAGGATGTTTGGCTGGTGTCAGTCATGTGATATTGGAACTACTTTTTTGCCTAGCTGAACGTACTCTTTAAACTTAGAAAAGGATCAGAGGAGGCCACTTATCATGAAGCAAAGACACTTTAAGAAAGGAGAAAGAAGGTTTTTATTTAAGCTATTCTTCAAAAAATGTAAAGAAAAAATATTCTTGTGTTTTGATTTTCCTATCAAAATAATATATATTCAGGGAACTATTCATTCAGTTTGTTTGAAACTCTACAAATCTCCTATTGATTTTGATTATTTACAGTTTTACAAGGACAGAGTAGATATTTTTGTTACAAAGAAAGATTTAAGAAATATATACCCGTCAAAGACATTAAAACCTAAGGACCATTGCATTTTCCTCCTATGGGTAATATTTTATTTCTCAACACTACTATAGTGCAAGAGCAGTCTTCCTAGGCTACTACCCTCTGCTGTACCTGTACTGGTCTTCCAAGCATACATCTTGATACAACGACGTGATCTGTTATCTAGATTTCTTTGAATGTCTTCAAAATTCTATTGAAGTGAATTTGAGTGCAGTGTCGGGCTAGCAAGTTACATAGTAAGGCTTTAGTGTCTTTGTTAGCTAAAGGACAAATAAAAAAATAGGATTTATAAGGCAGCATTCAGTAAGTCTACAAGTTCACTGCTATATTTGTTCTTCCATGCATAATTATGAAGCTAATTGGACCCCCCCCCCCCGCTCCCCGATACCTTGTTTCTAACTTTATGGTACGGGTTCTAAAAGGAATTCTACATTCCTTTTGTGTGTGTCATCACAATATTTTCATACAATTTGGGAATACTGACAAAACCTCATGTCTATTTTTAGAGTTAATGGAAACCTTGTTTTTACTGTGAAAGTTGTGAATTTGGCTGTGGCTTTTTCAGTAGGCTGGGTCTAACGTAGGTTATTTTCACCCAGTGCTAAGCAGATGGCTATATAGCAAAATTGCATATTACTCAAACTATGGCTTTGTAAATCCAGAAAAGACGACCTCAGAAAAAAGTGAACAACCAGACGAAAATATTTTATAATTGTAATATCAGAATATAAAAGGTATTGATTTATTTTGTATCAATTGCCAGAATGCTAATGGCATTGTTCTATTTTTGGAACTTTGACGGAATACTGTGGGCATGCCTAGGTACTACATAGTAAGAATAAATAATAATTTGTAAAAAAAAAAAATCTATGGACAGTGAAAAACATGTCAGCTTTTCAGGAAAGTTTTATTTGGGTCTGTTTTGAGCAGAAAAAAAATCAATAGGAGTTTAATAGTATTTTATGTTTTAGAACCTTCTCAGTTCTTCTCTTAGGTCATTACAAGTAAGCACACATGAGCTAATAATTTTAAATTAGAAGAAATACAATTGAGTTCAGATGTTTCAACAAATTTTCCAAAAGGAAGAGAGTTAAGCATGTGGAGAGGATGCTAGAAGGGTGCAAGGAAGTTCCATGCTTTTAAAAGAAGAACCTGCCCCTGCAGGTTGTTCGTGGATTTGATTCTGCTTCAGAAGGGGAAGGGAGGAATGTGCTTTTAGGAGGTCCTTTCCAGGCATAAAATGCACAGCTTTATGATTGCAGAGTATATTTTGCATGGTAGAAGTATACTTAATATATGTTTAAAACATGGCATTATATAGTATATTACTACTGTCCAAAACAATCTACTTTGGTGAGGAAATAAATTTAGGGAGGGACATACTGGGGTGAAGAATAGGAGGGATAGCCAAATCAACCATTAAGGATTATATGAGTTCCAGAGGTGCTTGCTACTTAAATTATTCTATAATCCTCCACTAAGATAAGATTTCTTTTAACTCTACACAATTTTTAAATTCTTTAAAATACAGGACAGTGCCAATATCAAGGAAAATAGTGACTAAAGGATCTGGGCTTTACCTACTATAGCTACTTATGGGTCACAAAATGTAATTCCTTCGAGAATTGTTTGGTAATGTTATAGGTCATTTATGGCTTCGGTTCCTTTATAGCATAATAGTCCTTTCATACAAAAAAAGTAATAAATTATTACTTCACTCTAGTGTTTTGTATTTCTTTCTTCTATTCATTTTAGAACTCCTTTTTGGGCTACATACAATTCTCAAGTGAATTTTTCGGCCTTCTGGCAAATACAGTCTCTCTCCTGATTCAGTTTCATGTGCTTACTCTCTATGAAAATTTCCAAAGTCTTTTTCTACTCAGTTTAAGCTTCATAAGGATATATTTTAAAAAGCTTGCAATTATTTTTATTGCATATTTTACCTGGGATCATTTGAGCAATATGACTTTTCTTCTTTAAAAAGGAATCTGTAACATGTAAATTTTGGTAAAAATGGTAGTAATTGGTATCAATGAATACTTAACTTTGACCCTGCTTTGAGCAAGGATGTTGGACTAGACAATCTCCAGAAGTCCCTTTGAATGTCAACAGTTCTATGATTTTATAGAATGGAATGGAATGGAATAGAATAGAATAGAATAGAATAGAATAGAATAGAATAGAATAGAATAGAATAGAATATTTCAGTTGGAAGGGACCTACATCATCTAGTCCAATTGCCTGACCACTTCAGGCCTGACCAAAAGTTAAAGCCTGGTACTAAAGGCCTTGTCAAATGCCTCTTTTTAAGGCAGGAACAGGCACAGGGCACGGACCACCTTTCTAGGAAGCCTGTTCCAGTGCTTGACCACCCTCTTGGTAAAGAAATGCTTCCAATGTCCAGTCTAAACCTATCCTGATGCAGCTTTGAGCCATTCCCATGCATGCTATTGCTGGATCCCAGGGAGAAGAGATCAGCAGCTCCCTCTCAACTTGCCCTCCTCAGGAAGCTGCAGAGAGCAATGAGGTTGCCCCTCAGCTGCCTTCTCTCCAAACTAGGCAAACCCAGAGTCCTCAGCCACTCCTCACAGAACATGCCTTTCAGCCCTTTCACCAGCTTTGTTGCCCTCCTCTGGACATGTTCAAGTACCTTAACATCCTTCTTAAACTGTGGGGCCCAGAACTGCACGCAGTACTCATGGTGAGGCTGCACCATCACTAAATACAGTGGGGTAATCATCTCTCTTGACTGGCTGGCTAAGCTGTGTTTGATGCACCCCAGGATGTGGTTTGCCCTCCTGGCTGCCAGGGCACACTGCTGACTCACATCGAGCCTGCTGTCCACCAGCAGCCCCAGATCCCTTTCTGCAGGGCTGCTCTCCAGCCACTTCTCTCCCAGTTTATACTTGTACCCAGCATTACTCCATCCTAGGTGCAGAATCTGACATTTGTTCTTGTTAAAATTCATGCCACTGATGACTGCCCAATGCTCCAATCCATCTAGATCCCTCTGCAAGGACTCTTGTCCCTCAAGAAAGTCAACAGCACCTCCCAATTTGGTGTCATCAGCAAGCTTGCTAATGGTGCATTCACTCCTGCATCCAGATCATTGATAAACATGTTAAACAGAACTGGCCCAAGAACCAAGCCCCAAGGAGCACCACTGGTGACCGGTCACCAGCCAGACATAGCCCCATTCACTACAGCCCCTGGAGCCCTGCCATTCAGCCAGTTCTTCACCCAGTGCACCGTATACCTGCTTATCTCACAGCTGGACAACTTGTCAAGAATACTGTGAAGGAGAGTATCAAAAGCCTTACTAAAATCCAGAAAAACTACATCCACTGCCTTCCCTTCATCCACTAGGCAAGTCACCTTATCGCAGAAGGATATCACATTAATTAGGCAGGACTTTCCCTTTGTGAACCCATGTTGATTGTGCCTGATGATTACATTGTCCTTTTGTGTTTTAAACAGAATCAAAATTCTAAGTATTAAATAGTAATCCAAGAATTATCTAGAAATAAATGAAGGCATAGTTTAGTTCCATGACTGAAGCTTAATTAATCATCATTTTCAGCTATTCTTACACTACTGCTGAGTGCCAAAGTTATTAAAGTCACTCAATTAGAGAGACATGAATGAATAAAAGAAGAAATAAATTGTGTAGCATGACTATCACATGTGCATTTGATGTAGGTACTTGTATACCTTTTTCCAAAATAAATGGAATTAACCTATCAGCTCCTCTCTCAATCTACAGGTCATAAATATATTCAAATTCACAGTTGGAACATCTTTCTCTTTTCACTATGGTCATTATACACATTTATATAGCAAAGGATTTATAAATAAATCTAGGCAACTGAATGATACAGGAGGCATACCTGAGAGAGAATAGAACAAGAACAAAATAATCACTCTCTTGGGTTTGGTATGGATCTGAAGCAGTAACTCAAGCAGATGGAATAAGTATTCTGTGTACAGCTTCAGTTTGTTCTGTAAGTGCATATCTATAAAATTAATACAGAAAGGTAATTTAAAATACTAAAATCTTTCAATGTACTGGAAGATAGTGGAACATGACCTTTTTGGTGCCACCTGCAACTTTTGTTTTTCCTTGGCATTCAGTGTTACCTGGTTTAATCATCTGCTGCATAACCTCCCAGAAAACATTACCTCAGTCTACTTGTCCCAACCTCAAGATGATGCTTTCTTCCAGCCTTAGCAGAATATTTTTAAGGGGTGTCCTTATGTCTATTTTCTTAGTCTGAAGAATGAGCTGTTTCCCAAAGAAACAGAAGATCTCTGTTTAGGCATTCTGTTAGACATAAGGACAATACAGAATCATGACTAAAAGAATATCAGATATGAATCTGATCATACAGCCTGGTTTATTTCACTATAAATTAGCCTAAAACTGGTTGAGATAGACCAGATAATACCACTGCACTTTGGGGATTAATTAGTCCCCAATAAACTATTTGAGAAATATTCTTAACTAAAAGGTTTAACTGTGCTGATTAGTAAAACTTATGTGTATATATATATATATGTGTGACAGCTCAGAGTTTCCTCTAAATTTCATTCAGCCCAGCACTGAAGGAAACTAATTGATACCTTGGGGTGTCAGCATTTCTCCATAATACTGGGTGAATATTTACTCCAAATGTACTTCACTGGGAAGATAAAGAGTGTATATGAATCAAGGGCAAAATTTGAACATAGTCAGGTAAAAGTTAAATTGTTATTTCTGATTTGAGAAAAGGCAATCACTGGGGAAGACAAAATTTTAAAGACGTAGTTCTAATATAGTACAGAACACAGTTAGTTCTCTTGTAAGTTTGAGAAATGCCTTCCCATTACTGTGCTGTAGCACTTGCAGCAAAGCATTCCATTGTTCCATTGTACAAAGCAGCCTTTCTTCTTCAAATCACGAATATTAAGGCTACATTCTTACATCTTGCCTCACGATGCATGTGTGATACTCAGACAATATATGTAGGATAATGACCCTTCTGTGACACATTACCTGGAAATTCTCCCAAATTAATATAATCCTGAGATGATTCAAAACCAGAGTAGCAACTGGTTTAGCAGTACCTATCACCATTGCACCTATGACTTAAAATTCAGAGAATCATAGAATCATAGAATATCTCAAGTTGGAAGAGACCCAGAAAGATTAAGTCCAATCCCTGCTCCTCACAGGACTACCTAAAACTAAACCATATGTCTAAGAACATCATCCAAATGCTCCTTGAACTCTTGACAGGCTTAGTGCTGTGACCACTTCCCTGGGGAGCCTGTTCCAGTGATCAACCACCCTCTCAGTGAAGAACCTTCTCCCAATGTCCAGTCTGAACTTCCCCTGACACGGCTTCCTTCCATTTTCTCGTGTACTTTTGCTGGTCACCAGAGAGAGGAGATCAGCAGCTCCCTCTCTGCTGCTCCACTTAAGGAAGTTGTAGACATGAAGTCACCTTTCAGCCTTCTCTTCTCCAAGCTGAACAAACCAAATGACCTCAGCCATTTCTCATAAGTCTTGCCATTGAGACCTTTCACCATCTTGGTCACCCTCCTCTGGGCACACTCTAACAGTTTGATGTCCTTCTTATATTGAGGCACCCACAACTGCACACAGGACTTGAGGTGGGACCACACCAGCGCAGTGTGGAGTGGGGCAACCTCCTCCCTCGACCGGCTAGCTGTGCTGTACTTGATGCACCCCAGAACACGGTTGGCCCTTTTGGCTTCCAGGACACACTGTTGACTCATATTCAACTTGCCATCAATATACATCAAATTACAACCAAGGAATAGAAAAATAAAAGCATTTTGGTATCAAATATTCCCAGATAGCTGTTAAGATGACTAACTCAAATGTGATTATAAATTAGCAGTAGTATTGGAATGAGGAATGTGATGGTGGAAATGCACCTTTGATCTGTTTCTCATTCCCTAGTGCCGAGTACAACTTAGGGTATTTGAGATGTCTCACAGTATGTAAGTTTTCTTCCATTTCAACCTGTTCACTCATTAACATCTTGTTATGTATAATGTAACATGTATATGTTATGTATAAAGTCATATGGAATTTCAAAGACATTTTAAAAAAGGAGGATGTCAATATTGAGAGGTTTGGTTGTTTTGTTTTGTTTTGTGTTTTTTTAATAACTTAAGCCTTATAATCAAGGTATCTAATTTAAAAAACAACACATTAAATAACTATACAAGTGAAAATAATATACACAGTTTGTCAGGTAGAAGAAGGATGTTGTCAATTTCTTATTTAGAAGAACAAAAGAAACCACTTGCCTCAGCATGTATTTTGCATATAAGTGTAAACCTGCCTTATACCAGCATTAGTTAACATGCAACTTTTATCAGCTGGTGTTATTGCTACCTTCCTAACTGATGGTATGCTCTTGATTCTTATAAACAAACCACAGTGTGTCTTATCTTCTTTATGCATTCCTGTTTATTTTTTGTATTTTTAGAAATTTGAGTCTCCTGCAGAGCTGTTGGATCTCAGAGGATGAAACATCTGAAACAAAATTTCCATAAGGCCTAAATAGCCACGCATTAGATTTAGTCTTATTTTCAAAGACTGCAGTTTATGTGATCACCGTACTTATCATAAAGATGTCTTTTCTGAACAGTTCAGGCAACTGTCAACTTTTCATGTTTCCAAATAAGAACAATATTAAAACTAAGGCTTTATTGAGGCTTTAAGAGAAGTATGGGAAGAAAACTGTTCTGATTCATTCCCTCTTGTTAAAACTAACAAGCCTGAGACATTTTATTCTGCAAATTACCTCTGCCTTTCAGAGAGATGATTATTACCTTTTACAGCAAATGTTAGACTGATTTTTTTGATCCATTTGGAAGACTAGATAAAACAAAGGATCTTGCACAGTGTAATAGTCGATACTGTGAAGAAAGAAAAACAGTAATCATTGTAGAGTGGTAGTTTTACAGTTGTTGACATTAAATACTGTGGACTTGGTAACAGTTTTCAGAGACATAACCAAGATTATGCTAATTTGACTTGCAAGAGAAAAGGGCAATGGTGTGTTCTCTTTTGAGAAAAGAAGTCTTCGTCCCTTGCAAAACTTCCTTTTCTGTGTCAAGCAGAAGTCAGCAAAGCAGAGCTAGAGTATAGTAATGCAAGTGTTATTGGTACAGGAGGTTATACTTTAAACTGTCAGTTCTGTCTCTTCAGCCAAGCCTTTTTCTCTGTGACGTGTTGACCCCAGCCAGGAGCTAAGCGCCCAACTCCTCCTCTGTGGGGTGAGAGTCAGAATTGGAAGAGTAAAAGCTAAAAATCTGTGGGTTGAGATAAGACAGTTTATAGGTGAAGCAAAACTCTGTGTGCAAGCAAAGCAAAATAAAGAATTCAACACTTGCCATTGGCAGGCAGATGTCCAGCTACTTCCTGGGAAACAGGGCCTCAGCATGCCTAACAGTTGCTTGTGAAGACAAACGCCATAACCACAAGTGTCCAGCTTCCTTCTCCTTTCCCCAAGATTTTATGGCTGAACACTGTCATACATTATGGGATAACCCTTTGGTCAGTTCAGGTCAGCTGTCCCAGTTGTGTTTCCTCCCAACCTCTTGCCCTCACCCAGCCTACTCACTGGGTAGGCAGAGAGAGAAAACAAAAGAAAATAAAAGAAAACCTTGATGCTGTGCAAGCACGGCTCAGCAATAGACAAAACACCAGTATGTTATCAACACTGTGAATCCCAGGTCTGTCCCGTACAGGTGGGTTTACTAGCAGCTGGTGCTGATTGGCATGAGTTGTTGTGACACCTGATGCCTATCTGCTGCCATGGCTGGCAGCTGACACAGCAACTGACAAGCTGCTTGTGCTCAAGGTACAACCCTTTTCTTATAGCCTAGCTACTGTATCTATAATGCTAAAGTCAACTTTTCCTAATCTGGGTCCAGGGTCTTCTGAATTGGGTGCAAAGTAAATTCTTTTTTTTTTATATTCCACACTTGTGTTCTCTTTGCATACATATGTGTCAAGCGTCTAATTCCTCGTTTCTTTCTGTCTTCCTGGTACTCCAATATGGCTTCCTTAGGTCTCCTGTTAAAGGTTATACACCATTTTTCTGTATTTTGATAATTTATGATAAATGGTGCTTGGTCTGCTACCATGTCTATTGCACCTGGGTATCTGGAGAGTTCTGTTCAACTTTCAAAAGACCTGTAGTCAGCACTTTACAATGGAGATGGAGCAGAAGTGTGAAAAGAGCTGAATTTAGTTTGCTCGAAGAGATTGTCTCCATCTAGCCTTTTTTACCTTTTTCTTTTTTTTTTTTTTTAATGCAACTGAACTATTATAGATGCATAAAAACGTGTCTGCTGTTCTGGATTTTAGAAATCTGAACAAGTAACAAACTGAGAAATTTCCTTGTAGTCCCCATTTTTCCTTCAGATTTCAATTAACTGTTTTCTGGGTTTGGAATTATTATTTCTTTTTATCTGTTGTTAACAGCAAGTATTTCAGGAATTTGACTTTTGCATCTTGATCATCATATTGTTGTTTTTTTACACTTATCTCTCCCAAGGCACAAGTGTTAATGTTCAAACACAGGGCTTTTATTCTATAAATGGTTCCCCAGCTACATGATTAAACAGCCATTAACTAAGACCTAATGGTTTAACCACTTATTACCTTTTTGTGTTTTCTGCTGGGAGGCGATGCTTCATTTTATCTTCCTCTACTGCCAGCTTAACAACTTCCAATATTTCCTATATTTGTCCTCTTTGAGCTGCAGTCCCACATGGAAAACAAAAGAACTGTGTATTAAAATTCAACTAGTAACATTAATAACTAAAAAATGAAATACCTGAAAAGGATGCTACAATTATTCCTAAATGAGGCACTTTAAAACTAAAATATGCCTAACATAGTGCTTAACCCCTCCTCCTCCCAAACTCCTGGCCTATTAAGGAGTGTGTTCAGACTACTATAAATGTGCTCTCCAGCAACACTGGGATATAAAAAGAAAAGGCCACATAAAAATATTTTTTTTGTGGTTTCAGTTTAAACTGACCTTAATTTTTCAGGTATGTCTTCAAAATCTTTTTCTCCTTCTGTTAAGAATTTGCCTTTTAATTTTAGGTAGACAAACATATGAGTCTCTAGTGCTCCAAAAAAAGTCCAGGATTTGTCCAAGGAAAGCCAAACCAAACCTGACACAGACAATAAACCTAATAAAAATGCATGTCTTAAATTATATTTTCCAATTTCTTCTGGAAATTTTTGGAAAATTTAATTGCAACTTGGGTGTATTTGTTATATATATCACAAGAAGATCAAATTCCTATAAACTATAAAATGTCTTCATCTGTCATGACCCTTGGCTTTTGCAGTATATTTTAGAACCTTTTGATCCACCTTGTAACTTTTTCAGCACATCTTCTTTTCATGTGGATGGATGAATTTTCATTTTATGGAGCATCTGGACATTTTTGATTGTGTTTGCTGTGAGTACAGTATGAAAAGTGCTGTCCAAGTGCATGTAGGTGTTGTTTTTATGGGACATTCATATTCCTTCATCAAAACATATAAGCCACTAGGCTTCAAAAACTTTTCTGTAATGATCCTCAGTTGCGTTAAATCTATACACATAGTTATGTAGTAAAAGCATACTGCATTTCTTGTAAAAGCAGTGAATATAATAGTTTCTTTTTCTCTTCAGTTCCTTTCCTCAAGAATTATCCCCATGAGCAACATAAAATTATAACCTGTAAAGTATAAGATGCATTATAAATCATGTTCTGCCCACATGTAACAAATTATAACAAATGTTTGAATGTGATAGAGCTACTCAAAAACTCATGAAAAAAAGGCAATATGAATAGAATAAGCATAATGTTTAAAATAATTTAGTCTTTTAAATAAACATAGATACTCATCTAGAACTGTTTTACAAATTACAGTCAAGGGAAAATCTTTGCTACTGCTCTGAAGCTTTCAAGAAAAATGTTACACAACTATCACCTTTGTTTCTTCCCTTTATATATTAAACTTATTCCCTATTTTATACTAAACTTTCAGTAGTTGAGTTCATAATATAGGTCACAGGTTTCAAGGTGAAGTAACCTGGAAAGAAGGGGGATCACCTTCCTTGATGGTAGGACAAGTACATCCAACAACTGGAACAAGTTTTCTTTCAAGTGGAAACAGCTAATTTCATTTATGCTATAAGGCAATCTGAAGTATTCTGTTACAAGGTGAACAAAAGCCTGTATATTGTGGAAGACACCAAGGTTTGTTTCGTCCCTATTATGTGATAAATGGTATACTGAAATAATTGTATAAATTTGCAGCATATCTTTAAAATGTCATGTTAGTCACTTATTCAAAGTTATAAAGTTATGTGTTTTAACACAAGTGATACCTTATTCATAGTACATTCTGAAATTTTTTGTCAATGAATACCCAGTGCACTTCCTCTTTGATTATATTCTGATACATATTAACTTGTTTTTCATGTATGAAGGATAAATTTATTCCAATTCCAGATCTCTGAATCCATTCATAGGTGTGGGCAATTTTGTACTGGTACTGCAAGTCTTTCTTTCATTTAAAAGCTGTGCCTTATACATAACATATGTACGTATATATATGAAGAGAAATATTTCAATTTACATGTAGAAATAACCTTTTGTATTCTGCTTACCATGACAACCCAAGTTCTGTCTGTGAAAGTGGATACAGTACCAAAACCAACTATATAATTCTGATAATTTAATTTGAACCATTAAACAGTTTGCAGTAACTTTCTCCACCAACTTGCTCATATTTGTCATGTCTAAACTGTGGACATAGGCATAAACTTTCAACTTTATGTCCATGTTCATCACAGAAACTCTATTCGTGTAAGACAGTTCATGTGATAGCAGAAGTCTATCCAGTTCTAATACAGCATCATGTGGAATTGCCCCTTTTGCTTCATCTCTTGAGCAGCCCTGAACTGTGGATTTACTATATGGGCTTAAGGATCTTTGCAACACACAGGCTAATTGTCAGGAAAAGCAACATGATGATGGATGTCAGTATAAATTCCCAAAATAGATACTGTCAGACTCTACAAACAAATGAATGACTCCAGATAACTCAGTAATCCTGTAAGCCACATTGTTCCTTTCATATGTGGAGCTAACAGTTATATACTGACTTGCCAGTAGTAAACATTTTGTGAAATGTTTAGGTATATGCTATTGGAAAAGAAGAATTATTGGTGATTTGCACATTATCTCATCTTTTGTGAAAGTATTTGCACATCATAAGATAAAAAACAGTGTGAAAATATTTGTATATTAGAGAAGCAATTTCTAATGCTAAGGAAAATTGAATACTCTAATAGGTTGCCTAAAGAAGCAATCTATTAGCAACCTAATCCTCATCAATTGAAACTTTTAAGATTACGTTAGACAATACTGTCAGTAATGTCTTACACAAGGTGGTCTACAGTCATCCCCATCAAATAGCTTTAATAGTTTAATAGAAGACCCTTCCTTTAAAATCAGGCTATTGAGGCTAAAGTCTTACTCCCCTTAGTCTCCCCAGGTCAATTCTAGTACTGCCCTTGTAGCACTCTAGGACCAGAAATTAAGTAGATGTCCTGAAAATCTGCAGTGCATTCTCTCAGTGGTTTAGAAAATTTTGTCCGTTAACCAGCTCTGAAGAGTTGGATTGGTGAGAAGAAAACCTGAAGGAAAGGTACAGTGATGTGATTTTTTTACTTTGTAAGGCTTGGAGGAGGGGACAGAATTTGCCACATAAAATTTGGAAGCCTTGACTTCTGATATCTTGGATTGTTTTAATGCAGCAGATTGTCTGACACTGCAGAGGTCAATGTTAAACCAGATTTATGGAACTGTTGTGGTCCTTCACTGTGGCTAAGGGGTCTCTCCCCATGAAATATCTGAGATGAGCAGTCACAGCTGGTATAAATGATGCTTGGTGATTGGTACTCACAGGTGAGTGTTGCTACCATCACAGTATTATACTTATGAATCCAAGTATTAGCTCAAAAGAAAAGTTATCTGGTTAGGATTTCATGTAAAAAATTCATTTGTACTGAACAGTACAGAAAGATTCAAACTGTACATTGACAATTGTCTAACACAGTAGACAGTCTAGACCTCTTACATAAACTTTGGTAATGCTACATTTGGAAGAAACATCAAACAAGGAATATTGACTCTAAACTAATATAGTGCTTTGAATAAGTGTTATGTAGAGAGCAAAAGAAACAAGTCATGTGTCCATAAGAAAAAAGGGGAAAAAAAAAAACCCCAAAGCCAAACAAGCATTTTATTCAAACACTTCCCTATCTTCCTATAAGTGGAATAGCTTTTAAGCTTGTTTTTGTTACTGCTTCCTAAACCAGGAAAACTTTCAGACTCTCATTTAAAAACAGTAAAAATAATGAGAATGTTAGCATTACAGAAAATAAGGCAAGATTATGAAAGCTGACACACAGAGATAGGAACAGAAAAAGTAAAACTTTTGTTAAAGTGAAAATTACAGATTTAGCTTACTGTTCTACTACACATTAATCAAAAGTCTGACTATGAGATATTTATTGGCCTTAATTGGTTTGCTGCTCATTTTAGAGTGGATAGCTGAAACTATATTACAATATTAATGAGTACAATTGATCTAGGCTCTGCCTTCCAATATACAAAGGTACTACAGGAGTATGAATTAGGATTTAAGAGGAAATTTCTCTCTTCCTTTTTCTATGACTTATTTATGTGAGGTATTTCAAACACACTGACTTGCAATTAGTGTTCTGTGATCTAATGGATTTTAATTTAGTAGTCAAATTAGGAGCAGACGGCTAGAGTTTGCAGTGCTGGAAGGCATATCATTGTTGATAGAGGTAACGAAGTACAGCACCCTGATGAGCTAAGATCTGCCACCATTCAGATTTTCTGGCAATGACAAGCCTGTCAGCAAATGTAATTCATGCCAAAAGACAGGATGACACAGAATTGTTTAGATGGTCTGCTAAGAATCAATAACACAAATCTCAAAAAAAAAAAAAAAAAGAAAAGAAATAAAATAAATCATGTACTGTTGAAAAATTAAAACAAAACATTGTCAAAAGTCAGGAAAGAATTGAAGAAACATAATAACCAAATAAGAAATAGGAATTAGCAACTCAGGAAGTCAATTTAAATAAGCTATGTGGCCTCAGTAATAAAGGGTGATATTACTCAACCAGTCTTCATAAGGTGGTGATAAAGCAGTTAAAGTCTATAGGATCTCACAGATGCAAAAGTTATACAAGTTGGAGACAGTAAATATTGAGAGGGAGATATCACAGCTGTTGCTGGATTACTGAAAAGATAATAATGTAATTGGCTACTGGGGAAGAGTTTGCATTTGTTGCTGAAACAAAAGTAGCCTCATGATTGTCCGAACTAGGTTGGTACTGTCTGTGGAAAACTGGATTACAAACTTGGGTCTATAGGAGGATACATTATCTGTAGTAATTATTTTAAGTGTTGACGAAGTCTTAGAAAAGGTTTCTGTCAATTTGACTTCTGGACTTGTATTTGTTTTGTTGGCTTAGTCTCTCCAGACACCTAGGTTCTTTTTTCCATATGTTCTGTTGTCTAGACTGGAAAATTCAGCTGAGAGAGACTGAAAAGAGTTAATGTCTGAAACACTGCGGGGGGGGGGGGGGGGGGGGGCGCGGAGGGGGGGCAAGTTCAGCCTAACAACTAACCCTGCATAACAGCGAACCCTGCAGGTGAGAAGCCGGTCAGCAACCGGGCACGGAGGCCGTGCCCTGCCCTGCCGTATGGTGCACAGTTCCCTGTTCTGACACGCTGAGCAGGGCAGCTCACCGTGTATGGCCAAAGATCAAATAACGGTCATGCTTGCAAGGAGGGAGAAGTTCCTCCCCAAAAGACGCCCAAGCCCACCGACCCATTTCCCGAAGGTTCTAGAAGCACAAACCGTGCATGACACCTAATTAGCCTGATGATTTTGAGTGCCCGCTGGAAGGAGGGGCAAGGACACAATAAAAGGACATGAACTGAAGCCCCACATGCGTGCACCCTCTGGAACCGGACCCCTCGGCTGCCGGAACCAATGTTGGACCCAGAACTGGTGAAATAGTTTTCTTTTCTCTCTCTTTCTCTCTTTTTTTTTTTTCCATAATCCCTACACCTCATCCCTTTAGACATAAAACTGCTGACCAAGCCTGGGACTAGGAGTAGATCCAGCTGCCCCGGGCTTCTCTCTGAGAAGGAGTCTAGAACCTTGTGACTCAAGGGGAGGGCTCCCCTTATTTTCTTCCCTGAACTGATCCCCAAATAAGCAAGACTTGTAGTATGTGTTTGGTGGCGTATGGTTAGCACGTTACACAGTTTACTGATGTAGTTTCATGCCAATTCTTGTTGTGAGCAAATAAAGGTTGAGTTTTGTGAGTTAAAGGATCCCAGGTGCTGTTGCGCTTTAATCCTGACCTGGGAATCAGCAAACCTGAGTCATCGTCCTGAGAAATTGGGATGTGACATGAGCCTAAACCCATCTTTTGATAATGAAGATACTGAAGATTTCCTAAAGCAAAACAATGGAGATAGCAACTCATTTATCTGAGACTGTTTTCACTTCTTATGGAAAGTCATCTTCACTCCAGTACTACTTTGTTACCTAGGTATGGAGAATTAATCAAGTTTGGCACAAGGAGACATTTTCTCTAGATCTTGTTGCCATGAGTCTGTTAGGCAGCAGAGGCAATGTACTGTTATACTGTCAGATTTTTTCAGGTGATCTTCCAGCATTTTCATTTGTGCAAGAAGAAAGATGCTCTGTAACAATTGTCCTTGTAATCATGTTTGTTGGGGAGTTCTAAATTAAAGTATTGTGAATTGGAAAAACAATGACACAATAAATACAACACCTATACAATACAATAATACAACACCTAAAATCAGCATTAAAACAGTACAGAGGAAGAAATATAAAAACCCAAAAGAAACAAACAAAAAACCAAAACCCCCAAACCCCTAACAGATGGTACACCAAATGTAGCCTGAATGCTCCTCAGATAATCCTATACGGATATGCTAATTCTTGAGTAACTGTATTGACCTGAATTTGACTGGTGATCGGTGCAAATATGTTGCCTTTCTTCCATAATCTTACAAATCCTGAGAAGTGTTTTACTGTGCATGACACATTAGGGATGTGAAAACTGCTACCAATCAGTCAGACGAGTTGCATTTATGGATCTGTAAGTTTTTGTCTCTGGATCTGGGCTGACTCAGAATTTGTAAGATGAACCTTCTACAAAATGCAGAGAGAAAATCCTCATTTCTATCTGTATTAATAGGATCTAAGCAATTCTTTTCATATGAAGGTAATGGTATTTCTGTGTGAAAGCTATGCAGTGCCAGATTTGATTGACGTGCATCAATGCAATTTGCACAACAATATGACCAAAGCAGCAGCACTTGCTAGAAGTAGATACAAATATATTGAGTTTACAGTTCTGAAAGTGAATTGACTTATTCAGATTAGATAGTTCCATTTTATAAATGAACTTTGTGGATTTTTGCACCATGTTTCCTCTTATATTTTAATCAAAATGACCTGCATGTTATAACACAAGGGCTTTAGGTCACATTTCCTAACTTTACTGAAAAAGTCACGAACTGTCATTGCTGATGTTCTCCAGATGCTATACAAACTTCTTCTTTCTTGCTCCATGGTATGCCATAATAGACAACCACAAAGGAGAAAAATGTGTGGTATTGTTTACTGTATGATGGTCTCAGAAAAGATTTAATATCCATGTTTTCTACCTAATCGTGCCTCTTAAAAATTTTGTAATGTCCATGCACAAAGGCATTTACAACTAAATGAAAACATCTTTAAATTCCTTTAGTAGTTGAAATTTTGTGTACATTTTTCATGGCTGAAGAAGGAGTTGGAAGACATACAAATGAATCCTTACTTCCATTTAAGAGATCGAGAGTTAAGTGGACATACTTTTTTACACACTAATCTGTGACTGATATTTTAGTTTTAGGAAAAGGTTTATTAGACTTGGGAATACACATACCTAGGCTTCGGCTCATTAATATTTATGTTTACTAATAAGTCTTTGCAATTTGAATAATTCTTTGTGCATTGATTAATCTCATGAAAATTCAATAAAGAATTCTAAGCTACTTTAGTTGTAGTATCAGACCCTCAACCTCTAACTCATTTACATTGGATCTATTCTTCCATGTGTTCATAGAAGGCTTAGGAAAATAGAGCTGAAACCTAAAGTACTACGGCCTAGATGCAGTACAGAAAAATATACACATACCTGAAAATACACACAAACATGTCCAGTGCTAAATCATTAGGAAATACCAGAAAATCTAGTGAGATCTTCACAAAATCATTCCAACTACACAGACAAATTTGGATGCAGAGATTTTAGTCAGTCATTTGAATGAATAATTCTTCAATTACACAGAAATTCATATTTAGGTCTGAAAATTAAATTTTTTTGGCATTTCAAGATCTAAATTCATACTGATGCCACATTCTGGAGTAAAAGCAGCTCAGCTCTAATGTAAGCTTATGTTTGCAGTGGAGAACTGCTGTATTCTTTACAATCTTAATGTGACTTAATAGAAAAAGTTTAATTAATATTAATTTTATTATATGAATAATAATTTTTTTTCTCTCTCACAGTGGGTTACTGACTTACCATGTTCTTACAGAAAAATATGGTCTCCTTTCCACTACTTTTCAAGTCTTAACTTTAAAATATCTAGGCAATGCTCTTATGTGTTGAATTGTTCACAAAAATTAAAAAAGGCAAAAATAAAAAAAAAGGTCCCAGTATGTTCTTTCCATAAATGTTCTCATTTTTTAAGGTGTTTACTCATTTTTGACTAATGTTTCCAAAAAAATCCCAAACCCTTGAACTTGAACATGAGGTAGAGAGCTGCTGTGAAAGTTCCAGTTTGAATAAATTAAGTATGCCAAAATTACAACAATATGCTTGGTAACCTTAATTATAGAGAGCACTTTTTTTCTGCTCTATTCATTCCTATAAATAGGAATTTATATACTGTCCTGATTTTGGCTGGGACAGAGTTAATTTTCTTCCTAGTAGCCGGTACAGTGCTGTGTTTTGGATTTAGTATGAGAATAATGTTTATAACATACTGATGGTTTAGTTGTTGCTAAGTAGTGCTTATCCTAAATCACGGATTTTTCAGTTTCCCGTGCTCTGCCAGGTGCACAAGAAGTTGGGAGGGATCATAGCCAGGACAGCTGACCCGAACTAGCCAAAGGGGTATTCCATACCATGTGATGTCATGCTCAGTATATAAACTGGGGGGAGTTGGCTGGAAGGGGTGGTCACTGCTCAGGGACTGGCTGGGCATCTGTCAGCGGGTGGTGAGCAATTGCATTATGACTCACTTGGTTTTGTTTTTCTTGGGTTTTATTTCTCTTTCTTTTTATTATCTTCCTTTTCATTACTACTACTACTACTACTACTACTACTACTACTGCTATTATTATTATTGTTATTAATTATTACTATAATATTTTGTTTTGTTTCCATTATTAAACTGTTCTTATCTCAACACACGAGTTTTACTTTTTTTTTTTCCAATTCTCCACTCCATCCTACTTGGGGGGAAGAGTGCGCGAGCAGCTGTGTGGTGTTTAATTGCTGGCTGGGGTTAAACCTCAACGTATACTTATAGCATTTGATGTATATGTGACTTCTTTCATACAAGACAATACTTTCAGAGTGATTTAGTCTAAAGTCTTACATGTGAATTAGAGTATTTCAACTTTGATGGTATAAATTTCATCTGTCTTAGACATAGGTCAGAAATGGTCTGCATGACTTATTTGAAGCTTTCTGGTTTGTACATAAGGATGAATCTCAATGTGTTCAGTCGCATAGAAAATTTGCTGTAATCCTAAACCAGGAATATTTCATATAGGTAAGCATCTAGAGACAGTCAATATACCCAGATAGAGTGGTAGATATCCATACATGTTTATATGATGTTGTTGTGAATGTGTAAACTTTCACTTGATTTTATTTATGACTTCTGCCTTTTTTGAGAAGCACTAAATGCAATAGAAAGATCCCATGTAATCTAGGAGTAAAAGTCAGAGTAGCCACATTCCTCCCATCTTTGGTAGTTGGGCAGGATGCTGAAAAAAAGTATTTATCCAGAATCTCTTCTTGTTTGCAGTAAGCAGTTACATTTAATGCAAAATTCACCTAGAATTCTGCAGTATTTGGTAAAAGTAAATATTCCTTTGATTAGAAACACGTACCAGAAAGATGTTGCTGATTCAGCTGTCCTAAATGTCTTTCCAATGAATCTATCTTGGCAATACTACAGTAATTTCAACCATAATTATTTTCATTAAATCTTTCTTTGCATAAACTGTTTTATTCATGCTATTATAATTTACCATATACTGTTAACAAAGCTCAGGCTATTTCATATTCCATTTCATATTCAGCTATGACTGATTAGTTCAAGCACATTTCATGATCATGCATATACATTGGCGCATTTTTCATAATTTTGTCTTCAGATCCAGCAGGTTTTGTTTTCAAGTGGATGATCTCAACTAATGAGGTACACATTTCTTTATGTAAATCAAGGAACAACAAAAAAAACCCCTGAGCTTCCTTCAGAAAGCTGTCTAAACATATGCAATTGACACAGCAGCAGGGCAGAGGCCTACCATAAGATTTAGTGTTTTGGGCAGCTTTATTTGAGATAGCAGTCAAGGACAGTAGTCTTTCTTCAAAATAAATTTTCAAGTTATAAATGTTGTAAAACTAAACTAGAGCTACTTCCACTGTTGCAAGTTGTTAAGAAAATCCCCTTCCCTAACCATTACATCAATCATTTCTTATAGGACAAAAGTGTATTAACTTTGTTAATATGTATTATTTTGCATTATACACTGTAATGTAATGAGATAGTGGAATTTTACTGAAGACTTTGGTATTGCTCATGCTTAAGTAAAACACACTAAACGACAGCCCAGCCTGGGAAATAAGGACTTTGCTTCTTGGAACCTTAGAGCTGTCCATGGAGGGTAAAGGATATCCCTGGACAACCAAGATAATGCCAGCATCCCAGCCCCTCTAACACATCTTTGAAACCCTCCCTGTGTTGTCTGGCATCATAGGTAAGTAACTATAAAAAGTCTGACTCGAGGGACACCTGGATCAATAGACAAGCAGCAAGAATGCTGCAAAAACGTAGTTGCTTTACAAAGTTTTACTATGACTAGTAATTAGTAGTGTGGGTGTTACTGATGATTAGTCAAATCACATTGTACCTGAATATTTGAAGGGTATAAGCACCCTGTGTAAAATCACATTTGGGGTGTCCCCATATGTCTGGGACACATCCTGTGCATGAATAAATATTTACTTGTGTAATTCAATACTATGCATCCTAGCCCTTCTCTGTGGTTGGCAGGGGCCAGTTGCAATTTCTGTGACAAAGTACAAGTCCATATGACCTGGCTGCATATTACAGGAGGAGAGAAAAAGCACTCTTGTCCTGAGAAAAGGAGGAAATAATATAACAAGGCAAAGGTACTAAAGTAATTATTCAATACAATGATGGATATGATACAAAGCATTTGGAGAGACTTCTAGCTCAAACATATTTTGTGATAGTCAGACAGATTATGGTTCAATGCCTCTCAACTCTTTGATCTTTTTCTACTGTTGTTTCAGAACTGGCTAGCTCTTTGTTTTTTCATTAATTATTTGTAAGAGGAACATTTTGCTTGGATTAATTTTTTATGTCCTTTATGTAGTATTATAAAATTTGGAACTTCATGTAAAGCTTAATAGTTTAATGTATTTACGTGTCTCAGAAATGTTTTTGAAAAAAGATTGAGGACTTTGATCTCTGGATTGGTTTTGTTTTTTATTTATTTATTTTTAATCTACAATGTCTAACATGACTCAAGGTTCTGGACTTGGTTTTTATATAAGTCAGTGTTATTAGAATGACTTTGATCTGCAGAAACTGTGTTAGTCCTAGAACCAATGCCATGGACTGAAGTTTGTATAGACATAGTCAGGCTAAAGCTAGCTATCCAAAAGATAAAAATGTAGATTGAGGGTTCAGCACAGCCTAACCATGGAATATGTATAGAATCACAACAACCAAAAGTGCAAGGAAGGATCTTCAGAAACCAACATCAACTGTCTTGACTTAGCTTCTTACCTGGTTTGCAGCTTGCAGCTTAGTGTTGCTGTGGTTACATGGTGATTATTTCTCTTGTTATTTTAAAACTTGCTCAATCATATTTATAGGCTGCAGTCTGATCATGGGATGTTTTCTAATCAAGTAAGTCTAGCAAAATCAAAAGCTTTTACCCAACTCCTTTCCCATCCATGTCAAAGTCAAAATTTAATTCAGTGCAAATTTTAAATTCGCCTAAGAATAATTAGAATAAAAGTTTGTTCATCATTGGTGGTTAGTGTGTCATTATATCTCTGAAAGACAGTTTTACTGGCAAACTCACTTGAAAGTGGTCAAGCTAACAAAGCAGCATTCAAACACTTGTGCTTTCTGTTTCAGCAAAATATCAAGTTTGAAGGCAAGGATTTTTTTTGGGGGGGGGGAGCGGGGAAGGGAGTGTATCTCTATGGTAAGGTATTATAGTATAAAACTTAATGAAGCAAGAAGGTGGTGAGTGTATCTGTTATGCTTTCTTTAAGATCTTCACAAAATCATTCCAACTGCACAGACAAATTTGGATGCAGATATTTTAATCAGTCAATTGAATAATTCTTTGATTACACATAAATTCATATTTAGGTCTGAAAATTAAACTTTTTTTGGCATTTCAAGATCTAAATTCATACTGATGCCACATTCTGGAGTAAAAGTGGCTCAGCTCTCTACAGTAAGCTTATGTTTGCAATGGAGAACTGTTGTATTAATTGCCCCTCAAGTTCTTTTTTAACACAAAACAGGATTTGAACATTGGGGCTGTAACTACTGGTCTAAGCTCTTTTTTCTTGAAATCAGTATCTACTGTGTACTGCTTTTATTATCCATGTTAGTTTTTGAATCACTGTTCTGCACACCCAATTAAAAAGATTTGTAGTGTACTTTGCATTCACAACTCAACTGATGAATGTCAGTTTTCATTTATTTTACTTTCTCCCCCATCCCTGAAATTTCCTCTTTAGCTTAAACAAAGGGTTCAGGGATTACTCAAAGCTGCTGCTGGATTTTACTTGGCTTCATACTCCAACAATTTTGTTCTTTTTTTTCTTTTCTGAGAACATAAAACATAAATTCTAAGTTCTGGCATTTTGGGGTGGGTAATTCTCTAACTCTAACACAAATTATTTAACTATTCATTCATAAAACCAAAGAATTGTTTTCAGAACTGTAGTTTTACATGGCAATATAGAAAGAATCATGAATAAAGATAAAATTTAAAGCACTCAATCAGTATCATTAAGATTGTTTGATGACTGATGTTAAAATTAGATAGAAGCTTAATTATTTTGGTGATCTCAGGCCTTTGCTTTTGACATCATATACAATAGATACACAATGCATACTCTGAAATAGAATCATATGCAACCAGGAAAGCACTGATGATGAATTTTAACCTACTATCCTTGCTAGACTTCACTTACTCCTAAGGTTCTGGAACCCTAAAGTATGATGTGTTTTCAAGGATGGTATTTGCAGAAAGGCAATATAGCACAAATCAGATTTGTGGTGATATTGGTGTTTATGATAAAAAGATTACACAATCTGAAGCCATTTATAATGAAAACCACTTACAATAGTATATGGCATTCCTTCATCTGTATTATTTTGGACATAATAGCTGAATCTTTTGGACAAGTGCATAAACAATTAATATTTTTGTTGATAAATTTCATTGCTTGCTTTCTGTTACACTATTATCTTCCTGGCATACACAATGAGTTTGACATTAGAAAACATAAAGGTAGAGGATACTTTCTGCTGAATTTGTATATAAAAAGCCCCTAATTACCCCTTTAATTTCTGTTGTTTCCTCTTTCTTATCATCCTAACTGTACAGTGAGGATCAATCCAGGATCTATTCAGGGCTCCTGGCTATTGGAGTTATCACTGCCCACTTGCAGAAGATGCTAAACAAGTAAAAATGCATTTCTCACCTTTTATACCTCAGGACAACACTTGCTATTTCATCAGGAATTCTTAAATTAATGATGACCTGAGCCATTTTGTTTTGCTTTTAGTTCTTTAGTTATGCTTTTGGGTTTTTTTGGTGGGCAGGAAGCGAAAAGGAAGGACTTCTTTTGCTTATTTTCTTTGATCCCTAAATTCTTTTTTATCCTTTGCTTGGGAGAACATTATCAGTATTTCATGTTTGAAGCCCTTTCTAGCTCAGATCTTTCCAACCTTGCAATGGTAATAGTTGCTAATCTGTGGGTTGTATTTAATTCTGACTCATCTAGTAGCATTTACTTTGCTCTTAATACTTCTGAAACTAGTACAAGACACAACTTTTGGAGATGACACTCATTTCCAAGGTTGAAATCACCTTTCATTTTCCACATGAAGTTCAGTTTATTAGGATTATTCTCTATAGTTAATGATTACATCCAGCCTCGGCTCTCAGTAGATCTCTTTCTTCTTATAAATGTGTAAGGAGAGGAAAAGAATTACAGAAGCAGATTGGGACGAGCAATCCTTGAATACATTGTATTCGTGAGCAAGTCATGAACCAACAGCATGAAAAAAACAACTCTTTTAAATGAACCTTGTTAGAATCCATAAGAAGAATCAAGAAGTTTATTATAGTCATGACATATTACAGATGTTTAGTAAAAGGGGCTTTTTTTTTTTTTTTTTTAAGAAAGGACATAGGAAGTGAATTTTGTATTTCCTGAAGAGAAAGTTACATTTGTGTCCCAAAGTAATTTGGCTGATATTCTCAAGCTTTTTAATATCATGTAGCTTAAAAAGAGAATAAAAATAAATAAGTATATATTTGATAAAAATAAAAGCAAATAACATCACTGGTCCATAAGTCAAGCTCAAAACTCATTGGCATTGGAAGAAAAAAATTCCCTGACTTTTTTTTCCTTGAAGTGTGTGATGTATACTTTTTCTCATTATTAAACTGTAAAACAGGTCAGAACTTTTATAATTAAACAAATAACCTTTGCCATAAAATGCCACGCAGTCCAAAAGGAAAGTTTGATGGGAACATGTCAATTTTAATCACTTTTTAACTGGGAAATATGTTTGAGATAAATATGAGATATGTGGACAAAACCCTGAGAGATTAAAAAGACACAAGAACATAGAAGAGTCTCTTGACTGAAGGATGCACTTAAGTAGATTATTTCTGCATCAAGGGACTGGTGTATTCTAATCTACAAATATTTATTAATTTGCCTTTTTTGTTCTTTGTAAAATAGATTTAAAGTTTTGAGTTTTATCTTAATATGGAAGAGAAAGCTTTCTCAACAGAACACAAATTTAAATCTCAGATTTTGGTGAGGAAGTTTTCAGTACAGTTTCTGCACCTAGACAGGTTGGTAAATTTGATTATTTACTTTGATAATCAAATACATTAGTCTCAAGAGACTGTGAGTCTGACTGTGGTGGGTTAGCCTTGGTTAACAGCCAATGCCCACCCAGCTTCTTGTTCCTGCCTGAGCTCCCAGTGGGATGAGAGATAGAAAAGAGGATTGAGAAAGCTTGTGGGTTGAGATGAAGACAGGGAGATAGCTTGTCAATTGCTGTTACCAGAACAGACTCAACTTGGGGAAAATTAACTTAAATTATTGACAATTAAAATAAGTATGTAATCACTGCTTTGGGTAGTGGGAAGCAGAAGGAAAAACTTTAAATCAACCCTTTCCTCCCAACTTTCCCAAGATTATCTTCACTGCTTTGCTCCAGATACCGTTGCCCCCCACCAAGTGGTACAGGGGAATGTGGGGGGTGGGATTTATAGTCAGTACACACCACTTCCTCTCTGCCATTTCTTCCTCCTCACACTTTTCCTCTGCTCCAGCATGGTCTCTCCATGGTCTTCAGTTCCTTCAGGAATATCCTCCTCCTCCTGCTCTGATCTTGGTATTCCCTCTGGTCTTTCTCACTCTTTTTGTTCTTTCTATGTCTGGTGGGTCTTGCCCTTTCTTAAACATGTTTTTACAGTGGCACCACACATGGCTGGTAGGCTCAGCTCTGGCCCACAGCCCCCACACTGCCAGCGCCTTGCCACAGACACCCAATACACTGACAAGAAAAGAAAAATGATCTAGTTTTCTAAAGAGAGAAAGATCTGGGAAACTGTTTCCTTCACATGATGAAGACTGTCATCTGTGAATTGTTAATTGTTTTTGAACTTAGAGTGATTTGATGAGTTTGCATTATAAGTACTTCATAACATTAGTAATGATAAAATAAAACTGTTTGAAAGTGATTATATTTGAGGTTTGATTTGAGACAAAGTTTTCCCTTAACAGACCTGTTCTTGGAAGGAGGTTGGGAAGGTGCTCTGTCCACGCATTCTCTTTCTCTCTCCATCTGTGGTCAGAACCAGGAGTTTTATTGTCTCATGAATTATTCATAATCAGGTGGCTTGTATACTGACCTTAAGGAACCTTGTCCCCTTTAGTCACAACCATGGGACATGGCTTCAGTAACATAGAATATGTACATACAAACAAATACACAAAAATTCATGTTAGTATCTAGTAGTATCATTATGTGTTTAGGATTTAGTTGTGTTGTTATGTGCACCAAACATTTTACCACTGCGGACTTGGCTTTCATGTAGCACCAGTAACATACCTTTGGGGCAAAGTGTGTTCTGAGCGTCTCTTTGGAGGATGGGCATAACCTATTGCATGAGTTACTTTAGTAAATATTCAAATGATATAATTACTTGTTGGGCAACACTGAGATCAGTGATTTTTCTCACTCCATATAATCTGCTGGAACAGATTTTCCTTATTTTAACATTGGTAGAAAGTCAGATTGCATTTTTGTGGAGTCAGTACCTCATGATTCACAGAGACTGGTGTACTGCTCATCTCTTCCTCTTCCAAGAGTATGGAAAATGAGTCATTTCCTGTATATGAGAAACAAAGCATGTTACATCTTTTTTAACCAGGCTCATTTCAGAGTTTCTTGAGCTGGTACACAGGTGAATTATTCAGTACTTCTTGATGTTTGCTGGTGAGGTAGCAATGCTGTGTTGATGGCGTACAGTTAATAACTCATGTTAAAAGAGGGTGAAGCAGTTCAGTGCTCTTCTAATGTCACTTTTCCACACAAACAGTTGGTGCTGAAAAAATGTCATGTGACCACAACAACGGGCAACAGGAGAATGATGAAAATTCATTTTGACGACATATTAACTGTGTGAAAATACTGGATGATCATGATAGAATACTTAACCTTTGGTTCAGACTTTGTTCACACATCAGCTTTAATGGGCTGTTAATTTTACACAGTTTGAAATTCATATGTGTCAGAGGTACTTTTTTGTTATCGGAGATAGGCATTCATAAAAAGTGTGGTATATTTAAATGTGTGCAAAAATACTTTGCTTTGTCTCAACTGTTCTGAGACTCTTGTGATCCTTTGAGTTGTGAACAGATGACATTTCTGTCATGAGACATTTTTGCGTTTCACATTTGATGAGAGTGAAAAACCTATATTAAAATATTCTGTTATATGTGAAGTATCTGTTTTCGTATCTGTTTTCCCAACATCCATTCTCATAAGGCTATGACATACTGTTTAAGCAGCGTCTGGAGCTCTTCCTAGAAACAGAAGATCAGATGTCTGTCACACTGAAAACAGTGTGACACAGCTGTTTTTATAATAGATAGCAGCTTCAGCAACTGTGATGGCTGACAGAGGAGTTTTTGCATACAGAAGCCAGAAAAACTAATGTGGATTTTGTAGAACACATACTAATCGATTACAGTGTACTAGACATTATACTTATAATGGTTTCCTGAGGTGAGAAGATCAAGGTCTGTTTTAGATACTGGTATATATAAAACATAATTAATTCTTTTCTGGTGATAAAGTATTTTTGTTTTCCCACAACAATGGTATCAATTTTACTATGGTTGCATCATGTAATGTATGCAGAAAGGAGACTAAAAGAGTTGAGAAGAGCAGTTTTAGATGATGTTCACAGATAATTTAGAAGGAACATTAGATTCTCCTGACCTTAATGGAAGTCACAACTGCACTGATGAAGAACATAGTCATTGGTGGTAAAGAAAAGTCATTAGGAATCAAATCCCTGACTGAGAATTTTAACTCTGTAAATGAGCTGCATAGATACTTAACCTCAGAACTCTCATGATATTTTTAAGTCTGTTTCCAATTAAATCTGTCTTGAGGAACAGCAAGTAGAACAGTATTATATTTTCTTTAGAATTAGTGGGGATATTGCTTTTCCTTTCACCAGAACGTGTATTCCTGTTCTGGTATGAAAATATAATTGGTCAATGTTTAGAATGTAAGCTGGACTTGTAGGAGCACAAATTTTCACTGTTGCACAAGTTTGATAAGGGCAACCTACTTTAGCTGACCTTGCTTTGAGCAAGGACGTTGGACTAGACAATCTCTAGAAGTCTCTTTCAACCTCAGTCATTCTATGATTTTATAGAATGGAACGGAACAGAACAGAACAGAACAGAATAGAACAGAACAGAATGATCTTAAACATTGTAATAGCACTTTTCTCGCTTGTAAAGGCAGGCAGTATAATGTATAGCAAACCTACACAGAGATCTTACTGGACATTCTACTATTCAGTGTTTAATAACTTGCTTTTTAGAATACTCCCTAAATGCAGTAAATTACAAAAAAAGTCAAATCTACAATTGGTTCAGTATTACATATTCATGGTGAGAAAAGAAAAGAATAATAAACATGGAGATCACAAACATGGAGAAAAATTAATTTGTGATATTTCTAGCAGAGACTTATGTATATCAATATTACTGTATCTTGAGTTAGCTTTCTTTTCTTATGCTAAGGAATCTAGACTCTTTCCAGTAACATATCTGCTTGGTGTTCAGCTCATGGTCCTTCAAAGTCTGTAATTTCTTTTGAAAAATTTCTTCCTGCTGTGATGGTCCCTGTATTATGTTAGAGCAGCTGATTATTTCTCGCAGGGTTTGGTAGAATTCAGTGTGCCATGGTATAATACAGATGTAATTTGTCAAAATAAATATTTTAGGATGTTTCAAAGCTTTTGTAAAGTAAAATAGAAAAATCCCACAAAAATAAATACTACATGCTGGACAAAACAAGAATGGTGTTGAGTTGGAAGAGATCCAAATGTGTTGTTCAGTCCATCAGCCTGAGCTAAATTAGGATCAAATACCTGTTGTGATCTATCCTTTTCTACATAGGACAACCATGCTTTTAGATATTCTATTTGTTTTTTCAGAAACTACAGAAGCCCAGATTATTCTAAGTTTTCTGGAATACCATAATATTTTATGCATTCCTTTCAAGAGTAAAATAGATTCCACTCTATTTGAAAATATTTTACATATTATTAATGTCTTCTTTAAATATCTTAATATCTACTTTCCTTTAGAGTTTTTCACTATTATTCTAAAATATGCTGATTTTTGAAATTATTATTTTCTCCCCTCCCTGATATATACCAGACCAAATACAAAATTGTAATTGACATGTGATGAGTCCAGAAAACTGAATCAGAAATGCTAATAAAACAACTACAGGTCAGAAGCTCTTTTATCAGAGTATGCCAAAGTATGATATTGAAATACCTTGTGGAAATACGTAATTTTTGATGAATTTTTAGTTGGAAATTCACAAGAAATTTAATAGCTGGCATTCTTAATTTTATGTTATTCTAATTTTTTTTATTGCAGTATTTTAAAGTGTAATGTAAAATTATTTTTTAGAAAATATTGTGAAAAAACAAGCAAATAGATTTTGTGATCTTCGAATTTCCTGAAAGATACATATTCAGCTACGACCAGCACTGCAAATAATATACATCCTGTCAAAACCTAATTCAGTATGAAGTGAGTTAGGCCTTTACCTTCTACAGACCAAATGGGCTAAAGAAGCTATTATATGGATACATTACTATTTAGAAGTGTGACAAACTGTTCTGTGCATTTCAGGCTATTCATTAGAAAACAGCTAGTGCGTTACTATGAAGAAAAAATGAAGACGACTGTTGCCAGAGACTGTAATTGGCTTCCTCAAGAGATAGATGTATTTTAAAATAGAGAATAAGAAAAGTCTACAACAGAGATTTATGTATGTGGTTCTACAAGACAGTCACTTGAACTTTAACTTTCTCTGTCATTATGGTAATGGCACTTTAATGGCTCAAAACCCAATTGAACTTTGATGTGTCCCATCTTCATGCAATAAGTCTTAAGGTACTTCAGTGCCAAACCCTGATGGGTGATGATGTCTGTTAATATTTCTTCCCTTTCAAACAGTGGAATCACTGGGATGGCATTTTTAATGCATAATTATATCAATTAAACCATTTCTGTCTGTCTCCTGTTATGATAATGGTATTTTTCCATAGATAATGATTTCCATTTATCCCAAATATGCCTATTATTGTCACTTTAAAAAATATTTTGCAGGTTTCAGGTGAAAGTTCTTTTCCACCCACTAGGAAAATGTGGCTCTCCCTTTTACGTTTTTAGTACCTATTATTCCTACAATTACCAAAGATGGCAAAAATGTGTATTTGTTAAAAAAAAGGGGGTTATTAAGGTTGTTGACAGTTGATAAGTTTATTAAGTATCATCAAGGTTCAGGCCATACACTTCAAATTTCAGCAGTGAAAACACACAAATATATACATAGATCCCGCTGCCTCCATAGGTATATATTTAGTCAATAATGTATTTGAAAAATAACTTTTTCATTGTTGCTAGAAATTCCACGGTTTGTTTATTTGCAGCAGAACTTAAAATAGTAAGGGTAAAAATGGAAAATTAGTTCTGTAACCTGATTTTGTACTTTCATGAGATTCAATAATGATACAATTCAATATGTCCTTAGAAATAAAGATTCTGAATCCATACTAATAAAAAAAAAAATTCCTTGAACATTTCTGAATTTATATTTGTAAAATCAGAGGTAACAAAGATAAGTGTATTGTATTTTATTTATCTAATTACCAAGCCCTGCTTAGACAGTATTTCAACTCTTACCATTATGATAACAAATATATTGTGTCTACAAAGTGTTGATGTTTTTACAGGCATCCACCTTCATCTAGAGATGTATTCATATTACATTAACATCTCATAAAAATTAGTGGAAATTTTGCACTGTGTAATAAAGGGTATCATTTGTGATGAGCTTACGTTATAGTTTGCTATAGTCTAAGAAAGTCTCTGTAGTACCCCATAGAATAAGTATTAGATACTTTAATGAACATGTTTTTGTGCTTCAGTGTTAATAAATAATGTATCCTTCAAAGTCTTCTATAAAAGGTGAAATCTATTAAAGATTTACATTTAAGAGAACATGGCATGTGTTTGGTATTCAACCACAATTAATCAAGTTTTGACTTGATCTGAATGTTAATAATTATTCTTGTCTATGAGTTTTCAAACGAAGTGAAGATACTAAGGCAGCTAAAAGAAACCTTTGTTTTCTTTCATTCTTCAATGTATTTTTAAATTAACACGAAGTAAGGTAATATTCATCTTTCTTTGTATTCTGATACTTCTGTTTCTTTGAGCTGCAAACAATGCATCCTCATCAGTAGAACATATGATAAATAGTTAAGAAAGACTAAGGGATGTCATTTGATGTTGTGCTCCTTTTAGTTTCAAGCATTATAATACGGTTTTATTTTGTACAAAGCTTTCAGTCCACTAAAAATACATGGCATAAGAGCTGGAATTGTCCATAAAGTGTCTAAAATTCTGATGAATAATTGATTCTAAAAGGTTAGTCAGGAATATTCCTCTGTCCAAATAATGCATACTGTATTCATTGAACTATTTATTTAATTTTTTGCTGAGGTATTTAACAAAATTCTTCAATTTTTGATAATGATCTTTCAAACATGCAATCTATTAATTAAAATTAAATTATCTTTTTTTTTTTTTTTTACTGCATTTTTTCTTTGACAGATTCAAAATAAAGGATGCAAATATCATTCCTGGTAAATTATATTTTTACCAGGCAAGTATTATTACTTCAGTTAAAAGATGTAGAAACAGCCATATAGGAGTGAAGTGACTTGTGAATACTCATTAATTATTTGTATTATATTAGAAACTCATTAGAAACTTAGTTATGTGGACTTTATTAAGAGTCAGCTTTTGATTTGGACACACAACAGTCAAGTGGTGAGTCACAACTGTCAGCGGCGAGGCCAGCAGAGGCAAGGGTAAGTGGGCGGCTAAGCGCTACGCTGAGGCGGACTGGGAGGTTCCCAAGGCCCAGGAGCCCGGGGAACAGCGGAGGGACCCGGCCGGAGCCGGCGGCCCTCGCGAGAGAGGCTGACTTTGCGAGTTGTGGGCGTTGCCAGAGGCAACCACGGGAGATTTGAATGGCCCTGAGGAGCGCCAGCGACCAAGAGCATGGCACGTCAGAAAGGGCGTGGCGCATCAGAAAGGGCGTGGCGCGTCAGTTTGCACAGCAGTTCGTGCAGGTAGGGCGCAGCCCCCCCCCTCTTCCCAGCTGGAGAAGGCTGCTCAAGCGGTGTACGTCGGCCCGGAGGGAGACCCAGGTATGGTTGCCACTCTGGTGAAAGCCATTTTCAGGAAAAATGTGTCAATGCAGACAGAGGTCCCATGTAAACGTGCAGCTGTCTGGGTCTCTGGCTACAGGGAGTGCCTGAGTCTATCACTGATGACGGAGGGCAGCGGGGACACCTCTTGTGTGAGGTGTGACCAGGTGGATGATCTGCTCAGCCTGGTGGAAGAGCTGAAGGAGGAAGTGGAAACTGAAGCCCCCACACGTGCACGCCCTCTGGAGTGGGACCCTTAGGCTGACTGGACCAATGCTGGACCCAGAAGTGGTGAAATATTTCTCTTTTTTCTCTCACTCTCTCTTTTTTCCCCACAGTCCCTACACCTCATCCCTTTAGACATAAACTGTTGACCAAGTCTGGGACTAGGAGTGGATCCAGCCACTCCTAGGCTCCTCTCTGAGAGGAACTCTAGAAAGCAAGGGGGTCCGCTCTGAACCTTGCGACTCAACAGGAGGAATCTCTTTATTTTCTTCCCTGAACTAATCCCCAAATAGGCAAGGCTTGTAGTATATGTTTGGTGATGTGTGGTTAACACGTTACACAGTTTACTGGTGTATTTTCATGCCAATTCTTGCTGTGAGCAAATAAAGGTTGTGTTTTGTGAGTTAAAGGTTCCCTGGTGTGGTTTCACCTTAATCCTGACCAGGGAATAAGCAAACCTGAGTTGTCGTCCTGAGAAATTGGGGTGTGACAAATATACATATATCTATACGTATCTCCAGAACACATATATACCCCCAGACCTTTGTATTTCTTTTTCTTGCTTCCTCTTGCTCAGTGACAGTTTTTCTGTTAAAAATTCCTATGAATGTGCTACTTTTTCTTTTCTTGAGATCACAATATGCTGCTTTTTATATCATAGCTAGTTGATAGGACAGTTAAGTAGTAAGCTCTCAACCCATTCATCCCCCCGTCTGTATGGATATTGGGGATTGCCCTGACACAAGTGCAGGACTTTGTATTTGGCTTTGTTGAACTTCATGAGGTTTAAAGGACTTTCTTACCGTCTCATTTAAAACAGCCATGGATTGCTAATTCCTACTCCGAAAATGTTAAAAATAGGAAAATTTATGCCTGGTGTAACTATCAGCTCCTTTCCTCATAGAAAGAAAACTCTCAAGAATATTTGTAAAGACCATGTTGCATCTTGAAGTTTCTTTTCCAAAATACGTTATGTTCTTAACTATGCGACAGCACTGTATCTTGTGTCCTGAAAGAAAACCACATATTCCCACCTTCTCAAACACTCAAGGTACTTTGCAGTCAATATAATATATAGAGACTGAAGGGTACTATATTTATTATCAGCAACCGGTGAGGAGGTGGAGGAGTTCGTATATGCTCTTTAAAAGTGACTTCATAATAAGTTTAGGCTTGAGAAGAGGCAACGTACTTTTTTTTTTTTTTTTTTTGCGGTTTTTGACATATATTTGAAACATGGAAAACAAAGGCATTTCTCTGGCTCCCTGCTTCCTTGCATCTTCCTAGATTATGTATCTTTGATTTATAGAACAGGAATATTTACCCAAAGGTAGTGTGTAGAAACTGAGAAGTTCAAGTAAAAATAAAATTTTTGCAGAATGACTTTAAAAATTCATAGAATTTAATAGAGAAACACAACCCTTTTGAAAAAAATATTATTATATCTGTCAGAATCTAGAGCAGTGGTATGACTCTATGTTTTATTGGAATTTCCCATAAAAGAAGACTGCCTAAGTGAAGTAACATTTGCTTCAGGGGTGTCACACAGCACAATCACTTCAGCTCTGTGCTATTCAAATTGTAAAATAAATGTATATCAGCCCACTTAAATATGGACAATGGTATTCATAAAGTTTTCTGGACTGAGTTTTAGTACATAGGAGTACTTCAAGAATATCACACTGGTTGATTTCAAATTGTGTCCCTCCTTAATAGGAAAAGCATGAATCACTGAATTTTGGCCTAGAATATTGGTATTTTTAAAGATTATAACAAAACATGAAGAAAAGGTGTTCTCTGCATTTCTTTCCTGTATAAAATACTGTTTATCTTAATCTAAAGTAAGGCACAAGACATGGCAAGTTTATTTTGTGGTAAGACAGTTATTAAATCTATGGGACCAGATGGGATCAATCCAAGAGCGCTGAGGGAACTGGCAGAGGTGCTTGCCAAGCCACTCTCCATCATCTATCAGCGATCCTGGTCAACAGGGGAGGTCCCAGAGGACTGGAGGCTTGCCAATGTGACTCCCATTTACAAGAAGGGTCGGAGGGAGGATCGGGGGAACTACAGGCCTGTCAGCCTGACCTCGGTACCGGGGAAGATTATGGAACAGTTTGTCTTGAGAGCACTCACATGGCAAGTCCAGGACAAGCAGGGGATCAGCATGGGTTTATGAAAGGCAGGTCCTGCTTGACCAAGCTGATCTCCTTCTATGACCAGGTGACCTGCCTAGTGTCTGAAGGAAAGCCTGTAGATGTTATCTACCTTGACTTCAGCAAGGCCTTTGACACTGTCTCTTATGGCATACTCCTTGAGAAGCTGGTGTCTCATGGCTTAGACAAGTGTACTCTTTGCTGGGTGAAAAACTGTCTGGATGGACGAGCCCAGAGGGTTGTGGTGAATGGGGTGAAGTCCAGCTGGCAGCAGGTCACAAGTGGTGTTCCACAGGGCTTGGTGTTGGGCCCCATTCTGTTTAATATCTTTATCAACGATTCGGACGAGGGGATTGAGTGCACCCTCAGCAAGTTCGCAGATGACACCAAGCTGGGAGGCAGAGTCGATCTGCTTGAGGGTAGGGAGGCTCTCCGGAGAGATCTGGACAGGCTGGATCGATGGGCTGAGGCCAATTGTATGAAGTTCAACAAGACCAAGTGCCGGGTCCTGCGCTTCGGTCACAGCAACCCCATGCAGCGTTACAGGTTTGGGAAAGAGTGGTTGGAAAGCTGCCTGGCAGAGAAAGACCTGGGGGTGCTGGTTGACAGCCACCTGAATATGAGCCAGCAGAGTGCCCAGGTGGCCAAGAAGGCCAGCGGCATCCTGGCCTGTATCAGAAATAGTGTGGCCAGCAGGAGCAGGGAGGTGATTGTTCCCCTGTACTCGGCACTGGTGAGGCTGCACCTCGAGTACTGTGTTCAGTTTTGGGCCCCTCGCTACAGGAAAGACATTGAGTTGCTGGAGCATGTTCAGAGAAGGGCAACCAAGTTGGTGAGGGTCCTGGAGCACAAGTCTTATGAGGAGCGGCTGAGGGAACTGGGGCTGTTTAGTTTAGAGAAGAGGAGGCTGAGGGGAGACCTTATAGCTCTCTACAACTACCTGAAGGGGGGTTGTAGTGAGGTGGGTGCTGGTCTCTTCTGTCAGGTGGCTGGAGATAGGATGAGAGGAAATGGCCTCAAGTTGCGGCAAGGGAGATTTAGGTTAGATATTAGGAAAAATTTCTTTACTGCGAGGGTTGTCAGACATTGGAATAGGCTGCCCAGGGAAGTAGTTGAGTCACCATCCTTGGAGGTATTCAAAAAGCGCGTAGACGGGGTACTCCATAAAGTGGTTTAGTGGGCATCGATGATGGTTGCACTCGATGATCCTGAAGGTCTTTTCCAACCTAAATGGTTCTATGATTCTATAAATGGTTTGTTTTAAAAGGCAAAGATGGAATGAAAATGACAAAATATATTCCAAATTAGTATTTAACTTTAAGATGTGACTTTGAAAAATAAAATGTAATCTGAAGAGAGAGAGAGTTGTTCAGTCAGATTTCAGTGCAAATTTCTGATTCCACTTCCATAGGTTGAAGCCCTTTACAGTAACAATATTACAATAAAACTGTTTATCTGAAGCTGTTCCCAAACAGATCAACAAGTACATATCTTGAAAATGCACGAGTTTGGAAAAGAAAGGGGAAAAATCATAGCTACACTCTGCTCGCCTTAAGTCCTTCCACTATTGAATTTATTTAGAAGGAGGAAGCAAAAGTCCAGAGCTGTCAGAAAACAGAGGCTCTATTTTCACATTTGCTTTTTTTTCTCTTAAGTTGATCATGTGGTTTGGAAAAGACAGCAGACTGAGTCACCTACTAGGAAAATGATCCAGAGAACCAATGCTTTTCATGCAGGCCATCTAAAGCCTGTCATGGTTTTCACTATATCTCTACCCAGCTGAACTTAGTAGTGGTAATCATAGAATCATAGAATAGTTTGGGTTGGAGGGGACCTTTAAAGGTCATCTAGTCCAAACCCCCTGCAATGAGCAGGAACATCTTCAACTAGATCAGGTTGTTCAGAGCCCAGTCCAGCCTGACCTTGAATGTTTCCAGGGATGAAAGGGTACTGGTGAGCTTTTGGTATAGCTACCCTAAGTACAGAGATTAAACAGCTGTCTGTCTTTCCTGGTCTCTCAGAGGATCTGTCTGTGATGGGGTTGCTGCAGATTAAAGAAAAGCAGGTGTCAAGTGTTACCATGACAGTGCACTGGCAACAATATCACACCAATTGAGACTCCCTGGTTCCCACCCATAAGCTGATCCTGTGACTGGAGAGCCAAGGAGTGACCAGTAAGTGGGTCCCCATCAGGGAATCAAACCCCAACACTCAGGGATACTCACCACCACTATACTATAGACTGACTCTGCAATGAATCCCTTCAGATAGATTTTACCTGTTGAGAACAATATGATGTGTAGTTGAGTAATTATAGAGAAAACAATTTATTTAAGTTTAGTCTGTAAATACAGAAGTACATCATAGATGTGGCTGCAGTTAGTGGAAAATGCACTGCGGCGGGGTGGGGGGGGGGGAAGCTGTAAAGAAAAGAAAAAACAGCAAAGAAAAAAAGATAGTAAGATGAACTCAATTTTCTTTTATCTCAAGACATCTAACTAGTGTCCACTCCCTCTACAGTATTAAGGCTTCAGTGCTACCATAAGGACCCTTATATCATTTAAGGATTATGTTTAGTCTGAGTATGTCCACAATCCTCCTTTCAATGTAATCCTTATATATCATTTAAGGATTATGTTTAGTCTGAGTATGTCCACAATCATCCTTTCAATGTAAAATTATTTGCTTCCAGTTGACCATCATTTGAAAAGCATTCTTCTATTAATATTTTTTTAGCCTTCTTAATTTCACATGCATATTTCATCCATTATATTTTATGGACCTTCCAGTTTTATTAGGATATGACACTTATTTTTCAAAAGCAAGTTTTTCCTCCTAGCAGATGCTCCTTAACTTCAAAGCTTCTTGCATGTTTGTTTTCTCATTGAATTTTGGCATTCAGTTTATGTAGGCTTCTAATAGAGAATTTTTTTGTAACAAACTCCACGCCACTTTTTACACTGCTTCTTTTAGAGTGGTGGTGGTTTTTTAGTTTGTGTGGTTCGGTTTTGAGTAACTCATGCTTATGTAGGTCTCTTTCTTGAAATAGAATGTCTGTGTGCTGGATTTGCTTGGCCTGCTGTCTCTACTATAGTGATAAATTTAACTGTACTGAGCAGTTTGCCCTCTAATCTTTCATTTTAGACTCCATGCATCTAGTCAAAAGAAAAAACAGAATGGTGTCTTTGATTGTAGTCAGTCATTAAATCCCAAATTTTATTTCTACCTCCCATCTTGATGTGGCATTGATCCTGTCTTTTTGTGGACAGCTGAAATCTCTCAATATTAGTACCCCCCTACTCCAAATTTCCAGCTGGTAAATTGTTCCTGAACACTATTTTTGTCTTGAGCAATGATCAGTATTACAGACTTACTATTATATTTTTAATATTACAGTAGGAGTTTCTCTTCCACTAGACAATTTTTATGCTGTTACTTTACGTAATCCTTTAAATACAGAGCTGCTCCCAGTATGTGCTACTTTACTGTTCCCATACAGTTGCTAGCCAGGCACCACTCTATATCCTGCCAATTACTCTCCTTCCATCAGATCAGTGACACACCTATTATATCAGGGTAGTTGTTTGATGCCAAGCACTCTAGTGGCCCATTTTATTTTTAGGATGCCAGAATTCATGTCATTCAGCACTAGTAAGTTTTACTTTCATCTGCTCACTCAACACTGCATGCCCCAGTCAGCTGGCATTTAGGTATCTAATTTGCCTACCTTATTTATTGTAATTGTTATTTTATTTTCCTCCTGGCCTTTTCAGAAACATATTAAATGTTAGTCATACATGCTTCAGTCCTGTCAACTCAAACCAGATGCTCTTCTGTGACTGTCAATTTCTCTCAACCAGCAGTTCTCTGTGACCTTTTTAAATTTGAGTTGTAACACTCTGGTTCCATTAGAATTAAGGTGTAACCTTTCATTCCATATCAGATCTTCTTTCCATAGGGTTCAAGAATTTCTGACATGCCTGAACCTTTCCTCCTTGCATGATTATCTCTTCCATGCATGAGAGTCCAGATCTCTAACTACATCCTCTCATGTACAACTGGTAGTATTTCAAATGATGAAGGTCCTTAGCTTCAGCCTTCTTCATAGCATCTTGAGGTAAACCTCCAGAACATCCCTCCTACACTTGTACCATATGTATCCATGACTAGTAGCTTTTATTCTACATCCCAAGTGTGCCATTGTAAGAGACTGAAAGAGTTAATGTCTCAAACATTGAGACAATGTCGTGCAAGTTCTGCCTAACAACCAACCCTGCATAACAATGAACCCCGTGGAGGATGTGCCAGAGGGTGCTGCTCAGTTCCCTGTTCTGACACTCTGAGCAGGGCAGCTCACCATGCATGGCGAAAGATCAAACAACAGTCATGCCTGCAGGGAGGGAGAAGTTAGTGCCCAAATGACCACCAAGCCTACCGACCCATTTCCCAAAGGTTCTGGAGGCACAAACCATGCGTGACACCTAATTAGTCTAATGAGTTCAAGTGCCCGCCTGAAGGAGGGGCAAGGAGACAATGAAAGGACAGGAACTGAAGCTTCACATGTTTGTGCACCCTCTGGAACTGGACCCTCGGCTGGACCCGGGACAGGTGAAATCTTTCCCTTTTCCTCTTTCTCTCTCTGTCTTGCTCCCTCTTTCTCATTTTCCAGAGTCCCTGCACCTCATCCCTTTAGACATAAAACCGCTGACCAAGCCTGGGACTAGTAGTGGATCCAGCCACTCCTGGGCTCCTCTCTGAGGAGTCTAGAAAGCAAGAGGGTCTGCTCTGAACCTCGTGACTCAACAGGAGGGATCTCCTTATTTTCTTCCCTGAATTGATATATATGTGGTTACCATAGGTTACATGGTTTACTGAGGTAGTTCCATGGCAAGTCCTGTTGTGAGAAACCCCGCCACCTACTGCTAATGCCTTCCAAGTTCAGGTTGCTTCTGTCATAAATAAAATGTTTAACTGATCATTTGGTGTTGTTTCACCTTAATTTAGCCCAAGGGAATTCTGAACTCACCACAGCCCCTCCCTGGTCTGTCCAGCACAGGTCATGACACTCATCCACGTAACTCCTAAGGTGCACAGCCTTCATATTCAGCAGGCAAGTTACAACAGTCCTTAGAGCTCAGTCCTCAGACTCAATCGATATACTAACAGTAGAAATTCTCCAACTACTGCCACTTCTATTTAAGATCTCAACTGTTTGTTCCCATTTTATTGGGAAGCTTCCATCCACTTTTATGTTTTGGAGAAGATCTTTTTTGAATGTTTCTATTAGTTTAGTTTCTCTTTTGAAGGAATGATTAAGTGTGCTTTTCTCTAACCCCACTCCATGCTTATTAAACTAGTTAGCATACAGTAAGAAATATTCATGACCATAGAAAAAGAAGACACAGTGCAAAAGGCAAGCTGATCTGAGCTCTTTTTAGCTTTATAGCTGAACAAACTGTTCCCTGATTGCCCAGCTACTGCCCTTTTTCCTTACCTTGGGCAATCTCTTTCACCTTGAGACACAACTTGAACCAGCCTTGACAGGACTATTCAGCTCTCATGGGAGTCACTGACTCTGAAAGGCTACTCAGAGTAGCCTCACCCGCCTCAGTGATCCCTAGACATTCACCCAGAACACACAGCCACCTCCTGCTCCTCACACCACTCTTACACCCCTCCCAGTTTTCCTTCCTTCCAGGACCCAACACCTCTTCTTTCTCTTTGTCCTCCTGCTCTTCCCAAAGAAAACCACCACAAATGTTGTTTGATAAGCCCTGCTCACTGCACTATATACATAAAGCTACAAACAATAGTTTACAAGTGGTTTTGTACATCACTCTGTTACATGTACAGTAACCCAGTTACTGTAAATGAAAGCTTAATAGTTATTCTAGGTATCCCTTTGTCATCCTAATGAACAATGTCACTCCAAGAAGGGAATATGCATTTATACATCTGTAATTTCTCCAAAGGTTAAAAAAAAAAAAAGAGAAAATAAGAAAATCTTCAGTTTGGTCAGTCATCAATATCTTTATAACTATTTCCAGAAAACAGAGCCTGTAATGTGTAGCTTCTGCCATGATTTTTTTCTCTTAAAATATATTTCTAGCCATATATCTGCCAGTCCCAAGAAAGAAAAAAAAAATTCTTGCTTTTCAGGTCCTGATTAAAGCTCTCAGCTTTGCTTAACTTCTTCTGAATTATCTAGGCAAAGCATGATTTGCCATTTTAGTAGCATATATCATATGACTTTCTTATTTGTACTATTCAAAGATCTATAGGGTTTTTTTTCCTCCACTACTTTCTACTTTAGATGCATCTCTTTAACAATCCTGTTTCTCAGAAAATATTTCAACAGAAAGCAGAGACAACAAATAAAACAGTAAAGCATTCAGAAAATCACTGTTATAATTTGTCTAAAAATAAAAGAAGAAAAAATTCTAGAAATAATAGATGTTTTTTCTTGCTAGGATATTTCTGAAAAAAACCACTTTAAAGCATGCACAAGTTGGACTAATACTCCCCCATTCTCATCACACAAGGGCATGCTACTAGAAATTTCTTTACTATTTCATTGAAAATAACTTGATTGCTGAGTATTAAAATATATATAAACCTTTAAAATATAATTAAAATCAAAACTGTCTAGGCTGCAGGAAATGCTGGAAAACTATGAGTAACTCCTCTGCTCCTGTATGGTAAATCTGAGTAGAAGATGGTGTCTTAATTATTTTCTTAAAAGTCACAAAAGTATTGTCACAGAATTCCAATCCAATGTACCTATTAAAATTTGTTTTCTCTAAAATATTGTAAAATGCAAGAGCTGAACAGAGTGGAAAAGAGAAGTGGAGATGGACAAGAGAACAATCTGCAAAGTGTCATGCAACTAGAATAATTTGCCAGAGGAGATCAGTGGAAATTAGTGGCAAAAAAATGTGCAAATCACATCCACATTTAGGTTTCATTTGCTCCCATAAAAATATTGGCTCATTTTATTACATTTAGTAGATTCACTTAGATGGAAGTAAGATCGAGCAAAATTCCTGAAGGCCTGTCACTAATTGAGATATCGATGACACTGTATCTCCTATAGACAACTGTTCAGTTCTTACTTTCAATGACTAGACACAATGTCACCCCCAATAAATACCCTGCATTGCCACCTCCACATTTAGATGTATATTAAAGCCTGACCCAAATGGTATAAAAATGGCTTTAAAATTAAAAGGAATTAGGCCTAAATTCCATTTAGATACAAATTAATTTGACCTCTCAATACAAATTGCAAGACTGTGTCCAATAGAATTCTCATACAATGTATCAGTGTGCTTTTAAATTGTTAGACAGTTATGTTGCCCAGGTATCAACATTATTTTGTGAGAAAGCTGTTGAATAAAAGTACTGGATTTTAAGGATAAAACGTTGTCCAAACTGTATGTTCAACTGAATTGAAAGGTCCCCTGTAGTAAAAGAATTACTTTGAGATCTTTTTATCAGTATAATGTCTATTACAGATATATATTAAACTATTTGTGATCATAAATCTACAGGTGGCAGAAAGACCATAGATCAACCTTATTAGAATATTCAAAAATTCAGGCAAGGTGAAGGAAATGAGGAACTATTTTTGACTGAAAGAAGTGATTGTATGCTAATAGGACAATGACAGAAGTAGCCAAAGTATTAGTATTGCTAATGCTCTAAAGCAATGGTCTATTATTTCTCCTTAAACACCAAATACTTCACAAGATGGCATACTATAATTATTGTTAAACAGTTAATTTAAGTAATAGTAACCAGATCAATATAAAGGAGATTCAGCATGATAATGACATTCAAGCTCTCCCTTTAAATAACACTGGGATCCTTGTTAAAAATAAAAGTCAGTCATAATTTATATTTAACAAAAAGCAATCAATCAGGAGTTACTGTCTCATTCAGGTACTGTAAAAAAGGTATGTGACTGTGATGTCACAAGTTTATTTATATACATAAACTGATATATGGATATACTTAGTGATATTATTCATATATATGTATGCTATTAATATATTAATTACATGATCTAATTTCATTGCATTTTATTATAGTATTATATGCATATGAATATTATATTTGTATTGTTTTGTTTATATGATATAAGTGTACTTTACTTGCATGTAAGCATATTTACTATAGTTATGTATACATATGCTTGCTTAGATATATGCATGGATTAGGTAACTGGATGAGACTAAGATCCTGGTAAAATATACAGCTGGGAAAACCACAGGTTTCTTTATTATTATTATTATTATTATTATTATTATTATTATTATTATTATTATTATTATCATCATCATCATCATCATCATCATTATTATTATTGCTGCTGCTACTACTATTTATTTTAAATGAAGCCTTGATTCCCTGAAGTCATCAGGCAACAATATCTCTGACAGATGTGTATGGTCATTCACTAAGAGGGCCTATATTTTCCAAAGTAGGGTTCATAATCCTTTAAAAGAATATATATCCAAGTAAACTCTGGAAGAAACAATCCGAAACCTTTTATCTAAATGTTACTTGCCAGCTGCAGTCTCCAAAAGGTACTTTTTCACATTGGTCATGCTAATAAAAACAGATGGATTTTTGTCCTTTCAAGAGCCTGTTATAATAGTCTGCAGCTTTGAGAGGTAAAGGTCAATTTGTCTTTATCTGAAATGATGGAGAAGCATCTATAATGTTCCTTTACCAATAAAACTCTAACAGAACAATAGTAGTGCTTCCTACATCAGCTGACCAACTACCACTAATCTCAATCCTACCATTCCTTCAAAGTTTTATACCCTTAAAATTACTACTGATACTTTTTTTTTTTTAAACAGACTTCTGTGAAAGCTGTGGTTTTGAAAATACAAGGAATTTACTTATATTCTTAAACACAAATTTAAAAATGCAAATTATTGAATGTCTTGACTAACATTCTCTAGGTGTTTCCACGTCTTCTAATTAAAGCTTTTAATTAACACCTGTTTTCAAATCTATAAAATTTAGTAACTTCAAAAGGTTTGTACTTTTATAAATAAAAATATAAATTTATGCATTTATATGTATAAATAAATTTATAGGTATGCAATTAAATATAATTGTATGTTAAATAGTTCTTTTATATTGCATTTATTTATTTTATATTACAAATGTTACATTATAAAATTTTATATCATATAATTATAAGTGTAGAAATATAATTTTATAAATACAACTATAAATACATAAATATATAAATAAAATAAAATTTATTAAATTCAGTAAGTTTAATAATTCTAAGTTATTCACTTAAACTGTTTTGTTTGCTTTACAGTAAGGAAAGACACAAATAGCCAGAGGATTTTGCTATTGACAGTCTGTGATGGTGGGTTTACTCCTCTTTTTTCCTATTCTTATTTTCCTTTGGTCCCAGTATTTCTTTTCCTGTCCTACTACTGGAAAAAGTGTGTGAAGACGAAGAGACAGAAGGATTACAACTGTAAACAAAGGCCAGAAGAATTGATTTATTTTAATTTTCAAAATTAACTTTGAAATTTCAAGGGTTTTTTAAAATTTGCTTTCAAATCAAAAAGCTTGTAGCTAAAAACCCCTATATTTAAAAAGATCTGGTCAGTTACACTTTTTTCCCTGCATATATTTTCTGATACATTTAACTGATGTTTATGCATCCTCAGGACACATTCCTTTAGTCTTATATTTGAAAAAATTAACTTCTTTATTTTGAAAAATATCATCATTTGTGTTGCCCATTACACCACTTCTGTCTTGCCAGGACATAAATCTATAAACTAGATGCCTTGTACTTGGAGCCTGATATTTACAAAACTTGAAGGTGAACTATTTCCCTAGTATTCTGCAGGTTAGTGGAGGAACTTGAAGTATCCATTATCAACTCTCATACAAGAGAATATTTGGATCCAGAGGATCTTAAAGAGTCCATTCTGTATGAAAGTGGGTGGGGGGTGGAGTGGAATGATTGCTGGAGGTGACTTATTGATATGTCCCCCTCTTAAGAGAAGGTAAATCTCCAGGGTGGAATGCAGTGAATATGCAAGAAATCTGTTCCATAATAATTCCCTAAGCAACATAAGCTGCAACCTTAGATGTTAGCAACACCAGGGAAGCTTGGTGTGCTGATTCTAAGAGAAGCAATATGGAGGGTGGAGCGGAGTGGAGACACCACAGCCAGGCTTGGTGATATCATCGCAGGAATAGGGAACTGGAACTACTGGAACAAGAATGGAAGGTCCCTACATTGAATCCATTGAAGCAAGGAGGTGAAATAATGGGGGTTCTGTCAATGCTATTGTCTAACTTCTGATTTATATCAGAAGTGCCCAGTTCTGGAGTAGTGACATGCTAAATCATGTTCTCTGGGTGAACTTTGCTCATTATAAACTTATTATAATACCAAAACACACATCCATCCCCAAAGGTACCTGCCTTTAAGGTGTGACTACCCCTCACTGAGCATGTGCTCTGAATTTTCTCTAGCATATACCTTTAAAAGTGAAGTGAGAAAATTTTACACCATTCATAATAAAGGTATACATGACTAGAGCCACTCAAGCTCCACCTAAAAATAGGAAAATATAAAAGGGCTTAAGAGAGGAGGAATGTTAGGGAAGATACCATCGTAAACAAGTCAGTGGGACATCGTTGACTTCTGGGATCAGTCAATGGGCTGAAACTCTCTTCCCCCCCCATAGGGATGCCTATTGGGTAAGATTCAAACCCTCGGTTACACTGAGTGCTCCCCTGGGAAACTTGGAAATCTCCACAGAGTTTTTCCATAATTTAATGTGCTTGTAGTCGACTGTATTATTATTTGCATGTACTCTGCAGACAGTGTATTTATCACAAGCAATCCAAAAGAACCTGTACTCTTGCTTTAATAAACTGTACTATTCATTAAAATCTAGCCATGATTGTTCATTGAATGTGACAAAACTCCTTAAGTCTGGCCATGATAGTTCATTGAATGAGACTAAATTGAAAGTACAGTACACTATTAGTGCATCCATAATCATGATAGTTCACTATATTGAACATGACTGGACTTACAGTGCTGAATTGGACATCAGCCAGAATCTAAACTGAGCCACTCCCAGCCCCTCTGATATCTGAGGACAAGCTGGAATGCAAGGGGGTTTATTTTCTGCCAGACTTCATTATGGTTAATGCAAAGGTGGGGTGGGAAAGAATGCAGATTTAGTACTTGTTTAAAACAAACAAGCAAACAAACAAACAAACAAAACCAAACCAAAGCCTATCTAATAAATTTCACAAGACTTCATCAACTCAGGCGTTTAACTCTGGTATTTGTCACAAGTCTGATCACACCTAGTCCTCGCCAAGATTATTGAAGAGAGGTAGTTACTGTTAGTAATTGCCTGACATCCTTCCTCTGGCATCCAGATACCTATCTACTCAGGTACCTACTAAGTCTTATTTGAGAGACTTGACAGCAAGGTGTCTGGCAGCATGAGGTCTGAGACCAATATAATTTTAAAATCTCTGTCTTGAAGCAAACAGCAGACAAAAGAAATTACTCATATGCTCCACCCTTTATTTCATTAGGTTGAAAGGGAGGAAAACACCAATAAAACACCAACATGTAGAGGTCATACATGAAGCACTGACTGAAAAGGCTCTGAGCAAACATGCATAAATAGCACCTGCTTATCAGTTATGGGATGTGCGTAAGAACAATAATTTCAAGGAGAATTTTTCTTTCGTATTTATCCATGAGTCACTTTCTTTTTATACCTCTTTCTTCCTCAGAAAAAAAAAAGTGGTTTGAAAATTCAAGCATGGTTATGGAGATTTCTTTTTATGATTTCTACTTCCATCATGTAGTTTCCAGCACATAAATATATGGGAGCTCTGATGGCAAAATATCAGCTCAGAATATTATTTGATTCATTCAAATCAAAATTCAGAGCCACAACGACATACTGCTCATAGATTTTTTTTGTGCTTCTATCTTTACCTGTTATCAACACTATGAATAGAACTAAGGAAAACATTCAGTGTTAATTATTAAAAGCATAAATTTGCAAGGAGATGGTGCTCAAATCTCTGCTCAGTCCTGCTCCAAGGAAACTCCATTGCAAAAATAGTATTTACCTGAATGACAGCAGGATGAAGCCCTAAAGTGCTATCACTTTTGGCCTTATAACTGCAGCAGTTACAGAGAGCTAAGGTGTATTAATTTGGAAATCTTTAATGCACAGTATACAGTAGATCTTCTTACATCTGTTTTAGGAGTTGAATGAGGCAGATTAGAATACTATTCCTTCTACTATACTTTACATGTAGTCTACTGACTGACCTATAAGTTTATGTGCCATCTGAGCTGATAATACTCTTTAGCTTGTTATTGATATGCTTTGCTTTCGAATAAATGTTTTTTTTCAAAGCTGTGGAATAGCTTTTTCTCCATATAAGATGTTTAAGAAATGAGGAAGAAAGAAAGAGGATCAGGTACATGTATAAACAGTTTGGTGAAAATTACTGTAAATTGCAACATTTACTCCAAATAGGAGTTTTGTAATTTTCTTATTCCTAGCCTCTGTGAGTGAGTGATTTGCTGTGTCACTTGTGTATGAAGCTGGGCAAAAATTATCATGCTTGCTTTCCCAAAAATTCATGAGAGCAAAATATGTTCACAAAAGTATTCTCCAGTCTCACAGAAGGAATAATGTGACTTCAGCCATATATAATAATAGCATAATGTCATCATACAAATCAGGCAACTGATGGCTTACATCAGGGTACGGAGTTCAGGTGCATTTTTATTTTAGCAGAGGAGAAAAAGGAATTACAGATTTTACTTAAACATAGTAAAGTTTTCAGTTTTAACATATGCTGAAACAAGAAAAATACCTAAAATGGAGCTGGAAGTTTGCACTAGAAGCATATAGTCAATTCATAAAATAACTGTACACTAATGCATATTAAAAGATACTTAATGATCTATAACAGACCATGTTTTCTCTTTATGCTTTTAATGTCTGTCTTGTTATAGAACCATAGAATCATAGAACCATTTAGGTTGGAAAAGACCTTCAGGATCATCGAGTGCAACCATCATCGATGCCCACTAAACCACTTTATGGAGTACCCCGTCTACGCGCTTTTTGAATACCTCCAAGGATGGTGACTCAACTACTTCCCTGGGCAGCCTATTCCAATGTCTGACAACCCTCGCAGTAAAGAAATTTTTCCTAATATCTAACCTAAATCTCCCTTGCCGCAACTTGAGGCCATTTCCTCTCATCCTATCTCCAGCCACCTGACAGAAGAGACCAGCACCCACCTCACTACAACCCCCCTTCAGGTAGTTGTAGAGAGCTATAAGGTCTCCCCTCAGCCTCCTCTTCTCTAAACTAAACAGCCCCAGTTCCCTCAGCCGCTCCTCATAAGACTTGTGCTCCAGGACCCTCACCAACTTGGTTGCCCTTCTCTGAACATGCTCCAGCAACTCAATGTCTTTCCTGTAGCGAGGGGCCCAAAACTGAACACAGTACTCGAGGTGCAGCCTCACCAGTGCCGAGTACAGGGGAACAATCACCTCCCTGCTCCTGCTGGCCACACTATTTCTGATACAGGCCAGGATGCCGCTGGCCTTCTTGGCCACCTGGGCACTCTGCTGGCTCATATTCAGGTGGCTGTCAACCAGCACCCCCAGGTCTTTCTCTGCCAGGCAGCTTTCCAACCACTCTTTCCCAAACCTGTAACGCTGCATGGGGTTGCTGTGACCGAAGCGCAGGACCCGGCACTTGGTCTTGTTGAACTTCATACAATTGGCCTCAGCCCATCGATCCAGCCTGTCCAGATCTCTCCGGAGAGCCTCCCTACCCTCAAGCAGATCGACTCTGCCTCCCAGCTTGGTGTCATCTGCGAACTTGCTGAGGGTGCACTCAATCCCCTCGTCCGAATCGTTGATAAAGATATTAAACAGAATGGGGCCCAACACCAAGCCCTGTGGAACACCACTTGTGACCTGCTGCCAGCTGGACTTCACCCCATTCACCACAACCCTCTGGGCTCGTCCATCCAGACAGTTTTTCACCCAGCAAAGAGTACACTTGTCTAAGCCATGAGACACCAGCTTCTCAAGGAGTATGCCATAAGAGACAGTGTCAAAGGCCTTGCTGAAGTCAAGGTAGATAACATCTACAGGCTTTCCTTCAGACACTAGGCAGGTCACCTGGTCATAGAAGGAGATCAGCTTGGTCAAGCAGGACCTGCCTTTCATAAACCCATGCTGATCCCCTGCTTGTCCTGGACTTGCCATGTGAGTGCTCTCAAGACAAACTGTTCCATAATCTTCCCCGGTACCGAGGTCAGGCTGACAGGCCTGTAGTTCCCCCGATCCTCCCTCCGACCCTTCTTGTAAATGGGAGTCACATTGGCAAGCCTCCAGTCCTCTGGGACCTCCCCTGTTGACCAGGATCGCTGATAGATGATGGAGAGTGGCTTGGCAAGCACCTCTGCCAGTTCCCTCAGCGCTCTTGGATTGATCCCATCTGGTCCCATAGATTTAATAACTGTCTTACCACAAAATAAACTTGCCATGTCTTGTGCCTTACTTTAGATTAAGATAAACAGTATTTTATACAGGAAAGAAATGCAGAGAACACCTTTTCTTCATGTTTTGTTATAATCTTTAAAAATACCAATATTCTAGGCCAAAATTCAGTGATTCATGCTTTTCCTATTAAGGAGGGACACAATTTGAAATCAACCAGTGTGATATTCTTGAAGTACTCCTATGTACTAAAACTCAGTCCAGAAAACTTTATGAATACCATTGTCCATATTTAAGTGGGCTGATATACATTTATTTTACAATTTGAATAGCACAGAGCTGAAGTGATTGTGCTGTGTGACACCCCTGAAGCAAATGTTACTTCACTTAGGCAGTCTTCTTTTATGGGAAATTCCAATAAAACATAGAGTCATACCACTGCTCTAGATTCTGACAGATATAATAATATTTTTTCAAAAGGGTTGTGTTTCTCTATTAAATTCTATGAATTTTTAAAGTCATTCTGCAAAAATTTTATTTTTACTTGAACTTCTCAGTTTCTACACACTACCTTTGGGTAAATATTCCTGTTCTATAAATCAAAGATACATAATCTAGGAAGATGCAAGGAAGCAGGGAGCCAGAGAAATGCCTTTGTTTTCCATGTTTCAAATATATGTCAAAAACCGCAAAAAAAAAAAAAAAAAAAGTACGTTGCCTCTTCTCAAGCCTAAACTTATTATGAAGTCACTTTTAAAGAGCATATACGAACTCCTCCACCTCCTCACCGGTTGCTGATAATAAATATAGTACCCTTCAGTCTCTATATATTATATTGACTGCAAAGTACCTTGAGTGTTTGAGAAGGTGGGAATATGTGGTTTTCTTTCAGGACACAAGATACAGTGCTGTCGCATAGTTAAGAACATAACGTATTTTGGAAAAGAAACTTCAAGATGCAACATGGTCTTTACAAATATTCTTGAGAGTTTTCTTTCTATGAGGAAAGGAGCTGATAGTTACACCAGGCATAAATTTTCCTATTTTTAACATTTTCGGAGTAGGAATTAGCAATCCATGGCTGTTTTAAATGAGACGGTAAGAAAGTCCTTTAAACCTCATGAAGTTCAACAAAGCCAAATACAAAGTCCTGCACTTGTGTCAGGGCAATCCCCAATATCCATACAGACGGGGGGATGAATGGGTTGAGAGCTTACTACTTAACTGTCCTATCAACTAGCTATGATATAAAAAGCAGCATATTGTGATCTCAAGAAAAGAAAAAGTAGCACATTCATAGGAATTTTTAACAGAAAAACTGTCACTGAGCAAGAGGAAGCAAGAAAAAGAAATACAAAGGTCTGGGGGTATATATGTGTTCTGGAGATACGTATAGATATATGTATATTTGTCACACCCCAATTTCTCAGGACGACAACTCAGGTTTGCTTATTCCCTGGTCAGGATTAAGGTGAAACCACACCAGGGAACCTTTAACTCACAAAACACAACCTTTATTTGCTCACAGCAAGAATTGGCATGAAAATACACCAGTAAACTGTGTAACGTGTTAACCACACATCACCAAACATATACTACAAGCCTTGCCTATTTGGGGATTAGTTCAGGGAAGAAAATAAAGAGATTCCTCCTGTTGAGTCGCAAGGTTCAGAGCGGACCCCCTTGCTTTCTAGAGTTCCTCTCAGAGAGGAGCCTAGGAGTGGCTGGATCCACTCCTAGTCCCAGACTTGGTCAACAGTTTATGTCTAAAGGGATGAGGTGTAGGGACTGTGGGGAAAAAAGAGAGAGTGAGAGAAAAAAGAGAAATATTTCACCACTTCTGGGTCCAGCATTGGTCCAGTCAGCCTAAGGGTCCCACTCCAGAGGGCGTGCACGTGTGGGGGCTTCAGTTTTTGTCCTTTTATCATCCTTGCCTCTCCTTTGGGCAGACACTTAAACTCCTCAGGCTATTTAGGTGTCATGCACAGTTTGTGCTTCCAGAATATTTGGGAAATGGTTTAGTGGGCTTGGGAGTTGTTTGGGGAGTAACTTCCCCTTCCCTGCAGGCATGACCTTTGTTTGATCTTTGACCATGCAAGGTGAGCTGCCCTGCTCAGCTTGCCAGAACATGGAGCTGTGCACCCTCTGGCAGGCCCACCCTGTTGCTTACTGTCCTGTGCTGATCTGTGCTGACCAGATTCTTTTCACCTTCGGTTCCTTGCTATGCAGGGTTCATTGTTATGTAGAGTTTGTCGTTAGTCAGAGCTTGCATCACCACAATGTCTGAGACATTAACTCTTTCAGTCTTTTATATTATTTAGAGGTTTTTTTAATCTCATCCTCTTAAGGATTCATATATGTGGCATATCGAAGAAATATTTGAAAGTTTTTCACAAATGAAAATGTTAACATGGGTTTTTTCTTTGAATGACATCAAGAATTAGTAATTTTTTGTTGGTGGTCAATTTTTTGGGGGGAATGGATAAGTTTGTTGTTTTTGAAAACTTTGCCATACCTTCAGCATTTGTATTTTATCTAATATACAGAATTAAAATATGTCGATGCTTTTGTATAATATAATCTTCAGTAAAAATTGTAGATGTTTATAGCATTTTAGTGAATTAACAGTATGTTATGTCTTATGTTAGACTGTATGAAGCCCATGACTTTTTAGGCTCCAACTTCAATAGTCCTCTCTCTTCTCCACTGTTATGTCAGTGAACAAGTTTCATAGGGATGTCAGGATTGCAGGGGAGAGACACTGTCTAGAAACAGCTCTAAACAAGGCTTGAGAAAACAGAATGGGCCTGTTGCAATGTGTCCTGGGTTCCACAGGCAACTGGTGCTGGCAGTGGGTCGTATATGTATTGTTGAACATGATCTGCTATGTCATGTTCATTACTGGAAGTTCATTACTATGAGCACATTGGTTTAAACATAGTCTTCTAGTGATGAGAAGTAAGTGCATGGATTTTTGTCATTCTGGCAGTTTGTTGAATCCAAAAGCTGTGACAGTCTAAAATGAATATGTATTTTAAGTGGATGGTGTCATTACAGATGATGTTCCCATATAGCATGATTTTAGCCTTCTCAGAAATCAGTTACAAATAACTACTCTTTGTCCAGAAGTTCACCTCAGGCAGAAAAAACAAAAGCTTGTAGCTGATAAGAATCTTAGTTGTAATATTGGCTTTTCTTGGCATATGTACCCTTTGTAATGGTTGCTTATACATGTTAAACAAATTATATATGAGCAGTCTGAACAAGCTGGAAGTGAACAAATAGTCATCAAAACCCACTTTTGTTTTAGACAAAGACTTGAACCATTTAAAAAAGTTTCTATTTAGCCATGAAGTTACCTAGTGACTGGTTGGGAGAATCTGTTGCTTAGTAGAAATAGGTGCTGATGCCCACATTTAGTACTTTGATGCTGTCTGTGGTCATGGAGAATAACCCTTACAAAAACCAGATAAATTTAGTTAAACTTCTCTCCCAAAGTTTTAATACAATTTTAACAGACTTCCTGTGGATCTGTTTCAGCCACATGATTTTGCTGAATACAGTAGGAGCAACTGAGAAAACAATGAAGGATGGGAGGAATGCATTTTTGCTAGTAAATTAACTCCTCAGAGATTTAGTTCTTGGATATCCTGTATGTTGTCCATGTAACCAAAGGTAAATCACTTAATCCAGTGTCTTAGCTCCTTTGTAAAACTAGGAAAAAATGCAAATGATAGTTCATATATATAGCATTAAGACTATATAAGTGACTTCACAAATAGTTTCTATTCTTCCAGATATCATCCATTCAGTGAGTGGGTATGGTATATATGACGGTAAAGGCATATGAATTGGGTTTCATGGCAAGGTTTTGGTAGCACGGGGGGCTACTGGGGTGGTTTCTGCCAGAGGTGCCAGAAGCTTCCCTCATGTCCAGCAGAGCCAGTTCCAACCGGCTCCAAGATGGACTTGCCACTGGCCAAAGCTGAGCCAGTCCACAACAGTGGTAGCACCACTGATAAAAGATTTAAGAAAGGGTAAAAAAAATGCTGCACAAGAGCAGCTGGGAGAGAGGAGTGAGAATACATGAAAGAAACCACTCTGCAGACACCAAGGTTGGTGAAGAAGGAGTGGGAGGAGGTGCTCCAGGCACCAGAGCAGAGATTCCCCTGCAGCCCATGGGGAAGACCATGGTGAGGCAGGCTGTCACCCTGCAGCCCCTGGAGGTCCACAGTGGAGCAGATAGCTACCTGCAGCCTGTGGAGGACCCCACGCAGGAGCAGGTGGATGTATCCTGAAGGCAGCTGTGACCCCTTGGAGAGCCTGCACTGGAGGAGGCTTCGGGCAGCACCTGTGGTCCTGTGGAGAGGAGCCCACACTGGAGCAGTCTGTTCCTGAAGGATTACACCCTGTGGAAAGGACCTGTGCTGGAGCAGTTAATGAAGAACTGTACCCTGTGGGAAGGACTTACATGGGAGAAGTTTGTGCAGGACTGTCTCCTGTGGGAGGGACCCCACACTGGAGCAGGGCAAGAGTGTAAGGAGGGGGAAGAGACAATGTGAAACCCATTCCCCATCCTCCTGTGCTGCTTGTGGGGGTGGAGGTAGAGATATTGGCAGTGAAGTTCAGCCCAGGAAGGAGGGAGGGATGGGGAAGGTGTTTTAAGATTTATTCTTATTTCTCATTATCCTATTCTGATTTGATTGGATTGGCAATAAATTAAATTAATTTCCCCAGGTTGAGTCTGGTTTTGCCTGTGATGGTAAATGCTGAGTGATCTCCCTGTGCTTATCTCAACCCACAAGCCTTTCACAGTATTTTATCTCCCCTGTCCAGTGAGGAGGGGGAGTGATAGAGTGGCTTGGTGGGCACCTGGCAGATAGTCAAGGTCAACCCACCATATAGCCTGATATATGTACTACTTTATGGCAGTAAGGCAATATGAGGTAGCCCAAACCACCAGGTAAATCAAGAATTTTATGTTTATGACAAGAAATGGAAAATGTTTTAAAGCTGAGGAAAAAATAGACACATTTACCTACTTTCCGTAGGACAGAACTTTTGCTAAAAGAAAAAAAAACCCCAAACAACCTATGAAATAGGTAATTCAGAAATACTAATTAAAAACTTGGTAAAGGGAAGGGAAGTTTGGACTTCTGGTTCCTTATTTTGGTGTATTATTTTTAACCCAAAAAGGAATTAAAAAATATTCTCCTAGTTGTTTGTTCAGGTTCTTTTGAACAGTCGGTTTCTATGAACCTAGTATATTCTGATGCTTGCCCTCTCTCTTTTTCTTTCCTCTCTCTTTTCCTTTTTCCTTCTGCTTTGCATTGTGCTGGTTTTGGCTGGGATAAAGTTAATTTTCCTCATAGTAGCTAGTATAGGGCTGGTTTGGATCTGTGCTAAAAACAGTGTTGATAACACAGGGATGTTTTATTTACTGCTGAGCAGTACTTACACAGAGTCAAGGCCTTTTCAGCCTCTCACCCCACCCCACCAGTGAGTAGGCTGGGGGTACACAAGAAGTTGGGAGGGGACACAGCTGGGACAGCTGACCCCAACTGACCACAGGGATATTCCAGACCATATGACATCATGCTCAGCATATAAACCTGGGGGAAGAAGGACAAAGGGGGGGACGTTAGGAGTTATGGCATTTTGTCTTCCCAAGTAACCATTACGTGTGATGGAGCCCTGCTCTTCTGGAGATGGCTGAACACTTGCCTGCCAATGGGAAGTGGTGAATGAATTCCTTGTTTTGCTTTGCTTGCATGCGTGGCTTTTGCTTTACCTATTAAACTGTCTTTATCTCAACCCACAAGTTTTGTCCCTTTTTCTCTTCCTATTCTCTCCCTCATCCCACTGTAAGGGTGTCGTGATTTAACCCCAGCCAGCAACTAAGCACCACGCAGCCACTCACTCCCCCCCCACCCAGTGGGATGGGGGAGAAAATTGGGAAAAGAAGCAAAACTCATGGGTTGAGATAAGAAAGGTTTAATAGAACAGAAAAGAAGAAACTAATAATGATAATGATAACACTAATAAAATGACAACAGCAATAATGAAAGGATTGGAATGTACAAATGATGCGCAGTGCAATTGCTCACAACCTGCCAACCGACACCCAGCTAGTCCCCGAGCGGCGACCCCCCACCCCCACTTCCCAGTTCCTATACTAGATGGGACGTCCCATGGTATGGAATACCCCGCTGGACATTTTGGGTCAGCTGCCCTGGCTGTGTCCTGTGCCAACTCCTTGTGCCCCTCCAGCTTTCTCGCTGGCTGGGCACGAGAAGCTGAAAAATCCTTGACTTTAGACTAAACACTACTTAGCAACAACTGAAAACATCAGCGTTATCAACATTCTTTGCATACTGAACTCAAAACACAGCACTGTACCAGCTAGTAGGAAGACAATTAACTCTATCCCAGGTAAAACCAGGACAGAAGGGAATGAATGAGTGGCTGTGTGGTGGGGTTGTTGCCAGCTGGGGTTAAACCACGACATGCATTCACAAGTTTCAGAACAGCTTCTGACAGAAATTCCTGTTTATTTTGGAAGTGTCATAGCTATTTATACTGCACTGTTAAGATTCATGGGAAAACCTATTTTACCCCAGATGTCATATATCTTATCATTACAGAGCTATCACTAAATATATATAATTTAATTATAGGTATTGATTTTCACTTTCTCTTGTTTCATACTACCTGACATTGATATAGTAACTTGAAATATTAAATTTTTTCTTTCTTTCTTTCTTTCCTTCTAAACTTCACTGTGGAGACAAAGCTGTGGTCTTTCTCAGGTACATGATGAAATTGGTTTTGTAAACACAACTGAGGTGATAAATTTAGAGAAGATACACTATTTGAGCAAATAAAGTATTTATATTTTTGGTTATTTTATCATTCATATAAGCCGTAAAGTGGTTTTCAGAATTACAAATATTTGAGGGAATGTATTGTATCACAGCCGAAAATAAAAACGAATACAACTTTTTGAAATTCTATACATTATTTGACCATGGTTTATCCATTTGCATGACTACACTGGTTAAGTAAGTGAAATAGTCTCCTAAATATTTACTGGATCTTAGGAATGCAATATACACCTATTGATTTCTGAATCATTTGTCATGAAAATGGGTAAACGCTGAATTTTAGGGAAAAAAAAAAAAGGGGCCTTCTATCAATGTATTGTAGTGTCTACTGGAAAATATGTACCAGGGTCAAAAACTCAGTTGCTGGGTTTTTTTGTCATTATTTTTTATGTAAATTAGTTTTCATTTCTTCTCACATTTTTAAAAGGTTGAATTCATAAATGTGTAGAATACACTTCTCTTCAGATACTGAGGTAAATTATTAAAACTTGCTGTAGAATTTTGTTATATTCTAAAAATATTTGAGTACAGGAAAAATTAAAGATTTTATCACCCTGGATTACCCCATAGAAGCAAATGGTTTATTTTAATCTCAAACACTGAAGCACTTAATTTAGAATTAAGACACCCTACTTTGTGTCAAGCTAAAAAGCAGTGTGATTTCAAACTATAATCCAGAGGTAATGAATTTGATAGTTCAGGACTAGACTTATCATTAATACCAGACACAGGTACATGTTTTATTGGAGCTCTTAAAATATTGAATTCTGCACTTCCACATTTTGATCAATTTACTGCAAACTTCACGGATCATTTCTGTTTTAAATTCCGTGACGCTGAGTCTGCTGTACCTGAAAGCTCATTTCTAGAGCTAGATTCCATCCTAATACGGAAATCCTGGTTTCTTGTCCTCACATTAAAAAAAAGTCTAAGTTAATTGATTGTAGGTGAAATGAACTATAGACTTTTCAGTTCAGTGTTGTAGTATTCAATCTCCTGTTTGAATGTAAAATAAATATAATTGGAGGAAAGATTTATGTACAGAGAATGCTCTTTGGACCTTGGCATTTGTTCAGGTTGTCCAGCTGTCATATTGACTGAATAAACTGAATTTAAAAATGTTTGACTCAAAATATAGAACATTCTGTGTTCTTTCCTGTATTTTAGATATGTCAGGGAGGCAGGAGTGGTTACAGAGAACATGTCAGAGCATTTCTGCAATGGTTAATGGACATTTGTGTGAGTACAGAGTACATTTTTGTAGAGCAGGTAGGGTATTCTTTATCTGCCATACATATAAAGAGGATTTTCAGTGGGATGACAAGAATGGGAGTCCTTTAAGAAGTAGTATGACAGCTAAACATTTATTTTGGTTCCATTTCAGTCTCTGAGGGATATAATGTATTTTCTTCTATTTTACAATGTACTGTATGACATGCCAGTACCGTTTTGAAAGCCAATGCTTATAGATAAATAGGCAGGCATATGTGTGTTAGCAGTACATAAACACTTGGTAAGCCTAGATAAAGTTTTGATGACACAATGTGGTCTGTTTCTTCTTTCTTCTTATTTTGAGAAATTTTCTGTTTCTTGCTGGCTTCCTTGGATGTATTGTCTCCAAGGAATTTAATAAAAAATATTTTTTTCTATAGTTGGTCAGTATTTCCAGGCATGAAACAACTTATCTAACTGCTGCATGTTTGGGAATCCTGATGTGACCACTGATGATGCATAGCTGTTAATGAACAACTGTGCAATAGCCATAAAGAATTAAATGGACTGACTGCAGATTCATGCAGTAATATTGCATACATAGCTATGCATACATAACAGTTACACAGTAGGTCAGTTGCTTGATGCAATTGCCAGGTTTAGTGTCTTGGGACAGACTACAAGAAATTCTGGGTGAAATACAGAACACTGATTCCTAATAAAATGGTCTGTTACTGAAAATGTCTGTTTTACATGCCGAGCAATTGAGGCTGTATTACAAAGGCAAAGCTTTGTTATGTGTACAGAGAAGACATTATTGTTTTAATTATTCTTACTGTGAAGCAGCTCTCTCACAACACTAGTATGAAGAATGAACAAGGGAAAAGGTGTGTGAGTAGGCTCCACTTGGTCTTTGACTGGCCTCGCTACTCTTTAAGCCATTTGAAATTACTGATATCAGATGTATGGGAAGTTCAGGCTGGCAGTCATAAAATAAATATAGTATGTAGGCAGTATGAGCTGTACATGACAACTAACTCACATGCCTAAACAGGTATGCTTTGTGTAATGTGGATGTTGATTCAGCTGCAAAATATGAAAGCATACAAAATGCGGGTTGCTCACACATCCTAAAAATTTTCCTAAGTCTCAGGAATGTATTTCATGCTTTGTGTTTGTATTCATGACTGCTAGTGATGAACAGAACCTGCATGCATCAACGGGAGAACACTACTAGTAAAAGAAGTAATACTGAGATTTAAACAAATTTTAAACAGAGATTGATTTTTTTTTATTATTTAAAAAAACCCAACAACTTAAGGAAATTACAACAGAGGGCAGGAATAAAAAAAGAATATCAGGCTTTTCATATCATTCACAGCTTTACTATGCACTACTGTATTTCTCTTACTATTTTTCAACAAAAAAAAGTACTTTTTGTTTCCTTCAAACAGTTTTGAAAGAAACAATCCTGAAAGGTTCCAAATAGGAAACAAATACATAGCACCTTGGGGCTTAAAGCATATTTTATTTTTATGAGTTAAGAAGACCTTTGCATTCCTCATTAGTTTCAGAATGAAAGAGAGTCACAGGTCAGGGAATAGGTCACCCTAATGAGCAAAAATAAGATATGTAGATCACCTTAAGACTTATTGTATTTTCTTTGTGGACGATTGGTATATTTTTATATCTTGTTTCTGTTGAGAACTTTTCCCCTGTGAAGTTGTGTTTATAATGGAAAAGTTATTTGTTGTTTTGTTTTTCCTGCAGAATTTTCTCTCATACGGCCATATAATTTTAAAGCTGGCTATACTCCAAATGACAGAATTTGTGATCAGAGTGCATTTTAAATTTTAGAAAAAGTGTTGCTAGAAAGAGTAAGATGACAGCAAAAAGGAAGATGCTATATTTCTGTTTTTCAATTACAATAACTATTGCTGTTTTTATTGTTATTAAAACATTGATGGTACATTTACATTACAGTATGCAAAAAATCATGGTTCTTGTCCTCAGATACTTAGGTTGTTACTTGGAAAAAATCTATACATAGTCATACATTTATCCCCTGAGAAAAAAAACTAATGACCAAATTTAACTAGACTGTAAATACTTCCATGGTTTGGGGTCCTGAATTTTATAGTAGGTACAGAGAAAACAATTCAGACATATCCTACGTAATATTGTATTCACATATCTGAAGGCACATGAATTGATTCTGAAGATATTTACAGCTAGCTAGAGTAAGACATGCAGATGTGTAAATAAAAAACCAAAAAATGCAACTTAGGCCCCTTCTGTGCAAAAGACTCTCTACCTGTGATTCTCAACAGCTTTCTCTCGCTATCTTAAAGCATTCCTTTTCTCCATGTCTTCACCTTCCATTTCTTACCTCCCTGTCTTCCTCATTGTCCTGGTTTCAGCTGGGATAGAGTTAATTTTCTTCCTAGTAGCTCGTATAGTGTTATGTTCTGGGTTCAGTATGAGAAGAATGTTGATAACACACTGATGTTTTCAGTTGTTGCTAGGTAATGTTTAGACTAAAAGTCAAGGATTTTTCAGCTTCTCATGCCCAGCCAGCAAGAAGGCTGGAGGGGCACAAGAAGTTGGGAGGGGACACAGCCAGGACAGCTGACCCAAGCGGGACAAAGGGGTATTCCACACCATGTGATGTCATGTCTAGTAAATAAACTGGGGTGAATTGGCCTGGACGGGTGGGTCGCTGCTCAGGAACTAACTGGGCACCGGTCGGCGAGTGGTGAGCAATTGCATTGTACATCACTTGTTCTGTGGATTGCAATCCTTTTATTCTTATTGTCATTTTATTATCGTTGTTTCTATCATTATTAGTTTCTTCCTTTCTGTTCTACTAAACCGGTCTTATCTCAACCCATGAGTTTTACCTTTTTTTTTTCCCCAATTCTCTCCCCCATCCCACTGGGTCAGGGGGAATTGAGTGAGCAGCTGCGTGGTCTTTAGTTGCTGTCTGGGGCTAAACCATGACACTCATCTATGCTGCTGCAACTTTGAATCTGGCTGTGTCTGAGTGTCCTGGGTTCAGTTGGGATAGAGTTAATTTTCACAGGAAGCTGGGAGGAGGCACAGCCAGGACTAGCCAAGGGGATGTTCCGTACTATGTGATGTCATGTTCAATACATAACTGGGGGGTGGGCTGGGGGATGGAGGTGGTATCACAGCTGGGGAAGTGGTGGAGTGTCAGATTTTGAGTGGTGAGCAATTGCACTGTGCATCACTCGTTTTCTATATTCTTTTATTAGTATTATTGTTATTATTGTAATTTCTCTCCTTGTGTTGTCCCAGTAGACAGTCCTTATCTCAACCCATGAGGTTGTAACTTCTTTTTTTCTCCTTTCTGATTCTCCTCCTCATCCCACCAGAGGGGATGGTGAGAGGGGGAGGAGTGAGCAAGCGGCCTTGTGATGCTTTGTTGCACTCAGACATTTGATAAAAGACAAAATTACCTGAGAATTTACTTTCTGGACCAGTACTTTTTAAGAAGCTGCAGACTTCCAAATAATGGTTATCTGTGTGTGAAATATGTCTTTCATCCAGTCTGTATTAAGCCTGCTGAGGAAAATGTAGAACATGTGAAATGAAGCTCAAATTAAGCATCTTCAATACACTGAAATGCCAGTTGAAACACTGCTATGCAGACATATTTTTATAAATGCCTATATTTATTTGCACATATATTTATATAAAATATATATATGAATGAATTCTAGAAATAAATAGACATATATTTCACTCATTTATTTTTACACTTCATTTATTATATTTTTTATTTTTTGTCTAGTCACTAAAGAACATTTAACAAGAATGTTTCCTGCCAAGGGAAGCTGCTAATCTGAGGAGAAATTATCTATAAAGAATAATGCATAGTAATCACCACAACATCTTACAGCTTCTCATAATAGTTATAGTTGCATATGTTACTTAAAGCTGTAAAATAGGTAAAAAAAGTTGCTTACTTTTTTAATGTTAAAAGTAGTGAGAAGTATAAGTGTGTCTGCAAAGAAAAACAGTACCATGGGGATAGGGTTGGTGTAAACCAATCTAGTAGTTTATAGATTTAACAGAGCTAGGTAGCTCCTCCACTGGTTCTCATTCCTCAGTCCCTCTCTTGCATCTGCTGGAGTATTTTGTATAATATCACTGATGTGTAAACCTACTGTGTGCCAGCATATAGAAAGGAAATGTAGCAAAACAGGAAGATAAACTGAAAACCTTTGCTTTGTTGTTTGTAACCACAAACTAACTTTAAAAAAAAAAAAAGAAACAAAAAAAAGCAATAGTTCAGAAGAACATTTTTATTAGTCAGTAACAGAAATTCTATTACTTCTCAAGAGTCAGTGAGCCAAATCATTAAATGAAAAATTTCTAGAGAGAACTCCTTGATGTGAAATGGAAGTAGAATGACAGACAATAAAAATAAGACATTTTCGGCCACATTCCTAGTCTTCTTGCTCTACTCTGCTGAGGTGGACTGTAGGATAACCTCTAAGTGGTGAGAGAATGGATTTGAAGGAGAATTGCTTTAGTTCAATTTATGGATTATCTGTGGGACCCTGAGACTGTCAAATATGGAAACATCGGATACAATAAAAGCTGAAATTCAAATTATGTGGCTTATTTAAATTATTTGAGCAACTTACAAGTTTTAAAATCTACATAAACCAAAATAATTCTTCTCTCTAACCAAATATTGCTCCTTTACTCCTCTTCCTTAAAATGTAAAGGTGAATGTTTCACCAGCAGCAGGGTTTATCTCCACTAAAGCAGCAAAAATAATCCCCCTAGACAAGTATAAATGTGAGGTTGGATGGTAATAGTATTGAGTTGTAGAATAGATGAGATAGGAAAGATTTACAAAAGAATTATGGAAGTATATGATGAATAAGTTTATCCTGTGTCAGGAGAAAAGACAGAGCCTAGCATGATTTGAGTGAGGGAAAAAAACAAAGAAAGAGAAAAAAAAAACAAAGAAAGAGAAAAGCAGAAAAAAAAGGTGTGGCGTGTTTCAGTTTCTGCCAAGATCTCAATACACATCAAATCCTATGAAATGAGAAAAACAGACTTACATTTCCTGATTGGCATCCAGAAAAGTAATTGTTTATCAGGGTATTGTTCTTCATTCAGACAAGCACTTTCTTACAGCTGAAGAGCTCTCATCACCATAGATGAGATTATAAAGAACATATTACATTTGGCCAAAAATGTATTAAATGTACTTGAATCTTCAAAATGAGGCTAGGCATATACAGTATAAATTTAATTATAGATTGAGGTGGGGGCTGGTAAAGGTTGTCAGAGACATTTTACATTAATTGTAGGGATGCAATCCTTTTACACAAGAAAAATATTTTTCTGCTTTTCCTTATAAAGAAACCCTATTGCAGTTCTGGCTGATACATTTTTCCATTTTCAGTCCAATTTTCCTCTGTACTCACCACCTAAAATTTCCAATAAGGTAAATGAAATCCATGGGTGCTATGCACCTTTAGAATTGAACCAACTTTTATTACTTGCCATTTTATTGAAAAGCAAACAGTTCTTCATTTTCAAGCTATTGAAATGTAAAAGAAGTTATTTTGCTTTCTTTTTTTTTCTTTTTTTTCTTTTTTTTTTTAAGTATACTATATACTTTTAATTACTTTTTTTTTTTCATCTTCCAAATGGTCAAGAATGAGACCTTTTCTAATTTTTCAATTCATCTAGGAGACAATAATTTAATTTTCAGCATCAGATTGGTTCTCAATAACAAAGGACACATTAATGTTTTGGATTTAAATCAATACAATTGATTTTGTAGTGCCTTTATTATATGAGTGTCATGGTTTAGCCCCAGACAGCAACTAAAGACCACGCAGCTGCTCACTCAATTCCCCCTGACCCAGTGGGATGGGGGAGAGAATTGGGGAAAAAAAAAAGGTAAAACTCATGGGTTGAGATAAGACCGGTTTAGTAGAACAGAAAGGAAGAAACTAATAATGATAGAAACAACGATAATAAAATGACAATAAGAATAAAAGGATTGCAATCCACAGAACAAGTGATGTACAATGCAATTGCTCACCACTCGCCGACCGGTGCCCAGTTAGTTCCTGAGCAGCGACCCACCCGTCCAGGCCAATTCACCCCAGTTTATTTACTAGACATGACATCACATGGTGTGGAATACCCCTTTGTCCCGCTTGGGTCAGCTGTCCTGGCTGTGTCCCCTCCCAACTTCTTGTGCCCCTCCAGCCTTCTTGCTGGCTGGGCATGAGAAGCTGAAAAATCCTTGACTTTTAGTCTAAACATTACCTAGCAACAACTGAAAACATCAGTGTGTTATCAACATTCTTCTCATACTGAACCCAGAACATAACACTATACGAGCTACTAGGAAGAAAATTAACTCTATCCCAGCTGAAACCAGGACAATGACGTTCCCTCTAATCAAGATACTATGTTTAATTTTTGGAAGAACATTTGGCAGCTGTTTAGAAAATCATAAACTTACATAAAAAGCAGTTGTTATTACATCACCTTCCATAAAGTCAAAGTATGTTACTAATGAAATTCCAGCCATATTAGTCCTGGGTGTAACTCTAATTGAAGATTTCATTGACATAAAGGTGTAAGGGCTTGTAAATGTGCTGGATGACAAGAATCTATTCCATGCCTATTCTACCACTTCTGCACATTTTCAACCTGTCTCTGTAATAAACTTTACAGGGCTTCCATGAGTTCATCTTTCATAATCTTCCTGAATCCTACTTTCCTTCACTTTTCTTACAGTACATGTTGTCCTTGTGTTGGTAAATTCCTTCTCAGCTCTTTCTAGAAGTCTGCTGCTTAGTGCTGTTAGTCTAACTCAAAGGTCATTGTGTTTATTCTCATTTTTTAACAGGTTCTATATAAAGTATTTCTTTCCTAAATAATCAATTCACCTCTGCCTTTTTTCCTCTCTTGCCTCCTAAGGTTTGATTCTGTTGCCTTTTTTCCTGTGAATTTTAAGAGTTAAATTGCACAACTTAGTTTTAATTTCAGGATAAAACATGTAAAAATATATTTCAGATATTTTCATGTGGTTAGTAAAAAGAGGAATTTAGAAGAAAATCAGAAATCAAACAATAGTAGGCTTCTGGGAATAAAAGGGGGATCAGTTACTGCACCAAATGATTGACATGATAGCATTGTGAGGCAGCAGTAAACAAAGATATGTCAGAAGTAGAGACATGGAGGTAGATGAAAACAGAGGCAACAAGTTTGAGGACAGGATTGTTTGCAAACATATATTGACTTTATTGACTTTACTGGAAAAGTGTTAGGCTACATTTGAAAATCTGGTCATACAATAAAATGGCTGAAAACTTCAAGGAAAAAAATTAGACGTAGTTGGGACTACGAACTTTATTTTAGCAAACTAGTCATGAGTTGGGTCAGTAGGATGTATGTGATTGTGAATAGGAAAGTGCAGTGGTCAAGATGAAGGATAGTGAATGCATGAATTAGATTATTTTTTTCTAAACCTATATTACTCATTTCAAGGACCTAACCTTTTAATCTTATATGTAAATACAATTATGCACTTGTTGGTTTGTGATATATGCAAAAAAGGTAAGAGGAGATCTGCTGAATCATATCGGAGGACAGATTGTCTATATTCATGGGTAGATTCAAATACCAGAGGGTTTGTAAATGTAAGAAAGAATAAAAGAGTCTATCAAGTTGTTGATAAGGAAATCAGTGTGACCAAGGGGATGCCTATGTGAGGGCTGATGGTATAAAAAAATGACAAAATAATCAATGTTTATAGTTTAACTGTGTTTATTGTAAGCAAAACATTGATTTCTGTGTGGGCTAAAGTTCAGTGATTTTACCATAAGTTCTACAAATTATCAGAATTTAGATATTTTTATTTTCTTCTTTCTTTTTAATTGGAAAAAAACAACCAACCAACCAACCCTCAAAGAAAAACCTGAAACCTCAACTCAGAAGCTTGAAAGTTTCTGAAAGTTCCAGAGACTTTTCCAGCCCCTTGGAGATTTATGATTCTGTCTGGTTTTTGTTTCATGTCCAACTTCTGTTTCCATTCTGTATTAGTACTGTGATTTTACAGTTTTCTGCAATATTAGTCTTCCTATCTGTCCTAATACTCTAGTAGTGGTATCTGTGGTATTTTAACAAAACTGCTAGTGTCTCAGCAGTAAACAGTCTGACAAAATGTAGCCAAGAATACCGATGGCAAAGTGAAGGGTGTCAGTGGGGAGAACTTAGTAGAATATAGACAAATCTTTTGGCACAGTGATACATAATCTGTTCTTTCTTTTGTCTTACTTTGTGCAGGATCTCAAAAATTTTTTGTATTTCTTTTCTTTAAGTTTTACTTTCTGTTGGTAGAAAATATTAAAAAATAATTGCTGTTCAGTAACCTAAAAGGGTATGTGCAAAGAAGGGTGACTGCTCCTTTAAGGGTATCTCGTCAATAATCTTTTTCAGTGCAAAAAGGGGTAATAAGAAAAGGAGGAAGCCATAAGTCAAACTTACAATGACACAAATCTGACCTAGAAATTATAAGGGAGGTGGTGATGGGAAGCAGACCTGGTCAGTTGCATTTATTGACAGAACATGTGAGAGTGTGAGAATGTTTATTCCAGGGAGGTTATCTGGATGGGGACCTTGACAATTGGGAAACTAAGAGAAAAAAGGGGAAAGCAGAAACAAAAGACACAGACCTGACAAAACAAACATGGAGACAATGACAGAAAACAAACCTCACCACTCACACTAGCTGATGGGCTATCAAGAAATTACAGGTGCCATTTCCAGGGAGATCAGCCCGGACTTTGCAACCCATAAAACTGTAATCCAGGAGGGATGCTGGACCAGACCGGGAGGGCTGTGGGAATCAATAAAGCTGTACAAACACCTGAGGGGACTAAAGGAGGAAGGGGAAGAGGGGAGGAACAAAGCAGGGATAGACAGGAAAATATATAAAAGGGACAGGTTGCTTGTAAAATGGGGCTGGTCAGCACATGGGTCTGTCTGATCCCTGTGCCTGATCACTGCAGTATGTCCTTTCTTCTTATTAAATCTTCCCTTAACTCTCTCTCCATGTATTGTCATTGTCCTGTGGGTATGTGTGTTGCAAGGACTAAGTGCCAGCTGCTAGTGAGATCTGTATGTGTATGAATGAAAAGTGTATGGTGCCTGCTACTGGAGTCTGACCAGGGGTGTAGGTGCCCCTGGCCTGTGGTGTCAGTAACTAGAGTTAGTGAGGAGTCTTTAACCTCCAGCCACTAGGGTGGGAACAGTGTGTGTCCCAAAAAAACAGCTACTGCGGGGACTGGTGTGATTAGGGTAAACGAGGGTTTCAACAGCTGGGGGTGGAGCAGCACTGTAGATCATAGCCCATGTGCCTGGTACCAGCTACTGGGTGGGGGCCGAACATCTACATCTTCCCCAAATGAGATGTGCATGGGTTGTGTGTGCATACTCTGCAGCAAAGCTCAAACTGGGTGAGCCACAGGTAGGGAGAGCTTCGAATCTGGGCCAGGTCACCAGGTGGGTGGAGGGTCCATGCTGGTACGTCCAGGGGGAGTTGAGAGTGTAGGGTGCCTATGGGACGAGTGTTGAGTGCTGCATGTTTGGTAGCAAGCACCAAGGTAGACTAGCTGGTGAGTCAGGGGCCTGTAGAGTGGGTACGTGGGCCCAGTATCTGGGAAAGGGTGTGGGGTGGGCAGAGGATCAGAGCCGGTACTTGAGGGATCTGTGAATGCGCATTTGCATGTGAACATGTTGTGTGTGTGTCTGCACTAGTGACCTCCTGCCTCTGCCAGCCCAAGGGGAGGTGGGAACTTGACTGCTTGTGTTTGTGTTTTAGGTTAGTCCTGTATGTGGCTGCTGTTGAAGGCAGCACCTTGTCTGTGGCAGTCTGTGTGATGGGCCGTGTCAGCCTCCTGTGTGTGTCTGCGTGTCTCAGTGTCCTCTGTGTATGTATGTACTTGTATGTGTGTGTCTGTCTGTGTCTCTCTGGGATACATGTTCAACTTCATTACTGGCTGAACCCACAAAGGGGAAAGCAGCAGCTGCATCTTTCAGCCTGGGCAGAGATCTGAGGTCCCCAGGGCACTGGGCTTGGCTCCAGCAGCTGGGCAGGAGGGTCCTGGGCCAGAGCAGCTGGAGGAGGTGGTCATGTTCCTAACATCACTGCACATCATCGTTTCTATTGATGCCAATAGCACAACTGTTTTGAAAGAGTTGGAAGGTTTGAGACACCAAAAGTTTTTTTAACAATACAGGTGATTGACACATTACCAGCACTGTGCATAGACAGTGAAACATTCCTCAGCTGTGCTAGAGTAGTACAGCAGGTAACATGATAGACCCTCATCTTCAGTGCTGCCACTGTCTGTAAGTGTTAGTTACATTACTATTGCATTATTATTAAGGAAAAGTGTAAACCAAAAAGCCTTTAAAGCATAACTAAGAACAATTCAATTAGATCAAATCAACATCAAACCTCTGTTATGACTGTTTTAGTTTTGGAAGTGTGTAGATTTTCATTGTCAAATTACTAGCTCATTAGTAATGAAGCTTTTGTGGATACTGGTATAAAACTACAGACCTTTTTTATTTGGGTTTTAAAATTGATGGGTTACTAATCCAAGGAACAAAAATGTCTTTTATCTAGGCTTTTGCCATGTACACTGTTATACAGATGCCCTAAAATATAGAGTGTAATGTTTCTTTTCAACAGAAATCCTCAAAACTTTCTCCCAACAGTATAGTATACCACATAGCACTTCTGACTGTGATGTGTGTAAGTGTAACAAGAACCATTTGCTCTTATAAAGTACTTCGCGCTCTACATACCTCTTTGGTTTCAGAGAAGAAAACTGGAGCCTGTCTTCTGTTATTCATGTGAGAGGGATAGAACAGCCTTGCTGTAGTTTGAGTGGAAAATAGTGAATAGCAATCTGTGAGAGCACAAAGATCATTTCTGTACAGGCATCTCCAGAGTTACCGTGAAACTGGATTAGTTGGAAACTGAATGCTTCATGGGCTTGTTTCTCTCTGCTAAAGTTAAGGATTTTTACCTTCCCTCTTTTCTTTATTTTGTTCTCTGTCAGAAGATGAATAATATAATCAGTTTCTTTTCAAAAAGGGAGCTTTAGAGAGTGTCAAGTGTCTCTTACTACACATAGAGGAATTCCAACTGCCCACAGATTTTTGGTAACTAATCTACTGTATTTTACAACTGAAAAAACATATAGTTCATTATTTAGCACAAGGTTATGTACTGACATGTCCTCTTTACCAATCTTTCCTCCTTACCATCATGAACACTGGCTATGATGTTTATTGCCCAACTTGTCCATTTAACTTTGTATATGCATCAAAAGTGAAGGAATTTTCAAGGAATTATATTTTCATGGTATGGTATCTCCGCTTTCCTGTCACTTGATTCAGCGGACAGAAATGACCACTCAAATAATCCAGTGATAATTATTTAGTCCATCTAGTAACATCGAGTTAATTTTACTGCACTTCTCTAATATTGTTGAGGGAAAGATTGTTTGAAAAAAACAGGAATTTTGAGATTTTTCAGAATTGTTCACCATGCCAGCACTGGGTTAGAGGAAGAGAAGAGACCATTTACTACCTTAGGTACACTTTTTTTTTTTTAAATTATTTCTTTCAAATATAGGAACAAATTCTATGCATAACTTGCACTTTTCTCTTCAGCTGTCACTCTAGAATTAACTGAAATGGAATACCTTTTTTCTCTTTAATGATTGCACAGTAGATGGAAAGGATTGATATATGAGCAGAGTAAACCAGCTGATCTAGGATAGATAAATTTATGCTAAAGCAGGGGTAAAAGAGCATATGCATATTTTAGCAGACCTCTGATTTAAATCTTAGAAATAACTGAAATAACATTATCTATATCAGTAGTACCTTTAGTGAAAGTCCAAACTATTTCCATTGCCTTTATGAGCATTGCTCTAGAATTATATACATACTGTGGAATAGTATTTATACCTTATAAAGACTTTTAAACCCTCTCTAACCTGACCAGGGAAAGCCAACAGAGTTCCTAGGGAGTTTCATCAGTATTACTGAAATGATTGTTTAGCCCAGATTACAGCTACTCACCCTAAACTATTAAAAATCACCTATTCTGTTTTTTTATTTTCTGTTTTTTTGTGGTGGTTTTTTTTTTTGTTTGTTTGGTTTTTTTTTTTTTGCTGGGCTTTTAGGTGGTGGGAGGATAAGTATGGGACTTGGAGTGATTCATGGTTCAAATCTGAGTTCTGAAACTTTCAGCAACTTAATTGGCTGGTATCAAGAAATATGTTTCTTGATCATCTACAATGTAATCTTATAGAATTTTTCATAACTTCACAGATGATAGACATTTTTTTTCCTGAACTCACCTCTGTATTTTTAAAAATTATCAAACAGTAATGCAATATTATAGAGCTACCTAATTTTCATTCAAATTACTTACCAAAGAAGGAGGAAATAATGGGAAAAAAAAAAAAAAAAAAAAAAGAATATTGGTGTTTGTAACAAGGCTGAGAAATCCCAAATTTTTTATTGCATTGCAAAACCACAAGAAAAGGAGTTTTCAGTACATTTAGGTAAGGTCTTCCTTCTTTAATGTGCTTCAAATTGAGAGGAACATAATTTATCTAAATGGTTGCCCTGTAATTTACAGATACACTGGAACATTTTGCTTTTGACATACTTAATGTAAATTCAGCATTTTTATTTTCTCAGACATGAAAGGGTCAGTAAGATCAGGGATGCACTGACTGCTTTTGCAGTTCTCATAGTGGAAGGAAAAATAACCTTGTGTTTTATTTATATAAACATTTTATACAATAGGGCAATCAATCAAACAGGAATACAATTAAACTATTTTATGTGCAAGCCCCATACAGATAAATTAAAAAAAAAAAAAGGAAGATATTTGTTTAAAGTAAATAACAACAACAACAAAAAGTTTTTTTAAAGATTTACAGGTATGGCATCTCAGTTTATCTCATATTATACAAGTCAACAGTGTTTTACATTACTTCATTTAAATTCATGTTCTGTGACTTTGTTAATCACTGAACCAAGCAAATGTAAGATTTGTTCACTGCCTATCTACACACACACACACAATCATATTCACATCCTGTCATAAGTCCTTGGATTATAACAGCTTAAAAGTCACTGTGGGAGGGTCACTCTACTTCACTGTGAATGGTACTTGCATGTTCTGAAGAAGTAGCATCTGTTTCTATAGTTTAATTCATTAAAAGTACCAGAAATAAGCCTGTAAATAGATCATAAACATAGAATAGTTGTCATGTTGGCCACTGCTTTCAGCCTGAACCACCTGGGCAGCCCGCATAAATAAATAAAACCAGAAATGAGTACCTCATTCTAAACTTCATGGTTGTTAATGCTAAATTAGGCATTAATGTCATTAAGATGAAAGATAAGGTTGTTACTTCATGAGCTTGAAAACATAACAGTCTTGAGAGAGATCAGTGATGGTTGCCTTGTAACTGTCAAGCTTGCGCAGCCCCAGTAAAATCATTGTCATGTGTCCTGTGGTCACCCTGCTGCAATACTGCAAGTGACAGAGTAGGGGAAGCATGAGGTTTTTTGAGTCCTATATACTGAAAGCATTTATTTGCTAATGTCAAATAGCACTCACATAATCTATCTGATGTTGCCACCTGATGTGTCAGTGTCAGCTGTTGTCATGGCCACATGTCAGAGAGATACAGGTGGCTTCTTAGATTTCTTCTATTGATTAGACTAAGTCCTTTCAAATGAAGCTATAAAAGCCTGTATTAAAATTCCAACCAGCCATCACTCCGTATTCATACTTACAGTTGGAATACTATTCTGGTTTTGGCTGAGCTGTCTGGCTTGTAAAGGGAATGACATCAACACTGTTCCTCAATAATAATGATTAAAATCAAAAGGAACACACAAAGATTTTCCAGACTTGCTTCTTGTCTTGTAAAATAATATGTCCTGGATCAAATTTAACTTACAGACACATTTTGCAATAAGCTAGAAAGACATAGCAAGATGGATATAAGCAAAAGCATGTTGGAAAATATATGATCAAAGTAGATTTTTCAAAATGCTTTTTTGCCTTTGGAGAGCTGTTTGGAGAGTGTCAAGGGGTATGAGCAAGAGAATTAAAAACACCATTTGGACAGGGGTGTGCCTTATTATGTAGCTTATACTTTCAGTTAAATTCTGACCCAGCAAACAGTTCTTTAACACATTTGCTAAAATTTAATAGTATGTGTAGTCAGCTGGTTTGGAGATTGCTGGTCTAAAAATACAGTTTTCTGGAGTGAATCAGTATATTTTAAGCATTAATAGTCTGCAAGACTTACAAAGTGTCCTACTAATGCTGAAAATTCTCACTAAATGTTCAGCAGCATCTGAAGAACTCCATACCCTGAGTGTTGTAGGTTATTTGCTATGTTGAAAGCCCAGCTTTAAATCCGCTTCAGCTATAGCTGTTAACTCTTAGCACTTTCACCACTGTGGATCATGGTGTCTCTATGTTAACCATTCAGCAAATGAGAAAAAAACACAGTCTGAATGTTATAATATAGCTCTGCTGACTTCCCCAGCTTCTCACATGAGCTCTGTGGCACAGACATTCTCTGGAGAATATGGTGTCCTTTCTTCTCTATGATGTTGTTTGGAAATCTTCCCATTCTTGCATCAGATGAAGGATCTTAAATACAATAATTCTTCATTGTATAATTTTGGTTTAACAACTTGCAGTGTATAACTTCACCTTAACAGTAAGTAGAGCAGTCTGATCATGCATTTGAAAACTGACATCTAGATACATAAAGCAACCCCTTATTCTGATAATCCTTGGTTTTGAACATATCATTTTGACATGCAGTAAGATATTGTCAGTGTTAAGATATTTAGACTAACAGGCCAGCTCTCTAATGCATGAGCTAATGGAGAAGCAGGTAGCAGTTATATGGTTTCAGCTGTTGGTGATGCCACTTTTTCTGCCTCTAGCCTCACACTTCATAACCTATTTCTTAGTTTGCCTTACACTCCTCTACTGTGCCTACCAGGGCCTCCTGTGCCTCCTGCAATCAGCCTTTTCCACTCACAGCAGAATCTAATCCCTTTCCTTCCACCCTTTGCTCCAGCATCACTGTTGATAAGAACACAGAAAGCCCAGTTTTCCCTGCATGTTGGACATTAGGAAATTCAGCTTCGTGGAAAAAAAAGAAACTCCTGCCCCAGAGACGAGTAGTCAGGTTATTTCATCAGCCAGAAACTAATAGCTGGGTAAAAGTCAATCGTAGATCCCTGAAACTTATCACTTTGCTAAATTTGGCTTGTTTTTACATGGCTAGTAATGTCAGAGCTTTAGCTTATGGTTAATGTCTCTATCAATTCTGTAGTCTTCTAACCAAAGTCTGGAGACAACAAAACTTCTGAAAGAAAAACTTTGGGATGTTTTTTGTATGAAAAAAGTGACTTTTTTTTACTAATTAATTTTCAGAAATAGCTGACACACTTTAGGGAAAAATGCCCCCAAATCCAGTTGAAGGGAGGGAGTCATTATAGAATATTTCATTATGAAGATTTTTTTTTTTCTTTTTTTGTTTGACACTTGCCGAACTATTAGCAGCTGGGCAAAGTAGGTTTGTAAGGGCCAGGGTCAGGAAACTCTGGGATCATGCTCTTTTTATAGACGAAAGAAGTACTCTACAACCAATTTCCTCAGGGCTTGCGTATGTCATAAAACTGATAAAACAACCATCATTAAAAAAAAAGAAAAAGAAGTAGTAACTATAGACTGCCATCATAGAATATTCCACCCTCAACATATAGGATTTGCCTTACAAAGTTATAGTCATTCAAGTTGTAAAATGAGTGATATCAGTTTCTGATCTGCTGCCATGTTAAGGGTTATATATTTCATTGCATAATGGAGTAAGAAAAGGAACTTTGTGCCACTATAAATAATAAAATTCCACATGTTAAATGTGATTCACATCATCTGCTTTTGTGACCACTTTCCCCATCGTGAAAGGTTTTGAGATGTTGTACTTTGAATCATGACATTCACAGGTGCTGTAAAGTTACTTAGCTGAAATTTAGGTATACTATTGAATTTTCTATCTTCCTTGGTGGTCTGTAGTAATGAATTAATGGAAACAGACAAAGTCAGTAGTAATTTAATTTTATGTGCTATGAGAAATCTTGACATTTTCAAAAAGAGTCACACTTGAACTAGAATTAAAACTAGATTTTCTTGAAATTTCTCAAGGGGGATTTCTTAATGTCTTCATAACAAAACTGGGCAAGTCATTGATCTTTTATTTTAGAATTCTCTCAATTCTTAAACCCTCTTTCATTGACAAGATGATGACTAGCTCCAGAAATGAGGCCATGTGACTTTTCATGTGGAAGCAGAAAACTCTGGTGAAAGATTTTAATGTTTTCATTTGAACTAAGCTGGAAGAAGTGTGCTGGGTTTTGCTACCCAGGAGTAGTGCACTTATTCTACACTTACAGTAATAAAAGTTTATTATACACCATCCATATTCTATAGCTTCCTTTGTGTCTATGTGTTTGTCTGCATATGTCTTACTGGCTTCAATGCAGCAGCTGAATATTTGTCCCTTGAAAATGAGGAAAAATTGTTCTTTTGTCTCATGCATCATATTTGACAGTTTACAAAAGCAAGTGTAGTATCCAAAAATTTCTTGAACAACTTAATGTTATAGTTCCTTAGGACACACACAAAAAGGCCCACAAGTTGAGCACTTCTGATGTGAAATTGGTATGGGATGTTTTATCATCAATATCTGACCGAAGGTAGTTATCAACACATATCAGCAATAAGAAGTTTTGGATATTAATGCTGGCTTTTTATTCTTTATTATCTGAAGTTAAGGAAGTGTAAAATTAGATCATTCTTACTTTGTCCATGTGCTTTCTAACAATTGTTTCAATCTTCAATATCTTCATCTCTATTTATGTGACTTTTTTGATGTATATTTTTGCAAAATCCATGGGGTCACACCTTTATCCTGTTATCTTCCTTGCTATTTAATAATCACAGAAATGTTTTCTCCTTCTAATCAGTGGTAAAATAATAATTGATGAGTAAAATGATATATTAGATGTTGTGATTGAAAATGCAGGACAGTTTGCTTTGTAATGATTTGTTTATGATATGTTAGACTCTAGTTGCAAGATTAGAAGTTAGATTCTACTGTTTCACATGCATTCAATAGCAGTCCAGACACAATGTTATGGAAAGCTGTGCGAGCAGAAGCAAGGGTATAAACATGTGACTTGTCAGAGATTTACCTGACAGACATTAAAGAGTAACTGAAATGTGAAAGTAGACCTATAAATTAGGTCCTCTGAACAAACCAGTAGCCATGATACCAACACCATGCCCCTTTCTAAGTCTATTGCAATTAAATTAAAAAGAAAAAAAAAAACCCAACAAACAAAACCCAACACCTAGTCCTAATTTAATGTCAGATCAAATAATCTTTTGTTGGCTTTTGACAAGTGACAGCATTCTCTTTTCTGCTGTCTGTATACTCCACTTTACAGGTGTGGGAGAGAGGAGAACAGGAGAAGATTTCTTCATAGTAGTTCGAATGAGCATAACTTCCCCCAAGGAAGAGTTCAAGGACGTATGTTCTTTGTGTGCAAAGATGCGTATTTATTCTATTGTTTTGTACTGTGGTTTGATTTTTTTGGTTGTTGTTGGGGGGGTTTTTTTGTTTGTTTTGTTTTGTTTTATTATGTGCATTTTGATTGCACATGAAGCTTTAATGTTGTCTGCCTGTATAATCTTAATCTGAGTTTAAGTAGGGAGACTCTTTGTTTTCTACTTCTTGAACATCTACTAAGTCTGAATGTTTAAAGTTTTCTAGTTTTCTAATTTTAAGCTTTCCTTTTGTAAAAGTGTGTTAATTGTTGTTATTACTGCTGTTCAGAATCATAGAATTGTTTTGGTTGGAAAAGACGCTTAAGATCATCGAGTCCAACCATAAACCTAACCCTGTCAAGTCCACCACTAAACCATGTCCATAAGTGCCACGTCTACATGTCTTTTAAATACCTCCAGGGATGGTGAATCAACCACTTCCCTGGGCAGCTGGTTCCAGTGCTTGACAACCCTTTCAGTGAAGAATTTTTCCCTAATATCCAATCTAAACCTCCCCTGGCACAACTTGAGGCCATTTACTCTCATTTTATCACCAGCCGCCTGACAGAACAGACCAGCACCCGCCTCACTACAACCTCCTTTCAGGTAGTTGTGTAGAGCGATAAGGTCTCCCCTCAGCCTCCTTTTCTCCGGACTAAACAACCCCGGTTCCTTCAGCCACTTCTCATAAGACTTGTTCTCTAGACCCTTCACCAGTTTGGTTGCTCTTCTCTGGACATGCTCCAGCACCTCAATGTCTTTCCTGTAGTGAGGGGCCCAAAACTGAACACAGTACTCGAGGTGCAGCCCCACCAGTGCTGAGTAGAGGGGGACGATCACTTCCCTGCTCCTGCTGGCCACACTGTTTCTGATACAAGCTAGGATGCCATTGGCCTTCCTGGCCACCTGGGCACTCTGCTGACTCATGTTCAGCTGGCTGTCAACCAGCACCCCCAGGTCTTTCTCTGCCAGGCAGCTTTCCAGCCACTCTTCCCCAAGCCTGTAGCGCTGCATGGGGTTGTTGTGACCGAAGTGCAGGACCCAGCACTTGGCCTTGTTGAACCTCATACAATTGGCTTCAGCCCATTGATCCAGCCTGTCCAGATCCCTCTGTAGAGCTTTCCTACCCTTGAGCAGATCAACACTCCCTCCCAACTTGGGGCCACCCACAAAGTTACTGAGGGTGCACTCAATCCCCTCATCCAAATCATTGATAAAGATATTAAAGAGAACTGGCCCCAATAATGAGCCCTGTGAAACACCACTTGTGACCAGCTGCCAACTGGATTTAACTCCATTCACCACAACTCTTTAGGCCCAGCCATCCAGGTAGTTTTTTACCCAGCAAAGAGTACACCTGTCTAAGCCATGGGCAACCAGTTTCTCCAGGAGAATGCTCTGGGAAACAGTGTCAGAGGCTTTACTAAAGTCCACATTAAAGTAAACTAAGTTTGTTAAAGAAAACAACATCCACAGCCTTTCCCTTGTCCACTAAGTGTGTCACCTTGTCATAGAAGGAAATCAGGTTAGTCAAGCAGAACCTGCCTTTCATAAACCCATGCTGACTGGGACTGATCACCTGCTTGTCCTGTACATGCTGTGTGATGGCACTCAAGATGATCTGCTCAATAACCTTCGCTGGCACTGAGGTCATTAAAGTAATGACTTACTTACTTACTTTATCGTTAAAAGATAAATAATATATATCTGCTTTAAAGAATTTGTAGTTAGAGTCACCACTTCTGGAAAGACTTATACATATAAAAAACCATCACTAATGTGATTAAGTCCATTAACTTGAATGACCTTACTCAGATTTAAAGCAATGTAACCTGGAGAATTGGCCCCATATGACTTTTAAATAGATAGTGTTCATTTAAATGAATTGATGTTAGATGAATGTGCCATTTAATGAAATAAGCATAAGTATAAAATATTATAACTTGAGACTTCTCTAGCTCTGTTTGGAATGAATTCTCAAAAAGCTTTTGTAGAAGTTTCCACTCAGGCTAACCACCACAATCCCTTACATAGTTTTCAAAAGATGAGGCACCATTCCCCTTCTTGTACTTCATAATTTACACATTTGGAAAAAATGGTTAATCTACATTTATGTTCTGAAAAAACAGGTGGACTATGTACTTTGATTCTCTTAAAATAATCTAATTTCACAGACTTTATGATTCACTTAAAATAAGGTTGAGAAATTACATAGGTTGAAATTTACCCAGCCCTACCAGAATCACATGCATGTATGATTCAAAGTAAAAGAAAAAATTTGTTGCAAACAGAAATTATAATCAAAATATTGATTTTGGTTTTGAAATTGAATTCTAAACTCTATAATAGTTTGAGAATGTTTCATTCTCTATTTGACTCTTTCTTATCTCTCCTGACCTGAAGATTTCTTTTGGGGTTGGTTTACTAGTGATCAAGTTATTGATGAACAGAGGAAGAAAAAAAAGTACTGGGAAGGTCAGGATTAATAACTGATCCCTTTGATTTGAATGGGATTTTGGCCTAAAATTCTGTGCAGAGAGACCTTTAGTGCCAAGCTGCCGCATAGAAACTAACTCAGGACCATACATGCCAAATGGGAAAATACTAGACTATTTTCTCAGTTAGAACAAATGGCTATTTACTACTTTATGGAGCTTAGCTAATAGTGATAGGAGCATAATCCAGAACTGGAACCATTTTAAACATAAAATATTTATACAAAAGTATTTCAATGAGACCTTCTGCTACTGCTACATACATTTTTACATGGTCCAGTGAGATTCCTTGCTTCTTTCCAATAGTTTCTGCTGTCTTGTATTTTTAAAGTGTGTCCTGGGTATTCTATATTTTGGAGGTACTATGATTCACATTTTCTCTTTCCATCACACTGTATATGCAGGTATACCTTAAAACTGTGTTACTTCTCAGTATATTATATAGCTGATGCTATAAGAACCAGAAGAATTTTTTTTTTCCTTGAAAGATTTTTTTTAGTTTACATAGCAACTTCCTTGAAATCTACTACAAAGATTAGAGAGCTATAATCTTCTGCCTTTCAAGGCATAGTTCTCAACTGTTTCAGGAATGGAATGAGGCAAGAACTGGAGACTTATAGGCAGTGGAAAGATTATTATTCTTGTATAGTAAATATGAAAAGAAATTAAGATATATCTCTCTTATTTTACATTCTGTCACAAAGCTCAACACCCACACCAGGATGTTCCATTGTTTCATTCTCACCATTTTTTAAATATACATGATCAAAGAAGGTGGTTTTAAATATGAGCCTTCAAGTATCTGGCTGCCAGCAAAGTGACATTTTGTATTAGTCTTTCTCTTGAACACAAAGGGCTGTTTCTTTTTGTGTGTGTATGTGTACATGCATGTGTGTATGTGTGAACAACTAATTACCCTTTAAGTCTACTTCCATCTTGTACTGGTTCATTTCTACTAGTTATTGAACCTTTTGCATGCAAGAACTGCAGTTAAGCATAACATTAGGCCAATGTGACCTAAGTACTGATCTTTTTCAGTTAAGATCTCAACACTTCAAACAACATTGATAAAATATTATCATAATGATCTCTACTGGAAGACGAATATTAAAAGGAATACTAAAAATGGCAGCCACCTTTCCCACATTATGTTGCTTGTAGATCAAACCTTCAACCAACCAACAAACATAACTTGAAGATTTGGGGGTTTAATACCTACAATTAAAAAAAGGTATCTTTTTCAAAGAAAAAATGTTTAGCACAGTATTACTCTTTCTGGTTAAAATCATGGTTAAAGAAGAGAAAAGTCTTAGCTGAACAGGAAAAAAAGAGGACAGATACTTTAAAACACTCCATCATTTCAGTTTTCCAGATTGTGAAAGTGGTATTTACTGGTAATGACTACATAATTACTCCCACTTCCTTCTTTCAAGTTAGTCATATAGATAGCATTACTGATATGAGTAAATATCTGAGAGTTCAGCCTTGTTGATGAAAATAGTGCCCAGTACCAGTTGAAGCTCTTCCATTTTCAGCAGGTTAGATTGGATAAGATTGTGGCTTATTATTCAGTTTGTTAAGACTCTTCAACAGAGTCAGCAGGAACAGTCAGCATTTACCAAGTTAAAGATTATATTCGTATGTGCTGTTTTGCTGTCTAGAGGGATAAATATTCCCACACAGCCTTTTTCACCTCTGTTCATGGGAGGGAAAAAAAAACCAAACCAACAAATTGTTCCCAATGGTTCTCTTCGATTCAATTTATGACAGAGCACATATCTTTGCTACTGTGGGAAGGTTCTGTTTTTAAGTGCACCTGTAGCATGAAGTGAATGATCCTTGAACTACGTGAAAGGCTAAGTTGAACTTCGTGTTTCAGGAAATGAACTTGAAATTGCATTTATTCTGACCTGTAAAATATTGGGTGACTTATTCAGTAATGCTGATGAACAATATTCCTGAATAATTACTCTATGGGTTGTTTACGTAAGCTGATAAATGATTTCAGTTCAATTACAATTTACTGAGGTATTTCTGAGAACAACTTGAAAAGTTATGTTTTTCTGAAAGTCAGGTACAGGGAAAAATAATGCCCTCTCATTTCTGTTAAGTTTCAACTAAACCCACATATATTTATAAAGAAGAAGAGATGCTTTCATCTCTACACCAGCTTGTAATTAGTCCATGAACATGTCCTGAAAAGGATGACCTCAGATAAAGACTGGCCACTGATCTGCTCTGCATGTCTTTTGTGATAGAGGGAAACATAGACTGGCTGTGGAAAAGAAAATTGTTTTAAATGAGTAATGGATTGGAGATTTTTCATGGTTTCCTTGTCATTCCTCTGTTACATTGCCATCTGGAGATTTGCTCAGGGCATCCTCTCATTTCACTCTGTGTATGCATGTTTTACAATGCTTGCTATTTAAATTATAAGCCAATGCTTCTGAAAAATTGCAAATTTATAGAAACTTTACATATTCATTTTTATTTTAGAAAAAAAATTACTAATATCTAAATTCTTATAACATTCCTTTAATTTTACATTTTTATCAGAGGAGAGTAATACCAATTTACATAGGAATATATCTTATTTTACATCTTTCTTAAGTTGGAAAAAGCAAAATGTCACACTGTATTGCACAGATTTACCAAACTCTCAAGTGTTAGCACCTGTCTAGAAAAAAAATTGCTAAACAAGAGATCATTTAGTGTATTCTCAGTGTGGTGCAGTAGAAATTAATGGAATGTTTGCTATTGATTTCAGTGGAAGAAAACCAGGTTCACTAATAAACACAGTTATTGCCTTTGTGAAAATGGTGTGAATTTGACCTAAGGTGGATAATGCTTTTGTCTATAGCTGCAACTCTCCCTTTTATTTCTATATGCTACTGTTTATCCTTTCAAAATTGCAAATGAAGGGCTCAGATTAGCAAAATGCAATTCTATGTTGACTAAGAAAATTGTGAAGTTCCTATATACCACTGCAGAAAAGTTATTTTAATTGTGATGGATAGTAATTTTAAAGTTCCTTATTTTCTTTAGCACTATGGATTTTGTTAGGTTACATGACAAAAGCTCATCTATACATCCACCAAGGAGCATAGAGGCAATGGCAGGAGGGGGAGCCCAAAAAATAACCCTGGTCCAGCTACCCGTAGGCTCATTACAGGTGCCATCAGCCTATCAAAGACCCACCTGTGCAATCCCAGATGAGTAGGGCAGAACAGCTGCAGGGGGAAAGGATGCATTTTCCTGGCCCCTCCCAGGGCGGTCCCAGGAGAGCCTCAGCCCCAGTGTCCGGGTGTGGAGGACAGGGGACTCCTTGTCAACTCTGTGTGTGTATGTGCATGTGCAATGGTCTGTACCAAAAGCTGGAGTAGGGCTTCAGACTTGGGGATTTGTATGTGCCAGTGCCAGCAACTGGGGAGACTGGGATCCAGGTTCAGCTCTTGGGCAATCTGTGGGTCTGAACCAGGCTGTTGGAGGGACCCAGCTCTTACACGTGCATATGTATATTGTCACTCATTGACCCCCATCTTGCTTGGCCAGAGAGAGGAGCAGGATGAGGCTGTTGTTGCTGTCTGTGTTCATGTGAGTGCTCCGAGTCTCTGTCTGTGATCCACGTGGATGGCTGTGCATATGTGTATACATGTGGTCTACAAGTGTGCTTTGTGTGCATGTGCCTTCTGGGAACTCATCTTCAGCCTTCCTGCTGGTTGGACTTGGGCACATGGAACTGCACCACCCTGGCTTGTTGGATCTGACATGAAACTCTAACAGTTTTTTTAATATCCAGTCTGGTTACCAATCAGGTAGTGAAATATTTTAACTGAAGTGTTTTGTATGTTATAGTGATTGAAACGTTGAGTCTGTTTTAGGCTTTCTAAAAGAAATCTTTTTTTACAGAGTACTGAAAGGGAAATAAGGAATCCAGCACCTTTTTTGTATTCCCTGTTCCATACAGAGGTCAATCTTGATAGCCTTTCTTTTATGGCTATACAAATGGTATTTAATTGCTGTTGCATTTTATATTTCGTCCTCCTTCACTTTAGTTGGATACACTAATATACAGTTATCTAGACATAAGTATACACATTTACATTTATAAATATGGGCCTGAAAACTATGCTAGCAGCTAGATAAATCTTTCTCTCTGGTAGAGACTGTGTATACTGGTGTAGGTCTACTGAAGAGAAGCCTGTACTTCCACAGAGTGAAGACTAATAAAATTAATCCAGTACAAAAAGCAGCAGAAGAGGAAATAAGGTGTATAATTTAGTCTTTTTGCCCTTACTTACAAACTGTGATTTCTGGCTAAATAATCTTTCTTTGCCTGTAATCATATACTTAAAATTCAGTTATTCAATTGCATATTTTCAAAGTCTTGCACAATGCTGTTCACTTACATTTCTCCATTAGTATTTCTCTCTTTAGTCTCTTGATCCAACTTGCCAATTTATTTTTGACACACTGTGATTTCTTTCTTTTTCCTGTGTGAGAAGTCTGACTTACCAGGCAGGACATTGGATGTTTCTTTGTGCCTTTGACTCAAGTGATCTTACAGGATCTGTGCTTTTTAGTCCTGTCTTAGAGAACACACATGTTTTTTCTCTGTGCAGTTGTTCCTCTATGTGTCATTGATTTTGTTTGTCTTCTTTAAGTCATCTGCTTTTTAAGTAATGCAGTTAGTCTTTCCCTATTGTTTGCAATCTCCCCTTCTTGCTAGGCTCTCTTCAGTAAGCAAACTGCTTTCTTTAGCTCCTTCAGTAATAGCATCGTACTGTAGAGGACTGAGAATGTGAATTCCCTTTACCTCAGAATTTCCCTCTTCTTTCAGATGGGCTTCTTACATTCCTTCGGTATATTTTGAAGACTGTAATTGTCATAAAATAATTCATAAAAGATATGGCAGCACACATTTTAGTCATCTGGCAAGTGTCAACACATTGTCATAGAGCACAGGTAGGTCAGTTCTTCCCCAAAATGTCATCCTATGTGAATCTAGCTTGTTATCACTGACATTTACAAACACCTGACCAACACCTTTCAGTCTGATTAAAAAATCTAGAAATTGAAGACAGTGAAAAAAAATTAATATGATGACATACAAGTGATTCTGAGGATGCCTTAGGCCATTATGATAGAACTAGTGTTCATACAATATTTTTGCTGAAGGAATTGGTAGCTGACATAATGGCTTATCTTACCTAATTTTCACCTTTTTTTATGTATTAACCAGCATTTTGTATTAAATATTGTGTTTATGAAAGACATCAATTTGTTATACAATTGTAAAGAAGATTAAGATGACTTTGGGAACTTCAATTTTTAATCTCGCAACTTTTAAATTCTGAAGCATATTTATAATTGTATTATTGGTGTTCAGTTAATTGGTATTTAGTTTTTATGGTTTTGTATTTCTATATAGCTTGAAAGGAAGTTTCATTATACATTTTTTAAAATTGTCCTCCATGCTTTTTCATATAAAGTGGAAGTGCTTTAATTATATAATCACAGACTGGTTTGGGTTGGAAGGCACCTTTATAGACCGTCTAGTCCTACACCTCTCACCATGGGAAAGGATGTCTTTCACTAGGATCAGGTTGCTCAAAGCTCTGTCCAACCTGACTTGGAACACCTATTTTATTCTATTCTAAATAGGTGAAAGATTACACTTTGACTAGAAAGAACACATCTGTCTGGTAGTCATATAGGTTCTTTGGCAACTTTTACACCATAATTAACCAGTTTTATTGTGACAGTGAAATTTTCACTAGTGTATACATGTCAGTATCTCAGGAGAAATTATTCCAGTAACATTTCAAAAGCTATAAGTTCACATAGCTTCAGACAGGTTAAGTGTGAATATTAGTTATTAATAATTATTCATAAACAGTTATTCATTAAGAATTATTTATTCACAATTATTTGCATTTGATTTCCAGAAAAATAGACAGAAAATATCAGAAACTGAACTAGACCATCCTAGGTTTATTCCAACAGAAAGAAAGCCTTTCTACCAGAAGCAACTCAAAGGAAATCCATGTTCAGTTTTTCTAGCAATGACATATAAGAAGATTCCCAGAAATAACAGCTTGTAGGGTTGAAATTAACATATTCTGAATGAAGGTAACTATTGGCAAGATATGAAAAACAATGGAACAAATCCCAATTTGACTTCTTTTCACTTGCTTGAGTAACTTTCTAGACATGTTGTCTGTGAGAAATGGAGAACAACATATTGAAAGAGAGTGCAGACATACCAGGATATCAGGCAGGATTTGACTACAAGAATTTTGAGAGAAATCTACACAGAGGGAGTAATGTAGGGATTGGGAGTGAGAAGTGCAATATCAACGTGTGCTGCCTTTTGAAAAACTGAACAATACATTTTCCAGTTTTTTAAAAAGCAATAGTACTGGAAGAGCTTTACATAAATATTTTAAATAATTATGTAGAGTCCATAATTGGAGCTTTGTGCTTCCCAATACAAATGATACCTATGAATAAAAAGACATAAGCATAAATTTGATAATTTGGTGGTCACTGGTCCTTTTATACAGGAAATTTCTGCCATAGGTGTGTACTAGCTGTTACATACTCTTTTTTCCTGTCTATTATGTGTCTCCTTTCCGACTTGCTTTTAGCTACCTGATCACTACCTGAAGTTCCTCATCTATGACTTATAAATTAAACTAGAAAGGATATAGAAAACTGCATAAGGGAAAATGTTTTATTATATATTTATTATGTATTTGAGTTATACTAATTACTAAGACTCTGAGGTCCTTTGGAAAATAGGATTTTAAAATAAGAAAAGAAAAAAACCCCTTGGTGTTATGAAAGTTTCTTTTAATGATGTTGTTGGAAGGACTAAAGCAAGAAAATAAAGCCATTTTAATTTTACATCAACTAATAATATTTAACATACATAGAAACAATAATAAATTTGACTAACAAACAAAAAGCCAAGTGTTAATGAAATCTAATAAGAATTTAGCTGTAATAACTAATACATTGGTAGAAGACTTGGTTTTTCCACATCCAAACGCAGAATAATGCACATTATTTTCTCCAAGGGATTAAATATGGAACTAGCAAGACATGTGCAGTTGAGCTTCCAATAATGTTCTCAAAATTAGGAGTGTGAAAGAAAATGCAGATGGAGGTGATGTGAGAACAATTTGCAGTGATTCAGGCAATTTTGCTTTGGAAGCTCATACACAGAAAGTATAAAGCTGTTGAAGGCTGCCCATCTTAAACTGACCCTGCTGTGGGATGGACTTAGTACCACAATCCAGGTTTCTTTACAGATGACTGGGAATTGTACCCTGGACTCCAGCTGATGGTAGAAAAAGGAGTGGAAATGGGAATAATAGCAGGACAGTACTGCTATGGATATACTGCTTCTGGATGTGTGGCTAGTTCCAGCTGAGCTGACATATAGCTTAGACCAGTTGTCTTTGACATGGGAGACAGACTGTTTTGCTAGTTCCACTCTTTAGGTTAAGCATAAGTGGAAACAGATTAATTCATCATGGTAGAGAATGAAAATTACTACATAGAGACTTTTAAAGAGTGTATAGCTCTCATAAGTATTTACTAGAGATGTGGGAAAGGTAATCAGGCTAGGAGACACCTTGGAAAGATGGATCTTAAGACAGAAGGTAATGAAAGAAGGGAAAAACTGTAAAGTACTGATGTTGGCTCATCTCATAATATGCTCAGTCTTAATACTTGCACTTGGCCAGGGACATGTTTCAGGAAGATTATAGAAATCCCTCCTCTGAAATGGTATCAGGGGAAAGAAACTAGATCAGAGTCATTACAGAATCAGCAAGGAAAGTACTACATAGTGAATCTGAAAAGTATTAAGGACTATTTACTGTTCAGAGTTTCTGTGCATCCTGAGAGGAAAACTGTAAATTTGGAGAAGGGACAGTTAGGTGTTATTGTTATTTCTGCCTTAACCATGTGCTTATGAAGGCATAACTACTCACATGAATGGACCAGAGAACCAAGAATTAGTTTGATCCAGGGGAGGCATCCACCTGGAACAAATAATTCAGTATATCCTGGAAGTGATTACTAATGTTACTGTGGCCTTGCACTCAAATTTCAGTGTAGCAGTTCAACACATTAACCAGCTGAGTACAGGACAGTACTGCTATGGCTGTACTGTTTCTGGATGGGTGGCTAGTTCCAGCTGAGCTGACATATAGCTTAGACCAGTTGTCTTTGACATGGGAGACAGACTGTTTTGCTAGTTCCACACTTTAGGTTAAGCATAAGTGGAAACAGATTAATTCAGTTATGAGAGGGAAGCAGTTTTTAATAGCAAAGGGCTGAGATTAGCATTACAAATGTTTTCTTGTATTGCATTTGATATCCCTGAGTGCTCAGTGTCACACTTTAGAGACATATTTCTTTTGAGTCCACAGTATCTGTCAAAGTGTTTTGGGTGATTGTGAAACACGAGACTGCTGCACCTATATACACAACAAGGAATTCATACAAATGTTGGCTGAGATTTAAGTCTTGCTGATTCGTTTTAATAATTCCTAGTTAGCTCATTAGTGCTATTATGACTAATTGATAAAGTAGCTAAAAAGATGAAGTCATAGCAATGCAATGTTCCCGAGGTGAAAAGATTTTTTTTCCCTCTTGCTTCTAAAATTCATCAGTCTTCTCTCCATCAGTCTTTTACACTATTCAAGCTTCCAGTTAAAGAATGAATGTTACATCGTATGCTTGTTAGAATATTCTTTTTTTATTAGGTCATGTGAACACTTCATATGTAAAATAATGGTTTACTACATTTTTATTTAAACCTTCTGTCTCTATTACTTCAGTTGTGTCATAATTCTTGTTATTATCCTACAAACAGTGAAAGATATAGGTATCTTTAGTCCCGTGATGACTCTTTTAAACACATTTATTTATGTTGGAAATCATATACGTCAGGGTTTACTTAGTACTGATTTTGTCTGCTCTCCTGATTAGATTATAGCATTATGCCAGCCTACCATCAGCCAGACTGAGAATATCTTTCTGTTTAATGATTTGCGTTAAGTGTTCTAATTGTGTGTATTTAGTTACTTTGCCTTGATATTTGGTGCTCTGCAGTCTTCTGCAGTCTGTTTAGTGTTCCAAAACTGGCAACATTTCTGTCATGAAGATGACCCAGAAACAGGCCCATGCAACAAAAATGCAAGATTCTTACTGAAGATGAAAGATTACATGAGGTTCTTTATGTCTTTTTCCAAGCTGTGGTAATTAACTGTCGTGTTACTCATAGCAGCATGATATTAGATAATCAGCCTTTCTGCCTATTTACCTCCACTGCTGCCTTAGGAAAATAAGAAAATAATGTGCAAAAATTAAAAAAACCCCACCCTACAGTCTTGGCATAGCGTGGGCAGAATGACCATCAATCAACTACATTTCATGACAGGTGTAATTGAACAAACTTTCACTTGAGCTGGCTATTTCAGGCAGACATAAAGAAGCATTGTTATTGAACTGTGGTTCAGCCCATATGGAAACTACTGCACCAAAGAAAATTTACTTTTCAGCAGTATTTCAAAGTAAAGAAAGTAGTCCAGGAGTTGGAAGACGAATGTAAGAAAATCCAAAAGGTGTTCTAGCACTTCAGTACCTTTTAATGACCCCTCATACAGTGGCACGTAAAACTGCATTAATTTCCTTACCCCCCCTCTCTTTATTATATTTATCTTGCACCTAACTGTGATGAACCCCATGGCAATAAAGTACAGGTGACAACTGCTACATGATACGGTGTTGAAATGAAATGTCCCTAAAGTAAATGAAAATCAGGATCTTTATTCCCTTCTTCTTAGGGATCCTGATTGGTGTATAACTTTGTATTTCAATAACAGTTTTGCAAAACTTCTTCAAAAAACTTAATCCTTGTTTTACAACATTGTAACTACAGAACATAAATACAATTTAAAATTCTTGAAAGCTTGATTCTCTTTGTCTCTCTCCACCCCCCCGCCCTCTGTCACCCGCGCAATTTTAATAATTTGATTTGTCAGGTGTACTCTCTAATTTACAATGAATTAAATCTCATACTGGGTGACATTTTCATAATATATAATCCATATTAAGTATTTCAAGTTAATATATGTGATCCTGACCATTTATAGGAATATATTGTAGCTATATCATACTCAAGACATGAAGTAATGGTCATGGGATTCTGCAGTATAATTGTTAAATTTGCTGCTGACAGCAACACAGCTAAATTATTGGTAATACTGAACAATAGTGGATGCATTAGTAGTATTGATTAATTATTTTGAACCATGAGAACAGAAGCAACCATGTGCACATGGAGTCATCATGCAAAGTACCCACCTCGTAGGGTAATTCAGATGGGAAGGAACCTCAGGAAGTCTCTGGTCCAACCTTTGGTCATCACAGGATCAATTAGGAGGTCAGACCTGGTTGCTCAGGGCTTTACTCATTTGAGGCTTGAAAACCTCCAAAGATGTAGACTGCATAATGCCTCTGGGCAACCTGTTCTACTTCTTGACATTCCTCATGTTGAAAAAGTAATGAGTTATGTCTACTGGAACCTCTTCTGTTTCTATTGGTCTCTCAGTCTCCTTTTCTGTGTCTCTGTAAAGTGCCTGGCTGTTTTCTCAATAACTTCCTCTTTGGTTTCTGTCAGCTTCCCCATAAGCCTTCTCTTCTCCAGACTAAACAAGCTCATTTCTCTCAGCTTCTTCTCTTAAGCAATTCGTATGTTTATCTGTCAAAATTACAGTTTGATGATTTTGAATCTTTTCAATCGGGATCTGGCAATTGTGTTTTCTTGCCACATAGAAGCATAGAATAGAATAAAAGAATAGTTTAGGCCCAGATGAACCTTCTGAGGCCATGTCACAGATGAGTGATTTAGATCACTTAAAGAATCACCGTCAAAGGTATTAGCAAATGTTATTTTAATGTGAATTTGTAAAAGTGCAACTTAACAAAGTTCGATGGCAAGATTCACTCTGTTACTTACTACATGGAAGAAACATAGAAAGGCAAATTAAGTTAGAATCAATTTAGAATGATTTACACAGAGACCAGAGACACAAAAGTGTAAGGGAGACCGTCCCATAGAGTCACAAGGTCCAGAAGGGACCCCCTTGCTTTCTAACCTCCTTCTCAGAAAGAAGTCTAGCTGTGTCTGGACCCAGACATAGTCCCAGACTTGGTGAAGCATTTATGTCTAATGGAACTAGACACATGGATTTCATTAGTATCAGTTTGACATGCTATGAGTCACTTACCGAGGATCTGTTGTGAATAAGGGGTCTCTCCATGTTGGGTAAGGAAGGATCTCTTAGTCTCTGGTAAGGAATCTCAAACCTTGAGAGGCATCACTGCTCGAGGGAAGAGTTGCCTGGTGTGCAGTGCAGGTACAATTGAGAGCGAACTCCAGCTGGGCTCATCCAAAGATCTGTTGTTGGTAAAAGGTCTCTCTGCCTTGAGGATCAACCTTGAGAGGCATCCCAGCTCAAGGGGAGATCAGTGCCATGCAGCCACACTACCTGTCTGGGAGAGCTCAAAGAAGGCTCACTTAGGCTGTCATATTTATGGGATAAAGTCGTTGGCTTGCACGAGGCTTGTACCCACAACTTTCTGTGTTCCTTGATAAATGAGTCTTGGGAAAACCACCTGTTACTCATGATCAGTGTTCCAAGCTCATATGCATTGGTGCCCACTGGGTGTCTCTTCTCCTTTCTGGGTTTTCTAGAGGAGTCCTTGGCCTGGCTACAGCTCAGGCCTTTACCTCCTTTGAAGCCTGTACTAAACTACTGTGAGTTGGTTAAGAGGGTTGAGTGCATCTGTCACAGGCCATCTAATCCAATCTCCTGTTTAAACCAGAGTTACCTTTAAGGTTGTGTCAGGTTGCTTGTCTGGTTGGGTATTTAATGTCTCCAAGGACGAAGGTTTTACATCGCTGAGCAATCCCTTAAGTTAAGTGTGCTTAATCACACTTGAGAATTTTTTTTTTCCACATTGTTTCCATCTGTGATGCAACCTCTGATCACTGCTTTTTACCTTTTTTTTTTACCCTTTTGCTGTGCAATTCTGAGAAAAGTTTGACTCTGTTTTCTCTCTAACCCTTACCATCAGGTAATTAAAGACAGTATTTAGATAATTCCCCTTATCCTTCTCTTCTCAGGCTGAACAATTCCAGTTTCCTAAGCCACTCTTTGAAAATTGTGTTCCTCAGTGCCTTAGTGGTCTTCCATCAGTTTGTCGATATGTCTTATATTTTGAACAATCAAAACAGGATTCAGTTCTCAAAAAACACTCTCACAACTGTTAATACATTGTTGTAATCACTTTCCTCAATCTCAGCCTTAAAAAAGATACAGCTCACATCACTGTGCTCACTAGGGTACACATTACCACAAAGGCACGCTGCCAATTCATGTTCAGCTTGCCATCCCCTCAAACCCTCCAGTCCTTTTCTGCAAACCTTCCACCTAGACAGCTGGTCACAGGCCTGTACTGTGGCATGGGCTTATTATGACATTCCGATTTCGCATTTTGTTGAAATACATGAGGTTCCTGCCAGCTTTCTGTAGTCACTCTGGAAGGTGGCGCTGCCCTCTACTGTACTGACCAGTACCTTCAAGTCAGTGTCATCTGTAAACTGGATGGGGCATAATCTGCCATGTTGATGATGAAAGTTTAGAACTGTTGGTCCCTGCAGTGATCTGAGAGGAATGCCATTCATAACCACCTGTCAGTTAGACTTTGAACTGTTTATCATGACCTTTTGTACTGGTTTTGCATGGCAAGGTTTTGGTAGCAAGGGGGCTACAGGGGTGGCTTCTGTGAGAAGCTGCTAGAAGTTTCCCTCATGTCCTATAGAGCCAATGCCAGCTGGCTCCAAGGTGGACATGCTGCTGGCCAAAGCCGAGCTCATCAGCAATGGTGGTAACACCTCTGTGATAACATATTTAAGAAGGGGAAAGAGTTGAAGGGCAACAGAAACTGCAGCCGGGGAGAGGACTGAGAATATATGAGACAAACCACTCTGCAGACACCAAGGTCAGTGAAGAACGAGGGGAGGAGGTGCTCCAGGTGCTGGAGCAGAGATTTCCCTGCAGCCTGTAGTGAAGACCATGGTGAGGCAGGCTGTTCCCCTGCAGCCCATGGAGGTCCACGGTGGAGCAGATATCCACCTGCAGCCTGTGGAGGACCACACACCAGAGCAGGTGGATGCCCGAAGGCAGCTGTGACCCCATGGGAAGCTGCGCTGGAGCAGGCTCCTGGCAGGACCAGTGGACCCATGGAGAGAGGAGCCCACGCTGGAGGAAGTTTTCTGGCAGGACTTGTGACCCCACAGAGGACCCACACTGGATCAGTCCCTTCCTGAAGGACTGCATCCCATAGAAGGGACCCATGCTGGAACAGTTCATGAACTGCAGCCAGTGGGAAGGACCTACATTGGAGAAGTTCATGGAGTACTGTCTCCCATGGGAGGGACCCCACGCTGGAGCAGGGGAAGAGTGTGAGGAGTCCTCCCCCTGAGGAGGAAGGAGCAGCAGAAACAACATGTGATGAACTGACCACAACCCCCATTCCCTGTCCCCCTGTGCTGCTGATGGGGAGGAGGGGGAGAAAATCGGGAGTGAACTTGTTCCCAGGAAGAAGAGAGAGGTGGGGGAAGGTGTTTTAAGATTTAGGTTTATTTCTCTTTACCCTACTCTGATTTGATTGGTAATAAATTAAATTAAATTTTTTCCCCAAGTCGAGTCTGTTTTGCCTATGATGGTAATTGCTGAGTGATCTTCCCCTGTCCTTATCTTCACCCACAAGCCTTTCTTTATATTTTTTTGCCCCTGTCCAGCTGAGGAGTGGAGTGACAGAGGAACTTTGGTGGGCACCTGGCATCCAGCCAGGGTCAACTAACTACACCTTTTCAGCCCATTGTTTATCCCATTTTTCATTCGTCTTCTTGTCCAGACACGAAGATCTCACTGCCTAAGTTTGGTTACAGGGGTGCTAAGGGAGACCATGTTAAAAGCCGTATTAAAGGTAAATAATATTCACTGATGTCTTCTTGTCCACATAGCCAGTTATTTCATCATAGAAGGCAATCAGGTTGGCCATGCCTGGCTTTCTCTTTATAAATCTGTGCTGTCTATTCTCACTCATGTTCTTGTCTTTCATGTGGTTAGAAGCTTACAGGAGGGTTTGCTCCATAATCTTCCGAGAAACTGAGGTGAGGCTGACCAGCATGTGATTTCCTGGATCTTTACTCTTGTCTTTTTTGAAGGTGTGCATAGTATCTGTCTTTTCGTAGTCATTAGAGACCTTCCCAGAAAGCCATTCAAAGATAATACAGAGTGGTCTTATAATGTCCAGCTCTCTCTCAGCACTCTTGAACTCATCTGGTTCAACATTTGCTGCCAGTGTATCTGCGGAAACCTTTATTATTGCCATTGACATCCTTCACTAGTTTCTGCTTCAGCTGAACTTTGGGTTTTTGAATTCCATCCCCAACTGCCCAGTTCTCTACTCCTCCTGGGCAGCCTATCCCCAATTCTACCTGCTGCACATTTCCCATAGGCTCCCCTTCTTGCATTCAGACAGGAGTAGCCTGGCCTCCAGCTGTGCCTGCTTAATTCCTGGATCACCTGGATAGATCACCCATGTATTTTAAGGAGGTTGTCTTTGAAGATCAATGTTTAGGAAATTTACAGAAACTGTGAATGAAAAAAACCGCCACCATACTAACCAGCAGTCCCCAGGGAAGGGAGAATGAAGTACTCTTTCCTGTCTGCCAAAATTTCGTTCCATTATCTATGTGCTTCATTTAGAAGGAAAGGCCAGACTATTTTTAATATGTTTCTGAGTGGAGTCCACAGCTGGCTGTAGGCTTCTGTTTGTTCAATACAAGACTGGTTTTTGTTGGGTTTTTTTGCTTGTTTTTGGGTTTTTTGTGTGTCTGTGTGTTGTTTGGGGGGTTATGGTTTTTTTTGTTTGTTTGGGTTTTTTTTCATTTTGTTTTGTTTTGTTTTTTTTTTATGGTCAGGACCTTACAAGACAAGTCCCTGGCTAGACACAGAACAACTGTAAAAAATGGGCCTATGGTTATGGCTGGTGAATCTGATACTCTCTTTCCAACTCTGGTTTGGTCTATTTCAAGTAGTGTAACCCCACATGCTTCCCAATAGACTGAGAGTCTTTTGAGATGATAAAATGCTATTACATGAGACATTTGAAGAAGAAAAGTTGGTTTTAAAACTATGCTACCCACAAAAAGTACCAAGGATTAGAAAGAAACATGTTTACTCATTTTAGAGATGTGGAGCAGACATCCAAGGCAGAAAATGGATTAATGGTGGTGGTGAGAAGTAAAAAGGAGAGAAAAGGCAAGGAGCACTAGAAGATTAAGCCTTTTCTTAAGAAATTGAACTTCTGAGATAGAGCTAGAGAAACTTTGGAAGAGAAGGTGAGCGAGGTAGAGTTGTAAATCAGAGTGATCATTGACAGCAGAAAGCAATTGGTGAGATATTAGCTGGGAGGGTAACATCAAGTGAGCAGAAATAAAAAAATGGATTGTATAGAGAAGAAAGAAAAAAATTGTCAGTAACTTTGGAAGTAAGATATAAAATAAAATTCACAACCAACTAGAATAGGTATAGTTAGGCTATACTGTGTTAACCGGCATGCTTCATATGTTGCAAAAATTATGTGCTTGCTTGTTGGTTTTTAAACATCTTTCATGGCTTCAAACTTGGGCTAAATACCTCTGTTTCCTGTTTGTGTATATTTATTTCTTATTTTAATTCTCAGTGACAGCTGTGTATTTGTTTTATATAATCACAGTAATACTCAGATGCCATTCTCAGTGTTTTGGTGCTTACAAGATGGCAATCTGATAAAAATGAGTATGTGTAGAATGGAATTGAATAGAACAGTTCAGCTGGAAGGGACCTACAATGACCATCTAGTCCAACTGCCTGACCACTTCCACACTGACCAAAAGTTAAAGCATGTTATTATGGGTATTGTCCAAATACCTCGTTTTAAGCAACTGGCAGGCATGGGGCATCGACCACAGGAAAATTTGCAAGAAAAATTTGATACTAGTTTCTATTCAAAGCAATCTTCTAAAATAAATAAATAAATAAGAATTATTTCTATTTCACAAAGTTCATAGTAAGAATAAGGAAAACACAGTATCACATTTCTCATGAATAATTTTCCTGTTGTGTAATACATTGAAAGAAAATTGTATGCATCAGCACATAAAACCTATACAAAATCTAATAAAATCAATCTTTGCAAAGACAATTTCTTAACAATTTAACAGTAATTTTTTATATAAACTGTATTTTATGAAGCATATTTCAAAGGTTTTGGTACATAAAGTGTTGTATTAGAAATAACTGTCTTAGAGCAATTTATGGCCTTAACCTCTAGCAATCTCTGTCAAGACTTCCAAAGCAAGGTGCTAATGCATTTGGAGTCGAGGGTTAAGCAAAGCTGAGAAAAATATTGCTTGACTGAGTTACTCAGGAGACTAAGGTTACTCTCTGAAAAGAGAATGAGCCTAAAGTGATAGATTTTGAAATGTCACTATGAGGTTGTGCCTGAAAAATATTTAAACTTACCCATTAATTAGTTGCTTGAACAAGGTAAGGTAACTGCATGTAAAAGCATTTTCTCAAATGATATATGAATCAGAGGTGAAAAAAATGCTCATGTTGATCTTTGGAAACATTTGTTAATGTTGTTTTAGGTTACATTTTCCACTACAGAAATTGAAGTGAATTTTTAGCATTCATTAAAAATTAATAGTATTTTGAATAGTATCAGGAACTTGGGAAATAGATATGCCTTGTATGAAGAAAGGTCACACATAAAACTAAAGCAGCAATCTTCTACAGTCTAGCAGTGTAACTTCAGTTATCTACCTCAGAACATCCAACTGTTTCAAATTTTACTTGAGCTAACAAGACACGTAGGGTAATTACAAAAGAAGAAATGAGCTGAATGATTTTTTAAACATGAAATTGTGCTCACAACGCAACCCTAACAAGTTTCCGTTCACCAGTCTCCATGATACTTTTGCATATTTATAAATAAATCTTGCAACATAATCAAGCTTTCTTCTGGTTACATATAAACATACATAAAAAGAGGAATCTCACGAACTTTGAGATTTTGGCTGGATTAATAATGAACTGAGGTACCTAAAAGTAACAACTGTAGATCTAATTCTACACAACTTGCTTGAGGTTCATATGTGTGATAGAACTGGAATTAGAAGTGTATCTTTGTGTTCCTTAACCTGTCTATTACAAGTCCGGCCTATCTTTTTTAATTGGTTTGTAACTATTTTCATTTTGTAACTACAGTGTACAAGAACATTCAAGTCTGTTGTGTTCCCCCATGCCCCAGCTTATACTTACTGACAACTATGATAATGCCAAATAATATTTTGACTTTATTTCATGTTTAGCAGAAACAAAGAGCTTTTGTCATGCATTAAACTCTTTTTTTAGAAAAGAGGCATATTAACTCTGAATAGTAACAGAGTTACTCATAGACATGGTAAGTTCATTCTGATGTATAAAATAGAAAAGTGCATATTTCATATACATTAATTGATATATTTTGTATATGACTCTTTGTGAATTTGTTCTGAAATATAATGAAGATGATCTGAAAAGTTGTTTCAATATTCTTCACTTCTGCTTTATTTAGATAAAGATTTCAAGTCTTGTCACAGTATCAGTCAGATAATGAGAAGTGAATAACTACTGAAGAAAAGTATTAGATACATACATACAAACAAATATAGTTCAACTTTGCGTTTCCCTTCTTGCTAGGAATTAACTGAAGCAGTGAGAGAACTGGCACCTGGTCTCTCTCCTTAGCTTAGATTCTCTCCCTAACCTGATTTCTGATCATTTAACCTAAAGATCATGGAAGTTTTTTGTTCTTTTGTTGTTTGTTCCATGGAAAAGATCTCCTTAGGGGTTATTTATTTCCGAATTTTAATTAAGATATCCAAACTATGCAGAGATTTGATTAATCTTCACTTCATCAAATGTAGCAATGGGATGCATTGTACTGCTGATAGCTCTTGCCCTCAGCAGTTAGTATGAAGTGAGATAACAAAATATAAAATGCTGTCATGTGCTAGCCACAGAAGTCAAGCTGCATAATAGGGTATTAAAAAGCAATGCAATCTTAAGCCTTTTTCCAGTAATAATTCGTCACCTCAGGCCACCTCAGGTCTCTAGGCTAGAGACACATGATGAGGCTTCGTTCCAGACATTTTAACTCTCTTTGTTATTCTCAGCCTGCAGGTAATGTTTGTCAGTCAGTGAACTATTTAAAATGAAATATAGCACAAGTGAGCCACGGAAAGGTGATCAAAATTGGTAAATGGAGTTAGGCCCAGTGCTGAGAAAATCCATGTCTATATGAATGTACCACATGAGAACTTTGGGGAAACTGTGTTTTAGATCAGAATAATAATAAAAAAACATATGCTTATAATGTGGAAAAATTGGTCAATCTGACTATAATTTCCTTTGGCTATTTGTTAGAACACATTTATAGACAACAAGCTCTACATTTGAACATTTAATTATCGAAGTAAAACCTAATTGTCTGTACCTCGTAGCACAACTAGTAAAAACACAGCAATGTTGCACGCCCAGGCACTTCCCCTCTCTCATATGTCCTCCCACCATGCCATGAAGTCAGTTACTATGGTTGCCATTTCAAAATGGTGACATAGTGACTTGAATATATTCATAAATAGCAATGAGAGAGATGAAGTTAATTGCGGTTTTACAGCACAGAATAAGAAATGTAATACCTACTTCCAGAAATTCCCTACCTATTTCCCTCTGCATTCCACCACCTACCCCCTGCATTGCTTTCCTATCCTTTAGCCACAGTCTGGTGAGCTCTGCAAATGACAGACCACCTTTTCCCACAACAGGAAGAGTCTTCAGTCTTGAGACAGCCTGTGGATATCTGAACTTCAGCATGGGAGGAGGGGAGAAATACTCGCTGGTACCTTCAAGGATGGGGGAATGAAAGAGGTAATGTAGCTTTATCAAGGAGAGAAGACCCCAAGCCTTACAAGACATGGCAGTACTGCACACCTGGATTAAAGAGAAAGTTTCTGAACCACTAATATTTTCACATCTTCCAAGAATTCAGGCACCTGTTAAAGAAGATTATCCACTTTGTATCCAATATGGACCTGCTCAGAGCAGGTGATAGGCAAACTTTTCATGCAGTAGGAACTGCGGATAATTCTGAACTCCACTGGAGTCAGCCCAAAGTAATTTGGCAGTTGGACTAGACGATCATTATACGTCCCTTCCAACTGAACTATTCTGTTCTATTCTGTTCTGTTCTATTATACTCTATTCTAATTTCAGACTTTGTATTAGCATATAATACTGATCCCTTCCTGCACCTGTCTGGAGGCAACTTCCACAGCAAGCAGTGCTTCCTTCCTATTAAAAGTTGAAAGAATCAGATCTTCCAGTGGGAAGTAGAAACTCAGACTAAGGACAAGTGATGAAGTACAATGTTCCTTGCAGTCAGGTTGTGAAAAAAGAAGCTAGATATTTAGCTCTTTCTCTGAATATCTTCACAGCCGCAGCTTTAGCTGTCTCTGACATGCATGAAGGTAATGCTGTCTTGTGAGGAACCTAGGTTGAACATGCTGAGATACCTTGGGTTATCTTTCAAAGAACAGTGGAGACTGAACTGTGGGCTGCTGTGGCTAACAATCATCAAACACCCCTGGAAGTATTGGGATGTTAACAATGATCATGTAGCTGGAAATGTTTGGAAATATTGGCTAGTGTCATGCTTAGGGACATAAAATCGAGACTGAAAGCCCCTTGTGTTTGCAGTCATGACTGCATACACTGTCAGTTTAGTGGAGTTTTGAGCTTAGTTTGTTTTGTTTGTTTGAGCTGTGTTTGTGTGTCACATCATGGAGTAGACAATACTGTTCCTATTTTTTCTTGGTTCCCATAGTGAGCAAGAAACACTAAAACATTTGGTTGAGTCTCTTGCTTTGAAAGAGACTCTTAAATTTATTAATCTTTATTTTTTCTGTGTGCATATGTATGCATTTCCGCAATGATAAATGTCTCTTCACAACTATATTGCTGTGTTTGACTACATCAATAGAGTTTGTCTGACTATCACACCTGTTGCAGAGGAGCACCTGAAGGTCCTGAGGGTTTATAGTTTCCATGACACTTCTGTTAGTGTTGCAGATTTACATACAGTTATGCTTTTACACCTCCCTATATATGTAAGTATTCACAGATTATTTAAGTGGTGTGCTTTCTTGTCTCTATCAGCCAACATGTTCCACCACTACCTGACTGGAGTTCAGTACCTAATCCAAATGGCTGTATGGCCAATTATAATGATAAACTCTTATGGTTCTGAGCAGATGAGGTTATGTCAGCCTGCAGAATGCAGATAAAAACATCAGCATTAAGGAAAAAGGTACTATCAAGATATATACCAGAAGATTTACATCATTAAATACATAAATATTTCTTGAGTGGATGCACCTGGTGAGGGGCAGCTAGCTTCTATTGTGATGCAGAGTCTTGCAGAATTAAAGGAACAACACATTCTGCCAATGTAATCCAAGATGCTCCGCCCTTCATCTGGTTATTAATTCCTTATGAAAAAAAAAAAGAAAAAAAAAAAAAAAGGATGAAAAAGGAATTCATGACACCTACTATTTGGGAATACATAGTACCCACAATGACATAATAACTTTTTATCCCAGTTACCACAATGGTATATGAGTACAGGAAGGACAGTGTGAACTGGGTAAACTATCAAGTTTCTCACAGAAAAATCCAAAGATAAATAGCTGTACCAGTGGCTTTTGTGAGGTAGACCTTGAGGTGTGAGGTAAAACATTTTTCTTTTCAGGACATGATTGTGAAAGAGATATTGTGCAGAAGAGTGGGAAAAAAGATAATTATTAAAATAAAATGAAATACTGAATTGCTTCTAAAATATAAGAATATCCAGAGTTCCTTTGATGTTTTTCAAAACCCAAATTATTGAATAACCTTTTCTTATTTAAAGATAAATCCTCCAAAAAAATTAATACAGAATCTATGTGCTGCAAAATTGTTCTAATGACAAAGCTAGAGGTTATATTACTTGGCAATTACACTTGCCCTAAAAACATGCTCCTTAAACCACTTATAAAGTGACCTATCCTAAGTTAGGTTGCTGATCAGATATGCAACAAATTGAATTTGTTGACTATATTTCTACTGACTATGTAGGATTAAATCAAGCTTCGGAAGCTGCAGGATACAAATTTAGGAATTTCTGGATTGCTGTGTTTTCTCAGTGCATGAAGTCTTTCTTACAGAGGAACGGCCTGTGAGGGCATAGAAAAATCTGGAGTCAAATAAACAAAAATGATATGTGAATTGTCCTTTTGCTCTGTGGTAGAGAAATGTGCATAAGACAGGACCTGCTCTTCTTTGTGTGATCTTGAAGAGAACAGTAGTGCCACTATGTAACCTCTCCATTTTACATGATTTTGTAAGCCTCAAATTAATATCAAGGCCGGGGGAAGGTTTAGACATCATGCTTGTAGAGATTTTCCTGCTGTAAAATTCTGTCAGGCTGAGAAGTCATGAGTTAAGGTGTCATTCTCTATTCTTTTAACTGTGTGAAAACATCACTTTGATGCACCCTAATGCAATATTATCCAGCAAAATTACTCCCCTCTGTGTATAATAAGAGAGCCAGAGACTAAGAAGGAGATCTGTGAGAATAATCATTAGTAGGTCAAATTTGACTAAACCTGTATTGGTCTTGTTTGCTAGTTTAGAAGGGAGGAAAAAATCCTAGAAGAAGAAAAGATCTAAAAATCCTCTACAAAAAAAAAAAAAAAGAAGGGAAGCACAATAAAAAATGGTTTTAGATCTTCCAAAGGACCTTAAAGGATCTTCTATTGCATGACAGTGAATACAACAATATTACTGGGAAAGAAAGGTTAATAGTGTCCTTGAAACTACTCCAATAAGTTCTGATCAAATCCAATAAATTGAAGATTTATATTTTCTTTAGTGTGAAACTGAATTTGATACCAAGTTCATCAAACAAGCCTTTCTAATAGCATCAGATAATGAGTAAGTTCCTTTTTTTTTTTTTCTAGAATGATAAAGTTTCTCTCAATACTGAAGACATTTTTAGTTAAGTGTGAACTGGTATGTTCTTTTGTTTAATGCTTTATTAAATTATTAAACATTTTCCTTCCTTTTCCTCATTTCTGTGTGAGTATAGTTTCAGTATGCTACTTCTAATGAAATTGTGATGAATCTGCATGCTGATAATCTTCAGAGTTCTGTGTTAACCTCTTTCTGTTCGGGAAGGAGGCTTTTTTTTAGAGATTAGAAACTGACTTTCTGCTCATGTAAAAAAGAAAAGCAATTTTCAGAGTGGAGGGGTTTATTTTTCCATTTGTCTCACTTGAGAGACTTCATAAATACTGATGTCCTAGGGCTATAAACAGCTTTCAGCCTGTGCAGCCAGCTCCCATTGACATCCCTGGCATTTTATTCTTGGTCAAGGGCGACATATGACCAGTCATCTCTCACACCCCATCACTTCCCTGGAGAAATAAAGCAGAGAGAACTGACTTTTAAAAAATCAGATTTCTGGTCTCTCTATTTCATTATTTTCTGAGATTTATATATTTAGACTGGCAAATTAAGTACATGCTAATGTTTTGACATTCACTATAAACCTTTCAAATTACTCTTATCTGACAAATAAGAAGGTCATAAAATAGTATCAGCCTTAATCCCTTCTGTACCAAAAAGTTTGACATGACCCTCACATCTTAAACTCCACCAGCACCCCTGGCCGCACACAGTTGATCCATTAATCAAATTTACTGTTGTCTATGCTGACCCATGAGTTCTGTTAAAAACTGTTGACAGGACAAACTATCACTGCCACTTAACATTTTATTCAGGTATTTAAAAAGGTATTTCTTTCAGCTGTGAAATAAATCTTAATATATGCTGTTGCTTCCTTTGGTTGTTTTTCCCTAGAACCTCTTTAATCTACCATTTGTAGCTAGAAAAAAAAAGAAATGTTTTCATTTGAGTTGCTACTGATAGAGCTTTCCTTCCAGATTAACAATATTCCTTGTCTTTGTAAGGTTCTGTGGTTGGGAAATATACACAAGTCATAACATATCATCATGACATAACATCAATAATTCATGACAGATTGTGGTCCAATGAAATTTACAGGTAAATTGGAACTAGTTCTAGTTTCATGAGGGTGCTCAGTTTCCTTCTGTGGTACTCCCAGACATCTCAGAAAGGTTTGTTTTCCATAAATTTGATAAAAAATTCTGTATTTTCACAAGCCATGATATTCTTGGAAGCACTTATTTAAAGACTACGGTTCTAATGAAAAAATGCAACAACTTATTTGGTGAATTTATTGTAGCAATGTGCGTATAGGAAACCTATAAAGGAATTAAATCTTATATAATGGTTTAGGAATAAATAAATGTGTTTATTTCAGTCATTAGGTGAATATTTGTTTTCTGTGACCTTTAATTAAGTGGGGTATTTTTATTTCTTTTTCTCAAAACTTTGTAAGAATTATAGTTGACTAGCAGGAGACTGAATATTTCAGCTGCTGAAATACCAAAAAAAAAAAGTTTTATTAGATGCTGAACCTACACCTAGCCATTTTAACAGGTTCAGTGCCTTATTACTTCATTATAGTTCATGGGAAATTTAATGACAACATACATCCATTACCAGTTCTCAGACAGTTAATTCAGAAAGTTTTAAGTTGTGACAATGCTAAATAAAGCTATGTGTAAAGCTTTGAGTAGCAAGGTACAGTGTGGGGTAAGATCACTGGCACTTTCGACACAAGACTTGCACAATCCTTCAAGTTGCCTCTTGCAGCTCCAGAACCTTAGAGCTGTGGTGTCTCACAGGACTACTCAATTGGTTGGTAAGGAGACTACCTCTGTGTGCCAGCACACTATCACCTTTCTGTCTGAGAGGACACAAATCATAGCTGTTACAAAAGTAGTATGGGAAGAGAAAAAGCTTTTTGAGCCATATAACTTCCCAAATTAGGGAAGTAGAATGGAAAATCATCACAAATACACTATTCTTTGGTAAATACAGTGATAGAAGACAAAACTGGTTAAAAAAACCCAACAGTGTATCTCTCTGCTGTAAGCCGTGTTTGTTAGTTGTATAGCACTGGATCCTATTTTTTTTTTTTTTTTTTTTTTAAATAAAAGACTATTTTCAGAAAACTTATTCTATTTCTTCAGGAGGACATCCATACAAGTTACTGTTTTGCATAGTTTTATAGGGTTTGTAAAGATTTGGTTTTCTTTTGTCTAAAGCAATTGTAATGACTTTGATTGTTAGAAATTTTACACCTAGTTGTAAAGGTTTATAATCTGAAACATTTTAGTGAAAAGCAAGAAGAATATTTTTTCAGCTTTTTAAATGGTTTTGTTAAGAAAAAATTGATTTTCCTGTACTACATATTCTCTATGGAAAAAAACCCAAAAATGCCATGAAATGTCTAGGTATAAAATACAAAAGGATTTAATAACATGCTTGAGTTGCTAAAACCAAATTGGGAAGCCTGTACATCTTTGAAACCTGGCCGTTCCAACAGTATGGTGGTATAAATAACTGATGTAAAAGGTATTGCTCCAGTATATTTTGCAGTGCTATAATCTTTTCTACCTTTTGTTGCAGTGACTGCTCTTAGTTACCAAAAAATAGATTTGAACACTGTTTTGTTTCAAATCCCCAAACTGGGAGACCTAAAGGTGACTTTAATTCCCCTAGAGAATAAAGAATTAGAATAGATTGATAACATTAAAAAAACAAGTTCCTTTTTTTTTTTTTTTTTTTTTTTTTTTCCTCTTTTTTTTCCCATTTCATTTTCAGGAGTAGCACAGCATAAGAAGAGTCAGTGCAAGTTTCCTTGTGCTATGGTAAGGTGGAATTTAGCATCTGACAACTCTGGCCCATTGGTAGTTCTTGTCCTTTTAGACATGTGCTGACTTTGAAGGTGTCATTTGTGAGACATGTTTTGTTTGTTCTTGTTATGGAGCCACCTGTTGACTAGGAACTCAACAGACAGCAGGAATCTTATTATTAGGGATGTGCCAAAACCAAAGAGCCTGCTGTTTCTTTCTGCTTTCTATGAGCAGGCAAATATTCCTTCCCTAGGTGTGACATAGGTTTTCTATTTACTGGGAACCAAAGTATTTTATTAGCATACAAGAGAGGTCCAGCAACAATGCCTGACTGAAAGCAACTTGAAAAAAAAAAAAAAAAAAAAAAAAGCTGTTTGTTTATTAACAGAAAGTATTCCCAAAGGTTTGGATGCTATACCTGGATAATAGTGAATTCAGAAGAAACTTTCTAAATGTTTAGATATAGTAGAAAACAGTTGCCTTATCAATGCTTTTGGTATACTTTAGCAGAAAGCATTAATCTCAAAGATTAAATCCCTCTGCAAGTAGAGCACTGGCTGTGAGCCAGTAGGTTTGGGTCCCACATTTAGTTCCAGACTCTGGCTCTGATTCTGCTTGGTCAATTTGCTGTAGTCTGTGAAAAAGCAAAAAAAAAAAAAAAAAGTCTCAAACCAAAAGCAGAAAAAATAAACAACAGACAAACTAAAAGGTTCTACATCATCTAGTAAGAACTTCAGTACTTAAGAAAATAAAGGAGAAAATAGTACTGTGGATGCTGTAGTAGCCTGATACTTGGAGCATTATAAGTTTGTTCACTTTAGAGAAGAAATATTGTTTATATGAATCAATGTATTCTTAAGTGAAATCCTTCTTTGCTAGGGAAAGAAAAGCGCAGAGAAATTTATGAATAGAGTAGAAACAAATGTAAAAAGACAGTTTTCATGCTCAAAAATCCTGAAACTTGTTTGTCCAGCAATACCCAATTCTGAAAGCTCTTCCTTTTGCCCACAATTAAGCCATGCCTTTTCTTGCTTTTCTCACCATCTGTTGGCTTTCAGATCTTTCTGGACTGAGGGTAAGCAACAATACTAATTAAGCTGGTTCTTCCCATATCTTTACTCCTCCTTCTTGCCCCTTCCTTGTTTTGCCAAAAGTAACTGTTTGTGTAGCTGTTCAGTAAACTGGATGAAGATTGGCTTAAAACTAGATGGAAAAATATTGACATTTTCTAGGTAAATTTCTAGGTTCTCTAAAGATTAAGGGTCCTCAAAAGCGACACTGAAAAAATAAAGGATTAAATTCAACAGTACCAATATTATGCAGGAATTACTCTTCAACAGCCAAAGCACTTTTGGAAATGAAAGTATGAGGGTTAAAGTTGATCACAAGTACCATGTTAACAAGCAATTTTATACTGTTAAGAGAAAAACATTTGTCTACTTCAAACACATAACTTGCAAGAAATAAATTCATCCTGCTGATACACTCACCAATGATTTCCCTCGCTGGCTGTCTTTCCAGGTAATTTCTGAATACTCTAGTACTTTATATGTATTTAAGGTACACTAAAAATGAAAAGCTCTGATTTCTCTACTCACCTTTCACTTTAATCAGGTTACAGGAAATTTCAATAGTGAAATAAGTTTCAAGTAAATATTATATTTTCCTCCTTGATGAAGTTCACTCAATTCAGCCTATTGAAGACAATAGGCTGTATAACTTTATATAGCCACACAGAATTTGGTGGACTGTATGAATGATAGAATATGGGAAGTCTTATCCTTAGGTATCTGTAGTGAACTGGAAGTGTCAAAGGGGGAAAGCAGCTCCACAGGGGAAAAGCAACATTAGGAAATTAAGCAACCATAAACTGGTGACTGGAAATTGACAAACTCAGAAATTGTTCAATTAATTTTTGCTTTTCAATTCAGCATTAAAAAAAAATTTTGAAACACATAGGCAATTACTGTTGAGGATAAGATTATCCTTTCTGAAGTAACTTGATGCTTACTGTATATTAGAATTTTTTGTCACTGCACAAATATGCCTAAACACAGCTTTGTCAACAATGTGGCCCACTGTACTTACTACGGAAACAAAGGATACCACCATAACTGGATTCAGACCAAAAGAAGGAAAACACATCTCATCCCTATGAAGTGTTCCAAGTATTTAAAACCATATAAAAATTCCCAAAAAATACTTTTTCTAAACTTATAAAAACTGCACACAGGCATAGCTTGAAGCCAACAGTTCTATATTAAACCAGACCTGCCACCACTACAATAAAATACAGAGGTTGTGAAAGAAAACAGGTATGGAAACAGAACTGCTAGTTTGGAACAATGAAAGAACACAGAAAAATCTGAAAAGAGAATAATAAAGATTCTTTTTTATTTTATCAAATAATTTCTCAACAAGATCTGAAAAGCAGTCTGTGTAATGTACAAACTACCTGATAGAATTCAAAATATTGCCTAATTCTATAAATAAAACACTTCAAAAATCAAACCTAGCTTGTGTATAAAATCACCTGAGAGATTGGATTAGTCCACTGAAGTTCGTAAGGCAAAGAATATGTTGCTTAGGGGGAAATAAAACTGTTGAATTATATCCATGACTGAAAATATGTCTTCATAAGTATTATGAAACATACTTTTAATACAAATTCTAAATACTTACTTACAGAAAATAACATGCTACATCTTTTTAATACTCTTTTATCAAAATTTCTGATGAGACAGTACTGTAAAAAATGCTGGTTTAATCTTTGACAAAAATAATACCAGTAATTCAAATACTTCCTCTAATGTTTATAAAGAGAAAGAGACTAAAAGTGTGTGTGTGGAAATCGTCATTTATCAAATGTCACTGTGAAGAAATAATTTTGGGACTAACCAGCAGAATGACATAAAATAACTTTGTTGACAGTAAGGGATTTTAGTTACTATGATGAGTGTTAGAAAAGAAATAGTGAAACAGAGTGTTAGTTATTAATATCCTCGTGACTTTTTTTTTTCATTGCCGCAAAAGTGGACATAACAACTAAAGTGGATGATTTATTTTCTTGGTTTGATTGTGACCAGAATCAAATCCATCCAGAAGGAAATGGCTAAAATGACCAATACAAAGGCAATAGAGTCAAGGGTGTCCATGATACTATGATATGTCAAAATTTTGGATACTTAGGAAGAGGAGAATCAGGAACTCTAAAAACAAATAAGCAGTAACATTCAGGAAAGCAATAAACGTGAGATCTCTAAGAGACAAATCAAAAGGAAAAAGGAATTAAAAGAAGCTGATTTTTCCTTAAAGAAACAGCTATAAAGTTACATGCAAATTATCCAGTGGTCTGCATTAAAAAGGAGTAATTTGTATTTGTGTGTTGTTTCTTAAAGGAACTATCATCTTCTCTTTTCTTGTAAAGCTTGTCTCACCTTTCTTTTTCTTGGACAAAATGGAGACTAGAAAGTTTCTGTTACCACCATCATTAGAGGGCTTTATAGATAAGTTAGATAAATATCTGCTTAATTACATACATGAATACCTATGTATATTATATATATTACATTCATATATTTTGCCTGCCAGCTAACTCCATAGGTAGTGTATATATTCTGGTGTTTTAAATATTCCTCATTATAGTTTTACTCACTACAGCTGGGCCTGGCTTGTAGTAGGTAAAATGGGCTAGTTACCCTTTGATTTTCAGCTTTTTTTTTTTTTTTTTATAAAAATTATTAAGATTTAGAGAGATGATTTTTATTATCTTATGACTTAGAGGTATGAATTAGCTTGTCAGTTTACTATCTTGTCATATAAATACTGCTTGACTCAAAGAAATTTTTCTTTGTATAACTTTTGCCAGATATACACTAATAGTAAATTTACTCTAAATTTTAGTCCATAGACTGATACACCACTCAGATAGCTAATGGCTTGATCCATTACCCAGATAAGTCAAAGGAAACTCTAATTAAATCAAGGGCTTAGCTGAACACCCATAATGTCCTTGGAAACATTCATATGGCAAAAGAATGCCAGTCTGTGAATGATGAGCACAGTGTGTGAAAGGAAACAGGCATTCAAACATTGCCATGGACTAGAATGAAGAACCCTTATATATGGTTGGAAAACTAACTTTCTAACTGATCTTCAGTACATTTGTAGGTCCTCTTTCCTAATTATTACTGCATTTATCTCTCTTACTTTCTCTAAGTTTAAATATATTTCTGACTGATCCTTCAGCCCTTGTGGGTTTTTTAGCTTCCAGGACTTAATCAACTGACAACCAAGTCTTATTCTCACTGCCAGTAGTGCACGACTGTAATTCTTAAGGCATCTGTTCCCCAAAGATAACCATGCCATGCAGGAACTAAGTCTAATTACACATTAAGAGTTTTGGACTAAATATATATAGCAATGTACTTAAAGCTGTACTTAGAGTTCACTTCCAATAAGGGAAGAGAGGAAAAAAGGGTGCTTCCTTATGGAAAGGTTAACATAGATTGTCTTGGGTCATGGCTTTTCTCAATGGAGTGATAAAGTTGCTCTCTGAGTCTCCCCTTGGAGGCATGACAAAGAAGTCCACAGGCATACATCATGAATCCTTCCTGGTGTCAGAACAAAGTCTTCAAGAATAATTATTGTGTAAGAAATCACAGTCTCCACAAGACCTGTGCTGGTGTTGGAAGAGTAAAAGACAACATATTGAATAGTGAGAAGCAAACATCAGACAGTCAAAAGTGTAATGACATCTTCCCTTCTTTCCCCAACCCAGACCTAGCACTAGGAGCAAATAAGGTGCTTGCAATAGGACTACACCATATCATTTGACTACATATTCTGCAGTAATATGATAGTTTATTTATTTTCCTTAAGGGCCTATTTAGAAATAATTTGTGTTCTGCATTTAAAAAAAACATGTCAGCAATTTATTGTGAAGATAGATGGAGAAAGTTAAGTGCAGTGGAATATTAGTATATATAACAAGTTTTAAAAACCTGATTTCAGAGTTAGAGCTTCATTAGTTAAAGGTCTAGCTGTATAAACATAACTGAAAAAAAATATCACAGTTAAGCTTAGGTTTTGCCTTTTGTCTCTTTTTCTGACAAATTAATCATGGTCTGCCACTTAATGAATGTTATGTATTAGTTTCATTAGTTTTTAATATTTTATCCATAAGAATAATTAAGTCAAACAGTTAAATTTATGATGCTTTACCATGCTTATTATCATATAAATGTTGAGTATTCAGAGAAAGAAAATAAGCAAAACCAATTAGTTTTATAACTAAGAATGTAAGCTGATAGAGGAGAGATTTACATTCAAATCCTTGCTCTAAAGAACATTGAGGCATTTTATCTTAAATATGTCAGCACAGAGATAGGTGTTACTTCTCCCAGATAAAAGCCATAACTGTTGGAAAAGTCATGCTCATGCATGTTCTTTTTCTTCTTCCAATTAACATTTAATTATTTCTTCCAAAGTGAAGCTCCTGCAGATAGAAGAAGATACATTTATTTATCCAGCATTCCCTTTAGCCTATGAGGTAGGATGTGTAATTAGGAGAGACAAATTAATACTTCATACATGAGTACTTTAAAAGTGAACTATTAAATCACAAAGGCTGCAGTTCTTATAGTTTCACCTTTTTATACATCAAAAGGCAGACTCCTAACTCCATGAGAAAGCTAAAGTCTGTGAGCCAGTTGGTACCTTGATGCCCAGAACAAAGACCATATTAGGGATATCCTGCATGCAGTACACAACTGCTTTCCATTGCTGAATACCAGGTAGCTTAATAACTACCAGCACATAGTTTGCAGGAATTTAAGTACTAAATTTAGTATACATAACATAATTCAAAAGATTAACTTAAATGGCCTGAAAGTACTCTTAAAAAAAAAAAAAAAGTCTCAAATTTAAGTGGGTTTGTTGGCTTTATTTGGTGGTTTGTTTTTTTTTTTCCTAACTCTGGAATACCAGTCCTGCAAACACTCTTAATTTTTAAGTTTAAATCAAGAGGAGTAAAAATGCAAACATACTTACACCCTGTGGGCATGGTGCTATACGATGATATTTTTCCAAACAGTGATGCATAGAGATGGATTTAAAACTCTCTCTCAGTAGAAAGGCTGGAGCAAACATAGCTTGTGAATCATCTTAGCCAAATGATAACTGTGAATAGGCTAAAATGGAACTAAACATTAACTTAAAACCCATAGTAATGGGACTATAACCTAAAACTCTATTGTGGAATTTTCCATTCCTTTTCCCAGGTAAAGTTTTCTAAGGATTTTTCCTAGCAATTTTCTCTTATCTTATGAATACATACGTTAATTTTTTTCTCTTTCATGGAGTGTCAGAGAATTGAATCAAAATATTCATAACTTTTTATACCTGTTTAGGGCTTTTTTCACATAGATACATTCAAATTCTTCCCCACAGAAACAGAAAGTTGGTGTTGTTTCATTATTCAATAGTCTGACATGAAAAATTCCACGGAAAAATGGACTAAAAAATGTAGGCTGTAAAAAATTTTGTACAAGCTGCACTTCTTTTTAGTTAAAAAAAATGGCTGAAGTTATGAACCTTGTCTCATAAGAACTGCATTTCTCTTTTTGTAGTTTAGGCATGCTTCAGAACATGTAGCCTTCAGCATCATCTTGCAACCTCTGCCTTTCTACACTCCTCCAGGAATGGAGAATGTAGCGCATGACAGAAAGACGTCTTTGTAACAACAGCTAACTTCAGCATCTGAATGACATCTGAAAGAAATCTATCTGTGGTGTTCGCAAAATATCATTGATTTATTTTCAACAGTAACACTTTAGCTAAAATACTTTTTGAAACATAGAGGCCCAAAGAAAATCTGAAAAAAAAAAAAAAAGGGAAGAATTTTTGCAGATTGCCTTCTTCCCACCAAAAAAACCTCAAACCAACTACATTTTTTCACTTACCTCCCAAGTAGTAAGTGGTAGTTCTGATGCAGACTTGGATAAATTACAGTTCATCAGATGTTGCTGGAATCAGAAGGATGTGTTAGGAATTGTCTTTATTCTCTGTGTTTCTGAAAACTGCATGCTTTCTTCATGATTCTCTATAGAGAACACTGCAGACAAAATTTTTTAGCATGACAAGAATATTGTATATCAGTCACCTTCCCACGCTACAGAATCATTTTCCTCTAAAAATATCTGAAAACAAGGACTTTCAATGTCATAACCTGAAATTTCCATACAACCCGAAAGTTGGTCACAGTTATAAAAACATTTCAGCCACATAAATAAGACAAAAAATGATGATAAACTAGTAATGATGGGAAACTAATAAATATATTTCTGTTTTTTTAAAAAAAATGCAATTACCAGTAATCAAGCCAGAAGTTTAACAGTGTGTTGAATTCTCCACAAAAGAAGCCTCCACCATTTCTCCGTTTTTGTGATGAGATACAGTTCTTTGTCTGAATTACTTTAACTTACTTTATTCATAGAACTATGCCAACTTTTCCAAAGTTGGAGCTGTAAAAGAAGTTAAATTCAAAATTAGAGTCAGGAGTAATTTAAAACTAGGTGAACAGAGTCAGCACCTTAGTTAAACTCTTGGCTTTTATGTTGATATTTTCTTTCTTTCCAGTTTAAATGTTGCAAAGAAGACCTACTTTTTTGTAATCTTCTTTCTTAGTGTCACAGAACAGAGATAGCTGAAGTCTATTCAAGGTTGAGAGAAAACAGCCAGTAAATTTGAAATTAAGTCCTTGAAGAGTACCGATGGGATTTTGGCTCACTTTAAGTTAAGAAGAATTATAGAACAAAGATTGGGTTTTGAGCCATAATGATTCTTGAACAAGAAAGAGCTGATTGGTGCTGTTTCTATAATACAAACTTTATACAAAGGATATGGTATTGGTGGGGTGAACAATACTAATGTGGATAGACATAGTTCAATTTAGGTTTCCAAGGTTACTTCCATCTAAGTAAGACCATGTAATGTAATAGAATGTGGTGCTTGTCGTCAAGTCTCTAGTGGGAGAATACATAAGAGCAATGGACATTGTAAGTTTATTCCAGTATATGGAAAATTACTGACTTCAACAGGTAGGCAAATATTTAATACATCTAATATTAATACAGTTAGACAGACAAATGGATATATTGACTACATCTCAGCTAAAAAAATCTATATCTAAAATTACCTTAATGGTTGACATCAGTTGAAAAGGCCAGCAACTGCAGGTAAAGGACGATTCAATACTTGAACTAACTGACTACTTATGATAACATTAGATAAGAATGGAGTATCTGACATAGTTCTGAATATCTTTATTCTTACAGCATTTAAAGTTAAGCTAATTTAGTTACAGTAAAACAAAAGGCTTGAAGTCTGACAGTAAATAGTAGAGCTGATGGGGTTTTTAACATTTTTCACTATGCAATATTGCAGACTGTGTTTTCTGTCAATTGTCTAATTCAGCAGTAGGTATCTCAGATGAAGGTTTTAATTCTTGATGTGTACAGAAATGGAATTTATTTCAGAAAAACTCATCTGAATATTCAGAAAATATTTGTGAGATTAGATGTAACAAATAAGGTTTACAAAACAGCTCTTTAATTTTAGTAAAATTCCTGGAACTGAAACAGTTTGGTCAGTTCACCTTCTTCACAAAAGTTTTGAGGAGTTTAAAAAGAAGGTTTAGCAGAAAATTAAAGACAATTAGTTTAAGAGATAAGCGTTTCTTCAAAGTGTCCTGGTTTCAGCTGGGATAGAGTTAACTGTCTTCCTAGTAGCTGGTATAGTGCTATGTTTTGAGTTCAGTATGAGAAGAATGTTGATAACACTGATGTTTTCAGTTGTTGCTAAGTAATGTTTAGACTAAAGTCAAGGATTTTTCAGCTTCTCATGCCCAGCCAGTGAGAAAGCTGGAGGGGCACAAGGAGTTGGCACAGGACACAGCCAGGGCAGCTGACCCAAAATGTCCAACGGGGTATTCCATACCATGGGACGTCCCATCTAGTATAGGAACTGGGAAGTGGGGGTGGGGGGTCGCCGCTCGGGGACTAGCTGGGTGTCGGTTGGCGGGTTGTGAGCAATTGCACTGCGCATCATTTGTACATTCCAATCCTTTCATTATTGCTGTTGTCATTTTATTAGTGTTATCATTATCATTATTAGTTTCTTCTTTTCTGTTCTATTAAACCGTTCGTATCTCAACCCATGGGTTTTGCTTCTTTTCCCGATTTTCTCCCCCATCCCACTGAGGCAGGGGGGGAGTGAGTAAGCGGCTGCATGGTGTTTAGTTGCTGGCTGGGGTTAAACCACGACACAAAGTAATTCAGTAATGGCCTGAGGTATTAGAACGTGATTAGAACATGATACCAGTCTTCTGAAAAAAACCATTATTTATGCAATCTTTACTTGACATTTACTTTTACAGGCTGTTAAGCATTATTATGTAAAGAAACAATTATGGATGTGTCTTTTGAATGAAACATTTCAAGAGACAAAAATATCTGTTATCAGAAAAGCTACGGTGTGTTTACCACTGTGCCTAAAGGTATATCTTTCTTATGCAGAGATATGTTTCAGGCTTAAATGCAGATAGTTAAAATATATTTCCACAATGCAATCATAATTTCCTCATTTTTAATGAATCATATGTGAAAATATTGTATCTGAAACACAGATGTATGCGTATATATATTGTGTGTGTATTTGTACACATTATAAATTGAATAGATCACATCCGTTCTTAGAATATATTTTTTATATGTTTATTATAAATAGAAATATAGTTGCTTCCTCTTGAAACCTCTTGAGTACAATTTAATTGTTTAAATTAAAAACTAAAGATGCAATGAATAGGAGATGCAATTCACAGATAATGTAATTCCATTTGTCTTGTCTAAAGTTTACCTTAGCCAAAACTTTTATCACTGAAAATGTTAGTGTACTGAAGTACCAAAATAACACTTGGAATGTAATAACTTTTATTGAAATTTAAAGAAAATTGGGTATTGTTATAACCTTGTCCACTTTTCTTTCTTTAAGAGATACTTCAGAAAATTTCAGATTTATATGTGTTGAGGTAGTTGTATATTTTGTAAACCACATGCCATTACAATAACAGGACATATCACTAATGGGATTAATAATAATAGTAGGATCCATATTCCTCCAGATTTACTCTCTACTGTAGATTTTCCAAGTGATGCTCAGTTGGTGGATAAGAATTTCTTAAAGTAGGTTCCAAATGAAATCAGGATGGCTTTTTTAGCTACTTTGCTTCATCTTTATATTCACAATGATCTAACCTAACCTTGCAAAATATTTTTTTCCTTACTGACCCTAAAGCATAGTATTAATCTTTTGGAAATAAGAGTGGTTTAACATAGAGTGGTCTGCTGCTGAATGCAAACTAGGCACTTGAATCTTTCAATGAGTTTAGCGGTTTTACTCTGTTATGCTCCTCATCCAAAAGCCTACTGAAGTTGTAAAAACTCTCTGACTTCTAAGGCTTTCCGACCAGCATTAGGTGAGGAGCTGATAATGCTTGTCAACAGACAGAGTATGACTGCCAGAACACAGGGTCTGAGTAATCAAAACAAGTAAAGGTCAGAGCTACAGGTGGTAGATCAAACAAGAGATGAAATGCCTCAAAACACCATAAGCTTAGATATTTTTCTTCCTTTACCTTCTTTTTTTTTCCTTTTTTTTTTTTTTTCTTTGAAGAAACTCTGATGTTAGGCGCCTTTCTTTAACAGTAAGGTACTAAGCAAAAGCAAGCTTAAATTGCTTTACCCAACGATGCTGGGAAACAAAATCTGTTGAAAAATGTCCTGGCCCTCTTGGGGTTTTTTGTTGTTTTTGCTTATGATTATACAATAACTGTCTCCGTTTCTGGAAATACTGACTACCTTCATCTAAGTGCCCCCTTGGGACATAACCTTTTGACGGTGGAAACGTACAGCTAAGCAAAGGAATAGCAGCAATGCCAGTGTGTCAGCAAATGACTTGTGTTCCTTGCTATCTTCATTACTAGTGTGCAGCTCAAGATGTCTTTCAAAACCAAATAGTATTCTGCTTGATTGCAAATAATACAAACTTTCAGTCTTGCTACTGTAACTGACATAAATCGGGTTAAAAACTGTCAGTCAGGTGGATTCATGACAGCCATATCTTCAGAAAATTGACATTTCATTCCATACAAGAAAATGATACATTTCACAGAATGACTAAAGCTATTCAAAAACTAGAGTCTAGCTTTTTAAAAGAGGATATGAATATCCTTGTGCTTTTTGCTTATTTGTTTTTTAAGGGAAAATCTACCTAATTATATGTTTCTCATAATTTGTGGAATTTACCAATAGATGGATCAGACTTACACAAATATGAAATTAAACTCCATATGTCTAGAAGCTATTCCAGTGAACTTCACTGTCCTCAGTGGAGTGTGAAGCTTGCCAAACAAAAGGAAAATGTGAGTTGCTGAAACGTCAAGAGTTCAGTATAGCTACTGATCATTAGAGTACAAACCTCCAGAGTGGGAAATGGCTGTCTCTGATCTGAGTTGTTACATCTGTATTTATCTAACTAGAGACAAGACCAAGGTGATTGTGAACCTTGACACCAACATGCATATTTCTTTTACTGGCAGCCTGAATTCAGCTCACTGTCTTTGTTCATTGTAGCTGGCACTGGCACACTACGGATTCCTTGTCCAGTGTTGGTCGTATGGCACAGATGCAAGGGCAGTTAGAATAGGTAAAATCTGAAAAAAATCCTGAAATTTCTTGAGACTTATTGTCCTATTTTAATTTAAGAGTTAATTGTCTTCCTAGTAGCTGGTATAGTGTTATATTTTGGGTTCAGTATGAGAAGAAAGTTGATAACACACTGACATTTTCAGTGGTTGCTAAGCAGTGTTTATACTAAGTCAAGGATTTTTCAGCTTCTCATGCCCAGCCAGCAAGAAGGCTGGAGGGGCACAAGAAGTTGGGAGGGGACACAGCCAGGGCAGCTGACCCCAACTGGCCAAAGGCGTATTCCATACCATGTGACGTCATTTCCAGTATATAAATTGGGGGAGTGGGGCTAGGAGGGATCACTGCTTGGGAACTAACTGGGCATTGGTCGTTGAGCAGTGAGCAATTGCATTGTGCATCCCTTGTTTTGTGTATTCCAATCCTTTTATTATTATTATTGTCATTTTAGTATTGTTATTATTATCATTATTAGTTTCTTCCTTTCTGTCCTGTTAAACTGGTCTTATCTCAACCCATGAGTTTTACTTTTTTGCCGATTCTCTCCCCCATCCCACTGGGTGGGGGCGAAGTGAGCTAGTGGCTACATGATGCTTAGTTGCTGGCTGGGGTTAAACCACAACACCTATGAATCAGCCTGAAAGGTAAATATGATCTTGGTGTGTGCTGTAAAATATAGTCAGAAGAACCAGCTTTTTGTGCTAGTTCCAGGCTTGAGGATATTCCAGGAAATAGTGTGGCCAGACCTCTGCCCAAGGTCACCTGTACAAAGCATGAATCTAATTACATAGGAAGTTGGATCTGACTCTGAATCTCTGATGAGAGTCCTAGCAACTGACCTAAGAATATGTCTTCTTTCCTGTGTCTCCCTGCAGTCTTGTTAAGAAATTCCATCCAAGGGATGATATATTTCTTCTTTAAGAACTGGTTTTGAAATTAGTATTTTCTGACAAAAAGAAATGATAAAAAATAAAAATCAGGAAACAGTGACAAACTCTAATCATAAGCACTCTACTACATGCACTTGATTTCTAGGTGAAACTGTATAATTTCAAGTTTTTGTCAACTAAGTTTGCCTGGCAGCAGTCATAAATAAACAAGCAAAGACTACATGACTGCTGCTCACTTGTTTTGTCTGTTTCTCTTGGAGGCACATCTTCTCCTAAAGTTAAAAATGATTTATAACCTCATCATGCTGCACTTATCTGTTCTTTTCAAATATATCATACATATTTAAGTAGAAAAAGCCTAATTCTCTGCCATCACTTTGTACTGCAGTTGATTAACTTTATTACAACTCTGTTTATAACTGTGTTGTATCCACATCTTGACTACTGCATGAATTTTTGGCTAAAGAGTATCTAATAGAAGTAAAAAAGACTAGAAGTAGGATGACAGTAATAATGAGAGAGGTGGAGCAGTTTCTATACAAAGCAGGCTGAATACAATAGAGTTCTTTACAATAGTAACACAACTGTAATCTGATAAAACTTCTACAATAATGAATGGTACAGAAAAGGTGAATAGGGAATGGTAATAAAAAAGCCAGCCTTAGTGAAATGTTCAGGTATCCATTTGAAGCAGAACAAAAGGAAAGGGAGAGGGTAAATTAGAGTTAAAAAATAACTACCAATTTAATGCTTATGACATGAGTTTAAAATGGAGCAAAAAAAGAGACCAGTTTCATGTATATGTGATTATGTTGCCATAGGAAGCTGAGACGATAACTGGAATAGAAATGGTTGACAAACTCATTTTATATTTTGTGATCCAAAAACAATTACAGAAGAGTAGTCTCTAGGTTAACTGTCCTGAGTTCAGTTGGGATAGAGTTAATTTTCACAGTAACTTCCACCTCCCCCGTAAAAGTACTTTGGAATGGATTTATCCAAGTCACAAACCAAAATGAGGGGATTGTAAATTACTCTACCTGGGATCGGAAAGTGGTGACAGACTGAGTATAGTGATACAATTTTTATCTTGCCAAGGAGACATACACTAATGAGCAGTGAAAGAATCAAACAGCTGGAGACTATTTGCCTATTCTCAGCCACACTGCTTCATCAGAGAGTGCTACCATCCCAAAAGTGACTCTTGTGGATTTTTCCAAGGCCATATTGCTGTTTTTCTTAGGCATTGCTCAAGCTGTACTCCCTCCTTCCTGCTTCATATCTTTCTTCACCTGGGCTGTCTTTCTTTCCACATATAGTCTAAAATAAACATGTCAACTCTTCTATCACAGCAATGAGAAGGCATGCAAACTTGAATCTGTTTTTCTATAGAGATGGGAATATAATGTGCTTAAATCCTATAGTTCACTAAAATGAAGGATAACAGCTCTACATATATATTTCAATGAGTTTCAACAGCATCTTTTTGTCCTTGTCTGTATGGGTTATACATAACTGAAACACCAAAGTTCCACACAGACATAAATGATGTAAATATGATATAGTTCAGAAACTGTGCAGAGATAAGTGAAATGCAGATTTTAAAGTGTAACTACATATACATATGGAGAACATTACTTCTGACTGCAGTAATTAAAAATTAAAAACTTAAGTCAAGATAAAGAAAAATGCATATGAAGACAAAAGTTACATGTTTACTTCTGTTTCTGTAAATCAAGCAGAAGGAAATGATTTGTGGAGAAGAGGTTTTTTGTCATATGAATTTGTTTTGTATTTCATTAAAAAGAAGTTTATTAATGATAGGAAAAATAATATGTTCATAGTTTCATTACAAAGTAAATTTCATTATAGGATCTGACCGGTTTTTTCTTAGGCTGCTTTTATTAGGCCCCTTAATAAAAGTAAAAGCCACTCCTTACTCGGCAACTGTAACAGATATTTTGGGTTATAAATATCAGCTTATGGTTTCACTAAAATCATTCACAAATGTTTTTTTCTCTTGGCTATTTTAAAGGAATGAATTTGTCCCAGTCTCTTTTTCAGTTTCAGGACTGAGACAAACCCATACCTTTAAAATAGTTAATAGAAAAAATATTTGTGAATTATTTTACTGAAATGCTATTAGCCTAACTACTTTCATAAAGAAATGGGGTACTGTAATTTGATTCTATATGATTTATAATGTCAAATAATGTTGGCTTTTGATGGCAAATCAGTTTGCAGATAATAAATGCTGAAAGCTCACTGGCTTTTCATGGTCCCTGTATTTCTAAACAAATTGAATCAGCTGTTATACCCAATGTCATCTCTATAAATCTTAAGTCATATTGTTTAAATAAAACCAATGGATGTGTCATGTATGCTTATATATTACCTTTTAGAAGCACTGGGGTTTTTATATGAGAGATGTCCAAGCATAAAGTTGGATAGAACATGCACTTTGTTTTGGCTTGTTTTGTTTCACCAAGTTTTTTTCTCTTTTTATTTCAGATCTTGGTTTCACTGATGTAGTCTGAAGCCAATGCAATGTTACTGTCCTTACTGAGGCCAGGCTGAGGACGAGACAACTTTTGACTACAAAGACTGGACAAGCCAGCATGAATCACAAGTGGAAGGTAATGTTTTTCATTACAGTGTTTCCTATAGTGACTTCCCTTATTGCAAACTATCCTCCAGTGAAGTAAAGCTATAATTATATGCTCAAGTTTAAAACAACTGAAATTGCTACTTGGGAGAAAGAGTAGAAAGTAGCTCTAGAAAGGAGAGAGAAGGCTTTCCATTTGATTCCCTTCCTCCTCCCTTCCCTCCCTCCCCACCTCCCCACCAAATACTGAACTTTTAATGCTGAATTTTAAATACATACAAACTTTTTAAAAGTAGTAAGTTTTAACTTTATCCACTTAATCTATCTCAGTGGAGAAATCATTCTATCCTGGATGTGGACCAAGGAATGGCTGTGCCTTAGTAACATTGCCCAGAGGAAAACACATCTCCAAGCACATGTTATACAGAAATTTTTTAATAATGAAATTATGTTCCAGGACCAGAAAGCTATTGAAAACCTTGGGAAAGTTTCCACTGTGAATTAAGGAATGCAAATATTTAAAAAAATGAGGAATCTTTCAGCAGTAGTGTACCACTGGAATACTAAATACTCCAGAGAAGTGAGCTAATCCACAAGCTATCAGTTATTACATGCTTTTATTCACTGACATAATCTTACATCCAGGGAGCTGAGAAAACTTTCCTACAAGCTGGTTATAAAACCAACGTATGCTTCTGAAAAGTTTCCATTCATGAATCAGTATTTTCCACTGAATCTAGCTCCTCTTTGATGAAAAGTCTTGGCAATCTTGAATGCTGAAGCTCAATGTGTTGTGTGGTTTTGAAAACAAAGATGCAGCACAAGGGTTGCTGTTCTATTTGGTGCTGTTCAATGCATTTTCTAAGCTATAGACTAAAATCTGGCTGCTGACTGAGTATGTACAGAGATCTACAGTTCTGACTCCTCAGTTTATGTTCCTGCTACATCTGAAACAGGAATAAGTATGCATATATATTGATATATAAAACAAATATATATATTCATGGTTTTACTGTTTGGGGTCTTGTGGAAATAGGTGGTTATTGGTAACTAATTCATTTCACACACAAGTGTGAAAAAACTCTTTGGCAAATTGAACTTTACGTTGGATGAGTATGCCTCATTCCTATGTATTCCTGCATAGAATAAGACTTGTGTTTCTCTTACTTATGTAGTTGATACAAACAGAATCATACCCTGAAAGAATTAAATAGTTTTCTCCTAATATTATTTTTCCAGTCCTATTTCCTCTCCACCACTTTTTTTTTTCCTTTCTTTCTTTATCACCTTTAACATATATCAATTAAATAGTCTATGGGCTACTAAAAGTCATTTATCTACCAAGACTCTCTGAAACGGCTTTATAATACAACTCAGCTGTTGGTGCACTCTTGAAATGATTAAGATTAAATCAAATGAAATTTTTACTTCTGACCATCAAAGGAAAAAAAGAAGCAAACAGAAGTACCTTGCAGAGGAGATTGGGTCATGCCATTGACAGATAGCTTTCTGCCTGCCTAGCATAAGTGATATTCAACAGATGATCACAGAAAGGTTGAGGAATTTAAAAATACAAGGAATTATAATACTTCCAATTTTTTATAAACAATTATATTCATAGGTTTGCAATTTGCAATTGGTGTTAATCCAGAGATTGTTTAAGCACTTATTCTATACTGTGTATATTCCTTACTCATTCTGCAAAGAATCCTCAAGAAAACTAACTTTTTTTTCTCCAGCCTCAGCATTTCTTACCTTTTATGACAATAGCATATTTTTTTTTTTAAGTTTCTTATCTCAGTGCACAGGCATTGTAGCTTGATGGCTCAGGACATTTATGCTATGTACTTTCCGATACCTGCTGAGCATTAAGAACCAAGCTTTATGAACTATGGCATTAAAAGCTCTCATGCCTAGAGTGTAAAGCTGGAAAAGAGACAAAGTGAAATGATGATGTATCAAAATATGTTAATATAAACATACTGTAACCAGATGCTGTTTTCTATAAAGTATCTTCTTAGTTAAGGTGTAGCTGGCTGTGGAAATTGTAACTGCTTATGGCAAAAGGAGTCATACTGCTAGTGTGCTGTCATGTATTTTATCAGTTGGCAGTTTTAATCTTATTAAATACATGATCTTGAAGGATTTAATCAATGAGTTTCTTCCTCCTGAGATGAACGTGTGTCAGAATGACAGCCTACTAACTGATGTCAAGAAATACAAAGTTAAAACTGTGAGTCTGAAAATTTAAATCAATGAAAAATAAAATACGAACCCAAAACTCCTATCCATTTGGATCTGAGATTTTGGCTGTGGTTATCGTTGTGACATTATTAAAGTTCCATCAAGCTGGTGGACATTACAGGCAACTATAAACACCAGTAACTTCAGATGTAGTAAAACCAATGATCCTTAAAAACACAGTACCCTCAGCTATAGTAAAGGACCAAATCATGTTGCTGATGTGTCCCTGCCTGCCCCTAAATGCTATTCACAAAGTTAATTGACAGCTTCAACACAGTCACCCAATCACATAACCAATTTGCTTAAACATAAATATTACTTATCTTCTGTGCATGAACTTACTGCATACTCAAGTGTATTCACTGGTGAATTCCTGAGCAGAAATACATGGAAATTCATGCTGATTCTTTCAGCATTCCTTACACTTAGTTCATGTTATTTCAAAAGTTAATTTAATTTCATTTTTTTATCCATTCAAAATACTTATTTTTCGCCCAAATTTTTTTTTTGTCCACAAAATGTTTCTTTTCTGAATAACAATTTGCAATGTACTGAGACAAAACAGTACTGTGCAGGTTTATGAAAACACATAATGAGTTTTTACAGGCACAAGAAACCCTAGTGTTGAAGCATGATTTTATTTAGTACAGTCTACACTGACAATGCTTTTGACACTTAAGAAACTCTACACACAAGCTTCCTCAGCTATAAATTACTGGCTCATGTCCTCTTCATATATTCAAGATTCTCTCCCCCTGCCCCAAGACCTAACTGCATGAGCCAAATCTCTCATGTGACATTAGGATGTGCTGAAATCAAAACCCTGGTGCTTACTCCCATATGACCAGAACAACATACAGCACTCCAGTCCTTCCATTCTGTAGCAGTGAAATCCTGCCACTGAACTGCATTTTCAGGTGAAAGAAAATATGATGCAGAACATAAAACTTCATCACTTGAGTCTCTTTCATTGCTTCGGTCTTGTGAGTCTCTTAGTCTGGTGTTAGTATATCAACTGACAGAGCCACTATGTCTTTAATGTCTTACATGGGTTGAAGGAACATGTATTATTGTGAAAGTTCAATACTTATCCACACAAAAGGCTGATTAAATGTGAAGGAATGAGCAACAATGCAGGTTAATATTGTGAAAACTAGCTTCCTGAACTACAATGGTCTTCTGTATCTTCCATGTAACACATTTTCTCCTACAAGGCCCTGCAGACTTTTGTCTCTGTGCTGATAAAAATGCTCCAGAGAAGAGAAAAAACATAAGTGTTTCTTGAGGAAAGATTGCTAATTTGGCTTAGAAATTCTGGTTTGGTTTCAGAGAATAAGTTGAATGAACATGTTTATGTTCATAGCATCATCAGTACAGTCTGTAATAAAGTTCAGTTAAAATCAGAGACACACAACCAAGTTTTATGTATTTGACTGTTTTTGAATGAAAATATACATTAGTGCCTGTCCTGAATGGTCCTGTTGAAATAAAAGACCCTAAAGGCTCTTAGCCCGCAGGAAAAAAAAAAGCCAAAAAATAAATTGTCCTGTGAGAAGAATCAAAAGTAAAGCTATTTTCACCATTGCATTTGTAATGTGTTCATATACACACACTGAGATGTATGTATATATTTACAATCATACACACACAGAAATGTATGGAAAAATGAAATTTAAAAATATTTTCTTCAGAAAATTAGTAAGGGAAGCAAAAGATGGCAAGGTGAATGTGTGGCTAGAAAAAAGAAATGCAAGAAAGAGAAATTCAAAGTATCTTAGGAACAAAAAAACCCCCAGCAATGGTATCAATTCTTTGGTATATGTGAACAGTAAAAATACTGATTATAATCCAGGAGAATTCAAAAGTGTTAGATTTATGATTCTTATTTGCGGAAAATAACCATATAACAAAGTTATACAACACTTTTAATTAAGGTAGTAGACTTTTGAGAGCAGCATGTTCAGGGGATTTTCATCCATAAGTTTTAAGAAATCTGACAAAGAACCTTCTTAGACTATTAATACTGATGTTCAGTAAGTCTTAGAATGTGGGAGAAGTTCCACAAGGGTAGAAGAAAGATAGTCTTGTGCCAATATTTTAAAATGGTAAGCAAGTGGCTTAGGTACTTGTAGGCCTGTCAACTCTTCATTGATACCAGAGAAAAATAATGGAAATGCTGAGTCAGAAATCGCTGAATAAAGAACTGAAGGTTAGTAGTACAGTAATGATGCTAGGGTTAGTTTATGGGAAACAGACACTGTAAAGGAATTTTTTTTTTTTTTTTAAGTTTGGTTGATAATAACAATATTTTATTTCACATAAGACTTATCACTCTAGGCAAAGACTGACCTAGAAATTAGAATGATACAAAAATCAGGTTAGTACAAACTAAGTCCATTTCAAAATATGTTACATCTCAAAGTAAAAGGAAATCGTAAATCATTATTAAGAACCTCTGTACATAAGTGGGGTAGATCACAGAACAGTTAATGTTTTTCTTGAGGACACAGAAAGGAAAGGTTATAAGAAGGTACAAAAATTACATACAAAATATATGTTACAAACACAACTGGTTTAATGGTACAATCTGTTTCTGATTCTGATTCCTCAGAAATTTAGCAAAATAAAATCTATCTGTAAGTCTGCAAACATAAGGCTACACATGACACCAAACACCAAGATTTGAACTTTACATGTTTTCAGCAATTTTTTTGTGGTGTCTTGAAAAATATTACAAATGCTCCATTAATTATGTCTTTTTTTTCTTTTTTTTTTCTTTTTTTTAATTTCCTTTTGAGAATATAGGGGACAGGTTAATGCCAATAAAAGTTCCAGATGGCTGAGGTTAATCAAATTGTTTCTGTTCGCTAATTCACTCATGATTGGTTAGTTTACTACCAGATCTTGAGTTATAAGAGGTCATCTACTATTGCACTGCTAAATAGGTAACAGTTATTATTATTACCCATGATATTACCCATCTGTATATTGCATACTGATCTAAGATAATAGCTGTGTATAAGTATAGAAGGTACTAAAACACTTCTTTAGTATAGTTCTTTCAGTATACGGTTTTACTTTCTTAACAGGGGCATTCACATGTTACAGAATTAAGCTGTTTGTTTGAAAAAGCTTCTGAGGTCGTTTTTACTAATTCCTACCAAATCTGAGGTAAAACCTTGTTGATTTATGCATTTCCATCATTGCCTTCCTTTGTTTTACTTTCAGAAGTGAAAAGTAATTTTTCAGACTTTGAAAACCTTTCTAATGTTTAATAAATAAAGATTTTTTTTTTCCCTAAATAATGGGGACTAATAAACATTGATAAGTGAACATTTCATTTTGGATGTTAAATTTTCTCAACATTCTGCCAGTGAAGATTTCTAAGGATCACAAAATGTAAAAAGTATTGTTCATCACTCCATGAGAAAGCTAGGTGTTCAACATAAATTGTGAAAATCAAATATTAGTTAAATGCTAATTGTTTGTCATGATGACAGGCTTCAAGATATAATGGTATTTTCTAATCAGCCAACAAACTACTATCTTTTTTTTAGAATGCAAACCGAAACACATGTGATTTAGAGTATCTATCAAAAGCTTGTGTGTTTCACTTAAGGTCATCTACTATTACTAGTGCATTTTCCTTCAAAAGGACTGAAGAATTAATCTCTTTATTGAAGATTTGACCTCATTAATTGCTGAGGCCTAGTTAACACCTAACAGCTCAGATCTACAAATTGTTGTGGAAGGAATATAAAACTCTCATATCAAGAAGTAATTTCAAAATCTCACTAATGCAATCAATCAATCTTTTTTATTTAATTTTCTTTTTCTCTCCTAATTGTTTCTTATGGGGTGAGTTTCTTCTTTCTTTCCCTTTCCCTTTCCCTTTCCCTTTCCCTTTCCCTTTCCCTTTCCCTTTCCCTTTCCTTTTCTCTTCTCCTTCCCGTTCCCCTTCCCCTTCCCATTCCCCTTCACCTTCCCCTTCCTGTTCCCCTTTCCCTTTCCCATTCCTATTAGTTTGTCAGTGTCTGCAGGTCTGTGGGTAATACAACATCTTGTAAGAGTGTCTAACATGCTTTCCTTCTACAGCCTTTGCATTAATTTACTGAATACAAATTTAGGGCCCAATTTCCCTCTGCTTTTGGAGATGAGAGTGAGATGGGCAGTTTGTAGCCTTTAACACTGTTAACTAATATAGTAAATTACAATATTTATCCAGTTATTTCAACTTAAGGGTAACTGCATAAGGTCACTTTACAAAGTGGTTACATCAGCTTTAAGCTTTTCTACAGCAATATGCTAGTGTGTAATTTTTTTGTTTGTTTGTTTTAATGCCTAAGGTGTCAGCAAGTGACATTCAGGAGTTAGAAGACACCTACTATCACAGAAGCAAGATACGACTGTTTGGCTAGTAAGTATTTTCATTTTATAGGTACTTAAGGTGAGATTTTCAGAGTTTTGTAGGTACAATATATAGCTATCCCAAATCAGAGTTTCTTATCAAGGACACAACTAATTTAGCCTAGCCTTGAAGCCAGTCTAAACCAGGTTTGAAATAAATGTCAAAGTCTGAAATTAAGAAAGCTAATACTGTTATGGAGCCATTGGTCAGAAAAATGGAAAACAAACAAACAAACCAGGATACCCCAAATTGCAAGGTAGGACAACAACATATTCATCCTCCTCTTGGATGGTTACCCATGGTGGCAGTAATCCCTGTAAGTGGATCATTGACACTTGGTTTCAGTCATGACAAATGAAATACTGCATCTTCTGAATGGTTATCAACAGCTATAGTCTTTTTAAGGAACTGAAATCAACTATGTATTTATGTCTCGCTTCTTTGGACCACTGTATTAATCCTCAGACCCCATGTAAAGCTCTACAATTAATCAAAAAGCAGGTGTTTCCCAAGGCCCTTGGCACATATGTTTCTTCAACAGTGAGGTGTTCTAGAGCTTGTGAAGGTTTTAACTAATTTGATAGGTACTGGTACCTGGGAGACCTCAGAAAATGGTGGAGCTGTAGATGGAAATTGTAGCTGGAAAATGAGGGAGTCCTGTAAGCAGAGGTGGGCTGAGGTTCATGTGCACATTCTGTGTGTGCACAGAGACTGGTCCAGGTTATGCTGGTAACATCTTGAAAGCACAAAAGATACTTCTCTGATTTTTATTTTATTTTTATTTTTTTTTTTTTTTTAATTCTCTGGCTGTGCTTATCTGTCTCAGTGGGGTAAGCAGGCAGGCTAATCAGCTCAACTTATGTTGAGGTTTAAAGAGAACCTGCCTGAAGCATGAGATGAAATGTGGTACTCTGTCAGAAACAATGCTTTCAGAAAGGCCATGGAGGTGGAAGGTTTCTGTTGGGAACAGCTAACTCATTTGCTGATGGAAAAATTGGTGGTAAAGCAATTTATTCAGATATAGCTGTAGATCTAGCTTAGTCTAGATAGTCTAGCTTAATCCCATATTATTAGATTTTAGTTTAAAACAACACATTTCCTGAATGAAGTGAGTTACTAGTATTAAAACCTATGCTGCCTTACTGGAACACAGTGTATTGGAAAACAAAATTAATTTTATGCAGTTGTTAGAAATGAAGTTGAGAAATAGGAATTTGACTTCTTGATTATGATCACCAGTTTTATTATGGTAAGACATTTCTATGGATTATGATACTCTTAAAACAAAGAAAATAACAGGAGAGGTAAACAGGGTGGCCTTGGAGACCAAGGTTCTAGCATATCCACTTATTTAAAACTGGTTCTGTGAGTGAAAAGGGGTCACTCTCAGTTATAAACTGCAAAGTTAAAGTTTAACTGTGAAACAATTTCAAAAAGTGCCTTCTCATCCCCAGTTAGCAGCCAGAATTTTTTTTCCCAAAATAACTTAAAAAAGATAAGATACTCTTTTGTTCACAAAAAACATTTTACAGCAAATACTTGCAGTGCTTTTCTACTTTTGAACATTAGCTAATCAGTAGTTCATGCATTCTGCTGATAATTTTCAAGAAATCATAAACAAATTTGTAAACTTAAAGAACTACCATTTTGTTGTTGTCAACCATTGTTGGCCATTTTTCTATTGTCTCATAAAAATATATACACAGGAAGGTGATAATAATCCTATCCTGGAAGTTAAAAGAGTATAAACATATCTGAAAATGTGTCTTAAGCTATTCTGAGATATTTTGGGATGATACCGCGTCTTCTGGATATTTTTTTTTCCCCTTTTCATCCATTATAATAACACTGCCAGGGCTTTGCCTGCACTTTCCTTTGGCAGTGGAAATTGTTGATTAAACTGTATGTAGACTATTATTCAATTGGAGATTCCTAATGAAAATGTGTTAGTATAATATACCAACAAATCAGTAATAATAAAAAGGAGAGATTTGTTTGCCCTCATTGTTTTACATCTGGTTTTTAGCTGCTACTTAAATTATTCCTTTCAGCAGATATACTCAGTACAATTTTGAACCTGAATGAACTAGGTTTATCTATGTCTTAACATTTAAACATTTTACCTGTAAAGACAGAGATATGCCTTGTATTAGCAATTTCTGTGTAGCCTGTGTTGTCTCATATTTTTGTATTAACAGCTAAAATGCTGAATACCAACATGTTGGTGCCAAACAAGTTGAATTGTTGGAATACATGGGAATTAGAGCACAATAACGATAGACCTTGTGTTTCTAAAGATATGAATTTAGATAATAAAGGAGTACACTCTGTGCTTGACATACATCTTCTTTTGTTTATTACATTCTGTTGGTCCAGTGACATCTTGTAAAAATGCTTTGACTCACATAATTGGGTTTCATTTTCAAGTCACAGTAAGGTGCATGTTCTTTACACAGTTATTTGTTTAGTTTTTACATAAGTTCATTATCATGGTTCAAAGAAAAAAAATGTTTTTACCCAAGATCAGCTTTTCACAAAATTGTTCCCTTCATTGAATCTCTCTGTGATGTGCTGATTTCTGTAGATTTCCTATAATATCGAACAAGTAACCTATAGATTGTACAAAATTGGTGAAGTAATATTTTCTGTAGCAGAGGTGCTATGCTATCTTGCTTCCTTCATATACATACAGGACAACAGCTAATTCTTTTGGTATTGATATCTTAGGAGACACAATAGCTATTTATGAATCTTGTATGTCATCAGTTGGACTCTTAGAAGGGATTTCTGTGACACACCTCATGGCATGGCAATTGAGTCAGTGTGTAGCAAGTGCAATAACGTGGAGTAAACCCTGTGATTGTGGAACAAACATTAAATAAGCAGATCTTCAAGTTAGTAATTTATATTTAATAGATTGTACCTTTTTTTTCATTCAATTTGTATTTTATAAACAGAAGTGATTAACAACCCAGAATATGTCTTTTTCTATTTAAGAAGTTAATAACAAAAAATATTTTCCTGAGTATGTCACTAAGTATGTACCATGGCAAATCACAAAATTATTTCTAGCCAATGGCAAGATTTAGTGTGCTAATAACAGTAAATTGCGATGCAAGAATTCTCAAGAGTAGCTTCTGGTAGACAGATATAGAAGGCAACTGAAAAATAACAAAAAGTTAACTAGGAAAGACCTAGGACAATCATTGTGTCATGGTTGCAGCTTACAATTTGTTTGAATGAAATCTTATTGCTTTAAAAGCTGAATTAACAAATTATACTCAGGAACTAATATGAACAATATGTAAAAATATTGGATATAATATATGGACTATTGCATGTTTTAGATAAATTAATGCCACACATGAAAAAGGTGGTGTAAAATGTGTAGAAAGCATCATAGAGTGACATCTCTCTTATGGGAAGTTTGATAGAACTAGATGAGAACTGTGAGGGCTTTTTATTAACAATATTTTCCCAAAGAGTTTCTGCCTCTCTTCATTCTGTGCACAATGCCTTCTATGACAATATGTCATCTTTAATACCAACCAGGATGAATTTTCCTCAAACTGCCATTCATTAGTTTTCTAACATTCTTCCAAAAGCATATCTTCAGTTAATTTTCTATCCTAATATATAATACTTCTATTGCAAGTGCAATATATAATACAAAAAGTACACTGATCTTTTAGGACTGTCACTAACAATCTCAGATAAATAATGGCATGAAATACTTGACGCCTACAAAACAGACATGTCTATTTGACATTCTTTTAATGCCATCAGGCCAGCTTAAATTAATGGTCCTGCAGACGGATATTAAAATGTAGTAATATCCTTATAACTAAGAATCATAATTCACTTATTCACAGCTGAATTTACATAACGGTTGAGCTCAACAACCATGAGATGTCTTTTCAGAAGATCTAATGAAGGACAAAAGAAAAAGATAAATTTTTCATTTTCTGTATAAAATATTATAAAATAAAATTATAAAAATTAAATTAATTTAAAATAAATAAATTAAATTGCAATAAAATTTTAAAAATATATTTTCACTTCTGGTATGGAATTACGTATCAGAGGCATATCTAGATTGGCTATTTCCAATTTAGACATGAATAATTTTCTTAAGTTTAATGATCTATTTCTTCTACACGGATGTAATAAATTCACTTTTGTTTATGTTATTTGTTGCTCCAACTGTCTGTAGGACAGAATTGTATTGACAGGAAGAAAATGAATCTAAAATTAATAATTACTGAAAAGGTCCTTAGAAGGCAGAAGTTAGTTACGAAATTTCCAGTCAACATGAAAGACATAGTATTTGAGAATTTTTCACAGAGAATTGTAATACAAAGCTGAGATTTCATATACTCTTTCAGAAAGTAGTTAGTTCAAATCAGTTTTGTATCACGACTATGATCATTCTGGATAATATGGTGTGTTCAGACCTACCAAATAACTTCTGTGCAATGACAAGGTTGCTAACTGCCTCATTTTTAGTTATGAACTAGTTTGTGACTGGTAAGTTAAATAACCATCAAGGAATAGATGGCTTAGTACTCAGTAACATATCTTCTTGTCATCCAACATACCTCTAGTCATGTGGGAAAAAAATAATCCGACATTTGCCAGCTGGTATTTTTTATTTGTATGGCTCACTGCCAGTTGGCTGTCATTTCCTCAGTCACAGTGGAATGGGAAACAAGCTCCTTGCTGTACATACATACCCACTTCTATTTGTACTTTGCCCCAGGAATAAACTAATTGCTGCTGTAAAACACTGTTTGCACCTTACCCAGAATTCATCTATGAACCCTGGGAGAGAGGGATGTAAAATTGTGCCAGCTGGCCTTTTGGCTTTGACTAGCAAATTAATAAATAGGTGGCTGCCAATTAGCTGTTCACACTGGAATAGTTAAGGAAGAAAAAGTCTACTGACATGTAAATTAGATTCAGTATCTATTGCTCATTCTGATCACTCTTTGCTTCATGGATCTTAGGCACTATAGTTGGAAAAGAATCAATATGTCTTGTCATCTGTCTCTCTGTCAATGCATGTTTAGTTTTTATTATATGTTTACAGGGTGTTGTCCAGCCTCGTTATGTCTCAAGTGACATGTCTCCTAATTTTTTTCCTTAGGCATTCAATCAAAAGTTGAGCAGATTCTTCTTTCTTAAAGTTTGGGGTTTTTTTTTTCGTTTGTTTGGTTGGTTTTTTAAAAATATTTCTTCTCAGTCAGCCTAAGTGTTCCCTCTGTTCGGTTGTTCTCTTGCCTCATACCACTCCTCCTTCATGGCTTTGCTTTTCCCTTTCCATCTGCTGCCCTTTGCAGTCAGACACAAGTTTCTGTATTCCATTAAGTGAGGCAGTTGCACTTTCTCCTTCCCCTATTGCCAAAAAATTACACTTTCTCTCATCAATACATGTGCACAAACCATCATTCACAAAAGAGAAAACTGCTTCCTGAAAAGCAGTTCTTACATATAGATACCTGCACTTCTATTAATTGCCGTTACTAGGCTTGACTCAGGAACGTAATATATGATGGTATTCTGATTTACCAGATTTATTCTCATTGTAATAGGAGCTCTAACTTTCAACAGATTAAATAATAAATTTGACTTCTAGTTTACAAAATGAAAAATGTAGGCCATTCCCTCACAGATAAAATATCACCAGAATCATCATTCATTTGATGCCATGTAGTGAATTAGAAAGGAATCTATTTCTGAAAACTCTGAAATATTTAAATTGCCCTGACACTAGGTTCCCATCTGGGTTTTGGTGTTGTATAATGTTCTAAAGGTCTGAAAACACATTATATGGTTTCCTTTATGTTGAGTGCCCATCTGAACTGACTGTCAGGTGCTCATTAACTAATAGAACAATTCTACTGCTATCACAATTACAAGGGCAAGAGTGTGAACCTTTTAGTGGTAGGAAACAACCGCTTAGTATTTCTCATTTGGCTGACGAAACATTCCCCAGAGACTTACCATCTTGCAAGCACCAATTGCACAGGTTAATCAATACAAATTCTTTCTGACTGTTTTAAGGTTTTTTAGAAGGAAGAAAAAGAAAGACATTTTACAGGGTAACCAATTTTGTGCAATTACTTTAGACAGATAGGATTATATTATCTCAAATTCTCAAAAGGCCAAGACAACCACTAAGACGCATCCAAAATATTATGTACAATTCTGATTGTGTTTGTTCAAGAAAGTTGAATTCAGTTTGAAACAGGTCAAGAAAAGGGCTTCTGGAGTACTCAAGGAAATTGGCAGTCTGTATTAAAACTTCCAGAGCCTGATTTCATAATCTAGTAAAACGGAGATGGAGAAGAGATCTTTATCAATGTGTCAGTGAAGGGAGAATAGGATGAACATGAGGTAGTGAGCAATGGTAATGGACATGCTACCCACTACAGTGTACATAAACAAGTTATGAGTAAATTTAAGATAGAAATTAAAAGGTAGATAGTAACTGTCAGTATGGTTCTTGAAAACAATAAGAACCTAATATACTTGTGAACAGGAGTGTAAGAAGTGTTTTGGGAATAGCTGGGGTCGGGAGGGAGGAACTCCATATAAATTTGCATACAGTCTAACTAAGTGGTAAGGGCTAATTGCCTGCAAGATAACTCACAGAATCACAGAATGGTTGAGGTTGGGAGGCACCTCTGGAGACTATCTGGTATAATGAGCCTGTTCAAACAGGCTCATCCACAGCATACTGCCCTGGACCATGTCCAGATAGTATTTGAAGATTTGAAAGGACAAAGACTCCAGAAGCTCTCTGGGCAACCTGTTCCCATGTTCAGTCATCCCCACAGTAAAAAAAATGTTTCCTTATGTCCAGGAGAAACCTCCTGTGCTTCAGTTTGTGCCCTCTTGTCCTGTTATTGGATACGATTGGAAAGAACTTGTCTCCATCCTCTTTACACCCTCCCTTCAGATATTTATACACATTCATTAGATCCTTCCAAAACAAGAGATACAGTAGGTACTAACAGTCATTGACTAATCAGTCATTGTGTTTTACAAAAAATTCTTTCAAACCTTAAGTTTCTGATATCTTGAATTCTTTATACTAGGTGCTTTGGTTTACTTTTTGTCTTTGTTCTAGCAAAGCTGGTTTTCCTTCTACTGCATTCCTAAAATGCTCTTGCACTTTTTCATAACAGCGGGAACAAAGCTTCTTTTGAAATACCAACCATGTAACCTTGAGGATAAACAACTGCTCACCTTGAAGTTTTGTGTAAGCATACGAAGTCTTCGCATATGCAGATTCTTTCAACCTGGAATTGCCTTGTTTCTGGCTATCTGACCATAAATGGTAGCTGCTGTTAAGGTTCAGCACAGTGATGTCTTGTGCTTTGCAGATTGCCATAACACTGTGAATCCTTTGTGCCACATATGAGTTACTATAGTTTTCAGAGTTGGCAATTTAAGGTAGTTGATCACATTGACTTGTTTAAATCCAGTAATTTATGCCTCTACCTAAATACAATAATCCAAAAAGATGCTATATGACCACCTGTTTGCTAAGATGACTTGTTTTAATATGAAGTTTCTAAAGTGATACCTACATTTATAGCTTTTGTTCTCTGGGAAAATTTCCTTCAAGCATCTTTTTTTGCTGTGGTACTTCTTGAAATTTAGCAAGCTTGCCATTCTCAGTTACACCATCTGTGGTTAAAGAAATAGATTTAAGATTATTTTCCTGTGATCACACAGTCAAATCATAGGAAGATAAAACACTTACTTTATCGTTGAAACACTGTTAGAATCATAGTCTGTGTCATTCTGCATTTGTATTTATATGTTCCATTAAATAACAGATATGTTTATTGTCAGTGATGACAGTATAAAACAGAATTAATCAAAACCTGATTGCTGTAGCAAGTATGTTTCTGGAAGGAACTCGTTCATTTCTTATTAAATGCAATCGGTAGGAAAAGATAGATAAAATATGAAGTATATTCAGAGCTTCATAAATGCGGTTAGTGACTGACCTGAGAAAGCATAGAGTAGGGGTTGAGAATTATACCATTTCCAATCTCAAGTCTAAAAAATGAGAAAAGAAATAAAATTTTAAAAAAAGTACTTTTAGCTAGTCTTAGTACTTAGTAATAACCAGTAATAACAAAAAGCTGAAATTAATATTTTCTTCAGAAACAAATGGTGCAGACATCAATGGAGCTTTAATTATTTCTTGCTGCATGGTTTTATCGCAAATATTGAAAACACTAAACAAGAGGAAAGTAACTATGACTTCCATTCTAGTAATGATTCAAAACATGAAAAAGATTAAGTAAAAAAGGACACATCTAAAACTGAGTTAGGCAGAAATTTGAATCAGAAAGGCTACGTTCAGCTGGACTGACATATATTACTTCATCATATGTATATTTATATGTATATGAATTTCACACTTGTTTAAAGAGTTCTATACACATCCCAGAGTTTTCAGAGAGCAAGGTAACACAGTACCTGTCTTATACCAAAATTAAATTAACACTTCGGTAACTCTCCTAAAGTATCCTGTTAAGGTCTTAATACACACTAGTAAAATTTAACAATAGGTAAGATTGATTTAACATCACTTTCTTTTTGTAGATGGGTTCTAGTAGTCATTATTTTCCCTCAGGTGAACCATCTATATACAAAAGCTTACATACAAAGAAGTAAGATGCCTGTTTTTCAGTCTGTATAGTGTGTTCAAACTCCTGCTTCCTAGTCCCTATTTTGGAATGGAAAAATCTCTTAACTTTTCTATTAATGTTGTTCTACTGAAAAAAAAAAAAAAAAAAGATGTATATGTGTATATAAATATACGTGTGTCTATGTACACATATGTATACTTATATGTTTTTATATATGCATATATACACACAATATACACATGCATGCATACAAATATAAGCAAATTAATATACATATGCATATATAAAAATATACATGTTTATGTATAAATATATCTATGTACACAAACATATATCTATATCTACCTACCTATCTATCTGTCTACCTGTCTATATAGTGCCTGGGATCCTAGGCAATACAGAGCAGGGCAAGGCAAATCAGGATTTGTTCACTATAAAAGGGAATAGCTGGCTTCCAGGCTTTGATGCCTGGGACAGTGTATCTGAACTGAATGATTGTATTATGCAGCATGTACCTTAAACTAAAATTCCTACTGAAATTTCCTTCTGCTATCTACAATTTTGATGTGCACAGTTGTGTCTGGATGCTTTTATTTCAATTTTATGTGTAGTTTCAAATCTTCTCATCAGCATGTTTGTAAAACTGCCTTGACAAATGTTCATGTTCTAACACCTCTCATGAAGTCATCCTATTTCTATTCTTTTTTCCTCTTCACTGATGTAATTATTCTGTGGCCTACTGAATTGCAGTTCCACTTTCAGTTGAGTGGCACCCTTAAAAGTTTGGAAAATATAATTACTCATTGCAAATAAGCATGATATCATTATTGTTCTTTGCTCAGCCAGTTCCATACAAAATAAGCTTGAAAGTGACTTGTTCCATGGTTTGTCACATAACGCTCTAGTTTTCTGTTCAAATGTGGGCAACATATCCACCTATTAGAACAGAGAAGTTTTCTGTCATCAGAATGACTTCCTATGTCTCAAAACTAATCTGTTCTATTACATTATTAACTCTTATTATATTCTTCTTCATCATTATTATCAGAAATAAGAGAATTAATTAAAAAGATACTTAACTCATATAAGCCTTTAAGATACACATCTTTTATTACATACAATATATTTCTGTTTTTGAGACAAAATTACACTCTCTCTGTGTTTCCTCATACAAAATATCTCCTCCTCATGCCAGATTATCCAGGTTCAGAGCCAAATTTTTGATCATTATTTCTCTGAAACTGAAAAAAAAAAAAAAAAATGTAGGCAGGTCCCTCACAAAGCAAATCCTGGCTCTTCTCAAAGCTTCCAGGTGCAAGCCACCATATTCCTTGGTCTCAGTACACTCCCCTTTTGCGAAGCAGTACTGTTCCTGAGGGGCATTTGCTATGAGTATTATCAAAGTCACAATTTTAGCTGTCCTTTGGGCAAACCAGCCACCAGAATGGTGGACTTGTTTTCAATAGCTTGTGTTGTCTATCCAAAGGTATTTCATGGGAATACAAATCTTCATAATGTAGATCAGTGGATAGAATTGTAGCAGTTAAGAGCATGTTTTCAAAGTAATTTTCAGTGTTAAAGAAACTAGAACAGGATGTCTGCATAGTCTTATTTTTGCTTTTGTGCACTAGATAGCCATAAAAATTTAAATTGTATTCCCACTGTCCCCATTAGCATTTTGACTTTTAGTTGTAGAACAAACCAACGTTAAATCTAATGATCATTAGACTTTTGAAGTTCCAAATCTTGGGCAATATAGGAAGAAAAACTAATGATTATCATAAAAATCAAATCAAAAAGCAATTTTTATATTTTCTGGGATTCATACATCCCTTTAGCCTTGGGGCACTAATTAAAAGAATTCAGACAGCTCTAAAGCAGCACATTGTAAAAAATTATTCCTGTGATGAAAGCCTATATAACTTTTACACATAGGGAAAGAATCAAAATCAAGAAATGAAAACATCCATTACATAGTCAAAACCACTCCATAACATATGATTATGAAGATATTAGGAAAATTTATGTCTAGTTAAATGTGAATGAAGCAACATGTATGATAAATAGTTGAATAAAGCAAGCTGTTTGAATCTTCATACTAGACCATAGGTGAAAATTATTCTGGTAATGCAATCTATATTTAGACAAAGCGCTATGACAGATTTTTTGCCTTATGCTGAAGGCACTTAAGCTTGCATGTGAATATGTTCTTGAGGAAAATTTAATACTGTGTAATTTTCTCTCCAATACCTCATTAGAGTATATCTTCTATATGTATGTACTATTGTATTGTAATTATTTATGTATTTTTGTGCACGTAAACCTTATATAGTAATCCTACACTTTATTAGGGTCATGCAATTTTTGTTGGTTTGCTGGAGAAGTTCAAGTGCATGGTGATTCTTATTCCACTTCTTGCATGTGACCTTTACGTACTAGAGATTGCATTCTGCATTCTCCTTTTTTTGTGGAAGATACTGGCTTTTTAGTGACTTTTCACTGTGCTGATTCTACTACTCAATACTGAATATACTTTAGCAGCAGTGTTTCAGTTGTACAGCTGAACTTCTCAGCTAGTAAAAGTGCAGTGTCATATGTTGCAATGATGTCCCAAAACAATTGCACAAAGTTGTAAAATAAATATAAACCCCTCCCTTATCTATTAAGTTGTGGTATCTCAGCAATGTGTGCAGTCTGTTGCCTTGGAAGCACAATTCACTTCCCACACAATAACACAAAGTGCAATTAGCCTTCATGTAATCTGAAAATATACAGATACAATAAAATAAATTTGTCACGATTTTACTGAATTTACAAAGATACATGTTACATGGAATACCTATTGCAGCTGATGTTATTGAGGTAGTTTTCTGAAAATTTCTCAGAATGTTAGGTGGTGATACAACCTTTTGGGGTGAGCAATGTGATTTAGGTCATGTTTGAAAATTGATTTTGAAATCCTAAATCTTAATTATGTGTCTGCATTTTCTGTTAAAGCAGAAAAGGAAAGGGCTTTGGGGAGGGCAGGCAGAGGCTTATAGTATTTCTTACTTTATTCAGATTTGATAATCCACAAGAATTGCTTTACCTGCAGCTTTTTTTTATTTCTGGCCAGTTAGTAAACAGACAGGTAAGTGCACCTTTGACACACCAAATCCACTTCTCAAGTAGATTTTTGCCAGTGACCTGGGTGACATTTCCAAAAAGCTGTTCATATAATCATAATACCTATTGCACAATTTAGTATTCCATGCAAGTGGTTTGTCGTCTCCAAAAAGCCATAGAAAGACTTTAATCTCTGAGTTCAAACATGAAGTAGCCCAGAAGTGTAGTTTTACATGTATTTTCTTTCACCTGCAGCAGAATATTTCCTTGCTCTAGATATACAATTTTCAAAAATCTTTCTGGTGCCCAGTTTATAGTTAATATTGTACTAAATTATGTTTGACCAGCTAATTTCAGCCTGTAGAACAGCATTGTGAAGATTATATAGACCTGCAGCTATAGATTGCTGATAAAGTATGGGGTATGCAGCTGTCAAAACTTCATTTCACACTTCATCATACACTGAGATTTTTGCTTAGTCTATTCATTTTCACACAACAGACAGTACTCATTAATTAAAGGTATCTTGTGAGGATTATTCTGTGCTCTGCCCACATTACTCTTAAGGATGTCTTCTATAGATACTTAAAAATTATTTTAGCCAAAATTATGTAATGAAAAGAGTTCAAACATGAAAAGAAAAAATAATTCATCCTTCCTTCCTAATCAAAAAAACCCAACAGTGAAAATAAATGCTAGGAACACTTTAGTTTAATAAATGTCTGCTGAAAGCCAATGTCACTATCACAAATAAACTTTGCTGGTTCTTGGCTCAAATGCCTTTTTTAGTAAAGTTCTAGTAATCCTAGTTTTAGTAATTAGTATTACAGTGAATGATGCCAGCAATAAGGCTTTCTGTAACACCTCTTTCCAGTTTTTGGTGCTGCTCTGGGAAAGCATAAAAATAAAATAATATAAAAAAAAAGTGTCACAAGTAATTTTGCTGAGTTATCTGTTCTTTTATTCTGCATTCATTCATTACTAATTTGCTGAATCAGTTGTCCACTTTTAGGGGGGAGGTGGAAAGCCTAGAGCTTTTATGTTACAGAAAGCCTTGGTGAATATTGGTTATATAAAGTAGCCAGAGGTCAATGGCCTGTATTATGAAGAGAGACAGGACAGAAATGGTTGGAGATTTTCTGTTGTCAGTATTTTTCTTCCATATTGATCTTTATAAAAAATGTAAAATACTAAGAAAGGATTTCACCTCAGTGACTTCTACTTATTACATTAACCATATGTGGTGAGTTGACCCCATCTGGCAGTTAAACCTCCACCCAGTCACTCACTCACTCCCCTGCAGTGGGATGGGGATATGTTATGGATGCACCCACCCTGCCCTCAACAAAACTCACAGTAGTTTTGTACAGGCTCCAAAGGAGGTAAAGGCCTGAGCCTTAGCCACGCCAAGGACTCCTCTAGAAAACCCGGAAAGGAGAAGAGTCACCCAGTGGGCACCAGTGCATATGAGCTTGGAACATTGATCATGAATAGCAGGTGGTTTTCCCAAGACTTTTTTATCAAGGAACAAAGAAAGTTGTGGGTATAAGTCTCATGTATACATCTCCCATTGTATGCAATTTGACTGTGAGCCAAGCACTTTATCCCATAAATATGACAGCCTAAGTGAGCCTTCTTTGAGCTCTCCCGGATAGGTAGTGTGGCTGCATGGCAGTAATCTCCCCTTGAACTGGGATGCCTCTCAAGTTTTATCCTCGAAGCATCGTTGGATGAGCCCAATTTGAGTTCTCCATCAACTGCAACTGGACTGCATGCCACGCAACTCTTCCCTTGAGCAGGGACGCCTCTCAATGTTAAGAGATATTAGTTGTTTAACTTAGATAAGTATGTTTTACATAGAATGAACCACTCAGAGTTATAATGTTATGTGATTTAGTATGTTGTTTGCTTAGATTTACTTACTTAGCATGAGTAGCTAGATTTGCTGAAGCCTTAGGCCGCAGGCTGTAAGCTTTCACCTAGATTTGCTGAACTTGTGCTGAACTTGTTCCTACACAAGAGAAAGAAGGAGTCCAGAGCCAGGATAAGGACTCCTTATCCAGGAGATAAGGAGGCTACAACCGTCAACAGCAGCTGCAACTAGATGAGATAACAGCCTGTCTGGAGACAGTGAAGGACTCCAATAAGGGGTCAGAAGATCTCAGACCAGAATCACTACTGGAGTGTGAAGAATGCGTGAGGGGTGGATAAATAGTCTGTAAGGGTATAATTGCCCACAGATTTCTTTGTTCAGGTCCTTTTCTCTCCAGAGGCACCCAGCTCAAGCTGATCCTGCTGCTGTACCACTGTATTAAATTATTTATTTTTATAAGATTCAATGCCTGAGTCTCTACTTTGGGAAACCTAGGGTTCGAACTACAGAGCAAACTAACACACGATGCCCAGGTGGAAGGCACTTCTTTAACATCAAGATTTGAGAATCCTTACCTGACACTAAGAGACTCCTTATTCACAACAGATCCTCAGTAAGTGACTGAAAGCATTTGAATGAATGTCTAATGAAATCCATGTAGCCAATTCCATTAGCCGTAAACCATTGTTCAAGTCTGAGACTAGGATTAGACCTAGCTGCCCCCAAACTCCATCAGGAGTTTAGAAAGCAGGAGGGTCCCTTCTGAACCTTGTGACTCAATGGGAGGGTCTCCCTTACCTTTTTGTATCTCTGGTCTCTGTGTAAATCATTCTAGAATCTATTCTAACTCAATTTTCCTTTGTATGTCTCTTCTGTGTAGTAAGTAATACAGTGAACCTTGCCATTGAACTCTGTTAAGTCACACTTTCACAAATTCTTGTTAAAATCACTTTTGCTAATACCTTTGACCGTGATTAAGTGTTCTAAAATACTCCTCTGTGACAGAGGAGAGAATTAGAAGGGTGAAAGTAAGAAAAACTCATGGGTTGAGGTGAAGACAGTTTAATAAATGAAGGAAAGAGAAGAGGGGGGAAAAAAATTATGAAAAGGCAATCACCTACCACCTCCCCCCAGCAGACTGATGCCCAGTCTGCAAGAAATGGTTAGTTTGGAAAAACTGCCTCCAGCTTTATTGCTGAGCATGATGCTGTATAGTATGGGACATCTATCTGGTCAATTTGGGTCAGCTGTCCCAATCTCTTGTCTATTCCCAGCCTACATGCTGAGGTGCAGCTTGAGATGCAGAGAAGGTCTTGATGTTATGCAAACACTGTTCAGCAACAGCTAAAACATTGGTATATTATCACCACTGCTTTGGTCACAAATCCAAAACAGAGCACCATATGGGCAGCTATGAAGAAAATTAACTCCATCACAGCAAAACTCAGTACTCTGAGGACATCATCACATGAGGATTGTGGAAGCAATGAATAAGGATGAACATTTGAACAGTTGTGTGTATGTGCATCTGCACACATGTATGTGATTACATTTGGTTGTTCTTCTTAGTTCTTAATCTGCATTCAATAAATTTAAATATTTTTGGTTGAAAGGAGGCCTGCAGTTAGAATAGGATGGAAACAGCTGAAAAGAACATCTAATGGATCAAACAGTATTTTACAAGAGGAAGAATTCAGATTTCATTTTTTTAGAGGATTGTTAACTACTAATAAACTTCCCACAAGAACAGATACTACTGTCTCTGGAGTAGTGTGGCAGGGTGGAAATTAAATTATTTTGGGAAGTCTGGGTACAGGTGCTGGTAAACTGAAACTAGTTCTTTCATAGACATAGAAGATCACGTTGGGCTAAATAGAGACACATTCTGAAGCCAATGTGTTCCTATAAGATCCTAAGACTCTGCTAGCTACGGTGGATACAAGAAAACCATATGAATTTCAAGAAATGAAAATATGGTGTCATGATGCAAAGATTCAGGCTCATGCTTCTAGATTGGAGGTAGTGTTATGCAAGGAACAAACTTGAAAACGAAGACTAAGAGGAAGTCTTGGGTAGGGTGGGTAATGTTATGGGCTTGTGTGGCACTTTTTTTTTTTTTTTTTTTGGGTAGTGGGGGAGGGGCTGCAGGGGTGGCTCCTGTGAGAAGCTGCTGGAAGCTTCCCCGGCTCCAAGCCAGACCAGCCTCTGGCCAAGGCCGAGCCCATCAGCAACGGTGGTAGCGCCTCTGGGAGAACAGATTTGAGAAGAGGAACCTGCAACAGAGGAGAGGAGTGGAATGTGAGAGGAACACATCTGCAGATACCGAGGTCAGTGAAGAAGGAGGGGCAGGAGGTGCTCCGGAGGAGGGGATGCCCCTGCAGCCCATGGTGAGATGGCAGGCTGTCCCCCCCCAGCCCATGGAGGGGAGTGGTGGAGTGGACGCTCCCGAAGATGGCCGTGACTCCATGGGAAAGCCTGTGCTGGAGCAGTTTGTGACAGAAGATCAGCCCGCGGAAAGGACACACACCAGGGAATTTCCAGAAGAACTGAAGCCCACAGAAGGGACCCACACCAGGGAAGTTTGTGAGGAACTGCAGCCCGTGGAAAGAACTCACACTGAAGAAGTTCATGAAGGACTGTCTCCTGTGGGAGGGACTGCAAGGTGGAGCAGGGGACTAGTGAGGAGTCCTCCTCCCCCTGAGGAGGAAGGAGCAGCAGAGACAAGGTGTGTCAAGCTGACCCCAACAGCCATCCCCTGTTCCCTGGCACCACCGGGGGGAGGAGGGAGAGAGAACCGGAAGTGGAGTTGAGCCAGGAAGGAGGGAGGGGTGGGGGGAAGGTGTTCTAAGGTTTGGTTTTACTTCCTAATATCTCGTTTTGTTTTGATTTGACTTGTAGTATATTAAATTGATTTTGTTTCTTCCCCAAGTTGAGCCTGTCTTTTGCCCGTGACCATAAGTGGGGAGTGATCCCTCCCAGTCCTTGTCTCAACCCACGAGCCTGCCTTTATATTTTCTCCTCATCCCACCGTGCCCAGGGCGTGACGGGGAGTGAACGAGCAGCTGTGTGGTGCTTTGTTACTGGCTGGGCTTAAACCACAACAGATAATTTGCTGAGGATGGAGTGCAGAGGTCTGGCTAGAAAGCTAACAGTAGCAATGACTATAAGCAGGGGAATGCTTGAAAAAAACAAAATGGAAGAATGGGCAGGAAAATATGCTTGCAGTGAGAAACTTCATGAGCTCAATCTGTTTAGTTTCTTGAACAGAATGTTAAATTGTTACTTTGTCACCAACTTAAAGAACCAATATGGAACAGTCACAATATATATACAGAATAATGTATATTACAAAGAATTTATTTGCTGGTAGTTGTATCTAGGCAAATTTGGAAACGTCATCTAGTTGTGTGGGGTTTTGGGGAGGTCTGTTTTTTTTTTTCATTTAAAGAAGAAAAGGAAGTTCATCCTATAAAAACTAGAGGATATTGTGAGAGGGATAGTATCACAGAAAGAGTAATTAATTTGTAAAAGTCTCTGGCCTTTTTTGTACTGAATGTTAAACACTGGACCACTTCAAATAGGCTTTGTAATCAATTAGTTCAATTAAAATAATGTGACTGTAAGGGTGGTGCAATGTCAAAAGTCATTGGTTGTGATCCAGATGAAAAGAATTAACCTACTGAAATGGTGGATTTGTAGGTAAGGAAACAATTATTCCAATCTTCTTTCATGATAAACAGTAGAGACAGATGAACTTTACTGGAGTGAAATGGTCAAAACAATAACAGCTGGTGTGTGAAACACTAGCAAATACAAGACAGGTCAGAAGTTAAGCTGTCTGCATCAGGGGGCTGAAAGTATTTTAGGCTGAATACAAATGTAGAAAACTGTGTATTAACCTCATGGAATCGGTAGCACTTGAGAGCCTAAGCAGGCAGAATTGAACAAAGATAGACAAGTTGAGAACAAAAGAGGTATTAGCAGCTGAGGAGATGGAGAGAGAAGTTTCTTGACAAAAAAAAAAAAAAAACAAACAAAAAACCAAAAATGCGGCTGGTTAAAAACCTACAACTGTGAACAGAAAAATTCTTGCTGCTCTTTGTTTTATTCTGCTCTGAGGAAAAGAATAAAGAAACAGGACTGCCTGAAACAGCAGTTTTTCCTCCTCACAAAAATGTCAAAAATCCCAAACATTGGCTAACTGCTTGAGATACATGACTATTTTTTAACTATCATTTCTTAAGAATTGTCTTTTCTTAAAGGTTATCTTCTTTAGATGTATTTTGAATTATATCATATTGTAATATGTATTATTACAGTGCGTCAGGTAATAACTGTTTTAAATAATTCTTTGTGAAAACAAAAATAAATAAAAAATAAGCTATAGAGTATAATAAATAATGGTTTATAGATTACTGTGTAGAGCAGTATTTAAGTAGCTGAATCTGAAAAGGATAAATAATTTTTAATCTGGTGACATTCTGACATTTATGAAGTACAAAACTCTACATACCATTGATGGCAAGAAAACATTAATGCTGAGTTAGCTGCTGCTCTATTTTTATTGTACAATAATTAGCAGTTAAAAAGAGACAAGGAATAAGTATTAGAATGTGTAGCTGGGTTTCATAATAATACAGAAAGTTACGCAGAAAGTCTAGAAATATCTTAAACTCATATACCTAACTTTATTTAGGGTTAGAAAGCAACCATATCCAATGGAGCTCAATTTTATGGGGAATCTTGCATCTAACTTAAAACCTTGGCAGATGCAGTTCTACCCTTTAAAATGTCTGAACCACAAAAAAGGATCTGAACACTTATTAACTTTGTGAGGGGGAATGCTAGAGTGTAATGCATGAATTACCTTATACGTAAAAATTCTTCAGTACAGATGGGTTAATATTCCCACAGCTTTTCTACAAATTTCTGAGAGATCTGTTTCAGTTGTAAATCTTTATTTAGTATTGTGCATTATCTATACCTAATTTGTGAGGGATAGGTTATTTTTTCATTCTTGGTGTTGTTCACTTCATCTAACTTCCCACAGATTGGCTGGAATTCTGGGAGGTTCATGCAAATATGTACTGGTAAAATGTTTTGCTGAGATAGAATAATATACCATTCAATTATCATGGCTTATTTGGACCTTCTTAAGTACAAACAAAGTGGATTCATAAACCAGTTTCTGAAGTTTGCATTTCTCTAGGTGGGAAAAACAGATGTGCATTATGATCTTTGTGATCAGTTCGAACAAATACAACAATTTAGTATTTAAGATTTTGGTGCACAGCCATGAAGTGGAAAAAAAAAGCAAACCTGATATTTTAAGAAAATTGTCAGACAACAGTATTGATAAATCTACTCTTTGCAGGACAGGGCAAACATACAAGTTGCCATTTATTTCCTTTACCACATGTTCAGGTAATGTTGGGAAAAGTTTTGGTGTATTTTAGTCATGCTCATAGGTGTTATCCTGTGTGTTAGAAATATCAAAACCTTTTTCAAATACATTAAAAATAGCTGGTGTTCAGCATAAAGCACAGTGTGGTTCTTGAACTTAAAAGTCAGCTCTTTCCTTCACTGCAGTGGTCCTCTTGGAGATGTATCAAAACAAGTTATGACTTCCTAGGAGACTTTTTCCATTAGGAAGAGGATGCCTAATCTTTTTTTTAAAATGTCTCAGCTGATTAGTATTATGTTCATATAATTTTTATAGCATCCTGTTTAAATTGCATAGTATACTTTTTTTTTTCTTTTTTTTCCCCCTTCTTCATAACTGCAGGCACTCTGAGAAGGTTACCAGGTAAGCATAAACAGCTGCAGCCTTAATAATGTACGGCTTAATGAGTCTGACAAAACAGTGTGATTGGGTTCACATGAAATATATCCTACCTAACACCAGTCTTCTGCCATATAAACTTTAAAAATGTAAGTTTTCAACCTACAGTGAATGGTTACTTGGTTACTGAGTTTAGGTATTAAACTGTACTTTTTAAGTCTTTCTTAATATAAGTGTGGTTGTTAGTCTTTGAGGTGAGCAATGTGGGTTGTTGTTTTTTATGGCCTAAATGATTAGGTTTACTTGTAACTGCAAAATAAGATTTCTCTTACAAATGGAATTCTATTTCAGAGAAGACTGAGTTAGGGGATATGCATGTAAACAGGCTTTTAGAAGATGATAGAATAGATATAAGCAGGAAGTGAAAGAAAAAGAAAAACTTACTTTATACTTTAATTAGAGCTGGTCAAAATTTTTTTGTGATGGGGAAAAAAATTGATTCAAACTTACTGCAGCATTCTATAAAGCCTCCTGGGAAGCCTTTCTGACTTTCTTTGCATTCACTTATCAACTGTCATATAGGCTGCCTACCACCTGCCTAGGAGATGGGCACAGATTTAAAAAAAAAAAAAAAAAAAAAAATTTGATTGGTCAAAATATAAGTTTAAAATGTTTTAATTTAAATTTTGATTTTTTGGACTTTGCATTACAGCTCAGAATAAATAAAAAAATGTTTGAAAATATCAGCTTGCTTCCTTTATGGAGGTAAAATTTTCATTCCCTTTAAGATTTAATTTTATTTAAAAATTTAATAAGAAATTTTAGTGATGACATGAGATAGTGTTTTTAGATCTCTATGGGTAACAGCTTTATGCCTAAAGATGCTCACATCTGCAGAAGTTTGTGGGGTTTTTTTGACCAGTCCAGAACTGATGAGAACATGTGCATATCCCTGTTGAGTGTTCTCAGCGGGTTTTTAATTTTGTTGTCTCTTTTGTTCAAGTTGAATCTAAAATCATTTGAAGTGAAAAGATGGTAGAACTATGGTCTGCATTAAAGAACCCCACTGTTTTTTTTTATTTATAGACAGAAAACCTACTAATTTATTTTATAGTAAAAATTTGATGGGAGACACTTACCTTAAGATCAGCTAATATGAAAAGTTATGGTACTAAAATAAATGTTTTGATCATTTTCAGTGTAACTTTGTAGTGGGATATGTTGAACATGGTTCTACCCAGTGTGTGTGTTGGGGGAGTGTGTGGTGGGGGGACAGTGGTGGCAGTTACAAAGTATCACAAGTGTAATTAATTTTTATAACCCATAACAACACTACAGCAGGACCCGATGTCAATGCTACTATTGCTGCTGCAACTAATTCATCAAGCTGGTTTGTTACATTATTTTAAACCTGATGCAGGAGTGTGTAAAGTATGTTAATATTCGCAGAAAAAAACATAAAATATGTAGCTCTTTAATCTTTTAACTATGTGGTTAGCTGTGGAGGATGGATAGGGAGACATATGAAATTTCACTTGCCTTACTGTAAGAGGAGGTGGAAATCTGAAGTACTCCTCTTGAGTTCTCTACTTGTATGCAACAATCAATTATATAAGATTCATGCAGATGTCAAAACATTCTCTTATACTTTTATGTTGTGGTTTCAGAGTTCTGCTGTTTCACTTCTACTTCCTTTTTAACTTCACTCTCTTGAAGAAATGGAATACTTTTCTGATGTTCAAAGTGGACTTCTTTTACCTGAAAGATAAAAGTCCCAAATGCTAGTTTTATTGTTTCACCACATTGTAAAATGACAGCAGATTCCTTCTTTAAGTGAAAAAAGTCCACACTCTTCTAAATAGCTATGTAAAAAAAAGTGTGATATGCCACTCCTACAACAAGCTCCTAGCTTTTCCATAATCCAACTTTAAGTAATAACATCAAACTTCATCAATATCATGAAGTCACAAAATTGTTAGTCTAGTTATGTAAGCAACTTAACTTGAAGAACAATGTTAAACTTGCCCAAATAGTAACCTTTACATTTCAAAACAAAGAAAATATATGTCTTCTGCACATTAAAAAGCAACTTACGTCATTAGTTATTAATATGTATTTTTTTTTACTTCCACTAGTGTCATACTGTATATTTATACAGAATCTTTACTTGAATTGAAAATCTGAAATCATGTTTGTTTTGTAGTATGTCATATTCCATAAACCACTCTCTGAGTCAGAAGATCTATTTGTTTTCTGATGGGACAAAGGTATATTCCTATGCTTTTGCTTGGCTCAGTTTGCTGTCTTTAATGTTTACTTACATTTTAGTTCTAACCTGAAGAATTCAAAATTAACTACTCAAATGCTACTAGCATGGTTCCTGCCGTAGGGCCAAACTTTCAGCAAGGTACCAGTGTGCAGCAGTATGGATTGCTGTGCCCATCTGCATCATATTTCCAGGTATCAGCCCATATTGTTATTTAAGGACTATATAAATTTTGCATCAGCACATCTCCTAGGTAGTTTTCAATGACAGAAACCTCAGCCAGAATGTAGACCAGACCTCCTGATGTTGCAAATGGGACATGCAGTGTTGAGAAACGTAGTAGCTACTGTTGATATTGTGGGTTTCAGCTCCTCCCGAAGTGCGATTTTAATATAGGTATAAACTGGGTAAATACATATGTAATTAAAAAGCCTTTAGAGCTACCTTCTCAACTGTTCTATAGCTTTGGATTAGATCCTTCAATGCACTGGTTAGGAAGAGAAAGAAAGGTACCTTTTGTGTTATGTTCTTTCATTAAGAAGCTTCAAAATTGTTCTAGCTACAGCAATAGCAATTCTCAGAAGTCATTAATTTGGTCCAGAACTCTGTTTTATCACTCTGTCTATTCCCTGACCAAATCCAAAATTGTCCTAGGAATAGCACAGTGCCTCTGTGGTCAATGTGCACTGATCCAGCTCTATGGTCTGCTGCAAATGGGGACATAACCATAACTCTACTTCTTCCCCATCCCTTTCTCTGTGATTTGTCCCTGGAGGAAACAAGATTTAACAATCCTTGTAGGCATGTTCTTCAAAGGGACATATTTCTACATGTCCTTGAGAAGGCATACAGATGATCTTTTGTTTGTATTTACAAAGAATACCTTCTTGCTGGTCTGGAGAGAAGATAAGGGACCTATAAGTGCTAACAGTCACTTCCAATCTAGATGCTATAGGGATACTCCTGCACTTGAAGTGAAGAGACCTAAGGTCAGAAGGACGGGAGCATTTGTCATGGAAGCCAAGATATATACAGTAACTTTGTCTGTAATCTTCCCTGGTTTATTTCTGTCTTCCTTAAACTGTTTCCAGTGATGTCACAAAAAATCATGAATCTGTTTTGAGGACAATTCTTAGAATTGATGCAGGGAATACTGAAATGACAAAATGAAAACCATAGTTAATTTTTTTTTTTTTTTTTAACTGATAGTGGTCATTATGCTGTTAAGAGATCTTTGGATGTAAGAAGTCAGTGCCTGAGTGTTAGAATAGAAATGAAGAAACAGTCTTATGAAGGAAGACTGAGTAAGAAACTGGAAAGATAGTCTGGTCATATTAACTACTCTGGAGTAGTGTTGAAGGACAATATATTTAAAATAATTCCTTTAAACATGATGTCATTTGTCACAAGACTTTTTGTCTTGGTTTCAGCTGGGATAGAGTTAATTTTCTTCCTAGTAGCTGGTACAGTGCTATGTTTTGAGCTCAGTATGTGAAGAATGTTGATAACACTGATGTTTTCAGTTGTTGCTAAGCATTGTTTAGACTAAAGTCAAGGATTTTTCAGCTTCTCATGCCCAGCCAGCGAGAAAGCTGGAGGGGCACAAGAAGATGGCACAGGACACAGCCAGGGCACCTGACCCAAAGTGGCCAACGGGGTATTCCATACCATGTGATGTCCCATCTAGTATAGGAACTGGGGGGACTGGGGGGGGGGGGAATCGCTGCTGGGGACTAGCTGGGTGTCGATTGGCAGGTGGTGAGCAATTGCACTGCTCATCGTTTGTACATTCCAATCCTTTTATTATTGCTGTTGTCATTTTATTAGTGTTATCATTATCATTATTAGTTTCTTCTTTTCTGTACTATTGAACCATTCTTATCTCAACCCACGAGTTTTACTTCTTTTCCCAATTTTCTCCCCCATCCCATTGGGTGGGGGGGAGTGAGTGAGCGGCTGCGTGGTGCTTAGTTGCTGGCTGGGGTTAAACCATGACACTTTTTTTTTTTAAAAGGAGAATTTGTTAACAATGTTTTGACTATGATGTCTACTTAAGGAGCATTTTGTAGAAGGAGAATAGTCTCTTTTGGAATATTCTTAAAAGCATTTTTTTGTCAAAATGTTGTAACATTTTATTTTCCTCATTTTGAACATTGTTAGGTCAATTCCTTTTTGTTTATAATTTCTATGTGAATGTACATCTTTTTAAGGATAGTTTGATGCTTTAATTTCTAAAATCATTGTGAAGACTAGATCTTCCTGGAAAGTTTCTTAAAAAGCTTAAAAATCCCTGGAGAAAACAAAATTGGCTTGCTTATATATGTTATTAATTGTAATTCTGAATGTGGACATTATCTTCCATTCTGTCTCAGATCCCCAGAAGTAGCTATTACAGTCTTTGCTTAAATTGCCAAACACGAGGTATTCAACAGGACGTCCAGATAATGAACTTGGAAAGTAAAACGTTTACAGAAGCAGACAGCTGTAAGCTTAAATATAGATTTAAGTAGTTAAATGTAAGCTTATGATTTTCTTTTGAAACACTCAATTTGAAAATTGGCCACCCTGTCAATATAATATGAACAAAATAGCCCCCAGTGAAAATCCTCTCTCCCTCTCTCTCTTTTGATTTAAAAAAAACCAAAAACAACCCCCCCCCCCCCCCCCAAAAAAAAACCACCCCAGAAACCCCAGGGTTTGGAGAAATAAATAGAGGCAAAGTAAACAAAATGCTGCTAAGAAAGCCTTTAACCTTCACTTTTCAAAAATATATTTTTCATTGTTCAAAGCAAGAGTTAATGAGAACTTAATAGATTTTTTGACTCCAGCCTAAATTGTTTCTGTAAAGCTAATACAGAGAATTTATTTCAGGTGAAGAGCAACATAGTAGTTTTTACTGAAGTTTTATGGATTAGGATTGCACACAATGACATCTCTCTCTAACAAGATTTTTATGAGTTCAGACATTTTGTGCAAGCAAATCTATGTAATGTAGAACATACGATTCGTGAAAGAACTTCTGTTATCCGAAGCAATTTTTCTATAATAAAGTAGTAAACCACAGAACATTTTTTTTATCATAACCATCATATATACTTGAGTCTTAAATGTTGCCTTTCTAGCTTCAGTATGTACTTCCCAGTAAATAATCTTGACCTACCCAATACATCTGAGACTAATACAAAAAGAATGCTGAAGGTGAGAAAGACTAATTACAAAATAATACAATATTTGTTGGCAAGGTGTGGTTGTGTGTTATGCAATAAAATGAGAATAACTGACTGTGCTATGATGCTGCTGTAAAGTTTGGGCTGTACTGGGCAGAAGTCTAAAAACCTTATTTAAATTCCAAACACGAACCAGTGATATTCTGCTATTAAAATCCATCAGCTTCCAACTTATGATCTTAAGCTATTTACTGATAAATTAGAAGTAGCATATATGAACAACTAATTGTCTTCTACATTAACATACGTACATTTTTATAATTGGTCCAAAGGAATCTACTGAGTTTTGGCAAACATGTTTAAAACCACGAGCTCATTCATCACATAGTTAAAAATCCATATGCATTAAAAAAATCTTTCAGAATGCATGAGTGCATTGAGCCAGACACTTCTTAAAAGGCAAATGATGCCCCATGTACAGATTGAGGTGGAGGTATTGGGAGAAGGGGGAGCATATTCTGAGTTTTTCCTTCCTTCATAAATCTACATAACAGTGAGGTTATGAGAAAGGTAAGCTTCTCTGCAGGACAGAACACTACCTATAGGCAATTTCCATAAAATACAAATACTCCATAAAATATAACTACAATACTCTCTAACTTACAATAAGTCATAAAATGGCTGCTAGTACAAATGCATCTGAAATTATGAATTGTCTGGAACTGAACAACTGCAGAAAGTCCAGCACGTGTAGGAAAGGTGTCATTTACAAGTATAAAATAAAATGGTTGTCAGACAAACCAATATTATCTACTCCAGCTGACAGATAAATGAGTAAGGAAATGGAAAGTTCTTTTCCATTTTAGGATAAGCACATGACAAAATTTAATGAATAAAAAAGTTTGATTGTTATTGACTATGTTCTTTAAATATTCTATAATACATCTGCAGCAAAAGGAACCCAGGTTTGTAGTGTCACCAACAAATATATCTACACTCAACAAAGAAGGGTTAAAAGTTACTGAGAAGCTATACTTGAAACAACATTTAATTTGTGGACATATATTTAGCTAACATCGGTCGCAAGAGCATTCCGGAGGCCTTTAGAAGACCTTGAACAGAATAAACAAGAAGACTAAAAAAGAAAGATGCCAATTAGAAGAGCACAGGTGTGCATTCCACGATAAAGGGAACTTGGCACAAAGAACCTCAATTCGGCAGTTTATCTTGACCAATTAGACTGAGACAAGTTTCGCGTGTTTTAATTGGTATAACCAATTATGTCCTATGTTTATGCGCGTGTACAGAGTTAGTATAACCAATTATATCTTATGTTTATGCGCATGTACAGTGTTGATATAACCAATCATATTTTATGCTTGTGCGCGTGTACAGTGACTTTGCAGAATATGTGACTATAAGTATGTGTGTGTTTTAGCAATAAAGTGTCGTCTGTTGTCTGCTCTCAAGATTACAGGCATCCGTCTACTTCAATCTCCTCATAATTTGCTGATTTTTCCACTGACACTGGTTCAATGTTGTCTGAATTTTCCATAGCAGGAAGACCAATCATCTTCATTAAATAGCTCTGACTTAATAAACTAATACTAATGACATTGTTTCTATAACTGCACTCAGCACACATTTTTCAATAACTTGGAAGACTGAGACCTTCTATTACCCCAAGTTTCCTTGATTTATCATTTACTGTGTAACTGGTCCAGTTAAAGGGGACAGAACTTGACATGCACTGAAGTACTAGTTCTTATTAACAAGAAAAGTCTTCCTTTGGGGAAGCTTTTCTCTCTAGAGTAGCATATTAATATATATATAGTGTTAATATTAAAAATCATAGTCAGTGTTTTACTGGATTGTAAAAGAGGTTTCGTTCATGGTCTTCCCACAGAACAGTATGAAAGAAGGAAATGATGATATTGTATAGGCTAGGAAAAGACAGACCTGTATCTTCTGTCCTGAAGGGTTTGGTGTGTTAAGTGAGGACAACAAAGGAAGAGCTCAGTAATGCTGAGTTTGGAAGTGTGCAGTAAGGAAAAGGACTCTATACAGGTTATTTAAGTCTGTAATTTCAAATCTTATTCAAATAATTTTATCTAATTTATCAAATTATGTTAAAAAGTCAAAACCTAAATGATTATACTGTAAGGAAAATTATCTTGTTATCTACTATTAACAATACAACTATGCAGATGTTACTTTCTAGATAAAAGGAAAAGAACCTTGCTTCTTGATGGGGAAAAAAAAAAATCTGTATTAAGGGATTCATGCATTTTCTGTGCATGGTAACTTGACAGCTTTTTTGTTGATAGTGAGTAGAACATGGGTCGTGACCTCTCTTCAATACTGAGCCAAAGGACGTGTGGAAATAAATTTTCCTACTCAGGCTGTGGAATGGTTAGACATCCACTACATGAAGAGTGCTCCCACTGAAGGGATACTTTGTCAAATTTATGGCAAAAAACCCTGCATATTATGTAGTAGTCCAGCTTTCTATCCCTTCTGCATTCTACTTACAATTTTTCCTTCCTGTCTTCCTTTTTCTAGGCACACTAAGCATTCACAGAAAGTATTTGTTCCCTTTCAGGACTTCTCTGACAACCTGTCAGTCCAGGTCCCCTGGAATAGGTATTAGAAGTATCTTAGGATGATAAAATAATTAATAACAGAAATGGTATGAAACAAGTTGTCCATTGGGGGGGGGGGGGGGGGGGGGAAGAGGACTAGAAGATGAAGTATATCATGTAACAGTAGCAGTCAGCCAACAATTTGGGGATTCAGTGTTATATATGTAATCATATGGTACCCCATATGGTTTATATTACGTCTATATACATAGCTTTCTATGGGATAATCCATGTCCTGTGTGATCATAGACTGAAACTCAAAGTTTTATCCCTGAGCTAGTTTAAGGATAAGTTAGCAGTTAGCACAGAATAGAAATTAAGATTGCACATTGCTGGAGTTTTCATTTTTTATCAGTGACATGTTTAATTAGTAATATAATATATGTTCACTTTCTAAGTTTTAGTGAAATACATAGCCTTGATTTGCCACCTTAACTGTTTTCATATTTTACAACAATTCTCACTCCCTCCAGAAATCAAAACATATCTGAAAGACTGCCAAATATTTCTCCAGTGTTTCTGTCTTATTGAGCTTTTATGGCAAAGCTGTAATCATGAAACACTGAAAAAAAAAAAACCTGTAGAACTTTTATAAGTTTATATTTTATAAGTTTTATAAGCTATTGTTCTTTACAAAACATTCCATCAAGTGTCATAAAAGCGGACTTCCAAGATTCTGAATTTTATTAAGATGTCTTCTTGATGCACAGAAAATGGTGGGTCCTGCACTTGGGTCACAAAACCCCCATGCAACGCTACAGGCTTGGGGAAGAGTGGCTGGAAAGTTGCCTGGCTGAGAAGGACCTGGGAGTGTTGGTCAACAGCTGGATGAATATGAGCCAGCAGTGTGCCCAGGTGGCCAAGAAAGCCAATAGCATCCTGGCTTGTATCAGAAATAGTGTGGCCATCAGGACAAGGGAAGTGATTGTCCCCTTGTACTCAGCACTGGTGAGGCCTCACCTGGAATACTGTGTTCAGTTTTGGGCCCCTCACTACAGGAAAGACACTGAGTTGCTAGAGAGTATCCAGAGAAGGGCAACCAGGTTGGTGAGGGGCCTGGAGCACAATTCTTATGAGGAGCAGCTGAGGGAACTGGGGTTGTTTAGTCTGGAGAAAAGGAGGCTGAGGGGAGACCTTATTGCTCTCTACAACTACCTGAAAGGAGGTTGTAGTGAGGTGGGTGTTGGGTCTTTTCTCCCAAGTAACAAGTGATAGGACGAGAGGAAATGGTCTCAAGTTGTGCCAGGGGAGGTTTAGGTTGGGTATCAGGAAAAATTTCTTCACTGAAAGGATTGTCAAGCATTGGAACAGGTCGCCCAGAGAAGTGGTTGAGTCACAATCCCTGGAGGTATTTAAAAGACCTGTATATATGGTGCTTAGGGATATAGTTTAGTGGTGGACTTGGCAGCATTAGGTTGACAGTTGGACTCGATGCTCTTAAAGGTCTTTTCCAACCTAAATGATTCTATGATTCTATGAAATGTGTTTATTCAAAAAGTTTTTTTTTAGTTTTTCAGGAAATTAAATTTCACACAAATTCTAGGGACTTCCAAATTCCATTTGTGATCTACTGAAATCAGAACAGATACATAGTTCTTGTCATTGTAGGCTTCCTTCTGAATGTAAGTATATTCACTGGACTAATATTTCTAGAAAGAAAAATAATTGAATTTGCTGAGTCAGCTTTGATTTAAATACTGAATAAGGCTTTCTCATTTTTATTCCTATTGTTTAATGGCTCTTATTTCAATATTCATGGAATCTCAGTTGTGTGACAGGATTAATAGCCCTTTGGCTATGTCCTCCATCACCATCGTCCATAAGCAAAATGGACTAATAACCAATTTTGAAAATACTACCGAACAGGAAACTGCACCACAACTCATCTAAGTAACTTCCAAATATAGTCAAATTCTTTTGACAAAGTGTCGTATCCCAAAGTTGGAGCAACTCAGGTTCATGGATTTCCTTTGTCAGAATTAAGGTGAAATGACACCAGGGGAGTTCAAACAACAATCAACATTTATTCAACCTAGCTAACCTTGCCCAAGTGCAAGTAAACTTATCAATATGAACCTTGCATCATGTCATTAAGCCGCTGTTTGAGAAGAGAAGGGAGGTGTAGAAAAAGAAATAGAAAAAAGAACATGAAATGTATCAGAAGAAGAGCCCTCCCGTTGAGTAATGAGGTTCAGAGCAGACCCCCTTGCTTTCTGGACTCCTTCTCAAAGAGGAGCCCAGGGGCAGCTAGATCCGCTCCTAGTCTCAAACTTGGTCAATGATTTATGTTTAAAAGGATGAGGTGTAGGCACTGTGGAAAAGAGAGAAGAAAACGAGGGGGGGGGGCAGGGAAGAGAAAGAAAGAAAGAAAGAGAAGAAAAGGGTTTCACCAGTCCTGGGTCCAGCATTGGTCCTGCCAGCACAGAGATCCAGTTCCAGAGGGCGCACACTGAGAACTCGTTCTCCCTTCTTTTATAGTGTGTTAGTTGGTGGTCTCAACATGTGCAGTTCACGTTCCCGGGGTTCTCTGGAATTGGTTGGTGAGCTTTGGCGGGGTTCATTGGGGAGTTGCCTCTCTTTCCCTGTTGGCATGACCGCTTAAGATTAAGCACAGTCCCATCTTCCATGGGGCCCCCTCCTCCAGGCACATACGCGGTGCTCCTTCTCCTGGTCACTTAAGATAAGGAATTGTGGCTTTGGAGAAGCGCGGTCCCACCCTCCGTGGGGCCCTCTCCTCTGGCCACATTGTCCTGTTCACAAAACTCCAGCGTTTTTACGGAGGCCATTTTCTCCACCAAAGTTCTTTAACGAATGTTTGAGACATTGACTATAATTTGTCAGACCGTCACACAATGTCAGAATTCAGTTGTCCTGGTTTCAGCTGGGATAGTTAATTTTCTTCCTAGTAACTGATATAGTGTTATGTTTTGGATTGAGTATGAGTATAATATTGATAACACGCTGATGTTTTAAGTTGTTGCTAAGTAGTGTTCAGACTAAGTCAAGGATTTTTCAGCTTCTCATGCCCAGCCAGCAAGAAAGCTGGAGGGGCACAAAAGTTGGCACAGGACACAGCCAGGGCAGCTGACCCAAACTGGCCAACAGGGGTATTCCATACCATATGACGTCATGCCCAGTGTATAAACTGGGGGGAACCTGGCCAGGGAAGGCAGATTGCTGCTTGGGAACTAAGTGGGTGTTGGTTGGTGAGTGGTGAGCAATTGCATTGTGCATCATTTGTTTTGTATATTCCAATTCTTTTATTATTACTATTGTCATATTATTATTGTCATTTTATTATCATCATCATCATCATTATTATTATTATTATTATTTTATTCCTTTCCATCCTATTAACCTGTCTTTACTTCAACCCACGAGTTTTACTTTTTTTTCAGTTCTCTCCCCCATCCCACTGGGTAGAGGGTAGTGAACAAGTGGCTGCATGGTGCATGGTGCCAGCTGGGCTTAAACCATGGCAACAGTTCACCTTCATTTTTCCTAAAATACATACAAAATTTCTTTGGAAATTTATTTCCTTAAAGCACTTTTTTCTATTTTGTTCCAAAATGTGTGGCTTTCATCAACCTCTATTTACAAAGAGAGTAAGAGAAGAGGTTGACAAAGCTGACGGTAGCATAGTAGTGTTTTTAAAATTTAATGTAAAGATACTTAGTATGCCATGGGTCTTTACCATAAAATATTTTAAAATTGCTCAGGAGGAAGGCATGGGTAAGCAAATCTTTTATTCTAGAATAAATATAGTTGTGTTCTGGTTTCTGTCTCTCATTGTGACTGATATCCTCAGTGCACAATAAAAAAAACTATTAGTATTTATAGATATTGTTTACATTTTTATTTGTGAATTTATTTCTTACTATATTAATTTGTAACTATTTTGCACAACATCCTTTGGGCTTACATTACGTGAACTGATTAAGTACTGTTTTAGCAAGGTTTTTAATTAAAATAGTCCTTAAATTTCATTGAATATCACTTCTAGATACTTTTAAGACATTTTTTAACTCTGCATGGAACTTGTAATATTTTTTACTGACTATCTTTGCTGTTACAGACCATCTCATCTTACTCTTTCTGTATTGAATAATATTCCAATGAATAATCTTTTTTTATATTGGATCTGTGTTGTCCCTTCCCAGACACATCCCTTTCTCAAAGTGTTATCGATTTCTTCTATATCTTTCCTGAAATTATATGGTTAAACTGAAAAACAACATTCAACATAGGGAGGTACCTAGTGACTTATACAAGCTTAAAGTCATCAGAAGATTTTATTTAGTGAGCTCAAACAGTCCCCAAACTGATGTTGGAGCACCTTAACATTAACTTATGTTCACTCAAGAGTATTACTGAATGAACAGAAGTTAATTATTACTTCCGGCTTCCTAGTTCTTAAGCACTTTTTAATTCATACCAGTGTTGGCACTGTGGTTACTCTCAAATTCCTTTAATGATCTCATCCAAGTGTCTCATTGAAAATCTAAGTTGTGTCCTCTGCTTCTCCTCTGCAGTCATACTTTTGTAATATATTTTAAATAATCTGACCATATAATTTTCTCGCATTTCAAAATGGTGGTGCTTCATTATAATGGAATACATATCAAGGTGGTTTTTTTGCTTTATCATTGTTTCCCCTCTTTTCTATGATAAAGCTCCATAGTCACTTAATTTTTATGCAGTCAATTGAGTAGACAGCTAGAATTTAGGTAAGATGTTTAAAAGATTCTGTGTGTGTGTGTGTTTGTCACAGTGCATGTTTCCTCAGGAGTCTAGCATATTTGTGCAAATGTTCAGTACCTGTGCACAAGGGGAATATTAGTTGTGTAACACATGGCTCCTCACACTGCATGCTGTGTGTTTGATTCTGCATCTCTGGGTACACAGATGCCTCAAAGCTGTTCAAAAACTGTGCTGGTGTTCCCATCTAAATATGTTTCCCAGAGATTCAAAGTCAGCAGGAAACCCAGAATGAAAATTACACATTTACAAAACCTGGAAGGTTGATTTCTCTAAGAACTTGGCACGTTAAATTCCAGGAAAATTAATATGAAATGTAAAATTCTAATGATGTTGTGATCATGTTGCACAAGCATTATGATTACAACAAACTCTAAATTAAAAAATGTGGCATGTTTCTTGAAATAAACATGAGAGCCTTTTCATGCTGAAATATGATGTTTTACTTTTGTAAAACTTTTATCAATCAATTTGCAGAGCAAAAGAGTAACCTTTTCTGTTTAAAAATCAGCCTTAGAGATGTCTTCTTAGCTAAAAACACTTAAACTCTCTTCCTGGAGAGAAAAATGATAAAGAGCTCTTTTTATTTCTCCTATGCTGTTGGTTTGATATGTCTGTATAAAACTGGGGTAAGAGTGAATTCAAGAAGCATTCCTTTCTTCAGACTCTGTTTTGGTGAGTTTAGACAGGCCTTCCCAGAAAATTGGTGTCTACTTCTGGTATTTATTTCTTGCAAAGCTTACAGCATGCATAATGTGTATGTGTCATAGTGTCATCATCTGATTTGACACATTTTAATGGGAAAGGCAGGTTTTATTGCATAAGCCTCAAATAAATTCTAATATTATGCAATATTACCTTCAACAGCCAAGATACTACTGTTTATGCTATACTACTTTCAAGAGCCAAGACACTGCAACTTTTAAGTGCTAGGTGGCACACAGCTGTTCAGTCTGCAAACAGCTCAGCTTGCTCACACTTAAGAGGTTGTTGCTGTGATGCCAGGAGACGAAAAATCTACATTACATTTTGCTTGGATGTTCAACTGAATAATATAAAAGTAAATTGAGATTCACTGTGGAACACCTATATTTAACTGTTATTGGTTATTTTCTGTTTTATATACAACAGACGAGCAATTGTATTCTGCTCCTTTGTCCACAGCATAAGGGATATACTTCATGGAATTCAGCACTTTTCCTTACTGCCTGTGAGCCTATGTTTCCCTCCAGAAAAAGATGCGGACATTTTCTCCAGCTTTCTCACATTGTGCAGAGCACTCTAAGCACAGTGACCCAGGTGATCTGGAATTTATCTGAAAACACAGAGAATTATGTGTTTTTCAGGTCTGTAAAATCTGTTCTTATACTAAATCATTCAAGAATGATTTTGAGGATGAAATTTGAGTCAGGAGTTTGAAATTTATGACAAAGCCAACTTCATATCATGTTTTGTGTTCTTTTCCATCACACTGAATACCCCCTTGCTCACTGTCATGTCCACAGTTCTTGTCTGGATTATGAGTCTGTGTTGTTCTGATTTGACTTTGAAATTTCCTGTTCTGCTTTAAGGAAAAACTAATCTACTCAAACTTGATATTTTTTTTAAATGAACCATATCTAGTCCTTAAATTTATTTTCTGGTTTCAATTTTACAATACTTATTGATAACTGTTGGTTGTAAATGTTGTGGAGAGATTATTTTGAAAGACCTTGAAAAGTGTAATAAGGTTTAAGGTTTCACTGAATTTCAAAATTAAGTTTTGCCAATGAAATTTCTGTATAAATTATTCATAGAAGACCATAATGCATAAATAATTCAAGCAGCATCTTTAATTAGATGCTAAAAAACCCCTCTGCAGCAGCCTATCATTGCTTTAATGATCTAGAAGCAGATCGAGTTTGAAAAACAAAGAACTTCTGCTCAAAGTCAAATTAGCAGGCAATTATTAAACCGCTCATTGCAATTGAACTGCTATCAATACTGTTTATATCCACAAATATACAGTTCATTGTGATGTATAATGCTTATAAAATGCCAATAAAATGGAGTCCAAACAATGAGGTTTTTAATGAAAATATAGTGCAATTTATAAGCTGTTATTAGCAGTGGAAAAAATGAGCCATGAATAATAAGCTTTTGAGGCCTAACATTAAGGGATAATAGAATACTGTATATTAGAACACAATAACCATTGCTTGTTTCTATTAATAAACATCTTTAAGTTCTCATAAGAGAAAAAATCCACTTTCTTCACATCTTGGTCCTCACCTCAGGTATTAGAATTAATTTAATATCACTATTAAATCTTCCACAAAAAAGTAGGAATGGAAGAGTGCTTGAAAGTTCTTCTGCAAAATCACCCTGTTCATGGAATGGTCTGCCAAACATGGTAGGTATTTGTCTGAATCTTTCCTCTTCCCTTTAATATTGAGTACTGTTGTATCTTTTTAAGAGAGTATGTCCCAGGTTGTAATAATTGTACTATAAAGTTCTACCTAACATCAAAGCTGTTTCCTCCTAACTAAACACAAACATATTATCTTTTGCTAGTATGGAAAGAAAACAGCAAGAGTTATTTCCTCTATGCTGGGGTTTTTTTTGTTTGTTTGTTTGTTTGTGTTTGCGGGTTTTTTTGGTTGGGGTGGTGTTTGTTTATTGCTGTTGTTGTTTAATAAAGAATGCTATGTCGCAGTGCCTCTTTATTTTAAACTAAAATTTCTAAGTTTTTGTTTTCTTGACCTGCAGTCATTTTACTTCCTTTATTAGTGTGAGTCCTGCACTCATGTGCAGGAAAGAATGGTAGTGCACTGGGGCTGCAATTTAGCTCCTCAACCTTGACAAAATGCAAACATCTGAGATGCACCTGGGTTGTTTTCCATTTTTTGGCTATTCTGATGGAATGTATGTTCTTATCTAGTTTCATTTTCTACTTAGTGCGTGCTCCAGGTATTGTCTGGGTTACCTTTTTTTGGTTCAAATACTAGCAGGGAACTTAATTGCACAGACTAGTGCACAGATGTAACACAAATCTTTCCTTATGAATGATCACACTGTTATCGTGTTTGTTGAGGGAATGATCAAATCATGCAATGAAAATATTTGCTGTTTATTTCTGTATAAATAACTCAATATGAACAAAGTTGGGAAATTCCAGAAAAATAGTTTCTCCAGAGATGAAGAACTCAAAATATTTTCACTAGTCGAGAACTACTCTTCAGATAGCTATTACAGTTGCTATTTCAAGATCTTGTTGAAAGGATGGATACCAGAAGAAAAACTTACAGTCAAAGTTTTATGCAAGTTTTTACTGCCACACCTCTGAGACCATTTTCAGTTTACCACCTGCCACTGAATAGAAGCCTCACACTGTTAACATCAAGGTCTTGAACCTTCTTTCTGCCAAGACAGAGACATTTTAACCTGTGCAGTTTTTTTTATGAAATGTTCCAGCAGTTCTGTTGAGCACAGTGCAATCGTAAGTCAATAATTTCATAAAAATTGATGCAGAATATTTCTCAATATCTGTCCTCCTCTGTGAAGAAGAAGAAATATTATTTGGCTTACAGGTAACAGTCTGCTGTCCTCTAATTGCTGGTTGTTGTGTTTTTTTTTTTTCTTTCTTTCTTTATGACCCTTAGACAATTACATACTTTATTTCAAAAGTGAAATTAAATCTAATGATAGTACTACTAATTAAGTAATATTACTGTTCATAAAATCAAAGAAGGAAGTCTAAAGAAAGCTTAAAAAAAAAAAAAAGGAATAAAATTGTGCTAGGGCCATGGAAGGAGAGACATTATTATTTAATGGTCTAAGCTGTGATGAGATTCCTAAATAGCATTTGGTAGGTACAAGCAGACATTCAGCAAAGTGAAGTTTAATTGCAAGGTCTACAATATACATAGAGCTGCTGTTCTGTCCTGAGTCTCAAGATTCCTGTGGCTGCCAGGCTACTGGGAAATAAAAGTGAAAAAAGATGTAGGGGGCAATATTGAGAAGCTTACTTGTAAAGAGTAGTGGAAAGAAAAGAGAAAGTAAAAATAGGTAGGTGAGAAATTTACCAAACCTTTTTTGTTCTGTTTTGTTCTATGGAGAAGGAATGAAAACAAACCCCAAAATTCTGCAGAAAATCAGTAATTTCTCACGGCCAACTTCTTTTCACAGGTGGCTCAGGGAAAACAAAAACACCAACTCTTGTCTTGGTTCTCACTCAGTGCTGTTTAGCAATCTCAGTTTCATAACTCTCATTGGCAAATAAATCTTTGTTTTGATTGGAATATTTCAGCATGGATAACTACAATAGAGCATCCGTCCCTAACACAGATTTATTCTATTTATGCTCTGCTTCAGCCACTGAATCAGAGCAAATTTGATCATAACTTTGCATATTAAATACATGTTCATTCTTTTCCTGCTGCCAGCCTTTCTTCAGAGGAAAGTGAGAATGAAATAAACTATAAATTATTGAGGGAAAAATAAATACTTATGTTGGTATGAATTTTCAGAAAATGATCAGCATTTAGTTTTCTAAATTGACACCCCAAAAGACATACCAGGGAATCTGCATCTCTTTGTCTTTTGATCACATTTATTCTGTGCCTTACGGAAGTCCAGTTTAACACTGGTACTTTTTTTCCAGGTCTTCTGAACAGTTTTGCTCCAAGACAAGATCTGAATCTTTAGTGTCTCTAATGTTCTGACTATTCTAGCCTCTCAGCTGAAACATATTACAAAACTCTTCATAATTATCAAGAAAAGTAGCTCCCCAAGTGTATGATTAACCATTTTATAGGAAAAGTATCTTATTTCAAAACAGCTGTTGAATTGTTCTCTGTGTAGAAGTTGCACACACAGCACGTACACACACAAATATATTTAAATTAAAAAAAAATAAATAATATCTTCATGCCTAGAAACCTTTACTGTTTTTTCATTTGTCTCCTTTGGTCATCAAATATTAATTAAAGTTGTAGCTGTAAATAAACAGAAAGTTTAAAAATAGGTACTTCCTTGTAGGTTCAGAAGGCTTAGAAATTTTGTTACATTTATACAAAGACTGGGATCCCAGGGAAGTGTATGATGTATTTAGCAGTAAGATGAGAAATTACATATTTTACAGAAGACATTTTATGGTGTAAACCTGCTGAAATTTTTAAGAATATATCAAAAAGATCAGGCTGTCAACACAACATGAGCTGGAACTTGAGCACTCATTCTGGCTTAAATATATCTATTTGTCTCAGGACTTCTGTAAATTGGATCCTCAAAAAAAAAAAGGAAAAAAAGGGAGAAAAAACAACCCCAAATTATCTGCTATTTAAGATCTCCTTAACTGATTTCTAAATTGTAGATAATTCTCTAGGTAGTGCTAACAGTTAGATAAGATGTTGCACATCTAACAGTTTTAAAACCATCATTATTTACACAGGTTGAAAAGTAGCATTTTTTTCTAACAAGGCAGGATATTAGAATGACCTTGCCTATAAAATTGCTTGCTTCATAGTTTTATGAATTCCTATGATTCTACTTTTTTATCAGAAATACTTCAAACTAATGACATACTGTGTAATTAATTGCTTGAGCTGTAATTGGTCTTCTGGCTTTTAAATATTATTTGCATCATACCCACATGATTCTATTATGCAACTTCTGTATAGTGTATGGCAAAACAGATGCAAAGCGATCATAAAATCAGAATATTCATTCCATTTTATAAACTCACTATTAGGATAGAACTAGGAAAAGATCTTCTAACATTTCAGTGGTATCTGCCTGGAAGCATCCCATCAATACAGGAAAGGCTTTCTTTTGTGTAGTGCTTATTTCAGGTTGGCTTTGATGTGCTGTGATTTTACTACAGCCTTAATCTTGTGACAGCTTTCTCTCCATCCCTACTTAAAGTGGTTACTCTGTCCCATAATGACTCGCAATTTTGTGCAGACTTTGCAGATGAAAGCAAATACGTTTGCTTTGGAAGTAGCTGAAATAGTCTTTCAAATACACCATGAACTTGTGATGTATACAGTATCGTTATTGTCTGACAATGTAGTATAAAAGAGTTAGTAAAGCTGAAAGAAGACCTAAGGAAAATGCAAAAAAACTATGTATGACGAATCTAGAATGTCAAGGAAAGCAGAAGGTTTGGGGCTAGAAAACCTCTAGGAGGGGAGATTACACATAATAAACCTTGAGCAATAGGGTAACTGAAAAAGGACAGCAGATGCTGAGGGAGAACAAGAGAAGCTTTCCTGAATAAGTGTTAAAAGATGTCAATTAAATGAACCCAGGTATATCCTTAAGACTTTATTTTTATTGAGGTACTGGCAAAAGGCTAGATGTGAGTTTAGGAAGTTTTGTCCTTAAATAGAAAATTAGATACAGGTTCACATGATGTGCCTCTCTCAGGATATAACTGGAAATGAGAACCTGCCTATGGATGTAGACTTAACACACTTTATGGACTCAAATGCTGCTTCTGGCTTGTGTCCCATTCATTCTTTGGAATTTACATCAGGCCATTTGGACTGGTTGAAGTTACAGAATAATATACTATGCCTATACTAACATGACCACTTTTTAAAAAACTAAGTACTCTTCACCGTGGAACAGATTACCCTAGCTAGCTAGACTGTTGAACAGTATAATTGCTCTCCTGACATTTAAGGTTTTGGTTAAGGTGATAAGGTTACTCCTTCTGAAGTCTTTTTCCATGTATTCTGTCTCTTGACTTTTTCCTTTCGTCCAGATCTCTGTTTCTTTCCTACATATTCTTCTAGTGCTCCCATCAGTGCTGACTGCAGATAACTTGAATTAGCTGTGCAGTGAAGCCACAGTGGGCACTGCGTTTGGAAATGCAGGAATATAGCAGCCTATACATATAATGGCTGCTACCTTGGAGGATGTAGTTGAAAGAGGTTGGAGAAATTTGTAGAGACTTGGTTTAACAACGGTTTCTGAGTCACTGAGGAATTAAATAATAATATATCATTGATAAGATCAGCAGTAAATTACCGTATTTTGTTGAGACAGAGGAAGAAATGTGCAGCTGAGGGAACTCACAGAAGCACAAGGTTTAAAAAAAAAAAAAAAAAAAGGATACTCATATTATGTAGTAACTTAGCAAATGTGAAGTGGGATGGATGTTTGCGCAAAGTAACCTTTAAGGGGTTGTGTTAGGGAGAAAGCAGCTGTGCTTCCAATGAGGAATAAAAGCTGCAAGTTCATGATAATAGAGTCAGTGCACAGGCAACAGTGGCTGGAAGGAATGGTGAAGGAAAGGGAGGTGTACCAATGCTTAAACTGTTGCCTTCAGGCTCTCACATGAACTGTATCACCTGATGGTTACTCTGAGACCTTAAAAACTGCAGAAAACAAAACGGAAAGATGTGATTTTTGTTAAAATAATAAGTAAATATTTGAAAGGCTAGATGAGTGGGGGAAAAAATTACTGCTGAGTTTTGAGCTTGTTGAATTTATTTAGTTTTATTATTTCAATCTACATAGAAGGTTTCCTGAAGAGGTGGTGCCAGTGCCTCAGTTCTTTCACACCAAATGAGCAATGTCATTTGCCTTGTCTCTGTGGTGTTATGTAATACATAATAAAATCATGCTAACAAAATGCTTTTCCAAGATCATCTTGAAAAAGTACACACAAATTATAAAAATGCATAGGCCTTTGTAATGATTTAGCAGAGGGCAGTGTTTGATTTCCACCACTTCAGCATAGCAAAAAAGCAGAGCTGAAAAATTACCCCACAGTATGCCATTTTGCTAGAAAGCTACAGGGAAACTCATTTATTTTGCTCCCTGCTCAGCAGGGGTGATATGCAACTAAAGTACAAGATATTCATCAAATTAATTTCTTATGGCACTTTAGTGTGTCTTTCAGCCTGTATAATTTGTATTGCTCCTTCAGTATGGGCAATGAGTATAATGTGTAAAGGCATTTGAAATATCTTTATTTACCTCATGTGGTAATTACAGTCAATTTGTGTGATATGGTATATTTTCTGTCATAAATTTAACATTGTGCCCTGGCAGGCAAAGAAGTAACTGTCTGCGAGGTTATGTTACCCTTCTATTACTGTGTGTTTCTCTGCTACTGCTTCTTCAGTAATCAAAAAGTGTCCAAGCTTATAAAAAAGCAAAATGTGACATCCATGTGGGTTTTGTGCTCTCTTGATGACTACAAATCATTGACAGAAAGCAGAAGTGTGAAAATTATCTTTGCAGAAAAAAACATTGGCTTAATTTGTCCCTTTTCTTTGTTTCTGTTTTGCTCAAAGAAACTATTTTTAATAAGGTCCTATTCGTTATAAAACTGGCATTTTACAGTGAACAAATTTCAGGCTGTGATTTACTCTGCCTGTTCACTAGGATTTGAAAGTTTTATTCTGTCTTCAAATGCACAATGACACTTTTAATTTATTTATTTTTCCTGATTCTCTCCTGTCTTTCTTGTTGGAAGAAAATCCTCAGAAATCCTCAATTTTCAGACTCTGTGACAGCAAGGACTGGCACTGTTTCAATGTTTTCAGCCATTTTATGGAAACCACAAATATTCTTGACACTTAGATCTCTAGTTAGTTGTGATCAGAAGGTGAGCTACCCTGATTTAATGAATAGCAGTCCTGACTGCCTCATAAAATCACAAATGTAGGGACACTGTATGTTAATTTCAGGAAGCAGTTTACAGGGTGCAAAAGACTGTTTTATTTCTTAATATGTTCTTAAAATTCCAAAGTTATTTATTTTTTACAGGATTTCCAGTTCGGGTCAATAATAAAAAATTTATGTTTTAACTTACTTTGGAACTGAAACCAGCTAAGACACTCTTGCACAAAAGGAAACCCTTCTTTTGGCCAGTCCTAGGGGTGACTACTCCCATATTTTAAACATTTGAGAATTCTGCAACAGGAGCACAGAGGACACCATGGCACCTTAGGAAAGTTGTTCCTAAGAAAAGTTCAAAGAACTTGGTTTATTTTTAAGGGCCTGAATAGTTTGAACACACGTTTTGTGTAAATGCGGTAAGGCTGCCTTGATAGAAGCCCTCTATTTTATCTTGGTTTTGCTTTCAGTAGTGATCATTGGCACTGCATTTCACAGCTCAGTTTTTAAAAAAGAATGTCAGAATCATTTTCCCTTGTAAATAGTTTTATGTCTCCTTTCCTTCTACCTTTCCACTACAAAATGGTTTTTCATTTTATCTAATATTTAGTTATTAGTGCAAAATAATGATTTGTGGACAGCTGAATCTACAATTGGATTTTATTGTATCTCGGTAAACAAAAGAGGTGATTTTCTTCAAACATGCTCTTGTCTCAGAGGCATTTCTTTTTGATTAACTTATTCTTCATTCAGATAATCTAGATATGAATACCTTACTGCTTCCCTGAGGACATTGCTAAAATCTGTTTCTGTTTTAAAGTGGCAATAAGTATCAACATATCTAATGTGTGTCTACCCTTATCAATAGTAATGCATTGATATTTCTCTTTTAAATAGTACAAATAGTTCAACTGCTTTATTATTCTGACTGTAAATAAAAAAACCTTCCAAAACCATGGAACACAAACAAGAAGACAGTGCTTATCTCCCTTTGGGGGAAAAATAGGGCTAGATAAAGGGAGCTGTGTAAAATGAGCCAAGTATTGAAAATAGAAAGAAGTAAAAAATAAGCAAATTTAGTCTTAAGTAAAACCAGTGAAATAGTTTGGTAATCATGGTGTGTAATATCTGAGGTGAACAGCTCTGCAAGGCATAACTCAAAGCACAGATGCAAGAGCAAGCCTTAAGGCTAAAACTTAAATAGATTCAGGGTGAACCACGGGGAAGATATGATTGTGCCTGTGCCTATGAGAAGTTTTAATGAGGGCATTTTCTGTTTGTTTGCTTGAGTTTTTTTGTTGTTGTTGTTGGTTTTTTTAGCTTCCCTAAACTGTAAACTGGCTGAGAAACAAGAAGCAAAAAGATGGTTCAAGAAGTGTTTACCCAGTGCTAACGTCAAACTCTTGGCCCAGTTTGATATTCTCGCATTCATATGGCTGAACTTAAGCTTTCATTTAAAAGTGAACATTCCTAATCTCTTTGTCATCTCCAAGTTTGAACCAATTAAAAACTGATGGAATATCACCTTTATCAGTCTTTAGGTACCCTGAGTTAATGACTGAAACAGAGACAAAATTCCTTTCTCTCCATAAATTTATTTAAAATGTTAATCCTGAAATTTAATGATAGTAGTTAATTGTCAGTGTAAGCCATAAAAATGGTAACTATTCTGAAATGCTTCAGCCTAAACAGCTAGGAATGGATAGTTCTTGCTGAACTGATTTACAAAATAATTATTTCAATAGAAATAGGAATTTCTTCCTAGTCAGATCTGAACAGTAATGTTGCAGCTTTATAAAGGAAGGAAAGGAAAAACAGAACTTACTCCATTTGAATGGGAAATTTGAATTATGGGATTCTTTGATATAAGTTTTTATGTTCCTCATCTGTAAACTGGTCATATATTTCCTTCTCCTGCCCTCCATAAGCTCCCTAAGAAGATAGTAAACAAATAAAATATATTAATACTATGAATGGTGAAAATGTTGTACCGATTATTACCACTGAAAAACTGCTGGAAAATTGATTATGCAATGCTTATATTACAGTTTGAAGAGCATGTACTATCTCCTAAAGCATGAGGGCAAAAAATAATCAATGAGATAAAATCATGTACTAAATATGTGTTCATTAAGTGAGTATGTACTAGCCCAATTACAAATGAAGCAGAGGACCAAACAAAAAATTATAGATGAAGTTTATAGTTTATATACTAAGGGATGTACACAAGGTCTTCAAATTAAAAATTGATCCTTGCATTTTTTAACTTTTCAGTTTTAATTTCCAGTCTTTGCAATGTAATTACAATTGTGCTCCATGGTACTAACATTTGATATTAAATATTATTTATGCATTTTGGTTTTATGTTTTAATACACCTTACTTTTGGAAGTTCCTGTTAGTTAGGTTGGGTTTGGAGGAGTCATACTAGGTAACAATTTTTCCCCAAGTTCAAAAGGGTTAAGAATTCTATGTCCTGTAATTCATTTTGAATGGTTCAATTCTTTTGCAAGACTCAAGAACAGTGCAGCAAAAGTAAAAATTTTATGCAGTCTCCCTCTGATTAGGTGCTCCAGGTACTTTATGTAATAAGACCATAAATTAAAATAACATATCAAAACACATTGACTAAAAGTATTACATCTTAGGTCTTTTCTGTCACATCCTTGAACTGCTCTAAAGCAGTCTAGTCTAACATTAACTTTTCATAGTATCCCATAATAAAGTTGACTGACTGATAAGGAAAAAAAATAAGGTCACTTCAAACTGTCATTGGAATGTTAAGTAATGATATAAGTTATGTTAGATTTGGAAAATAATTTAATTCTCATTAATTCTAATGAGAATTAATTCCAATTCTTTAGAATTCTTCCCTCTCACAAATCTTGAGTTTTGTATTGTCAAACTAGTTTTGTTATTTGTGATCAGGTAAATGCCTGAACAAATTAATTGTTGGCACACTGCAAATGCCATGCTGTTGCTTTTCTTGTTATTAGAAGTGATTATTCACAGTTAACGAAATGGAAAACATCTGTAGAGAAAAGGTATGTAAAGCCAAACTTTGTCCTTAGCCTAAAAAAACATTAAAGCAGCAATATTCTGCCCTCTAAGAGACTTCCATCTTTGGGAATTCCCAGCTTTCACAAATACTAATCTAGACATACACGATGCTTATGTACTGTATAACGTCTTGTCACAGCAAAGAGAGAGAAATCAAGGTACCTGTTCAAGTATTTTATTTTATTTTATTTTATTTTATTTTATTTTATTTGTAAGTAGACTATTCTCTAATATAGGTTCATCATACTGGCCAAATATCTCAAAAACCTTTATCAAATAATCCTCATAATACCAACAAGTAAGGAAATACAAGTCCCTCTGCTTTAGGCACAGGCTGCAAAACTCAAGTTATTGATTTGTGTAATATTTCAGAAGTCTCTAAAGTGATAAGCAGAACCTTAATCACGAAGGCTAGTAACCTTGCAAGTATACCCTCCTTTCTCTCAGCTGATTTAACTACATTACAAACATATAATAAAGGTGTATTAGGTTTACAAGACAAGGTTTTGGTAGTGGGGAGGCTACAGGGTCGGCTTCTGTGAGAAAATACAGGAAGCTTCCCCCACATCTGATAGAGCCAGTGCCAGCTGGCTACAAGACAGACCTGCCACTGGCCAAAACTGAGCCAATCAATGATGTTGGCAGCATTTCTGTGATAACATATATAAGAAAGGGTAAAAAAACTGCTGTGCAACAGCAGCTGAGAGAAAGAGGTGAAAATACATGAGTGAAACAACTCTGCAGACACCAAGGTCAGTGAAGGAGGGGGAGGAGGTGCTCCAGGTGCTGGAGCAGAGATTCCCCTGCAGTCTGTGGGGAAGACCATGGTGAGGTAGGTTGTCCCCCTGCAGCCCATGAAGGTCATTGGTGGAGCAGATATCCACACCATTGAGGACCCCAAGCTGGTACAGGTGGATAAGCCCTGAAGGAAGCTGTAAACCTGCAGAGAACCCCCAGTGGAGCAGGTTCCTGGCAGGACCTGTGGCCCATGGAGGGGAACCCATGCTGGAGCAGGTTTTCTGGAAGGACTTGTGACCCCATGGGGACAAATGCTGGTCCTGAAGGACTGCACCCTGTGGAAGGGACCCATGCTGGTGCAATTTTTGAAGAACTGCAGCCCTTGGGAAGGACTCACGTTGGAGAAATTTGTGAAGGACTGTCTCCTGTGGGAGGGACCCCATGCTGGTGCAATTTTTGAAGAACTGCAGCCCTTGGGAAGGACTCACGTTGGAGAAATTTGTGAAGGACTGTCTCCTGTGGGAGGGACCCCATGCTGGAGCAGGGGAAGAGAGCAAGGAGGAAGAAGAGGCAGAGACAACATGTTATGAACTGACTACAACTCCCATTCACCATTCCCTTGCTCCGCTCAAGGGGAGGAGGTAGAAAAATCTAGAGTGAAGTTAAACCTGGTGTGGTGAGTGGACCCTGGATGGATGCCAAGTGCCCACCAAAGCCACTCTATCACTCCCTCTCCTCAACTGGACAGGGGAGAGAAAATATAATGAAAGGTTCATGTGTCAAGATAAGGACAATTTAATGGAGCAAAAGCAAAGGTTGCATGCAAAAGCAAAGGAAAACAAAAGATTTTATTCTCTACTTGCCATCAGCTGCCGATGTCTGGACACTTCCCAGAAACAGGGCTTCAGTACATGTAGCGGTTGCTCTGGAAGACAAATGTAAATAATGAATGCCCCCCCCTTCCTCCTCCTTTCTCTTAGCTTTTATTGCTAAGCAGATGTCATATTGTATGGAATATGCCTTTGGTCAGTTTGGGGCAGCTGTCCTGGCTATGTTCCCTCCCAAGATCTTGCCTACCCCCAGCCTACTGGTGAGGAGGGGGGAATGTTGGAGATACAGCCTTCATGCTGTGCGAGCACTGCTCAGCAGTAGCTAAAACATGGGTGTGTTATCAACATCTTTCTAGCTACCAATACAAAACACAGCACTATGAGGCTTGCTATGGGGAAAATTAACTTCATCTCAGCCAGACCCAATACACCTGGGAAGAAGGGAGGGTGGGAGGAAGGGGCTTTTATATTTGTTCTTAGTTCTCATTATCCTACGCTCTTATTGATTTGCAGTAGATTAAATTAATTTCTCCAAGTCAAGTCTGTTTTGTTCGTGACAGTAACTGGTGAGTGATCTCCCTGTCCTTATCTTGAACCATGAGATTTTTGTTGTATTTTTTCTCTCCTGTCCTGTTGAGGAGGGGGACTGATAGAGTGGCTTGGTGGGCACCTGGTGGTCAGCCAAGGTCAACTCACTACAAAAGACAAAGTCATTTAGGCTGGAAATTCAAATGCTCAAGGGCTAAGTAATGTAAAATCTTTAGATTGTTGTGCAGTCATATTTCATCTCATTTTGAGATGAAGGTTTGAAGACCAAAATGTACATCAAAATCTTCTACAGCTATCAGAGAGACTATCTCAGCTTCAGTAACTGAGATGTGTGATTCTGGAAAGAAACAGTCCCATAGGCCATTAAAATTTTCAAAATGGTTCTGTGTACAATGAACTAACTTTTAGAAATAGAGGCCTCACTCTATTACATGTAGATTATAAATTTATTTCTGGAAATCTTAAATTACCTGTTAACTAAAATCTTTCCTCTGAAAACCACTACAGGAACAGGGCTACAAGTCACGTTAGGGCCTGACTGAATAAGGAATAAAATTTTAACCTCAGATGCCTCTCTTCTGCCATGGAGGAATTAGTCTTACTACTTTTTATTTTCTGTACAAGATTCAACAGAGCAAATAAACTTTCTTCACAGTAAATCAAACAAATGTGAAATGGCAAATAAATTATGTTTTTATTAATCATAAAATACCATTACTTGTCATTACACTGACCCAGAAGACAGGGAAATTGAAAACTAATGGTAATAAAGTCAATGGGAATTGTAAGTGTATGAATCTAGAGCTATGCCTTTTTTTCCCTATAGCAAAGATTATACTTAATGTGGCATAAGCCTGCTGCTTTAATATTTAGAAATCTTTCTAAGTCAACCAGAAGAAATTGTAGGATTGTTGTTACTCTTTTGGATGAGAAATTAAGTCCACACCTGTCAACTTCCACTGAGCTAATCCAGTTCCGAGAAACATTTGAACAACACAGTGTAAGGGCAAAACCTTCTCACTGCAGCTGTATTGCAATTCTTTATACTTGTATACCAATATAAGTAGCACTTAAGAATATTCTTTGATATGTTACTGGTCTCTGCACACTGACTATTAAGATGCCAGGCATCCCTGGGCAATGGGAAGGAACACGTGGATGAAGGCCATCTCAGATATGCCACATCTTTCAGCTCTTTGAGGTGACTTTTGATCTTTGAATATCAAAACATTCGGCTGAGCACATATACACCTCCTAGCTGGTCTTTTAATTAGCCAGGTGTTGCAGAGCTACTACTTTTCCACTCACAGAACAACCTCTTGTGATAAAACACTTTCAGGGTTGCTGACTTGCATGAGATTAGTTTATCCTGCAGACAGAGGTGAGCTCTCCATCTCCCTGAAGCTACTGGAATAAAAGGGTTTCGTGGCTTTTCACGCAACTGCTGGTGTTCAAGAGAACAGCATACCTCCCTTCTTGTGAGCTCAGTGTATGGGAGGTCATGGAGCAGTCGCAAAACCCTGATGAACCTGTTTTTACAAAAGGATATCATGCTGCAATCAGAACCCTTAAACTAGTCAATGTTACTTCTACCACGGAAGTAAAAAGCTACTCTTGTTTTTTTACACGGAAGAAACCATCCCACCAGAGATTTCAAGTCACTGGCTCCTTTTTAGATTGTATGAGAGCAAACGACCATTTTCATGTAAAATCAAACCGCAAGAAGCTTCACCCAGTATGTTCTTCAGAATGCTTCAAAGAAGACTTATATGGGCTGTGAGGGTTGCCTTTTCCATTTCTGTTGTGAAGGTGAAAAAAAAGTATGACATTTACGTACATAGTATTTTATGAATGAGGAACAATTTTTAAATACTTAATTGATTGGGAAGATGAGCCCAGTAGCTCCACAATTGCCAAGTCTGAAAGCATATAATGTAATATCATACAACATAACCCCTGACAGAGAGGAAAAGCTTAGTGTGTTAAATGAATACTTTAGTATATATCAGCTGTGCAGTTGTAATTTTTGTAAGCATTAAAATATAATGTGAAGTGAGTTCTAACTTAGAACAGATAAAGCAATCTTTATTTTGTCAAAAATGTATGTGTCTCCTACTCTGAAATAACAAAAAAGTGCTGTTGCATCATAATCCAGTTGCCCATGCTTTATTTCTTCAGTGTGGAATACAGATCATTGGTCTGTCCTGAAAATAGCTTTTTCTTCAGTGGTATGACCAAGCTTGAAGAAATTTCACGATCAAGCCCATAGAAATAATAGTTCTTTAACTATAGGCAATAAGAAACTATTCAGTAATTTCTACTATTTCTTTAAGGTATGCCCTTTTTCTCTTTCCCATCCTCCCCCCCCCCCCCCCACCTTTTCTTTTTTCCCTGTAAAATTGAACCTGAAATTTAAAGATATATACACAATCAAGAATGTGGCTGAGACCAGATTTTTTTTCTCTGAACCTTTCTTTCTTAATATTACACTTTGTTTTTTGTTACTTGCATAACACATTTTCTGAAGGGAGTGTCAGTAAAACATAAGTGTCTGAAAGTGGCATTAGTGCACCTTGAAAACGGCAACATGAACCTGAATGCTGTGAAGTATTCAGAAGACTGAAAAATTCTATAGTATCTGGGTTAGCATTTCCAAACAGATGCATTGTATCTGGGCTGTATTTTTTAAACTATCATTTATCATCATCAACATCATCTATATTTACTGTTTTTTTCTGCTGTTTTTAATGGCTTTTTATCTGGATAAAGCAATCTTCTTTTATTATGTGAAGTATAGTATTTCTTATTCTCATGCTTTGAAACCATCCTTTTGAAAGAACAGATCAGGAGTCATTCAAAAGCAATGATTTAAACAGTTCTTAATGAAGAAGTTTTAGCATCTGGTATTTGCCATATTTGCTGAAAGATATTTTAATTCTTGGTAACTAAACTTCATACTTAATATTAAACTAATTTATTCTACAAATTTTATTATTGAACAAATCTTTAATGCTGTTGTTTCTTCTTGAATCATTCCATGTCAAATTTACCTGTTGAGAGAGACCGAGACACTGTGAGAGACTGGCAACCATTTTGTCTCAAACAACTAATCAGGTAGCCGCAAACAGATGAAACAGGACGTGCCCTGCAGAGGTGGGGTAGTGAACTGTTTCTGGGAGGCTTTCTAGTGGTTGTGCCTTGAAGAGGCTTTCCAGCACTTGTCTTTCTGGGAAGTTTTCTAGCAGTTGCGCTTCGGACATTTTGTCACAGTTTTGGAGTTTTGCCACAGGCCCTTACCGTGGCAGTTGTGTAAATGAGTTAAATGGGTTAACAGGGCATCAGCAACCCCACCCCCTCCCTAAGAGCTTTTGAGAAAACCCCACAACACATGCATGAAGGGCTCTTGGATGAGGGTATAAAAGGGGGGGAGACCAACTCCATGTGCATGCCCACTGCCCAAGGAATGCAAACAGCTACTACTGAGACTCTTTCTTCACTGGATCCAAGGGTGGTGATAATTACCTCTTCTTTTTTGTCTTTATTCTGTCTCTCTCTCTTATCTCTTCTCTTCCTTCTACCTTCTTGTTAGGAATATTTTACTATGGCTGTTAGGTGTCAAGTTTTTTATTCAAAATATCTGCTATGTCAAATTTAGCCACACTTCTGTTATGACTCAACATTAAATAAAATGTATTTTGAGCATTTAGGAGCCATTGTCGTGACTCCTACCCTGGGATTCACCAAGCAAAACAGGGTGTTGAAATTTTCCCTGTCCCTCCTGAGTAATTGTTGTGACTCCTGAGTGCAGCAATGGACTATCTAAAAGATCACGTCCCCCAAGCCCACCGAGTGGGACAAGATACCTGTGTTTTTAGGTGATGGGTTTTTTTAGGACTGACAAGACCTCCTGTTGCTCATGAAAGGAATCATTCTCTTAATTAGCTTTTATAATATTTTTAGACATTGGTATTTCTTACATCCTATAGTTTAAGCTCCACACAATGGCACAGTTACAAAACAGAGTATTCATAAAAGCACTATATCTTGTCCTTTTCTGTTCCATGCACAATGCATCATTTTTTTTTGTAGTTGTTACAGTCTCTTTGAATGTGTAGCAGTTAACTCTGCCTCTGCTCACTTCCATGTACCCAGAGATCTGGGGGAAAACAAGGTCTGAGCAAAGGCAGAACTCTGCTAATCTCTGATGAGCAAACATGCAATTTATTCATTTATGGAAGATCAGCTTTGGGTTGAACATGAAGATCTCTCCTCCCTACTAAACTGCATTTTCTAGTTGTAGCCTGCTTCACAGTAGACTATGAAGCAGAACTGTGGCTACTTATCACAGAATTGTGGTTTTGTGATTACCCACTTAAAAATTGTTAAGTCTTGAACATAGGCATCTCTCATTTGCTGGTATTTAAGGACTCCAGTTCCTCACCTAGCAAACAAACCTTCCATATCAAGTGAAGGGCTGCATGCCTTACACTTCAGCAGAAATTCCCTTATGTGTGATCCCAGTCCAGATAGACAGTAAAGTAGCTAGTTGAAGGAGTAATCCGTGTAATCTAGCAATAAACTCTGTTCTGGGGTTCACAAAATCTGTCAGTGATGTCAGGGTCACATGATGTCATGCCAATGATACTCAAATCAAATAAAAAGTCCCAGAAAACCATAATGGAAAATTTTGCAGTCTCTATTCAATACAGTTGCTCTTTTCTGAGAGGAAAGAACAGGCATCAGAGAAACTTGGTCCAGGGACCCTTTAGGACAGGTAGTAAACATAACCAACTGCTTTCTTTACATGTATGGCATTCCTTTTGTATTAGGGACATGAATGTTTCATGACCCCAAAGAGCCAAAGGTAGATGGTGGCCAGTGAAGTACTGTAAATATGGTAGCAAAAAACCCTCAAAGAGTCCTAAGAAAGGAGATTAGGTGACTGTGGTGGGTTGACATTGGCTGACCACCAGGTGCCCATCAAGCTGCTCTATTACTCCCCCTCCTCAACTGGAGGGGGGAGTGAAAATATTATGAAAGGCTCCTGGGTTGACACAAGGACAGTGAGATCACTCATCAATCACTGTCTTGGACAAAATAGACTCGACTCAGATAAATTAATTTATTTTATTGCAAATTAATAAGAGATTAGGATAATGAGAAATAAGAACAAATCTAAAAATGCCTTCCTCCCACCCTCCCTTCTTCCCAGGTTCAACTTGGCTCTTGACCTCCTCGAGTGGTTCAGGGGACAGTGAATGGGGGTTGAGGTCAGTTCATAAGATGTTTTCTCTGCTGGTCCTTCCTCCCATGTTCTCCCCTGGTTTGAGTGTGGGGTTCCACCCGCGGGACATAGTCCTCCATGAACTTCTCCAACATGGGCCCTTCCCACGGACTGCAGTTCTTCAAGAAGTGCTCCAGCGTGGGTCCTTTCCATGGGATGCAGTCTTTCAGGAGCAGATTGCTCCAGTGCAGGGTCCCCTGTGGGGTCACAAGTCCTGCCAGAAAACTTGCTTCAGTGTGGGCTCCTCTCTCCATGGGTCTGCAGGTCCTGCCAGGGGTCTGCTCCATCGCAGGCTTCCCACGGGGTCACAGCCTCCTTCAGGCATCTACCTGCTCTGGTGTGGGGTCCTCCACGGGCTGCAGGTGGATATCTGCTTCACCGTGGACCTCTACAGGCTTCAAGAGGACAGCCTGCCTCACTATGGTCTTCCCCATGGGCTGCAGGGGAATCTCTGCTCCGGTGCCTGGAGCACATCCTCCCCCTCCTTCTTCACTGGCCTTGGTGTCTTCAGGGTTGTTTCTCTCACATATTCTCAATCCTCTTTTCCAGCTGCTGTTGCACAGCATTTCTTTTACCCTTTCTTTAACATGTTGTTCGAGGCACTACCCCCGTTGCAGATTGGCTCAGCTTTGGCCTGCAACAGGTCCATCATGGAGATGGCTGGCCTTGGCTCTGTTGGATATGGAGGAAGCTTCTAGCAGCTTCTCACAGAAGCCATTCCTGTAGCCCCTCTGCTACCAAAACCTTGCCACGCAGTCTCAATACAGAGACACAAGGCAAAGAAGTAAGAGTGCTGGGGACAGTCTCTGATGGACAAAATATACAGGTGTGTGGAGCAGCTGGAATGGGCAGATGCTCTTTTATGCAGGGAATGATCGTTGCCTTTGTCAAGCTCAACCAACTTTATGGGACAATATTATATCTGTTGTTGAGCACACAACCAGAGACTTGCACTTCTTTTCCCAGATAGCGGTGGCAGACACTGCATCAAAAATATATGTGTATGGCCAACTTTGAATGGCTGTACAGTTTGCCCCAGTCTGTGCATTTAACTTTATATTTTTCTGACATCAAAAAACCCCACAAAACACTCAAATTGTACCCATAATTGTAAAAACACTATAAAGCTCACAAATTATTTATAAGATGACTTACTGAAATTCTTTTCAGCCCTTTTTTCCTATGATTGCATGACTCATTGGCTTCTGGTGTCTCTAAGAATTTAATTAAGTCTCTGAGGAGTTTAATGTTTGAATGGTCTTTCTCATTAAATATTTAACACAGCAATGCTTGCCTTTTTTTCACTTTGTTTCATTATTGTATTGTCTTAATTAGTTTAACTGGAAGGTTAAAATAAAGCTAAAGTATCTACATAGAGATAAAATTTAGATTTACAGAAAAGTTTTTGTTATTTCTGAAGATATTCTTTATGGATTTTGAATTATACCTGTTCCATACTTTAATATTTTTAGTACTTGCTGCCCAGTGAGTAGCTAATAAAATTACAGAATTATAAGCTAAAGCAGAACATAGTTTTTAGATGATTGTCTTCATATGTGTCATAACATGTTTCATATAGTCAATTAAAATTGGTAGGCCTATAACTTACGTTGAGACAGAGATAAATTAAACAAGTAATGAACATTCAAATGAAAATACAATTTGCAGGGTATTTTACTAATATAGCTGATAACAAGCAAATTCTTTGCTGATAAGCACTTCACTTGTATAGAAAGTTAGGTTACAGTCCAATTACATGAAATATGAAATAGCTGCAGATAGGGTTTCAAGTCCAAATTATTTGTAGACATTAAAATGGGTACTTCCAATGTGAAAATTGAATCAATGGCCTTGGTAATCTAGTCCATCCACAACTACTTATGTAACAGGAAACGTAACAAGGGACATCTTTCATTCTCTGCACAGAGAAACTAAAGCCAGAATGCAAACTCTGTCTTGCCTCTAAAGATAGTGATTGCTCAGACCCAGTGTTGGATACAATGTTAGGAAGCTTGCATAGCCTCTGGCTGTGCTGTATCAATGCTCTGGATATAGTACTTCAAGCTCTACAGCTGTCAATCTCACCTCTTTTATTCTTAAGCACTAAAATGAAGAGAAAATACCATTTTCCTAAAACAGCTATGGTACAGCATTGTTCTTAATGACATTGTAGTGTAGCTGGAGATACAATAAACCTTCTCTGTTCCTGGCAAGAACTTACTTTTGAGGAAAGTGCATGCCAGTGAAATAGAAACTCAGAATTGAAAAAAAAAAACAAACGTAAAAACAGTAAAATATGCAAAACAGAAAAAAAGGCAATTTACTTGAATAACTAAAATTACTTTTAAAAGGAAATACTGTCAGGCTGAAAGCCACATTTAAGAATTTTAAAAAATTGTTTCTGCTCTCCTGTTGAGTGGGTAATTTCAGTGTCAGTTATGGTTTTCCAAAACCTTTTTAACTACTGAAATTTTATCCAGAACTCATATCAGCAAGAGATACAAATGATTCGTGTAGTGGTCCTGAGCAGAAAAGCATTGTACACAGAGAAGTTAGGGATGTACAATACAGTTAACCTGAGTATGTCCAGGCCAGTGCTGTGCTGTATGGGGCTGTGCATCCAGTGTGGCCTTCAGGCTATGTTGTGCTGCATAAATCCCTCGGCTGCAGGATAACTTCAGCCACCTGACAGCAATAGAGGAGCCTGCAAGCAGCTCACACTCAGTACTGGTGATAATGTTACCAGTGTAGCCTTGCCTTTATCTAAAAGCACAGTAAGAATTTCTTGTAAGAACTCTTTAACTCTAGAAATGATGAATAGAGTTGTTCCCTTGTAAAGCATATCTTATAATAGCTCTTATGACTGAAAGGGGAAAACCTCTGCTATGGACAGGATTTGCATGGCATGCTGCACACGGGTCGGAGTCTGTTTGATGTTACGCTGCTCAGTGCTCCCAGCATCTAAAGGTATGTAAGATTATCTATTCTATTCTCTTACAGTGTTAGCAGTAATAAAAAGCATTTTAAATAATAATTTACTGAGTCTAAGTGCCTCTCTTACTGGAACCATAACGAACCAGTCCCTCCCAGTGCAAAACAACCCACTAGATCAAACAATATACTACTTGTCAATGCAGTTCATTTTTTTAATCCGTCCTTCTATATTTAAAAGCCTTATCAATTCATATCTAAAAATCCACTTCCAGTTTCAGCTGCCTCTACAGTTATCATTTTCATCTTCTGGTAATCATATTTACCCTATTTTTATTGTTGTCTTTCTACTGAGGTGTCAGTTAAGGCATGCCATTCCTTCCCGTTTCTTTTGTGATTGTTCAGGGTGGAAAATTACAAGAAACCTACTATGTAGGGTTACTCTATAAGGGCATGGGGAATAAAAAGCCTATAAAATTTATTTTTGCTTAGCAACTGAAATTGCATGACCTTTTTGTTCCAACTTCTATCTGGTTCATGAACCTCTTATTGTTAAAGTCAGTCTATGAATGTCTTCAGCAGAACCTATCAACCAGAGTATGTGCTCTAGATCAGCTAAAGACTTTTTTTTTTCCACTGGCAACAGTGACATTTGATCTTTCATGTATCTACTATTCATCTCACCTGTACTCTCTAAATTCTGGAAAACATGAGACAATGTCAGTCTTGTGTCACTACTTCTTCTAACATACACATTTTTAGTCTTCTGCTGATCTTGCTTTTCCCTAATGACAACCAGCCATCAAGTCTATGCACTTCTTTTTTCCAGAAGAGTAATCAATTATTTTATTGAGTCAGTGTACATAACTGTTCGATGATGGCAGGTTAGGGCTCAGGTAGTTTATTGCTTAGCACAGGAAATCAAGACACATCAAGAGTAAAGGAGGAAAGGGACTAATCATAAATTACTAAGATATTAAGCAGCAATGTACCCAACATTTCTAATATTGCTTGATTTCTCTTGTGTTATGTGTTGTACTGTGTCTTGCTAGACAAACTAATTTTCATTTCAGAAGAGTTCTGATATATATTTTGAGTCAGCAATGTATTAACATAATGACTGTTGTATTAGTATAAAAAGGGATATGTCATTGGCATGTGCTGTTTGAACTGGTTTACTCAACAAATTTAATAAAAGAAATTTATGATCTTAAACTGGCCGTCATAATTCACATTCAAATATTAGGGATGCTTTTAACCTTTCTGATCTGCATTCACTTTCTGAAATTCCTGAACAGATTATTCAGAAGCTCCTGTGTACTATGATTGCATCCAAATTAGAACTTTGTCTGATGACACATTGATTTTCAGGTTTTGAAATCAGCTTTGCTTTAAAGAATAATTTCACAAAAAGTAATATTGCATATGAACCATTCTAAGGAGATATATTCTTTGTTATGTTTATACCAGTGAAAATGAAACTTCAGATCATTCATGAGGTTATTTCTTTTGTAAGTGCTTGGAATGATCATGATTATATTTACAGAGATGTAGTCCCTTGTATCCAGAAAGTAATTAGGGTTTGTGGAAGGATGTAGTCAGGCATGCTGGAATCAAGCGCTCCACTACACAAAAGACATGTTAACATGTTATCTTACTGTGCTATTTTTTTGAAAGTTAGAACAGGATGTGGTACAGAAGAAATCCACTGATTGGAAGAACTTGCTTGTTCTGCTCCAGGTGAGGTAGATGTGATAAGGTGATCAGGAATAGGTGATCAGGTTTTGCAGCCTTTTGGCGTTCTGCACATTGAGAATAGAGAATCACTGCACTGAGGCATTGACAGTGAAGGTCCAGCTGCTGCAGGCTGTGTATGCAGATTGAACAGACACTGCCAGTTCCCAAGCAGCTACTCTGTGGTGAGCTGAAGGAAGCAGGGTTGCCTTAGGAAGCACCCAAAACTTCCCCAAAGGCATCTTTAACTGGGGCTTTGAACTGTTAACCACAAATATGGAGCAACTGAGCATCAAAATAAGTGATAACATAGGCCTGTTTGAAGCATATTAGGAAAATCGTGCAGTATTGATCTTCATCAATATTTCAGGTGGTGGTGAGACCTTCTTTTATGTTCGTAGGCCAATGATATTACACTAACATATGCTGAACTTAAGACACTGCCACCACAGCAGAGTCATCCTTGACTACTTATGGCAGTTACAGTAATTATGATTGTGGTAGCTTGACTCTGACCAGCAGCTAAGCACCCATCCAGTTGCTCTCCTTCCTCCCAGCAGGATGGGGGAGAGAGTTGGAAAGACAAACATGAGAAAAACTCATGGATTGAGATAAAGACAGTTTAGTAAGTGAATAAAAAAGGGGGAGAATACCCCCAAAACAAGTCACTGACGCAAAAGCAATCACTCACCACATTGTGCCAGCAGACTGGTGCCCACCCAGCCTGTGTGCAAAGGCTACTTTGGAAAAACTTCCCCTCAGTTTTTATTATAGCATGGAATATCCCTTTGGTTCAGCTGTCCCAGCTCTGCCTCTCACAATCTTTTGCCCAGCCCCAGCCTACTCGCTGGGGGACAGCATAAGAAATCAAGAAGGACTCAGTGCCATGCAAACACTGTTCAACAATAGCTGAAATACTGGTGTGTTATCAATACTGTTTTAGTCACAAATCCAAAACACAGCACTGTATGGGCTAATATAAAGAAATTTAATTCCTCCCCATCCAGACAGTACATTGATTTAAGTTCCCATTTTCAATGTGTTTCACTTAAGCTGCTTTTACACAAGACCAAGAGACATGTCAGAAATACTGTATTTTTAAAATTTTTAAAATGTTTTTTCAGTCCTGACTGAAAATGGTAACTGTGTTGATCTCATGTATTTGGATTTTCCCAATGCATTTGATGTAATACCACAAAGCATTTTTATTAAAGTACTCAGAAGACACAGAATTACACAGGACACATATACAGATTAGAAACTTGATATGAAACAATGATAAAGAGAAACCACTCATTAGGAGAAGATATGAAAATCTAGATTTTTATTACTCACACACTGCATGTTTCAAATGTGTTCAGAGCAAAATAGATCAATATTTTATCCACAGTGAAATTCTAGTAGTATCTTTTAGATTCCATTCACACTAATTTTTTTCTCTTTGTGATTCTTTTCTATATACAAGTTATTGACCTTAGTTTTGCTTGTAAATGAGTCAGGGAATTTCTTCAAAACCATGCAACGTTTAGTAAATGTGAACACAAATTTGCTGGATTTGTTTACTTGCCTATTATACCTGTTTGGTAGCAGTACTAGTAATACTTGAAAAATTATTAAACAGTGACAGACACAGTCTATTATTTATATATCACAATAAAAGACACTCATATTTAGATAAATACTTGTTTTCCTTATGCTTGCATTAAAGCCTATAGTTTCAGAAAGTTGACAAAGCACCTAGCTATGACAAATTTATCTGAAAGGGCACGTAGTTAAGATTGCTATTATGCAGACGTGTTTGTTTGTCTTCTCAGATATACCAGCAGTGAGCTTTTCAACATTTCCATCGCATGTTTCATCAAAGAACACTGTCTCTACTTTTATGAGATCTTGCTCATAAGTACAGGCTATGAACTCAAAGTTTTGTACAGTCTGTGAAACTGGAAATCTGAGTGTTATCCAGCACAGCCTGATGCAGCTTTCAGCATGCCAAAGAGAACTGATAACATTCAGTTTCCTAAGGGCCAAAAGTCTGGCAGCCTAGCATTATGTGAACCTGAAGGAGACTTGTACCAGGGCACTGAGAATACACAAAATAAGTCCTGGGAGGGTGTGTCATCTTTTGAAGTAAGCATTTGCTAAAATTCATAAGTCTTTGAGAAGAGAAGCTGCTGAGACTTTTAACTTAGGACTTTTTTTTTCTTTTTTTTCTTTTCTTTTCTGCTAAAACACAAAGTAAAAATATTGTCAATAACTAAAATGAAAAACCTGCATTTTTTTCAACCTTTCTCAAGAGATAATGATAATTTCCTAATTGGATGTATGTAATTCTGCCAACACTGAGTAATTTCATTCAGCTAACTAAAGGACAGTCCTTGCTCCAAAGCACAAAAACATTAGTATTCTTCAGAGAATAAGTTGGAGGAGGTTTTGGTGGTTTCTGTTTTTTTGGTTTTGTTTTGTTTTTTAACATTCCTTACTACTATATTCTAGCTTAAGCTTTTTAAATAGTTGGTTTTTATCCCCAGAAATAGTTCATTTAGAGCTGATCACTGTCCTGGTTTCAGCTGGGATAGAGTTATTTGTCTTCCTAGTAGCTGGTACAGTGCTATGTTTTGAGTTCAGTATGTGAAGAATGTTGATAACACTGATGTTTTCAGTTGTTGCTAAGTAGTGTTTAGACTAAAGTCAAGGATTTTTCAGCTTCTCGTGCCCAGCCAGCGAGAAAGCTGGAGGAGCACAAGAAGATGGCACAGGACACAGCCAAGGCACCTGACCCAAACTGGCCAACGGGGTGTTCCATACCATGTGACGTCCCATTTAGTATAAGAACTGGGAAGTGGGGGTGGTGAATCGCCGCTCGGGGACTAGCTGGGTGTCGGTCGGCAGGTGGTGAGCAATTGCACTGCGCATCATTTGTACATTCCAAATCCTTTCATTATTGCTGTTGTCATTTTATTAGTGTTATCATTATCATTATTAGCTTCTTCTTTTCTGTTCTATTAAACCTTTCTTATCTCAACCCATGGGTTTTGCTTCTTTTCCCGATTTTCTCCCCCATCCCAGTGGGTGGCGGGGGAGTGAGTGAGCAGCTGCGTGGTGCTTAGCTGCTGGCTGGGGTTAAACCACGACAGTCCATTTTTGACACCCAACGTGGGGCACGAAGGCTTGACATAACAACAAACCTGACCAGAGCTTGTTAAAACAAATTTGTTATAAACATTCATTATATTGGTCTAATTGTCGCTGGTCATTATGTTGATTTATGTGTTCTTAGAGTTTTTGCTCTGGTTTTTAAAGTTCTGTTATGTATTACCTCGCTTGCTGTATGTAGTCCCTCTTCTGCTGCTTACCATCCGTGGGAGGTGGATTAAGGTTTTCGCTTTGATGTATTGTATAACACCGGTTTATGGTATGATAAAGTCATCAGTTGTGGGATTAATCCGGTATTTGCATTCAGCATTGTCACCTTTATACCCCGGGACCCATGTGTCGGAAACTATTACTAATTACACCATTTACCTTTCCTCCTTGGAAAACCAGTCTATGAGTGGGATACCTCTCTTCCCCTCTCCTTTCTCCTTCAGTCCAGTTACAGTGGTGTTTGAGAATTTGAAAAATTTAAATACTCTTGGGATGTTCAGACCAGCATGGTCATAGCCCTACTGCTAGAAATTAGCATGCTCCTGAATGTGGTTCAGCTCTTGTTTAAGGTTAAACAACTATTTAAGAAGTTCACCCAGAGATCTGCCCTGAGGCTGGATAATTATGAGTGGCAGGGTGTGTGGGGTAGTATGGGCAAGTACCTGGAAAAGTGGGCACCTCCAATGTTTTGGAAATTCACCCCTGAACAAGTGCAGAATCCAGAAGAACTAGTGAAATATTTGGAAAAGGTATGCTGTCACCCCAGCAGCTCCAGAGAGATACAAATCACTGCAACATGCTGGGGCCTGGCCCATGCCTATCGAGCCCTGTTTGACACCACTCAGTACCCTCAAGGGGAAGAGAAGGTCTCTGGACCTAACAACAAAATGACGAGCATTGCGGCCACCCAGACCTTGGCGACAGGCACCACGACCCCTCCAGCCCCGGTGATGAGAACTGTGGCTACCCAAACCTCAGCAACAGGCACTGCAGCCCCTCCAGACATGGCAACAAGCACTGCTGCTACCCAAACCTTGGCGACAGATGCTGTGGTTAGCCAAAACCCAGTGAGCGATACTGCAACTGAACCAGCGGACCAACCTGCTCCAGTATCAGTTGCCTCCATACAGAAAAAGAAATATACAAAAAAATCGGTTCGCTTAGCAAAAGATGAAGGTGAACGAGGGCCGCCACAGGAACAGGAGGAAGAGGCAGAACCAGAGGTAATAACCCGGTCCCTATCCTTGAGTGAGCTGCGGGATATGCGAAAAGATTTTGGCCTCCGTATAGGTGAGCATACTATCACCTGGCTTCTCCGATTCTGGGACAGTGGGGCTAATAGCTTGGAATTAGAAGGTAGGGAAGCCAAGCAGCTGGGATCACTTGCCAGGGAAGGTGGCACTGACAAGGCAATTGGAAAAGAGACACAAGCCATCAGCCTCTGGAGGCGACTCCTGTCAAGTGTGAAGGAAAGGTACCCCTTTAAGGAAGATGTTATATGTCAATCAAGCAAGTAGACCACCATGGAAAGCCGTATCCAATATCTGAGGGAACTAGCTGTGCTAGAGATGATTCATCATGACCCAGACAACCCACAATTATCCAAAGATGCAGATGAAGTCCAATGCACACGACCCATGTGGCGGAAGTTTGTATGGAGCACACCATCGTCCTATGCGAACTCACTGGTAATAATGACCTGGAAAGATGAAGAGGCACCGACAGTCAATGAAGTGGCTCACCAACTCTGTCAATATGAAGAAAATCTCTCCTCCCTACAAGCCTGCATTTCAGCTGTGGAGAAGCTGTCCAAGGATTTCCAGCAATTCAAAGAGGATATGTCCTATTCCCCACCTGTAAGGACCAATGTCTCAGCTATTAGGAGTGAGCGCTCCTCTGCCCAAGAAAAAGAATATAGAAGGTACACACTGTGAGGTGCCCTGTGGTTTTACCTATGTGATCATGGAGAGGACATGAGGAAATGGGATGGAAAACCTACCTCGGTCCTAAATGTACAGGTAAGTGAGCTGCGAGGAAAAAACACCACAAAAGGGGATTCTACCAGGAAAAAAGGCACACCAGTTTCCAAACAGAGTAGAAGGGCTGATCTTATTTCTGATCCTTTTGAAGGGACTTCTGAGCCAATTTTACGAGAAGTGAATACTGGATACTCTGACCAGAATTAGAGGGGCCCTGCCTCCAGTCAGGTGGAGGAAAGGGATAACCGGGTCTATTGGACTCTGTGGATTCGATGGCCTGGCACGTTAAACCCACAGTAGTATAAGGCTGTAGTAGACACCGGCGCACAGTGCACTCTAATGCCATCAAGTTATAAAGGGGCAGAACCCATCTGTATTTCTGGTGTGACGGGGGATCCCAAGAGTTAACTGTATTGGAAGCTGAAGTAAGCCTAACTGGGAATGAATAGCAGAAACACCCCATTGTGACTGGTCCAGAGGCTCCGTGTATCCTTGGCATAGACTATCTCAGGAGAGGGTATTTTAAGGACCCAAAGGGGTATCGATGGGCTTTTGGTATAGCTGCCTTGGAGACGGAGGGCGCTGAACAGCTGTCTACCCTGCCTGGTCTCTCTCAAGACCCTTTGATTGTGGGGTTGCTGAAGGTTGAAGAACAACAAGTGCCAATTGCTACCACAAAGGTGCACCGGCGGCATTATCACACCAACTGAGACTCTCTGATTCCCATCCACAAGTTGATTCGCCAACTGGAGAGCCAAGGAGTGATCAGCAAAACTCACTCACCCTTTAATAGTCCCATATGGCCAGTGCGAAAGTCTAATGGGGAGTGGAGACTAACAGTTGACTATCGTGGCCTGAATGAAGTTACGCCACCACTGAGTGCTGCCGTTCCAGATATGCTAGAACTTCAATATGAACTAGAGTCAAAGGCAGCCAAGTGGTATGCCACAAATGACATTGCTAATGCGTTTTTCTCAATCCCTCTGGCAGCAGAGTGTCATCCACAATTTGCCTTTACTTGGAGGGGTGTCCAGTACGCTTGGAATCGATTGCCCCAGGGGTGGAAACACAGCCCCACCATTTGCCATGGACTAATCCAGACTGCACTGGAAAAAGGTGAAGCTCCGGAACACCTGCAATACATTGATGACATCATTGTATGGGGCAACATGGCAGAAGAAGTCTTTGAGAAAGGGAAGAAAATAATCCAAATCCTTCTGAAAGCCAGTTTTGTCATAAAAGAAAGGTCAAGGGACCTGCACGGGAGATCCAGTTTTTAGGAATAAAATGGCAAGATGGACGTCGTCAGATCCCAATGGACGTGATTAACAAAATAGCAGCTGTGTCTCCACCAACTAATAAAAATGAAACACAGGCCTTCTTAGGTGTCGTGGGCTTTTGGAGAATGCATATTCCAAATTACAGTCTCATTGTAACCCCTCTCTATCAAGTGACCCAGAAGAAGAATGATTTTAAATGGGCCCCTGAGCAACAACAAGCCTTTGAACAAATTAAACGGGAGATTGTTCATGCAGTAGCTCTTGGGCCAGTCCAGGCAGGACAAGATGTTATAAATGTGCTCTATACTGCAGCCGGAGAGAATGGAGCCTCTGGCAGAAAGCACCTGGGGAGACCCGAGGTCGACCCCTGGGGTTTTGGAGTCGAGGATATCGAGGATCCAAGGCTCGCTATACTCCAACTGAAAAAGAGATATTGGCAGCATATGAAGGAGTTCAAGCTGCCTCAGAAGTGGTTAGTACTGAAACACAGCTCCTCTTAGCACCCCGACTGCCAGTGCTGGGCTGGATGTTCAAAGGGAGGATCTCCTCTACACATCACGTGACTGACGCCACGTGGAGTAAGTGGATTGCACTGATCACACAATGGGCTCTCATAGGAAACCCCAGTCGCCCAGGAATTTTAGAAGTGATCACAGACTGGCCAGAAGGCAAAGATTTTGGAATGTTGCCAGAGGAGGAGATGAGACATGTTGAAGAAGCCCCGCTGTATAATAAACTGCCAGAAAATGAGAGGCAATATGCCCTGTTCACTGACGGATCCTGTTGCACTGTGGGAAAGCATCGGAGGTGGAAGACTGCTGTATGGAGTCCTACACGACAAGTTGCAGAAACTGCTGAAGGAGAAGGTGAATCGAGTCAGTTTGCAGAGGTGAAGGCCATCCAGTTAGCATTAGATATTGCTGAAAGAGAAAAGTGGCCAGTGCTTTATCTCTATATTGACTCATGGATGGTGGCAAATGCCCTGTGGGGGTGGTTACATCAATGGAAGCAGAGCAACTGGCAGCGCAGAGGTAAACCCATTTGGGCTGCCGCACTGTGGCAAGATATTGTGTCCTGGCTAAAGAATCTGGTTGTAAAAGTACGTCATGTAGATGCTCACGTACCCAAGACTCGGGCCACTGAAGAACATCAAAACAACCAATAGGTGGATCAGGCTGCCAAGATTGAAGTGGCTCAGGTGGACCTGGACTGGCAACATAAGGGTGAGCTATTTATGGCTCGGTGGGCCCATGATACTTCAGGCCATCAGGGAAGAGATGCAACATATAGATGGGCTCGTGACCGAGGGGTGGACTTGACCATGGACACTATTGCACAGGTTATCCATGAATGTGAAACATGTGCTGCAATTAAGCAACCCAAGTGGTTAAAGCCCCTGTGGCATGGAGGGCGATGGCTGAAATATAAATATGGGGAAGCCTGGCAGATTGACTATATCACACTCCCACAAACTTGCCAAGGCAAGCGCTATGTGCTTACAATGGTGGAAGCAACTACCGGATGGCTGGAAACATATTCTGTACCCCATGCCACCGCCCGGAACACTATTCTGGGTCTTGAAAAGCAGGTCTTGTGGCAACATGGCACCCCAGAAAGAATTGAGTCAAACAATGGCACTCGTTTCTGAAACAACCTCATAGACACCTGGGCCAAAGAGCATGGCATTGAGTGGGTGTATCATATCCCCTATCATGCACCAGCCTCTGGGAAAATTGAGCGATACAATGGACTGTTAAAGACTACATTGAGAGCAATGGGGGGTGGAACTTTCAAACATTGGGATACACATTTAGCAAAAGCCACCTGGTTAGTCAATACCAGAGGATCTGCCAATCGGGGTGGCCCTGCCCAGTCAGAATTTTTATGTACTGTAGAAGGGGATAAAGTCCCTGTAGTGCACATAAAAAAATATGTTAGGGAAGACAGTCTGGGTTACTCCTGCCTCAGGCAAAGGTAAACCCATTCGTGGGATTGCTTTTGCTCAAGGGCCTGGGTGCACTTGGTGGATGATGCGAAAAGATGGGGAAGTCCAATGTATGCCTCAAGGGGATTTGATTTTAGGTGAGAATAGCCAGAATTGAACTGTATGATATTAGTTGCTATATAACCCTGCTACTGTATGTTATCATTACTATAATTGTTATATGCTATATCCATAGTACTATAGTAAGAATCACTTAGATTAAGCAAGAAAGGACTGTGATAAAACTGAGCAAAGCGCAGTAGTGATGGAATCAGAACTGACTCCAGCATGCAACAATCCAATGGTGCACATCATCCTCCTGCTGCGTCAAATGTCACCGGCTCGTCACACCGCACTGAATCCAGTTCTGCTCTACCGACCGAGAGGACTTTGCACCACCCCTCCTCCCCAGAAAGACTGGTATGACAGATGGAGCCCAGAGTCGGGAATTAAATGAACTCAACGAACATTTTATGAACATGACCCATAAACTAAAGGAATGATATCTCTGTGTGTGTATACATATATACATATCTATATATATCGTTGTTCATATGTCTCAAAGGGACGGAAAAGGTGATGATGATTGACCAGGACGTAACTAAAGGTATGGGAACTGAGCATGATGTCAATGGTATAGAATAAGGGGTGGATACTGTCCTGGTTTCAGCTGGAATAGAGTTAACTGTCTTCCTAGTAGCTGGTACAGTGCTATGTTTTGAGTTCAGTATGAGAAGAATGTTGATAACACTGATGATTTCAGTTGTTGCTAAGTAGTGTTTAGACTAAAGTCAAGGATTTTTCAGCTTTCTCGTGCCCAGCCAGCGAGAAAGCTGGAGGGGTACAAGAAGATGGCACAGGACACAGCCAGGGCACCTGACCCAAACTGGCCAATGGGGTATTCCATACCATGTGACGACCCATTTAGTATAGGAACTGGGAAGTGGGGGTGGTGAATTGCCACTCGGGGACTAGCTGGGTGTCGGTCGGCAGGTGGTGAGCAATTGCACTGCGCATCATTTGTACATTCCAAATCCTTTCATTATTGCTGTTGTCATTTTATTAGTGTTATCATTATCATTATTAGCTTCTTCTTTTCTGTTCTATTAAACCTTTCTTATCTCAACCCATGGGTTTTGCTTCTTTTCCCGATTTTCTCCCCCATCCCAGTGGGTAGGGGGGGAGTGAGTGAGTGGCTGCGTGGTGCTTAGTTGCTGGCTGGGGTTAAACCACGACAATCACCTAGCATGAAAACATTTGGAGGAGGGGTAAGACCCTGCCACAGTTACGGATAACAGAAAAAAAACCCACAACAATAACAACAAATTCTCATCAACTTCATTTATTTTGCTGACCTGATCATCATTGCCTTTGTTATTCCCCAGCTCTTTTATTCTTAAGTACAAAATTAATTCCAGATGGGTTTGAAGAATTAAACTTCAAAGTAAAAAAAAACCAAAAACTAACAAACATGTCTCTATGACACATGAAAAAAGTACTCAAGGAAATCACATTCATGTAAGCTAAATCTTCAGATGTTTTTTTCTCTCCACATACAGCCACTAGATTATACCTGCTGCCCTGTGACTTGAAGGACAACTTTTAGTACTGCTATGGCCCTCCATTTGTAATAGCCTATTTTGAACAATATTAGTTGTTATGCCACTGACAAAGACTTTTCTTTGCCTACTTCTTTACTAATGCAGCCCTTTTTTTGGGGTGTGCCTGCAATCTCCTGAAACATAAAGAGTTCCCCATAGCTTGAATGAGCCAGTATAGATAAGAATGCAGGTATTAAATTTAATCCAAGAATTGGAGGTAACCATAGTGATATCTTTTCTTAATTTACCTTACAACTTCTGCTTTCTGAATTTATGGGACACCAGCAAGCTTAGTTCATTCAGATGTTGTCATAAGGTCTGAAAGGAAACTCATATTGTCATCTTGGTGAGGAATAGCTGTTTTTCTTGCTATTTGACTTTGAGCCAACAGACTTTATATGTCCCGTTTTCTGCTCCATTGCCCATTTACACATTTTAATTTCTATAGGATCTCTTCAAAACTTAAAAAATTAAATAGATGCATATCCCTCATCACCTTATTCCACTCCATTGCCTTCTTATTATCATACTAATTGATTACTTGTTGGGTGTATAACTGAAGCAAAGCATGATAATAATTCATCTCCTTCTTTCATATAAGATGTAAATTAGGGCAATAAAACATATTTCACCAGATCAGAATCAGTCTTTAAAGAGATAGTGAAATGTGCTGGCCTCTTTGACCTTCACGGAGATGGATTTCATCTACTGTTCCACACTATAGAGAAAACATATGCAGAGACAACAGAAGTTCTGTCACCAAAATAGTGTATTTTTATCATATTTTTTAAAAATGAATTAAAAAAAGCCTTTTGGTGTTATATGATGAGTCAATTTTCCCTGTACAGTCAGTCCTTGGTCCTTTTGCTGAGGCATCATGTAGGTGCCAATTAGTGTCAGTTTCATTACACTAGAAATTTCCCTTATATGGCTTACCAGCACTGCAGATACACTCAGCTCATTCACTAGCTGCAGAAAGGTCAGGAAACATCATCCCTGAAGAGCCAGTAGGCAGTGACAGGTTTGGTCAGACAGGCCACACAGCATTGGAATCCATGTCTTCATAAAGAAAGTCTATAAACACTTACTAGGAACGTATGTTCTTTGTTTCCATTTAATGACAACTCACTAAAAACATGTCAGCCATGAGGTGAAAGAGTCAACCCACTCTTTCAATGAATATAGTTGTATGATTTACTGCTAAGAATGTAAGACTTTGCTTGCAAAAAAATATAATGGAGCAAAATGTACTGGTAAAGCTTTCCCAGTCCACTAATTTATTCAGTGACCTTGTAAAATTACTTGACCTTTTAGCTTCTGTTTTCAGAATGCCTTCACAGACTCTTCTCCACTGTTTTTTGACAAGAGACTATGAGTGTAAGGGTTTTTACTTTATGTTAGCAAAACTTGTGGTTCATTACCAATATAAGTAACCATAAAAAATTAAATAGTATTTTAATTGTACTATAAAGAATGGAAAGATAAGAAAACAGAAATAATTATACAGGTACTACAATACATACAAATATTTTATTAGAAGCAATACACTTGCAACATATGTCGACAAAATAAGAGTAGGCATTAGATGAAGATGTACATTATGTTCCAAATTAATTTCTTTTGGGCCCAATTATTGAAAATCTATCCATTCTGTTTAGTATATGTCTCTTGCAACAACTTATCTGGATTTTTGTCTTTCATATTTTATGATTACACAAGCTCTTGTCATTTGTTCTGGATCCTGAGTTGTACATTTTAGAGGATTTCCAATTTTGAGAGCATGTGTTAGAACATGTACTTCAACCTAGCAACCGTCAAATGTCTCTTTTATGAATTTGTAGGGTTTTGAGAATACAGTTTAAATATAGTTAAAATCTGGACTTAACCATAAAAACACCAGGGAAGAAGCTTACGCTACGGTATACATCCTCAAGAGGTGGTGTTCAATTTGATCAGTTCAAATTTTCAGAAAGATGAGAGCTTTATAGCCCCTTTTTTTCTGCTCATTTATGATTCTAACACTGGTCATTAAGATGCATGTAAACTGCTTCGATTATGGGGTAAAGGGCTATACCCCCTCTCTCTCCCAACACCAAATGTAGCTGCAGGCTTGAAACTTGACCTGTTTTATGTATCTTATGTTTATGTCTCCCACCAGTAATAATCACTTTGGTAATCAGCTGTGGCCACTGACCACACTTCTGTGGTAGACTACTGGCACACCCAGTACAGTAACTGCCAGTTACTGTGGTGCTGGAATGAAAAGAGATGTATTTGCTTCTTAGCATAGCAAGTTGACAAATGCAAGCAATTTTAGTCATGTGGCAAATTTATTTTCTTTTTAAATTGCTGAAAATACACTGTTTTAACCTGAAAATGTCTCCCAAATATACAGATTGAAGACCAGGTAAACAAAACTTAATATTCCCCCAAAGAAGAGAATTAGAATACTTGTTTCTATAGAAAATACTAGCTTTATCATTTTTTAACAGCTGTTAGTCTAAATACAGCGCTCACTGCTAGCTCTTTCTTCTCTCTGAGAGTACATACATACATATTTTCAAGATTATATTTATAATTATCTTCTGCTATGTATGTTTCCCAGTGTGTCCTCTTGCTTTTCACTGTAATGGCACTTAAAATTAATTGAGCACTTTTGCTGTCAGTTGCTGCAGGAGTACATGAGAGGATATATTTGGTTGTCTTTGGTCTGCCTTTGCTATTCACTGCCTTCACAGATCAGACAAAACATGAAATTAAAATTAAAATTATGTGATTTAACTTATCATACAAGTGTTAAGGAGCTTATGATATCCTTCTGCTCAAAATATACTTTTCTGAAGTTATAGAGTAAAAGAAAGCCCTAAAAATATTGCTTCTTATTATCTACAAGAAGAAAATGAAAGAAGTAACCCATTATTTTATTATGAGTCTAGTTAAAGTACTAAATCAGATACTGGTACCTTAAAAATACATTTGACACATGTTTTTATTCCTGTGAAATCATTGCTATTTCAGGATTCATGTAGAGATTTATCCTCTAACCTTCACTATCCATGAACAAATAAAAATTTCTACTAAAATTTGCTTCAGATGGAGTATCTTTGGCAAAGGTATTCAGTAGCAGTGAGACCATAGTGTTAGAAATTTGTTAGAGATTCTATTCTTTTTCATTGTCCTATAAACAGCTGCAACATGGTACAATAACTCAGAATATTTTAACTTCCTTAAAACTGTAGGTGCAGTTTGATTTTTTTTTTGTCAGCAAACAACATTTTAGTACTATTGAACCATCCTTATGTGTTGTTCCCAGTGTGTGCTGTTTTTCTCCCTGGGTTTCCTTATGTTACAACTTAAAAAGAATATTTTAATTACTGTTTTATTTACTAATCTAATTTTCTTCTTCATAAGAGAACAAAAGTTGTCCATACCTGTGATGGTAGAGAGCCCCTGGGAAAAGCAGTGGTTGTGGAGAGACTCAACAGCAGTACAGTGAAATGCCTGTCTTGCTTGTAGCTTCGGAACCAGTTTGTGCAAGAAGACCAGGAGTGGTCCAATGGGCTGAATGAGCTGGTGCCCACAATGAATCTTAGAAAGGTGAATTCATCCCATAAAATGCTAATGCAGAGCACAAGAAGAATCAAGTCAGGAAATGGAAACACTTCCTTTCTATATGATAGGAACTAGAAATTTAAAAAATAATGTAAGTTCATAAATGGAAGTTTCACTTTCATCATGGAGCCAGAGCATGACTGAAGCCTTGTTGGCTATGTCTAGCAGTAAAGGACAATGAAATGCACCTGTATTTCCTTCTGCTTTCTCAGTTCAAATATACAGTAGGAAGTAACAAGGAGATACTGTGTTTATTCTTGATGTTACTTTACGCTTTACTATGACTTTTTTTGGCAAACTACTCAGGAACCATTTTCATTCTAGGACATGTCAGAGTGTTTTAGAAGACTGTACTGCATTGTACTGAATCACGATGATGCTGTAAAGTGGCTGATGTTGTCAACATTTACTTCCTTTATGGACTTTTGCCACATTAATTAACTTCTTTAGAAGTATTCACATTTTTCAGGCATATTTTTGGACAAGTAATTCTGTTCTTGTTTAAGCAAGGAAAGCTGTAAAGACAGCTCTAACATTTCTTTTTAGTTGTATGATTTGATCCTGGTTGTTCTGATCTAAATTCCTGCGTGGTATATGTTCTATGATTCTCAGATTCATGAAAATAAATAGATAGCTAGACAGATAGGTAGATAAATAGATAAATACACAAAGATATGTTGGCTTCCTAGTGCCCTGCCAGAACTTCATTATTCACACTTAACCTACATTTCTTCCCATCAGGAAGCTAGTCTGAGTTCTTTATACATTGATTGAACTTTATGGAACTGTTATTTATGATCAGGTTAAATACTGTGCCCCTCTTTCCCTATTCACATAATTTCAACAGAGGACAAAGCATTCAGGCTAAGACCTTTACTAAAGGATTCTTTGTTCTAGTATATTTTTCTCCAGTGGGGAAAAGTGCAATCCCTCCACTCCTAGCAATTTGTTGTCTTCTTTGGTGGTTCCAAGAGCAACGGTGAAACACTGAGCTTTGTTTTGAAGAGCAACAACTCTTTACAGTGGGAAAAAACCAATAACTAAAAACCAAAAGTTTAAAGAAATCAAGTAAACATTAGGAGCACAGAACTTTAAACTACAGCAGGAAAAGATAAATACATGAAGAAGCAAGAATCATTGGGGAGAGAAATTATAAACACAGAGAGTAAAAAAATAGTAATTATTTCATATTTTCAGAAACTGAAAATAAAGAGAAAAAAAGCCTGACCTCGGTTTCAGAGAAACTTCTTGTAGCTTGGGCTCATAAGTGTGTGTTGGATTTATTGACAGACTCTTTTATGAATAGATAAGGTATTTTTTCTTCTAGAAAGCCACTGACTGATTCATGGAGCATACTGTTATTGACCTTAAGTGTGACCATTTTTTCAAATCCTTCTCAGGGCTATGGGAGCTGAATCATCACATTTGGTTCCTTTAAGTGGAAATTATCACGCATAAATAAACAGAACATTGTCTTGTTTAGCAGTTTATTAGTTTGGATGTATGAGAAACATAAGTACCTTATCAATACATACGTTATTGTTGTAGTTTAATCCCAGCTGGCAACAAAGCACCACGAGGCCCGTCTGTCCTGGTTTCAGCTGGGATAGAGTTAATTGTCTTCCTAGTAGCTGGTACGGTGCTGTGTTTTGAGTTCAGTATGTGAAGAATGTTGATAACACTGATGTTTTCAGTTGTTACTAAGTAGTGTTTAGACTAAAGTCAAGGATTTTTCAGCTTCTCATGCCCAGCCAGCGAGAAAGCTGGAGGGGCACAAGAAGATGGCACAGGACACAGCCAGGGCACCTGACCCAAACTGGCCAATGGGGTATTCCATACCATGTGACGTCCCATCTAGTATAGGAACTGGGGGGAGTGGGGGCAGGGGATCACCACTCAGCGACTAGCTGGGTGTCGATTGGCAGGTGGTGAGCAATTGCACTGCATATCATTTGTACATTCCAATCCTTTCATTATTGCTTTTGTCATTTTATTATTGTTATCATTATCATTATTAGTTTCTTCTTTTCTGTTCTGTTAAACCGTTCTTATCTCAATCCATGAGTTTTATTTCTTTTCCCGATTTTCTCGCCCATCCCACTGAGGCAAGGGGGGAGTGAGTGAGTGAGCGGCTGCGTGGTGCTTAGTTGCTGGCTGGGGTTAAACCATGACACCGTCACTCACTTGTCCCCCATGGTGGTATGGGCAGGAGAAAATATAACGAAAGTCTCACGGGTCAAGATAAAGACAAGGACAATCACTCACCAATTACCATCACGGTCAAAACAAACAGGTTCAACTTGGGGGGAAAAAAAAACCCAAAATCAATTTCTTTTGTTACTAATCCAGTTAGAGTAGGATAATGAGAAATAGAACCAAGTTTTAAAAACACTTTCCCCCCCCACCTCCCTCCTTGTCGAGCTCAACACCACTCCTGATTTTCTCTACCTCCTCCCCCCACCAGCAGCGCAGGAGGACAGGGAATGGGGGTTGTGGTCAGTTGATCATGTGTTGTTTCTGCCGCTCCTTCCTCCTCAAGGGGAGGATTCCTCACTCTTCCCCTGCTCCACCGTGGGGTCCCTCCCATGGGAGACTGTTATCCACAAACTTCTCCAATGTGGGTCCTTCCCACAGGCTGCAGTTCTTCATTAATTGCTCCAGCATGGGTCCCTTCCATGGGCTGCAGTTCTTCAGTCACAGACTACTCCAACAAGGGCTTTCCTATGGAGTCATGGCCATCTTTGGGGGTGTCTCCCTGCTCTGGCGTGGGGTCCTCCCTGAGCTGCAAGTGGGCATCTGCTCCCCTGCTCACCTCCATGGGCTGGGGGGGGACAGCCTGCCGTCTCACCACAGGCTGCAGGGGCATCCCCTCCTCTGACTCACCTCCTACCCCTCCTTCTTCACTGACCTCGGTGTCTGCAGAGGGGTTCCTCTCACATTCTGATCCCCCTACTCACTGCAGGTTCCCCTTCTTAAATCTGTTCTCCCAGAGGCACTACCACTGTTGCTGATGGGCTCGGCCTTGGCCAGAGGCTGGTCCGACTTGGAGCTGCCTCTAGCAGCTACTCACAGGACCCACCCCTGCAGCCTCTCCCCTGCTACCAAAATCCTACCACAGAAACAAAATACAGTTATGTTGACCCATCAAAATAGGGACTGTTTGTATTTTACATATTTGTTCTTCCACATTTTTATATCTGCTTTTGTTTTTCCAGGCATTTACTCATTTCTATTTTATATTCACTGACATATTGCCCAGGTATGTAAAGAGAAAATAGAGGCTCAAACATTTCAGTTTTGACACGTCTGAAAGGCAAACTATCCCAATATCCAGAAATTTTGATCATGTTATCACTATCTAACCTTCACTTTTGTAACTCCATTAACTTCTGAAGATGAAAGGTATTGAAGAAAATGAAAAGGTGTAGCTGAGATAAGTTAAAGTAATAATGGAAGATAAAAATAAATCATTCAGCCAAGGATCCACTGTTAAAATAATACCAGTCAATATCATTATCTTCCCCACCTTTTCCTCTCAGATCCTTCCTTCATTATTTCTTTATCTTCCTAACTTCCATAGTTGCTCTTTCTTTGGATTCTATCCATCCTTCAAAGATCATGTTGTCATTTCTCCTTGTCTCAGCTAACTAAAGTTACTGTTTTGCCTTCCTTACCCAGCCTGTCCCAGACTTAATACAATTTTACTCTGTCTTCTGTTCCAACAATGTGATGATGAGTTTCCTTGTACTTGACTGAGATTTCACTCCATTTTTTCCTTGACATCCTACCCTACTTTTTGGTCTTTAAACTATTCACTTTGTCTTCTTGTCTACTTTTCTCCAATGCCTTTGATTGTTCCTCCACTTTATGACTTTAAGAGTGGTAAAGAATTTTGCCCTCCTCTGCCTCTTTTCTTTCTCAAGACTTTATAACCCTGTCAATATAACATTTCCCACCTCTCTGGAATGATCATTTGCTACTTAGTTTCTTACCTCTTTCTTCCACTCTATTTTCATTCTCTTGACAAGACCCTTGTATTTTTGTTGCTTGCTTTCTCTTACTTGTCCAAACAAGAGGATGAATGTACAGTGTAGTTTATGGTATTCTTAAGAAATGTTAACTGTACAAGTTCATTCTGCATTGTCTTAACTGCAACTCCAACCTCATAGTTTTTGACTAGAGTAACACATAAAAAGATATCAAAGTTCTAACAGTTGATTATTTGCATAATTCAGTTGCAGAGTATCTTTCAAATATAATAAGTTGTCTCAAAGAGAGTTCTAATCTTGCATTCATGTTTAGCCTAATATGCATTTAAGATAAAGTAAAAAGTGCATAATGCAGTTCAGTACAGGAAACAGAGAGAATTCTAGCTGAAACATTTAACCAGAATTTCAAACTATCTGCACACAAAGAGAAAAGACTTGGGTTCTTATCTGAAGGTCAGGAGTATCACACAGAAGTGTTCACAGTCTAAAGCTCCCTCAACATGTCTTCACTGTAGCTGTATGACTATTTCAGGCAAAGTCAAACAAGTGAGTTTAAATCACTGTTTTGTAGCTTAAAACAAACTATTTCTTCTGAAAAGAAATGGCTAATGTGCAGTATATACCTTCACATCATCAATCCTTAGATCTTGGCTGAATCCTGTTGTAGGTTGGTTAACTAACTATGGGAGGTACTAAAAACAGTTTAGATGAAGAGTTCTCATGAAGCTGGTTACAGATGGCTTTGAGCTGAAGAGCAGGCAGTTCCTTCCTGTCGTTGAGTTTTATTTATTTTTATTTATCCTGCTTAGGCAAGGTGATTTAATCATCATTCCATGGCCAGACTTGATGTTTGGCAAGTGTTGATGAGCTTACTAAGTGGTGACAGGTAGCTATGACTGAAACTTAATTGATTGCATACACATATACTAAGAATTTATTCTGTAAACTTTAATAATGCTAAATTACCCTTACTGCAAAACAGTCTTTCTTCCTTTTCTCTCCTTAACTATTGACACTTCATCTTTCTGGTCATCCCTGCTTGTCATCCAAATCATCGTAGGCTCTTGTCTTGGACTGCCACTGGTTGTTGAATTCTTTGTAAAAGTGATCATCTAATAGAAACTGTATCTTTCACAAAATGAATTGTCCTGGTTCAAACTTTCAGCCATAACGAAGGATTGTCATTCTCATTCTCAGTGTGCCCATACATTGCCACACATTGACACCTTCATGTTCTTCCATGTCTGAATATCACTGCTAGGTTAGGAGCTATGGTTAGAAGTTAAAGCCTGATACTACCTCACATTGTTTTTGCCTAAATTGTAGTAAAGATGTAGTGTTCATTAGCAATTCCATTATATTATATTATATTACACTAGTACATTATCAAATTGTTACAGGAATTTTGACTTTCCATGTCCCACCAGAGATTTTTGTAAGTTTGGTAATATATCACAGGCTACTAAAACGCATTGTGGAAAATCAAGACACACACCTGAAAGTGTTATTTTTTAAAAGGCTATAAAAGTCAATCAAATCTATTTTTGTGAATATAAAATTGGAGGTGATTAAAAATATTTATTCTTTTGTATAGTAGAATGAATTGATTGTTGCTATTTTTAATGTGTGCCCTGACACAATACTTTTGGGATCAAAAAAACTGTTCATATGCAAATAGTAATAATGCCAACCTGCTTTCCAAGGAAGTCTTTTTTCACATTCCATTCAGTTCTGTGAAGGCTGAAGAGAGTGATAGTTTGTTATCATTAAAAATGTCACAAAAGGTGTAGAATTTGTCTGATGTAATGAAAACTAAATTGATTTTAGTTTCTTTGGAGGTATCATGTAACTTTGTTAGCCTGTCAGAGTTTTCAAAATGGAAATAGGTTTGCTGTTCTACTTTACCTGATTAGTCTGTCTTTACAGCCTCTGTCTTAGTCAACAGTTTCTCTAAGATCATTGTGACAGATTTAAAGTTCACTATAAGTCTTTAGAAGTGGTGTGTGATCTACCTTTCAGTCTGAATTCTGAAATTAAAATATAATTCAAAAGTTTACAGGCTGGGAGATGAGTTAGTGCATTATTGGAAATGCATCTTTGGACTACAGAGGGTGGAGACAGAGTTGTATATCTTCCATATTTAAAAGGCAAAGAGTGGGCTTGTCTACCACTTCCACTTACCAGGTATTTTTGTCAAGGAAGGAAACCTAAGATGTAAAGAAGGTATGACAGCAAAAGACAGAGCCTTTTAAAAAGGATGATTTCCAAAGAAGAATCAGATTTGCAGCAAACAGGTAATTTCTCTCAAGTGAAATTAAGATGAGGGTGAGAACCCAGAAACAACTGGGATGGATGAAGTGGGTCTGCCTTGGTTACTCTAGTCAACAGACCACCTGATAGGTAAAAATGAGGCCTTTTCATGTTAATTTATTCTCCTTGAAATGCCTATTGAAGTACTCTTCAAAACACAGTGATGCCACAGAAACCTGAAGATTGTGAGCTTGCAGGGTGGGAGGTGAATCATATGCATCCACACCTAGAATGCTATATCCACAGTAGAAGTGATTGGTCCATTGCCCAGGTATTTAGCCTGAGAGTGGGAGAAGACTCTTTTATACAAAATAGGAATAATCCCAGTTCCAGCAGAAAAAAAAGGCAGAGAACGTAATGACTGAAAGGATTTCTGAGGAGATCTGAAAAGGAAGGAAGTGTAATTCTGAACCACTGTATTGGTGGCACTAGTAAGATTGTGTTTGCTTTGAGTTACCAGGTGTAAAAACATTTTGCCCTATTATTTTTCATAATTCTGTATTTATTTGCTTTTATGTTTTATTCATTGATATTAGATAAATTATCAGAATCATGGAAAAAGATTAAGAAGCAGAAAACAAGATGAGTCAGCTGATAGAGGTAGACAGGGGAGGAAGAAAAAAAAAAGAAAGAAGAAACAGCTGAACTCTTACGACATGTCAAGACATAGCTAATGTGTTTGCTTTTTCCTACACATATTTTCTGTATTGGGGAAAAAAAAGAAGAAGAAAATTTCTTCCAGATACCAGGGAGCACATCAGAAGGATACTAAGATTTCTGGGTAAGCATATTGGACATCAAGCAAACTTGTCTAGCAGACATTTTTGTAATGAAGTAACTACTTCTTGTTTGTAAGGATGTGGCAGTACAGCAGATATTAATCAGGGTCAAATTTTGTTTCAAGTTTGTGAAAGCCATGTGCAGCTAAAAGTAAGTAATTATTGTTCATCTTAGGAAGAAAAAGCTGGCAAGATGCCATAGTGGCAATGTGATTCCCTTGTGGCTGATGACTGCAATGACAGTTTTTGTATCTGTTAGTCTCCTGACTGTGCTAAGGTTTGGGTAGACCTTCAGTCTTCTGAGGTTATACTGCCCAAGCCTTATTGTTTCAATTCAAATTTTTTTTTTTTTTTACTTACATCAATTTAATGCATTCTAAACCACTTTTTAGAACATATACACAGTATTTCTTTTCTAAGAGTTTGTAGTAAGAAAAATCTGTGAAGGGTATCTAATCTCAGAGGACTCTTGTCAGTGGCATACATATCATATTTCATATTGGAAACAATAGTGAGCTGCTTGTTGTACTGAAGGAGGGTTCTGGGATGCAACAGACACCAGGAAGCACTCAGGGACACAATTAAAACGGATGTAATTCATCACCTGGGAAAACCTCTGTGCTGAACGCTTTGCAATACTATCTAGCAATTGTGATGTGCAGACAAAAGCAAAATGTACATCTAGAGGAAAAAATTCCAATCACACCAGCAGAATGCAGCAGATGATTGGTTGTTAGTATTTCAAAGTGACAATGTGTGATGTAGGAAGAGAAGTTATATGCAATATTTCCATTTTTAGGCTTGACCCTAATAAGACCACAAAATAGTAATATAGTCATATACTTCTGTAGCTTTATTTCCTTTTACAGCTCTGATGGACTGATCATAACCCACTCAACCCAGAAAGTATCACAAATATGGACAATAGCATACACAATAAACTTGTAGAAGTATTTGATTTCCCTTGGAACAAATGGGAGATAGCTCTTGATTCTAATACTCAGTAGGTAGACGTAAAAAGAGACTTTGCTGTTGCTACTTCATGTTGAGGTTTAAAGTAGCCTGAGATAATGCTTAGATTTGCCATGTGGTGCATGGGGAGAGAGGTGTACTTTAAAATATGATTCACATCTTCTAGGGTGCAAAGTAGGAAATGCTGAAAGAAGGAGACCAGTTGAAAATCTGGTACTTTTCAAGATCTAGATGTTGAATGCTAACTCTGAGAAAATGAAAGCGTATTTTGTGCCTGGGTTCAGGAAAGGAAAGACCATGTACACAATAGCCTACAGATGTTAATAGCCAGGGCACATTTGCCCCAGAAACAGGTCTGTATTTATGGCCATTATGGAGCTTATTTTTCATGTGAGTTGGGGATGAAGACAGAGCTACAACAGCATGCAGTCTGGTGGTACAAACACTTTTAAAGCTATGAATATGTGATGATCATCCTACCAAACCATGGGGACCACAGAAGCTGAAAGGGAAAAAACTGGAGCAAGGTCAAAAATGGGTTGGTGGTAGAAATGTGGGGTTGTGCAACTTGGGAGGAAGCATGGGAGGAGTGGGCAGGTGCTGTAACAGGGCGTGAAGCACTGCACCTCAGGCTCCCTGTAAGTCCAATTTCTCAGCAAGTCTTGGCTGAGTTACTTCTGACACCTCTGGGCTCCTTCTGATGTTGTCAGGTTTGCCCAAGACTTGGTCCATGCACAGGAGGAAGAGCTCTCCATACACTGAATGCTGGGCCCTAGGGCCAGTCCAAGCTGCTAAGATAAGAGACCAGGTGGTAAAAAAAAGACCAGGAGTTAAAAAAGGATGTGAAGGCTCCCTTCCACCAATTTTCCTGAGGCATGATAAATACTATTCTTTCCAGTCCGTATCCTTAAATGAACATTAACCAAATATGGTTATTATCTAGTTCAAATTCCTGTTCTGAGACGTTCAAAACAGAGTAATTTATTATAAGAAAACTTCTTCTCCAGCATCAGAAAGATTACTTTATGTCAACAGATGATGCATTCTCATCCCCTGCAGAATCTAGCTAGACTGGTAATTTTTCAACAGAACTAATCGTCACACAAATTTGGTAACAAAGTACTACTTTTGTGGCTAGGAGGCCTTTACAAGCTGCAACATTCTATGCATATCTGATATAAAATAAATCCCTTTTATGGACCAAATACAAGCTGTATTTGGTGTTATTTGACAAGATTGTTTGACCATACATCAGTCATTCCATAAAAAACCCAACAGCCCACCTACAGTTCAAAGATTGTAACTGGGATAATTTACCAAAGGTTGGCAGATTCCCTCCGTCCAATCTACTCACACAATTTTAAGGTGAACTGTGTTGCCTAAACACCTCACTGTGAATTGCACTCTTGCCTCAGCAGAGGGGCATTACTGGAAAACTAGAGGGAAGGGGCCAGAACTACAAGAAAAATGGAGTGATGAATTGGTGTAAAAATAACAGAAAAAGAAATCATGATAATTTGAATTATCTTAAATAATTTTCCCTAGGAAGCTGGAATACTGCCAGCTGAGACCCACAAGGGCTTAAACACATACAAATTGTGAAAAACAACTATGCTATCTCAAAGAAACCTAGATCACTAGATCCTGAGAGAAGCTGGTCTACCTCTACATTTAAATGTGTTTATTTGTTTTTAAAAATGAAAGCCTGCAAACATTGTTTGTGATATGCCAAGGCTTATACATTATTCAGGTTAATTTTTTCTTACTGGGAGAGAATCATTTTACTTATGATATAAAACAGCGCACATGGTAACTATACTTCGTGTTATTCTGTGCTTCCAGGGCACTTGAAGTCTTATTTTCCTAAACACTCTTTGTATCGTTATTCATATGTAGATAAAATTATGGCCGTGGATGAATTCTGTCAAAACCAGTAAATTAACCCTGTTCCATTGATGGCTGTCCATAATACACCAAACTTTCATATACATTAACAGCTGTCATTTACTAAACAAATTCAGATGTTCTGCAATTCATCTAGCTACAGCTAACATCTGAAGCCATTTATGTTACATGACTATCAGGACTAGGAGCAGTCTCACTATTAACTTTGTAGGTATAGCACTTCAGAATGAGTAATCCCATAACAGAAAATTACCAAGAGAAATGCTGAAAAGCTCTAGGTTAGATCTAATATCATTGTGCTTTCAACTGCTGCTAAATGTGTAGTTATGTATAGGTATTACAGTAGATATGTACCTATTATACAAAAATGCATAGCCATTAGTTAAAAACCTGTAACTGGTGCCCCTTAAAGTGCTACCCAGAAAATTTAATGGGCTTATGTCCTGATCCAATATCGGGGAGGGTTCTTAAATGATCCCAAGAGCGAGATTAAGACACAAACGAGGTCAGATGCCGTACAACCTTGTAAGTTTTATTTCCCGTAACAACTGATAATAGCAACATGACAGAGGGAAGAGGAAAGGAAAAAGGCAGACCTAAGCAAGAAAATGGAAGAGATGCAGCAAGATTAGTTACCACCACCACGAATCCAGTGACGTCCCGTTGGCTTGGTCTTGGTGCAGGTGATGGGGTAAGCTCCAAGCTCCATCAGAGAGATGATGTCAAAATCCCAGCTCCAAGTGCTGACTTTTTTGAGAGAGGAGCACGCAGTCCTTTTATTGTCCCAGTCCCCACAATTTCTCCGAAGAGCCCGCCCATTTCCACAGAGCTCATTGTCGTACATGCTGCCCTGTGTTCCTCCATGTGTGCATGCCCAGGTGTTCACAGTGGTCCTCTCCACCTGGCTCGTGCGCAAGTGCAGCTTGGTAGGCTCTGCCAAGAATGTTGTCGTTCTAGCTTCGGGTGGATATAGTGGTTTCTTCGGGGACATTTCATCTCCTTCAGAGTGTACTCCTCCACGGTAAAAGGATATTGAGGCCAGGAAATGGTAGTGGTGCAGCAGCAATGTCGAGACAAACGCAGTCCAACAGTTTCTTACAGCTTGTTATATTTTATATACATTCAATATCTGAATAAGACTTCAGATAGAGGGAGCATTTCTCAAGGAAGTTTTGCTTTCTGCATGAAAAAGTTGTGAACTGTGAGTTTTAATATCTGGAAATGGGATTGTTTATTATGCTATAAAATGTATATATGTTTTAATTTCAAGGCCCATTACATTAGGTAAGAGAATGCAACTAGCCTTGTAGTGTCTCCAGCTGTCGGCTGCAGAATTTATTTTTTATTTTTATTTTTTTTAAAAGCTATAAATCTCAGGAGATCACACCAAAATACTTCATAAAGGGTTTGAAACAGAACTTTTGAAAAATCACTGAACTTCAAAATGATGCACTGGATTCCTGTTATCTAGACTTCTAATGATGTCCAGCTAACATCTTTATACTTATACACAGTTTGTACAAAGTTCTCCTTAGTCTGAGCTTCATAGCTCAGCAAATCCTTTCACAACTTCTTGTTGACCTGTATTTATGTAATTAATTTTCTACTTTTTTCCTTTTCTTATTCATTAAAACAGAAGCAAGTTCTCAGAGATTCTCCTGAAAGACAGATAGAAAACCATAATATTGTTACTTAAAGCTAGTCAAAGATTAAAAGGGAGTGTCTTTGTGTCTTCTCTTTTCTTTGTGTTTTTTTATAAGTATGCAACTGAATAAGATGGAGCTAACAAGCCTTAAATCATGTCCAATTAAAAAAAAAAATCACTATGAACATTTGTTAGTCATGTCAAAACTCTTAAGTAAATGCATGGCAAATATATATTGTTTCCTAAATTTGACTTTCCAATGTCACAATGATGCCTTCAAAAAAGTGACCTAAAGAAATTACTTTGTTATTTGCGTACAAACATTTTTCCTTTAGTATCTAAGTTTAAGGTTCTTGATCCTTGACAGAAAAAAAAAATAAAACAAAAACAATTAAGTATTTTAACTTTGCATTCTGCTTAAATAGGAGACAAAGACTGACCACAGAGAGTATAAAAAGTTATTCATAAATCTTTCATAATTCTCTCTTTTAGAAGATAAAGAGAAAAAAAGAGAGAAAGGAAAACATACAGGAGAACTTGCCTCTGGTTCTATCTGTCTCAAGGTTATCAGGTTCAGTTTGGTCTGCAACATCTTTTAAGCTCAGAAATTAAGACCTAATGGATCTGGAGATGTTCTATATAAAAGAATGTTAAAACTCAGATAGCTTTCTTCCTATTATCAATGTCAAATCAAGTAATCCACTGAGAGGTGGTAGTCAGCTTGGCCAATTCTATTCTTATTTTTTCAAGCATCTAGTGCATCAATTTTAATTAATTTGCATTCCAACCCAAATAATGTTCACTGGACTTCCTCTCAAATACAACCATTTTATCTTTTGGATTAGATTAAATTAGAGGGGAGGTTATATTAACAATTATACTAAAAGTTGTATTTTAGCATCTGTTTCTTTTGGCAAGCCATTAGTCTGGGCTAGAGTTTGTTAGTTGACATACAACATATTCCTCTGTGCAAAAGTGTCATGTCATGTGCAAAAATAGTAGAATAGCATTGCTTTAGTGACCATGCCAAAATGTCTGTTACAAATGTTGGCAGTTCCAAAAGTTGCAGGAGGGCTGCAACTTTAGGAAGGAAACTGAACAGAGTCCATGAAAAATCTTTTTTGCCATTATATTTCAGTCATTCTAAGTTTTAACTGACATTTCCCACACAGGCATGAGAACCGATACTTGAATGTATAATATTTATAAGAGTATTCAGGAAGTACTTGACTTACAGGCAGAGTTGACAACTTCTCCACAATAAATTGAGCTCATCTGCTTAATGTTAGACTTTCATATCATATGTTGATAGCGTCACATGTATCTATCATTTCTCAGTCAGTGCTTTTACTTTTTCTCTTGCACAGGAAGAAAGGTAAAAAGAGCTTTATTCAACAACTGCAATAGAAAGTAGTGTTGGTGTTATGCTGCTGTAGGGGAAGTTTCCATGTTAATTTTTAGGATTTTCAGGTAACCAGAGTAATCACCAAAGAGTGAAGCAACCTGTAAAAAATGAGAGCTCTGAGTGTAAGAAGTTTGCCTAAAGATGAGAACTGTAATGCTACAGTGACTTGATGCCTTGCGCAATTCCTGCAACATGTCCAGCATATTAATGTTAACACCCAGGAGAGCTATACAGATTTAGTCTTGGAGCAGCCCTTATAGAGACTAGAGAACAGTGTACCATAGAGGTTTATAGCCAGGTTATCACTTAAATAATAGACCCATTTTGATGTTTCATTGGCTTTGTAAATGTCTGCAGATGTGGAAATGTCAGCCACATGGAAGGTATGATTTAAAAGGAGCAAAAAGTTTGTAGGTGTCATTCATCTAAGGATAGCACTCTTGCTCTTTCTTGCAGTTAGTACTGAGATAATTGAATCACTCTCATGGTTGCATGAAGCGTTCCTAAGCATCTACTCAGGTAACACCATGGTTCCTTATTGTATATGCCTTTTAAGAATGATGATTGTAACTGTGTTTTCAATGTGCAGTTGATATTACCTTATAAAATGCATTTTCAAACTTTTATTCTAAGGGAGAGATAATGATTCTTACTTCAGGTAGGATTTCATTAGTCCAGTATTTTTTAAGATAAAAATGTTGAGTCTATATCTACCCCCATATTCAGTAGGGTAGATGTCATTATTTAGATTGTAATAGAATGAAAAAATGGTGAGGGAAGTATTTCTACATTAGGAAAATTTGTGTCTGGTCTAACTTTATGCCCTGTAAACAACTGCTGATAAGATAAAAGAGAATAAAGCAAAGATTCTTGACTGAGAGAAGATAAAACATTAAAAAGGCAATTGGCATATAATTAGAGCTTAATTCCAATTATTTAAATGTCACTTACCTGAAAATTTATGTTATCTGAAACAAATTTGTATTTTCCTCACATTTAGGAAGGAACCTGATACTGTGTCGCCTAACACTGAATTTAGGCAATAGATGGGCATATATGCCTGCACAAGAACTGATGAGAAGAGATGAAAGTGGAGGGGGTCTTGGGAAGGAAAGAAGAGGGCAAAGGTATGAAAAAACTCCTAGCATTGTATGCAAACTGAAGCCCCTTCCTGTGTGCAGGTTTTGGCATCTAAAATCTTAAGCACATAAAGATCACTGTACACATTTTTAAAGTCAATATAGGAGATCAATAGCTGCCTACCATGCTCAGAACAGGCCAGCTAAGAGTGCGTGATGTTTGTACGCACATTGATTCACTCAGTGGCAAGCTCTGCAACTTCTTAAGAATATTGAGCCTAAAACAGACTTATCACATGCATCTGGGTAGAGTATCATGCAATGACTATGAAAACAGCTGACTCAGGACTGGTAGCAGTCTTGCAGCAGCATTACAGAATTTAGGGCAGGCCAATTTTGCTTGAATTGTTTTGCAGTCCACTGCTACATGTAGACTCATCTGTGGCCTTGAAATGGGTTTAACCTCTATCTGCTGTTACACTAGTTGGCTGAAGCTGTGGCGGACGTTCCAGCTGCGGCAGATGTTCCAGCTGTGGCAGGCTTATAGTGGCATAGCAGTGCTAGTTCTACCATTTACCTTTCATTTTAAACTCTGCAAAGTTGTTCTTTCCAGGTATCTTAAATTATAATGATTAATTTCAATATTGAAACCAAATAGAACAATGCTTTATAAAAAGAAATAAAAATAAATACCTCTGTAAGCATGTAAGATAATTTTGGCAGATCAAACATTTTGTGAAAGCATACCAGCCTTATAGAACTTCTGAAATATTAAGATCAAGAATGTCTTTCACTTAGTATTTGGTTAGGTCTAAATCTCATTTGCTGCTTGTACATACTGCTCTAAAAATTTGGTGCATATGAGTTATCTGAATGTTCAGACATTTCATATCAAACTGCATCCAAACTTTCTTGATTTCTTAGTCATCAAACTATGCAATAATAAAAATGTAATTAGAATGTAGAAAACTTCATTAAAATAACTGCACAGATCCACTGACTATGTTGAAAAGTACTTTGCAACGATAGTGACTTGTGATTAACATGGTTACTGTGAATCTGGGAGAAGCATTTATACCAAAAAAGCATAACTAAGACCCATATTCTTTTTTGAAGAACATTAAAGCTGCTGAAAATATCAACAAAATTAACTGCTGAATTTCAGATCCCAGGTAAAATAATCAAGGAAAACGATGAGTGTCAAAAGTGGAAGAGAGAGGTTTAAAGTGTGAGAAAAGGAAACAAGACAGTAATGGGATAGGGAACTGAATGTAAAAGGTAGATAAAATTGTTAGACAATGAAAAATATAACTTCCTCAAGTTTTACAATTTGTTTGAATGACTAAAAGTTAAGTTAAGAAGTTTAAACCAGCTTGCAAAAGCATGTCTGGTCTTATCTGAACCTCTTTTTTTACAAAATTGTGCAGAATATGTCAAAACCATGTTATGTTTCACAACATTCTCAGTATTTCTTAGATTTTTTTCACTCATTTTTCAAACTGTTTCCTTAATAGAGAGACTTCAAAATTCATGTCAGAATATTACTAAATTTTCTTACTTCTAATAAAAGTTTTGTGTTTGGTTTGAGTTCTAGCTGTGTTTTGGGTCAATTTTTATCTTTTGGTAAGAGGTCACTGCCGCTGGAAAAAGGTAGAGATTATTTTTACATGTTCTGCTCCTCCCTAAGGGAATGAAGTGCGTAGTGTCAAGCAATGAAGCAGTACATTTCCATCTCTGTTATGAATTCACCTGTCTATTATTCATAGGAAAAAGAAATGTTTTACAAGTTTTATATCTAGGTGTGGTAGATGCTAAAATGCAGCTTTATATTTCCTGAACCATTAAGAAATGGTTCTTCCTTGAATGATAATATAAACTGTGACATCAGAGGGTGTAGTATCTTCAGTACTAGTAAAAGGATTGAAACACTTTCATCACATACTGTTACTCATGAATCATTTCTCACTTCAATGTGGAAACTGGCTGTTAGAAGACAGGAGATTTCTTTTCTTTAGATAGCTGATTTCTGACAGCCACTAAAGGAAACTTACTGAAGTGCAGCTTTAAGGATTACTGATGATTAGCAATATTTACTCAATGCTTGTACAAATGATCAGACATATGGTTCCACATTGCACAGCCACAGAGGAGGGAGAAATAGTGATGGAGAATGCCTCAGCTCTCTCCTCCATTGTGCCACTGCTTAGAATCACGAGTAGCATTAAAAAAAAAAAAAAAAAACCACGAAAACTAGAGTCTATTTTCAGCTGCTATCACGTATTAAATTCAGTGGTTCTGAAAAGAAGGATTTGAATCCCAAAATTCTAGCTTAGAGTCTTACGTCATTAGTAAACTATATATTCTTCAAATTCACAAGATTTGCAAGATATTGGGAAATGTCTGCATTATTTAGGTCTCCCTGGGAAGGTGAAGCATTTGACCATCATTTTAATAATGTAGAGACATTTTCATCTGTAGCATTGCCCTTTTCCCTCACCTTGTGGCTAACAATATAATTACATGAGGATATGCAAATAATCAGATTTCCTAACTCCCCACAGCAAATATAACTTGCATTTTGGTCATCCTCAAACCTTTGTGGAAGTCCTTTAAATGTCTTCAGTATGTGCTTGAGTACAAAAAAAAGCAGATGAGTGAAAGCCAGAGACATGTTAGCATATCACTTATTAGCAAAAAAAGCTTAGTGATGCTTTAGTGAAGGACATTTAAAACTCCTTAAATTTTAGCTGATAATGCCCTTTTCTTACTTTTGTAATTACACCGGAGAAATATGATGACATTTTGGTATAATTTTGTGATTCATTTTTAGTTTTACATCTTTAAAGGTAAATGAGGTAAGAATAGCCTCGGCTGGTGGAAGTCAGTTCAGTTTCACTCTAGCTGGTGCAACAAAGCCTACTGGATAAGAATCTAGCTCATTAGTTTTTTAGGATTGTATTTTCTTTTACAGTTATGACTCTTGCTTAGACATAGTCTAGGTAATGATCTGTGGGCTGGATGTAAGCTGTAGAACTCTTATATCAGGTCCACCGTCTCCTCTCTAGTAAAGTGACTAATCAGGTCTGAAAATGAAATGTCTCCACTGTTGGCATACAGCCCAGGTTAGAATCAATCTGCTGGAGTACAAGGAGGGTTGGGGTGGCCCCTTCAGTAGTTGCAGTGATCTAATCACACAGCTAGTGCAGAAGCAGCCTGTTGTGTTACAGGCAATCTCAGACATGCTGACTGTCTCCCCTGCTCTCTGCTGGCCCACCAGCAGGCACTTTGCAGTATGTCCAGGCAAGCAGCTGAAGTTTGCGCACAGTGCAGAGAAAGGTGAGATCCAGGATCACGTGGACCATGCTGAACCATTCTCACGTGCAAGGTAAGAAGATGGGCTGGAAACATGGCCACAAACAGAGCTGAGTGAAACAGTGCATGTCAAGATGAGGGAGATGAGTTCAACACCTCTGTTAATGGTCTGGAAGAGGGAGGAGACAGCAAGACTATTCAATCTGTGAATGTTACTAAATTTGGAGAAAGTACTGAGGACAAAAATATATTTCAGGAGAACTGTAAAATTATGGGCTGACAAGAAAGGAAGATTCAGCTTAGAAACTGTAAACTAATATAACAGAACAACAAAACACCAAGGAAATACAGGGCCTTGTGGTGAAAAACCTGGAAAAAAAATGATACCAGAAGAGATGGGGAGGACGTTGGGAACAGTGAAACAGTTAGATTACTGACTTCGTGAGTCTGAAAATTACAGATAAAGTTCTAATATTGTCCTAAGTAAGAAAATGAAGATTTTTTTTTTCCAGTTTAAACTCATCTGTCTTTCCATTTGTAAATAATCATTCAAATTAACCTCCAAATCTTTAAGAGGAACAAAATTCAAGCCTTTCCTCTACTGCTACTTGCAGGAAAATTGTACCTAACCTACATTCCCCTTCAGGATTGGTCAGAAAGTAAGATATCTAATTTCTTTTCACCACCATTCCCTGCTCCATCAGTTCCCTGTCTCTCTTGCCATCTTAGCTTGCCTGGATCAGTTGAGAGTATACAGTTGACATTTCATAATGTGGGAAGACTGGATATTTTAGCATCTGGGATGAGGGCGAAAAGAACACTCACAATCACAGGAAATTATCACAAGTAATTAAAAGGATTAAAATTAAGTTTGAAGCCTATGATACTGTAAGCCTTGGTGGTTCAGTAAGCATTAGTTTATACACACAGGAGTAAAGTACTACTGTTTCAGGTTGCTGAAACAACACACTGCACCACAGAGCTAGAAGGTAAAGTCTTAGATTAGATGTAAAAGGAGGATGTAATGTCATTGAATTCCTCAGACCTTGCACCAGAAAATCAGAAATAAAAATCTGTTTTAAAAGCCAAACATGAAAGATAAAAGTAAAAATGTAATAGAGCTTTTATTCAGCGGCAGGGAAGAAGCACAATATTTTTCACAGGAATTAATTTTTTACAGTATTTTATTTTATGTGTGAAATGTAATAGGTGCACATAATATAATAACGCACAGTTAAAAAAAAATTACTTAGAGTAGAATCTTTTTTTTCATGAAAAATATTCTGCAATTGCCTGCATATCAGGGATAATCACAGACTGTAATTTAAACACATAATGCTATGATAAATAATCTTTACTTATTCAATGAGAAAATTTAAACAGTTATTTCTTAAGGTTTAAATTTGCTATTTTATATATAACTTAAAAATTTATAAAGTAGGAGCTGTACTGTCACTGAGTATTATGTTAGTCAGAGGTATGCATTGCTACTTATTTTTCTTAGAGATTTACAGTACATATCAGTAAAAAATATTGGAGACAGAAGATAAACTTACATTTTTTACTGCATAGATTTTCAGTATGCTTCCTTGTAAGAGAGGGCTGATTTGTCAAATACCTCAGTAGGTGGAAGTTTCAAGAAATTATCTATAAATTTTATAGCCATATATTCAGTATAATTGGAAGCTTGTTGACATTACCTTTGGATTATGTGAAACTTCTGCCTTACAAACAATTTATTCTTCAAGGGAGATTTTGTATCAACAAATCTGTAACTCTAATGAAGAGTTTCTGTTTCAGCAAGATCATCCTATTAAAGAACTTTCATGACAAATTCAGATTGTCCTTTTCCACTATCTTTCCTTTAAAAAGACAATCCATTAACTGGAAAACAAACAATCAAGCAAACAAAAAACCACCCCATCTCCCATTAAAAAAAAATCCTATTTTGTTGTGAAAACTGAGGGTTTCATTTTCTTTTTTTTTTTCTGAATTTTAAAATCAACCTCAATGACCTAAATGCACTGATTTCAGAAGTACTGAATATCTATAGCTCAATGATACCTGGCAGATGCTAAACAATTTTGAAAATCTAACAGTAAACTAGATTTCATCTTCCTTGTTTAAAAATCTTATTAATGTACATTAATGTGGTTCACTTTGCCTTTTGAATCTAAATTTTCATCATAGAAATTAATGTCCTTCAGGTTACGAGTAAGACTGTCAATTTGCCTCCCCTCCCCCTCATTTTTCACTGGTCTACTAATACAAGTTATTTTTCCTTAATACCTCTTAATTAGATTCTTTTTTTTTTTTTGTCCTTTCTCTTGTCTCTGCAGCTGCTGCCCTATAACACATCTGTCAAAGCAGGTGCTCTGCATTCATTTTCAACACAATTGGAGCAATTTCTTTTAGTGTAACTTTGTAGGTAGGAAGTTACTGGTTATTATTGGCACTTGTTATAATCTGTTTCATTTCCTACTTAATGTTTTCCTGTGGTATTTATTATCAAGACATTTAGAAAACTTTTTATAACTTTGGCAGGTTTCCAGATTTATACCCATATGTTAAGATGATAATAGCACCTCCAGAAGAAGACTGGTCTTGGCCTTTATATTTTAATGTTAATTAACTGACTTCATGCTGGAGAAAGCGACTCCTACATATCTATTATTTCTTTTTAGATATTCCCACTGGCTTACATATTGCTGGCAGAATTTTGTAAATAGATTAATTCTATATAACCTTTTGCCTTCTAATAAAATGTTCACATTTGGAATTCCCAGAAGGTAGTTTTATATCTATTTTTTTCACAGTTGATTAGAAATCCATCAGCACTATGCAAGCATTTTCTGCTTGCACATTGTTTGAACCATTAACTACTTTGTCAGCAAAATCTCAATTTAATTTCATTTTGGCTAACATTAATACTGTTTGTGCCTATCCATTAATTCAGATGTGTTCTTTTACTTTCACTGCAATTGCTGAAGATTAGAAGTTGTTCAGAAGATTGGAAGGCAAGACAGCCTGGGACAGGACCATTTTCTGAGAAGACCAAAGGTGCTTTATATAGTGATCACTTAACAAGGGAAAAAAGCTCATAGTAAACTGGTTCTAATTTACCTCTATCTATTACTCATATAGCACAGCTGTAACTTCTTGCCATATAAATTGAATCCAGATCCAGTCCCTAGATTGTTTTCTAAGCACTAATTACTAGTAGACTACTCACAGGACTAGTAAATCAGCTGGCAAGAAATGAAGAAACAGAATAATTCCTTTGATGAACATTCAGCATGGGAAAACTTAAGGGACTGGAAAGCACTAGATAACAAGGGGCCTTTTACTATTTAAAAGCAAATCTGTACCTTCGCCAAACTTTGGCCAAAAGCCAAACTTTTTGTGTTTGGCTTACCAATTAAAATGAGGAACAAGTTAAGACTTTTAAGAAATTTACAAGCAAAGTGTTAAAGATAGCTGAAAGGGAAAAAAATTATATCTGCTTTGGGCCACTTTCCAAAGAGAGGGACGAAAGGAAAGGATCACTGATGATGCCTTCTGGAATAATTTAGGATACTACTTACAGCTTCTAAATAGACTGATTTACTTATCACTGTTAATAAAAGCAAAATCTTAAAATGGTAGAATTTTACAGTATTTATCAATTTAACATGTGTTTATAAATAGATACAAAAAAGCTGTGCCAAAATATTTTTTTTAAGAATTTATCATGAGAAAATCTATGTCTAAGTCTGAAATTCTGTCACATTGAACTTGGTGCTATCACTTTCATTTATTTTATTGAGCATACAATGTAATACATTTGTCTGTAATTTTGGCTGTGTACTTTTAATATTTAGTTACAGATCTTTGAAGGGTACAAGCATTCAAGCAGACATTGCACCTGTTATTTGGGAATGTCATATTGAAGGCAGATTCTTTTTTGTTTATTGGTTGGTTTTGTTTTTTAAGGGGTGAAAGAACAGTATGCCTTTGATTTTTTGGGGAAGAAGAATTTTTTTCATAATATGATTTGTAGTCTCACCACAGCCTTTGGGTGCAGCAGGAAAATGTAAGATCTGAATCTAAGGACAGAAACTGACCATCCCTATCGGGCTGCCTATCTAATGTGGGCATGATTACCTGTATATGTCTGTCATGGTTTAAGCCCAGCTGGCAACAAAGTACCATGAAGCTGCTTGCTCACTCCTCCCCCACCGGTGGGATGAGGAGGAGAAAATATAATTGAAAAGCTCATGGGTCGAGACAAGGACAGGGAAGGATCATTCACCAATTGTGGTCATGGGCAAAAGATAGACTCAACTTGGGAAAAAAATAAATCAATTTAATTCACTACAAATAAAATTAAAACAAGGATAATGAGAAGTACAACCAAATCTTAAAACACCTTCCCCCCACCCCTCCCTTCTTCCCAGGCACAGCTTCGCTCCTGAATTCTCTACCTACCCCCCCCAACAGTGCAGGGGGGATGGAGGATGGGGGTTGGGGGCAGTTCATCACACATTGTCTCTGCTGCTCCTTCCTCCTCAGGGGGAGGACTCCTTACTCTTCCCCTGCTCTAGCGTGGGGTCCTTCCCATGGGTCACTGTTCTCCACAAACTTCTCCAAAGTGAGTCCCTCCCACGGTCTGCAGTTCTTCACAAACTGCTCCAGCGTGGGTCCTTTCCTCAGGCTGCAGTCCTTCAGGAGCACACTGCTCCAGCATGGTCTTCCCATGGAGTCATGTCCTTTTTTGGGCACATCCATGCGCTCCAGCATGGGGTCCTCCGTGGGCTGCAAGAGGCAGCTTATTCACTTAAGACTACCATTACAAAAATCTCTGTGCTGTTAAGAAGTTGCCACCTCTTCTAATTATCCCATAGGAGAACTGTAGGAAAAACTACCAAAAGAAAGGCATGCAAAGAATATTAACCAAGTATATGGGTGTTAAACTCTCTCTACTTTACCAAATGAACATTAAAGATTTCTTTCTGATTAATTAATTCTGATTGGCAAATCACATCTGAAATAGAACTAAGAAACTTGTGCAGAAGACATTGTGAATTTTTACAATAATGCTTCCACTATCGCAGATCAAAACTTAATTTTCTGAGTTTGTAGACATGCATTTCTCTCCTGCACTGTCTGTTCTATGTACTTAGTCTGGTACCTTAAAGTTAAATTGGTTAGCTGAGTGATATAGAAATGAGACACCGTTCATGCTTGAAAGATTTGTAGTCTTAAAATCTGTCTCCAGAAAGAAGTAAGAGGAAGGCCATTCCCAAAAATATGGTTTATTGACAGTCCATTAACCCATAGTTCCATCGTTGGTTTACTCAAGTAGCTTTTTTTTGAATGTGAGCTTTAAGGTACAGTATTTTTGTTCATACTCTGAACAGTCCTTCAACTTGTGAACAGTGAAATTACATAGCACAAGGGTAAAACTTGGAAGAGCTTGCATTTTGATAGTAGCTATTACTTTTGATAGTAATATTACTTATCAAAATAATGAATAAGTGTTTAAGGTTTAGCATCACTGAAATGCTCATTCATACAGAAAAGTGAACAAATTTCAAGCAGTTTACTTACGGGGCAGCTAAAGTTTAAGATAATGAGGAGTTTGCACTTGTTTGGTATGAGTCATGTTATATGTTTTAAGTGAGAAGAGTATATCGATCACATCAGAGTGCTAGGAACCTAAGTGAGCCGTCACAAATAACTTGTAAATAGAACCAGGCCAGACTATTTAATTATATTGGTGCTACCAGAAAGGAAATACTAATTTTACATGTTGGTTAGTGTATGTGAAAAGTGGCATGTTAAATACAGAAGAAATAGATATACGAAACAGTACTCATTTTTCTTCTATTTTTAATCAAATTTTAAAAGCATTTATATCATTATTTCAGAGTTGTGCCCATACTTTCACTGATTCTAGGATTACACTCTTCAAGAATAGGCTGCAGAAGGGAAAGATAATGAGCCAATGATTTTTAAATTTTTTTCCCTTGAAAAAAACCCAACTTTGCGTTCAGGATGGTCAAGGAAAGTTCATCTGCAAGTGGGTATTTTTCAAAGATAGATATGTGAAAGGATTTTAATGGTAGTCCTGACCAGAACTGGTTAGACTAGGTGTAGACTTTACAGGTAAGTTTATAGATATTTGTTCTACAGATGGCTATGCCTATGCCAGTCATCTTGACTTTATAATCAGTGGAGAGAAACAGGCACTTTGGTGATAGGAAAGACCTCATTTTGAGGTACTATCATTTTCTTTTATCTGTGGAGTCTAGAAAACTAACTCACACAAAGTTGTCCATAAGAAGTGTTAACTATCTGGTAGTTGGACAATACCATAACTTTGCCACAACTGCAAGTTATTACAATATCCAGTAAGAAGACACAGTTCTAATTGATAATGCAACCAATTTTCTCAGAAACAACCAAGAAACAGAATTAAAATAGCACAGTGAAGGTTTATTCACTCTAATTAATAGGAAAAGGAGGGAAGTTTGCCATAGAGAAAAACAAACAAACAAACAAAACGTTTCAAGGAGAACAATGCAGAATTTGGAGAGTGAAGCTTCAAAATTAAAAAGTACAGAACTATTTGAGCCCTTCCTCACAAAAAATTGAGTGACTATCTTATGACCGTGATTATCAGATATTATTAAGGAGTTATTAACAATTTGCTTGAAAACTCTAATGGAGTTTTGATTTTTCAGGAAAGTACTTCATAAGTTGCTGCATACTTTATAAAAAATAGAGCCTCAGGGAAGATATTTATGAAAATTAAAAGGCTATTTTAGAACATTGCTGCTTCTTGTTTGAACTGCTAAATATCACAAAAATTCTTATGAATTATTTTGCTAAAATGTTGGTTTACTTATTTATTTGGACATACCAAAAGTGGTAGCTGTAAAGCACAACTTGAGGCTAATATTATAAAAGAAAGCATTTTATTTTCTGTTAAAAATTACCTGGTTACAGCTTTAGAATATGAAGACAACTTCTGCTCCAAGATTTATATCCTTTAGGCAAATTAGTGAATCATAATTTGATTCTTATTTGCTTAGATAATACCATTTTAATTTAAAAAAGATAAAATTTCTGATTGTTTTTACTTTAAATTTATAGCTTAAAGAGCTTAATGAGCATTTAAATGATTTAATGACCTCTAAAAATATCAGGTAATAGTGGCTGTTATGTGTGAGTTGCAAAAGTTTAAAAAGAGAATGTTTAACAGCACATATGCCTCCTGGAATCTCTCTTCCAAGCTACTTCCATGTCCAAATAAGACCACCAATTAGGACAATACCATTCACTATTCATTCATTTTTCAAACATTGTTTCAGGTAATTTTTGTGTTTAGTTACAAAGGAATTTTAACACTGATTTCATTGGGAGTGGGATTGAGGCCTTCTGAAAAGCCTCCATAAAGACCATATGTGCACACTTGGATGACTTGTTTCGGAGTGGTCAAGTAGTGGCACCGGACAGTTGTAATGCAAAGGTTTGCTGATTTATCTTATTTCTTGTACTCTTCATAGTTTCACAAGAGAAATTGATTTTAGTAAATGAAAAACTAGTTCTTCAGTAAAAATATATAATGGAATGTAATCTTTAAAATAACAACAGTAATAACAGTAATAATAATTATAATAGTAATAAAGGAAAATTAGTGTAAAAAACATAATACTCTGTTACTAGTTTTTTTACTAAATGTGTAAAACCTCATGTCCAAACCATCTCACCTGTGCTAGAACAATCTATTGCATTTTTCTTAAATTCAGCATGGCAAAATGCACTCCAAACCCATCCTGGGGATCATATATTTAGCCTTTTAACACAACAATCAGTTAAAATAATAGAGTAGGAATATCACCCCCTGAGGACAATATCAAAAGTGGTAGGAAGACTTTGTATGGTCTGGCACAAAGGAAGTTATAAAGTGAAAATTACCATACGCCCAGTGACAAAACCAGGAAGGGCCATAAGTGTGAGCTGGTCCCTATGAGACCATTTAAATACATACCTGAATTCAGTTCTAGCCAGTTGGCAGAGAAGGAAATACATAGAACAGTAATGAATTGTGATAACATGGGATTGTATGTTCAAAGCTGCATGTCAAGGAATAGAAAATACAAAAGATGTGTAGATGTATTGTGTTTGCATGGCAAGGTTTGGGTAGCAGCGGGGCTCCAGGGGTGGCTTCTGTGAGAAGCTGCTGGAAGCTTTCCCCTGTCGGAGAGAGCCAATGCCAGCTGGCTCCAAGTTGGACCCGCTGCTGGCCAAAGCCGAGCCCATCAGCAACAATGCTAGTGCCTCTGGGATAACAGATTTAAGAAGGGGGAAGAAAACCCCTGGACAATTGCAGACGGAAAGAGGAGTGAGAACATGTAAGAGAAACAACCCTGCAGATCCCCAGGTCAGTGAAGAAGGAGGGGAGGAGGTGCTCCAGGTGCCGGAGCAGAGATTCCCCTGCAGCCCGTGGTGAAGACCATGGTGAGGCAGGCTGTCCCCCTGCAGCCCATGGAGGTCCACTGTGGAGCAGATATCCACCTGCAGCCCAGGGAGGACCCCACACCAGAGCTGTGACCCCGTGGGAAGCCCATGATGGAGCAGGCTTCTGACAGGACGTGTGGACCTGTGGAGAGAGGGGCCCATGCTGGAGCAGTCTGTGCCTGAAGGATGACACCCCATAGAAAGGACCCACACTGGAGGTGTTTGTGAAGAACTGTAGCCTGTGGGAAGGACGCACCTTGGAGAAATTTATGGAGGACTGTCTCCTGTGGGTACCCCACGTTGGAGCATGGGAACAGTGTGAGGCGGGTGAAGCAGCAAAGACAAAGTGTTACGGACTAGCTGCAACCCCCATTCACTGTCCCCCTGCGCCACTTGGGAGGAGGAGTTAGAGATACTGGGAGTGAAGTTGAGCCCGGGAAGAAGGGAGGGGTGGGGGGAAGGTGTTTTAAGATTTGGGTTTTTTTCTCATTACCCTACTCTGATTTGATTGGCAATAATCTCCTCGAGTCAAGCCCACTTTGCCCATGACAGTCACTGGTGAGTGATCTCTCCCTGTCCTTTTCTCAACCCATGAGTCTCTATATTTTTTCTCCCTTGTCCAGTTGAGGAGGAGAAGTGTTAGGCTTGGTGGGCACATAGCATCCAGCCAAGGTCAATGCACCACGGGACTACAGCTAAACTAACTACAGAGGCTGCATGACTGCATGGTTAGGATGAAGTAAATACATTGAGGTATGCATCACATACATGCACACAAATCTGAGACAGTACCCTCTTTTGCTTGTTTTTTATCTACGCATACTTCCTAGTCAATGAGGGTTTGGGGTTTTTTTTTGGAGGAGGGAGTTTTCTTTGGTCTTTTGTTTGTTTAATAGAGATTACTGGGGAAAAAAAAAAAATAGTCATCCTTACTTCCTGCAATCTCTTTGGTTTCTTTGTTCTTTTTTTATTGGAACAACTTTCATTCAGAGTACAGATTTGTACACAGCTAAAAATAGGATTTTAGAAAAAGTATTGAGGGCACTAAGGAATTATTAGTTTCACATGTTAACTGTCCTGTTTTTCAATGTTTCATAAGCAAATATTTGCAAAGGTTCAGGAGAGTTTCTTTCTCAGTATGCCTACTAGGAGCTGAATCTTTGTTCATGAAAGTTCAGAAAATTCATATCTTGGGATGATCCATTTATTTACTAAAGCTCAGGTTTTGTGCAGAACTAAGCTGTATTGAACCAAATTGCTTTTCCAGTGAAGCTGAGCTGGAGTAGTTGCTTCATTTTATACATTGCAAAATAAAATCCCAGCTAGAATGACCTTTGTAAAAGCCTATTTGATACATTTATACTGTTAGAGTGAATAGGTGACTTACTAAAATTTTTAAAGTGATTTCATAGGAAGAGCTCTACACAACTGTCTCACTACTGTTTCTTTCCTTAATATTTCCTTCTTTCATGTTTTAGAGTTTTTTTGCCTTGTTTTCTTCATTCTCTTACTAAAAAAAAGTTAGTATTTCTTAATTGAACACACATTTTTCTTTTCATCTCACTGGTAGCTAGTCAAGGACTTCAAAGGCATCAAATTTTATATCTGACATTACTAGCTTTATGCCCACAGTTACATTCTAATTTTTTTTGGCTTTTAAATGAGAGTTAAATGAAGACTACTTTTAATCAATGTACAGTTACTCATAATATAGCTATTTTTAGTTCTTCCTGCTTCTATGGTTCACTGAGAAGTATTATCAGCTGGAGACCCTCATAGATAGGAAAATGGGCAATGGTCATTTTGTGACCGGCAGCATAACAGACTCTTTGCTAAAAATGACTTATAAACTGCCGTGTACTTAAGCATCCAGATACTTCCCTATTATTTGTGGTCTCAAAGATTGCTATTGGATTTTCATTCTGAGCACATGGGTGATCTCAGTAGACACAGATCCATGGCTTCTGCAGCTTGCAAAATAAACAATAGGAAACTACTTCATCTTGTCTAGCCTTTTAATTTAATTTTGTGGTACAACTTCATTAGTTCTAGAAAAGCCTAGTATTTCTCCCTTCGCTCTCTCTATATATATTCTTCATGAGTATAACAACTCTCCTTTTTTCTCTGTCCTGACATCAGGTCTACAAAAAGTTCATTGACAATTTGCAGAGATAATCACAGTGGATCTCAGCAAAGTACAGCTTGCATTCAGAACTTGGTTTCCAAGAAAGCTGCCTTAATATAAAGACATTTGTAAGCATTTGGAAATGTAAATGCATAAATTCTTTTTCAGTAGAGAATAAATGCAGACATGTTAATCAAAAAGTCTGTAAGAAATGAAAATGACATAAAACAGGGTTACTGTCAATCCCATATTTATAATTATTGATTGCCTAGCGTTCTGACACTTGGAACTTAGCCTAACAGTTAAGCTCAGTGCAACTAAAGCCTCCTTCATTGGCAACAATGTTTTGAAGTCTCCCCTTTGTGTCTGCCCTATCCTGCAAAGTCCACACCACATATCCATGCTCCCAGATAGGGCTACCTGGCCTTTCTCTAGCAGATAGCTGAACATCTGATTCATTCTTCATAAATATAGCCATGGTGCTTCATTCCAGTTCAGCCGTCTTCCAGCATAATAATGATGGGTACACTTACAACTTATTCCCAGTAAGATTTAGAATTTGTGGATCAGAAGAACTCCAAGACAGAACAGTACCAGAACAGAGAATTTATTCTTTCAGAAAAGTCACGTCATATTTCCTCAGCAATTACAGATTTTCTGTCTGATCTGTATCTTTTACTTGTTTGTTAACAGTGAGCTGCTTTGCTAGCCTATGCTTATTGTAGTCTTAGCTCACCTTTTTTTTGGGGTGGGTAGGGGAAGGGAGTATTTGTACCATTCAAAAAATGCATAACAAACCGTAAAAATGTATCAGATAAAAAACTGTCTAGAAATGTTTTACTCAGATTTTATCTTCAGTTTGCCAAAAAAAATTATGATGCTTTACAGATATTTAAGTGCTTCCTCTTCAGGGGAAAGAAGGGATTTCTTTTTCTTTTAAACTTTTGAATTCTAGAACTCACATTTGTAATTATAGATAAAACACAGAGACAATTTTAGTAGGTCTGGGTTTTCATTTTTTGTTCAGTTTTGGTTTTTAACTATATGTGTTTTAGTTGTTTCATATAGCGGAAAAATAATCACAAGGAAGGTTCTGCAAAATCAGTGTTGGAATACTAGTTTTATTGGGTAGTATTGGAATATTCTGGAAATTGCAGAATGCAGTGCAGACGCAGGCTTTATCTTACCTCAAAAGCATGCTACAAGCTAGTTTGCTACATAAATCTCAGCATGACAATGCATCATTTTATTGATGGTGACTGTGGGTAATGCTCCAGTATGAGAAAAAGTCTATGTGTCTTGATGCTCCTGTGCTTTCCTCACTTGCTGTTTTGCAGGCTGCTGGAGGTGACATGCTTCACAGAAATGTCACTTGATGTAGTGGTGTATGATTAAATATCACCAACAAAATATCACCACCTAGAACATAGGTGATGATGATTTACACTCCTTTACAAGACAGAGAATTATTTATGTTTACTAATTGTAGAATGGGTTTATTTTGTGCCCAGTAGTTCACATGGTACAGAAGGTCCACTCATCTAGTCTGAGTGGGTCCAATTTTCCTTTTCTCCTGACTAAGGCAATTACCAAAGGATTTTGTTAGAGAAAACTTGGGCGCAGCTAAAGGAAGTGTGTTGTTTGTCTGAAAACTTTTGAGAGCAGAGACAGCTCTCTAATGTGTGTCTGTACATCATTTTGCTTACAATTAATAATAATGGACAAGACAGGAGGATAGAAAAAGAAATGAGATAAACACAATTAAGGCAGAGATAAAGTTTTGATAAGCTGAAGAGTACAATATTCAAACAAAAGAAAAACAGCAGAACTTACCACTAGGAAAGAGGTGCAGTATAAGAAGAGACAAATCGGAATGAAGGGAAGTTTAAAATTCTTGAATCTTATGCATAAAGACAGCAGCTAGGCTTCTTGGGGTAGGAACATCCAGAAAAATAACAAGCATAACTCCATAAATTGAAAAATTGTAAAAGATATGAAGTATATTCTTTCTTTGTTGAACAAATCCTGCCTTTTTTGTCTTCTCTTGTTTTGAGCAAATCCCTTGAACCTCTTGTGTAAAGAGTTCTCAGAAGAGCAGCTCCTTTAATTCTTGACATAAGTTATTGCTCTTTTAGGGTTTTTCCTGATGTGTTAGTATTCTTTTTCAGTTCATTCCCTTATCAGACCTTTGTGTTAAGAAGTTTATCCCTGCAGCTGTTATGTTCCTCTGTTGCTTGGTATACAACTGCCCAAAGACAACTGGATAGTTGTACACCACTAGAAATAAGTAGTAAATACTTGCTCTGGGGCAACAATGGGTTTTAGGTAACCAATACCAAACTTTTTCCCCTTGGACCATAATAGTCAGTTAAACCTATATTGTAGACTTGAAAAGTATAACCTCAAGAAGATGCGGGATTAAACTAAAATTTTCCAGGACAGTTTTAAGTGTTTTCTATTGAACTTTTTAAACGATCAGAATATATACCTTTCTCTGGAACTGTATCATTTCTTCTCCTTTAAGCGACTGAGCATGGTCCCACAACAATAAGAACTGCTTCTCCTTGTGAATGGTAGAAAATATAAATTTTTGAACATCCATCCCGACTGTTTCACAGAAGTTCTCACATTATGCTTTTTTTTTTTTTTCAGTGTACACTAAAATATCTCTGCCATTAAAATACATTTCTGAAATAAAGAAGTAATACATGTAGTCTTAGGAATTCTTTCTTATTTTTTGTACACTGCAAACATTTATATTTTTGGATATTTTTGTGTGTGCATTTGTTTTCTGTGTTTTTTTCTTCAGTGTAGCTTCATTTACCTAGGGTTTTCTCTTTTTTTCCCATATTTCTTAGTAGTTCATTTTAAGGCCCAAAGCAGGGATTTTTTATGATGCTTTGGAAATTATTTTGTTTTAAAAATCTAATTGAGTGATTTATTTCATTTTTTTTCTTTACTATGTATTTCATTCATTTGTTTGCAAATAGTAACATAGACTGTCCCCTGATTTAAGTAAGGTGAGATAACTAAACCCTGTGCATCACTACTGAAACTGTGTCAAAAAAACCCCTGTATAATAATAAGCTTATTTGTCCACAAAGTATTCTAAATAGTTTTAATGCAAGGTGTTGATTAACAAATGCATAAACCTTTTGAGAATAAAGCTGAAAAACTGACGATAAATGGCATATGGAAATGCTCTATATTTATGGAGTCTGTTGTACCTCATGGCACAGATTATGTGAACTAGCAGATATTAGACAAGTAGATTTTGGTGTAAGGGCAATCTGTCCAAATCAAAAGACTTGGAAAATTTGTTTAAAAGCAAATGGTCCCGCACAGTTTTAATTCTAGTACTTCTTAACTTTTGAGTTGGGTCTGTAATCTGAATACTGTTTAAAATTAATAAAGAGTGATAGACAGATGCTTGTATTTTAGATATCTACTTAATTCATATTTAATAACCTAGAGTGAGATGACTGGTATTAAAAAGGAAAAAGGAAAAAGGAAACAAATAAACAAACAAACAAACAAAAAAACAACCATAAAAAAAGGATCACCACAGTGATGAAATCACTGAAAATAAGAAGCATTCGATTTAGTTTTAATCTGAATTCAGGCTTCATCAGGAAATTATTTGCATGACCCAATTAGGTCTAATCTAAACATTTAGCTCAAACTGACTCTAGATTCAACTTCTGCTCTTTATACATATCTTACGTTTCTTCTTCTCCTTTACTATTTTTGTTTTCAGGTAAGTGTATGCTCTGGGAATAAGGTATTGATATACTAAGTAAATGTAAGACCTGAATGAGTCAAAACAGTTTGAAGAAGGCAATATTCTATATACTTTTTTCCATCATGCATTCATATACTCTTCTATTCTGAAGAATATAGTAAAAGATATAAAAGAATATCTTTGTACACTCAAATCATACCCTCAGCAAAAATTGAAACTAATTTTTGACTGGACATCTTTGTACAAGCACATAGCTTAGAAGGAGATATTGATTTGAACAGCAATAGTAAAACCTATATACAGCAATAGTGCATTTTGCCTCAATAATCTTTGCACTGACAACTAAAAAGAAAAGTGAGAGAAGAGTCTACTTAATGCAAGGCACCTAAGATTCTTCATGAAATACATCAACATTTCTTCTTTAGATATTGCAAGAACAGTAGAATATGTAAATAGAATATGCATAGAATATGTAAACCAGGAAAAGAATTTGTTACACTGATGTTTACAGAACCAAAAAAAATTCAAAGTTACAACAAAAATATTACTGAGACTTGTTTAACACATTATTTCATCTTAGCTGAACTGCAATAACTGCGCAATCTTACTCCACAGTGGGAACGAAGTATTTAGTTTACTGCAGGTTACTGCTGGGTAAAATTGTACACATACGCAATTACCAAGGACTAGCTGGTGCACAATAATTTGCTACCTAGATGTAACATGTTCATATGTCAAAACAAGAGGTCTGAGGAAAAACATTGGTCTGCTTATTAAAGCCAAATGAATTGGCTCTCCCTGTGTTAGGCCTGTAGAAATGTTTTGTTAGCGCTTAAAGGAATTTGTGGTTAGAATTCATCTCAGCATAAAGCAGCCTCACAACTAAGAATTTTTCTGAAGAGCTGTATATCCATTCAGCAGAGTGTTTCACTAGGCTTTTGATTTGAAACAATTTGTATAATGGCAAAATAGAAGAGAGAAAATAGTTCACTGTGGCTTTCAAATGCATTGCAGTGGATCATGAATAGAGTGCTATCAGTATTCTGTAGTCAGGCAAATATGTGTCTAACTCTAATTGTATGCTTTGTCTTTTATACATTGCCTTGTAATTACGTACAAGCTAGACGGACAAAGAAAAGCTCACCTGGAAGTACCAAATCAATTCCGGTATAAGGAGGTAGAGCATCAGTAAATTTCACTCAGTAATGTTCTTCTTTGACCCAACATTTAATAGTAACCAAAATAAATACGCTGATTAGACTTGCCACTGAATCTGGAACCCAGAGGGATCATTAATAGATATTAATATTAATATTGATATTAATATTGCCCTGGTTTCAGCTGAGATAGATTTAATTGTCTTCCTAGTAGCTGGTATAGTGCTACGTTTTTGAGTTCAGTATGAGAAGAATGTTGATAACACACTGATGTTTTCAGTTGTTGCCGAGTCATGATTAGTCCGAAGTCAAGGATTTTTCAGTTTCTCATGCCCAGCCAGCAAGAAGGCTGGCGGGGCACAAGAAGTTGGGAGGGGACACAGCCAGGGCAGCTGACCCAAACTGACCAATTGGGTATTCTATAACATGTGACACCACATCTAGTATATAAGCTGGGTGGAGTGGGGGTGGGGGGATCACCACCAGGGGACTAACTGGGCATCAATCAGCAAGTGGTGAGCAATTGCACTGTGCATGATTTGTATATTCCAATCCTTTTATTATTACTGTTGTCATTTTATTAGTGTTATCATTATCATTATTAGTTTCTTCTTTTCTGTTCTATTAAACTGTTCTTATCTCAACCCATGAGTTTTACTTCTTTTCCCGATTTTCTCCCCATCCCAGTGGGTGGGGGGCAAGTGAGTAAGCAGCTGTGTGGTGCTTAGTTGCTGGCTGGGGTTAAACCATGACAATATGATCAGCTATTTTTAAGAAGCTGTGTTTTTCTGAATTTACCTTGAACTGGAAAGTACATGCCTTGATGGAATTTCTTAACAGTTCTGTTCTGTCTGAATATTTTACCTATCTATTCATTCTATTCTAACTATAAATCAGCACTGCTAGGGTTTTTTTAGCTGATCTTTGAAGCATGTTATAGATATATCATCTGTTATTTCAACTGTCCACTATGAGATGTCAACATCCTTACCTATACTGAATTTGAGATGACCATTAGAATCAGTGAGTGCAAAATAGAAAACAATATTTACCATACTTTTTATTGATGCACCCAGGTCAGATAAATAATAGTATATAGATGTTTACAATTCATAAAATCCTTATACATTAGATGTCTTGAAATGTGCATTCTAGAAAATTCCTGTCCATGTTCTATAGTTTAGAAAAATGGAAAAATGATAAATCCATAACATTAATTTTTCACTGAAGACTGTTACTTAATATAGCTAATGTTTACTTTTCCCACTCTCAGAATCACCTAGTTCTTTCCTCCTTTTAGGTTCTTTTTTTACTCACACTTCCTCCTCTGTTGGTTCTGTGATCTCTCTACAATAATTCATACTCTTTCCTTCCATCAGACCTTGATCAGTTTTTTCCTGCTATAAGAAGATAAAAAGGACTCAACTAAATAAACCCTATTGTCCAGTCAAAAAAACCCACACCAATGTCCAGTCTCCTACAGTGGACTTTTTAACAGATAACTGTATAAAACAAAGCAAGCAGTACCTTAACATGTGCTCAAAGTCTGCAGAGATATACAATGAAGGATTAGAGCTATTACTAAAACTCAGATTCACAGTCAAATGTCAGGTACTTTGTTTTACAGAAAAGTGGAATAAAACAGCTCCTTATGGCAAACATTTATTCAGTGAATAACTGTTTTTTTAAGCACAGCACTTTTTTTTCATTGAGTTTCAATCAATTTTTTATTACTATGTCCCTATTTTCACTGCTGTCCAGCTCTGTTCTTTCATGTTACAAGGTCTATTTTCCACAATAAAATATTATGTGCTAGCTTATAGAAATATTTTTCAATTACTTTAAAAATAAATAAGCCTCAGTTTCTCACACCAGTTTTTGATAAACTTTAGCATTTAAGTAATGCAAATCCAGGTTATGTTTATTTCAGTGTCTTATAAAAAGGATTCAATTGTATTAGAGTAAATTGCTGTGGCCACTGAATTTTTAGGGTATTATAATAGATTTGGAAGTACGTATACTTGTGGTATTCAAGAACATAATGGAAACCATAAAAAAACCCATAAAAATCCAACCAATCTACTCTGTGAATAAACAATCAAGAATAAAATTAACAAAATGGGGAAAAAAATCCATTGACATAAACCGACTTAAGCTTTTTGACACTTAGACTACTATGCGCCATTGGATTACATTGTATTTGGATAGCCTGAGACATCAATAATACCGTTTCCCACATACCTTGTATTCACAATGTACTTGTATAATCACCATTACATCTGTGATGATACCAGATTTTTTTTTTAATTCTGTAGTTGTAGAAAAGGATCCAAAGTGATTTTAGTGGAATCCAGCATATCAGACAAAATATCTTATTTTGAGTTACAAGATAGTCAGATATATTTAAATATTCTATTATTTTTCATAACAAAAAGTGAAAAAAATATAAAAATAATGTTAATTTTTTAATTCATTAATCAGCAGAAATTATTGGAATAATGCAACCTAATAAACACATAAAATATTTAAAACATAGACTGTTATTAAAAAATATGTTGCCCTAATACTTCCCCTTACCAAATAAGTTTTTATTTAAGATGCTAACCAATTCATCATGAATGAATTTGGCCCTGAATTTTAAAAATAGGTAAATGCTCTGAAATATTATTAAACTAATTTCTGGACTATAGAAATAGATATAATGTCTTGGACTTTTTCCTTTCACTTGTAATCTGAAACATAACCCTATTGTCTACAGAAATCTCCAAGGTCTGCAGTTTGGGCTAACGAAGCAATCTGCACACAGAAACACTGAAACATTTATTTCAGCTAAGTGTTTGTCTTTTGACTATTTCAAAATCATGCTCATTATCTGCCAGTTCATTGGAAAGGTGTCACTCAACAGCTGATTCTTCAAGCCTGTTGACAGATGTCTACTTTGAAATACCTGCTGGATGGCCAATGCATCAGCAAGATATTAAATTATGTTGTCATCTGGAGAGAAGCACTTAGCTGCTAAAACTACTGCGAACACTGGCTGCTTAGTGACCTTTGCATAGAAATAGTACTTCTACCCATAAACATTTTAAGGTCATGGGATTTATTCCAATTCCTCACAAAGGCTGACATTTTGCAAAAGCCAGGAGCAACTCTGCAAGAATTTTTTTTTACCTAGGAAATATTCCCTTTGGTATCCATTAGTATGGGTCAAACTAATTCAGACTGTAAGGCCATTAGACCTGATAAAGTTTCAGAGCAAAAGGATTTCTAGTGTTGCAGATGGTGGAGTTGTACCAAGAATACTTTTCCCCTTGTTTTATTTTATATAGCTGTTCATAGGAATTTATACCCTGAATACTTTGATAATCAAATTTCCTCAAATATGTGATGGCACACAGAAAACTAACAGCTCATCCTCCACTCCCAGTCATTATGGTCTTCTGCTATTGGGACGGTATCATGTTTCACTTGCAAGAAAATTGGTCAGAATGAAAATAGATGCTACAGTAGAGCCTGCATGTAGCCATGTCCCTGCTGGTCAGCAACAATCCTTCCCCACCAAACTCTTCTTCACCTGCAGTTTGTGTAAATTCCCTCCAACTTGTGCATCCTACAGTTACAGGAACACTGTGGTTTCCTGTTGCATTCAGGTTTGCATCCTGATGCATTAGAGTATTAGGACTTTACCTTTACTTTTTTATGACACAGATGGAACTTTGTTTAAAGATCCCACACACAGCTAAAAACCAGTGAGTTGTGTGTATATTAATCTAAAAGAAAATGTGGCTAGAAAAAAGTGTATAGAACTTTTTATGGTGTATAGAACCTCAACATTATTTATTATTTTTTCACATATTCTTGCCCATTTAAAAAATAATGCACCAACTATTATTGGTGGAAGTTAATGTTGAAATGACAACCTAAGATAGGCAGGGAAAAAAGCCAGTATTTTGATTTTGATTTTGATGATCAAAATAAAAATTAAGTTATGAACATAAACTCAAAACACCAACAAATTACTTATTGACTCATACAAATAAACAGAAACATACACACACACACTTGTATGCAAAGCTGTATATTTGAAATCAGTCTGTGACAGACTACATGAGAGAATATGACTTAAATTTTTGTAAAACTCTGTCTTAGTTATGTATGTTTGAGATCCTAACACAAAGTGTTCCTTTTTTTTTTTTTTCCTCATTTTCTTCTTTTTTTTCTTTTCCATTTCTCATCATTCTCAATTTTAGTTATTAGGCCAAATTATATGATGAAGGGTATAGAATTCAATACAGTTCAAATGACTCTAAAGACTCTGACCCTGAGTTTTGTACTGTCTCTGAGTTTTGTAATCTTATTAATGAATCAAACTGTCGACCATAAAAGAAACTTGTACAATTGTAAGTTCATGTAGGGAGCTTTATAGCTCACTTTGTAAAGCTGAATGTTAAATGGGAGACTAATGTCATTGAATATCCTGGGATTAATACATCTAATATTCATAAAGATCTGATAAAAATGCATCTTGAACCCCACATTAGTCTAAGTGAAATGTGACACAGAATGACAAGATCTGGCCCTCTGGAGTACAACCAATATAGTTAAAATTAAAACGTTAGGACACTGCTATCTTCACCATTGTTGATACATGGACTAAGATCACCTTTAAGCTTATTAAAAAATATGAAAAGCCTCTTTGGTATAAAAATTAAAATACTCTATAATAAATCTCTCCTCAGATACTTGCTGTGCTATCCCTTCAAATACTGGAATATTTGAACCTCGAGATTTATCTTGGATATATTTGTAGTAGAGATTTTACCAGTAACCTAGCTCTATTCCCTGTGAAATGTACTACTTTATCATTTTTAAAAATGGAAATGTAGCTATAAAATACCATTATTACGTTTTGTCAGATAAGCCCCCAGACACATTAACATTTGTTCTTTGTATATTTTCTGCATTTCTGGGTAAATTCTGATGTATGGGTTTGGAGTCAGCCAAAATCAAATCTTCCTGGAAGTAGTTATGGAATATTAAGGCTTCAAGGTTTGTCTGTATATTCAACCTAAATTAAGTTAACTTTCAGATTCCACAGAAGTGGAAGAGCTCTTAAAGTCTTACTTCCTGAAAGTTCTGTATTACAAAATTCAATTTGTAACGTGTTTTTCCTTCTCTGTAAAGTTATTTATGCAATAAAGTTGTTTGATTTTTTTTCATTGATGTCTAGAATAGACCTACATTTGATAACAAGAAAACATTGTACACATATGTATATGCATATTATGGTGTTAAGTACATATAAATATGAATGTATATGCCCAAATCTCATGGAAAATTTTTTGGTTTGTTTTGTTTTACTTCTCTGCTCGTACTCTACAAAATGTCAGACTGGGCAAAAAGAAGTTTTGTTAACTCTGAAACCATAGACACAAATTCTCACATTACAAATATAGATCTCTAATCTGTGAGAAGATTTAAGAAAAAACAGATGTTCAACTGTGTTGACCAGTTATAATTTCAGAAACTTAATATATTTTACGGTCACTCCATTGCCAAATATTTCTCCCAAAAAGCAATTTTCACAAGATAGAGTATGCATACACTCACAAACGGATAAAGCAGTGAACATGACAAATGAATTGGAAACTTAGTTTAAATTGTAGTATCTTTGGAAATCATTGGTCGGCACATTTAGAAATATTGAGTGTTGTACATCTGAAAATAAAACTAATGAGGCCTATTGGCTATTTTAGGTGCTGTCACAAAACTAGTAGGTTTTGGACACCATTCTGCAAACTTCTTTTTGCTAATGGAGGACTTTCTTTATGAAATTTCCTAGTAGTTTTGTGGACCTGAGATGCATGTGGAAATGAAATGTTGAGGTTGTATGTCAAAATGGCTTTACTGAGTAACTATTATCTGAAGCAGAAGGTGTGATTCAAAACCTTGGAAAGCAACAGAAAAATTACTTCTCATTTAAACAATTTTTCCAGAGCACACCTTTAGTCTAACATGCATGAATTCTGGTAGGAGAGGAAGGAGAAAGTAGTTTGGAAGCTCATAGCCTCCTCATATGCTTAAATGAAATGAAATTATTAGTATAACATACTGTAATATAATATAATATAATATAATATAATATAATATAATATAAAAATGAAGCATCTGAATGGGATAAGAGTGTTAAAAATAGAATACAAGTATTATTATTATGTTAATTTTTATAAAAAACAAATAAACTTCAACAAGTATATTATGTTCTTGTTTACAGGTCATGAATAATATAAATATATTTGCCAAGATGTAATGTAACCAGAATGAGGATCAGTGTAAAAATGACACTATCCTTTGTTATTCTACTTTGAATCAAACTCAGTGGTTTCTAAATACAATGCTTATTTTTACTTCTTCCAGCTTAACTTTCTGCTGATAATGAAATTTCCTGTTTACTCCAAAGAGGTAGTCGTATGCCTCATATCTCCTCTTATCACCCTGTACAAGTCCTCTTTCAACTTTAATGGCTTCCATTTTCTCTCTAAAAGGGGGATTCTTGCTGAAATTTATTCCTCTTGTTAAATCCTCATTATTTTCCTTTCTTTTAATCCAGAGTCAGTACTGGAAATGTATGACTTGACTGTAATAGAGATTTGTTCCTACTATTGTTGCCAGACCTCTTTTGTCAGCTGTTCCCCATTCTTTATTTTTAGCTTCTTCTCTCTGTCCTCTTCTTGCTCACTTATCAGACTTTTAATAATAATTAAATGTTAAAAGTCTGAGGTTCAACTACTCCAATCTTTCAGGAATTAGACAGAAATTAGAAAGCAAAGGAAAGTGATTTTAAAACTACATGGTTAGAGGAACAATCATTATTCAGATTAAGCTTAGTCTAGCATGGCACCTTAGAAGCTAAACTCACACTACCATACATATTAATTTTGTGTCTTATTTTTACCCCATTTGTGCTCAAATTCACTGATCCTGTTTTGAGCACCAATATCAAACCAACAAACAAAAATTCCCCTCCCATCAATATTTATGTTTAAAAGAAAAGCTTTACACTTTGTTTGCTGCAGACATAAAGAGAGGTTTGCAATAGCAGTTGAAGTGAAAGATAATAGAAGCACCCTAAATGCTACAGGGTATGGCACAGAGTTGGTATGACTTCAAGAGTTGATAAGACTAGGAGACAAGTGAATCATCAGGAACAGGAAGATCAATAATCACCCACTGGAAATATTATATGGTGAACTTCAGTCATCTGTGGAATTTATAAATATATTTGACTAAGAACAGGGAGAGAACACAATTGTTAAGGAAAAGAGAGAAGGTGCAGAAGCCAGGGATTTTTTTTCTGCTAAAGGGGATAGAGTTTTCTGGTAAACAGACTTCAGAAACAACAAAAGCTAGGGAAAAGTCCATAAATCTTAATGCCTGACAGAATAAGAAGGCAGATCTTCTTTCTCCTGTCTTTTATTTCATTTGAGGGCACAATAGTGGTGTATCAACAATAGATTGACAACTGACAATAGAGAAAAAATGGGTGCTGACTGAAGACTTTTATAGTTATTGTTGTACAGTATAAAAAAAAAAAAAAAGAGATGTTTTTGACAACTAAAGTTAAAGTCCGTGTGTTTAAGGCACTTTGTCTTGTCTTCGTTCCATTTTGTCCAGTATGAAGGAAAAACAAAATTGAAGGGACAAAGGAGATTTATAAGCAAAGATGAAGCTAAAGTTAATGCAAAGATTCTGTGGTACTTAAGTGTCTTCCAAAATACTTAAATGCCTTCCAAGTAGATGATATACAGTACAGAACAACAAAAGAATAAAGCACTGATTTAGCTGAGTTAATGTTAAGCAAATCAGCTGGTCTTGTATGTTCTCCTGTAAATTCAGACATTAGAGGCTCTGGACTACAACTGAAAATGACACAATAGACTTGCAACTATTTTTCCAAGGAGTGGATGCAATGTCCAGAGGTACTGTGTGCATATTGCAGCAGTTTAGATGTTTCCAAGTCTTTGGCTATTATAGATGTATGCTGTATTTCATGTTACTTCAGGTCTAAGCTAATTATTTTGTTCTTGGCACAGTGAAATCACAATAACTGAATGATTCTCAGTGGGACAGAATTAATAACTAACGACAAAATAAAATAATGCAATTACAAAAGTGTTCTTGTTCAGTTGTCTTTGTTTTAATGATATACTGAAATTGAACAATGGAAAAGAATCTTTATAGTAGTTCGTTTCCCTTTATTAATAAAAACTTTGACTGTTTCTTTCTAATGTAGCAACCTAACATTTGAAAATTTGAAATATCCTGGCATTGCACCTACTGATATTTTGTAGTCAGTTCTAGAAAGACAATGAAATGCTAGTAATCACAGATAACATCATTAGTAGTACATTATTAAAGAGTTGCATATCTCAGAACTCACCTCTGATGTTTTTCTAATCTCAGGAATATTTTCACTTTGCAGTGAGACACTGCCAAAAATTGTTCACTAGCTTCCTTTGAAATAAATCTAAAACAAAGAAAGCCTGGAAACATTAAGCTGATAAATTTGTGATGCTTGTTTGAAAATGTCTCATCATTTTCTTTAGTATGGTTGTATATGCCTGAATCTTTTCCAATTGCCTATCTTCTTATTAATGGCAGATGAAAATGTTTTCAAAAGTTACAGCAAAAAATGCAGTTGCAATGTTGTAATAAAAAAGAAGAGTGTGGTGGAAAGAAGTTTTGAAACATGAAACATTTTGAAAGTTTGATAGTCAAATTACTTTTTAAATGTAGGAAATTAAAAATACAATGAGGAAGAAGACACTATTAGATTTTAAGAACTGAGAAAGTCCTTTATGTTAGTTGATGTTTCAGTGTTCCAGGAAACACGGAAAATCGATTTCTAAAGATTTTGATCTGTAGCCATATACTGCATTGAAATGCTAGTCAAAATGTATACAATAAATAATATATTAAAAAATAAATACATATGCATACACAAATAAATTAGTATTTTTATGGTCAAAAAATTTCAGTGAAAGCATATCTCTGAGTATTTAAGGCACCTTTATCAGCTGCAGTTTTTTAGTGTTTAGAAACCTACACATAATGATACAGTTAGACTATCATGTAGAGATGGGTACTTCTGATAAAGTGCCTGCACAGGCATAAGTGCACACATACTAAGGTTTTTGCTTTACATTTCTGAATAAGGACAGGAAAATTAACTTCGGTTTTAGTTTCTTAAACCAAAAGTGCAATGTTTTTCACTCACTTCTGAAAAGGATTTTTGTACATAATAAGGTGCATTGTTCCCTGTAAAGTTTGAGAGGTTAAGACCATATGTACTCAAATAAAACCTACCTGTCAAACCCATGAGAACATTTTCTAGACAGATTGTTAAAATTAGTATTAACATACAATGTCTAAAGATAACACAGAAAGAAAAACTGGATAAAAATAAAAGTGATATTAAATACAAAAATATGCAAATTAGTGCAGTATGGCCTCATGTGGCTATTTCCAAATGAGATTTATAAAATTCATTTTTAACTTTCAATAAATTTCATTTATTTTCCCTGCACTGCCCTATAATAGCATTTCCCTTGATCTTAATTCATTTCCCATTAGTGTCTTGGCTTCCAGAACTTTATTTTCTCCTTCTAGCTTGCAATGTAGGAATATAATATGTATGTCTGAGGTTTTGTAATTAAAAAAATCTGCACTCAGTCAACAGTCATTTATTTCACTAACTTTTAATTCACCAGCCCGGTGGCATAGAAGAAATGTACTGAATTACTAATTGACAATCCAAAATTTAGGATAGGTGGCAGAATCACACATTGTGCAATTCTGTACTTACAAAGCATCCATCATTGTTTTTCATGAGTAAATGAAGATTACAACACATGCATAAAATTTACTCTACTCACACACTGAGGTTTGCTGACCATGTAGAAGTACATTTTCTTGAAGTACGAGTTGTTGCAGTTATTTTCAAACTTTTTGCTTTTATTGTAATTGGTTGCAATTAGTCTTTTCCTTGGAAAGAAATACCCATATAATATCTGTTTACAAAAGATTTTAAAACTCCATATTCTGCTCTTACAGCATTAGGAAAAATCAGTTTAGTAGGTTTAACTTGAAAAGTTGTAATTGATTTATGTTGTAGAGAATTAAATCAATCAGTTATTTTACTTGTGACTACAGTACCAAAATGATTTTCAGACTGCACTTTTTTTTTTTCTCCCTTGAATATGCTCAATATGCAGATTCAAAAACCAAAAATAGTGTCTCATCTGCCTTAGTTCAAATGACGCTCCAGAAAGGGTAGCATCATCTAAGATGCTTCAAGTCAAGTATGAGCTTGACCTGTCCCAAAAGTTGGGCATACCTGAAATCATAGCACATTTTAAACATTCTCAGGCAAGGTATTCTCCTCAAAAACATGTTAAAGCAGATTTAATGTTATTTGCAGTGCTGCCAAGAGCTTGCTCCACATACATTCATACACTGGAAAGCTGGATTGTAAGCTACTTGTTGCAAATGTGACTCCTTATATCCTGACTTTCTTATTTAAGTCTCAATGTTTTTTTCCTTTTAAGTAGTGGGTGATTTTTATGATGATTGATGTTTATGGCTGTATTACTTTTCTTCCTTTCAAAACCTTTAAGGACTTAATCCTTAAAGTCTTTCTCTTGAAGTCTGTCAGCACTGGATCAACTTGATGTGCTAGTTTATTTAAATAAAAATAAAAATCTAAAAGCCTAATGCAAAGATAAGTCTTTTTATTGCACTTTATTTTCCTCTGAATTCTTCATTTATATTATGCCAAATGAGGATAGTGGAGAAATTTACTGGTCTGTAAATGCTAAATACTAGTACTAGAGTAAATGCTCCTCTGTTTTCAGGGGCGGGGGGAAGGCTGATTCTCAAAAAGCAACAACTATAACATGTATCAGAAGAATTCATCTAAACCTGAAAAAAGTTTTGTATTTTCTTAAAACTAGCAGATGATTTACAATGCCTTGCAGGAGCATATAAATGCTGTGCTTAGCAGCGTTTTAAAGTAATGTAGTCATCTTTTTACTTTTGTTCTCAGCTTTGGATGATACTAATTCACATTTTTTCATTTATTTTAGTGACAGGAACAGAAGGAGGCTTCATGCTGTACCAGAAGAGGGAGATGTTGAAGAAGGCCTTCCTTATTCAGAAGGAAAAAGGGACAGGGAGAGAGCTTACTGCTGTGGGAAGGTTCAGAAAACTAAGGGCCAGACCCATCCTGAGGTACACGGAGGAAGAAAGAGAGACTGGAGCATGGGAAATTCCAGTTTGATATTAGAAATATTTCACAGTGATGATACTCAAACCACTAGAGGGGATTGCCTAGAAAGGCTGCAATTCCCACTCCTTGGAGATACTGAAACATCAGCCAGATGAATCCCCAAATAACATGATACAAATTGGCTCTACTCTGCATGGGTAGGTTGCTGGCATGACCAGAGGTGTCTTTCTACCTGAATTACTGTATGATTCTAGGAATTATATATATGCATCATTTTCTGAAATCTGACTACTCATTTTCAGGTGAGCATCATACAAATCTATCCCTATTCCCTTATACTACTGGATTTAATAAAGTCCAGGTTTAGACCTGCTTTCACAGGAATAGGTACTGGTAGCATTTCCTTTGATTTTATGCAGGGTCCATACCAGTGATATTTCCTCAAAGTAAGTGTTACTCTATGGAAGCCAGTTAAATCTGAGGTGAAAGTGAAAATAGAAACTAATTAGCATGTCTTTCTACTCAGCCAACTCCCAAAAATTATATTCGTCCCAAAAAAGCAGTAAACAATAATTAGCTATTTAGAATCTCATCAATTTGTGCACTTGTGATTACAAAAAATTTACTTCTATTTTCATTTTAGATCATAAGTGGAGATTTCATTTAGCAGTGAATTCCTTTAACATGTAAACAACTGCACAACTGCTTCAATATTTACTCACAATTGCTATACTTCAACATGACTGCAGTTCAAATGCAAGTATGTACCAAAAAATAGAAAGCTGTAGTGTCAGAAATCCCCTGAGATGGGTACTTTTTTTAAAGACATATGCATACTTTGTCACAATTTTCTCTAGTTTCTTAGAAAAGTCCTATAGTTAAGCTATAATGATGACACAAGATAGTCTCTGGGCCAAAGGTGAGATTCCTAGAGAGAAGTTCATCTAGCACTAGTGAACCTGGTGAGCTTTGACTAAAAGGAGAACTTCATTCCTATCGCTTGCAGTGATCTCAGTTTTGTGGGGAAAAACACCCATATGCAAAAATGGGTTAAGTTCAGGCATAACATGTCATATATGTCTTTGTTAGTGTATAGATATGTTACTGTCGAAGTTATGATGCTGTAGACTGTATATTCTGTCTGGGCTTCTCTAGTTAAGAAATAACCTTTGATAGAAAATCCACTGAAAGTATTTTGTCAGGGGGTTGCAGCAGGGCTGTTATTGTAGTAGACCCTTCTTCCCATTTGGTGTTCATGGAATGGCAATGGACAGCGGCTAAAATACACTGAGCTTATGAAAAGTCTTGAACAAGTACCACAGCTTGAAGTCTTTGAAACAGCTTCTGTACTATGAGCAGCAATTTACGAGCATGCATTGGATTAAAGTAGTATTTGTCAAAAATATCTCATCGGGCACTCAAGCTAGGAGATGGGCACAAATTCACGTGTGGAACATTAAATAATCATGTGTACTAGAAAGAACTTAGTTCATATTTTTGGTCTTGCTTCTGAAAATCCTTGGTTACAAATTCAAAAGCACATTTTGTAGCAAGAACCTTTTCCACAGTGTGAATCTCCTTTCAGTGCTGAGAATCTTCCTCAAACTACCCCTGTCAGGGCTTTCTGTAAGAGTCATTGTTGTAATCACATTGCCTCTGAGTCAGCTAGTGTGCTGGATATCATCTCAAATACACCCAAACGTAGGTTAATCTTCAATGGCAGAGTACCATGACTTCCTGTTGTCCTTTTTAAACATAACACAGTCCACTGCACTATTCTGTGCTTTATTTCAGGATGACACTTCTTTCAGCTTCCAGTGTAGCAGCTACCTTTTCTGCTTTCTCAGTCACTGAAAATTAATTAACTCCAAAGCCAGTTGTCCACTTTTAAACACATGCTAATCAAGTTTATTCCTGAGGAAAAAAATATCAATTCATTGCATCCACTCAAACCATTATCAATTCTCACCAATAATCACATGAAGATAGACACCTTACACTCTCATAACCACTTCCTAGCCCCTAACACTAATTCTGCTTTTGCCCTTGTGTTCACAACCAGTTCTCTGCTCTGTAATAAATTCTATATGATTTTTTTCTTTAATCAACTTAACCTTCTCCCAAGACAAATCATAATACATTCATTCTCCACAATCAAAATAATTTTCATCGTACTGAACCTGGAGTCCTTTCTGCTGAACATTTAATGTGTGGTTAGCAATAATTTCACCCAATCACATTAAGCAGTTTGAAAAGATATGAATTGCAGAATAAGGGTGGGTTTTTTACTATTAGGGGAGAAGGTAGTTTGTTTCTTGGAGGAAAGATCTTGGTGGGTTTTTGTTTGGCTTTGGGGGTTTTTGTTTTGCAGCCAAGACAGCCAGCTGGGTGGCTTACAGTAACAGCTGACTTCTTGCACCTTCAGAATCCTAAATCTGACACTGCTTAGATAGGAGAAAGACCACTCATATAAACTGTACTAAAATGTTGCTGCCAGTCCTTTCACTTAAGTACTAACTCCCCTTTTCTTGGAGAGTAAGCTCCAAGCTCACATATGTAAAATTATACATTTACCCTTTAATCTTAAGCCAAGTCTAGGTCTTTGGTGTGCCCTTTACTGCACAAACAGCTTTTAGGTCCAATTACTCATGTTCCCTTCCCTCATGCACATTATCATTATTGTGCTAATGCTATTTAACACCTTCATGCATGAGAGTTCTTCATCCCTAACAAGTTTTAGATTTTCTCCTGTTACTTGGCTGCCTTTGACTCACCTCTTGATTCACAACTCTTTGCAGCTCTCTGTTGTTTTCCTCTATGCAGGTAAGTTTTTTGCTTGCATGATGGGGTTAACCCTTAATATTTGATGTCATCATCCCTTCTATAACAAACGGTCATCTGAAACAGCAGAGTGAGAAAAGTCTACTACTTTTAATGAGGTAAAGAACCACCATGGCAGCTCTCCCACATAACCACTCTTTAAACTCTCTGGTTTAAGCTGAATGTATTTGGGGACAGACAATTCCTCACATTTCTTTCTGGGTCTTCACATACTGCTAGCAGATCAATGGAGCATGCTATGGAGCTTGAGGAAAATAGTATGAAGTTTAATGACAAAGATGATTTAATTAGCTCAAATAGTCTGTAATTGTTCAAGTGAAAACCAGCATGGGACTATGATTGTGATACAGTTACTGGGTGACACTGTTGTATGATACTTTTATTAATAGTATACACCATACTGTCACAGCTTTTAATAAAAATAATGGCTTTCTCCAGGAAAGAAGGGATCTTCAAACACTGAGTTGATAAATTCTGTCACTAGGTTGACTATAGCTATCTCTACTTCTGAAGTATATTTTTGCACGTAATCCTTCTAAAAGGATTTTTTTTCTCTCGAACTGCTTTGTAATGCTGTTGCAGCTTTTCATCCTTTAATAAACAACACAAGAACTTTATTTCAACATCAGGATTTGCGAGGAAACAGAAAATAAAATATTTTAAGTCACAGGACATTAAGATAAGCAACTTTCCCTGCCCCACACTCCCCCTGGCATCAATGTTCTTTATTTTAAAATATATCTTGGTTTTAGAAAAAGTCTTGAAATGGCATTTATATATTATCTGTTGTGTCCTATGGAACTCACTTTGTTGATAACCAGGAGCTATGTTAATAAGCATGACATGCAAAATACAGAATCTTGTCTTCACACAATAGTAAGCAACAACTTCCTTGCATGTGTGTATGTATATAATTGTGTCTATTCTCAGCTGAAGACACTGAAATACTGATACAGTTTGTGAAAGACTGCCAGGATTATTTTTTTCAATGGGGAAGAGGAATACAGTGAAAAGAAGAAAGGGGCATTGCAGGTGAGATCGTCAGTGGTATACAAACTCCCCAGAAAAAATAATTTATAGGACTTGGTCCTGAGAAGAAAAAAGAATGAGTGAGGTAACTAAAACAAACTGCAGAGCAATAACGTTAGGAGGGAAGGATAAAAATTTGAAAGGAATGTTGCAAGATTTGGTGACAAATTCCAGGTAAAAGTCAGTCTCAAGATAAAGGTCTGTGTCAGACAGTGGTCTGAACAGAAGATAAGAGCCTTTTCTTTCCTTTGATTATCCTGCAAAATCTAGAAAGGATAACATCTGGAAGGTTAATCCTCCCAGGCTAAGAGATGAGAGAATAAACTGAAGATGGACTGAGATGAATAAACCGAAGTCGGAGGCAAAGAAACTGCAAGGCCATACATGTATTTTAGGACTGCACATTATAACATACCTTCAGTAGGATTTTGGACATTGCTATCCTTGTATTCTCTGCTGACAGAGGAGTTAAGTCCAGGTAAGGAGTTAAGTCCAGGTAAGGATTTGTGTGCATGTTTAAGTCAATACAGTGCAGAGCAGAAGATACAGAGATGGAGGAGACAGGGAGGACTTGTGCTCTTGTCCCTGTCCCTCTAATGAAATATTTAGATGACAGGGGGTAAGAAGCAGCCTTTAGGGCTGCATGGTCTCTTTGGGTTGCTCCAAGCTACCTCACAAACTTCAGATTCATCCGGAAACTTATGGGTTTTTCAGTCCTGTCGTATTATATTCTTTTCTTCACACCTTCTACATTCTTATTATGCCTCCCACAACAAAGTTTGCAATGCCAAGGAACCACCACAAAAACTGTCCCAAAATGTCCAGATCTTCAAAACAGTTGTCAGCTACTGAACTCTGTCACAGACATATTATATCTCTTCAAATTCACTTATGTACCAATATGCACAATATCTTTAACCATCACTTCCTAAACCATATCACTGGTTATCATTAAAAAAAAAAAAAAATTAGAAAAGTTTAATTTTTCAGTTTCCTTTCTTCCATAATTCCTTCGTAGTCATATAACCTGTCTAGATGAAGATAATGTTTGACAATTATAGAATCAATGCATACTGTATGCCCACTTTTTCGTATCTAAAAATATACTGTCTTTAATAATTAGTTTGTTTTCTCACATTTAAATTGATTGGCTAGGAGATATTTAGACATAAATCTAAACATTCTTTTTATAAATTCAACTTCTGGATATTTAATTCTCAACTTGAAACTGTTTCAGTAAACAGATTTCCTTAAGTCATTATTTGTTCACAAAAAACCAAGCTCCTAATATTTAGTTGGTTTTTTTCTTAATCAATAAAAAGTATAGTTTCATTAGCACTTAACACCACCCCACCCCACCCCCCCCAAAAAAACCCCACAGTCTCTGGCTGCCAAAATATAATGTATGAAGTTAAAGAGTTTACAAGTCATCTTAAATTTGCAGTTATCAGAAAAAAGAAAAATTTACACATTGTGTAACTGTGTTTGGCTTCTTAAAAGCCTTGATTAGGCAAATGACTTAGTAATCTGTGTCTCATAGAATGAAAATATTGTGTCTGCTTGGGCATTTGCTTTGGTGGGTGGAGTGAGGTGGGAGTGGGTGTCAGAATTCAGCATCCATTTTCAACTTATACTGGGGAGCAACATGAAAAGCAGAAATGGAACTTTGTTTTTAAAAGCACGTTGTGCGTCTAACTTCCCATATATCTTTGAAGGTATCCCCATAGATAAAGAAAATATCAAGCATGTCCCTGACAAGACAGGTAATATTGTTAAATTACCCATTAAAAAGCAAAGAATCATTATTTAAAGAAAATGGTCATTCAGTGACAAAAAAAAGTGTGTTTTTTTTTTTTTTTTTACCAGGGTTATAATTGTTCATAAGATAAATGCCCTGTTTAGTATATTTCTGAAAGAGTATTGCCTCAGATTTCACAGGTCAATTACTGGTAGAATAGTGAAAGCTGTAATTAAAATGGATTGGCAGAATGGGGATGGACAACATAAATATCATAATTACTTTAAATTGTTTTTATTCTCAGACTAATATACATATAGTCTGTGGAGTTAAAATAAATTGTATGCATACTTAAATTAATAACAATTAAAATAAAACTACATGATTTAGTGCTACACCAGTCAATTTGACATTACATTAAGTAACAACTATATTCTTGTAGGACTGTCTTCTAAGAACAGCTATATATGGCTTATAAATGGTTGGTGATACAGACACATAAGAAAGAATTATGTTTTCCTTTTATCTTTGTACCATGAAGACAGATTCCAAAACAAAGACTGCAGATATGCAAATGTTACATCCAACTAGCTGCCTAGATTTCTTCTTTTCTCTCAAATTTATTTCTAATCAGTCAAAAAAGATCAAAAACATGAGTGTAAGTATTGAAGACAGAAACATAAATAGGGTGACCACAAAAGCCCTGTTTCCTTACAAAACCAAGCTGAAAGTTATATCTTGGCTGGTGCTGACTTATATAAAAGTTATGGCCTACACAAAATAGTGTGGATCACAGTAATGCACAAATACAGATTAACAAAGGTAGTAAATTTGAAGTAGAACCCATACAAAGGGATGAAAAATTAAATACTTGAAAGTGGTCAATGTGGCTAAGAATATTAAGATTATTTAGCTTGTATAAAGCACTGATCTTTATAATAGATATGGATACCAAAAATGCATGGAAATAACTAAACAAACTGCATGTAGCTTATTAATGAATTTCACCTCAGCCTTTTTGCAAGATGTTTACAGTTATTACAATATTCAAAACCACTAATTATTTCAAGTAATCTGTGAATGTAGCTATGAAGATATTTCTGATTGGGGTCAAGAGGTGCTGCTGGGTGAACAACAGTTTTCAAAATGGTTCATGTTTTTAAATATATATTAAGAACTGAGGCTTTTACAGCTTTGATAGCTTTAGAATAGTCTCTGTTTTTAGGGAAAAAAACCCCACAATAATCTGACAAACACTGGGATAAAAAGGATAATGCTGTGTTAGAAGATGTGGCAGCACACTTCCCCCCCACCGCATCCTGCCAGCAGGAAACGAAACTTCTCCAGGAAGGGAGAAGGGGAAGGAAAAAAAAAAAACCAAACTAAACCCTAGAGGCCACAGGGTCTCTGAACTGGCCAATCGAGACCTGCCAGGTACACTGAGGTGACCTTCTTGGCCAATAGGGATTAAATGACCACACATCAGATTTGACAGGGGTGTAAATGGGGTCCCACCAGAGGACACGTTGGAATCAGTCCTTCTGGGAGCAGCAGGTCTGCAGTCGAGGACTCCCCCTTGGATCGGGCACCGCCTGAGGTAGCTCCTCGAGGGATAGAGCCCTTAGCTTTTAGGGGAGTGATACGCACATTTTGAGCCATCACTTTAAATCTTGGGGATTCTTAAGTCAGCCGTGTAGTATTAATTCTCTTTACATCATTGAGCCTGTGGTTTTATAAAATGTTACCGGACTTCTAACTAACTTTTGCTGAAGAATAAATCTGAGTCTTAACACCTGTTGGATTTGGTTAGTCATGCATCCGTAACATTTTAAATTGGCGTAGTCAGCAGGATGGTGTTAATGGAGGAATTATTACGGAGGCACGGCTGCAGCCCTTCTCCCCCAGGTCTGGACTGGGCGAAGGAGAAGTGGTCCGACCCGGCAGCGGTTGTGGAGAGAGTAGAACTATGCTGCGGAAGTAGTCCGCGAGACAGCAAAGGCAGCGTGTGGGCCCTCCTGGGCGCCTGCTGGATTCAAGCACAGAACCGAAAGAGTGATTCTGCTAAAAGGCAAGGGGAAATAGATTATCTGAAGGTGGAATTGGAGGAAAGGGATGTGTGGCCCCTTATTGAAACAGAAGGGCATGTGGGTCCGCACGGTGGGAGCCCCCGGAGTGCTTTAAATGAGCAACAAGCTAGCGAGCTGGGTTTTAGGCCATCAAGAAAGGCTATAAACATTAGGGACGACAGAAGAATACCCCATAGCCCGAACCCAACTTTGGCTACCGGGGGAAAAAAGAATGACAGCTGTGGACGTGGCTTTAAGCCCCTATGAGGGAAATATACTGGGATTTGATGTGCTGGCAGGCAGACAATGGTATCTACCCAATGGTAGGGTGTGGAGCTCCGGGGGCAGGGAGGCAGAGGCTATCCATGTGAGAGCATTGCAGATTGCTCCTGCACTACCGCAATCTAAAGTAACCCATGTCCCTCAATACCCACTTCTAGTCGCGGCCAAGCGGGACATTTTGGAAGTAATTAATGATCTGGAGAAGAGAGAGATCATCAGTCACATACATTCTCCTTACAATTCCCCTGTTTGGCCAGTCCGTAAATCAGATGGAAGGTGGCGACTAACAATTGATTATAGAAGATTGAATAGTAATACTGTAGGGTACGGCATTCGGAAGATCTCGCAATGTCACGGAAAGGTAGAAGGCTAGTCGTCGCCTCCCTATGACATATCAGTAATCCCACCTACCATTGTTAGTATAAAAGGAATTAACTGCGCAATAAAGGACGGAGTTGGTGCTCACACCAGGTGTGTTATCTGTCTCTTCCCTGGTCCGGGTTGACCAGTGATCTAATCGCGGCACCTTGATATGTAGCACTGCTACATAGTGGTGACCCCGACGTGATCGGCCGCACAGGCGACGATGAGGCTTGCGCAAGCGATTAAGGTATTAAAGGTGTTAGCTTATGAGGTGGGTGCCCGCGGTTCGATTAGGAGGGGCCCCACGGGCGAATGCATCCAATGGATGCTGCGCCGGGGGGACATTGAGTTTCCTAGATAAGTTTTGAGCCCCCCAAATTGGGGAGAGATTCGGGAGTCCTTGCTCCGATCCGAGCGCGGAGCTGCTGAACGATCGCAGAGTTGGGGGAAGGTGGAGCAGGTGGTCGCGGCGGGATGGGAGGCTGAGGCGTGCTGGTTGGCGGCGCGAGCTGCTGTGTCTGCGGGTGCAGCGCCGCCTCGGGAGCAGCGGGGACAGCGGGTCGGACTCAGACGGAGCGGGCGGCCGTGGAGCGGGGCTCGCAGAGTGGTCCGTCTTTGATTGCGGACATGGGCACGGAGGGTGCGGCGGAGACGGAGGTTTTTCCTGCAGAGGCGGCACCAGCGGGACCTGATGGGCCCCCCCCCCCCCCCAGTATCCATGAGAGGAGTTGCGGCGGGTGCTTCGGCAGCTCATGGGAGAGGGACGGTTTGCAACGCCTCAGGCACAGGCACAGGGCATGTGCGGGCGTGACTTTATGGCAGTTGCAACAACTGCCTTGGCCGCTCTTAGGCGTGTCGCGGCCATGGATAGAGCGGACCCCCCTTGCATGAAAGTTCGGCAGGGGATTGCTGAGAGGTTTACTGCCTTTTTAGATCGGCTTCAGCTTGCTGTGCAGGCGGCAAACCTTCCGGAGACGGCTAAAGAGGCGATCGTGCTTGAATGTGCTAGGGCTCAAGCTAACCCACAGAGCGCAGCGCTTCTCTCTCATTTGCCAGCGGGTTCGTCCCTAGGTAACATGATACGCCATGTACTGGAGAGAGAGCAACACCGGGAAGCACGTCCTATAGTGGCGGCCTTGCAACAAGTTTTGCGGGCGGGTACAACCTGATACTGCTTTTGAGGAGGCAGTCTGTAAGCAGGCCCCTAATGAGCAGGATTCTGATTCTGATAGTAATTCTTTTGTATCAGGCAGGGTGGACTCTGAAAAAGAGCCGGATTTATATCCCTCATTACCTCCACCGCTGCCGTGCCACCGCCGTCCCCCACCCCCCCACCCCAATCGCCTGGTACTCCCTCTCCAGGGTCTGCAGAACTTACAACGGCTGCACTGCCTGTAACTCTTTCTCCTGCTACTCCCTCTAACTCTGTGCCTCTGTCTAATCCATGACGATTCACTTAATTTGGGAAAAAAATACACATAGTTTGATGTGTATGATATGTTTGAACGTATGATGCAACGCTGTCGAGAAAAAGCTCTACAGCAAGGAGATACCATGTTTACTTTTCCTGCTGTATGCGCACCTGCCTCAAGTATTACAAGAACATCAAGAGTTAGAGTTGTTAAGATCAGTCATCATGAATCCCTGTGTGATGTTTAATTACACCTATAACACCACTTGAAAGGGTCAGAATATAAATGCTATTTTGCCTGTATATAGAAATGCTACAGCTTGGTGTAACTATATCTGTTCCAGAATATCACACTCTTTTTTCTATTCCAGCTGCTTTACCTACGGGGATGTTTTTAATTTGTGGGAATAGAGCGTGGGAGAGGTATTCCATCGAAACTTAACAGGAGGCCATGTAGCCTCGGACAACTTACGTTACTAACACTCGATATCAATATGATTCACAGTAAAAGGCTCACGATAACTGACACAGGTTTAAGTGGATGGCTAACAAGTTTGAGAATTACGGGATGGTTGAAAGATTTGCTTATGCATGGCTTAGTTATTCTAAATGTAGTATTAGCAGTTGTAATAATTGTACCATATATTATAAAAATAGTTGAACGTATGACTGCAAAAGCATTTCATGTAACTTGGCTTGCATAAAAATAAAAAATAAAAAAAAAAAAGGGGGAAATTGTGGGGGATTTCATGGAAAATGGGGAACATTTCTTTGAGCCTGATTATTTAGAGTTAGCATAAGTAGCCCGCAGTCAACATGAGTGGACCGGAGTATGCTCCCTTTAAGCCACTACAGTATTTGCATGTTACCGTAGACACCTATAGTAAATATATTCTTGCTATAGTGCACAGGAAGCAGAATAGCTTGGCGGTTGTACAACACTGGCATGCTTGCATAGCCCAGCTGGGGATTCCACAACAGATCAAGGCGGATAATGGTACAGCTTATACTGCGGAAAAGGTGAAACGAGTTTGTGCAGTCTGGGGTATAGCCCTTGTACATGGCATTCCTTATAACAGCACCGGCCAGGCCATTGTAGAATGAGCACATCGAACCTTAAAGACCCTGCTAGATCGTCTTAGGGAGGGGGACCAGGCGGAGCCCTCCTGCTTACGGGATAATTCACCTGTTCTCTGTACACAGCGTCTCCTGTTAACTGCGTTAACTTCATTAAATCAGACAATTCGGGGGGACCTGGACCAGACGACGGCACAACAACATTTTACAACTATGGAAGAGAAAGGCCCCTACCCACTGGTCCGTGTGCGTGATCCCCAGACACGCCAATGGGACGGACTGTTTGAGCTGCGTTGCCTCAAGCGGGGGTACGCCTGTGTACAGACGCCTGAAGGGCTACTGAAATGGGTCCCTAGTCGTATGGTTCGTCCTGCCCTAACCTCGTAGTGTTCGAGTGTTTTTCTTTACAGATTGCTGTTATCCTTTCCTGGCTTGTGACGTCTTGGGTATCTGCTACGAATTTCTGACACTGGAGCAATTAATAAACAAGATAACAGAACTGCAGAAGCAAGAAGGAGCTGCAAGAGCTTTATCGCAATTAAGAAAGCTGTCATTTCGGCTTAGAGCATTCAGCTGCGGGATGGGGACTTAGGAGTTGGTTTGTATCTTTGTTAAAAATCAGCGTTTCTTTTATTCTTGTGTATTTTATTAGGTATAATGTTGCTTTTACTGTGTTTAATTAATTGTGTTCATAGATCTTGTAAGTCACCTTAGCCAACATAACAGGTCAAGATTCTCTGTGCCTTGCAACCACATCACAAAGCCCGTGAATCAATAGACAGGATGGCTATGATTGGTGCGGCACGCCTGGCCAGCGACCGCATGTGCCATAGGCTCCCTATGTTTCAACTGAGGCGAATTTTAGCACCCGCTGGCCACGTGTGCTGAAATCTGTTCCTCTGCAAATGTACAAATGCCGGGATTTTCCGAAGAGCATCGGGCTGGTGTACAGCAAGGCCATCATTGCCTCTGTGGGGATGCCCACGTAAAGCTGGCACCTACCGATTGCTGGGCTGAGTTCGCGGATGGTGGTGACTAAATCTGTTAATGCTCTTCTAATAGAAAAAGGGAGGGGGAATTGTTGTGGGAACATATTTAGCTAACGGTCACAAGAGCATTCCAGACGCCTTTAGAAGGCCTTGAACAGAATAAACAAAAAGACAAAAATAAGAAAGATACCAATTAGAAGAACACAAGTGTGCATTCCACGATAAAGAGAACTTGGCACAAACAACCTCATTTCGGCAGTTTATCTTGACCAATTAGACTGAGATAAGTCTCGTATGTTTTAGTCAGTATAACCAATTATATTTTATGTTTATGCGTGTGTACAGTGTTGATACAACCAATCATTAAGTGCAACTGGACGCGTGGACAGTGCATGAATAATGTGTGAATAGTGTGTGTAACCAATAGGAGCTAGTTGGACATGAGGAGGGGGAAATGTAGGGTACGGCGTTCGGAAGATCTCGCGATGTCACTGAAAGGTAGAAGGCTAGTTGTCACCTCTCTATGACATATCAGTAATCCCACCTACCGTTGTTAGTATAAAAGGAATTAACTGCGCAATAAAGGACGGAGTTGGCGTTCACACCATATGTGTTATCTGTCTCTTCCCTGGTCCGGGCCGACCAGTGATCTAATCGCGGCACCTTGATATGTAGCGATGCTACATAATACCCCACCATTAACTTTGGCCATGCCAAGTATCACCTCAGTAATAACAGCAATACAGGCTGCAGCCCACCCATGGATGGCTGCTTTAGATGTCAAAGATATGTTTTTTATGATTCCCCTAAGGGAAGAGGACAAACCCCAGTTTGCCTTCACTTGGGAAGGGACCAAATATACCTTTAATCGACTTCCCCAGGGATATAAGCACTCCCCTACTGTTGCTCACAATGCTTTAGCCAAGCTCCTTGATGCTGTGGAGGTACCACCAGGTGTCCACATCTATCAATATATAGATGATATCCTAGTTGGTGGGGACAACAAGGAACAGGTAGGGCAAGTGGCTGAGGCCATCTGGAATCTGTTGGTCAAGAATGAGCTAGACATTCCATCTTCTAAATGCCAAGGTCCAGGACAAGAAGTCAAATTCCTAGGGGCAGGGTGGATAGCTGGGGCAGTTGCAGTACCTGATGACACTCTGTCAGCAATTGAAAAGGGACAGATTCCAAGTAATAAACCAGAATTACAACAGCTGCTAGGTACCTTGGGCTATTGGAGAAAACATATACCAGGATTTTCGGTGATTGGCCGCCCTCTTTATGACTTGCTCCGAAAAAACAGAAAATGGGATTGGACTTTGCAACATACAGAAGCCCTCACCACTCTGAAAGATGAACTTAAGGCTTGTCAGAGACTAGGTCCATTGCACCCACAAGATCCATTGAGAGTGGAATGGGGATTTGCCGAACATGCCTCATACTGTGGTGTGTTTCAAAAGGGGCCACAGGGACCAGCCAGGCCTTTATTATTCTCTTCCACTGCATTCAAAGAAATGGAGCAACGATATTCAGATTGGGAAAAGGGGGTCCTCTCCCTCACTAGAGCAGTTAAAGAGGCTGAAAAGCTGCGTACCTCACAGGATGTTATAGTAGAGGGTCCTTTCTCTCTCTTAAATTCAATCCTCAGTGGGTCACCTCCTCCAGAGGGAATAGCCCAAAAGGCCACAGTGAGGAAATGGTATGCATACCTAGAAGGGATAAGCCAATTGCTCCCACTAAAAGAGGGTCCGACTAAAGTTTTCAAGCTACAGCAACCTGTAAACCCTGACCCAGCCTTGCTGGGTCAACCATATAAACCTTCTCTGATTGAGGAGGCACCTGAATTTGGGGCAGGCTCAGATATGCAAGGAGTGTGGTTCATAGATGCATCTGCCCATCGAGTGAGATCAAAGTGGCAATAAAAAGCAGTGGCACTGGAGATTGCTACTGGGAAGACAGTCTAAGAAGAGGGTGACGGTAGTGCACAAGTAGGATAACTACGGGCTTTATTACTGGCCATAGAGAATGGTGCTACCATCGTCTATACTGACTCTTATGCAACTTTAAGGGTGCTACAGACAGTGGGAATCTAGTAAGTGGGAAGTCGGTCATGTGAAAGTGTGGAGGACAGAGGACTGGCAACGTCTCCTGGCAATAGGGAGATCCCGACCTTTAAAGGTGGGATGGGTGAAGGGACATGCTCGGGATGGAACCCCAGCTGCAAAATGGAATCAACAGGTGGACCACCTGGCCCAAATCAGGATGGTCACCAGTGAGAAGGAGGATTGGGATAGACTAGCAGAATGGTTGCATATCAAGCGAGGCCCCTCAGGGAAAGCAGATCTCTATTATGAATGCCAATCTAGGGGTTGGCCAGTGTCTATGAAAACCTGTGGAGTAATTCTTACAGCTTTCCCGCAATGCCAAATAAGGCTTAAAGCTAATCACCCAAACCAAGCTCCCACCCAGCATATCAGACAAGGCAAGGCTCTTTGGAGCGCGTGGCAGGTTGATTACATTGGTCTTCTGAGACCATCTCATGGGAGTGGAAAGACTCACCACATCAGTGCCCAGTGGATAATACCGGACTTCTAACCCTGTGACCCGGTTTTAAGACCGAGGCCTAGTTTGTGCTTTTTTACAGGACCGTGAAGGAACGAGTCATTCCAGTCCTTTTGCTGATGGTGATGGTGGTGACAGGCATGGATGGTGAAGATCTGGATGATAATGTAGTGGCAAAATAATGGACATTAATATATCGCGAGTCCTTGACCTCGCATGAGAGCAATGTAACAATTATAGTTGGAGGTTCAGATTGGATGGGGGAAGAGGTTATACTCATGTTGTTTATAGTTGGTCACCAGGTGCAGTAAATGCTAGTTCAGTATGAAACACCAGATATGACTATATCCTCCAAGTAACCCATGGGATCACGGGGTGGAGTTGGACTGGTACTATGCTATGCCCTGAAATTCCATCGGGGCAACTGTATGGTACTCAAGGAACATCGATAGAGCACCCTAGAACTGAGTTTACAGCTATCAACCTTAGCCAATGCTACATCTAACAATTTGGGGACTCTCAAACAATCAGTTATAACATATCGGTAAAAAGACTATCAAAAATTGGGCTGTATTGGATTAGATGCCAAAGAAAGAGAAAGGTATATGTAAAGTTTTGCACATGTCAATGGACAACTGCTGTGTTCACTCCAAATGTGTCAATGTGGCTTCAAGACTAAATCAACGAGAGAATATGGCAAGAGAGTCGGAGGCAATTGCTTCTGCAACAGGGACCAACTGGTTGGGAAAAGTTTTGATATGTTCAGATTTTCTTTCACGGAGTGGGGTTGGAATGATACTACGCTACGCTCTGAAATCTCACACGGAGGCAATTGTTTCTGTCACGGGGTGGGAGACCAACATTCTCTAATCTTTAATAATGCTTGTAGTTATGATTACTGTAATTTGTATTGCAGTAAGTTCTATCAAACGCTTGGTAGTAAAGCCTGTACTAAAGGTTAAGTATACTCCTTTAAACTGTCCATACACTGAATATTCCTGTGTTCGATATTCCACTTTAGTTCTAGACCAGAAGGGAACAATGACCCACAATGAGCGTCAAACTCACCAAACTGCACCCCCTTTTAACTTTGGAGGCAAGAGGTGACTGTACTACCACTCCAAGGAAACGAGTCAAATCATGACTGTGGTCACAGGTGGATTGTGGCAGTACATCCCGCCCCCCCATCCTGCCAGCAGGAAACGAAACTTCTCCAGGAAGGGAGAAGGGGAAGGAAACCCTGGAGGCTGCAGATTGAAATTTGAACTGGCCAATCGAGATGCACCAGGTACACCGAGGTGACCCTCCTAGCCAATAGAATTAAATGACAACAGGTCAGATTCGACAGGGGTATAAACGGGGTCCCGCCGGAGGACACGTTGGCAGTCCTCCTCGGAGCAGCAGGTCTGCAGTCGGGGACTCCCCCTCGGGTCGGGGCACTGCCCGAGGTAACTCCTCGAGGGAGAGAGCCCTCAGCTTTTAGGGGAGTGATACGCGCATTTTGAGCCATCACTTTAAATCTTGGGGATTCTTAAGTCGGCCGTGTAGTATTAATTCTCTTTACATCATTGAGCCTGTGGTTTTATAAAACGTTACCGGACTTCTAACTAACTTTTGCTGAAGAATAAATCTGAGTCTTAACACCTGTTGGATTTGGTTAGTCGTGCACCTGTAACACTGTCATAGAGACTATACCACACACCTGTCCCCTCTGCCTTGCGGTCATTCTCCCACTGATACACATTCTCTCCCTGCCCCTCTGAAACCCTCTCTTCCTATGTTAAAATAAATAGAAAAATCTGATTTATTCTTTTACAGGCAAGGACAGGAGACAGAGTTCCTAACTTTACAACTTGTATACATGGTAAGAGATGACAAAATGCTCTCAAAGGACATGAAAGGGCCATGTAGGTCATAATATTCTCACCCAATCCAAAATTTTGGCCTCACAAACCCCTTCCTCATACAGGGTGGCCCTGAGCCTGCTGTGGGCACGGTGGCTGGACACCAAGAGGACAGGGACCCCAGCTTCATCCCTGGGGAGGTCACCCCCATCAAGGTTAGAAGCAGGATCCTATGGCCCAAGAAATTGGTGTGCCCCACAGTGCCAAGGGGGAAGGTATGTGAGTAACTGTTCCCTGAGGTAGGAGAGGAGGAACTTGAACTCTACCCCACCTCAGGGTACAAGGACGATCTATGTATTAGCACACAAAGATCTTCATATCCTGCAATATCTAATTTAGAAATGCTGCATATATTCAGAAACAGAACATATAGACAGACCTAAGCACATGGACACAAAGGAGTACCTGGACCACAGCAATGCTTGCAGAAGTCAGATTAATATACATTCCTAGGTACTGATCTCTCAGTACAATTGAGGCAACTTTTTCTTGTCAGTTCTCCTGGTGGTTTTTCTACTCTACAGGGTGGCAGAGTGGCTGAGCTCTGACAGGCACCTCTGGAGACTACCTAGTTCAACCCCTTCTCCGAGCAGGCTTGGCCAGATCAGATTGCTCCAGATTGCATCCAGTCCAGTTTTGAGTTTCTCCAGGGATGGAGACGCCACACTCTCCCTGGGCAACCTGTGCTGATGTTCAACCATACTCACATTAAAACTATCTTCTCTACATTCTTATACAGCTCCCTGAAGAATATTGTTGTTGTTGTTGATTGGTTGGTTTTGTACTTTGAGGAAGAGTGCTTGACCTTGGGAATATAAAGAATGAAGCACTACTGAGATTATTCTCCATTGACCTGGATATATGAAGTTATTAACAAAGTTCAAAGCAGATGTATGATGGTACAAAATCAAGACGATCTAAAGCTTCTTTTTGAAAATGAAAGGAAATACAGAGTTTTAGTAATTATTTGCCTAAAAAAGTTGGAGAAAAAATTAGGAAGGTTTTTTCACTCAAAATAAAGAAATGCAACATGGCTATAACATAAGCTGACTGTAATGAAAACACTGCAGACATACTATCCAGCTAGAGGAACCCTTGATCTGACTTGTTATTGTAGATCTTTTGACAAATCTGGTTAAAATAGAGAAATTTTTCATAAATATAGGTCAGATTTTCAAAGGTAAAATGGCACTGAAAAATGAAGGTAAGCACCTGTTTGGCTTTTCAGAAATACTTAGAGCAAAGTACTTAGTAGTTTGGAAAAATCCTATCTGGAATCTGCTCTATTCAAAAATCTGACCTTCATGGTGTGAAAAGTCACAGTAATCTCAGTCAGCCACAAGACAAGAGTTCATTCAGGATGTGGTTCTTGATTATGTTGATGGACCAAGAGCACTTCGCAGCTTCCAGTGTCCTAGCGTGTCTCAGCCATCACTGGGATGGTGAATGGCTGGGCTACCACAATTCCTGATTTCTGCAGGAAGGAAATCCAAATGTTCTGTAGTCCTAATGTAAGAAGGCAAAAGCCCAGGACTCCCTGGAGTACACCACCCTGTCATGTTAGATAAATCCTGCATGTAAACAGAGAGAAGTATCTAGAGAAAGATTCTATTACAAGGATCAAAGTACAAGGAAGATAATTAACTGGAAAGAGAAAATAGCACAATTTTTTTCTTAATTGTATAATCTATTTATTTATGAAAGTCTTTTGTAATCTTGTTGTTCAAGTTCTAAGATCATGTGAGTAAACTTGCTGTCACATCCCAATTTCTCAGGACAGCGACTCAGGTTTGCCAGTTCCCAGGTCAGGATTAAGGTGAAATGACACCAGGGATCCTGTAACTCATAAAACTCAACTTTTACTTGCTCACAACAAGAATTTGCATGAAACTACGTCAGTAAACTGTGTAATATGTGTGAACCATACGTCACCAAACATATACTACAAGTCTTGCCTATTTAGGAATCAGTTCAGGGAAGAAAAGGAGAGCCCTCCCGTTGAGTCACAAGGTTCAGAGCGGACTCCCTTGCTTTCTAGACTGCCTCTCAGAGAAGGGCCTGGGGGTGGCTGCATCCACTCCTAGTCCCAGACTTAGTCAACGGTTTATGTCTAAAGATATGAGGTGTTGGGACTGCAGGAAAAAAGAAAGAGACAGAGAGAGAAAAGAGAAGGATGTCACCAGCCCTGGGTCCAGCATTGGTCCCACCAGCCAAGGGGTCCAGTTCCGGAGGGTGCGCGAACATGTGAGGCTTTAGTTTGTGTCCTTTTATCATCTCCTTGCCCCTTCTTTAGGCAGGCACTCAAACTCATTTGGCTAATTATGTGTCATGCACAGTTTGTGCTTCCAGAACCTTTGGGAAATGGGTCAGTGGGCTTGGGGGTCATTTGGGGACTAACTTCTCCCTCTCTGCAGGCATGACTGTTGTTTGATCTTTGGCCACGCATGATAAGCTGCCCTGCTCAGTGTGTCAGAACAGGGAACTGCACACCCTCTGGCAAGTCCTGTGGTTTGTTGTTATGCAGGGTTGGTTGTTAGGCAGAGTTTGCCATTATGCAAAACTTGCCCCACCGCAATGTTTGAGACATTAACTCTTTCAGTCTTTCACACGTGCAGACCCTGAGTTAACATCTCCGTTGACCAACAGTAGTTACAGCAGTATGGGATCAGTATATGGTCTTGAAAATAGGTAAGTTATAAATCTTTATTTGGCTTTGTTTAATCTGGATTTGATGTTAAACTTCCTCCCTGAAGCTGAAATAAATCCAGTTAGTATTTTAAGTAGATGCTGAAGCTCACACACCTAAAACTTATATAGACAAAATATTTTTTCCCCTTAAGGGATATAAGATCATAGTGTTGTTATTTGTTCTGTCCTCTGCATAAAGCAGCCTACTAGCAATTATTTTATGGTTTTCCAAGTCACTATCTGAACAGAAGGTGGAGGTAGAAGTGTCCTGTTGATACACTACTGCAAAAAATGACTTAAGATGTTAGTGTTCTGCAGATTGACAACCTTTCTTCCTTTGAGATGTACTACTTTACTACTTGTGATAAGTTATGTTAAGAATTTTTTTGTAAATCAAAAGCACTAAAGCAAATTTAAAAAGAAAATCAACAGCAGGGTAGGCAAAACTTTTTGCATTGCTTCAGCTGGATGATTTTTTTAAGGTTGTATTGGGTTGCTCCTTATTCTTGCAATAATCAATTTTTTTAATGATACACAAAATGTTAAATGAAGTACTTTTTAAGACTTTAACCAGGTTCTGAAACCTTCAGTCCACCTACACCCAGATACATAGTTATATATACACACATATTTTTCGCAGCTACCTGGCCTATTATTCCCATACCCAGGACAGATTGAAACAATGCATGTCTTTTTGTTTTGTTTTGTTTTGGTTTTTTTTAATTGGTGTCTCCACAATTTTTCTTGTTGTCAAAAGATTACTCTTTGAGGAACTAGCATCCACTTATAAATAAGAGTATTATCATTGGTTAAAAAAAAAGAAAAACACAAAAAAACTCCCACAAAAACCACAACCCACAAAAATACATTTGTTTACCTTTACTTGAGTTCGCTCAGTGAGAAAAGTACAATCTGATATTATTTTGATCCTTTTCAACTGAGCTGTCCCTCCATTATTTTTAATTTTTTTTTTCTCTCATGTGTATTGTTTGCCTTTCATTTCTTCAAATAACCTCTAAAGTGTTCCCATTCATAACATTTACAAAAGTATCTGGCCTCACCTTCTTTACTGTTTTGTTCTTCAGTTGCTTCAGACAAGTGGGTTTGCAAAATAAGATAACAGTCCTAAAAATACACTTGTAGTTTTCTGGAGTGTTTGTAAAGACAGAAACATTTTTCATCTGGAAGTGGGTGGGGAGAATTGAACAATTTACTCTCAAATCAAAACAAATAGCAACTCAAAGAGAATTTTTCTGTGTATTCAAACTCTGGTAAAACTTGTTACAATTAAGTCATTAATTTGTAACAACATTAAAAATACATGCAAAATTAAGGATTATATTTTGATGTGCTATCTACTTGGGATTAATCTAAAGACCTTTTGGTAAGATTCTTGAATCAAAAGTTGGTTGAAAGTACAAAGACAAGATGGGATTCTAATTATGCGTCATGCTGATTAGAAAGTAAAGCTACGCTGCCTGGAAAATAGGGTATCTTCAATACTGTAGTTGTGCAATCAAACTGGGACAGTGCCTGAAAGTAAGACTGATCAGCAGCTGCTTAATAGACTAATGAGGAGGACATCTGTACTCAGCAATAAACTGGAAAGGTTTACATGCACCTACATTATTATACAGTAGCAATATGTACGCTAAAAAAATGCATGTATGAATGGATTATATGTTGCTGTGAACACTGGACTTTAGGTGCATGCTTAGTAAATATTTGACCAATTAAGACAGGCATTGTAAAAGATAAAAACAAATAGAAAACTAAAGATAAAAACAAATAGAAAACTAATAATATGTAAAGTGGATGTTTAGTTTTTGGGCTTAGGTTGGTACACACTGGAAGCATGTTTTATTACATGGACACCTCTCATGTGACACACTGCCTGACTAAAGAAATCTGTGTTTAGGCTTTTTTGGCTTATGAGCAGTGAGTTATTCCTCTGTCTGGAAAAGGTGTGTTAGAAACACTTTGATGCAGTCAACTGGGTCTGTGCTGGCAACTCTATTCTGAAATGAAATTGTAGCCTGAGGTTGCTGTGGCAGTGAGAAGGACATGACCGCCAGTGGCAAAGCCAGCCCATACTTGGTGCACTAGTTATCACTGTATTTTACTTTTTATATTACTTATTCATCCAGCTCTCTTAAGACCTGCTTTGTCACTGGGGTGGGAGCTTAGGGAGAAATAGCCACATCTTTTTCCTGTATACTCACTGCCTACTCTTTCTTAGGAAAGCTTTTGGTTTAAGGATAACACAGGCAACTACAGAAACGGAATGCAAGGTTGCAAAAAAGTTTCTGAACAGATATTAATACTGTAAAACATCACAGAATTACTAATTAGTTTATTTAAAGGACTAGAAAATATTACCTTGAGTTTGTCTGTCCTTTGTCTTATCACACTTTAAGGCCTTCTCCACTAAGAGGAAACCCCATTGTACATGACGAAATAAATGGCATTCCCTGATGCTTTGACCCAAGTTCTGTAGAGATTAGAGTGGCCTGGGGATTGCTCTAACCTATGCCAGTCCCTAAGGAGCCAACTGTCATCTGTACATAGCTGGAGCAAAATACACAATTGTTTTTCCTTTTGATAAACAAGGAACTGCAAATTGTGGTGAAATATCATCCAGCTGCTCCTGTTCTCTGGCTTTTTGCCTGCACAAGAAAGAGAAGTTTTTTTCTCTTTCTTTTTTAAAACATGCACGTATATACACGCACACACATATATACCACAATTATATAAAAGAAATGGAACTGTTCAGTAGATTGATTGTCCATTACCCTTTGCACACTTAATAACACTAACCAACACCAAAACCTGAAAGCCGGTGGCTTCAAATTAACACCAAATTACAATTTCAAATAGAAGCAGACTCTCTTCAGGTATCTGACAGACAGTTCCAGAAAGATGAATTATATTTGCAAGAAGCATTGCGTGCAGAACAGCAATTACTAAAATCCTTAGTATTTATACAGTATAGCCAGTCAAATTATCTGACAAGCTGAAAAACTTCTGTCATATTCCTTTATATAAAATCTTCCAGAGCACTGAAATTTATTTCAGAATAACTTGGCAAGTATGAATAATGGATTACAGTGGGCAAAATCTGATTTCCCAAATCAACATGATAAAGTCAGACCTTTCTTCATCGGTTATAATAGGAAGTTTTTAGTTTCAAAATTTGTTTTCAAAATAGTAAAGGTTAATGAACTAGTAATGAAAATATGTGTTATTTGAAAGCTAGAGCAGTCATTTACATATGTATTCTATCATAGGTTCAGAACTGCCATTTGTTATAAAATCATAAAAAAAACCCTTATTGGTCCTCCAAACTCAATATAATAAACCAAAACCCAAACAATTTGCCCCAAATTGATTGATTACAATGGTGAGTAGTCTCAACCAAGAGCCCAGATATGCTCTACAGCCACTTACAACTCTACATATATTTGTATTGTATATTTTTAGTCCATATATTGTTTTGGGAATATGAGGCTCTACATAAAAGTAATTTCACACTAAAGCAATGACTAGAAGATGTAAGGAGCTGCTTACTAATCAGCCAAGTAAAGTAGACCCTCCCTATCTAATAAGTATTTGCATAATTAAGAAAAGGAAAAATCCTTATTAAAAAATAGATGTTAAACCACGATGTTCTTGGGAAAAGGAGGACTAGAAAGGAAATATAAAACAGTGAAGGAGTAAATCAGCCTCGATTCGTATGAAGACACACAAGGTCAAATGAACTCTAGGAAGGAAGTTTCTGCCAGGACAGGGACTGTCAAGTTCTTTTAGCAGGTGCCCAAAACCTGCCATGGAAAATTACCCCATTACCAGGGGAAGATAGAAACCTCCTCTGGAAGTTTCTATTTACAGTCTCTTCAGTAAATTTAATAAATATCTTTATAATAAATAAGTCTCTTTAATAAATATTAAGGAATACCTAAGTGGTAAAAAGGACAACTTAAAAAAAACCCCAAACATACAAGAAAAACAAAATTCTAGTTGTATTCAGATGCCCTTCATTGATAACCTATCCTTAACATTAAAGTAGTATTTCAAATCTATAAAAAATTAGTTAAAAAATAATTCCAAAATTTGGTTTTCATGAATTAATTTAAATGCCCAACTAAAATAAACTAACAAAACCACCTTAGATAATTGTTGCTGATAAGATGTTTTTTCCTTATGCCAACCACAAACTGAGACTTCTAGCCTTCCATTTTAATTACAAGGACAGGACTAAAGTATTTTTCACATGGCTTTTTGGAGTTAAAAGAGAACCATTGATTATTATACCACCTTGTGCAGGCTCCATATCTAGAACTGTATGTGCCTGAGGATTTGAAGAACTCTTACCTGGAAATAAAGACATGAAGATACATATAACCCTGAAACAAATAGTGGCATGGTTCATTGAAAGAAAAGAAAATTCTCCTAGGTAGATGGAGGCTGTATGGCAACATACATACTAGCAAATAATTTATTTTCTATTTTTTCCACTAGATAACTCACTACTTAGTTTATATATATTAAATCAATAGGGGTCCTGAGACCATTAGAGCACTGTTCCTTTCCTATATAATAGGCTTTCTGACTCTTTTGCTTTGTCAAAAACCAATGGACAGCTGGGCAGGCCATTGCCATTGACAACAGGATTACAGTGTCCCTGAGAGCCCATGCTTGTGCATGTGATCGGGATGACCATCTAGAGATGACTGATACCTCCAAACCTGCCACTCCAGCAACATGAACAGCAAATGCAGCTCTCAGATTTTCAAGGGGATTCTCTGACAAAGCATTTCTGCTTCATTTTTTGTTTCTGAGTATTGGGTAACAATGCCCAGTGCTTCTGCCAGGAGATGATGATTTTTTGCTGTGTGGCTGACAAGCTCTGAGGTGGCTCTACAGCAGCTTTGGTCTTTTTAGGGGAGACATAGCACATTGTCACCCACCTGCTGGCAGGCTGGAGCCAACAGCATTTCAGGGTTCTGGAGCTGGCTCACCTTAAAACTTTGGAGAATTTTACTGAAGAAATGTGTATTTCCATTATTGTTAACAGTCTGAAGGGAATGAGCAGATGTCTCATGCATTCAGCACAGTCACTTGATCAGAAGCCTTTAAAGCTGTCACGAGGTCTTGCAGTAATAAACACTGACAAACTAGTACAAAGAATCCAGGACAGAAATAAAGGACATACTTGTTTTGGAAGCTATGGCTATCAGTGGTTGCTTCTCAGGTGGAAAACAAGATAACAATTTGCATAATTACAATTAAAGTAAATAATCTCACTTTAATTCAAATTTTTATTTCATAAAACATCTATCATTAGAGAAATAATTAGTTACTTTGGACAGTAGGCATTCTTCGTTCGTTTTTACTTTTTTCAAAGTACCATTTGTTATAATACAAGATACTAGATGAAGAGAGCTGTCTGTCTCTCCATCAGCCCATCCAGCCCTTGTTTCTTTTACCACACTTTGTTTTATCAGCTTTCCAATAGGTTGTTTCTTTCCACCATAAAAATATATGTACATATTTACTGAAAATGTTTACTGGGACCTGGATTTTCTTTTTTTTTTTAAGTATGGAAAAATATAATTTTTTCTTCTACAAATGCAGAGGCTCAGTGGGTTGGTATGCGAATATATTACATTATACAAAGCAGGTATGGTGAAATTATTAAGGAAATAGCACATGTTAAACTTCATGATAACCTTCCTTCATAGGATTGAAATAGAAAATGATATGCTAATTTTCTTTCCAAGTTATTTCATTATGTTCCATGCAGAAGAGAAAATTTCTTTTTTCAAACCTGCACAGAGGATCCTGATTCCTATATTATACTCATTTTGCTTCAATGAAAATCTTGATTAAGCTTTATGAGAAAATTGAAATTCAATACACATTTCCTTTCAACCATGCCCACCCATTGATAGAAACTATATTTAAAAGTTAAAGGTTCATCATCTGACCCAAATCTTCATCCTCTGTAAGAAAGACATCATATTGAAAACCACACAGTTATCCTGACTCATTTTCTAGGACTCACTTCCTTATTAGTAACAGAGTATTTATTAGCTAGAACTCAGTACATTAGACAAAATATTACAGTCCTATGTATTTGTGCATAACATTTTTTCGCACACAAATCTGTGGGTCAGTTATGAAGAGCATGCCAAGTACCTAAAATCTCAAAGTTGTTTAACCCTGCAAGATCTTAGTGATCCTAAGTTTTAGGTAATGAAATCCTCTAAGTGTGTGAATATGTGCTAATGGGCATGACAAGCAGATCTCCTGCACGAAAAACAGGACCCTTCCTCAGGTCAACATGGCAGTGAGATTCACTGCCTGCCTTCACATGGACCTTACATCCTGCCTATTCCCACATCCAAGGGAACAGCAGTCCCAGAAGTAAGGTTCATGGCTGTGACTGTCAAACAAAAATTTAAGCCTACACTTTTACTCAACACTATTTTTGTGGGCAACCCAAGAAGTTTCACTTTGAGCATTGAGCTGGAAAATCTCCCTCCAGGACATGAAAGACCTCCCCAGCCCCTCCAACGAGCCCCAGTCTTTTCCCCAGCCACAGCAACACCGCTGCGTGACAGGGTTGCCAAAACGTTAGCATCACTTTGAACCTAACCTCTCCACGACCTTGGGCTTTCTCTTTTTATTTGACTAAATAATTTTGTCTTTGTTTACCTTGTGAAACTGCAAATGTGTTGGATGTAAAACAGAGAAGCCAGGGGAGGAGGAAGGAGGGCTCCTGGGACATGTACCACCAGCCCATGGGAATTGCTGCCAAAAGAGATGATAGGGATTGTGACTAAGGGCATTGAAAAAGGATTTGGCATTCACATGTACATTGAGAACATAAATAAATACTTTAGATAGGATAAAAATGTAAATCCTCATACCTCAGAGCATAAGCCAGTCATTGCCACTTCTGTCAAAGGAAACTGCCTATGCAAGAAAATCCGCCAACAGCCAGGTCGGCAGTTTGCTGTGCCTTCCTTCAGAGGATCTGTCACTGTCAGGCTCATGCCACCATGCCAGACGCAGCACTGATCTGATCCAGAGAGGCAATTTCTTCATTTTGATGTTCCCTCTATTTAGACATAATAAGGTCTCTGATCCTGTTTGGTAAAATCACTCTCTTGTTAAATTTAAATAAGTGTTCATTAAACTGTGTTACAGTATTACTCTAATGTTGCCTAAATCTGCTTGTACCCAAATTTATATTTAGGCCCCTAGAGATGCTTGGCTGATTACACATTCTGTTGAGACACAACCTTTGTCCCCTTTTTTCTGCACGACAGTCTTTTAGCATTGCTGACAAGCCAAAAGCTCCAGCTCTTCAATCCTTCATTTACTTGCAGAAATTGCATGACAGCACTTCCAGCTCAGAGAGGGGACTGCACCAGCTCCAGAATCCCTGGCATCGGACGACTCTGCCTCCAGGAACAGCCACACAGGCATCTCACAGTCGCCTTGCCCCAGGTCCAAGAAGAGCATGGGGCTTGGTGAACCTGCAAGCATGGCATCGGATTATTACAGAAGTAATAAGGCTTCAGAAATTATAATGAACCAGATTCTCAGCTGCTGGAAATTGTTATCTGTCTAACTACACAGCTTAAAGCAGTGGAGGATTGGCTTTCACTCCTGTCTAGCCCTTCTAAGTTTACATTGTGCATAAACTGGACTATTGTGATTGTTCTTGGAGGAAGTTCAGTTCTTACTATCCAGCTACTAAAGTCTATAAACTTTTTTTATTTTCTCTTTGTATTGCAATAAAACATCAAATCTTCAGTTAGAGATTAGAGTTCTTTTGTGCTGTGCACTGTGCATACACGAACATACATGCACACACAGAGGCACACACACAATATGTGCATACACATATAGCAAAAATTCTTAACTAATTCATTTTTCAAATTGGTACCAAAAAAGCATTTGATAAACTGAACACTCATTTGTGATACACTTGCAGAAAAGTTCCCTCAGCCATTTCTGGAAAAACACATCCAGACAACCAGGTGCATACAAATATATCACTGCCAAATCTTACACCTTGATGTGAATTATATAGCCCTATTTTCTACTTAGCTAGGAAAAGTAGACCTTGAAAACTACTTCATGCAGAATGCCTTTGCCACTAGAAGAGCTCATCAAAGAAATCATTTATTCCTATATTTGCTTCTAGTGTCTGTCACATTTTCAGTACCTGTTAGTAGTCTTAACGTCCATAAGCAAATATTTAAACATTTTTTTTCTTTTAAAAAGCAGTAGATGAAGGTGGAAGTGCTCTGCTTTATAATCATATAGGTTAAATATTTATTGGGTAAATATTTAAATATTTCCACCCCAAGAATAGCAATCTGGGAGCATGATATTTCAATCAGCTATTTCAATCAACTAGAGCGTTAAACTAATTTACAAATATCCTCATAAGAGATGACACTGATATTCTCATATTAGACGTTTAGGCTAACAAACTGCAAATGAAACTCTTAACAAAACAGTTGTATTAACCTTTACCAGCTATGTACTTATCTGCTATTTTTATCTGTCCTGCAAAGAATGAAACAGCAGTATCAATCTATTTTTAAAATAGTGTTAAGTGGAAGGGGAGAAAAGCAAACCTTAGCTGAGTTAAACAATTGAAACAATGTAAGGAAATAATAAAATATTTGTCTCAACTATAATATAGAATAAACTCATTGTCAGTAAACAGCATTAAAGTTTCATACAGCTATGGTGCTTAGGTACTTACAGAGTAAAAGTTCTTGTTATATCTAGGCATTAAAGACTTCCAAAAACCTCAGCAAGGAAGAGTTTTCATGTGAATCGAAAGAGGTTGTCTTTAATATTGACAGCCATATTAGTATGCAAGTAAGAGGTGGCATTTGGTTACGTAAACGCTAATGCGTTAAGGTTATTTGAGATGCTTTAGAGCGATTAGCCTGGTCTTTAGATGACATACCAGAAGGGTAAGGGTCTCTCTTGGGCCATCTTTTATGATACAGTCCTGTGTGTCTCAGACCTTGCTGGGTTGGGAGCTGAATTCCACCCACAGGTCAGTGTAGTAAACTCCTGATGGCTAACTATTTTAATTTCTGAGACTTTTAAATATTTTTGTACTACCATCATGTACTTACATACTTTACATGTCAGTAAACAAGGACTAGTAAATAAATAAAACCAATATACAGTTAAACAATTAAACCCTTTCCATTGTGATCAATGAAGTTGAACATGGCTGATGTAGTTTGTCTGTATTTTATATCAAGGCCAGAGTTCCCTTGTACAAAGAGATGGTAGATGGTAAGAAGTACTTTAACATCGCTGGACTAAGCTCTTCAGCTGTTTTTCCACTGGGCCTCTTCTGCCTTTGAGGATTTCAAAGAAGAACCTCTGATACATTTAAATCAAGAGGTGATGAATCTGTTCCTTAGATATCTCCTGGAAAGATTTGTGGAGGTAATAAAAATAAAGGAAACTGCAATATTATTGGATGTGGAAGCTGTTAACAGAACTAACTGTCTAGGGGCCAGAAGAACACATTCAGACTGGGTTTTTAAACCCAAAGAAATTACTGTAGTTGCTAGGCTGTGGAGAAATCACCCACTGACAGCACTGTAATTTCTCTTTAATGGTCAGAAGTTTCTTTGAAAATTCAGTGAAGTGTGAATTAAATATATGTCAGTTTTTCTGTTGAGGAGGCTTTAGTCAATTACACAGTGTTAAATTCTGGTACAGACGTAAGGCTTTCTAGGACCTAGGCACTGCAGTGTTTTGTTAAATGGACTTTAAACTATAGAATTACATAAGTCTATGGAATAAATTTTCAAATGGCCAAGTAAGAAGGGAAGCTGATGTTTTCAGGTTGGCCATTTCAGCTAACAAACTCTAAGGCCATTTGAGAATCAGAGGAGTTGTCACTGTGTTAACCTGCTATGTGTTATCTGTTCCCATAAAGGAGACCACAGCACACTATCTGCTTAGTGCCAGGCAATCTGGGTAAATGGTATAGACAGTAGTCTTGCCTCCTTGGTCTCCACTGGCTTCAGCCGGGTATATTCAGATGTGTGAGGAAAAGGAAAAAAAAAAAAAAAAATAAAGAAAAGAAAGAGGTTGAACACAGTAGGGTCTTTCTGTTTCCCCTTTTATCCTATATATGTGTCCTCAGTGTCATCCCTAAAACTGCATACTACCTGGGGGGCAAGTAACATAAGGCTATTTTTCTATTTCACATCAAGGATAAAAAGGCACACAACAATAATATTGGTGAAAATTGATATGATCCATTACTGAGCAGTAACCATGTGGGACAAGTAACTGTGATAAATTTATAATACTCTATTGTTTAAAAGATGTCTGCAATGATCTGTCTTTTAAGGAAACTATTAAAATCTTTTTATTTTACACTCACTTCCTGCAGTAATATTGTTACCAAAGTTCAGATCTCAATTTTGAAGAATACACACGAGAGTTCAAACTTCCAAGCTACATTTATTTCCTACTGCCTGCAGAACTCATTGGCATGTCTGCTTATGCACAGTTTATACAAACATATTTTCAGACACATAGTGTATTTTCCAATGAAGCTGACTTACAGTTTTTCATAACAGAGCCTTCAGGGTGTTTTCTCCATTTACAGACTTTCTTTTTCTGCTATTATATTTGCAGGGGGAGCTTTGGGACATCATGTTAAATTGGAAAAAAAAAATATGCTTGGAGAAGTCAAGGCAGTTAGAGGAGGGGTAATTTAGGAATTCTAGTTAGTGACTTGTGAAAGCCTTTACTTCTGACACCATCAAAACCAAACCAGGCGTAAAGTCATTAGATTTAGGAGACCTAGGTCGCAATGCAGCTGATGGCAGGAAGCATGATCCTGGTGCACCTTTCTTTCTTAATCTTGGCCCTCATCTCTAAATTACAAGAACTGTCAGCAGTGATAGTACCTCAGGCAAGGAGGCAACAACCACATTTCTATATTCTCTGAGCAGACTGCTGTCCTGGCTCTGTTGGCAGTGCTGATGGTCAGAGCTACTCTATGCCCACCACCACTGGACCCTCTTCTCTTCCGGATCCTCCTTTTCAGTTTACTACTACCTCAGGCTCAAATCTTTTACTTATGAGCAGACTAGCAAATCAATAATTAAATGAATGACTAAAATGCCACTGAAAGGAGATTTTACTAAGGAGAGAAATCCCCTTTATCTGTGTTTTTTTAAGATTCCAGAGATGTATTTTGAATTTTCTAGGGACACACTATGTAATTCAGGTCCAAAAGCAGGTGTGAATAGGTTAAGACCTCTGTATTTGCATTAAATTAGGCTTGAACCATAAGAAAAGGGCCATTTGCAAAACAGATCCCCAGAATTAAGACAGCTCTGGAAAAAAATATAGGTAATGTGCTCTCACTGTATATGCATTTAGGTCTGTGCTTAAGGCTAGGGAGCTCCTCAAAAGCTTTGCCTCTCCCTTATTTTCTAGGTGGTAGACAGTAATAAAGGCTTGCCATATGTTTATTTGTAATTTTAGATAACTACGAAGTAAATCACAGGATATTTTTTTTTTTTTAACTTTGTTGTGGTTTAACCCCAGCCAGTAACTAAGCACCACACAGCTGCTGACTCACTCACTCCCCACCCCCAGTGGGATGGGGGAGAAAATCGGGAAAAGAAGTAAAACTCATGAGTTGAGATAAGAACGGTTTAATAGAACAGAAAAGAAGAAACTAATAATGATAATGATAACACTAATAAAATGACAACAGCAATAATGAAAGGATTGGAATGTACAAATGATGCGCAGTGCAATTGCTCACCACCCGCTGATCGACACCCAGCTAGTCCCCGAGCGGCGATCCCCCCCCCCCCACTCCCCCCATTTCCTATACTGGATGGGACGTCACATGGTATGGAATACCCCGTTGGCCACTTTGGGTCAGCTGCCCTGGCTGTGTCCCCTCCCAACTTCTTGTGCCCCTCCAGCTGGGCACGAGAAGCTGAAAAATCCTTGACTTTAGACTAAACACTACTTAGCAACAACTGAACACATTCGCGTTATCAACATTCTTCTCATACTGAACTCAAAACATAGCACTATACCAGCTACTAGGAAGACAGTTAACTCTATCCTAGCTGAAACCAGGACAAAGGTTTAAGTACAGACATGACATTTCAGTCAGCGAAACAGTTTCATATCATTGCAGGTGAAGTTCTTAACAAGAAACAGTTCAGCATTTGAATATGCTAGACTGCACCACATTGCACAAGTTGCTTGTTTAAAGAGCTGTCAGTGTTACAGATATGGGTGTAGATTATTAGAACTAGATGTCATGTATGCATGTATGTATGTCATGCAGGAGCAAACTGATAATCAGTAAATCTGCAGGAATGACAAAATATGGAATTAACCTAGTAGAAAAATAGATTAGGAGAAACTGTATATCCTTGTCGAGAATGTTCTTTTTTTGTATACCTGTAGGGACAAAGTTTTGCATTATAAATTCAAAGAACATTCATATTTAGCATTGCATTTGCAACTTATTGAGAGTGAAGTTTGAATCTAGACAGACATGAACAGTGAATGCTTTTTTAAAATTTATTAGATTAGCCTGAAACATAACCTCTTCTGTAACCAGGTATCTTATCTGGGCCCAATCCTTTTTCATCTTGTATAAAGGTAACAAAAGGTTTATCTAATGTTAGACTAGTATTCTTTTAAACAACTTGAATATTTTTGTGAGTGTCTAAGACCATAGTGTATATTTTCAAGGGAAATCATACACCAGGTCTTTGCACAAAGGAAATGAAAAGATTCAAACACATTTCCATTTTTTGTAACATTTTGCAACAGCTACTGAATAATATGTCTATGATTTAAGCAAATAGTCTAACTCCCAGGAGACAGGGCCTTAAATTTTGGATGTCATTTACATACAGGGCTGCAGGAATCCATTTGACTCTGCATATTTTTCTGCAGTATGAAATGTTACATTTTCTTTTGATAATGGCAATAGAAGTAATTGCTTGGTGCTTTAAGCAAAATAATATAATACTATATACTACAATACCGTAATATATTACACTGTAATATATAACGTATATAGTATTATAACATCACACCATTTACTATATAATATAACTACTACATAATATATATTAGATAATACAGTATTTTACTATAAATACATAGTATTATGTTGCATACTGAAAACTACTGTCAAGTATCTGAGGAAGGTTAGGGAAGAAGGAATGACAAACTCCAGTAATGCTGATTGCACTATCTACCTTGGATTACTTTCTGTTGCTCAGAGTTGATTTTGTCCTATGTATCTCAATTTATTTACAAGATAATTGAATGAACTAACCTTGGCCACTGATAGGCTCTTCTTAGTTTACCCCAGAAAACACCTCACCTCTGGGAATGGAATAGGAAGCATTTGCTGATGGGAGGGATTGGGTACCAAGGTGCATTTCATTCATATTCCTATGAAGTTTTATTTACCACCTCAGACTCACATTTTCTTCTCCATTTTATCTTTCTGTCTCCCTCCTTCCTGAGTGCACCATAGAGATGGTTTTGTAAAGGGGCAGCAAATAATAAACAAAACCATATTCTTTCCAGTTCACATTTAAGTCACTAAATCCTCACTGGCAAGAAGAAAAATTGATCGACCTTTGGCTACTAGTTCTCACTTAATATTTCACAATATCTCCTCTTCCAAGTAACATTCTTCTATAGACAAATGTGCTTTATGTATTCTCAGATTCTCAGCTGCAAAATAAATAGAAGGCCTTTTAAATGTATTTTCTAGGTGACTTTGAGTCCTCGTTTAAAATGAATTCTGGATTTCTTTCTTTCTTTTTTTTTTGCACCAAAGACTGAGATGAGCCTCGTAATGTTTCTGGAGTGTAGAGCCAAGGAATAGGGACATTGCTGCTGGCAAGTGCCATTTGTTTACTATTAAGGTTAGCTGAGAAAGAGATTTTCAATATTAGTATCTCTCCTTAAGGTATAAAGTATCATAATGTTTTTTCTTCTGACCCATGACAGCACAGCAGGATATTTTTTATTTGTTTTTCCTACTGCCTAAGAATTTGTAAACTATACACTGCACAACTGGAAATAAGCTAGTATCTGCTAAATTTTGACCAAAATACTTATTATTACATATTTGCAACTACCACTGTGTGTGTAATGTGAACTTTGACTCAGCATTAACATATATTATCCCCACCCCTGGCATCCTTTATTACTGGTGGGTTTTTTTTTTTTTCCTCTAGTAGCTGTAGAAAGTCCAGAGGCAGGGAAGCATTATTGACTTGCAGACACATCTTTGCAGCTGCTTGCATTCTCTACTTGTTCTCTGTCACAGGTTTTATTCTGAAGTTCATTAACCTTAGTCTGTGTGTAGGATTATTTATTTGTAGCATCACATGACAAATCCATTCTTACTTGGCTAGACCAAAATCTCAGACCTTCTTTCCAAAATTCACATCACTGATGAAGTTTGCAAGTCCTGCTTTATTTTTTAAACATTATCTTTCAACATAATGAAGGATGAGCTTTCAAAGTCCCCCAGATTTTGCAAGTAGAACAGGAGAAAATTACTAGAAGAGAAAATTTTTAAAGACGGCTATGCTGCATGTAAGATTAAAAGACAAACCTCCACTAGGAAGCAGCAGCGTTCAAAAGCCTAGCTTTATTTTTAGATTGTTTTTTCCTTCCTGCAGGCAGCCCTGTGACCTCTGTTCTTACTTCCAAGGTCTGCTCTGGGGCAGTGAACAACACTTTTGATAACAGGAAAAAGGTTCTGACTGCAAGCAAGTGAAGCAGTCAGCTGAACGGCTACCTTGATCATCTCCCTCTTGCCTTGTACCGTGACATGCTACTTTGGCTCTTGCTCTTGTATATTTGAAAACTGGGAAACAGTACTGAGAAAAACACATTTTTGGGTTGAGAATACTGGCAGCACATGCTGCACTGCTACCAACAGAATCTCTACAAGCTATGCTGCCATAGTTTTACCATGTGTGTTTTCTAGCTCTTCCTACAATAAGCCAATATTAAATGGAAAGGGAATATTATAGTCATGCCACTACAATGTTTTTGTTTATATGTTTATATGTTTATGCACTACAATGGCGTTTGTTGCTACTACTTCACAAAACAATCACTTTCTGTTTTTACATGTGTTTTTTTTCTAACCTAACCTCACAAGGTGTTTTTCACAGTTTCATTCTGTTTAAGATACAGTGAATCCTAATGATATTAAGAAACTTGAAATTCCATTAGAACTCACACTGAGAGCTGCAGGGAAAGAATGCATGTTTCAAAATATAGCTCTCTTTTTTGTGGGGTGTGAGGCAAGGATGGATTTTTTTTCGTGATGGAAAGTCACAAAGTTGTCATTCCTGCTCTAACCACTAAATAATTTTAAGTGAGGAAACTTAAAACATTTTGCCTTTGATGTAGTGCAAGTGAGGCAAAAGAAAAGCACAGAAGGGGCAAGAAAACAAGACACCATAGGACTCAAACTGTTTTACTTAATATATATGTTTATAATATATATAAAATTGATATGACTGTGTATTGCTGAGATCTTGAAGCAACTTTGACAATTAAATCCTAAAGAGAGACAGTTTTATGTTTTGTGTCATTTGCAAGTTTTTCTTAAAGTTATGAACTTTTAACCTGCTTTAGAAAGCACTAGGAGGCTGTTAAATTTTTATTCCACTCTCTGTCTCTGATGTTAGTACTGCTGGTTCTTACAATCTCTTGTACTAATTATTCCTTAAAAATCCTCACAATCAATTCTTTGCCTGTCTCTGCTCTGCACTGATTCAGTTCTAATACAGGAACAAAGAATTTTGCTTTCATAATTTCTGGTGGAGCACAGATTATCCTGTACATGTACCTGCATGCCTGCTAAAAACTGTTTCACTTTTTAAAGCCACAGCTCTAATGTGGGGAAGGGCGATACCCAGCTCCAATGGGCCCAATAGAGAATGGCAGCAGCCACCTGACCACCTCTTCCTCTTTTCTACCCATCGTATCAGTGGCATGCTTCCACAGGAGTCCATTTTCTTCAATTAGGTACTTGCAGGCACTTAGAAAGGCCTCAGATCCCAGAAAAGAGGTTCTTCCAGACTGCGTCCTCCTACTCAGTGCTATAGCTGTGGTAAGTGTCACTAAAACTGCTTCAGTAATTTGATTCCAAGGAATTCTTTTAGCTGGTGGATGCATAGACTCCTGACAACTTCATTTTCATGCATAAAGAAGATTTTCACATTACAAAAATCTTAGTCTAAACCCCTTTATGTATGTAGTTCTTAGACGCTGATAAATTGTAATTTTTAGTCAAACCAATGGTGTGACTTACTTTTTTGTCAAAGTATAGGAATTTTTTGTGTTCATATTCTAGACTACTTTATGCCTGCAGTTACGTCTTCATTTATACCCATGAATGAAACATTATATACAGATGTAGAAAATTAAATTAAAAGAAATGTTTAACCTTAACACAAATAGGCAGGAATAGATACACATATACACGTTTTAGAAGGAGGGAAGCAGCAATTTATTAAGAGTCTCCTTGCTTCTTGGTCAGACCATTAAAGTATAACAAGTTTAGGCATTAAAGTATATAAAGTGACTTTGTAACAAGTCTAGGCATTAGGATATATATTTTGTTCTTTTTCTGATGCATTTCCTTTTCTGTGTGTCATTATCATTTCTTAAGTGGTTTATTTAGAAAAAAGCTTCACTTTTTAAAATAATGATGTCTATTTTATGAAATTTACAAGTTTAAATACACCCAGATAATATTTGTAGGTACTTTAAATGAAACTTTATACCCCATGAAAATGTGCTTTCCCTTTTTCTGAAGTTGAAGGCGCTTTGTTAACTAAATCATACTTGGGCTTGCTTCCTGTCAAGTGATTTCACTTAAGATAATAAAATGGTTACATATTTCACATAAAACTATGAAAAAAAAGGCAGAGGTTATTTAACTTTTTTTCATTGCTAGCTTTGTGCATATGATAACCCTCTGAATGCCATCAGTTTAACTTCTTTTATTTTTGTTGGTTTAGAACTGAATAACATTTTAGAGAACATAATAAACTGATAGAGAGATGTGAGGAAAAATCTATTAGCTTTGTCAAGAGAAAAAAGGACAAGTACCTAAAAAGTATTTTTAATTTTATTTTAAATTTTCCTCATTTCAGGCTGTGTATTTCCTTTAAAACATGCTTAGTTTATAAGAAACAGAAACCTTACAGTCCATTTGAAGCAAAGTGTATAGACAGAAAGCTGTAAAGAGACAGTAACAAATGACAGTCTCACGGACTGAGTCAACTTATTGTAGTCATCTATACATGATCTGTAAGTTGGACTTTCATTTTTTTTACCAGCATATTAAAAGGATGCCATCTAATATTGATTGAAATCACAGTTAATGGAAATTTTACCTCTTTTACCTACAAAAGGGAAAAATTATGATCTTTATTAAGCTTCCATACTTATTGGAGTATAACATGGAAGAATGTATTTTATTTTGTAGTGGCTATGTTGCATTTTTCTTTACTGACATAATTATTAAACTGATGGACATGTGGAAGTCTTTTCCAAAGTTAAAAAGTTATTTGTGTAAACTCAAGGATTGAATGTGTAGAGATGCTTTATGTAATTCTGTAAGTGCCAGGTTTATACTAGGGCTTAGCAATTCCACGTGAGCAAATAATTCTGAAATCAGTCTAAGAATAATTATGTAGATCAAAAATAATTTTAAATAAGGAGTAACCACTAAAAATGCAAGACAAATACGTGAGACAATAAAAATGTGTTAGATCTCAAATAGAAATACTTGTCAATTTATTAAATATGTGTTACTTCCATCAGCCTTGCACTACTGTAAAGACCTCTTGCATTTTCAGTGTTCTTATTGATATATTCGCCACTCTGTAAGAAAAGTATCCATGTGAATCTGTTCTAGCCTTCCTTCTCTTTCCCTGAATGTGCAGATGGCCAGAATAACTTTCCAAATAAAAAGGCCAGGTGCTGACTGCTTGAGCACGGGCATCCAGAGCCTGTCTTTGCTTTGCTTACGGTGATGCTGATTAAGACGTTAGTTAGCCTTCACCAGTGCTTTTCATCAGGGAGCACTTCCGAAGATCATCACCAGCAGGTCTCAGACCATGCCCACAGGCAAGATCAGCTCCCCAGGGCAACAACTGCTTGTGAACTATGTTAGGAAAAGAAAACTATTATTATAGAATGTAGGAGAGCTAACCCAGCAGTGTTGTATTTGAAAATGTAAACTTCTTACTCATAAAATAATTTATCCAGAATGCTTTGGTTAACAGATCCTCTTTTATGTAACATACAAACTCACATGCACTTCAGGGATGATCATTTTAACATTTTTCTTTTAAACAATCACTTTTAGAAATATGTATCTAAAAATACATCCACAGAGCAAAACAAGATCTGTGGCCTGCATTAAAAAATTGGGAACGACTGATATTATTGTGCTAACAACTACAGTTTTGTCTTTGACACCTTCTTGATGTCTTTAATCTCTCATTCACATAGAAGGCCAAGCATAAAAACTTTATATCCCAGAATCATTATTGCAGTGTATTTCAGGGGAACAAATCCTGAATTATAAGGGAAACATTGGGGTAAGTTCCCAAGGTACATACATGAGTTAGCCCTCGACCTCCAAATGTTAAATGGCATAGCCTGATGAGAGTGGGCACCAGCTTGTAATTATTCCATATAAAGTTTTCTCATTATTACCCTCAGTTTTCATAAATCTCTTCAATGCTTCTTGGGTCTACATTGTCATCAAAGAATCCAATTCACTGAAAAGTCACTCCCAACATTCTGACAAAATGAGAAATAGAGACAAAAACACATGGACAGCACATAATAATATTTTTTTAGTATTATTTCCTACTGTTTAAAGAACTGTGGCTAAGGACAGTCTTTTAGTTTTATAATTTGAAAAACTTTTGCAATATTTCCATAAGAACCAGATACAAAATAAAAGTTAGGGGTTTTTATTCTCACTTTGTATTTGAAAATATTGCATTAGAGGAGATGCAATTGGATTGTATCTCTTACCTATTGGATTAGACAAGATGATGCCTCTATAAGACAAATTAAATAAAAAACATTCTGTGTGGAGGCAAATTGAGCTGGTGGTTAAAAAGAAGACATGGAGTAATGGGATCAATGCCAGTCCTGTCAGTTTTTTCCTGTGTTTGGTCAATTCATTTACTCTGCCTGTGTCTGCCATTTAGTAGATAGGCTGCTCTAGACAGTATCTATCTCATACTGTATGTCTGCATGTGTGTGTATTTTTTCACTACTGCAACAGGTTTGTTGTCTAAGTTGGACTCTCTTGGCACCACTAAGATAAAAATAATAATGTAGGCAGTTTGAATTTTCTATCAGACTATATGCAATAAAACAAACAATAAAAATCTGGAAAGAATGATGTATTAAATAGGGAATACAAGATCTAGGAAAATGCACTGTTAAAATTTTTAAGCCATCAGATATACTAATCTCCTTGGCTCTCTATGTGTATCAACTGTACTGCAAGCTATTTACATTGTACCAGATAGTTTGTGCTTCTGTTGTGGCAGTTTTTTAGAGAAATTATATGGCTGACTATTTGGAATAAATATTCTTTAAAAAAAAAAAATAAACTTGAGACTTGTTAGAGTACTAAGTATCTGTTTAAAAATCTTTTGTTCTTTGACCTTATATTACTGACTATATCCTAACGTTATGTAGATACTTGACAGTCTATTATTACATATTGCTCTGATTATTTTCAACAGTGCTCTCTCTTAGCTTTTAAGCCACTTTTCCTTTTATTGTAGCCTATATAATTTTATATTATGTTGAAACCATGCCATAAAAATTAATATATGCAATGTATTCATAAACTAACTCAATCAAGAATTTACAGCAAGACAACCGCTTTTACAAATTATACTGAAAAAAAGCAATACTATGTGATATGCTTTGGTCTGTCATTGATGTAGCTCTATTTTAATAGCTATGGGTGAGGAAGAGCCTGTCATCTAGAATCTCCACAGAGAAAAAAGGTAGTGGCCATTTCATTAACGCTATTCCCTGCATCTCATGGAGCCACACCACTTCTAATACTGAGAAGCTCCCACTTTAAGGGAAATAAAAAGCTGGAGGCCTGATCACAGTCAAAATAAAAAGCAGAACATTACTCTTCACTCTACCATTCAGTCTCACACAGATGTATGGCAAACCTAGTAGGAAAACAATAGCAAAAAATATCTCTGAAATCTAATGATTACTGTATCTCTTTTGATTGCTTTTGCTGAAACACTATCTTTTTATATAGCCAGTCAGGTATTTATATAGGCTCTGATTACTCTACAATAAACTGAATTTTGCCATTTTGAGTAAAAGAAAAAAAAAACAAAAAAACAGTGCTAGGTAGTGCCTCGAGCAGCAATAAGGGGAAGTACCAGCAGGTACATTTGCAGAATTCTGAAGGAATTTGGCTGATTAATGATGTCTATAATGTTAATGGTGTGATTTTCAAAATATCTAACCAATTTACATGATCGGTTCAGAGATACGAATGCCATTCATGGGGAGGAATAACACCATGCACCAGTATATGCTGGGGGCCATCCAGCTGGGAAACAGCTTTGCAGAAAATGTCCTGGGCATCCCGGTGGACACTAACTGAAGATGAGCCAGCAATGTGCCCTTGCTGCAGGGAAGGCCAGCGGTATCCTGGCTGCATTAGGCAAAGCATTGTCAGCAGGCTGAGGGAGGTGATCCTTCCCCCTCTCCTCAGCACTAGAGAGTCCAGGACAGGGCCATGAAGATGATTAAGGGACTGGAGATCTCTCCCATGAGGGAAGACTGAGAGAGCTGGGACTGTTCAACCTGGAGAAGAGAAGACTTGGGTGGGGATCTCATCCATGTATATAAATTCCTGAAAGGAGGGTGTAAAGAAGGCTCTTTCCAGTGCTGCCCAGTTACAGGATAAGAGGCAGTGGACACAAACTGATACATGGGACATTCTTCCCGAACATCAGGAAACACTTTTTCACTGTGAGGGTGACTGAGCACTGGCACAGGTTGCCGAAAGACGTTGTGGAGTCTCCATCCTTGGAGACATTTTAAAGCCATGTGGACATGGTCCTGAGCAACCGGCTTTAGGTGGCCCTCCTTGAGCACGGGATGTAGGACCAGATGACCTCTAAAGGTCCCTTCCAATCTCAACCATTCTGTGATCTGTGAACTGAAAGTTTAGGAATTTTGTTCAAAATGCCAAACAGGTACCTGCTCCCTGAATCAACATAAGTGCTTTTGAAAATCTTGTTTATTCTGTCTGAGGGAGGATGACTGACTTCTGGGAGCACATTCTTAAGGCATTATGAGGTATTATTTTCCTGTCTCACATTGCTGTCTCTGGAGAAGAACCAGGTACTGTCTCACATTTGTCTCCTGGAGCAAGAGCCAACAGTTTTGAGTGAGCTGTGTCAGTTCTCAGCAGGAGGTAGGTAGCTGGCATGCTGTAAGGCTGTTGACCTAACCCAATGAATAGAGAGCATTACACACAGATTTCGTAAAAAATACCATCCCAGTCTGGAAATTCAAGGGTGGTGAGAGAACTATAACTTCCCACCAAATGTACTATACTTACTGTGTCACATGCTCAGGAGAGGCTGTATTGCATCATTGCTCTGCCTCCATTGGTTGTCAGTTACAAGGACAGAGCTGTGCTCAGCTGAGGTATGTAGTTCCTAGGTTTTTTTTTTTATTTTCTATAGAAATGCCTTCAAAGAGTGTACCAAAAGTCACATTACTGGTTTTTTCTCCACTAACAGAAGGAGAAATCATCAGCTCCTGCTCCTCCTTTGCACCTTCCTGCTCAGCTCCCTGGGCAGATGAGGTCACTGTCAGCCGCAGCCTGCACTGCAGCCTCCCTGCTGACAGCCTGTCAGGTTGTGTGCCTCCTTTCTGGAGCCTGAGCAGAAGTTGCCAGCCTTGACTCCTTCTTTTTATTGAGCATGTAATAAGAAAAAGTCTCCAGGCTAGGCATATCCATATGTGGCTGCTCTAGGTGGCCTTGCAGCATTATGTCCTGTAGAAAGAGCAGTATGCATACTCCCTTCCAGCTTCCAGCTGGGATTAGACTGGTGATGTTTGGTCAGCTAGAATGGATCATGCTGTGCTTGGGAGACCTGTGCACCAAAGATAGATGGTAGGACTTTTTTTCCCAGGAATTCAGCCCAGGGGCACTGAAATACACACAGTTTGGTGGGACGCAGTTCAGTAAGATGGAAATAGGACAGTAGTGCTGCCTAACAGTGCAGGGGAATACTCACAGACTTGACCTATTGTGAGAGCTAACAGATGGTACAACAGCCATCTAATGGAAAAGCAACCTCTATTGCAGCAACCTTAGATGTAATTACAATTATAGAGTCTCCACAAGTTACATGATTATGAGCATAACACTGGTGCAAAAAATAAGGAAAACCCTAAATGAAGTATAAAAGGCTAGTGTTAAGCAATAAGACATGTTTACTGCAAACATACTTAGTTTTTAAGGATATTATAATATACCACAGAACCCTACGGTGAATCTGGTAATGCAGAAATGACTGTTAATCACTAGTAAGTGCCACAGTGGGGAAGCAGGTACTGCACAAGGGCAGCATTACTACCATAATATGCATTATTTGACTCATTTAAAAAAACATTTCATTTCTCAAATGTAACACTTAACCATTCTAGAGTACTAAATAACAAACATTTACCAATGTTTTCCTAATTAGATTGTAACTAAATAAGTTTACTTGTAATCATAACCTAAGACTGTCAAGGCAGCTCTAGACATGTAAAGATCTTACTATTTCAGGGGGCTGTTAATTATTGTTATTATTTTGCAGAGAGAAGGTACATACTAGATATTTCATGCTGTGCTTAATTTACAGATTGAAATACTTTATTGAGGCAGACAGACAGCTAGATATCAGCTTGAAATTAAAATTACTTTTAGCTAGTTTTTACAAAAGAAATAATTGAAAGGAGATGTGCTTCATAACATGATACCAAATAAACTCTTCATATGAATTGAAAAATAGCTGTACAAGAGTATCATAAAAACAAATTTCCAGGTCTTTTATAAAAACAGTTTTATCGACTAAGAAAATTCCTGTTTTATGTTCTTCTCCTTTTCTATGATTTTTGCCCATTTATTCTTACGATGTATTCTGGGAATAAATCACAAATCCATCACAGTATATTCTGTAAAAATAAATGAACTTTATCAATGTGTAACGTAAAGGAATATGTGACACATTTTTAAAGTCCCATTATATACTTGACTGCTACTTTCTAGTAGGATTTATCTATAAGACACCGGAAACAAGCACTTTTATGCTTATGACATGAATTAATGAAAAATGACTTTGAATCAGACATGCACATATTATGAACTTGAACTTGAACATCAAAGAGACAAAATCATAGCAATACAACACCAATAATTTAAATATGAGTTGCTGATTTACGGATCACAACACTAACCAATCCATTTAAATATTAATTTCATGGGGAGTTTTTGTTGTGCAAGAATAAGGCCCTGTATGTTTTATAGTAAAAACACACTAACTGCTAAAGGACTTCCTGACCCTACCTGTAAATATCAAATTATTTTGCAAGCAAAATTTTTGAATTTCCATAGTGAGGGGACCATGACTGAGTGGTTACTCCTTTTGAGATGGTGTAAACCTCTATTTCTAGTGCCACTGAATGTAGTGGGGAAAAAAAGTTGTACCATATAAGGAGTGTTTACTAATATTTTGAATTAGAATAGAGAGAGGCTATATCTTGGGGCTGCAACTACTGAAAAATTCCTGAATGTTTTCTTACTAAGAGTGTCAATAGTTTTTGAAATTAAATATTAACATCCTGTAGCACCCTTTTAAAATAATTTCTTCACAACCACTATGTGATTAAGCTGCAAGTAACAACCCCTCTTTTTTTACCTGGAGGGGGACACACAAAAAAAAAACCCAAACCCAAACAAAAAACCAATCCAAACCCCAAACCAATAGATGTTTACTTTTAGATTTGTTCATATAGAACATGCATGTTAATAAATACACAATATTATTTTATCTAGATAATGAGTATTTATATGTGTAATAGATATAAAGGTATTAGAACAGTAATTTTTTTTTTTTATCTTGTCATCTAAAAAACAAAATATGGTAAGCCTAGCAGTTACTGGTGGTTAGAAGAGTAACTCTGTGGTAACTGAAAATAACAGCAAATAGGACTAATGAAGCAGTTGAAGTTACTAAGAAGGAACCAGGAATTACACTTAAAATATATACACCTGATGTTCCCTTTGAGCTAATCAATTAGTAGTAGACATTTTGTTAAGAATGTAGATGTGTTGTTATAATCCATGTTTTGTGTTTATCTATATGACATGATTCTTGTTTACTTCAACTATTACTCATCTAGTTAGATGAAAATTTTCTGGGCTCTAATTTGCTGAGAAAAGAAGACAAGCAATTAAATCTATACTACATCAAATAGTACAATGTCTGTTTTTCTCCTCTTTATTCATGTATCTCTCTATGCATAAAAGAAAAGGAAAATGCTGTTATTTTTGACTGAAAGAAAAAAGGCCAGCTCCTGAAATAAATGTATTAAAATAAGTACAGATAATTAATGTTTCTTATAATAACATTATTTGCTAAATAAAAGATAGACTCTCATCTCTGTTATGATGCTGTCCATTGATATAAAGGCTTCCATATTCTAAGGGCTTCACAAATATTAATGAAGCAAACTAGTTAAAACTTCAGTATTTTCTCCCTATTGTACAAATGGACCGTAAAGGTTAATGGATTTTTTTCAAGGCCATACACTTAAGGGTGGGATAGATATTCTTGGGCTCCTCAGAGCTAAATCTACACACTTCTATTATTGGAGAAGTGTACTGAAAGTAAGTTAATTACTTAAATAATTTATAAACAGGCATCCATCACTGAATTTATATCGTGTAGCAAGGGATGTTTTCACAACCTTTACTTTTTCAGTCCAGAAGATTTTATGATGGCTGCTTTCAGTTAAATTAACATTGGCCTTATAAATTGCATGCAAGGCACTTCCGCTTTTCAAAAGAAAAAAATCATCAGTTCATAGACTCCAAAAAGATTGCATTGTATTTGAAATCATAAGTTCTTGCATATATCAGAATAAGAAGACCCAAAGACTATGTTGTGTTAAAAAGTATAACATACAAACATTACCAAGTCCTGTCTGGTATCTGTTGGTATGCTAAATAATATATGTATTATTTTAATAGATCTTTTTATGCTGTTATTACCAGGTTCTTGATGACAAATGCATACTTGTGAAATCTGATGTAACGCATCGACAATTCCTCTTTAATTTTCTTGGACTTCAGAAGGATTTTGAGTAGCTGTTTCTCTTCTGCAGATTTAGGAGTCTTTCATTGATGCCCACTGCCTCATCTAATCTGAAGACATGAGTCCTGATGCTTCCTAAAAGCCAGCTAACTGACTGGGAGAAGTACACTTCAAGTGAATTGGTAAAGGACATATCAGCTGGTTAAAAGATTATTAATTAATTAGTGTTTTTCCAAGACACATATTAGACAGCAGCTGAAATATGCTGTTCTATGTAGTGATTTTGTGTGTGTGTATGTGTGAATTAACACTCTATTTTGCTACCAGTCAAATGATTTCTCAAATCCTGGATGTAACTAAGGGGGAAAAAAACCAAACAAACAAAAAAACAAAAAACAAACCACAAGAAAAAAAGAAGAAGGAATTTACTACAGCACTGCCTCTGTGTAAGAGATACTATTACCCTTTCTCTTCCCATCAGCAGCCTGGTTGTCTACCTCCTACTGTTCTGGAAGAAACTACAAGCTCTAATTTTCTTTTCCTTGAAAAAACCCTGTGAAATCTTAAATATTTTGTGAAATGGGTTGGATATTTTCCCAACATTATGGAGGGCAGTGTTTCTGAGCTCTGGACTGTTTTTCAGTATTTGACACAATACAAAGAGAATGATAAAGTCTAGAGAATCTTAGCTCTGACCACAGAGCTCATTTACATGCATAGGTGTGTGTGTGTGGACACACATTTGCTCACATTCTTATGGAAAATTTTACTGTGGCTTTACTTTAGGCATGATTTATTCAGTGTTATTTATATAAAATGTTAGCAACATCATAATTTCATAATAGATGGAAGTTAGCAATTCATATTAAATTAAATGAGATTTTATGTCAGTGTTTAAGGAAAGGCATCCATCTCGCTGAAACGCAGTTATGATGTTTGATTCCTTTCTTAACAACGGTAAAATCAAAGATTAAGAGGTTTGGACAATGTATCCAAAGAACTGTGCCAGTTTTTGTCAGAAATTCTTCTGACAAAGAACATTCTTCCCCTGTGACATCACATGGCTTATACACCTACAACTCTGCCTTGAGTGTAAACTATTACAATTACTTCTCAAGGTAATTAATTTTATTTCAAAAGGATATTTTCCTGTCAATCCTCTATTGACCTGCAATAGTTGCATCTTCTGATTTTATCTCGCACCGGTTCTGCAGGCTTCCTGGCATCTAAATCTAAATCTGTGTACTCTATTCTATGCAGCTGATTCCTCCCAGGAATTCTGTCTGTTTTGTAATTTACACACTTTTTTACTTATACATCACTGCCATGCATAATGGTGCTGTAAATTTATTTTGACTGTTAGTACATTTCATACTAAGTTATGCACTTTTTTATTACATATTCTTCATCTACACAACAGTGGATGTATTGTAAAATATTTTCCCAAAACCTAACTAAATCATATTTATGCACTAAATGTTGAGTACATAAATAATTATAAGCCCTTTGTAGCTAGCGCCCACACAAATTTTTAAAAATGTACCAGCATACATGCTGCTATTTGTTTTCTAATGTACTTAAGAAAAAAATATATTTGCCATGGAAAATATGTCAATGACTAGTAAATTTGTTACATTAGCACTCAGTAATATCTATAAATAACCACACTCACCAATATATTATGTGTGCTTCTACATGTTTTTACTGTTTTAAAAAAAATCAGTATATTGTTGTCAGTTTTAAACTTTTTAATACAAACTTTTTAAAAAATATTTTCCTCACTTTATTTTAAAAAGTGTTTATTAACAGAGAGGAGAAAGGTCACACATTGGAATAGCGATTCAAAAAAGGGACAGCACAATGTTCTATGATGTCTCAGAGCACTTTGGTGCCATCATTTTTTTGTACCCATAGAAATGCAGCAAGTAATGGAAAATGCTGCTTCATTGACTATGAACCAGTATATTTTGCATTTAGGTGACAAATATACGATCACTCTTCCTACAGATGAAAATGGGCATTTGCATTTTCAGAGAGACATAATTATTGTATGCTACAAATCTGCAGATAGATGTGCATTCCACAAAATAAATTTCTGTTTTTCCCCTTAGAATCCTTAACATAACAAAATGCCTTAAAAAGGTCTTTGAATGAAATAATGTGCCATTCACACAGGCATTTTTACCCTCCCTCCTCCTTTTCATTTAGTCTGTGAAATAGGGGTTTTAATCAGCTTTTCCCTTCCTCTTGCTTTTAAAAATTCTATGAAATAGGGAAAGAAAATAATTATTCATCCAGAAGAAAATGAAGTAAGGGAAGAGACCTTTCTCTCTATCAAGACAGACAAGAAAAATATACAAGGAAGTAGAAGTAAAAGCAAGTGATTGAAAAGTTAGGTTTGCATAGTTCCAACTTGTCCTGGTGTGGGTACCCTTTAGGTTTTATTAGGTTAGCATATGGCTAACTCTCATATGAATAGGCTGTCCTTTATCATTCAATCAAGATTTCCATTTTGCTGATCTAATGTATTATAATTAATATGATCATACGAGTTTTGTCCTCCATGGTTACTACATCCCACATGGATAAAAACATAGCTGACTGGGACTCATCACTACTGATAGATTTGTTGATATAAGTGACACAAAAAGATGGACACTGGCATATCTATCACGGGAAGGGAAAGCCTCTTGAGATCCAGAGGGTTTGAGTTACAGAGAAGTCCATGGGTGGACTCCTCTTGAATTCAAAATGCAATTTAGGTCAGACCCTTGAAAAGAAGGAGTCATGATTTTAACTTTAAAGTAACTAGCCAGGCTGGGAGGGCCCAACATAGCAAACTTAACAGTTCAAGTTCTTCTCATGACCCATGTGAGGCTTTCATCTCCTCCACTCCCTATCCACAAAACAGGGTATTCTTATCCATATCACTTATTGGGAACAGACCAGTATCTTTCCCTCACCATGTTCTGTACTTTCTAAAGGTGACCTATTGTCATGGCCCAAACTGTATCAGTGAATACACTTACAAACATGGACACCCAGTTCTTGATCCTGGGTCCTCAGCCTGATTAATCTACCAGAGATGCACACAGATTTGCAAAAATGAGAACAAGAAAGCAGTGCACCTTAGTCTGAAAAATTTCTGATTGCAGAGCCTCCAGGTACCAAAAAAAGGAAATAATTTGTTTCTAAAAATGAAGTAAAGGCATACAGGAGGAAGCAGAAAAGGAAGTATAGAATTCTGAAAATAGAAAGTAAAGATTGATGGAAGAAAATAAGCTTTAAAAGACAGTATCTGCTGGACATTTATATTTACAACTTCCATTTATGTAAAGAAATTTACACATTAAAGGTTTTGGCACACCATGTCAGGTTTCCATGTCTTTATAATGTTCTTGGGCATCTATGATAAACATTTTCTAAACTTCACAGTCTAGGGTCTAGCTTTTATTTTCCTCACTGAAAGAGGAGAAAAGCAATGACTGTTATAATTGCTTTCAATGGGAGCAGTTATAAATCAATTCTGAAAGATGTAAAAATTTTAAACTCAAGTCTACAAGGGCACAGAATTCCTGATTCTTTTCTCAGATCCAAGCTCTAGGCACACAGTCTTCTGTCTGGGGAAAAACAAAAAATCCTTTGTGTATGGGTCAACTACCTAAATATTGGTATCTAGTGCCATTTTTGATGCCTTGAGGTATTCTACCTGATTACCAGATGTCTTTTCCAAAAGACACCTACCTTCCATAGAACGTGTGACATTTCCACCAGATCACATGGGTATTTCAGATACCCTGTGGTATCGAAAGGGACCTTACAATCTGCTGTTTAGACAACTTAAATCTACCCTTCATATCTGATAATTTGTTTATACAACATCATAGAAAGCTCTTATTTACTCTGTCAAGATAGTAAGCACCTGTTTAATTTTGAGTGGTATAATCAGACCTTATCTCACAAAGATACAGTAGGTACTATTAAGGGTGAAGAACAAAAATATTCAAGTAGCAGCCACTGTAGTAGTCTCTAAATGCCCTACTTCCATTGTCATAATAATCATAAATAATTTCTATAATTTAGAACAACTCAATCTTGAGGTCTGGAGCATATCATAGATACAATGTTTTCAGAGAATATGTCCCAGACAGTGCACAGAGCATTACTTCTTGACAGAATAAGCATCAATAATCTCCAGGGACAATAAACTTGATCATCTTTTGGTGTGTTCACTCATGGCAACTTAACTATTGTTAATATATTACTTGATCTTTCCAAGCAAATGTCTTGCCTTTTGTGATCCCAATTTTATTTAAAATGCTTAGAATGTGCATGAGTCTCTTGGTGCCATCACGTGACCATAACTGAAAACCTATTGCAAAAGAGACTGTACAGCATTTCAACACATTGTGCACCCTGCAGTTTTAAGGCCTGCTACGCTTGCCAAAAAGAAGGGATAGTGATGACACTGGTCACATCCCAGGGGAAAGAAGTACAGTTTGTTTGGGACACCAAAATCCATGGCTCACAAGCAGATGCTGACACCAGCCAACAGCAGTTCAAAAGGCATTTTCAGTTTGAGGAAGTAAGAGGGATCACTATAATGAAACACATTCTTTAGCAACACAAAGTATTAGAATCCACCTTTCACCTTGAACAAAATCCCAGAATCAAATTTTAAAGAAAAAGATAGGAATAACTTCATAACAATTTTTCCCGTTCAAAAATCATATTCAGTATGTACATTAAACTTCAGTTGTAGAAGGTCACATCAGAACAGTCGGAAACTACCAACAATGAAATTGGTTACAATATCTAATTCACTGTTACATAAAATGCATTTACGGTATAATAGCTAAGGAATGCATGTAATTTAAAGAGGCCCCCTACAGCAATCACTGAGACTGAACATATGCAGTATAATAAGTCTCAAATCCATTGCATTTACTGTAGAGTTCAAGAGCTTTTTCTGTCCGTTGAGAGCCCCTGGCTTAGCAAGAAAGTCAGACTGTCACATTATTATATTAAATTAAATCATGAATGCCAATCAGAAGAAGTATTCCTTTTGATTTTCATTGGCTGTGTTTTGCATGCTGAGCTCACTTTTCAGTGCAGATTCAGCACTGTCTTCATTTTCAGATCCTTTTGACTCATTTTTTGAGTATATGCCTTTTTTTTTATAAATGCGTATGGCTATGGCAGTGATGCAAAGTAGGATGAATATCACGACTGCTATCACACCTAGGAGAAGAAAAGAGAAAAAATTCAAGTGAAAGGATGGACACATAATAACTCATGGGCCAGAGAGCAGGACAAAGAAGGAATGACTCCATCACATAATGGAGGGAGTTGCAGGGAAGCCTGAGAAATAAGAAGCCATGGCTGCTTTCAAACCAGAAACAGCACTTTAGTATAGGCTTCATGGTGATTGTTTTGAAATTTTGCAGAGTACTAATTAAAAAAAAAAAAATCCACAGAATACTATAATTTTTGAAACTTTTGAATGGAAGACCAATAAGGGCCTTAGGGTACAGTAGGTAAGAGGGTGTCTTTCCGTCTTTCACCATCAGCCCCTACCACTCTGCCAGGCTGGGAAGTCAAACCACTGTGGATTTGAGGGGCTGTTCTTCAGGGGCTTTCCTGTCAGCCAATGGGACAGCACAAAGGGGACTACTATGACTTTCTCCTTTTCCCCAACTCCTATGAGTATTAGACAATACTGTCCCTTTCCTCAGTCACTCATGTTGCTCATGACCCTTTCTCACACCACATGACGTCAGAAGGGAAGGGAACGTGTCTGATCATCAGCTTTCACCTGTCAATAAGCTCTCCTAGCATGGCTCCAGGTCTGGGGAAGGAACCTGGAGAGCAAAGGCAGAGGAGAACAAGGTAAGAACAAAGGTATGAATCTGGAATTCTGAACCAGGTCCTCTATCAACTCTGCCTGTGCACACCAAAACCACCAAGCCTCAGACCTTTTGCAGTAAAAATAGTTGCACAGAATTAGTCCCATTCATATCCAGTACTCCACACAAATTAGTTCAGACCACAGATGAGATGACTGGTTCTGACTAAAAAATGCAGTTAATAAGAAGAATTTATAAAAGAAAATATAAAACATTTCATTATAGGGACTCCAGTGGAAATTGGCCAGTGTTTATAGCCACCTAATGTCAGGTCAAATGGGACAGAAATTCTAATGTTTATTCTGCCTCATGGAAGAAAATCCCAACTCTGTTTGACCACCTTTGGTACATCATATGGGATGAAGAGATTTTTATGATCTACATTAGCTAGGGCTCATAGTTCTGTAACTGCATCATTGTAATGAATAGATACTGGTTAAAATACTAAAATACTAAAATCAAGGCTCAATTCATGTTCAGGGTGAAATATAGATTTGACTCCTTCCCTTCAGGTTTGTGGCACTTGTTCTGACATCTTGGGTGTGTTTTTACTTTGTATGGCTACATGACCTTCGGTTCATAAGTAAACAAGGTCCCTGCCTACACAGGTGGTAGTGAGCAGGCTTCCTTTCCCAACAACTTTAATAGCCTCATATGGTAGGGTAAAATCGTCATCAGTACAGCCACCTCCATTATGGTGTTCTAGCTGATCAGTTAGAAAGAAAAGGGACAGGAGCATAAGATTTACATAGGGGAGTCATCAAGTACAGTATGTGCTACATACCTAACATATAAGAGATTAAATAGAATGGGCACTTAGTTTTAAAGGTGACTATTTAAGATTTATTGAACTGTTACCAGGGCATGCTGTTCCTAGTGCAGCAGATTAGGAACAGTGAAGAAAGAGATACTTTCCACAGAGATAAGCATGACCTTACAGACTTCCTGCCCATCTCCTCTCTTCCTCATTCATCCTCTACAATGGTCTCAGGCCCTCAAGTTCATGAGTCAGAGGTTGGGCAAGAGATGAATTTGAGCAGAAATGAAATAGAAGAGAAGCAGAAAGTGCTTGTCAAAAGGGCAGAAAGCAAGACCAGGCTGCAGGGAGGAAAAAAGCGCTAAAGAGTCTGGGAAACAGTTGCAATGCAATGGCTTAGCTGTACTAGATGAAGGAAAAATCTGCTGCATAACTTGGCCATTACTGCAAGAAAAATAAAAATACATAGTCCCTTAGCACTATAAATGAAACCAAACCAACCAAAATTCAGCACTTGTCATTTTTTTCATTCTCTGATATGAGCAGCCATCCTTAATGGTAGGAATAGAAACATTTTTGTGTGGTACCTTCTTCTCCACAATAGACTCTATAACCTGAGTAAATCTTGTTCTTATTTAGGTTAAATAGAACAGTTATTCCTTTGTTTCACAGTCAACTCCATGCCCCCTGCAAAGGTTTGTCTATAAACTTGCCTTGTCTCAGGTAGCTGAATTGGTACAATTCTCAGCTATACTCATGTAAGGGTACTCACATTAAACTTTTACTGAGTGTTGTACAGCTTGCTGTATTTTGACATTTAAACAACAATAGTTAAGCAGTAGAAAAATTGTGAGTGCATATTCCCAAATGTGTTTAATAACAATAAAATTGTGAGGTTATTAGTATCTTAAAAAGACTGTAACTATTGTAGCTTGAAGTTCAAAAATTACTTTGTTGTTAGTACACTTAAAAATCCCCACCCACACTAAATTACCTAGTACATAAAGTGATCTTTATGTACAGATACTTATGTAAAATAATATCTTTTGAAACAGCAAAGTAATTTTTTACAAAGTTAGATGTGTAGAAGAACTTAGAAACCATATACTTAAATTCTGACCTCACTGAATTCAGTGGTAAAATTCTTAGTTTGTATGTATAAAAATATACAGAGATAAGTATGACTTTACAAGCAAGGAAGCTTCTAGGTTTTATTACCTCTTATTTTAGTACCTTTAGCACTGCTATGTTAAAGGTCACTGACCATGCAGTGTGCTGTTGGCAGGCACTGACCATGGCAGGTACCATTATTTAAATGGCAGACACAGAGCTGACTACAGGTTCTTATCTTAATTCCCCCTTCCATAGACCTAAAAGCTTTTATCCTCAGTGAGAAGCCTTGGCAACTTTATTCAGCTAAATCCCACTATGTCATTTGTCTGCTGAGGCTTTTAAAACCCTTAGAAAGGAAACCTACTCAGAATTTAAAAGATGGAGGGGTTGACCTTTCCTTCCCCCTGCCCTCTTTCTGTTGAAGTATCTAACAGAAATTGTAACAGTGAATTATACTGTGAAAATACCATCTTCATGAGTGAAGTTTCCTTCCCTCACATGCACCCAAGAGAAGAAATACCACCAGAAGTTCTCCCAGGAGAAGATTCTCACAAGAGCCAATACTATTCTGTGAAAGAAAAAAACTGAACTGACATAGCCATACACTTGCTCCAGTACCTGTGACAGGAATTGAAATTGTCCTGAGGGTCCCCAATCCCAAGCTCTCCCTGTTAAGGCTCACTTGCGTACTCTTTATTCCTGCTAAAGAGATAGAACTTCCCCACTACAACAGAGTTGGGTCTTGGCTTAAGGACGGTCAGTCAGAAAGACACAGTAATAAACCTGCCTATCCTGATTATCAGTCCTGTACTTTAAGCACAAGACACCTATCCCAAGCTTTATACCATATTTGTTCTGATAGGCATAAAAAGTAAAGGGACTGTCAACATATTCACTTTAGGAGCAATTGGACTGTAGATGGTTCATTCTCTATTCCTCCGTTAAAAATAAGTGTTTTGAAAAAAGTTTGTGGATGATCATTTGTAGGTCTATTTAAGCTGATAAAAGTGGCCAAAAGAAATAGTAAGAAAATGGAGGAGAAATGGTATTTCAAACCAACAATAATTATTTTTTATTATTATTATTTTAACATGCATTTCATTTTTAAGCTGTTAAGTAATGCAGGTGATAATCTGTCCAAGAGTACATTGCTTTCCAAATGCAGAACCAGAATGAAACTTGCTTCAGTCTGTCAAAGGATTGATTCAAGCAGTGTTAGACACCATTTTCTCAAGAAAAAAACTGTGTTGCTCAGATTATTAAAGAAGATTTTTAACTTGTGTAGCAAAATATGATTTTTTGGCATAGTCAAGGAGCAAAGTTTGTTCATTCTTAAACATATGCCATTTGTCACAACATATCCACGTACTTTTTAAAGTCATAGACACTAACATTAGGCAAGTTGGAAACCTGTTCTTAGTATCTTGTGTTTCAGCAGAATGTTCCAATGTATAGAAATAGTCATGGCATAAATATATGTAAGAAGAAAATATGAGACCTATTGTTTAAATTTTAAAACTATGCTTGATTTTTGACTGTGTACCACTTGTAATAAAATGAAGCCTTTTTACTAGTTTCCTTATGCAAACAAAACTAAACTGACTTCACTTCAGCATTGAAAGACTCACAGTTACTAGAAAAAAAAAGGTTCCCGTGGAGTTGTTATAGTCCCTATTACCTCCAATAATTGCAGAGTCACTTCTGATTGCATTAGCTAAGGGCTCTCCCTCATCTATTGGTCCAGAGTGATCTGCAGCAGAAAAAAAGGAAAGTGACAGACAAATAGAAGAAGGGTTTTCAAGAAATTCTCACATGGTTACAGCTCATGTACGCTATGGTAAAGTGGCAGTGGTGTGGGTCCATAAGCATGCAAATAAGAACACTGATGTAGATGATACTTTGCAGAGATGTAAACATTCAGAGAAGAGAAAGGTTAGAGAAAAGGAAGTAAGTACATATAAAAGAGAATTATTTTTCAAAATACTCCCGAGATGGTAATCCACAGGGGAAAAAAAAAAAAAAAGTTCTGAATCACATCATGAGTACTCTATTTAGATTTTGCTTCAGAGATCAGAACAAGTGATAACCATATGCTACCTGCAAATGAATGGGTTGTTTCACTTGATGTTGAGTCAGCTCCAGTTAAAGTACCACAGTTGGATTCAGTGAAGCGTCCCTTTACAATGACAGGGGCTGAGCTGCTGTGGTGCAATGCAGCCTTCAAAGGAGCAATGTGGTTGAACTGCACTGAAGAGAGACATCCAGTAAACCCCTGAGAGTTTGCCTTCATAGTCTCCTCATCTACATCGCTATTTTCTGTTAATCAAAAGGAACAGAACATAATTAATCATAGTGCAAATGTACAAAATAAAGCGACAGAAGAATAAATGAATAATTAACCTGTGTTTCTCTGAGTATATTTGAGTTACAGCAACATATGTAGATTCATTGAATCCCTTTCTTCTCTGTCTTTAATGAAAAGACAGTCAGATACATTCAACCCTTTCTTTTTTTTTGACAGATGACAGTTGCTAGTCTGCTGAGGGAAATGCTTTTAACTTACTATAGCAAGTTCCAAAGCAAAAAGATTCAAATATAACTAAAATGTTTAAATTAAAATGCAACACTTTTTCATTCTGCAAAAGATAAAGATGAAACATGCTTTCATGAAAAATACATATTTTATTAGATTTCTTCTCATAAATATGTACATTATTGGATCATATTCTTTCCACAGATTCATATGTCTACTCCATCCCATCACCATCAAGTCTGTCAAAACAAAAAACCTCTGAAGACCTCAGATCCTGGAAATCCATCAAGATCTTTTCTGTGAAATTCTAAAAAATGAATGTTGTTCCACTTTACATTTTAAACATGATACCATTATCTTTCCCACCAAGGAAAAAAAAAAAAAAAAAGAAGAAAAAACCTCCTCTCAGTCTCCTGAGCTGCCTTTCTGAATGCATGTAGCCTGTCAGAGCTCTCTAATTATTCACCAGCTAATGCTCGCTAAAGCTTTCTAATTCAGTACTTTGGAAATGGAAAACAGTTTATTTACACTGACAGTTCTAATTTAAGCAAAAACTCGGGAAGTTCTAGTCGTTCAAAGATGACCCTTAAGGGAAGTAAGTTTTCAAGTTTTTTGCAAATAAAATGGGAATTTCATCTCATTCATTTCCACCTCCAAGTTATCCTAAAATCCATGAATGAACTTGTGATCTTTACAATGGCTACCATAACAATGTTAAATACTAATGTATGATGCACTCCTCAATACAATTAGGTTAATAGTGAAAATTGGGCTAACAGGTTTTGGTAGAATGTGCAAAATAACACTGCAGCTTTCTCCTCAACTACTCTCTGCTTCTTGCAATGATGATGTCTTGTTAGATAGATGGATGTCAACCAAGAGTCTGCTCACCTACACTGACGGATTACGTAAAATGTTGGATGTTTAACTGCCTCTATTCTCTCTGTATCATACACTGTTTCTGATGATTGCCTCACCGCACTGAAGGATCTACTAGATCTGGATGTCTTAAGAAAAAGACTAACCTCAGGTGACAAGAAAAAAATGTCCCAAACCCCCTGTGATAAAAGTATATATCTCTAACTATAACTATAAGTAGGATCAAAAACCTTAAGAGTGAAGGTTTTCTATTATTTTCTAGTTTCCTATACAAAACTTTTCATAAACAATGTAGAATATGAAAGGAAATTAGATATTTAAAATCCTTAGAGTTCATTTGACTCATTAATTAGAAAATACTGCTAGCGTAAAGTAAAACTTTTTATTAGATCAAGCAATCTTCCTGGTAAAAGTGATAAAGCTTAGGGAAGACAAACCCTTCTCCACTTTACTGCTTAAGTCAAATTTAACTGACTGAAAATGACACACAAAGTTGTTTATCAGTGACTGTATTTTATAGTAAACTGCCACTATGCATCCTTAAGCATCTTTATAGCAATTCATTTGCTAAGTGTACTCAATTTTTTTCAGCAAAGACAAAATTACTCCACCTACATTGCCTTCAAAAAAAAAAAAAAAAAAAAAAGCTAAAGCAAAACACAAACTCAATAACCTTTCTTGAATTCTGTTTCAACCATCTTTCCTCTGTGAAGTAATACTGAAAGTCAGCAGACGTACAGATCCTAGCAGAAATTTTTAAGATAAGAACTGTGCAATTGAAAGACTGGCTTTGATGTTTCTACTTTTATGGTGGTGAAGATTTCAAAATTTTTCATGTTCCTGTATAATCTTATCTTGTCTCAAAATTAGACAAGTCCATAATACATTGGGTGAACTATTGACTGGCAGGTCAGGCTCAGAGAGTTATAGAAAATGGGGTTGCAACAGGCTGGTGGCCAGACACCAGTGGAGTTCCCCAGCACACATTTTTAGGGCCAGTGCTCTTTAATGTTCTTATAAATGATCTGGATGCAGAAGTCAAACGTACATTAAGTAAGTTTGCTGGTGATACTAAATGAGGAGGAGCTGTGGACTCCCTTGAAGGTAGAGACCCTACAGAGAGATCTGGATAGACTAGAGAGCTGGGCAATGACCAACAATATGAAATTTAACAAGAGCAAGTGCAAGATTCTCCACCTGGGATGGCGTAATCCTATTTATACGTACAAATTAGGGGATGAGAGGCTGGAAAGCAGCCCTGCGGAAAGAGATCTGGGGGTTTGGGTTGATGCTAAGTTGAATATGAGTCAACAGTGTGTCCTGGCAGCCAAAAGGGTCAGCCGTGTCCTGGGGTGCATCAAGCACAGCACAGCTAGCTGGTCAAGGGAGATGATTGTCGCACTCCACACTGTGCTGGTGTGGCCCCACCTCAAGTCCTGTGTGCAGTTTTGGGCACCTCAATATAAGAATGACATCAAACTATTAGAGCGTGTCCAGAGGAGGGCAACCAAGATGGTGAAAGGTCTCAAGGGCAAGACTTACAAGGAGCAGCTGAGGTCACTGGGTTTGTTCAGCTTGGAGAAGAGAAGGCTGAGGGGTGACCTCATGGCAGTCTGCAGCTTCCTCAAGGGGGGCAATGGAGAGGGACGTGCTGATCTCCTCTCTCTGGTGACCAGCAATAGGACACGAGGAGATGGAATGATGTTATGTCAGGGGAAGTTCAGGCTGGACATTAGGAGAAGGTTCTTCACTGAGAGGGTGGTTGGTCACTGGAACAGGCTCCCCAGGGAAGTGGTCATGGCACCAAGCCTGTCAGAGTTCAAGGAAAGTCTGGACAATGCTCTTACTCATATGGTTATTTTTAGGTAGTCCTGTGAGGAGCAGGGATTGGACTTGATGATCCTTATGGGTCGCTTCCAACTTAAGATATTATATGATTCTATGATTCAATGAATCTGCTCAGTAGAAAAATTTAATGCGTATTTGACTTTCACATTTAAATTAACAGCTGTGGGTACTAACAATGTGCTTGGAATGGACTGCCACAAAATCTCACATTTGTGCAACAAGCCTGTATGAAAATTTTATTATGGCCAGGCTATTTACATTAAATGAATTTAACTTATTACAGCTAAAACTAATTATGCCTGTACACCCACTGATTTCAGTTGAATCAGATATGGTCATTGCTTCTTTTTTTTTTTTTTCCTATGGCTAATATGTGACCATATAAATGCTGCTATGCTGTTACTTTTTTTTTTTTTTAATATGAAGAAATACATTATTTTACTGACGTTTACTTATGGTTCATATTGAAGTGACCACAAGGAGATAAATTACTGAAAAATATGTAATTAAACAATTATTTTTCTAATTTTTGTGCACAAAAGAATACCCTTTAAAAACACTCCAAAATGGTCTAGGCCCCTTTTCCTTAATTTGTTATTTGTTTCAGCAGTTTACTGCTGAAAAAAATGCCAGTAAAGAAAGCAATTTAATTAACAGGAAGTAATAGCTCTGTCTTTGATACTTTTTGCTGCTTTTTCAACAAAAGAAATCCAGCAACCAGGAGTCACAAGTGGATGTATTTTGTGGAACTCTGATTTGTCACACTGCTGAGATTGAGTAGAAAAAATCTTAAAAATAACACATTAGAAGGAAAATATTTTTCCAACAGAATTATTTCATCAAACTAAAATATCACCATTAAATCCCTATTTATTTTTTAAATACTGCTATTTTGCCCAAAATTGCAAGGCTCTGGAAACTTTCTCTTTCCCCAAATAATTATCCTGAAAAGCTTCAGTATTGGAAGTAAACCTTGACAAACTTGGCTGACTAAATTAAAAATCTGATGAAGAAAAAACATTTCATATAAATTTGTTGGAGTACAATTATATGTACTTTAGATTGTGGGAGCTGCATAAAAATGCATATTTTGCACTAACAGACTTATATTAAAGGCTTTTCTAAACCAGCTTTAAAGGACTGAATTTTATTGTTTTATTACTATATGAATTCCTAAATTGATATAGTAGAAAAAGCTGCATAGAGAGAAATGGCCATTTTTAAGGCAACTGTTATTTAGCATGTGCTTCACTGCTGCACTTTTTCAGGAGTACCCAGACATTATTGTTTTAAAAAGCTGATTGTAAAATTAACAATTTGAATTATCGCTATACTTTTACCTATCAGTGGAGCACAGTAAGAGTTTTGCAATTCCACCATTCTTTTATCAGTAAAACTATAATAATTAGAGCTCTTAAGCAAGCTCTGTAATTATTAATTATCCTCAAAGATACTCCCATAAAGACAGAACTAAATTATACAGTCTTATAATTTCAGAGATGAATAAACCAATGTAAGAAAGGACAATTTCACTACAAATAGAATGGAATAGTTTGAATACACAGAAATTCCATTTCAAGTGTGGGCACAAAATAGTCTACTGGTTTAACCTAGGCCTTAAGAGTCTGGTGAAAATTTAGTTTTATTTATTACTGAAATAACCAACTATTACATTGTCGGAGATGTCCATATTCAGTATGATGCCTTTGTTTAAGTGAATTGACTTCAAATCACACATTTTCTTAAGCTGGTGAAACTTTGTGTATAAATCAGACCTAAGTAAATCTTGCTGAAAGCCTATCTTTGTCTCAGTTGGCATGGAAAGGTTAACAGCTCTCACTGAGGAAAAACGTTGCCCATAGCTCTCCACCCTCACCCTGGGGAAGCCTAGGAAGCTTGGTCCTGGGCAAATGTGGTTTTACTCAGTGGAAGTAAATTACTTCATTAGTGGGTTGTTGTAAAAAGAGAGGTTTCTACAGCCTTCTTACAGTGTGGGGTGCTTTGAGAGAAATTATCTTCTTAGAAGGAAACCAAAAATGTAAGGAGCTCTTTGGATTGTATCCTGTGAACTATGTGGCTGAGTGTGCTGATTCTCTTTTCCCTTACTACTTAACCTTCCAATATTTTACTGAGTCCCAACACAGTTTAGCTTCCTGACTATTTGTCGCAATGTTGCATAACATAAATTCAGAAGTCTTTAAATTGGAAGGCTAAGGTTCTGGGAAGTGAGGAAGAACACTGGGGGTTTTTTTGTTTGTTTGTTTTTCCCTGGGAATTCAAAACTAGTTCAGCAGCTAACTCTCACATTTGGTTTCAACAAAAAACTGAGCTATGTACAACTGCAGAAGAGCTCAGACAAATACTTCTCCAACTGAACAACATTCTTAGAAAATCCATAGATTTCTGGTCTATTTTAAAACCTGTGGTTTTTTCCTGAACAGCATTGCAAAGTACAAGAAATACATGATTTCATATTTTGTTGTTCCTTCTGTTTAGACCTCTTTGCTGCAGCAAACACTCATTACTTTTTTCCACTGCCTTCGTAAAGTCTCCTTCCACCTCTAGACATGACTTCACAGGAATCAGGACACAATGCAGTCAGATTTATAAAAGAAACAGCAGCTCTTCAATAGCATCTCTCCTTTGAAAGGGAGAGAAGTATAATATATGTTTTCTTCAAGACAGATTCTGTAAACTGAGCCAAATTGGGCTGAGTGCCCCTGCAGGTCATTGTAACTCCATGCTTCACACTACTGTAGTGATGCAAAGCCATCATATAACTGAACAAATTCCCACCTCTGAACTTTTATAACAGTGTGATTTCTTTGGAAGAGACTTTAGTCCTGATAAAAAGAGACTGTTATTTGCCTAAAAATGTGCATTTCAATACATTGTATCAAATACATTCTAAAGTAAACTGGTGCAAGCTTTGATATGGAATTTCTTGACAAAAATAAAAAAAACCTTTTAATTCTGTACTGGTCTGGTATTACCCTTATATGAGTGTGACTGTAATTGACTACTACACTTCAAAACACTATAAATTCCTGATTCAGTTTTACCATCTATTTGTGGGGTTTTGAAATATTTTAAATTATTCTCTTTTAGTAGTTTATATTTCAGCTAATAATGCTTTAAGTTATGCTTAAAGGATCATTCTCTTTTCCATTCTCTGTGCATACCTACATAGTAGTTCTTTTCTGGACTGTGAGTTCTATAAAGAAAATCTATGTTTCAAAAGTAATATACATTTCTGTTTATGTTAGAGGTCCATAGTTATTTTTCCAGTAAGGAAACATATTAGCTACACTGAGATTCTTCCAAATAATCACAACTAAACAATAATTAAGATTTTTTTTTAAGTCTATAAATATGTTCTTTAAATTTCATTACTTAATGAATTTTAAGCTACTTAGCATTTTACTACCATCATTATGAAAACAATTATCACTGTATGGATTTTATATATTAATTTTTTTTTTCCACCTATTCTAGATAATAATCTCAGAACTGAAAAACACAACCATATATCTGATGGATAAGGAATTAGCTGGATGGCCTTATCCAAATAGTTGCATGCAACAGCTCAATGTTTAAATGGAGATCAGTAACAAGTGGTGTCCCTCAGGGGTCCATGCTGGGACCAGTACTATTCAATATCTTTATTAATGACATAGACAGTAGGATTGAGTGCATCCTCAGCAAGTTTGTGGGTGACACTAAGCTGAGTGGTGCAGTTCATTCACCAGAGGGAAGAGATGCCATCCAGAGGGACCTTGGCAGACTTGAGAAGTGGGCCAATGTGAAGCTCATGAAGTTCAACAAGGTCAAGTGCAAGGTCCTGCACCTGGGTCAGGGCAACACCTGGTATCAATACAGGCTGCGGGATGAAGGGATAGAGAGAAGCCCTGCAGAGAAGGACTTAGTGATACTGGTGGATAAAAAATCGGATACAAACTGCCTATGTGTGCTTGCAGCCCAGAAAACTAATTGTATCCTGGGCTGCATCAAAAGAAGCATGGCCAGCAGGTCAAGGAAGGTGATTCTGCCCCTCTACTCCACTCTTGTGAGACCCCACCTGGAGTACTGCATCCAGATCTGGGGTTACCAACACAAAAAAAACATGGACCTGTTGGAGTGGGTCCAGAGGAGGACCACAAAGATAACCAGAGGGCTGGAGCACCTCTCCTGTGAAGACAGGCTGAGACAGATGGGATTGTTTAGCCTGGAGAAGAGAAGGCTGTAGGGAGACCTCCTAGCAGCCTTCCGGTACCTAGAGAGGGCCTACAAGACAGCTGGAGAGGGACTTTTTACAAGGGCGTGTTGTGATAGGACAAGGAGTAATAGCTTTAAACTGAAAAAGGGTATATTTATATTAAATGTAAGGAGGAAATTCTTGACTGTGAGGGTGGTGAGGCACTGGAACAGGTTGCCTGGAGATGTTGTGGATGCCCCATTCCTGGAAGTGTTCAAGGCCAGGTTGGATGGGGCTTTGAGCAACCTGGTCTAGTGGAAGGTGTCCCTGCCCATGGCAGGGGTTTGGAACTAGATTATCTTTAAGTTCTCTTCAAACCCAAACCATTCCGTGATTCTATGAAATTATTTTAGAGGAAAGAGAAATATCCTTTAACCTTTCACCAGCACCACATCTTCCTCTATTGTGGAGTTTTCTCAATGTGACGAATGTGAAAATAAAATTATATTGAGAATTTTAGGTCAGGCTATTTTATTTTAAAAAAATTGACAAAATGGTAATTGTAGATAGGTAAATTCCATTTTGATCATTACTACATATAAACAGACAGCTTTTGATAAGTCATCACTAGAAAAAATTATTTTGACATAGCTTAACTTGTTTTTAAAGAGCAACTCCAAGAAAGTTTTTGCTTACATTACCTTACCCCTAACTGTTTACATAAAAATCTAATCACAGAAAGTTTTTCAATATGGTACATGATTAGTAGTATTCTAAGGTCTTTGTGTACGATTTCACAGTGATTTATTTTTTCCTGAGGGTAAAAAAAAAAAAGTGGTGTTTCATAATGCTTGATTGCAAAATGAGAGAGAGAAGTGTGAAATTATTTTTAATGGAACCTACTTGATCATTTTTCAGGAAGTACTTGCCCATGATTATATTTGTCTTTCAACAAGACTGAAGTTTCTACCTTGATTGTGACTCAGTGTCTAACTAAATCCAAGACAACAAATACCTTTCAATGAGATTAGGTTTATTATTTTTCATGTGCTGTGATGATATTTTGATCTATGTTTTAGAAAACCCTGTGGTGTTCCACTTACCCAAAATCTTGCCAAGTGTGAGAGACTTGATTGCATTGAATTCTGTGCCTGAAGACAGAATAAACTTCATTCTTTCATTCTGGTTAACCTGCAGAATGGTGCGGTGAAGAACAAAGTAGAATAATGGAAGAAATATTAGTCAAAGTTTTCAAAAAAGCAGATAAGATCAAGGTTAAAAGTAGAAGAAGCTGAGGGAAGCATTTGTTAGCATAAAAACTAATCAGGAAATAGATGATCAGCTTCCTCACATCACTGATTACAACTGTGATACTTCTTAAGCATCCCACTTAATAAGCCTTTATTTATCTTATTGATTTGGCTGATTCCTTCTTTTTCATCTATAAGATGAATAAAAATGGTAAACCTTCAAAAACATGAAAAAGGCTCTTTTCATTAAAAAAGGCACTCAACATTTAGTTCATAAAGATCAAATATTGTACTGTAAATGCTCTGCCCCCCAGGGTACCTCTAGAACTACTTGCCTTCAAGCCTTCTACCAATGCATCATTAAGCAAACTCAGCTCTAACCTCAAAATACTAACTTGTAACATCCAGGTTTTTAAATTTAAAAAATGAAGACTTCTTTACATGCTAGGATCTACTATTAAAAATCAAATATTTCTATTTTATCATCAAACTTCCCCTAAAAATAACAAAAATCTTTTCCTTAATAGTCACATTGCTTTGATGTAAAAGGAACAATGAAAATTAGACAAATAGGCTTAAATTATTATCTAGATGGTAATTTATTTGTACTGTAGTTTGATAGGTAATTTGAAACAAAAAAACAAAATGTGAGACCCAAAATAAATGACAGCGCGTGGCAGTACACATTTCATACAGAACACAGAAGTCATACACATTTCACAAATTGTGAAAATTTAACCATCAAACAATTTATTGTCTTTTCATATAAAATGATGATGAGTTATTGACCTTTTGAAATAGATGAGATGAACACCAAAGAGATTGTGTAATGTAGACTTTCACTGTCCATCATAAGTCTGCTAACCTTTGCTTTATTTACTTGAGATATTAGAACAAGTTTATTTGGGGGTAGTTGCCTTGTTTTAACTATTTACTTTATTTTGCTTTGGATCTTCTATTTTTTTTTATGATAATCCACTTTTTTTTTTTTTCCTAACTGAATTACCTCTACAAAGAGCATTTCCTCCTCTCTGTTAATCTTCACATGTTGCAGTTGTCCATCAGCCATGTTTTTGATATTGATGCCAAAGACATCAGGATTTTGATGGCTATCTAGCTTGTACCTGATCTGTAAACTTCCTGCAGGGATAAATAGAGCAAACAGTATAGTACACTACATACACAACAGGCAGTGTAGATCGTATACAATGTCTCCTTCTTCACACATGCATTTGAAGAGGAAAACAAATGTTTGATTTATTTAAGAAATTAACTATCAGGAATTGACATAAGTGAGAAATGAAAGAAGGCAACATGAAAAGTAATAGCAATGTTGGAAGTAGGATGTAGTGACAAAGCCATAAACTGTCACAAAGATGAATAATGAGTTAAAATTTGTGCAGAAATTTTAGTGAGTACTTATATAGTTCAGCTGAGAAAGACTTGGTCTGGTAGCTCATGTCAATGTGACTTATCGAATAAAACTCAGTACCTTACAAGTACTGTTCTTGAATAATGTTTACACTGTCTGGACCTATAAACCTCTGACCATCTGACAATTCAGTAGGATGCAGCTAATTACTTCTAGCTCAGTTTCCATTTCTTGTTGTTAACTCCCAGTGTACTCTCTGCACACGTATAATCACACAGAGACTCTTTCACAGCAGAACACAGAGGCAGTGTGCTTTCCTTGTCAGAGATTCTGTCCCAGCTGTAGATGGACGACAGCTTTCTACTCATCCTTTGGAAAGCAAGGCCCAGGCCAGACCCAGGCCAGTCATGAGTAAAATGTGTTCCACCTCACATGATAGGGTGGATACTACCGTTATTCTACACCCAAATCTGTATCCGGAAAAGCACAGGAACTTCTTTGAGCACAGAACCACTGTGACTGCAAAGAGTCTTTGATAAACCCAAAGATTCAACTAGGTCTTTGGGTTTTTTTAATTAAAAAATAAAAACAATTTTAAAAAATTATCTAGACATAGATGAAAGAATGAAAAAGTAAGATCCAACCAACATTTAATGTTAATCTTAAATGGAAACATCAGTTGCGTTACATGTATTTTCACAGTCATATATGTGTATTTTCATAGGTATATATGTAGTTTATGAATTTACTTGAATGAAATGACCTCTGATTAATTTGGAAAATGGATAATGCACTTTTAAAAAGTAGTTTATTTCATTAGTTATCATGTGGATGGCAATTAATATATCATGTGAGTTGCAGACAGATCAGATACATTTTGAGTTTCATTTCAAAACTTAAAAAAAAAAAAAAGTGAAATATTTTACTGCATTTCTAAAGGCTTTTCAGAAATAAGTATTTTTGCCAACTTGACAAAAAAAAGCCAGTAGTAAAAGTTGAAATTACAGTAGGAGAAATGGTTTTCATGTGAAAAGCATTGCTTGGTGCAGCTGAAAAATAAATATACCATTTAAAGAAACAACAGGACAATGCTTAGTTTGTGACTCAGGTCTGGGAATCAGAGTGAATATGAGTTGGCAGCTATGATGTTCATTAGTGTTTCCAGACAGCCTATCTGAACACTCACCGTTTCTGGTAAGAATGACGGAGAGGTATTCCTTGTAGAAGGAGTTGACATAAAGCAGTAAGCTTGGTGTCCGTGTTGTTCGGAAGGCAAATGTAATTGCTTCGCTGTTCAGTGTCATGTCAGCATAGAAAGAAGAAGCATGAGAACTGGAATTTTTTGCTAAGGTGTAGTATTCTTGAAAATTGTATATCACAGAAGTGCCAGTCCCAAAATAGGCAGAGATCTCTGAAACAAAAAATAATTCAGTTTTTAAATATCATGCAAAACAAGACTAAAGCTCCTTTTTTTTTCCCTTTCTGCCCCAGAACAAAATAAAATGTATTCTTAACTATTGTCATAAAGCTGAAGAAGTCATATAAATGGAACTAGTATGTAGAACTATAGAGAAAAATAAGACCCAACCCGGTCTAGAGCAAACATCCAGTTAGCCATGTGTCTTAAATATCTGTTGTAGGAATAAGTGTTTCTTTTTGTCTAGTTTTAAACACGCTTTCTGCTTTTTTCCTGTTTATCCATGTCCTCAAGCCCAATATATCCGGTCTTGTATGTATAATGCTCCTACAGAGAAATGCGTGCAGCAGTTTGAATCCTAACTTATTGATTAAACTTGGCCACACCTGAAACACATATGTGGGACACTGGTCAGGTTACAGAAAGAAAAGGAGAATACAAACTAAGTTGTGCTCTTCTTATGGATGAATCACTCATAGAGGGCTTCTGTATCTCTGTGATATCTCACAGCTATTTTCTGCTAAATGTAACTGTCTTAGACTATCCTGTCACACACAGCCTCCACACTTTTTCTGGAAATTTCTGTAATCTGGCTCAGTATCTTTGACAGAAGGTGACTGAAAATTATTACTATAGGTCATCCCACACTTTTAGCAACAGAGCCGCTCTGCTCCTGCAGAATAATAAACATGGAGTGTGACCATTACTCTCTTCTGCTGTTTGCAGGGAAGGGGGAAAGTATCATTCCTCACTCAGTGGCTTTAGCTCCACAGCTATAGATATGGAAGGACTTCACATAAGTCTTATATTCTTGTGGTGGCTGGACAGATTTTGTGTTCACTAATTTAGAGGAACATGGAGTTATGGCATTTAAGCCACTGAGTATGTTGCAGAATGCATTTAATACATGGAGGAAGTAAGCCATTTTTAACAAATCAGAATTATATGCAAATACCAAAAATTCTTGATAAACTTCTATTCTTAAAATTCAAACTTGATGACTTGTGATCATCTACCAGTATGACACCATCACCAAAGAACTCCTTTAAAATGGCTGAAGACTTGGGCTCAGTCCTGTTTCTGATGATCTCACTTTCTTCTTACAGTAAAAAGAAGTTTAAGGTTCTTCTGATCTTGGTTTGTTTTTCAAATTTAGTCTTAGTCTTAGTTTTGAGATTAAGACTTGAAAGACAGAAATCCAAAAGTTTACTTATATAGATATAGTACCTAACTTTAGTATAGCATAAAAGAATCAAAGGAGTTGCATAACATTAAAGAAAAGATGCTGATCCTCTCAGGTAGTGTGGTTCTTGCTTTAAACAGTGTTGAATGTATCTCTGGAAGACAGTGTTTAGCAAAACATTCACTTACTGAACAAATTCAGTTGAATGATTCTCTACGTTAAGTAAAAGTTAAAATCTTGCAAGCATTTAAACATCTCTTTAAAAGGCTGTAAAGATCTTGTTCTGCACTGTATGGCCCTGTTTTCAATAATTGACAAAGCTAAGAGACATCCTTGCCTTTCTTACAGAATGGCCCAGCATAGGCAGAGAAAGTGCAGTCACAGGAGAATCCACTGTATTTCTCTCTACATTTTCCACCATTGTGACACAGGTTACCATAGCTGCTACAATGTCCAGGACAGCCTGGTTCAACTCCTGGCGTTATCTTTGCTCTCTCTTCCAGGTCAAGGGCCATTCCATTCAACTGTAACGAACGAATGCATCCCAAAAATCCTTTCTGCCTGGATGCTGTCCCACCTGAAATAAATTCATAGGAGCTTTTAAAAAATTAAAAGAATTGATGTGTAAAAACCTCTTTATGTTTTACAGCCCCTGAACAGACTATTATGAGTTTCCAAGATACAAGCGTATGCATGTGAAAATATTTATAAATATCTTTAAAAGCATATCTGATTTCTTTTTTGTCAAATAATTACAGTGAACCCTTAAAGCTTTTAATGGGAAACAAGGACTTTGCACAGTAAGATACCAAGCAACGACACATAATTCTGTTAATTCACAAAGAGTAACATCCAGAAATTAAGTGGTTTATTCTTTTTTTTATTTTATTTTTCAAAAAGAGAGAGGAGAGGAGAGGAGAGGAGAGGAGAGGAGAGGAGAGGAGAGGAGAGGAGAGGAGAGGAGAGGAGAGGAGAGGAGAGGAGAGGAGAAGAGAGGAGAGGAGAGGAGAGGAGAGGAGGGGAGAGGAGAGGAGGGGAAGAGGAAGTAGAAAGGGAAGAGGAAGGGGATGTGGATGTGGATGTGGATGGGGAAGGGGAAGGGGAAGGGGAAGAAGAAGGGGATGTGGATGGGGAAGGGGAAGGGGAAAGGGGAAAGGGGAAGGAGAGGGGAGGGGAGGGGAGAGGAGAGAGAAGAGGAGAGGAGAGGAGAGGAGGCAAGAGAAGAGAAGAGAAGAGAAGAGAAGAGAAGAGAAGAGAAGAGAAGAGAAGAGAAGAGAAGAGAAGAGAAAGGAAAAAAAATAAGAAAGAAAAAAAGGAAAAAAGAAAAAAGGCTATGGGAGAGTGATGAACTGTACAGTTTTACTCTTTTAATATCCTTTTGACTGATCAACTGATCTGTGTGTCTGTCCATCTCTCAGTCTCGTGGTATAAATCATGATAACACACAGTTGGTGTCCGGCCTGACATACTTTGTACCATATTGGAAGCTGTGTCCATTCTTGAGTAATAGGAAGGTTTATCCCCTTCACTACAGAGGAATATTGGTCAGGAGATACCTGACTACCAAGCATATGTGATAAAAATACAGGACAATCCTAAGGCTAACAACAATTGTTGCTTCCTTTGTTTTCACTGTTTATTTTTAACATACATAACAATACGATGATTTTATGTTATCCCTGCTAAAATGAGGATTTTGATGGCAGCTTTAGGCTTTAGTTGTTCTGGCTTCTTTGGAAAACCAGACTATATACAGCTAAGAAGAAAAGAAAGAGTGTTTTAGCCTGAAGAAATCATAGGCCTAGTATGTTACTGACTGACTGATGGGTGACTATGGAAGGTACTAGGTATACAAGATGACGTTTAAGTAAAGAATGCCTCTGTTAATGTCATTCTTAGGACACTGTAGGCTTCATTTTTCTCTAGATCCTTTCACTGGCTTGAGCAGACAAGCTTGAGCCTGTACCAGTGGAGTCAGTGGAAGCAGTCAAACAGTAAGTCTCATTAGTCCCTCCACTGAAGAAAAATATATTTAACTGAAGAGATGAAAATATCTTCTAAATAGTTGGGATTTATAACAAGCTGCATTATCCAAAAGACTGGTTTAATTAAAACGCTAAATAAACTAGACACCATACATATCCACATGACAGTATTGCAGTTGCAGAAACTGAGAATCCCAAAAAATCTTTCTGTAGTTATAGAAAACCCTCACAAATTATATTCAGGAAAGACATGACACAAATTATTCAAATTAATCACTGTCATTTGTCATGTCACACCTCAAAAACACTGTTTTGACTGAATAAAATTTTAAAAATGCCATTTTTATCAGTTCTGCTCCAAATTATTTCAAAATAATTGAAGAAACTCATAAGGGACTTCAAGGTACACACTATTATAGTGAATGTTATTTCATTTTACTCCCAGGATCTTGAAGAATTTTCAGAGAGCAAAAAACCCCACAACACCAGAAGCAAAACAACAGAATCACTCTTCTAATACAATTATTCGCCCAAACATTATCCAAAGAAAACAAGCTAGACAGCTTGCTTGTAGGTAAGTCAAAACAGTTTTTAAATTGTCAGGTCTATACAGGAGATGGATGTATATAAATTTGCTAGAATTTGTCAAATTGTTTGACAACCCCCCCACACTCTATTTGATGACCAATTCATTCATTAAAAAAATGCCTGCAAGTGCAGCTGTCAATACGTGTTAGTACAGTATTAGATTTTGGGGGGAGAAGCGTTAGAAGAACTAAAGATCAATTAATTGTCAAAATCATTAGAAAACAATTTAGACTTGATATTACCATAAACCCCTGTAGAATTAGACCATTTCTTAGTCTTACTTCACAGATCAGACCTTGCAAATTCAAACTGATCTAATTTCAACTGTTCATATAATAGCAGTTACATGGTAAGTTGTCGGAAGACAGCAATATAATTTATTATAGTATATTATACAGAAGTCTCCTAGTGCTTCCATTAATAGTTCTAGTCCATTACTGTGAATATAAACTAATTTTAAGACTTCTCCTAACTCCACTATAGCTAATATCTTGGATATCTTCTTTGTTATAGAATCCTCCTCCACGTTTTTAATCAAAATATAAAATTCTTCAATGTTTGCTGTAGTGTTCATCTTCTACCCTTGATGCCTTTTGAGGCACAAGTCAGAATTCTGATCCCAGCATACCAGGGTTCCCTCTCCATTTAGTATTTTCCTAAGGATTCACAGTTTCTGTAGCTACAGTTTCAGAACAGTATTCCCTTTAACTGCAATCCTCCCCAGCACACAGCCAATAAAACACATGTTCATTTAGTACAATGTGTCTCATAGCAGTTCTAGATAAAGATCTGTTTAAAAGTGGGGCAGACTTTATGTGCTCTTATACTGTATTCCATACATATACATCAGAAACTTATAAATTTGTAATATGGCAATATTACAGTAAGGACACTACCATGTACATAACACATAGCTCTACATAGATCTATGAAATAGCTAAATAAACTTAATTTTTTGTTATTCCTTTTCTGCTTTCCCAGCGTTTTATGTAAACACATTAATGTCATATTTGCTAAAGTACAAAGGCAGAAATATTCAGGTAAATGTCTTCCTTTGAAGCTTTCATGGTTTAGACAGAACCAACCATAGATCTGGATTTTTCCTGGTTGTGTGAAGTCAAAGAATAGTCCCTTTCTCTTGTTTCCATACTAAGTAAACACAGTCTGACTATTTCATTAAATGAAAAAAGTGTGCAAAGGGCAGAGGAGTAGATCACAGATTCATAGAATGGCAGAATGGTTTGGGTTGGAAGGGACCTTTAAAGATCATCTAGTCCAACCCTGCTGCCATGACCAGGGACATCTTTCATTAAATCAGGTTGTTCAAAGCCCTGTCCAACCTGACCTTACACACTTCCAATGATGGCGCATTCACAACTTTTCTGGGCAACCTGAGAAGTTGTGGATGAAGATAGACAACAAAATTTCCTTGAAATTACAGAAATAAGACATCTTCTTTCAGCAGATGACATCCTCTCAAAAAAATGGTGCAAAAGATCCTTTGGTTGTTCTGCAAACAAACTTCAAAAGAAGAAAACTTTGGTTGAAATCCTGTCCAGCGGTAACTATAGGCCAAGGTACTGAATTTGTAATCTCAAAATAGAGCTACATCTCCATGGATTTTTCACAAAGTCTCTCATACCATCATACAAACTATTTTCAAAAGACCCAGTTGCTATCTTTTTTTCTTCCCCCCCCCCTTTTTTTTTTTTCCTTCCTTTTCATAATTTCATGATGATAACTAGGAAAGATTCTGTTAAATGAGTGCCTACCTACAAAAAGCTGGCTGTTGAGCTGCAGGCGAATATGCCCATCAGGTGGAGCACCATGAGACCTTTGAGGAAGCTGATCTACTTGTAAGGATGCCTCTTTGATGTTTCGTTCAGCCTTCACGTAATGCCACTGGTTGTCATTTAAGGAAGTAAGTGATTGCACTGTAACTTCTCTAGGTCCATTTCCAACATCAAATGAAAAAATTACTTCAGATGGAGCTACAAAGAAGACAGTAATAAAGGACATTTAAATTATTTCATAGTTAAATGGACCACAAACTCATTAAGTGGCAGAACAAGTTACTTTAATGTCTAGCCTACTATTTAATGGGATAAGACTGACTGTTTTAGAGGAGAAGTTTATTTCAGGAGGCCTATCCCCAAAGTTCATTCTTCACACTCACTGACAGTGAGAACAATGATTTGTTGACAGCATGGAAATCAAACTGTTTGTGGACTCCTAGAGAGCACAGTAGTCAAGAAACAGTGAAATGTGCTAGCTTCATTATTTTTCAGTTTGGATAAAAAGCATCTCTTGTTTACATGCTAATTGATTACCATTGTTAACTATATTTAAATTATCACTACTATAATCCAATCAACATCTTCTACTCTCTATTTACTTTTGTTATTTATTCATACAATCTCTACAAATATCAGAGGGAAAATTTTGATGTAGTTTATAAGACTATGTATACGGTGAATTAAATTGAGTCATCCCCTAAACTTTCACATTATATGGTTTTATAGTTTGCTTAGAAAATCATAACTGAATCTTTGCAAGTCAAAATAATAAGATGAGGAATATGCTAGAAATTCAAGATCTGAAAATTATGAATATTCTCTCTGAAACTGTTTCTTTCACATATTCAAGGGCAATACATATGAAAATAAGTAATCCCTAAACAAGGGATTACTAGCATTTTGAATTATTAAGGATTTGATTAAAGGACTAGAGGTCTGAGAAGATTCCATGAACCCAAGAGAAAGGTTCCCATTTATGTCATTGGACTCTGAAAGAAAAGCAAAACAATTAGAAGTGGTCAAGGGAAATAAATCAGCTTCAAACATTTTCAAAGATGAATTTACTGAACTAAAAAAAAAAAAATTTTCAATGAAATATTTTAATTTTCTTTTCACTTTTTAAGGATACATTAGACTTTTTATGTAATTTAGATCCACTTTGGCCAACCTTTAGACTGAGTAATACCACATGCTTACAATCCCTTAAGCCCTGTATCTGGTTGTTATAAAGTATTTTTCTATAACAGTTGAACCTGAGAGAGAAAAATAAAATGACAAATACACAAAGCATTTGACTTTCCAAATAAAACAAGGCATAATGTGCAGTTATGCAGAATGTGTTTTGTAATAAATGATCTCTTCAGCTTAAAAATCAACAGTGTTTTATACAATAATAAGAAATAATTGATGTCTAAAACCAGTTCCTCAGTAAAATAAATTTTAGGATAAATCTGTTTCATTTGGACAAGGTTGAGAGCTCAGTCTCCTTTTACCGAGGGGTAAAAGAAAAAAAAAACCCAAACAACCACACAGTAAGAGAACAAAAGCAACAGAAACTCCATGTGATTGGGTAAAGAGAATTTCTGCTGAATGTTACCTTCTGTAGGGAGGTCTTTGTAATCCTCTGGATACTGTTGGAGTGAAGCATGAAAACATAAATTCTGCTTTGAACTCACTGAATGTGCCTATTAAACAGCATAGCAGAATGACAGATCTGATAATTAATATTACTGTTTAGATTTTAAAGGCAAGAAAACACATAATAAAGATTTTGAAATAACGACTGAAATAATGAATTATGTTAGTACCCCTAAAAAAGTAATTTAATCTTGAAAAAAGGGAACCAGAGAAGTTCCAGACATGAATGCTCAGATAGCAAGGATAACCACATGGTCATCTGCTGGAGTGTCTGAAGACTGACCAGAATATGTCAGAAAAAGTGAAAAATATAATTGGTTAACATTCTATAATAAATTAAATAATTATGCTAAACCAAACTATACTACAAATTTGGAAGAAATTTGGCATTTATAAGCACAGTGGTCAAACCACCTGTGGAAGGTATGCCACAGAATGTGGAGAGATGCTGACTGAGTTCTAAAATTTGTCCTCTTGTGACAAAGGACCAAGGCAAAGAGCACTTTGGTGATTTCTTTGGTAGCAGGGAAGGGTACTTCCAGGATTTATCTTGTGGTGCAAAAATACTTTGTGGGCCCTACCTACCTTGGTGTTACTCAAAAATTTTCCAAACATTACAGGGACTCTTGCGGCCCTAGTGCACTCATAGGCAGTGCACAGCTATAGATTGACAAAGTGGAGTGGAAGATGAAGTTGATGGTAGTCCTGAAGAGTGGTCAGTGGCTAGCCGTAGCTAAAATGACTAATAGAAGGCACAGTCATTGAGAACCATTCAGAGTACCAAGGCTGAGCACCACATGCAGAAGCAGAAAGTGATTACCAATTAATATGCTACAGAACACAAAACCCAAGCGCTTTCCATACATGAAACAACTGAATTCCACTCAGCTTAGACAAGAAGTTGTGAATTTGGGCAAAGGCCAACGACAGCTACATATTGGATTCTTCAGAACTATTTCCAAAGCAACTGCAGAAGACCCTCCAAATTAATACACCGTAGACTTCCCAACCCTACTTTAAATTTCTGTTTAACCCATTGCTTTTAAATAGGAAATAATCCTTCAGTGAGCACTCAGATGGTATAAAATAGTTATTCAGACTTTCAGCTAGAAGATGTAACCTGTGGTCATATTAGTATTTAATAGAGTACTATTCAGAGTTGAATCAGCCTTGTTGCTTTCAACCACTACTTCTGCAGAAAGATTACAGGAACTCAGACAAAAATTTAAAGACTTGAGTTTTTTATAGTTCTGTAAAAAAAAAAAAATTGGATCAAGTATCTTCTTCAAGATGTTTCACTTCCTCTGTGTTTTAAAATACAATTAGGATGCACACCTCTGTTTTTGAATAGTTTTCTAGCATATTATACACAGATGCACCACAATGTTTATAATTTCATAAAACCAAACAAACAGCACTAAACTTCGCATTTCCTGTTAAGGTTCTTGATTTGATGCTTTTGCTTTGGCAAAGTTAGACTTAAAGGTCTAAAGATCACTATGTCATAAATAAAATAATTAGGTATAAAGTTTGAGAACAATCAATAAAATGCAAGAAAAATCATTGTGTTCGCAAGTACGGAATGCCAAATGTTAGTAAAATAATGAGTTTTAAATCATTTCTAACACATCCTCATCTTAAACACTGACACCTGACATTTTCATTATTATTATTTATTATTACAGAAATAAAATAAAGACATTGATTTATGTGGAACTATTAATAAAATATCAAGTGTAGGTTGGTGTTTTACATTCACATCTATTATAAAAGAGTATATGATGATGAAATCTAAATGTTCCTACACAATAGTAAATGTTCAAGGTGATTAATGAGAGAGAGAGAGAGAAGTACTTGTGGTGGAAATGTATATTGTTCTTTTCTGACTGGTATTACCCTAGGTGCAAACACACAATTCTGACTCCTCTACAAAGAAACCTACCTATGACATACAGAAAGAATAGGACTGTCTATTCAACAAACTAGGAAGTTTCTGGAAGTGAAGAAATTTCTCTACATACTACAAAATAATGAGATAAACTTTGTTTTTTCAAATGCCGAAAATACAGACCAATTCAACCCTTTACTTTCTTTCATGCTTCACTAGTTAGAAGTCATATAAAAACCATAAGTATACAGTTGTTCAGATGCTTATGAATGAATGGGACAAGTGACATGAGTTTGACTGTAAATTATTATTCTGAAGAAAGAGTTAGGGTCTTCTGCTAACTGAATAAATTGAGTTCTCAGAAGCATTTCTTTAAGGTTTCTATGATTTAACTGTTCATTTTGAAAATGGAAAATCATTTATCACACAAGAATATCATCATTGCTTCAGATATTCTCCACTGAAGTGATGACCCAGTGTATTTGCTGTATTGCATGACACTGAGGTTATAATGCTGCTGTGTTTTCACCTGTTCACAGAACTTTAATAGCAGGCAGTTCATACTCTTGATAACCATGGCAAAAGCGGTGTTGAAAACAGGGTATCTTTCAAATACAGCACTACAATTTGAGATAACGCAAACCAAACTGGTTAAGCATTACATAATATTCTATAATTAAACTGCCTACAGAAGAACACAGTAGATGTTTTCCTGTTTGTTTCAATAACTGAAGACATTAACACTGGCAAAAAAACAAGCAAGCAGAACATTTTACTCTTTAATAAAGATACATTAAAGTTTCTATAGTAATACTTTGCATTATATGATATATATTTTATATATATATTTATTTGTACACTTCACTGGAAAATACTTGAGTGCGACAACACAATGGATTTGGAAAAAAATGAGCAACTATTTAATCCCAAGGTAAAAAGAGCTTAAAAAAGCTCTCAGAGGCACCTGTGAAGTATCAGACTTTTTAACTAATGTGCCATTTTGTATTGGGTTTGTGTGGCAAGGTTTTGGTAGTGGGGGGAGGGTATAGGGGTGGCTTCTGTGAGAAGCTGCTAGAAGCTTCCACCATGTCCAACACAACCAATGCCAGCCGGCTCCAAGACGGACCCGCTGCTGGCCAAGGCCGAGCCCATCAGCGACTGGTTGTGCCTCTGGGATAACAGATTTAAGAAGGGGGAAAAAAACCTGCTGGAAGGAACTGCAGCCGGAGAGAGGAGTGAGAAGATGTGAGAGAAACCACTCTGCAGACACCAAGGTCAGTGAAGAAGGAGGGGGAGGAAGTGCTCCAGGTGCCGGAGCAGAGATTCCCCTGCAGCCCAGGGAAGACCATGGTGAGGCAGGCTGTCCCTCTGCAGCCTAGGTAGGTCCACAGTGGAGCAGATATCCACCTGCAGCCCAGGGAGGACACCATGCCAGAGCAGCTGAATGCCTGAAGGAGGCTGTGACCCTCTGGGAAGCCCACGCTGGAACAGGTTCCTGGCAGGACCTTTGGACCCGTGGAGAGAGGAGCCCACTGAGCAGGTTTTCTGGCAGGACTTGTGACCCTACGGGGGACCTACGCTGGAGCAGTGTGCTCCTGAAGGACTGCACTCCATGGAAGGGACCCATGCTGGAGCAGTTCATGAAGAACTGCAGTCCATGGGAAGGGCTTACATTGGAGAAGTTTATGAAGGACTGTGTCCAGTGGGAGGGACCCCATCCTGGAGCAAGGGAAGAGCGTGAGGAGTCCTCCCCCTGAGGAGGAAGGATTGGCAGAAACAACGTATGATGAACTGACCCCAAACCCCATTCCTTCTCCCCCTGCGCCACTGTGGGAGAGGAGGTAGAGAGTCTGGGAGTGAAGCTGTGCCCGGAAAGGAGGGAGGGGTGGGGGGAAGTTGTTTTAAGATTTGGTTTTATTTCTCATTACTCTACTCTGGTTGATTGGCAATAAATTAATTTCCCCTAAGTTGAGTCTGTTTTGCCCATGACAGTAATTGGTGAGTGATCTCTCCCTGTCCTTATCTCAACACACAAGCCTTTTGTTATGTTTTCTCTCACCTGTCCAGCTGAGGAGGGGGGAAGTGACAGAGCAGTTTGGTGGGCACCTGACCTCCAGTCAGGGTCAACCTGCCACTCATTTCAAATGTAACCAAAAGTTTTTTGAAACGATACTTCATCCTTTTAAATTTTGTCCCCTTTAATAATGAACCATATAAGACTAATACATTAAGATAAGGCTTTCATCCTACGTTGGTCATCTTACTGAATTTAATGAGATTTCATCTTCTCTTGTGCAACAAAAATTTATTCATGTGTAAAAGTTCAAAGATTTGGGTACTTAAAAATAAAATAAATAAATAAATAAAATAATGATGAGAAAGTGTGACTAAGCTAGGATACTGTGCCACAGAAGGACTGAGTCACATGTGACTGAATGAATCTCCCAGCAGCCACATGTACTGCCTGGCCTTAAAATTTGGAGGAGAGAATTTGGTGACAGGGATGCAGCAAGCAAGGGAAGTAGGAACAGTCTGAGCAGTCAGGGGCTGAGTGCTGTGCTCTTAGATTAAGAACCCCCTGGGGCAGAAATTATCTTTGAATGGATATTTGTACAGTGTATTGGTTTTGCTGGCAAGGTTTTGGTAGCGGGGGGGGTTACAGGGGTGGCTTCTGTAAGAAGTTGCTGGAAGTTTCCCCTGTGTTCGAGAGAGAGCCAATACCAGCCGGCTCTAAGATGGACCTGCCGCCGGCCAAGGCCGAGCCAATCAGCGATAGCGGTAACGCCTCTGTGATAACATTTTTAAGAAGGAAAAAAGTTGGGACAGGCAGATTCGGCAGCCGGAGAGAGGAGTGAGAACATGTAAGAGAAACAACTCTGCGGACACCAAGGTCAGTGAAGAAGGAGGGGGAGGAGATGCTCCAGGCGCCGGAGCAGAGATTCCCCTGCGGCCCGTGGTGAAGACCATGGTGAGGCAGGCTGTCCCCCTGCAGTCCATGGAGGTCCACGGTGGAGCAGATCTCCACCTGTAGCCCGTGGAGGACCCCACGCCGGAGCAGGTGGGTTTCCCGAAGGAGGCTGTGACACCGTGGGAACCCTACGCTGGAGCAGGTTCCTGGCAGGACCTGCGGATCTGTGGAGAGAGGAGCCCACGGAGCAGGTTTTCTGGCAGGACTTGTGACCCTGTGGGGGACCCACGCTGGAGCAGTCTGTGCCTGAAGGACTGCACACCGTGGAAAGGACCCATGCTGGAGCAGTTCGTGAAGAACTGCAGCCCGTGGGAAGGGCCCACGTTGGAGAAGTTCGTGGAGGACTGTCTCCCGTGGGTGGGACCCCACGTTGGAGCAGGGAAGAGTGTGATGAGTCCTCCCCCTGAGGAGGATGAAGCGGCAGAAAACAACATGTGATGAACTGACCGTAAACCCCATCCCCGTTCCCCCTGTGCCGCTGGGGGGGGTTGGTAGAGAAGCCGGGAGTGAAGTTGTGCCCGGGAAGAAGGGAGGGGTGGAGGGAAGGTGTTCTGAGATTCGGTTTTATTTCTCATTACCCTACTCTGGTTGATTTGTAATAAAGTGAGTTAATTTCCCTAAGTTGAGTCTGTTTTGCCCGTGACGGTAAGTGATGAGTGATATCTCTCCTGTCCTTATCTCGACCCACAAGCTCTTTGTTATATTTTCTCTCCCCTGTCCAGCTGAGGAGGGGGAGTGATAGAACGGCTTTGGTGGGCACCTGGCAATCAGCCAGGGTCAACCCATCACAGTCTTTTTGGTGGAGATGCCGGGGAGTGTGAGGAATTCGAGATAAGGATAGTAACTGAGAGAGGTAACGGGCAAAACATGGACTGAACGCAGCTAGAGAGTTAAGAGCTGCATGATGAGTGGGGAATTTTATTGTTGTAATTGTGGTGAAGGGACGAGGGGTGGATTGTGTGTAAATTGCCCACCTTTTGTCGGTTTTGTGATGATATTCTGATTTCGGTGTGGGAATTCTTTTTGTTGATGTGAGTGAAGATTTTGTGTGATGAATGTAGATTTTAATGATAGTTCTTAAAAATGTGATTCACAGAGGCGAGGGGTGGAATGTATTGGTTTTGCTGGCAAGGTTTTGGTAGCGGGGGGGGGTTACAGGGGTGGCTTCTGTAAGAAGTTGCTGGAAGTTTCCCCTGTGTTCGAGAGAGAGCCAATACCAGCCGGCTCTAAGATGGACCTGCCGCCGGCCAAGGCCGAGCCAATCAGCGATAGCGGTAACGCCTCTGTGATAACATTTTTAAGAAGGAAAAAAGTTGGGACAGGCAGATTCGGCAGCCGGAGAGAGGAGTGAGAACATGTAAGAGAAACAACTCTGCGGACACCAAGGTCAGTGAAGAAGGAGGGGGAGGAGATGCTCCAGGCGCCGGAGCAGAGATTCCCCTGCGGCCCGTGGTGAAGACCATGGTGAGGCAGGCTGTCCCCCTGCAGTCCATGGAGGTCCACGGTGGAGCAGATCTCCACCTGTAGCCCGTGGAGGACCCCACGCCGGAGCAGGTGGGTTTCCCGAAGGAGGCTGTGACACCGTGGGAACCCTACGCTGGAGCAGGTTCCTGGCAGGACCTGCGGATCTGTGGAGAGAGGAGCCCACGGAGCAGGTTTTCTGGCAGGACTTGTGACCCTGTGGGGGACCCACGCTGGAGCAGTCTGTGCCTGAAGGACTGCACACCGTGGAAAGGACCCATGCTGGAGCAGTTCGTGAAGAACTGCAGCCCGTGGGAAGGGCCCACGTTGGAGAAGTTCGTGGAGGACTGTCTCCCGTGGGTGGGACCCCACGTTGGAGCAGGGAAGAGTGTGATGAGTCCTCCCCCTGAGGAGGATGAAGCGGCAGAAAACAACATGTGATGAACTGACCGTAAACCCCATCCCCGTTCCCCCTGTGCCGCTGGGGGGGTTGGTAGAGAAGCCGGGAGTGAAGTTGTGCCCGGGAAGAAGGGAGGGGTGGAGGGAAGGTGTTCTGAGATTCGGTTTTATTTCTCATTACCCTACTCTGGTTGATTTGTAATAAAGTGAGTTAATTTCCCTAAGTTGAGTCTGTTTTGCCCGTGACGGTAAGTGATGAGTGATATCTCTCCTGTCCTTATCTCGACCCACAAGCTCTTTGTTATATTTTCTCTCCCCTGTCCAGCTGAGGAGGGGGAGTGATAGAACGGCTTTGGTGGGCACCTGGCAATCAGCCAGGGTCAACCCATCACATACAGTCTTAGTGTTGGGATTTTAGGGGGAATGGTAAAGCTGCAATAGCAGTAGTAACAGTAATAAAGCTCAGTAGTAACAGTAATAAAGCTAGAGAACAGTTTTAAAATATTCCCCTTAAAGTTAATTCTAATTCAGTCCAACTGAAAGCAGCAATAATAATAATAATAATAATAATAATAATAATAATTATAATAAACCATCACTCATGTTACTTACAGTATAACTCTATCCTTATGAAGTCTTGAATTCCCAGGTTTTCTAAAAACACTCCTGAGGAAGCAGTAGTTTTAAAGAAAAAAGAGACATCTGCACTGAGCTCTCCATGGAAGGTGGGGAAATGCAGGTAGGACATCTCTGTGTTGAAGGATGCTGAATTCCAAAATGTTCCTGGTTGTCAAAGTGAAAGATTAAATGATAGATACAGTGTTATCTGATATTGCCAGTATAAGTTTTATAACCAATTAAACAAAGGAAAATGTCCAGGTCTAGGAATGGGTTGCAATATTCAGAGAGTCTAACTTCCAGAGAAGCCTCCCACTTTTAGTCTATAAAACAAAAAGTGGGGGTTCCTGGAGACACAGAAAAATGATTCAGCAAGAGTAATTAAGGTGCTCAGTTCAGACAACAAAAAGACAGTTAATGGGAAATAAAATGTCTGGCATCTCAGCTAGAGAGTCGAGTTAGGGCCTGATATATCCTTTTATGAAGTAAACAAACTTAGCAGCTTTGAATGAAGTAATATACCTCCATTAGCTAGTATAAACTATAACTATGACAGTTATATATATTTCTCACATAATAAGGAAAAGAGTCTTGTTATTGTTGTAGTCCAGTGAAGTTTTACCAGATATCACAAAGAAGGTAGGATACAGCTCCTAGTAATTACTGTGGAAGGAATAAAAAAAAAAAAATAAATTTTATGAAGATATCTTCTTTAGTTGACTGCAGTTTAGAAATTCACGTGCATTCTTACTTGCATGATAAATCCAATGTAAGTCAGTTTTACTCAAAAAAAGGTTTCAAGATCAAACAGATATTTTGCTGGTTTGATTTTTCTCTTAGCTGGCATTTAATCATAATTTGTTAGATTTTGTTCTTGATTGTTAAAAAGCTTATGTAAAATCTCTAATAACACCCTCTTCTAATAAGAACATAATCTGCATTTATGGTGTTCAACTAGAAGTACCTTGTTATTATTGCTGAATTCTTACAGATGTATCTGTATTACTATATTAAGCTGTATTGTTTTCTAAATCAAATGAGGCATTCAATACCTTCCTATCTAATTGAACAAGGCCATTGCACATTCTCCTGATAATGCTGTGATCTGGGTCTAAATACTATGCAAAACCATGATTTTTGCTCCAGGCACTCTCTGTTTTTAGGGGAGGAAGGATTAAAAAAAAAAAATTTGCAAATTTCTTTTCTGCAAAATCAAACTCCATGATGCAGCGTACACAGAGGCCTGGTCCACAGCCCAGTGAAGTAAAATCAAAGTCTGTTCACTCATTCCTCCTGACTTTTTAGCAGAGTTTCAACCAGGGTTTGGATCCCACACCTAGAAAAACAGCATGGCAGGACATTCATACGTATTCTGGCAATTGCTTGCTATAACACTTGCCATTTGGGAGTACTGACAGCCATCACAAGTTAGAGCAGCCACCAGGACAACTTTTACGTGGTAGGGCAGAGCTGTGAACAGATGGCTTAGGCTCAGAGAGGAAAGCATAGCTTTGCACTTCGCTCTCCTGTACTGTTTGATGGGCTCCTCGGAGTTATCCTGTGCAAAGTGCTGTCAGCCGAAGGCAGTGGCCTTACATATTGGGATCAATTTTAAGCCTGTGTTCCTCGACTGTTTCAGGTCATGGCTCCCACAGAGCAAACTTCACCACAGTTATGACTCAAGTATATAACAGCTATTTAAAAAACAATGGGCTGGCTGTTACTAGTAATTCAAACACAATAGGAAGTTTAATACTAGTAATTTATACAAAATTGGTAAAACATTGCTAGTAATTAGAAGAGAGACAATAGCAGCAGTAACAGTCCAGTAGAGTAATGATACAATTAGCTTCAATGAAGCATTTGAATGATCTTTGTAAATCAGAATGGAGTCCTTGGGGGAGGGCAAGGATAGGAAGTTTTATTCTTCCTCTCTCTTTATTTCCTGTCTTCTCTTATCTAGCTGTTCCCTTTCTCAGCTCTGAAAATGGTGTGATTTATGGATGTTAAGCTACTGTATCAATAAAGCTGGTTAAATATAGATCTAGCAAAAGTATGTTACAAAATATCTTATGCTGTTGTAAATCAGGGTGAGAAAAGACTTTCTTCATTTTACACTATCATCTGGCTCACAGTCTCCTATTTAGTTTTCTGGAACTGCCAAACACCATGTAGTTAGGCAATCAATAATATTCAAGATTTTATCTGAGTAGTAAGACTGCAGTCTTCCAATGAGTAAAAAAAGAAGATCCTGTTTGTTATAAATAAAACAGCACCATATTTAGATTGCAAAAATTACTTTAGTTTTTGGCATATATCTAGTCTTATCAACTGGAAATTGTAAAGTGTAAAAGGGGCAAATGAGAACAAAACAGATAAATTTGCCATTTTAATGTTACAAGGATAACAAAAGTGATTCTCAAAACAATTGCGCAATTGCAAATAGTAGCACTCCAATTTTTCAATCAAAACTGAAATCTGTTTGTTATTTGTATCAGTTCTTCTTGATATCTCTAAGTGTTGCATTATTCATTCTTTCAGTGTGAAACTCCAGCAGGGATAGTGAGTGCTGAGGCAGAGAAAATAAAGATCTTATGTTGCTGAACAATATTTTCTGTACGTATTTTTTTGACTACTCTTTCCTCTCTCCCAAACAGAACAAATCTCTAATTGACATGGCACACAAAATACTACCCATCTCTTATGGATTGACATAGCTAAGGCACACTGCTATTAATCTGGAGGTGCTAGCTGTGTCCCCAAAGCAGCTGTAGTTTTTACAAAGACAATTTTAGTGTGCCTTCCATCTTTCCCATAGTGTCCCTTTTAGAGGGATTTTGTGAAACACTTAAAAGGTACCAAGAGAGCTTGCAGCAGAGAGTGCTCTTCTCTGTAAGAGCCAGCTTCTGGTCTCTCGTACACAGAGACGATCTTTGAATTCCACTGGAATGTCACTGTAATCAGATTATAAATGCACAGTAGTAGTAATGTAGAAGGTTAATGCTGTAGAAAGCATGCTTATTGTAAATTATAGATCCTATTAGCCTGTCTGATCTACACTACTGGGTTATCTGATCTTAGTTAAACTACCGGTAGATGATCAGGATTTTGCCTGTTGTCTTTGGTCTGCTCCTCCCTGTCTGGCCTCTTAAACTGATCTTTAAATTATGTGATCATCTATTATTTGTATCCTAATAGTTTTGTTGGTTTGTTTGTTTGTTTTCTTTGGGCTTGGTATTGTTTTCTTTGGTATTTCTGTTTTGTTTTGTTTTGTTTTGTTTTGGTGTGCGTGTGTGTGTCAGGGGCGTTGATTTGCTTTATTCCTGTTCAAAACCAAGCAGGAAAATCATCACTACCTATTACATGTTTTAGTTACATCTATTTCTTTCCCTATTTGCCCAATATTTCTGTCAGTTTTGCTACATGCAAAATTTTCTCTTCATCCAGCACAGCAGAGAGGAGGCCAAAATTACTGGGAAGTGTGCAAATTGCTTCTTATAAAGCTATCCTCCTAATGTTATTAAGTCTGACCAGCTGGCATCTGTTTGCCTCTGAGAATTTGTAGAGTTCAGCTGCACCACTACTTCCAGCTCTGCTACATTGCAGCTTATTTTAAGATTCGTAGATTAAAAGACCAGACAGAAAACTGCGATCATCTAGTCTGACCTCTGATATGCCAGACTATATAAATTCCCTGAATCAATTCTTGTTTGAAAAAGAGAATTTATTCTAGGAAAAATATTCAATCAATTCAACTAAAAATTGTCTGTTTATGGAAAATTCACAAATGCTCTTACTGTTAATTTATATATATATTTATGGAGGCACACACACTCAGCCCATTGGCCTAGCTTCAAATGCCAACCACTGGATCTTTTCCTGATTTTCAATCCTGTTTACAAGAACGTTATCTGAAAGGTTTACTCTATGAAACTCCATTTAAGTTGAGCATATCACCTCGGATTTTGCCTGAGTTAAGTAAAGAGATTAAGTTTAAGAGGCTTTCACTAAAAAATGTATTTCTTAACTTCTTTAATGCAATCCTTTAACCTTAATTCCTTTTTATACAGTGTGAAATTATAACCAGAGTTGTATTTAACTTCTTGATTATGCAGGAAGCAGAAAAGAGGATCAAAATAATGTTAATTAGACTAAGGTTAGGACAAAATAAATTGATATTGTAAACATAAATAAGAGGAAGAAGTGAACACTCAGTATACAGATAATTCTGTTATTAACAGTCAAAGACATGCCCTGAATTGTCAGGCTACCCCAGATTTGTGAAACAGATTTTTTTTGGCTAAAATTAGGAATTTGTTATGCTGATTTAATGAAAGTATCACTTGTGATCAGTTAATACAGTTGGTCTCTAAAATTATTACATCCAAACTTCACACTAGGTTTTTTTTGGTTTAAATGTCAAACTAGGAACTAATGTTGAATGGACTATCTGCTAGCATTTACCTGCTTGTACTATCCTTTTGCAGTTGAATCTGTATGTTTCCCTTTTTTTTTTTTTCATTCAGCCAAGCGTGTGACACTCCTTCAAATACCTTGCTAGATTCCAAGTATCTCACCTCACCAGTATTGCTTTACCAGTACTGAAGTCCCTCAAAATTTTGGCCAAATTTACTTTATATAAACTCATGCTGAATGATATATCATCTTTACATTGCATTGCACTATCCTTATATTATGTTTTATTCAATTAAGATCTATATCATTAATTTTATTTTTGGGCCAAGAGTCAGTCTGATGCTGACAGATTATAATTACCCATTTAGTACACATAATTTTGGCACGTTAATGTTCTTTTGGTGTTCTTTTCTGTAATTCTGTAATTGTCTTTTGTAATGGTCATTCTGTAATGGTCTTTTGGATGTTCTATATGTTCTAATACTAAGAACTACCCATAGTAACTGACTCTATTAGAATTTAATCAACATCTGGCTTTTTCTTGAATAATGACAAAAATAATGGAGATGCCTCTTTCTTTTTTTATGAAAACCATAGTATTTCTATCTATTAATGGCCCAAAGGTTTCTTTTGTCCTCATATACTTCAAAATCTTTCCTGTTACCCTACTGAGTTGATATAGGTTAATTTGAATCTTAACTTTCATTATATTTAGATAAATTTTTCAATCTGATACAGGCAGTGCTGGCACACATTTTATTAGACATATTGTACAGCAGAAAAGGTAATAGAGAAATGAATCAGTAATATATTTTAAAGGTGACAGAAACGGGTGACTGCTACTCATATGTATAGAGCTGAGTGTCACTAAATCCTATGGCCTAATTTCTCTAAATGGCCATATTCTTCTAGAATATCATTACTACTTTAATTGCACTTTGACACCTTAGAAATATAGCTAACTCTATCACAAATGCTGAGAAGAATCACTAATATCTGAATAAAAAGAAGTATACTGGTATTGCTTTTGCTATTATTTTCCTTATATTAGTTTACTCTTTCCTGCTTTGTTCTAGCAAATATGATTTGGTTTTCTATAAGCAACACACTTCATTGAAGAGAGTCAATCCATTAAACCTAACATAAGGAAACCAGGTACAGTAATGCAATGCTAAATAAAAGAGTGAAATTAAAAATTATGTAATGAAGAATAAGTAACTTCTGCTGTACTGCATTTGGGTTATGATACATGACTTCTTAGAAGTACCTAATGAAGAAACCCTAACGTGGAAACTTAGTCAAGGGAGTGCATGGTTTATGACAATTCAATTCAACAAACTATTTATGGGTCTACTTTATTTTGCTGTGGACATTAATAATTATTTTTATCTCTAAGTAGATGTCCTGCAAGGAATAGATTATTGATGCAATTAGAATTTATGATTTTTTGGTTTTGAATCATTTAACAAAGTACTAAGTGTATCACAAATACAAGTAAACCTTATCCCCCACATTTTTATATGGTATGTCAGTGAGTTATTCTGAAGAACTTTGTCAGAAAGAACAAAAAACTTGTTTAATAAAAGGATATCCTCTATGAAGTAGAATTGTATAATTTAGTTTTAGAGAGTGACAGAAGCAGAAATACGCAATAATCTCTCTGGACTACTCAAATCACACTTATGAATCCAAGAATATCTATTTTTCCTTGTTTGACAGCACTTCTGAAAAATAGGTATTTGCTACTAGACCTTTTTTATGTTTTCCACCTGTCCAAAGGTGCAGAAGAAAATAAATGTCATTAAAGTGCATTTAATTAGACCCTCATGAGTGTCTGCAACCTCAGATTAAAAAAAAACTTAATAATGGTCTGCTTCCTTCTTGCAGCTTCAAAGTGCTACTGATATGTTACTGCTAATCTTACAAGAGAGTTTAGTCTGCATCAGTTTTTTCTAGTGTGAAATGTAACATGTAGAACTCAGAAACTACTACAACTCATAGCTTTTTATGTTTTCTGGAAAACTGAACTTTAAAGAAAATTTTCATTATAAAAAACACTGCTGATACATAAAGACTATTGCAAAAAATTCTAGTAAGTCATACAGTCAGTCATTTCTAGTATAGTGATTAAAAGAAGAGAATAGAATAAAATAGAATAGTTTATTGTAATATATAATATAATTAGTTACACATGAGAAAATATATTAATATAATTCAATACAATATATATTACATTATATATACTATATATTATATGTCTTATATTATATATTATTATACTATAAAATATATAGAATAATGTAGTGTGATAATGGTATAATATAGATAAGACATTATATAAGATATAAAATATATGTGATACAGAATTTATAACGTATATGATACTTCGTATGTTTATTACATATTATCATACAATTAATATTTTACTCAACACCTTGCACTTTATTTTTATGGCAAAACTCTATGAGTTTACATTAATTTTTCCTTCAGCAATTCTGTATGATTTCTCAAATCTTAGTCCCTACCTCCCTAAAAGCATGTCATCTCTTACCATCATTGTCTTTATGAGGTAAATGGCTGAGAAAAATTGCATCTTCTGCTTTTATTAAACAATAGAAGTGAATGTTCCTTTTCAAGGTTTTTGCTGTATTATTACCATTAACTGTTATATTCTGAAAGTTCTTTGCACTGAGATTATTTCTGTCCCAAATTGCTTCTTTCTGAAGTCAAATTCTATAATGTTGTCTGACATTATGAAAATATTTCTCTGACATTCAGACTCTGACTTCTTGTGCTGTCCTCATATTTTAGAGTTGTCTATTGCAGCTTTTCTGGAAATACTGTGATCATTTACCATCAGTGTGAAATTTTGCAGCAATTCAATCACTCAGACTAACTGAACATCAAATAAAGGCAGGGAGGTCAATGGGTGTCAGAACTGTCTGTATATTTTAATGATTCACCCGGGGAAGCTAGTTGGCTTCCATGTTTTAAGATTTGTGATAATTGGGGTCAGGTTATGTAATTAATAGTAGTTGGGAACTTGGTGAGTAGTGAAATTGAAATTCTCCCCACTTATTAGTACTACACAAGCTGTAAATACTTTTGTTTCATCGCTGTCATTGTCTCTGGTTTCATTGTCCCTGGCCACAATGGAGACCTGCTGCATCATAGGCTGTATGAGCATGGCCAGTCAACTGGGTGAGGTGTTATCCCCCTCTATTCAGCAACCGTAAGACAACATCTGCATACTGCCTCCAATTTTAGGCTTTTCAGTACAAGAAAAACATTGATAAACAGGAGTGAGTATGGGGGAGGCCACCAAGATGTTCAGGTTTGGAGCACTTTTCCTGCCTTTCAGGCTGAGGGACCAGGGCTAGTTTAGCCTGGAGGAGGGACAGCTTTGTGGAGGACACAACAGCAGCCCCTGAAACTTAAGGGGAAATCATCAAGAAGATGGAGCCAGGCTCTCTGCATTGGTGTAAGGTGTGAGTATCAAAGACAAAAGGTGTAAGTTGAAACAACAGAGTTTCAGGCTGGATCTAAGTAAAAACTTCTCAATAAGGACAGCCAAGCAGCAGAGCAGGCTGCCCAGAGAAGCAGTGCGGGCTCCATCCTTGGTGGCTTTAAGCTTCAATTTGACAAAGTCCTGAGAGACCTGGTCTGAGCTCACAGCTGATCCTGCTCTAAACAGGAGACCTCCTTAGGTCCTTTCCACTCTGAATTACACCATAATCCTATATCATAACCCCATGACTTAACATTTCTTTGCTAAATAGCATACATGATCAGCTCACAGTAGGATGTCAGACAAATGAAAAAGAAGCACCCAACAGGTTTTTTTCATGTCTTATAAATTTTCATAAGAAAATTAGAATGCACTGCTGTAACACACATCTGTTAACAAATCTTCCAGGCATAATTACCCTGACAAGTCACAGGAATGAAAGCAGAGATGATATAAAAATAAATACATGCTAATTTATATTTATTTATCTATGCAGTCTCCTGAGTGAGCCTAAAAGTACAGATCAGTACTTATTTACTGGTATTCATTTCCTCTTATTCATAAAGGCTGAAGAAATTTGAAAAACAAACACAACATCATAGGATGAAGAAAGAAAAATCACATAACAAATTAAAATAGTAATTTTTAATTATTTGAAACAATAGTGAAGTTCATGAAAATTTATAGGATATCATTTGATGTAAAGAAATTAAGCTTATTAAATATTTTAATCCCTTGCTAAACTGTAGACAAAATTCTGCCCATTCAACTCTTCAGTTAAGATATTTAGGATGATCTATAGCATTGCATCTCCTGACATTTGATTATAAACAGCAGCAGCCATAGAATTTTGTGCAATAGTTTACTATTGAACATAAACCAAATCTGTTTTCTTTGCCAATGAAGACTGAAATTAATGAAATCAGAAATGTCATAACAAATCTTCAGTAAGGTATCAGTTTTGCTCCAGTTCTCTCACTACCATTAAATGATTTCTTCACACATTATATTTTTCTGGTTACTACATAGATATTCAGGATGTACAAACTTTATGTTTTGAATTACTGTTTAACTTTCTAAATTTTAAATTCTTATGTGGAATTGAAATTTTACTTATAGGTATCGCATAAACTGGATTAATTTCCCATAGTATAGTTTTCCTAGTTGCACAAATACTCAGAGGAGTTAATATGCCTAAGGTTTGGTGATGGAGTCATGCATATCTAGTGAAAGGTATGTTTCTCCCAAGATTTGGTAACCAGTTATGAAGTCCCCTTCATGTAATGCTTTATTCATAACTTAATTCAAATTGCATAAAACCACTGGATTTTGTACTCCAAATATCTGTTTGAAAACTACTAACTATTTCTGTCTTCACTATTGGTGTGTACCATATTAAAAAATATATCTTTGTAATTCTACCTGGTTTGCACTGGACCATGGCATTTTGTCTTTTTCCTTTCCAATTACTAAAAGAACTAGATGAAATTTTCACAAAAATGTATCTTCGGTTGTTTAGCAAACAACTTTTAAAATTTATTGCTGTCAAAACCCATTGTTGCTTAACAAAACTCTGCAGTTGTTACTTACTGTCACCACGGCAAAGCAAAGGCCCCAGTTTGTAAGCAGCTTCAGAATTTGGTCTGTCAGTATCTGTGATCACAATTTCAGTTACTGGTAGGTGCTCCTTGTAGGAGAGGAATCCAGTATCATTAGTCCTGAAAAGGTAAAATGAAAGTCACAGCTCTCTTAAATGTTTCTGATAAACATTTAATTATCATTGACACATTGCTGGGGAAAAGGAAAGAATTAAATTCTGAAAAAAAGTGTTGCATAACTCTATGGGTAATACAAGCAACTGTGAACACAAATGTATGCTTTGATACTGCTATTGTGATTATTTGACAGGACTGAAACAATTTCATGGGAAGTGGGCAGTTTTATGGTTGTGCTTGTCTACATAAGCATGAGAAAACTCCTTTTCACATAAACGCGTACCTAAGTGGCTGTCTAAGTTAATGCATTTGCCCATGTCAGTAATTTTATGTTGCTGAGGACATATTGTATCTATAATGGCCCGTCTCTCATTATGGAATATTAAATAGCTTAGTATAATTTTCAAATAAGTCTAACTTTTTTTTTTCCTTTTTCACCTTAACAAAAGTTTTAAAAAATTAAATAGAAAAATGTGAAGTCATGCGGAGTGTACAGGAAAAGCAGCATATGCTACACATATGGAACTCGCAGAAAAGGAAATATGCAATCTAGCACTCAGAGCACATATACAGTACTTACAATCTTAGACCAAATTCCTTGTTTAAAATCTTTGTTAACTTAGTGTAAGAACTGAATTTCTAAATTTCATAAACACCACATTTGGCCCTAAAATTTCTTACCCTGAACCCATGGAAATATTCAATGACTCAGGACAATTCTGGAAAATTCAATCTCTCCATTCAATCAATTTATAGTTGAATCTTCCCTTTAATGGTCAAAGTAAATAGCTCAGAGACAGCAGTACAAACTCAGAGAGGGGAAACAATCTAGAACTCACATTGTTCAGAGATTAAACGCGAGACACACACCTCAGCAAGCAAGCCACAGTTCTCTGGGAATGTGGTGGGACTTAGCAACCCCCTCTCAGTACACCATGCTCTGGGACTGAGACAATAGGAAGAGATTCCACCCTTGTGCTGAATGAAATTAGTGATTTTTAGCTCCCCTCCCCCCACCTTCCCCCCTTTACTAACATCACCATCTTTCCCCTGTCTACAATTTCCGTTTATCTCTCTTGGAGCACCATGCACACAAATGTACATGTTTTTTTTGAAGAAACTTTTTTTTTAGGTAAGGAATGCAAAAACTTTGAAAAAAAAATGTTAATGTTTGATGAGGTGAGATATTGCAGATTTATAATTTAGAACTGACGCCCCCCCTCAAAACACTGGAAGTGTTTGTTTCAGTAAAAGTATCCTGCAAATAAAGGGAAATTGAATAGAAACTAGCTTACTTGTTCTGCAGAGAGGATTTGCATTTTTGTAGATGTTTAGGAGGAGATTTTTTTTAAAAAAATATTTTTTATTTTAGACTTTTAGAGACTTAAAGATTTTAACTAGTCTAAAAGGAGTTTTAGAGCTAACTCTGTGTCCAATCTATGAAATAAGATAGATTTCACTATGAAAATAGAATATCAAACCCACATTTTCAGAACCATACTGTGTGTAACTCTGGTTTTCTGTGCTCAGAAAGCATGTCAAACAAGTACAGCTTCTACCTACTTTTTCCACCCACTGAACAGTATTGTGTCAACTGATTCAAATGAGTAGTCCCTAGGGAACCAAATGTAACATTAAGCACAACTACCAAAATAAGTGTAAGCATAGCTTCCATAACATTGGAGTTACTGTGATTAAGTCTCCGGCTAAAATTAAAATTAAAATGTCAAAAGTGGATACATACAGAAATATAAAACAGGAGTAATTATATTTTCAGTGTCATGCACTCATAAATATATGCAATTTACTCAGAGTGGTTATAGTGAAGACATGCACGTCATCTTCTTTCTACTTTATTTACAAGTATGTTACCATTATAAATTAACCCCTGCATGCAAGTATGGATTAAATGAATGAAAAAACTGAGCAAGAATGTATTACGTATACTAACAACCACTCAAAATCCTGTCTCAAAATGTGTTCATCTTTTAACACTTATTTTGCTGTTGGGAATCAAAAATTGTTTGTATTTTTGTACAGCACAATAATATGGAAATTCCTAGTGTTCTGTGTATTTGTTTAATCTCTTTATTGGAATAAGCACAGCAGATATCATTCTGTGAGGTTTACTGCAGATGCAAATTCTTCCCTACAGAAAATTTTGAAGCTTGTGAAGAATTGTGCTTTGACTAACCCTTTGTTGTATTTTTATTTCTGTATCTACCTGTGAGTTCCCTGCTCATGATGAAAGAATAAGCATTTTCCAAACAAATTCACTCATTTTTCCTTTAAAGGAAGGGTGGATGTCTAGCTTGAGGAGTAAATAATGTATTGCTTCATTTTGTACACGTGATGATATTAAGTACCTTCCTTACATTTTTCTATTTTCAAAAAACAGATGTCGCTACACTTATTACTATGCATACATTAACCTACTCACTGAATCAGATTTGTGTAAGTTAAATATGCTTTACAAGTTTAAAAGCTTAAAATTTCCTTCAGTAGAAAAGCTTTCATTTGAAAAGTCCCTGTCTACTTTATAAAGTCCTATACTGCACTGGAACTATTGTTGAGAAAGTTGTATCTGATCCACTTAAGTGAAAAAGTCAGGTTTGGATTTGACATTGTAACAGGAACTCGTCTCTTACATTACTTATTTGAATGGGATCATAAATAACATCAGAGAATTTCAAGTACAAGTGGAAGAGCTACATGTTAGAAATCCATCCATCCCCTTAGAATAGGATTCCATATGACTGCTTTGCTTCACTGATAGCAAGGGTGTCCAATTTTAATTATCTAAGTTGTAGATGACAAAAAAAGAGGGTAGAAAGGCTAAACTTAAAAGTGTGGTTAAAAATTATCCTAAAAATAACTGACTTTTTTCCAGAACCTTTAATTTTAGCTTTAATTACTTCCAATATTCTAAAACTAACACCTGAAGTTGTAATAAAACCAGAGCTAATGTCTTAATATATAACATGCAATATACTACAAAACTAGAAAGTATCTGTATAAAATTAAACATTCCCCAGGATTCAGAGTGAAAGAATTAGTAATAATACTTAATGTATATAGTTATAAATTTTGTGACAAAATATATTCTATATCAAAGAAACAGGTGACACTATGGTAATTTAAATTTACAACAGCCTTGGTGTTCTAAATGTACTAAGGCTTTTATATTTTATTTATTTACTTTCCAGGAAAAAGTATTGTGAAAAAGCAACAGTAAAAAGTCACCATTCATCTCTGTCCGCATCACAGTTGCAGTAATGCTGGGAATCAATGCAGCTCCCCTCTAATCCACAAGCACATTTTTGTACAGCAGGCAAGGAACCTCCCCAGTAAGTCTGTGTTTCATTGGTTCTTCCAATCCACCAGCTCAGTGGCAACCCATCTAAAAGGTAGGTTAAAGAAAATGAGTGCTCGGTCTTGTGTCCTACCTCCTCCAGTTTTTCTCATCCAAACAAGTTTCTAAAAGGTTAAGTAGAGAAAAATCACCCCCCAAATCTAAAAACTTTAAACAACAATTGGAAAAAAAATATTGCTACCTTTACTTGATAAGTAATTATTCATTTTAATACTTCATTATCAGGTATTAAATGATTGTCACAGGTTTTTGCTTGCATTAGTGGAAAAGGGAGCTCACAGTCCCTAGCTCAGCCAGCCATGATATTAGAATCATTTATCTTGAGCAGTCCATTTATATAATTCATTTTAAAATGGTCCATGAAAAAGGAGATACCATCACCCTAAAAATCAAGGTAGTTTATATTCCCAAGTAAAGATCAATTTCAGATCAGGGAACTACCAGCAATAGAATGAGAAGAGTTACAGAAAAGCTATGCAGAAATTGTCTCATCTCACTACCAAGAGTACTACAGAGTACTACTACCCATATCTGTGATGAACGTTAAGCAGCTGAATAGCGGTGTTAATCAGAAATGCCCAAAGACAGCTGTTAGGTCACAGGCAGCAGATTCAGAATTTATATATTCAGACACAGCAGAAATCATGTTAATGGTGCTCCCATAAGCAAGTTGATGTATCTTGTGAGCAGAAGTGAGGTTTCCCAGGACTACTACATCTCTGTGTGGTGCATCCAGTCAGCATTGTTTGTAGCAAAATGATAAAACTGGATGTTTCCTTAATGTTACAGTACTGCAGATTAAGCTTAAAGATTCTGCCATGCAAGCACAGCAACAGAAATTACATATGAAACAGATAATAGCTAAAAGATATGAAGCATAAAGATAAAACACCTCAAATAAGAAGGAAGAAGGGTGATAGATGCAATGCATGAAAGTCAAGGCATGAGAATCAAGTACTGTTAAATTATAGAGATTCTTATAGACGCACTTCTTTTCGCTGTTGTTGGAGCTCCAAGTTTTCAGCAGCAAGCCCTCATGAAGAAGCTGGAATTTATCCTAGTCTCAACTTTACTTTGCTGCTTATTAAACCTCACTGTTAGATAAGACCTCTCTTACGCTGACAATCTCTCAGATCGTAAACATATTGACTGCATTCATTACCACACAACTGTCAGCCCAGCAGGCCAAAAAACAGTGCGAGCAGTTTCTGGAAAAGTCAGACTTGCATAATGGCATCAATGTCCAATATCAGTGTTTGTGTTTGCAAGCCATCACAGGAGGAAGAATACCTAGAGACAGTTTATAAATAATTTATCAGACAACACTTTAAGAAGCTTCCAACAACTAAGACTGTAAAAAGCAGAATATTTCTGTTGTTTCAACAGCATGCCTTAGATTTATATTGTAGTCATGAATTAATATTTGCAGTCTTTCACTAAGGGCACTGGGGTATGTTTAAAAGCTGGTCTCAATTATTTGTTCATACAGCAAGTTGAAGAAAGAGTATGCTGCAAGTTCATACTGATTAGCCCAGATTGTTATCCCTGCTTTGGCAGAAAATATTGCCTAAGCAAAATAAATCTATTAATTAAAATTGCTAGAGATTTCTTCATAATGTTCACATAAATGTATTAACAGGTGACTTCTTTAGTGACATTGTTTGCAAGTGCTATCCAGGCTGACTGAATATAAAGTATTCTTAAAATACATTCAGTTAAGAATTATTACATGGACTGCATGTTCCAAAGCATTTTTTATGTGGCCATCATCAAATTTTGTACTTGTCAGGCATAGCTAGTGGAGATTATAGATAGCAGAAGTGGGAGGGATTAAATTGTGCAGGCAATTTGATAATGTATCTATTTGCATTTCAAATTCTGCTATTTCATTGTGCCTGTAATAAATGAAACAGAATAAATTTATTTCAGTAAAATGTTATTTGAATTTTATTTCAATGTCAGGTATGCTTCAGTTATTAGCTATGTGTGATTGATTGCTTTTTGTTTGTTTTGTAATTCTGATTATAAGATCATTCAAAGAGATGTATAAAAATCAGAAAGCAAATATATAAAGGTGATCTTAAAGAGGAAAAACTTGGTGAAAACTATCTTCAGATGCTGAATAGATGAAATAACTAATTCATCAAGTCCAAAATTTCAAGTTAGATCACTTTACCTTCCTAAAATTCTCTCAAAGTTTTAAAGTATTTGTATTCCAGACAGAATTCTTACTTAGCTCTCTGAGCTCTTCTAAATAGGCTGAACATCCTATACAATTTAACTATAATTCACACTTATAATTGCAACATCCATACAAAAATTTCTAATGAAACTTCTAAAATTTATGGTACTATGTCACACTGAGACACTAAAAGTTAGAATGCATACCTGCTGGAGCAGGCTAGAAATCATATGTTTCACATAAAAATAGGTGAGAAATATATTTCCAAAGCTTTCAAAAACATATAACATATAACTGGTATCAGTTTTAAATCTGAAATTACTGCTCTTCAGAGAGAACAAGTAATATGTTCTGTCTTTTCTCCATACTTTTCAATGGAAAGATGTATCTTGAAGAAAAAAGACATGAAACAAGAGAGGATGCCTAATTGCTCTTTTTTTCCCTAGCTCTCTGATATCCAGGAGATAAAAGAAAGAAGTATTTCATAGGGTGGCATGACCTTAATATTTTCAAAAGATACTAGACTTCTCCCTTTCTATGATATCAGCAAGTTCTAAATATATATTTGTAGAAAGAAAAAGATGATAATTGGAGGATATTTGAAAAAACTTACTCTCACAGCCTCAGAGACAAAAGCCCAGGGCTTATATTTTGTTGTGTACAAAGACTGAAAATATTTACCAGACTAAAAATATTTTAGCATATATTCACAATATACTGACTGTTGTCAGTTTAGATTCATCCCAGTTTTAACTAGGGCTTATCTAGGCATTGCCAGTTTGCTTAACAGTAGATGGCTTGACTGCTTCTAAGACTGTACAGATGTCTTTGAGAAAGCAGTACTGATGTGGCTAATTCTGTAAATAGCTCTGCATTACCGTGTTGTGCTGAGCTAGATATCTGGTCTACACAATTTAAAGGTTATTCAGTCAGGTCTTCTTTGGGTACAGCCACTACGGTGATCACTGTGTAAATATAACCGTAATCTTCCACCACTTATCAAACATGTTGGATGCCTATATGACCAAGACCTTGGAAGGAGTGGCTGATATTGCAGAGGGTCATGCTGCTATCCAGAGGGTCTTTGAAAGACTGAACATAATGGGCTGACGTGAATCTCATGAAGTTCAACAAGGGGAACTGCAAAGACCTGCACCTGGGGAGGAACAGACACAAGGAGCAATGTATGTTGGGGCCACCCAGCTGGAAAGTGGATTGGTAGAAGAGGGCCTGGCAGACACAAGGTTGAACATAGGCCAGCAAAGTGCCCTTGCTGGTGTATTGGGTTTGTGTGGCAAGGTTTCGGTAGCAGGGGGTGGGGTATAGGAGTGGCTTCTGTGAGAAGCTGCTAGAAGCTTCCCCCATGTCCAACACAGCCGATGCCAGCCAGCTCCAAGTCGGACCTACTGCTGGCCAAGGCCAAGGGGTAATACCTCTGTGGTAACATATTTAAGAAGCAGAAAAACCTTCACAACAAACTGCAGCCAAAGAGAGGAGTGAGAACATGTGAGACAAACCGCTATGCAGACACCAAGGTCAGTGAAGAAGGAGGGGGAGGCGGTGCTCCAGGCGCCAGAGCAGAGATTCCACTGCAGCCTGTGGTGAAGACCATGGTGAGGCAGGCTGTCCCCCTGCAGCCCAGGGAGGTCCACAGTGGAGCAGATATCCACCTGCAGTCCGTGCAGGACCCCACACCAGAGCAGGTGGATGCCCAAAGGAGGCTGTGACCCCCTGGGAAGCCCATGCTGGAAGAGACTCCTGGCAGGACCTGTGGACATTCAGTCAGCGGCGAGGCCAGCAGAGGCAACAGTAAGTCGGTGGCTAAGCACTAGATTGAGGTGGACTGGGAGGTTCCTGAGGCCCAGGAGCCCCGAGGAAGAGCGGAGGGACCCGTCCAGAGCTGGCAGGGCATTGCCAGGGGCAACCACAGGAGATTTAAATGGCCCTGAGGAGCGCCAGTGACCAGGAGCATGGTGAACAGGGCGGGCAAACAGGGCGTGGCGCATCAGAAAGGGTGTGGCATGGCAGTTCACACAGGCAGGGACTGCAGGCAGGGTGCAGCCCCCGTCTTCCTCTTCCCAGCTGGAGAAGGCTACTCAAGTGGTGGGCGTCGGCCCGGAGGGAGACTCAGATATGGTTGCCACTCTGGTGAAAGCCATTGTTAGGAAAAATGTGGCAACGCAGACAGAGGTCCCGTGTAAACATGCAGCTGTCCAGGTCTCTGGCTGCAGGGAGTGCCTGAGACTATCACTGATGACGGAGGGCAGCAGGGACACCTCTTGTGTGAGGTGTGACTAGGTGGATGATCTGCTCAGCCTGGTGGCAGAGCTGAAGGAGGAAGTGGAAAGGTTGAGGAGTATCAAGGAGTGTGAGAGGGAGATAGATTGGTGGGCCCACACCCTACCATCCCTGAGGCAGAGGCAGCAGATGGAGGCTCTGCAAGAAGCAGAGGTTCCCCTGCCCTCTTGCCACCAGGCAGGAGGGGACCTAAGAGATGGAGGAGAATGGATACAGGTCCCTGCTCGGGGAGGCAGGCGAATCCGCTCCCGGTCTCCCTCACCTTCCCAGTTGCCCCTACACAACAGGTATGGGGCTCTGGAACTTGAGGACCAGGTCAATGAAGATCAGGGTGTCGATTAAGTCCTATCTAGGGAGGTGCCTAGGCCCAGTTGGGCAGCCCCACACATTCTCACATCCCTTGAAAAAAGAAAAAAGAAGAGTAATTGTCATAGGCGACTCCCTTCTGAGGGGGTCAGAGGGCCCAAAATGCAGACCTGAACCATCGCACAGGGAAGTCTGCTGCCTCCCTGGGGCCCGGGTAAAAGACATTACCAGGAAACTCCCTGGTCTGGTTCGGATCTCTGATTATTACCCATTGCTGGTTGTGCAGGTTGGCAGTGATGAGATTACAGAGAGAAATCCAAAGGCAATCAAAAGGGACTTCAGGGCACTGGGACAATTAGTGGAAGGATTGGGAGCACAGGTAGTGTTTTCCTCAATCCCTTCGGTGGCAGGGAAGGACACTGAAAGGAACAGGAAAACACACCTGGTTAATACATAGCTCAGAGGCTGGTGCCATCGGTGGAATTTTGGGTTTTTTGATCATGGGGAGGTTTACACGGCACCGGGCTTGCTAGCAACAGATGGTTTCCAGCTATCTCAAAGGGGTAAAAGAATCCTGGCTCATGAGATGGCAGGGCTCATAGAGAGGGCTTTAAACTAGGTTTGAAGGGGGTAAGGGATAAAACTAGGTGCACCAGAGATGAGCCTGGGGGCAGCATGCCAATGTTGGGGGTGGATTTGATAACCCAGCTCAAATGTATCTATGCCAATGCACACAGCATGGGCAATAAACAGGAGGAGCTGGAAGCCATTGTGCAGCAGGATAGATATGACTTAGTCGCCATCAAGGAAACACGGTGGGACGACTCCCATGACTGGAGTGCTGCAATGGATGGCTACAAACTCTTCAGAAGGGGTAGGCAAGGTAGAAGAGGTGGTGGGGTGGCTCTCTATGTTAGGGAGTGTTTTGACTGTACAGAGCTACATAATTGTGACGACAAGGTGGAGTGCTTATGGGTGAAGATGAGAGAGAAAGCCAATAAGGCAGATATTGTGCTGGGAGTCTGTTATAGACCACCCAACCAGGTTGAAGAGACAGATGAATCATTCTACAAGCGGCTGGAAGTAGTCTCAGAATCGTGTGCCCTTGTCCTTGTAGGGGACTTTAACTTTCCAGACATCTGCTGGAAATACAACACAGCAGTGAGTAAACAATCTAGGAGGTTCCTGGAGTGTGTGGAAGATAACTTCCTGACACAGCTGGTGGGTGAGCCAACCAGGGGAGGAGCCTTGCTAGATCTGTTGCTTTCGAACAGGGAAGGACTGGTGAGAGGTGTGATGGTCGGAGGCCATCTTGGGCTTAGTGACCATGAAATGATAGAATTTTCAATTCTTGGTGAGGCAAGGAAGGTGGTCAGCAAAACCACCGCTGTGGACTTCCGGAGGGCAAACTTTGGCGTCTTCAAGGCACTGGTTGAGAGACTCCCTTGGGACATGGTCCTGAAGGGCAAAGGGGTCCAGGAGGGATGGGCATTCTTTAAGAAGGAAATCTTAATGGCTCAGGACCAGGCTATTCCAATGTGCTGCAAGTCGAACCGCCGAGGAAAACAACCGGCCTGGCTGAACGGGGAGCTTTTGCTAGGACTCAAGAAAAAAAGGAGAGTTTATCATCTCTGGAAGAAAAGGCAGGCAACTTGGGAGGAGTACAGGGATCTTGTTAGATCATACAGAGAGAAAATTAGAAAGGCAAAAGCTCAGCTAGAACTAAATCTGGCCACTATTGTAAGGGACAACAAAAAATGTTTTTACAAATATGTTAACAGTAAAAAGAATCCCAAGGAGAATATCTGTCCCTTAACGGATACAAAAGGGAACGTAGCAACCAGAGATGAGGAAAAGGCCGAGGTACTTAATGCCTTCTTTGCCTCAGTCTTTAATAGTGAGTCCAGTTATCCTCAGGGTACTCCCCCCTCTGAGCTGGAAGGTGAAGATGAAGAGCAGAATATACCCCCCTTAATCCAGGAGGAAATAGTTAGTGACATACTACGCCATCTAGACGCTCACAAATCTATGGGACCAGATGGGATCCATCCAAGAGTACTTAGGGAACTGGCAGAGGTCCTTGCCAAGCCACACTCCATCATCTATCAGCGACCCTGGTCAACAGGGGAGGTCCCAGAGGACTGGAGGCTTGCCAATGTGACGCCCATTTAGAATAAGGGTCGGAGGGAGGATCTGGGGAACTACAGGCTGACCTCGGTACCGGGGAAGATTATGGAACAGTTTGTCTTGAGAGCACTCACATGGCAAGTCCAGGATAAGAAGGGGATTAGGCCCAGTCAGCATGGGTTTACGAAAGGCAGGTCCTGCTTGACCAAGCTGATCTCCTTCTATGACCAGGTGACCCACCTAGTGGATGAGGGAAAGGCTGTGGATGTTATCTACCTTGACTTCAGCAAGGCCTTTGACACTGTCTCTCATGGCATACTCCTTCAGAAGCTGGCGTCTCATGGCTTGGACAAGTGTACTCTTTGCTGGGTGAAAAACTGTCTGGATGGACGAGCCCAGCGGGTTGTGGTGAATGGGGTGAAATCCAGTTGGCAGCGGGTCACAAGTGGTGTTCCACAGGGCTCGGTGTTGGGTCCTGTTCTGTTTAATATCTTCATCAAAGATTTGGATGAGGGGATTGAGTGCACCCTCAGCAAGTTTGCAGATGACACCAAGTTGGGAGGCAGGGTCGATCTGCTTGAGGGTAGGGAGGCTCTCCAGAGAGATCTGGACAGGCTGGATCGATGGGCTGAGGCCAATTGTATGAAGTTCAACAAGGCCAAGTGCCAGGTCCTGCACTTCGGTCACAGCAACCCCATGCAGCGTTACAGGCTTGGGGAAGAGTGGCTGGAAAGCTGCCTGGCAGAGAAAGACCTGGGGGTGCTGGTTGACAGCCGGCTGAATTTGAGCCAGCAGTGTGCCCAGGTGGCCAAGAAGGCCAATGGCATCCTGGCCTGTATCAGAAATAGTGTGGCCAGCAGGAGCAGGGAAGTGATTGTTCCCCTGTACTTGGCACTGGTGAGGCTGCACCTCGAGTACTGTGTTCAGTTTTGGGCCCCTCACTACAAGAAAAACATTGAGTTTCTGGAGCATGTTCAGAGAAGGGCAACCAAGTTGGTGAGGGGCCTGGAGCATAAGTCTTATGAGGAGTGGCTGAGGGAGCTGGGGCTGTTTAGTCTAGAAAAGAGGAGGCTGAGGGGAGACCTTATTGCTCTCTACAACTACCTGAAGGGGGGTTGTAGTGAGGTGGGTGCTGGTCTCTTCTGTCAGGTGGCTGGAGATAGGACAAGAGGAAATGGCCTCAAGTTGCGGCAAGGGAGATTTAGGTTAGATATTAGGAAAAATTTTTTTACTGAGAGGGTTGTCAGACATTGGAATAGGCTGCCCAGGGAAGTGGTTGAGTCACCATCCCTGGAGGTATTCAAAAAGCGAGTAGACAGGGTACTTCAGGACATGGTTTAGTAGGCATGGATGATGGTTGGACTCGATGATCTTGGAGGTCTTTTCCAGCCTAAATGATTCTATGATTCTGTGTTTCTATGATTCTATGACCTGTGGAGAGAGGAGCCCACACTGGAGCAGGTTTTCTGGCAGGACTTGTGACCCCATGGGGGACCCACGCTGGAGCAGTCCCTTCCTGAAGGACTGCACCCCGTGGAAGCGACCCATGCTGGAGCAGTTTGTAAAGAACTGTAACCCGTGGAAAGAACTCACATTTGAGAAGTTCATGAAGGACAATCACTAGTGGGAGGAACCCCACGCTGGAGCAAGGGAAGAGTGTGAGCCGTCCTCCTCCTGAGGAGGAAGAAGCAGCAGAGACAACACGTGATGAACTGATGGCAACCCCCATTCCCTGTCCCCTTGCACTGCTAAGGGGGAAGAGGTAGAGAATTTGGGAGTAAATTTAAGCCCGGGAAGATGGGATGCGTGGGGGAAGGTGTTTTTAAGACTTGGTTTTATTTCTCATTACCTTACTCTAATTTGATTGGTAATAAATTAAATTAATTTGGTTCCCCAAGTTAAGTCTGTTCTCTACCCACGAACCTTTTGTTATATTTTATCTCCCCTGTCCAGCTGAAGAGGAGGAGTGATAGAGTGGCTTTAGTGGGCACCTGGCATCCAGACAGGGTCAACCCACCATAGCTGCAAAGAAAACAACTGTTATCCTGGGCTGCATTAGGAGGTTGAGGTGTTGCCAGCAGGTTGAGGGAGGTGATCCTTCCCCTCCATTCAGCACAGATGAGGCCACTCCTGGAGAATTGTGTCCAGTTCTGGGCTCCCCATTACAAAAGAAAGATGGAAATTCTGGAGAGAGTCCAATGAAGGGCCACAGAGATGATTAAGGGACAGAAGCGTCTTTCCTATGAGGAAAGGCTGGGAGAGCAGGAACTGCTTAGCCTGGAAAACAGAAGGTTCAGGGGGATCTTATATGCTTTGGTCTGTCATTGCCATAGCTCTATTTTAATAGCTATAGGTGAGGGAGAGCCTGTCAACTAGAATCTCCACAGAGAAAAAAGGTAGTGGCCATTTCATTAACGCTATTCCCTGCATCTCATGGAGCCACACCACTTCTAATACTGAGAAGCTCCCACTTTAAGGGAAATAAAAAGCTGGAGGCCTGATCACAGTCAAAATAAAAAGCAGAACATTACTCTTCACTCTACCATTCAGTCTCACACAGATGTATGGCAAACCTAGTAGGAAAACAATAGCAAAAAATATCTCTGAAATCTAATGATTACTGTATCTCTTTTGATTGCTTTTGCTGAAACACTATCTTTTTATATAGCCAGTCAGGTATTTATATAGGCTCTGATTACTCTACAATAAACTGAATTTTGCCATTTTGAGTAAAAGAAAAAAAAAACAAAAAAACAGTGCTAGGTAGTGCCTCGAGCAGCAATAAGGGGAAGTACCAGCAGGTACATTTGCAGAATTCTGAAGGAATTTGGCTGATTAATGATGTCTATAATGTTAATGGTGTGATTTTCAAAATATCTAACCAATTTACATGATCGGTTCAGAGATACGAATGCCATTCATGGGGAGGAATAACACCATGCACCAGTATATGCTGGGGGCCATCCAGCTGGGAAACAGCTTTGCAGAAAATGTCCTGGGCATCCCGGTGGACACTAACTGAAGATGAGCCAGCAATGTGCCCTTGCTGCAGGGAAGGCCAGCGGTATCCTGGCTGCATTAGGCAAAGCATTGTCAGCAGGCTGAGGGAGGTGATCCTTCCCCCTCTCCTCAGCACTAGAGAGTCCAGGACAGGGCCATGAAGATGATTAAGGGACTGGAGATCTCTCCCATGAGGGAAGACTGAGAGAGCTGGGACTGTTCAACCTGGAGAAGAGAAGACTTGGGTGGGGATCTCATCCATGTATATAAATTCCTGAAAGGAGGGTGTAAAGAAGGCTCTTTCCAGTGCTGCCCAGTTACAGGATAAGAGGCAGTGGACACAAACTGATACATGGGACATTCTTCCCGAACATCAGGAAACACTTTTTCACTGTGAGGGTGACTGAGCACTGGCACAGGTTGCCGAAAGACGTTGTGGAGTCTCCATCCTTGGAGACATTTTAAAGCCATGTGGACATGGTCCTGAGCAACCGGCTTTAGGTGGCCCTGCTTGAGCAGAAACATCAGACCAGATGACCTCTAGACGTTCCTTCCAAACTTGGCTACTCAGTGATTTGTGATTCTGCGATTCTAAGGCTGTGCAAACTGATACTGTTTGCTGCTGATGTGATTCACATGCTGAAAACAATAACTATTTCAGTTTCAATAACTATTTCTAGGCTCACTGATCACTGAATTCCACTATGGAAAAAAAGTACCAGCACATATATTTAAAAAAAACCCCACTTTTTTCCTTTGTCTTGTAGGTAAGACCTAGCCCTTCAAATGCACAGTGCAATCTACATCTACAAAGTGGCATCTGCTGCTTCTCCCAGGAACTTTATCTATTTTCACTGTTACTGTGACTGAATAGGCCAAAGAGGATCTAGTATTATTAAGTCATCCACCATGATCACGACCTTTCAACTAAAAAAGGACAGACCTAAATGCTGGAACGTAAAAATCTGAATTTTATTTCAAGGAAGTGATTTAATTAAGAATGCTAGAAAAGATAAGGCAAAGTTAATACATCATCTAAACAGTTATAAAAATGTGATTCTGGCTGCTTTCAAACAGAGAGGGAAACATGAACCCTAACTCTCTTTAGTAAGTGTTGTTATTCCATCCCTATATCACAAAACTCAGCGTTGCTTTTTTTAAGAGGCCTCACTGAAGCCAAGACTGTCCATCACTAGATTCTAGCTTTCTCTTACCTCAGAGCTCTCTCTTTCAGAACAGACTAAAGCCCATTTTTCAGAGGAATGGCAAATTGAATTTGGTACGTCTGTGATAGTGTTTAAACAAAGAATGATTGTCGAAAATCTGTAGAACTCACAAATAACTTTCCCATGCCTATTTACACCTAGCATTCAAAAGTCTAAATTTTAGATGGCTTAGTGTAATTGACTGATTGCACTCTTTTAGCTTTCTAGAAAAAACTACATTTCTGATCCAACTGTATCACCAAAAATAATAATAAAAAAAAGTAGAAAGTCCTGCTTGTCTAGGTCTTTCCCTCTTTTCTCTGATCTAAATGTTTTTCATGGTTTCCAGCTTGATCACTCTGCTGAAACTGGTGAATTGAGAAGGTGGGGTTTATTGTTGGTTTTTTGTTTTTCACATATCCTATGTGACAGTTAATAGCCAAAAGATATGAAATACCTAGAGAGCACAATCTTGAAACCCTCTGCTTGGTGTAAACCAGGCTTTTGAACATCTAACCATAAGTTTAATTTGGAATCCATAGGTAAAAGGGAGTCTCGGTGGGACATCTTAAGCAGTAGGTTCATCTTTTATGCTGCAGACACATTTTTGAGCAGAAATTCTGCCAAAAGTGAATTCTAGACTAAGACGACCAGTGATGTCCATGACATAATTAAGGAGAAAGAGTATGTAGGGAAAGAGTTTAGAGACAGAACCAGAGACTGTTGCACTCAGAGGCCTCCTCTCTACTTAGTAGGAAAAATGTCAAGAAATCAATTTGAACAGTTTCAGAATTTCTGGTGGACAAGTCAAACAATTTCACTTAGTTTTTCAATAGACAGTAAACAATGAGATTTTTTATTCCCACGTTATTTGGAGTACTTAGAATGGATTTTCATTGGAAACTCTGTTAACAGCAGCTCTGTGTCAATGGGAGTTAAGGTTTAAGTAGACTACATAATTTCATTTTTCTTTAAGTATGTCAGAGGCTCTCCATTCATTTTTCTCTCAAAACAATTACACTTTTGTCAATAATGCACATTTTAACTATTGCTTTTATTTTATGAATGCTTATATTGGACAGTTATCGATGCTTTTTGTCAAGCACTCACAATATGCACATCAAATGTTCAAAAGCATTCATGGATAAACTTCTACTGATATCTATATACTAATTTGTATTCATTTAAAGATATATTTCCTCAGTAATTCCTTCATTAAAATTTAAAAATCCCTGGAAGGCAGACCAACAGGAGCTCTTTTAATAATAATCTCTGTTAATTTAAAAGATTTATGAGAGAAATTAACTTAGAGAACACTTAATTCTCTGAACAAAGATCATTATAAACTGACATTTGTGTTGGTCTGGTTCAAATATCTCTTGGCAACTTACAGGAATCTGAGTACTAGATATCTGAAGTAGTTCAAATTCTGTAGTAGCAAAATGCCATAACCTTGATAGAAATAAATATCTTTAGTAACCAGTAAAATAAAATGCACTATGCAACATAATAAGATTTGTCTTCTTTACTTACCTGGCTTATCTAAAAGCCTTGACTTTTTGCAGTGGTAAGCAAGCTCCTGTTCACAGTGCTCTGCATGGTTAATTGTTGCCTGAAGCTGGTCCAGGCTGGCAGAGTACTTGAAAAACACAGTGTGTGGGTTCTCTCGATTAGCACTTTTGACTCTGGTTAGGTTGGTGTTGTTATGCTGTACAATTGTCCATGTTGTATCTTTCAAAACACAGGTGAAAAGTAATAAAGAATGAGAAGTAGTTGCATAAGTTGGTAATGGAAAAAGAACATAAGATGAAATCAAACTTTAAGGTGACTTCTTTGATCACAAAAAGTGCTTTCAGGCATATGAAACAGAGACATAAATCACTGAGCAAAAATGAAAACAATAATTGTTTCTGTTTATAAGTAGATTATCATACTGTGACTGTAACAGGTATTCAGCTTGTTATGATTATTGAATAAGGAAACAGTAAATGATGACACCCAAATAATTGTTTCTGAAATAAGATATAGTTTACTTTGTAAATTGCAATTAAAGAATAGGAAGAAATATTACTAACTATTGTTACTTTTCCCAGGCTTAAATTGTTTATAAAATAACACTAAATTCTATCCTAGATTCTAACTACATTTATATATATATCACTATAATTTGAATTAATTTATTCTGTGTGAGAAAATGGCCTATCGCTTTTTTCTGTTATACAAAGAACCAAAAGTAGCTTGCAAATATTATATTTACTATAAAACTCAGATTACATGAAGATGAGTTATTCTAGCCATCTAAAATCAAATAGTAGTCATTGTTTGAACTACAGTTCAAAACCTGTATTTAGTCAAGGACTAAGAATCACAGCTTCCAAAGTTCAATATAAAGTTGCATCCAAACACCTGATGTAATATTAATTTATGGCAAATACCATGGTATGCCCACTTGACTCGGTACTGTAGCGTGATGAAGTACTAGTTCAGAACTGAGAGCTGCATTTCCCTAAAAAACTATACTGCTCTTAAGTCGACTTTTAGCTTGGATACCGCTGGGTAAAACAGCTACGTACTTCATTGCATTGTGTAGACAGGCCTTATGATTCATGTAAACTGGGGTCATGTGCCAAAATATTTACTTCAGAAGCAATTGAACTTTGTCTACAAGTTTTTGGGTTTTTTTATGAATCATATTCAGTACTCCAAACATTATTTCTAGAAAAATATGTTCCGAAGTAATGCTTTTGTAATAAAAGAGCAGAAGACACTTGCATATAAATATATAAATAATTCAAATGGTTGAATAATAAACAATATATTGCACATTTATAAAAGGTATGTGCTAAGATGTGCAGTCTGCTATGAAACAGACTTTCTCGAACTTGGACCCATGTTGTTTACACTAAGCAACAAAGCAGTTCAATAGCTTTTCAGTTATATTGATACTTCACAAACATTCTTTCATTACAGGTCTTCTCTTAACTTCCTACTGGAATTATGGAAAGCATTTTTAGTTGTAAAAAACTTACTAGAATGCAAAACCACACAGATCAAGAACGAAAACTGATGTTACAATACTTAGATAAAGGCATTACTTTAAAAGCTACTAGAGGCCATAGGCTAAGTACTATGTATTTACTTTGAGACTGGAAAAATAATTTTCCTGTACACTGAGACACTGGAAGGGTGAAACTGGCTGGCACCGTTGCACAGGAACACTCCTTCCTATAGTTTGCACACAAGGAAATGTAACATCAGACACTCTGCTTGGGAGTACAGAGATTATTCCCGCCACGGTCTTCAAAATATAAATTGCCCTAAGTATTGGTGGCTGATAAAAGCTCATGTGATTCTGCTGTTTTGTACTTTTGCCAAGCCCCCTGACCTATCAATAGGGAAGCACTGAGCTTATTCTGTTTCAACTTCCACTTGCAAAGCCTGTAACAATCTGACCCCCATGACTAAAATCCACTTCAAGGTAGGGGTGAGCAGGCTTCTAGTTAAAGCTGGTCTGGGTCAGTCAATTCAAGCTGAGATTCATGTTCACTATATTCTTGGATCTTAATGGCCATTATAAGATATTTATAGAGAGGAAAGAACTCATGGTCACTTAAAGGACAAGTATTCATCAGAAAACCTAAAGCAAATATCAAAGTGAGATGGCTATTCAAAAAATATTATATTAAAAAAGGAATCTATTTATGCAACCTTTTTATCATTGCTTACCAGTTTTTGGTCAAATTATAAAATTTTATTAAGTACATGCTTGTGGAGTCAAAAAACAGATGGCTGCAAATACAGCAAACTTGGCTTTCCTTTTGTACATGCACATACACACAGACATAAATATATCTAAAAGATAAGTTGAACATATAAATAAAGTCAAACAGGTCAGCTATCAGACCCATTGTCACACTCCCAAATTTACAAAGAAAAAGAAAAACAGGTTACTGCAAAATTTGGTCATCTTAACTGGCAGTGCGCATTCTTTTCATTCTGAATCTGACCTCCAAGAATAAAACCAGGGAAAGGCACCTCCCTCCCAGCTGCCTGAAAATAGAACCCCATCAATGTCAAAGACAAGGCAGTGCTGTAAGAAATGCGGGCATCTGCCTTCCCTGCCTCTGGTGGGAAAAGGGAATACCATTCATGAGGAAACTGGGAACAAAACAAAGATAGAAGTTTCATCCTGTCAGGCTGCATCTTGAGATGAAGAACTGATCAATAAGGTTTGCTTAATGTGGTGAATAAGGAGTGACTGAGGAAAACAGTAACAGCTGTTCATGGACACACAAGGATAAATCAGACACTACACTGTACCTTGGAGGGTTATGCCCACTTAAAAAAATTGTCATCTTTCTGCCATGATTCTTTGGTCTCTTTCAGTCTCGTAGGACACTAGGATATTTCTTTTTAAGGGCCTGTGCCAATCTGAAGTTTGCCTACCGTGAGCTAGCACAGTTCACTGTAGAATTAAAAATCAGGAGCTGACATGGCGAGACTAGTTAAATTCCACAGACTGATTTAAATGATGAGAATTCTATTATTTCAACACATATAAGAAGTATTCTTTAGATCTCTGTGAAAATCAGCCAATGCCACTAGCAGGCAGAGAACTGTCAGTTTCTCAAGAAATAGATGTGCCTACAAATTGTTTACAAATCAACATCTAAAGCTTATGCTAAGGTTTCTAAGTCAATCTCTGAACACTTAGGACATACCTAAAACAAATTCAACTATAGCTTATTCATGGAATCTTTTAAGCAGTTATAACTGCGGAAAAATATACTTTTGTCACATGAAACAATAAAGTGTTTCCATCATTTTGGCTGGAATGAGATTCAAATAAGTAGAGGCTAAGTAAAAAGAAAAGGAAACAGCCACAAATAAAACAATAATAAATTTCAAAAAGCCATTTAAATGTAAGCTTCATTGAAAGGGCATATGCCAATAGGCATACATCGACAACATCAACTGGTTTGTTAAAAAGCAGACTGAAAACAAATTCTGATATCTAAAACTTCTAGCAATATAAATGGTCAGATTCAAAGAACCGGGTGCACAAGAGGAGGCAGGGTGCCTGGAAGTGGGGCTGCAATAGTCCCACTGGTTGCATTTGCATTCTCCAAAAGATCTACTTGCAGTTTGAAAAATGAAGCTTAATGTCTATATTCCTCATAATAAAGGCCAGTTTTGAATTACAATTTTTCAGAAGGCTACCAAGAAAAATCAGTAATTTTCTCATAAAACATAACTTATTTCTCATTTCCTTAAATGTCTTCAAGAGGCTGTAACTTCAGTGAAAACAAAGTTGCTCCCCAAAATGAACTAGTATAAGGTTGTCTCCATATGAAACACACGACCCATTGATGCAAAGCACAAGAGGAATGCAGTGTTAGCTTCACAGCCAGAATCCCGTTATTATTCTGATTTCTCTGCCTAATTCTTTGCCTGGTATTCTGAGTTAAGGAGTCACCTTCATTTTGTTGAGCATGTATACATTAAACTTGCGAGCTACAGAGGTTTCTTACTTGATAACTCATGTTTCAATGTAATGAGCATGCATACAGACTCAGCTGTGAGTTAAAAAAGTTTATCACCTCACCTGTCATATTACAGTACACAAGAAACGGTCTCAAGGGCCCACTTCCATCTGAATCAATATTGTAAAAGCCTGAAGTGTTCCCTCTGTGCTTATAGGCTTCACATGATTGCTCATAGATGGCTGTAAAAGAGCACATTCCATCACAGATGTAATGGCATAATTTTACATTTTATTCAGGGAATTAAAAAAAAAGTGCGTGGAACCTGTCAATGGGGAAAAGAAGTTGTGTGTGTTCACTGCTAAAGAATACAGAAGAAATCACATAATCAAAACTACACTTTCATTCGAGTTTGTAAAGTATATTTGGTTTTATTTATCTGGGAGATCACAATGGTCATTTTCAAGCATTTTTTTTCCATATTTAAATCTGGAAACTTCAGGAGGAAAGCAGGATGTTTGGGTGTGCAAATGGTTGTAAAAAAAGCCAAAAAATGTGAATGCAAAGGGTATTACTTAAACCCTGGTAATCAGATTTTGAGGAAACAAACACTATACCTCAACCAAATCAGATTTTTGTGGTTGTTGTTGTTGTTATTATATACAACAGAAGGTAGGCAGTGTTCCTAGGTGTTCTGGTTGTTTCCTGACATTTTTTGGCTTTCACACTTATTTTCCTCCATTTTTAAATAGAAGGGCAAATAACTTGTCAAAGACAGCAGTAGAAGAACTAAATACGCAAAGACAAAGTGACAGCTCCTTGGTCCAATGTCATGTATACTTTATATCAGTCAAGGCCTAAAGAAAAGTCTGTAACGACTTCTTTATGATCAAAAACCTGAGAAAAGGGATGTATGAGTCCACCTCTGTACTATAACAGACAGGAACCACTGATGATAATGCCACAGCTAGACCACATGAACCTAACCTCTCCTTTAACCATTATATTGCTATCAAGCAGTCATACTGTTCTGGTCTTTCTTTTCAAAATTGGACTGTGTGCTCTATCAACTATAATCAAAATTTGAAAACACTCTGCCAAAAAGAAAGAGCCATTAGATTCAGAAAAAAAAAAAAGAAGTTACGAGTGCTATACAAGTAAAACCATAACTCCATAATAATTATGAACAATCTGGAAGATTTTGATCTATATAAATTCAGTTTATTTAAATTTTTTTAAAAAGCTATCAAGTACTAGTACAGTAATCCAAAAGAGGTGCTGTTGTTTAAAAAGAAGCTAGTTTTTGAAAGAGTGTGATCTCTGTATTTTTTGCCTGATGGTTGCTGACATTTATGGCAACACTTATCAAAACGATAAACAATTAATTCAGATTGCTTACTCTATGAAGTATTCAGAATGCAAAATTTATGTAATTTTCAAATGGAATTTTGTGGGTCCTTACAGTAAATAGTCTTAGTTAAATTTGAACATGAAAAAAGAGATTCAATTATTCATTAATTGTTTTAAGGAACTTGGTAGTTTGTATAATAATGTTTCAAGATTAGCAACTTATTTCTAGGTTTATAACAAAAAGAATGTTTCTTTGAGAATTGAAGGGGCATTTTTTTCTTTTAAAGTTACACAGAAGTGTGATAACATGGCCAAAATTTATCCTAGGTTCTTGATTTGAAATCATTATTAAAATCACTAAAATCAAGTACGAAGAGTGTTCCATTTTATATCCATAGTTACAGCATTTTATTAATCATAAACAAACATCCTGGAAGACTTTTATAAGTATTTTTGACTATGAGTAAGAATTCAATAACTCTTACATATTATTACGTTTCTCACAGAGTCCTAATCATTCGGAAACCTTGGCCTCCCTCTGTCCTCACAGACATCAACATATGATTTTCCAAACTATAATGAATCAAATCACCTTCATCTTCACTTTGGGCTTGTCATAGTTTCATATTATACATTGTGATATTCAAAAACATCTGTACTATTGGCATCCTTTCTTTGCTACACAAATTTTCTTAAAATTGTATTTTATGCCACTGTGTTCTTTACAATTAAGGCATTACAGGAAAAGTCATGACTGTTGTTAACTCTGTACGAGTGAGATTTAATAGGCAGTCTCTTAAAATCAGTGATTTCTCAAAAAATCCCATGTGTGTAAACATACATTCTTTTCATAAAATCTGCCAACAAGGACTGTATAGATTTTATAAGGACAATTTATAAGAACAGAATTATTTATCTGATCATTAGGGTAGTCTGTGGAATTTTTTAAATTATCTGTAAATTTTCATAAAGATTTCTACTTATTAGAAGCATATAATGAAGGCCAGAGTAATGATTTATTCTGCTTCCCAGAACATGCTTAAAGCAGTACATATGTAGAGCATCTCCTGTGAAATGAGTTAAGTTGCTTTCAATTAGTTTTTTTTTTTTAATTTCTCCTAATCTATTCCCTGATTTAGCAAACTACATAAGCACGTGTTTAGGGCTTGGCATATGATTACCTTTGGACATGAATGTAGTCCCACTCTTTCAGAAAAAAATCAGTATTAATTGTTGTGATGAATAAAGATGAATTAAATACATTTCTAAATGATTTGCTGATTCAGAAAGTGGAATTATATGGATAGAAGAGGATATTACTGACCATCTCATGTAGATCATGAAAAATGGAAAACAGAAGCAGATAAACATTAGAACTTTCAATGAGTTTTTGCTGCTAAATATGTGGAATTCTCAAAGCCTTTCCTTGAACCAACTTATTAATATTTACATTACTTAAAATCCTTCAAATATGAATGATCAGTAAAAATATATATTTTTGTGGTAAAAAAATTAAATCAGAAATAAAATCATAGTCGGAAAACATCTTAGACTTACGAAAGTGGCAAGTAGCTCCCTTGTAACCAGTATTGGCACAGTTGCAGTAAAAGCTGTTCCATGACTGTGAGCACTCACCACCATGTTCACAGTAATTAGGCAAACACCTAAAATGAAAAAACAAAGAGCATTTTCACTCCCTTTTATGTTCATTTACTTGTCACTTGTATTTATCAAGGGATGCAAAATCGTGGAAAAGAAGCAGAAAATTAAGAGGATTTCCCTTCATCTTCCCCACTCTTCCTATTGTCTATAATAAATATATTAATTATGCAATAAACCTGTGAGAACAGAAATAAAGTGTAAGATGCATAATTGTTACTTATTACCATTCAACTATCTGCAGTTCAATACAGATTGATAAACCAATGAAAGATTTACATGCTGATAATTCACTGGTAAGTTTTGCAACTGATAGGATTTCTTCAACAAGATGTGTCACAGCAAAGCAGCATCACAAGAGTTTTCTTTCTATTCATCTAAAGATAATAGAAGAATAATTTTTAAAAAATCACATAACAAATAAAACTGACCAAAAATAGTACCTGAGAGCTATTTCTTATTCTGAAATCATGGTTACTTCCTATTCTAGAAAGAATAAAATATTCAGTATATCAGTTCCATCACAAGAGGTAACTACCAGTAATACCAGTTTTCATTCTGGTGATATGAGCTGAAGAATTTTGGTGTCTTTTTTCTGGATTTAAAATGGTTGACTGCAAAGAAAATTTGCCTGTAACTGCTTAATGGTTAAGACTGCATCACTATACCTAAGTATAAAATTTTCCATGAGATGAAAAAAAGAAAATTTATCTTTTTCATAAACACAGCTGAAAATACATTGAAATAGAGTGGCACGCTTTAACCAATTATTTACTAACTTTTCACCTTAGAAATTAGTTAACATTCTAATTGCAGTGAGTGTATGTGTGTATCCGTGCGTATGTGATACAGCTCAGAAAGTACAAAAAAGGCTTTATTGTTGACATTGACCACAGAAAAAAGAAAGCAGGCCCACTAATATTCACAGGATCTTAAAATACCTTTTAATTCATTCAAGAAATCTTAGGAGGGTATTAAATTAGGATTGTAGAAAGTCCAACAATTCACACATCTGCCTTATGAATAATTCAGGGCCTTTGTACATTCACTCCTCCTGACTCTCAAAGAATTTTATCTTCCTTTCATGTTTCTAAGCAAGGATAAGCAGAAGTTTTCAGAGAAGGAAAGAAAAAAAAAAAAATAGCAAGGAAAGCATAGGTAAAATAAGTGAAGTGATATAGGTCACCTATTTTCAAGGAAATAAGTGATGGTTTTGCCAGTGAAAGAGCTGATCTTGTATTTATTATCTTACAGAATTTATTTCTAAGACAATTCTGTAGATGCTATATGTCTCAATGAGCTCAGGCTTGGAACATAAAAATGAACTTTAGGCACCGAGCTTACAATTACTTTGATATTAAATACTTCATTCAAAGGAATTGTATAAATGTGCATAGTAATAATCTTGGGATAAATGCTTATTTTTCCTTTCTACAGGTATGACTAGTTATCAGATATAATAAATATACATCTCCTCTAACATAACTGTCATTCAGGACTTTCAGTGCATCCTCTGACAGCTGCTCTGCTTGCATGTATTTAATTTATAGTTTTTCTTGTTCCTTTTTGATAAAGACATCATTATCCCAAAATTGTAAGTGATTTACTTGGTCTTTACTTGTATTGACTCCCTGCCCATATTAATTAATCCTCCTAATATTGTTCAGAAGATGAAAAGCTTAGATGCAATTGATGACACTTGAACGAACTTTAGAATTGAAAATAGAATATAATTTAAATCTTTTAATATTAAATTTTACATCTTCCCTCTGTTTCAGAATGTATAATAAAAAGTAGTCACTAGCTACATCAAAGTGAAGTTATAATTACATTATATGCTGAGACCCTACCCAAAGCAAGACTTAGAACAGTGCTTTCTCTGAGGAAACTAATCTTCTAACAAAAATATTTCTAATATTAGAAAAAGTATTTCTAATGCTTCATCGGTAAAAGGTAATATTTGGATTCATCACCATGTCTGCTTAAAACAGAAAAAACCCCAGCTGATTAAGCATTTACCACATATTACTTGATAATACACTTTTAAGTGTATGACATTGGAAAATGATACACGATTTAAAACCAAGGCAGCAGGCTAATACTAATCATAAGCTAATATTCAAAGGAGAACACTGATCCAGAACATGAGTATGCTTTTGATAAAGAAGGAAAAAATAAGAATTTCATATGCCAATTATCTACTAAATACATTTTTTGTACACTATCTGCTTATCATGGTTCCAAAATATGGCTAAAGGATATCTTGAAAAGAATAACTAATTGCTGCAATTGTCATTACTTTTCTTTCTTCAGTCTTCAATTTAAAAAAAAGAAAGAGAAAAATATTTGAAAACTATCCCTGTGTGAGTGCTTTTTTTTTTTTTTTTTTTAACATATAAACCCATTTATTCTGTTTTTTGTACAACACACTGCTGCCAGGACAAGAGAGGCAATAACTCCTGGTAGGCAATCATATGTTTCTGTGTAGAACTTGATGTAATTATGATAGATTCATCTGGTATTCTCTCCTCAGAGACTAAATGTGCTAACTTTGTAAGGCATTTAGAATGACACTGTGTCCTTTAAAGTTATTTTGTCAATGGTTTATGTATAATTAGTAGTTATTAAACCAATATATATTGATAAAGGAGCTGAGAGAAAAGATATTAAGGAGAAATATATGAAGAGAATTATTTGCATGCCAAGAGGTACATGAGCAATGGAAAAAATAAAGATATTATACAAAGAAAAGGCTAAATGAAGGAGCATGGGAAGAGCAATGATTGGAAAGAGTCATAATAATTTAAGCATAAGAGAAGGAATTGTTCAGTTTATGGAACTGAGAAAACAGAAAATAGGCAAATGGTAGGGATTTTTTTGTTTAAAAAGAACAGGTTAATAAATTATATCCCAATGAATAAATGCATGATTAACAACCATCTGTCAATAAGGATTGTAAATCTGATAAAGAATACACTATGTATGTTAAATGTGTTTATATATATACATGAGGTAAAGAATGGACTCAATTATTTTCAGTTTATTTACTAGTGCATATAGATTCAGATCACTATGCAAATGGTAATTTTTATTTGTGTTCATGCACTTTGAATGTATAAAACTATTACATTTAGTGGTCCATTGTTTCTACTTCAAAAGCCATCAATAACTCCAGAATTCGGGTCACGCTCCACTATTTGGAATTGGAGATGCAAAGACTCCCATAAAGACTCCAGGACAAAGAGGTGGTTTGTTTGCCCTCAGCTGTAGAGGGGATATCTACCATCGGGAGCACAGTGGCAAAAATGCTGATTACTTTAGCTTAGGGCAACCAAAGACATGTGGAAATCATTGTAGGAAGAAAATATTTTCTCTCAAACAAAATGGTGCAGAAGATGATACAAGCTACCTATTGGAAATTGGTTAATACATGTAAGCAATTTTAATGTTGGCAAAGAAGAATGTATCTTATCAACTGGGATTTATGCTGAGATGTAGAATTAGTTTGATAAAAAGAAACCTAAATTTTGTTCCAGATGATAAGCTGCAGATATCGAATGGAATGAGACTGTGTGAGGAAACTGGAAAGAAACAGTCCCTGGAGCAAGCTAGCACAAGACGAGAATGGCTTTTTAAAACCAGTTTGTTTTGAAATAAAAGATAATGAGTGTAATGAAATTGATGAAAATGGGTGGATTAAATTTCTATTTTATAAGTTAGGAGGACATATGGTAAGCATGCTGAGAGCTGAAAACCAAACCTGGTTTTGAAGTGCAAGAAAGGTGCAATTGTCAAGATAGAAGAAGAAACAAATTAGCATTAGCAAATTTTAGAGAAAACCAAACCAAACAGACAAAAACCTTCCATAAAGACTTTTTTTTTTTCCCCATTGGTATCGTTGGTCATAGGAAACCACACATAATTTTAATGAACTATGAGAGTAACATAAACTTAAAAAGGGTTAATACAGTGTCAGAAAGTAATAAAAACACTTCGAAAAAGACTGTGGCTGGGAAGCTTAAGTGGCTTGCACAAGTTCATACTGAAAAAAAACCAGATGGCAGTGGTATTGACATAAAATAAAGATGGTAACTGTCTTCATACGCTATAAAAACTCAGCAAGATAAAAATATGAGGAAGGGCTATATATAAACCTAACCTCTTTAATGCAGTGCTTAAAACCAACAAAAAAGCTATCAAAGGGTAGGGTGCAGTTCTGAATAAACTGAACTTGGACTAAATAAGAGACAAATGTTATGATATTTGGAATACTGTAAATAATGCTGGATTTCTATATACTGAGATTCACAGAGTGACTTTATACATATTTATACACATAAACTTCTTTTTAAAAAAACACACTTACACACTATGGCCATTCAAAAGATGAAAGGAACTGAAATCACTACATGTAAAAATGTACCATCTTCCTTTAAAAATTTGGGTAACACACCTCTGTGTTCATGGAGGAGGAGATGGTTCCTAAACCACAGCTCTGAGATGAGCATTTTGAGAGATCCTCAGTTACAATGTACATTGAAAAATCATGGTAAATCAGAGACAGAAATTGGCATCAATTATATTATGAGGCAATTTGGTGATGTTTTCCACTGATAATCTTGCTTAGATCTCCTTTAATGTGTTTGACTAAAGAATATGCAGGTCGCCACATTATGTTCTTTTGACCTGATTCTGTTCCTGATAGTGTCTCTTTACTACAAGCAAAAAAAAAAAAAAAAGGAAGCAGTGTAGTGGAAGTGAAGTTCAATTCCAGAGCTGAAAAACCAACAGTGATACAGTGCTTTAAAAGCTGGAAGGAAGTGTCATGAGGTCTATCAGAGAGGAGAGGAAGGAGATAGTGAAAGAAGTTTGAAAAGTGAGAAAATGAGTTGAAAGGAGTAGGGTGTGAGAAAGCTAAAAAGAAACATAAATGTATGCTGCATCCCAAATACAAATCCCTAACAAGTTATATGGTAAAGTTTTGACTCAGGCCAAACTCTGTTCTGTCATATGTCTGTCACACTTACTGCCTACTACAAAATCAGTATTAACTCAGTAAGGGATAAATTAGCACAAAGAATGAAATACATGCAACTGTATATGTTCTTAAAAAATGATAGATGTAGAAAGATTAGTTAGAATACACATTACATTCTAATTGAAAGGATCACATTGTAGGCAGATTTTTTAGCCTCCTTTTGGAGGTTTCTCTCTGTAAACTGTTATGACCAATTAGGTAAAGAGCTAGTATTATTTTTGTCTTTGATCTGCAAGATGTTGTGACTTTCTTAAAAATAATAACCTGGATAGATGTACACTGTGTTGTCTCTATGAATGGAAAGCAAGTCACAGAAATATGTCTGTGTAGCTGAACCTGAAATTGGCTATGGTCTTGAAGCAGATATCTGCCTACACTGTTTTCCCCAAAGACAGCAATTTTTAAAAGCCTTATAATTCAAAGGCCAGAGTTTTTAGACCAAAAGGCAAATTTTGAGGACTAGAAATTTAGGGGGTGGGCGAGGAGTGTTTAGAAGCACATCTTTCTCCTGCCTGTTGTGTCATTTCAGCACAGCCTTTCAGCTTGGACCAAGGCCACCATTTCTGGATTAAAACAGACTTTGCGTAGATGCCATGATTGCATTGTCCTGAGTATACAGCAGAAAACCTTTCCTTCCATTGTCTATCTGTGTGTCTGCTCCCTCTCTTCCCAACAGTCTCTGCCATTCTGCAACACCCCTTTTGGCTCGTCCTCTGCCTTCTCCATACTGAACTCCAGCAATGTCCTTCTGTTGAACATTTCTGTTTCAAGCAAGGTATTCAGTCTCTCCTCCCTGCAGAGGGAGCCACTTCAACCAGTCACTCTCTTTTAGATAGATGCTAATACCATCTATTGCAACTTATGAGATTAGTTCTGACCATAACCTAAAAAAGATTGCTCACTCACTGTGATGAATACTATCTACTGTGTTTCTGGATGGGTAGAATATGGGAAGCAGCAATAACTTCTAAGAACATAACATTTCAAAGGGTGAATGGGACTACATAACACAGGAGGGTGTGGGTATCTATAGCTTTACTTGCAAAGAAAGTAAGATATTTAAAATTTGTTGGAAACATCAAATAATTTTAACCCCAGTTACTCTAATTTTATTCGCAGTTCGTGGAAATCTAATTGCTGTGCTATGTATACTGCATTTATTCTAGACTTTTGAATTCTTACAAAAGAAGCAGCATGCCATTTTGTAAGCATTCTGTTCTTTGTCATCAAGTCAGTATTGGAAACAAAACATTCAAATAAATAAATAAATGAGTAAATATTATTTTCTTACCTGTCTATAATGCCACATAAATCTATCTGAAGGTCACTGAAATTGCCAAAAACATTTTGCTGAACTGAGATCATATCCACTGCTTTGTTACCAATGGAAATGAGTCGCATGCATCCTTGAAAGCCACCAAATGAAGTATTACATTCAGAAATGTTTCCACTGCTAGGGCAGCCTGAAAGAAGCATAAAACCTGGAGCTGAAAAAAATATTTTATTGAAAAATTTATATATTCCAAAAGTAGACTGAATGTTGATAATCTCCAGGTGTTGTAAACTTTGTGGGTAGAAGACTTTAGCCAGAAGTTCTTCTGATTAGGCATGGTGGTGCAACTGTAAAGAAATACTTCTGTGCATTCTTACTGGTTTTAAAGCATATGCAAAAGCATCATCAAAAATTTGGGTAAAGGATAACCCAAGCAGCAGTTCCAAAGCAATGAATGGAATCAAGATGTGAACAGATTGACTGACTGACCTTAGTCACAAAATGTTAAGTTACAATACAAGGTGCACATGATTTAGACAAGTTTTAAGTCACAACTGAAGTAAAATAAGACAAAACTTAGTTAGTAAGTACAGTGATTTTAATTTAAGCTGTCCAGAAATTCTGGAAAGTACTGAAGACAATTTCTTGATGCAGGTCGTCAATGACTCAACTAGGAGAGATGCTCTGTTGGACCTGTTACTTGTAGACAAGGAAGAAATGGTTGAAAATGAGAAGATCAAGGGCAGTCTTGGTTACAGCAAACACGAGGCTGTGGACTTTAGGATCCACAGAAGAGAGCAAGAAAAAAAAACAGAATTACAACCCTGGACTTCAGAAGAGTCAATGATGGTCTGTTCATGACCTGTTTTAAGGATCCCATTGGAAATCACCTTGGAGAGCAAAAGGGTTGGATATTTTTCAACAAAAACCTCTTTGCAGCATAACAAAAGTCCATAGCGATATCAAAATAGTTAAGCAAGTCTGGCACAAAGCCTCCAAACATAAACATGGAGCTCCTAAGTGAATGCAAACACAGAAAGAAAGTACACAAAAGGTGGAAGTAGGGACATCCAATTTGGAGGGGAATACAAAGACATTACCTGCATGTCATGGAATGCAGTTAGGAAATCCAGACTTCAGGTGGAGTTAAAACTATCAAGGAAGGTGAAGTGCAACAAAAAGGTTTCTATAGGTACAAGAGTAGCAAAAGGAAGTCCAAGGAGATTATGGGTGCACTACTCCATAGGGCACGGGACCTAGTGACAAAGGTCTTGGGAAGAACTGATTTGTGCAAGGTCTTTTTTCTTCAGTTTTCACTGGTAAAACTAATCCTTAGGCTTGCCATGTTCTAGCAGAGTATGAAGAAGGGAAGCAGTACCCACAATAAAGGAAGAGAGTCCAAGGGGCACCTGAGGGTGCTGCAGGAGCTGGCCAATGTCATTGCAACAATTGCCATTGTCATTGTGAAGCCATATCATTTTAATCCTCAAAAGGGCTTAGCAATTTGGTGAGCTTCTTGATGACTGGAGAGGGCAGATGTTACACCCATCTTCAAGAAAAGCAAGAAGGAAGGCACAGGAAACGAGACCAGTCAGCCTTACCACAGTCCCTGGCAAGTTCACAGAGCAAATCCTCTTAGCAGCCATTTCTAAACATGTGAAGGACAAGAACGTAACTGGGTAACTTTAGCTTCAAGGCTAAATCGTGCCTGACAAATCTGTTTTCTTTGCTGAGGTGATGGGCACTGTGGACAAAGGGAGAGCAGTATGCTGCATACCTTGACTTTAGCAAAAGCCCTAACAGTTTTCTATAGTCTCCCTATCACCAGATTGATGAGATATGGGTGGAATAAGTGGACAACTGATGATGTAAAGTTCAGCTGATGGTCAGTGAATAGAGGTTCCTTCAGAGATCAGTACTCAGAACTATGCTGTTTAATGACTTCATGCTGTTTAATGACTTCATAAATGACCTGGATAACAGGACACAGTGCACTTTCAGCAAGCCTGTGACTGATACCAAATTGGGGGCAGGGATGAAGTGTTGGAGGGCAAGGCTGCAACACAGAAGTACCTGGGCAGGCGGGAGAAATAAGCTGACAGATACCATGAAGTTCAGTAAGAACAAGTTTAAGTCTTTAATCTGAGATGGAACAAGTACCTGCAAGCATCCAAGCTGGAGGATAACTGTCTAGATCCATAGAGAAAGGCCTGGGTTCCTGATGGCCAACAGGTGGACCATGAGGCAGGAATGTACCCTTGCAGCACAGAAGACCAATGGCATTCTGGGCTGTATTACCAAAAGCACAGCCAGCAGATCTGGGGAAGTGGTTCTTCCCTCTCTGTGGCACTTGTGAGACCACATCTGGAGTCCTGTAGTTCTGGACTCCCCAGTACAGGAAAGACATTGACATCCTGGAGTGAGTCCAGCGGAGGTCTCCAAGATGGCCAGGGACCTGAATGCACAGGCTGTATGAAGAAAGGCTGAGAGAGCTGGGCCTGTTCAGTCTTAAAATGAGAAGATAAAGTTATCTGGTAAGATGATACAGAGAAGATGGAGCCAGACTTTTTCCAGCAGCGCACAGCGATGGGACAAGAGGCAAAGGACAAAACTGAAAAATGGCAAATTCTGATCAGACATTAGCAACAAGTATTTTTAGCATGAGGGTGGTCAATATGAGAACAGTTTGCCCAGAGGATTTATGAGAATTCCATCCTTGGAGCTGTTCAATGTTTGAGTGTTTACAACCCTGTACATCCTGATCTAATCAGACTTGTTTAGAACAGAGAGCTGGGCTAGACAATGTCTGGATGTCCTACCCAACCTATGAATAACATTCTGTAAGTATCTAATACTGTGGTTTGTCTATTGTGTTACTGATCCTAAAATGCCTTGTTCACTGATTGCCAATTAATTAAACATCGTTAATAAATCAATAAATTGCTTTGAACCTGATTTGATTTAAACGATGTCCATTGAGCAGTTTTTTCCAGTGGCAGCTGAACACTGCATGACAAAATATGCCTAAATGTTTTTTTCTTTGGCTTTCTTCCAAAGGGTAATATTGCTTCTGGAATGATGCACAAGGGCCATTCTTTGATCTTAGTCAAACAGTCCTGCATTCTGGTTCACAACATTCAAAGACCTTCTTGTTTCGTGATGTTAGGAAGCAGTAACTTTTAAGACACTTCTCTATTCCACAGAACTAATGGGTACTTTCTGAAGTCCTGTAAAGACAGTGCAGAGGTTTACCATACAGGAAGCAAAGTGACAGCGTAAACTAGTAAATCTATTCAAATGAGTGTACAACAACATAAATAATATAGATATGTTTTTAAGAAGGATACAATAGAAAATGAACTAAAACTGAAATGAAACAGGTAAATAAATTCTCAGTGTCCTTTACTCTGGTGAGGAAACAAACTGTTCAAAACGGTTACTACCTTTCTAAAGGAAAATGTTTATTATCTACTTGGTATATTGCTTTAAGAACAACAAATCCATGGACTTCCAAAAGTCCAAATAGGAGCACAGTAAATTTTCAGCACCACACACAGTTACACAAATCAACTACAGGTCTAACCACATTCTTTACAGCATTCTACAATAAAATGGTAAAATAAATTCTGTCATTTCTGGTGAAAAATCTGACACTCATTTGAGAATGAGATACTTCCAGTGGAGTTCATATGAAAAAAAAAAAAAAAAAAAGCCGAAGAAGGCAGAAAAAGGTTATTTCTTTTACACTTAGCTATTCTATTCTACAAAATTGTTTCTTAGATTTTTTTCTTGGTGTTGTCTTCTAGTACTGTCAGAGAAAAGGCAACATCATTAATATTAATGAAATTGGGATTCCTTATAATTGTGGGCTGGATATTAAAGACAGGAAGAAATCCTTTAATAATGAGATTCAACCTATATGCTTATTGCAATATTAAAAAAACTCTTTTTTGCCCATATAGTTGCAATGAGATATTATTTCAAGAACTGAGAGAGGTCGTATAACCTTGATGATAATGTGTCTAGAAATTGTGCTGACATAACGCTAAATTATTTTCATGTTTATTACACATTTTCCCAGCTAGGCATACACATTTCTTGCATACTTTGTATTCATTAAAACAAGCAAACTAACCACCATGTCCCCAGGACACCTCTCCTGGAAGGCTGATGTTCATGTTTTAACAACCAGCATATAGAAACACAGTAAATATTCATATGAACTTAGAAAGTAAGTCAAAATGCATTGTCTGCATTTTGACAGTGGTATATGACATAAAATTTTAATAAATTATTTTCTAAACTCAGAAACCTTCTACTACTTTTCCCCAAGTTTGTATGACATGCACTAGCCGCTGATTTCAGCTATAGAGCTGAAATCAGAGAAGCTAAGGGGTGGGTATGCAGTTAGTAATTTCAATGTTCTTGGAATTAATTTGCTCCTTCCACCCCCTAAAAGATAAATAGAAATGTCCTTGTACAACTTAATTGAATATACAGTTATTTGCAACTGCTCATATCCCTCCTGATCTGTTCACCTGTGCCTTCAACCCTGCAACAGTGTGAATCACCGAATCAGAGATGTGGGAACCTGAAGCATAGAAGGGGGGGAAAAAAAGTCTTCTGGTTACTCAAGGCCAATATTCTGCCCTTTTAATTATCAGTTAGGTCAAGGGGTATCTTTAGTAGAGAAGGCTAAATGCCAGATATGAAAAGTCATATGGATGCTCATGTAGCAGTTCCTATACTTACAGTCTGCTTGTAAGCGTGACATCTATTTACAACCTGTTGTTTCGAGGGAACTGATCTGTGGACAATGACTTGGTCCATACTCATTTAGGGGTTTTTATACATTTTTCAATTTTCTCAGAAATCTGAGAACTGTTAATAAATAGTTCAGTCATGAATTCCTAAGCTACTAAGTGATGAAGCATTAGGTTAGTGTTGAATAATGCTTTCAGATAGTTTAACATTGCTACTGTGTAGTGCATGTCCAGCCGATTTCCTGCTCAACTCTATCAGTAACCATGTATGTGATAAATGACAAAGCCACTTGGTGACAGATAATTGTCAGTATTCCTAGAGAAATGATGATATCTAAACATAAATTTTAGGCATAAGTTATATTGTCCAAACATAGGAAATTTGTGTCACTCTGGTAAAAAAAATTAAAAAATTAAGAGTGTGTATCATGTGAAGAGGATATTTGCACAAGTAAGTAAGCATTCACTTAAGGTGAAAACCTGAAGTCCTCCCAGTGGAAGATTCTCACAAAAAATTCATTTAGCAACACAAGTGTGCACAAAAAAGACCTTTGTGTGTCTGTCTGATTGTCAGCCAGGCTGTATTAAATTATCAGAGCATGATACCAGAAAAAGATGTTCTAAAATGTGACCAAGGATTTAGAGTGTTAATTTATTCTACCCAACATTATAAAATTTTAAGGAAACAAAAACTGAAAAAGGTCATAGCAGCACCTGAAAACTAGATCCTTTGAGAGATATCCAAGCTAAGCAAAGAAGACTTGAGGCAAGCCAAATAATTCTCACCATTTGATTAGATATGTCAGGAAAAAAATTATGTTTAACTGTGGGATATTGCTAGCATAAATAAACAACATATTTCACCTCCAAAGTAGAAAGCATCTCCTGAATAAATTTGCAGAGGTATGGAGGCATGAGCAGATGAGGTCACTTCATTGTCCACTATTACACTGATACGATTCCTTTTGACAGAGAATGATACAGAATGCCACTGGCCATTATTTAATCCAGCACCTGAAAGGAAAAGAAAAAGCAAAATGGAGTATGAACATCCATTATTTGTTATACTACCTGAATATTATAGGCTTGGAAGGAGGAGAGACTGGTAGTGCAATCATAGCCCACATCAAAATTCCAAGTGATAATGAAAAGAAGAAAAAATATTAATAAAGAACACAAATGTCTCTGTCCCTTCCCTTGCTTCACATCCGATAAAGAAACAATAAAAGTACTTCAGTGAATAAGTCTTACTGTTGTAATAGTCCTAATTATTAGTAATACATCCATTTGATGTAGTGACTATGAAAAGTATCCTCCCAATCTGAGGAGGTTACCATTAAGATATCATTGTGATGGCTGATACAGTATTTTACACATAATACACATTTTTGCTGCACTATTACAAAGGATTTCTTCATCTTTTAAAATTAAAGGTATCCATTTTATTGCAACCCAGTAAAATAGCAAAATCCTGTAGATGCTAAAAGCTTCAGCAACTGTCATGTCAATGTTGCAAGATTATTCTTCTTTCAGTTGTCTCCTTTATTGGAAATGTATGGGAAAATTTTCTGAGCATTTAGCCTCTAACACCAATGTACGTTACCTCCGGCTATGTAGGTGTAAGGTGCCACAAAGCAATAAGCCTAAAGCCCTGATTCTGGAAAGCACTTACATATATATATTGAAATAAATTTTTTACAGGGCAGTATGTAAGCACATTATTATCTTTAAGAAGTACTTTAAGTCAATCACATTCTTGAATGTTCTTCAAAACAGAGATACTTCTTTTGGTGAAGAACAAAGAATACAACCTTTGAATTATGTAAAGTCTTTTCTCGACTGCAGAGTGTGTATGATTTGTGATCTGTGATTTCCCTCTTGAAATTTCTTGTATTTCAATACTCATCTCTAGAATGTGTTGTATATTTTTCCTGGTTTCAGCTGGGATAGAGTTAATTGTCTTCCTAGTAGGTGGTACAGTGCTATGTTTTTGAGTTAGGTGTGAGAAGAATGTTGATAACACTGGTGTTTTTAGTTGTTGCTAAGTTGTGTTTATACTAAGCCAAGGATTTTTCAGCTTCTCATGCCCAGCTAGCAAGAAGGCTGGAGGGACACAAGAAGTTGGGAGCGGACACAGCCAGGGCAACTGACCCAAACTGGCCAAAGGGGTATTCCCTACCATGTGATGTCATGTCTAATACATAAACTGGGGGAAGTAGAGGTGGGGGATCACCGCCCAGGGCGTCAGTTGGTGGGTGGTGAGCAATTGCATTGTGCATCATTTGTATATTCCAATCCTTTTGTTATTACTATTGTCATTTTATTAGTGTTATCAATATCATTATTAGTTTCTTCTTTTCTGTTCTATTAAACCGTTCTTATCTCAACCCATGAGTTTTATTTCTTTTCCCGATTTTATCCCCCATCCCACCAGGTGGTGGGTGGGGGAGGAAGTGAGTGTGTGGCTGCATGGTGCTTAGTAGCTGGCTGGGGTTAAACCATGACAATGTTCTAGAGAAACAGCTCACCAGTTAACTGAGTAGTTAAAACAGAAGGAAAAGAAATAAAAATAGAAAGATCAGAAGGTTCAAATAGCTAAATTACATTGTAACTAGGAAACATATATTGTTAACTACTCCAGTCTAAACACAGGATCAGCATACAATCAAGAGAAAAATCTTAGAATTGCATTATAAATTTAGATAAATTAACATCTAGAAAATCTCTCTAATGTATTTAATATAATATTAGTCTTATACACTTTTTCTATTATTTGTTTCCTTACTTGAACCACTGGATTTATTAGGGACTGCAAAATAAGAAAACTTAAATATTTTGCTTTATCCCCAGCTTCAGTGGAATTATATGAAAGCTATGGCTAACAGATCTTCTTATCTTTGTGTTGCACTTTCAGGAACAATTCACCTTTCTATTATAACAGCAGAAAGCACAGGGTTGCAGTCACATGTTTTCTGATACCATTCTAGCATTACTTATTTGGTTGCAATCTTCTTGAGAAGTGGCATTTGAGTTTGCTAATCAAAGCAGTACACTTACAGTTAGAGTAAATAATTACATCTATGAGTAAATAGGTGTTTTTTCTACTTCTGTAAAACTCCATATTCATGATATTTATAGAGATAGACTTTTTACTAAAATAAAAATTGGAAACCTTATACCACACAATATAAAATAGTATTAATGCTATTACATCTGGCTACCAAAAGGTCGCATGTAGAGGGGTAATCTTTTGGTAACAAGGATTTACATAGTCCTACAGGCAATGTGGAGGGAGTGACTAGAGTTTCCCTATGTTTTCAAGATGTCCAACTGCTGAAGAAGCCCCCTTGTACAGGTGGCAGCTATTATAACTTAGAGCAGCCTTCAGGCTGATGTATTTTATGTTAAGGCTGGCATAGTATTGAGCTGAGGATCAAGAAAAAGCCTTGAAGCCTAGCTATTTTGGCTCTACTTGTATTTTGGCTAGATAATACAATGTGTAACAGACATTTAAAAAACAGAGTAGATAAAGCATCAGAAAAATATTATTGCTGTCTTGCAATATCATGGGTATAGATGAGTCACACTATGTAATGAAGTTTCTAGACTTAACAAGTATTATTATTTATCTCTCCTATTTTTTTAGTACTATTTTACAGCAAGAAATCATCAAATATATCAAAAGTTTTTACTAACTTCAAATAAAAATCAACAAATAATAACAAACAAATAAAGCATCCTTAGGTCTTTTGTACCACTGTGAACCTCAGTGAACTATAGTCTTTCATCAAAGAGATAATGGGTATACTAAAACAAAGAATATGAATAATGTATTTTTTAAAGCACAGAAAATTAAGTCTGAGAAAGTTTTTTTTCCCAATTCCCAATAGTACAATTAGTTTTCTTCTATAAATTATTGTAGGATTATCCTGTAATAAGAAACTAAATTATAAAATATATATAGTTTATAATGCCACTTGTTACACTGTGTTTTTAAGATTAGCTATTTCAGAAAATAGTTCTTAAAAAAGGTTTATTTCCCTACTCACTTATTTTCCTCTTTCTAGCCTCCATCCACAGCTAACAAAAGCTCCAGCTTCTTTCACTTCATCTCTAAGATGAAGCAAGGAGTTTCTTTATTTGTAGAGGTACTTGAAGTGAATGATATTTTCCTAAATCACATCTCTGCAATATGCTATCTTTTCCTTTAGTAATCAGAGAATCAGAGAATCACAGAAAAGTTTGGGCTGGAAGGGACCTTTAAAGATCATCTAGTCCAATCTCCCTGCCATGTGCAGGGACTTCTTTTACTAGATCAGGTTGCTCAAAGCCATATACAACCTGACCTTGAACACTTCCAGGGGTGGACATTTAAATCTAACCTCTTTCAGATTAAAACCATTACCCTTTGTCCTATCACTACAGGCCCTGAGAAAAAAAAAATCTCTCCATCCCTATTATAAGCCCCCTTTCAAGTATTGAAAGGCTAAAATAAGGTGTCCCCAGAGCCTTCTCTTCTCCAGGTTGAACAACCCCAACTCTCTCAGTCTTTTTTCATAAGAGAGGTGTTCCAGCCCTCTGACCATTTTTGTGACCCACTACTGGACCCACTCTAACAGGTCCATGTTTTTCTTGTGTTGGTAACATCAGATCTGGATACAGCACATGAAGCGGTGTCTCATGAAAGTGGAATAGAGGGGCAGAATCACCTCCCTCGACCTGCTGGACATGCTTCTTGTTATCCAGCCCAGCATACAATTGGCTTTCTGGGCTGCAAGCACACATTGCCAGTTCACATCCAATTTTTCATCCACCAGTATCCCCAAGTCCTTCTCCTCAGGGCTGCTCTCAATCCCTTCATCCCCAGCCTGTATTGATGCTGGGGGTTGCCCTGACCCAGGTGCAGGACTTTGCACTTGACCTTGCTGAACTTCATGAGCTTCACATTCACATACTCCTCAGGTCTGCCAAGGTCCCTCTGGATGGCATACCTTCCCTCTGGTGAATCAACTCCACCTCTCATCTTGGTGTCATCAGCAAACTTGCTGAGGATGTACTCAATCCCACTATCTATGTCACTACTGAAGGTATGAAATCTAACAAATTCTGTAATTTCATTTCACTTGTTGCAAGGAACATAGCTTTTAATTCTTAGTTTTACATCCTGCTTCAGTAACATCTTGTTCTGGTGAGAAAACCATACTCCAAATATTGCAAAATTTGACTGTCAAGGTAGGTCAGAGAACGCCCTAACATAAAGGAGGAGATTGAATGAATCACTGAAGTAGAAAATTTTTTTGGTTACTGGAAAATCAATTACATGAATTTTGCACATTTTGGTTTGTTTACCTTAGTTCATCATACTGACCTACTAAATGATTTTGGGATGGATATTTTATCTCCTCTTCATACAGGCTGGCATGATTAGAGATGATAAATGTTGTTCATCTAGCTCAAGTTAAGACTTCCCAAAAGTCCTTTTCATTTAAGTCTGGGGACTGAGGAATGCCTTTGTGGGAGCACAAAACACTCCTGAGAAAAGAGCTCATTGTAGCCCTCAAATTAAAAACCTTAAATTCACATTTGCTGGTGCAAAGCCATGGAGTGGTATAACATACAAATATTGGACGCCAATGGACTGCTAACATTTCCATTCCATCTGAAAATTATATTGTCTGGTGCTCTAATAGGAATTTTAAAAATGCTTTATCAGAAACAAGTAAGGAAAAAGCAATTGAACTTTTAGAGCATAATAAGGTAGCTATTAAACAAGATATCCATTTATTCTCATTAGTAGTACCTCCATCATTTTAATATCTAAGTACACAAAAAAGGTCTGTGGGAGGTCTTGCAGAACACTGACATCCAAACTTAGGAACACATATAAAAATCCAATGTATATAGCTTATTAGGAGATCAGCGAGAAACAAAAAAACTAGTTTAGAGAAAGTAATTTATAATTAGTCTGAAGTATAACCACCAAATGCAATGATTGTTAACATCATTTAATTAAAAGCTGCATAGAAAGACAGGGTCATATGAAGAAACTGAGTAATAAGATCTCAAACATTTATAGCTTGCAGAAGAGGCTACAAAGGAAAGACATTAAGCAACCGTTCTGTAAAAGAAGGATACAGCTTATTATAACTTAATAATTCATGAATTAGCATGCCATTCTCCTCGTTTTATATAGTAGAAGAAATTTTTTAAAAAAACACATTATAATTTAAGAACTTTGCACAAAGAAATATGCTCTGATTTAATTTTCAGATATCATGTGTTTGTGTGTGAAAGTCAGGTCATAAGTCCTTGCCTGTAGGGAACAAACCTGTCCAGCCATCCATAATTTAATTACTCAATCTGAAAAAGCAGACTTGAATTGCTTCAGTGAGTGTAACAATAAACACTTCAAAAACTCAAGAAAAAATTCCCCATATGGTTTTGTTACAGAACTTTTTTCTCGGTAGAGAATAAGATGTTTTTGCAGTAGTTTCTTTCTTCACAAAGACAAATGCAATCCCTCCTGTTAGACTTCATGAAGAGTAAGCTTAACATAGCACGAGTACATTAAATTCTGTTTCAGCATAGACTGCCAAGATTTATTTAGGGGTGTTTCAGCTAATATGTTGTGTATTGTGTTGCAACTTTGAAATTGAATAAATTGCTCTATGTGCAAGTCTACAACTGTTAAAAGTGCCACCGCCTTCAGCTGGTCTGTTAAAATGATGCTGCATGGCAATAGTTTCTTTAACATACATCACCTAATTGAACTGCAATTGAAATAGCTCCTAGAAAGCCAAATTCATCACTGTTAACTACATACCACTGACATTCTTACTAAGGAATTGACATTTTCAAATGGTGAGCCTAGGGAAACCTCTTGTCTTTAAAATGGTACTCTTTGTGCATCAGTTATTTCAGATTATAACAAATACCAGGGCTGATCCTATTATCACCCACAGAAACAGGATCAAAGTATTTATGTAAATTTCAGCATTATCCGTGGTCATTACTGGCTTACAGTCTTTTCCTGAATTAAAATAATCAACTGTTTAAAATTTTACTTTTAATCATTATACACCTGTAGAAACATAATGAGCTCCAGTTATGTTTAACTTTTTCTTTTTTCTTTTTCTTTTTCTTTTTTTTTTTCCCTTCAAAGGAATTTTCATTTTGTACAAGGAATTGAAGTAAGGAATCAAATCTAAAAGAAACAGGGGCACAGAACTAAGATTAAGGAGGCCTCATCTTCAAATCCTGTGGCTGTTTCTTTGTTCTGCTTGGCTCTGCTTTGCTCTCTTTCTCTCCGTTACACTGCCAAGCACATGATTTGTGAACATTTTAGGTAGCTGATGCTTATTTTGTGTTTGTACTGATTAAAACATTTTTATGAAGTTTTCTCCCTCTTTTATGTAATTTTTTTAATTCTGTGGGGTACAAAAGAGATTTGGAGGCTTTAATTTTTATGATAATTATTTTATTATTTATTATTTATTTTTATTTCAGTAACTGGTTAGTTTACTTACTGTATTTGTTATTGCTCAAGACAAACTAGCACTAAACAGTGTCATTAAGCCATCTATATTGTGGCTTGAAAACTCTCCTGTAAGATGCCTTTGGCTTGTTTCCTATCAATCCAATGAATATGCTCTGTACAAGATTAAATTCTTCACACATTCAAATCCTTAACTTGTTTTCTAAATACCAATGCAAAATGCAGTTTTCCTACTTGTTATTTACCTGTTAATTCAGTTTACACATTACGTTACCGGAACTAACTTGGCTTCTTTTTCACTGATAAGATTCCTGCTCTATGAAGATGAAATATGAAATATATGGCTGTGTACAGTTCAAAATAAATCTAGGATCAACTGATGTTTTGGATATCATCATTGTGTTTTCTGCAGCCAAATTACCCATTGCTTCTATGACACATTCCTCCAACTAGTGGTCTCTGGTCATCTTCTTTGCCCATACAGAAACCACTCCAATCCCAGCCACATTTCCTCATCTTCATATATCCTTTGGAATCCCGTTTATCTGCCTAATCTCTTTAGTCTTGTTTTTCCTGTCTGAGAAGTCATTCTGGAACAACCATTTTATCCTTCTATAAGAAAGGAGCAAAATTCAATTTGTTTACATAAAGGATGAGAAACTCTGAAGCAGCTGTCATACATGGAGTGTCAGAGCTAGTATACTACTGACAAAGTGCTGCTAGGTGAAGGTATTGATATTATCACATGGTGATGTTATTGCTTCTCACCATTTTTTAAAAAGTCGTGCAAGATAGAGTTTTTGTCAGCTCCGCCCTGGTCTCACATTTCATGAAAGAAGGAGATTGCTGGCTGGGCCAGCGGCTTTGCTGTTCTCACATCAAGTGCTAAACAGCACTCAGAAAAACTGAGGAGCCTTTTTGTGAAAGGGGGAGTCCCCTTGCTCCCAAACTGAGTGAAAGTGAAAGCTGTGAGCTGCTTCTCAGAATCCCAGTTGGATACTCTCTAACATGACTGTATCTTACTATATTTTCCTCATCCTCTTGTCCTTATATATTTGTTTACCAACAGGGAAATGGCTCAGAAGAAGACTGAAGGGTATGCCTTCGGAAATCTCAGTTCCACCCTGAGGGCTGCCTAGCAGTGCACACTACCAAAAGTAGATGATCTAGTCTCGATTCAGTGATTAACTACAAAAGTGACCCTTTAGCCCTCAATTATTCAGTCTCCTCAATTTCTGCATTTCTTTTGGTCCTTACTGTATTTTTTTTGTTTGTTTGTTTTTTAATGTAAACTCAAACTTGGCCCAGCTTTTGGAACACAAACTGTTATTGGGTATCCACTGTCCAAATTTAATGGACACCTCTGTAACTGAGATCTCTAGAAAATAACAAACATAATATTTATAATAATGTATAACTTTATAGAAAAATGAGTTACTTGATGCCTTGTGAAGGCATTGACAAATGGTGAAAAACACATTAATGGCATGCTTGACAGAGTAAGAAATTAACTTGTTTACACTTCACAACTGAAAAAGTTGCTTAGATATCTCAAATTTCCCAGATTATACACATGAGCTTTACATACATATATTATGTAAACCTAAGGACTCTGCAGCCTATATTATTGCAAGTAATTTCTACTCAATCATGGGGAAAAAAGCATAGATACATGTTTGTGAGAAAAGAAAGTATTTAGAAACATTTGTGATTAAAATTCACACAAAAGTAAAGCATTGTTACATACATACTACTCATAAAACGAAGTCAAGAATGTGGGTACTAATTTCAATGACTTAACATTAGCTTATTTTTTTATATGTAGGAATCTTGGATTTTTTTTTCTTCAATTCTGTTACCTGCAGTGATGTCACTCAGTGCTTTTCCTGGTTTATGAAGACTGATTCTAACTTTCCCATCACTCAAATGTAAGAGGAAACCACCTGAAGCCTGGTGTAGTTTACTAGATAATAGAAGTCCTTCCTTGTTCCATGTGCGAAACTGGAAACTGATGAATATTTCGTCTTGCCCTGATGTGCCTGGCAGTGCCAGGTAACTACTGGAGCTCAGAAATGTAACAGGAACCACCTGTGGCTCTAAACATGAGAAGGACATGTTGCCCTAGAAAGAGATGAAACAAATATGGCATTAGGAACATTCAGGGAAAAGGGGTCATGAGAACTTTTGTATGGAAACTACAGAGTTTCAAAATGTTTTGCATAGAACCTAATATTTGTAATACTTGAGTGTGTTAGTCTAAAAATCAAGTATGAATACGCAAGAACATCATCAGCTTGAGAAATATTTACCTAGTTGTTTGACCAGAACAGACATACCTGCCTGAGCAAAGAGTGGCAAGGACCTTTGAGTGAATGAGGTAACATCCAAAATTACATAGGTGATTTAATCATACTTTGGGAGTTAGACAGACCTACTTTGTTTCTGTTTTGGCTGAGCTTCAGGAAGCATTAGGGACTTGACAAATTTCTGAATGTCAGATAAAATGCCACCGAATGCAATGTTTGGTACAAATATTTGCTGTGGTCTAAATGCTTGTATGCAGAGAAAAATGTCGAGCTTGGCTACTGATTGTTTAAGGCAGTGTTAAATCTGAGAAAAAAACATTTTGCCGGACCAAGGAGCAATTTTTCCAAATCAATGCAACTGGAGATGTGCACTGACACCAGTATTTGTTTTCACAAATATTCAGAGAAAATTCCACATATAAACTCTTGCTACCTATAAATGTGAAACACATCATAAATCAGAAGGAAACGTGTTTCCAAACAGGCTTATATGGACCACATCATGAGGTGTATTTAGGCACCTAGCCTTTATTTTCTGCTTGATTGCTTTGGAAACCACTGGTTCTTAGGTACCGAAATAAACTTATGGGTGAGCTCATTGACAAACTCTGAGCTTAACCTGTATCCGTGGTTGTACTGAGTGATATAGATAAGAAGACTGGCATGGGAATAATGCATTTTTTGCATCTGACAACAGAATTAGTGAGTACTTTATGAACCTTGATAGTGATACAATATGCACTTTGATCTAATGACTTGCTGGCACTATTTGAACTATAATCTGTTCTGTATGGACATTTACTAAAGGATTAATGTCTTTAGAATTTAAAGTACATTGAACTTCTCTTCAACACAAAAAGCTTTTAAACTTTTAAACATACAGAAAATTTTGACCTTATAGTAAAAAGCTAACAAAACAGTTTAAGAAAAATACTCACTAGCCCCTGGCATGGCAAGACATTAAAGTTTATCTCTTTTCATTTTCTTAAAGGAAAAAAAATATATAAATTAAAGCTCTGTCTTATGAACTCAGCTGTAGAGAAATGAATAGTCAACTGAACTGACCCATAGTGAAAAAGAAGTTATCAGATTAATAAACCTTGTTAAATGTTAAAAGCTTACCATCTGCAGATTCCCCCTCCACATTATCTGGACAGCTGCCTGATACTGTATCAGACCAGCAAAGTGGCTACTTAACAAGGATTCTATGGGAATATAGATATTTTCTGGCACAATTACATTACAGAATATCTCCTAAAGAGTTTTGAAAGCAGTACAAGATCTTAAGTCATTCGAGATGAATATGATGAAATTTCCTATGACAATAATTTCATAACTACCCTTTCATTAGTCCACAGAGTACCTCCTATAACTGCCCTCTCCTCAACATCCATCAGCATCATGGACAGGATATTATACAGAGGTATCAGTTTAGTTAATTCTGGAATATTTCCGATGAGATTCATATGAGGAGAGATGCCTGTCATCCATTTTTTCTGGGACAGACAACCAAATTTGATTGTTCATATTCTGAACTGAAATCCAAATCAAAAGATTTGGAGTTTCAAAGCATTTAATATTTTGTTAATTATTTTGAACAGACTGTTTCCATCATATCCCTGCATATCCTGTTGCTAAATAAATAAATACTGCAAATAGAGATGGCTTTAGTACATTGAAAAAAAAACAACAAAACAAAAGACTTAGTAAAATTTATAGAAAACCTTCTGTAACACAGAAGAAAGTTGATTTATTGTTGGAACCGTTTCTTTTAATGGTAGGGGTTTGGCTAATACAACTGTTGGCCATGTCACAATAAATGCATTAAACCCACCAACCTAAACTACAGCTTTTCAGACAAAGTGCAGTATAAATTGACAAACAGCACTTACCTATCAAAATTATAATGCTTTGGAGAAAAGAGAGTGGATCAGTGTCCTCAGCAATAGAAGGCTTTTAAAATGTGCTGCTGGTGTTCTTACTAGTCAGGCACAGAAGTCAAAGCCAGAGCTTCGATGATTTCAGATACATCTTACTGTATCTGATGTACTCACTTTTGTACATGCACAACAGTGAGATACCACACAACAGTGAGATATCACACACATCTAAATATCAGCTGAAGAGCTGAGGAATAAAATGCATCCTGCATTGTCTACTGGATGAGTCTGTACTGCAGCAAATATAAAATAGCCCAATTAAGTGATTCCTTGATTTTTCTTTCATTAAACATAGATTTTACTAGAACTGTGTTGCCTATGAAAATGGCTGTGTTTTTTCCTTTTCTCTATTTTACTTATTTATTCTTTCTTAACTATGAATCTCTTACCATAAAGTAGATCTGAGATTTATGCCTCCTGGCCAGGTCAATAATGTTCACTCCATTATAATAAATATTTTCAAAACACCCATGAAAGTTCCTGTGTGACAATGTCCCTGATTTTCCAGGCACTGGGATCCCTCCAAAGCTGAGCTTAGAAAGAGAAGAGAAATCAATGATACTATTAAGTAATTTTCTAAGGAAAGAAGTTGCCAATAGCATAAGAGCAGAAGTCAAAGACTGGCCAATAATGAATCTGCTGCTTGGCTATTTCCTTGTATCACATCTACGTATTAAAAGAACAGCTAACAAAAATTAGGCTGTATCAAGTCATATGTATGCATTAAAATACTTTGAAATGTTGGCTTTTTTTTTCTTCTGAGGATGCCTTTTAATAGTTGCTTAGTATAGAGTCTTATCAGTTTTCAGGGTCCAGTACAGCTGCAAAACCAAGGAGAAGAAGGACAAGGCCCAGTACATACAGACCACACTGGACAGTGAGAAAAGGGAGAAGAGAATTCGCAAACAACTTCTTTAGGAAATTTGAGCCTGACTTCTCCACTGTGTGCAAATAATAACTACCGTAATAGAGAACAAGAGTACATCAAATTAAATTACTCTGGGGCAAATTCAAAACAAATGAAAGGAGATACTTTTTCCCTCTTAAAATGCTTAGGCTGTGCACTCCCTTGATGTGATGCTGTAGATTTATGTGGGTTCAGAAAGGGATTGGAAGATTTAATAAAAATAAAAATCCATGGAGAGCTATTAAATTCAAGAATACCACTCTGTCTTAATAAGTCCCTGAAGCAGAAATACTTAGAAAGTAGTAGATTATTTTAGAAAAGCATTCCCACAGGGGTGACCTGAGTTATACTCTGGTCTATGTTTCCACTCTTGGACACCATCAGAAACAGGATGCCAGTTTAACTGAACTTTTGAACTCACCCATGTCAAAGCTATTCTAGCTGACATTGTAGAAAAGGTCAGTTTAAACTATTTATCTTTTAATTTTGAAATCTCACTTAATATTCAAAATAATTTAATAAAAAAAATTAAATATATTTTCTCATATTGAGACATTTTTATAGTCACAAATGTAATTCTAAATACAGTGGTTCATACTTTTTTGGAAGTTTTTAGGCATTTTTTCAGCTTTTGCTTTCCTTTCTACCTTGTATTGGTAACACATACTTCAAAGTACAGTATGTGGAAGAGAGGAAAAAATGATTTGCAATACTGGTTGATTTACTAAAATAAAACTATTTGCCAATCAGTTAAAACTAACATTTTTTGTTCCTTTTTCTTTTTTTTTTTTAATTGGTATGAACCTGCAAGCCTTGGAGTTGTGGCTTAGATTCAGAAATTTTAAGCAGAATTGTGACTTTAGTCTTGTGAATGATATTTTTGAAATGGAGTATTGCAGACATGGAACAGCAAGAAATCTTACTCTAAACTGCTTAAGAACTTGAATGAGTAGAGTAAAGTAATATAGATCTATGGGTTGCAGACACTCTGCTCTATCACTCGTTATCTTATCCCACAAGCAGGACAGGGGCAAACATAAAACAACCAGTCATCACATTACAACTGCGAAATAGTGGTATTTTTAATCATAGGTAGGAAACTGTCACAGCAAATTACATCTATTCCTTTTCATGAATCTACTACTTGTGTAAGCAAGATTTTTTCACAGTACATTTGCCAGATTAAACAGGAATTTAAGTCTTAATCTAAACATTTCTAAAATGGTTTTATGCTGATTTATTATAATTTTCATCAAGCCATAAAATAGTAACTTTGATTTGGGGCTCATTCCTTACGTTTACATACTGTTTACCACATTCGCAGCACTACTGAAACAAAGATATTAAAATAATAAATTCTGACATGAAAAAGATGGTCTTCTGAAAATCTTGAGTTGAAGTCTAGTGGAGCATTAGTAATGTAAGAACATTTCTTTTTCTTTGTTTAATTCCTTCAGGAGGCAGAATATCCCTAAATTCCTAAGCACTACAAACTTCCTTCAGTTCTGTCTCCTTTGCTTGTTTCACTGCATTTACATAACAAAGTTAATAAATGTAATAAAGGAAAGGTAATTTTCACACCTCATAATCAAGGTCCAAATAATTGAATTCTCCTTTTGCATGAAAATGATGAGTGTGTTTATCCACTGTAAAGTTTACTTGATTGTTAAAGTGCTCAATGAGAACAGAATGCCAGTGTTGATCATCCAAAAGACTGCCCAGCGTAATATTAATTTGGGCATTAGAAGGATGAGTTTTAGTATCACCTTGAAAGAAGAAAAATAAAAACTATTAATTCCATATAAAAATATAATTATTCAAATATATACTGCTAGTTTATCATATTCTATACATTAAAATCCACTTAAATTAAAAGAAGTTTTAGTCAAATAGTACCTAATAACTATATTAGACTTTATGAGACTTTAGCTGTTACCTAAATTAAAGAGTAGGGACAGCTTCCCTTTAATTAATTCCAGGGTGATGTGGTCTCCATTTTGTCCTTCTCTGTGGAGGAGAATTCCATCACTTTGCATTGTCTTAAACTTCAGAGAAATCACATCTTTCAGTGCACTCATGAGTTTTTGATTAAATGTGTAAATTAGACAACTTTTCCCATCAAAGCCAACCACCTCGGACCCTAGAAGTAAAGAAATGAAAGATAATGTATAATGCTATGTCTAAAAGAAACAGTTGCATGTTACTTCAATGTGATATGAAGTCCCACCACTAACATCCCTAGAGTCACTTGTACCCAGTAAAGTGTAGCTTATTTCTGCTATTCCTGTTCTTCCCCAAATGTTAAGGTTGTCCTGTTTTAATGGTGATGCTATCACTAGATAATAAAGCAAGGTAAGCAGAAGAGATCTGGTGTCTATTCCAATCTAGTACTAATCTCACATGCTGAAAGGTCTTCCTTGTTTTGGAGCCGAGCCATGAAGTACTTTGACCATTTCTGTTCTTACTGTATTCTTAGCATGAAAATCTCTATTAATTTTTCTGTAATTAATTCCAATTAACAAAATAAAGAAAATAAAAATCATGTCCATTACAGTTAACTGATTTTCAGGTCTTTCATGCAGGTTGTAGATTTAAGCCACCTTTAAAATCAATCTGGATATCTGTACAGTAGTTCAAAATAAATAATATCATGGCATACTATCCTAGGAAGTGAAAATATTCTAAAATGAAAACCTGTCAGCTGTGAGTAGGGCCTGGTTCTCTTCATCAAATGTTTTTTTTACTGGCATCATAAACAAATTACAACTTTAATTAAGCTGAATTACAGTTTTAGTACTGGAATACAAGACTTTGTATCATCAGTTTTCTAGTATGGGCATCATAGAATCACAAAATGTTTGACATTGCCATGCGTGTCTGGAGACCATCCTGTCCAACTTCCCCAAGCAAAGTAGTATCAGCTCCAGCAGGTTTCTTAGGACTGTGTCCAGTCAGGTTTTGAGTATTTCCAGGGACAGAGACTACACCTCTATGGGCAACTCATGGCAGTGTTCAACCATCCTCACAGTAAAAACAACTGTATTTCAGTTTGTGCCCATTGCCTCTGATCCTGTCACTGGACACCACTAAAAAGATCCTGGCTCTGTCTTCTTTACACCCTCCCATCAGGTATTAATACACATGTGTAAGATTTCCCCCAAGCCTTCTACTCTCCAGTTCCAGCTCTCTCAATCTCTACTCATATGGCAGAAGCTCCAGTCCCTTAATCATATGTGTGGCCTTTTACTAGTTTCACTCCTGTACGTCCAAGTTTTTCTTGTAGTAGGAATCCCAGAACTGGACCTAGCAATTCAGACATGTCTCATTACCACAGCTGAGTAAAGGGGAAGGATAACCTTCCTTGACCTGCTGGCAACACTCTTCCTAAAACATCCCAGGATGCTATTGGCCTTCTCTGTTGCAAGGGCATGTTTTCAGCTCATGGTCAACACAGTGTCTACCAGAACCCTCATGCCTTTTTCTTCAAGGCCACAGTCAGCTCCCAGTGTGTACTGGTAAACCCTTGCTGGGATTATTCCTCCACAGGTGCAAGACCTTGCACATCCCTTTGTTGAACAGCATGATATTCCCATCAGCCCATTTATCCATCCTGTCTGGATCCCTCTAAATGGCATCAAAACCCTCTGGTGTGTCAATCAGTCCTCCAAATTTTTATTGGCTGCAAAGTTGTGGAGCATACACTCTGGCTCATCATCTAGGTCATTAATGAAGATGTTAAACATCATAGAAACCAGCACCAATCCATGGGATACACCACAAGTGAATAGACTCAGCTTGACTTTGTGCCATTGATCACAACTGCTTCAGCCAGGCAGTTCAGTCTGTTTTCATTCCACTTCATTTTCCACCTAAATAACCTGTGCTCATCAGTTGTCTATGACAGCGTTATGGGATACAGCTTCAAAACTCTTGCTAAACTCAAGATAACCAACACCAAACACTCCCTTTCACTCACCAAGCCAGTTATATCACTGTGGAAGGTTATTAGTTTGGTCTGTCTTCTAATCCTAATCTATAAACTCTGAGCTGTGTCATCATCTGTCCCTAGGCAGAACTCCATGCACCCCTGCTGCTTTCTCACATAAATGTTAACTGCCTTTCCTCATTGTCCTGGCTAGTCCTTTTTAAACAGCCTGTATCCAGCTATGGCACCACTCCAGTTGTGTGAGCTATTCCACCATGTCTCTGAGGTCATGATGAGACCATAGTCTTTCAAACGCACAATGACCTCAGTTTCTCTGTGTGTTCCCCATCTTGTGTGCATTAGCACACAGGCACTTCAGAAAGGCATCCACTTGTATTGATTTCTCAGAAAAAGTGTGAGAACTTCTTCCATAATGTTGCCCTCACAGCAGCACTTCCCTATTTGTGTTTGCACTTGAGATGGTCAAGTGCTTGCACTTCAGCCCCAGTTTGTTGTTTCCATGCTCTCTTGTCCACACTACCCTGAAGCCTTTGTTTCTCAAACCAGTCCACCACTTCCTCACTTGATTTTGGGCCATCATCTCCCTCCACCATCATTACTAATTTAGAGTTCTCCTCACCACATTGGCCAGCCTGTTGGAAAAGATGCTCTAGTGCTACATGGTCAGACGGATTCTATCTCTTCCTAGCAACTCTTGATCCTCAAAGAGTGTCCTAAGGTTGTTAAGTCTGAATAACTGCTGCTGACACCAACTGTGCAACTAATTATTGATCCAAAGGATCCACCCAGTCCTCCTCAAGCTCTTCTCTTTTGTCAGCATGAACAAGGAAAACACCACCTTACACCCCGTGCCCTTGCCCCTTGCCTCTAGAGACATGTAGTCATGCTTGGTACACACCAAGTCTCTCCTGGCATTACTGTTGGTGCCCCATGGAAAAGCAGCAAAGGGGAAAAGTCTGAAGGCTGGACAAGCCTCAACAGTCTCTTCACAATATCCTGGATCCATGTCCCTAGCAAGCAGCAAACCACCCTAGAAAGCAGGTCAGACAGGAAGATAGGCAGGACTCCAACACCTGCAATGGGGAGAGCTGGGGACACACTTCAAGTGGCATCTTCATAACATATAATCATACAATAGTTCAGGTTAGAAGGGACTTTTTAAAGATCATCTAGTTCCAATGCCCCTGCCATAGGCAGCAACATCTTTCACTAGATCAGGTTGCTCAAAGCCCCATAAAACCTGACCTTGAGCACTTCCAATGATGGGGCATCCACAACATCTCAGGGCAACTTGTTCCAATGTCTCACGATCCTCACCATTAAAAAAAAAAAGAAAATTCTACCCTCATGTGCAATCTAAATCTCCCCTCTTTCTGTTTAAAACCGTTACTGTCCTATCACTACAGGCGCTGGAAAAGTCTCTCTCCATCTTTATTATAAGCCCCATTTAAATACTGAAAGGCCACAATAAGGTCTCCCCAAAGCCTCCTCTTCTCCAGGCTGAACAATTCCAACTCTCCTTTCTTCATAGGAGAGGTGTTCCAGCCCTCTGACCATTTTCATGGCCCTCCTCTGGACACACTCTGGCATGTCCATGTTTTGGACCCATGCTGGGGATCCCAGAGCTGGATGCAGTACTCCAGGTGGGGTCTCATGAGATTGGAGTAGAAGGGCAGAATCACCTCCCTCGACCTGCTTGATTCTATACTATAATACACAAAATAATAAACTCCTAAGTTTTACAGATGAAGAAAAGAGTAATACTGAGGAATTTTCATTATTACGTTATGAATGTATGCTTTCTGTCTTACTTACATTCATACTTCTCATGACTGTGCTAAAAGGTAGGTACAGTGTTACAGCCCCATGACAGTGCTACAGTGAAATCTACTTTCTATTTATGACAGTGTTTTACCTAATTTCTTTCAAGGTCACATATTTTCACTTTACTTGGGAAAAAGAAAAGGGGAAAGGAAGGGAAGGGAAGGGAAGGGAAGGGAAGGGAAGGGAAGGGAAGGGAAGGGAAGGGAAAAGAAAAAGAAAGAAAAGAAAAGAAAAGAAAAGAAAAGAACGAAAGAAAAGAAAAAAAAGAAGAAAAGAAAAAAAGAAAGAAAAAAGAAAAGAAAGGAAAAGAAAAGAAAAAAAGAAAAGAAAAGAAAGAAAAGAAAGAAAAGAAAAGAAAAGAAAAGAAAAGAAAAGAAAAGAAAAGAAAAGAAAAGAAAAGAAAAGAAAAGAAAAGAAAAAAAGAAGCAACTGATTTTATCCCAATAATATAAAAGACTATCTGTCAAAATCAGAACAGATTGAACATGACACACACAAAGGAACTGATAACACTATAAAAAGCACATAGACTATTCACAGTTCATAAGTAAAGAAGAAGAAAGTAATTACCCTTGAAAGATACATCTGTGAAATAAATGAATATATAAAGGACACTCACTAAAATATGAAGTTATTTTTCAACTGACTAGTTGACTTCTTGTAAGTTAACAGAAGCCCATTATCTATTTACTAACTTTATTTAATTTCACTAAAAATATTTCTCCATATTGTCAGCATGGAAATGAACTCAATTCTAATTAACTAAGGTACTTAAAGTCAGTCATTGATATTCTATTTTCAAAAACTCTTGCCAGTAAATGCAGCTATGTTTTTAAATATAGTTTCTTGATTTTTTTCACATCTTGATAATGTACTTCTTACTTATGAAGAATTCATTTACCAAATGTACAATGAATAAATATGACATTCTACCTAAAAATGAATCTTAGGTTAACTATTTTACTTCATTATGTCATTGAATGAATGTGGACAGTAAAAACATTAATCAATGTTAAATTTAAATTATGAATGTGAAGTTTAATAGCTTCAATAAAAACTTCAGTAATAGAACTTGTACATTGTTATGTATCTATCAAACCAGCTAACTAAATATATTCTTATTAGGTACTGATAACAGCAGGGTTTTTTGATTGGGAACGTACTCTTGTTATTAGTTATCTAGACAAGAGCATAACCAACATTTAGCACTGATCTCCAAAATCCCTTTCACTATTCTGCAGCACTAGCTCCTAAGAAGCAAAATCTACTCTGTCCAAATGTCGAAAATAAAAAAACAAATTCCTACTACCACTATGCATGAATGAAGATCGTGAAAGGGCTGCAGATGTTAAAATTTTTACAACATTTCTCACACACTTTTTGTCTTCACCATCTATGCACTACCACTAGAAATAAATTGAAACAGTTGTGAGAGATAAAGCTTGGGTCTCTTATAGGGTTATCAGGATAGAAAGAATGAGCCCAAATATCCAGGGTGCCATAACATTTTTCCTCTGTCATATTTGCCAACTACTCTCAGCTTCTAATAGTCCCTGGACTTGAACATCAGTCTCCATGGGTTTTCTCTACTCTACTGTTATAAATCAGGAAAATAAAACAGGGTGATTTGCTGTGTGAACACTTATCTTTTCTTACCACAATTTACAATGTGTCTTTCTCAAATTAATGTAATCTAAATCCTTAGTATACTGTGAAAATACCTTTGGAAGTGATGAAATGCCTCAGAAACTGGAAATTCTGGAAGCCTACTCACACACCGTAAGATCAAGAGTTCTAGTGATCCTAAGCAAAAGTTTTAGTTGCAATATCTTTGTTTGAAAAATTATTTCACTTTTGATGATCTTTAAATTAATTGAACTTAATACTAATGCTCTATAAGAAAAACAAAAATAAACAATGCAAACTATTTAGCATTTTTTTATTTTTTTTAGACATCCTTAGTCCTGGCCAACTGTACTAAAATGAGAAATCTGCTTTCTGGCCCTTTCCAATTTTGGGGAAAGCAGACCTGAGAAGGTTCATGGTGTTCAGAAAAGTTAGGTAAATCAGGACTTAGGTATTGCTTTAAACAAAGCCTTTTACGGGCAAAAAAAAAGGCAGAGGGGTATCACATTAAAATTGTTCCTAATCAACCACATTTAAAATGAACTTTTTTACAATCACATTCACATCAAGCCCTTGAAAGCACATTATCCCAGTTATGAAGATGGTTAGTCCTTTCTTTGACTGATGTTAGTGCCATTGATTTTTCACATTCCAGACATGAAGGGAATGCTCAGAAAGCCTCAACACATTTAACAGTGTTAGAGGACTCTGGAAGAGCGTTTTGATATCACAGTATCTGCAGTGCCTGTTGTTAGGCACTGCATCTAATGATGTTTTAATGTACAACGTGCATTTAGTTTGCAGTTATCTTTCTCCTACAATTTTATGCAACTGTCATTTTCACATTTAAACTCATCTTTCTGTCTGTCATATGAAAAAGCCTTTTTTTTTTCTTTTTTTCCTATTTTTAGCCTAATGGTTTTCAGAAGATGGAATAAGAAAGAGAGAATTGTAATGAGGGGAGAAAAGAGTAAGCCAAAGAGACCTTCAATTTCCCTTTTTCAGTGCCAGCGGATAGCTTAACCTGAACTCTGTTTTACAGGGCCAAATTGTCACAATCTGACATTTCAGGGACATGAAACAGGAAATGTCTGTAGACATTCATCAGTCTCTTTTGCACACACTAAATAGGAAGAACTATCAGGCAGAGGCTAAGAGAGATTTTGGGGTGGGGTTTTTTTTGGCAGCACAGACTGTTTGTTGTGTAGTCATGGCGCAAGCAGATTGCATCACTCCCCATGAAGCCAAGTAGATCAACTGGAAGTAGAAAACATCTTTCTTTCTTTCTTACATGAAAAAGACTGTAGAACAGGAATGTAATATTTCATGTAACTCCATAACTGACTACCCTTATTTAGCCTTTCTATTCCATAAGTGCTAAGAGGCAAAAATGAAAGGACTTGTTCTGGATGCCTGCTTTAAAAACATAAAAAGTGTGACAGTCCTTGGCCTAAAATGTTTCTAACAAAAAGGGAGTTCTGTGTAAAAAAAAAAAAGGAAACAAAACTCATAATATCCTGGTTTATCCTATGGACATTTATCGTGGACATTACCACACCTCATTGAGACTGTAATTAAAGGGGAAACATTAGTTCTGAGGATACTAGGCTAAATTATTCAGAGCACGTATTTGGCTGGAAGACAACAGAGCAGCAACTTGAAAGGAGTGCCAACAGTTGTCCTGTAAGCTTTACTTCACTAAGATAGTAATGACTTCTTTTAGAGGTAACAGATATGCATTTTTCGGTATCACTTTATGGAATAGTGAGATCAACTTTATATATTCTTGCAATTTTAGTTTTAGTTGTGTAATTTGCAACAGATAAGACTGAAGGAAGAAATTACTGCATTTGCACTTGAATACAGAACATAGTCCACATATTCGATGGTAAATGGAAAGAAAGTGGCTTATTCTTACAATATAAGACCCAGTGAGATCTCTCTGAAGGGAAGAATGAGAAATGGGAAATCTGGAAAGTGTGAATCAAAGTTAAAGTAGGTATCATTGGCATTTCTGCTTTTCTTTATTTTCTGGTCCTGCCTGGAAAAGTACATAACAATTCAGAAACAGCCAGGCATAATTACTGTAACAATAACTACATGTCCTCTGTGTGTCTGATAAATGCAGGACAAGACTGGAGGGAAAGAATTCATCCTTCAAATTATTAAATATATTTTAGAACTGTAAGAATATAATGACCTGGTTTGTCTTCAACAACAACCACTGAATTGAACTACTAAAAGCACATGGTAATTCTAGATGTTCAAAATAAATAGAGGTGATAAACAGTCTGCAATTCATTTGAAATGAAAGCATTTATACATAGAAAAAATAAGCATTTTAAGAACTCACAGTATCATTAATACAGAGAAAATCTTAACCACCTTAAAAAAATCCTTAAATCCTTAAAAAATCCTTTCTGTATTTTTAACACTATCATGTCCTTTATGTACTGCATTACATTGGATAATGGATGAAGTAAATATTCCTTTTAAATTCAGCCTAATCTTAGAAAATAGCTATCATTTATTTGTTTCCATAAGCTATCTATAGGATTGATCCTGTATGAAATAATTAAAATACAGAAAAATACATAGTCTTCCTCAAAAGTAGTTACTGACCACACAAAAAATATTTTAACTGTGTAACTGCTTATTCTATATGTTTTATTATTTTTAGTAACATGGACACTTCTCTTTTTGTCCTTTAAACTCTTAGATTTTCCATTGGCATGACAATAAGGGTATCACAGAAGAGAGCCATAAGATACCTTGCAGGGTGTAGTAGAGAAAATTACAGTAGTGAATATAGATAATTAAAATCTAGATTTTAGGCATGTGCAAAAGAGAGCTCTTCAGTTTGGAAGTGTTTGTCAACAAGACATTGAGTAACTATTTAAAAATTGTTGAATGCACAAGGTAAAGGGCTTGGAAGAAGGAAAGCCAATTGACTTTCACTGAAGCTTAGAGACAGGAAAGAATGTAGTCTCATCAAGTACCACAGAGATGAGATTTCAAATGAGAGACTCAAATGAGATTTCAGCTGGGAATTTTGAAGCCATCTGTTCAGCCTCCATTTTTTACTTTTAGTAGTCCTGGTACTTAAAACAGTGGAGGGTAAGTTGAATCTTGGCCACATTCCTCAGTTACAGCAGTATCATTAGATTGTTCTAGGAATCATAAGTCATGTTCCTCGTCTCCAGGCAGATGTCACTGAGGAATTCTGTGTGTTTTTAGCTTCTCATACCTTTCTGCTGGCATGACCTGTGTGTTCTCTGCAATGGGGCAGTTTACCTAATTTCTAAGGTGACCTAATCTCCTGCAGCCAGGCTGAAATTTTCAGTATCCTTAGTTCATGGTCTTTTACTCATTTTACAAAGCCAAGTTTAAGGCAGAAAGCCCGGATGTGTCTTACTGATATTCAGTTTAAAGTCAAGTCAGATACTAATGAATGGAAATAGAAGAGAGAGATATGGAGACCATTCAGAAGAGATCAGCAGTGTAAAGCATGACTTAAGGATAAAAGTTGAAAAAAAAAATCCCACAAAAACCAACAGATGAAGTACTTAAATCAGGCAATTAAAGGGGTTTCTTAAAATAAACTCTCCCTCATGGAGGAAAGATGTGGTGAATAAAAAACAGTAAACAACTTGCTGAGAGGAATATTTTTTAAAAAGTCTGGGGATGAAGAATTGTAACAGGAAGATAACAGGAAGATTTACATTGTCCAGCAGATCAATACAGCCATAACACTTATACATTTGTTTTCCAAATGCTTATATCAGTTATTAATGTTTTATTAATGACACAAAAATTATTCTAAAAATATCCCCTAAATATATAACAACTTTGAAGTATCCTTCAATTGTGTATTTGTGGGTCTATCTACTTTTACTCTTATTGTCTCAGGACCAAGACCATGTATATTCAAAACTGCAAACATTTTCCACATTTCTCCCTTCATGTAGAAAGTACACCATGTTAAGATGCAGTTTTTCAGACTATCAAAAATAGAGTTTGCAGCAAATCAGTTATTGGATTACATCCACACCATTCACTCCAATATAGGAAGCACTGGAAAATAAGCATCACATATTGTTAGATGATGCAGAAATAGTGAAGTCTGCACATAAACTTATTGAATTAGTTTTATTCAAGATTAAATTTAACCTTAGAAATCTACTTTCAAGTGTAATTTAGGCAGCAAAAGGCAATGATGAATAGTCATTTCATTTAGCTGATTTAGCAAAACACTTACTGTATGTGCATCCATACACTTCAATGCGCATTCCAATTCTGCCATTCGGATTCCAGTCCAAAGGCACAAAACGGAGAAATCTTGCTTTAAGGGAATGCTGAAGCTTATAGTATACAACACTGTCAGCATTTGTGTTTCCAGAAAAGGCCTAGAAGAAAATGAAAAAGAGATCAGCCACAACCATATTGAATACAGAAATATATGGAAGTATTACTGATCTTTTCATTTTATACCCTCATCTGGCAAACAGGTAAGCACAGGAATAAAATGTAATTGCCAGTGAATTCCATAGGAACAACTGCTGAATCAATCCTGATTATTCTTCTGGATTAAGTGTTAAGTGGTCTGTGTGTTTAGTACCAACACCACACTCATAGAAAAATCTCACATCTTCTAAAATTTAAGTGAATGAAATGTTTCAAAACCAAATATTCCTTTCACAAAATGTGTAGAACATCCTGGCTTTTTGGTGTGTTGTACCATCTAATATATTTTCATAAGACAACAGAGTGAGCTTTTACCAAAAGGTTAGATAAATTTCATTACAAACATGTGTTTTAGATGTGTAATATGTTTAAACTAAAAAGTGCTTATACTGCCAGACCATGGTGTTGGAAGACTCTGGTTTCCAACTAAAGAATCCAGAGTATTGTAAAAAGATTTTAATTCAGTGTTCTGTTGAAAAAGAAAAATCTAAATGTCAAATTTTCTTCCCATGTGAGAGATTAAAAAAAAAAAAAGTATTATCATAGCAACTTTTTTTTGGCAGTATTTAACTGATAAGACTACTTTCCTTTTTGTTACATAAAGAAAACATAAAGAAACATAAAGAAATGTAAAGAAGAATGTAAAAAATCTAAAGAGTTGTAATCATGAACTTTAGCATCCTAAAGACTTGAGAATATATTCTGATTTTGTTAGTTACATGTTCAGGCGTTGTATGTTTTTTTCCTCAATGCATGTTTGTGATATGTGAAGCAAAGAATTTGTTCAAACATTTTTGATCTAAATATCTGATAAATTAGACAGAAATAGCTGTTGGAAATATTTTTATGAGAAGAATTAAAAAGGTTACACATTTCTGGATATATGGACAGTACTGTTGCTATAGGTATAAGCCATAGATGTTGCAAATGCAGAAGTATATAGAAACCAAGATCTTTAGGTATGCAGCTTCTCTTTCCATAAGTTTTTGAATCATTGAGCTTCATTGCATTCATTATTTATCCTCCTGTACGTGAATGTTTGCCCCTTCTGTCCCCTGTACTAGTAAAAAAATTTAAGAAATTCTAAGGTCTGAACATTCAATTAAAAAAAAAAAAAAAAGAAAAGGAAAGAAATAAGAAAACAGCTAGTGAATGGGCTCATTACAGCTAACCTGTTAAGCTAGTAATAAGCAATGAGAGTTAGTGACTCTGAATGTCCACACTACTTTCAGCTTCATGCTTCATAGTTTCACTATCGCAGCCAGTGAAGGTAGAAACATGCTAAAACAAACACTGGGGAAGAGCTGCTGTTTGGAGGGTAAGATGCTTCCAGATCTCTTGTCCCATAAAATCCTTATTTGCAGTCTGCAACAAATATAGCTACCAATGAAAGTGCCAATTAGTTTGTTGACTGAACCAGAACCCAGGCCTCAGAAGTTTAAGTACTGTGAGCAAATGAAGTGTTCGATTAAGATTTAAATTTTTTCCGAAATCATTTTCGGAGGGCAGCCACCTCATGAAATTTAGTTGTTGAGTACAGAATGCATATTGCTTGATTTTTTACTGCAGGGTATACTTAAGCCATGTGTTCTTAATTTAAAATCAGGTTTTTGACTTCAGTAACAGCCTAAAAGTAAGTCAAACTACTCCTTAAACCATTCAGAATGGTCAGTTTAGAAATCAGTATTTTTAGCTGTCATTTTACAAAGCTTTTATCTGGGAAGAACACACTTTAAAGTGTATCGAGTATTAAATGGGTCTTTATTGCTTGATTTTAAACACTCTAAAGGTTGAAATACATAGTTTGAGTTTTTTTTCAGTTTTAATCCTTTTCACAAGAAAGAGAAAGGGGAGGCAATCAGACAGCTTTTCCTCCAGACTACAAATACTAAGGGCATACCTGAAGCCTTTGGAAGTAGCTTGTAGGCTTTTTAGAAGACAAGCATATTCAACGTGACGGATACATGCCTGTCTTTACAGGCAATTACTATTTTATGCAATTACTGTTTTACGGTCCAATCCAGCAATCGTTTTAAACACACAACAATTATAACCATATAATAAGTTCCCTTCCTCCCACCCCTGCCTTTTTCAGATTGTTTACATCACTTCATTTTTGTGCCAAATCACTTGAAGGGAACATGCCATTATTCTAGATTATGCAGAGTCGTCACAACATACACAGGCATCTGATGGTTAAAAAGACTCAATCTGACCCTTAGTTAATATGAATGTTACACATAATCTTTGTTTTCATATATAAGCTAACCCCTCCAATATAACTGCTTAATGAATCTTAGTTGATGCTCTTACAAATGCTATATTATGCTGTTTTTTAATAGGATGAAGACGCACCATCTTTCTCAAAGGATGCCGGTTTTGAAACATGGAAACACTATGTTGCAGTTTAGCCTTAACCAGTAGCAGGGGCAATCAGCAGCATAGGTGTCTAAGTAGATAGCTCTTCACGGCCTCGTTTATTCCACAGAGGAAAAGTACCCCGGGCTGTACTGAAGCCTGAAATGAGGGCCTAGTCTCAAACTTTTTTTAACCATCCTACTCAATTTCTAACCCTGTAGTTTCTTTACCTGAAGCTATTTTAACCCTGCTTTGAAGATAGATAGAATTATTCAGTTCATTAAGGTATCAGAAATCACACATGTGCTCTGGATTGTATTAGTAAATTTAAATCCTGTGTGTAGATGGGCGTCACCAAGCTCAGAATGATTGTGAAGGTAAGCTTACATCAATCAAGATAAGGTAAAAACAAAGTTCTTCTTTCCCTTTCCATCCTCTATCTAGAAAGCAAATGTGGTTTTAGACCAGAGATAATACCAGCATCATGTCTAAACCTTCTTCAGCCAGTCAAAAAGTCCCCCATAGGCAAAGCTATGTATGAGACATGCACTGAGTATACTGAGCCATACTTCAGATCACCTAGAACAGATGATGCTTGTTTACAAATGCAACTTTTACCATATAATATACTACATATACACTGTAAAAACATACTGTCAGAGTAAATAATATGCACAAGGTTTTTACATATATTGTGTACCCATTGTAAGAAATATTATGATATTTATTAAAAATATTACTTCATATTAAATACAAATATTACTATGTTAAGTAAGTATACTTAGATGCAAATTCTTATTTCATGTTTATTGACAAGAACCGGAACAGGACCCCAACATGGATAATTTTGTCAGAAGAGAAAGTTTAGTAGTGAGGTACTAGTGTACCTCAAGAGCTTCGTCATGTGTTTTATGAATTCTACTACCAAAACAAACACAAGCAGCGGACAAGTTCAGTGTGAAGTAACTAAGAGCTGTTCATACAAAATACTTGTTGTTGTTGCATGATGTTGGTTATGCTTTGGAAATAGTGTCATGCCAAACGGCCTGTACAAGTCTTTCTGTTTATGATACACACCAAAACTGTAGTTGGTATTAGTGTCAGGGGTCATCAAGAACAGAATAGAAATCCCAGTAGTCTACTGGCAATTTATTCACCTTAGAGCATCATTCAAACTACTCTAATAATGCTTCAGGATTAACCCATCTTGAGCTCTTCTGAGAACTAAGGGAGTTCAGAATAAATTGTTTCCTCCCATAACTTCTAAACTATATCCAAGTTCATATAGTAGTTTAACTATTTACATCTCAATAACAAAAGGAGTGTCTATTCAAGTTAACCTAGCACACAGTACAATTAACCTCAACATCAAGGAAATATTCACTGCACAAGGACCCAAACATTCAGACTCTTCCTTCTCATGGTATTACCATTTTGGGAAGCTATTGTTAGTCTTTTGAAGTCAGTCCTGAAAGTCAACAGGTGTGACCTGTTCGGTTAAAGTGAAAAAAAAATGAGCGTGGACTTACTTTTCTCTGACTAGAAAACACTGTAACAGACAACTGCCTCCTTTACTTGATTTCCAGACTGGAATTATGGCTAGGAGAAAATGATTGCATAGATAAAATGATCAAAGATTGTCAGGGCTTTATGGGTTATGATCAGTGATTAATGCAAAAACTGACAGATCTGTTGGCTATAAAAGATTAGCAGTGACATCCTAGTGAGGAGCCCTGGGCTGTAAGTTGCTCGCTGCATTTTTCACCAGGTCTTGTCTCTGAATTGTTTGAAGATATACTTGAACTATACTAGAGTAATCTTAAATTGACAAAAACACATGGTAGTTGCACATATTCATAAATTTGATTGATCATAACCTCTTTTGTAAAGAAGGATGGTGTGTATTAATGACAACATGATTAAAATAGACTAGATAGGTAGAAAAAAACCTGGCTAGAAAAACATCTTGTTCCAGTCAGTGTTCACTGCTCATAACATCTTCTGCTATTTCCATAGGAGCATACTCCGTCTGGCAAGCTCTGATGCATTTGCATGATCTGCACGTTGTGTTCATCATCTGCACGCTATGCACGTCATCTGACCAATGCTATGGTCAAAAGAAAAATGTCTGATCAGCTATAGCTGTGACATGATTTCCAAGCAAAACAGTGAAGGGATCTTAAAATCATTGCCATGCTACACCCATGACTAATTAGTGTCAAATATATTGATGTTATGCACAAAGTATTATGTTTGCCCTTTCGTTCAATGGTTCCCTGAATCTATCATCTTCCCTAGTTAGAATGGAGTTTGGGCTTGTTTGCTTTTTTGTTTGTGTGTTAGGGTTTTTATTATATAGATATTTCTAATGTGCTTGCTTAAAAGATTTCAAATGTTTGCAGCACACTGATTTCATCATTTAAAGTTATAAACTTAAGCGATGTGATTCACAAAGTACAATTCCATTGGAACATGTTATTTGAAAAATAAACAAAAATAATTTAAAAAAATCCCCTGAAAGAAGATATTTCAAAAACTACTTCATCTATAATCATATTTTTCACTTAATGTTTTTGCATTCCATTAAGAACGTTTTAAGGAATACCATTCAACATTATATTTTAAATATATCTTCATTCATTGTGCTGTAGAATTTGTTATTAAAGTATAATTTATTGTACTTTTAGATCAAGAGTTCAGAATGGGAATCTTGTAGCTTTTAGCACTGAAATTACTATTTTTTTCTTATAGAAAATTATTTCGCTTACCAAGAGGAAGACAAATCTGCCATTTAATTACTAGCCATCTGTGAATGTTATTAAAATTACAAATGACAAAACTGGACTATTAAGTGCTCTTCAGAATGTTTCAAAATACTGTTTATTTTGTAACGGCACTTCTAATAGTTTTATACATGGTGACCTAGAAATGTAGAAAGGGAATTTATTTAATTAAATATTACATTATACATAGGTATCTTATACAGCTTCCTTTTATAAGAAGTTGCCAAACTGTGCCTCTCCTCATTATAGAACACCTCAAGGTGAATTATTCTCATGTACTATGATGAAAAGCAGGAAGAGAGTGGATATCTTTTGAAGAATAAAACTGTAGCTACTATATATAGAGATAGATATTTCAAATTATTAAGCATCCAAAAGGATTCTCTGAAACACTCCAGGTCAAGGTATCAGTTCCCACCTGTAGTATCGTCTACTGTTTATGGCAGCACATTAAGGGAAATGCTTTACTGCATTAAACTTGTTGGTTGACCACTATGACCATGACTTAATCCACTTTGCCATCTACTGATGTTTCTTCTTAGATTTAAAACTCAAGCTCCTTATATTCTTGTTTATATTACCTAGCTCATAGCCACATCCTGTTACATGGTCCTGTCATTTGCCTATTCATGCTTCTTAACTTCTTTAAGGTCTTTTATTTTTTTGTAAAAATGACAAATTCTAGCACCATAGAAGTGTTCTGGATATTTTCTAGCTTTTAAACAGCAAAAATTTCCTAAAATTCACAGTATAAAAGACAACAGGTAGTTAAGGATGCAAGAAATACATCATGCAATTAAAATGGTCAGCAAGAAGATTGCCATGACCAGTGGAATTCCTCTATCATATACATCAACTATACTCAATTTCTCTACAAACTTGTAAAGATAAATTATTCCTTTTGCAATTCCCTCTTTTGAGCATTGTTTAAAATGAACTGCTTCCCAAAGACCTGCAAACTAGATCTGTCTTCCATCTAAAAGTGCTAAAGGAGAAATAAACATCAAAATCAAATTAAGCCAAATTGTTTAAACTTCAAACAAAATAATGGAATCAGCAAGCCATGACATACCGTCAACCAATAACTGGATTATTTTTTATGCCATATTATTTTTCATTCTACTTTTGTACTTTCTTTGCTGACAAAATCCTCCTAAAAAAGTCACATGGGTACTTAGATTTATGTAAGCAGTGAATGTGTGTTTCACTTATAATATTAACTAAAAAGAAGATACATGATCTTGAAACAGCCTGAACTAAGAACATTTGCAAACTTATATTAAAGAACAGGAAGAAACAAGAAAACAACAACTATTAAAATTAATGAGACCTCTGTAAATGTCAAAACACTTGAAAAATGTTGTCATTACCACCAATTCTCAGATAGGAAAATTTAGAAAAAAGCAGGTTAAATGTTCAGCACACTGTGAAATAGCTGGTGAATCATCTACATAAAACTATCTCTCACCTCCTAGACTTAAATCACTGCAATTTCCTCTTTGGCAGTGGTAATGTGGAAGCAGGATGACTGTTGTCCCCATAGTTTTTATTAAATGGTGAATATCACAAGCTTAAATGGAAGTAAAATGTGAAATTCAGAAACTACTTTTTCTCAGTTGAAAACACCTCTGTAGACTCTCTGTGCTAGGTCTCCTGTGAACAATCTCATTTCTCCACTCTGTAAACCAAGTCTAGTAATGCTAATGCTAAGGAAATTATTAATATTGATATATTATCCAAATAATTTTGAGCATGTTATTCCGTTGTAGTAAAATGACCCAGCAATCAGATGGACATGCTGCATACCGCTGTTAGTGTCATCCTTCTTATATAAAGTTTCTCATCTGTGACTTTTTGACAGACTTTTTTCATTTCATCACTTTTGCTGACAGCGATGCATCAAACCTCAAAACAGAACTGAATGCCTAAATAGAATATATGAAAGAAGAACTATGAGGGCTGTTAGGCAGAGTTTTCTAATACTTGTGGCTGTAAAAGTTACTAGATACTCTGAGCAGATACAAAATAAATACTTGGCTATTGTACACAAGTGCAGTCAAAGTGTAGACTCTGCTGGTGACTTTAAATCTGCCATATTTGAAAATATGAACAGCTGGGCCCAGAAGGTGATGACCAGTGATCTGTGTGGAGCCCAATAATGAGCGGTGTACACCAGGGGTTACTACTGGATCCAATCCAGTTTAACATCTTCATTAATGATCTGGGTGATGGGACAGAGTGTGCCCTCTGCAAGTTTCCTGGTGACATCAGAACTTGGAGGAGCACTTGGTACACCAGAGTGTTGTGCTGCCGTCCTCAACAGGCTGGAGAAATGGACCAAGAGAAACCTCATGTCATTCAGCACAGGGAAGTGCAAAGTCACTAAATTAAACACGAGCTAGCAATGTGTCATTCTTGTAAAGAAATCTCCTCAGCTGAATTAGACAAAGTATTGCCAGCAGGTGGTGGGAGGTGATCCTTCCCATTTGTTCAGCAATGTTGAGGCCACACCTGGATTACTGTGTCCAGTTGTGGCCTTCCCAGGGCAACAGAGAAATAGACATACTGGAGAGAGTCCAGGAAAGGACCACAAAGATGATAAAGGGACTAGAGCATCATCCATACGACGAAAGGCTGAGGGAGCTGTTCAGCATAGACAGGAGGAGGCTCAGGGGGGATATTATCAATGTATATAAATATTTGAAAGGAGGACATAAAGAAGATGGAGCTAAGCTCTTTCTAGTGGTGTCCCACAATAGGACAAGAGGCAGTGGGCATAAACTAAAACACAGGAAGTTCTGTCTGAACATAAGGAAAACTTTTGACTGTAAAGAAATATTTTTTTTCCAGAGACCTGGAACAGGTTTCCCTAGGAGGTTGTGGAGTCTCCATCCCTGGAGGTCTTCAAAAGCCCTCTGGACATGTTCTTGGACAACTAGCTCGAGGTGACCCTTCTTAATCAGGGGTGTTAGACCAGTTAACCTCCGGAGGTCCTTTCCAACCTCAACCATTTTGTGATTCTGCGGTATTTGGTTTCACATTATAAAATGGAGTTTTTCGTGTGGACTTTTTTTGAGCATGGTGGTGGGAGGCAAAAGAACAGAGTTCATAACGTGACGCCAGACTGAAATCCCAGTGGAACCTCTGTGAGGCTCAGACCTCCAGGTCCACCTCCTTTGTGCTGTGGGGTTAACATTGTTAACATCTCCAATGCGATGTAAGGGAGTGCACCAAAGACTTGACACACAAACCACCCCTCAGGAGTATATGTTCCTTTCAATACTCTCTTGGTATTAAGTAGATGTTTGACCATGTGAAATATTCTCTTTTCAGTCCTCTCTTCTCCTTTCTCTTTCCTTTGCCCAAACTTTTGTTTTTCTTCTCTAAAAATGCTGGGTCTATCTTTCCTCTTCAGTTTTCTTATTTCAATCCTGATCTTAAAGCTAGATTATTTGGATATTCTGCTGTGTGCTGTTGGTGATAGTGGTGCAGTTTTGCACCACTTCTGTCATCTTTACTGATTTCTCTTCCTGGTAAGTAGTGAGCCATGAATCACAGCTGGCTTGGAGACCATACCTGGTGAGCATTCACTAAATCCTCATGCTGTTCTTACAGCTTTCCATCAGTGTCAGACAGAAACAGGATACTGGGGTAAACTGTACCAATATTCTTTCAGCGTCTTTCTGGTATTCACATTGGGTGAGTGTTTTATCCACTGGGATATTATGTCATGTTTCTTTCTCTTTTTTTTGCCATTCACTGTGTGAGCGGAATATCAGCATACCTTTCCATAAGAGAACAGTTCCAGAAGTAGGAGATGAAGAGAGAATGAGACCGCACTTACCAGGTAATTTATCAAAGGTGACAGCTGACATTTGTGAAGGGACCCAGTGCTAGGAATTCTTCCTGTCTTTCTGTGTTGTTGTTTAGGTTTTTGTTTTGGTTGTCTTTTTTCTTTTCAAGAAACAAAATTTGAAACAGTTTGCTTTCATATTAATATGGAAGAAAAATACTTTAATATCTGAAAAATAAGCTAACAACAAAAGGTTGTGGGTTTAGTTTCTTTTTGCAGCAGTAGCAGTTGGACACCCCATTTACTCAACAGCATTGCAGGGGTGTGTAGGTAGAGTATGAATCTAGGGCCCTTGAATGGCTATTGCTAGCCAGCAGAGGTCTATCGCCCATTAGCCATGCTCCTTTGGAAATGTGGTTAATAAAATTGTCTTTTTTCTTTCTTTTTTTTCATGTTCAGCATATCTGAAATGAAGTTACTTCATTGCCTAGATGTCACAGTGTAGGGACTAACGCATGCATTAAAAATATCTTAATGTAAACTACCAGAGACAAATACTTTTTTGAATTCTTCCATGTACATTATTTCCATTTCATTCATCTATACGTTGCAATAAATTGTATGTAAAGTAACTTGTCGCCATTGGAGGGAGCCCTTGTATTAACACAACTGGGCACAACATTGAGGTTTGTTAATCCTCCCTTAAAAAATTATCATAACAACACTTCTTTATTAATTTCCAATATGTAATTGTGAAACTACCATTCTTTATTTATTAATAACTAAGCACATGTACCTTACAGATATGCCCTGAAAATTGAAAATGTGAATGTATTTCATAATAGTATTACTGGAATTCTAAACAATCTTTATCCTCAATGACTTTCAATGATAAGCTAATTCTTCATCTGAGATGAATATGCATATACTTTTTAAAACATGGAACTGTAGTCCATGAATTTGGATTCTGATATTCTAACGGTAACTCTCTGAGGGTACAATCACAGTAGTTTTCAATGGAAGTGTTATGACAATTTATTTTCACTTTTTTTTTTCTTTTTTTAATAAAGCCATTTGAAACAATCTGTAAAATAAGAACACATTGAATTTTGAGCCTGGGCTACAGTGTAACTGTCCTTTCTACTTTCAAATCAGCTTGAAGTTTAACCACTACTTTGCTGGGTAAATAAATGTTTTTACTAATAGTATTTAATGTTAAATGTCAAATCAAATAAGTTTACACATTTAGAAATAATAAGCTCCATAAATGTTATGAAATGTTTTCAAAGAGCAGTAGACTATTTAACCTGTCTATTCCACATATTTACTTGTTAAAAGTTGTAAAATTTGGGGCAATAGTATATTTCTTATTATTTGAAATTTAGGTAGGAATAAGGATTCATTATTATACTTCCACAGCACATAGTATAGCACAAACACTACCAGAAAGAAATAATAAAGATAATTCAGGTAATTTATAACTAAAATAGCTATGATGCAACAGCAGTGCCTCTACTGAAATGTCAAAACAGTATGTGGGAATCCTGTTTGCTCAAAGCAAAATAAAAAAACCTGTCTTAATATTACAGTGTAACATTCCTTTGCATACAATTTCACACTTGTTCTGAAATGAAATTAAATGACCAGAAAGAAAGGAAGGAAACCTCATTAACTATGCAACATAGAAATGGCAGAGCAAATGCTTTGTAGATCTTATGTCCTGAGGGTCAGAGACAATAAAAGAGTTCAATTAAATTTATTTCTGTGGATTTCTTATACGAAGTCTCACCATTTCTAACTTTAGAGAAATGCCTGTATATGAATTCTTCTGTAACTCATCATTATGGACTCACAGTAGTGTATAACACACCAAGTTAACATAATGACAATCAGTTTCTTATGTTCCTACAACTTCCAAATTAGTCAAATATTTCACCCATCTCACCAAAAACTTCAGTGGCAAATTATAACTTTCCTTTTTACGTAGTGCTTGCCATTGTGTTTGTAAGAAAACCTTTCAAAAGCAAGCAGCTTCCATGTTGTTTGCTTTATGCTGTTGAAAGATGCTGTGAAATGAAACCCCAGGGAAACTCACTGAAGAGATTAAGCTTTTTAGATAGACTGTAAACAATAAGGCTCAAAAATCTTTCTGTATACTAATACTAATTTTGTATTAAATTTTAGCAGAAATATTCAGCAAATGTATATTAAGGTTGCATTCAGAAGTAGCTATCAGTGAACAGGAAAAATTAAATCCAATGTATAAAATATTTCTTGTTAGGAACATTTGGAGTACAAAACCAGAGATTCAGTTTTCCAGAAATGTCAGCATTCATGGTAGCCACACCAAAAATAGATGGGACAACAGGATAATCCCCCAAATTCAAGTTTCCTGATGACACTCTCTAACTATCCCTCATCTAGTTAATCAAACTTCTACCTGGCCACTTTTATTCTGCAATTACACATCTGCATTGAAACAGATTGGCAAAGTTAAATTAGAGCTATATGGAATTGATACAGGTATTGAAGTGATCATTCAGGTAAAAATAAAGGTTAAAACTTCTTACTTGACTAATGTAACCATGTACAAAGGATTAAGCAGGTGAACACCATCATATTCTCCCCTGTGCACCCTCAATATGTAATTTTTTTAAATAGTTTTTCTGTTTTCAACAGGTTTGCTATGTCTATGAAAGGCTTTGATTTTCATCAAGTCCTCTTTCTTCTGTCTTGTAGGCAGCAAGATTACATCAATTTGGGATGAAAAACATGGCTAGATTGGTATATGAAGCATTTGGTGTTCAGAAGAAAAACCTGGGTCCTGGAGTCAATTGGTTATGTGAGAATTTCAGTTGTCCTTATGTATTCATTAGTCAGAATAAAATAAACTTGTAGTTTTCATGCTTTCAGAGAAAAAATTAAAACATGAGTTTTGAGCTATCTTCATTATCTTCATAGCTTGAATTAGAAGTTGTGAAATTGTCAGGTTGAAAACACTATTATTTCCTTCTTGGAGGATTAAAAAAACCCAAACAAACAAAAAACCAAACAAAACCCCCAAAAACAATTTAAGTTAGGTATCAGGAGACTGACAACTTCATTCTGATTATGAATAAAGAAAGATTACTGCTTGGAAGAAAACTTTTCATATTCTATGATTCTGTGATTTACTTTCTGCCACGTTTTGTCTTTTTATTTGATCTAATTAAATAAATACTTTTTTATTTTTGCATTCACAAAAAACAGGCACAAGCATTTCAGTAATGTTCACATTTCGTCATTGATTTGATTGATAACTTTGACATGTGTGTTGTAGTCTCTTAAGACTCTTGAATACAAGGTAAAAAAACCTAACTGGGCAACACATGTTCTTGGCAGTATCCATGGTGAACATGGTGCTTTAACACACCTGCAATGTAAGCACAAGAGACAGAGACATCATGGAACAAAGTCGTGTTCCACTCACAAGTGCAGAACTTAGCTATTCTTGAGGATACAAAATGAAAATAAAGTTCTGTCTTCAAAATCAGAAACAATCAGTTAAAGGAATCCAAAGTCATGAGCTGTTAGTAATAATAAGAAATCTTTTATCAGCACTGAAGGTGGTAGCAGCAGCAGATGGTTTTGTAGTGGTACTGTTCGGAGCCCAGATGGAAATGCAGAGCAGCAGAAAAGAGATGTAGAAGTTTAAACTAAACAAAGCAAGGAAAAGTTTTCAAAAGAAAGCAGTCTGCATCTGTGGAATAAAATGATATAAACTGTAGCAAAATGTCACTTGGCCTCCCAGAAATCCTTTTGCTGTAGCCTATTTTAGCAGAATACATTCAAAGAATATTATTCATTTATTCGGGGCGGGGGGAGAAGAAGGAAAGAGTTTTCTAAGTTTGGGAAAAGATCTGAAAGTACCTGGAAGAGTGTGCTCGTTTTGTCTGGGATAGACTTATTTTTCTTTATAGTAGCTAGTATGAGGTTATGTAAAACAGTGTTGATAATACAGGGATGTTTTAGTTACTGCTGAGCAGACACTTGACACAGAGTCAAGGCCTCCTTTGCTTCTCACACTACCCCACCAGTAAGTACTCTGGGACTGCACAAGAAGTTTGGAGGGGACACAGCTGGGACAGTTGACCCCAAATGACCAAAGGGATTTTCCAGACCATATGACGTCATGCTCAGCAATAAAAGCTGGAGGAAGAAGAAAGAAGGAGAGGCGTTCGGAGTGATGGCATTTGTCTTCCCAAGTAACCATTACATGTGATGGAGCCCTGCTTTCCTGGAAATGGCTCTAAACACCTGCCTGTCAATGAGAAATAGTGAATGAATTCCTTATTTTCTTTACTTGTGTGTGCAGTTTTTGCTTTACCTATTAAACAGTCTTTATCTCAATCCATGAGTTTCCTCACTTCTACCCTTCTGATTTTCCCCTCCATCCCACTGTGGGGGGAGTGAGTGATTGGCCATGCGGTCCTTAGTTGCTGGCTGGGGTCAAACCATGACAAAGAGACATTCTCAACCCAGGCTTCAGTGAAGACTGAAAGGTTTCATACAATCAGTTGCAATTATATTTCTTCCTAGACTTACCACTGGTGTCTTAATATCTTTAGCCTACATGATGCACACAGGATAAAACACAGAACAAAGAACAAACACAAATATTTTCTTATATTAAACAAAAAGTAAGAGCCATTTGTATCTTCTGTTCTTTTAAAAAAAGATGCAGAGAAAAATCCACAGCATGAGAGACTTAACATTGTTTAATAGCTAACATACATACAGGTATACTACTGCACTAGAAGGCATCTGATGCCTCAGAAATGTAATGCAGAGATCCCATAACTAGGATATCTCCAAAGCCTGCACTGTAAACATGCTAGATCACTTAAGAACATTTGCAAGAGTGCTCTCTTGTGCCCAGGGGATGTGTCCTGAAAGCCACAGTAGGAGTTTTTGACTAGTGAATGGAATAATACCAAGTTTCTAGATATTTGTCACACAGAAATTTTGTGTCTGACACAGAATCCATGATTAGTCTAACCAGCAGATTTGCGTACCCTAAGCAGCAAATTAATGGTACTTTAGCCTCTCCTATACTCCTGTGCATTTAAATACAAATAAATGACTAGCAAATACAAGTAACTAGCAAATATGGCATGCAATGAAAGCAATCAAGAGCACATGATGGACAGGGAACAGAAAGAACACACCTGCAAACCTCAGCAAATGGTACGTTTGTGGAAGGGAAAGGAGAAATGACTGAGATAGTTGTGCCCATCAGCTATGGGAAGGGCAGGCAGCAAGTGAGTTGGCTGCCCATACAGGGGGGGAGAGAGAATAAAGAAGGTCTCTGCAGAAACGTCATGAAATTAGATCTCCAAATAGAGAGGGGAGAAGACTATTTTAATCTTTGTGGCTACTGTGCGAAGTTGTCCACCCTGTGGCATATGTGCAGATCAAACCTGTTGTATCAGGTATGCCTTCATTTCTTTGACTATGACAGTTTCTTTGAAGGTATAAATTTGAATAACTCAATTTATCACTGGGAAAATATGATATATGGTTCGTGGTCTGAAGACACATCAGTGATGGTCACCAACTTTCTTCATAACAGGCTATCTGGTAGAAAGTAGAAGGAATGCAAGGTACCAGTCCAGTATCAACAATAATTTTGATACATTACTTTCTGTAGAAAAGCTAAAATGTATCAGCCTCATTGAACACTAATCCCATCTTCTCTACAGAACATTTTACTTCATCTTCTCTGTTTGCTAACAGGAAAAAAAAAAAAAAAAGCAAATTGCATCAGGAAGTTTCAATGGTTTGACTTCAGTTGTCCCAAATTCTGTATCCTAAGTTTAAAAATACAGAATGCAGTCATGTCAAATGGCACACTGCTTGTAAGTCCAACTTGTCCTGGCATTGATTTATCTCAAAGGTAGGCATTTAAGTATTTATTTATAGTCCCTAATGTTACTGGAAATATTACTTCAATCTAGCTCCCTGCTAATGGTGTTATATCAAGTAAGAAATGCATCACAAGAAGCTGAGAGTAAGAATACACAAGTATATGAACATCTCAGTGTTACAACAGGATGGACATAGCACTCAGTTTGATCTTTCAAGGGTCTTTCAAGGGTTTTCAACTCTAAATATCAAGAATCAGACCTTACATGGCGTAAATGGGAATAAATTCCATTTAGTGCACATGGCATGAGTCACCATAACTCTGCTTCTTCAGTGGACGTGACAATATATGGGAATAGTGCTGGCAACATGTCATGCTAAACTCTTCAGTTTATATAATCATAACAAGCATTTAATTGCATCTCTATGTGTACATCTGTCAGTAAGGGTTAAAGCTAAAATACAGACCAGTGAGAAGAATGTTTGTAATCGTGGCGGTTTGTATGGATTGCAAAATCCACATTACAAGACACTTAATCCTAGACATTCAACCATTTTCTTTCAATAATTAACTGCCTACTGGATAAAGTGTCATTGAAGAGGCATGATCAATATGAAGTACAGTTCTTTATATTAAAAATTATTTTCCTTAAATGAAAGAACCAACAAATTCTATTTTCACTTTCTCATCATGGTGCCCTTAGACGAAGGCTCTCATGCCAGCAACATGTTTGAGAGAAAAAATCAAAGCCACACAGCTTTGCTGAAGTACAAGCATTGCCAGCTTTTATAATTATAATTTCCAGAATATTTAATATCTTTTATGTCTAACATTTATGACAAAGCTTGATAGATGAGAGGAAGTGGGAGCCATTTGTGCATTGCGAAACTGGAAACGGTGATTAAATGACTACAGGTACATGGGTGGTCACATCTCTCCAGCTAAATTTTTCTTTGCTCAAGTGTAGTCTTGATATTGATTTTTATTTAATTAATTTAGATATTCTAAACAGACCATGTGGGAACAGCTTTTCTAAGAGAAACAGTACCATTCTACAGTGCACTGAAACTGCTCCTAAACTCATTCTTTAAACCAAAACTGGGGATTGATGGTATCTTATGGCTTTCTGTGGGGTAGAAAAAGAAAGCAATAACTAAATATGGAGAAAAATTAGAATTTTACTACTTTTTTTCTTTCTTTCTTTCTTTCTTTTTTAATGTAGACATTGCTTGTGGAACTTAGAGTTCCATAAAATCTTCTTTTCTTCTACAAGAATCTTGACAATAAGAATGTTAGTTCTTTAACTATATATTTGTGATGCAAGAGATTTACTTTCAAACTAAATTTAATAGCAATTTTAGATGATTTTTAAGTGTATACAAAGCTGAAGTAGTCTGTAGGGAAGTGTGTGACAGATTAATTTTTACTGGCTTAGACTTTTTGTAGTATTTCAACCTAATGTATCTTGCTTGCATTGTAACATCTTTAAACTGGCTTTGGTGCACACTGGTGCTGTAGAGTGGGTATAAATAAAGCTGTCTCAAGTGGATAATTCTAGTTTGCTAGTCATCCCTACCTACTCTGTCTGTCTGGAAATAACTAAGTGCAAGGCAGAAGGAAACGGAGAATTAGCTTCATATTCATAGAGAAAACTGCATCTAAACAGATAAACTGCTTCTGAAATGCTTTTGAAATGCATTGAAACTGAGATCTAACTATCTGAGAACTTGAAGCAATTCAGATACAAATGTAAATTTCAATTCTAGTAGCAGGATCCTTTTAAAATTTTTTTTGTATCTCCTGTAGGGGTTCTTGAAAAAAAAGCCAAACCAAATCATCATGTGATTCATGTAACAAACACCAATATCTATCTAAAAACTATTCCTCACCTGAATTAAGGAAACATAAAGTTGCAGAGATGCGTATTAGTATTCTTAATCCACTTTACAAATACATGTTGCATCAGACAAAAGTAATTCCACTGAGGACTGTTTTCTCTTTCATTTACAATTGGCACTAAGCACATACAGTTTAATTCACAATTCACTGTTAAGGACAGCAAGTACTTAAGCTTATTTAATATTTTTTTTCATCTGAGCAAAAAGAAATAAAGAGAGCATTACTGCCATGTGACCACAGAGGTACTCCAGTGAACCCTATTTTAAAAAACATTTTATGACTACAGTGGAGGACACCTTATCCCTTGCCTTTGATCAGTGAATTTCAGTATGTTTGTGCTACAGTAGAAACTCCATTCTATTTCCTAAGGAAGACCCAAATCTGGAAACAAATAAATCAAGACAAAGGTCAAGCAAGAAGTTGCCTGTCCACTATTCAGCAATGCAAATAGGAATGATTGCCTTTGAATACCAAGAGTGCAAAAATTAAAAACAAATTTCTGGATAGTAATACAGTATAATTAAGTGAACAATTAAAGATTACTTCATCAGTGTGTTTTATAAATACTAGGAGTGGAAGAACAGTCTGGCAAAGGAAAGAGGTGAAAACACTTCATAACTTGATGCAGGTAGTCTATCTGATAGTGAGTGATGCATTCAAAGCACTTGGAAGTGCCCACAGAAGTCAACTCAGTTATTCTCAGGACCTAAGTTTCCAACTCTTGATATGTAATTTATTTAAAAAATTGATGAGTCCATGACAGCTACATTATGTACTTGTTTTTTTTTTTTACTTATGATTGCCAAGTTTTGGATTAAACCAATACTGATTTAATTCTGTAAGATAGTCTGGTCTTTATAATAGGCACCTCCTCTTTGAAACAAGGAATTGTTTGCTCCCAAAAATCTTTGTCATCATTGAATAAATCAAGGATCAAGCTAATTACAAAAGGAGACTGCTTCTGCTTGGCAAATTAACATCTTCGCAATCAGAACTGATGTCAAAATAAGTAAAGGAAAAGGACATGACAATTTAGTAGGGCATCAATTGTATATATTTTTAGATCTGTCAGAATATGGAAATAATTCTTCAGCTATCAAACTACATTTCAAATTATCTTCATATAACACAGAGTGACTAAAAGATTTCTAATACTTTTGAACCGAAGATGTCATTCATGTTGTATTTAAAATACTAATAAATATCATACTTTATAAATTCATTTTTTTAATACCATAAGGTAAGAAGCCACTGAAAAAACAATATCACATAGTTTGGTAAATACCTTTAAAATGTATTCCCCATAAACATTTGGAATAAATACACATTGGAAAAAAACAAACAAACAAACATCAAAAAACCCCACGAAGCAAGAAGCACATAATACAATAATGGATGGATAAGACTTCATCACAAACATGAATTTAGTAGGTATTAAGTAATTTCTTCATGTAACTCTTAAAATAAGTTAACCTTTATATAATGCATCCATTATTTTAAGCTACATATAATAGCTTAAGATGTGTTTTTTCTTAAGATACATGTATGTGAGTATTTCTATATTTATTTATTTATTCTAAAATATTATTAACTGGAACTCAGAACTGAAAAATAACAAAAATGAACTTTAAATTTTTCAGACTCTGCTTTCAGTACATATAGTCACTGGGTTTGTTATAAAGTCTGTGTGAAGTTTTATCTGTCATTAGGTCTGTGTGAAGTCTTATCCTAAGGGCAATCTTACGAAAGAAATAATTACTAAGAATGCACAAGACTTCTTTAGACCTCTGTCATATCTAAAAAGGCTTGTGTGATCATGCTGCCTGCCAGTCTGCCCAATCCTTTCTCATTAGTTGGTAAAGAAAGAGATTTAAATAAGCATCTCTTACAGAAGGAAGACCATTCTAGAAGTTGGAAGTCTACGTACTGATCAGCTTTTAGCATACACAGGACAGTAAACCAGAAGTCTTACTCATCGTGCCAAAGAGGTAGAAGACACAGAAAGGAAATTGAGGATAAAATGGTTCTGCCACAGGTAATAAAAAAATTCTAGGACCATAATTATGAGCTGGGAAGACTGAAGCTGATAAATGAACATGAAGCAAAAACATACAGACTTCATTATTCTGCAGTTTATTTGTTATTTACAGATAAAGGTTATGAAAGTTGCTTTTTGAACAATTTGTGAGATTGTGTGTAGTATTGTTTATGTTGTTGGTGTGATTGGATATTTTGACACTGATAAATAATAAAAAAGAACTTTTATTTCAGACTGAATGTACAAATTTGTGCATGTAATAAGAGAGAAAGAAAAAATCTAGTAGTAATTCAACATGATCCCCACTTACATACCTTGATTTCCTCCTGTAACCTTGATAGCCAATGCCCCAAAATAGTTACTCTTCACCATCATATTAGATGGATAAAACAAGTCTTTCTATCTGACACTTTCTCCTAAGGTCTGAGGTGCCTCTAACAACTTTTTGCTGCTAAAGATCTAGAGAGAAAATCCTGCAGAAGTCTGTCCCCATCTGCGCATACCTGTGCATGTACATGTGTGTAACACAACAGGGGCTTAAGAGAAGAGTATCCTAAAAAATGGCTCTAGTACAGTTTATTATTAAAATAGTTCTAACAAATGAAAGTATATAGTTATTAATCATTGGAAATAAGAGAAAAATATCCTTTGCCCGGTAAAGGGTCTTGTAACTGACTCTGGTGTAACCCCTCTTTACCACTCAGTCCAAATTGCTGAATGCTTGGCCCTATGTTTGGGGATACCCCATGAAATCCCCACTTAGACCTACTGTGCAGAATGTTGAGAACATCTTTAAGCTGTCATTAAAAAAAAATCCATAGAATCTTACTAGATGTTGTAATAATCTTCCTTGAAGATTGTAGCTAGTTCCCTTGCACAACAGAGCTAAGATGCTGTTGCATTACAGGTCTACTACATTGCTTTAGAGACATAAAAATCAAGGTTTTAGCAAGGTTTGTGCTGTTTTAGTAAGGTTTCTACTGTTTTAGCAAGGTTTCTTCTAGGGACAGACCCTTCTATCCCCAAACAAAGAGCTGCTCCCAGCTGAGGTTGCAGCCACAGAGGGTTAGGCTGCTACCTAAATTTTACGACATGCTTTTTTTCCATCCAGGCTCTTTCTCTGACCAGGACCTCCTATAAAGATTCCTGGCAGCTTATATTCTTAGTAAGTCACTTTCTAGACCTTACTGGATTGAGGATCATACAGCATAGCTTTTATTATCTTCACAAAGGAGTAAATTACCTCATCCATCTTGTTCTGAGGTCTCTGACAGAAGTTGTTGACCACAATAAAAACAGAACCATCCATTTCTACTTTGTCCCTGCCATAAGTTTTCTAATCTCTTAGCCAAACCTACAGGTAGCCTTATAAATCTAAAAATTAACTTGATCTTAGAGATTTATGTAGTTTTTTCCAATGATGGCCCAAGAAACTGGAATCCAGTTCCAGCTCAGCAAAGTTAAATTAACAGCAAACTCAACAGAGCTGTGCGAGCAGGAAAACAAAGCTCAAAGCTTTGAGCTGCTCACAGAAAGATCGTTGCTGACTGCCCCAAGTCATATGAATACATCTTCAGATTGGATGGCAGTTAGTGTCTCAGCATGGGAGAACACTGCAGTTATAATAACCAGCTGTGCTTCTGTAGACCACTTCAGGGTGCTTTTTCACATGCTTCTCTTTGCAGACCTTACAATACCTCCACTCTTGTGCTGACAGATTTGCTCTACACTATAGTGTGAGCTTTGTTCCCATATTGTTGATCTTCTGCCAGGTAAGTAGGTTGGAGTGTATGGCCTGCAAGATGCACACGTATCTAGACAAAAATTTGTCCTGCACAAGGAAACTGTACTTCAAATATGACCCCCAAATCTTACTATGGAAAATACAGAGGAGTTTGGGGAAAAATACAGGTTGTTATGAATGGAATTGCAATCTGTATCACCAAAAATCTATTCAAATTGATGTATTCCCTCAGAAAGTCCTGAAATAGGACTGTGTTAGAGACACCCCTGCCATGGTAAAAAAGACCTCTTACAGGTGATCGAAACCAAGTCTGAAAATTAATGATTGACACTGTCAGGGACAGAAAGCAGGACAAACAGAAGCTTTCTTTGAAGGTACATTGGTTCTGGAATGTAAAAAAAGGGAAAACATCAGTAAAACCCAACTTGTTAAATCCAGAATAGTTAATATTCTAACACGTCTAAGTGATCATTTTTGCTCAGCTATAACATCGCTTCATAATTCCAGTGATTTCTCCTGAACTGACTGCTTTTTTACGAAGTGAAGATCTGACCTCACGTGAAGAAAAGGCTAAGACAACATTTTGAAATCATTCTTTTGAGGACAGTATTTTCAATTAAAAAATTAAAGCATAAATTTTCATTACAGAAATTAGAAAAAAAAAAAGAAGGGAAAACATGTTAGGTGAAAGAAAACATTATGTGGAAAATGTGTCATAACAAAACAATAATGCAAGTTAGAACAATTGCAGGGTGCTTTATGCAAACTGAGGAAAACTTGCAAGATTAATCAACCATTCAAGCCCTCCTTAAATAAATTCTGTTTGTGAGGAAATTAACTATGGATACTTAATCCAATTAAGAACATAGCTGTTTCTTATTGTTTCACTCAACAAACTAGAATTTGGCAGTCTTAATTATTTCTTGTCTTCATATTTTCAGAAAGATAGTTTGTGCTTTAGGAGGTTTCGTTTTGTTTTCTCTTTTTCCTTTTGATCTCCTCTATTCTATTGAAAAAAAAAAAAAAGTATTTATTTATATTTCTTTTTTTTAAAGGCTGATTCCTAACTGCATACTTTTCCATGATTCTTTGAAAGGGAGAAAAAAGTTATAGACTACAAACAAACTAAAAAATCTTAATTTATGATTGCCAAGCAAGAAATATACAGCAAATACATTTGTATTTTGTCTTTTTATTTATTTTTTAAGACATTCTTTCAAATAGGCTGCCTTTGGAGAACTTTTTGTCATGCATGTAAAAGTTCATGTTTCATATTTTTCCTGGTAATTTTAAATATATTAGTTAGCTCAATCTTCAGTAAAAAGGAATATGAATATTTTTCTTTTACAGTAGCCAAACAACATCTCTTTCTCTACATCAAAGCTGTTTGTATATGAATTTGCGGTTAACTGACTTGAATGAACCATCCTCAGCAAAAAATTTAAACATATTAGTGGACTCAACTTCTTATCATTAAGAAAGTTATGAGTTAACCCAAAGTACAGCTGTGCTGTGCATTATTGAGATTCTGCTACCTTCAACAACAACAATATTATTATTATTGCCTTGCAATTTATTTATATTATGTACACAATAGTTACATATACTTTTTAATATGTATATATATAATATTTTTTTTTTTTCATTATTGCCTTGCATTTATTGAACACCTGAGACCATACAGATTTTCCAGTCTTGCAGAAGCTATCTCTATAAGCTCTGATTTTTCCTGCTGGCATTCATGAAAGTGTCTTTACAGCTTTCAGCTTCTCCTGTCTACATCACCAGAGGCAATGTATTTCATGTTCCTAAGGCTTACAATCACAAACAGATTTGGAGGGGTCACAGTTGTTCAAAAGATTAGATCCTGCACTAAAGTAATTCTGACAGTGGTTTTTTGTTGTTTGGTTTTTTTTGGGTTTTTTTGAAATCTTAGCTCTTTGTTATAAGGAAGATAATAACTGTCCTGGAAATCTGGGTCTAACAAAAGTACATCTCTTTTTTTCTAAAGACTATGATCTTCTGGCCTTACTAAACACAAGTTGCTACAGGTTCTTTACTGTTTCAGAATAATTTCTTTTCTTTGTTAGATATTTTCTATGCAAGATTTTTCAGCTTGAATAATATTTACCTTCTGAGTATGACATAGTGGAATGCAAACGTAATTTCAAGTCCTCACAACTCTTATTAACCAAACTGTAATGCAGACTCCATACGAACAACTAAATCTGTCTTCAAACAAATTATAATAGCATTATGATAAATATTGTCTAAACAGATAAGAGCCATGGAAAATACTACAGTGTGATTATCCATTATTCAAACATCCAGAACTCAGTATCAAGAATGTGTTTACCATATGATACAAACCCTTGGTACAATTAATTGAAAGAGAGAACAAGTTAAATTTTCTGTATTTGGGAATACTATCAAACATAGAATGTTTATTTTGTTATAGCCAGCATCCCTAATTATTTGAACTAGTGAGGGTGTTTTTTTCTTCGATGGAATACATGTATGACCTTATATATAAAATATTTTTATATTTATATTTATCAGTGACAATACTGACCACTACCTCATCACTATAAAGATACTTCTACAATGATCAGACTGAGTTCTTTTTTGAAAGCATTATATACAAGGAACAGTCAGGCACACTACAGTGTAAGATGCGTCCCTCATTTAGTCTTGAAAGGACAGGTTTAAGCAGCCTACTCAGAACAAACCTCAAAGGGATGTGTTTTGTCGACTCGTGAGCAGGGTACATGATTCCCCCTTTGCTGTACTGGTAGAGGCAATGAACAACTGACCTTTCTCTTCATGCCACTGTGCTTACAGATTTCTATTGCATCCATACTCAATATTCTCTTTTCCAGGCCAAAGAATCACAGTCTACTCAGTCATTTCTTTCATATCAGCTGTCCCCTTTTTAAACTTGGTACTGCAACACATTTTTTCTACCTGTCATAAAGAAATGCCTTCAGTCAAGTTTTAGTTTGGTATGCTTGTTTCACTCAAAGATGTGAACTTTCTCTCAGACAAGAAGTTATACTGTTGTTTGGTCTAATTAAAAACGATGTAAAAAATCATGTTTTTCAGACACACTTTCAAAATTACACATACACTTTGCAAAGTGAGTATTTTAAGCTGAAGTTTGTATGTCTGTGTAAGAGAGAGACAGAAAATGGTGAACTTATAAGAATACTTGTACAGTTTCATAATTTTCATTGTTGGAATCTTTCCAAATATGGCTGTGATCTAAAGAAAAATACTATCTTCATTGATTTATATGACACATATAGATGAACCTGTGACAGTTCAACATTGGGAATGTAGACAAGGAATAGGAATTTTATGAGAGCGCAACAGTTTGCTCAATGTTACAATCATCCCCCTTCCACTGAAAATAAATGACATGTTAGCATGTTTTTGTTTGTTTCCACATGTCAATATTTTTCCTTTTTGCAAAATAGTAAGAGTGGAGAGAGATGGAAAAGAAAAAGAAGAGAAGGTGAATTGGTAAAGTAAAACTTCAGGAATCATTCAGAAGAATACCATTTGATCGGATCATAGGGTAAATCAGGTTGGAAAGGTCTTCCAGTCCAATTTGTTGCTTAAAGGTCAGCTATTAGGTCAGACAAGGTTACTCAGGGCTTTCCCAGTACCTTGGCTTTATATTTGGTTAGAATTTTAAATATATGAAGAGGACTTTTAAAGCTATCTGAATGGGTTAAGCCATTCTTACCTGGATTCTTTGGGTATCTTGAGGGAGTATCTTGAAATAGGCTTATAAGTTTTTTATTAAACAGCTACTGCAGAGATTCAGAATTACTTTCAGATACATGTTTTGCTGTGCCTGCTTAACATCTGTCATATTAACTGTCACAGATTTCTAGGAAAGATCTCTTTTCTTCCCTTTTCTCCCTTGTAGAGCAGGTTAGAATAGAAATGAGACAAGCAGAGTGTATAATTAGACACTCTTTCAGTTTATGTCAGCTTATTAAGGGTTTGATTCTTTCAGGATATGAAGTATATCATCTCTTGACGAAGTCGCTTAAGTGAGGCACTACGTTTGGTGATAATGCTACAGATACCACATGAAGTAGATCAGAGGTTAACAGAGTAATTTCACTTCATATTACAGAAAATCTGTTTGAAGATAGATGAAGTATAGATATCAGATGATCTGAATAATTATATGCAGGTTTTGTTGGTTTTTTTTTAAAGATGTTATAATGCTGACTATTTCTGTTACAAACTAAACAACCTGGGCAGTGGTCTGAGGATCCCATTTTGTTTGTCAGCCTCCTGGAAATAAAAGTGAGTTATTAATCCAATTTTATTTGGAATTTATGACCTTCAATTTCCAAATGTCATTCACAAACAGGGAAGAAAAAGTGAGAAAATTTAATTATATTTAATTAATATGTAATAACATATTAATAATATATAGCACTAATAAATTTTATTATATTTTTAATTTTAGGATTTAAAATATATATTTATATATTGATAATTAAAATACATAAAATAAATTAACTAGTCACCAATTTTTGCCTGATTTTTAGGGTTTTTTTACAACCTCAACATACACAGTTCAGGTGCTCAGATTTTGAAGTCACATTGTGTCATTCTATGCTCACAAAATACAAATGACAGAACTAGCTCACATAATTTACAACAGAGTAAGTATCTTGTAAACCTCCACCAGCTCCACTGCATGCAAAGTGTTTCATATCTTTGGCAAATGGAGACAGATTTGGCATTACTTTAGGTGTCCACAAAACAGCGTGAAAAAGATGCCAGTACAACCATTGTTAATGAAAGAAAAGCTGTTTATTTTCACTATTTCAACATATCCAAAGGTTAATAAATCTTATTTATAAACATACAGACCTTCAGTTACAGTCTGCTGCTAGCTGAAGTGCCTAAGACTTCCTCAAATCACAGAAGAATTTTGTCATTAATCAAATCACAGTGCATCACAGTGAAATGCAACTGAACTAAATTCTTTAACTACATCTTTTTTGACTGGATTGATCAGACTGGTGAACTGGTGCACTGTTTAATACCAAATCGACAAGCAGGAACTGAAAATGATCACCTTCTTGAGGTACGAAAAATGATTGAGGATAATGCAGATCCTTTTCATTACTATGGAGTCAAGATTTTAAGCATCAACACCAAAACAAGAATCATTACACTCCTTTTGCAGTTTTTGTAAATTTGTAGTGGCTGAGTTAAAGACACACGGAACACAATAGGTAACACCCAACATTATTATGCATTTTGCTTAATTGTTTGGTCTTACCTTTGGAACTGAGAGCTCACAAATCAGCATAATATCATGCTAACAATGTGTCCTGGTTTCAGCTGGGATAGAGTTAATTTTCTTTCTAGTAGCTGGTATAGTGTTATGTTTTGGGTTCAGTATGAGAAGAATGTTGATAACACACTGATGTTTTCAGTTGTTGCCAAGTAACTTTTATACTAAGTCAATGATTTTTCAGCTTCTCATGTCCAGCCAGCAAGAAGGCTGGAGGGGCACAAGAAGTCGGGAGCGGACACAGCCAGGGCAGCTGACCCAAACTGGCCAAAGGGGTATTCCATACCATGTGATGTCATGTCGAGTATATAAAATGGAGGGAGCTGGCCTTGGAGGATCCCTGCTTGGGAACTAACTGGGCATCCGTTGGCGGGTGGTGAGCAATTGCATTGTGCATAATTTGTTTTGTAGATTCCAATCCTTTATTATTATTATTATTATTATTATTATTATTATTATTATTATTATTATTATTATTATTATATTGTAATTATTATCATTATTAGTTTCTTCCTTTCTGTTCTATTAAACTGGTCTTATCTCAATGCACAAGTTTTACCTTTTTCCTTCCAATTCTCTCCCCCATCCCACTGAGTGCCGGAAAGTGAATGAGCAGCTGCGTGGTGCCTAGTTGCTGGCTGGGGGTTAAACCATGACACAATGTCAGATGGCATTTTTAAATCATGTAAATGAACTGGGAACTTAATCAAGCTGAAAAAAATTAATGGAAACTCTACATCTAGATCCTGATAATGGTTTTCAAGATCTTGACCATTTTTTGTATTGTTCACCTTATATAACTCTATAGAAGACTAGTGTCTCCTAAATATGTGTATAACAAATTATAATTATAATATACAATTATAATATAGTTATACAATATATAAAATATTGTATTATATGTTGTATAATGTATATGAATGTGTATATATCTATAATGTTATGTTACTTATAGCACTTTCAATGATTGCTTTTGACAGTCATCACCACCTCATTCAAGAGCTTTACTATCTTGTAATTTTATGCCATAACTTTTCAAAAGACTTTATTAAAAAAAATATTGAAATCACTCAGCTTTCTTACCAGTCTAGCCATTCTGTTTTAACTGCTGAGATTCATTTATTAAGACAATGAAAAGTAACTGCAACAAAATTATTTCAAGCATTCTTTTAATTTATTTTTATAACAACCTCTTTAAGAACTACAGGTAACTCTAGCAGTATTTTTTTCTCCAAAGTAAATGTTTGAAGTATGATTTTATTTTTTCAGAATCCCTGAAAATCCCTTTAGTCATGATAATAAATTAAGAAATGGTACTGATACTAAAATCAAAATTGTTCAATGATGATTATTTTCTGCATATCCAATTTCTGAATAAGGGGAAAGATCATCTTCCATCCCTTTTGCCAAATTCTAGACTTACAAAAGGGTAGTTAAATCACATCCAGCCTCCTATTAAATAATAGTATGAGCAGCTTCACTGCCATCAAATGAAACACTGGGTGGGGTTTTTTTTAAGGAATACCAAAGCTCACCATACTCAAAAATATCTTAGAGGCAAATTTCATAAACTTGACATGTGGTTAATTTACTTATTGCATAACTTGGTGCAAAATTTTCATTTTTCTAGCTCAAGGAGAAATCCATCAGGGGAGAATCAAGGGAATAAATACTGCTTTTTCAACTGGTGCTGCTGCAAATGTGAGGAAGCTTTCTGGGGGTAAGTTCAGATACAATACTATCTGAGCAAAATGAAAAGATGAGCCTACTGGGTTCCTTTGGGAAATATTTTAGGAAGCATTATGTCAAAATATTTTGACATAATGATAGACAAACAGATTGTACAGGTAATCTGAAGAGTATTTGTCCCTCAATTGTATTGCTGGATTTTTGCAGTATTTGTGGCATTCTGGGGGGAGAGGAGGTAGGAAGATATTTGTGGAGAAGAGACAGATAAGAAGAGAAAGACATCTGAACTGCAAACATGATGATACAACAGGAATGGTAGAAGTAGGAAAGTATAAGAGTATTTTTTTAGCTGTTTTAAATCTAAGAAATAAAGAAAAATTACAGCCACTAGTAATCAAAACCTTTAATAACAAGTTCCAATATTCAAATTTATTTTTTACAAAAACATAAAAATAGACATGACAATATTTCTTTTATTAAAGACACAGCTCTAAAATATACTTTTAAGCACTGAGTTAGTGTTACCATTCCATTTGCAATATTTATTTATTTCATTATGGATCTAAGGGTTTTCACACAATGGGAGCTATAGTTCTAGCATATCTATCTCAGATTTGTTCTAGTGGTCAAAAACCTTCACCATGGCAAAATGACTGAATGACTGAAGTTAAAAAAAAAGTCTCTGAAGGACTGGAATGTATGGGCAGAAGCAATAGTGTCAGCTATTGTAATGAATTTCAGGCAGAAATGAATTTGTAATGTAATGAAATTCAGACAGAAGTAATAGATCTATGAAAAAAAATCAGGAAAGGCAATTCTAATGAAAAATGTAATTTATTTGAAAAGAAATAATAATTTATCTTTTCCAAAAAAAATTCAAGAATCTAGTGAAAAAAATAGATCTAATGCTGATAAGGAAGAGACTGTAAATTTTTCACATGAGGGTAACTTTTAAATGCCTATATACATGCGGATTTTTATTTTTTCTTATGACAAAACTGTTTATTTTTTTCTGTAGAAGCAAAAGTTTTGAGAGTGCATGTGTTTACAAAGCTATGGTCCGAAGTGATCAATAAATCACAACAGTGAAAATGCTAGTGCACCTACTGTAGCTAGATCTTCTTACTCTGATATCCAAACTTTTCATGAGAACTTCATTCCATAAAGTGGATTAACCTAAACTATAAGTACGAACACAACTGAACATACAAAACCTTTAGTCTGCACACTATGCAGCACTAGGGCCTTATAAATAATTGTTTTAATTATATTGTATTAAATGCCCTGTGGGATGAGCATACATCATACCATTATTTCAGAACATTGTTGAGCGTATAGTCAGGGTCTGGGTAGAAAGGAAGATTCTCAGCATTCTTACAAAAAATGGTGGAAGTCTGATTTATTTCCTCCTATGAAGTAAAACTTGCTGTTATCAAGATCAGAGAGATAAACCATCTCTCTTAAAAGCAGTGAGTTAAGTTAGGATCTCAGTACAGACCTACAGTGAAGAATGAAGAATAACTGGCCAATAATGAATAATGAAGAGCAAATGTAAGGTATATGAACTCCACTGTACTGTTAATAATGAGGAGATACTCTTGAAATGTTAAAGCCCCTTAATATGTGAAGTTAATCTACAACATCAAAGACAAATAATCCTAAATAAACATTGACATTATTCTACCTTTATTTAAATAAATAAATAAATTTTAAATTAAGGAAACTATTGCTACTGACTGTTTAACTAAAAGAGTTAATTCTCTGTAATTCACCTAAGATATATTTGCAATATTCCAGAACAGTTTTGTGGCTATTTACAACTCACATTAGTTCTTGAGGACTGCAGTGTTAACTCCTCTCAATAAATCAAAGGTACAATAGTAAGATAAATCCAAGCATGTAGATAGTAATTGCATCTTATTAATTACTATTCTGTATTTGCAACTCCATGTATTTCATGGACATTTCTACTGGAAAGGAAAAATTAGGCTAGTGAGGAAATGGTGGGTGACATTTTGCATTAAAGACATAAGTTTGTATATAGACTAGAAACTTGACTTCAATGCCTGTTGAATCAAGGACAATCCTTTTCTGCTGAATGTACACTGTCCCTGATGAATCAGTTCTCTCAGAATGGTTGTGTCACTGCAAAAGGAACTAAACAGAAGTGCTTACAAATGCCTTAGCACTTCATATATGGCAATTCCAGAGAAATCTTGCCATTTGCCAGCGGAAAAGGAAGTTTCTATTCAGGATTATGAGAAAAGGCGTTACGAGTGTGTGACATCTGTTCTGATGCTGAACCCTGAAAATCCTGAAACAGCAGATCAAATGTGTGTGTTTTGTCCTGTGAAGTTTTGTGTTCAAGGAACACACTTCCTTGACTGAAAACACTTCTTAATTCTGGCAAAACTTCTTGGAAATAATTCTGTGACTGCATATGAGTCCAGAATGCTGGAACAGTTAATTATATTTTGGGTACTAGATACAATGGCTCAAACACAGACTTAACTATGTACATGTAGAAAACAAGCTATCTTGTAGGAGGGATGGACTGCTTTTTCCACCATCACTGAAAAAACCATACAAAAATAAGGAGCCTAACTTACAGTCTCTAATTAGGTGGGATGAACCCTACCTAGGGACAGAAGAAAGCCATATCTGCTTCTAGAATTTGTGCCCCAGAGAATGGAGAAAGTGAAAAGCACAATTTTAGGTAGGAAAGCTACATGTTCTATCTAATTTTTTTCATCAGAAATGAACAGATAGATTTATTTGAATGTTTTCCTCCACTCCCAGCCTCAGAGTAAGACAGTTGTCTGGCATAGAAAATTATAGACAAAATAACTCAAGTTTGGTAGATGTAGCCTTAGCATAGACACAAGTTTTCTAATGGAACCTCATTTACAGCTCGCACTTCAAACATGATCTGTGTTTTACAAAAACCCACAAAAGCCTAAGTAATTTTGCCTAGGTTACACATTATACTGCAGCATATGATCTGAGAAAATAAACAAGAGGTATCAGAGGTTTCACAGTAGAATTCTAGGGACAAACCGATCCTATGATATAAGGTGCAAACAAAATCAAGGCAGGCCACGAAGAGAAAACACGATATAAAATACAGTGTAGAACAGTTTCCATCTTGACTGCAGCTGAAGAATAGCTGTTGTTTCACAGTATATCACTTTTATTGTAGAACTCTCTCAGTTTCTAGCACATCTCTGAGGAACATCTTGAACAAGTACTCAAGTAAATCAACAAAAATGAACTATAACTCAATAAAAGTGCCTTTTACAGATTTACAATTATTTCCATAACATTTAAGTCATTGCCCTCATCGCAATTGTATCTGTCAGGAGCCCAATTAATCCATATATTGAAATCATCACTCTTCGGTACACCTGACCCAGGATAGAGATGTTAAACCTGTGTATGAATTGAGATACTCAAGAGAGCAAGAAATGGGAAAAGAAGCTTTTCATTTCTAGGTGACCAGTTTAAATTCATTCCAGCTCAGCAGTGACTGAATATCCCTATCTAAAGACTGCCTGATGACCTATGTGAAAGATTTTGTTGATTTTATTTCAGGTCCTAGTGGAAAGATCCAGCATTCTGTACACTGCAAAAGAGTTTGGCAATATTCCTTGTGTTTTGAGTCTCACCAGCTTTCATCTCAGATTGGAAACTGCAATACAATATCCTCTGATGGAAATGATTCTTCTAGGTTAGGAATGATGAGTTCTGCTAGAATGAAAGTAGATTCTCTAGTCTGTGCCTCTCTTGCAACAAATTTAGTAAAAAATTAATCGTTCCATTTACTGAATACACAGTATTTTGCAAATTTATGCTTTTACACTACTTATAAGATCTTGGTGACAATACTGCTAAAGTTACCAATCTTCAAATAAAAAAATTGAACTTAAAAATCTAGAGTGGGACACAGAAGATATGGTGTAGATTTCTATGTCAGTTTTCATCCAACTTATGTACAATGGGAATAATGTAATACTTATTTTTTCCAGATTAATTTTCTTTGCTTTATGTAAATATGAAATATGCAGGTAAGAAACCCTTTCTTAAATATATTAATACTTCTTTTTAAAAAAACATTAATAGTATAATTTTTTTCCTTTTATGTTAGTGAAGTTCAGTTAAATAGAACCGACAAATTTTACACAAAAAGTATCTCACTTAGGGTAATTGTCTGCCATTTTTAAATAAAATTAAGATAAACTGTAGAAACCTGGAAATAATATGTGTTGTCTTTTTTTTTTTTAATCTGAACTTCACTAAGATAAGTTAGTAAACTCAGACAAGAACTTTGCTATTGTTCCATCCAACACAAGCATATTTTTCAGGTTAAAAGTATGTTCTGCTTCACTATTTAATTGAAAAACACTCCCTTCTCTATTCAGCATATTTACTATATTGGGAAGACTATCACAGCCTCCTTACTGACACCTTACTATTGTTTACAGAAGTTGCATCCTAAGAACCACTTCCATTACAGGTTTGGACTCAGGTTTTGCTCTCTTTGTTTTAGAATATTTTTATATTTCATTCTTCATGTCAGTATACAGCAGATGAATACTATTAAGCGTATTATCGAGAGAAACATATTTTAGTTAATATCAAGAGAAAGATCTCTTTAGCTAATATCAAGAACATCTTTGATATTATGATCCTGTTGAAGGGACTTTGGCTATACTGTGATCAGCTCAAGTTTAGTTTCAATTTCCCTCATATCAGAGTGCCTGGACTAAATACCTTTATCATCCCACAGATACTAAATTTTTTCATTCTGCTTTTTAATCTTTTTTCTCCTAAGTGAGTTTCAGGATTTGGTAAATTGATCTTGGTTTATAAGACAGCAGAAGTAGAAATATATGACACCCCACAGTATCAGTTATCCAGTACTATTATAAAAAGTAATAAATACAGCTTAAATGTTAACCTGATCAAAAGAAATTTAAGTGGCTCATAAAGCTCTTGAACAGTGGAATGTTGTTTATAGCAAAACTTTCCATATGCCCTTCTCATATATAATACCTTTTTCTTTCCATGGATGTCTTTTGAGAATTAAAATGGTTTTACTAAAAAGAGTTTTACTGCAGTTCCTTTTTAAATAGCACTCTGTAGGATCGTGTATTTATGCAGTAATTTGGTACTCCTGATAATTTATTATCAGGAATTAAGTCAAATAATTTACATCACCTTCCAAGAGCATAACAGTAATATAATGGTAATTTCTTCCCTCCCCCTCCTGAATTCTACATTATGAGGCATTAAATCTGCTAAGGAGGCAGTGGACTGATTTGTAGAAGGTGATCGGAAGAAGAGGATTATGTCTTCAAGTATGTGAATGTAACTGGGATCAAAATCTTTTCTAATGGGAGACTTCTATTTTTCTCTCTTTCTTAATGGGACAAGACAAAGCCTTTTAATTTCACTGTCAAATCTAAAATACTGCTACATGAAATAGAAACAGTTGCTTTTAATGAAATCACATAATATTATACACACAATTTCTGAATGTTCATTATTTGAATCTGTTTAAAGGAGATAAGAGAATTCAAGAACTGACCCTAAGAGTTGTATACATTCATCTGAGAATCAGGGGTCATACTGGGGCTGATCAGGGCTGACCATGATTATGTCAAAGTATAGTAAATTTAAATGATGTCAAAACTATGGTAATACCCACAATAAACTCTAATTTTAAAATAAATAAAATAATATTATAATAAATAAAAATAATAAATAATTTAAAAATAAATAAAAGTTTCATTTCAACAGACCAGCCTACTGTTCACTCTTTTTTACTTTGTGACATTGTGCACAGAAATAACAGGTAACGCAGGTAATTCAAAAGGCTACTAGTTTGTTCCCAACATGACAGCAATTTCTGTGCATGAATGACTTCCCAGAAATCCATGATATCTGACAGTCAAGCAACTGAGCCCATTGGAGTGGCAGGCAAAACAGAACTAGGTGCTGATTGCTGCAGTCCTGTCCTGCTCCAACAACACTGCTCTGACTTTATTTTTTTTGGTTATGAATAGCAAAGGCATAATGGAAATTAATACCTACTGATCCAAAGTCATCACTGACAAAATGTTGAAGCTGATAGTTACCTCAGGAATTAATTTATTTTTTTTTAAGCAGCTCAATGAAAATACTCAAATTTCTTTTAAGATTCCAAAAATGTTTAGAACTGTATATATCTGCTAATGGAATCATTGCTGATGGTACAACATACATTCCTTGAAAGAATGTTAAAAAAGAAACAATATGACATTAAATGCAAATATTTCATAGGAACTGAATTTAAATGTTTAAATGCTGAAAATGTTTCTAGGCATGAAAACTGTTTATTTCAATGAAATTTAACAGCTGGAAATATCTTATAGCTGTTTTAAGGACCAGATAATTTTCTTTATTATTTAACAGTTACAAAATGTCTTTCTACTGGTGAGCCTGAAAAGGTTATATTTCTTTTTAGTGGAATGTTTCTTCAGGAAAAAATTCCTCTCCCTATAAGGTTACCAGTTCTTTGTTGATTTGACCTTACATCATATATAAGATATGAATAAAATTATTTTTGTAAGCTTTTTTTTTCAAATATTTCATTTATTGAAGTTAATCTAATTTTTTTTTCATTACAAATTACAGAGTTTGAATGTATTTGATAACAGTAGATTCAATGTATTTATCTAGCCTGAAATGCATTCTAGTGTCAGAACTACTCTTACAGAGAAATAGTTTCATACCAAAGAGGTTTTGAGCTCTTCACAGAAATTGATCTTTCTCTTTCTTGGTGATCTTTAGTGCAAGTAAAAGAACAAATTAATGGCCTGGGAGTAAATCAAATTCTCAGCCTGCCCCAAGCATGGCATAAACATTATTAGACTAAATACTTTTCTTCTGGAACTTGTTAATGTATTTAACATATAAAAGACATTGTATACACATATACAAATACTATCTGGGTGTTAATTGAATTTTAGCCTTTGTTTAATTGTTTCCAAAATGTAATTTCTGTAATCACTCATACCTGTTATGTTCTTCCATTCAAGATTTTACATCTTAGACTTTATAGGACCAGTAAGCTAAATATACTGAAGAAATCCAAGCTAGATTGGATCTCACTTCTACAGAAATCCAAGCAGTTTTCTATGACTTGAATAAATGGTCTTGACTCACAGTTCCCAAGAAACATGCAAACAGAGAATCCCTACTCAAACAAATAGGGTTGTTTTGGGTTTTTTTTTCCTCTTTCATCTCTGTTCTCCCTGGAAATCATAGGAAGATAACAGATGCGTAAAAATGTCTTTTAAGTTTCAATTTTATTTTTGCCAGAGATATACATAGCAAAAATTGTTTTTCCTTTTTTTCCCCTTCCAACATCCTGATGAAATCCCACTACTCTGATTATTTACATTATATCTCAGCTGATGCACTATACTCATTTTAATCTCCTTAAAAGGATTTTGACACCAAAGGAATGACTACCACATTCTAATTTTAGGGTAAGAGCATTTTAAAGGCAATAAAATGATGCACAATAAGTGTTTCCACACCATGAAAAATCACAAAATCACAATTTGTAATTGCATTGAATCTTGTGATGTTTATAAGTGCTAAATACGCTGAAATAGAGTAATAGAATATGTGTTGGTGTAATGCTATATATATTGATATATAATAATGGCAACAGACCATTAGTGCAAGAACTAAAAAAAATCCACATTTTTTAAACATAAGTCACAATTCATCAGAGATATTTCATGTCAAAATAAAGTCCAAAGCAAGTTTTACAGTAACAAAACCAAAAATTTCAAAAGACTTCTGGGGAAAAAAAATATCCTGATAAATCCATTACAAAACAGGCCCTGTAAATAAGTCCACCCTGTACAAAGGACTTACAACTGTAGGCTATTCAAGCTACCTTTAGGAAACAAAACAGATTAGCCAGAGCTAAATTCTATCCCACAGCACTGATAAACAAGTCTGCAGTCTGAAAAAAACATATAGCTACAAAAACAATGACGTGGGGTTTTTTAAGAGGATGATTTCGTATTACTAAGTAGAGCTTTCACCCCTCTTACTCTATTTTCTCTATACCTCAAACTGTGATTTCTTCTATAGTTGAGATCAGGACAAAGGAATTATCATTAACAGAAAAGACTAGCCATCTATTGAATGTATTCTAGAGGTAAGCTTACAAGTGTCTCAGGGGTGACATAAGGCTCTCTGGTATTCTAGATTAAGGTATTACTTTCCCAGCTGAGAAATCAATTTATACCCTGAGCCATAAAGGCCCTGTGACCCTTCTAATTATACGCTAGTTAATGTCACCAAAAGTGCATTATTTCGTAGCATAAATAGCATTTTGTCAATGCACTCGCAATTTCTATTTTCATTAAAATTCCATCTGAATAATTTCTGAAAGCCTTTGAGTTCTGCTCAGGGTATAACCATTATCCATTTGGCCATTTGAGCAAATTTAGCATCAATCATTTCATGCCATACCTCCATTGCCAGTCTGGAGTTTTAAATGTGTGCAATAGCAGGTGAAGGGGAGGAAGGAAAGATGGTTGTTTTGTGTTTTGTGACTTTGCATGTGAAGAAATACCATATCACTAAGTTATTTTTATGATGGCAATTTACACAAGGCTGGGCAAATACTTGCCATACTTTGAGCCAGGACTGCAAAAAGGAAGGTTTGGCATGACATCTTGACCTTCTGAATACTGATGAAAGTGTATTTATTAGTTTCAGTGGTGATAGAACACTATGCTTACAGGTAGCAGCTTTAAAAAGCTGTATTCTTTCAGGCCGTTCCTCTAGTGGAAATCTGATGAAGAAATACCATGATTTAATTCAGATGGCATAGTCAGGAACAAGTAGATTCTGATATTAAGTTACTTTAATTAATTGGTCTATGAAATCCAATGGAATCTAACAAGATCAGTCAATTTAAAGAATAGAAAGACAGGTTACGGAAGGATGTAGTAAGGAATAGTCTAAATCAGCGTCTAATGTATCCATTCATTTTTACTTTTCCTGATACATAAATCCATTACTGTGTCCCACACGTAGCTCCACTAGAAATCCAAATGAGAAATCAGGGTCTGAGAATGCTCACTATGCAACTAACAAACATAGTTCCACTGAAACCAGGAGGAAAGACTGTGGAAGAAGTGTATGGTTCTAAGTTTGACAGCAATAATTTTTTCTATCAAACTGACATTGATGTCCAGGGTTGAATGGACCATTAAGCTACGTTTTATGTTTCAAAACAGCTCTGAAAACAAATATGATGTAACTGATATTGGGTGAGATATTGAGAGAGGATGAAAGAATGTTTGGGGGTTTTTCAGTTTTGAAGTTGATTGCCTAAATGATCTTATGTGAAGAGGCTAAAGATTAGCTTGGGCATGACTGATTTCTCTGCTTTGCTCAACAGTAAATCCAAAATTATTGATAGAGAGAACTGATCGGTGCTCAGGAATTGCCTAAACCAAAGACAATATCTTCAGTTTATCTGAGCTCATTGTAATCTGCAGCAGCTTGTTTTATTATTTACTGTGAAGTCAAAAACATGTTTGGAAAACAAATTTAAGCTTGACCTTGACTTAATTAAGTAATAAAAATTAGACTAAATTCTGCAGTTGTGAAGGATTTTTTTAGTGTTGATTCCACTTGGATTAAGATCAGATAATGTAAATAAACACAATTTTCCTACTGTCCTGGTTTCAGCATGGATAGAGTTAATTTTCTTTATAGTAGCTGGTATAGTGTTATGTTTTGGATTTAGCATGAGAATAATGTTGATAACACACTGACGTTTTTAGCTGTTGCTAAGTATATACTAAATCAAGGATTTTCAGCTTCTTATACCCAGGCAGCAAGAAGGCTGGAGGGGCACAAGAAACTGGGAGGGGACACAGCCAGGACAGTTGACCCAAACTGGCCAAAGGAATATTCATACCATGTGATGTCATGTCCAGTATATAAACTGGGGGGAGGTGGCTGGGGGGCAGATCGCTGCTTGGCGACTGACTGGGCATTGGTTGGCGAGTGGTGAGCAATTGCATTGTGCATCACCTGTTTTGTATATTCCAATTTTTTATCATCATCATCATCATTATCATCATCATAATTATTTTCTTCCTTTCTGTTCTATTAAACTGTCTTTACTTCAACCCATGATTTTTACTTTTCGATTCACTCCCTCATCCCACTGGGCTGGGGGGAGTGAGCGAGCGGCTGCGTGGTGTTTAATTGCTGGCTGGGGTTAAACCATGACAGCTACATACATTCCATGACTCATTGGAATTTCTCACTAGCTGAATTGTACATTATTCCATACTTGTGTTATCTATTTGATACAACACCTCTTGATTGTCTGGTTTTGGATTATCCAATTTAACTGCAAATGAAGAGTGCTGTTGGTACTGGGCCACCCAGGCTGGTTCTACCAAAGCCAGCTCAAGTCTGGAATGTTAAGAACTACCATAGGTACATGTGTAACACATACCCAGTACCACTGCTGACCTTTCTTTTTTCTTACATCATCAATGAATGTTTTTTCAGCCAAGTTTGCATAAGTTTAATCTTGTCTGTATCTTTGTTTTAACTATGATACCATGGATCACCAATTTACCCTAGAAGGATTCAGTGTAATATTTATTCATTTATAAACATGTAATTTACAAATGTTAACTTTGTTCTGAACATCTACCACAGCTTTAGTACAATGGACATTCAGTGCAGAAATCTAACATTGTAAAATTGTATTCATTTTATCTCCATTTAATTATATTACACTATTTCTCTATTTTCCTTTTGCTGCATTGACACATATCAAGCAAATTTCCATTTAAGTATTTAATATACAATTTTAAGTAGCTAAAATTCTAACTCTAAGTTAGCATGCTTTGTTTCAATCCTGCCAGTACTGAAACTATTTTTTTGGCAGAAAAAAAAATGCAATATATGTTCTATATGTTTATCTATGAATAAAATTCCTTTTTCGTGTTTAAACTAGCAAATGTAATAACTAATAAAATGTTGATTAGACTTTTCATCAAAGTTGATAAGGCAGCTCTATAATCCTATACCCTAACTCCACAAATACAATTTTTATCTATGATGTTATCCATTACTTATAGTAAGCAGAGAGAAAGAAAAGCTCCAAAAAATAACAGATGGAAGCCTAGCAGTGATAATTTCACTTTTCATTAAATATGGAAGTGTCTTCAGAGGGGTTATATATTATTAGAAAGAGAGGTTGTTACAGAATGTAATTTTTTCAGAAGAAACAAGATAGAACAATTACATACCATCACAAAATTTTATTCTTGGAGAAGAGTATAATGTTCTGAACATATCCACTGCTATAACTTGCTGATATTAGAACAAGAAAATTTTTTTTGTCATGTCAAACAATGTTTTTTAAACTCTGCTAATGAATGCATACAAGCAATGACAGGACCTGGCAATAAGCAGTCTTTCCAAGGCAAGTACTACACCTTCTCCAGCACAATGGGACACTGGTCTAGGTGAGACAATATAATTTCTTCTGTAAAGCTGGAAATAGTTATCAATGAATGTGTCTTCATGCAAGTCAGGCAAAATTTATATTTTTACATTTAGCTCCAGTGTCCTCAGTGGCTTGATTTAAAGTAACAAACCAAAAATTTTGTAGTATATGTAAATTTCTTTTTTTTTATTAACAATATTAATGATCCTTTACTGCTCATGGAGCAGAGCCTGATGTCCATGTTATACATCCAGTACATGGTAGGAACAAATTGGAAATATGGGATTATTTACAACATTATGAGCAGAAAGATGTCTTACAAAGAAACTCAACCTCTACCAAAGTATTTAGATTTACATAATATCATGTCAATCAGTTTCAGAACAGCTCTTGTTTTGTTGTTTATTGTTTATTGATAGGTACACCCCCTCAATAACATATTACCTCTCAGAAAAAAGTCACAGTTCTATTTATTTTGTTGAGAGTTTGAAACATGTCTAATTTTTAAATACTTTCATTTCCAGTTGAAACTACTTATTTATTTATAATGACACAAATCATGTTGAAATCTGTACTTCTTTTCTCACACATGTTCTTCCCCATATTGCTATCAGAAGCAGTTCTTAATGAGTCAGTGACATGAAAGAAGAAATCCTTTCTATCTAATTGACTACACAGGACTAACTAACATGACACAGGTTTATGCAGCATTGGATTCAATTATTTTTAACTCAATGGCAATTAGCCAACCCCCCTGACGCCCAAAAAACTGTAAGAGGCCACACAGTCTGCCTCTGAATAGTATTTAGAATACACAACTTTTTTGCCTGTTTGTGGTAAGGAACAGAAAAAAAAAAGAAAAAGAAAACTGTTTCATAATGAAGTGTATTTGTAATAAATACCTTCTTAACAGATGTGCCATATTATCCTTCCTGTGGCACGTTTGCAGCACCAACCACAGCCAGTTTCTGGTTTCTGTTTTCCAGTGAGTTCCTCCTCTGAGTAATTACCTGTTCAGTTCAAAAATACGTTGGCCTTTTTCTAAGGCTAGGACTGTAACTCTGCCATTATTCAGGCAATCTTCCTAAAGGTAAATGGACAATCAACTACAAAGGCAAGTATTGGAGTTAAATGGGATATTTATGCGATTGATGACAAGCACAATGTTGGATGATAATTCTTGCAAGAGGTGTGTCACAGCTTCTTTTTTGTAGTGTATTTTACCAAATCCAAAGTATTACTATTGTCTATATAGAAGAAAGCAAAATAGAAAAAGAAAGATCTAGCAAGATGTACCCAGATTCAAAATTGTATGTAACATCAGGGGTATCTAAATAAGTTAATGTTCAGGGAAGGAAATGCATGTAACCTCATATTTCAATATTACCCTACTAAGACTGTCAAAAGGTACAAAATTCACAAATATATAAACTAAAGAAGGGTAACAAATTTTCATCAGCTTCCTGAGAATGCAGATACTCTAGTCTGCATTGTCAGGTTTTCCTAAACCACTGGGAAAATGAGGGAGAGAGAGAGGCAGAAAGGGAGGGATGGAGGGATGGAAGGAAGGAGGGAAGGGGAGAGAGAGGGGGAGAGAGAGAATTTATTCCTTGAAAAAGCCAAGCTTGACTATATTTCAAAAATGAACTTTAACTTTAGAAACATGGACATTGCTGTATCCTTCTTAACTTATCAGTTTATGTCTTCACATTTTCAATAAGATTTGTATCAGGATTCAGTCTTGAGCATCCAGTTAACCTGCACAAGTGTCTTAAAAGTTATTAGCTACCCATCATCTGTGCATGTAAATGGCAGACAAAGGTATCTTCCAATTACTGACTGAATTTTGAGGGAAAAAAAATTCGTAATAAGAATTCTATTTTTCATCCTCCTGAGGGAAGAAATTGCACCTGCAATGGGAAAAAGTACTGACATAACACATAATGAAAGAGAGAAAAAAAAAGGAAGTTCTCACAGTTGTATTAATGGTCATAACAGCCACACATCTTCCTGCCCACTCATATACTGTGAACAAACCCCACCACTTAAGGATGTTGCATAAGTAAGTGACCCTTTACGACCTTCTATTTTCACCTCAGGACCTGTACACAATCTACAAGTGTCTTAATGATTTGAAGACACTAAACACAGAAGTGAGGTGTTCTAAGCATCACATTTGCTCTTTGAGATACAGACTGTCAGAGGGATTTGTCAGGTAATATTAAGTATGTCCCAAAAAACACAAGTAGAAGAAAACATTTTTGTAAAAAACAAATCAAGAACAAATATTTTGAACTGTCTCTAAAAGAAAAGGTGAAAATATTTCTGCTGAGCAATATGAACAAAGAAAAAATTATTCTGAGCCATGTTCATGTGCTGTTATTTCTCATTTGTATGTTCTGTATTTTTATACCTAATTAAATGCTGGTTTTATAAAGAATATCAAGGAAACATAGTTTGATTATGATATCTACCATAGCCAATTTACTTGTACAGCAGTAAAAATCTTGGCTTACACAGTGTAAAACCCCTCTTTTTGAGATTTTTTTGAGACATTTGCTCAATATTTGAGTGTACTGGTTTTATACAGTGTAAGTAATTTATTGTATCTAATCAAAGTATTCAACATGTTTGTTGTCAGTAAGAGAAAAACATACCTTCTGCCATTTTTTTCTTTTAATAACAGTGCTATGATTTTCATTTCCTTGTTACATTTGAAATGTAATGAATGCCTATTTTCTCTATTAATAATTTTTGTGTTTCACTTATTATAGTATTGAGTATGTTATCTGTTGCATCAGTAACATAATAAAGGGAAACAACCACCACAATACATTTAAAGTGCATTTACATATAGATTAAAAACAATTTAGCCTTTTCAAAATATTTGTAACATGTATTTATTCACAGCTAAATACTTTCACCTAGCAGAAAATTTAGCAAGACTATAAAGCTAAACTGAACAAGTGACCTATGAGGTGTTTCAGGGAACTTTTCATTATAAACTGTTTCTGAAAGCCATTAGGCTCCTGACCTAAGCAAATTCATTATTTCACTACCTTTGCAAACAATAAAATATAGCAGCTTGTGACAACTGGAATTAAAAGTTCCGTATTTGCTGTCTTTAGCTCTTTCTTCTTGCCAAATTATATTCATGGAGAGTTCAATATTTAGTTCTATTTAGTCTGTGCGAACAGATGAGATTTTTTTTTTCCTTAAATCCTCTGTACAATAAATAAGTTAAAATTTCTATAATACAAACTACACAGAATAACACTTTAAATACTTCCTCTTCCAAAGAAATTTGATTTGTTTTGTAGATATCAGAATAAAATAATGCCACACAATGTTTTTGTTCTAACCCCAGAAAGGGATGGGCAGGAGAAATAATTACAGTTTGGTAGGATCTATTATCTGCAAAGGCCTACATTATTTACTTTTCTTCAAACTTTCTCTTTTGTTCATAATGATTTTGAGGAGAAATATAGAAATAAAAACCTCTGTTGCTATAGAACATTCTTGGATTAGCACATGATCTAACAAATATTACCTAGGTACTAGACTGGTGTGGCTGATATAGCTGTTTAACTGTGCTAGTGTTTACACAGTTTATAGTCCCAGCTTGGAAACACTTAGGCAATCATAAACACTCTGCTGACTTGAGTTTATATATTAATTTAATGTGAACAATATTATTAACATCAGGACCTCCTGAGTCAGAAAGACAAGTCACAAGCAGCCATGCCATATCATTTCCACCACAGTAATCCTCATCAAAAAATCCCTGATGTGTTTTAATCTTTCTTTGAAAGAGAAAGGCCTTCATCTCAGCTTACATTGCTATAAAAAAGAAGGGAAACTGCTCCCAGAGGAAGGTATGTAGGTGATCACTTCATGCAAAATTATCTCAAGAAATTAAATCACACCCCATAGAGGAACCTGTAGAAACTTTGTAAAAAGTGCAACCATAGATCTGAAAAAGATCATAAAAAAACAGTTGAAATAGAAAGAATAGGAGTTCATAAATTCCTGGAAATACAGTAATGAAAAAAACCCAAACAACTAGACAGAAGAATATTTAATAATTTATTTCCTGCATTGAGAAATAATAGATTAACTGATGTCCAAATAAAATGCTTAAGTGTGCAGACAAAACACAAACAAGTGCAGCCGAAAGTTTTATTACTATGATGAAGTTCTAACTGTGTACCTAATTGTATCCTTGTGTATGTAAATATGAAGTTCTCCCCATAATTACTAATGATCTTGAAAGGCTTATGGAACTGTAGGGTGTAAATAGCCTCACATCCCAATAAACCTAACCAAACTCCTAATGTGAAGTATGTATCATAGGCCAAACCATTTTTTATGCTGGTATACAAATAAGTAAAAGAAGCTGTATCAGCACTTAAGTCCCAAAGTCATCTGACAGAATGAGAAAGATAGTACTGAATTGGATGGCCTTTACATCAGGCCTTACTTACCAGGAAAATAGGACCAAAAAAAAGAAAAAAAAGAAAAAAAAAAGAAAAAAAAATTAAAAAAAAAAAAAGGATATAGGGTAAGAGAAGAAAAATATATCATAAAAGGCATTGCTATCTTTTTTTTTAGGACCACTGTCAAGTCCATGTAAGACTAATAGAAATGAAAGATATACATAGAGATATTAGCTGAAAACCTATTGCTGGAGCCTGATCAAACTCATTCAGATGCTTTTTTTCTGACTTTTATAAAAAAAAAATACATATGACTTTTTATTAACTTTTTCTTAGCCAACTTTGAGGGTTTTTTTGTTTCCTCCTCCAGTCATTTTATATTAAACAGATATAATCTCCTTTTATTTCGTACACTTTGACACTTTTATAGATAGTGAACAGAAGCTCTCCTCAGCTTTTCTTGCTAGACTAAATAAACCAAAATATTTTTGCCTTCTCTCAAATTATAGGCTCTCCATTTATTTGATGATATTCATAGCCCTTCTCTACCCATTGCAGTTTGCACTCTTCTGTAACGTAACTAGGATAGCATTAAACATACTAAGTAGAGTTTTACTCATGACTCCTACAAAGCACTTCTCTTTCCATTCCAAAATTTTGCCACATACACATATAAGCTCTATTGCCTTTTTGAGAACCATATTAGTAGCTCACAGCATCTTCCAGGTAAGAAATGCAAGCCTTGAGGTTCTTCCAAATGACAAGCTCTCTGCTGCTACTGATTGGTGCTTCACTCTTACTGCCCCAATACTCAGTGTTATCCAGTTTTGTTTATAAGGTACTCTGGTTTTTCTGTGAGGACAAGACAAATTAAGTAACATCAAATTTAATTAATACACTTCTAGATTTTTTTCTGCCAATGTGAATTACAAACTATTAAGTAACTATTGTATCAAGACCAACCCTCAAAAAAGGTTGAACTAACCTGTAACTTCCTCCTTATTTTCTTCTGCCACAAATCAGAGAAAGAAATTCCTTTAGTCAGGTTCTTGAATTAATTTGAATTAATTCAGACCTTCTCCTGACTAATGAGTTGTGAAAACATAAGAAAGGTAAAAAGAAAGTATTTTTTATGTATCATTGCTTTGTTAGATAGAGCTACAATTTGTTCTGCAATATAAAACAGAAATATATATAATGAAACAAATCAATTTTGGTGACAGCATAGATAAATAGAGTGTGCTTACCTATATGTGATAAAGAATTTGCAAACGAGAATATAGATCTGCAATCAATCTCCTGTTCACTTTATCTGACTATCATTTTCTTATGATGGAGGAAAATACCATACTTGTATTCCCGTGAATAGGAAATCCATAAAAAAATAAACACTTTTTGTTAGCATTTGTTGGAACAAACAAATGCTAGCCTTGGTAATAATGTTTCCAAGAAAAAAACTTACTCTGAAAGAAGTGTACTACTACCAACTACCCCAAATAGATATGAGAAACAAATGACCTCTAATGACTAAGGATTTCAAGGATTTAATTGAATCCTGAGCATGAGCAAGGAATACAGAACTGTATCACATGGAGTCCTTTTTGAGCATTGATTAGCACATCCTCATGCAAAGGTTGCGTTTGCCAAAGTAAGCCAAAGTGACTAGAGCATAAGCTGTCTACAGTGTAATGAGCTAATGAGGTCAAGAAAATGGTACATGACCTGCAGTGCTGAAATTAAAAAAGCAAAAGAGAAACACTTACTGAGTATAATGTGACTCAGTCCAGTAGGGTAGGAAGAGATATGGGCATGGACTGAAGACATACAAGGATAGCATTGGATTTTGAACAGGCAATTGGTAAAGCAAGAAATACAACTGTCAAAGACATTTTTCTTGCCACAGAAAGTAAATTTTTATTTCCTGACTTAAATGATACCTCTGACCTATCCATTTCACTACCTTCATGGTGTTCTCCATAGAAACCACTTGTTCACCACTTGCCACATCTGGGCAGCTCTAAAAAACTGGCACTGAAGGGTACTACTAACAGCTTTGCCTATTTTACTACATGCTATGGTTTGTTGAACAAGAAAGAGAGTGAAGAAATAGCTATGTTGCTTCTCTGTGTCCCAGGAGTGGAATGTGCTCTGACGGTTTAGGCCATCAGATCTGTAAACTGTCTACATATTTTCTTTGCTAAAGATTTGTAGCAAAGAAGGATGTAGCTTTATATATGGACTTCTACAAGTCTATTAGTTTACTCATTAATTTTTTCACATCATAAAAGTGTTAAATTAAAGCTAGGTGGAACACTATGAAGCAAGAAATACAGATAAACGTAACCAGAGAATTAGTATTCTTTTAATCCAAAATGTATTAAAAAAGGAAAGGAAAAATACAATCTGCATGACTCTCATACTATGAAGATTCAAGAACTAAAAGATGTATGAGGAACAAATTAAAACATTTACATAGATGGAAAAAGACAAGACTCAGTGGGATGTAATAAAAATCTGTAAATATGCTCAAGACAACACTGTTATTCATGGAAATACTGGAAATTATTCATGGTCTCAAAACAAAGAAATAAAATTTTGTTGAAGTTAAGGGAAGAAAAGGTTCAAATCCACATATGGGAAGTAGTTACTAAATGACACACATAATCAGAAAACTAATGATGGTGGTGAAACACCCCTAAGAAACAAATAAAAAGTGTGGATTAGTGATTTGAGACCATTTGGTCTAACATTTTTGGAGTTCCAGAAAAAGAATCATAGTTTCAGTTTATTTCTAGCCTGTGGAAAACTTCTTACTCACCACAATGGGTGTTTAAAAAAAAAAAAATTAATTTTCATAGGACCGTAATTCCAACAGATTTCAAGGAGTCTCATACTCCCACATCACTTAGCTCTTCATTCCATTTGTAGTATGATGTCACTGAGATATTCTTATATTCGAGGGTTTGAAGAATTATTTTCTTTTTACATTTATTTTGCAATTTAGGTTAAGTTCCTCAAAAGAAACAGAAATTAACTGAAGTTGTTTCTTTATTTTAGTTTAAAAAAAATAGTAGTAAAACAGTAATTAAAAAGGAACTTTTTTGCAAAGTCTCACAGCTAAATGTCAGGAATCATACAGTATGAATAATTTTGGTTTCCTACTGGATTTGAAGATTTATCATAATAAAATGGCTATATATCCTAACCTTGCATAAATAAGACAATATTGAGCCCCTCATCTTCAGCAAATATGACAAAACAATAAACTTGGGTCCTTTTTATCTCCTGTTATTCACAACAGCTCACTGTTCTGGCTTTCATAAAGTGTTAAGAAATCTGACTCAAATGGCTTGAATGTAAAACATTTTCAAAATGCAAAAAAGCACATAATTTGGGGGTTTTTTTGTTCTCTACTTCAGAATTGCATGTTTCAGTTCAAGTGTGATATTTCTCAAAAAGATGGAAAGTAAAATGTAAACCTTTTTAAGCATACATTTATTTACCAAAATTGTAATCTTGTTTCTGCATAGAAGTTGATAAGCAAGTTTGGTTTTTTTCTTTGACACTGTTTTGAGCAAACTTTTCAATTCAACATATTTTTAAAAATAATATTGAGATGTTCCTAATAGTAAGATAGAAAAATTTTTGTTACTGTGAGTGAACTGAAAGCAAATTGCTGAACAAATGTCAAGCTATGACAGGTCTTCTAGTAATTTTTAAGATGCCTTAAACATCCATCTTACTGTTAATATGCTTATCTCACAGCTACATACCATCAGTTTTATGTGGTAATTATCAGTCTTGGAAAAAAAATGCCCATGGATTTCTCCAAATGTATTTGAGGTTTTGCCAATTTTAATCATCATCAACAAACAAATAGGACTGACCTATATACAAACCCAAGGAAAAGGTGTAAAACCACTTAAATTTTTACAGAAGACAGCCTTTTGGTCACAGTATGGAATTCTTCATGTGATTGCACATTTTTCCTACATAACATAGGAGGGTTTTTTCATTATTTCTTTTTGATAGCTAAGTATTTCAGACCAATGTAGAGGATTCATAAAAGACACTGTTCAACACTGTTGAAAATAATATGCAAACTCAACTTACAGACTAAATGAGTGGCAAACAAACTATGTGGCTGAACACTAGACAGACAATTGTGACGTTTTTCTTATGCCAAAACTCATCTTTTAATACATCTGTCCCTTATTCTTTCTCACCATTAAAAGATATTATTGTGCATGAGACCCTTCCACCAAACCAAGGACCAAACTAATGAATACTGGACAGATTTCCATACTGTTATCAGCTGGCCAGAAACTACTGTTTTCAAGTAATCTGTTTTGAAGAACTGTAGTTTCAGTTACCAAATTACAACATAAAATTTCTTCCACATTATCTTGTCTGGCATGGTAAAGTTGTTAACCTTACAAAGCCAAAGCCAAATGTGTTAACTTAGGACAAAATCAGTTTTTAACAAGAAAATGCTGTTGCCAATAACTTCTCTATTGTAACATTTTCATAATGGTAAGTTTAAGTTTTCAAGGTATCTTATTTTTTTTTTCAAAAGGCAAAATCTTTTGAAGTGACATAAAAGAACTGTTGATATTGATCTAACCTAGTATGACTTTTTAGAATTAATTCTGCAAAAAGTATATAATGGTGCTGTTCACCATAAAGAGTATGACAGGAGGTACAGTTTTTAACAGTAAGACCAGTTGTTCTTGGGGTACTCAGCCCCCTGAGCTGGAAGACAGGGATAGGGGGCAGAATGAAGCCCCCATAATCCAAGGGGAAATGGTTAGTGACCTGCTACACCACTTAGACACAAACAAGTCTATGGGGCTGGATGGGACCTACCCAAGGGTACTGAGGGAGCTGGCAGAAGCACTCACCAAGACACTTTCAATCACCTATCAGCAGTCCTGGCTAATCAGGGAGGTTCCAGTTGACGGGAGATTAGCAAATGTGATGCCCATCTACAAGAAGGGCTGGAAAGAGGATCTGGAGAGCTACAGACCTGTCAGTCTGACCTCAGTGCTGGGGAAGGTTATGGAGCAGATAATCCTGAGTGCTATCACGTGGCATGTACAGGACAAGAGGATGATCAGGCCCAGTCAGCATGGGTTTATGAAAGTCAGGTCCTGCCTGTCTAACCAGTTCTCCCATGACAAGGTGACCTGCTTAGTGGTCAAGGGAAAGGCTGTGGATGTTGTTTACCTGGATTCCAGTAAAGCCATTGGCACTGTTTCCCACAGTGGATTTTCTGGGGAAACTGGCTGCTCATGGCTTGGAGGGGTATACTTTTCATTGGGTAAAAAACTGGCTGGTTGGCCAGGCCCAAATACTTGTGGTGAATGGAGTCACATTCAGTTGGTGGCCAGTCACAAGTGGTGTTGCTCAGGGACCTGTATTGCAGCCAGTTTTGTTTAATATCACCAATGGTCTGGATGAGGGGAATAGAGTACACGTTCAGTAAGTTTGCAGATAACATCAAGTTGGGCGGGAGTGTTGATCTGCGTGAGGGCAGGAAGGCTCTACAGAGGGATGTGGACAGGCTGGATCGATGGGCTGAGGCCAATTGTATGAGATTCAACAAGGCCAAGTGCCGCGTCCTGCACTTGGGTCACAACAACCCCACGCAGCATTACAGCCCTGGGGAAGGGTGGCTGGAAAGCTGCCTGGTTGAAAAGGACCTGGGGGTGCTGGTCGACAGCCAGATGAATATGAGGCGGCAGTGTGCCCGGGTGGCCAAGAAGGCCAACGGCATCCTGGCCTGTATCAGAAATAGTGTGGCCAGCAGGAGCAGGGAAGTGATTGTTCCCCTGTACTTGGCACTGGTGAGGTCGCACCTCAAATACTGTGTTCAGTTTTGGGCCCCTCACTACAAGAAAGACATTGAGGTGCTGGAGCATGTCCAAAGAAGAGCAACAAAGCTGGTGAAGGGTCTAGAGAACAAGTCTTATGAGGAGCAGCTGAGGGAACTGGGATGGATTAGTCTGGAGAAAAGGAGTTGGAGGGGAGACCTTATTGCTCTCTACAACTACCTGAAAGGAGGTTGTAGTGAGGTGGGTGTCAGTCTCTTCTCCCAAGTAACAAGCAATAGGATGAGAGGAAAAGGCCTCAAGTTGCGCCAGGGGAGGTTTAGATTGGATATTAGGAAAAAAATATGCACTGAAAGGGCTATCAAGTACTGGAACAGGCTGCCCGAGGAAGTGGTTCAGCCACCATCCCGGGAGGTATTTAAAAGAAGTGTAGATGTGGCACTTAGGGACATGGTTTAGTGGTGGACTTCCTAGTGTTAGGTTGACAGCTGGACTTGATTATCTTAAAGTTTTTTCTGACCTTAATGATTCTATGATTCTATGATTCTATAAATGTTGCAAAGGATTTGGGGTAAAGTGTTGAACTGGTTACTCAGGAACACTTATTTCCTATGTACATGAGATTGAGGTGTTGCTCTTGCCTGGCACCCAGACCTCCTATGTAGTTGTACTCATTTCCAGGCTTACTGTTTCCCTAACATAAAAACATTATTTGAACAGGCAACAATGGCCCAAAAGAGTTCTCAAACAACGATTTACTATTAAAGTCTAATAATATTATGGTTGGTGCCAGAACAGATATGAGAGATGTGCACAGATCTCTAGTTTTACACAGAATCAGCTTTTGTTCAGCTAACATTCTCAAGTTTTGTCATCTTAGCAACAGACATAATTTGTTATAAACATATACAAAAGTATTTGTATCAGTTTACAGATATCTTCAGGAATTGTGGTTTTTTTCTGGGCAATGTTATTATTCTGTTCCAGATTCAAGACTCCTACCTTTAGGCACTTCACTAAGAAGTCTAATTTAAGGGTTTTGACACAGGAGAAACAAATGAGAGACACATGGGTAGATGAAGACAGTGGTTCAGACCCTGGTAAGATTAGATATGTATCTTCTCTTCATTAAGAGCACATCTCAGGTAACAGAGCTGCTAATTTGGGCTATTTACTACTCTACTACCCATGTACAATAACATCATGGGGAGATTTAATTTATTATGGCACTTTTGGGGGTCTGGTAAACATGAAGAATAAACTTGTTCTTCTGCACCTGATATGCTTGCTTTCAACTCCCACCACCCACTCCTTGGTGCAGAACTTGATGGGGATTGATGGACAGCCAGGAAAAGAAATCAGAATATTTGTAAAGCTCAACAATGTAAAGAAGAAATGGAAAATTTTTGCTGTTGAGATCACCACAAATCCCTCTTTCTACAACTCTTTCTGCCCAGAATAGAACATTGTATCTGTTCACAATCAGAACAAAACTTTTGTAACTCCACAACGTAGAAAGGAAGAAGGAATTATTCAAAGGGGAATAAATAAATAAATAAATTAATTAATTAATTAATTAATTAATTAATAAAATTAATGTCTGGCATTTAACAGCAGAAATAAATGAAATAAAAACATTGGCTACTTCCTTTGCTCATTCTCCAGTACACTAGGATAACAACTTTTAATAAAAGAGTGTAAGAAGTGAAGAAATCATAAGACTAATCTAATCACAAGTTCATGTGTTGAATCAAGTTACACAGATTACAGATTAATTTAAACTTTGATTTTTCCAGATATTTAACTCTTTGTCTCTTATCTGGGATTTATTTCATTCTGCTCTCACAAAAAACAACACAGAATTAAGTTACAAAGATAAACTTAAAAAAAAGGAGGACTTTTCAAATGGAAGATTAAAAATTTTCTTGTAGTCAACTTTCATGAGGGTGATAGCCTTCTCAAACCTACCCTCAACCTTAAAAAAGCAAAACCAGAAGAAGTCTTCTGTGTCCAGTGGTAATTAAATACACTGTAGGCCAAACAAGCTGGAATCAAGGTGTAACTTCCGCAAACTGAAGAGTCTGCCCACAATTCATTTTGACTTTGCTAGGTGAAAAAGCATGAAAAATCCTTCCTTTAAGTCTCAGTCTTTTCCCTGCATCAAGTGAAGTCTGTCTTTGGGTCTCTCACTTTAAAATCCAATTGATTTCAGAGTCTTACCTGGTCATAACGTTGCACAGAGGGAAAGCATATTCCTTTATAAAGTCACCAAATCAATATCCTACAGCTCACAAAATCTTGACAAAAAATCACACTGGACAAATTTCCTTGAGAAGACACTGGTGTGTGGACTGGTAGTGGCTCAGACCATGGTCTCTTAGTAATACTCTTCTGCTGTAACTTTATACAGTGGGAGAATAAAGAAAATGTAACTAAATGGCTTCTGCATGTTTTTGGAGATCCACTCACCCAAGGGAAAAAAAAATAACTCTTTCGTTTCTGCAAACAAGCAAACTGTTTAAAGAACAGAAAGTTTTCACCTTCTCTCACTTCTCAAAATAGGCTTCTGTACTTTTTCCTAGGAACTGGAAGTGAAGCCTGAGCATAACCCCTATTGTATTTCATGGGTGTAGAAGCTGACTATGCTGTCATATATTCTTACACATTCCTTCTTCCTATTTTTTTTTTAACTATTTCCAAATAGTTATTAAAACACAACCTCAGCAATATCTGAGGATATGTTCAATGCTAATACTCTTGGGCATATCTGATTAATTTTGCCTTCCACTCACTTCAAGGTTTCAGAGTTCTTTGTTATTGCAGACTGAAAGACATGCCCAAGTATTTCTGACTGGAGTTGAAAAATACATTCTAAATTTTGAAAGATACAGTTGTTTGAAAGAACAATGTAAGTATGAATATGTTGAACTGATTCATAAAAATAACTGATATAGCTGTTGCAACTTGCAGTACCAAGGCTAATACATATATACCTGTTTGTGGCAAAACAATTAAATCAGTGAATTCAAAAGCTAACAAATACTTTTCCACTTTTTTTCTATTATCCAATGACTAAAAATTGGAAAATAATTCACGCTACTTGCATTCAGTGAAGTTGTGTTAATTTACACCACTTTCACTTGTAATTATGTCAGTGAACTTAGATTTCTAGCTGATCTCCAAAGCATATATTTTTTTAAATTAATATGTTTGTAAACTTGCTATTTTTGTTTTATTTTATTTTAACAAAATTTTCTCATACAGAGTTGCTTCATTTTCCTTTGGGATTCAGTCAATTGGATAGAATTGCATAGTGCTTCAAATATCTGTGAAAGAGTAACTGCTTTGAATATTTCCTAACAAGGAGCAAAAGATTTTTTCCTCAGTGAAATAACTCCCTCTCTCTCTCTATCTGATAAACTTTAAGGCAGACCTTTTGCTTTGAATATGCTTGTCTGAATGTTGTTTTGAACATTGGCAGTTCTTTCTGATTACACAGTAATTGGAAGCATCTGACAGTGCACAGAGCCTAGTTTTTTTTTTTTTGATGTGACGTGGCTAGTTAAACTGGATAGACTTTTTTTCTTCAAAGCACCAGGATTCACTTACCAAAAGGGAGGATGAATCAGGAAGAGACTGTTTTGTTTATATTAGACCTTTTCTTGGTTTTGCAGACATTATCTTGCTAGGGAACTAATGTTACCTCTTCAGAATAAAGCATCTCAGACCACAGCTTTCTTTGAAAGTGTTTGAGATATTAAGCCACATGCAAACCAGCCTAGACTCAAGACTAAGCAGATTGCATAGTACTTTCTTTGTGATTAAATCATAAAACACAGCCTCAGCCTTCCCTTGGGTACAACAGTAAATAAGATATAGAATAGATATTAATGCAGTCATCTCCTTTTCTGAGAATCATGATTTTCTTTAAAAGAAATTTATTTGACACCAGTGAATATAGCCATAAGTAATACTTCTAACAAGACAGAAAATCTAAAATATAGTCTGTTAATACATCATTAATAAAAGGTAGCTAGTATCACCAGGGCTCTGTTTCACATTGTGATAAGCCTATTTTGGAAGGACTTCAGAAGTTCTCATCCTCTGTAGCCAAATAGCTTTTTGCTTTTCAGTTCTTTAACTAGGTATCACAACACCTTCAGCATGTGTAAAACAGTACAACTACCTTGATTTAACTTTTGTTTAGATTAAATTCCTAATTTAACCAGGAACACTGATTTTTTACTGACTTAATGCTTTAACAGTTTCTTGGACATTTGCTATGAATCCTAGCTGAAGTATTTCAGAACACTGCATTAGGAACTGCTTTACAGTTGTATGGTTTTGTACAGGGATAACTGTATCTGCAGCTGATGCAGAAGGCCGAAGTTTTCTCGGAATAGGCTAGCAGGGGAATCACTGAATCAGTATATGTACTACAAAGAAAAAAGACAAACTTCTAAGCTTTTCCCATGTTTGCCTCCTAGCCTTATGCTCAAGTATAGAGCATCTTCCACAACATACAATTAGTGTTTGAAATCTCTGTTTAGTGGTGAATTAATGTGTATTTCTCACTCCATATTACAGAACTTCTTTCATAAATATGAAACAACACTACAATTTGGTCTGGAGAACCAGACCAAAAAGGCAAAATTTTTACCCAAGTCACTGCTAAACCATATCTTTGCTTGACATCTTTAGCAGTAGAATGTTATTTTCCTGTCCGTAGCTTTGGTTAGAAAACCTCTATCAGAGACCTTTTTGATTTCTCAACACCATTACACATGTGTGTGCATTTCAATGAAAAGCACAGAAGAATATATAGAGTTCACAGTTTGGCTCCATGCAATTAGCCTTCATCCAGCTTTTGAGGATTTTAATTTTTTTCAGGCAGACTTTATGAAATTTCATGGTACAACTCCAGCATTCTTAAAAATAATTGTAGAAAAATAGAAAAAAAAAAGATATTGAAGAGGAATATATGTGCATCTAAAATAGCTGAGCATTTTTAGATGGACACTAAATGCTCTTCCTTGCTGCTTTTTCAGCCTTGGTTAGAAGTAGCTTGGCTTTCTGTGCTTCCTAGCCCAGCAACCAGGCTTTTTCCCCTTTGCATGTCTACATCCCTACCTTCTTCCCAAGCAGACTGTCTCTAAGCAGCTGGGAAGGGAGCCAATTGCCCCTAACCAGCTTAATGCTGGGAAGCTCAGAACGCTAAATACAGATGGCATCACCCCCCCACCACGCAGCATGCTGCTGTGATTTTCAGCGAGGCATCTCTTCCTCTTAATTTTGTTTGGGTGGACCGAACACCCTCTCAACTGCGAAGCAGCACAATGCCACACTGACTTCTTGAAGATCTTTGGTTTCCAGTTAACTGCAAGGTGCAACACAACTATGAAAATCTATTTTAAGTCATCTATGACCAGTGCAGGGCTAAAATGGATAATCTGTTTAGTGACAAAAAAGCCCCAACTGCAACAGCCTTATGAAAAATAGTTAATCACGTAACTCTGAAGCTTCGGATCATCAGCTATCAAGTTTTACTCTCTCATCATCGACACTAAGTGACTTTTTACTGGCTAGAAGGATCACTCATGCAACACATATTGTTCTTCCTCTTTTATTCCTTCTTTGGAAATAAATTTATTTACTATTTCACCCCCTGTATGTCTGTATGTACTGTATTTAATGTATTCAGATTTCCTAAAGTAAATAATAGACCATCCTAGATTTACATTTTTTCTATTCTTTAGTGTTGTGCTCTTCTTTCTTTCAGTTTTATGTTACGGGGGTAAACAAAGTGTTAGTCTACTTAATATTTTTCCAATTTCCTTATCTTTTTTCTAGAAAAAACTTAATGCTAAGGTTGTCCAGGATGCCGTGTGAAGTTTACTTTCCACGTTTTTCTAATGGAAGAGGTAAAAACAACTAGTATTTTCTCTTGATCTTTTAATTGTATTACATCAATAACAACTGAAAACTAATCTGCATTATTCCACACATATATTAATGGACTAGAGCTCTGTGGTGGGTAGACCTGTCTGGACACCAGGTGCCCATAAAAGCCACTCTATCACTCCCTTCCTCAACAGGACAGGGAAGAAAAAATATGACGAAAAGCTCGTGGGTCAAGGTCAGGACAGGGAGAGATCACTCAGCAATTACCATCATGGGCAAAACAGACTCAACTTGGGGACATTAGTTCAATTTATTGCCAATCAAATCAGAGCAGGGTAATGAGAAATTAAAACCAAATCTTAAAACACCTTCCCCCTACCCCTCCCTTCTTCCCAGGCTCAACTTTACCCCCAAATTCCCTACCTCCTCCCCCTGGGCAGCGCAGGGGAAGAGGAAATGGGCATTGGGGTCAGTTCACCACACATTGTTTCTGCTGCTCCTTCCTCCTCAGGGGGAAGACTCCACACACTCTTCCCTTGCTCCAGCATGGGGTCCCTCCCATGGGAGACAGTCCTCCATGAACTTCTCCAATGTGAGTCCTTCCCACAGGCTGCAGTTCTTCACGAACTGTTCCAGCATGGGTCCCTCCCATAGGATGCAGTCCTTCAGGAAGGGACTGCTCCAGTGCGGGTCCTCTGTGGGGTCACAAGTCCTGCCAGAAAACCTGCTCCAGCGTGGGCTCCTTTCTCTGCATGGGTCCACTGGTCCTGCCAGGAGCCTGCTCCAGCGTGGGCTTCCAGCATGGGTCACAGTCTCCTTTGGGCACCCACCTGCTCCGGCGCGGGGTCCTCCACAGGCTGCAGGTGGATATCTGCTCCACCGTGGACCTCCACGGGCTGCAGGGGGACAGCCTGCCTCACCATGGTCTTCACCACGGGCTGCAGAAGAATCCTTGCTCCATCGCCTGGAGCACCTTCTCCCCCTCCTTCTTCACTGACCTTGGTGTCTGCAGGGTTGTTTCTCTCACATATTCTCACTCTTCTCTCCAGCTGCAGTTGCTGTGCCCACTGCAACTTTTTTTCCCTTCTTAAATATGTTATCACAGAGGCGCTACCACTATTGCTGATGGGCTTGGCCTTGGCCAGCAACGGGTCTGACTTGGAACTGGGTGGCATTGACTGTGTTGGACATCAGGGAAGCTTCTAGCAGCTTCACACAGAAACCACCTCTGTAGACCCCTCACTACCAAAACCTTGCCACACAAACCCAATACAATCTCCTTGGACAAAAATAATAGAGAGACCAAACCAATGACAAATATCTTTGGTTTTCTTCCAGCACATTACAGTATGTTTAAATTATTGAATTTACTCTGACATTCATAAAGCCTAACTTCCTTTTCGGAAATGAACTATCAACTGTAGAATATATTTTTAATGTTTCCCTCTGAGGCAGTAAGAAGTGATTTACCCATAGTCATTAATGAGTTAATGCAAAAATAAAAGAATATTTCTTCTCAGATCTTTTATCCTTAAATCTGTTATTATGCATCAATACCATGGTGCGTCTCATAAAAAACAAAACAAAACGAAACAAAACAAAGCAAAACCAACACCAACTGTGAATTTTTTCTGTTTTTTCTTTCTTGATTTTTTATTTGTTTGCATTTCTGATGTTTTTTTCAACTGAACTGTAGAGCCTTTTTCATGCAAAATTTTGATTAGTTTTGCAAACAAAATCTTAAGAACACAGGATGACTGAAATAAATGTAATGGAAATTTTCCCATGCATATCGTTGTGTTTAGGAAAAGGGAAATAACAACAGTCTAGTTCTTTGTCATGGATTTTTCCCTCGGCTTCCCTCAAGTTATTCTTTAGTCTTTGTCTTTCCTGCCCACAGTCATCACATGCCACTCTAAGGTTCCATTTATTTTTATTTATGTTGTCATCCCATATATTCTCTCTTCGGTGCTTTGTTCTGTTCACAGAGCTATGTATTTTGTTTCTCACTACTGTTCATGTCATCATACGTGTTTCTCCCTAGGCATTCCTCCTTGGCTAACTCTTTCTCTTCTCCATTTTAGTCTAACTCCTCTTTTCTTTTCCTTGCCACTCCTTTCTCTTCTATTTGTTCCTTCATCTGTCTTCTTCAATACAGTAGACCCTGATTTCATCACAGGTTTTTCTCTTATCTCTTTTTTACTTTCAGGTTCCCATGCACACTCTTTTCTCACATTCTCTTGTTCATCAAGTGTCTCTAAATTGTGCATGTTGTCCTTGCAGCCTTTTCCCCCTTGTATGTTTTGTCCTCCACTCAAATCTTATGTGAACTCCACCACTGTATTCTACTGCATTTCCAGTCCTAAGATCTTCCCTATGAAGTCATACCAAAAAATACATTTCAATATAACCATGCAAAGACATTGTATATCTTCACCATGCCAACATCTTTATTGTTCACACACCTCTGTTGTCAACATTCAGAAAAAAAAAAAAGAAAAAACCCTCCCAATTTCACAGATAAACTCCCTTGTTTTCTTCTTTTTGTTTTCTAATTTCTCTAGTCTTTGTTTACTTATGATTTAAGACTTTTTTGTTCTTCCCCTCTTTTAACTGTTAATCAGAAAGGACCAAAAGCCTTTGAAAAATTTATTGTCCACTCATACCTCACAGTCCTTCATAGACTTTGCAAAAATAAATTTAAAACCAAACTGTGAAATCCCTAAATATAAACAAGTTACCAAACAGGTAAACAACAACTCTACCTCTCTTCTGCAAGAAAAAAGACCTTGTTGCTTTCTCATCAACGTCCATGCTCTTTCCAAGGACAACTTCCAACTTGTACTATTCTATTTTCTATTAGTTTTTCAGCTTAGTAATCTTAAAAAATGGATATGTTTTGGGAAACAAATTCCCAAAATACATAACAAGCTTAACACAGTAAGCATAATACTGATGGCACGCATTTAATAAGATGTTGATATTGATATGTTTCCATAACTGAAGGGAACAGTCAGCAAGAATAAGAACACCAAGTTTTTAACATAGTGAGTGTAGATCTACATTTCAATGAATAATCTGATATGGCCAAAGTTTATCACCTCAAATAGAACAATATGAATAAATCAATCTGATTTTCTTAAGAGGTCAGAAGTGGGGTGATAAGGAAAAAAACCCAAAACCAAAACAACAGCATATCAGTAAAGTGCTTAACTTTGTCAATTGTATTCAACATCATTAATCTCTTCTCATCACGCTTTGCATAGTTCGGCTATTTTAAAAAAACCCTAAAAGTCCATAGAATTAGAAACTGTGTTACTCTTTACATTTACATTATTTTACTTGTTTCATTTTGCTAGATGCTATGCTTGCTGTGTGATTCAGTTACATGAGTATACTTTGGAAATCAATTAATAATAAATTATAAAAGATGGTTCATATGTATATATATAAGCAGTTTTCTGATTACATTGGCATGCCTCTGAAAAGGTCTTCAACACCCTTCCCCCTGAAGCAGCCAAAGTATTATTAACATTTCCTATGTTTATGTAAATAATATAAAACTATGGAAAAGCCTTTATGGTTAATATACTTTAAAAAAAAAATAATTCTGAATTGTAGAAATCATGTACACTACTGCAAACATACATACTAGCTCTCTGCAATTTAACAAGCAAGGATCCATAGCAGCATCATAATCTTTCTTTAACTTTTACCTCAGTAATATGAGTCCAGGTAAATTCACTTTTGTTTACACCAAGATTTTTTAAAAGGAATTAAATAGATTTTTTCCCTCATCATATTTTAGTTTAAAATAGCATCTTGCACTGAAAATATTGTATATAGCCAACATCACTGAAAGATATCAATGTCCAAATTGAAGACATCAGACAATCAATACGTTGCGTACTACACTGGAAGACAGTGAGGGAACAGAGTGTATACTGACAACTGAAACAGCATTATCATTTTCTTTTCTATCCACAGAGGGAGTTTTCAGGACTTCAATTATGGTCTTATCTGAAAAATCAGATAGTGAAGAAGAGGACAAAGAATGAATTATTCTGTATCATCCACTAAAGTGGAGTCTATCCTCTCCAGTAGCAGTAATGCTTTTTCCTTTCCCTTTCAGTTTTATATTTCTTAATTCACCTCCCTCTATCCCAGACATGATCTAGTAAAATCTTCCTTAAAATAGATTTAAACCTTTCCCCCTTTGGTATTGTCCATATTCACATATTCCTTTTTGCAGTGCTGCTCCCATCTTACAATTGCAAGCAGTTAAAGAACATATTGCTTAACATTACACATTTGCACAATATTTGATTATATTGGCATCTAGAAAAGAAGTGATGTATTCAACCTTAGCACATAAAGCAGTACTAGAAAACAGATTTATTTCATTAATAGTTACATATCTCTCAGAGTAGAACACAGTTCAACTCACCAATTTTTTTGTACTTCAGTTTTCTCTATGTCACATAACTACTGTGATTCCTTAGTAAAAGGCAGAAAACTGAGGAAAGGGAAGGTAGCAATGAATTTATCAAAGTGGCTATTTTTAATGTAATACATCAGAAATTCCTGACAATAAAACAGGTAGTTCATGCAAGATTCTTCTGGCATATAAGGCTTAAAGAGATGTGTTTCTAGAAGTATATCTTTCTGTATCAAATGTAACATAATAGTTCACAAATGTGAAGAAATATCCCCTGCTGACTCCACTTCATATCTGTGACTAGACACTAAAACCTAGTTTTTACTATTCCACAAAGAAGATACATTCCCTTAACTAAGAACCTGGCACAAAAATCTACAACTATCTGATTCAGATGCAGGATATTATGCAGTTAAGTTACCACCATTTTTCCTAAAATTTCCTGTCAGTAACTCTGACAAATAATAATAAATGCTGGGATAGGAGCAAAAATCTGCACAGACAGCTAGTTAAAAAAGATAATTGCTGCAAATGCCATGGAGTCTTATAAGGAATTCTCTGATGTCTTCCACAGCCTAAGCTGTCAGAGCGGTGAATACAATAGTAAGACAGACAATTATGTAGCATCCATGGCCTGTCCACTAAGCAAAATAAAACTTTACCTAACAGGTGAAATTAAAACTTAGCTGGTTTATATGGAAAATTCTGGGAGTTACTGAAGTCTACACAAAAAAACTATACGCTCAATTCCCTTTTTTTCCCCATAGCTGAAACAAGTGAAAAATGTCAGAGTTTCAGTATATCCATGGAATTTAAATAAAATAATTGTGACCTTCACACAAGGAAATCTGCTGAAAAACAGATATAGGAAAGAAATAATTTGATAAAAGAAATACATATTGTTAAAATAAGATAAATGCTGCAAGTTAGAATGTTTTATGGAACTTTTCTGATACTTTGACTCAGTTCTGGACATCAAAAAACTATGCAATTCCATCTGATTTCCATATAGCTAACTATATAGAGAAATAGGGGAAAGGGCACCTCAAGGCACATTAAGGAAGTTCTTGTCAGTGATATTTTAATTAGGATTAGTGACCTTCAAAAAATTAGGCAATTTAAGAAGTGGGAAAGAAAAAGGTGTTCACTGAATTTTCAAAGTATAGAACTGATCTCATAGAAATCTTTACTAGATATCAGTAGTGCTGCTACAATTGCTGAATCACTTATTTAAAACACATGAATATTCTTTTCACAGTTTAAATCTAGCAAGTTTTATACAAGCAATGAAATATGCAATAACGCTCATTTTAAACCTACATACCTATGACCTTTAAAACAAGTGGTAGCAAATGTCATTGTCTGGGAATAGAAAATGTAGATTTAAATGGGTTAAACATGAGCCTACCAGAGAAAAACTACTTCTTTTTTCAGCATGGAAACGCATGCTGCTAAGAATTAAATAAATGTCCAGTGGAGAAATACCATTCATTTCCATTTACAAAAAGATCCTAAAATATGGCAACAAGCAACTACACAATATTGATATATAGTTTATTAATCTTGTTTGTTCTTACATGATTTATTTTGCCAAAAATGAATTAAACATATATTAAGCACAAGCTTACAAAGTTTTAGCAAATTCTATGGCATTACCAAGGCACAATGTCCCCAGACTATGAAGATATGATGATCACATGGAAACTTAGTCAACTAAGAAATATGCACAGTGGAGATTTTATCAAGCTACTGATCAGGTCAATATGATATGAAGGTGATATTGTTAAAATAAGACATTCATTCTAAGAGGTAAATGACCATTTTACTTCAAAAATCATCAGAAATTTCATACATACTCTCAAAAATGTGGTACTCCTTGTATAGTTAACCATTACAAACTCTGTCTTAGAGATAGAGATTCACCCTATGTTTAAGCTACATTTGCCCACTAAGAAATGTACTTTAAGAACAGATTTCTTTTTTTCTGCGCAAAAAGTCTCTGTATTCTAATGGTGTTTAGAAGTCAATGCCTAGCCATTATCTAAAACCTTAACGATGTAAGCAAATGACAAGGTAGACAAGATTATCCAGGCTTTCGGTGAATGCTTAGGCATGGGTTCTGCAGTGTGCTATTGCAAACTGAACACCTCATGCAGGATCATGCAGGGCAGTAAGTGCCTATTCCATGGTAGATCATACAGCACAAGAAATAATAGGGACTTCTGCTGTGTTTATGGAACAGAATGGCTACAGAAGCATAATGGCAGATTTTACTTTTTCAGTAGCCTGGTACATGAACTGGGACAAAAAGCAAATATACAATTACAACAGCAAAGGAAACAAAACCCCCCCCAAACCAGAATTATAAACCACTAGTGATACACAGCGATTCCTATTCAAACTGAAAGCTGTCATCCAATCATGTAAGAGAAGATTATTAATCATGGTATCTGTTTTATAGAAATACAGATCCAGAGAAAGAGCAGAAACAGACAAAGATTGGACTGAAACTGCTGAAATACTACAGTAAAAAATCAGATTCCTGAGTCAAAGTAGGAATTTGGGCATCTAAGCGTGCTTTGGAGCTCCCAGATTCAAGCAAGTCAGCAACACTTAGATCTCCAAATTCCTATTTCTACTTTTAGGAATCTATAATTTCAATGTTTAAAAAGTTTTCTAAGGGAATTTTAAGTGTCTAAAAGGGAAATGTGAAGATGATACAAATATGTCTATGCTGTAAAGATAATATACTATTACAATGGCATGACCATCACAATACTAAGGTTAAGACTGGATATACTCAACATAAACTTCAGGTTTTCTCTAATGTTCAAAGACCAAAGTTTTTATAAAAGTTCAGGGCTTTCTCTCTGGTTAACTTTAAACCTCAGGGATTATACTAGGCATAAAACAAATCCATGTATAATAGAGAGATGCTTCCAAATGAGGTCTGAAATCCATTTCTGAAAGTATTTTTGCTACATCTGAGAGAGTGGCTGGGCTAAACAAGACAGAAACTGAATGGGAGTCTGCTACTTCTTATTAGCTCAACAGGCCTTGAGCAAACTAAACACATCCCATTCTGTTTATGAAGATGAACTGTTTTCTTCAAAGACAGCTTGATTTCCTCAGGTCATCTGCAAAGTTCGCAATCTGTCTCTTGCAGAAAATAGCAACAGTATTTTCCTATCCATAACACAATTTTCCCCATCCATAAGTCATTTTAAGACACAAATATGTGCTCAAGCACAAACTTCTAATATTAATATGAGAATTATATGATCAGTATTCAGTCACTCTAGAACAACCAACACCTGAGAGGCAGAGAACTAAAACTTTTTTTTCTAGTTGTAATACTTCCTACAGTATTTTCTGCAAAGTGGATATTATAATGTTATTGACTTTAAGACAACCAGTAAGTAAAACCAATGTATATTAATTCAGCATCTATCACTGTGAATTATTTTCATGGAAAAATGGTGTGCCACCATCACCATATTTAGATTAGAGATAATCAGAGGTCTAAAGAAAATAATTACCTTCACAAAAAAACTATTACTGATATTTATAAAACCAACTCAAAATAATAGCACGAGGATTTGTGCACATTAGAAAGGTAAACTCATGCTCAGGCTTTTATAGCACAAACTCACTAACTAAGTGTGCAGAGAAAGGCAGAAGCAATGAACTGGCTAGTTGTTGTTTCTCCTATACTACCCAAATACAGCAAGTGGTAGTTGCTTTTCTACCGCTTTCTCTTGAGATGACCATGATGCAGCAGGTAACTGTCAGAAAAACAGTTCTAATCAGGACCAGACACAGAATCCAACTCTAGTACTAAGTTAATAGTTTACATGTGCAACAGCCTTTAAAATAACAAAGTATCATCCTAACACATTAAGATTTGGTTCCCAAAGCTCCTGTTCATCTAGGGAAGTTAATGACCGCAGTACTAACACATACATTAAAACTAACATGTGAATGTGTAATTCTAGTGGAACATTTACTTCTACATGTTGCTCGACTTGTGTATGTTCAAGCCATATTGCTGTCCTTAATTAAATATGGTTTAACTGTTTGCATGTAACTTTTCTCTTTTTTTCCCACATATGGACTGCCATAAGATATGTAGTGACAACATGTATTTTACCTGTTATGGCATTAGTAATTTCTTTAATGTTTACCCACAAAATTCACCTAGATTTTATTTAGAACACTACATTATTTGCTGATATTTCAATCTTTTTTTTTTTTTTTTTTTTTCCTTTTAGCTTATATTAAATATTCTGGGACAGGTTAACCTTGACGCATTCATCTCTTCACCTGCTATAAGTTATTTTATACAAAGCATTAATCATTTTGACTGCTAAATTAGCCTTATTAGATTACCGTTTAAGTTTCTAAAAATAGCAGTGTGGTAAGAGTGCATTTTAAACAGAAGTGGATGTGGAAATCCAAAAGCTTAAAAGTTAAGTTCAGAAATTTTAATGTTTTAGATAAATATCATAATGTCCTCATCATAAATGGAAGCTTATGCATGCAAGCAGTTTCACAAGCTTCTGTACAATAGACCCATGCATTTACTACTCCTTCCAAGCTTCATTGTATCTCTGATTTTCTTCATACTGCATTCTTCAGTATTTATTTTTCGTTTTTAGCATTCATTTTACCCTTCAAGCACCTTTTACCCCAAGTGAGAGAACTCTCCTCCTCTGGTTTCTTTTGACTCTTCCTCCATCCCCCAGCATTCTTCTCCACTCAACTGAGGGGAATAGAGTACACGTTCAGTAAGTTTGCAGATAACATCAAGTTGGGCGGGAGTGTTGATCTGCGTGAGGGCAGGAAGGCTCTACAGAGGGATGTGGACAGGCTGGATCGATGGGCTGAGGCCAATTGTATGAGATTCAACAAGGCCAAGTGCCGCGTCCTGCACTTGGGTCACAACAACCCCACGCAGCATTACAGCCCTGGGGAAGGGTGGCTGGAAAGCTGCCTGGTTGAAAAGGACCTGGGGGTGCTGGTCGACAGCCAGATGAATATGAGGCGGCAGTGTGCCCGGGTGGCCAAGAAGGCCAACGGCATCCTGGCCTGTATCAGAAATAGTGTGGCCAGCAGGAGCAGGGAAGTGATTGTTCCCCTGTACTTGGCACTGGTGAGGTCGCACCTCAAATACTGTGTTCAGTTTTGGGCCCCTCACTACAAGAAAGACATTGAGGTGCTGGAGCATGTCCAAAGAAGAGCAACAAAGCTGGTGAAGGGTCTAGAGAACAAGTCTTATGAGGAGCAGCTGAGGGAACTGGGATGGATTAGTCTGGAGAAAAGGAGTTGGAGGGGAGACCTTATTGCTCTCTACAACTACCTGAAAGGAGGTTGTAGTGAGGTGGGTGTCAGTCTCTTCTCCCAAGTAACAAGCAATAGGATGAGAGGAAAAGGCCTCAAGTTGCGCCAGGGGAGGTTTAGATTGGATATTAGGAAAAAAATATGCACTGAAAGGGCTATCAAGTACTGGAACAGGCTGCCCGAGGAAGTGGTTCAGCCACCATCCCGGGAGGTATTTAAAAGAAGTGTAGATGTGGCACTTAGGGACATGGTTTAGTGGTGGACTTCCTAGTGTTAGGTTGACAGCTGGACTTGATCATCCGAAGGGTCTTTTCCAACCTCAATGATTATATGATTCTGTAAACTATTTCTCTTTTTGAGATCCACTTGTAAGCTTCTTCCCCATGTAAACAGTGGGCAAAACATTGTTTGAGTAGTATTACCTGACACCAATCTATCCATATTTCCCTCAATTATAGAGACATATAAGGTTTATTTTTATGCAAATTCTCTTGATTAGAATCTGTATCAGTCAGTTTTCTACAGTGGAATATATCTCTGATTTGTGGGTGTGAGTGTACACATGTACATGCACCAAAACATTGTTTCGGTTGCAAGGAAGACAAAAAGGTCAGGTTTTATGTCATTTTATAACATTTTAACAGGCAAACAAAAAGCTTGGAAATGTTATTCAATGTATTATTTCTCACAATTACAATGTAAGCAGCTGCTTACTAGAAATATCCAGAAGATTAACAGTACCAAGATGTTTGGATTTAATTTCCCCTACAACTGTGCAGATGTTAAAACTAATCACTCATAATCTTTTTAAAATTAAATTATTTTAACCATTTTCATATCTCATTTGTTTTCCCTACCCACAATTTTCTAGTTCATGGGGTACTGTAAATATATTCAGTATGGTGTCATGAAATTAGTACAGAATTCTTCTGGAAAATTAATTTCAAATTCATTATTCTGAACATTTACTCAGGAAGCCTTGACTTCTTTAACACTTATGGTTACTTAGTTGGGGAATTTAAATATATCATTGTGATCTGTGTACATGTTGAAAACAGCGCAGGATATGTTCCTCAATACTGAATAAAAATCACAAACTATTTTTAAAAACACTGTTCTACAAATAATTTAAAAATAGCAAATTCATTTATGTAAATCACACTCTAACAGACAATTCTCAGGCAGAAAATGCAAACATTCATTGAATAAAATATTAGTTATGAATTATTCACCTGTCTGTATTCTCCTCCTCACATCAAGTGAAATAACAGACTAAGCAAACATTTCAGATATCTGAATTCAATAAAAGCTTCAGTAGCTGACCCTTTTTCACTGAAACACATATTTCTTATCTCAGATGGGATTTTAAGTTCTTGTTTGGACCCATCGTGGATGGGCTCTAGGGAAGATTATAATGACCACTTCCAGTGCTCATCTCTTACTCAGAAACATTCCACCCTCAAAATATACACAACAAAAAACCACCTTATGTTACATTAAGCTGTGAAATAAGCCAATTCTGATACACAGAATATAAAATTATTCCCTTGCCATAACTATACTGAGTGACAAAAAAACATTATTTACAATAGATAAATAACACCATGTATTCGGCTTGCTTAGCAAGGTTTTGGTAGTGAGGGGTGGGGGTGTTACAGGGGTGGCTTCTGTGTGAAGCAGCTAGAAGCTTCCCTGATGTCCAACACAGTCAATGCCACCCAGTTCCAAGTCAGACCCGTTGCTGGCCAAGGCCAAGCCCATCAGCAATAGTGTGTAGCGCCTCTGTGATAACATATTTAAGAAGGGAAAAAAAGTTGCAGTGGGCACAGCAACTGCAGCTGGAGAGAAGAGTGAGAATATGTGAGAGAAACAACCCTGCAGACACCAAGGTCAGTGAAGAGGAGGGGGAGAAGGTGCTCCAGGCGATGGAGCAAGGATTCTTCTGCAGCCCGTGGTGAAGACCATGGTGAGGCAGGCTGTCCCCCTGCAGCCCGTGGAGGTCCACGGTGGAGCAGATATCCACCTGCAGCCTGTGGAGGACCCCGCGCCGGAGCAGGTGGGTGCCCGAAGGAGACTGTGACCCATGCTGGAAGCCCACGCTGGAGCAGGCTCCTGGCAGGACCAGTGGACCCATGCAGAGAAAGGAACCCACGCTGGAGCAGGTTTTCTGGCAGGACTTGTGACCCCACAGAGGACCCGCACTGGAGCAGTCCCTTCCTGAAGGACTGCATCCTATGGGAGGGACCCATGCTGGAACAGTTCGTGAAGAACTGCAGCCTGTGGGAAGGACTCACATTGGAGAAGTTCATGGAGGACTGTCTCCCATGGGAGGGACCCCATGCTGGAGCAAGGGAAGAGTGTGTGGAGTCTTCCCCCTGAGGAGGAAGGAGCAGCAGAAACAATGTGTGGTGAACTGACCCCAATGCCCATTTCCTCTTCCCCTGCGCTGCCCAGGGGGAGGAGGTAGGGAATTTGGGGGTAAAGTTGAGCCTGGGAAGAAGGGAGGGGTAGGGGGAAGGTGTTTTAAGATTTGGTTTTAATTTCTCATTACCCTGCTCTGATTTGATTGGCAATAAATTGAACTAATGTCCCCAAGTTGAGTCTGTTTTGCCCATGATGGTAATTGCTGAGTGATCTCTCCCTGTCCTGACCTTGACCCACGAGCTTTTCATCATATTTTTTAATTCCCTGTCCTGTTGAGGAAGGGAGTGATAGAGTGGCTTTGGTGGACACTTAGCATCCAGCCAGGGACAAGCCATCACACATCATATGGATATGCACCATTATATACACCATCTTCAGGTCTCTAGAAAAAATGTTTTGTATCTTTTTAATACATATATGTGGAACTATTTTTGTCTGGTTCACTATAATTATTACAATGGTGAAATAAGGAAGAAAATAAAAATACAAAAAACCTAGAAAAGCTTATGTAATAGCATTCTGCATACTCTATAAAAAGAAGAACATTCGATATTTACCTTAATAACACACAAACTTTTTGAAGGTGAAAAATTATCATCTTAAACTAGCATGACACAGCTTATTTGTTTACGTGCCATTTAAACTTTGAAGTTACCATCTCTCACTTTCAGATCCTGAGAATCCTTAATGTAATTCAGTATCACCAGAAAATTTACTTCTGGCCTGCACAGATTTTGATAATCACCATTTTTCACTACTCCTTTCCTGATTCCCATCTTTCTAGTCAGTGATTCCTGGTTTTTTTCTTAGATTGTATATGTAGCGTTTTGCATGATATTGGTGCCATGACTGCTCCTGTTGTTATTTTAACAAACTTTTCTGAAACAGAAAATTTCAAGGACAAGACATTTTGATGCCAATGATACCATTAACAATTTTGGGATACAGATTAATTTTCTTTTTTATTTTTTTAAATTATTATTTAAAACACACGCTCTGCATAGGATGCAGAGCATTTTTAATCTACATGATAAAATAAAACACAGTTTGCTTGGCTTGTTTTTTATGTTATTATCATTTACAAGGAAGAATTTAAAAATTTAAAGCTGCAAATATTTTTTTTTAACCACTTTAAACATATTGGTGCACTTTGGAGTTTTTACACATAAATTATGCAATGTGACAAACTCTGATGATTTTGTCTGTGAGGATTTTACAGAAAGGCAGAGGACAGTTGCAGCTAAGTTGTTATATGTCTTTGAGTCACATAGTTGAGTCAAGTAGTTAAAACTGTTCTGTTGGGAGTTTTTTGGCTGAAAATGCAAGACAAGTGGATGATGAAGAAGGTACATCAAATATAGGCACACCAGAACCAATTGTGTTGAAGTCACGACCATTCGCCCTACCTTAAATCACAGATAAAGAGGTTCTTTATTTTCTGTGAGTAGCAACAGAAAAAGTGACACGCCAGTCTGCATACTGAAATCACAATATTTGGAATCTGTGCACAAGGAAAACATAGTGATGGAGTACCCGTTTAAATTATCTGTGCCTTGGGTGCAGAAGAAATCAACAGAAAACTCTTTTAGTTCAAAGAAATAATTAGCAGAAGTCCAGCAAAGTACTACATAGGTACAGCCTTTTGCTTTTACAGTGAAGCAGATTATGATCAAGGAGGAGGATTATAGCTTCTAGCAAACATTTGAATCCCTGAGACTGAGGAAGAGCCACCAGCTTCAAGAAAACAGTGAAGCAACTCCATACTCTTGAATCGTATAATGTGACTATCACAGAATACCTGTAATTCAGTATTCCTTAACCTGGAACTTTCCATAATGGTGAGTCATTTTACAGCATGGGAAGTTTCCAATAAACTCTAACACCCCAAATACTTTAAATAAGTTGGGAATATGTGTACCAATGCACAGGCAACAAATCATTCAACCTTCATGTAATTTTATTACATACCATTAGAATAGTAACTGTTAGAGTGAAACTACTTCTATGCAAATTCACATGATTGAAAAAATTATGACAAAACAAACCTCCAGCTTTAACTTCAACTAAGGTACATAAAATGGAAAATAAACCTCAAAACTTAAATATATAGACAAACTTACACAGACATAAACATACTTCTACATTGCAAGATTTGCCTCTTAATAACAGCTGTTACAAAAATGGTCAGAATTTTCCCAAATTTTAGCTAACATTGTATAAATACTAGTTTTAATTCCTCTGCTTTGGAAATAAATTTTAGAAGCAAGATTCAAAATAAATAAAACTGAAAACTGGGTCATATTTGTGGAATGGTTAAATCATTATTCTCTCAGGGAAAAAAAAAAACGAACACCAAAACAACAAAACTGAAGGCTGAATTTCTGTAATTCCCAAGCTGTATCAGAGAAGAAACGGTCAGCTTTTAATTGAAGAGAAATTGCATTTCTTTTCTTCTCCAAAATTCCTGCTAATGAATGGCATTGTGATGCATTTCACTGTGAGCTGTGTCACTCATGGTTTCATTGAAACTATCAATCAGCCATGGGAAACTTGTCTTTCAAACTGTAAATTGCTCTCCTTCTTCCCCCTCTTAGCTCCTCCTTCTGAAGATGATGGAGAATATAATATCTGTTACCTTATTACTCTCCTTTTAAAAGAAATGTTTAATTCGTAGTGTTAAGGAGAGAGTACACAGCATACCACATTTGTGATACAAAACTATGAAATTAGTTAAAACTAGAAGCTACACTAGTTAAAGGATTAATATACATAGCCCCAAATAGATAAAATAAACTATCAATTACATTATGAGATTCTTCACAGAAAAAATATAGGTGATGATATCTAGAATACAAATTGTTAGGAAGAAGTAATAGCAGTACCACTATTGAAGGTAATATTTAAAGAAGTAAAAATTTTCTTAGCACTTCTTGAACCAAAGCTTGTTTACCGTATGCTTTTTATGATATTTTACTGCATACCTCCTGAAGTTAGAAACAAAACAAGTGAAAAGATTGTCCTTTCTAAAGTAAAAATCTGATAGTTTAATATACAAACAGATTTGCAGCCATTGCTTATTTCAGAGGTAACAAAAGAACTATGCAAAAGGTTGGGCTTGGGAAGTTGGGCTTTACTGCATCTGAAATTACACCCTAAGGAATGGAAAAAATAGAAATAGACTGAAGAACATACACATAAAGACACACAACATTCCTTGTTCAAACACATTTACATTTATAGTAACATTAAAGAAAATCTAAAATTGATTTGAGTTAATCTCTTTCCAAGATTAAACTAATCATTCTCAAAGGGAAATATTTCTGTCCAAAAATATGTATTTTACCATTAATAACAACTATTTGACTTGAGAATTATATTTTGACCAGAACGGTTCTGACTTTTAAAAGGATGTTCATATTCATCCTAGGAGTTGCTGCCTGAAAAGTCTTCACATAAGTCTCAAGAACAGTGCAGAAAATACTTAGAGATAACTTTAAAAAAGACAATGATAGTCATGTCAATGAGGAAAGAAATCAAAATGAGTGTGCAAATAGATTTTTTTTGTTGAACTAAGAAAAATACCTACTAAAAATCTATACCTAACTATACTTAACAATACTTAATCTACAATGAAAGCAGTCCTAGTAACAGTAATGGAGTTAGTCTTTCAAAAGTATTTTTAGGAGTTAAAGGATTTTAAACAATAAATTAAATCTACATGAAAGATAAACTCCTTACAGGTATAGGATAGCAAGTAAGATGTACATTTAGGTCATCAGTAAACTGTCAACGAGAAGACTAAAATCAAGGTACATTGCATGGATAAAGACCACAGTCACCATGATTCCTTCTAAACCAATGCCTAATATGCAGAGAAGTGAAAACAAATCATATTTAGTAGCCACAAGAGGGGAAAGAGGTTCATCTCACCTAACTTTAGAATATCTACATTCAAATTCAGCACTAATAGGCAATGAAGCATTTCATAGGCGAGAGAGGGGTAAGATACTTGTACATGATTCATTTCAACCTAACAAAGACATCTAAGGTCAGAGAACCAGCCTTAGAAAAGACTACCCTTTCCACAGACTATAAAGAAAGTTTTTATAACTAGATCATTTGCAGATGCCTAGATAGTCCTCTTTGCATCTCAGTTGTTATAAAAATTTTACAGTGAATGAAAAAACTGTGATCAGCTCCACTGATGTCAGAAGCTTCAGTACCTTAAGATAAACCATAAGCTGACAGAGACAATTCAAAACTAACTTCTGAAAAGGAAAATAAAAAGTAGGGAGCTGTGAAACTGTACAGAAGAAAGTTTAGAAAGAGTGGTTACAAAGTGCAAATCCTTACATACAGTGAAGAATTCTGAAGTACTTATAGCAACACATGGCCCTCAAATCTGGACATATTCCATCATTCTAATGCACAGTAGTAGTAAAAAAAAAAAAAAAAAAAAAGGAAAAAAGTTACCTCTGATAAGCAATCTTGTAATAGGGCAGTGACTCAGAAAGAGGATAGAAATAATGCAGTGGGTGTCATAAATTGTGGGATGTTCTTGCCTGAAATGAACTTGGGCACTTCATTTAAGAAGACTTAACATAAACAGATAACAGTCAGAGAAAATCTATAAAATAAATAGAGATTTAAGAGTTTCATTCCAAGACTACATCTATGCATTAGTTTAGAAAAAAGAAAATATATTCCCCTAGAAGCAGAACTCCTAAATAAAGATACATAAAAAAGATCAATAGACTCTCCCTGAATTTAATGGTTTACATCCTTGAATTATATATCACTGCCTTCAAGCCATACCTCCAATCTGCATTGCAATCATTAAAATAATCATTTTTTTATTACGTTTGAGATAATGGAATTGAAACCTTACTTTTCCCCTTCTACAGATCTAAAAAACTCCTTACCCCAGTGTCTGCATGAGCATTTAACAATATTTGGAACTTTTGTTTGATATTTTACTCATGGCAATATTCAAGAAATAACTATCTGCATCACTATTTGCAATACCAATGTGGGATTTCAAAAGAAATCAAGCAGCTTTAGCTCTCAGATTTGTTTTAACAGTCTGTCTGAAGATGAGCAAAGACAATATTGTAGCAGCTTATGCTCATTTAACATTTGGAAGATTGTTTTTCTTTTCTTACTCCCCACAGCCATATGGATTAGAAACTCATTTATTTCTCTTTGTTATGAAAACACAATCTGAAGCGGAAGTAGGTAGCAAATTCAAAAAGAAGGATAATTGTGCAACAAGTAAGCCACTGCATAATCTCATTATACCATAGATGGGGTTTGACAATAAAAGTGACAAGAACATTTTGAATTAAAAGTCAACAAAATTAAAATGCATAAAATGAAACACATTCTAACATAATGTTTAACTGCAACAAGAAAAAAACTGAAGCCTAAAGCTTAGTAAAATTTAAAAATGAACCAGCTCTTTGTAGGGACAGAAGGATAGAAGTAACGTGACAGGATAAAATCGTAGACTGCAAGTACCAATTTTCTTCCTTTAGTCCAAGCTGCTAGCCGTTGGGGACCAAGGAAAGATGCAGCTCTGGTCTAGAACTGTACAATTCAATTTTCCATGTGGATTTTGGACATCATCTGTCTGCTGTTGTGTATCCTTTACTCCAAATAAAATTCATGTGAATAGAAAGTGATAAGCATAACAAGGCTTATTAATTATTATTTTTAGCTACAAAGCTAATAGGAGATAAATGGGTTGGAATATCAGAAACTAGACTCTGAATTAGATGACCAAAAATTAAATATTGCTTGATATTTATTTGCTTTTAAATAAAGTAGGATTTGTTTTGTTATGATTTTGATATCTTTGTGTTGCTTCATTTTATTTTTACAATCAGATTAAAAGTTCCAGAAAAAATAAAACAAGTTGTGTTGCTGGGGTTTTTTTTCCTAATTAAAAAGCCACCTTTAACACACTGAGATCAATACTTTGGCAAAACAACTTTACCATACATAGCAAAGCAAAAGCAATTTTGCAGTACATTTTTAGTTCTCAGAATACCTTCTTGAGACTTAATGGAGTAATGCTAAGGCTAGGTTTTTGATGTTTGTTTCCTTTTTACAGCCTTTTATCTTGTCAAAAGCTAAATTAAATTCCTATCTAAACTCTTTCAGTGTAGTTCTTTATATTCCACTGCTTTGTTTTTATCTGCAACAATGTATAGCACATGTATTTTAAGTCTTCTGTAGAAACTTAATTCTCATTATTGAAAGAACATACCCAAATGCTTTCTTCTTGACGATACTGCTTCCAGTTTCGTCCACCATCACTAAACATCAGAATGTAGCTTGTTACCCAGTCGGAACTCCCGTAACCACCTTGAGTAGCAACAGCAGTAATCTCAGTTCTTTCACCAAGATCAATCTGAAGCCATTGATATTTATTGGACACAAGTGGTGACCAGCCACCAGCACCTTAAAAAAAATGAAAAAGATTGAAATGTATTTGTAAAAGAAGCAAGTTAACACAAAACTTGTATATGCAAAAAATTAATTCGAGTAACCTGATCTAGTGAAAGATGTCCTTGTCCAAGACAAGGGTTTGAAACTAGATGGTCTTTAAAGGTCCTTTCAAACCCAAACCATTCTATGATTCTATGATTCTTATTTTATGATTCTATGATTCTAATTCAAGATATCATTTCACCAAAACTGTCTTGATATTATTTAACAACTATTATAAAAATTTATACAGTTTACTTGACATATGTAATCAATTATAACTATTAAAAGTTGTGAATTTATTCACTCTCTTCTTTCTCTGGTTTGTAATGAATCTTAAAGAATAATTCTTATCCAATTAGACTCTTCAAGTCAAAACCTCAGAATTTTGTTTATTTGTTTTATACATCGCAATTCATTTTATATGGACTAGAAGATCTCCTGAGGTCTTGTCTAACCTGAATGCTTCTGTATCATTCTGTTCTGTGAGGCCTTGATACACAGATTTGTATATGAAGGAATAAAGCACAGTTAGATGATAAATTTACATATGCCTCTTAAAATGACCAACCAATTTGTAGGCAAAACAGTAAGAGAGTATGACGTATATATACATGCAGTTTCAATCAGGAGACAGACCAGTTTGCAAGATAAAGTATAACCCAAAACACATAGCTATATATAAAACTCCTATAGTATTTTAACTAATCAGAAAGACATGTTGAAATTAAGAAAGACATCATATCAATTCTGTTCTCCCTTGTCTTCCTTAGTTTGCTTTTATATACTCAGATCAGGCTACTGCCTTGTCTGTGAAGTTGGATGGAGAAGCCCAAGAGTAGGTCATAAACTATCTCATAAGAGAAAATGTTGGTTTATGAAAATATTTTGCAAAATATGCAAGTATTCAGACACGGTTAGCATCTGGTGGGTTTTATTAGAGAATGGAGTGACAACAAATGACAAAACATCCATTTTGTAAGCAGAGAGTTAGATCTAATTCAGACAAACTTACACAACATAAGAGGCACCTTGAAAAGTTCTTAAAGCATACAGACACAAAACAAGAACAGATATATCCAGTTCCCACAACCACCAATAAACACTGTATTACGTGGAAATCGACAACTGCAATCCAATCTTATGCTTGTATGGGCTTCAAGATGCATAATATTTCATGAATAAAACATCAAATATGGTTTAATTCTGTTCAGGGTCATGAGTCAAGTCCTTAACATTACCTCCTTTAGAAAAAAATGAAAAGAAAAAAGAATTGTTACTTAGGTATTTAAAGCTGTCATTTAAAATAAAATGGTGGGAAATCATATGGGTGTTCATAAGCCACAAAAAGTGAGGTTCATTCTACAGAGCAAAGTAAGTGGAAAGACCTGAGAGAAATACATAAAGCTCCATGTATATAACAAGTCCTTTGTCCACACATTTATGAACTAATTAAAATATAACAGATTTAAGTCTATAGGTAGCGTTAAAAACTGTGTAGATTTTTAAAATTTTTTTTAGCTCTTTATCTAAATCAGGATTTAGAACATCATGTAAATAGTTTGAGATATTTTTCCGTAACTCCCATTGAGTTTCTCCTTTGATTCATTTCTTCATAAGAAGAGATATCAGTTCCAGGATATAACTATAGAATTTTCTACACATGAATTTTCTGTGGTTTCTTTATGAACCTGTTTGTCATGGAAACTGTAGCTGAGTGAGGATTTGAATTTTCACTTAATCATAATTAGTGATATAATTATTTAGCAAATTAATTTAAAATCAGCTACAATTAGTCTCAGCAGTGACTTAAAGGCAACCATTGTATCCCACCCATGTTGTTTCTCAATAAATTTAGAATATTTTTGTAAAAAAGATTATAAGAAAACAATTCTGAAGGAAAATTCATATCACATAACTCAAACCCCCCCATGTTTGCACATGCAAGTTGACAAAATGGTCAAGAATTAACAGTTTCTGAAAAAAGGATTCCTTCAAAATTTGACCTGTGTCTAATAAATGTGAGTTCTGACACAGAATATGTTCTTCCTTAAGTGAACACTTAACTGACTACATCTAACAGAAGAAATACAGACACATCTCTGAAAATGAGGGTGGAGAACAAGAAGAAAAGAAAAGAGCACTTGCCTAAGATAGGTATTCAGTAAAAATAAGTGTGAGGTAAAAGTGGTATTCTGCACTTACAAGGAGGCAAACGTAATTACATAGACTTTGTCACATCAGACTATTTTCACTGAGAATGAGTGTGGGGTGGTGGCTGTCCTGTCTTGGCTGGGATAGAGTTAATTTTCTTTCTAGTAGTTGGTATAGTGTTATGTTTTCAATTTAGTATGAGAAAAATGTTGATAACACAGTGATGTTTTTCAGTTGTTGCTATACTAAGTCAAGGATTTTTCAGCTTCTCATGCTTAGCCAGCAAGCAGGCTGGAGGGGCACAAGAAGTTGGGAGGGCACACAGCCAGGACAACTGACCCCAACTGGTCAAAGGGTTATTCCATACCATGTGACGTCATGTATAGTATATAAACTGGAGGATTTGGCAGAGGGAGGGTGCATTGCTGCTTGGGAACTGACTGGGCATCGGTCGGTGAGTGGTGAGCAATTGCACTGTGCATCACTTGTTTTGTATATTCCAATTCTTTTATTATTATTATTGTAATTTTATTTTTATTATTTTTATCATTATTATTTTCTTTCTTTCTGTCCTATTAAACTGTTCTTATCTCAACCCATGAGTTTTACTTTTTTTCCGTGATTCTCTCCCCCATCCCACTGGGTTGGGGGGAAGTGAGTGAGCGGCTGCATGGTGCTTAGTTGCTGGCTGGAGTTAAATGACGACAGTGGTGGTTAATAATTTAAATTGAATCTCCTACTTGGTGTATTTTGTTTCCCAAATCCACAGATTAAGTTAAATGATATAAAGCCAGATTTAGAAAAGTCTGTTGTTAACTGTTATGGCCTGAATTAACTAAGTGATTATTTATGACATTAAAATAGGAAATAACTCATCATACCAATGAAAACACACCCACTTCCTAATATAGCCAGGGCAAGGTCATTCATGTTCACTTATGTTTTCTTAATGAAGAGGATATCACTAGGTGAAAAAGTGTCTATTTCTTTAAAAGAAAAGGTTTGACATTTGTTCCATGTTTATTTTCAATTTCCTGTGCTCTAATAGTCCCTTACTGTTTAAAAAACATCTATGCTACCAGTACTTCAAGGTGCTGGCTAGAAATTCTTCATACTCACTGTGGCAGTACATTCCCCCCCCTGCCCCCATCATACCAGCAGGAAACAAAACTTCTGCAGGCAGGGAGAAGGGGAAGGAAACCCTGGAGGCTGCAGATTGAAATTTGAACTGGCCAATCAAGATGCACCAGGTACACCGAGGTGACCCTCCTAGCCAATAGAATTAAATGACCACAGGTCAGATTCGACAGGGGTATAAACGGGGTCCTGCCAGAGGACACGTTGGCAGTCCTCCTCTGAGCAGCGGGTCAGCAGTTGGGGACTCCCTCTCGGGTTGGGGCACTGCCCGAGGTAACTCCTCGAGGGAGAGAGCCCTCAGCTTTTAGGTGAGTGATATGCGCATTTTGAGCCATCATTTTAAATCTTGGGGATTCTTAAGTCGGCCGTGTAGTATTAATTCTCTTTACATCATTGAGCCTGTGGTTTTATAAGATGTTACCAGACTTCTAACTAGCTTTTGCTGAAGAATAAATCTGAGTTTTAACACGTGTTGGATTTGGTCAGTCATGCATCTGTACACGGGTATTTGGGGCAGAGTTGCTGGGTCCCTTGGTTGGACAGAGCATCATGATACTCCTTCCAACCCACCAAACTTGACAGCCATGGCCATGTCATCTTGTGTTGTGGAAATCAACACATAAAAAACCAATTCACCATTCCAGCAGCTCTTTGTGAATGATTAGATGCTCCACTAAAATGAGAGGCCAAGCAGCCTCTAGGGGCTGAACTCGGGCTATCGTGAGGTTGGGCTGAAATAATGTGCCAAAAAGCATATTGATTCAGAGTCAGTAAACCAAACAGAAAATTCATGGCATCATGAAAACTATACAAAATGGCAAATCAGTGTGAATACAGAAAAAACTCCAGTAAATTTATTTGTCCCATAATCATTGTTAAATGCCAGCGTATGGATCATCATTTCCTAAGCAAGTCATACAACTTCCTAGTATTGATAACTGAAAACTAGAATTGATTGCAATACTTCCATCAAAACCTTCAGTTTTCCATTAAAACAACTGCATGACATTTTGGCTTCCAAAAACTTTAATTTTCCATCAGATAAAGCAAGTATCTTTTTGTGTTGTTTTGTTTATTTTTCAGGTCTGCCACAAGGTCTACAAATACTAATCAAATCAGTCACCTTATGAAAAAATCTGCTGCTCCCTCAATTCAAGCAGGGTCCTGAATATTTACCGGGGGTTTCATCCTTTGACACCTTCCCAATTTAACTGAGTTAAAATTAAATCACTGATAAATCTCACATGCTCACAATTACTTTCTATGAAGGCCTCACTAATATTTCACTTGCTCTACCTTAAAACAGAGGAGGTCAAACAAGATTTTCCTTAAAATTACTTCTTCAGGAAGAGTAAGTGATACTATCATCTCCTCTGTGGTTTCAGTGGCTGCACCTCAACTGCTCTGTTGCAGTCTCCACAGCCTTATCTTTATGTCCATATTGTTTCATCTTCTAGTGGCTGTGCAGAGCAGTGTGGCAGCATCAGGCAAGTAAGAAAACTTTGTGAACACCCAGCCTGGGAGGTTAAACAAGGGCCTTCACACCCACAAGCTGGGCAGTCCACATCCATAGCATATACTGTATCTGTGGCACACACCACACAAGACCAGACAACTTAACTTGCAGTATGAAAATGGATGAAAGGATCCTCAGATCATCCACTAACGCTTCCAGGCATGCACAGCATCACCCTGCAGTGTCATGGCATCCAAAGACTTCTCAGAATACTGTGTCACACTGGTAAATTTGGTGACAACTTTGAACTTTTCAATTGAAAGGGAGGGTTGTATTGTCAACAGGAGTAGCCAGGCAGACAGTGCTGAGAACATAATTTTTAAAGCCCATCTGCAAAACCCATTTTCACTTGGTGACTGCAGAGCTTTGTTCAGAATTAAGTGATAGAGCAAGTTAGAAAGACACAAACAAAAAATACCTGAAAAGCCAAGTCTCTGTTATGGCAGCACTACCTGCTGCCAGCTGACGGAGGTACTTCTGCCTTGCGTACCACATTTTCCAGAAGTTTTTGCAAGGCAAGCCACCAGGTAGCCTGTTCCCCCTCATCATACTGCACTAGTTCCCATGGAAAGAAGAGGCACAGATGCACAGGCTTCTAATGCCAGGAATAGTTGATTTGGGGGTTTACAATAAAGATGCAGTCCCAGAAGCCCTCTGTCAGCCCTCTACTGACCAATGCCACATAAGGCACATACAGAATAGCAATGGAGCAGAAGCAGAAAGATGTCTCCAACGGCCTGTGTGAAGCCACAGCCTGGCCTGGATCACCATTCAACAGCTGCAACATGTTTCCTGCAGCACTGCACCACTCTTGTTCACATGAAGCTTTCATCTATCAAAGGCTCTTCAGGAGCTCTTCTGTCTGACTGTCCAGCAGCCAGCTGTCCTCCCAGCATCTGACTGCTACCTGCAGCATCACAGAGATGAAACATTTGCCCAGTCCTGCAAGAAATACTATTAGAGCATGTTAGCTCCTCACCCAGCACCTTATAGTCTGTTTTTTAAAGTGTGTCCTATCCTTGCAGCAAGGTTAATGTGCATAACAAATTGTAGTGGTTAGCAGAATCTTTTTTGTTGTAGCATACGTCTGGGCATGGTGATGCATAGAAGTCAGGGGCATAATGGGTGGTCAAAAGGATCTTGTTGAAAACCAGAAAAGCTTGTCAGATGATCATGCTTTGTGGTGTGGATGCTTCTGGGGAGATCGGGGGAGGTCCTCAAGAGTCTCTATGAGGATGCAGATACTGTGTACGTTAATCAAGACTGTGCCAAAATGTATAAACACACAGGGCTAAACTAAGATTTACAGGAAGAACATAACTTTGTCATTCGTAAACTTTTTGAGTTATTGATTTTTCAGTTTTCACCTTGAGTCTCTAACTTTTCTTTTTGCCAGTGTCATTTATGTAAAGCATACATTTTCTTCAATTACCTCTCACTGTATTTTCTAACAGCCACTGATGAAACATCTTTCCTTGTGACCTAACAGCAAATCAGAAAAATCATTTTCACAAGGGAGACAACCTATAAGAGAGAGACTTTTTGTTTGAGTTTCAGGGGGTTTTTAAGCCTTTTTATTTTCTGCTGACTCTTACCAACATTGAGATTGGTTGTGTGCACTATATCAAAAATCTACATTCAGGCTGCAAAAACATGTCAGTTTCATGCTTGATTTCTCTTAAAAAAACCCAAGCATTACACAGTTCCTTTTCATGAAGACCATGCTGACTTTAAGTTGCACTCACAAAAAATATATAAAATCTTCTGATTCTATTTGACATTAGTTCTTCCTATTTTAATTTCTTTTTAATATAAATATTTAAAAAAAATGTTTGTACACTTACAATGTAATTATCTTTAAAGTACATTAATTTACTGAACAAATCTAGAAACCATATACTTTTTCTGAAGTACTAACTCTTTTTCTTAACTCATGAATCTCTGTTTTTCAAGCCCATTTTAGTAGCAACTTGCCAGCTTGCCTTGATGGCTGACAGGTTAATAGAGTGTCTACTGTTACTGGCAGGCTGGTTTCATCCAGCCTAGCAGAGATTCAATCAAAGATTAAAGTTTCCATCAGTCGTGTGTACATAATGATTGATAAATAAACTCCTTCATTTTATGTAATATTCATAAATAAACTGAGTATTACATGATGGGAAAATTTCCTAAGCTCTTGATATTTTTAATGCATTAAAATTGTTTGATTTGTTCTAGATTTAAAATCTAAGCAATCATATATCTTTCATATATTATTGAACCAAATTTTGCCTTGTGAACATTCATTATTCTTGATTTCTCTTTCTACAATGTTATAACATTCATTTTCAAGTCAGTTAAGTGACAATATATTGGGGTTTCCTTGCACCCTCCCTCCAAGTAATACACAAAGCTTTTCTGCAGAAGTTGTACAAGGAAGTGTTCTTCATTAAAGTAATCAGCTTACCGTTTAGTCAACAATTTCTTAGGCACTTCAGTTGCTAAACTATAAACAAGATTGTAGTCCTGTAATCTGTCCTGGATTTAGACACTAAATTTACAGAAGACTTGCTTTCCTTCAGATTGCCTATATTTTTAGAAGATTTTCATTCTTATGCACTTCACATATAGTTTAAATTCTATGAGATTGTTTTCCTTGTTTCTGGAGTTTAAATATCCCCTGCCTTCTCCCATGGCCACCAATATAAATACATCATAATGCTGAATGGGTGTTATTTCCTCATCTTGGCTCCTGTCTGCTAGGATATGTGTCTTAAGGGCATGCATTTTCATAATTCCTTAGCTTCACAAGGGTGACGATACCATTATCATTAAGACATTGAAAACAGAAAAATTAGCAAAATTAGCAAATAGCTACAAAAGAACAAAACTAGTAATGAATGAGTGTCGTGTTTTAACCTCAGCCAGTAACTAAGCACCACGCAGCCGCTCACTCACTCCTCCCCACCCAGTGGGATGGGGGAGAAAATCGGGAAAAAGAAGCAAAACCCACGGGTTGAGATAAGAACAGTTTAATAGAACAGAAAAGAAGAAACTAATAATGATAATGATAACACTAATAAAATGACAACAGCAATAATGAAAGGATTGGAATGTACAAATGATGCGCAGTGCAATTGCTTACCACCCGCCGACCGACACCCAGCTAGTCCCCAAGAGGCAATTCCCCGCCCCCACTCCCCAGTTCCTATACTAGATGTGACGTCCCATGGTATGGAATACCCCATTGGCCAGTTTGGGTCAGCTGCCCTGGCTGTGTCTTGTGCCAACTTCTTGTGCCCCTCCAGCTTTCTCGCTGGCTGGGGATGAGAAGCTGAAAAATCCTTGACTTTAGTCTAAATGCTACTGAGCAACAACTGAAAACATCAGTGTTACCAACATTCTTCGCATACTGAACTCAAAACATAGCGCCGTACCAGCTACTAGGAAGACACTTAACTCTATGCCAGCTGAAACCAGGACAATGAGGAAAAGGCCCAAAACCTCAAATCCATGACAGAAAATACCTGGGTACTCTTACAGTGGACTTGGAGAGTTATATAATGTTTAAAACTTAAACTTTCTGGCAGACAATTTGTTAGGTGATGCTTAAGCTTTCCAAACTGGCTCTCTGCAGCTATCGGGCTGCCAGGCTCCTTCTGCTTCATTTGAAAAATTCTGAACTACAGAGAATAGAAATGGATATAAAGATTTCCCCTTTTCATGAACAGCACCCCCCTACTTGTTTATCCTGCTCTATGACTACTGTTGCCTATGTTGTTATGTAAACCACAATTCACACTCATATGTATATTCAGACCAGCTTCTTCACATGCAGTTCACTATACCGTTTAGACAGCATCACCATTTATACTACTTTTGAATTCAGTCTATTTTTTTGCATATTTAATCATAATAACTGCAAGCAATGCATATAAGTAAAAATCCAGATTTACACTAACACACATCATAAAGGATGCTTTCCTTTGATTAACCAAGCTGTGTATTTCCCATATGGATCATTTAACAGAAGCTGATTTTAATTTGAAGTCAATAAAGTTGCACCAGGGATAAATTTGGCTGCACATATTACAAAGCAGATTTTCTACATGCAAGTAATTGACAACTGAGCCTTTCTAGGCTTAGAAAAGCCAAATGAAGTGTTTTAGAGCATTCAAAAAACCTAAAATACTGAAATATGATATTATTTCCTTTCTTAAGCTGAAAAGCAAGACATCCTCTTTCACAAGTGAAGGATTACAAAACTATAGGCTAACACTTAAGTAGACAATGCAAGGGTTTCATTCTCTAAAATTTTATTGACTGATGACAGGGATGGGGGGTGGGTGAAATATCTAATAAACAATGTTGTTTGATGGATTGCTACCAGGCAAGAACCCTCTTGGTCTCTTAGAAAAGTGTCTTGAATAACAGAACTGGGGAAGAGGATGAATGCTGGGATTGAACCTTTGTCTTCTAGATTTTAGTTCTCCTGTGCTTGAATAAGGCAATCCAAGAAATAGAGCTCATGTAAGTAGAAACTCCCATTTATACACTAACAGAGTGCAAGAAAAGTAATATCAGGAAGAACCTAAATAGCCAAAGATGCCAAACAGTGTAAATCACAACTTGGCCAGTTTGTCAGAAAGGCTATGCATAATCCATAGCAACAATGCTGTTCTGAGTCATATCTCAGTGATAAAAGATGCACAAGTAAACATCAAAATTTGAAACCATGGGTAAACTGTGGCAAGTAAAACTGAGAAGAGGGTGATGGACCTTGAGCTATGAATAAGAAATACTGGACACAGAATCATCCTTGAACACAGACAGAAGGAGGCAGAGAGGGACTGCTAGATCAGAAGCCAGCTCTGCAGTCAGTGCTCCATATATAAAGTTTCTGTATAGTATTTTTCAACCACATGTTTGATAGCTACATTATCTTTTGCTTTTGATATAAGCAAAATCCTATTGCTTCCCATTAGATTATATTCAGCACTAAAAGGTCTTTCTCATACTCGTGTATTACCTATATTTAAAACTATCATATAAAATAACCAATCCTAACACCTAAAAAGACAAAAGAGCATTCAATGCAGTGAAGCTCAGATCTTCAAAAAGGGTTATTATTCCCTGAAGAAAGGCCCATGTCTATCTTGTCCCAAAGAGAACAGCCTTGGTGTTTTCATCTCTGCAGGCTCCTCTCCTTCTTATTTTAAGCTGGTGAGTTTAGCAGCTATATTGTGTTTAGTTAAATTGTAAGAACAAAGAAATATCTCTTTATTTAGATATTACTCAAACAGTAGGCTTTGAGTAGTTGGGGAATCTAAGACTTCTAGTAAGCAATTACCTTCTGCATGAAAGAGACATATTAGTCATTTGGGGGAGACTAAAAGCAGTTGTGACCTGCTGATTTAAAAGTGTATAAAAAGATTCCATGTCTGTGAATTTCAGGACAGTGTCATGGTTCAGTATGCTTGACATAACTGGATTCTGTAGGAAACCACTCAATATCTTAAGCTCTTCCCATCGATTTTAGTAGTGCTTAAATAATGTAAGTTGAATCTAGGAAACCAAGTACTAGCTGAAGCTGTCCTAACTATTAAGAAGAAATGGTAAAACAAATACTTCCAATTTTATGCATAGTTCTTTAGCTGTTTTCTGGTCTTGTCTTCATATTTTAAAAACGGACAGAGTTAGGTTAAGCTCAATATAAGTACTAAGGTCTCAATAACAGAAACACAGAATGAAATCTTGGATAGATTTCAAGGAATCAAAACAAGATTTTCCCTTCAAAGAGGTCTTCTGAATGGTGTTCTCTTTTAGGAAAACAATACTTACCTCCCTACATTGTAACAAAATCAGACTTTGTTGGGCTATATAAACTCTGAAGGTCCTGAGTACCACCCTTTCTTTCCTAACAGATGAGCCAACATAGTCTGGATGCTCTTGACCAGGCTTCAGAAAATATTGTGAAAGAACAACTAAAAGATGCATTTATAAAGGTGTGGTATTTGGGAAAACCCTACACACTAAAAAAACCAACCAAACAAACAAAAAAACAACAAAAAAAAGACACCCAACCAAAAAAAAAAACCCAAACTAGAACTTCTCACTCACAAGAATATTTCATGAGATGCACTGTCTGAAGAAACACTAAAAAGTCCCACATGAATGGCATCTGATTCTGAAAGCTATAATGTTACCTTTGCTGCCAAGAGATGCGCGAAGAAGGCTTGCTTCTTAAAAGTTTAAGAATGAGAGGAATTTATCTGAGTAATTTCCAGGAATAAGTATAGAAATAACAGCAATTTGTTAGTTTATCCATGTAAGGAAGCTGTATTTTCCCAGTAGTATTTCATAGGTGGCATGCAGAGCTTTCTCAATGGAAATCAGAACTACTAAAAAATTTCAGGGACTTTTGAGCTAGGCAGAACATTAAAAGAGCCATATGAATGCTTCAGTCAGACAGACTGTCTTCTAAGGGAGGTGGGTGGAGCAGCTACTCCAGTGGCCTCAAATGCAGAACAAGCTTAATTTTGTAGGAAGCTCTACCTTATTTTAAGATATTCTGAACCTAAGTATCATTGAAGAAAACAGGTATGATCTTAGAAGAGAGGCAGCAATTGCATTTGCAGAATATTTAATATGTAAGGATCTTAAATTTCAAAATTGTGGCAGGTATTATAAAATTAATGTTAGGTTTTAATAATAATTTGTGACAAGTACCAGTTACTATATCAAGAAAAGTTTCAGAAGCATTTTGGATCTGATTCAACATGACAGAAAGGTGCTGGGAAATGGTATTAGTAATGACAAAGTTTGCTCTAGCTTCATGAAGCCAGTTAGAAGAATGTAGCTAACTTTATTTCATCCTCCTTCTGTGTTAACAGTAATTTAGGTAAGTGAGTGAGCGAGAGAGTGAGTGAGTGAATCCCATTTTACATTCTATCTTCAGAAGGCTTTGAAGACATTTCTCCTCAATCAATCATTATGTAAATATATCCAGGGAGATATTTTATAAAGGTGATTGTCATAGTTTATCAAAAGAAGAACTTATTAGCAGTGATTTAAAGACTTATCAAAGCCTGTATTTTTTCTTCAGATTTTTCATCACCATGATACCATAAAGTGCTAGGAACCGGCTGTCTACACTAAGCAACATGTTTTGTATGTGTTGGAAAGCCCAAGTTTGAGTCAAACACTTTCATGTAATTAATATTATATTTTACTCTTTGAAAGTAGACCATATTTTCATTTAAATAGATAACGGGTTTTTAGAAATACAATAATGAAGCTGTAATTGTGTAGGATATACTCTGAGGCTGAGCCATTCCTGCTATGTATTTAAAAGGGATTTTTTTTCCCCCAGCAAAAGACAGGTACTAGAAAGATGTTCTTCCAACAGATTTCTGCTGGGAAAGTAGTTCTTTTCTTCATAGACAATGCTTTTCAAGAAAAAGTATTTTGGAAGGGTGCCAGTTCATTACAAGATTTGCATGATTCTTGACTATCACCAACCACTTTTATTTGATGATCATCAGCAAACTGTCTCCCTTACTAGGAACTAGGAATTTCACATATTTTGCAGGTGTACCCCTTTTTGGCACATATTATGACTATAATCCAAGGCTGAAATTTAGCCAGAACTTAATTTGGGAGATTGTTTCATTGTTAGGAAAATGCACTCTTGCAGCAGTGCTGTTGTCTTTTCTTTCTCTAGTCTCTGGGTATATCCAGGTTCAGGATGTTGTATTAGTAAATCCTGCTCTCTGTGAAGCTTGGATTACTACTTTTCATCTTTAATCTTCTCTCTCTTTTTTCTTCATCAGCAAAGTGGGGATTTTTTACACCTCAGCATGTAAATTTTTTAGGAGATCATTTTGTTCATAGGTAGGTGTTGCATAGAAAACTTCATGGGGAAAACAAGAATAAAAGGATCTCATTGCCACCATCTTTGATTATACTGCTGAGTTTAAGGAAAATTCTTATTTAGAATCCTGTACTGATGTAATTTCTAATTGTATAAACAACATTCTGTTAGCAGATATAAACCAAATGGAATGGAAATGGAAAATATGTATTTATTGTATCAATATTTGTTACAATAAAACAAAAGAAAAGCATAACTAACTCCAATACACTGTTCAGCACAATTTGATGAAGTTATACAACTTCTTTTAAGCTAATAAATTTTCACATGCTCTTTACATTGCAGCTGCTTTCAGTGGACCACCTATATTTGTTGTCCTTGTTCAGTGTTCTTACCCAACATGTTACTCTGCTGTCTTGCAATTTAAAGCTAGCACTCATAATTAGCCATAGCTTTCATGGCCAAAAATGTTTTACATTGACAAAGATGTTTTTACATTTGAACTTCTGCAATTCATTCACTTTTAAAAATTTTAATCTTCTTTCTTTCTGGTTGTTTTCCTTTCATTCCCTCAGATGTGAAACAAGCAGATAAAACCAAACTATCAAACCACATCTGTAGGGTACGGCGTTCGGAAGATCTCGCGATGTCATGGAAAGGTAGAAGGCTAGTCGTCGCCTCCCTATGACATATCAGTAATCCCACCTACCGTTGTTAGTATAAAAGGAATTAACTGCGCAATAAAAGACGGAGTTGACGCTCACACCATGTGTGTTATCCGTCTCTTCCCTGGTCCAGGCCGACCAGTGATCTAATCCCGGCACCTTGATATGTAGCAACACTACACACATCAAACCTGGTTCTTTTTCATTGACCACTGCTCACTTCAAGCTAGTGAATGATGAAGCCATCCCAATATTTTACTGACTATGGTCACAGAATTAAAAGAAAAGGAAAGCAAGATTAAAACATTCTGTATTGACCAGCTGGCCTCAGTGTATGTGACACAAGATGACTGAATATTTTAAATATATGTCACTGTGACAGTGTTCTGATGATGTTTTCCAGGGTAATTAAACTGAATTTCCTAACTCAAGCTACAGTCTTCAGTGCTGTGAATTACATTGAAAAATACAAATATGTATACCCAGATTGTATTTCTGTGATCCAGACATTCATTTATAATTTGTGTTCCTGTCTCCTCAAACATAAATCCACCACTGGCATTTTAATAGGAAATACTGACATTTATTAAGAGCAGATTGACACAGGTATGAACTAAAAAATATTTTTAACTGTACTGCAGAAAAAGTAGAATACTTCAGATACTCTTATACTTTCCTTGAGGAATTGCACACTGATTTGTATAGTGTTAAGCAGCAACATCAGTGAACTGTAAAAAGAATGACAACAAATTTAAAAAGAATATCAAACTAAATCTTAAGTCCTCCTCATATTTATCAGCCAGTTCTACTGTAAAGCTAGATAGATCATCTCCAGTTGTACCTTCAGTTGTACTTAGCAGGAGCAATATGTTTGTATAACCTGCTAAAAAATGAGCAGGGCAGTATCTATGAGCAGATGAACATGTTTGTGTGTGCCGTTTTTATCATTACTTTAATCTCAATCCTCAATGATTCACTTTCTGATGGTAGTAATTCTGGAAATTCTATTTCAACCCTGGAAATGCCGATTCACTGACTTTGGCACCTGTTTTAGCACATCCAACATGGTGCATTTAATACAGCAAAGCAAACAGATGAAATATTGGCACCTGCAGTTTCCAAGCAAAAGTATTCTCAGTGTATATATTTAAAACAGAAAAGCTCTATTTTATTTCCATTATTGTGGGTAGAAATTACTACAGCTAGCAGCAGGGGAACACTGGCCAACTCCATCTGGCTATTGGCCTGCACACAGATCTGACATACACAAAGAGAACGTGATTTTATAAGAGAACAAGTGCAGCATTACCCTTCTGGTGCTTACAGTCTATTTGCGCTTATGTGCGCAAGAATATGAATATTCTATAATGGACTGACAGTTACTCTATAAGTCAACTCAAATGTCTAGTCTGATTCCATTTTTGCTCTGTGTAAGGTACTCTTTTTCAAGAGTCACAATATGCATGTGCATGTGCAGTTCCATTTGTGTACATGTACATTTGTGAACCACTTGACCTGACAAACACGTAAAAGGATGAGATCAAACCATTAAGTGCAATGTCCCCTACATAAACAGTATTTCCCTAACTCGGTGTTCCAGTTATGACTCCCAGCATGCTGTTCACTTATGGAATTATATGTCATATGGTACTTATTTAGAAAATATGCACATCAATAATTAAAGTATTTGTCAGTCTACTGACATTTTCAGTAATTCCAAGGTTATATAGCAATTCATTGACTTGTATCTATAGACCCACGATGTCAGATCCTCAGCTGGAAAGTTAGTATAACTCTCCTTAAGTCACTGTATTTAGTTTTCAGTCATCTTTTCCATATTGACCTGAATGTTGAAATGTTGTTATAGCAATTTAGTATGGAGCTTTCAGAAAGCCATGAGTTAGCAAATCTATTAGTTCATTTGTCTTCCATGTTTTAATATTCTTATTATAGAAAGAATTTAAAATAAGCTACACTGTTTCTCTTCAAACCGAAGGGAACTTCTGGTTTTGTGTATTTGTGTAATATCTGTGTTTTTCAGAATTCATGGATTCTGATGTCAATATTTCACCTCAGAATTTGGAAATAAGCCCTCATGAGTAAGAAGAGGTTTGAACACTTTAGATTGGAGAAGGACAAACAGCATTCACTCCTGACTCAGTTTTGTTGGCATAGAGACTGTGAGTATAACTATTCTGGCTAGAAAAATAGCATAGGGAAAATGCAATTGAGCTAGACTAATGGAATTTCATGATCAGCAAATATCATCACAGCTGGCTTGATTATCAGAAATAGAAGATAACATCTTTGTTGGTTAAATGTTTAAATTATAGGTAGTACAGCTATAAATATTACCAGATTAAGAGTTTTACTATTGTTTCATGCAACTTTGGAGGGCAAAATTTCTTACTTGAAGTACCTAACAATGAAGAAAAAATGCAGTTCAATTAACTTAAATTTAGTCCTTGGAACAAAGCTTCACTTTTCAGCAATCTGGATTTTTTTTAATTTTTTTTTTTTCCAGAGTATTATAATGATATTAGTCCTCATTTGTGATTTTCAAAAATATCATTATAATGTTTATGAAACTAAATCAGCCAACCTCAACAGCCAAATGAGAAATTCAGGGACTTTGTATTTGCATCAGTTTTACAACAACTGGTGTATAACAAATGCACATCTAAGCTGTATTATTTATAAAGCAATGTTTAACTTAAAAGCTTTTCTCACACTGAAAATTGTGCATTTATGCATATTCAGATCCCATCTTTTCAGAGCATCACAGCTTCTTATTTTTAATGACAGCCATTATGGAGAGCAGAAGTACTGGAATCAGGGTATATAATATATATGTAAAAATAAATAAATCATAGTAGTCGTTGTGTAGAAAAGTTTCCAAAGATTTCAGAAAAGTAATATTCTTTTTTAATAGCCTTCATGAATTGAACAGTGGGCTAGTATGATTCCAACTTTATTTTTTCTTCAGAAATGTTTTATCATTTAAAATATTGCAGAGACTTATTTAAAGGAACACAGTCAAAATTACACCAATCCACTACAACTTAATAATGCTTATACAGTCTCTTCTTGCTTGTAAAAATGAAGTCTGTAAACTGACACTTCTTTGGCATGAGTCTGATTAATTAGAAGTTAATCTGATATCAGCAATTATCCATTAAAAATTTTATTTTTAGGAATAAACCTACTTTATTTGGAAATTATTTTCAATCTCTTGTAACACACGGGTAAATAAAATGTTAATTACTAAAAACCCCCTCTTTTCAGAACAAAATAAAAGGCAAAAAATAGTTATAACCATAAAGAGAATGTGACCAGATAATATATGTGTTTCACTTACATCTATATTTATGCAATTACTAATTTTCAACTGCAAACTAATGTCTGACAGTACTGTTGTGGTTTTGCTGTCTATGAGCAAACATTCATATGGCAGCTTAACTATATATCCTGAAACATTATCCGAGATGACAGGATATCCAGGATTTGCTAGATGGATATTGAATGAGAAATAGGACTGCTCTGTCCGCTCTTATTTCTAAGAGGTTTCATGGCTGTCTTGTTATCTCAAATGTGTTAGGGAACCGTAGGCTGCTTTGAGGTGAAATTTTGACTTTTAATATTTTAAAGATTTCTTGAAGTAGATTATTATGATAAACTTCATATATATATGTATACACATCATATATAAATACATACATCATATATTATATATATATACAGATCACATATACATAAAAAAAAGAGAAGCTGACAGTACCCATCAGAAAAGCATATGTGTATATATATACACACACATATCCCTTGAAGTCCCTTAAATTTTAACAGCATATTACTTATTTGATTTATGAATGTCAGGTGGCTAAGAAATATACATTACTAACTGGATTACAAATGGATTTATGAACTCAAGAACTTGTTTCTATTTACTCGTATGTAGTCTGAAGAGTTTTAGTCAAGGATTGAGGCCAAATTGGTTAAAAAAAGTCCAAAGAACAAAAACTCAATCTCTGCCTCTAAGAGAGGTGGATTTAGAGCTTGAAAATTCTGAGGCATGGTATAGATAATGCATCTACCTACATGATAACCTTATATTTTTTGGTTTTGCAGATTTATGTCCTTATGAGGAAATTCTGTCTACTTAAGCAGGTGAATGAAGATAAAGTATGGTAAAGGTTTCTTCCCAGTAAAAACTAATATTTAGACAATATTGATCTTTGTTATTAAATAAGTAGATGATGGTGAAACTACTAATTAATAATTAAAAGAAAATACTTTATTAATTATTCATTAATATTAGCATCTTTTTTTAATTGCCAATTGTAAAAAGAAACATCCTTTATTCTGTGACCAGTCTTTTCTTTTACTGGTTAATAACATAATCACAAGCTAAACAACAGGAAGATCTTTTCCAATTGCTGTGATTTAAACTTTTGCCAGAACATTAGTTTTATAGCTGTGCATCATTAATGATGATGTTGCCTGAGTGTGGAAACTGTCAAATAATGGAGTTTGTTTGAGAGGTTTCATTCTGCGTACCAAGGCTAACCCATAGTTTCATATCCTAAGGGAAGACCAAAATAGAAGCTGAAGCTTCACCAAAACTTCAACAACTGGTCCAACAAGTGAAAAGGAATGCAAATATAACAGATAAAATTTGGATAGGAAAGTCAACATGTTCTTAACTGCTGATAATCAAATTTAACTCAGGTTCTCAGCAAAAAGGTCATCTCCAATAGAAATAAATCTGCTCTCCTAGTCAGACCAGAATACTATAGTAATGCAGCAGATATTAAGTTAAAAAAAGGTGTTAAAAAAGTCAAATTTTCCACAAAGGTGTTTGTTGGAAAGCAGTGTATTAAGCTTTTCCAGTTTTGTCATCAGAGACATTCTGTCCCACACCTCTTATCTCCCACTTAAAGCAGGCACTCACAAAATAACACAAAACACCAGTTTGCCTGAATTCTTCCAGCTGCAAATCTTGTACAAATTTTGCATATTTAAGTGTCATGGAGGAGCTTCCATTCTGGAGGGTAATTAAGAATTTTGGAAAGCTATTAACATATAACTACTTTACAAATAAAATAACCAAGAATGTTCTATTCTCCAACACTAGTACAAAGAATACCTGTGGTATCATAGCCTTATCGGGGTGCGAAGGGGAGGAAGTTAAACCGAATACTTTTGTAAACTACACCAATATAGAATGACTTTGTGTCATTCTAAAATGGCTAACCCAAATATATAAATATACAATTGTGTTACTAAATCATTAATATCTTCACTTAGGTGGTAGAGCATTGATATCTTCAGAGGTCCAAGTATAGTCTCTAGAAAAAACACAAATATTATATTTGCCTTTTTATTTATTCAGTATCTGACAGTCTGCTCTATGAGCCACCACAGAAATTAGACATCTGATAGCTAAAATTCCACTTTCAATTCATATTCCTTAAGTAATTTACCACTAATAAGTACATTTTGTTTTACCAAATAGGATGATATACAAACAGGCTTGGAATGGGCCACCAATCAATCACAACCCTGCCCTCAGCCGATCATATTAATGGAGCCTTTTACAGCCAGATATCAGCCCTGAATGTTGATTGCCCAACCATACCCTGCCAAGAGCTGATATGTTCTTCCTCCCTTATGAAGTTACATGTAATGGAAAAGATATAGATCTCGATTTCAAATCAACTGATGTGTAAAAAATGCAGGAAGAATTACATTATAGGAAATTTTGGTAGCATGGTTTATTATTAAGGTTTTCCATTACTTCCAACTTCAAGTCCCTGTTTCCAAGTATTTCAAATCCTGTCAGTCTTACAACTAGACTGAAATCTTTAGTTGTTTCAGGCTTATTTTTCTCTCTTTTTCTATTTTCTCTTTTTATTTGACAAATGCCCTTAGGAATTCTAAGATTTATACGAGGATTTTGCTAGTTATAGAAGATGAATATGCGCAAAGAATATGTTTGGGTTTTTTTTTTCTTTCCTCATCAACCGCCACATTTGGCTGACATACAAACCTTTGCAAACAAACGAACAAGATTTGTTGAAAGGTAACTCTGAAAGGTCTGCTTGCACTGCTCCACTGAAGTACAGGTGCTGCTGAGATTTATGGGCTAACACCAGGTACCAGAACTGAAATGAGGAAATTTATTTTGCAGCTCATTTCCATCTGCTTTATTTAGATGATGAGAATACAGAATATTCAGTACAGAAAGACAAGACTTTGATCAAAGATGAGAAGTATATATTTAGACAAAGAACTCCACTATGACTTGAACTGGACTTCAGTTAAAGAGGATTAATACAACTGCATCAGATTCATCATAAATACTATGTAAATACTTAATGTGTGAAGAATATATGAAGAAAGTCTTTAAGTGAGCTGAAAATAAGGGATGGTAATGAATGACTCTCAGAGAGAACAAATTATGACCTTATAAAGTCATAATTTTTTTCATAAATATTGATACTGTGAGGCAAAAAATATCAAGCATGCTGCACAAATGGAAGGCAAACAGATATTGCCAGTAGGCAACTTTTATGACATGGATGAAGATAGTAAGGTCCTATCTTCTTTTGATCCAATGAGAAGTCAAAGGCTTATCAGCACCAAAACCTGAATCAGTTGCAGGTAACAATTTCTTTAGGGATTTGGGGCTGAGGATTTTTTTCTGGTAACTATTTTCATGGTAGGATATTCTGTAGCTGCAGGGTCAGTTCTTATATGTGACAGTCAACCGGGTACAGTGACTTCATTTCTAGTTTGAATATCTGGTGGTTCAACTGTGAAATTGAGTCGAGTCAGTCTGGAACCTGGATTAAAGGCCAGAAGGACATTTGTAACCATGTAAGCCAAAACTGCCTCAGCAAGTAGGAAGCTACAAAAGTAATTGTGCCTTTGTCTCTTCTGATCTTAGAAATTGTGTAAAGGTTAGAAGAATGAGTGGAAAAGACACATAAAAGAACTTGAGAGCTACTGTAGATGCAATATAGCCAGCAACTGCACTGGGAATCTTGGCCTCCGTAAAGCAAAATCTTGGCATTTAGAAAATTTTTCTTGTCTGTCACTGTGTACTCCCTCCCAGGAGGAGGCTCCAGATGCTTCAGGTCCTGGCACTAGGTCAAACAGTCCAGCAATATTCATACTGACATTCCTGGTGTCATAATTTTATGTGGCAGGAATCCTAGTTCAGTCCTAACTTTGCCAAATTCTTCCTGGTTTCTTTTCAATTCGCAGTCCCAGAAAATGACGAATACCTGAGGGACAACTGCTTAACAGTGGCTTACAATGTCTCACTCTAGCTAAAAATACTCTCTTTGAGAATAAAGTGAAACCCATGGATTAGTCAAGTAGGTGAATATGGAAAAAAATTTCTAGGAGTCCTGGGAAAGATGGACACAGACAACTTCTCTGAATTTGTGAGAGGAAAAATATCTTGCATGTTCTTAAGAAATGAGAACAGAGCCATGGTGGGTTTTGTGCTCTGTCATTTGAGCATGAAGAATCCTATGCATATGTATGGTCCCTGAAGCATGTCTACTTGTAATAGTCTGTTTACACTACTCTGTTTCCATGTACACACACTAGGAAACTTAAAGGCACCGATTATGATCACATAATTAATTTTATGTGACAAATATTCATATAGCAGCAAAAATAAGAGATTCTTTGTTGCAGTTCTAAATAGAAGGTGAGGTGGAGTTTTTTGTTTGTTTTGTTTTGGTTTTTTTTAATCAGGAAATAATAAGCTGAAATTACTTTTTTTTTATACTTATATCTCTAGCACTTCCATCTCATAAAAAATTAAGTGATGAAAGCTTTTCCACATTTCTACGGGCTAGAAAAATAATAAAGCCTTCTTAGTTCTCCACAAGGCAAAACAATCCCTTGAGGAAACACAGTCAACAATGTAATGAGTTGTGAAATCTATGATTTTAATGGGTCGTTTCATTTTTGCCTGAGCTACTCTTTCATGACTACTCTTCTAAGCTTACCAATTTCAAGGTTGACTTTTTACTAAATGTAGACAGCTGGCCTTCTGCAGTGAATTAGTAGTTAGTCCTGTGAGTATATACAGAAACTACTTATTAGAGACTGTGATTTCCCTACAAAATATGTTTTAAAACTATTACTGTTATGGATATTAGAGGGGGTAAAAAAGGTAACTTAGAAAAGTCGTTGTGGCTAATTAAACAAATAATTTTCAATTTATGATAAAGACATTATACCTAAATATGTCTACAGTGCTAGAGGGTAAGTGCAGAAAGCAGAATATCACAGAAAACAAAGCTATTGAATTATTACTTTAAAATACAAGGAGCTTGATTCTTCATTAAAAATCAATAGCAAAACCAGAATCTGTTCTGGTTTATTGTATTTTAGATTATGTATGAGGCACAGATAGCTAATGCTCAAAATACTTTTACTCATCTTTCTATTGAACATTTGCATCTTAGCAAAATGGAAATGTATATGGTTATGGATGTGTTAAACTTTGTAAACCTAAGTCAGAATACTTACATTTTAGTAATCCAAAATAATTTATCTATAACAGCTGAACTTTGAAAAACTGTAAAGCCATCAATTTTTAAGGAAGTTGAAGATTTTTCCAGTATCAGTTTCATTCAGGAGCAATTAGTTTCTACAGAGAAAGATGTGTCATTTGCCAACTAGTGGTCACTTCAGAATGCAATACTCTTTTTAGCAATGTAATGTGTCCCACAATTATTAGCAAAAAATCAAAAGAATATTCTGCAGTTAACAAGGTGGTTATTTGTGAGAAGTCACTGAAGACCTAGAGACATAAAACAATATCTTAGCAAAGGACTAAACAAAACAACACTACACACATTGCCCAGAATTATTATGATTAATAAAGCTAAAATGTCTATTTAAACTCTCATGGCTCATTAATCAAAACAAGTTTATAAGATGTCTTGAAGCTTTTGGATATAAAATATTGTAAAGATACATTGAAAGACACGCAAATGGTCCACTGAATATCTTATGAAAAATCTTTTGTGGAAAAAGAGCTGGAACAAAATGAGAAAAAATTCAATTATTTCTAATAAATAGTGATACATTTTCCAGTTCTTTCTCATCCCTGATCCGACCTGATTTTGGTTTCATTGAAGATACTTTTACAATTTTTAAGCACCTGAACTTAGGATGAATCCATACTTGACTACAGTTCACTTTGAGCCCTTTTTTGGTTTTGTGCTTAAGTAAAAACTCAGTGATTTTATAATTTCTCTTAAATTGCAAACATCCTATTTCAGAAGTACAGACATACAATAATCTCAAAGGGTTGTGCTTGTCAAACATAAATCTATTTATCTCTCTCAACAACAGCAAAAGTGGAGATCCCACTTCATCCCTTCGTTCTATATTTAGAAATTGGGTACACTGACATGAGGCAGCTTAATCCCATTTAAAATGTTAGAAGTTGAAATATCAAGAGCTGTCTGAAAACTGATTTATCAGTGAGTTCCTGCCAGTCTGTTTTTGACAATTTACACTTTCAAATCAATAGACCCTTTTGATTTCCCATCAGAAAAACATCCATCTTTCTATAGCTCAAGGATTTAGTATCAAAGGCAGCCTTTGGCTGCTTTATTTCTAAAAACAATGAACACAACTTTCACTCATCACTCACAAAACAACACAAATAAATTACAATACTGAAAAGATTTGGATGAAGTCTATTTTATACACTTGTTCACATATTTTTATTAAATTATTACAATTATTCCCTTTTAAAAATTCAGAATTTTCAATGGAATTTCACAGTATTACTGAAATGAAACAACTATCATCAGAAATTATGCTTAAAGCTCTATTCACATCAAAGGGTTCTGGAGTATGCCTGTGTTAAAATTCCCACCCTTGTGCCTCTCTTCTTGCAGCTGGCAACACTGGAGATCTCAGCTGTGGATATTTTTAAATCAATGCCTGATCAATGACACTAATTATCTACTTAAAATTCCATGTGTATTTCAAAATTGTATTAGCTATACTTGTAGTATACTGCTCACACTTGCAGGGTGTTCAGTACTGTGTATATTTTGTTACATTTGAAAAGTTCTAAAATAAGAGACTATTTCAATTTATCGACAAAAAATAAATGTTGATAAAATGGGTGAAGATACTTTTTTTATTATAATACTTCTTTTACTATAATACCTTGGCCACTATTGAGTAAAATATATTTTTCAGTCTTCAGAGTACTTATTCAAAGATTAAATCTTGCAGTAAAACACGTGTCTGGCAGTGATGCAAATGCTCTTAACTAAGTCCTTCTCATCTTTCCTGAAGATTTAGTTAGTACTAGTTTCTCATGACCTTTTTTTTAAAATTATTTTTCACAAAATTCTTGGGTAATGGACTCAAAATTCTGGTTTGGATTTGAAACCTTAAAAAGTCTTGAGGATTCCTGTTGATTTTTCAGGTACATTATGTTATTCTGAGAATGATTAATTAGGTTTGAACGCAATGGATAACATCTCCTGAAATGGATTTGTTAATGCATATTTCGATTTTTATTTTGGATTTTTATTTTGGGTTTTCATTTACACTTAATTCCTCAAAGAGGATTATTTAGGGTTACATTTCTCCCAGCTTATCTTCTGTCCCAAAACAATTTATTTCAAATTATCTTTTTTTGGCAAAGTTTTTGTGAAATTTGTTCATAACAATGTAGAACTGCTATGAGTCCCAAAATGGTTTTGTTTTTTCTTTTTCTTGTTCCTTTGCAGGTCAGACTATTTAGCAATGATCTCTTTATGTTGTCATGCAAATGGTACAGGGGATAATCTATGAGTGAGACATCCTGCAATCCAGTCATGTTCAGGCAGACAGCAACCTTAGTGTGCAGTGATGCATAGCTATCTCTGAAATCAGCACCACTTCTATTCAAGTTAATTCTCTACTGAAGGACTAGAGACTACATCAGCCAGAAGGTATGATAAATTTATTATAAATGCTCAGCTTCTGACCTCAGAGTATTTGCAGAGTTGACTTTTGCAGTGGCTGTCACTCGATTCCTGCAATGCTCATGTTAGACACGAAAAGAAAGCCCAAACCACCCGTTACAAAAATGCTGAACTGAGACCTGTGCATAAATGTAAATAGTGCACCCTTTATTTGCTTTCTAGACACCTTCATCATGAGATTAATGCACAACTGTATTTCAGTTGTCAAAAGTAAGATGAAAAACAGGTTAATATGAAGAATAAATGACTGTATAAAATGAAGAACAACTTTTTTTTTATTGGTAGGAAAGGAAGGCTTTTCTACCCCCCCCAAAACCCAAACAAGCAAACAAAACCCCCCACACTTAAACGACAAAAAACTGTAACGTGAATTATTCTTGAGGAACAAAAAAGCAGTAGTCCCTGTAGCCTAGATAAATCCGTGTACTGTATAAAGGAAGAGAACTTTTTATCCCGAACTACTGAAGTCTGAACAGCTTAATTTATTGATGACCTTTTACTTTCATTTAACATGGTTCATGAGCTATAATTTACAAGATAGGAAGCAAAGGCCAAATTTATATTTGGTACTAACTGGTACCAAGTACCAATGTGACACTACAAAGAGACTGCAACAACAGAAAACAAGAGGAGTATCCACATGCTTATAGTTTAACTACAGAAAATAACTAATGGAAATACTTTTGATCTTGCAAATGACATGAATATTAATTTTAAGATGTATTAAAATCTGTTGATTCCTAAATGACAGTAGTATATAAAAATGCATAATACTGAACTTTGTATTACTAAACTTATAACAGAATTCTTATTTTTGTTAAATAATAACAAAGAAAAATGAAGCAGCAGGCAGACAAGTCTCTAAAAAGACCACTTCTATAAAGGAGTTTAAAAAAAATTCGTAAAAAGTTCTACTGATTCCATCCAAATAAATTCTACTTAACTCTACCTCACTATTTACCATTATGCTAATTTAACGGGCTTAAAAAAAACCCTTAAAGTACATTATCACTTCTGTTTATACATCAGTAATCCTGTTGATGGAGCTACTTGACCTTTTTCTTCTGATTTCAGTCATTAGGAGGAGGTATGGGAACAACCTCACTGCAGGTGAAGAAAATCATGAAGACAAGTCCACACAGTTATCTTACAAGTGTGGCTGCTTGAAGATGGACCATCACAGTTTTTTGTGATGTTTATACCAGGAGCAATTAATGGAATTCATTCCAACATGGACAAGGAAGTTAATGAGTTAATGTTATACGCTGCTCTGTACAGCTGAAAACTTTGTTATACTCTCTTTCCATTCACTACATCCAAATAATTTATTATAGCCTGTCTGGTTATCAGTCAAGTTCCCGGACAACAGCAAAGTTGATTGAGGAACCATGGATAGATTTCATTGTTCACTGAAAATCTGAAAGAAGTATAGTAGCAAATGTAATGTAATGGTTTTATTTTACACTAATTTTCATGATCTAACACTAATTTCTCTGCCTAACTGTATTGGGTCTGGCTGAGATGGAGTTAATTTTCCCCATAGCAGCCCTCATAGTGCTGTGCTCTGCATTGGTAGCTAGAAAGGTGTTGATAACACACCAGTGTTTTGGCTACAGCTGAGCAGTGCTCACACAGCATCAAGGCTGTCTCTCCAACATTTTTTGCCCCCTTCAGTGGCAGGCTGGGGCTGGGCAAGATCTTGGGAGGGGACACAGACTGGGCAGCTGACCTAAACTAACCAAACAGTATTCCATACTTTATGATGTCAGCTCAGCTATAGAAGCTAAGTAAAGGGAGATGGAAGGGGGGGCATTTTTGTCTTCTGGAGCAACTACTACATGTACAGAAGCCCTGCTTCCCAGGAAGTGGCCAGACATTGCCTGCTGATGGGAAGTAGAGAATAACATCATTCGTTTTTCTTTGCTTTCACGCACAACCTTTGCTTTCATCTTATTAAACTGTCCTTTTCTTGACCCACGAGCCTTTTGTTAAATTTTCTCTCCCCTGTCCAGCTGAGGAGGGGGAGTGATTGGCAGCTTTGGGCACCTGGCACCCAGCCAGGGTCAACCTACCACACTAACACTTTACATACAACAACTTGTAACTGAAAATTATTCATCTAGAATATAAATTTTTTCTGGTTTGGAAGAAAAACTAAAGGATATATGACTGTTAGACAGAGACGGCTCTTCCTCAACTTGCCTGGACATCCTGGAAATTTATTCAAAACTGCTAAGTATTAGGATTTCACTGTCAATCTCACTTCAAAAACTCTCCTAAGTTATTTGTCTCCCGAGCAGGACCAGATTATGACAGAAAGTTTAAAAAATGAATGAAAATATAAATATGCATTTTGCATACATAATGCCATTTTCTAATATAGCTGTGTATTTAAGCTTTTATTTAATAATATGTCTATCTTTAATATTGAATTTGATTTAAAATTTTAAAAATAAAATCCCATTAATGGATACTTTGTTTCTGTTCACTTGTATAGCAAAAAGATGAGACAGTCAAGTCAAAGTTTCTTTCCACCAGTTAGTTCTACTTTAGATACTAGTCAATTTAACATAAGGAGTCTGTTACTTCCTAGAGACATATGTTTCATGAGTGTCTAATTTCCTTTTGTCTCTTATGTACTATTTTCTAAAGTGGCTTAGTATAGGACTTTCTTCATCTTGTTGATGTCTGAAGATGTAGATTAGAATTAAATATAATAAATGTAACATAATATTAAAAAAGTTATGACTGTATTTAGTTGAATTACCTATCTGACACTGAAGGAAATAGTGACTAAGATATTCATCAAAATGCCACCATTTTGTAGGGCTTTGAGATTAATTAGCTTAGGAATTCTGAGCTTTCCATCTCCAAGCTGGTATGGCAGTACTGTCCCAGTGCAATGGCAATATGAGTAGGATCATAACACAGAAAAGCACATCTTGTATGCCAGCAAATTGAACACTAACGGGGTAAGGAAAAATATTTTAAAGGAGATGGCAAGAGACAGTTCCTTTGTCAAATTAAAGTCTCTAAACTTTTGTAGGGGTATGGAAGGAAGAATGTTTTATATTTTTTTATTACTTTCCCTTAGAATTGAAATATTTATGAATTCTTTAAAAATTGTAATTTAAGACACTAACTTTTTTTTCAGTACAAATGAAATTAATCAAGATTACATCATATCAAAAAATTCTTACCCTTTTTTAATTTAGGAAATTGTAAAAAATCTCTGATCTTAGCACATCTAGCAATAGGTGAATGTTTTTGAGTGTTATTGATATGTCAGTTAAAAAAATCTAACACCCCTTCTGCCTCAAACATGCAAGGAAGAATTTGAGGAAAATCAGATGCATTAGTACTTATGATCTATTTTTCCATCCCTCAAAATATTAAAGGAGGTATGAACTTAAATTATTTATTACTGCAAAACAGGCTTGGGAGTCAAATTTTACTATGACTTTCTAAAAGGCATCACATTGATTCAAAATTTGGATAAAATTCAGCCTTTATTTAAGATTTCAAAAATATATTATTTAAAACTATCTAAATGCAAAATATCAATATTGGTAGATCAAGATTTTTATTTTTTATTATATTGAGTTTAACAAAAATGATAACATACACGAGTTGTAGAAAATTTGACTTCTGAAGTAAATTTTTGTTTGAATATTGCAGTTCTACACAACTTTTTGCAAAAATTGTTCTCACTTTTTTCTATTCCCATAGCTGTATTTCAGGTAGAAAAACAGTCCCAAACAATTACAATAAAATACCCTTATTACCATTTCCTTGCTTCTTCTGTGCATTTCACCATACTTTGAATTTGTTATTCCACAGGTGTTCTCACACAGGAAATAGATCTGGATGAAACCTTTTGTTATGCTTTGTTACTCTTGAATAAATTTTGACAACAAAGCTGGCATTCAGTTTCTGGAAATAACTGTATGAATATTCCTAACTCCTCATAAATGTTCATGAAAGCACATTGCTCTGTAAATATTTAAAATATTTGTAAAGTTTTTATCCTATTTACTTACTCTACTTAGGAGTAATTTACTTTTTCCTTCCTTCCTTCCTTCCTTCTTTCCTTCCTTCTTTCCTTCCTTCTTTCCTTCCTTCTTTCCTTCCTTTCTTTTCTTTCTTTATTTTCTCCCATACACACTTTTGCAATATCAGAATCACACCACACATACACAAACCCAAAACAAAGCAAAACAAAACCAGCACAAATTTCACTTTAGACATTAATAAAATACTACTGATTCAAATTTTGCCTTCACTGAAGCTGGTGTAAACTCGATAATTTCTTAAAACTTGTAGTGCACCTACAATACCATATACAACTTTCATATGCGTCCATATATATTTTCTTTAATGTGTTTAAAACAGGTGTTTAAAACCATTTTCTACAGAAAAAATGAAATGGTATTAAAAAAATTTGTAATTAAAGTACTGAGAGATTGATGGCAATGTTCACACTAAAAGCCGTAATTATTGCAGTAGTTAAGGAAAAAAAATAATCTATGATTTCTTCCTCAGAAACTGAATGGTACAGGAATTTCACTGACTATACAGCAATATGCATCATCTGATCTTTTATTCATAAGTCACTGTAGCCACTGCTTATTTTATTTAGTTTAAATATAACAGATTTACATTGTCACTTTTGCCTTTTTCCCGACACACCTATTGAAGTCAGGTAAGTCACAAAACTCTAAGCCATGATGTTAGCTGGATCAACTTAGATTTGCTGTTAATTTATAAAAGCTCAATGATTACCATCAGATTGGATCTTTTTCATTCTAGCTTCATTTTCTTATTGCTTGTACTAAAGTAAAATATCAGCCTTAATGAATTTTATTTGCATACTAATGAAATGAAGGGAGTAAGATCTTTCTAATTATCTTTTGGTGACTAACAAACCTAACTGCTATTAAGTTTTTTAATTTGTCTGCTTTTTTATTTTAATTGCTAGTATTAGATTATGCAAGTTAAACTGTTTCTTAAAAAAAAAAAAAAAAAAAAAGAAAATTTCTGAAAATAGACCTTCTTACTGTGTGAGAAATCTTATTTTTTCTTTAACTCTTTCCTTGATGTTTTCTTTAGCTGCTGATAGGTAGAATTCTTTTATCCATTTTGAACTACTTAGTGCAAGTTCTCCAAAAGTGATTCAACAACAGTGTTTTATTAAAAAAAAAAAAACAAACCACAAACAACTTTACAGTACCATATTGAATAAACTATCCTTTACTTGGTAGCTGTTAATGCATTCAAGTTTCCAGGCCACTTCTGAAAATCTGGCAATGTAAGCTGACAGCATAATTAAAATACATGGGTTTCTTCCTACTTCAGGGAAAGAGAAAGCTGTAAGGCAGATTTTTTGGCTACTTAACAACTTCTATATTTAATTTTCTTCTGTCATATTCTAATCAAGTAATTGTGTGTGAATATGGGGCAAGGCAATCACAGCCAAATCCCTATCCAGCTCATTTAGCTGCCCAAATATCAAGGCTCTTCCATGGGTACGTGTACTCTCGTAGAGCAGCTCTTTTTGAAGTTTTTGCCCATAAAGTTGCAAAAGTTCATTAATTCAAAAGAAGGCCTGCATTCGTGGATATAATCATTCACAGTCCTGTTAATAAACCTTTTCCAGTGGGATTGGAACGGTGAATGAGAGGACTTTGTGTATGTACAACCAGCATGAAATACTGATCCCATGCAGACAAAACAAGACGACCCTGACCTTAACAATAACACAATCTTCTCTCTGCTTGGCAGAGGGCTTTTCCACAGATCCTGGTTGGGAGATAATATGTCAAGAAACCTACACTTGCAGAGGGAGCAAACTGTCTATAGTGCCAAACTTCAGCTGACTACTCATCATGAAAAATATTGGCAGTGGGCAGAGGCACAACCTTGATGGCCCAGATTAGGTATTGGTACTTATGGTTCCTCTCACTAGTCCTAGTAGGCATGCTCTGCATGCTGGCCATTTTTTCCCTTCTTTTGGGATGCCTCATTTCTCCCTATAAAGAAGCATGTGTTACCTATCAACTTTACGGGGGGAAAAAAAAAAAAAGAACTCCCTTTTAGATAACATGCCTACTTTTAAGACATTCAAATCCTTAAATGCTTCTGTCCCCACCTGGCTTTTTCAAGTCTTTGCAGATCTGAGAGCTTAACCAGGGTGTTCTTTGTTTCTTCTCATTTGTTTTTGGGGGTTTTGGTTTCTTTCTCCCTTTTGTTTCTTTTAGCCTCACATGGAAATATACATTAAAAAAAAAAAAACGTCCCCAAACATTTTTCCGTGTCACCTATTCATGGTGGTGGAACCAGCATAGAAAAACAGCCTAGTTTTTCAACAAGCTTTTCATGATCTGGAATTTTACAACACAGTTCAGTGGTAAATTATACAGCTATATGGACAGTAAGAACTCCTTTCTTCTGTTCCTCTATACAAAAGCTTCGTTATTTCTTTTTGCTAGAGAATATGCTGAAGGAGAATTACTAATTCAGCTCAACTCCCAGATTAATTTCAGAGTCACAACGTTGTAGAATACAGTTCCTATTTGATAAGTATGACCTCCATTCTTCCTTCTAAACACTTTGTAAGAAATGATGTTAAAGTGCTTATTTCAATAGGTAAATTGATTACCTTAGCTCTGCATAATTGCTTTGCCATGATTACTTCCTATAACACCAATCTTCATGTCATTAACACATTTCATCTTAAATGATTTGTGTTTACTTGTATATAATCAAGAAAAATATTGAACAGAGTTGGCCATAGAGTTTCCTCTGAACTTTTGTGGAAACACCTTTATACGGTAATGATAAATGCTTTTTGAGATCAACCAGCTAGATCTTAATCCATTTAATTTGGACTGTATTGATATTGTGCTACTATTTAAAATTAGAAAGTCATACAACATTAGTCCAAAAGTCAAATTCCACATATATTAAATCCCTGCATTTATGTCTACTAACCTCAAATAATTAAATCATGGTTTTATCTATTTTTCCATTAAAAATATTTGACTGCTATTAGTGGTTTTGGGTTTTTTACTTAATTCTTGTTACTTGACTCTTCTATCTACTTTTCAATTGTTGCAAGCAGACCTGATGTCAGAGTAACTACTTCAGCAGTTAGCAGGAGTATTCATTGCCTGTGCTTGAGTATTGAGTATTTGCAAAGCTTCAGGAAATAGATGCACTAATAATAATTAAAAGTTTGAAGAACATTTAACAAGTTATTCCTAGATGTTATCACTTTCCTTAGCTGCTAATGGACTGAAAAAACTTTTTTGTCATCCTGTAATTCAACATTACCCTTTTCCTTTACAAACAGCACTGAAATACTGTTGCAGTTAGCTGTTTTACTAATCTGTCTCTGCTGGCACCATTTTTTTTTTATGTCTTCATTTAAACTCCATACTGTACATTTCTTTAAACTACAACATTCTCTCCTCAATCACTTTAATTTTTCCTATCAATTTGCTACATTTAGTAAACAAAAAGCTATATGGTTAAAGAACTATTCCCCCCTTCAGTGCGACTTCCCACATTCCTGATAAATTTCCTGCTAATTTCTACCTTTTCTTTGTCAATTGAAACAGTGTAGGTTTATATGTACATTTGTTTCATTTCTTTACTGAGGAGTTACAACAATTTGACTCCTAAGTAATCTGTGTAAAAACATTGTACTTTTTCTCGCGTAAATTGTGTTCAATTTTCCCTAATTTTGGCATTTTAAGAACCAAGTATATTATCGGACTGCGACCATAATCTGCTTGTCTAAATTGAATGTTAGAAGGCCACAATCACTCCTAAACACTAACTTTGGCTGAATAAATTATTTGGTTTTATTCAAAGTACAGAATTATCTATATTAAAGGCAAACTCATTTACAATTATCAGACAATTTATTTTGAAACTTTAATGATGTGGTCATTGCTTCCATGAGATCACTGACAACACAGCAGCCCAAGTCATATTCTCCTAATAACAGATCTTTTTTGCAGTCTATATAGTTTAACAAACATTTATTGTATGACAAAATCCATTTGTTTATAACCATGTATGTATAATGACTTGCTTTGTTCCACCCAAATAAAACTTTCATGTATACACACCTACAAATATAGTCAGGTTTTCCCTTGAAAATTCACAGAAAAGAGTTAAATACAGATTCAGTACAAAAAAGATATTCCTTGTTCCATAGCGAGTACTGAGTCTCTACTCTCAAAGAAAAAAAGAAATATAAGTTAAGACTAAATTATTTCAGGTTAATTTGTTGAAGACTGAAGAAATTTTTCATCTCACCTCATCTACACAATTCTATAGAATTATGTCTGAATGAACCAAAAGGTACCTAACCCAACAGTCTGGTCATAATTTATTAAACCAACAAAATATTTGAACATGACAAATGAATAAGTCATTCAAATCTGTACCCTGTTGAGTACTGTGCACCTTAGGTATACAGAATGAGAAGCCAGAAAGCTAGCAAGCTCCTGATTTGGCAACTTGCTTTTTCGTGTCTACATGCAATGGAAAGATACCAGATGTAAAACTATGAGCATTTCTAATGTGTGCACACACTACGAGGAAATGTGAAGGAAATAATAACTCTAAAAAATGTATGCTAACGTGGTATATACAACTTTATAGCACATGAAAAAAGCCAAATGCAAAAAGTTTTTAACATTTTTGGGAAGACCAATATACTCTTTGACGAGAACTCATGTGTTAGTTAAGATTCTAAGAGCGCATATTACTTCAAATTAAGGCAAGTCCTTACACACTATAAAATTTTCTTTAATATCACAATTTCATTCAAAACAGAAGTTCATGCTTATCAAATTTGTATACTAGGATAATAGGTTGGAGTATTCCTTCTTCACTATAGAGTTTCTATCTATAAGTACATACCAAATGTTCCAGTAAATCGTGGATATCCAAGACTGGAAATGCTTTTGGCAGTACTAAGTATTCTTAAGTTTTAATTTACATATTTATCAATTATATGCATTGATATAAAATATAATAATTAAATATATGAGGGGAACTTGATGTATTTGAATGGCTCTAAATAACAAGCACAGTTCTTATTGTCTGTATTAATATTGAATTTTTAAGATTAGATTGTGACCTAAGACTCAATATTTCAGTGAGGTCTCCCAGAACTGCACCTTTGAATCAGTTTCTTTGTTGTTTCCTGTTGGGTAATAATTAAACAGAAGTCAGTGGCCGTAGAAGTTCCTTCTTCCATTGGCCGATATAGCACCTCCAGCCTCTGATGCTCATGTTTTCAGACAGCTTACCAAGGGGTGGGAAGTTGAGCTTCATAACTTCTTTGAACTTAGACTACACTGTGGATCATGATTGGTTTACAAACACTAGACAAAGATGATTTGAAACAGTAATGTATGCTCTTGGACATCCAAACTGATTTCATTTAAACCCAGACTTTAGCTGTTTTTAAAACCATAATTTCAAAACAGAGTATTATTTTTAGGTATGTTAACAAGAGGGATTTTGTTTAACTAATAACACCATATTGCCACATATTAGTAAAATCTTTCCTAAAGTTATTTATTCCTCCTTAGCATTAGAACTGTGATGTTAAGACAAAGAACCTTGCTGGTATGCTGGGGAAAAAAAAAAAGAAATATTGTCTTTAGTATGTTATTGACAGGCATGACTGATTTCCTGGATACTTGCCTGATGAGGCTGATGACTGAGTTTCCTCAGTATTTCAAAGTTAATTTTTATCTTTTTAATGTTCAATGTACTTACATGTATTTTTTAACATGACCTTTGAACATAACTACTTATTACAAATAGGCCACAAACACAGAGAAAGTCTAATGTGATATGTCTTGACAGTTTAAATTCTTTTTTTGGACAGATTTTATATAATCTAGCAGATACTGTTAAAAAGTATCAGAATAGAAGTCCTTCACACAGCAAGTATAATAAGACTGTTGTCATTGGGAACAGAAAACATGTTTACAGTAATTAAAATAAATTCATCATTTCTCATTCCTACTGTATCCTTGACATGAAATATAAGATTTGAGTTACCACTAAACTTCAGCTAAAATGGGTAATCTCCAGATCTTCTGACATACACCAAGTGTTTAAACCATCTAGCTACATGTTAGAAAAGACAAAAATAACAATGCTGTTAAAGTTTAATTGCATTTAACAAAAGAAAGTGTCTCATAATTGACCAAAAAGGCTGAAAATGTATGTTTAATTACTATATCAAATAAAATTAGAAATGATACAGAGCTTTCAGAAGATTTATGAGGAGGTGTAACGTAAATGATAACCTAACAGGCAAGTTTCCTTCATTTTAGTAAAAATTTGGACCATGTGCCAGTTGTATAGTTTGCCTCAGTGTCAGTGAATAAGCATAAGAAAACACTAGGTTCAGTGAAGAAAAAAACCTACAATAATTAAGACTTTAAATTGCCAGAAAAAAGAGAAAATCGTTTCTCAAAACTATTTCCTGAATATCTGGTCCTGCCTTTCCAAATCTAATCTGCATTTAACCTTATTTCCTTAGAGAAAGACGTACAATGACATTCATAACTTTGCACTTCTTCTATTTGTCCTCTGAGAGAAAAGAGATTATTTATGTTATTATTGTCTTGTTAAGAAACAAAATTAATTTAAATTTTGTTTTAAGAGTAGGTGTAAATGTATGTCCAAAGCTGTCTACATTTTATGCTGGAAAATCACATGAAGATTTTGGGTTCAGTCAGGATGAATTCTTTACACTAAAATTAGTAAAATGTTCACAAGTGTCTGAAAGTATAATTTACCATGGAAAAACTTACTGTACATGGCAAAGTGAATTCTTTGACACTGTTTTACCTTCCCATTCTCCTTAAAACAACAAACGTAACTCTCTCCAGTCCCAATAACCCAGAATATGCTCACTATGTATCATTTTGATGTTGTGTACAGGTACAAAAATGCTTAAAAATACTTGTAAAAAAAAAAAAAAACCACGTCAATCAACCAATAAAATGCACTTACCCTCTCTTCGATTAAGCCTTGCAAATCCTGGGCTGTGACTGCTAGACAGCTCTGATGAACTGCTGAATGATGACTGAGGCAAAGCAGACACCAGCTGATCATCACAATTATCTGTCAGTGAAAAATATCACGTTCAGGTTAATACAATGAAGACCACTTACTGGAACTGTAATGAAACAGAACACTAAAAGAATATCTGAATCAACCCTGTACCTGAAAGCAGCATATGTCTAAATATTTTCTCTTGCTGTGTTATAAAAGTATCAGTACTGAGGCAGCACTTTTTTTACCCAATATTTAATGAGACTACCGGGGTATAATCTATTAGGTTCTTCAACTGACTGTACTTGCCCACTTCTAACCTAACTTCTGAGATCATAGTGATAAATGGATCACAGCTCACTCACTATCATTTACATGAATAGCAACTGACACCTTCTAGCCCTGGTTGTAACATGAAACTACAACCTCAGTGCATGCTCTTTATTTTCTTTAGACCTGATCCAGCACAGGTCTGTGCAATTACATTTAACGTGCAATCACATTAAATACAGCTAGATCCTAAAAAAAACCCCGAACCAAATGAAATAAAAAATAATCTCATCTCTTTTAAGCACTTTAAGAATGACAAAATGGAAAATCTTTTGCTTTGCCAATGGTGTGCGTATTTGATTAAGACACAGCACAGAATCATTATCACACAGTTATTAGTATGCAAGTCTTAACATCATACAGAATGAAACCGAATGTTTCAGAAAAAGACTTAACTGCAGTTCACAATCAATGATGCATAAGAAAGCAAATGCTAATCAATACTTTGGATGTTAAATGCCTCTCCAGCTCAATTACAATACAGGGCATGTGTTTGTTCTCCATTTAAATTTGAAAAATATAAATTGAGAATCAATACCTGTTCTAGTTTTGGCTGAAAGAAGACTGACTTTAAAACACTAGAAGAAGTGTCAGCAAGTCTTTCCCTAGCTATACTATGCTGGCATCTGTTGTTCAGAAAATTTGAGGAAATTATGTAAACTATTAGTCTTTATGAAATGGTTCTTTTTAGGACAAACACACTCTGTGGATTCAACTGATAAGTGACAAATCACAGGTGAGTCCTTCTTCTTATAACTCTTCTGTTTGTCTACCAGATTTCCACTGTCAAAATCATGAATATTAATTAATACAAAATCTTTTCCTGACTCAGTGCTAATTAAGTGTTTCTTCTGAATAATTATGGATATTTCTAATTAGCAGCAAGATTTTTATATTAATGTCTCAAGGGAATTTTTTAATCACCGTCAAAAATTTTATTTTTTTTTAAAGTTGGTTCATTTTGTTCTTTAAGCAAATCTCTTCCTAAACAGAAGGCCTCATAATGACCATGACTGCTATAGTTAGAAGTTCTCTCGAATCCTATAAACAATATCCAGTCACTACAAACAAGAGGATATATTAATTGCTTTTGATGAGGTCACAGATATCATACTTCTACAAAATTCAGAGTACCTCACTTATGTGAAAGGAACAAATAAAATTAATATTTACTTTCATAATTTTTTTTTCCTGCTCTAGCCTTCTGTGATACAAACTGCAGAATGTTATCACTACTCTTTATTGTCTAACCGCAAGCTCATTTTTCACTTCATGATCCACAGATTAGTTTCATAATGATGAAAGAGACTGTGTTACTTGGGACAAATTGTCCAACTGGTAAGCACAGAAGGAAAAAAAAAGATGGGAAACAAGATTTCATCTTATAAGCAAATGCATTGCACTGGTAAGTCTTAGAAAACGATCTCATTCATGAAAGCTTTCTTTACAACACAGAAAAGAAAAAGAACTTATTAGTCATAAACTACACTAGAAAGAGAAGAATTTGATGCTGCTGTGTTTTGCACAGAGAGCTACTTACACTGCTGATGTAAGGAAGCACTTCAAGTGTCATTAATTCTTTTTCTACTGTCAAAGCCTACAGTGTAAGCCTAGATAATAAGATGAAAATTAAGAGGAAAGAACAGAAAGGCATTTTCCCCCAAATCTATGTACATGATCTAGAATCATAGAATTGCAGAACGGTTTGGGTTGGAAGGGGCATTTGAAGATCATCTAGTCCACCCCCCCTGCAATGAGCAGGGACATCTTCAACTAGATCAGGTTGCTCAGAGCCCCATCCAACCTGACCTTGAATGTTTCCAGGGATGGGACACCTACCACCTCTCTGGGCAACCTGTTCCAGTGTTTCACCACCCTCACTGTGAAAAATTTCTTCCTTGTATCTAGTTCTAATCTACCGTCTTTTAATTTAAAACCATTACCCGTTGTCCTATCGCAACAGGCCCTACTAAAATGTCTGTCCCCATCTTTCTTATAAGCCCCCCTTAAGTAGTGAAAGGCCACAGTAAGGTCCTCCAGAGCTTTCTCTTCTCTAGGCTGAACAACCCCAACTCTCTCAGCCTTTCTTCATAGGAGAGGTGTTCCACCCCTCTGATCATTTTTATGGCCCTCCTCTGAACTTGCTCCAACAGGTCTGTCCATGTCTTTCCTGTGCTGAGGACTCCAGAGCTGGACGCAGTAGAACATCACTTTCGTACGTCTCATATTTTCAACTTCACTCTCCTGGTGGAGGGTGGCATGTGTTATGAAATGAAACACCAGGAATAAGAACACGTGATTAATACTAACCAGCACTAGCAGAAAAATAACGGCAGATAGACTATTTTTACAACACCCCTAGGTCTATCTAAGTGTTCACAAATTTTTAATTCAGAAGGAAAAAAAAATAGTTCCATTGGATGGATGAGACAGCAGCCTTTGTATTATTTACTTCTGCTGAGTACACTTTTCACCTTTTTTCCTCCTAATGTACAAGTTAGAAAGGAATCAATGATACTACATTATTCTGCCTAGATGGTCTAATACACATATTTCTGCGCAACTCATGTTGCTTTGAGAAATTCACAGAAGAACTCAATGAGCACTTATATACTATTTATCCTATAATAATTTATGTCAATCTCAATTCATAATAAAAAGGTACATAACCAGTTGAATAAACAAGATGTTATCTAAAATACAACAATGCAAGACATTTTTTTGCCTTCACACAATAATGATTAAAGAGAAATGAGCAATGTATCACAAATAGATATACTCTAAATAATTATACATTTGTTTTACAACAGCTGCTATGCTTTATTTCAGGAAAATAACTTCATATCAACTTATTTTTTATTGCTTAGCACATGTTGCTTAAAACATGTTCTTGTTGCAGATTACAGTGTGCAATGTAACTCAAAATTTAGTAAGAATTCCAGAATTAAATCCAAAAAAACTTTATAGAAATTAGCAGGAAACAGATGGTCAGTATCAACTTGTTTCTTAAATTTAATAAATGCAAATGAAAACGTAATCTGTACAGCATGACAATTCTATATAGTTTCACCTACAGTGGAAGACATACTACACAATGAAACATTGTTTGAATTCAGTGTTTTCCCACATGTTATTGGTCAGCTTTTAATTCCCTGGGACACCCTTCCTCTGTACAACAGAACAGATATCACTGCTGAAGGCGAACTAGGGCTTTCTAGGGATATTTCACATAGCTCCTTCAGGCTAAATGAATACTTAAGTAGTCTATTCTAATATGAGTTTTAAACCAAAGAATTTTAGTTAAAAGCTATGCATCATACAGCTTTTACTGGATTTTTGTGATAAAACTTTTTTTCATTTTTAAACAATAGCTAAGGATACCAAAAATGTAAACAAACCACAGGTTTCTGTAATATGCACAAAAATCTGTTATCAAATAAGGCTTTGTGAAGGAAAGAATATGTATTTAATTGTGTGATGCTGATGTAGAGACCTCTTGGCGAATAAAATCAAACTCAGGCCTACAGAGTAATTGGACAGCAGCTGTACAATGAGAAGAGTGAGGAATAATTGTGGAATGCTAGGGTTGGCTAATGCAGTACACAGACATGAGCTGTAACAGCTGCTATTTAAAAAACAGTGTCTGAAAGGAGTAGTATTCAATAGGACAGAAAGGCATTACTCAGGGAATAAGAGGTGAAAAGCTGAAGTGCAACTGGTAAAAAAAAAAAAAAAAGCAGGAATGTGCTAATTGGGGGAAGGATATATAAGCAAAAATATATTACCTGTTTCATGACCAAATTTAAAAAGTTATTCAAGTTACATAAGGCATGCCTTTCCATATACTGTAATTCCAGTGCAGATTTAATCAAATTTATAAAGCAACTGAGGCGTTTTATAAAAATAAAACTGTTAAGTGTTGCTTGTACAAAGTATGCTTATTGTTTCTCTTCCAGCTTCAAATACTGTCTCCTTATGCAAATTCAGAGTAAACAAAAAAGTTATTCATACAGTGGTATCATAACTTACACAGATCATGCCATATGACCTACAAGAGATGAAGTTCAACTAGGATATCATGCAGTAAAGCAGTTATCACAGTTATGTTTATAACACTATGGTTGTTCAAATAAATTTTGTCTCTTCGACAAAAGCAGCAGCTTGCTAAAATAAAAATAAAAATATTAATAAAAATAGTAGAATAGTGGGACAACCTGAGATTTATTTCTTCAGAATGCATAAGTGTATATTTTCATTTGCATGTAGTGAAAAAAACCCACAATGTCATTTACAGGCAAAAACATTTTTCTTTTGCAATATGAAGAATATATGGTACTGATCTTAGTTTGAATGTCAGGCTGCAGTTTGTCATCCAGATTTTCAGCTTGGTCCATAATATAGACTCACAGATTTTCATGCATTTCAATTTGAGTGCAAATTACTCTGAATAAGCAAATGTCAGAATCCAGTAATTAGTTACTACAAGATGACATACAATGAGGATTCTGTTCAGAATTGTCTAAAAAGTACATGTATTACATTGAGACATTCACTTTATTGAAGACATCTTAATTCAAACTAAAACATCCCAACACAAGAGCATACACAAGTTAACATATTATAATTTTACTTAATTAACTATTTAATGAAATTAATTCCAACTATTATATTTTAGTACACATTTTTTTTCCTTAAAATTTAGTTTACTCAAAACTTACTCAACAAACAAGAACTACCGATTTCTTTAATAAACTACCGAACTTCTGGTAAAGCTGGAGATAGGTGGCAAAGAAGGGAAAAAGGTTTTAATGATTGACTTCCATAAAAAACTATTAAGTTCTTCAGCTTTTTTAAGGACTCAGAGGAAATATTGAACACCTAATGGGAAGAGGCGTAAACCTTTTAAAGTTAAAAAAAAAAAATCTGTTCCAGTAAGCGACATGGAAACAAAACAACAGCAACAAAAACAAATCAAAGAAATTTTAGCAGTATTTCCTTAATTAGGGAAAACTAAACACCTAACTGTCAGACAAATAGACTAGCTAGGGACAACTAGAAATGCAGTCTTAATGGAACAGACTAACAGAAATAATAATTCTGGGAGTCTCTACGTTTATTAATGTTCATTTTACCCATGCAGGTGAAGCTGCAATGCTTAGGAAGAATCAACTTTGCTGCCATTAATACATTCAGATTTGAATAAATGAGTATCTGTGTTCAAAAACTTCATGAAAAGGCATAAGGCTCGTAAAAATAAGAGACATCATGTTGTATCAACAGGACTACTACTTGCTAAAGCCTCAGAAAAAGGTGCCACAAAAACTACCCTCCAACAGTTATTTATTAAATCTGTGATTCAGTCATGTGGGCTTCAAAGCATTCTTTTTCCTATTACTTTGAAGATCAAATATCCTCGAGCTCATCTACTGTTTTCAACAGAAGATGTTTAATTTTCCCTAGGCGTGAGCACATATCTCACTTTACTTAATAGAACCTTTAAGTATGTTAATTGTGGTAATTTAGTCTTCGGTCCATGTGCAAGCTTGTAATTACTTTCAAAAGATTCATTGAATTTAATGAGATTCATGTGACAGAGATAAAAAGAGATGTGCCCCTCTCCTTCTGTTGCTGAGAGGTATTGACCATTGTGCTGATGCCGATCATGGTGAACTCTTCATCAGTGAGGATAAGAATAATGAGGAGAAGTCAAATTGATAGATTTACAGACAATTAGATCAGGTTAGTTTCAGGCCTTCTAGCTATACAATATGCAATGTCACTTAATATGAAACTGGTCTGTGGTTGCGGCTGCTGTTATATGCTTCCTCTTGCGTTTGTTTCCTGACCAGGGATAAGCTGGTTTTGTTCAGAGAGCCTTGAGCACTTCATCTTCTCTCTACTGCTGCCTGTTTGTAGCTAAGAGTTTAGAAACAGCTAACTAGAAAAGTTGCACTGTTTCATGCATATCTCTATGAGCTCCTTGAAGCAGTTATTAGCCACTAGTGTTTCCTTTTCAGTACATTTTGTGCAATGTTTCTAGGCATTTCCACATATTCCATTTGAACAGCATATCGGAGCCACAGAATCTCACAGTGCTTTGCTTTGCTGAGGTTTTCTAGACATTTTCAGCTGCTTAGTACTTTGAAAAATGTTAACCCTTCAGGTTGAAATTTTATTGGTGATTGATCCAGGCTGATTTGTTTGTTTGTTTAAACATGAGTTTTCATCAATAGATTTCCCCTATTTCTTTGGGGGGGGCAGCGGCGTGGAGACAGAATTGCCCAAGGGATTGCCCAAGGGGAGATGATTGCCCAAGATAAAAAAAAGAAAAGTCTTTAGGCTTTTGTTACTGTTTCTCTGTGAATGTAAAGAATGCTTTATCAAGAAAATAATCTTCATGGAAGGGCTGATTCTTTTCTTGAATTTGAAACAAAGTCTTCCAGTTTTCTGATAAAATTATTAGCCTTTACATACAGTGGTTCGCACAAATTCAGCACAGAATTCTGACACTTAGCAGTCAGTTGCCCCTAATATACTATTCATGTCAGGCACATGACGTTTACCTTAACAAAAAACATGCAATGCTACATTGCTTTCCTTTCAAGAAGACATCCCCATTTCACAATTGCAGTTTTTTCATGCCAATGAGGGATCAAGAACAGGAAGTGTGTACAAAAAGCTAAATGTCCTCTGTGCTCACTGACCACCGTGTTGTTGTCCAGGGTCACGGAAGTCTTTTTGTGACTGAACATAGAGAACTTAAAAGCCAGACCAGAAGATAAAGGCTGTATGGATCAGAATTTAATGATCAAGGACAGGAAGAGATATAAACTTCTGTTTTCCAAACACAGGCATTTACAAAGATTCACAGCTTGCAATAAACCTATAATAGCTGGTATTGTTCTTATAGCTGGGAATTATGCTTTCTTTAGGGTTTTATTTATTTATTTTTACTTTTTATTTTTATCTGACTTCATGAACTACTTTTGTTACATAGTTTAGGAAAAAGGAGCATGAAAATCACAGGGTAATCTAATTAGTTTTTACAAAGTGAAATAAAGGCCTTCCTTGTTCTTAGTACCCAGAAATCAGCCAAGAGTCAACAGCTCTTGTCTTAATTGATGTTAAAGACATAGTGATAATAATTGAGTTAACTCACCCCTTATTCTCTTGGTCTTTTCTAGAAACCTTCAGTCTATGATCCAATGCAAGTGAAGTCCTGTCACTAAAACTTAACTCCTAATTCCTAGTGCCCTTTGAAACCCAAAAAGTCCTTATATTAAGTTCCATGATTATTGGATTAAGACTGTATTTTTTTATAGCTTTCAATTACATTTTATGTGTGTGATTTCAGTGGTGAGAGTGTATGATTCAATAAAACATTAGAGTAAGACAAATTAGAACTGTGGGGTGATGGGAGAAATGGATCATTTTCTGTTAGACTCTTCTTATTCCCTTTGAAGACAAATAGCAAAATTTATTAATTAACCAAATATGCTGCAGTAACACTTTTAGATCAGCTTGTTCAAGGTGTACCCTACAGCAAATCAAGAAAGTAGAAGGCATACTTTCTACAAGATAGGCAAATATCTTGTCTATTTTGACTTAAAGGCATATTTCTTATCAAACGAGTCAAAACTGGCAAGATTAAGTAGAACACATTCTAAAACATCAGCAGAATCTGAAATTTGTGGGATCTTATGGGCCCTTGCTTAGTTGTATAAACTCAAAATAATATTTTTTTAATATTTCTACTATTAAAAGGTCTTTCATTCTGTTTTTTATTGCCATTGAGTTTTGGTGGGGATCTTGGCAACACAGGTTGAAAAAGTTTTTAATGTTAAAGGTTACTAATACATTAAATGTTAATAAGAATGATCTTATAAGTAAAAAAATTAATTCAGTAAGTATAATGGGTTTGATCTGTGAAAAGCAGTGAAAGACTAATGCAATCTGTAATGTAAGCTGAAAGTTTCTTAAGCATGTTTAGTAGTAATATGGCAAGATTTATAGAGGGAAAAACAGGAATTATATGTAAGTTTTTATATATTAGATATAAATGAATATATTTATATATTTTTAATATATATTTATAAATATATATTTATTTTCTGAGACAAAAATGCATATATTGTAAGGGAACTAAAAAAAGTTACTTACAATTTAGAATTAAAATATTTCATAGCGATTAAGAACAGATAACTTTTATTATCAGCATTCATCTTTTTTCCACGTAGGTGCACAGTATCTGAAAACTAATTTTGTAGCAGCTTGCAATATCCTTTCTCATGAAATATGTCTTACACTTTCTCATTAGATTATTAAATTTTCACTGTCTTTGGGCTATCTAACAATTTATTTTAAAAAATTGGAATATTTCTTTTTTTTTTTTTTTTTTTTTTTTTTCCAGCTGGGGTAACATAAACAGAGTTCAGTAAAATTTTTCTTGAGATCAATAAAAGCATCTTGTCATGGTTTAACCCCAGCCAGCAACTAAGCACCACGCAGCCTCTCATTCACTTCCCCCCCGCCCAGTGGGATGGCGGACAGAATTGGAAAAAAAAGTAGAACTCGTGGGTTTTGATAAGAACATTTTATTAGGACAGAAAAGAAGAAACTAATAATGATAATAATAACAATAATAAAATTACAGTAATAAAATGATTGGAATATACAAGTGATGCACAATGCAATTGCTCACCACCTGCCAACCGACGCCCAAGTTAGTCCCCAAGCGGCAATCCCCATAGCCCCACTCCCCCCACTTTATATACTACACATGACATCCCATGGTATGGAATACCCCGTTGGCCAGTTTGGGTAAGCTGTCCTGGCTGTGTCCCCTCCCAACTTCTTGTGCCCCTCCAGCCTTCTTGCTGGCTGGGCATGAGAAGCTGAAAAATCCTTGACTTAGTATAAACACAACATAGCAACAACTAAAACCATCAGTGTAATAGCAACATTATTCTCATACTAAATCCAAGACATAACACTATACCTGCTACTAGAAAGAAGATTAACTCCATCCCAGACAAAACCAGGACACATCTTTACCAAAAGTCAGAGTATTTCAAATGCCTTATTACCAGAAGAATGTAGAAATAATTTTTCTTTCTCCTAAACTAGCAGAATCAGACAGAATTCACTCAGAAAGGGGAAGAGATTGTTTGTTTGTTTGTTCAATGATAGTTTTAACTTTGATCTTATTAAATCAAACTTTGCTCAAAGGTAGAGGTTTTCCATTGGATTAGTTTTCACCCAAGAAACAAACTTGCCATACTTAAAGTTAGAAAAGAAAAGAACACTTCCATTTTATTGAAGGCAAAATTTATACCAAAGTGTTTCAGAGAGAAATAAGGAATATAATTTAGTGCCTAAAAAAAAAAAAAAAATTAATTACAAATTCAATCCAGGACTCTGGCAATGAAATTAAGGGAAAGAAAAGTCATATTCAAGGAAATTCCATCAACTGTCATTGAGACAGCCATCTTTATAATCACATTACACAAAGCAATCTTAAACAAACCACTAATAAAAGTTCTTCATGTTTGGAAAGATACTACCTACTCTAACAATAATATAAATAAAAATATAAACTCACAATTTTTTTTAAAGATATTTGAAATGATATATTTTTAACTAAGGCTTTTCCAGATCAAAGGAAATTACATATGTAAGATTCATCTTAGAACCAAAACTTTATGAATTGTCTTTTCCTGGATGTTAATCACTTTACACAGTCTCTTTATGGAGACCTTTACAAATGGGTAGCATTTGTCTGAATCTGCAAGATTCTGCCCACAAAACACTGCAACGCTGAATCCCTTTGACTTCACTTTCTGCTCTAGTCCTACTTCTATGGTCGGCCACTGATTCCCAGCCAACTTTTTTACTGCAACAAACATGATATTATATATAATTCTACATTTATATAAAACTAAATCAACAAACCACTCACTGGAAACAGGTTATTAATGCTCTTTTTTTATCTATAGATCTGCTTATGCGTTAAAAGATTAACACCCTTGCAGGACAAAATTCTACTTGCTGCTAGAGGCGGGGGAGGAGAGGAAATGGTGTTTAGGGGAAAATAATTATAGGTAAGAATGTCTGAGCTGTAAAAGTCTCATGATTTTACTACTTTCATCAATATCTACTTTTGTATTACTATCACTATATTGGCATAGTGAAATACTTCCTTGCAAGAGAAGTGTAAGAGTTCACAAGTAACTTCCTGTACACAAGCCCCAGAAACATAATTACTGATTAGGAGACCTATGCAGCTGGCTCATTCTGCATCACACTGGATTTGAGACAATCATTGCATCTCAGCTAAAGTAAGATCATTTTTAAAGCATCTCTGACAATATCACGTGCAGTTGTTTAATGAGACTTTAACAGCTCTGGTTATCTTTTCAACTACAAAGCATTTGCCTTCCACTCCTAAAGCTGAGGCTTCAGAGGAAGGAACAATAACATGAAAACTCTTCTGGCAGGTACTAGAGAGATATAATTTAGAAGCAATTCATTTGGATGAGAAATAAAAACCAAGAGGGAAGTTCCAAGGTGAAGCAATACCAGGCACAGCACTAGTGACTTCCCTTGATGCTTTGGTCAAAGACAGGAAGGGAACTAGTTAGTTAGTATTCTGGCCCCTGACCATCACCTCCAAAGGCACAGTGCTAGCTCTGTTCTGCTTGAAAGCATCTGGCACAAGCAATTAAACTCAGGAGTCCGAGAATGCTGAGGGCATTACAGATAAAATACTTGTTATGGCACTGTAGGAAGAGGAAAAAAGAAAGTGCATACACTTATTAATTTCAGGATGAAAATGCTCAATACCAAATTAACTCCACTTACAGACTATAAAAACTGTCCCAGAAACAGAAGAGAAAGCCAATAATTTGTACATACACACACAGAATCTAATTATATTTTACAATGTTGTAAGTTCACCTTCTTCTTCATAATTCTATATATTTAAATATCATTACTGATAGGAAATAATATCTTTTTTTCAGAGATAAGATTTCAAAGATAAGATCTTAAATCTAGCTTCAGCTGTAAGCCTTTGGATGTTGTTATTTTGTCTCCATATGAAGGAAAAATCTCCTGTCTTCACTGTCAGTTATATTATTTCAAGTGCAAGTTTATACAGATGGTGATCAAGTCAACCCTCCAATTCTTTAGTAAGACAAATTCCTTTAATCTTATTCTGTGAGCCTTATTTTCCAGCCTCTGCATTACTTTGCAGGCTTACTTTGAGCAGTCAATATTTGCATATCTTTCTTGAAGGGAAGCTACCAGCATAGAAATTGGTAGCAGAGGTCAGTGCTGTGCACTGAAAATAAACTGATTCCCAACTTCTACTCACTATTTCCTTTGTTCAAGTACTTTCATACACTGTATTTGTCAAACCTTTGCCCATGGCATTACACAGGTCTTATTTTGAAGAAGTTTTCCATAATCTCCTCTTAAGCATTTCTTAGGTCAGTACTTCTTGGGATACTTTCCATATAATGGACATAACCTGATTTGGTAGATCCCAAATGTACACACACACTACCCAATCTACATTTATCTCAATAAGAATCACAGTGTTTTGTGTTGTGAATACGTAAATAGAAATTCAGATCATCCTGTAATGACTACCTACCTCTCTCTTTATTTATTTTTTTTTTTAGTTATTAACATAATCGGTAATTATTATGTCATTTTTATCCTAGTACATGTCATTGACAAAATAGGACTGGATGAAGTACCCGTCTCTGAGGCATTTTTCTAACCAAAGCTCAATCTGTTGATACTGCCTTATTTATAGCTACATGTTTTGAGATTGGCATTGAGCCACATTTTAATGCAACTGAAGATGTCCTACATTAATGACATAGATTCCAATTCTTTCAATCAAGTCTTATACAGTGATAAGTCACATGATTAAGAGTTATGCAAGTATATAATATCAGAAGAGCTTTAATCATACTTTTTTAATCAATATGTCATTTACTCCTTCAGATTATTAGTGAAAGTTTTAAGTTCAATTCATCTAAATACTAAAGCCCGCCCTGAAGTCCTGTACTAGACTCAAACTCATTTACTATTACTCATTTGTCTTTATACATCATATCCAAATCTTTATGAAGGTATGTTTCTGCCATTAAAAACTATCACTATCACTTCACTAAAGTCCAAATAGCACTCTTTTTCACTGACAAATTTGTTAATCACTTTATAATTTGCGGATGCCAACAATGAATAAACTGATACTATGAGCTTTTTAGAATGCATGGACATGCATGGACCGCAAGCAGTGATACTTTTTTTTTTGAATGATTGGGATCTACTAAGATCTGATATCATCATGCATAATAAATAATGAAATGGACTGTCAATTTCACTGGCATACATGATGAAATCTGACCTCACTAAACAGATGCAGTTAAAACCTAAAAAAAAAAATTTAGGAAGATCAATTAGAAAAGCCTGTTACATATAGAAATATATAGATCTTTGTATTTTAAAGGAATGCCTGTGCAGATTTACTAATTTTCTGAAAATGAAAAGTGGTCTGAGCATAGGAAATTTTAAAAAGAGACAATATCTCCATATAAGTTTCATATTTATCTATAATAATTACATATGGGTACAACTAAAATAAAAAAATATTTATGTACAAGAACTTACAGCAGAAATATTACACACTCCTTACAAATCTTGAAGCTTAGGCTTGCATACCTCATTGCATGTCACTGCATGCTACAATGCCTTCTGAATTATTATGTTCTGCTGGAGCATCTCTTTCCTTTTTGATGCCATTTTTCCACCTGCCCCTTCAGCTGGACTGGAGTCACACACTATTACCTTTTGCATGCTTTGGAAGAAGTATTTTGGGAGCTAACACACCTGTTAGAGTGTTCCAAACTACACACATAGATAAAGAAAGTGTTGTTCTCATCCAGGTACTTTAAAACACATTAAATTCACTGTCAATTAAGGCAGAAGGGAAAAAAAAAGTTTGTAAAATGTCTTTCTATGAAAAAGTGAAAGCCCACACAGTCAGACAGCAAACACTAATTGGAAAGATTTCTCTTTGTCTCTTACTTTTTTACTCAACTACCTTGCTGTTCAAGCCTTATAAAGTTACTGTTTCAGACTTTCTACATAATTTCAAGGCTTGCCTCTTTGGGACTGTTTGCCACAGAAAACACCATCTGGAGAGAGATCTTCTGTCAATGAATGGGCTGTGGTACCCTTCTTTGAGTGTTTCATTAGCTCTTACAGGCAAACTCATCTTCAAAGTCTCCAGTGGATCCAGAAAGACTTAAGTTTTCTTCCCACATCACCTTCTATTCCTTCCTTTACCTGACCACTCTTCATAACTAAAATAATCCTTGTTCCACTTCCTTGAATATCCAGATGTCTCTTTGCTAGGCTGGCTGCCACCTCTACTTTACTTGCTAGTAAACAGCTCCTTGCTCCAAAGGAATAAAACCCCCTCCAATCTCTTTGTAACACACTGGAGTGTGCTACCACAAATGCCTTTTGCACTGGATGGGTTCTTTAGTGTTTATCAGTTCACTAGGGAACATAAAAACACCTAACTGATTAAAAACTTAATCTGTTTGGGATATGAGTGAATTTGAGGTGACCTACACTATGCTACATCCTAAGTACACTGTAAAATATCCTGCAGGTTTTGGCTATCCAGTAAAACAGCTCATTGAGTGTCTTCTGATGAGTTTAAATATGTGCATCCCATGTCAGTCAGTGATGTCTTTTCCATGTTTTGCAAGAGAAAATATTCTACAACAATATGACTAGTGATGAAATACCATGGTGGATTCCACAAATAAAAAGCCTCACAATGCAGGCTTCACTGGGACAAAACGTAGCAGTTTCAGCTGTGCAGAGATCCACCATGGTTGAACCTGCTTTTATACACAGGTTTATCCATGTATCATTTAATTCCCTATAAACAATTTAAGTGCTCTATAGCACTCTACATAGGAAAAATTTCTCTAGGAGTTATTCAGGAGAAGTTTCTCTTAAATTAAAATACAGTTTTCACACATACCTCAACAATTAGTTACTCCCTAAAATAAAACAAATCAGTATTTGGTGTGAAGCCCAATAGGTATTGATAAAATCCATGAACAGTAAAGAGCAGAAGGCATAGGAAAATTACCAGCTGGCAAGTTCCCACCCCTGTTTCAGAGCACAACTGTGTCCCAGGAAGAAGGCCAAAGGAAGGTATGTTCCTTTCCATAACCCACTAGGTTTATAAATTCACTCAAATCAGCTCAGTGCTAAGCAGTGAAAGTTTCACTGCATGCTATATTTCTTTGGGATGTTTCTCTGAAAATCTCCCCAAATAGTTTTCTCTGTTAAACTGAAATTTGGCACAGCTCTAACTGAATAACCAGATAGTACTACTACTACTACTACTACTACTACTACTACAACAACTACAACTACAACTAATAGTAATAACAATAACAACAACAACAACACAACAACAACAACAATAATAATAATAATCTGAATGAAACATGGAGACAAAATTATTTGTAAGATATCTGGATAAATCTTTATATAGCAATCACAACTCCAAAATCTACATTAAACTCCAAACTTACATTAAATCTATCTTTCCATTGCTCCATCAGAGTAAGTGGCATGGAATAAGGAAGCTCCCCAATGTATGTCCAAAACATTGAATTATTCCTTACACCAACGCACATAGATTTAAATGGTGAAGCATCTCAAAATAATATTCTACAAATTTGTTCTATGGTGTGTAGGCATAAATTTAATTTAGGAGTTAGTTTATGAGGATAGTGTACGATAGGACACAGAGCGAAAGGAAAAAAGTGTTAAGGTCAGTGTTATACACTGTTAATTTTACATTTTTTTAAGTAAGTTACTTGTAGAAAGTAGGGAAATAGTTTCTTCTTCCTTTTCTCTTTTTCCTAATAACCACTTTTAATATTAAATTATAAAACAAACCTTTCAAAGATTTTTTTGAAAGCTTATTCCCAACAGACCTTATTAAAGCACCTTAAAGCATTTCCACTGATGGAATGTTTTCTTTGAAAGAACAAACCTATAATGCACAAAACATATCTTTTTTTTCCTTTTTTGTTAACTACATTGTTAAGTTACACAGTGAATGGATAGCACACACATGTCATGTTGAATGGAATCAGATTTCAAGATTTTGTTTTGAAAACATTTTATTCATCCTTTTTTGACAGGACTTGAAGAAAGAGTACTCTAGATAACAAAATTTTTTGTCTCAGGAAGGGATGAGCACAGGATTCTGACTACAATAAAGCTTTATTGTTCAAATTCAAATAAAAGCCACACAATGCCACATAGGAAAGAAAAACAGTGGACCATAGCCCATTTTAAATTATGGTGTCTTTGCATTATGACTTCAACAGTGATTTGTGTAAGAATTGCCTTACAAAAAGGACTACCAATTTTTTTTGCACAAGTTCAGTGGAAGCGGGCTGTGTGCCTGGCAGTGCATTCAAACTGCAGCCTAAGAAGCACAGTGTCATTATGCTATTCCAGGTCAGGCTAGTCACCACTAAATTTAGGAAAATTTAAATGAAACCAGTAAAGTTCTATGTGATCATATTCTGAGCATTTTACCTGATTTAAACAGAAAAGTTACATCTCAGCCACTGATTTTCTGCAAGTATGTTATTTACTGCTTTTTCTTGGTCACAATATGGCATTAGCAGATTTATATTCCCTGGAACCTATAATTTTCAACTAAGTTAATTCTCACCCAATCTCATTACGACAACGAAATAACCAGAAACACCTGCCTTAGGTAGTAAAGTTACATAGTTATATCCATTTTGATTAAAGATAAGAGGAACATTCCTATAGCATTGCTAATTTTTGTTATTTTATTATGCCTGCAAAGACTTTGGCTGTCAAAAGTCATGTAAGCTTCCCTTTAACATGCATACCAGGAACACAAGGCTAGAACTGACACAATTTAGGACCATGTATAACAGCTTAAAGTCATGCAGATCCCCCTAAGCAGGATGAATCTTCGGGTCATCAAATCACCAGCTTCCTGACTGCTTTAAATTATGAAAGCAAGACCAGTTATCTGGTCTAAAACATTATAGTGTTTCCTGTTTTCCCTCGGTAGAGAGTATAAGCAGGACAAAAAAATAAAAGTCATTATGACTGGATTGACTTCTGTTATGAGTAAATCAGATCTTTGTTTCAATCATTACTTGGCCTTCTGCAGCTGTATCTCTGAACGTATTTTCCATATAAATGGTCCTGCAGTCACTTAATGTACTGCTAGTTTATTCCCAACATGACTATATTTAATTTTTTTTTTAAAAGCACTCAACATCACAACTAGAATAACGCACTAGGAAAGTTCTTCATTTCAGAAAATTAAGGTGAGATCTTGTAATGCTTAAAGTTAACAAGAATCCACAGGTAATTACATTAACGTACAAGACTAAAGAATTTTTGATACATTAAGTACAACTATATGGGGGAAGAGTGACTTTATTGGTTGGTTAGTAATTTTTCTTCCTTAAGATTACACTTCAAATCCAACTGTGTGATCAATACAGTACTTCCAAAACATATGAGCACTTTCATTTAAATATCTAAACATAACATGTGTTGATAAAATCCCTTTGAAGGAGGCAACATTATTTCTCCAGATAATTATAGCTGTTTCATAGCTGAATAGTAAGCTTGGCTCACCTTAGTATGTTTAAGGAAATATGGGACATACCACAGTCACTTACTATTTATACATGATGCAGTTTACCACAGGGTATACAAAAAGTCCCATAGTAACGATATAAAATATCTAGTATTGTGATACTAGTGATAAAGGAGATACTCAGCTAGTTTAAAAAAAAAAAAAATCACTTCTAGCTATTGATTTTGGTTGAAACTCTTCTGAAAATTTTTACTTTTTTTTTTTAATATATATTTCTATATGAACACTGCAAATAATTTCCCCTTCTCAGAAAGTTCAAAATGTGAATTCTTTTATTACAAACATCTTCTATGGTTACGCAGAAGGAAAAAAACCATGCTTGATTTTGAGGAATTTCACAGTTTCCAGACATGAAAAAATTTGATGCTGGCACATGGCTTATCTTATCTAGACTTCCTATGTTGCATTACACTTTAGATTTGAGGCCTCTTTTTATTTTGTTAGTATGGAAAAAGGTTGCATTTAAAAAGAAAATAAGGTCCCAGCAGTTCTAAGAGGTTACATAGACTGTAAGATATCAAACATTATAAATCACGTGAGACTACCCAAAGCTAAAACACTACTATAAGAATAAATAATAAAATTTACTGAAAAACAGAAAAAATCTAACAGTGGCAGTAGTAGGAAGAAAATAAAAGCAAACTTTTATAGTTTTCTAAATGAACTGAAAGAAATTATTTCATGTATCAATTAATTAGATTCACAGTAATGTACTCTGGAAAAGAGATAATTCTATAATTAATGCCAACAAAAAAAATCTATTAATAGTAGGAAAACCTTCATTTCAGGTTATTTTTGCATTAAAATGTAGGTAAAGCTGAGATAAAAATGAAGTCACAATGTAAAAATTACATCCAGTAGGTGGTAGAGAAATACTAGAAGAGGATGTGCTTGTCAAATAAAGTAGTATCTGTCACCAAACTAGTCACCTGTCACCAACTTAGTGTCTTCAGGAAATGCAAAGAATACAGTTAACTGATGCTGAAAAATCTATTCACTGTGTTACATCCCTCTCAGTCCCTGCCTCAGTCCTTTACTCATACCTCTTGTTTTTCAACAACATGAAAATTAAGATGTCACTTTAAAATGTTTTCTACAGTTAGTTTTAATCTCTGTACTAGCTGTCTGGAAAAAGACAGAGTTCATTTTTATTCTTTGTAATTACTTCAATTTTACAATAAATCCAAGATGTATGATTTCTGTATATGTATTCAACATGAGAATCAATTTTTTATTTGTTTCAGATGAGTGTGACCACCCACAGGTTCTACTTAATTCTAGAAAAACTGTGTTTAGCTCAGAATATTTGAAAGTAATTTTATTTCTACACCAGGCTGGGACAAAGCAGAAAAAAAGTTAGAGTGTACTGGCATCAGACAAAGGTTACACCCTAGGCTTCCCTTCTTTTCCCTTTATTTCAAAGGGTAGGGGTAATTGAAAGAGAATAGCCAAGTTTTCCACTCTCACAAAGAGAAGAATGATCCTACAACCCTCTTCATGCAAGCAAATGCACTGAGTTTTCAAAACAACCTGGAATTTGGTAAGCTATCGCATCAAAATGATAAAGTCTACCAAGAGATACATGAATGACAGTGGAAATTCCAAACCATCATCCAGCACTGAAAAGTAGGAAAAAACTTTGATTGTTTAAGCCATATTTTCCTCTAGACCATTAGTCTTGTAACAGATCTTGATCCAAAACCATCAGAAAGGTTTAAATAGTTTTTATCATTTACATTATGTTTTATCTTCCTTTAGCTATATGCAGGTTAAATCTACTCTTGATTCCGTGGATTATAACTTTGAATATATTAAATCAATGGAAGATTAACAGCCAAATATTGAAGTTGCTTTTGGAAGCAAAATGTGTTTGTATTCAGTTGGGGATGTAATTGCCCTGTTATAAAAACCTGTTTATTTTTTCATAGAAAACAATTCTAGTATTTGTATTCTAATTAAATAGGATTTGAAAACTTCATAAATAAGTAACAATTCATTGTTAAAAATTTAATGGGTATTTTTATTATTACTAATTTTCCCCTAAGATTTACTGAAAGATTACTCTATTCAACCATACACATTTTAATGGCATCAGTTATTCACTGGAAATTTGTTTTTAACTGATATTATGAGATACTTTTCAAGTGTTTAATTCTGCAGGAAGGCCATTTAAAGTTCGATTTCGAAACAAGAGCTGCTATAAATATACTTGACAGGATTTTGTGATAAGTTAGCCAGTATTCCCAAAGGCAATAATACCATTAACTATTTCTAGTTTTGTAAAGACTAAAAATAGTAGTTTATTATTCATTTATCATTTCTATTGTTTCTTAGTAAATCTAGTTTTGTCTTATAATCCATGAAGGGGTCTCAGCATTTAGGAAGTGAATAGAGTATAAAATTGTTCTTCCTTTTCCTAAGGAACTTACATAGGATTGTTTCGTTAGCTAAGAACTCTGAGGAAAAGACTTACAGAAGTTTGGGTTGTTCTTTTTTTTTACTTGAAGACTTGAATGAAGTGAAATCATGCCACACTGCCACTCCTAAAATTCGTAGTATTCTTGGAAGCATTCTGTTTTGGACACGGCTTGCCTTCAGAGAAATGATATAGTGCAAAGTATTTGCACTATAAAATGGAAGGTAGAACAGTTTACAAATGCAACACTTACAATTATAATTGAAATGTGCCTGTGATATGCTCGGTGCAGAGGCCATTCAGCAACCAAAGCCTTCTATTCATATAGTTAACTGTCCCAGCAACCCAAAAAGTGTGGCCATAGACAAACTTCTGGCACATGCTAACTCATGTAGTGTACCTTGGAATAAGTGGTGGAGGAAGAAGAGACCAAAAACTTGCTTATGACCATCCCGACAATTTCTAACAGTGTAGATAATCAAATCTCACTGCTGACAGACTCCCCAGTTGGCATGTAAGTATAGCCATAGCATATAATTTTTCTTCTAGTACCTGGACTTCTTCTTGAGCTCCAATTAGCTCACATACAGTTAGCACAAATATTTCTATATGTTTTTGTCCTGTATCAGGTTAGCATCCTCATATTTCTGATTTTTGGAAGGTTATCTTCAGGAGTGGAAAGGAAGTCTACTTGACATCATACTTGTTTTGTACTTATTTGTTTAATATACATGAAATTTAGAAATTTTACATAAATACATACATATTTATTAATTACACAATTTAAATAATTTTATAGATTTCAAATATATGTATATTTATTTAACCCATATTTCTTTTCTACTTCATCAATAAACCATCTGACTGCAAAAATTTTCATGGAAATGTGGGGATAAGGTACATATGAACTCTCTCTTGCACATGACTACAAACTTTATCTACTTAATGCACGAATAACTACAAATCTAGGGAATTAGAGTACCTTAGAAAAATTGTGATTGTACAAATAGTTATTTCCATTCATATGCAAGATCATTACAGAAAGCAAAGAAATTTAATATTAATGTATCCAAAAAATAAAAATAAAAAAGTCATGTTTCCATAAAGCAATTGAGTTTCTCAGGAAAAAAATATTTTCAATGGAAATAATGAAATCTTCTTGGCACGTTAATATTTTTCATGACGTTTAATAAATATTGTATTAAATGAAAACGGCAGAACATAATCATAACGTCTGATAATTCTTGTGTGACAAGTATTCATCTGAATCCTGTTTGAATTGTATTGTTCTACATGTCAAGAAGGATCTATTAGATTAAGAAAATTAATGAAGAAAGAAATGGGAATATTTCTCTCTCTGGACAAGTGACTTTCTTTTCACCCTGACTGTGGGTGAAAGGTCGTCGTGGTTTAACCCCAGCCAGTAACTAAGCACCACGCAGCCGCTCACTCACTCCGCCCCCACCCAGTGGGATGGGGGATAAAATCAGGAAGAGAAGTAAAACTCATGGGTTAAGATAAGAATGGTTTAATAGAACAGAAAAGAAGAAACTAATAATGATAATGATAACAATAATAAAATGACAACAGCAATAATGAAAGGATTGGAATGTACAAATGATGCGCAGTGCAATTGCTCACCACCTGCCGACCGACACCCAGCTAGTCCCTGAGCAGCGATTCCGCGCCCCCACTTCCCAGTTCTTATACTAGATGGGACGTCCCATGGTATGGAATACCCCGTTGGCCAGTTTGGGTCAGCTGCCCTGGCTGTGTCTTGTGCCAACTTCTTGTGCCCCTCCAGCTTTCTCGCTGGCTGGGGATGAGAAGCTGAAAAATCCTTGACTTTAGTCTAAATGCTACTGAGCAACAACTGAAAACATCAGTGTTATCAACATTCTTTGCATACTGAACTCAAAACATAGCACCGTACCAGCTACTAGGAAGACACTTAACTCTATCCCAGCTGAAACCAGCACAAAGGTATATATGAAATGGAAAGATTCATAATTCCCAATCTTTGTGAAACAAGAACCTAGAATAATTAATTTCTAGTCAGTTCAAAATTAAAAAAAAAACAAAAAAAAAAACAAACCCAAACCTTCTTGAAGCAGTAGTTTACATATCCACATTTCTTCTGTCAGATTTTCTTATTAGACTACTGATCTTTGATGCTTAGTTAGAATGAAGAATACAGTGCATTACAGGGTATACACTTTAGCCAAAAAACAAGTCTCTAGTGTAGCTAAGAGTACCAAGAGATATTACAACAGCTTAGAATGATAAAAATTAACTTTAAGCCATATGATGAAAATATATCTGTCCAGCAATAAATAGGAAATGATTCAAGTTGAACTGATCTAAACCTAATATTTAATTTAAACAATACCAATGGGGGTTTTTTCAATGAAATAAAATTCAAGTTTTAGAAAAGTAAGAAAATAAAATTTCAAATCAGATACAAGAATGACCTACTAAAGAGGAGTCATAATTAGCTACTGTCATTGTTTTATCCTTAAAGATTATAAATAAATTGCCATGATTGGAGAAAAAGAATGGGGAAGTAAAATAAGAAGAAAAAAACAACCCTATAAATCAGTTTAAAAATTTGATTCCTGAAGAAAGACTGATTGGCTTCTCTGTCTATGAAGTAAATATATTATGAATGAAGAAAACTACCTGAAATAGCATGACAGCCTACATTGTAATTGTAATTTATTTCAGGTGATCATTCTAAATCTTTTTTTTTTTTTTTTTTTTTTTTTTTTGTCATATTCAGCATTTATTTTCACAGGAAATGGAATTGAAGCAGAGCTGGCAAATTCCATCTGAGTTGTCAGGACAATTGTAAATTTCATCCATACCTGTCATCTGGGCTGGGAGGGCTGTTTTTCAATACCAACCCATCAACCTCTGAAGCCAGCTTGCTAAAATCTGTTCTTTTTCATGGTGATTTCAATTATGTGGCTTCAACCTTCTATTCAGCACAATTAGAATTAAATATATCAGTAACAACATGTTTGCCCTGTTGTCTTCAGAAGGGGAAGAAAAGTGTGGAATAAAGTAGTATGTGATGGGGAAAAAAAAAACCCAAAACACTGCTTAATACTGTTTCAGTAGTAAACCTGATGCTCTCAGATGGAGATGGTGCACGACTGCATTCATGAAACTAGAAACTGCCTTTTCTCATTTTACAATATTTGTAAGACTGTCCTTCAGAGCAATCCCATAATATTTACAGGGAAAACAAATAACAGCAAATAAGAGAAAAATCACAGACTTATATTTATTTATTTATTTTGAAGCAGAACTGGCCAGCAAGATTTCTGCCTGTCGTCTTGTTCAGTTTACTTTTCACTACATCTGCTCCAGATAGATGCATTTCCAAATGCCAGAGGTAGGATACTTCTTTTCTGCACTTAGACTTGCTCCAGAAGCTTATCCCTTCCATGTTGTTCTGGTGCAACACATATACCAAAACTGAAAGAAATCTATATCTATCCTACTTAGTTCACAATACCCTTTACTATGCCATCTGAGTGTGTCAAATCTTCAAGATATTTACCTTCAGAAAAACTGAGACATACCAGATGGTGTAAATGAAGCAAAGAAAAGGCTTAGTGGCTGTCTCCCAAGCATTATGCAACTGGACAGTTATATTCTCCTAATTCATCCATGAATTTAAAAGATGTACACGAAGAAAGAATCATACAGTTTAACTTGGTTCCCTAAAGAAATAAGGCATAACAAATACGGAACTATATATTTACACAATATTTACAGTGTATGTGACTATTTTTGTCTCCCCTTCATCCTGTTGTCCAGCTTTCCATTCTGTTTCCTAATTTCAACCAAATTTCAAGAACAGGAGAGTTTCTAAAGATAACAAAGTTCCTAAAAAATTTTGTGATCATGAGGGAGAGGGATTTTATTAGTGTCCTGCCTGCAGGCAAGGCTGCCAGATAGACTTTCATCTTATAGGGCACCAGAGAATCCCTACAATCAACTGCAAGTAATCACAAACCCTGGTAAATGTTTACAATGGAGCTCAAAATGTCTTGTATAATTCTCTACATAATCAATCTTACACTGTAAGATGCAAATCCATAGAAAGGTGGCTTCTTTAGTGATGGCACTCTCTATTTCTTTTTCCTCCTGAGATAGAAACAAAATTAATTCATTCACTCAGCATATTTCACATGCAGTGAACTGGAAGTTCAGTTCCACCAACTTTTTCTTGTTCCAGCTCCATTCATTAGTCTCAAACACATATATTTATTTACAGGCAGGAACAAACCCTGGTATGACTTATATCTGCATGCACACGTTCTCAGTCTTTAAAGGGTTAAAGAATTCAGTCAGCCACTCCCAAGCTCTTCCCCTCACAGAAAACCTTATTCATAGGAGTGTAATCATTTTATTATGATTATGGCAGATCTTACTATCAATTTTTCTTTTTGTTATTAGTTCTCCTCATCAGTTTTGTTTTTTATGTGAGAGAGAAATAAAGTTTAAAAGAGTAGAAAGAAAATAGATTTTTTTCTCCACTACAGAATAGCGTATGCACATGCACACACACACACACACACACACACACAAAATCAGTGTGTGTGGTGACTGAAGGAATGTACTGATGTTGTCTTAAATATTAATGGGAAAAACCAAGGTTGGAGAAGACTACATCAAAATTGAGAGCTTTCAAAAAAGCTCTAGTTTGGACTGCCTATAAATAAGTTTTCTACTCTTCATTTCACAGATTCCTAAGAACCTAGGCCTTCAGCAGGAGAGTTCATGGTGAGCCTGCCAGGAAATAAAACAAAAACAAAACAACCCCCCAAAAACCCAAAACATGAAGAGCAAAGATACACATGGGAGGTGGATAATTAACCCTTTATTTCCCAAGTATTTTTTAATAATAATAGTAAATACTTAGTGTACTCTGCTGAAACTTAATCTACAGCAGGTTAAAATTAATTTTAGGGGTTTTAGCATTTTAAAGTAGAAATAAAAATACTAAGTTTTCTTCTCACAAAAGTCTCAAAGATTTACAGTCTTGGTAAAAGCCCAAGTCAATTACACAGTATCATTAAGTTTACTTTCTTTCTTCCTTTGTTTTTTTCAGGGTTGGGAAGGCACTGGGTTACTATGGAACATTAATCTTTTCATTTATGTAAATGAACAGCCAAACAAACAAAACCCTAAGTCAAGCAGAGAAACTGCCACCCTGCCTATATTATCAAAGGAATATAAGATAAATAACAAAGAAATAGTATCTCAGGTTAATTACCTTATGGGACTGAATGTCATATATACATTTTAGTATAATCTACTGGCAATTCTTTTTTAGTTTAATTCAATGAGGTACTGTTGTACTAATCACATTGTTGTTTAATGTAATTGTTAGCTAAAAGTTATTTAAATTTACGTAATAAAAGTACCCTAAAATTGGGAATGAGCCAAAGTAATTTCCATAAAACAATCATTACATTTAACTGCTTGAATTTATTCTAAATGATGGGCCATTACTGTTATAATGCAGCACAATTTAATAATTTTATTTTAAGTTTATATATATCGAGAGAGATGCAAAACTGGATCTCTCCAGACAAACATAGTATTTTCCCCTGTTTCATATACAGAAATTTCTATATGCTACTATTGTAATTATTTACAGTTATTAACCTATGTGTTACGTTGAGACATACAAACACAGGAACTGACAGACAATCAAATTTTACACTTGGTGAGATTCCATGTAACATTTTAAAAAGACTTAATTGGCTGAGTGGCATAGATCAATAACTTTTACAACAAAATCAATAATATCCCAAAAAACCTCTACTCAGGAACTTGGAAGGGAGACATATTTTTACTTATTTAAAACAAAAAAAAAAAAAGAAGAAGATGGTCAAACCATATACTACACAACTAAAGTATTTCTATTGGGCACAACACATTTAGGAGATTAGACAGAACTCACTGCTGTGTTACATTTGTTTTCATGTGGTGAAGGTCTTCATTTTCACTAGATATTTTTATTAAATTCAAGCCATTTATTGACTTGCAGCATCTCAGGTACATTACTTGATTTAACCAGCTTAAGAAAACAAGTAAAAGAAAAAACAATAATACAAAATTAAAGTGAATTGTGCCCTCTTACTATAATAAAAAGCAAAAATAAAATTAAGTATATGCAAAGAATTTTTAGAAGCAATAAACCCAGAAACATTTCCAAAGTTCATATTACTTAAACATTTATTCGTCGTTACCACTCATATTTTATGATGTAATTTAAGAATGAATTCTGAGTACATGTTTATCTTTTAATATCCATGATTCTGCAAAGCAGTATATTTAACAAGTACAGTGTGCCTATGTTTATTGATGAGACATTCTACTTTGTGTAACACACATCTCATTTCTTCTTGAAGTATGAAAACATTTAATATTAAATGTGAAACTTCTTTGCTCCTCCTCAAATAAGATGGTAGCTACTAAGTTATATAACAATCTCTCTCAAAATATTTTAGAAGTGTGATTGATGACCAAAGGAACAGAGGCAGGATAGATAATGTGAACAAATTAAAAAAAAATTAAAAGCAGTGGATTGTAACACCCCAGCTCTGTTCAGAATAGAGTCTGTATCCCTGAATTCTGAAAACCTGATACAAGATACCACAGATCCAGAAACAAGCACTGTAAACTAATATATGACGAAGAATTGGTAGTGAATAACTGGACAATACCTTCTATAGTATAAATACAGAATGGAGGAGACAAGGAAGCTAGAAGGGGTGCAAAACAGGCAGTATGGCTTCAATAATATGTGAGACTTTAGAACAATTTGAAAAGGAAAGAATATTTAAGGAAATTGACGTAAATGGAAAACTAGATCAAAGGGAAGAAAGGTTACCTAATGTAGATCATGTCAAAGTAATCTATGGTTTTCTATGACAGGCAATTTTTAGATTGAAAAGCAGTGGCTGATTTTACCTATTGTTGCATAGGAAATTGGTAGTCATTCATGATGAGATGAGAAAAGAAGCTACATACTGCATAAGGACAGAAAAATGCTAATGGGAGATACTGAGAAAGGGAGAATCAAACCACATGGGTATTAACACTCTTGGTATCAAGGCATTCCTTAATTTCATTAAGACCATGAAATAAAAAATAGACATGTGTTTATGAATTCATCTCCCTGTAAAATTAGGAGGTGTCATCAATACAGAGCAGAATCAAGATATCATAAGAAAGAAGCAGATGATGACAGAGTAACAGAAATAGAATGAAATCTGGCACCAGAAAGTACAAGGTCATGTACATGACAGGAAAGAACAAGAATTTCAGCTCAAGTCAGAAGCTCATTAGATAGACATGACTGAAGTGTATTAGCCAGTCGTAAGATGCCATAAAATTACCTATTAGTAAGAACAACTGTGAAAAAGCAAGTGGATGCTTAAAATTTATCTCATTCAATTGCTGTCTCAACATGAAGGATTACAAATCCACGCCCCAGCCTCAAAGATATGGATATAAACAATTTACTATAGGCCAGTTGTAGTGAGTAGCATCTCATCCACAAACCTCAATCATTTGGACAGACAAAAAAGAAAGAGAGAGCAGAAAATAAATCATGATTTTGTACACTCTGGATTAGGAGACTTATAGAAAGGAAAAAGTTCCTTTTTCAGGGGTCATTTTCACATTTGGCAGGCACTACACATTCAAAAGGAAGAATAAAGTAGTGGGATAGAAAACAAAATTCAGCATCACTGATTACTTGTTTTCAGATGAATGATAGAATTCTATTGAACTAGTAACACACTACAAAGAAATAAAATATACTAATGAAGTCAAGCCTCATCATATAAAACAGAAAATCTAGAATTTTAAAAATGGAGCTTTTCATGAAAATCAACAGCATACACCTAATGTTTATTTAAATTTTCCAACTGCTCAATAACTGTGGTCCATTGAGAGCCATTGGATGGACATATGGATAATCAGCCTGAAGAGTTCCTGCTTTATTTCAATTCTTAACACTATCATATTTATGTGAGTATAATATAAATAAAGCTGATCAGGCTGCCTATGTGAAACAATGAAAAACACAGGTAATGCACAAGAACCCTCCCTCTCCACTTATTCTGGGAGTACAATATTGCAAAGTTATGATGAGATTTCTCAAAGAGAGACAGAAAAATAAGAAAGGAAAAAATGTCTATATTGCACTCTCCTCATGTTATAATAGAGCTGAAATACTGTATAAAAGTAATATTCCAAAAGAATCTTCATAAATATCACATTTTTAAATTGTTTTAGAAGAATTAATAAGGCCTTTGAGGCATACTTTAATTTTCAATTTACTCGCAGAATAAATCTTGCAGTCCAATAACTCTTTTTTCAATAAAAAAGATTGACGTTTGAGAGAAATTTGCCTTCATAGTTATAAGACCAACCCACAAAGCTCTGACTTGTTAGCTAAATTATCACACCTCTTATCAGTATGTCAGTTTTTTAGTAATGAAAATTTTGTATGAGCTTCTACTGTTTTGTTTACTCAAGCTATAAATAAAAGGATCGTTTTAAGCTGAAGAAGATAAAATCTTAATCTCTTGGCAAACACTGAAACCTCAAAGGTACAGTAGATAGTACAAGTATGGGCCCCTTTTTCTGAAAAGTATGCATTGTCTGACAGAATTCATTCATTTTTCTCTTGGCCCTAGCTTCTCAAGTTTTTCTTCATCCTTTTCAATGAGAGCAGTCTTTGTATGCTGATGGAGAGGAAATCCCTTGCTGGATACTTCTATTTAGCACTGCCTCCTCACATAGCTGTACATATCACTGCAAAGGCAAAAGGTTTGTGCTTTGCTAAGTGCCTTACCTTGTTGGTCTGCTTAAAGAAATGTGATTCACCTTTAAAGAAAACAAATGGAATAATCTCCTAAAATAACATGGTGCCTAGAAAAACACTGCATTTCATTATTGCTTAATGAATTTATCCAGTACTAAAATAGAGCTCATCTTGTCATTCCAATGAATGCTCCTGCCCTAATTAGTAATGTATTGTCTATCCATTTTCTCTTCAAGACAGTGCCTAACTTTAATATCAGACTATGTATCTTGCTATTAGATCAGTAGCTTAAACTGATGGCAGGGGGCAGGTGGCGTGGTGAGGGAAGCAGCTATGTTTTGGGGGTTTTGACTAAATAAGGCACTATCAAAGACAAAAATATCAAGATGACGTTTTGAAATCAATGGTCTTTTGAAGTTGTACCACATGGTCAAATAACAATTGTACAGTTTCATTTGCTGTTGTGGACAGCAGAACTGTAATCTACATAACCCAGCTTCAGAAGAAACTCTCTGCTGAGGCAAAGACATTGCAAATGGACAGATGAAGGGAACCAGTTATGCTACATGTACCACATGCACTTGCATAATCAGGTATGTCCAATCAGTTTCTCTAAAATATAAAGGTAGACCTGAGACAAGATTTATAAAAAGGGCTTACCATGTTTTTTCTGAAATCTCATAGTCAATATGAAAAACTTTAAGACAAGACACAATCCAAAGTTTGTAACCCTATGGTATTTTTTTCTCTTATAATTATGCCAAAACACAATTAAACAAGAAGGAACAGACAGAATGTTGATATTCTTCTTAAAAGCAGAGATTTATATGTGTTGTGAAGTATAAACCCACCAATACACATAAAAAAACTTCAACATTTGACTGTTGGCACAGCTTTGCTAGCTTCTGTAGCTTACCACCTACAAAAGGCATTCAGTGGCTGCATACTCTATAACCTGCCTTGCTCAGAAAATCCCACAGAGACCAATCAGGAACGCTTTCCATCTGGACTCCTGCTAGACCCTGTAAATGGAATCCACCAACTTAATAAAGAGAACACCAGTTGCCAGTAGAAGTCTTAATAAAGATCAGTCCTTTCCTAACTGTCATGATTGTTTATCTCCTTTTTTGACACAAACCAGGGTTTTCATAAAAAAAAAAAGAAAAAAAAAGGGTCTGTTCAGTGGTGTGACATAAAAGAACCAAGAAATGGTCAAAACTGCTACCAATGAGAGAAAAAGAGGCATTAAAAAGAAGCTTTCTGTCATTTGGAAATGCATCACTTCTTACAGAAGTGAGCTCACCACACAGTTGCTGGGAATGAGGCAACTAAAAAAAACCCAGAAAATGTTTGTGCAGGATGTTATGCATTTATATTCTTTCTCTGAATGTGTATCAAAATTAACTCTGAAACTTACTCTGAAGAACAACAATAGATCTTCTCCTTATCATCCTTAGGCAGGTTCTGTGTTGATATCTGCAATTAAACTACTTGTGTCCTTTATTAAATTCATGTATGCAATTACCTATGAACATCAATAAGAAAACCATGTAAAAAATGGGCATGAAATAGAGGTCAAAGAGAGCTCTGCAGTGTGAAGCACATTAAAAAGATGCAAACATATGCTAAATATTTTCATTAAAATAAATTTTAAAATCATGATTTATTATTAAAAAAATCACAAACGCCCCCACCTGTATGCAAAGTCATTTTTTACATCTAGATGTGCAAGTACACAGTTACAAGTGTAATCTTGCCAGCCTAAAGAATTCATTGATATTATGCATAAAAATATTATGAAGTTTAACTCATGAGAATTAAATGATAAAGAGTTCTTTCTTCTTTGGTTTGTTTGTTTGGGGTTTTTTTTTGCCAGATTTTGAGCAATAAGGACAGGAGTTACCTGACATGACAGTCAGTTCTCAAATAAAAAATAGTTAAGATTCATAAGTACTCTGAGACTCAAAATCATGGAAAAATGAGGCAATATATTTATAAGGTCTTGCTGTTTTACAGGTGCTAACATCCACTAAGTCCCTGCTGAAGTTGTTCCTTCGACAGCCAGGACTGGAAGCCCAGAGCGGGACCCACACTTGAAATCCTTGAGAGCTTCATGCAGATTGTTCATGCCTTCACTAAGATGTGACATGTAACATTAAATGTTTTTTCTCTGTTTCACAATTACAAAGATTAGATCTTCAAAAAATCCTTGGAAAGCTTTCATTTTGTGTGATTGTTTGAATACTGGAGTTTCACAGAAGGTGTACAATACCAAAAGACAGCACAAAAACTATACGAGCTACCAACACTGTACGTGCAAAGACTGTTGACATGCACAAACCTTTGTGAGTAAACCCATTTCGTAGCACAGAAGATGATGTGTTAGAGATGGGTTAGCAGCAGTACACATTTTAAGTGACTGTTAGGATCTCTATTTTATGAGTTGTTGCTTCAAATATTCAAGCATGTGCAAGACTTCTAAGCTGGAAGGATCTATCTCCATCTACTCACATCACTACGAAAACTCCACATTTCTCAGTAACAGTAAGAAAAGGTAAAGAGCAGAGTAGCCAAGGCTGGTCTTGGCAGCCAAACCACGTGTCAGAAACAGACATGATTCCAACTCTTGGAGAACTTGCCAGGGAAAAATTGAGGCCACAATAAAAAGAAACAATCTGGCATCTGAATTTCTGATGCCTGCAAAAAGGGAATGGAGGGAGTTTACAAAATACTGTGTCACTGACAGAGCACTGGATCTGCAAACACTTGTTTTGACTAATATTGTAACATTATTTCATACTACAGGAGACTTCACCCTTGGAAAAAAGCTGAGTGAATTAAAAAATAAACCAAAGCAAAAAACAAAAAATGTTGAAAATGTTGTTTCTATGAACATTTTCTGCACACGAAGAAAGTGTAAATATTTCTAAGTAAATAAATGAATTTTTAAGTCCTTCAAAAATTTGGGCCTGGCATCACTCTTTACTTTAAATTTTCTTTAGAAAACATAGTAGACTAAGCTATGGACATCTGTGTTTTGCCAATGTCCACATTCTAGGCCTTCAACAGCAGTATTATATGTCAGTCTGCTGGAAATTCTATTGTAATAGATGAGCCACAAAATAAGACTTCTAAAGTATAATTTAAAAAAAAAAAGTGAAAACCTACACAAGTACAAAAGTAGTGAAAAGGAAATTCAAATTGTAACTGCTCAGCAGTGGTAAATTTGTGACTGAGAAGTGATCCAGCATGGAGGGCAAGAAGGCTTAAATGCAGAAGGAGTTAAACAGGCTGGGAGAAAGAATGCCAGAGACAGAGTGACTCCCTGTTGTCTTGTAGCCATCCTGGAATATCAGCAAGCCCTCAGGGGCCACCTTTGGGCAGCAGAGCTGGGCTGAGCGATGGACCCAAGGGCAGGCTGAGGGGCGCCATGCAAACACTCAGAGGGTCGGTGCTGGGGCAGGTGTATATTAGGCATCTGCTAGTGAGGCATCTTTGCAAACTCCTTTTTGAACCACTTATTGCAGTAGGATTCTGCTCAACACATTGTTCTTTTTTTATATATATATTTAAGCACAAACGTGTTTAATTCGCCTCGAGGGGTACAATAAAAATTCCCCAACAGTAGTTTGATCAGTAGAAGACCACCACTTACTATTTTAAAGAAAGTTTGATTTTCTTCTGAGTCTTGCAGTTAGGCTTTGAAAATAAAATCTCTGTTCAGTCTGAAGGAATAACACGATTCCTCCTTTATGACAAAGTCCACACTCTAGTACAGTTAGTACGCTATGATCTGGCACATGATTTCTTCTCTCACTGATGACAAATATTAATTGTAGGAAAAATGAAAATTAATTATTTGATTAGAAGAATTTTAAGTGGATCATGATATTATTTTTCAAACACTTTCAGGCAGACTTTAAAGACTACAAAATAGACCACTATTTATATTCCAAGTGGATAACACACTGAGTGCTTACCACCCGCTGCCATTTACCACCCATTTACCTGGTCATGTTTTATGAGAGATTACAGTTTAGGAAACATTCAGTATTTTACAGTTTTCTATTCTGAAAAAGGATTTTGCTCTGAATATTACCTGATTTTCTGACTGAAACTGTACATTACTGCAAGTGTAGTTCTAACATGGTTTTAGCAGTGGCATTCCGAAGTCAGAGGAACTCGATCTTCACCACCGCTTTCTCCTACACATACCTCTCTACTGGCAAGTAACAGGGTAGGAAGATAAGGATCACAGGAACCTTTCAAAATCCTCATGAGTCTGGGTCTTCCAGGTTTCAGATTATTTTGTGTTATATTTATTCAACTTGAATGACTGAGAAAAGGAGACATATCCAACTTGAGGTGTTGTTTTCCAAATGTAGTTCTACATTCATTAAAGCCACAAAAATAATATAAATAATTATATATATATGGAATCAGGAAATCATAACACCTCTGCTACTGTCAAACAACAATACAGGTGTGAAAGATGAATCTAATTTTAAAAAAAATCTACTGATAAGCGGTTAAAGCATTCAACAAGATATGGATACATATAACTATGAAAAAACTATAAAAGCAAACATGTAAATATGAACGTCATATTCAGCATTTCCTAAGTAAGACATTGTGATCCATCATACTATCAGTTTACCAATACTAGTTCACTGGCAAATTTTTGACTCATGCCTTTCAACTTATAATGTTCAAGTATCCACAACCATGCACTGAAACTTGACATAATTTGATTCCACTCAACATACATTGTTAGCACCTGCGGCAGTATCTTAGAAACACATCCACTGGGACATTACAAAATTATATTAGAAACATCAAAACACAAACTACTCCCTTCAGTACCTCCATCACACATACGCTGTTTCCTGGAGGTGAGAGTTAGATCAGAGAATTCTCTGTTAGAATTTCTCAATCTGGACTGATTTAAGAATTGAATACCTAGAATATCTACAGGGAATACATTATTGTCCTTCCCAAGAAAAAAAATGTTGTGAAATTTCTAAGTAAGTAGTCACTGCAGAGATAGAGGAAGAAGGAAAGCAATCTTTGCCATGGTAGATATTTTTTTCCCCTGAAAACATGACACAAGATGGTGAAAAAAAGCTTACTTTCTACCACAGTATCTTAAGGACAACAGAGATCAAGTTCAGCATAACTGTGAATCCATCCCTTACCCATTGCTCAAAATTTGGGGCAGTCTGACTGGATATCTACCACTTATGGGCTACAGCAAGCTAGCAAATAGATGTAGACAATTTGCAAAGGGTTCAAAAGTAACAACCATTCATTGCAGACAGCATAGAAATGTTCATATTGGTACTTGCACATCAATCATCTTTTTGCCCAGTCTCTATCTCTTAAATTCTTTGTTTTCCTGTCCAAGTAACATGAATCAGGACAGAGTAAAGCACAGATATACAACATAAGAATGATCTATGAGATAAACACAGTTCACAAAAGTCAAAACAAGTTTACACTCGAGTACAGATGAGGTTTTTTGAGCCCTTGGGGAGGAAAGAGAAAAAGGGAAAGAAGTCATCATGCCCCAAAGCACATTAACAATAGACAAGGATTAGATGGTAATAAGTGATGTTTTGTAAAAGAAACATACATTTCCTAACATATCTTAAAGGCTTCTTCAGGAGAGTGCTATAGTTACCTTTAACCTGTCACCTGTGCCTAGGACATCTGTGCCTAGGACTTATTTATCGCAATATACAATGTAAGTTTCACCCAGATGAAAAAAGTACATTGATAACCTGTAACAGTAACAGTGGGGCTATCAAATACAAACAAAGGTTTGGTAGCTGATTCATCTGTCATTGAATTCCTTCTGTACTTCATTTTACTTAATTACTTACTGAAGTCAGAATAACATTTTACAGCATTGTGCCATGAGCAAAACCCTGTCACAGTCCTCTTTCTTGTCCAAGGCTCATCACTGTCATCCAGACCTTCCGAAAGTACATTAGCAAATAAGACCACAAACCACTGTGGCTCTGTTTCTCCTGTTTTACAGAGAAAGAAACATATTCAGTGACATACATTTACATTTACAGATATGTTTTATGTAACTGTAAACAAAGTAAAATCGTGTGTTAGTATTTGCAAACAAGTTTTATGATCATCCCTCCTTTCTACAAGAGATCTTAACTACTAGAGGACATGTCTATTCTGTGGAAAAGCATACTCTGAAACAGATTTTGCTTGAGGACAGAAGTGTAATCACTGCAGGGTACAGTAGAGCTCCAGAGCACACTGACATGGTGCAACTGAAAAACAGCCCTACAAATTCCACGTTCAAGCTGATAAAACTAAGAGTTACTGCAATACACCTTGTCAGTTGGAGGGCAGAGCTCAGCAACCTCCAGTGTGCTCCACTGCATTCAGATACTCCTGAAAGCACTAAGTTTTGAGGGGCTATTTCACCCTTGAAAATTAAAATCAATCATCTTGATGTTTTTTAAAAAAAATGTTACCGCTGGCTCAGAAAAACAGAGCAGTCGTTTTTCACTGCAGGCATATAAATTCCCTAAGCGCAGAAACTAGCTAAAATTCTAAATGTCTTTTTCTCCTCATATTTATTTTTTGTCAAGTGGGACAAGTGAGTAATTCTTGTTTGTTACACAGTTCTGTATCTGAGTCCTCCAAACAAGGCAAAATGAAAAGACTGGTACATAGAAAGGAAATAAAGAGACCAGTTGTATTCAAACTATGCAGCATATCACTGTTGAATGAATATTCAGCTCATTCTTTCTAAAGCTCTTATTCAATATTTATTTAGGCAAAGCTCCCATTGATTTCCCTAGGAGCTTTAGTTGAATAAGGACTTCGAGACGCACTGTCATTTTTCATTGATTTAAAAAACAAAAAAATCTTAGTTACTAAAGATTGGGGTTTTTCCTAAAAAAAGAATGGTAAGTAAGTCTCACCATGATTACAAAACTATTGTAAACTAGACTGCTGCATAGTAGATAGGCATCCTGTCATTGATTGGGAAAAGACATTACAGTGAGAGCCACAATTTGCTGGCTTGGAGCATAAAAGGGCTCCTATCCTGTATAACAGTCAGTCTATAACCATCATTAGATGTTGGAGAGTAGAAAGGCTTTAAAGTAACCATAAATGTACCAAGATACATTTATCTGTTTTATTACTCTCTTATGAAAAGAAATGCTGTAGTATTCTGTTGATTTTGTTCATAATAGTCTCTTTTCACTCTACGCTTTCTTTCGAAGCAAAAAAAATACACGTTTTGACAAGACTGGGGTTAAAATGGAGCTTTAATCATGGTTTGTCGAAGGGGTGGAAAGATCAGACTGTCTCAGTGGGTAGAATGAGCAATTCCAGCTTATTTAAGTTAATGAGATTTTCACTTTACCAGGATATTGCGTATGGTCAAAATACCTGTATATTCCATCCTTTCAGGAGTGAAAGATGATCTTACTGGTAAGACATTTCCAGCTCCTCACTTAGTCCCTATATTTAGTCTAGGACTATCAATAACAGCAGCCTTATCCCTCGGGAAATCAAGGAGAACCCACTAAGCCAAACACAAACAAGGGAGACTCGGAGCTTCAACATGAAACACAAATGCCTTGGGTATAGCCAGTGATTACTCTACAAGGCAGCCAGTATGGCTTGCTGTACTTTTTTCTAACATTAATTTAGAGTGGGATATTTTGATGGAACTGGAACCTGTCTTAAGTAAGTTTTTATGTCTACAAAGCCTACAGCTGACTTAATTATCTAGACTCAGTAATAATCAGTAATGAGACAAATAGCACTTCTACACTGCAATTCGCCTTATACTAGGTAACTGACCTTGTATGCGATTTCTTCCTTCCATCTTCTGCATGACTTCTTCTTATAAGAACTACTTTTTCTCTCTTACAACTAAACAGGGACATCACTAGCTAGAAGCAAACATCCAAGTTTCAGATTTTTAATTTTAGACAGATAAATCCCAATTTTTCTGTCTCTGCAGAAACCAGCAGGGTTCATCGTATATCTCAAAAGTAAGGCATATAATAAATTGCTAATAAATGAAGGAGTGAAAATTCAGGAAAGATTTCCGTTCTGCAGCTCCTACATAGTTATTTCTAATTCAAAATATCTTTCAGTTTCAAATTATTACTTTCTTATTATATATATGCATAGCAGTCATTATATGACCTCTACCACAATTGGTAATCCTGAAGAAAAAAACTTTCCCCTCTCCTCTCCTCAAAACTTTCAGATAATTACATAATTTCCATGTTGAGCATATCCAGGCTCATGTAATAGGGGATATAGCACAATGCTGCAGGTGAATTAACCAAAATGATTCAGGCTTCCTGTATGCAACTCAATCTGTGTACAGCATCACTTCTATAGTGCGTGTTACCCTCTGAAGGAAGGTCTTATCCTTGCTGTTTTGTTCAAAACCCTTCTCTAATAATAACTTACTCTGTTTGTTCTCCTAGTGAGGTTGTTTATTAGTTTATATGGCATCTGAGTAATAATATTTTTTGTACCCTGTTTAACCACATACCTTATGAGACTTCATTTTGGTTGTTGTTTAGAATTTCCTTTAAAGGTCTATTTTCACAATAACTCTGAACAGGTTAACCAGATACAGCTGAGGATTTTTCGTGGCAAATTTTAAACATAATTGGGAAAAAATCTTTATAAAATCATATTTTTAGGAACAACTTAGGTTTTGAACAACACTTTCTATTTAGATTTAAAAGTGGACAGATAAACACCTGAAAAAGAGCAAGATCTTCTTTAGCTATCAACTGAATAAATAATGTTACTAAGTAATAAGAATAAATTCAAATATTCCAACATGCTGTTTCTAATCTATTTTCCCTCAAGACCACATATGTAAATATGTTAATTGCTAAAAAATTGTTATAGAAACAAACAGGCACTCTAACAGCAAGGAACAAGCAATAGCTTATTATTGAGCATAACCAAGTAACGAGATCTACTTAATAAAAAAGTAATTAGACCCACTACCCAGCTGGAGACATTTCCTAACCATATTTTTTCTCTATCCTTTGAGATGTAAAGCCCTAGAGGTATTTTTCTTCACTGGTCAATTAAGTGAATATGGTATTTAAATAATAATTCTGTAGTTACCAATTTTAATCTACTTAAAATATTAGAAGTTTCCAGGATTTCAATCACTTTTCAAATTATTGCACTGAAAAGACTCATTAAGTAGAATATAAATAGTATTATTTTTACCTACCAGTCCACACATTTTGTTTACTAAAAAATAGCATCGAAATTTGTAATAAACACTGAAAACTGTCTTCTGAAAAGTAAAATAATTGGACACCAACCCTCCTCTGCATTTGACAGATTTAACTCAAGGTTACTGGCATAGGCTTCAACTGATAGAAGGAGACATACAGAGTATTCCTTTGACAAACATTAGTCTGTAATGCTATACTTGCACATATGTAAAACACAAACACACAACAGATAGGTAAGCATGATTAAATACATAATACATTGCAGAGTTAAAATTTCAGTTAACCACAACTGGTTAAATCCTAGCATTAAAGCTGCATTAATTTTTACAAACAAATAAAGCAAAACCATTTTCATCATGACAATGTACTGTACCTCCTATACATTTTATGTTATTTTCAAGTTTAGATAGACAGCTTTTGTCATAATGACATTTATGTAACATATGCTAGTATACTGAGACAGACATCTCTTTTTTCAGTTTTAATCCAGAAGTCATGCACAGGACTGACTGCCAAAGCCACAAGTTGTAGGTTACAAAAAGTATCTTATATTCAAGAATTACCAGGTCAATCTACCAAAACATTTAACCTTAGTCATATTTAACAGTGCAAAAACTAAGCAATTGTACAGAAACTTGTAAAATCAATGTTATCACTATTGTTTTGGTTTTCCTTCCCTCCTCATAAAACAACTGAAAACTGAGAGGGAAGAGCAAATTTTAAATTTTCACTTCAGAAACCTCTCAAAGTTAATGCGTAATTCTGGAGTCACTGACAGTCCTGACTAATCTTAATATTTGGTATTTCTTTATCATTCTTCACAAATTGCCTGATGTGTTCTAGGAAGGAGAGCCCTTTGAATTAGTGGTGGATCTCACTGCCCCCACCTCTGTTATTACCTTGTTACGTGAGAGCATAAAACAGTACCGAGAAGCAGTTCTAACTCTCCCACAAAACAGAGCTCTAATCCTGTGCAATACTGCACACTAAACTCTCAAACTAGCAAGTAGCACCAAAGCACAGGGTCATTTTGAGGGAAAAGAAAATAAATAATTGAAAGATGTAATGTTTCTTGAGCATTCAAATGTTCTTTGATTTGCTTGTTTGGGATGGGGAGGCAGTGGGAGTGAGAAGGGATGGGGGAGAGATTTGACCTATTTTTTCCCAGCTAAACTTGTTAGAAGCTATGAAATTGTGACTGTTGAAATTCTTACAGAAGATGAACCAGTAGGCAGAATACTGGCAAATATATCATATGAGATATATTAATATATGGCAAACTGTTGTTTTCTACTGCAGCACAGGAGTGTTTGGAAAAAAATACTAAACTTGAGCATTGTACCTTATATACAATGATAGAAGTGTACATGATTTTGTAAGACATGGGTAATTAGATACAACATCTTAGTTAAAGGTTGTCTTTCTTGTGGACAAACATAGACGTACACTTACCTCTACTTATTATGTAAGAAAGAAAGCCGAATGGCCATGACTGAAGAATTATCAAGATGTGAAGAAGTTAGTGATTACTCTGGAACTCCTGACTGGTACTAAACAATAACGCGGTAGATCCTAACACATAATGTTAATGTTACTACTAGCAATGACAACATACTTTACATATAACCTACTGCATTTTCTTTTTATGGTTGATTCTATCCCACTTCAAGAATGTCATTACTTGTCTGTCACTATCCATCAATCATGACCAAATTTACTCCATCCATCCTGCTCACCGAGCCCAGGGACAAATATGTGCATGGGAATTGGAAAGCCTAGAGCAATGGGATGCAAATTGTTGATTATACTGAATGTAATCAACCCAAGGCCTTTCTGTGAATTCTCAACCTTGAAAATCTGAAATACATTTTGATAGATTTTTTTCATTGGCATTTTTTAGATTTGATGTTGATACAAGCTTTGATGTTACTGTACTAAAAACATGCAAAACATACTAGAGATGTTTTATTCATGTAAATAATTGCCCAGAGATGGCCTGATCTCTGATGGGGTCTTCATTGCTACCTCAGAGCAGAAATAGATAATAATAAACAGAAGATAAATATTAATGAGGCTAAAAGAAAATTAACAGAGTTTCTTCTTTCTCCTCTCCTATAGTTCACATCAGCAACAAACTAATGGCAAAAGAATTACATTTTAATTCAAATTGTTTGTGATAAACAGCATTTCAGAATATTTTAATGCGATTCTATAAAGTTGTCAGATAGTCTACAGAACTGTTTGGTACCAACGATTAACGTCAGAATGAAATTATTTTCTAAAGTAAGATAAAATATTTTCCTTGTAGCAAGTAACCCTTCCCTGAGGATATTACTTGTACAATGACTTGCACCTGATAATATAATCAAGGTATGTGATAACTCAGTCCTATATTTGAAAACTTCAGCATCATTAACACTCATTCTCTGTCAGCTTTAGAGTAGGTCTTCTATTGTAGCATTAGCAAGAAATCCCTGATATTTAAAAATAAAAAAAAGTAATAATAATAATAATAATAATAATAAAAAACATTACTGCATTTATAGTAATTATGATAATTGCAGTACAAATATGAAAATCTGAATTGATAAAAGCTTCTGTAAAACTGGAGAGTTTTAACAAAGAGAAGTAGGTATAAAGAGGTGAGAATTTACATGGAAAGTCCATAATTTGTTCCCTTTATTTCCATTCACTGTCAAAATTAACCTTAACAATTTTTAGTCACAGTTAAGTTGTTGTGTGTAGAGGGTTTAATTATGTTTTGTGCAACACTTCAGTTTTAGAACATTTAAACAAAAAGAAAGTACTGCAGCTATTAGAGTACCAATTTCTGGCAAGTTCTCAAGGGCTGATTTAGTAACTTGCTGATTTACAGCTGTAGAGACAGTTACCAATAAAATAAAAATGTTTCCTACCTCCAGTGAAAAAACCTTACAGGAGTACTTGCTTTAATCCTTCATTTAAAACTCACACTTGACCTTATACAGTTAACTTACTCAGGGCTGTGCACCTCAAACTTTTCAATCACTTTGGAAGTGCAATTCTTCTGGAGAAAGAAAGCATAGGAAAGCACGAAGCAGCGCTACTACAGAACTTTGAAAAAAAATTGAGTTTCCAGCAGCAATTATTACCTTTCTTGGTTGGAAGTGTCAACACTATTTTTTGGGGGAGGGGATGAACAAACAAACAAACCAACAAATGAATAAATAACAACTCAGAAATAAACTTTCATATTCTGGATTATAGAGTCTGTCCCCTTCAGATAACCTAAGAACTTCAAAATCATTTTACTCAGAAAAAGGAATAGTGTGAGTCCTTTAAGACAGAAACAATTCTGAACACATCAATTTTTGATCCAAGAAATTTTCTTTATGCAACTGACTTAGTAACATTAGCATTGACACTTCAAGGTGAAGCGTAAAGGTCTTAACTTTGGCAGCCGGTCTGAACAAGGACAAAGCAAAACTTAGGCATTCATGATCTGATATTAAAGAAAGAACCATAAAATTAAAAGAAGAAAAATAGTTTAATTTAAAGGAAGAATTAAAAGCCATCTTATTTTCTTTGATGATTGGCAGCCTACTGGACAATGTAGCCATCAAAATTCATGCAAGAAAAGCAAACTTTAACTGGTTTTGTAAACGTATTTGAATACATTAATATCAATAGTGGAACCACCTACTGAAAAGGATTTCAATTCCTGGTCAACTTTTCAAGAAGAAAGGAGTAAAGTAAGTTCAAGTGAGTAGATAATGGCTGCTGCATGTATCTGTTGTAATCAGTAATTATGAAAAGCCTTTTCTCCTGAGGTCATTTTATGAAACCTAACACACTAACCAAATCTATACCTGATACTTGAGATGGAAGCTGTCACTTTTAAAACAAACTAACATTCCCACAGAAATGTTCACTTCTGAAATAGTATATATAATTAAAAAATGGGATTTTTTTTTTCCAGGTTAGATATTTAAAAGGAATAATATGCATTAAATTGGCCAAGTTCTCTTCACGTTAGCACTCACTCCTTCTTAATTTAAATAATTTGATTTACGCTTCCGACAATCAGGTTCCTTGCCTCTAGCATGGGGAGACTTCTTACTTTTTCAGTTCAGATGAGTGTCTTGACATAGCAGTTAGAACTTATTCATAAATAAAAATACCATACATTTATAAATACTAGTGTATATTTGAAAAATCTGTTCATTCCAGTCACTCATTTGATACTGTAATTGAGTTGGCTTGGTTTTGAGAAGTATTTGAGAAAGCCAGTAGTAAATGTATTTCATACCTGATTTGTTTTATCCTTCATAATTCTGTACTGAGAAGAAGCTTGAGCCTTTTCCTCAAACCTTGATTCCTAAATTGTAAGAGTGACCTCTAGTGCTTTACTGCTTTGCAAGTCTTTTTTGCAATGGTTTTAATATGCTTCCCTGTAAGAAACTGATTTAGTTTTGTGCATAGTGCCAAATGCTATTAATGTGCAATTCAATTATCATGGTCTTGTGAAAATGGATGTATTCATAAACTGTACAATGCAGAATGATGAAGAGAATTAAAGCTGTGGCTGGATTGCAGCAGGGTGTTTAACAAGAGGAACTTAGTATTCATGTTTAGGGCTACACTATGCACTTGAGGATCAAATGAGATATCATTACTGAATGACAGCACAAGATCATTTTGGTGCTGCAATGTGAATGTCTGGCTCATGGGAGCATGTTTAGTTTACAAACCATCCATATGCAAAACCCTAGGCTATAGACCCACAGAGCACTTCAAACTTCTCTGCCATTGCTCAAATGTTTCCAGGGAGCTGTCCCCTGCCACTGGGCTGTATGGTTATTCCTGAACATTCCTCCTTGCTTTGGCATGCACTTTCTTCCCATAGAGGCATTGCTCCTGCCCTCCCTATTCTTGTGATGAACAACCTTCCTTAACAGGAAGGGGAGAAAATATGCTCAGTTCAGGTTATGAGCATCTGGCATTTAGGCTACTGTTCTACCACATGTATGCAGAATGAAATCCTTCAGCTTGCTGAAGCCGAATTGAATGGAACAAGAAAAGCTCAGAACTATTATCGAATTATAAAACCCCTGAAATTTAGTTTCTTGATAAGTTTTTTTCTTTTTATTGAATTTGAAGACAATTAATCCTATTCAACACTGGAAACAGAGATTTTTCAGGTATATATCAGATTTGCTTCCTAGAGAGCAAATTGTCTTTAAAACTGTAATCACTATCTTTCTTTTGCAATACCACCCTACTGGCTAACTATGAATTACTAATTTTTTTAAAAACTTTCTGCTGGAATTGATAGCGTTCTCTTCTTTAGTCATGCATGAACAATACTCCCTAAGCAATCAATGCAGAGACTGTAAAGTCTTGCTATCCACATTTTTCCTTGTTATATTTGTACTGCTCTTGAACTGCACGGTAATGTCCATTAGAGTTATTTGATTGCCAGCTTAATTTAGGAGATGCAGATACCAGCTTTCAAAATTATAAATTGCTAAAAACGAAGCTGAAACACAACACACAATAGAAAATCTGCAAGTAATTTCCACATAAGACACAATTCCTTGGAAAATGATGCACTTACAAACAGAAAACAAAAATGAAAATGGGGCTGAACGTGCATCCCTTAGTAAAATGCTGCTTTCAGATACTCTTAGACTGTAGGCTTTATAAACAATATTCTGTACATAGACTCGTGTCAAAAATCTATAGAAGGATTTTAGAACATTTTCAGCCTAGCAAGTTGCTGTCGTGATTTCAAAGCAGTAAGCATTTGTCTCAAAAATAATATTTATTCTAAATGCAAATAAAATATCCCAGAAGTTTTCAAAACACTCCAGATGATTGAGTTTTAAATCATATGCAATACTTACCTTTATTCCCTGCCACTGCCGTGTGCCAGTTATGAAGAGACAGGAGAAACAGCAGCTTCAAGAAGATTTCAGTGACAGAATCCATGTTCACATTCACTGAGGCACCCAAAAGAACCAGAGTATTAGGAAACAGCTGCTCTGTACTTGAGTCCTGTTCGTGCTGCTTCTCACTGCCTCTCTCTGCCTCTTCTGGCAGTGCTTCCCAGGGAACAGGCACCTCAGTCAGATGCACTCCGCATCCCCTCTCACATACGCACGCACCTCCAAATCCGCTTTTCCCTCTAACAGCAGCAATCCCTGAAGAGCGGCAGCGAGAACCTCTCCTTCAGTTTCGCAGAATCACTCAGGGCGAAACTGCCAGGCTCCCCGGCACCGCTCGGTGACTGAAGCCTGGCGCTCGCCGCGCGCCCTGGACACCCCTTGTGGTGACAGGTAGGAAATGTGGGGCTCTGGCGAAAGGCAGACAATGAGGCAGAGCAGCCAGCACATGAGCACTGAGACGCAGCCGCTTGGTGGGTGCTCGCCCTGGCCAGCTCTTTGTCATTATCTTGTTCTCTTTCTTTTGTTGTTGTTGTTTTGTTTTGTTTGGGGTTTTGTTTGTTTGTTTGTTTTGGTTTGGATTTTTGTTTTTTTGGGTTTTGGGGGTTGGGCTTTTTCTTTTTTTTGGGGGGGGGGGGGGGACCATTAGCTGTGCATGCTGCCATTCCTTGTGTTTTTTTTCGGCATGGTAATTTTTTACACTTTCAGCTGCAAAAGCGTTCCAAGTTCTGCATTTTTGAATGAACACGGTTTGCCTTGTAGTAGAGAACCTCAGCTTACAAGTGAAAAGAGTGGTCTACCTTTACTTATGAAGCGAGCGTAGGACCGAATAATTGGCTGCACCTCAGAAAAAATGCACCATGAGTGTCCCTGATCCGGTCTGTTGATATTAATACTGACATTAAAAGATTACATTCTCAACTCCTAAAAGTAAACACTTTACTTCTACAAACATAGGACTGTGCCAAGCTTCCCCAAAAAACTTTAGCCCTGAAACACCCACACAGAACTTGTTTTGCTTTCTATACTTTTGCAAAGAGGAAACTGTTTTTAAACTGTCCTAATGTTTGTACTTAGGTTACAGTGGGAAAGAGCTTCATTTGGGCTAGAGCTTCAGAGGAAATTTAGGTCATTATATTTAAACTATATCCTAAAAGAGTTTTTGCAAAACAGGCTAAATTGCTGTCTATGTTAACTAGAGAAAAGTTAGAGTCCTCAAGTATGAGGAATAACCTGCTTATTAGCAAACTCCTGACATTAATGAGGGCAAAGGCTGGCTAAAGGACCACATCAGTGGCTCCATCACTGTTACTTTGGGAGGGCTTCCACTGTACAGACTGTCTTTATATTTTGGCAGAAATTACTACGGCAATGCACTACAAAAGGACATTCCTAGTTACTGTGAGTTGCATAAACAGCAGACTTAGCAATTACAAATTCAGCCCAGTGGCCCAAACTTTGTCTTCCTAATTCATGTGTACTGTTTAGGAGCTCAGATATACCAACAGATTTTTCCATCCAAAATTATTCTGGTGTCTGTGGGTCAGACACTAGGCAGCATACTGCTAAGTTTCCTTCTTGCATGTCACAGATGCTATGGAATGTAATGTAAATTGCCATGCAGAACTGTTTGGTGTCAGGAACAACTGTGGCACAGAGGTGAAATGTGAATTAAGTCCCAGAAGCTTCCGAACTTTAGTCGCTTATTTAAATCAACTTCCTTGGCCCTTGAAGGATGCTCTGATTCAACCGGAAGGAAGAGTAAGCTGTGTTTTGGTTTCATGCTACCTCAGCCAGGCTTATTTAGGTTTTACAAAAATATATTCAAGGATTGGCCAAAACTTCAAAAATAAAAATGCTATACAATACAAAAAATTCTGAAAGGTGCTTAATGCAGCCTTTGGTTACATTCTTTTTAAAATATCAAATATGCATGATTAAGATTAAAAAGACCTTTTTTTAAATGATCATACTGGGCAGAAGGATGCAGGGAAGTTAAAACAATCTATTGTGCATCTGGTCTACCTCTCCTCCATATCAGCTTCTAATTGTATGAAAAAGGCATGGAGAAACTGTATTAAAGATTATGTGGATCATAACCTGCTTTCTAGCTCTTCTAAATCTTCCATTAAATTCTAAACTCTATTTCCAGAATTTAGTACAACTATAGAGTAACTTGTCCATAAGCTGGATTTCTTTGTCATACAGTTCCTTGAGTTAATATTGACCTTCCAACTAAATTAATTTGAGCATAAAAATGTTCCTTGTGCTGCATCTCATCTCTAAAGAATATCCCATGAGATGTCCCTGGACTCTGCAGCTAGACAAAATTTCACGTTTAAAAATAGGACAAATATCACATAAAATCTTGGCAAGGACTTTCTATGAAGTGATGTTCTTTAGGATTACCTCTAAGAACCCCAGGGCTTTGAATTAGGAAGAATTATTATTCTGGTAATGTAATGCAAATTCAGTAAAAAGGCCAGTGCCATTGTGAGTAAATATTTGTCTTATTAAATAGCTTACAGTCACCAAAAAGGAACATCTGACAGAGAAAGGTCATAGGATTTTTTTTTTTTTTTTTCTTTTTTGGCTGAATTACAAGTAAATATACGGATGGATATAATGTACTTTTATAATTACAGAAAAGCCAGTCTTAAAACAAAATAATATGCTGAAATATGTATATATGTTTGTGTGTGGATGGACAGAATTACCAAAATCTATACAACAGTGTGTATCCGGAATGTCATTATAATAATTTTCATTATCCAGGGGTGAATCTATGGTATCTAGAAAGTGCATAAAATAGCATAGCTTGACTCACCCAGAATATTGCAACCTCCTCTCTGCTTTTGTGTCATAACATATCTCCCTCCTGCATCCATGAAACACTTCTGCTCACATAATCTTATCTCTCTGTCCCAGCATCTCATTTCCCATTTCTCTTCCATACAATGTCCAGGTTTGTCATTAACTTCTGAGCTCCTCTTTGTGGAACTTGGGCAAGTCTTTCTCATTTCTGTTTGGCTGCACAGCTTTTTACAAGTGTCTTTTCCTATTGCCCTCTTTCATTTCCCTCAGTCTTTCAGTGTTTTGTTTTCTTTCTCATATCTTGTTTTTGGTGTTTCTGCTGCATACCAAAATTCTTATTCATTTTATTTCTCTTTGAAATGTAACATTTTGTCCATTTGGTTTGATGGAGGGTCTTTCCCAGTGGATCTGTATGTATGTATTATTTAAAAAGACTGCAAATTCCCCAGAACGACTATGTCTTGTTACAGTTTCATCCTCACAGTTGAAACATCTGCAAAATTTGGTTGTGCAAAACTTGAATCATTTGATTTGGGTGTAGCCAGCCTTCATTTACAAATGAAGGACTTTGTAATGAAGTCCTTTTTCTTAGCAGACTCAAACCAATAGAAAAATAATTCTTCTTTAAAACTATTCTTACTGTGGCTTTTTGTCTATAAAGAGGAAGAACTTCTAAATTAATGCTTACCATACTCCTTTTACTACTGAGATCTGCTTATTAATTGTAAAACAATTGTAAAAGATGATAAAGACATAGGACAGTTATAAGCTATAGGCCAGGGAATGCACTTTCCTCTGCCTCTGGCAGGAAGACAACTTCACAAAGAACTATTATTTTCATTTTCAGTGTATCATAGTTCTTCACTACACTTTATTGAATGAAAATAGATGTAATAAATGAATATTTGCTTGCAAAGCACAGGAATAGAAGTAAGCAAAGTCAACAGCATCCATACTGGCTGGCTGACAATATTTACTTTAATCATCCCCGGTAAATTCCTCATTCCCCATGAAGTCCTCAGAAACCATCAACCAAACTGAAAATTAGCTATTTACTTATTACCTTCTGCATCTGACTTTTCACTAATCCAGCTCCATCAAGCCAACATTTTGTATGTCCAAGCAGCTGTGCCACTTTATCCTTATTTCAGGAGACTAGAAAGAAAGAGATACAAATTTTAAACATTTAAGTTCTTTTTATCCTATTTATTTCCGTTTTCTTGATCTCCTCATCGGCCTCAGGGCCCTGGTTAACCCTCCTTCTAGTGCCACCTGCTGCAGTTCTATTGGTATTACAGGTTTCTCTTTACAGCATCTAGTCATGTAATGCAGCTGGAGAATATATCTTTTTAATGCAAACTGAACTCTTTCAAGATCATGTAAAATCTGCTTCCCAACACTATTAGCAACCCTGCAGAAAAACACTGCTGTAATTGTCTGCAGAGACTGCAGAGAGCAGAAATGCACAAAGACAAATGTAAACCAAAAATAAATGAACAGAGCCACATTATGCCGGGTACACTAATGATGAGATTTGGAATGTTTTTTAGCCACTCATAAGACAAATTCATATTCATAAAATTCATATTCACCTACTACTATTATGCATATTGTTTTTAATCAGAGATCTCTATAATAGGGATGGCATAGAGTAAAAAATGCTTGTCAGAAATTAAGGCAGCATAACTACTAGTCTTAACATTTTTTTTTTTTTTTTCCAGTAGGGGCAGAATAGTACAGTTTGTCTTCTGATTGCAAAGCTGCAAGTTTCCATTCAGGTTGTATTTGTTAAAAAGGAAAAAAAAAGTTATCTATGTACAGCACATTTTACAAATTATTGCAGATAAATATGACTTCATTAGGGATTTAAAACATATTTCTTTCTCAAGTGAGAGACAGAACCCAGAACAGAGCTGACATGGCTCCATGCACCCACAGGAGAAGAATTCACTCCCTTAACACTGTTGTAAATGTGGGTTTGAAAGATGGAACAAGATGTGTGGCTGCACAGACAGTTTATCTGCAGCCGCTGTCTGATCATTCAGATTTCTCAATTGAAAGGATGCAGTGAAAATCCTGGAGGTACCTTTTTTGAGGTTTTGTGAACATACTTCCTTTCAGCCCTTGTGAATCTTCTCATTTCACAGTCAGCATTTTATTCCTTCCGCAGTGGACACTGTGTATCGTGGCTCCCAACACAGGAAGTCACAATTTCAATACAGGGCACTGGAGAATGAATTTATGCATCTTTTAATACATGTTTTTAACAAGTCTCACATGTGAAGGGGGTAATTTGTAAAAGGATAACATAAAAAGTAATTTGTAGAAATAGAAGAAATGGGGGTATAATAAAAGTAAGTAAGAAAACAGTCTTGCAGGACTTGATATTCAGCTACTTTGGTGGCTTTGTTCCCAAGTGGAGTGTGTCTGGAAGGACAGAATTAAATGCATGGAGATTGAAAGGGGACAGTGAAGTCATAAAACATAACAGGGATTTACCAAATGCAGATCATTGTACACTAAGTTGATAGGTCTTTTTGATATCTGAGTCATTCCTAAAGGAAAGAAATATAGATTCTTGGCATAGAATGCATATGACTATGATATAGTTACGATGTTTCTTTGATAATGTAAAAAACATGGATTATAGCAAAGAGTAGGTGCAAGGAATAAGAGGGAAAGATGGTAATGGAAGGGGCAAAAAGGTATGAAGGTATCATTTAAGTACAAGCATTGTTTAATACATTCAGTTAAGGCTACAGTGCAAATAGAAGGAACAGGCTTGTCGGGCTGGTGGTTTGTGAGATGTTTAGGAGAATATAGTGAGTGTAGGTAAGGTCTATAGTACTGTACACAAGCACAGGATGACCTTCCTGAAGAATAAAAGTTAAACAATATACAGTAGTAAAATATGCAGAATGTCCATTATCTAAGGCTGATAATGATAACATCAGCTGTAGGGTAGTTCTTTAGTTGGAAGCACATAGCAATAGAAAGGTCCTAGCTGAATCAGCCAATTATAAGCTGAATATAAGCTTCCAGTGTGTTTGAGCCAAAAACCCCCCCCACCAATTATAACACATACCATGGAGATATTTGTAGTGGGAATGCAGTATAATAGTATAGGAAGGAAGGTTTCTGAGATGGGAATGGAGTGAGAGCCAAAAGGCCTGACAAGAAATCAACAAAGGATCCAGAGATGGCCTCTCTCTGTTTTTGTACTGTTGTGCTATGGTTTAGAAATGTGGATTTGAAAATCTTCAGGGGTGATAAAGAGCCGAGAACCCAAGATCCATGCCCTGGATTGTGACTCCAAACACCAGACATTCTGGAAAACTTTTCAAATAATGAAATAACTCCTGCTCCATTTTCTAAAGGAGACAATTAAATCTTGGAGAAGGCTCTGGGCTGTGACTTCCGTTTGATATAGGCATGGCCATCTGGCTCAGAATTAATCTGTGAAGGCTTCAATAGAAATAGTGTATTAAGATTATTCCCTTACTTTAGTGCTCCATGCAGACTAGCTTAGGTCATTGCCCACTGAGTGTTTAGGTTGGTGCAATTCTCATTCACAGCTAGCTTTCCCTGGGCATCAGACAAGGAGCTTAACTGCCTGGCTGAAATATGGAGATTTCAGGCACCTGAAAGTCAGGTGTAGAGTTGCTTGCTCTCATCATGCCCAAGGATATGGCTACACAGACTGATGCAAATAAGAGTACAAAGCATCCAGCCTGGAGCTATCTTGTGTCGGTCTACTCAATGTATGAGAAATGCATCTCAGGTCTGTCTGTACCTGTTGAAGAAGATAGTGCCTGGTTTTCTTTGTATATTAAGCTTAGATTTCATTGCCAAGAAAGCAGAGTCACGAAACTGATTCCATAATGAACCTGGGTTTTATTCTTTTACGCAAAAGACAACCCTCCTTGAAGTAGAAATATTAGAAAGGTAAACACAAATAAGTTTTTTATGTAAAATTTGTTTAGGCCATATGAAAAAATGGAAGCACTATTAGAATTCAGTTATATGTAATGGTTTCATGTTCAAAATCTGTCAATTCAGTGGAAAGCAGACAAGGGTACAGTTGCTATATAATAGAAGATGTAACTTACACAAGCCTGATTTCCTTAATGTTAGGAGAAAAAGCCATGTAATATGGATTCTCTCTCTTAATTTCTGTGAAATTGTTTATTTGCCAACAGAATTTGTGACCGCATTAGGATACAAATCTGGTGCTTTGTTGAAGCAATGTGTAACAGAGAGATAATATGAAAGAAGAAAGGCAGTAAACACACTTGTGCAAGTTGAACAAGGTCAAAAATATGGGACTTAGCATTTTCAAAAATGTGAATGTCTCTAAAGTGAACAGGCAGGTCTCACCTGCATTGTCAGCACTTAGAGTAAGCTGCAAATAACCAATGTTTCATTGATCTGGACTACATTTTACAGACCAGGGGCAGACTCTACATACTGTAGGTTAACTGTTGCTGACGTTGTTCAATGTGTTAAGACATACACACAATTCTCTGAAGGGAAATTATTTTGTTCTGTTTTGTTTTTGTTTTTTTTCCTTTAGGTATTATTTTGTAGGCACTTCTCCCCATCCATATCAAGAAACAATCAAGCTCTTGCAAAGGCTGTTTCATTCTGAATGTAAAATGAGCAATTGTCTTGTATGATTCTCTTTTATATAAAACCAAAAAGAATAAATTCTTCTTGTGCTTTTTTATTATTACAGACATGTCTGGACAAATTCACTCACTTATTTAGGCTACCCTTTTTGCTGAATACTGCATCAAGAACCCAGACCAGCTCTTGTCTGAGAGTGAGAGATCCATAGGAATTATGTATTTCTATGTTTGATCTCCAGGGAAATCTCATGAGATACAGCATCTCAAAGTCCTGGGATGACAAACAAGATGCTAATGAATCAGAGGTGCCTAGCAGCTTTACCCAGCTATTATTCTATCCTTTTTCCACTTACTGCCAGCAAGGCTTTTCCCACAAGAGAAGCAAAACAACAAAAAAGGCAGTAACCAGTCGGCTTAATACACAGTATCATGTGGTATTGCCGTTTGCCCTAGTGCTCAATACTTAGCCTCTGCACGCTCATCTTTGCCCTCATCCTGAAGGAAGTACCTGTCTTTATATACAAATAGCTCATGCTATGCTGCCACTGCAGTTTGCTTAAAGCAGCATTAACTTCTGGCTCCAAACATTGGTGTTCTTTGAGGCAAGCACTAATATGCAACCTGGAAGACAGCAGCAGAGCATCCACTAAGCCTTCCACATTGGTAAGGGGAAGGATGTCTCGAAGGAGTACTGCAGAGGCTAGGCATCTGTATCTTCATACTAGGAATCAAGATTCCCTTCAGATCCTCACACTTGATGCAATTACAGAGAAGTTTATATTCTTTAGGGCTTCCATTCTGTCACTTAGCCCTCCTGAAACAGTAAATAATGCTCTGGGTTTTCCACAAATCAAGGTTTAATATTGATCTTTCTCAGTGCTTTTCCCGTAGAAGAGAATGATTTGTCTGTAATATAACCTTGATTGAGCTGTGCATGCCTCTGCTGATATCAGCAATACTGCTAGTGCAGTTAAAAACTAAGCAGGGTTAGGAAACATGCAGATTTTATGGAGATGTGGAAGAACGTAAGCAAATGACAGACTGACTGACAAGTGCAGACATTAATTTTGTGATGCTGGAAAGGACTGTAAGGGAATCCTACAATCAGCCAAAACAATCAGGCAAAGTTTTGGTCTTCTTTATCATTTCAGAAGCACACAATGGAGAAGATTGGACATAAATTCCTGAGATTAAAAAACCAACCAACCAACCACACAAACAAACAAAAAACCCAAACAAAATAAACCCTAACAGAACATCAGAGCAATTTTAGTTTACTCCTAGCTTTACATCGCTAGAGAGGTCCCACAGAGTATGTCTGTTGTTGCCTTCTGCAGAAACTCTCCAACTTTAATTAAAGTGAACTGAAAAAGGTCCTATACTCTCTTTAATCCCCAGTCCTGTTATTGTTGTGGGAGCCCACACAGAGGTGGCAACACAGTGAAAGCCATCTATACTGGTGATAAGTACTTTCTTCACCTGGAAAATTCTCTCCCTTCTCCTGTAACCCTTTTACAAACTTTAAACCCACAGCCAGCATTATACAAGTCACTATTTGTCCAATATCTGATAAACAAAGATTATTAAATGATGGTAATTTCTACTTTTATAAAGTCCTTAGTAAAAAAATTCTTACAGAAGACTGAATAAAATCATAGCCAGTGTTGTATACTGATGGATCTGCTTATTCATTTGTACGTTGTACATGATCAGACATTAATCTCATATATGTCACATTCGATATGTTTTATAGTTGTTCTCTTCTTTTGCCTTTTCATGCTTTAATAATAGGGAAGAATCAAATTAAGTACACAGCTGGCTTTGCTGTGTTTTGAAATGCAACTTCATCATACATTTTCTGAATGCAAATGATAATAAACTTTTTATTTCTTATATAACCTATATGGGAAATAGGGATAACTAAAACCTGGGACCTTATATTGAGACAAAGTAACAAGCTCTCACTAATTTGTAACTCCATATGAATAATGCCTAATCTTTGCTTTGCTTTTTTACATAGAAAAGAACTAGTTGACAACTAATGAAACCTTTATATGGATTTGGTTTCAAAATTCCCTGTTAAGTGATATTTCAAGAATGTATTAATTTTTACCTCACATGATTTAAGTGCCAGAACTTCAGAATATTTGCACATAACAAAAAAAAAAAAAAACCAACCCAAAAAACCCCCAAACCAAAATGGTCTCTCTTGTGTCTGTGAACAGGACTATAGTTCCAGTGTTCTAGTCTCAGTCACACAGCTATCAATGGGAATTTTATTAAGCCAGAAAACAGCCTTTGAAAGAAGAGTAATACTAAAAACCATAACCTTTAAAATCTAGAATAACATCTTCAGAACAGGTGTCTATGATTAAATTTCTGTTACCACATATAACATTTAAATAATTATTGATGCTGGATAACAAAGAATTGATAGGTTCTTGGTATTTTGACTAATTCAAAATAACTAACTTCACTTGGATATTGCCTTAAAATGTGATTTCCCAGCCTTTGGAAATTAGTTGACTTGAAAATTTCAGTCATCTTTAATAAGACAGGAAGCATAAGCCAATAATTTTGGCACTAGTCTAATACAAGCTATTGAGTATACTCTGCTGGCACAGCTTTCCTGAGTAAGTCTGAGCCATTTAGGGCAAGATCAAAAGGAAGCTATCAAAGACTTATGAGTTAGGTGTTGCATCCCAAATTGCAGAGCTACAAAATTCAGCCACCCACTAGTCCTGAAATCATCTTTACTCCCAAAACTGTCTCTGTCTTCCAGTGTTGAACAGCAAAGTGGCATTCTCATACCTGGCTGAGCTCCAGAATCGAAGCATCCACCCTGCTGCACCTTTCACAGGGCAGTCATAGCCAGTGTCTAATGCACATATAAGGAACTTAATGATCCACTAAATATATTAGTAGCAAAAACATCTTTTGCAAACTGCAGCTGCTATGGCATTCTATCTTTACCTTTTTACAATAACCTGAAGATTGAAATGCTTGCCCTATGAATGGAAAATACCAAGCAGTCTCAATGGAAATTGAAGGCACATCTCTACTTTTTAAAGGGTCGATTTTGAATGGTAGAGGGCAGTCTCTCCCATTTTCTGAAGCTATTCCATTCTAAAAAAAAAGTAGTTTAAGATTCCCTGGCCAGTAAGAAATGAGAATAAGTGCACAAGCAAGCATGATGTTGCAGCTTAGGAGTCAGGGAAATGCACCTGAACTTCCCTTACAGCTCCCTGGACTGGGTCTGTCTTTTGGGTAGTTACTGCTCTATGCAGAGTGCAGAAACAATTCCCAGGGCAAGGCTCCAAGTTTGTTACACAGCTCCAACATTATTTCACCTACATTTTAGGCACTGGGAAAACTGTGGAATTGGGCCTTATGCCTGTCCTAGTTCCCTCCCCTTTATAAAAATACAGGTAACTGGTATCTTCTCATGTCTCAAACCTGTGTAAAAAGAAAACATTGTTAATTGTGAAGTGCATGGACAATGCAATAATGAAACCATTTAAATGTCAAAGATAAATAAATTTAGTAATACAATTTTTAGTCAAAATACTTCTTATGTCTTTGTGATAAAATATATTTGATTTGTTTATACATTTTAAGCACAATTATCTTATAAATACTTAGAGAAACTGTTAATAGGATTGACTACTAAGATATATAGAGAGAGATAAGAAGTTGCCTCATATTTATGGGACATAGTACCTGTGATAAAAATTCATCTCTCTTGAAGCAACGTCTTTGAAAGCTTACACTTTAAAAAGCCCCAAGCTATATTTTATGGGTTTTTTTAAAGCTGTTCCCTTTTCTCTTCCCTCATTTACAGGATCTTTATATTGGTTTGTTACGATAACCAGTAAGAGAGGTTGCTACTTATTCTTTATTACTTTTATAGTTTTCTCCTGTGTGCCACGATTATCTTCAAGGAAATTAAGCTCAGGAAATACTATAGTAATATATAGAATAGAACTATTACAGGGAAAAACAACACAAGATCCAGAAAAAAAACACAACAAGACTTTGCAAAGGAGTCTCTATGCTTATCTGCAAAATATAACATTTTCTCATTTATTTAAAAAATAAATTAATACATTCACTATATATATGATCTACTTCTGTTTTTCTTTTTCTAATACAGCTTTTTATAAAAGCACAAGTTTTGAAGATAACATAGAAAACCCTACCTTGTTTCACATGTAAATACACACACAATAAATCCACTTCCAGAAGCAGTCCTGCTGCAGTCCTGCAGATCCAGACTTTAGATGACATCACTGGAAAGCCTCACATCAGTTTCAAGGGTTTTTTTGCCTAGACCTCAAGTGTGTCATTTAACCAAACAAGTGTGCAGTTAGAGCTGACAAATTATGTTCATATTTAATGAATCAAACAATTGAATCTGTTCAAACACCATTCAAATCAAAATTTAAGTACAGAAAAGTTTATGTAAGATTTTAGGTAAAATAATTACCAAAAAAATTGTTCTTGAGAAGTAAATGAAGTAAGGTAATCAAAGCATGAATTTTTCAGCAAGTGGTACTCTTGGCCTCTTATTCTAATTTAAGTCCCATTCTAGAATATTTTCAAGTAATTTAAACACAACAGCTTTGAACTACCTAGTGTAGGTGACCTTTCAGGTCTGGTAGTTCAGATTCACAGGTACTTCCCATTCTTTAAATACAGGCTGGCTAACAGCACAGGTTAAACACGTAATTTTAAAATGTCACTTTCACATTCTGCTGTAGAAGCAGAGTACAGGCTTCTGGGGGAAGGAAGACTGATGAGTAAGAGAGATTGAAAAACAGTCTGGATAGAATACAGTTGAATCATAGAATCATAGAATCCCAGGTTGGAAGGGACCTCAAAGATCATCTGGTTCAGACTTTCTTGGCAAAAACATGGTATAAACAAGATGGCCCAGCAGCCTGTCCAGCTGAATCTTAAAAGTGTCCAATGTTGGGGGATCAACCACTTCCCTGGGGAGGTTATTCCAATGGCTGATTGTTATCATCATGAAAAATTTTCCTTTTGTGTCCAGTTAGAATGTCTCCAGGAGTAGAATCATAAAATCATAGAATCATAGAATCATTTAGGTTGGAAAAGACCTTCAAGATCATTGAGTCCAACCATCATCCATGCCCACTAAACCATGTCCTGAAGTACCCCGTCTACTCGTTTTTTGAATACCTCCAGGGATGGTGACTCAACCACTTCCCTGGGCAGCCTATTCCAATGTCTGACAACTCTCTCAGTAAAGAAATTTTTCCTAATATCCAACCTAAATCTCCCTTGCTGCAACTTGAGGCCATTTCCTCTCGTCCTATCTCCAGCCACCTGACAGAAGAGACCAGCACCCACCTCACTACAACCTCCTTTCAGGTAGTTGTAGAGAGCAACAGGGTTTCCCCTCAGCCTCCTTTTCTCCAGACTAAACAACCCCAGTTCCCTCAGCCACTCCTCATAAGACTTGTGCTCCAGGCCCCTCACCAGCTCTGTTGCCCTTCTCTGGACACGCTCCAGCACCTCAATGTCTTTCCTGTAGTGAGGGGCCCAAAACTGAACACAGTACTCGAGGTGCGACCTCACCAGTGCTGAGTACAGGGGAACAATCACCTCCCTGCTCCTGCTGGCCACACGATTTCTGATACAGGCCAGGATGCCGTTGGCCTTCTTGGCCACCTGGGCACACTGCTGGCTCCTATTCAGCATGAATATTCAGCCTTGGCCCATCAATCCAGCCTGTCCAGATCTCTCTGTAGAGCCTTCCTACCCTCAAGCAGATCAACCCTGCCTCCCAACTTTGTGTCGTCTGCAAACTTGCTGAGGGTGCACTCAATCCCCTCATCCAAATCTTTGATGAAGATATTAAACAGAACAGGGCCCAACACCGAGCCCTGTGGAACACCACTTGTGACCCACTGCCAACTGGATTTCACCCCATTCACCACAAAGCTCTGGGCTCGTCCATCCAGCCAGTTTTTCACCCAGCAAAGAGTACACTTGTCTAAGCCATTAGACGGCAGCTTCTCAAGGAGTATGCCATGAGAGACAGTGTCAAAGGCCTTGCTGAAGTCAAGGTAGATAACATCCACAGCTTTCCCTCATCCACTAGACGGGTCACCTGGTTGTAGAAGGAGATCGGGTTGGTCAAGCAGGACCTGCCTTTCAAAAAACCCATGCTGACTGGGCCTGATACCCTTCTTGTCCCGGACTTGCCATGTGAGTGCTCTCAAGACAAACTGTTCTATAATCTTCCCGGTACCAAGGTCAAGCTGACAGGCCTGTAGTTCCCCGGATCCTCCCTCCAACCCTTATTCTAAATGGGCGTCACATTGGCAAGCCTCCAGTCCTCTGGGACCTCCCCTGTTGACCAGGATCGCTGATAGATGATGGAGTGTGGCTTGGCAAGGACCTCTGCCAGTTCCCTAAGTACTCTTGGATGGATGTCATCTGGTCCCATAGATTTTTGTGAGTGTCCAGACAGCGTAGCAGGTCACTAACTATTTCCTCCTGGATTAAGGGGGGTATATTCTGTTCTTCATCCTTGCCTTCCAGCTCAGAGGGGGGAGTACCCTGAGGATAACTGGTTTCCCTATTAAAGAGTGCGGTAAAGAAGGCATTAAGTACCTCAGCCTTTTCCTCATCGCTGGTGGCAATGTTCCCCTCTGTATCCATTAAAGGATAGGTATTCTCCTTGGGATTCTTTTTACTGTTAACATATTTGTAAAAACATTTTTTGCTGTCCCTTACAATAGTGGCCAGATTTAGTTCTAGCTGAGCTTTTGCCTTTCTAAATTCCTCTCTGTATGACCTAACAAGATCACTGTACTGCTCCTGAGTTGCCTGCCCATTCTTCCAGAGATGATACTCTCCTTTTTTTCTTGACTGCCAGCAAAAGCTCCCCGTTCAGCCAGGCCAGTCGTTTTCCTCAGCAGTTCGACTTGCAGCACATTGGAATAGCCTGGTCCTGAGCCATTAAGATTTCCTTCTTAAAGAATGCCCATCCCTCCTGGACCCCTTTGCCTTTCAGGGCTGTCTCTCAAGGGACTCTCTCAACCAGTGCCTTGAAGAGGCCAAAGTTTGCCCTCTGGAAGTCCACAGCGGTGGTTTTGCTAACCCCCTTCCTTGCTTCACTAAGAATCGAGAATTCTACCATTTCATCGTCGCTAAGCCCAAGACGGCCTCCAACCATCACACCTCCCACCAGTCCTTCCCTGTTCATAAGCAGTAGATCTAGCAAGGCTCCTCCCCTGGTTGGCTCACTTACCAGCTGTGTCAGGAAGTTATCTTCCACACACTCCAGGAAACTCCTAGACTGCTTACTCTCTGCTGTGTTGTGTTTCCAGCAGACATCTGGAAAGTTAAAGTCCCCCATGAGAACAAGGGCACACGATTCTGAGACTACTGCCAGCCACTTGTAGAATGATTCAGCTTTCTCTTCAACTGGTTGGGTGGTCTGTAACAGACTCCCAGCACAATATCTGCCTTATTGGCCTTCCCTCTCATCTTCACTCATAAGCACTCCACCTTGTCATCACAATCGTGTAGCTCTGTACAGTCAAAACACTCCCTAACATAAACAGCCACCCCACCACCTCTTCTACCTTGCCCACCCCTTCTGAAGAGTAACTTGGACCCATTATACCTCATCTTTTCCATGTGACTCCTTGTAAAAAAGGAGCCTCCATCTTCTTTGTAACCACCCCTTATACTGTAGCCTCCACCTAAATACTGGAACATGGTGATAGGGCTTCCCCTAAGCCTTCTTTTCTCAAGGCTGAAAAAAACGTTTTTCTCAGCCTTTCCTCATATGGCAGGCTTCCCAGTCCTTTGATCATCTTTGTGGCCTTTCTCTTCACCTTCTCCAGCCTGTCCATGTCTTGTTTGTATGGTGGGGACCAAAACTGAACACAATATTCCAGGTGTCGCCTGACAAGCACTGAGTAGAGCGGGATAATGACTTCTTTATCTCTGCTGGTGATGCCCTTGTTGATACAGCCCAGCATCCTGCTGACTTGCTTTGTCACATCAATACACTGTTCGCTCATACTGATCTTGTTGTCCACCAGGACCCCCAGGTCCCTTTCCACAGAGCTGGTCCCCAGCCTGGTAGATCCCAGCCTGTGCTGCATCCCTGGATTATTTTTTCCGAGGTGCAGGACCTTACACTTGTCCTTGTTGAACTTCATAAGGTTCTTATTAGCCCAGTCTTCCAACCTATCCAGGTCTTCCTGCAGGGTGGCTCTCCCTTCCGAAATGTCCACTTCCTCACTCAATTTGGTATCATCAGCAAACTTCATCAGGTACATTTGTTGCCATCATCCAGATCACTTATGAAGTTATTAAACAACGTTGGGCCCAATGCCGATCCTTGGGGGACCCCACTTGTGACAGGTTGCCAGTTTGAAAAGGAGCTATTTACCTTTTTTGAGAGATTACTGAGTGATAGGACTGGCCTTGTTTTAAGAAAAACTTTTCCTATACTACATGGTCTATTCAACTTATTTTACTGGTATTTTTACATGTGAAATCTGTATGGCACACATATTGGCTCTTCTTATCTTGAAATAAAACACACAGGAAAGTATTATGTGGGATATGAATGAAAAAGAGGAAAAAAATTAGCAGAAAATGTCAGAAATGAAATATAAACCAAATTGATACTTGTAGCATGATGCTTAATGTGATCAACATACTTTTTCTGGAAACAATCGTTACCAGAATCTCAGCAGAATCATGTTATAAATGTGCATGAAAGAGAAGTGTCTGGAAAGAATATAGCACCATTTCCCTCTTTTTCTTAAATTGGAATGTGACAAGATAGCTCCTCTCATTTGAGAATTGTACAGTCTGAAACTCAGGTTTTATATTATCTGTATTTAAGAAACAATTCCTTTAATCTTCAGTGTCAACCACCCACAGACAACCATGGACAAAGATGCTTCACTTGTTTTAGCTGACTCTCTAGAAGCTGTAAGAAATTTGAATTTTCTAGAAGCTGTAAGAGAGCTGATCTATGAGATCATCATAGTCACAGGGTCAACAAGTACTGTGCAATGCACTCAGAAAGCTAGCAAGCTCTGAGACGAATAGATGCAAAACCTGTTCCCCACCACAGTCTGGATATAATGAGAAGTGGGGAAGGGAAAGGGCACTACAATAGATTGCAGAAGGTTAAAGACCAAGATACAAAGAGGTATAGGGGAAAGAGATCTGGAACAAGCAGAAGCTGAAGTTGATTGTGTGGGAGGCATCCAAAGGAAACTCTAAAACTTGGTAGCCTGTAGGAAATGCTTAAGCTTAGCAACAAGTTTCCAATGTGTCAGTGCTCCTCTGTGAGAAGTCTGTGAAGCTCATAGCCAAGAATTTCTCTTTGTTTCAGCAGTACTCTACACAGAAGATATCAACATACTGGTGCCAATAGGTGCTGCACTCATTTGTGCAGCACAATATAGAGCAGATGTAAAGACAGCCCTAGCTCTAAGATTTCAGCAGTTTATTTAGTGATTATGTTTCAGTATGAACAGTGTTATCCTAACAGCTATTACTAAGATGCCTCTGTGAATATAACTGTGTGAAGGTATGAGAACGTCCAAATTAACCAATGAAGCATTTCACAAAAAGTCTTTGGTTTAGTTTCTAATTCCAGAGCAGTTATTTTGCTATTCAAGCAAAAACCCACTTACAAGGGCAGTACAGCGCATAAAGTGTGATTACTCCTTCCACAGAAGAGTGATGTTATTGTGCCAGAAATGTTTAAATGGCAAAGTACAGTTTTCCCATTTTAGCACTTTGAGAATAACTAAGCTTCTAATAAATTAAGCAAAGGAACAGCTTCACTGAAGACCTCTATCTACACTTCCTTATTCTTAAAAAAAGAGTATTTTTTTTCCTAAGAACATGCTTTCTTTATGACATTTTTATTATTTCCTGTCTGAGTTGGTTTTACTACAGTGGCTTTATCCCAGTGACTTTATCTCTCAGTACTAATTAAGGTGCAGAGAAAATAAGTAAAGCAGAGGTTTGGGGAGATGAAAATTTATTGAGCAAAAGTGTAACCAAGCATTCAGAATTTTCTTAAATATTGGTTCCAGAAATAAGCAAATGTTTGCATGGCTTCTTATGTTTTCTGAATTATCCTCTCATCACTAATTCAGATGTGCACAGCCCTCTGTAGAAATACATTCATAGGCTGAAGGTAGAGCTCAGCAAATTACCCCCAGCAAATAACATACTCAACAAATACAAGCATTTTCCTAACATTATAGAGAAATCATGAATATATCTTATAAGGTAATTGTCACTCACATCAAATGCTGCAAGATGAAGGTGCTTGTGCAAGAGCCACCTACCCTTAACAGTGTTCAGGCCATTCTGTACAGTTTTTATGCCCTCTGCTCCAGCTTGGGCATGGACTCCTCTGGTTTCTGAATATGACTTGTGGGGATTCAGAAAACAGATGCTGTAAAGGTGATGGATCTGTTTTTCTATGATTGCCCAATGGGAGAAATGGCTAGCCAGAGATCTGTGTTTAAATCATTGCTTAGTCTGTGGACACATATATTCCCACATGTTCTCCATTTTCCAAGAGTGTTGCTTCTGACTTTACAAAAAGAGTATTTAATGTGAAATTCAGGCTCTAGAACAGGCATCAGATCCCTTACTTTCAAAACTCCTATGCAGTAGTTTGGTTTGTTCCTGCTTATTGTCTTTTTTACACTGTGAATCTTTTATTTTTGCTGGAGTCATCCGGCTTCCAATGAAGGACTGCATAGTGCCTGTTCTTTGCCTTTGAGATAGCATTACAGTTAAGACATAATCCTGTGCAGTTAGAAAATAAAAACTGGAACCCTGTCAAGTGAAGAATGACAGAGGACCACAGTTTCCCATCCCCTAGGGCAACAGACTATGAAAGATAGGTGGCTATGGCATCATACCACATTAGAAAAAAATAACAGAGGTGGGATTTTTTTTTTTTAAAAAGATCCTAATTTCTTCTCTGGAAGAGAAAGAAAAAGAAATTAAAAAGTCATGTTAAGATCTAGCTATGTTCAATACATAGATTGTCTTCCTTGAACATTCCAATTCATGCCCCTACAGCACATAAATACAGGTTTTCACATTAAAACAACAAACAAACAAACAAACAAAGACCACCTTTATGTTTAGCTTTTCTTAGATAACAGTTTGCACTTTTTAGGTTGTTCCACGTCATGTATGAAGAGGTTAAAAATCAGACTTGATGGGCTGGGTGGCCCTTTGGAAAACAAATGCTTAAAATTAGGTGCAGAATCCACTACTTTATTGACACCTACATCATTAATCTACCTAGTTTCCAAGTCTTGTGAAAATAATTCTGAGTCTTGGCACTGAAATTGGAATTTTCAGAAAAAAACCTAGCACTGACTTGAAATCTTTCCATTTAACAGCGAGAGTAAAGTTCTGATTTCATATTAATAGATATTAAATTCTGCTATACAGCAATATTCGACACAAAGAAATGACTTCTAGCTAGGCTTATAAAGTTTTCTGCATTTCTTGTACCAATGACACTGTGGCTGGTATACACATATTTAATCATGATGGAAATGTCCTCATGCTGTTTGACATCAAAATTCAGATTATGGAAAAACTGCCTCCCCTACCTATTTTTGTGGCTGTTGAACTAGGTGTCACTGCAGCATAAAACAGAATGAAAAAAGGCTGTACTGATACAGTATTTATAATAAAAAATGTCAAAGACGACTGTGAAAGTAGCCTGCTCTGCTTCTAACTGCAAACATGTATTAGTGGAAGTGGCACCATATAGGACAGCCAAATGGTACATAAATATATCCATTTGACCATTACAGAAATGAGACTTTTTAATTGGAGGAAGGAAAGAAGAAATTGGTTCTCTGACCGTAAATAATTTAACTTCCTGTTATAACAGTATGTACCGCATACATTGATTTTCTTTCCTTGTATCTTCAGGCAGCTTTAGATACTTTATATTATCCAGAGGCCAGCCCTTGAGTCACAGCCTTTGCCTTCATTTCCCATATAACTTTGTGCCATAGAATGATAACCAGCTGAATGGGTGCCTATTGGGAAGAGATTCAGAGCTACAGGTAATATCCCTGCAGTCCCCATGTCTCCCACAAGCATTCTTTTATGACTGAAGTAGTAAGGGGCACTGCTTAAAGACCCTTCACTTGCATTCTCAGTTTTCTGAGATTGGCAGTCAAAACTGACACTTGGTTTCTTTACAGGAGGTGTTCTTTTGATAAACTGCGCCTTAGTGATAATAGGAAGAGCAGCAGAAGAGGAGGGAGTATAAAGTACATTAACCAGGGATTTTGATTGACGTTCTAAAGCAATGAAAACCTGCGGGGGGCAAAGCCGTAGCTTGCTCAGTTTTCTTTTCTGATTTCTGCAGTCTATTATAGGCTATGAGCCTGTGGCTCTGAGTCTGGCAAACAGAAGTTCAGTAACAGAATGCACAAGGGAAACAAAAAAGCCCCCAACAAAACAGACAAAAAACCCAATGTGTGCAAGGCAGCAATGTTAGACTTGCTCTAATCACAAAGAATAAGCTGACTTACTGGAACAAAAATCTCCTAACCATGTTCACTGGTCAAAAAGCAGATATTTCAGTCTAGAGTATCCCTCTTCCTTTGACCCTTATTCATATTCTCCACCTTTTGCATTTCTTGTTTAAGTCCTTGCTTCACCACCAGCTTGTTCTCTGTCTCTTCCACCTCCATAGCCTCTATCTTGTCCCTGATGGATTTGGTAATGAATTTACCCTTCTAAGAGAAAGACTGTGCTCTGGTTAAGAATTATATGCAACATAGGAAACAGAATATAAAACTAACTAACAATGAAATATGGGAGTAAGCAGCCAGGGTGGTGGTAAGATACATATAGTGTTAAAGTCAAACTAAATGAGACATCTAAGGTGATTTTAGGAAAAGGAAAACCCTGCTGAGGTAAATCTTAAAGAGGTGTTTCAGGCCTAAACATTCATCACCATGAAAGTAATGAAGGTCCTTTAAAGGATAATTACAGACCTTTTTGAATACTTAAAGTCCTGTTAAGCATCTGAGAGGTATTGAAAGGACTTAGTAGAATCATAACAAGATAAAGTACGTGGATAGAAAAGAAAACACCATAAAGGTGATGGAGCATTAAAGCCACAATCTAATAATATAACGCTTTTTCACATATGTATCAAAATAATTTACAGATTTAAAAGTTTATTGACAAAGTTTGGCCATGAAGGAAGTGTCACCTAGGCTGATTACCGCAAAGATACATTCTGTAGAACTAGGATGAAAAATCAGGTCTGGTGCATATTTGTTTCAGAAAATGATTACATGTTCATCATAGCCCTGTGTAAAACAGTTCTACATATTTGGCAGAGTGAATGAGGATGCTTTTGGTCTTTATTCTGTCCTGTTGTGTGTGCCTGAGAGAGGTCCCAGAGCACTAGGGTTCTTCAATTCCTCTGCTCAGAATAGCTGCACAGAACAAGTGAACATGGCTTTCTTTTACAAAATACACAAGAAAAGGATCTTATTATGGCTGCTTATGTACCATCTACACACCTGTATAAAACCAGCCATAGTCAGTCCAAAACATGTACTCAGGCAGAATCACTTGAAATTTGTGATGTAAAATATTATCTGTGCAGTATTTGTGAATCTATTTATTTATTGTTTTCCTGCTCAAAACCCCCAAAAGAAACAGAGATGTGTCACAGATTTTAATTTCACTGTTTAATTTCACACTCCAAATATCTGGCCAAATTCTTTATTTGGTAAAATCTCAGCTTTGTAAAAAGGAAAAGATAAATTCAGACAGATCAATCTGATCTCTGATCTCATTCATATTTGTGAACCTAGGAGATTCTACAGAATGACTCTTTTGTATTATGAAGCTATGCTCTCTGAAATCAGTAATGATTAGGTTTTGGTGATTGGTGTTGGAGGAGATATTGATATTATATATAAACAGCCTGTAGTGGTATCTTTTGTTTTTCACTAATCAAAATATCTACAAGGACTTCATTTGTGTCTTGATTTGCTCAGCAGCAATTACTTCTAGTATGAATGTAACAGATAGAAAATTGTCAAGTTAAGTAGCTTGTCAATTAGTAAAACAAAATATAATTTCTAAAAAAAGTATTCCTCATTATATTAATTTAAAAATCCACATATTGATCTATTCTTTCTCATCAGAATGTTCTAAAACTTAAATTTTAAACCATAATAACATAAAAATGTGTTTTACCATTTTTGAATGCAAGCTTTGTTTCATTTCTATTGCTCGTTTCATAGAACAAGGTAAATAACATTCCAAGAATTCAAGTAGCATGGCAGAACTTGTTTTTGAGGTTAGGAAAAAAATATCTGAATATATAGATAATAGCTTGTATGGACACAGATTTACAGCTAAGCCCAAAGCATTTTATACAATATATAGCTAAATGAATAAGTAAAGCCAATTAAATATTTTCTCCATTTAATAATAACTTTGCGTACACTGTGCACAATAACTAGGCAGGTTTCCTTATGTATAAAAGTTTCTTTGAACTATCCTCACAACAGAGGTAGAGCTTCTGTAAGTATCATAATAAAGACCAAAGCAGAAATAACCCCTGGAGGGTGCAGAGACCTAACCCGTCTTGGCTGCATTAGTAGCCTAGAGAGTCACAGGCTATGCGCAGCACACTTGTGCCAGAAGCCTAGATGCAGTACAGCTTCACAATAACAGAAGTACAAAGATGTCTTTACATTCCTCTCTCCGCAGCTACAGCTAGGGATTTCTTCCACTGTGCTCAATACACTCCAGATCCATCCTAAAGGTGAAGCGCAAAACGATTCTGAAACACCAACTGCTGTATTTATTTTGCAGGTATACATGCTCAAAAATGCTTTATAGCCACAAACACAAATCAATACCTGACAGATTCACAGCATTTCTGGAAGGTGTACAGGAATACAAGCAAAAATGTCTCCTGGTAGGGATAGTGGTGTGTAAGTAAGTGTGTAGAAACTGCTGATGCATGTGCAATGTAAGTTTTAGCTGGGCATGAGATGAACAGCAGCATAGACACAGTTGCCTTGCACTCGTCACTGTTAAAAAGAACACAGCAGAAATGGAACTAACCTAAGTAAAAGGCCAGTGACAAATGGTCTTGAAAACATGTATGTATGTTATGAGGATTTTAGGTAGAGCTTTTGATTATTTTTGCAAAATTGGTTTTCCAGATCTGATCTTGACTGAGTAAAGGAAGAATTATTTTATTTTTTAAAGGTATTGATGATTACAATGTGAATTAGCATTAACAGAAAAACTCTGTGCAGTTTTTTAGAGACTATTTGGTTCTCTAAAAGCAGTTCTTCTAGTTATGTCCTACGTAGCCCATGAAAATGAAGCCATGTTCACCTCCGGTAAGGATTAAGCACTTTCTTTAAAAAAAATGGTTTTCAAGCTTCTGTTTGTTCCATACTGTGCTAAATCTTGGCTTATCTGTGCCACAAAGATCCATACCACAAAAATTAAGTGCAAATGCTTTAAAAAACAGCAAGTAAAAGGTACTAAATGTACTCAGGATTCTGAGAGTAGATGTCTAGAACGAAAGTCACACCCTTAAATATTTGAACATTGCATTACAACCCAGAGATATTTTGAGGAGAAGTAGTTGTCACATACAAAAATTCAGCAAGGGTGTTTACTCTCTTACCTCCCTGTCAAGGTGAAGATAGCTGATGTGTATTTCACCTTAATGACTGTGTGTAGCTCCTATTAACTTTAATTGCCTAATGGATTTGTCAAGAAGAACAAGGCCCTGGAGTCAAGTTGCAAAGTTTCCATGCATTTCTCTAGTCATTTGAAGGTAAAATACAAAATTAATATATTTAGCTTGCTTAGAGAAAAATGAAATAAGGATACAGGCTCTTTAGGAAGGACAGGCAGGGGAGATGAGGAGGGGGTGTCGTCCTGTATGTCAATGATCAGCCAGAGTGCATGGAGCTCCGCCTGGGGATGGATGAGGAACTAACCAAGAGTTTATAGGTCAGGATTAAAGGGAGGACAGGAACAGGTGACATTATAGTGGGGGTCTGCTTCAGACCACCCGACCAGGAAGACTGAGTGGATGAGGCTTTCTATAGACAGAGAGGAGCAGCCTGATGTTCACAAGCCCTGGTCCTCATGGGGGACTTCAACCACCCCAATATCTGTTGGAGGGACAACACAGAAGGGCATAAGCAATCCAGGAGGTTCCTGGAATGTGGTGATGATAATTTCCTTCTCCAAGTGATAGAGAAACCAAGAAGGAGAGGTGCTATGCTAGACCTTGTTCTCACCAAGAAGGAGGGGCTGTTGGAGAATGTGAACCTTAAGGGTGGCTTGTCTGCAATGACAATCAAATTGTGGAGTTCAAGGTCCTTAGGGCAGTGAGAATGGCACACAGAAAGCTTGCTGCCCTGGACTTCAGGAGAGCAGACTTTGGCCTGTTCAGGGATCTGCTTGGTAGAGTACCATGGGATAAAGCCCTGGAGGGAAGAGGGGCCCAAGAAAGCTGGTTAATATTCAAGGATGACCTCCTCCAAGCTCAGGAGCGATGCATCCCAACAAAGAGGAAGTCAGGCAAAAATGCCAGGAGGCCTGCATGGATGAATGAAGAGCTCCTAGACAAACTCAAACACAAAAAGGAAGCCTACAGAGGGTGGAAGCAAGGACAGATAGCCTGGGAGGAATACAGAGAAATTGTCTGAGCAGCCAGGGATCAGGTTAGGAAACCCAAAGCCCTGATAGAATTAAATCTGGCCAGGGACATCAAGGGCAACAGGAAAAGCTTCTATAGGTACATTGGTGATAAAAGGAAGACTACGGAAAATGTGGGCCCTCTCTGGAATGAAACGGGACACCTGGTTACCTGGGACATGGAGAAGGTTGAGGTACTCAATGACTTTTTTGCCTCAGTCTTCACCAGCAAGTGTTCCAGCCACACCGCCCAAGATGCAGAAGGCAAAGGCAAGGACTGGGAGAATGAAGAATCGTCCACTGTAGGAGATGGTCTGTTTCAAGACCATCTAAGGAACCTGAAGGTCCATGGGACCTGATGAGATGCCTCCATGGGTCCTGAGGGAACTGGTGCATGAAGTTGCTAAGCCACTATCCATCATATTTGAGAAGTCATGGCAGTCTAGGGAAGTTCCCACTGACTGGAAAAGGGGAAATATAACCCCCATTTTTAAAAAGGAACACCTGGGGAAATAAAGCCCAGTCAGTCTCACCTCTGCACCCGGCAAGATCACAGAGCAGATCCTCCTGGAAACTATGCTAGAGCATATGGAAAATAAGGAGGTGACTGGTGACAGCCAGCATGGTTTCACTAAGGGCAAATCATGCCTGACAAATTTAGTGGCCCTCTGCAACAGGGTTACAGCATTGGTGGATAAGGGAAGAGCAACTGACGTCATCTACCTGGACTTGTGCAAATTATTTGACACTGTCCCTCACGACATCCTTTTCTCTAAATTGGAGACACATGGATTTGAAGGATAGACCACTTGGTGGATAAGGAATTGGCTGGATGGTCACACTCAGAGTTGCAATCAATGGCTCAATGTCCAAGTGGAGACCAGTGACAAGTGGTGTTCCTCAGGGACATTGGGACCGATGCTGTTTAACATCTTCATCAGCAACATGGACAGTGGGATTGAATGCACCCTCAGCAAGTTTGCTGATGACACCAACCTGTGTGGTGTGGTCAATACGCTGGAGGGAAGGGAGGCCATCCAGGGTGACCCTGACAGGCTTGAGAGGTGGGCCCATGTGAACATCATGAAGTTCAACAAGGCCAAGTGCAAGGTCCCGTACATGGGTCAGGGCAATCCCCAATATCAGTACAGGCTGGGGGATGAAGAGATTGAGAGTCCTGCAGAGAAGGACTTGGGCGTATTGACTGATGAGAAGCTGAACGTGACCCAGCAACGTGCATTTGCAGCCCAGAAAGCTAACCGTAACCTGCGCGAAGAGTGACCAGCAGGTTGAGGGAGGTGATTCTTCCCCTCTACTCCACTCTCATTAGACCTCACCTGGAGTACTGCATTCAGTTCTGGGGCCCCCAACATAAGAAGGACATGGACCTGTTGGAGTGAGTCCAGAGGAGGGCCACAAAGATAACCAGAGGGCTGGAGCACCTCTCCTATGAAGACAGGCTAAGAGAGCTGGTGTTGTTAAGCCTGGAGAAGAGAAGGCTGTAGGGAGACCTTATAGCAGCCTTCCAGTATCTAAAGGGGGCCTACAAAAAAGCTGGAGAGGGACTTTTTACAAGGGAATGTAGTGTTAGCTCAAGGGGTAACGGCTTTAAACTGAAAGATTTAGATGAGATATAAGGAAGAAGTTCTTGACTGTGAGGGTGGTGAGGCACTGGAACACGTGGCCCAGAGAGGTTGTGGATGTCCCATCCCTGGAAGTGTTCAAGGCCAGGTTGGATGGGGCTTTGAGCAACCTGGTCTAGTGGAAGGTGTCCCTGCCCATGGCAGGGGGGTTGGAACTAAATGATCTTTAAGGTCCCTTCCAACCCAAACCATTCTATGATTCTATGAAGAAAACAGGAAAAATGTAATCCTTGTATACTGATCCCTGTTTCACCAGACCATACTTTAATTTAAAATCAATTCATATTCTGCTGAAATCAGTAGTTTTATTTAAATGGGAACAATTAGACAAATGGAGCTTCAAGCTACAGATGTGCTAAACTATCAACTGGTAATTTCATCTAAAGATGCATCAGGATGGAAAACTAAGATGCCTGCATGTCATTTATTGAGTTAGTTAACATTTGTTCGCAGAAGATCATAGCAAGGTAAATTGCCAGAGCTGTGCAAAACAACTCATATTTCTGTTACTATGTTTTGTGAATGTAAATCCCTACTCTGGTTATTGTGGAAAATGTAAATGGGTTCCCCATCATCTTCATGCTTATTTTGGACCTCTGCTCTTGCCTGCAATTATGAAGTTCCTGAGAAAGGACATATAAACTATGAAAACGTACAGGTATTTACAGCCCTGCATTTGCCAACTCCAACTTTGAGCATAATCTGTTAAAATGTAAATTAATAATAATTATTTTTATTATTCAAAATACCTTACAACTTTTTGTATTTTTTATCCTGAAAGTATCAGAAGCATTTTGAAATTTAGCAAGTAACCTACAACCAGGAACCCAACTCATATTGCAAACTGCTTAGCATGGAGCTTTCAGACTGGCTATGGTTATCCCAAGCCCACTCCCAAACCTGCAGCATTGCAGCACTGTTGATGTTTTTAGGGATTCTCAGACATTTAAAGCATAGGACAAATCATGCCATGCTTTACTGTCTTTACATCAATGCTAAGCACACATATGCATCTCACATGAATGGAATACAGATGTAGATAAAGGAATAATTCAAATATTAATTTAAACATGGACATTAAATTCTTGAGTTTACTATAAATGATCATTTTGTAGAGATATGAAAACATGGTTAATGTGTTTGCATGAAGTAAAAATTTAGTTTAAAATTATTTCATTTCTGATAGAGTGCTAAATATAAAATATTTGGATTTTGATCATTATTGTTAATACAAGAAAAAGTGCTGCTAAAATATCTAATTCATAAAGCGAAAAAAGGAAATGGTCTAAATCTTTAATGATGGAAAACTGTAAAAAAAACCAACAGAAAAGTAAAATCGGTAGTGAAAAAGGGATTGCATATACTGATTATGTTAAACTACAGTGCTGTGCTATAAAGGTTTAATCAGAGCTTATTTAGGCTACCCTGCCAGTCTTCACATTCCAATCATGACTTATGTGACCATCTTGAACTTTGGTGAACTTTGGCCAATAAAATCTTCATGTCAATCTACAGTACTGAGTGCTCCGTCTTTTGATTTATTCATATCTTTTCTTCAAACCCAACTTTTGTTTAAAAGATCAAGATTGGCTACTTGTGGTAAGCTCTTCAAAAGAAAAAGCTAAAAAGTGATGTGTCATATCTTGCCATAGATGTTCTTTTCCAAAATGAAATATCTGTCTGTCAATTTGGCATGTCCATGTAGATATCTAGCTATTACCTCAAACTTAACAAAGTTAAAATGGAGTTCTTAATCTTTTTCTTGAAGCTCTTTGAAAATGTCTTTTTTTCTTCTTTTTTTATCTTTTTTTTTTTTTTTTTTTCTGTGTACTATCCCATCATTTGTCTGTCACCTATTCCTAACATTTGAACACAGATCTTTCTCTAGGTCCTCACTGCATTATGGTCTAATACCTTTCTGCAGAAGAATATCATGTGAAATACAGCTCCTCTTATCTATCTGAATAAATAAAAGTGTTGTGCTGATTCATTTCTCACAGCTGCATTTCTGCGACACTTTTTTTATTGGCCTTGGTAAATCTGTCTTGTCATTCAATCCAAAATTCATCTTAAAGGCCATTTTCTAGCCCTGTTCATTTAATCATACCTCCTTCCTCATGGAGTTGTCCATTCCACCCCAATACTTGATGTCACATTCCTTCATTAAAAAGGTGGTGCAGTTCCCATTTCCATTACACATTGCTCTTTTTGATAAAAATATTAATAGTGTAAAGTGGTTTTTTTTGCAAAAGTAAGTAGTGTCTGAAAACATACCACTTCAAACATAGATGAATCCAACAACTCAATTCACATAGGCTAAGAGCAACAAGGATTTTTAGTCACTGTTTTTACCATTTATCCCAGCAACCTAGAGCTACAAAATTACAGAATTTATTGCCAGCCTGCTGATTATTGAGCCAACCAGAATAGATTATTTTTAGTGTTTTAAAGCATATTCATTGGTTTCCAACAAATTTATTGGGGTTTATTTTTGCATAGGTGTAGAAAATGGTATTTATTAAGCACCAACGTTTTCTAACTGTGTAACATCAATAACTATCTACATAACTGTGTGTTACTATGTCATACATTTTTGTTTTACTTTATAAATATAGTGTTGTCCCTTGCTCAGACCACATTTGCAACACAAACACAGCAAATATGAATACCCAAATACTGTAGCTTCAACATAGCAAACACCCTGGCTGATAACTTCATAAAGAATATGGCACTTGTTAGTCTGGGAGATGCAAGACATAGGCCCTCTTAATTCTTTCTTCCCCACAACACTCAGGACAACACACAAGTTTTTTAAATGACAAATGGGCTAATGGGTAACTGGTTCTGAAGTTGATTGATCTTCACAGAAAACATCCTGCCAGATGTTATATTAAAAGTGGTATAATTTTAATTTACCTGCTGCTGTTAAGCTGTAAATTCTCTCATACAACCAGGTCCCAATATACAATCCCTTAAATCCCACTTGTAAATTGAAAGGGATGGAGTGGATCTTCAAATGTATGGATCCATTTGACAATTGGCACTCCCCATGAAAGCTAAGAAAGCCTTGAGGCTTCAGATATAGTTTCAAAATTTAGCTAGATATAGCATTTTGTTTTCTGTTAAACTACATACAAACTTCTTACAGTTAATTATGGATCTGAGCTGTCCACAGACAGGGCAAAGAACCTGACCTTTTCCTTTTTTACACACTTTCCTGCTTATTAATCAAACACTTCAAATAAAAGCATGTTTTAATTTTTTTTTTCTCCAAACTCTCACCCTTTTCCAGCTGTAGTCCTGATTTCTCTAGTTATCAGCTGTGTAGGTGACATGTGAATGTGTAAGTGCACAGTATGTTATGCGCACACTCTCACACTGTGGACAGAATAAGATCCCTTTACTAAATTTAATACAATTCCAATGCAGATTTTTTTTTTTTTCAGCTTTTGAATGGTATATGTCTCCAAGTGTAAGAAAATGCTGGCTCTTGCTTTGCACAAGATGAAATAGAACTTTGCAAATTTTCCTACAAGAGAGGTATTAGCATTCTCAGAGCTCTTCAGCATTTCATGTTTCTTTTATTAAAAAATACCCCAAAACTTTATAACTAAGAAAATCTCTTAAACTATAATTAGCTCAAACAAATCCTTCCTTTCAGTGAAGTTACAACAGTAAAAACCAGAAAATTCATTAATTTCTGAGGAGCACTGTATTGGAATTAATAAGTTGGTTTTTTTTAAATAATTAAACATTTGACAATTGTTTAATAAGCAGATTTAATTTCACTACAAGGCTCTTGATTAATTTAAATTCTCCTCGCAGTCTGCTGGAATAAGTAGTATTTAATTAAAAAGGAACAATTAGACAAATGGTGTTCTAAAAGAAGTGCCAAACTACCAGACGGTAATATGAGTACTTTTCGCTGAATGTGGAGGTACATGTGCTATCACCCACAAGGTGTACAGAAGAAGTTAGCCATTTACCACTATGCTGAAATATGCTGCACGTTGTCTAGAGATGCAAATTCTTTTCCACATGGAAACAGCAGATTTTACCACATCTTAAATAACAAAATATTTAACTGGGCATGATGTTATCTAAAGGTCAAATCTTCATCCACACCATCTAAAGGGTTTAGTTGGAGTGGGATATTTACCTTTAAAACACAGAATAATTTTCCTGTTAAATTACAGTATTTATTGGATTTTTCATGTAGATTTAATTTCATAGATGGGGGGGGGGTGTGCATCCGAGATTATTCAGGGTAAAATTACACCAACAGTTTACTGTATAGGGAAATCAGGGTACAAGTTTACAGGATGCTCTCCCTCAGCCACAAATACAACACAACTTACCCTATTTTAGAGGCCTAGAGAAAACAGCTATAGAGTTCAGACAGCTATGGGAAGGGAAAACTGCAGCAACTCTTATGGGTTTCCTTATGTTCTACAGCAATACCTAAACTTTCCATCTTCCAAAGGGCTTGTATACAGGACTATGAGGTGCACCTGCTACAAGCAACGTTATGCAGTAATCTTGTCCCAGGGGCCCCCAGTGTTGAAAGCCAACTTGGAGTCAGCTGCTTTGGTCAACCTATCCCACTGCTTCAGTGGCTGCCAGCACACAGGCTGCAGGGACAGTCCCAGGGCAACAAGGGGCAAAGGCAAAGAGGGCACTCACCCATTCCTCTCTCATGCTTTCTAACAGCAGCAGGACAGCCTTCAGTAAACTGTAATTTGAAGTGTGTACTTAGACTCTTATGTTTCCATCCCCAAAACCCTTAAACACTGAATCTAGAATCCTTTCTGCCCTGTGCCATAATGCCTGCTCCAATTATTAAAAGTTCCTGCTCTACCTCAGTCTCACAAGAAGCCCAGAGCCAAAACTGTCAGTTCAAATCAAACCACATTAGTTGCTCACTATCACACACACAGAGGCAAAGTACATGCAGAAAATCTCCACATGTCAGAAATTATGGATTTATTTCAAAGACAAAATTCACAAAATCTAATTTATGTGGAAAAATGTGACAACTGGCATCCTCAGTCATTACTATTCCAGACCTATCCAACCCTTGTCAGAAATAGATATAGCTCATCTCTGTCAACAAAGTTTTAAGAAATAGGGAAATAAAGTTACCAGGCAAAGTTGATCCCCAGCGTAAATCCACCAGGTGTATTCATGTAAGGAATCAAAAGGCTACACCACTTTTTAGGTCAGTGTTGCCAATTAAAAGAGGGAAGCAAAAGCAAAGGGAAGGCTGCAAGTCCAGTATGATTTTATTGCCATCTGTTGCCAAAATAAATTTTTTCTCCCTACTTGACCCTATTCATTGGGTCTTCAGAATACTCTAAGCCAACTGAGAAGGCAGACACAGATATACTATACAAATGTATTGCCTTCTCATACCTATCCTACCAAAATAAAGGGAGAGAAGGTGTATAAAATAACTGAATAGCAATCTGTCAAAGATTAGAAAAAATAGGCCAGATGAGAATGGGGCAGGACATCATTCTTCTATCCCACAACAGGTTGAAATTTCAGTATAGAAAACTTTTAAGGGAATTCAAGAAAAAAGAAAGCATGAATTAACACAAAGCATCTGGAATGTGGGAGAACCAAGCTGAAATCCCTACTCCATTGTACATGGTTGCCACAGGAGGGATTTAAGCATATGTTCCAGCTGAAAAAATTTCTGGTAAACCCTAGGCACAGTGTGGAGCACAGAAAGGTATCAAGACCCATTTGATGGAAAGCAATGGTTCTTTTTGAGATTTCTCATGTAAAGGAAAAGCATGCTTGCTTCCAGTTCCTTACAGGGTTATCACAAAAGTCTCCTTATATTGAACTTTGAGTCTTTGGAGCAGACAGAAACACCATTGCAGTTTCTGTGTAAAAGCAAAAGCCAAGAAGGAAGTGTCTTGTGTCTGGAAAGCAACAGTTTCCATATATCTTCAGAAACCCTAATAAACTTGTATTAAATGCTAATAAACATGTATTTATTTCTAAAACATTTAAAGAGAGTAGAAGAAAGGAATGGTTGTAGGCTATTTGCCTAAACTCATAATAATATTTGAAAATTTATATGAAAAACTGAAAAAAAGCCGCATTTTATTTTTGTCATAGCAGTCAGGGGAATCACCTAAATGCAGTAGCATATATGGGAAATAAATCTGTCAGACAAACTTGTTGTTTTAGAAGGTCCACAGGAAGCAATGCTGGAAAAACAATTTGGGTGCAGCTAGTACAGGGTGAAGGATTAACAGATTTGTACTGTGCCTTTTAATGATTTTATCATGAGTTAAGTAAAAGAAAATTTACATTTCAGATGAATAGAGAAGTTACCAGTGCCTTGAATCTTCAATATCATAACACCAGCGATAGAATTATGAAGCCTTAGTATTCCGATTTTTATTCTAATTTTACTATGGTTTAATTAACTCTCTATCTTCCTCTGATGAAGTAAGGAGATGAAAATTATATTGTTGCTGCAGCTCTGAAAAACTGTATTCCTGTTAAACTAAGGCTCTGTATTCTTTGTATTGGTAATTATTTTTACTCATTCTCAAAATTAGTTTTTGTATATTGTTATTTTATACGTATCTCATGATGATTTAGGTCTTGACTGAGGGTGAACCTAGAGATATAGGAATGAGATGTAAAAGGAGTGCAGTTTCCCATTTGCTAATGAACAATCAGCAGGCTAGATTATAAGGATTTGACACCTAGTGGGAGGAGAAGCCTGGATTGTCTTCTATGCCCTGTGTACTATATATAAACCCTAAAGTGTTCCAAATTACAGGGAGTCCATGTTGATGTGAACTCATTTTATCACTACCTTAACAGCAAAGGAAAACAGACAACTGATGTAGTCCTAAACTACAACTATATGCAGAGCTCAAGATCACAAAACAGAAGCCTGGACACTGCAAAGCCTCGTGTAAATGTTTGCCTCCCTGCATACTCCCTGATATATACACTGTGTGATCTGACAAATCTCAGGATTTTCTGCAAATTGTGTAACACTGTGAAGGTTCCTGTTAGAATCCCAGCTGTTGAAAACATTTTACTACCCAAGTATATATCAAATTCACTTTCCAATCAGGCAGAAACTTAAATCTAAGACTTTTATTGTTCCAATAGAACGGGGCGGGGGGGGGGGGGGGGGTGGGCGGCGATGGACGACACAATTGATTTTATTTGAAACATTGTGATTTTTACACAAATACTATGATTTATGTCATCTGCTGTTTCATCAGAAAACTGAGGTTAACAAAACTGAATGAAGATGTTTCCTTGTAACTCTTCCTTTGTGGTAGAACTTTTATTACTCAACAGTGAGACCATAGTGGAGAAAGAGTCAGTACAAAGCATTAAGCGGTTATTTAACAGTGTTATTTAATGATGTTCCAGAAAAGTTTAATAATTTAATGCAGGTGTACGATTAAGTGCTTGTACCCATAAATAGTTTACTTCTGAAAATCTATTTAATTGAAATTTAAGTAATAATTTTTCTTCACTGGACACTGGGAAAACATAATTTCAGTTGTTCCCGAACCATATATGAATTAAAGATAAATTTGATAACATTTTTATCTGCAGTTTCTGTCACTAGATTAGCAAAATTTTAGTTCCTGGTCTGTTTTATGCAATAATTCTGTGACTAATGCACTTCTCTAATAAGTAGGTGGCTTGTTTCTTTCCCTCCCTATAGGTTTTGCTCCTCTCATTTCCTCCTGCCAAAAGACTTCTCTAACTGTCAGGCTCCCTGGTATTCTCAGGTAACTTTTACTCAATTGTTCTTATAAAGAAAATGAATATAGACTACTTAGAAAATGATAAATCCAGAGAATTATAATGTTTCTCTGCCGGATAGGAAGAATATCATGCGAGGGATTACCATTATTTCTTGTGATCATAATTTTCAGTTTGACAACCGCCCTGAAAATCTGTTATTCATGTCGACCTACTTTTAGGCGACATGCTTTTCCTTAGAATAGCCTATGCCTAACAGACACAATTTACTTTTAAGAGACAAAACACAAACTAGTCAATTTGTCATTCAATGCTGCTATTGTTTCTACTCTACTCATTTTTAAGCCATTCTTTTCTATGGATAAAAGACTGAATGGGTCTCTGGAAATGGAATATTTTTACCAAGCTTTATGGATCCTAAATGACAGTCAGAAATATATCTCATGGTGCAATGGCCAAGCAGGACACAGAACAGTGAGATCAAAGTTCTACCACCTTAATTCATAAACTATATCAGTATTATTAGTATTCCATGATAACTTACTCTCCTGACAATTAAATCAGGAGAACAAAAGGGGACAAATTAATTATCTACTAAAAATTGTAATAAGCCTGAGAAATTGTAAAATGATTAATTCCCATCCAATATAAAATTAACCCATTTTCAGTGCTTACAGGTTCCAGTAACTAGAACATGGTCTTCTACAGCATGAAAATCACTGAACAGATGAGTTTTGCTGATCCAGCATGTAATTCTCGATGCACTAGCAAGAAATCCAGACAGATGAGTAAAATATTTTGTCTCTTCTTTCTGTTACCTGTTGGAGTCTTTGAAACTAAGGTATGGCTTATAGATGTAACATCTTAGTATGGCCTTACATTTCAAAAACTAAATCCAATAGATTCAAAGTCTGCAGATTCAAGCAATTTGACGTGCACTTATTTCTTCAGTTTCAAGATTATCCCACAGCAGAAATAAAATACCAGTATTGTTCATTCTTAAGGAATAGGAGGCAAAGAAACCTCCTCTGCTTTTTGATTAATTGCACAATTTTCAAACCTTGGTTTGAAATATCAAAATGTTGACACTGATCACCTTGAACATGTTTGATAGATGCATTTTTCTTCAGTGTGCCTATCTTAATTATATCAACCTTCATAAATTTAGAATCATATACTTGTACCATTAGCAAATTCTTAATTTTAATGGAGCATGTCAGATGAATACTTAGTTTAGAATATTCATAACCCTGCTAAAAAAGGATCTTGCTAATGAAATATAAGCTGTTATTAATAAAAATGACATTTTTCTATCACGTGTATGGACTTAAAATAATAAATACTTTCCTTCCCTTTTTCAACATGCTTTGATGGTAGTTATTGAGAAAATTAAAATGTCAGTGATAGGGTTACTTATAGTTCTATATAAATACATTTTTTCCACAAAGATTTCTACTTTTATTTAAAAATACAACCTGATAATGCTACCACAAATGTCCATCTTTTGCTCAGATCACTTTCCTAGTCAAGATATAATTCACTGAAAGAAGAGACCTTATTTCTGCAAAGCTACTTTTAAACTAGTCACAGTTCAAAACTCATAAGAAGGTATATCTGAAAAGGCTTCTGCTTCTTCTTCAGATGCTTCGGAGAATCGGTGTTGGACCTGTAACCTTCACCAAGACCTGCCCTGACAAGAGAGACACAATATATGTCCTTCTTTCACAGATACTTCTGTCCTGAAGGTTGGTGAGCAGGCTCACATAAACTAGTAAGTAGCTTCTGAATTATCTCAGTACCATATGCATTAGTTATACCGCAGTAAGACATAGACAGTGCATATAAAGATTCACTTCATAGGATTCAGATGTCTCAGAAGCTCCCTCATGCAAAGAACTTAGACATTGATATAAACACCTTTTCTTATTTATTGCTGCTAACACTTGTTTTCTAGGTGTAATCAGCTGAGAAAGGTGAAGGTCAAAGTAAAATCTCTGACACCAAACTTACCCGACCACAAAATGCATGTCTTCACCACATTTAAATTTGAGATTTTTCAATGCCAAGAGTAGCAGAGGTGTTCATGCATGAAGTAATTTTACTTAGTCAAACTGTATTATGAAATATAATCTCTCAAAGAATTGTTTTCTCAACCACTGCTACAAAATAATCTATCAGACCATCATTCAGATTTTTTTTCAGACATTTATTTCCATGGTTTTAGGTAGAGAAAATTATAAAACTAAGAGAAAGCCATCAGTTATAAAGGAACAAAAGGGAGTTTAATGCAGATTTCATATGAATGTACAGAAGTCTGTCTCAAGATCCACGGATTCAGAGAAATACTTTAGTTCTTGGAGGTAATACACAGTTTGAAACACCATTCTGTAGTATGTCACATTGTCCAGGGATACTTATGAGTATGAATGCCTGTGAAATTGAAATAGCCTACAAGTATTACTGATCCAGGACAATTAGTTTTTATGAATTTAAGACTAAATTAAAAGACCCAGATGCTGCACTGGTTTGCAAATATCAGAATACTCCCACACTTGTTCACACCAATGCTTTCAGTGTCTCAAATGGAATATGAGGCTGTTTTGAACTGAAACTGTAAGATCAGCTTAACAACGTGCATATTATCCCATTTATTTAAGAGTTGCAAGTCTAATTCCACACCAAAGATGGCTATGTCAGCCACAGAATTATCAGCATTTGGATTTACGTAAAAAATGAATGTTAGATGCAGAGGTAAATAAGCATCCCTTGTTTCCCAAAGGAACCTCCACCCAAAGAGACCTCTTAACTTTACCTTAGCTTTTATGACATTGAGGAAAGTAGAACATTGAACCAACAGTCAAAGAAATTGGCAGTTTAGTATAAGCTAAAACAGACCTTAAAAATTACTTTCTTTAAATTACTTGTGGGCTTGAGAAAAATCAAGTAATTCAGTGTCCAGACTTTTAATATAGCAATGAATGTGAGCCTTGCTATTCAGGTATGTCATAGTTGTTTCATTTCAGTATAGGTATGGCATTTTTTTATGTGTATTGTTTGTTTTCTTTTGTTCATTTATCATAGAGATGTACTGACATTTATTTTAGTCCAGATTTATAGAACCTGGATTTGACTTCATTCTGCTAAAGACATAAAATACTTCATTATTGAGCAGATTCGATAAAAAGATAGCAAAATCTTTTTATAATCTTATTATTTGAAGTTGAGCAAATGGCCTTTGCTTTTAATTATTTATCTACTTTTGAAGTTGATTGTACAGAAACTATATTTATTAGACCAAGTAGTGATTTTTAATTTTATGCATCTCTCAACAACTAGAAAATGGAACTTTTAAGGGGCAACTTCACAAAGAAGTCTAACCTATCACTCAGATCTTGGTTGCTTAGTAATTCCTTTCCCATTCCCATTCTGATACTCATCAGTCTTGCCCGCTTCTTTTGGAATACAAAACCAGTCTAATTAATGTATTCGTATGTTGGGTTTCTATATTTCATCCTTATTTTCAGTTAGTTCTTTCTCAACTTAATCTTAAAAGCTACCATCCATTTATACAAGAAAGTCTCAACGGAGACAACTGTACATCATGACAGCACAGGGTATATGAAACTGCATTTACGTAAATCAGAAAGGATATGCCAACTGAAATGAATGCAAACCTATTAGGAAGTAAATATATTTTCTGTAATAAATTAATGTATTACATTTGAATTAGGATATATATGATGTATAGACCCATCCTTACTAGAACTACAACAGCTAAAAATAAGGTACAAAACCAATATTCAGGCATTCAAAGGTTGCTGCTGAAGTTCCTAAGAAATTCATATTACATATTCTGTCATCAGTTACATTGTGCATGTACAAGTGTAAAACCAAATTTTGAAGGTTATAGTAACATTTATAGTATCTATAACAAAAGAATAGGTTCAGACTGGATATAAGGATAACTTTTTAATCCTTGAGGGCAGTCAAACAGAAAAGCAGGTTGTCCACAGAGGCCATGCAGGCTCTGTACTTGGAGGTTTTCAAGCTCAACTGGATGAAGCCCTGAGCAACCTGGTGTGAGATCACGCCTGATACTTCTGTGAGCAGGAAGTTGTACTACAGATTTCCTGAGGTCCTTCTCAGCCTGAATTGTCCTAAAATTATACTCTCATTGCAGGGCAAAACTGGATGAAAAATGTAAACAAAATTACTTTTTCTAAAATCTTGAAGAACAGGTCCAAAATTTGGTATCTGCAGATAGTACATCCATTGTTTAGTGGACAAGGTAGCTGAGAGCTTCTGAACTTTTTTCTCCTTTTTCTTGAAAATCTACTTCATTACATAAAATTTTATTTAATTATAATCATCCATCAACTTGTCAAGTACTGATGTCCCATGGATTTTGTAATACAACAAACCCACAAATAATTAGAGACCCAAAGAGCTAAAGTGATGGTTTCCTACCCTTTTTAAAATTTTAATTTCCATTTTATCTGATATCTTTAAAAATGGCTAGAATCATTAAATGGCCTTTAATATTTCTTAATATTTATTTAATATATTATTCTGCTGCACCAAAAAGAAGCATCAAGTGCAGTACAAATACTATTTTTGTCACCTGTCATCCTACTCTAAATTCTTACTAATAAATTCCAACTTTTCTTTAGAAACTGACTAAAACATATGAATGCAAAACAAGACTAAAATAAATTATTTAAGTGCAGGGTGCTGATTTAAATAATTATTAAACTGGGTGATTTAAATCCCTATATTTAAACAAACTTATGTGGGCTACAAAACACAGGATAGTGATATCAGTAGTGACATCTTCAACTAAAATTTGAAATTACAGGCACGTTCTGTGACCACAGAGTAACATAGGAGAGGAAGGTTAACTAGAAAGTTAATTGATACATGCAGTTTAATGAGAAACTGCAAAATTTGTGCAGGAAAGGTAACATTAATCTTAAATAAGTTCATATCTCAACGGGGTTTTAAAAACAATAACAAAAATTTAGTACATTATATTTCATGATCATGCTACTACATTTAATTTCCTTCTGTTAAACTACATTTTCCACATTTATAGGAGGAATAATAAGATATTTCAAAAAAAAGATACTGAAATATACCATTTACATAAAAACTACAGGCCAATAATTTGGTTCAAAAGAGCCAGATATTATCAACAATTATTCAAACCAAGCATAAGCTGGAGTTACACAATAATGCCTTATACAACTGCAAACTACATTAATTTTCCTAAGTATAAATCTAATTTCATACAATTTATTTCTCTCCACTTGCCAGCTATGACAGCTGATACATATCTTGTCCCAGTTTTCCTGGTTAGTGCTGGTTACCAAAAGACATTTCTTCCTTACAGACCACAGTATTATCAGCTCTCAAGCTAAACTGTCAAGTTAAGTGGAAAAAGAGTTTATTGTGCTGCGGATGTGCTGCGAAATGCCCAATGGAGGTGGAACAGGTCACCTTACAGGTGTCTTAAGGCTACATTTCTGAGGACTGCTGTCTTAAGGAAACAGAGAAAGTCAGCCAGATTCCTGAAACCACGTTTACAACAGATTAGTCTAGGCTAAAATTTAGAACAGTGAACATTTATGAACAAAATGCAAAATATTCACATAGCCAACATCAAGCATTATGCATTGGCAGAGAAGAAAATAAAAAAAAAAAAGAAGAAGAATAATTCTACTTCATTTCCTCTCATCCTTCTTAACAGCAGACACACTTTAAGCCTGATATTGTGGAAGATGTTTGAATTCAGTTTTCCCTTCTTCCTGCCATCCACGTCCCCCCCACTCGCCCCCCCCCCCCCCCCCCAGCCCCGAACACTTAGTGTTCATTAACCCAAGTTTAGACCTTCCTCTTGCCAAATCCATGCCTGGACCTAAGTTTGAAGGTCTTAAAGACACAGAGAGAGCGCAGATAACTGTCACATACTTCATCCAAAGGCAGGGTGGGAGTCATCTGTTCCAAATAACATTTGGGCTAATATTCTAAACTTCTTTTATGGTCAATAAAGGGAAAGAGCTGCTGAAAGGCTGCAATTCATCTCATCCTAAAATAGACATCTAAAATAGTTTACATGAATCACTCTGCAGAAGCGCTTATTTCTCAATAGTAACTGTAAAAAGAACTCAGAGTAGTAGCTCAGATCTGTATGCTACATTATAGATATCTAAAGGTAGATGAGAAATCTCCATATTGCCTTAACTAAAACCTTTACCTCCCTCTGAAGTATACATGTTACTTGCCATCGCCTAAATGTTCAGATCTCTTATACAAACCTCATCTTGTGTATAAACACATAACTTGCTGCTCAAGGAATCACATAACTAGGATTTATTTATACAGCTTATAACCGATTCTCATCTGAACCCAAACACAATGGTAACCACTGCCTCCGACACAGCGACTTTGGGATTTCCCATTGAATTTTCCATTAAACTCTGTATTATAAGGGAATGTGTGATGACAGAAAAACAGGACTCTTGAACAGGGGAAAAAGCAGCAATTCTAAGATTTCTGAGGTTTGTTAAATTGTCTCATATAACACAAATTACGGAAATCTATCCTATATGAAAGCCCTACAAGGTAGGTTGCAAAGCTGTTTGGAAATGGTAATCAGAAAACACTTATGAATGTTTTATTGTAGAAGTGAAAACCTATGATGAGAAGGATTCCATATGGTTTCTCTGGGTCTCTTAGGATGCAAAATAAAGTAGGTGCATGACATTTTTGTAGGCACTATACTGAAGGAATCTGTCAGTTCAATGGATAGCACGGTTTGAGTTCACAAGAACCATAACAAAGGAGCACTGAACACAATTCCATTTTCCTGTGGAAAAAAACACCATTCAATAGGTTCAAGTGTGAGACTAAGGCAGGAAAAAAATAAGCTGCAGAATTAGAGGGTCAGAATGATTGCATAGACTGTATGTGTGCAGAAAAGGGTTCAGAAAGCAGAACAAACTAGAATGGATAACAAGGAGAGCATGAATTAACAGTGTCTTGCTGATACAAATAGCAAATGGACAAGGCAATACAGAGAGAGAGATTAGAAAATGCATTAGGATAAACTTTGCTCAGCATCTTCTCAAAAGCCTTTGTGAAATTTTGCATCTTGATACTTCAAAGAAATATACAATAGCTGGAGTCAGCAGAAGAAAACACAAATAATAATCAGCAACGTATCACAAAAGACTGAAGAAATTAGGGTTGCCAAATTAATAAAACCTTTACTTATCATCTAGGCTCTTACAAAGTAGGAGGAGGCAATTTCTTTCCCATTTTTAATCTTGGGAATTATTCAAAGTAACCGGCTTGAATTATAACAGGTGAGATTCAGGTTTGACATTAGGGAACTTTTCTAATGTTAAGAACAGTTAAGCACTGCAAATACGTTGCAGTGTTAAATTGCAGTTTGATTAAAAGAGATACAACATTTCTGTCAGATACCCTACTCATTGTCTGTATCAAAACCTGTGATCACAGAAATTATGAAGGGCATGTTTTGTGTAATTACATGGACTTCATAGCACTGCACATTTTTCCCATATATAATATATAGATTTTTTTTTAATGCATTTGCCTCACACAAAACAATTCCAATAGTTCACTATCGAATAGTTCAACACTGAAAATAAAGTTATACTGAAAATACTGACACAAATTTAAACACAGAGGGCTGAACACTCTGCTATGATGGCAATTAGTAATGAAGTCAGGAGGATTTTCAGTAATGATGCCAACTATCTATCTAATCTACTCTATTACTTAGAGTGGCTGAACACACAGTTTAAAACACAATATATTGCGGGGACTTAATTTCTGTATTTTGCATTAAGTTTACCAGTGGGCTTTATTAGTGGATGTGACATAGATATTACAAGATAGTAAAAGCTTGCTTTACTTTTAGTAATATTTACATGTCAGTCGAACACTAACGAAGTATTTTACATGTTATAAATAAAGAGCATATGTGCATGAATAGTCAACCAGGCTTGGTTTTGGACAAGAAAAAGTCTGAGTGTAATCAGACCGTAAAATTGAGTCAACATCTTTAAGAATAAATAGAATCAATAAAAGTGCATAAACCAGTCAAACTAGAAAAATATTTATCTTCATAACTGCTGGATGACTTTGCTGTTTCTCACACTTGTATCAAATTCAGTGAAGGAAGCAGTGAATGTTTTAACTTCAAAGCTTAAAGAGCTGCCTGATGGAATAAATTCTTGGATATTTTAATTAAGAAGCATATCAAATGACCTGCAAAGTTTTTATGAGACCTTCTCCTGACAAAATAGCTGTACTCCAAATAACAAATATGTACAATACCTGAGACTAATATTTAGGGACACTGCTGTACACTATGAAAATAAATTGTTGAATATACCAGCAAAATTCACAAAGAATTTAGGAGAAACTAAAGCAATGTAGTTGTTATAGCAGACATTAAGAAACCTAGACCAATTCCAGTGTATACCATAAGCATTCAATGTATGTCACCATTATTTGGTACAACATATTTCTTTCAAAGTTCCCTGACTTCCACTCTACAGACCTGAGAACCATTTGTGCCATTTTACAGACCTCTTATCTTTGTAGAGAAGGTTGCTCCTCACTGTATCCTCAACCTCAAATTTTGTTGTGCAAGAAATTTAGGAATGTCTGTGGACTGAGATAAGGAGCAGCTCTTTTGAACTTGAGAAGTGGAACAGTACAACTCTGCCCTCACTGAAGCAGGATAACTATTTGGCTTATTTTGCATAAAAGAACTTCTAGGGAAAAAATTGCTCTCTCGGTTTTTGTTTTGTTGTTGTTTGCTTGTTTTTTTATTTCTCACTTAACATTACTTCTAAAGATATAGCATTTTTTGTTGAAAAAATTGTAAAGTCCTACAGGTTGCACAGAATTGACGTGGCTTAGTCTAGCTGGTGCTGCTTCCACCCATCATGGTTTTGTAATAGTTAAGGAACTGCAAAATTTAAGCTGGCAGTAATCCTCTTTTGGCCTTTATCTCTACTACACACATTAACTCTGTCTTAAACTGCCCCTTCTGGGTGAAAACAGAAGACTACATGGTAAAATGTTTATTTAGATTGCCTTTTACAAGTTACTGCTTTACAGTTATCCGATGGTCAACCTTGCCTTATCCTCAAGACTCACTTGTGTAAGAAAGAGGTGACATTTTCTATTTCAACAGATGTTATCTTCTAAACAAAGAAGACTTAAACTTGCTTTTAGGAGGAGGAAGGAGAAGGAGTTGGCAGTGTAAGAGATGGTAATAAAATGTTTCATTCTTTAGCTTCTTACTAGGCGCGGCTACCAATGAGATTTCCATTCAGGCACATAGGTTGTTAGATTTACACCATTTTGCGAGGACAAAAGCCTTTTTCATCCTGGTTAAACTTAATCTATTGCCTATTTTCAATGTTATAAAAAACGTTCTATCTATTCAACAAGCTTCAACACAAAATGACTCTGCAGAAACAGTCTACATAATTTTAATTGGAGGGTCTACTGTACCAAACTCATAGACAGGTTCCCACCTCTTATGTATTCACCTCCCACTAAATTCAGTTCTAAGCACTTGTTTATAATCCAGTTTCTTCTAACATATTTCACCTGTGACACCTAAACCCCATGATTTTCAACCTTTGTGTAGTAATTATTTTCTTCAAATTGCTAGCAGAAATTCATTCTCTTCGTTGCATGCTTAGGGGCGCATTATCTTATCTTTCACACTCCTGAATCCCCACTGTTTGAAGTAATCCATACATATGTGGTAGTTTCAGAAATGGTACTTCAATGCTAGAAAAATGCTGATTTACTGGCACCAAAATGACATTTACAAAAATATTGCATTCTCAAAGGCATTAACTAATGTTCTTTCTTTGCCTCCTGTTACTTTACACAGTCTACACAAAGGATACTGTGCAGGAAGGTGCAGCATAAATGCAACTATGAAGTTATCAAGCAGGATTGCAAAAAAAAAAAGAAGGTGGTTAATTTAAAAAAGGAAAACAATAGAACAATCAAAGCAAAGTAACAACAAAAACACAATTCATGAATCTGAACTGAATCATTCTTCTGTTAATGCACCATTTACCCAACCATCAATTAAGAGTTTGTATTTTTTATGTATACTGCATAATGTAACAATGGTTTCAACTTTCCCAGTCAAAACCGTCTGGCAGAAGGTAGACTTACAGAGAAATATATAATTTTCAGCTAACCAAGAACTGTGGTGCATGTATTTTTTCATGTTTGAAGTGATTTATGAAATATTGTGTGAAAAAGTATTTTAAAATTGCATAATTTAGAAAAGAAGGGTCACCTATTTCTGTGCATTTGCACTGTGAGCTGATACAAATGAAAAAAATGCAACATTTCTCGGCTAGGAAAAAACTCAAAATATTAGCAAAAACTTGGTTGGAAGAAAAGGTCAGCCTGAGAAAAAATGTGTGATTTTGCAAATGTTTTCTACAATTTCTGTAAAAATTAACAATATTTGCATATAATTCTCATTTCCCTTTTTTTCAAGAAGAGTCTATGCTGCTCCTGAAATAAATGAAAAAACATCTTGCTGCCCACCTTGCCACTAAAGTCAAGTCTTTGTCTTAGGGCTTCTGCATTGTAGAGGAAGCTGATCTTGCATGCAAATAAATTTAATTCCTTCTAGTCCTAGTTCAGAAATGGCATTCACATTTTTTTAATATGTTTTTCTACTAACAAATTTTCCCTTTTCAGTGTCACTGTTCTCCAATTTGACCACTGTCAGGCTGCATGTGGTGCCTCATTCTTGAATCATTGCAATTTCATATCCTGTGAACTCTATTGAATTTAGCCTAACTAGCCCCATGGCATATGAGGCCTACTAAAGGCTACAGTTGGATTTTCATTCCCCCCAATTTACAATTCACAGAATTTTAAACTTACGATTGACATAAATATCAAATTTTCCAAAGTATAAGCCACTACTTAGAATAGAAATAAGAAAATTTTCTTTTTCCTGATTAGGGCTTTAGGTTGAGTAGCTTATCCAGTGTTCATCATATTTTGTAAATATGATGAAAATGGCCGGTTATGCAATGGTTCCCTGTAACATTAAAGTACTCCATTATGTAGAAACTCAAGTATTCCTTCTTTTCTGCTGTGATGGGTTGACCCTGGCTGGTTGCCAGGTGCCCACCAAAGCCGCTCTATCACTCCCCCTCCTCAGCTGGAAAGGGGAGAGAAAATATAACAAAGAGCTTGTGGGTCGAGATAAGGACAGGAGAGAGAGATCACTCACCACTTACCGTCACGGGCAAAACAGACTCAACTTGGGGAAAATTAACTCACTTTATTACAAATCAACCAGAGCAGAGTAATGAGAAATAAAACCAAATCTCAGAACACCTTCCCTCCACCCCTCCCTTCTTCCCGGGCACAACTTCACTCCCGGCTTCTCTACCAACTCCCCCAGCGGCACAGGGGGACGGGGAATGGGGTTTACGGTCAGTTCATCACACGTTGTTTTCTGCCGCTTCATCCTCCTCAGGGGGAGGACTCATCACACTCTTCCCTGCTCCAGCGTGGGGTCCCACCCACAGGAGACAGTCCTCCACGAACTTCTCCAACGTGGGCCCTTCCCACAGGCTGCAGTTCTTCACGAACTGCTCCAGCATGGGTCCTTTCCACGGTGTGTAGTCCTTCAGGAGCACACTGCTCCAGCGTGGGTCCCCCACGGGGTCACAGGTCCTGCCAGAAAACCTGCTCCGTGGGGTCCTCTCTCCACAGATCCGCAGGTCCTGCCAGGAGCCTGCTCCAGCGCAGGGTTCCCATGGGGTCACAGCCTCCTTCAGGAACCCACCTGCTCCGGCGTGAGGTTCTCCATGGGCTACAGGTGGATATCTGCTCCACCGTGGACCTCCATGGACTGCAGGGCGACAGCCTGCCTCACCATGGTCTTCACCACGGGCTGCAGGGGAATCTCTGGTCCTGCGCCTGGAGCGTCTCCTCCCCCTCCTTCTTCACTGACCTTGGTGTCTGCAGGGTTGTTTCTCTTACATGTTCTCACTCCTCTCTCCGGCTGCCAAATCCCGCCTGTCCCAACTTTTTTTCCTTCTTAAAAATGTTATCACAGAGGCGTTACCACTATCACTGATTGGCTTGGCCTTGGCCGGCGGCGGGTCCGTCTTAGAGACGGCTGGTATTGGCTCTCTCTCTCGAACGCAGGGGAAGCTTCCAGCAACTTCCCACAGAAGCCACCCCTGTAACCCCCCCCGCTACCAAAACCTTGCCACACAAAACCAACACATCTGCCTACCAAACAATCATACTAAATTGTCTGTCATTTGTTCCCACATGTCGTGGTTTAACCCCAGCCAGCAACCAAGCACCATGCAGCCGCTCACTCACTCCACCCCCACCCAGTGGGATGGGGGAGAAAATTGGGAAAAGAAGTGAAACTCGTGGGTTGAGATAAGAACGGTTTAATAGAACAGAAAAGGAGAAACTAATAATGATAATGATAACACTAATAAAATGACAACAGTAATGATAACAGGATTGGAATGTACAAATGATGCGCAGTGCATTTGCTCACCACCTGCCAATCGACACCCAGTTAGTCCCCGTGCAGCGATTCCCCCTGCCCCCACTCCCCTCAGTTTATATACTAGATGTGACGTCACATGTTATGGAATACCCCATTGGACACTTTGGGTCAGCTGCCCTGGCTGTGTCCTGTGCCAACTTCTTGTGCCCCTCCAGCTTTCTCACTGGCTGGGGATGAGAAGCTGAAAAATCCTCGACTTTAGTCTAAACACTACTGAGCAACAACTGAAAACATCAGTGTTATCAACATTCTTCTCATACTAAACTCAAAACACAGCACCGTACCAGCTACTAGGAAGGCAACTAACTCTATCCCAGCCGAAACCAGGACACCACAATACAAAACAATTCTTCTTTAATAATAGGGAGTAAAAGTGCAGGTATTAGTCAGGCACTTTACTTCTTTAGCAACAGGGTAAGAAAAACATCTGGTACCATCTAAGCTTTGTCCTATAATATAGTCCACAATTTACAGTAATAATGCATTTCTAAAACACACACTGTGCATTGTAGCACATTAGAAATTCATTGTCCATAACAACACGGCAATTTTCCGTGCTATACTTACGTATTATATTAATCAATCTCATTCAAGAATCATTTCAACCAAATCTTATATTTCTACATTTTATCACATATTTACATCTATAGGCATGACAGAATAGGCAGCTAGAATTCGTTACTTGTGGTACAAAAAGTAAGATCACTCTAAAGTAAAATATACCTTCTATTCTTGGTTTTGATATTGTTAGTGAGAGTGGCAGAAAACCTAGGAGGGAAAAAGTATTTCCACATTTACTCATTTCTTCATGTTTCTTTGGAGTTTGTTGTGGAACCTTTTTTTACTTTTTAGTTAAATTATTCATGGCAGCTGTACCCATGTGTAGTTGTGCCAAAATTGACCATCATCTAACACAGATGTCTGTGCTGTCTACACCCTGATATATCCGCAGTCAACAGTCTCATCTCTGCTTGATTTTTATTTTTTCAGGCAGTGTTAAACTCAGTCCAAACACTAGAAGTCTAAATGGATGAACCAGAAATACGAACTCTGGTTTAGCCTCTCTTAGACTGAGAGTTCCTATAAATGGAGACAACCAACAAGAGCACCCTCATCATTAATCATATCTCTAAAATTAAGATTATCAGTTTCAGTTAATTTGTTTACTAAGTTCAGTTTAGGTAGTTAGGTAAAATGTCAATGTATCAGGCAGTAGTAGTATTTAAAGGGCAAACTGTAAGCCATACTCTTTACCAGTAAGTCACTGAAAATGAGTTTCTGGAGCAGTGCTGTAATGTGCTACTGTGTTAAACACCATTTAAGAAGCAGGCAGCTTCCCTTCTGCCTCTTAAATTAAAAATTTAACTGTTCTTTATGTGTGGAGAATGATCTTGGACAGACATCATAAAGTTGTACGTGTACCATATACAAAAGAAAAAACCTGCAAATTTATCATTGAGCACATGTAAAATTACAAATTAAAAGGTATTTTAATTGCTACAACTCTTAGTTTGAAGAAAAAAGAAAAAAATCTGGAAGGAAAAAGAAAACCAGCAATGAAAAGCCAATTAGTTTATGTAAAATCACTTCTGTTGAAAATCTAGTGTGTTTTCAAAAGAGTTTTAATAGCTCTATCTTTGTCTTCCTGAAAATATTCTATTTTTCACTATTTATATGCTTATTCATATAGCTGTTAGCTGAATGGAAAGAAAACACAGTCTTGATTAGTGTCTTTGAGTTTCAGAGGAAAAAATAGATAATATGTAATCTGTAAACATGTTTACTATATAATAAAATAATTACTTTTAAGTTCTACAACTTTTTAATTTTATTTGCTTCCTGAAGCCTTTGCTTACCCCATAACCACTCACCTAAGGGAGAGAAAAAAATATAAATCCAAACATCTGACTCATTTGTGCATATAAAACAAACAACAGCAGGATTTGCATGTCTTAATATTTTAGTATTTATGAGGTTAAGAAAAAGATAAAAGTGTCCAAGAAAGTAACAGAAAAACCTTCCATTAACCTCACTCAGTTTTGAAATACTCAAGCTTAACTACATAAAATGGAAGCTATGGCTCTTCGCCTGAGAAAATGAAAATGCTCACCTCCCCCCTCTCTAGAAGGAACAAATAGTATTTTTGAAAGATAGAACGTAGTTCAGATGTTTTCCCCATCTTTCACTGCTGATTGTTATTCATTTTCTGCTGCTTCTCCTCTCATTCTCAAAAGCCATTAAAAATTAGGATTCACATGAACATCATGGGTAACAGAAAAGTCGTTCCCTTAGCAACAGAAGCAATGTGAAAACTTCATAGTCAAGATTCAGTTATTATTTGAGATTCAGATGTTTTGGACAATGCATATTAATTAATATCTGGTCCAGCAGATGTTTCTCTGCAGTAATGTGTCACTTGAACAAATAACTATGGCCAGATTCACACTAGCATTAGAAGTTTTGAAGCTGTATGGAAAGCATTGCGTACAGGACACTTCCACTCTTTGACAAGTGCAGAATATAAATATTTAAAGAGGTTTCTTCAGGCCAATCAGCGAGAAAAACCTCTAATAAGAAAGTTTTCACCTTGTTTCTTGTACTTCATGGAAGGGAAAATGTCCTGGGGTGAGAGAAGAAAGGGAAAAATTTTGTTGGCATCCCCACACTGTATATGTCTGTAAACTGATAGCTCTCCTGTAGGGATAACTAGGGTGCAGTAGACAGCAAAGGCAACTACTTAGTTTGAAATAAATCAAAACAATATAGAATTTGAATACTGATTTTAAGTCTTCTTATCTTGGAAAAGAAGGTGTATGCTTTTGTTACTGAAATGCATAGTGATAGAACTACTGCAGATTTCTTGCTTCCAGTTTCAGGTGGCATTAGTGTATTTCTCGCAAATACATGACAGTCTTTGCACTTAATTCCAACAGGCTCACAAGTTCTTAGCTGTACTAACTGGATCACAGGTTTCTTTACCTGCTAGTATTCTGTTATCATTCATCCTCTTCAAAGGAGCCATTCTGATTCAGGGGAAGCAGCAATCAGTGCACTGCATTAGAGCTTGCAGTCATCACTATGCAACACAGAAACTTTAGTCTGACTTTCTGGTTACATGGATATCCAGAGTATTTAAATCTTTACTCTTCTAGTTTTCATTTGCTATTCATAATCATTGTATATTTTATACCCATATTTGGAAGAGTAGGAATTTCTCTTACATGTTTAATTTTCCCTCTAGGTTACTGATTTGTTTTTTCATTACTGGAGACTTGCTTATGCAACTTATCTCAGCTGCAATTGCTTCCTATCTTTCCTCCAAAGACACTGCAGTTTGCAGTTTATCACCTCTGAGCAGCATCTCAGCATCTGTTTTGCACCAGGACATGCTGGTTTGTTATGATCCCAGTAAGAAAGGCACTCAGACTCTGTAAAGTATCAATTCAAATACTGTTTATTAAAGATAACACTACACAGAAGGAGAGGCTAGTGCAGGTAATCTTACACATCTCAGATGTTGGGAATCTTGAGTTGTGCAACACCAAATGTGCCTCTGATCAGGACACAGCATACAGTGCAGCTCCTGTCTATGGTAGATATCCTGGTTTCAGGTGGGATAGAGGCATATATAAACTGGGGACGAGTTGGCCTGGGGGTGGATTGCTGCTTGGGAACTAACTGGGCATCGGTTGGTGAGTGGTGAGCAATTGCATTGTGCATCGTCTGTTTTGTATATTTCATTTCTTTTATTATTATTATTATTATTATTATTATTATTGTTGTTGTTGTTGTAATTTTATTATTGTTATTATTATCTTTATTGTTTTCTTCCTTTCTGTTCTATTAAACTGTTCTCATCTCTGCCCACGAGTTTTACTTTTTTTTTTCCCGATTCCCTCTGCCATCCCACTGGGTGGGGGGGAAGCGAGTGAGCAGCTGCATGGTGCTTAGTTGCTGGCTGGGGTTAAACTACAAGAGTAGAGTACCCCATTTTGATCATTCACAAAACAGAAAACAATCTTTATTCATCATTTCCACTGCCAAACACTGAGGATTTTCACACTGAACTTCTGGCTGAACTTTTAGATAAAGACAAGGCTTCACAGGTGACATAATTGCTGGTACCACGGGGGAGCTGCCTGCAGGCTCATCTGTTACCACCAGCTGGCTGAGCTTTCCTTGCAGCCACGACATCTGTGCAGCGTAACACATCCTGAAGGCCACGCTGGGCATGCAGGACAGCACAGCACAGACCTGCACCTGTGCAGGTTAACTGTTTTGTGGGTGACTAGCTCCTCCATGTACAGTGGTCTTCTGCTCAGGATCACCATGGCACCTTGCAGCTTTGTCAGTTGTTGTGATCTCACATCTTATTAAAAAAAGGCAGGTTCGGTTTGGTCGTTAAGAATTGAAGATGGATCTTTTTTCTTAGAAAATTACAACTTATTGAAAATAAAAGTTCCCACGGATAATTTAGGTCCAGGATGGAATTGTGGATCAAAATAGCAGGGGAAACAGAGGCATCATTAGTTCTAAGAGAAATGGATGACTGTAAATCAAGTGGGAAGAGTTAAAATTCTGGCCAGATTTTTACAAAACTTTACCAAAATATTTCCTTATCAGCTCCTGTGGCTAGACTTATTTTCTACATTCACACTGCTGCATAATATAATCCACAAAAAAAGAGAAATATAACATATAGTATACTTCAGTATTTTTGCTAGTTTGGGCCACAATTATAGATTCAGAGACTGTAGAAGTGAAAAACTTTTCAGATTTTGTCATATCTCTAGTATTGCAATGAAGTCCATAGTCAAACTCTAGGTGAACTCCTGAGTTCATTTTCTTTTTTCCAAGTAGACTAACAAAACTGTACCCCATACTAATCTTACTATATCACACATAACTATCTAACCCATTACTCAGTGTCATCAAGAACAAGACAAGGAAATTTTTTTCTAAGTTATCAACTGAAGCAGATGAATTCAATGAGACTGCAAAGTCTCCAAAATTAGGTGATACCAAATGTAATTGCTCTGAAGTATTAACATCTTCCACTTTTCTTTCTATTAGACAATTCTAATTTACAATGCAAAGACTGTTATGCCATCTCTTCAAAGAGAGACATATTACACAATTTGTAGTTTAATGTTCTGAATATCTGGAAGAAGAGATAGAATGCTGCTGTTGGGAGAAAGGGTATTGTATTAACTTATGAGATTATATAAATTATTGATGTTTTTTCTCTTCATAAAAAGGCACCAAGCTTCACAACTTATTACAATCAACACAAGAAACTATGGAAACACAGGTAAACCATGTAGTTTAACAGTAATTGCATTTAACACTCATATAGTAACTTACAAAATGTTATCCCTGATGTTACTGAATGGAACATTAGAGAAAGAAGTTAATGTGAGTAGCCTGAAAGTGCAGAATAAGAAAATGAGAGATGGGGTTAGTGCTCAGGAGTTGCAGGCTTGCTAAACTATTTCTCTTGCATAGATACAGGATTGTTAGAAATAAAGATCCTGAATTCAAGAAACGTGATACTCTACCCTGTGCAGATATTTAAAGTTCTAACTGTTCCTTTACACTGTGAGTTACTCTAGATAATCTCAGGTACAGTGAAAAGGAAAGACATTATTTCATTTGTTTCTAGCTGTCACTCGTCTTACCTTTGTAATTCTGTAAATGCAACAAGACCACTAGATATTTAAGAGACAAAAACTTATCATGGGATGACTTGATAGAAGGGTTTACTTCTGAAGAATTAATGAATCTCAGAATGGATTATAAAAAAAAAGAGAGAGGAGAATTCATTGACTTATGGGATGAGTTCATCTCCATTGTGACTGATGAAAAACTAGCAGAGAATGACTAAGTCTGTTTTTTACTAACATGATTCATAACTCCTTTTATCATTTGCATAGAAATAAGTGGTGATTAGGATCTTGTTCAAGATCTGTGTTAGGAGATTAACAGCTTTGCCAATTATCCTGTTATGAATTTCTTAGTTTTCTATAAGCACTCTCATGAGATGGCAACAGATTGCTTTCAATACAAGAGTCTTTACCAATGGCATGTCAGTCTGCAGGTGTTAGTAATGTCTCCTTCTATTTAATGGTGTATCAATGTTTTCTTCTTAAAGAATCATATTGTAGAAGTTAAGGAAGAGTCATGTTATTTAGCTGGTGAGGAAATTTTCTTACATGCTATCCTGTTAAAATCACCCTCTAAATATTCCCTTCTGATCAATACCTATAAAGAAATAGTTCAATTCCCTGTCTATACAAAGTCCCTTCTATTGAAAGATGGCTAGCTAAGTTGTGTGTAATGATCAACGCAAAGTGAATTGTCTAATACAGACTACTAAACAAAAATATGAGTTCTACTGAGTGCCACACAGAAAACACCCTAGTTTGTCAAAACCATCAAATATCAGTTGAATTCAATGCACAGAATTGTTAGGAATAGCAGGCTCTATTAGCTATTCCTGACAGACTTCATCACACTCAGTTTAGGGAATATTTGACGTATTCAATATAAAAAAAAAGTCCCAGGACTGTTGCCTGGTAATGAAAGGAAATGAGTAGCATATATCATAAAAGATAACAGAATGTAACAGATAATTGTATCATTCCTGAAAGGACCAAGCTTTATGAACTGTTGTACACAGTCACTAAAAAAATATTTGTAGTGGGTTGATCTTGGCTTGCTGTCGGACCCCCACCCAGCTGCTTTCTCATTCACCTTCCTCACCAGGACAGTCAGACAAAATAAGATGGAAGACAGGGAGATCACTTACCAGTTGCTGTCACAGGCAAAACAGACTCAACTTGGGCAAAATTAATTTAATTTATTGTCATTTTAAAAATGGATTTGGATGGTGAGAAAAAAGACAACTGCTCTAGCATGAGTCCTTTCCACAGGCTACAAGCTTTCAGGAACAGACTGCTCCTGCTTGGGTCCCCCAGAGGCCACTGTTTCTGCCAGTAGCCTGCTCCTGTGGGGGCTTTCCATGCACTGAAGCTTCCCTCAGGGCATGTCCACCTGCTGCGGTATGGGGCCCTCCATGGCCTGAAGTGTGGATATCTGCTCTGGCATGGTCCTCTTCATGGACTGCAGGGGTTACCTGTTTCACTGGGGTCCTCTCCACGGGCTGCAGAAGGACACCTGCTTCACCTTGGTCTTCTCCATGGACTGCAGGGGAATCTCTGCTTTGGTGCCTGGAGCATCTCCTACCCCTCCTTCTCTGATGTTGGTGTCTGCAGGGTTGTTTATCTCACACTTTTTCGCACTCCTCTGTCTTACAACTCCTTCGCAATGTTTTTTACCCTTTCTTAAATAAGTTTTCCCAGAGGCACTATCAGCTTTGCAGTTGGGCTCAGCTGTGTCTTGTGGTGGGTCCTTTCCTGAGCCAGCCGGAATTGCCTCTGTCCAGCATGAGACAATCCCTGGTCTCTTGTCATAAAGGCCACTCCAGCAGCTATCCCTACCCCCCTCTATCAAAACCTAATATAATTTTATTGATAGAAAACTTTTTTTTTTTAATTTTACTTTAATATTTTAATGACAATTACTTGCTTTTAAACTTACCAAAAAGGTCTGTGGCCTAAATGACAGATTCATCAACTTTAGCAGCAAAACCTTATTTATTTTCTTTTCTGTGATGAAAATACCTCATTCATTTTCAGACCTTACTTTAAGACTGGTATTTCTCACCATAGTTCTCATTAACTACTAGTGCAAGTTTCATCCTACATCTTTTAACATTGCATAGCGACATGCCAATCACTCAGAAGGGGAAACCACACAGAAGATGCCTGATAGGTACAATTCAAATTCATCTCAGATTTTGAATTTTCTCCTTGTTTGTCTCTTTATTCAAATTTCTATAAATCTCATTGCATTTCTTAGATATTTTCATGGAGAAACCCCAAATATTTGCATAACTAGTTTTCTTACTGGTGTGCATACATAAGCAAAAAGAAGTAACCAGGGTTGGAAGATACGTATAACAAAACCAGAAACAATCACAGGTATTCTTCCATTGCAATAGAACAACCATTTCTTTTCAAGTCAGAATCACAGAACGGTTGAGGTTGGAAGGGACCTCTGGAGGTCATCTGGTCCAATGTGCCTGCTAAAGCAGGCTCATCTACAGCACATTGCCCAGAACCATGTCCAGATGGCTTCTGAAGATCTCAAAGTATGGAGACTCCACAACCTTTCTGGGCAAATTGTTCCAGTGCAGTCACTCTCACCATAAAAAAATTTTCCTGATGTTCAGGAGGAACGTTCTGTGTTCCAGTTTGTGCAGACTGCCTCAGGTCCTGTTACTAGGCACCACTGAAAACAGTCTGGCTCTGCCTTCTTTACAGCTTCCCTTCAGGCATTTGTACACATTGATGACATCCCTTCTCAGACCTCTCCTCCAGGTTGAACCGTCCCAGCTTTCCCAGCCTTTCCTTCCATGGGAGATGCCCAAGTCCCTTAATAATCTTAGTGGCTCTTGGCTGAATTCTCTTTACTAGCTCCTTCTCTCTTTTGTACTGAGGAGCCCAGAACTGGACACAATACTCCAGGGATCTTCTCTTTGACCTGCTGGCAACATGCCTCCTAATGCAGCCCAGGATAACATTAGCCTTCTTTGCCATAAAGGACACCAAGTTGGACAACTATGTATCCACCAGGGCCTCCAGAAAATTTTCTGCAAAGCTGCTTTCCAGCTAGGCAGACACCATGTAGACTGGTGCATGGGGTTAATCTTCCCCAAGTGCAAGACTTTGCACTTCCCTGTATTGAACTCCATGAGGTTCCTTTCACCTCGTTTTTCCAGCTTCTCGAGGTCCCTCTGGGTGGTAGGACGACTCTGGTGTATCAGCCACTCCTCCTGGTTCTGTATCACCAGAAAACTTGCTGAGAGTAAACTCTGACCTACCATCCAGATCATTAATTAAGATGTTGAACAGGATTGGAACAAGTACTGACCCCTGTGGTACTTCACTGGTTACGGGCCTCCAGCTAGATTTATTGTCACTGGTCACCTCCCTCTAGGCCCAGCCATTAAGCCGGTTTTCAGTCCACCTCACTGTCTACTTATCCAGCCCTTACTTCAACAAGTTGTCTATAAACATGGGAGACTGATGATTTGTTTTCAGAATAATGCTACTATGCTGTTTTGGTTTTAGCCCATCAGTGGCTTTGAACATTAAAAGAGACAGAGACAACTGTCACTGACTTGGCCCTGTGTTGCTGTTGATGAAGTGTATGCTATGTATAGCATCCCCTATACTATAAATGGTTCCGCAGTTTGTATTTTCTGTAATCATCCTTCTATTTTCTTTGACTGCTACAGTACACCAGCCAGTCAGAAACCAGAAAGTGAATCATGACACACAGCGATCCCAACTGTGAGTAATCTATTGTATATGCTTTTCAATAAACCACATGTGTTTGTTCATACTTTTAACTTCTAGAAGCAAAAACAGACACTAGAATTAACATTACTAGTTTAAACAAAGACAAGAAAACAGTCCAGTATTGTTCACTCCATTTTTATAGTAAATGGAAAGAATAACAGATTCCATTCTGTTACTGAATGAAATCCTCAAATGATGCTCTAATGCTTCATTAAAGAACAATACAAGAATGAAAGGAAACGCTCTTCTCTCTTTCTCTGCCTTGTTCCCTTACCTTTCCCCTTTTAAAGTGAATCAGCTTGCCTAATGAACTAAAATCATTCAATAACCTCACCTTTTTCTTCACCAAAAGTACTCTTCTCTAGGTCTATAAGCAGATTTTGAAAAATATACCAATTATCTTAAGACCCGCTTCTGCTCTTCTCAACTCCTCAGGGACTGCATTTGCTGTCTTGCACATAATGAAAGAGGAAAGAACTGCTGTCATGAAAGGTGTTCGCTGGGGAGCAGAACTGCATCTCCCATTTCTATAGGCTAGAAGATGCTACTGTCTCTGCAAGTGACAAATGACAAATTCAGTTGCAGAAGGTAAGTGTGCCAGCACTTGAAATAAAAAATATAAAGTAGAAGTAACTGGAGAAAATGTATCTTTAAAACAAGCAATGTACAGTAGGTAACCTAAGCTCTCCTGCTTTTTATAGGTACTTTAACTCCTTTAGTATCCCTTTGCACTTTGCTTAGATTATTTACTGAGGGTGTTATTTTTGGTAGCGATATATTTGCTGTTGGTCAGCCTCAGACACACAGCATCAGGCCTAATATCTGCAAATTTTTAGAGATTTGTCAAAGTAATAAATGTCTTGTGTACTTTTCTGGACTCTTGCTTTAGCTTAGCTGAAGAGATTTCCCTTTTTTCCCCCATCACTTCTTTGCTCCTACTCACATTTGCATAGAAGTTTTGCAATTACTTTAACAACGTTCTGGTTTTGGAGGAAAAGGACAGAGAAAAGGAGGGTTAATGTTACCCCAAAATTTTAGGTTTGGTGTCCTGTGAAAGAAGAGAAAAGGAGGTTTGTGCTCTTCCTCACCTCCTCACTACAGTGATTAAAGTTCTTAAAACTGAAGTGATCATTAGACTAAAACTTAAGCTCTCTACTGCTATGTGTACACTGAAGAATCCCATAAAACACTATCCAACAAAATTTTAAGCAAGATATATTTCTAACAGTAGCTTGCTTTGATCAAGGAACCTGTCATCACCCAGAAGCTTTAAACGTATTCTATGGAAGGGTATGTGGAAGGAGGGAGAGTCAGCTCCCTTAAGGCTCTGTCTATGGACTTTTTAAAGCAAAAATGGATAATAATTAAAGGAGGAAGCCATAAACAAGAAGACACAGAAACACTAACCTGACCAACAAACAAAAACGGAGTCAGTAACGAACCTGGTCAGTTGTACTCATTGATAAGGGTACTGGAACATGGGAATGTTCATTTCAGGAGGATTACCTGATCGAGGAGGACCTTGTCAAAGGGGATGGCAATGAAGAGAGAGAAGCCATGAACAAAATATACAGAGACACAAAGCTGACAGGCAAACATAATGGAAGCAAAGACAAGAAAAAAACCTGATCAGTCACACTAACTGATGGGCTACCAAGGAACTGCAGTAAAGAGGGACTTTGCAACTGACAAGGATGCAAACCTGAGGGTCCAGAATGTTGTGCGTCCAGTGGGACTGTGCAGAAGGGGACTGGGGAGGAACAAAGGGGAGGTAGGCAGAAATGGGTATAAAAGGGGCTGAGCAAGTGTAAAATGGGTTTGTCAGCATGCTCATCCAACTGAGACCTGCACCTGATCACTGAAGTCCATCCTATCTTCTTATTAAATCCTTTTTCAACTATATCTTTGCATAACCTCACCCTGTCCTGTGTCTGTGAGTGCTGCAAAGACTAAGTGACAGCTGCTTGAGAGACTGATGTCATTGAGGTGAATGAGGGGCTCAGAGTCAGCAGTTGGAGCAGGACCACAGGTCATAGCCCACATGCTTGGTATTGGCTGCTGGAAGGGACTGAGTGTCTGTACCATGCCCAAACCGTGTGTGTGAGGGTCATCTGTATGTGTCATTTGTTCACAAACCATAAGCTGGACTGCCCTTAACACTATGTCTGTTGTGAAATATTCTATTTGTTCTCCCCCAGGAGGTCAGAACCTCAGTATTTTGTTACTGTTGGGATTGTTCATGTTAATAAAATCTTGTTCCAGGTAAGCATGAATTATTGAGTGGTCCATTGCTTGGCATCATATTTATAATTCTCTGAGCATGTCTCTCTTTGTATTAAGAACACCATTTGATTGTACTGCAGGTGAGAGAAGTTACTTCATAAATTTGCTTTACTGATGTTTTAATATAAACCAGCAAGAAATGTCAGGTGGATTGAGTGGGGACAGACACCACCTGTTTTATTATGCTTCAGCTTTATGAACTAAAAGTCCAGGCAAATATAAGTATCAGCATGGTTGACTGTTGTGAGTTTTCTTTGTATTAGAGACTTCTATTACATGCTGGTGCCAAACCAAACTGATCTGTTTGCCAACCATGGTTCACACTTGAATTCTTCATTTCTGGTAACTACACAAATACGTGATTTTGGGTCTGTAAGAGAATTATCACTTCTGCCTGAGCCCAACAGGGTTGGTTCAAAAATAATGTGGTAATCCTAAATTTAAATATTACGGGAAATTAATTACCAGGAGCATCATTAATATGACAGATACATCATGGGACCAAACTTAAATATGAGTTGTTAGACTGAAATCAAGGAAACCTCTCCATTTTTTAATCTAACTAGCTGCTGTACTCCAAATTCCATGTATGGTCTAAGAACAGATATATCATGAATAAGATCCTTCTTTAGGCTTTCATGAAAAAACTGTCCACCTTAATGGATTTCCATGGCAACATTTGGATCTGCAAAGTAGGTAAGTAACTGGGAAGGCTGAGTTTACCCTCATCTGAGAGTTATATCTAAAAGTATATTGTTCTCTCTCCTTGAGCCTCTGTTAATTTGCCTTTCTTTCTGAATACATAGTACAGAAACTATTTACTTTGGCTTTGCAGGGAGTGAGAAAGACTGCACGATGCTGACCCTAAGCCTGGCTTCCCTTAACCCATCAATAGGGAAGTCTCAGATACTGATTTCAGACATAAATCCTGGTGCTGCTTTAAACTTAAAAGGTAGATGGTGATGTAAGATTGACTATATTAGTACTTATGCTGCTGTTCTTTAACGGAGCAAAAATTTTTATTTTCAAATAGTTTGTTGGGAGTTTTGGATGAAGCCATTAAATTAGTTCCTTTTTTGTTTGTTGGTTTATTTGCTTGTTTGACAGATTTAAACTGGTTTCCTTAGCTTTCACACCAACAGAGTTTATTTTTAGTATGGGAATTTGCTACATAGTATCAAAAATATTACTCTGCCTATGAGAGGTACATTTTTTCTACTGTGGTTTTACAGAAGCAGATTGAATCAGGAATTGAATTGGATTGTGAAACCAATCTATTTTGACTGTGTCCTGTTGGACTGTGTCCATATATATATGTATATATCCCTTTACACAGATGTAAAAATGTGTATATTTAAAAATTAGAAGTATGTTTATTATGTATATAATAGAAGTACCTGCATTTCTATATATTTTTATACAACCACTGTGAGTATTTCTGAGTCAGAAATACTGATAAAAATGCCACACTGAGTTTCAAGGTAAACCCATTATTAATTTAGTGGAGATTTTATTTTGAGACTCACAGAGAGAATTTGTTTCTGCCCATTTCCTGTTGTCAAAACTGCCTGCAAACATGAAGCAATGATACTCATTTCTTTTCTATACTGCTGAGAGCAATACAACACATACTTGCTGACTTGCACAAATAAACACTGCTCTGTATCAAAATACCAAACTCATCTAAACACATTTCAGACTAGGTAAAAATAAAGTCTCATAAAATGACACAACCTATGTATTCAGAAAAAACACAATGTTTAGTATTATTCAACATTTTTTAAGAGCTTGCATAGAAGAGGATATATTTTTATGCTCCTTCGGACTGTTAAACAGAATGCACTTACTGGAGCCAGAATGCAAATGTTTTGTTTATCCTTTCATATATAAGTCTTTTTTAATAGGGAGTTTCATATTTTATGACCCTTTTAGGTTTACAGTTTTATGCTGAGTCATGGAGTCTTTGTTGTTATTTATATTCAGCTGGAGATTAAATTTCCTGTTTGTAATGATTAAAAAGTAAACTCTTAAAAAGCATTAGAAATCTGTACAGGCAGTTCCAGCTGCTACTCTTTACACTTTTCTCAACATTGTCTTAATAGAATGTGTTCATTTCCACCCAAGTCTGAATATGGATTTTTAATATAATAGTTACCAAAATTTTTTTTAATGCAAATTAAATCCATCTTTATAGATTTATAATGAGCAAATCCACATATGTCTTAGAGACCATGTAAAAATACATATCTTCTCAAAATACAAAGCAACATGGAAGGGCATGTTTCATACCTCTCTTGAGATTTATATGGTAAAAAACTAGTGTTATTTATGCTTACTGTAATTAATAGCAATAGTTTATAATAGCTGAAATTATTTTAACTATAACACCAGAGCCAATTCAGTGAATTTCAGGCTAAACAACTGCTAAAATTTTTATTGCTGTAGTATCCTTACCTATGCATTTTTCCAACACTTATAAGAGAAAGGAAACAAATGTTACTTTCAGTTTTGAAGATGCCCTGACACCAAACTAATATGCTAGTCTGACAGAGACCATCTGCTTTTTTATAGCCATTTTTATTCCAAAAGAAAAAAAAATGTACTAAAAAGTTAAATATGCACTCAGCCAAAATCTTGTCTGTCTTTGAAAAATGGAATTGTGGTTTTAGACTGCATCAAAATTCCTTTGTAAATGACTGAGAAAAAAAAAATCAGATTTAGGAGGAATTAGTAAACTCAAAATGCTCAGCCACTCCTGAGGAAATGAGTGTCAGAGTCAGTTGAGATAACCTGAATTGCTATGCTGTACAAAAGAAAGCAGAGCGTACCTTCTCCAAATACTTTTATTCTGACCCTACTTCTCTGTCAGTTAATTGGAAGCAACTTTACATATATCTATGCTGCCATCAGGCATGGAACATCTGGGGCTTCTGAACAAGTCCTGCCACCACATAACCATGAAGGGAATAAGTCAAGTGTTTGTCCTCTGCTGCTGAAGCCACCAGACTGTCAATGCCCAAGCAAGACAGCTCTAGCTCACCCCAGGTACATCCCACATGTGCTGCTATCACACCTGCCAACTGCACTATAAAAATATCCTCAGCTTCTTAGTGCCCCAGTTACAGACACAGTAACTTTTCTGGATAGGTGGATAGTATAATAAAGAGTAACTGACTACAACATAATCCTATACTGCAAAAGCAAAGTATATCACTCATTCCTGGAGGAACTTTTACCCTGTGTTAGAACACAGTTCAATCACTAACTTTTCCAGATTTCACATTTAATGTTAAGTTGGAAGTGTACGATATCAGGGAAGACATCTAAGCTAACATGGAAAAGTTGCAAAAAATTAATTAATAGGGAGCTCACATTAGAGTTAATTGTGTAAGTTACCAATACTAAGTTCAAAACTAATTAGATCACAGCTATGGAGAGGATACAGTGAAAAAAAAAGAAAAAAAAAAAGCAAAAGAAAAAAAGTTGTATTAACTAGAAACCACACAGAAAAGAATTTCTGAACATATCCTGAATGTTTCTGCTGCGAAGTGCCTATAGAAATACTAACATGGGTTATACTTGCACTGTGTGCCTGAAGTGGGAGATGAGTTCATTAACAGAGCTCATGTAAGGAGCTCTGCAGAACACAGAAGGAGAAAAAAAAGTCTCAACATTGAGAGGACAGCTGATAGAGAAGCAGCGATAAAACTGTACCAGAAAATTGTGAAGTTGAATCTTCTAAAGTTGAAACTCTTTCTAACAGATTTAGTATAGATATACCACAAATTCAGAATAGTTTTGTCAAGATAATTTTCTTGTTACATAAATTTCTTGTTCTGGCTTTTTAAATTAACATTTTCTTTTTTTTTTCCAATTAACAAAAACCTTTTTATTTTAAGATGTTATAATTTTTATTTTAATTAAAAGGTATTAAAAGAAAATACTTCTGTGTGATCAATGGATGAAAATATTCAATATTTTGTTACTGAAAGAAGAACCAAACCCCAAACAGAAGACTAAGACTGCAAATTTGGGAAAAAAGCGAATAAGAAGGAATGTTAGCTATAATCACTAGAAATTACTTAAACATCAACTACAGAGGGCAAACTGAATATTCTCACAACGAGAAGGAGAAAACCGTTGGCAAAGAGAATCTGAAAGTCTAATAAAAGCAGACAAAAGGAAAGCAAATAACTTGTTGTATAGACTATAGGCTCATAAAAGTAAGAAAAATGCATTGTCACTGTCAAAATCAAGGTGAGATATTTTGTCCCAGTTTGAAGATGTAATACAACTTTTCAAATACACAGGAACCCCGAATTCACGTACTTTATATGCAAGAGATTCAAGAAGCAGCAGAAGTGTTGTGGATCAGTATTCCCAGTTGTATGATAATAATGGGCAATCCTTTAGCAATAATTTTGCAGAGAATATGAATAGCATACCAGCAATACCTGACTAATACATGCTTTATATGCACTGATCTAAATGTGTATGGGTCATGTTTCAGCAGTAATTCACGAGTACAGTTGACCCTTTAATAATCTTATCCTACAAATAAACTTCAAATTTGGAAGTGTTTTGTTGCTTTTTAACAGAACTATTGATATATTTTTCTATTATTTCAAAGGTCAATCAAAAAGAAAATTTAGCTTTACTTACACATGAAAACTGATGTTTCATTTGTTAGATGGATCAAAGAACTAGTTTTCTAACACTGCTTACATTTCAATAAAACAAATTCCAAAAGCCCAAGATTTCTTAAATAATATATCGCGTATTTCACAAATGAAATTTTGAAAGTAACATCCAAACTTACCTTGGAATTTTAGTGACTAATGTGATACTTTCTCTAAGGAAAAAAATAAAATAATTTTTCTAAGGCATTTCAGTCTGAAATCTGGTCATGTGATTTAGGCATCTAATCCCTTCTTTGCTTGGAAGTAGATTGGTGCTTTCATCCCAGAATTTTTGTAGAGTACTTCTTCAATTTTCCTATTCCTAGAAAAAAAAAATGGAAAATGTTTTAGGAAAACTAAGATATGACATACCACAGGGGAAGTATTTCCCTCCAACTGCAGTCAGTAGTCATCAAGCTGATTAACGGTCACAACTCCCAGATGTTTGCAGACATCACTGAAGGCATCACAGATGCTGAAAGACAAACAAGGTACATCTATGTGCACCATTAATTACAAGCGATTACAAATGGCATGAATGCCATCTTGTTTGTATAGCTCAGATCTTAAAAGAGACATTTAGGACAAAGGCAGTTTAGAATGTCAAGGCTAGTCATGAACATAGAATATAGGCTGCATGGAGGGAAACTTAGGATTCTACACCGAACTTCAGGAAAGCTGATCTTTTCATCTATCTAGTCACTGTGGTTTTGAGTCCCTCCAGCTTTAAGGCCACTTTCACCACCTCAGCACTATAGTGAACCCTTAGCTGGTGCATGGCAAGGATATGTTCACATCTGTGCTAAAGGGTAAGTGCTAAAGCAAAAAGAAACAAAACCCAGATGAAACTTTCAAGCAGAAGCAGAAGGATGATGGTGAGACAGTGAGAAAAAATTTTCAAAGAGCTAGATTTCAAGAACGTCTTTGAACTAGGAAGCAGAACAACTGTTGTGAGTATAAGTGCTCGGTATGAGTTGGGTAAAGGCAAATGAGGGAAGAACCACCTCAGTGAACGGTGATTCTTACTTCAACAACAACGAACTCAAAGATTTCTGGACTACAAAGCAATACATGACATATTCAGTGAAAAACAAAATCCAGAGACATAATTATACACAGATGTAGCCTCTTTCTCTAATGAAGAAGGAGCTCTACCAACTGGCATTGATGAGTGAAGAAGGGGACATTATAATATCACAACATATAGTTTGCCACAACTTCTGGATAGTTTGGCTTAGTAATTAAGTGAATTATATTGAGCTTTGGTTTTGAGACCAGACACATACACTAAACAGTATTTTAGGGGTTGTGTTTTGTTTTGTTTTGTTTCCAGTACGAACTTCCACATCTCCCCTGTGTGCTGGGAATGGAAAGGAGTTTGACAGCAATTCATTCTGCCCAGGAAGGTACTGGACTGATACATGACTGTAACCAAATATTATTATAGCCAAGTTTCCCAGTTTTTTCATCAGATTGTTAATATCCTCTGTAATATTACTTATGTCAGCATTTCTGAGTAAGGCGAAATTCAGATTTAAAATAAATTTATGAGAGGCTTCTTTTTTAATCCTCACATGATACCCTTGGTACCTCATCCTTCTTTTCCTGACGTCTTGTCCTGGTTTCAGCTGGGATAGAGTTAACTGTCTTCCTAGTAGCTGGTACAGTGCTGTGTTTTGAGTTCAGTATGCAAAGAATGTTGATAACACTGATGTTTTCAGTTGTTGCTCAGTAGTGTTTAGACTGAAGTCAAGGATTTTTCAGCTTCTCATCCCCAGCCAGTGAGAAAGCTGGAGGGGCACAAGAAGTTGGCACAGGACACAGCCAGGGCAGCTGACCCAAAGTGTCCAATGGGGTATTCCATACCATGTGATGTCCCATCTAGTTTAGGAACTGGGTGGGGGCGGGGAATTGCTGCTCAGGGACTGACTGGGTGCCGGTCGGCGTGTGGTGAGCAATTGCACTGCACATCATTTGTATATTCCAATCCTTTTATTATTGCTGTTGTCATTTTATTATTGTTATCATTATCATTATTAGTTTCTTCTTTTCTGTTCTATTAAACTGTTCTTATCTCAACCCACGAGTTTTGCTTCTTTTCCCGATTTTCTCCCCCATCCCACTGAGTGGGGGGGAGTGAGTGAGCGGCTGTGTGGTGCTTAGTTGCTGGCTAAACCACAACATGTCTTCACAAAGCAGTTACCCGTTTGTCACTCCTTTATTTTTCATAATCGAGGTTACTAGTGTGTAATTTCTGTTCACCTATATATGTCCTGCACCTGTGACTTTTGTTACGTTATAGGAAATGTTCATCTGCACTACATCTCAGTAATTAATTTATCCCAGCAGCACTGTTTGCTGAAAGTGAAGTACTGGTCCTTGTTTTTGAAAATTATGTATTACACCATTACTTAAAAAGTGATGACCCTCTTCCCTGTGTCTGAGTTTATGACACTTAATCTTCCATTCATAAGTTAGTTTGCTCAGGTGTTTCTTTAGTCTTCAAAAACATGTACTGACCACACTTGCAACATGTTTCAGTTTCAATTGTTGTTTTCCATATGTTTTTAATAGATCATCTGACTCTAATTTATCTCCAGGAGTTTTTCTTCACTGACCTGCTACATCAACTCCCTGCACTGTTGTTCTTAGGGCTCTCATTTCCATTTATCTTTGCCAGCATCATCACTGTTGATGCTTGTTTTGCATGTTAGTCAGACCAGACGGTGTACCATCTTGAAGGATCCACCCTGTATGTCATCTAGCTAATTAGGGAGGCTCAATTTCTAAGGCAACAGCTTGCAGTGTCTGAGGGGTCTTCTGTTACAGACACCACCACAAATCATTATTCAGAGTGACGTTAATTAATTGGTGTCTTCCCAGGATTTACTCTGTTTTGGCAAAGACATCACAGCATTTTATTTATACTAGCTCCCCCTCCTCTCCAGTCTACAATCAGCTCTGTTGAGCTTTTATTGTTCATATTGAAGACAAATAATTTTGTTGCCTGCTTCTGAATTGTCAGTTAATGCTTTGTCATGGGCTTGCTGTCCTTTAGTTGCTCGGCTGACTGGGTCCTTCCCCAAATCCACTCATCACCATTCACAACATATCTAGAAGGCTTTTGGATTTCCCCAGTGGTGCATTCACTCATTTTGTGGTTGAACTGTTTCTTTCTTGGAAGGGAGACAAAGAACTTGTAACATACATAGACAAGTTTCCGTCTTCCTTTACAATGGGAGTGATGGTGAATGTCAGCCTAATCACTAAATCTTCTTTGGCACCCTTCTTTTTAAGTTTTCATTTTCAAAACTGCTCCTGCAATCACTATTTGCTTCTTGATATTGAAAGTGCCTTGCAAAACTGGAACATGTAACTCGTACTTTAGAACATTAAAAAAGCAACCTAACATGATTTAAAGCAACAGTGTCTGCATAAAGGAAGCACACATTCCGCCCGCCCCCCTAAACAACAACTCCTGTCCCCCGCCCCCCCCCCAAGAAACAACAAAACAAACCAACATTGTGGACAACATGGGCAACAAGAAATGTCTCTAAGGGGGGGGGCGGGGAGGGGAAGACTTGCTGGAATATACAAACTCTTCCCAATTGAAAGGGAAGTATAACAATGATAATAACAAAGCACCTCGGTTTGTAATGGCCAAACCTAATTTGTCAATTCTATTGCATACGTTTAGAGTTAACGTTAGATTTAGCCTGTTCACTAGAAACGATTGCAACTTGTTGGTTAATTGTTAAAGTAACCTTTGGAAAACCATGTCTTGTATCATGTTCTAGCTTCAAGGTTACTATGAGACACAGGTATACACTATTTCAGTAAGAAGCACAAAAATATTACGGGGTACCTGTGTTCATGGACATCTATAATCTGAGTTCTGCTGCTGGTGTATTGTTTGTCATGTGGGGTTTTTTCCCCTAATTACCAAGATTGTAGCCACCCTGTTTGCAGCCATGGTAACTGCACATGCAAATATCAGGACATAATTATAGGCCTTTTTTTGAGTTGATCACTGCATTTCATTACTGACTGACTAGCCAATAATACCAATGTATATTTGTTTAGAAAAACTTAGAGTTAGAAAATAATCTTATTTCTAAAATGCAAAAATCATCATTTAATTGCATTTATATTATGCAGGGCATTTCATTTCTATTACATGAATAGTTAACAATGATAGTGGAACCAGCAACATTTATTTAAATCCATATTGTTTGTACAACCATTTTCACAGTATGATGGATTTTATTGAATGGCGGACATAAAGCTTTCTGAAATTGGCTTCTATAAGTTAAATTCTCAAACAAACATTTTGCTTAAATATTTTTAGGTGTTTTCAATTGACAGTTAAAATTTTGAATCTTTAAAATGTGGGATGGAGAGAACAAATTTAAACTTGAATGTGAAGCCTTCAGTTTTCTGAAGGCCTGTGGCATGGTATAAATGTTCAACATATAATTAAACCTGATCAATAGGAAACTTTGTTTACAAGGGTGAACCTAAGCTTCTCTGATGACTTGCCATTAAAATGCATGGAGATGCCTCCTGTGAGTTGATATACATAACAGAGAATCACCTCAGTGTCTCTAGCGCTTTAACACAGATCTAAACTGTTCCTTTTTCAAGGGGCAAAAAGGATTTTTTCACACCACCAGGTTTCCCAGAAGCTAAGAAAGAAGGTTCTCTTCTCTTTCCCCAGAGAATGGCTCAAGCACCAGGCTACAGGTGGCTATGGCTGAAAATAATACACATCCTTCCATTCTTGAAATGTATCATTATGCAGAAAATACTGTGAAAAAGAGTAAAAAGAGCAAGATTACTCTAACAAGAGATTGAAGCTTTGGTAGTAAGTCCCGGGTATGCTTTGGTCATCATCCCTAATGATTAATTTTCACCACACTGCTGTTCTATTACTCCTCATCTTTTACTCCCAACTTATTTACTGCATACTTACATACAAATTAAAAAACAAAATACTCCAAAACACAGCAGATTATAGTGAAATTCATTTAAGGCATAAAAATCATAGATATCTGAATTTCATACAGCTGGATAAACAAAATATTTTTCCCAAGTCTTGAATTATCAACGCATAAATATAGAGGAACATTGCAGCATATTAAGAATCTGGTAGACGATAAAACACACTAATTAAATAAGCTATAGTGAAAAAATAAAAGTCTGTTTTAAAATACTAAACTCTGAAGTTGATCAGGATATGAAATATGATAACAAAATCCTTGAGGAAAGCTTTAGAATATAAATTTATTAAATACTGATAAGCAAAATTAAGAAGTATGTGCACATATATAATTGGTAAATCATAGAGGAATGTTATTAAGTTTAGAAATGGTATACTGTGTTTAAAGTGCTATCAAATGTGGACAAGAACTTTGAATTACTTTACTTGTTTTCCATATATCCTAGACTTTCAGTTTGACTGTAATACTAACTCTTAATAAAGAATATTTGACACAAAAATTCCAAATCATTATCAAGTTATTTTTTTCAAGCATTTTAGTTTGCACTTTTTTCTCCACGTGGTAACACACCTAATTGACTGTTCTCCTAACAACTCATAATTTTATGACTGATACAATAATTTGAGCAGGTAATGTTCTGTGTTTTGACTAATTACTTAGAAGCAAGATCTGCCAAAACAAATATAAATGGAAATAATGATGTAGGGAAAAAGGACTTATAAACATCTGTTCATTATGATTTATTTCAGTAGTCCTTAAAACTGTTTGCAATATAGCCACTTAGACACTGTTAATTATTTTCCCTTTCTTCTGTTATATAAGCCCTAAACTAGCCATTCAAACTGTGGTGATCTGCCTCAACCCCTGTGGTAAAGAGTTTGTTTTCAGATATTTAAAATAAGAAGTATGAAAAATTCTAATATCAATCTCTGTAATTTCCACTTTTAAAAATTAAAATAAAATTTCTGTCTTTAATTCTTTTTATTTTGAAATTAAACTAATTGCAGTCTTAATTATAGTATGATGAAGAATCAAATCATTCTTTTTTGAAACAAAGTTATCTGAGTTCTTTAAAAAAAAAGCAATTATTGACAGATTGAGACTGGTGAAGTTTTATATAATCTCAAAAAACTTTTCTGTAGAAAAAAGAAAAGTGCAGCTTTCCCAGTGTTTACTGGATTACTTTTCAATCTCCCATTACTTAAAAAAGTACTTAGTTCATGTCTATTCTGGTTATTTTGTTATGGCTCCTAGAAACAGTATAGAATCTGTGATACCATTACCAGTCTCTGAATTCATATTACACTGTGTGAATATACCATAGCACAAGCAAACAAACTCGATATTCAACACATGATTTGTTCTGCAGAATCATTTTCTTTCTTCAGATCTTCAGAGAGAGAAGAAATCCAAGAAGGAAAATTGCTTGTTTGTAAAATATTCACAATAATAAGGAAAGAATAAAAAGCAATCTTCATTCCATTTGGAAATGTTCAAAAGTAATTGGAAAATATAGAGGAAGTTGTCTTCCCCATCCCTATATTACTATTTAAAAATCAGAAGTTCAAGACTAACAAAGATGTGCTTTGAAAGATGTGATTTTGAATTATTCACTAACCCACTCACAGTCTTCTTTATTCAAAGCATTTAAATTCCCTAGTTCCTACACTTCCAGAGCACAAAGAATCAGAGATTCCAGTGCAATCCCAGTGCTGTTGAATAAACCAATTTATATAACCAATTTATAATAAGCCAATTTATTCAACCAATATACCAATTTACAGAACAGTCTTTGCTGTATGGAAAAAAATTCTGTTTCCCACTATGCATGTGTAAACAGTTCTGCCTCTAGAAATGGGTAGGAATGATGTTTTTTATAATATGAAAAATACAAATTTTAGATGTATTTTACATTAAGAACACTGTTTACATCTGTCATAAAAATTTATAAATAAGGAGAAATTATGAAGGAGTGGTATATTTAAATAGAAAGTAGCTAAAAATAAAACATGGGTAATGACTTCTGATTTCCTGAAAGGGAATATATTTGCAAATTGGGTTGCTAGATCATTGTGATTGACATGTATTCATTCACCTGTAGGTTTACACTGAAAGAAATGCATGTGAGTACATAGAATGCAACAAAAAAGAAATCACAGAATAACACATACAATAATTCTCCATAGTTAATACCACATTGGGAGTGTAGTAGTGCTTCTGTAAAAAAAAAAATCAAAAACTTCTACATAAAACGTACTGACACTGAAAGGTAATCTAAAGATTTCAGATATCTGAAACACAGGTACATGGTTTCTGAAGAAATTCTTCCGATTCAGAATCACCATAATGGTTATTTTTCAAAAATTACTCCTTTCCTTTAATAATCACCTCTTCAGACAATTACTGCAACCGCTTCTTACTTTACCTATATTGTTCTTCTTATAGCCCCAGGGTTTTCTAGCAGTTAACTATCTTATGCTAATAGTACTGAAATGCCACTGGACTACAAACACTGATGAACAGCCTGTTATTTACTTTTGCTAAAGGGCTAACTTCTGCACAAGACCACCTCCTTATTCCTAATTGTAAAGAACTTTCAGAATAAAGCCTTAGGCTTTTCATCTGTTTCTTGCTATCACTATTATTGTGCGGATGCCTCAGAGGATGTTATTCCATGCTCTGAAAATAGAGGCAAACTAAAAGAGAGGGAGTTTGTGCGTCTTTTCCCCCTTCTAAAAAGTTAACATTAGTATTTATTTGGATCAAAGGTGTATTTCATGATTGGTTTTGGACTTTGATGCATTTTCCCAAACATAATCTGTTCTCAGATAACCTAATCTAAGGCCCTGTTTCAACAGGAGGTTGAAGGAATACAGTGCTAGTCTTGTTATCTGCTATGCTGCTAACTATTCAAATGTACAGTTATACTAGTGACACAAGATGACCTCCAAAAGTACCTTCCAAGCTAGTCTCTTTTTTATGGTTCTATAGAAAAATAGCAAGAATTCAAAACTCTGTTTGGGTAAGTTCCAGGACAAATGAAATAAAAAATACATAAACAAATTAGTTAATCCACATTAGTTAATGCTCAAATATGCACCAAACAAATAAACTGGCTGCAACATTTAAACAAATATATGCGCAAATATATTAAAAATTATTAAAAAGTAAGGAATTTATTTATTATCAAATATAAATTGTCATATAACACAAAGATCATTCTTTCACTAATAACCACATACTTTTACATTAAAAACAACTGAAAAGAAAATATAACTCTTCCTTTTTCAAATAGCCAATTTATCTTTATAGATAGATGTGTCCTTTTGCACATGTTCCTCACAATCTCTTTGGTTTTATGCAAATTAATCAATAGACAGTTAATGATTAAGTTAAAAAATGGAAGCAAAGACACTATAATACATACAATATGGCGACAAAGGATAAAGAACATAGAATGTGTACTGAATGTAAGAATGTGAATAGGAAATTAGAGTGGAATAATAAAAGATGGGGTAAAAACAGGATGCAGAGCAAACAAAGTGAAAAATGCAGAATGAAGATGAGCAATTAGCCAGATGCTAAGACTATCTGATGTCTTAAAAGTTACCTTCACATTTTTTTCAATGTAAAAGAATGTCTGTCAGGAGGAATGATAGAGAAAAAATGATACAGAAAGAGTTTCAAGAGCTCACTAATGCAACTAAAGACAGCACTGATACATTAATAGAAGAACAGACCAAAACCGCTGTTCAAAAGTGGCTATCAGTGTAGTCATCTAGCAGTATCTTCTCTGTAGTCCACATGTACACTCACACTTAAACACAATTAGCCAAATGTTCACTTTTAAACATTGAACTTCCGAAAGAAACTTATTTAGCAATTAAACTGCAGAGAGCAGTCAAGTGTTTCATATAGTCAGTACTGAAAGCTTACAAAATTCTTTCTTGTGGGCACTGTTAAAACCTTTATTGTTTTTTGCAGATACACAGCAAATATGCCAAACTGACTGGAGCACGCTAACTGTAGTATACTGTTTATAATTACTGCAGATTAGCTGTCACATAGTAAAGTGTTATGATCTGGTCAAAACAAGCATGCACAATTTAACTAGATGTAACTTATGATAAGGAAAAAAGAGTAACTGTTTACTCTGGTATTGCATTTAAGATATCCCTTAATATAGCTCTGTAATTTGCAGCAGTTTAGTAATAGCACATTTTATTGGGTTTCTGTGGCAAGGTTTTGGTATTGGGGGGGACTAAAGGGGTGGCTTCTGTGAGAAGATGCCAGAAGCTGCCCCCATGTCCAACACAGTCAATGCCAGCCGGCTCCAAGTCAGACCTGCCACTGGCCAAGGCCGAGGCTATCAGCGATAGTGGTCGCACCTCTGGGATAACGTATTTAAGAAGGGGGGGAAAAACCTGCTCGGGGGGAACAGAAGCTGAAAGAGAGGATTGAAAACATGTGAGAGAAACAGCCCTGCAGACACCAAGGTCAGTACAGAAGGAGGGGGAGGAGGTGCTCCAGGCAGCGGAGCAGAGATTCCCCTGCAGCCCTTGGTGAAGACCATGGTGAGGCAGGCTATCCTCTTGCAGCCCATGGAGGTCCACAGTGGAGCAGATATCCACCTGCAACTTGTGAAGGACCTCACACCAGAGCAGGTGGATGCCTGAAGGAGGCTGTGACCCCATGGAAAGCCCACGTAGCAGCAGGCTCCTGGCAGGACTTGTGGCCTCGTGGGGGACCCATGTTGGAGGAATCTGTACCTGAAGGACTGCACCCCACAGAAGGCATCCACACTGGAGCAGTTTGTGAAGAACTGCAGCATGTGGGAAGGACCAACATTGGAGAAGTTCATGGAGGACTGTCTCTAGTGGGAGGCACCCCACGCTGGTGCAGGCAAAGAGTGTGAGGAGTCCTGCCGCTGAGGAGGAAGGAGTGGCAAAGACAACATGTGACGAACTGACCGTAACCCCCATTCCCCATCCGCCTGTGCTGCTGGAGGTGGGTAGGTAGAGAATTCGGGAGTGAAGCTGTGCCCAGGAAGAAGGAAAGGGTGGGGGGAACGTGTTTTAAGATATGGTTTTATTTCTCATTACCCTACTTTGATTTGACTGGTAATAAATGAAATTAATTTTCCCCAAGTCGAGTCTGTTTTGCCTGTGACAGTAATTGGTGAATGATCTCTCTGTTCTTACCTCAATCTACAAGCCTTTTGTTATACTTTCTCTCCCCTGTCCACTTGAGGATCAGGAGTGATAGAGCAGCTGTGTGGTGCTTAGTCGCTTGCTGGGGTTAAACCATGACACGCAAATGAAAAGCTGTTAATCAGATCCTGAGAAGACAGCAATCTCCAAGCCTAAATTTAAGGTATTTTGAAGATGATTTCTTGCTGAGAGATAAATGGTGGATCCATACTCTCCAGTCCAGCCAAGACATGACTGGGACAGACCTTGTAAGCAAACAGTCAAGATGGCTTTAAAACAGCTTTGGAACTTCTATGTCAAAGATTCTCTGGACAATAGCATGGTTTATAGCTACTCAAGGTTGCACTAGATTGCTTGCATGCTTGTCTACACAAGTTATAGTGCTATAACACAGAATGTGAATTAAAGTCACTAAATATATAGCCACATAACCTATGTGTACTCTCCAATTCCCATTTAATTTATGGAAATGATTTAAACAACAAAAGTCAAGAATGACTCTTACTTCACAATAACAGACTCTGTAATTTGGTATTGCACCAAGATTGCTTTAATGGTTTAGTATTTGTATAATTATACTGTCAAAATTAAAAAACAGAAAAAGTCCTGTGTAGACCAAGACCAGCTCCAACTAAAACACTGCATTCCCTTTTTTCAGATGGACAAAAACTTATATGTCACTTCTACTCTGCAAGGAACCCTCAGACAGCTAATTTTGAAAACAGTTACAAGGTTGAAAAATAGCTAAGAGTGGCCATGTTCATATCAAGAATTTCAGTCTAAGTACTGAAAGCTCCTTTTTATGTCCAAACAAAATTTATATGAACTACCTTGCATGCACGTCTTTTTTAATTAAACTCTAATTACTTTGGTACTTCAAAGTTATATCCCTGACCTAAAATTAATCCATTGTTTATATTCGTTAAGCTCATTGGAAGCCCAGGAGGCTTTATGATCTGTTCTCTCAGACTAAACAGAATCATTGAATTATTCACATATGCAGAATTCCTACTAGCATCTTACCTGGTACATCATACATTATGACTGAACACCTATGACACTACAATAAATAATAAAGTTTGATTTATAGTGCAGTAGGAGTAACCTCCTCTCCCTTGGAAATACTGTGTTCTTAATAAGACATTTTTGAAAAAATCTTTTTCCAGGGAAGGAAGTATCCTTTTCATTGGTAACAATGTACCTGACAAACAAGGAAAGTGGAAAAAACAAACAAACAAAAAAAACCCCAAAAACCCCACAGAAAAAGCAGTACGCCAGCTTTAAAATAGAAGCACTGCTAGGGAGCATATGCTCTGTAGCAGTTGTCCATGCAAAGCAGTTTACCTACATTTTCTTTTCTTCTAACCATAAACCTAGAAAGTTTCCTGTGCACTGAAGAAAGTGGGAGCCAACAACTGTACCCAAAAACTCAGCCAGCAACCCAGAATGATCAAAAATTATGGCCAACCACAAAATTCAGGTAACTGCAAAAGCCTGGATGGCTGAACCTTCTTCCTTAGTTGGAAGAGGAGAACTCAGTTTAAGTGATAGAGAAATGGCATTCAGGACACAAAAGAGCATGAATTCACGTAAAAAAAAAAAAAGAAGAAGATTTAAGGAACTAATAAGTGTAAATATTTAGTCTCATGTTTAAGACAGTTAGGATACAAGTTTCCATAGTGAGGAAATAGTCCATAAAAGTATCAATGTGACTGGACAACGGTCTACATTAAAATCTTGGGAAATTATAGCTCCTACTACACTGATTCATTTTTTACTCTTGTAAATTTCAGAGATAATGTCATGTGCAGACGAATGAAATATGCATAGAATTGACATTTTCCAAAAACATTAACTGGATAATCCTTATATTGTTCTCTCAAAAATAAGACCCTTATATTAATTGTGCAAATATGTCTATGCAAATATCAATTCAAAATACTTATTCAGAATATTTTTCACATTAGTTACATTTCCCATTTGAAAAGCTTTATAGTTAAACATTAACAAAACCTTTCAAAACCAATGTGAATAATAGCCTAACCTTTGTGATTTGAAAACACTGGCTTAGAGAATAATGTCTCAAGTTGTGTATGAATATGCTTTGGAGGGTAAGACCTCTTGATTTCCTAATACCAAAGTTTAATCAAATAAAGCTTTTCAAATGTTAATAGTAACAAAAGCAGCAAGGCCAGTAAAGTGTTAATAGTGTCTGAGAAATGATAAGAAAAAATTTAATCACATCCATATTCATAATTATAGTTACTGAAGAAACATTCTTCAGTATCTGAGTCCTGGCTCCCTCCAGGAATGTTTAGGGTTGGAGCTTATATATTTATCAAATACAGTACCTAAAAATACCAAAGCAGTCTAGAAAGTGTGATAAAGGAGCAAGAGGGAAACCATCTTACTCTGGGATCCTTGCACAAATTTTTACAGGAGGAAGTTTCTGAAATTTGAAATAAAAAGTAAGAGGAAGAATTTAAGTAGAACTATCTCCATTAGAAGATAAAATTTTCAGTGCTTATTAGCAACAGGAATGTTGCTAAGGAAAATACCTTATTATATCACTTTCAAAACACCATATCATTATCAAGGAAGACTTAAGAGACAACATATTTCATGGAACGATGAGCATTCCTTTATAAAGAACGTTTCGTACAGCATGTTTCCAAGGTAGACACAGATGCTACATAAAATGGTACAGTATGCCAAGGGAAAAGAAAAAAGTAAAAAATGCAACCGCAGAAGAGGAGTCTGATTCTGCAGAGACGGGAAATGAAAACCATGGCCACAAGGGCTAGATTCCCTGCTGATGACTTAGCCTCTAAGATCTTACTTCTCCATTGAGCCCCAAGCAGTCTTTGAGGTGAGTACTAGGAGGCACAAAAACTGACAACAGTAACAGAAAAGACACAGAAACAGTGCCTCCAGAACTACTAGACAAAGCATTTAGTTTAAAGAAGTGAGGCACTGGCTAGTGCATTCTTTTTTTTTTTAAGAATTAATCTCCAGCATTTCTTAAATTATGAGGCTTTTTCAAAACCTGGTCTGTCAATATGCTTTAAAAATGCTTTTAACACACCTAATCTTGTTGCATGGAGAATTGTATATCAGAAAAGTGAACTTCCAAGCTTACTGTGGAAAATGGGTAGCCAAACACCTGTGTCCTACTGTCTTGCTGTGAATCAGATTAATCAGATTAATTTCTGGAAAATAACTGCAAGTCTGCAATAGTAATGTCTACTTCTCTGTGTGGAGAGCTCAAGTCCAGACAAACTTCTCCAGGGATCGAGTACTGTGCTCATTGCAGTTTTTATGAGATCCTCTTGCCCATCTCTAAAATAGAATTAGTGTAAAAGGAGGTGAAGGACTCCTCTAATTGTGTGCAAACACACCTATGCCCATTCTATAGATGTACACAGTTACAAAGGAAGAGGTAATCCTGCAACCTAACATCAGAGATTACACCTAGAATTGAGTACTGCTGGAATAAGGTCTTTAATCTCAATCTACATAGTAGCAGCAATTTTTCACTCCACCTGAGAAGAAATAAAGAAGAAAAGAAAGAGAGAAATAGGAAAATGGGATGTCCTACATAGCAGTGGACTCTCTAAACTCTTTTTTCTCCACTTTGGTGTATAGCCCATTTTGTATGAGGAAATTTGAGTTCTGTTGTTCTTCAGTGCTAAAAGGTTAAAGACAAGATTTATCCATTTTGCCATTTTGAAGGCATAAATCTCATAACACTAGTGTAATATTAGTCCAGTACTATATAAACATCTCAAAGACAGCCATGACTGTAGGCTTTTAATTCATCCTTGATTCAAAACTCTTAGGGTGGAATGAATGTTAGGCACAAATTTTAAAGTTAGATTATCCTGTATTTATAAAAAAATATGTAACTGCTTCCATTATTTCCATGTGCTGCTTTTGGCTGCAATAGAGTTAATTTTCTTCATAGTAGCTAGTACAGGGCTATGTTTTGGATTTGTGCTGAAAACAGTGTTAATAATACAGGAATGGTTTTCTTACTGCTGAGCAGTGCTCACACAGAGTCAGGGCCTTTTCGGCCTATCAGCCCAGCCCACCAGTGTGTAGGGTTGGCGGCACAAGAAGTTGGGAGGGGACACAACTGGGACAGCTGATCAAAGGGATATTCCACACCATATGATGTCATGCTCAGCTGGGGGAAGAAGGAAGGAGGGGATGTTTGGAGGTATGGCATTTGTCTTCCCAAGTAACGGTTACACATGATGGAGCCCTGCTTTCCTGGAGATGGCTGAACACCTGCCTGCTGATGGGAAGTGGTGAATTAATTCCTTGTTTCGCTTCGCTTGCTTTCATGGCTTTTGCTTTACCTGTTAAACTGTCTTTATCTCAACCCATGAGTGTTACTTTTTTTCCGGTTCTCCTCCCCATCCCACTGCTGGGGGGGGAATGAGCAAGTGGCTGTGTGGTGTTTAGCTGCCTGCCAGGTTAAACCATGACACCATTCTAGTAAAAACTCTGATTATGTACCTGTACAATAAAAATGGACAAAAGAAAAAAGTTAAAGTGACCTTGAGTGTAGCAAGACTGCAAAATAAAACTGAAGAACATTATATATCATTTTGAAAGGAATATTTGGGAGCCCCTAGTAAGCAGATATGGAAGTATCCAATTTTCGTTATTACTATTCAATTCAAAGGACAATTTGGGAAAAGAGCAAATACAGAATTCTAAACAAATATTTTTAAGATAAATTCTTTTAAGTTAAAAAAAATTCAGCCTTAAAGAAAGGACTTCATAAAATGGGAAATTAAAAAAAAAAAAAAGCCACACACTAAAGCTGTTCAGGTGAAAAGGAAACTTTGAAGAAATGCAAAGCAATTTTTGCTTAAGTTGCAATAAAGCCTAATAAATTGCAATCTAACCTAAAGTGTCTAGTTTGACACTTTGTAATATCTATGAATCAAATTTCTCTAAGACTTAAGACATAAGATAAAATTATTACAGTACAATCTGACTCTTATTTACACTAACTGAAGACAAACTAAAAAATATATGCATATTTCTTTAATCTTAAACTATTCTGGAATTATGAATGAAACAGGTTGTAATCTTTTTTTTTTTTTTTAAATAAATGGCAGTATTAGGAAGTGGGCCTTATTTATTTATTTATTAAATACACATGGTCTTGAAATCCTTAGTAATAAAAGTACTGTTAAAGGAAAATTGTTCTACAAAATATATCACCTATGCAAAAAACACTAGTGATTAAGAGCGAGTGATGTTTTCTTTCTATTTTTTAAATAAAGTTTTTTTTTTTTTTTTCTGCTGAAAACACTTCTATAGGAAATTCTCATGGTCGAGATGGACTGGTTGGTCAAAGACAAGGAATAGACTTGGCCTGAAAAATTACAAATTGATGTTGAGTGTCCTGGTTTCAGCTGGGATAGAGGGTTTTTTTTTTTTCTAGTAGCTGGTATAGTGTTATGGTTTGGATTTAGTATGAGAAGAATATTGATAACACACTGATGTTTTCAGTTGTTACCAAGTAGCATTTATACTAAGTCAAGGATTTTTTCAGCTTCTCATGCCCAGCCAGCAAGAAGGCTGGAGGGGCATAAGAAGTTGGGAGGGGACACAGCCAGGACAGCTGACCCCAACTGGCCGAAGGGGTATTCCATACCATGTGATGTCATGCCCACTATATAGACTGGGTGGAGTTGGGCCAGGGCAGGGAGATCACTGCTCAGGAACTAACTGGGTGTCAGTCAGCGGGTGGTGGGCAATTGCATTGTGCATCAATTGGTTTCTATATTCCAATTCTTTTATTATTATTATTGTAATTTTATTACTGTTATTATCTTGAATATGTTCTTCCTTTCTTTTCTAATAAAATGTTCTTATGTCAACCCATGACTTTTACTTTTTTTCCCGATTCTCTCCCCCCCCCCCACTGGGTTGGGGGGAAGTGAGTGAGCAGCTTCATGGTGCTTAGTTACTAGCTGGGGTTAAACCCCGACATTGAGGAATACTCAAGTTATAAGTCATGTTCAAGAGAGAGACAAGTTGTGAATACTCTATATCCCAGAAAATGCTTGTAAGAACTTAACTTTTTATTATTATCAGTCTTCTCTCTGGAGGAGACTATTTCAAGGAAAATAAATATCTCCGTCATCTCATTGCAGAACAGAAATTTTCAAAGCTTCCAAGTGTACATAAAAAACCAGAACCCTTGTTTTCTAGCCAGCCTTATTAGAAGAAAACTGATGAAAGAAAAAGGAATAGATCTGAAACATTCTGACAACTCTGTATGTAATATTTTAACATTGGACTGCTCTGTGATAAAACAGTCAACAAAGAACTCTGCTGTTATTCTTTGTCTATAACTTGAGTTTTAGCACTCATCTATGTTCTGTAAAACTTTATATCAGCAGATATTTCAAAGTGTTATATTTATGTTTTATGCTTTGAAAAGAGACTTTTTTTAGAAAGCAGTCTACATTTATGAATGCTTAGAAATTACTTGAAAAATGGTAGTTAAAAAACAACTTGATATATAAAAGTTTGGGCTCAAGTGAGTATCTGTGGTCTTGCAGAGCAATTAAGCAAGATTTCCTAGGTATGGGGTATAAAATATGACTGAGTATATGATGAAATCAGCTTAAACTTCAGCAGATTCAGTTACAGTCCAGAAGAAGGATGACATAAGGAGAGAAGACTGCTTTTGTAAAGCCCATTTGCTCTCTGTTTACTTTGCAAACTGACTGCCTTGAAGGGGTTCTTGAAAGGTCTCAAAGCTACACAAATAAAGTAAGTTGTTAAGTTTTCAAAGCAGCAGAATTTAATTGAAGGAAAGGCTTGAAACCCAAGATATGAACTAATGCAGCAAGAAAGGACTTATTCATGGCTGACCTAAGTGGCAGAACAAAAGCTTATGTAAATTCAGTTCTGTTATTTTTGGAACCAGCACCCCACCAGTGTGCATAAGCCTTAAGGGCAATGTTGAGAGAAAGCCACCTAGTGCTCAGAGACATCCTTTTCATAGTCTTTACAAGTAGGACAACAAAGCAATGCACAGAAGGAGACTAACTCATTCATGTTTTTCAAAGAGCTGTTTTTTCAAAGAAACAATTTGTGTTTCTCACATCTCCCAATGAAAAAAACAATAAGAACATCTTACAATCTCAAGAAATAATATTTAATCACTGTAGGTACATTGGAAACTTCAAAAAAGCACGAGAAAATATGTGGCATAATCACAGCTGGAGGGGATTTTAGGAGGTACAGAAGACACAGTGTGCTACCTATCATCACCCAACATCCAACTACATTTTCTGAAGTTAACAACTGTTTGCACCTAAGTAAATGCAAGCAATGTCCTAGAATAGCCAAAAGACCTCTTTTCTTTGATAATCCATTGGTAGGTTAAGTGGAAAATTATCTGTGCATCATTTTTTGACCCCGTTGGTTAGAACAAAAAGTAAATACATATCAGAATTCCTCTTTTGAGCTTTTAGAGAGATGTGAAATTTAACTTAGATGTTAACAGGTAGTTGCTTGTCTATAAACACATGCAGCTTCCTGACCTACGCTCTCAGTTGAAAGGAAAATTCTCACTATTGTAAACTATGCTAAAACTACAAACTGAATAATCCAATTTTCAGATTAAAGTAAAAATATAACTCCAGTTACTAAATCAGTCAAGTAACAAGTACACTGAATTAAACTTACTGAGTAGTTCAGTTGCCAAGAGAACAAAGACTGTTAAGGTTGATCCAGTTGATGTTAGTTCTTTAACACCAACATCCTGGAATCTCGAGACACAGTATCCCACTTAGTTCTAAACTCCTACTAAGGGATTTTCTTTAAAGGAAGTCAACTAAACCTTGTGAAAATTTTATCATGCAAAGACAATTAGCTTACTGTCAGACTTCAAAGTGAAGCTTTTTCTGAGGTTTCTGTGAGTAAAACAGTATCTTACACCTTCCTTTCTGGTCCAGTCCTAAGAACACAAACTGCAAGGGAGTCTGCAGCTTTCATTTGCTCTGTTAACTCCTATTTTCTGACAAAACTAGACAGATACTCCAGTTTTAAGGTATAAACCTTAATATTTATGCCTTAAATCACACATGCCAAACTGAAAACTCAGCTTTAGGTTTTGAGGACTCAAAATATAGAATAATTTTAAGGTCTGAACTCTTCTACTTGAGTGAGCTTTGAACTTGCAGTCAAATGACTATGTGGCAACATGGCTGCCAAATTCCAGAATGGCAATCATTTTTTTAGCAAATTTTCACATTTCTTTCCTTGATCTTCCCCTAAAACTTTCTTCCTCAGCTTAGCGTTTTATTTTGTTTTGGGTTGGGTTGAGTTGCATTGGGGTTTTTTGAATGAGAGCTGAGTTACATTTTCCTCTTAATTTGTCTTAAATTTTTACAAACATGTGTCAACATATATCTAAGAACTTCTTTCTCTTGCTAGTACATTATATACATTTTCACTGCAATGGCGAAAACATACACACACATACTTCGTATGACATCTATGTGCAGAACTGTATGTGAAATCACAACAGATTTTCCAAAATAACTGATCTCCACAATGATCAATGTAGTAAAGAATATAGTCAAGAAGTTCTCAGAAAAAATGTTTCTTGTTTTCCACAGAAATTAGCAAGTTATTCATATATGAATATCTGAAAAACGATACACAATAATAAATATATACCGATGCATAAATGATAGTGCAAAGAGGCACCATGTGGGCTTCAGAGGGGACATTGTCTAATATGTCTTCTCTTAATCACCCCCCAATTCTTTGCACTCCTCCCTTGTAGGCCTCATTGCAATTCTGATGAATGTTCTATCTTGATGGAAACTTTCCATTTGATGTAGCTGGCTGTATTAGTCATAATTATGTTTTGCAAATTTAAAAAAAAAAAAAAGAGTAAAAGAATGGACTAAATGCATTTGAGTAACAATGACATGACTATTTATGATGTGTGTAGCTTAGCTTTCTAGGCTAATAATTGAGACGACTGATTTTTTTTTCAGTAACAGTCCAAAGGAAAGCAGAACTTATACAGCGCCTCTCTGATAGAGAGAAGTACACAGACACTAATTTTGTGTAAGTTCGTTTTTTCTGTTGACTGTATTTTTGCATGAAATACATGTTATGATAGTTATTAGGTGCAATACAATAAGAGACATTTCAACCTGCTAAAAGCCTATCTATCACATGCCTTGAATGTGTAGTATCATTCTACTGCTGTAATCAAACATCACTAGGAAATATTTATGTGCCTCATTCTGTTGTACTCTGTTGTGTCAATCACAGATTCTCATATAAAAGGAATCTGCTGCCTCAGTTGCTCCTGAGATATCACTAGCATTTGGAACTGAAAATTCTTGATGACATTATTGATCTTTCTTCCTAGGTTTTCCACAGTACACATTATTAAAAGCTTGACTCTAATTCCATTTAAGTTAATGGAAGAGAGTTCTGAACTGAAAAGCAGCAGGCTGAATCCTAAGACAGATTTCCTCTATGGCTTTAAGACATGTTTCCTTCTATAACTAGGAAAAAAATCATTCTGTAAAATGTGAACAATCAACACTGCTTTCATAAAATATCTACTGTAACAGTTACAAACTTCTGACCGGTTTGCAAGCCACCTTTCTGTCAGTAGCTAGTAGGCAGTCATCAGCTTGTGGAAAACACCTCTGCCTTCTTTATCACTAGTGTTATATAATTTCTGTGTTTATGTTGTGTTGCTTCTTATTGAATAAAAAGATACAGACTCCTCACCATCTACAGTTGTCAGATCATGCACCACATATGTTAATACTACATATATGCCAAATAACATATGTTGAAGCTACCATCCGCTTATGCCTCAGTTCCTCTTCTCTGGTTTTGATACATGACATTTAACCCCACTTAGTTTCATTCACTTTACTCCAGCTGAAAGGAAAACCCAGTAAATATCTGCAGGTTCCCTTGTTCTGTAAGCTCTCTTTCACTATGTCACATAGTATATGTTTGCATATACATACACACATACACACAGTCATCAGTACGTATGTAAAATAAACAAATAACCATGAAAATCCTTTGACTGCTGCTACGCTAGATTGCTATATTCCTAACTACATCTATCTCACTAATAGAAATACTGCCCTATATTGAGGCAGTACAACATTATTAAAAATCACAACATAATAAATTGCGTGTTTGATGAAAAACAGCTACAACTTAAAGCATCACTTTTATAAAAACAGAACCTTGAAATGGGAAGTTATAAAACCACAAATATCCCCAAAGGGGTGGTCTCCTGAGAAAGAAGTTAAGGAAGTTTGACTGAGACTGTAACTGTGGTAGGTACAGTGCTCCATAATTGCTACCTAAGCTTCTGATTCAGACAGAGGTTTCACTTCGTAAATGTTAAACAAGAGCAGAGATGGGTAAATATGTTGGCATTTTTTCTCATCTAATGACTGAATTGAAATGTTCTGTAATCACTAGGTTACAGATCCTCAGTTACTGCAAACAGCAAAGCTACATTGACAAAGGAATTATACCATATTATTAGCAGAGGATCTAGGTCATGTTGCCTCACAAAATGAATAACACTTGCAAATTTATACCATGTAGCTTTATATAAGCATGATATTATACAAAAGCAGATTCTTATAAAGGCCTTTGTCACACAAAATTATGAGAAAAGCAGACACTCTGGCAGCACAGTGGAGCCACATACACTTTGATGAGCTTCTAACTAGCCTGTAAACTTAACATATAGTGGAGTTAAGAAGTTGTGCTGTTACTAAGTTGAGTAAATCTTTAATCTTGTTCTTGACTTCTACATAATTTGGCTTTTTGACAAAAAACAGAACAAAATGCTTGTATTTCACCTCTCAGACAAAAATGGCAATACACATAGTTATTAATGGTTTTTATCTCTAGCCTGATATTTTTTTCTTATAAACATAACACTGGAATAAAAATTCAATTAAAGATCTTCTAACTCTTCTATGTCACTTTAAAATGTACCAACAAACCTACTGGAGCTGAAACACTTTCATCCTGTATAGGAGACATTCTTTCTGCTATGTGGAGCTGCTCAAATACTGGTGGCTAAGATATTAGAGCACACAATATGTCTGGCATGGATAAACCTGATACAGGTTGAACAATTTCTGGAAAGAACCATGCATATCCATGCTTAGATTTCTCTGTCAAGAATTAATCTTCTGACAGTATTTTTAATGAATTAGAGCAAATAAGTATTTTCATATAGGATAGTTAATAGTAAGGCAGTAATTCAATCATTAAAATAGCAAGCCTGTTATCTCAAATTAAATATTGTCAAATCTATACATTTGTGATTTTCTGTATTTTTTTAAAAAAAATCAACCTCTCTTTCATTTTAACAAGTTTGATTTTTATGAAACATGTGGTTTTACCTTCCTGCACTTTTTATTGTTGCAATGAAACATCTGTACTTTGGGGCATTTGTGTTAGTGATTTTTTTGGTTCCTAGTATTAGTTGTTCTAGACTACTAACTTTCTTGGTGCCACTACATCAATAGTCTGGCAAAACCTACAAGATAAGCACTGTAACAGCAACACATCATTAGGTACAGAAAAAAGCAAGATTATATAATAACAACAGCAACAATAATAATAATAATTTTAAAAATAATATTAATATTAATAATGGTAGTACGTTTGAAGTTCAAAAATTAAATCTGTTGGTTATTTTCATGTTTAATGATAATAAATAAAATGAAAAACTAAAATTAGATCATTCATTTCTGGGGAGGCTGGATCTAGTCCATATTTGGCCCAACATATACAAGTGTAGACTAAAGATCATACCCTCCTAAAGGTGACTTCAGAACTTCCACAGTTTTAACAGGAGCTTAGTCCTTCAGAAGAATTTGCAGAGAATAAGTGACTCACAGATATGTCTGTGATGTATTCTCAAAAACAACACTGCAAATTTAATTTCACTTCTCTCCAAACAGACTGTCAAGTGCCATCACAACGTCAAGACAGATGGGAGGCAGGCACTCATCACAACATTTCTCAAAGTAAAGCTGCGTATCAGACACCCCAAATCAATTTTTTTTACAGAGTTGTTATTTTCCAGCATGTCTGCTCTCAGTCATAAGCCATGAATTTGTTTAAATCGTTGTCAGTTTATATGCTGGTACAACATACACAGTTTAGTGCAAAGAAAGGCTTCTTTTTCATCATTACACATTGCCTCACTGAAAAGGAATTTTTCTCTTCTACAGACCGTTGCTGAGAATTGAGTCAGAAACAAAAGATGGCAGCTGACCTGGTAATTCACATACCCATTTCCAGTTACAAAAAACAATCAAGAAGATATTAAAGTTCTCTCTTGAATAAGCTATGGGTCAGTAATCTCTGGGCATATTCTACCCACTCTCCTTCTCCAGGCTATTAGTAAGATAGCTACTGCCCCAGGAATTTTACATAATCTAAAAGACTACAAAATACTAATAAACTAAAAAAAAAAAAAAGAAAGATGGTTTTAATACACAAGCTGAAGGGGAAATCCCTCCATGATTCCTTTACTGTGTCCTCCATGAACTGTTTCCAAGTTCTAGACCAAGGGTGTACAAAGTTAAGGAATTTCATGAAGCCTGTTGTAACAGAAGCAGTGATAAAATGCAAGACCATTTGGATGCAGTGAAGACTGATTTCATTCAAGGTTTGTAATTCAGATATCATAAGTTTCATAACTCTGCTACAAAAAGGGATTAAGGGCACAAAAGCACTAAGGGATGATATACAGATCCTCCCATTATGCCTGCATAATTCTGCAGTGTTTGTGACAGCTGCTGAGGTAAAGGTATGTACAAAAGCATGTTTAGCAACCAGTGCACAGAAAATGACTCCAAAATTCTACATCTCAGAAAACATGAGGATTGTAATGTGGTAGGACTAACAAGATGGGACCATGAGAAAAACACCACTGTCTATCAGGCAACTGACTTGAAAGCAATTAGCAAAGTCGAAACCAAATTGCAAGATACGCTTTCAATCAGAAGAATCTTCTACTTAATCCCTTAGGAATCTTCTGCCAAATCCCTTGTGCTTAAGTGAGGACTCATCCTACAGGATCATCATTCCCAGAAAAGGTTAACAGCCAAAGTTCAGTAGAACGATATAGGCAAAATATCTACTAAAGCTATCATAATCTGTGAGCATGAAGTTCTATGCCATGTTTACCAACTAGCATATCAATCAAAACCTATTTTGACAATTTACTTAGAATATTAAAAGTGTTAAATTTTATTCCTGAAAGCCCCCTATAAAGAATGGGGTATGGAGGGACAGAGCAGGCCCATGGACAATAAAATAACAGTGAAAGGCAGCTGGCAGCAATCCACACCATTAAATGAGATCATGCAAAGCCAGTTATTTTTAAAGTAATGTGTAAAAATCAAAATTTATTCAGAAAGGAAAAGAATCTCTTTTTTTTCAGTCTATTGCAGTGTCTTAATGCAAAGGAAACCACAAAGAAATTCAATACAAACAGACACTTCAAACACAGCCCTATGGAGGGGAGACTTCCAATGCAGTCTTTTTTAGCAGTGGTACTAACCATTGCAATGCTTCACACCTAAGCATTACAGCTTCATACGGCTGCTTACTTGTGAGATATCTAGATCTGGACATATCTCGATTTGGAGACAGCTTATAAAGGTTGAGGAATATTCCTTCTCACCTGGTGCACACATTGAATAAAGAACTACTGTCAATCCAAGATCTTTGCCAAAAGGGTTTATTGCTTTATTCAAAAGCTTCTTTTTTCTCCTCACTTTCTCTGTGTAAAGAAAGAATAATTTCATACTCTGCTGTAGCTATCAAGAGTCTATATCTTCATGCTTAACGTAGAAAATTAATATTACTTTAGCAATAAAGACACAGACACCAGAAGCAGCCACTTTCCCAAAACAGAAGCTGCATTTGGAGCAAAAGTTCGGTTTATTATTTCTAATCAGGCAGTTTGGTCCATGAAAAATATTGTCTGGCAGAAAGACTGGCTTTATGGTTCCATTGTTTCAACACTATAAGATAACATGGACTAAAGGGCCTAAAATCTGACAATTCTCACATACATTCCTCTTCAGGCATAAAAGAAAGTTCAATAAAATACGTCATGTGGTAGGATAGTTAGAAACATTTCTGAATCCACGGTGGTGTACATTTTAAAACACATATGAATTAGAAATTCTTTGACTTAATAGGTTTTCTGTTTAGGGACTTAAGTATTGGCAGACCTGCAGAAGAGCTGGTGAAGCAATATGGAACTTTTCAGAAAGTGAACATCAGAGCTACAAACAAGAGGAGAGTTAGTATTTAATTGGTTACTACTATGTGGTAAAACAGATAGATTTATGTCAGATTCCAGCTAGAAAAAGACTTTTAGCTTTAGGAAAAAGGTATCTCAAGACAGCCGCATCATTCATCATGTAAACAATAAACTGTCTCTGTAATCTTTATACTTCTGTCACTTTTTTATGAGGTCACCTAAGAATTTTTCTGTATTCAAAATTTATAAAATACATTTCAGCTTCGAAGCATTGTTCTTCTTCCCAGGAGCATGATTAAAAGGTGCTATTTCTGTTTAGATCTATTCAGATTCAGCACAACAAAAATTTAACCTGCCTTTGTACTTGTGCTATGCTTGCACAAAGCCAGAGTTAATGCTTCTTCATCCAATATGAATACACTTATATTTATACAAAATAATATTAAGTTTTCTGTGTTTCACTACTTAGTAATATTAAAAAACCCAGTAATTTCTGAAAGTCTTCAGACGTATTGCAAACTTGCAACTTTTTGAATCTCTAATCTCTTCTTTTTTGTATTTCTCATTTCCCTTCAGTGTCAGCACTCTTTCTAAAGGCTAAAAGCAACTACTACCAGACAATGTTTCTGATACAGTGCCTCTACCCCCTATCCACATTTCAGTATGCATACCTACTTAACAACCAACCTACTGTTAGTGTTGCAATATGTACGAACGGCATGATTAGCAAAACCCGCAAAGTTTGCCAAGTTGAAAGTAATACCGCCTATTTGAATGAAAATTCTTAATATAGGATATCATTCCATCTTTTGTAAACTGTATATTGCTGCATACAATATATTAGGAAGGACTACAAATTATCGGCTTTTAGAAAAAAATTTATTGAGACCTACCTACAAAATTTAATATTTTTGCATTAGAAGGCATACTAAGAAGTTGAAATAATGTTTCAAAACTGAATTATCTGTATGAACATGTCTTGTGATATTTTTTTTAAATTATGAATTCAATGAATATGATGACTGAAAATCCTATCACCAAATTCAAATTTCAAAATACAGGAGGCTGTGAAGAATACTGGTTTATGCTTCTTTTCTCTCTTAAACTACTGAAAATAGTGACCTTACCAGAATATTTATTTCAGCTAGCTCTAGTATCTTCAGTGGAATTCTTTACTCCTATACTATTTTGATCCTATAAAAAGATTAAAGAGTTTTTCATTGAACAAAGTATTGACTACTAAGCTTCAATACTTAAGTTTTCAATAATAGCCATGCTCAGAACTGTCAGCTATTGATACCAAAAAGGCAAATTGTAATGAATTAGCTTGGTAGTGAGAATGGTGTCCTTAGCAGTGGTAATTTTTACACTATACCAGCAAAGTTTGCATATTAATTGTTCAGTAGATCTACCTAACAGAGAAAAGTGAAAAAACTAAATGGACAATAAATAGAGGGACAAACATAATGCTTTCTAGTAATGAAAGTATGTCAGATATTCAAGAAAGCATTCTAGCCATGATAGAACATCAGATACATATTTCAAATATCAGAATTCCTATTTTTCTCACACTGCTTTTCTATTCATTTTTTTTATCCCACTTGCCCTTGTCTCAATCGTAAGTCTTTTCTCTGCTGAGGTTTGTAACTCGCAAACACATCCGTGCAGTTTGTCTGTTAATAATGCATACACATGTATAGGTTTATCAGGAATAGACATTTCATAACTTCCGAGATGATGTCAATGAACTGGTTCCCCACTGACTGTTCAAATCCCTTCTAGTGTCAGCTGTCTGGTCACTGTTTGTTAGATTCTGCCTAAAGGATTTATTTATCAGGAATTTTGCTCCTTATATTTTGCAGCAATGCAACAATAAAAGAAAGAGCACTATTTCATGAAAGCTAGATGAGGTCCATTATATACTTTCTGGCACAAATGATAAAAAAAAAGGCATTTGTAGACCTTGGTTATCGAACGTTTAGGAACATACAGGTGTATTCTGAAAGATTTGGCAAAAGGCCTCCTATCATTTAAAGTGTGATTGTTTTACTTCATTTTATGCTCTCAGTTTCTATTGGCTGGTCCTGTATTTGAATGGCCTACTATCAATTTTCTGCATGCACCAACCCAAGAATGTACTACATTAAGGTTTTTAAATCTTTACTGGTTCCATGTTCCAATTTTCTAAACTGCAGGGAAAAAATTATTTCACTGTAGGCAAAGCAAAGTCTTCAGTCATGATGACACTTTTCTACACATTGCCAGGAAAGCTTAGACACTGCTGGAAATTATGTGGTTCTTCAGCAAATAATTTGAGAATTCTATTTCTTCACAGGGGTCTTAGGGTTAGCTTGAAGAAGCAGGGTTTACAAATGGTATCAAGAATAGTGTCATGTAACTTATTTTCTTTTTTTTTTTTTTTTTTATTTTCTGTTCATCAGCAGTAATTTTGACAGAGCTTGGCTTGTTGGTTATGCAACATAAACATTTTCACCATTGGTAGATTTTATGACCCCTAGCTATGTTCATGAAATGAACATGTGTGTTAGATCATCTGTCACATCCCTCAGCTCCTGATAAGTATTCAACATCAACTTGAGGACATTCTGCCCCTCTACGCAGTGCTAATATTCCTCAAGTTCTACAATGTTCTGTTAATGTCAGTGCAATGTCTGACCATTTGGTCTTTGGACCACTCTCTCCATCAGTGATTATAACAGATGACCTGGCATTGTCTTCTGAAGGATGCATATTCTAACAGTCATTCTACTGAAAGTTACATTTTTTATGTTTTTTTGTAAGGGTCTCTCCGGTGTTGAGAAGTCACCTTGAAATACAAGCTAGTATATATGCCAACATTTTTCTAATAGAAAACTGTCCATTTTAAGAAAAAGCTTCTAAACAGGTTCTAAAGTCTTTTGTAAATATAGTCACAATAATTCCATGAGGGAGAACCACACTAAAAAATTCCTCTGGAAACATTTGTGCACTTGATTCCCTGTAATGTTTCTGAAAAAAATCCGCTGAAAAAAGCAAATATCTTGTAGGAATATCTATTCATCTTTAACTGTTTCAAGCAATGCTTCAACAGCTGTTTGGTCTTTCCAGGTCTTTTACATCTGCACAAGTTCATTTAGAATCATGTAATTGTGCTATTCCTTAAATATCTCATAAAAATATTACAGTCCTTAGCAGTTAGAATAACTGGCTTTAGTCCTTGGTTTGGAGCTAAATCTGCTGGAGTATGAGAACCTTTATTTGTCTACCAGATTTTTTCCTAGAGTATTTAAAATTCAAGTCCAAACCAAGCTTTTGTTGCCCTAGAGTACTGACAGTCAGTTACCAAAAAAAAATATATGTATCATTTGTACGTTGTAAGTTGGTAAGTAACAAGAACAGTTCAGCTTATCATATACAAAATCAAGCAAATCATATCTCAGATTCAATTCAGATATAGAATTTTGTCACCTTCCCTACAGACCAACCTTTAATCCCAGCACAAAATGTATCTCAACCATACCAGTGCAAGAACTCCAAGTCACTATCAGGTTTCCTTGTAGTTGTGGTGTACTTTAAATATGTGTTCTCTGTGAACCTTTGTGAAAATAACTGTTCCACTACAGTTCACAGATGTCATCATATAAATTTTTAAAACTAATTTTCTTTCAAATAGAAAATACATTGAAAAATGTGGGTGGAAGTAAAAACCTCCAGAAATGTCCCCCTAATCAACAACAACTGGATTACAAAGAAAAATGATGTTGTGTCATCCAATTTTAATTTTGTTACTGTTTTGTAAAAGGCACTCCTTTTCCTGTGTAAAAAAGCTTTTCAGTTGAGAAATCTTCATAAAGCCATGGAAATGGATCTGATCTAATTGTCCAATGCAGATACTAGTTACCACTTGCTTTATGGATTAGAACTGAATTTTCCATAGTCTGCTTTTTTCCTGGCCTGCCCCGCTTGCTCACCACAATTTATGATTAAAAAAATTTTTTTAGACCTTACCACAAGGCTGACAGACAACTACAAAAATTCTTCTATGCTTTACAGATTTACACTTTTTTTAGTAATTTCAAATCAGAAAAATGTAGGGGAAAAGGCAGTATTCCAAAAAATAATTCTGTCAGCAGAAAAAGACGACAGATCTTGGACCAGGTGTTTTGGGGTAGAAATGCACATTTTATATCACTGCATACACTGAATTTATCTTTTCTATAAAAAGGACTCTGTCATGTTTCTTAATCTGATAGACTCAAAGAAATTATAGCTGAAAATTGATCTTCATTCTCTTTATTGTATGGATCAGCTAGCTAAGCATCCTTCAAGCAGCATATACATAAACATATATAAGTTTCTGTCATATATAGCAAAATTCCAGAATGATATATAAAACAAAATGCCAAAGGAGAAGAAAAGGAAATTTCAGCATGCTGGTTCCATATAGCCTGAACACTAAGTTTCCAAATTTTCTTTATTTTATGCTGCTGTTAAAGAGTGAAATGAAGATCAGATTGTACATGAAAATTGCTGTCCTAGAAAGTATGAAAGATCCAACCGGTTTCATAAACTGTGTGCAAGAGAATGCAGTGCTGAATGACTGATCAAGATACAGTCTCATGCACAAGATTAACACACATACTACCAGCAGTACATAATATCTTCCTGATATTTTTTGGTTCCAATACCTTGCTCTGCATGTACCCATTACCATTTTTCCTAGATAACACTACTGTAAAACCTATCCCTACAGATACAGTTTAATTTTTTTTTTTTTTTTTAGCAAATCAGGCAACATCCTATGAAATAATAGGTAGTGTCAGAATTAAAGTCTCTATCTATAATACTGCGATTCTGGTCAGTGATGAAGTTTTGCCAGTTTGTACTTAGGCCATGACCATGGGCTTCTCTCAGACCTCAGAAATCTTCCACGTCTCCAGATAGTGGCTCAACACTGATGCAAAGAAGGCTGCTCAGCAGGCTGAAGCATCCTTAACACAAATCATTACAGAAAGAAATAAATATAAAGTTAGAAAAAAAAATCACATGATTCTCAAAAACACTCAACAAACACCTGTATGTGAACACTATCCTCATTTTCAAAACGCTGTGACTGTCTTCTGCTGAGTAAGACAGGTTCTTTTTCTCACACAAAGACTTCCCAAAACAATTGCCCTGACAGAAACAAGAAAATACACTGTAACAGATGAAGCCCCAAAAGCACAAGAGACAGGACACACTGTAAGATTATTTTTTTCTTTAAGAAACAGGAATAACCACAAAAACATAGTATTTCGTGAATCAAAAGCAACCGTTTCAAGTTCAGCCTTCCCCTGAAAAAAACCTGTAATAAACAAGCAAGTAAAAAATAAAGCTTATTCACAATATGCATGGTATTTAACAAGAACAAATACCAGATTCCGCACATGGGATTCCGTAATACCAGACACAAGTACAAATTGGTAGAGGAACGGCTGGAGAGCAGCCCTGCAGAAAAGGATCTGGGCGTGCTGCTGGTTGGCACCAGGCTCAATGTGAGTCAGCAGTGTGCCCTGGCAGCCAGGAGGGCAAACCACATCCTGGGGTGCATCAAACACAGCTTAGCCAGCCGGTCAAGAGATATGATTACCCCACTGTATTTAGTGATGGTGCAGCCTCACCATGAGTACTGTGTGCAGTTCTGGGCCCCACAGTCTAAGAAGGATGTTAACGTCTCTGAATGCATCCCGAGGGGAACAAAGCTGGTGGATCCAGACAGGACATGTGGGAATGGTTCAAAGCTGCATCCAAAGGGATTCAGACATGACATTAGGAAACATTTCTATACCAAGAGGATGGTCAAACACTGGAACAGGCCTCCTAGAGAGGTGATTGATGCCCCATGCCTGTCAGTGCCCTAAAAAGAGGCATTTGGACAATGCCTGTAATAACAGGCTTTAACTTTTGGCAAGCCTTGAAGTGGTCAAGCAGTTGGACTAGATGGTTGTTGTAGGACCCTTCCAACGGAACTATTCTATTCTATTCTATTCATCATATAACAATATGGTTTAAAAAACTTTTACATTTTAATTGTCTACATTTCAAAGTGATAAATTAACATAATTGCTTGAGATCTCTTTCCTTCCAAATTGATTTATTCAGTTTTGAATTCCAAAACATGGCCTCTGTGGAGGTTACTGGAGAAAAGATATTAAACAGAACAAATAGGATGCCTTTTCTGTCACTATTCATATTAGTGTTTGTGTGCTTTTTAAAGAATGAAAAAGGAATAAAAGAAGGAATATACTACATTATTATCAATTCAGATCCATTAGAGCTATGTTAAAACATTTTTTTCTTATATGAGTTACTTCAATAAATTTTTATACAAAACTTCAGTCAGGTAAATCCCTTTTCTATTTTTATGGTGAAAACACTGGCATGATCATCAACTATTTAATGGAAGAACTAATAGCTATCCTCCAAATTTTATTTGGCCATGTAAGAAAAAAAAAAGATTGGGGAAGTTTTATGTATTTCTGTGAACTGTATTTTGCATTTAATTTCCTAGTTCTTCTTATTCTACATTTACTGAAATTATAACCTTTGCAATGGATTTGTAATGAATATTTTGTGTTTGCTTTACTGTATTTTTTAAATTCCTGAACAGATTATTTTCAGTTTTTTTTTTTTTTTTTTCCATCACATTTTCAAGAAATCCTTTTCATGACAATTCAGGATAAATTTTCTATTCTGGTTGGTTTGGTTTTTTTGTTGTTGTTGTGTTTGGGTTTTTTTTTTAATGTATTCATTTTGCGTCTTCTTTTTCCTAAACTAGACTTAAGTCCACGTCTATTCACAGAAGTTACTGTAGTGTTATGCTAAAAACATTGGGTAATGGTAGACCTCAAGAAATTCAGTAACTGCTCAGACAGTATCCACGTACTTTTTAAGAAACTAAATAAAACACAAACTACAAGAACTGCCTATTCAGTAGAATTAGCTATATGCAAAGCAATAACAGCATCTTCCTTGTGGTTTCAAAATCAAGTTTGATTAACTCAGCATTTAACAGTTTTTACTTTTTCCTTGCTGTGTATGTAGAGATTGTTTCAAGGTCTTGTAAATTAAATTTCATACTAACTGTACTCTAAGATTTCTAGTCCTACATTTTCACATTGGTTTTAGGTTTAGATTATTATTCAGAATTGCTGGATAATCAACAAAACAAACCAGTTGTTACCTGACTTTCACAATAGCATACTATAAAGAAACAGTACTGAAAGAAGAAAGGAAAAGGATTTATGTATCTTTAGTATGCTTGTTTGCCAAATCTCTGTAGTTTTCTAGGTAGTGCGTCTCAGTGTGGGGCAGAAGATTCAAAGGTAAAATCACAAGCTTAAATAAGCATAAGATTACCTGGACAGAGACCGTTTGGGCTTTCCTATCATTTTATCCATGAGAATGCCCTGCTGTGAGACAACCTGTTGCAGTGTGGAAGTGTTCAGATACCACAGAGACTCTCATACTCTAATGTCAGGGGACATGAAATAAAGATGAATGATAATCCTTTTGAATTTCTTACATCACTTATCTCAGGTGCTATCACTTTGAGACAATAGAAGAAATGTAAACATGCAGAAGCACTGGCTTACCTGTCTGGTCCTGGTCTTCTGGTTTCATTATTGACAGCAACAGAATTGCTCACACAGTCATCCACCTCAATGAATCAGAGTTTCTCAGATCATGTATAGGTAGTGTGAAAATTATTTGGTCTCCATAGGATCTCCTGACATCCAAAATTGTAGCTTCTTTCTGTTCATTGATTTACATCAGAAAGGTATCCAGCATTCTTTTAGGGATTTGTATAACAACATGAGTAAATCTCCAGTACAGGGAAACAATAGGTAATTTAGAACTACTTATAAATGAAAACCATTTTCCAGTGTTTAAAGCAGTAAGTATTCTACCTAAATAGACAGGTAATAGGGAAAATAAGAAATAATACATTTATTGATTTGAATAACTAGTGTAAATTTGGGCTGCTGCAACATTTACCAATTTTTTCATACTCAACAATACAAGACTTCATAAAAAATGAGAAATATTAACTCACAATACAAAGGCATCATCCACAACTGTGATGTACACATGTAGTATTAAATACTGTCCCTCTTTTTGACTAGGGCAACTGAACCTAATCTTTATGCAGATCCTTATAGCACCTCTGAGACACCAGAAGAATCAGGGCCTGATCACTGCCCCTGATTAATCCAAATGATAATTAAAACAACAAAGAAAAAGAAAGGATGTGAATAAGCCCCAGCCAAATCAGTTCTTGGCTAAACCAAAAACTAGTCCTGACCTAGGGGAGGGGACAGGAGGTAACAAAATAGAAGGACTGTGTTCAGTTGCAGAATTATGCAGGACTGTGTATTCATGAAGAAGTAATCTCAAAAGCCTGATTATAGAAGTAGTGCCAGAAGAGATAAAAACATCAAGCTTAAAATTCAAGAGTTCAGTAGAAATTCTAGGGAAATAAATAGCATGGGGCTGGAGTCTCACTATTGGGCCCTAAAAGTTACAAGAACATACTGTGGGAAGTGATCATGTGGGCACACAGCTCAGAGGTGTTGTCCAAACAACTACTGCCTTCATTCTAAGGACAGTCATGCAAAGCAAGCCTGAAAACTTCAAACTAATCTGCAATGCTGTAAGGCGGATGTTAAAAAATCATTACTGCAAGCATTAATGTTTTTAGAGGATACTGTAGGAATAGAGTGGACAGTCAGAAAGCAATCCAGCACCCTGAGTAAATTCACTGCACTGAAACAAAACGGCTCTTAAGACTATCAAATATGAAGTTGAAATTCAGGAGCTAGGACTACAAATAACATCATTTTTTAAAAACAGAAAGCAAAAAAAGAAAGATAACAGAATAAAAGAAGGCCTATTTTTCATTAAAAAGGGATAGATTACATCATGACTTCCTGATCACACACTGTAGCAATAAGCATTAAGGTGATCCAAAGATGTATGGACAAGAAATGAAGTTAAAGGTTTAATTTTACAGCAATATTCAGCTTCACTGAGACCAAAACCAGAATAGCTAGTTTTAGTTGCTGCATTTAAGATTTAAAAAATGGAGAAGGTCCAGTGCTTGGGAACACACCTTATAAAAGGGAGAAAAAGGTGTTTCAATAACAAGGTGTAAACATGAGATAACTGGGAAGCCCAGTTAAAGACTTTGGGGAATTGACAGAAGAATCCACGGGTGGAAGCTATACAGTAGGATATTAAAGCTTTTTTTTTTTTTTTTTTTTTTTTTAAACAGGTGAGACACGGTCAAATTTCTAAGGAAAAAAAATGAACTTTACAGTGCATTCATCTCTTGCCACCCTCACTTTAAGGCAATGATTTAGGCAAACATTAAACTTTTTTCAGTGAAATGCAAAATATGGGGTTCAAAATAGCAGCAACTGAGAGAAGGTAAGAGGTAAATATAGACTGATTCATATAATAACATCACTGTTTATTATAAATATGTTTTTATTTTCTAATGGAAAATTCTCAGGCAGTAAAACAGAATTAATTTCTTACATATTTTTGCTATACTAGAAATTTGAAGGAATAGAAAAAATGGAATGAGCACAACGTATGTGAAGCCAAGGTCTCCCAGATCTAAAAATGCATTTGCTAAACATCTGGTGGAACTGCCTAATTATACAGGAAATTATTTTAGAATCTTTGAAAAAAACTTCACAACTACAGTACCAAAATGTAAAATGCTGTATTAAGCAATTTGATTACCTGAAGTACCCTTGTTTAGAGACCATAAAAATACTAGTGTAAAATCCATGAATGATCCTAGACACAACATGATATTAAAATTTTGTTTCATAATCTAAGAAGAGAAAATTTTAAGAAAACAAGAATGGCTATGTGCTAGTAATAATATGAATTGAAGCAGTGCACTAGCACTGATTTTCATACAAAAATGCTAAAGATGCTAACAGATGACTGAAGACTAGTGCCTAACTCTCCAGTATGTGTCAGGTGTTTAGTAAGTGTTGCCACCTTTGCAGATTTTTACCTACTGTATCCAAATACTGTAACTGGGGCTTAACATGTAACATGGGCCATTAGCTGCTTTTGATATATATTGATATTCTGCCTTCAAACACTGAGATTCTCTCAGAGAAAATGATGTTGTCTGCTGGACAAAATGTCATGGATATAGAATGATCCTTTTCACTGAAGGAAGTAAGAGAGAGAAAGACTTAAGAAGCACTACAGAAAGAGAAGACTATAGCATGACAAGGATTAAATATATGCATATATATACACACAGATACATATATATATATGTATAAAACAACCCTGGGGACTGGTGCTGCTACAGAGAGAGTCTGAGCCACAAACAGAAAAGAAATCTATTACCCAACTGCATTTCCATCCAAGGAAGAATGCCTACTTTTACACTTCTGCCAACAACAAGTACTTTGATGTGGTAGAGAAAAGGTAGAAATCTACCAATCACTTTGAGACAAGCACTATCTAATCCTAGAAGACCAAGGTGGATACATCAGAAAAGAGAGAAAAAATGAAAAAAAAAAAAAAGAGACACAGTCTATTCTTGTTGAGGTCCAAAATAGTGCAATTTTCCAATGTCAAATGTAATACAAATTATTGCTATAATCACAGCAGACCTTTAAAATCATTATTTAACAATATAATTTAAACTCTTCATAATAAGTGATGCGAGATATTTCATCATAGTGTTTTTCATTTGTGAACTTTATGTTAGTGATTAATGGTTACAAAATTATGCAACACATTAAAAAATGAAGTTACATTATTTAGCTAAGTAACCTATTACTGAAGCAAATTCCAATACTAAAATGAACACATACACACAGCTCTAGTATTTTATTGCTGATTCTAAATTATTTTTTTTACCCCAGAATAAAGTTAAGAGAATAGCATGACCAGCTTTTAGTTAACAATGAATGAGATAACACTTTGCTAAATCTTGTTCCCTTAAAGCATTTTTAAATGATGAAATATTAATTAAGTTGCTTTATTGTAAAAGAACACACATTTCCTTGGAATTTGTACATTCTTGCCACATCTTCTATTCCAGTTTATATGCACCTGAAATACATGTCAGCAGTATATGCAAGCCTTTGTATAATGGAGATCTAAATAATAGCAACTGTATTTTATTCCCTAGCCTGTCCTGGTTTTGTTTTAAACAAGAATCATGTTGCACTCTACTTTTCATTGAACTGACCACAGTGATCTAGAGTCTCTCAAAGCAAAGGTTGCCCCATCTTTCCATACATTCATTAAATAGCTCAGTAAAACAAACTTTTAAGAGAGTGTAACTGCTGCTGTTGCTTTATAGTTTGTGGGTGGTTTTTGTTTGTTTGTTTCATTGGGTTTTTTTTGTGTAAGGAATAAATGTAAAAAATAAAAAAAACAGGACAGTTTCTCATGTAAGAAATAAACAACAAGCCATTCACTGATCATATTTAACCATTCTACCAGGCAAAGGAAAAGACTGATGTTTTTATCATTGGTTTTGAGGAACAGACTTGAAATATACACTAATGATTGTTTTTTCTTCCAGCACAAATTAAGCAAAAATTGAAGGAATTTTTTTCATAGATTTTCAAAATAATTTAAAAATCAATTAACTAATGGATTTCTTAATTCACATTTTGTGTTGGTACTCCCAAACTGCTCTATCAGATGACATGCAGATATTTGAAGAGGTCAACGATTTCATCTTATGACACAGTGAGATATGTATTTAATAGATCACAGTTAGTAATCACCTTGTCCCACTGCAGAAACATCTTTGTAAAAAAAACAAAAATGTGTATGATTTAACAATAAAAGAGGAAGGCTTTTGGATTGACTAACCACAACAGAGAGCCATAGTTTTCTTAGCTGCAAAGTAATTGATTTGTAAAATGTTACTTTTGTATTTGGTGTTACGAGAAACAACATTCACTCAAACAGCTATACGGTCTTTGGATCTAGCATTTTCAATAATTGGTTAAAGATTAGAAATGTTCTAAACCATAGTGTTTATCTGTCCTATTTTTACTAACTGGAAATTCAAGGAGTAATGCACATAACTAAACCCAGTTACGAATGGGCGGTACAAGAGAATACAACTCTATGGGTCAGTCATGAATTTCTAAGTATCCAATAATGTGTACAACTGTAAGTCTACTGCTGTAAGAAAAAGGAGTGAATATTCACTAATTAAAGACTAAACGTAACTTGTGCCAGCTAGAAAATTAAGATACAGATACTTTAAATAAAATTTACATAAACTGTTAGAAATAACTTTTCTCAATTCTTTATGACTGGAACACAAATAAGTTTTATTTCAATCTTTCCCTACCACATTCACATGTTGCATATTGTTGTACAGAAAGTGAGTGAGAGGGAGAAGGTAAAGGAAAAGGGGACAAATACTATAGCTGATAAATGTAGTTTAATATACAGAAAACACAGGAGGGAGACGATGACCTCCTTCTGAAACAGTGAGTTTCACAACAGGCAAGAATGAAGACTGAATGCTTCTCAGCAGGGCTAAGAGTAGAGCTAAGTGGTAGCTGGCAAAACCAGCACGTGACTATTCACTTGAGTTTGAAAGAGTCAGGGCAGGTTGTTCTCAAAGTGGATTCATCATTGCAGAGAAGCTGAGAAAGTTTTAACGTTAAAACAAATCAGTATGGGAAGAAGACAATTTGGTTAGTTTAACCTCATATTTTACATCATGTCTTCAGGAATTACAGTGCAAAATGAAGCAGAGATCTGTCTATTTTCTTAGTTTCTTGCACTTCTATGCTGCTTTAATAAAATAAAGGAAAAATAAATGGGATATATAGGATATGTCAGGATGTACAGCTGTCTTTTTGCCTATTGAAGTGTTCAGAACTGAAAGAATGATAGCCACATATTCTGTATCCTGTCAGACCTAGAAAGCTGCTGTAGCTGTAGCTAAATTAAAATACTCACCTTAAAATACAATATTTATCACCATCTAGAAAAGTGTCATAGATAATCAGGGACATTTTCCTTTCAAAGACATGCAGAATTTTGCCCAGTTGTCCTATTAAAACAAACGCTCACACATCACAGCTGCTTTTTTCTTATATATGCTGTATATATAAGCCATTGAAAGCCATGGCAAGATGTTCCACCTACTTTTTAAATTTATTAGTTTTAAATTTATTAGTTTTAGAAAGCAGGTGAAGCATGTTACCATGGCTTTCAATGCTTTTGTGTTCTCAGTGTAAAATACATTTCTTCTAAATCCTCTTCTAAAGCCAAATGTTTATCGACAGTATTATGCAGTATCAAATAACTATTTTATAGTAATTTTCATAAGAAGTTTTTCTTGTTTAATTACTACATTTCACTAATCTATTTTTTCCAATTAGTTATAGGCTAACTGAACTGATATTTGAAACTTTAATTACTAATGAATAATTTATGCATTTAAAATAATTAATATGAATATAATTTAGAGAACAAATCTTTATCTTCATTAACGTCTTACAGAGAATCTTTTCCAGAAACTTTTTACAAAGTAGAATCAAATTATTAGCCTAAAGATGCATCTATAAAGGCAGAAATTTTCCAGAAAAGTTTAATCAAAAATGATGAAACATTGCATCATTTGTTCTTAATAACTAGTTATGTAATTTGAAGCCTGTCCAGTGCTTTTATTCCTTCCTGAAAGTTCACTTCATTCTCAGAGAAGTGACAACACTGTAATCTTAAGCATTTATTTTTCCTACTATCCAATTAACTTTATACACCGGCAAAATGCAGAACATGTACTGTTAATAAGCACAAGAGTGTGAGTCTGTAATAACCTCTTGCATTTCGGAGAATTTTTCTTCTTATGAAAGACCCCAGTCACTTCTACATTCTCTGCTCAGACCATAAAAAACATTCTTGAAAGATGAGTCAATGTGTACAGGACATATTTACAGAAGAGATCAAATCATCACTACTGTTGACATATTTTGGAAATATAGTAAAACCTATTATTATAGCATCTCTGACAGACATGACCTAGATTGAAATTTTGTAGAGAAGGCCAAAATTATCTATTCACAACAGCAAACAGCTCCACAGTACAGCAGAAGAACAAATATAAGGACTTTGGGCTGAGCATTGTGTTGCTCAAGCTAAAGTGCAGCAGGTAAACAAATATTTTAATGCAATCATACTTTTGAAAACAAAGTTGTTATACTGATGTAAATTTTCAGTATATGGGTAATTCTACAACTGCCCGCAAATGTAAAAGATGAAAGGTGGAAAAACACTGAAAGAACACGGTACTATTATCTCCTGCCTAATCAATGTGGACAAGGAATTTCTGAAAAAGGAAAGTTTTCTGGAATGTGATAAGTATCTCCATGCTTTATTCTTCTCACCATGGCAAAAAGCAGTATTTTGTGAAAAGCCTGGTTTCTAAAACTCCTCAGAATGACAGAGAAATGAATGAGGCAAATAACAACAAAAAAAAACCCTACGCAAATTAAGCATAAAAATTATTGAGAGGATTTTGGGATACAGCCTGTGTAAAAGAGAAAAGAAGAATGCAGTTACAGCATTTCCCTTGAAATGAACCTGATGCTGAGAATTCTTCTAATTTCATTGAATATCCTCTAACTGGCCAAAACTCACAACCCGGTTTCTTGTCACCTGAGGTGCAGAGTATTTTGGATTTTGTCAGACGAATCCGGGGGACAGTCTTCATGATCTAGAATTTTGATAGTAGTGTCATCACAGAATGTGACACTGGAATGGTAGTCTGGAACACTTAATTTAATACTACTGTGTATTGGATTTGTGTGGCAAGGTTTTGGTAGTGGGGGGGTTACAAGGGTGGCTTCTGTGAGAAGCTGCTAGAAGCTTCCCCTATGTCTGGCAGAGCCAATGCCAACCAGCTCCAAGATGGACCCACCACAGGCCAAGGACGAGCCCACCAGTGATAGTGGTAGTGCCTCTGGGATAACAGATTTAAGAAGGGAAAAAAAAGTTGCGGTAGGCACAGAAACGGCAGCCAGAGAGAGGAGTGAGAACACATAAGAGAAACCACTCTGCAGACACCAAGGTTAGTGAAGAAGGAGGGGGAGGAGGTGCTCCAGGTGCTGGAGCAGAGATTCCTCTGCAGCCCGTGGTGACGCAGGCTGTCCCCCCACAGCCCATGGAGGTCCACAGTGGAGTAGATATCCACCTGCAGCCTGTGGAGGATGCCATACCAGAGCAGGAGGATGCCCGAAGGAGGCTGTGACCCTGTGGGAAGCCTGCACTGGAGCAGGTTTTCTGGCAGGACTTGTGACCGCACAGGGGACCCACACTGGAGCAGTCTGTGCCTGAAGGACTGCACACCGTGGGAAGGGACCCGTGCTGGAGCAGTTTGTGAAGAACTGCAGCCCGTGGGAAGGACCCACATTGGAAAAGTTCGTGGAGGACTGTCTCCCGTGGGAGGGACCCCACGCTGGAGCAGGGCAAGAGTGTGCGGAGTCCTCACCCTGAGGAGGATGAAGCAGCAGAGACAACATGTGATGAACTGACCATAACACTCATTTCCCATCCCCCTGTGCTGCCGGCAGGGGTAGGTAGAGAATCTGGGAGTGAAGCTGTGCCCGGGAAGAAGGGAGGGGTGGGGGGAAGGTGTTTTAAGGTTTTGGTTTATTTCTCATTACCCTAATCTGTTTGATTGCCAATAAATTAAGTTAATTTTCATCAAGATGAGTCTGTTTTGCCTGTGATGGTAATTGGTTGAGTGATCTCTCCCTGCCCTTATCTCGACCCACAAGCCCTTTTTTATATTTTCTCTCCCCTGTCCAGTTGAGGAGTAGAGTGATAGAGCGGCTTTGGTGGGCACCTGGCATCCAGCCAGGGTCAACCCACCACATACTGTAAAAGTGGTATTGTTCAAAACACTAAGAGAAACCCCTCTCTAACTCTAAAATTCTAGACTTGTTCAACTCATCTCCATCAAAGCAAAGCATAATTCAGCAAGGTATCCTGAGGTACTAATAAAGTGATAAAATATAGTAAAGTTATAAAAATTTGCCATGGTACTGCACTGAATAAGTAACTATTAAAAACACACATTTAATATATATTATAAATACACCAAATTTCCGGGAAAACAGGAGTTTATGTCTAAATGTCAATAAAACAGTGTCCTGTGTGGATCCATACATTATAAAATAAGAAAATGATTTTGAGAAACAAAGAAATGTATTTAAACTCTGCAGGATTCTGCAGGACCACCAAGAAGCATACTCATGGAAGAACAATAGCAAAGACTTAAGATGCATAAATTATAAATTAACAAGGGAGGGGATATTACAGCTGAAAAAAGCAACTGTAAAACATATTTGAGCAGAAATAAAAGGCCAAACCTACTGGCTGCCAGGCCTTCTTTCCTTCCCTCCAGACTTGCAGTTTACAGGGTTACTTGGAAGTGTTTTAGAAGACATACTGCATCCTGTTTCTTACAGATCTATACAGTTTGCTAAAAAAGCTTTGTATTTCCAATTTATCTGTGAACTCAAGGGTGAACCTGGTTGTTGCTCTTTGGCCAAACCTACCCATGTTGCTAGCATTTCCTGCAAGATGAAAGAAAAAATATGAACTATTGCTCATGTAATATCCTGTTTCCAGTGCATTCTTCAGTGTTCACCTTCCAGCAAATGGGATGCACAGAAGAACCAGGGATCTGTTGCACATAACATTATTTAAGGGGGAAATAATGCACAACTAGAACTTTGAAGAGACCTTGAATTTTACATTCAGCATCTTCCAGGCTTTATTTACAATGCAAAAAGAAAACTTTTTCTCTATACTCAGCATGTTATCCATTCCTTTCTTCCCAAGGTTGTTCTGCATCAAGAAAGATCTGCTTCTCATCTTCCAGTTGAAGATTTATCTAATTGCCTCCTTGTCCCCATCCTAGTTTCCTGCCACACTTCATTCATAGCTGTACAAATACATTCCCCTGCCTCACTATCACTTTCTCTTATCCTTCATACTGACCTCTGTCCCCCTAGATGGGGACAAAATTATAGATGGCTGCTTCACACCAATAAAAGGCATAATTCCATAACTTTGTCAAGCCAGTATGGAGACATACGGTTTTTGTAGTGTTTATGCATACATTTTTCAGATGTCTTAATTTAGATTGTAAATCTTTTTGTAGAAAAGTCTGGCATTGTTTTGTAAACTGTTGTCTGTTCCTGCTGTGCTGTACAAATGAAAAGGATCTTGCAAAGCTGTATGCTACAGAGAACTCTGCAGATAAAATTTGATATGTTGATTACTTTGTGACTACATATTTTCATCAAGTAGGATTATTTCTTCTTTTTTTTTTCCTTCTGTCCCTTTCAGGTTTCACTCTTTTGCTGCTATAGAAGTATCTGTGAGACAAATGGTGTAACAGTCATATTCAGCATGTTAAATAACAAAGATTCTTCACAGCTGTACCTCTTCAAAACATGTAGCAGCCAAGCAAGAGGTTTCAGAAATTGCCTCCCTAGTAGCTTTCAAGAATAAGATTAAGCCATCAGTTATTCCAAAATAGTATTAGAAATAGATTATCTTTGCTTTGGTGTTATTTTATTTCAAAGGTAGTAATTTCCTGTAATATATTTGATGTGAGAAGTTTGATTTAAATTAATTGATTTTCTGACACTTTTTCAAATGAGCAAGTCAGTGTAAAGCATTGTATTTCTTCGCTATAGACCTGATACTAAGGTTCTTTCTGCAAAGTTTTGGTAAATTCATTAAAAAAATAAATTGAAATGTCCAATGAGAGTCACTTTTTGTGTGTGTGTGTGTGTGTGACACTGAACTTACAAAAGCTATTTCATTCTTGGTTTAGTATTATATCTGGATTTGAAAAAAAATTTCAACACATAGAATCATGGAATGGTTTGGGTTGGAAGGAACCATCAAAGATCATCTAGTCCAGTCACCCTGCCATAGGGAGGAACATCTTCCATTAGAATAGGTTGCTCAAAGCTCTATCCAATCTGACCTTGAACACTTCCAGGGATGGGGCATCCACAACTTCTCTAGGCAACCTGTTCCGGTGTCTCACTACCCTCATCATAAAAAAAGTCTTCCTTATGCTCAATGGAAATCTAAATCTCTTGTCCTGTCACTACAGGCCCTGGTAAAAAGTCTTTCTGTCTTTCTTATAAGACTGTTTATATATTGAAAGGCTGCAATAAGGTCTCCTTGGAGCCCACTTTTCTTCAGCCTGAATAACCCCAAATCTCTCAGCCTTTCTTCATGGGAGAGGTGTTCCATCCCTCTGAACATTTTTGTAGCTCTCCTCTGGACCCACTCAAACAGGTACATGCCTTTCCTGTACCTAGATGCAGGTCACCAGGTGGGGTCTCACGAGAGTGGAGGGGCAGAATCACCTCCCTCAACCTGCTGCCTACACTTCTTTTGATGCAGCCCAGGATACAGTTGGCTTTCTGGGCTGCAAGTGCACATTGACAGCCCATGTCCAATTTTTCATCCATCAGTATCCCCAAGTCCTTCTCTGCAGGGCTGTGCTCAATCTCTTCATCCCTCAGCCTGTATTGATAAATCAATAATATAAGTTTTAGAATTCCCCAAACGTGCCTATCATGACGTAGTTATGTTACGTTATGGAAGTGGTTGTCAAGTTTTGCTTTTTAAGACCTAGACTATAATTCAAATTTGACTTGAGAAGCAAACAAAAAAAGCTGTCCCCCAAAACATTTTTTTCACACTGATTAACTAGGGTGTGCAATGGTTCACCCAGCTGGACATTGCCACCATGCAAAATGCAAACTGTGCAATATAGCTATATCTGTAAATTGATGCTAGCAATCCCTAACAATAAATAAATAAATAAATAAATCCACAAGCAGTGATAAACACAATTTGTCATTTGTGTGCTACCTTGTGACACATAAAATCCAATCTTGTATGAAAATGCAGGACAATATTTCTGCAGAACTATACACAGTACTTAAATACACCTGACTCTTAATTTTCAGTTCACCAACAGAAAAGAAAAATGTTTCAAACTGGAAGAAGACTGTCTGCCATCAAGAGTAAACTATGCTACTACTTACAGTATTAGTTATTCTGACAGAAACGTTTTAGTTTAGTTTAGCATATTTCAGACGCACATCCTTAAGAAAGGTCACATTGACAAAACTGCCCAAATAATTTAACAAACCAAGAAAATTGGCAGTTACACCGTTGTTTAATTAGTAGCATAGTGCCTCATGTATAAGATTAAATTTAAATTGAAATAAATTCAAGTACATATTCATATCCACCATTACTCAGATTTTAGTATTTTTCTAACATTAAAGTAATAGATTAACACAGCTTCTTCATTTTATAAGTTCCTAACAAAGTTTTGATTCCCTAGAGCAAGGTATGTATATTTGCTGCTAGTCTTTGTTAATTCAAACAAAGTATTCTGGTTTTGAGACAGTTTTCCAATACATCTTTGACTTAACCTATTTTGGGATTAGGTGTCTTTTGGTTAGCCAAACTTAACTAAACACACTTACAGCTATTATCATCTGTAGTTTGTATCATAAAGTCACCTCTTTCTTTCCAAGTGAACTAAGGTCCATGAACTGCACAATTACTATGCATCTAAATAATTTTCTCCTCAACTAAGTTCAAAGAGTCAAAGATTTGTCATATGAGAGACACTGTCATTTACATTAAGTATTATTAATAATACTGTTATTACCACTGAATGAATATCAGGCATTTTTCAGAGCATGGTATTTTTGCTACTAACCTCAATAGTGCCAGGATTTCACTCATTTTTATTAGATTGCTTTTCCTTAGCAGGTTCTTACTACTGTACTTATTACCTATTACTTCTTTCATTCCTTTCCCCAAGAAGGCCAAAAGCAAAATTCCTTTGTACCACAGGAGTATTAGGGCACCCATGCTGCCAGTAATCTGGCCTACAGCAACCTCCCCTGAAGCAAACTGTCCTCTATCAGATGCCAGCCAATAGATATGCTACTAACTGAATGTCATCCCACACCTTTCTTTTAATTCTGTTTGAAGAGTCCCACCCCAGTTAGATGCTCGGAGATATAAGGTACACTTTAACTGTCTGATCCGTCATGGACCTTTATAGTGATACAGGCTAAAGAAGAATTGAAGATGATAGGAGAGATATGTCTGATACTATCCAGTTCTGTAGCATAGACAGATATTTTGAAACACAGCAGATAGCTACCAGAGGAACTTCATTATCAGTTAAAATGCTTAACTTCAGATTACAAGCAGAAGGTATTTTATGACTGCCATGGAGTCCACAAATCTCCTTACTTTTTAACTGATATAGTCAAAAAGTAGATAACAGTAATGTGAGCTTGAATAACATAATCAATATCTTATAGGACAATACTGCAGAAATTAACAAAATTTCACACACACACATCAAAATAAAAAATAGGTCTAAAAGATTCAGAAGAATTCTACATTAGAGTGATAGAAAGCCATACTACACAATTTACTTAAGAGAAAATTATTAAAAATTACAAAGTTCTCATAACTGTTTTTGATTTTATTATAAGGAATTGTCCCATTTGATGTCTCTCCCCAACAGAGATTCCTTAAATCTTACTGGATAAACAGGTCACTCTAGGGGATCCATTTCAAGCTAAAATTGTTACCACAAATATTTAACAAAGAACAGCTTATCAGAAATACATTGTCTCACCCTTTTTTCCTGCATTTTATGTTCTGAATTTTTTCTATGAATTTTATAATAGCTATACAGACTCACACCTAAAATTCTCATTGGTTGTATCTCTTAACAGACAACTCAAAAACATGTTAGTTTTCCTGTGGCAATGGGGTTTGCAATTATTGTTAAAATAATTTGTACTTTTACAGGTTTAGTAGTCTTACAGAGTCCCCATCTTGTCAGCTGCAGCATTCTCCTTCCCAATTAAAATCAAACTGATATTTTATATCCATCCTTTAAAAAAATCCAACACCAAACCATCCCGCTTAAATGAGCTAGGTTTCATTAAGGACTATAGTTCATTCCGGCTACAGTAATGACGTATTTTTGTTAAGGAAGACCAAGCAAATTAAGGAACTTTGCATGTGTTTTTATGTAGGGTGCATGTATATTAAGAATATATATTACCCAAGGATACTTAACATTTGCTTCTGCAAACTTCTGTTAGAAAACAAGAAAGTCCTCCTAGAAACACCATTATTCTGAAATAAAATTTTGCCTGCTGAAGTTAGTCATTGATCTTCCCTCAGACCCCACAGAAAGTATTTTTCCTCCTGTGAACATGAATTACCAGTAACTCCCTTATGTCTCTTTCTCCAGTCCTTAAAATCTTTGAATTCCCTTTTCTTATGTGCTTTATGAGGATTTTGAATACACTACCTTTGGAATACATGTTACTAAGCCCACTGGGAAACCAGTTTTTGTGAGTTCATACATTTAATTGTATGTAGAATTACTTCACCTACTGACGTTTTTCAGTTGATTGGAAGTAGGCAACTGCTTAAGTAAACATACTAAACTTAGAACCAAAACACCCTGCACTCACGTACAGCCTTTTTTTCTGAGTATGAGATCACAGGATTTCAAGCTTTCTATCATTGCTAGAAATGGACCACTACAAAGATGAATCTTCACAAAATTTCTGTAACCTAGGTGAATTTAAAATTCAATTTCAAGGCATAAAAATTAGGAAACTTACTTAAAAAAAAAAAAGGGAAAAAGGAGAAAAAGGATAACTAGGAGAATGAAACCTTTAGCAATGTCATGAAGAACACTTAAGGACATCCTTCAGGAAGCACAGGTCAGTGGATGCCACCTGACAGAAAAAAACTTGAGAAAGCACAAATTCAATATGGCTAAACAGCAGGGTAAGGAAGATTATTAGAAAATAGAGGTCACGCTTCAAAAATCTGGACACAAGTTCAAATGACTACAATAGCAAGAATCAAACTGTGACAGATTAAATGTAAAAGCACAATAAGGCTGTCCAAGAGTTTGTGATGTAGCTAGTAAAACCAGTCAAAACCAACAAGAACTTTTCCTCCAAATGCTTCAGGAGCAAGAAGCCCACCAGGCTGTCTATACAGCCAACTCCTGATCAAGCTGTACAAGGAACATTCAGAGAAGATAAGGTTACTGTGGAAATTCTAAAAGTATTCTCTGTTCATTGCAGAGGAAATTTGGAAGATTCCCATGCTGACAACCTTCCCCATAGGAACTCAGGGATCTGTTTGAACTTAAGGAAATTGCAGGAAGAAACCATCTAACAAACAGATAAAAATGGCAGTAATAAGTTGCAAGGATGAGAGAGCATTTACAAAACAGTTTTGAAAGAATTCAAGGATAAAATACAAACTTTGACTGCTCACTTACTATTTCTTAGTACTCAAGAACAAGAAGACAGTATACCTATATGGTGCCTTATTTTCCTTTTTTTTTTTTTTTTTTTTAAGGTTTGCAAAGAGATCTAATCATCAGGCCTCTAAGTCTGACATCTGTTTGGGGCGAACTAGGAGAAACAGCAGCAAGGAAGAGAACAAAAACATACATAACTAATGTGAAGTCAGGTGACCCATGTACTCAGCAAATAAGTAGATACTGTATCTGCACATACTTAAAGCTGTCTGTAAAAAGTTTTAAAGGAAACAAGGATGTTCAGAGGCTTGGAATGGCTTATATACAAGGAACAACTAAGCAGGCTAAAACTCTTCAGTCTCAAAAAGACTGAATTTCTGCTGTGTTTTTCTGGAGAATATATAGAGAAATCATAACCATGAGAAATACTTGTCCACCATCTCCTTAAAGACAGCAATTAAGGGGAACTGCTTCAGAACAAAGAAAAGTGTGTACTTCCTCAGAATGCTTCTTCTGTAGTACACCTGCAGTACTGATTGCTAATAGACAAGTTCAGGAAAGACTGAAAAGTATCTGGAAGAAACCCCTGTGGAAGGTAAATACAGAATCATCAACTCCCTCAAGAGGAGCTCTGAAGTGCAGGTAGCTGGACACTGGAAAAATTCAGAAGAAAAGTAATGTATTGCCTCCTCTCAGCCGCTGTTTATAGATACTCTTGGTATTAATGGTTCCTTGGTCTGACCCTGTACAGCTATTCTGACCCATGATACTTGAGAAATCACAGATATACTGTAGGGCAGTAAAAAGCAGTAGAACAAAACCAAAGGAGTAGGCTTAAAATAATTTTTGGGGGAAAAAAAAAAGTTTTAAACTTAATATAAGAAAAAGTTTAAACATTTTTAATGCCCTAGATATTAAAATTTAAGGAAAGTCAGACATAAGACATAGTTTTGATCCTCTAACCCACTTCTCGTTACCTGACCATTCCCAAATAAGCCTGGATTTCTGTGAGTCAGCAAAAACCCATGCCTTGCTAAACACAGCCGTACTGGGTTATTGTGCTTAATAGGCCAAACCCAGGATTTAATCCTGGTTTAATTCATAAGGTGAGTCTCAAGGGAAGAGACTATTTCCCCTATCCTGAGAGACTGTAGTTAATGGAGTCTCCTCTTCGTTTACCATAATAATTACCAATGGGCTCAGCATCTTCCCTTCTAGCTCACAACTGGCAATCTTTATCAATTATATTCTGTTTTGCTAGATCTAAACATCTATTGCAGGATGTTAGGCTGTCCTTTCTTCTTACAATGTTACAACGGACATCAGACATCATCTTTTGTCAGAAGAAAATCAGTCAAGACTTCTCTTACTGTGTTCTGGACTTTTCTCATTCTACTTCTTTTAATCAGACACAAGATTTCTGCACACAACTCGCATCCTGAACTTGTCGTCTGATGTGACAGGTAGGTTTGGGTGCATGAACTTCACCTAACTACCACATCCAAAACAGACTTCTATTCCACATCTGGGTTCTCTTCAGTTCCATGATTAGGCATTTCTCCATCTGAGACATGTTCATAATGTTTGACCAGGAAGTGTTTAAAATATAAGTCTTCCCCTCAAAAGATTGTCCTAACTTCTATTGCCTCTCCAACCAGAGAGGCTGTAAAAGGCCCACAAAACACTCTGCAAGGAAAAAACCTTCAAAATAGAATCTCACAGTTTCCTGGAAGTAAAGCCCATGATAACAAAAACACAATTTTAAAAAAGCCTCAATATTGGATAGATGGCACTTGGAATTTCCTCTAAAACCTTGAAACAGTTCCATGTGAAAAAACAAAACCACAAACACATGACTTAATAAACAGAAGACATTTTCTGTTTGGAAGCTAAGGTATTATATAACAATAAGCAACTTTTAACTAGAACTTCCCATCCCTTCCTAATGCCGCCTTGTTTCTGCTACCAGACTGTAAGATGGTTACCCATTTACTAAACCTGTTGTTGATGATTTGATGGATCTGCATTTTTAAAGAGAAAAAACACAAAGGGGAGGAGAGGAGGGAACTGTCTAATTACTTTGTAAGAGTTTTAATAAGTTCTAATCTTACTTGGGATCCACTCCAACAACCGTCTAAAACAATAGAAAGAGTTTTTTAATTCAGTGGTAGTTCAATAAAACCTTCTAAATATAAATCTTGACACTACTTTAACTATGGATCTTCTCTGGTACCTCCATGTAAAATAATAATTGTGCAAAGTGGTTTTGTCAAGAAAACACTATCTCCTTTTGATATACAATGGCAAGCAACAATTAACATAATTACTCCCAGTTCTCATTAAATAATCATGTAATTTATTGTACAAGTAATTAAACTATTGCAATTTAATAAATTGAAGATGCAAAACATATCTAATTTATATTCATAACTGCACTAGCTTTTCATTGCCATTGTAGGTAGCTAAATTTTATTACAAATTGCAATAGGTTTTGTTATTCACGTAGACTTTATTAACAACACTGTCAAGTGTCTCAAACGGTATTCGCACTGAGAAATCAGAAGACTATTTTGGAGAACTTTATGTATAACAACCATTCTAAATTCACCGCAAAATTAGTCTGAAAGTTATGTATAAATTTATACAGAATTCCAATACTCACTGTTACATTTAAGCAGTTTCCAGACATAAATTATTCGTATTACATCTCCATATTTAGTATAATTTATGGTTTTAAACATAGGTATTCTGCAGCGTTTTGCCTTGTCTAGGATAATTTATTTTTCATTGCATCTGGGGTGGTCGCCAACTGCAATTCATTCATAAGATACTAACCTTAGATGTGGTAGTGTGCAAAAAATTTTAGCTTACCGGCTATTATTTCCCTGATCAACATGACCATCCATAATCAATTCTAAGATAGTACACCCTTCCATATACTGATGGGTAGTCCAACTGTAAGATTAATTTAGCAGATTCTTGAAACCTTTGACTCATTAGATTTTAGATTCAATGTGAATTTTTCTTTGCTCTATCATGGATGGAATTAGCTAATTACTCTGCTTGAGTGAGGACATATTCAATCTTTAGTTCCTTTATTGAGTTCCCTTTCCCTAATGAAAGCTGACATCAACTCAACTTATTTAATAAATGTGCATAGTTTATAAGCATTCTGGACAATGCAATTTATAATTTAAACAACCAAATTACTTTCTGGCAATGTCAGAATTGCCACACTGGTTAGACCAGTAGTGTCTTTGTTTGTTGTTTCAGTTACTGTTTCTAGAAGAAAAGATCATCCATAAATCAGTCTTATCTTCCTCATCACCCAACATTTCAATGGTCTTTGTGCTATTCTCATATTTAGTAATTTCACATTTACTTTGAACAACTCAATGAAAAAAGAACTTGGAATCAATGTTAGCAAAAACACACAAAGTAAAAACCAATATGATTACTTTTTGAGATCTGTGGTAGAAAGAGAGGAAAAAAATATAAACTGTAATCATTAAGTGATGAAAGGAAAAAAAACAAACCACACTCTTGCTGTCTTTTGTTCTGGTCTGTAAGAAATTTTGTAGTCTCTCTCCCAGCTTATGAATTTACAGCTATATATAGTGACAAAATATGTATAGGTTAACATATCTAAATATACTACACAATACAATTTTAGATTGAGTTACATGTTTAGGTTAAATTGGAAAACTATATGGATGGCTATAAATAGACAGGTATTGATTGTTAGCTGTGTACACTGTAAAAAATATACATGCATTATTTTAAGTCCTCATATCTGTATTCCATGAGTGTCTTTTACAGTCAGGACTATTAATCTGTTTTCAATATAAATGAAAATGTTTCTTATTGTTCCATTTTTTTCCCAGCTTAACTGTAATATTCTGCACCTTTAAGTCTTTCAGATTTCCCTCTTATTGTTATCATAGAAATGATGTGTTTCAATACAGTGTTGACTGACTTAAACCTATACACTGGTTTCTATAGTCATTAATTCCATATTGCTAACACAAACTTGTAAAATAGAAATTAAATAGAAAAGTGATTTGGGAATAAATCTTTTAAAAAGGACAAACAGTGTCCATAGGTCTCAGGTTTTAGTGGAAAAGCTATGTTACTGTAAGCTATAAGAGATGTCTTATTTCGTTTCTTTAACTCAGTTTCACCTATGGAAATGACATTATGACATCTTAGTATGAATTATTTTACTGTCACCTTATTATCCAGATTCCTATTTATCTGAATGATTTTTATATACATCAAATACATAATAATATGTTCATCACAATTTAACCATGATTATTTGGTATTGTATGATTTTATAATGCCAAACTTGATTACTGAGACTCAGCTTCTGCAAAGTGACTAAACAATTTTTAGCATAAACAAGGCCAAGTCTGCAACATTGTAATTCTGAAGGCAATTGAATGGGTAGAGAATTATGTACACAGGAAGGGAAAGAAAGCAGCTTAGGTTTTTGCATCTCATGATCACAGCAGCCTCCCAGATCTTCAGACTTAACAAAATTGGAGAGCTAAAGAGGACAACCTACCAGAGAAACTGCTTATGAACAAGAGACCAGAACACAGTGCTGTGAATCAGAGCTCAGAGAAAAGCTCAGATATAGAGCCTTGTAGAAACACTTCCAGAATAAGTATATATTTGTGTCTGATTAAAGAACGGGTTCTGTGAAACTAGGCATGCAAATAATTAAATGCATAAGTAGAAAGCAATTACTACCTTCGTTACATAGACTAAATTGACAATCTCATTTGTGGCAGCTGTAAGATTACATGTTGTTAATGCAGAGAAACTGTCTGGGACTGCAGATACTTAGGTGCTTTTGCTCCTGTAGAGTATGATGTGGGTCGCTGGAAAATAACAAGTGATGAACAAAACCAAAGAATCCTTTAGACACAGCCAAGGTTATAATGATCACTTTCCATCCCACTTCCACTGTTTACAGAAAATATTGACCTTCAAGAATAATAGAAGCCATTGTAGCATGTTGCTTTCATGTCATTTCTTGAAATGTCGGAAGTGAAGTAACTGTTTGAGAAACAGAAATTAAATGCAAAATTATTTTTTAAAGCAATGGAAACATAGTGCAACTTTACAACTTAGGTGTCCACATCTGCATTATGGAAATATTCAAATCCATGATGGTGAATTCTGCAAACTTTGGGCATACCTCATATGTATTATATATTTTAAATACAATTAGCACTTAAAATTTACTTTAATACATAACCGAATTCCATAGTTATTCTTGATTTCTTGACTTCTCAGAAATATTGCCTCATTATGTTTTCTACTTTATATTTTTTTCCCCACTGTAATGCACCTTTGTTTAGAAATGGCATTTTAAGATATCAAAGTGGTAAAAGTATAAAATCAAACTAATAGTATTATAGAAGAATTATGAACCAAAAAAAGTGAAAAGATCTGGGGGCAGCCTGTAAAAATAAAGCAGAGCACTTTTAGCTTATAAATTAAAATTGCAAACATAAAAATTATTTTATGCTGGTTAAAAAATTCTGAACACTGTAATATTTAGGATTATCAGAATATCACAATTATAATAGGCATCTTAAAAAAAATAGGATAACACTTGTAAATTAATAATTTTCTCTGTACTGATGTTTAAATATTATATTAATGTATTTATTTGTGTTTCTTCTTTTTAAGACTGAGAAAAGGTAAAATCCTCTCCTCTTTGCTGTCTTCCTTGTCTATTTTGCCTGTCATTCTTACAGCAGCAGAACTTCTGCAGTTCAGTTTAAGAGTTTCTCTAATTAACTCTGATGTTTTTTAATTCAATGACCAAAATGAAGAGGAGAGCTCTTTTCCCCCATTGTCATTCTGCATGTGCATTGCTACAGTTGAAGTCTGTTCATTTCTAAAACAGCACTGAAGAGTGCATTGAACTATGCTTGAATTTGGTGTTCTTAAAGTCTTAGGCATAAAATTTTGGTCTTGAGAACATTTATATAATATTTTTTCTGATGTAGAGAAAGACTTTGAGCAATGGACTCAGCTGATGTCTTCAGTGTTTCTTTCTTTTCCCAACACAATTCTCCCACCTCCACCACCATTTTCCTCCCAGTGGTTCTAACTTAAGTTGTAGGTCAGCACAGTATGAAACATAAAAGAAAGAGGAAGATGAAATAGCAATTGTTTATCTATGCAAAATGTAAAAATCACATATGACTAATGCTAGACTGAGAATCGAATAGAAGCAGCCCCATACACTGTTCAAGCCTAGCTATTTTTAATACTAAGTCAAAATCATATGCAGTCCTCTGTGTGATTTGACACAAACTCACTTTGCTCTGTGTAGAGTGTATCTCTTCCATAACTCAACATTTTTGATTCATTTAACATAAAATATGAAGACCCACAGCCAAGCCAGTTGTAAGGGACAAGCCCCAAGTGACTGTACTGTGAGCCTGGACAATGGTCTGAGAGAAGGATCCAGAAGTCCGAAAATGGAAGTGTATACAGATGGGTTAAAAGATGGGATTTTGGTCCATGGTTGAACACTGGGGGAGAGGTGGATAGCCGAGGAAAACGCAGTCAGCACAGAAAATAGATGGTTTGTTGCCTGTTGCTTGGAATGCTGACCACGGAGGTAAGAGAGCTGAGCAATACTAGGGGAGGACGGGCAGCAGGCTATTGCACAGCACAGCTGTGTGCATGATTGGCGCGTGACTGCTGGATGATGACAATATGCCGCATGTACAAAGCCCATGAACCAATAGACAGGGTGGCTATGGCTCGTGCAGCGTGCCTGGCTGGCGAGCGCATGCATCATAGGGTCCCTATGTTACAATCGAGGCGTGTTTTGGCCCCCACTGGCCACGTGTGCCAAAACCCATTCCTCTGCAAATGTATAAATACCAGGATTTTTCCGAAGAGCATCGGGCTGGTGTACGGCGAGGCCACCATTGCCTCTGTGGGGATGCCCACGTAAAGCTGGCACCTACCGATTGCTGGGCTGAGCTCATGGCGCAAGACAGTACAAGAATGTATGGGTCGTCTATCTTCCTTACAGTCCTCAGGTTGGTATGTTAACTTGCTTTACAAGATACCCTTAGCATAACGCACATCTGTAGTTAATAAATGCTTGCTTTTTCCCCTTATAGTCAGTGTGTGTGTGTTTACCTTCTCGGGAATTCTCGAAACCACCCTAAAATAGGAAGTTATGGGGAGGGGCCTGGTGTCACTTCTCTTGACCAACTGGTGTCTCAACCACTCCTGGAACTGGGGAGAGAGAAGGTTCCAGAAGTCTAGGACATGAGGCCAACAAATAGGGGCACATAGGAGTGTCTGGGGCCCTCTACACTGAATACCACTGTTGGAGGCTGCAATGCTGGATCCAGGACTGGTGATCTCTCTCTCTCTCTTCCTCTCTATCTCTCTCCCCCCTTTCTCTTAAAGTTGTTAAGTGACACAAGGCCTACCTTGATTTCCTATAAAGCTGCCTAGCTTATCTAGATATAACTGTGAGAGGGCCAATATTTACAGAATATTTTTTCTATAGAAATTCTCTATTAAAGTTGATGTTTATGTACGGACCTTGAGTGTTATCTCACCTTAATCCACACTGGGGAGATTTGTGAATCTTAGTCACTCCACCCTCCCTGTGGGACGTGACACCGGTGTGTCAGTGTGAAAGCATCTTTAAGAAAGTGCAAACCACTGCCCAGCAGTGTGAGGAATGAAGAAAACAAATGTGTGAGGAACAACACTGCAGACCCCAAAAACAGAGAAGGAGGGTGAGGAGGTTCTCCAGGCATTGGAGCAGGTATCCACACTGCAGCTTGTGGAGGACCCCATGCCAGACCAGATGGATATTCCTTAAGGAACTGCTGCCTGTGCAGAGCCCCCAGTGGAGTAGGGGAAAAGTGTGAAGAGGAAGGAACAGCAGGGATGAAGTGTTATGAACTGACCACAACCCCCATTCCCCATCCCACTGTGCTGCTTGGAGGAGGGGAGGCCAAGAAGCTGGGGATGAAGGAGTGAAGTTGAGCCTGGGAAGAAGTGGAAGGTATTTTAGTTTTTGTCTTTTTTCCTCACCACCCAACTCCATTTTTGTTTATAATAAATGAATTTTCTCCAAGTTGAGTTTGTATTCCCCATAAGAATAACTGGTAAGCGATCTCCCTGTCTTTATCTTGACCTGTCAAATTTTTATCTTATTTCCTACCCATCCTGCTGACGAGAGGGAGTAAGAGACTGGCTGGGTGGGGATCCAGGATCCGGCCAATGTCAACCCACCACAGAAGGCCTCTAAGAGAAAAATTCCTGCTATCTGTGTGTTTCATGTAAGTGACAATTCTGATGAATTAGATCATAAAACATACAGTTGTACATTAATATAATACTGGTTTGCACACAATCACACAATATTTCATCCTATCTGTTTCTTACTATCTTTTTAAATAGCAAAAATCTCATGCAAATTATTACTAGCTTTTACCAACTTGGTGTTACTCACCAGAAATCAGCACTTGCATTTCAATGTTATTAATATGTAGCTGCGGTTTTCAACAGTATGTTTTCTCGTATCAAGTACATGAAAAAGGAAGACATGTCCACTCTTTCACAACATATTGTAGCTGGTTTGAATATTTGATTATTTGGTAATTTATTTTGTTAGATGTTACTGAAGATAAAGAAAAGTAGGTGCTTTCAGAGGGAATAAGGAGGAATTTCCTTTTTTTACACAGCTGCCCAGAAAAACTCTGAATGAAATCTTCACAATATTGCTTTTCTGCATTTTGGGATGGAAATTATCGCAGAAAATGTATCCTCCAGAACACAGAGCAAAGTCTTAAAATTTCCCTCAAAACACATATTGTGAAGTAAATTAATATCTACTGCACTCTAGAGCAAAGACTTCCACAAAAGTAATGCATTCACATCTATCTTCTATTAAGCAGAAAAAAGCATAGTGACCTTTTAAAATGTAGAGGGATAAATTTCACAAGTTTGGAAATTAAGCTCAGATGAGTAAACTTTTAACTGCACCTATTGTCTGGATTTTTTTATTCAGAATAAACTTTTAGAAGGATATCTAATGTTTGCTTTCAAACTGATTTTGCATATTTCCTGACAATGTGACTAGTAAATGTTGAATTTTGTTCTAGACAAAATTTCCAGTAAACGCAGCTGCATTTGCTGGCAAAGAGTTCACTCATTAGTACACATGTTCAAGTTCTCCACAAAAATGAATGTACAAGGACATTCCATCATATATTTTCAGCTACATCTCACTCCTCAACTGTGCCAATTGAGATAAATTGATTGCAGGCATAAAAACATACAAAAATTTTTACTTAGGTATTCTAGGTCTCTTTTAAAATTTTTAACTACTTCTGCACTATCTTTACAGAAGATCAGTCTAATTTCTTGCAGTAGGGCAAGACATATTTTGAAGAGTATCCACTGGTAATGAAAACTTATGCCCTTCCTCATTCTAAATTACTCCACATGTCCAACCTTCAGAAGACTTCCATTTGCAATAAAATTGAAGACTTTGCAATTTACTTACTTTGCAGTTCTACTTCGATATTCACTTTTTTTCTATGGTCTAGGGAAATGTATGGATAAGCCAACCCCAAGTGACTCATATATTCAGTACTGTGGTGGGTTGAACCTCTCTGGACACCAGGTGCCCACCAAACCACTCTATCACTCCCCCTCCTCAGCTGGGCAGGGGAGAGAAAATAGAAAGAAAGGCTCTTGGGTCAAGATAAGGACAGGGAGAGATCACTCAGCAATTACCATCATGGTCAAAACAGACTCAACTTGAGGAAAAATATTAATTTATTACCAATCAAATCAAAGTAGGATAATGAGAAATAAAACCAAATCTTAAAACACCTTCCCCCCCCCACCCCTCCCTACTTCAAGGGCTTAACTTTACTCCTGATTTTCTCTACCTCCTCCCCCTGAGCAGCACAAAGGGATGGGGAATGGGGGTTGCAGTCAGTTCATCACATGTTTTTTCTGCTGCTCCTTTCTTCTCAGGAGGGCAGGATTCATCACACTCTTCCCCTGCTCCAGCGTGGGGTCCCTCCCACAGGACACAGTCCTCCACGAACTTCTCCAACATGAGTCCTTCCCACATGCTGCTGTTCTTCACGAACTGCTCCAGCATGGGTCCCCTCCACAGCGTGCAGTCCTTCAGGCACAGACTGATCCAGTGTGGGTCCCCTGTGCGGTCACAAGTCCTGCCAGAATACCTGCTCCAGTGTGGGCTTCTCTCTCCATGGAGCCACAGGTCCTGCCAGGAACCTGCTCCATCGCAGGCTTCCCACAGGGTCACAGCCTCCTTCGGGCATCCTCCAGCTCTGGCATAGCATCCTCCACAGGTGGATATCCGCTCCACTGTAGACCTCCATGGGCTGCGGGGGGACAGCCTGCCTCACTATGGTCTTCACCATGGGCTGCAGAAGATTCTCTGCTCTGGCACCTGGAGCAGCTCCTCCCCCTCCTTCTTCATTGACCTTGGTGCCTGCATAGTTGTTTCTCTCATATATTCTTACACCTCTCCTCTGGCTACTGTTCCCCAGTAGTTTTGTTTTCCCACTTCTTAACTATGTTATCACAGAGGTGCTATCACCATCTCTGATGGGCTTAGACTTGGCCAACAGCAGGTCCATCTTAGAGACATCTGGCACTGGCTGTATTGGACATAGGGGAAGCTTCTAGCAGCTTCTCACAGAAGCCACCCCTATAGCCCCACTGCTACCAAAATCTTGCCATGCAGACCCAGTACAGGTAGCCACACTTAAACACATATTTTGTACTGCTTGTGGCATCTCTGTACCATATTCTGTGACCTCTTTCTCATACTCTATGAGACTGAATACTTCAAGTATTTCATCATGGGAATGGAAGAGATGAAAACACCATAGGAGACTCCAGCATGAACAGATGGGCATGAAGATTTCTCCAATTCTCTTGCCAGCCAGAAAGAGTAAATATTCCTGACCACTCTTCTCTCGGATGCTGTGTATTTGAAAGGATTCCTCCCCCCACTAGTTAACCTCATCCTTCTTGCATTGAACTTAAGGTAATCATAATCCACCTACAGATTTCTCTATCCAGACACTGTAGAAACCCTGATTACCGACTTATAAAGCGTGATACATCACTAGTGCAATATTGACCTTTGAGGTGGTACTTTCTCACATCTTCCTTTACAGAGATGTTTAACAAGGAGGATTGAGTGAGGAAAGCTTCGGCAAGTCTGCTTTCAACACAATGTATTGGTAGGCACAATTAGATAAGAAACTCTAGTACTAGCCACATTAATAGTCGAAGCAATGCTTTGATCAGCATTAGTTAGCTTAGCAGTCATGTTGAAGCACTCTAAACCTCTGATATTCCCATGGGAGAGAAGCAGCAACAATCCTTTGGTGGGTTCAAACCTGTGAATGCTCAGGGTCACGTTTCTCAGTATTTAGTTATTAACTTAATAAATCTTTGATCATTGATGGTATACACAATTTACAGCATAATACCTACATTTTTCATAAATTACTTGCTTTTGTTGGACTACTACAATATTCTTATTTTTAAGCCACAAGAAGATGTAATGATACATGTTTAGACTGGGAGTAGAGAAAACTGAGTTGTTGAAAAAGAAAGTAGAACTTAGAGCATTCTTTTCCAAAATAGACCAAAAACTGTCTAAGCTTTGTTTTAGAAAGGCCAAAAAAGCATAGATAGTTTTCAACATCTTCTTCTACATGAAAAGAGCTCATATCAGTATTGTGGGTACAGATTTTATTTTTGGAAAAGAAACTGTTGTGTCCTTTTCCGCAGATGTCCAAATGGCATTTATCGATATAAAAATCTATCCATATTTCCTTTTGGACTAGTCCAAATATAAAAATATTCCCTGCATGTGTTTAGAATTAACTTATATTAACATCAGGAAGTCAGTTCAAATCTTTAGTAAAACTAGTATAAAATTTCTGCCATATAAATTTAAGAACAATTTATATCAGCAAAGATGGGACACATTTGTAAAGCTCTACATTTGCACTTTTTTCCTGACTTGAAAAAAATATTTTATTGATTTTTTTTGTTTTTGTTTTTGTTTCACTTCAGGCTTAATGTTTTTCAATGAAGAATTTTACAACAAAACTAGATCTGATTTATTATTATTCACTCTTTGAAAAATGTTACAATATAGAAGACTTTTGTCTTTTATCAAGGCTTATATTTCTTGCTGAAGGCAAATTTTTCCATCTTTCTTTGAACTACGCACAGACACGAGTAGTAAAATATTCTTTGCAGTTTTGGAATAGTATCAGATTATGTCCTTAATCTCCAAATTGTAAAGTTAAATAGGCTACTAGTTTATTTTCTATCCCTACCATTATAAATTAATTAACATGACTAATTTAACCCAGCAGTTTAGCTCCTTTAAGAACACAGAGTACAAAACATTTTTAGTTTAAACATTGGCCTTGAGTAATACAAAACAAGCAGAAAAACACAATCTATCTACCAAAATGTAATAATGTATAATGAGGCACATTAAATTGAAAGATTAGAGGAAACATACTGCTTTTCATTAGAGAAACCTGTCCAAATTTTCAAGCCTTTCTTGAAAAGCAGAAATTTGGGATCATATTCTCTTGGCCACTTGTGGAGGGATGCAACATCATTTGTCCTCTCACATGCACTGCTACTATGGCTCTTTCAGAGCAACTTGGCCACTGCTGATGGCAAGGCCATACACAGGAAGATCATCAGCTGAAGCTCTTCTCTCTCTAGGCATTAGGAGACTAACATCCATACCTCATGGTCACCAGAGAACCACAAACACTGACCAGAGCTCAAACCTTTGATGTACGTAGCACAGCAATAACATTACCATGCAATGTTATCCCTATATGGACATCATATGTCAGAGGAGATGTGGATCTTGTAGTTTTGATGATGCAAGGTTGCTAGCACTAACTGAATATCTTTGTCCGGGATATTCAGATCACTACTGTAATTAGCAGTGAGGAAATCCATTTCTGGTTACTGCCTATAAACTGTGTATTTTCACCAGCTCTCAGAAACTGTTGAGATTGCCTTTTCTTTTTTTTTCATGCCCCAAAGAAAAAAGTAACAATGATCATGTCTGTTCAGCATAGTTTCTTTAGAGTGAACTCGGAGAAAAAGTCAGTGTTGTTTCCAGAAAGTCAATGGGAGCAAGTATTACTCTGCTAACTATAACAAGTGAAGCTTCCTGCTGTTGTCTATCCAGCCCAAGCCAAGGCTAGAAAACACAGTTTAGGATAAGTGTTTTACCACTTTCACCTCTTCTGCAATTTTATTTTTCTAACTGGCAAGGTAGGGGATGCTGCTTCTTCAGTTCTTTCCACCTACTCTTGAGTAACAGGCTATATTTAATGCATCTGATATTCTTTAGCTAGTCTTCCATGCATAGATTAGCTTTCCCAGTGACAGAGCTTTTATTAATTAAAAAAATATGCCCAATAGCTATTTTCTAAAAAAGTTGAAGCTGAGGAGATATCACATCATGGAATTTACCAAAATCAGTGAAGCACAAGATCAGCTGAACAACAGTTGACAAAGATATCAGAGTTTTGCTTTAACTCAATTTTCACTATTATCCAGACTTGACAGGCAGTCACGCTGGAGAGGAAGTTTAGGCCTGTTAATGGACTTTTCTTTAGGTCTAGGAGAAAGCTCATAACCTTTGCATATTAAGAAAATCTTGCAAAAATCATGCGTTTTTGTTAGTTTTGCAGCCTGTATAGTAAATTGCAGTAATTTGCATGGCCGCTATTGCTTCTCCTGAAAATTAGTTTTGCAAAATTTTTCAAAACCATTAATTCTGTTATTTTAAAGCTTAGGATCAAATTCTTGAGAATTTTCAGGCACACAAACTGTTACTGACCAAATAAATATTCAATAGTATTACACTAATTGGTTAGGAAATTAACTACAATAGTGTTGCATTAGTTGGAAATTATTCTGTTTAGCTGGACTAAGTAGGATTAGTTTCCATCCAGGCAAGCCTGACAACTGGGAGACCTGACAGAGACGACTAGTATGGATGACATTGTGGTGGGTGTCTGCTATAGGCCAGATGAGGCCTTCTACGGACAGCCTGAAGTAGCCTTGTGTTTTCAGGCCCTGGTCCAGTTGGGGAAATTCAATAACTGCTGAAGAAATGACACAGCTGTGCACAAGCAATCAAGGTGATTCCTAAAGAGCATTGATGGCATGTTCCTGACAAAAGTTACAGAGGAGACAAAGACGACACGTGCTGTAACGTACCTTATATTCAACAACAAGAAGGGGCTTGTTGGGGATATTAAGGTCAAAGGCAGCCTTGGGCTGCAGTGAGCATGACATGGTGGAGTTCAGGATCCTGAGAGAAGGGAGAAAGGCAAAAAGCAAGATCACAACTTTGGACTTTTAAGTGATATGCTTGAAGGAGTCCCATGGGATAAAGCCCTGGAAGAAAGAGGGGCCAAAGAAAGTTGGCTGATATTAAATAATCACCTCCTCCAAGATCAAGATTAAGCCATCCCAGTGAGTAAGAAATTGGGCAAAAATGTCAGAAGGCCTGCATGTATGATAAGGACCTCCTCACAAGACTCAAAAAAGAAGTGTATACATCTGTCTAGAAGGCGGAAGCAGGGACAGGTAACCTGGGAGAAATACAAAGACACTAACAGAAGAACACGTGGCTAGGAAAACCAAAGTCTACCTAGGAATGAATCTGACAAGGGATGCCAAAGGCAACAAGAAGGGCTTCTCTAAATCCATAAGTGGTAAAGAGAAAAGTAGAGAAAATGTGGGCCTGCTGCTGAATGAGGCACAAGACCTAGTGACCCAGGACACAGGAAAAGGCTGAGGTACTGAATACCGCCTTTGCCTCAGCCTTTACAAACAGGAGCAGCCATGGGAAATCCTAGGTTCCAGAGACTAAGGGGAATGTCTGGAGCAAGTAAGATGCACCCTTGGTGGAAGAGAATTAGCTCAGAGAATACTTGAGCAAACCAGGCATACATAAACCCATGGTCCCTGAGGGGATGCACCTATGAGGTTGATGGAGCTGGTTGATGTCATTGTGAGGCCACTCCCAATAATCTTTAAATATTAACCATAGCAATTGGGAAAGATGCCCAAAGACTGGAGGAAAGCAAACGTCCCTCCTATCTTCCAAAAGGACAAGAAGGAGGATCTAGGGAAATACAGGCTGGTCAGCCTATCCTTGATCTCCGAAAGGTGCTCAAACCACTAATCCCGGATACCAATGCCAGGCACATTTCCAGCCTGCCGAGTCCCACAAAGGGCCACATAGATGATGAAGGCAGTGGGGGGGCGTGCCTTCCTGGCTGGGTGTCTGTCAGAGGGCAGCCCCTGACACCCCTGTGATGTCACTGGGGAGCAGCTGTGACAGCCCCTGACCTTGCTACTTTTCAGCAGCCGCAGCCTCTGTCCCACCACACTTTGTCCAGGGCTCCTGCAGGCACACACGCAAAGCATGCAGGCTCCAGCAGGACCTTTGTCTTGCTCTACCAGCTTTGGCATGGGGGACAGCAGCGCGTCTGGGCACTGCACAAAGGCAGTGCCTTCAAGTGATCTTCTCTCTGCCCTGCTGTATGTCCTGGGACATATGTCAGGACATACTCCCTGACAGGAGTCCTAGGGCTGTGGGTGCAAGGAGGGTACTGTCATCAGCAGTGGTGAAGACTCCTGGTGAGTTCCTCCACCTTCCCTGACCGCTTCCGGCAGGTGCTCTGTGATAACCTGGTGGTGTCTGGGGGAGAGCACAGGGGCTTGGGGGTCTTGAGTGTACCAGCTCTTCCCCCAGAGCCCCTGGACAGCTTGCCAGAGCCTGCCCCAGGCACCTCACCCAACCCAGCACTGGGGACGTGTGGAGGAGATTGGGGCTTTCCTTCCTGCTCTCCATCCTTCCCTCCATCACTCCTTGCAGCCCACATCCAAGGGCAGAAGAGCTAGGGGCACATTCCGGTCCAGCCCCACATCTCTCTGCTTTGCCCCAGCTCCTGCCAAATCCCAGATGGAGCCTCTCCCACCTAGAGCCACACATGCTCCCCCTGCCCAGGGCCCTTTGCCCAAGTCTGCCTTGCCCTGACGCCCATGCAGGAGTCATGGGCAGCCTTCCTGGGGGAGCCAATGGGGGAAGGCAGGGGTGCAGGACAGCCCTTGGGGCTGGCTGGCCAGCTGGCCCACAGGGCTGCAGCTGCTGCTTTCTAGGCTACCGGGAGAGCCTTTGGGAGGCCCTTGCCTCTACTTTCCCACAGGCTTCTGGGGCTTTCTTGGCTTTTCCACTCCTAGTGCCAGACAACCTCCAGGACTTTGCACGTGTCTATTGGGAGGACATGGTGTTTGGTGCCAAGGAAGCTGTGGTGAGACAGGCTCTGCTGCAAGGGATGGTGGCACGAGCCAGCCACTCCAGGCAGGGCCAGCAGAGGCAGCAGCTGACTCCCAGTGCCCCATCTGCCTGGGACACACCAAAAAGGAAGCCTACATGGCTTTCTGCATGCGCTGGTTCTGCTTTGTCCACATCCAGTGGTGGGCCAAGGGGGAGAGCCTGCAGGCAGCCTTTGGAACAGCTGCTGCACTTGTTGCAATGGGACAATGACTACAAGGAGTATGTGGTCTGCTTGTCCACTCACCTGTGCAGGAGGATGGCCATGGAGAGGGCCTACAGCCAGTCCCCACAGGCTACAGCCTGTGCAGGCGGCCCACAACCAACCACCCTTCAACTGGCAGAAAGGGGGCCTGTGGGGACCGACCCCACACACAGAGGCAGGGTACAGATCCAGGGCCCTCCAACACCACCTCCCAGCAGGCTCCTGCACCCAGCATTCCTCAGGAGCCAACACCACGAAGTGCAGGAAGTGCCTGGCCAGCCCTCTGCTGCTCCAGACCTGAGTGACGACATGGCATAGCTGCGGCCCCTCAGCATACACCTCTGTCACTTGCAATAAACACTTTGATGCTTTTCAGGACATGTGTGTTTCATGACCAAAGAGCAACCCACTGCAGGGAATGGTTTCCAACACTGTCTTGGCATTGCAGGAAAGCCAAAGGGGAAAATTTCTTTCTGGATACGAAGATTTCATTTCACCTAAGTGTTGCAACAGGCGATGTGTCCCTTGTGCTCTCCCAAACTCCCCGCTCCCGAGCAGCAGGACAGGTCTGTCCAAGAATCTTTAGCAGTGTCCCCTGGGAATCCACTTTTGAAAGGCTTAGGGGTCCATGAGTGATGGTTAGTTTTGAAGTTTCTGATCTGTGGTTTCCTGAGTCTTCCCAGGAACACAGTGTGGGAATGGTACAAAGCTGCATCAGGGGAGGTTCAGACTTGACATGAGGAAACATTTCTTTACCAAGAGGGTAGTCAAGCACTGGAACTGGCTTCTTAGAGAGGTGGTCAATGCCCTGTGCCTTTCAGTGCCTTAAAAATAGGCATTTGGACAATGCTCTTTATAACAGGCTTTAACTTTTGGTCAGCCCTGGAGTGGTCAGGCATTTAGAATACGTGATTGTTGTAAGTCTCTTCTGACTGGAACTATTCCATTCTTTCCTAAATAAATGTTTGTGAAAGCTACTGAACTGAATGAAACAAGAGAGTAGTCTTCTGACATTGCAGCTTCTGGAAGTTGTTGCACCTTTGGAAACCTTTGCTGCATTTCCCACTTGTAATGCTTTCTCTTCTGGGAGTTCAGAGGACATCCCTTCATGGGCTTGTGATAGTTGTGCTCTAGGTTGTGGCCACTCAGGTCTTGAAAACCTCCAGGCTCAGGGATCCCACATCATCTCTAGGCAACCCACTCCGGTGCTTCATGATCCTCACACAGATTTTGGTTTTGATTCCTTATCTCCACTATGAACCTCTCTGGTTTCTGGAGCCATACTCTTTCACACCCTCCCACAGGCAGGGCTGGGAAGAACCTGTCTCCATCACCTTGATGACTTCCCCATAGGCACTGGGGTGTGCTGTGAGGTGCCGTGATGCCTTCTCCACTCCGTGCTGAACCAGCTCCACAGACCCTACTTGTCACTCCTGAGCCCCTCTGCTTGTTGACCTCTCTCCTGTCTGGGATCTCAAAGAGGATGTAGTGCCCAGATGAGGCATGATGGGTGCTGAGCAGAGGGGATCACCCTTGCACACCCTCTGGCTAGGGGAGAAAGATAGGAGAAAACCCACAAAAGCAAGCCAAGTGCTGCCTGTGATGCCACGTGGGAGGAAGCAAGACAGCCCAGAGGGCTGGCCAGCAGTGCTGGGGTGTGGGCAAAACCTGTGGAATGTTGTCCTGCAGCCTCCAAGGGAGGCACGATGGGTTACCAAATAAACCTTCCTGCCATATGTGCCTGGAGATGTCAGCCCCAGACAGAGTGACCTGACATGTCCCTGAGAAGACACGGCAGAGGCCTCCATGCCTGGTTGAAATACCGATGCTGAGCACAGGACAAGAGAGGGGGGGATGGAGTGGGCAGTGGTGCTGGAGTAACCCCAGATGTGTGCGCTGGGGCCACAGCGCTGCTGAGGCGAGCGCCATGGGTGAGGATGGCCTGTCGTGATGTCACCCAGCAATGGATTGTGACACCCCCGAGCAACGGATTGTGACATCGCCGAGCAACGGATGGTGACCACGCGACCCTCACTGCTTATATTCGGGCGCTGAGGCTCCCCCCAGTCGGCTCGTGCCCGCACTCCAGCTGAGCAGTTCGCGAGGTCTGGAGGACTGAGCGAGGCCTTGGCGCTGGTGTCGTGCTCGGGGAGTTGCTCCTTGCAGCTCTCAGTGCCCGACCCCAGAGCCGTCGAAGGATTTTCCCCGGCCCTGCCAGCTCCAGGCAGCCGGGGCACCCAGGAGCTACGCTCGCAGCAGCAGAGGTGAGCTGGTCGGGGACGCCTCACCCTGGGGAGCTGGGACGGTTTCCTTCTTGAGGGACCTGGGCACTTTTTACACCCCTCCCCAGGCCAGCCAACAGTTGTGACCTCTCTTCCTTTTCTAGCACAACACCGGCTGCTGCAGTGCCAGTGAGAGGGAGCGGCTCATCATCACCACCTCCCCCCCAGCCCACCACAGAACATGGAGAGCATGGCCACGGAGCTAGAGAAGCACTGTCCTATCTGCCTGGGCAGCTGGGAGGAGGCCAGCTTTGTTATGCCATGCCTCCACCAGTTTTGCTATGCGTGCATCCTGCGGTGGGCTGAGAACAAGCCTGAGTGCCCCCTCTGCAAGAGGAGGATCCTCTCCATCTTGCACTCGGTGCGGGCAGATGATGACTACGTGGAGCATGTCATTACACCATCAGTCATCACCCACCAAGCGGGAGGAGCTCCCAGACACCCAGCCTCCCATGACCTCCGTCAGTCTGGAGCACCCCAACCATGGGCTGTGGAAGAGGTGCCCAGGGCTCCTGTGGGAGGCCTCCAGCCTGAGGAATGGGTGATTCTTTTCCGGGACCACCCAACACTCCTCCAGACCCTGGTTCCCTGGGTCCAGCAGAGGCTGAGGCAGATCTTTAGGAACAACTGGGCGGAGGCAGCCATGGTGGAGGACACCGTTATGGCCATCCTTACCAACCACGGGGTGGATGAAGAGCAGCTGGTACGAACACTGGGGGTCTCCCTCCAAAACCACACGGTGACATTCGTGCAACAGCTCATCCGTGTTGCCGTGCGACGGTGCGGCAGGGAGGCCCTCCGTCTGCTGTGCTGGCAGGAGGGTCTCCCGGCCCCGGCCCAGCCCCCTCTGGCAGCCCAGAGAGATCCAGCATGGATGAGCTTACCGGGACCTCGTTCACTGGCATTGGTGGGGGTCCCAGCAGCCACCCCTCTGCTCCCATTGCCATCACTGCCAGAGCAAGAAGTGCCCCAGGAGGAACCAGCGGAGGCTGTGCCCAGGCTTTCCACTTCCAGCCAGGGCAGTGAACGTTCCCCTGCGAGGCCACAGCGAGCCCCAAAGAGAAGGACCAGCAGCTCTGAGGACCCTACAGCCAACAAGATGCCAGCACCACATTGATGACCATGGAGGATGCCTCAGGGGATGAACCAGGCCTGGGCCATCAGCTGGGGCATGTGTCAGCGCTCAAGGGCTCCTGAACCTCTAAATCCAATTATCCAAATAAAATAAATGCATGAAAACTACAGAAAAAAAGTCTCTGTGTTACTAACAGCACAAGTGGCATTGCTATCCTTGCCCTTTTTTTTCTTTTTTGCTGGGAGAACTGGGTTATTAATGCTGACTGGTTCTTCTATGCCTGCCAGGTACTGTTTCATTGATCACCCCCAAAGGTAGATGCTCTCTGGGCAGATGTTTCCAGCCAGGAGCTCTCCAGGACCAGCCTGTGCCCCACCGCTCATCACCCCAGGCTCGTCCTCCTCCTCACCGCACCCTCTGTTCCCACGTCCTGGGGCTCTGCTCTCCTACCAGCCTGCACTGCTGGGTGCAGCCTCACTACAGTGGCACCCAAATCCCTCCTCCTGCACAAAGTCATGACTCAGTGCTGCTGTCTGCATCAACCTAGGGTTGTACCCTGTCAAGGCAGGAGCTCCAAGAAGTTCAACAAGTGGAAGTGCAAAATACGATGATTTCATTTCACCTGAAGTAATGTAACAGGCAATGTGTCCTTTGTGCTCTCCCAGCCTCCCACTTCCAAGCACCAATGTGGGGCTGTCCAAGTCCTTTGACCAGTTGGCAGGCTGCAGGTCCTGAAGACCTGTGCATTGTCCACCTGTCACAGACACAGGCCATGCTGACAGCCCCAGCCCTGTTGGGTCCTCCTGCTGGTGCCTCCACACCCAGATGTCCCTGGTCATTCTCTGGTCACATTAGTCTCAGCCCTTCTCTGACACTTCTCTCTAAAAGCAGCCCCATGCCTCCAGCCCAAGACCCCATGGCTGTGGTGGGCACTGTCCTGGGTTCAGCTGGGATAGAGTTAATTTTTACAGGAACCTGGGAGGTGGGGGGGCATAGCCGGGGCAGCTGACCTGAACTAGCCAAGGAGCTATTCCATACCATGTGACATCATGCCCAGTATATATATGGGGAGTGGGCCGGGGGGAGGGCTCTCCTGCTCTCTCTCTCTCGACTTTCAGTGGGGGAAGTGGCGGAGCGTCGGGTCCCGGGTGGTGAGCAGTTGCACTGTGCATCACTCTTTTCTGTATACTCTTTCATTAGTACCATCGTTGTTGTTGTAACTTTTTTTTGCGTTGTCCCAGTAAACTGCCCTTATCTCAACCCTCGAGGTTCCAGGTTTTTTTCTTTTCTCTCCTCCATCTCCCCCCTATCCCACCGGAGGGGGGCGGGAGGAGTGAGCGAGCAGCTGCATGGTCCTTTGTTACCAGCTGGGCTGAAACCACGACAGTCCTTTTTGGCGCCCAACGTGGGGCACGAAGGGTTGAGATAACGACAGATCTGGGTAGAGCGTGTTGAAACAAATTTGTCATACGCATTCCTTATATTAGATAAATAGATATTAGTCACAATGTTGATTAATTTGTTTACATGGTGGTGTTTTGTAAGTTCTTACATGCTCTATGTATTGCCTGTAGTTACGTTTCTCACCTCTGGGAGAGTGATTGGGATTATAATTTTGCTGTACTGGGCAATGTCAACTTGTGAAATGATTACATCACTGGTCATGAGGTTAAGCTGATATCTGTATGAGGCAGTGATATCATTTCCATACTTTGGGCACCTTCTATGGGATTTTATTGGTAATTACAGCCAATCAATGGGGAAGTTAGGGGGGGATACTTCCCCCCGTCCGTTCGCCTCCCTTCTCTCCTTCCGACTAACTACAACAGCTTTTGAGAACCTTGAATATCCTTGGGATGCACAAGCCAGTGTGCTGTTAGTGCTATGCCTCCTGAATATGTTTCAGGTCTTGTTTAGGGCTACAAAAAGGCTCTTTAAGAGTACCAGCCAGAGATCTGCCCCAAAGCTGGATATTCATGGGTGGCACGGCATGTGGGAGGATATGGGCAGGTATCTAGAGAACTTCTCACCCCCAGTGGCTTGGAAGTTCACTCCCGAACAACTACAGAACCCTCATGAAGTGGTAGAATATTTGAAAGAAAAATGCTGTGGCTATTCCAAAGACGTACAACTCGCTGCACTGTGCTGGGCCCTGGCCAGTATCTACCAAACACTGCTTGATATTAGGCAGCACCCTCAGGGAGAAAAGGGGGAAAAGATGGAAAACAGGACAGCAGGCACCGTGGCTACCCCAACCCCGACAGCAGGCACCGTGGCTACCCCTACCCCGACAGCAGGCACCGTGGCTACCCCTACCCCGGCAACAGGCAGCACGGCTACCCCAACCCCAGTAACAGATACTGCAGCTAAACCAGAGAACCAACCTGTGCCAGTATCAGTCGCCCCTGTACAGAAAAAGAAACACACAAAGAAATCAGTTCGCTCAGTGAGAGATGAAGATGAACCAGGGTCATCACGAGAACAGGAGGAAGAGGCAGAACCTGAAATAATCACCCGATCTCTATCCCTGAGTGAGTTGCGTGACATGCGAAAAGATTTTAGCCGCCACCCGGGTGAGCACGTTGTTACCTGGCTGCTCCGATGATGGGATAATGGGGCTAGTAGTGTGGACTTAGAGGGTAAGGAAGCCAAGCAGTTGGGATCTCTATCTAGGGAAGGGGGCATCGACAAAGCGATTGGGAGAAAAACACAAGTCCTCAGCGTCTGGAGGCGACTTCTGTTAGGTGTAAAGGAAAGATACCCCTTCAAGGATGAAGTTACATGTCACCAAGGCAAGTGGACCACCATGGAGAGAGGTATCCAGTACCTGAGGGAATTAGCCGTGCTGGAGGTGATTTATAATGATCCAGAAAATGCGCAGTCACCCATAGACCCAGATGAAGTCCAATGCACACAACCCATGTGGCGGAAGTTTCTACGAAGTGCACCACCAACCTATGCCAACTCATTGGCAGTAATGTCCTGGAAAGAAGGCCATGGACAAACGGTGGATGAATTGGCTGTCCAACTCCGGCAATACGAAGGAAGTCTCTCTTCCTCCCTACAGGCCTGTGTCTCGGCTGTAGAGGAATTGTCCCGAGAGTTCCAGCAATTCAAAGTGGATATGTCTTCCTCCCCACCTGTACAGGCCCGCATCGCAGCTATTGGGAGTAAGCATTCCTCTGCCCAAGAGAGAGGAGAGAGAAAGTACACACGATGGGCTAACCTGTGGTTTTACCTGTGTGACCATGGAGAGGACATGAGGAAGTGGGATGGAAAACCTACCTCAGTCCTGGATGCATGGGTACGGGAGTTGCGAGAAAAAGCAACCAGAAAAGAGGATTCTTCTTGGAAAACTGCTGCTCCAGTTTCCTGTGAGCAGTCCCCCAGATGCAGTAGATGGGCTGATCACATTTCTGATCCTCTTGAAGGGACTTCTGATTCACATGTGCGAAAAGTGAGTAACGAATATTCTAGCCAGGATTAGAGGGGCCCTGCCTCCAGCCAGGTGGAGGAGAGGGACAACCGAGTCTACTGGACAGTGTGGATTCGATGGCCTGGCACATCAGACCCACAGGAATATAAGGCTCTAGTAGACACTGGTGCACAATGCACCCTAATGCCATCACGTTATAAAGGGGCAGAACCCATCTGTATCTCTGGTGTGACAGGGGGATCCCAAGAGCTAACCATATTAGAAGCTGAAATGAGTCTAACTGGGAATGAGTGGCATAAACACCCCATTGCAACTGGCCCAGAGGCCCCGTGCATCCTTGGTATAGATTATCTCAGGAGGGGATATTTCAAGGACCCAAAAGGGTACCGTTGGGCTTTTGGTATAGCTGCATTGGAGACGGCGGATATTGAACAGCTGTCTACCCTGCCTGGTCTCTCTCAAGACCCTTTGGTTGTGGGGTTGCTGAAGGTTGAAGAACAACAGGTGCCAATTGCTACCACGACGGTGCACCGGCTGCAATATCGCACCAACCGAGATTCCCTGATCCCCATCCATAAGCTGATTTGCCAATTGGAGAGTCAAGGAGTGATCAGCAAGACTCACTCACCCTTTAATAGTCCCATATGGCCCGTGCGGAAATCTAATGGGGAATGGAGACTAACAGTAGATTATCGTGAGCTGAATGAAGTCACGCCACCGCTGAGCGCTGCTGTGCCAGATATGTTAGAGCTTCAATATGAACTGGAATCAAAGGCAGCTAAGTGGTATGCCACAGTTGACATTGTTAATGCATTTTTTTCCATTCCTTTGGCAGCGGAGTGCAGGCCACAGTTTGCCTTTACTTGGAGGGGTGTCCAGTACACCTGGAATCGACTGCCCCAGGGGTGGAAACACAGCCCCACTATTTGCCATGGACTGATCCAGGCTGCACTGGAAAAAGGTGAAGCTCCAGAGCACCTGCAATACATTGATGACATCATCGTATGGGGCAACACGGCAGAAGAAGTTTTTGAGAAAGGGAAGAAAATAATCCAAATCCTTTTGAAGGCTGGTTTTGCCATAAAAGAAAGTAAGGTCAAGGGACCTGCACAGGAGATCCAGTTCTTAGGAGTAAAATGGCAAGACAGGCGTCGTCAGATCCCTATGGATGTGATCAACAAAATAGCAACTATGTCCCCACCAACTAATAAAAAGGAAACACAAGCTTTCTTAGGTGTTGTGGGCTTTTGGGGAATGCATATTCCAAATTACAGTCAAATTGTAAGTCCTCTCTACCGAGTTACCCGGAAGAAGAATGATTTTAAATGGGGGCCTGAGCAACGACAAGCTTTTGAACAAATTAAGCGGGAGATTGTTCATGCAGTAGCTCTTGGGCCAGTCCGGGCAGGACAAGATGTTATAAATGTGCTCTACACTGCAGCTGGGGAGAATGGCCCTACCTGGAGCCTCTGGCAGAAAGCACCTGGGGAGACCCGAGGCCGACTCCCGGGGTTTTGGAGTCGGGGATACAGAGGATCTGAGGCTCGCTATACTCCAACTGAAAAAGAGATATTGGCAGCATATGAAGGAGTTCGAGCCGCCTCAGAAGTGGTTGGCACTGACTCTTAGCACCCCTACTGCCAGTGTTAGGCTGGATGTTCAAAGGGAGGGTCTCCTCTACACATCATGCAACTGATGCCACGTGGAGTAAGTGGGCCGCACTGATCACACAACGGGCTCGCATAGGAAACCCGTCGTCCAGGAATTGTGGAAGTGATCACGGACTGGCCAGAAGGCAAAAATTTTGGAATGTCGCCAGAGGAGGAGGTGACACGGGCTGAAGAGGCCCCGCTGTATAATAAACTGCCAGAAAATGAGAGGCAATATGCTCTGTTCACTGATGGGTCCTGTCGCATTGTGGGAAAACATCGGAGGTGGAAGGCTGCTGTATGGAGTCCTACACGACTAGTCGCAGAAACTGCTGAAGGAGAAGGTGAATCGAGCCAGTTTTCAGAGGTGAAAGCCATCCAGCTAGCGTTAGACATTGCTGAAAGAGAGAAGTGGCCAGTGCTCTATCTCTATACCGACTCAGGGATGGTGGCAAATGCCCTATGGGGGTGGCTACAGCAATGGAAGAAGAGCAATTGGCAGCGCAGAGGTGAACTCATCTGGGCTGCCGCACTGTGGCAAGATATTGCTGTTCGGATAGAGAAGCTAGTGGTAAAAGTACGCCACGTAGATGCTCATGTGCCCAAGAGTCGGGCCACTGAAGAACATCAAAACAACCAGCAGGCAGATCAGGCCGCCAAGATTGAAGTGTCTCAGGTGGACCTGGACTGGCAACGTAGGGGTGAGCTATTTATGGCTCAGTGGGCCCATGATACCTCGGGCCATCAGGGAAGAGATGCAACATATAGATGGGCTCGTGATCGAGGGGTGGACTTAAGCATGGACACTATCGCACAGGTTATCCATGAATGTGAAACATGTGCTGCAATTAAGCAAGCCAAGCGACTGAAACCCCTGTCATATGGAGGGCGATGGCTGAAATATAAACAGTGGGAGGCCTGGCAGATTGAGTAGATCACACTCCCATGAACCCGCCAAGGCAAGTGCCATGTGCTTACAATGGTGGAAGCAACCACTGGATGGCTGGAAACATATCCTGTGTCCCACGCCACTGCCCAGAACACTATCCTGGGCCTTGAAGAGAAAGTCTTATGGCAACACGGTACCCCAGAAAGAATCGAGTCAGACAACGGGACTCACTTCCGAAACAACCTCATAGACACCTGGGCCAAAGAACATGGCATCGAGTGGGTATATCACATCCCTTATCACGCACCAGCCTCTGGAAAAATCGAACAATACAACGGACTGCTGAAAACTACATTGAGAGCAATGGGGGGTGGAACTTTCAAACATTGGGATACACATTTAACAAAAGCCACCTGGTTAGTTAATACTAGAGGATCCACCAGTCGGGTGGGCCCCGCCCAACCAAGACTTCCACATACTGTAGAAGGGGATAAAGTCCCTGTAGTGCACATGAGGAGTATGTTAGGAAAGACAGTCTGGGTTAGTCCTCCCTCACGCAGAGACAAACCCATCCAAGGGGTTGTTTTTGCTCAGGGACCTGGGTACACCTGGTGGGTAATGCAGAAGGATGGGGAAGTTCGATGTGTACCTCAGGGAGATTTGATTTTGGGAGAGAATAGCCAGTGAACTAGGCTGTATGATATTTAACTTCTAAATAACCTGCCAATGTATGTCATTGTATCTATTGTGTCTATATGCCATATCAAGGGTATTACTGTAAGAATTACTCAAATGACTGAAGAATGGACTTTGAAACTGAGCCAAGAACAACAGTGATAGAACTTGAACTGGTGCCCAGCAATTTCCTCAAGATCAACATCTTCGACCTGCAGACCAAAGGTGTGGGTTGCATCAAATGTACCAGCCAGAAGTTCCAGAGGCAGCATACAACAACCCACCACCTCACACCATCTCTCTTATCCTGAAGAAGTGTTACAACAGATGGAGCCCCAAAGTCATGGACTAAATAAAATTGATGGACACATTGGAGGGATAACCCATTGACTAAGGGAATACTATTTGTATGTGTGTGAGTTGGGGGGGGGGGTCCATATACATATATATATATATATATATATATATATAAGACAAGGAAAGTGGTAGTGGTTGATTGGAAAATGTAAGATCTGGGCATGATGTAAATGGTATAGAATAAGGGGTGGATAATGTCCTGGGTTCAGCTGGGATAGAGTTAATTTTTACAGGAACCTGGGAGGTGGGGGGGCATAGCCGGGGCAGCTGACCTGAACTAGCCAAGGAGCTATTCCATACCATGTGACATCATGCCCAGTATATATATGGGGAGTGGGCCGGGGGGAGGGCTCTCCTGCTCTCTCTCTCTCGACTTTCAGTGGGGGAAGTGGCGGAGCGTCGGGTCCCGGGTGGTGAGCAGTTGCACTGTGCATCACTCTTTTCTGTATACTCTTTCATTAGTACCGTCGTTGTTGTTGTAACTTTTTTTTGCGTTGTCCCAGTAAACTGCCCTTATCTCAACCCTCGAGGTTCCAGGTTTTTTTCTTTTCTCTCCTCCATCTTCACCCTATCCCACCGGAGGGGGGCGGGAGGAGTGAGCGAGCGGCTGCGTGGTCCTTTGTTACCGGCTGGGCTGAAACCATGACAGGCACGCAGGAAGGGATTGCTCTGCTCTTCCAGGGACATGTTGTCTGTTTCTATGCTCACTGCTGGGCTCCCCAGGACTCGAGACAGATGGTGCTACTAAAGCAAATTCAGCCCAGGGTTGCTTAGGTGATGATGGGCATTTAGGCATCTCACATAGGAGTAAATTTTAAAAGACCTGGGTACTGTTTATCCTAGAGAAGAGAAGGCTCATCAGATAAATCATCCATGCATTTAAATATGAAAAGAGAGGGTTCAAATTAGATGGAACCAGGATCTTTCAAGTGGCAACCAGTGAAGATCTCCACCCTTGTTGATCTTCAAAAGCTGTCTGGAAATGGTCCTGGTCAATGTGTTCTATCGGAGCCTGCTTGAGCAGAGGCATTGGACAAGATGACGTCTTCAACAGATGTCACTTCCAACATCAGCCACTCCGTGAATCAGTATCAGTTCCTGCCAAAGAGCTATTATTATAATAATGCATTCCAAGTAGCTTCCAGTTTTTAAAATAAAGTAAAAAATCTTCCAAACACAGGTAATTAGAATCTTTTCTGCACATATTGGAGTGGCACAGGTAACACTTACGAAAGACGTAACAGTAAGTAGATGGGAATAAAGTTTGGTGATATTGCAGAACCTGACAATAAAACTATGCTGCGTTATGATATTAAGCATGCAGTGGTCATTCTAGTGAAAGGGACACAAATAATACCATTAAATCAGATGTACATAACTCCAATGGATTTTAGGGTTCTTAAAGAAATTATTTACTCTTTACATACACTAGAAGGGACACAGAGTGTTGTGTTTTTATGTGTGCAATGGAACCCAAAAGTGCTCATCTCAGATCTCAGATTGAATTGTGTTAGGACTGTTAGGCTGAACTCTCTTGAACTTGACATTTATTTTCTTCCATCAGGAAATACCCTTGTGAGTCACTGTGGTATGCATTAATTTTCACTAATGCATACCAAGAAGATGAAAATGTGCTGACTTTACATCTTAAAATTACATATTCAACACATTTTGTGTGCACTAAGAATGGAACATTTGTCCAAAACACTGAAAAAATACTAAGATTACAAAACTGTTTGGTCACTATTATAGGAATCCTGTGGCTTTTGAAGCACCCAAATACTTTCTAATCTAATAACATGGGTAGTTTCTTCTCCATGTTATGAATCACATCTACATGGAGTCTCAGTGAGTGCTCTGTAGATAAAATTGCAATAGCTGCCATGTGTCACAATTTCAGGAAAGTCAGGAATTACTCAGTTCAGTTTTTCCCATAAAGGGAAGTAAGATAATATTTTCAAAATCCATTGTTATTGGACATTAACTAATGGTTAGAACTTATGTATAATGTTTCATAGAAACATTGCACAAGCCCAGCTAGTGGATATAAATGCCACCTCAGGTGTAGTTATATTTTATTATTTGCTGATCTACAAAATTGAGATTATTTACCAATTCTACTGAATAGTGGAATAAAGTCTTGCTACTAATTCTGTGTAAGAACATTCAGTAAATTACACATTTTACCTTGAAATTGCCTAGTGGCATGCTTTATTTTGCTAAATAAAGCCCTATTGTACACAGTTCCATCTGGGTTTTTGTTCATTGTAGTGCTTTTTCTTGCATTAATTATTTTACATTAATACAAAATGTGGCACAAGTAGAGCTGATTTACTAAAGCAATTATGTAAAGAAATTGGTGTTGAGAGCTGAGGTTGCTTTTCTGTACATTACACTGTAATATGCCTAATGGAGTCAGCTATATGGCTGACTAATCTATAATTCTGGACAATTGCTGTATGCTACATTTAGTAATAGAAATAAAGACTAATAGTAGAAACACGATTTATAATATATTTGGTTATGATTCCATGTAAAAGCATTGCTTTATAGTGCAGTGACCTGCAGTATAAGTTTCATACAGGTTCTGGCACTTTTACAAAAGCAAATAGTAATAGAAACTTTTTAAAATGTAGAGATAATACAGGTGTGTGCATTTAAACACTCAGAATTAACTTTCATGTGATCTGATGGTTTACTTGTATCATTCTATTATGTAGAGAGACAATTCATTGGTTCCTTCTAATGAGTCTGACCTTGCAGATGTATAAAAAAGTTCCCAGTAAAGAAAGCTTCATGATTATCTTTCAGTATGGCACATTATGGTTAGTACATTACTGGATTAATATTTTAAAATAATCAAAAAGAATTCAGAACACCTACATTACTGTATATAAAATAGTCCTCAAATGCAGGTGTAGCTCATATATGTTAGTAAAATTATTTATTTGTAACCCAAGAAGCTATCTGTAAAAATATTCTCACAAAGAACATTGAAAGTGCTAGAAAATATCTACATATTAACTGAGATACTTGAATATAATGAGGATGTGAATTCACTGGTTTACAGCATAGTTACCAAAAGATAACACACCAGCATTAACATGTTACTAAATAATTGTTTCTAATGGAGATATTGCATTGTCACTGGTAAATAATGCATATTATATCATGGTGATAAAGCAACTAACTTATGTCACCAGCATCCTCATATTACTTGCTATTATACTCTGGGTTAGCAAGTCTCTTCCTATTAACTGCTGAATATTCAGAAAGGTATCTTTAACAGCTCTAATTAAAATGTTTTAAATGCCTACTAAAACCCATAATAAGAATTACTATTGTGACAAGAGCAGCCAAGCTTTGTTTTCTATGGTCATGTAGATTTTCTTCATGAACACTTTTCTCTGGGACATATGGAATTGATGTTATTTCTAGGAGGAGAAAGGGTTAATAGGGTCTCAAAAGTAATTCTGTATTCAGAACAACACTAGATCACTGGTTTTGGATTCCTTCATACTAGATTGCAGGCAAGCAAAATTCAATTAGAATGGAAGCATACAGTTGCTAATATGTGGGGGCAGGGTGTTATAAGGATTTTGACGATCTGAAACCATGATGGAGACCAAAGAGAAAGAATTTTGGAATTCTCTAATCTTAACATCTTAGATTGTGCCACATGCTCTGTTAAACATCAAGATATTAAGAACCAGATGTAGGGTAAGGTTGCCAACTGGCATACATGCCCCACAGAGGATTAGGGAAATTGCAGTCACTGAACTCAGATGACTGCAAGTTTGTAGAATACTGTTTCTTCTCACAAAATTTCCATAAGAAACATCTTGTGAATGGATAGTGTCCTGGTTTCAGCTGGGATAGAGTTAATTTTCTTTCTAGTAGCTGGTATAGTGTTAAGTGTTGGATTTAGTATCAGAATAATGTTGATAACACACTGATGTTTTCAGTTGTTGCTAAGTAGTGTTTAGACTAAGTTAAGGATTTTTGAGCTTCTCATGCCCAGCCAGCAAGAAGGCTGGAGGGTCACAAGAAGTTGGCACAGGACACAGCCAAGGCAGCTGACCCAAACTGGCCAAAGGGGTATTCCATACCATGTGATGTCACACCTAGTATAGAAACTGGGGGGGGGGGGGGGGAACTCTGCTCTGGGATTAACTAGGCATCGATCGGCGGGTGGTGAGCAATTGCACTGTGCATCATTTGTATATTCCAATCCTTTTATTATTACCGCTGTCATTTTATTAGTGTTATCATTACCATTATTAGTTTCTTCTTTTCTGTTCTATTAAACCGTTCTTATCTCAACCCACAAGTTTTACTTCTTTTCCCGATTTTCTCCCCCATCCCACTGGGGGTGGGGAGTGAGTGAGCAACAGCGTGGTGCTTAGTTGCTGGCTGGGGTTAAACCACGACAAAACTCATCACTTAAATAATTGAAAGTTTGGTTCAACTTCAATAACTACCAACACTGCTTTCTGTTATCACTGTTTATGTATTTGTTAATACTAGTACTGTGCAAGCAACTCAGGTACATTACAAGTGCAGTATATATACTTCAGTAAAAGTTGATCTATTTGTTTCAGCAATTTCTTGTTCAAGGTTAGAAAAACATGCATCTTTAATAAAAGGAAATATGAGATTTTATGGATTCTGTGCACAGAAAACAAAAATAGTGATGGTTATATGATTCTAGTTTTATTTTGGCTTTGCATACTGGTATCCAAGCAATCTAAAATTCAGTAAGTAATAAAAGAGAAAGGCAACTTTTCCTTTTTCTCAGTAAGTACATAACCTCTGTGTCCTTGTCATCCAGTTATAAAAAGAAGTTTGAGAACAGAACCAGGAATGGGTAAAAGTGTAGCTCAAATGAATTCTGAGTCACCTTGGTATCATACTAGTATTTTGAAAAACAATGTTTAAAATAGTTAAAAATGTAAACAGCATCCAAAGGTGCCACCTAAAGAATATAACTGAGAAAATTACTTTCTGTCTATTGTAAACAACCTTTTTCTTTCAATTTAAGGCTGGTTTGTGGTAAGTTACTCTTGTCTCACACCAGCCAAAGTACTTGGGAATATACCAGAAAGAGTGTGATTGAATCACAGCTACACAGTTCAACCTTTTTCCATATTTGCAGACTGCATCTGCAAATTGCTCTTTCCAGATAGTTGCTTACAGAGGTATTTAAACAGGCTATGAACTTTCATGAGAACAGAATGGTAGATGAGTTAGCACTATGAAGAAGAGACATCCTGTTTCATATTACTCAAGCTGAGCTATAAATGCTATAGCTGATTAACCACTAAAAGTCTGATGGATTCCATGGTCACTCTACCTTCTTAGGTTTGATTTGTTATGCTTTTTTTTATTTGTCCTTGTTTTATAGGCTTGGAACCAAATTATTGCTTTGAGAACTGGACCTTAGAGACCATCACTGTGATTACAAATGAGAAGGACAACCAGGACACAAGCAGAGAATGAGTAGTGGATCTTACAGCGTTTTGCAAGAAGCTCTGCTTACTCTGCTCTCTTCTGGGCCATTATACTCTAGCTTTACAGTTCTCTGATTCATTACCAGTTTACGTACCCAACAACAGTTTCTGACATGTCTTTCCCATTAACTGGCATTCCTGATAATATTGAAGGACTGCAATGACACTAGCTAATATTGCCTTTAAAATTATGTTTGTCTCTTGCCAAAGTTCACAGGGGGAAGGAGAGGTTAGAAACATGCATGGATTTCCTTTAAATCAGGCATGGAACACTACTTCAGCAAAATATTCTGCGTGTATTTAGCTGCTATCTGCAGATCTTCACAAACTGTGATTTTTTTTAAAGTATTCTATTGATGTCCATGGCAATAAAAATGACCATAAAACCTTAAGGCCTTCTGAACTTTTCAAATTAAAAATTCCCAGGAACTAAGGAGTGCTTATATTATTGTATTTTTTAAAAAGTTTTAGAAGTAATTCTCTAAAACTGGTACTTGGGAGTACACTTCTGGGACGCCCTTCTTGTGATATGGGAGTTCAAGTGCTTACGTAATGCTATTATTATATACCAGAATACTTCAAGGTCACCAACCGTTGCCTGGAGATTATTTGATTTTTCAGGCCTTTGTGATGATTTACCTCTGACTTGTACTCAAATGGAAATGCACTCTGTAGCTTATCGTTCAAATCCTTGAATGATAAGGGCCCTTCTGTAGTCTAGTTACTTTAAATTACACATAATCCCAGGTTAAGACAAATGGCACATGACAACCATTTATCTGTAATATCCAAACTATACAGCACAGTTCAAAAAATTTATAAAAGTCTTAAGAAAGAAACAAAACAACCCCCACAGCTTAACTGAAGTTACAACAGAGATGCCTCTTGCCTTCCTGAAAAGGTGGCAATCTTGGTTTCTGCTTCTGTGTAGGCATCTTGGCATTGTAGAAATTGGAACTAATCTCTACAGATCTTTCAGAGAGTTTACACTGCTAATACTCACTACAAAAATCTTTTTTTTTTTTCCTCCATCCTTAGGTAGAGGATATTTTTCCTCTTTTTAATTAAACTGTTATCTGCCATAGTTACCTACACATTTGTTACAGTAGGAGTCTTCGCCTGCCTTTCACCCCCTAAAAAGCAACCTCTTACTTCAGGGAGGTGTAAAACGCCTTCTCTTCCCTTTCATAACTAGTTAGCATTCTTCAATGCAATTTTTCTTTCACAAGATCTTATACGCAGTATCCTTTTGTAGATTTGAACAATATATGATGCAGACATCTAAACAGGCTAAATAAATACAGTTTCCTGCTGTCTAGCTAATGCAGTAAACTGAAAAAAAAAAACCCAAAACAATTCAGATGTTGTTACATTCAGTTCAGAAACCGACTCTTTGCTTCTCTTTCACTCATTATCAAGAAACAACAAATAGAAATTATTCATGAGTAAGTTAAAACCTTGTGGGTTTTTGTGTCTCTCAACTAGAACATTTTCCTGCAGTTAGCCTTACCAGTAGATGGTGGTGAAACATATTTATGGTTACACTCAAAATTCAGAAGTCAACTCTCTGAAGAATTTCACAAAGTAATAATAAACAATACTTAGATTCTGAAGTTATTATGTAGATACTGCTGTAAAGGGGAAACATAGGCTGTCAATGTAAAATAGCAGTTAAAAAAACAACCCAAAAGATAAATAGAAATATTAACTAGCTATCATCTTTACTTGAAAACATTGCACCTAAACTTAATCCTCAAACTTTGCTTGAAATGTACACAAACTTTCTGATTGACTTAAAACTGCTTATTGTTCATGCCTGAAATTTCTGACCCTGGCCTGTGCTGCCCCAATGCTTGGTTAGATGGTCCTGCTTCTATGAATGTGGGAAATGCAACACTCTTGTAAAAGCCAGCTCTAGTGAAATGGCTAGGCTCTTTTTTCCCCCTTTTTGTGAAACAAACAGTTTTGATTAATATGAAATGGGAACAAAATAAGCACTCAGACTATCTGCAGCTTCTCAGAGCAATAATTTTTTTTTTTTTTTTGTGATTGATGAAACAGAACTTTGGGATGATGTTCTCTGGACCATTCATCCATCCCCCAGACCTGTCAAGCTTGTCCTCAGCATTAATATGCCGATTCTGCAGTGTGTCTGCTGAAATTCCACATGGTGCAAATTTGTTGGAGTACAATAGAGAATTTGAGTTAGTTGTCCAAAAGACGACAGATACTGAGCACCCAGTGATGATTCAAAAATGAATAGAAATCTGATGCTTAATTCCTTGTGTGTTTGCTTTGAAAATTCCTTTTATTTATAGATATAAATGTACCATTTAATTATGTTACCTGAACTTAAATATATACATGTATTTATAGCTTCTTTATAGGTTATATTACTTCAATTTTTATGTCCTTATTTTCTCCAGACTAAGTATACTTGGTACAATTCTATTAGTTTAAGATTATAAAAGCTGATAAAAACCTCGATGTACCTGGAAGGAGCCCAGGGAACCATCAGAACTTTTCCCATGCAACTATTCATTAGGAAAGTCTTTCAACAATCACTCTTGGCCATACTGTACACATTTTGACAGCACTAGGAAAGGACACAGGGCTTTTTTCTCCTTTCAGTTACAATAGCCTAACTTCCAAAAGAGTGGAAATTGTTCCACTGTGCATGATCCTAAGTAAAAGGGACAGTCAGGATCTGCCTGTGCACACAGCTAACCTGCAAATAGCATGTCCACCTGGCTTAAAGTTATGTGATCTGGGAAGGAGTAGTCTCATCCTAAGCAAATGTTCCACAAGGATCTTAGCCTCCAAAATGCTCTTTTCCCAATTTCATTCTCTTGGATCACTACAAAATATTTTGATGCACACAGTCAAATTTATTGATCCTATTTTTAAGAGATCACAAAAGGAATAAAAACCAAGAAGAGATCACACTGAAAGGACATTTTCTTTATAACTTAAAAAGAGGGAACTATGATGATTTGTGGATGAAGAAGCAAGACAGCTGTGACAAATTCCGGTAACGGATTACAATTAAACTCCCTAGAAACAGGATCAGAGAAGCCTACTGTCAACAGATACTTTACTTCATAGCAATATTTAAATAAAAAACACACTCACAAAATGGACTGTTACCTTGTAACATGCTTGGAATGTTTTATAGGACATGCTTCAAATCTCATATTAGCAGGCTCTCATTTAATGCAGGTAGGTTTTTTTATTGCCATTTGTGTATACAAGGCACCTTATTGCTATTTGTTCTGCATGCTTCTGTTTTCCTTTGGTTCAGATGAGCCTCACTTATATCAAACTGTTGAAGTCTGTACCCTGCATTTGTTCAAGAGTGGGTGGGAGAGCTTAGACAGAAGAACTCAGCCTAACAAGTCTTCACCTTCCCCTATATAAAATTGTGTAATAGTGCAACCCACTAATAAGCAGGACAGACTACTTTAACTCAGCACACACTTTAGTGTATGCTGTTTTATTAAATTTGTATCATTTAATTCATGTCAGCCAAATAGCAGTTCTGTCTTTTAAAAAATTTTTATAAAGACAAAGAACTCCCATAGCAATCACAATCTACATGTTACCCGGTGGACACTTTCTTGTGTTTGCTTGACGAGTAATATTTAAAATTCAAATGGATAGTGTTATACACAAATGGCTCTGCAATTCCTCTCATCAAATGAATAAAAGCAAATGAATAAAAGATAGAAGGTGAACATTTCATTAGGCAAAGTTAGAGCACTTTTCCAACTTCTTGAAGCTTTCAGAGTGAAAGCACTCAAAGACTGTGTTTATGCCTTATTTGCTTTAAGGGTATTCCAGTGCCATTCTGGCATCAATGCTAATACAGGCAACTGATAGGAGCAAAGTATTTTATTACACCTTACCCATCATTAATAGCAGTTTGAGTATATTTCTCAAACTATACTCAGGACTCATATAAAACTAGATTAAATCCAACTGAAAGCCAGATGTTACCACAGTTCCTCAGCAAGATGGTTCAGCAAAAGCAAAGCAAACTACAATTAGGGAGATTGCAAGCAGTTATTTCTGGAGAAAAAGTTGCAGATTGATGATTTTTAAATGGAAGTTTTCAGGTTGTCCTTACTGAGAAGTTTTTCCCCATCAGCTAAGTCCACAGTAATAAATTAAACAATGCCAAAGTGTGGGTCTGGGTACTGATGCTCAGCTACTATCCATACTGACTGTCAAAATGCTTCTTAGTACAGTTTTAGCCCGTTCCCACCTAACAGCACTTTCCCACCCAATGCCCAGAAAGGTCTGAGGATTAACCCAGACCAGGGAATATCCGTAGTGTCAGTACAGATAATGCCATACGTATTCGCATGCCCCCAAGTTTCAATTGTCTGGGCTGACTGAGATGCCTAAAATGTCATAGTTAAGGGGTTCATTCTTCCTTGTGTAAGAGTCAAAAAGAAGACACCCAAGGATTGAGTCCTTGTGGATTTTTGTACAGAACTGGGCAAAAGTTAAGGAGGTTTGGCATAGGCCAAGAGCCTCTCAGTATGAATATCAAATAGGGAGAAGCCTGGAGGGAGACATGGTGGTTATTAACACTCCACCACAGCACTGGGATTAGCTATATGGAGGTATGCAACCTGACCCACTGCTCTAGTTCTGCTAAGCAGTGCTGTCTACATTAGCAAGACTATGTTGAGAAGGAAAGATGTAAGTCCTTGATGGACTCTCTCCACTTACGACGGCCAAGCCAACAATTCTAGGCTCTCTTCTCAGATTCATCATATGCCATGAGAGGCACTGCTACCTCAGATATCTGTTCACGAGATCCCAAGCGAGGGAGAGTTGAGCACTAGTGTGGGATCAGACCTGAAGTCAGACTCTGGTGAGTGAAAACTCCTCTGTTCCTGCAAATAGGAGAGGGTGAAGAGGGTAACGTACATGTCCTGGGGTCAGAATCTTGCTGACCATGGACAGACCCAGGACAGAGAGTGGCATGAATCCGTCACTGCAACACAAAGACATTCTCCCACAGAAACTGCAGCAGATAGAGCAGCATTTGTCAAAAATTACGTGTGCATAGCAAGCTTCTATGCTACTGTGCCATGTCCTGTACATAACTGCTGATACAATGGATTACAGATATGCATGGTATGGTGGAGACTCCTGGGCTTTGTTCAGCATACTAGGGTGAGGCGGCAATCACTCAGGTCCTCAAGTAGCACAGGTTCAGCATGCGGCAGAGGTAGCAGAGAAATGTGGATGAAGGGAGGCTTCTTCCACTGATTTCTAGCAGGGAACCTTTGATTGTCCAGGGTGACAAAGCCATCCAGATCATGAAGTAGGGAGGATGTAAGAAATGAGTATGTGATAAGTTATAGGTGTAGTAGGCCACCATCACCTGTCATGATACAGAAATATGGGCATATATATGCCAGAGGCAGAAAATTGTGTGGGATGTGTTTTGAGAAAGGATGTATGCCTGCTAGTTTAGATCAGACATGTTAATATACCACTTGACTTCAGGGCCAGAGCAGTCTCAGGTCATTTAGGTTACAGACATATGCAATAAGTGTATGTTTGCTTTTCTGCTGTACAAACACAGGAATTATGTTCTTCCTGTTCACATGGCAAGATTTCTCCAACAGTGGCAAACTATAGATGCACAAATAATGACAAGTGAGTTAATTAGTTAATATTACTAATCACTAGAAGTGTAATTTGTACTAACCTCATGCTGTGTGAGCTGCTTCTGGAAATAGAAAGACAGTAAAAAAAATTGAAGAAATACAGCAATTTCATGAAAACAACTGCCACAGTTCTCTGAAGTTGCACAGCACACTTGGTCACAAGATTCTCCCCAGGATGTGAGCTCTATACTTCCTCAGTAGAAATTATCCATCTATTGTGAAAAAGAAAGTTCAAGACAAAGTCTAACATAACTACACATTATTTAAAAAGAAAAGAAGAAAAGAAATGTGACTGGATAATGCAGGTGACAGGACTGCATTTCATATTTTTATTCATGTAGGAATTTGCATGTCCTGAAGCTTTTTATCATAAAAGCAACTATCTTTACATTTCCCTTCATATACATATGCATACACAAAAGCAAAAATACAAGTCAGTCTGCCCAAGTAATACTCAACAGAAAAAAAAACAACAAACACCCCCGCCAAAAAAAAAAAAAAACTAAAACTGTGTAAAAATTGCTGCTATATCCTAAGCAAAGAAGGTTGGATTTTGGAGACATCTGACTCAGATAAGGAGAAAAACAAAGCCAACCATGGGAGAGGAAGGGAGTAGAATAAATGTAAAAGGCTTACGTTATTCTCATTTCTTTTGCTTGTAGCTTTAAATGTCTGTAACAATCTATCAGCTAATATTGCTTTGTACTTTAAACTGCTGTAAAAACATTCAGGAAAAACCTAAATTTTCCATACATCCTGGAAAAATAAGGTTTCAACAACCAGATGCTGTTATCTATTTATTTTTCCTGGATCAGTGTTTTCCTATTTCCCTTCTATAGCCAGCTTTCAGTCAACAGGGTAAGCTGACTGAGGACAAATACAACAGATATTTCAGACACTAGTTCTTAGCATTTTCTCTGCCAGATTTGCACATGTAAAGTTTTTGTTAACAATCTGAGCACATTCATACTCATGTGTCATGAAATATGTTAACTACAAACAGCAGCCTATCACTATGCTTTTCACTTCCACATTTGTGTTCACCGTGAGAAAAGCAGACCTCTCCAGGTTCATATTTCCCTTTTCTTTTGCAACAGCAGAAAAATAGTTTGGAACTCAATCAACAAGAACTTTTGCAGGCAATAAAAATGTCTCCAGATGTCCTAGATCCTTTCTGGGGAAGCGGCAGGAAGAGTTTAAATTTGACAGACCCTGTCCCTGAAACCACATCCTGCTTTACTTTCTGTTGCTTGCCTGGAGGATTGTTATGATGCACAGAAGAGCACACACCTGGTTTACCACATTGACAGGCTGTTGCTGTCTCTTTTCTTTCTCTCCCAATAGCTAACAGGACAGTTTAGCTATCTGTTGGTAGCTAAAGGCCCCATAGAGCTACACTAACTTTCAGTAGATAGCCATGAATAAATAGACTAACAATATCTGTCTGAACCATCTTAAGATGCATATGTCATATTACACAACTGAAAAAAGCAATTGCTGCTGGGAAAGCAGAATTCAGACCAGTTCATATAGTAAACATATGCTTAGAAATGTTAAAATCTTAGCTGACTGGTACTTTTTTTAAGAAGAACTGCAATGCAAGTGGAGCCTGTCTGTATAAACAGCAAAGATACTGAACCATGGACTGACTGAGTGGGCACTGAAAATCTGATTTAAATAATGATTACCTGTTCCATATTTTTTCTGTAGAAATATATGGTTTTTTCCCCTAATTTTCCATCATAAGCTGGGTCACTCCTTCCCTTAAGCCTTGGTTTAAGGTCAGCCTTTTCTTAGTGGAAAGATATGACCTGCTTGGGAACTGACTCAAATGACTTCTGCTGTTAAGCAGGGAAAAAAAAAAAAACAACCAAAAAAACCCCAAAAAAACCTAGGACTATACTCACAACAATCCCTTCAGCAGGAAAGTTTTGTCTGTTTATTCCATGTAGGCTTTGTACTCTCCCTGCATAACATGAGTTTGTTTAATTTGATAATTTTATTAATTTCTGTCCATGCTATCAGAGTACTGTGGCCAATTGTTATAGATACAAGCATACATACATATTTGTAATAAACTCTCAGAGGTGCCTGATGGATCTGGTCTACAGAGATCACTGTCACAATCTGGCAAATTTGTATAACTGACTAAATGAATTCATCTTTTTGTTAATTTTCAAACTGAGCTAACTTTTTGTTGAAGATGCATCTGACATGTTTCCCAGTGTCCAATTTCCTTGTAAATTTTTGATTCCCAAAATTCAGGATTTCTACTTTCACAATTGGATTTCAAAAGTTAGCTCACAAAAGCAAATACAAGTATTTCTGGTTTTATAGGTTAATTATTTATAAAGCAGGAGAACCACCTCAGTTGTGTAAGTTACCAAAAGCTGTGTGAAAGAAGTATGGTACAGCTATTGAAGATAAACTTTCCTCTATAATGAAGAAAGGAGAAATAAACTTGCTTTATTCTTAGGCCCCTTAAAATGTATTAGGGAAAATATAATCCTCCCTCTGAGCAATGCAAACCCAGAGTTTAGAAATACTACGCTGATCTTTGCATTTACTTAATTTTGAAGTTCAGTCATACACTGCACATGTATTTAAACCTAAGTATTTCACAGTCCTTCAGATGAAGGAAGCAGGATCTCTATTTATAATCTTTATCAGTAGCTGTATTTCAATCTATAAAAGGCTATGGAATGAGGACTTAAGCTACAATTAGCTACAGACGAAAGCAGAAAGGAAATTTTGTCTGGTATTTATCATAGTATCTATTGTCAAAAAGGCCAATATCAAGATAATACTCTAAATAAAATGCTAACAGAACATCTTTAAAACTAAAATTTGTGAGCAAAACTCTATTTTATGGAAAATGTAAATATATATTGCTTTCCATGTAGTTTTAAAGCAGACAAAGTGGAATCACTCACAAAAATGGAAATTGCACTTTGATCCTCTTTTTTCATCATTACTTTTCAAAGCTTAGCATTACATAACTTTTTGATATCCTATCAACAGAAGTGTGCAACATTTCTTCCTTCCTCTTTGCAGAAAATTTTCATACAGCCATACTTACATAAGCAAAAAATGTGTGACTGTAACTTCCCAGTCCCTCACCAAAAAAATTGTTCCACGTTATAAAAGAACAATTTGCATATTTGACAACTGGTATTCCTGCATAGCTGCTAGCAGATATTTACAGTAAGCCCTAGTTACTCCTCTATCCTTATAAAATAGTGCATATCATTATTCAGAAAAGCATAAAGTAGCATAGGATTAAAAAACAGTATCTTAATACCCAATTCAGACTTGTTTTCTGGTAAAACAAATGAAGAAAAAAATAATGATCTTAACAGCTAATGGGATTTTGTTTGCACAAAAAAATATACATTTGCCTTTATTTGTTAGGACGTATTGTTATAAAAAAGCCTTGCAAATTCTGAACTATGAAAACTCATAGCAGATTTCCATAGATTTATAGATGGGCCCATACTACTAGACAGGAATTATAAAGCACACAGATAACACTTTTAGTTCAGAAAGTCTCCAAGCTACAAATCACTGAAGAAGACTTCATTAAGAAAATTACTATTACTTTGCTTCCTTATTCCTAGTTCTTCTTTAGATATCTGAGATACCTGCTACTGGACATTGCTGGAAAGAGCTAGATATAGACTTTTGGTCAAAGTCAGAAAAATCATTCTCGTATAAGACACTCACACACACTGGTCAACCAAACTGGAAAGTAGCTCTACATATTCATTAAACTTTATCTCACTATTTTTCTCTTTAAAATTAAGGCACTGAATCATAGAAATGTTAGTTTAAAGAGACTTCTGGGGATCATCTCACCCACTCTGAAGCTGGGCTATCCCCAATATTAGGTCAGGTCAGCTATGCCTTTTCTGGGCCAAATCTTGACAGCTTTGAGGTGTGGAGTTTGAACAACCTCTCTGGTGATCCATGCTAGTCCTGCACAGACCCCATGGTGAAGAATTGCTTTGTAAAACTAGCCTGGCTCTCCCAGGCTAAAAGTTGTAGAACTGCCCTTTATTATACCATGTGCCCCTGTGGAAGAAGTGTTTGTTTCCTCAGCCCTGTAACCCTTCTTCAAGTAAGCAAAAGCTATCATTAAAATGCTTCCCTTTGTCTCCTCTTCATTGAAGTAGACAAACCAAGCTCCCTCATCCTCTCCTTCCGTGGTCTAGGCCCATAGTCTCCAAACTAGGGTGCATGGGTGTGCTAGACAATCCATTGGGGTACAGAAAGGAAGGGGGGGTTTTGTACCACTGTTAAATTAAGTAAAATAAAATAATACTTTAATAATAATGTTTATTTCACCTGTGTCTCATCCTTTTTTCATTTCCATTTTTGTTTGGGTTTTATAACATATATAATATATGAGTACAGTAGTACATCCATATAATTTATAAATAATAAATATACATATATTTGGGGTGCATGCTCAAAAATTGTTAATTATATGGGTGCAGAATCAAAAAGTTTGGAGTCCAGTACTTTAGGTGCCCAGCCATCTCGGTTGCTCTACTGTTTTTAATGTCACTCTTGAACTGGAAGGTCCTAAACTGGGCATAGTATTTTTGCTGCAGTCTTGCGAGCACTGAGTAAAGAGGAAGAACCTTCCTCAGACTTGCTCAACCTAATGTAGCCTGCTGTCTGGTTTGGTTTGTTTGAACTGAGAGCACACTGCTGGCACATATTCAGTACCAAAATGCCCAGATCTGGTTTAGCAGGGTTAGCCAGCCAGTACCCAGGTTATAGTGAAATGTGGAATTACTGCTTCTCAAATTAACACAACTCTGTATTCAATGTCATAAGAGTTCTGTTGTCCCCAATAAACAGTTTTCTCAAGGTTGCTTTGGATTGAAACTTTATTGTTCAGCAGGTACACCACTCCCCTTAATTTAATATCATCTACAAATTTGCTGAGGGGGCATATTTGCAAAATTCTAGTAGCTACATATGAATGTAGTAGCCTTGCCACCATTTAGCTGGAACAAACACAATTTCCAATTGCCTCTCAACAGACCTCCGTCTCGCTTACAGTCAGATGTTGTTACTGTTAATAAAATCTTCTATGACATGTGAATGTGCAGGAATAGTAATCTCAATTTATTAAACTCAAATTTCAAGGTTTTCAAACTCTTACCTGTAGCAGTAGTCTCAGTCCTTCATTCAGTCTTCATTCAATCAACTACAATTTATCAACACCTCTAAACAAAGCCTTTTCACTAGCACCCTGCCTACTTCCTTCTCCATCTTGCTCCCAGTTTGGCTCAGCTCCTGAGCTGTCACTAAACTCACTTCATTCATTTAATTGTGATTTCTACACTGATTGGAGTAACTACATTAGCAAGCTTCGCAGTCACCAATCATTTCAAATATTTTTTCACTGCTAGGCTTTTAGGAATATAAATACTTTACATCATGATATCTGAATATACACAGAAACATGGAATGTCCAAAGGATATCCTCCTTCAATGAACTTCTGCTGTGGCTTTCCTTGAATGCGTGATCTGAACTGATAATGTACTTCTGTACTGAGAATGAGGGCAGTCTCCCATGATACTACTTGCGTCTTGCACTACTAGCAATAAGAGAGTCATACATACTACTCACATTTAAGGCATAGGAACTGTCAAGGACTTCTTCAGTGCTCTTTTTTAGACTTGTTCTGATTGAAAATTATTGAAATATATCACTACATGATGTAGAGAAACAATTCAACTGTTGCATCTTTACAGAAACTGTACCAGCAGAAAAGAAATTTTAAACATTAAAAAAATCCCAAACCACTATGTAAGAATTGTTCTGAAGATCTACCTTAGTTCACATCAGTGGGACTATATATTGACTAATTTATTATCCATTATGAGTAACAGTTGCATAAAGAGATCACTGATGTTAAATGCAGGCATACTTTATAAATGCAGCAATTTTTTTCCTGTAAACACATAATGTAACTTGATGTAACTTATGTCCCACTCCCCATTTCTAAGGAACAAGCTATGAACTAGTGGACAGAAAAATCTCCTGTTACACTTCAAGTAACTGGGAAAGAAGAAAAAGTTGGTTGAGAATCCTGGTGTGTCTTGCAAGTCAAACAATTTGACCTAACATGTATTTCAATCTTCAGTTCAGAGAGACGATGTGCAGAATTTTTTAAAGAATAAATATACCAAATGTGTGTACTCAACTTATACTGCCCTTGAATTCCACCTTTCCCTAATCCTGGTTAAAACAGCAAAACATAAATGTTTTAAAAGCAAGGGAAGAATCTCCTTGCATATTGTGAGGCACACTGACTGAGAACTCAGAGAATCTCTCTTCTAAGGCACTGCATGCATATTTTTAATTTTTTTTTTCCAGGTTGTCAGTATTTGTACTTATTTAATTTAAAATTCTGTTCCTAAAAATTCCAAATTGAATATGACGTCTGTTATTGGTACATTCCAAGTGATTTTTCCAGGGAAGGGTCTTGGAAACTGTTGCTAAACTGAGTAATAAGATCATTTCTATGGGAATTTTTATAGACACTCAGTGACTCTTCCTTTAGAAAAGGTTCTGTATCTGCTTGGTATATTTTATACTTCATTGCATTTCTTTCTGTCAGGCCATTTTATAGTAGAGAGGTACAGTATATTGAATCTATATTACATATAAGAGCAACCTTGATTTTTTAAATGTTTGGAGGAAACTTGTTTCTGTCTTCCTTTAAGACATTCAGTGACACAATATTACCATATTATGGTTTTACCTTCATTATGCCTGACTTCCAATCTGTAAAATAGGGTATGTTCTGTATTTGACCATTGTGTCCTATTTTTTGTGTGGTAAAACTTAATGATAAGTTTAAAGCAAAACTTTGAGAGCAGGTAGCCATGTTATACATGATAGGAGAAACTGTCAGTGTTGCCAAACCAGAATTCTTCAGACAAGGTTCTACCACCACAATAAAGACAGTATTGGTCACAAAGTTCTTCTATTTATATAAAACCCTACTATTTCTGCTGAAACTGGAAAAATATATTGCCTATTCAGTATTATCACAGGAATGAACAGGGCTTGTTTATTACCATGCAGAATCAAATTCTTAAGGGGAGGAAGATAATGAAGGCAAATATTTTAGGTACAACAATTTTTTTCTTGCCCGTGTATCATTACAATATATCTTCTCATCGAAAGGGCTGAAAGAACACATTGAACTATTAGGAGAGAGACTGTTGTTGTCTAATTAGAATAATACATTATCCAACATTTCTTTTGAAATACAAGGGGAATCTTAAGGCTATGTGATTGTTGCCATCACACAATCACCCTAGTAGGAAAAAATGCTGTCCTTTTCAGCCATGTGGGGAGAAAGACAGGTGATATGCCTGATTTGACTCAGGCAACTATTTTATATCTTCATTAAAAATAGCAATAGAATGCGATTTACCTTACTTGCTTAGCGTGACTCACAAAATGCAGGAAAGTTTGACAAAGTAACACACATGGTCAAATTAAATTGGATTATTTTCAGTCACATTGACTGGCAAGTGTTTCTTATTCATCCATATGCAAAGTAAAATAATTTCATTACTAATTTAAACCAAAGTTGTTTACTTATTATTGAACAGGACCGAAGAAAACCCACACAGTTAGCTCCTCTTAGACAACTGAGCAGTCAGTACCTTCAGTTGGAGAAGCAGTTCCTAGGAGAAAAAAGCAGAAACTTCTTAAATAGCTCCCTGAGTCTGCAGGAGTCTCTACAATATCTGCTTATTGATTTCAGATTAAATAATTTTTCACAGAAAATAGGGTTCTATTATACAGAATGAAAAAATATACTGCACATGAGTTTTGAGTTCAGATCTAATAAGCCAGTGCTTGGTGTCGTGGTTTAACCCCAGCCAGCAACTAAGCACCACACAGCTGCTCACTCACTCCCTCCTCACCCACTGGGATGGGGGAGAAAATCGGGAAAAAAGTAAAACTCATGGGTTGAGATAAGAATGGTTTAATAGAACAGAAAAGAAGAAACTAATAATGATGGTGATAACACTAATAAAATGACAACAACAATAATAAAAGGATTGGAATGTACAAATGATGTGCAGTGCAATTGCTCACCACCCGCCATCAACACCCAGTTAGTCCCCGAGCAGCGATTCCTTCCATCCCCACTCCCTCCAGCTTCTATACTGGATGTGATGTCACATGGTATGGAATACCCCGTTGGACATTTTGGGTCAGCTGCCCTAGCTGTGTCCTGTGCCAACTTCTTGTGCCCCTCCAGCTTTCTTGCTGGCTGGGCATGAGAAGCCGAAAAATCCTTGACTTTAGACTAAACACTACTTAGCAACAACTGAAAACATCAGTGTTATCAACATTCTTCGCATACTGAACTCAAAACATAGCACTGTACCAGCTACTAGGAAGACAGTTAATTCTATCCCAGCTGAAACTAGGACACTTGGAAACACCATCATAGCATCTAGTCATAGTTACCACCTTGCCTGTGCAAAGAAAGTGGGTTTGGTTTGAGGATGATAGCAGTACAAACATACTTAAACTACAAAGACTGCAGTCATAATGTCACTGACGTGCCATGCACCCTGAGGCCAGACTGAGTATCTGCATTCTTTTTATTTTGGTGGCAGAGATGGTCATTCTAAGCTTGACACATACTGTAGAAAATACTGTTATTTCAGTCTTGAATTATGTCAGACTAGTATCTTTCATAAGTGATCGGTCAATTTAGAAGGAGAAACCAAACCAGATTATATGTTATGTCACATAATGACAGGAACTTTAACTTTGTAAGTTTATAAAGTTTCATATATATTTGATTAAGGGCACCAGAGAAATGTAGAATTGTTTACTGATGTTGATTTTGCTATCTTTTGCCTCTCTTCCTTTCACCACTACTTTCTCCTTTCTCTCTTGAATGTTCTGTCTTAATAGTATGCTCACTGTAGCTTAGATAGACTATAGTCCCAGATAGCTAAGAAAAGGAGAATAACCTGCCTCTTCTCACTTTGCAGCCCTTTGAAACATTTCTTCCTTGTAGGATATTGTGATAATCATGTTATGGTAATCAACTCAAAATCAAGTGCTATGTCTTTTTTATTTTCACCAATATCTTCTTATTAATTATAGTTTTATTTTTCAGCTGTAAGATTTTCTTTTAGTCTTTCTAAGAACATAAAATTTAAGAATTCAGAGAATGAAAACATCTAGTACTTTTGTGGTATTACAAGATAAAACAGGAACCAGTAGCATATAACTCCTCCCTTCCATCCTCCATCACTGATTTGGCCAGTGTAATCTTACAGGCTAATGTATAAATCAAACATGGCATGACCTTCCCATACATTTATTTATACTGTTTGGAGTAGACTTTTTTTACTGACTCATGGTTTGGTTTCATTCTGCCACTTGTAACTGATATGCCTAATATTTCAAGGAAGGTCACACCAGAAGAGTATATATCCTGATCCTGCTCAGCATACTAGACATGCAGAAAATAGTAATTTAATGTAGCATGCAGGAAGCAGAAAATCAGACAGAATATGTTTTCTCACAATTTCCTCTAAATTTGCTTAATATTTTAACATGGTATTAAGGGATTTATAAAAATTATCACCTGCAAAATTCCTCATGTATTTTTCATTAGAAAACCCAATGTTTGCTAGTTAGTAAATTAACTTCTATATCAAGTTCCTTAATTTTTGAAATTTCAGTTGTCACACAAGTGAAGAACAAGAAACGATATTCAGGTATGATCCCTGGAAATAGTCCAGACTTCTGTCATGTACTTGCTAAAGTTTCCCACTTCTTTGATTTATTTGTCATACACATATTCCAAAAGAGTCTGTCCAAAGCTTCACAATCTACTTGTCAACCCCTACCTCAATGTTTCTTCTATCCTCCAAGGTCTCAGCTGTTCTATCAATCTTGTTTAAAACCACTGATTATTTGGCAGTCATGCCCCTTTCTCCCCTGTTCTAAGTGGTTAGAAAACAATGGGAAGTCATCTGGGACTTGAGATGTTATTTTAGAAATTATTTTTTAAAAAATTAAGAAGAGTACACATTGGATTAGCCTTCACAGTCTTCCCACAGTTTATTTCTACCATCTGAGATGCAGAGTAAACTAATATGCAAGTTTCACATCCCTGCTTATATATAAAGACTGAATTGGCAGAATTGCATTTAAATCCTCCATCTCTTCCCCTTCCATCTGTTCTCTTCCCATCCTCCTGCCCCTTGGTGACAGTGAGATTTTCTCCCCTGAGGCCAAGGTAGAAAAATTTAGAATAAAACATATGCTCAGAATCTGAAAGACTGAAAAAATATTGTGAAAACCAAGAGGAAAAAGTACTAAAGTGTGCACTAAAGCAGACTAATTCTCACTTCAGTGTGTTTCCTTGGCACTTCCTCTAACTCCTTCACATGTGGGATACACTAGACACCCTTGCAACTTACTTTGGTGTGGATTCACAAACCCTCTACTACACTAGCCGTGATAAGCTTCATCCTCCTACACATATAAAACCGTCAATATTCTGCTTTTACTGTTATGCCTCTAAATAAAGATCTGTTAGCTAAATATGTAGCCAAATTCCCTTTCCTGCAAAATTGCCTGGTAAAGGTAACATTTGATTCATAGCACTGGAATTTGGTGAAAAATGAGGATGAAGAATTTCCATGATGTTTTTTCATTTTGCTTCTAAATTATGAACGGTCAGAAGACTTGTGACTCTGTGTGTAATCCAATTTAGGTCACTTTGTTCTTTCCTATGTTTTAACCTGAGAATAATTTCTTCAAATGTATGCATAAAATTCTGTAAAATCTGTACCCTTGTTCTGTTTTTTGATTGGTTTGGATTTGGGGTTTTTTTGGGTAACCAAGGCTGACAAGATTTTGTGAGAGCAGTTTTTTTCACATAAGGATTTCCTGTTACACAACATCTCTTACAAACCAGTGTCTTACAAGCTATTATTCCCATATGAACTAAGACTGAAATTAAATAATGTCATAATTTAACATAGCTTCATTAACTTTCAAAAGTTACAGTCAGGTCAGACACAGGTGTCGTCTCATAACCTTACAGTCAGTGGCAACCAATATCACTGGGATGCCTGGACTCTACAGGGCAGAAGCCCTCAGGGTGCCAGCATTGGTCAGGAGCAGTGCAGGGAGAAGAGGACCTGAACCGCAGAACAAGTAAGACTGAAGGTTCCTGGCAGTTCATCAGGTATAAGCAAGATCTCTTCTGAAATTCCATCAGGATTTTATTAAACTTCAGTCAAAACAGACTTTTTAAATGAAATCTCCAGGCTTTGTCAAGCCATATTTTAAAACGACAACTCACTGAAAGAGAAAATTCTGAACCAGATTTAAGTATGAACAGTGCACCCTAATCTGTTTTGCCCCTGAGGTTACTGTCTTCAAACACCATAAGGGTCCAAACGTAAAATACCTTATCCAGTGATTTGAGTTCATACCTAGAGTGTTTTTAAGTGAGCATACTGTTCAAAGAGATCATGTGGCTGTTGCAGTAGAGAAAGAGATTAACTAAAGGTGTGCACTGGCTAACATTCCCAAGGTTGAAATCATCTGTCACTGGGAAGATTGCTGGAGACAAGGGTATTTCAGGACCTTTATAACAAGATTCCTTCTTAGGAGATTTGTGACAACATTGAGAATCTCTAAAGAACATGAAGCACATACGCCTGTGTAACAGGGTTAACAAGAAAGACTTAGAAGATAATAATAAATTAGGGGATTACAGAACTTTCAAATATTTAATTAATACTCTAATAAATACAGTGCTGTAAACAAGCTATATCAATAACGTATTTGTTATCTTACGACTACCCAGCTTTTAAAAGATAACACATTCAAGTTTTTGGAACATTCAGATACTATCCACACTCTTTTCCTACTTTGTAATAAGGGTCAAAGATGACAAAAAGATGAAAAGAAGGAACATATGCACCTCCCTGTGAGAAGTCTTTTCTAACATGATTATTTTAATGAATGAAAGTATAATCTGTTTAAATTCTTATCAGATATCGGAACTGAAAATCAATGCTAAAGCAAAGACTGCATGTATTTTTATTTCAAATTAATGTTGAAACAAGGCAGTGATTTATATTCTGCACCTAAACAGCTTTTTTTTCCCCCACTATTTCATTGTCTGCACTGTCACAGTCTGTTTGGAGCTCTCAAATTTACAGGACAATGTATTCTGTCACTTAAACTCTACTTGAAGAGCTCATTAGGAAAGAAAACAAACATGACAAAAAAGTGGTCAATCCCCTTCATACAGACTAGTCTAACACATGAATTCACTAATTCATTACTTAATTTTGAGGTTTCTAGCTCACAAGTTCTCTATTTCATAACTCCTAACTTGCAATTTGTAACTTGCAACTTGTAACTAACTTGCACACCTAGGAACAAAATCCTAACCCAGCTGAGGGTGAGAGTGCACCCTTCCTCCTCCATTAGGGTGCAGGTGTCCACTGTATCACACAGGGAACCACAGAAACCTCAGCAGATCTGTTGGATCCACTTCAAAAGCTTTTTGCTTAAGCTGACGCAATCATACCTTACAGCTTGGAAGTTGGGTCTGTACTGTTTCTGTAAGTTAGTGGATTCTGAAGAAACTGCCAGACAATCAGTATGCAAGGATGATGGCTGAAGGAGACAGCAAGCTATGGTTGATAGTGGCTGCATAATGATCTTTACCCCTTCCTGGCCATCATGTCCTGCCTACGTGCTGCTCTCAAGTGGATCTAAAGGCGCTGCTCCCAGCGTACATCAAGCCTAAGCGTGGGCTGTGTGTTAGCCAAAACCTGGGCAGGTGTTGAATGAATAGTTACATGCACCAGTTCCTTATCATATGACCAAGCAATTGTGTAAGTCAGCATAAGAAGACTGTTAATACTGTAAATCAAAACCAAACGTGTTCCCATATATCCAAATCCTTAACCATACAGTGTACCATTCAGTAGACTGCAATCATTTTCTACTTTGCTATTAATCATAGTACCACAATATTTATTTGTACACGCTTTATAATACCCAAATTAATTTTATTATAATATTTTATAAACTGAGACCATTTAATGCACAATATTATATTTTCTTAAAGCTTTTCATTTTTGCTAGAATTAGCTTTGACACAATTTGCATATTGATGAAATTTTCTAAAAGAAACAATATGTCTTAGATGCCTACAAATGCACCTTGCTTAATACATTTATGCTTACAAAGGAAAAAAAAATATTTTGTAAACATATTGAATACATGTTAGATGTAGGGGTCCAAAAAGCACCCTAATTTCCTTGCCTTCACACTGATGACACCAGCAACTTGCTTGGAGAATGCCCTAGCATGCTCCCCTCTGTCTCTTTTTTCTGAGGTTTCTTCCAAAGGAAATCATTACAGGTGGCAAAATGGAGAAAGGTAAATGCATTAATTTTGTCATTCTGCACCAATCCCACTAAGAAAAAATCCTTTACAGTTTATGTCACGGAGCAGCATAGTTTTGTTCTTGCAGCTTCCCCACCCTAAAATCCCCAGTGAAAAACTGGAAAAAGCTTCTTGCTCCAAAGGAACGTTGGAAAGAGTCAAAGTGAGACACCTGCACTTCTCCATTTCAGCTACAACCAATACTTCTGTGAAGCAATTCAGTGTTTCAAAGGCTGGTCAGAAAGCTGCAAAAGCCACATTAAAAGAAAAAGTAAGCACAGTGTGGCTGAATTTCTGATCCTGAGTTTCCCATTAAATCCTGCTCTACTTTTCCCACACCCACCCACCTTGTTTCACAGTAGCTGACTGGTTTTGAGGAATGACAAGGATGTCAGTTCCACCTGGACAGATTTGCTCTTCCCAAGAGAGTATCTTAAACCCTAGGCTAAATTGGACATTTTTAGCCACTGGACAATCACAACTACAAGATTCACAGGTTCAGATGGAAAATGAACAACGTCACAATCCTCTGTGCTAAGAAGTTTGCCTTGGATGAAGGATTTCTGACAGTGTGTGATCTTTGTTTTAGTAATGTTAACAGAACGTGCAGAAAGAGGGTCATAACTATCACTGCATAAACACCACTGAGAATGCCCCTTTCCTTACCAAATATTTATTCCCAGAGTACAGAGTGGAATCATTGGCTCATTTTAGGTGTCCAAAGAGATCAGATGGTGATTGAGACTACTTTTAACAATTTTTCTCAAAGACTTAAGGACTCAGTAATCCCTGATATATTCTGTTCTCAATGAGTGAACTCCATGATTCCTGTGTTGTAACTCAACTGTGAGTTACTTACTTTTGAATATTTCTTGGATCATTTCAATTATTAATCTCTAAAGAAACACTGTTCTTCCAGGAAGATTTATGGAAGAGGTTAGCTGGTGCTTTTATCCCTTCTTCTGCAAAAATATGCAAGAATGATGTAGACTATCAAAAGACAATCTGTTCAAGGTTATATTGAGAGATATTCCTGTACCTGGTAAACTCATGTATCAAGATTACATTAGCTGTATAAGCATTAAACCTGCAGTTGCTTTCCTAGTGATTTGCATAAACATCACACTTCTTCCTGGGATCTGACATCAGGAGGTCAGCAGTGAGAAAGATGTCACAGAGTTGACTCCATTTTTGGAGATCTGAATGACTCTAGCTACAGAAAGCTACTCTCAGCTGTATGCTAATATCGCTAAGACAGGGTGACATTTTATCAATCAAATCTAAAGAAATACTTTAGGCACAGCTCTGCTAAGTACAAATTATTTGTAAATAATATCTGCATAAACTGTATTTGAAAAAGGATCAGTAAGTGTCTGTGCTAATTTGCTATTGGAATTAAATTATTTTTTCTTGAAAAAGGACACCTAGGTTTACACTTCATTATCCACAACATAACTGTAACATAATCCTGACAGTTTATTAACATACATAAACACAGAAGTCTTTTCTGACAGACCATGAATATACCTAAATACAGAAAGCATGAGATTTAAAAAAAAAGGTATTGAGCTGACATGCCTTGTACTAAAGCTCTAAATAAACAACTGCCATGTTATTAGTCATTGCAGAACAAGCATAATAATGCCTTCAAACCATTTTCTCTCTCTCATTTTTCTCTTCCCACATACATGTCCATTGCTAAGATAGACTTCAAATCATTTGCTCTGATTTGAATAAGTTAACACTGAATGACTCCCATCCTTAATGGAGAAGTTTGTAGCACATGGTCTGTGGAGTATCACCACAGATTTAGAGATGAGGTCATTGTCTCCAGGAACAGAAAACAGATACCAAGTTTTTATTTCCTCTGTTTGGAACAGAATATGGGTATAAATACATAGTAATAAATATACATTTATACATAAAATTAAAGCCATAGGCTTGGTATTTACCAAGCCACAAAATAAACATTTTCAAATAATATCAGTGTTATGAAGAATTAATAAAAGAATCAGATTATCTTTGTAAAAAATGGGAGAAACTCATAAATTATTTCTGGTTAAGATACTTGTAGCCCTCTAAAGGGAAGGTCTCATTAGGATATTTAATCTCCAGCCCTCTCAGTAGAAAATTATACTTGCTTGTTAGATAATTTTTTGAAAGTAAAAGTGTTATGAAAGTATTATGAGAGAAATATGAAAAAATCATTTATGTTAGATAGTAATAACAAAAGTATTGAATAAACTACTTAATTAGAGTTTTAAAATTACATTAATAATAATTATAATGGTGTGTGAACTGTGCTAAAACTGTTCAGCATATGATAAGAACATACAAAGGGCAACAATTTAGTTGAAATATAGATAAGTGTCTACACAAATCCTGGTACAATCTAAAAGTTTGTAACTGTGATGCAAAAATTACTATGTATGAAGAAATGCAGTATATCTCATGAAAGACAGAATATATTCACTGTGAGGTAGTGGTGATCTAGGAAGAATACAAACCTGCTTTTTGTCTGCATTGACTCTGTTCATCAATTAGCACAATCATTTGCAGAATGACTGTGAAACATTTCCTGCATAATTTAACAAATCTGTTACGGAGTTTATGTTGTTTTAAGACAACTGCATGACTGCAGCGTGACACAATGCAAGCTTTCTGTCACAACATTTTTGTACTAATTGCAAAAAATTTCACATTTCACTATGTGCAGAGAATCCTTATTGTGAGGGAGCTCTGTAACTCTTTGTGGTACATTTTTATTGCACACTCCCTAAGAGATCTCTTTGAAGACCTCCAAGAATTAGCCTGTTTCTCAGTCTCTCTGTCTGTAAAGTTGCTATCTCCCTAAATAAATACACAGAAAGTTAATGGTCAGTGCCACTATTACTAATATTACTTATCAAATCAACCTGTGCTTATTGACTACACGCCATTGTGTGTCTGTGAGCAGCAAGCCATTCTGTTTCTACTTGGTTACAATGACACAGATAACATCTGTATCAGCTGGAGATGCTCTAACCTTTTTCACTGCATTTATTGGACTATAAGAATGACTACTTGAAAGCCTAAAGTAAGCCTAAATTTTTCCCTTTTTTTTTTTTTTTTTTTTTTTTTTTTTTTAGTTCTGGAGACACTTCTTTAAATGGCTAAATTATTTATTTCTTTCTTCTTTTGGATCACTGAAGAAAGGGGGAAAAATCCATAACTTCTCCTGCATATTGTCTCTTGTCATGATCTGAGAAGAAAACTATGATTTCTGTACTCTTATGGGGCTCATGTGTTAACTGCCAATTACTTACAACATCTGTCTTGCACCTCATCTTCAATTTGCCACTTGAATGCTGGCTTCTAAGGTGATTTGGGTGATTTTAAGTTCCTACTAAGAATGAATGAATTTCAGAAGTATTCAGTTCTTTTTCCTCCCTTGATCTCCTTTATATTATCTTGTGTAGTCCTTTCTACAGTGCTTTCAAATCATTTATGTCATACCCATATCCTGTGGACCTGTCCTCTGTGTATAAGCAACAAAAAAGATTTGTACAACCTAAGTTCCCAATATTTTTGTGTTCTTCTGGTTAAGCAAATATTCCAATGGAGTTAAATTTCAAGTTAGTTAAATTTTCACTTAGTTGTCTTCAGTTCACATTAAAGTCATGCACATGACCAAGATGTTTATGAACTAGTCAATAATATCCATCTGAAATGTTAGTATTCAAGTGCACAAAGGGAACTCAGAAGCATTTTTATTAAAATTGAAGCCTTTGAAAACCACTTCCTGACAGATACAGGGAGAAGGAAAGAACCCTACTGTTTCATTGAGGGCTGGTTGATTTTGGTTTTATTTGTAATTATGGATTAACTCTTAATTTACAATCTATTGAGAGTACTGAATATATTTGAAAAAATCTTACATTCTGTAGTTGTTCATGCTACACTAAAGCAATTCTTTAGAGGAATTGAGATAGCTTATGAACAGAATGTCAAGGGAGACTAACATGAACATTAGCAACACAGCAATCAGCTGGCACTTAATTTTGTGGAATTATTTGCCAAATTCACTGACAATACAGCACTGAGAAGGACTACCTAGAATCAGTGTTAAGTCTCTATTGTATTGCTTTGGTTTCATGCTACAGTAACTTCACTGACATTTGAAAAATTATGTCAGTGTAAAACTAGAGTAACAGAGCAATGTGTCAAGTTCTAACTGGTATTCCAGTATATTTCATATTTTTTTCTACAATATTTACTGCAAAATAAAGTATCTCTTCCTAGAGAAAAGAGAAGGATTTGTTGCTAATGTGTTTCATATCAGTCACCTGAAGTGATGTAGTAAGCCTCCCTTAGAGGAGATAAGGAATCTGTAATACATGATCCATCAGTATGTACAAACAAATGTAAACACATAAAAGCATATATTTTTTTAAGTTCCTTTCCCTTCCTACATTGTACCAAACTGTTGCTTTGTGACTGTATGTAAAAACAGGAACAATCTACAGAGGAGGCAGATAAGATTTATAGATTCCTGCTGTCTAATTCATTCATACCCTGTCAGCAGATCTAGGATACCGCAAAGGGTTCCTTCACTGTAGTGGCTGGGAGGCAAAGAAGGAAGACAAGGAGGTACGCTTACCTTCAAGCGAAAGATGTTACAGAAGCAGCAGCCCAGAAGGTCAGAACAGACTCATAGTTTCCTTTCAATACAGAGCTTACTCACAGGGAACACTAACTGGATTAGGGGACACACAAGTACCTATAGCACTGCTAAAAAAACAACCAGGAAAAAATGTAGGAACTAGTTCATATTCATATTTGATTTTAGTCATATTTTGTATCAAGGTTATGTTACCTTTAGTTACTGACAAGAGCAATTTTATTTCAAACTGGTGCATCTCAGAGCAACAAACTGAGAAAATCTCATATCAGTTTTGATTATATGATCAAATGGAAAATTACTATGAAACACAGGATGCCATCCTTTCATTTATTTTAATTCCAAGTGAAGGGAGTCTGCACAGAATAATTAACAATATAATGTTCACTAACTGCTCTCCAGCTACTGAAGATTGGCATTAATTCATTAACTACACCTGCATTACTCTATGTTAAGTAAGTAGTACCATCGCTCAGCTTCAAGTTTTTACCATATTCTGGCAAAATAATTTAAGATTTCAACAATCTGTGTTCCTAGGTTATAAACAATTGCCCTAAACATATTTTATTTTTTAAAAATGTAATGTGGTTTCATTAAAATGTCAGACACTCTGGCTGGAGGTGAGAGAGCCAAGCAAGTTAGAATTCAGTTTTTCCTGTTTTCATAATAGCTTCTCTTTGAGTGTTTTGTTACAATTATAAGTTATTAATGTTTTATAACCTTTCAGATTAGCTTTTAGTCTCCTGAAAGTAAAAAACGAATATATCTTCTCACTTTGCAAAGACAATCTTACTTGATGAAGCTTAGCTTTCTTTGAACAAACGATAGATCACAGAACAAAGAATCAGCTATTGTTGTATGAGCTACTTTATTTTACTTAGTTTAGTCAATAGAGTTGAAGTGCCAATGGTTGAAGAAACTAATTTTTATTACACCTATGATACATTTAAGAAGAACTTCCCTAGTGACAGTTAACTTTAAGTGCAAACACGCACACTAAAAGGCCTGTTTTGGGGTTTGTGTGTTTGTTGGGATTTTGCCTAGCTTAATGATCGATTTTCAGAATAGTTCTCTGTGAACTGTTACACATTTTCACTAACTTACTAAACTAATAGCCTAAAATTATCCAATGCCACACTGAGGTCTTATCTTTCCTCCCCTTCCCTGCCTGCTCCTCCCCTCCTTAGCACCCATTTTACTGCTCACAACATGGCCTTTCTGCTGTCTCTTTTTGATATTAAGGGCTGACAATAAGCTTGAATTCAACTTCAGTTAGATCTAATTGCAAAGTCTATGTGCATATACAAGCATGCAAGTCCTGAGAGACAAAAGGACAAACATGGGGTATATCATGTAACACAGACATTAGTCATATCCTAGAAGAAATAAAACTACCCTTTTAGTTATTACTACACTAAGTTCTGATCACGCTTGCTAAAAGAAGTTGGAGAAAAATGGAAGATTATATTATAAATTGTGTAATTATTATAGCCAATAACGTTACAATAGATACGACGTTTGTTTGGTTTTTTTTTTTTTTTTTTGTCCTGCTGCTATGTTTGTGGAAAGCACAAAGACACAAATGAATTTAGGCTTATATAACACCATTTTGTGTTATTAGAATTAAAGGTATTGATGAATGAAGATACTATATACTGCTAACAAGTTTAATTCAGACCTTTAGAAGTCCATCCACCTTCTTTAGGCCCAATGATCTTTTGTACCTTCCATAAGCTGGCTTTCAGTAACTGTAAAGCATGTGCCTTTTAACCTGTGGGCTTTGCAGTACTAAACTATATATAACACATCTTAAAAATATTTTTTTTTTTAAGCTACAAATAATATAGGTCATCCCTCAACTATTAAGTTAGGCTAAGTCATGCAAAGAGGAAACAAAATAGCAGACATTTGTAATGGGACAAAATGGAAGCAAGAAATGAGCCAGTACTTGATCAAATCAGTCTGACCACAAATAACAAATGAGATGTGTGTATTGTCTTAAGATAGAATAAATTTTTATTCATGAAAGTGGAACAAAAGAGGAACTCCAGTCCTGGCTCTGAATTTACTCTCGTGTAAATATTTCCACCTGGCTGATTTCCTAACAATTTCATTAAAAAGTTACCGGGTACTACCATTGTTGGGCCATCTTTTAGTTTATTATTTAAATCAAACAATCTATAGCAATTACTTACATACATTTATTCATTTACGATGTATTACTGACTTTGAAATTCTTTTTTATTCATTGTATTATATTAAATGCAATGAAATCAATATTTCAAATAATGTTTTGAACCTTTTTTCTCTGCATCAGGACCCTTGAACTCACGTGTTTCCAAGATCTTGAGTGGGGTCTACACAGTCTAGCCAAGAAATTTCAGTTCAATTAAAAAATGAAAAATCTCAAATTCAGATTAAAATTAAAAATTTAATTTTGTTTTCAAGCTTTAATAATTTCTTTAGATAGAGGAAGAGGAAATGCATAAGTTTACACTAGAATATAACCATAATTTACAAAGTCCAGGAGGAGGAAGGAGGCAGTTTTGCTGATATTCATATATAAATCAGCTTAGTAGTTTGGGACATCTTGTTCCAACATAAAGAGGAGTCTGAAATCAAGATCTGCAGACAGAAACTTCTGCAAGAACATGATCTCAAGGCTAGAGGAATGTGGTATCAGAGTGAAGCTGCTTTTTTATCATTACTCACACAGACCTATCTTACCATACAGAAGGCAAGCAAGCATACCATCTCCTGGATGCTTAATCAGTGACCTACGGCATATCAGAAAAATGCAACACATACCCCTCCCCAGCTCTAAGTCTGAGAGTTGAGCCTATAGTTAGCCTCCAAATGCGTGTATATTTTAGAAGTAGCAGATATTAGACTATTCATTATTTGTAAGTTTTTCCCTTTTTGTTGACTAAACCATATATCACATCTAACACAAATTCCAAGGCTAATTTTTCTTGTCTGCAGAGCATCATTTTTAAGCAGATAAATGTTTTACAAAATGTCCCAAAATCAAATGTTCTCTGACATGAGCCACCTGCAGACCCAAAGACAGGAAATATACTCAGCAAAGATTACAACAACAGTATCCTGTATAGATATGAGGGCCAAGACAGATGTTATTAAAATAATCAGCAGCACAGAGAGGGTTAGATTTTCCTCCATTTCTTCCAATACAAGTAATAGGGAGTTCCATATGAAAGGAGGAGGCAGATTAGGACAAAGCAGTGCAGAAGGTTCTCCTCAAAATGTGTGGTAAAGCTAAGGAACTCTTGCAGGAGAAAGATGCATATGCTAAAATTTTACAACAGCACATGGGGAAACTAACTAATCTGATAAAAAAAGGAAGCAGTAGGATCTATATATGTAACCAGAATGGTTGGACACTATGAGAGTACAGAGGAACAGTACCGTGTATGTTCATCCTGTTTCTCTACTCTCTGTTAGGCATCATTTTGCTATCAGAAACAGCTTAGGTGGACCATTGCAGTGATGCAGTATGTTCACCACTATATTTTTAAGAAGTTCCTGAACCCAGAGCATCACCATCTGGGAGAACTCTTAGCAATTTAAATCCTAAACCTATTGGTCCACTGTGGATTAAGCTATCTCTGAAAAATTGCAGGCTTAACTTCTCTCTATCCACAGTTCCTTTCACCTTAGAGATGTTTTAATACAACAGATAAATCAGTGCATAAACTCCAATTTGCTTAGATCTGTCATCAACAAAATCACAGGAAATAATGGGGGGGGGAAGCTTTCCTACTAATCATTAGAACTAAGAAGGGACACAGTTCCAGCTTCTAGACAGAGTATGTTCATATCCTTAGTATTCTCCAGATTTATTGTTTCAGCAGCTGGATCAGATCCAGAGACATTTTTAACATCTTTATCAATGACCTGAAGAATGTAATGGAGTAATTGTTAATAAACTTTGAAGACAAAACCAAATGCCTCCCCCTCAAGTTGAGGTCTTTCTCAACCCAAATTATCCTATGATTTGATAGTCCTTCTCTCCTTCCTCCAGTCCCATTGTTCCTTGAAGCCAGACCAAATCAAAAGAAGCAATACCAGAAGTCCACATTGCAGCCAAATATTTAAAATTTTCAAACTTTTGTATCATGAAGCATGTGCATCTGTGCAAACAGTATCTGACTCTACGTACTGTATTTTACTAATTGGTGGTAAGCCAAACCCAAAATTTAAAATAAAAGTATATTTGTTTTAATAACAATGTCCTAGTTTCAGCTGGGATAGAGTTAATTGTCTTCCTAGTAGCTGGTACAGTGCTATGTTTTGAGTTCAGTATGCGAAAAATGTTGATAACACACTGATGTTTTCAGTTGTTGCTAAGTAGTGTTTAGACTAAAGTCAAGGATTTTTCAGCTTCTGATGCCCAGCCAGCGAGAAAGCTGGAGGGGCACAAGAAGTTGGCACAGGACATAGCCAGGGCAGCTGACCCAAAATGTCCAACGGGGTATTCCATACCATGGGACGTCACATCTAGTGTAGGAACTGGGGAGTGGGGGCAGGGAATCACCGCTCGGGGACTAACTGGGTGTTGATGGCGGGTGGTGAGCAATTGCACTGTGCATCATTTGTACATTCCAATCCTTTTATTATTGTTGTTGTCATTTTATTAGTGTTATCACCATCATTATTAGTTTCTTCTTTTCTGTTCTATTAAACCATTCTTATCTCAACCCATGAGTTTTACTTTTTTCCCGATTTTCTCCCCCATCCCACTGGGGGGCGGGGAGGGAGTGAGTGAGCAGCAGCGTGGTGCTTAGTTGCTGGCTGGGGTTAAACCACGACAAATGTAAAAGATTCATTCTATGCTAGTCAGAAATCTCAACTGTAAAACGAATAAGAAAGTTTTCAAATTAGTTCAGTGTTAAAATTATTTAAATATGTATGTATACATATATATATTGCAGAGTAAAGACATTTCTTGAACATTAGAGTTGACAATGTATATTGGCTACACTTTGAACACAAACTTGTGCAATTAAGGTCACTAATGTATTTCTTTTAATAGTGGGTAGCCATATATTTCTTTTCTAGGCTTGCATGTTGTTTTCTTGTCTTTCAGTCTGCTAACATGAATACTAAAAAGACAGGGCATGTTTTTCCTTACACTGTGAAATGTACTGATACTGACTTTCAGTAAATATCATATTCTGAATTCACACACCTGATGCAAAGATAACTCACAATTCTAAGCTTTTGGAAATAAAAGTGCTCTGGCACTGCTGTCTTTAAATTGACAGTCAAATGGGGTTTCCTCGTCTCCAGAGATCTAATTAGACTTGCAGTGTTTTACATGCCATTCCTAAGGGGATGGGAGCTACACAGCATCTTCTATTTATGCTACTGGTGTCAATGCTTTTCTATTCCAGAAATAGTTTTGGCATAAGCAGGATTACCATTCCCTCTATAAAAGAAATTTTCATTACTTTTATGTAGTTTATATGAGCTGATGTAACTATGTTTTCTAATGCACAGTATACTGATGTTTTGCTACATCTGTGTATATTAAAAAGACACCAGAGGAAAGTACACAGAAAGAAAATATCAGTTTTAAAAATATAGTTCAAGATACCAAAACCAAAAGTTCATCTGTCACAAAGGAATTAGGTTGAGAGTTGTAAAGAATTATTTAAGAGACAGATTTCATTTGGGTTTTGTTTGTTTGTTTTTCTTCTTTTTAAGTTGAGAGTTTTAAATGTATTAAGTATAACTACTGGTCATATTACTTGGATTTCTCCAAGGCACAAAACAGGAGCAAGTGACAACATAACACTTGCTTGTTAACTTGTAGGCATACTGTGCTCAGCTTTGTGGTGTACAACAGAAATAATAAAAAATGAAGAATCAAAAAATGACATGTCATCAACCAAGAACTAGGGGAAGAAAAGGAATACATGGGCTTTGTAATGGTAAAACTGAGGAACGTGATTTCCACTGAGAAAAATCAATTTAATAATAACAGATGAGTTATCTTCAGCAAGTTATTTTGTAATAGAGTATTAGCTATCTTAAAAAGGGCACAGAAGTGGCCTTTCTTTCATCTTTTATGGCAGTTATTATTTTACTTACATAGCAGGTATATATATTTTACTTTGAGTGCTACATAGCCACAACACAGGGGTAAAGAGCAAAAAACTATTGTGGAGACATTTGTTTTGTTGTTCTATAGGCAACCTCTGAGCATAATTAAGGCCCTGTGTACTTTTAATATCAAGACTGCTCCTGTTTTGACACAGTTCCATGACTAGTTAAGGCAGAGTGAAAAGCAGTAAGTACCCTTGCCCTTTTCTTTTTTTTTTTTTTTTTTTTTTTTGAGAAGACTGTAGTATTGGCAATGTATTTTTCAGTGTATGAGGGACATCTCTTTCTACACAAAGCAGCTTTGCATATCCCTTAAAAACTTCTACAGAGGCCTTGTTTAGCATGTTCCTAGATGGATTTAATAAGAAATGGACAAGCCATAGTAGATAAAGACTGATACCTCTCGTGGACTTCATACAACATGTAGTTTGAAGGTTACTGAGGTGGCTTCAAAAAGGGGCAAGATCACCTTTTATGCCAGATAGTAGTTGTTTGGTTTAACAAGTGATCTCTTGTTTCTGATATCACTACCTCTTCCTACTGCCAGCCTCGAATCTAAGTACAATATTCAGAGACATAAGAAGGAGAATGAGCAATTCAGAACTAAGATTATTCTATACCAGTATGACTAATAACAGACTGCAACCATTATACAGCTTTTGCAAATGTCTTTTTGAGTCTGAGCAGAGAGTGCTTTGCATCCAATTGGAAATTCTGTCACCTTGGAATTTGCAGACACACTAATAAAAATGTACCTGATTATACAATGAGCAACTTCGGAAGTCCAGATTGACAAGGAGGGAATACCTAAACAGCAGAAATGCAACAGACTGGAAACCTGAGACAACATATTTCTCTAGCAGATGCACAATGCCACACATTTTAAAAGGTTTCTGTGAAAATCCTCAAGCTCAATGACACAATGAATATACTTAATATGACTGTAACTGAACAACTTAAAAATTTTAGACCAAGATTCCAATTTCTTTCCTTTTCTTCTTTTTTCTCAGAAGTAAGGCTTAACATAAGAAAGGGGAAAAAATTCCCTGAAATATTTTCCCTGAAGCGAACATCAGGCTTTTTATGATAAAAAGAGTGAGAAAAGTAGAAAGATGAATTTTAAACCATATGACCATTGGACAGCAAACATTTAATTTTTAAAAGGTTGCTTTGTATTTAGCTAGAGCAAAATAAAATGTTAATTTTTTTTTTTTTTTTTTCCTAAAATAGCAGAGGGTGGGTTGTTTTTTGGTTGGTTCATTTGGTTGGTTTTTAATGGCCACTGATTGATTAACAACATATGCACCCATGAATTTTGATATTTAGCACACTAGTATAGACTACATATTGTCTAGATGTCAGTCTCTGTTTCATATATGTCGCGGTTTAACCCCAGCCAACAGCTAAGCACCATGCAGCTGCTCACTCACTCCCCCCCACCCAGTGGGATGGGGGAGAGAATCAGAAAAAATGTAAAAGTCCTGGGCTGAGTTAAGAACAGTTTAATAGAATAGAAAAGAATAAAATAATAATGATAATAATAACAATAATGAAATGACAGTAATAATAATAATAATAATAATAATAATAATAATAATAATAGTAGTAGTAGTAGTAGTAGTAGTAGTAGTAGTAGTAGAATTGGAATATACAAAACAAGTGATACACAATGCAATTGCTCACCACTCGCTGATCAATGCCCCGTTAGCTCCTGCGAGGCGATCACCCCCCAGGCCAACTCCCTGGCAACTACTAGGCATGACATCACATGATATGGAATATCCCTTTGGCCAGTTTGGGTGAGCTGCCCTGGCTGTGTCCCCTCCCAACTTCTTGTGCCCCTCCCGCCTTCTTGCTGGCTGGGCAAGAGAAGCCGAAAAATCATTGACTTAGTCTAAACATTACCTGGCAACAACTGAAAACACCAGTGTGCTATCAACATTCCTCTCATACTGAACCCAAAACATAACACTATACCAGCTACTAGGAAGAAAATTAACTCTATCCCAGCCAAAACCAGGATAACATCACATCTAATCAGAAATGCTGAGATTATCAATAGCATTTTGTAGTTGCACTGTATCAATCTCTACAAAAATGTTAATTCCCTCTCTCAGGATATCTTTCATGTCTTTTAAAACCATGAACAACCAAAGGGCTATGTTGAAAATTATTAGGTCTTGAAGTACCTTGATAAGTGGTTTTGTTTTTATTTGTAGCCTGTGTTAACATGAAAACTTTAAGAAGTAGACTAACACAATGTTATAAAATATCAGGAAAAAAGCTAACTTCTCGGAGTTCAGATACTAGAAGAGCTGCTGACAGCTTAAGGATATTAGGACAAACAAAATTTTTTTTTATATTTATTGAGCACAATCCTAAATTTGAATCCAATATTCAGACTAACTAGTTGACCAGGTAATTCAGGACATGGACTTAGCTATGAGCTAATCAATTGAGAAGGCAGTATTTTCAGTCTCTTTTTCATAAATCTCAATAAGTTTCTTTGAAATTGATGCATCTCAGCCAAATATATCAGCTTTAATAAAAAGAAAACTTTTGTGAAAGTTCTTTTTCTCAACAAGTTATATAAAGTTGTGGCTATCAACGTCTACCCAAAGAAAAGCTTCTGTAAATTCCTCATTTGAGTAAAATTACAACCGAACATTTTCTTAAGCTATCTATTTCTTCTCTTCTTGCTGAATAATAAGAAAAAGTTGTAGTTGGAGGCAAGTGTAAATTTTGATTGGATTATTAACACTCAGGATTCATAGTCCAAGACATGAGAAATTCTCTATGGACAGAAAGGAAGAACAGCAGTTCAGGAAGCCAAAGTGATTAAAAAAGCTCAGAGGTAGCAAAGATGACAAACGGTTAGTACACAGTAAGTAGCTATTTATGATTTAGAACATAGGAGTGCTGAATTATGACACCATTTCTGCACATCTTCTGCCCTCTGTGCAATTATGCTATCATGGCTGCTTAAACCATGATGTTTGGTGTAGCATAACAGACGTGACATGAAAGCTGCTGACCTTTCCCTAAAAGCATGTGGCACATACCCTTCTCCTCCTGACTGTTCACTCACCACATGTCTTATGCTTAAAACTGAAAGCTGTCTTTTACTGTGGACACTAAGTCCAATATTGTGTCATTATGAAACTACTTGGTCCCACCAGAAAATCTAGTTGTAGGTATTTAAACTGTATGAAACAAACAACACATGAGTGAGCCAAATTATTAGGCTCTTAAATTCACTGATTAAAATTCTCCATATCATGTAGTAAACAGTCTCACTTTACTTAGAAAGGTCACTGCAAGTGAAAGGTGTTTGCCAGAAACAACTTTGACTGTTGTCCTCAAGATCTATCCCAGGAACGGTAGAACAAGGAAAGTAAGCTTAGATATTACATATTTCAGGCAACACTGGGACCGGTCTTTGTCATTTTATGATGTGTTTTGTGCCACTACTGTCAAAACTATTTCACATAAGACATATATATATTCTGTTGTACTGGATAAATCATTGTGAGAAAAGTAGGGATCTTTTTCATAGCATGTAAAGTGAAAATAACAATATTAAGATAAACACACTGTAGGTCAGTAGGTGCAGTGACATCTTGTCAGGCTTGATTCAGCTCCTGTGTTGACTAATAAGTACCTGCATACAGTTATTCAGTCTGAACACAAGAATTCTTGTTGCTGCTACTGCTGCCCTTGCTCTAAAATACTTCAAGCAGGGCAATATTTGTTGTCTGTGTGGCAACTAATCCAATTATTTATGATTCCTAGAAAAGGTCACAAAAATATTTTTTTTCCCTCTATCTTTCTTTCTCTCATTCTTCCTCTCCCTCTTTCCTTTCTAACAAATAACTGGGGAGATTATTGCCAAAACTTCTGAAATTGGGTAGTAGAGTTATTTTTATGTGCAGCTACAGGGATTTTTGTTGCAGGCAACCAAAGTCAAAACCAGGAAAAAAAATAGTCACTTAAAACAATATTTCCTATTTGACACAACAGTGTTTACTTAGCAAAGGTGTCCACTAATTAGTAAGACAGAATAAAAGTGGAGTATTTGGTTCTATTTTTATATTTTGACTGGTGTGTTTTTCTCTTAGAGCATGGTATACTACTACTGTTGATATCAAAGACATACTACAGTTCATTTCAGTCAAAATACAGCTAGAATTATTATATAATCATAAAAAGCATGAAAGTGCCTAGAAAAGAAAGAAACAATTTAAACTGTCAGGTGGAACTGGAATTCTGGTACCCTAATGCACATTATGTCTACATTAGTGAGTAAAAACCTCTGCTATCAACTGCAGTGCATTAAAGGCACTCCTGGAGCAATGTATTTCCTTTCACAAGTCTATGAACTTTGAGAATGATCTAAGATGCAAACTGTCTTAAGTGGGAACAATAGTGAGATTTGCTTGAAAATGCATTCCTGATCCCAGCTGAAACACTAATGAAGGCAAACCACTTTGAATAGCCTGCAATTCCTACACCAGTCTTCTGCTGATACTAGAAAGCTACATTCTTGACATGAGAAAGAACTCAGTCATTTACTGTGTAGGAAGTATAAAGCTTTGTCCATTCCAAGTAATTAAATGGAATGAATTTTGTAAGAATTAGTTCATTATATTAAAAAGGCAGTATCTATTTAATCATTTACATGTATTTTAGTGCCATCAAAATAAAGTAAAAAGAAATGATACATTGGATGTGTTGTGTTGGAATTTGATGTAGCACATATCTGTTGTCAGCTTGAGAGCAGAGCTCAGACTAGGCCATACACTTAGAATAAAAGGAATGAAATTGGCATAATCCCAATAAGAAAAAGCAAGAAGGCAGAAATGACAGAAAGTTCTTAAAACCTTAACCTCAGTTATGCTCATATTCACTGCCACCACAGAAACTACCTTACAAAGCAAGTTACAGAGGAGGGAAAAACATTTTCTGTCACCAAGCAGCACCTTAAGAAAATGAGGAGATTGACAAAGAAAGTCCCCAACGTCCTGAGACAATGACTACAGTTCTACAGAAGCATCATAGTAGCCCCTACACTTTTTCCTCCAGGTACTGTGTCTGACTCTGTGCACGTTGTAAGGTCATGTTCTCACTCTGAATACAGTTACTTTGTGTCTGCCTGAGCCTCACTGACTGGCAGTCAGCAAGTCCAACACTGGTAAAATCAAGAACATGAAATGCTAAAACTTGTTCATTTCATAATACAAAAACTACTTTAATTTCTGACTGGAGCTCACGGATATAATATTATTCATGAATCTTCTAATTTTTTGTAAGTCTTTTCACTGGCACCTTCACACTCATGTCATCAGAATAAAATCTTTTAAATAACCCCAAAATAATGTAAAAGGTGATATGATTTTAAAGCTTCTTAAAAATTTTTTTGTTGAATAAATTGTCAGTTTTACTAATTGTTCAGTACGAGTAGTGCAGCTGACAATTACAGATTTGATCAGGACCTTATAGACAATTTATATTAATCACTTGCTGATTAGGTTTGTTTCATAAAATATAAATCAGCTGATGGCACAAATAAGACTTCCCAAATAAAAATCTTGATAACAATTGGTCAATGAGAATTTTTTCTATTGACTTTTAAGTAGAAATATTTCATTCCCCAAATGATTGTCCAACTTCTTAATACAGAGGTTGAAAGTAAGACTATTTTTTGTTGAATAATTTCTGTATCTTAAGTGACATATCCAGGGCATGATTAAAAATACCGCTAACTAGATTGAAACTTGATATAATTAAAGGTACTGAATTAAATACTTTTGTTTTCCAAAAAGTTAGTGCAAACAAAGCATTGTGTTGAATGCATTTCCGCACATCGCATCACCCAAAACATCCAATAGTTTTACAGCTAAAAGCAAGCCTTAAAAATACCAGCAAAGTTACACACAAACTAGGTGAAGGCTAATCTTCATAGATGGTTAGATAACCCCCAAAATGGTACAGACTAATCATTAAAATGGTTAAAAATGAAGAACATAAAAAATTACATCTCACATATATTTATATACATAGCCAAGCTTTTAAAATTTTTGTTCCTTTTCAATGGGGAGAGAGGGGAAGAAAAATGTGTGCTCATACTAGGTGGACTGTCCCTGGGAATTTATTTAAAGCAGATATGGTTAAGTAAGTCATATGTTATCCAAAAGCTAAGGCATCTTTTCAGAGTTTGAGACTGGAATAACTATTGATTTGAGTGGAACCGTATTACATTAAAGGAGAGTGATAGAACAGTCCAACTGATTGACTTTAGCGGATGTCACATAGTTAAACCACTATGCATTACTTTTTAAGTGTATTACTGTGTTAACAAACACAAAAAGCAGACATTATTACATAGAATGGAAGGCAGGCTTTTGTATTTCCTGATGTAAATTATGCATGACACAAGGTATGTACATGGTTTAAGAAAAATCATGTAATGTAATGCCACAAGAAATACTATTCCAAATAACAGAGTCCTCTTGAAGATTTATTAATAACAACTTCATCTTCTAATCCTTTTTTCTTTTCAAGTTAATGAGCAGGTGAAACTATTAATAGACCAAACTTCAGTGTAATTTAAAGTACAGGTATTTCCTCATCACTATCACTGTATATGAAGTAGCATTTCTTGCTACAAAACATAAGGCTGAGGACAACTGCACCAGTCAGAAGATGAAACAACTTTTGTCTTACTATTTTTTAAACATAGTCAAAGTCACTGTTGTCAAAACTGGACTGGCTATTTATTTCAGGTTTAACCTCACCTAGAATTAGGTTTCTACACCAACTAACATCTGTTGAAAAAGTCTGCAAGCAAAACTGGAATACCTTAGTAGCAAAATTGCTTCCCTGCACATTGCAAACATTAAAGAAGTCATTGTCGATTTTCTAACTGAAGAATCAACAATCAAGAGTTAATAGCTCATTAAATAACCTCCTGCTGATTTTTTCAATGCTGAGTAACAACCACCTACCTTATAATTCTAAAAGGATCACTGTATGAGAATAACTTCAGTGTTATGATTCAAATCCCAAGGATGTCTATTATTTAATATCATACAAAATTATATATGTCTTGAAATGGTTCTACAGCCACTAGACATGAATCAGTTTGAATTATCTCAAATCCACTGTGGTGTAAAACAATAAGCCAGGAATAGCCTGCTAATCATTATTTGGACAATGACATGTCAAAGATATGTCAGACGAAATGTGCAAAGCAGTCAGATACATCAGGTAACTTCAATATGTCTCACCTGTAATGCCTTAAGTTTAGAAGAATTTGGGGTTTTAAAACAGAAAATAATATGCACAGTCCAAAATTATTTTAAAAATCCTCTATTTAACTATGGAAATATTTCATCTTGTGAAAGAATGTTAAGTTCTTGGGTAATGATTGGGTAGGTAGAACTACTCAAAACTTGATTTTCTTTCTGGAATTCAGCTGTTCAGCTTCTTCAGCCAAAGGCAAGGAAGTGGTGCACACTAGGTAATGGTAGCAGGGATAACATATGTTCAAGGAATCAGATTGCAAAAAGTCTTACTGGTTACATAAACTTTACTATCTTAAGTAGCCCACAGGACTATGCCAGGGAGCAAAGGCATGACTTTGACTATCCAGTAATTAGACTATGATAATAATGTATCATAGGCCTTAAATTATTTTCTTACTCTAAATCTAATGATTATGCACTGAGATTTCATTAAATGGATATACAGACAAATGTAAAACTTTTCTAAACTTATACCTAATAACATGTCTACCAACACAGGCAAATTGCTCAGTGGAATATCTGCTAAGTTAAAAGGAACCCTGGTTTAAAATAGAGACTTACACATTTATTATTATGCTGTCCAATTACTGTGCCTTACTGAAGAGAAATGCATCAACATATTTATTTAATAAATGGAATGAGCCTTCCACTTAACCTGATAGCAATTATTTGGGAAATTTATATGCTTCTGTCACAAGATACCAATTCAAGAAAATTAATAGACCATCTACCTCTAGCTGGCTTACATATAACTGTTAGGAACTGGCATTGCTTCAGCAAGCAGACAGTGCTGCATTGATTGCCTTTGACAGGTGCGGCTGGTGGATGAAATGGGAAAATTAACTAAAGGATTCAATGAAGAACTTGGTATATTATGCAATGTGACTGTTCTTATTTGTCTTTTCTATTTTTCTTAAGTTTTTTTAAAAACTAGAAATTTATTGTATCTACTAGCATATTACTAACTCAAATTTTTCATTAAGCAAGGAATATCTATTTCCTCACCTCTCTGAGTTTTGTCACAAGGTTATTTTCTGTTACATGCCACATTTTCTTCTACATTTCTACTATGTTCTTGTAGTATAAACACATCATAAATATATTACTCTTTATAACTTTTTCAACTTCTTGATTTTTTTTTTCATGATGACAAATACATAAAGCAGGAATTATGTTTGCATTTCTTCTTTGTAGTACTTCCTATGCATTAACATGATTTGGACATTTTATTTTTGTGAAACACAAGAGTGGAATAACAGAGGGGTAGCCTCCAGAGTAGATATATGCTTTCCAATAGATAAAATAGATTACCGTTTTTCACAGGAACCCCTCTCATTGGTCTGTAAAGTCATCTGCTGGAAGTTTTTAATGCTTTTACAAAAAGCATCTAAGAAAGTTTATACAATTTGGACTGACCCTCTCATTTTGTGACATTGTTTGTAATTTGATGGGTGCTGACATCAAGGAATTTAACTATCTTTGACAAAGTAACCATCAAGAACCTATGTGGCAGTATAACACTTAAGCGTTCTAATTACATTTTATAAATAAATTTCTATAAATAAATCTTTATTAAAATTGCTCTGTGGAGCATATGCCTTCTATTTCCTGCCCAGTCACATGATACAGTGTTACTATATAAGGATTTTTTCATTTCTGTGTTGCTGAAGTTATACAGACAAGGAATTGATGCATTATTAGCTTCCTATTATTTTCATACTCACTTTTAAGACTTATGTATGTAGTGAATGGGAACACATTTTGTATTAATTGGTCTATACCTGCCTTAGATAAGGTAATTAATCTCTGAGAATCTCAGAGCACTCAGCAAAGTCAACACTTCACAAAAACTTCCTTGTATAGGAAAAATATGTTTAGTTACTTTTTTTATAACTGAAAGAAAAAAATTGTTAATATTCATATACCTGTGATAGGCTAGGCACCCAGGCCAAGCTGTGTAGTTGGAAATAATATGTTTTACTAGAATAATTTGGTACAGTTGGAAAAGATTTGGCTAATATTTTTTCTTCCAAGCATTCTTCAAATCTGAAATAGACTGCAAACTTTGAAGTTCAATAAAAGTTAAGGTCAAGAGTTTAGGAGTTAAGTTATAGATGGAGCAAATAAATGTCTATTGGTAGTTCGTGGAACCAACTGTGGAAAAGAGAATGACAAGAAAAGGATGATGTTAGTGGTTATCTTACAGGCAACAGACAGAAACACATAGTTCAAAACATTTGGAATAAAATGGAGTGTGTGTGGAGAAAAGGTGGGGGAGAATAATATGCAATAAAAGCAAATATGAAGAGACTATACTGTGTTATAAAAGATCGTTAATGTGTTGTAAAAACAAAAATCTCTACTGAACACATAGGTTAAATTCTTGTGAAATAAGTGCCAAAGATGTAGTGTCTGCTAAATAAAAAGTATTTGAAGAGTGATGTTGAACCCTGTGTCAAAACAGCTGATTTCCTTGCTTGCTCCGAAGCTCTGAACTATTTTTTCTCTCCATACCTAGCCATGGTTTGGGATGTAATTCACTTCAGGGGCCCCTCTCAAAGGGAAGGTGGGTGAAATTGCACTATCATGATTTTGTCTGTTGAACACAGACTCAAAATGCTATTGCATCAGGTTTTGTATATAGTGTCCCCATATGCCCTCATGTGACAATTCACCACAACATAGTACATATTGCCTCTGCTTCATGCCATCTGAACTGCAGCATAGCCCTTTACCATTTCAACATTGTCTTACTGTGCTGTTTCTAGCAGCTGAGAACTGCTATAGCTTAAGGTGCCATGAAGTTTTGTTAAATCCAACAGCAGTAAAACAAGAGCTCAGCTAACAGGGTGATCATATAAGCACAAATGCAGATGCCTTTCCTATTCACTGCAAAACATACTTCATGCACCATATAGGTAAGGATCTAGTCCCAGAATGTTTGTCTTCTAAACCTGAGATTATTTACCACTGCAATTCAGCAAGCCCTTTTAGTTTTTCATGTTTTGGCATTGAAGTAGTCTTGGAAAGAAGAGTAAGTAAAATTGGTTCCATACCTATTTTAGACTCAGCTAAATACTTCAAGAATAAAAGCTAATTTTTGTATTTATGTATGTTCATTGTAATAATGAGTTACGAACTCTAAAGATATTGCATGTTTTTATGTGGTCCATAAAACCACACAATTTAGAAATAAGGGTATTGAAAATATTATGTTTGTTTCCTACTGATATTGTGCACACATTTTGATACATGTTTTATATTAAGACACAGATAGACCCATAACTATAAAAACTCCCACATCATTAAAAAATAATAAATGAAATAGAGTATCTGCTTAGTATTAAATTGCAAAGTTACTCTACTGTGTGTCCAACAGTCACTTATTTTCCATGTTTGTTCTGCAGTATCAGAAATCCTCTTAAAAATGGCTTCTTTGGAGATGTCAGCATTTGTAGTCACTATACATTTTAAAAGCAAAGATTGGAGTTTTTCATTCTAGTAACAGAGATTAAAACAATAACAGAGAAAATTAGCTTTGTGTCAGGCAGGGTTACTCACAATTGTGTCATGAAGCTACAGGAATATTCCTGAATAAGAAAATAAGACGGTTGACAGGACTACCGCCAACTGTAGGTAGCTCTAATGAAGGAAATAGATGATTGAGATCTTGAAATGGTACAGAATTATTATGTATTTTAATTCTACCTACCTTTAAAATTAAATATAACATTAGTTTATGTAATAGAATAGACAGTTGGGGGGAAACCATATTGCTCAGAATTTCTTTCTTCCTCTAACTTTCCAAAGTAGTGACATTTTCCTTCATAAAGAAAACTATAAGATTTTAAGTTCCCATAGAGAGTTTTTGCTACTTAATAAATAAAAAAGGAAGGAACTATAAAACAAACAGAACAATCTGAATCAGATATCATATAGAAAGCTGTATCGTAATTTTGAGAAATATTTACTGCAGAAAATATAAATTATTTTTTAGGCACTCCCCACAGGTAAAGAAGAAAAATACCACAAAAGAGTTGAATATTTTGCATCACTTGGTAATATGAACTGTTACTTACAAATCATAAAACAACTGAAAATGTGCTAGCATATATAAAAGTGCAGAGATATCAAATTTCATAGTTAGACCTCTATCCATATGATATAAGTGCTTGAATAAGACTGTTGACTAATACAAAGAGAATTTCAATAATGACATAAAGACATTAGGTCTTCAAAGAGGTAAAGACATTAGGTCAATAATTACAGCTATTAGGAATAAATTGATTGAACCATCCAAACTATGAAACAGAAATTCGGTTTGATAGACTCTGTTGGATGCCCTGGAAGATAGCGTGAAACATTAGGAAACTTTGCTGAGGAACTCTAAAATAAAAAGTCAGCAATGGGCTAATGCAATTTTTAACAATGTTAGGCTTTCTTAAACAAACATGTATTATCAGAGAATTCATGAGCTAGAAGAATAACACTAGAACAGATCTTCAGAAAGATCTTTGTTTTCTGAACATTAGCAAGTAAACTGGTGGAAAAGAAGTGAACCAACAGATTAAAGTAGTTCTTATTGAGACCTCTATAACTACACTCTGTGAGATTCAGCACCTTTGCCTTGAACTACATTTAGTTTCACCATGTTCCCACCATGCCTGTGTTCCAGAGCTATTCAGGTATCACTCACTGGTTCAGACCATTACCTCTGCATTTTAGGGTAGAGATTATTTGGTAAGCATCAGATTTGCAGTTTCCATTTTAATGTCCTCAAAAAGTAATTTATTTCAGAAGCACAAAAATCAATTTGTGAGCAACGTATAATGAGGGGGACAATAATGGAAACCAGACTACTACTCCAAACTAAAACAGGAATACAGGCTCACATAGTGTAAGTACTTCATTTTTATTTGTCAGTTAAGAGGCGAACTTCACTGAGGGAATAAATTAGAACAAAGCCAATGTACATATGCTGTTATTTAAAAATCTTGCTTTTAGATGCTGGTCAAAGGTGCTGATGAAGCAGAGTAAGTCAGCTGCTGAGGGATAGACCTATGTAGTGTGACTGGTAAGTGTAGGGGATGGTCTCTAACTCCCAGCCTAAGACTCAAGAAAAAATGCTATAGTTCCTCTGAAGGTAAAGGCAAGAGGCCTACCATGCAAAGGGATGCATCAGAGAGTAAGGACAGACAAACTGACCTGAAAGCCATGTTGATGACAATAGTACATTTGGTAGTGCTGAATGGAAGCTTGTAAGTTCCCCATTTAAGTTTCACATGGTACACTACCATAAGATAATAGATAGCTTCAAAGAAAAATAAAAACAGTAATTCACTTGAGAGACTGCACTTGTATTATAAACAAGAGCACACTGCTTGGGCAGCTTTGATAAATGGTAACTAAGCTCTAGCTGTGAAGTCAGCTGTGTATTACAAGGATGAGTGAGTAGTGCGTATGAAAGAAGGAAAGTCAGCCCTGTCCTTACAAACCAGTGGCAAGATTTCAGAGCTCCTAAGTTAGCACACATCCCAAAAATACTCTTTTTCAGAGAACCATATGAGTATAAATCCCCACTGACTACACTTCATTGCTCACATATGATTTTGTTCTTGCTTTAATCTTATATTTTAATCAGTCCCAAATCCTTTTCACCATGTCTTCATCACACATGGTCTAATTCTTACCAAGGCCTGATCCTCCCTCCTTTCTTTCTGCAATTTGCCATATTGGCCTCCAGGACATGACTTTTTCTATGCAGTCAAGCTGGTCTTAACAGTTATCCTTTTTATTGGTTAACCTTTTTGTACAACACTCTGACTAATGCTCAAGGAAAAGTGTACATGGCTTTGGCTTTTGGTTAACAAAACTGATTTAGTTAGTCTTTTTTTTTTTTTTAATTGAAAATGATACCTCCTGACATGCATAGTGCAGACATTTTACACCTCCACCTAGGTAGCTTATGTTCTGTGGTAACAATACAGCTGTCCTGCTCTTGGTGACAGTCATCATCAGAAATTTAATTGAATTATGAAACCCACCTCCTAAATATGCTATGGAAAGAGGGGAGAAGAAGAACACAATGAATTTAAGCTAAAACTTCCAGAAAAATGCTTTTCAGCTCTTTAGAGAAAATAAAAATGCTATGTAGAGCAACTTTTAAAAAGAAGCTGAAATCTAATTTTCCACATAAATCTTTCCATTGCGATGGATAATAACTGACTAGAGAAATAAGATTCAATAGCACTTGGGTTTTCACATGCCTACACTAACGTTTTAAATGCAGCTTTGTTCCTTAATTCACTTAGATAATTTTGAAATGTTTTACTAGATTTTTATGCTGGGATAAAACACTTTTTTAATGAACAGTTTGTTTTCAATGAAATCTAGTCTCTTAAGATTATATTCTACTAAAAAGAAATAAATAAGAGAATGGTAAGAAGCAGATATTTCAAAATACAGTTCTAAAATAAGTGTGTAGACTGATATTCTGCATTTTCTATATATTTTCAGAATTATAATAATCATAACTGTTAAAAAAATAGCCTTTACCTGAAAAGGCATCATGTTTTCAGGAACAGTTTCTCACTGTCAGGTGATATTATTTGGTCCATGCCTTATTCTTGAACACACTGCTGACTTCTGGCTGTACTTCTGAGAACTACATTAATGGCATACAATCACCAATTGAATCAGAAAACTCTTAAGTAAAGTTATTCTGGTTATTAAATTATCAATTTATCATTTTTTTCCAGTTTGGCACAGTTCCATTTGTAATCAATAAACTTCTTTATCAACTGAAGATTCAATACATATCAGTACTTCTGGGCTTTGTCTTATTTTTCATTCCCATATGAAATACGGCTAATAGAATTAGTGAAGCATAACTCTCAGTTCTTAATCTAGGAGGGTTTTTTGTTTTATACACAGAAGATTTCCTTTTATATTCATATTTAATAATGTTCTTTCATAACCTCTTTAATTTCCTGTTCATTTTCACGCAATATGCCATTATAATGTATTTAGTTTTGTTAAAGTGGCTTAAAGTGAGCTTATGTAGAACTGATTAGACACCTGCCTGTCTCCTAGCATATCAAAATTTCCACATTAAAACAAAACTCTCCCAGGGTTCAGTGGCCATTCATAAGTTCTCATTAAAGTAATCTGAAATTGTACTATTTCTTCCAAAGAAGCTATGATATCCCATGGATGTAAACTATGACTTTCTTGATCATGTAAAATCCTGTTGAATATTAGTCCAGAAAATTTTGCATATATATATATGACAGTTGCCTACTATTCAGGCTAATAAACATATTGAAAAGCCAAACACATATTCAGGTCCCACTGATTTAAGCATATAAATATGTACAAGTTTGGATGATTTGCCTTTTTTGAGGGTAGTGGAAGGGAACCTGGAAGGCTCTGAGAGAAAATAAATTTTAAAAAAGTCATCCTTTTGAAGATGAAATAAATAATATAATTTTCTTAAGGTTCTAAAACTTGTGTCTTGGGTGACTAGGATCTCACCATTAGCATGGACTATTCTATCTTCCTTTGTAGAGAACTCTGGATGGATCTTTGCCAATGAAAGTAAAATGTCTGTTCTGCCATCAGATAACTGTCAGACATAACAGCTGAGATCTTGCATTTCTTGCTTAACAACTATGAAATTCTTACTTCCTGCTTTCTTCCACTGAGATCCCATTATTAACTTGGTAAGCATATAAGCGTCTTAGAACTTCCTTTTAAAGTCTACATGAAGAGGAATTTTTTGCAAGCACCTATCTCAAACTAGTTTATCTAGAGAATATAAGTATACATATAAGGTTGATTAATAAACCTCATTAAATGAAGTGGGTGTTCAAGAGGCTAAGTCCTTCTTACAAAGCAGAAAATTCATCTTCCATGGTTCACTCTTTAAGGAAACATAGTGAAAGAAACAATGATCAGGACAGAAGAGAAGACACCCATTTTCAAACCATGAGCAAGATTGTGTCTTCATGGACACATGACACTGAGAAGGGACTACATTGCAGAGTAATAGCCTCAGAAGTCCACTTGCTTCTGGAGTCATGTGCTGAAGTCTTTGCCATTCTCACACAGGACTGCTTTAGTTTGTACAGCTATGGAAACAACGTGGAATAAACTAAATTGCAGAATACAGAGGGAAAGGGTTTGATTCATTCTAGGATATTCAAGTGTGTATTTTGTATAATGAAGAGCATGAAGTTTGCACTAAGTCCTGTAGATAACTAACTACTGACAACCCCTTTTCACCCGTAACAGATGGGGAAACTGTAGATGAGGGAAAACTGGAAAAGGTTACTGGCTAAAAAATTAAAAAACGTACATATTCTGAATTCATTTGCAAACCACAGAGTAACTGACACTTTGTGTATCAGAGTATGCCAAAAGCGAAGCCAGAGAGAAGCCAGTTTATCTCTTTCTTATCAGTGAAGCCAAAAGGAAGCACATTCATGTCAATATATTTAACTTATTACTGTTTTATACATTACCTTTCACTTACATATGTCTGGCAAACTAGTTGTAATAATCATTTTCCGTAGGAAGTAGGTTTATTGTCTATAACCACTAGGCAGTATGTCTACAATACATACAGCAGGAAATTAAAGAGGAAAGAGGCTGTTCCATAGTTCTGAGGCCAAATAACATGGTATGATTCACATCCATGCACCTGAACTCCCTTACCTACCAAACAAGGGTGGTAGCATTCAGATTGCCTATCTCGCTTGGCTCCTGGCCCATGCCAGCGCCTGAAACACATCTGGGCATTGTCTGGGAAAGTGCCAGCTATCCTGGGCTAAAGCGGTGTTGGGGACCACAGTAACAACTTCCCAGTACAAGTAACCATGAACCAAAGCTCATGCCTCTCCCCTGGCCCTGTTTGGCTTACCAATTTAGTAGCTGATTCAGATTAGTTGTAGGGAGGAAGCCAACAGGGAACGGGTAGTTTGGATACACTTACAGTGCCTCTTAACTGTTTCCTGGCCTGAGCTCCCATTTAAACTTCTAAGGAAGAATAAAAAGACTACTGTATATCTAGAAAGCCAATATCTCCCTGACACAAATAATCTGCATATCTATCTTCTTGTCCTGTGTGGCTAGGCTAGCTAGCACATCCAAACAAAATATTCAAAACATTAGTTATGTCTGAATGCATGATAGTAGTAAAGTTACTATACTAGATATCCAACTGGAAAGCTAATCAACGTATATTAGAAGAGAAAGTGTCTTACCAATAATATAAGTGTCCTGGTTTCAGCTGGGATAGAGTTAATTGTCTTCCTAGTAGCTGGTACAGTGCTATGTTTTGAGTTCAGTATGCGAAAAATGTTGATAACACTGATGTTTTCAGTTGTTGCTAAGTAGTGTTTAGTCTAAAGTCAAGGATTTTTCAGCTTCTGATGCCCAGCCAGCGAGAAAGCTGGAGGGGCACAAGAAGTTGGCACAGGACATAGCCAGGGCAGCTGACCCAAAATGTCCAACGGGGTATTCCATACCATGGGACGTCACATCCAGTATAGAAGCTGGAGGGAGTGGGGATGGAAGGAATCACCGCTCGGGGACTAACTGGGTGTTGATGGCAGGTGGTGAGCAATTGCACTGTGCATCATTTGTACATTCCAATCCTTTCATTATTGCTGTTGTCATTTTATTAGTGTTATCATTATCATTATTAGTTTCTTCTTTTCTGTTCTATTAAACCATTCTTATCTCAACCCACGAGTTTTACTTCTTTTCCTGATTTTCTCCCCCATCCCACTGGGTGGGGGGGCGGGGAGTGAGTGAGCGGCAGCGTGGTGCTTAGTTGCTGGCTGGGGTTAAACCACGACAATAATACACAAAGAAAAATCTTTCTTCTCAAGCCTAGAGCAGGCAACAACCACAACTTCAGTCTGATTTAAAGTCTTGAGCAATTTAAGAGTAAAGTTTGAAATGTTTGTTTCATATGCTTACTTTCACTGCAGGCATTAGCACCCATTAATCAGCCTGTACTCTTAAAACAGTTAGTTAAGTCTAGTTAAGAGAAGTAAAATGGTAAAGAAGACTCCTCCTGAAGGTGTTCAGATGTGCTTCTACTTGTCTCAAGTTCACTATACCATATATTCTTTCCTACCTATTTGCTCCAAGGAAAGTATCTACGTACTGTAGCAGTGGAGAGATGGGACCCTTTAACATGCAAAGTTATTAGTTAAAAATGAGCACCTCATTGCAAAGGTGGAATCACTAATAATCTCTCCATCACAGAACACAGATTTCTAGAACCCGTTATTTCTACCACAGTTTGAGATTAAAATAATTTCTAAGGGTGCTGAACAGCTCAAAATATATAAAAAGTGGGGAAAAAACCCTAGTATCTGTCCTTTTATTTTTTGTCTGTTTTACATCAGTAGAGAAAACCACAGAACTTCTTCCATTCCAAATCACTGGACTATAGACTAAGACTAAGAGAAGAGATGGGCTTTCAAAGAACACAGTGCACAATGTACGTGACCCTTTTCTAAAAAGGAAAAAAAAAAAACAAACCTCAGTAGAACATCAAGCATTTTTTGTAGAAATGTTAAAGAGAAAACTGACAAGAAAGATAGTTTGAGACTCAGCACTGTAACCAGCAAGATATTAGTACAGCTGCAGATCATAAAAATTGTAGCTCTGAGCCACTTGCCTTTGTTCTTTTCTACACAGAAGTTTTGAAAATGTTTCCATGGAATTAAAGTTATTTTTGAAAATATTCCTTTATCATAACAGAGCAAGCAATAAGACCATACGGTTAGTCTGTAACTATATCAACCATCAGAAATTTTCCTGTTTTTGTTAAACCACATAACCAGAATTTTCTTCTAAAATATGGGGAAAAGAACCCCATTTTTTATGTGCCAGTGAAAAAATATTACAAGATGGGAAAAGTACCTTTTTAAAAAGTGCTTTTAATGGTATGTTTGCCTTACTTTCTATTCATCATTATTAGTTTCACTCATATTACCTTATATAAAAAGCAGCCACAGTTTTCTTTAAAATGCTTAGGTAACTGAAGTAAAGTATATTTCTCCTTTAATTTTACCCTAGAAAGGGTTTTCTTGGTAAAAAATAGTTATTTCTAATGGTCTCTAAACCTCTGCCACAATGAGCAAGAAGGTAAGATTTACAAGAATCTGCAATTAAAGTGGTTTGATGTCTGTCTGTTCACTAACACTCCTTATCACCATTTCCTTCTGTTAGGAAGACTATGTAAAGCTTAAGTCTCTCCACACACAAAAAAGAAGCCTGTCCCAGCCATTTAATACTGTTTGAATGTAGACTAGTTTTGATGGTTGCCCACTTGTTAGATGTTCTGTAATTTAGGGTGTTGGCAAACTAATTTAACTTGTCTGAAGTGTAAATGGAAAAAGAATTCGGCTAAGCCACATAGTTTGAACAAAGTTTTTCTTATAAATATTTATTTTCTAGTCCAATCTACCATTTGTTAGGAATGGGACTCTCTTCATAGACAGGAAAGAGGACATTAGTCTTCTGAAAGGCAAAATGAGTTGCTGTCCAGTTGGCTGGTCAGGTGTTTGCTTTGATATCTATTCATCAGCTTTTCAATTTTTTCTTTATACACAGTGGTCAAGGTCTACAGACTCTGCAAGCTCTTTCTATAAATTGTCCAAAATTAACTGGGGTGAACTTCTGTTCTGTTTAATGTTTTCTACACTATGAGACAAGCCAATTTAGGATGAGCAATTATACCATGTAATATGTCCAGACAAGCTATGAAATTTTTACACCTGTGCTCTGAAGATTTTCAGGTTAACATCCACTGGGTTTGGGTTAGGCAGACATAGCTAAAATTGTGTCAGAGCTATGCCCTGTAGTGTTAAAAAAAAGGCAGAACATGAGAATTTCTTTCACTATGTAATTATTGTAAGTATCAGATTATTATCTGGAAAGACATTATGGATAAGAATTAAAACAGAAGTTCAGTGTTGCTAATGGGTACACTTAGCAATGTATTAGTTAACTCAGAGACAAAGCATAACAAAGAAGTCTGGCTTCATATTTCACTAAGTCTACTGAACAGCTGAACTTCTGCTAGACTTTTCTCTTTTGATACATCTTAATTCTTCTAAAAGTTAAAATTAAGTAATAGCTCAAGAATTGTCAAGTGGCTACAGTAGGAAGTATTTAGCCAGTATTTGTTAAGACTGGTGTAGTTTTCTAGTAAGAAAACCCTAAAACTGTCAATACATAAAAGGTAACAGATTCCACAGAAGAGTGTTATTTAGAAAAAGCTAACACTCAATATTTTCAAATAGAAAATTAAGTGTCAGGAATAAATACATTTTAAGAATGTTGTTAGAAGTTATTGAAATAACTAAAAATTCTATTAAATATTAATTATTCCATAATTATTTACAAGGCAAAAGCTAGATATGCACAAACATGTTTTAGTCTTTGACAGTATATCATATGTTAGTAGGGATTAAAGTGATAAAATATACACTTAAAACTGGCATTTCAAAGGATGCAAATGTTGAAGTCTATTTCATAGACAGCCTTAACTTTTACAAACCCTGTGCAATGCCCAGTTGGTAAAGTACAGTACTGGAAAGTAACTTGAGAAATTTGCAACAAAATGTGGAAGTAGTGCACATACCACTGCAGGAAGCACTGTCTTTCAAGATGGGTCTTGCAGATGTACTACATTACAGTGAATCACAGGAGTTTTAACTAGTGGATTAGCAGTTGGCTGTCAGGGGCTTAAAGTCTATTCAAACAAGATATTGATTAACTGGGAGAAAAGGACAAGCCATGAGGAAAAACTAATCTAGAAGTATTTAAAAGTAGATATGTGAATATTTAACTGTTGACCATTTCACAGCTAATGGTCAAAGGAATCTGCAAAAGGTGCTTACAGACTATAAGGACTTGAAAAGGAAAATAATCTGTTATCATAGCAGGAATTTTCACCTTAATAAATTATGCAGAAATACCATTAACGATTTATGTAAAACCTAAATGAGAGAAGGAAGAGGTGTAGCTGAAGGAAAATTTCTTTGCCTAAAATCTGACCAGCAAGCTTTATCATTTTGATTTTAGGAGAAATCACACAGAAACTTTTCAGCTATTACACAGAATTTTCCAGTAAGAGAGAGATGGACATAGTAGAAAAGGTCCAGTGAAGGGACAGGAAGATGATGAAGGAATTGGTGCATCACTCATATGAGGAAAAGTTGAGAGGGCTGGGGCTGTATAACATGGAGAAGAAAAGGCTCCAGGGGGATCTCATCCATCTATATAGATACCTGGAGGGAGAGCATACAGAAGATGGAGCCAGACACTACTTAGTGGTACCCTGTTGAGAGAGACTGAATGGTCATCTTGAGCCATTTGTCTCAAAGATTGTTTGCTGTGAGAGACTGAACTGTGATCTCAAGCCATTTGTCTCTGGGATGGCTTGTTTAAGCAGGACACTCCTCTGTCCAAAAGGACTATTACCAGGCCACTGAGGCATCCAGGGGAGGAGATGGGCTGGAGCCAGTGAAGCATGCAGGAATGTGGAGACTACCATTGTCATAGAAACCGTAGTCTTTGAGATAATGTACTGGGCTTTGATGTTGATCACACGAAGGTGTGTAATAGACAAAACCTGCAGTGTGTGAACAGTGCGTGAACAGTACATATGTGCATGCATCGGACTACGCCCCATAAAAAAACATGGAGACAAGCCGTGGTGTGCACTCATCACCTAAGAATTGCAGACTGAGGACCAACTGAGGATGCCGCTAGTTCCATAGCGGTGACTATTCTTGCAACTCTATCCTGACTGCTTGCTTGATTTCTGCCTTTTTCTTCCATTCTACCCTATCGCTACTATTTTCTACTTTTGATACTTCTGATAATAAAAGCTGTTTTGGGTATACGGCGTTTGACCTCATTTGTATCTTAATCTCACTCTTGGGATCATATCAAAACCTTCCCCAACATTGGATTGGGACACCTGTGACAAGAGAACAGGCAATGGGAACAAACAGAAACACAGGTAAATCCAATTAAGCATATAAAAGACTGCTTTACTGTGGGGTGGTAAAACACTGGCATGGATTTCCCTGAGAGGTTGTGGAGTCAACATCCTTGGAGATATTAAAAACCCAAGTGAACACAACCCTGACAACCCTGCTGCAGCTGACCCTGCAGAAAGGAGGGAGCCTGGACTAGCTGATCTCTAGAGGTTCCTGCCAACCTCATCCATTCTGTGATTCTGTATTATTTTCAAAAGAATATGTGTGCTTTAGGCGGCAAGAATATACAGAACTAACATTTACTCTGAGCATGTTGACAAAGGCTGACTAGAGAAATATCAATGATTTTTGTTCATATGTAGGATAATGAATGACGAGTATATCAGGAGGCTATTCGAATATATTGAGAAAAATCTTAGCATCTCAAGGACAACTTTTCATCGACCTACCTGTGAATACAGCACTGTAAATTGTTACATTATATTGAATTGGAAACTAGCAACACTGGCTACTACATTCCATTGTTTAAGAGGTGTGAGATGTGCAAGTAAGAGGTTTTTGTCTGCAGGCACTGATTTTCAGAATTACAATCACTGGTGTGCTGAAGGATAATTATTTATAATAAAGGGCAGGAATCATCATATTGGTCATGTATCTCCTATATGACCTATTCTGTCTCACACAGCATGTTTTCATGTGCCAAATATTAAATGCAATGACCTGGAAAGGTTGCTTACAGTCTATCAATGACAGTAATTTATCCCTACAACATGTTTTCATTGTCCTAATAATCAAAATGACAAGGATAAGTGGTTATACATACAGTACATTAACATACTTTGGTATCATCTCTTATGAACTGCCAGAGATTTGCAAGCCTCTATCAGATGATGTACACAACTCCCAAGGATGCCATGTGCTTATGGGTAAGCATGTGGTCAAGCATGTAGCTGCTTTTGAGCATTAAGTCTCTGCAACATCTCCAGTGCAGCACCATGCAGCAATACCTGAGGATGTCCTGTACGAGCTGGAATGCCTATATTGCATACTACCAGTCACATGATAACCCCATATATGAGAAACTGAAATAATTAACTCTTGTGTTTGTACATGGCTGTGTAGCTTCTGGCTCTAAACCCTATTCTTTGGGAACTGTAGCTTAGGTATCTCTACCCAGCCTGCAGACAATGTAAGAGGAACAAAAATGTTGTGAGGCACAAGAGGTGGAGAAGGGTTTGTTGAGAAGGTCCGTCAGTCAGCAGATATGGCTTTGACAGTTGTTTGGACAACATTCAGAGTTTTCATCAATGAATAAAACAGCCTTTAAGAACAAAGGTGGAAAAAGACCCACATTCAGCTAAATGTCAAAATTGCCATTCCTGCTTGGGAGTGTCCCAGGTAGTTCTTTCTTAGGCTGGAGGGTTTGAGGAGGAAGAGTACTCCAGGAATCATAACAAGAAGCAATCTGGACAAGACCCTGCCAAACTTGATTCCTTCCCCCTTGAGTTCTACAGAGTCACTCAACAGTATCCCAGCTTTGACATAAACAATATTTGATGGAGCTATTTAAATTATCTTTACTTTTATGTAAATAAAAAATATTAATTTATTAAAATATTATTATTTATAATACATAGCATTATATTTTGTCTTATAAGATATTACTCTAAGCTAATAATTATGTCATTGATTACAAAATTAATAATTTACATAGAATTGTATTTACACTATTATATTTAAATTATTTAAATTTTCTGTATAAACATATCTGAAAGAATTGTTAGTGAAAGGGAGAAATATAGTGAGAAGAGATTTACCAAATAAGGTTAAAGAAGTGTCAGCTTCATACTGCTGAAAAGAAAAATGAACTACAGAGGAGAGCTTAAATTCTGAAAGAAACAGTGCTTGCCAGATCTTTGGGAGACAGGTGTGGAAAAGGGGAAGAGGCAGAAACGTGGAGGACTGTATTTTACTCCCAGCTGTCATGGAGGAATATACAGACAAAATGTAGAGAATTGTCTAGAAATATAGTTCTCCTCTTCCTCCATCTACTTCAGCCTAGCTTACCATCTGAAGGAATGATCTAGCCTCTATGAAAGTACATTTATTGGATCCCACTGTTAGCTCCATTAGAAAACTCTTGACTTTTTTTTTTTTTTTTTTAAATAAGAAGAACTAATATTTTTAAAAAATGAAATAGTTCCATGGGAATTCCCATACAGAGCTCAGGCTCACTTGCTGCAGGACTGTCATAACCCCCTATCATGATTCCACTGCATTGACTGAGAGTTTCACCCTATTGCAAAAAACTGTATAGTAGATACATGTGAACCTTACTGTATTGAAATGTAGTTTTACTATTTTAAAGAAAGACTTATCTAGAATTTTTTCATAAAAAGATTCCTCTATTAAACATTCAACAGCCAAATGGAAGATTGACTCACTATTTTTTGTAATTTTCAGACTATCCTTTATTGCTTTTGCCTTTTTTCCTCCAAAATGTGTTTATTCAACACTTTCCCTGTGTAAATAAGTTAAAATCTATCACAAAGTAGCCCTTCATTAACTGAACTAGAAGAAAAAGAAAGGAAATCTAGAGAGAAAAAAACTCTAATTTGGGACAGAAATGAAAGCCATTTGCTTTATTAGCGTCATTTCTTTGTCACTTTTAGGTTGAAGATGTTCCTCCTAGATGGGAGGCCAGTTAAAGAAAACAAAAGAACCTTTAACGAAAAAAAGGTCTTCAATACTCCATCTACAGATATGAGAAGGTAACTAAAAACTATGGATCTCAATTTTCTATTTAATCTTTGAAGCATTTTCTCTTGCTAAAACTGCAACAGAAGTCAAAATGGTATCACTGTCTTTTACTAGGCTGGCTCTAAATAAAATACAGAGTTTTTCTCTGAAGAGCTGGTTGTATTAGCAAAATGAGACTCTGTTTTCTATACAGAACTGTAAAACCTTGTTGCATATTAAATTATTTAAAATAGAGAGGCCTTTCGATGCATATTTTGTGGCTTACTTGTTGTCGTGGTTTAAGCCCAACCAGCAGCAAAGTACCACAAAGCCACTCGTTCACTCATCCCCCCTTGGTGGGATGGGGAAGAGGAAATATAATGAAAAGCTCATGGGTCAAGACAAGGACAGGGAGGCATCACTCACCAATTATGGTCACGGGCAAAAACAAGACTCAACTTGGGGAAAAACCAAAATTAATTTATTACCAATTAAATCAGAGTAGGATAACGAGAAATAAAACCAAATCTTAAAAAACACCTTCCCCCCACCCCTCCCTCCTTCCCAGGCTCAGCTCCACTCCTGATTGTCTTCACCACCTCCCCCCTAGCAGCACAGGGGAATGGGGAATGGGGGTTGGGGTCAGTTCATCACATGTTGTCTCTGCCGCTCCTTCCTCCTCAGGGGGAGGACTCCTCACACTCTTCCCTGCTTCAGCGTGGGCTCCCTCCCACGGGAGACAGTCCTCCATAAACTTTTTCAACATGGGTCCTTCCCACGGGCTGTAGCCCTTCACAAACTGCTCCAGCGTGGGTCCTTTCTGTGGGCTGCAGTCCTTCAGGCACACACTGCTCCAGCGTGGGCTTTCCCATGGAGTCACGGCCATCTTCGGGGGCAACCCCCTTGCTCCGGCATCAAATCCTCCCTAGGCTCCAGGTGGGCATCGGCTCCCCTGCTCCCCTCCATGGGCTGGGGGGGGACAGCCTGCCATCTCACCACGGGCTGCAGGGGCATCCCCTCCTCTGGTGCACCTCCTCCCTCTCCCTCTTCACTGACCTTACTGTCTGCAGAAGGGTTTCTTTCACATCCCACTCCTCTCTCCACTGCAGGTTTCCTCTGTTAAATACATTATCCCAGAGGCGCTACCATTGTCACTGATCAGCTCGGCCTTGGCCAGAGGTGGGTCCAACTTTGAGCCGAGGAAGCTTCTAGCATCTTCTCACACCTGTAGCCCCTCCCCCACTATCAAAACCCCATCACACAAACCCAATACTGTTGTTTATTTATATGCATGCACATTTACTCAACTTGACAAAAGGCCATTCAGTTCCTATTTAACTAGAACACAGGGAAGAAACCCTGGGGAAAAAAAAGAAGCATGGATTAAGCCAGACCCATAAATTAAGCTAGACAAAATAAAAGTGAAGATATGATTGGGGTGAAGATCAATGACATTTGCTGGTCCCCCAAACCTAGTATGGATATCAACTGGCAAGCACCTGGATCACAGCACATGGCTGCCCAAGGTACCTGCATGGGTTCGAGATTGTGATAGCTTAAGTATCTGCATCCAAAGCATATTTATCTGCTGATAATTAGATGCTGACTGCACATAATTCTCACTACTGTTAGTAAAAGAAAATTAGGTCATCTATTATTAGCAGAATATACAGCTAACTATTTTGATAATGAGAAATAACAAAGTTGATAGTAACATTAAAATAATCTTTAGGTATTCCACTATAAAGGCATAATTTGCTGTCTAATTCAGTATGCATATTTACAGTTATATATTAAGAACTCTAGAGGATTTTAGCTCCTGCCAGAATAATTGAATGCCAAGCATCTGCCAGCAACCAAATCTGTTAGAAAGCCTCTTAAATAGCCCAGGAATAGAAGAAGGTAACATAACACTGTACTAATAAGTCTAATCCAGAGGAAGGAAAGGGAATAAAACAGCAACAATCAATTTTGTTTGATTAAAATTTTTCAATTTACAAATAATACAAAGGTTATAATTCTGTTTTCATTTATACTTGGTGGCAAGCTTCATAAAATACTCTAAAACAGGATAGATGTCATTCATTAATTACTGAGTGCCAACCAAAATAATTCTGCCATAGAACTACTTTACCTAACAAAGACATATAAATTATGTGAATCTCATACAGTCCTTGATGACAACCTTTGCACTTTAATTTCCTTTACATATGATTAAAGAGTGGCAAAAAAATCCCAAATGGTGTTCTGTTAGTAGCTTTTAAGGAGACATTTTTATTTGCAAACTCCTTGCATCTCCATTCAAGGTATTTAAAAAAACACTTGAGAAAAATAATTAAAACACGTTTACGAAAAAAATAATTTAAAGAGTCTAATACTTTCATTCAGAGTTCCCTTTTCAAAGCTATTTCTCATTGGAAATGAAAAGTATTTCTCATTGTAAATAATATCTCAGTGCAGAGTGTGCTCTCCTTTTTTACCTTTAATTGAATCCATTTTGGTCTGAACATTTTAATCCCTAAAATACAGAGGTTTTTTCTTAGTATCAAGTACAAGTATGTACATCCTAAACGTGACCTCTTAAGATAAAGTGAAATGCTTCAAGCTTACTATCCATGTGAGGGGCAGATCTCATATGACCACGGGATGACAGCACTTCAAATGGAGGTTCTTTAACTCCACCTACCATAAGTGGTCAAAGCAAGCACCTTGTAGAATGAAATCTTTTAGTCTCTCACCATTACCTACCAGTACAATCTGCAGCAACTTCCACTGCTCAGGTACTTCCTTCACTTAAAACAGGACTGACTATATATTATGACAATAGACATTAGCTAGAGAAGTCTGACACATAGCACCTTTTAAGTTGTGAGTCTGATAAAATGAGAACTAGTTGTATGGGACTCAGAGATTTCTTGTGATCTGTTCAAGCACAAATTAATTCCCCTTTAGGTGAAAAATGTATCAAAACTTTCTCCCAGCACACATTCCCAGTACAGAGGCCACTTAGCATCATGCTTTTATCTTTTTCCTTCTGCTGCTACACAGCTCTTTCACAAAATGCAACACTGTTTTCAGGAAAGCAATCAATCTGTTATTCATCAAAATACCTCAAAATTAAAAACATAAAACTAACAACCAAGCACATATCATTATTGTTTAAAACAGTAGAATAGCAGGCCAGCATTGTATAAACAAGCCAGTGATAGATCTTACTTCTCAAGTCAAGCATGGGTTAAATGGACAGAAAAACACAGTTTCCTGAAACTGCGTCCAATCTCTGAACTAAAGTACACAATCCTTTTACTGGTGAGTTATACTGGTGAGTGTATCCTGCACTTTGAATCTTTGCGTTTAGAACAGAGTTCCTGTTTGCCCAGAGCAAAAGAACCTGCACCAAATTAGGTGCATACTGCAGAGAATGATGTTTCTAAAAAAAAAATAAAAAAAGATACAGACCATGGAAGACAAGATAATTTAACCAGGCTGGGGCAAACAAGCACCTCTGAGGTTGGAAATGACTGGTTATTGAACCGAGAAACAAAAGTAGTCTCCCATCAATAAAGTTTTCATGGAAAATCAAATATTTTCACATCTTATCTGTTAACAACCCCAAGGAAGATAATATACATAAAACACAACAAGCACTTGTGAAAACTGAACAAAATTTGGGATTTCATTATACCATTAGTGATTGGTCTATAGGAAAAAAGATATCTCCTTTGTTAACTGGAGCCAAAACAGTGGAGCTTCACAGTATAACAAGACATTTATTTGAATTTCAGGGCATCAAATACTTAAAACACAAGGCTTTACAACATGGTATACCTGTATCCTATTCATTGCTTAGGTATGGGTGCTTTTAATCTGAACAAGTCTGTAAAAAAAAGCTTATTGAGCAAATACATGCAATCAATAAAATGAGCCCCTGAAGCATAATATCCTCTGAGATATTGCTTGCTCTCATCATAAGGAGCGAAATAATCCATATTTGTGGATACCATGTTGCATCAAGTCTCTATGGCTTTACTTGTTCCTGGTCTCTCAGAGAACAGAGAACTGGAAAAGTTCTGTCAGAGGGCCAAATTGCTGACAGAGCCAAATGCTAGGAAAACACATCTCAGACTGCTGTCATAGCTACCAGAATGTATTTTCCTTTATATACACTAATGCTTTCTGAAAAAACATTGTCGTGGTTTAACCCCAGCCAGCAACTAAGCACCACGCTGCTGTTCACTCACTTTCCCCGCCCTAGTGGGATGGTGGAGAAAATCGGGAAAGAAGTAAAACTCGTGGGTTGAGATAAGAACAGTTTAATAGAACAGAAAAGAAGAAACTAATAATGATAATAACGACAATAATAAAATGACAACAGCAATAATAAAAGGATTGGAATGTACAAATGATGCACAGTGCAATTGCTCACCACCCGCCATCAACACCCAGTTAGTCCCCGAGCGGTGATTCCCTGCCCCCACTCCCCAGTTCCTACACTAGATGTGACGTCCCATGGTATGGAATACCCCGTTGGACATTTTGGGTCAGCTGCCCTGGCTGTGTCCTGTGCCAACTTCTTGTGCCCCTCCAGCTTTCTCGCTGGCTGGGCATCAGAAGCTGAAAAATCCTTGACTTTAGACTAAACACTACTTAGCAACAACTGAAAACATCAGTGTTATCAACATTTTTCGCATACTGAACTCAAAACATAGCACTGTACCAGCTACTAGGAAGACAATTAACTCTATCCCAGCTGAAACCAGGACAACATATTCAACATGGTCAGAAATCTCTGCTGGGCTTCACATCTCACTGGAGGAGCAATAAGTGGAAGGACATGCTACAGCTGGTGTATATGCTAAATGTATTGGCATCAGAAACTGCCACAGCTCAGTGGTGGCATCACATTATCACTGTATTCAAGAATGCACAGTAGCAGTCACCTTCCAGTGATCTGATCCAAAAGACTAAGTCAGCAATACAGAGTAGTTTTGTGATGACAAGGCAGGAACGGATAGTAGTTAAAATTCTGTCCTATTAAAACAGTGGCATCTATTTGAGGAAAAAAATCTAGAATTCACCTTCATCTCTCTGCTGATATAATGATGTAGAAGTTAACATTAAAATAAACAAGGAAAATTCTGATTCCTGGCTTAAGTATAAAAATAAAACATATTACTTGGCAGCTCTAAAAGTGCAGAAAATCAAAATGCTTTCTTTTTCCTTCTTATTTGAAGATAGAGACTTCACATACTCAGTAGTACTGCAGGGTATGAAAAGCTATGTTATCTTAATGCAAAGCGTCAAGTTCATCATGTGAATATGAACTTTTGTCAAGCTGAGAATGGGATTAAACCATAGAGATATCAGTGAAAAATACTTTGTTTAGATATATAGGCCATAGATTTAATTCACTGAAATATCTTGCACAAAACATTGTTTACAACTACAAAGCATGTACAGTCCAGAAATCCCGAAAAGAGGAAGTCAGCATCATGGCTTTATAGTTGAACAAAAATATCTGGAGAGTTACAGTGTTAATGCCCTCATCAGCTGAAAATCACTGCAGCAGTGAAAAACTCATCCAGCAATGTCAAATCTGGGATCTGATAACCTCCTCTATTCTCCCAATCTTTGCTTCTTGTTTCAAACAACAACAAAAGTCATTGTGACCACTCACTACAACAGCAATGTTTTAATAAAACTGAAACAGCCAGACTCAGAAAGCTAGCTTGGCTTTTAACCAGCCTCTAAAATATCTAGTATCTTCACAGAAGACCACCCATACAGTGGAGATGCAAAAGGCAGGATATTGGACATAATATGTAGGGCTCATTTAATTAGGTCATCTCTATTTGAGAGCAGTAAGATAAATATCAATTAAAAGAAACTTTAAGTTAATTCATGGTCTGTTTTCTGCCACCATTATGAAAACGTATTTCAAGATGCAGAACCTATGTTGTATATCGAGTCATATCACTTCCACTTTATATGCATTAACACTGGATAATCCTGTTTTTCTTGTACTCTTCATTAGTCAACATAAGATTTTATTTTAATTGGTTTGGGATTAAAGGACACTTTTTCCAGATTTGAGCACTGAAAGTTACTGCATACAAATTCCTTTAGTATTGTCCCAGACTGTCAATTCCATCATTCATATTAAAGGAAATTTATTTTTTTAGGAAAGGATTTGAATGAAAAAAAAAAAAAAAGCTTTAAAATGCTCTTCTCTATCCTTCTTTCTCAGGACTGGAACAGACAAGCCAGAACAAACATTTTTGTACATGATGTTAGCATTTAAATAGCCAAACAATTTTTTTTTGAGATAGCAACTTCCTTCTGCTTTCTGTTGAATTTAATTCATACTCACGCAAAGGTCAGTGTCAAGCCTTCCTACCAATGAATCTGAGGGATAGAAAGGTCTGTAAAACTATTGTTGAAAACTGCTCTGGTCAGCAGCAAATCTAGGGCTAATATTTTGGAAGACATCAAGAACAGGCCCTAGAGATGATTAACCAGTTACACCAAATTGATGGTTCTAATACTTCAGACAAAGAGCTGATATCATAGGCCCATGGGCTGGAGCAGCATATAGGTAATCACGGGCTTCATTCTGGTGAATTTTACCCTCCCTGTTTCTGCACATCTCACAAAGAAAGAATCTAAATATACCTCGCCTGGCCATTTCTTGGCAACATTTCTGTGCTGTACTATTGGAAGTTCCCTCCAGAACCATTAAGTGTAGCTGGATTTTCAGGATCTTGGTTCACAGAGCAGATTACGTGAGTGTCACCCTATGCATTCCATTGCCCATCAAATCAGTTAATATCCAGTACAGAGCTGGCTTGAGTCTTCTCAATATTCCACTGTCTTTTGACCTGGCTTTTTCCAGTCTCTGCATGATGAAGCAGATGGTTAAAATAGGTCCTGGTTAAATGCTCCAACTGCTTTCATAGAATTCTGCTCTCATTGATTTATTTTACTTGAGAAGTGAAATCTGAAAAGGAAATAATCATATAGTCCATACCATACCATACCACTGCCTATATGTCTGTAATACAGTTACAGTTTAGAAGAGTTGGCTGAAATTCAGGTATTGTATTTGAGGGAAAAAAGGGATATATTTTGGAAAGTGTTTCAGTTTTGATCTGGAAGAAAAACATATATGATGTTAGTGTTTGCTACAAAGGATAATCTGAGAACATTTCCCAGCAGATACTTAATTTTATATTTTAAAAATAAACATTCTAAATTTAAATGTGATTTCAAAGGTACTGGTGTGCTTTACATTTGTTCTATTTTAAAATTAAAGGGAGAATTACTTTCCAGAATCAACTGGAACATTTTTCCCTGGCCATCTACTGCCTGTTTAGAAAAACACTTTAAGCAAGAAAACATAATGATTATTTTATGTACCTGTTGTTTAGTCAGTAATAAACATTAGCTAAATATACACAGAATATACACACCGAATAGAAATACATGTCTGGCTACACTATCATACAACATGAAATATTGAGAAGGATATTATTGCTACTAATTTGTCATGTCTTGTATTCTCCCATATTCATTCACTTTTTTTGATTTCAACTGCATCAACATTCAAAAACAAATTTCAAACATTTCCAAAATGAAAAGTTTTGAAATAAAAAAGAAATTATTTTAGAAATAGTTTACCATCTCTTATAATCAATATTGTAAAACTATTTTACACAGAAATTTCTTTCCTGAGTGCTTTAAACTAGAACTTTCCAAATAGCCCTCCTCTATTCTACCTTGTCAGCATAATCACTGTGTTTTTCCACAGAATTGCAGAATGAAATGATAGAAAATACCTTTTGTCCAGTCCACACATTGTCAATAGCAGACTGTTCATTATTAATTTCCAGCTTTTTCATAAAGGCTGGAAATCTCGATATTCCTATCCCCAGTGTTTAGACCCTCTCCCTTGTTCAAATTTTACTTTTTGAGCTCTTTTCTTGTTTTCTCTGACTTTCTCTTCAACTTGTTTCTCTACACCATTTCTTATATTGCTGCTTTCTACTTTTACTGTAGCCTTATCCATGCAGTATTAATGTCTTTCATAGTCATTCATCCTCCTGAAGACCTCTGCTTTTATTTCTAGCTATCTCGCCTGCTTGCTCTCTAATTGTTAAACATACATCACATTGAAAATTCTAATTTTCCTGTTTTTTCACAAATGAATACACAATGTACATCTGACAGTCTGTTTCATTTAAGAAAATGCTGCATAGAAAGGTCATATAAAAACAAATCTTGATGACATAACTGGAACAATTACTTCTACTGTACCACATGCAGTTGCTTAAGGTTGTAAAATATTAAGGGCTACAAAATTCCGATATCTGTGCAGTGTGCAATTGATCGTGAGGGGGCAGGAACCAGCACTTTTCAGCCTTCCTAGGACAAGAAGAGCCCCAAAGCTAGCAAAATGGAGCATACATATTTAGATTTGCTAAATATCATACAGTATACTGAGATGGCCTGTGGATTCAAATGCTTCATCTCCCTTAAAGTACTTTCCCTTGACTCTTGCTGTTCACTGCTGTCAAGTACTGCCTTTTGAGAGACTGTTATTGCACACCATAGAAAACAGCCTATCTGGACCTTGAAACACATTGTTTATAAAACCTGAGAGTAAGCAGTGGTAACAAAGATTTTTAAGTGAAAGAAAATACGTGTTTTATACACTCTCTAGTAATATAGAGATCTCTTTCAAATCAGCTTCTGAATTCGCTTCTAAAATTTACAACACACTAGGTAGAACATACCATGTTGTAACATAGCAAAAATCACTGAGCAGGCATTCTCCTGTATTAATGGGTTTCAGGTCCATATTATCAAGACACAGAAACTTCCTTGGACTATGGCAGAGGAATCTGTTGAGACACTCCATCATTTTGCCATGTTACCTTGTAAGTCAAGTCCCACATGCTACCTTTTTTCCTAGTTATGCCAAGCAGAAGGACAGATAATTCAAGAGACGTCTCTCCTTGGAGAAAGGAATTCAGTTAGATATTTGTAGCTGATTTAGCCCACACAAACCAAGTTATAAATCTAGCTTTCAAGTTCTGCAGTTGCTTTCTGGAGTATATTCTTTGATTTAGAAATTGAATTAATTGATTTGGGGGTTAAAAATATGCCTCCTTCCTTCATGGCATGTGATGGTTGTTTAAATGACAGAAACAATTTCAGTATTCCTTCCATTCTGCAGGAAATGTGGAGAGTATGCAAAATTAAAAAAAATATTTAATTTAGAAATATAAATTAGGTCTCCCAGTTCAATAAAAACCATAGTTAAATCTTTTAATGATTCTAGCAGATACATTCTGGTCTTTTAAATTTCTGTCTCCTTTCCTTCCCCTTAGCAAAAGAAAAAAGCAACATGTAAATTGCAAGGAAGACAGAAAAGGTCCTTGTACTTAGTTGAGAAGTAAATATTCAAAAAATCATACAGAAAGGAACTCTAAGCAATTATCAAAAAAGCCTAACTGGACATTTTGTAGTCTTTGTAACTACAAATAAAGCTCTTCAAATGTGTTTGAAAGTTTCTGGGGTTTTAGTAGATCTTGCAATATTTCAGTTTTTAATTTCAATGCAGCAAATAAGCTTGTCTTCTAATATTACTTAAATGTCACTGTATGCAGTATACATAGACTCATAGTAAATTCATTTTAAAATCAAAGACATATTATTATTTTAAACTCAGAATAGAAAGTAACATCCCTCATTCCTACTCCAAGGTAAAACAAACAAACAACACAACTGTGCACTATACAGCATGCTTGCCTTACTTTTACATGGTCCCTAAACCACTTTTTTTCTGTTCCTGAGATGAATGAACACTGTGTTGTTTTTAGTAAAAGTGCATGCTTCAAACAAAGTAAACAAACAAAAAAAAGAGATGCAGAAAATATCATTAAGGTCATGTGACACTTCGTCATGTGTTTAAAATGGCACTTTTAGGTGATTAGTGAGAACCCAGGATTGGAAGTTTAGTATAACAAAAGGTAGATTAAGGAATACTTTGAAAGGATCACTAGCAAAGGAGGAAGATGGAAGGAATCTGGAAGTCTCTGTGTGAAGTTGCTGGTCACTTTGGAACAAGTTTCATATAACATATATACAGTTCTGTCTGAAGCACAAAGCACATTGCAATATAAACAAGTTTTAGATCTTTACAGATCTAGGCTACACAAGTTTGCAATGGTGTTCATACAAATTACGCTTATAAAGGTTTCACTATAAATAGGCTTAAGTGTTTTAGTTTAGTGGATGCTGCAACAATAATCACCTAAATTATTCTCTTAGTTCATTCCTTGTTAGGAAAAACACATGTATTATTTACTGTATTGTTGAACTTAAAATCCTGAAGAAGCTGCATGAGATGTTGCTGTCCTGTACCCATACTTTTATTATCAGTTCCAGTATTATGTCATTGAACCCAGCTTGCAGGAGTATATGAACCTGAGTCTTGCCATAACAAAGAAAATATAAGAAATTTGTGGTATTCTGTACTACCATAGACTATAATAACATGCATGACAAACAATAACTAACCTACGCCAAAGGCTGAATGTAGCAATAAGAATTAAGAAAAACAGCAGGCAGTGATCAGGTTGCAACGTAATACAGGAGAAGAAGACATGCTTTAGAAATATACCTAAAGAACATTTTCAGGAAGCATTTCAGCACTGGATCTGCTTTAACAGATTTGTCAAGAATGGCTTCTTTTTCACAAACTTTGTTAATCTGCTAAGAGGACAGTAGTAGAGGAACCATGATTTTCAGAATGCTGTTGTCCTGATCCAATGTACAGGAAGGTTTTGATATGATCTCAAGAGTGAGATTAAGACACAAATGAGGTCAAATGCTGTATACCCAAAACAGCTTTTACTATCAAAAGTAGAAAACAGTAGCAATAAGGCAGAATGGAAGAAAGGGCAGAAATCAAGCAAGCAGTTGGGTTAGAGTTCCAAGGAGAGTCACCACCATGGATCCAGCGGCTTGCCGTTGGTCCTCAGTCTTCAGTTCTCCGGTGACTGGTGCACACCATGGCTTGTCTCCATGTTTTTTAATAGGGCATAGTTTGATGATGCATGCACATACATACTGTTCATACACTGTTCACACGCTGCAGGTTTCATCTATCACACGACCTTTGTGTGATAAACACCAGAAACCAGTACATTATCTCGAAGACTACAGTTTCCATGAGAATGGTAGTCTCCGCATTCTCCACTGGCTCCAGCTTGTCTCCTCCCCTGGATGCCTCAGTGGCCTGGTAATTGTCCTTTTGGACAGAGGAGTGCCCTGCTTAAACAAGTCATCTCTGGGATAAGGGTCTCCTCACAGCAAACAATCCTTGAGAGGAATGGCTTGAGATGACAGTCCAGTCTCTCACAACAAACAATCTTTGAGACAAACAACTTGAGATAACAATTCAGTCTCTCACAGCTGTTTAGGGTTAATTGCTACTTAAAGCACTTTAACAGGAATTTGGCCACCCCTCCCTGCAACAATAAAACAACATTACAGGTTTGGTGTGTCCCGTCCCGTCCCGTCCCCCCCCACCCCGAGATTATTTGAAATAACATGTAAAGAAACAAACTTATGTAAAACCTAAAGTTTTGCAGCTACATCATGTCAAGGCATTATGGTAAAAGATACCCAAGCATGTTTTTAACTCCAAGAGATGGCTCCACTTATGCACTTTTGTTCCTTGAATCACAAGTTCTGTTATGTACATAATTTTTATATAATTATTTTTATATAATTTATAATATAATATATTTTTATATAGATGTTTGCCTCTTATTCAAGTTTCTTCAACTCTTTTCAACTACCAATAATTCTGTCTTGACCTAAATTTTCTTTACAAAAATTTTAAGTTACCACACTGAAAAAAATCCCCAACCCCAACACAAAAACTAGTAGTGGAGGTTGCATAAAATTTTAAAACCAGAATTAAATTGATTTATAGTGATAAGTATAAATCTCACTATGTCTAGATGGTGGTTGTGTTCACAATCAGTTCACCTATCATAATGGTTTAGTGTGCTGATCAACCTTTTTTCTGCTAAATTACTTTTTACCCTTTACTATGTTGAGAGGCATCCCAAGAAACCATTGGTTTCTCTTATACTAGAATAACTTATTTCAGGCACTCAGTTCTGCAACTCATGACAACACAATTCCACACAGAGCGCTAAACGTTCTGACTCATTTGTCAGTTCAAATTGTGCTGGCATTTCCAACGTTCCTAAATTGATTGGTTTGGCCTTTTACCTCTGTATTGAGAAACATTAAATGAACTTTTCTTTTCTTTTTCTAAACAAAATTGAGTTTCAGGTAGACCTCTCCTAGTTTCTTGTTTCTAGGTCTGTACTAAGTTAAGTAGCTTAACACAGTGCCTCTAGTCCATGTAGTAGTCGATAATATCAAAGGTAAAACCTATTCCTAGGTACAGAGGAAACAGAAAGATGGCACTTGTTTCACTTAAAATGTTCAGGTCACATTAAGGTTACTTTTCTTAGGGCAGGATGAACCTCACTCTTCATTTTCAGTACCAATTATAAACAGATGTTATTTATCTTGGTCTAGATGTCTTACTTTTAACTATGCACTGGAACCTACTTCTTAGTATGACTTAAAAGTGACAAGCAATGTTAGCAACCAATATCACATAACTAACTATGGAATGTGAAGAAGTTCATTAAAAAACAAGAGGAAGGAAGTCAATGAAAAGGATTAAACCTTTGCAGGTGGCAAAGAAACCCTGGAGGTTGTAAACAAACTCTTAACAGAGAATGTATTTAAAAAAAAAAAAAAATCTAACACAGCTAGAATCAAGAAAAGAGAGGTTATTAAAAGCAGTCTTGATAAAACCTTGAGTTGTGGTCAAATGAGAAAAGTGGTAAGATCATTAACTTTGGTAGGCTAATTGCAAAAAATGCAAACTCTTTTTTGGCTTGTTGAATTGCAAAGGTCATTAAAGTTAATAATCCTGTTTATATCATCGTCAGGAATGCTGATATTGGTCTAGAAGGCTGATGGGTAACTAAGATTTGAAAAGACTGATCAAATACAAAGGCATGGCAGTACAAAAGAAAGGATCTTTTGAATCTGTTTTTCCTTTCAAGGTGTTTAGGAAGTAAAATTCTTCTCTAAGGTAGACACATTAGATGATTGGTTTCAGACTGAAGTTTAAGTAGAAGTTGAGATAAATAGGCAAACTAAGTGAAGGTGAACAGAGATAACCCACAATGACCAGGTGGGTTTCTTCAGAAAATCCCAGAACAAAGAATGGCCAAAGTGCCTCTGCTCTGAGCAACTTCTTGCTCAAAATTGTCTCAGCATCAGTAGAAAAGAAGATGGTGATTATTGTATTATTTTCTAAAAAACTTTTGAGGAGAACTGAGGAACTGCAGATATTAATCATTTCTCTGTTGTGGCCAATGCAGAAGAATTACTTCAAGTCATGGAATTAATGAACACAGAGGCAAACACAGTATATATTACAGGAGAATTAACACAACTCTTGGAAAAAGAAACATACTTCAGGAATGCCTCTGGAATACATGGAAGAAACTTATAAGCATGTGGAAAAGAAATACCAAACCGATATTTTCCTTGTCAGAGGCTAAGAGGTAACTAACTGCTTAAATAAAACCAGAAACAAAGGTTAGGCCAGTTTTCAAATAAAACAATGTTATTTGAGAGCTGCTCTGAAGCCCAGTCTCAACATTTCCATAAATGATCTGGAAAATATGCTAAACAGTGACAGAGCAAAGACTGCTGATTGTATTAAGCTATTCAGAGTAATAAAGATAAAAGTTAAATGTGAAGAAACGCAGAGAACTGTATGAGATTTAGTGACTGTGAAAGAAAATGACAGAAGAAATTTAATTTAGATAAATGTCAAGTGGTGAAGCTGGAATAAATCCTCAACTTCATACACATATTGATGGATATTCTCATGCTCACAAAAAAGTTGATGGAGTTATAATAGATAGATCTATGAAACTGTTGGCCAAATGTTCCGTGATGGTCAAACAAGTGAAATACCTATATGAAATTGTTAGAAAAGTTATTTAAAGCAAGATAGAAAGCAACACTATGCCTTTGTGTTAATTAATAGAAAAAATAAATTTTGAATATGTGTGCAGTTCTGTTAGCACTTACTTGTCCCTCCCCCAAAAAGAGAACAGAGCTGGTAAAATGTCGTGTTTTAACCCCAGCCAGTAACTAAGCACCACACAGCCACTCAGTCACTCCCCCCCACCCAGTGGGACAGGGGAGAGAATCAGGAAAAAACAAGTAAAACTCATGGGTTGAGATAAGAACATTTTAATAGAACAGAAAAGAAGAAACTAATAATGATAATAACGACAATAATAAAATGACAGTAATAATAACATGGATCGGAATATACAAAACAAGTGATGCACAATGCAATTGCATACTACCTGCCGACTGACACCCAGTTAGTTCCTGAGCAGCAATCCACCCCACCCCGGCCAACTCCCTGCAGTTTATATACTGGATGTGACATCACATGGTATGGAATATTCCTTTGGCCACTTTGGGTCAACTGTCCTGGCTGTGACCACCCCCAATTTCTTGTGCCCCTCCAGCCTTCTTGCTGGCTGGGCATGAGAAACTGAAAAATCATTGACTTAGTATAAATGTTACTCAGCAACAACTGAAAATGTCAGTGTGTTATCAACATTCTTCTCATACTGAACCCAAACCATAACACTATACCATGTACTAGAATGAAAATTAACTCTATCCCAGCCAAAACCAAGACATAAAGGCAAATCAGCCACTCCAAAACTCATTGTGAGAAACATATTATCTAGATGAATATTTGTAATCATTGGTTTGTAATGTAGAGAATATATTGCTATATTGAGGTGATATTTTACAGACATCATGTTCAACTTTTGGAAGGCAAATATTTCATACAGCAAATTCTAGCAATTTCAAAAATTGACTTAAACAAATAAATAAATAAAGGTAAATTCAGTTTTACAGCAGTCTGCAAGACCTGAAATAACTCATAAACTTTTTCAACCCAAATCAAAAGCAGATAATTTTTTATATAGCTTAAAGCAATAAAAACAGCATCCTCAGAGAGGTTTCATTAATCGGTTAAAATCATCCATGTTACAAAGAATCTCTGAACTGCTACAAAGTTAGAGAAGTGCACTGACAGTTTAGTACTGTTTGCTAGCTTTTCCTGGTAAGACTTTAATTCTTTCATTTATTTATTTATTAAGAAAAATAGCTGTTGGTTGCTAGCCAATATAAATTATTAAGTCTTTGTAATTCTACAATCTCCATAAATACATCATATACTATATATATGATATATAATATATAAAATATATATTATTTATAGCAAACAAAAATGTATGGTTTATGAGATGTAACTACAAATAGTTCTTAGCAAATAATCTTATACGTATATGTATTACCAATCTTTTAAATGCAGATTTTGTTATGCTAAGTAGAAAAGTTTTTTTTTTTCTCTTTTAAATAACCTTATAAGTACCCATGCTGTCAGTTGTTCACCACATTTTAATTCGATGATGTGTTTCACAGTATCTTAGCTAAAATTTTCAAGTCATGCGAAAAAAGGTGGCAACTTAATTCTAAATAGGGACAGGATATCGACAGAAAAGTAACCAGTCAAATGCTCTGCCTGGATCTCAATGGGGAAAGCTTAATATTTGTTTGCATCCTTCCAAGGCCACAAAGGCTGACAGCATAGAATAAAAAAATCGTCTGAATCACAGAAGCCCCTGGAACTAGTGATCATATCAGCCCCTACAATCTAATGCAATGCCTGGGAAGCCACTGTCTGGCAGAAGCTGAGGTCATTTCTGCAACACTTCTTTTAAACCTGCCCCGCTGCTACCCAAATTCTTGACTTCCCAGCAGATTTCTCACACTTGCTAATTCAGCTAATAAATGGCTAATAAATAGCTAAAGCCTATTCCCAAATGCTACACACTAAAGGGAACAGATTGAGCGCGTCTTATGAAAACTGAAATGCATACATGTTTTCACTCTTTCTCCTTAAGAGTAAATCCTGTTAATATTTGCACACATAAGAAAATTATTTAAAAAATATATCAGCTGAATACACATGCAGAAAAAACGTATTTCATATGTTACTCAAGCACATGCCAACTGTAATACTGATGACTTAAAAGATTATTTCAAAAGGTAACATAACTGATATCTAGGCTAGATAGATTTGGTAACAAAAAATAAGTGCAGGTACGTGCATGGATGTTTTAGCGTTACAGCTGTTCATAATTTTGGTGGTTGCAAAAGGATACTCACAAACAGTTAAAACTATTAATATATAATATTGAAATATGTTTTTCCTACAGGAGTCTAATATCCAAATAAATATCGTAGTTACAGTATTTTTTTTTCTGCAAGTCACATTGGAACTGCGCTTTACTACTTTGACTCAGTGAATCAATGACTAATAAATCCTCTCAAATTCTTTTGTATGCTTCTTACATTTTAGATCCCTGTCTTCATTTTATAGAAAAAATATTTTAAGAGGCATTTACAGAAATGTTACTGGAAAATAAACATATATACAAATACAAAACAAGAAAGTGCATGCTCTCTCTGTCAGAATAACACTCTAATCAGCAAATTAGCACCCAATCTCTACTTAGGATAGAAAATGAGGTATTTAGCATAGACAAATTGGAAGACACTTTGTATACAAAGATCAAGAACACAGAGTTTAAGTTGAATTTGGTCCATGGAATTCAGTAGATTTCTACGTTTGGGAATAACACTCATTCTATCTCACCAGGTAAGTATTTCTATTAACACCATTATAACTGTGTCAGAAAGCAAAGGTAGAATAGGTATAAAATGTAGTCATAAGACTTTAATGTCTTTTGTAAAGATTCCATTTTTTTGGCAACACCAGAAGATATTGACTCTTGCTTGTCATTAAAATAACAATTTTTCAAATTTAGGTTTTTTAAAACTACTGAAGAGGCAAATCAACTTGAAAAAGCATAAAAACTATGACTCAGATTATTTTACCTTTTTCCTTTCACACTTCCCCCCCCCCCCACATCCTCCACCCCCCACTCCCATTTTTCCTACATTTGATCAAAATGGATGTGCTTGTTTTCTGGGTATGTTTGAGAGCTCTCTCACTCAGTTGTCCCTGTGAGAAGCAAGGTATGATGAACTAAAGAAACTGATACACCTTAAAAATAATTAATTATTGCATGCATTCTGGTTTTAATCTCATAAGGTCATAGTTCAGTGCATACCTATTTGGTAAATGCACTGAATTTTTTGACAGATTTCTGCATCCATGTGCTTTATTTGAAAACCTGATAGGAGCTGCAGGCTGATCTAGAAGGCCAAAATAGAAAGCTTGCAACTAACAAGATGACATTCTACGTAGGCTTTTAGTGAATAAATTATTCACAGGAAACTGAACTTCAAAAGTTACAGGTTTTTAAGCAACATAAAACCTGTGTTTTATTAATTGTTAATGACAAATAGTCCTTTTCCTCTCTTCCTCACAAACTGTTTCCCACAGAGAGATGTCTTTAGACTGCACAATGCTGCATCTGCTCTGTAATGTATACAGACAGAAATGTAGAGAAGGGACTTGACAGCAAATGGGAACCAGGCCACACACATCCTCAAAGAAAAGACAAATGAACTTTTTTTTAAGAGTTTCAAATTTCTATTTGTGTGAACTATATGAATATTATGTGAATTTCTTTTTGATAAGAGTATGCAACAACACTCAATTTGTTCAGTGGCTCTGTGAAAGGGGCAAGTTTATCTCCATTTCCCAGTGAATAATTGTCTGTGGCATTTGGAATGAGCAAATGTGGAAAAGCTTCTTTCTTTGATAGAAATATTTCTTTAAAAGCATTTTAATCTTATAGAAAAGTCTGAAGAAGACTGTATTCTTTGGAACTGATGATGTTGAACAGTTGTTTTGACAGCTCAATGACTTCATAAATTAGCACAGCAGCCGATCTGCAGAAGTTTTCTAAAGCCAGTGAGACTGGCCATCAGGCCATAAGATATCAATATGGCCGTGTTCATAACACGCTTCCAAGCTCAGAGACAAACGTGATTCAAACAAGAGTTTCTGGGCCATTCTTCCCAGAGCTGCAGAAGGCTACATATCCTGTTGACTAACTTTATACCTAATTATAACTGGATATGGATATAGATGAAAGTTAGGATATTTAAAACAGAGCTAGCCTGAACATTTTCCACAGATCATGAGAGAGAACATGGTGGGATGGAGGAGAGGAGGGACTGAGGGAGAGAGGGGAAGAAGCAGAGCTGAACACTCTTTCTATTTAGTCAACCTACGTCACTTTCTTTTCTGTGAGCTTGTCCACTCTCCCTTTGATCTTATAGAAACAATCAGTCCTTGCAGAATAGAAGGTTTGTCTCTTGTTTGTTGCTGACTGACTTTATTCAACTTGCAGTCATTCATTATACTGTTCAGAACTTGTTCTGCAGAGCTACTACCTACACTATAGCTCCTCTTCCTGTATTCATACATCCTAACATAGTACCTGTCCTTACTGAAGTGTGGTTCTTTCCTTCTGACCACTTCTCCAATTTGTCAAAGACATTTTAAACTCTAATGTTGTCCTCCAACAGTCTTGCACACTCTTCCAACGTTAGTAACTTTTGCAAATCTGTTAGACATGCCTCTATTTCATGTTCTATTTCATTAATAGAAAACCATGAATATTACTGGACTTTTGAGCCATCAAGTTGGCACTCACATTAACAGTTCTTTCATTCAGATGCAGTTTGTATAGCTTGCTTATAAAAATGCCATCTCAAAAGAAAATTAAACATCTACTGCTTTTCTTCTTTCTATAAGGCTACTTTCCATACTTATATCCAAGGATGCTACCTTGGAAGGAAATTAAACTGGTTTGATAGATTTTGTTCATGACATATTCATGATAGCTTGTTACCACTCATCTCTTTGTTATCTTCTAAGAGCTTATAAATAGTTTGATTATTTGTTCAGTAATACATTTGCCCTTTCCTAGCTTCAGTGATGAAAGAGATAAGGCATGAAAAAGAAGCAGACTTTAGGGATTTAAATTTAAACTCCTATTTTAAAAAGTTACCTTGCACACTGGGAAAAAAATCACAGATAGACCTAAACATGATGCAACATCCAAAAAAGAATCATCATAAAGCCTAAGTATAAAAACAATCTTCAACTACAGAGGCCGATATTCTCACTTTCACTTTACAATCAGTGGAATGACAAAAACATTTTAAAAACAGAATCTAATTTAGCCATTAAGAATCACTATCCAGAATAGCATTCTTTCATCAACCAGTGAGAAAATCTAGGCAACTTTAGCTTCTGAAAGCTGAAGTTCACTTAACTGTCTTTACCCCTTTTGCATAGGTGAAGTTGTGCGCATTTCAGTTAACTGGAAATTAAACCCACAAAAATGTCTGTTTTCCCTCATCATTTCCTATTCCTTCCCCACTAACAGGGATGATCAGTGGACACTAGGTCTTATACCAGTCTTGATTCACCATTCCTTCATGAAATCAAAATTCTCACGTAAGATGGGTTTAGGGATCTATGAAGTGGGACCACGCTGCCTAAGCACACAGTTCTAAACCTTTATGTAGCCTTTTGGCACATCATTTCCTAGTAAGTTTTTAAATGAAAAATACTCTGATTTGAGATCATGCTGATCTAAGGTTTTTTCCTAAGGCTTGGACTTGCCTCAGCTAACAATACCCTGGGCAACAGCTACGCTAAAGGATGGCTTACTTCAATTTGTTAAGTCTCACTGTGTTCCAAGACATTGCCCGCTTTTAATTGGTTCATTCAGAAATCATTAAAAGTAACTTAGATTAGATTAATCTTTAAAAGTTGGAGTCAAGACACCAGACTTGAGCAAATACAAAGCTGGCTTCAATCTGGAAAGTACTAACACTTTCCACTTTTTATAATGTAGCCACAGTTCTCAGGAGACTGCTAATTAAAAAAATTGAGCTCTTAGTGTATGAGCAACATCATGCTTGAAATACTCAGGAATCTCAAGAAACAGCCAAATAAAAAATGTTCATAGTACAGTGAATAAAAAATTACACTTTTGCACTTTTAACAGACATACAACTATTTAAAATGAAGGAAAGGGAAATACTACCAGCTGTATTTGTGTTGCAACTGAATTAGAACACAAATTTCAGTTCTTCCTATTCATAAATCAATATTTTTAAAAACTTAAGTACAAAAGAGATTTAAGAATAGAATGACTGGAAAATAAGAATTTGAAAATGAACAGTGGCAAACTAAGCAGAGAAAATAGTCAAAGCATAATACAAGAAAGTTCAGGAAATAAGTTAAAGAAGACATGAGTGTCATAGACATAGCAAGTATATCTGAAATAATGAAAGGGTCAAGAAAGACCTCAGGGCCATCCATTCTGCCTCATTCTGATTCAACAATGCATGAAATATTGCATTAAAATTTTATTCATCATAAGAACAAAAAAATTGAGCTCGCGGGAGAATAGCTCAGGTTTAATTCTGAGGCTCTTTTCTTAACGGGCTTTAACTGCCATAAGGTTGGTAGAGAAGATATGGTACTTCTCATTAAAATTTGCCTTGCATTATTTATTGACTGTAGAAAAAAATTTACCCTTACACATAGTGAAAGCTATGAAAGCTCAAGCGTGCTACTCAGAATAGTTAAAGAGTAAGTACATTGTACACATTCCCCTATTCTAGTCTCTGGAACTGGGCTTTAACTCCTGCTCATTGATCTAGCTATATTTAGGATTACCATCATTGTATTACTAAGCTAATAAAACCTAAACTAAAAAACTAAACTGTAAAACTAAGTTGTTTTTAAATTTGAACAATTTATGGCAGTGGTGCATAATATTTTTCATTTTCCAAAACATATGTCAGATTTTTGCAAAATATCCCTTTCTCCCATGAAGTAGTTTCTTACGAAATTGCCAAAGACTGAGTTTTGTTGGTTTCTATTCTTTTCCGCTATTGGCTTATTAGTACCAAAAAATAAATAGTCATGAACTGTGAAAAATACAATCGGAAGTTTTTAAAGAAAACAGTAGATTGGGAGAAAGTCAGAAAGATTTGGAGGGCAGATTCTATGGTTAAGCAGATGGAAATCAATTTTCTGAAAATATGATAGCACTTTATGAAAATTAATGTAAAATATTGTACTTTTCTCAGCTGAGAATTGATATGAACAATTTGGCAGAGGTTCATAGCTATAACAAACTGTTAACCAAATTAAAGCATTGGAAGAATATTTCTCCCAGTAGAACCAAGAACTGGAAAAAAAAAATCTGTATTAAAATACTTTGTTTATTGACTGTAAAAGCTTTATGCTTACTCTAGTTATTTTTCTGAACTTAAAATAGAGCAAACAAAAAAAAAGAAGGGGAAAAAAAAAGAAAAAGAAAAGGAAAGCACAACTTAAATACATTTCTAAATCTTTTAACATTGACAATGTCAAAGCAAAATTGACATTTTGACTTTTTGTCCTAAACACAAACAGATTTGGTGAAGTAGTTTTTTTGGACAAAGAACATGATAAATTCTGTATACCTTTATGAATATCTTTAGCTGACAAAAGTCTGATTTTTCTTTTCTCTGGAAAAAAAATGACAGAAAAAGAAAACACTCCATCTTGACTTGTGATTGAGATTTCTGATAGTGCTTATTTCAACAGTTTTGTTTTTTCTGTCTGTATGTGAATGCTTGGTATGTGAATTAGCTAGTTACAGAGTCTAATGTATTAGAATGTGAGTATCTGTTGCAGTTCACTGTGTCTGATTGCTAATGTCCTCCCATTTGTGGGAAGTTAAAGGAATTCATTAACAAGTAACAAGCAAGGATATCAACAAAGCACTTCAAGAATATCAAGTATCAATGACAAAATTATGGCAAAGCTGTAATTCAGAGTATTATATCCACCCCAATATTTGGAAACCAATTAAGGAGCAAGATTTATTCTTTCTGGTTAAAACCAGAGGGAAATAAAAATACTAAAATCTTAAAGGAAGACCAAGAAAAACATTACATTGAATGGATTCTAACTATTTGGTGTATCTTCAGTTAAGAGACAAACTTGAGACAACTAGGCTGAACTGGATTTGCCAAAACTTGCAAAACCCCCGAAGATCAGGCAGGAGGAAATGTGTACACAGGCATTTTTTATTTTCTTACTTGTTTGTTTCATCTGTTATGAACCCTTGGGGTGAATAAATAAAACTTTGTTTGAAGAAGTTATATTTGAAATCACTTTAATCAGTCTCTGTCACAGGGTCCCCTAGGAAAATATGTCTCTCAGGTTCATGGAGTAAACAGGAGATTAGAGCTCTAATATTCAGTCTGAGGGGTAAAATCATGTGGTTTCTCCTTAAGGAGGAGTTAACAAAACCTATCTGTAGCAAAAGTTAATGTAAGGATTATAATAAAGTACCTAAAGGTGAAGCAGTCAGAAATAAGGAAAAAAAAGAAGAAATAACCACAATAAGCTGAAAAATCCATTGTTCCATAGGCAGCTGTGGAACTGCTGATGAAATAAACCAATATTCTGCACAGCACATGAGGACAATAAAGTAGACACAGAGTTAATTCATTGCAGATTTAATGATGAAGAACAATATTTGGGACAATAGATACTTTGCTGATCACCTAATTACAGAAACAATACTGTATGTGAGAACACTGCAATATTTTTAAAAAAGCCATTAGGGAGGAATAAAAAATAATTCTGGGGTCAGGAATATATAAAGGACCATGTATTAAATAGATTCAGCTTCCACTATATTAAAACAAACAAAACGGATTGTCTGAATGTCTGAACTCATGCTGGATTGGGAGAATGCATTCATAAAAAGGATCCCTGTCATCTGTCTTTGTTTTTATAGATGAAGGTAAAGATTCTTCATCATCAGATGTTAGTCAGAAAAATTACTTTCTGTCTCATCTGCAGAATCAGACAAGATTTTTCTTTTGAAAAAAAGATTTTTCTTTTTTTCCGGTGGCAAATAGAATAGAATAGAATAGAATAGAATAGAATAGAATAGAATAGAATAGAATATTTCCATTGGCAGGGACCTACAATGATCATCTAGTCCAACTGCCTGACCACTTCAGGGCTGACCAAACTTTAAAGCCTGTTATTAAGGGCATTGTCCAAATGCCTCTTTTTAAGGCACTGACAAGCATGAGGCATCAACCACCTCTCTAGGAAGCCTATTCCAGTGTTTGACCACCCTCTCAGTAAAGAAATATTTCCTAATGTCCAGTCTGAACCTCGCCTGACACAGCTGTGATCCATTCCCATGCATGCTACCGCTGGATCCCACGGAGAAGAGCTCAGCATCTCCCTCTTGATTTCCCCCTCCTCAGGAAGCTGCAGAGAGCAAAGAGGTCGCCCCTCAGTCGCCTTCTCTCCAAACTAGACAAACCCAGAGTCATCAGCCACTTCTCACAGGACACGCCTTCCAGCCCTTTCAGCAGCTTTATTGCCCTCCTCTGGATGCATTCAAGGACCTTCACATCCTTCTTAATCTGTGGGGCCCAGAACTGCACATAGTACTCTAGTTGAAGCCACAACAATGCTTTAATACAGCGGGAGAATCATGACCAGCTGGTCAAAAGCAACAAATGATAGCTGAAAGAATAATCAGCATTCTCACAGAGATGGGTAAAGCCTATGCCATTTTTAGTTTACCTTAGTTCAACACAAGTATAAATTGGAATGGGATGTGGGACAGCAATTTCAGCAGTCCATTCCAACAATCTGTCCTTTCCTTTAGGACACAAATGGAAGAAAATTAAAGATAAGTGCTCTAAATAATAGAGCAAAGTATCTCATAAATTTTTTATACTGTGAGCCATTGCACTTAGATTATTTAACTTGTCAGGTGTAGAAAACACAGGAGCTGTAAAAAAAATTAGACAGTATGTCAAAAATCATTGATGTCTGATTGCCATAGAACAAATAATGACAAAAACGTGTATGCATTTTTCAGAACTACCTCACAAGACACTAAGTAAAGTAATTAGAAATTAAATAGAAGTTAGGCCATTTTAATGATACTGATAAACAAGACTGAGGAAGAAATGCACATCATGAAATACCATTCTCTCTTTAAGGTCCAGGAAAAGCCATCCAGTATCAAAGGTTGGTTGAGTACTGTGGTGGGTTGACCTTGGCTGGCCGTCAGGTGCCCACCAAGCTGCTCTATCACTCCTTAACTGGACAGGGGAGAGAAAATACAATGAAAGGCTTGTGGGTTGAGATAAAGACAGGGAGATTACTCAGCAATTACTGTCATGGGCAAAACAGACTCAGCTTAAGGAAATTAATTTACTTTATTACTAATCAAATCAGAGTAGGATAATGAGAAATAAGAACAAATCTTAAAACACCTTCCCCCCATCCATCCCTTCTTCCCAGGCTCAACTTCACTCCCAACTTTTCTACCTCCTCCCCCCAAGCGGTGCAGGGGGATAGGGAATGGGGGTTGTGGTCAGCACATAACGCATTGTCACTGTAGCTCCTTCTTCTTCACGCTCTTCCTCTGCTCCAACTCATGTTGGTCCCACCTATGGAAGACAGTCCTTCACAAACTTCTCTAATGTGGGTCCTTCCCATGGGCTACAGTTCTTCACAAACTGCTCCAGCGTGGGTCCTTTCCATAGGGTGCAGTCCTTCAGGAACAGACTCCTCCAGCATGGGTGCCCCATGGTACCACAGGTCCTGCCAGAATACCTGCTCCAGTGTGGGCTCCTCACCACAGGGCCACAGGTCCTGCCAGGAGCCTGCTGCTACATGGGCTTTCCATAGGATCACAGACTCCTTCAAGGCATGTTCACCTGCTCCAGCGTGGGGTCCTCCATGGGCTGCAGATGGATATCTGCTCCTCCGTGGATGTCCATGGGCTGCAGGGGGACAGATTGCCTCACCATGGTCTTCACCACGGGCTGCAGGGGAATCTTTGCTCCAGCGCCTGGAGCACCTCCTCCCCCTCCTTCTTCACTGACCTGGGGGTCTGCAGGGCTGTTTCTCGCACATGTTCTCTCTCCTGTCTCTCAGCTGCTGTTGCACGGTGGATTTTTTTACCCTTTCTTAAATATGTTATCACAGAGGCACTACCACCACTGCTGATGGGCTCAGCTTTGGCTGCCGGTGGGTCCATCTTGGAGCTGGCTAGAACTGGTTTTGCCAGACATGGGGGCAGCTTCTGGCAGCATCTCACAGAAGCCACCCCTGTAGCCCCCATGTTACCAAAACTTTGCCACGTAAACCCAATACAAGGACTACAAAGAGAATGCTGTGTATAGGGTCAATTCTAGAAAACAGGGTGAGAAGATAAGACAGGGGATTGTTACCCATTCTCAGAAAATCTCCATAAGATTTCTGGTTTGGCTAAGTCTAATATTTTTTAGAAGTATTAATTCATTAAATGAAAAATTTAATTTTTCAATATCAATGATTTTCCTACACAGACGAGAACATCTCTATAGCAAGTATTATGCTCAATGAAAATAAGCTTCATTCCCTTTCTTGCTTTTCTTGAATCCCTTCAAAGTGTCTCAGAGAAATTCCAACAGCTACAAGCTATATTGAAGCTTGAAAAAGCATATCCACAGATAGATATCATTCTAGTTGTCTTTATCTTAGGAAACAATCTCCAAGGCTGATATAAAACAGATTTTGAACTAATTGCTATCTTAAAAAGTCTGTCAAATACCCTTATTTACCCTTTCTCCCTGTGTTTAGAATTAAAACAATTGATTTTACATTTTCTCATAAAATAAGAGAAGACTGAAATCACACACTGTGATATTGAGGACATTTAAGGCTAAAACTGCATTTGGGCTGAAGAAGTCAAGAAAGCCATATAGCTTGTTCAGAAAGAAAGCAGATAAAAGATGGAAGATGAAGATTTGCTACAGTTTCGAAATCAAAGCAAAAATGAAATGAGTAGGTAAATTATTTCACTTCTACCATTTATGAAATATTAAGAGCTTGAAACCATCAGCAGAACTTTGTTTGAGGCACTTTCAATCACAATCCTTTCAGGCCAAAAATCCTGCTGCCTTTCAGAACAAGTCTTTCACATCTCTTTCACCTGAAAGCTAGATCTCCAGAGTGCAGCTGTTACCTGAGGTTGATACAGAAGACTGCAAAAGCCAAGTACAGCCAGAGCAGGACAGATTTGTGAGAATAAGTCATCCATGTTGTAACAACTCCAGACCAAGGATTTAGGGAATTGGTGCTTAATTCTCCCTGCACCAATTAATACTCCCTACTCAATAGGTACTTGCATTTAACATGACATAGTCACAGCTGTATGGCTTATCTCCTCCCCCAGTCAAATCAGAAATACATCTACAGTTCTGGAATACATACTAATTTATTTGGGGAAAGATGCAATTCTGAAATGAGCTTCTTATTTAGGCCAGTAAAAAAGACTTCTGCTTTAGTAATTAGTATTAATTAAATTCAAAGTGGACTCTACTATCAATAAAGTTGAATGCACTCCAAGACTTAGGCAACCAAAGACTTCTAAATATAATTTTTTTTGCATAAAATATATATCTTAACAGGGCTTGTCTTCAGGCAATCTCTTCTAATGCTTGATTATCCTTACAGTGATTTCTATCCCTTACATCTAGTTGGAAACTTTCCTGTTTCAATTTATGACCATATGCTCTTATCCTCCCATTCTATATCTCAGTAAAAAGCCAGTCTCCAGCTTCTCAGTAACCTCGGCATAGGTACAGAAAGACAGCTGTTAGGTGCCTTTAAGCCTTCCTTTCTGTGAGGTAAACAAGTCCTGTTCCATCAGCTTCTCTTCAGAGGGTACATACTACAACCCTAGGAAATCCTTGTTGCCCTCCACTGGACCTGCTCCAGGTTATCAACATCTTTCTGGTATACGAGGTGGGGGAAGAGGAACTGCGCATGGTATTCCACATAAAGATTAGTAAGTGTTGAGTAAAGAAAAATAACCATGTTCACCAGGTCCTTTTTAGCAGAGCTGCTTCCTAACCAGCCAGTCCCCAGCCTGTGCCATTGCATGGGATTAGTCTGTCCCACATACAAGACTTTGTATTTGTCATTGTTGAATTTCAAGAGGTTCTTGATGCCCTGTCTTGGTCCCTCAGTGCCAGCCCAGCCTTTTAGCAAATCTATTGAATCTCTCAGTTTGGTCACATTTGCAGACTTGAAAAGGGTTTACTCCACCTCTTCCAGAAAGTCAGTCATAAAGATACCTATAAAGATAGGATGCCCAGACAGACCCCTGAGGATCTTCAGTTGTAACCAGCCTCCAGCTACAGTACAATCATTTAATAGCTACCCTTTGAGCCTTACAATTCACCAAGTTTTTCACTTATCTAGCAGACCATTCCACTGGGGATGACATCCCTTCTTGAACACAAAGATGCTGTGAGAAACGGTGTCGAAAGCCTTGCTAAAGTCAAGATAAATTACATCCAGTGTTTTCCACTCATCTAATAATTTCATCACAGAATTCAGTTAGGTTGTCCAAACACGTTCTACACTTGTACATATACGCTACCTATTGTGTATATGTAGCTGATATGTGAGCCACATCAAAATTATATCAGCCAGCACTCTCAGCATCCCACTTCTCCAAATGTGTATCATCTGATCCTATCAACCTGAGGTTTCTCAAGAGACCCCTAACTCAATCTTTTTCAACTACTAGTATTTTCTCTCCTCCTTCTACCCTGTGTGCAGGCTTGAGAGATCTCTTAGCTCATGCACAGTGTAATTCATTTATTCCTAAATAAATATTTTTTCTTTTTTTCTTTTTTTTTCATTAAATACATTATTATCAAGAATTTTTATTTTGTTTTGCTTTGTTCATTTGAGCTATTTTTAATCAACCTCAAATGTCACTGGAGAAATCATTCACATTGTTGAACAGATTATACTGGGCTATGAACTACACTATGCTTTCACGTTCACAGTAATACTGAACAGGTAGAGTTACCTATTAGAATAAAACATACTGTTCAGGCTCTTGATTTGCAACGAAACAACTTTAGAAAAATAAACATGCATGATTTCATTACAAATGGTCGTAAGTTTTTATTTTGAAACTCTAATCAGAGCCAATGTTTATAAGGTTCTTCTATTCAGTATGAAAGAAAACCTAAACTTACCGTCTATAAGAACTTTCAAGAACATAACTCTCTATCCCTTTCCCCCCACTATTTCATGCATCCTATGATATGATGTTTCTCAGATCTTACACCTATGGAAGCTGCACAGAGTAGTGCATAGCTTACTCTCCCCTCCCTACACTTTACATCAGCCAGCCAAACTTGGCAGACTGGGTACTATGCTTCACAAACCTAGTTCCACAGAAGACTCAGAGTCCAAAGTAAACTCAGCTTGATATCTGAATCTTTAAAAAAAATTCCTCACCTGTTCTTTTAAAAAACCCCAAAACCCTAAGCTTCTAAGAGTTAAGAGGAAATGTTCTCTCACATATTAATAAGAGGTCAAAAGATAGAAAGAAGAAACCAAGAAATTGTTAGTTTCTTTCACAGAGAAGGGACATCAGAAGAGCCTTAACAGGTATCCTAGGGGGTGTGCTATTCATCTTATTCCCAAAATATTTCAAAAAGGAGTTGTAGAGTAATGTGATAATTCAAGTCATCTATCAAAGTAAAAGCTAAAACCAACTGCAAAGTATTACAAAACAATCTTGCCATCTCTAAAAACTAGTCAAGAAAACATTATATGAAATTCAATGTAAATAAATACAGTGATGCACGAGACCAATGCTCACTTTAGATACACAGTGATGAATGTAACATTTTGTTACATGTTAGAGTTATCCTAGACAGTTTATGAGCATGTGAACTTGATAACTACTAGCATAAAAAAAAAAAAGTTGGAAATTTTTAACAAAACAGTAAGGATCAGAACATATATGCAGCTATTTCCATGCATTACTGTATAAAGCTTCAGCCTAACCAACTCTTGAATACTGTGCACAGTTTAGAAACATAATGCACAGGTAAGCAGTAGAGGAACTCATTCCCCCAGCACGTATTTGACGTCAGGAGTTTTCATATGGTCTGAAGCTAATTGAACCAATTTGTAGAATAAAAATGCACCATGGGCTATGAACAGAAAGGTTATAACTAGTAGGAAACAATTTCAGCCCTGAAGCTAATAGGTTGTAATGGTTTGCATCCAGACGACAAAATTCTCTTCCTCCTCAAAGGGGAATCCCTGCTGGAAACAGTCAATAGCTTGTGGTGTAACCCAAAACCATTCCCAGATGTGTTCTGGAAGAGTACTTGTTGACACAAATCAAATCATGCCTATTAGCATCTGTTCTGTTTAATCATTAGAGTAAGTGCTCAGACTTAAACCCTGGCCACGTCCAGCTGACTGGTATAAAAAAGTAGGTAGGCAGATGTTATGGGCCTGTGACACAGGTGGGATATTCAGCTAAATAAATCATTGCTCTAACTCAGTCTGGTTATGTATTTTACTTTTTAAAATCAGCAGGGATGCGGAAAAGAATAATCTGGTTTGGGTTTTATTCATATATTAATGCCATGTGTCAGAGAAGATTAGAAGCCTGGGGCATAGCCAACTGTATCCTGGGCTGCATCAAAAGAAGTGCAACCAGCAGGTCAAGGAAGGTGATTCTCCCCCTCTACTCTGCTCTCATGAGACCCCACCTGGAGTACTGCATCCAGCTCTGGGGTTACCAACACAAGAAAAACATGGACCTGTTGGAGTGGGTCCAGAGGATGGCCACAAAGATGATCAGAGGGATGGAGCAGCTCTCCTATGAGAAAAGGCTGAGAGAGTTTTGGTTCAGTCTAGAGAACAGAAGGCTCCAGTGAGACCTTATTGCAGCCTTTCAGTACTTAAAGGGGGCTTATAAGAGAGATGGGGACAAACTTTTTAGTAGGGCCTGTTAGGATAGGACAAGGGTTAATGATTTTAAACTAAAGGAGGGTAGATTTAGACTAGATGTAAGGAAGAAGTTCTTTACAATGAGGCTTGTGAAACATTGGAACAGGTTGCCCAGAGAGGTGGCAGATGCCCCATCCCTGGAAACATTCAAGGTCAGGTTGGATGGGGCTCTGAGCAACCTGATCTAGTTGAAGATGTCCCTTGCTTTAATTGCACACTTTTTCATGGTACAAAATCTCCTTTTAAAGACAGAGGAAACTATACACTGAATGACAATTAAACTAATACTGTGTACCTCAGCTCTGCACCACAGTTCAGTTCCAGGCTTTTTCTGAGACTGTAGTTAACCGCATAAAAGATACAGTGACACTTCTTTCAGAGAATCTGCAAATATTGTGATTTATCTTATTTCCTCGTTCCTTCCTTCCTAGCGCTCTGGGAACACAGACTAAAATCATGGTTTGCTACTGACACAAAATGGCCTACGATTTTTTTTCAGATTCTCTCATATAACATTGACAGAGGCATTAGAGTACTGAGATTAAAGACCAGAAGGTTTTAAAAAGTTATCTTTCCACAGGTGAAAATTCTTACAACTGTTTTATTCATGAGTGTTCAAGACCAGAAATTTAAAAAACAGAAGAGCAGCAAGAAGGGATTGTTCCTACAAAACAGGAAGGTTGAGCAAAGGTAAGATTTTCTCATCACTACTGCTTATGATCAAAACATGCTAAACATTTTTGTTGATTTTTAAAAGACTGAATTTTAAGAGATTGAATGTCCTGCTTTTGTGAATAATTTATTTGAGAGGTTGTCAGTCTGCTTAGCAAAAATGCTTTTCTCTTTATAAGCTCAGTGCTAAGAAGGAAACATTTTCAGATAAAGTCTTCTCTGTACTACTTCTTGAGACTGCTATAGTCACAGTAGGAAGAACAGATTATTGGTAAGGAAGGATTAACTAGTAAAAAAGTTGCAAAGTTTGCATTGCAACATTATGCTTTGACACAAGATTCAGGAATATAAAATATCTATAGGTGACAATTATGATAAAAAAGGAATGAACTGTTACACAAAGTTGCCCTAAAGCCTGTCCCCGATGACCACCTTTTCTGCTCTGCAGCTGCAGTAGCAAAACGGAGTGAAGAAAACTACATGAATAAACTAGGGACAGGTTGTAAATGATTTTCCTGACTGATAAAGTTTTTACATGTCAATGTACCAAAACTGCATTATTACAGAAGAATAAAAAGTAAAAATCTACAAAATATATTTCTAAAAAACTAAAGAATTTTTGACATGTAGTATTTTAAATTAATTGTTTTTCAATATTACTTTTGATTTAAAATTACTTCAAATAAAGACTGAAAATTTTGAAAATATCAAAAGAAATGTGAACAATTGGCTTTTTCCAGCTGTTTCAGAATAACTTTTGATTTACTATATCATCATATTCTCACTAACAGTTTCAATGTTAATGAACCAACCCACTTCTCATTTTAAAACAAAACCAAAACCCAACCGACTAATAATTGTTATTTTGTGTCCTAAAAGGACCTTTAGAGCACCAAAGAATATATTAGAAGAATCTGTTTCAGAACATTTAATGAAATACACTCTTATTTTAAATTGCAGGGAGTAAAGTGTGAAGAGAAGAAAAATTTATTTTTTCTTCCAGAAAGCAACCATGGTATTGAACTACTGTGTCCTCTTTAGTGTACTTTAATTTCATCACTTGCAGCTAGCTAAAAGCCCTACATATAACTTTCAGATATAGAAAAGTCAGTAAAGCTGAGATGCTCCTTGTGTGGTGCTAGTTTTTCAACTAGATTTCCCATTGGCTTTTTCGTTTTTCAAATTGTGATTAATACAGAAATTGATAAGTTAATTCGCAATGAGTTTGGCTGTTAATGTTCTTTTCTCAGACTGAGTAGAAGAAATTTTGGACACAACTTCTATTGTAATCAAGCATTTATCCATAGAAAATGGGCTGAGACACAGCGGAAAACTACAAACACAGACCTTTCCTCAGTTTCCAGAAATTTCCCTACACCCTATTATTTTTCTATTTTTGGTAAGTTTTAGAGACAAACCTACATAACTTACACCAAAAGTTTCAAATGTTCCAAGCTAGCTACAAAAGAGAACTAAAGAACTCTAAACTGCTAAAGTTCTCAGAGAGAAGGCCCACTATTTTCTGATCAGTATTTTCAGTCTGTCCAAATACCTTTTTTTTTAGTTGTAATATCTAACCTAGTTTTAAGTTTCATGTACCTTTTCTCAGCAGCAAAGCTGTCTTAGGAGATCTCTAAACCAAGCCATCCATTTCCAACACTGTAACACATTTTCCTTTAGTTTCATCTATTTGTCTCTTTGAGGCTGAATTGCAAAACAGATCACTGATGTGAGCAAAGTAACAACCACTCTCGGGAAAAGAAGTGAGAGATTTAGTGGTTTGTTGCTCCTCAAGAACTGATGCCCTTCTACTGCCTTCTCTTTTCCAGGCTGTGTTCTCACACAAATTCCCTTAACTAGCACTGCTGTTTGTCTGACTGGAAGAAGGTAATGCATTCACTGATCTGGCAGAAAGCTAATCCACATAAGGTAAAAGCAAAAAGGAAAGAGTCATTTTTTTGTCAGATTAAAAATCAACAAGCTGATTCAGCTGTATGATACACCAGAAGAAGAATATAGGTAGGAGATTAAACAATGCCACCACCTTTCTTCACAGCAATGAGCCACTGGATTATGTCAGCTATCTTGTTGAACAGGAAATACAAAACCAAAAACAGCAACAACAACAAAAAAAAAAACCACAAGAAAAGGTGAGAGGGGAACAAACAACTAGTATGGGCAGGTATCTTTAAAACTACCTTTCAGGTATGCAGAAGGTACCCATAAAATCTCTCAAGCAGCTATTGCTAACAGCCTTTATCATTTAGGTGCCTTAGTTTGGGTGTACCAATTAGTATTTTAGCAAGATTTACAGTAGCAAGCACAAACATTTCTTCCTGCTACATACACATCTTTCATTTTAGTCTTGGGACCTGCTTACCAAGCCCCTATATGTCAAGGACCAGGTATCAAGGTGATCTCCCCAGGACAGCTGTCTGTGCATTCCAAAGCATTCTCTTGCACCCACAGTTCAGCTAGTCCTAAACATCTTCTAGGACATAAAGTATTATGGATACAAAAAGGAAATATTTTAGGGTGATACACTTTGTTTTATACAATCTGTTGATATGCTTGGAAACAAAGCTTGCCCACTGGCAACATGTAGCTTTCTTCAGTTAACAAAGACATTTCAAAGATAATCAATGGACAGCATTCAAATGCCCAGATGCAGTTCATGCATCACTTTTCGGACACCAGAATGCATCTAGGCTTCGTCTTTACCAAGATTATTCCTAATTTCTCCAAGCACTTTTTTCTGTATTTCTTTCAACTCTTTATTGTAGTTGTCTTAAGTGGTAGGGAATAAAAGTCATAAGCTGGTTAAAACTCATTCCAAGTTAGTAAAATAGCCTCACAATGTTTGCATTGGTTAGGAAGCCAGCCCGCCATAAAAGGACAGTTTAAAGTGAATGAGCAACTGAGGTTTCAATAACAAGAAACCACTTGGATGATCAATAACTGTTCATAGTCAGTCTGAGGCAGGGCTGTTTTGCTTTCTTCTTGTTGAATTTTTTTGACTATTGGTGTTAGTTAAAAGCATTAATTTCACTATGCTTCAACTTCAATTGAAAAGACATCCAGCTGTTCACAATAATTTAAGGAAACTGAAATATCTGTATTGTCATATGTGAATTGCCTAGGATACTAACTAGACAATGTGTCTACACATGTGTCAGGACCACATTTTGAGCCTGAATCCCTTATTTGAGCAGCTATTGTTCTGTATACGTAAAAAAGAAGGGTAGTTAAAGATTAAGCTACAACATCGGCCAAGATAATATTCAGCTCTTTGATGATTCTTAAAAATGGATGAAAAGGAACAGCTGAAATCCAGGAAAATGTTACCAGAATGTCAGATAAAAGGCTGCAGTTTATCTAATAAAAATCAGTGCATCTTAAAGTCATCCCAAAGGATGAATAGTCATAATAAAGCAAGATACCAAAAAAAAAAAAAAAAAAAAAAAAGCCAAGACAAAAAAATATGTGAGTACACTTATGTGCAGTGCAATCTGTTTGTGCCTGCATTACTTACATGAATCCTGCCATGAAACTCTTCAGACTATTGATTTGGTTTTAGGTCCCTGTTGGGAGCTCAGTCTTTGAAATAAAATGCACACAAGTATAACCAACTCGTGACAAGAATCAGTTCTCTTCAAGTATTTTAAATTGTTCTTAAATGTGTAAACAAACAGAGCTCACAAAGCAGAAGAAATACTGATGCTAAAATCAAGCCTACAGTATTTTACTTGTTTCTTAAGTGTTCATCTGAATTCAGGTCTTAAAACTTTATAATATACACTGCACTGTACTCTTTTTATTATCATTGCTATGACCTAGAAAACACATTATATTAAAAATTGTGGCCTTGTCAGGAAAGCCATTTACATTTTAACTGTTTGAAGCAGGAAGCAGAGGCAAAAAATCTTCAAAGCATCTTTCTGAAATGAATGCCACAAATGAAAAATATATACCGGGGGGGAAGAAAAGATGAGGAAAGGAGAAGCAACTAATTTATAGTCCACTAACATTTTCTTAGATGTTAATTAAAACCATGCAAACACTTCAGATATAATTATGAAAAAGACAAATACTTCAATGCTGTAAAGATTATCCCTTAAATAATCTACACCTGATATTAATTGCTTAAGGATTGGAATATATGAGGCAATAAATGGGTTTAGAGGGTTATTACCCTACATGAAAAAGTGAACTTTATCTAGTTTACATTCTGTATGAAAATTAGTAATTTCCATCTATTTAAATATGATTTGTGTCTAATTTGTTGATCAATAAACCTTACATAAATGTCTGCAAACCAAGATTTTAAATCAGAATATAAAGTTTACATAAAAATTTGATACTTCATTTGGCTTGTTAATACTCAAGATGATAGAAACACCACAATGATTATATTTAATTCACTTTATTCACTTAGTGAAGACTCACCATTGCAAGGCACTGAACAACCTCACCTCTGTTGAATCTAAAGAGTATGGGGCAAGTCCAACCCATTATACCATAGGGTTCTAAGCAATGATTTACACTACTACGTACATAAGAAAAGAGTGATTTTTGTATTTTGAAAGCAATCACAGTTGTGTGAAAAGGTGGTGTATGCTGTATGCATATGTATGCTCTATGTATATGTATATTCGGAATAGATTTTTCTTCTAATTAATGTGCTTGGTGGGTAGGGTCCAAACAATGAGCTTCTGAGCGTGTTAAAAGCAAAAAGGAAGCATACCAGCTATGGAAAGGTGCCAAATAACCACTGAGCATTACAAAAACCTTGCTAGTACATGCAGAGATGCAGTCAGGAAGGCTAAGGCTCAGCTAGAACTGAAATTTTTAAGAAAGTGTTCTTAAGATATGTGAGCAGAAAGCAGAAGCACTGGGAAGACATAGGCCCATTACTAAACAGGGCAGGGAAAGTAGTCATGACTAACACTGACACGAGAGAGACTCTCAGTATCTTCTTTGCCTCTGTCTTTACCACTGTTGCTGGACCCCAGATCACAGGATCAAGTAGCTACAACAACACATGTGTTAACTCACTGGTGGTGGAAGAAGGACTGGGCTGCAGCCTTTTACAAGGGCTCAACCCACATATATCTATGGGCCCGGACAGAATCCACCACAGGGTGTTAAAAGAAGTGGCTGACCTGTTGCAAGACCACTGTCTATAATATTTGAAAACTTCTGGAGATCAGGGGATGTCATTGATGAATGAAAGAGGGTAAATGCCACACCCATCTACAAGATTGGCCCAAAAGAGGACTCAGAAAACTACAGGCCCATTAGCCTTACTTCAATCCCTGGGAAAGTAATAGAACAAGTCCTCCTACAAACTATTACAAACCAAATGAAGCAGTGGTTGGGAAAAACCAGTATGGATTTACCAAAGGGAAATCATGCCAGACTAACCTGATCACCTTCTACAACAATACAACGTCTTCTGTGGACATGGGGAGAACAGTGGATGTCGTTTGCCTGGACTTCAGCAAAGAGTTTGACACTGTTTCCCACATCCTTCTGGACAAACTGGCAAGATGCAGATTGGGTGGGTGGTCTGTGAGATTGTTAGGAAACTGGCTTAGGCTGCACTCAGAAGGTGGTGAACAATGGTTTTTAATCAGGATGGCAGCCTGTCACAAGTGGGGTCCCCCAGGGATTGACAGGGGGCCCCACGCCTGTTCAACATTTTCAGAAATTACCTGGATGACAGGATTGAAAGCACCTTCACCAAGTTCCTTGTGATGCTTAATTGGGTGGTTAAGTGGACACATCAGAAGGGACAGCCATTTTATGGAGGGACACAAACAAGCTGGAAGAGTGGGACAGCAAGAACTGTATGAAGGTTAACAAAGACAAGTCCCTGAACCTGGGACGACATAACCAAAGAGTCCAGCACAGACTAGGATCTGTGTGGCTGGGGAGCAGCCCTGAAAGAGCCCTGATGGTCCTGGTGGACAACAAGCTGAACATGAGTCAGCTGTGCACCACTGCAGCAATGAAGGCAAATCAGATCCTGGGCTGAATCTGCAGGGGCATTATGAGGACAGATAGAGAAGTGATCATCCCACTCTACTCAGTGCTTGCCATACTACACCTGGAGTACAGCGTCCAGTTCTGGTCCCCACAATTCGAGGAAGATGCAGACAGAATGGAGAGGGTCCAAAAGAAGGTCACAAAGATGACCAAAGGACTGGAAAGACTGCCCTATGAGGAAAGACTGAAGAAGTTAGGTCTTTTCTCCCTGCAGAATAGAAGGCTCAGGGGGACTACAACACAGTATTTTAGTACTTGAAGGGCATCTACAAAGAGGATGGAGGCTCTTTATTCACAAGAAGCCACATGGAAAAGACAAGGGGCAACAAGTACAAGTTGCACAGGGAGACATTTCTTCTTGATATAAGAAAGAAATTTTTTACAGTGAGAACCATCAATCACTGGAACAACATCCCCAGGGACTTGGTGGAGTCATCATCACTGGAGATTTTCAAGATGCAAGTGGACAGGGTGCTAGATAATCTCATCTAGGCTCTTTTTCCCTTGAAAGTTTGGACAAGATGATCTTTCGAGGTCCTTTCCAACCTGCACTGTTCTGTGATTCTGTGGTTCCATGACCTTGTCCTGTTTTTCTTCAATTAGCAAGATGATTTACTTTTGTTCTGTAGGTCAACCCCCTGCCTCCCCACCAAGCAAAAAAACTTAAAAAAAAAAAAAATCAAAACCTACAGTGAGAAGCTGTATCAAGTTAAAAAGATCTCTGCATGCACAAGATCAAGTAATCTCCTTAACCAGCCTATTTTTGACATGACACATTACATCCTTGATATGGATATACTGCCATAAACATGACATAAGGCGCTGGGCTCAGAGAGTTGGATTTCAGTGTAGTCAGGCCACTGTCTCACTCATAAATCATTAAGAAAAACAGATTGTTCCTATTTGTTGGTCTGAGCTACTGTAATTTATGATAGTACAAGTAGTCTCATGTATACTCCCAGAATAAAAGGGTATGAACACAAGGAGAAAAGTGAGGGAAGTCTTTTTTAGTTATAATAAGAATGGCAAAATAGGCATACTGTTTTAAGATAAATACACTGTTTTTCATGAACAAGACAGTCCTGCTGCACCAACAGACAGTGGCCAGCTTTTCCACATTTTTTTCTTAAAGCCTTACATGGCAGGGGTGTAGTAAAGTTATTAGTGAAGGAAATACTGTCTTTCAGAAAAGGTTCTGTTCCTAGCAATTTAATAATGGGGATGTTATTAGATGCTCTGATAATTTCACATATCAACTGGTCAAGTTAGTGTGATTCAGAAACATTTACCAGATAAAGCCCCACAAAAGGATGTTATGGCCAAGAAACACCTGAGCATTTCCATGAAATGGGATTTTCATGGTGTATGCAGTGAGTTGGGAACCTCCAACAGCAGCATTAGCTCAGCAGGGATTTTAAATCTCAGTTATTTGGAATTTGTGTACCACAGATGGAATGTGAAACATCTAAGTTCCATCTTCGCTTCAAAGAAGCCATTTTCCTTTTTGCTTTCTTATTCTGATTTACTCAGGTGTGAGTTAGTCACACATTTGCATTGATGAGTTTTTTCTCTGCTATAAAATTTCTGCACATACCATGATAGCAAATGGACCCCTATTCAACTTAGGAGTACTGTAGACAGCTTGAAAATCTGCCAAGGTCCGTCTTCAGTAATTTTTTATATACCCAGTGAATAAATGTTGTTTCCACTTTATTTGCCCAATTATAAAACCTCATACAGAGCAGCTGTAACAGTAGCTTTGTATGACGATGTAACAATCAAGAAAGTGACATCTGTATAAAATACATTTCAAGTTATTATGATCTAATCATCCACTGCAAATATAAAAAATAAAGACCAAAACACCATGCTTATAATGCCCCTATATACTTGTTTCATCTGTTTCATTTGGCTGTAATTTCATACATAATTAAAATGAAATAGAATTTAAAATTACATATGGGGCTGAAGTAGACATTCAATGAGCCTTTGTCAACATCAATAATTAGTTTTTATGTATTCAAATTTTTTAATGTTTCATTAATGAAAATTTAATGGACAAAGTGGACTTCAAGGTAAGCTTTCCAGTCCCACAGCCTAGGCAGCAGCAATTAAGTATCTGCTATATAAAATAGATCCAAGGCTGAACTATTCAACCATATGGTGGATATGACAGTGAATCAGCTAGAGACTGCAATGATTAGCACAGAAGATGCTGAAGATGAAAACAGCTGCCTCACCCCCTCTTTACTCTTTCTTCAAAAAGCATCAATTGGGTGCAACAAATGTGTTTATAAGACAATATCCCAACATATGCCAAGAAGGTGGTATTAACATTGTGACCAACTGCCTGGCTTTACAGCATCAGGAGGCCAAAACCATTTTTTCTTGTTCTGTAAACCAAGATTACATCCTTCTATTATTATTATTATTATTATTATTATTATTATTATTACTTGCAATACAATTTTTTCAGAGTAGAAAAATCTCAAAATCATGAATAATGGGCAAGGAAGTTTCTTCAAACTTTGCCATCAACATGGTATGTGTTATCCTCCTCCCACAATGCACAGGCGAGCCTACTGGCTTTTATCAGTATAACAGATTGTGAGAGTTTGTTTGAATGCCCCGAACAGTGTCATAGACGTGCTCTGACCTTCTATCTTCCAGTTCTGCAGCCTGATGTTGAGCACCATCAGGTGCCCACTGGGTGTGGTTAGATTAATGATACAAGAGGATGTTTCCTAGTCACATTTGCAAGCAAGACCAAATGCAGTGCAATGACTTTCTATAAATCCATCACTTCACACAGTTTCATACTGGTAATTAGTGACTGTAAACTGTACTAGTAAGAAGTAAGGGATGGCCTTTCTCACTGGGTCATATTTGCAGTCCTCTCATCCGAGATGGTGTTATACAGAGATTATGAGTGACAGTCTGAGAGAGTTCAACTCAGCCTTGTGTGGTTGCCTGGGTCAAAACATTGATTCAGTTATGGAAAAGCAAAGGAGTAAAGTAGTAAAGTAGAAATAACTATACAACTGAGTGGTGAGGTTGGTTATGAGATGCAACCACTCCTGTTGTTAGTTCAGCATAGTACAGTTATATAGAAATGAATCTTAATATATTTTATTTATGATAGCACAGTCCATTCACAGCTTTTTTTTGTTTGGGGTTTTTGGTAATCAAACCCCATGTAGGAATGTCGGGCTGGTTTTTTAGCTTCTCCTGAGAATAGGAATGATAGAGGCACTCCTTGAAAAATTCATCATGTGATGCTAGGAATAAACTTTTGTCAAAGAAAACATTTCCTCATTTCTTTAATTTGTGGTCCTATCAATGAATTCATTGTTGTTACAAAAGGGAATGAAAGGGAAAGGAAAAAGGGAATAAAAGGGAGAAGGGAGAAGGGAATAAAAGGGAGAAGGGAAAAGGGAAGGCTGCTGGTGTTATTGACCAGATTTGTTCTTCAGTTTAATGCTCTAAATAACTACTATTTAAAGGCACAAAATAAACAAAAAACAACACCAAAACTGAGTAAAATATATAAAAACTTACAGAACTCATGTTCAGTAGAAGACGGGTTAAAAATACAGGTACTGTGTCTTTTTATACAAAATCCTCCCAAACCAAGCCTCAGCTTGTGTCATGGGAATCACAACCATAGCAAACTCACAGTCTTAATGATGATCCAGAATTTGTACTGTAAAACAAAAAAAATATTTTTGTTCCAAGAGTCTGAGAAAGCCTCAAAGGCAGAAGGTTGCTTTTAATCCTGCCCAAAATTATTTGGAGAGAGGCGGCCTGTAGCATGCCACCTATTCAGAGTCTGAGATAGTCAAGACAATTAAATCCTGCCCCAAAACCAAGAGGATATTCAAATATGGAAAGACTTTTGTCATAGAAGGAACAGAGACAAAATAATCTCAGAATGGCAAATCAATGATTTAGTTGTGTGCCAAAGCTATTAATTAATGTTTGCATAGACCTAAGATGTTTGTTTAGAAAGTCATTAGTTAGGAGAAAACTGATCCTGATGGACAGTAGATTGAGTCATAGTGTTCACAGAAGTCACTAGGATTATAGCACATCCCATCGTTTAATTTAACTATTTTGGTAAATCATCTTCTAAAGTTTGCTTACCAAAAGCATCTCTACTCTTCAGTGTCTAAATCACAAGGTAACAAAGCTGAACACAAGAGCTGCTACCCTTCCATGGATTACAGTAGGAATGTGCCAGTTATCTGGTTCCTCCTGGGAATGACAGGGGAACAGCAATAGGTACTGTCTGAAGTTAATTCATTTAATCTCTCCTCACGAAAACAATGCAACTGAAACAAAACAAGGAAGTATAACTTACACTAAAACTAATAGCTGACTGTATGCTTTCCCTAAGAAGGGACAGGAAGAAGAGGAAAATAAAGTCAGGAACATTTCAATTTGTGACCTTAAACATTACTCCTGGTCATAACCTCCAGTTAGAATCTAGGCATTATACAAGAGCAAGCTATCCTACTGTTGTGTAAACACCAAAAAAAAATTAATCTCGGGTGACTAGTATCTATGGAAATGCTACAAATTAACTCCCTTTTGCTAGCACTGGCTAACCAGTTTATATCCAGTCAATTGCACAAGCTGGATTCCCTGATTTGCAGTACTAATATTTATATCTTGCTCAACATGAATTGATTTTTTTTATTGCTTTTCCAGACTTAAAAGACATAACGTGGAATATTAGCTGGTTATGCTACCCAGTCAAGTAGAAACTATTATCATAGCTGAAATAGAGCAGGTAGATTTGTTGCTCTAAAACTGGACAAGAAGTAAAGATATAAAACATGCAAAGACCATATCAACCAGGATGATGCAGCTTCTCTTGGGACTCATAAATGAGTAGTTCATCTGCTCAAGAAAAACTCTTGCTTCCCGAAAAATGGAACAAATGTTTCAAATACCGGAGGCTACTGGGTAGTATATTCTGGTGATTCTGAATGAAGTAAGAACAGTATCTAACAATATTCAAACTTTTCCTTGAGTAATTTATATTTGAAGTTCAATCTTGCTTAGTCAGTAGTCATTTAATATGAATTTATTTGATTCTAATGAAGTGCTTCAATATCATCTGCAAAGAATGTTTCTGATTTCATTTAGTAGAACATCTTACTTGCAGAGGGAAACAGAACACCATATCATATCACACATTTTAATCTCCTTGCCAGTTCTTTGACACATTTTCTATGAGCAGACTACCATGGAATTCCTGACACCTACCATTAAGAAGGAGGCCTGAATCAGGATAAGTAAGATCGTGTCATTGTACTCTGTTTTAATAATGCATATAACAAAGGCAACATTCCCTGTCCCCATCTTCTTTTTTATTAAATAAAAAACCTCAGTTCTTAGACTGCATAGCCTTGTCTATTATTACACCAACCAATTAGACACATGCACATCTTAGAAAGTTTTGTCGTACTTCAAGATAGAATAAAAGGTTAGTTAAAGAGACTCTAAAAGGAGCAAAAATCTTTTTGGCCACTAGGCAAGCAAAATATACAGTTTAATTTCTTCACCTCATCAGAGAAACAAACTATCTATTTCTCATTTCTGTTTCTGCAGAATTTTAATAATCTAAGCTAAATAACATTTCTCATGTAAAGTCTTTAGATCCTTATTTCACTTTACCATCTTCAGCCAAGACCTTAAATCAAACAGATCTTTTTGATTTTGCAAAAATAGCATACTCATAGTTAGAAAAAAAAAAGAAAATAAAAAAGAAAAAAAAAGGAAAAGAAACCTATGAGAAATTCTGGAACAAAATGAAAGTCTTGTATGTTTTCAAACAAAACCAGAAACTAAGCAGTTTGCTGTGGAGGTTATCTCTACAACTGACAAGGTCAACATAATTTCCCTTTTATAATGATCAAAGCATCAGACTATAAGAGGATAAAAAAATACTAATTTAGTCACCATGTCACAATTTTATCTCCTGACAATCTTCAGAATTTCCAACAACTACAGAAAATCTTCGGCTTTAAGGGTTTTTTTCAAATGTGCTTGTAGCTGTTTCTTCTATATCTATTGCCTCCTAATTGAAGGAATAAATGCCAAAAACACTAAGTAACTTCTATTATATATTTTTGGTAGAAGATAAAGGTGATGAGTACATATCTTTTTTAGGTAGTTCTAAAAAACCTTATTAATTCCAGCAAAAATTAATGTGGAATCTTCATGTGGAATCATAGTATAACATATTTGTCTGTAAAATTTGGTTGACACAAGGGAATAGTATGCAACTTAACCCCAAATCCACTTTTTTTAGGTGAAATGGAAAATACTGACAAAAAGGAACAACTGCCTACAGCAATTGATCAGATAGTTTATTACTACTTGGCATGCTAGTTTTTTGTTTTGTTTTTTTTTTAATTTAGCTCTATTTGTAACAGTTAACATGGATGAATACAGAGTTTTTTTTAAAAACTGTTCATATGCTGTGGAAAAGAAAGTTTTACCCAGGTTACAAGAAATCTCTGAGCAAAGCTGTGGCTGGCTTACTTGCAACCAGTCTCAGAGGCAGTATGCAGAGTTCAGTATGTAGGCTACAAATTTAATCCCACAGAGTGAATATAACTCTCAAAAAGGTGACTGGTCAGTGACCTGTGTCATCTGCAGATAAATTCCTATGGTTCTTCAGCAGTGCATCTGAGCAGATTCCTGGCTTCACTGCAACTTTAATACCATTTTTACTGTGCTTGTGTAAGAACTCCTCATTTAAAAACTATTTCTGTCATGCAGAAGCCTCTGCAAGAAAGGAAATAATTTCTTACTAAAGCTCTTTTTATCAAAACAGTGAAGGACATCAAATACCTCTTCACCACCACTCAAAAAGAAAGTAACAACTTGTCCATTCTATCTTACTCAGGTTCTACTGCAAAGACATCAACAGGAATTTTACAGTTTAATAGTCTTATTTTCTCTCCTCTCTTCACGTTCTCCAAGGCATTTATACATATATATATATATATATATAATGACCATGGAAAGCCATGTCCAATTCCCATAGAGCTCCTGACACAAACCTGACCTTAAGTATGCAATTAACTCATAAACAAATTAATATTACCACTCTATGAAGCTATGTTTGCCTCCATTTTTTTTAGAGTGGAAAATATTCTAGTGAGTTAAAAAATATTTTCTTCCATGGTAGGAGATGTGCCAAAAGTCTTAAAGTTCTTATCTGCTTTAGAATATCTCTTTAATTTAAGAATTGAAAAGAGAAAGAGAGGGATGCAAATTTGGTGCTGCTTGGAGTCTTTTCTAGGGTTTAGCAGTAGTTTCTTCTTTTTTTTTTTTTTTTTTCTCCAACGCAATTTCTTTCACATGTCCCAAAATATGACTAAAAGAGCATGGCTAAGAATCTTCCTGTACTCACCTAGCAAACACAGCTAATGTATCTTGAGTGGATCAAAAAAAGAGGAACTTACCAGGACTAAGTTTATATATCAAACAAGGTGTGTGATGCATTCAGAGTAAAGATACAACAGATTATATGCAGGTATTTTGGGAATAGACTTAGTTTATTTTCAGTGAGATCTTGGCATGCTTCAATAACAATCTATAGCATTTGCATGCTTTTTTACATCTTCTTTAAAAAATATTTTAAGCATCACAGCATTCTTAAACTACTATATGCACTGAAATATTCCTGCAACTTACTAACTTAAATTTACTTCTTAAAGTTACAGAAATGCTCAGCAGCACAACTGCCTCAGCTCCATACTGGATACTCATTCACCTCCAGTACGGTAGATCCCAGCTGTCCTATGTTTTTCACTGTAAACATAATGAATATAACATACACTAGCTTCAGGACAGTATTCTGTGTAGCCAGCAGTGCTTTTAAACTCCAGGCACAGGATCAGCTAAAACCAACCCAGTGACTATAAGCATATTTCTATTGATTTCATTTGCAACTTAATTTTAATCTGAAAAGTAAAGACCTGATTTCAAAAACTTAGAATCCAGAAAATAGGACACCTGCCTGTCCTTGTTCTAATTCATTTATCAAGCAACACATATGAAATCAATACCAGAAATATGCATAGCTGAGATTCATATCACTAGACCAATCCTCCTCTTCCTGTAACAACTTCAAGTGCATATAGCTAGCAATATAAAGTCTTCTCTCTCAGTAGGTACCTTCTGAAACAATTCCTTCCACACCTTTATCTTTACTATGAATCTGTTAGAACATTAACCTTGCATTTGCTCCTTTTTTTTTGTAAAAGAGATTGTACTGACTTCTCCCTGCAGTAATGGGAGATAACATTATACTTGTTTTATTGTAAGGAGGCAAGAAGTAAAATGCTCCTTTCATTCCAGGTTTTCAGAGCACTACAAAGGGCTAGGAGAAGAGAAATAACTCAAAGTAGCTCACTAGTCTTTTAGCAGAAACAAAAGACAGTGGGTTTGAAGGCTGCGGGTTTGACAAGCCAACTGTATCTTCTTCCTCTAGTGGAAGAAAATTAGGTCAGAAAGGACAAGAAATCTTGTGAAGAAATAGAAGTTTACATATGGATACATTAATTTTCATTGTCTTTATACTGCAAAATACTGTCCATACTTTAAAAATACATACAGAAATACATTTGCAGGACTATTGTGTATCTTCTCCCAGACAGCAATATGTTATTCTGTAGAGAATCTGACAGAGAAAGTGCAGAGCATGAAAATTAGCTGTATGTTTTTAATGGCAAAATACATACACTTGTATGAAACATATGCTTTCTATCAGCCTGGGGAGTACGGTTTTGAAGATAAGTGTATAATCTGCTGCCTGGAGTTCAAAGTTCTTATGCAATTTGGAGTTTTATATTATGCTATACAGTCATTAATACCCAGGCAATCTTTATTAGTTTTACACATAAACTTTTCTATACTTTTTCCAACTTTCAACTTCCACACTTCTAGTAGCAGAAACTAAACTATCAGCACTGAAAACAAATATCCTATCCCTGAATTGACACAACTGCCTCTTGATATTTTCTTTCTTATCTACTAGAAGCATCATTAAGGGAATTTAAACCTATGGATATTGAATCATACTTCTTTTAGATGATATCTAGCTTAGTGTTGCAGTTCATACTTATGTCAACCCTGGGGCTAATGACAAATATCTCTCACCAGCTAAAACATCTATGATTAGAACATGAAGGCCTCCAAACTTCTTAAATGGTATGCACCATAAGAAACGCAGTCTGTTACTGTCCGATCATGTTTGCTGGCTTTCAACTGAAGGCTAAATAGAAAATTTAGCTGTAATTTGAAAAGCGTCAAACAAATTTAAGAAAAAAGATCTTACAATACGTCAGTAACATTGCTACAATTAAACATATATTAACAACATAGGGTCAAAACATTGCATACACATATATTCTCCTAATGAACTGCTGCTGTGTAGACCCGCATTTTCATAACTCTAAAATTAGGCAGCATGTTCAATGATCATTATTCGGTGATCCTAGAACAAGAATAAATTAAAATATGCTGAGGTTCCACAAAGAAGCATCTGGAAAATATTATCTACCAGAAAAGCATAGTCTAAAGGGCTGTTAAAGGAAAACAGGAATCTCATCTTGGAAAAGCAGCCAGGTGTACTGCCGTCACTAATTTGGTCAATGCCCTGACTGTCAATATAGGTGGAGCCGACTATAGATTGTATATGAAAGTCTGCAATGAAACTCAGTCACCTTTACTTCAGAATCTGGGATGTGAGATTCAGTGAAGTATTCTGTATGGCTACACATCTATGTATCATTTCATTATCACAACAAGGACTACCACCATCATCTGACCTAATGTCCTCCCTTTGAGGTTCAGTTATAACCTGGGTGCAATGACTTCAGTACCACAGCTAGAAAGGAATTTAAAAGTGTCCTATTCATCCACTTTTTCTGCAAGTCATTTAATTTTACCCTGGTTAGTTGCTTATTTTTAATGCTGAGCATGAAAAGTTACATAATATTAATTAAAACAACAAAAGAATGTAAAACATTATCAAAACAAGACAACCCATTGTGAGCATCTTATACTTGAATACTAACTAATTGCATGTTTTGTCTTCTATTTCAAGATGAAAATGCATGGGATCTATTTTGCCTTCTAAAAATTGCATCAGTCTAATTTTTCTGCTACTTGGATCTTGCATAGTTTTTAAAGATGCATTCAGGATTTATAAAATCAATATTCCTGACATACATTAACTTCCATTCACATTCAAATTTGAAATTGAATTTCAAACATCAGTTCTAACATTCAGGTACAGTGGGTATCAAACAGCACACAGCTGCCAAATTACCAGCACTACTTAGCTTACTTGGCATATTTTTGCATAAGACTTGCAACAATGAAAAGCCTCCCTCATTTTTTAAATGGGCCCTGAAGACAGAAATCCCTTTCTAATTTCAATAACTGGTTTTTTTTTTTTTTTGGCAAGCATCTTTTTAAATGAAATAGACAACATAGGCACAGTTTTCTCAAAGATCACTTTCACAGTTGAAGACTTTTTAAGAAGACTGCCTATAGTTGACAATACAGTCATTACTTTTTTTACCAGTATGGTTCTATCCATTTCAATTATACCAGCTTAGAATTGAAGCGGCAAATTACACCCTCTGGAAACTACAGAACAAACTGAAAAATGTTTCAGTTCCTATGTTATATGGAGCTAATTTCTTATCTCTGTTTTCACCTACACTTAAATGACTGATATTTTTGAGCAACCTCAGCTTTCACATCTGTCAGTGAGGTGAGAGGTTCAGGACCTAAGGCAAGAGGACTCAATTCATGTATGGTTTTTTTTTTTTTTAAGTGACAAAAAGTCTTCTGATAATGAAATCTATAGCTTCATTATTTTCTCTGTTTCCCTCAAGCACCACTCAAAACCTGTATGTTACTGAAAAGAACTTATTTGAAAGACTTGGTGTTGTTTTGCTTTTTTTTTCCCTTAAGGACAATTCCTGCCAAGAATTTCTAGTTAAGTACTGTTGAAGGTATCTAGCATTATGGATATTTGTACTGCATGAAGAATTGTTGCCAGGCTATTTTATCATTAGTTACAAATATAATACTATCAGATCCTATATAGACATGCCTAATTTTCTCATTCACAGCAAAAGCCTCCGTAACTTACTTATCAGTGATAAACGTAAGCATGAAAAGCTTGTATTCATCTTGAAAATGTCCTAAAGCACTCCTGGTTAAGCATACACATTTCACATAAAAGGAATCTGAACTATGTGTGACAATTAATTATCTGGAAACGAGGGCCATGAATACTTCAGACAACCAAATAATTGCTTATTTAAATTGAATTTAGAAAAAAATAAAGATCTAAGTTACACATGCCCATCTTGAATTACTTGAGAAATAAAATCTTGCAAAAGTAACACACTATATATCATGACATTAAAGCTCAGTTTTCTTTCTTACTGGGTTTCTTTTCTTTTTTGTGTTAGTCATCACAATGGGAGATAAGTACATTTTCAGTGTAATTGGAAAATAAATTCCAACTAATATACCAAGTACAAAATTTGCCAAACTGCGGCAAATTTTCTTGCCCACACCTTTATTTCATGTCCTTCAGAAAAGCATAGAAAGTTAATCATGGAAATTACAAGATGTGGTGAAGAAAAAAAATCACTGAATTCCTTGACACCTGCAGAAACAACTTCTTTTGCTCACTTATTTTGGTTCTTTGGAGAGTATTATGGTAAGTATTTAAATAAAGACTGCAAATATAGTAACAACCTACAGATACAAGAAAAATGTTATGGCTTCCTGTTTAACATTCTGGTCCACATTTTGTTTATATGAAATAAGCATACTTATAAATAAGAATATATACTTCGCAGAAAATTACCAGCTGTGTAAGCTGTGCTATTTTCAACCCTTCAGAAAGTTAATCTGTGATTTACCAAAAAGTTAGTTTTCACCTAGTGTCTCATCATGAAAGTCATCTCAGGATCTGTCTCAGGGGACATCCCCACTGGAAACTGGAACTGTGTGCCTCTATCAGCTTGGCTAATAAGTCTGGGGTACTTGGGGTGGGGACACACACACAAGACCTGTGTTTCAGTTTCAAAGACACAATGATTGCCTGCTTCAATTTACAAAAATACACGTTCTACCAAAGTAGCAGAACAAATCTTGCAGTGTCCACAACTTGTCATTAAGGAGTTCCTCTAGTAAGAAGTAACAAGGATTAATGCAGGTTTTGTCTTCAGAGCAGCAGGCTACAAAATAACGTCAAGACACCGGCACAGATGGACCTCCCACCTCCAGAGGGGTGCTTTCCCACTTCGGAGCCTGAATTTCCCAGCTGGAGCTTAGAAAAAACCTTGTTCTGTTCCATGTGACAGGTTTTTGAGGGGCATGCAGCTGTGACAAAGACACTGCTGATATCATGCCTGCTATTTACAGACTCTTCGGTGAATTTCTGATGACAGCTGATTACTTGATTTTGCCACTGACAAGAAGGCGCGGCAGTGCACTGCTTATCCAATGAACTTTAGAGCAGGAAAAATGGAGAAATCATGCCTTTTTTCCATCTTTTTTTTCTGCATTTATATTTTATTGGCTTTCACAGGCCTGTTTAGTACTCTAACAGATAGGTACAACAGTGGCAAGAATTCTGATCTCAAAGGTTTTTAATACTGCAGGGGAAGTTGCTACATCTTTCATGTTAGCTTCTGCCAGCACAACAGGCTAGCTAACACAATGGTTACTGGTACTCTACAGAAAGCAGAAGCTATCATGAGATATAAGGTCACATTCTTCACAAAGACCAGATTTTTTTTTTGTGTCCCATAGTTCTCTTGCTTTGTTTTACATAAAAGTGTAAAACTGATCTATGCAAACAGCTAAGGCAAGACCCAGGTAGATTACAACTTGCTACTCTTACCTTACGCCAGGCTTCCCTCTCATTCTGCCTGGCCGGTCTTGACTACACTGGTATGTGGGTAGTTTCTTCAGATGCTCTGTACAAAGACTCAGGATGGAAGATTAGATACCCACTGTTGCAGCAGGTCCCACAACATGTTCATAAACAGTGTCAAGTTTGCATCCCACACTTGTGGCAAGTGCCAGACCAAGCTGTCTATGTTATGCATTCATCCGTAACTGTGCAGTAAGTCTGATCCATCCAGAAAAAAAACAAAGTTTACTGCTCAAAGATGAAACATCAGTACAAGTGAAACAATGCAATTTCATGCTTTCAAACTTTTTAGGGCCTCTGTACATGTTCTTTAAGGATGTCTGTGCATGCAGAGCGAACAGGCCCAAGTTTTTTTAGACTGCTCAGAGTCCCTGCTACTGCTTGGCCCTGAGAATCTGAGATCTTGGACAAAATCCACTGCTTTAAGAGAAAATATATCTGAAGGAAACAGGTATGATAACCCAGTGATTGGTGAAAAGGATGAAAAATAAATCTTGAAAGAAAAATAAACCTTGGCTAACCCTATTTTCAAAGTTCAAAAACCTACAGTTTGATTAAATCTGAGATTCAGTCAAACAGAATAAATAGAGGCTTTGCACTTCTGTGATATCCATCAACTCCTTTTAACATATGAGGAAATTGACAGGCAAAAGCCAAGGTTTTAGATGAATCTTAGTTCTGGGTGTCTCCAATGTTGAGTATTCATATGCAATAAACTCTACTGACAAAAACCTGTCCCCCACAGAACATTTCAGATTACATAAGAAGTTTGAGGCAAAGCTGGGAATAAATCTCTGTCTCCAAAGCCAATCCTTAACTACAAGTTGATCCTCCTTCTGGAAGGCTAAAAACTATATCACAATGACACTTCTGTTTTCCTATTTGCACTCCTGCAGCTGTTCTTGGGGACTCCAATCTGAAATCCAGGCTAAAACTGATGCATTTTATTAAGTATAAACTTCTTAAATGTCTTTTGAGAAGTCAGTGTACAGTTCTCTACTTTTAATTCACTTAGGAATTTCTCTTGCTATTCTGCCTGGCTCTTCTTAAAGAGATTGTTTAGACCCATTTTTAACCTCTAAGCATTACTAAAATAAGTGAAAAGGTATCTCTTCAACAACTTTCTTCCCAGAAAAAGTCCAAATGTTTTGTTTACACATGACTACATGCAGACAGCTTCTGCTACCCTCAGTATTGGTAGCTCTTATTAACACTCTTATTATTGTTATTATTGTTCACAATACTGTGTGAGTAATTAAAATCAACCATAAGAGCCCTGCATTACACATGATAAATTTATTTACAGATCATTTACTAGTCTGCTTTCCAAAATTTCTATAGGATTCATGCAACAAGTAAGAATTATTTTCTGATATTTCTGACTTTAGAAAGAGAGAAAAATATAAAAATACAAAAATTATTCAAGTACATGTTTTTATATTTTACTATACATAAAATATACACTATTTCTTTTGGTATATATCAAAACATAGTATATACAATATATGTCAAAATACAGAATATAGCAAAACATTTAAGTATATATCAAAATATTTCAGTATATCATTTTTCTATATAATTTTTCTCTACAAAGAAGGGTACCTCAGGGTCTCCCTTCTGTCTTCATCACCCTAACAGACTAAGTTTTAAGCTTTTCAGTTCTTTTCTTGTGCAGTGCTATCTGCAAAGCAATAGTAAAACCCCATTCCTCCTGAATCTTCAGTCTACTAATTTTATTTTAGACTACATTGACTGTAATAATTGGCAACTGATCATGGCACATGGTCTTAACACATGGTGTAACACAACTGCAATACTAGCTCATATTTAGCACCACAAAAATCCTGAAATTTTAAATTTAAACAATTTGAAATATTCTGAGGAATCTGTACCCTTCAGAAAAGTCCTGTCAAAAATCTGACTGCACCCACAGCCCTGGCCAGGCACTGATCAGGCCTGAGTTTCAGTGCAACAAGAAGAAAAGGATATAATAATAAAGAAATATTTGCAGTGGGGTGTCAGGGGTGGAGACAAGATTAATTTTGTAGATTTTAAGCCAAGGGTAAGTTACACTGGGAAAGTTCCCCAAGCTCAGCTTCTTACCAAAAGCTGTTGGGCAGAATTGAGGAGGGCAGAGATTGCTCAGACATGCTGAAGTGAAAGGACCTTTCAAAACTGCTAAAGTGCAACTTGAATATCAGTGTCTGAAAACATACATGTTAATGGTTTTAACCACAGCTGCGAGGTCTGACTCAGGTAATACAGGATTACCGGGGATAAATATTTGCAGGGACTCTCAACAACTGGAACATCCAGCTCCTATATTGACACTTTAATTTTGCCCTTACTGTGCTGATGAGTAGGTCATCTAATTGAGCAGTTCAATATATTGATTTGACAACCACTTAGAAACCCCATTTGGCTTCTGGCAGTATTAACAGTTCTGTAAGTATGCAGCATCTTTGAAGCAGACACTCTAACATGAGAATGAACTGCTTGATAACACTTTCTGTACACAGCTTTAATGTTCTCGCAGTGTTATTCTGGTGTGGTTTTGCCTGCACAATATGTATTAATCAGTATGCTTGTTTCATTTCTTTTAACTGGTAAAGAAATTCCAGTGACACAGAAATTATCTAAGAGATAAAGCAAGCTGTGAAACAGTTCTGTTGTCAGCAAGAAAACACTTGCCAATGAAATTCTCACATTTGTTTTACCCCTTTATTTAATGGTAGAAAGGAAAAACCAACAAACCAACCAAAGAAGTGTAAATATTTCTCAAGAACTCAGTTCCTGCTAGAAAATGTACCACACCAAAGATACAGATGGATATCAGCTGTTAGATTTCCTCTTGACAATCAGTGCACAAATCCAGCTCAAGCAATGTGCCAAGTGAGCTGCAGCATAATGCCATGTCAGGATCCCAGGCAGCTCTCAAGTTCATTCATGGGTATGAACAGACTGTAATTTGGCCAGAATGCCTAACTAAAGTACACTTAGGGTTGCTCTGACAATAAATCAGTCAACCTAGGAGAATTAGGGGGGGTGGGGGGATGGTTTTAAGGGCTCCACTCAAGGAAATAATGTTGTCTGAACACTTTTGTTTATTTAAATACACAAATGTGTGCGTTAATTTCTCAGTTGCCTCCACTTCCTTCTTTTATTCATCATATCACAAGTCAGAGTAGTTTCAGAAGCTGTTCTTTTACTAGGCTGCAGCAAAGCAATTAAACCAGTATTTTTTATTATTTTTAAGGCCTCTAGGTTTTATTTGCATAGCCTATTTTTTTATCAGTACATTAACAAAGATTTTTTAAAAAACACAAGACAGTTCCATTCAATCTGTTCCCAACTATCAATTAATTTATTAATATTTTGAGAAGAGTAACACAGATGCCAACATTAAAAACTGAGGTAATTTTGATAACTATAAGATTTACTTTGTTTGGACACCTGGCAAAATACTTCGTGATATGATTTAGCCAACTTCACAATAAGAAGTACAAGAAAGAAATTATTATTACTATCTTCCATGCATTTTCAGAATATGCATATATAAACAAACACAGGCACACACATGTACTTTATCATCTCCTGTATATGACTTAAACAACAACAAGCAACATAGGCTTCTGTCCAGTAGGAACATGAGAGGGAGACAGAGAGGGCCAGCTTGTGGAGTTACAAGAATTATTTATTCATTTAGTGTAAAGAAAAGCATGATCTTGGCTTAAAGTGATCACTGGGTAAAATCATCGAGCCAGTGAATTTCAAAAGACATATAGATTTTCTTTCCCCCTAGGATAATCAGGAACTCACATGACAGAAAATAGCTTTAATTTAACTAACAAACACTGCAGAGAGACTTTTCATCTTCCAATGGTATTATTTTCTTTAATTAATTTATAACCAATACAATTTCCCTAATTTCTGGGCATTCTCAACCAGTATGGTGTTCTATAAAATATCCTGTGGATTTTAATACCACAAGAGCACATGTCAGTTTAAAAAACATGTGCACTATGGTCAAAGCTGTGAAATACAACCAAAGTTCAAATTAGACAATTTGGAATTCAGACTAGGTAATTTCATAGCAATAGTTGATTTGCAAAAAAAAAGTAATAGTAATGCATTTGTGCATTAGCTAAGCTCAAATCAAATTTTCTGGAGGGGGAAGGGAAGAAAGGGTCAGGTGCACAACAGTGATGGGCAGTCAACTGAAAAGTTGTTGCCCATTATTCAGTGATCTAGTAGCTACCTAAGTACTTTCCTAGAAGTGATTAGACAAGAGAATGCACAGGGTTCAAACTCTGCAAGAAAAATGCAAAGACACATCCGCCATGCTAGATGACTACAATACATAAAAAGATAAAGGTCATTCTGAAATTGCATTCCCTCAAACTTCCTGTTTGGTCTGCCCTACTTTAATTAGTACAGTCATCTAGAAATTGAGGTGCTATGTGGACAAGTGTTTTACTTGTAGATCTCTATCCTATCCCACAAGGGGTGCACAGATACTAGGCATTGCTCCTAGTAAAAACTGAGAATGAACCAAACATAAAATTATGTAGAAAGGGTGCAGTCAATATATATCATGGTCCATGACCTTTTTAAATACCTAAAACAGTTCTAGGAAAGCAGTGTTTGGCTTGGGTTAGAAACAGAGACATTTCAGTATGAAATACATAAAGGTGTTAAGTGGGAGCCACTGATATGGAACTGCTTTTAGTAGCTAAAAAAAAACATAACAGGGGAGAAAGGAGAGTTGAAGGGCATAACCTGAGGTATAGGTATTTCCAGAGAGCTCAGCCACAAGCCCCTTTACTGGCATAGTCTCACATTTGCAGGTAAAAATCTTGTTACAGAAACTACACCAGAACTACATTTTAGGAGTCATGCAATCAGCTACAAACCTACATCCCACAAAAAAGAATACGTCTGCCTCTTTGTTTGGGTGTCTTCTAAAAGTATTGTCAATTTTCCTCTTGGAAAACTTACACAGCAAAACTTCCCTCTCACTAACATTGGGGTTGAATAGTCCTCTTATTTGGCTATGAATCTGGCTTTTTGAAAAGATGTTTTGTATCTCGGCCATTAAACTAATGCAATCGGTAGTTAGTAAGATACTGCTTTTCCTTAGCAACCTCTTAATTTGGCTTTGTACCTTCTGGCATACTAATATATTGAGATGCAGAGAGTAATATTACCACTATATTTCACATATATTTTATGTGATAGTAACATTTACATTCTTGTTTATGGCACAGCATGTGTCCAAAATTTTGTCTAAGTATCACTTGCCTTTGTAAGCTATGAAGAGCAACTGATCTCTTTCCATCTGAGCAGCAATCTGAACATTTCCCTCTCATAAATCCTGCACTTCATAATGCTTATCCCTGAGTGTTAAGAAGACAGAATAATCTCAGGATTAGGAGAAAGGGTTTTTTCAGAGGTGTTTGGTTTAATTTTATCTCACTGGGAGTTAAGTCCTTAAATAAAACAAAACCTGACTTGACTTAGATCAGGAAGTCCATAACAGAGCAGGAGTTGTGATTCCTTACCTGAGACTTCCACTTTTCTGTACCTCTTGAAGGTGAGAATTTCCACTATCTTGTTTTAAAGGGAAAGTGATTCAGACACAATACCAGCAACATATGCAAGACCTTTTTTTCCCTTTCACAAGTGATCCGTAAGACTACTGATCAAAAGAACTAATGAAATTTGCCAGTTTATATTCCCACAGTTTAATAAACACAGCCCCAGAATAATCACCCTTCTCAAAAACTGTTTTCTTACTAGACTCAGCAGCTCTTAGCTGAGGAAAACCTCCTGTTAGATCCCTGTGAAAAACACATGACTGGCCTGTTCTGTGGGGAACACCGCAAGGAGTCGGCTTAGAGACACATGATGTTCTTAAACCCCTCAGAATTAAGAAAAAAATACTTGCAATTCTATTGACACTAGTCAGTCCTGATTTGAATATGCAAGGGGGACAGAAAGAGAGATTAAAGCCGCTCGATGCAACCTTGTTAGCCTCTAGTATTTCTAGTATTATATTTCTAGTATTACCTAGTATTATATTCTAGTATCTATATTTCTAGTATTACCTGCCATAGTAGAGGTTCAGCTGAGTTCATCATAGACTTACCAAATTCTCACTATGCAGCCAATAGCTTTCAGAAAATCCCTCTAGTCTTTTCCTATAGCCTTTTCACCTGCTCCTCTCCACAGCAAGGACTGTGTTGCATGCACACGAGAGATCAGATAATGAGGGCTCCATTTCATTATTTCTATAAACTTTTCTTTTTATTCTTTGCCTAAATTTCCCTTGCAGGAATTACAAGGAATGAAATCTTCCCAGTCACTTAGTAAGTTCAAAGGAGTAAAAAATTTGTTTTGGTAACAAAAACATGTTTCACCCTTTTTCAGTGACAAACAATTTCCTCAAAAAAAAAAAGCTCACTATAGAGAAAGAGGGTACCAAAGCATCTGATCACCTCAAGAATTACAGAATTGAAAAGAGTCCTGATAACCGCCTAGGTCCTTTTGTTCTTCTCTTTACCCAGTTCACCAGGGAGAGAAGCTCCTTCCCTTTCCTCCTCAATGGAAAGCATAAAGATATGCAATATTCTAGTACAATGACCCCGTTGTTACAGACCCTGCCAGCCAAGCATCATCTTTCCATCACTTCGGCCTCTCACACTAAGTTAAGGATGGGCACTTTTTTTCAAATCCCAAGAATTCCCACCAGCAAGTACTGAGTTTTACAGTTCAGTGAAAAAAATATGGATCATACATATATTTTAATTCTTATATATATATTTTACCTTGCTACAGCTGGGTCCAGGCTGTTGTCCTAACAATGACCCACTTTGTCAGTTATGTCTTTGACATCAGGCACAATTTAGAGCTTTTCACTCAACTCTGGAACTCCAGCCAAAAAATTAAGAGCTGGTGTGAATGATCAGTCTTCTTCAGAGCTCTGCCTACAACTTCAGCAATTTAAACCTGATAAGAACAAAATATGATCCACTGCAAAAATGACTTATTTCTGACTCTTGCCTGGAAGGTTTCAACACCCGTGTGATGGGCAGAAAGGAAAATCATGTGAAGCCAGTGCCATTGACAATCTACAGTTAACACAAGAGTTAAATTTAATAGAGAAAAAATAAAGACAAGGTAATCTGATGTGATTTGTCAAAAACATAGTAGTATACTGATGGAAAGCCAAGGTTCAGCAGCCACCACCAATTTAAATCAGAAAGATACCTTTGGCATTTTCAGCCACCAGAAGTATCCATGGGCTACAACATGGGAATTGCACAGTAAAAGGCTAAGTCCAAGATAAATAAAAATAAAAACAAAAATTCAGAATCTATTGCCCTTCTATCTATTGGCCCCCAATGTTTGAGCATTTTGATATCGCTTTTGTTTCTCCTGTTATGAAGATATAGATTAACACTTGAGTTCAAAAATAAAATTGGACGCAAAACTTGAGACTAAGAGCTCTTCCTATTCAGAAAATAAAATACTCATGTCCAAGACTTCATGGACTGTGGTAACATATTTGGTAGACCCATGACTTTCCACTGAATATTTTTTTTGCAAGTTCTACAGTTCTCATGGATGTTCTGAAAACACCTTGATTTTAAGGGCAGCATGTGAAATAAACCAGTTCTTAATATTTTCCAGGCATGCCCCACATACAAAAAGTGAGAGGCATCCCAGTTTGAAGAACAGAGAGAAAATGACTCTTTGAAAGAATTTCAGTTTGTTTTTCTGTTGAGTTTTTCATATTTTTCACACAGTCTTTGAAGCTTACAATTAGTATGAAAAAAGAGAGGCTAGTTATTAAGCCCAGTGTTACCATACCAGGTATTATTTAAGAAAGCTTTATGTTTTCATAGCTATTTGCTGCTGTCCCTTTTATCTAAGAATTTCAGCTGTACCCATTTTACCAAACATAAATGAGCAAGGTAAGATAAGCATTCAGCTGCACCTTCCCACTTTTTGAAAAACAGGCAAGATTATGTAGATTCTCAGCTCTACTTTAATGGAGACAACCACCAAATACTGCTATTCAGCTTGCAGTCAAGTAAATTCACACTGGATTAAAATAAACATATGGATTTTTTTTATAATAAAGTATCCTTCCCTGTCACCCTAAAAATTAATAAATTGACATTTTCCCATTATATTCTGTTCTCATGCTGGAGTTTCATCCCCCTGCTTGTGCTGATCAATATGCTCTTTCACTTGCATGGACAACCAGCAAAGTTCTGAACAGCACTGTTTCCTTATTACATGAAAACCTGGCAGGTTTCACATTTCAGCAAAGAGTGTTTACTTTCCTATAAGAGCTTGGGAATAATCCACTGAACCTGAGCGGACTACTCTTCTGTACTGACTGGTGAACAGATAACATGAAAGAAATGTAGATGTTTATAAAAGAAAGAAATTTGTATGTAAAGATCATTCCTTCAGAGAGCTTACATCCAAAAAAATATATCAATATTATAATGCCTGCATTTGCAAGTCACACAAAAGAATGGTACTTGAAAGGGCTCTGCCCATACGCATGCTTGATATATTTCTACCTATAGTGACAAGCTTGCCAAAAAGTAACTACAAAGAACACTGAGAAAATATGTATATATATATAAAAAAAAAACAAAACAGAGTGACAGATTGTATATAAGAGGGAAAAACTGACAAACAAAATAACCTTAAAATGTGAGAATACTAATCCAAACAATTGGTGTCTGTATCACTGTAGATAGTGTCTTCTCATCACACAGTATTATTTATGCAGATAGAGATAATATGCTTTCAGTTACTATTCTTAAATTTAGAATCTGCAAATATAACAACATTTTTTCTCTTCAACTTGCAAATAGAACAGCATTTTTTCAAGTACAACGTGATATCTTTTATTTCTGAAGGCTGCCATGTAGGCTTCAGTAGTCACCTCATTAGAATTTAGCTATATATTAGACTTTTTTCAACTGAAGCTCACATACTGCTCTTACTCCTATCCAACATGATCCTCTGTTAGGCAGCACATGTACTTTCACAGCAATGTAATAAACCAGATCATAAAGCGATAGGCCTGAAAAAACACCATGCAACCTCTATTTTTTTCCCCCACTTATTTCTAACTCAGATCAATTTTTCTGGTCTGGCTTTTCACATGACCACACAAAATGCTGGCACACGCACAGAGGTGTTGGAGAATGAGCAACCAACTTCCCTAAGGAGCAGCAATGAGCTTGTTGCAGATAATTTTGTCCGTTCTTGTCAGAAAAAATCTCACTATGGCAGCTTTCATATTAATAAGGTGAAACTATCTAATGATATCAAATATTTATTAATCCTGGGTGAACAGTAGAAATTAATTAATCAGCTATAATAAAAAATGGGATTTTTTTGCTTTCATTCTTAACAAAGCACTTTCGAACATTCCATTGGACTTTCACTATCCAAAAGAAAAATACAAACCTAACAGCAAGAATTGCTGTTTAGAGGCATAAGTTCTTGTGTTTGGGTTTTTTTTAATTGATGATTTACTGCTAAAAATACAGTGCTCTCTGGTGTTATAATCCAGAATAAGTAACTATTCTGAACTTGGAGCCAGCCAGATAGGATCTCAGAACAAAATCAAACAATTTTCAGTCCACAGCATTCAGAATGTACAGGAGGAACAGTTTCCCAGCTTAGTCTGTCAGCTGAAGACTAGATCCAAATTTTGATCTCATTTATACTAAAGGTGTCATTGGTCTCATTTACAATAATTGCCCAGTTTTCCTCTGACACTTAAGGAAATTGTTTTATTTTGCTTTTAGGATGGAGAACGTGTTTCCTCATTTATGTAGAATACATTCTGTGTCTAAAAGGGGACTTTACAAACAGTCATGTATGAAATGCAAACATGTGCAAAGATGACACTTTTGATTAGGAACATTGGGGATACACTAGTATCCATGGTGATGCATTGCTTCAGAGATTGCAAGGCAGCTAAAAACCTAAGAGTAAGAAACACTATGCTGTATTTCACCTGCCTAAAACAAGGAGATAGATGAACAAAAATTCTATCTTCAAATATTAAACAAAAGTGCAAAACTGAGTTCACCTTGTTTATTCAGTGATCACTTATCGCTTGAGGTTCCTCCACATGAATTATCCCATTTCCTAGCTAGTTGAGGATATCAGCAAGAACATCGCTATGCTGTGTTGAAATTCAGCCATTACAGCCCTGGCTCATAACAGGTGTAAAGATGAAGTTCTGAGCATGCAGAAAGGGCTCAGGCAGTTCCTTTCTTATGTGATTAAATTCAATGCTAATTTACCAACTGAATATTGACTGACATGTGTACTTAGTTTCAACATACTGCATCAACAATATATGGTAGACAGAGAAATTTGCACATGGTTTAAAAGGGTAGAAGGATTCTAGAGAAACTGGATGTTTAGAACACCAGATGCCCCTGCTAATTCTGCTATTATAAATTTGTATTGACAGTACAGTTCTAAATTAAAATTCACATTTTTTTATATTACAAGAGGCATTCAATAGGCTCGGTACCATCAACCCTAAAAGGCCACGTGAAGTCCTCTTAGACTACAAGTAGCTTCATGCTAATAGCAGACACAAAACATTACTGCCTAATCACCCTCCAGCAAATAAAAATGTTATGGATACCAAGACAGTTCTGCAGTCATCCTCATGGTGAGACCTTCCCTTTACCTCAAAGAAAGTTTTGCTCCATAAAGCATTTTCTCTGTTCAAAGAATAGGGAAGGGAAGAGGAAGGGAACCCTGGAGAGTGTATATAACAAAACAGAAGTAAATATTTCAGACGTAGTTGTGTTTGTTCTTAGCTGTTAACAATACTTCTTATTTTGCTCAGTTGTGTGTTATAATTAAAGGATTTTGTGAGTTAATTAAGTTCAGCTAGAGATTGTTTTTCTCCTTGTCAGCTTTTATATATGTATTTAGCTGAAAGAACAATTTAGACAACAGACCACATGGGTACATGTTTGTCCAAATACATGATCCTAAGGTATTGTTTGTATACAAACACACACACATATATATATATATGCAAATACCTATATAAATACTTATGTATAATATTATATACACATGCCTCCTTACCAAAACACCATTGTATCACAGCAGTGACATAAAGCTTGCTTTCATATTGTCTCTAAGTATATGATTTCCACTCAAAACAATGTAGTTGGTAATGAACATTGGTCATCCACGGACACACAGGGATACTGCTTTTGCTGATTTTTAAAGATCTATGTTTCTAGTTTACAAACAGCTGAACACTGAGAAACTTTTGATACTGAAAAAGAGTGACATACTAACTGTACGTATGTAACTGAGCACACTACTATGATGTGATGCATACTGCTTTACCAAAAATGTTCAATAGAAAGTGAATGCACAGTTTTCACCAATGAAAAAAAAGACATTTCCTGCCTCAGAACAGATATTGTACACTGCATCTAGTGTGCGATACAACCCAGTGGTAGTTATTCAACTGATCTTTTATTACAACCCCTACTGTTAAAGGCCTGTTGGCTAGAAATTGAGCTGCAAGCTGACTGCAGCTAGGAATTTTTCTGCCTTCTCGATTAAGTGTAACTACTTAAATTAAGAGCTTTTAGTAAACATTGCTCATTATAATCAATTTCCCCAAAGAAATGTCATTTTCAACTGAATATTTAAATGCAGCTTTATTTTTTGTTCCCTTTTCACAGAAGATTTTGTTCAATAAGCATTGGAATGCAAAGAAGATGCAGACAGAGATGGAAACAGGCCATTAGAAAACATAAAAAGAAAAGAAAACAGAAATAGAAACTGTTCTGCAGAGAAATAGAAACTGTTCTGCTGTATGAAGTGGTGAATTAACAAACTAATCCAGCATTCACCAACTCCGCTACACCTCACTTTGTCAGCACTGCTATTTCAGGGCTTTATAACTAGGTTACTTATAATTGCATTGAATTAATCCATAGTCACACCAGGTATGACTATTTCTGTTGACAACCTCAACACCAATAAACTCAAGAACTCAGCAAATTTGGTATTTGAACTACCCACCCTGTAACAAGAGATGGCTTGTGCAGAGTTCAGGTATGTAGAGTGGTTTTTAAGTCATATACCATAGATATCACTGTAGCGAAAAAAAGTTTCTTCACATCCATCATAATGCAAAATAGAGCATACTCTGCGCATGAGTAGCCTTGTTAGACTTAACCACTCTGTTCCCACCTTCTGTAACATTTTGGTTTTTCCTGAAATTCAGCAAACTAAACTAACCACTTGTATTACCTAGCTCTGTTCAGGCACTGTAGACTATCACAAATATTGCTAAGGTACAGATAGATCTTTGTGCTGTTGACAATCAAGTTAGAATTATTCAGATGGGAAGTCTGGAGAAGTTCCAAATTATATTTATAGGTCACATTGTCATGTATCCAAACCACTTGCAAGGAGCACTTTTAAAGAGACTGATTTAAAACTATTATGAAACTTGTACTTTGGTCAAGATCATCTGAAGGGTTACCAAAGCCTGCACAAATAAAGTAAAAATGTACAAAGTGTTCCACCATTTTGACATTTGCTTTGGCTCTAATTTGGAATTTATGTGCTGTCAGAGTTTTTTCTTGCTGGCTCTGCTCACAATGTTACTGCATTATTTGGCCTTTTCAGATTACTCTTATCTTTTTTTCCTTATTTCAGATGTAAATACAGAAGCTGAAAATGAGGCAAAAATGGCCACGTTTGTCAGTGAAATTTTTACCCTGGTGAGCAAAACCATAGCATCACAGCCCAATACCCAGACTGGAATATTTTGCTCAGAACAGAAACTGGAGAAAAATCCAGACTACCAGTAGATTATTCTCTAGGAGAAATTGTTCTGCAGTATGATGAAAGAGATAGATGACAAAAGCTTAAATAGAGCAGATTGGTCCAAGGTCATGGCGATCCACTGTCGACACTTTATGCAAAGAAGCATCATAAGAAAATGCATGAAAAGGCAGGTTGATGAACTGGTTTAAGTAAACAAAAGATAGAAATGTTTGATGCAGACTAGCATTGGGGAGATATGCCTCAGCACCACGGAATACAAATGAACAAATTGACAATTTGATAAATAAGAAATCACAATAGATCATCTTGGCTACTTTATCTTCACAGCCACCTTGTGATTTTGGCCTTATAAGAATGTAAATTCAGCACTGTCATGTATTGGACATGACAGGCTAGGACAGTATGTTTCGGTATATTCAGAGTTCTGCAGTATACCTGTGTAACTGAAGAACTCAGAAAAGCCATGGAAGCATTCACAAATTGGACAAAACTACTTGAATAAAAACAATGTGGCCCAAGCAGACAGATACAAGATTATGCATTATATATATATACATACATTATACAGCATACTTAGGCCCATAAATTTGGGACCTTCCAGGGACACTTCCCCTCACCCTGCCCCAGTTCCTGTAAAACCCTAGAGTAGGGCTCAGACTGGGGGCATTGGCCATCATCTGTCTCAGATTCCCCAAAGTGTCAGATTGGACAATGTCTAAAGCATATATGGCATCTCTGAGCACATCTAAGACAATTAAGATGGATAGCACTGAGTTTAACACAAGACAAAGTAATTATGACTTTTATTAAAAGAAATTAAGCAGCTTGAAAGACTGTTTGAGGTTGTAAAACAGAGTAAGAAGATCCTGATTCACTGCCCTTTCCAGCCAGCAGCTTGAACACTGAACTTTCACTTCCCTGTGATTAGAAAACTGCCAGTTTTTGTTAAAGCTCTTTTACTGCTTCAAGGGCAAATACTGAGATAGGGAGCAAGAGTGATCTTGTTGTGTTAGTCTGGAACAGTCTTAGAGGAACGTATGCCCAAGCAAGAAGTGTTTTTAGACTTAAGGAAGTAAATATTTTTGCAGTTTTGTTCTGATCTTGTCTTTATTTAAGAATGAAGAGACATATAAATGGCAGTGAAGTCTGAAGACTTTTCCACATCACCTCAAATCCTCGATGAAAAAAGATAGGGGTTTTTTTCTGTAAATTGGCTGCATATAAAATTACATTGGCACTGGCCTTTTCAAGGTTAATTGTTGATAACTGCATTCACTGGCAGTATCAAAGATAATTCAAAGAGGAATGAGTAAATGAGAGATAAATTAGAATGCCAGGCCAGAATGCTGCATTGCAGGAAACTCACTAAAAACTTTTTGAAATTGCTGTGTTTTATTTTGCAGAATCATTCCAGATACTTCCTTTAATCTGCTTGGGATAAGGATAATTTTGTTGGTTCATTTTCCTCTTCATTATTAACTTTCGTTGAGGTTACTTTATTTTTAATAGCAGCTAAATGTTTTTAGAGTAATCTAAATAAAAATTGCTTGAGAAACTTAGGCTTTCCTGCTATAGACATAATTTATACATGGTACCGTGAAAACCTCAACTCCTTCCAAATTTCCTTATGACTGACAGAGAAAATTCATGTAGTCAATGACTACGCAGACCTTCAAAAAGCTCAGGGCATAGAGAAAAATTTCTCTTGCTTCCCCAGGCTTTGGAAGAGGTTTTTGTCCTATGAGATTTGGGGACAAGCAGCTTCAAATCCCATCACATCAGCAAAGATCTGATTTTTCTTTTGCAGGAATTGGAAACATCCAAACTTTTGTGCTGTTTGACAAGAAGGACATTGTACACCATATTACTGGAGCTTTCTCTGACATAACAACCAAGTATCCACCCCACCACATTCCCTGAGTACCCTCTAATTGTGCTTAGGCAGGATGCAAGTGATGTCTTCACTGTTCTTTTGTGCCCTCCTCTACCTTATTTTCACATCAGGTAACCCGATACTTGGACAAGGGGGAGTCTGTTATATCCCCTGTACAATATACAGTATACCATTAGATGCTGAAATCCAAACCTGAAATCCAAGAGCTCTGCACACTTGATACACAGGATCAATGTAAAGCCATCTTATTTTCTTGCATTGAACTTCCTAAAATAAGTGATGTTGAGCCTTTATGTATATCCGCCTTGCAGTTCTTAAGGCTGAATAGCAGCTATGTCACACAGAAACCAAGTGAGATCAAGTGAAGTTGACCTTAACCAGGTAGGAATTCTTACAGCAAACACATCAGCCTTTGGCTAGCTTTCATAGTTCAGCACTACAATAGCAAGTAAATGAACTCAGAAACATGAGCAAAATTAGGTCTGCAGCTCTATCTCCCTCTGTAGTGGGCTGTGATTTTGTGAGTGTAGGGTTTGTTTTAACTAGGACTCATGGGACAACATTAAGATGTCACAGAAGTTCCATTACTTCTCTTGATTTCCACCTTCTAGGCCTTAGACAAAATTAAATTTCAAAAAAGGAGGCTGGGGGAGGTGGAGGGGAGGGTCAAGAAGCATTCAGAAGAATTATCCTCTGGAGGGAAGACAGGCAAGATGATTAAATAGTTTCCCTTCAGCTCTTGTTGCTATGATTCCATACTCTGGACAGTGAATTTTTCGAAAAGAAAATCTCTGTCTTCCAGGCAGAGAACATCCTCCTCAGACTCAAAGTTCATGACCAGCTCAATTTTCTTCTCCTTATAGATTTTTGTGCATGCTTCCTGAGCATTTAATTTCACAATTTGCTGAGATCATTAAAATTAGTTTTTGTCCCCTAACTTCTTAGGAAATATCTAGAAAAAAGCTATAATACAACAGAGCACAAACCCTTCTTTGACCTGACCTGAAGCTACATTTTACTGCTTCTTGTTTGGTTTGAAGGGATCAGTTAGGAATTGTCTCTTTTTTAATGAGACTAATGAATGATTTGGACTCTGAGCAGGCAAAAAAAAAAAAAAAAAAAAGTTAGGATAGGAATATTCCTCTTTCCACTCTTACAAAAGAATATCTACCGAGGTAGTGATTTTCCTCAAAATACATTGAAAAATAAATAAATAATTAAATAAGTGTAGTGAGTGACATGTTGACAGGTTTTTTAATAACCTACCAATTGTCTTGACATACACAATGGAAAAAAAAAAAAAAAATTAAGTTCTTGAGTATGTATGGTCAGTTACCTGACTGGACAAAACCCTAAGCAATAGGGTCTGAATTCAGAATAATTCTGTGCTCACCAGCTTGAATGATTCTGTGATTTTGACTTCACACCCAGCTTTCTCTTCGTAAGGAACATGGAAATGTGTTATATGTTATAGATTTTACAGATACTGAAAAGGACCGATCATTTAGAACAGGTGATAACTTATTTCCCCATCTGTGTCTTCTTGGCACTTTCATATATAAATAACACATCTCATCTTCCAGGAGAAAAAAAAAAAAAAAAATTCTTTATGAAAGCAAAAATTTCACACAGTTTTGCCTTATTTCTTTTTTTTTTTTTTTTACAGATCAAAAATCTTAATTCAGGAAGTTTTCAAGAAAAGAGCAGTGTAAGTATTAAAATGTATTTGCCTTGGTCACTGATATAAGATACATCTGTACTTCCCCAAATCAGCTCAAGTTTTCAATTTCTTCTTACAAAGGTTTTCCCAGCAAAGACACTGTAGAAGCATGTACTTCACATTCCTGCCATTCACTATATTGATTTCTTTGCATTTACAATATGTTTCACATAGTCAAGCAAGTCTAATATGTAAACTATTGAAAAGCAAAACGTATATTGTAGGTTTTTGAAGAGTTATATCTGGCATGAGGGAGGGGAGTCAATAAAATTCATTGCCACACCAACACTGTATTTGATGTGGCAGCTGTTTCTTTTGCTGCTGCAAGAACTTTGTTTTGACTACAGCTAAGTACCAGATGTTTATGAGCAATAAGGATGTGGGTAAATTTATTACCTGTTTCTATGGGCAACGTAAGTCTCTAATACTTGAATTTTTTTCAGAATTGCTTACTTAGATCACAAAGTGAATGCTGAACTGATACTATGAAGGATATCTAATAAGTTTTTTAAAGTAATTTTGTGCCTTCTATTACCTAATTCATTTATCTAAAGCTTTATGAAATTATTGACTCTTACTGAAGAACGGTGTTTTCTATTGTCTGCACCAGGGATATCACTTCCTTGAAGGCAGAAGCAACAGGATTTTTCAAACACATACTTGAAAGTGGGTTTGTAATAATGTAGATGGGAAGGAGGGCAGTCTGCCACCCTGTAACACAATGCATCTCTGCTCCTCTCTGCTCAAGCCTGCTGAGCATGACTTCTTCAGTTGCAGAATTCAGAATAGACTTTCTACAACACAGCTTGAAAATGTTGGCCTCATTTTGATCAGCTGAGCTACAGGGCATGCAGGAAGAGAGATGGAGACCTATAATTGAGAGAGATTTTCATAAAGGTTTGGAGGGCTTGGATGGACCTCTCAGCCTCTGGGATGATGGATGTCACCTTTGTTAATGATCTGAATACCTTCACACAGGAGGAAAAGTTTACCTTGACCTCCACACTCCATGGAGAGCCAAAAGCCAACAACATGAAGCAGAAAGGACCGCAGGGACTGAAAATTAAAAAGTCCAATTGGAAGCAAAGCATGTTAGTAGTCCCAGCTCCCTAAATCACCTTAATTTCTCCACTGAAAGAAATCATCTAGGTAACCAAATTTAGTGAGAAATGGAACTCAAAACTCTTGCAAACCTACAAACAAGCAATGGTGTAAAGCAAAGCTGGTATTAGGCTGCAGAAGACATTTCTGACTGAAAGATTAGACATACCTTTGATTTGACTGCATATTTTAATATTTTTTCCTCTGTGACCTCTCCCTAGCATTAACGTGTGTAAACTAGTTGCCTATAAAAATAACCATAATGTTCCAATTATCCTTTCCTTTTTTAAAGAATGGCAAATGTGATGTAGCAAGCACATAACAAAAAAATATTATAGTTTAGCACTGCTGACTTCCTCCTACACTCAAGGTTTATGACTCCAACAAATTAGCGATAGCTTTGATGACATTGTACAGGTAAAGGACTGAATTTCCAAAGGTTGTTCTTTAGACCTGTCTTTGGAACAAACAGGATCTGAGATAGCATTAGCTTTTATCTGATCATGAAAATGCACTTCTATATAGTCAGGATACATAAGTCTGGAAAGCTTCAGGTATGTATTAAAAGAAATATATATAAGTGAATAGAAAGATTTTCTGTTAGTGTCTAGCATGAAGAAAAAGTAAGAACTATTTTGTACACAGTTCTGTGTCCTAATCAGGTAAAGTGACACCCAGCAAGTACAAAGCCAAATCTATCTTTTTTGTTAAAAAACAAATCGAAGTGCTTTTTAAGTGTCTTTTGAATGGATGCATCTTAGTGTCTGGTTAATTTAATTTACTTGCCTAGTTGGATTAGCTGTCCTTTCAAAAGAAGGTATAGTGTACTAACATGTTACATGATGATATAAATTAATATTATGTAATAGTAGATACATTCATTATGGTATTACAAGGCTTACTGTGAACTGCTAACACATACAGACCGATGACTTTTACACTTCTGTGAAAGAATGATGATGATCTCTCCTTGCCTCCTATGAAGACCTCTTATACCCTTAAGATCTCTGCAGTGAGGATACAGAAGCATTACGCTAGTGATAATGTATAAACCTAATTGAGCAGAGAAAACAGAAGCTAGGGAATGTATATCACTGTCTTTTCAGCATTATTTTTTGTTTAGAGGTTAATTGTTTTACCCTAAAACTGAAAGCAAAAGCTAAACATTAAAATGAAGAAGGCAGAAAGGGAAGGGTTTTATTTCAGACACTCCCTGTAGGCAGCTTTTTAATCACAAAGAACTGACATTTTAATTTAAACAAAATAATTACAAGCAAGAGGTGAGTGAACCTTTTTTCATGCAGTACACAGTAACACTTTTCTTACTTCTAAAGAAGAGAAATTTTGACTATTTAGAATTAATTAGTAAACACTGCTATATTTCTTTTTCTTCAGGAAATCTGAAGCAGTTTTACTTTTACTAAGGACCAACCTCTACATTCTTTAATAAAACAGAGGAATGAACAAACCCCACCCAGTGCTGGATTTCACCTTCAGAATGTGACTCAGCTTCCTGAGGCTGAACTGTATGAACTTAGCCCAGTTTCATCAATGAAAAAAAAATTGTTGAACTATAGCTAAAGCCATTAGTTTGTAAATGACACAGACAGTGCCACTTACATAGACAATTGTTAAGTCAGCGATATTAGCTCAAGAGGGGTTGGGGAAGCAAGAGCTGGAAGACTGCTACTGCCAGGTGAAGGACCATCCCATCCCAAGGGAAAAAGGGGCCAGCATTTACCTGCCTCACTGCCAATTGCACAACCAGCAATGACTCATTGGTGTACATAGTTACAATGAGCCTAACAGAACTTACTCAAGTCCCAAATTGCATGATCCTCCTTGCAAGTCTGCACTCAGGAGGAGAAAAAAAAAGTTAAATAAAGGGTTACAGCTATGAGTATTTGTAAGGTTGCAAATATGGTTTCAAAGTATTTGTTTCCCAAATAAGTCTACTGAAACATCTTGGTATTTCTCAGTGTGGGGACAGCAGCATTCCAAACCAGCTAACAAAAGTAAAATTATCATTTCCCCTCTTTGGGATTGCCAAGTGTTCTGAACATGATAGACCATTACTACATGTTACCAGTGTGAACCATCACAACACTTACTACACTGTCCAGCTAGTATCTAAGTAAACATGAGAAAGGTGAGAGGAAAAAGAGAAGAAAACAATAGTAAAAGCAGAAAAATTCATTTTTTCCTCTGGAAGGGATTTTCTCATTGAAATTAATGACAGAGCCAATTCTCCATATAGATAAGCATGCAAAAACTTGTACATTATGTATGTAAGTAAATTGTACCACCCATGGCGATACATAGCAGAGCAGTAAATCTGCTTTTAGAATCACAGTACCTGTTGAAGTATGCAGACAGATGACTATGCTCTGGACTGAGGTTTAGCTATCTGAACAGAACATGGGAAGCTACTGGACATAACATGAGAAATTGGTGAATGCTAAAAAGTAGCATAGCAAGAAGCTGACAAAAGCCATGAGAGCACTAGGAGGAATGCCCAGATTTAACATAACATTAAGCTAAAGGAGAAATGGCCAGACTTCACAGATAAATGCAGAGACTATTGGGGACCTTCTCGAGAGCAGAGCCTTGCTGCACCAACAACATCGCAGTAACCACACTAGTCATACCAAATTTAGGTACAGATGTAGTAAAACTTGGGACAATGGGGAAAAAGTTATTAGGGTTAGGGTGCTTTTTGGGAAGAGAAAGGAGTCAAAGTGGATGGGGAAAAGTAAACACAGGAAAATGGAGATAAAAGGGCTTAAAAGCTGCTGGTCACCCGTAATCAAGACATTGATCAGTATTGCTTATCTGACTGATATCTGTGCCTGACCAACACAGCCTGTTCTATCCTCTTATTAGAGTCTATTTCATAGAGTCATAAAATCATAGAATGATTTAGGTTGGAAAAGACCTTTAAGATCATTGAGTCCAACCATTAACATAACACTGCCATGTCCACCATTAAACCATGTCCCTAAGTGCCACGTCTACATGTCTTTTAAATACCTCCAGGGATGGTGACTCAGCCACTTCCCTGTGCAGCCTGTTCCAGTGCTTGACAACCCTTTCACTAAAGAAATTTTTCCTAATATCCAATCTAAACCTCCCCTGGCACAACTTGAGGCCATTTCCTCTTGTCCTATCACTTGTTACTTTGGAGAAGAGACCAACACCCACCTCGCTACAACCTCCTTTCAGGTAGTTGTAGTGAGTAATAAGGTCTCCCCAGAACCTCCTTTTCTCCAGACTAAACAACCCCAGTTCCCTCAGCCGCTCCTCATAGGACTTGTTCTTTAGACCCTTCACCAGCTTCGTTGCTCTTCTTTGGACATGCTCCAGCACCTCAATGTCTTTCCTGTAGTGAGGGGCCCAAAACTGAACACAGCACTCGAGGTGCGGCCTCACCAGTGCCGAGTACAGGGGAACAATCACTTCCCTGCTCCTGCTGGCCACACTATTTCTGATACAGGCCAGGATGCTGTTGGCCTTCTTGGCCACCTGAGCACACTGCTGGCTCACGTTCAGCCGGCTGTCGACCAACACCCCCAGGTCTTTTTCCACCGGGCAGCTTTCCAGCAACTCTTCCCTAAGCCTGTAGCATTGCATGGGGTTGTTATGACCCAAGTGCAGGACCTGGCACTTAGCCTTGTTGAATCTCATACAACTGGCCTCATAAAATTTGTAATGATTTTCCTGATTGTGGTCTCAATTCTGTGTGTAGCTGTGCAAGATATTAGTGAACTTCAAAGTGGCCTAGCCTGTAAACCAGACAATAGGTCTGGGCCAGCTGCCAGAGAGACCCATGAGGGTTTGGGTGCAAGACATGAGCAAACTTGAAACTGGACTAGCCAGCGAGTAGAACAAGGGGTCTGAGGACTGTATATTAGAGGAACTAGGGGTCTAGGGGCTGGGTGCCCGAGGAGAACCACGTAAGATATTGTGGGTACATTTCAGTACAGATCTACCAACAAGATTAATGGTGAGCAAAACAGGATCAGATCTTTTGGTTTTTTCATGTTTATGTGAGTGTCATTCATGTGTATGTGATGCCTGTAAAATCATTATTTTGTCTTGATGTGTTAGTGGTCAACCAAGTCTGTATAGCGTGTATGTGCCTACTGGGAATATGCACCCAGACTCACTATTGGGTGGAACCAGGGGTAGGGATCTGCAGCAGCTTCACATCTACTGGAACCCATGGTCCTAGAGTACACCAACTTTGTATCTAGCTGACTGGGGAGGAAAACTCCCCCCAGCTGCACTGAATTCACCTAACCTCAATGATAACAAATTTAAAAAGATGCTAAAACAATGATTCCATACAGATCTGTTCTGCAGGTTCAAATTTGTTGTAAAACTTTTGAGAGTAGGACACCTGGACACTGATATACTAGCAGCTGTAGTTAGTCCTACCACAGTAAGCACAGATTCCATGTCATGTAAACTGGCTAATTTATCAAACATATGTTCTTCTTCTAACTTGTAACCCACCAAGTTTGTTCTACTAAACATGCACGGTATAATCAAATGTGCAAAACAGTTGCAAAGAGTGGTAGATTAGAACAATAGGATTTTATACATATGTATTGGGTTTCCGTGGCAAGGTTTTGGTAGCAGGTGGCTTCTGTGAGAAGCTGCTAGAAGCTTTCCCTTGTCAAACACAGCCAATGCCAGCAGGGTCCAAGACAGACCCGCTGCTGGCCAAGTCCGAGCCCATCAGCGACAGTGGTAGCACCTCTCTGATAACATATTTAAGAAAGGGAAAAAGTTGTTGCACAACAACAAAAAAAAGACCCTGCATCTGGAGAGAGGAGTGAAAATATGTGAAACAACTCTGCAGACACCAAGGTCAATGAGGGAGGAGGGGAAGGAGGTGCTCCAAGCACTGGGGCAGAGATTCCCCTGCAGCCCGTGGTAAAGACTGTGGTGATGTAGGCTGTCCCCCTGCAGCCCATGGAGGTTAACAGTGGACCAGATCTCCACCTGCAGCCTGTGGAGAACCCCATGCCAGAGCAGGTGTATGCACAAAGGAGGCTGTGACCCTGTGGGAAGCCCGTGCTGCAGCAGGTTTGCTGGCAGGACTTGTGACTCTGTGGGGGACCCACGCTGGAGCAGTCTGTACCTGAAGGACTGCACCCCATGGAAGGGACCCATGTTGGAGCAGTTCATGAGGAACTGCAGCCCGTAGGAAGGCCTCACGATCGAGAAGTTCATGGAGGACTGTCTCCCATGGGAGGGACCCCACGCTGGAGCAGAGGAAGAGTGTGAGAAGTCCTCCCCCTGAGGAGGAAGGAGCGGCAGAGACAACATGTGATTAACTAATCGCAACCCCCATTCCTCATCCTTCTGCACCACTACAGGGGAAAAGGTAGAGAAAATCAGGAATAAATTTGTGCCCAGAAAGAAGGGAGGGGTGGGGGGAAGGTGTTTTAAGATTTGGGTTTATTTCTCATCATCCTACTCTGATTTGATTGGTAATAAATTAAGTTAATTTTCCCCAAGTCAAGTCTGGTTTGCCCATTACAATAACTGCTGAGTGATCTCTCCCTGTCCTTATCTCAATCCGCAAGCTTTTCGTTATATTTTCTCTCCCCTGTCTGTTTGAGGAGGGGAGTGATAGAGTGGCTTTGGTGGGCACTTGGTGCCCAGCTAGGGTCAACTCACCACAAGATTCCACAATAGGCTACAATTAACAAAAAAAAGGTGTGTTGCGGGATTGACTGTCATTTTACCATCGCTGAGTGAGAAAGCCCTACATGTCCCTAGACAGCTGTAGTAGAAAAAGTAACCAACTTTCTGATAGCTGATCTGCTGTCATTGAGGCAGAACTTTCCAACAACTTGTCCATTCTTAGTCTTTGAACAACCATATGTATTTTAAACTTCAGTTTGTTCTTTTATTACAGATCATATGAAACATAATAAAACAGAAATCATCATCAATTAAAAACTGTTACAACAATCCCAAAGCAGTTACCTACATAGATGCAAAGAAGAGAGACATCCATGGCACATAAAGTAACGTTATTGGTAAACTTTTTTTCACCTTATCCTTAAGTGGCCTGCATCTCAGATAACAATTTATAAAAGACAGAAAATGGGCAGCATGTTCTCCTGTCGATAGACAGTCACTAGCTGGCATTTGCACAGTTTATACTAGGGCACTGTCTAATTATTATGTTACACTATTCTTTCCAAATTCGCCCTTCAATAGAAGTGTCACTTCTATCTGATAAGACTGTTCTCTGCTACTATCAAATACACCCCCGATTCATAGCCTGAGAATAAAGTGAAAGCTTCTTGCCTGTTGCCAGGATACGATTAAGAAAGCGTTGTAGTTTCTGCTCATTGCACGTTTTTGTTAAGGTACTCGGTCTGTCATCCTCTAGTGTACAGAAAGAATCCAATTCTAAGCATCTTAGTATGGATCACAATGGCCTTTTTATTCTTTTTTTTCTGATCTAGATTTTTGATATTTCCTTATTCTCATTCTTCAGTTCTTGATTAGCTTCCTCAACCTAAAATAAGTTTTTCACCAATTTCACCCTGGGCAGCCTTACTTCCAACAGAAGTGACACAGCATGAATAGTAAAAGATCCTAGCTCAAGTAATTGACTACTACTTCAAATGTGATACTGAAGCCTCTGCCATGCATTATCAGGCTGCAACTTTCCTGACAGCAAGAGGAAATCCTATCCTTCTCAAGGCTTGTTCTGAGCTCAAATCAGCATGAAGATACAGAGAAGGACAACTAATGTCTTTTAATGGAAGATGGATATTACTCTTAGAGTCATGCAACTGATACCCTGACTAATTTTCAGCTGTTGTAATGCATATCATATTACAGTAAGAAGTACAGTTTTTAGGGAAAAGAAGGGTGTATGTCTCTTTACGTAAGCAATTTTTGGTTCCTCTCGAAAATGTTCTTCAAAAGACCCATGCTCTTCCTGTAGGTGATGCTGCCATTGCAGACATCTTTTTTACAAAAAGTAAACCACATGTGTTTTGAATGAGGACATCAACAGCATAGAATTACTGGAAAATCCTCCTGTATGGTTAATACAATGCAAAGGACTAACAACTTTAACTCACTTGTTCTAGTGCTTCAGAAACAATGAACAGTCTTGGTGACAGACTCATTAGCTGCACAGCAGCAACAATATTTTTTTAAATAGTGAGGTTCCAGTCTAAATTTCATAATAACTTGATTAACACAGAAATGCAACTTCACTAGGTCAGGATTCCATTAGTATCACAATACACCTACACAAATCTTATGCTTGTATTTGCAACAACTATCCCAAATGATTCAAATTCAGCAAAAGTTTCAAAAATGAAGGAATGCAGGATATTATGTCTGAACATCTGTAAGTTCCTCAATCAGACAGATGAAGATTTAAACTTACTTTCATAGCATTACACTAGCTTCATGCCATTATTGAAAAGGAACAGGACTCCTCATAAACTGTAGTAGAAGCAGAATTTAGCAGCATCATAACTATATTTTGGTCAAAAACAATCATTCATAATTATGATAATAATAAAAAAATACCATGACTTACAATTTAGTAAATCAAAGTACAAGTCTCCAATACAGTTTTTATATGCAAGCAGAAAATAGGTATCCTTGTTAATGAGAAAAAATGGATTCTGTGACAATTTAATCAGGTTTCACAAGATTACCTGAATAGTGTGCTTGAGTAGTTCTTTAGTATCATATTCCATTTTCCTCTCTTTTAATACTCTATCCCAAAACAACATGTTTTATTCTGTGACCTTTATTACATTAGCACCAGCCTGTATGACTCTTCGCTTTAATATGAATATGCTTGATTTAAAGCACATGTTTAAGTCTTATGAACTGTCCCTGACTACAGTTATTTCCCTTATCATTACTGGAGTTGTATGTATGCAGATAATAATCAGAGACCTTCAGTTTATTTTTTCTAAAGGATTTTATCTTTTAAGGAATCAACTTATTTTTGAGTTGCCCCAAATCACCTTGCAAATCTCCAATTGCCTTGCTTATCCTTGCCCTTTCTATTTTTCATGGAACAGCTGAGCACATAATTCCCAATAACTTTTACGTTATTCAGAATTTGAGCTATAACAGATAATTTACTCACAGTCAGGTCACATTAGATTTCCTTCTCTAGTTTGAATTAATGTAATCTCGGAATTAGTTTCCAGTGCTCAAGTACAAATCTACTTTCTTTTTCTTCATTAATAATTTTCAGTGACCAATTACATCCAAGCTACCAGATACTCCAGATCACCTGATGCTTTTGCTGTTCCCCCATTATAAAATAAATAGATTTTCCATTCCTGCATGTCTTATTTGTTCATAAGTGAATGTTTATAATATTCTGGGTGAATTTAGCTAAACTTAGGTCTTTTACCTGTCAAGCATGAAATATGTTCCATTTTTTTCAGCAATTCATTTAAAAATTACATTAAGGTATAAAGTACAAAGGAACATTTTGTGCTATTTTACTTTCCTCCACTTTTACAAACATGACTGTCTATTGTACCACTTCAGAACCAAAAGCATTTAAGTGAACTTATTTACTTAGAATGCTTATTTATTGCTCTGTTCATATGGTTAGTTCTATAGAAGCAAACAAAAAATAATTATGGAGTAATAAAGTAAGACTCTATTCATCTTTTGACTCTAGCATCTTGGCCTATAAACAGATTAAGTCAGACCAACAGTCTTAGAAGGTAAAGAGAAAAGTTCAGAACTTCGTAAATAAAAATCCAGTTGACAGAAATGTAGTATGTAATGTGCAGAGCTTCAGTAGAACGCACTTCAGATTTAAAATATCTGTTACAACAATTCCTCTGTAATATGTTGGGAAAAAAAGCAACTGAACTTGTATGTTTCCATCTGAAGTGTTAATTTCTTACCTATATTATTAAACTAACTACTTCGCAAAACATATAAATAGACCACCATCGAGAGGTTGGGGCAGGAAGGAGCTGCTTTTTTTTTTTTTTTAAATTAGCCAGATTTGTTTAAAGAAGAACAGAGAAACTCAAGTATAAGTTGCAACTTTTTATCAAACCATAAATATTAGATATTTTATGTTCCAGTTTTTCAGGCAAAGATCTGTTTAGGGTATGTACGCACGCATATATATACAGTTATAATTATTCAGTCCAATGCAATAGTATTAAATACTAAAGACACAAAATACCAAAATAACTAGACACCAAGCCCAGATAATAGTATCACAGAAAACACAATAAGCATATAAATATTTTTTTACTATACATACCTATACCTATGGCATTTAATTCACATTTAAGTCTTCCTTGCTCTGCAACACCCAATTTTACTTTCCTTTCCTGTGGCCTCTTCTAGCTCCCACCTTTCCCTGCCTCTATCTCAGTCCAGGCCTGCTGGTGCAGTGTCCACAGTCTGTGAATGCCCGAAGGGGGATGGCAGGGGCAGGCACTGGTGCCAGACATAGGATCTGAGGCTACAAAGCACCAGGAAGAAGGGGCCCAGTTCCTTGTTGACCTACTTCTCCCACCTCAGAAATCTTCCTGACAGAAACCTCCAACGCAAACCACCTGAAAAAAAAAAAAAAAAAAAAAAAAAAAAAATTCATGAAACCCAGCAACAAAAAACTGATCCTCTCCACAAATTACACGAAAGGAGGAGAAGAGAAGCAGCATGTAGAGGAGGGAGAAATTCTTGCTTCTATCTACAACCTTGCAAGCCACCACAAATCATTTTACAAAGGAATTAACACCATATTGCAGGCATCCAACACTGGGATAACATTGCAATGGACATAGCTGTCAAGGTGTTGGTAGTGGGGTCCTGCAGGGGTCCTCTGCAAAAGGAGGTCAGGGACTACCCTGTGCCAGACACAGCGGTTCCAGCTGGCTCCACAATGGGCAAAACAGACCCACCATGCACCAAAGCTGAACCAGGCAGAGAAGTTTCTGGAGCCTCTGCAGAAATATATTTAAGAAAGGGTGACAAATGCAGCAAACACCACCAGAGTTAGAAGAGAGAAAAGAAACAATGTGAGGGCAGGAGGACATACAGGAGAAGACACAAGGGAGACACCAGAGCAGGAGGGACACTGAGGAACAGTGGAGGCACAAGCCACAGTGCCCAGGGCAGGAGAGATGCCTGAGCAGGAACAAGGGAAAAACAAGAAATACTCAAGGGAAGGAGTGACAGTAGAGCAGGAGAAATGCTAGAGCAAAACTAGCCACCCAGAGCAGGGCAAGAGCCCCAAGCAGAGAAGGAACAAATAGCTGCCCAAGCAGGGACTAAGAGGCAACCGGGAAGGATGTATGACTGCGGCCAATGGAGGAGACCACACCGGAGCCACTGAGTAGGAAGCCCAGTGGCTGAACTCAACCTCCTGCACCACCTGTTCCCTCCCCAAAGGAACCGAGTGTAACCTGTGGTGATGGGGGGACCAGGAGGGCACAGGGCAGGTGATTGGAGGGAAGCTGAGGTGTTTTCTGTAAGTGTGCTTATTTGTTTGTCTGCTTTTATTGTCCAATACCAGAAGCAGTAATCGAAGTTCATTAATTGGCAATAAATCAAATTGCTCGAAATTCACCAACCTGAAACTGTTTTTCCTTCCCACAACAAATGTTTACCTCTCCCTCAAGAAAAATTCCCCAAAACTCCCTAAAATGTATCAAAGTTTTCAATGGTTTCATATACCTTTGATTTACACTCAAAATTGGAGTTTGTTAAGAATATCCTGATTAATTTCTCAAAAGTTTCCAAACACACTGTACCCTGATAGTTTTGTGTTGTCTTGAAGTTAAAATGGGTGGATTTTTTGTTCTTACCACCTCCAACAGTTTAGAATGATTGTTCTCCCTCTAGCCTAATCAAGGTTTTGTGGAGTTTTGTCTCCATCCTCACCTAGGACCTCTTCCAGAGCAGATACTGAACCAGCTGAGCTCATCTCCCAGAGCACATGAGAGGTAGGTGTCAGAAGCATGGTAACATCTGCCTTCCTCCTCCTGTCCTGCTCAGGCTCCAGCCTCCATGCCAGTCTCTGTCTATAACCACAGAACTCCAGAAGTCTTTAGTAGGCCACTCGAGGACATAAATGCAGCATGGGTAAAGTGAGTCATCTAAAGATACACAACAAAATTTATTAGCTAAGTGCTTTACAGCTTGAAGGGATGTTGAGATAGTAGATCTGAAACCATCTAAACACATCTCCTGGTTTTGATGATCCTGCTTGTAACATGTAAACATCTCCACATTTCTGCAAAAATAAAAAAAAAAAAAATAAAAAAAAAAAGGTCTGAAGGCTGTTTCCTGCTGGGAGGTTTTGTAGAGAACCCTGCTGGAAGAGAAGCACCACTCCATCTATGTGGATACTTCATACACAGAAGAAAATAAGGTTTCTTCATTAGAAAGCCAGACACTGACACGTTCTGTCGCATCTCCAAACTGCATGCAATCTTAACCACTGTAACCCTTGATGTTCACTGTTTCCAACTTGAAAAAATAGTCCTTTTAAATAACTTAAGTGCAATGAGGATCCTGAAATGGGATGAAGCACAGAATGATTAATCATTGAAAATTTTTAAATATTTTATACGATACCCATGAGACCACAGGTAGAAGGAAAAAAAAAATCTATACTATCTAAAAGTTTCCTCCCTGCTTAGAAGTGAAGTAGAATTAATAGGCATAGTTTTGGAACACACTTTTTCACTCTTCTTATATCTTATGACTGGTATTGGCCACTATATGTACAACAAATGAAAACTAAACAGAAGTATTTTGCATTTTCAATTAAGTACACACACTATAATGAATTATTTTCTACCTTGTAGAAATTGAGGAACATATCAGAAATAAGTTAAAATTGTAAAGCAGATATTCTGAAAAACCTACTATGTAAAAAGTTTTTCAGGTAAGTTATCCAGCTTTTTTTTCCTCAACTATCTGACTTTATGCCTTTAGATGTTCACAAAAGAAAAAAAATAATAGAGGTGGGAAAAACCTTACTGAAGTGTCAATATTTAAAAGGACAAATAGGATGAGCAAGGTAATTACAGGGTGACATAAATCTCAAAATAACAGGATGGCTAGTGAGAGTTTGATTCAGACTTAGATGACAGTAATATAAATAATGCCAATCAGCACAGGTTTGGGGTAAAGCAGACCTTGTCCAGTTAAGTAGATTTTTTTTTTTCCCAAATGGGAATATAAGCTTAACAGATAACAGTGATAATGCAATAGGTTTCTATAAAGTATTTTGACTTGGTACTGCATGACATGACAATTTAGTGCTCTGAATGACATACAGTTATCACATTATATTATGAAGACTAAACCAGCTAGTTCAGGAATCTTAAAAATCCAACTGCACATTAAAAAAAAACCAAAACAAAACATAATTTCATTAGTTTCTCCAGGGACTCTTACTTTGCACTGTACTACACAAAACTTTTCTTTACTGAAAGCACCACAACCATAGTGACTTCAGTAATGAAGTAGGACATGTGACAGATCTGAATCTCTCTCCATCCACATGGTACCAAACTCTTATTCAATATAACCAGAATTAAAAAACACAATCCATGCACAAAATGGTTGACTTAACCGGAAAGAATGATCTCTGAAGAAAAGGTTCAAAGGCGTTCAGCTGAACTTTATACCCAGATAGTATATATTTTCCTGAGAGATATATATATATATATAAGTAACAGGAAAAAAAATTTACAAGATATACTACCCATACATTTTTCACTGTTGCACTGCAATTACACTCCCAGTTCTAGCATTCACAATGTAAAAGTTTTTGTTAGTTTTTTGGGATTTTTTTTATGGAGAAAGTTCAGAGCAGTCACAAAGCATAACAGATATGAAAGTGTTGTTTGCAGTACTGTGGTCAAGCAACTAATGAAAACAGAAGTTAATCAAAGAAGAACTTAAGAAACTGAAAATGAGATTAGGATAACCTTGACTTCCTTCTCAATAGATTTACGCTTACAGTGTTCCCAGAAAACCCCTTCTTCCAAGACAGAGTCCACAGGTTCCCCTGGCATATTACAAACATTATTTTTGCTTAAAGTTGTTATTAAAATACTTTCCTAGTATCTCAAATTGCCATAATGATGTTTAAATCAAGGCATCACTTCTTATCTTGGCCACAGAATACACTATTCCCTTCTTAGTATCAGCCTATCTTGTGTATAAGGACAATCTCAATCTTTGTGTCTTTAAGTCAAATAAGCCCGATTTCCTCATAAATCATTAATTTTAGAATATTAACTGTCTCTGCTAATTTTCTGGACTCTTTTCAATGTATGTGTGTACTTTATTATATGCAATACCCCAAATAATGTTTACTGGAGGAGGAGTAAGGATTACTTAATGAATTCTGTAGTCCAAATTCTCTTTTATAAGGACCCTAGTATACTGTTCTATTCCTTCATTTTGCTGCAGGATTGGGTTCCTCATATTCAGTTCATGATTCAAGCAAGTCTACAGATGTCTACAAACTTGGGAAGTTGTTCTGCATCCTGTATTTGGATGTCTGATTATCTCTGCTTTTAGCACATCACTTTTCCCCACACTTTTCACTTTGTCAGCACCATTTTGAGTCTTACTGTGCTGGCACTCCATTCCCATAGTGTTATCTTTAAATTTAATAAGCTTCCATCACCTATGCCAAAACCAGACCCTGTCTACTTTGGCTCTTACATGAAAGCAGAATAGAGTACTATACTAGTTTTGTTTTTGAAGTGTAGCTGTCCATTAGTCCCACATTAAAAGAGAAATGCTGTTTGTGGTGTCCTAGCTTGTTCATTCAAGGAGTATCTGAAGTATCTGTGTGAAGTGTCATGTTGTCTAGATGTATCTAAGATCAAAGAGCAAGAAATAAAAGCTAGGAAAACAAATCCTTAAAGCAAGGATCAAAAAAAATATAGAGAATTAGCTGCTTAAATACATCCACCAAAACCTTATTACTATTTAATAAAACAATGAATGATTTGGTAAAAAGTACTTTAAGTGCAACAATCCAAATATAAAGAAGTCCTAAAGATAATCCTACATAAAGCCAAACTTTAATCACAATGATTCTAGCTTAGGAATCCATATGAAAATCTAATATAGATGCAAAGATACCTGAAAAATTATTTCAAACTTTAGTGGCAAAGAACTCACTCTGAAACCTGTCAAGTTACCAAAGCCTAGCAAGTGTTCTATAGACATTCTAAGAAAAGCCAACAAAACTACATAGCTATCTTAATACTTAGTTATTCAGCCAGAATAGTAAAAGACTCTTTCAAGTTTTGGCAACACTTAAAAGTGATGGTCAAAAAATTAATATATAAATACTAAAGAAATTAAACATATAATACATTTACATTAATTTGAAAGCCATAAAAACTATTTCTAGAAGTATTTTATAGAAACTGTGTAGAACATTGAATGTCTAGAATGAAAGCCCACTCTCATTCATGGGACATGGAATTTAAAAAGGCTTTAGAAGAGGAAGCAAGAAATTCCCTAAGTCATGCTTTAGCGTAATTCAAAGGATTATGCATAGCTGTAATTGCTCACAGTAACATTTTCATAACACTCTGAAAAAACTGCAGAATTTTATTTAAAACAAATTTTTAATTTAAAAAAAAAATCAAAAATATCATAATCATCCTATGCATTCCAATAGTTAAATAAGTAGAGCAGTGTAAAGTATACACAAAGAAAAAAATGCATGCTCATACTACTGTTGAGTGAAGTTTTTCTACAAGTTACTCTTATCCACGTAACTTTACTTGGTTAATAACAATGAGAAATACGGTAGTAAATATGTCATAAAATCAAGGACACATATGCCTACATCCATGCAAACAGCTGACCAGTTCCAAAGGGCAAACAAAACCACTGAAGGATTCAATTATATTCAATATATTGAATATATATATATTTGATGTATTTTTGTGTCTTGGGTTATTTAGGGCACAGAATTCCTCGGGAGGGAGAGGAGAAGTAGTAAAAAAAAGTAATTTCTTCCACTAAATCCCATTTCACTTTCAGTGCTTTGTCAGACTCTTTTAATTCCACTTGAAGGGTGAAGACATCTCCCACAAGTCAAACTGTGTCTTCTTTAAGTCCCTGAAGTCATCTCTATAATGAATAACCATCAAAAGAACTTCAAGCTTTTTTTTTTTGCTTTGTTAAAATCTTTGTTAACTTGTCTGTTGAATAACAGCAAAACTTATATGAGGTGTGACTTAACCTTTCCAGAGCCTCTCCGGCTCCTAAATATCATCTCTACCATTCTATGTCATCAGCCCTGAACCAAACAGCAATAAGTGATTGCTTCAGACAGAGTTCAGCTGTTCAGCAAGCAGGGGTTTTGCTGAATAAGGTCTATGGTATCTGTTAAACAACCTTCAATTTACAATCCCCCCCTCCATCCTCCTTCTGAAACTTTTCTACTTGCTAAAATGAAACTGCTAAAAAGTTTTTATCCTGGTGTGTGTGTTGAGAGGAAAGTGACTCTTTTCAAGTAACACACATTCTATTACATTACCTTTAGAAATTCCTTTAATAGCATAGACCTTGAACCTCTAATCACAAAAAACATTATCCACACTGTGTTTAATGCAAAAGAAAGAATTTTATTTTTTTTTTTTAGCTAACACCTTCCAGACAACTGCATATGTAAATTGAAACATATTCTTAAAATGTAGTAAGTACAGTAAGTTGTAGCGCAATTTCTTCCCTCCTTCTATTGACAGAGCAAAAGGCTGTTAAGAAGGAAACTGATCATTTATCCTATGTCTCAATATGACATTCACGTTATTCCTACATATGGTTAATGATAACTAGCTTACCTTACTGAAGTATATAGTTTGATTAATGTTTGTTAGTTCAGGAGACTAAAGAGTAAAGAAGTAAAAGCTTATGAGCAGTTCTCTCCCTTGAAGAGAGTCACTTTTTCTTGGAACAAAAATTATACTCACTTTCTTGCCCCAAATTCCAGCAGACAGAACAACCTAAGGCAGTGCAGAATCCTTAAATGCTAATTTAAGGTCTTTTGACGGTTCGGTATTTGTTCGGCTTTAATTTGGTGTCATTGATTGTTCTAGCTTACTGGAACATCCTTTTAGCAGAAACCTAGCATTTTATTTCATCTCAAAAGTCACAAAAGTTAAAGAAGACGCCAAACCTCTTCACTGTAAAGAAGGAAAGCTTTTTATTTTTTGTTAAGAAACAGCTCTTCTGGTTCTGAACAATGTGTGAACTATGTGGAAGCATCTAGCTTCCCAATATGCATCTGTATCTTATAGGCATGATGGAGAATCTATATTTTCTTACCTTAACTTTAAAGGTATTACAAAGTCTTTTTACATACAGAGGTCAAACTGGATTCTGGAAGTCAGCTGACATGATTTTATTAAATATACAGTCAATAGTACCAATATTAAAAAAAATAAATCTGGATTTAAGATCCCTAGACTATATTAAAACTGATGAAACAGAACTCTTTTCCGAGTTACTCAAAAGCAATAAACCTTGCAGTAAGTTGTAGTTTCAAACTGAAATCAAAGCAGAAGTGCTAGTTTTGAACCAGTCACTATTGCTCGTGTAGGAGACCTGGAGAGTAAGCCAAAATATCTTATGTGAAATGCTTATCTACAGAAGCTCCAGATTCTTTAGTTATGCATAATAACTATATTGACATCTTAAGTCATCTTAAATTCCATTTATAATGCACTACTTCCTGTCTTCTGCTGGCTTATCCCCAGTTGATGGAAACAAGAAATTTGCTGAACAAGTTAGGAATCATTAAGGCAGATCCCTCATGTTCAGAGTTTGTACATACTTGAAATTCAAAGCAATCCTCTGTACAAACCAATACTGTAAATCAACAATGCAGAGAAACCTCTGAAAAGTAAAAATTGGAAGTTTAAACTATATTCAAATATGTGCCAAAGGAAGACCAACTACTTCTGAGAAGCACAGTAGGATAGCTAGAAGGCATGTTCATATATCTGTCTATCGAACTACATGACAAACAGGAAGTCAAAAGTAGTTTTGTTTTTCTGTATGGAGCATACAGAAAAAGAGAATAAGGACACAAAGCTTCCCAAAACACTTCCTGATTGGTGGAAGGAAGAAACTTCTCCCTGACACTGCCATATGCTAGCCTCCAGCTTCTGCAGACAGACGAAGGCAAGGAAGGAAGGCTGTCCAGTAAGCATAACATTGCCAAGACACGTAACAGTAAAACCAAGGGATTCTTCATGCACTGCAAAACCTGTCCTGTAACTACAACTGCACTATACAAATACCAACATGCAACATCTATTGATCTAGGTATTTGGATTCATGTTGACTGCTCATGGTGTGTAAGATACAAAGTCTCTACAGATGGTGCATTGCACATACTCTTAAAGGTAAGAAAAATGTATTTAGTAAACAGTAGTTCAATCCACCTCCAGACATACAGCAAACGAGCTCTCCAAACATACAAGCAAGCCTCTGCACCCTGCAACTGCTCATTAACAAGCAATGACCTATCCAGCTTCCCCTGGTGGGGACCAGACACTTCACATACCTTTAAGGATGTAACCCTGGAAAAGTAGTGAGCAGAGATTGCTTATCTCCTTTACGTGCAGGAAATCCAAGTCCAATATGGACATCATACCTACTGAGCTTAGGATAAGAGGAAAGAATGCCTTCAGGGAAAGGAGCAGCTGTGGAGAACAGGATAGCCTGGAGGCACTTTGGTAAAGTTAGCTATTAAGACTGAACTAAACAATTTCCTACTCTGGAAGGTTTATTTAGCATATTATTTGTGCATAATATATGCTGTATTTCATATTTTCATAAGAAAAATGAAATCTTTCTTATTTTCCTGGTTTTGGTTAGACTAGAAGATTCTAGACTGTATCCTAGGTTAGAATTAAAAGTTACTACATTTGAAATGGATATCGTGAATTTAAGTCTTACAAACACAAACCTCTTGTACTCAGATACGATGTCTTGGAAGACATCCAGGGATTCACTCAGAAGGAGAATCCAAGGAAGCACTATATATTTTCACAGCACGTTCTTTACTCCACATACAGGACAAGGGAAATCATTATCAGGGACAAGAAATAAGACAAGAATTGTCATGACCCCTGTTAAAAATTTTCCCAAGTCCAAGCTTCCCACCAGCCTCGTGCCCTAGTAGGGATCAAATATCCAACTGAGATATTCACAGTCCCAAAGTGGAAAGGGTTTCCCAGGTCTTTCCTTTGAGTGACAGTTTTCTGTGAAGCAGACCATTATTTCAACATGTTTTATGGCAGTTCTCCTTGTTCATTACTGACACCTGGAGAACCATGAACTAACAAGTTATATCCTGCTGTTACACAGAAAGTAAGAAAGAGTGAGGCAATATAGCATAATGAAACATAGAAGCCAAATTACTATTCTATGTAGTGACACCAGCTCCATGACTGGAAGGTGTCATGTGAGCAGAAAGGACAAACAACCTCACTTAGCTGGGACAGTTAGCAATGCCAAATTTAAGAAATTTGCTCCATCAGCCTGCCCACTGACACTTGTATTTCACAGGTAACACTGAACATGACCAAGAATTCTTCTAGAAAACCTTTTAATAATATCACTCCCTAAAAGGCTGTTGGTTTTCATGTCATGGCATATGTAGGCCAGAAAACTTAGGCTTCAACTACTTTTAAAGCTTGACTGCAGATTTAGCATTAAAAACAGAGTTTTACACTGCCAAACAAAGCAATAATGTCTAACCCCTTCTGTACTAGTGCTAGTAAAAGCTGGACAACAGCAGCCCTGCAGTATAGATGATGAGAACCGTAGAGAGGTTATGAACATATTCAATCTCCAAAACCTTTACTGAGACCTTGAAGGCCAGTTTTCCTCAGAGTTCAGAAATAAGAAGCTAACATACTGTGCATCTACTTTCTCTGCAACAAAACTGGAGTGACTGTCTACCTGGTAATGAACTAAGAGATAATTTATCAGAAATCCCTGACCTGTAAACTCCCTTTACAGTGTCTCAACATTTCCCATCCTTTCTCTCAAAAGAAGTTTTGTGAGCAGCAATAGTGAATACTCTAGGTAAGAAATAGTGTAAAGATATGACGAGGTTTAACCCCAGTTAGCAACTAAGCACCACACAGCTGCTCACTCACTCCCTGCCACAGCAGGATGTGGGGAAGAGAACTGGAAGGGTAAAAGTGAGAAAACTCACGGGCTGAGATAAGAACAGTTTAATAATTGAAATATAATAATAACAACAACAACAACAATAATAAAATAATGAAAAGGAAAATAACAAAGGGAAAGAAATAAAATCCAAGAAAGACAAGAGATGCAAATGAAAAAAATTACTCACCACCACCCGAACGATGCCCAGCCAGTCACCAATCAGCAGCCACCCTGCCAGCCTTCCCCCTAGTTTATTGCTCAGCATGACATTGTATGGTGTGTAATATCCCTTTGGTCAGTTGGGGTCAGCTGTCCTGGATGTGTCTCCTCCCAAAATTTTGTGCACCCCCAGCCTATGTGCTGGTGGGGCAGTGCAAGGAGACCTTGACTCTGTGTAAGCACTGCTCAGCAGTAACTAAAACATCCCTGAATTATCAACACTGTTTCCAGCAGAAATCCAAAACATAGCCCCATACCAGCTCCTATGAAGAAAATTAACTCTATCCCAGCCAAAGCCAGCACAGGACAGAAGGCACATAAGCACCTATCCAGCAAAGCAATCCTTGTATTGAAACATTTTAGGGATGGTTATTCCTTAGCCTTAAGGAAATATTTGCTTAAGCGAGCCTGTGTTAAACTTCTCCTGGCACACCAGAGTTGTTCTAAATCTTGAGACATTCTACTTAGATTTCTGTACCAGGGCAGAAATCGGACTATCAGTCCTCCTGTTTCATCCTTTGGCAAACAGTATATGTTTTCCTTTTCTCTTGAAAGCAGGAAGACAAGAACAGAATATATCTCTTTAATCGCCATTCTTAAGGAAAGATCAAAGGAGTATTTTGATTGGGCTCTATATACTTGGTATTCTCTCAAAATATAATTAAAAAAGGTATATCCCCACCTAATTTACCTGTTCGATTAGACTAACTTGTGTGAACACAAATAATACACTTCATAAGGAAACTAATATGGGAGAACAATATTAAATATAGATAACATGCTATTAACAGAGTATTTTTTCCAACATGTTACTTTATCTGTATTTTAAATGAGTATTAACTCAAGTGTTCATTAGGTACCTAATAGTTATAGATCAGCAGACAGACTTTAGTATGGTCTTCAGTTTCACTATTGCCAAGTGGAAGTTAGATAAACCAGTCAAGATTGAAAACTATGTAATACAGAGTCTCCATTGCTTTTAGTAGTTCTAATAGCAAAAAAAAAAAAAGCATTAGATACAAGTAAGTGCTTCTCTGAAAGCATTTTCTCAATATACAATGTATCTGGAAGTTTTACACCAGTTCCCAGTTCACATAATTAAGTTAACAGAGGTAAAAAGGCTAAATTCCACATCATTTTACTGTGAGAATTCCTGCTGGTTTAGTGAACAAATGTGGCATTGACACACCTAATATTACATTTTTAATATATGCCTCTCCCAGTACCTCTAACAGTTGCTGATGTCTGCTTATCTAATATTGACTGAAAAGCAATCTGTAGAGAGTTTATTCAAGGCTATTTCTTCCCTAGTTTCCACTTCAGGCTTCACTTTTCCACTGACTGCATGTCTAATAACTCACGCAGTTTCGATTTTTCCATGCTCTTCTCAAAAATAAGATAATTTAGAACAAAAATAAAAGACAGAGGGCAACACGAGATTGTAAATATGGAATGCCTTGTGTAGAAGTAGGATTCTATTTAATTCAAATTACCAGCCTGGGAAAGAAGGTGATGGAATAAGGTCAGACTGAGTGACAGGGCCCTATGCAATCAAGATCATGAACAACTGCCTTCATGGTCTCTTTTGGCAGGATTATAGCCCCTATGAGTATTCTAAGTCAGATCAGGGGTTCACCTGGCCTGGTATCCCACAAAACAGCCAGTTATCTTCACAAAATTAAGTGGAATTTAAGTGTAGTATTCTCCAGGACTCTTACCTTGCAGTGATTTGCAGCTTACACGCTTAGGTCAGAAGTGCAAGTTTAACAGCCTTTCAACTTTTTTATTGTCAATCTGTCCACTTAATTTAGCCTAGCCAAGCTTCTTGTGTTCACTGAATTTTATGACAAAGCCTCCCAAAGCTTTCTGCTGTTCTCTGCAAAGAGTGGCCTTGTTGTACAGGAGGGGCAAGGTAAACTGGGGATGGATCTTCAAGCACTTGCCACAAGTACTAGCAGACTGGTTCAGAAACCAGCTTGACAGATTCGGGGAAGAAAAAGCTGCTAGACACAACAGACACCACCCCTGCCTCAGGAGTCCTACACCACAAGTCACTGGAGACTAGGAGAGTGACGCTCCATGTAATTTTCCACTGTTTTTATAGTCTTTCCTTCACATCCACTACCAGACACTGTCAAGCATGAGAGAACTGTCTAGATACATGTAACCATTGCTATTTATATTACAGTTTCACATTCCTATATCTAGATCTAATTACGACATGCTAATTAACTGGTCTTTTTCACTGAGAGCTAGATTACATTGCTCTCCACAGAAGGAAATGGTGGTGCCTAAGTGTTTCTCAAGCAGTCAAGACTACAGACAGAGGAGTCAGCCAAGAAGTACAACATATAATCCTTCACAATATTCACCCAAAGTCTAGGGAACTTCAGTCTGAAAAATAAAATACATATATATATAGTCTGAAAATATATGTGTAAAAAAAGCTGCAGTTGGAAACTTTCAACTATGGAAAGTTGAAATTTTCCATAGAATACCTTTTGTGTTTCAGAGGTTTGAGATTTCAGATTCATGCTATAATTACCTGTAGAAAAACTTTAGCAAATGAGACAATAGTTGTCAATCATGACATTAAAAAGCTCTAATTCACACAATGTGTACCAATTTGAGAAGTTTTTAGCTACGTAGTTTACTTCAGTAATAAACCAAGCAGTACAGTTCATCAAAACTAACTAGATATTTTCATTTTCATTCTGGATTTTCCTTACATATTACTGAAGACACCTTCCATGATGAATGCAGCACAATGTTTTTCTCCATAACTTGACAAGTTGCCAGGCTGTATTACTTATTAAGATGTTGCTAAAGTGTAAAGAAATTGTGGGAATTAGATAAAATGCTAATATTAATAATAGTTATCTGACAGGACATTCATGCTGTCATCTTCTGCAGAAAGTATGACACAGAATGAAACAAAGAAACAGAGTAAGTCATGGAAACCATGCCATTAATTTCAAGCAATGATTATTACATGAATATAAATGGTTTATGTAAAGGCAAAATGACTGTTGCTTTGAGAGCACACACAAAAGAAACTAAATTGATCCCCAGGTACCTATTCTTTAATTGCTTGGAAGATAACTTTGAACCATGAAAAACTTGAGTGGGGAGTTGCATAAATCACATGTCTTCGCAGGACTTCAGTGAGCCCAGAGCAGAGAAAGCAGATCCTCTGTATCAGGTGTCTTTCTACCTTCGCCAACAGCAAAAAAAAAGAGTAAAGAATACAGAATGAGTTTAACAAGCAGGTAATCAGGAAAGAGGGAAAAATGCAAACCTGGCAGAGGTGATTGGTTCATGGTCACAGAGGAACATGACAAGCTGACAATTAGGACACTACAAAGCACCAGCACCTAGAACAGCAGGGAGACTGAATAGTATAGCACTGTAGTTAGAGTTTCCCCTACTTCTCCAATCTCAGTGTAGTCATTAGAAAAGGGTCTTTCTGTTTGCCATGATTTAACACCTTTGCCATGGTTTAACACTTTGCTACAACAGCTTTATAAAGGTCTCTCTCTCTGTAGCAGCTACAGATTTTCAAGAACTGGGGTATTTCTACATATCCGATCTAAGGGCACCACTTCACAAAAAAAGCCGAATGTCCATAAAGTCATAAAGTAGATACTGTGTGTAGGTCAAAACTGCTTCAGCTGCAATCCATTCTGTTCAGGACCTTTTCCATCCTATCAGTTGAGTTTCAGATTCAGTAATGAAGGCAAGTGTTACAGTAAGCAGACAGACAGCAATGCCTGAGGTTTAGCTAACTGCACAGCACATAAAGAACTGTTGGACATGACATGAGAAATTACTGAATGTAAAAAATAAGGGTGGGAAGCTGATAAGGCTTACAGAGGCCATGAGGAGTGGGTGGATTTCACAGATGTTTAAGGGGGGTTCAAAAAGAGTACTGGGGGCTTTTAGGGGACAGAACTACACAAGACATGCTCTTGCCTCAGCATCCTTTGACCCAAATTTGCTACACATTTCCATTTCAATGCAAAAAAGTTTGGGTTGTGTGTTGTAACAACCAGGCTGAATTCTGTCATCACCTCTTACAACTTTAAAAAGCAAACTGATTTTAACTCCCAAAATGCACTGGCTTCTTCAGGATTTAAAATGAACTTGTTTTACTTAAAAGGTTTTTGAGCAGATAGTTGGCTACTGAAGCTTCTGGCTAAAGGTACTCATTAGTTGATTCATTATGTTCAAGAGAAAAAACATTCCTTCCCATGCATAATTGTAACAATGAAATGTAACAACGACTGAGACCAAATTCGTAGAAAAATTGTCAGGCTTACAGCCTCTAAAACAAGTTCTCACACACACCTGAGCCACATTGTGAATTGCAGTAAGCCTACACCACCAGCCTTTACTGAGAACCACAACTCAAATCTGTAGCTATAGCTCATCCTGCAGTCCCCCGGCTGTGGTACAGCAGTGTTTCAAGAGTCAGGCTTTGAAGTGGCCTCATCAAGTTACCGACTCCATCTTTTATTGCTATAGCAGTGAGGAATCACAAGGCCTAAAAGAAAGCTACAGATTTCTGAGAGTGATTAAAACAAAAATCTGTTCAATTTAGATAATTCTTATATTTCTAATTATTTCAATTATTAATGCATCAAGACACATTTTTTCCGTTTCTAGTGCTTTGAGTACAGGATCCTATCTGGTAGTATTATCATCTAACACTATGCAAGGAGTTCTGTGAACAGAACAGTTATCCCAGAATTCACCCTCTGCTAGGAATGCCTTCCAAGCACTGTTCACACCAAATGTGAATCACATTTGCTATTCTTTTTAATGAAGCAAGCATATGACACTGAACATACGAAAAATATTCATGGATGAGACAGTCTTTTGGCAGTCAGCCTGAGCTACCATCTGTTCTTATAACAGCAGTGGAATAAAGCTTATATTATACTCTACTCCATAAAATTTAAGCAGGGCAGTATTGTATTCTACTAGTGGTGTTTATTGGAAAATTCTGAAATCTGCATGTAGCTGAAGAACACTGATGTATTTTTCTGTGTTGCTAGGGCTTGAATCTCCATGTAGTACTACAAAGCAACCATTTATTTAAGCAAGTAAGGATAATCAGTTTTGAAAACTTAGATTATAAACAATTTAATCTTAGATTATAAATAATATCACATATTATTGAGCTTTCATTTCTGAAAGTACCTCTTGTCAGTGTGGTATCAATACTAAGATATTTTCTGTAAAAGTCATTGCTAGTATTAGTATTGCAAGGCTATCAGCTGATAGATGCAAGAAGAACGGTGATACTCACTGAAGTATTGGACACAAGATATTAAGTTTAATATTCATTAAATGATGTGAAGTGAGAGCTTGTATTTCTTTAGAAACAAGAAGAAATGACACCTATCTGGCTCCATCTGCACAGGAATAGCATAGACTGCATTACTTTGTAACCAGTTACTGCATAACTGATCATTAGGAGTCACTATACCAAGTCTGAGAGCTTCACTGTATTTACTCTTCAGAACAACCTGGAAATATTATAGATCAACTGAAGTATTTCTTAAAGAAGTCCTCCAATTGTAAATGGGATTCAGACTCTGTTTTAAAGTGTCCTAGCACATCAGCAGTGGGATACCATCAACCAAATTTTTTGTTTTAAAGCAGTCACATTTTAGTCTCCTGTACCAGAAAAATAAGCATTAGATCAAGCTGCAGTACTTTGCAAAAGGCTAATGATCTCATTAAAACAAGTGAAAGGAATATCTATTAGACATCAACACATACCTTGCACTTGCATTATTTTGATTAAGAGGAGAAACTTTTAGGAGATGTATACCCAGGGTGACCCAGTTGCATTCCTTCCTTCAAGTTTTACTTCCAAGCCAGCATCCTGCCTTGTGCAGAGCTGCTGTAAGAACTTCCATCACAAACATTTTATCAACGCTGCAACAATTCAGTATCTATAGCATGTCCATAACAAGAGCACAAGCACAAAACAAGCAGAGAGGATCTTGTTGTCTTCTTGTTGTCCACGATAACAGAGACAGGGACAGCATTCCTTAAGTATTTTGCTACCCTACCTCAAGATCCCAGTACTGCTATGTGGAATTTACAGAGGCACATGCACGGCACTAGCTCTCTGCAGTTTAACTTTGTCTGTAAATCCCATAGCTTATCTTCCACTGAAGTTTAGTAATATACTTCTCAGCATTTTCAAGACACGCAGATTTTAATGAAACCCCCTTTGTCCTACAGCATGGACTGACAAAGGACAGCAGCTATTACTTAGTCTGCAGCCCACCCTATACAGAGATTCACACCACCACTGCACCTCCAGCTCCATCAGCTATTATCCTAGCTGACACACTGGACAACCTTTTCTGTAGCTCTGTCCATAAGCTACAACATATATCTTCCTTAACAGCCTCTTCCATACTACTTTGTTTTTAGCATACTGAAAGTTCTTCCTTAAACTCTTCCAACAACATCTGAATAAAATGTACAAATTGAACTTAGCTCCAACATACCTGGACTTGAGGTTTTAGTGACTTGAACTCTTCTGATTGTCTCTTCTTTTAGGACAGCAGTCCAGCATATTCCATTCCTGAGACCACCACTTGCTAACTTAGGCCCAATGTTTCATTTCATTTGACTATTCCAGCAACATGATGGTTTTCCTTTCCCCTCTAGTACAGGTGTGCTCAGTGCATTACCCACCTCTCACCACATGCAGCCACAAAAAACTCCCTGAGCACCATTAATCCCTTCAATGCTAAACTAATGTTTCTGTCCTTCCATTACATGAGGAGAAACCAATGTCCATCTACAAGGAGGTAGCCCAGGTGGGCAGACCAAAATAGTCATTACTGGACAGTGTTAAATAAAATGGCAAGAAAATCTTTCTGCACAACACATCTAGAATAGAGATAAAACTCTTAATACAGCTTAACAGTCAATGTAAAGCAAATATAGTGGGTGCACCTTAGTTTTTAATGTCACCAGGTAGGCAGTTAAAAATAGAAGTGACCAAGAACTGGGGGTCATGTAAAAACACACTAAGCTCTTTGGCTCTCAATAGCACTTAGAGTGGTCACATGTAGTGTTTAGTGCCCTAATATGTTCCATTTCTTGATGTTTCTGTTCTGTTTATTTTTACAGGTTTAAAATGGTATTTTCTGTAATCTAAAATATATAAATATATGTGTACACAAATGTGCCTATTTACATTAAGTTTAAAAAAATTGAAAAATGTGCCCAGATATAGCTGCATCACATGCTTTACAGCTATATACTTCTAAAATATATTTCTATTAAACATGAAAAATACTTTTTTTCTAGCAAGAAAAGCATACTACACTCTCTGATTTGCAAAGAAAAACAGATGCATTTTTGCACACACAAAAAAAACAAAGAAAAATCTAGCATTCCTTTATAGCTACATAAATTAGACAAGGCTGAAAGTTTCCTGTTGAAGTTAGCATAAAAAATGAATTTATCTGAATGACATCCCTTATTTGTTCAATTCTCTTTTTCTAGTTATGCATTAGCATTAGAAATGTAATGCATATCCTACTGAGACTGTTGCATTCAGTAAGTCTAGTTTCGGAGAACACGTAAGGCTTTTGCACTGTCTGCTGCAAAATTGATGAACAGGAGAATCTGAAAATTAAAATAAGCATATACAGCATATACATAGATAAAACCATGCACAGCAGAATCTTAATTATCTACCTAAAATAATTGGTTTTGTTTACTGCATAACACTGCATGTCAAATGAATATAGTTTATCATGCAGCTTACATAAATCCATATACAGAACCTGACTATCTTCTTAAAAAAACAAGCTTATGCAAAGAAAGTTCTTAAGGCTGTGGCCATTCAGTGATTTATATTGACTGAAAGCACAAGTTCATTTTCACTGCTTTGAAGACAGACTATATTTGATAAATGATCTTCTGTGACTTAGTCTCACAGACAGGTCATATTTGAAAATATCCATTTAAAGTTCGTACACACACATGCACACACAGACACACACTTATGTACAGTATATATATAAACACACACTCAAATTGATTTTATATTAGCCATGGCTCAAAAAGCACTCCCTTGAACTAAAGAATCAGTTGGTCTGAATTATTCTTTTCATAGTGGTTGTATCGGATCTGGCTGAGATGGAGTTAACTTTCCCCATAGCAGCCCTCAGAGTGCTGTGCTCTGTACTGGTAGCTAGAAAGGTGTTGATAGCACACCAGTGTTTTGGCTACTGCTAAGCAGTGCTCACACAGCATCAAGGCTGTCTCTCCATTTCCCCCCCATCACCTGTAGGATAGGGGTGGGTGAGACCTTGGGAGGGGGCATAGCCAGGACAGCTATGGACCACCCAAACTAAGCAAAGGGATATTCCATACGATATTGTGTCTGCTCAGCAATAAAAGCTAAGACAAAGGAGGAGGAGGGTGGGCATTTGTTATTACGATGTTTGTCTTCGGGAGCAACTGCTACACCTACTGAAGCCCTGCTTCCCGGTAAGTGACTGGACATCACCTGCTGATGGGAAGTAGAGAATAAAACTTCTGTTTTCCTTTGCTTCCACATGCAGTCTCTGCTTTTGCTTTATTAAACTTTATTAAACTTTACCTTGACCCACAAGTTTTTTCCTTCTTATTTTCTCCCCCCCATCCTGCTGAGGAGGGGAGTGATACAGCAGCTTGGTGGGCACCTGGCATTCAGCTAAGGTCAACCCACCACAGTGGTCTTTACCTATGGGTCAGAATTTAAACAGATGAGAAGGGCAGTGATGGAGATCTGATGTGCTACCACTGTTGCTCATGCTGTAACTGTTGTATAAGTTCAGTGGCTTTTACTAATGTTAAACTCACTTTGCAGAACATAAAAAGTTATTTGAAGTACTTTATAGAATTCTAAAGTGAAGGAAAATAATTAGGAGAACAATAAAGTTCAATAGATCAGTCTGGCTTAGGAAGTCAGTCATTGCTGATAAAAGGAGTAAGATGTCAAGGACAGTGAATGTCAATAGGGAAATACAAGCGAATTCTGCAGGAACCAAGTTTGGACAGAAAATTGACTTGGAATCCACACCTTTAATATTATCACGGGGAAAGTCTGAAATACTTGAAATCTGACTTAGAGTACTTCACTGGCTGCCAGATCTTTCCACTCAAAGTTAGAATTACTTGTTTCCATATCAAATGCTACCTTTTTGAAGAAATATCAAATTCTGGTTTTCTGTCTGCCTCTATTTAGTGAATGAAAGCACCTGTTACTGTTATTCACTAGACACCATGCTCCCATCTGATCTAACTACAAAATTGAAGGTGTTCATTTTAACTTAGTGCACAGAAAAAAACACTATTTCTTAAGGATGTTCTCCATCAGGTCAAGTGAAGGAAATAGTGTGAATAACAGGAAAACAAAGAGCAAGGGATAACTGTTTCTAGTAGTGTTGGCTTTGCTTCTGCAACAGTGATTCCCTGCCTTTACCCAGGTTCTGCCAAGGACTGCAGAAAAGCTGTCACTTACTAGGATCAGTTGCTCTGCAAATTGAAATATAATGTACATCTTTATCTACAGATCACTCTGTTATTGCAAACATAGCTGATAGTTTAACTCCAATGACAGGCTTGAGGAACTGGCTGGTAACAGAGTCTGGACTGCTAACCAGCTGTGGATTTGCCAGGACAGCAGCAAATTACACCAAGCAAATATGTACTTATTTTTTACAAAGTCGGGTGCAATGAGGCTCTTCCCATCACACAGTACAGTTGTTCTCATGCCCTTTCCACTCTTCTTTACCAAGTTTGGAGCAGCATCTGCTCCTGTTTAGCTACAGAATTATGTTTAAATATCAATTAGGCACTGAGGACCTGGACAGACATTGTTACAGCTTAGTGTGGCATTTTTTATCTGAACCAATTATCATTATGATTACGATCATTATGACCATATATTTAACCTCCTGTGAGAGGGATGTAAAACACGTTAGCTTAAGTATCACCTTTTTTTTTTTTTTCTCCCCTGAATTCCTACATAGATTCCACAGTCTTACAAGTTTTTTGAACATGGTTTCAGAGGATAATCACGTGACTTCTACACATTATAAGACTTAATTTAACAAAGAGAATTATATTTTCAAAACAGAAGAGATGAGATCATGTGTCTCACAGCATGTCTGAACCCTGACATACAGGGGAAAAGTCCTTCAGCACAGACAAGGATTCTAATTACCACAGTGAGATGTTTAAAAAAATTAAACTAAACAAAAATCTTGAAATAACAAAAAAGAAAGATCACCTAAGATGTGTAACGACACTTTACCACCTAAGAGTGGTGGACTTTTTTAGTAATAAACACTGAGCTTCTACTACATAACCTGATGTTGTCTCCAATTTATTTAGGAGAGAATGACAAATTGCTTTTGTATGACTGCATCTTGTAATGGATTCAGCTCTTCAAAGATGATGGTCTCCTCTGTTCCATAACTGAGATGGTTACTGTCCTGGTTTCAGCTGGGATAGAGTGAATTGTCTTCCTAGTAGCTGGTACAGTGTTATGTTTTTGACTTTGGTATGAGGAGAATGTTGGTAACACTGATGTTTTCAGTTGTTGCTAAGTAGTGTTTAGTCTAGAGTCAAAGATATTTCAGCTTCTCATGCCCAGCCACCAAGAAGGCTGGAGGGGCATAAGAAGTTGGGAGGGACACAGCCAGGGCAGCTGACCCAAACTGGCCAACGGGGTGCTCCATACCGTGTGACATCATGTCTAGTATATAAACTGGGGGGAGTGGGGGCGGGAGGAATTGCGGCTCGGGGACTATCTGGGCGTCGATCGGTGGGTGGTGAGCAACTGCATTGTGCATCACTTGCATATTCCAATCTTTTTATTCTTACCATTGTCATTTTATTAGTGTTACCATTATCATTATTAGTTTCTTCTTTTCTGTTCTATTAAACTGTTCTTATCTCAATCCATGAGTTTTACTTTTTTTTCCCCTGATTCCTTCCCCCATCCCACTGGGTGGGGGGGAACTGAGTGAGCAGCTGCATGGTACTTAGTTACTGGCTGGGGTTAAACCATGACAGTTACATTCCTTGTTTAGGTGGCAGTGTAACACTAGAACATTTTTGAATGTCCCGCTGAGATCTCAGGTGTGTCATGAATACTTCTGAATCTAGATGAACATCCACAGGAAACAAAAATTTCCTTTCTTGTTATCATTGTAAGGAATTTCATGGAAATCAGCAAACTTACTTAGTGTGCACTCAACTCCTGTGTCCAGGTCACTTATAAAAACATTGCAGAGAACTGGCCATAAAATTGAGCTCTGGGGAGTACCACTAGAGACTGTCTGCCAGCCTGATGTCTTGGGCCAAATTCTTATCTGTTATCCTGGTGCTCACTAATACCGGACTCATAACGGTAACAGAAAAAAAAAAAAAAAAAAAAAATCTTCCCAGGTATACTGGGACCAACCCATAGCATGTTTCTAATCCTTATTTCATGATGTTATATCCTGTATTGCTGGTGGTCAGAGTCATAGACCCATTCCAACTCTTCTGTGCACATATTCCTATTTCTCAGGCTTTTTTATTATTAATTGTCCCTATTCCTCTATATTCCTGACATCATGTAAGATTAATCATCAGCATATGACCAGGTCGCAGATAGAATGACTGCTCCCCATCTGTGGGAGCATGGATTAGCACAGTGTTTTAATACTCTTATTTCCTTGTATTGGGTTCACGTAGCAAGGTTTTGGTAGTGGGGAGCTATAGGGGTGGCTTCTGTGAGAATCTGTCAGAAGCTTCCCCCATGTCCAACAGAGCCAATGCCAGCTGGCTCCAAGTTGGACCTGTCACTGGCAAAGGGCAAGCCCATCAGCAACGGTGGTCATGCCCCTCTTGTAACATATTTAAGACGGGCAAAAGTTACTGCGCAACACAGCAACTGCAACTGAAGAGAGGAATGCAAATATGCGAGACAAACAACCCTGCAGACACCATGGTCAGTGAAGAAGGAGGGGGAGGAGGTGCTCCGGGCACCGGAGCAGAGATTCCCCTGCAGCCTGTGGGGAAGACCATGGTGAGGCAGGCTGTCCCCCTGCAGCCCATGGTGGTCCATGGTGGAGCACATATCCACCTGCAGCCCAGGGAGGACCCCACACTGGAGCAGGCTGATAAGCCCGAAGGAGCCTGTGACCCTGTGGGAAGCCCACACTGGAATAGGCTCCTGGCAGGACCTGTGGACCTGTGGAGAGAGGACCCCATGCTGGAGCAGGTTTTCTGGCAGGACTTGTGACCCTGCGGGGGACGCACGCTGGAGCATTCCCTTCCTGAAGGACTGCACCCCACGGAAGGCACTCACACTGGAGCAGTTCGTGAAGAACTGCAGCCCATGGGAAGGACCCACGTTGGAGAAGATCATGGAGGACTGTCTCCTGTAGGGAGGGAACCCATGCTGGAGCAGAGGAAGAGTGTGAGGAGTCCTCCTCCTGAGAAGGAAGGAGTGGCAGAGACAACATGTGATGAACTGATCGCAAGCCCCATTCCCCATCCCCCTGTGCTGCTGGAGGGGAGGAGGTAGAGAAAATCAGGAGTGAAGTTGTGCCTGGGAAGAAAGGAGCAGTGGGGGGAAGGTATTGTAAGATTTGGGTTTATTTCTTATTAACCTACTCTGATTTGATTGGTAATAAATTAAATTAATTTTCCCCAAGTTGAGTCTGTTTTGTCCATGACAGTAATTGTTGAGTGATCTCTCGTTGTCCTTATCTTGACCCACGAGCCTTTAGTTATATTTTCTCTCCCCTGCCCAGCTGAGGAGGGGAGTGATAGTGAGGGTACAGTGTGCACCCAGCATCCAGCCAGAGTCAAGCCCCCATAGTCCTTGAAGAACAAACATCTATATAGACCCTTCCATCAGGTGAATGATCATTCTGAATAAGATATCTGAATTTTTTAGGCTGATGATTTGGAAGACTGAAGAGTGTAAAAGCAGGAGGTATAATTTGATATATGCCAAAATATAAACACAAAAAGTCTTAATTTCATCTTTTCATACCCATTCATACAACTACAGAGTTGCAAGACGTATTTAGGGTTTCTTTTTTTCCGCAGTGCAAGCATGTTTGTGCTACTCAACTGTTTGAGTAGATTTTTATGAGCTACTTTAAGAGTCTACTGTAGTTTTAAATTGTGAGTTTATAATAAAGAACAAAATCACTGTCATACAGTTATGTATCTTAGTAATGGTGCTCCTGGCTCTTTTCATCGTAATAAAACATTTCCTTCAGTTTACAGGCAGCTCACAACATGATGGGAAGATGGCATAACCTGTAATGCATAATGATCTTCAAGTTGACAAGAAATTTTGATAAATGGGAATATCAAGGAGTACTTGTCAAAGTATCATCTCATACTTACAGCTCACTATACTGTTGCTGCAATTTTCATGAAAGAGAAAATAATTTGTGGGATCCTATTTTAATATGGGTAGGTAATTAACAGGACTTCAGAACTGACTGAACAAAAGATGAGATCATGAAGGCAGTGTCAGATGTGTAAGAACTATGATGGTATAGAGTAGGGGCTTTCCACTTCTTTATAGATTTATAAATATACACATATTTTCTAAATCACTAAAAGAAATTCCATTTTATATCAGTGTTGACAAAAGACTGATGGTTTACAAACACAGGACTTGTCTCTCATTAATTCGTAATCAACACTGAGAATCCTTATCATTAGCAAAGAGGAGATCCAGTCAAAGGAAGTAAAAAAACCTCTGGAAAACTTCTAACAAATTTCCCCAAAACATTAAGCAAAGGCTGTGGAACTGCTCTCAGTTCTATTTGCAGTTTCAGCTGGGCAGCACTTTATCCCACTAGTCTCCCCATTACTATGACTACTGAAGCAGCAGTAGTCTGGAGATTTAGCAGAATCTATCTCCTTACAAGTAAAAAACATAGTTGAAAAACAACTTACAGTCCTAATTAATGGTGTGACATCCTGTCATTCTACCAGTAATTATATCAGTGGAAAAATTAGTGATTCCAAAGTATGACTTTACTCACCCATTACATTTTTTTTTTCGACAAATACCAAACATTTGTAATTATGAAGAAAAATCCTACTCTCCAATACCATTCATATCATGGGTGAAAGGTCTGGAAAAGGAATACTTACTAAGGTTATTGTTGTCATTGTGAGGTATGACTTCAGAAATAACTATTTGCCTAATCTAATACTGTAAAGGTCTTTTCAAAGGATAAGAAGACAACATAGGCTATTACCAGCTGGGGAGAAAATTTAAAGAATGGTTAATGTGAGGAGTTTTCTTTCATGACACTCTTCTTAAAATGAAGGAAAAAAACCCACCTAATTACAAAACGATCACCTTCTTGAAAAGGACTTTCTTTGCTGAAATCTCAGTCAGCATAGGAAACTATTTCCCTTTAAAGAGAATATAGACTTTATTAACTTGTTTTTTTCACTGAGGCTTTTTATAATGAAAGCTTCATAACTACTGCAGGCATAAAACTTCTGAATACTGAACTTCATCACAAGCTAGAAACAGAGGGAAAATAAATCAGCTATAGCAGAGAAATTTCTGCTACTGGCAGTCTTTCATCTGACTTGAAGTACAAGATGCTAGAAACTGTCCTACTACCTGTAAAATAATTTATACTATTGCCATTTCAATAAACAGTATCTTTAATGGCTATGAAGAAGATGAGTTAGAAAACATCACAATTTTTATCACCTAGTTCTGCCTGGCTCTCACACAGCTTGAATTATAGAAATCTAGTCAATCAAGTAGGAAATAATACATATCTAGTATTAACATATGCATTTACATTTACCTAGAATAAGGATTTTTCAGCTTTGTATTAGCAGAAGCCTTCCTGCATAACTAATCTAGGTAGGCTTTCCCCCAGTTGGTAATTTTAAATGGCAGTCCTGTGTCAAGAAAGGACAAGTCCTGTGTTTATTGGATGTGGGGGGAAACATAGTGACAAAGTATGTGGAAAAGGCTGAGGTACTTAATGCCTTCTTTGCCTCAGTCCTTAATAGTAAGACCAGTTGTTCTTGGGGTACTCAGCCCCCTGAGCTGGAAGACAGGGAGCAGAATGAAGCCCCCATAATCCAAGGGGAAATGGTTAGCGACCTGCTACACCACTTAGACACAAACAAGTCTATGGGGCTGGATGGGACCCACCCAAGGGTACTGAGGGAGCTGGCAGAAGTGCTCACCAAGCCACTTCAAATCACTTATCAGCAGTCCTGGCTAATCAGGGAGGTCCCAGTTGACAGGAGGTTAGCAAATGTGATGCCTATCTAAAAGAAGGGCTGGAAAGACGATTTGGAGAACTACAGGCCTGTCAGTCTGACCTCAGTGCTGGGGAAGGTTATGGAGCAGATCATCCTGAGTGCTATCACATGGCATGTACAGGACAAGCAGATGATCAGGCCCAGTCAGGATGGGTTTATGAAAGTCAGGTCCTGCCTGTCTAACCAGTTCTCCTAAGACGAGGTGACCTGCTTAGTGGTCGAGGGAAAGGCTGTGGATGTTGTTTACCTGGATTTCAGTAAAGCTTTGACACCATTTCCCACAGCATTCTCCTGGAGAAACTGGTTGCTCATGGCTTGGAGGGGCATACTCTTCCCTGGGTAAAAACCTGGCCGGATGGTCGTGCCCAAAGAATTGTGGTGAATGGAGTTAAATTCAGTTGGTGGCCAGTCACAACTGGTGCTCTCCAGGCCTCTGTATTGGGGCCATTTCTGTTTAATATCTTTCTCAGTGATCTGGACAAGGGGATTAAGTGCACCCTCAATAAGTTTTCAGATGACACCAAGTTGGGCGGGCGTGTTGATGTGCTTGAGGGCAGGAAGGCTCTACAGAGGGATGTGGACAGGCTGGATCAATGGGCTGAGGCCTATTGCATGAGATTCAACAAGGCCAAGTGCCAGGTCCTGCACTTCGGTCACAGCAACCCCATGCAGCACTGCAGGCTTGGGGAAGAGTGGCTGGAAAGCTGCCCGGCAGAGAAACACCTGGGGGTGTTGGTCGACAGCCGGCTGAACATGAGCCAGCAGTGTGCCCAGGTGGCCAAGAAGGCCAACGGCATCCTGGCCTGTATCAGAAATAGTGTGGCCAGCAGGAGCAGGGAGGTGACTGTCCCCCTGTACTGGGCACTGGTGAGGCCGCACCTCGAGTGCTGTGTTCAGTTTTGGGCCCCTCACTACAGGAAAGACACTGAGGTGCTGGAGTGTGTCCAGCGAAGGGCAACAGAGCTGGTGAAGGGTCTAAAGAACAAGTCCTATGAGGAGTGGCTGAGGGAACTGGGATGGTTTAGTCTGGAGAAAAGGAGGTTCAGGGGAGGTTGTAGAGAGGTGGGTGTCAGTCTCTTCTCCCAAGTAACAAGTGATAGGACAAGAGGAAACGGCCTCAAGTTCCAGGGGATGTTTAGAACGGATATTAGGAAAAAATTCTTCACTGAGAGGGTTGTCAAGCATTGGAACAGGCTGCCCAGGGAAGTGGTTGAGTCACCATCCCTGGAGGTATTAAAAAGACGTGTAGATATGGCACTTAGGGACATGGTTTAGTGGTGGACTTGGCAGTGTTAGGTTTACAGCTGGACTCGATGATCTTAAAGGTCTTTCCCAACCTAAACGATTCTATAATTCTATGAAGAGTGTGATAGGAGTGGAATAAAAAAAATGTGCTCAATGATCATGTGTTGTTGCATCACTGTCACATTTTTGTCTGCATCTCCAATGTAGTCCAGAAGGTTTTATTAGCTTTTAGAGTTCCAGACAAATTTTTTTTGCTTGTTTGTTATTGTCAGAATCCACACAGAAGCCTCATTTTAAACTTTCTAAAATATCAGCTATGGATATTTAATATGCATACAGAATTTTCTGAATTTGTCTTTGACTTTACCAACAAATAGCAAGCCTTAAGTATAACACTAGTTACTTTCTGAAATGGTCAAGAAAAGTACTGCTTTTTAAAGGGTCCAAAAAGGACACTTTCTATGACATCTGCAGGGAAAATTATATAAATTTAGCTGTCTGAGACACAATAGTTTTATGCAGAAATTTAAGGGGACCTTCAAGACTGCAATGTGAAGATTACAGGAGACCGTTAAAGTCATCTGACCTTTATAGAACTTTTGTATATCAGCTGTCTATACCGGCTCTCTACAACTTCATTATTTATAGCACCCTTCACAAAAAAGTCTCCAAGTGCTTTGTATCAAGAAGAAAAAAAACAAACCCAACATTAAAAGAAAAATAAATCAATAAAAAGATTAAGAAAAAAGGGATTTATTTTTCAAAAAAGGAAAACAGTATTTAAAGGTTTTTAATGCTGTTTTAGACTAGGCACTATTCAGGACACAGATCACTGACAGTGATGGCTGGAAGTGTTTCAGTCAGTGCCTGGCATTAAGCAACTGTTCACCTTATCGTGAATGTTGTTAGCTTCCATTGATTTCACTTAAGAGTTGGAGGCTAGCCACCTACACAGAATAGAGCCCTAATCTCTATGGCAAAATGTTTATTTAGCAGTAGCAATGAAATTTCAGATCCTGAAAAGAAATAAATGCTAACTTTTAGTTTTTATTTATGACATGGAAATGGAGCGAGCCATTGCAATCCACAGCTGAGAAAAATGGCAGCCCAAACTCTGTTTCAAAGTCAGAGTAAAGAAAGGAACCGTATTTCTGTCACCAGCTTGCAGACAGGCGGCAGCTGAACTCTACTTACTGTACACACTTCATTAAAACTGAACCCCAGTTTATAAGAAAACAACAAATTGACATATTTACACCATTTGACTTCAGGCATTTGAGTTAAGGCTCTGAATACCACTTTTCATACACTTGCTTGCTCTTTTGACTATCTGTTAGGTTCCTAAGGGTACTCTGCATCATAACAAAATCAGATAAATTTTTTGTACAAAGAACTGTCTACATCTTAAAACCTAATGCTGTCTTGGGGATGACTTAATACAAGATTTGTGGCTAACCACAGCTAAAATATAAGGCAAATTGAAAGCCATGATCAAAAGTATCTCTAGTTTATGTTTTTGAAAATTCATTTTAAATCTTGATCAGAAAGTTGTGCTTGAACTTATAGCTTTTTAATAACCAAGCCCTGATTAAAGAGCAATCCCTCAGACAAATATTGTGCTTATCAGTTTATCTGCTAGATGGAAAGTATATGAGATCTTAAATCATGTCTAGACCATCTCAAAAACAAACAAACACGCAAACCTAAAAATATATTCTGTATATTAATATTATACCTTGGACTACCAGAATAGTGTTTTTCTTAATTTTTTTTTAATTTAGATGCATCTATATAGTCAAAACTGACTATCGCTTTTAACAGTTTACAGTAATTAAGAAAACTTTAATTCAGTTTTGGAATAGAGTTTTGGAAATCTGCAGCAGATGCCAACAGGTTCACAGGAACCATTGAAAAATGGTGTTCCTTGTATGTGAGCATAAGATAGTGGATGCATAAACTAAAGAAGGGCACAGAAAATATCAGAAGGAAAGTCCTTTCCATGCTCTAAAACTATTTTGTTATGTGGGGGTGAAAGGTTTTACTACCACAGCTGGAAATGTTTTGGGTGTCTTCTCCCTCCCTGCCCACCACCCCGCCCTCTGCAAAGTCCATCTATGGACTTTAGTAAAAATACTGTCTCTAGAGGATACAAAACTCACCTTGAAAAAGGAAGGATTTACATTTTTCAAAACTGCATACAATTAGTCTAAATGGCAGCTGCAAAATCAGAGGAATGCAAACTCCAGCTCTCTATAAACTTATGCAAAAGGGGCTAATTTATTCAGTAAAAGTAAAAATGACAAGTCCCTGCAAGAAGTCACACATTAGCTTTGTGGAGGACCAAATTACAGTATTTCAACAGATTTAACAGAAGAGATCCAGCAAGAGAAATTACAGCTGTGAAATAAACTTGTAACTTAATCGGAGGTTTGATAATGCCCCGCCTGATATTTGCAAAAGGAGAACAACAGCTAGCTAATTAAAGGTTCATTTTGGTACGATTTTGCACTCAGGTCCATAAGCACAGTCTACACATAGTATAAAATCCTGAGGTCCAAATCCTTACCTAAGAAAAATGTTTATGTTGCCAGTGCCTTCATTACAGACCGATTTAGTGGGGGTAGGTCAGTTTGAGACTAACTTTACAACTGGGCAGTTTTTGTTAAATGCAATCTTAAAAAAAAAAAAAAAAAATGCTTTACATCTTTAAAAAATACATATCCCTTTGAAGTATTTTGGAATAGAGATTTTTTTATGCCTCATGTGACAGTCTCTTAATAGGAATGTTAGCTGTAGTATCTTCTGAAATCTATAGATAGCATGATCTACAAATATGCAGTGCAATTATTATTACTGTTAAATCCTATTCCTCCTACGTGAAATAGCCTCCTGAATGAAAGAAACATAGTAGTACAAAGACATATTGGCACTGGCATAATACACTTCATGAATAAATTGTGCCTTTATAAGAAAGTGGCGTTATTACATTTTCTAGACTCTGAACCAAGAAAGATAAGGCTTCAACATGCCCCACAGACTGAATGATCTGAGGACTCCTTAATGTACAGTCATTCTTATTACATAAAATAATGAAATTTAAACTGACAGTTATTAATGTCTGCTAAAGTAATAATGAGAAATGTGAAGATCCCAGGACATACTAACTCTTTGTCTTCAATTACTATTGACCCTTGGGGTTTGGCCCAAATTTAGAGTTAAAATGTCTGTTTGTTCCTCCTTTCCTTCGCCATATTTCTAAAATTCAATTTCAAAAGAAATGCAAATACGTTTCAAAGCTGTCATGTACTTTGCATTCATATGTTGTTTTCATCTAAAAGTCCATGAAGCAACAATGACTTCAGTTCTGTAATCAGTATTTATTAATCATAAATTTAATTCTAAAGGGGTACAAAATACAGCTGGAACAATGGCTAATTTCCAACAGACCTATTTCACCACATATCAAAACTTTCCTTAAGCAAGAGGTAGACACTACTTTGAGTTCATTTTAAGAAAAAAAAGAGAGTATCCCAAACTGAGAATTGAATTAATGTTATTGAACAGCCTTTTGTCCCTTCAAGTATAATGGTAAATGGGTCATAAGTAATAATTATGTTCATAATACATAAATGAAGACATTAAGAGAGTATTGCATTTTTATAGATGTTTATTGAGCGAACTTGAAGAGCAAGTGTACCTACATTATATTCTTCCCCTGTTTAACTAATTACACATTGAACTGAAGACTTGCACATATATCTGCACAGAACTACAAGTGCAACTCCACTACTGATGCAAATTTTATCATTTCAGGTGGGACATCCCCCAGGTGGAGTTAGTTTTCCTTTGTGAAATAGTGTTCAATGTGGTAGACATTTTGGTACATCTTTTGACTTCCAGATTTTAATTATTCAGTGAATTGATAGATATTTTGATTGAAGGCATTAGAATTGCTGAGAACAATATTCTGACTCATAAAATTTTCACATACTAATTAAAATGTTCAGTAGCTGACTAACTTCTAAAACTAAATATGGGCAGGGAAAAACAGTAGATACAATCCATTATTTTTCTCTAGAAATAACTATTTGAGCCTCTGTGAGTTCACTTCAATTAATTATTTTAATAACATGACATTTACTACAATGCTTATGAATATTCTAGTGGGAAAAATACTTAGGTCATAACTTTTATCAGTTAAAAAGCTAAGTTAAAAATAAGCCTTGACATGCAAGAACTCTCCTATTTTTTGCAAACGTTACTAGAGGTCAAAGATAGTCTAGGGAAAGAGTAATTTTGTAAGTCAAAGCGTAGAGAAATAAGTTCATAGTATGACATTGCAATATTATTCTTGGAACCCAAATCAGTGATTGTTTGTATCCTGTTTTTTGACATCTTTAGGTAGCACTTAACTGAACATGAGTCGTATGAAAATCCTTCAAGATCTCCAGCTTCTCAGAGATTCTTTCCGGAGTAAGAAATAATCCTTTGTTTTGTTCATCTTGTTCATTTGATTTCCGCTTTTGTATAATAAAGGTGTTTTCAGGTGTAGTTTATCAGTGACTACTTTCTTTGTGTCAGATATACATACCATACTATGGCACTAAGAATATAACGATGAACATTAGCAATGCAATGAGTAGGGTGAAACACATGTAGAATAAACTCCCTTCTTTCATTATCAATGAGCCAACAACAAAAAATAATTTAAAAAAAAATCTATTGGAACCTCCTTAGGCAGTAAATTGTTAGAATGCTTTTTGGAGCTGTATGTAGCACAGGTCTTGGTTAGCTAGAGCAATCTTTAGGTGACTGCCAGTGTAGCAATGGTAACTATGAAGATGCGTTAAATGTACTGCAAGGCATTTGTAAAATACTACGGATGAGATTCAACTTTGAAGGTCTACCTTCTTATCTGGCCTGGTCACTTAAGCTTCCCTTTTCAATCAATAGGCACTTAATGGGTGTGATCAATCTTGTCCTAATCAGTACATCTAGAATTAGGCTAAATGATTTCAAACATCTGCTTTAGGATGAGATGAACTGCACTCTAGTAATGCATACTTTTCTCCATAGATTACAATGGAAGTCTCAGGTGACTAGACCAGATTTGATGTCTGCATTGTAAGCATTCAGAATTATAGAAAAGAAATCCACCTGACACACTTCTGTGCACTCTTTTACTAGCTTATATCCATTTCTTATTTTGGCAATTGTGAAACAACTGAACTTCAAAAATTCCAGGATTATTCTGAGTGTTGATGATCCACTTATCGCTACACATCCATTATATATCCATTTTATTTATCTTTGATTCATGACTGTAGGTTTACACTGCAGGTGAATTGTAGAATATGGACATAATCACATAGAGATGGTCATATCACCAGGACATGACAAGTCAATTTTATACTTTTTTGGCATTGGATTTTTTTTTTTTTTAATATATAGGTGGCACTTTAATTTTTGCAATTTCTGAAAAATCAGCTGAAAGCTCCAAGCTTATCTATCCTTCCAGTATTCATTATAATCCCTTTATAACTTCTACCACACAGTAAGAATTTCAAAATAAATTCTGCCTTAGGTATTTCCAATATACTTCATCTAGTGATTTAATCCATGAAAATGAGTATCTAAAAAGAATTGTTCCAAATGGAGTTGCTGCTATTGCAACCATTGCCAGCACATTCAGGTTCCTATAATAGGTAAGGAAATATCATGAATTTAGTTATCATGTGGACATAGTAGAAATTCTTTCTAATCTAATAAATTACTGCTCTAAGTTTTATACAGCTTTACTCCAGTTATGAGATCCCTCCATTGTTTCTTGAGCAGAAGCCCATGCTAAGATCTCAGATTCTGTAGAACAACTTTTCAGGCTATGTCTACATCAGCAGTTAGTGAGACCTAGTAAGAAGAGATTCGCAGAGCAAAATAGTTGGTGCTGAGAACGCAGCGTTTATCCCAGATATCTTTCGGAGCATTTTATATCAAGTATATTCCAGTCTGGCGTCATGGCCCATTCATCTGTTAGTGACTGTATTGCATTACGTAGTCTTCTGGAGTACATCTCCCAGTGTTTCACCCAAAAGGAATGCAGTTTATGCACCCCAAGACATCTTTGCAGCATGAACCAGAGAAGAGTAAGTGGAGACACTTGGTAGACTCACTTTAGTAGCAGTGCACTCCTAATCTGAACAAGAATGCAAATGCAGACTCACACTCATACTTGTATCAGGGAAACATTTAACAATAGCAGCCAAAATACTGCACATGGTATGAATATTGACAACTCTGAACATGTTTTGCAGTATACTGCATGGGCTCCATCACATTCCTCCTCTGCTGGTTAAAAATCCGTGCCTGTGTGATTTACAGACTGGTTAACAGTATCAGGACTTCTGCATTGCAGGAGAGTTAACATACTGTTATCTGCAGGTATCCAGGGCATCTCAGCTTGCTGAGACATAAGTGCGAATCAGATTATTGCGTGTAACAATCCAAGTTTTCCTTTGATCCATGTACAGCACATTATCTTTCTAAATCCACTAAAGTAAAAGATTTATCACCTTCTCTGATACTATTCTCTATCAGTGCTGTATAGCAATATGGTTCATTCTCTGCTTAATGCTCTCACTGGTAACTGGCTTCTCAGACTGTGAGCTAAAAAATGGAGACTGAATAGAAATTTAATTTCCATAATGCTATTCCTCTCCAAATATTGCTCATCTACTATGACAGTATTTTGTCCCAGGTACGATGCATATGAGGATTGTTGGCACTATAATGCCTTACTCTGAAGCTAATCTTAATTTCTCAAATCTAGAACACATATCAGTCAGCTTTTCAATAAAATAAGTAGTGCTCCACTTTATGTAATATATGAATAAACTCCAAAATATCTGTTAATGACTTCACAATAAATGGCAGCAAAATGTGCTATGAGGGCAATTTTTTCTGCATGTACCTCCATAAAATAAGTTTTCTCCAAAAGACATTATCAGTTTCTCTATCTGGCAGACAAATGTAAGTCTTTTTTTTCTGGTCTGTTAACACTGAGTGAAAAAAGCTTTTGACTAAAGTGATTTTTTTTGAACCTTGATTCAATTTTCAAGGTTGAGTGAGTTGTGGCCTCATCACACTTCATACTTCGATATCATGTCTTGCATGTGAAGCTGGTATACTGAACATCTGTTGTCAGCTTTCAACCTTGACTTAAGCACTCGATTACCTTTGGTACAATAACCCTCCAAAAATTGTATAGGTATATGATAAGTTTCTCTATTTGATCACAATCAAAAATTAGGGCTTTTATAAAACCATCCTTCTGTTTATATTGTTTCCTGGTAAAATCTGCTATTTCCAGTCTTTCTTACATGAAAGAAGTCTTGCAGTGATAGCACAGTTAATCACTTCCAGATTTGCAGTGATTATCTTTAATGAATGTAAACAGTTTTTGATATGGAGCATTTTTTATTTGGCAATATTTAGAGTCAATACCATGAATTTCATATTATACATGCTTGTCTTTTCCATTGTGTGTTTGTGTATAAAGAAATTACGCTCCTATGATCCTGACAGCAATGGTTAGGATACTATGGTAAATGCTTTCTGCAGCATAATGTTGTTATGCACCTGAATAAAGTTTAAAATGCCACTACATAGCATTTCATGACTACCTTGTGCTCTTGGATATATGTTTCTTCTTCTTCTTCTAGAGTATCTGCTGGACCTGGCATTTCATTGGAATCTCTCTCAGTGGCTTCCTGGAAGTCTTTCCCTTATCAGAAACATTGTTATTCTGCTTTTTTAAGAAAACAGTTTCAAAGTTATATTTTTAGTGGTTTTTTGTGTTATTGTTTCTTACTTTTATGTGGCATTTTCAACCATACTATATCTCATCTATTTCAGCCTTCTTCTGCTTTTGGCAATGTCTAGAAAAGGAACATTTTTGTAGACCCAGTTGAAAAATCTGAAAAAAACTGTCCCTGCTCCTAAGTACTTTGCAATGCAGAAGATGTGATATTTTGAGAACACTATTTTAGCCATGCTTATCATCAGCTTAACAGCAAAGCATGTCAAACACCGTAACACATATTTTCTCTTAAACAGGAAATTTTTACAGTAAGTTGGTATTGAATGGGGTAGCCAGTAGTGGACAATAGTTTCATAGCTACTGATGAGAATATATAGTTAAAATAAATAGCAGAAGGTAAAAGAAGACCTGAAGGACAGAGGCCAGTAAAATACATACACAAAACTAAGTGGAAAATAAGGAGCTTACCACATACCCACAGGGTTAGAAAAGAGATAGTCTTGGAAGAAAACCAGGAATAGGTGAAGTCAAGAAAAGTAAGTGAGGTGAAGATATAATCTGCTCTATAGACCTAGAGGTTGAATGGTAGTTGACAGGTCAAGCAGAATGAGAATTCTGGAGCAAAGTTCGACTTCAAAGTGATTATTAGAGATGCTGACGTGAACAGTTTCACCTGAGTCCACAAGGACTCAAAATGGTTTAGGTTGAAATTGAAAGAATTACAACCCACTGTTTTTCAGCACATTCAATGAAGTTAGGAATGAAAAGCAGAAGGGACATTACAGCCCAGCTAAGAGCTGATAAATGATACTCTAAAAGACATTAAACTTGGATAAGTCAAAACATGAAATGTTTAATTTGTTTCCTAAATAGAGCTCTTTTTGATAAATTTCTTATTTGTTCTTTTATCCTCTTAAAGCCTATGTCTATCAAAGTGATGAAGAGAGATATTTGACAAGAAATGAAACTTAGGCATCATTTCACTCTCTACACTACCATTACAACATACTTTTCCATTTTACTTTTATAAAAAACATTTCCATTTGAATCAAAAGATAGCAGGAATAGCCAAATCTATTCTATCTACATATTTTTAAATCAAAATCATTATTTATGTATTCTGTTTCCTTTTTTACCTATATCAAAAAATCAAAGGGCATATGTCTGATTATACCTAATACAAAATACAAGCTGTTAATTTTAGTCATCTGGATTAGAACTCCATGGTTGGGCTTGCTTATATATACCAGAATGTTCTAGGCATTAACTAAGGAAACCATAATTTGGCATTTTACACAACAGTCATGAACAGTGCACATTGTATTATTTAGTAGCACTTGCTTTCCAGTTTTGCACAACTTAGAAGTTCTTGGCAGCACTTCATAAGGCTAAGTTCTCCCATCTTTAGTCTCACTTCTTAATAAATAAATAATAGAAATTCTTTATACTTCACTGCCACCTTTCATCCGAAGATATCAAAACACTATCAAAGACCTGTAAGTACAGTGGTCACAGTAAAAAAAGTATTTCTATATGTTTGGGAGAATATTTGCTACTTAGTGTAAGAGAAATACCTGTGAAACACAATGAAGTTTTCAGATTAGTAAGAATTGTTTAAGTACTAATGATGGCGAACCATGCAATGACATTAATATTTGTGATAATTTAAATCCTGTTCTATCTTTGGAAATGGTTTGTAACGTTATTGGTATTTATATGCATCCCATACACCAAATAGTTCTAGACTGTTGAATAATACTTGAACAATTAGTCACAAATTATTTTGTTTAACTATTTACTCATTTTTCCTCTTAATATAACAAATTATAACATTTCAACTAAAAGAATTTAAAAAATACTAGCAGACATGTAGAAAGCAAAATTTGAAACACAAATTATTGGATGACCATTAATTGGCACTAAATGCTGTAAAAATTCCAGTGTTCACAACTATTTGCATGACTGCCCAGCTACATAAAGTATGCTTGAGTAACATAAGCTGATAAATTGCCACCTGTTTTTTTTAAATACTTACACTTGTAAAAAGATGGTGGGGGAGAGAAAAGAAGTCCTTAATTTCAGTTCCTCACTTTGTTTTCACATCTCCATAAAAATTACTGTTAGTATTCATTTTCTACGAGTCCGGCTCCAAGTCTTTGGATTAAGTTTGTTTGTGACTAATTATCACGAACTCTTCAGTTTTCACATTTGGACAGTAAATTCTCACTTTTCCACATGATCACCACTGAAAGACACATTGTAAAAATAAAGTTTCTCAGCTTGTTTTTACAGCAAGTGAACAAATACTTCAGGAAACTACCCATTATAGCACATATGGAAGTTTTCAGAAAATTCTTGTCTCTCCACAGCAAAACCCTTGTTTCGTTCATTGGACTCTAGAGTAGTCTTGGAGAATCAAAACTTCATGAAATTATTTTTTTCAAGAGGGAATGGAATCCTGGAGCAGATCCTTTTTCCTGATTCTTAGGGTCTGATAAAAGACTTACTGCATTCTACAGTGAACTTCCTACTGAATGTAATGGGCTTTAAATAAACCATTAGTGGAATATTTCCCATAAATACAATTTCTTTCCTAGTGGGTATCATAAAGATTCTTGCTTAAACCTAAATGCCTTATTAAGATTTTATTGCATTTTCAAATTTGCCATTTTCTCAGGTTTTTGTGGTTTAGAGTTTTTTAAATTCATTGAGAAGTCAAGCTCTTGAGGACTGGTTTTGTCCTGAAAACTTCACTCACTTCAAGATACAGTTGTTGCTAGGGAAAATGTAGCTTCTTCCTCAGACAGAAGAGGACTCTAAGTGGAAGTCAGAACGATCACAAGCTTAATGCAAGTATGTGATCTACTTCATTCACATTTGCACCTGGAATGGCTTAAGGAAATAGTAAGTAGTCATCAGCCTGTCATTATGAGAAAAGTTTCAGGAACTCCTCCAACAGAACAGCCAAGCATAGCTGTAGTTAGAATTAAATGGAAATTTTTTACTGTTCCAATTAGTAAAAAGTGGTTGTTTCCAGCTGGATAATTCTGATTGGTTTTAGTAATGCAATGGTGTCATGAAAATATAGGTATTTTCCAGCGGTCATCAAGGATCTTGCCTTAAATGTTATTCTGCTGTTCTACAGTCAGTAATTATTTTCTATAGTTTTACCTCAGCTCTCATATATGTGTACACGTGCAAGCATATGTAATTATGTAAAATAATGCTATAGAAGATGTACTGCACTAAATTCCTAAAAAAATTCCCTTTCAATTCCAGTCTTCTGCCTGTAATAAACAGTTCATTAGGGGGAACAAGTTCAAACAAATATCAGAACTTCCAGTAAAATTCATAAGTTCCACAAGCATTGGAAATCCTATCTTCTTTCCTCCTTGCTTTTATTACTTTCTTTGAAGTACATGGAGCTGAGTGCTTTCTCTTACTGGCACATATACATCTGTAACCACATTAACTATGCCAGTCAGCCAGAGAATCTTAGATATTCTCCTAGGAATGAAGACTGAATCATTGTTTTTCTCTTTAAATGTAACATTAAGAACAAATTACCACTTTAAAGTTTCTAAACTGAAGTTAAAAATAGACTGTATTAGCAATGGAGGCAAAATCTTGTTGATAGCTTTTTAAGAGTCATATAGTGCTCTATATGTACTGTTTTCTTCTCCCAGGTCTCTGTTACATTTTTTTTTGCATCTTTTGTCACATCTTTGTTACATCTTTTACTAACTAGTGAAGTGTTGAGGTTTTTTGTGTAGCCATGCAATAATTCAAGACTAGCCTATTAAATTCATAGATAGTAAAAAATCTTATGAGCTCTCTCTATAATTTAAATATCTTAAATTGAAGAGAAAACCTAAGATATTCAAACAAGTATTACTTCAGTAATCCTGACAAAGAACAAGAACATAAAAAGTAAAAGAATTCACCATCGCTATACAAGTAGAAAATATTATTTGGAAGGAAGTTAGAATTGCCTTATAGTCTTCTAAAAAGCATTGAAAAGTTTCTAGTTAGTGGTCAATAGAAAGCCCACTAAGTAGATAGCTAATTAGAATAGATCGTGAATGGTTTCCTTTCATCATCTTTTACAGCTGGATGGTGCAAAGAAGGGGTTTCAACACTGAAGTTGTTCAACACTGGAAGTACAACAGTTGTTGAGCCTGTATGTGTTTGAAAATAGCTCTGAAATGGTGGAGAATATTATACTCCTTGGGCAGAGTCACTAACAAGATATGGGCTAAGAGCAGACCATACTAATTATAAATCAAACTGTCATAGGTTTATGAAGCACTGGAAAAAGGCAGGCTGACATGAAGAAGAAAAAAAGAAAAATCAAAGGAAAAGTAAAGACACACTGTCTTTAATAACATCATCAGAATGAGAGCTTGAGCCAACACGGCTAATCTGGTGGTCTGCAGAACTGCTAACTGATTATAGACAGATTCTCATGGATATAGGCCGAAGGACTGTCAATTACGTAACTGTGCCAGATCTTGACAGTATTTCTGTTTACTGTCACCAAAAGTTTTAGCCAAATGAAAGCCAAGGCCTTGTTGTACACTGGTTCTTATTCATAATCAGCTTGTGTGACTTTTCCTGTCATCTATCTTCAATACTTTCTTTTTTTTTGTCCAAGAAATCTCCCTTGTTCACCTAGTATTATCACCTGCTATATATTGGTTGTAAAAGGGTTAATTTAGTGATGCATTTCTTACAGCACTGTTCTAATATATCTGGAAGTACATCAGATATGGCAGACTATATGTTGCATAGAATGTTGAAAGCCTATTCACTGTAAATACCTATATTAAAAACACTGACAACAGAAATGATTTGTTACAACACAATGAGTGTCTTCAATTGAGAAAGATGAACAAATATAGAAATGCAAGAGGTAACAATCTTGCAGGGTATTATTTTTAGTAAACTTTAATTCCATTAATATATATGTTATGTTGCTATTTCTATTTGTTTTAGCATAGTTACAAAGTGTTTAAACAAGTTCTCTTTTTCTTTTTCTTCTTTTCTTTGTTGATTTCCGAATTGTTTCACCATTTGAGGCTTTTCCCCCTTGACACTATGCTAATATTTCTTTGGAGGCTTTAAAGTTACTTTCTCATGCACGTTGTTTCCTAAGTTCTGTACTCACTCTCTCAAAACTGCTATAAACAAAATCTTACATCTTTCATGGCTAGAGATACTTAGCCTTTGGTACTGGCAAAATTAAAATATCCATTTATGGTCAAAATTGGAAAATAACATATTAATCAGTTGTTCCCACTGATATCAGTAAGATTACCCTGAGGGGGAAAGGTACTAGTCTTTAGGAAGTGTCTTTTATTAACTAAATTATTCAAATTTAAAAACACAGAAGTTTTGAATCAATATATTCCCATTAAGTGAAAAGCTAATTTTCATGAGAGACACTTAAATTTAGACCATGCCAAGAAACAGATAATAATTATTTTCTAAGCTAACATTTTTTTCTTTACAGGCTTTCAGCTCTTAACTTTGAATTTTACAATTGTTTTTACTTAAAGCACAGTGATATTGAAAACAGTGCTATTTGGGACAGGATTAACCTTTCCAGAAGGGATTATTCTCTGTGGTTTCTCTTCAAAATACAATTACTTTTGTGCTAATATTTTCCTGAAAAACAGAATGTCAATACAATGGGTTTACTGAGAAGACAACCTGCCTCCTGTGTTGATGGTATGATATATAGTAATTTAAGTGCTTAATACATAACCTGTTCAGTAATTCCAATGGGTTATACAACAGATTTTTTTGTACATGTGAGGCCTACACATGCTTCTGTACATTTGTAGTTGCTACAACTCACTAGTCATATTACAATAACCTTGTAACTTTCTAGAAAGTATATCTTCAAGAAATAATTGCCATTTAGATCCCTCATATGTGACTTGCACCTCTCTTCATATGTCCTCTCTTCATATGGTTAAGTATATAAATACAGACCTTGGCATTTTTACTTTGTATTCAATCACAGACAATGTCAGGAAGCTTATATTCTGAATATCATTTTGCCTATCTTCTGCTGTTGTTCACCCTCAGAACTAGCCAGGTCTATTTAGACCCAAACCCAGAAAGTCCTAGCCTCCTATCTTCCAGCCTTCACAGTTTCAAAAGAGCAAAAACAGCTACTGAAAAAAACCACAGCAAATCACACTCCAGAGAGCCCTCTCACGAGGTCAGGCTCAAATACCCAAGGGATCTGCATAATATTCCCAATCTAGCAGAAAGTTATTCTCTCACAGCTGCTTATGTCATCTCAATAGCATTTGACTGCTAACAGCCTGAATGCTAACAAGTCCTCTGAAATCCAGACTGTCTGCTCAAATCTGAGCCTCTAGAAATCCATCTGTTTACTTGTTGCATACTTGCTTGGTGTAAATCATATTGGAAGGTATTTGTGTCAGTATCCTTTCAATATGTTAAGGACCAAGGACTATTCTTCAACCACTGTCACAATACCAATAAATGACATTAAGGCCTGGGATTTTTCACCCATCATTATTGTCCCTTTTCTGATAATCCCAGCAAGAACATCAGTGAAAAAATTCACTCTATGTGGGGATTGGAATTCAGGTGATAGTATGAAGGCAATCAGAATGGTACAAATGAAAGCCTAACTGTTGAAAGTACATGTGTCGTGGTTTAACCCCAGCCAGCAACTAAGCACCACGCAGCTGCTCACTCACTCCCCCCCACCCACTGGGATGGGGGAGAAAATCGGGAAAAAGAAGCAAAACCCACGGGTTGAGATAAGAACAGTTTAATAGAACAGAAAAGAAGAAACGAATAATGATAATGGTGACACTAATAAAATGACAACAGCAATAATGAAAGGATTGGAATGTACAAATGATGCACAGTGTAATTGCTCACCACCCGCTGATCGACACCCAGCTAGTCCCCGAGTGGCGATCCCCCCCCCCCACTCCCCCCAGTTCCTATACTAGATGTGACGTCCCATGGTATGGAATACCCCGTTGGCCACTTTGGGTCAGCTGCCCTGGCTGTGTCCTGTGCCAACTTCTTGTGCCCCTCCAGCTTTCTCACTGGCTGGGCATCAGAAGCTGAAAAATCCTTGACTTTAGACTAAACACTACTTAGCAACAACTGAAAACATCAGTGTTATCAACATTCTTCTCATACTGAACTCAAAACACAGCACCGTACCAGCTACTAGGAAGGCAATTAACTCTATCCCAGCTGAAACCAGGACAACACGTTACTAGATGTGAGAGAAAACTAAAAGTATCGTATCAACAACTGCATCAAAAAAAGAAGCTTAAATCTGTCTTTTAAAAAAGATGGAGTTCTCTTGCATAGAGAGATTAATTTTGCATTCAAATGACATGCTCCAAACACAAATCATGTCTGCTTGTCAAATATGTATCTCTAGAATACTTAATTCATGTGGATGTATTGCAGTGATCTACACTTTGTGCTTTAATTTGTTAAAAGATGTGCAAATCATGTTTAATCATTCTACAAATTCTCTTTCCTCCTCATATTGGAAAGGAAAGCAGACTCAAAGGACAAAATAAGTTAATTCCTGAAAAATATGAAAACTGTGCATAAACTGTTTGCTACATTTAACATCCACTTTCAGATATTACTAGTATTCTTCAGAACAGGGTAAGGACAACTAACTTTTAACAAAGTAAAATGAAGCAAAAGCATGTCAACCAGGGAAAAACTATTACTCCTTCCCCTCTTACTGATAAAGTGCTTCTGAATACTTGACTGAAATTTAAAAGTTGATCAGATGATACACTTGTAACAAATCCAGAGCTACATTTCATGCAATCCAGGGAATATAGAAAAGAATTTACACAAAAAAACCCAGTAAGAACAGCTTTCAACAAGAGTTTCTTCTGAGTCACTCTAGAATTTCAAAGGAACAATTCAGCAATTACATATTTACACCAAAATGGTATATTTCAGAATTATACGATAATAAAAATTGTAGTCCAGTATGAAAATATAAAATCTGGTCTTTTTTTAAATCAAAAAACAAGGTGAATTAGTATGAGGATGCAACCATAAGCTTTATGTATCTGCACTGGCAATCTAGCACACTTCCCATAGAATCTCAAAAAAACTGAAATGTTTGGGATAAAGGAAGAATGTTTCAAGGCAAGTCAAAGGTACTCTGATGCTTTATTAGGTTGGAAGATTAAAGAGGGGGACATCCTGCTACTGTCCAAACAAGCCTGCATGAATCATATAAAAAACATAATAAAGTACAAAGCTGGTTTAAGCATCTGCCAGGCTCTCAACACTGGTTGCAACTCCATGACGACTCATAATGTCACATGATCACCCTGTCATTTACATGCTGTACTTCTTCTGCATGTCAGTGGATTTATGTCAGTTTAGCCCTTCTAAAGATACAGCAGCAAAACCCTATTGCTTCTTATGACTGCCTTCTTTTATTTATTTAAAACTGGGTTTTTTTCTGTACCATTCTATTTTTCTGCATTTATTTTCCCATACCTAAAGAAGGAAAAATATTTTCTCTGTATAAGATACTCAAACTTATGTGGAGTCACTCTCAGATTTTTGTTACCTGCATCAGCTGGTCATCAGAAATGAGAGGTCAGAGAAACTTTGTTGCTTTACCTGATGCTCTGACAATAGTAGATCAAATGTGTATAAATTGCTTTCTGTCAAATAGCCATGACACTGCCATCTACAAAGATTTTACTGATACCTCTGTGACCCCAAAATGGAAGAATCAACTTCATAATACCTTCACTCAGTTTTACTAAGGAGAAACAAGTTTCTGTCTGGAAGAATATCTGCTAGCTCCTTGGAAAATTCAAGGGCATTCTCCTTCCTTTGACCACCAGATCCAAAGTCTTGTCTTTTATATGTATACAGGAGGCCACTGAAGAGCTTCATGCCAAAAAGTTCCCTATCCTGGGCTCAATTAAATAAAGTTCTACATATACCTCATCTGACCAAGTTTAAAAAAGAATCATTAAAATGCAAAATAAGACCATTTTGCAAGTAGATGAACAACAGAGCTTTCAGAAATTTATCCTGGTGCATGGACATGGTAGGAAGCAACAGGGATGACAAAATATAACCTGTCTGAATAGAAGGGATTTTCAAAGGTATCCTCATCAAAGCTATTACTACTCTTTCAAGCATCACTGATATTTTTTGTCAAGGCCAATGCTTGTTACCAGGGCCAAGGTAAAAGGGCCTCTTGCACAGCACAAAAAGGGTGTAATTGTTTCAGGCACATCTGACTTGGCCTAGTCACAAATCTGTAACTAATCATGGTCAGGAACAGTTGGAGAAGACCAAGATCATGTGCCTACAGTGCTCAATTAGGGTAAGTAGGGACATGAATGGGGTATTTCCTATATCAAATGTGATAGTTTTAAGCACTAGGCTAAAGAACCAACATTAGTTTTTTAGAATTATGTAGAAATTTTTAAAATTACTTAAAACTTTATAATATTTAGAGTGACATAGAAACATTAAGTTATACAAAGTTGAATAATGCTAAACACAGCTTCCAAAATTCATCCCCCTCCTTATTTTGTCAGCATATTTCACTGGTACATTTCAGTGTGAAATACAGTTCTCTGCCCCAGTAGAGAGGTTTTTTAAAAAGTATCTTTTACAAAGTTGCATATTCAATAAAAACAGCTATCACAACTATAACAATTTTTTATTAAGTTTAATTGGATATAATTAAAATTGGATATAATTAGAAATAATTGGATATAATTAGAAAAGCCATGAAGTATTTAGTATCTTCCAAACTTCAGCCCCCTTCCAGTTTCTCTTTCTAGGAATTTCTTTCCTATTCTTTCTAGCCTGAGAATTCTTCCAATGGTATAAATATCCTACATTCTACAATGGGAATTCTTTTCTTTCCCTCATTCCAATGTAATTGGAGAAAACAGATTTTGGGTTTTAGATGGAAAACATGTAAACTTCAGAATGGAATGAAGAACATACTAAGAATATTTGGAATTGTTGGAAGTTTTCAAAGTCAAGTTGAATGGAGCTTTGAGCAACCTGATCTAGTGAAAGATCATAAAATCACAGAATCATTTAGGTTGGAAAAGACTCTTAAGATCATCGAGTCCAACTGTCAAGATGTCCCTGCCCATGTCAGGGGGGTTGGACTAGATGATCTTTGAAGGGCCCTTCCAACCCAAACCATTCTGTGACTCTGTGATTCTAGTATTTCTAAACACTGTATTCTATTACAGCACCATTTAAGTGTTAGTACAGAAACACAGCTACTTTACTGCATCAATGTTGCTAACAGCTAGATTTTGTCATCTGGGGAAAATTCCAGAGCAGAATTACAAATTCTGAAACCTGGGAGTGTTTCAGTACGAGAACTAAAATGGTTTGGATGTTCAATGGGAACTTATTTGTTGTATGACATAGAAAAAATTAAAAATTCTCTAACTTGACAATGTTGTGTTTTTTCTCCATGTGTCTAATGCTTTGTCCAAGCTGCACCTAGCAATTCTAGCTATATAAGACTGCGAATTTTGTGCATGAGAATTTTGTTAGGGTTCTTTTAATCAGACGTATGTCTGTGACTGTATGGCCTGGTGACCGTATGGCTCAGTGACTATTGTTGTCAGAGATTTCCACAGTTGTGTTAATCGTCTATGTATTTATCATCTTCATTTTGGTATGAATGCCTGGGGCAATCTTAAAATCTTAAGTAAAGAGCTGTTGTTTGCATAGGTGTGTCAACAGTAGCACATCTGTATCATAACTTGATAGCTGTATCTTACCAACAGAAAAAGATTAATACATCTATTGAAGTCTATAACAATACTTTAGAATTTGCAGATTGTAGACAAATATATCAGAAATATGCAAGGACCCTAAAAGCCAGACCCAGTAATTTTCTCATGTATGCAATTCCATCACAGTTAGTTCTGTTTAGCACCTTTTTTCACCTGTAAGTTATCTAATTAATTTATTGTTAACAAGATATTTAATAGCTTTATAACTTACCAGAAATATTTCCAGATTTTTCTTATATAAATTGGTTTAGGAGTTGCTCTCAGTAGGCTCTCAATTAGCAACACTAAGCTCGTAACTGTTGAATTGTTACTTTATGAAAAATAAGCAGAATCATATTGACTGATGAGAAAGTTTTTGTTTGTTTCCTCGCTCACCACGTTATTAGCTTTACTAAGTTCAGTAGTGCTTATAAATGCCATAATAAGTATGGATTTCCTCTTTGCCAGTAAGAAGCTTAAAATTCCAAGGAACTTTGAGTTCATAAAAATAGAGAAATACAAACAGAACTGATTGTTTAAATTAAAAGCTAAGCCATGCATTTTTTTTTTTTCAGGAACACATTACTTCCTTATTTTGTCTAAACTCCCCTCTATATCCTATCATGTTTATATTTTCCAATCACTTTCATAAAACTGTTTCCACTGATCACAACTGTGTGTCTTTTCAGAAGGCTGAAATGAAGATTATAATGTCTGTTTCAATGGTAATTCTGTAGCCTCCTAAAGAACATTTTTCAGGTTCACCAGATTTTGTAAATTTTACTCTCCCTTTGCTTAAGTGCTATATAACTATCAACAGCAGCAAAAATATACTTACTGCTGGTGCTACTGCCCTACACTGGGGAGAAAGATAGGGACATTGTTTACTTCAGTTAGAGCATTTACATGACTAGCAACAGAATAAAACTTATGTGACTAAATAATTTTACTGCTGCCAGTAGGATTAGTTTCACTGCAGTTCAATTAATTATGCCAATTTTACTCTGCTGTTGCTATAAGCTATTTGTCTAGCTTAAATTTCATACTTGCTACTTGTGGATTTTTTTATTAGGCCTATTTCACATGTAGATGAACAGACAGTCAGAGAGGATTAGCAATTTTCCTAAGGTTGAACAACTCTCACTACTACACAGTTCAGCAAAACCAAGAAACTTTACCTATCATTCTCTTTTCTCAGTGTAGTCACAGAGAGGAAACTTAAATTACAGAAGCATTTTGGAAATCCTCTGAACACAGACAGATTGAAAAGGTCTGAAGAAAACAGTGAGGAAGAGCCACTTACAGATGACAAAGAAAAACTTGGTACTTGGTCAGGACTTAGGCTGTTTGGATGTTACCCTGAAAATCAAAACCAGAATTCCATAGGAAATACTAAGGAAAGAAATTGCTGTGGTCAACATTCCTGCATTAGAATAGATCTTTTTTTCAAAATTGGGCTTGCCTATATTATTCATTTGGATTTTTTTTTAACAGTGTTCAATAAATGAGGTTTCTTTATAAAGGACTGAGATTAAAATTTCAAAATTTGATGGGAACACTGGCAACACTTGATTCATTCTGGTTAAATCTAAGTTGCTTCCCAATTCATGTTTTCAACAACATCTGTCCAAAATATGGCTATTTGCTTTTATCATCCCATCATTAAATTATCCCTTAAATTTGTGATTTTTTTTCCTTCAGTAATGTTATTATTTTTAACTTGGAGGAGTCTTTTCTGTGCTTTATCACACAAACTTGTGATTGCTATCTTTCCTTGTAGAGTGCTGCCATCTTATTAGGTCTTCTGTCCTACTCCAGATTCTCACAACGCTTTACAATAATTGCTGTTTGAATTGTTTTGATTGTCTCACTCTTGAGGCTTAATGTCTGAATCAGATGATAATTCAAAATGCAAATGATACTAACAATAAACTGATCTTCAGTTTCTGTTTGTGATCTTCATCAAGTCACCTGTTATTGTTTATACTTGAAGGCACTTACCTCCTGCATTTAATTGGTAGTCCCCAAAATTCAGTGTTTTATCTACAGTTCATCTCTCTCATTCATTTCCTTTTTCTGTGGCAAATTATTCTCACTATTTGTGCAAAGAGTGATCTGAGTTTACAATCAGCTTCCTTTTGACTTCTCATTTGCTACATGTTATTAAAGTGGATTGAATTAAACCTATGCTCAGTCTGACTGATTTCAGCACCATCTCTAAAGGCTTGAGAAGCTGCTAACCCCATTCCTACCTTAACTGTAATAACAGTAATCAATTTAATTTAATTCTTACCAGATATTGATAAGCATGGGCTCTGATAAGGATGGTAGAAGTCAGTCATTTAATATCTCTCCCACTCTTTATCTCATTTCTCTTCTACCAGATGCTCTTCTACCTTTAAGATGTATTGTAAGACTCTTAATTACAGTAATCACAAGAGAGACTTACTCAAATTTTTCATTGTATGCCTGAGGGATGGGATGCCATTCAGAGGGACTGGGACATGCTCAAGAAGTGGTCCTGCACCTGGGTCGGGATAATCCTGGTATCAGTACAGGCTGGGGGATGAAGGGATTGAAAGCAGCCCTGTGGGAAAGGACTTTGGGATGCTGGTGGATGAAAAACTGGACATGAGCCAGCAATGTGTGCTCGCAGCCTAGAAAGCCAACTGTATCCTGGGCTGCATCAAAGGAAGTGTGGCCAGCGGGTCGAGGGAGGCGATTCTGCCCCTCTCCTCCACTCTCATGAGACCCCACCTGGAGTACTGCATCCAGCTCTGGAGTCTTCAGTACAGGAAAGACATGGACCTGTTGGAGCAGGTCCAGAGGAGGGCCACAAAAATCATCGGAGGGATGGAACACCTCTCCTATGAAGAAAGGCTGAGAGAGTCGAGGTTGTTCAGCCTGGAGAAAAGAAGGCTCTGGGGACACCTTACTGCGGCGTTTCAATACTTAAAGGGGGCTCATAAGAAAGGTGGGGACAGACATTTTAATACAACCTGTTGCAATAGGACAAGGGGTAATGGTTTTAAACTAAAAGAGGGTGGATTTAGACTAAATGTAAGGAAGAAATTCTTTATGGTGAGGGTGTGAAACACTGGAACAGGTTGCCCAGAGAGGTGTAGATGTCCCATCGCTGGAAACATTCAAGGTCAGGTTGGATGGGGCTCTGAGCAACCTGATCTAGTTGAAGATGTCCTTGCTCGTTGCAGGGAGCGGTGGACTAGAGACCAACCCAAACTATTCTATGATTCTATGATTCTAACTTCATAAATTAACTTTATACCCTGAGGACAGGGAAAGAGTTTGACAGGGAGATTAGGCAAAGTAGATAATTTTTAGCCAGCAAATGGATTTACGGATCTGGATCTTTTCTTGATCTTATCTCAGTGCCAAAACAATTCTAGCCCAGGAAAACTGTTCAAGTATTAAACTAAAATAAGGCTAAGATGAGTCAGCCACTTTTCCAGCCTTTGTGCCAATGAAATGTGAGTGTTCAGCAACAGCCAAATTCCAGTCTTTAGTGTTTTTAAAGCAATTTAGGAGAAAGTGCTGAGTTGTTTTATTACCATGCTTCGAAGAACATTCTGAAACTTTATTGGTCACCATCAATTGTTTAATTTGAGATGGGAAACTAGTTAGGGGAAAATGTTTGGTGATCTTCCCAAAACCAAAAATAAAACCCTGAAGTATGGTCTCAGGCATGGTAAGTGGAGCGCAATGTCAATATATAAGGATACAAAACCTAAGTTCACTAGTTTCTGGTGTTCCATTTAATGCAAAAGAAACAGAATTACATGAGACAGGACTATTTGGTTTCACAAGCATTGGCAGCTTAGTCACCATTAAGGATTCTGTCCACAGCTAATGTAAATTTTAAGATTTTTGTTCAATAAGTCTATGTACATTTATGCTCACTGCAAATGTTATACACTGACTCTTTGGGCTTTTGGCAACAGAAGCATGTATTCATATCTTTATTTCTGACAAATTTTGTTTCATGCATTGGACTCCACATTTATATTGAATAAGTTTTCATTGTCACTTTTAGTTCTATAAACTCTTCCTTCTAACATATATTTAAGGGCATTAAAAGATTTGTAGGGGGTTTAATACCCTTTTTTCAGAGAAGAGAAACTGATAAAGGCTCAAAAGTGGTGGTGCAGCCCCTGATAACAATATCTCATAAAAGGAGTTAAAAAGACCCCCTTTCTAAGGGGAATCTAATTTACAGAAAAAAAGTCAAGAACTGATTAAAGGTCATCTGAGAGGAGAACACAGGATTGAACAATTTATCAAAGGCTGCCTTTTTCATATAACCTAAGCTTCCAAATAGGAAATTAGAAAGTGCAGTGTAAAAGAAATTGTGCCTTTGTGTTATTAAGGGGAAAGGGACATGCAGGTCAAGCATAGAAGCACCTTTTATTCAGAAACTGACTGCAACCAATGCATGAATAACAACTGTCAAATTGACATTCCTGTGACCGGTGATCCAGCTGAGGATTTTGATCCACTTATATATCTTTCCCAAATGCCAAGACTTTTATCTTAGATGATGGCCTATGGTTAAAGAAGGAATTATTGATGTATTACACAGTGCATCTTTCCTGAGCTGGAACTACAAGGAGAATCTTGTCAGACAGTATTGCATGTGAACATATTTCATGAATTACACTTCTTTGAATGAAGGATTATGGGAAGAACATCATTTTCACTTGAAATCCTCTTTATTAATAGAGAAAGTTATCAGACATTGGGGAGCTCATTCTGGAGCTTGTCAGCATTGCAGATTGCATGCTGAGTCAGCAAAATATGGAAGTTATTTCTTCTTTATTTTCTATGCAGTACCTGATAGGAGTTAGAATGTACACAAACCACAATTTCCTACTCAGAACACTTTCTAAGTCTTTAGTTTTCCTGCTGTATGACTCACAACCTTTTCCGGCCTGTCCTCCTCCAAAAATGTGTCAAAGTAAATAACAGCTCCACAAACATAGTCTACAAAAATATCTAAGGCACTGTGATGGTCTGACAAATTATAGCTAATGTCTCAAACACTCCTTAAAGAACTTTGGTGGAGAAGATGGCCTCTGTAAAAGCACTGGAGTTGAGTGAACAGAAAAATGTGGCTGCAGAATAAGGCCCCACGGCGGGGTGGGACCGCACTTCTCCAAAGCCACAATTCCTTATCTTAAGCAACCATGAGAAGAAGCACAACATATGCACCTGAAGGAAAGTCCAGAGAGCAGTCATGCATGGAGGGAGAGAGAAGCAACACCCCGATGACCCCCCAAGCCAGCCAACCCATTTCCAGAGAATCCCAGGAACGTAGACTGTGCATGTCAAGACCCCTGACTCATTTCTGGAACACTCCTGAGCTCACACTGTGCTTGCACAATGATGGCAAACCCCAACCTACAGGGGCGGACCTTTTAGGTATAAAAGAAGGGAGGACAAGTTCTCGGCATGTGCCCTCCAGAAACTGGATCTCTAGACTGGCTGGACCAATGCTGGAGCCAGGACTGGTGAAATCCTTTTCTTCTCTCTTTCTTCCTCTCTCTCTCTCAATTCTCCCCCCCCCCCCCCCCCCCCCCCCCCGCCAAGTCCCTACACCTCATCCTTTTAAACATAAACCATTGACCAAGTCTGGGACTAGGAGTGGATCTAGGAGCTCCTCTTTGAGGAGGAGTCTAGAAAGCAAGGAGGTCCACTCTGAACCTCGTGATTCAACAGGAGGGCTCTTCTTAGTTTCTTCTCTGAATAGATCCCCAAATAAGTAAGACTTACATATGGTTAGCATGTGTTGTACAGTTTACTGACAGGGTTTCACGTTCCTTTTTCCATTTCTTTTTCTATACCTTCTTTCTCCTTTCAAATGGTGGCTTAATGACATGATGCAAGGTTCATATTGATAAGTTCACTTGTACTTGTCAATGTTAGCTTGGTTAAATAAATGTTGATTGCTGCTGAACTCCCCTGGTGTTGTTTCACCTCAATTATGACAAAGGAAATCCACGAACCTGAGTCGCTCCAACCTTGGGACGCGACAGGCACAATCCACAATTTTGGATTTAAAATACACAGTGTGAGATGAACCATGCAAAAATGTCTTGGAATCCTGGAAATTCAGACCTGAACAGACCTAATTCTCAAGTATGGGTGCCAATATTCAACCAGTTACTATCTACCAGTGAAGTGCTCCATCCACTTGTCAACTTTAACAGCTGAAAAAATAGAGGGGAATTATGTGACCAAAACCTCTGTTTGAAGATGGTTCTTTTAAATATTTTTAATTTTGTGTGTAACAACACAAGTAGCAATGTCTTCTTATGCTGGATTAAATGCCAGTATTTATTTTGTGCACAGTTTTACAGTTATATTATTTTACTTATTGTTAGTAATTGAATTATAGTAGTCATAGGGTGTTATAACTAAAGACTGGACTGCATTGTCCATAAACACTGGGTTATAGAGAAGAGAAAAGTTCTTACATCAAGTAAATTACAGTCTAAACAAACAAGGGTCAGGAGTGCGTGGAGGAAGATACATTACCAAAAAAAAAAAAACCACACCAAAAACCACAAAAACCTATTTGAATATTGTTTGTGCATATTACTTCATCTCCAGAACACACTTCCTAAATTATGAAATTATTTTATTACCATGTAGTTCAAAGCATTAGTAGACTAGCATTTATATTATGCAGGATGTCACTAAAGATACTAATATATTCCTAATGAAGAAAAGATGCTGAAATGTACAAGATGCCGCTAAGTTTCAATTCCAAGCTCAGTGGTTGGACAGCACCGCTGATTTACAGAACTCAATCAGAAGAGAAACAATATGTTTCAGGGATTGATCTGGCTTCTTTTTATGGAAATACCAGATAAAAATAATTAATGTAGAAGAGAGTGACAAAAGTAGAGTTGGGAAATAATTTAAACTATATTCGTGAGCATGGACAGTTAGAACCACCAGGAAGCAGTCAAGAGGAAAGAATACCAGTGAAGAAGTAGCTAGGTTCATTATTCATGTAACTGTTGTCTCCATAAACAAGAAAATGCTAGTTAGTGATTCAAAACAAGCATCTCTGTGTGAATACATGCTGTTGGGAAAATATCTGTTGCCATACTGGAGAAACCTGAAGGTTAAAGTTTGCTGCTTTTTGAGTAAGATCAGTAGTCAAAGAATACGCATATAAAAGAGAAGGGAAAAAACTGTCTTGAAAATAGATCTCCGCAAGCATATGTTGACAAAGCAGACTTGAAATTTTTCAGACTTGAAATAAATCAGCATTTTACCTTTTGTACTCATTTCTATTGCTGCAAAACTTAAGTAACAGAAGTCAAACAGAAATTTAAAATTCCTAAGAATCCTATGCACTTACTGAAGTTGCAAAGCTAATGTGCTTATAGCACAGCCTGAGTCTCCCATTACAAGAGAATTTACACTGGTAGCAATACTTAAAGAAGGGAAGTACACTTCTGAAAGAAGTTTTCAGGTATTTGATTCCTAAATGGTAGTGCCGACATGAAACAGAACCAAGACAACAGTGACGGAGAAAAACATTTCCAATATGGGACCAACTTTGAAAGGACACCTAACACGCATGACTCAGTCACATCAAGCATTTAGGTTGTTCAGCCTGGAGAAGAGAAAACTCTGGGGAGACATTGTTGCAACCTTTCAATGTATAAAGAAGGTTTATAATAAAGAGAAAGAAATACTTTTTACAAGGGCCTGTAGGGACAGGACAAGGGGCAACAGTTTTAAACTGAAAAGGGTAGGTTTAGATTGGACATAAGGAAGACATTTTTTACAATAAGGGTAGTGAGACACTGGAATAAGTTGCCCAGAGAAGTTGTGGTGCCCCATCATTGGAAAAGTTCAAGGTCAGGTTCGATGAGGCTTTCAGCAACCTGATCTAGTGAAAGATGTCCCTGCCCAGGGCAGGGGAGTTGAACTAGGTGATCTTCAAAGGTCCCTTCCAACCCAAACCATTCTGTGGTTCTATGAATCTATGATTTAGTTTTGGAAGTAAATCCTTTCATTCTGTCATTCTATCAAACTGGGTCTCTGGATATCTACCAAAATTTCTTTTCTCATTTGCTCATCCACAAAACTATTGATTTGGGGTATGAATCAAGAGTTTATTCTGTTCTTTGGAAATCTGAAATCAAAGGGAATAGGAATGAAAATGAGTGAGGAGAATGAGAAAAAAATCACCAATCTTTTTACAGAGGTGTCCATGAAAGATAATACTGAAATTTCACAAACTTGAAAAATTGTTAAAGATAAGTTTTAGATACAATAGGTGGAAGTTAAGTAATTAGTGAAAACTTAGAGGCCTGAACTTCCTGAACCTGTATAACTAAACTGCAATCTCTATTTCAATGTGTATACTTGGACAAAGGACATTAAAAAGTTGATTTTAAAGTATATTTTTAAATCAATGTGCTTTGACATGGAAAAATACCTTACTTAAGGTTTTAGTGAACAACTAAAGCAGTTATTTTAGGTCACTTAGGACTTTTAGATTGATAGCTGGTCAAAACACAATGACAAAACCAAATATGGCCACTTTTTCCCTTTGAATTATTTTTCACCATCTTCAAGGAATAACTTCCACAAAATAACTTCCTGTCTAGGCTGTTATTGTCACATCTGGGACAAGAAATAAGTGTCCCTGGAAGGTAAAGGTGTGTGCTTTGAGAGTCTTAGTGCTAGACCTGTATAAGGACCAGACTTGCAGAATGAATATGCACAAGGTGGTTTCAGTGATACCTCTGAAAGAAAAACAGCATTTCTTTATCTGGCATCCTGAGTTGGGCTAACAGTGGATTTGTTTGCCCACCATGCTTCAATGCATGCCTGTCGCTGCTTTTCATAATATAGCCAAGCATTGCATGCTTGATTATCCAATGTTCTTAAGCCAAGCGTCTACACCTGCATGAGCCCCTTGTAATTATGTTCACAGCAGGTATGAAAGCTTTTCTACTCCATGTGCTTATTTATCTAGACCAAAGCTGATATAATTGGAAAAAAAATCATAGGCAAGGTTGGGGCTGGGCAAATTTGGAAAAGAAAGTTTGTTCCTTACCCCTAAAGCATAGCTTTTCTGACTATCTTGAATATTACCTTTTTGGTGACCATGGACAACTTTTTCGTAACTGTTGTCTGCCTAGAAGAAAGACTCTGGGTTTTGGCTGTGAGCTGGAAGGGAGCTGGAAAGGGGAGGTAGTGGCATTTGTATACTTTCATTTAGTAATGAAGAAGTTTTTACATAAACTAGATGTTACCTTAGGTGTAATCAGGTACTGATTTCAGCAAAACAAGTGTGTTGCAAAACAGAAGTGAAACTGCTCTAAATCAAAGTATTAAGCTATTCTTAAAAAAATTAATAATAATAAAAAAAATTGTACCTCAGCTTTCACAAAACGGGTGCCTTTCTGCAATAACTCGAGATGCAAAAACATCATCTCACTCCGTAAACTGGAAGAGCTGAAAGCCCAGAGAGCCTGGCATTTACCACAAGCACTCAACAACACCTAAATTTAGTGTCTCCTTCTCTCATTTACTGTTTTAGGGGTTACAGTCTCACAGACCTGAAATATTACAGGGGTTGAACCACTCCTGCGAGCACCAAGTGCTGACACCATCAGCAGAGCAGAGAGCAGCAAAGAGCCAAACAGCTCCAAGGGACAATGCTGCCACCTTGGTGACAGGTCTGCAGCGAGCGCTTGAGCCCTCCCTAGGCCTGTAGCTGTGGTGGCCTCACCTGCAGGAGTTGTGGTCTGCACAGGGTCACTATGGAAGGATCTGCAAAGAGAGGTAAGCAGGTTGTGCACTGCCAGGGAAAATGAAGAGGAGACTGACAGGCGCTTTGTGGAAAATCAAGACAAGAGCCTGAGCCATACAAGGACAGAGAAGCAGCTGGAGGCTCTGGTCAGTGGCCAGGGCAGGGTTGCTCTTTGTGTGGAAAAGCCTGGAAGTTTGTGACTGCTAGCAACAAGGGAGAGGTTCCTGCTCCACCTGCAGAGCTGCAGTTTCAGCAAATGTGTAGTACCCCAAGCACTGATAAGGGTAAACATGACCCAGGAGGGGACCCATCAGAGACAGCTGAGCCCAAACCTTGGGTCCACACAAAGGAGAGAAGGCATGTAACAGTCACAGGAGACCCTCTTGCAAGAGACTCAGGCATCAATCTGTCGACCCAGCCTGATGTCTCAGGAAGTTTGTTGCTTGCCAGGGGTCAAGATCCAGGGTGTGGTAGGGGGGCTGCCAGAGATTATCTGCTCCTTGGACTGTTACCACTTACTGATTTTCCACATGGACACCAACAATACCACTAGGGATAACCCAAAGTATATCAGGAGGAACTACAGAACTCTGGGTACGAGAGTGAAAGACATGGGGGCCCAGGTGGTTGTCTTCTCAATCCTGCCAGTAAACGGGAAAGGTTCAAGCAGAAATGAATTTATCCAGGTCACACCTGCATGCATGGCTCGTATCAAAGGGAGGACTTGTGCTTCTATGACCTCAAGACATGCTTTGAAGAGTGAGGGCTACTGACCATGTACAGAATATATTAGACCAAGCTGGGCAAGAATGTCTTTGCAAACAGACCTACCAGCCTGGTGAGGAGGGTCTTAAACTAGGTATGCCCAGGCAGGATTACCATAACCTGAAGAGAACTGAGGGCACAAATAGGGCAGACGCATCTGATGGACAGCAAGACAGAGCAGGGTCTCACACTGTCTCTGTAAAAGCAGCACAGCTTGGGGCTTACCTCAAATATCTATATGCAAATGCACATAACCTGGGCTGCGAGCAAGAAGAATTAGAAATTGATGCACACCTGCAGAGCTACAGCCTCACTGGGATTACAGAGACATGGTAGAATAACTCTTACGGCTGGAGTGCTGCAATGGAGACATACAGAGTCTTTAGGAAAGACAGGGTGGGCAGGCATGGAGAAAGGGCTGGACTAGACAGCCACTGAAGGTCCTTTCCCATTTGAATTTTCATCCTTTGATTGTTCACTCTGGACTATTGATAATTGTTTTGGTGTCTCAAAATCTGGTTAGATGCTATAGTAAGGGACATGAATATAGACTGATGCAAAGCTATATAATGGCTTTGTAACAGAAATTTTTTAATTGGTATCAACAGAGAAAAAATGGGAATGCCTGGGTGTGGAAGCATGAAGGGCAGAGAAGGAATCTAAGAATGGCACATGTGTAAGAGTCGGTCAGAAAATCAGCATTGTCTCAACATTGTCATCAGGAACATGAACAGTACATTACCTGACAACGGCCTGTTTGGAGCGCAGCAGCCAATCCCAAGGACAGAATGTGCGGTACAAGGCTCCTGGAAGGTACCTGGCTAGAGCCGTTAGAGATAACCGCATAGCTACTGTCAAAAAGGATGGATTGCAACCGTTGCCATAACATCGATGAAGAAATCATGAACTCTAGACGAACTTTGCTTCATTATAATACCAAAACACACCTCCTGGTCGAAGGCTACCCGCCTCCAAGACTTACCACGCCTCAGACACTGACCCTGCACCTGCGTGATAGCCTCGCTCGAGAAGGGCGGAGATATGATAATTGTATTCTGAGAAGGGTGGAGACTCCTGAGGCAGAGGTGGAGCAAGGTGTGTTACTAAGCATAAAAGACGACTTCTGAACAATGGGAATTTGAAGCTTCCCCACCAAGGACCACGACGATCGACGACGCAGCATTAGCTGGACCCGGGACCGTTAGGACGTCTTGAGATCAGCGGTGGTAGCTATAACCTCTTTTCCTCCTCTCTCTAAACTTAACTTTACTTTTCTCCTTTCTCTCACCCATCTCTAACTATCGTGTGCCTCTTCACAGGCAATACAATAAAGTTTTACTGTGTGATTACTGCTATCCCCTTTGGTGTTGGTCACCTTAATTTTGCACTTTCGAGATCATAGCAAACGAACCATCACGAGTCCACCGAGTGGACCGTGACACACATGCCAATTGCACCTAGCCCAGAAGGTCACCAAGATCACAGCACATCTGCAAGTAGTTTCTAAAATTGTGGGTTTTTTCAGATTCGGAAGACAAAGGACAACCTAAACCAAGAATCAAGCTGTACCCAGTCTAAAACATAGATAGGATAGACTAAAGACAGAATCCATTAAGAAATCAAGGGGGGGGGAGGAAATAAAGAACAGATTTTGAGCTATAAAATACTCAAGTGGGAGATGAAAGACAGTAAGTCATCAAGAATAAAGGAAACTATTAAAATAAAAGCATTTACATTCATGTGGCAAAAAAGGGGTTAAAATTCAGTGCATAATTTTTCTATGCACAGCTGCATAGAAGCTGTCATTAATACTCCAGTGGAGTATATACATGAGAGTGCATATAGGGCATTATTAATTGATGAACAAGATTTAACAGAGAAGCCAAATTGTCTCGGAATGACAGTATCTTTGGGGATTAGCACTCTAACCTGCCTTAGGGAGATGACAACACAGGCAAAACAAAAATATACGGATTAGTGTCTATGCTAATATAGTAGGAGGGATGAATGAATGGGTGAGTAATCATAGAATCATAGAATCATTTAGGTTGGAAAAGACCTTCAAGATCATCGAGTCCAACCATTAACCAAGCCCACTAAACCATGTCCTGAAGTACCCTGTTCACTCACTTTTTGAATATCTCCAGGGATGGTGACTCAACCACTTCCCTGGGCAGCCCGTTCCAATGTTTGACAGATAATAACTGAGAACAGTATGGGGGACCATAAACAGAGCAGGACCTGTACTAAGCTTGGATTCAACTGCTACAACTCAGTCTTAGAAGACTCCAGTGTTTTGTATTGCTTCCAGAAGGAAAAGTTTTGTACAGACAAATATTCCTGCAAGGTTGAAAATGGTCAAATCTGATTTTAGGTTTGGATTTGGAACAATTTATCAAAAGATAAATTTAAGTTGTTAATTATCTGAAAGCTTTCTCATGTAGGAATATTTTCAGCATTTTCCTAAGGGTGGTCAGGTTATGAACTTAACTAAATAGGTGAAGCCTCTCAGATGACTATGTTTTGTCTCTGGCTCTAATCTGTTTTAGCATGGGTTTTGTGACTCATTATTCAGAGCGTGCAAAAGATTACTCAGTGATGAGCACAACATAAATGAGAGATGCTTAAGACAAAAGATGTCTACCAGTTTATAATACTGTAAAGCTATAGAGCAAATGTATCTCCACAACTAAAGCTTCTCTTTTTAATTTTTCATTCAACAAACTAGTGTGCTATTCTGCAATTGTGCTAGAATTCTGTAATTAGAAACACAATAGCATTACGGCATCTGTGTACTGTGTAACATGGGAATCTGAAGAGAATCAGTAACATGAGATTTGGATGCATAAAAATGACAGACTACTAGAAAATAAGGAATAAGCAGTTTTTTAAGGGGGGATCATTTGAATGTGTCATAATTAATAAATATATCTGATAATAAGAAAAAGGTGGGTGAACTACTATGGTTTCCTTTTTTGCCCCCATTACCTTATAACCCATTTGGTTTAAGATGAAATCTGTCTATCATATTGTTTCCTTCAAAGCTGCTTTTTGCCATGCTTAATAAGTTAATTTTATTTTATTTTCAGTGATGACTGTTGTCTTTACTATTGGTTTTGTCTTCTTCACATTTTTTGTGATTTAATTGAAATTGTTTTCTGACATTTTACACAATGCACCAATACTACTAACATAAGACACTTGTCAACGAATATAAAAGTGCCCTTAAAGGCTTAAGTGGAGAAAATATTGACATTATCTTGACAATATTTTAGATTTGTAAACTTGATCATTGGGACATATCTTTAAGTTTGAGCATGGGAAAACTAGTACCCAGTAGGACCAAGTTGTTCTTGTTCTGCTTTGAATCTGTTTAGAACACAATGTTGCTTAGTATCTGCAACATCTTGTCTTGATATTTCTAATGTAATTTGCACCAATTAAAAAACTTAAACCTGTGAGATTTGAATGCTCCAAAACTCCTGTAAGCCAACTGATTTAATATTGTGCTACTTTCTAAAAGATTCACAGGTAATGAGGTTATAAAAATCTTATTATTTCTCTTGGTTTTGTAATACTGTTCATACATTTTAATAAACACTCAACATAGATATCCTAGAAGAAAATAATTTATGAGATGGATGTATACAACTGTTTGAGATTCAGTATCAAAATTCAAATAGGTACAGATCAAAAATACATCGCAGAGGTAACAGCATGGTATTTTTTCTACAAGTACTAGAAAATTGTCATTAAAAAGCATGGATGGTATACGGACACTTCCTATCTTTAATAATGGGATAAACATGAAATTGCATCTTGTGAACTATTCATGAACCTCAAGTTGACAGGATTAAGTTTTCTTACCATCAAGCTATTATACTAATTTTATTCTCGGCAGAAATGTTGCTTTTACTAATTTGCTAATTCCACAAGAAGAAAATGTGGCTTATAACACACCTTCTAAGCCTGCTGGATGTATAGGTTTAGAAAAACATGATCTGTGCTGCAAAGAGACTGATGCAAGCTCATAGATTAGTTCTGCTTTCATTGAAAAGGATCCACTATTTCACAAAGAAAATGGAGGAATATTAAAAACACCTTAGCGTTTGATTGTTGAGGGAACTGAGGAGAAACTAGACACAATTCACTCTGGTTTTAAGCCACATACAATGTAAAGAGAAAGAGATTGAAATAGACTTGGATTGCAGCCAGACTGGCTGGCAGGCAATATTTAATGCAATTAAAAATAATTTTCAAATAGAACTGTTTAATGAAAGGCAACTTTAAGAGCATTTTCCAGAAAACTGTCTCCTAGCATACTTCCCTCCATGATATTAAAAAAAGAAAAAGTAATCTGTCCAGCTGAAAAAGTAATCTGAATAGCTGTAACAGGCCTTTTTGTCACATTTTTGTAATATGAAAAGCCTTTGGGGGGATCAGGGAGGCTGTTCAATAGGAGGTTGTTTGAAATTTTGGGGGAAATTGGAATTTATTTCTTTTTCTTCTCGCTTTAAGGCATAACTAGTCATTTTTTAATCCAGTATCTGGTAGTGCTTAAGGCTAGGCTTAATTTTAAATAATTCTACCTGTATATTCTAATAGTAAATAGGGACAACATTGGTATCTATCAGCAGAAGCTGAGCAATGCTAGACAAAAATCTTTTTAGTCACTGGAGTTTTACTGAAATTCTTTGAGCCACCATAGCTTTGAGTATATAAATGACAAGGCATATTCATCAGAATAAGTAAAAGATCTGGGAAAATAGGACTCCTCTTCTAGAAGCCTTTCAAAAAATAGTCACTATTTATGGAAGTGGACCAAAGAAATCAAAATGTAAAACAGGGTAGGAGGACACACACAGTAAACTAAATTTATTCACTTTGGCAATACTTTCACTTCCAGGGTGAAGCCTGTAAGCATAAAATACATTTTTAAAGTTATTTGACCAAAAAACACCCTCTCTTTAAGATACTGTTTTTACTCAAGTTGCAAGGGAAAATTTAGGGTAGCCTTTCTCCAATAAAAGAGTGTAAGAGAACAAAACTTCCTTATAAAAATGTCCTGTTAAAGCAATCTACAAAATACTTGAGATGTCTGAAGTGCTTAAATGTTGTTCTAAAGGCAGATTAGACACACCCAGGATAAAACTTCTCTCTGTACAGAGGAACCACAGCATGTGATTAGGTCAGTGTAAAAAGGGCTCCTGGCATGCTATCACTGCCCTGGAGCAGTGACTAAGGGCATGGCCAGCATAATCCCTCTACCTGAAATCCACAGCTGCCAGCATAGGAAGGGAACATATAAAAGAGAGCAGTCTGAAGGATGCAAAGACCAACCAACACCCTACATGTGAGCAGACTCAGTGCTCATATTCTGCCATCTTACATGCAGGATGTTGCAGTCTGGTTCTGGATTAACTAGATTCCTGCAATACTCTTCTCCACACATCTGTTTCTAGCAAACTTGAAAGGACACCAGCAAGTGGCTACTAGACTTTCCAGGAGATAGCATGTAATCCCATATGCCACAAACCACACTTTCCTAGGTATTCTAAAACAGTGTAAACAACATTTAACTGTAAGGGCTCTGTTTGAGCTTACAAACTTCAAGAAATGTACTTTACCAAGTGCCTTAAACAGATTTGTACAGCAGGCTCAGAAGTCAAGTCCTTGTTGAGTCCAAATTTGCAGACCAATTTCTTTTGCCCCAACTCAAGTTTATTATTTAAATTACTTTGTGTATATTTGATCACTGCAGCTTTAAAAGATCATCAGAAAGACTTGTCAGCAACATTTTGTGAAGACAAAAGAGGGAAGGGAATAGCATATCACTTGCCATATGGACAGACTTAATTATATATGAACATATAAGATTTGGATATAGATTTAGCATGCTTGGTCCCACAGGTCAAGCTCAGCTGCCTAAGGCCAGGTCCATGTAGATCTATCCACTTTTCCTCTAAATACATAATACTGTGGAGTGCAAGGATCCTGATGTACCCAGCTTTGGATAACTCCTTCACATTTATCATAAAGCTTTCTATAGTGCCTTATTTAGCACACTGAAGAGGTTTTGCATGAAATTCTTTATGATTATCAGTAGTCATCTCATGATTATACTAGTTTCTCTAATATGATTTTCTTAGAGTGCCAATGATTTTATTAGATCCTGCACTCTGAATTGTTTAAACTCTTTGCAAGCACCGAGGTTGCTTTTTTGGCTACTTGCCTTTACCTTAGCTACTTCTACAGTTACAGATTTTACTTCACAAAAAAGTCTAGGTAACTATCATATTGGCCTGCCAGACAAGAGTTCCATAAGTCTAAATCAGTATAATGAATCAGATGAGGTATACAGCACAAGAAAATAAAATCTCTCTTCCAGATAAGGCAAACTAATCAATTGGGCTCAATTTCAGATTTGGGATCTATATTTATGGTTTCTATGCTCCCAAAACAGAAATTGGGATTTGTAGTGTATGTACCAGCTTTCAAGATTCAACTGTAAAATTATTTACTCACAGTCCAGCAGTTTAGTAAAACATTCATGTATGAAATATGACCAAAATTACAAGTGATCCGGTACTATTTTGAACATCACACTTAAAGACCTCTCTAAAATCCATCTGATTATTTTGACAAAGAAACAAAATACCAATTTACACTGTTCATAATAGAAACTTCTTCTAAGGTTAAAAAAGCTCTTGGTATAGCCAGAAATTATCTATGAGCATCTTAATAAGCAAGTTAATAGAAAAATATATTGTACTGGGTAAAGGGATAAAAGCACATTGGTTGAATGATTGTCTTCATCTTATTTCAAACAAGTCACTTTCATACCTTGTGAGACAACACTCTTATTCACAGTAATTCCAGTTAGCTACCTAACATCATGACTATTCTTCAGTGTTGGATTTTGTTTAACAGTTCAAATTGTAGAATCACAGAGTAATTTAGGTTGGAAAAGGTTTTTGCAAGTCAGGCTGACTTACCCTTCTTCTTGAAACAGGACCACCTTCAAAGTTAGATGAGGCTGCTTCTATCAAGTTTGGAGAACCTCCTCAGACTCTATCAGGGCAACCCAACGCAGTGGTTAGCGCCCTTATGGTGAAATTTTTAATCCTTACCTAAGCAGCATATGCTATGTTGTGCCTCTTGCCTCTAGCCTTATGCAGGACACCTCTGAGGAGAGGTAGGCCCCTCTTTTTCATAACCACCTATTAGAAAGCTAGAGACAAGCAAAAAGGTTTGCCCTCAGCCCACTTCTCCAGGCTGATCATACCCAGCACCCTCAGCCTACCCTCATATAAAATGTGGTCCAGCCCTCAAATGATTTTGATGGCCCCATGCTGCAGTTGCTTTGGTTTTCAAGGCCTTTCTTCTACTGGGGAGCCACACAATAATTAAGATGACCTCTCACAAGTGCTGAGTAATGAAGAATCATGTATTCTTGCTGTATTCACTACAGTGTATGTGTGTGTGTGTGTGTGTATATTATGTAGTTGTCGTGGTTTAACCCCAGCCAGCAACTAAGCACCACGCAGCCGCTCACTCACTCATCCCCCACCCACTGGGATGGGGGAGAAAATCGGGAAAAGAAGCAAAACTCATGGGTTGAGATAAGAATGGTTTAATAGAACAGAAAAGAAGAAACTAATAATGATAATGATAACACTAATAAAATGACAACAGCAATAATGGAAGGATTGGAATGTACAAATGATGCGCAGTGCAATTGCTCACCACCCGCCGACCGACACCCAGCTAGGCCCCAAGCAGCGATTCCCCGCCCCCACTTCCCAGTTCCTATACTAGATGTGACGTCCCATGGTATGGAATACCCCGTTGGCCAGTTTGGGTCAGCTGCCCTGGCTTGTGTCCTGTGCCAACTTCTTGTGTCCCTCCAGCTTTCTTGCTGGCTGGGGATGAGAAGCTGAAAAATCCTTGACTTCAGTCTAAACACTACTTAGCAACAACTGAAAACATCAGTGTTATCAACATTCTTCGCATACTGAACTCAAAACACAGCACTGTACCAGCTACCAGGAAGACAGCTAACTCTATCCCAGCTGAAACCAGGACAATAGTACATGTATATGTAGGTGTATATATATAAATACACATACATGTTAAATAATTTATACATATATATTCACACACACAATAGTGATGTCAGTATTCAAAGGTCAATTTCTGGTGATTAGTTATTCAGAGGACATCCATGTTAAGGCTCAAATTGTATTACTGTTGGCACCATAAACTATCATTGAGAAATGCAGAAAACAAGGATGATGATATTAGAAAGGACTAATAGATTGCTAAAGGGATTATCAAGGTCTAGAGACTGCAGGACTCACTACACAGAATTTTTACTTAAGCATAAAGCACATCAAGAATTGGACTCTGCACACTACTTTAACATGGCATGTGGGTGCTTAAGGGCCTGGAGGGAGAGATGGATCTGTTTGCTAAAATAAATAATTTTAGGTGATGGGAATTTTTCCAAGAGGCCCTGATTATCAGTCCAAATATTTTTAAGGCCTTCAGTTTATGAGAAGGAGAGGTCAGGCTAGGAGTAGCATCTAGCTGAACTGAATGTCAGAGAGTAACCATAGGATTCTCCTTAATTGAAGAAAGAAGATGTGTTCAGTTTCTCTCACACACACACACTTCAGTGTTAACAGGGTCTGGCTGCCCTATTTCTCCATCAGTGGAAAACAAAGTACATTTCTAAGTTTTAAGTCTGTATTGTTATGTCATTCATTAAACTGACTAGCAGGAGGCACTAATGTCATATATTGTTATATCAAGAATTTACAGATTTTCTATCTTCTAATCTCCTCCCACTGTTACTGTTATGAATTACTGAGAATACACTGCTTCTACTGGAGTCTCAATGCAGATTAAGCACAGGGCTCAAATGAAGTATTTTGTAAAGGAGCCCTCAAAATTGTCCTAGCTCCTTAAAAGCAGATTTATAAAGTCATGAGAAAATGGACAAGGAATCTCTGAAGCAGCCAATGTCAATACATTGCAAGGGTCTATTTCAGATCCTAAAGCTAACATGGCAAATAGGATACACAAATGATATTTTTGTCCTGAAAAGGCAGCATGCTGTCATTACCTGATGGCATCTTCCCATGTTCCTGGGACTCTTAAGTTCCTCTAAATGGAGGTAATGCAACGTTGAAAGAAATACAGCAATGAACCTAATGTCTCTGTGGCTGTGCGAGAGACAATCATCAGGGATACTTAGGTTATTAATTAGCAGTCTAAACTTAACTTCCAGTAAGGAGATTTGACTACAAAACAGAAGCTTACCAGACATCTTCTCTACCAGACATAATTTTTAAGGATTTCTCTTAGCAATGAAGACAGGGGTAAAAGCTGGGAGTATTTCTTGCTGTTTTTCCGTATCTTGGAATTTGGGGGAAAATTAATAATATTTATGTAAAATATATTCTCTTAGAACAATGAAGGATATATTAAGATACTGTTTCAAATTATATTACTATAGCTGTAAAAAGTCTTTCAAAACTATTTCTGTGATGTGTAAAATTTAAAATTAAGTACACTTATAATAAGGGTATGTTTAACATAGTATCTGCAAAGCATCCTATAGTTTACACACAATAACAAGTTTAACTTGTATGTTTGTATCATGGTCTGCAGAAAATTATTGCACTCTGATGGGATATACATTTGCGTCCAAATTCTTAATAGAAGGAGGCATTAGCTACATTAACATATAAATGAATGCATTAACTTTCCAAGCTTTCTCTAGCAACAAAAGTTTCTTGTGCATCTGCTATTTAAGAGGAGATCTCTACTTACATACTATTTGTGGGCTCTCCAGATAAAAGCTTTTAAAATGTATTTATTAATTAATAGCATTAATGACATATTTTCACCTTTTTTTCATTATATATTTTTGCAAAATGTGGGCAAGAAAAACTCTAACCACTAGTGCATTTATTAGTCTCATTTCAAAACTAAAGACTTATGTTTACAAATTATAAACTTGCTTAGGGTACTTTCTCCTTCCCTTCTCTTCAACTCTCCCCACCATCCCAACCCCACCCCCAAGAAATGGAGAACACTTGAGTGTTTTTATTTTATCCAGCCAAATTTTCCAAAAATTTAACACCTTAATGATAAATGTGTTCAATAATTTTGGCAACAGGATAAATGAACAGAAAACATAAAACAGAACATGAACAGAAATATGCTCTCATTTTACACCTACACTGCGCTCACTTTTGGCACAGAAGTTAAAAAGCCATCCCAAAATGACAATTATTTTCTGTAATAAACCAGAAAAGATTTATAATTTTAAGTTAGCAACAAATTGCTATTGATAGAAGAAAGGAGAGTGAGAATTTCTACCTCTTTACCAGTTGTGTTCTGGCATTTTTTAATCACTTGTTTTAATATTCCAGATAAGGTAGGAGCCTCTATACAGCACACACTTTATGCAGTAATACCAGTGTTGTATCAAATGACTATAAAATTGTGTGAAGCTCCATTGACTCCCACAGAATCTGCAGGGGTGGAAACATCTGCCCAGTTAGATCAGATTAAACTAGCTTTACTAAAGCAAGAATGTCAATGACTTAAGAAAGGACAATTTGCAGTATATTCCACCTGATTCATCTGACAGCTGAATGAAAATTACAGAAGCTACTTATCAAACTGTGTTTTATTGCCAGTAGAAAAATTTCTAGGCATACCAATTATAGTTGATAGATCTATTGATCTTGCTAAATTGATGAGATTAACATAATGACTAAATTTATTGCAGAATGTTAGTACAAAGAAGTTTTAAAATATGTTCAAAATCTGTTAACTGTTAAGAGGTGACTCTGATAACTTTGTATTGCTGGTCCTTAGAACAATAATTTACTGTATTTATTTATTTATTTATTTTTTAAAAGAGCATTTAGTTCTTAATGGAGTCTCCATATGCATTATAGACAAATACAAGAAACAGTGGGAGTGAATCGCTCCTGACTATATTTATATGCAGATTTAGAAAGAGACTGCAAGGCATTAATTCATTTATTTCCACAATATGCTAGTGTGCATATCCCAAGGCCTGACAAGCACAATGAAGTGGAGGACAGCATCCATCTACACCTTTATATTAATATGTAAATTAAGCAATTACATTTTTGTAGACAGCTAACAATCACAAAAATGGAAGGGAACTCAGATTCATTTATTCAGCTACATGTTTCAACACAGAATATTTCCTGATTATTCAGAGTACAAGTGAACTACAGTCCTGTTCAGTTCATGCAGACTTTTTGGACTGGGGAGTCACATAGACAGAAATAAATTGATGATGTTTATACTTAATCCTTCCCTACAGCGAGGAAACAAGGGAAACTTAGTCATGCTTTTGGTCCTTCTCCTTGGCGCTAGCTAAAATATAATAGGCTTGCAAGAGACATAAGTAAAAGAAAGTACAAGTAATTTCTAGACAATCTAAATAACATTTAACCCTGGTCTCCAGTGAAAAATAAAATTGAGTGACCTGGGAGCCTTTGAGGGTGTTCATAAGAATACTTCTGACTCTGCAGAATGCCCTGGTGACAGAATCTGCCTCCAGGCAGGCACTTCTTCAGCTACTTCCCATCACATCGATGACCATTTCCCTGTTGGAACTAATGAAGGTAACTTTCAAGATGTTCTGTTTATTATGGAGCCATTTAGCTGCTTAATTAGTTTAACAGCTTTCAAATTGCATTTTGGAATCTGAATACTTGCAGCTACCATTAAACACCCAAACAGGGCAAAAAATTTAAGACAGTTTTTTTCTATTACCAGTAAAATATGTCTAATACATATTAGATGTGTCATTCTAACATGATCAACATTAATGCATAAGCCTCAAACAAGTGTGATCACAAAAACCCTAAAAATTTTAGAAATATAAAAATAACTTTCTTCCATGATAAGAAAAACTAAACTGTCAGAATTGTTGATGAATCAGCAAAGCAAAAAAACAAACAGCAGATGATTGTTGGTTTAGATTAGCAGGACAGCACCTTTCTTAATAGTTCAAAACACTTATTTCATCAAAACCTGCCTTTCAATTGAAGCTATCAATAAAAAAAATAATCCAGATATCTACCTATCCTCCTCCCCCCAAAATTCAGTAGGGTGTGCCATCAATATTGTCCAAATCAAGGATTTTCTAACAAATGGCCCTTCTTAATTAGTATTATGAACAAATTCCTACAACTGGAACCTCAGAAGAATTCAAAAGATTTGGACAATACCTCATGAAATATTAACAACTCTTTTATTGGTTCTGCTTTGGATCAATTTTGCCTCTTCTGTGTATGAGATTCATAGAGCAGATCATAAAAATGTGCCCTTATTAAAGGTTTTAATATTGAAGTATCTCATATTTTAATTCCTAGAGATTCATAGTGCAGATCAGAAAATAAAACTGTGCCCTTATTAAAGGTTTTAATATTGAAGTATTTAATATTTTAATTCCTAAGGTGATGGTACTTTCCTTACAGACTAAAGTAAATCCATAAAATAATATTTTTACATTTCCATTTAAAACATTTTTTCTTACATCCCCTTATGTGACAGCACACCTAAGAGAAAGACACAGATGGTGGAATCACGAAAGACAGTGTTCAAGAGCTGTACTACCTCCTTTGAGTAATGTGAAAATATATTGAGCTGAAAAAAAACCCAAAGGAAGTCCACAAGGAGCCTTGGTATCCTCAGTGGCTCAAAGAAAATAGGAGAAGTGTGAAAGAACTATAAATGAATTCTTTCTAGGTTTCTATTACATTCCCTTTTGTTTCCAGTGAGGAGGCTCAAGGTTTGTATTTTTTTCATTGGCAAAACCAATGGCCCAAGCTTTATCAGACTTTACCAAATGGGACATAACTGTGTGACTGAAACATAGTTATGACTCCACAGAAAAGTATTCAAATTGCCTCCTTCAAATTTGGTTTATGTGGAGCAGTTCTCATCCCACTTTTAGAGCTGGCATTTGCAGAGAGGTGCATACACTAAGTCCATTTGCAAAGTCTGGAAATAGTCTTCACTACCATGGATCACAGAAAGCTTTATGCCCTACCCTTCAGCTTTCAACCTATCTGGCAATTTTGTTGAATGCATTGAGGGTAAATATTAACATTCTTTTAAAGCCAAAGAGTACTTAAAGTTTGCAGCTGTCCAGTTATGCTACCTTCTAATTCAGTTCTAATTAGCTATGCGTAATGACCTCTAATCCTTCTGTTAATTAACTCTGTCTTTAGGTGAAAAAGGTATATACTTTGATGAAATTGAATTGTTTTCTTAGATCTACTTCTCCCCCTCTATTTTTGTGTCCTCTTCAACAGCTCCAGGTATATCTCATGTTACCAACTTTCTCACTTATCTCTGTGTTGGTATGGTGTTACTTTGGTAAACATTTTTTGATGATAGAAACAGGAGTTTGATTTTTAGTCATCCAGAGTTTTTTCTTTTAATGTAAACTACAAACTAAAACTTCCTGGATTAAATCAATCATTATGTATTAATTTATATACTGCTGTAATATACATATTCATGTAATATAGACAGAAACTATATAAATTATGATGTGTTTAATACTCAAGACAAAATATCCATGGTGGAATTGGGTCTTACAAAGAGGAGAAAGCCTCCCTCATCCTCTTAGAAACTTATTTATGCTCTTCAATGACTCTGACTTTTTTTTTAAGTAGCAATAATTGTATCTGGTGCATCAGCAAAGGGTTAAAACAGCACGAGTACATAAGCCCTAATCCATGATTGACTACAAGCATATTTGGCTTGCTCTTTCAGACATGAAACACGTGCTAGCCCTATACAGGTCATAAAAATAAAATACAACTCTTACTCCACCAAGTGTAGTATCTACAATGCTACCCCAGAGTGTCCAGTGCCATTATTTGTACTGCCATCTCTTGGAGTGGGGGGAAATTAACACGTGGCTCTGACTCATTCAGCTGTGAGACACAGAAGATTTTGACGTGGCCTTGGAGATTATCATGACACCCATGATATTTTTGATATTTTGACATTTCCAGGACAGTGTGGCTGAGAACACCTAATGCCCATAAATAATGTGTAGTCAAAATGTACATCACCTTCCTTGCAAGGCTGTTCCCAGAAGCTCTAGCTGGATGAGACTTTAAATAGCATACTTTCCAAGGAAGGAAGGTAATCACCTTTTGGCCTTTCTGATTTTTAAGAAGCTTATTAAAAATCAGCAGGAACACTTAGTCAAGTATATGTGAACAAGAAGTCTGAATATCTCTAAAAATCAAGGTGAGCTGAAATAAATCACAAGATGATGGCTGTAAACAGCTGTTACCACTACTGTTAAGTAATGGACAGGGGAAGAGGCTTTATTAGCAGAGTTTAGTGAACAGCTATACAGTCATATACTGTTGAAACACATTCTTAATATTGTAATTCCCTGACTCTAAGTAGACTTGCACCCAGCTAGAATAGAGTGGCAAACAGGGTCAACTGGAGATTGCAAGGTCCATAAGCAAAACAGAACTGGCATTTCTGCTTATTCTTGCACATGGGGGATACCCTTCACATTTTCTTTGGAAGAAGATGTTGCTGGCAACCAACACTTCAACAGGGAGTTGCAGATTCTTTCCTCGCCATCCACCAAGCCCCTCCTTCCCAATTAGGAATTTGCTGCAGACTTCACAGATTTGAAGGTTAAGCTTCTTTTCCAAAAGGGATTACTCTAACTGCTGTATCACATGGAAGCTGGAATTGCCTTTCAATCTGCTATTAGATGTATTTCCTGAGTGGATATATTTTATTGGCATTTCCTGTTCCATCAGGTACTGATAAAGATAAAATATTTATAGATACCATAATTTACAGTAGACTAAATGAAATAGAGAAACCTCATGATAACATCCTTTTCACAAAATAAAAAGGAATGTATTGTTTGCTTATATTTGAAAGTACACTATGCCCTCTTTTCCAAATGAAAGCAACTGAATTCTAGAAAATGCGTGACCATTGCGTTTTGCCTTATTAGAAGTTATTCTAGTCATCTATCCTTTTGAAATATAGTCAGTTGGAATTCCTGTTTATTTGTTCAGCCTGCCACTGTAAGTAGTGAAAACACCTCAAATTGACATAATAAGAACAAATATTGGTATTTATAAGTTCCGTAAGAGCAAACATAGGTACTAACTAAGTGTAATTTGTATATTCATAGTTTCCTTTCAGAAAAAAAGATTATTTGAATCAGTTTCCCACTTCAGTGTGCTTCAAAGAATGTTGACATTGTTATAGAAGTGGCTATTCTGTTTTGCTGAGGATGGCACCAGCTGTTAATGAAAATGAACTATTCTAATCAATACTTAGTCTCTTCTCTCTTAAGTTTAGGATCAGTCTGACACAATAGGAGTGAAGGAAAAATACTATTGTTTCATTTACTAGGAATTTACTGAAGTGAGAAGGGGAAAGCAACAGCCAGATTTCAAAATAATTGCACATTTTATTTAAAAATTCTGTGTTTCATACATATTTTGGATCTTTCAGCACTGTTACCTGTATCACTTTTTGCTAGGAGCTGTGACTCTCATTCCCTTGAATTCAAGCTCAGCATCAGAGTAGCAATGCTTCCATTGAATTTGGATGGCTCCTTAGCTTTCTAACAGTTTAGACACATATCTAGAGCAAAGGTAAAGGATGTATTTCTTAAGCAGGTGTTATATGGGAACATGGAGGGGTACAGCTGCACCGTGCTAGGCACAGTGTCAGCAACCCTTGGTCAGGCTTCTGCAAGTGTATCAAGCCTTTGCCAGTGCAAACAGAAGATCTGCCAGTTAACTGTTGTGCCAGTTTGTTATGTAAAGCAAGCCAATATTTCATAACCTCAATACCATTTTCTTTCCACTTAATAATGTTGTATGTAAAAGTATCTACTGGGGCAGTGCTGCATTAGCAGATTTTTAGATGCTTGTTTATTTATAGAAGGCCTGGGGCTTTCTTTTATAAAAGGAAGGTTAGTCTAAATGCATTTTGAAGTAAAGTAGTGTGGGTTTAACTGAGATTTTTGGAAATGGTGACAGAAAACAGCAATAACAAGCATCTTTCCAAATAAAATATGTGTCCTTGGCCGAGGAGGCAGCTTTGTCACTAGGTTTGTTTAACAACTCTAACTGTTCTCACACTAACCATTATCTGCTTAAAGACTCCACTTACTAATTTACTTAATTGCAGCATCTATTTTAAAAGTTTATTTGATCTTTCCATTCTTTTTTCCTTTATCTATCACTATTAATAATAAGTACACCTTATACTGTGCTTTGAGGCAATTTTACTTTGAATCAGAATTATTTTGAATTTCTGATTAAACTTGCTAATTTTGTCAGTGAAATCTAATGTCTATAAATATTCATTGTAAGAATGTATCCTAGGATGTGTTGAGAAATAAGAAAAAAAATTCTGAAAAAAACTTGACACAGAATAAAAGTATCCAAATTCTAGTTTTGATTTTACATTTTGAAAAAAATTTAAACACCTTTAAATCTTACATGTATTATGAATGTTTTTTGACAACACTGTTTCCACTAACATACCAAATTTGTTCATCATAGTTTTTTTAAAAAAATACTTCTGCAATGCTATTGTACCCTTTCTATAATTGCAAGAAAGCTACACTGTGGTCTTAAAATGAACAGATTTGATGTGAGAGACTTCTAAATACAGCATGAGTTTTAAAGATCATGGGTAAATAAAATAAAAAATATTTTTATTCCAGAATCCTGCCATAAAGCATTAAATATGGCTCAGATTCAAATTTCTGTTACTGCAGCACTGAATGAATCTCTAAATTAGGATGTTAATTTTAGTTGAGTGTTATATATATAATATAATTTTGAGGCTCTTTGCACAGTGACCTAATTAATTTTTTTCTAGTAAGATACAAAAGTCTAACTATATTATAAAACTAGCAACATTTTTCTTTCATCTACAGTGACAACTTCCCTACTTTATTCCCTCTATTTTTGCATTTTTATGTGTTGCTTGCTCACTTGTAGGAAAAGAACTGCCAGCTTGGTGCAGCCATTCACACAGAAGAGCTCCTGTGTATTTTAACGTGCTCACTGTAGCACATGGGATACGGAGCAGGGGACTCCTGCCCTCTCTAGGTGATCTCCTGTGCTAGAATCTCCTTTCAAGCACTTGGTGTCATCCGACCAATCTCAAACTCAGCTTGCTTCATCTCATTTTTTTTTGCTATCACCATATGTCTTGAATTGTCAGCTAGCAAGTTGTTTCAAATGATTGTCCTTCCCGCAGTCCTTACCATTTCTCAGTCTGCTATTATGCAAATAATAATATGGAGTTTTACAGTCTCATTTTACTGTTCAATTTTCAAAATTATTTCAATAAACTAAAGGCTACTGAATTATTTTGGAAGCAATTTACACTGTCACATAATTCTATAGCAGGTCTGCTGCATAAATTAGAAAGTCATGCCACATAATTTAAGCGTAATGTGTTCTTCAGTACCAGGAGTCTTGATATTACTTGGTTAATTTCATGAGCAGAAAATATTTCCCTCTCCACCTAGCAGTGTGCATAGGATCCTGATGAATTAGATGTCAGCAAGTTGGAAGTTAGTTTTCGCTAATGACCTACAAATCTGGCCTCCAAATATACAGGGTTATGGATACTTTCTAAATCACCACTGTCATCCAGAAAACAATTTTGTATACATAGCATGTCTCTCATTCTCATTTCCTTTGATAGGATGAGAGACAGGTACCCTGTTGAAGACTTTTCACTCTTATTAACGACAAAAGGAAGTGAAAAGCTAGCGAGGAATTTTTGAGGTTGTATCCTTCAGTGTCCTCTGTAAAGTCATGACTAACATGTTACGATTCAATAATGAACATCAGTGTAGCCAGTCCAAAGCCTCCAGGATAACAGTTCATAAGATTTGCCCACCAAATAGATTCCAGCTCTTTATTCCATGATGTAGCACCTACTGACCAGCCAGGCAGGAACAAATCATACACCTCAGTTTTCCCATTTCCCTGTTGTGCAGCTCTAGTTGTTACAATAATCATAGAATCATAGAATAGTTTGGGTTGGAAGGGACTTTTCAGGGTCATCTAGTTCAACCCTCCATGAGCAGGGACATCTTCAACTAGATCAGGTTGCTCAGAGCCCCATCCAACCTGACCTTGAATGTTTCCAGCGATGGGACATCTACACCTCTCTGGGCAACCTGTTCCAGTGTTTCACACCCTCACCATAAAGAATTTCTTCCTTACATTTAGTCTAAATCCACCCTCTTTTAGTTTAAAACCATTACTCCTTGTCCTATTGCAACAGGCTGTATTAAAATGTCTGTCCCCACCTTTCTTATGAGCCCCCTTTAAGTATTGAAACGCCGCAATAAGGTGTCCCCAGAGCCTTCTTTTCTCCAGGCTGAACAACCTCAACTCTCTCAGCCTTTCTTCATAGGAGAGGTGTTCCATCCCTCCGATGATTTTTGTGGCCCTCCTCTGGACCTGCTCCAACAGGTCCATGTCTTTCCTGTACTGAAGACTCCAGAGCTGGATGCAGTACTCCAGGTGGGGTCTCATGAGAGTGGAGGAGAGGGGCAGAATCGCCTCCCTCGACCCGCTGGCCACACTTCCTTTGATGCAGCCCAGGATACAGTTGGCTTTCTAGGCTGCGAGCACACATTGCTGGCTCATGTCCAGTTTTTCATCCACCAGCATCCCAAAGTCCTTTCCCACAGGGCTGCTTTCAATCCCTTCATCCCCCAGCCTGTACTGATACCAGGGTTACCCCGACCCAGGTGCAGGACCACAGACCCCCAGGCTGTATTGACACTGGGGGTTGCCCTGACTTAGGTGCAGGACCTTGCACTTGGCTGTGTTGAACCTCCTGAGGTTCACATGGGCCCACTTCTCAAGCTTTTCCAGGTCCCTCTGAATGGCATTCTGTCCCTCAGGTATGTAAACCACACCACGCAGCTTGGTGTCATCTGCAAACTTGCTGAGGGTGCACTCGATCCCACTGTCTATGGCATTGATGAAGATATTAAACAGTACTGGTACCAATACTGACCTCCATCTGAACATTGAGCTGTTGACCACTACCCTCTGGATGCAACTATCCAACCAATTTCTGTGGTGGGTTGACCCTGGCTGGATGCCAGGTGCCCACCAAAGCCGTTCTATCACTCCCCCTCCTCAGCTGGACAGGGGAGAGAAAATATAAAAAAGGGCTTGTGGGTTGAGATAAGGACAGGAGACATGACTCACCAATTACTGTCACGGGCAAAACAGACTCAGCTTGGGGAAAATTAACTCAATTTATTACAAATCAACCAGATTAGGGTAATGAGAAATAAAACCAAATCTCAGAACACCTTCCCTCCACCCCTCCCTTCTTCCTGGGCACAACTTCACTCTCGAATTCTCTACCAACCCCCCCCCAGTGGCACAGGGGGACGGGGAATGGGTTTTACAGTCAGTTCATCACACATTATTTTCTGCCGCTTCATCATCCTCAGGGGGAGGACTCATCACACTCTTCCCCTGCTCCAGCGTGGGGTCCCTCCCATGGGAGACAGTCCTCCACGAACTTCTCCAACATGGGTCCTCCCCATGGGCTGCAGTTCTTCACGAACTGCTCCAGCATGGGTCCCTTCCACGGAGTCACAGCCTCCTTCAGGCACCCACCTGCTCCGGCGTGGGGTTATCCACGGGCTGCAGGTGGATATCTGCTCCACCATGGACCTCCATGGACTGCAGGGCGACAGCCTGCCTCACCATGGTCTTCACCACGGGCTGCAGGGGAATCTCTGCTCCAGCCCCTGGAGCACCTCCTCCCCCTCCTTCTTCACTGACCTTGGTGTCTGCAGGGTTGTTTCTCTTACATGTTCTCACTCCTCTCTCCAGCTGCCATTTCTTGTCCCAGCAACTTTTTTTCCTTCTTAAAAATGTTATCACAGAGGCATTACCACTATTGGTGATTGGCTCGGCCTTGGCCGGTGGCGGGTCCGTCTTAGAGCTGGCTGGTATTGGCTCTGTTGGACACAGGGGACGCTTCCAGCAGCTTCTCACAGAAGCCACCCCTGTAACACCCCACCCCCCCGCCCCCCGCCGCCGCTACCAAAACCTTGCCACACAAAGCCAATACAATTTCTCATCCACCGAACAGTCCATCCATCAAATCTGTATCTCTCCAATTTAGAGGGAAGGATGTTATGGGGGACCGTGTCAAAGGCCATAATACCGTATCTTAATGTTTGTGAAAGGTGTTTTCAAAATTTCAAACATCCAGTAATTTATACTGAAAGTGCTGTCCCCTGCAATAGAAGAAATAGCAAACCAGTTACTTATCAGTCTTGCTGATAAGAAGAAAAGGTAAAAGAACAGCTTTTAGTTTAAAATAGTTAAAGCACACTGCAGTACTTATTAGGTTTACAAAACTTATTTTCCCCTAGAATAGACGTTTCTTAAAGTTTATCTTTTTTCACAGTGAGTAGTCACTTAGTGTATGGGGAAAAAAAAGAAAAAAAGGCAGACAGAGGATGTAGGCTAAGAAATTAGGGGAACAAGAACATGAAAACCGACTGGGATAGAATTATTAGAAGGTGAAAAAAATGGAAGATATCTACTTCCTGGGACATGTGAATAATAGAAATATTTCCCAAAGCTCCAAATAATTAAAAGAGAACGTATTACTCCTCAGTGTATTTTTTTCCCGCTGTGATACAAGCTAGCTAGTTCTGCTGATGACATTCAGCAAGCTTAGAGCTACGGTAAATTACCCACTCCCTGACGAAAAGGTAATCAAAGTGAAAATGCATTTATTGCCAGAACCATACTTTCTGATGGTCTCTATTCCCTTGGCTCCAACTCCCAGTTTCCAGCCACAGACCCAGCTAATCTAGAGCTCTGCACCTGCTCCTTGCCTGAGCACTCTAGCCCTCTCAATCCTCCTCCCCAGGTCCCTCAGATTTGCCTCTGCACATTCTAGGGGAACCAGACCCACTCTGACTTTTTGGAGTATGGAAACTAGTTAGGAAACACTCTCTTTTTCCCAGTTTACTACTCCTTTGCCCCTTTAGTGTTTCATGTCAGTGTTTTATTCCCTCTACATTTAAGCCTTCTCTCCTGCATTACGAACACTGAGAAGGGGAATAAACTATTCAGTTTCCAGAAGAGAAAGGCCCTCTGATCCATCTTCATTAGGAGCATGCAGGGTTGTAGCTGTGCTGAAATTATCCTTTTGCCCTGGACCAAACATGCTTAACAGGAAACAGCTATATGGGGAATTCAAAACCTACAATTCTCAAAGGTCTTCATTTAATGCCTATGAATTTCCATGTTTCCGAGACACATAATTTAGCCCAGCTGAGTATATTTTCAGAAGGACAGGAGGAAAAAAAGGACTATGCTCCTGACAAAAATTTATTTCTTCCTGCTCTAGACTATGGAAGGACTAGCTTTCAGCAAAAATGAGGAAGAGCTTAATGGTTTTAATCATACAATATCTATGTATTTCTTAGCCTTGACTTTGTTTTTTTTGGAATGAAATTTCATCAAAACATAACATGACTAGCATCAGCATTTTCTACACAAATGATGCAACACAAAACAAGTTCTTATAGCAAAGGTAATGATATCAGACTCCCTTGTTGAATAAACTATGAATGGATAAAATTTATTTTTCAAAGGCTTTTAATTCCATTGAATTACAAGAGATTTTCAATGGAACACTCAAAGGCATTTATTCATGAAAATTGTTTAACCACATTTTTTCTTTTGCAATACTGCCTACTGCTAAAATCTTTCAGAGACAGTCTTGGATGAAAAACTACAAAATACAAAAGAAATTATAAATTCGGACAAGACAACACTATTTTTAGGTCTGCTTTCAAATAATCTAGTTTTTCAGTCCTTAGAATATGATCTGCCTTTAACTTACTTAATTACAGCTTGTCCATGACCAGTTTCATAGTGAATTTGCAAACTTCTAAACATAATTACATTTATCAAGGCAAACTCTCCTTAAAGAAAAAATGTTTTCTACATACGTCATTCTGCCAGACAAAATCAGCATAGGCTGTTACACTGCAAATTCAGAAACTGTTCTCTGAGCAACCTCATTCACAATCTGAAGGGATCAGACCTTTCTCAGAGAGAAAAATCATTTGTGCTTTCTCCAACTTGAACTTTGGGCTGAGCTGAGCCTCACAATCTGTTCTTGACAAATTATCTATTCTCTATTGATCACTTAGGACTGAAGAAGTCAGAGGTGAATCCTTTCTGGGTTGCTTGTTTGTTTTGTTACTCTGAGCTTTCTTACCATCATTAAATGTCAGCAACACAGCTTAACAAGCTGCTTGTTACTGGCAGAACCACACAGATATTTCTTGGATTGCAGCTGTGCAGCCTAGGTCCCCAAATTCAAAGAAAGACAGCTGTCTAGAATACTCATTTCTCACAGCTCAGTCCACAGACGTGGCAGGTATGCTGTAAAGGACAAAAAGTACTGTGGTGGGCACTTACGGATTGCAAGTCTTCACTATTATCTCTGATTTTATTACGATAGTATTATGATTTCACAGGGACTACACAAAACCACAGGAAGATGAGTGTCTTCTAAAAGACATACCTTATATTATTAAGGATCTCTAATAATCACAGCAGTTGGAGTACTGAAAATACCACTTCTAAAATGTTTTCTTCCTTCTTAGTTAAGCCATTATCACTGATATTAAAGGATGCACTGATTACTTTAAGTCTATCTTCTTTTCAAATGAGTTTTATATGGTGAAATTCTCTAAACATTTGTGAAATATTTAAAACATTTAATTGACCTACTTTACCAAAGCCTATATTAATGCGGAAAAGTGACTTTTTTTTCAGCCGGAGCCTCGTTACAATGAAAACCCAAGGTAATTATTTCAGCCATCAACATAATCCCAAAAGGTGAGATTTTATGTGGTGATCAGACCTCTCTGATATTTTTGCCTCATTGAGTTTTATAATGCTGCTATTCTTGTAAGCACTTTGTCCTATAAAAGCAAAACCACAGCAACTAGAACCAGCCAACAGAGACCAAGGGGACTCAAGAGACACAAGCAGATTATTCTATTGTTTTTTGTTTTGGGGGTAGTCCAAGTCATTTCAAGAGTAAAAGGTAATGAAGTCCAAGTAAACAACGTTATTGGTAAATTTATATTAAGGACCTGAGACAAAAAATTTGGAGCCGAGTTTTGATTCCCATCAAGTTTCAAGTGTGCTCAGACTGAAAGCTCTGAACAGAATCCCTTGATGGAAAAAAAAATTGCAAATGAACACAAAGACCACAAAGCAAAACATGGCAAACATTCAGCTAAAACAAGATGCAATAGCACAGATGGATGAAAGGTACAGTAGCACAGCACAGATGGACCAAGTTCTGTTCAACTGCAGGAGGTTAACCCTTACTTGGGGTTTTTTTGTTGTTTCAATTAGATTTTTCTAGAAATTAGTCCCTAATAGGACTGCTCTGTCTTCAATGCAATAAAATTACAGATTAGAGTTAGAAACTTTTTTGATAGATGGCATACTTATTCTAGAAGAATGTTTTTGGGAAATTTGGAATAAATGACCCTCAAAAAGTAGAAGACACCTTATATAAAAATGACAAGAAATTTATCTTGGTGATTTTAGAGAAAAAAATCTTTATCTGAAAGCAAGAACATTTGAAGGTCAGCATGAAACTCTTCCATTTGAAAGAGCATTCTTATTAAGGAATGACCAACATTTAAGAGAAAAATTTTTAAACACCCTCCGCCCATGACATTCTTATCCAAATGTGTTGACCCAAAACATTTGCTTGGAAGCAAGCAAAAAAAAAAAACCCAAAAAACAAAAAACAACCAACCCAAATTTCCATTGGGATCAATGGAAAAAATCCAGTACTCCCCAGCTAATCACATTCCTGACTATAAAAGCAAAGTGTTCAATTCTTAAAATATTGCAGTGAAGCATTTTTATTTTTGAAGGAAAAAATGTATTTTTCTGCTGAACCTATTAATGAATTTAGTATGAATTTAAGCATAAAGTGCTTAATCCTATGCTGCAGTTGTACAAGTTCTAATAGGCTTGGACCTGTCCTATAATAACCCCTTCCTACCTCACTTCTATATCTCTACGCTGTCATACAAATCTACTTCATTAGGAAAAAGAATATAAGGAGACTCTTCGAAACTTACCAGTTGATAGAAAAAGGGAGGGATGAAGAAAGAAATTGGCTTTCCAAATAGTGAAAAATTATACTATTGGATGGCAAAAAGAAGAAAAGATTGAAGTAAAAGTTTGGAAGTCATGAACAGCAGCAGAAAGATCCCTAAATGAATATGCTACAGGAATATAAATTATATTTCAATTACAACACTCCTAAAAAGTGTGATAGACAATTTAACTACAATGTTATTGAAATACAAAAAGTATTGAAAAAGGGATTCATGAATCTGCTCTTAAAAAAAAACTAATTAAAATAAAAGAGATGTAATAGACTGTCCTTTAGAGAGACTAATAAAAGTGATGGGAAAACTTGAAGCACTTATTTTCATTTTTTGATGAATGAAAGTGAATTTTAATCTCTCTGCATTAGTCCTACTCTTCAACCTATCCTAATATTGGAGATAGGAGAGAGTTGTTTATACAGCATATTTAATAGCTTTAGTACATTTGATTTGAGTATAGAATAAATTATACAAAATAACAGATTCCTACCACATTTACACTGGTAGAAATGTAAACTAACTGCCCCGGTTTGAACTGTGCTCTCTTTAACACCAGACCAATTTAAGAAACTTTCCTCAAGACACATTTAATTTGGATTTATACCAGTATAACAAAGCACATCTTGTTTGACACAAGTCTGCTTACTCACTCTTTCAGTGCATCTTAATCTTAACTTGCAACAATCCCATCCATTCTGTTCCTGAGCATCTCTAAGATTATCTGAAAAGTGTGTTGTGTTTTGCAACATGGTGAGCCAGCCAGCAACTGATTAGAGAGCTAATTCATTCCACAGATGATTTATAATAAGTCAGATTGGAAAGCAGGCCATTTCTAGAGGTGACAAGCTAATGTATTACCATTGTGTAACCTTAGCCCACACAAGAATGTAATTTAGTTTTTAAAATGATAAATATCCGTATCCCCAAATTTGTACTAATTATAAGGCTAAAAGGTTCTTTCGGGCGCTCACTCCTCCTATGTTCTTTTATATTAAAATATTTTATAAAATTGTAAAGGTGTAGATCACAGCACTAGAAGGGCTGAACCAATTAGAAACCAGACACAAGGTTAATAGGAGAATAAGTCCCCCATTTAAGATCAGTTTTCTATTATTTTAGGAGACAAATATACTAACAACAAGTACAGTTACACTCCACATTAATGCTGTCAATTATTATAGGGCTAAGATGTTGTACATAGAGGATTGCATACCAAGTTACAAGTAAAAGAAAACCTAATCCCTGAGAGATAAACTAGGTCAGATGATGATGGCTTTATAACTTATGGGACTGGTCTTCTTCATCTGAGTGAAAAACAAGGAAAATTAATCAGGATGTACAGCACAAAGATGGATTCAACATGGTTGATCTAAAATATCGTGGTAAGAGAGGCATATAGATCAAGCTGAAAAGGGTAATGGGTTTCCCATCCATGTAACTAGATATACAACCAAAGAAAGAGAGACTATCATTCAGTTACTCACTAACTTCTTTCTTTTTGCATTTCCAAAAGACAGTGTAAGCAAGCCAGACAAATAATTGAGGGAATATTTTGGAGCAAAGAAAACAGTCAAAATCCAATCCCCAGCATTCTGATGTCAATTTTACCATCAGCATCTTCAGCATCTGTGCCATGTTTTTGCCATGATTTACTAACATATGTACTGTGTTAGTACAATGAAATTACATAACACTTCTAGTGTTTTTTAATTTAGCAGCTTCATTGTCCTCTTAGGTCAAAAGCATCTCAGGTAGTAAATCGATATAATAACTCAAAATATTTTATATGTAAGTGAGGAAAGAGAATAGGAAGAAATTTTCTACTTAAAAGCTGAAGCAGGAAGGAGCACGGTAGCAAAAGCTAAAGTTGTGATTTACAGGGGTAATCCAATACAATTTGATGCTAAATGTTAACCATACTGAAGTTATTGTAGTTTTACTACTGCAGCATTGGTAAGTCTAGTTTTGTGCTCATCTGCATTACCCTTTGTAGCTTGGTCTCTCTTTCTGAACCCTTAACCCGAGCCTGCCATCAGACAAGCTCCCTCTAGCTGCATCAAATCATTTAGAAAATAATGGATACAGGGATGCATGTGAAGTAGTGTTTTCTGCCACTATTCAAAGTTCTTCAGTAGTCCACTGCACCCTTATCTAAAAGGATTATAATTTGTAACAGCTGGTGGCATCATGGATTTTTGTTTTCTGTCAGCATTATGGAAGGAAGGCCCATCATTAGTCTCTGATCCATTCAGTTTCAAATATATGCATATTTTAAATTTACGTACATAGAACTGAATTGCACCTGTTCAGGATGAGCTAGAAGACTGAGGGTATCGTGTCCCCAGGAATCTGCAGATTGGGATAGAGGGCTAAGGCTAACTGAGTTTTAACCACATGAAACCCTGACTATTTCTTTGTTGTAAAACACATTATGTTCAAGGGTAAGCTAAAGATGTTTATTTTTACTAAATAGAATTGAGGTTTCACTGAAGAGTAATGATTGAACAGATAGTCAGGATTTGAAAAAGTTCAGAAACTTAAGTCAGGCAATGTGTGAATAGGAAAAAGATTCTGAAGATGTTCCTGTAACTTTGTCAGTTTTCTTAATACAGTGTTGTTAAGAAGGATTTATTGTAATGCTGAAAATAAATAAAGCTCATGCATGATCCTGAACTTTCAAACCTCTGTGTTTTTCAGAAATAGTGTTTAAATTCATTGTGAGGACATCTTGATCTTAATAATAATAAATAATAATAAAAATGATACAGTGATGAAGCATTTTCAAAACTAATGAAGGAAATTTTTCACTTGCTTTGACCAGATATGGACAATTTTCACTTGCTATCCTTTTTTTTTTTTTTAAATACAGCTAGTACTCTAACATTCCAGGTGTTGGATGACTTGCACATCATTTTGACAAGTTCCACTTCATGTGTGGTATCACTGTGAGTGGTAGCTCTGTTTTGTGTGGACATATTATTGGGAAAAGGCTGTGCCCAGTATCCTATCAGTATCTGTCAGATAACACTGTCTGCTTGATTGCCACAACAACTTGGCTTTGAAACAGAGCATTTTACAAAATTACAAATAATTACAAAACCTGGCCCTCTTTTCCAAAACATCAGAAAGCAGAGGGGAGGAAGGAACTGCAAACAGATCACAGTCAACATCTACTTCAATTTTAAATTAAGAAGGGACAAAGGAAAGAGAAGACCTCTCTCAGAAACTTTTTATACCACAAACAGCACTGCATCATACCTCAAAATGCTTCACTAACTACAGGGGAAAACATGCCAGATAACAGTCTGTTCAGGATAAGCAACTGGAACTGGAAAAACTGTAGACAAATGTAAGGTGCTGAGCAATCACACATAAATTTTTACTGTTCCATAATTTACTATAAAGCAATAATAATTACTTTTGCAAGACAAAAATTCAGCAAGACTTTCATGACATCTAACAAATGCTTTTTATCTTAAAAGTTACACTCCCTGTTCTTATGTCACTTAGCAGAAAAAATATACCAAGACCACTAAATAAACATGGTATCAATACTTTTACATGTGAGAACAAACAAACAAAAACCCCTGCTCCTTGTCGCTTTATGATCCTTGTTGGATCTGAATGACTACTCTTTTACAGTAGTCAACTGCATACAGACCAACTAATGCTATTCTGGAAAGAGTATTCTCAACACAGCCATGTCTTCAAAAGAACTTGAAATTGAAATGAAAGTGAAGGAATTTTCAGCTTGACTTTCATAGCTTTTTGCAATTTTGTCCATACAGGTTAGAATTTCACACAGAAAACACCTTTCTCTTTCTTTAAAAAGATTGGAAGACAAATTTGTTGCCTCATCCTGACCATGATGTTCTTTGCATCCCTTCAAGCAACAACCATCCATAAGAATTTTAGCAAAGAACTTTTCAGTCTCTCTTCATCCTTTCTCAGTAACAGAGCTTGTGTGTGGTGAAACCAGAGTTAAAAATCCATGTACATCTTTCTCAGCCTTTATATACATCCATTCAGCCAGCAACACACACTCACTCAAAATTAAGCTTATTCAAAGCAAGTCTTTTGTTTCCTATTACAATTTCATGCTCAGCTTTCACACTGATTTAAGAATTTCTCTTCATTTAGACAGACTCAGTCTATCTGCTCTTTTGGTCAACAACAGGCCTAAATATAATCTTACTGCAAACCAAGCAAATAAAAAAATGTCATCAGTTTCAACAAAAAACAAATTAATGTTTATTCTCTTCATGCATATCTGCCTAAATATAGATATTTAGAAAATGATATAACATATAGCTTCCTTGATATGAACTGTGGGACAAGTAAACTAAAATCCTGTCATCGGAGAGCTCCATTCATTACTTGAGATCAGCACTCATGAAAAAAAACCTTTCAGCCCAGATCAGTACCTAGAAAGAAGTACCTAAATCATTCTGTCAAAAGGTCTCTCAGAGATTCTTAAGCAAAATTGACAGGTTCTTTAAGAAGTTGTATCTATCCCTTCTCACAAACACATTTAGGTAAGGCCCAGAGCGCTTTAAAAGTTAGATGAAAAATAATTTGGCCTTTTTGAGGACTACCATACAACAAAAGGCTGGGAGATTCTGGGAAAATTTCTATACAATATGGTTCTCTTCTTTCAGTTGAATTTTGCAAAATTAGTTTTAATATATCCTCTGTTTTACTACAAGCAATTCTTCTGATTTTGCTTTAATTATCTAGACAGACACTATCCACAATAGTTATTGCAGTGTGGTAACCTTTGTTCTCCTATTTCATACTTGAAAGACTTTTTCTGAAGGAACAGAGATAGGTTTTTTTGGTGTGAGCTCCTGCTTTGTCATACTGAATTATAGGTTCCTTTAAAGATGATCAAAACAAGTATATGTAAATGAAGTTTAATTCACTGACCTACTTCAGATCTAATTCAACTTGACCTCATCCACTCATGTTTCCTGACCTGCAGTGCTCCCTTCCTCACTTTCTTTTTATCATTAATCTTTACCCCTCCCTAGCTTCTTCCTCTGCATTCATTGATCTTTCTCCCTAGTATTATAAAGGCATTCTCACTTGATTGTAATTCTCTTTCTATCCCTCCTCACAACTCCTACTGCTAGTCTCTTGAAAATGGATATGAGTACTAATCCATATCTACTTCCTCACTTCCTTGTCTTCATATCAATTCCACATTTCTGTTCTATTCTAACTGTCCTTACAAAAGGACATGATAACCTCTTTTGTTGATCCTTCAGATATGAAATCATCACTGCTATAATACCTCGCTGTCCTTGTACAACAATATATCTTTTTTTTTTTTTTTTCCTCTCTCCTTGTTCTCTTCCTCTTCAGGAAAATCTTTCTTTTTCATTTTACCAGCTGATGTTTCTATAGTGGAAATTGCCATTTCTTCCTTAAGGTTCATCCATATTTCTTCTGTTGAGAACTTATTCTATTCCTGGTGCCTTACGTTGTCATGAAATAAGTGGCAGAGAACTTACTGCAGCTGTGCTTTCTGATCAATCACACCTGTGAACTTATCATGCTCCTTACTTGGGCTCAGCATGACCAAATTTGAGAAAGTATTTTCTAATTAAATGCCTAACTCTAATTTCCTTCCTAAAATTCCTACTGCAGCATGAAAGGCAGCCATTTTTTCAACTTCTCAGTGAAACTACTCATGTCTCCTAAACATATCCCTCTTTCCTGTCTACATCTGTATTAATTGGTCTATAATCTTACCATAATGAAAGCAAGACAAGCTTGAACAATTATCTGGACATTTCTCCCCGACATTAATAGCTGAAGTACATCAATATTACTTTGAACTGATAGATTTTCTTTATAAAGGAAATATTAAAAATAAAACAAAAAAACCCTGTTGTGTAACATTATCACTATGGGGAGAAGGAAACTTGCAGTAATGTAAATAACAGCACCTACAACACCCTCCACAGTATTCAAGGGAGTTTGTGTGTGTGTATATGTAAATATATAAGTATGTATGCACATCTAGATGAAATAAGTTTTGAATTAAACATAGAAGTTGAAACTGAAAAGACTAATATTAAAGTGTGATTATTCAACAGGTATACACATCATCTCGTTTGAGGCACAAGGACACCAAGACAGTGCATCCTGGAGAAACCATTCCTGTTATATTTACAAGGCAGCAGGCCTGCTAAGTGTAAAAACTTGCCAAGTCTAACACAGAGGAAAACTTTATTAAACTCTTGTCATTAAGATGAACCCTAAGGCTCAGATTTGTAGCCCCCTCACTTGTTGTATGCAATATATCTTTTCCAATACTTTCACATGGATATGTTCTCTCCGTGACTTGATGTTAGCTTCAAAGTAGAAAGTTGTTACTAATGCAGTTTGCAGTTACAAAGGAAACCTTTCCAAACCCAGCAAGTTCCCTACATTACAGGGGACACAAGGCACTTCAAGAGCAATCCACTTTTTTTTTTTTTTTCACTTTTTATTCTTTACAAAATAAAGCATTGGTAGACAATCCTGAAATCTCTCTTTACACCTGACAAAAGGTAGGTAAAATAAGAAAAAAAAAAAAGAGCTTCACTGTATGAGTTAGGACATTAGTTAGTAGGAAAACAGATATGAAAAAAAGAAAACCCAAAGCATGTTAGCTGGCTTGATTGCCATATGTCATCTGCATTTCTTTCAGGTCAGAGCTGACAAGACAACTTTGTAGCTTTTTAGTCCTGAGTCCCATTCCTCACATTAAGTATATCTTCCTGGCTTTGTCTCTTTAAACAGGAACTAGTTACTTGAAGCAAAGTAGAAATTTCATCAAAAATAAATAAAAGTGAACTTCTAGGAACTTCCTGTAATCCAGAGTCTTGGTAATTAATGCAGCTAGAATATTGTAAGCTTCCCGCTCATCAAAAGCTACCTGAGACCACTTTTCCTTTTAGTACAAAAAAATAGTTCTTAGACATTCTCTCATACTGGGTGCCCCACAAAGAGTTATCAACTACCTTGTCCGTAGAGAATTCATGTGATACAAATGTGTTCTTCCCCAATAAACAGGTGGTGGGGTTGAATCAGACTCCCTTCTGAGCTTACATCAATGTGCGTGTATAAAACATTCTACTAGATTTACTAATTACACAAATATTTAGTGGTGAGAAATATGTTAGTATTCATTTTAGCTATTTAAAATAAACATGGTGAGTACAAAGAGAAAGGATTTGCTACTTCTCACTGCTATCTATCAAAGTATCAAAAACCTACGTGAGCCGATATACTCATTAAAAAGTACTTTTGAGTCTCTAGTGCTATACTAAGTCAATGGGCGTTAGTCTTCTGTAACACACATATTAAGGGAAGAATAAACTCGAGAAAGGCTTCAAATGTTTGGTGCAAGCACAAGGCCCATTGCAAAGAATGGCGCCATGCCTGCAGGAAATTAAAATGATCCCTGTCAACTGCCAAGTGATTAAAAAAACCAAACTGCTGTCTTTCCACCTCCTCCACAGGACATTAACATCACCATGAGATACACTACCAGTTGCCATTACCAGTGTCTTACCTGCCACTTAAGAGAGTAGCCTGAACAAAAGGTTAAGAACCCAGCTGAGGCTAAGGGTCATAGTATCTTTTTAATTTTATTTTTTTCTTTTAAGATATCTTTCATGTCCATTATTTGAATTATTTGCTCCTGCACTTTCTGAAGGATGTTCAGTGATTTCTTTCCAGTTAAACAGTCGGGGTGTGAAGCTGACTGTGGTCAGCTGCCTACTCTGCAACAGAATTGGGATTCCAGAGACAAACATTTTTATCATCACTGTTCACATTTACAGTGATTTAAAGCTTTGCTTATAACCACAGGAGATGCTACTCTAAGCACCAGTAAAATCAATGTGATACAGTTAATCCTGATTATCACCCTGACACTCACAATGATTTGTGATTCTGAAGATTACACACACTGTGGAAAATAAATACAACAGGAGGATCCTAGTTAAAAGTATTTTCTGTTATTGTAATCTTACTAGCCTCTTACACCTATTTGATGAACTGTGGAGACATTCTGAAAAACATCTTTCAATCAAGTCATAAGTAACCCTTAAGCATACTTTCGAGGTAGTTTTAAGCTACCTTAAAAATACTGCATATACATTGCCTGCTGTTGTAATCCATCAAGCACAGTAGAGTATTTCAGGATTCAAAATATTGCTATTAAAAAGTATCATCTTTTGTTTCTTGGTAACATTTAAGCCTTGGGATGTTATAACGTATTATAAGTGGTAAGCCTGAAATACCATTTTCAGGGCACAATGGTAGAAATTGCAGTTGCCTGTGTGTGACCAAATTTCATTTTAAAATATGGGCAATTTCTACCCACACACTATTAATAAAAATCTTCTATGTTTTTCCTTAATGTTATTATTATTCTTATGTTAAGGGCATCTGATTCTGAGTGCACCAAGCTTACACAAATATTGTTAAAGCTTGAGTCAGGCAGATGTTTTATAGATGCAATAATGGAATGTAAATAACTGTCTAAATACAACCATATTCATAGTAGTCCTGCTGCCAGAGAAAAAAAGAGGCACAGGACAGTAGGGTAAAAGATTAATAATTTGCATTCTCTCGAAGACTGCAGCCTTTGTTTTATTTTCCAATATGATGGTCATCACTGTTAACACCGATTGAACAGACAATGTGTAGTGTATCTGTTCATTTCAGAACCAAAAGACACATTTAAAAGGCATCTCTCAGCAACCTGAAAGATTAATACAGAACATATGCAGCACCAAAGACCTGAATAGCACGATCAGGTGAGATCTGTATTAACCAACCAGGACAAGCCTAGAGTTAAGTACTGGTAAAGAGCATAGGATATTTGAGGCTGATGAATGGTGTCAGAAAGAAATAAAAGAAATAAGGAAATAGTAAAACATTAGTAGAATAGTAGAGCTATCATTGATTAATTAGCAGTCAGGAAATATTTGTCTTTCAGGACACTGTCAGTTATTATACCAAATAACAGACAAGGGATTGTTATTATAAAAGGCAGGTGACAGCAAGCTTTATTTCTGCTTTTTTTCTGGTTTGGTTGCTTTTTAATTCCTAGGCCTCATTTTCTTCTTTTAATCTCTTTCTACCCAGACAGCTTCCTAACTGCATCATTGAAGAGACTCCTCCTCTTACTGGAAGAAATCTTGAGAGGAAACTCTCAGTCTACGAGTCATGGCATCTTTCATATTGTAAAACCCACCAGCAGCAAAACCCAGCAGCAGCAAAATCTCATACTGGATAAAAGCAACCTGCCTGGAGAAAAGCTGCAGTCTGAGGCACTGTACAGCTTCACAGGGATGTAAACTGCCTTTCCCAGCAAAAGTATCAGGTAAGGAGAATACCAAGTATAAGGCAGATTCTCCTAGAAGCCAACTATAAAACAACCAGACTGAGAAAGCAGGACAATTTGCTGATGCGAATAACAAATTTTAGTGGCTTTAATTCAATATGTGTTTGGCATTTTGGTACTAATAATAAAATACTTAAAAATACTCTCAAAATCCAAACAAAATTCTTCAAGATTGTTTTGACAGTATTTAGCATCAGTAAACTAACAACCCCCCTTGCTGTTCTCAGAGAAAAAAAGAAAAAAAAGTCCTAAGAATTTCTATTTTGTTTAGATTTCCATCATCCAAAATCTGACTTCTATGAACTCTGAAAACTGTAGGTTTCCAGACCGTACTGAGTCTTGGGCTGCCATATGTATTTTTTTGGTAAACCTTCAAGTCAGCTTTCTGACTACCCTTGAGGTTTTTTACGCATATCACTTTACCTGCACTCTTATTTAGATGACTCCCTGTTTGCCAACCCAGTCAAGATTTTACTCTTCTAGTATCACCTCCAGTATTTAATTGCAAAGCTGGACTGGATTTTTTTCAATTCTTAAAATTCACTGCATCACAAGTAAAGATTCTTGGGCCTTATCATAAAAGGCCTAATAACGACTTTAGCCTTTTTACAGACTCCTTACACACAAGATTTCTTTCTGTTGCAATGTGTACATAGTTGATTTTTCAGCTCCTGGAATGTGTGTTTTAAAAACCAAATGCCCTCACGGTATTCCCTGAACCCATTCCTGTATAGTAATAGAGAACCCCTCTGACTACAGTTGGAACCTACAGCATTAAGTGAGGTTCCCCTGAGACAATTAGAAACCTGCATAAAACATTAACTGATTTTATTTCTTAAATGGTAGGTTATTTATAGATCACACAAGTCACAAATTTCTTGCCTTCTCAGTATATACCCTGTTTGCCGAGATTCTGAAAAAATTAAATTTTCTTCATTGCCTGGGTTATTCCATTATATCAACAAGACAATGACATTTGTTAAAAGCAGAAAAATACATTAAAAACCTATTAACAACAATTAACAAAATACTGAAATAGTATTTTAAAAGATTTCTGAATTATAAAATAAGAATCTATACTGAGAAATATAGTTTAGAGATTTAAACTCTCAGCTGTTCAAGTGTTACGCTACTGAGCATAAACTCATCTGACATGAACAATCACAAATTAAGGTGACACAAAGCAACAATGATACTAATGACATTCAAGCTGACAAATTAACTCTACTCACTGCTTTGCAACGTCACAGTTTACATCTGCACAAAACCGTTAAAAGTCATAGAAAAGCTGAAGAGAAAGAAGAAAAATAGGGTTACCAAGAGACTAAATTGCTTTTTGGAGTCCAGCCTCACCTGACAAGAAAGAATTATCCCTGTTTATGTCTTTTATAGAATGCAACCCTACAAAATCCTAGTTACTACATCCTCAGTAGTTTCTTCTATTCAGCCTCAACCTTTGGTAATCATTATAATGATATAGGGCTTATCAGAAACAGCATTCAAGTCAGTTTATAACTAGTAATTAATAAAGTAAATACTACACAGAAATATGTATATATGCTTAATTCTGAGTAAGGTCCACTTTATCTGTGAGTCTAGGGTCTGAGAATTCCTGCACATTAGCCACCTGATTTGAAAAGAGCTGTTGGGACATTTAATCTCAAAAAAAAGCTCAGTAATAAAAGAACAGCTCAGATGATGTAGGCAATCAGGGAAGCAAAACCCAATTACTTTTTGAGGAATAGACATATGGAAGTAAGGCAAACAAATCAACTCCAATTCTGCCCTAAGAATATCCCACAATAATTCGGTTACAGTTTTGGAACTTTCTAGTTGTCTCAGATAAGACGTCAATAGTGTCTAAAATTAATTTGCTTTCTTTTTTTTCTTTAACACAGTTACGCAGTTTGGAGTTTACACAGTTCGTAGGATGCTGTTGATACAGGTGCAAACAAGAGTCACCAAAGTTCTGCCATGGCAGATGCAGCAGGAAACCTACTAGTAGCAGACACAGGAGGAGCCACATCACAGAACTCACTTTTGTGAAGTGCTGAAGCTGGGAATATTTTTTGAATCTACAGTGCATAGCTTGGAGACTGGCCACTTATGCTGACAGAAATACTTGATCTATAGAGGTAGGGGGCTTGGTACGACAGAGCAGAAATACGGAAGTGTTCAGGAAATTAAGTTCACCTTTATTAATTAAAAAATAAAAAAGAAGAAATGAGACATCAGATACTATCACACTCATTTGGAAAAAGATGAGCCTTTAGCCTGTTTAAGTTCCTCTCACACACTAATCATCAGTGGCTTACACATTTGTGAATGCAATTTCATCGCTATTTAAAAAATATCCATATCTGTAAAATAGTAATTTTCCTTGTGCAGGTGTACTCAAAACATGCGTACCTTTGTGTTTCGCAAGGTCAGAAGCTCTTTGCTGACTGGGCCCCTGGCGGCCATACATGTTGGCACCCCCTCGCCCCTGCTGCCATTGTGTCTGCACACACACACAGCCGCAATCAGCAACTCGGTGGAGATTACTGTCATTGTATTTTACCCTGCTGTCTCTTTCTCTCAGAACAGCTCTTTCAATTGTAGTTTGTGAAGGCATCACACTGAGTTAATGAATGAAACGTAAACTTAAATTACAGACATGCTGCATAGCTGTGGAGAAAAAAAAGGCACCTACCACTGTCCCAGGGCCAGGGCTCAGCAGGGACTGCGCCCTCCTGGGGCCTGCAGGGCAGGGCCTGGCAGCCAGGCCCATCCCACTGCCCCAGCCAGGAGCAGGGGAGCGGGTGGGGTGGAGATTGTGGAGGTGGAAATGAGGTCCTGGGCCGTGGGTGGGTGGGAGAGCTCCCCAGGGTGGCTGAAATAGGGTCCTGGGCCGTGGAAGGGCAGGGGAGGCCCCAGGGGGGGATGAAATGGAGTCCTGGGCTGTGGATGGGTAGGGAGGGCCTGGGTGGGGGTGGGTGGGCAGGGAGAGGGAGGCCTGTCAGTGCCCTCAGGGCCCTGGCAGCTTGTTAGTGTGTGGAAATGCAAGTATCATGCTGCTGAATGTTCTAGGTATTATTTGCCCAGTTGAAACCTACCTCATTTACATTTTAAAAAGTTTTCTAAAACACATCCAGGAGTATACACATGACCCTATGTTCAGTTGCCAATGTTTACCGCTGTTGTGATACCATTTCTATTTTTAGAAATATGTGTTGCTTTCCCAGTGATGACAGGAACTCACCAGATACTTGGTGATACTTCTTTATGCTAAAATAAGCAAAATAAAAATACACAAAGTTTGTGGTTCATAGCTAGTGGCTGGAAAGCTGCCTGGTGGAAAAGGACCTGGGCGTGCTGGTCGACAGCTGGCTGAACATGAGCCAGCAGTGTGCCCAGGTGGCCAAGGTGGCCAACGGCATCCTGGCCTGCATCAGAAACAGTGTGGCCAGCAGGAGCAGGGAGGTGACTGTCCCCCTGTACTGGGCACTGGTGAGGCCGCACCTCGAGTGCTGTGTTCAGTTTTGGGCCCCTCACTACAGGAAAGACATTGAGGTGCTGGAGCGTGTCCAGAGAAGGGCAACAGAGCTGGTGAGGGGCCTGGAGCACAAGTCTTATGAGGAGTGGCTGAGGGAGCTGGGGTTGTTTAGTCTGGAGAAAAGGAGGCTGAGGGGAGACCTTGTCACTCTCTACAACTACCTGAAAGGAGGTTGTAGTGAAGTAGGTGTTGGTCTCTTTTCCCAAGTAACAAGTGATAGGGCAAGAGGAAATGGCCTCAAGTTGTGCCAGGGGAGGTTTAGATTGGATATTAGGAAAAATTTCTTCACCGAAAGGGTTGTCAAGCCTTGGAACAGGCTGCCCAGGGAAGTGGTTGAGTCACCATCCCTGGAGGTATTTAAAAGACCTGTAGATGTGGCACTTAGGGGCATGGTTTAATGGTGGACTTGGCAGTGTTAGGCTTATGGTTAGACTCAATAATCTTAAGGGTCTTTTCCAAACTAAATGATTCTATGATTCTACTGTCATTATTAGAAGGCTGTGGTTTTTGGCTTCTAGGAGGAAAGATATCATATCCCTAAGTAAGAAAAGTCAATACATGTCAGCTAAGCCTGAATTTTTAAAATAGATAAATAATACAAAAACTTTACTGCTCTTCTTAGCTGATCAATACTGTGGAAAGTTTGCCATGTTTGCATAACAGAATAATGGCAGAATCAGGTTCCTGTTATTATATTATAGGCCTTATCTGCAAACAAAAATAAAGGTATACCAATCCTTGTCAAGTGCTCAGTCTAGAGGAAGAGGAGAAGAATCCTATGATACTCCTTCTACAGAAGCATAGATTTGTTAGTACCACATGGGCAGTTTGTGGTAAAACAAAGGAATGAACAATTCTTCTCTGTTGAGTGCTAATAGTTTTCAGAAATCATTACTTATGAAAGAAATTCTGGACAACCATTTAGAAAAGATAATGCAAAATGGTTCATTTTGGGCAAGGTCTGACATTTGTGTAGAAGCCACTACTTCTGCTTTAAATAGTGAAGTGTAATCATGAGACTATATTAAGTAGGAAAACACTTGAGGCATTTTACAAATGGTCCTTTTACATAAACTGAAAGAGCTTATCAAGCTTTTTGGCAATTGGTAACTACTGAAGGGGAAAAAAAAAAAAAAAAGAATGCTGATGAAGCAGCTACCATTGATTTAGAAAATCAAAATTAAAGTCTGTTACCTTACTGGTTTCACATTGATTTTTTCTCTGTCACACTCCTTCTGCCTCCCTGACACAAACACAATTTTACAAAAGTGGAGACTGACCCAAACTAGGATGTTTAAAAGCAGTTTCATTAACAAACATTGCTTCTGTCTAGCATGGAGTTGTTCTGCATACTTTCTTCTTCACTGTCAATTCAATCACTAAAACTTTTTGAGATCTTTTTAAGTTATGCTGACATAGATATAGGTCTTCAACTGGAATGAACTGGCTCAGCTCCATAGCATTTTGCTTAGTGTCCAGTCTTCCAGTATAGCTAACTCCAGAATTTATGCATACTATGATAAGGTAAATAAACTAGTTTTTAATGCAGGTCTCTCTTATATTTCTTCAGCTACCCTACCTAAGACTGCATATGTCTTCTTTCATTTGTAAGTTTTATTCTGTTGTGTGATGAACCAGCTATACTTCCACCAACTGTTCCCTCACTAAGCTCTGGCCCTCTGGGATAAACATGATGGATCCTTCTTTCCCCCTAGCTAACAGGTGATGAAAGTGGCAAAAAAAATCTCTGCAGGACACCCTGACCAATAAACACAAAATGGAGTTATGTGCAACCTTGAACTGTTTAAGCTAAAACTGACCTGCAATCAGAACAAGATGTCCCTAAAGAATCAAGTGCAGAAAAGCAGTAATTGGTATTAGAGAGGCTTCAGATCTGCAAGGAGAGCAATGGGAAAATAAGAAGCCAGCCAAGAAAGCCAATAGGTATGTGTCATATGGGACCCACTTCTGGAACAGAGCTATCAAGAAATATTTACTTCTGGGAAGGACTGGATAAGAAATAACTTTCAGGTGGACTGTCTCCACTAGAAACTACTACCGCTTATAGTTTGAAAAAAGATATTGAAACTGCCATATTTTAAAATGTTGACAACTGCTCCTTTTTTGCCACTTTTAAAATGTTTCATCATTTAGCCCTACATTCAAATACAGCATTAAAGTCTACAAGCACTAAAGCTTGTAGGTCCAGTAGGTTCTTGCAAACAATGATACACCTAGTGAGTTGCTAGCATACCAGATGGCCAGGCTACAATTCTTTGGAGAGCAGGTGGAGGTTTATTCAGTGATGATGGAATGGGCCTCTCTACATGGCTGCAGTTTCTCTTCTTATGCATGGAGGACAGGAAAGTACAACTCACTGACCAAACTTTGTTAGTTCTTTCTGAGTCTTATGCTCTCTGGAAAAAGCTTGCAGTACTATATAATGGTGGAGAGCAGGTGCCTTACTCACTGTTTTGTAGGGGATTTGTTTTTGCATCAAATGATGGGTTGCATGGATTGCATGGATATTTAGAATGCACCTAACCCTTGGAAGATATGGCCCCTTTACCTGATCAAAATTGGTCCATCTCTGAGCAGTTATTATGACCAGATGATCGCCAGAGGTCCCTTTTAACAAAAACTATGTTACAATTCTCTCATATAGACATATGCACATCCATACTGTGATAAATGCAAAAGCTTTGTCTTTCAGAATTTACAAGGCAAAAGATATTGTAATGGTGGTCACACTGTAAGTAGGTAGATTAGCAGATATGACAGAAGTAGACAAGATGATAGCACATTGAATGATAAAGGATGCAATTTACACAAACCTTTCCAACTCCCAAATCACATTTGAAAGAGCTAATGAGATTAGAAAAAAAGGAGCCTCTAGAATTTGGAAATGCCCCATACAGAACTGAAGTCTGTCTTTCTGAGGTGAGACATGAGACACTGTGTGTTAAAGGATAGTAATTCTGTGAATCTCAAGCTCAGTAAAGCTCTAATCTTGTAATTGGTAATATGGAGAAATCCTGCTTTACTGACTGCAAAACCACAGACTGCAAGAGTATTAATAAAGGCTATCTGTGTATGTGTTTTCCTTTGTCCCTTGATATAAAAGCTGCAGAGGGACTCGTCTTGCATAAAAGACTTGCACTCCATTGTGCTTCAGTGTCCAGCATCTATAAAGCTTGGCCAGGCTGGCCATTATGCTGCAGGTATTATAAACTGACAGACTGGGACTCAAGTGCTGAGTCTTTAAGATAGTCACTCACACTCTTAAAATAGCCTTCTTACAGCATATAGTGCTTCCCAAATTGAAAAATCCAGATATTCTTCTGTAATAATTCTATTAGATATTTCTGTGAATGCAGTATTTTTTTGCTTAACTGAAGGGGCTGGGAGAAGAGATGGAGATTAAATAAATTAATCTGAAGCTGAAATCCTACTATGAATCCTATACAGGGCTAAGAATTGGAGTTTTGTGCATGTCCAGTAGGTTTCTGCTGCTATAGCTTAAAAGTGAATCACAGCAGGACAACACTCATCAGTGTACAAACAGTGCAGTTGGATGTATTTCAGAGAACACTTTACACAGAAAATAAAGTACATTTTAAAATAATATTCAAGCATTATAAGACAATCCTCCAGCTATTACTGGCTAACTATGCAATTTCTATTAATAGTTTTGAGTGGGAAATTTGGCAAATGTTCTTTATTTACTTTAGCATCCTAAGAGGATTTAAAGTAAATCTGAAATTACAAAAATGCTGTCAGCAGAGAAATGCACACCAGAGGAGAATTCAGTGATCTGCTTAAAACCTAGTTTAAAATCCTTTTATTGTGCTTTTTTTGCTTCTACTCTGACCAACAAGGATTTGAAATAGAACCATGAAAATAGCATATGGATAAATGTAGGAATTCTGAGCTTACATCAAGGTAGTAGAAATTCCTTTGATCTACCCTTAGGAATTTGTATTAAAAACAAAGTTTGTTCTTTATTCCACACCCAAGTTGTACTAAAGAGAAGTCAAAAGTGTTTGCACACCATTTGCTCCTTTGTTCATCTATCCATGTGCTCACTTTTCCAATTTTTGTTGTTGCTGCTTTTTCTTTAGAAGAATGCAGCTATACTGGTTTCTCTGAATTACTTTCCATTAATGAAGATACAATGTTTAGGTCAGTTCAGCATTATCTTCTAAATCTTAGTTTGATTTTTGTGACAGAGTGTAGATTGTCTCTAAGCAAAATGCCAGGAATACCTTCATCCACTGCCAAATGGAGGTCAGAGCTGTCTCTTTTCATTGAAACCAAGAAAGCTGTAGCAGCTCAAAGATGAAGCACATTTCTTGAAAGGAGCTGAGAGATACATGTCTATAATTCTTTATCTAGTCAATGTTACAAGCCTAAGGATTACCTACAGAGCTAAAGAATCAGAACATTTGATTTGGGGAAAGAAAATTTTAAATTACCTCTTTAGAGTTTTAAAACTTTTCATTTGTTTTTCACACATAACTGTACGAGACAATTGTCTGAAAAAAAAACAAAATACAGCAATAAAAAAAGGATTCGCTTTCCTGATATTAAAGGAAATATTATGATGATAACTGTAATTTATGTATTTTCTAATTAACTCTTATTTGCAGCTGCTTCAGACAACACTGAAAATGTATTGCACAAATTAGCAATGAAGACTAATTTGACCAATATTACTGAAGAGAACAGCTCATGTTTGCTCTAAAAATTACCTGCATTTTAGGTAGTAATCCAACTAAACACGGATTTTATTTGCTAAGAATAGGCAAAAAAAAAGCAATGGGTAAAAACAGGTAAAGACATGGATAGATGTCCTCTCCTCAGCTGAAACCAGGTAATTTCAGTTCGGTTCAACTGTCTTCACCAGACAGTTAAACGAAACCACCTTATTTTGTCTGAAAAAGATTAAGGAATACTCACATTTTTCATTTCCCTGCTACAGGAGGATGGCAGCATCCTAAATCATCATAGCATTCTGCACCTTCTGTGGTTAAAAGCTTTTCTGAAGACAATGTTGAGCTGCAAAATCTATGTGCAAGTTTCAAACTTTTGATCTTTGTCTACTGTTAATTTGGGTAAGTATTGGGAAATGTAACCTGCCATCAACGTGAGCTTCTTCATCAAAATTACTTGTAACTTTGTTCAAACACTGTTTAATTGTTATCTCTGAAAATCCACATTGCACAGATTCAGCTACACTTTGAAAAATGTTAGGGCATCAAAGGAAAAAGAAAAATACTCTTCCTAAAAAATACAGGAGGACAGGCTGTCATAGCTTTGATAATATAACAAGCATATCAATGTTTGATTCAATCTGAACTGATTCAGTTTTAGGATAGATAAGATCATTTTGTATGTGGTCTTGAAATGTCCTGATTTTGAAACAAAAAAGCATCTTAAGCAGCCTGTTACCCATATAGGGCCAGAGTTCTCAGTAAGCATCCTATGTTAGGAAGCAGAGGCACATCTATATACTATTAAACAGGAATTATTATTTGGAAACAAGACTCTGGAAAATACTGACTTCTAAGTGGCTGAGAGTCTACAAAAAGATGAAAAAATAAGGAAATAAAGTAGTTGTCTGCTGGGAAACAGTAAAGGAGTTTCTTAGGGAAAGAAAACTGCCTGGAGACAGCTGTGTCTTAAGTTATTTTTACTTTAACCTTCAGGAAAGAGAGCTTGGCCTTGATTCTGTCTGACCCTAAGGAAAGTAAAAATACGAAGATTTATTTTGTGTTAACCTTGAGACAAGGAGGTTTGGAAAATCCTTTTCGCTGACTTTGAAAGGAAAAACTCTTAAAGAAGGGATTGTTTGACACCAGAGAAGAGAACGGAGCTATGGGAGTAGGTTTATTTTAAGTTCTGAATAGACTGTTAAATTTCCCTCTGAGGCTGCAAAATAAAATTTTGTTTTAATGTTGTTTTCTCCATTTGCTTTAGTTCTCTTTGGTTGGCAGACCATCTGTTCTCAATGTCTGTATACTTTACACTATGGATTTGTATGCTAAGAACTTCTTTCTTCACACAGTGTCTCCTGCAATTTCATGTTTACTATTTGTACAAAACTGATATTCTACCAACAAAGAGAAATTAAAAAAAAATAGCTGGTAATTCTGCACATGCATAATTACAAATTACCTTTTTTGATGAGTAATCCATTTTTCCGTTCCTTCATACTGCTTTCACATCATCCATTGTATAACAATTTAAGAGAAGACCGTATTCACACAAAGCCTCCAAAAAACCCACATGCTTCACAGAGAAAGAAGTGTCAGCATGGATATATGCAATATGCATTTACATGCATTTACTGTGTAAATTAAACACAGTATTTCAAAGCATATGTAAAGAACTTTATTTGCTTAGAAAAAGAGAATGGTTCTAATAAGGTCGTGTCAACCAGACAATGTCATACTGTAGGGAACACCGTTCGGAAGATCTCGCGATGTCACGGAAAGGTAGAAGGCTAGTCATCGCCTCCCTATGACATATCAGTAATCCCACCTACCGTTGTTAGTATAAAAGGAATTAACTGCGCAATAAAGGACGGAGTTGGCACTCACACCATGTGTGTTATCTGTCTCTTCCCTGGTCCAGGCCGACCAGTGATCTAATCGCGGCACCTTGATATGTAGCACTGCTACATAGTGGTGACCCCGACGTGATCGGCCGCACAGGCGACGATGAGGCTTGCGCAAGCGATTAAGGTATTAAAGGTGTTAGCTTATGAGGTGGGTGCCCGCGGTTCGATTAGGAGGGGCCCCACGGGCGAATGCATCCAATGGATGCTGCGCCGGGGGGACATTGAGTTTCCTAGATAAGTTTTGAGCCCCCCAAATTGGGGACAGATTCGGGAGTCCTTGCTCCGATCCGAGCGCGGAGCTGCTGAACGATCGCAGAGTTGGGGGAAGGTGGAGCAGGTGGTCGCGGCGGGACGGGAGGCTGAGGCGTGCTGGCTGGCGGCGCGAGCTGCTGCGTCTGCGGGTGCAGCGGGGACGGCGCCCTCGGGGACAGCGGGTCGGACTCAGACGGAGCGGGCGGCCGTGGAGCGGGGCTCGCAGAGTGGGCCGTCTTTGATCGCGGACATGGGCACGGAGGGTGCGGCGGAGACGGAGGTTTTTCCTGCAGAGGCGGCACCAGCAGGACCTGATGCGCCCCCCCCCCCCCCCCCCCCCCCCAGTATCCATGAGAGGAGTTGCGGCGGGTGCTTCGGCAGCTCATGGGGAGGGACGGTTTGCAACGCCTCAGGCACAGGCACAGGGCATACGCGGGCGTGACTTTACGGCAGTTGCAACAACTGCCTTGGCCGCACTTGGGCGTGTCGCGGCCATGGATAGAGCGGACCCCCCTTGCGTGAAAGTTCCGCAGGGGATTGCCGAGAGGTTTACTGCCTTTTTAGATCGGCTTCAGCTTGCTGTGTAGGCGGCAAACCTCCCGGAGGCGGCTAAAGAGGCGATTGTGCTTGAATGTGCTAGGGCTCAAGCTAAGCCACAGAGCGCAGCGCTTCTCTCTCATTTGCCAGCGGGTTCGTCCCTAGGTAACATGATACGCCATGTACTGGAGAGAGACCAACAACGGGAAGCGCGTCCGATAGTGGCGGCCTTGCAACAACTTTTGCAGGCGGGTACAGCCTGATACTGCTTTTGAGGAGGCAGTCTGTAAGCAGGCCCCTAATGAGCAGGATTCTGATTCTGATAGTAATTCTTTTGTATCAGGCAGGGTGGACTCTGAAAAAGAGCCGGATTTATATCCCTCATTACCTCCGCCGCTGCCTCCCACGGCCTCTGCGCGGCCGGGACCGCTGTCGTGCCGCCGCCGTCCCCCACCCCCCCACCCCAATCGCCTGGTACTCCCTCTCCAGGGTCTGCAGAACTTACAACGGAACCTGGCTTTGCTGCACTGCCTGTATCTCCTTTTCCTGCTAATCCCTCTAACTCTGTGCCTCTGTCTAATCCATGACGATTCACTTAATAATTTGGGAAAAAATACACATAGTTTGATGCAACGCTGTCGAGGAAAAGCTCTACAGCAAGGAGATACCATGTTTACTTTTCCTGTTGTATGCACACCTGCCTCAAGAAATGCAAGAACCTCAAGAGTTAGAGTTGTTAGGATCAGTCATCATGAATCCCTGTGTGATGTTTAATTACACCCATAACACCACTCAAAAGGGTCAGAATGTAAATGCTATTTTGCCTGTATATAGAAATGCTACAGCTTGGTGTAACTATATTCCAGAATATCACACTCTTTTTTCTATTCCAGCTGCTTTACCTACGAGGATGTTTTTAATTTGTGGGAATAGAGCGTGGGAGAGGAATTCCATCGAAACTTAACAGGAGGCCATGTAGCCTCGGACAACTTATGTTACTAACACCCGATATTAATATGATTCACAGTAAAAGGCTCACGATAACTGACACAGGTTTAACTGGATGGCTAACAAGTTTGGGAATTACGGGATGATTAAAAGATTTGCTTATGCATGGCTTAGTTATTTTAATTGTAATATTAGCAGTTGTAATGATTGTACCACGTATCATAAAATAGTTGAACGTATGATTGCAAAAGCATTTCATGTAACTTGGCTTGCATAAAAATAATTTAAAAAAAAAAAAAAGAGAGAGAGAGGAAGAGACAGAAAGAAAAAAAAAAATTAATGAGAACAAACAGCTGGAGAGGGGGAAGAGAGATGCGGTTGCAGAACACACAGACATGGCAGCTGAAGAGTGAGAACATCTAAGAGAAATAACCCTGCAGACACCAAGGTCAGTGCAGAAGGAGGGGGAGGAGATGCTCCAGGCACCGGAGCAGAGATTCCCCTGCAGCCCGTGGTGAAGACCATGGTGAGACGGGTCGTTCCCCTGCGGTCTATGGAGGTCCACGGTGGAGCAGTGTGCTCCTGAAGGACTGCACGCCGTGGAGGGGACCCATGCTGAAGATCTTCGTGGAGGACTGTCTCCCGTGGGAGAGATCCCACGCTGGAACAGGGGAAGAGTGCGATGAGTGCTGCCACTGAGGAGGATGAAGTGACAGAGATAATGTGTGATGAACTAACAGCAAAACCTCATTTCCCGTTCCCCTGTCCAGCTGTGGAGGAGAGAGTGATAGGATAGCTATGGTAGGTGACTGGTGTCCAGCCAGGGTCAACCCATCACATAGACAAAATGCATTGTAAAATAGAATGAAATTACATTGCAATTGGGAATTTCAAAAACAAGGGCTCTGTGTAACACCTTTACAAGGGAATGAAAGTGTATATACGAAATTAGCAGAATAAGGTGTTTTTCAAAGAATTGTCTAATACTGTTGAATGCTTAAATCCAAAAATATGATTTGAAGGTTTAAATTTGTATATCTGAATTTATATTGCTATTGGAGAATTATTAATCATTTGTGTGTTTGCAGCAATCAGAATCACCTGAGGAGCAGTACGAGGATTGCGTCAGTTCGAAGCTAGAGTCCTCGCTGCCTTCCTCGTGAATCTGATGTTCCTAAACAAAAAAGGGGGCGATGTGGGAGCAGCTCGGAACACCTGGCATTTGTTTTCAAGAGTGACCATTAGAATTTGTTGTGCTGCATGTTTGCCAAGCCTTGAAGAACTAGTTTTACAAGGTCAGGTTGGAGGATGGCCTTGTGTAGGCCTGGGAAGATGTGGCTGAAGACAGTCACGAGTATGTCTATGGAATGTTTTTGTCTTTAACTGTTCTGAGGACTGGTAAACATCCCAGCTGGGTCAGATATGCCCTCCTGTGTTAGTAGTATTGGCTGTGAGTCGTTAGTACTTTCTGGATCTATGTTGAAACATATATAAGTTGGATTCTTTTGTGAAATAAAGGGAATCTTGCACGGAAAAAAAAAAAAAAAAAAAAAAAAAAGGGAAATTGTGGGAGATTTCATAGAAAATGGGGGAACATTTCTTTGAGCCTGATTATTTAGAGTTAGCATAAGTAGCCCGCAGTCAACATGAGTGGACCGGAGTACGCTCCCTTTAAGCCACTACAGTATTTGCATGTTACCGTAGACACCTATAGTAAATATATTCTCGCTACAGCGCACAGGAAGCAGAATAGCTTGGTGGTTGTACAACACTGGCGTGCTTGCATAGCCCAACTGGGGATTCCACGACAGATCAAGACGGATAATGGTACAGCTTATACTGCGGAAAAGGTGAAACGATTTTGTGCAATCTGGGGTATAGCCCTTGTACATGGCACTCCTTATAACAGCACCGGCCAGGCCATTGTAGAATGAGCACATCGAACCTTAAAGACCCTGCTAGATCGTCTTAGGGAGGGGGACCAGGCGGAGCCCTCCTGCTTACGGGATAATTCACCTGTTCTCTGTACACAGCGTCTCCTGTTAACTGGGGACCTGGACCAGACGACGGTGCAACGACATTTTACGACTATGGAAGAGAAAGGCCCCTACCCGTTGGTCCGTGTGCGTGATCCCCAGACACGCCAATGGGACGGACCGTTTGAGCTGCGTTGCCTCAGGCGGGGGTACGCCTGTGTACAGATACCTGAAGGGCTACTGAAATGGGTCCCTAGTTGCATGGTTCGTCCTGCCCTAACCTTGTAGTGTTTGAGTGTTTTTCTTTACAGATTGCTGTTATCCTTTCCTGGCTTGTGATGTCTTGGGTATCTGCTACGAATTTCTGACGCTGGAGCAATTAATAAACAAGATAACAGAACTGCAGAAGCAAGAAGGCGCTGCAAGACCTTTATAGCAATTAAGAAAAATGTCATTTTGGCTTGGAGCATTTAGCTGCGGGATGGGGACTTAGGAGTTGGTTTGTATCTTTGTTAAAAATCGGGGTTTCTTTTATTCTTGTGTATTTTATTAGGTATAATGTTGCTTTTACTGTGTTTAATTAATTGTGTTCATATATCTTGTAGGTCACCTTAGCCGACATAACAGGTCAAGATTCTCTGTGCACTGCAACCACATCACAAAGCCCGTGAACCAATAGACAGGATGGCTATGACTCGTGCGGCACGTCTGGCCAGCGACCACATGTGCCATAGGCTCCCTATGTTTCAACTGAGGCGAATTTTAGCACCCACTGGCCACGTGTGCTGAAATCTGTTCCTCTGCAAATGTACAAATACCGGGATTTTCCGAAGAGCATCGGGCTGGTGTACGGCAAGGCCATCGTTGCCTCTGTGGGGACGCCCACGTAAAGCTGGCACCTACCGATTGCTGGCCTGAGTTCGCGGATGGTGGTGACTAGATCTGCTAATGCTCTTCTAATAGAAAAAGGGAGGGGGAATTGTTGTGGGAACATATTTAGCTAACGGTTGCAAGAGCATTCCAGACGCCTTTAGAAGGCCTTGAACAGAATAAACAAGAAGACAAAAATAAGAAAGATACCAATTAGAAAAACACAGGTGCATATTCCACGATAAAGAGAACTTGGCACAAACAACCTCAATTCAGCAGTTTATCTTGACCAATTAGACTGAGATAAGTCTCGTATGTTTAGTTAGTATGACCAATTATATTTTATGTTTATGCGCGTGTGCAGTGTTGATGCAGCCAATCATTGAGTGCAACTGGACGCGTGGACAGTGCATGAATAGTGTGTGTAACCAATGGGAGCTAGTTGGACATGAGGAGGGGGAGATGTAGGGAACACTGTTCGGAAGATCTCGCGATGTCACGGAAAGGTAGAAGGCTAGTCATCGCCTCCCTATGACATATCAGTAATCCCACCTACCGTTGTTAGTATAAAAGGAATTAACTGCGCAATAAAGGACGGAGTTGGCACTCACACCATGTGTGTTATCTGTCTCTTCCCTGGTCCAGGCCGACCAGTGATCTAATGGCGGCACCTTGATATGTAGCACTGCTACACATACCCTTCTGTCTCCACAGATTGTTTGGTTGAAAGAGTAGCTTAAAAAAAGAAGGTGGGATGAGGGTGAAGAAAATGTTAAGGAAGGCTATGTTATAGCAAATCAGATGTAGGCACACCTCATGAAGGACTCAGAGCTGTGTTTATGTCAGGCCAATAACAGTACATTGTAGAAGAAGTATATGAAAAAACACACAAAATCTCTTAAACATCTATGTCAACATCCTGTTCAACTGATTCTCCGCTTTAATCTTCCTTGGCAATCAACTGGCAGAATCATTATCTGTCTTATTTTTTAGGGGTTGGGTGAACTTGTCTTGCTCATTTTGAACCCACTCAAACATCAGGGGTTCAAAATACAAACCTACAGACTAGTGTTTTTAAAAAATAATGAGGCCCATCTTCAGCTAGGAGAAAAGTATTCCTTTGTTCATGTTCTGTGAGCTATGTCTAGCTAAATAAAATGGCTTCAGAACCTAATAAGCAGAAAAGTGCTATGTTGAAAATATAAAAGAAAACAGGCTTTCCTGGCAAACTGTTATTTTTCAGCATGTAATGGATAGAGCTAGAGGAATAAAATTTGTGAGGAACATCTCTTTAAGTGAGTTAAATAAAAATGAAGAAAAGCAGTCTGCTCAATAGTGTCACCAACCAATAATAATGTAGTGGAACATTTAAATGATTCAGACTAATACACACAGCAGACTTTGTGTCATGGTTTAGCCCCAGACAGCAACTAAGCACCACACAGCCACTCACTCATTCCCCACGGTGGGATGGGGGAGAGAATCGGAAGTGTAAAAGTGAGAAAACTCATGGGTTGAGGTAAAGACAGTTTAACAAAAAAAGTAAAAGCTGTGTGCGTAAGCAAAGCAAAATAAGGAATTCATTCACTACTTCCCATCGGCAGGCAGGGGTTTAGAGCCATTTCCAGGAAAGCAGGGCTCCATCACATGTAATGGTAACTTGGGAAGACAAAACACCATCACTCTGAACGTCACCCCTTCCTTCTTCTTCCCCCAGCTTTATATGCTGAGCAATGACGTCATATGGTCTGGAATATCCCTTTGGTCAGTTGGGGTCAGCTGTCCCAGCTGTGTCCCCTCCCAACTTCTTGTGCACCCCCAGCCTGCTCGCTGGTGGGATGGTGTGAGAAGCAGAAAAGTCCTTGACTCTGTTTAAGCGCTTCTCAGCAATAACAAAAACATCCCCGTATTATCAACACTGTTTTCAGCACAGATCCAAAACATAGTCCCATACTAGCTATTATGAAGAAATCTAACTCTATCCCAGCCCAAACCAGCACACTTTGCTGCTCAGAGGGGATTTGTGAGGAATCCTCAAAGTTTGACCATGATTTTTAAAAGTATCTACATTTGAAACAAACCGAATATTGAGACAATCATGAATGCCTGTGAGGATTGACCACCTTCGGTCTCTTTACCCTAACTACACAGAACTTACAGTTAAAACAAAAAATGATTCAGCTAGGACATTGAAATAATCTTTATGTGTTCACCAATAAGAAATAGTGTTGCAACATAGGAGCACCACTGTAGTGAAAATTTTATAGAAGGTGATCCTAATTTTCTTTAAACAAAACTGACACCATCAGCCTTCTATTGCCCACATATTCAAGAGCACCCAGATGTTTATCCAAGTGGTCTGTCCAGTATTTGGGTACCAGCACACTTGTACCCACCTCTTCAGGTCTGCACAAGTTTCCTTCCAAAGACAAAAAGGACAAGGAATGCTCTCTGTCAAGTCCTCCCATGTATCCTGTGTTCTTCTTAGGTTGGTGACCATGTGCTCATTTTGCATATGCTTTTTTGGTGCTTTTTAGAAGCTGGCAGTGATTTGTCCCTCCATCTCATCCCATCTCTGTGAGTCACTGGGACTTATTCACAGTCCTTTGTCTCCTGACCTGGGTGCCCTGAGAAGTTGCACATAGAAGTTCTGAGATCACAATAATCTGCTAATCTAGGTGCCGTGAACCCATGAGAGTCTTACAGTCCTGCTGTTTATTCTTTCTGGGCTTGCACACCAGACATTCCCATCCACACTCCATTCATACCAATATCAATGTTTCTATTAAAATTCTGTACATTCTCTTAGAGTCTAAGTACAACTCTCTTCTAAATATTGCCCCTTTAGAGCACTCTCACTCTGTGAAAATAGCAGGGTAAAACAGTCTTGCCATGCCCCATTCAGACACTATAAAATGCCTAATGTGTCCACCAGAGAATGTATAATGTATACACACACTATTCTAACTTTTGAGCAGCCAAAATGGGAGATGAGACATTAATGTCTCCTCACTGTGACGACATAGTATCAAGGTCTGCCCTCTGCTGTGTCCTTTTGGTATGCTGAAGGTCTAATCAAAATCAATGGGAACCACCTCCCCTCTTATTTGTCAGGATATTCAAAGTTCTTCAGACCACTGGTGATTTTCCTGGGGAGAAGTGATCATATCAGAGAGGACACTGCACAATCATCAATATGCTGGCTGTGAGCAGCTCCTTAAGAACACCTATAACCACCAGACCCCTTCCTATTCACTTCCGTTGATAGAAAATTTCCATGGAAAAATCTCCCCTTAATGTTCTCATCTTTTATGAATGTCAGCTTCATAAAAGTGACATGAAGATAAGAACAACTCTGGCTGTTACATGTAGTCATTTATCATTGTGGAAGAATACAGAAAAATAAAGCACAGAAGAATATGGTGTGCAAAAAAAGTAGGAATTGTAGTTCTCTGTGTAGTCAAAGAAAAATTGCACTGTTTTGGAATAGAATAGAATAGTTTCAGTTGGAAGGGACCTACAAACACACTTACTAAGGGTGCATTCAGCTCCTGCCTCCAGATCACTGATAAAAATACTGAACCAAACTGGGCCTAGAACTGAGCCCTGAGGACCACCAATAGTGACTGGCTGCCAGCCAGATGTAGCCATTTACTACAACCCCTGGAGCCCTGCCATTCAGCCAGTTCTACACACAGCACACCATGTACCTGCTCATTTACCAGCTGAACAACTTGTCTGGAAGGATGCTGTGAGGGACAGTATCAAAAGCCTTACTAAAATCCAGAAAAGCTACATCCTAGGCCGGTGACCTTATCATAGAAGGATATCAGATTAGTTAGGCAGGACTTTCCCTTTGTGAACCCATGCTGATTGTGCCTGATGACTGCATTGTCCTTGAAGTGCCTTTCAGTAGCATGCAGTAGGATCTCCTCCATAATTTTTCCAGGTACTGAGGTTAGACTAAGAGGTCTGTAGTTTTCTGGGTCTTCCCTCTTGCCTTTCTTGTAAATTGGATGTGCTAACCTTGTGGCTGGGTGATTGGCAGTAGACACCCACAGTGACATCTCCTTTGTTTTCCATCCCCCTAATCTTCACCCAAAGGCTCTCAACCACATCTTCCCTAACTGTAAGGGCTGTACAGTCAAACCTCTCCCTTACATACAGTGCAACTCCACCATGTTGCCTGCCCAGCCTATCCCTCATGAACAGCCTGTAGCCCTCCATCCCAGCACTCCAGCCATGGGACTCATTCCACCAAGTCTCACCTATACCAATGACATCATAGCTCTGGGAAATGACCAACACTTCCAGTTCATCCTGTTTGTTTCTCATACTGCATGCATTGGTGCACATGCATTTCAGATGTGCTCCTAAACCTTCAGTGCTCCCTAGAGCAGCATAAATTCTCCCATTAGTATTGCCACCCTCAGGCAGTGCCATGCTACTCTTTGGCTTACCTTCAGCATTCCTGGTGGTATCCTCTTCCACCACTGATCCTGGTTTAAAGTCCTCTCAAGCAGTCCTGCCAGCTTACAAGCAAAGAACTGTTTCCCCCATTGAGACCGGTGGATCCTGTCAGGCCCCAGCATACCTTTTGTCTCAAAGACTCTTCCATGATTATAAAAACCAATTTTTTTTTCATGACAAGGCAAATCCCACACTCTAAGTTCACTAAAAATTATATAAGTTATAATATCTGAGAGACATTAGGAAACTCCAAAATGCATATGGTCCTGTGTTATTCCTCAGTATGTTACCCTGGGTCCTGGTTCCTTTAGCTGTTACACCCTCCTTCCACCATCTCAAAGCCTCATTGCTGGAGACCTGGCTCCTTAGCTCCACTGGCACTCATAGTCATTGCACAGTATCTCTGGTTGACAGCTTTCATTTTCAATCTTACTTGTGTTCAAACCAATCAGAACACATAAATGAATCTCAAAGCTACATAGACATGTAAAAATAAAACCACAGGTTTCAAAGGGCTAAAATACTCTTTTTTTAAATGAGGTATTTAAGCAGTGAACTGGCAACATCTGCCCTCTTTGCACCTTTCTTTTTCTCTGCTGATAGAGTTGATCCACTCTCATCTACCTTGTTAACGGTCTTTGTGAGAAAAACTAGCATTTAACTGCTGGTTAAAATTGGGGTTTTTACAAACATTAAAGAGATTAACAACAACCATTCAGCTTATTATTATTCCTTCACTCACAGCAACTAGTTTGGTTTTATTATCATTTAAGCTATAATTACACACTATTAATTTTATGTCTTCATAGGGGTTTTAGATGATTTACTCTGTCTACTTAAGTGTAAGGGAAATAGGAGTTAATATTTGATATATGTTGTTGTCATCAAAACTTTAAAGCTATCAGGCTAAATTAATGAATAACAATACCATTGTTTGAGCATGTTGTGGCATCAATTGCCATTTTGCACATGCTACATCAATGTAAACATGAAGTAGCCCCACAGATTGGGAAATTACCTATTCCAGGCATACACAACATGTTTGGATTCCAAGTCAGGTTGTTTACATAGATTAAGAAGTCATATGTTAATACTCAGTAAAATAAATTAATTATTTCAATGGAAATGATTGCAAAGAAATCATGTAATCTATTCAACCCATATATATTACCAAACTTATAGAGTAGTATAAAGAAATAAATGAGAAATCACAGCATAGCTTAATATTTTCTAGCTGTTCCCTGAAGTAAGGAAATGTATTCATTAACATATATTTCAAGGCAGGTAAAACACTTAAAAAGCTAGGCAGAAGAGAATTTTTTATTGTAGTTATAACAATTAAGGGGAAACTACTGAGTTCTAATGCCAGAAGTAAAAAAGGTTTAAGAAAATACAAAACAACTTCTTAGCTTCTGGTACATAAATTTTCTAATTTATTTACGGGTTCTATAGATTTCCATAATCTGTGGTATTCCAGGCAATTAGATCCATTTTTAAGACTATACATTCTTAAAACCGTACTCCTATAGCAAGCTGCTTGACTCCCAATCTATTGTGAATTTACAGCAATACCTCTGTTCTCAAAGCAGTGGCTACCCACTTTAGCATTATCCAAGTGACTGGGGGAGAATCTTAGGTAAAATACTATGCTGGATGAATCAGATAAATCCCTAAAATCAAGGCAGAAAGTATATAACATACCTCACATTACACAGCATTACATTCAGGCTGCTGTATGCTTTACACATCTCAAATCATGTAATAATACAACAACATTAAAATCAAAGACATACATGGTAGGAAAGGCTAGAATTAAGATCACAGTGAAACACATGGGAAACACAAAAGGGACTTCAAATAGTATTGAAAACCATCCTAATGAACAAAAATGGTAGGTATCAGAGTCTACTGGTCCCAGGCAATACTACTGGAGTGTAGTGAAGGAAAAAGTAGCAAGAAAACCTATGTCCAAACAACTGAAGCAGTGTTTTAAAGACAACTCGAGAGAAGAATTGCCTTCTGGCAACGATATATATAGTTGCAAATAGACTTTGATGTGTAATAAAAGTTAATGGTGGACACACAGAGGTTACAAAGAAATGAAGATATACTGGTTCTAGTAGAGGTAGAGTGGTATGTAATAAAATCTAATTGTGAGCATGCTAGGAAGTGAATGAAATGGCTGAAAGAATGTTCTTCTTGCAGTGTCAGCATTAGTCAGTGAATTTTATAGATTACAGGTACAATGTTCAATTATAGTTTTTCTGCATAACCTATTAAAGTAATATTGAAATGTTATGGGTATTTTTACTATCCCTTACCTGGAAGTGGAAAACACAGCATGGAAAATTAAGGTGTAGAAACTTTTTTTCCCTTTATTATGCTCACATTTTGGGGGCAGAAGCCTAGGTAGAAAACACAGGACTCATTGCTAAAATAAGTATAAGTAGATTGACCCTGAGTGACATCCAACAGAATACTGCTAACTCATATAGTGTTTCATCTACACCACAGAGAATGACTATCATAAGTAAAAGCTTTACAAAATAGTTAGCTAATGTAGGTTTTCCAAGAGTAGCTCTCGAGAGATTCTGTTGAATCAAGTGGAAATTGTTTAGGACTCAATGGCTAAAAACACAGAAACAAAAAAAAATCAGGATATTTCTTCAGTTAGCTAATTGTGGATATAGTAATCTTATCTTAACTACCACCACTGAAAATCTTCACCTTTCTGAATTATTGCTTACATTAGTATCAGAAGTTGTATTCATGCTCTGCCCTAGAGAAAATAATTGTCTTGATGGATGACTAGGACATCAGATATTCTATGATCATTATCATTAGAGTGGAGGATTGGCAAATGGATTTGGTTCTTAAGCTAGTATATTTTCATGATAGATTAGCAAGGTTCATTTTTATCCTGTTTCAGGTAGCTGATATTCACATGTACCACTCCTGTTTGCTTTTTTCAGCAATTTACATTCAGCACACTTGCTGATAGGATTTTGTGTGTCTTATTTTTACAACACTTAAAGATATAAAAGGTGTTTGCTTTCATTGCAAAGCATGTTGCAGAACTTCAGTTCAAGAAAAAGCAGAACACTTGCACATCAGTGATTTTCACATTGATACGCTTTCAATTTAGTTTTTCAATACATCTAAAATAATGCTTCAATTGTTGTGTGGTTGGATAGTTGCATGTTACACCCTCTAATTCTATGCAAAGCTATCCTGAAGAAGCAGTGAGGTTGGCAGACTGATAAGCAACCTTGAACATACAGGGTGAACCTTTTTCTTCCTGCTGAAACTCACATCAGAAGAAATGTATATTCTATATCTTGTCTGCTGCTCAATAAGATTGTGAAGCTCACGCTTTAGCTAACCAGAAAGTGACAACTGGACGTTACCTGTGACTGAGCTGTTGTACTTTTTCCTGAGATTGCAACATTATTCAACAGAAGACTCAAATAAAGGGCTTGCTAAAACAGGGAAAAAAATTTCTTTCAGAATTGCTGCTTCGAATGTAAAATAGAAATCAAAAGGAAGACTGTGCCAGAGGATTTTTTGGAGGACAATACTGAATGCAAAAGTGAAAGGGACAGGGCCATTTAACAGACAAACTTTGCCAGATCTTGAGCAGTCCTGAAAGAGTAGGGGACACATCCCTCCCCTGGTGCATTGCTATGCAGATAGGGCCAAAGAATACATGGATGCATCACAGTTGCTATAGGGATTAAATAAGGCATCTTTATTCTAATAGTAAAAAGTAAGGAAGGGAAGCAGTATATTTTCTAATAACACAGACACCTTGCTTCCTATTTTAGTATTGTGACCTGTTTGCTGTTCAACACTGTTTTGTGTGGAAAATATAAGTGGGAATTGTGTCATTGACTTCAAGGGCCATATTCTGTCTTTGCAGAGAGACGTCATTTCTCCTGATAGTAGCCTGTAAGCTTTCCAATGAGTTTCATTGTTTTAAACTCAGACTAGCCAAAAGTCCCTGCCAGGAACTTCAGCTTACCTGACAACCATTGAACTATGCTTTGTTATCTGACTGCAATGATTTCTGCCATATGCTCAGATTTGCAGTTCAGTGGGGTTTTGGGCCCTTTTTCATTGCCTTGAAATTTGCACCTTCAGAGTCCATGTTGATGTTGTGTTCATGGTTCCTATACAAATAAACACCAAACATTTTTCCTTGGTTTGTAAACATTCCTGTGATTCACAATTAGGCCTTGTGTTGTCAATGTGTCTGCTTCCCTTCCTACTTTGTACATCCTCAGACTAAATTGGCCTTCATCATTACTGTCAACAATCCCTAATGTGATTAGAAGGTTGATAAGATTTCCTACCTTGTTACATTCAGAAAAAAAATAAGACTTTCCTTACTCTTATACTATCTTCTCTTCATTTGTGAATTTCCTGTTTTTTCTACTGAAGAGCTTCTTTAGCCTCCATATAGTTTGGTTGTAATTTGGGTTTTTTTCACCCTTTCTTTCTTTATCAACCTTCTTGTATAAATTATGCCTGACTTGTTCGTGTTGTTTGGAAGCTGGCTTTCTTGATCAGCTGCTTTATTCTTGTCTCACTGCTCAGTTTTTCAGAAAAGCTCACTGTTGGAGGAGATTATTTTCTCCATCCTCTGTGGTTTTGGGGGTTTTCCAGCTTCCCTCTGCTCACAGTCCTTCTTATAGTTTTGCTTGATGAAGAAGAGTTTTGTTTGCTTTCTTCCTTTTTCTTCATTATCTCTTCTCCTAGGGAGGAATCCAGTCAGGTCTGGTACTGTAGTCAGTAACAGGTTCTAAGTCAGGATGCCCAAGACATGCAGAAGCATATATACTATGAAAATAAAACTGTTTTCTAAAAAATTTCTCAAAATTGACAAAAAAGAAATTAGTACTATTTCCATGTGTAGCAGTTGCCATAAAATTCACTCCTAAATAATCTTCTACTGTTTGAGGAAAGGGGACTCTTAACTGGAAAACATGGATAAAACCAGAGAAACAAGACTTGCAAGAGTTTCCACACTAGTATGCTAGTTATTCTCCATAACTGACTGCTGAGTGCTAATCCAGTAATAATCCTTTACACTTACATAGTGTTTTTTCTCTGAGGAGTTCAAAGCATTTTTAAAGCTTCAGCAAAATCAAAGAACAACCCTTTGGAATAAGTTAATACCATTTCGTTCCATACCAGAAATTACTTTTACTTCCAAACCCTTAACAAAACAATTCTGAGAACAATTTTTTTTCCCCTAATTCCTTTACCAAAATAGTAAACTCAGTTCCTGAGGGTTTCATTGAACTTACTTTCACTCTGATTCTCCCTAGAGGTGTCCTGGGACAGATATTTCTCTTAACTGCTATATCACTATCCTATTCAAACAATCCTTTGATGTATACTTAGATAAATGTTCCTATTCTCTAGAAGTCATAGCGGCTCTATGTATCAAATAAATTCCTGTCTGACTAGAGTCAGCTTCACACAGTCGTGTAAAGAAAAAAAAAAAATCAAGCCCTTTATTGGAAAAAATAGACTCAAAATCTTCACTTATATCCCTAGAATGCTGATATGCCAATAACTTTAGTTGGTTTGCATGGTGGTTTATCCTTTTAACATTTTCCTCATAAATTTCAGATTCTTAAAAACAAACACAGGAGTACTCAATGTGTTGAAGCACAGAAAAATATTTTTATAGTAAACCCAAGTAGCTTGTCATACTGCAGTTGTCTTATCTGATAGAAAGATGTAATTTATATACAAATTTAGCCATTGGTTTTATGAAACAATGAACTCAATTTATATTGATTGATTAAGCGCTAAACATATTGTCCATAATTTACAACCTACCCCTCTATCCATTATTCCTCTTTATTCCAACCTAATTTAAATCCTTATTTTTTTGCAGCCATGCCAAAATCTCACCTAGTAAAATGTCTATTCTCTTCTATCTGACCTCCATTTGTCACAATAGAACACTGGTTATGATCATATGGCAAGAATGCATTTTTCTATGACAAATCTCTCTGGTACACGGATTGTTTATTTCTGCGTATTTGTAAAGAATAGACCTTGACTGTCTTCTAGATATTATTGCTGGAAAATATGTACATAATGATTATAATACCAATGAAAAAACTAAGGTAAACAATTTTCTATCACTCACACTTTCTTGTAGTTTAAAAATGGAATAATGACAATCTCTTTCTGCTAGACAGATATCTTGTCTTTCTACTTGCCTTACTTCTCTGCTGACCTAAGATTTTTTAAATGGCTCTCAGTTTTTAAATTACAGAGTAAAGGATGGATGTCCACATTTATTCGTTACTGAAAAGCTCACATTTGTTTCTGAATTTCTCACAGACTTCACGAATCTTATCCTTCTGTACCACTGCCTAGTCATTTGCCCACTTGGCTAAAATTCAGCAAACTTTCTCCTCAAGATGTACTGGACATCTGAAAAATAATTTCTGCCCAAACCTGACTGAAGAATGAATGAAAGGTGAACAGTACCAGTTATTCAGTCACTGGTGAATGTTCTTTCTTGTCCTACTTGATATTTACATGCAGACTCCCCAGGTGACTTGAATAAAAAGTAAGTATTAAACTTCTAACTCATAGGCCTACATACCCTCAACCATACCTGAAAATGTAATGCAGCAGAATCATAGAATTGGAGAAAATACAATGGAAGCATCCAGAAGTTCTCCACCACCATACCTCATAGAAAACTCTCACTCTAGAGATCAGGTAAAGAAAAAATAAATCATATGTGACAGTTGTTTCATATGACTCTTGATGTACTCTTAGAAAGTGCTCAGCCAGGGCAGAAAAAAGTTAAAAATCATGACATTAAGTCAAGAGTAACTGGGCAAGGCTTTCAGGACTACAGAATAAAAATCACTTCTATGCAGAAAGCCAATGCAAGCTCAGCATCCCACTTAAGTACACCTCCTACACAAAGATAATTTTGCCTTTGCAGAAAATATTTATAAAAAGAATTCCTCATTCATCTGTTATTTTCCTCTGAGATGAAGCATCTTTGTTCTGTGCAACTAATCGTTCAGCTTCACAGCTTATTTTTGACACTTTCAACTGTAGCCAATGGCACGTGTTTATCTTCCACCTGCTGCTGTCTCACTCATAATCTCATAGGATCTCAATAATTTATTAACAGGTTATGTTTAGTATTTCAGCTATAATATTCACAGCAAGAAACATGCAATAACCTGCTGTTTTAGAAAGGAGAGACACTGCCCTAACCACAGATACAGAAAATCATAAGGGTAAGAGACATTTTTCAGCATAAATGCCAAAAGATTACATTCTTTAAAGTAGGAAGTTGTGAATTAATTGAAGAATTTTGATTAAAAGACAGGGCAAAAAATTAAAATTTCACAAATACAACATGTAAAACTTTCTTCTTTCTTTTTTCTGTGAATAAGTAGCTTTCAGGTAAAGTTGTTCTGTTTGCGGTGCCCATTAATCATATAATGTATATTGTTTGCGTTTTTTTCATTGTAAGGTACCTTTCCAAATAGATTTATCTTCAAATAAACCTTCAAGAGTTTAACTTAAAAAGTTATTTCACTTTTTCCTGTGGAAAACATAACAGCTTAAAACAATATGAACCATACTTTAGTAAAATCAAGAAATTAATTTTTTCTAATAAAAAAGCATGTATGTCTTCCCATAAATATTTGCAGTCCATTCTTAACAGCATTGTCATCAACATTATTAGTTATAGAATAATTTCACTGTTAATATAGTTTTATTTTATCACTGTATGTGATCATTTTTATCATAAACTCATTATTGTGGGTTCTCAAAACAACTGTTAAATGTAGCTAATTATTCTGTGTCATAACTGTAAACTCATCAGGTCAACCGAATCTTAGGTTCTGTGCCAATGACAATGGCCAGATGCACTTTTCCAGTAAGGCTTAGATTTGTTTACAGACACATTTAAGATCTACACCAATTTGTGCAAATGAGATCCTAAAGATACCATCTGAGGGACACAATGTATGGATAAAATCAGAACACATTTATCCCTTTGATAAATGAGAATGGCTACATACTGTGAATTTTTTTGTGCATTTCATTATCAAGCAATGATATTTAAAAAATTGTATCTCAGATATTCCCAAGAACGTTAACAGTGAGCTGTCCTCAGGTGAGGTTTTCAAAGACCCAATGCCTGACCTCCTACCTGTGTCTCATCCCTTGTTGCTCATAATTTCACTACCTAAAGGACAAAGTTAAATATGGCCCAAGCTGCTATATATTGAACAAGTCAAATGCATAAGGCATACCTTTCCCAATTCCATGTTCTTCTCATAAGAAAGTTGGAAAATGATATGTGAGAAACAATTAACTTCTTACTAAATTTTGATATTAGCCTTGTGCAAGGTGTCCATCTTTTTCACAAAGGTATCTGAGAAAGGTTTTCACTCTTAAGGATGTCCTTCTGTTTCATAAGACAGCCAATTCAACATTTTTAATTAATTAACCCAAGGAACTGTGTTAAGCTAAGATCACTTTGGCACATATCCTCTAAACTTTATTATGTTGCCTTTTTCAAAGGAAAAACCTCATTTTTATGCAGACTACCTCATTAAATGGTTTTCAAACACTTACTGCTGTATGTCACCGACTTTTTCATCCTTTATGCCCTTGTGTTAAAGGAGAACATAGAATTTCAAAGCATGCATCAATACTTTGAATGAATGAGTGACTTAGTGTAATTAGCAGGGGCTGGGTGAAGAGGTTAGACTTTTTTTTTTACTACACTACCAGACAGGCTTTTAGACATGAATTCTCAGAAGTGGGGTTTCAGTTTAATTCCTACTAATTTGCAGTAAATTACCAAAATTTATCTAGAAATTAGACCCCACTGAAAATTTGATATAAAAATTTCATTTCACATTTCTTTGACAAATTGTCTAGTTTAAAGCCTACAAAATATGTTCCTACTTTAGCAATTAAAGTGTAAGTGCAGAATATTTAACAATCAGAAAGAAATTTAATTTCCCTTCTTTTCCCAAATCCTGATTATTCAATACAGCCTTGTTTTCTTTACCTTGACACTTTTTGTGTTTTAACAGGCTGAGTTTATCCTTTTACACAACATATATTTCAGAAGCACAAGTATTAAGCCTGAATTTACAGGAAATTTTAAGTGCAGGCAAATTGTGATGTAAGCTAAGTAACATAATACATTTGAACTATAACAGAGGTAGGTTCACTTTTTTTGATGTTTGTGACATTTCAATACAGAGTTGGTCTTTCAGGCAGTTCCTTTTAACAGCTTCATAGACTTGCTGCTGTTTTCCTCCACACATGCATGCAATAATGGACATCAGAGAGTATATGTCAGGATAACATTTATGTATTTTAGATGTTTGTGACATAATCAAGGTTTTGATCCTCTGCAGAAGAAAATGTAATGAGGTTAACTCTTCCAGCTCTTGATTCTGCTTCTGTCTGTGCCGCTTTTCCCTAGAAAAAGCAATGATGGGAACCAGCAGCAGACAAACAGCATCCCTCCACAGGTAACTGTTGCTCTTTATGTATGACTGATCACAACCTGGAGAACCTACACGTATTTTTCAGTTCTTAGAGGAACCTACTTTATGTTATAACACTCCATATACATTCCCTTGTAACCAAAAAAGTCACTAATCAAATGATTAACCCATCAAAAGATAACATTTGAGAAGCTTTTTGAAGATGTAGACTTAAGTCAACTTCCTAGGTCAGCTTTTTATTTTATAGGTAGCGGTTCAGTCTTAAAGCCTGTGATGTATCTTGAGCTTTCACTAATTTCATTGGGACCCATGAGAGTGTTCAAGCCTTCTGGAGCCCTGTCATTTAAGCTGGTTTCTAAATGCATGATTTAGGCTTTTATATTTAAAAACAACCCACACACAAAAAGATATAAAAGAAAGAAACATCTTTTCTGTACACTGTTGGTTCAGTATCCTTCTGCTACTACCCATCAGTGTAGCAATGTGAGACTTCTTCTTCCTCAGATGACTATCAGTGTCTTCTAGCAGAAAGACTGGATTGCAGGAACATCTGGTGAGGAAAGAACAAGTAACTGAAGGTAGCAGAGGAGAAAGAAAAAAGCTATACTTAATGTTTGTCATTCCAAAGTGCAAACAGGCCATTGTATTTTTCTGTGATGATACAAATCTGAGGCCTCATGTCATACTACCAAAAGCAATATTATTCACTGTCACATAAGCAAGAACCTAGAGAGCTAGTAAACAATTTAATATAATAGTGGTTTGAAAACTCATATTCAGTCTTCAGGTGTCTGTTTGAGTTCCATTGCATTAGGTACCAGGTAAGTAGAAAGCATACTGCTGTTATACCTTGGGAAGTATGCAGTGACCTGCAGTGCAGGACTGAAAAGGAAAAACAATGAGCCTTTTAGTACAGGATAACAGGTTTTGCTTTTTACTTTAGCGATAATTTTCTCCTTTGTCTAAAATCGCATATATAAAAGAACTTTCTCCTACAAATCCTAATGCTGCTTTCTATCTGCATCCCTTATTAATCACTCTCACAAAATTTAATACTTAATGATCCATTTCAAAAGCTGACTGAGTTTGCAATGACATGACATGACATGCTGTTTGGGGGATTTTCATTTGTAGTGGCCTAGCTCTTTGTTAAGTACTTAGAATTAGAAGAGAAGTAGCACCTTAATGACAGACCTTGTGCTAGCAGCTGTTATGCTAGCAGCTTGTAGAGTTAGTTTAGATAAAATAAATGAGTAAAGCTTATTTTTAATAATTACTTAAGGATTTCTGGAATTTTAATTATGCCAGTTAATTGAGCAAGTTAGTTAAATTGCTGAATAGTGATCTATGCAAACAATATTTTACAGATGAAGCAAAGGAAGTTTAGCAGATCATGAAATAAATTAAAAATAAACAGAAAGGCTAAGAAGTCAGTATCAGTACACTTGCAAGGTAAATATTTGAAATAAAAAAGGTGAAAACTTAAAAGTGGGTCAAAATGTAATAGTAGGTAGAAATTTCAGAAGATGTGGACTGAAGCTGGCATTTCAACAGCTTGGCAACTGGACAGAAAAATGCCATCTTACCCCAAGCATTCTGTGCAAGTTTAATCACAGAACAACTAAATAATCACCTTCCTTATCATGAGAGTGAGAAACAGAGATGATGGAGCTGAAGGTCAAAATCACCTTGGATTATAACTTAAATCAATGGGAGCTTTGCACATAGTTCTGTTCTTCGTTCCCATGCACCTAAAACTCGGTGCAAGTTTTGAGTGCCCAAAGAATGCAAGAACAAGATTAATAATGGAGGTACTAAATAGCTATCTGGAAAATGGTCTGGAACAACTACCTTAGCACACAGAAAAAATTGCTGTTGTAATATTGAGCATCTAATGCTCAGAAAACAAATTGTAGAATTAAAGTATTATATAGTATTGGGTTTGGGGTTTGGGGTTTGGTTTTTTTTTTTCATTTTGAGCTTTGAACAATACAACAAAGGGAAAATAAATCATTTTATACTCACATCAAAAAGGCAAAGTTTAACAAGCAATTATAATGAAGATGATCAAAATTAAAAGGAGAGTTCATCGCTCTTCTGTCATACAGATGAAAAGCAGTCAGAATAGAAAGGGTCCCAATTTAAATGCATCAGCAAGATTTTATACAGTGTTCCTTGATAAAGATAGAGATAACATTAGAAAATGTCAAGAACACATATCTCTGGAATGTGTATAAAAATTATATCTGTGTGTTAAGCGGAGATTAGACTTACGTTTCTTTCTGTTTTCTTTGTAAAAAAAACAGATGTAACACCACCAACACATTTTATGAAGTTGTGTGAATTTTGAATTATTTGGTTTGGAAGAAAATGTATTCCCTAGAAAAAATCTATTATCAGTGTTTTCTAAGTTTCTGAATATTTTAATACTTTTCAGTTTAGAAGTACTTTTGTCTTAAAAATGTACTTTAATACCAGAAATATTTGGAGTTATAGATACAAGAACTTAAGTGAAATATTTTCATTTAAATGAACAAAAGGATATAAATTTTCAGGGTACGAATCATGGATATGAGGCAAGTGTGGGTTTTAGCAGAATTAAGGAAAACACACCCCTTTTGTCAGTACAAACAACATGGACAGATTCTTGCTGCAATGCTGAAGAGGCAGCACTATTGGGTTGAGAAAGATACCCAGACACAGGGAGACCAGGTGGGATTCAGAAGAATCCTTCCAACGCTACAGAAAAAGGGTGAAAACATGACAAGATAATTAAGAACAACAGATTGGTCAAAGATTGGTTCTGTGAGAGAGGTTTGGGAATTGTGTGATCACTGAAGGTCTTCAGAGACTCCATGGAGGAGGGGAGGGAAAGGAAAAAAAGGTTTTCACCAGAGTACATGGATTAGCAACCTCTCTGGAATTGAGAATGATCCCTCTGATACCAGATTGAAATGAAATAAAGCAGGCAATAGACTAGGAGAAACTCAAATTACCTCTTCTCTGTTTTTATGCTGAAAGAAAGGTGAAATGGCAGCCAAAGATACCCAAGCAAGCAGAAGCATGAAAAACAAAACATGGAGAAAACACCAAAACCAATGATTGTGCAGATTTTTCACCTAGTGAAAGATCCTTCCTTGGCTGTGGCAGAGTGCTCTGGCCACCAACTCCTGCCTAACCCAAGGAAGCACTTGCTGTCATCCCTGATCTCTTACAAAAGCAAAGAAACATGAAAGTCAGGAGATTCAAGAGATGTCAGTTCCCACCCAGTCTGGAAACAGAACATACTAAAAAACCTCCAACACTTTCCCAGGATGTGACTTTCCCAGCAAACTCCTCTCAAAGGCTTCACACCATGATCCTGTTGCCCACTCTGATGTTTCCTGGATTGTCTGCAGAGGACATGGTATGCCCTAAGTTTAGGACAGACATTTCGCTAATATTTCACAGCTGTGCCTCTTTCCAATAGTTCACTCATACCACACTCTTCTTTTTTGAAGCTTTGACTAGGTTGTACACATCACTTTTTTCTATGTTAGTGTACATACATATACATATATATATATAATAAGACTGAGTGTAGAATTACTGAAAAGAGTATTAGGCATGATGTGGAATTTTGCCTAACTCCACATTTTTTGAATTATAAATCTAAATGATAAGATGTGAGATTTTTTCTTGCGTGTCTTCAGAAAAAAACATGTAACTTAACAGAGCTAATATTTTTATTCAGAATTGGAATTACTGTGTATCGGGTGTTTTCTGACAAACTCTATATTTTATAAATGCCCAACATCTACCCAAGTAACAGGGTGGTGGGCTGACCTTGGCTGGGTGCCAGATGCCCACCACTCTCTTACTCCCCATCCTCAGCAGGAGAGGGAGAAAATAAGGTGAAAAAGCTCATGGGTCAAGAAAATCACAAGGAGATCACTCATTAAACCATCACAGGCAAAAGAAACTTGACTTGGGGAAGATTTATTTAATTTATTGTTAATTAAAAATAGAGTAGGATAGTGAGAAGCAAAATCAAAACTACCCCCCCACTACCAAAACATTGCCACATAAACCCAATGCAATCATTAATGTCATTTCAATGCCCCAAACTGTTAGCCATCACACAAACTGTTATATTTTATCCAAAGTTGAACATTTTTAGTCATGTCATAACATGCTTTATTTCCTACAGTAAGTTAAATTATACAGCTTGGATTCCATTGGTTTTGTTCTATCTTATCATAGAATCACAGCATGGTTTGGGTTGGAAGGGACCTTTAAAGATCGTCTAGTTCAATCCCCTTGCCATTCCAGTGTCTCACCACCTTCATTGCAAAAAATGTCTTCCTTACATCCAATCTAAATCTACCCTCTTTCCATTTAAAGTGTTTGGCCCTTGTTCTGTCACTACAGGCCTTGGTAAAAAGCCTCTCTCCATCTTTCTTGTAAGCCCCTTTATATATTAAAAGGCCATAGTAAGGTCTTCCCAGAGCTTCTCTTCTCCAGGATGAACAACCCCAAATCTCTCAGCCTTTCTTCATAGGAGAGGTGTTCCAGCCCTCTAACCATTTTCATGGCCCTCCTCTGGACCCACTAGAACAGGTCCATGTCTTTCTTCTGCTGGAGACCCCAGACCTGGATGCAGTACTCCAGGTGGGGTCTCATGAGCAGAGTAGAGGAGGAGAATCACCTCCCTCAACCTGCTGGCCTTGCTTTTTTTTTATGCAGCCCAGGATCATCTTCCTCATCCTTCTCACAAACTAATTATTTAATTGGTTGTTTAATTTAATTCTGACTTTTTGTCAATCATCACTGAGATTGAGTAGACTGGTTTTGTGGCTGCTTATCACTGCGCTTCTGGCAAAGTTATAAAACTAAAAAAATCCTCACTTTGATTAATGGTAGCATGTCTGAATGTTTCTGCCTATATAAAACCAAGCTTATATACATAAGCAAATAAAATGACAGTGATATATATTGAAATTTCTGTCCATAAAGATTCCTAAATTTACTTCATAAATTTATATATGGAATAGTAACAATATATATCTGTCTATGAGAAGGAAAAGAAGCCAAAGAATGTAGCAAAATAACTGGGGCAGGAGACTGATAAAAAATGTCAGTGATCACCTGAGCTATTGTGATGTATAGGAAGCATCTCAAAGAGAAGAACATTACCCTCTCACAAAATATATTCATGAGATCTGAAAAATATTAAGTAGACAGGCTTCACAACAATTATCACATAACAGCTTATGCCCATCGTTACTTGTATCATAATAAAACTTTTGGTGCTGAAATGTCTTTTGTTCATTTGAATAGCAGGTATAAGAGGTAAAGCGCAGCGTGTTTTGAATCCTACATACTTTCTGAATCGGTAGTACAGCTTGCTAGGAGACCTTTCCATTCATGTTGATGTTGCAAAAAAAACCCAGATAATAGAACACATTTTCATCGTCTCTTGAGTCTCCCCACCCAGCTCCAGCTCCTGGCACAACCTATTACACACATGAGGACACACTTCTCTCCAATTGTTTTATATCCACCCAATCAATCATTTTCTTGCCTTACAGCAACATGTTCAGTTCAAACATTTTTTTTTTTTTTTTTTCACTGAGGAAAAGCTAACTGTCTAAACAAAAAATATGCATCACTTTCATATCATGTAGGTGCACAACCAAGCAGAGGCAGTGGATATCTCAACATTATTATCAATCACCAGAGACAGAAGGATATAACAGCACACTCCTATGGTCATGAAAAAAGAGGGAAAATGCTTTACGGAAACAATTTCATAGGTTGCTCAGACACATGTTGAAAGAAAAGTACAAAAAGGGATTAACTATTGCAAAACACTTAACCCTTAATGGGAAAGCATGAACACAAAGGAATAGGAAGTAGTTTATGACAGAGTAACCTGATTTTTCTGCACATACCTATTACTGAATACTTGTATCACATGATTTGATATGTGACAATTTTTCTCAGTCTTTTTAACAGGAAGTCTCTGGCAAAAAGAAAAGCCAGAAATGCGTTTCTGAAAGCATCTTATTAATGTAGATTCCTACCTAATTTCATGGGAAATTCAGGTTTTCAAAGAACAATGGAGCTCTGGAGCAGCAATTTCAATATAGCAAGAGTGAAAAAAACCCTACGATATTGAAGACAGGGTTTTACCAGCTCACAAAAAGAGCTCTAAGTCAGCAGCTCTATCACAGAAAAGGGACGGACTGTGTAACATAGCCCATATATTTTGTCCCACGTTTCCTCCCACAGCTACCAAGGCAAATAACAGGGAAGAGGGCACATCAAGCTCTTTCCCTAGCAGGAAGCAGAGGCGCAGGTGGAGTCAGCAGCCAGAACAAGAATATCAAAATTGCTCAGAGTCCTACTGTTCATATGTAGTCTAAGATGCTAATGGTTCCCTAACAGGATTTTTTTTTTTTTTTTTAAAAAAGCAGTCTCAGAGCAACTTTCCTCCCTAGTTACATTCTTTCTTCTCTGATCTGATGTCCTGGATCTTGGCTATTATATGGTCCATTATCCCCTTAGGCCTGAACCTTACATTAATTGGAAAGGAAATTACTTCTATGCAGAGAAAGAAAAAGAGTTTCTGCAGAGCTGTGAAAGCATTCTGCACATTTTTTTCTACATATTACTCTTTTCAGGATGAATGACATTTTTTGTCTCTCCAGAAAAACTCAGATACTTGCAGCTAGGCATATATATCACCTTTAGATAAGTATAGTTTCATAATTATAGATCTAAATGTACGGTTTAAGCAACTTTGCAAGAATATAAAAACTAAAATTTAAGGTATAGTAAGTTCTTAGTGCCAAAGTCATGCTACATGTGAGCAATTTGAGCTGCCTGTCAAGTATTGGTGACAATGAGAGTAAAGTAATATGTAACTCAATAAATCTTTAAGGTTTGCCCTCAGAATAATTTCAAAGCACAGTTCAGAACAGGATTCCATTGAAGGGAATAGCAATTAAATGTAGAAAATGGAGTGGTTCAAAGGGGAAGAAGGATAAGGAGCTTTTTAAGGAGATCTTTGCTTCTCTTCTCTCTCAAGCACCTCATTTGCCAACAGCAGACCATCTCCTGCTTCGTGTTTTTGTACAAAGAGCAACCACCAGCCCCAAAGTTTTGACTGGAGGGATATGATTTAGGCTTTGGCTAGAGATCCCAAAGCTCCATAGTAGGAGAGGAGAAAAAAACCTTTGGGATCACTGTGCTCTTAGGGCAAGATCATTATGACAGAGGAAAGAAGAGAAAACACTTTGTGACCTTGCCTGTGTAAAGCACTGAGACAGAGAGGAAAGAGTGCACAGAGAAACAGTTAATGTTAGAGAACTATATTTCCTGGTGGGATGAGGCTGTTCAGCTCTTAAGGACAGGGACCATGGGCAATAAATGCAGATAAAGAATTACCTCATAACCTGTGTAAAGAGCTCAAGCTGAGGCTGCAGACACAGGAAGCATTGAAGGATGCTTGCAAAAAGACTCTGTGTATCTCTGAAGAAGACAACACAAGGAGTGGGTGGAGAGGCCTGGCAATTATGTGAGGAGTTTAAATGGACAGAGAGAAGCCAAACCTATTTTTTGACTACTGGAGCATGAAGGCGTGGTGGATTACTGCTACAGCATTTGTGAGCACTGTGATGGAACTAATGCTGAGCCAGATGGGCACAGATGGCTTCATACACTTCTCCATTTTCTCTGTCACCACATCCTGGGATGACAGTGAGGGCAGGAGCTGGAGGGTCTCACCCTCTTGTAGTCACTCTGCCTAGAACAGCCTGCCCCTGCCTTCAAACAGGATGTACAAGGCTCATCAGCCAGCAATGATCAACACCAATGGCCCTGCTGCTCTAAGCTGTTCTGCTTGGTGAGGTTTGCCACCTTGCAGCAGACCAACTGAATGTGTGACCCATGATAACCTGTAAGGCCTCACTGAAAGGAGCATGTGCTGTATGACTTGTAAAATGTCTGGGTGATCCACACCTGAAATGGGTAATCAGCATCTGCCGTGAGGCAGAGACACTCACACCCATGCAGGCTGAGAATCATGGATACTTTCCTGGCCTCAATCCTGAACAGTGGAGAACTCAAATTCTTTGGTATCATGTGACCTGTGGACATAGACTGTTGCAGTGTCCATGAAGCTTATCCAGTGCCCTGCAAAGCTTGTAGGGCAAAGGATTAGTAACGTTGGGGGTTCATAAACTGATAGGAGACCTGTAAAGAACACCAGATAGGATCATATATCCCCTGGAAGGCTCCTATGCACTTGTGACTGCTGTTCTGGGAAAAGGCTCACACATCTTCCTTGACTGTGTTGATGAAACCTTGCTATGGGTGACTGATCTCACTCTTCACCCTCAGAACACAGAAGGTCAGCATCATGTTGCACACTGACCTTCTAGATCCTGTGAAAGTTAGAGATTTTTGTGGGACAGCAACCACAGGGCGCCATGGGTATGATATGTCCCAATGGTCACACTGCAGGTAAGTAAAGATGATCCTGTTTTGGTGGACAATGTATTTGCTGTAAGGGGCAATATCGCCCCAGCTGGCTCCAAGCCTTGGCTGTTGAAATAGCCAAAGTATATTTTTAACTCCTCTCCCATCTTTCCAGAACAGTATAAAAGAACATCAACCAGAGATTGCTGGTGAAAATGGTAGCTGCTTTCATGGAAGAGGTGATTACATTAAGAACTATTCTTTCTCATTTGCCTCGAGTCTGAGGTAATAAAATACTTTATTTTCTAGAAATTACTCTCTTTAGTGTTTGACACAGTCTATGGAAATATGATTTCTGATGACATTGCGGTTTTGAACCTAAGTGTATGTAATATATTTTAGAATCAGAACAAGCTATTACAAGTCTAGCTGGATCCCCTGCTTTATACATTTCATATAACCCTTTTTTTCTGCAGTTCATTTGGGTTTGGGTTTTTTTTTTCTTCCTCCCGCCCCACCTCCCCCCCCCCCCCACCCCACCCCCCCGCCCAGTATTCATCCCATGGCATCTACTTGGTACTTAGGATATCTTTTAAGGAATTTACCCAGTCTTGATCTAAAGGATTCAAGTGATGGAATCCCACTGCACTCCCAATGAAAGCTATTGATCAGTTAATGAACGTTGTTATTAAAAACTGTGCAGTTTATTTCTAAAAAAAAAAAATCTAATTTTTTTTCTTTCAAAAGTAGATCCTGTTTTGTTTTGGATTTTTTTTTTGTATAAGATCAAAGTAGACTCTAATACCAAAAAACCTCTTCTGCATGTAGGTATGTAATCACCAAGATCAAGTAACATTTTAACTTTCTCTTTGGTTAACAAAGAGGATTGAAGTTTCTTGTGTCTCTCATTATAAGATTTTTTTTGCCTGACCTCAAATCATTATTGTAGCTTTTTCCTGAATCGTCTAATTTGTTATCATCCTTTTTGAAGATTGTGCGATTTTGTGGTAAGGACCTCATTAATCCCATATTTATTACATCTTTACTCCTACTCAGTATTACTTTGCCTATATTTTGGCATGATTGCTTCTCATAACAGTGCAGAACTCAGCCAGAGTTCTGAAGAGTGCAGAAACTGGCTCTGTGACAAACACAGCACCTTTACCCCACCTAAAAAACCTAGTTTCTTATTTTGCTTTTTTGGTTTTCTTTGCTTAATGTTTTGGTTTGGATTTAGTTTTTTTGAGGGGAGGGATTACATTTTTTAGTCCTTTCTAGCTAAGGCAATTGTAATAAATACAGAAGGAGAAAAACAAGTAAAGGATATCAAGTCTTATTTGCTTTGATGCTTCTTAAAGCACAATCTGACTGAAGTGAAAACATTATCCTTTATCACATAAGCATTTCAATCTTCTCTTAAAAGATACACTAAAAATGTAAATCACATTCTTCTCACCTACCTTTAGTCTTATCAAAGTGCAGTACTCTCATCACAGCAGCACTGCACTGATAACAAAAAAATTGAGCAAAAAAAGGCCACTATCTTTCAAAGTAATTTCCTGATTTTTCTGTCATTGTAGAAAAATGAATGAAACATCATTAGTAAAATATAGCAAAGAAGCACAGTGACAAAACCAAAATGCTTTCTTGAGCAACAGTCCATACCCTGGCAAGAACAATTTAGCTGCGTTTTGTGCAAAGAGAACTAAACTGGGATTTTTTGCTTTATATCAAGAATGTCAAAAAGATTAAAAACTTGATTTGACCCAAGACCTTGAGCAGAAAAGAGTCTCATTTATTCTGTCTTGCCCGGTGTTTCTCTGCTGTTATGTTCTGCCTTTGGGCACTGAGTAAAAATAAGGGAGATTTGTCCACCTGTGTGTCAGCACTGGCACACGGATGACAAGACTGAGAAAACCAAGACCAGAGAGCACACGAGAATGTCTGGTTTGTTTCTTCTTTTAAAGCCCTGTATGACTTTTGCCAATGAATATAGGACATGTTATGTTCATATAAATCATAGGAGGATATGTAGGAAGGGTCTTAAAGTTCAGTTGTTTGCTATTTTAGGTCCTAGGAAACAAATTACTTTTCACTTACAATTCTGGCTGAAGCTTTTCTGTATGACCTGAACTTTTGCTTAGAAGGAGCCCAGGTAAGCAAAAGCTGTCTACTGCTGATAGATAAAATAGAGTATAGGACATAAACATTAATTACACAAGATTGTATAGAACTAATCAACATAGTCTTACTGTAGAATAAGCTTCAGATTTTCCACATAGATATTTAGTCCATCCAGCTAACTAAAAGGCAAAAATGTTCAGCCTGATGAGACAGAAAACCTGCAAACATATTCATTTGTGTTTCAAAAAAGGACCCAGAGAGCCTAACTGAAAGGTGAGAAAATACGATTCACCAGCCAAGTGAAGATCCAGCTATACCTGTGTGAACTAGGCACCCCTTTGGATTACATTTGTAGTTAATAGCATTTCAGTGGGGAAATCATTAGACCTTCACAGACCTTGGCTGTCTCACAGCATGCGTCCCACTCCAACTATCATGAGGCCTGAGTGTAATTTACACTTGTTCATGGAAATTCTTTAAAACATGACTGAGATATTTTTGTAGATAAACACACACACATGCATCTATATAAATGTAAACTAAAAAAGAATGTACTGCGTGGCTCTTGTTTTAACTGTTGTATACATTTCTAGCACTTTCTAATTAGTGACAAAAGAAATAAAATAATAATAAAAATAATAACTTATAAATATGTATAACTGTATGCAATATATAATAGATAATACCATAAATGATAAAATAATAACTAACAACAGGACAATAATAAAATAAGGTAAAATAAATTTCTGAAGTCCTAACTTTCAGTTTTTAAAGTATTTTATTATTTTGTAGCATGTAACAGAATACATAAGAATTCAGAATTGCTTCTAGATTTTTAGAGTAATTGAAAAGAATGCAATTAAATGGGTGAAAATACCTTTTAAGGAATCTAACATTGTCTCTTTATTTCATTTGTGTTTTTCAGCCTCTTCTGTGATGGAAAGATCACCCCTAAAAGGAGGCCACTGAAACAAGCATGTATGACTGTGTAGCTGTGTTATACTAAATAACAACTTTCTGTTAGGTTCAGAATCCTGCAAAGCTCACAGTAAAATATTCATTTGACTCTTGGAATTGATAATGTTTGACATGTTCAAGAACTGGTGTTCAATAAATACTCCAGTTAGGTGTTTTTAGGCAAAACTGAAGATTATATTTCTCCTTGTGCTGAGAAGTAGCTCACCTATTTTGAGTACTCTAAGAATAATGTTTATCCTCTATATACCAAGAGGACAGACAATAGCCATACTTAGCAGAAAAACACTTTGTTCCCCAAAAGATCTTGAAAGAGGACAAAAGGACTATGTAGCCACTGTTATGGTGCGAGAAGGAAGAGCTGAGAGACAGTAGCAGTTTTATCCTTTTAGCATTGCACCTTGCGGGTCAAGGTAAGATGAGTTGAAGACAGAAAACAGGGAATCACTTCATGAGTAATTCAGTGTTAATACCAACAGCACATCTGTGACTGGACCACAGGTTTTACAATTCAGTGTGTAAAGTGACACACAACAGTTTAGTTGTCTAAATAAAATTGCAGGTTGCATTTCACGGAGTTCTTCCAAAGTAGCTTATGCTCAGAATGGCAAATGCTAACTACTTTTGTTAGATATTTTATAAGACAATCCTGGAGCAGTTCAAATAAGCAGGAATTCAGTCACTGATCTCACTTGAGTTTGGACACACCTTTTAATATTTTAAGGTGAAAAAGGGAGTGCAGTCCCTGTAAATGAGTAGAAACAAATCATCTTCAAATAGACCATTATTAGGGTTTAACTGCTTAATTGACTAGAGTGATCTTAACCACAAGGACAATTGATACTATAAAAGAAGGAAAATACATTAGAAGAGTAACTGTAAAATATAGAGAAGGCATTATGGAGTTCACAGAAGATTAAGAATTCACCATGGCTGATGCAGAAGCCTAGAAATGACAAGGATATTACAGGCAGTGTGGGAGGGACTATTCCTTCATCTGTTGCCAAAGTTGGGAAAAAAAAGAAAGAAGCAGTTCTACTTTAGTTCATCTTTATATGAACAAACATTAAAAGATCATGAGGTGCATGTGGAAAAGGGAATCCATAAATAAAATCGCAACAAGCAACACACATTTTTTTAAAAGTAAATCAGCTAAAAAAAACCCAGTTAAATTAAAATTTGTTCATAATCTGTTTAATTAAAAATAGAGGGATTTCTGACATCTACCTTCGCTTTGTAGAAGCATGAGGGAACCTTGATTTGGGGGAATAGCAGAATACAAATCAACATCCATTTGCAAGTCTCATTGCTTGCCACATCAGATAATACAGGAAATTCATACCTGTACCCGTAATATCCAAAATGAAAGCATAATCAAATGAATTTTTAAAAAAAATAATTAAAGCAGCCTAAAACTATTATAATTTCATTACCTTACAGAATTTTGTGGAAAGGATTCCCTGATACCTTAAACATTTGATCTTGTCAGTAGTTGCAACTGAGATTGTGCTCTCATACATTTTATTTTTCTTAGATCATTAGGGAAGTCTGTGAAGTATGGTGATCCATCATCATATGAGTGTTTTATTCACTGTCAGTCTATTGTTAATGGAAAATTTATTAAAGAAATCTAGCACAGACATGAACAGAAATCTCCAGACACAAAAATAATTCTACACAGAAATGCATATTACACATAGGTGTATATATATATTATGTAATACATACTTAAACATTATATAAAAGAGAGAAATTGTATGATACTTATAAAAAATTTATTGTTTACATGTTCCACCCACCCCCTATATATGCACATATGCTTACATGCACAAATTGGAGAGCTGTTGTCTGTGAATGCAACATACTGGAAAACAGGAAAATGTATTACAGATAGTTGCAGCCACAAAAGCTGGAGAGTCTTATCCAGTGAAGCAGGACTAGGCACAAATTATCAGATTTCCTGGAACACAAACAAGCTGCTGGGCTTATTCCAGACTCTCTTTTAAAATATGTTTTTCCATTTCTTCCTGTATCTGATCTCTATTGCATTTCTGTTTAGAAATTCAGCTGCATATATCTTAACCTTGGCTGGCCCAGTATCATTCTGAGGACTGGTTCATTAAGGAGAGTGAGAATATATCTATTCTCACATAACGGATTCTTGCAGATTGAATACTCATCTATATGAGTAAATCTTTGTATACTTTAGCACATTAGCATGACTGAATAGACAGAGGAGTAGATTTGGTGTATTAAAAGTTGTTGAAATACCATACAGGAGGAACAGTGATAGTCTTTACAGTAACCTTTCAGGAAATATAATTTTTTTCCAGATCACAGATTACAATCAGGAAGTTAGGAAGAAAATATAATGGAGCACTGGAAAAGGCAAGAGTACCTTTAAGTATTATAGGAATTAAGTGATACCCTGTGGTAGCTCTGAGCAATATTGTTGCTCTGCTTAAAAATAATATAATCTAAAGCAAAACATTCCAGAATTCCATACTGGGCTGCAGAAAAAATACTAGCCTACAACAATCAAAAATTTTTGAGGCAGAGAAATGTGCACTTGCAGTAGATTTCATCTTTTTAAAAGAAGAAAAAAATAGCTTTCCACAGGGCTGTTATGTCTGAATTATTCCTTGGAAGTTGCAAAGAATGGTTCTAGACATAGAATTACTTTAATGCTTCATAGACTCTGGCATCCTAGCTCTGTACCTTCTATCATCTTCTAAATCTCATCTACATCCTAAAGAAGGTGTTTATCTCTACAAAACACCAAAGCTGAAAATAGAAGAGTCTACCACAACAGAGACATTTCAAGAAACTGTGTGAACATAGAAAGGGAAAAAGGGCTAGGTTGCAGGGTGACTTAGAGAATGAGCTAAAATGCTTCTTTTTGGTGTAGTATTAGAAAGTAAAGATTAATTAGTGTTTGGCAGACTCAGTACAGGTTTCAGGAGTAACTCTGGAAAAATACAATTTTTGCCTTTGGTTATTCAAAGTCATTTACATGCAGAATTAAATACTTGCTCTTTTAAAGGACCTTCTTGTAATTCCAGTAGTGCTTGGAATGAATACCGCCATCAAATCTAGTGATTTCTCATGCAAGCTTGTGCACTGTCATAATACGTATTTCCCTTAGTTTCGCCCAAAACACCTGTATAATAGAAGTTATTACAGTTATTCAAACATAAATCCTGAACAGTATTTGCTGATGAAAACATTTTTAATATATTTTAAATTATATAATATATATGTTTATGTACGTATATAATAATATAAAATACATACAAAATATATATACGTATATATAATTGCTCTTATTGGGTCAGTTTTTCAGAGTTTTGTTGCTTTTGCTCAGATTTGGCAGACTGTCTTCCATTTGAGTGCAAACTAATCACAGCACCTTGTTGCAGAAATGGCTAAACTGTGGCTTATGAGTGGCATATGCAATTTCCTGAGCAGCTCTGGTGCATCTTTCAAAGTAAAATTCAGAGCAAAATTTATCTAGCTTACCTTACCCATCAGATCCCCATTATAAAACATGCTAACACTTTATTGGGTTTGGATGAGAAATTTAAGTTGGATTTCAAGAACTGTGGGGCCTGGATGCTCAGTTAGGCAGGGCTGTCAAGCCTTTCATCTTTATAGTCAGGACTTAAAAGCCTATAAGCATTGCCCTGGGGAAAGAGTAATGTTTCTGTCATAAGGTACTATTCACACCCTGGGGTTTTTGTGTGTACAATTTTACACTGTAGAACTTGCTCAGCAGACACTAAGACCAGCAAAATAGGTGACATTAAGGCACCATTGTTTTATATTTTCAGTGCTGTACACCAGGTGAGAGGCAACTATTAATATTCATTCCACAGCTAAACTCATAATATTTGGATATCAACCCATTATAATCCCATTGCCTTCAGCAGGACTATATGATTCAAATTAGTTTATCATGCTGTCTACATAAGAAGGCACTTCTTAAACTCCATCTAAACTCTTTTCCTGGTGAAAACTGATGCTCTGACATCCATTCACAGGACGATTCAAGCATCAGACATATGGCAGGATCAAGTTCTTTGACTAGCAGTAAAATTGTATTTATCTGTATTATTGTTAATATTTTACTACTAAGCACTGAGCCAATTCATCATGTGACATATGCCCTCTTGGGCTAAGCTGGTAATTTAGATTAATTAAATGAAACTTCCTGGGTGAGAAGAAGGATACAATAGAAGAAATTCCCTCACGCATCATATGGTGCCTAGAGTCTGGTTGATATATTATTAGAAAAATATAAAGCCAACATAAATCAATGCATGATGTACGGTAAACTACAATTATTTTCTTGCTTTTATCTAAATTATATTTCAGAAGACCAAATTAAAATCTTATAAAATTATAGACCAGTCATAAAGTAGAGATATTTATTAAAATATTTACTTATGTATCAAATTTTAATTTTATTCAGTATCTTTTGTAGACAGTATTCTTTTTTTTTTTTTTGGTCACAGAAAGAATAATAAGGATGTTACAGAATACAAGAACTTTTCTATGATTTCTTGGAAGAAATCCAAATAAAAACTTGCAAATTTTTGTAAGCATATGACTGTAATGACATGAAATTTAAAATAGTAGTGGCCATTTTGTTTCCTCTCTGTATTGGCTTTGTGTGGCAAGGTTTTGGTAGCAGGGAGGGTTACAGGGGCGGCTTATGTAAGAAGCTGCTGGAAGCTTCTCCTGTGTTCAAGAGAGAGCCAATACCAGCTGGGTCTAAGACGGACCCACCGCCGGCCAAGGCCGAGCCAATCAGCAATAGTGGTAACGCCTCTGTGATAACATTTTTAAGAAGGAAAAAAAGTTGGGACAGACGAAAACAGCAGCTGGAGAGAGGAGTGAGAATATGTAAGAGAAACAACCCTGCAGACACCAAGGTCAGTGAAGAAGGAGGGTGAGGAGATGCTCCAGGCACCGGAGCAGAGATTCCCCTGCAGCCCATGGGGAAGACCATGGTGAGGCAGGCTGTTGCCCTGCAGCCCATGGAGGTCCATGGTGGAGCAGATATCCACCTGCAGCCCATGGAGGACCCCACGCCGGAGCAGGTGGGTGCCCAAAGGAGGCTGTGACCCCCTGGGAAGCCCGTGCTGGAGCAGGTTCCTGGCAGGACCTGCGGATCTGTGGAGAGGAGCCCACGGAGCAGGCTTTCTGGCAGGACTTGTGACCCCGTGGGGGACCCACGCTGGAGCAGTCTGTGCCTGAAGGACTGCACACCGTGGGAAGGACCCATGCTGGAGCAGTTCGTGAAGAACTGCAGCCCCTGGGAAGGACCCACATTGGAGAAGTTCGTGGAGGACTGTCTCCTGTGGGTGGGACCCCACGATGGAGCAGGGGAAGAGTGTGCGGAGTCCTGCCCCTGAGGAGGATGAAGCAGCAGAGACAACATGGGATGAACTGACCTTAACACTCATTCCCCATCCCCCTCTGCTGCCGGCAGGGGTAGGTAGAGAATCTGGGAGTGAAGCTGTGCCCAGGAAGAAGGTAGGGGTGGGGGGAAGGTGTTTTAAGATTTTGGTTTATTTCTCATTACCCTACTCTTGTTGATTTGTAATAAATTGAGTTCATTTTCCCCAAGTTTGAGTCTGTTTTGCCTGTGACGGTAAGTGGTGAGTGATCTCTCTCCTGTCCTTATCTCGACCCACAAGCTCTTTGTTATATTTTCTCTCCCCTGTCCCGCTGAGGAGGGGGAGTGATAGAATGACTTTGGTGGACACCTGGCATCCAGCCAGGGTCAACCCATCACACTCTCAAAATGTAATTTGTCACAGAACCTAGTGGTAGTGGTTGGTGAAGTGAATCAGCAGAAGAAATATTTTTGAAAGTGTAAAGAAAACAAGTGAATATTTTGGTAACAGTGCCAACACATACACACACAAAAAAAGAGTGTATTGTCAAGGCAGACTGAATTCAGTTGTATGTCTGTACTCTAATTTCAGCCTCATCACTTCCAATGAACAGTTCTCTCTCCTACACTCCTTTAAACTGTGAAGTGCTCCTTAACTCTTTTGACATATGATATGACATATACCTTAGTAACTTCTTTCTTAATATTTTACAGAGAGGTCACTTTTAAGGAACTCATAGGAACGTAGGAAATAAACCTGGAAGGTGTCATCACCCTGAGACAGCACTTCAAATACAGAAGTGGCAGAGAAGGGAAAGGGAGAAAAGGAAGAGGATGCATGTAAAATGGTCGTGGAAATTAAAAGCATCTGTGAAAAAAAGTACTCCTTATTCTTGTTTTCACACGATAAAGCCCATGTTGTTCTTGTCTCCATCTAATAAATATTTATTTCTCATAAATTTGCCATGATCTGTCTAACAATCTGCTTCTTGCTCTTCTGTTCTTCTTGGAAGGCGACTCTAATTCCATGCTGATTAACACTGGAAACTGTCTCCTAAACGGTACCCCACACTTGTTCAGGGACATTTTACACCAACATTTACACTGATACTACCATTAGGCTTATGCAGCTCTTCTCCCACCTCCCAGACAATGGTATTTCCTAACCTTTCGAGACGTGTGATCAAATCCACTTAGCTTGCTGAGTAATATTCATTTCCAAACCCCAAAAAGTTAATTAAAAACCTTAGGAGCCTGTCATTCACAGGCAAGGACAACACAACCTGCAGTTTGAACCTCTATTCTGTTTAATATTTAAGCAAAACATTGTCTCTTTGAGAAAGACAAATGTCATGAAGGACATTTGTCTTTCACCAGTAATTTTTATCTTTGAACTGGATTTATCTAATCTATTTTGATCCAAAGACTGCACCATGTCCTCAGCCAAAATCAATCTAAACACCAGCGATAGTGCACAGACAGAAGGTTACATCCTTCAAACTTCCTTCATGTGGAAATAGCATTTTAGCCAATAGGAGTTCAAGACATAGCCTGAGATTTTCAGAAGCACTGTGCCCTATCCCAGCTCTGGTCCCATCTACAGCCAGGGATACAGCACGACTTGTGACATGATAACATCCTATGATACTAGATATTCTTCACATAGACCCAGTTTCTGCTTCCATGAACTTTGTTATGATGTACATAAGACAACCTATTTCTCCAACAGTTTGCTTTCCCACTTGCCCTTTCCTAGTAGTAATTCTTAGAGAGAAAGGATGAGGGCATTGTTTTGGGATATCTCTCAGAAAGTCAACTTGTGTTTCTTCAGGTTGCTATGTAAACAGTAAAACCAAATAGAACATGTTCTCACTCATGCCTTGTGCTTCCTGTAGTCCTTTGTGATATACAATATGGTCATATTAACACCTACAATGTAAGACATGGCAAGCAGGCAGATCTGAGGAAAATATACCTTGAGAATAATATTTGTTGGAAAACTGGGATTCATTTGGCTGTAAGTTCATAGACCCAAACCATGTCTGAAACACAACATAGGTGCTATGACAGCACAGAAGATCAGTTCAAGGCATGGCACACTTTACTTCTACATTAGTCCTAAAACGAAGTGGTTTAGGCTAAGACTTTATGTCGGCCCTCCATCTAAAGGGACATTTCACTTATAGTCTATAACACTGACATTCAGTTTCCAGAAACATGTTGTAATCTGTCAAAATCTGTTTTGGGGTTTTTTTTTACAGCTTTAGATGTCTTTTTCACATATTGTGAGACACATTTCTATATTGGTTGGACAGAAGATACAACTGGCACTGGGAAATTTACATAATCTCCTCCACAAGTCTTGGAATATCTAGTGTTTTTCACAGTACCCCAACTCTAGAAATTAGTAGAAATGTGTCTAAGATCATGTCTTAAATCCTTAGGGATTAGATGAAAGATTGAACACGTGAGTTGAGGCTGAAAATACAGAAGGCTAATAAAGAACACTCAAAGAACAATTTTTTCCTTGTCCTTCTTTTGAACTTTTGAACTTTATGCTGACCAACGCTTTTTGAAGCTTTAGAACCGGCAAACCTGTACCACTTCACAACATCACAAATATTTTGGACATGGGCTATGTATGATTAGTTATCATAACTTCAGCAAACATCAGGATATATACTTTTTATTTGTAAGGAAAATGTGAGCCTTTGTACTCTGAACAAAGCTCAACTATGATGTACAGCTTTTGGTGATATTAAGTTTTGTTTCAGAAGAGTCCCAAGAGCTACCTCCACAACATATTGTGATCATAAGATTATCAGACGGGAGTAGAAATGTTGTGAATTATTCATTGCAATCATAATGATTCAATGTAGATGGTAGTTAGGAAGACTGCCAGATCACTTTATGATATTTTGGGCCATAACCTGTTCTATGCCACTTGTTCCTAGCACCTATGATTAAGACAGTGTCCTGAAAGCTGGAGGGTTCCAATTAAAGTATATTGCACTTCAGCAATCTTTGGTGGCATATATTCCCCTGAGGTTATTGCAAATTACAGCACTAATTTTATTGCAACTCTCAAGGCTGCCCAACTACACAAGCAATTTCCTGTTCTCTTCTCAGTTGCAGAAATAAACTGTTTCTTTTCATGTGAAAAGTGAGAGGGATTAATCCTATCTCTCAGAAGAACCATAATGGAAGAAACAAGCCAGATGTTCATCTGCTGTAGAGCACTGGAGTTTGGCAGCTACTTCAGGCAGCGAGGAAGGGTGACAGCTACAGAGTGCGTTACTGGGAGGGATGATGCCATTGGCTGGGTTCTCCCAGAGTCTTGATGTGAATGGTTACATATGCCTCTACAGTCTAATGTCTTACTGTATACTCACTGCACTGGGCTGCTGCTGCAAAAAAAAGGGAATGTAGGATAGATAGATATAACATACCAATGCTTCCATTTACTTTGCAAAGGTACACAGGCATCACTACCATTAAACAGAGACTCAACTTCTAAATAGAAAAAAGTGCATGAAATGGCAAGAAATTAAATGGAGGAAATGAAAATGGAAAGAAATGCATGACTCCACCAATAATTCATAACCCTTTCAACTTATGATGTCCCATAGTATCACCCTCTCCACATATTTCACTTGTATAAATAAATCAAACACCAAATAAATGAATTATAAACATACTTGAAATAATACATTTACTACCCTAATGGCTTTTGAACTCAAGAAATTTAATTACTTTCCTATACACTGAAGGACAGCAGAGTGATAATCAGGAGTGAGCACCTCAGCTGTAAGCTCCTGTTACAGCTCCAATTTACCAAGTAATGAAAACATTAAATTCTGAGTAATCAGTGTAGATTTTATACATAAATCCTTTCTTCATACCCTCTTCTTTCAGAGATACAACTTAGGGTCTAAAACAACTAAATGAAGATGTTGATTTTTATAGCTGCAAAAAGTGAAAGTCAGAATTGTGAGTGCTGCAGACATCAAGCCATCTGATCACTCCTTTTTATAAGCTGTTTCAGTGGCCAGAGAGAGAACATTAGTTCTATAATAAGAGAGACCATTTATGGTCTAAACCCACAAACCTCCCGGTCAGCAAAAACTGGAAAAAAACTTTAAGAATGAGCCTTGTATATTTAATTTGTATTTTAGTTGACTAATTTGCATATTTGATCACATATGCTTTGTATATTTAATTGCAAAAATATGCTAGCAAATGAAGATCTGCACTTATTATGCTAGGTATAAAACTAGTGCTTATTCTCCTGCCATTAGACTGGCACCAGAGTTCATTACTCTCAACTGTTGACAGAAGATTACTGAAACTGAGGTTCTCGCTGCCTATCACTGACAATGAAAAGAACATTTCATCTTGAACTGCTATCAATAGAAGTACCACAATGTTAGCTACAATACTGCAGCAGCTTAGGCTGGGAAAAGGTATTTATACTGTCTAATCAGTTTCATCACACCATATCTAGGAGCAAAGCCTAGAAGAAATCTTATTTATGATGTTAGGTCGTTCTGTTTCTGTATCACAGAAGCTAAACATGAAAGAGATTTAAAAGAGCAGAAAGCATTTTAAATTTGATGTTGTGTAAAATTACAAATGAAGTAAACTGTTCTGAATTAAAATAGCTTATTTGCATCCTGTGCTGAAGTTTACAATGAGCACTTAGATGGGATAGAGAAATATGGAGATCTGACACCCAGAGAGAATATCAAAAGCAGATTGCCTTTGGGGGACTGCTTCCCTGACGTCCTTATTTTCATAGCAGAAAAAATTATACTCTATGATATTCCCTTGTGGAATGCAATCTTTCAGCCAGTGTGGCCAACCAATATAAGAAAAGAGATACCAACATGCCATTTTCATGCAGATTTACTGCATTTCTATTTGCAGCATAAAATACAGTATAAAATCAACCACTTTCTGCTGCATACAATGTTGCTTAAAAGTAATGTTGAGGGTTAAACTAGTGGATGCGGCAAGGGGAGAGCATTTGTATATTTTATGGTTTTTATCTTCCAAACTTCCAAATATCCTGCATTAGTATGACTTATTTTGTAGCCAGGGAAAGTCTAATGTGATTCCTTCAGATGCTAGTCAGCTTCAGTCCTGTATAAGGGGTCACTTAAGAGGAATAAAAACCACAATATCCTCTGGAAATCTGACTGTACTGTGTCTTTACTACATTACAAGACAGTTTTGTTCTTCTAACAAAGAATATGGCTCATTAATCAAACCCTAGTGTTTTCTTCTTGGAGAGTCATATAAGCTTGCAAATTCCATCTGTATTACTAATAAGTATGATTTGTTTAACTAGAAGATCTTTGTTTAATCAAATTATCCACCCTCTGCAGTATCGGTGCTGGCATACTGTAATACTATAATTACTTTTAATGAGTTTTCTATTTCATGGAGGGAGGGGAGCTTGATTTTAAAAATCCATTGCATATTTTATCTCATACTACTAATTGCTATTTAGGAAGAAAGTATGATAAGATGATTTATTAATGGAAAGAAACATATTGAAAAATTAGGGGACACCAATTAGTACAGTAAAAAGTAATGAAAGAAATTAGAAGACAGATTTTACATATACTTTGTTGCACCAGGAGTCATTATAACAATATGCAGATGGATTATTTGGTTAAATCAGAGGAATGTGGATAAAATATCCAGGAAGAGCAGATTACATAAAGCTACTGCCGTGCTAGAATGATCTTTTTAAGCTTTCTAACAAATGTAAGTTTCTGTCACAAAATGATATGCTACGAAATTAAAATCTCTAACTACAAGTAATAGAAAGAAATCTTTAGAAGTAAATTCACAAGTAAAACAAAAGTGATGAGACACATACGCAGAGGCTGCACCAATATTATTCCTGGATTTACTAGCCCATCTGCCTCTAAAGATTTGTCTCTTCAACTCAATTGCATTAATGTGAACCAGGCTTTAGAAAAAGAATTAGTATTAAGCTGCCAAAAAAGACTCAAAACAAACAAACAAAACCATTATAGAAATCAAAGTACATGTAGGATAACAGTCTTATCAACAATAAAATATATGTAACTAAAATCCTACCTCGGCCACAGCTTCTTTCAAGTGTTACATTCAGTTTTTATTGCCCTGAAAGGAAACAAACAGATGATTTTTTCTTCTCGTCATGTTTAAGAAGCAGATCCTTTAAGCCTGAAAATTATATTATCCTCTTGTGCTGATTCTGTACAGACTTTATAGTCTATGTCTTGCAAAGTCTTTGTTCATACACTGGGTGATTCTCTGGTGCAGTAGTCCTGTACTCAATGTCCAAATCAAACTAGCACTTCCACCAAAGTTCAGTGAGTTCACTGTACATTAAAATTGACATATCCTTGTAGATTTGGAGGACATATTTAATCAAAAAAAGTTAGCAGGACAGTCTGGATTTTATGTAGAATAGAATGCCTCAAAATATCTTCCATTTTGTTCTTCCCCTTGAGGGATTGGGCTTTTAGATATTCATTATAGAGTTGACATAATTGGTGAACAAATTGGAAGCTGCAAGACTGTGCATCAGATGAACATCCCAGAACCTGGGAAGGTCTTCAGTGACTAGCAAAACTCTGGTATTAACTTCTCATCTGAGAGGCAGAAAAGGGGGGAGAGGCATAACCATTTAAATTTTTTTTAATTTTTTTTTTGCAAAGGGAGAAAAAAAAGGCAAAATACCTTTGCAATACTATTCTGGTGGTGCTATTTGATCTATGCATATCAGAGTAGCTTTGTATGTTGAAGTTCATGAGCTATTTTAAATTCCAGCATGGTCCCTGGACCATGACAATGTAAAATTCCTGTAGATGGAGGACACACTGGACAGAACATTCTCCCGGACACACAAAAAAGGACAAAAGTAGCACTGCTTTACAGCTTAGTTTTAAAGAACCCTTAGTTTACATTCAGATTAAAATGGCTTGTAGCTGTCTGTACATTTTGTGAATTTTTTCCCACTCTTAGTAGGTTCACGACTTCTTTCTTTTTCTTAAATTGCAGGCAGAAGAACTGTGAGAACACTTTAAAAATGTGCAGCTCTCAAAGGATACTTACTCTTGTAGGTTGACTTAACTCTACATAAATAATGACAATTCATGTCAAGTGCTCGGATTTTGAAATAAGGCTTTTGATAAGCATGTAGTTTCCAATTAATTCTCTTAACTAGCTGATATTTTAACTTCATATATTTTTTTCAGGGGAATATTGGCACAGAATAAAATGTGAATTATTTTTCATTTGGATCTATGCCTAAGGTCATCATCTCTAATTCCGTAATTAGGGGCATGATGGAGGAGGTGAAAATCAAATAGAAAACAGGACACTTAAATTACTACATTAAGGCAATAAATACAGTATTTCAGTGAAAGAGAGAAAGAGCCTATTTCTGTCCTTAATGATGCCTAGAACCTCTGGAGAACCTTTACCAGGTCTGGTTCGAGAGACATAGTAAAACGCACTAAGTATCAGAGAGGACACCCTTGTAGAAATAGTAACTCATTGCAAGCAATTCAGGCAAAGCAATTCAGCCATAAAAATTTATAGCAGTCTGAGGAAATGTATTAGTGTGCAGAAAACCACTTGAAATTAAAGTTTCCAGTAGTAAAAATAAAGTAGTGCAATCAATTAATGTGCTCTGCATCTAGTCCTTGCAGCTTGCTTTTATTCATTTGATGTGATGAATGATACTGCATTTGCTGAACATTATGATGTAGATGCTTTTCTCCTTGAGGAATGTTGGGTGGTTAGCACACCTTGGCCAAAGCTACATCCAACCTATTTGATGAGATTCATGGCGATAATTTATTGTCTTGGTTATTATAGTAGTAAATAAGATCTTCGTGATTATTACCCTTTTTTTCCTAGATGAAGCCATGGTGGTTGTTTCGCAGTTCTTGCTCAATGCTCTAAACCTAAAATAAATAAGTAAATAAATAGATAAACCTGTTAAATTAACTGCTAAAATCCTTCAACTCCTAGGAATTATCTCTATGAATCTGACATTTTTCTCTGGGTAACTCTAACCTAAACTGTACATTTTTCTCTTGAATCATCTGTGGCACATGCAGAGATGGTGGCAGCCAGCTCACAGCAAGAGAATAATCCCACTCAGCACAGTGCAACATGACGCAGACAACTGCTGGGCTTCCCAGAAGCAGCCAGACAATGTGGTTATACTGTTCCTGGTACCAAAGCTCGTTCATTTTTCACTAGCTTAACTGTCTTTGAATGGCTTTGCTTTGCTCATTGCAGACTGTGCAAGTTCTTCAAAAAATCAATGCGTATATAGAGTTGAATAATAATCAGATATAGTGGAAATCGGTTTGCTGAATAGCTGCCTTTTAGGAATTCTTGACTAAACAGAATGAGTTGGCAGGTCATTTAACCTCTTTCTGCTGGAGTTTCCTGTACAAAGCAGGGATAATGACAGAGTTGTTGTAAGGTTTTCTTTCATTAATGATTCCAGAATGTTTTAAAAACTCAAAGTGAAAAATTTTGTTAGCAATGTAACTTATAATAATTAAGACTCATTTCAGAGTCAGTTTAGGCTGTACAAGGATTCCTCACATTTTTATGACCCATCTGTAGCAAATTAATGGTGAGTGAAAGGAAAAGAAAACTATTAGGATGAGTACCTTTTTGCCTCAGTGTGAGAAACCCAAGTATTCTCTTCTGTAATTACTGTTAAAGAAATACCTATTAAGGAACTCTTCTGATATCACATCTTCTCAGGATTTTATCAAGCCAATTTACAATCTACCTTTCAACAATAGTCCTTATATTATTTTATATCCAAATGGTAGTCCAGCTCTATCCATTTTAATAGACATTAAACTCAGCCTATAGAGTTAATTAACTTTTACAATATTTAGAAATTAGTTTAGACATTCTCAGACCTTGAAGTCAGAGACATTAGCCAAGCCAAATGATTTTACAGGCAGCTTGGTTAATAGGGCTATAATCTAGCCATAACAGCCTCGTTGGCCATGGGCCAAGGTAAGCATTTTTAATATGCCTCCTTCTTCTGGTTATAGCTGACTCGGAACCTTGGAAGGAAAAAGTCCCTCAAACTTAGAGGAGCAAAGACATGACAGTGAGAATCTGGATTTATTTATTTTGCAAATGTCCTTGTATTTTTCTGTGGCCTTGTATGAAAATTTTACATTAAGGAACTTTTGTCAATTTGAGAGACAGCACTCTTTTGTGAATTAAAACCTCTTTATATATTTGGCAGTAACTCCTAAATTACTTAAGATGTCTGCTTCATTATTTGAAGTTTTCAGGTGTTAAATGTAGGGTATGATAAATGAACAGGACAAAAGGTAATGGACACAAATTAAAAAAACATGAAATTCCATCTGAAAAGAAAAAAACTTACTGTGAGGGTGGTCAAACACTGGCACAGCTTGCCCAGAGAGATTGTAGATTCTCCATCCGTGGAGATATTCAAAGCCAACTGTTCCAGCTGTCCCTGCTTGAGCAGGGGGTTTGACTAGATGACCTCAAGAGGTGTCTTCCAACTTCAGTTGATTCGCTGTTAAAAACAGGATTGGACTGGTTTTGTTTAAAAATAACACTGAAACAGTACTTTTTATGTAACTGAATAACAGGAATTAAAAAACAGACTGAAACACAGAAACTCTCTCTATGCCTGAAATCCACATTTTTAATCTAGGGATGTCTTTCTCAGACATAAAGGTAGGCAAACTCCAATATAAATTAGGCACTTAGTAGCTGGATATGTCTATATAGTATTTCCCAAGAAGCACAGAGTTGTCCAATACTCATATTGCTTAGGTGTGAATTGACACTTCAGTGCTAGCTTTAAGCCAACTTCAGTATTCTCAGCTTTACATTCAGAATACAAAAGGGGGGGGGGGGGAAGTGCTAGGCCTGAACCACTTCCTTTGCACGATTTCAAGCACAGGTGTGTCTGCATGTATTGGGTTACATGGCAAGGTTTTGGTAGCAGGCGGGCTGGAGGGGTGGCCTCTGTGAGAAGACACCAGGGGCAGCCCCTGGGTTGGACACAGCTAGTTCCAGCCAACTCAAAACAGACCCACCGCTGGCCAAAGTTGAGCCCATCAGCAACTCTGGTGGCACTTCTGTAATAAAATATTTATGAAAGGGTACAAACCACTTCATGGCAGCTGTGAAAGAGAGGAGTGAGAAAAATGTGAGAGAAACAGCCCTGCAGACACCAAGGTTGGTGAAGAAGGAGGGGAGGAGGTGCTCCAGGCGCTGGAGCAGAGATTCCCCTGCAGCCTATGGAGAAGATCATGGTGAGGCAGGCTGTCCCCTTGCAGCCCATGGAGGACTCCATGGAGCAGGTGGATGTGCCCTGAAGGAAGCTGCAGTCCATGGAGACCCCATGCTGGAGCAGGCTTCTGGCAGGAACTGCAGCCCCTGGAGGGGAGCCCACGCAGGAGCAAGTTTTCTGGCAGGAGCTGCGGTCTACAGCGGATCCGTGCTGGAGCAGTCCATTCCTGAAGGACTGCAGCCTGTGGAAAAAGACCCATGATAGAGCAGTTCTCAAAGAACTACAGTATGTGGGGAGGACCCAGGCTGGAGAAGTTTGTGAAGGGCTTTATCCCGTGGGATTAACTTTGCTTATACACAAACAGCCCAGAACCATCCACCCAGTAACACAGAGGATGGAGTCAAAGAGCACACCAACCTTCATGCTCCCTCTTGCCTGAGCTTCTGTGGCAGTGTAAAAACAGTCCTGGGACTCGACACAGTTGAATAGGAGCAATCTTTTAGAGGCTGATAAAAAAGAACAAGCCCAAAAAAAGGGCATCCTTCATGTATGGGTTTGGATTTTTGTAATAAAAGTATTTTTTACTTGAAAATGGAACATAACCACTGAAAGCATTTTCACAAGCCACCAAAACACCTACTGCACTGAGGAACTTGCCATCACTGCAGACCTGATCAATTTGTCTCAACTTAATTTTGTTCAGATAGTCCTAGACAAGCTTTAAAACACTGACATTAAATACTAATCAACAATGAAGATTATTCATATTTAGTTGAACAGCTTTCTAAGGGTTAATATCATCATTACATCTATATGTGGAATCTATGTTGTTTATAAATTTGACCAAATAAGGAGATACTTTTATTCTGAATGGATACATCTTTTTAATGTTTATAAATGTCTCTCAGGGTAGTGGCAATGTAATAGCATTTAAAATTGCCTTAATTTTCCATATTCTGAAGAACACATCTTTACAATTTTTTACATTTATTTAGTAACACAAATTGTTGTCAGCTGCAGTTTTTGAGCATTCCCTTATGATTACAGCTTCACTTACAAAATATTATAAAGAGAGTGAAAAACTTACTTTTTTTTTTCCTTCCATCTCAAATTTCAGAGAAAACAAGTTTGTTTATGCCATGGATCCCAAGCCGAGATCATGTATGACAAGCAGCAAGTCAGGGTGATTTCTTTTAATGTCTTTTACATAGAGTAAGAGTTCAGGGTTTGGGGTTGTTTTTTGTTCTTTTTTTTTGTTCTTTTTCCACCGTAGAAATCTCTGATTAGAATTACCAAGAACAAACACAAAACAAGTATTTGCATACTTTTTTACTTTTTTTTTTAAAAGCTTTCTTTTATTTGAATCTAATTGAATTTTCTTGAAATTATTTTCTGTAATGCAACTGTGATTACAAATATCAGGCAGAATTAGAACAGAAATGTGATAGGTGCTATCCAAAAATGGCAGAGAAATTCCTGAAATTTCCATTCCAAGCAGAGAATACAGGAGCTGGCTCTGTTTATACATCTCTTATGATCTCCCCTCTCTTGAACTTGTACACCTGAAATGTCACTCATGCAAATGTTCACAGGAAGCAGGTTTTAAATTATGGAAGATTAATTGATGGAGAATTTTGTAAAATAACAGATATACGTATAACCAGTTCAGCTTCTGAAAGAGGACAAATTCAAAATGAAAACATGACATTGTATTTAACTGGCAATAACCAGCTGAGAATTCTTTATTCCACTGGTTCTTTATATCTAGTTGTGTTCTCTTTCTAAAAGCTGTTCTGTATCTCAGGCAGCGTAGGGAATCTATTTCAGCGGTGCCCTGTTAAGCAGAAGGCCTTATGAGAGTACCACAGCATTCATTCTGGTCTTAAAGGATAAGATTATACAGATTCTGTAAATTTTAAATTTGCAAGGGAAGTGATTGCTTAGCTATCCTTTGGAAAATAAAGACCTTTTGATATAAATCATGGAACAGGAAACATAAGGGAAGATGAAGGAGTGATATCAAGGTGAAGAACAAAGGAAAACATTAAGAAGAAGTAAAAAAGTGAATGGAGTCATGGAGTCCATGGCAACCCCATCTCCTGGTCAGCTGTAACACTGTCTTAGCCTATTGCTATCTTCTCCATCACTTTTCTGGCACAGTTGGATGTGCTCAAAGTATTTTCCACAGAACATTCATCCATTCTGACTCTATTTTTGATATGGCAACATAATTTGGAAGGAGAGTTCTAGGCAAAGAGCAGGGAAATAGTTGCTGAATGGTTCCTACTACTGAGCAAAGAAACAAAGAGATTTTAAATGGATTAAGTAAGAGGAGCTTTGCATTCCTCTTAAGTCAACTGTGGCCTAAGATTTCAACTGTAACTCTTTTGTTCAAACTCATTCATTCGTCCTCTGCGATGAAAGACTCCCAATCACAAACACAGAGCCCCTAGGCAAGCTGAAGTGAAGAATATGGACAGGACAGACTCTTACCCTGAAAGAAAATAAACAAAACACCTTTGTCAGAATTCGAAGCTAGACTTTGGGATAAAGTCACATGGCAAATGGAAAAAGAAATGGAAAAACACTTTTCGCTAAAAGCATAGCATTTCTAAATGTTCAAAAGTACAAACACAGAGATGATGCCACAGTGGTTTTGCAAGGCTGTGTGGCTGCAATTTAAAATAAGTACACTTTGAAAACTTAGATTTGAATTTTCTGTAGATGAATCTCAGATTACAGGCTTTCCTTGTGTTTTTAGGTTTGTATATTTTCTTTAAAGAGCAACAGCATTCCAATCTCACATATAATAAATCTGCTGTGCATAATTTCAGTTCTTATATATCACTTGATCAATATTGTCAAGAAATATTCATTATTTGTTCTTCTTTGTGGGTCATCTGGCCCACACTCATCTCTAAAAAAACCCCAAATTATTGTATAAAGTCCCATAATTTATCATGCAGATTTTCCTTCTTACATGATTGCAGTTATGTTTTAGATGACATCCATGTACAGCACTTTTTAGTAATAGCTAATTCAAAATGCTCTTTCAGTTTTACAGTCTACAAATTTATGTTCCTATTTTCCTGTTCCTTGTTTCTTTATATTGCCATATGCCTTTCAGATTTATTATGCTTTATCAATAAGAGAGGTCTTGTGTGTCAGAACTGCTTGCTCAATATTACTGCTCATAAAGATTATTTTGCTCTGAGAGTGATAGCTTTTTCATTCTACTAACAACTCCCTTTAAACAAGACAAGAAAAGGTTTTATTTTTTTCTGCTATTGCAATAAGGGCAACAAGATTTAATTATGTATCTATTGTTTTCAATCAATCTTTTGAAAAAAAATCTTACATGCTTTTTTCATTAATGTATGTACTTCCCCACAAACTATCCATACTGGGAACTGATAATTTATATTTGCCCAATGGGAAATTTCAGGATTTTTTTGCACATAAGTAATTTGTTCATAAGTTTAAAAAATCCTGAACTGCGGGAGAAAAATACAGAACAACTCTCACAGATCCAAATTTGCTTGATGGCAGAGGGAATACAAAAACTATTGTAATTCAGAACAAACTTTGTTACTGAAAATAATGAGTCCTTTTCCACAACACAGCTCATTATCATCAATAAAGAAGGGGTGAAATCCTTGAGGTATACTACTGAAAAGTCTTTTCTCTAAAGACGCTTTTCAACATTTTGAAATAGAAAATAAGCTGCCTATGATAGACTCAGAAGTGGGGAAAAAGAAAGAATAGTCCCTTGACTTACACTTATAGCAGCCCATGGGAAACTCTGATATGATGTAATTTGATCACTCTTTATTAAAAATGTAAGTCTGCTGTAAAATATTCTGACAGAGTGGATCTGGAGTGTATTTTTTTTTAACAATAATTGATTTTCTATTAATTTTCACAAACACTGGGAATTAGACAAACTTTAGAGAACAGGCTTATCAAGAATTTCGTCCCAACACCTCAATAAAAAAATTCATGCCTAAGTACTGCAGTCATCTCCAGAAAGTAAATACATTCTTACAGATTTCAGAATTTAATGTGTTCATTATAAAGCTGTTATTTTGACACATTCATTCCTGGCCATTGCAATAACTGGAGACTAGGTGCAAGAAGGCAATACAGAATTTCTGGTTTTGTATGTCAAGGTACTGCAATGATTATTCGGTAGGTCCCAGTTCAGTAGCAAACTTTCTTCAGAGACAGTCACCAACTACAATCAACAGTGATGAAAAGAGGAGTTTCTTTTTACCTGTACTGTCACATAGAATCCCTTCACATTGAAATCTGAAAATCCTAAATAATGTTGCTTTCATCACCCAGGGAAAAAAATTAACCCTCCAAAAAATTAAAATTTTATGTTGAAATGAAAGACAAGACACAGACATAGTTCTTTGCTTCAGCTGTTGTAGTGTATAGGTCCCTTAGGCATCTGTTAAGAGAATTATTTAGCTGATTTTCTTACATAATATTTACCAGTTTATATCCCTTCAGTGAATCTTTAATAGGTTAGCATGTAAGTCAGCAAACATGAAAGAAAAGAATTTAAGGAGAACAATGAATCCTCACCTAGGTTATAATACCAAGTGTTCTTGATCCAAAGGGAAGCCTTTTAAAAGACCCACGTAGTATATGGGGGGCCTCTGAAACCCATTTCAGAAGCAGCAAATGCTTTCTTTTCACCACACACAATTTTAATTATCCAAATATGTTTTCATATTTTGCAATGATCTTAAAATGAAGCTTGATCTAAGCTTGTTTTGAGGGCACAGATGGGATGACTCTTCTAGAATAAGCTTATTTAAAAATGTGCTTGCTCTCCACCCATTCTTTAAATCTGGTCCTTCTATTTATCCATTGGAAATTTTAAGGCATGTAAATTTTAACTTAATTTTAACTTAAGCTCTCATACCTAAAACCATGGCATGTTCTAGAAATATAGACTGGAGGAAAAAAAAAAAAAAAAAAAAAAAAAAACAAAAAACCAAAAAAACCCCCACAAAAAAAAAAAAAAAACAACACAGAACACAGTTTCTGGTTTGAGGACTCTGGACATTCAGCTGACACCAGAAGCCTTGAAACTCTCAATAACACAGTGAGGTTTCCTAGGTGAGGGTTTTGCTACCTCATGTTGGTATTTATACTGCAATATGACAAACTTCATTTAGTGTTCATATGCTATTATAAGCCCTGTTGCCTTTTTTTTTCTTAAATTACATATAATAATCATGAACATAGCTAACAAAGCAAAAATTATAGGCTCGAGTATAGTATTTTATATAATGTGCAGTTTCATTTGGATAAGGTTGGCATTGGTAACAAATTAAGTAAACATTGACCAGCAGCAGTCTTTCATTTGAATATAAATTGGCACTGCAGTCACGCCCATCTGTCCAGTCAGGCTGTGGGAACATTGATTATGTCCTGCTACAACTTTTTTTAAAAATGTCAAATGCAATCCTTTATCAGACTCAGAAAACAGCATTTTCAATTTCTGTTTTAAAAAGAGAGAAAAATGCTTGATACATTTAATGTTGTATAAAATAAATATTTTTATCAATTAACAACAACTGTCCTTAACTAGTTAATTATCATTCCAAACCTGCCAGTAAAGCTGTGCTTCTCTTTGGTTAACAACACTACAAGTAGACCATCTACTCCCATAATTCCCCTCCGTCTTGCTAACTCAGGGAGCAGTGATCTTTCAAGTATAATGGTAAACACTACTTTTTTTCTTGAATTCAAAATCAAGCAGATAGATGCAGCTGAAAAACACTTTTCTCACAAAGGCAATCAGACCAGAGCTGATCACCGATATTGTTCCTGTACAAAACAACAGAGGATCTTAGCTTCTGATGAGCTCAAAAATATACAGAAGACACAGTTCCCACTGTGACCATACACTAGTTTTGTACGCTGCCTGTAGTTTATAGACCACAGACCTCAGTGTTTGCTGAGTCTTTCATATATATCCTTCATTAATCTGACCAAAGTTTTTGCCACCCAAATAATTGTCATCTTTTTCACTTGGTAAGACCAAGGGCTTTCCCACACTTCTTACTCAGTATTTTTAATGTTTCTTCTTTTTGCTGGTTACACCATTTTCCATGTTTCCTTGTTTGTGCTTTCCAGTAATGCTTTTGGCAATACATTTGCCTTCAATTCTGGGACATAAAGCCTAAGAAAAGAAATTTCCTCCTTCAGGTTTCAAAATCCACTGCCTCCAGGAGCAGTGTCTACACTTTCTTGCAGCATCACATGTGAAGACAGGCCACAGTTATATATAACTTCAGAGTGCTTAAAAGTTTGTGACCAGTGGGAAGAGAGGACTGAACCAAATTCTTTCCCCAGTAACTAAAGAGAATGGAAGAGAGAATGGAGCAGCAGCACCTTTAACCAGTTTTCTGTAGCAATGGAAGGTTAATCGTGTTTCCTTCAACTCTGCCTTTGGTTTCTCATTCAAGTGCTTTTGCATAACTATGGTCTTGGGCAATGGGATGGCATCCAGAAAATACCCTGCCTGTCTGGGTTTTTTCCAGCTCTGAGAAGATAAGCTGATCCTCATCACTCAGGTTCTTCAAAAGCCTTTACATAAAGCAGAGGATAAAATAGGTGTACATGTATAGGAGAAAAAGCCTTCTTAACATTGTCTTTTTTAAAGTGTTAGTACATCAGTTAGCATTTGGCTTCCTGTTAAAGAGAATTAATACAATCCACTGTAAGATTTGTATTTAAGGGAATGCTTAATAAAGTTGAAAGAATACCTGCAGCAGAAACTATTACTTGAAACACAAGCAATATATATAGAAAAAGAGTAGCAATTTAAGTCCTTTCTTAAAAATTCTTCAATCTTTTACAGCTGTTTGTTCTATATTTAAGAAACTTTTGTAGAAGCTATAATTTTGTTATGGATTTACTGATGATGATGATAATAATAGTATGATGTTATACTGTCCTTGAATCTCATAATTAATTTGCCACACTTCTTTCACTGGCAGTTTGTTCTGTTCCTTATTATCTACAGAATTTCCCTACTACCAGCAAATAATCCCATTTCAAAGTTAATATTAAACACATAAATTAATATGTATATGCATAAAGTTATTTCTCATACATTTTAATAACAAAAATTACAATAAAAAGATCAAAGTAGCCATATTAATACAAACTCTAGGCTCATCCTGCATCTTAGTCCTTCTGGCACTCTAGATTATTTTGATTGCAGAAGATGTCTTCATACCAGTGCCACATTTAGCCTAGATATATGTCATACTCAAATGCACTGAAGAAAAAGTTGTGAGTTACCAACATTTTAACTAAGACACACTGAATGCACTCTTCATCAGTGGGTGCAACTCATTCAGTAGAGTAAAAGCATGCATCTTTGCAAGACCAAGCCTGGCTATGCCTTCCTACGTTTTTAGGGGTGTATGTTAAAACACAGGAACCAGGACCAAAAATATGTTCCAAACTTCCAGTTAATTATACTTTTACCATCTTGCACTACAATATTTGTTCCTTTAATCTTCTCGTTTTTTCATTCCCAGTTAGCACAATGTTTGCTTTCAAGTGAAAGTACAAGGGAGTCCTTTTACTGGTTCGTTAATCAGTAATGAATGGGTGAGACAGGTCAGAAATTCTTGTAGTATTTTCTCCAGCTTAAATTTTTTCTTTCTCATCTTTCTTTCTCTGGGTAGTGTTTTTATTTTTCCTTTTCATCATGAAAAGATAAAAAGTTTTTTAAAAATGGAACACTTTATAGTCTGCTTTTCCAAAGACACTTTTTGTACACCCACTGCTCTATAATATAAATGAGAAATTATTTTCCTGAATTTTCACTACAGCCACTAAAATCCTTCTTGCTGCTTCAAAGTGTGTTCCTTTATTTTGATTTTCAAACAGTTGTTTGTACCTCTGTTGTTAGTTCCTTTGCAGGCTGTCATACATTCAGTCTTTTTGTTTTTTCAGTGATTCCAGATCTGTCTCCATTTCTCCCATTGTCCTCAAAGTACTGACACTTTGCTTTCTGCAGTATTTCACAGGCAAAAAATAGAGCACCACAGGCAGCTTGTAAGGAACTGTGGTTCCTGGGAGGCAGCCAGAAAAAAAATGAGGAAAGCTTACAAAAAAACATAGGTCAAGCTCTGTGCAAAGGAAGGTCCCACTTTCTACCATGATTTTACTTTCCTATAAAACAAATTGGTTAATTAGGATTATCCTCTCTCAAAACTATGCTTTATCCCAGCAGGACTTTTTCTTAATGGATCTCCTGGAAAACAGTATCACATTTGTTCAGCTGTAGTTTTCCTCTTTAATTGAAACTAGAATAAAATGAAGTAAAAAGCGTGTTGAAGTTGCTACTTCCTTTCTGATGGCTATTTCTGTGTAATAGCTATTTAAACGCGCAGAATGTCCTTTCTTCTCCTTGCACTTTATGCTCAGGCAATGTCACTCTAATGTGTCAATACTCTGAGCTGTCCACATTGTTCAACCAGCAAAAAGCACCTCTGATCCTCATGAACTTATGCTTGGGGTAACCCTTCTCCTTTTATGATACAAATCCAGTCACACAGACTTTTTTGGTTTTTTCTTGGTCTAGGTATAGAAAAGGAAGCATGGCCAGGCTGTCAGAGCTCCAATATCAGACGACTCCTAAGCTCACTGATAGTGGACCCAATTTTCAACAGGGTTATGAATGTCATGTTGGTAGGGACTTGCAAAACAGGGGAAGAACAACATAAGCCAGGATTTGTTCCCACTACTCAGTCCTAACTATTGACCAGACTGACTGGCATCATGCAATCACTGTTGCTCAATTTGGTTTCTAGTACAAGGTAAGCCCTAGAATTTTGAAGTCTTACGGGAAATCAGTACAGAGTTGCATGGGACAGACTTTGTGGCTGTCAATAGGATTTCATGAGGTGTTAAATTAGGTATAGGAGAGCTCACCTATTATTTCCAGAATGCCAAAGATGTACTGAGAGTTTTAAACAAGATAACAGCAAGAAAAATTAACTTAAAGTTCAAAAACATACACACTGCAGTATTTCATTTAATTAAACCTAGTTAGAGTTCTAAATATCTAGAATCCAAGTAATCACCCAACCTAATTTAGGAAAGGAGAAATTATTGTAGTTCAGAAGGACTGAACAAGATGACGACTTTTGGATAAAGCACCAAACACAAAGAACCATTTAACCCAATAACCCATCCCCACTCTGAAGCAATTGCAAACCCTCTATGTATCTGTACTGTGACTGGTATTTTATCAAAGCTTGTGTCCTAGTTCCTTCCAGTACTACTATTTGTTTTTCAACAAAATTATCTCCATTTTTGACATCCCAGTCATTGTGTATGCAGTCCAAAGAAAGGTTCCTCTTCTTTTTTTAGCATTATCAGCCAACAATTCAGTCTGTTAACTGTGAAAGCCTACAGTTTCTATTTCTGATCTTTCTTTCCTTATATGCTTTGTAAATAACATCTAAAACTTTCTCCAACTTTATTCTTGGATTCTAGTTTTCCCCATTCCTACTCAGAAAACATGGCGTGTTTTCACTCTAGAAATGCCAACACAGTTTTAATGTTCCTGTCTGGTTTAGAGATTACTGGAAGATTTGGAGCAATTCCTGCCCTGTGCTGCACATTCATCCACAGGACACCACAGGTTCTTCTTGTAGATATGTCTGTAATAATGGTTAGCAAGAACCACCTTTTTGAAAAGCTTCTTTTCTGATTCACTGTTCCATTTAGGTCTTCCTTGCCACCATTTTACCCGTGACTACTCCACTTCCTCCCTCATCCACATTATTGTTGCAGCATGTGCTTGAACTTAGTCTGTGTACTCAATATTTCATCTACAGCTGTGGCCTTTTAATGTTGACATTCCTGCTAGTGTGTTCATTCTTCAGATCTTTTCAATTTTTATTGTTTCTTCTAAATCATTTTAACATCTAAGTTTTATCTTGAACCATAATCAGCTGAAAACATTTGCAGACATCAGGGAAAGTTTTATTTTAATTATTTACAGTCTTTTCTTTTGTACATAAAGAATTTCTACTTCCCTTAAGCCACCATTTCAGATTCTTTGTTTGTTCCTGGAGATTACAGTAGATACCTATTGATATTCGATCATCACTGGTTTGCTCTTACCTGGACCCTGGCTTCCCTCACTTCCCATGATAGTCTTCTCACACACATGCACAGAGGATTTCAGTAGCCAAATGAATTCTGGGAGAAATAGTATGTGTGATTTTCTTATTTTAGCCAAACTTGTCCTTACAACAATTCACTTTTTGCCTTTGCTCTTAGTTTTCAAGTCAAAGACAGAGGGCTGGCTATTCCTCCTTGAAGCTTGTCATGGAGCACCAAGGCCTGGCTGCTCCGCACCTGTAGGGAGGCCCAGACCTGGGGTGATGAGGGCAGGCTGGGCAGCCTGGCCATGGCTGCTGTCCTAAGATTTACCTGGAAATCTGTGTGGTGCATAGTTCACAAGCGAAATATTGCCTTGTTTCTCCGAGGACTAACCGTGGGTTCTCATGAAATCAGTGAACAACCATGAAGTAGCCATAACCAATCCTAAAAGTATCTGAATCCAGGACCCACATCGATGTAATCCCCACTGCCTGAACAACCAGCTGCAGCCTCCTGACACTACACCTCGCAGAAGAAACCTGGTCATGGCAGAACCTGGGCTTTCTACACGCAGAGTTCACACACTTGAAGGCAAGCCTGTGGAAGTGTCATGCACATGATAACCATGCACTGACGTTTTGCACAATTTTACAACCCACTTCATTTAACTACTTATTTATAGGTTTTTATGTAAGGGCAAGGTTTCCAAAAGCAACTGATACTGTAGACATGTCTTGAGCATTTACAGTCCAATGCCACTTAATTGTTTTGGAAATCCAATTCTAAGAACTTCATGGCTTCTCTCGACTTTTACAATTTTTAATTTTTTTTTTTATTTTAAATGTGGTGAAAATTTCAGCTAATGCTACACAGCAACAAAACCCATAAAGAAAAAATTGCCTGGTGGAAGGACTTGAGCAGGGAGCATAGTAAGAATGTAAATTTACACATGAGACCAGAAAAGAAGCAGACCTGTGGAACAAGCCTATATATTTCATATAAGTACATTACAACAGCTCTACAGCTGGTATAAACTTGTGTAGTTCCAAGAACATCAGCTTAGCTAGGCTGATTTACACCATTTGAGGAGCTGTCCCATATAACATCTGCTTCTTCTCTCCTTATACACAAACAGGGAAAAATACATCCCCTGCACTACAACACTTTCTACTGGAGTTTTGCAATTGTTCTGATTGGGATTTTACACCCTTTGCCTGCTAGGCAGTCTTTTTTCTGTCCACTATTTGCCAGATCTGGGGGTAGGAGAGGTGGGGTGTTGTTTTGTTGTGCTGAAACAAAGTTACTGAAATTCATGGAACTACTTGCATTAGGCAACCAAAATGTACCCCCGTATGTCCAGAATTAACACAATACATATTCTTGTTTTTTCTTAATCTCTTAAAATGACATTTTTTTAATTAGCAGGTGGTTACTTGAATATTCAATAACTCAAAAACTTATGTTCTCTTTTAAGGCCTACCTAATTAGAAACAATCATGTTATAATCTAAAGCATTCTATAATCTAAATTACCCCCAGTGGAGCTCCACACCTTACAAATAGAAGTGTCTTATTAGAAAAGATACTCTGTCCCAAGAGTCCATTTAACAATACTGAAGGTTTTTAGCTAACGTCGCCAGGCCCTCAAACAGAGAATATTAAAAAGCACATTGAAAGTATTTTCTACTGAAAGCTACCTTTTCTAGAGAATGTTGTCTCTACGGTGTCATTGATTAATTGTGAAACGTAGTTAAACAGTTGTAAATTAGTCCCCAGTGCAATGAGACACATGTAAGGGAGACAATCTGCATGCATCTCACAAATTCATTCAAGCTACAGTGTTGGTGATTTTCTTATAAAATAATAATGATGAACAAATATGAAAGTACAGGATAGGATGTATTCATGCAAACATAAGACATGAGTTGGCATATACAGCCCTGATACATTGCTGTCCTAGGATATCATGTATTTTTTTCTGAGCATATTATAGCCCCCTCAGTAATAACAAGTCCTTTCCCCAAAATGCACAGTCTGCACGTGATCTTCTGCACGTGTCTGTTTATATTTGTTTCCCTTGTTAATACTTGCGCTGCTTTTACTTGATTTTCATACATGTCCTGTCTAGGTCTATACATGAAAGTTGCTTTCTAAAAGTCATAAACATATCAAGGAGACAAAAGCCCTGGAAATGCTTTTCTGCTGGGCAAAAAAGGTATTTAATGTCTTTATCACAGAAAGATTATGCTGTCTTACTCCAGTTACAGTTTTATGTAAAGAGACAGCAGTGGGAGATGAGATGTGTTCTTGAAACATCTGCACAACCTTGATATTAGTGCCTTAGATAGTACTTAACAGTCCTTTACTGCATGTTTTCTGTGAACTAGATATCTGTCCTACAATGGAGGACTTCAGACTTGTCAGCCTTGAAACAGCTCCCCTGAAAATTTCAGCTAGAAACAGTGTTTTCCTCAAGGCATTTTCTGAAGTGGTTGGGCTAGTTATTTTAGCTTTGGCTTTGATTTGTTAGTTAGATGCCCTAAATGAGATGCATGCACACAAAATCACATATTTCCAAGGAGCACTTTGATGAAATTATGCTCAAACTTACTTGAATGATTAATTATTTTAGATATATACAATTAATTTGATTGAGGAAGGAAGGGAGACAATGGAAGCTGGTGGTTTTATAGGTTTGTGCTGATTTTCTTATTTATTTATCTATCACTTTTCCTGAGAAACTTAAAATAAACTGTAGTGTCTGTCCATGTATCTGCCTGTGGATGTTTTTAGTGGCTCAAAAGTACAAGAGATAATACTATATGACAAGCTGAAAAGCTTCCTCTCCCTTGAGGACAGGGCAAACACTTGCATGCAGCCCTTAGCTTTTAAGGTGTTTTCACCCATCTTCTTGCAACATACTCATATCTTATAATTAATTAATTTTAAATTTTTTTCTTGTGTGGCTTTTTATATTAATAATTTAAAATGCAGGTATTTTTATTGCAAGCACTTTGCTCATCTATGTCTTCAGGTGGGCTGTTGTCTTTTCCACAAGTGTTATAATGCTAGCCTTTGTGAAAGGTGACCCACATGATAGTGGTGAATCAGCATGGTATTATATTAGTTTTTGTGCCAATGGTATCATCACTATAACCTAGTTTTGGATTAAACTTTTTATCAGTGTTGTTTTGACAATATCAAGGGGCATAGCACTACTGATATATTCAGTATCAGATCTCACTCCAATTCTAAATAATTCCAAATTAAAAAGTGATTAGTTTCAAGGTCACTAATTTGAACCAATGCTATCAGCCCATAATGAAACAGCACGCTGCTACTGTTAAATAGGAGCAAAAGTAGGACTAAAGGAACTGCCCAGAACACCAAGTTGAACTTCTGTAATGAACATTACATCTTGTTTTTAATAAAGTGAAGAAATTCCAACTTAAAAGTGGAACTGTGTTTTGCCTCTTTCTATACAAAGAGTGTTCCAGAATATGATGGGTCTTGTGATTATAGAAACTTTTAATTTCCATTATAAACATTTATTCATTACACTTTACATCTTTCCTGCATGTCAAATTCTGTTTCTATCTGAAATTTCCATTTTTCGGTATTTAGCCCCATGTGTTTATGGACAGAAATAATGTTGCCTCTAGGCTTCTGATTTGCTACCATGACCTCATGATAACAAAACTCCACACATTTTCAAGTTTTCTTTGAAAAACTTTTCTATTTTCCTAAATGGCCTAACATCCTTTTTCTATATTTGTTAAAAGTTTTTCTTATTTTTGGAGCATGCATGTAGTTTTGTACACAGAATCTGTAGAATAAGTCTTCCCTTGCCTCTTTTGTTGCAATGGTGCTTCATATTTACTGGTTGCACTGGTGCTTCATATTTACTAAAAAGTCAACAGCTAGATCTTCCTCCTCCATAATATCATCTGAAGTTATAGGAAAAGTTTTATACTGCTTAATCTTGCATTTATATTCCATTTCTAGCTCAAATATTTCCACACATGCACAGTAAATCTATAAATTGTTTTATATTTTCAAACAAATGAAAAAAATTTAAACTATTTATTATTTCTTCGGTATATAGCTAAAATACAGGATCATCAATCGTGAAAGGGATCTGAGAGTTTAAAAGAAAAAAATATGAAAACAGGATAAAAATAAATATAATAAAAGTTTGTGCTAAAATAGAAACAAAATCTCACAATGATAGCACATCATACAGAAGATAACTATCTGTTAGACTAGAATAATTTACTACTTATATAGGCTAACTGTTAGGATGCCAAAGAAGTCAATGCAAGTGTAAAGTTATACTGAAATTTTTCTTTAATTTCTTTTGGGCTATATATTTAAATACAGCAAATACAGATTTCTCACCTACTGTTAAACCTAAGAGTGTAGGAAGAATCAGATTTTCTGGTTTTGTGCCAAAGGCAGCCTAATTTTCAATGTATCTCAAACTTCCAATAAAAAGATACCTTGGAAAAGAAGAATAAAAATATATTTCAAAGAGCAGAAAGAATTATAGCATCTGTATTCTGCTGTACACAGTGTATTTTTAAATTCATATAAAATAGTTAAGTATATATGGCAGACATTAAACAACCATCTTTAATGTTTATTAAGGTGAAAATTATCATAGTTTTACTAGATTAAGCAAAGTTAGTAACATCCCATGCTTGAGTAAATTAGACAGTCAATTAAAATTTTAAGGAGTCTACCCTCACCTACACTACTGAATGCATAGAGTACATACTTTGGGATCATTTTTCCTGTTCTAATGACCCAACAGTGTGATACAGAGTGTAACTTTCATAGTCTTCAGTCAAGTTTGAGAGGAAGAAAAGTTACTTGAAAATCTGGTTCTATATTTAAAAAGTATCATTATTTGTAGTGACTCTGAATTCCTGTTCAGGACTCTATTGACCCTGGAAGGTGCATTAGATCAGAGCAAAAGGCTTTATTGAGGAACTCAACATCATCAGGGCATTAGATAAAGCAGGTCATTGGGGCAGTTCTATGGATGAATTAGAAAGAAAAATGAAGGAAGGAACCACAGGAGAACAACAGAATCACTTGCAGAACCAACACTGAAAAGCATTTTGAACATGTACCACTTGCTGCCTATTGTTTCAGTTGCATCCTACTATTGCAGTATTGATGTTTCTCCAAGAGATACACAATTTTTGAGAACTAACACAGAAATTTCCAGTGGCTTTAACCAGATTACAAGGAAAATGGTACGCCAATACCTTAACTGACAGTTTTATGATCTGATAAAATCTGAGTCAAGATTAGCATGTCCATGCATGGTAAAACATGTTTAAGAATCCGTAAACATGGAATTTTTTCAATGTGGTATAAGAAAAAAAGGTGTGTTTACTAAATAGCTTTGCAGAAACCAGTTTAGGAAACTCAGAGATTGTAGCACCAAAAATTTTTGTTCTTTTTTGCACTTAGTGTGCAAATGTACACAAGGCTACAACCCATTATCTGAAGGGGAAGAAGGCTTAAAGAATCAAGAAAAATTCCACTTCATCCAGTTGTGCTTCAGCATATTTCTAGGTTTCTTTATTCATATTCAAAATAATGAATAGTGAAAAAATTTTAATTTTGAGGAATGCAAAGCAATAGCTGCTCTTTGTGGGTGGTGCTCCCTTCAGCAACAGATTCATAGCCCAGAGTTTCACACACCATAAATAATGAAGAAATGTCTTGGTGACCAGTTTACTCCAACACATTTAAACCACCTTCTTTAAGTGTACCTTATACTTGGAAAGTACTTTCCCTTCTAGCTGGCTTCCAAGCTGCATGTAACGTTATACAGTAAGTTTGTTTAGGAAAAACACTGGTTCCTTCAAAGCTCAGGTCTTGAAATCGGGGTTTTTTTCAATTTGGCTTTTGCACTGGTGCTTTCTAGCACAGTAAAACAAAAAGGGAAAAAAGGAAGAAAAAACCCTGCAAATTCCTTCTCTTGCTGTAGACACAAAAGCTGCCTTCTTCCATAGCTCAATGAGCTACACGATACTGCTCAAAGTGAATTACATAAACATGAAAAATGGTCTCTTTTTTTTTATTATTAAATGAGTGCTCAGTACTACCAACTAAAGCCATTTAAAGACATTATGAAGACCTACTCACTCTTGCCTTGAGGATTCAGTTTATTTCTCTACTTTGCAGAACAAATGAGAAATCATTTAATTGACCTCAAACATGTTTTATTGCCAAAAATCCTCTGCTCACTATTGAAGATTCATGGGGCACTTACATTTTCTTAGGAAAGACTGGCAATTTTAAAGAAAAGAAGCAAGATTTCCGAACATGCAAAAGTTTAATAGCTGGCTAACAATGTTAAAAGCCATCATTCTTCTTCCTAATAGCCCTGAGCTGCTCTTTGGCAGTGCTGTGTCTGCAGTCTACAACATCAGTTAACAGTGTATTATTTTTATTGTTTCTTAGGCACTTTTGATCAATAGAAACAAAGCAATTTACATATGGATTGCCAGTCATTCAATCATGCAACAAATAGATTATATAATACATTCTTTTATTATTTTTATTTAGACTTAAGAGGATATGCTGCACTGTACAAATGAAACAGAAGCCATCTAATATAAAAACCCTGCAGCAGTACAATCTCACTTCATATTTTCTTAGTTGCTTTAATAAAAACAAACAAAAAAACCTCCTTCCAGCTATTTTGCATGTCATTACAGGAAATATTTTTAAAGGAATTTATACATGAGAAATAAAAGTTAAATTTAGAAAGGATGCAGAACTGACATTTAGTAAAGTAACTCTACCTGTTGGTAGCCACTCTGAAGATCAGAAACTTCTGCTTTGTCATCTCTGTGTAATCCTTGCCACACCCAGTCTTGCCCTTTATTCACAGCAACTGTAACTTTTCATAAATGAACCCTATTCTCTCATTGCCACTTGCTTTTATCTCTTCTGCAGATACCTTCCCCCCACTCTGCCCCCCAATTTTTTATCTTTCTCAGTGTTAATTCTTTTTTTGCTAACTAAAAATGGTTTTAATTTCTCTTTTCCCTGTGGACTCCTCATTCATTTGAATTGCCGCTAACAGTTTTTTTCTATATGGGCCTTTTGTTGCAAAACACAACAGTTGCTGTATAGACTGACACATTGGCAGAGCTGTCATTAAAATTTAAGACATTAATAACCACAAATGCATAGCAAAGAAAACAAAAAATATATTGTTACACATGGAAGCATGTATGTGCATTTGTTCCACTGAATGTGAATATTAAAAAAAAATACCCAATATTTGATTAATTCTAATTTTCTTCCCCTGTACATAGGAATATTGCCTTTAACTGCCCTTTATTAGGATTATTCGACAAAGACTGACTCCATCCCAGAACACAGTTAGGAAACAACTTCGCATCAAGACAATTAAACTGTAAAAATGGTGATGCTCCAAAGCTGCCAAATTAGTCTTGTATTTTGCTGTTCTCAAAGGCAGCCAGAGTTGCAGACTCTAGCTGCATACACCATACAGACAGAAGCCATGTGGTGTGTAATGGGTTTTCACGCCAAGGAATGACATGATGGCCATCACTGCCCACCATGTCCTGCCCATTGCCTTCTTTTAAAAATCACCAAGGTGCAGTGTATTTATGTTGTTGCTCCACAGGAAAACAATTTTTAAATCCTCTCCCAGCTTTCTAAATATTCACAGGGGAGCTTAAAAATCAAGAGAACTTGGAGAATACCAAATTAGCCTTACACACAAAAAATAAGTGTACTCATGAAGGGGGCAGAGGCTTTCTTTTCACTGATTTGAGAAGAAAAGGAACACTTCTTTGAATGCTGTGTCTCCAGTCTTTCTGTTTGAAAAATGTCCATCACTATGGAAGTCAGCTACAAGACTGTCAGGATAAAAGCAAGCTGTGAGGGTCTGTCAGGCACAACTCCAGAAGTTAAAATGAAACACAGCCTAGTAGCCTGACAGATAGAAATAGAAGATTGCTTTAACACGTAGGTTAAGTACCTAATAGTAATCTAGCTATTGGCATTGCTTCAGCAAGGGGAAAGTGGGATCATCCTCAAAAAGGTGATTTTCTTTCTTTTTTTTTTCTTTTTTCTTTTTTAACATAACAAGCCAATTTAAGTTAATCACTGCATTGAGTAGATGCTTTTCCCCATGAAGAATCAGTAATTTAGGTTCTAACAAGAGAACTTGAATTTCTAAAGTAAGCAGAGTTCTTGTATTTTCTTTAATGTAATGTTTTTCCTTAACGATGGTCAGGTTTTCCTTTGTGGCAATTGGCTATAAAGGGAGTGGAAGTCATCATCTTGTATAAAAGAAATATTCAAACCTACTTTTTCAAACTATCACTTGAGTCTCATGAAATATGAATTTCCTAATTCTTCAGATATTAATTATTTATTTTACAATCACTTATTGTGTCTTGATTTAATATGTATGTAATTTACTTTTGAGTGGTAATAAAATGTTTATAGATTATTTTCTACCTATTAGGACCTGATAAAACTCCTGTCCATCTTAAATGAGATAGTTTCTCTACCAAGGTTGCATACAAATCTTCTCTTCATGAGATAATTTTTCTGTTCTAACAATTTTTATCACAAAGGGGGGAAAAGGATTTTTAAATAGTTTCGTGCACAGCTTGGAGAAAATTAAGACAGTAATTAGAAAGAAAAATGGATCATTGCCACATGAAAAAGAATAGTCATTTTATATGATGAATTTTGATTTGATTATCCAAGAAAAATAATGAACTGGCGTCATGGAAATAATCAGTGTTAATAGATTCTCATTTTTCATTATCAACAGGGGAAAAGAATTTCTATCAGTATATCAAAAGGAGTTCATTTTAGCATTGCTTATTCTAAGTATCAAAGAACCTTTCAGCTTTGAGGGTTTCTGAGTTTCTGTAAGACACTGAAAATTTTGAAGTATAGTACAAAAGAGGAAGTATTCTGGTAGCTAACAAAACACAAATTGAAAGCATACCTCTAAGAAAACTGTATAATGCATCATCAGAGAATGGTTTCATAGATGACTGGCAAATTTTCCCATAAACAGAACTAACTGCAGTACACAGATAGTGATTCCCCCCTCCCACCACCATTTTTTTCACAAAGGTTTATTGTTCAAAGTAGGAAACATGGAAAAATCAACAGTGATTGAACCAAAGACTTCCGTTCACTCTATTCAGCTATGGTATCCTCTCTCTATATATATTTATATATAGAGATAGCAAGCTGTGCATTTGTTTTTTTCAAGTTTGCTGAATGACATTTTAGCTCTAAATTACTGTAGTGGAAAGATTTTGTTCAGTTTCCATTTCTGGATAACATTCTGGGTAACACCCAATGAAAAAAGAATCTATAAATTCTATAAATAATGATCCTTCATCATATATTTTAAATATGACCAAATACAGTTTTCAAAATGCTATTTCCTGTAGCAGATTCATGCATTCTTCTTTTCTCAATACTGTAAGCTGTTGAGGGATAATGAATATCACTATTAAGTATTCTCCAGAATTTAAAAATAAGTCTCCTTTGGCTGTGGTTGTATTTCATTTGTATTCCCCTTCCACAGCCATGTAAGTGATTCAGGTTTCTCACTCGATAGCATACAGTAAATAAAAAATAATCAGATATGGATACTACTCAGATATACTAAGTCGAACATGCATACTGCTTGACAAGTGTTTTTAAAGACAAGGTTCTGAAAACTCTAAATATACTAAAGTATACATGTAGTTCAGTAGAGCAGACAAGATTTTCTTTGAAACTGCAGTTAAGACCACATGCGTGCTTTGTGGGTTTGTCATCTGACAGAATGAGAAAAAAAATTACTCTTCCCTATCACACATTCCAGCAAAGGTTGTCATTCCCCAATGAAGCCAGCTGACAAAGAACCTCCCTCCCAGAATAACCCCAAAACTCACTCAGCCTCTCTTCTTTTTCTTCTCTAATCTTCTTTTTGAATTATGGCTTTTCCTGAACAAATTCAAAGATATAAAGAATTATTCATTTTTTGGCAATCCTTTCTTGATTTTTATGTCATTCCTGAAAGCACCACATAGATGACTTCCAGTGGTCTTCACAAAAGTTCCAGACAGTTTAAGAATTTGACAACATAGATGATAATAATTCTGCATATATAAATTTGAGCTTGGTGAAAGAAATTCTGTATTGATCCAGTGAATGTTCCCAGTCTATAAGCAGAAAACTATTATTTGTGCACATGTAAAAGCTTCTGAGCAAAGATGATCTTTAGACTGGAAGATATTCGAGGACTGTAAAGACTGTGGCATAAATGTTACAGGCAAACACAGTTATCATTATAGGCACTAGTTTGCAGTGTTTATGAACTAAAAACTGGAAAGAAATCTCAGGTCATTTGTTCGTGGACTGCCATCATCATGCTGCACTATTCAGGATATCAGGCTTGTTCAACAAAGGGAAATGAAATATATATTGACTCACTAGCAAGTGCAAAATGATAAACGCATGTTCTAGAGATAGTAGATTAAATGAATATAACCTTTAAAAATGCTCAGTGCATGATGCTAATCTCCTTTTTCATACACTAAAGTATCAAAGACTATTTTTAAATGCTCAGTACACTTATTATGGCCTGAGATCTTCTCAGGCAAACTGATAAGAATTGTTCCTCTCCTTTCCTTTTTTTTGAGTTTTGAAGAGATAAAAGAGCTATTTCCTCATCGGACTTGACTGTCTAAGGGTGTGACACTGGGCACAACTGATGTGCCTACATTATAGCTGGGAGACATGGCTTTCCACCTCAGTTACATGCATTGTCATTTTCATCAAGTGGTAGCTCGAAACCTCCAATACAGTGAGTTTTTTACTCAAGCTTGCCTGCACCTCTGTACATCCACAGATTCACAGTAAATCTCCAGGGACAGTAGCTTCTAACAGTTAAAGCACTTTTCTTAGGTGTCTCTTGAAGAACGTATCTGTAACTTGGAGCACATGGTTTACAACTCCCATTCCGTAATTTGCCTGCACAAAACGAAGATTAAAATCTGACTTTGATGCCTTTTTCATTGATGCTCCATTATTTAGAGGCTTATTAAATTGATGATAATGGAAACAAACTACATCCTTCATGCATTGAACCTATACTTCACTGTAAAGCATTAATATTAATATCCACTAAATTGCAGGTCAGTGTCAGCTGTTACCAAGACAGTCATCACACACAGCAAAAATAGATGAGAATCCACAATTGCCTGTTATACTGTAGTATTTTTTAGTAAGGTCATCTCAGGGAAGCAGGTATAATAATACTTCCTGGGAGGTCTTTTCTTGTGCTGTTATCATGGGTTTTGCTTTTGACTTGCATTATTGTACATCCCCTATGCATATGCATAACAGCTTCCTTATGCAAGACCAGTAGTTGGAGATCTTTCAGATTTTTTTTCAGACACAATTTTCTTTAATAACTTGTGCTTTTTTCATCTTTAGTTAAATCCTTCAGGGTGTCGTATGTTTATACTTATATAATATGAGATCTATTTACAGTTTTAGATCCATTGCTGTAAAATATTCTAGAAAATGCACCTGCAGCTCTCATTTCACAAATCCCAGAGTAGTAAAGAGGAGAAGAAAGTTAGCTATGTTAGTATTGCCAACCTTTTACAGGCAGTTTCTGGAGTCAATGTCATTCCATAAGGAAGGACATGAAAATTATTTGTAGTAAATATAAATAACTTCTGTTTAATGACATGTAAATAACTTTCATTTCACATGGACTTTTTTTATCACATGCAGTTCATGAACTATTGTACACTATGTCAAAAAGCTGTTAATTAATCAAAAAACTTAAGTCTTGAACTGTATTAATTTTTTACTTGGCAAATTCTGACTACTTTTTCAAGTGTTGTATACCCTAAATTAGACAGCCAGTCATAATTAAGTCTTTGTCTCTTTGGGGGCTATTTTTCTTGGCGGGGGAGCAGAAGGAGGTTGGTTTCTTATGTTTTCTCTCTCCCATGATCTCAACCAGCCTGTCTTTTAACAAAGTTCAGGCGGACATTTACAGTTTCAAGACTGGTTTTCAGCACTATCTGCCACATCCTCTTTGATAGATCCATGTTCTTCCCAAATCTTTTGTTTAAAAAGCATATTCTCCTATGTAATTTTTTGTTCCCCGTACCATTCTTCACTCAGCCTGCAATGACAACCTGCGCATTATACTTGACAAATTTCAAGTGTTTTCTCCTCCTTTTCCTGCAAACCAGCTTCTTTATTCTATTTCAGTTCAGTTATTAAAACTCTTTTGGATATTATGCCTACATAAAACTCAGTATTGTTTCTTTGTGCTGCTGTTTGTATATGTACTCATGGTCTGATTCTGGTCTTTTATTTAGAGTGCAAGCTTGTGGGGCTTTCTTTTTACTTTTGCAGAATTTCTGAATTTTTATAGATGTAGTCTTACTGGTGCCAAGAGGAAAGGCTGAGAGAGCTGGGACTGTTCAGCCTAGAGAGGAGATGGCTCGGGTGGGGATCTCATCCATGTATATAAATAGCTCAAGATAGGGTGCAAAGAAGACGGAGCCAGGCTCTTTACAGTGGTGCCCAGTGATAGGACAAGAGGCAGTGGCACAAGCTAAAACACAGGAGTTTCCTCCTGAACATTCGGAAATACTTTTTTGCTCGGATGGTGATCAAGCACTAGCACAGGTTGCCCAGAGGTAGAATGTCCCTTTTTGGACATCTTCAAAAGCCATCTGGACATGGTCCTGGCCAATGGGCCCTAGGTGGCCCTTCTTGAGCGGCAGTGGGTGTTGGACCTCCAGAGGTCCCTTCCAACCTCAGCCACTCTGTGAATCTGTAACACAGCCTGTGGCATTTTATTGGTACTAGTGACTATATATTATACATATGGGGCATTGTCTGTACACATCATCTCTAAAACCCTATATAAATAAACAAACATACATTAAGATTTTAAATAGCCTGCCACAGGATCAAAATACTAAAGAACAAAAAATCTTCTCACTCCAGTTGAAATACTTCATAATAACTCAGAATTGTTACATCTAGTTAATTTTAACAACATTAACTCTAACTCCACTATCAGGTATTTCTGCAAGGTTGTTTTGTTTTGTTTTGTTTTTAATTCTGCTCAAGGAAAAGGAACTTTCTGAAAATATGAAAAAATTGTGATAATTCTGAATCTTTGGAAAAAATGTAGTCAAAATATTTATTAATCCTGTCCCAGAAAAAGGAGTTTTGATTTTAATGATTCAGTATTTTTCAGTAACTTCTGTTTTAATTCTCTGCAGGATCTGTCTATTGCTATATGAGCATAAGTTCACATCACCTGCTACTTGAAATAGACAAAACACTATCCCAGTCTACAAAAATCAATCAACTCAGAAGTTTGAGCTGATTAAAATAATGGAACAAATAGTCTTAGACTTTCAAATAGTCTTCATATTCAATATACCTTGACAAATAACCTTCATTTTTCAGTTACCTGTAGAGAGTTCATATGTGCTGCAGCCTGTATGACAGATGCAGAGGTACCAAGGTGCAGTCCCCTGCACAGCTCAGCAAAGATGTACCCACATACAACTACAGTGGCATTGCTTGCTGCTTGCAGTACTGCAGCCTGCTCAGGACCAGGGAGAATGCAGCACATTTTTGTGATCCTACCTCACAGGTTACAGCACCCAATGCCAAAGCAGGGCACACTAGCAGCAGCTTCAACAGCATTGTTGGTTCAGTGAAAACCTAGTTATTTAGGTTCTATGCCAGAGCTGCATCCATGTCATATAGAACTGTCATAATTGCGTCAGTGCAAATCTGGCATTTCATGTGAGCTAACACACCCCAGCCTTTTTCCTGTGCCTTATACCTGCCCTTTCCCCAAGATCACCATGAGTCAGAGACGGAGGAACACCGAAGTCAATAGGTAGGAGCCATTTGAGCTTAAAGGCTCTTGCTCAGTGCTAATATGAGATAGATCCATAAGTCTGTTTGCCCTGACAGGGAAAGCTGAAACGTTCAACCTGATTTCAGGATTAAATTGGCATGGAAAATCAAAACAGAAGGTGAAAGGTGGACAAAAACAAAAAAGCCCAGAGAAAAATAAAAGAAACTTGCATAAAGACTTTCTAAAAACCTACACTATTAGTTTGATTAAGAGAACTTCCTAATGAGTATTTGAAAGTAGTCCTATGTAAGACAGGGTCAATGCATTCAAGAAGAAGCAATAATACATCTATAATTGTATGATGTGTTGTCACAACCTTAACCTAGTATAAATTTGTGTTAGTATTTTAACACAACAGGTTTTTAACTATAAAGTCTTCTGCATTTCAGTAATCAGTCACAGACCAAGAAGCACAAATCACATCTCTATGAGTTCTACTTCAATCCAAGATACATAAGAGACTTCATTCTCTTCTCTTTATCAACTGATTAAGCACATTTTTGTACTGTATACCTATCCTCTCTTGTATGTGCATCATAATTTGGTGAACATGAGCAATTAAAAAGTGACTTTTTGGCTGTATATAATGCTTAGGATATTACCTTGCTGCACAATACACTTCAGAAGAAAAGCACTTCCAAGAAGTAATGAAACCAAGGCTAATGTGCCAATTGTGGTGTATTAAATGTAGGCACAGCTAATTGTGCATGTTCTATGTGAATCAGTCTTCTGATAAAATTCATTAAGAATGCACATTAAAGAAATTGGCAATTACATTAACTTTTAGTCAAATGCCTCCTTTCTAACAACATTGTTAGTATTGTGAGAATTCTGTTTAGTAAGCTCATTGCACAGGTGTATCAACAGTAATTCAATGAAGCAATTTGGAAATCTCTAGAAAACCTTCAAATGATCTAACTTTAAGGCTATTTAATAAGGTGTAGCAGTTCATCAAATTCTCACTCCTACCTTCTTCTCTTTAAATATGACAGTCACATACCTGATAGAAGGAAATGCTAGAGTCTAGCCTTGAATCTGTACAAAATACTACCGTGTAGTGGCTTGCAAAAGGTAAGAAAAATAGGATTTTAGAAATACAGCAGAACATATGGATGGTATGCAGGCCTTTCCACCCTGAGGCAGTTGCAGAAGTCATATCAAAATAGCAATAATCAAATTCTATTCCAGAAGAAGGAAATGTACTCATAAAAGCCAGCCTGTAAAACTTTCTTATTTTCTAAGAAATTAGCTATGGCCCAGTTTGAAATTCAGTAGTATAAAAGTAGTTCAGAAAACATGGTTTAAAATACTGCCACATGTTTCTGCCCTATTAATTCTCTATCAGCATTATTCTGAACAAAAAATAGTTCAGGTATCAACTTAAACTGCATTTTCTATGAGGACTTTTCAGAAAAATACAAGGAAAAATGATGGAGTGATCAGAACAAAACTTCATGCAGAGACCCACAGAGATTATACAAAGTGTTTGTTCCACTTATATGAAGTATTTGTACCTCAGAAAGACTGATTCATCCTCTAGAAACCCAAGTATCAAAACCAATACAGAATTCTAAGATTTGCTGTTGCCAGAAAATGAAGAGTTGATATCACTAGAGCTTTCTGAATTTAGAGCAAATAAACATTTCTTCATAGAGCTTTAGGGTACAACCCATTAAGTGACTGAAGTACTTAAAGCTGGCCTTAGGCAAAACTGAAGTACTTGTGTCTAAATCCGAATCACCCCAAAATTGTCCATGCACTTATATAACATTGGAGGTGCCAACATTTAATGCATACACAAGCATTTAATACAACATTCAACATATATAATACATCACCACATTTCTCTCAAAAATACACTACTTCTATTTTTGTGCTTCTTAGGACACCCATTCTGTCCTTCTCAGGACAGACTAGATCAGGTCAGAGATGCTGTGCAGCTCCAAGCCAAAACTAAAAACTTCTTTGCCAGTGCTCTCCAGATACACTGAAGAGCTATCCTCTGGATCAGGTTTTTGTTATTACTTAACTATTTATTAAATTCAGTGGTAGTTGCTTTATTTTAAAGCAGAGGTGAAGAAAAGGGCGGTACACATACAGCAAAGCCTGAGTCAGAGGTGGAAGAAGTGGTGGATTCAGTACCCTTCCTTGCCTGAGGACATTCAAGGCCATAACTTTCACCACCAAGTGAAATACCAGGCTATAAGGCAAGCCAAACGGGAGCTTTGTCCTCTCAGTATTCACCCTCTCTATTGAAACTGCACCACTGTACAGGAAACAACAGAAGATTTACAGGGAGGGTGTGCAGAGCACAGCTCTGATCTTCCTGGTTAGCACAGTCTTGGAAGAGGGAACGAGGGCTTCAGCTCCTACACAATAAATTATTTCTTTACTTTATCCAGTGATTGTACTGACTAAGGCAAAAGCTTGACAAGAATCATCATTCATCTGGCCAGAGCATTTCCACTTGTCTTCAGAAGAAAATATGCTAGATGGATAGTGAATGATATATTGAACCAGAGGTTCAAATGATACATGTTTGTGCAAGCTCAAGATCCTAACCATCAAGTAAATTAATTTACCTGAAGTATTTCAAGTTATGAATAATGTTGTGTTAACTACATAAGTGTCAATAACAATTACAATCAATTTGTGGAAATGAGAATTGAAAAAAAATTTGAAAGATAATTTTTTTGTTGGTAAGCTGATTTATAGAACGTGTGTCTGTGAGACACAGGAAACTGTCCTACCTTGGGATCTTATTTTGCGTTCTGTTATTCTGTCTTTGAGAGACAGCTGGAAGCTGGGGCTGTTAACTGTAGGCTTTTTGTCTTTGGGGAAATTTAGTTTTGTAGCTGGCCATTTTGTAACAGATGCTGCTTTCACTTAGTAGCTAAATTTAAAATTACACTTTTATTAATGGAATGCAGTGTGGGTGAAGATAGTGTCAAGGGACGCAAGAGGAGGCAGAGGCTTTTGGTGAAACTGTCCCACTTCTTTGAAGAGAGCTCTCTAAAGACTGCCAAAATGCTTGCAATCTCTACAAATGTATTTCATTAAAAAAACAAAACTACATGAATTGGGAACAAGATAACCTGTTAAAAAAATCTTCCTCTGTCCATGGTATCTCTACAAAACAGCCCCTTTCCTCAATTTTTGCCTTCTGTTCTAGCAGTTTTAAAGTTTCCCTGTCCAAACAAATTCTGTGAAGATTTCTCCTGCTTCTCAGGAGCAGCATCCTTCCCTTACACTTGCAACCAGGCATTTATTTTTCTTTCAGGAGCCTTCCAGAGTGCTGCCACATTGCAGGATTCTGCCTGTTTCGCCATTTATCATGGGAGATTATAAAACACTATGCTGAGTACAGTAACAAGAACTATATTTTCAAGATAGCAAAGATTTTAATTGTTTTGCATAGCAACTTATACACAAACGTAAAGGGGACCAAGAAGTGTTTAGTTTCAAATACTCCTCCTTAAATATCCATTATTGATAGTGGTCAAAATGAAATCCTGAGTCAGGCAGGGCATTAGTCTTTCTCAACTTAGAGGTTCTGTTGTACTGGAAAAACTGGGATATTGTTTTATTTATATGAAAGGTAAGTGAATACTGAGCCTGTACTTTGTCCCCTCTATGAGATGCCAAGCAAGGGTCCCTTCAGGCATCCCAGAGAAGGAGCCACACACTTTTTTTCCTCACCCTAGCTCTGTATTGCCTGCTCATCTAGGCTTCTAGAGCCTCTGAATTATTCCAATTCAATGCAACAGCCTCTGGGCTATTAAGTGCAATTGATTACCTCATCCTGAAGCATTGTCACTTTTCTGGGGATTTACAATAAACCAAGATAAACAACACGTAATGAAATACACAGCTGTGTGCATAAAAGATGCTTTTCAAAACAAATCCTTCCTTGTTAATACAGGACTTTATGTGTATTTACATCATAACAATCAGAGCTGTGGAAGTAAAAGTTATCATTTTACTTATTGAGATTTATATTTTACCTATTCATTTTCAACTGTGTTAATACTTCCCTGAAATCCCAATCTGTCAAACTGATTATTCCCAAAAGATACTCATTGCTTTTAATCATAAAAGTCAGCAAGAAGAATATAATTGAAATACTCTTTCCAACCAAGTTCACATCACTAAAGTCTATTTTATGCTATGCTACATTAGGCATCTTTCTTCTGAAATGTCACGGGCAGGGAAAAGAAAGACTGAGGATTTATAGTACACAGGAAAACGTTCATTGGTTGTGTTCTACCAATAATCTTAAACATCAACCTGGAGCACCAGAATTATTCTTGGAACAAGAATAATTGAAGCTCATTGCCTGATCAATCTATGGCCTATCTCCAAGACTGTTAATTATGTGGGATAACTACTGAAATGAACAAGAGTAGGCTGTTTTCATAATGGCAACCAACGTTAAGGCCATTATTTTCCTCAACTGGATGATATTTTTTTTTTCTGATTTCAGTGTTGATTTAACAACAGAAGCTCAGTAAATTAAAATTGTAGAAACTGGGTATGTAGTATATTAGTTAGGATTTTTTTCCTCTTAATTCCCCTTTCACACCAGACATGTGAGTACAAGTAGCATAGTCAGACTCACCAAAAGGTTTTTGCCTAATAAACCTTCTCACACTTTGCTTTTGTTTAGAAAATTCTTTATATTACTATAATACTCACTTTTGTCCCTCTTTCATATTTGCTTAAACTGTCAGTTAAGCACAGTACCTAAATAACATAAGTTTAGACCTTAAGCATATGCTTAAGTGTTTTGCTAAACTCTGTTTCAGAGCCAAGTTTATAGAAAAGTCTATTAGAACATTCAGGAAAAGTAGTTCCACCATGTCTTTTTAATGTTAGACTTATAAACAGAGTTTCACCACCACTTTTACACTTCACACCAACTTTCCTGAAGTATCTTCTTCAAAATCCACTCCATTATTAATAAGTCTCTCAGGTTCTACTCTATTCTACAATATCTCCTGTCTTCTTTTCTGCATCCAGCTTCCTTCCCTTGTGTCCTGCTTTCAGCTGGGGTAGAGTTAACTGCCTTCTTAGTAGCTGGTACAGTGCCCTGTTTTGGGTTCAGTATAAGAAGAATGTTGATAACACACTGATGTTTTCAGTTGTTGCTAAGTAATATTCAGACTAAGTCAAGGATTTTTCAGCTTCTTATGCCTAGCCAGCAAGAATGCTGGAGGGGCACAAGAATTTGGGAGGTGACACAGCCAGGGCAGCTGACCCAAAGTGTCCAACGGGGTATTCCATACCATGGGACATCATGCCTAATGTATAAACTGGGGGGACTTGACTCGGAGGCGATGGATTGCTGCTTGGGAACTAACTGGGCATCGATCAGCAAGTAGTGAGCAATTGAATTGTGCATGACTTGCTTTGTATATTCCAATTATTTTATTATTATCATTGTCATTTTATTATTGTTATTATTATCATTATTATTAGTTTCCTCCCTTCTGTTCTATTAAACTGTCCTTATCTCAAGCCATGAGTTTTACTTTTTTTTTCCCCGATTCTCTCCCCCATCCCACTGAGGGGGGAGGCGGGAAGTTAGTGAGTGGCTGCATGGTGCTTAGTTGCTGGCTGGGTTTAAACCACGACACGTTGGTAGTGTTCATACACCCAGATAGTGCTTTAGTGATACCAGTCTACCCTTGTACATAGACACATTGAAATCTGGTAAGAAAGGAACATTTTCACTTGCCAATCAGCAGATCACAGCCTGATACCACATTCCATCTTGCTCTATCAAAAAAAAAGTGGTTTATTTGCTATATATGAGAAAGATATCATTAATGTAGTATAAACGGACTGTGACGCACAAGAAAGAAGCACATAATCAACTTAAAATAATAGTTGGCAATTAATGCTGTATGCTGTCAGATTTGTTGTCCACTGCTTGCATGCAAGATGGTCCAATGGGATAATAAGGTAGACAATTGCAATGCATTTGGATTACTATACAATATGTAATTATTTTTTTCTTCAAGCTTTGGACATGGAAACAATTGAAATGAATAGAATATTCAGTAGTGCTTCCAGCAAAGAAAATACATCAGTTAATTAACTGTACTTTGTGACCTGAATATGTTTGAAGAAAGACAGGGGGTGGGTAGAAAAACATATACCCTCAGGCCTCATTGTTCCTTTGCAGTTAGCCCAGATATTTATATGCATAAATTATCCTAGGTTAAGTAATTGACTTTTTTAAAATGACAGCATTTACCTTGCCTAATAATTTTGAAAGAATACTTCTTTTTTAGTATCTTGTCACATCCCACAAGTGCAACTGATTTGGCTACATTTCCTAGTTTGTGGGGGGATTATTTACAAATCAAAAAAGTTAGACATCCAGATTTCATTTATGTGCTATCATTAATGTAAGTACACTGGGTTGGAATTTTCAACACTAACGGGATATACAGAAAAAGTGTTTGCAATTTCAATGTCCATTAACGTCGGAGATAGGAAAAGGAGAAAGAAGAAGTGGGTGTCTGCCAGTATAAATTCTATTACACATTAAAAAAAAACATGACTACAGATAAATATAGCTCTATTTTACTATTTTAAATATAGCAATTTTTTAAAATTTATTTATTTATTTATTTTATTCTCTTGGCACATAACTCTACCAATTTAACTAGGGACATTCCACAGCTAAACAATGTCACCTACTACATTATCAGCAGAAATATTCATAGATTTTACACCGAACCCTATCCCATCCTAGCTCAATAAATACATTTGGCAGTATATCTTTTTATAGAAAGTTGACATATGACTTAATTCACTTCTAAAAGCACTGAAATTGTTCTTTATGTATATCTAAAATATATAGACATGCAATTACATTAAGCCAAGTATTTGCTTATAGCAATGGATTTTTGCATCTGCAAAACAAAATGGTTTTGTTGATTTGCATTTTTTAAGAGATAATTCTTGATATTCCGCTAATAGTGTGGAGTAACATACTTCTGAACAAGCCAGCCATCATTTCATGGGAAAAACTTGACATTACTACTTAATTCTTTACTTCCTAATTAGCTGTTTTTACATGTGTGTAATATGATACGTTATGAGTTAGTGTGGAGTAGAATGATTATTTTCTGCTGGTAATCATTTTAATCAGCCTTAGGACATTTATGAAAATTTTATGGGATCAACTATTTTAAGCCTTCTTTCTATTTATCTTAAATTATATTTAAAGTGACTGTTGGACATTTCCAGTTTGATAAAGCACCAGAATATCTACATATTCAATGTGAACTATGTGAGTTTTTCATAAGTAGTTGTGAGAGACTGAATTGTTATCTCAAGTTATTTGTCTCAAAGATTGTTTGTTGTGAGAGACTGGACTGTCATCTCAAGCCATTCCTCTCAAGGATTGTTTGCTGTGACGAGCCGCTTCTTATCCCAGAGATGTCTTGTTTAAGCCGGGCACTCCTCTGTCCAAAAGGACAATTATGAGGCCACTGAGGCATCCAGGGGAGGAGACAGGCTGGAGCCAGCGAAGAATGTGGAGACTACCATTCTCATGGAAACTGTAGTCTTTGAGATAAGATACTGGTTGCTGGTGTCTGCAGCACATAAACAGTATGTATGTGCATGCATCGGACTATGCCCTATAAAAAAACATGGAGACAAGCCGTGGTGTGCACCTATCACCAAAGAATTGAAGACTGAGGACCAACGGGACACTGCTGGATCCATGGTGGCAACTATTCTTGCAACTCTATCCCGACTGCTTGCTTGATTTCTGCCTTTTCTTCCATCCTATCCTATCGCTACTATATTCTACTTTTGATGCTTTTGATAATAAAAACTCTTTTGGGTATACAGCATTTGACCTCGTTTGTGTCTTAATCTCGCTCTTGGGATCATATCGAAACCCTCCCTGACATTTGATCAGGACAGTAGTGACAAGATATGGATTCAGAAATTATTTAAATGAATTATTCAGCAAACTTCAGATCCATATTTGTATATAGATCTCTCTAGAGAGAGAGAAACAATGCTTTCATTAGAGTGAGGTAGATGATATACTTAATGCACCCGAAAAAAAAAGTCCCAAAAGTTTTCATTTTGAAAGATACATTCCTTCTGGAATATACATAAAGTTTGCTGAGAAAAATAATTAGTAGCCTTCTCTTTGAAAACACTGGGGTGGGGGAGGGGAGAAGAATAAAATCATCATACAATTTAATCTGAAATATCATGCCCTTTAAATTAGGGGGGGTATCACTTCTAATTTTACTGTAGATTAGATCTCAGAATACAGAAATTCTAAGTGTGAGAGATCTAAGGATTTTTATCTCCAGGAATGTTGCACGATAAATTGTTGATGCTGAGTTCTGAAATTATGGTATTTCAAATTTGTCTTTAGCCAAGCTTTGGCACTTGAAATGTGACATATCAATACAACATGGTTTTTACAAATAGGCTGTAATATTTATGACTGTTGACTTTTCATACTGATATTATATTACTTTCAAAAATGAAAAAGAAGATGTTGAATAATTTATGGTCCGGCAAGTGTTGCCATACCATCTCTTATACAGCTGCATCTCTTGATGATAGTATGATACTGCTGAATAAATGGGAACAGGTACAGAAAATCCCTAGTAACCTACAGACCCAAGGACAAGCTGCTGACTTTGCATTTGTTACAAAATATGGGTTAATACCAGCCACAGGTTATGTAACCAGCACATACATCTGAAGAACAACATATTGTTGCAATGACATGTTACAACTGATGATGTGTATGGTTCACATATGGTAACAAGTGGAGTTATAGTCAGCTAAATTTATATAAACCTCATTAAAAGGAATTCCAAGGTGACACCTATGATATAACTGTGCACAGGCAGAGGAGTTATGGGAAAGAAAGGGCTGGCAGCCTTGAAGGAAGGAATGTGGTGGAGACAGCTGGCAAGTTAGTAATTTATATAGATTCACTTGATAACACTTCAAGAGGTACAGAGTGAACTGATTATCCATGGGATATTAATGCAATCCTGTGAGGATGGATGGACATTTCAGAAGGGACTGTCATCACTTTCATAGTTGGCAAATCCCTCTGATAATTAGTACAGAGGCAGAAAATAAGCAACTCTAGGTCTACATGAAAAGTTAACAGGGAAGAAAGATTTAATTTGTTTGAGAAATTATGCTTTATAGTTATACAGTAAATAGCATCTGCCAGTGGGCCAGAGAGAATACATTGCCTGGAAATGTAAGATAGATCCTTAACTGTAAGATCAGAAGAGAGATTGTTGCCTCATGTAAAGAAAAGTTTGTTTGGTCTTAGCTTTTCTTTCTGTTTATGTCTCAAGTTGTTATATTATTATGCAGATTATCCTAAAGGGAAAAAAAAGAAAAAGAATCACTAAAATAGTGAAATGAACTGTTGGGTTTCTTTAGTTCAAAATATGTTTTGGTGGCTAACATTCACACTACATCTCTCTCTAAATGTGCAGAGCTCTTCTGCATACAGCTGCTGTTGTCACTGATAAGAAAATATGCCTATCCAAAGGCAATGTCAAGAGGTTGGCCATCATTAAAATGAATAAATGTTGACTTCTGCAAGATTACAGAATGCCAGAGAGCATCCCAGGAAAAAAAAGTGGGGAATTATAGGAGACAGAGAGCATGGAGTCTTTTAGCACTGAAATTCTTTTTATCACACACTCTGTTGTGAAGGCCTCAGAGCAACTGGCTCATTTGCAAGGAAAACACATGCTGCCTTTTCTCTGGAGATTATTTTTTTCTGGTAGATTTCAGTTAATTAGTAAACAAGCGCAAGACAAAAATGAGAGGAAGAGCATCAAAAGCAGCACTTAGCATTTCTTAGGCACAGAGAATGTAACTGGGTGCAGCATCAGGTCAACATGTCAAAACAGTCTGTCCCTCTGCCAGTAGGCAGCTGCATTACACAAACATTTCTGAAGTTTAATAAAATGGAAAGCCAGTGAGAAGTTACTGTTCTTACAAAATACAGAAAGGGAAAATAGCCAATTTGAAGTAAATATCTCACCTAAATTTACTAAAAGGTCTCCTGTGTCATTTATGGAAGTGGGCCATTAAATACTGACAGGTACTATATATGGATTTTGCAGAAAGAAGAAAGAAAAAGTACTTCTACGAAGCTGATATTTATTGCTGGTACTCATAAGCAGCATATATGACAAACACTTTTCTGTTACAGCTATTGAGGCATCACAAAATATATGTGGTGTATATGGGTTACCTGAAATAATCACTTCAGTTAATAGCCCAAGCATTCCTTAAGGAAAATCCTGCTGAAGAACACTAGAATTGTTATTCATTACCCAGAATCAAACTGATTAGCAGAAGGCTTTGTGCCCACAGAACTTTTAAAATCAACCTGTAGGAAATTTTTAAATAGAATAAGGAGAGGAAGAAAGGCAATTTCCCGTTTCCTTTTGATGGTGCATCAGGAGACTACACTCCCCAAGAACTGCCTAAATTCAGTGGAGGAAGAGATGAACCTCCAAAAAGTTCTTTGCAATAGGCACATATTGCAGGTGCTCTTAAGACCTTCTGAATTCCCTGTCAGTTCTTCCAAGGTTCAGCCAGCTGCGGAACATGTGCTCCACTTCCAGCCACTGATGGCCTTGGCTGCTGCTGCCCACAAAGAGCAGGCTGCTGTGCTGCCATGGTCTGGGAGGAGAAGACACAGCATCTCTGCCTGGCCCAAACTTCTGGGATGTTGGCACAATCTGAGAAACTGGAACTGGCTGCTGTCAGGCAAACAGCGAATCCTTCACCCATGCAGAGAGACTGGCAGCAACTATCTTCCCAGTGGCCACACATTATGGGCAGATAACAGGGCCACTGAACTGGTTGAACCCTGTTTTCTTGTTGTGGAGATGCACCTTGTCTCTCAGCCTAAAGAGGTGGGATGGAAACATCATACAAGCCAGAGCTGGTTGGTAGGTCACCCATTTCGTCATGCTGCTTTACATGCAAATTTGCATAAAAAACACCAGCTGTTGCTTCATTCTGAGGGAAAATGTGAGAAGGAGGTCTATCATAAAACATGCAACTTTTACCTATTGGTGCAGGCATACTCCTATCTTAACCATTAACAGAGGTACAGCAAATCCAAGGCTTCATCTCCTCTTTAGCTTTTTATTCTTGAGCACTTCAGATCAACATTCCAGCAGACTGAAATGATGGAGGTTTAAACTGGTCAATATGATCAAGGAATATATGAGAATGGAACAACCCTACCACTTCACATGCCACTAGCCAGTAATTAGACCCTTCACTGCTTCTAGTTCAGTAAGGGCAGAGTATCGGTAGTTGTTGCTGTGCTGATTCCCTGTATGTACATCAATGAGCACCCTGGCTTGAGAACACCTGTATGGCCTTCCTGCATATGCTTATCTTTTACTTATATTTACTATTTCCACCAAACTTTGGTTTGGATTTTTTTTTCCCTAGTGTAAAGAATACTGACTAGAAATAATCCAAAAACATGAGCAAGAATTTTATATATATCCACCATTTCCCCAGTGCATATTGTTTTATGCATGTATGCACCATGAATGAGTGCACACTGATTTATGTTTGCAATTTGCACTAACCATAAAAGAAGGCAGTAGTTTATTTTTTTGCTTTAAAGAAAAAAACATGGTCATAAATAGAAATCTTAGAAAAGCCCTGAATACAATCCCATAAAATAAAACGCAAAAAGAAATATCCCCCACCCCCACTCAGTTAAGCTATTTCATAAAATGAACGGCCAAGATAAAAATACAAGCATGTAAGGCATTTTCCAGAACTATATATTTTTTAAATAGTAAGAATTGCTGACCAAGCAAATAGCTTATTCTCTCTTTTCAAAGTGCCACTGAGAAAATTATACAAGCATATGCATTCTCACATGTGTATGTTCATGGGAACAAATGCCAAAGTAATTCATTATCTGTGATGCTGTTAAAATTAATAATGGACTTTAGAAATTCCATGATACTGTGAAGGCTACCAACTGAATGTTTTACTCATGCTCAAACAAATAAACAGATCACTTATGCTCACAATAGTATTTTTTTCCAGTTATGAAAATATATAATAAGCAAAAAATAGCATAAGTAGCAACCAAGGTAAATTTCCTTTAATATTTATAGCCTAATTTCCCAGTAATCAAGTTTCATGTGATCACATGCTTATGTTTATGCAGCTTTAATAACTGTTGAGCTTGTTGGCTAGCATCAGCAAACTTTCCAGGGGAGAGGAAGGGCAGTTGGTCCACAAGTTCATAAAATGCCTGTGAAAACAGGTAATTGGACAGAGAAGAGAGAGAGCAGCTGAGGGAAAGGCTGTAACCTAAGCAAATGCATTAGGTGTCAGGATATTTACATGGGAGACAGTGCAGTCTTGTAACTGCCACAGTTTTAAGAAAAGTTTCGGTCAGCAACTAAATAATGGCAGGTACCAAATGAAAGCAAGTGTGAAACAGAAGTCTGCAAGAAAAAGAGTTTATTCATTCTGGTTTTCATAGAATTATTTGGGGATTTTTATTTTTATTTTAACATTTCAGATGACAGTCCTCTTCACATAAGACCTTTCTTCTCCCTAAAATTATAACTTATTGCAAAGGAATTTTAGACACAAGCAGTGCCCAAATCACTAAGTTTTGTTCAGTGATGATAATGTACATAATCTGAATTTACGCTTCTGTGACTGGAGGCAAATCTGCCTCTCTTTACAGAGGCCTATCAGATTACCTGTGGACCTAAATGTGATCAACTTGAGCCTAAAGATTTGCTGCTGATTGCCTTGATCATCTGTCTTGTACAATGGGATATCAGGACATTTCATCATGTTCATCTTGGTTTGCTATAGCAACAAAGGAAACTAGACTTGTATTAGATTAACAGTAAGATGTGACTGACTATGGTCTACATTTTTTTCTAATGAAAGATTGTTTAATATTGAAAGGGCAAGGGGCACCAGTTCAATCCCTAATGAAAAATAATTTCTTCCTTCAATATAAAGCCAGGCAATATCCCTCTAAATCTTAATGCTTTACTCAACCATTTTATTTCAGATAGGAGAAAGCAGTCTGCCCCTTACTAGATTTCAGACCAGACTGTTCACTATGTGAAGAAATCTAGAGGTCAAAAAGGATACCAGGAATTACAGCATATGACAGCACTCTCGGTGTTAAAAAGGCAAGCACTGCAGTGTATAGCAGTGTAGTAAACACAGCAAAGATGTGGGATGCCACTGTTCAAGATGACAGCTTTTCATCTGTGCTCTATGTTTTGCTGTCAATTTCCCTGATTTATGGAAGAAAGACAAGCATGAGTCTCTTGATAATGTTTATTGATTATTTGTGCCCTTCCAAGATCAGTTCCTTGTACCATTTAGCTGAGAAGGAGAAGAGAATGCAAGAAGATATATAGCACTGCTTAATAACCGTGAAAGAATCTAATGGAAAGCCAGTAGCTAAACCATTAGTAAAACATCTGAAGATTGTTACTATTTGAATATAGTATGTGGTGCAGATTTTTTGTTTCAATAACTGATATGCTGCAATAAAGAAGACAAAGTACTTTGAGTTTGATTTATCTACCAAAGATCTGCTGCATTTACAAAAGCCTAGGGATTATTTTTTAATGTAAATGCTGTCCTAAATAATTTTAAATCCCTCAAATGAAATTCAGCCAATATGCAGTCAATGAAAGCTCTATTGTTCATTTCTCTAGCACTATAATTTTATCTCTAATTACTATCTATAAAACTGTTATTAATATTTATTTTAAATTTCGAAAAGCCAGAATGTTCAACATCCCAAATCAAGCAAAGGTGAGGTCTACCTAGCTAATTCATCCATCTTGCATCAAATTAATTCAAGTCAGAAGTAAAAAGGCAGAAACACTTTTTACTTCCTTGGTTTAAATTTTCATATATCAGCAAATGTTTGTGAAGTAGAAAGTATCTTCTCAGAATGACTGAGCAGAAACTAGTTCACTAACTACTATTCTATGTAGTCCCTTTTGTGAACTGATGAAATCTAAAGGACCACTTAGAATTTCTTTTCCATTTTATGTAGATATTGAAAGTGCTTCTGCAACATCTTAATATACCACATTGGAAGTGCAAAACATAGATTGGAAAGACAGAGAACTAATACAAAAACTTCACTTTTTTGTGTCAGCCACACATCTCTCATCCTTGAGTACCAAAATGTTCTATTATCCCTGTGTCTGCCTCTTCTCGCAAAAGAATCTGTAATCTCACAGCACAAGTTCAAACATCTCAACTAAAATGCGCTCTGATAGCAGCGAAATAAAAGTATAACATGAGTCAAAACCTCTCCACTAAGACCCTCACTCTGAAACACAGAAGGTACCAGAAATCATTTGAATATATTAAAAAAATAATATGAGCTTAAATAGAAGGTGGTGACTCATGTCCTACCTCGGTATACATCAGCTACAGAGCTACATATGTGTAGAAGTCTAGTGAGGAATGGTAATGAATAAATTAGTAAAATTTTAGAATCAGTAATGTGATTAGTGAGTAAGATTCAACTCTAACCTCATAAAGCAATGTATATTATTCTGACTGAAGTTACAGAAGAGATGCCAGTCCTACAATAACAGCTAAGGCTATTTCACAGCTGGCTGACCTTCCTTCAACATCACTGGGCAGCAGTGTCTACATGAGGAGTATTGGCCCTTAAAAACATTCTGTTGGGTGCATAAATGTAAACCAAACACAACTATTCAAAGAAAGGGGATTTTATGCAAGTCCAGCATGAACACTTTTACTCCTATGTGGAAGAGACAAGCGTTGACTCTTTTTTTTCTACAGTTTGTGCAATTATCCAGTTTGAATGCATAAATATATGAATTAATGTATGGAATTTTATTTATAATGTTTTTCCTTTATATTACAAAAGTATAGGCCTATGGGTTGCACTGTGAACAACACCAATATAATAATTATCTGTATTGGGGATTTTTTTTCTGACCAAATAATCATTCAGGGCTTTCAGTAGTACACAGGGAAACTATTGACATGCTGTCATCCAGTGTTTTATATAGCGTTACATAGAATAAAACATTGAAATACATTGGAAAGAGTAATTTTAAATGGCAGAACTTTTGGACTGTCTGGCTAGGTTTTGGCATCTCTCAGATCTTTATCAGACATATATATACATATATAAACCCTATCTTCTCTTCAGTCTTTTGAATGGAATGCACAGGTGGGGATTTTATTGACAAAGCTTTGTAATAATTGTCTCTCTACCCATGAATGTGTATATAAGTATCAGCATTTTTCCACTATGTGACAATTAACACCATGGCTAGTGTTACACTCTTCCATTCGGACCATTTCCTAAAGCTTTATCAAACATTAAGACTTATCTGAGATTTAGTGTTCTTTCCATCCCTACCCAGCTGGGCACATACCTGAACCCTTTCACCATAATAACCAATGATACATCTGTATTGATAATGTATGTATTGCCTACTGGCAGAAAGTGTGGTAAAAATGTTTTGTAAAATCAGAAAAACAGAAGTCAGCTTACTGCTTATCCATCAGATAGTACAGTCTTCCCAGCAGCATATGCCTTGAACGTGACTACTTAGGGAAATTTGCTAAGAAAACAGATGTTCCACTGTAAGTGGAATCTTCTGTGAATTAGTATCTTGGTCCTAAAGTTGTTGTCAGGCAGGAAAGAGGGTTGAAAAAATGCTTCAAATCACCTTATTAATTCACTTCTGTGTTACTAGCGATCACTATTATTATTTATTTTTACAGCTCCCAAACATATGCTACGTGTTTCAAAGCTCATATTTCACAAATATATTGTAATTAACTGGGTAGCATAGGGATTTGCAAACTTTTTTTATACTGTAGACTACAATCTGAGACAAGATTTCTTCCTAGACCACTTCCTCTGCCATTCATGATATTAATGTATTGTACTAATGGTCCCTGTGATCATTACAGAAATTGCTTACAAAGAGAAAATAATAAGGAAAGCATTTAATGGATGTTTTCTGCCTTTTTAAAATGCAGTCTCTCTGGTAAAAGTAAAACAATACAAAAGACATTATCAACTAGCTTACCACAGACCGCCAACAAACTTTTCCCATAGCACAATATAAAAGCCTCTAGCCTATTAACTACGTTGCATCATCTTCTCTACTGTGAGTAAGATTAGAATTCACATTAGTTTTTTACCAAACACCTACCATAACCTTCTGTTGGTAGCAGGGAAAGATTTGCAGAAAAAGTGAAAGTAGCATTGGGCCCATGTACTAACTGTATTTTTCAAGCCAGTATTACTGTTGTATTTACTATGGCTGACCAATCAAATGAGACATGGCAGTTCAAATTATTTGTTTCTTTTGTCTTACATTCTTTACTTTTTCACCAATGTCTGAGACACTTACCTCAACATTTCAAAAACTTACGTGTTTTAGAAGAATATTTGAAATATTTCAGATTAATAATTCACATAGCTAGGTTTTGGCATTAACAGCTGTGAAAGATAACACTCAGGAGAAGAAAAATATCACAAGAAGAAATATTAGGACTACTTGGATAACAGAACTTCATTCTATCTGAGATCTGAATCTTTCATGACATCAGGCAAGTTCATGAGCAAACTGATGTGCTGACATTGTCAAGGTATTTGCCATCAATGCCAAACTGTAAGTGATGCATTAAAATTGACCATGTTCTTAAAATCTTTGCAAGCCTACTGGCCCTCTTCCATTTAAGTCAAAATCTTAACTTTCTGTATTTTTAACTATATAAAGACAAAACTTTTTTCTGACAATCAAAATAGATGTTAAAGTGACAGTTAGGGCATTAGTTTATTATAGCTCCCCTAAACAAAGGCAGACACCTGTATAAATCCCAAGCTCATGGTATTAAAATGAAAAAAAGGATTTATTTACATCATCTTTCACTATTTTTGCACCTTTGCCAAAATATTGTAAGCATCCATGATCCTGCAGTTTCTTCTTCTAGCCTTGGGAAAGCAACATGGTACAGATATTATTCACTCTATTTAAAATTTATGCCCACACACACATGTGCATACATAGGTACCACAAACTACAGGAAAACCTTTTCTTCTACAAACTTCAGCTAAAAAGAAGTGCTTGAATACCTATGTGCAATTTACCTTGAGAATTTATTCTCATCGGGGCAGGGGAAGGGAAAAGAAAAGGGAAAGTGGAAGTGGGAGGGGAAGGAAAAGGGCATGGCAAGGAAAAAATATGCTACTTACATAGTTATTCCTGACAAAGCAAAACTAACATGACTTGGTATTTACTGATAAAACAAATCTGAAAAACTGAACAGTGCCAACGGGTCACTTGTGCTATAACAGTGTTACACTTTTCTGTGCACTTTTGGTATTTTTTTTTTTAATTGATACTGAGCAGTGAGTTACTTTTTTCAAGTAGACTTGACAATCTGTTTCACAAAACTCTTCAAGTATTATGGAACAGAAGGGCCTAGGTGCTATTGCAACATATCTATATGATTACAAATGAAGAGTATTTAGCATCAATTATGTCCTTCATGCCAGTTCTCAAATGGTAAAAAGAGTGGTTCTACAATCCTGTCCTCTTCACAGGTTTTTACTTGGACTTTGTATAACCTTGAGCAAGTCATCTTTTGGTAAATAAATCTGTTAAGGCACAAAGGTCGGAGGACAGTGCGAGAAAATCATGGAGAATACTTCTACTTCTGGCTAGATGTACCCTGAATTATGGGTAATAGAGAGCTAAGAAGAGAAGCTTTTACAGAAATGCTGAAGATGGTTGGAAACCTGAGTGTGTTGCTGCACCTGTTCTGGTAGCAGTTCAATTGACCGAAAGTTTCAAGGATATGCCTTGTGGTTGAATATAGCATAATGAACACAGATGCAAGTGCATGAGAAAGTAAGGACTGAACACATGGAAATAAAGAGAACATGAAACTTGATTCTGAGACATCATAGTCTCTCCAGCATGAAAACTTCATTGTTGTGAGACCCATCCTTTCCTTGTGCATCTGCCAACAGCCTGACAATAGGTTAATTGGAAAACATAAATAAATCATTGGGATATGTGAGGAGCTGTAACTCCAGGATTAGCATTTACATCTTAATTGAAAATCAAGCAGTTTTACATTTTGAGATGAAATTAGGCAATTGTTTTGTTTGTGGGGTATTTTTTGCATTTGAACTACATTGCATACTATTAAATGAGAAGTAGCTTACTTCAGAAATGTGATTTTAAGTCTTTCCTAAAGTTCACTCCATAAAGGCAGGAGATAGAGTGCAAACCTGAGTGAAGCTTAATAAAATTTTGTTATAATTAATTGGTGCTTATTTAATAATCGAAGTAGTGCTTACTTCTTTGAAATGAGCATTTTTTCCTCATGAGAAATCCAGCCTGCTCAAACAGTGCCAATCTTATTTCTCAGCTCATGCGAGTTGAACAAGTTTTGTGAACCTTTTTGCGTTACATAATAAAACATGACAATGTGGTATGAGTGACATAACCTAATGTGACTCATTATATAACTGCTGGAATATTAGCAGCAATAACCATTTTGAGAACTATGATATTCTTAGTCACAGACTTATAAAATCTATGTAAGATCAATTTTTTCAAGGTAAAATTGGAATTCAGGTAAATTGGAATTTCAAGGTAAAATTTTTGGAAAAAAATTGTTTGCCTTTACAATCATGCACATTTTCTTCTAAGCATAACTAGAACTAGACAGCAATTAGTAATTGAACATATCGCCATTAAAATGTTGCAGGAATGCCATAAAGGAAATGGCAATAACTCTGACCTTAGAGGTGAGCAAAGAAGTAGCAGCTAATGGGATCTGCTATACTGGAAGCAAGATATAGCTTTCAACAGATCTGTTCTGATTTTGCCTCAGACGGAAAAAGGTCAGCATACTAGCTGATAGTCATTGACAGATACTTATTTAGGTTCAGGATAATAGCTTTGAAAGTAAAATCACAAAGCTATTTTGGATGATTGCTTAGAACCTTGGCAGATAAATTGAAAATGCTCTTAGCTTGCATTTGTTGGCATTTTTATGAAGTCATTTTGTCGTTTTCCTTTATGGTGACTTGAATGTTGTTAGCCATTATTCACTAAGATCTTATTTTGAAGAGCATAAAATCTAAACCACATTAAAAAGCTAACATACAAAGCTAAGGAATGCTCTGGTTAACTAAAAAGTAACTCTTGCAAATTTTACTGCTCACTTATTTGTTCAGTTTGTTCCAAAACAGTTACTTGTCATATCCCTTTAGAAAGAAAGATTATTGAGAAATTATGAAGAGAAACTTTGACATTATACAAGATGCAGCTTAATAAAACTGTGTGGTTTTTAAGTGGTTAGATCTTGAAAAATAAGAAAATAAGTTATACTTTATTGCAGCCTTCATTGCCAGAGGGTATAGGCACAGACAGCTTACCAGTGGAGGAGCACCACTACTCCAGTTCCCTCCAGTTTCCTCCAGTGTCCTGGTGGCTGAAAAGTAGTACCTTGACAGAGTTGTTTGGCTAAGAAGAAGGATGAAAACTATAATAGAAGCATGAGATAGAGCTCTGAAGGACAGAGAGTGGGGCCTAAAATTTAATCCCTAAAGGAAGGTTTGAGTATCAGTATTTGCTAGTACTATATATAAGCCAAAAGACATTCTGAAGAGTTTGTGAGATCAGTATCTTCCCAACTTCACTGTTTGACTGATAATGAGAAACATATTGTGAAGCTAAGTGAAAAAATAGAGCGTAAATTAAAAACCCATTAGAGGCCTGTAATTTCATTAAGTTTTAGAGAGCTGCTACTTCATTTGTATATTTAATAATACTAATAGATCCATGAGATTGCAAGTGTTTAATAAGCCTTTGAATTTGGGAGAGGGTAAAAGACTCCCAAACATCCCTAAATAACTGTTTCTAGTTGTTAGTTACCACCACCAAAAGAGTTTCTTATTTACAACATAATTTTTTCCAGCTTTAGCTATTAGTCATTGTATCTTATCATGCCTCTGACTGCAAGATTAAAAGCAGTCTACTATCAGAAATCTTCTCCCTGATTAGGTACTCAAAGATCATGATCAGGCCATGCAATCTTCCCTCAGATACCAGAACAGATTAAATTTCTTGATTTGCTCACTATGAGACCAAACTTTCCTGCTGTGTTAGAGGGGTTTACTTGGTCCTCCTCTCTCAATCCTTTCTGCATGATCAGCACAGTTAAAATTAGGAGCACGTTATGCTGGATGTATTGTTTCAATCTTGCTATAGCCATGCATATAGTCAAGTGTAGTTAAATCAGCGAAAGACAGGGAAACAGTGAGGAGACTTGGGGTAGGAGGGACAACACATGATATGGCATTATGGTACAGGATGCAGTTCAGCATCCAACTTTCAATTTGCAAAATGGTCTGCAAAAAACTCTTTTGCAGTGGCAATTATTCTTCCCTACTTGTACTTGTTGTTTTCCTGTTTAAGTGTTACTCTAGCCCATGGTAGCGTCAGCCACCATTTTGCTCTCCCAGGTTATACTGAATTAGTTTCCAAACCAAGACACTAGATCTCTTTTGTGTATCTGCTTTTCAGAATATTATCTCCTGTATTATAAGTGCAATCTCCACTTTTTATTCCTAGCTATACACTGTTGTTCAACCCAAAAAGCTGTGTGTTATTTACTTGCATTTATCTTTAAACACTTTATCAAATTTGGAATAATTTATACATTTGCTTAAAAGCATGTTTCTATTTCGATCCATCTAATTGGTTAAAAAAAAAAAAATCAATAACATTAGGGCATTCCCTTTGGAATCTCACTAGAAACATCTCCTTTGAATAATAATTCCCCATATGCTTTTACTTTTGGAAGTCTCCCAGCAAATTTTAATCATTTAGCTTTTTTTAATTTGTTTTGTAGTCCTAAGGAAGCTATATAAGGGCCTTTCCTCTTAGCTGAAATTATTAATTCTTGACTCAATCATTCATGTTTAGCTCGACTTGGCACATAAAAAGTAGTAGATGCAATATATGTAAACTTCAGCCATGAATTTCTGACCTTACTATATAACATTAAGATTGAGGATAAGTATGATACAAAGTCACCACAATAAATTTCGCTGAAATCAAGGTAATTGATAGTGTCTAAAGATGTTTTGAAAACTGGGAATTGTCATAGAACAAATGAGTTACAAGGGAATGCTTCAGGGATTGGTGATCAGGAAGAAAAGTCATAAAGAAATTAGCAGATGTTGGAAAGATTTATTGGTAGCAAAGAGAACAATCCACATCATTTAGTAAGTAAGTTAATAATATTTTAACATAAACATGTCTAATAGAACATAAGCTACCCTACATAAGATAAGGGTCCCATTAAACCATGGTGTTGAACATGATCAAGTCAACAATGGAAATATGTACTCAAAAATATTTGCATGATCTTTGGTGTATAAGTAAAAGACAATGGAGAAGAAGTAGTTGTACCACATGATATATATGGCAAATACATATTGCCAACATACTGACCAGTGTACTCATTAGAATTGGAAAAATATTCCAGAAGCAGATACAGTTCAAGAACAGAGTTGAAAAATGGTAGAGAACCCAAAGAAGAGTCACAAGAATGATTCACAGCGTGGGAAATAAACCTTGCTAACAGAGCCACCTAGCTCACTTTACATAGTTTAACAAGCAAGTACAAAAGTGGTACAAGCACAAATGAAAAAGCATCCCTAGGAATGATGTTAATTCAACAGAAGATTTCAGAATAGAAGAAAAAGTTTTAATATCCTTTAACAAATGAAAGTTGAAGCTGAACAAATGTGCACCTGTCAGAAGTGCACATTTTTTAACATTAAGGTCTTGATTAAGTCTTGGGAATGTTAACGAGATTATTTCTCTGAAAAGAATCATTCATGAGTGGAATATTTGATAGGAAGTCCAGGACCAATGGAGGAAGCACAGTATTTCAAAAGCCTCTTGAAAACTGTAAAAGTGCAGATTCAGTATGACTTATAAAAATTAAAATATTTAGAGATGTCTTCCTGAGCTTCATCTAGTTTTCAGACAGAAAAAGTCCTCCCTTAGACATACTACGTAGAACCTATGCTAAAAAGAAAACTAATGTTAGAAAATGTACAACAAAGATATAAGGGATTTATGACATTTTTTAAGAATGCCCTAAAGACAAGCATCTAAACAAACCCATCAGACAATTCCCGAGTTCATGTAGCAACCTTTCCTGCATTGTTGATTATACCTGTTCATCTTTGGCTCATGTTTCTTTAGCATTATTACAGCTGAAAATAAAATACTGAAAAGAAAGAAGCTCTAGATAGAGGTAACAGTTTGTCTTCTGCCTTACATATCTAAAAAATACAGGAAAAATTCTGATTCCCAGTCCTTAGAATAATTTACCAAAGATCATAGTAGTTTCTTTTCCCTTACAGCTCTTAAATCAAGACAGAAGATTTTTATAGTAGAAACATTGCAGTTCAATCAGTGCTACTGGCCATAAACCCAGAAATAATTTGTTCTTTTGAAGGTCAGACTGGATGAATGGAGCATTCACATCAGTTTTTAAATCTAACTCCTATCCTAAACACAGCACACACTTCCTTTTCACAATGATACCATCTTCTACAAAGAGCCAAAATGCAACTGCTATAGTGAAAATATCTACTACTGAATGATATTTTTAATAACCCTAATTTGAAGAAATGTGTTAATTTCAAGACACATGGCATTCAATAACTCCTCCCTCCTCAGCCATACATTCCAAGATCATCTGCTTACTGTGGAACTACCCCCATGCACTCACATGATGAAAAGAAGGCCCTAAATCTGTATCCATTACATATCTGCATATGTGCTTGATGCAGTTCATTGAGCAGCCGGACTGTTGAGAATAACTGAAAATAAGACTTTGTGCAAATCTTCACGTGGTCATGGTCAGATTTTGTAGGGCTGGATACTTTTTTATCAGTTATCTCCATGTGAAACCAAATTTTTATTAAAAGTCTTTGAACAGAAACAAACTGCCTAGCATTCAGTTGCAGAAAAGTGCTAGCACCTATAGCTATTCCATAAACCCCTATACAGCTATCTTCTATAGAAACATTTTGGAAATCATCCAGATATTTTATTGAATATTCAGTAAATAAAAGCAGAAGACACAATTTATATATCATCAGATCTCTGGTAATTCGATTATCTCTTCATTTTCACAGACTGTGAGCAAGATGTTACACTTTGATCTAAATCACTGAGCTAAACTGGAACAATACATGTGTGACATCGTTCTAATTAAAGATATCCCAGTATATTTTAGCAGTCACTAGACACATTGACAAGCCCTAAATTTATCCTCCTTAAAAATCTTTTCAAATTTAACTGGTTTGCTTAACCTAAAGGTTTTGTCATGTAAGTTTTTAAGTAGGGAAAATACATCCTATGCAGCCAAATAGTTGGCAAGAACAGATCCAGAGTGTTGGGTTATTCTTCAAGTTCATTGAAATCGCTTTTTAAATTCTGCTGTAATAACCAGGTGTAGTTCATAGGTGTAGAATTAGATATTAGGAATTTTTATGATAATTTTTTTTTTTTAATTCTGTGGGTGAAAATAGGCATTATGCAATGTTCAGATGCAAGCCAACTGTTTTATGTGAAGTTGTGGCTGTGTATCAATTCATAGTAATATGAAGCTGAAACTGCCAACAACATGAAAGTACAAGAATTGCTGTGCCAATGGCAAGTCACATGATGACTTTAGTACACGAAACAGAGAAACTCTTTGCAGGACTCCAACACTGGAGCTGAACGGGAGCAAAATTGGTACAGGTCATTAGGGAAAGAATGCAAAAGAAAAGTTTAAGTTAACCACATTCTTCAAATGCCAACATGTCTTTCCACCAGTGGAGTGAAGCCCTGCTGCTATTTTGTAAACCTAATTGACTAATATTTGTTTAATATAAAAGTCAGTGAATATTACTAATTTTTCATTTTACAAAAACTCAATTAGTAGGCATGGCCTTTGTATTGAAGGAGCTGTATAGCTCACCATCTCCTATTTGTCACATAAATTATTCAGTGGATACCAGCAAAATTTTTAAAGTGATTTATTTATGGAGGTACTTCTTTGGTATTCAGCGAACTCTCCATCTCTTGCTTGTTTGTAATGTCTAAACTGGAAAGTGTTCAATATCTGGGAAAAAAACCTGCTGCCTTGTTTTACACCATGTTTCATCCAGATTTTCTGACAACCACAGTTCCCATGGACTCAAATTTCAACCCAAGCATAAGCAGTATCCGTGACAGTATGGCAGAGGTCACCTTTTTTTTAAGGGCTATAATTCTGAAACAATGAAACTCCTTCAGAATGTTCCCTTCACAAATGTTAATAAGCATTGTGCCAAAAAAGTTACATAAAAAACTTAATTATCATCTGGACATTTATTGTGCAAATTTGAAGATCAAATTTAATCATTAAAGAGCAAAAAACCAGCAATTTTAGCTCTGTATTCAGTGCTATCTCCCTGTGTTCCCTAAGTGTAGGGCTACTACTAAAGCAGAGAATTTACAAACACATGTTAATTAAGTAGCTCCAATAAGAGCTCAGGGAAATAAGCAAATTAATTTGCATATTTCCCTGGTGTACAAGGGGTTAATTAAAATGCTTTAAAATATTTTTATGATGCCATTCAGCTGAGTTCTGATCATTTGCTGATTTTTCAATTAGTTCTATTAACATGGGCTTTGACAGTATGAATGGAAAAGAGAGAAAGATATTGCCACAGAAGGCAAAGTTTACTACAACAGAAATTTTTATCCCAGAGCAGCTTTCATGCTTAGCTGTGTTTTCACACACTTAGGCTACCTGAGTTCTTAGAAGCTCTGGAGCTTTTTGAAAAGTGGAATGTTAAAACAATGGGGGGGAAAAATGATGTTAACTTGTTGGCTGCATTATAAAAAAAATTATTGATTAACTAGTTCAGTGACAGTGCAGTTTTTGAAAAAGCTTTGTGAGCACACTACTATATCTGGAGGGAAAGTGGTCCATTTTCCTGTTACATTTTCTTTATAGATCTTTTGCAAGTTCTGATTTTATAGTAATTATATCTTTCCAGGATTATTTTTCCCCTAGTTCAAGTTGGACATACCAGTACATGACTAAGCAGGCAGAAGTGAAAATATATCTTGCAGGAGACAAAAAATTAAACAAATTACAAATCTATATCCAAACATCAATTATAAAACAGGAGTGTTGTCAGCTGCACATGAATGAAAACAAAGTGCATAATTTGAAAAATACATTTCTGAAAACTGCTTGCATATTCTCCAAATTTTAAATTGCAAAAAATTATGTCAGATAAAAGGCAAGCACTACAGGGAGAGAAAACAAAACAAAACAAACCAAAACCAAGTACCACCCAACTTACTACCATTTTTAAAACAAAAAAGGAAAACAAAGCAAAAACCATATAGTGCCAGGTCTGTCATTTTCCACTGCACTGTCAGACACAACCAAAAAATCCATATGAAACAGGACATTTATTTAACCACAAAATATAATTCATTCCATCTCCCCATTATTCTACCAGTCATATGGAAGCAAAGGGCCAGGTTCCCAAAAGCACTGAATGCCCTTACTACCAGATCTCTGATAATAAAACATATGCAGCAAACCAGTAAGTGCTACTGATAAACAGAATATGTAAAAGCAGAAGAGATTTACAGGCCCTTCTCACCTACCTCTGGTTTGCCAAATTTCACAGAACCATGCCGTTTCATACCAAAACTAACCTAGAGTATACAAAGTCTTTATTCTAGAGTCTCTGTTTCACCAGGCATATTCCAAACTGAAAAGAGAAAATTAATTATGGTAGCTTTTCACATTCAGAAAGTATTGACTCCCATTCTTCCCACCATGTGTTAAGCCCAGATCTAGTCACATAAAATGTGGATCTTCTTTAGTTCCTTCAAAAGAAGGACCATCTTGGGCACATTCTGTTGCTGACCTAGCAGGAATTAAGCCAGAAAACCCCTAACAAAACTGCTCTGGAGAACAGGAACAGAAAGGAATGAGGAAAGCTTGTAAAGGGGGACAGGCGGTAACAGGACAAGGACTACCTGCGTCTTAAACCTCTGCATGAAATGAAAAGTGCAGGAGGGTTTTGGAAGAGTGCAGGATGTTAAAACGGGTATAGAAAACCTGAAAGCAAAAATGGGGAAAATTTACTGAGAGAAGTTTCATGAAAGTATGGTGATAAATTGTCCTAAAAAAGGGGTGATTAAGACTGTTGGGTGATAAGGTGACAGCTGTAGGACTGAAATTTAAATACAGATTTCATCATCTGTATTTACTTCAGGCACATGCTTTGATATTTTAATACAAAGCCATATTGCAATTATTCTGTAGAAAAGAACAATTTATTTCTGTGGGAATACAGTCCAGTTCCTCAGCTGCAGTAGGACGGCATAATCTTCATTCAGTCACCAAGAGCTAGGCTAATTTACAGTGAATAAGAACTGGAATGCAAATTTGGTGGTATTCATAAATCTTGAGCCATGTATTTTAGAAGAGAGAATAGCAAGAGTTAAATGAAAGATTATGCTGTTTCTCAAAAGGCAAACTCTGGGAAGGTGAGAGAATGTCAGCACTTGTTACTATGTGTTAGGTAGAAACTTCACCCACAAATGAATTACTAATGACTGTTCAAACCAATTTTAAAAACTTTCTGAGGCTGACTTTAAAACAGCTAATACTTACAGTTTAGGGGGCCTGTAGGATGGGAAAGCTGTAATAATAAAATGACTTTGAGGAAAAATTCTTAAAAAAGAAAGACAGTCTTAGTCTATGTTACTCTTCAATCAGATTATTTCCTCAGGAATTAGTGGAATTTTTTAATTATGCTCTGAAACTTTAATAAGAAAGAGGAGATAATGGAGAACGTGCCATATATTTTTCCAAACAGTGTTTAGAATCCACCTCAAAATTGTCAGCCAGATAAATAGACAAGTCATCTTAGCTTATTTTCGGACTACATGAACAGTCAGTTCCCAGTAGCATTCCCAGCAGTTCTCAGCTTCCCAGACACCTATCATGTATTGTTGCTACTTGTGACGGTCTGACAAATTATAGTCAATGTCTCAAACATTCGTTAAAGAACTTTGGTGGAGAAAACGGCCTCTGTAAAAATGCTGGATTTTTTTGAACGGGACAATGTGGCCAGAGGAGAGGGCCCCCTGGAGGGTGGGACCGCGCTTCTCCAAAGCCGCAATTCCTTATCTTAAGTGACCAGGAGAAGGAGCACAGCGTATGTGCCTGGAGGAGGAGGCCCCATGGAGGATGGGACTGTGCTTCTATCTTAAGCGGTCATGCCAGCAGGGAAAGAGAGGCAACTCTGCGATGAACCCCCCCCAAAGCTCTCCGACCGATTCCAGAGAACCCCAGGAATGGGACTGCGCATGTCGAGACCATCAACTAACACACTATAAAAGAAGGGAGAACGAGTTCTCAGTGCACGCCCTCCGGAACTGGATCTCTACGCTGGCTGGACCAACGCTGGACCCAGGACTGGTGAAACCCTTTTCTTCTCTCTTTCTTTCTTTCTCTCTTTCTCTCCCTCCCTCTTTTCCTTCTCTCTTTTCCACAGTCCCTACACCTCATCCTTTTAAACATAAACCGTTGACCAAGTCTGAGACTAGGAGTGGATCTAGCTGCCCCTGGGCTCCTCTCTCTCTAAGAAGGAGTCCAGAAAGCAAGGGGGTCTGCTCTGAACCTCGTGACTCAATGGGAGGGATCTCCTTCTGACACGGTTTCATATTCCTTTTTCCATTTCATTTTTCTATACTTCCCTTCTCTTCTCAAACAGCGGCTTAACGACATGTTGCAAGGTTCATATTGATAAATTCACTTGTACTTGGGCAAGGTTATCTAGGTTGAATAAATGTTGATTGTTGTTTGAACTCCCCTGGTGTCGTTTTCACCTTAATTCTGACAAAGGAAATCCACGAACCTGAGTCGCTCCAACTTTGGGACGTGACACTACTAAAATTAGCAAGTGTTATAAAAATAAAACATATAAGTGATAATGAATAAACAAATTAGAAATCCTTTTTAAAGGATTTAAAAGGCCACATGCTTTGGCCAGTACTTGTAGTTCCAGTAACCTGTCAGGCTCAATATTTTCCAGGCGAGGATTGCTTCTCCTGAAGTTTCACTTTTTTTTCTACTAACTATAGTCATTAAAGTCTTTGAAGACTAATTTTTCTACTAACTATAGTCATTAAAGTCTTTGAAGACTAACTAAGTCTTTAAAGAAAAGTAACCCTATTTTGTGACTACATCAAGTAGCAGACAAAGATTCCTAAACCTTTAAGTGTAAAGGTACAAAATCAGAAGCAGCAAAGTGGGAGACAGTAGACTGTGCAGACACAAATCCCAAAGGCTTTGGCTACCAGATTATTTTCATAGTAATTGAAACGGCATTCTAAATTTCTCACAATCATTGACCATCATTCAAGTGGCTCCTTCAATTTGATGAGGTGTTCTGACCTACCACTGAAAGATGTTTATGTTACACGTATGTGCTTATGTAGCAAACAGTGATAGTTCCCAATTTGATGGTTGTTTACCATGAAAATGTTATGTTCCTTCTGTTAACCCCCTTTATCTTTATACTTTTACTATTGTAGATCTTCATTTACAATAAGATCATATTACAGGCTAATATTCAAAAGCACTCTGAGTTTCCTTAATTCCTGTAAGGATTTCCTGTTTGTACAATACCACCAAACTGTAGAAAAACCCCACTAGTGTAATTAGAAATAAACAGAGTTTTTTATGTGCCATGCTGTGTTCTATGTGGGTCAAACCTTACCGTGGTTTTAGGCCCATAAATCAGTAAAAGAATTTCACCTTCCCATCTTCTAAACTAACTTGTTTTGTTTACAGAATATTGTTGCTTTCCAAAGTAATTAAAGCATTAACTGCAAGCCTCATATTGAGGTGCTTGCATGACATTGTTCAATATTGGGTCAAAAATCTTAGGGGTGGACCTAATTTGAGAGCAGAATTGCCCTTAGGAACATGGAAATAGGACATGCACACCAGTAACAATGATGTTACTGCAAGGAAAATCACAACAGAAGTGAACAAATATTTCCGTCTCAAGACAATATAGTTCATACAGCAAAATACTATGTTATCTTTATTTTTTTACCAGTTTTTACAGCTATTAACTCACCAGAAGAGTAAGATGGCTGGCTCATTTTATGAAACCCTTATCTGTATAACAAACTTACAAAACATAATGATGTCTATCTTTCATCTATTTACATTTTTTACTGTAGTATCACTTACTGTGACTATACAAGTGATTTTACTGGTGTTACATGATTGGGGGAAAAAAAAGAGAGAGAAAGAAAAGAAAAAGGAATGCTTTCCTTTGTCCCATTTAAAAAAAAAAAAAAAAAAAGTAATTTAAATAGGACACTGACTTCCTAAAAGTGTGGAATCAGATTCTAACACCAAACACTGAAATTACTCAAAAAGAGGTCAATAAAGTGTTCATAGTTCCACACATAAAATAAAGTTCCTCTTTCTTTAGAATCTGCTAATATTCATATTAATAAATACAAGACTAAGCATCAAGCAAAATTGGGAGGAGCCATTATCAGTTTCACTGCAGCTAGTGAGTGAAATATTTGCAAAATTAAGGAAAAAAATCTAAGATGGATAATGTTTAATAGCTTGAGGTATTGTCCAAAAAGTTCCATTGTTAAAGTAGTTTTAATAATTTATTTACTGACATATCAGCACTTTCAAATCAAATCTGTTTTTCACTTCTTGAGTAAGGGATTGAAAAGCTTAAGCCAAACCCTTCTGAAGGTAACGAAGAGCCTGCTACTAGCTTATTTTACTTCAAACCAGACCTTACATGCCCAAACATGCAGAGGGAAGGGGGCTCAGACACCTCCATTTCTCTCAGTGCAAGTTACAGCATGCTTTCTTTTTTTCTTGATGCATTTTTATTTAACATTTATACAGTGTGTAACTAATGCAGCCTGCCCACTAAGTCTCTTTTCTCTCCAGTTCATCCCTAAGAAGGCTTCTCCAGCTGGGAAAGCTACCATTCTGCCCATCTTCTTCAGTAACTTTACCACAAAAAAGCAATTCGTGAAACACCCAGAATACACTCACTAATTAACTGTAAAAGCCACATAAACGTATTTTCATTCTCATCCCTGCTTATACCTGAGCACCCTTCAACTTCTCCATTCCTCCCTTCTCATTGCTTTCTAATCTGAAGCGGGCACCACTTTCATACAGGAGTGATGACACAGCGGAACGTGATTGCTCTATCCTAAGTCAGATCTGTACACAGTTATACCAGAAAAAATACTGAGTTGGTTACAAGCAATTACTTACAAGTAAGTATCTTATATATTATGTACAACCCCAGGCACAGGTTCCTCCTGCTGTTTAGGCAGTTGCAAATTTAAGGCATTAAAACGAGCAGTTCCTTCACAGGATGATGGTAATAAAATGGTTTCTGGCATACTCTAAACCAAATGGAACTGTCAAAGCCACTTGATGTGTGAGTGTCAGCTGGTTCATTTTCTTATACCTGATTTCCCACTGCCATTAGAACAATGAATTAGTGTATAGACAAAGTGTCAATATCAAAAAGTTCCCAGATATACAAAGGAAGCATGCTTTGTTGACTTTTTTAAGGTATTTGTGCATCACATCTTAAAAATAAAGGTAACATAGGCTTAGAGCCATCTACGGGATCTCCCAATCCTGCCTTGCTGTGTCATGCATCTAAGCACACAACACTCCAGCTTCTTCATTGTGCCCAGCTTTAGGGAGAGGCATTAGACCCAACCAAAACACAGCAGTCTTATGGCAGCCAAAGGCACTCATACCCATAAGGATCCTCTTGTAACTAGTTAACCTCTTTTTACCACTACAGTCGTTAAATGAAGGAGGGAAGAGTATGGCTGCATATAAGGAAAAAAAAATCTTTCATAAGGAATTTAATTAAGTATCAGAAAACATTGTTCAGAGAGACAATGAAATTTCTGTCTTTGGAGGTTTTCAAGACCTGGCTGGCCAAAGGCCTGAGCAACCTGGACTAGATCCAGTGCTGGCCCTGCTTGAAGCAGGTTGGATTAGATAACTTCCAGAGGTCCATCCCAAACTGAATGATTCTATGACACTGTAAGTTGCTTGCTGGCAAAAGAATAAGATTGTCTTAATGCTGTACAGAGCCTAAAGCTACAGACCTGTTCTCTTGTACAAGCCAAAAGGACTTTTTTCCATTAAAACAATAAATGGCAATAAATCAACAGATTCAAAATCAAATCAGATATGTTACATTAACACCTCCAAATCTGTTTGAATTCCTATTCTTTTATACCAAAAGAGGTACATCAAAACAATCTATAACAATGCTTTATCTGTTCAGTAAGGAAATACCTTACGCCTTTTCTTTACACCTTTCCTAGTGGATTCATCCTATTGTAGAAAGTATCCATTTTCTGTTGAAGATTCAAGCACAGCACTGGTTATTACTGATGAAAAGGCAGGAGCTCTGAGGGGTGGGTCCTCTGATGTGGCTGGAGAGCTGCAAGAGGAGGAAATTTTCAACACTTGGTTTTGTCCTGAGTTACCCCACTAAAGTGGTCTTGCAAGTGTTCTCCGTCATGAGCCTATACAATCAGACGAGTCAACCAGAAGTAAAAAGCATTGTCAACATAAGTCAGCAACAGGCTGAAGATAACTTTCAGCTCATGCAGAATAATATGTGAACAAAAGCAAATTCATTCAATAGTTTATAAAAATGCCACACTAAGAACAGAGAAAGAAAAGCTATACAAAAATCCAGAACAAAGCAGAAACCCCTGAAATCTAAAGTTTTTATGTTGGTCATCTACCTTCGGTATTGCTGTTGGTTATGAATAAAAGCAACCACTCTGTTAAAAGCATCAGCACAATCTTGACTTCCATTCATGTTATCATTGTGTGGACTGCTGTTTAAAGGTTATTTAACTACTCATTTCTATGATACACAGTACATAAATTACAGTAGTGACTAAATATATATCTCTAAAATAAATGTGCTTCCTTATGTTATCTCAAACATTTGGTAAATCACAGTTGATATGTGGACTGCTGATTGGAAGACAGAAACAAAAGCAAAAAATACTTCCACATAAAGAGGTTAGGAAATAATGATTTCAAGGATAGGTTATGAAAAGTTTCTTAAAGAAAACCTGCATGTACACATCTCCCAGTAGGTAGTCTTGCCACATAAAGGATCTGTGGTTGATTCTACCATTCCTTCTATTTAAGCAGAAACAGATATCAAAGATAGAGGGTGGAAGAATGGAAGAAATGAAGTTAGTTATGTGACTTGAAGAACTCCAATTAAGTTTTGCAAAATATGTTTTTTAACAAATTAGGCCTCAAAGGCCTTAAGTAATGTTAAATCCATGGCTTGCTTTGATAAACTAATTCAGTGTTGAATTTCTGAAGTACTCAGTCTTGAGTATTTTACAATTGGATTTCTCTACCTTATGTCTAGGACCTTGGACCTAGGTTCTCATGCTACAACATCATTAGTGAAGTTGACTCTAGGTTGTCACATCTTCCCTCACTGGCCCGGAAAGCTTAACCACTGCACTGGTCACATTGCAGCTTTTGACAAAAGATGCTAGATTTGTGAAGATCATTAAACTTTGTGTCTTAAGGCTTATTTCATATCTGAAGACATTTTTTAATTCTCTTTGAGAACACAAAGAGCAAGGACTGGACACAATGTTCACCAATATAGTTTGACTTCTTCCGGGCATCCTTTCACTGTTCCTCGATGAGTGTTGTATTTAACAACATTAAGAGGCACACTATTACACTGCAACAACTTACCCAAGGATATCATCCAGTCTTCCTCATTGTTTGTTACTACAGCACCTTTGTGTCATCTGTAAGTTTAAAAGCCAAAATTGCACCTGTATTTACTAAATATCATTGCATCAAAAATGAATATTTAAGGAAATCCATTAGAAACAGCACGTACCACTAGCCTTACTAGAAACAGCTATTTTTTGAGATCAGTCAGTGAACTAGTTTTTATGTGACATATATCCTTTGTTCCATACAATTCTGATCAAAATAGTAGGCAATTTCAATACAGAAGTCAATAGTAATTTCATTACAAGGTTTTCACAACTGAAAATTTAATTTAACTTCAGTACCACTTTCTTCCCAGCACACACATCTCTTAAATCAAATTAGGATTTTTTCTATAACTAAACATTTTAAGATTCTTGCCTTCTCCTATTATCTACTTACGTTTCTTCATTCTACTTGTTTTCTTTTCTTTATTAATTTTTACCATCTGTTCATTTAGTCTTGATGTTCTTTGAAGCAGTTTCCTTCCTTCAGAAACCCTCCCTAAAATACTTTTGGTTCACTCAAACTCTGACTTCAAAGGAAAGTCTGAGTCATTTATAGAATTGATGGTAATTATCATTCTGTTGAAGTAGAATAATCAATCTGTTGGAGCAGAGAAAATCCCCCTCTAATAAAAAAAAAAAAAAAAGAGTTTTGAAACTTCCTTTTTAAAAAAAAAAATAGTTACTTCTACTATTTTTTTCCTAAATATTTTTTTCAAGGCTTTAGTTAAAAAGGTTATTTTATTTAAAATATGAAAAAGTTGACCTTTATAAACTGAAGAACTGCCTTGGTTCACATTGTATTTTTAATAGACTGTTAACGTTTCCTGTGTCATACAGAAAAGTCAATATACAGTACTTCCTGCTTTCTTTTTAAAAAGATAAAGTTTGTGCCTTCTGTAATGTCACTGAGGTTCAACAAGTTATCAAACCTGCTTTGCATAAGGCATTGCTCAGACATGTATTTCAGGTATTCCAGAATGACAAATCAATTCAGTGCAACATACTACATACAGCAGATATCTCATATTGCTTTCTAGTTGGACATGCTTTGTTTGTTCTATTATGCAAGAAACTCCCATTGGCAACAAAATAAAAGACTATGCAGAGAAAATCTCCAGCACAGATAGGAGAGAAGAATTTTCTCTAAGGCTGATAAGGCTAAATCAACAGCTGCACATGTCACATAGAAATATAGAGAAAATTTCATTCCAGGAACAAAATCTTCTGGGAGGCAGGCAATCTGTACAAGCTCTGTGACATCAGGAGGAGCTTTATAGGATGTGACTGTTCCTTTTATTTCCACTGGCCTACTACTGGAAAGCTGGGGGGGCGCAGAGTGGGGGGGGTGGTGTCTGTCAACCAAAAAGCCATTATAGTTGAAATACTGAACTAAATAGAAAATAGCCTCTTGTCATACCGGAAGTTTCTATTTAACATCCCCCTGAACTTGATCTTTCTGTGTATAAAAGTCTTGAAACTCAGGAAATAAATTCAACAAATTATTCTATATAAAAATTATAAGCACTTTTTAGTCTTTTTTTTCTCCTTAGGTTGCAAGACATTTCATATGAAGCAGCACTGGAAAGAATCATTAAAAAAAGTAGAAAATACTCAAGCAAGCATGAAAATCTCTAAGTTTTGGCTTAGAGATGCACTGAAAAACATCCAAGTAAAATGTCAGTTTGGTTATTTCAGAGACTACTTAGCAGAATTCATGACTTAAACATTTGACTACTGTATGTATATGAGTATATGGCAAGGCTACCAAGCATTCATCTTCAAGTGCTCATGGAGTCTGAGGTCTAGAGTAGTCAGTCTCTCAGGAGATTAATGTAGATGTCTTTGTATTTCTCAGTTGCCACCATGAAGAGATAAACTAAGATTTATTGAATACAGTCTGAAGCATCGAGAATAGAAAGAATTTTAAAGCTTTTTTAAGATTTATATTTATCAGTTTTATTTATTTATTTTGGTTGTCAAAATAAATTAGTTATATCTTAGTAATATAAGATACTGAAACTCGGTGTGTTTTCACACTGAAAGGCCATAGGCACAACAGAAGCTATCTGCAGATAAATGATATATTAAACCTGCAATGTACTCTTCTATTGTTTCTGATTACTGACAGACATACTAGCTAAGTGTTGGACAGCTTCCCATGCAAGTCATTCATTTAGAAAACAACTTACTAAGAATGTACTTTGAAATAATATCTATAGTGCCATACCTTTAGCTCGCTCACATCACGGATTCCCATTGTGCAGGCAGACAGTGCTTAGAATGGAAAAAGTCACTTTGCAGAAAAAGCAAAGGCAGAAATTAACAGTTTTAGATCATGAATAGTAATTTAATGATAACAGGTTATTTCTGATAATCAAATAGATGACATTTCAATAATTGAAACACAACGGAGCAAATTAAAATCTTATTTTTACCAACACTCAGGTTGTTATAGTAAGCTGGCAGATGAGTTAAAAGAATTGTTTCTCAGAAATTTACCAAAGCTCTGCTTAGCCATCGAAACAGAAAACTTCAAAAAATGCATCTAAGTATGCTATGTCTGAGTCATCCAGTAAAAGCCAATTTATTCCTGGGGGGGGGCCTCACTGACATCAGCTAAGATCAGTGAGTGCCACTAGATGCGATTCATCAGCCAACTGCTTCCTGTCTTTGTGCATTTCAGTCACATCAGAAGCTCCAGAGCAATGCCAGGTATTCCAGAAAAAAAAAACAAATTCACAGAGCTACTGTAAAATGAGGACAAAGTTTAGCTCTACCTACTTAAAATAAGTTAGAATGCCTTTTGTGTGTGTTTAATTGGGTGCTGAAATGAAATCTTAATGCTCAAATACTTTGAAAATGAAGCTCTGTTAGAGTCTCAACAGTCTTCAAGAATTAACATCCTACTTCACTCAACAAAAGCTGCTTGCTTAAGCTTTTATTTTTAGTTCTTGAATGTGTGCATGAAAAAATTTATTCACTGACAACCTTCCCCACAAGTGGTACTAATGGAAGGTTCAAAAAGGCATATTCCAGAGTTATAATGTTTCATAAACATCAAGTTCAAAAAGGGCTGTAAAATTTCTTATTTAATCTCCTGTATATCACAAGCCATTACATTTCACCGCACTCCACCCATATTAGACTCAATAAGTTTAGGAAGATTAAACCATTCCTCAGAAGATAACTTATTATCAGAATTTCTATTCTCAGAAACAGGCTAAGTGAGAGGTGCTTAGACGCTTTCCTGTCTGCATTTGGTTCTACAAAAGGACTTAGAAAACCCTGTTTTCCCAGTCAGCATGGTTGAATATAATTTTTTGACAAAAAATTTGCGCATCATTTTGACCTTAAACACCTGAAAAGACCTACTAGTGAGGCGTCTAAGAAGACTGTCTATACCACGTTAGAGTATGAGTCTAAATACTTTGGTTTCCTGTCTGATACACTGGCAAATCCCAAAGTGCTTCAAAGCAAATATTGGAGACAGAGAGAGAGAGAAAGATAAAAAATAAAAGCGAAGATGTATTAAAAGAAATGTTCAGCTTCCTACATCATGGTTTAAACTAGTTTCCACATGACCTTTATGTGGAATACATGATTTTGCAGATGATAACTAGAATTTCTTGAAAACTCTGTTTTACCTAGGATATGGAACAAGGCAGAAGACTACAGGGCCACAAGTCTGACCAAACATAACAATTTCAGTAGGTGCAAGCAAGAAAAATTTATTTGTCTTCCAGTGATAATTCTTCTCCATGCTAAACAAGGATGATAGGGTAATGGCATATACTCCCAAAACACGACTTGTGCCTGTGCTTTCTTCTGTCATCTATTTACCTATCTAGAATGATTTATTTCCCTATCTAGAATCATTTATTTCCTTATATACTCCTTTGCCATTATATATTATACCTTAAATTAAGTCTTTAGTTCTGGATTAATCCTCAGAAGACTTCATAAATAAACAACTGTGTTTTATATGCATTTAGACAATTTTATTTCATCTGAACAAAGCTCATAATTCAATGTGTAATATAAAAATTCAAATAACAGTTTTCATCATAACAGGTTGCTAACCCACAAACATTAAAAAACAAACATGCTTCAGTGAATAATATGATCAAATACATAATTTAACTTCAAATACAACAGACAATGAGCAAAACAAAATTGACAATGCATGACAAACATGCATTATATAGCTTATGCATTTTATCTAGAGTTGTTCTCATCATTCTAAATAAGAGCAAAATAATCTGCTAAGAGCAGATTCAACTGATGCCTGAAAAAGCTCTAAATTAAAATAAAAATAATACCAGTTTTCTGTCCCAACTATCATCCAGTAATCAAAATTTCAGTGTGCATCAGTAAGGAAAACAATAGCACAAACTGTATTTCACATATTGACTATTCTGCATCTGAGGTCAAATCCTGCATTTCTTATTTGGTTGTTTATTAGTTCAGACTTACACTGACCTGCACATATTCCTACCTCTCAGCTCCTACCCTCAAACCAGCGCTCCATTCTTTGGTCTGCAAAGAATAATGTTTAAGGGCAGAATCAGAGAAGTCCAAGCTTTTTCTTCTATGTATTTACCAGAAATAAAGACTCTACTCAACAAATTATCCAGACTTCTTAATGAATCAAAACTATGAGCCCAGAAATCAATACAGAATAATGGTGATCATGCAGAGACAAATCCATCTGTTTTTAAACTTCAAAGCTTTTGTCAGCTTGAGCATCAAGTTTATACAGGTGAAATAAAAGAAGCACTACAAACCTCTGATTCTAAAATACTATTATGAATAATCCCAAGTGAAACAAAATCATTGGAAAAAAGAAAATAAAGTAACTATTGATATATTTAGACTGTACAACTTTAAGGTCTTGTTGATGAGAAACAAATGGTTCATATCTTAAATTTTAACTTTTGGGGGGATATATTTGAATTTTGATATTCACAGGGATAAAGAGAAAGGAGTTTAAATAGTTATAAATTAATACAAAAGTATGGAAAATATATTGGCTGGTTCCCCGAACAGCCTAAAATGATGTTACTCTCTGTTTTAATTAAACTACAGCACTTTAAATTCTGTCACTTATGTGAGGTCATAATACTCCATGTTGCAATGCTATACAAAATATTTTAACATGTCTAATACCTACACGGTCATCTGTCATGTCTTCAGGGATAGGACTTCAAACACGTCATAATTAAAGGTATGTCATAGCATATCGTAATTGAAGGTATCAGGATTACATGATCATGCACAACACTTGCATTTCACAGTGGAATCCATAATGCAAATACAATAGCAAAGATTTTTCTTTTTTAATCAGCAAAAAATAAGGCATACCTAGATGTCTAGCATATCTTCATTCTAACAGTGTTGATGTTCCAGAACAACAACCACAAAATGTCATTGAAATACATTAAAGGAAAAATAAGAAAGAAAAAAAAAAAACAAAGAGGAAAAAAAAACACAGAAATTTTCTCTACTGTATAGAACAAGATTAATTACATAAAGGTGTAGAAGAATGGTCATTTAATTGTAGTTACTGAATTTGTCACTACTTAAGCAAGGGAGCAATGTTAAAGATTGAGTAAGGGAGACATATCTCTACTCATAAGTGTAGAAAAACACTTTTTCTGTATTTGTATGCATTGACAGGGGTGCTTGCCAGAATCCCAGAAAAACAGATCATACGTTTATTTGTTGTGCACTCTTTCCACAGGCTGCCATTTCAATGACATTTAACACTTCACACCACAAGGCAGTTACAAAAAGATACAACAGATGTTTGATGGCATGGAGGGCAACAGGGTCCAGACAAATGTTTTGATCTGGAGAAAGGAATCCTTTTCTCAACAGCAGCAACTATGAAATGGAGGAAATTGTTGGAAATGCTTTAAAGGGTATCTAACTATCAAAAAGCAGGGGCAAAAATATAAACAGCCTTTAAAGAAAATAACTGCAGAATATTGTGGGTAGCTTATATCTCAGAGCTGGAGAAAAATCCAGCAGTTGGCCAGCTCCGCTCTTTAAATGGAGGACAAGGCTAATGTGCTTAGAGATCTGGGGCTGTACTCAGAGATGTATTTTAAACCAATAGATTAGGAAAACAAAACAGAAAATAAAAAAGAAAAAAATTAGAACAGTGAAAAAGAAGATTGTTAAGAACATAACAGTGCTCAGACTTTCAAGTGCTGGCTTGCAAAAGCAGGACTAAAAGCAGATTCTTCCCCTAGAGCTACATACAAGCTATGGTTGTGATCTTTCAACTGTCTCTCATTTTATTGTGTTCATAACTAGCTGACAAAAGTGAAGCTCAAAATCTGTTATGAAACCAAGTGAAAAAGGTTAACCAGATTTGAGGACTGTAGCCTGATTTAAACTATGTTGACAATTTACAGCAGCTAGCCTAATTAACAGATTAAGTAGTTTTGAGTTGCTAAACTATGAGATACAATTCCTTTAAGGACTTCAGGTCATCTTAACTGTTTAAACTATGTCAACAGGAGAGCTGGTAGCATTTTACAAAACGCTTGATATATGGGTTCTTAAAGGATAAACTAGCATCTACAACTCCCACTAATTTCAACAAACATAAAACATCAGACCTTGAAGTCCTTAAAGCCACTCATAAACTCCTGAAACCAGTTTAAATTTTCATTTATCATTAAAAAAAAAAAAAAAAATCATCTGTGCTTTGTACTCTTTATTCTCTCTATTCCAACTATTCCAAATCAGTCCAGAGCCCACAGCTGTGGATAAACTGAACTCATTCTAAGTTCATGTCCTATCCCAAATAGGAACTATAATGGAAGTAGCTCTTTTCTCCTACTCTTTTCTAGCTTTGAAGCTTTCTTTGCTTGCCAAATGGGAGCAACCATTATGTTTAATTCAGATATATGAAAAAAAATGACCAAATATATAGTAGGAAGTTTCTTCAAAAGCATCAGATATCAGATAGCAACTAGGCAGGTAGGGCATCACTTGACAAGGTCTAAGCTTTGGTGATAATTCTAGTATTTACATGTTCCAGATACATGTGTTTCTGCATTCTGAAATTAAATTCCCAGTAAAAAAATCACAAAAATACAGTACACTACTGTGGATTTCTGTAACAGCTAGCCCTAAGAAGCAGTGTGAACTACTCCCATGAAGAGATCAAACAGACTGCTGGGATTATACCTATTAGGGACTAGAAATGATCAGAGAGGGGTAGGGTGGGAATGTCTAAATATACTGGTTTACTATTCTTTGCATTGCTTCTTACTGTCTTGTCACATCAGGCCATAACATGATGTGCTCTAACGGAATCTGACAGTGTATGGCTAACACACTACAAGAGAGGGTGAGATGGAAAACAAAGCAAGCTCCCATGGTCTCCTTGCCCATTTCCCTCTCAGTGTTTCCAGTGTAAATGAGAAACTCGAAGCTTAGCAAGTAAAAACACCCACCCCAAATACCAAGTGACCAAAATTTCAGCCACCATGATTCTCATAACAGACATTTAAAACAAATAAAAATGTACTTGCTCTACATGAAAATTCAAAGTAATCTTAATAGGGATTCTTTGTCATATTAGTAGCTGTTGGACATATAAACTTGATTCAGAAATGTTGTGAGTATGTGTTATGGTACAGTATTAAATTAACAGAGTCATAGTTTTTCTTCTTCATAGAACCTTTCCTCATTTAGTATACAAAATGGATGGTGCTGACTTAGCGAATAGTTATTTGATATGCTGTTCTTTCTTCATCATTAATTGGATAGCCCTAGGCCTTAGATATCACATATTATTCAAATGTAGTTCTGATGACAAAGCTATTAATTTCCTAATGTGACTTTCTATGCCACTTATTATTAGAGCATCAACCAGAATTTCTACCGAATTCAGTTGCAGCTGTGTATTAGTCCTGAGAGCATCGTCAGGCTGGCACCCAGGAAACAAGGAACGCATGAATGAAACTCAGGGTTTGTTGGGTTTGAGTTTTTTGTTTAAAAAAAAAAAAAAAAAGAAAAAAAGAGGTGGGGGGGGGGAGAAGGAGAAAAGGTTGGCTTAAGCAGCACTCCTAGCATCACACAGGAGCTGCCCAGGAAAATTGGTTCTACCCTGGCTTCTGCCACAGCTCACTGTGAGACAGTTTCTTCTTTTCCTTTAATCCTCACCTACCACAACTAGGCAGCTACTGGCAAGAGGAAGTAGATTCATGAATGTAAGTTGTTTAAGATGAATTGGTAGTGGAGAAACATTTCCTTTTTTTTAAAACTGATTCATATTATTTTGCAACTTCTCCCCACAAAAAAAAGAGCCCTAATTTTTCACAGTGATTCTATTAAAAAGCCCCAAAATTATGCACTCTGAGACAATAAATTTTTAACAAGCCTGAATTATTTTATCTTTTATTTCTTCTTGTCCTGTGGGATAGAATAACAAGATGTTAAATGCTATTTATAGTCATAAATACAAATACCAACAAAAGGATAAAAGTAGCACAGCAAGTAATACTAGCTTTTCTTATGAAACTCACATCTGAATAGATATGGAGACATGCAAGTCAAAAGAGTCAAACAGAGTTCTAGTAAGTAAACAGTAAAATTTGTATAAAAATTAACCACTAGGTTTATCCACATTTCTTAGAGATCTTTCTGTATAAGTTCTGAGACCTCTGAAATTAAAAAGTGGACAAAAAAATAATGCAAAACTATGTGAATTGGGTTCTTGGTTGTCCAAATGAAGAATCTGGCATAAATTGCATCTAAAAAATGTTAGAAATTACAGCCTGTGGTGTTGCACCTACCGGTGCTTCCCTTGCTCTAGTCATTTGGTTTTCATTGGTTGTTTCTAAAGGTCATTGGTATCATGCACTTCTAGATAACTGCATTCTGCATGGCTTTGACAGCTGGTATGATACTATGTGGGCAACCCTGAGAAGCTCAAAGGCTATGCAAGTTTTATAAAAAGAAGGATTTTAACAATATAATGATGGTCTTAAAGTTGTTTAAGGAAGGATTTAGCAGTCTCACATCTAAAGAGGCTCCAGTAAAGAGCATTAATGAGAAGAGTTTCCTCTATTTAGCTTATAAATGTCATCTTATTTCTGTCGACAATTATTTTAATTGCTGTTGAAATTAATTACATCTATTTTTATATTATCATGAGGCAGCATGATACAAATTGGTTTATAATGTGAAATCGATATTTAATGAGAACTGTGTTATTACAAGTGTGGCAATATTTTTGCTAGAGTTATTATGGCACGTTTATAATTTCCCCCCCATTGCCAGCCATCCTTCCAATGCAAATAAAGCTCTGCACTGCAATTCCAGTATCCAGGATCTGAACTACCAATTTCAAAATAAAAGCTACCTTTCTAAAGGAAAAGCTAGTCTCTTTCATTGTCTGGAGACAGTAGAAGAAGATAGATTTACCTATAAATTTAGCATCCTGATTCTCAGTATGCTATTTAGTCTATGGGAAAAGCAGTTTTCGGACTGCTTCACTAATTCATTACTTCTGCACTGTCCTGTTTGTCAAGGTTACAAGCAAGCTATACTGTTATCCTGGTTTAGCTGCTGCCTTGCCCCTGTTTCTAGCCATGGTTCCTGGGCTCTGTAACTGCAGCCATGGAGCACAGTGTTGTAGACTGGTTTTCAATACAACAATTTGCTTATTTAACCAAAAGAGTCTGGCAGACCCAACTGGCAATTCTATTAATTTCTTTGCAGACTTGACACTCTTTGAAATAAAGAAAGAATGCTTTGCAAAACATGAAGATATCATCTTGCAAAATTAGAGATGAAAAGGGTTAGTGGGATGAGGCTTCAGAAACTGCCAAAGTACAGGAATAAAACAGCTCTGCAGTCACTTAATTTTAGAAATTCAGTCCACTAGAATTATACTGAGGATATGTATCATTTAAATTCTTTTGCTTGATTTAATTCTATAGATTTCTCTTTCTCTACCAATGCTCTCCAGAAGAAACCAACTTTGTTTCAAGAATGGAGAGTTCTGAAGAATGAAGAGTTGTCACTATTATGCTATATTTTAAGAAGGAACTTTTAATTTTCTTAGTCAATTTCAATATACAGTAATTGAAGCCTGACTTGAAAGACAGCGCTTTTAAGGTCAGTGTGGACCTTGTTTTCTGCATTAACTTTAAATACCATTCTCTGGAAAGAAGATACATCACAAGAGGCATTCAAAAGCTCCAAGATGCTGCCATTTTTGCTGAATAGAAAAAGTAAGCAAGTACCACATTGCAGGCATCCTCTTACATTTTCTTTTTTCAGTTGCTCTTGCTTGCTCAATATTAAAAAGTGTCACATGCAACACATTGCTCAAAGCTAATATTTGAAGATCGCCATGCTCTTCCACTTATTGACCACCCTTAATGGTCAATATGGAATATAGTCCCTACAGATATTACAGGAGACAGAAATAGCTTTTCCACCACATTAATGTATTTCTGAGAGATCTGATATTTCTGATCATTATTAGTTCAATACTACTCTTATAAGGAATATCTTTGTTAAACATAATGCCTGCTTGAGGGCTGCCACAGGAAATCACTAAAACATATCATTAGTCTTATTCTAGAAAAAGCACTGTAACACAGCAGGTAATATTTAAGGTTAAAGCTGCTGGCAGAGATTTCTTCTTCAGGATTTTCTCACAAAGTTTAGAATCAGCTTAAACTGTTAACAGGCATGCTGCCCAGCACTATCCAAGCCCGCTGCCTTGAATAACTAAAAAGCAAAAGAGAAAGACAAAAAGGACATTCCAGACACAGACAACAGTTGCACCCAACATCAGGAGAAACACCAAAATGGAATTAAAATAAAAAACCTATTGAAAAGGTAAAGCAGTTTCTCACATATAAGCGCGCAGTAGCTAGCAATGCTCTATTTGTGCAAAGTAAACCAAATTAAGAAAATTGAAAATGTGTTTGGCAATCCCAGCAGAATCTCCATTTGTCTGCAGCATAAAATGACAATTTTGTACAATTTACCATGTCTAGCAAGCATCTTGGCTCAAGAGCAGCCTAGGAATAAACTAGACAGTTGATATTACAGAACAGGATCGAAGTGCATTGGCAGAACTGTGTGGGACTTGTGTACAAAGCACCTGCTTGCATTTTGACTTGCCTAAAACAATACCATTTACCTTTTGCTAAACTGGCCACTAAATCCCTGCATAACATTTGGAGCCGAGGAAGTAGAAGAAGGAAAGCAAAAGTGCCAGGTATTTGAACTTCCAAATACAGTACAATTAGCAACTGGTAAATATTAACAGGCTACTTTTTGACTACTCTGAGCTGAAAATTCACAACATCCAAGAACATAAAGGTGCCCAAGAAAAAGGAGTTATGCAAACAAATGGGCACTTTACCACACACTGGCAAACTCAAAGACTTATTTGGAATTAACCATTATTCCATTATTATTAACCACTATTCCTTCTGGGCTAGACAGAGTTGGTATGAGTTATCTTATCATGTATGTGGCCTCTGAGATGCCCTGGGAGATGCCCTGCCTCATGCTGTCACTCCAGAATGGAACAGGTCTCCCGGAAATCTAATGTCATCCCTATAGCACTTCAGCTGTCCTGGGGACAGGGTGGCCCTAGACACCTACATATAAGTAACCAAATGCCACCAGGAGAGTTCCCTCTGGTGACTGTGTATCTCTGAGGTTTCTGTCAATTTTTACCCACTTTGCTTGTCAGTCAAATGAAGAAACTGGTGTTGCTGGACTGTGTGAGAATGGGGGGACGGTGGGGGAGCTGGCGTGGGTGGGTGGGTGTGTGTTTGTAACTCCCAAAAAGGAAAAAATCTTCTGACTTTGGAAAAACTTACAAAGAGAGATCTTAGTAGATTCCCAGTCAAAATCCACTTGAGAAAGCAGGAATCTTCATGCAAATTTAGTGAGTTTTGACCTGGCTAATAAAATGGTAGAAACTAATTAAAATGTAAATGCACAAGCCTATTTCTACCTCAGAAATTACTTTTTAGAAACAAAGATGGTTATGACACAGAACAAACACAATCCTTGCAAGAAAAGATTAAGCCTGCTTTTGGTGCCCCAAAGTTTAACATAGATACGGATTACAGACAGATAGACTCAATACAGATATGAGCTTCCAGATCAGCTCAACACTTCATCAGTTACCAAATTAATCTTACTGCTTGCTTATACACCTATATTAACCCTGCATGTGCCCTAACATCCAGCCAAACAGTAGCTCCAGTATCTGACAGAAATGCTAATTTTCCCAAAATTCAAACTTTCCTCCTAATGACAAATTATTTAAAGAATCCTCTCATCTAAGACTTTTGTTTCCTGAGGCTTCCATTACAGGTAAAGCAGCCTGAAAGTTTTCAGCACCATTTGAAACCAACTCAAACTAAACTCTAGCCTAAAAATGGATAAATGATTAAATTTATTAATAAGCATGGATGTGGATAAATAATGGACTAGAAACCTTTTATTTAAATTACTAATACTTCTTTAATTTCTTTAGAAGTTTTATGTTATTATGAACCCAACAAATTCATCAAATAACTGCCTAAGTGTTGCTATCTGGTATTTCAACAGATTTTAAGCTCTTCACGTATGCAAACACACCTACAGCAAACACACTTAACTTTTTTATATTTGATGACTCAGTGTCATTCATGCATAGTATCTCTATTTGTGAAGAAATTATGGAAAATAGTTTAAAGAAAGAAAATGATTACTCAAAAAACAGGAGAAAGAAAACCCTTTAATAGGGAAAGCATGGATTATAATATTTAATAAAATATTGAAACCTCAGTCATGATTCAGTACATGTCTGTATTGTTAATAAATTTTAAACAGGAATAGAATTTATTATAAACATGACATGAGATCTCGCAATCACAATGTTATACAGCATTCTTAAACAAAATGTACTTCTAAAGGATATATATAAGAAAAATTCATCCAGAAAAATAAAACACAGAGCAGAGCAATTGTATGGACTCACAGATGCTCTTTAATCAGTCATTTAATTTATTTTCAGAAAGAAGAGACTACATTCATTGCTGACTCAAATATCCTCTCTATTTCATTCTGACATTCTCCACTCACAATATCATTTTCTAGCAGGTTAAGTGCAATTAAATGCAGATTCCATGTTTTGATTTATATGCCTTTTAGAACACTTCACAGGGTTATTTTTCTTTTCATTCCCCTATATGCAACAGAAATAACAGACTGTTCATTTAATCCTATTCCTTAAGAATTGAGGAACAAAAGGTTTATTAGAGCAAAGCATTTTGTGTAGGAACTGAACAACCACCCAAATTTTCACAAACTTTATATTAAAAGACGAATCAATTAAAATTTTTGTTTTAAAAAGTTAGGTAAAAAAACCCTGACTGTGCATACTGTCTACCAACATTGAATGAAAAAGTTTCAACTTTTTAGTCATGTGGAAACAGCTCCAAATATTATATTTTTATATTCTCAGGTGGGTTGTATTTATTGCTTAACAGTTATTCTTCCAGAGGTGTGTAGGTACATTTGGCCCACAAGGCAACTCATCCATAACCACTCATCATTTTCCATGTGGAAACACACATATGTTGCTATGAGCAGCATAAGCTACACACATGGATGCTATACAGCCAAATAATAATAAAACAAACTGCTTTTCTTCATCTTTATATGATTAAAAAATATGAAACATTCAGGCCTGCATACAGAATGTTAAGTCTTCTGATGTAATAACAAAATGTGATTATTTAATGAAATAATACCATTTAATGCCTTAAACTAGCCTTCTGATGCTAATCTGAGAGTTGGAAAAGGTATCCTATATCTTGCCATAATTCTTCAGACTGTTTCAAAGTCTGCTTGCTCTCTTTCACTTTTGGCATTGGCTACTTAATTATCTTCAATTCAAGAATACTACTGCATTGTACAATACAAGGTGCTTCAATGCAAAGAACATTGATTGGTTTATTAAATCCTTATAGAAAATACAGTTCAAATGAATAACCAGTTTCATTTTGCCGGTCAACAATGAATAGAGCCAGACTATGAATTTATGAACAATTCCAGGTAAAAACAGCATCACTAGAAGTGAAATTGAAGTTGCTTTGAGGAGGTAACTGTTTTTTCCCTTACAAATTCAGTAAACACTGATTGACTGTTTTATTTTAGAAAAATCAATATTGTTATTGGAGAAGAGAGAAAGACAAAATAGTTGTCCATTTGAACAAGTCAATAAAAGTAGAAATGCTTAAAAAATTCCTCAAGAGGAATAATTACATTGAGAGGATTTCATTAGTGTGGAGATTATCTTGAAGTAAATTTCAGCATCAGAAGTCAATAGCTACCCTGAGTGTTTTGTCATTATTTTGCCAGTTTCCGCTAGAGACATACTTCCATGGTAAAGACAAGATAAGGTAAATAACTAAAATCTGCTACAGTATTCTGAACAGCAAAATAATTCTGTTTCTAAATAGCCATGGGGTTTTTTGTTGTTTGCTTATATTATATGTTGCCTTGACAGTCAACATGAGGGCTGAATTTTCATGTCAACAAAAATTTCTAATTCTGTCCTGTATTCAACCATGTAATATGTTGTTTAATATCAACTATTAAATCCTGAGCACATGCTTATAGTTGTTCAAACATTTTTGAAGCCTGAATAGTCTCAGTCCTACAATGAAAAGGAGTTGGGAGAATTAGTTTCCTACTCGATTTTTGGTCTGATAAAAACCTGTGGCATTATTTTTCATATTTAATACTGGGCTTTATTTCAAGTACTTTTTCATATAAGGAAGCATTAGAGTGTTTCATCAGTTTTAGCTTATGTCTTTTTAAATATAATATGAATTGGAACGGACAAAGACAATAAAGGGATTATGGCTGAGGGAAAGCAAGATCCTTTGTTTTCTAATTAGCAACCCAGAAATTGTCATGGTTCACCAGTACTAAATATATGCTATTTTTTGCCCTGTCTTGGTTTTCGGGTCTTAAATTCTTTGGTTACTTGTATCACATTTATACTTACTAAAGGCAGAAAGAACACATATGAAAAATTAACTGTAAGAAACTGTTAAAATTTTATTACATTCACTTATGATTAGAAATACAGTTGATAAGCATGCATATTTATAGCACTACTCCAAGCAGTATCTCTAAGCTACATGTAGAAATCTCTCATCCATTTGGAGACCAGTATATCTTCCTGAAAAGCTGAAAATTTGTTTCTTTACCCAGGGTTGGAACTGTTCTTAAATGCAAAAACAAGACAAGAACTTATAAGAAGTAGGGATGACTCCATCCAAAAGAAACAGATGAGAATTATGAGGTTATTTGTCCATAAAAAATAATTTAGTGTACTAAGGGGCTTCATATACTAATATGAGTTTTTCTACACAAGTTAGCCAGAGTAACAACAACAGCATAGCTCCTTTTGTAAATGTTGTCCAAAGTAATAATTATTTTTGAAACAACTACACTTAGGATTAAATGCATCCCCTCCTGCCCCAAGGTAAGAGTGTCTATATTGGTATTTAACACCATTTCACTAATCTAGTTAAATTCAGTCTTCTAGTTCATCTGTAGAAGTTTTCATGCTTTTCAAGCCCCACAGATTGGGATTCAAACTACTCCATAAAGTCACAAGAATAATATGAGGTTCTGTAGACTGAAGCCAGCCAGTAAGCTGCATGTTTACTCCCCCTGCAATCACTCATTAAGGAATGTTACCAAGAGCTTTTAAGTCTTACAAAATTAATGTTAAATGTTCAGTTATTTCCACACAAGGTTTGTTTCATTCCAAATCCAGAGGTCCAGGTCTCAGTTCTTAATTTTAGAGCCAGATTTATATTGACAGCATTGAAACATTAAATTGTTTGGGCTCAATGCTCAATAATAATTATCCTGCCCTTACTTTTCTATAGGTAGGGACACTCAAATCTATTTGAATGATGCACCTGAACTCAACACTGAAGCTTGTAACTAGGAAACAAACTCCAGCAAACATCTATGGAAGATTTTCATACTCTTCTTTCATTCAGTACCTTTTTTTTAACAGCCTACTAACATCAAGATGGCTTGTTTTCCTTTAAAATCTATTCTTTGCCCACAGTGACCACAACTTATTATTATCGGGCTGAAGGGTAATAAGATGAGCTATTAGACCATCTTTGCGGATACAGTTTTGGAGGAAGGACACTCCAAAATTCTTTTTTAATAATTGCTGCTGCAAAAAAACAGAAACCATTTAATCTATACTGGATCCTGATTTATAACAGATCTCTGTAGAGTACCTCTAAAATGAATCAGCTGATACTGTGTGTCTTCAACTCTAAGAGCTGCCTTCACCTGTGAGAATTCAGAAATCACTCCTTTTAAGTAGATAAGAAATATTGTCATAGAAGCAGATGAGTTTTCTTCTTATCCTTTCTTCTCCCTAGGAAACAGAGCTTTGTGTCCCAAAACTTCATTTAGCAAAGAAGTATTTGGAGAAGTATCACACCAACTCATCTATACTCCTTCTCTGGTCAATAGAAAGGGACTCAGTTGGCAAAGGTTAATTCATAGCATCCCTCACTGACTCTTTGTCTAAATTACCCCTTAGAGTACCTCGCTCTTTTTCTGTTACCTGTAAATGATGTTAGAGAGGGGCGGGGGGAAATGCTATCTAGGCTGACTAAATTTATTGCCTACTGGATGGTAGGACAGTAACATACAACTCTTCCTTTTCCCTACCCATTCCTAATTGTTGTTGTGGCCATGTAGTCAAACATGCCCCAGATCAGCTCATTTTATGTCACCCGAATACAGCTGTATGAAATTTTGTAGCTTACTTTTAGCTAACGCTTTCCAGAATGCAGACAATGTTCTTTTGGAGAGATGAAGGATCCACTACTGCTTGTTTCAGGGCTTAATCACTTTCACTGTTCAAAATGTATTCACTGGTTTGATTCCAGTTCCTGCCTCTGGGTTTTGTTATGTCTTTCTCTGCCTGGAAAATTACAAAGTACTTGAGCAACTGGCTCTTTCTCCCTGTAAAAGTACTTATAAACTGCAATCTAGTTTCTTCTCAGGCTTTTCTCTCAAATGTAAAGTGTGAGTTCTTTATGTATCCCCCTGATAAGCATTACTCCTGCTCCTTGAATCATTCTGGGACTCTTTTTTGCACTTTGCCCAATTCTGTAAGTTGAATTTTAAAATGTGAGCATATGATCTGTACATGGCATTCTGATTTTGATAATGCCTAATTTGTACTCAACAGAAAAGGTCACTTCTCTTTTTTAAGTTACTCCTCTATTTATAGAAGTGGATGATGAGAACACAAATCAGTGCCAAAGAGAGATTTAAAATCAGTTATATTATTTCTGTGATCTCTTGAAATTGCTTAACATGTATTATTTCTTTACTACAGCAACTTAAGAGTTTCTGTCTGCTTATTTTCACACAATGCCTTGTTTGCAATATTTTAATGGAGGGAAGTATACCCCAAGCTGGACCATCGCTACTTTCCCCTGATAGATCCCCATTAATAAGACCTTAACAACAAACTGTAAATTCTTGCTCAGAAAAACTCCGAGAGATAAAAATAACCACAAACAGTACTTACCTCTTTATGCAGAATATACAACTCCTACCTTATGTGCAAGGGGTTCATTTTTACTAAAAACAAAAAAAAAAAATCACATTTTATTCCAAAGAAATAAAGCAGACCTAGATTTAACTTTCATTTAACGTAATTTGGCTAACATTGTTATGATATCCATTGCTGTCAATTATACATTCTGCACCATGTAGTTGAAACAATTTGCATAGAATAAATTACCAGTTATTCTGAAACCTTTTTCTCATAGCATAGTACTCTAAGTGTGCTATAATTGCATCCAATATCTCTCTGACAGGTCTTGGTATTTCATACCCATTGAATGAACAAAACATGCACTCTATCCAGCAGGATGCATTAAGAATAAAATGAAATCTGGCATTTACATGCCACTTCCATTGATATTCATGCAAGAAAATGTTGTAGTTTAGCAACTCAGTCCAACGCTCCTCAAAGTGAATGGGAAGAGTCACAGCAACATCAATGACAGCTGCATCGTAAACAGAGGCCCAGCAGAGGCAAACTATCTATGGCACATGAAAATCAGACACCAAGCCAATGACCCAAACTGGATGGCAAACAGCAAGACTGTTCTTAACAGTGTTAATCTCTCTTGCACTGAATACATAATAGCCTTCTTCTTAAGTTCAAACAAGTAACCAACCAAGTCCACCAATAAATTATTCAGGCATTACTATGCTGCAGGTTATGGGCCAGACACATTACTTTGACTGTGAGCACATACACTCCATTAGCAGTCTTGTAGCAACTTCCTCCTTTCGAATGAGACCAAAGTCCATTTCAATCCTCCTTTTAGTTTGTTTTTTTTTTACTTAATGTTGTCATATCACTCAAGACCAAAATAACAACAGAAGTTTACACTACCAAATGAATGGGATTTTTAAGAATTTTGCTGACATATAAAATGATACCAGTACCAGGAATAATTTCTTTGTGCCCTTGTGACTGTATATTTACATTGAAAGTATGTGTGTTTTGGAAAAGTTTAAATTTTGGAAAAAATATTCCAAACACCAAAAGTTTTTCCAGCATTACAGTCACTTTTATTTCTGTATACATCTTTATTTCACTGTTTCCAACAAGAGTTTACACCTAGAGTTTTCAATATTTGGGCAGATATCTATTCTACTTCTTGGGCACAGCTTTTTCCTTGGCTCCTGTTAACATATTGGGATGCACTTTGGAAGCTACCTCCAAGACAGTAACATGTTAATTCATAAGAATTTTTCCAATTTCAGTGTTCTCCCCAAATTATTACTCAATCTATTAATTTAGTGGGGTTATTCATATACTTAAAGTTACATATGTGCTTATTCAGGTTATGAATCTAGATGCAGTTATTTGGTCTAATTTCAATACAGTTAATAGAAATTTTCTAGTTGATTTAAATTAGAGTTGATTTTATCTTCCTGAAGAGCACTGATTCTTTTCCTTGTTGTTATGTGAAATTTGTTGCCTTTGATCTACTTAAAATTTGCCTGAAGTTCCTGACCCATTAGTGTCAAGAAGCACAGGTTACATCTATGTCATTATAGTGATTGACCCTAGTTGAATAGCTTCCTACTGGTAACAAAGTTTTTAGGCTTGGCAGTAGTATAACATTTTCCACTGTGTTTATCAAGTAAACATTATGGGGATACTCTAGGATTCTTCCATGTGTGACCATCTGGTTTTAAAATTAGGGAAAGAAAGCTTCAGTGTTGCTTAGTATAACCCATTTTCCAAAACAGCTAACCTTTATATTGACATTTAAAGCTAAGGACAGTAAAGCTGGTGGGGTGGGGCTAAATGGTTTACTTAATTATTCTAGTGTTAATTTTAAATAAACAGGAAGAAATATTGTTACTCTATAAACACAAATACCTTTTTTAACTAAGGGTTCATTTCTGCATACTGTATGCAACCTACAAACCAGTCAATTAAAATATCTCTCTATTTACTTACCTACCAATTCTTGATATGTTTAATTACTATACAAGTGATTAAATAGGTCATTAAATCTTTAAACAGATTATTTTATTGGCCAGACCAGTTCATCCTTCATAGTGTATTGAAGATCTGAATAAAAGGTTTCATTTCTTTGCCTACTTTCTCCTGTATATTGGTTAATACTTGATTTAGAGACTAATGTTTTATCATGCATATACACACACACATACGTGTGTGTGTGTGTGTAATTCCTTTGAGATAAATATGCATCAAGCACAAAATCTTTATGAAGCCTTACTGACCATCAGTTTGAAGGCAATTTCTTAGGAACTACAGTTCAGAAACTTTGCATTCAAAAACTTTAGCAACACATTTCCTTAGTGTTAAGTTATTGAGTAATACTAGCAAATAAGTTACTACAAAGCAACCTTTTTCCTAAATAATGGTGATTTTGCAAAATTAGAATGGTCTGCAGCAAAGTCCATTTAGTTTTGACAAAAGATGTAACTCCTTGCCAAGACAGAAAGGACATTTAAGTTACTCTAACCTGTAACATCTTCTTTTGTCCAACTATTACAAATCAGTTCAATATACCTAGATCTACATTTTCCATGAAATCACTGCCCTCTTCTCAGATGGCAGAGAACTTGTGTGACCTGGAAGGAGTTATGTTACAGCACATATATCAATAGGACTGGTATTTCCTCCAGGAAGTATAGGACCCAGGAGTCAAAACAGGTTTCAGATCCTCTGTGATTTCAGTCAAGCAAATCAACACCTTGCAAAAATCCAATTCACATGAAACCAACTTGAAATCAGTTATGTTAATAATTTCAAACTAGATTTTAGATTAGAAACAAAGGTCTGAATAAAAATACTGTTCAATGTTTTGTTCTCAGAAAAAAGTTTTCAACTTTTCATTTTAACTAAAGGTGAGTACAATGTGGAAGTATTTTCATTTCCCTAAGGAATAGAAATTCTTATTTCAGCTCAAACAGATGCCTGAAAATCTTCAGTAACTATTATTAGTTACAGTTTCATGGCTCCGGAGTGTTCTAGATGCTTTGGAAAAGAAATATATATTTTGCATACAAAATGTGTTGTACAGAGCATGAACAAGGAATAAATGGTATTGAAAGTGTTTTGTCCTGCATTCTAGAATCCAATAACATGTTTGCCATTCTGTCTTATACATGTAATCTCCTTCAGTCTAAGCTTTACCTGCACACAAACATGAGGATATATCATTTATTTCTCCATGAGCAAGAAAATAACATACAGAGGAACTGCACTGTGAATGTTGAGCAGGATACATGGTAGAAAACAAGACCCAGACCCACATATATGCAAAGAAGCCACATAAACACACACAAAATATTTCAGGAGGGCCAAAGAGCAGAAATAGCTCCTTGAAAAATGTGCTTTGGCAACTAAAACTTGTCCCTTAAAAGGCTACCATAACCACAGAAGCTCTAAGGCTCCACTTTAATGTTCTGTGCAGTTCTTTTAACATTATTTCACAACCTGTGAAGTAGGTTTTTAGAGCAAAAGTATAGCATTCTGCTCGGTGGCTTTTAACCTTCGTCTTTTCTGTCTAGGCATTTGTGCCCTACAATTCATCATATTATCTAAATCTCACCTACCTCTATATAAAGATTTTGAAAATAAGCCTTTCAACTTTATCCCTTGAAAAATGGCAAATTATTTGAAAAAATTTTTATAAAGCACCTATGGACTTCCTAACCTTCCACAAAAAAAGGAAGGATAGCTTTTATTCCTTAATACCTTTTCCAAATTTTTCATTTCTAACACAAAATACTCATGACAGCAGTTGCCTTGTGAAGACCCTGGGACAAAGACAAGAGAAATTGTCCACTAAATAACATCATTTCACATTAATAAGTTAAGTCTGGTGGGAGCTCTGCATTCCCTCACTTTAAAAAGGCAAAACCATCAGATTCATACAGCTCGTAAGAGTCCTAGGATCTTGAAAAGACAAATAATTAACTCTGTATAATCAGAAATCAGGCAAGACAAGTGGTGAGGAAATGTTAGCGGGGGGGGTTGTTGCTGTCTTTGGCAGGCCCAGGCTTTTCCTTTATCCAGGTCGTAAAACACAACACAGACCTCCTAGACAGCACAGCATAGACCACTAAGTTGGTTGTAAACATGCGAGCTATTATTTCATGTCTATCCTACAGCTTTGGCAGGGACACCTGAGCAAAGTACCTCAGTAAAAAAAAAAAAAAAAAAAAATAAAGTACAAGCTGTTCCTGAGAGACTACCACTTGCAACAGGTGATAGTTGGTGTGGTGCACAGGTTATCAATAACCATTTCCATGACCCAACCCAACGGTTTCCATACAAGACTGCAGTTCAGTCAAGGAAAGTTAATTCAAACCAAAATCAGTTACAAAGGCAAAGATATAAAAAAAACCCCAAGTGTTGGACTTCAACTAGCATGTCCCAAGAGAAAGAAATATAGCAAAGAAATAACTAGTGCAAGTTCAGTTGGCTGAACCATACTTGAATTGCCCTGAACCTGACAGCAGAAAAGGCAGGTAGGAGAGTCTTCTCCCTCTCCCTGAAAAACTTTCTTTAAAGGGCTATGCTGAGTGTGATATAGCCTGAGGGTACATACCAGCACGTACAGAAATAGATGACAGCTCTGTTCATTTCAGTTTTTCAAACTTCTCAAAGCTATCATTCAGTATGTGTTGAAAGCAGAAAAAAAAAAAAAATACTACAGCTATAATTGTAAGACCTGAAGGAAAACATGATGTGCATAACAGCATGCATATATAAAATGCAAGCCTTCAGCATTATGTATGTATTGTTCTGGTTTGATGTGCTCACAGAGTCTGAATTGAAGGGGAAAGCATATGTAGAATTCAGCCCATAAAAAGACAAAAAAGGAGTGTCACATACCTCATATGAAGCATTAGTAAGGCAAAACATCCTTTTCAAACACTATTGGCAGATATGTGTAGATACATGTATGTACGCACACTCATGCTGTCAGTGAAATTAAAACTAACAAATGATAACTTTGCACTGCATGATGTTTTGTAAATTTGATGAACCTACAGCAGGAACTAGCCATTCTTAATCTTTGTATTTAACTTCAAATAAGTAATTGCCTTTTATTTAACTATGAGCAACAGGGACTCAAATTTTAGCTAATACCTTGACTTTTTTTCACGTTGATCCTTGTTCCAAACTATCACTCTAAAAGCTCACTGGCAGTGTCAGTTACAAATATATGCAATACATGCAAGAACCTAAGAGTCTTCTGTAGATACAGTTGATGGTATACTTACTGGATTGGTTCACACTTCACAATATACGTACTCTCAAGAACTCAATAAACAGGTGTACTAAATCTAAATTTAAGGTTTGGAAACAGCTATTTTAGAAATGTTTCTAATGACGGTCTGCTTTATATTTCTTAAAAAATATTGACTGTTTACAGAGCTTCCATACATGATTCATGTTCATATTCTCAGGCAGGTTTAGAAAAAGGACACATCCTTTTTATTGACAACCATTTCTGGAGGATTCAAGAAAAGACCTTTTAGTCAATAAACTGAGAAATAAGGGCATCCATTATCCCTTTGAGAATTTCATTCAGAACAGGAGTCTTTTCCAGTGCTTGTAATTCCCAGGTCCAATTAAAGAAAAAGTGATTGTTGTCTCCCAGATTAGAATAGTAACAACTGTTTCCTTTATTAGGAAGTAAACTACTATCTAACTCTAGGTTTTTGATTTTGAGACCAATATTAGGCAATGCTTAAGAGCTCTTATAGAGGTGATATATTATCCCCTTTGGACCATGCTGATAGTGCCTTTATAGTTACTAATACAAAATAGGGAACATATTTCACCTCTTATGCAGCAGTGAGAACTAAAGTCTCTACGTGAAGCACAAGAGCATAAGAAAACATGTCAAGCTCTTAGACAGCAACTGGGGCTTTAGATTATCATGTTTTTGACATCTCCTTCTCTGCTTACTGTATTGTGACTTTGGATATGGTACTTCTTTCAACTTCATTTTATGTTTGTTAGTCTTCATAGATATCCTGCATTCTTGTGTTTGCATCTGTTTTCTAGCCCACAGAATGTAAGTTGTGAAGGTGAACAGGCCTGCATGTAACACTGTATTGCTTTTTTGATCTATGTTGATTTTTTTTAACAATGTATACTCTCAGCTGTATTGTGTATCATATTTTGTATGCAACTGAAAAATGACTCTCTGAGAGCTCATCATTATCCAACATGGTTATTAAAGGTTTTGTGGGTGCAGCAATTTATGTTTTTTTCTTTATAAATCACATGATGCATAGGAGGTCAAAGTAAATTACCAAAGGCCTGTAATTCAAACATTTGCTGGCTTTCTGCTTCACAAGTTTGATGGACATCTTAATGGTATGACTAAGATTATCGAGGAACATAAAGATCACCCTTTATAAAGAGCTCACAGCTGCAAATATTCTCACAATAAGCTTCAAACTACATTTGTATTTTCTGAAATGACATTTGTATTTTCTGTCAGATATACTTAATACCTGCAGAATGCTTCTGCCACATGTGCCATTAACTTCACCTGAAATGTAACGATCCATCCCTTGTAAAATTAAGTGGAATGGGCTGACGCTTTTCTGGAGTGAACTCCTGATACTGCAATGGCTGTGCTTTATTGAAGCTTTTCTTTAAGATTTCTACAAACAAAACCAGGAGAAACTATTGACATTTTAATATGAAACGAATTGCACAAACAATGACAAATTTTTGATTAAACAATCTGGCAACAAATTTTCATCAAATTGAGAGGCTATTAAATTTTATAGAATTACTTTGCTTTAGCACTCAGGCTGCAATCTACATTTAATAGTTGCTAAGCATTCTTCTGATGTCTAAACTATTTCTAGGTGAAAATTAAATGGATTTTGTAATAAAAATAGAATTAAAGAAAATAAGCTAATAGGAATCTATTAATTTTTATTCACTTTATTTTGTACCATCTGTATGCTACAAGGTTTGCAAATCGTATAGTAAACAAGTACACATACGGACAGGAATACATGCCAAAAAAATCCCCAACAAACTGAGAAGTTAAAGTAAAATGATAGGTAGGAGGTATCTTGCTGCTGTTAGCATGTGGTAGAAATTCCATTACTGGTGCATTTGCTAGTTTTTTAGGGTTTGAGGGAGGTTGTTTTTAAATTAATGACATCCTTTATTTAATCCGCTTAGTAAGACTTTAATTCTGTCCCAAGATTGCAAAGAGAACAGAAAGCAGTACCAAAAAACTGCCACCTCTGGAAAGGACTTTTCCCTTCAAGACTGTTAGCTGCATTAATAATTCTATTTTACCATGCTTTGCAAGCTGTGAATTACAATGATAGGCACTCTATCTATATTCTGCTAGCACTGCTTTCTGTGGTGTCTAAATGATGCTAGCATTATTTGGCACGCATATGATGGGAGGCTTTTCCTTTATCTTATCGTGCTGCATGGCGCAGCCAGGTTTGCATAACACAGCAGACTTTTTACCCCCCCAGATAAGAACTAGAGACACCAAGGCATTAACTATTTCAAGGACCTGTTGGGCTAACATCAATAAGTCATGCCCAAAGGAGGAGACAAAATTACCTTTCTTTCCAGCATCACTTTTTGCTGAAGTTTCTGTCAAGGGATGGAGTACCTCAAGGAGAAGTGTTAGACCATAAGGGAGATCAGAGTGTCTGGTGATAAATGGTGGCAAAAGTAGAAAAACCCTCCTGACACTACTGCTTGACAGTCAAAATGCCTATGCCCTAAGACCTTACTAACATTACCATCTTGTATCAGTACTATCAAATATTCAAATGCAGGTATCCACCTCCCATGAGGTGCATGTCAATTTGACCTCTGATATCTGGGTTGGGAAATGATAAGTCTTACTTGCAGGCAACATTCAAGGTGAACCTACTGGTAGCCACTTTAACTTGGGCAAAGACATGTAGAAAGCCCCTGCCTATCTCAGAGCACAGGAGATCCAAGGTAATATAAAGTTTTCCCTCTTTGATTTTGCTGAGTTCTATGGAGCCTGTTCAGCCATCCCTGAAAGCTTCTTTCAGTCCCACTAGTAGAAATACACTTCTGTCTGTGTATGGACCTTCGATGGGGGGAACATGCTGGTAACAACAGAAATAAAAAGTGAAATAAAAATTCCCTCAGTTTTTCACTGTTCGATATGACTATCCAGTAAAATGTGGAGTGGAAAATCTGGACTGTATACATGGGAGTCCTGTCCCTGAACCTTCCTCTACCAACACTGCTTGTGCCAGAGCATGAGCACAAGCTGCAGGATGATCATTTATAGCCTTGAAAGACACTTGTATTAGAAGTCAAAACACTCTCAGCAATTCCTGTGGAGCTATAAATAAGTTCAAGGGGCATCTGCAGAGTGATAACAATGTGTTTGGGCTCAGGGAAATATTGATAGCTGCAGACTATTTCTAAGTCCCATGAGACAGTTCTCAGGCCCCCAATCCACTCCACAAAGCTATCACAGTAGCATTAACCACTGTTGCTGTGATGGCAGTGAGCCATAAAATCAATGCTTTCGACTACCAGGAACAATCCTCCCCACCTTTTGCTTTTGCAGCTGCTCCTTCCTCTCCCAATTTTGAAGAAGGGAACGGGCATGTTGAAGCAAGTACTAGCAAACCTTGACCCAATCTCCAGCTTGTTAGAGAGAGGCACTAAGGCAGAAGAAATAGGGAGCTATTTTTCAGCTAGTAAAGGACAGGCATATGCATTTTCTCTTTCTCTCTCTTACATGTGTCAGAAAAAAATGGGAAACCAACAAGCTTGATGCCTCTCCTCTGTGATTTAGTAATCCCCCGGGTTGGTCCTGAGGAATTACAGTGATGTACTGCTTTTCCTTCAGGGGAAAGGGAAACTCATAGCATAGCCCCTGCTTAAATGACATTTCACACACACTTTATCTGTTGGTGTAGCAGAAAAAACAAGCTTCTTATTTCCAGAGAAAGTACCTTCATGAATTGAGTCCAAGAAACACATGTTAAACAGTGTAAGTTAAGCCCAAGCAAAATAAATAGGAAAAAAAACATATAGCATGGTTAGAAAGTTTAATTTGTGTTCTAGTATAACCACAAACTACAACCTTCTTTCAGTGCTGCTGGTAGCATCCGTACAGCCAGGCAATAGACAGGCTGCTGAATCTCTGTTAGTGAAACTTTGTCATGCCTGTTTGTGTATATGTTCCTCAAGAATTCATTGTCTTCAGGACAGTCCAGCAAAACACAATCCAGATACTATGAGGGTAAACAAAAACTTTTAAAGAGCAAATATCTGATGATATTGAAACAGATATATTGTTGTGTATATTGGAAAGAAGAAACCCACTGATTTTTCCCACAAGTATCACCTGGTTGCAAAGAAAATAATAAAGATAGGAAAAAAATCATACATTGTTTGCTTTGTTTTTCTTTAGAGGACAAGAGAAAAATAACTGTGTATTTGGTTTCTCAGAAGAAACTAGGAGAAGCACTGGCAGAAGTAAAAGTTATCAAAGAAAGGAATGATGAACCAGCTTGACTCTATCACCTTCATTATTAGGTGTCCCTCACCGTGCCTTGCTAAATGCTTTGTCTTTGCCTCCTAATATGTCATTTGGCAGCATTCTTCCCTCCTGCTGTTAGCAAACACAACTTACACAACTTTCTTTTAACCTTCCTCTGAACTGACTGTCTGATGATAACTTTGTATGGGTTTTTTTCTAGCCGGAAGACTCCTGCATGTTAACATGCCGTTTCATAGAGTGGAGACAAAACTCCTAGGACAGGTTAACAAAATGGATTCTATTTGTTGAAGTTCAATTGTTCATGCTCCAACTTATCTACAACTCTTGGTAATGGACCCTAGAAAATCTTTTTTCAGATAACACTCTGTACATTCTACCAAGAAGTAACATTTGAGACATATCATCCAGCTGCCCTATACCAAATGTTTCTCTCCTTCTATTCATTTTCAATGTCATTCTCCCCATCTGAGCAATTATAAATATCGCTTAGTGGTGAAGTGTCCCATACCCTGTTTGCCATGACCTATTCACAGACCACGTGATGTTAAGCCTTTACTCACCAAGAGAGCTTTTCTACCTAAAGCTCTTGAGCTGATAACCTAGCAGACAGCCTTTCTCTACAGAATCAGTTACAAAGGATTTCAGAAACAGCAACATTTCCATAAGATGGAATAAGAAAATCCAATAGCTGAAGTATGCTTTATACTCTGACATACCATTTTTTAACAGTCAACAGGATCATGACACTGAGAAAAATATGTATGGAAATTTAGCTCGTGGACATTTTAAAGTATTGATTAACTTGTCAGCAAATCTCAGTGCAAATCAGGACACAGCCTTTCCTAAATCACTCTGAAAGAAAAATTTCAAGTGTTACAAGGGATGGTAGGGTCTTGGCCTACCTGTCAACCTGTGTCTTGATTACAGTGATTTTTATCATTCTAAATTTCATGTTAATGCCAAAATAGAACTGTAATTACCCAAATAGAAAGGTAAAAGAGAGAAGAAATGACAAGAACATGAGAGGCCAATAAAATAATTGGGATAAGAAAGGTATGGCTTAATTAGGGATTTAACTGTCATGAGTCAAAAAGCACTGCTTAAACACTTACATATAAAGCCCAATCTACGTCTCACTGAAGTCTACAGAGGAAAAATCCTCTTTAGCTTTAAAGGACTTTGGATTAGCCCCGTAAATGTTAATGTTGCATTACACAAGTCTGGGGACTAATGTTTTCCTTCCTTTCAGGGGAGAGCTGATCCACTAACCATGTCTGGCAGCTTTGAGATAGTGTGGGTTTCTGCATGGGCCTGTTTGCCCCAGGCCAGTTTTATGTTTATATGCCTTCTCCTGAAATGCCACACTGTCTCATAGGAGTTACCAAAAAGATGCACAGCATGCTTCCACCCTCATTTATGAAAAGCTTCTCTCTCTAAATGGCATTAATCATCATTCATAACAGTCTCTTGTCTGGCCAAGCTCATGTAGTGTTTTACAGGAGATGATAAAAATCTAGTCAGTGATGCAGGGACACAGGAGATACAAGAGCATGAGCAATCTAAATATCTCTCTGAGAAGGCTGCTGCAGTATCCTCCGTCCAAATCATTTCCTAAAGACATAGCACAGCGGTGATACAGAAGGAATTTGATCTTTTCATGTCATGCTTAATCAAAAAGCCTAAGAGAATGAAATATAGTAAACAAATCCTCTCTCAGTAAATAAGGGTTGCCATTACATTATCTTCCTTCTCTTATTATCCTTACTTCTCTAGTGTCTGATAGGACTTTCCCAAGAGAGAAAAGCAGGGGAAGGAAACTCAAATTTTATGAAAATATGAACCACATATTTCCAAGCAGCCCAGGGCTTATTATTTCCACTTTATTTAAATTCCTCCTGCTCTTCCGCAAAATGTCAAAATACAAAGAATGGAATACTGTCCCTATTTGAAGGTACACATATATACATCAGATGTTTTCTCACAGTCCTGATTCTACTCAACTATGCCTAACTCTTCCCATAATCTTCACCCTAAATTCCTTCTGTCCTCATGCTCCTGCACAGGATTCACTCCTCAGGTGTAACAGAAAAAGAGCAAGTTCTCAGACTCAGGTCATCCTTCTCTTTGCTAAGAAAAAGTTTACAGCGTAAACGCCTCTTGGAGGAGTTAAGCAAGGTCAGACAGTCACAGTTCAATCTTCAACTGAAGGAAATAGATATTTTTCCCTGATCTTGTATTCTACAGAAGAGCTTGGTAATCTAAGTCGTGTTCTGATCTGTAGCGAAAACAGAAGTAATGAAAAATTGTTTTTTTCTCAAATCCTCAAATTCTTCAACTGATCAGCTCTAGATCTCTGGTTCCTCTTCATCTGTCCTCCAGAAAAACAAGCTTTCTCTCTAATTATTTTTCTCATTAACAAAAGCATGGTGACTTTCCCACCAGTTTCCCGCTAGTTTTGACTTCTCCAGCAAACAAAGAGCTAAAGTCCTGAGTAGGCTAACAACCGCAGGGGAGTCACTTTTGCAAATGTCTGTAGACCTGAGCCAAATCGGATTTTATCTTTACAGTTTAACTCAATTTCTCTTCCACTCTTCAGTGGAATATTCTAATATATATATATATATATTTATATATATATATAAATTCATTGGTATATTCAAATATACCATGGCAGCAAGCAAGCTTTGCTTTTCAGTTTGTACTTTCCCGTAATTATGCCACACGCATTCATTCTTAAAGTTTAACACTTGATGAGAGCTGCTAAAAGCTCTGCATTTCTACTTCCACAAAAATTTCTAACATTGTCAACTGGAATAGAGAGACTAAAATGTCCAGAACCACACATCAACAAGCTTCTAAAAAATGAAAAATTTCAGTACACTTATTTTGCATATATACACTGATCTTTTTAATGTTGCATCTTATTAAGCAAGAACCCACCTACGACCTTATGGTATTTTCCTTTTCTAGAGTGGTAATAATAACCCAAATAACTAGTGGCCATCACAGCAAGTATTCTGACTAGCTGTTACATGTATAGCTGAGGAGATGAAAAATTCCCCCCCCCCAACATTATTGCTTCTTGCCCCTTACTAATACCTTTATTTTTGAAAAGAAGCCAGTAATGGCAAGTTTATGATCCCATTCCACGCTCCTCAGCATAGCTGGCTGGGTATACATCATGGACCAGTCTGCATCCTCCAGTGTGGTGAGCTATTGATCCAGAGCAGGCTCCCTCCCAGGTGATCAGATTTCCTCCCGTGTATGACAAAAATACTTTCAGCCTCCTGAACTCCTTCTAGCATAACTGAGGGAACCCAAGCAGAATTAGAATTACTTCAAAATGAAATGTATCTTATACCTTTTAAAACTATATGAAAACATGACACAAAGGGACTTGTAATCAGATTCTGGGGGAAAGTGGTGAAGTCAAACTCATGATTCACCCATTAGAGTTTCTCACTATAGGTAATAAATGAGGCATTTCTAGAGCAACTGAATAATTTGTACATTTTCACAGTAGATCAGACTCATATAGCAGAAGCTGGTTTTGTAATTGTGACACATTGAGGGAAATTCAGTGACTCAGTGTTCAGTGATTTTCATTTCCACCTCGATGGTATCCTGTTGGAATACAGGCAGGCAAATCTTATAATATAAAGCCATGTAGAAACACTTGTTACCTAAAGGGTTTTATTTTCTTATACTATCTGTGATTCTTTAGCTATATTTCTTGTGCAAACTTGAATCTCATAATGAACAACACAGGAATTTTTATTAATTTTAAAAACTGAGATTAACTTTGTACCCAAAGTCACTTCGATCAGTGATATATCCCTATACCAGCAAAGCAGTGAAAGAAAGAATTCATCACTATCCTTTTCTAAAGCAGAAAAATTCCATGACCTTTGAATTAGAATAATAAATATAAGTATTAATTTATATAGACTATTACCCAAAGAAGGATAATGCAAATACATTGATAATGTAGTAAAAGAGGTTAATTGCTTTGCTCCTTTCTGCACACCAAAACAAAGAAGGATGTGGCTGACCAAACTACTTATACCTTAAAAAGTAGGAAAACAAGTCTCCTTTATATGTTCCAAGAAAAGAAAAAAAGTAGGTTTTGTTTTGTTTTGTTTTGTTTAAAGAAACAAACCACAAACATTTTTTTCCCTGACTGGAAATTGAGGAGCACATTGTTGAGTAAGACGGTCACTCAAAGGATTAGCGTGATTTGCAATGAGCCATGGTGAAGATCCTGTATATTTCAAGAGGAACCAAAACTGTGAGAGTTCGTAATATGGCTGACTGACAGAATGTCTTTATGTCTGTATGGAGGAAAGGTCAAGCATCACGCTTTTAGGAAGAGAACTCTTCCCTGTGTGCACTGTTGCACAGAATGGCATCAGAATGCAGTTAATTCACACTGAAGGGTAGGTATTAATCTACCTTAGGAAACAAAATGAGAAGTTTAAAGATAGTATAGCTGCATTGGGTTTGCATAGCAAGGTTTTGGCAGCAGGCGGGTTACAGGGGTGGCTTCTGTGAGAAGCTGCTAGAAGCTTCCCCCATGTCTGACAGAGTCAATGTCAGCCGGCTCCAAGTCGGACTCACCACTGGCCAAGGCCGAGCCCACCAGCAACTGGTAGCGCCTCAGGGATAACAGATTTAAGAAGGGAAAAAAGGTTGTGGCGGGCACAGAAACTGCAGCCAGAGAGAGGAGTGAGAACACGTGGGAGAAACAGCCCTGCACACGCCAAGGTCAGTGAAGAAGAAGGGTGAGGAGATGCTCCAGGCGCCGGAGCAGAGATTCCCCTGCAGCCCGTGGGGAAGTCCATGGTGAGGCAGGTTGTCCCCCTGCAGCCCATGGAGGTCCACAATGGAGCAGATATCCACCTGCAGCCCATGGAGGACCCCACGCCGGAGCAGGTGGGTGCCCAAAGGAGGCTGTGACCCCCTGGGAAGCCCGTGCTGGAGCAGGTTCCTGGCAGGACCTGTGGATCTGTTGAAAGAGGAGCCCAAGCTGGAGCAGGTTTTCTGGCAGGACTTGTGACCCTGCGGGGGACCCATGCTGGAGCATGCTGGAGCAGTCTGTGCCTGAAGGACTGCATGCCATGGAAGGGACCCATGCTGGAGCAGTTCGTGAAGAACTGCAGCCCGTGGGAAAGACCCACATTGCAGAAGTTCGTGGAAGACTGTCTCCTGTGGGAGGGACCCCACGCTGGAGCAGGGGAAGAGTGTGCGGAGTCCTCCCCCTGAGGAGGATGAAGCAGCAGAGACAACATGTGATGAACTGACCGTAACCCCCATTCCCCGTCCCCCTGTGCTGCTGGAGGTGGGTAGGTAGAGAATTCGGGAGTGAAGCTGTGCCCAGGAAGAAGGAAGGGGTGGGGGGAAGGTGTTTTAAGATGTGGGTTTATTTCTCATTACCCTACTTTGATTTGACTGGTAATAAATTAAATTAATTTTCCCCAAGTCGAGTCTGTTTCACCTGTGACAGTAATTGGTGAATGATCTCTCTGTCTTTATCTCAATCCACAAGCCTTTTGTTATATTTGCTCTCCCCTGTCCAGTTGAGGAGGGCGAGTGATAGAGCAGCTGTGTGGTGCTTAGTTACTGGCTGAGGGTAAACCACAACAATAGCATAAACAGGTTGTTTTTTTTCTTTTATGTGTTTTTAATTTTTTGAAATTTTATGTTCTACTGTAGCTATCATTCTTCACTAGTTACAGATCTGAGGTGTAGAAAATTAGTCATTGCATATACTTTTCTCTTCGTCACTTACTATTGCCTTAGAACCAGCTATTGTGGGGGTGCTTCCCAGGCCCACCCCTGGCAAACTGGCCTGCATAACAGCATGAGTTCAAATCGCAACATATATGTAACAGTGCATGTTAAAGGTACACCCAAAACCACTTGAGAAGGCATTTGCCCAAAACTTGTCACTTGAAGAGGAAGAAAATCATCAACCACATTAAACAGTCATGGACAAATTACAAAGAGACTTTTCCAGCAAAGGAGTCAGCCTAAAGAGAAGTCTAGGAGAAGCACGAGAGGTTGCGGTGGTGGAAGGGACCTTGGCGCGGCCACAGAGCCGGTCAAAGCTCAGGGTGATGCCGCCTGGAGTCGCCGGGTGCCTCCCCACCTCCGCCCGCCCGGGCAGCGCACCCTCCCGGGGGTGCCGCCGGCAGCCTCTCCCACCGCCCGAGTGCTGGGGGACCAGGAAGGATCCGTGCCGGGGTGCTGGCTGGAGCTCACGTGGCGGCTCTGCCCCGGGAGGGAGTGCGGCCAGGGATCTCAGCAGGGCTGAGCCCCCCTCACCTGGGGGCTTCCCCGGAGGGGGCTGCAGGGGATTGCACTTCTTGGGATTAGTTACAGAGGGGTGGTCAGAGAATTGGGGGTGGCAGGTATCAGCAGTTTCTGAAGGGTTCCTGATGTGGTTGATGGGCTGCATTACTGACACTGATCTCGAATGTCTAGCTTTGTCATTGCCAGTTAATTACGTGTCCTTCGTAAATCATTAAACCACTTCGATCCCGATTTGGTTTAACAACAAGAAATGAAAATCTTTACCCTGTGAAAGCTCATCACTCCTTATCATTTAGGAACATGAAATGGATTCCCTAATGTTTTACAATATGTTACATTTTAAGATGTATTGTAGATCTTTGTTCCACAGGTACAAAGCCATTATAGTCAACAAAGTTATGCTCAGTTTACACCACTATACTTAAGAATCCAAAGCCATATGTCTGTGGCTTTTAAACTTCTAATTAATGTTGTTTTCAATATTTTGCAAAAGGACTCATCTTACATAACTCTATAATGAGAGTAACAGAGTTAAATCGACAGGTATGACAGTACAGAGATTTCTCTCACTGTTTTTTTCATTCACTTCCAGCCAAATCTTTCCCCAATATGTTTCCCTTTTTTCTTTTACTGTATCTATCTAATTTTAGAAACAGAAAGTGAAGTATACTTTAAAGCAGATTGTGTTTGCCCTTTTCAGAGAATTTTTCCTCCATTTGCAAGAACTCTCCAGATTATATAGCCTCTTGATCTTTTCCAGTCACTTGAACAGCAGGTGGGAAAAACAGCTGATTTTAGAGACATATTTTAGAAACCGCACACAGATAAATATGTTCTTTTTGACATGCTTGTTTTATACAATTAAAGCAATCCTACATATAAGGTCTTATTAAAAAATAAAAAGTCATTAAAAGTTCCACATGCATATACATACAGAGGGAGGGGTTTAGTTTACAAATGCAACAGGAAAATCATTTTAATGAAGACACAAAAGTTTTATGAATTAAGCCCTACATATTCTCAAGACTTCTATAACAAGACTGCTGCCTCACTTGTCTCATAACAAACTATTTAACAAAATCTCATTTAGGAGACCTCCCCAGGTGGCTGTGTTCTCCCATACAAGAATCTTTTAATGCTTTTCATATTAAAACATTTGAATCATTCTTAGAGTTAAGCCTAGGGGTCTATTATGAAATAATTACTCTGGGAAAGGAAATGGGGTTGGTTCCAAATATTTAAGACCTTTTTTAAAAAATCCCCCTTACAAATAACTTGTTTTCAGTCCTATAGTTTCTTGTTCATGAAGGAATGCAGTTGATATTCTATATATTGTGAGTCTGGATAGCTCCTGAAGCATGGAAAATGCAGGCATCATAAAAGGTGACTGAAAGCAGTTTGAAAAAATAATTGGCTTGAGCTGGTTAGACTGAAAGATCCCTTAGGTAGAGATGTGTCCCTTACCTTAGGGCTCATGTAAATCTGAGATGCTGCATTTATTAAGTGCCTCATAAGAATAAGACTGAAGGGTTTCTTTGTATGTTTGCACTTCCTGTTGGATCACGCAGGTGCAGACAAAAACCAGCAGCATGACATCCAGCTCTGAAAGCCATGTGGCTATGTTATTCCAGATAAATGCACACTAACTCTTTTTAACGAAGCCATGTGCCTTCTATGGAAAAGCCAGCTGCTATATCAAGTGTCACGTTCAGCTGGTACCAATGTGTAACATGATGTTTTGGTGTGTCAGATTCAACATACACCTGCCTCTCCCTGCACATGTAGACTTACGCCTTGACTTTAAGTAAGTAAGTAAGTAAATAAATAAATAAATAAATTTAAAAGTTAGAGCCTGATAGATGGGGGGGGGGGGGTGGTGTTAATATTTTCTAGATAAAAAAAAAAAAAACTTGTTTCTCAGTTCTCAGCCCTGTGGGAACATAATGAAAGCAATCCTTACAGTTTGGGTGTTAAGTCTAACATAAGGCTCACCTGAAGTAAATTGTAAAAAAATAGAGAGGTTCTCTAGCAATGCAAGAAACATCCCATTCTACACCAGTACTGTAGAATTAATGGAATAAGGAGCATACAGCTTCCCCGCATCTAAACTAAGTTCAAAGGTATTTAACAGCCTCATAACTGACAGGCATCAACAACGTACACCAGTGACTTGCAATACAGTCAGAATTTTAGGCTGCAGCTCTGCCTGAGAAATCAGAGACAAAATATAATACCAGACTCTTCAGAAATCTCATGCCAACACTAAGCATAGGGTATCTGAAATATTCTGTTAAATTTGATCTAATGATTGACCAGAAATATGTATATGGCAATTGGCCCTGATGTTCAAAGCATCTTGAGACAAACAGAGTTTGCCCAAGCATCCCATTTTAGCTCTGTGCCAATGTACCTCTATTGTGATAGTCTGAAAGAACTTATAAGGGAAACAAAGAATCACCAGCTGAAAGAACAACTGAAAGAAAAAGAAGACATTTAAGAAATTATGTAGGGATTGTAAAATTCTTACAGAGATAAAACATTAAATTCAATCTTAATTTAAAGTTTTTTTCATGTAATTATGCTATAAAATACACTCTTCACTACTGCTACATCATACTGCGGTTTTAGAAAATGAAGTCCTGGTCTGATAGTGTTTCAGGGTCTGAATACGCAGAAAAACACTTAGGTAAAGATAGCTTAGAGTACTGTTATACCTCAAATGTTAAACTATTTTTACCTTCTTCCCTGCTGTATCACTGATCTCAGAGATACTATTCCATAGTCCCATCCACCTGATACTGTACAGAACCTGGAATTTTACAGAGGTATCTAAAATATAGTTACTGGTTAAGCTGCACTCTTTCTGTTGAAGATACTTTTAATTTGTGATCACCATTAAAACAATTAGATGTAAATAAGTGACCTCTGTTAGTGTTTTGAAACTTTCTTCTGAGATCTCTTCATGGAAGTGATAAATCCCTTTGCTCCCCAGTGAGAATGTGAGAATGCCTACCTTCAGAACTGGTACAAGTCAAACACCTCTGAAGGGCTGGCAGTCATTTCAGACACCTGGTGTGGGATTCTGGCCTTTCAAACAGCTTTTCTCCAGCTGAACTATTTTGCTATTCAGACAACCCAAAATAAGCCATTTTCAAAGTCTGCAGAATTACTGTTTTATTGAAGCACATTATTCTGAGAGATTTTTGAGATCTAAAATACATGACGATCATAATTTATTTTAAATGCTGCCATTACATGAGTCCCAAGCAGTTCAACCAAGTTCAACTTGACCTCGCTTTCACTTTGCAGCCTGGGCCTTCAACATGACAATTTGTACGCTTGACATTATAAAAAAGGCAATATCTAAATTCATAGGAGTATTGTGGAAAATATTTGCAAGAACATTTTTCATAATTAGCATCCTTCAAATGAATTGCAAATATAGCTCAGCCAATCTCAACTAACCAGCAGAGTTTAGCCTTCTTTCTTTGCCTCAGCTTTGGGGTCTTTTCCTTTACTTATTCAGATTTTTTAAAATTGAAGATATACTCAAGTTCCTCTTCCTTATTTTTATGTTAATATGATTTAACTATTAGGCAAAAAGAAAGGAAAGAAACATCTACTGGTTGTGAAGGAGAGATTTCTGGAAGGCCACAACAATCTGAGTAGTACCACATGGGAAGAAAGTAAAATGAAACACAACGCTGTTCACTATACTATAATCAAAGGCATTTTTGGTAATATGGCCCTTTCAGGACCCAAGTTATCTTCTTTTAATATGCATAATTGTTAGTGGCTCAATCAATATACGCACATTATGGAGGCTCCTTAAAATGTAGTATTTTGAAATAATGTAATTCTGTCCTTCCCTACACATTTCAATAAGCATTTTTTCTGAGAGTGTCTCCAGAAAAAGAACCATCTCTGCCATAATCAGCCAGTGAAACAATTTGGAGAATTTGTCCCTTGCCTGTTGTTTCTGTCTCTCTAAAAACCCAAGTGGGCACTCAATCATTTAAATTCTCCTAAGAAAGGAGCACAGTTAAAGGAGAGTTTCAGAAGTACGCAATATTTTGTGAAATACCTCAGTAAGTATGGGGAGCTTATGAATTCTGGGAATACCAATTATACAGGTATGTGCATTTCTAGTCACCTAAATACTGTTAGAAAGTTGGTTCTTCTCTGTATAACAGTGTAAAAATATCCAGTGAAATCAGGTTCTAATAAACCAATCGGTGGACAAAACTTTAAAGCTGAAAAAATTTTAAGCAGTTATGCAGTCATTAGCCTTTCCAAGAACTCGCAATTAATTTTTTTTTCCTTTTTAAATGAGAAGATTGTCTTGAAGATAAAGACAACTATAAAAAGCAATTTTGTGGCAGCTGGGGGGCTGCCCGGTGTCGGTACACTCATGACTGGTGCGTACTACAGGATGGTACACCAGGAGACAAAAGATGTTGTGTATATCCCCACTCCCAATACCTTGCTGAAAGCCTTAAGTATCTGTCAGTTCAGCAGACCTACAATAACCATCTAGTCTACCTTTTTTGTTGTTTTTTGATACCTCAAGCTCCTCCAATGTATTGGTCTGCAATTTCTTCTACAAAAGCTCTTTTCCTTCATTATGAAGGAGTTACTTATCTCACATTACAGTATGACCACAGTTGCATTCCTGCAATATTGAGAGCAATGGGCACAAAGGTATGTACATTTCTCTGTTTGTTAATTTATTTGTTTAGCTATTTCTACCAAAATTGGGTTTCTGCCACTTTGTTAAAGGTAAGGTTTCAATACAAGGGCTCTACCATCTTATTGTCCATCACAGTTAATAATAAAGCAGATAAACAAGTCAAAAATGCCTGCAGTGTAATTCCATAAACATTTATTTACCTTGTGTTGGCCTAAACACATACTTACCTTCTTTTGATACTCTACTGCGTTGTCCCATTGCATGTGTTCTCTTACATCACTTACCCTCATGGCCAGCAACCCAGCAAAACCCCAAAGTTTTCAGTTAGTCAGTTACTCTACATAACTTTGATCTCTCCATTATAAAATGTAATTGGTCACGTAAACTATACACTAACATTTTCAACAATTCAGGCTGAAAATCTCCTTTTAAAGAAACTGGTTTAGACTGAGTGATTTTTCTCTACCTAACACCATAATAAACTTTATTCAACGTAGGGTGAAAGAAAAATCAGATTGTAGGCATTTCCTTTTTTAAGGTATCTTACCATGTTCCCTTTTGTAGGTATCTAAATACTGCTGTAAAGCCCACGCATAGCAGTGTTAATGGGCAAGCCCTCCTGGCCATGCTTACTTAGGGTGTCAAATAAGAAAAAATCACATATACTACCTCTCCACTCCCCAGCCCAGCCCTTGGAAAAAGCTTTCTTTGCCTAAAGACACAGTAAGAATTTCTGTCTTCTGAAAGATCAGAATTCAACTTCTGACCACATAGAAATGGATGCGCAGTCTTAGATTTTTGTTTACACAAACGCACAGAGGTTTTTCTAAGTCCTACAGTAACACATATGGAAGAATTTTCTTCCTGAGTTTGGAAAACCTACTCATATACTGTCCTGGGTTCAGCTGGGGTAGAGTTAATTTTTACAGGAACCTGGGAGGTGGGGGGGCATAGCCGGGGCAGCTGACCTGAACTAGCCAAGGAGCTATTCCATACCATGTGACATCATGCCCAGTATATAAATGGGGAGTGGGCCGGGGGGAGGGCTCTCCTGCTCTCTCTCGGCTTTCGGTGGGGGAAGTGGTGGAGCGTCGGGTCCCGGGTGGTGAGCAGTTGCACTGTGCATCACTCTTTTCTGTATACTCTTTCATTAGTACCGTCGTTGTTGTTGTAACTTTTTTTGCGTTGTCCCAGTAAACTGCCCTTATCCCAACCCTCGAGGTTCCAGTTTTTTTCCTTTTCTCTCCTCCGTCTCCCCCCTATCCCACCGGAGGGGGGCGGGAGGAGTGAGCGAGCGGCTGCGTGGTCCTTTGTTACCGGCTGGGCTGAAACCACGACATATACTTTGTCAACTTGTACAAGAGATAACATAAGAAAACACAAATAAATAAGATATTTTCTTGTTGAAACAAATTCATGACATTCCAACACATGCCATGCCTCTACATATTTCAAGAGAATACTGAGAGGGTCAAAACAACTTGTGCATCTGAACTAAGTACGTCTTTAAACAACTACAGAAGTATACACCTACCATATTAGATAATGCCCAAAGAAAGAGGCAATTCTTATTGTGCAAAACCAAGGTATACCTCTTATTTTAGACAGAAAAGCTAACCGTTTGTCTGTCAGAGAGGCTGATGTTCAGAAGTGATAAGTAACTTATGTACACCATGGACATCCAGGGTCTAGCAGTCACTAAAGAGGCTGAATGGTAATTGAGTATCATGCAAACATCTACTGAATGACAAAATCAGGCAGAATAAATGAAAAAACCACCAAATTTGTGTAAATGGTATGCCTAAAAATTTTCAATGTGTCTGGAAAAAACTTCAAAGACAGTCTTTCCTATAAAGTTTCACTATTTCCCTTTTCATCAGCAAAAGGATTTTTACAAGGCTTTTTTAAAATGAAAAGGCATTAATCTACTAACTCTGGAGTTCAATACAGATCCTAATTGAAATCTGGAGCTGTCTGACCCAAATTAAAGATGAATATGATAGGAGGCCTGGGGAAAAGGAAACTGTTTGCTTAAACAATTTCTTCCACACTGGTGTAGTAATTGTGTCACTTGACTAGTAATTGCTCACAGATTCTAGTAAACTGATAGACTAATATGTGGACTCTTCCAGGCAATGGAGGCAAACAGTACAAACTTTTTTAAAAAATGCAAAGACAAACCCACAACTTTTTGCTACTCATTTCCTCTGCTTCTGCAAAACCAAGTTTTGCAAAAACCTTAACCTTGCACGTAGACTGACTTGACCTTTGGAACAATTGGCAGAGTAGATACTTCAGTTGTAACAGGTATCTACCTCAATATGAGGAAGAAAATGGCACAGTTGCAACACCACTGAGAATTAACAGTATATAATTAGGTAACTTACATAACCAGTATGGAGATTTTACTCCATGCCAGTCAGCCCTAGATCCAGCTGAACTCCTAATGGTCTTCAGAAAATACTAGATTAAACATCTGATTTTCCTTTCTCAAGTACCTCAGAAATCTTTGTTTCTATGAAGAATATAAATTTTGTAACACTGCATAAAACAGAACAATGCTGATTCTGCTGCCCATGAGGGAGTATCAGTCACTCATCCAGGCCTTTCCTTTAAGACACAGTTTATTACACTTTGAAAATAGATGACGTTATCATAAATTCAGCATAGTAGAAATACCTGTTTGCACTCCAAACAAACTATAGAAGCCACTAGACAGCTCCTCCCCAATAATAACTAGGACTTTTCTAAGTATCAGCTGATCACTTCCAAGGTAAATCTGATCGATGAATGAAGGAGGTAGTCTCTGGGCCTTAAAAAAAAAAATAGCCATTATGTGACAAGTAAGAAAAACTTCCTTTAGAAGATATTTTTGTAATCTGGGGGAGAAAACATTCACTATAAATCAGTTAATGACTTTTTCTCTTTCACTTTGTCAGAATAAAAAGTTTTTGAGCTAGCACTTGCATTTATTCACACAACTGAAGAAAAAAAATTATTGAAAGCTTTGTTTGTTCTCTCTTATAGCTTGTTTCACATGCCTCCATGAAAACTGAAGAAGTCCTAGCCTTTCCTCTTCCCTTTGACATTCCACATTTATCTTCTCTTTGGAAAAAAAAATGCTGTTGGTTTAAAAAAAATTACTTCAAAACATGAAAAAAGGCAGGAAGCACTGGAAGAACAGTATTTGTCAGCAGAGATAGTAATTTTTACACAGATGCGTCAGCTCATTAATTCCTAACAATTCATGAACATCCTAATTTCCACCTGTGGGTATTGGCAAGGTAGGTTCTGACTTATTATATAGAGCTTTAGGACAGCAACAAAAATATGTTATGTATCTATATACTTCAGAGGTTGTTTTGCATATATGGCAGTCCATACACTACAATTAACAAATGAAGTATTGAAAAAGAGGAAACCCACACTGCTTGGTGGTATAAAGTTTGATGGTTTCATGTGTTAGAGTGTTTTCTTTATTTGCGTTGATTCCTTAAGCATCAGAACATTGTTACCTTCTCAGACAGTTTCAGAAGGAGTTCATCTGACTTGAGGTACCTGAGAAAATTTTTTAATTTTGTTTTTACTACTTAGAACTTTTGGATTTCTGCTGCTGTTTTGAGATACATTTGTGATTCCTAAGACCCTGTTATAAATAACATATTCAGTTTTAAGTACATATTAAAGGCAGAAAAAATAAAGGTAATCAGTTTAAAAGTTCCTCTTTTAGGAGACAGAAATTGCTGTTGACATCAGCAGCTACTGTTCTTTGAACGAAACAGAAGATTTCTGGAAAACAAGCCCTACTAGTAAGGTGTTTGTTTGCACAATGTGTTTTTATTGCCATCACTGAAATAAAGCAAATGATACTAAAAGCTGTGACTGATAACAGCATCAAAGTCCGTCCCCTTTGCTTTCAGCCTCACCTAGCACTTAAGCACAAGAGCATGAGGAAATAATAGTGAAGGTCTAAATGACCTGAGAGGAATTTAAGATTGCTACAGTTGAGCCAGTTGTCAGAGATACTGTACTTGTCTGATTATTATTTTGCAAACTTGCATGGGACCATAGAGCAACAGAAAATAATAAGTTGAGAAACTCAAGAGTTCTATTACAGACCTCAGGAAATATGAACAAGTACCTCCCTTGGCTGTATTCTAGATTTATGTGATTTTCCATTTAATCCATTTAATGTAAGGAGACCTATCTTGTACATGACCTATAATTTGTGCTGTCAGTTATCCATTGTAGTAGCTCTTTAATCTGTAATGAATACTAATAGACAAATTAAAATAGTTTATGTAGGAAAACATATAAAACATTTAAATACAAAATCATCAATTTTGACCTGGAAGGAGATGTTTTGGAATAGCAAGAGATACTGTCTATTCAAAATCAAAAAGTATTAAAAAAATTCCTAAAATATGACAGCATGGATTTTCCAGCTTGTCACACAAAAGGGTTGGATAAATGTCAATCAGTTCCTAAACCAATCATAGAATCAAAGAATGATAGAATCATTTAGGTTGGAAAAGACCTTTAAGATCATCGAGTCCAACTGTAAACGTAATCCTACCAAGTCCACCGCTAAACCATGTCCCTAAGCTCCACATCTACACCTCTTTTAAATACCTCCAGGGACAGTGACTCAACCACTTCCCCAGGCAGCCTGTTCCACTGCTTGACAACCTTTTCAGTGAAGAATTTGTTCCTAATATCCAGTCTGAACCTCCCCTGGCACAACTTGAGGCCTTTTCCTCTTGTCCTATCACTAGTTACTTGATAGAAGAGACCAACACCCACCTCGCTACAACCTCCTTTCAGGTAGTTGTAGAGAGCGATAAGGTCTCCCCTCAGCCTCTTCTTCTCCAGACTAAACAATCCCAGTTTCCTCAGCAGGTCCTCATAAGACTTGTGCTCCAGGCCCCTCACCAGCTCTGTTGCCCTTCTCTGGACATGTTCCAGAACCTCAGTGTCTTTCCTGTAGTGAGGGGCCCAAAACTGAACACAGCACTAGAGGTGCGGCCTCACCAGTGCCCAGTACAGGGGAACAATTGCCTCCGTGCTCCTGCTGGCCACACTATTTCTGATACAGGCCAGGATGCCACTGGCCTTCTTGGCCACCTGGGCATACTGCTGGCTCATATTCAGGTAACTCTGCATGGGGTTGTTGTGACCCAAGTGCAGGACACAGCACTTGGCCTTGTTGAACCTTCCTACCCTCAGGCAGATCAACACTAACCTGGTGTCATCTGAAAACTTACTGAGGGTGCACTCGATCCCCTTTGAATCCAATCCAAACTGAAAAAATAAAATAGCCATATCGCTTGAAATTATGCATCTTCATTACAATTTTCCTCAGACAGATTAGTGATAAGGTTATGTATAACAACATTCTGAGTTTATTTTTCTTGTGATTCCTTTTATTTTATTGTACATAGTGCAAAAGAAATTAATATTATACAGCATACCACACTAACTGATGCCACAGTAGATGTAAATGTACTTGGGCAGCTGCCAGTACCAGCAAGCATCATTCAGTGAAGCAGGGCAAAAGACCATCAACTGAACACAAGGTGAAGGGTTTATGTTTTCAATATATTTCAAAATCAATTACAGTGAGCTAATTATCAGACACTTTGAGGTTTGCTCTTGAAAAATGCAAATTCCTCATAGGACCTAATAAGTAACAAATAGTACAATACTTACTTTATATACATAATGTAGGAGCATTAGCAAGGCAGACTGCAATAAAATCAGGGATCTTGAATTTTATTAGCTATTTTAATGCAAGTACAATATAGAGAGTATTTAAAGTTCAACTAATGCAGTAACACTTTATTGTTGTTATAGTTGTTGTTGTTATTGTTATTATGTTACCATGGTGACCTCTTTACCCAGTGGGGTTTTGCTGTTGTGGTTACTGTCACTACAATAAATGAATTGTGGTCCAAAGCCAGGAACTGATGTTGATCACAGATTCATCTGTCAATTCTAACCTCTTGATAAGTACCTATGCATGTGAACTACAAGTCTTAAAAGTATATTTTTTAATCATAGATGTATACATATTCATGTTCTGTGTTTTTTTGCCATTAATAATCTAAAGGACAGTATCCATCAGGTAGCTGAGAATTTGAAAACACAATTTTAGCAGTGGTTAGACACCTAGAACCAAGATAATCCTAAAAGCTTTACTCAGCTGCAGACTCTTCCTACCTAACTCCAACATTGTCTTACTTCTCAACTTTGAAATCTCCACAGTGTATGTATCAAATCCATAAGTCTGCTTAAAAGCATATCTCACAGGTTGGACAGTTCTGAATTTTTTTCACACTCAAGAATGGTCCGTATTCATAAATGAGATGCGTTGCTTCAACCTCTGCATTCATTGCTCCCCATGCATGTCAGGGACAAACCCCTTCCCAGCCAGCTATGGCTTCCTTTAGAAACGGGTCAGTGAAAGGGTAGGAATGGAAAGCGTTGATGCTGCTCAATGTCTAATAGTGAGGAGCACAGCATTTAAAGGTGATAGAAAATTGATTGTGGAACAGTGACAGGATACAAACACATAAATTTCATCATGCACTGAAAGCCAGCTCCCCTCTTCACAAAAAGTCCCTCTTTTGCACCTTGAATTCAGTTGTACACCTCCAGCAAGTGATGTGGACAGCATCCATGGCTGTGGCACTCTCTCTAAAGAGGCTTTAAATCCTTTATCTGGGGAATAACTTATTTCCTGAGCTCTGTAATACAAGACTATCATATAAGAGAAAAAAGCATGTTCCCTCTTTTCAGGATCTGTGTGTTTTTGAAAGAAAGGTTGCACATGGAAGGTATTTCATGTTCTGAATATGGAGTAGACAAAGGTCCGTATCACTGCCTTCCTCTTCACTTTTCCTGTTGGCTGTCTCCAGGAAGAAATATGCCAACACCACTGGTTTTGCTTAGCATGTTGTTTTGAAATCTGTTAAAGAGTGCCTAACGTAGTTGGCATTACTTTACAGAGAGCTTTAGCACTCCACATCAGACCTTCACAATGGGAACAAGATACTTAGAAGTTCAGGACTTTGACATCTGGTGTTTCTGCAACTTAGTGTGCAGCTTGCTCAAGATTATAAGGGAAATATGAAGCTGAATATGAAATCTAATTCTGATTCTTAATCCAGTCCTTTAAGCATAAGCCAGTTCTTCCCATGTAAATATATAGACTGAAAAATACAAAGATGGAACTTCTGTCCAGAGGCTCACACAGGGAAGTAGACAGTTAAAATTTTTTAAATGTTAGAGATGATATTGGATTAACATCTGCCAGTTTTTGCTTTAAGCACAGGTAGAATCAATGATTTTTACAATGTAGCTATCATTCACATATTTAAAAATAACAGCATGCAGAAGAAAAATCTTAAAGCACTGCAATCATTCTTTTAATGAAAACTAAACAAAAATATCTCTGGCTTCATAAACTGATACTAGGGACCAGGAGTTAGTATGTAGAGCTCCCAGATGCCAGCTAGAATTGTAGAGGCACAAGAGAAAAACAGAATTACAATAAAGACTACTGACTGGTGAGCTAGAACAGTGCTTCTCGCACTGCGGTCCAGGGAGCACCATCAGCAGTCTGTAAAGCCAGTTCTGTCATACCAGGGAGGCATCTGTCAATCTCCAAGCAGAGATACGTTCCGCAGCTGTAGCCAGCCCACAGTTCTTTCATTCAACCCAAAGGATTTTTTTAATTAGCTAAACAACATCACATAGTTGCAAGCACTTCACTGAAACCTGCATGGCTGCCTCCTTATCCTTGGGCTCGCTTCTCTGCTTGTTCTGCCAGATGCAGGGTTCAGCAGTTCAAATGAGAGTCAGAGATGGGGTTCAGGAGGACAAAAGGCTCTTCCACTGCCCAGCATTTACCATTGGACAAGCTGGAAGAGCACACCCTGCAGCTCCAGCCACATACAACAGCCCGGCTGGAGCACAAGAAGCACGAAGCAGTGATCCTTGCCCTCCATAGCCAAGGATCCTTGCCTTCCATACCAAACATGGTATCAGGTCAGGAAGGTCCATCAGTTTTGTAGAGGGAGTGGGCAAGGAAGCAGGCAATACACAAAGACAGACCTTCTCCTCCAAGCCTGGGATGCTGCAGGGAGGCTCCATGTCACCCAGGATTGCAGCCTCTATCAGTGAGTGAAAGGACTGGCATCAAGTTTCCAGGGAAGCAGGAAAGCCACCTGAGGAAAAGTTTACCTGCCCTAAGTCCTTCCACAAATCTTCTGACTCACTGGTATTTCCCAGACCAACTCCCACACAGACACACCAGTGTGTTTTGAAGCTCCCTGCCTCGACACTGCCCGTTTCTGGCACAGAAGAATGGAAATGGCTCTTCCTCTGAATATGGCAGTAAATTAAATACATCACCCCTCACTTTTTTGATGCAAGCTGCGATCAAGAGTTTGTAAAGCATCTGACTGCTGCAGTTCAGCATTGCAGTCACACAGAAATGAAGAGCAAGCTGCTGAGTGAGCTAACAACCTGAAAACAGTTGGAGGCATAAGCAGATTTACTGTTACTCTGAGGGTACAAAACAAGCTCCCAAGTCTCAATACACCAGGAATTTTCCAGTGTTTGGATCTACAGCCCATTTATTATGAGTTGTGTTCAGCTCCATCATTAAAACTAAGTTTTCTCCATAAAACGATGTGGGAAGAGGAAGACAGTTACTTAACAGCTAGAAGATGGTGTCATAAGCTTCTTTTCTTAAACAGGAGTTAATTTCATCTTTGAAATATTATAAAAAATGAAAGTGAATCTGACAGCCCACTTCACCATAAATTTAAGTCTGAACTTTGAAAACACTATTTAAAGATTTGCTTTTAGGCTCATTTAGTTGAGTGTTGGTTTTTTTGGTAAAACAAATGGTAAACATATGTATGTGTGTGTCTGTGTACAAAATGTATAGGTATGTATATATGTACATAAATGCCTACATACAGCAAGAGAGACTCGCTGAAAGTGCATGGCACAGGGAGGTCTGCACGTGTGCCCTCGTGCATGTGTGAGAGGCCCATGTTTGAGACCAAGTACTGGGAACAAAGGATGGGCTGCAAAAGGTGCTGTGTCTGACTATTCCTTCAGAGCATGTCACCAGTCTTCAGAGATCTGACTACCCACTCCGGTTCCCCACCTCCTGTCTGGGATAAATGAATCAAACCTACCGCATGAGAGCAGCTCCAGTATTTCTAGTTAAACCTAGCCCAATCTTTATGTAATAGGGTTGAATTTTACAAAAGCTTTTATGAAGCCTGTTACTACAGAGTTATAGCTTTTAATTAATGGCAGGAATCTCTATCTTAATCATATTTCTAGCTAGATTTTGAGGGGTTTTGACTTGTGTTGATTATTTCATCTACTTTTTCTCCTTGACATACAGTAAAACTTTCTCATTAATTCTCTTCTTGCCACTATCTCTGATCTTTGGATTTCACAGGTTGTCTTGTTGGTTCACAGGAAACTGTCACGGTCCAACCTTCACAGGTTTCTTGGTCACTCTTGAGGACCTGTCTTGCAGACAAGATCTCTGGAAGAGTGGTCTTTGAAAATATATCCAAAGAAGCTCAGCTTATTAGAGAACATTATTTAAAATGAAAACAGTCTTGGAGACATTTCCCTGTGCTGCAGTACTCTTCACTAGATAAGTGGCCACAGCAAAGGGCCATCTATTCTTTGCTGCTGTTTGAAATTGATTGAGGAAGAAAGTAGGCAGATTAAGGTCATATCCAGCTTTCAGGGAGAAGAGATGCGAAAGCTGCACTTTCAAGAAAAAACACCTAAATGTTTTTCATTTTTTTGTGTGCATATCTGCTTCTTTGTTCAGTTAAATCTGTTTCTAAATTCATAGGTTTATGTTTTCATTTATCTGGATCAAAGATTAATTTTAATAACTTTCAGAATCTTGTTCTTAGATCACTTAGGACTCCACAGATATATACAAAGATAGAAAGCTCATTTCTTAAGCTGATGGTCTCTTCTTAGCATTAGGATTGCTGAGTCTCTCATCTGTATGGGCACAACATTCCCCCTATTAATTAACATGGTTAAGGATGACTTGTCAAGGTGGTTACAAGCTCCCTATCTCATTAGTTAGGAGCCCCATTCTCTAAAGTGTAACAATTATGTCCTATTTACTATACATTTTACAATTGCTGGCCATGGCTTTCAATCACACATTTTTTAAAAAAGCATTATTTTCAGCTTATATCTTGTAAACAAATGATCAAAAATTCTGAAGCTGCTTAATCTGTCAAAGTCAAAAAAGCAAGAAAGGTTTGTCAGTCCCTGATCTGAAATGGAATAACTTAGCATGTCAGCAGCAAATCATGTGGGATTAGTTGATTTCCGTTAAGAATTATGCTCCTGCCAAGATCAAAAAAAGGTTTATGTTTTCCTTTTCTATAAGGCAACCACCCTTCTTATTAGCTTCTGATATTTTATTCCCTGCAATCTTCCTTTGAGAACACTATGTAAACAATCCTTTTTTTTTTCTGTTCCCACTAAGACAAATCCAAACTCATTCTCTTTTGTTGACATACTGTGTTTGTATAGGAAAATACGGAAATGGAGCAAATGACATCCAACATCTGACTGCTACATTTGGCCCCACTGACTTTCTTATGGCTGCAAATGGCAGTGAAGTTGAATGCATTTTTGTCATCTGAGAAAATAAATAACATATTTGTGAAGAAAATTCTGAGTTAAGCAGAGTTTAGCACTCTCGCTCCCTTTCTGACAGAGTCTATACTTAAGATATCTGGCCTGTGGAAGGATCTCATTTCTGCCCTATACATTTTAGTAAATGGCACAAAATCCCTTGCTAAAATGAGTATTAGAATGGCAAGAGAACATATGAATAGGCACAAAACCAGTTAATCAATCTAGAATGCCAAGCATCACCTTACATGGATGTGTATTTTGTCCCTTAAATACGACTAATTAGTTTCATGTATGATTTTTGCTTCTTACAATTCTGCCAGCTCAGAAACAAAGCTCTACCTGGGTTAGCCTTCCTGCAGAGGAAAAGAATGCTAAATTAGCACTTAACATTGAAATGCGTTGCTGTTTCTAACACAATGCTGAACGTGAGTTTGCAAATAATATAAGCAGACATAAATCATGTACAGCACGATGCAAACTGGTTTCCTCAAAGTCATTTTTTAAATTTCAAATTTCAGCCCTAAGTTGTTCTAGACTTGAAGCAAGATTTTTTTTTTTTTCCCAGTTTTTTGGTTACTATTACTTAGTCTAATGACAACTTCTGTTCAAACACATATACCTATAAACACCCATAAGGTGAAGACTGGCAAACTGGTAACAACGGACAAGGAGAAGGCTGAGGTACTCAACAATCTTTTAGCCTCAGTCTTCACTGGAAACTTCTTTTCCCACACCTCTCAAGTAGATGTACTGCAACGCAGGGACTGGGGGAGCAAAGTCCCTCCTGCTGTAAGAGAAGATCAGGTTTGTGACCACCTGAGGAACCTGAACATACATAAGTCTATGGGACCTGACGAGATGCATCCCAGAGGCCTGAGGGAATTGGCTGATGTCATTGCCAAGCCACTCTCCATGATATCTGAAAAGTCATGGCAGTCAGGTTAAGTTCCCAGTGACTGGAAAAAGGGAAATATTTAACCTGTTTTTAAAAAGGGTAGGAAGGAGGACTCTGGGAATTACTGACCTGTCAATCTCATCTCTGTGCCTGGGGATATCATAGAACAGATCCTCCTAGAAGGTATGCTAAGTCACATGGAGGACAGGGAGGCAATCTGAGACAGCCAGGATGGCTTCATCAAGGGCAAGTCTTGCCTGACCAGCATAGTGGCCTTCTATGATGGAGTGACTACATCAGTGGGCAAGGGAAGAGCTATGGTTGTCATCTATCTGGACTTCTGTAAGGCCTTTGACACAGTCCCCCACAACATCCTTCTCTCTAAATTGGAGACATATGGATTTGATGGATGGACTGTTTGGTGGATAAGGAACTGGTTGGATGGTCACATCCAGAGGGTAGTGGTCAACAGCTCAATGTCCAGATGGAGATCAGTGACGAGTGGTGTCCCTCAGGGGTCCATACTGGGACCAGTACTGTTTAATATCTTCATCAATGACATAGACAGTGGGATCGAGTGCACCCTCAGTTGGTTTGCAGCTGACACCAAGCTGAGTGGTGTGCTTGACACACCTGAGGGATGGGATGGCCATCCAGAAGGACCTGGACAAGCTCAAGAAGTGGGCCCATGTGAAACTCAGGAGGTTCAACAAGACCAAGTGCAAGGTCCTACACCTGGGTTGGGGCAACCCCTGGGATCAATACAGGCTGTGGGATGAAGAAATTCAGAGCAGCCCTGCGGAGAAGGACTTGGGAGTACTGCTGGCACACATATAAAAATGTGAGTTCCTACACATAAAGTTATGGTAAATGTTAAGTTAGCTGACATAACACGTTAAGGTTCTTTTGTCACAAGAGCAAGCAAGCTCTTGGCAGATATTCCTCTTATAAATTTCATCTTTACCATATCATACTCTCCAAATAAAAGTTACAGGAATTTATCTTTCCCCTACAGAAAAAAGCATTTCCCTTAATCTCCTGGCAGATAAATGTGACTGAACAACTTTTCTCAGAAATGTGCTTGAAAGCTGAGAGAATGCCTGGAAACATTTTGCTCCAAAAGATGAAAGTTTAACAAGGTCATAGTTGTCTGAAAATCACAGCATTAGAATAAAAGCAATTACGTAATCCTTACTCTATGACAATGACCAGCATTTTGCTCTAAAACTGCACACCTGTATAACATTAGTCAGAGAAAGCAGCTGAAACTAAATTATCGAAAAATACTTTCACAGGATGATAGCTCTTTTGACCAGAAAGATGTATCAGCTAAATCTCCAAGGTCTCATTTCTATGGTTTGCTGTTCTCATCCCTGATTAGGGCTCTGGAATGAACTTTCTGATCCCAACACAGCTCTCACCACTCTGGCTAACAAGTAATTCCTCCCATGCCCTCCCTTGCAGCAGTCTGCTTGCATTCTCCACTGCTTCTCACAAACTAAATGTCAAGCCTCCAAAAGACCTTCATCCATCAATGTCCTCGCTCTCCAGGTTTTACAAGCACTCTGAGGTTAAAGAAAATATTCTCTGCAGGTACTGGGAGTAGTTCACCAACACAGCAAGAACAAAAATGTATACAGCAATGAGCTCCTCTGCTGGAAAAGAGTCTGCAAGAGTGCTGTTTCATTTCATTCTTTTAAACAGGAAAAGACACTTTCCTCATTTATTATATGTGTGGAATTTTATGATTTTTTTTTTCAGTAAAATCTTTCTTAGAGGTTACTTCACATGCAAAGACACAGCAGTAGAAAATATTTGAAATGCATACAGAAAAGGTTCTGAGTTGTAGCATAGTAACTTCAAGTTAGTGGTGCTTTTCTTTGCCTGCAATATCTTTCTGAATTGGGAATTGCTTGCTACAGGCATCCCTTTAACATTCTAGGGGCTATTTTCAGAGCCAATTTGCAGTTCCATGGAAGTCAATGAGTCATTCAGCATTGTTCAGGTCAATGCTGAGTACGGCTCAGTCTTTCCACAAAATATTGGTTACTCAAGTGACTATATATATGTACACACACACACACACACACACACACACACACACTAGCGTGCTAATGTTTGTCCAATTTAAATGACCACATTTTCAGACTATATTCTCAGTGGTGAAAATGATCTCCTTAGTGATACTTTGTCACTGAATGATAGAACAGCAGATTTATAATTTCTTTGGATGTTTTTCTTTTTATTGTTTTATTGTACTAAGAGGAATTGGATCCTGAAACAGCTTGTATGTTTGCAGGTCCTGGTTCTTCAGGGGAAATTTTAACAACCCTGAACCTGGATTCGTGAACAAGATAGAGCCAGCTGGGGGTCATGAATGCTGACAGAAGCCTTGGCTGCATTGGCCAAGACGTGTGAGGGGGGCGTGTAGGAAAATTATGACCTTGGATTTATGGAGGGCAGCTTGTTCAGGATAGGTGAGATGCTGTGAGAGGCTGCCCTGAAGTGTAACTTGTGAAGGGACCAAGGACAAGTGGTTTATTTTAAAGACAAATACTTCAAAACTGCAATGATGTTCCTTTTTAATGACCTGTATTTCTTATGTTTCTTATAGTTCATGTTTATTTTAGGGAAGTAGTGTTTTCATGCGTCTACCTTCAAATGAAAATTTTATTACACAAGATATACATTACCATTCCAAAATAATTTTAAAGTACTCTTTACTATGATTACATGATGTCAATTAGAAGAAAATACTAGTACAAACTTTTCTTGTTGTACCAAGATTCTAAGTTATTCTTCACTAGAACTTAAACATATCATACATTTGGGTTTTTTCCCAGCTTTGCTATGTGTCAGTTCCTGAAATTTCAGAAATGGGATTCTTGCGTATTCAAAACAACTCCCACCTGCAATTCAGGACTGTTCATGTGGTCCCCCCCTCAGTACTGATGTGAGAGACTGAACTGTCATCTCCAGCTCTTTGCCTCAAAGATTGCTAGCTGTGAGAGACTGCACTGTCATCTCAAGCTGTTCATCTCAAGAATTGTGAACTGCTTATCTCCAGTCCTTTGTCTCTGAGATGGCCTGTGTAAGCAGGACATTCCTCCACGCATAAGGACGATTACTAGGCCACCAAGGCATCCAGGAGAGGAAATGGGCTGAAGCTGACAAGCATGCAAGAATGTGGAGGCTACCATTCTCATGGAAACTGTAGTCTTTGAGATAAGATACTGGTTTCTGGTGTTGATCACACATGAAACCTGCAGCGTGTGAACAGTGCATGAACAATATGTATGTGCATACATCATCGAAATATGCCCTATAAAAAACCGTGGAGACAAGCCGTGGTGTGCCCCCACCACTGAAGAATTGAAGACTGAGGACCAACGGGATGCCGCTGGATCCATGGTGGTGACTATCCTTGCAACTCTATCACGACTGCTTGCTTGATTTCTGCCTTTTCTTCCATTCTCTCCTATCACTACTATTTTCTACTTTTGATATTTTTGATAATAAAAACTCTTTTGGGTATATGGCATTTTACCTCGTTTGTGTCTTAATCTCACTCTTGGGATCATATGGAAACCTTCCCTGACATTGGATCAGGACAACTGATGAGTAAATAGACCTACCCCTTTTGTCTCTGCAAAGATGTTAATAGTCTAAGAATCATTTGGACTGAAACGGAGAACTTTTTTCCCTGAGGAGTACATCAACACCAATTATAAACAAACACTGCAACCTGCCAAAACCTGTATGGGGGACATAATGCTAGACAAAGACCAAAGAGGGTAACTGAAATGAAATTATAGCTATAGAATACTGAACAGGAGACATGAACTCTATTTATATGGTGTAAACAACATTCACACTACTCTTTTCCTAGTGAATCTGTGTATTAAAGATATTTAGTGGAGTTTATAATCCCACTTTTGCATAAAATTAAGGGCAAGAAATCTAAAAATACGGATAAATTTATTATAAAAAAAAGAGAAAGACTTCTGCAAAGCATTTTGTTTGGAAAAATCTGGCCATATCAGTTCTAATTCTTCTTCCAATGTTTGTGCTACCTATCTGCTCCTTGTACTTTTTCCCTTTCAGAGACTTCCTACTATTGATGGTTCGGTGCATTACCCTTTATTCTTTAAAAATCAAAATAGTTAAAGCACAGAAAGCTAAAGCTGCATGAAACATGACTGTTTCCAACCCCTGAAGTTATTATATGATGAGAGGTTCATCTGAAAAGGAAGACCAGCAAACATTAGAACTTGCTCCAGGATAAAGTAACATTTGCTACCAATTAGTAGCCTTTTGTTTGAAATGTTTGCATAGTTTTGGCTGCAAGACAAATTGTGGGATCCTATAAGATGATGCAAAAGGACTACTTTTCCCTTCTAGGGCAATTCAGATTCCTGCTAAAAAAAGTCCAGTGCTATCTTCAGCTAAACAGCTAAGTCTCAAGTTACTTTCCTGTCCAAAAAGATGTGGAGGGACAGCAGGTCCACTGGCCCATCTATTGATAGAGTGCTTCCCCATAACTAAATGGGGAGGGTCACACCGTTTCCAGTGCTGGACAGTCTTACTTTCTGTTACTGTCTGGCCACTTACCATACTGTAACTTTATGAAGTCAGATAGATACAAAAGGATACAGAAGAAATGAAGAACAAGTTACAATCCTTCTCACACGGTAAATACAGATATTGTTATAATTGCTTGCTTCCCTACAAAGAATGAAACTGGAAAAGCACCAGGTCATATTTCCAGACCCAAAAGTCCATCATGTTGGCATGGATGTACGCAGCAGGATCTCAGGTGATGTTATGGCTCAGTCAGAGGACAAAAGTCTTTATACAGAATCAAGTGTCTGCAAAAAGTAACAGGGACTTCAGTGAATAGGGAGCTGGAATAAGATACATGCAGAAGTTTCACACAAAAATGGTAAGCTTATTCATTCCTTTATGTTTTTTGCCTTGCTTATAACACAAAGTAACTTAAATGCAAATGAGAGAAAACCAAGGGAAACTACATATAAAGATAGAAAAAGCAGTGTAAGAAATATATCACACAGATTTTTTTTTTTTAAAGCAAACCTTTGAGCATCTCATACAAAACAATTTGTATAGACTCTCAGATCCCAATGTAGAACCAACAACCCCTATCCTTTCCTTACTTGCTCTTTCTTTCCCGCTATTACAGCCTTTTTTCTTTCTTTCTTATTTAGTGTTAAATATAGAAACAGAGCATACTGCTTGTTAAACTTTGGCCACCACTAGGCATCTCCTTTATATTTCCTGCCACAATACTCTGAAGTTTGTCAGGTTGAGCCAGTATTAGCTGCTCACTGATACACTTCAGTGCTTTATTGACATGAAACATTACAGCAATTTCTTCAAACTGTTAAGATGGATTGTGCTAGCCCTTGGTATTATGCCATTACATTTAGCCATGTCATTATTCTATTCATAATATTATGATAAGTTACCACACATGGAATTCCAAACAAGAATATAGTGGTTTTATTTTATTTTTCCTTAAGTTTCTGTCCATCTTGTAAATTCATGCACCAAAATATCTGCTTTACAGAAGAGTCCAGGGTTGATTTTATCCAGACCCCATTTCACCTGAAATGCTGCTATGGCAAAAGCAGTTTTCATTCTCATCCTCCCCTGAAGAAACCCCAGCAACAAGATTTGCTCCCACCTGAAGTCAGTGCCTCGACTAAAGCTCTTGATTCATAGAAATTAAACTAGCAGTAAGGAGCATGTATTTAAGCTGATCTAGCAAACACAGAGGTTACCTGGGGTTATGACATGTTCCCAGAGAGCGTCCTGAGGAGGGAGCCAAAGGGAGTTGGGTTTTTCCTAACATGAGTGCTTTGGAAGACTGGGAGTAGCAGGAGATGGCTGCATCCCCAGGAGGGTGCCCATGGGGACGTGGAGGTGGGAACTGCATCTTAGCAGATGGCTAAGGGCAGCCAGCGCCAAACCATAGAACAGTTTGGGTTCCCCATCTGCATCCAGTCTATCTCTTTCTGACCAGCCCTGTGGACAAGGCAGCTCGTGACTGTATGCCAGCCTGACTACAAAAAGCAGGTAACACTGCTTATCCCCTCCTTGCTGGGTGTAACAGCAGCAGCTTCTTCATGGCAAAAGCAGAGGGCTGGGAGGGCTGGCCCCAGCTGGACTGCACCTTGGCCAGCTGTACAATCAGGCCAGGATCACGGAGCAGGAGGTGAAGGCTTACCATATGCAAGAGATCAGAACAAGGTCCTAAGAAAGCAGTGACTCAGAGACAGTGTCCTGTGATCCCACTAAAATCATCTCCAGCCTTGCAGGCACAACTAACTCTACCACAGCTCGTCAGTGGTGTAATTTACCAAAAGGGAGGTCAGAGGAGAGAAAGCTAATTGTTTTCAGCACTACCATACTTCATGAAGAGCTAGTCATATTTACCACTTAGAAGCCACTAAAATGCACATTAAAAAGAATGTATACCCTAAACATTTTTATGTTTGCAAACAGCAAATAAATACGATATTGAAATCTTTCTCAAGCAGCATACAATGCACATTGCCTAAAGCAAAAAGGAATTAACCTCAGCATTTAAATATAGTGACTAGCAGCTGCCAAAACCAGATATGTATCTATTTTTTTCTTTGCAGAGTGTACATCTACTAGTATTTTTGCATCCTAACAATCTAATTTTATACAATGACAGTCAAGAATAGAATTTCAGAATGGTAAATACACCACTGCATGTCTAATTTGCATGCAAAGTTTTCACAGCACCATGTGCAAATACAGTAAATGAGCATACAAATTTGAGTATAAATACACACTTATGGAAGTCTGACAAGCAGAGCATTGTAATTATATAAATATTTTTGTATCAGCCACTATTATTGCAAGTACAACACGGCATGAAATAAATTAGAAATTGGCTTCTTTTTTTTTTTAATGATCAAATTGCTTTTTTGATACTCTCATCTTTCATGATGAAAACATCCTATTTGCTCAAAACAGGTTACCTAGTTCAAGATTTTCTATGCAATGTGTTCAGTCTTCCACATATGCTGTGTGCATATGTAATTCAAAAGTTTATTTTTCAGAAATGTTGGTTATGAATTTTAAATTATTAAAACCAGTCAGGAAATAATTTGCATAGTCCACAATAATTTTTACAGATTTCAAAAACCTCCAAAATTTTTCAGGAAAAATACTGCTTTACCTGAATCAAAACATTTTACCAATAATGAGGTTCATATACATGTTATTACAAACTGATGACAAATCATTTAAAAGTACATGTTGTCTACCTTTTTCTTTTCAGAATTGTTTTGTCTTATTAATGAATTCAGAACTTTCTATAATGAGACCTTAGTTAAAATAGACGCAACTGCACTAGTAAAAATGTTTATGTGCATTGTAAACTGCTTGAATTACAGGTTAAAAACAAAAAGTAATTCCGAGATACCTTTACAAAACACATCTAGTTTTCACTTTCCATCTTTCACATTCCACTCCTTCCCCAAAATCTTTACTTGTTGCAATATGAACAGAATTCATCCAGTTTCTTACCAAACAGTTCCATTTTAATGACTAGGTTAGTATAGATACAGATACTAAGAGTAGGAGACAACCAAATATAAAGAGCTTTCACTCCCACTTTCATGCAGCAGTATGTAATGTTCCTTTAGCTTCTAATCTTTAACCATTATTTTAAATAGTTTAACTCCCATCATTCTTTTTTCAAATCTTAATGAAGCAGTCAATTTGGCTTACAAAATAGCCAAAACACCTGAACAGAAAGCACCTGAAAGACGCTGATTTTAAATCTTTCATCATATAAAAGGAATTGAGGGGGGAGGATATTTGGGGTTTTTTTCAACTGAGGTCAAAGAAAAGAATAAAAATACATATTAAACCAAATATCTTTCAAAAAAAGCATTCTCCTTTCACCTGTTTTTTAGGTACTTGGCCCCTGGTGAAAATTGACTGTCCTGGATTTTTTATTTTTACCTTCCATCACCAATTCAATCCATGCTTCAGATGCAAGTCAGGACAGTATCTTTCAGCGTACACACAAAGCAGGAGACACAGATTCAATTCCCTTCTCTGCTGCTTAATAAAGGTCATACTTCCTAATAAAAGTGTCAGACTGTAGCGTATTGTACACAGGATGGAGAAGGATCTTGGCAGTCTAAGGAATTGGACCAAAAGAGAGAGCATATGCAAGAAATTGCCCTACACCATTCCAACTGCACAGGGTAATTAGAGCATTCATTTGAAGACGCTGTATTGTATTCCATGCTTTTAAAACATTAGATTCTTCCTCATGACTAAGCTGGATGCATTGAATGCTAGAGCTTGTCACCATTATTAGCCATGCTTAAAATAGTGTAAGACAAGGTTGAATTTTGTTAGGAGCAAATTACTCTGGGTCATGGTTTCAAGCCTCTGTACTGGGTCTGGCTGAAATGAAATTAAGAAATTAACTTTATTCATAGCAGCCCATATAATGCTGTGCTTTGCATTTGTGGCTTGAACAGTGTTTATAACACACAGTTGTAGCACAACAGTGCCTGTTCCTGAAAAGGGCTCGCATAGAGTTAAGTCTTTCTCTCCTTGCTTCCCTACAAAAGTCAGCAGGCTGGGGGAGGGCAAGAGGCTGGGATGGGACACAGCTGACCCAAACTGACTAAGGAGATATCCCATACCATATGATGTTGTGCTCACCAATAAAATCTGAGGGAAAGGAGGAGGAAAGGACAACATTCAGAGTTACAACATCTGTCTTCCCAAGTAATAGTTACACGTGCTGATGCCGTGCTTTTCAGGAAGTGGCTGGACATCCACCCACTGATAGGAATTGGTGGATGAATTTATCTTTTTGCTTTTGTTGCACATGCAGCTTTTGATTTTCTTATAAAACTGTCATTCTCTTGATCCATGAGACTTTCACCTTTGTTTTATTTTTCTCCCCATCCTCTGGGAGAGGGGAGTGAGGAAGAGGTCGGGTGGGTACCTGGATGCTGGCTGGGACCAACCCACCAGAGCACTAGTACCAGGCTGGGCTCACATGAGGGTACTTAGGTTGGATTCTGTTTTTCTCTGTACAGACAAGAGTATAGCAATTCCAGGCATGTCAAGAAGCAGAAATGTGGGGCCCTCTAGTTTAAGGTCAAATATGGATTTAATAACCCTGGAATTCAGCAGCTGGATGAAGATTTCTAAGTTCTTTGTTTTGGGCTTAAGATATAATCTAAACATCAAAATGCACACTCAGAGCTCATGTTTCTTTTTGGAGCTAATTCTAACTAGGTGATTCTTGCACATTTGTCCTACAAGGTACAAGCCTCAGGGCATTTTAACAGTAAAGACAAGGTCAGCCTTGTGTTGGTTGAGGACTAAGCAAGGCCTATGGAGTATGATGAAATATCCAGGCTTTGTGCTTTCCTCAGCTCTCCTTCAAGAGAAATGGAAGGATTCTGTTCTGGTTTATATTTGAACAAAGTCTAATTGCCCATGGTTTGAAACATAGTGTTACGGATGCACGACTAACCAAATCCAATAGGTGTTAAGACTCAGATTTATTCTTCAGCAAAAGTTAGTTAGAGGTCCGGTAACGTTTTATAAAACCACAGGCTCAGTGACGTAAAGAGAATTAATACTACACGGCCGACTTAAGAGTCCCCAAGATTTAAAATGATGGCTCAAAATGCGCATATCACTCCCCTAAAAGCTGAGGGCTCTCTCCCTTGAGGAGTTACCTCGGGCAGTGCCCCGACCCGAGGGGGAGTCCCCGACTGCAGACCCGCTGCTCCGAGGAGGACTGCCAACGTGTCCTCCGGTGGGACCCCGTTTATACCCCTGTCGAATCTGACCTGTGGTCATTTAATTCTATTGGCTAGGAGGGTCACCTCGGTGTACCTGGTGCATCTCGACTGGCCAGTTCAAATTTCAGCCTGTGGCCTCCAGGGTTTCCTTCCCCTTCCCCCTGCCTGGAAGAGTTTCATTTCCTGCTGGTGGGATAGGTGGGAGCGGGGGATGTACTGCCACACATAGATGGGGGTGGAAAATTGGTACATTCAAAGTTATGCAGGCTGATAAAAAAGAAAAAAGAGATGGTACAAAGATAAAAGAGAAACAGAATCCTTGTAAATAGAAAGGTAGCTTGCTTTGTTTTCTTGGTTGTTTTTTTTTCCCCAATTTATCTTTCATTCTTCTCTCACCTAAGTCCTCTATTTTGCTCTTAACTTTGAGCTGATTTTCCCAATACCTCATTTATGTTCACTTTTATAGCTTCCCTTTTTTTTTTTAAAGTGTCAAATTCCTAACACTTGGCTCTGTTTTTAAGTTGCATCCCACTGTTAGAATCTGTATGAGTTACTTCTCTCTATGCTTTCTTATGGTCTTTATTTTGTTGATTTTTTTTTTTTTAGATCTATTCATTTTCCTTTTATGGGATGTAGTTATATCTTGCAAAGCATTTTTATCACCCCTTGTGGTCAAGCTTAACTACAGTGGAAGAGCTCTGTTCTCCAGATTAAACTCTTTCACATATGATTTTTATTTGTTTGTTTCCTTGGTGAAGAAATCTATTACCATTCCAGGTTGAGTACTGCAAGAAAGCAATCTGTTTTCCTGGATTGGAGCCCAACACATCTTATATCAGTTATTGGTATAAAAGGGCTATATCACATTACCATTTATAGGTATGCAATTTATAGCTCTCAGAAGTAATAAGTAATGAAGAGTCCATGCACTTCTACCCTAGTACTTGTCAAAAGGTTAAAAATCTTTCGTGATGCACGTATGCTATTGCCAACTTTGAACTATCTCCATGTAACATACGACCTTTTCATAACTGCATATAGGAGATATGTACTGATTATTACAAATAAGTATATGAGGATCAGTAATTCCTTTAATTATTTTATTAAAAATTAAAGGCTTCTTTTTAATGTTCTCTCTGTTTCTGTCATAAGCAATTAGTCTTGTTCATGCCTTTTTACAGCTAACTATTTAGCATCGTAATAGTTTTCAATCTGCTGCTTTTCCAGTTTGTACTCAAAAGTGACGAAAAACCAAACTCCTCCATAAATGGTAAAACCTTAAGATATATGTTGAAAAAGCTCTGTTTGTCTTAATGTATACAAATATGTTTATATTTTTCCTTTCATGTTTGCTAAACCATATTCTATAATGAAAGACTCCAGTGTCTGGAAAGATTCAAGTACAATGTTGTATAAGTCATTGAAAGGTCAAGCTGAACTTTATCTTCCTCTTCAGGAAACCACAGTCTGAGAATTTTATGTCAAAATGCTTCTAGGATTTACTAGTTTACATGGTTATTATTGCATGTCATTGTGCTGTGAAAGCATGTGGTGTGTATCATGTGAAGCGACAGCTGCTGTGTAAACTGGAAGGATTCTTTTTCAGTAACTAGGGTTTTTTCCCCTCCAGCACTCCTTAAAACTGCCACTTATGAAGGTTAATGTAATTTCAGATATTTAAGAAATGTAAATTTGGAAGGCTTTTTGAAACAATGAATTTTGAAAATTTTTTTTCCCCCCTCAATGTAAAGAACTAAAATTTCCAAATACCAGAAAGGAAAACAAAGAGTGGGTTTTTTTCTCTTGATTGTAAGTTTTCCCTCTAGATATTTTGCATGCATTTTTCCCCCCCTCCCACAAAATATACTTTTACAAAATTTATGGAGAAAGTTAAAGTTTCACATAATTTTAGTTCAATTTTTTTTTAATTTACCTATATACTTCCAAGCTTTCATTCCTTTATATTCTTTCTGTTACTTATGGCAATATTGTTTCCTATTTGTAGGTGGGAAGTTGTATGCCTTTAGGCTTTTCTTTTCGCAGAGATTTATAACTGATATTTGAAGTAATTCTCTCATTTTTTGCTTAATGTCTACTTGCTGCCAGAAAAAAAAAAGACAGGAGATGTGCTATATCCCAGGTCTGATCTTGGGATTGAGCCCAAATGGAAGGTGGCTCTGAAGAGGTGTCTGATGGCAGAAAAACCGCTCAGCTGTATCAAACAACTGATGTGTTGTGTTTGTGGGAAAATTATTCCTAGATAAGGGTTAACTATCTTTACAAGTATATCCTAGTCATCTAGGTGGAAAAATGAACTTGCATAGATCCTTTGGATCCTCCTGTTAATACCCAAATGCTTGCTGGTCTACTGCTCACCCAACGCTCACTCTTGTATCTCAGGAACAGAATGATGTGCATACATGTTAATAAATGGATTAGTATCCATACTCTACTTAGAAATATTCAGTGAAAACTAAACTAAGTTAATCAGTGTGAAAAGTACTTAAATTAAAATTAAATTTTACTAATACTGAGCGCTAAGATAGTGTTTACACTAAAAATAATGTGTAACATATTCATGTTATTTTTTAATATATGCATGTAATATCTATACCAAAACTCTGGCTCGTTCTCCATGTCATATTCTTCTATGACAGTATCACTAGTCAACTGTCCATATGTTGATGTAAAAATACATCTAAGAACATATAATGTCATATCAGCACATGCCAGCTTTAGACCAGCTCTAAGAACATACCACACTCATGTTGGATTTAGGAATAAGCCCTGCTACTTGGTTTCATAGCTAGTTATCAAGACACTGTATTATTTAGGTCCTAATTTCAAATCCTGCTCTTCTTCAACAATAACTTTCCCTGTACTAACCTAAGAATCATAGGTGATTGACACCATGGTATCAGGAACATTTGCCATGTTACATAGAAGGCAGCAACATAGGCTTCATGCATTTCTCATTTATTAAAAATAATTCTTTTGTCACAGTTCATTGACATTTAAAGTTATTACCATTGCCATTATGCAGCATTGACCTCACTTATCTCTTTTTTGCTTCCTCCAAGTCACAATCACGTTCTGTTGCATTTGTCTGACCAGATAGTGAAACCCACTATTTCTTATTTCTCTTCACTGCACAATCCAGAGTGTATCGGTTAATGGGCCTTCTGGTACAGAAAATTCTTCTTATCTGCCTTGCGCTATCTAATTCTTTTGCTTTTCACAATCCCGATACTAAATTTTTTTCCCTGCCTTTCCATCAGGTCATACTTCCCACTACACTGTCCTCCTTGCCTAGTTTCTCAGCATGCTTACATAAACTGAAATACTCAAGTGAGTATGATTTTCAAGGTCAGGACATGTAAATATGCAGAGAGTTAAAGCTATCCCAAATAATACATCAGCTTTAGATTTCCAGGGAATCAAAATTTTGCACATCTGTCATTTGGACTAGAAGCACAATTATCACCATCTTGGATAACACACCGAGAATTTCACTGAAAAGTTGTAGAGCAAAAATGACAATCTGTTACAGTTGATAATCTTCATTACTCAAGACGTCTCATACTATCCATCAACAGGCCAAAGATAAGATGGAGCATGCAATCAAAAAGATAGGAAATACGGAGTTTCAGCATGTTACAGAAGAAATTGCAGCAAGTTCTCCATGGCACAATCTGAACCTTTTAGTCTTGTAATGGCTTAAACAGTTTTTGGTACTTAGACATCATAAAAATTTCAGCAACATTCTGGCAACATATTCTTTGTGGTATGCTTGTCCAAGTAACATTTAAAAAACATTTTCAGCACTGTGATGCCAAATCTATATAATATATGGTTCCCCTCTATTCCATATGTCCTTTGAGAATGCAAACTTTTTAGCTGTTTCCAGAAAGTGCCTGAACAATGAAGAACGTTTGGAATGTAATTATGTTTGTGACTTGGTCTCAGTGGAAAATCAGTTATAATGGCTTTTAAAAAAACACATTTTTAAAACTGGGGAGGGATATGGAAGTGGGAGCAAATGAGCTAGCAAGCTCTTATTCGAAATGAAAACAGCAAGTTAGTTTATTTCTGTATTTAAGTTTTTTGCAACTGTTCTGATATGCACAGCCAAGAAGAGAGCTTAACTATCTTTGGATTATGCTTGCAGTATGAAAATGTATATATGGTAGGGCTGAAGAAAAAAGAAGGTACAAGGTACCTTCTCACAATGTATCTCTTGCTAAACAGAAAAATACCCTACCAACCTCTGACCAAAGGACTATAGGAAATGTTCATAATTCTGAGAGGTAAAGAAGTTGAAAAGCAGATAAGAAGGCGGCAGGACTATGGGTCTTCAGTTTCCTTACTAACTCCTAAAAGTCTCTGCACTGACTAAGATAGATTACTAGTAACAGAAGATAAAGCAGGCTACCCTGGAGGGCACTGATACTGAAGAAACAAGTACTGCGTTGGGAGCTCAAGACCAGGTGAGCTGATTGTTCCTTCCAGGATAAAATTATTCTAAATTAGAAAGGGATAAATTCTCAAATGAGGACAGTTATCTCAGTTCAAAGAGTGTGTACCAGTATTTGCTTATCAATTATTTTCTGAATTTGAAGGTGATATATTCTGTTCATGTATCCAAGATCTGATGCAGCCTGCAGCTTTAGATTTTGCTTGGCCAAGGCTCTTCTGCATCGCGTTTTAGGGCATGTCTCCAGTGTAATGTCTCCAGTTCATGCAGATGTACCTCACCTAGCTCTGGATATCACAGCACAGTGTTCAGTACAGAATGCAAAAGTCTGTCCAAAAACATGGGTAAAAATCCTGGCTATGACGCTGCCTGGAGCTACAGGGAAACACTGCATTTAGCAGTACCCAAACTAGTTCAAAGCTGTCTGGGAGGACCTGCTGTCACTGCAACATGAATGTACCTTAGCTTCATCATCAAGCAAATAGGCCAATGGTATTGACAAAAAAGTAGTCTATCCTAGGAGTGTTGCAAGGCTAGCTTGTGCTTTGAACATGCATGCAAATGCTAAACATTATTACGATTCTCCCACGGGCATAATGAGGTCTGAAGAATGATTATCTTTGACAGAGTGAAATCTTTCATTGCCTTCATTGTAAGTCAGCACGTAAGTTACAAAGACAGACTTTGGGGACTGATGTTCAAAGATACAGGAGAATTCCTTTGAAATTACCCCTCTTTCATTCGAAAAGCACTTTCTACTTATTTTGTTTTGTAACATAGCCTTCTCTTTCAAGAAATTTTCTTTGTTCATCCAGCTCCTACTCAATAGTTAAAAAACAGCTCTGAATGCATTTCCAGCTGAAGGTTTGCTCCAATACTGTAACTTGCACCAACTGTCACCATAGTGATTCCTCTAGGACTGTGACACATTAACAAAAGAAAGCAAAAAAAACCTGCTGCCAAGCATAACTAGCTCCTGGATCTTGAACATCTGATGACGTTTCCATGAGAGAATGCAACTTCCTGCTGGGAATTCAAACATACAGCTGTACGTTTCACACATACACACAGGCACTGAGATCCAGAGACAGTGCCACTAATCATCCTGAACATCACAGCAAGGCTGATGCTTTCCAGAATATTTTTGCATAAGACATGCCAAAAAAAAAAAAAAAAAAGGTGTAAGAATATTTTAGAATTTAGAATTTAGTTTCTCTATTGAGCTAGTCTGTGTGGCTCTCTGGTGCTCACAGGAAACAGATAGGTTGAATTTTAAAGTTCACTCTCTTTAACCCCTTCCCTCATTTTTCCTGAATATCCTGAGGGTCTCTAAATGACTGTGACAACATTGCCTGTAGTAATGTAGGTGTCTGGGGAATAAATCTTCTTATTTGTACAAGAATCTAACCAAACAAATGGGACTGTTTATGCTGCACTTTTCTTTAAGCTGTAACAGCTGCATAACATAAGTCCTAAGACAGCATCCATAATTAATGAGACTGTAGTTGTCTTTTAATAGTGACCTTTTGACACCAAAACTTTTTAATTGGAAACAAGAAAAGAGAAGACCAGAATCACCTAGTTAGTGGAGCTGTGCAAGGGACAAATCGGCCAAATCTTAATTTTCTGCTGAACAGGCATAATTTACATCCAGCTTGGATTTGGGTTTTAATGTGTATTTATGACTCTGCTATGCCATACTAGAAACATTTTTGTTAAATTGTGGAAGATGCAGACTTTTCATTAAATGTATGATGATTATAGGCACTGCATTCTCTCCCAATATACCAATATCTTTTAAATGTACCTTGTCTTAGAATGTGGTTATATGCAAAACAAAATAATGGCATGAACCATTACTGACAACAACGGAACTGAGAAGACACTTTGCAAGTTCTTCTTGAATGTGAGAAAGTTATGGAGCTGCAGATTTATGTCACTATATGGAGTGAACAGGCCAGGATTGAAACAAGCCTTTTAGAATGAATTAATGTTCTGTGAACACAGGAGTATTGTTTTACTGTCTGCAAAAGCCTTTAATATATCCTCCATCAATAGTTTTCAAAGGCTGTATGCAGGGTAAAAGATCACAGATAGCTCTGCACAGAAAGGCTCACAGGTACAAAAAATTTATGCTAATTCCTTTGAAGAGATGCACAGTGACAATTACATTCAGGGTAATCTTTTAGCAAAAGGAGGCAGGAGACAACTTATCCTAGAGATGCTTTGAGATTGAAAATAACATACTTTTCTTATACATAGTGCCTTTGTGGACAAATCCATACTCCTTGAAAATTTAAATGTCTGTTATTTTAAAATGAGATTGCAGACACACAGGTTGCCCATGACTAAAAAACAAAAGAAGACCTGATTCCTTGCGCAGAATGAGATGACTTTCTAAATATGCAATTGCTAATGGAAAAATAAGGTTTTTAGAAGTTATCACATGAGTAAATGCCATATTTTATCATCTGATTTTAAAAAATCTTAGGAGAACCTGCGCCTGCAGCTTAAAATCACATAGACAACTGTGAACTAAGCAATTATTTAGGATTCTGGCAATGCAACTAATCCACAAACAAAAATTACAGTTGACTCAAAATAACTCCACCACTACCTCCTACACATGAGTACCTCCCTACCCTACCTCTCAGATATTTTCCATTCCTAACCTTTGTTTCCAGTGGCCTATCAGATACTCCTTGCCCCGTTTCATATTAGCTATTTTTAAAAGGCAGTTACTTTTTAAATTAGAAGTGCAACAATTTTACAGGAAAACAATTTTCCTTTCTTGCAAGAGACTTTATTCTTACCGTGACATGGACATACACAGTTCAAGATATTCTTGAATTTCAATGATATAGCAGTTAACTGATTTGGGTAATACACTGTGAAATAATGATTAGCTATGACAGGATGTGGTATGAATTTGCCAAGGAAAGAAATATCTACCTTTGCCTTTTCAATGTGTATCAATTTCACTGTTAAGTACAAAAATAAGCGTTATTACTATAATAATATGGTGACGTTACTAGAATGAAGGGAAACGTCACACAAACATTGTGAGTCCAGAACCACTCAATGCTTATTTACCAGTCAAGGGAAGTCTTTAATCTGATGTTTAAGGTCAGATGATGGATACAAGTGACTTAACACACTTTTTTCTGACTTGCAAAGCATTAATAATGACACTTGACTTGTAATTCTTTATTCTAAAGCACCCAGCAAAGTGATACTAAAAAATGAATAAATCAAAGTAAAATATTGCCAAACTCAGCATCTGGAAGAGGTGGAGTAAAGTGCTTGGACCAAAATTCATTCATCTGGATAGATAGCGGGCAGAGGTAACACCTCTAGGCATTATCAGGCATTTCTCCACTAGGAATGACGCACCAGGTATTGTTGCCTCTTAAACTTCTTACAGTTCTTCACAGATTGCCAAAATGTAAATGTCCTGACCATTTTATGTTATCCTATATGCCCCACATTATCACCCATACATGTACTGCTCACAGAGTCTTACAGAATTCCACACCATAAAGAGGAGACAAAAACATGTATCAGGCAAACCCTCTGCATGTACATAAACAAGTAGGAGGTCACAACTTCAAAGCTTTCATACCAGTTCGAAAAGGGATTAAAAAAGTTCAGTCTCTGCCAAAATTTTCAGAAGTAACAGAGAGTATTAGGACTACTTATATAGTTCTAAAGCTACTGTAAAACAAACTGCTGAATACTTTCTATTCAAAGTTGCAAATAAGACCTTACACTCAAACTGAGACCAAAACCAAGGTGTGATTCAATGTGAATTTGAGTAGCTTACAAGAAACCTTTGAGCACTGAAGTAGGAGGAACTGCAACTCAGTCTTAGCTCTAGAAGTGCTTTGTGTTTATATTTGCCTCCTTTCCTCTTGTATCCAGCTTTAATTCCCTCCTTTATTATATTTAAGTGGTTTTCAGGCTACTCAGGTAATTATCTCTCCAGTAATCTTGCTGATAGCCTCTTTCTCTATTTCTCCTACATAGCCTACCCCAGATTAAAAATCTTCTTTTATACAGATGAAAATCCTAGTTTCTAGATCTCTTCATGCTTTCTGTCTAGAATCAAGGTTAACCCAGCATGGAACACAGAGTTATAAACTGAGTTTGTTCCTCACTGCTTTTAATGTCAGTACCCAAAGCTATGGTTTTTGAAGAAAGGCTTCAACAAGAAGGATTTAAAATCAATAAATAAACGACTCAGGCAATGGGATAAGTTCATTAGACAACAATCATATAGTTTTAGGGCAGACAGCCTGGCATAGCTTTAAGGGAAAAAATAACAAGATCTAGGCTAGTTAAAGCGTAAGTCTGTCACGATTTATTTTGTGAGGGCATATACAAAGTGCAAAATTCGGCACCTAACCTCCTGTATATTTTTTTGTTTAGTCACCTCTGATCAGTATCCATAAATAATGTACACACAATAATAAACACCTCTTAAAATCTTCATTTTTCAGTATTTCTTAACGATTGTCACATTCTGCAGTGCAATCAGATCTGTCATGATCACAAACTACAGTATGCCTTCTTAGTATGCCCTGCAACAATTTATGAGTAATTTCTATTCTCCATCTACTCCAAACCCACTCCTTCACGAATTCTTCTCCCTCTGACTTCATGAATCTATTACATTGCTCTTTGCTCTGTTTGCCTTTGTGTTAAAGCTATACGCTTTTAAGGCCACAAGCTTTGTAAAGTGCTATATAGATTCATAACATAATAATTTATTATATATTTTTACATACAGTTATCAGTACTCTAACTGAACAAGATTATTAATTTTGATCTGTTTCACAAGACAGGTCTGACCAGGCAAGGAGACAATATTTCCCATAATTAGTACACACAATTTGAATATTAAATATTGCAGTACAGATGAAGTTGCAGTAACTGCACACAGGAAACTGGCAGGAGAAAAAGTCCACAACATGGCACCATATCTCTACTTACCAAACCAGAAAGATTAATCTGAAAAGCTAAACAATAAGAAAAGCGTACTAGTAAGAAAGATGTGAAACTATTATCAACATTTCCTAAAATGCTAAATAAATTTTCAAATACATATTACCCTTTTATAGGCTGAGATTACTTCTTTTAGTCTGACAACATCAACAACAAAACCAGACTGAATAAATTGTTATCTTTCAAACACAATGTTATCTTTTAAACATATTATGTAAAATATGAACATAATTATATCTGAAGCAGGTGCAAGGCTATAGCATATACCACTGCAGTCTGTTCATTAGTATTCACATTAACTCTTTCAAGAAACATTGCAAACGTAGTCTCAGAGTTTAACATTTTGCACCATGTCGCTTGTATAACTGCAAAATCCACTCCATTTAAACAACTCTATCACTTGCATAACTGGCATGGCTCAAAGGTGTGTTTTAAGAAGAGAGGGGGAAATATCAACAGCTAATAGTCCAGACCCTTTAAAAGAGGACAGCAAGGGAAGAACTGGCTGCTTAGTAGATTGGGATTGCCTTACTCCATTATTTTGGAGTCCCTGTAATCACAAACACAAAAGAGAAGAGGAAATGGTCAGCAGTTAGATTGTGAGCCTTGGGTTTGACTTCAGTGGCTAAGACAGGTCCTCCATAAACTGAAAACTGAGCTCAAGTGTTAAGCTAAGGAATGCTAGAACTTCTCACCCAATTCACTTTCTGCGCATCTTTTGGGGCGTTGTGGGTTTTTTTGGCTTCTTCCTAACTGGTGCAGTGTCCAGCTCTGGATACTAAATACTGTGTCACTCTGATTGCCCGCACACACTTGGGTGCTGTGTAGTGTTTGTGGGGCCCTGTTCTTGGAGTCTTTGCTTCAAGCATAATCAAGTAAAAACCCACTGTATTTTTTAAATATGCAAATATATATCAGTCTCTAATTCTTTTCCAGCCTTTACTTCACAAAATCCATATTTTACCCCATTTTAGTGTGTCTTTATCTAGGCAGAAACAAGAATAAGTGGCTTTAAAAGAAGGAATTCTCATACTATAGTATCTCCTAACTCCTACTGACAGCTCAGGGTCAGGATTCAGCACTAGGTTATAGAGAAATGCTTATTAATAAGCCTTCGCAAGACTGCTTTAGGTACATTAGGACAATGACAAATGCCCAGGTTCTAAAGCAAATTGTTCAAGGCCTTTACAGCAGGTCAAAACTACAATTTCAAAAGCTGAATAAAATTTCCAAATAGGTAAAAGCCCCTATTGTCTTTAGCATTTCGACTTCTATACAGCCCCCAGAGGGTTTTCAATTCGCTGGATTATTCTGTTAAAGGGACTAGAAGGAGTTAGTTTCACACTTTCACACAAAAAACATTTACACATGACACTGCCTTTAACACATAGAAGTGTAGATGGAATATGCGGAAAAAAAATCTTCATAAACTTTATGTGAGGAAATTAACGTATTTAAATAGGCTTAGAAAGGCAATTCTATATAAAATAGATAAAATCTATAAAAGAAATAAGAAGATATAAAATATATAAAATTCTATATATCAATTCCCATACAATGAGAACTTTAACTAAACTTAGATGAGATCTTTTAAAAATCTTTGCACATGAAATCTAAAGTTATTTCCTAATTCTTATGTTTCTGCTGGCAAAGGCAAGCCCAAAGAGATGTGAGCATTAAAATGAAATCAGATGCCTTGTGTCATTGCGAAAGTACAGTAGCACCATTTTGAAATGCAGTACTCTTAACAAGGGAAATGCCTTGTTTAAAGCAGTCACTTCGGAGAGGATCAGCATTCCTAGAAACAAAAAGACCATCTCAAGAGACATAAAGAAATCAATCTTTAAAATACTACATATTAAATTATGTTTATTTACCTGTGTGCTTAGCAAGTCATATCATAAATCTCTGTTCAAATACTATCACATGCGCTTAAAGGTTTCTGCTTACACAATGGTAATGTATGAGCACACAGTAATTAATAACTACACCTAGTGATGTCCAGATTTGACCATCTACACTGCTCTTTTTATGTTTCTCTAGTACAAATACATTTGGTATTTATTTCAATTGAAAGGAACAGAATGGGCTTATTACAGGCAAAGTGTGAGATTACTTACTGTTATAAAAAAGGTGCATCCAAAAAAAGCCACACAAAGCTTTATTTTTTTTTAATTAAAATATATATCGATATTCAATTGCAAATTCTGTATGTTTTGATGACAGATGAAAACATTGTCTTAAAATGTCTTAAAACTGAATGAAACATGTTCAGGCCCAAACAAAATGTTACATTTCATCTAAGAGACTAAGAAAGTATTTCTTGTTTTAAAATAAAAGTGAGGTAAATCTCTCAAGGGTGACTTATTTTTAATAGTAAAAGTGCAAATTTTTAATTTGAAAATTTTCTAAATAAAATTTTCTAACAGGTCAGGATTTGGGGAAAGAGGGTGAGCATTCAGGTGAGAGAGTCTGACAAATCTGATATGCAATTGTAAAATATTCTAGCTAACCAGCATCTGCATTTTTTCAGCCTTTCCCCAAGAAAATTTAACTTTGCACTGTAGTACAGCAAAAGTAAGATATCAGCCTTTAATTTCTGCCAGCAATAACCTAGTCTTAAACACTTCTTTCCTTCTATTAAGCCTTCTTACCCATTGCATAGCTGAGTTTTTGACTTCCACATCTTCATTTGTGACCTTCTAGTCTTTCCCACAGAGACCACATCTGACTTGGAGACCTGCACAGTGACAAATACATGGGACATATCAAGTCGTTGCTGCTGTCTACTGATAGCAAGAGCGTCTCCTCCTCCTATAATACCCAGCTAGGTTCATGAGGTGGGAAAAGGATGTTGTTGAGATCCTTGCTTGCCCAAAGAAATTCACAAACAAAGAACAAAGAAACTACTCAAAAATTCTTGTAGTGATGCATCAGATATCTACCAGTCTTGGCAGGAGATGGAATCATGGTTTTCTTTCCGCCACTGCAACGCACAGCAGTAACATCCCAGCTCCATGCACATTCCTAAAAGAATTGCCATGTCAGAATGCTCTTTAGACTTTTTGCTTTCATTGTTTTTTGTTCTGGGTTGTACTCAAATATCTCAATCAAGCCCATGAATCAGAAAAGGTTATCCTGCACATTCCACCAGATTTCTAAATTGCTCTATTCCTTTATATTCTGTTTTCTTTGAAGCAACAGAAAGAAATCCATCAGGACTAAACAGCCTATGTGATTAATTTCTTGCAATTACAAGAAATGAACATTGTTCCTTCTTATTTTCTCTCTCACATGAAAGCACTGGAAATAGACTTTTGTTCACTGAACGTCTCTTTTTTCTCCAATGGACTGGGGAACAGAGCTTTTACCTCTTAACAGCACAGAAAATTTTGTAACAGTATTTTCCATGTGGTTTTCCTGTCTTGGCAGATGGTAACATTTGCTTTATTATATGTCTTTCCAAATCTATTGCACTGGCCCATTATTCTTCTAGTGATCAGTCTACCCATCTTAATATCATGACACCTTCGGAGTTCCACGGTCAAAAAGTATACATACTCGGCAAACTTACATTCTGAGCCCACATACACCCTACAAAATGCTAGAAAGACAGAATGTAACATACTTAGATTTGCTCATGGGTTAGAAAATTGTCCCTATTTCAAATCCTTCACAATCTTTCAAATGTATAAGAAAATGCTGAAGGAAAAAGAGGAAACCTAAAACTAGTCAAGAACCCTTTTTCAGCATACTGCAAATATAATTTGTCGCTACAGACATTCAGGATTTGTCCTTATACCCAACACCATCAATACAAAAGTAGAGGCAGGTATGTTCAGAAGCGCCATGCGATGGTACACTCTACATTTGAAGGAAATATTTTGATAGTTATCCAAACAGGCAAAGGACTCTTACATTTTTCTAATGAGCTGTCTTGCACAACACTGGTTTTCTTATAAATAAAGACATTAGTACTCAGTGCTGCAGGGGGACTTCTGCTGTGGTGATTGCCAACTCAGTCTGTACAGAGGCAAGCAAATCAATTCCTTTGCAAACTTCTTCAAAAATAGTTTAAATGTAAGGATTCTGTAGAATTGCATTCTCTTCCATATGACTGTTTTCAGTAGCTCAAATTAGCCTAGAATGAAGCAGTTTGCCATCTTAACTAGTGATCTTCGCAGCCAGCTTCATCTGGCAATTAAGTCTGTAAGAAGTGGTTCACACAATATAGTTCAAGAGAGAGCTGCTGGCACTTAGTTTACATTTAGTTAGACCTGTCCTAATTAGCTTTTTCAAGCTTTACTTTTCAAAACATTGTCAATCATTTGTCATCTGCCTATTCACATCTATACTTAAAAAGAACAAAGTTGGTATACTCATCTATTGTAATTCTTTTACGCATTTATATGCATGGAAAACCAATTGTCTTGACTTGTAGAAGTTGTGTGGAAGGAAAAATCTATTAAATCCAGTGGAGAAAAATCATTTGCTTAATTTAATTTTCTGTGAAATCCAAACTGATTCTCGTCTTGCACACAACATAACACATGCACTACAATAGAAAGTTTATTGTCAAAAACTGTAAAGAAAAATTAATTGTTAAAATTCTAGAACACCATTCTGTAGTCTGCTACTCAAGATATCTGAAACATTTCATTTTCTCATAAGCCTATCCTTATGATGGACAATCCATACAGTTTGGTGAATTTGGCTTGACAGACTACTGATAGCTTTCACTATATACTGCAGATCTCAATAACCAAAGCCAGATAACACTTCTCCTTTGACAGCATCCATATAAATGACTTCTCAAGTCAGTAATTGTGCTGATATTTTGCAGTTTTAGTTTCTGTTACAGATATTTTGCCTTAGAATCACAACATATTTGGTGCATTCTGGGAGAGAGAAGAGAAGGAAAATACTGGCATGCATAGGTTGTCATTTACAAAAACAACTTGGACTTGGAAATTTTCAGCTTATTAAAATAAATCCATCATCTAAACTAGCCAAACAGGTGAAAAACACATAATTTAACTTTCCACAGTGGACCTGATCTTAATGTAGATTATTTGGGACACATGGACCTTTCTGGGAATCTGCTACAAATTTCACGTGAGTCCTGAGAACTGCCTTAGAAGTGCCTCACTGCCACATTATTTCACTGGAGATGAAGTCAAGCAACACAGCCCATCTGAGCAGCAAATGATTGGTTTTAGTTCTTCAGAGTGGCTAAGATTCATAAGCTAATCCATTTTGTCTTTGTCATTGACTTCAAAAGCTGTAAAAACCCTCTCGTGTATCAACTGGGTTAGTAAATAACAAGGGAATGAGAAAAAGCACTTCTTCAGACTTCCATTCTAAACCCATTTCCATTCTACAGGAACAAAAACAGGAAAGTCACAAATTAACTCTCCAGGGATATGGGATGATAGACCAGCCCCAGAATACATCCTTTTTGTAAATAAGTATCTATATTTGACCCAAAATATAAAGACTTAAAAAGAAATGCTTTACTTGAGGTCCTTAGCTTCAAGAAAAATGCTAATCTTCCCTATGCTTATATCTTGTCTTCAGATGAAACTTCCTTATACAAAATACAAATGGTTTTGTATGATTTTTTTCATGACCTGCTTTAAGTGAAGCAAAACCCAATAAAGCAACCTTTGCTGGCCAGCTAATGTTATAATGTCTTCATCTTCATTTTCCTTCAGCAAGGTAGCTGAGAAAACATGCTTTATGTCTTATTTAAGTAAGAGGTTTAAACAAAAATTAAAGCACATTAGAAGAAAAAATGTAATTGGGAGGTGTCATTGCAATCACATTTCATTGTTTTGAAATTACAACTATGATATAGAAGTTGATTCTGTTTAGAGATTAAATGAGAGCATTTCTTTAAGATGGTGATGATACTTATAAAAAAGAATGAGCGTTGATGACATCAAATTCATTATTTAAAATGGAAGACAAAGAAGCTACAGCGATCTGTACTGTCATCCTGGACATGATGTTCCTGTGAATATGTGATTTCTGTGTTGCTTAATGAATAATATCAGGTGAGTATTTGCTGAAAATTCTAATTAGGTTTCCAATGGCCAAGGAACAATACAGGAAAGTAGTATTCACAGGAGAATTACAACCTTCTCCTGGAAGGCCTCTGCAACAAGCTGAAGAGCAAGATGTATACAACAGCTGAACAGCAAATATGAGCTACATTGAAAAAATCAGTGCTGTAAATGAGCAAGAATTAAGTGAGTATTCAGTAAAACCCATGATGAATTTAGTAGGGTTAGATGTATCAGGAAACCTTCAAAAACATACAGCAAAAATAATTGTGCAGTGTATTGACACTACTTTTGTTCAGGTGATTATACCTGATAAATCCAATACCAACCTGCTGTTGACTTCCTCTTAGTCGTTAGACAAGGCATTTTGGTAAAACTGATATCTGATCAGGTATACTGATCATAGAATCATAAAATCTTTGCTTTAGTATGGCCTCTGCACGAGAATCTTCTTATTTCTCTTCTAAAAGAGCTCAGAGACCATCTGAGGAATATATGCTTCAAAAAAAAATCTGAAACAGTGGTTTGGGGAGTTTAATAAGGTTTTTCTACTATTTATAAGCTGAAACCCCATTTATAAAAGAGCTGGAGGAGCAACAAAAGAGCCGAAGGGCAAACAGACTGCTACTTTGTTTCCTAGATATGCGCAGTGTAATGTTTATTTAATACCATTTGGGTGCTTTAGCACCTCAAACCTACATCTCCAAGCCACATTTATTAGATTTTATAGACCTTCTGGATAAAGACATTCTTTGCCCTTTTTATTCTCTGCCAACCCCAAAAAATTTTTATTCTTTTCATAAAACCAAATATAAAAATAAGCTTCTTCCTGTGATTCTGCACCTCAGTAAATATTGTAACACTCCAGATTTATGTGCAGAACATTGAGCACGTCACAGGCATCAAGTCTTCTTTGTGTCATATGTACTACACCTTGTGACTATGAGGCCTAAGGGCCTCTCTGTTCAAAACAGAGTTTGCTATGTCTCATACCAGAGGAAAGACTCTGAAACATCATATAGCATTTCCCCTACACACCATCCCATGCACACTGCAAGAAAGTTCTAAATCAGGGTCTTTTATGCAGTCCCCAAAAATCATTGCCATTAACCACAATAAATTAACACTTCTGGCCTGAAAAGAACAACATATTACCTAATTGAATTAACAAGGAGTACTTTGACATTTCCTTGCTTATTGGCAGGATTTATATAAAAATAGAATTTGCATTTTTTTTTTCTCTGTTAACATGTCATGAAGAAGGAAGAAGGAAATTAAGGGACAATCTCCAAAGAAGCTCTCAGTGACACACAATCAGAGCAAACATCACTGGAGTACCAGACAGGGTGTGAATGCACATGCCAATGCACAAAAATTCAAAATTCAGTGTTACAAGCTGAAATAATTAGCAGATGGTATACCTAATTAACACAGCAGAACAAGAGAGAAGTGTCAAAAGGGAGCTTTTCAGCACTGTCAGGAAATTCCTACAAGTAATTATTCTCCATTGTTCCACAGAAGAGACTGATATCCAAATCTGAAAGTTTTCATTTAAAATTCAGCCAAAAGTTTGTATCTGTGTATAGTAAAAAAATACAGAAAATACAAAAAACTACTTTGCAAAGTACCCAGGACATTAACAGATCAGTAGTCTAAATGACAAACAAGAAAGAAGACATTTCATAACTGAGGGACACTGGTAAAGAATTATTCATAAGCTTTTCCCTGTCTCCAGTTTAAACACTTCCACATGCAGAACCTTGGATAGGTATTTTTAAGAAGATACATTCTACATGCCATACACAATGTAAATGTCAAGTCAGTACCTTGAATTTCACCCAGAAACTTGCAAATAACTTTTGAAGTTCACGAAACTCTGGTATTGTACACTTCAGAATGGGTTTCTGTCTAAAATTAGAATGGAGCAGTCACTGACTAAGAGGGTGTCAGTTATAACCCCATTGCAGAAAATGAATCTTTGATTAATATGAGTATGAACTTGGACATGGAATGAATTACAGCAGGGAAAAGGAAGATAGTGCTCATGGGTTGAGCAATCCAGTCTGAGAAACAGACGTATTCAGATCAGTGTTTTTAAGAGTTGTTGCAATTTGTAAACAGATGGAGTGCTTTGAAGGGCTGTTTTGGGGTATCCAGGTAGCATGGATACATACATAGTCAAAGAGGATATTATTTTTTCCCCTAAGATTTTTGATGAAGGCCTATGACATAAATGGAAAGACTGCTATGTAATGAAATTTATTTCACATCCTCATGAGAAAATACTGAGCTTTTCTTTCTGATGCAGAGCCTGCCAAAGATATGTGTGCCTTTATCATTATAAAACAATTTGTCCTATATCTGCTTCATATGGGACTGAGCCATGGAATCACTCAAGCTAAGCTGGGAAGACCACTACACTTTGTTTATTGAGTACTATTACACACTGGCTGCACATAAGCTACTATATTAAGGTTTCTATTAGTTACAGGTTGCAAGATTTAATACAAGAATGAGCTCCTGTAGGAGCAAGATTGGTCTAAATGCTTTAAGGGCAGACCAATAAAAGATCCACTTTCTTCTTCCATCATACTGACCTGTCTGAAATAGCCAAGTCCTCTGCCCTAGAAGAGCACCTGGCTTTACCACAAAGAAGGGTGTATGTCAATAAGATGTTCCTGGTGGGAGGTTCTCAGGAATGGGAGTAGTTTCTTCTCACTTGAAGCTTCAGCTACCACCAAGTCAGTTCCATTTATCTCACTTGCTTCCCTCCAGACTTAGGGCAAGCCAGTGGGCTGAGGGCAGGTACCTTTTAAGACACTACAAGCTTCTTGCACTTTATTTTGTATTTTACAAGCTATAAGAATAAAAAATTCTCATACCAGAATAAAATTAGCAAGTACATGTGTGGTGGGAGCAGGCTAATGAATCTGATGAGATGCAGCTGAAAATAAGTGCCCTTGGCTATCCCTCCTTACGAATGCTTACAGCCATGCCAGAGTCTTGTAGCACTCCAGATTGGAGGATTTTTCCTGTTACCTTTACAACATACCACACCGTAGTCATGTACATACATACTCTGTTGTATAACTAATCCAATTTGCTATGGTAAAAAGAGATTTTTTAAAAGGATTTTAATGTTCAGTGAGATTTGCAAACTGTTTTCACTGAGAGCTGGTAAAGACACAGAGAAATCAATTAGAGAATATCACAAGATAAGAAGTGTTGGCAATTCTGTAAAAAAAAATACACAACATGAAAAAAAAAAGAAAAAATCAAAACATGGGGAATATGTCCCACTGTGCTGCAACAGCAAGAAGATTTGTTCACAGCATGGGCAGCAGTATCATAAAGTTCAATGGCAACAGATTTTCTCCTTCAATCATGGCTTCTTAAGTCCACTGAGAACAAACTGGAAGTGTACATTCACCACCCAATAAATGTTACTCATGTTATCATTGATAATTGGCTGTAGCCTCAATAACAGCAGCAAACTTCAACACAGAGTATAAAAACATACAACTTGTTTTTCGCCTCATAGCAGATGGGTGTATGATGCTGAAGGATGAATACCTCCTTTAGCCATTTTTTTGCCAAGCTTTTTCATTCTAATTAAAACAGCCTTTCTTGGTAAGTCTTCTGTAACTCATCATGAGGTTATGAACAATATTAGTATTATACTGACATTTTTTTTAAAGCAGTGAACTTTAGCCTGGCCAAAAGTTCTGTGTTTCTGTAAGACAATGCTTCAGTGATGCATGCAGCACAATGGTGCTCTTTAAAAGACCGTATGATTATCAAACAGACCATGCCTATCATTTGCTTCCTCTTCCCTAATAAGAAAAAGGGGGCAACACTCCTCGACACTCCAGTATTTTGAGAAGAAACACAACAGATTTGTTTGTCAACGTTTCTAAGGTCAGTGTGAGAAAGGGAAAAAATCTGTTAAGACATCACTGGCATTTTATCAAAATCAGTGCAATTTTGAAATGTAGTATTGGTAAGATTAGGTGCTAGAGGTACTTTAAACTGTCTAAAAACTCAGGATGTAATTGCAGTCTGTATTCTTACAAATTTGGCAAGCACAAAAATAACATGTTGTGCTATTAAGGGCTATTAAAAAAGGATTCTTGCTGCCTTTGTTAAATAAGTCAAGCAGAGAAAGTAGGGAATCAGGAAAAGGATAGCAATATATTTGCACATCCAGAGAAGAGCAATGAAGCTGGTGAAGGGTCTAGACAACAAGTCTTACGGGGAGTGGCTGAGGCAACTGGGGTTGTTTAGCCTGGAGAAAAGGAGGCTGAGGGGAGACCTTATTGCCCTCTACAACTACGTGAAAGGAGGTTGTAGCAAAATGGGTGTTGGTGTCTTATCCCAAGTAACAAGCTACAGGACAAGAGGGAACAGCCTCAAGTTGTGTCAGGGGAGGTTTAGACTGGATATTAGGAAAAAATTTTTCACTGAAAGGGTTGTCAAGCATTGGAACCGGCTGCCCAGGGAAGTGGTTGAGTCACCATCCCTGCAGGTATTTAAAAGATGTGTAGAAGTGACACTCAGGGACATGGTTTAGTGGTGGACTTGGCAGTGTTAGGTTAACAGTTGGACTCCATCATCTTAAAGGTCCTTTCCAACCTAAATAATTCTGTGATTCTATGATACCCCTTACATTTGAGGGTCACAGGAAGCTTCAAACTTCCTGGCAAGCAAAGCATAATCAACCACAGAGAACTTATACAGTGGAGTTTGCAAAATGTTCACATTTTTGAAGAAATATACTCTCTGAAAAACATGAATGTGATCATTATAAACCTTCAGATACGTTTCTCAAAAAGCAAATTTAGTCATGAAGTGAAACTTCATGTGGTTTTTTTTGTTTTGCAGAGGGTAGAAAAGAACCCTGACATTTGAGTGAGGAATGCGCCTTCTGTCCACCGAAGGAAAAAACTACTTCAACTGATCATCCCTCTCCAGTCCACAGGGATTAATTCAGAGCCCTTTTCTAGGTATTGGAATTACATTAGGTAGTAATGGATTCAAATTATGAGTATGAGTTTATATAAAAATGAAGGGTTGAATTTACAAGAGTTTGAGAACCTTTGACTGTGCAAAGCTGGCTTTTCCCGTTACAAAAATCCAGCAGTTGCCCGTTGTGAAGTTCAGATACTGATCAAAATATTCTCAAAGTTCAAAGGGATTCTGATCTTCATTTTTTTCTCAGAATCTCTCACAAGTTGAGGACAAACTTTGAAAAAGTACGACTCTTCTCCTTAATTAGATTTGAGATAAAAATCCAAGCAATGTATTTCTTACATATATTTCTTTTCCTACTCTCAGTCTCTCCTACTCATGATGCAACACATCTGCAAAAAAATAACAGTTTTTTAAGGAAAATATCCCAAGTCTTTAGAGGAAGTAATCTGTTCAAGAGCTATAAGATGAAATCTTTTAAACTAGATGAGACATCTTTCTCTTTTATGAATGCAAGACCTTTTTGTGTGTGACTTGGCTCTATCAATCACCAAATCCTGCATAAACAACGACCACTAAAGTAATGGCAAAGTGTGCATAGTGGAACATTTTTACTTTCCTTTCCTATCACCAGTGTAAACCAGAGGTAAGTCAGCTGAAATCAGGCTAAGTTAAGTCACTGAGCATGCATATAAGATGAGAACCAGGCCACCAGTATTTGAAGACAGTTAGAGAAATCAATGTTCCTGCAGGGTCGAATGACCAAGAATCTCATTAATTTCCAAGAAAGGGGAGTCAGTTACCATGGTAACACAGCCAGCACTGGCTTTTATACTTCAAGAAATTAATTTTTTTTCAACACTCTTATAAATACCTCTGCAAATGAAAGAGGATTGGCAAAAGTGGGGTCAAATCTGAAAGCATCAGAGACCAAGCTTTTGAGCAGACAAAAATGAAGATTTTGCAATATAATGTGACTTGGTTACAAAAAAGGTAGCAAATCCTAAAATATTGTAGAAGAAATAATACATGAGCCAGTAAACAGAAATTGGATACAAGACATTAAATCTGATTAAAAGTGTCAATGGGGGGTGAGGGAAGAAGCTCATTCAGGGCAACATCAACTCCATTTTTAACTCAACAGAGCATTGGAGAATATGCTTGGAAGAAAACCATCACTGAGACTTCACCTCATATTTCTCACCTGACAGAAGTCTCTTTATGCATGGCACAACATGTGTTTAAGATCTCTAAATTTGTCTCTCTGGGAGCAGGGCCTAGGGCAGAGCAAAAAAAGCCACACTGTCAAGGGGTCAAGATTTGGCTCAATATTTTGCCCATAACTGCGATGAATTCCTCAGTGGATTAAAACTTAATCTATAAATTCCTGTCTTGCATTTTATGTTACACTTTAGGATAAAGACAATTACTCCAACTGAAAACTGAGGTAGGACATTCTAAAATCCAGAAGAATAGGGTACTCTCTGAACACTGTATAAGTGATGGTGTGTCCTCATTTAGTTGTTCCTTTCTCTTGTTTTGTTTTTGGAATAAGACTAGATTATTTCCACAGTCACCCTGGTGCAACTGAAAAAAAATAATTAGGGACTAGAACAAGTGCCAGGCAGAAGGTCAGGCATCTGGTTTTATGGACAGAAGACAGGCTTTGCCACCTTCTCCATCATCAGTACCAGTTAGTGAATGATCCTGTGTCACATGACAAGGTCATTTCAACACTCAGCTACTGTCTTTGCCTCTGCACTCCAAAGTTAAACCTTTAAGTGACACATCAATGCACTCAAAAGCATTACTTCCCTACCCTGTTTTATAACTGAAGTCAAAGTCAAATAACAAAACAAATAAGATTTCTGTTAACACTTAGACTTTATGTCATCTACTCAGAATAGGATGAGGAACAAAAAGACTCTGCAGGAAATAAACTCAGTATTAATAGCTAAGTTAATGTACTTGTGATGGTAAATGCATCTAAATGTCCACAACATTTTAAAGTTTGAAATATGATTGTGCTAATAAGATACTGTGCTACTAGCAACAAAAGTACTGAAAAGCAGCCTTAATTTTTTCACATTTCCTGTAGCAGTTATTTGCACAAACAATTCAGAACCTTGTAAACAAGAAAAGGTGTGAACTGAACATGCAAGCAAAGAAATGTGAGGAAGGAATAGACTAGCCTGGATTTTTTTTTCAAAAGCAATTAAATTGTAGAAATGTATGTACCAAGATGTTTTCATGATGTGTATAAATGTCAGTTTGTATCCTCTGTGAATTAAAAAGAAATGTAACTTAAACGTAGAACAAGTCAATAAACACATAAAAGTAAGAGAGCCATTAAAAATGTATTTGAGAAACAAGCTCAGCAAATAAATCTGTCATCAATAACTCAATAAGCTTGACCATGAAAAGAAGTTACTCCATTTCATTGATTAATAAATTCCGGTAAAAGAATACAGATACTAGGTATAAGCAAATTCCTTCAGAAAGGCCAGCTGGCTCTCATAGGTCTTAGCAAAAAAAATAGACACATAGATTCTCTACAGTTTGCTGTTCAATAGCCTGCTCCAAATCCCACAGAGATCAAGTCCATTCTGTGATTGTGTTCACTTTGAATTTGTTCCTTCAGTTCTCTTCCTGCCTTCTTACCTGGCCCCGCTAGGAACACACTGAAAAATAAGAAAAGCAAAACTCCATTTAAATGAGCTTTTAAGTTCATCACATGATGATAATAATGGAAAGTTGACCAAGCATACCTGTCACACTATCCATTTTCCTTTAATAGTTTAAGTTTTGGCTCAGAAATTAGCTTTTTGTTTGATGTTGAAATGTCTCATTTGCCTTCCTGTTCAACCAATAATCTTTGGGAGGAGCTATACACTAGATTCTGAATTTAAATAGAATTTTAAAATGGTCAACATTTGAGTTTCAATTGATCTCAAGGTGATTTTAACTAATGGGAAAGGCATAACTCAAATTTCACAAGATGCATGGTTAAACTAGGTAATCAGCTGTTACAAGACATAAAAATTCTGCTACTCCAGGGATCAAACATTTCCTGATTTCCAAAAAATTTTGGTCCCTTATTAATTTTACATGCCATTGCGTGAAGGTGTGAGCCAAATAATACAATTATTGTAACACATAAAATAAACCACTATTTGCCAATATGCATTCTATAGGTACCGACAACTATACTGTCATTATTTTTCTACCAACACTTTAATGCTGCAAAAGCACAGAAAAGCACTGAGCACAGACTCAGAAGTCTGGAAATCCCTACAGAAATGCTTAATGTTCAAGTTTGGTAGTTCCATTGCTTCTTGCATGTTCATTACAGTAGTTTCTAAATACTTGATTGCTTGCTCTTTTAAAAAAAATAATATAATTTTGGCTCAGCCTGAGAAATTCTAATACAGTATGTACACAAAATAATAAGAGATACTACAGTTCTTCAGGAGTACCGTATTAAGTCCATAAACATTACTTTTATGCGTAATGTCCCCTGGAAGAGGCAAAAGCTTCTTGCTCAGTCACTTACGAGATTATTGAAAAAGCCTAAGATGAAATTCATATGCTTTATATTGATGGTGTATTTCATTGGGGGGGGGAACAAAAGGAAATCCTCTTGAAAATGTTAGCATTTTTATTTGAAACTAATAGTAATTTTACGCCTGGTTTTTGGTAACCATAGGGCAGGTCGTTAGCTGATGTAAATTACCTTCACTATGTGTATTAAACTTTCTTGTAAATATAGAAGTCCGGGCTTAGCAATAATATCACTAATTTATCTAAGAAGTTCACCAAGAAAGAAAATGTATACTGTACACACAGAAACCTAAGTGAACTTTCATCATCTACATGCTAAGGAATCCCCTCAAGTGAATAGAGAGTCTGGTAGACTTGTCACAGCTGCTGAGCAGGAAAACAGTAAACACAGTTGCACTCAGGAGGTAGGTTGGACAAGCCAAGACTTTGGTTTAAAAAACAGGCAAAACATTGGAAAATTCTGGTAGCCAACCACACATAAGGTACCATGTCCCACTTTGCACGTAGGCCCAAACTGGCAGTGTTTTGCCACAGTCAGGAAGTCAGAAAAATAGACAAACACCTACTAGAGAAACTAACTTTTCTACAGTTTCTGAGCTTTGTGAGAAAGAAGAGTGGCAGCAAAATGGATCTGGATGTCAACAAAGAATGAAAATTAAAAGATCAGAAAGTATATTATTACAGGAAGGAAAAAAGTAAAAAACAAGAAAATATGGTGTTCCTTTGTTTTGCTTTATTCTCACCCCAATCTGTCACCAGCCTTGCCCCATTTCTCCTCTGTCTTCATTATCTCTCCTCTATCTCCCCTTTACAGAGCATCTCCAATCTTCCTTCTGATTCAGATATAGCTACAAAGGCATGTGTATATATGCATGTACACGTGTATAGCATATACACGTACATGTGTATAGCATATGCATGTACATACGTATAACATCTGTTGGTTTTTCTGTTCCCCCTGCAGTGAATTTTTAATTCACTAAACAATCCACAAAAACAGTTTTCCTTTCATTTGATGTACAATTTTATTTCAATTTCAGTTACAGTACTGTGTCATACAAATTCATGTAAGTTCTTCAAAAAGAGTGTACAGGGTATTGAGGCTTCAATACCTTTCTGATATTCTGTGTATTTAGATGTATAACTTTCTTCATCCACATGTTTGTGTAGTCAGTAATTTATTACAATTAATTACGCATTTTAAAAAATTGACCGCACTGCTAGAATACTTAAAACAACATGGAGTTGTATTGATATTTTGAACCTAACCCTGCTTATCTCAGATATACAAATCATTTTATGGAAGTCAGTAGGACTATTTGTGTAATTGGCCCAGTGAATCTGAGAGCACTTAAAATCTCTGTGAAATGTAATTGAGCTGCTGCTGGCATGGAAGGACAGAACTGCTGCTTCAGCAGAAATGGCAGGGAGTTTGTTTTGGAGGCTGCAGTCACCTCTCCCCTTTTCTGCATGTTTTTTTGACCATGTTCCACTAGAAAATGGAGCACAATCATAATGTTAATGTTAAAAACAGACCCTGCATGTGCAAGACAAGTGATTAGAAATGGCACCCTCACAAATGCATGAATGGTCACTGGACTGATTCTATGCTTAGGCAGCCTGGACTTTGACAAATGTGCTTATGCCGGCCAAAAAAATTGACTGTTTTGCATTTGTAGCTCTGTTCATTCTCACACACCATCTGAACATCAAAATAGTCATTTAGATTCCTTAACCATCTCCTCAGGAATCCTAGTTTCCATTTCCACTAAGTTGTTTGTGCTGTATTAGATGCTAGGGTGGGTCTCCAACAGTTATCATTATGTACTTTAGATATTTTTAAGGGCATCTTTCCTTCTCACCTTTAGTGAATTTATTGTTCATAGGCTGATCTATACATAAACATTGCTTAGGGACTGTTATTCTGCTCAAAATATGGAATGGAGCACAAATGGTGCCTTGTTTGCTCTTCCTTGCATCTCTTTGCAGTATGTTATACATTAAAAGTTATACAGTTACAAAATTTAAAAGTTGAAGACACTGAGAATCAAAACTATCCCCTAATCAAGCAGATCTATAAAGGCTCTGGTGCTTATTTCTTTTCCCAAGCAAAGGGGTCCATTAGTAACATGCAGTGTTACAGTAGTACAAGAAGAACAGATTAAGTCTCAGCTGTAAAGCACCTCACTGGAAAACGGACAAGCTGAAGGTAGGAGATTAAGTCAAAGAGAGGCAAGAGATACCCCTATCTGCACTCCCACTTGGGACACAAAACAGGCTATTCTACCAAAGGTTAGGACAAATCAGAAGATAGCCTGCTGCCTTAATGACATTTTTCCATAACAGTGCTAGTCCCCCCCACAGTTTCACCTCCTTATTTAAAAAGAGAATTCATCTGTCTTTCATCATACTATCTTTTACCAACAGACATTTTTATTTCAAGGATTTATCAGACAATATGCCATCTTCTTTTACCTTTTTCACCCCTAAACATTACTTTAGGATGGTTGCAGTAACTGCTGTTATCCATCTCCTTTCTGAGTCTCCTCCGAGTTGCCCTCGGCTCTACAACTCCAATGAAATCCTCTCGGCAAATTCACACTTCATTTTAAGGATAGGATCACTTAATCACTGTTAAGTAGTATATTTTCCACAGGCCAAAGAGAGCGATCAGTCCGACACTCTCACTAGGATTTTTACAATCTCTGAAGTCTGGAAAATCCAGTTCCACTGTAAAAGCCAAATTTAGGACTTTTAGGAAGCCGCAGCCCAGTTGTTTTCAGCAAGTATTTTACCAAGCTAGAGCTATAGTGATCAGTTCCTTATTTTTAAGTAGCTTATTAAAAAAGGAAGGATTGCAATTTTTCAGTGAATGATGTGTCTCTCTTGTAACAAGTACCTATTTTCAGCTCTTTTATATAAATTAGCACAAAGAGAAAAGAGGAAGAAGTCTCCTCCCATTATGCAATCTCCCCAAAGACAGGTTGCTAAAATGCAGCTAATCAGCTCTACCAGAAAATGTATTCAGAGCTCTTCCTACACCCAGGGCCCATGTTATCCCAGGTCAGAGTTCAAAGTTTCCCACAAGCAAGAAATTCAAAGTTAGAGTCAGCTGCAGCCAGGATCTGGGGGGTTCTCACTCAGCATTTTTGAAGGTTTTTGAACACCTCTGGCTGGTGAGCATAAGAGAACAATGAAAAGCTGCCACACTGGCCACAGCAGAACTCTTGACTGTATAATAAGGAAGTTGTTGGGTAGAAGAAGGGGATGTGTGTCACAATTTTTGTTCCATCTGCAACATTTCCACAGACCTTTAAAGGAAAGTTATTGTAACTGTGAAAAGTATCTAGAAATCTCTTCACACAAGCGTAAACTGCAACAAATTTTAAAAGATGAGGAGAGGAAGGTGAACAGTCAATGGACCATGCAAGAGCTGCTCTATAACATGCAGCTCAACAAGAACATTGCCATATTGAGCTGATGAATCTGACAGCAGCATTTGTCTTAGCAAACATTCCTCTTCATACCCTGGATCATCCAGCCATGAAAAAGCATACACAGACTATAATTTAAAGAATATTGGCCTAATCTATGTAGTTCACCAGCTGAGAAAAATTCAACCTGCCTGTCCTTTCTGAAGCATAAAAAAGGAATTAAAACAAGGACAGAGCATCTGTGCCCTGCAATCTCCGGTGACAAGATTACTGAGGTAGGGGATTGGCACCCTGTGCTCTGAACACTCTTGCTCTGCTCTGTTAGAAGTGTGACAGCAGCTTGGGAACATGCTCTCTGAAACCCATCACAACTGACTGTGTGGTCTTTGACAGCAATAACTTCAAGGAATCCCATAACTGGAGGACTGGCAGACAGATCTATGTTAGGAATACATAGAAAAGGCAAACTAGCAATAATTCAGTGTCACCTGCATATCTATGCTGTACCTTTCTAAGAATATATTAAGGTTCCTTTACTGCTTTCTGGGAAAGAATCCACTGTTAAGAGATGTTTTTGAGGAAAAAAGAATCACAGGAATACTTAGCATAGTGAATGCTTTCCATCAGATCTCTAGCAGCTCATAAATACTATCAGCAATACTTTGCCACTCAATGAGGAAGGCAAATAGAGGTTTATCACAGTGCCAAGAACACTGATGGTGCCAATAGCAAAGCTTGAAACTATGTCCAGATCTCTCATCCTCCCATCCTCTGCTAGAGCATAAGGTTATTCATTTGCTAGAGTCTATCATTGCCAAAGATACTGTCTTCGGCAGGTTTTCTGTCAGAATAATCTTTTGAAATTATTTTACTTTTGCCAAAGTTAGAAATTTAAAAATAATAATTAAAAAAAAATATATGGGAATGCAACATATACACAAAAATTATCTTCTGGACTGTATACCAAAATCCCCAAGCAATGGCCTGTTTTTCCTCAGTTACTCATTATACTAAAGCTTTGATGAATTAAAGGATATTCCCACTTAGATCCCTACAGTGCAGAGCTGAATGAAATAACCACACTTGTTTCTCAAGCAGACGCTAGGAGCAGGGCCTCACCATGGTTCATAATTCATTGTATGTCTGAATATTTTGAGTAGCCAATGTTTTATTGCAGCATAAACCAGTAAGAGTTCTTGTGACAACATCTTTGGCATATAACCATATCAGAGCAAGTAGATAAGAAAACCCAAGGAAAGGTAAACAAGGAAAGATTTTGTTGTTGTTGTTGTTGTTGTTGTTGTTGTTGTTGTTGTTGTTTGAGGGGTTTTTTTCCTTCTTCTTGTCTCGCGTTTGAAATGGAACCAGGGACTTGCAAAGTCAGCTGGAATTTACACACACTGCAGACCCCATACGGTTCTGGCAGCACTTAACAGTTGGCCTTAGCACTTTTATCGGTATCAGTGCATTGCATATCTGTAGCTGTGAACAGTATCTCCAAGGAACATTCATTAATAATGTACAAAAATGTCTTGGCAAAATGAAAGATCCATCAAGAAGCATGTATGATGATAATTATAAACAGGGTGAACTGAACTACAGCTTTAACTGAAATTTTTATGTGACTGGCTTTGACATCTTACAGTTTTGCGACAAAAAAGTTAGCCAGCAGGGGTAAGCTTCGGCATGTTTGATTAAAAAAATTAAACAAGCAGTGTCATTTCATTTACAGTCTCCAACATTGAAGGCTTTATGTGATGTTCATTATAACCTTTTCGATCTCCAGCAGTTTATACATAAATAATGCAGGATTTTGCCAAATGCTGGATGTAAGAAAATAAGATAGTATAACAACTGTACATTCATAACAACAATAGCCACAATAATCCCTCCATTGTTAGCCAGCCACAAAGCACTGTTCTCAAACAGGTGAGGACTAAGAGCAGAAAAGTTTTTTGAACCTCTCCCATTAGCAGGTGCCAAGACCAGCACCTGCCCCCGTCCAACTCCTGCTGACTTGTTAGGCAGATGCAACTCATTCTGTCTTTGAAATATACCACAGGGAAGGGGCTTTCTGGGCAAAAAGATGCACAGTCTGAGACACAGACCAGTCTGTAACTCAGAAGGGATGCAGGTTAGATGGCTGTTGTTAAAGCCAAACTCCAAGAGGAAAAAGGGAGACATACATATATTAATCAGACACACTTTATTTAAGACAGGATGATAGATCACCCTGATTTCCAACTCAGCTCTGATTTGATTATATTATTTCTGATTGATTTGGAAAGGTGTGGCTGCTGCTTAAGGTTGATGGAGGGCAGAAATATTAATAGAATGACTTGTATCTAGGCAGGATTCACAACCCTGTAAATACCACCTGCTCTGCAAGAAACCCTTCACTTACATCATACACTCACTTCTGTTGGATCACTGTGCCAAACACTTCAATGCACCCCAAAACTTCCACAAAAATATCCTCCAGAAAGAAAAGCAATCAAACAAAAACCATTCTGAACTCTTTATCACACACAGAGAATAAGCCTATCTGGGAAACCCACAAAAGATAGCATGAAAGTCAATACACAGTATTTAGAGATTTTCTTGAATGATCTCTGCAGCAACCAGCAGCACTGCTGTGTACAACCAAGTCAAATGCAAAGCTAGCTCTGCACTTGCTTGTGTACTTCAAACACGCAGTCACTGTTACATCACAGCATATGATGACTTCCTATTCAAACAAGCATATACTCCCTGTTGTGCCAGTGATCACAGAGGTTGCTCTTGCTACAAAGCTGCAAGGAGGCTGGGACTGCTCATCAAACACTTCTCTCTTCCTAAGGACCCTGCCCACTTGCTTTGGGTTCTGCAGGTACCAAGCAGGTAGGCAGAGACACCTCTGTTGCAGAGCACCAGATTTTGTTACTTACATGCGAGAAAAGTTTTTTCCAAGCACCAACAAGAGCCATGCATCCAGAAATTTAGAGATCACTGGGACATAATTTCCCAACTTATCTTCTACAAACCAGCAAGCACCTCAGAACTGTAATGCCATTGTCCAGCTGGCAAAGCACAGATGAGCAGCCCAAGGAGAAAAATTCTGGAAGAAAAGGATCTCTTTATTAAACTTTATTTTATAGTTATCACTCAGCAAATCTGAGCTAGCATCACACAAAGAAACTACTGTAATACGGTCAGCTTGTGCTGCTATTTGCTTCTGTTAGAACTGTAGCTAATTTGCTGGAGGTGAAAGCAGATTGTTCGTTCTTCTCTACTGCCATTTCTGCATCTTAGAGCAGGCTGTCAGGGAAATTAGAGCTTTGTCTTTGTATGCCAAGGAGATGAAATGCAATTTCAGATAAATTAGATGAATAATAAAGAGTGAAGTGCTGGTGCAAAAGGCCATCAAACCTTATTAATGCTTTGCCTGAACTTCTTGCTCTGAGGGTGGCTCCTGCTGAGAAACACTAACTCTGAAACACAATCTGCCACTTGTTAATACCCGCTAGGCAGAACATAGGGTTGCCATATTAACCATCAGGACTTTAAAAAACAAAACAAAACAACAAAAAAAAAAAGTCCATGGTAAGCATTTGAGCAAAGTTGATCGAGGAATCTGAAGACAGAACGAATGGAGTGTACTTTCAGGTGTTCGGGCAGCTCAGGTAATCCTGCTCAATTTCAGCACCTCATTTTCAGCCAATTTAAATGTCTCTAAATCATAGCTATTCACTAGCTCATTTTCCTTTCTCTGCAAATTCATATTAGTTATGATTTTCTGAAAATCCAGTCCACAGGTCATAAGAGTAAATAATTCCACTTGCCACAGCTGTAAGGAAACAGGACACAGGTGGTTTCCCAACATAGAGGCAATATACTCCAGGGGAATTCAGCAGTCACATTATTCCTGGATCAATTTTGCTATTAGCCCAAGACCTTGTCACTGCATACTGTATTGTAGTAATAAACCTTTAAATGATATTCCACTCACTCTTTCTTATCTAAAATACGTTAACATGTACAGGGATTTAGGCACAACAGTGCTATAGAGAAATCACCAACCAGGACTGATTATTTATACCATCTACACAACATACAGCAGCAGCAGATTTGTCAGCCTACAGTATAGCCTGTGCTGGCTATTCACAATAGTCAGTACATTGAGCAGGAACCACATAAAGTAGGCATCATAAAAAAAAAAAAAAAAAAAAACAAACCTCTATTTGGGAATGGAAGTACTGTATTTTAGTTTGCAGGGAAGTTTTTCATGCAGTTCATCATTAGCAAACCTCTTAATAGCATCTGCTGGTAGGTAACCATACCTTTTTTTCCTTCCAACACAAAGGTCAGTCCTTTCCCTCATAGGCTTGGCAGAGGAGGATAAGCTCTTCTCCTTGCTCCTTTTCAGCTAATGCTGATTACAGCATTTGGAGGGAGTGTGTTCAGTTTGTAGGTAGTAAAGATTTTTTAAACTATGCTGGATGAAACTTCAAAGCTCTATGCTTTTAATGCATTGCAGAACCCTGCTTCAAGCAGAATAACCTGAACTGATAATGTGACAGAACGAATGCCATTTTGAAAGGTTAATTGGTACAAAAAATGTTCAGGGGTCAATGACCATCTGGGACCTTTCATCCAAAATGTTCAAGCTTTTGGTATTAAAGTACTCTTTTATTTAGAGCAAGTTATATAATTAGTGTTCTTTTTTTTAAGAAAAAAATCTGAAATACAGAAAGTTTCATTGATCATAAAATAATGAAGATAAAGATGAAAATATTAAATTTTTTTAAAAAATATGTGTCAACATACAAAACAAGAAATATCTTTATTTTTATTTCTCCAGTTTAGGTCTTATAAGTTAAAGTTTTCATATATTCCAAAGTTTGAATTTAAAATACACTGCACATAGAACCCTAAATAAATCTACCATAATAATTTTCTCCTTCATAGACATAGTTATAATCCTGCAATCTTGGGAAAGAAACTCATGAAGATGCATTAAAACCCATCTTTCCTAGCCTACGGATAGTCTTTACTGCACCACAGGTTGTTATACTGTATGAGTCACTGTCACATACACAAAAGAGCAGACACTCACCAAAGACTGAAATAGGCCAAAGGACATTTACAAAATGTTAGCACATCTGTTCACTGAAAGCTATCATGCATACCCATAAAAATCATGAGCAGATGAAATGCTACCAAGTCCTCATATCCATTTCTAGTAACAAAAAAAATGCATTAACTTGCTTGTAGGTACTCTTGAGTGAATCACTCACTTCAACCCCTTAAAATATTTAGAAGCAGCTTTGAGATGTCAGGAGTGATGCATTTTCTCCTTAAAACTTCTGACAGTTTTTGTTGTGGCTATCTAAAGCAAGCTGAAAAAGAGGGGTTACATATTTGGGATTATTTTGGTCTCCCCATTTTTGTCTGTAGTTTTGTTGTATTTTAAATTCAAGTACAGCTTGTTGAGTAGGTTACATTGAACTTTCCTGTAGTAGGACACATTTATATCCTCTGACCAAAAGAGCTCTAATCCAGTTCAACAAATTATTTTAGTTTGGTTTTCCAAAGCAAGTCTGCATTTCTTTATCTTTTCTAGTCCAGATTTGGGAAAAGAAATGAAAAATAGTATTATTCTACCTTTGTATCTGTGCCATGTAGTCTTTTCCTTTGGAGATCACCAGAACTTTTTGTCAGAGAACACACAGACCATCTATAACAGTCATGAATGAATGAGGAAGTCATTCTTGCTTCACAGTACTAAAGTCTTTAAAACACAGATAACTCACTTTCCTTTCCCTGTCATGTGTGTGGAAAAATAATTGCTTATATGGCTTTGCCATATCTTGTCTAAAAACTATATCTCATTCATTTTTCACAAAATAGCTATCCTGATATTAATCACTGAAGAGAAGATATTCCATCACTGAAAATCATGGACCCCCCTTTGATAAATGATTATACTAATACCATTCCCTTGGAAAAAATATGTATATGTATATCCAGAGATAGATGTATAATGTGTAATGACAAAGCCATTTGGAATTTGAAGAAAACTTTATTCAAAGCGTATAGACATCTACTTTCAGGGCCCTGCCTATCAGAAAAAGTTTTTCCCTTTTTGCTCAAAATGGTGTCATGAAGAATTTGGGCTAGCTTTGTTGGCTTTAGGTAGAGATATCAAATAAAGACTCAGAAGAGAAAACCCGTAAGGAATTGGAATATTAGAAGAAAAATAGTGGTACTAAAGGCTATAGAACCTTCTATAAATCATACTTCCACATATTCACTGCATCATTAAAAAAGATCATATTCACATAATCTATTCTTACCTTAACCATAAAGAAAGGTGTGCAGGTGCTTAAGCATAGCATTGAATGAACAGATTTCCAGCAATGTTGATCAGGACAGGAACATATGTCCATCACCCATTATGTTCCTAGCCTGCTTCTGAATTTCTTCCTATATCTTCTGGTATAAAATAAAGACAAACACTTCATGCCACAGCATGGTATCTATTAAACATCAACAGGAAAATCTATCCTTCTAAACTGAGGCCTGGGAAGGCCTAGCCTCTCTATCGTCCATGTAATTATATCCTGCAGTTCATGAAGCAGAGTCAAAGGAAAAAACTGGTACCCTATAAACAGAGATGCATATAGTCAAAATTAAAAATAGACAAAGGTTTAAGGTAAGTATCACTCTTAACCCAAAGCCTTCTCCTAAATCAAATCCTTGGCCTTTTATTGATGCTGCATACAGCCTTTCCTTTCCTCTTGCACCTTGCTTATGCTAACAGAAGACCATTTCCCTTCTTTTAATTCTTCCTCTCTCCTCGTGCCAGGATTATAGTCACTAAAAGCAAACCACTAGAAAACAGACAGGAACACATCAAGAGAGAATGTATTTAGCAGAATTAGTCTGACCAGAACACTGCACTGAGCGAAGTTACCTTAATAAAGTACAACAGAACCCTGGTTTACATAAGCTCTCAAAAACAGAGATACCAAGTGTAAGCATTAGGCAGCTATGCAATGAGCAATAAGAGGTTTTGGGGTTGGGTTTTTTTTGTTTGTTCTTTTTTTGACACAATCCTGAGGCTTAGGGACACAATAGTTTATTTTCGAATTCACCCTTCCTCAGTATGCATTTGTCCTACAAAGCATGCAGGGCTTGAAGTAGAAATCAAAATCAGCAACAGCAGTCCTCAATCATCAAAACATGCTGGAGGATTGAAAGGGTAAGACCCTGGTGTGTTTTCACTTGGCAATCATTGTGCTGTGTTAAACAACAGCGCAGTAGGAAGTGGCTGCACACAGCTGTTACTTATCTTGATTGTTACAAGCATGCACTTTACATTCAAGTATTGTTACATGAATAGTAATATTGGTGTACTAAAACATTATTCTCACAGAGGAAGGAATACCACATGGATTCAGATATCATAGAATATCTTATTTCAAATTTGAAGTCCATTGACCATGAAAGTCAACATGAATTCAGTGAGACATCCATGACAGTCAACCACTTCCATGTTCACCCTATCTAGGTCATTTGCAGAAAGAAGGATCCAGATGTTATGGACATTTCTCTAGTTTTGTAGAATCACCTTCTACACAATCCCCAGATGTGAATTTAGAAAATGGTTGCCACCACCTACAGTTTCATAGATCTTCCTTCAGTAAGGGGAAGCCATCTTACCAGCTTCCGTTTACCAGAAAACTCAAAATTAACAAATCTACTAGAAAGTTTTCATTTTTCCACAGTCCAGTATTATAATGCAGTATCACTAAATATGGAATTTTGCTTTGCGTCCATTAAGATACATGAATAAATTATAACTTGTCCACTAAATTCTGTTTCAATTTGTTGAGAAATGCTTCAGGAACACATTACTATATATATATACCTTTAAAGACCACTTACAACAACAGAGGACTTCTTTTTTGACAGTTTCTTCACTAGATTTTTTTTTTGTCTGCCTTTAATGTATCTGTTTTAAAATAGTTTCCATTCAAACATGTCACATCCCGTCTGATTTTGTTCAAGAGATAAATTTGAGGGTAATCTTTTGATAATGCAGATAATAAAATATCTACCAAAGCAAAATGCAAAGATTTTTGAGGAACTGAATTGCTTTTGACCTTATCAAGAGGAATCTGAGAAGCTTCATAAAAAGATCTATTCCTTTACAAAGTCAATCTTTCTTAAAAAGTTTGCTATTAGCAACATTTGCCATAAAAAGTCTTGCACAAAAGACCTGACACTGGGAAATAAAAATTTTACTTTGCTTTAAACAAAAACCTTAGAGCCCTTCCTTACATACAATATGTCTGTATGTAGCAAGGTAAATGAACTTTACATTTCCTTTGATTAAACAAGGTATTTGTTATCAGTAGTTTTTCTTTTTTTAACTTTCATTTTATTGATTTTTAAATAAAAGCACTATGCAATTCTTGATGCATGACAGCATAAACTCCCACAAGAGAACATTTCAAAAGGAATTTAACAATACACACCAGTTCTGTCAAATAAAGTCATACAGAAAGCAATGCCTACGAGAAAGGTCCTCTTCAGCTGGGTAATAAAGACATCTGTCAAAACTTGTACTGTACTCAGGACTTGATGTGTGTTCACACACAGAACAATAAACAAAAGCTCATAGGCACAAGGGATGAAAAAACAAAATATTGTTTAAACAACTTTCTTAGGAATAAATTATTCAAAGGGGACAGCAGTGCTAACAAGCCCAAGAAGAAAGATGCCAGTATACTTGGTGGAAACCTGGTTCAGAGACACACTTGTGTTGTTCTCTCTGTAATACAGAGGAAGGAAGGGACAAATCTGAAAAATCCTAACTCACCCTGTCTCGTTTCTTAACACCATTAATCTCCTTTGCCCTACCAGCTATTTTTTTCCTATTTGCTAGGTATAGTTGCAGCTAGTGGTTACACTGTGTGTATGCAAGCTATAGATATCTAACTCTGAAAGGGCTGCTTTCAGTGAGTCTCTCCTTAGTCACCTACATTTAGAACACAGTTTATCTACTCCTGACAGTCATCTAGATATCCTATGTAACTCTTGCTGTTTTCTGAAGATAAGTACATTCATATGAGATCTCCCCCCTGTTTTTTTTCGGACTGCTCCTGTGGCTTACCACTCTTGACATTGGCCTTGCTTCTGCAAAACCTGTTCCTTTTTCCTGTCACAAATATTGTCTATGTGTTACAGGAAGAGATATGGAAAACTTCACACTGGTTACACATAATGTTCTTCAGTGCTCATGAGTGTTTATTGCTTTAGCTCTGACTTCTACTAAACACAATATGCATGGTATTTCTTTCAGATACAACAGAAGTTATGTTCCGGGTACTCAAAGATTTGCCTGTACCTACTTGTTCTTCTTAAGATTTTCGTTTCTGAGGATGAACTGTTTCCCCTTGCCACCATCTCTTTCTTGTTTTCAATGTTTTCTGATGTATGTTCATAATTTAACTCATTTTATGTACATCTGTGAAAATAACAATGATTTGACAGGCAGCTGAAATGCTTCATAGCTCACTCTGGGTCATGTGAGGTATGATTAATACTACATTTCACCCTGCATGCATGTAAATTGCTGAAGGAAGAAAAATCACACTTTATAGAGTATTATAGAGCTTGGTGAAGCTTGGTTTGCCTATATTATTTTCAGGAAGTTGTTCAAAGCTGTTCATATTCTTTGCTGTTACTCACATTCAATTCATACTTTTCAGTATTGTTATTTTCCTCTGTCTTCCTTATCCTGTGCTGCAAGCTGGTGGCTTTTCTAGAAGGAAAACATGGTCATATTAATAGGGATTATGTACAGTCACTTTTTTTGGACTGACTTTCACTCTCCTTACTCTTATAACTGTGCCACTAAACTCTAGATTTTGGGCATATATCTTCCTTGCCCCTGAGGATCACAAATGTAACCAAAAGACAAATACAAGTGTATTAACTTGGATGTGATCTCAAAGTCTGAATTTTCACCACAAAATTAAAGCCATTAAAAAATTACAGCCCTAGATTGGCCATTAAACTTCTAGAAGTCTAATTATTGGAAGTTCAACAATAACTGGAAGGTAATTATTTTCTCCCTTGAACTTAGCACGTACTTTTCAATCAAGTGTAATAGCTACAACACTTTCCTAATGAGAGCAGTGCAGTGCACATTTCTTTAAACTGAACATAAATTCATGGTAAATGGTCAGTCTTAACAAAAAGAAATATTAAATCATTCTATAGGACTTTATACCTTCAAAATAGATAACAATGATGAACTTAATACATATCAAAAAGTCCAGCTTATGACCTTGGCTAGATTTTTAAGATTGATTCTTCATTTTTGGAAATGTAATTCCCTCATCCAGGCATCCAGAAGAATAATCTGAGTTTAGAGATGCTGAGCAATGCAGGATGAATTCAGTTGTCTCTGTGTCAGTGTCTGTGCTCTGCCTCAGCTTTGCCTTTCTATTTTTTCTCCTTCCTGCTCTGTAAAACACATCAAGCCTTAATTCACAAGTTTCATACATTCAAATTGGTTTTTTGATCAGATGGAAAGCCTTAAGAAAACATAACATACTATTTGTACTGACCATAGGGCAGAATTCTACAAATAATCAGTGGCCCTTTCTGTTCCATCTTTTCTATGGTTGATCAGATAGTCATGTGGATGCCAAGATATGGAAGATCCAGATTCAGAAAAGACATCTGGCATTTTGGCAGACTTCAGGAGCATCATTCACAACAATCCTGCACTTGCCTCTGGCTATGTCACCTGCTTAGGTGGTTGTCCTTTCTCAGAGTTTGTAACGTGTCCCCCAATTGCTTTCCAGATCACTTTGTACTCTTGAAGTTCCTGTGTTTATGCCACATGCATTCTGTAATATGCTTCTTTGATATATGTAAGTATACAAAGATCTTTGACGCATACTGAGTTGATGATCTCTTCCCCATGTGGTGGAAAGTTCACTTATTAAAGTATGTTCCCCTTTGTATGCAGCTGCCCTTCCCCACTGTCTTTTCACTGTTTGATGGAAACAAAGAACCACAACGTGCAAACTGCATGGAATTTTCTCATCAATACACCACAGAACCTTCAGATATTCCCATTTCAGAAGCATAAATATCTCAGGATGAGGAATTTTTCTTAGCAACCTAGTTACAAAAATATTCAGGTTTATCTGAATATTTAGATAGGCAGGTTGACTTACACACCTGTATAACTTCAAGTTACCATATTATAGCTCCTCTTCTCTGTAACTTCATATCTTAACCTAGCCAAGAAAGGCGGAATCTCATAATAAATTTTAAAAGCTAGCTAGTCACTATAGCCATTCCAATTTCATTCTACAGAAAAATGGTATTTCCAATACCAGGACTATTTCTAATCAAACAGCCTTGCCCAAGTGAATTTGTTGCATGAAAGACATTCATAAAAAACTCAAAATGCACTATAATGTCATTGACAATTGTTGTACAAAATCTATCATATACACCCTACCTACTAGAACTGTGTGCATTCTCATCAATCAGTTATACATTCTTCTACAAGACATAGAAGCCAACTTGAATACTTCTGTGCCAGCCTGGAATTGGTAAGTGGTCAAAATGTTTGCCAGTTGTTGACATGGGTTAATTTCTGAGTGACTTTTGACACCTCCGCAAGAAATTTAAGACTCAGTGACAGGCTACAGCTGATCATACTCTAAAAATAAACCATCTCATTCTGTCCCTTGTGATGTGTTTCAAGGCCTGAGACAAAACAGACTTCTGAAAAAAATGGAGCTTATTTGCATTCTTTCATCTGTTGTTGAAGCTTTGGTAAAAATTTCTGAGTATGAAGCCTATTCAATGAATTCCTTAAGAAAATGTAAGAAGAATTCAGTGAGCTGGTCATTTATATTTTCCCTCTCGTTTGTCCTATTTTCTTTGTAAAAGTGTAAAAACCCTCCAATTAAAAGATGCTTTTCTTGAGGGGAAGAAAACTCAACAGACTGTTTCATGCTATTTTCCCTGTAGTTGAAAGCAATATATTTTCCATGCAGTGAACACAGTAAGAAATGGAAATGGTGTGGGATGTTTTTAAGTTATGAACTGACCCAGATAACACCCACTAGAATGATAGCCCTTTTTGATATTCATTTGATACTGAGCAAAAGATTATTGCAGTCAATATCTAAACACTAAGTGTTATTTTGACATCATTTTCTACGTTGGGTATAGAAAGACAAGGTGATAAAGTGATAGGTTCCATAAAAAAGGCAGACAAACAAAACACCCTGCATGTAGGGTATTTGCTTCTTCATGAATACTCTCACTTCTGGTATTGCCTATGACAAAGTCATTTTGACAGAGATATGAGACTTTCTTTCACCTAATTTCCTTTGGCAGACCAAGGCAGTTTTTCAGCATGTTGATTGATCTCTGGGTTATCTGGATATTCTCATTTTAAGCTGCTATTGGAAAGACTTGAATAATTTACACTTCCTGCCATGAACTTGGCAGCTTTTTTCAATAGTTGCTGATTTATTGCACCTAACATTGTGACAGTTCTCTAGTCTGTATAAAGGCAACATGTAGTTACAGAGAGTAGTACATGTAGTGGTGGATTACAAATTTCACTCTGTCATGAAGAGTTTTTAAAGGCTTCTCTAAGCTGGCAACAAAGTAAAAGTCTATCAGAAATTAGCTTAAAACTCAGACCAAGATTTGGGTTGTCCCTAGCACAATCAACAAAGAATTTAAAAAATGAAAAGCAACAAAGGAGAAGGAACCTAACAGTAAAACTAACCTAAAACAAAAGTTACAAATATCCCTAAGCAATTAGCTGCAATATTTTTCTTCAAGGATTATATGAATTAATATCTGAATTCATGCATTACATCCTGATAAACCTCAAATATTTCAACTTAGATTATCCAAGACCTTTCTCGGCATGAGCAGAATCTTGGGCACTCCAGCTGCGTGCCTTAGGTTTGCAGCCAGCAGTCTAAAAAGCATCTAGCAGTAGGCTGGAATGAAGGAAGAAGGGATGAGCAAATTAGCAGAGCTGGATGCAGCCGTCTTTCACTCAGCTGATAGAATGATGTCAAAGAAATGCTTGAGTTTAGGGCTTTGTTACTTTCTCTGAGCTGCCTGCCTCACTCCATAGCTATCCTTGCAGTATCTTCCTTTCCCTGCTTGGTGTAATTGTACTAAACTTTTATGAGCCTACTGTATGTGTCAAAATTGTGGCATAGACAATTTATTGCTATTGGTTCTACTGAACAGTACCATTCGGAAGTAACATCTTTCCTTCTCTGTGGAATAGGTTTCCATAGCTCAAGTTTACTGATTTTCAAAGAACCAGCACTTGCTTGACTATGAACACCAAGGGAAGTTTTGTTGGTTTTTTTCTTTTCTTGAAAGATTGGAGGAATAAAATAGAAAATTATCCAGTGTCAGTAGCATAGACAGTACTACCATTATTCTGTTTGTTTTAAATGCATATGTCCCAAGGCTATGCACAATACATGAGCACAATATAAGAAAGCATTTGGAAGAAAAAAAATGTAAATACAGTCAATTGATTTGATTATTGTATATGACTAACTCATCTTTGATTTTGTCTATATCATTGTTCTTTAAGTCTAATGTTTGGGGGTTTTCCACTAAAGCATATTTCAATACAACAAGCAAAGTATAATATCATGTTCTTTATATGCATACACACACACCCCAGTAATTCACTAATGTTGCAGAGTTAAACACTCATAAGTCGCAAGCTAGCAAATTCAGATTACCCATGGCAGTATGTTATAATACTCTAATTATCCTTACACAGCAACATCAGAAAAAGCAGTGTCAACATAAATGACACCCTGTCAACATAGCTGCTCACACAGATCAGCATCAGCTGCCACACAGCACCTCTCAGTCTCTTAAACTTGTGCGATTTCACCACACTCAACATCCTCCTCCTTCAACTTTACTAGGCAACCAATTCTCAACCTTTCTCCTTTTTTCTTTTTCATAGCACCCTGTACCTCTGAGGAAAAAAAAAAAAGGGAAAAAGAAAAAAAAGCACCGTAAAAGCCTCTCAGCTTAACAGATCCCCTTTTTAACTCATGACTAACAGATTGCCTAATTTTCTCCAGGTGAGTGTTATCTTTCATAGTTCAAGCTAACCAGACTATAAAGCTCTCAGAAGCATTATGTGCTTTTGAAGGTTGAGAATTTGTCCCCATGGCGTGTTACATGAAAGAATAAAGTACTAACTTTCTGGAGAATCTCAGTCTGAAAGTTCAGACAAGAATTCAGAAAGCAGAAGCCAACTAACAAAGTTGTGTGGAAGTCAAGTATTGCAGTGATTGAGACCTCATGAGCAAGATGATTTGATTCCCTGTCTCAGACAGGTTCTGAGGTTACTCAGAACTCAGACAGCAGAGGTTACTCTTGTCAATATGGGTCTATATTCTCAACAAAATCCAGGGGTTTCAACAGCCTGTGAAAGGGTGGAAAAAGTTTAGAATTTTGCCAGTTGAAACGTTTGCATTTAGTCTGGAAATGTTTACAGGCAGAGAGTTTCCTACTTTAGCATCATGCCCAGACTGCTGAATTTACACAAATACTTTCTTCTCTCTTTGCTGTGAGAATCCTCTGTAGTATTTAGGCATCATTCTCATGTTCCTTGATGCTTGAAAAAGATCCTCACCCTCACGTGAAATACAGCTCTACACTTGGTGTACAACAGTTGCTACACAATCATACTAAGATTTATAATTGAAAGTGCTCTGGCTCTGCTGGTGAATATGTCAACAGTGGGGACCAGACTTTCTTTTTAATGAGAGCCTTTTTAATGAATAATTGTTAAATATTCAGACTATTTTGAAATTGTTTCTATTGCATCTTTTAAAATATCTCTTTCCTGATATTTCTAGAGATGCATTTTATATCCAAAGTTTTAAACCTACTTAAATGCACTTTTTTTCTCTCATTCTGTTCTTCAGCAGCTGTCTAGTCTTTTCTTCTTTTCCCCTGATCTCTGTTCATCCTCAGTTCCCTTTAAAGATTACTTTTTTTTTGTCCCCTGTGTTCTGCCTCTCATTTATATTTCTTCCTGGCCTTAATTGCAGGGCTTATTTCCCTAATCAGGTTCTTTTCTGTGCAGCTTTGAGACTTTTTTTATGTCATTCTTCACTGTTGGCTTCTCTGCGTCAGCTTTGCCTGTGACTGGTAACTTCACACTAGTTCCAGCTCAGAAGTAGAAGAGACACAACACAAAGGGCTGGATCCTCAGGATCCCAATCTCTTTGTACTGCCATTCAGACACAAAAGAAATTGTAAAGCTGGCTGAAAACAACTTGTCCCTTGTGCAGGGAAATCTACAAGTACTGTATGACAGAAGACTCTCAAAGTCTGCCAGAGATACTGAGGAGACCACAAGTTGTCACACACAGATCTATCTTTTAGTAGAGGCACATGGAAAACAGATTAAAATCTGGGATAACAACATAACTATGGAAAGACATAATACCATCCACCCTTACTGTACAACTGACCTAAATATAGGTGATTTTTCTTGCTAAAGAACTTTTTATTTGGGGTTCACTGTTACAATTTCTAAAACCTGGCTGCACTGTAATCAGTACTGTACTAACACAATAAAAAAGCAACACTAAAATGTATGGCAGCCAGGAGTCTTGGGACAGCAACAGCCTGGTTATTTTCATGTACTTTGGAGTTACTGTGATTTAAGGAGGAATTAGAAGGTGGTAACTTCTAAAAGCCTACCATAAGTTTCTCCTAAACATGAGGGATAGCATGTGCTCTGACAGTGTCTCCAACAGTACCTCGGAGACTCAGCTCTGCAGGTTTGTTGACTCAAGAACTGTGCTGCCAAAGGCACTTAGGAAAATCTCACTTTTTATTAAGAGCAATATTGCAATTGGATCACAAAAGCTCCACTCAGGATTCAAGCCTTTGGGCTTTAGAAACAGCCAAAGGAGTTTGCAGTCCAAAGAAAAACGTACACAAAAAGAAGAGTGAGTGGAATACAATATAAAGACAAAGTGATGATGGAATCACAGTTTATTATTTTTACTTTTATTTCACACATCCACTTATCCACCCACATATACACTTTACACCAAAAGATAAGCGGTCTATCTATTTCAGCACGCTTCTGATGTGTCCGGGAGTAAAGTAGTAATTGTGGCCATAATCTCTTGTGTCTCATAGAGAACCAGCATATCACCCTCCTGCAGTACAATACAGGCTGGGGAGCAACCCCTCCTGCCCACATCCAGTAAGTCACATTTGGGAGTGGTTGGAAGTGTTTGTCTGGGAGGAGGGTACTTGCCCGCATACCTTAATGCAATCTTCTCCCTAATTTGCCATATCTCTTTGTAATTCCTTTTGGAATTCTTATTTTCCAGTTACTCTGCATTTCATACCAAATGTGGGGGGTTTGGATTACATGATGATAGGTTAATTAACTTGGGTACTTCCATACCAGGCAGCTTTTATCCCTCATCTTCTATACACAGTCACAGTGCAGAGAAGAGAAACAGGCATTAACAAGGGCCAAATAAAATCATTTATCTGAAATAGGAGAAGCATCTCAAAGGTACAAAGTTTTTCTGGTACCTATATCTTTGCCTCATTATTCCCAACTTTTTAGCTCTCCTTAGACAGAAATTATTACAATTTTAATATTAGCACACTAAGGCAGTTCCTACAAATTTGAATAACCACAGAGTTATAGAATAATGGAGACTGGGAGAGACATCTGGGCTGTCAACACCCCACTCTAATGGGGACTAACTTTACAGTTAGATCAGGCTATTCAGGACTTTCTCCAGTTAATTTTGAGCATCTTTCAGAGCAAGCTCCCCAACATCTCTGTGAAACTTATTCCACTGCTTAACCACTTTTATTGTGGATTTTTTGCTTTTGTCCTGTCGCAGGCCACCACTGAGAGTCTGGCTTTGTCTTCTGTATCCCCTGCCATCAGGTATTTACACACACTGATAAGATCCCCCCCTGAGTCTTCTCTTCTTCAGGCTAAACAGCCCCAGCTCTTTCAGCTTCTCCTTGTATGACAGATGATCCAGTCCCTAAATAATCTTCTTGGACCATCATTGGACTCGCCCAGTAAGTCCATGTATCCCTTGCACTGCAGAGCCCAGAACTGGACACAGCACCCAGATTTGGCCTCACCAGTGCTGAGGAGAGAGAAAGAGTCGCCACTTTTCAACACCCTGGTGACATTTTTCCTAAGTCAGCCTAGGATGTTGTCAATCTTTTTTTGCTACAAGGACACTCATGGGCTGGCTCATGGTCAACTTGTTGTTCAGCAGGACCCCCATATCCTTTTCTGCCAAGCTGCTTTCCAGCTTGTTGGCCCCCAGCATGTATGGGTACATGGTCTTATTCATCCCAGGATTTTGCATCTCCCTTGATGAAGTTCATGAGGTTCCTGTCTACTTAATTCTGCAGCCTGTAAAATTCCCTCTGAACAGCAGCACAACCACCTGGCACATGAAATACTCCTCCCAGTTTTGTATGATCTGTAAACTTGCTCAGAGTGGCCTCTGTCCCAGAATCCAGGTCATTAATGAAGATGTTAAACAGTATCGGACCTGATATTTACCCCTGCAGTACACCACTAGTGACTGGTTGTCATTTGGAATTCATACCGCTGATCACAACTCTTTCAGCCCAGCAATTCAGCTAATTTTTAATCCAACTCACTGTCCACTTACATGGCCTGTACTTATCAGTCTGTCTATGAGGATATTATGGGAGACAGTGTTAAAAGCCTTGCTGAAGTCAGGATAGCCAACATCCATTGCTCTACCCTCACCCATCAAGCCATTTGTCTTAGCATAGAAAGTTATCAGTTTGGTTAAGCATGATTTCCCCTTCATAAATCCATGCTGACTACTCCTGATCAACTTATTGTTGTCCATGTATTTTGAAATGGTTTCCAGCAGAACTTCCACCATTACCTTCCCAGAGATTGAGGTGAGGCTGACTGGCCTGTAGTTCCCTGGATCCTCCTTCTCGCCCTTCTTAAAGATAGGACATTCACTCTCTTCCTCAGCACTTATGGGCACATCCTATCAGGTCCCACGGACTTGTGTATATTCAGTTTATTTAAATGTTCCCTGACCTGATCCTCCTGTACTGAGGGTAAGTCTTCCATGGTCCATACTCCCCTGGGATGCCTGAAGACTGCTCTTCCCAGAAGACAGAGGTCAAGAAGGCATTAATTATTTCAGCTTTTTCTGTCCTTTGTCATGAGATCCCCTGCCCTATTCAGCAGCAGACCAACATTTTCCTTAGTCTTGCTTTTGCTGCTGATATACTTGTAGAAACCTTTATTGTTTCCCTTCATGTCCATTGGCAGATTCAATTCCAGGTGGGCTTTGCTTTCCTAACCATGTCCAAACATGTTCAGACCGTATGTCTATATTCTTCCCAGGTCATTTATTTCCCTTTCCACTTCTTGTACACTTACTTTTTACATCTGAGCTTTGTCAGGAGCTCCTTGCTTATGTATGCAGGCCTTTTGCTATTTTTGCTTCATTTCCTGCTCATTGGCCTCAACCATTCTTGAGCTTGGAAGAGGTGATCCTTGAAAATCAACCCGTTCTCCTAGAGCCCTCTTCTCTCTGGAAACATATCTCACAGGATTCTTTGAAGCAGATTCCTGAACACGTCAAAGTCTGCTCTCCTGAAGTCCAGGGTTATGATCATGCATTCTGCTTTGTTCACTGCTCTCGTGATCCTGAACACCATCACCTCATGGTCACCGCAACCAAGACTACCCCTGAATTTGACATCCCCAAACAGGTTCTTCCTTCATTATAAAAATCAGGTCCAGCAGAGCATCAGCCCTCATCAGGTTCTCAATCACATGTCAGGAAGCTCTTTTTAATGCACTCCAGAAACCTCATGGGTATGTCCTGCTGTGTTGCCCCTCTAGCAGATATTGTGATTGTCAAAGTCCCTCATGAGGTGCAGGGCCTATGAACGTGAAGCTTACTCTAGCTATCCGAAGTTGGCCTTATCTACTTGTTCTCCCTGATCAGGCAGTCTGTAGCAGACACTCAAAAATTATCCCTGTTGGTCAGCTTGCTAATCCTGACCCATAAATTCTCAGTTCACTCATCACCCATCCCAAGGCAGAGCTGTATGCATTCCCACTGCTCTCACATAAAGAGCAACTCCCCCTCTCTTCCTACCCCAGTTTATCTTTCCTAAAGAGCCTGTATCCATCTATTGCAGCAATCCAGTCATGAGCTATACCACCATATGCCTGTGAACCCAATGACACTGTAGCCCTGCAACTTCACACAGACCTCTAATTTCTCCTGTTTGTTCCTCATGTTGTGTACACCAGTGTACAGGCATTTAGTCATGCTCATCTCCCAGAAAAGGTATGAGAGCTTTCCCCAGCATTCTGTCCGGTATGCACTGATCTGTGCATTGTGGGGTTACCCCACTTCAGCCCTGTTATGTTGATTACAAATGCTTTATACCGCTCTACACACTCTGCATGCTTAACGTATCTACCACTTCCTCACTTGACTTTTGGTCATCCTCTTTCTCCCCATCATTCCTAGTTTAAAGCTCTTTTTATCAGGTTGACCAGTCTGTTAGCAAATATGCATTTGTCCCACTTAGTCAAGTGGATCCCATGTCCTCCAAGCAGTCCATGATCCTCAAAGATTGTCCCATGGTCACAGGCACCAAAACCCTGTTGTTGACACCAGCTGTGCAATTGTTGACCTGCAGGATCCATCTGCTCCTCCTTAAGCCTTTTCCTGTCACTGGCAAGACTACCTGGGCTCCTCATGGCCTTGATCACTGTCCCCAGAGCCATGTAATCACACAATACTTTCCATATCTTTCCTGGCAGTATTGTTGGTGCCCACATGGAAGGATGGCAGGGGGTAAGAGTCTGAGGGCCTGTGAGGGACTGAAAGAGTTAATGTCTCAAACATTGTGGTGAGGCAAGTTCTGCTTAACCAGGAACTCTGCATAACAAAGCAAGGAATCCCAGGTGAAAAGAAGCCTATCAGCACCCATCAGCAACAGGAGGGGGAGGGTGTGCTGGAGTGTGCACAGCTCCCTGTTCCGATATGCTGTTCTGATGTGCTGAGCAGGACAGCTCACCATGCAGGGAAGGGGAAGTTACTCCCCAAAGGACCCCCAAGCCCAAAGGCTCACAAACTGCTCATGAGACCTAATTAGCCTAATAAGTTTGAGTGCCCGCCTGAAGGAGGGGCAAGGATGATAAAAGGACACAAACTGAAGCCCCATGGGCACAAGCCCACCGGAACAGGACCCCTTGGCTGACCGAACCAACGCTGGACCCAGGACCGGTGAAATCTTTCTCTTCTCTCACTCCCCCCTGCCCCCTCTCTTTTCCATAATGCCTACACCTTATCCCTTTAGACATAAACTGTTGACCAAGACTGGGACTAGGAGTGGATCCAGCTGCCCCTGGGCTCCTCTCTGAGAAGGAGTCTAGAAAGCAAGGAGGTCCACTCTGAACCTCATGACTCAACAGGAGGGCTCTCTTATTGGCTTCCTTGAACTGATTCCCAAATAAGCAAGGCCTGTAGTATATGTTTGATGGTGTATGGTTAGCACATGTTACACAGCTTACTGACATGGTTTCATGGCAATTCTTGTTGTGAGCAAATAAAAGTTGAATTTTGTGAGTTAAAGGATCCCTGGTGTCCATTCACCTTAATCCTGACCTGGGAATCAGCAAACCTGAACCATTGTCCTGAGAAATTGGGACATAACAAGGCCAAACAAGCCTTTCAACAACATCCCAGATATAAGTCCTAGCAAGCAGTAAATGTCCCCAGAAAACTGGTAAGGTTGTCAGATGGGGGCATCTGTGCCCCGAGAAAGGATTCTTCTGCTGCTAACACTCACTGCTTCCTTTCACTGCTCCTCCGTGGCTGAAGCTCAGACAGCAGGGATACTTCATTTGATAGAGCTCCCACACCCTCATCTGTTAGGAGGCAACAGAATCTTTTCCATAGTTGCAAATCTTTAGGTGGAGCAGGAACAATTCTGGTGCCAGAAGTCACTGGCTTTCAGCCTTCAGCTTTCAGATGCTGTCTGCCCCTCCCTTGGTATGGTTAGAGGTTCAGGCTCTTAAAGCTGCAGGGTCTCAGAGAAGATCTGGTCAGCCTCTTTCTCGTCAACTCTGGATCTGCACAATCTGCTGAAGTGCTCCCACAGCTCTTTTTCTGGCAACACAGATCCTCAATAACTGCACACTCCATGCAGGCTAGAAGACCATCCCCTGGTCCTATTCTGCAGGTGATAATCAGCCAATCTCCAGCCTGCACAGGGTTATTCCGGACCATCTGGTCTTTCAAAGGCTCGGCATCAGCTATGTAAAATCTTCCTGTCATTTGGTTCAAAAGTCTCTTCAACTCTTTAAGCAGATCTGGAAGTCACTGAAGGCATATTCTGATAGATCACTTCTTTTCATAAATAGTTTCTTACAGAATTTGTTTAGCCACTGGAAAAGAACTCTACCTGTGGCAGAACTACCTGTAAAATATTTGAAGTCCAGATTCCATCTACAGGCCTGACTGACAACACATTTACTTCAATGAGTGCTATACTTGTGAACCCACTGCCTCCCACTATTTTTCTCTGAGAAGGTAAAAATAGAGATTTAGTGTCTTCACATTATGTTTCTGTCTTCCAAGAAAAGTCAAATACAATACACAGTAGGTACACTATGTGACATTATTGTAAAAGAGCATCAGTTTTCAACTGTTTCAGCATAGGTGTTCAGAATTGAGAGAGTGATTTTGAAAACTTCATAATAATGCAGTGAGAGCTAGGAGAATTGCTTATATGCATGCTTACTGTAGTTTTATGGTGGTTTGAATGCTTTTGAGTAACATACCCAATTTATAGTTACCGGTGTCAATTAAGAGTTGTAGTTACAATTCAGTGAGTGAATACCCCAAAGTCATTGTAGCCTGAATATAATCTTATATTGGTCCCTGTGACATTGAACCAGAGACACACATATTAGAAATTTTCTAAAGGACAGAAAAAGAATGTAAGCACATTATGAAAATGGTCAAAAAAAATCATTTGAACTAATGATTAAAATAAAAATCAAGAAATGTCAACAAAATGTTTTACTAAAATCTGAACATCCTCCATTTATTGTTTCATCTTTAATTTCTGCAGTACAAACAAAGAAGTCAAGTTTATCTTTCTGACTTAATCTGATCTTTAAAGATCCGTATTTTTTACTGTTAACTAATGTGTTGCCCTTTTTGTGCATAGAGGATCATGCATTTCACTAGCAAGAAAAGATAGGTTTGCTATTTGTTAACTCCCAGAAGTACCCTTTTACCTATTCTTATTTTTGAAGCATATTAAACTTCTTCAATCTTTAAAAAAAAAAAACAAAAACAAAACACAGAGAGAGAGAGAGATCATTTTAGTTATTATCTAATTGTCTATTTCATATATCATCTATGGAATATTTTTTCTGTCCATGTTTGCTCTCACTTTTCCCACATTTCTTTTTATGATGGGAATGATAATATTATTTTCTAGTCATCTGTATTGGGTTTTTTTTACTTTATTTCTCCACTTAGAACTGATTTTTGGAGTAAAGAAACTTTTTTAGTATATACTTAGGGTCTTCCCCTCATCCCAGTTCTTTCCCCTCATCCTTTCTGCTAATTAATTTCTACTAATTAAGAGTATGTGTAGAAACCGTTTTTTCCAAATACAGCATGCCTAACACTGGAACAGGGGAGCTTCTAGATATATACTACATTTCAAAACTGTATGTATTTTAATTAGCTAAGTATCAACAATACTTAAATATGAAAAATCTTTTCCTAATAATATTTATAATTTCATTTGATCTAGGCTCTTGCTTCCACAGATGCCTTGCTACTAAATATGTATACCAGCATAAAAATTTCCAACAATTTAAGTGATTTTTAAACTTACACCGAGATAAAATGGAGAAAATTCCATCCAACTTAAATTGATCAGTTTATGCCCTGAAGCATAAGAATTAATCATTCTTATTTTACTGTAGTGAGCAGAATTGCAGATGCTATTCTTATTAACACAAGTGATTCTTGCTTTTTTTTTTAATCTCGACAATCTAATTTGCTCTATCTAGTTTGTTCTCTTCAAGTAAATCCTCTGATTGATAATGCTTCAAAAGTAGAATGGGTTTTCTTATAAACTTAGTATTGCTTTTCTTCCAGTACTTTATCCTGTTCTTGTGAAGATAGACAAATCATTCCTCAAACCTCCCAGAAACATTCAAGAGTGGAACAGATTGAGTCATGTATTAGAACTGATAACTAAGAAAAAAAATCAGTGTAATTAAAGGAAGAAATTAGAGAGGTTTTGAATGGGCTTTTTTTTCATGCATTTAATCATGAGAGATCATCAGAAATTCTCCTCTTTCAGCTAAGTACTGTAAGTACCTGACCCAGGACCTCACTATCTGTAAAAGTCTGATTGGAAATATTCTGAACTATGGGGAGAAATCATTTGAATAACTAAAGAAAATGTTATTACATTCTGTAATCCAATAACGCACATCAAAGTTATTAACACTACACTCTTAACACTGATTGAAGTTCACCTAAATATCAATCCATTTTCAATTCAGATTAAAATGAATTTGGAAAATAATTTTTGCAGAAATAGAAAGGAACATGACCTTGTGCTGACTAAGCTGGAAACTAGAAAGTATATCAGTTCCTCTTCATTATTTTCAGCAAGGGAAATAGTTGTCTTTGAGAAACCCTAATTTAAAGAGGGCCTTTTACATGATGAAAACAAGAGTTGCTCTCATTTTTTAGCATACCTTTCCCTACAACAGAAATAAAACAACCTTAAATTTTCTATATAAAGGACAAAAAAAGTTATTTTGAACATTTTAGATTAGAAAACCATCTTCCATTGCTTTCATGCTCACAGTGCAGAAGGTTAAATTAATCTACTGACTTCTATAGATGCATTGTAATCCAGCACCTGGCCCTCAGATAACTCCATGCCAAAAATATATCCTAAAAGAGCACCATTCAGGCTCTTATCTCGGTCATCTTCTTTCTCTTAGTCCTTCATCATCCATGAAATATTCATTTTCTCTAATACAGAAGGTGCGTTTTCTGTGTTGACAAAATGCAGCTCCTTAAGAGTACCTGTTTTACTACAGTTGTTCATTTCAAGCCCAGTAATGTGACAGCAGGACTACTTAACCCCATAGAAATAGCAGCTAGAGAAAGAATATTAAGTTAAGATTTCAGTAAAAACTGTTGTTTTGCAGAGAACATTCTTGGAACCTGATTCGATATTAAAGTTTGATGTAAGCTGAGGTCCCAAAAAGATCTAGGGCTGATAGAAATAATCCAGTCTAAATTTTGTCATTGGACTATAATAGCAATATATGACTTCTCAAAAACTCATGATGAAAGGAGACAGTTACCCACTTGACATCCTTAACATCAATGAGACCAATCTGAAACATGCTAATTGGAAGCATTTCGAGCAAAAAAAGGTCTGCTCTGGCATTGGTGATAACAAGCATGTAGGGTGAAGAGCCCTCACCATGGCATGCTTCATGGAAATTCACTCCACTGACTGAAAATCTACTCCAATGGATATAGCACATACCCAGATTCCAAAATAGGACTGTTAGCAACATGCAACAGTCACATAGTGCTTTGAGCAAACAAAACAATATAGTGACAAGGAAAAGATAGCCATCTGATTTCAAAGACAAAAATTGCAAACCATAACATGATGACTAATGAAGGGAAGGAACAGAGAAAGAATCTGAAGTTTACCAGAGTTGAGGAAGAGCCATGGAAATATACTTGGTGTCTGAAGCAGCTTTTTCACAAGTTACCTACAAAATTTGCACAGAGGGACATGGATCTCACTCAATCTCTGGAAAAAAAAATTAAGATAAAAAAGTAAAACTTGGGAAGTTTCTAAAAAATCTTACATACGTGAAGAAACCTACACTATTAGGCCACAATCCTTGTGCTGGCAATATAAAAAAAAGAAAGAAAAAACCAACTTGTGAAAGATCAGTGAAATAGAAGTCAATACAGAAAATGGAGAACAAAAAAAAGAGAAATTCTGATTTGAATTGAAAAGCACATTTTAAGTCTCTATCAGAGGGAAAAGAAACTGAAAGCAAACTGCAACCACAGAAAAAAAGAGTAGTGCATGAGGCAGTGTGATTCAGCATTTCTAGCAGCCAATATTACTAATGACACCTAAAGCTAGACAAAGAGTTTTGTAAGGCTAAACAGAAAACCAAATGGGGTGGATGTGTATGCAGGATGTGAAAAGCTGCTGCACATTTTTTCTACTATTTTACAGTGCCATAGTTTGAGTGATCACACCAGCAAAATGCTTGAATGTTATTCTAGATGAGCAATATCTAAACATTCTAGATAATCAGTCTAGATGAGTTAAATGCTGCAATACTAAGCAACACTTTCATAAAACCCCAAATAATTTGTAAAAATAGCTTGCCACACCTGGCTTAAACTCGGTCATGACAAAAAAAATGCCCTTGAAATCCAAGGACAACCAATGTTACTTTAGAAAATCATTGGGAAGTTATGTTAATTAACCTTTCTAAGTCTACAAAGCCAAAAGTAATAGCAAAGACCAGAGAGGCCTCACAACATTGAAGCTTCAGGAATATTTAGGAGAGAAGGCGATACAACACCAGAGCAGAATAAGAATGCTCAAAAGGTAATGCTAGTGGAAAAAAGAGAAAAATGATGGCTTTTGAAAACAAATTAGTCAAAAAATTATGGACACTTGGTGAAAACACCTCCACTACCTATGAAAAGGAAAATCACCTGTTCCATTACTATCAGAAGAAAATATTGCATGTCTGTGGGACAGCTATTCAGACCTATATCCTAAATCTCACACAAGTCTGTCAAAAAGAAAATTGTACAGAAATGTGGATACTCATTAGAAAACTAATTACAAACCTTAGCATGGAGAAAGGCATATTTGATCTCTACACCATAAAGCATGTGGTAATGGCAGCAAGTGCCAGAGAGGAAAGGAACAGATTCATTTTCATCCCTTAGAGCATTACTGACACAGGCAAACAGCAAGAATGAACAAGGAAATAAAGCAATTCTACAGTTTCTGTTGTTCAACCATATTAATTGCCATGTCCAAGCTGGAGTTAGTGTGAACAGTACAATGAAATCACAGCTGATTAACAGCCTGTATTTTAACTTCTGTATGACAGTCTGTTTAACGCAGGATTTTCATTACACAGAATGTTCTCCTTACACAGGGTAAGAGTACATATGCATTTTAGTTTAATAAATATTGAACAAGTCACTTGTAAAATAAAATGACAATTTAAGTTCAGTTCAAATTCTCTAGAAAACTTCTTATAGATCTTCAACTTCATGGTAGCCTCTTATTTATATTAAAATAGATTGGACAAGCTTGAATCAAACCCAGTTCAGAATACAATCCCAAAATCTGTTTGTTGTGGCAGAACAAAAAAGCCTAATGTGAACATACTATATTTAATCTAAGTCTTTCCAATTTAAAAGTTAACCATTAAAGCATGTTGTATATGAAAACACAAATTATAATAAATATATCTCTGTATAAATATATGTATAAATGTATAACACACACATGAAATCAGAAATTTCAAGCCTACATAAAAAGCAATAATCTCAAGCCATAGATACATCCATAAAAGAAAACAAATACTAATGAAACTTTGCTTCTAACATTTGCTGTTCCTCAGAAATCCTCCTGTGGCATTTTTATTTTAAATATGAGTTCCCTGCTACAGGCATATATACAAGACCCAATTTGTTCTTACAATCTTTATTAAATCAAGGAGTCAAGAGACATTAATGTCCTGAAGAGGTAAATGGTAAATTCCCATCTGAAGAGTCAGGAAAAATGCATTTTCTGTATTAGGTTGACACAACTGAATATATCCCAGCTTTTGAAAGGTACCACACTAAAGTTCTTTATCAATCCAGATCACAACAGAAATATGGTCTCAGCCTGGGCTGGGATTAAGCCCTTATGTAGATGAAAAGATCATTCAAATTGTACCCATCCCTAATTCTTGGCCTGCACTTGGAGAGAAGTATGACAATGGAGCCAGTTAGTACCATTTGTGGTGGGGATATGAAACGGCTGTAGTTCTGAAGCTCACTTCACCTCATTTGTTCTCCAAGCTTTCAGAAAAGAAGGACTTTATTCTTTCATCGCTGGCTTTCATTCTAGGTCCAGCTGGATTGGAGTCAAGACTGTCTGTGAGGAAGTTGAGTACTTCAAAATATGCAAAATCAAGTCAAGAAACTTCAGGCAAATCTTCCTTTATTCTTCATGTACAAGTAACCAGAAATATTCCGATGAGCTATAGATGTCTTGCTTCCAGACAAAGATAGACAAATAAGAGAAAAGGCAGCAAATAATATTCATCCAGTCATTGCCAGTCTGTTATAGCTGGATCAAATTTTTTTGTCCTAAGGAAGAGTCTTTTCACTTCCTTCAAACAAATACCCTGCTTACAGTGCAATTATTTTCTTTTACTTTAAATTTGGGCAGGCGCAGCAATAAGATAACTCATTTCATGTTTTGTGGCTGGAAGAAATGGGGTAAATTCTGAAGTATATCCTAGGTATAGTACTTAAGCAGGAGATGGGAGAAGGATGTTAGAAAAGCACAGCTATTGGGAATACAAAGCATTCTTCAAATAAATGTCCTTGAAAGAAAGATGCATACCACTTGATGTACACAGCGAGCTCAGTCTACAGAGTGGGACCTCCCCACAAATACAACTTTAGAAACCATGCCCTAGATGAGCCATACAAAAAGCTAACAATTAAAACAATTCTGTACATTTTTAGTAGTCTCTTCAATAGCTGTTTGTATGTGGTAACTTATGAAAATGGGGTTTAAGAAGGTATTTAAAATCATGCAATTGTTGTGGTTAAGTTGTAAAAAGAATCAGCAATGTGAATATAAAAAAAATATATAAATGTATTTCTAGAATATTCCTGCAGTGAAATCCATGAAGACTAACCACTTCTCGGATAACTCCTCTCAGCAGCTTTCTTTTGCCAGCTGTCACCAGCAAATATCTATAAACAGGATGTTTTTATTGTGAAGTAAGAATTTCTACACAAAATTAATATTACTATCTTTTCAGACATCTAATGTGGGTCACAAGCACGTTCAACAGAGTCTGAGTCCTTGTTACTTTTTTCTTTTGTGGAGAAAGCTGCTTTCAAGCTACAAGAGATTTATGCGATGACAGTGGCTGTGAGATTAAGATTGCTTGCTGCTTAAAAGTTACTGGCACCCTACCGTGTCACTAAGGGTCTGTTTCCAAAATATTGATCATTTAGTCCTGAATTCCTCTAATGGCATGCAAGTCTCCTATCATTTAAAAGTCTATTTAGCAGTGCTGCAGAATACTTTCTTCTACAAGATGAAATCAGTTTATTCAATGACTTTCTCATCTAGTGAATTCTGAATGCCATTTTAAGAATTAAACCACTTTGTCTTAAACATTTTGATATTCATAATTCTTCTCAGGACCATCTCTGTCCTGTCCTATGCACCATCCACTTTCAGGCACCCCTTCATCTTTTTCTTTTCATCAAGTATTTCTGTGTCTTTGGCAGCTCCAAGTCATTTCTCAAGCAAAGTGTATGTCTAACAGTCATTTTGGCAGAAAAATGTGGATATAGCCATTATGTTGAACCATGCTCTTGTCACTATGGTTGTATTCAGACTCTCTCCTGGCCCTCAGAATCCATCAAATCTCTCTCAAGTGCTCCAAGAATCACAGTCTGGCACTCAGCTGCAAGCCCACAGAAAATATTGGCATAATGTCATCATCATCTCTGTAACGCTCTGCTTAAATAATTTTTTTATTTAACGGGGAGCGTCCTATATCTATGACACTACGTCAGCTTAATTCACCAGCTCTAAGTTACAATAGGGATGGTTGCAAATCCATTGGTATATTTGCAAACTGAAAGGCGCTAAGACTGTTCACAAATTGTTAGCTACTATTTAATCTAAGATCTCTTACCTAGCAACAAATATTTTAAGTATTACTTCTACAAATTTAAATAGTACAATTTTAAGTCTTCCTAATTTTAGGAAGTGCCTGGCATGCTTTTTGCTGCTAATTTAATCCAATAAAATTCATCAAGCCTCATGGCTACTTAAGGATTTCTTTAATTCCATGTGGGAATGGAGAGACAGTGTTCCCTACAGAAATACTGAACTAAGTCTGAATTAGTTTTATTTTTAATGTTTTTAATTTTAAAGTATTTTAGAATTTAGTCATTATTTTTATTATAAAAAGGTCATAGCAAATTGGTGTTAGCATTTTGATTACTTTAACATGAATAAATGTTAACAGTTAGTCAGCTGAAAAACATTCCAGTAAACTCACAGTGGACTTCATTGAACTGGCTTGTTTTACGTCTTTTATCCTGTTTGAAATTTTGTCAAATATGTATGTTCCAGGGGAATGTTTTAATCTCAATGCAATAGATTTTTCAGTAGAGCAACGTTCTGCCAGTTCTACAAGTAACAAAGACTGTTCTCATACCTCCGATCCCCATTCCAGAAATTACTCTTAACAGCTTTTAGCTAGGACTTCTGGAAACAGCTCACAGTCCCTAAAGTCACTTGCACAGAAGTGTTTTATCTGGGATTAAGGAAAGAAATTAGCATGACTGCTACAAAACACAGGTGCTTGACTTTTGTGACTAATGAGGTAATCACAGCGTTCTGGTCACCCACTGTTATCTCTTAATTTTTAGCTCCTACAATTTTTTAGTATTTTACAAGATCTGTGGAGATTACCTACAGATTCTAAAAGCTGTTCTTTTGATTAAATTAGTTGCAATCAAGTTCAGTGCCTTCTGTCATATAAACTTTGTTCTAAATGGTTTTTTGGTTGTTGATATTCCTTGTGCTTCTTAAGAGAATTACAAAAAAATTGGCTCCATTATTATCTTTAGCCTGGGCATCAGGGTTCTCAGAATTAACATTAATCAGAATTTATGAACCCTGCCATTCAGATGTAAGGTCCTTCTGGATTTAGATCTAAAATACAATTAAATGAAAATCCCTTCATTATTTCGTAGCTAGAGAGTCACAAGAAAGATGAGTATGTATCCTCTATTGCCCAGAAATTTATCGACAGAATTTGATAAATAAGGTGAGTTGTTCTGCTTGCACTTAGACCCCTTTAAACCAGCCAGCAAGTGGTAATTTTTTTGGTTGATGGGTGCATTTTTATGAGTTACGATGTACTATTATTCTGACACTTTAGATAAGGTGTTTTAGAAAGTGGAAGAAATAAGTGCTGTAGAATTTTCATTAGAATTACAGTACACAATTCTGTAATGTCTTTCTTTCTAGCATGTACTGCCACTGTATAGAAATGGAAGTATGTTAATTTCCCTCAAAGACAAGGTCAGTGATTAGTGCTCCTTTAACCTTCTACTCTGTCCCATTCCCAACACAACGGATTAAAACAGTCTGTGGAACAGAGAAGTTGTTCTTGGCAGCTGTTGGGGGGGGGGGATTCCATTCACTCTAAACTTTCAGTTCAGCTCTTAAAGAAAGTTTAATGCAAAACTGAAAGAGCTCTAAAAGATTTATCAGCAAAAGATTTATGAACTACACCTTAGACTGAATTGGACTTCAAGAATTACTAAATCCTTCACCAGTTCACTAATTCCTACACTGTTTCCATCCACAGAATTCCATATCAGCAAAATCAAATATTTCCATCTCCAAAGTTAGCACCTGCCGAGCAGAATTTCTCTCACATAGCTAGTCTCAAATCCATTTTAAGGCATTTAAAGTAAAACTAGGGTTAGATCATCACTCAAATCAGAAGGATATGTTCCTTTTTCCACAAAAGTTCTTGTAGCTCCCTAGTTCTCTTTTTCACCTTTCAAGGTGATCCTGACACCTCAAGACACTTACATCCTGAAAGGTTAATTCCACCAACCCTAGCTGTCTGAAGAAAACATCTTCCATCAGACTATAGTCCATTTTTCCTTCTCACACAAGTCTGGAAAAGGTTAACATTAATTAGTTAAACAATCACATTAACAATTGGGGTGGGGGCAGGGATTGCCTTGTCAGGTGTAAAAATGTTCTAACAATAACTATCTCCCTGTTTCCCACACTGCAGTAACAGTTTTCACTGACAAGCTTGCCAAAATTTTTTGATAGAAAAACTCTTATTTTCTCACTTAAACAAGCATTTACCAGTCTTATCTTCAGCCTAATATAATGGTCCATTTTCTTTCACCTCCTGTACCTACAGCCCCTTGGTCTGAAAGGTTTTTGAAGCTGTCAGTGGTCTCACACAAATGTAAAGGACCAATTTGCTCTTCCCCAAGAAACAAAAATTAAATATACGTTTGTGATGGGTGGTTTCAAGGATTAATCCAGAAAAGTAGTACATTGTCTCACACTGCACAAAGCAAGAGGGGAGCTTTTGTGAGATGAAAATAAAGAGAGAAAAAAATTTACATGAAATTCTGGAAGTCAAGCTGAATGTCAAATTTGGAGTACAGAATAGAAGTAGTCCGAAATCCTGATGTAGAAAGAGACTTCTATGGAAAATTCTGCTATTTTGGTCTTTCCCACACTACACTGAAACATGCTGAACTTGTTTTTCAACACTGAAAAGCTTAAAGTGCAATTTTAGAAATTATCAAACTGAAAGGGAACAGAAGCAACTGTTTGGAAGCTCATTCCAAACCTGTCATTTATGTTACCCGCACTTGGTCCAATTCAAGCATCAGCCAAAATAATCCGAATGTCTTGGTGCAGCCTAAGAACTAACTGAAATTTTTCATACAGGTGGGTTTTACAAAGATCAGATTACACGTGTTCAGCCATGACCTTTTCAAAATACTTTTGCAAAAAGAGGAGGTTGGACAGAGGCTGATAATTAATAGGCTCCTTTTTTTTTTTTTATGAGGAATGGCTATTTAGTATAGGAATAATTGCTGCTTCAGAACTCTGACAGGGAATTTGCCTGCTGCAAGTGTCAGTTATAATTGTAATAATATATAGCATTAGAAGCCCATACTTCTCTAAGGATAAAAAAGAAATGCAAGGACAGAGGTAGAAATGCATGACACAGGAAAGAGTGGGAACAGTCACCTCATGGTACTTAATTTGCACGACATCAGAAAAGTATAGAGCTGAATCCAGTGGACAAGAAGTAAATAATACACATTGATCAGCTTTCAAGTGAACACTTTTAAGCGTGTATCCTGTTGTATTTATAAGCATACTTCTTATCCTTACTGGAAAGACTGTCTTTTGCATATTCCTTGTACACTAGAAATACTAAAACAAGGCATTTTGCATTTCAGAGTACCTCGTCATACACTCTCCCTTACAAGACCACTTTAACTGCCATGCTTTACTTATGCTATTGAAAAAAACAGAACCACTGCTTACCTAAACCCAAGTGGTGCAATGGGGCCCTCTTCCTCTGCTTCCATCTCTTCTATGTTCTCTCAGAAGTGGGAAAGAAGGGAAATTCTAAAGTGCACTCTTCGTGAGAGAAAGTAAATGGAAAGATCCCCCGTGACCTTTGATGATAATTCCCTAATAGCATTGTCTAAGCAAATAAGTTAATAATTTGAAACATTTAAGACAATGAAACTTCACATCAATCTTTAAGGTCAAATCTATAACTGTCTTATCAAGAGTCTGTTTTTAAAGTAGTCTTGTAGTTTAAGAAGAACATGTGGCAAAGCACCTGAGGTTGTGATCTTCAGCTCATAATCAGTCTTAGTACAATGGTAAGGTAAAAAAAAAAGGTTAAAAAGGCGATTACTGGTTTCAAGCTTTCATTTTCTTTACAAATAAAATGTATTTCACTTGCTCCAATTTTCAACCTCTCCCTGGTCATCAAAATTCCCTGAACATATATGTGCTTCCTACTCCTCTGTTCATGCCCTTGGTCCAGCCAGTCCAACTCATCAATTCCTTCAGGGAGGTGGGATATGAAATTAGCTAAGTAGGAGTTAAAAAAAGAGGTGGGATAAGAAAAAGGAAAGTGAGAAGGCATGAAGACTGACCTGGAAGTGGACAGAGACCACTGGAGTTTACACCAGAACATGTCTCACACAGCTGGAGAGACAAAGTCATAATCGGCTTGCTTATTTTAAAGCAATTGGTTTGCAAAACCAATATTAAAATATTGTCTAACACATCTGTTCCAAAGCAAGGGTACATAAAGTTTAGCTGTACAGTATGAAATTATTTCTGCCCTTTACAGGCATAATAGGATACACACCTTAATTGCAAGACAATACCTTATTTCTCAAATAGTATAAAATACACTTCTTTCCACTACAATCTTAAATAGCCTATATTTTCCTCTGGGGTTTTAAGGCACCTACCATGTAGTATTGAATACTACTATATGAATTCTGGACTTGGGGCCCATAAAAGTAATTTAGACAAAAGGTACACTGTAAATGATTCTTACACAACAGAGAGCAGAGTAAATATAGCAAGAGTAGTAGTGGAAATGTTTTGATATATGCACAGTTTTGAGACTTATTTTAACTGCAAGTTGGTTAACTACCTTAGCCCGTCTATTGAAATTAAGAAATGTTGCACTACCTGGTGACAAGGAATTGTTTGCTCAGGCTACCCACTAAATTAGTAGATTATATAGAATAGCAAGTTTATCACAAACAGAGATAAATTCTGTCTGCTACTGAGATTCATTTAGCAAAGGAAAAGAGAGAGGCAACCAATGGCAATCCCTGATTCTTAACCTCCCTTTAATCTTCCCTACACTCAGGTTAGATCTGCCTCTAATGTTAAAGAAGAGCCTGTGGCTACCCAGGGTAAGATTTGTTGCACTACTAATCATCTAAAACCTTAGTGTCTAGTCCCCATTCATCACCTAGGCTCTAGTCAATGAAGAAAAAGAGCCCTCTTCAGCAGACAATTTATCCAATTTTAAAATGAGTTTCTAAAAGAGATGAGATGAACTACCCTCAGAGGGGGTCTGACTTACTCCATGGACTGAAGAGGAAGTTGCCTCAACTTCCTCTGATGAGAAGTGCTGTTTTCAGCCTGACTCAGGTGAGACTAATACCATCTTAAATGATGAACTGGCATTCATCTGCCTGTCACAAACTTTTGGGGAGCCACCTGCAACACCACCCCCACCACAGAGTTTCCAGCCAGGCAGCTGGCATTGGACTTGTATCTCTGCACAAATTAAGCAGCACTACCTGTGAAAAACGTCACCCTCATCCTACAGTTGCATAGCTGAAAAATAATTCTACTGAAATCTGCTGAGTGACATCAGGGCACTAACAATGTCAGAAATGAATTCAAATAATGATTATACAAAAGGAGTGTAGTTAAATTCTCCATGAATGTGGCTTATCTGATGAAGCCCTCATACATGACATGTCTTCAGTACAAAAATCCTTCATATAGTTTTCCAACACTCTCAGTCTCTGCAGAATACACTCATTGAATATCACACACCTTATACACACATACGTCTTGCGCTTTGTGAAAATATTGCAGTGTCTGCCCTCACTATCCACAGTATGAACTATCTTTCAAGTTGTGACAAAATGTTCCCAAATAGTGCCTAGTCTTCAAAGGTTATAGTTTTTCTTACAACTTTTTTTTCTTTTTGATGTGCACTATGTTTTCAAGCATTCTTCTCCTTCACAAGTCCAAAGAATCCCAGGGTCAGGCTCAGACCCACACGTTGTCATTGAGGAACATATATTGCATGGTGTTCAATAACAGTGTGACCGGGTGAATCCTTTCTCAAAATCTCTCCAAGGCTTGTATTCTTTGTGAAGTTTTAATTCAGGTGGGCTACTTAACTCTTCCCCCTCACCCCCAACCTTTGTCTCAATTTTTCATATAACTTTAAACATGACCACAGTATTGTATCCTTCTCACCCTTTTTCTCAGCAGCCAGCCACTCTAAGTGAATTTCTATTTAGTACAAATTTCTTTCTATGTTCTCCACCTGTAAATTAACAAAGCGGTCCTACTGTAGCATTTGCATTGGCAACTCAGGATTAATTATTCTAGCATTGCCAGCCATGTTACTTTAATATCACATCCAAGATGTCCACCACAAGCTAATCATGGTATTACTTGTTATCGTTGCTCTGTTATATACTTGTATTTGTTGTGAATTCCCACTTACAACCACTCACAAATGCCACTTGCAATATTTTCTGCAAGATCTCTAGATTATAAAAATTTTAGTGCAAAAGGCAATTTAGAGTTTAAAAATTTTATAAATTAATAGTCTGTAAGATTGCTTATACAAGAAAAGAGTTTAATTAAAGTTAAGTTCAAGAATGTCAAAATACTTCATTTCTCACAGGTATTCTCTGTACTGGCATTATTCACAGGACTTGTGATCTTGGATCCCAAATATCTCTGCCATCCTTTGAAATTATAATCCTTGGCTCTACCATAGTCTCTAAATATTTTTTATACCTCCAGATTTACACAACCTACAGTGGAAGCTGAGGGAAACAGAGGCTGGCTGGGGAACTTTTTTGATATATGCTTGAGTTTTGAGCTTATTTTAACTGCAGGCTAAGTGCCATCATTGTGGCTTTCACCAACATGTGAAAATGTTGACTGAGCCGCTAGGCATTTAGCTGTACTTAAGAGTCTGAAACTGTGAATGATCTTGTAGAGTAATTCTCAGCTGAGATTTCATTTTGCTTTAGCTAATATGTTTCATGACTCATTATGGACCAGATAAACAGTAACATATACAGAAATGGATAACTTCTATAATTTTATAGGAAATTTCTAAAGGCTGTAAGTTTGAGATAGTTGAAAGAGATTACTAAAATAACATTTGGCATTCTGTTGATCCAATCTGATTCTGATACTGATTTAAAGTATCTGCTTAAGAAAGCAAATCATCATAGAATTATAAATAGATTGTCTCATATTACAGAAAAGAAAAACTATTATTTGATAGAATAGAGCAAACAAAGCTAGATCAGTTCATGTTTCTTGTCTAGTGCACATGGGATCAAAAGAACAAAAGTAATGAATCTCTACATGCTGCACGTGGCTTTTTAGCTTGCTCCAATATCTCAACACCACAAATGTGGGGAAGACAGATTCTCTGGTAAGACACAGTAAGAGGTGGTGAAAAAGGCAGCCTTGCTTTGTATCCTGAGCCACATCCTATTTCCACATGCTATGCAGGGAGGAAGAGGTATCCTGCAACTAGCTCTCTTGGAAAAGGCTCTCCTTCAGGGGCAGGGGAAGAAATTTTTGCTGCCTTGAACCGAATTAGTGCCCTGACACTTTTCCAGTTAGATATGTTGACAACTGTCATAACACATGGATCTTGATAAAGGTGCAAACACAATCCTCCTGTTGTTTTGCAATTTTATAGTGTAGGGTAAAAATGGAATTGGGAAACACTGATATCATAGTTCTATTTATAACATTGTTTTACACAGAAGATTTTTTGCATTTAAAATATACCCTAAATTGTGAGTATGCAAGATAAATCTTTATACTAAAGATTTAACCAAGTGAGAACAAGTTAGTGAAGGGTCTGTTATTTCTGTAGATGTCAGACGTACTCATGTTTTCATCTTAACACGTTATCTGCTTTGTTGTCTTAATTTATGTCGTTAGCCTCCCTGGCATATTTCCTACTCCCTTAATTTTATTTAACAAGTGCAATACAAGATAAACACTTGCAATAACTCCCTTTTTATTTAGGGGTAATAAGTGCATTCTTGTAAGCCTCCTTATGACTCAAATAAATGTGTTTATTTTAATAAACATAATAGATATTAACAGGTAAAATCCAACATACACACTCTGTCTTCATTTAAGATTTCTGCTTGAAGTCATAGTTTATTATCATGTAATGTGCCCATTTTACAATTAATTAATTTAGTCCTAAAGCTTGAGAGAGAGGAGCACTTGCAACTCTCATTATATAGCTGTGCAACAAGAATACTTTATAATGTTTCCCCAGATACTAATGCCAATTGCCTGTTAGCTCAAACAAGCCTTGCCTGAAAGCTTGAGGAAGGAATTTGCCCTTATAAAGGATAAAAAATTTGCCTTAGGAAGCAAAGGATTATCCAGGAATTTAGTACTTCATTTGCACTGAACTGCAATAATCTATTTGTCCCTATCTTGCTGCTTAGTTTGTTGATCCCCCTACAAGCCATATGAATCAACAGATATTTTTGCTAGGCCGATTTTCACCTCCACAGTGCCATACACTTCTATTAACTGCTGTCAGCCATCGTAATTAGAAGTCCATAAGAAGGAAGAGTAACGCCCACATTCGGGGAAGAAGAAATACATATTAAGTCAGTTTGGGGTTATATTAACTTCCTCTTGGTACCTGAGGTAAATAAAAAGCTAGATGACCTGTCCCATTTCATGTCCTCCCAAACTCTCGGTGCTGGAACCCCAGAGACCTCCTGAGCAGGGTGACTGGCATAAAAGATTTGTCTGCAGTACTCATAAATCCACTAAAAGCACATCTTGCCATTACATATGAATGATCTTAAAGTTTATAATGGTAAGTGAAAAACCCTTTCAGATCCATCAAGACAAGTATCACATCACCTATTATTTAATAGATTTTATCTAGAGCAACCTTGACAAGTTTACGCAGAAGCACAGTATCAGGGAAAAAATAAATTTTCTTTTCTTTAACAAGATTTGGCAACTGAAAATAAAGAGAAAGTGTTGATCCAGTGATCAACCAGACTGGACAATTTTACTTCAAAAAGCAGCTGGGTCTGTTTTTCATAAGTACCCCATCATCTGGTAATCCAGCCTTTCTTATTTCAGTTTTCTGATATGATTTATGTCCAAAAGAAATCATTACTCCATATCTGCCTATCATTGTGTGAATACCTGAATTATCAGGGAAACAACAAACACTCATGAATTACAACAATTCTGGCTGTTTATCTTCACTGTGTACCTGGAAATATTATTTTTAAACTTTGGTGAAATAAACTTCCGGGAAACTAGAAAGAACTGAAAAATCCCTGGAAAATTAAGTCATTTAAAATGAAATAATGAAATCACATCCATAACCAGCAATAGATTTTCTAAGGACTTCTTAAGAAAAGAGGTTTTATAAGGTTGTGTAGTGTATTTGAAAACAAGATGAGTTCAAGACAGATTTCTACATTGGCCTCTAAAAGTCTCAAAGGTCACTTGAGGCTTGCTACAAGTGGAGAGAAGATTCAAAAAAGATATTAAAAAAAACCAGAATGGCCCCAGCTTTCTCTAGGAATTCAATAAAATGTCTGGGGTTTTAATATCCTGCCCAAGACAAACCCGAAAACTTTAGTTCTGTTCAAGCCAGAACTTATGCTTACCCCAAAGTAGTGTTCAATACATCAGACACTTTAGAGCCACCAAGCAGGACAAGATGGTCCTATGTGCATACTCCAGAGTCATCGTTAGTTTTATTTTTCTTTCATTAAATGCTTGTCCACAATAAAATGTCACTTTACTGAGAGGAAATCCAGCTTTTCCTAGGGCCCAGTGTTTCAAAATGCCTGCAAGCAAAATTGAGGCAAGGAAAATAGGGAGTGATCTTTTGCCTTGTGCCTCCAGCACACGTGTTCATCACAGACATGGAGCTGGTAGGATTCCCAGCCACCAATTCCCTCAGAGATACCTGCTGGCTAATATACTCTCATGGGGCAGCATGTCAACAAACATTTTTACTCTTCCGGAAAACTCTTCCAGAAAACTCTTCTGGAAAATGGTGGTTGTGTAATGCAGACAGGAAAAACCAAGCTGAGTCAGCTGAGATGCACACCTTCAGCAACTTTGTGGGAGACAATTTTACGTATGCCCATTTTTTTAAACTCCTTCAAAATTAATCTGGTAGCTTTACTATGGGAATCAAGCTGAAGCTCGAGTCCACTGCTCCATCTTCCTAGTGGGAAGTCAGCCATGAAAGAGACTGTTTGCAGCACAAAGGTGGGGCAATACACTCCTGTAAGAACCATCTTAAAAAAGAGGCATTAGCTCAGAAACAGGAGATGAAGTGATTCAGTGCGTTGTCTGACAAAGCTGTGGACTACTTAATACAGTTTAACGCCACCATTCACTCTGCCTTTCCTTTCTGAATTATAGATACCATGGGACATATGTACTCCCACTAACATATGAAGGTACAATCTGCACTTTGCCACAGCATCAGTGAACCTAGTTTTCTGTGGGTTAGTCCACACAGACTAGTAAATATTTATTTATACTGCAACTTATAAAAAAAAATCTTGAGATAGAAGCATTGCCTCAAGGGAGTTATAATGCATGGAGAGCAGACTTACACATCTGGAGGGAAAATTGAACACTAAATTTGAAGTTCTTCTTGAAAAACTTCCTACAATCTCTCTTACCAGGACAAGTAGTGGAAATAAATCATATTTTTATGAGTTGACAACAAAGTATGGTGTATTTCCTTCCTTAACGATGGTTATTTTGCATATCTGAGTAGCAGTTTTACAAAGTAGGAAACATTTAATTTGCTTTAAAATCTTTTTTTGTTGCAAAATCATTTCCTTGTGAAAATATACAAAAAATACAGTACTGCTGCAGCAAGAGCTGCCAGTTCAGACCAAAAAAACCTTTGCTCTTTTGCAGGCACTGTGAAACATCTCAGGAGTGATTTGCAAATACAAGTAACTATTTGTAAGTATGTTTGAGGATTTCTTTATCCAACTATAACCATACCGTTACTGAATTAAATACATTGAATAAACATGTCTTGAACTTCCTGGCACATCTGACTGATAGAACGCTTGCAGTAAAGAAGAAAATAAGGTTTCCATGTCCGGGGACTTTTCGAAAGCACTGTGTTCTCTGCTTGTGTTTTGGTTTGAAGCCTTTATATATCTGACTACCAGAAGTGACACAAGTCTATCTTGTAGCTAAAGAAAACTTCTCTGCTATGGAAAAGATATAAACTTCAAAAATCTGGGCTTCTAAAAACTTTTGCTATAGAAAAAAAGCTCTGTGCAAGTTATTTTACTATTACAGTAACTAGTATTAGGAAACATAGCACCGTTTTTTAACATAGGTGTCCAAGGTGATATTCTCAAATGTTTGTAGATGCTCAGATAAAGGCTCTAGAGTTCATACTAAAAGGTAATTTTGGAAAGTATCTGCAAAATCCTTTGGTTACCTCTGTTTTTTCTAATTTTCCTTATTAGTTCAAAGGATCCTACACAGAGCGAGTTATGCCTGCCATCACTGGTAATACTTACCGTAACTGGTGTGCTCCCAAAAAGTCTGGGGCAGACAGAGCCTGTGCCTGTGCACAAACATGTCATGTTCCATGCCTTTCCAGAAAAAACACAGGGAGACAAATTGCACTTGGACCCTCCCTGCAGGCATCATCTCAAAAACAGCCTAGCAATGCTGTGGTGCTGTCTCAGAGATGTAGGCAGGAAGGAGCTCCATCTGCTTCTAAATTTTGGGCCATCATTTAGCACATTGCTTTGTGCGCTCCGTCGGTCCAGATTCTGGATTTTAAAACACATGGTTCTACACAGTAATCATACCACCAGCAAAAAACTTAAAAAAAGGAACTTATGAATATAAAAAAAGTCAAAGCCATCGACACCACAGATGTGTGTGCTGCTGGCAATGAGGAGGCTGGAACGGCCTCTGGCTGGGACGACCGTGGGGGCTGCCGGCAGACAACGTGCTGACTGACAGGTTTTACTTGTAGCAGTGCCAGGAGACCTCACCGAGCAGCTCCTCGCTGTTCATTGCCTTACTGATGGTATTTCATTTATTTATTAAGGTTCACTTTCTCCTGATTGTCTCCTGCTGCTTAGCCCACTTTACACCCTGGAGAGGGGCACATATAGCACTTCCCATAGCATCTAAAAAGCAAAAAGCCACTTGAACGTGAAGCGGAAGCGAAGCAGAGGGCACTCTGAAAAAAAAAACGTGGCTCAAATGCACAGCAAATAAATGCACAACACAGGAATAACTCAGAAGTGCAAAGCTGCTCATCACTGCTGGGCTGGCATGGCCGGACCTCAGGCTTCAGCGGTGAGAAGGGCCCTGAGTCGTGGCCTGATCGGCCCTAGCAGGGCCTGATGGCCAGACCGGCCTACCTGGGACACTGCAGCTGGTACCGAGCTCCCCGGCACGGCCTGGCCCACAGCCTAACCCGACCCACGTTGCGGGGGGCCCTGCCGCCAGCCCAGGCTGTCTCCCCTGCTCTCCCTCGCAGGCTGGACCCTGCACACCCGCAGTGGGTCGCAGCCGGCAGGCCCCTCAGCTGGGCACCCGCCTGGGCCTGCCACCCCCCAGCCCCAGGCACAAGGAGCCAAGCTCAAAGAAAACTGCTAATAAAGCCTAGATTTGTTAGTCCTCCCTAGTTTCTGGTGCACCCCTGTGTTTAGAAAATTTTGCCTGGTACTCATAAAATCATAATCGTGATTACAGTACGCATCAAGCAGATTTTCCAAAGTGTTAAGGATCCACCTGCCTATAAAATAACAACATCACATATAGATGGTAAATTAGGATATTTCTTTATACGTTTCTTCATATCATAGTCTTCAAGTGTGCATGTGCCATCGTGGTAACTTACTCTCTCTTCTGTATCTTTTCAGCTAACTGATGCCCCAGATCTAGGACCATCTGAAATGTCCACTGAAGAGATGGAAATCAAATGCAGGCAGCGAAATGCAGACTGGATGACAAACTTGTCTTTTTGTTTACAACTGGTAGTACACCATTGTTTTCAAATATACATTTCAGCACTGAATATATTAACATTTACATAAGCAGGAGAGTCAGCAAAGAAAGTCATTAGTACCCTCTGCTGGTTGACTTTATAGTAGCAGACAATATACACATCCCTCCTTGGCCTAATGACTTCTGTGCAACCCATCTTCTTAATAGGATCTATGGCTAATTAAGAGAGTTAATTATTCCTCTATAATTTACAAAAAAAAAAAAAGTAGGTAGAATTATAAAAAGACATTAAAAGTTGGGCGCAGTTTTGTTAGCTGATATGTGGATTACTCAGAACAAAGCCCAGCTTGGAGTCTGTTTCAAAGTCACACCAATCCAGCTGGCTGTGCCAGGGGACAAGCAGACCACAGTCTCTTCGCTGCTTTACAGGAAGGACAAGCCAAGTCGTTCCATACTGCCTGCTTCCAAACCTATAAAAAAGTACATAAGCACTATGATTTTCACGCTTTGCCCATCAACTTCTCTTGCTTTCTATAGAAACCAATCTTGAACACATAGGGATAAGAATACCGATGCAATAGATGGAGATGTGCAGACAGCAGAGCCCCCGAAGTCACTGCTTGCATTGTAAGAACTACCTGCTTCCCACAGCCAGCCAACCAACTCACATCAAGCCTTCCAGGTGCACACATTGTCCAGCTCAATCCCAGCTTCAAGACACTAAATGAAAGAGTGGTGCCCTTTACACTGTGGGCCATGGTATCGCATTGTGCTACATCAAGGCACAGACATACATCTCTGAATCAGAACTTCACAGTGGGAAATAAAGCACTGAACACAGAGGGGCTAAAAGCTAGTAGAGAAGATACTGACAGTGAGCATTTTGTCCTACATCTTCAGAGGCTGGGACATGAACAAACTCTCCTCTCTCCATACTTTGAGTACAGAGGAAAAGGAGAGTTTTCCAACTATCTTAATTACTTCTGGATGGCTTGACATACCTGTGATGATAATCAAAAGGAAAGACTATGTAGCAGCCATTATTGTGTAACAAGAAATCGCAACCTGTTATGATCCACTCAGCGCCTTTGAAAGCCTTTCCTTGAGCATTTTTCTCAGATGCCATTCAATCCCAGGAAACAGAAGACCAGATCAACGAAAGATGAAATAACTGAGAAGGAATCCAGAAAAACTTTGTAGTTCCAAAAATCCTTCAGCCTTCACAGGTAGTTAGAGTAACTCCTTTCTATAAGTGCTTAGAAGGACGTATGCTGAGAGGAGTAATGAGAATAAAGCAGCTTATTTTATATCTTAGCAAGAAGCTAACATGTGGTACCTGTTGACATAGTTTATGGTAACAACATAGGAAATAGTGATATTAAATAATTATTTTAGCTTGTCAGGGTAATTCAATTTCCAGAGAAATGCAGCAAGATTTTTGGAGAGAGGTTATTGGAGCACTAGCTTCAGGGCAACAGAAGACAAGAAACACAAGTATTATGGCCCAAGCAAGAGAAGGCATTTTCTGTCTGTCTTTCCAGTATGTACATTTTATTTTAGAAACAAACCTTAAGACTGAGTAGACTGTAAATGCATTTCTGCTTTATTGATATGATCATGTATTATTTACGTTAATGACAGAATTCCCTAAAGATTCCAAACAAGGTCAGGACACATGATTCTAGATACCAGCCAAGTACATTTAATTTAAGGCAAACTGACAATCCAGTGAGTTCATAATCTGATGCAAAAAGTAGTATCAGCACCCACAGTTTCAGAAATATCAGGGGATGCTTGTGGCAAAACTGTGAACTACACGCTAATCTTGTGCTAAACTGGGGCCTTAGCCAAGATCTACTGTTCTTCCTTGATGCTTTAAATGGAATTACATCATCTAGGTACTAGCATGCAAGACAGATGCAAAGATGGAAATCTATCTAGCATGTGTATTTATCTATTCTGATGTCACCCCTCAATCTGCTGATACTCAAATCTGCGCCAAAAACTTTACCTAAGGTTAAGCAGAGAAAAAGGGAGAATTGCAGGCAGCTTGAAATAAGGCAAAAGTTATCTTCTTTTTAATACAGAACACATTTTTCATTAGCCTTACTATCATGACTTAGGACTTGTTATGTAAATAATTTTCAGTAATGCAAGGTCTGTGTGAGGTGAAAAATGAAGTAAATTTGAATCTAATAAGAGGGAAAAGCTAAGTGGCACATATTTCACTACTATATCGATGGGTTGAAGATTATGTATTTTAAAGATATTCTGGTACCTAGACATATAGATAGGCACAATGGGAATTAAAAAGAAAAACAAATTAATCATAAGAAATTCCTAAAATCAAGGAGAAACACCTGCTGGCCATTTTTAATAAGCACTATGCATTTATCTTTATCTAAAAAGTTGTGAAAATTATTTTCAAAACTCTATGCCTAAGACAATATATGTTCATACCTAGTTTACATGTGTAAGCCTGCAAAAGCATTTTATATCGCTTTGAAGTCCCTTAAAAATATCAGTATAATAATTTTTGGATGTCATGAACTATAGTGATGGTTCCATCAGCTGAGCAGCTGTGGCTACTATTTAAGAAAACAAGGTTCTTTCTGCTCTTCATAAGTATTAAAGTACCTGTTTTCTTAGGGATTTTTGCACTAGTGTCTGTAGCTTCCTTTCTCATCTGCTATGCATGTGATAAAATGCCTTGCTTAGTGGTAAATTAGAGAAGGTGAAGCAATGAGAGAAAGCAGAGATATAAGCAAGATTGGAGACAGATGAAACAGAGGATTTTGAACTTGTAGGGTTAGTTACAGAAAGTCATTTTAAGGGGAGGAATACCATTCCCATTTTAAAGAATCCAATTTTAGAGAAGTTCCAGTTTTAAAGAATCTTCCAACCTTCAAGTACGTCTTTCATCTTCAAGAAAAACTCATAACTTCCAATCATTACAACTGGAAAAATGCAATTAGCAGCATGTCGTCATTTAACTGCAGCCGGCAACTAAGTACCACACAGCACAATGGAATGGGGGACAGAGTCGAAAACAAAAGCAAAACTCATGGTTTGAGTTAAAGACAGTTTAATAGGACAGAAAAGGAAGGGAAATAATAATAATAATAAATTAAAAATAATAATAATAATAAATTTATAGAAAACAAGTGATGCACAATACAATTGCTCACCACCCGCTGACTGGTTCCCAGCCAGTCCCCGAGCCGTGGTATCCCCTGGCCAACTTCCCCAGTTTATATACTGGGCATGATGTCATATGGTATGGAATACCCCTTCGGCTCTTTTGGGTCAGCTGTCCTTGCTGTGTCCCCTCCCAGCTTGTGTGCTCCCAGCCTCCACTGGCAGGGCAGTGTGAGAAGCTGAGAAGCCCCTGATTTAGTATAAACATTGCTTAGCAACAACTAAAACATCAGTGTGTTATCAACATTATTCTCATCCTAAACCCAAAACATGGCACTATGCCAGCTGCTAGGAAGAAAATTAACTTTATTCCAGCCAAAACCAGGACACCGCATAAAAAGCCAAATACTCTTCAGTAATGTGGAGGCTACCTCTGCAAAGGACTCCACTGTTTACAAGCCTTACTACTCCCACTTAACCATATCCACCTCTAGTAAAATTTCAGCATGCTAAAATAAGAGGCTATGCGTGATATTACCTACAGCCTGATGCCATTGATCTACCAGGAGTCTTGACTCATGCCTAGTATCAGTAACATGAGTAGGTGTTCCTCCAGCATGCTTGTCTTGATACAAAGGTGTTTTTAGGGTGTGAAACTGAATTAAACCTTGTGCAAAAGGCAGTGATTGCCAAGACTTTTTGGAAGGAAATGCTCTCTGGCATATCCAGTGGATCAGAGAATGAATCTGATCCTCCACTCAGCCTGATTCAGATCAAAATTTTGTATAAATTTTCCACATCCTTGGACAGCGCCTGAATTGCACCATATCCTGGAATTACTGTTTCTCTATTTCTCGAACTGAGGCCATTACACTTCATATAGCTAATGAGATATTCCCAGGACAAGTGGCAGGAAGAAATAGAGGAGCTAATCGAATTGTTAGAGAACTCACCTAGATAGTTTAAACCCCAGCTCCATAAAATATTAACAGGAAATGAAACAACTTCGCAGGAGGAAAAACACAAGCCTGGAGTACCTAATAACAGTGCATTGGATTAGTTCGCTTCTCCAAATCAGACATTTTAGAATGTACCCCTTTGAACATTCTAACCACTAGTTTAATGGAGATGATCTTTGTATTTTGTTTTTTCTCATGACATAGGATTGACCCCAGCTTTAGGAGAGGGTTTACAGCTGAGCAGCGTTAGACGGTTCCTTCTATTTTAGGCTTAACTATCTAATCATCTGTGGAGAACAGAAATCACAGTTTTATTCCCCTCCTTGGCATTCTCTACTGCTTAGCTAAGACAGCTCCTTGCTCAGATTGTTGGATCCAGTGAATGCTCTGATTTGGCATCAAACTCTCCAGGCTTTGCTAGAGAAGCCAGTTACTATTCAAACAGCCTGACAGTTGCAAAGACATACACAACCTGCTGGAATAGTCTGCTGTACTGAAAAAGAATTGCCCAGGGATTTGGAACTGTGTCTAAATAAGGTATAAAGACTGAAGGATCTTCACATCAGTGTCATAACACTTCAAATAATTCATTTAATTCCTGACCATTTTTCATTGGAAAATATTTGTATGTCAAATATGTTTCAGTACAATATTTAAGAACTTGATCTAAAATCCAAGCAAGGAAGAGTAAATATCACAGCAGACAGTATTTTTGTGTAGTTCTGCCCAAATTAAGCAGCTGCATTCAGCTATTTCTAAAATAGCTGCAATTAACCTTTAATCCAAATTTAATAAAGGCAATAATTTAATTTATATAGCTGTTCATACACAAAATATTGTGCAACACTGGTGATTGCAAATCCTCTCTGATGAGGTGCACATTTAGAATCAGGCTTTTAAGCAACATCCTGCAGAGAAGTACATTTTAGTTTGTATCATAATGAGTTCAAGGTAGAGATGAGCAAATTCCATGTAAGGCTACTGTCCAAATTGCTTAGTTAAAACTGCAAATTGTGGATTCAGGCATACACCTGCTTGCACATCAGAGTAGAAATTTCACGACAGTAAACACTCAAAGGCTTTCCGATTTTTGTCCTGATAGCAGTTGAGCTTCAGTTGCCTAGAAAAACAGAGAGTGAAGAAGTGTATGCAAATACTTCAGTGACAAACTGCATGCTATTTGAGAAACAAATTAAAGATTATCTAACAGTAACCCCATTTCACATACCATGTTCACAAAAAAACCCTATAGTTCAAGAAAAAGGACCCACACTGCATTACAAAAATTTGAGGTATGCGAATTTTCTGACCCGAGCCATTTTTCCTGGGTGCCAAAGGCAATTTTTTTGTGGGAGAAGTAACAGGGACTGTATCATTGCAAGAGAATTTGTCAGCTGGCTATAGGGATAACAAACCAGGTCTGAGGAGCTGCACTCCGGGATTTGGAAGCAATGACTGAGAAGGGCATTTGGCAAGAGGAAATATTTGAGGCAGAAAATGAGAACATGAAGAAACATGCAAACAGTTTAAATGCCTCTGTTCGATCTCTCCCTGCAGTGAGCACAAGGCTGTCAAACAAGAAACCGTGCAGCAGAAGTTCAGCTGTTGAACACCACTCCTTTGCGTAACATAAAGAGTTCAGACAGCAGCTCACCAACACGCTGCCAGCACCACCTGGGCATAAAAAGCAGGAAGTAAACAAGTGATTGACTCTACAGCTACCTGGCTGCAAAGTTGCACAAAGACAGACAAACTCTGAAAAACTGATAATTTAGGGCGTAAGCATTGAGGAGCTGGCTAGGAAAGTTTAACTAAAAGTTTAAAAAGAAAAAAAAAAAGGGAAAAAAAGTCAAATCTCCTAGAGCACATTTAATCTACATTTCAGGTATTGGTGAATAGGTTGGAAAAAAACAGCAAATTGTGCTATATAAAATATGTATTTCAACGTTACATATTACTGGAGCTGGTTGCATGCACTGACTTTGGCAACAAGCATTTCATTCCACCAGGCCCCACAGACCTAGCTATATGCATTGGCACTCATTCCTCTCTGAGCATTACTAAATCCGGTGAATTATACTTGCATGCTCAGTAAAGGGCTGAACACGCACCGTGAAGAGCATACTGAAGACTCCTGCTACAATGCAGCAAGCGAGGTCTAATGCAGTTGCTGTTACCTATATTACTTGCAGTGTCCAAGTGGCAGTGATGGGTGGGGTACAAAGAAACTAACTTGGTATCCAGGATAAACATGTACTGCTGTCCTGGAGGAAAATAAATCCGCATCTTTTTACTTGTAAATTGAAAGTGTTAGATATGGAAATTAGGGAGAAACAAGAAATACTGGTTACTGTCACTTTTCAGAGTAGAATTGTTCTTTGCTTTTTTATTTCAACATCTTCTTCTCCCGCATATCTGGCCAGTCTTAAATGCACAAAAAATACCTGCATAAGAAGGACCTCAGTTAGCATATCTCCCTTTGCACCTGATTATTTTTTCTCATGTCTGCAATATTCAAATCACCCCTTAGAAGAGAGGCATTTTGGCAAGCAAAAATAAGAACAGTAAAACTTTCTACATTCTATTTAGCATCTAAAATAGAAAGGTTTGGAGTCTTTCTTAGACTGGTTTTCATCTTTCTCTTCTGTTCTGCCTAACAGAGAGAGACTCTAGATTTTATTCACAGACATGTTAATTCAGAATTTATTCTCCCCCTATAGCAAGTTTTCCAACCCCTGTCCAAATTTTTTTCTTTAAGTCAACAAGCAAGCTTGACAGAGTTGAAAGGCCAATGTCTTCCCTGGCATATACAGCCACTGCATCAGCATAGCTGTCAATGTTGACACCAGTACTTAATTTGGATGGGCCAAGCTTGTCTCCAGACCTGTTTCGACACACCATCTGAAGAAAAGAATTGCCATGTTGTCAAGACAGCTTGTTGCAATATTTAATAAACCAAGACTTGGTTTCCATAATATGGAGAAGAACTAGGCAGCTAATACTCCCCCATGGAGATAGTCTATGTTACCTTTCACTAGTGTGAGAAACCCGGCCCAGAACATTTTCCTTCTGTAGGGTTATTTAAGCATAATGGCATAGATCACCAAACATTTTACTTTCCTTTCTCACAACATTCAATTAGGGACATCAGGAATAAAACAAACCAAGAACTGAGTCAATCTGACCTTTTATGCTGTTTTAAACACAAGTCTTCTAAATTTAAGAAAAAATTACTGTCAGCAGTAGTATGGTCAGGAGCAACAAGCCCATGCCAGGCATCCAGCACCTGCCCAGTCCTCAGATGGTGATGGCAAGCCACTGACTGGGCAGCTCTGCACTCCTCTGCCCACCCTCTGGCAGCCAGCTCCCCCATGACAGTACTAAACCCAGTTGCTATCGTAATGACAAACTGGTCATTACTCCCTTAACGTGCCAGCTAACAAATTACAAAATTAAACTTTGGTAGCTGAAGTCTCCAAACCCAAAGAGTAATTATCATATTTTTCACACAATGAGCACAAATTGTGCGCTAAAGGAAAGCAACCCAATGTTCAGCAGTGGTTTTGATTGTAACTTGTGTTGTGACAATATGAGGAAAGTTGACCTCTCCTGAGCTGTTCCCTGGCGCTGCTCACCCCTTCTTTCCTCCATGTGCTTCCCTGGCAGGGTTCCTGCCAGAGCACCACCAACCCAGGTGCTCCTAGCTTCTAAATTTTTTAGTATATAAACTAAACTATATTGTTTGTGAAGTATATACAATACATTCTGCAGTACCTGTATTATACATGACAGTACAACATTCCTCATGGACTGTAAAACTCCAGGCCTGCTCAGGTTTAAATTTTGCACACATGTTAAGTTCTTTGCCAAAACAGCATCCCAGTCAAACATGGAGCTGGTTGGGAATTCTTTTAGCTGCTTTTTCATGTGGAAATACAAATGGAAGTTGCAGACCCAAACTGACTGGGAAATACCTCCCAGATCCAAGATGGATTGGGTAATCAAAGCAGGAGCACATGAGTCCAGAACAGGCAGCTGGTCAGAGCATCTACCTGGGTTTGGCAATACAGGGTATGAATTTCTGGCCACAGTCAGGAAGAGCAGAATGATGCCTGGGTTTCTTATATGTTACATCAGTAGTCTCTTGCAGACATCTTTCCTTCTGTTTTTCTGAGAAGAAAAATCTTAGAAGACCAAGGTTCTATCTCAGTTCAAAATGGCTAAGATCCCAGTTTTCAAGATTTTATGGAGTAGGAAAGAAAAAAAATTACTGTTTAGGTTTTGTAAAAGATGGTAAACATTCTATGGGGCAGTATGAAAGTGTTTCAGTCTTAGAGCAAAAGAATTGTTTTGGCATGGTTTCTAGGATCAGTGCATAGAATTTGTCTTTATTGTTTTATATTGGCTAGAGAACCCCCAGTATTTATTGGTTTGAATTGCTTTCACACTGGTGAGTCAGCCCTTTCCATACTTCATCCCAAAACTGGAGTTTATAGAGTATTTCCTATTTCCTTTGAGGCTGGCACGTCTCCCAAGGAATGATACAGTTGAATTCACTGGAAATGAAATAATCTGAATTATTCAAGACAATCCTGCTCAACTTCAACCACTCCAAGATTTCCAAACTTGTGCATACACACAATTTTATATGCAGAAAGTAAATACGTTATTTGTATGTGCATAACTTTGGCTGACAGTACAAACCCCAGGGATAGTATGCAAGTCTAAATACTCAGGTTACAAAAAAATAATTTAATTTATAAGCTTTTAAGGCTGTATTAGCTCTGTATTAGTTTTCTGTGCACTACCACAGCTCCAGATGTAGAAGAATAGGAATGACTCCAGAACCAGTTCTGATCCCACCTGTCAGTAATAAGCACTTTGAGCTGCAGCCACAAACTGTGCTCCATAGGTGAAAGTCTGATAAGCTGTGACGTCAATTCATGGGTACTGGGTACAAGAAAAATCGTTTTTAGTCTGGACTGCATCAACATATTCTGTAGTATACATTTCTGCTAAGTTTCAGCAAAGCACAAGAAATAAAATCTGAGCTAGGTAAAACCCAGGGTGATAGTTGAACACAGTGAGAAGAGATGGAAGAGATGCAACTGTCAGCTTCTTAATGGGATTGTTCCATGTACAATAATATGAAGAGGAATAAAACAATATCCAAGAAAAATAGCTGAATGCAGTGCATACCAAAGACTTGGCTGGGTAATCAGGTATCTTGGTAGTCTAATGCCTGGAGGGAGTCAAGTCTCAGAAGGAGACAGGAGCAGAAGATCATTAACAGATCACTAACATTCATGCATCAAATGATGGAAACAGAGAACTGGTTTGAAACTTACTGTGCCTGAAGACTGAAGACCACACTTTCATTTACAAACCACTGAAGAATGGCAGGCTATATCTGCAGTTGCTCTGCAGATTTCTAAAGGTCTCTCTCAGTGAAGAGAAGTGTTCAAATGTTTCAGTTCCTCCAAGTACACTGCTATTTGTGCTGTACAGTGTGGTAAAGGGTTGTTCATTTCTTACACTGGGAATAGACCTGTCTTTCCAAATTCTAAAAATACCAAGCAGATTTCCAGGAAATTATTTCCCTGACAACCATCCATCTGCCCATCCCAAACTGCGAGATTTCAAAAGTTTTTCTGCTCTGTCCAGCAGTGAAATAAACAGACTTTTCAAATCTTTTCTTAAAAAGCAGTTAGAGCAATCAGGTGGCCTTTAGGACATTCCCATTCAAGTTTGGCCTTCCCATTCGCTCATATGTTGTCTATCCTGGAGTGAGTTTCTTTTAATATCTTCTTGTTAGAGGCATTTCACTTTCTACAGATAGTTATTTAATTAAGGTAAGATTCAAACTTGAAATCTGTATATGAAGTAAGTACCTTTGCCTCTTTCTTTTTTGTGATTTTGATCCGGCAGACTGAACTTTCTTTCTGAAAGTTTAGTCACACCTAGTACAGTCCCACGAAAATGCATTTTGTCAAAAATACTCCTAACCAACTAGCACTCCAATTAAGCTGTGCCTCACAAAGGTGTCTAAGATGCATGATGGGAGCAAGACTTGACATGAAGTGAAAATGCTGAAGGAATAAGAGACTCTGACAGAAAAATACAGCATGGTGTTCTCTGATTCCTTTAAAGCAATTCCATCTTCTCTATTTTCCACTTAAAAGATGGGGTCAAAAATGTGGAGATTTTTCCCCCTTCAGTGCCTTGCAGACATACTTAGGTATTGCTGATTGCTTCTTCTTAAAGAGCTAAAGAAATATGGAAGAGACCTCTGGGAATGAGTCTTTCTATTCCCTTACCAAAGATAACTATGTGAAGATTTTCACTTAGAGAGAAACTTATATAAGGTATTTCACACTGATTGTAGAATGTCATGCTAAGAAATAACAATCCATGTGATATTAGACCCCCACAGCCCAAGAGCAGAAGCAAAAAGGGATTCCTACAATTCTCTTCCTGATTAGGGGCAAAACCTTAGAAACAAGTTAATTATCTAAATCTCTTTCACATACTGCTGAACTGCAGATGATTTCCTTACAAATGGTCCATGCTCATTCCCTCAAGTGTTCTTCAGGCTCTATATTTAGCATCTTTTGCACATATAAAGCCACCTTTGAACAAAACTGGAAGTTTTAAAAAGAAAATTTGAAAGCCAAGAGAGGGATCTTTAGCAGGTATCAAATAATAGCCCAAAACATACATGGGGAGCAAACGTGGTTATACTGGAATTTACACTATGAATACAAGTATAAGCCAAGTCTATGAACACCAACATATTCCCAAAATGAAGTAAATGCTTTCAACTGACTATGAAAAATGTTGTCATAAAAGGCCAGAAAAAAGTTCTTCATTCATTAGGGGTCCCTGTGATTCGGTACTTTCCAGTAAGACTGTGAAGTCCAGCTGACCAATATTTTTGCCAGAAAGCACACAGAAAAAATTAGTGCATGGAAAATGTTCCCCTGTTTTTTCCTCCTCAGGATCAGATTCATATTCCTGCATTTAACTTTTCAGGTTCCAGTATCTTTAAAGAAGGCTGTTTCAAGGCAGTTTCTAGAAAGGTGAATTCAGCTGAGAGATATCGGTTTCCATATCCTATGGATGATTCTGGCGACAAAAAGAATAGAGTCTGAGGGAAGAAAACCCATTTCATTCTTGACTGCATGATTGTTGTTATCTCATCAAAACCCAGTTCCAGGATATCAGGTTAAAAGTCTTCCACAAATGTTGTGAGACCCATGAGAATCAATGGTATTTCCAAATAAAGGGAAGTATCCTACAACAATGTGCCTAAGGAAATTCCCAAGGAAAAAAAAAAAAAAAATTAAACCTGTGTATTTCCTTATAATTAAAGTTAAAACACTAATTAGAAATCACTCAGATTTTCTAACTAGTAACTAATAGGGGTGCTAAGAATTAAGGCTGATCTCCTATTTTTCTTTCTGATGACAGAAGAGTGCTGACCACTTTCCTTAAGCTCTTTCTTACCTGCCAGAACTGGAATTTATGAAAGGGATTCATCCACACATTACAGATAACAGAGCAGGCTCTGCCCACAGACAAAGTCAATAGCTGCTTGGAGCAGGTATCTCCAGAGAGCTAAACAGTCATGGCCTCCCTGTTTTGGAAAGGCGGTCTGGCTGCCACTGTCACCCTGGATGGAAAAGTTGGGGTGCAGCTGGGAAAGCTGGCCTATTACAGTCAGGGAAGAAAACGTTTTTTCTCCCACTCTCCAATTGCTCTAAAGGCAGTAGCTACACCAAGCCCAAAATGCAAGGTTTTTCTTAATCACTTCCCAAACCAGCTCCAACTCCTTTCTAAAGTCATGGCCCTCCAGAAAGAGCACACTAATCAAAATTCACTTTTGGCTTAAATTGGTACAAAGCCAGGATTCTAATCCTCTGAACAAATCAGAAAATCTCCCTCTAGATTTGTATGTGTTCTCAGAAAAAGAAAAATACCATCAAATTCACTCAAAACAGAATAGAACACATACCAGTTTTTATGTTTCTCACAGCTACAGTAAAAGCTTATTCCTGTAGAAATCAGACAAAAAATAATCAATACAAAAGACACTCTGCAGTCTGGGAAAGACTGTGTAGATTGATGGTTTGGTGTGAGATTCATTCACAGGTGTATTCTCTCTTGTTCAAGAATAATACAGGCAGTAAAGGAGTACAGTTGATACTCTTGCAAATGATTATGTATGGTGCATTGGTCACTTTGGAAGACAGTCTGTTTGGACCTGGAAAAATCTCAAAAATCCCAATGTCATTCTTACTGTCAATCAAATTACCATTTTCTCCAGTACATGCAGGAAACAAGAATGATTTTCTCTTCTTTCTATCATTGTGCAGTTGAGTTAATGTTATACAAAGAGCAGCTTACAGAAAAATTCTAATTTGGAAACCAGACAGAGAAAATATTTTATATGCATTTCAGTGGCTAGTTATTTTATGATTTTATGAAAACATACTCCTCCAAAATTATAACTATGATAAATTTAGGTTTTATTATTAGAAACATGAGAAAATTTCCTTCCATTTTATTGTCTTTCCAGCCAACTTGCCTCATGTTCTTTCAATAATCATTGAAAGATGAGCAGAAATGTTGAGCAGAAAAGCTCAAGGAATAATTGGGTTTCCTAATCTTTGATGATGCTTAGGTTGAACAAAGCAGACCTTAATGTAGGCAAAAAGAGCTATTTTTCAGCTTCTGTGATGCTAAAGGTTGACAGTAATCTCTCACAAATGTCACAACAATACTACCAGAAAATCTACCCTGTAGATTATTGATCACAATTTCTAGAAATGCAACTCTAAATTCAACAGAAAATCTTGCTTCACTGAAAGGAAGAAAAGGATATTTTTCCCTATCTACAAAAGAAAATTACTAGGGACAAAGGGACATGCTATTCTCTGTATTTTGCCTTAAAAATTTACATCACAATGACCAAATTCATCCCTGATATCACTGAAATCTCATGAGGCATGAATGCAGTGACTGTGGCAGGTTTTAAAGCTATAATCCTATAGAAATGTCAAAAAAATACTGCATTATAGATGCATTATAGAATTAATTTTCCCTCTAACTACCAAAAATACTGAAGACAAGATCAAAAACAAAACAATTACTACTTTTACAATGCAAAATCAGAGAATTAATATTCATAGTTATAATCAAAAGCAAAAATGCATCAATTTGTACAAAGCTATTTACTGTTTCATTTCAAGATGAATTCCACCTTGCTTTCATTTCAGTACATCTCTTGCACTAGAAGGAACAATAGAAGACTTTCACCTGGAACAGTTAAAGATGTACACTGACAGACAAGAGTCCTAAAGTATTCATACTTTCACTCGAGTTAATGACTCTGAGAGCTTAAGAGTTCAATAAAATATTGTTTGCACAAAATTTACACTGAAGTAAGTAATTAGGCAAATAGATATGACCTCTTGCATTTGATTTCAACTGTGAATGCATGTCTGCATTTTTCTAGGCACTGTAAAGAACCAGCTTTCAAAAAGCTGGCCATGAAGAGTACAAGGTTTTTTGTAAGCACCAATTTCACATGTCCCAGGGTTTCCCAATTACAAACTTCATTGGGATTATTAAAAGTACAGAATATCTCCCCAGTTGCTCCCAAATAAATCAATGCTGTCTTCACCATTGACTTCCACAGAAAGAGTATTAATTTAAAATGAGTGCTTCTGAAAATTCAATTTCCACAGGCAATAACCCTTAAATAATTACAGGAAATCTTTGGCAGACTAATAGCACAAGGAAAATACAAAACAAAAAAAGAAATACCTACTTTACAGGTAACAACAATGGACTGTTTTCAGTCATAAATTAAATTACTTTTGATCACTTCAGTAAATTCAGCAAATAAAATTTAAGCAGTAATACAGATGCAAGCAATTAATAAATCTGAAACAAGCAAAGCCCTTCCAGACCTTCAAAAAACTTTGCCACCAAAGTCAACATTTCCAGAAGGAGGTAAAAGGGGTTTTGCCCTCCTTATTGTTGTGGTTTAACCCCAACCGGCAACCAAGTACCATGCAGCTGCTCGCTCACTCCTCCCTCCTGCAGTGGGATGGACAGGAGAATCGGGCAAAAAAAAGTAAAACTCATGGGTTGAAATAAGAACAGTTTAATAATTGAAATAATAATAATAATAATAATAATAATAACAACAACAATAATAATAATGAAGAAGAAAAATAATATAACAAAGAGAGAGAAAGAGAAAACCCAAGAAAGGCAAGTGATGCACAATGCAATTGCTCACCACGCGCTGACCAATGCCCAGCCAGTTCCCGGGCAGTGACTGGCCCCTCCCAGCCAATTGGATATGGAATACCCCTTCAGCTAGTTCGGGTCGGCTCTCCTGGCTGTGCTCTTTCCCAGCTTCTTGTGCACCTCCTTGCTTGCAGAGCATGGGAAACTGAAAAATCCTAGACTTAGGATAAAGACTACTTAGCAACAACTAAACCATCCATGTGTTAACATTATTCTCACACTAAATACAAAATACAGCACTGTACCCAGCTACTAGGAAGAAAATTAACTCTGTCCCAGCCAAAACCAGGACACTTATTATTACAATGTAGAATTACATCTTTACCCTACCTATGTGAAAAACTTTTGAGACCTCTCCCCACCCCTTGTTCTTCCAGAATTTTACCTCAGGGTTGTCAGGAAGCCCAGATCTTCAGATTTTGTTTGTCACAATGGAAAAGCTATGAATAAACTGATGTTTTGTTAACTATGGTTTTGTGTTATTCAAGGATATTGGCCCCTAAAATAGGATGGCTAATAGCCACAGAATCCAACCCAGGGACCAGACTGCAATCAGTGTGAAGGATCTTATGGATTCAGCAATTTTCTACCCTTGGGGGAGGTCACAGAGGGAAAAATCCTCCACTTAGAAGCTGCCACAGTCTCTCACATAAGACCCACCAGTGAAGCCGAAAAGTTACCTAAGAGAAAATAAGTTGCCCAGTCCTTCCGCCACTCCACACAATCTAGGCGGACACAGTTTCAGGAAAGCTTGTTTGTTCCTGCACACTGCAGGTCTGTGCTCATTCCTTCATCATAACTTAGAGGTGATGATAGCAAAGGTGCTGAAAAACCTGACCCTTACATTTAATAATGAATAATGAAACAAGTAATAATGAAACAAGTTCTCCTGGGTTCATATGGTTTGCGCTTTATGCTCTCAATCTGCTGACACAGACTTTTTAATTAAGCTGTAAAAAAAGATTACACAGCTCAGTAAAATATACCTTCACCCCACACAGCCCAAATTATAGACTCTTTTCTTTATTCTGTATATCACACTATGTGGAGATGTATTTTTGAAAGTGCAATCAATATCAGCCCTTTAAAATTTAACACTAAATAGGCAGTATTATTGCAAAAAAAAAATCAGAAGATAATGCCATATTAAATCTTATCTCTGAGGAGTGGAGTAGTGGCTTTATTAATGAGAAATTTTAGAGTAGAATGGCAGAAGGAATTACTGAAAGGTTCTGCTGTGCTTCAACCTTCTACATAACAGCACAGGCCATGAACCTAAGTTCTTGCTTGAATTAAAGAACATTGAAAAACCTAAATCTCAAACAGACTGAACAGAAAATCTGCTGTTGTTCCAGTAGTTCCAGTACTTATTGCCATTGGTGAGTGTCTTCATTTCAAATCTGAATTCATCGAGTTTCAACTTCCAGACTTTGGGTCTTCTTTTATAACTTCAATCTCTGCGTCTCACATATTTATTAGCAGATGTCTGTCCCTTCTCAGATGCCTGTAAATCATAATTCCTTCCCTTTCTCTTTGATAAGCCAAATCTTTCCTGGAGTCTCTCAAGTTACAGCAAACTCCTCACTCAACTCTTCTCTGAATCTCAACTTCTATCTTGAATTTTGGACAGTCAGAAATGATCCAAGCTTCTGAGAAAAGGTGCTCTAGAGGCAAATACAAAAGTATCCTATCTTCTGCTTTTCTACTCATAAATCCCTGATATACTCTATGTTTTAGTTCAAATAATAATTAGGGGAATATAATCAAACGTGTCAGTACTAATCTGATGCAGAATCAGTATGAACTGTACTTCACAGGTAGTATTAAAATGATGTTTTACACTCTAATTATCTAATAATTTGTTCATTTTCAAGTTTCACAGATAATAAAGAAAAGATAATAGGCAAAAAAATGTTAAAAATAGGCCGGGTACTTTGAAGACTTCCTTTTTGTGGAAATAATCTTACTAAGAAAATAATAAATCAGCTATTCTCAAAACACGTCTATCATTAACATGATATGACTCTTGACCTTTACAAGATAATCTGACGCACTGTATAGAGTAATGAAAGAACTATTGTACTGCACAGAGTGCTTAGCTGCAAGCAAGAAACAAAACATTTCTTAGAAATGCACAAGCATGAAGGAAATATTATGTAATTTGACATGGTGAACAGATTGAAAATAAATAAAATAGAAACTAGGTAGTCATATCTGAAGACATCATTAAAAAATTCCAGTAATTTATTAGCTGGTAAGTTTTCTGCCTCAAGCCACAAAAATTACATTTTCCAATTATCACATTTTCACATTCAAAATAGAAAGAACAAGAAGAAAAATCTTATCTCTTTACCAGGTACAGCAAATAGTTTAACTGCAAGGGAGGTGCAAAGGAAAATTTTTAAATAAGATTTTATGTTACTAAAATCTACTCAGAAAGCGATCATCTGCAGCCAAGCAGAGTATGGAAATGACAAGACCATCTGAACAAATTATATTTCACAGAAATGACAACCACGACATCGTTTTGTACATTTGAACCAGTTTGCTTACATAACCTTTGCCTACTGTTGAGGTCTGTATCTCAATAAAGCAAATGTGCAAATGGCATGATTCCTTTTAGAAAAGAGTCTTCCATCAAGTTATATAGCTACACAACACTTTAAAATCCAGCAAGCTAGCATTCAACATAATTTTTGCATCTGTTTAAATTCATGTTGCAGTAAGCAAGACAAAAAGGTTTAGAGGTATACACAGAAATGAACTGCCTTTTTTGTTTTATTCTACCATTCGCTGGCCCTTCCAAGACAACCCTTACAATGAACTGAATAATAATAATAATAAACCCAGTTAATAAATAAAACTGACTGAATCCAAAAACATTGTGGAAATAGAACCAAACTGATAATGCGGGTTCCTTTGAGAATGGCAGCTATAGAGGACATCTTCTTTCTGTGATTTTGATAAATTTTGGATAAACAGTTCTCCACAGATTCTTCAAGAAATTAAAAAGATACCCATTGCCACAGAAGAGTGGAGCAGTACAGTTGGTGTCAAAACACTAATAGACATTTATTACAAATATATGTAACAGCAATCAACATTTTATTGCCACAATTCCACCTATTCAGTTGTGCCTATCGGCCCAGCTCTTTGCCGAAACTGTGTCATCTCTGCTAAGCTACCTCTGGCAAACACTATTCTTTCAGTAACCCATCAAAACAAAGTTTTTTAATAACCTCTTTCTTGATTAGCTCCAGTGTCACCGTTTCAGAGAAGGTGCTGCCTTAGGGAGATGGCAGAAGAGTCAAAATAGAAATGCAGCATGTTAAACTATAGTTAGTTATTTTCTTTGCAGCTGCAGTGATCTGAAGAGAAGCCAATTAGAAGGCATATGTTAGAGTATAGCTATCAAAGGATGAATAGATTTGCCATTTTCTGATGATATAAAACTCCTCTAGCCTATAATACCAATTTTTGCCTAGTGCATCACTTTAAGAGTGTAATTTAGCAAGGTGTTGTTTAGTCTTGATCTGTTTGTGGCCTGTTGCATAAGAACAGACTTTTTTTAAGTTCAAGAAACCTGGAGGATGCATCTCAGTTTCAAGTGTTGCTGCAGTTTGAGATCATTAGTATAGATCTTCTTAGACACACTCAGAAAAAAAACATAAGACAAATCCCAGCATCTAAGAAACGGAGAGGATTTTTCCCTCCAGTATCCTGGTGTCAGAATAATCTTTGTAATTACTATAAATTAAGCCCATCTTTAATATTATAAATAGAATTATATTTCATTAGTAAGCAAGCTTTTCTATCATTGCACTAAAAAGCATCCCTCCTTAATGAATGTTTATGAAGGAAAACAAGGGTAGTTTTCACATGAGTTGAGCTCCAGCTTGCTCCCTTTGTTTACCAGTGAGCATCATCTGAAAACATATCCAGCACAGAAAGACATCTACTGACTAAACAGTTTCCTGAAGTAAACATTTCATTAACCTTTGTAAAGTGAAGAGTTTCTCCCAAGAGAGAAAGCATGTTTCAGATAAAAGATAAAAGATCAGCAAAGCAGGGTACATGATCAAAAGAGCTTTCATATTAAAGACTAGGTGGCAGATATCAATAGTGCGAAAACCTAAGAGATATAGAAGTAGGTAATTACATACCAAAGACTCCACCTTTTTGCTAGCATCCAAGTCATAGCCAAACTCCACTAGGCAAACAGCTGGCTGGAAGCTGCTTTTTATTTTTAGATAAAAGCAGGCTACATCTACAGTTGTGCTGTTCACATATCCATTCACTCCAAAGATAGCAATTTTCTCAAAGCAGGGGATTTTTCGTGTGTAGAAGAGACCTTTAGTAGCTGACTTCAGCCACAGTGGCCCAGATTTTCTGCAGCATTTACAGGGTGCTCAGCCACCACTTGGACCAGCAAAGAATATGATCAGCTCTCTATGCTGAACCTATTCCATGCTGAAGCTGACTTCAAGATATCCCCCCTCACCACATCTGCCTCCTAAATGCCTCTGTTTAAATGATTTACAGTCACATTTTCTTCTTTTCCCTGTAACGGTTTTTTCTCTACCAGGGCCTTGTTCTTCTCCTCCTTAATTCTGAAGGGACCAAATGAAAGCATTGACTAGAGAAAGAAAAGTGAGAATTGAGTGTACACAAGCCTATTCACTAAGTGAACAAATGGGAATCAACCTGTTTCCAAAAATCTTACAGATATAAGAATCTCAAAACCCTACATGTAATAAATGTAGATAAAATATATTCAGTCATGAGCATGATTTCTCTTCCAGCATCCCTTTAGAATTAAAAGCAGGGTTTTATCCCACCTTTTTGTTCCTCACACTGGTCTTTTCCAGGATACAACATATGACCTTACAGTACAAAATACTGCAAGCAATTTTTTAAACTCATTTGCCTCAGTGTTTCATTCTCTTACATTTTTCTTCATATTAAGAAATTATAGACTCTGACCACTGAGTTTCATACAAGTGTGAGTCTCTACCTACTTGCAGGTAAGAGACTTGGTAGCAATAAAAGAGTAGTGAATAATGGCAGTTGGTGTATCAGGCGCATGAGGCTAGAAATGTGGTCATCTTGTGCTGTTATTGGTACCCATCCTCACTGTCCTGAACTTTGGAGTAGCTCCCATTGTTTGTCTCCCTTGATTAGATGTTGATGAACACATGAAAAGATGCCATAGGAAACAAACAATAGTGGATAGCCAGGAAAGGATACAGTTTTAAGACATCTGAAGGTGAAGGAAAGATACTCGAAATAAGTGCAAAGAAGGACATCTACACTGGAGTTTCAAAGAGCTGCTAGTATTGTCCAGGCTATTGGCAGATGAAATTATTATATAAACTTCATTTTCAACACACTGGATGGCTGGAGGTAAGTAAAAGGCATTTAAAATCAAAGTTAAAACTAAACACATAGAACTGGAGAAACAAAAGAAATCCTATAAGCAAAGGTTATTACTTCAGAAACTATTTCTGTCCACTGTCCTTCCTATTTTCTTGCTAATCTACACTGGAGCCTTAGCGGTGAAATATGCAGAAGTGCCCAGCCCCACTGAAATCCAATTTCTTTTTCTATTTTTAAAATTAAAGGTCTTGAGTCAAACCATGATATATTATGCAATGAATCTGCAACAGGAAGAGCAGTATAACATTGCCAGCTAGTGGTCACTTGACTTCAGAGCACAATAACTCAGTTCTAGCAGTTTTAATATTTTTGAAACGTAATAAAATCTTTTATAGTTGTAGTTTAAGAAGACGACAAATAAATCACAAACATATTTCAGTAGCTTAGCTATCAGAACCTAAAAATCTGCATGAAGGTAACATTTAGTTCATGAATATGTTAGTCCTGCCTTTATGTTTAGTTTTCCAATTCAAGAGTAAATGGGTATTTTAAGATCATAACAGCACTGATTCTCACAGTGTAGGAAACTGTATTACAGCTTAACTAATGTTTAATTTTACTGTCCGTGCCATCTCTGAGCTATGCATTCTGACACGTAGATAATAATATGATTTTTTTATTATGATTGTTGCCAATAAATACTATTTATCAATTAAAAGACTTTCACAGAGGCACAGACATCAGCAACACAAACATGAAATGGATGCTAAAGTGTCAAGGAAAATCCAGGAGCATGCATTTATAATAAGGCATGCATTTATAATAATTACACTTACAATATTAATGATGCATCTTTCTGAATTCTCTCTGTAATCTAAGGTCTAGCGTCAAACAGGCTGTTTTGTGAAGTAGGGTATAAAGAAACATGAGCATCAAGTAATGCAAAATACATGGTAAGACAGAGTAAAGGAATGGAAAGAACAGATCCTAAGGTAAATGTCATGTCCTGCAAAAACATATATGCTTAGCTCTGTTTCTATAGATAGCCTGACTGGCTACGCTACCTTTGTAAAAATTAAGGCTGTCAGCATTTGCATGTCAGGATGTAAAGGTCACAGAGCAGAATACACATTTTGGAAGCAGACATTTCCTACAGATTAACATAAGAAAAATGGAATTTGTAGGAAATTATATAAGAAATTACAACTGATACAAAATTTTAAAGGCAAGACTACGATGCTATAAATAGTTACCACCAAACAGTTCTATTAAGGCATTGTTGGGATTAATACTGTCTTAGTACACTAAAGGGTATATCCACGCCACCATTTGCAAGCAGTTTTAAACGTGCTCTGTTCACACTTGGTTCAACCAGGATCGGGAACTACCATTACCTTGCCACAAATCAGTGTTAATTCATCTCGCCTTGCAGCCAGATTTACTGTATGGGCTTCATTTCTGAGCTAGCTGTGGTTATGGGGTCTGGCCGGCTCAGAGTGGGAAGACACCAAACTCATATTGGCAGGGAGCACCAGCAGGATCAATCTGGTTTTGCCTGTAACGGACCGAGCAAACATATCCTAAAAAATAATCTGTTTGAGGTCCTTCCCACCTCAGGACGCCATTCTGCAAAGATTTACATACCCATTTAATTTTATTCTGACTTCAGCAGGACTACTCAGCATGGATAAATACAGGCGTAGAAGGCATCTTTACAAATTATTCTGATAGCCAGGATAAGTACAAGGTGCAAATTGAGATACTGAGTCTGAGGCTCAAGTCCACAGTTGTCTGGAAAATTGTGCTGCCATTAAAATTCATACGAGGAGTACTCCTAGAGAAAAAGATCTGTCAATAAAGGCACAGAGCTACTGCTGAGGACAGAACATCTGTCCTAAACTCAGAATCCTTTAAAATTGTCTACTACCTGTGATGGAAGCCCTAATTTAGGAGGTGTCTTTAGAAACAGGAGAGAAGGCAGATTTCATCTTTTACCCTGAGAGAGCAATTAAGGCAGGCAAAGGAAAATTTGTTCCCTTCGGGATGCATCTGCACCAGTGACATAGTTCAGAGGAGTTTTGCAGTACTTCCCCTAATTGTCTCTACTTAACAGTCTCTTTTCTCAGAGTGGTTTTCCTGTACACTGAACAGATTCCTTGGGCCTTGTACCAGGTCTCTCTGACACAAGAACATCCAGTCAGCCCTTAAACATTTTGCCTTTAGCTATCTCCAAACCACATGTGTGATGGAGACTTTTGGCCCAGGGACCAAGATAGATGTCATTCAGAGTAAATCCCCTGAACCACCACTGTAAACAGAAACAGAAGTCCAGGACCAGCCTCCAACTACTAATCCCCTTCTACTGTGCAAATGACCTCCTAATGTAGATATAACAAAATGTATTGTGTAAACAACAAAAAGCCAAGCTCCTGTTACATTGTTAGTCACTACTGACAGAACTTAGATCTTCAAACACACACAAACATTGTTCATTAGCAGATTATTTAGTTAGCCTCAGCAGTATCAGGTACTGTGAAATGCATCTGTAAGCCTCCCAAGGCACGAGCAGACTTGCTGTCAAGCAGCGAAGTTAATAATTCTAGATGGGCCATCGCCATCCCTACAAGTGCCCAGGGATGACTTAGATTTTGCTAATCATCACAGTGCACCATGGAGCTCATGTCATTCAAGATCTCAGACTCTCCTTAAATATTTGCAAAAGTATTCAGCTGCTAGGAAATGCCTATTTTTAACTTACATTTTCAGGCACTTGCATCAGTGTCCCACATAGGTTCTCCTTCAGCCCAGGGATGCTCTGTAGCTCCAACTTCCCTCTTGGGTCAGACTTGGTGGCCTCCATCTTGCTGTGATCTAGCTGTATGTCTCATGTTTTCTTTCCCCCTTTTCAATTACAGGAAGTTTATGTTTTAGTTTGCTTGCTAAAAGATCTTGGCAACACTTTTCTAACTAACTTGGTAGTTACTAACCTGTGCAGCTACGAGCAGCTTGCGGAGGAGTGCTTTCAGGCTAATAGTCACACCATTCCAGTGCTGTCCATGACTCTACAAAGAGTAGCACATTTGTCACCTCTTGGATCACACTATGCTATGCCAGCACTGGCCAATTTTTACAATGTTTTATATAATCCCCTCTACAGCCTTCACTCTCTTCAGCGCAAAAACTTTCGAGTGCCAAAGACACATTGATCTCAACTTCCAGTTTTCACCCTCTGTCCCACACAACCCAATACCTGATCAGTGACTCATTTTCCTCCTTCCAACAATAAGTGCCGTCAATACACATGCATGTACTTTCTTTCTTTTTTTATGCTTAGAGCTTTTCTTGATGTAGGCTTCACTTCTGCACAGAGCTGCATTCCTAAATTTTCTGTAATGCAGTTGCACAGTTAGCTCATCTGCCTGAGATAATGGAAAGACACTAAAACCAAACTGTTTCAGATCTGACATTGCCACTAAGGAAATTATGCTTTGACAGCTTTCCTGCTTGGTGGCACCACTTGCTTTTGCGGGCACAGAGCAAAGCACTCTCCAGCCACCACCCACTCTACTAAAATGGTGTCAATCACAGCAGGGCTTTCAACTCACTCCTCTATTTGTGGGAAGTTAGTGTAGCAAAATTTAATGCAGGATGTTACAGAAGAGGAAGGTGATTTCATTTAATAAAATGATCTCAGATATACTGTGCATGCAGTTGCATACTAACAAGCAGCAAGGCATGCAACTAAGCAGTCTGGCCAGATCGCTTGTGCATGAGATGGAGGACAAGCAAAGCTGTCTACTCAGCTCTCACAGATCTTGATTTCTTTTTTTGTTGACTATGACACACTGAGTGGGGGATGTGCTTTTTATAATCCTTCCGCATGGGCACTGCTTGGGATCTTTCACCTCTGTAACTTGCCCCACCCCTTGTAAACCTCAAGCAAAATGGCTGAGACCTGTGGTTCTTTTGTTTTCCTGTATGAGTATTTTATGGCTCCAGAACTCTCAACCTGACAGCATCAATATTTCAGGCTTTTTCTTCTTGCTATCAAGTCATATGAATGAAACTATGTACAGTGTTCTATAGCAATTAACACATACCATACCATTGTTTGACTGTTTCTAAGGCTTTAACACACTCCTCTGTTCACACTTCAGTCATACCAGTCTTAATATTTTTGGTACAAATCTCTATACATTCTTTAGATTAATTATCTTAGTTTGTTTCCATTTGTTTTTCACTAACTTAGCCATCTAACCCCACAGAGGCATGGCTCCTCCTGTGTCTAACTATTTTCAATCACAAGGCCGTTCAACACAACAGCTGACTGTTGCCAAAGGTATCCTGCTATTTGCCACGTTTAATTATTAAACAGGAATGTGTTCTGTTTTCCATCATCTGCTTCAGCAAATACATTTCTACTGCACAGAGGGTGATTATTTTTTAAAAACTGTATTTTTTTTCAGTTTAGTGAAATCCAGACTAATCTGTACACAGACAGAGGACAACTATTCAAGCTTACTAAAACTTCTGCGAGATACGAACAACTCATGCATTGTGCATGAGTAGGTGAGGATTTTTAGTCCATTCACAAAATGCATCAATGAAACTGATCTCAGATTTCATAGCTGGCACTTTCAAATAGATCAGCACAACAAGGACTCTTCATTCCCTCAGTCTGTCCTTTACTGGGGGTTGTCTTATGTAGCATTAGAAACAAAGTTTGCATCCAGTTGGTAAAGCTCTTTGTGGTCCTTTGAGTTGAAGGGCAATGCCAGATAGAATTTTTTTAGACAGTTCAAGAGCTTTTTGCTATAATGCAGGCATTGTATTTTCTAAAAGAGCTGACAAGAAGGTCTCAGACTAACATCCAAGAAGTATGTGTGATGTTTTACACAAGCATTTGAAGTTCAGTGCCTTAAGGCACTTTCTAATTCAAACAACACACTGCGTTTTGTGGGTGGATGTACTACTTCCTCAGCTAAGATTTTCTCCTATGACTAATTCTACTTAGGAATAAAATGGTACAATCTTTTTACAAAGACATCTACACCTTAAAGTACTCCTGAGACCATGATGTGAAGGCTTACACTGTGACAACAAAAGTGAAGATTTCCTGGTATTTTTACTACAACAAAAGTGAAGATTTCCTGGTATTTTTACTACTAGCACTAGGCTTTCTAGACAGCTGCAACTAGCAGTGTCAGGCACTTCCAGTTCCTGCTGTCAACGGGATTAATCATCTGAACCTTGGCTAGTAAAGAAAGGATGCAGTCAAGGCTTAAGTGACCAGCACATACACTGTTCTAAATAGCACTGCTGTGTGACCCTTTCCTTAGACTTTTAGATCTTTTTTATGCAGGACAAAGAGGACACAAGAAAGCATTAATTAGCATTCCTCTGACAACAAGCATCTGAACACTCCAATTCAAGCATGGTTATCTGCTGCTAAACAGCATCACATACCAACTACTAGAAATCTTCTCAAAAGCCGCATGGTCAGAAAAGAATGGTCATCTCGGGGGAAAAAATATTGGAGCATGAACAAATAAACAAAAGACATTTTTACAGCACAGGAGTTAAGGAAGTGGAATCAGCTGCAACATGGACACTTGAGACTGCAGCAGTTGGACTCTTCCAGCTGTAAAGAAAAAGGTACCTGAAGCTATAAGTTCTCCTCTGAAGGGATAAATGACTCCTGGAAAAGCTTGTGGCACCCAGGGTATCAGGGGAAAATGGCTCTGTGAGATGGGGTTGAACTCTCTTCTTTGAAGGCCAAGTTTTTCAGTTTTCAGATATCTAAGTTTGGTGTGCAGGTTTTCCTACTAGCTTTTGATTCATAGGATTAATTTTTAAAAATCTAGATATATTTCAGATATAACCTTGGCCAAAGTCATTGATCAATGGGATGTCAAAGATATTTCATTTCAAAGCTAGGTCTTACTACAAGTAAAGCACTTTTTAACTAAATGATTTTAACAAAAACTTCTTGCAACCAGCACTAATCTTTACTGTATCAACTTCCAGATAAAGCTTGCCCACTTCATGAGATTCTTATCGGGTTGGAAAACTCATTTGGTTAAGGAAGTCAAGCTGCTTTCTTTCCTTCGCTCTGTCTTCAGTAACCACACACTATCTCAAATGCACTTTCATTACACTTACCGTACACCTTAGGTGGGTTAGCATTTCTGGTAATTGTGTTAGAAATATAACAGCATAAGTTGAAAATCTCAGGTTGAATTTGGAGTCTTTGCAATTAAGGAAAAATAAACATCCTATTTAAAAATAAAATTTAAAAAATTTACCTCAAAAGACATACATGGAATCTTTCCTGTTCCATTTTTATAGTCTGTTTTCCAAATATAACTACATTCAACACTGAATAAGAGCAAATAAATTCAAAGATATTTGCCCTGGGCTCATTCCACAAACTTGGAGATAAGCTTTTACCTTTGTCCATCCCCTAATAAAATAAAAGACCAAGACCTCAACCAGCTGCTTGAGGCACCTGTGCAGAACTTTTTAATATTACTGCTACATGGTAGCTTGACGTTTCCCCCCCCCCTAGAGATGGGAGAAATAGGGCAAATGGGTTGTTTTTACTACCTTCAGTTATTGCCTAGAGTCACGAGTTGTTTTTCCTTTTGACAGATGCTGTAATGTCAGGGCAGCACCAGCCTACTCATGGTGAGGCTCTACCCCAGGAAAGTGTTTTGCTCATAATATGCTGCCTGACAGTCTGACCTTTATCACATTTTTCTTTTCTTTCACCTTCAGGAAGGGCAGCTGTGGTGCTGCTATGTATTTAATATACAGATAAATAATTTCAGAATTATTCTGAAACACTAAAAATTGAACTCTTATCCTGATCTTGTCACATATTCTCCTTTCATGTGATCTGTATTAAAAAATAAAAAATCTGGATTTATTGTGGCTTACTTGGTTCCATAATCATTAGGAGTTTTCAGTGTTCCATATGGGTTTTCCAAGGTATCTGCCCCAACATGCCTTCATGATTGAAAATTGAAAGCTAACTCACTGGCAGGGAAAGCTTACTTCTTGAGGAAAAATGGAAACACATTGTCCAAGAACATTAAATTCTTAACCACTCAGTTAAGATCACAAATTAGCAGCTCTGCAAACAGCTTGTTCCTCTAAGGACTGCACAGAGGCCTGCAACCTCTCTCAGAGGTCAAAATGCGTGCCTGACAAGGATCTGCAGAAAGCAATTGGCTTTAGGTGGCACAGTCTAGTGTTTATATTCCTCAATCTTCCTTTTCAGTTTTATTTCTCTCTCGGTGTTAACTATAAAAGAGACACCTTTTGTACACTTCTTTAAATATTGTATTGAAGGATTCTACTAGCACTTACAAAATATGTTTCAGTTATTAGGCAGGCATAAAGAAGACAGCAAGAAAAAAAACTGCTTTGGGGCTTTAAGTAACATGGAAGGATGCTTAGACCTGTTATGTTTCATTTTTTCTTCAGCGCTTAACACTTCAGTCTGTTACTAGAACAGTTTTGTCATGGTTTTTTTCCTTCACTATTTTTCACAGGGATGTTTGAATCACTGCTCGGATATAAGGCATCAAGTTGTCAAAAGTGGTATCTGCATACCATGCAGCAGACACCTCCATATCTGTAACAAAAGAGAACTCATCACTTGCAGAAAAGACTGCAGTATTTTGCTGCAAAGCGTAAAAAATATGCTCAAAAATCCTCTTTATCAAAACTGGGAGGAGGAGAAGGGCAAGAAAAATAGTTGCCTGTAAGACAGAATTTCTGGACAAAACAATACAACCACAACAAAGTTTTGAAGAACATCAACACTTTCCACATGTGTAGAAAAGTCGTTTGACATGGCTTATGTTGCTTGCCTGTTGTTCAGTCAAGTTTTTGTTGCATCATCACTACATAAGGTCCTTCTGAGCAGATTTTTGCCTTCATTCAGATGGAGCAAAGCTAGCAGCACAGTTTCCTTTACAGCCTGTTTCTTACACATTTATATTGATACATAAGCATTAAGGGATAATAAGGCAGCAATTAAGGGACATTTCAGATGCAAACAACTTTCTGAAATCCCTAAGCCTAAATTCTCATTTGGACATGCAATCAGAAGTGGCCATTGTTTCCTGCCAACAAAATGAAGGTTTATAAAAAATTCTGACTTCAGTTGTCAGCACGTAATTAAGTTCACTGTATTACATTACCCAGCTCTATACTTCTCAGGGATTCAGCAACTGATCCAGCAATTACTTTCAAATTAAGGAAGGATTTTAACATTCTTGTTTTAAGGTGCTGATGCTAAATATGCTGTACATGAGATAGAGGCACCTTTATACCAAGACAAAATAGACAGGCTGCAAGGGCCAGGGAGTAGCTATGCTAGGCCTGGAAGCGTATCTTGAACCTTGCCCAACATCTTCCATCCTCTTATTGCAAAGTGTTCTTTTAGAGAACGGAGCAAGACTGTTCTTTTTTTGAGGCAATGAGAGAAGACAAATAGTACCCTCTTTTCTGCAGCACTTATTCAAGAGAAATTGTCTAGAAATAAAAAAACTGGTTTAATATAGTTCTTTAAACAGATGTGATTCAAGCCTTTACCTCTACTCTTGGGTGAACCTCCTCACCACCAAGCTCCCAAAACACAAGACAGCATGCAAATAAACAGAGGACTAGAAATGATGTTTGTTTTCCTCAATCATATGAAAAATAGGCTATTCTGCTTGTCTTCTCAACCTGGTTCCCAAACATTTTCAGATTGACTAGGAAGAGTCTGAGCTTAGCCAATTAAGCTTGGAAGATCCTGTAAGTGAAGGCTTTTGGACCACATCAGCTGCAAAGTCTGAGCAGGAGATTTTTTTTAACAACTATTCAAATCAAATTATCTTCTCATTAAAAGACATTCTGCTGCTACTATATGCAACAGATTGGTTAACACACATTGAAACACTAAATCGCAGATCAAAGTTTTACTATAATGTCCCAGTATGTTATAATCAAAGTGCAGTAGCATCATATTTTTGTGATAAATGCATGTACACAGCAGTGCAAAATCTCTGCACAGAGGAAAAGGCAACAAGTCTCCTAAGCATAGTTTTCCAGATCTTTCATCTCTCTTCCCCCCTCCCCTCCCCTCCTTTTGTGGGGGCAAGACTATGTTTGATCTTTCCTGAAAAAAGAAGAAAGATACATTGCACCAGAACAACTAGAACTTTCTCAGGATCAGGGAAGCACAGGTCAACACAAAAGAAAACCAGCAACTGCCCTAAAGAAGCACACCCATTACCTCCCTGCGGAAGTGAGGCACTGTTTTACTGTTATTTCACACTGTTACACTACAATAAAACAAGCTCTGGAGTCTCCCAACCAGGGGTGAACACCCCAGGGGTATGCAAGGCAATCCACTGCAGTGCAGGAAGAAAATACTAGAACTTCCATTTAATCTAAAAAAAGTATTTATTTTTCACAAGGTACTTTACTAGTACAGCAGTACATGTATATAATTTATAAATATATACATGGCTGCATGCTCAAAACATTTTTTTGCATCTAGCTCTGGGTTCCCCAGCACAAGACAGACATGGACCTGTTGCAGCAGGTCCAGAGGGCCACAAAAATGGTCAGAGGGATGGAAAAGCTCTCCTATGAGGAAAGACTGAGAGAGCTGGGGTTGTTCAGGCTGGAGAAGAGAAGGCTCTGGGGAGACCCCTTCAATCTATAAAGGGGGCTTATAACAAAGACAGAGAGATGTTTTACCAGGGCCTGTACTGATGGGACACGAGGCAACAGTTTTAAACTGAAAAGGGTAAGATTAGACTGAACATAAAAATTTCTTCCTTTATGATGAGAGCGGTGAGGCACTGGCTCAGGTTGCCCAGAGAGGTGGTAGATGCCCCATCCCTTGAAGCATTCAAGGTCAGGTTGGATGGAGCTCTGAGCAACCTGGTCTAGTTGAAGATGTCCCTGCCCCATGATCTTTAAAGGTCCCTCCCAACCCCAACCATTCTGTGATTCTGAGATTCGACTTTAAAAATTCAAATTTGATCCATTGCTGGAATACTATTAGCAGTAAGAAATTTGACACCTGCTACTTTTAACACTAACATACTGTATGATCTCTTAAGTTCCGTATCAAGTTTAAGACATTCTATACTGGGATCATGCAAAACCTATTTGACTGCAGTCTGGCCTGCAGCAAAAGTAAAATATCCAGCATAAAAGCCCAGGCTTGAATTCCAAGTAGTTCGAAGTAAAAGAAACATCTAACCCTCACCAGAAAAAGGATCTTAGTTCTGTAGTACTGTTCAGATCAGCAATGCCGCCTTTTTTTTTTAAACTGACTTCCTTCCACTCTTTCCACTTCTCTACCCCAGTGGACACCACGTCAGACACAAAAGGGACTTCTGAGCAAAGCATGCTTTTCACCATGCTTGATGGCACACATACAACAGTACAACAGGAATTCAGGTACTATAATCCAGCACTAGGATTAAACCACTTCTGTTCTGAAGCAGGGAAGGCACAATAGTGAACTTGGAAAAACACACGCTTACACATAAGCCTAGAAAGCTTAAGGTGTAGATTTATTATGCATTAGGAAGCTTATCAACTTAAAAACCAAACCGCATAGTACAAAAGGTTCGTTATCTCTGCTCAATGTGGAACAAGTTTCAAAATATATATTTTTAAAATTTGTTCAGTCAATACACAATCCTTTTAAAAAACTGTATATCTGTCAGTACCCTCATTACATTTATAAATACATGATTTACACAGCACCCCATCTGGAAAAATTAAAACTCCTTACAAATATCTACATATATTGCATACATATAAAACATTCATAGGAGTACTTCATTAAAGTTGGGTTTAATGGTCCATTTACACTGCAGCAAAATACATATAAATCTGTGTATTTTTCATAAAATGTCTCTAAAAATTAGCACATTTGTAGCCATAACTCCTTTAAAGCATCTTTTAGAAAGGAAATTTGATATGAATATATCCATGAGATTCAGCAGGTAAGACAGTGATATGAAGGCTAAATATGATTAATAACTGAACACTAAGCAGCAGTTAAGGCAGGGGTGAAAAGAATTAATAGGAAAGATTATTTCATATGGCAGATAAAGTGACAAAATGCAATAAATATACATATTTCTTGATGTAAACTACTCTGGCACCCACTATTTTTCCTGCGTCAGAATTCAGGAGTGTCCATATTCCTGATGCTGCTCATTTTATAATTAAAATTCTATTTTTTATCAGCAAAACATTAATGTGACCAGTGCTTTCAGGTGCCATCTGGATTTGCTTTAACTGGTCAGAACTGACTGTTCTGGAATGTAGGTTTAAGACTTCAATATGACCTTCATTTATGGGTAATGACTGTCATGTGTGATCATACACGCTCAGAAGTCATCTCAGTTTCATCATTGCTTTCTGGTAACTAGTGGACTTCTCATTACTAAGTAACATTTGAGAATGTGCCTTCAGGAAATTCAATTACTTTTATGGATAACCACTATTTCAGATACCAGAACTATATAGATCAGTCCCTCTCACATCGTAAGGACTACATGTGGCATACATGCAGACAAAAGGCATAAGAAATGCAAAACAACCTTTAACAGCGGTGGCAGAAACTGTTCTGCCTCAAACCTGATTATTTTGCATACAACTTTGGGAACTGAACATTCAAACTTTAAAAAAAAAATTCTATTACGTCTGTACATTCAGGTTTCTACCCAATACCAGGATTTGACATAGCATTTGCAGTCCAATATTGCGTAGAATCACACCTAGTTGTGACCTGCCGTGCTAAACAAAACCTCCTGGAAGTATGGTATCAACCTCAATACAGCATGTGACCTTCCCTTGCACACAGCTGCCTTCCCTTCAGAGGCCAGACACTCTGTACAACCCACCAAGCTTCCAGAGCTGCAATTCAGTGCATGAATTTGTTCCATAGACTCCTCAGAAGTTAGCCTTCATACACTGCTATCTTGCAGCAATGGTTCAATGTCCTCTTCACTGCTTCGGTCGAGGTTGTTACTCAGAGTACTGCTGATGCTGTTGCTGTGTTTCCTGGTACTGCTGGCTTTGCTGTGCTCAGGAATGAATAAGGCGACTAGAAGAGCCAGAAGAACAATGCATGCTCCAACCAGGAAGGGTGGACCAGGAATGATTGCTCTCTGCAGGGAAACAAGCATATAAAAGAATTAATGAAGTTTTAGACATTGACTTCTGCATTAACAACTATACCACTAAGGCAGGAGATAATGGGAGACGTATTTACAGTGACTATAACATTTATGCAAACAAGTTCATATGCGCACTGCAACATGAATTTTCTGCATCTACAATCTCTAAGAATTCCTAACCTGATCTGCACACTGATCTAAAAAACAGAAACATGCACAAAACTATCAACTGGCAATAGGATTGCCTAGCAGATGAAACAGACATTGACTGATGCTTCTTCGTAATTTTTTTTCCTTTAGGCAACGTGCCTGTTAAATCAGGAAGACTCCTCTGGAGATTAATAGGATAAGGTTTCAACATCCAGAAGTACAAATGCTCCATAAGTCTTTAACTTAACTTCACTTTTTCCACTTGCTTCCATGGCTGACATACTTTAGAATCAAGTTAGCTGAATAAACAAACATCCCCAAAAACTAATATGTGAGTGAGGAAAGTAACAGCAGGCTATGCAGTACATACTGTTCTCACTGCAGAGACAGGTTGTTGGCATGTATGGTAACTTGGTACTTGGAGTTATTCTCTCTTGCTGCTACACAGTTTATTTTAAAATTTAAAATACAACTTATCCATATTTCATAACCACAATTAAAAACAAGCACCAGAAAGGTTGTAATTTTAAATCAGCTAAGTTTGATGACAATACTCTACAAAAGAAAGTGTGAGCAATCCAGTGATTTTTTTTTTTCCATCTTAAACAATTTTTCTGTATTTTTGTCAACTAAAACTGAATAAAAATCAGAAGATGAAACTTGTCAATTCATTGTACTTTTTTTTCTACCAAATGAAATGCAGGAAGTTATTCTAATATGAAGTGGGAAAGTACCTGAAAATAAGCATACAGTAACATGATATTTCCCTTGCTTCAACTTGGTACAACCAAAGGCCTAATTTTTCAGCTGATGGTCTCTAAATTTAAAGGATATAATCATATTCACAGAATTTATATTAACAATATTACTTAAATCTTCAAGCGGTGGTAAGCTCACAGTACTTAAAGAATGTAATAAACTTCCAGAAATTAATATACTCATTTGTAGTATAACAGCTGATATATCTCAGCAGCTTTTGAATATCCCACTATTGCAGTTTTACAGAAAGGAGTAAGAAGCTTTGAAAAGCAGTCCTTGCTTATTGCATTGCCAAATATTATTACTCTCCAAACACAGCCTGACCGCCCCGTTTGCTGTAAGAACTCCATGTGAATAATTATAATGACGCAACCTCACTCTCTTCTTCAGGCTCTCTAGTTTTGAAAACAGTTATTTAAATGGGAATTAAGACAGATATGCTTAACTTTTACTATTTATGCCCTGCAGAGGAGATACACAATCTTTCTTGAATAGGTGCATCAGATCATTTCTTTGATGGAACAGAATCACAAGTGTGACCTGTAGTAACGTTGCAACTCTCCCACTTAGATGAGAAAAAAAAGAAGTTATGTTCAGTAAAATCCTATTCTTAAGTACTTTAGAGTAACAGAAATGCGTACTTAAAGGTAAGTCAAAAAAAGAAAAAATTAAGTTTGAGCTGTTAAAAAAAACAAACACAAGAAATGACCACTAGGATGTGTTCTCCTTCATTTACTCTGCATGTTACATAACTGAAATTTGCATCCAGACTTTCCTGTCACCACTGTTTGAATATGGAGGTTTACAAAACCATCATATCTAACAATTTGTTTTAGTACTCTGTCCATCAGTGAACACAGAATATTTTATATCTGAAAGGTATAATACTAAATTATGACAATAATCAGTTTTCACTAGTTAAGTTAAACTTACATGGTTTTGTTTTTTTAAACAGGACAAGACAGCTTTCTCTCAAAGTAAAATGTGTCAAAAGTTACACAAACAAATTTATTCTTCACATTAATAATTTTAACAATACCTATATAAATAACCTATTTCTGATAGCAACTTAAAAATCTATTTCCTGTAGTTGCAGTAACACCCAGAATTACAGTAGTGAAAAGAAAGGAGGAAGAACTGTTTTCATTTCACCTCAACAGTACACTGGGTTAGATCAAGGTTCAGCACAGGAACAATGGATTCTCAATTGAGTTCCATATAGTGGAATAGTTCCTATAGACTCATAACTTTTGACAAGCAGGGATAGAATACAAGCTCAACCATCAAAACAAATTTTAACAATGCTTGTCACAGACTAGAACACATATCAGTTAACTGCAGTTCCACAGACAGCCAGTAACTTTTTAAAACAAGGTACTTGACCATTTAAACTTGTTATTAAAATGCTTCTTAGTGAACATTTATTAGCATTGAATAAAATAAACGTTTTTCAAACTACATATATCTGCAAAGAAACTCCCAGTCATCAGTTTAAAACACTGAACAAAATCAAGAAAGGTAGCTTGCATTTGTGCCTTGCAAATCCAAGGTACTTGTACCAGTGTTGTAAACTAGGCTCGCACACGTTTGCCAATCTCCTTGTCTAATCTTGGCACATTCCCTGGTTTTTACTTCACTCATTTTACTTAGATCAATTTTTAAAGCTATATAATATTTAAATTGTGGAGTTCTTTCCCATTGTTATATTAGGCTTGAACATAAGAAATAGTAGGAAAAAAATTTTATTGTTATTTTCCTGAATTATAGTTTTACATGTTAGGTGTCTGGTAACTATTAACAGGGAGAGATGTAGTTACAGACATTTAACAAAGTTTATGAGTACATACATAATTAAACATAAGGGCTGTCCCACTGAAATCAGAATAAAAAGCAATCCTAGTTATGCAAATACTTACTGATTTTGCTGTACTGCTATCTAAGAGATGTCTACTTATTCTCTTAAGCAGGTTTTCAGAAAAACAAGTATGTCTGAAACAATGGTTTAATTTACACTTACAGCTTAGAAAAAATCACTATTTTATAAGGAAGCTCACAGGTTAGGCTTCAGCACAGAAATTTCTTCTACCACAAGCTTTAGAAAACTCCACAACAGAAGTTCTGACTTGTTCACAACTTACTGGAACAGACAGTTGCTGCACTGAAATACCTCTGGAGTACTTCAACAAAAAACATACATGGATATGCTTAAAGTAACAGAACATACTGAAAGTACTTGTAACCAAGAAAAAGCTTATGTGATTTGATGCTTTAAAAAACAGAGTTCAAGAGCGAAATTTTAACTAGTGGAAGCATGACAAAGCTTTTGAAAACCTGAAATCACGATTATAAAGGTTCTCCTGTATTTTACTACAGTTTCCTTTTTGTACAAGAAGAGTGTCTTTGCCCCCTTACTCTAAAACTCTACTCAGTTTGCTGGGGCAAATTATGAAGCACCCCACCTTAGGTACTGCAGTGAGCAGTATCTTCAAGCACTGGTTACACTTAATGCCTGGTAAGATGCACAGACTGGGGGATGAACAAGAAACAGTTGTTTCCACAGTAACAGCCACCAGTTGTTTACATATTCAGCTAATCTGTTGTCTTTATCAACCAGCTTAATTACAAGCTAATAAATCATAATCTGTCTGAAAAGTCCATTCCTAGTATTTTGAGAAAGCAATGGAATTGTAGCTGAAGAGGTCACAGCAATCAAGCTAAAATGAAAAAAGGCTCCATAAAATTCTCCAGACTCTAGTAAGCATAAATTTGATATTTTGGAAGCCAAATAGGAAAGAACAAAGCAGACAAAAATGCAGACATGAAACAAAGCTGGAAGGGATAAAAGAAAAGACTGAAGGGAGTTCCTAAGAAATCTTGTATAGGATTGACTTCTCTCCCCCCCCACCAAGGTGATGAACAGCATTGTTACTGCCACTGGGGGAGGGTGGGGGGGGTGTGAAACAAAAGTTCTCAACTGTATACTGAATTACTGTATACATCAGTAATTAACCTATTGCTATGAGGTTCAAAGATAAACTTTGTTACAATTTACTGAGTTACCAAAAGTGACCTTCTTACTGTCAAAATTTCATGTTTCACTGTAATTTGGGATTACAGCTGTGTTTTGAGTAGATTTATATCAAAAGAAGTTAACTGGTTCCATTAGAATACTGACACCAAAGCTGCTACTACCCTAAATCTAAATATTTACTATCAAACTTAAATTATGAGCTATCTTAACAGTTCAAAGCAGCTGACAAGTGAGAATTAAGTGGTTCAAGAATTAGATATCAAGATTTTAAATCAACAAAAAATGACAGATTTTTACCCTTATGAGTTCTACACTGCAAACTTCACACCAAATTTTAAACTTACCTCATCGCTGGGATCTTGCATTGCTTTTTTTCCAGAAGTCTGATCAGGTGGCAATTCATTGAGCTCCACATGAAAGAGAAAGAAAATAAAGCCATACAGTGCTGGTCCCAGGCCGTTGCACAGACCTCTTATTCCAGTTATTATTCCTTGGACAACACCTAATGAAGGGGGGGGGGGGGGGGGGAAGAAGGATTTTTTTTTTTAATCAAGAATGAAACATGCACAGCCAACAGCTCTGAGTGTATTCTAATGGCTGTTCCAAAATAGCACATCTCAATTATTTCTACATACTAAGATCTTAAGAAACACACTGAAGACAACTTTGCTAGATTAAAATAATATTCCGTGTGACCATAGTTCTGTCACTGTACCTGCATGCTACTAGAAGCAATACAAGTTTTGAATATGACCAAATTTATGTGCAAGTCTAATTTTCTCTATTAGAGTCTTTCCACCCTCACCCAAAGTCTACAATGAAGAAAGCACAAGTTAAGTGTGGTACCTGCTCTATTTATTTTCAAGTGAAATTTAGAGTAATATATCTATGTGTTAAGGGTTGTTATTGGCAAAATATGCACAAACTGTAACAGGTTTCTTCCCCTCACCAGTCTAAAACCAGGATTTATTTAAGTACCAAGTAACTTATTTGGGGCAGTAAACTCAGCAGTACTGCAGTAAATTCACAATACTAGATTGGTTACAGTTTTACATTAGATTATTTTAAAAGCTTGATTAATCACAGTTCTATGGGTGTATTTCTGTTTCAACATCATTAAGTGATTGTGACAACAGTGTAAAAAGTTTTTTAACAATCTTGCAGATTACGATTCTACAGAATGCTATTTTTACAATATTAGTAGTCTGCATATCCCCTTCCTTCTTAAGGCAGTAACTCGTAAAATGGAAGGAAAGAAAACATGCCGAAAAGAAAGTTGTCCAAGTTTTTTCTTCATAGGTTGACATGCAAGCTTAAAATCTTTGTGCCACTAGGTGGCAAAACGTCACTCTAGAAACTATTTTATGCCTAAGCTATTAATAGTAGTTTCCGCTATATAAACTGAAAAATCAGTGACTTCCGTCAACTTAACTTTAAACTACTCATTTCATGACTTAAGTAGAAAACAAGTATTTTAAAACTCTTTTAAATGTCTCTATTAGAAACAAAAACGGGGGAGACGGGAATAAAAAAAGCCATGTAAAATACTGTCTTTTGCACCTTTCAAACCCAATACAAATCTGCCTCCTAGAACTGCACCTTCTTTGTAGCTCCCATATTAACTGCACTTATCTAACTTCAAGTTGTACAGTGTTAAAGCAAGACTGATACCTATGATTTATACATGCAGGATTTTTTTAAAGAGAACACTAAATTCAGTTATTATATGCCAGTGTTATAATTTGTGATAACTCCTTCCCTCACTTCATTTTAAATGAAGAGTTATTTCTGATTTTTGATGTGAAGGGGAATGAACAAAAAATAAATTTTTCTAACTTCTCAGATCAACTCTTTACTCAAGTTTCCTTTTCTATTCCTTGAAAATCTGAAGTATTATAGCAAATAGGGCCAACTTTTCCACACAGGACAGAGCTTCTTGTATAGGTTTATTTCAACGTGGTAAGATGTGGGTTTAGTTTCCATTAAAAAGATGGTATTGTTACATATAATCCTCACTATCTACTTAGAGAATATTACTTTTAATAAAAAAAGAGGAAGGAAAAAACATGAAAGTTACCACATCTGGTTTTGTTGCTTTTGTAGTACTTTTACAGGAAGCTAGAACAGAAGTAGCTGGTCAGACAGAAGCTGTATTTTTGCAATGCAAATTTGATAAATTTGTGTACCTCCTTTCTCTCTACATAGATTGGCAGACTTCCACAGCTACTACCAAAGAAACTCATTACTCAATGTATTCAAGAAGTACACCTAGACAAGTATTCTGCTTTCTAGACAGAAGAATCATCCAAGAAAGCAGCCTGATGCTGAAACTGAAATTCATTCAATACTCACCTTGTTGATCTGACTCTGCATTTCGTGAAACCAGAGCACTGATGGCTGGGAACGTAACACTTGACATTGCTGCTACTGCTCCTGCTGCCCACATCATCCTGCGTTAAATACATAGTTTGAATTAAAAATGAGACTGCCCATATAATTACTCCCCACACCCCAAAAAAGGGCCACAAGGGTACCCTCGTTTAAGTCTTAATGCCCTTTCAAAAGTACTCTTAAAATTAAAATAGATAAAGACTGGAAATTATCTGGACAGGGCCTTCTTCCTGCTCCCCTCCCACAAATTACCCTGAGCTTGTTGGAACAGAAGCACATTTGATTCTACACTAGCTATTACAGTAGAGGAAAAGAGGGGAGTTAAGTGGTGCACAGGCTTTCCCTCTTCAAAGGCTGTACAAGGGAACAATTTCACAGGGTGTCCCAGTGAGGCAGTTCTCTAACTTGTATAACTCACTAGGAAGTGCTCTGATAAAGAACAAGCATTCATCACTGTTAGTAGGACAAACTTTGTCAAAAAAAAAAAAGAAAAAAAAAGCTGTTATACTGTACAGTTCTAGTTCACTTTACTTACAGGCAGTTTTTCCAACAAAAGAAGCTCTAGTTTCCAAGACCAAATATAGTTATAGTAAGAGAATGACATTAGAAAAAAATAAAAGAAAAAAAGTAGAGGTCGAGTAACTGCTTGATAGAACGGATCTAGTGGAATTACCGGAGAGAACATACTACTTACTAGCTTGTGAGTTTAAGAAAAAGTTTTAACCACATTTGTAGATGTAAAACTCAGTGGACTAAAATGGTGCAGACTCCTTTTTCAAAGGGGATGTTAGTCTGCAATGTACACTATATACTACACTATAACATGTAGAAATTCTATCATTTCTACATGTGCAACATATAGACCAAACTTTGGTAGTGTAATGCAAATGAGAATGCTTAATTCACATAACTTTTAAAGACTCATGACACAGAACTAAATGGTAGAATTTCTTGGAAAAACATTTTCAATTCCTTAACAGGTATGTACCTACAAAAATGTGTGCTTACCAAGACTGAGATCCAAAACCGTACCAAGCCAACTGAAGGATTTGAAAGCCAAGGCCAAGGAGAACTGTATTTTTGTTCCCTATAGACCTCATCAAGATACTGAGAAACACAGTCTGCAAGAGAAATTGGTTCATCCAAAAGTTATTTTAAAAAGCCAGATTGATAAGTAATTTCTCCTTCTACAAAAAGTAATTCAGAACACCTTTCAACTGCTGAGGAAATTCACACTATCCATGCTCTTACTTTCCCTGTATTAAGTCCAAAATGCAGACTAGTCATATCAACATTTGATGTACAGACACTCTTAACTATTAAAGGGTTTCTGCTTCAGGACACCAAGAAGCCTATGTATCGCCTTCCCTACAGACATTTTACCTCAATGTCTGTTTCTACTGTAAATAGGCTTTTGTTTCCACCTCTACAATTCTGTTTCACTACAGACTAGAGAGTTCCACAATAAATGCTGGTCCCAAGTTAAGATAGTAGAGGCTGCATATGGGTTGAATTTACCAGTATCTACAAATTCTAGACAAAAAAATAGACTGTTAGCTCGGAAAAAAGAAATCTCTTTAGGTCAGGTGAATTACTATCCAAATTTACAATTAAAACCAACAAGTAAATCCTGCAGCTTTTCCAACTTCACCACACACATTGAAATTTGGCCAAGGCCAACTCCTAGGCATCTTTAATTTTATGCTGACTCTTTACACCACTGATGATGGTTTTATTTGCACATGGAAACTAATCCTAAAGGAAGACCACTGTTTTTCATCTGTTAGAAGTGTTACTGCTGAGGGGGAAGGAGGCCCCAATTCAGATACAACAGCAATATACTCATGGCAAGAAGCAGACTGTTCCTAGTAATGCAAAGTCCATATGGACAACTGCACTCAGTTAACAGAGCACACGTTTTTTCTTTAACATGAGAAACTCAGCAATGCATAACTAAAAAAACAGAGAAAAGGAACCAGAAGGACAGCAGAGCACACTTCCACTCTCATGTACATCTTACCCTAGTTTTCTTGTTTCTCATTCGTAGACAAAGCTAGTTTGAAAGCTAAATAGGAAAAATACAGTAATTCTATCCACATGTGATCAGTTCTTTCTGGAGATATCCAACATGCCAACATAAATCAGTATTTATGAAGCAAAGCTTACTTCAATAAGCTGCACTCTTCAAAGAGTTCAAAAATCAATGCAGAGTTCCCTCATTTTAACACTGGAAATTATGAACCAGAAGGGCAGCCATTTTAGACATTTTTAGCAAAAATACTGGTCTGAATCAAGTATGATTGGCAAATGTGAGTGCACGTAACAGCATCAGAACAAACCAGAAAGGAAGGATTAAAATAATGAGTTGAATTGATAATGAAGGACACAACTGACTCCAATAAGACTGGTAAACACTGAGGAATGTGTTGTTCAGATCAAAACAGTAAGACCTCCACTCTGCTAAGGATGGCAAAAACATTACAGCACATTGTATGTGCCATTCCTCTTCCTGTTATCACAACAGGAAGACAAACTGTACTCATAAAGAAACCAAAGATCACATCATAAAAACTGTTTGATTTCTAAAAAGTATAAAGGACGTGTCCAAAAACTAGCTCATTGTTGCCACGTAAGAGGTATGAAAGCAATATACCAAGGCCTCACAGTTCCTCAGCCTCCGTGCTGAGCCTAAGCAACCCTGGACAGACCATGCCAATACCTGCATTGTTTGTATGCAAGTTTGATAGCATGAGCCAGTTGAATATGTGTAAGTAGCATGACTTTTGCTTAAAATAATGTTTTCCTTTCAGAAGGCCTTGCATTAAGTAACCAATTTCCTACATCATTTTAATCATTTAAAGCCAGAGTTCCAGTAAATTTACTGATCCAAGCTTAGCAAATTTTAGTTTCATTTTCTGCTGCCCAGGTCCAGTACTTCTGAGGAAAGCAGATTTAAAGCAAGACACTTACACAGACTATATATGAATATAACCTTTAGTGAATGCAAGATACACTGGCATTTTAGAGCATGTATGAAGTTTATAGACAAGCTTAATAGTCAGAAGAGTGTGCCTCAGCATTCAGTTTGTACTGTTTAATAAAACACTGGAAAGAATAAAGCTTACCTGAGCTATTATAGACAGAATGCCTACCACAGCTATAAATGCCGCAATGCTAGCGGATCCAAAACCTATAATCTGAAGAGAAGCAGAAAATGCATAAAACAAATGCCAAACAGAATCCAGGACAATCACTAGCAAAGAGTTATCTTCTTCAAAGAGAAAACACTGATCCCTGCTTATAATCTAAATCCATACAGGAAGTGTCTACTTTCAAGAATAATCCTTAATTCAACTGCTTGCCAAGTAAACCATACAAGAAAAAAAAAACTGACTTGAAAAAATGAGACAGAGGAAGTCATGTATCTGGAAGTTGAAGTTCTCTATACCTTCGCACAGACACAATAGCTCTTCAACAGGCAAGATCCCACCTCGAGACATAGAAACTGCTGCACTGAATGGAAACAAAGGTCTGCTTAACTTTATGAACACATGCTTAAACTATGGCAGGGTTTATGCATTAGGAGTCAAGTGTTATGCAGTTCCTGGCTTAGCAGAGTACCCTGCCTTCATTTTTTTAAGGCTGTATTTTGCCAGAAAGCAGTTTTCTGAGCAAAGTCTTCAACAAGAAACAGGTCTCAGGGAATACTTAAACATCCTTAGTAAGATATGAAGACACCAACATTTACCTGTCGCAAGTACAGGAAAAAGCTAGAATACTGGCCAGCCTCAGGCAGATAGGAGAGAAACACTGTAATGCAGATCAGGAGAACCGTAGAATCTTTTCTAACCTTCTTCAGAGACTGTAAAACAAAGAAATAAAACAAGTATTGGAACATTTATAAAAAGTCTAATGAAAGCATAAACAACGCAGAAGGTGGGTTCACTTTTTTAAAATCCATTTTTAAGTCACACATGGAAACAGATTGAACATTAAGTTAGAAACAACCCCCTGTTATATAAAGTTTGTGATATCTGATTCTTCTGCAAAGTTGCCGCTTGATTTTTGAAGCTACTGTTCAGTGCCAAATTACAAGTATTCACTGAAAACAGCACCATGTCATACTTAGGGACATGCATAACATCTTCTAATTGATCGCCATAATAATCTGTTCTGAAAGATGCTAGCAAGTAATATAGCTTCATTACAACTGTTTCTCTTCCCAAATTATGAGAGTATTTTTCCTTGTACATTTCTTATACTTTTTCACCCATAATAGGAATCACTTTGAGTAACGAATAAATTGTGGAAAAAAAATTCTTTAACTGCAGTCTTTCAGGCACGTCACTTATCTCTCAACATTCACAACCAGTTCCCAGCAGGACATATCTTGTGAAGAACAATCACTCTTTCCTCTCTTAAGATATCAAGGTGTAACACAATCACAAATTAGCTAAGTAAGCATGAATAAGTAAACAAGTTACTAGGAAGACTGTATGGCATATTTTAACCCTTCCTATATATGCCTGTAGAAAAATCAGGCTTTATAGATCCATTCTGTATTAAAAAGAAATCACATATAACCAAAAATGGAATTCAACAGTGGGGAGAGATATTGCCAACCAAAAGTACAAAGCATAAAACAAATATGGAAAAGTCTTAACAATATCAGGTTTTAGGGTCTGTAGCAGTGTAAGAATTCAGCATTTCTCTTACAATAAAAGTTAGAAAGTAAGTTAGAAAAGTAAAGCATTTTCCCTTTGGATTTCACACCAAACATTGTCTCCAATTCAAGAATCACTCAATCAACAAAGTTTGGTTTGGTTTTGGTTTTTAAATGTAGCTATATCTTTTTGTGCAAAAGCAGAGAACAGAGATTATGGTATACTGAATAGTCACGCTACCAATAAGATTAAAGATTTCTCAAGCTTACAAAATGCAATTAATTATTATTATTTATTAATTACTTATTGAAGTGCATCTTACTGCAAAAGGGTCTGCTTGTTCCCATGATATAGAAGCTCCCCATGAAGCAGGTCTCATTTTTTCTGGCAGAGATTCTGGTACAGCTAGCAGGATGAAGCAGATGTCCACAACGGCCACCAATGTAGCCACCAGTACGACAAGGTTATCTCCGTAGCTGGCAGACAGGTATGCTCCAATGGCAGGACTAGTTACCAAGCTTGCTGCAAAGGTGGCAGATACCTATGCACAAGAACAGTTTACAAGCTTGTCAAAGGGGTTATTCTGCCATTGCAGAAAAATGAAGTAACTTGCTCAACACCACCACCCCTCCCCAGAAGTGTGGTTTTAAAAAAAACACCACTCAAAATTTAAGTTAAAAAAAAAAAGTATCACTTATGACAGTAAATATGGTTTTAAATAAATTTTCTCCAACCTCTTCCACAGCCCACCATACAAGACAGGATTTGCAGTCAAAAAGCGAGTCTGGCTCAAAGGAAAACACTTTTTGTTTTCCAATTATGAATTTGATGAGATTTCACCAAAAAAGTTGTCAGCACATTTAAATGCCTACCTATGTGAAACTGAGCCTCAGCACTCTGGGTAATACATACAGTAATCCATAATGCCTTTGTTAACAGTTTGCATTTTAAATACATAGCTACCACTGGATATCACAGCAAACTAGGAAATTGTTAGCTGTGACAAGAACTTCAACAACAACTGTATTTCTTCATGCTAAGTTGTAGTGACATGCAACTACTAACAGATCACTTACTATATTCACATAGAGCCGAACATGATGAAAAATCCAGTGCTGTAGTAAAATTTCACTACAAAAATCTCCAGAAAGGTTAGAATAAAGCTAGTTTGTTTGGTTGGGTTTTTTTTAAATTACTACTCTTTTCCAGTCCCCAAAATACTCTGTGTAACTATTTTATAGATAAGAACACAAGCTAGAAATTTAGCTTTATACCAAGCTAGAAAAAAAATCCTAAGGAAAAGGTGTAACAAACAAACTGATTAGAAAGAGATACAGACCTCATCAAAACAACTGTACTTTTGCCTATCACTTTATACAATTTTAGATCAAGTTGTTCCTGTTAACAAAAAACTGTTTGAAGGCAGGCAAATATACGCTTTAAATATATTTATGGCCCTCTTCACAGGCAGGAGAAATAAAGTGCGAATTCCAGAACTTTTAAACCTGTTTTGTGCTCTGCTACAACTATACACACAGGTTTGGTTCAAAAGAACCAAGTCCTTTATTTTCTTAACTGTTAAATCAACATCTGAGGAATCGTATGTCCCTAATGCTAAAAATAAAAGGAAACCTTAACAACTTGAAGCACAGTACAGTCAGCCAAAAATCAAGTTATGAGTATCTGTATAGTGAAAACAGATGCACAGAAGATGAAGGGATAAATGACATTCAAAGGCTAAGGGCATCTACCAATGGGCCTCTAAAACCTAAACCAATATAGATATTCAGGAAAGCAAACTAAGCAGGAATTATATTATTACTGGAAAGGCTAGTTTGTACTAACTGAACTATTTTCCTCTTCTCTTGCTAATTAAGAAAGGTCATGACTAAGTTACTAAAAATACTGCATTATGCATTTTCACCCTTCCTGCCTGTTTTGACTATAGAAAAAGCCATTCTATTCTAAAAAGAAATCACATAAACTAAAAATGCAATTTACAGGTGGTGGAAAGATGTTGCCAAATCAAGTATTAAATAATTTGCATTGCCTTTAACAGCATTTCTTGTTCTGCCTGGGCAACTTAAAACATGTTTTTTCACACATGCCCTCTATGCAGGTAAAGTTGTCAAATTCTTATTCTGTTCCTATGAGCACTGAGCAGTCTGTGCAGTAGTAAAAAGTCTAAATTAGATTTCCCAAACTCTAACACAGTGCCTTGATACATGGTTCATTCCTTTCTCTATCAACTTCATTACATTAATCGGGAAACAATCTGTGCATCAAAACACAAGCTCAATACGAACGTCATAATCAGACCTTTTTTTCAAGTTTAGTGTATCTTACCAGTCCATAGGCTGTAATTCTTTCATGTTCTTGTGTTACATCAGCTACGTAGGCAAATATTACAGAAAAGGTAACAGAAAAGATTCCAGATACCGAAATCATAGCGAAGTACCACCTAATGATTTAAAAGCAACAATTAGAAAGTTTAAGCTAAGAACTCTTGCTTTTCTCTTACTAATCAAGCAAGTTTGTATTTAAGCTGAGAAGTGTTCCTGAAGAACTAACGCAGAGCTTCACTGGAAATGATTGATTGTGGAGTCTCACTTAAATACTGGAAAACAGCATTTTGATTTTTTTATATTCTACTGTTTACTTTACCTCGGTCTAAAAGAAGTGGCCCCTTCAGGACATGATACCTATACATTTTCACACTCTCAAAGCTGAAGCAAGTTTAAGTTATGAAAAAGGAACTATCTTAGAACTGTTTCTCAACCAGTTAAAGGATAAACTATCATATATAATGTTTCAGAAGCTGAACTCTGAATGCACTCAGAGTACACAAAGTTCTTTTGTAATCCTCCTAAGTTTCACGATGAATGTAAACAAAACTGAAACCAAGTCAATTCCACTCAGTTAAGACTTCAAAGTTGCCTAATCAAAGAGTTAAAAGATCTCATCTGCAGCAATTATACTTTTCTGTGGTCAGTAAATTCTAAGGCTCATTTAGCTTTAAAAATATGTTTATTACAGCATTGTCAGCCCTCGGGGGGGCGGGGGGAAGAAATTAACAGCTGAGCTTAAAACTGAGCTAGACAGAGCTATCAAACCATTTCAATTACTGTTATACTTGTGTGAAGACAGCAACTACATCACATTCCGTAATTTCTACTTTTAAGATACACAGTTTTAATACCTCTTAAACAGAAAAGCTCCAGAATAACGCAATCACGACTTGAAAGCAAAGTGGCTTTCCTCTTGTCTTATTGTCCCTCTCCCACTTCCCCAGCCTACTCCTCTGATTGAACTTCTGCTGTACTGACCAGCTTGCTACTGCAGTCTGTATCACTTACCATGGACTTATTCTCATTAATGGAATTGGGGCACAGGTGAAGAAAACTGTAAGAAGAAGAAAAGATTTTCTTCCCCATGCATCTGATAGAGCACCTATTAGCGGAGCACTGAGAAAGGACAAAAAACCCTGTGACAGAAGAAAAACAATTAATATGTCTATATTTATATTTCCAAGTTTCACTTTAACTACAATATAAAAAAGGCCTAAAATTGAAATTTGATTTTAAATTAAACACAAAATTGTAGATAACTGAAATTGTACACAATTTCTTCCACAGTCTACTTTTCTGTGATTCTGATGTTTTATGTTTCAAATCTATTAAACCTGAGTGCATTAAAAAAAAAGGAAAACATTTTTTCAAGATCAATTTGATTCAATATAGAAGTACCACAGACTGCAAAAGCTACTTAAAAATTTCTAAAATCTGCAGTCTAGTTTCACAAAGGACATCTTCTTAGCCTCCATCACGAGACTTAGTACTAGATGCCAAACACAAATTCCCCTCTAATTTGGACTGTCTTAAGGTGGAGTTTTGGGTAACATAACTGTACTCTGAAACAAATTGAGGTGAACACATACTGCTTTATACTACATATTTATCATGTACAGGACATTTGTACATTGCAAGAGCTATGGGAACCATTTGAGCAAGCTTGACAATTTGAGACAATGGAACACCATAATATTCCAATGGCAAAAGTCAGACTTAGAGATACAGTTGTCATGGAGAAAACTGACTAAGGATCAAATACTAGATTTTTAAGCATTTCATAAAGTCCTACAATCTAGGCCTCAAATCTGTTCTCTATTACACAGAAGAATTAAAATAAGCAAAGCCTTTCACAGGTTAACTGCAAAACCTCCAGAACAGATAAATCTTCCCCCTAATTAGTATATTGCTCTCTCATCAATCCAACTCTGCCATAAATCCAAACACTAGTAAATACATGGTTCTGTAAGCACTTCAATACACCGGATGTCTACTCCAACTAACTTCAGGTAACCTCTGGTATTCAAATATAGTCACCTTCAAGTTTAACACGTGTACAGACTACTGTACTAAATCACTATTCTGCCAAGTCCCAATAAACAACTCTGAATCCAATGATTTCAGTAAGTAAATTGAGAGCAAAAGCTATAAAGCCACACCAGCAGATGCTAGGAAAGTTAAATGCCTTACTCAGCTGAAATTAATGGTTTTGCTCCTTAGAGTCAGGTTTCAGTAGACTATGAACTAACATGTTTTGCTAACTGTCACCCAAAACCCTTTTGGTATTTCATAAACAGCAGTTTAAAGAAAATACTGGACACTGAAGTCCAGGCTCACTCTGGTCTATACTCCCCTGTATTACACCTGTTAGAGCAATACATACATTTAGACCATTCACTTTTCTACAGATATGCTCTGTAGAAAATATATGGAGAACGCTCCATTCACTACGTTTAAGTGATACTCATAGTTCACTGCACTGTGAACAGAGTTGAAAGAAAACACCAAGAGGAACATGAACTTTGTTTTTCTAAGACATCAGTGCGAAGTTAACTTCCTCTTCCAGTTTGAGACTTCCTGACATCCTTAGCACATGGTGTTCTGCCAATCCACTGTGAAAGTTATCAAGACAGTAAGTCCATCCTAAAGATGTCATGTTCTTACAGCTAAAAAAACGCTTTAGATTTGTTACAGAATACAAAGCTAAATAATTTCTGGGTGCTATAAATTAACTTAGTCAAGTTACACTAAGTGATTTGAAGCTGCTCAGTACAACAGTTAGCAAAGAGAGACTTTGAAGTTTTAGTTATGCTAGAGAAATTTTGCAAGCTTTTTTTGTGGCAACAATCCAGCATGACCACTGTGTGAATGCAGAGGTATAAGTAGGCTATAAGCTGCCCTGAATACCTTGACCATCACAGAATGCTCAAAAACTGATAAAAAAAGACCAGGGAAAAAAAAAAAAACAAACAAACAAACAAAAAAAAACCCCACACAACCAACCCTGCTGAAAATGAGCTTTTATACCACATCTTGGACAAAATCACAGTGTATAAGTGCTTCATTTTTTATCTCAATGGTATCATTATGGCTGCATTAATCTGCTTCTGATATAAATCATCTCACATTAGCAAGCAGACATTAAAAACCTAGCTCCGTTTTCAGAAGGATCCTTATCAAGATTACAATAGCTACAACTGGTACCTATTCAAATGAGAGGAATTTAAACTTCTGAGAAATATTCCACTTGCTTCAAGATGCTACCATTTAGCAGGAAAGCTTGAACTGAAACCAAGAACACAACCATTACAATGAAAAAATGGTTTAAGAATTAATTACATTCTTGCTGTTTTGTATATTCTTATGGAGAATGCAGGAGAGCCAAATTACAATACAGGAACACACAAAATATCTAGGTCAGAGGTTTTAAAAAAAATCTTACCTTAACACCTTGAATGAGACCATTCATTAAAAATGTATGATGGGAGAATGTTTCATGTAAGACCTGACACGGAAAAAAAGCATTATTTGAATCAGTAGAGACAGGAGAAGGTTGATTCAAAGTTTAAAACTGATTTGTAGAACAGGATAGCTCTACTGGAACTTGTTAAAAAAGTATCTTATCCCAGAACTACACTCTTAATTGTCTTCACAAGAAAATATTGACAAGGTTTTAGTATCAATGTATTGGCATAAATACCTCTGCTGGCACAGATCGCACCGTACTGCAGAAATAGTTTGGTTTGGGGTACTTTGGTCAGAAAGGGGATCAATGTAAGCAAAAAGCATCCCCATGTGGTACAAATCACAGAATTTTTGAGGTAGGTAACTCCTTCAAAAGATTGACTCAGTTGTTGCTAATTAGAAGTGAACATGAGATTCAGCTAGCTTACTCTGTCAAGAAATAAACAGTGTTATATTCACCACAGCCCAAAAAGGCAGTGTGCTAACTGTTTCTGAATGAATTGCAGATATTCAATAGTCACACAGAAACACTTCTGATGAACAAGTAGATGCTTATAAATACCAGCAACAGTTCTGAGTGTTTCATGTATTCTTTAAGTACAGCTATGAATTCAAGTGCTTTACCAGCAGTCTTAATTCAAGGACAAGCATGTTAATCTATACTAAACAGATTTACCATAAATATGCAAGAGAGTTAAAAAGCCTCACAGGTGCTACTGTGTCAACTAAAAAAGATACTGCAACCATCAAAGCATGTATGCACACACGCACTTCAAATTCGTTTGCTGGTTTTATCTATAGGTAAGTGCCAACAACTACAAAAATTATATGCATATTGAGAAAGCCACTAGCCTGAAGAGACACAATACTTGAGCGTCACTGAAAAGTATCAGCATCGTTTTCCAAGGATGACAGATTCTCAGATCATAGGTTTAATAAAGGTGGTTGTTCCCATGTTAACTACTGGTCAGATAAATCCGCTTATTTATACCCCTTTTCTTCCTGGTCTCATCATCTGTTTAGATATTTAGAACAATTTTGCACCTGTTTGACCACTGATCTTATGATATGAATGGAGGAAAAAAAAGTTAGGGTGCAAATTAGAGATCTAAAAGCAGATGTCTTCCAAGTTAAAAAAAAAAAAAAAAAAGCAAGCAGGAAGCTCACAGAGTCACATCTAATTACCCTTCTGCAAAGTGTTCTCCAGTATTCTTCCTGGGAGACAACCACTGCTGATATTGGTTCAAGCTTTTGAGATTAATTTCTGTTACTTTATAGACAAGAGAAATGCAAGTTGACAAACTGGTAGAGGGAGCTGCTTTACTCAAGTTCTACCAATAGAAATATTTATATATTCAAAAAAAGATTATATTGAAGACAGACTATGCCATTAAGTGATTAATATTGCTCACGGTGATTTACTAATATTGGCTTACAAATCCATAAATAAGAATAATGAGGATAAGTTTTGGGCAGTCTGTGAGCAAAATAGCCTTTGTGTGCTTTATAAACACTTTAAATCTTTTCTTCTCTTACTGTCATACAACAACCACCACAGCTTTGCTGATGGATGTCAAAAGAAGTGAAAAAGTAATCTAAAAAATTAACTTTAAATAATCTCAGCTACCACAGAATACATACATTTAGACTGATAATACACAACACATTTTAATCTGATTTAATGTTGACAGTGACCGGGAGAATCACAACACAGCCACAAAAAATTTGAGTGATCATGAGCTTTGATCAACAGGCCAGACATTTCCATTTCTGCCCTTCCCACCAGACAAACCTGCTTGAGCAAAAGTGGGTAGCTAGCAGTTCAAAGGCTGAACCTTGCCCATAAGAAAGCTCTACATGACTTCTAGTACTGCTGGCTGACCACCAGGCCAAGGTAAATTACCACAAGTACGTTACAAGACAGAAGGGTGCGAAGTATCAAACCAGATTTCAGATTATTTAAAACAAACGGCAGCCTTTCAGTGTGTGCAAAGCTGATTACAAATAAAGATGATCAGCCCCTAGAGCACAGAAGTCATTTACACCTCTGTAAGGTAAGTTACACCATTATATGTAACTCAGTGCTTTAATTTAAGTTTTCAGTCCCATGCAACAGCCTCTTAAGTATTCAAGACCACATAAGAGAGAAACACAACATTCAAAATACGACACATTCAAGACCATGACTGTACTGAATCCACATATTTCAGTCAAAATAAGAATTTAGCTTTAAATTAGAAGCATTTCATACACTCCCATTAGACACAGTGCAATGATAAATACTGGTTTGGGTCTGCGTGGTGGGGTTTTGGTAGCAGGGGAGGGGGCTGCAGGGGTGGCTCCTGTGAGAAGCTGCTGGAAGCTTCCCCGGCTCCAAGTCGGACCAGCCTCTGGGATAATATATTTAAGAAGGGGAACCTGCAGCGGGGGAGAGGAGTGGGATGCGAGAGGAACCCCTCTGCAGACACCAAGGTCGGTGAGGAAGGAGGGGAGGAGGAGCGCCGGAGGAGGGGATGCCCCTGCAGCCCGTGGCCAGACGGCAGGCTGTCCCCCCCAGCCCATGGAGGGGAGCGGGGGAGCAGATGCCCACCTGCAGCCCGGGGAGGACCCCACGCCGGAGCAGGGGGATGCCCCCCAAGATGGCCGTGACTCTGTGGGAAAGCCCGCGCTGGAGCCGTCTGTGACTGAAGATCGGCCCGTGGAAAGGACCCGTGCTGGAGAAGTTCATGGAGGCCTGTCTCCAGTGGGAGAGACCCCACGCTGGAGCAGGGGACGAGCGAGGAGTCCTCCCCCTGAGGAGGAAGGGGCACAGACACAAGGTGTGGCAAACTGACCCCAACCCCCATCCCCTGTCCCCCTGCGCTGCTGTGGAGGGAGAAGGTGGAGAAAACTGGGAGTGGGGTTCAGCTGGGAAGGAGGGAGGGGTGGGGGGAAGGTGTTTTTAAGATTTGGGTTTTACTTCTCATTACCCTTGTTTTGATTTGATTGGTAGTAAATTAAATTGATTTTGTGTTTTCCCCAAGTTGAGCCTGTCTTTTGCCCATGACCATAAGTGGGGAGTGATCCCTCCCTGTCCTTGTCTCGATCCACAAGCTTTTTGTTATATTTTCTCCTCATCGTCCCACCAGAGCCGAGGGGAAGAAGTGAGCGAGTGGCTTCATGGTGCTTTGTCACCAGCTGGGCTTAAACCACGACAATACCAATTTCGTGAATTAACATTTCAGCTGCATTTGACTTACACTAAAAATTCATATGAAACTGTTTCAGTTTGAGTACACTACTGAGGAAATATTGAAGGATCTACCTACCATATAGTTTTATTATAGTGAGGGTTTTTTTGAAGACTGTGTAAGAATTACTATTTGCACATTATCTCTTTAAATGAGATGTGTCAAGCTTGGGCAACTTGAAGTTGCGCATTTCATTTATGAAAAAAAGGAAAGAAAAAAAAAAAGAAACAAGAAAGACCACCCAGTTAAGCTTCCCCGTATTTTGACACTAGCAAGACAGCATGACAAGCTCATCATTTAGTGAGACATTTACTTTATGGAAATCTGTTAACCATTTATAGGGACTTTTTTATTATTAAGGTACATTAAGAAGATTGGTGATTATCTTTAGGAAGGTTAGAAAAACACCTTTCAAGAGTTATGTCGGTGATTTTATTTGGAGTTTGGGGAAGGAAAATAATTAACTCCAAGGTCTATAAATCCCACAAAACCTTGCTCATCATGTATTCAAAGCGCTCTCAGATATTATCTGATGAAAAACTGGACTAATAGACTTTTGATGACTTCTCTCAGGCAGGCCTGATTTCAATGAGTAAGACCCATGTTTTCAGAAGAAAGGCTTCATATCCTATTACCAAACACTCAAATTATCTATTCATCTGGAAAATAACTGCATTCCAGAACAGATTAAATACTTATAAAATCCATTTCTTACATGAAAGCCTTTACATTTTACTTCAAGTTACATGCTGGCAAAACAGCCAGCCCACAATAGCGTACAAAGTTTACTATGGGATGCATAGTTTATTTAATTGTTATAACTGGAAGATGAATTGAACTATGAAGCCTTAGAAAAAGCCAGAACTTCCAGAGAGACCTTCATCAGTACACTAAACTGATGTTACTATAGAAGGCAAATAAAAGTTAGAGTAGTACAGCGTTTTGCTAATTTATTTTTCACTATCTTTTAGTCTTTCAGCTGTCCACATCTCAGCTGTAGTATATTACTATTGCACAGTGTTGAATGTTAAGACTCCTGGAATTCAGTTAATGAGGTAAACAGGAAGTGTAAAACAAATTAAAACCCCGATCCCTACGAATTAGCAAATTAACTTTTGTCATTACTGCCAAGATGAGAGCTGATACTTACCGTTAGCATTGGAGTTGTCAAGAGCCCCCAGGCAAAGAATTCTAGAAATATGACCACCACCGCATGGTAGACGCTTGGCCGACCAATACCTTGTTGCTAAGAAAGAAAAACACATGCAGTGGTTTTACACATCCAGTTCATTACATGTGCAAAGATCTCTTACAAACATATTTTGACTATAACTAGCTTTCAGGATGACCTATTACCAAGCCATTGGGAATAATAATAAGCCAAACAAGGGTGGAGAAAAGTTATTACAAAACAACTAAAAATCTCCAGGGAAGTTGAGGAATTTTGTTCCCTCGAACTCCTGCTGACTGAAGAGAATTATTTTCCCCATTCCTGACAGTGCTCTGTACTGCTCCCACCTCCAGTTTGCCTTTAGGCTTACTCCCCCTTGATCACTATTCACAACCCTTCCACAGCAGTGTAACAAAGGGTGTAACTCTCCCTGCTACCTCCACAACTGACAACAAAACAGATCTGCTTTATAAAGATCACATCACCATTACAACAAAACTATGACAATGCACATAATCAGAAAAGCACCAATTTTTGTATTTGAAACTCCCAAAGTACAAGAAAAGAAGGGGCAGCTTATGCCATCTGTACAACTTTCTGTTGACTGCTGACCAACTGATCTCATAGCTCGTGTGTGCCCATAGACTAGAGACCCAGGAGCTATTCTACTGGTCAGTAAGTAATGCCAGGAAGAATTAGCAAACTATGGAAGTGCTCACAATGCTGTTGAAACTGCTGCCATTCAAGACCCAAAAAGTCGATCCCAGATGAGAGATCTAGAATCTTTTTATTTAGATGAACCAGGCAGAAGCCTTGAATAAAGCAGATTTAACCAGAACTGCTGCTTTCTTTCATTTCTATATGCCCCTTGCCACAGTAACTGTTTTACAAAGTTTTTGGGTTCTAAAATTACTCTTTCCCCTCACCCTTACCCTGTAGAAGATTGTTTTTCAGTGTTTCTAGCAAATCCAAAGCCATTACACTCCCCCAGGGCTGGCAGTTCTTAGGAAGGAGCAGTACAGCTCTCTGATCTGATACTCCCATACACACCTGAAGTTTACCCAAAATATAAAAGGACACTTCTGTTGCACGTTGGGCAATCAGTTGAAGAGATACCATCTAGTGACAAGTATCAACCAGACTGTCATTTCAGCAGGTGGAGAGTATGGAGAACATGAAACTCAGGGTCTCCCAGTGAACTCAAAAAAAGTCAAGACAGCCTACAACGAAGAGCAGAGCAGAGACACATGTAGTGTTTGTCCCCTACTCAGTACCTTTCATCTAGATTGGTAGGAATTACAGGTTTAGAAAACAGTTGTATTACAAGATTCATTTAAGCTAACAGCCTACAGTAAAGATTTTTAAGGGAATCTCTACTGTCTGGACAGTCTAAGTGCCTAGATCTCTAATAATTTTTAAATCTATCAGTTTATCAAAACCTGTAGCAGCAAACTAAAAGTAATGCAGACAGCATTTTTTCTAGCCAATAAGATTCAAATTATTTTCTACATTGCAGCTTGCTTCAAAGCTTGAGGATTTGAAGAAAACAGTTCTCTTTCTCCTGGGAAACAATATGATAATATCATAGATCAAAGATTATCTGTGAGAGGCTGATAACTTTCAAGCATTATTAACATTTCTCTGTAGGTTACCATGCAATTTTTTATCTCTAAATAGCAAAGATTCCAAAGACTGGGGTGGGGGCTGTGTGTCAAAAATCTTTCTCATATAAGATGACTTCAAGTACTTCTACACAATGTAATGGGATAACAATTTTAAGAGTATTTTTTTGCCAAGATGTATATCACTCAGACTAGCACTTAACACAGATCACACTGAAGTCTGAAGATCCCTTCCACAAGAGCTTCCCCTGGAAAAGGCAAATTTTACAGCAGAGAGTAAGGGACTCCCCAGCCTTTCTCCTGCCTCTACTTTACTTCCCTCCCACCTCTATATCACTAAGCGTGATGTCGGGCCATAAAACTCTAGTATGTATTCAACAAACAGTTCTAACACCACTAAAAATGAAGTTTTGGAGTGTTTGTTTGTTTTTTTTAATAATGTTTTTATTACATGCAAATTTGATCTGAGATTTACATAGTTCACCAGAAAGATGACGTACATACACATTCAAAAAGGCATGCACGTTTTTTTCCTCAGAAGTCATTTAAAAACTTCTGTGGAAGAAAAGTATTTTTGCTGTACTGAGCCTAAATTAGTATTTCTTGGAGATTAAACAGTCTCCAAATCATTTGGCGGTATCATGCAGCTTACAGATAGTTGCACTGTACTAAAAACCCATAAATCTCTATAGCCTTTTGGATTCAAGACATAACCTGGAAAAGTAGAATTTAAATCCTGAAAGGAACATGCACCTGTCAAAATGAAGTCAAGCATTCGACATCAGATATACCAATAGCTACCAATCTATGATCCACATAAGACTGTAGTTGATGATTTTCAGTTTTCTGAGAAAGCCCTAAATGCCTAGATTAATTAAAGAACACTTGTGGAAATGGCTTTATCAGGAAACTAAAATAATTCAAACAGGAAAATTCACTGACATTGTCAAATAGACCAATGCAGATACTTACTTCCGGATGCCCATCTTTCCTGTAGTTCCTAAAGGCTCTTACCACAAAAGCTTTCAATGTTTAATCAAGCATCAAGTTATTTTCAAGAAAAGAAAATAGCTTATGACTGATGACGTACACAGTCTGGACCACTGATAAAAAAGCAACAAAAACTCTTTACTCACTTCAAAATCAAAGAGCTTTCTAAAAACACTTCACACTTGATTTTAAGATGAAGCTACCCCAGAAGTAATGGTTGTGGCTCATTTCTATATTGAGAAAATACTTTGCAACAGAACACAACTGCATGCAATTTACATAAAGAATGAACTTGAGACACACATGCGAAAAACAGTTACAAACTTGAAGTACAAAGAGCTTTAGGCTTCTTGAACTAGACAATATGGGGACGACCTACTGAATTCTTTATGGTTAAAAAGATGTAACTAGAATTTCAGAAATAGCACAGATACGGTCAACATACAAGTTGCTTTCATCACAACCCACCCCCAAATTTTAAAGTCTTAATGTTAAAAATGAAGTGCCCTCAGGAAAGTCTTAAAAACTGTTACAGGCTTATTTTCTATCCACACAGATCATCTTCATATGACAGCCCAGTGTGTGGGCTGAAAAACTATGTATGAACATTACTATGGTTTTCAAATGCAGCTGCTGGTCAAGCTATTATACTTGCATAATCAATAATGAGCAAAACATTACATAATCTCAAATGCTTAACAATAAAAGTTTAAGGCCATCATTATAAATCCAAAGTCCTAGAAGTTCTAACAAAATATCTGCTACTTCTCCAGTTTTGCCCTTCTGCTTTTTCTGTGCTTCTTTTCGCCCATACCCAGTTCTAAAAAAAAACCATTTTTTCTTCTGCCTTTGTTGGAGGCACAATAAACCCAAAAGTTAATTTGAAGACAACAAGGAGAACTACTGGGGTGCAATACAAACTTTTTTTTTTTTTAAAGCAGAACACAGCTGTTGAACATTAATAAACCCATGAGAAGATGTCAAGATCATAAATCCAGCTGGCAGGGAAATGCTCATAGAAAAGTGGGAAAAATTGCAATTTAGTATCACTAAGAATATCTTATCTTAGACATTTTGAAGGAGAGCTAGTACAATTCACCCTAAAATACTCCACAGCAAGATGCAATTTTATAGCCAGTGCCAAATCTTCAGAGCAAACCTAGAATTGACGGTATTAATTTATTTGCATAACTTTTAGGTAACTATCTCTGTTAATTCAAGTCTGTAATTTAACAATTAAAATTGTTCGAATGGCTACAAAAACACCTTAACATCCAATTTCAAACATGCTTAACTGTTTGTTTCTCTTAAGCAACATACACATTTCAGAACAAAACCACTTCTCACTGTTCAAATCCTGAAGTCCTCCAGAGCGCCTTTTCAAACTTTTCACATTTTGATGCGGGCCATATAGTCCTGCCAGGCAGATTAAGACAAAGACTCCAATGGATAAATACAGGATGCTTTTTTCCTCCCATGAGGGTGAAGGAGCAGAGCCCATTGCCCCTAGCATGCCCAGAGCTGGAGACATGTTATCAGACCTCGAAGGGTTTCAATACCCAACTAGAAAAGCCCTAAGCAACCTGCTCAGGCCTAACAACTGATCCTGCCCTGAGGAGGAAGAGATCTCCCTGGTACCTCCCCAGTGGAATAAACCTGTTATCTCTCACAAAGATAACAACCAAACTCAAACCGGACTGCTGAACAGACAATGACCCCTTTCTAGCCCCACACTCTCCTCTGGGAAATTCTTTCCCACCAAGCAGTAGGGTCTCTCAGGAGAGCCTGCTAGTTGCTTGTTCTACTACCAGTACAAAGACTGGTGCAAACAGCACTCTCTGTCCCTCTGTAGTATGTAAACCAACATTCAAATGCATTAGTATGAAGAGTTTTCTTACTTTCTTTTGAAAATAGTATCTACAGAAACATTCTCCCCCTTCAAAATGTAACTGCTACAAGTACTTTTTTTTTTTTTTTTTTTTTTTACACAACCACCTGCACTGCAGTTCACTATGTCAACTCTCATGTTTTCAAGAAAACAAAGAACTGAACTAGGAGAATCAGTAAAACATTGAGAAACATGCTTTCATGTATGAATCATTCAGACCTTGAAGTTCATGCCAAGTTATAAAGTGCATTCCCTTTCCATATTTATCTTCACTGCTATTTTCTTAGTTTCCCCCCAAAATTCAACCATTTCAAATGCAAACTTTTCCTGGTATGCTTCAATACATCACTATTTAATCATTTTAGCTTATTCTAGCACAAATATTATGCTACCAATCCATCTCACTACATTATGGATGCTCTTTTCTCCACACATATTACCCAGGTAGCTCTCTAGGCATATTGCGTGTTTACCTCTTTCTAATTTTCAAACGGAAGTACTTAGGAACCACCTTAATTCCAACTGGTAATTCCCATAAATGCCCCATTTGTTGGAACTGGCAAGAATTCACTCAACTGCAAAAAGCACCCTGAAGACCTTAGCTGCCTCTGTCACATGAAGCAATCACCAAGCGACTATGTGTACAAACCCCAGTCTAAGACATGTAACTTGTATGCAGTGCAAAAAAATACAGAGAACGCAAGTGAAAGCACTTCACAAACAGCACAGCCTTTAGCATTTTAGATGTGCCTTGTGAGCTAAAATATAAATCATAACTAATTCAGCTCATACATTGTTCAAACTTGTATTTCCATTGCAAAAGAAATACTTTAAGCAGATCTGTAACTGGACAGTAAGATAGTGATGCACTCTCTCAAGAAAAAGCTAGGCTAAATCGTATTCCACAGGTCTCAGAACCACAACTAGTTCCAAATGGAAAAGCCTGCACAGATTTTGTAAAGAGAAATTGTGCCTTATAAAAAAATCCTGGAGTTCTCAAAAGAACCTGTATGGGTAAGGGAGATCACATCAATAAGCCATCTGAAAATTCAAGTAAAGGTACTCACAGACCCTCATCAAAGGCTCTTAATGCAAGCAGAAAAGGGTGCAAACTCTGCACAGGAATTAAAAAGTTAAAAAAAAAAAAAAAAGTAAAAAAGAAAAAAAGAAACAGTATAAAAAAACCAACAATCTTTTCACAGCAGAGGGAAGTTACCAGACAAGTCCCAGTGCTCTGTCCTGGGGCCTATGTAGTTCAACACATTCATAACTGAGCTATAAAAAGGGTGAAAGCAAAGTGACAAAGTTCACTGATGACAAAACGCAATTCACTTTAGAAAAGTCAGAGGGCAATGGTGAAGAACATCAGAAGTTGATGGCATCAGTAAAACAAATTAAATGGCAGATTAAAATTAATGTAGATAAATTTAACTAATGCAAACATGAAAAAACAATTTTAATTCCTCATACAGGATGACTGCTAAGGAATGTGATCCTGGAGAAAACCATTCCATGAAAGACACCAGTTTAGCATTCAGCAGTGGTTTACAAAAGTGTATTCAAAGATACACCCTGTTAGGAAAAAGATTATCATTATATTACTGCATAAACATGTGATGTGCCTGCCTTGCTAACCCTCTGCTTCTAGCATTCTAACCATTTTTATTAGATCTAGGTAAAGATCCTCCCTTTTATCCCATGACTGCTTGTTTTGTTCAGAAGCTTTAAGCAATACACACTGTAGAATAATCTATTTTACAGAAGCACAAATGAAAGAGGCCCAGAGAAGGACAAAGAACATTGCTGAAGGTATGGAGGAATGCTGAAGTTGGTTCCTCCAAGCTGCTGTCAAAACATCTGCAAAAAGATACCACTGGGATTTATTGAAGTGGTAGTGAGATGAAGGGTGTGAAGAGAGAACAATTGTCACTGCCTTCTCACACTAAAATACAAGAAATAAGTAAAGCAGGACGCAAGACAGCAAGTTTAAATTGCATGGCGCTTCACATGGTTTACTCTCAGGGTCTAAAATGTCTTGCCACATCATTTTTTCTGCTGGGAACACATTCCTGCGTAGACTGAACAAGCTTATGAAGCAGGAATCTTCTGAGGAACGTAAAATATGAAAACATTATTTCTGGTTCAGTCTTTGACACTGAGGCCATCGAGGGTAGGAAAAGCATCCAAGAGAACAATTGCCATATGCCCTGCCACATTCTGAAAGCTCAGCTTTAGACAGTGCTGCATTGTCTAATTGAACTACTTCTTACAGAAATAATATATAACAAGCATATTACACTATACCAAATTGCAAGCTGATTTATCCATTGCTCTAGTTTTCTTCCTAAAATGTAGAAAGATGTATGACACCGAGAAATTCCTCTAAAAGCACAGACTGCTTAGTTAATTCACATGCTTCTCAATGGGACAGATAATTACTCAAGCTCATTGGCCAGTGGTTAAGTTTGGATCTTCAATACTAAAATACCCAGTCTTATTTATGTAATTAAGTTTCTATTGCTCTAGCCTAGCATACTTCTCTCTGGACACAAAACCTTCCAGATTGCTAGAACCTGGAGGATCAGTACCAGCAAACTCAGAACAGCAAAAGTGCCCTCTCAGCATGAATATAACCAAGAGTGATTCATTTTTAAAGACAGCAGCTAATCACTCCTGGTAATGGTTCAGACTCAGTGTTAATTTAACATGATGGGAAGATTCAGAATAACACGGGTAACCTTGAGAAGGCAACACTGTTTATCTCCAATTATTTAGATTTAACAGGAAAAATAATTTTTGTGTGAAAGAAAATAGTGCTCCACAAAGGACTAAACACTCAAACTGCCAATTTGGACAATGTGCTTACTACCAGCGATTCAATCTAAATCCTACAAGCAAGAAATTTAAGAAATCGACTTACTGGACAAAGGTGTTTCAGTAAAGTCTCGTAACATTTAATCATGCTGCCTCAGTTTCACTATACTGTATTTTTTACGAAGTATTGCACCACCGCAAGTATTAAAAAGAAAAATGCTAGCAGTAAGGGTAAAAACCTGTAATTCTTTGGGTATATACCAGTTCTGCTCCGCTGTGTAAAACAGTTTAATGAATAAAGGCTGGCAAACTTCCAAGATGTACAGTTTTAACATTTCATTTCTAAAAAACACAGAGGCGTTGGGCATTTTATAGCATCCAAGAACATGAAACTAATATAAGATTAATTCTCAAAGAGGTACATAGGTGTGTTTTCTCCTTAGATATCCCATTTGGGGACTGCTCCCATAAGAGCACTTTATTTAGACAGTACAGTACTGTATTTTCCTAAAAAGCTTCCTTAGTATGGCATTATTTTACTGACAATAGGTTGCATAGAAATGAAGTATGCGGTATGAATATTCTGAATGTCACGCAAAGGTTTATACTACCAGTGTTCAGAACTCAGATAGAACAAGATTGCACAACCAGTAACAAAATGTCCATGGCATCATTTACTTCAATTTCTGAAGCTCACTGAAATCAGAGTAATACAGCCAACGGAAACTGATTTAATTCCAGTGGAATTTACTTATACTATTGTTCTTATTAGCTTTGAGCCAGTAACTCAATTCATAAAGAGTCATTTGTTCAGCATTTATATTTTAGTTCTTCGAATCAGTGAAGCCAATGCATTCAACAGGGTGAAGCTAGTTACAGATAAATCAAAAACCAGAAGCTTCTTACTCCCAAACTGGAGGGGTAAAGGGAGAAAGCCTTGCGCAACCTGACAGACTTGGTCATACTCTTCCACTTTGTACTACCAATCTGATGTGACAAAACAATTAGAATAAAAATTGAAATTAAAACATCCTTCACAGACCAAAGCAGCAGCTCACCAAAATTTCACTTCTGTATTTACTTCTTCATCAGCAGCCCAAAGGGCAAGCTTCCACTTCCAAATGCCAAGGATGCACACCCACTGATACTAAGGAGATCTCTGCAATTACATCTAAAGAGATGATCCAGCCCCTCATATTTTAGTCTGAATAAGCTCTTTCAATAAAGTCTAGGCAGAGAGAGTTCTAGCAATATGACAGCCACATGAGAATCACAGGGAAGCGCAGGAACTGCAGTAACAAAGCAGGAAACAGACTGTTCAGTCAGGAATTGTGAAGCAGACCCTAAGCTGATGTAAGTATAATTGCTTTACTGCCATATCAATATAGAGAAGATAAGGCTAGAGCCCCATATCTTTCTCTCTTGTAGGAGATGCATTACAGGAACACAAAATCCCTTAAGGGCACAACTAGGAGGGAGGGTGCAAAAAACCGACCCAGTAAGCAAAACCTGAGATAATTTTATAAATTGAGAATATATGTCATTTAGAAGCTAAACTGTCAAACTGATAAAACAGCATATTTTAAGTACTCAAAAGCATTATTTTAATCCTTAATCCAAATTCAACAAATATTCCATCCATTAACAAAAAAACAGGTGAGCACCCTCATCGGTTATGGATTTATTTTCCGTTTGAGTTTTACTATTCTTCAAAGTTAGAGAGAGAAATCAAAGTTCTTTAATTTTTTTTAATTTCTCTACCGGTACCCTCCATTTCCTACCCTCTGTTCATATTTAAATAAATTCATTTGTTTTTTCTTCTATATAATGACATCACTCTTTATTTCTTACACCATGTCACCCATGCTGATAAAACTGAAAGCTTACATTTCTTAACTAAAAAGTTAACAGGCGTTTTCTAGAGTAACCTCCCTATTCTGACTTCAGATTGGGTTACTGCATCATACATATCTAGAGTCCTAAATGGGAGCTGCTGTACACAAACCTTGAACAGCAAATATACCATACAGCAGACATCAGCTGCACTTCTTGAAGGAGTCCAACCTGCTTTTTGGAAGACAGAACCATTTCTGAAAGAGAACTGAAAAGACTCGAATACAGAAGTGATCGGTTACGAGAAGCGTGAAACAGTCACCTCGGAATTAACTTACGTAAAATAACTTGACTAACGAATTCCATAGAAGAACACTTTTTTACATCTTCTCTGGGTTAATCACATATTAAAAGCACCTTAACACCTTCATCAGATATGAGTAAGGGACAAAGAGCCTACTGATATCAAACAGATGGTTTCCAGATTATTTTTTTTACATTCTTGAGCTCCAGCCATGATATCACATTAATGCTACACTATTAATGCTCAGCTAAAGATATTACAAATTCATTTGCTTCACATTAACATAAAACAGTAAACTATCTTCTCTCCAATAGTAGAGATGCTTATCTGTGGGAGGGTAGGCAACACATGTAGGAGATGTTGGCTCCCTGACGCAAATGTAAGTGTTTTAAAACTTTTGGCATAAGCAATGCTTTCAGCATATCTACTTTTGTGATTAAACTAATATTAAAATACATTATTCAGGAACACCCAAACATGAATGTAGTCTAAAAAAGCATAAAGAGCTAGCAAGTGAGGTTGCAAATAAAATTTACGTGATTTCAACTTGCCAAAAGGGATTTATCATGGCCAGACTTTGCCTAGTTTTGTATCTGTAGCCCTTCAAAAACTGTCAATGACAGGATCATCTGTTTTGTCACTTTGTGTGTTCCCCCGGGTTCCCCTACTCCCACCTCGTGCTCTGGGCTCACCGTCAACACAGGATAGGTTATATCATCTCAGCCGGGACCATCCTCCCTGAAACAAATCACCTGTCCCCACCCAGCGCAGAAAGCTCATGAGGTGTCATCTCAGGTCTGTTTTTAAGGCGTCCTGTGAGCATGCACGTAGAAAGAGAAAGGCTTAAGCCACTCGGAAGACGTTTCTGCTAGGAAGCAATTACGCACCACTGCCACACTTACAACCTTTCTAGAGATGCTTTCAAGTGAGCGCACAGACCGCTCCTTTCCAGCTCCTTTTATTCGCACAAAGACATCTTAACGCTTAATGCAGTGAAAAGAAACGAAACCGAAAGAGCATCATGTTACTAAAACGGCGTGGTAACTCCACGGTTTCGGCTCACCCAGAAGCACCTCCTATAACTCCAAAGGAAAACTAAGCTTGACGTCCAGGCACCTCGGATTTATATATTTTAAAAGGAAACTTACTTACATCCAGCTGCTTACAGGTGTCGCCTCTGCCCGGGAAAAACCAGTAACGAACGCGCCGGGGCTGGCAGAGACCCGGGGCTGGCGGAGACGAGGCGGCGCAGCCGCCGGGACGCCCGGGGCCGGGCCGGCCCGAGGTGCCGCCCGCCGCGGCTGGCGGGAGCCCGGCAACCCGCCGCACCCCAACTTCCAGAAAGCTTCCAGGGTCGCGGGGGCACCCGGAGGACGCTCGGGGGCGGCTGCTGGCCCCTCACGGGCGGGGACCGGGGCGGGCGCTGGCCACCACGGGCCGCCCGGCTCGGCTCGGCTCGGCCCGGCCCGGCCCGCACCGCGGCGTTGCCCCCAAGGCCCGCGGCGCCCGCCCGCCGCCCCCCACGGAGCCCAGCGTCCCCCAGCCCCGCCCCGCACTCACCGCGCCGCCGCCCGCCTTCAGGCCGACCCTCTTCACCAGCATCATGCAGCCGCCCCGCCTGGCGCCGCCGCCACCGCTGAGGGAGGGCGGCGGCGCCTCCGCCGCCTCCTCCTCCTCCTCGTCGTCTCCCTCCCGGGCCGGGGCTGGCGGCGGCTCCGGCTCGGGGCTCATCTCGCTCCCACCATCCTCCCGACGAGGCCGGGCCGGGCCGAGCCGGGCCGGAGGAGAGGCGGGTGCGGAACGAACTGGAGGCGGGCGGGCGGCCTCCCGCGCCCGCCCGCAGCCGCCGCCTCCGCCGCGCCGCCTGGGCGGGGCGGGGCCGCGCGGTCACGTGACCCGGCGGCGCCGCGCCCCGCCCCGCGCCCTCCGCGGAACTGCGGCCGCCCGCCCGGCCGGAAGCCGCGTGCCCGCCCCTCGGGCGAGTTCGAATGGAGGCGCGCGGCGGCGCCGTTAGCGGCTGGGGCGCCGCCGGCCGCCCTGCCCTCGCCTGCCGCCGAGGGGAACGCCCGGTGACGGCTCCCGGCTTCCCTCGGGAAGGTGAATCTCTTCCAAACTACCGTCCTGCGTGGCTTAGCTAAACCCTGCTGGGCCCTTCGTCCCCGGGCGGGTGTTACTGCGAGCTCCGTTTCCTCTCACTTAAGTGCTACGAGGCCAGCCGGTTATCGTAAGAAGTATCACAAGTTACCGTAAGAAGTAGCGCTGCTTACCTCTCAGTTCGCCCAGTGCGCACAGTCGGGGTACTTTGAGATAATGCAGTGCTGACGGTAAAGATTACGGCTACTAACAGACTGTTGGAAAATCAATAGAGCAGGCCGGTTGCCTGTCCAGAATAAGCTGTTCACCAGAGAGCTCAAAACGTCTGTGCGTGGCCAACGCTGAGAGGCTTTCGTGCTACAAATGCTTCCTTCCCTCTCGACGTGTTACTGGGGTCAAGCCATTGTTTTTCCTGGTACTTCAGGTATTCTCAGCTAAGTACCAAGCTGTTCACAGGATCAGAACTTTTCAGTTTGCTAGGATAATAAATGTTAACTTAAAATGCCATTTTCTATTTGCTGTGTGTCTGTTTTGTCTGTGTATGACAAGCTATGTACTTGCTAAACATAGAGCATGTTGTAATTTATCTTCTATGGTACATTACGTAGCAATTTAACAAGTGTTCTCATTTAGCAAGGTGGCATGTGTTGACTTGAAATCATTTACGTGACTTTTTTTGAAGCTCTCTTTTGTTTAAAGTAGACATCAGCATTTTAAGAGGAACATTGGATACCATGAACTAAATGGATATGCAAAATTATCTTTCCTATTATAGAGGGATTAGTAAATCAGCACATATTCTTAAAAATTACTTTTCCTAGCCAGCCCAAGCCAATCATGTGTAGAATTTCATGCATCCCTTCTGCTTTTTTTGTTCTGGTAGCCTAGAAACTCTTACAAAACCTTTCATTTCTTCAAGAGTAGTCACCACAATGAAATATAGTAATATTTTTGCTCCTGTGAAGTCTTGAGCATTTTTCTACTGACTTGAAAACCAAGGTTCTTCATCCCTTACAGGTTTGGGTGGTTTGGGTTTTTTTTTAATTAACAGGCTTCAAAATACTGAGAATTTTTTTTAATTCAGACAGCTTCTTCAGTTAGAAAGGGATGAATTTATAGCCTAATATATCAGCTTTTGTAGGTAGACAAGTTTCTAGCTACCACATCAGGTTCATGTAAAAAGTATTGCTTGAAATCATAATTGTATTTTGAACATTTCAGCATTAAAATATTTACATATGTCACTTAAGTATTTAATCCAGTTCATATACAAATCAATAGAACGTCTTCCATCAACTTTTATGGCTTCTGATTGAGGCTCAATAGACAACTACTAGTAATTTTATGTCATTATGTCCTTGTCCTGTACAGAATTTGAAGTTGGAAGGCTTTTGTTCACATGCTGAGCTAGGTATATAATATTTATTAAGAACTGGTTAACCAGACAACTGGAAACAAAAACAAGGAATAAATAAAAACTCGGTTTATGAAGAGGTGTTACAAGTACAGTTCCTCTCAATTCTGTGCTCTATGCTTTTTAGAACATTCCTAACCAATATTTTTAAGCTATCTGGAGGAGGGATTAATAACAAAGGTACAAAGTTTATTACAGAAGGCTATTCAGCATGATCAAAACAATAAAGAGTTGTAAAAGAATACAATGAACTTGAGTGAATGCTAAAATGTCAGCTGAAAGTGTTGATGAATGAATATAGGTCATCTAGGGGAAAAGAATTCTAATTAGTCACTGGGTTTATAGATCTCTAAATTAGCTATTTCTACTTAGGAAAGATACTAGAAACAGTATAGATAGTTTTCTGAATACTCAGAAGTTGTTAAAAATGAAAGCAGAAATTTTTAAATATTAGGAAATAACTAGATGAGAAAAAAGTTGAAAATACTATGTCGACATATCATGACTCCATGAAGTCTGTATGCTGTTCTCATCCCCATCTCAAAAAGGAAGTAATTAAACAAACAAACAAAAAAACAAAAGTAGAACGTGGAGGCCAGGATGAGCAGTCATGGAATGGCTTCAGTATGTGAGAGAGAACTGAAGGAAGGGAATGACATGACAGCAATTAGAAAATCCTGACTGGTATTGCTGTCCAGAAGGTGGATTTGTCACCTGGTCTGCAACGAGCCAATAACCACACACTCAGGAGAGACATTAATTATTTCATATTTGTGCAAAGACGGGTGCTAGGTGGTAATTCCAGAAAGCTAGCACGCCCTGCAGTTAAACAAACAAGCAATTTAGATTCACCCACTTAGTTTCCAACATCCTTCCCCAAAATAATTATTAGTAGTCGCTTATCTGCCACCATTTCTATTGGGCTAAGGTTTTCTCCTCTTCAAATTAAAAGTACGGTGTTCTTTTATTCTACAGCGCATGCTCAAGGAGGTGGGGGGTTAAGTCTTTTAGGTCTTGAATTGAGTCGGTGGTCGTGATCTCCCCCTGCTGCCTTTCTTTTCCCCTAGTTCATGCTTCTTTGGCAATCATTGGGCCTGCAGTGCCTTCTGGAGCAGGATGTTGCATCGTTTGTACAAAGTAACCAGGCCTACATAGTGAAACTATTGAGTAAAGGTCGTCCTTAAAGGACAATGAATCATGTTTAACCCTAAATTGAGCAGGATCATCACAGTTAGGCCATAACTCAAACATATGACTACAGTATGGGAAAGTGTCTGTGATCATTACTTGATATCCTCTTATAATGCAGGAGGAGGAGGCACTAAATGGAATGGTCAGGTAACAAGTTTAAAACAAACAGAAGCAAGTGTTTTTCCAGGCAAATTGTCATTAAATCATGGAACTCATTTCGACAGGATATCTTGGTTCAGAAGTACAAGTTGTTTAAACAGCATTTACACAAATTTGTGGAATAAAATTCCATTAAGGGCTATTAAGCAATAAAAAGTTCCGAAGTTGCTGGCTGCACGAAGGTGGGTGAGCTGGTTGGAAGATCCCTCTGCTGCTGCTCATATTTTCCACTCTTTCCGTAAGCATACACTAATGTCTCAGAACCAGGATAGGTGGAAGTTTAGCATAGCTCTGCATATCTGCTCTTTTACTTTAAAGCTTGATTCTTGGCAGTCTTACAGACTCAGGGTCTTTGAAACAGGGACCACAATAGCACTGTCTGACCAACTTTGCAAGTGTCCAGCAGCTGGTCTGACAGAAGTATAACTGCCCCATTTGTGTCCCTGGGTGTATATGCTCTAGAAAACTGATGATCATTTGTATGCCAGTGCTGATAATCATTGTTACTGATCAAAGAAATACCAAGGACTACAGAATCATTCGAATGCAGAAGGTGATGTCGTCGGCGGGGCCGAGCTAGGCAGAGCTTGAGAAAGCAATCCCTGTAGTTTGTGACAGTGCTCTGTCTTGGCAGGGTGCTGATGAAGATCCTCTCCCTTGGTGAGCTGTCAATCAAAACAACTTGAAGGCTCCCATCAATGAAGCAAAGGTGTGTAAGAGGTGGGCCAGCTCATTCTGCAGGGTAGACGCTATAGTTTCTGCATTCAGTCTGGGCTATGTGTTACAATAATGTGAGCTATAGGTATTATGGACCACAAACAGCCTCTTCTTACTCCATATATCACAGTTCCTGGTGAGAAGAGTTTAGAACCAACAAGCCATCTTTCCTCTTCAATTTCTTAGTGTTACTAAAGGCAAGAGGAACAAAACCAGTGGAATGCACACATCCTGCAATTTAGCTGTGTACACTGCCAAAATTCATTACTGGTTTGCTCAAATTCATTATAGGCTCATCCCCAACTTTAACTACAGTAAGATTACTTTCTTTTATGCTCTTGGGCCCCTTTGTAATTTATTAATTTCCTATGATGACAGACAACTTTGAAGGAAATCCATGCAACCTGGGTACTCCAGGGACCATTGACCAACACTACTTCTACATTGTACTTTTTTACCTATAATCACTTACATCTCATAAAACTGGATACTTACATTTTTTTCCACATTATTACTCTTAGCTTTCTCAGAGCTCATCCAGCTAATACAGTAGATAGTTCCCTGCATGAATCAACCCTTCATTACTGATAAAGTAATCATAATGGTAGCAAACATAGTATACTTTAAGGAGAAGTCTGATGTAGGCAAAACCTGGGAATCTCCTGCTTTTATTTGACAGTCTTTACTAACACCAAGTACTCAGAGTCAGAGTAAGGAACAGATCAAATCCTACCAGCTATTAAAAATGAGTCCCACTAGGTGGGGTTACAGTTTCAAAGGAAGAGTATTTTCTAATCTGGTTTGAGGACAAGCATTCTTTTGCTTCTCACTTTGTTCAAGTTACCTACATAATTCTATGCAATTAGAATATATTCTCTTTATCTCTTCAGTTCACCAGTAGATTTTTTTTGACCATTCTTATGTTCAGCACAAGCTATTGTAGCTTTATCTGAGTAAATTATTGATGTTTGGGGCACTGTTGCCACTGTTCATAGATTTCAGTGGTTGAAAATCTGCTACATTTGTTTGTTTTTTTCTTGTCTGTCCCTAGCACTACTGCAGTACCATTTTCTATGCTACCATATAGCAATTACAGAAGAAGACTGGCACAAATCATCTTGATTTGGAATTAGTAACTTCATTGGTGCCATAATCTATGAACCATTTGGAACAGAGGTTTTATTTGTTTATTCATTTTTATGAAGGAAGACTGGTTAGCATAGGTGTGCCCTATAACTGGGTTCAAATTCTCCTGAAAGCAAATATTAAATAATTACATTGGATGTAACTAATAATTATGTTCTTAGATGCTTGTTACTGCTCAGTTTTAAAAAAAGTTTCTCAAATGAGAATTAATTGAATGTAGTAAAAACTAAAAGGAAGAACGCATACACACGAATCTAGTGAAAACACATTGAGATCAATAGGCAAGATTAGTTTTTGACATTGCCTGGTTTGTGATTAGTTAAAAATTTATATTAATATTCTGGTACCATATTTGTTGTTATTATGCTTAGCACACTTTCATTCCTACATCAGTTTAATTCATAATTATAGTAATGCCTTTGCATTTTACACTTTAAGAATGATGATAGAAATCTCAAGGGTCATCCCTATTCTAATGAAGTTAATTGAATTTGATTAGTACTAAATCACTTCTATCTACGATTTTTAAGACAAAGGATAACAAATGAAATTTATCTTTTAAAATCACTGGGGGGGGTGGGGGGTGGGATCTGGACAAGGACTGGAACACAGGGAAATTAAGAGTAATCTAGTGATAATATCAAATGTTGTGAGTTCCAGTAAGAGGTACTGGAAAATCAAGCAACTTTTAAAAAATAATCTAAATCTTATCAAAACCCTGTTTTCAAAAATGATTTAACATCTCCCTTCCCTAGCTATAGTATGAGTTCTATTTTAGTTCAAATTCTGAGAATGGAATTTATGACAATACCATGAACCTGCAGGGAGTCAGTCATTACACTACAAGTAAAAAGAACAGGTACAATGGGTGAGTAGAATATGGGATGAAGGCAAAGACAAAAATAACAAAAGAGGGTGTTTTCACTTCACTTTCAGCTCACTGATTCTCAGTATTTAAACTTTTTTTTCTTTTTTTTCAACAAAAGAGATTTCTAGCTTGGGAGTTGTCAGAAGTACTGTCATTTACTGTATGAAACAATAATAACAAGCATAATAAAAATACAACTGCAATTTGTTTTCTTCAAATTCTTTAAGTAAAATAATTGAGTTCATTAATACATTTCTGAACATTCTTGCTGAACTTCCTAACAATACTTTTTTTTCCCCCATTGTTCAAAGATGGCATTAGCTAGTAGAAACTGGATTACAGAAGAGGTCATTGGAGATTATCCAATCCCAAGATATGTTATGTTAATTCACCTGTTGCTTGCCAGATGTCTTCCAATTGCATGCCTGCATTACACTATAATTCAGCTTTGATGAGATTTCTGTTTGTGTTGCTACATTTGCTTAACCCATGAATAAGAAATTCAGCTTTTGCTTATACTTACTTTTTTTATTTTTTCTTTTTGCTTGAAGGTTACCATTAATGAAAAATCACTTGGCCCTCATATACTGTAATATGTTGGGATTTTGATCTTTTGCAGTTACTTTTTAGATCATGCATTTAGTACAGTTGTTGCACAATTAAGGAGTTTAGCATCATGGTTTGATCAAAACCTGGTTTTGTTTCCAAAAATTTACCTGCTCTTACCACTAGTCAGGAGCACTTTCACAGTGAAATAATGTACATGTACACACCTAGAAAAATGTTAAATGTATAAACTGCATAGTGGCTTGGGTCCCTTCTGAATGAAGAATCCTATAGCCACATATTATTTTACTTTATTTGTTGCAGCAGAGTAGCTTTACTAGCATTCAAGAAAACTAGGTTCAGGAAAATGGGTCACTGAGATTGTATTTATTTTGTTCCAAATTTGTATGTATAAACTTTTTTCATTCTTTGATAAATTTCAAACAAAAAATGTGGGTGCTGCAGAGCTGCTTTTGTCCACGGCTCTGGGGACCTTCCAGCTGCATGTAGGACCCTAACACTATCACAGGATACTAGATAAGGTGTAGAGGTATAGGATAAGGTGTTTCTTTATGGTTAGGTCAATATCCTTGAGAAAGTTGCAGCAGTCCTTGGCTGAGTGGTGGAGGAAGAAGAGGACAGAAGTGTGCCAAGATCTGCTCATGTCCCTGTCTAGGGCTGCATCTGTCAAAGACAGGAAAACCACCAACTGGAGCAGCCACCTTCTGTTGCCACCAGTAGCCCCTGCCTCCGTGCCCAGGGCTCTCCCAGACTGATTTTGGGTGCTGGCCGAGGCGGTTAGTCATAGTTAATCCCGCCTTTTCTCAGTCATGTTTCTTCTTCGGGTTAACTGAAGGTGGCCCGTCCACCTGTGTCAAATTCGGTTAGAGGGTTTAGTCGAAGTCATGCGGCACTACCCTCAAGTACCGCATGACTGTGCCCAACTATGCCCGTGGGCAAGGCTTTAGGCATCGACAAGGCATCGATTCTGTCCATTACATGCCTCCTGATAAACACAAGACACCAATCCTGGGGCAGCAATGCTGGCCACCACCAGCATTCTAGACACTCTGGCATAGCCACTACCTCACTAGGGCTAGTGCCAGGAGCTCAACCCCAGGGTACCCAGTGAAAAAGGGCACAGAGCTCCCTTTGCCCATGGCTTTGGGGAGCTTCCAGCTCCTAGTAAGACCACCCCAGGGTAGGGGTTGGTGCTGCCTTACCTGTCCTGTAGGCTGTTGTCAAGTACTCATTGGCAGAGGAGGTAGAGGACAGGAGTGTGCCACGGTCCAGTGGCTTCCCTTCCAGACATCCAACTGCAATAGAAAGCAGCCACCATCCATCACCATGGGCAGCCCCTGCCCCAGTGCCCTCCTCAACCTGCTCGGCGTGGAAGGGAGCAGTGTGGAATGAGCGGTGGAAAATGATGGGCCCACAGGAAAATCCAGGTTGGAAAGGATGCCAGGGAGTCCCCCGTGCAACCTCTTGTTCAAGGCAGCATCAGCAAGGAGGTTTGGAGAGTTTGCAGATCCACCCTTTTTTAAAGTGACAGAAGCATTTTTCCTCAGGGCGCGTGACTTCTGGTGAGGGCATGACTGGCCAAAGCTATTTACTGGGGATTTGCCTGTGCCTCCTTTTTGGAAAGAGGCTGTCCAGGCTTCCTCTTCAAAACAGGCTCTCAGGTGCTGTGCCCAAACACCCATTCCTCCAATGCTTCTGCCTGTGACCGACTGTGCTGTGCTTGCTCCTGGAAACACAGGAGGCTTGGGGTCTGGAGCTCTGCTCTCCTGACAGTGATCAAGCCAAGGCATGCGCATCAGCAAGAGGGCCTTGTTTCCCCAGGGTTGGGTGTTGCTAGCCAGCCATGGCATCCCCAGAAGAGCAGAGCAAGCCCTGCCTGCCTGCCAGGTACAGTCTGGTCTTGAGCTGGAGGAGTTGGGCTGCTGTTGTAGAGTGAGAGGGAAAGGCTGTGACCAGTGTGACTGGAGAACAACCGGAGATGTCTGGGTGCAGAGGCACCAGCAGAAAGATCCATCAGGGCTGGGGCTGTCAGCATGGCCTGCGTCCACGGCAGCTGGACGATGCACAGGTCTTTGGGACCCGCATCCTGGCAGCTGCTCAAAAGGCTTGGACAGCCCCGCACTGGTGCTTGGAAGTTGGAGGCTGGGAGGGCATGAGGGAAAGATCTCTTGCAGCAAACCAACAAATGTTGCTGCTCTGGTTGCAGCAAAACAGCAAGTTAATCAAAGATGTTAAACTTTCATTAAACAAACTCATTGTACACCCCAAGAAATTCTCCCCTTGGCTTTCCTGCACTGCTGAGACAGTGTTGGAAAGCATGCCCTACAGTGGGTAGATAGCTCCTTGGTTTTGGGAAAAAAACAACCCCTGGAAAGCATCTGGATGTTTATTGGGTGCAACAGCAGGTAAAAAGCTGAGCTCACAGCACAGCTCTGCTGATGTGTTCATAGGCTGCAGCTGCTGGGCTGGGCGGGTGCTCCCCTGTGCTCGGTGGGATTCGGTCCCGACAACTGTTGGGTGCAGGAGCCTACTAGGAGGAGAGCCCCAGAGCTGTGCCCTGCCTCTGCACTCAGTGGCTCCCCACAGGCCCCCTTCTGCCAGCGGAGGGAGTGTTGTTGGTGGCCAAGCTGTGCGGGTTGTCATGCAGCTGTTGGGGATCTGCTCCAGACCCTCTCTCTGACCGCATCCCTCCAGTGGTGGGTGGACAAGGGGACCACGTACTCCTTGTAGTCATTGTCTGCTTGCGCTGAGTGCAGGAGCAGGTCAAAAGGCTGCCTGCAAAGCGGGCACCTAGCTCTGCTTCTGGCCCAGTCCTTGATACAGGCAAAGCAGAATGGCTGGAGGCAGACAACCATGTAGGCTGCATCCTCAATGTATCCCAGGCAGATGGGGCACTGGGAGCATTCTGCTGCCTTGTTAAGCCCTGCCAGTGGCAGCTGGATCGTTCCACCATCCCTTGCAGCAGAGCTGCTCTCCTGCAGGTCTCCCTTGGTGCCCAATGCCATGTCCTGCCAAAAGAAACATGCAAAGTGCTGGTGTTTTTCTAGCGCTGGCAGCAGAAAAGCAAAGAAAGGCACAGAAAGCTGTGGGAGGGGGGAGATAAGGGGCCCCTGAAGGGTGTCCTTGTGGGCTGGAAGGCCGCAGCAGCAGCTGCCCTGTGACATGGCCACTCCATTGCTAGGGCTAGTGCCAGGAGCTCAACCCCAGGGTACCCAGTGAAAAAGGGCACAGAGCTCCCTTTGCCCATGGCTTTGGGGAGCTTCCAGCTCCTAGTAAGACCACCCTGGCCTAGGGGTTGGTGCCTCCTTATCTGTTCTGTAAACTGTTGGCAACTGTACAACTCAGTGGCAGAGGAGAGAGAGGACAGGAATGTGCTGAGCTCTGGTCCCTTCCCTTCCCAGTCATACAACTGCAGTAGAAAGCAGCCACTGTCCATCACCATGGGCAGGCGCTGGCCCCATGCCCTTCCCTCCCTGCCCTTGCATACCTGGCTGCTCATACGCCACGAAGCATGTATTTGGCGCTGCCTTATCTGTCCTGTAGGCTGTTGCAAGCTTTACAGCTCATTGACAGAGGAAGGAGAGAAAGGAGCGTGCCATGGTCTCGTGGCTTCCCTGTCCACACGTCCAACTGCAGTACGCTGCCGCCACCCTCCATCACCATGGGCAGCCCCTGCCCCCTTGCCCTCCCCCCTCCCTGCCCCATCTCACCTGGCTGCTCATCTGCCAGTCAGGGCCGGCACAGCCCTTTTCATACCCATCCTGGGCTGGCATTTTCACCAGCTTCCACTGCTAATGTTCTACCTAATATGGCACCGCCACGACATCTCCAGGGCTGATGTCAGGAGCTGGAGACTGCCTTCTGTGACACCACCAGGGCTGGTGCACTGATTTGGTTCTGCAACACTATGATATGGCTATTATCTTCCACCACTGAAGTTAGGAGAAAGAAATCATTTATGTTTTAAAAAATGGTAATGCTGGAGATGGAAATTAATTAGCTGTAGTGGAAATTTGAAGAACAGCAGATCAACAAAGTTTGAAAGAGAATGAAAAGCAGCAGGTCCTACCCACTGCCCAATTTTGAATATTTATGTGATACCTGATGCTGAGATTTTTGTCTTTAAAAGCTAAATGTTGGAAGAAAAATGCTTTTTATTTTGACTGAAGGCAATATTTCACACCTTTGGAATTAAAGACATGTACAATGCCAAACTCTGCATCCACAAGTGGCTAGCAGTGCTGAGAATTTTTCAGCATAAACTGCAAGACTCATGTCTTTCTTTTCCTGAAATGAACCAAAGATTTTGCCAGGGATTCTCCTGCGCTACACATTTCAGTTGTAGGCTAGAACAAAATACACAAATCAACTTCCATCTAATTGGTTCTCTGCAGACTATTACATCCTTCTTAATTGACAGGGCAAGAGACAGTCAGCTGAAACACAGGAGGTTCCTCCTGAACATCAGCAAACACTTTTTCACTGTGAGGGTGACTGAGCATGGGAAAAGGTTGCCCAGAAAAGTTGTGGAGTCACCATCCCTGAAGACATTCAAAAGCTATCTGTACATGGTCCTGGGCAACTGGCTCTGGGTGGCCCTGCTTGAGTACAGGGCTTGGACAAGTTGACCCCCAGAGGTCCCTTCCAACCACAACCATTCTGTGACTCTGAGTTTATTTAGACATACTTAACAGTCATTATTTGTTAAGCTGCTGTATTCATATATGCATGTAGAAATATTCTATGTAGTTAGAAGTTTGCTGTTGCTGCCAGATATCTAGCATATAGAATTACATTTTCATAATCCCTTTTACAATGTATAATTGAGTTTTGGATTTTTCTGCAACAATGTTTCAGCAAGGACAGGAAGGAAGGATGGTGAGCTGGGAGCTCAAGAAAATTTTCTTCCTGGATGATAGGTATTCCATTCCTTACTAGAAGCATCCATGTCATAAGATGTAGCATGTGCTGTTTTCCAAATAAAAAATAAATTATTACAATACTATTGAGATGAAGTTATTATGGAAAAATAATGGAAGTATACCATGTAAATCACTTATATGACATTCTTATTCATCAACAGTCACTCACACTGGTATGACTTTGCCACAGGGGACAAAGGAAGGGCATATTGCTTGTGTCAGAGAAGGACATACACGTTGGTTAGACCATCTCCTTAATTCTATAGACAAAAGTAGCAAAGGTCACAATTAGGTATTACATCAAGCAGTACAGGTTATTGTTATGAATAAGCTGTGTAACATATAAAAACATACAGCAAAAATTAGTGACAAAAATTGAAACATTGGTCTGTGAGATCATCTACAGCTGCCTGTGTTGTGTAAATGCCTGTGAGTGGTAACTTGCAACTGTTCAGGCTAACATGCTTAACGGAAATTTTGTGTTATTCTGTGACCCACAGCTGCAGGATATGGGTGATTTCCCACTTTTCACCAGCAGTTGTGGAAGCAAATTTCAGTTTGATTTCTCTTTAGTTTGTGTACAGCCATGAGAGTGACACACATGAGTATTCACAAAATTTGTAATGGATTTGCTTCAGGTTTTTCTGTGCAATGATGAAGATGCGGTTTCATCATTTCTATTAATAGCTGTCAAATAGATTATATGCAAATGTGGTAGTTATCATTCAGGAACTAAGTATGGTTCACTGTGAACTGAAGAAGGTGTTATGCACATTTTACCTTTGTTTTTATAGGAATACATCAAGGAGAAGATGTCAATTTAGGTTTTCTGCTCAAAGCAGTCTTGGGGTACTTCTTTACAGGGTGCTTTACTGTTAAATACATGAAAATATTATAGCTAATTTAAGCAAACTTAGGTAAATGTCCTTTTAAAAACTGTAAAAATGTCATTGCTAATGAGTAGCAAGAGTTATTGTTGAGTTGTTAGTGTAGTCAGAGAAGACCTGGAAGATTAGCATGCAGATGTTTTCAGAAATCATACTCCTGATGAATTGTAATAACTACTTGGCTTGAATATTTTTCTCTGCTGCTTGGTGTGAAATTACTTCACAGCAGGGAAGGGACTAAGGAAAAGTCAGCTGAGCATTAGCATTTTCCCCTGTGGTATTGCCTATTTCAAATTCTACATCAATTATGTAACAGTTGCTCAATATAGCAACTCTGTACTGCAAAATGTAGGATGCACAATAGCTCCACTTAATGTTGATTAGACACATATCACTGTCTGGTCATCAACTTGACAGAGCTACTAAAGTAATCTCTGAAATTAATTCAAAATGCAAGAATCATAGAATCATAGAATCATAGAATAGTTTGGGTTGGAAGGGACCTTTAAAGGCCATCTAGTTCAACCTTCCCTGCCATAAGCAGGGACATCTTCAACTAGATCAGGTTGCTCAGAGCCCCATCCAACCTGACCTTGAATGTTTCCAGCGACAGGGCATCTACCACCTCTCTGGGCAACATGTTTCAGTGTTTCACCACCCTCACTGTAAAATATTTCTTCCTTATATCTAGTCTGGATCTACCTTCTTTTAGTTTAAAACCATTACCACTTGTCCTGTCGTAACAGGCCATACTAAAAAGTCTGTCCCCATCTTTCTTATAAGCTCCCTTTAAGTACTGCAATACCACAATAAGGTCTCCCCGGAGCCTTCTCTTCTCTAGGCTGAACAGCCTCAGCTCCCTCAGCCTTTCTTCAAAGGAGAGGTGTTCCATCCCTCTGATCACTTGTGGCCCTCCTCCAGACCTGCTCCAATAGGTCCATGTCTTTCCTGTGCTGAGGACTCCAGATCTGGATGCACTACCCCAGGTGGGGTCTCACCAGAGCAGAGCGACAGAGTCACCTTCCTCGACCTGCTGGCCACGCTTCTTTTGATGCAGCCCAGGATACGGTTGGCTTTCTGGGCTGCGAGTGCATGTTGTCATCTCACGTCCAGCTTTTCATCCACTGGTACCCCCAAGTCCTTCTCCTCAGGCCTGCTCTCAATTCCTTCATCCCGCAGCCTGTATTAATCCCAGGAGTTGCCCTGACCCAGGTGCAGGACCTTGCACTTAGCCTTGTTGAACCTCCTGATGTTCACATGGGCCCACTTCTCCAGCTTGTCTAGGTCCCTCTGGATGGCATCCTGTCACTAAGGCCTCTCAACCACACCACTCAGCTTGGTGTCATCTGCAAACTTGCTGAAGGCACACTCAATCCTGCTGCCTATGTCATTGATGAACGTATTAAACAGTACTGGTCCCAATACAGACCCCTGAGGGACACCACTTGCTACTGATCTCCATCTGAACACTACCCTCTGGATGCAACCAACCAGTTCCTCATCCACTGAACAGTCCACCCATCAAATCCATATGTCTCCAATTTAGAGAGAAGGATGTTGTAGGAGACCGTGTCAAAGAAGTCCAGATAGACAACACCCATACCTCTTCCTTTGTCCACTGATGTAGTCACTCCATCATAGAAGGCCACTAGGTTGGTCAGGCAGGACTTGCCCTTGATGAAGCCATGCTGGCTGTCTCAAATCACCCCCTGGTCCTCCATGTGCCTGAGCATACCTTCTAGGCGGATCTGTTCCATGATCTCCCCAGGCACAGAGATGAGACAGACAGGTTGGTAGTTCCCAGTGTCGTCCTTTCTACCCTTTTTAAAAATGGGTGAAATGTTTCCCTTTTTCCAGTCACCAGGGACTTCACCTGACTACCATGACTTTTCAAATACCACAGAGAGTGGCTTGGCAATGACACCAGCCAGTTCCCTCAGGCCTCTGGGATGCATCTCGTCAGGTCCCATAGACTTATGTATGTTCAGGTTCCTCAGGTGGTCACAAACCTGATCTTCTCTTACAGTGGGAGAGACTTTGCTCCCCCAGTCCCTGCGTTGCAGTACATCTACTTGAGAGGTGTGGGAAAAGAGGTTTCCAGTGAGACTGAGGCAAAAATGTTGTTGAGTACCTCAGCCTTCTCCTTATCTGTTGTTACCAGTTTGCCAGTCATGTTCATCATAGGGATATGCTTTCTTTGACCTTCCTTTTCTGGCTGACATACCTGTAGAAGCCCTTATTATTACTCTTTGCATCCCTTGCCAAGTTCAGCTCCAGCCACGCCTTGGGCTTCTTGACCCCATCCCTACAAAACTGGGCAGAGTCCCTATACTCTTTCCAGGATACCTGTCCCTCTTCCACTGCCTGTGCATTTCTTTCTTACACTTTAGTTTGACTAGCAAGTCTCAACTCAGCCATGCCAGTCTCTTGCCTTCCTTTCCTTATTTCTTACAACTGGGGATTGAGAACTCTTCCATTCTATGGAAAGCATCCTTTAAGATCTGCCAGCTCTGTTTGCTCCCTTGTCTCTGAGGGCAGTTTCCCCGGGGGTCCTACTGACTAACTCCTTGAACAGCTGGAATTTTGCTTTACTAAAATTCAGGGTCCTGACTTTATTCTTCACCTGACCTGTATCCCTCAGGACTGCAAACTCCACCAGTGCAAGAAGAACAGAGATCCCTACATCTGGGATTTGAGAGAAGAGTGGAATTCAGGACTGCTTTGCATATCTGAGTGAAAATGCGCTCTGCTGTGGAAAAGTGACCATTCCATGTTTTATTGTCTTACCCTTTCCACATAGACTTATCTCCACAAACCTGTATTATAGAGGAAATAAAAGCGGTTGTGAATAGACTTCATAAAAACCATGGACAGTAGAAGAATGACATGTACTTTCACATACATATACATTACGGTACCCCATATGATATTCAACATTTACACATCAGATCAGGGTGCTGCATTTGTTGATACATCTCTTTAAATAGAAAATTCTGTTTCCTACCTAGCCTAGTCTTGTTTTACCTCAAAATCTAAATATGACAATGAAAAATGGTTATTTTTTATTGTAGTCACAAATTACACTCCAGGTGGGAATACTGGGATCGTGGGAAATCAATAATAAGAGACATATTAGACCTATTAAAACTGGGCCTGGTTATTTTATCTTTTAAGTTTTTAATTTAATTATTGTTTAATTAAATGTATTTAATTATTTTTTAAGGATAACCAAGGCCAGCACCTAACCATCTCTTGCACCAATTACTTCAGAAAACATGTACAATGTGCATAGTTATGCAGTGATTTGTCAAAAGAACAAATTAAGACAATTATTTTCCTCAATCATTGTAGGACTTTTAAGACCTTTAAACCTCTCACTCAAAACTGACAATTTCTTGTTTATGTCTCTTTAAAATTACTTCTAAGAGTTTTGGGGTGTTTTTCAGCTAAAGGAGCCCTGTAGCAGGGAATTCTACAGCTTAATTGTTTTACAAAAATCAAACAATATATATCTACATTCCTACTTGAAAATTACAGGGATTTAAGAATATCAGAAATTATGATACTGATACATTCAGCGAGACAGAGGGCTTGGGTAATAAGGGCTGTTTATGCATTGTATATTAAGACATGTGTTAGCAAGCATGCAAGCCAAAATTGTAAAGTCTGATTATCTAAAAGTGATCACCTTGAAGTGAATGGCCAAGTTATCAGCTGTGTTGGGCAACGGCAGCCTCCTTTGATGTCACCAGAGAAAAAGGCAAGTCAATGCCTTCCATCACTTTCAACTCCAATAAGTACCACAGATGCTCAGGACCCATTGAGACAAGGATATTTGTGGTAGATAAAACCTAAATTTAGGCATATACAGTTAAAAAAAAATCCACCACCTCTCTTTAAATTAAAGGCCTAGAATTCTAACCATCCTTTTATGGATTTAATTAAAATAGTCATTACTTTCTGCATACTCACATATCACTTCGTTAAGCATAAGACACAGGAGTTAGCTGATTACTGTTATTAAGGAATATAGAGATTCAGATCATAATATACACTCATGACCCTGGCTGGACGCCAGCTGCCCACCAAAGCCATTCTATCACTCCCCGCTCCTCAGCTGGACAGGGGAGAAAAAATATAATGAAGGGCTTGTGGGTTGAGATAAGGACAGGAGAGATCACTCACCAATTACCGTCACAGGCAAAACAGACTCAACTTGGGGAAAATTAACTCAATTTATTACCAATCAACCAGAGTAGGGTAATGAGAAATAAAACCAAATCTCAAAACACCTTCCCTCCACCCCTTCCTTCTTCCAGGGCACAACTTCACTCCCGGATTCTCTACCTACCCCTGCCAGCGGCGCAGGGGGACGGGGAATGGGCTTTACGGTCAGTTCATCACACGTTATTTCTGCTGCTTCATCCTCCTCAGGGGCAGGACTCATCACACTCTTCCCCTACTCCAGCATGGGGTCCCTCCCATGGGAGACAGTCCTCCATGAACTTCTCCAACATGGGTCCTTCCCACAGGCTGCAGTTCTTCATGAACTGCTCCAGCATGGGTCCCTTCCACAGCGTGCAGTCCTTTAGGAGCACACTGCTCCAGCGTGGGTCCCCCACGGGGTCACACGTCCTGCCAGAAAACCTGCTCCAGCATGGGCTCCTCTCCACAGATCCGCAGGTCTTGCCAGGACCCAGCTCCAGCACGGGCTTCCAACAGGGTCACAGCCCCCTTCGAGCACTCACCTGCTCCAGCGTGGCATCCTCCACTGGCTGCAGGTGGATATCTGCTCCACCGTGGAACTCCATGGGCTGCAGGTGGACAACCTGCCTCACCATGGTCTTCACCACGGGTTGCAGGGGAATCTCTGCTTCAGCGCTGTGAGAGACTGAATTGTTATCTCGAGCTGTTTGCCTCAAATATTGTTAGCTGTGAGAGACTGCACTGTCATCTCAAGCTGTTCATCTCAAGAATTGCGAACTGCTTATCTCCAGTCCTTTGTCTCTGAGATGGCCTGTGTAAGCAGGACATTCCTCCACGCATAAGGACGATTACTAGGCCACTGAGGCATTCAGGAGAGGAAACAGGCTGAAGCTGACAAACATGCAAGAATGTGGAGGCTACCATTCTCATGGAAACTGTAGTCTTTGAGATAAGATACTGGTTTCTGGTGTTGATCACGCAAAGGTCGACCTGCAGCGTGTGAACAGTGCATGAACAATACGTATGTGCATACATCATCGAAATATGCCCTGTAAAAAAACGTGGAGACAAGCCGTGGTGTGCCCCCACCACTGAAGAATTGAAGACTGAGGACCAACGGGATGCCGCTGGATCCATGGTGGTGACTATCCTTGGAACTCTATCCCGACTGCTTGTTTGATTTCTGCCTTTCCTTCCATTCTATCATATCGCTACTATTTTCTACTTTTGATAATTTTGATAATAAAAGCTCTTTTGGGAATACAGCATTTGATCTCATTTGTGTCTTAATCTCGCTCTTGGGATCATATTGATACCTTCCCTGACATTGGACTAGGACAGGTGCCTGGAGCATCTCCTCCCCCTCCTTCTTCACTGACCTTGGTGTCTGCAGGGTTGTTTCTCTTACATCTTCTCACTCCTCTCTCTGGCTGCCGTTTCTGTCTGTCCTGCAACTTTTTTTTCCTTCTTAAAAATGTTATCACAGAGGCGTTACCACTATCGATGATTGGCTCAGCCTTGGCCAGCGGCAGGTCCGTCTTAGAGCTGGCTGGTATTGGCTCTGTCGGACACAGGGGAAGCTTCCAGCAACTTCTTACAGAAGCCACCCCTGTAACCCGCCCCACTAGCAAGACCTTGCCACACAAAGCCAATACAGCCCATTATTATGGTCTCAGAGTGATCCATTAGGTTTAAGGGAACCAGGACACCTATTTGTAGGTCAAAATGGTATATGCTCTCAGTCTAAAGAGGGTCGTTAGCATGAAGGAGAATGCATACAAGGCAACATGGAAAATCCTGCTGGTTTACAGCAGTGCTTAAAAAAAATTGGACCACTGTTTAGAGGTCCAGAAACTCATTTATCCAATTTCTGATGGGAAATGACTTAGAAGAAATTTTCACTAGGTTCTTGTGTCTTCAGTTACTCTGTAAGGAAATAACACGTTCAATGATACTTCAGGAAAGGCTGACATGGATGCCATATTTCCAAGGCATTCACATGTCTGTCACTGTGCTGGGCCTTTGTGTGTGTTTATGTCTTGGGACCAGTTAGTAATCAAAGGAAAAGAAACATAGTTGTGAAAATTACCACATTATCAAAATAAGCTTCATCAAGTGAGATCCAGGTTGTGACAAATCAGGTACACTTTTAAATATTATTGTTCTGTATTTAAAATTGCCTCTACCACATACATATATGTGTATCTCCTGTGTTCTCTATGGGTTTTAGTAGTAGAAATTAATGATTAAAAAAACCGCTGACGATTAAAATGCTGAAGAATCCTTGTTGGCAGAAAATGGCAGGTTAGTTACTGGTGCCAGCGCTAGAAACTCAAATGCAAGAGTTCAAACTTAAACAGAAAAAAAGAAGATGGTGTTTGACTTTTTGTCAACACAGATCCTACTTCATTTAAGCTGAGTCCCGGATGAATTTACTGGCTACGTGTGAAGGATGGAAATCAAAACTCAGCCTTAACTGTAGTGGGCTCTACTTACTCACTTAATATTACAACAATCACTCAACCACAAATAGCTGCAGTTCAACAGTTCACAGCAGCCTGTATAATTTAATAGGTGAAATAAAGAATACAGGAAAGTCAATGTCAAGTAAACAAAAAGGCCAAGAAGGCAGAACATACTTAAACCAGAATTTGCTCAAGAAACAGCAAATGTGAATATCAGAAATTCCAATGTATATAGCTGCAAACCAGATGTTTTCTCTATTGCAATTTCAGCTAGCATTGCACTTACCCAGTTAAATCTACCTGTTGCTGGTGCTACTGTTCCTCTACTCCTCTGGTGTGAAGCAGAAGTTTATTGAGCCATAGCTTGGCCTCAAGCTTACTACTGGGGTAGTAGAACAGCCATCCTTATTGTGTTGAGTTGTCTATATCCCTGACCTTACATACTGCGTATGTCACCAGTTAAGGAATAAGAATTCAGTTCTCACTTTTTTACACTTTTACTAAAATAATAGAATATGAACTATAACAGTGATTTAAGCTGTTTGAATGGGCCTAGAGTTTGGAGCATTCACAGAATTCCACTTTGAATGATGGATTCATGTATTGCCAGGCATTGTAGAGCAGTGTTTGGTAGCTTCCTGCAACAGGGATGGTCATAGCTGCTAGCGCTGCTTGCCTCCTAACTCAGATTTCCCATGAGGGTGTCTCATTCAAAAAATAACTAGCTCTAGTTTTCAGTTTCTAGTGCATGATCATATAAATACCTCGCAATAGTGTATCTTCAGCTTTTTTACTGGAATGTTAATACCATTCTATAAATTGCTTATTATTTTGAATGCCCTTTTCAGTGTGAAGAAGAGGGCTCTCAAAATATTTACCAGACAAAAGCTATCACTAATAGCTAGTGATTAATAAAGTAGCATTTTAAGGAGCCAACCTAATTAATGAAAATGAATCTGTAAACTCACGAAATGCTTAATAAGTATATCCATATAAGTTACAGGTACAGAAAAGTTGTGAATTCTGGTGGTATAGCCTATTACAGCTTTTTTCGAGAAGCTTAGAAGTTAAGAACACATGCCTCCAGTACAGAGCATGTTAAGCTTTAGCAGAATCAGTTATTTCCTTTGCAGCTATATTTATACCTGTGTCATATTTCAGAATTCTCCCTTGGGTGATTATTTGTTTGTCCTTCATGGTTCTTTTAGAGTTTTGTGTTTATTTTGAATATGCAGCTTTGGACTTTGCCTTCAGGGATTCAGGAAAGATTAAAAGTACTGCTAAAGTATCTGTGTATTTGAGAGTCAGTTTAGAAGCCTTTATTCCTTTTACACAGCATTGGAGTTTTGCACAGATATAATGGGAGTGAAAGGAAAAGCAGACATTTTGCACAGCATGTTCCTCTTTCGTGCTTGCCATTCACATACAGTTGATACCAAAAAGCCGGTCGAAGAAACTCTCTAAGACTCATTTTGGAGTTTTAGAAAGCAGGCATTCTTTATTGCAGCGCTGGATGCACGGGGGATAGTTCCACCTAGCATGCATACCACAGCTTTAGCAGTAACAGGTTATATAGAATAACTAATTGCATATTAATCAGATTAGTATATGTATACATAAAAATAATTGCAACTGATTATCTTAGTACTGCCTACATCCGATCATGCACAATGAAGGATCCATTTGAGTCGAAGGGCTGCTTTTGTGAGCATCGACCCATTTGAAGTTCTTGTTGGCTGTCCTTGAAGTCTTTATTCTTGTACTTGTTCTTTGATCTTGAAGCTTAACGCAGCTTCAATCACATGTGGTCAGTTTCAACATTGTTCTCATCTAGCGTACAGGAACATCTAGTCATAAGAGCAAAGAAATGCAAAACTTGTGACTAACTACCTCTACTAGTTAATTGCTTGGCTATACTTTTGTCTATTGTTTCAATCATAATGTTAGTATAAGATTTCTAATAATTATTTACCAAATCTCACTTTTACAGTCACCTAGCAGCAAACCAGTTTCCACAGCTGGTACAAAATATGAAAACCATCAAAATATTTAGACATACCGTACAGAATGTATGGAAATATGTTATCACAGTCATGTAATAAATACTGCATCAACAACAGCAGCTCTGCTCTGTTTTGCTTTCTTTTCAAAAAGCAGGTGAATAATTGTAATGCTTTTCCCAGGTCTAAAATTGCTGTTTCAAGGGTTCAGTTAGAAGTATTCTTCTTCATAGGCCTCCAATGGCAAGAAATGGAGAGGAGCAAACAAAACCAGACAATTGTATGTGTAACCCTTTTCACTCAAATAAAGTAGTACTCCATTCTCAAAGTGGTGGCACTGATGGTTCCTTTCCTTCCTGAGCAAAAAAGGAACGATTAAAAAGGCCTGTCTTTTATTTTTTTTTTCCAAGTTAAGTAGCAGCTTTTACAAATACAAGCAGGGAGTCTCATGCCCATTTGGCACACAAAACATGTTTGCAAAGGATTCCCTTTTCCTGTAGAGATTTCAGTCTTGTGTTCTCTCTGCTAGCATGGTAGATGTACATTTTATGTCACAGTAGACCTGACTTGCCTACAAGGTTCCTGAGGATCCAAAGAACTGAACCCAGTATTTTGTACAAACCAATATGATTTGTAGGCTGCACCTTCAGGACTTCCCCTGAAGACAATAATTCTTCCCCTTGCTGGGAGTATAAATCAACATATCCTGAAAACTATGGAGGCTTAACTTCAAGTACTGTCAGCTGAACATCTCATTAACTGCATGAGGATGCCAGTATGGACCTCTTTAAGCATCTGCATGTGGTTTGTAACTGTCTCCCTCACCCTCCTCCCTCTAATAGGCTTAAATCCCTCTCCCCACTCCCACCTAATTCCAGATGCTAACTGTATTTTCTTTCTCTTTTTGGAAGCTCATTAGTACATCTGCAGTGTTATTTAGCCCATTGTCTGTAAGTCACAAGTTACTCATAAGGCAGGAGAAGATAATCCATAAAAATATTACAATCAGATAAACAGCAAGTGCCCTGAAGGAAAGTTGGGAGTGCATTCACGATTGCTGTGGGAATCTTCTGGCATCCCAGCCCAAGTGTCATATTCTTTTTTTGGTATTCTGCACTTAATTGTTTCTGATTTTGAGATAAACCACAATTTTATATAGTAAGAAATTTTTATTTACATACATGACACACAGCAGCGCTCAGCTCTCTTGCCTGCTCCTTACCACTAGAGGCGTGCAGTTGTGTGTATATCTTAAAAAGGTTAGGTGATCTATCAATTAAAAACATTGAAGAACACTGGTGTAAGGGAATAAAATTTAGACGATGTGGTGTGAGGTTTCCAGCTGTGAATAAGTTAGAGACAGTTGTTCTTGTGTAATTATGTTGATGTATTCCTGAGCAATTTTCTACTGCAATGTGCTGCACTGAGGTGAAGCAGAGCATTTGCTGGTGCAACTGTCTCTAAGCTAGACAAAGCTCTGCTCTCAGTGTCAGGCTTCTCAGGAAATGCACATCAATAGAACTGCATATGCCTGAGTGCAGTGAACAGTCTGAGTGCTAAGGGGAAACACACCACAGAAAATATGCCACAGCAAAAGATCACATTTGTTAACGAGTTTGGAATAATTTGTAAGGTTCCTTAACATTACCCTTGATTTATGCCATTTTCTTCACTGCCTCTTGCACAGACTCTTCCCATATGGAGCCAATTAGTCTACTGGAGAGACATAGATTCTTAAAGAAAAATGGAATTTTTAATCTTAAAAGAAATAAGAACATTTTGTCACTTCTGAGAATACTAAAGCTCTTTAGAGTATCAGATAAGCAAAACTTGCAGCATTGCTATTACTTAGTATTACTTCGTTTTAAAAGATGAGGAGAGTGAGAAACAGAACAGGTTTAGTGTTTTGCAAGTTTATGGTTAGATAAGACCCAAAAGCTTTGAGCCTTGATTCCCAGCACTCCCCTCTGGACTGTGCATTTATTTGTCATTGTAATATGTATTCTCATAAATAGAACTGTAGTAAGTACATAAAACACATGACTGTTTTCTGCTTTCAAAAATATTTTATTTTGTTGCTTGGAATTGATTTCATGTGATGCAGCCAAAAAATCAAACAAAAAACATGAGAGCCAAACAGTTGCATGGCAGGGAGTCTTTAACCATGAGACACATGTAGAAGGACTGTCAGGAAGACAGCTGACATCATTGTATTTTGAAATCATCTGTTTCTGAAGCACATTTGTATAATCCTTGTAATCACTACACCAGTGTCCCATTTGGCTTGTAGCAGTAGTCTTTCTTTTTAAGATTTCTACTTCCTGCATAGAATTCAGTATTGGATATAGAAAAGACATGTGAGATGACTCTTAGAGATTAAACTTGCTCTTGTCAAGCAAAGTGAATGTCTGGATTTTTGCTCTCTACATACATATTTCTACTAGTGCATCATTATTTTAGAGATAGATGCTTTAGACAGAAAAATATATCAGACATTATATCTAGCATTTTCAAAAGCAATATAAGGGATCAGAATACTAAAATGGCATATGCATCCTTTAAACTATATATCTATAAGAAAATCCACAATGTTTAATGAGGAAAAAGTATACAACAGTTAGATATGTATAACAGATAACATAGAAGAGTAGCACAACCTTCCTTAGCAAGAAAAGCTTAGGAAAACTCTCTGTAAATGTACTTAAATGTATCAGTTGCTCCAAAGGACCAAATATAAAGTCTTGGTGTCAGGAAGATGATGTAAAACATTCAGATTGGTATCCATCAAAAAAAAAATTTGTTGAAATCAAAATAAAAATTAAGACAAAACAGAACAAAATCTGGGGAAATACAGCTGGAATGTAAATCTCCATATTAGTCAAATTGAAGGAGGAATAACATGGTTCCATTTCAACAGCAGTGACCAATTACAGGTAAAAAAGTTTGCATCAATGTACTTTTGCTTTCCAGGTTTTTAATTTTTACCTATTTACTTTAAATACACTGACAGATTTGTATTTTTTAGTCAAGAGGTACTACCTTCTACCTTCCTTGATTTAGAAATACTTTTCAGGTTTTGTAGGGGTTTTTTTAGAAACTTGGAAAGAAAATGCACTTCATGGGTTTCCTTACAAACAGTGTCATGAACAAGCAGCACTGGGGATTCACACTGCTTAAAGATGTGTAATAAGGACAAAACAACACTTTTTTTTTCAGTTATTCAGTAATGAGTTGAAAGTGTGCATTTTAATTCTAAAAAAAATCAAAGGAAAGGTTTTTCTGTAATGCTTCTGAAGTTTGTAAAATTATTTGAAGTCTTTTTAATACACTGAAGGGTAAAATGGAAGCTTTAGACGCAAGCAATATCAGACCGAGAATTTTCGTCAGATTCCAGATGAAGTTTATTATGCCTGAATCCAATAGATGTTTTACATATGTGATTTGCTATAAAGAATAAAATTGAAAACATGCTGGATTTTATAGAAATTCTACTTATTAACTCAGGAACTGCATTATGAGCCAGTCATTCAATCCTTACTTTACATTTCAGTGTAGTAGAAGGAAAGTTATATTTATTTTCTGGATGTTCAATGAAGGGTGCTCAAGATAGTCTTTCAGGAATCTACTGCTATGATCTTAGTGAATACAAAAATTCAGAGTGAATGCTATTTACAGTTTAATTAAGGCAATGTCAAATGCAAAGGGCTGGGTTTGTTGGGTTTTTTTCCTTTACAAATATAGCATTTTTTTCAGTGCTCTATTTCCAAACTGGTGATGAGAATTGTCATCTATTCAGCTTGTGCCCTGGTAGAACTCCCTATATCCTTATCACCTGCAAAAACAGCAAAGTAATATTATGAATATAATAGTGATACTTACTAGAATATCCTATACTAAAATAAAATATTAAATACTTACAATGCATGTTATACTACATGGCAAAAAATCTACCAGTTGCCTTAGAGTATCATTGCTTTACAAACATGAAAACTTAACAAAACCCATTTTGGATTCTGAAAGTATAGCGTATTACAGCAATTTTTTCCATAAAGAGAATGCTTTCAGGCATGTTAACTACCAGACTTTAGACAGCTCTACAGAGATAATGTGTTTCTTGGTGTTTTAACAGAACGAAGACAAATATAGGAACAGGTTAATTTTCTTTATTAGTGCAGCTGCTGCTGTAATTCTAGAGCTTATTTCCCAAGGAGCATAAAGACCTAGCTGGAAAGCAGCTTACTTACGAAGTCCCTCTTTTACATATCTCCTTAGTTCATTCACTGAAGGCAGGTTGGCTCAGTGGGTGAGGTTCCTTGCTGTGAGCTTTCTGAATAAAAAGCTAATTCTGTGCCAAATGTCAGTTCTCAGCGTACAGCATTTCGGGTCCCACTTCAGACTTCTTAGCTCCACAGAGGAACATAGCTTGAAACAGCGAGCAAAATGCAGGCTCAATACAGGTCCTTTCAACAGTATAATTTTTAGATTTCGTATAAAAGCAGGAACTTTAATAAACAGACCTTGAAAAGTGTTCCCAGATGTTGTGTGTAGAGGTTGGTGGGAGAAATACCTTAGTAATTTCCAAAGTATTGCCATCAACATCAGGATAAACTCAATATATTTTGAAGTTTCCCTTTCCTTCATGAGGTCCCCTGAAAAAACACTGAAATAATAATAATACATGATTCAGGGACAGGACATTTCCATGGGATACAGGATACTCCAGCACAACAAGCGTGTAAAACTGAGTGGTCCACAGCTGAGGTACCCACTCACCTACTAGACTATGGATTTATTCACTCCCTTTCTCCCTCCATCCAGTTCTCTGGTTTTAGGTCAATTAATACAAATGGAACAACCCTGGTGGGAAAGATCAACAGATCTATCCTAGAGCTTATAAAACATGCCTTATAAAAAGGCACATACAAACCAAATACATTTTTATATATCCTGGAATAATGGGAAACAGAAAGGTAAAATGGCTCAATGAAGTGACATTGAATCAGACAACTTCTTTTCAGAAAAGACATGTATACGTTGTAGGCTGCTTCATTCATATAACCGTTATGGGAAAGAACCAGCTCCAACCAATGCTCCAGTGACTCCTGTGGATCTAGCTTGAGAAAGAAAGTGAAAGGTCACTGCAGATGGGTGTTGTTGAGCGGGCAGTCACAGGACAGGCGGTGGGATATTCATCACTGAAGCAACTGCGAAGATGGAATAGCAAGAGAAGGGCCAGAGGTTAAAATCTGACCTGTTACATGGTGTGGTTTGTATGTGAATGGAGTGAAGCATGGGAACTTTGGAACCAATCTAAGGGTAACCCCGACAGAGAACTCTTTTCCACTTTCCTCGTTTCTTAATGGATGAATGACTTATTATTACACATAACAGGACAAGACATACTAAGTCTAGATTGCTTTCTGTTGCCATGGCATTTACAAATGTTGGTTGTTTTTACTCCTCTGATCATGAGCTGTGTTAAAATATTCAAGCTTTTTATGGTGATTATTTTATATTACACAAGCACTGTGAGAATGCATTTTTCAGCAATAGAGCAGTATGGATGCTTAGGCTGACAGAAAAGCTGTCTTACATTGGGCTATTCTGTGATACTGTGAATGCAACTTACAAGCTTCTGGCACTGCAGAAAGAGCTGTGCAAATTGTTCAGTTGACTGTGTTTGTCGTTTCTAGTGGAGTGCACAACCTGCAGGGTGTTCAGCCAGCAAACTTAACCGGGTCCATTAGAACTCACTCAGAATTTTATTTTCTTTAATGTTGAGCCAGATTTGAATCAGTGCTTCACACCGATGAGAAAAAATATCTTGACTCACTTTGCTTTTGGGTAGGTGGGGAGGCAGAAGATGAGTAACTTAGTTTACGTTTTAGGGGGTTGCATTTCCTTCTTATTACTCTTTAAGATACATCTGCCTTCAGGTTTTTACATCAGTCTTTGAGTACAAGAATTCTGTTAGCATTGTTCATGCAAGGCAACTTTTTGCACATTTTTGTTTAGATCCTGTGCTTTGCTTTCCTTGATTATTTTTTTTAATTAATTATTATTCTGAGATGGAACAGCATAGATAAAATCCATTACCTCCAAAGAAGTGACATAAAATTATGAAATTCAATCAACTTGATGCGTGGCTTCTCTCTGCAGTTGTTGATGAAGAAGAAATATGGGATTAAATTCAGGTCTCAGCCTGCATTAGATGTATGTCCAAAAATCTGCATTTCTGAGGAAGGAAAGATAGACAGGAGAGTACTCTACAGTCATTTGCTGGGATCCCAGAAATACTGTTCTTGTGCAAATGCCATGTACTTCTGCCTGACCAGATAGAATATAGACTCATGTTTTTATTGCATACAAAATGTTTGTGTCTAAAGTGAACTGTGGGATTTTAAAGTTGATGGTAGGCATATGTCGTGGTTTAACGCCAGCCAGCAACTAAGCACCACGCAGCCGCTCACTCACTCCCCCCCCACCCAGTGGGATGGGGGAGAAAATCGGGAACAAGAAGCAAAACCCACGGGTTGAGATAAGAACAGTTTAATAGAACAGAAAAGAAGAAACGAATAATGATAATGATAACACTAATAAAATGACAACAGCAATAATGAAAGGATTGGAATGTACAAATGATGCGCAGTGCAATTGCTCACCACCCGCCGACCGCTACCCAGTCAGTCCCTGATCGGCCACTCCCTGCCCCCACTTCCCAGTTCCTATACTAGATGTGACATCCCATGGTATGGAATACCCCATTGGACACTTTGGGTCAGCTGCCCTGGCTGTGTCCTGTGCCAACTTCTTGTGCCCCTCCAGCTTTCTCGCTGGCTGGGCATGAGAAGCTGAAAAATCCTTGACTTTAGTCTAAACACTACTGAGCAACAACTGAAAACATCAGTGTTATCAACATTCTTCACATACTGAACTCAAAACATAGCACTGTACCAGCTACTAGGAAGGCAATTAACTCTATCCCAGCTGAAACTAGGACAGCATATGGGAAGTCACTGACTTTGCTTGATACAAGCTCATTTCCAGCACTGTTAAAGAACAGATAATGTGATTTTTTTTTTTTTTCATTTTAAGCAAAAGACTCTACCCCAGGCTTGATTTTTCAAATGTGCTGTAAGTCACAATAATATGGGTTGATTTAGATATGTTTATCTAAAACTTGCCTCTTTTTGTGACCTAAAGACAAGTTGTAACTGTAATACTACATAACTTTGTTAAACTGCTTCTCTCCAAAACTAATTCAAGGTTAGAGCTGTATGAGGAACTAAAATAAGAGATCTTAAGCTTTCATGTCTTTATTTATTACCATGTCTGTTCAAATCTTACTGCTCAATATTGCTTAAAATAGCTTTTCATTTCTTTCTAGACAGCCAAATCTCCTGCCTGAAGCTTAAATGTCCCAGAATCTTAAGTCATGATTTCCTCACTTCTTTTTTTCTCTCCCTAGGACTTACCTCCTAACGCTTACACCATCATAGAATCATCTGTGTGGCTCTGTCCATTTTACTTCTCTCTTTTAGTCATGAAGCTGGTTTCCTCTGCTTCACTATGCGAAGCAGAAGACTCTTCGCTGTTTTTCCTAGGCCCTCTGCAAGTCTACAATTACTTTCTACCATTTTTTCTTACTGTCTTATTTGTCAATTGTTAATAACTTTAACAGCTCTTTTGTCTCCTCATCATATGATGTCTTTGCTGCTTCTTCCATCTTTCATTTTTTTTCTCTTCCTAACCTGCTCTAGAAGATATTAGGCTTTTACCTTCAGTGATTCCACTAGACCTCTGGAGGTAAGGGTGTCTCTGAGTAAGTTGTCATGAATAAGCATCAAGATAAGTTGTTATGGAATAATTAATGCATTTATATTAGAATGGAAAAATATTAACGCATTTATTATCACACATTCAAATACAGCCAGCTGCTTCCTCTGTTTCCATTACACCTCCTTCTGTCCCATCCATACTCTCCCCCTCTTTCTCACCAAATGCACATACCCTCTGCTGGTTATATTCTTAGACTGTGGTTCTATTATTATGAAAGATCCTCAATGCTACCAATGCATATTTTCTTTCAGGATCAGGGCCAATTTTTTTAGACCATGCAAGCACCCAACTTCTTGCTCACTCTCTCCTGTGCTGCAGCAGAATTCTCTTCTTTCTCAGATTTAGGAGTAGCCATCCAGAGTGAAAAACAACCTAAACATGCGTGATTTGTGTTGGGTTTTTTCCCCCAAAAAAATAAATATAGCATTGAATCTTAGAATTGCTGAGGTTGGAAGGGACCTCTAGTGATCACCTAGCTCAGTGCTGCTACTCAAAGAAGGGTGAGCTACATCACGTTGCTCCAGACCATGTCTAGTCAGGATGTGAATATCTCCACAGATGGAAATTCCTCAGACTTTCTGGGCAACCATTTCCAGTGTTTGACTACCTTCACAGGAAAATGTTCTCTCCTATTTTCTGACAGAATGTTGTAATATTTTTATACTTTGTAGGATGTTTAAAACACTAATTCCAACAGTATTTATTTATAATGATTATAGCAACTTGCATCTCCCTGAACTCCCCTCAATACATGCGCACGCAGCTGAAGAAAGACAGCTAGACTACAACCTCTTTCCCAGCCTCTCTGCACCTCCAGCAAAAGTGGTTAGGGATCTGTGGCTAACCAATAACGTGCTGTTAGGAAGGCAAGCCTCCAGAAGGTGACTAATATTACAAAAAAAACAACAACCTCCCCCTAAAAAATATATATAGGAAATTAATTTGGATACAATTCAGAGCTCTGCAGACATAGGCAAGACATTCTGAGTAGGTCCAACATGCATGCCATCCACTGTCAAAAAGACTGACAGAGCAGATTGGTTTTGTCCTCTGTAAAAGCGAGTTTGTATCATTGAACCAAACTCAAGGAGTTCTCTCTGGATACACCAGCCCTTTTACCCTCCCATTCCAAAATGATGAAAGCAGAGAGGGGTTTTTATATCTACTTCTGTTCTTCTTTTCTTTTTTTTTTTTAACATGCTAGAGGATAAAAAAGCTATTAGCGTCACACCTCCGACACTCAAGACAGAGCTCAGCTGTGGAAGGGGAAAGTGTCTGTGTGTATTGTGGTATCCACTATGAGAAAGTGAATGATGATCTGTATGTGTTCAGTGAAATAAATAAAGCCATCTTAAACTGTCTCTGTGTTTAGGAAGTATGACTCACAATGTGAAACAATACATTTAAGTTTCAGGGTAGCTCTGTGCAACATTAGGAAAAATTGCAATTGGTAATTGGAAAGATGTGTTTGCACACACAGCATTGTATTAGATGAAGAATACTATTAAAAAACAGGCTTAAAAACCTTTACACATATGCTATATAAACATGAATTGCTTAATAAGTTTCTTGCTGCCTTCCATGAGATTAATACAACATAAGACTTAAGGACATACATGTAAGTCCTTTCTGCTCCTATTATTTACCAAAACACATATTTATGCACCTAAGAAAATAACCTAGCTCTTAATGTAGTTGAAACCCACAGGTTGCATTTAGTTTGATGGTAATTTTTTTGTTATCACTAAGTATAAGACGACCAGTTACACAGCTGGGTAACTTCACACACTTTTTTGGTTTTGACAAAATATTGGATTATGTGCATATAAGTATTGCTTTCTTATGCTGCTAAGTAATGACAATACCTTTTGGATCATTAACACTCTTTCTGTGCTGTCACATGGAGTCCTTATTCTTTATTAGAAATTACAACTTCTGCAAAGGGTACAAGTTATAATCAATTACCCTGCTGTTAGTATGACTTTTGGTTTAAAATTCCATATTGTATTTTGCAATCTTTTAGTTAGACCCCTGTTAAAACCACTAGTTCAGCATGCGGTAGCAGATTAATGATGAATTATTTTAAGACTACCATAGCTAAGAATAAGTAACTACTTGATTCAAAGTTTTGAAGTAAAGTGAGCTCACAAATGATGAAGAATTTACGAACTAATTTCAGCTTCAGGCTGAAATTTAAGCTCCAAGCACCATATATATGGTACAATTCTGTACATTTTCCAAAACTGCCACTGGAAAAAATGTCCCTTTTTTTTAACATGTAAACAATGCATTCTTATTTTTAGACTGTGACATGATAATTCAAGATGCATACTTAAGAAGCATTTCTTTGGAAACAAGTGCTATTAAAATGATCCTTGTTTAAAAAGTCAGTTAACTGGCCTGAGAGGTATATATTCTAGAGAATAAGATGAAACAAACTGAAGTCAAAATAGCAAAGTCTTTGACAGAGATATTACATGGATGCATAAGACCTCAGGTAAGAAAAGGATTCTTCTGCAAGTATTTCTGCAATTTTAGTAACAGAAAATACTTAATTGTCCTCAAAATATGAGCATGTCAAAGTCAGAAAACTGCAAGAAGAAATTTTCAATGCCCCTTTAAATGCAAATTGCAAAGCAACTTAATTTTTTTATCATTACTGCTGCCTCCGTAAGGGAGTTCTTACATAATACTATTTTTGAACACTGCAAAATTTTTTATTCTCATAGAATAAGAAATAACACTTTTGTTATTAACATTCTTCAGTGCACTTCCTATCATAAGAAATATGTAAGTGCTGAATGTGCAGCCAGTGTAGAAACCATTAAAAGAGACAGTACAACAAAACACAAAATGACAAATTAAAGGTTACTGTGTATGGTGTTTCAAAGGGTAAAAATCTTCATTCATTCCTCAAACAGCATCCTTGCTGGTTTACTTTCAGAGTGAGGCTTTCATACAATTTAAAATTAAAGACTGAACCCGATTAAGCATGACAAAAATATATACAATTTAATGCTGCTAAGCCTGCAATTTGGTTGGAGAAATGCTGGGAAAATTATCTTTCATCACTTACTGCCATGAGAAAATGCCTGGAAAAGCTGAGCAAGATTCTTCAGGCTCTAAAGTAAATTTGAAATGAAGATGGAATTTGCAGTCTTTGTTAGTGTTTTTTGGAAGCCTCAAGACATTTTGAGTTTTGATGTCATTCTCCTGGCATGTCAATAGAGATAGCAATATATATGACAACCATTTTTTAAAGTTTCATCAGACGTAAGTCTTTTAAGTTTTGTTTAAGGGAATTTAGGAACTTGAAAGAAATGTGATTTTCTCATTTGTCTCGTATGTGGGCAGTATTTGGATATTGCTATAGGTAAATGCATACATATTCCATTAGCGGTCAAACTCATTGCAAGCTCTCTCCTTTGCACAACATAGCGAAGGTATACCCATGCTAGCAGCTCGGCTTCTCCAGAACAGAGTCTTGAAAAATGGGAATAAAACCTCACAGCAAGCGTTTATGCTTACTTCCCTTCTTTGGAGAAACCGACCAATTGCCAGTAATGAAAGGCAGATCCTTGGCTAACAAATGCTTGCTGTCAGTCACTACGGTCTTTTCTCACTTTCCCACCTCGAAGGAACTGAGCTTTTGGACAGCTCACAGGAAATTAAACTGCTGCTGCTGCTGTTTTATGTCTCCTACCACCTACCACCTCATGACTTGCTTGAGGGTCTTGACCTGTCATTTGAGGATTATAGCTCTATAGGAAAGAGTTAAGCATCATTGTGATGATTAAAATCACAGTCTCATAAGCATCTGAAATATTTGTTTCTTTCAGTGAACCATACAAATTTTAAAACATTTCTACACACACACACATGTAAATATTTCAGGCAGATCTAGTAATTTTAGGTCAATTATCACTGCTCATTATAACATGCCTTATAACTCTGCCAAGTGAAATCATTACAGCTTCCGTTTTACAAGCCATATGTCTCTCCCCTGGTGCTGGCTATTTTGTTTTGTCCAGGATTCAAAATTCTGGTAAAATTCTGGCAAACATTCTTTCTAGAAATCTTAGGTTTGGAATATAACTGGAAATTTTGTGGAGAGTTTTTCATGGGTCACAACAACCCTGTGCAATGCTACAGGCTTGGGGAAGAGTGGCTGGAAAGCTGCCTGGTGGAAAAGGACCTGGGGGTGTTGGTCGACAGCTGGCTGAATATGAGCCAGCAGTGTGCCCAGGTGGCCAAGGTGGCCAACGGCATCCTGGCCTGCATCAGAAATAGTGTGGCCAGCAGGAGCAGGGAGGTGACTGTCCCCTGTACTGGGCACTGGTGAGGCCGCACCTCGAGTGCTGTGTTCAGTTTTGGGCCCCTCACTACAGGAAAGACACTGAGGTGCTGGAGCGTGTCCAGAGAAGGGCAACAGAGCTGGTGAGGGGCCTGGAGCACAAGTCTTATGAGGAGTGGCTGAGGGAACTGGGGCTGTTTAGTCTGGAGAAAAGGAGGCTGAGGGGAGACCTTATTGCTCTCTACAACTACCTGAAAGGAGGTTGTAGTGAGGTGGGTGCTGGTCTCTTCTGTCAGGTGGCTGGAGATAGGTCAAGATGACATGGCCTCAAGTTGTGCCAGGGGAGGTTCAGATTGGATATTAGGGAAAAATTCTTCACTGAAAGGGTTGTCAAGCATTGGAATAGGCTGCCCAGGGAAGTGGTTGAGTCACCATCCCTGGAGGTATTTAAAATATGTGTAGATGTGGCGCTTAGGGACATGGTTTAGTGGTAGACTTGGCAGCACTGACGGCTGGACTCGATGGTCTTAAGGGTCTTTTCCAACCTAAATGATTCTATGATTCTATGATTTAAGGTTTGTCTACTTGTTCTGTGTTCTGGATCTCCCCTTTCACAACCTTTTGAGTTGTGAAGGAGAAAGACACCTTAGTGTAACTCAATGTCTGGAGGTTCAGTATTTACTTGGTGCTAAAAAACACAGGAGCATCTCCTCTTTCTTTAGGGTTGTCCAGACACAGGCTGACAAAATGTCAGACTCTTACTCTATTAGTTCAAGTAGAGAGGTCTGTGCAGAGTATTTTCAGGTTCCAAGTCAATAGATGACCTGAATGGATGACATTACAGTCTTGTGCAATGGTGTTTCTCTTTTTACATTTTTTTTTCTTCACCATGAGATGTGTAATGTTTATACTGTGCACTAAAAGAGGCAAAGATCTTGAGGAGAAAAAAGTAGGCAACCATAAAGTTATAGACCACATCAAAGTACGCACTCAACAGAGTTAAATTTAAGCCCATATATTTTCTGAATTTGCAGCTTTTGTGGGACAGGGAGGGAAAGATATTTCATTTGCCTGCACCTCAGTTTCTGAAGGTAGTAATTAGTAGATTTAAAAGGGTTTGAGGGCCAGGTAGTGGGGTTGTTAACAATTTTGCTGGAATCTCCTCCCTTTATGCAGTTTCTCTAAACATTCAAAACCAAGATCAAACACATGAACAATCTACAGGTTGCTTTCACTCCAAATACACATTTATTTTGCTTTTTCTTTTTTTACAATACCTTAACTTACAGGAAACTAGCAAGATTACAGAGTCTGAAATGGAATATACAGACTTCCACTTCTGCTTTCCTGCATTATGTCCACCCTATGTTGTCAATGACCACGATGTGTTAGTTTTATAATGCAATGAAGTGGAACACATTTGGTGGTTTCCCTTCTTTTCACAGTAGGCAAAACCCACCTCTCTTAACAGTCTTGTTGCAGAAGCCAAGAACTGCATAGAAATAAACACTGACAGATTTTCTCATCCTATAAATACATATCCAAGTTTCGGCTAAGGCCTTTTGGTGAAATAATGTAGGATATAGCCATGTACGTATACAACAAAGCTGGCAAGGGTGAAGGTAGATTGAGTTTATAAGACTCCAGTCTGCAAATTGAACAATTCTGAACAATTCAGCGCTTTTCATTAATGACAACGTCATGCTTAAGAAAAGAAAAACATTTAGGCTTAACCAGCTTACAACCAAGCCACTGCTGCCCCCAGGTGTCCATCAGGCACTGACACATGATCTGGCCTGCGACAATAGGATCTTTAACAACAGGCAGGGATGGAATGTGTAATCTGGTAGTGAGATAACATGAGTATCTGGCTTCATTCTTATCTCCGAGTCACAAAAAACAGAACTTTTTTTTCACTGACTTAGCTCTAGAGGATGAATAGTCATTATTTAACCTACTCCCGCAATTCCATTTAAAAGTAATCTGAGTTGATGACCTCTTCCAGTCTTTCCAATTAAATAGGTACAGCAACTATTAGCAGTGTCTTCAAATATAGCCTGTATACAAAATCACAATTAGTTTTCATAATAAGCCTGAAAGGGCTGCTTTGTTCCTTTGTTTGGATTATTCATGGCAAAGGGCCAGCTCACACAGATGCTAAAATTCTGACTCATTTTTAGTTCCTTTTATTCCGTTATTCAGTTTATGACTTTATATGTAAATTTTGAGAAAATTCACTCAGAATTCAATTAATAAGTGCTACATATTTGGGGAAGATATGATGAATTCCATATACTTAACATAGAAATTGAATCTTGTCTTTATAAACAAAACTGAACTCAATCGAGGTTTCACCAGTGTCTTTGTAATGGATTATGCCCTAAAGTCCAGATTTGTTCCTGCATGGCATCCAACAAGGAAAGGCAATTGTTTAAAAACCTCATAGGACTCAGTGTTTCCTAAAAAGCCAAATCCTAAAATGCTTCTGCACCCAAAACTGACTCAGTAGGATACTGCTTACATCATGAAGGCTAAAATCTGCAAACTCATAGTAGATCACAAATTCCCATCTCTCATCAGAAACAAAAAACAGAAACAAATCAAAAGGTTGTTAATAAATAGCCTGACTTTGTATATCACTGAAAATCCTAAAATACATCATAGAAGGGAAATTAGTCCTGAAGTGGGTATTAAGCTAGTCCATCTAGGCAAGCTTTCTAAATGTTCAGCCAGTCTCAGAAAATATTATAGGCAACTACCACTGGAGTATTTTTCTTAGGTAAAAGTAAATGTTTCTAGTTCAGTCAGATTGCTACTACTTATGAGTAAGTTTCCTGGCATTTAAAAGTTTAATTTAATATCCAGTTCATCCTAGCCATGAAAGATGGCAAATGAGTGTGTAGGTAAACAAAAGTGCTTTTTCTTTTTGTCTCATGCAAGAATCTATAACAAGAATTATCCTGGAGAAATACTTATATTAAGAAATATGATGGTAAAAGGTCTTTTCTGCTTAATGTGAAGCTTTAGAGTCCTTGAAAAATAAAGTTCACTGAGGCTCTTTGAGAGTGGGAAAGCAAACAGCTTTGGTGCTCCAGAAAAACATCTTGGTTGAGCATATTTTAAAATGAAGGTTTTCTAGTATCAGTAAAATCACATTATCTAGTGTGCACAAAGATATTTTGCAGTGTGGATTCTTTTCTTCCTTTGCATTTTTGTTTGCAGAATCAAGGGAGTTTAGTTGCTGAACTAGTTAATAAAATTAACTAGTTTGCTGATTTAGTTAATGAAATTAATTTCATAACTGTCTGTCATCCTCTGTCCTTTGTTGTCTCTGTTTTAAGCTACATGTGTTTGTGAAGGTTGGCAGAATCATAAATACTACAAGTTTAGAATGACACAGATGTCTTAATAGTACAGAAAGATTTTTCTTACCCATCTTGCTTTTACCTTTCAGTTTAATTCAGTATCTAATGAACGGGCATGAATGTGGTTATACTATCATGGTTAATAGAAGAAGCAAACATGATTGTTAAAAACTGGAATAATTTCACTTTGTTTGTAAATAGCAGATAAATAGCTTTTGGCAATGTTTACCTCTGTCAGAAACAGAAGCCATCACAGCACCCACTTAGACCAGGACTGAATTTATACACTTTGCACTTGAGTTACTGAAGTAATTTGAATACATATGGAATGCAGAATTTAAGAACATTGTGACTAGAGTTTTTCATAGCTATGATTCCAGCTGTATAATCAAAACACTCATTAGCCATCCTGTTTGCTGCAGTTTTTCAGAGCTGTAATTGGAAAATATTTCTCATGCCTCCACCTTTACTGTAAAAAGCTTTTCAGCAAAAAATCACAAGGTCTGCTTTATGAAAGAGGTACACAAAAAATGGGTTGTCCTACAGAACGTATTCTGACCTTGGCTCCATATTTACATTTCCATGACAAAGTAGTATTCACTACAAATAAAACACAGGGTCTGGCACAGCTGGTAAGTTGACTTAAATCCTCTCACCTTGATTAAAGAGGCTTTGAAGAAAGGAGCTATGCAGGGTTGCGGTGAACAGTGTCCTACTCTGAAGTTTCTGGTGTGCAGCAGAGCTTCTCCATGACTGTTGCTGATGTAGCCTGATCAGGCATGTGTGACAGCTGAATGTACACAGTTATTTACTTATACACAAGAAAGTGGAATTAGTGAACCTGCCATGTTATAGACTGCAAAATTGACGGATACGCATCATCTTTTTGTTCTGTGTTTATGCAGTACCTAGCATAATGTGGTCTTGGTCAATAAAGAAAGATCCTAGGTGATATCCCACAATACAGATGAGAAATAATTATTATGATAGTACCATAATGGATAGTTCCAATTCAATTATTGAGGCAAAAAAAACCACTTCTGACTAATAGATTTGTTATAAAAACAGATGTTATAGAACAGACGTTAAAGGAATCTAACACATTGCATTAGAAAATCAGAACCCTAGGTTATTCAGTTAAAGATCCTACATGGTGCTGTTACTTTCTTACTGAAGACTTCAAAAGTCCTTTAGAAGTATTACAGATGTGAAATAGATGTTCAAATAGATGAGTAGTCTGCCCATTTTATCAACTGTGTTTTCTTCAGGATTTTTGAATAATTTTATGTGGAAATGGATGTTATTTCATTCAGATTATACAAAGGAGATATGCCTTCATATCTGCTTGATTCAAGGAGGAATCTCATGATCTCTTATAAACTCAAACAGCATGAATCATGATACTTTCCACCCTCAAAGCATACCCATTTTGTACATCTGGAGATTTATTCCAAGATACAGAAGCATGGATGAAGGAAACATAATGGTAAGAAGAATTACTACTTCAGTGATACTGAAACAAACTGGGAATATGGAATTAAGATTTAGAGCCTCTTCAGAAAAGGGAAAGAAACTCCTACTGACAGCAATACACTACAGTGTGACAACAAGTTTGGAGGCTTTTCTGATGAAAATAGTTACTCTACTGATATGTATGTATTGAATTCAGGTAGCTTTCAGTATCACAAATTATTCCCTTTGTAAGCCATTTAATGTCCTTATATTCTTAACAGGTTAAAGAAGAAGAGTTTCTGGCCAACTCCTAATGCCAGCTTCCCAGAAGATGCAGAAGACTTTTGCAGCCAACACTGATATCCTACAGAATGCTATGCTCCCATGAAATATTTATCCTTTGAGACTTTTTACTGAACCATTCTTCTCTTCCCCACTTTTCCTGCTCCCTTCCCCATGCTTCCATTTCTACTGGTTCATCTGGAAATTAGTCGTTTTTGTTGAGATGTTGGCATTTTTACAGTGAAACAAATTTGCTCTAAAATAAAATTGTCAGTTGCCTTTTTGGGTGGCTACCAAAGGGTCACATGAGAAACTCAATGTGTTCCTTCCAGTGTGGGATGTGCAGACAGCCTGTCTTAATCTTTTGCAGAAAGCAGAGTCTGAGAAAGAAGTAGAGGGAGATCATTCTTTTTTTTTACATCAGCCCCTAGACTGGAGACAGTACTCTTTCTTATTTATGGTTATCTTTCTCTTGATAGCTGCATTTCAAAGAATTGAGATTTGTTGGGGAGGAGGGAGAATTTTAAATACAGTTTTCAAACAGCAAAGGAAGTAATGGAAATTGCATACTTATTGTATTAGAACAATTATTTCCAGACTGATGCCCCAGCAATGCAAAGTCAAAGAAGAAATACCCATTGGAAGGACAAGTCATTATATTTGCAGCACATCATGAAAAGGTAACGACTAATTTCATCTCTCTGTCCGAAATTATTTTCCTTATGGTGTGTAAAAAAATAGATCGACAACTCATTTTCAGAGTTCTAACAGACACAGCATCAATGGGTGTGTCTATACAGTCTTCCACTCTGTGGCGTGCTGAACAGCAGCATGATCAGGGGACCAAAAGGCACCATCTCCTGCACCCTGATCCTGCCTCTGACATCCCTGAGCTATATATATTGCAGCCTTGGGTACAACTTGTGGGCCAAGTTTTCCAAAAGGGCTCTCCAACTGTTAGCACTTGAAAAACTTCAACAGAATAATGACTGAATAACATTACTTTCTTGTGGTTCTTTGACTTTTCAAAGCGATCAGAAAAGTGAGCTGTTGTCCACATGAATAAATAACACTGTGGTTAGAAGTCTTATAGGACATCTAGGACAGATAAGAGAGGAACTTAAGACTGTTTTCACCCCTATAGTGGGATTTTTCCAGCACTAAGGTGAGGACCTCAAGCAGCACAACATGGATATTCCTTGAATTTCACTACTATTTGCTGGTGTATAAGAGATTCATTTTCATGAGTGAAGTGTTGCAAGCACTAAGTTTGCATCAGAAGAAACAAAAGCCATGATTTGTTCATTTGTTCATTTTGTGATCTCTTTTTCCACACCATCAATCAGCCTGCAGAGGTGTCTGTGAGAGTGCTGACTGGCAGGTCTGTTCCTTTGAAAATCCACCCATGCCATTGTCATCAGGGAATCCGTGTGCCAGAACTGGGGACTGGATAATTTTTTTAGCTGCAGTCCCAAATGCCCCTCACTTCCCAACAGCTTGAGGTTTCTTTTTCTTTCACTAGGACATGGGAAACATCTAGGATGCCTAAGGACCCACTGAAGTTGCATTAGGATGTTAGACAGTGTAGTACCCGAGGAGATCCCTAGTCAATGAGATCTACTTGGAGAGTTCATAGTAGATTTCATCAAATCCCATGCTTACCTTCTGTCCTTAATAAGAGATAATAACTGATGAGCTCCTTCATTCTTTCCCCCACTTTTTTTCTTTTTTCCTTCGTGAGAGGAATATTTTTACAGTGGTATAAATACTTGTCTGTCTACCTATATAGGTGTGAAGGACTTTGCATAAGATACTGATCTGAGTATGGTAATATGTATGTTTTATTACAGGTTATCTGTTTGTTTGGAGGAACATATGGTCCAAAGATGGCAATAAAGTACCAGGGAATGATATGAGGAAATTAAGTCTAGGTAAGTAAAATTGCAACCATGGGTTAGTCAGAAAGCACAGTTTTTAATTGCTGGATAGAATAACACACCACAGAGAAGTATCCTAGTTAAACATACACCAGGGCAACAAAACAAGATTGTATACCTCTTTGCACCTGCTTGGAACTATATAAAAGAATATCCAAACACAACACTAATCAATTTGTCACTCTTCATTTAGCAGTTAATTGCAAATCTGTGAGATGTAACAATGACCGTGTAATATTTATACATAGGAAACACTGGACTTGAAATCCAAGTCTGCTTTTTTGTCCTTTCTTTAAAAAAGCTACTGTGCCCTCTGGTAGTTGTCTGGAATCTCTAATGCAAGTCTGGACAGCATTTTATGGGTTAAATCAAGTTAAAATATTTCTCTATGCAAGCTTGCTAAACAACTTCAATCCAACACCTTTTTTTGTGCAGGAGACTGCAAGATACAGCCGTATTTATCTCTGCTAACACCAATCCTCAGACACATGTTGAGACTCCTTTGCTTCCTTTATAGCTATGGCGAGCATTCACTCACACAACCTGTACCAAAGGAGTCTGTGTGTCAGCCTAGACATGCAGTTGTTTACCAATGAAATTATCAGCTTTTTAGTGTGATCCACTGTAAAAAAAGGCTGTAAGCAAACACAGTTCTAGTAAAACCAGTTAAAATTTTAGTTTTTCTTTTAAACCAGAACAGAAATACAGAAAGGTAGATTAACCATGGACTTGCACCATGCAGTGCAGAGAGGTAGTGGTAGCGTAACTGCTTATGGCAATTTTTTCATTTTTAACAGTAAAAGAAAAATAAATCAGATAAAAATAAAACAGTATGGGGTTTTGTAAATTCATTGTTGTTCTTCATGTTAGTTTGATATTTTTCATGATTTTGTTTTTACCAGTTTCTCTTCCTTTAAATAACTAACATGCTTAAGTATTTTGAAGTCCCAAAAGTTAAAACAATGAAGTGAATTTGTATGCCTTTCTGCTGGCTGTACTGAATATCTGCATAGCAATGCTGTGTTACACATATATTGCCTTTTCTCTGTGGCCAGCCCTGGTCTTTGTCATACCTTTCACCTTTGCACAGTAAATATCATGGCTTCTTGTGACTCCTACTTTTGTGCCTTACCTTACCATGTGCAATTTCTAGCCTTGCATCAATACGGAGGTATTTCCATCAGCAGATTCCTCTGATGGCAGAAAGCCTGTGTGGAAGTAGAGCTGTAATACAAAACATCTCTGATTCACTTTTGCAGATGTCAGGTACACTTTTGCAGATAAGAAGTACTGAAATACTGAAGCTGTGGGGATTGGTGCCAGCACTTCTTCACCCTTTCCTACACTCTGCACCACCCCTGTAACTTCACCTGGTTCTCTGGAGTGAAACCACCCTTTCTCTCAGGGAGGAATCTGTTCAACTCTGTGTACTGCTGGAAGGGACCAGCTTATGTTTCCTCAGGGACTTCCACCAGTGACAAAATGATTCCTGAATACCGTTTATAAAACACATGGGACTAAAATCTGCTCTGTCAATATAAAAGATTTTCTCATAATATTATTATCCTTTCTGACATTATAAACAGACTTTCCTTTCAACTGTCACCCTTTGAACATTTCTTAGAAGCTTGTTTCAAATACCATTATTTTTGTTATGATAACCCCGATGTATTTTTTATGGGATAATGGCTTTATTGTTAGGCATTTTGAGCTTCCTGAACTCAACCTTTCACTGTTTGGAAGAATAAAAGCTTTCTGTGATTAGAAGATTCCCCGGAGTCCTGCATATTCCCTTTCCGTAGCTTTCATTGCTGCAATTATTTATTTGGCAAGGCGTATAATTATACAAACATCCTAGACTTGCAAACATTGCATTATGCACTTGTAATATGAAGAACACCTAGGACAAAATCCGCTGTAGATGTGTGTCTCTTAATGCACTAGCAGTGTACTTCTATTATTTTGTATTTGGTTTTTTCTGTTTTATTTTGCAGCAAAGATGAAGTGGAAGATGCTACTTTACACAGGAAAGTGCCATGCTTGTAGCTGCAGCCATTTGGCATTTATTTTTCATAGCCATGCCAGGGAAAATAATATTGGAAGAAGCCTTCTGCCAAACCTGGGTCACACCAAACAATTGGTTTTGCTGATTTAAGTGTTCTGCATGCAATTAGTGTTTATTCAAGCAATATACTGAGTTACAGTGTCTACAGTTTTACATGTATAGTCACTGTCCACTAGTCTGTCATTTTCTATACTTCAGTTTCCATCAAACCTCATTAACTTGCATTGTTTTAAAGATGGAACTGAAGGCAGTTTAATAGTCGTATTTAACAATTAAAAAAAACAGTTTATCAGTAAGTTGCAAAGCTGAAATATATTAAGGAGGGTTTTTTTCTACTAGGAGAATATTACTAGTAGAAAGGGATCAGCAAGGCTTTTGCCTTAACAGCATTATCACCTCTTCTGAAATTTGCAGTGAGATGCCAAACATTCCCATCTTTCTCATCTGCAGACAGAAAATGAATATTTGGTAAGGCCTGCAATACATAGGCTTTGCTTGGTCTTCTCTGCAGATCCCAGCAATGTCTATTTTTACTATCAATCTAGTGAAAGAGACTTTTACTAATGGTCTCCAAGCTTGTCCTACCTTTTCCACTCATAGCTGGTACAGTTTTTACATTACAGAAGTGTTTTCCGGGGGGCACTTTTTCACATTGTTTCAGTACTTCATCATTTGGAGGTTTTTTCAGTACTGTTTAACATTTATTACCTCTGCTTGCTTGATGTCTTGTGCTGCCCAGAGAATTCAAAACCTGTTTAGTGTATGTTCTTTCTTTTTCAGTGCTACCTGTAAACTCTGAACACTTTTTCTTAGCTGTTTGGCTCTATATCACTTTCTTTTTAACTGACATCCATTTTGTTACTTGGTTTTTACTTTACTGTTTCACTGCTCTGAATGTACCAAATATTGAAGGTCCCCCTTTACATATAAAACTTTTCTTACCCTGCAAGTTGCATACAAAAATATTGTATGACCAAATGTGACATAGGGTAGGGAGACTGGAGACGTCTCCCATACCTTCCTTTACACTTCCCAGACAGGACAAACCATCTATCAGTTGTAAGCACTCCTCTCCCTGTTCCAAGTCTGTAGCATAATTAGACATTGAGTAATTTTGATATGGGTTTCATTGCAATACTTTGAAGCGATATTGTATAAGAAGGACAGAAAAGATACAGAGGTTATCAACAAACTCTAACTCACATGTTTTTTGTAATTAGGTACTCAACATATGCTGATTTGCACCAAAGTCTCTCACTTTTATTCAAATTCCTACCTTTAAACCTTTGGCAGAGCAAAAGGAGAAAGCTCAGTGATATAATGGATGAGACTTACAAACCCTTCCAATGGACAGCTGGTAAATTCTTAACTTACGGTTAATGTTGAGCCAGTTAGTTGAGATCTTTGTCTTCTCCCTGCTCTCATCTAAAGCTAAATTCTGTGGGAGCATTTCTTACCACTTCAGAAGGGGAGCACTCTGTAGCTAGGTGGTAAAAGACTGACTCAGCCTCTGACCTCAGGTCGTAATTCAAACCAGAAGTTTGAATTAGTCTGTGTTATCCCAAATCATGCTCAGAAGCACACATCAACAACAAATGTTTGTTTGTGTAAATGCGCATGAAGCTGACAGAGTTCAGTTATGAACAGATTTTGGTGACAGGGTACCATGGTCCCTCCACCAAAGGTGGCAGAATCAGTATGGATAAATGCAAGAAATAGCCTGAACCCCCACAGAAGAGCCATTTCTCTTGTTTGGTCTGGAAAGCAGCTGCAACTTGTTTGGCACTCTGCTCCCACTGAGATCTAACACCAGTGATCTTGATGGAATACCAATACAAATATACATGGTGCTTTCCCTTTTTGAAACCCTGGCTTGTCCATTCCAAGCTAAAAGAAGAAAATGCAAGAAGAAGAATGCACCACCAGCCAGGAACATGTCCCAGAGGAGGAACTCTGACTGGAAAGAGGAAAGCAAAGGCTCAAATCTTGGTAGTGATGAGAAAGGCTTTTTAAAAGCTGTAGAGCACACCTTGAGAGTGTTCTTGAACACAATTATAAAAAAATATGACAACCAAAAAAGGAAGAAAAAGAGCCCAGACCAATCAGCAAATAGAACCCAAGGTATTTATCTAGATTTCTGGCCAAAACAGCAGAATACTCATACACTGAGCTGAACCCTCGAACAAGTCAGCATTATTCACTCTTGAAAATTAGGTCCATGAGGATAATAAAGTTGCCCTTAATTCTTGACTGAAAAAAAATTTCTCTGAAGGTCTTCTAATGCCTCCTCTTTTAGTACCTTCCAAGAAAAATAACAGAAACAATTGCAGGTTTCAATTTCTTATCAAGGTAGAAAGCTTAGCAATGTTCCAGCTACCTGTAACAGTAAAAGATCAGCATATACATTGTTGCCAATTTTTTTCTCTACAAAGCCATTAAAATGCCTGTCTTGCCACAAGATCTATTGCAGAAGACAGCTCAAGCCTCCAGTTCTGCTCTCCATATTTGGGACTTGATTTAGAATAGCTGAGAGAAACACCACTGATTCTCAGTAAAAGCTTGGCATGTTCCCCAAATGAAGCTTGTGAAAGAAATGTAGGGAGCGCAGCTTTGCCTTGAAATACTCAACCCTAAGCCAAGAGAACATTCAGAGGGTGCCACTTATTTTCCACAGAACACTAAATGGGTAGAGTAGCACTATTTAAGTCTGGTGAAAAACAGCTGTTGCTGCTCACATTCATCCCCAGCCTTCTGATGAGGGCCTGGAGATGTTGTAGAATGAGTAGAAACAGTGGACTACTTAGATACCAACAGACCAGTATAAGAAGTACTACATCTAATGTGTCAGGGTTTCAAACACTCTGTCATCTTTGTAACATTTAGTTAAAAGATAACCAAAATAGGGCCTCAGTTTGAGACCCTAACAAGAGTAAATCATCATTATTAATGATATAAACCATCTCAAATTCAAATTAGTGTGGGCATTAACCTTGTGTTAAGACAGTAATGCCACAGAAACTCTGCCTATGCCTAAGGCTCTGAGTCAACTAGGGACAAAGACTCCTCTACCCACTGCAGCCCATTCAGAAGAATATAAAAAGTTGTGAAGCTGGAAGACTTTGTCTTCTGGCTATTATTTGGTCTTGCTTTCAATGGCCATGTTTTTTCAGTGCTCCAAGCAGCCTAAAGCTTAATGACAAACCTCCTTCAGTAATAAGATCCTCAATTTGCTAACGTTTGTAAACACATGCTTTAGCCCTATGTAAGAATTAAGAACATAGGTAAGTTTAAGTATTTTTTCACATCTGTGAATGTTGTGCTGAGTGCTGGTGCTACAGAGCCACAGCACATGATCTTACTTGCTACAGTGAGTGTTCGTAGGGAGAAAATGCTTCCTGCACTTGGGATATTCATTGTACTGAAGCATAAAAGCCTTTTAAAATAGTAGCTTAGCAATTTAACAAGACAAGATAATCATCAGTCAAGCAGTTCCAGTAAAGCAATAATAGCAATACTTTACTATTCTTCTCATAGCTTTTTAATTGGGAACAAGTCTACTTACCTCCAGATACAGGAAAGATCAAAAAAGGGCTATCCGAAATAAAATTGCTCCTGTAATATTAACCTTTTAAAACCAGTAGAAATTTTTAAAGATCAAGCTGTGATTACTGGAATCATTTTGCTTTCAGATCTTCTTAGATTCTTAAGCTCTGAGTCTGTACAAGTAGAATTTGACTTCAATAAAAAGTACAGCTTTAATAAATCAGTTTCTGCTCACTCCTCTAACGATTGTCTGTCACTGGTCTATACAGTACATCATACATTTAATGCAAATGTAAACAGCTTTAAAAACAACTCTCTCCACATTGAAATAATGCCTGGCATGGACACAATATTAGTATTTATGGCTGTAAACACACAAACATATATAATCAATGGCTTTGGATCACTTGCAATGGTGGAATGATTTCAATTCATGATACTTTAAAGAGCATTAAAATATCTTAGTAAGTTGTGTGTCTCATCCATAAAAGGCTGAATGAATCATTAAACAGTACAGTGTTCATTTTGTGAATCACAGAGCTTAGTCACCAACATCTCAGTAATATGTATCTATTGTATTTCTAGCCTAAAACTGCATATTAAGGAGTAAGCAATTTCCTCAACTGTAATGAAATATCATCACATTATGCCACCCCTTAGATAGCAGCACAGAAACATGCTCCAGCTTTCTTTGCCCTCTGCATTTACAGACCATTTTACTGGTACGCACTCCACAGTCCTACTTTACAATTAACAATAAGAATATATCAGCAAGTACAGCAGCACTGTATGAGCTGATCAAGTCAGAGCTCTGGACCATTTGTAACATACCACTACTTACCTCTGAACAGGCTGCAATTCTGCTTTTCCTTGCAACGTATCTCTGTCTCCCATTAGACTCATGCTCGTCTATCAAGAGGTAACAGAGTTTTTACAGTGATGTGAGCAACTCTCCTATTTTGATGGCAGGTCTTTTTTTGAGGACGATGGCATCTGGCCATCTGTGCCTGCACTGATGGGTGTTTCTTGTTAGGGGCTGGTTATTTTTAGAGATTATAAACCCCTAATTTAAGAACCCTGCAACCTGCAAGAGGAAACAGCTAGATGGAAGGGACTTAAGATCTGCCTGATCCATTTCCTGGTAGCATCTCTTCAACACCATGTGATTTCTTTTGCTTTTCATCCTACAATGGATTTTCATATGTCTTTCTGAAGTCAGGGATCAACTGCAATCTCATAGTTGATGCATTCTGGGATGCAAGGAGGAGTAAGTCCCGCCTAGAGAGAGAAGACTGTAAGCCTATGGGCAAGCTGTCAGGCTGGAAGAGTACAACAAGGGTAACAAAAAAATGTTTGGACCAAGAGCAATTTTATTCCTGGCTGTCTTTGGTTTCAAACTAGATTTCCAAAGCAAGAGCTTGAACAAAGGAGCATGGAGCATGTGAACTCGGCTAATCTTTGTCAGTTCTTCATACACAAAAGCAGCTTGGTTAAAATCATCAGAGATATACTCAGCCTTTAAAAAGTAGGGCTAATTTTAGCATGTCAAGTAGCAAGTAGCTATGATGCATTCAAACTGGATGGAAAATAACTGAAAACTAGCACTTATCCAGACCAAGAGAGTAAATATTTTTCTTTGTCACAGATGTCAATGTGTGCGCAAAAATGGATTATATGTATTTTGTGGAGGTAGAATACCATTGAAACGAATAGAAGGATTTTGTGCACTGTTCAATGCAAACAGAGGAAACTACAACTACAGGCAGAATGATGATATAATGTCTGTCACAAACACATTTTCATTATGCTTAATTTACACAATGTTCAACTTTCAAATGGAACTGAGTTTTGACCATATTTACAAACACCTTATTTTAAAATGAATATATTTAGAATATGGCGAAAATTTAAGCTCAGAAGCAATGCTAAACAAGAACATGAAAAAAGGAATATCCTTCAGCTTTGTGAATATCAGCAGTATGATGTGGACCTTAAGGAGGTGCCCAAGTAGGGGGCAAATGGACTAATAGTCACTAAATACTAATTGATAATGGACTACCCTATGCACTGAGCCATGTGTATGTCTAGCAAGGTTCAATGCTGTGTTGCAGGTATAGAAAATTCCCAATATTCACACTATTCCTAACACAAAGTACATACAAAGACTAAGCCAGGCTGCAGCATAAATGAATAGACAAATGAGTCAGCTGTTCCTCATTTGTCTGAAAATCTTATGCCAAGGTAGAAATATTTCCAACTGGTGAGTAAGAAAATGCAAAATAAAAAGGAAATTAAAGCTAAGAGACAAAAAACCATCCAGAAGTTCATCAACCGATGGCTCATGCTGATATTGAGAAGCAATTGCTGAAGCAGCTAGAATGACAGCTATTATTATTAGTTAATATTTATGTTATCAAAGCAAATACAACCCTGGCAGGATTAGAATATAGTTATATCATGTCTCTTGCAGAGAAGTAGGGACAGGCCCTCTCTCAATGATGTACTTAAGAAAGAATGTACTTGAGAAGTGATGTACTTAAGGAGTGATTTACTTAAGAAGACCACAAAGGTCTTGTGAAATAAGATAACCTTTGAATACACAAGGCATGCCTTGCTAACGACCGGGCCCCTGAAGGAGAACTAAAAGACTGGTAACAAGGGAACATCCTACCCCAGGAGGCCCAGAGAAGTTGAAAAATTGCTAATAGGCATGAAGTCAGCAAAAATCTTTGATAACCGGAGGAAAGGTAAAGGTGGCAGGGGGAGATCACTACCAACGACTCAATTCAAGACCAAAAGACTTACCCCCTCTACTCTCCTTGAGCATGCGCTGTAGAATAAAAGAACACTGTACCTTTAATTCGAAGCAGGGAAACTTTAACCCGATAGAAACTGTGCTAGATAAGCTACTACCAGTAACAGTTTTGGGGAAGAACTTTGGAAATTGAATATGTATAATTGAACTGTATAAAGTGCTTGCCCGTTTAGGTATGAGGTGTGCTAGCTTTGTGGATTACCACCTAGCCCCCATCTTTGCGCAAACATGAATTGGAATAAAATACCTCTGCTCTGTGTGTATATTGGCGTTTCGCACACTGGGTAAACGACTCCACTTGTGGGACAACATCAAGGCACTCATATCTACACCTTAGCAACATCAACATGCAAGCACATATCCAGGATAATCATTGGAGAAATTGTTTAATATTCTTTCTGCCATCAAACCCACTAACAGACCTAGCAGTCATATTCTAAGCTAGTTGCATCTTCCAAATTATCTTGAAGTGTGTGATGGTGAAGGTGTGAACATTTTGAAACTTACCCTGCTAATGAATACTTGCAGCAGTTCCAAAAGCTTTGCATGTTATAAATACGGCATCTACCAATACTACTGCAATTATATGATTCTAGCCCAATTAGTTTGTAAGAGGAAAAAAAAAGTTTCCTGTATAAAATCTTTTTTGATACATATCGTTTCTTGCTCTAGCCCTCATTCGTAAGTTGCCTTAATGTGTTGAAGGACAATGTCTGACAATTTCCATAATGAAGGAGATTTTCTTGGAGTTTGGAATTCAAGGAGCAAGGAGCGGGTACCTCCTGCACTTTTTCATTGTTTCGCTCTTTCTTGTAAAGGGGATTAAGCAGGATAGGGATGGAATTGAAAACTTGTGATTTTATCATTTCAGTTTTTTCTCTGACTTACCTGTCATGTGTGGGCAGTAAGATAATTTCTCTTTGTAAATCATCGTAAATATGTGCTTAGCTACTGTGATTTATTGTTTCTGCCCCACCTCTAATTATTGTTCACATTTCAGTGAGAAATACAGTACCACAGACAGATAAGTAAGTTCCCTTGGTAGCCAGAGACCAACATTTGATGACAGTGATAGAATGGGCTGATATTTAGGCATGAGTACTGCCATTCAGATTCCCTTATATGAAAATTTACACTCTTTTCTCCTTTCTCTCTTTTCCATTTTGTTCATCTCTCTGCTTCCAGCAGCCCTCACTTCAGGCTTACCTTCTTCACTGGACTACTACTGAGAAACCAACAAAAGCATATCTGTTTTATCAGTGGGTAGTGTGTATCAGGAAGAAAGATTTGTACTAGGCTAACCTTCAGTTGCTCCTTGAAAGTATTTCAAGACCGTTAGTTTTCCTTTGTGTTCTTGATGATGGCCAAGCAACAAGGGCAAATATGGAATAGATATCTCCTCCCTTCCTGAAAATGAGGAAGTTCTAGGGAGTTTTGCAAAAAAGAATAGGGGAAAAAGGAAGGTGAAGAACCAGTTTCCAATCTATATAGATGACAGAAACCATGGGGTTGGAGCATGAGCTGTCTCCACTTCCAAGTGACAGAAGTATATGAAAAATGCAGGGATAGATCTGTGACTATACAGAGCTGTGAGCAAATGCTAGTATGAAAGAATTTTCTACCTTCCTCATAGTGCCATCACATGCTTGGAAAGCATCCAGATCATGCACATCACCATCTTTGGTCACTCATGCAAGATGTCCACCCTGTCTTTCTGCCCACCCTTTCTTTCTCTATCTGTAGCAAGGATGCTGTTTAGCTGTTCATATGTTAAGACAATTCAGTTCATGTATTCAGACAAATCAACATTTCAGTGTGCTAATATGGCAGACTATGAGCTCCAGCAGCTGAAAGTCCTCATTCATTAGTCCTGTCAGATTTAGATGCAGCAGCTGAATTGGTGACTTTAGTCAAAAATGTCCTCAGAGGTCTCAGGTGAACTCTATGACAAGGATCACATAGCAAAGCACTACTCCTCCAGTTAGAATATTAAACCAGGCAGAGTGAAAAAAAGCTGTCTTGGGTCCACTGCAAGGTTTTTTAAGGTGTGACCATTTATTTAGAATTTAAACTGGCCTTTTTTTTTTCATTATGAAAGCCAAATAATTGTTTCCTCTTTATTATTAAATTACAGATCTATAATAGATGCATCTATACAGATATATTAATACAACTCATTTGTATTAATATGTACAAATGTACATAATTTTTAACCATGATCAATTTTCAGAGACAGGCAGTTTTCACATTTCCAAAGTTTTCAACCCTGGAGAACTTAAAATATAATGAATTAATCTTGCTTTCCTGGCTATAGCCTCTTCTGATGCAGTATGACTAGTTTGGTGAAATAAGCAGGGTTTGAATTAATTATAATATCTACTGGTATTAGTAATTAAGGATATAATGCTGATACAAAATACAAATCATGGACATTGGATTTGGTGTAAGAAAGAAAATAGAATGCAATGCTCTTTGTTCAGGCTTTCAAATAGTGTTGCTAATTTGCCAGTGGCTTTATGCATTTTACCTAAATATAGCAAATATTTCTGTTGATATGAACAGTTGGTCTTCCATTCACTTAATCATTTTCCAGATTAAGAGAAGGTAAAGAAGCATTCATTCCCTACAGAGCCATTTTCACTTTCTTTGAAATTTGTTCAGTTGCAGTCTTGTGTGCCTGTATGTGTGTGTGTGTGTGTAGGTATACTCCTACTAAAATCCCCAAAGTGAAATACAGACTAACAGAATCACCACCCCACACCAGGATGGACACCTGCCTGCAGTACAGTAAGCACCTCAACTTGTCATCAGCAGAGCTAGATGCTCAGTTTCTTTCTCTTATTAGAGCTATAGATTTATTAGATACATTGAGGAAATGCATGTTTACCTGAAAGTAAACCAGGAAGAGGTGAAGTATTGTATCTATTTCATTCTCTATGACATTAACCCTCAGGTTTATTGCAAGGAATAAAGACAGTTGTCCTGAATCCACTGGGCATGATTTGTATCTTATTATGCCTTAGGACAAATACAAAATGGCTTCTTTCAGATACACTTTCCTATTTGTTTATGTTTTCAGAGTCGGGGGGGGGGGGGGGTTGTTTGTTTTTAAAGTGCACATTTTATATAGACGTCTCTGCTTGACAGAGAAAAAAAATCACAGGAGAAACACTCCTGCGTCAGACGTTGCACGCCGCTTAGAGAGCACGGGAAGGAAGGGAGCTGCTTCTTTAGCAAAACCCTCAAGGACCTATGGAGAAAATATATGTATTGAGAACCAGAGTTATCCAGCAGTAGTGACTGTTCCTTTTCTGCTTCCTGAGCCTCTGGCAACATGACTCCTGCAGGACTTGAACTATTATGGGCTGATGCCCATCTATGACTGTTCAGTAGCAGCTGCAGAGGTGACTCAGAGAGAGTTAATATATCTGTATTTCCTCCCACCTAGATATCGGCAAGGCAGACCTGAGTTTGGCAAAGCTCTGTGGCTAAGACACCAGTCCTCTGACTCTTCTATTCTCAGACATTGCAAAAGAAGCCCAACAGAGTTGAATACGAGTGGGCTGAAGTCCTATAGAGAAGCATCTATGCTGAGCAAGAAAGGGCTGCTATTGCGAAAGGGAAGAATATCATTTTTGTCCTAGAAAGTGCCACATATAAAAGCTGATAATATTAAATATTGAAGTGACCCTGTAAACATCACTGGAGAGGTGAATGATTTCAGGAAGCTGGAAATAAAGCCAGTGCTCCTGTTGGAAACATCTCTATGTGTTGTAGCATACCTCTGAATCTGTGCTGTATAGATCCAGCAGTACTTGATTCATCCAGAATCATGAACAAGTGTCGTGGTTTAACCCCAGCCAGCCCATGCTAGGCACTAAATGAGCTTAGGTTGACTCCAGTGTTGAGCTAAGACTCCCTTTTAGCATAAGCTTGTTTATGACGTGCAATAGGCACATTTCGATATCTGGCTAGACTTAAGCTTTCCCAACAGTGTCAATATACCCTTTGGACAGGGGTGACTGTGAGAGACTGAATTGTGACCTCGAGCTGTTTGTCTCAAAGATTGTTTACTGTGAGAGAGTGGACTATCATCTCAAGCCATTCCTCTCAAGGATTGTTTGCTGTGACGAGCCCCTTATCCCAGAGATGGCTTGTTTAATCAGGGCACTCCTCTGTCCAAAAGGACGATTATCAGGCCACTGAGGCATCCAGGGGAGGAGCCAGCAGAGAATGTGGAGGCTACCATTCTCATGGAAGCTGTAGTCTTTGAGATAAGATACTGGTTTCTGGTATTGATCACAAGAAGGTTGTGTGATAGACGAAACCTGCAGCGTGTGAACACTGCATGAACAGTACATATGTGCATACATCATCGAAATATGCCCTATAAAAAACTGTGGAGACAAGCCATGGTGTGCACCCACAACCGAAGAATTGAAGACTGAGGACCAACGGGACGCTGCTAGATCCATGGTGGTGACTATCCTTGGAACTCTATCCCGACTGCTTGTTTGATTTCTGCCTTTTCTTCCATTCTATCCTATCACTACTATTTTCTACTTTTGATAATAAAAGCTCTTTCGGGTATATGGCATTTGACCTCATTTGTGTCTTAATCTTGCTCTTGGGATCGTATCGAAACCTTCCCCAACATTGGATTGGGACAGTGACAAGTTAATAGCCTTCATTCTCCATGAAACTAGAGTGACATTTAGATTCCTCTCTTTAAGAGAAGTTTCATTTTTTGCTGGTTAAGATCGCAGTTCCAAAAAGCATTCACTCAGCTGCGTAAGGGCTTTACTGGATAGCAAAGGACAGCAAAAATGGGACAGATGGCATTATTCCATCACCACTGTCACACACATGGAAATTTCAGGAACAACTTTCAAATTATGGGCTAATAAACTCCATATTTGGTAGAAACCATTCAGGACAATTTCATACATTTTTATGGTATTGCAAGAAAATTTGAGTTTGCAAGCTCAGTGTACAACCTGCATATGTGGTCTTCTGGGAATATAATTTCAAAATTATTGCTATAATACAATTACTATGTAAACTATTTGCTGGAGGGAACAATTTAAATGGGTCACATGTTCCTTCAGTTACCTGCTTGGGAAGATTTCCCAGATTACCCAGTAACAACATTAGTGAACAGATAAATGACCCAGTACTTAATTTACTTAGTAAAATATTTAATTAGTGATTCAATTGCTAAGTAAAGACATTGCTCAGTAAAGGAATTAATTCATCCTGAAAGGCTTGAAATTACTGTACAATTCACTATGAATTATTTGCAGAATGGGTGCATTATTTTATTACTATTAATAATTTCAATGCAGAGTTATTCACTTTAGGGAAGACTGTAGATGATTCAAGTCTGAACTTGAGAAGAGTTGCAGGCCTGCCTCCAGGACTAGTGGTAGAAGCTTGTTTTACCTGAGAGACTGGAATTTAATAAAGCAAGCTGTCAAAGGGATTAAACAAGGACAATCCATGGTAGAATAAATCTCTTTTGGGAATAAAGAAACTAAAGTGGCTACCCAGTGAGACAGGGTGAAAAAACGTAAAAGTAATTGACTTGAGTAAGCTACAAATTCTGAGATGGTTCCCTAGTGTGGAATAATGACCAACATAGGTTAGTGCTGCAGCCAAACCTGCCTCCACTTATCATCACAAAGGGAAAAACAGATTAGCAGAACAGTGGGTCTTGATGAGAAAATTCAGACTGATTTTGACATGCCATAGTAGAGATAAGTGGAGGCTAATAGTAATTAAATTATCTTTCTTCTTCTGTGGTTCTCTGTGGTAGCTCAAGCTGTGTTAACTAATGACTTCCCACACAGGCAATTCAACTCAGAGATTTCATTTCAGTGCCTAACCAGGCAGTGGACCCTACTACCAGAGACTTTGTCTTGCTGGACCTGGAGTTTCAAAAGCCAACAGAAACTATAATGCTTATACTGTCTGCTTAAAACTTGTCCAAAATGAGTATAGTTTTGGAATATCAAAGGTTGCTGGTTTATAAAACTGAATGAAAATTTGGAAGAGTTGCTGTTAGATTCAGTGATGATTTTCAAGGTGCCAGATTGCCACTCTGACAGAATAATACTGGTGTATTATCTATATAACTGTATAACTGTATGAGGGGAGGACTCATGCAGCTGTGCACATACATACCCTGGAGTATCCTAGAAATGTGAGGAAAACCAGAATAATCCATATGGAGAGCCTATCCTGCCCCAAACTGTGGTAGTCCCAACAAAGGACTCTGCCCACTGCTACATTTTTAACAGGGAGTCTCTTCAGATGTACTTCCTCTGTGAGAAAAAAGAAAAAGAGTTCTGGAAAATTTAGATGCTAAAATGTAATCAGGAAAGACTGGTTGCACAGAAATACACAAGCATACACTTGCAAAAGGAAGGGCACAGAGTTTGGAAATCCATCCCATTTCTGAGTAATGTGGATATGGAGCCAGTAAACTTTGTTCCAAGACATGGCTCTTAGATGAATAGGTAATTCAAGGAAGGCTCACTAAACAAGACAGACTATAACCCTGATGCTACAGCTGTGTGTCACCTGCTGCAGATTAAAAAACACTAGGAACTTGGTCAAGAGGAGCTTGAAGAAAGGAGCTCTTCAGAAAGAGTCTTCTGATAGAATATGTTGGGGTAAGAAACCAGCCTTGAAGAAAGAAAGATTTTGGTACATAAGACTAAGTGGAAACCTTCCTCAGAAGTCTTTCTACAGAGAGACAAGCTTAGCGTAGGAAATCTCCCAGGCATTTTTGTGGCAGAATCTGGCCAGTTCTAGTCACAGCTGCTGTGACAGAGATTGAAGGAGAAGTGCTGAAAGAAGCTCTTGAAAGTCCTGAAGAAGGAAGGAGTTGGCCTGACTGGTCTCAAGGAGCTTTGTATCATGAGGGAAGGTAATGTAATTGCTCCTCATGAAATGGCTGAGGAACTGAGCTAGGGTGCCACAGTGCTCTATCATGTCACAACTTTTGCTAAAAGGTACTGGCAGCTACAAGTGGAAGAATGTGCTTCTTTCTCTCCAAAAATGGTTGCCCAGCATTCAAGCACCTTCCTTATTCCTGAAGGTACAGCATCTCCAGAGAACTTCTGTAATTTTTTTTTTTTTTTTTTTTTTTCTGTTAGAATTGACTTCTATTTTTTACCTTGTGGAAATGATTTGATTTGACAGACTTCTCTCTGGAGCACAACTCCACTAGCAGGCATGCTTTTAGAAGTTAATCCTTTCAGTCTTCGCTGATGTGGAGTCAGGAGACTCTGGTATGCCTGGAACCACAGACCAAAAGAACTTTGGAAAGACGTCTGGAAAGCCCCTGAGACACAGAGTTCCTATTTTGGCAGATTTCCATCTACATATCACAGCATATCAATTGTGCAACTGAACATCCTCGTCTAAATTTGTGAACAATGCATAAATTCATTGGATGGGGATGTGTTATGCATCCTGATATAACAGCATAGCTTAAGATCATGCTGTCTCTTCTTTTTTTCTTCTTTTTTTTTCTTTTTTTTTCCTTTTTTTTAATATCTACAGAAAAAATAGCCTCTTACATCATTCTTGAAGGAAACTTTTACAGCCAGCTCAGGCTATGGTGCTCAAGTCTTGCTTCAAGTATATTCTCAGTACTAGGAAAACTGATTCTTTGCTGTTGTGCAGCTTCTATATGTACCTCCTTCTTAGAAATAAAACAAGTCAGTGATAATTACTACATTCTCAAAAGATTAGAACAGGCTGTGAGCTGAGCATGTTTCAGGTGTCTTATCCTATTTTGTGTTACTCCATTCTGCACATGCACCCACTAGAAACACAGATCTCCAACATCAGATGATACTGAAAACAGATTTCCACTTGAAATGATAGTATGGTTTTTGTTATAGAAAATTGAAAACATTAGCATCTTTGCATTATGACTTACAAAACATCAATACAAGAAGTATTCTCTTTTTTTTATTATTTCTTGGAATTTTTAGGGAGAAAATCTGAACTGTTTTAGGGAGAAAATCTGAACTGTTTCAGCCCACTATTACTTTTCAACAAGAAGAGGAAGCTTACAAATTACTGCGAAAGCAGCAGCAGGTGGGTTTACAGGCAGGGCTGATGCCACAATAATGGCTTCATTTTCATATACAGTATTTCCTCTTTGGGTCATTGCCATATGGAGGTGAACAAGAACCTCTCGTGGTGTGTGAGACTTACATCCAGAGTTCCTCTTCCCAGTCATTGACCGTAGAAGGCTTTTGGGATATGAGAATCCTGGAGATACCAGCATAAAATGTAATTATTGTGACTAGTATGGCCACACCTTTCTTTCTCTGCACTCACCATGCTCTCTCTATGATAGAATGACCTTCCTGGTATGACCCTGTATATTTATGCACCCCCAGTGCATTTTCTGCATTACCTCAGAAATTGAAAATGCTGCCATTAAATAAGGGCCACATGAAGGAAGTTTCTTGGGCAACAGCCAGCTGGATGTAGTTTCTCTCCTCAACTATTATACATGGAAACTATCCTTGTGGGATAGAAAAAGGAATATGATAGGCAAACAATTAATAAATCCAGTACAGAGTTAAGCTGACATGAGCTGCCCCTATTCTTATTTTTCCCAGCTTTAAAAAAAAAAAAAAAAAAAAAAAGAAAAGAAAACAGCAATAAATCACACATGGATACTGTATAATTTTTTTATTTCAAGAATATTAATGAGAATGTAACAACAAATTTACAACAAACCTCTTGATCCAGAGTCTCGAGGTGGCCCACAAGAATCTGTCATCAACCTTCAAGAGGAAATAGTCAGCACCCAGGAAGGAATAGGAACAAATCAGCTGAACAGATTGAACATTTCTCCTGCATATTCTTAACCACCCTTTTACAGAAAATTTTGCATTAACAAGCTGCTTCCAGAACCTTTTCTCTGCTCTACTGCATCAGAGCTTTTTTCTTTGATTTGTCCTTAGGACCTGAGCACCTGTTCTGTTCTGCACCCTTTGCTGAATGGGGCAAAATGATTCCCTGTTGTGAATATGAATTTACCACAGCAAAGGACAAGATGGAAAATGTAGTAACACTTTCCCACAGTATGTTATTTGAGGGTTATTTCTACACAGACATTGTAATATGTTGCTACATAACTTAGCCAGCTGTTTTGTCCCTTGGCTACCAAATTCCAAGGCAACATGCTGCTCTTCTGAAAGATTAATCATGGGGGTTTCTTTCTGTAACATACAACTTCTTTTCTCCAGTTTTTTCATTCTGTGGTAGGGGCTTGGACGTAGGAGAGCTGACTCTGTATATTTTATCTTTCTTATGTTAAAAAATCTACACAGATTTTTCACTTAAATGAATCATTAATTCTTTAGCCTTCTGAAAAAATGCTTCTCTTTCACTGCTAAAAGCTTGGAACTGGGTTTTAAGTGCTGCTACACAATGGGCCTTCGGTAGAACCAATTTTTCTGAAGACTAGGTAGCACTAAAAGAAATCCCACAAATAGTTATTGCATCTTTAAAAAAGTGGTTATGAGTTTCCTTCTCTTTCAAATAAATAGAGATCACTCACTTGCTGTTTTAATATTCTGAAAAATGTATCTTTCCTGATGCAATGATAGAAAGTCATAGTGCATATGAACATAAGTCTCACCTACATTACTTTCTGTGTTTCACTGTTAAAGATTTCAGTGAATCATAGCGATTTTCTCATCTGTCTCGTCTCTGTGCTAACCTACAGTTGTTCAAACAATGCTTTACACTGTTTTTCCAAAGCACTACTATAGGTAATTAAATATAACTTGCTTTTTTGCAAATCTGGCCTTTAACTATGTTACAATATTTATGCCTGACATCTTTTGCCTCCTGCAGCAAACCCCTTCATTCAGCATTAAGCTGACTTAAATTTGGGGGTGGGAGTAGGGGAAGGAGAAAACTTAGCCAAGTTAACCTTGAAAAGCAAGGTCATTACTGTATATTCATCTCTTTCCTTCTGAGCTCAGATGTGAGCTGCTGCTTGCTATTGAGACTGAATTAATGACCTGGTCTGCAAAACTAGCCACTCTTTCAAAAAACTTGCAAATCTTAATGATCTAGATGGCTTTCCTATTGCGTGCTTGCGCTGCTAAGTAAAAAAATTAAGGTGGTACCTAATTCCTGTATGCACCTGGTGTTTTAAACAAGACTCAGGTGCACAGCACTTTATTGTCCCTGCTGGTGTCTGTTTCATTTTTCACCTCTTCCATATTTTGCCTTTTATTTGCCACAGCACCCATTCTAATGGTTTTCATGCTATTATAAAGAAATTCAGAGGTGCTCACTGTGTAAGGAGTGATATTCTTCAACCAGATATATCAGCAGCTTAAGGTAAGGTTTTCTCATACTGGAGGTATGAGTTCCCAATTCTTTATTTCTCTGTGTTTTGTCTTTTCCTTTTATTGTGCTCCACACACTTGAAGAACAGTTAGAGATTTTGCTTCGGTCTAACCACATAGAATCCTTTTAAGTTTCATTTTTAACTTAAAAAATACCCTGACAAGACTCGTGATCTTAATAGCTTCTCTCTTCACTGGTGTCGGTCAGGATGAATCTTTCCTGAACCTGGCTTACCAGAAGTGTAAGTTTCACATAAAGCTGTTTGTGGCTACAAACCTAGTGTAAGAAGTCCTTGCACTATTCTTCAGAAGCTCTTCCTTCTCATTTTCTATTTTGAGATTCCCTTTTATTCTGTAAATGCAACAGGATTTTGGCTTTGCTGTTGTCCTAGTTTCAGCTGGAATAGAGTTAACTGTCTTCCTAGTAGCTGGTACGGTGCTATGTTTTGAGTTCAGTATGAGAAGAATGTTGATAACACCGATGTTTTCAGTTGCTGCTAGTAGTGTTTAGACTAATGTCAAGGATTTTTCAGCTTCTCATGCCCAGCCAGCGAGAAAGCTGGAAGGGCACAAGGAGTTGGCACAGGAGACAGCCAGGGCAGCTGACCCAAAGTGTCCAATGGGGTATTCCATACCATGGGACGTCCCATCTAGTATAGGAACTGGGGAGTGGGGGCAGGGAATCGCCGCTCGGGGACTAGCTGGGTGCCGGTCGGTGGGTGGTGAGCAATTGCACTGCGCATCATTTGTACATTCCAATCCTTCCATTATTGCTGTTGTCATTTTATTAGTGTCATCATTATCATTATTCGTTTCTTCTTTTCTGTTCTATTAAACTGTTCTTATCTCAACCCGTGGGTTTTGCTTCTTTTTCCCGATTTTCTCCCCCATCCCACTGGGTGGGGGGGGAGTGAGTGAGCAGCTGCGTGGTGCTTAGCTGCTGGCTGGGGTTAAACCACGACAGTCTATTTTGGCGCCCAACGTGGGGCACGAAGGGTTGAGATAACGACAAACCTGACCAGAGCTCGTTAAAACAAAATTGTTATAAGCATTCATTATATTGGTCTAATAGTCGCTGGTCATTATGTTGATTTATGTGTTAGAGTTGTTGCTCTGGTTTTTAAAGTTCTGTTATGTATCACCTCGCTTGCTGTATGTAGTCCCTCTTCTGCTGCTTATCATCCGTGGGAGGTGGATTAAGGTTTTCGCTTTGATGTGTTGTATAACACTGGTTTATGGTATGATAAAGTCATCAGTTGTGGAATTAATCCCGTATTTGCACTCAGCATTGTCACATTTATACGGCGGGAGCCATCTGTGGGAAACTATTAATAATTATACCATCTACCTTTCCTCCTTGGAAAACCAGTCTATGAGTGGGATACCTTTCTTCCCCTCTCCTTTCTCCTTCAGTCCAGTTACAATGGTGTTTGGGAATTTTGAAAAATTTGAATACTCTTGGGATGTTGATACCAGCACGGTCCTAGCCCTATTGCTGGGAATTAGCATGCTCCTGAATGTGGTTCAGCTCTTGTTTAAGGTTAAACAACTATTTAAGAAGATCAGCCAGAGGTCTGCCCCGAGGCTGGATAATTATGAGTGGCAGGGTGTGTGGGGTAGTATGGGCAAGTACCTAGAAAAGTGGGCACCTCCAGTGTTTTGGAAATTCACCCCTGAACAAATGCAGAATCCAGAAGAACTAGTAAAATATTTGGAAAAGGTATGCTGTCACCCTGGCAGCTCTAGAGAGATACAAATCACTGCAACGTGCTGGGGCCTGGCCCATGCCTATCGAGCCCTGTTCGACACAACTCAGCACCCCCAAGGGGAAGAGAAGGTCTCTGGACCTAACAACAAAGCGATGAGCACTGTGGCTACCCAAACCTCAGCAACAGGCACTGCAGCCCCTCCAGCCGTGGCAACGAGCACAGCAGCTACCCAAACCCTGGCAACGGGCACCGCGGTCCCTCCAGCCCCAGCGACGAGCACTGCTGCTGCTACCCAAACCTTGGTGACAGACGCTGCGGTTATCCAAAACCCGGCGAGTGATACTGCAACTGAACCAGCGGATCAACCTGCACCAGTATCAGTTGCCCCCGTACAGAAAAAGAAATATAAAAAATCAGCTCGCTTAGCAAAGGATGAAGGTGAACCAGGGCCATCACGGGAACAGGAGGAAGAGGCAGAACCAGAGGTAATAACCCGGTCCCTATCCTTGAGTGAGCTGCGGGATATGCGAAAAGATTTTGGCCGCCGTATAGGTGAGCATATTATCACCTGGCTACTCCGATGCTGGGACAATGGGGCTAATAGCTTGGAATTAGAAGGTAGGGAAGCCAAGCAGCTGGGATCACTTGCCAGGGAAGGTGGCATTGACAAGGCAATTGGAAGAGGAACACAAGCCATCAGCCTCTGGAGGCGACTCTTGTCAAGTGTGAAGGAAAGGTACCCCTTTAAGGAAGATGTTATATGTCAATTAAGCAAGTGGACCACCATGGAAAAAGGTATCCAATATCTGAGGGAATTAGCTGTGCTAGAGACGATTCATCATGACCCGGACAACCCACAATTACCCAAAGATCCAGACGAAGTCCAATGCACACGACCCATGTGGCGGAAATTTGTACGGAGCGCACCATCGTCCTATGCCAACTCACTGGCAATAATGACCTGGAAAGATGAAGAGGCACCGACAGTGGATGAAGTGGCTCGCCAACTCCGTCAATACGAAGAAAATCTCTCCTCCTCCCTACAAGCCTGCATTTCGGCTGTGGAGAAGCTGTCCGAGGATTTCCAACAATTCAAAGAGGATATGTCCTATTGCCCACCTGTAAGGACCAATGTCTCAGCTATTAGGAGTGAGCGCTCCTCTGCCCAAGAGAGAGAATATAGAAGGTACACACCGCGAGGTGCCCTGTGGTTTTACCTATGTGATCATGGAGAGGACATGAGGAAATGGGATGGAAAACCTACCTCGGTCCTAAATGCACAGGTACGTGAGCTGCGAGGAAAAAACACCATAAAAGGGGATTCTACTAGGAAAAATGCTGCTCCAGTTTCCAAACAGAGTAGAAGGGCTGATCTTATTTCTGATCCTCTTGAAGGGACTTCTGAGCCAATTTTACGAGAAGTGAATACCGGATACTCTGGCCAGAACTAGAGGGGCCCTGCCTCCAGCCAGGTGGAGGAAAGGGATAACCGGGTCTATTGGACTGTGTGGATTCGATGGCCTGGCACGTTAGACCCACAGGAGTACAAGGCTTTAGTAGACACCGGCTCACAGTGCACTCTAATGCCATCAAGTTATTAAGGGGCAGAACCCATCTGTATTTCTGGTGTGACAGGGGGATCCCAAGAGTTAACTGTATTGGAAGCTGAAGTAAGCCTAACTGGGAATGAATGGCAGAAACACCCCATTGTGACTGGTCCGGAGGCTCCGTGTATCCTTGGCATAGACTATCTCAGGAGAGGGTATTTTAAGGACCCGAAGGGGTATCAATGGGCTTTTGGTATAGCTGCCTTGGAGACGGAGGGCACTGAACAGCTGTCTACCCTGCCTGGTCTCTCTCAAGACCCTTCGATGGTAAACCCATTTGGGCTGCCGCACTGTGGCAAGATATTGCATCCCGGCTAGAGAATCTGGTTGTAAAAGTACGTCATGTAGATGCTCACGTACCCAAGAGTCGGGCCACTGAAGAACATCAAAATAACCAACAGGTGGATCAGGCTGCCAAGATTGAAGTGGCTCAGGTGGACCTGGACTGGCAACATAAGGGTGAGCTATTTATGGCTTGATGGGCCCATGATGCTTCAGGCCATCAGGGAAGAGATGCAACATATAGATGGGCTCGTGACCGAGGGGTGGACTTGACCATGGACACTATTGCACAGGTTATCCATGAATGTGAAACATGTGCTGCAATTAAGCAAGCCAAACGGTTAAAGCCTCTGTGGTATGGAGGACGATGGCTGAAATATAAATTTGGGGAAGCCTGGCAGATTGACTATATCACACTCCCACAAACTCGCCAAGGCAAGCGCTATGTGCTCACAATGGTGGAAACAACCACCGGATGGCTGGAAACATATTCTGTACCCCATGCCACCGCCCGGAACACTATCTTGGGCCTTGAAAAGCAGGTCTTGTGGCGACATGGCACCCCAGAGAGAATTGAGTCAGACAACGGGACTCATTTCCGAAACAACCTCATAGACACCTGGGCCAAAGAGCATGGCATTGAGTGGGTGTATCACATCCCCTATCATGCACCAGCCTCTGGGAAAATTGAGCGATACAATGGACTGTTAAAGACTACATTGAGAGCAATGGGGGGTGGAACTTTCAAACATTGGGATACACATTTAGCAAAAGCCACCTGGTTAGTCAACACCAGAGGATCTGCCAATCGGGGTGGCCCTGCCCAGTCAGAATTTTTACGTACTGTAGAAGGGGATAAAGTCCCTGTAGTGCACACAAAAAATATGTTAGGGAAGACAGTCTGCGTTACTCCTGCCTCAGGCAAAGGTAAACCCATTCGTGGGATTGCTTTTGCTCAAGGGCCTGGGTGCACTTGGTGGGTGATGCGAAAAGATGGGGAAGTTCGATGTGTGCCTCAAGGGGATTTAATTTTAGGTGAGAATAGCCAGAATTAACCTGTATGATATTAGTTGCTTTATAACCCTGCTACTGTATGTTATCATTACTATAATTGTTATATGCTATATCCATAGTACTATAGTAAGAATCACTTAGATCAAACAAGAAAAACTGTGATAAAACTGAGCGAAGCGCAGTAGTGATGGAACCAGAACTGACTCCAGCATGCAACAATCCAACGGTGCACACCATCCTTCTGCTGCGTCCAATGTCAACTGCTCGTCACACTGCACTGAAGCCCAACTCTGCTCTACCGACTGAGAGGACTTTGCACCATCCCTCCTGCCCAGAAAGACTGGTATGACAGATGGAGCCCAGAGTCAGGAACTAAATAAACTCAACGAACATTTAATGAACATGACCCATAAACTAAAGGAATGATATCTCTGTGTATGTATACACATATATATATATATATATATATATCATTGTTCATATGTCTCAAAGGGATGGAAAAGCTGATAATGATTGACCAGGATGTAACTAAAGGTATGGGAACTGAGCATGACGTCAATGGTATAGAATAAGGGGTGGATACTGTCCTAGTTTCAGCTGGAATAGAGTTAACTGTCTTCCTAGTAGCTGGTACGGTGCTATGTTTTGAGTTCAGTATGAGAAGAATGTTGATAACACCGATGTTTTCAGTTGTTGCTCAGTAGTGTTTAGACTAATGTCAAGGATTTTTCAGCTTCTGATGCCCAGCCAGCGAGAAAGCTGGAGGGGCACAAGAAGTTGGCACAGGACACAGCCAGGGCAGCTGACCCAAAGTGTCCAATGGGGTATTCCATACCATGGGACGTCCCATCTAGTATAGGAACTGGGAAGTGGGGGCAGGGAATCGCCGCTCGGGGACTAGCTGGGTGCCGGTCGGCGGGTGGTGAGCAATTGCACTGCGCATCATTTGTACATTCCAATCCTTCCATTATTGCTGTTGTCATTTTATTAGTGTCATCATTATCATTATTCGTTTCTTCTTTTCTGTTCTATTAAACTGTTCTTATCTCAACCCGTGGGTTTTGCTTCTTTTTCCCGATTTTCTCCCCCATCCCACTGGGTGGGGGGGAGTGAGTGAGTAGCTGCGTGGTGCTTAGCTGCTGGCTGGGGTTAAACCACGACAGCTGTTCTCTGCAATGTCCCATCTATGTTCAAAACCATCTCAGAATAGCTATTATGTAATAGCTCTTCTCCACTGGGTTTTCACTAGGATCCCTTTATTCTTATTTCTGTTTTCCTGCACCTAAGGCATTGATAAAAGGATATAGAAGTTCAAAAAAATCGTACTCCTCAAATGTCTATTCTAACTCTTCGCTAGAGAATAATCCCTCTATAGAGGATAGAATATAGGCTTCTGTGGAAAGTCTGGAGGATTGACTTAAATTGATGACAATTGTGAGTTTAAATAGGCTCCTGGACTTCATATTGAAGCAGTGGAAACACATTCTTTTTCCCCTTTTGCAAACTCTACTCTAAATATGTGTACACTGGGAAACCTTCAGTAGAGTGATGGGAGCAAACTGTTGAAGCTGAACTGCCACAGTTGTCTTGCAATGTCAAAACAAGGAGTCCTACCCATGCCTCCCTCACAAGTATTTGTGTAGCCATGCAGTGAAGTGAATCATGGAACTATCTGGCAGGAAGAAATGAGCAAAATACTTATTTTTGATTTCCACAAGTTCCCTGATCTAGTCAACTTTCCAGCCACGCAGACACTGTATTGGAACAAGGGAGTGGGTACAAGTCATGGCTAACTGAGAGTGGGACTGATTCTTCTGACAGAAGGACTGGCTTACATCAGCTTAAAGTATTAACTGAACTGCAGACTAAGTGAATGAACTGTGTCAGCCCTTTTTGGAAGTGCCTTCAGCAGAATTACAGTGAAGTATTTGATATAAAATAATTTTGTGCATTGAGAATGAATATTGAAGAAATAATGGTTGCAAAATGAGTTGATAAATTAAAGCACATATTCCTTATGCAGACAGTTCTTGAGCTGGAGGTGAAGACACTTCCTGTTAAACATGCAGGGGTGTTTAAGAAGTATCATTCAAATGGGTTGATATAGCTCTTGAGAATAGACTGTGAATGTCCACTGAAAGATTTCTGCTGTTCATGGAAGAAGTTTAAAATTCACTTACTATAAATTATTACCCTCCTAATTGTCTTGGTTCTAATGCTATTTTGGCAGATACTTTCAATCTTTTTCACCACTCCACTGAAATATCCCCAGAATACTGTATTTCCCACCACTTACTCTGTTACAATAGTTGGAATCAAGTGTCAGCGTTGGGATTGACCACAGCTTTTATACAGAACATCTTCCACTGAATATGGAAACTTAAAAGCCAGTCGTTTGTCCTTCATTCTTTTGAGCTTCTGCTCCCAGCTTTGCTTGGGTAAGCTGAGCTGCTTACCTTCTTTTCCAGTGCTCTTACATGTTTCTTTTCCATTCCTCCTTTAGCCAGACCAACAACAGCTAAGTAAAGCATGGGCCTTCATATTTTTGCCTGAATGACTCCACTAATAAATGCCAAATAAGAATGCCTGCAGAGTTTATAAGTAGAACAAAGGATAAACAATCTTTCACCAGCTGCAGCGTCACCAAATATATCCATGGATTTAACTGTATGTGTACATGAATGACAGTCAAAGTCAGCTTATCTCCTCTTAGCTATATTAACTCTGTAAGACTAATAAGAATAAGTGGTAGAGGACCTGGCTACTTGCACAAGCTCAAAGCTCACTTTACTGCTAGAAGATGATACCCAGTTAGAAATTTAATCTAGTTTTACTTATGTTCTTCAACTGCATCAAAAGTTGATTCTTTTGACTCTTCCTGACCTTTTCAGCTTGGAGATGTGTCTTAGACACCTAACATAACAGGTTAGGTACATTTTGTAAGAAGATGCCATTTTCCATAACTGCTTGATGATTAATTGCTCAACACACATTTAAGATTCCAATTGCCTCCCAGTGGTGAGAAAAAAAATTGAATTTTAAGAACTGCAGACAAATCCTTATAATAATCTATTCACATCTCCCTAACAACAGCTATTTCAGAATAGCAAGTTCAGTAGCTTTCAGGGCAAAGCTGGACTTTAGAACGGGATGTAAACAGGTCCTGTGCATAGACTTCAATATTCCAAAAATTCATCTATTTAAAACTTGGTCTATTTAAAGTTAATACAACATCAGTAACAATAACCATACACTTCTATCATTCACAGATTCTGCCTGTATAGTTCACTAATCTAACCTCAGAAGTGTACAATGGTGTCATTTCCAAGGCTGTATATTCTTGGGTTTTTTGCACCCATACATTGCTGCATCATTTGAAACCACTTTTCCTACAGCCTACCTTGCTAATTTTATTTTTTTTTAATTCTCATGTGCAAATTTCGTATTAATTTAAGAACAACTTTTTTCAAGAAACACCATTAGGCCACTAGCTATACACTCATCAATGCTGGAGTTCAATTTGTAGACCCAGTTTAGAAAAATAATCCTTACTTGTGCAGCTTCAGACTTGCACAAGATCTGCCCTGGGAAACCCGTGGCAATGATCTCAGATGTGCTTATATCCCTTCTTCATGATATTGAAAGACGTTCGGTGCAGCTACAGAAGAGATTTTAGATTTCACTCACAAGTTCAACTGTTCAGGTATAAAGGTTCACTGGTTACCACTCAGCCTACAAGCAAAACTTAGCCAAGTGAATGTGGACTGAGTTATATAGGACCAGACACTGAAATGCTAAATGCCTCACTTTGCAAAGTGTTTCTTTCTGCTTACTAAACAGAAAAGTGAGTGAAATATAACGTAGAGAAAGGAAAACATAGAAGGACCTCAAGTTGAGTGGGAATGTGTTTCTGACAAATTTTATTTTAAAGATGACCTCTTTGAGAGAATCAATTATCTTTTCATCCGTTAAATCACATACAAACATATTAAACTAACAAATAGGAGGGGTGTATATTCATTTTTGCAATCTTTTCTTTTTAAATCATGGACTGCACAGGATCCTCCGAAAGAAAAAAAGCCCAAAATGTAACCTGGCTCAGAGTCAGATAGGAGGAGCATGGCAAGGAAAGAGATCTGTAAACTAAGGGTAAAATTTTTCCAAATGAGGTTGTACAGCTGTGGGTATAACTGAAGATTCCACTTGGATCCTTTTTATATGTGTTTTGGGCACAGTTCTTACTGCAAAATATTTTCCTTCTTTCTTGAATACTGCATACAAAGATGATACAAAACCTCTATTATCTAAATACTCCAGAGAACTGCCAGAACAATTCACTGACTGCTAGTTCTGGGTAGCATTTTTAAATTGCTTTCAAACACTGTACTTGGTTTTTTCCTTCAACTTCTTAGTTATGTTTTGTGGACATGGGTGATGGAATAGTTGCAGGAATACTAAACACATTTTTTTCACCACAGCTCTATTTGAGCTCTGATTTATTATTATGAAACTCCCACATTAGGAACCGAACAAAAAACCCCTTTATTTTGTAGGAAGATAACAAAACCCCTTTTCTTGTACTGCTTTAATAGACACATACATTTAAAACTTCCTAACTGGTCCATGCAGAGTCAGGCTTTCTTATCATTACCACCTTTCTTTTATTACAGCAAGGGCAGACACAGCCTTCTGCAGTTAGAATGAGAGGAGGCAGGCACTACAAGCTGAAACTTGGCTGGTTTTCCTTCTCACCCAATAAGCAGGTGAGGATGTGGGTTCAGGTCCTTCCTCAGACAGAAGCAGAACCCAGCTGGAGCAGGGGTCTGGTGGTGCAGTTGGAGACAGCAGTGCCAAACTCCACCACGCGTGCTGTCCCCACCGCTCCCCGACAATGCTCAGAGGCCACTCCACTCGCCTGCAGGTTCCTGCAAACCCTGCTTCAGCCTTTTTGTTTTGGAATGAGACATATCAGGTGATAGAGAAAAGCTTCCTGGGAGTCAGGTGCTTTCTGAAGGAGCATCCTCTCCTTGGCTGTGGGTTTACACACAAGAAACCTGAACGGAGACAGTGCAGTTCCCACCACCATGAGGTCATGCTGACCCATGAAGGAGTTAGGATCCTTCTGAGTCTCATCAGAGGTGCCTGGTTTACTGGACCTGTGATTAGACAGTAAACAAGGGCAAAATAGGCTGGCCTGGCACCTTAGATGGCAGGGAGAGACAGAGATTACAAACTCATATTCAGGTATACCCAAAGAGAGTCTTTAGGTTAACTGCTCTGTCCTGGATTTTAAAAACAGTGTATGGGACAAGTAACCATGTGCCTACCATCTTGAATTTTCCCCAGCCCTCCTTGCTCAGTCTGTGAACCCAGGGAAGTGATGTCCCTTCCTTCAGAGACAGCAGAGGAGGAGGAGGGAGGACCGGGCTGGGTTTGAGTCGCATGACCTGACTTGTGCCTGTGCTTTCTGAAGACAGGACACAGGTTTGTTCCCATCCTGTTATCCGTTTCCATGGGGTTACAGGGTGGGAGCAATCTCTCTATTTCTCTTCTCTTGTTTTTTTAACTTGACAACCCTAAGATAATGAGCTCCAAGGAGGGGAGCTATCTCCCCATGGTGTTGCCTCCTCTGCTTCTGAGGATTAGGAAGGGGTCTTTCTTGGCAAGGCTGGATGTCCCTGCAGGGTTGAACGGGGCTGGGGGGAAGGGGAGCCGGCCGTACAGTTATTGTGCCTTTGTACCATGGGACCTGCAACACTGGGCAGCGCTAGTAGAGAAAGAAAAAGACTGCAATCTTCTCAATTCCTAGTAAATCCACTGTGGGTCCTGGTAATCACCCTGAGGTAAAAGATTTCTGTCTTGCAGAGGCATCACATATGAGAAGACTGTTCCCTGCAAATCCAGAATTGAATTACCCATTTTCTTGTGTTCTTTGCAGAGGGCATGCCCAAAATTACAACTTTGCCACTTGTCCATAAGAATTAACTTTGTGGAGCTCTGTTTCTGGGTATTTTGTGGTTTGGTGCTTTTTCTTGGGGTTTGTTGCGGGGGCGGGGGGGAGTGTGGTAATTTTGAAGCTAGCTTAAAAAAACCCATCAGTTTACAAGAGCAGTAGCTCACTAGCACATGTGAAGCTTGGATGGAGGATGGCTGGGTAGTGAGTTATAATATAACTCATCCTCCATGTTAATTGCTGTATCTGGATGTTTCATCCAAAGCTGCTTCTCCAGTTTCCCTGCAGGAGGAGATTCTTGGTGATGAGGAACAGCTAAAAGAAGAACAGCAAAGCATTCAGCAGCGTGCTCAGCAACTGCTTTCTATTATGCAATAGTTTAAAGGAATGTGAACAGTCTGGCGAAAGCCTCCTCATGTGACTGAGATCACAGCAACAACCTGGCGCCAAATGAACAACTGAGCTCTTATGCGCTAGTACAAAGACCCAGCTAGAAGAGGATGGTGGAAGTCTAGCTTCAGATATGGTGAATAGGAGTTTAATCTCAGCAAGATGCTCAGCTGGCTCCTTTTCAGCTGTGGGACAATATTTTAATTAAATTCCCATCTCACCATCTTTAGTGAATTTTCCATTATGACTCAATGTTTTTCATCAGATCTTCGAAAATTAATCTCTGAGGTTTAAAAAGCAGGGAGAAAAAAAGCCCTGTCTGTCCTATGAAATTTGTGACTGTTGGATTTTACTTCTGTGTTGCACGGTTAGGATAAGAATGGGTCTCATATACAACAAAACAGATGGGTACCTGGGCTGGACCATCATAAAAAAAAATTTGAATCATTATATTACATATCTTGCAATACTGGAAAGGGAGCGGGGGGACGGGGAGTTGGACAAGAAAAGAAGAAAAGAAGGAAGGAAGGAAGAGAGAAAGAGAGAGACAAAGAAGGAAGGACAGAAGGAAGAAAGAGAGAAAGAGAGAGAAAAAAAGAAAGAAGGAAGGAAAGAAAGAAAAGAAATGAAAAGAAAGAAAGAAAGAAAGAAAGGGAGGGAGGAAGGAAAGAAAGAAACCAAAACTAAGCAAGATTGGTCTTTACGAACAGTTTACCTGTTCACAGTTGCAAGCTGTAAGAGCAGAGCCATTGCCTGCAATGCAGAGATTTTGGAGAGGTTAAGGACAGAATTTTAGCCTCATATAGAAAGGCCCAGATATGAACCATGTTGTGATAATTCGGTAACAGGTGAAAAATTTCATTTTCTTTTGTGAACAGCAGTTGTCTCCTGTTCCAGGGCCTCTTATTTTTTCACACTGGAATTGAAGAGGACAGGCATTTCAGTCATCTGTTTCTCTGTATTAAGCTATGTCTTTCTTTCAGATCTAAATAGGCTGCTTTATACCGTCACTTGTCAAGCCAACTCCCTACTGTTTTAAATCTGCCCTTGAAAATTAATGGTGTATGGTGTACCCCTATATATTAAAAATACAATTTAGCAGAAAACTGTCAATGTTTGTAAAGGGGAAGTTATTTATTATGCTATATGTTTATTATCTGTTGTTAAGGGGGAATTCCTGTTTATTAATTAAAAATTTTGATTGTTGTTATAAGTTTTTAAGATGTGTATTTTATGCTAGTATTTATTTACACATATGTATAATATGTGTATTTTCATGCTAGTAAAAGTCCTAGATGTAGACCAGGACCAGACCATGGTAGATGTGCAAATACAGAACAAAAATCCTCTGTGCTGGGGAAACTACAGATTTAAAATCCCCCAGACAGACTGGGGATCCCAAGGACTTAAAGGAACTATAACTTTATGCCCTCCTCTTGGAGGGCATAATTGCAACCTAACAGCTCTCCTTTGAGAATTAAAAGCTTGCTTCTGGTATCACCACCATCCAGTCAGTAGGAATAATGAACAAAAATGGTAAATAGTATCCTTAAGACAGGACAGCTTCAGCATTTACAAGCTCTCAAAACGAAAGGCGCTGTTTTCAAGGAAAATGTTTACAAATTTCTTTACACTTTGCAGGTATTGGTTGCAACCAAACTGACACCTTTCCCTAACCCAGAGGAAAGCTCACAGTTCACTTTGGCTGCCAGCAGAAAGAAGTTCCTGAACTTTTCAGACAATGGATGGCAGCAGAGGGTAGCGAGGAGCTTTCCTGGGCAGTGACAGATCAGGGTAAACCAGGAAGATCAAACCTCCAAAAAACAGCATGCCTTTTGCTGCTGGCTGGCTGCTGTTAGAATCCACATCTTATCTATCCTCAGACTGTGCTATATGTTCAACAAGGCTGAAACAAAATACAAAATAGGAAAGGACCACAATTCAAAGAAATCAAACAAGATAGGTATTATCTTGCTGCAGGAAGAGTCAATGATTTCATTCCTTCTAGGAAAAGGAACATACCTTGCTGTAAGAAAGTAAAAAGAGTTCCAATTTATTGTCAGCAACTGATTATGAAACAGTAAAATATAATCCTAACAGCTTAGTAACTAAACAGCTACTTAAAAAGCTGCTTACCTTCTTAAAAAAATCCTTGTGTAAAAAACAGTGTAAGTGGTGAGCTAAGACAGCAGCAAACTTTGTTACAGGGTTGGGGTTTTTTTCAACAAACATGGATTTTGAATAAAATATTGGTCTTCGTGGGTGTAAAAGTATATTGCTTTTTGGACTGAGCAGGCCGGAAGGCTGCCTTCCCAAGCATGAGTCAGACTACAGCTATTCAGAAGTTATCATAGCTTCTAACTGAGGAAAAGCTTCACATAACTGTGAGTTTCAGAAACTTGGTTATGCCATATATCAGACCCTATTTACAGTTTGACTACTCTTTGTAAGGTTTTTTTATTACTATCCCTGTTGTTCCCTTCAGACAAAGTATAATCATAGATAACAAATGGCAGCCAGCTGCTCTGTAGGGCTCCACTTAAATCTGGCCTGGTGACCCTGGTCAGCTTTCCTTCAGGTCTGTATAGCCACATTTATTATCTCTTCTTCCTTGTTTTGTGGGATTGGTCAGCCTGATGACTCAGAAATTAACATACACCCATGCTCCACCCGCTTTCTCACTGTGAAAGGCTTTTCTGTAAGCTTCCTGGTTCCAGGATAGACTTGTAAGATGATTTTAAGAATCTGTTCATGGCTATGAAAAAGTTATTTTTTTCACATCGGAAAAATGAAGTAGGAATAGTTTCTCTTAGTATTTTGAACCTTGTAACTAAGGCTGTTCTTACTACCATGTAAATTAGCAGTATCTCTCAGGAGTTGGATTTAACCTCAGTTAGCTACAGTTAAGGCTGAAACAATAGCTTCTTTTTACTAGAATTGTGTGTTGCAATAACTGCCTTTATAGTAATGCATGCTTTTAAAAATGAACTTGTAGCTACAAACTATTTTCTTCTCAGCAAGTGAGTGCATTCACAGCTTAGCTACTTCTGTTTTTTAAAGAAAACTTGTATTTCTAATATGCCTGACCTCCATTGTAGATGGTTTCTTATCATGCTGGCAGCACTGTGGCTCCACTGGTGTTAGTGAGAATGAGAACAACAGAGCAAGTCTACATGAGACAATGTGGTGGGTTGACTTTGACTGACTGCCAGACTCCCACCGAACCGCTCTCTCGCTCCCCCTCCTCAACAGGAAGGGGGAGAAAATAAGATTAAAAAGCCCATGAGCTGAGATAAGGACAGAGAGAACGCTCACCAATTACCAACACAGGCAGAACAGACTTGACTTGGGGAAAATTAATTTTATTTATTGCCAGTTAAAAATAAGAGTAGGATAGCAAGAAATAAAAACAAAACTAAAACCACCTTCCTCTACCTCCCCCTTCTTCTCACTCTCATCTTCACTCCTTCATTCCTGACTCCTCTACTCCTACTCACACACGCACACCCCCCAAGTGGTGTACGGGGTGGGGAATAGGGGTTGTGGACTGTTCATACTGCTTTATCTCTGCCACTCCTTCTCCCTACACTCTTCCTTTGGTCCACCATGAGGTCCCTCCCACGGGATACAGTCCTTCACAAACTTCTCCAACATGGGTCCTTCCCATGGTCTTCCCCAGGGGCTGCAGGGGAATCTCTGCTCCAGTGCCTGGAGCACCTCCTCACCCTCCTTCTTCACCGGCCTTGTTGTCTGCAGGGCTGTTTCTGTCACGTTCTTCTCATTTCTCTCTCTCACAGCTGCTATGCATCTTTTTTTACTCTTTCTTAAAAATGTTATCACAGAGGTGCCACCAGTGTTGTTGATGGGCTTAGCTTTAGGCAGCTGTGGGTCCATTTTGGAGCCAGCTGGAGTTCAGTGTGCAACACAGGGGGCAGCCCCTGGTCTCCTCTCACAAAGGCCACCCCTGCAGCCTCCCTGCTGCCAACACCTTGCCACATAAACCCAATAGAGACAGTATCTAACTGCATTATTCTTGTTTCAGCCACTGAAACCACCAGGTGCTACCAAAGTTACTCTAGGGTAGTTCTTTAAAACAATCAGAATAGCTAAGGACTTAACCTAACTTTTTACTACATAAAATCTAGTGGCAAGTTTCTTAATTTCTCTGATAATAGTGTGTATCCCTGAAATATCAAACATCAGAAGGATGTTAATGACTTCTTAAGGCAAAGTCATTGAAATCAATATAACAGTATAGCAAGGGGTGTGGTTTGATATCTGAAAAAAAAGTCTTTTACTGAAAGTGTTTTTATACAGTCTATCAGCTATGTGATATTTCTTCAGCTTTCAGATTTCCCTTTTATTTCCTTTATATCATTAGGGTGTATAGGAGATTGATACATCAGGCCAGTTTTAATCTTCAAAAGAAAACTATACTAAAGTGAAAGTGACCAACAATACACATTGCCAATGGCTAGCTTTTATTTGCTCTCTGTCATTACTACTGTGTATTTGAAGTTAGATCTTAATAATCTTGTCTGAAATCAGCTACAAGTGAGGAGCTGATGCCATTCTGATAGCACTGATGGCTGTAGTTCTCCATTGTATTAGTCACTAAGGTCCAACTGATAGGGCTTGAGAGCCACTTGAAGAAGAGGAAGGAAGCTGAAACCAAAAGGGCGCAACAACTTTCATCCCTATTTCATACCTTCGGTGTTCTTATGCTCCTTTGTCCCTCTGGTGCAAAAGTAAAAAGGGGGATCTCATCTTCACCCAGGATTGTTCACGTGATTTCAGGGCCTGGATCACACCAGGCAGCTTTCCTGCTTATTCCAAAGGATTTTTCTGTTTTCCCTGCTTGTTCAGCATCCACGATACTCATCTCCCAGTTCTTCTCCCTGAACTGTTGTTCAGGTGTATATCTGCACCCTGGTTGTGCAACTGTATCACAAGTTGGCATTGGTCTTTCTGTGGTTTAATATTATTTACGTATTGATGCTTCACGGCGTTACAAAATGCTCACAGGTTGTTACCAGTTATGCTATTAGCAGTATTACATTGTTACAAAATGCTTACATATTGTTGTCATTTACACCATTTTGGTGTGTTTATGCCTAGGTTCAAGGCATGCAAATGCTAATTACACTCTATTTAGTGTAATTCTGCTTTATGGGAAGCAGCAGTCCTCTGCTTTCACTACAATTTATTTCATATTAAACATTTGGCTTCCTTGCACTTAAAAATCAGCAAAGGCAAAAGACCTCTGTTTCCTGATTTCCACATGAATTTAACTCTTAGAGATAATGAAACTTTGAACATAGGAGTATACCAGAGAAATACTGTCAGGCACTTGTGCTGTTATTGTGAAATGGGGATCTTTAACTGCAATAGCATCTTGCTGTGTTGAAGCCCTTGTTCATGCCTCAAGGCCATCCAAAACACTAGTGTTTGATTTATTGGCAGTTGTTATTATGCAGTGTAAAGGACTATAAACAGCAGATCCAAGTGGTATAATACAGCATAGTGATTCTTTCTGCAGGGCCTTCCCCAGTAACTATTTTTCAACTCCCATTATTTTTAGATATGATCTGTATTCACTTGTGTTCACAGCAGACAAGAAGTTCCCACCGTGCATGTTTATTTTAACAGCACCTTGACTAGTCTCTGTAATTACCAGGACATTTTAAAACAAAGTCTTCTACTGGAAGTGTTTTAACACAGTCTACCAGCTATGTGATATTCCTTTGACTTTTAGATTTCCTTTATATTTCCTTTATATTATTAGGGTGTATAGGAGATGGATACCTCATCGGCATTACCTTTTCTCATTATTCAGATGGAAATGATGTTATCCAATACAACTGAATTCTGATTTCAACTGCAAATGTATAATAAGGACTTCTATATATATAATTATTGGGACTGATTAGCTTCAGCATTTCCACCATTACAATTGACCTGACTTCTAAACATTAAAGTATTATTTATGTATTTATTTATTTATTTTTATATTCCCATAGCCAGCATCTTGTCTTGAAACTGAAAGTACCTGGCAATTTCTTTATTGTACTGTTTGAAAAACAGCCACCGATGCTTTTCAGCTGTAGCTTGAGAGATCTCTCAACTGTAGAGGTATCTAGAGTCACAAGTAACTTCTGAGCATCTAAATCTGAAGGCTTCTCAGAAATTCAAGCAAGCGTCAGTACTAGATCCATGCATATAAAGATCATGACACAAATTTCAGGCCATCCCCACCAAAGTCCTGTTCCACATGACAAAAGTACACTAAGAAATACAGGAATGTTAATGGTCAGATCCAGGTGACTGGTTCTTCCTATTCAGTCAAGATGTTGTCATTCTGCAGAGGCTGCACAGTGTGGAAAATGGCTAATCTCACGCATCCTTAGTTGTCTTACTTCCAAAAGGAAGGTGGAGATGCTGAAGGTTTGTGAGATGGGAAATAATTTTCCATCATTCTCTTAAAACACCTGGAGCATGGGATTCAATGCTTGTACCCATGTTTCTGCTTTCATTGGGGAACAGTTCTAGGCAGCAGCTGCTTGCTGCCCAACAAGTAATAAATATGACAGTCTCTAGTGATCACAGGTAAAAAATACAGGTAAATAACAGCTTGTAGGTTATTCATCTGATCATGAGAAACATTTTCAAAATGCTTCAAATGACAGAATTTGTGTTGTCACTGCAAACTGTTGGCAGACCTGAATGCTGAATTACCCAGGTTTCCAAGGCTTTTATATTTCACCAGAAAGCAAGCAATGTCCAAACCCCTTATGCCTGAACTACTGCTCACTAATGCAATTTGTTCTGTAGGAACATGGAAACTATAACCAGGACTGAATTTAGCCTAATGTGCCTAAATCTGGGGATGCAGTTGTGATTATCTGTCATAGTACACAGAGCATCTTATTTTGTAAGTCTGTTTATCAAGTGCATGTGATATGTGGTCTTCTAAAACAGCTGCATTTTCTACTAAGAGCCAACTGCCTCTACCACTAAAGTGTTAAGCATCATGATTGGCATATTACAGCAGAAACCGTGAGATAACAAGACAAGCCCATAATACGTTGGCAAGCAATTGGCTGATGGGTCAGGCTCAAAGAATTTTAGTAAATGGGGCTACCTCAGGCTGGTGGCCCGTCACTAGTGGGGTTCCCCAGGGCTCAATTTCAGGGCCAGTGCTCTTTAATGTTTTTATAAATGATCTGGATGGAGGAGTCAAATGTACATTAGGTAAGTTTGCCAATGACACTAAATTAGAAGTAGCTGTGGACTCCCTCGAGGGTAGAGAGGCCTTACAGAGAGACCTGGATAGACTAGAGAACTGGGCAATCACCAACTGTATGAAATTTAACAAAAGCAACTGCTGGATTCTGCACCTGGGACGAGGTAATCCTGCCTATACATACAAACTGGGGGGCAAGAGGCTTGAGAGCAGCCCTGCAGAAAGAGATCTGGGGGTTTGGCAAGTTGAATATGAGTCAACAGTGTGTCCTGGCAGCCAAAAGGGCCAGCCGTGTCCTGGGGTGCATCAAGCACAGCACAGCTAGCCGGTCGAGGGAGGAGGTTGCCCCACTCCACACTGCGCTGGTGCGGTCCCACCTTGAGTCCTGTGTGCAGTTGTGGGCACCTCAGTATAAGAAGGACATCAGACTATTAGAGTGTGACCAGAGGAGGGTGACCGAGATGGTGACAGGTCTCGAGGGCAAGACTTACAAGGAGCAGCTGAGGTCACTGGGTTTGTTCAGCTTGAAGAAGAGAAGGCGTGACCTCATGGCAGTCTGCAGCTTCCTCAAGGGGAGCAGTGGAGAGGGAGGCACTGATCTCCTCTCTCTGGTGACCAGCAATAGGACACAAGGAGATGGAATGAAGCTGTGTCAGGGGAAGTTCAGACTGGACATTAGGAAAAGGTTCTTCAGTGAGACACTGGAACAGGCTCCCCAGGGAAGTGATCATGGCACCAAGCCTGTCAGACCATCTTCAAGGAGTGTCTGGACAACACTCTTAGTCATACGGTTTAGTGCTAGGTAGTCCTGTGAAGAGCAGGGAGTTGGACTGAGTGATCCTTATGCATCCCTTCCAACTCGAGATATGCTATGATTCCAGGATTCTATAACCTTCTCATGGGTTGTTCAAATTTAAACCCTGGAAGACTGATACTTTTTTTCAAACTCAATCTTAATTTTGAAAAAGGAGGATGTGACTTGACTCTTACCAATCTAAGCTCCCTTAAATTTGGCCTCACGTTTATCACTATTGCAATCACTGCTGTTTCAGAAAAGACAGTGGTCAATACCACGCTGCTGTGTTTAAACATGTTTCTACCTACAGATCAACAGCTTCTTACAAAAAGCCTGAGAAAGCTGCTGCAGATGATAAAAGCCACCCAAATGCAGGTGAGAAATCTTTTGAACTGATAGGTGAGAGCAGCATTAGTTTTAATGAGTAATCTCCTGCTGCTCAAGCCAAAGCTCTACTGTTATCCAAAGAAGAATCCTCCAATCTGTATTGCTAGGAAATAAATTTGAACAGGGTGGAATAATTGTTATTATTTCATGACAACCTAATACAGTGCATCAACTCATTTCCATTCCAAATTTTGGTCCCACATCAAGCCTGAGGGTTCCATTAAGAGGTGGCTGAATTTCTTCAGAAGACTATTTCTCAAAGAAGTGGTTTTTCAGCTAAAATACTTTTTTTCCACAGGAAAAAAGAGATCACTTGAGGTGATTTTTTTGGGATGATTACCTATGGAAACTATACTTCTGCCACTAGTCTGTATCCTTGTTTACATGCCTATCTATGTATCTTGTTACCCCAAATAAGTTTTGGAGCTGCTGTCTTATACAAGTTAAATTATTATTTAAATTAAAAAACTACAGTTCCTAAAAATTCTGTGAAAGGTACGGTTGGAAAGAGCATAAAAAATTTACTAGTACTCCTTGGCCCAGATAAGAAGACTACACCACACTAAGGAACAAAGAATGCACAGGGACCAGTCTCCTGTCCCGACTATGAGAGAAACTCCAGTCAGAGCTCCTACTTATCCGCATGTGCAAACAAAAGACACACATCCATTCATCAGACACCATTCTTTTAAGTAGTAACAAAAATGCCTATTTTTTTGTATTAGATTATTTTGAAGTACATAAAAGCTTATTTTCTTTTTTGGCTGAAAAATTCCAACTTTCCCTCTTTTTTACCGATAAAGAGAAAAAATGTTGACGGATAGGAGCATAAAAGACTATGGGGTTTGTTTCTGATGTTTTTATCAAAAATAATTTCATTTTTATGAAGTAGATAGTTCTTATTTGTACTGTCAGAACTGTACTTGCAGGTTTTGTTTCTGTGTTTCTTACGAATACTGAGACATATAATGAGCTTATGTTTCTGCAGTTAACAAAGGGCCTTAATACAGCCAACATAAAGACTAATTTAGTTCTCATAGGATTAATTAAGCTGATTTGAAGGAGCAGCAAATTGTGTTTTGTTTAACTTAGATTGCTAAAATGAGGCTAATAATATAAATAAGGATTCTCCTCACTAACTAATTTATTTACTTACGTTGCGAAAAATAAAAAATTACGGAAGAGGAAAAAAATGAAGTTCAGATAACTACAGCCCCTTTGTCAAGCAGTGAAGAGTTTGCATTGTAAATACATACAATTTCGGTATAGTGAAGTAACACCCGTTCTGTGTCATGAATTTATGCCCTAATTTTGTTTCTGTCACATCACTCTAGGTTCCATTCCTCCTGGTTTAGCCAACTGGTTTAGCTAGTTTTGTGTGTATGGGTCAAACGTTTTGGTCAAAATAAAAGCACAAAGAGAAAACAACAAATGGAGAAAAAAGGGGAAAAAAAACAAAAGCAAAGTACATCAAGGCAAAGAGAGCTAGAAAAAAGGTTTCTACAGGTGAGAGCAAATGTCCAGTTTGGATGAGGTGCCTGTTACCTAGAAGGTACTTAACACTTTGTCTGTTAGGTCAGCCAAATAAACTCTGCCAAAGGTTGTCCCTGGCATTGATAGAGTCCTCCAGTATACGCCTTTGGCTACAAATACTGCTTGAAACAACCACACCCTTGATGAGCTGGCAAGCTTCCAAAATGCTGGACAACCTCTCAAAGCACAGTTCTAGGAAGTGATTTTTAAGAGGTTATTTGTTGTTAGAGTAGTATTCCTGCCTATGTCTAGTTAAAACAGTCTACTCTTTTGATCACATGTTGATCCTCCAAGCCATGCCACTGCTCCTCGCTATGCCACTGTTCTTTGCTAAATGCTCCTCCTTAACTTACCCTGTCTTTTGTACCTTGGTTGCTCACACTCCTTGTGGACTGTTTAGATCTACAAATCACTCACACAGAATGTCAGGAAGTGAGAAAAATAAGAGAAATAAATGGAGGGAAAAGTTCCTGGGGAAATTGGAAGCTGATTTACCATTTCTTTAATTTGAGATTACTTGGAACATGAAAGGTAGGTATAATGACAATTTTCTGCAGAGTAAGAAGAGATCAAATGATGTCTGCATTTGCATCTTTGCATTTGTGTAAAGCTATGGTTTAAGTTGAAACTACAAGAGGTCTCAGACAGAGTAAGTCTCCTGCCCTCCCCCAAATTCAATACAAATCTGTTCAGAGCTAGATATGTAGATACTGAGTTTTACTGGCCAATGGTCACAGATCCAGAGGAAGTAGAACCTTGAGAAAAATCTTAGAGAATGAACAAATCAGCCAGTAAATTAAATAAACTTTGGAAGAACAACCTCCTCCCAGCATTTAATTCCTCTCATATTCAGAGAAAGAGACTTTAGATAATATTTGTAAATAGATAATTTTGTATCAAAGATACCTTACTGTGTTTTCAGTCTCTGACATCATTTTCCCCCATACTTGTGAGGACTTGAATATCTGAGCAGCCACTTTGGTCAAAAGGGATTGTACAGCGGTTAGAATCACCATCCATTTTCAGTTCCTGAGCAAGTATCATTTTCTACATTTTCCACATTTTCCATTTACACTGACATATTTTGACATGGATCACATTCTATGTATTGCCTCTGAAAACTTCAAGGCAATCGTTTATTCATCTTGAAAACGTAAGCACGTTATCAGTTTCCAAATTCTGCCATCTAGTGTACTGCAATATATTTGGAGCAACTGCTGATAAAGATAGTTACTACAGGTTTGTCCTTGTTGTAGGTCTACAGTCCCAGACTGCTGACAATAACGGGACTGATAAAACTCCCACTGACTACAGTGGTGCAGGATTCGGTACTAGCTGAAGATGCTAGATTGGTTTAATATTTGCAAACTTAGTGTGAAATTTTACTTGCCACCTGAAATTTTGAAATTCTCTTTAGTCCTTGAACTGTATGACAGACAGCTATAATCCTGATATATCACTTATGTATCAGTAGTCATCAGCTGTATTTAGCTCTTTTTACTTCTGTTCACAGTGATCTTTACAGTCACATTTCATCCACGAATAGAAAATAAAAAAAGAAGGAATGCATGTGCATACGCACAGGTGCATACACTGCTATTGCTTTTCAGAAAACAGTCATGATCTCCAGTTGTTTCACAGGAAGAGCAGCAGACCCTTCCCTGTCTGGGAGCATGACTAATCAGGGAAGAATTCTCAGGAATTAAGTGGGATTATGTTGGGCTCTCATCTCTCCCCACCCCCCACAGAAAATGACCATGAAACAAAACATCCTTTCCGGAAGTCTCTCACCTTCCTCTTCTCAGCCATCCCTGTCTTAAAATAAAAATCCTCCTCTTTCTCAACAGATGTTGTCAGTTTGGGGCAGGGATTTGGTACAAAGTGGAGCTATGTAGTTTGAAAACCCCAAACTGAGATTTATGGGTTTATGGTAATAACTTCACCATGTTCTTGTTTCCATTTAAAGCCCAGTTTTCCAGGCTCTGTCTAATTCAAGTTTTCTGTTTAAAGACAAGATTTCCAGGCTTCCTCTAATCCAAATGCATTTGTCCTAGAACCATTCCCAAAGTAGAGTGGCCAGTGTTTTGTCCATGAAACCCTCTTCCTTGGCTCACAGTGACAGAAAGCCATCTCCACTGTGGTCAGGATGCAAGGCACCATGTTGCTCAGTATTGTCACCCATGAATCAACCAAACTCTAAAAAAAAAAAACTCAGCCCCCAGAAAACCCCACTGGGGTGTACAGGAATTATGCACTCTCTTTGGAATCTCAGATCCCCTGCTGGCCTCCACTTAGTTCGCAGCTCTCTTTCTGAGGCTCCCAGATGCGGTGCCAGAGCAGCAGAGTGCATAGAGAAAGAGCTCAGCTCTTTATTTTGCATATTTTTAGCAAACACTTTCATGCAGACCCCACTGTGTCTGTGTTTTCCTTCCTGTTCTATTTTTTTGTGTAACGAACAGCAACACGGCACTCACTCACACACTAAAAAATCAGAATTAATTAATCACCAATTAGGCTGACTCACTGAACAAAGAAAGCCACAGGCTTCACCTAGTGAGTCCTGCATCTAATCTTCTAATGAGCTGTGTTTTCATGTCTTCAAGTGATGTGTGATTTCTCATATTTGTTGCAGTGTTTAATTATATGTCCTGTTAAAAAAGCAGTTCCTGCATGAACTTTCCCGATATCATCTGATAGCCACTGGATCTCATTACACCTTCACCTCCAAAACAGAAGAGCTTTCTGGCACAGCTGCAGTTGTGAGAGTCAGTGGCACTCTTCCTCTTGTCCTCTGAGGTTTCTTTGTTCACAGGACTGCAGCATTCCTGCAAAGGCATTTGTTGCTGAATGTTGCTGCCATGCTCTTGCAGAAGTGACACTGTATTTCCTTGTATTCGCATGACTAATTAAATTTACACACAGAAGACGTGTAGGAGGAAAAATTACTGTTGTGTGGAAGTAACTTTGCCTCTGCCTAATGAGATCATTTTTCAATCAGTTATGCTCCTCAAGTATCCTGGGTGCCTGTTGCCATTATATCCATTTGTAGTTTTACTTTTCAAGGTTGCAAATTTTCCTACTTTTGTTGTAATGAGACACAGCCTTTAGTGCTGCTATCTGTGAAGAGGCTGTTCCACAGAGGCATGTTGATTGCTGACACTACACACTGGCTTTTCCTTGCAGTGTTCTTCTGTTCTTCTTTTGTAAACCTGGATTGTTTCTATGCCGAGCAACTCAGAATGGTATGTTACTGGTACAACTTTGTCTGCGTCTCTCATTGCTTTTCAGCTTTTCTTCCTTTAGTTCTCCAGCACCCTCTTTCAGAATTTGAGCTTTATCAGTGCAATGATCTCATACATCACAAAAAGCATATACTTTTCTGATGGTGCACAGTCTTTCTGGCCTACTTTCCAAGCACCACTGTTCTTTATCTTATAAAAGTCACAGACAATTTATAAATGAAAGACATGAGAAAAATACGTAAATGGACATGAACAATTAGCAAATCTATGTATTTATTCAAGACACTACTAATGTCTCTGAGTTAAGGGTCAGGCTTGTTTTTACTTCTCTTCAGGTTTTTCCATATAGCTAAAGGATGGAACATGAAATAATTTTCCAGCTAACAAATTACTACTACTAACAAGACCTTCTCATAAAAGTAAGCAGAAGATAAAAGAAACATTTAAACACACTTCTGAGCTTGGACAGTTCCTTGCATGCTAATTATTAATAAGCCAAATTTAGTGTAGTGATTTCTAGAATATGTTAATTTTTTAAAAGAATGCTTATTAATTCTGTGTGAGATCATGAATGTGCTGTGTGTGTATGCTCTTCATTACTGTACGCTCCACATGGGAAACACAGCTGATTCTTGTAGTTTTCCTTTCTTTCTTTTTGTTTTCCAGGTTGTGCTGCTACTCAGGGGAGTAGAGACCCAGTGTAAAAATGAAGAATCATTAAGCATGAAGATCCTCTCCCACAACAAGGATGCTGTAAGCGCAGGTTGTCCTCTAGCTGCAAGAACTGATTTAATGGCATAAGGTCACCTAGCAACTAAGTCACCAGGCAAGCAGGGGTGTGGATCAAGTCACCCCACCCACACTGTGGTGTGCCCCTGTAGACACCAGGTAAAATGAGGGCTGTCTGCAGAGCTCAGGTGTCTGTCCAGGATGCATTTGAGAGGGAACGTGAGTCCAAGCTGAAAAGTCTTCAGCTTACTGGCTGGTTTACAAGTAATCTATATTTAACTGCTCCCAATCTTGTAAGTAAAAGGCAATTGTCTTTGTAAAGGTCTGTAAAGCCTATTTCAGCAATGGGATCTATGCCTGTGGCATGCTCTTGGAAAGACAAGAGTGGAAATCATGAGACTTACATTGATGGTGGAATACTAAGCTGGGAGAAAAATGCTATGAGAGACAGTACTACCTTCAAACAAAAGGATTAAGGGTCATCCTGTACTCATTCGGCACTTGAAATGCTTGCTAAGAGGTCCAAACAAAGGCAAGGTGTAATATGAGAATGCTGTCTAGCTCTACAGAGGTGAAAGCACGCGCTATCTCACTCAAGAGTCTCTAACAAGGAAAAATCAAACAGGTCACTTGCACCAACACATTAACATTCTAGCATTTCTACTCAGGGGCCTGTATTCCCATCAGACTGCTCAGGGACTTGGCCAAGCTGGAACTGGCATCTCCTTTTCCTCTTTTATGGGCCTCATATATGGATACAAGAGCTTCCACCTCTTTAGTCTCCTGTCTTGACACGACAGAGAAAGTGGTCTCCTTTTCTTCCTAATACTTCCCAGCTCATGAGGAACTCTTGGGACTGAAGTAAACTGGAATTGTTCCAGGAACTTAAATTCTCTTCTTTGCCAAAGATTAAACAACTTTTTTAAGGATCACTGAATCATCATGAATACAAATAAATCAATCTTTCTCTGAAGTCTTTATATTGAAGGATAATGGCACACTGTCAAAACAATATCAGATTAAAAAAATAAACTCTTGGAGCAATAAGAATCTGAAGGAACAGTGTATCAGGGAAGAAAACTCATGTGTTCTGCTCATGTTCTCATCATCCTGCAGTTAGTAGCCATCTCATGAGTAACACAGAGGGACAAGGACAATTTACTCACATTGAAAAGAACAGTCTTATAATAGGCAGATTATTTAAATAAATAACTTTCCAGGGCTTGATAGCCCTGTCCTCAAGCACAAATATCTATCCATGAAGACAGAAATAACTAAGTAGGATACTTCTATTCATGTATGCACAGGCATTACTCAGCAATGGTATTCTTGAACAAAATGGGTAGTTATCAGAATTTCTGCTCCATTTCCTTTCAATATTAATCCTTCTTCAATCTCCAGATGCACACCACACTTGAAACAAGCTGCTGCCATAGAAAGTCAACAATCTCAGTGTACCTTGATTTTCCCTCCTATAAAATAGGTATAAAATTAAAGCTTCATTAAAAATATTAAATCATGTTGACAAACATTGATAGTTGTCAATATACATGAAATCCATAGCTATGTGAATTTATACGTATGCTGAATATGAGTATAAATTTTCTTTCCCTTCTTTCTTTACATTTAATCTTCTTTCCCTTTTTCTTCTACCATTGAATGCAAATAGTGAAATCCTGGCCTTATTAAAATTTTTGGCAAAACTCCCAAGTCTGAAATGGAGCCAGTAAATCTGGTTGACTGCTTTATGTATTTTAATAGTATTATATCGTATCATCTTTTTTTTTTCCTTGTGTTGTTTTCGTGCTCTACACCTCTATAAAAGCTTGTATTTGAATTAACTAGCATGCAACTGTGAGTATGTGTTTATAGAAAAAAACTCAGAATGTTATTTTGCCAGGTTTAAAATAGAGTACTTGTAAGCTGCAATCCTTTGTGCTCCTCTGATGGATATTCAAAAGCATCTGAAATGTCTTTTGATTTCTCACAACAATTTGAAACGTCTATTACTTTCAGCGTATTTCATACAAAATGTCCTCAGCATTTTCCAGCTAAATTCTGTGCCTTACTTTCATTTACGAGGATGACTCTTTTGTTAGGTCTTTTCAGTTTCTCCACAATCCCAAGACATGCTTTGATCACTTTGGAGTTAGTAACAGGTATACTCAAACTCTTCTCATGTAAAAGAACAGGCATGGCAGTAACTAAAGCTAAAGAAAAGTCACCACAAAAGCATTAGTAGAGTTATTCTGTTCAAGAGCATGTATATACCACATAAAAGGCAGAGCAGCAGTAGGATCAGTGAAACAAACAGGAACAATTTAAAATTTTAAACAGGTTTTAAAAAGAGAAAGATGTTATTGGATCAAAGAACGGGTAGTTCAGATTAGCTTGTCTCTTACTTAATAAACTTAAGAGATGGGCCTCCTTCTAGCCTAATTTTTCCATTCTTCTCACTAGAAGGACATGCAGAAACAAACATATTTTCACAGTTTTAGTCCACCTACAAATGGATTCTCAGAACTAGTAAAGTTTGATACAGGGTTTTATGCTGAGCTGAGCTGTGTACTTAAAGCATCTTCCGTTAGAGCTATGTGACCAACTGCCACCATCCTCCCAAAGAAAGAGACACAGTGAATTCAGGGCTTTTAGTCACGCTTTTATCTCTACTTGACAGGTGAGGAAAGGGGAAGAGAGTTTATATTTTATCAATGTGTTCAAGAACTCTTTCACACACACACACATATATGTATATTCAAAAGACAGTTACAAGTAACCCAGACAAACAAACCAAACAACCTATTTTGGAATATGGCCTGGCAAGTGATAAGATTGTCATGATCCCTAGATCCCTTGCACATTTATTTCACAGTGATAAGCCAGCTGCCAAGTAGGTCTAGATGATCTTCATCTTTCTTGCATGCCAAGGTATTCCATAAAGCCAGAAGCGTTAAACTCTCAGCCATGATTTTCACCATGGCGTTTCACACAGTCTTTTGAGTATCCTGTACTTGGGCAATGGAGGCAACTAGAAGAAAAAGACCATGTCTTTGAATTGGGCTGGGAATCGATCCTACAGGAAAACAGTGCAGACATTGAACAATTGCTCCTGATATGCTGTTGCTGAGGAAACATTGCATGCCGCTCTGTACTAGCTGGAGTTTCCTAATTACTAATCATGTCTAGGTATACTGGCATGCTGTGGTTTAGCTGAAAGATAGTGAGGTTTTCAATATGGTGAGACTGTTCCATCACCTACCAAGAAGAGTTGCCCAGCTAACCAGCTAATACAATGGGGATGGAGAATAGGAGGTGGAGTTTCCCATCCTTATTCAATGGGATCTTCCCTCCAGGAGGGGCTTGAACTGTTCAGTAAATTGAGATGGACCCTGCCATCTACTTAAAGCTACACAGTTTTGTGCTTTAGTTTTGTTGTACCTCACATTTGAGATCCATCTTCACTAGAACAAAGCACTGCTTGACTCATTGCTCTAATGAGCTCAAACTTCCCTTCCCAATAGTCATGTATTTATTCTGTAGGTTTCTAAGAAAGTGAATAACTGGAAGAACTGCATGTTGTGAAATCTAACTGCCATGGATACATTCTAAAAAATAATTATTCGTACAACTGTGGCTGGCCATTTGATCCCACTCTAAAATGCTCTTTTAAGGAAAAGTTTTATTGTCAGAACCAACCATAATACCTTGATACTGAAGTTTAGTGGAGGAATCCAATTCTTTCCTATGCTATGAGGCACTGTTTAACATATGAACAAAACTTTGCCATTCCTGACTATCTGAACTGCTTTTTTCTTGTTCTGTACTTAGAGGGGAAAAAAAATCCAAGTAGTATTTGATATAGGAATATTTCACCCTACCTCATTTACTGTGCTGCTTCAGCTGCTCTGTGGCATGTCTTCCAGAAAAAATGATCTGATTTCATTCATAAGAGGACTGAATTTTTATTTTCTTTTATTAATAACTTCAGAGAAAAAGATGTTTAACTTTCTGCTAAACTTTACGATTTATTATAAATTCATTCCATTTAACAGCCATTCTTTTTCTAAGCAATTTGATTTTAAGAGTATATGTATATGTGTGTATATACATGTGTCTCTGGTGGATTTCCAGATTTAATGAGTGTATATTAAGACTAGAATAACATTTGAATGAAGGATTGGCAGTTTAGTCTTTATGCTGCATGTTTTTGCAGAACAAATATGGCTTCAAGTGGTAAATGTTGCTTCTCTTCAAACTTAATGATGGTATTGTCTTCAACCATCCCTGCTGGCTGATGTTCTGAGGGGAAGGAATATATTCAGGTTCTTTTCTTCTGTTCCTTTCCCCTCCAAACTAATGTTTGTGCAAAAAATTACAAGGATTTTCATTTTTATATTAGGCCCTCCCTTTTTTTAAACAGCTGTCTGTCTTTCCAGCATGTTAATTGAACCACCATTTAGAAGACATATAAAAGACAGGAATAAAATATAATTTCTTCTGGCATTCGAGGCCTGTGATATATCCATTCCTGATTAAGTCAATGGTAGTACCACACAGCACAGTGAGACAAGGCAACTTTTTGATTCAATTTCAGTGTCTGATTTGAATAATTTGTTCAAGGTGGGAATTATTTCAAGGCTGTCAAATAAAACTTGCTGGAAATACTTCAAGATGATGAATACTTTTGTTGTCAAGGCATAATACCTGTAGATATTCCTGAGAGAATCATGGTGAAGGCTGTCAAATATTTAAACAAACAAATCCCCTTCCACAAATTACAAGGAATAGGGGCAGGGGAGGCTCACAAAAGTTCTCTTCAGTGACAAGCCTGACAGTGGAAATCTGCTTGACAATCGCCTAGAGTGGAAACCAGCCTGATCTTTCTTGTCTGTCCCTTTACCATGTCCTTCATGCCATTTCAGAATGGTCTAAAATACTCTGCCGCAACACTTTGTCAGATAGTTAAAATCACTTGCATCACTTTTCTCTAGTGTTACAACAGTAAAGTTTTTCCCTATTTTTCCAAATGCTTTTCACTGAACTCTAGAAAATTTGGCTGGGAGAAAACTTGATGCTGTACCTACCTTGTTCTTGGCAGATGCGTTTTTCTTTTGCAACCTTCTTCAGTGTTTATGTGATTCCACCACCTTCTTAAAAAACTTATTCCTGTGCTTACCTATATTTAAGTTTTTGCTAGTCTCCAAATGATACCTCATCTGCTGCAGTCTAAATTAATTACATCTTGTTTTTTCTACAGTGGTCACATAGATTCTATTGTTTTACTCCTCACTGCAGCAGCCTTCTGCATATTGGAAGATTGTTAAGTCTCCCTGTCTTCACACCTTTAAACTAAATACACCCAGCTCCTTAAAAATCCTGTTTTCTGGACCTCATATCCCTTAATTTCCAGCAATTTTCTCTCAGCTGGTCAGTTCCCCTGGTTTATGGTATTGGTAGCATGTTTTAGCAAAAAAAAAAAAAAAGCATACTGTTAAAAGAGGATACTGTCACGACCCAGACTGGACGGACCAGGTGTCACGGTCCACTCGGTGGACTCGTGATGGTTCATTTGCTACGATCTCGAAAGTGCAAAATTAAGGTGACCAACACCAAAGGGGATAGCAGTAATCACACAGTATAACTTTATTGTATTGCCGGTGAAGAGGCACGCAATAGTTAGAGATGGGTGAAAGAAAAGAGAAAAGTAAAGTTAAGTTTAGAGAGAGGAGAAAGAGAGGTTATAGCTACCACCGCTGATCTCAAGACGTCCTAACGGTCCCGGGTCCAGCTAATGCTGCGTCGTCGATCGTCGTGGTGCTTGGTGGGGAAGCTTCAAATTTCTGTTGTTTAGAAGTCATCTTTTATGCTTAGTAACACACCTTGCTCCACCTCTGCCTCAGGAGTCTCCACCCTTCTCAGAATACAATTATCATATCTCCGCCCTTCTCGAGCGAGGCTATCACACAGGCGCAGGGTCACTGTCCGAGGCGTGGTAAGTCTTGGAGGCAGGTAGCCTTCGACCAGGAGGTGTGTTTTGGTATTATAATGAAGCAAAGTTTGTCTAAAGTTCATGATTTCTTCATCGATGTTTTGGCAACAGTTGCAATCCATCCTTTTTGACAGTAGCTATGTGGTTATCTCTAACGGCTCTAGCCAGGTACCTTCCAGGAGCCTTGTACCGCACATTCTGTCCTTGGGATTGGCCGCTGCGCTCCAAACAGGCCAATGTCAGGTAACGTACTGTTCATGTTCCTGATGACAATGTTGAGACAATGCTGATTTTCTGACCGACTCTTACACCAGGGAGTTGTGTTTAATTCGAAATTCCCTCGGGCTAAATTAAGGTGAAACCGACACCAAACGATCAGTTAAAGTTTTAATTTATGACAGAAGCAAACTGAACTGCGGAGGTGTGGTAGTAGGTGGCAGGGTTTCTCACAACAGAAATTAGCATAAGATTACTTCTGTAAACTGTGCAACCCAGGGTAACCATATACATCAATTCAGGGAATAAAGAGATCCCTCCCATTGAGTCACGAGGTTCAGAGCAGACCCCCTTGCTTTCCAGACTCCAGCTGAGAGAAGGGTCTAGGGGCAGCTGGATCTACTCTTAGTCTCAGACTTGGTCATCAGTTTGTATCTTGAAACGGATGAGGTGTAGGGATTGTGGAAAAGGAAAAGGAAAGAGAGAAGAAGACAGAGAGAGAAAGGAAGAGAGAAAGATTTCACCGGTCCTGGGTCCAGCATTGGTTCAGTCAGCCGAGGTGTCCAGTCAGCTGAGGGATCCAGTCCCGGTGGGCTTGCACGCCCGGGGCTTCAGTTTGTGTCTTTTTATCATCCTTGCCCCTCCTTCGGGTGGGCACCCGAACTCATCAGGTTAATGGGGTCGTTTGTGGAGTAACTTCTCCTTCCCTGCAGATGTGGCCATTGTTTGATCTTTGTATCAGAACAGGGAGCTCCGCACCCTCCAGCATGACCTCCCCCTCCTGTTGCTAATGTCTAAGCTGATGGGCTTTTCACCTTGGTTCCTTGCTGTGCAGGGTTTATCTTTAAGCAGAACTTGCCCCACCACAATGTTTGAGACATTAACTCTTTCAGTCTCTCACAGATACTTTTTTAGTTAATTGATTAACAAAGGGTACTGTCTGGAAAGAAAAATATAGAACGTATGAACTTAATGCTACAATCCATAAATTTGAATACATTTGAAATATGAATATTTGGAGATGAGGTAACCAGTAAGAGGTTTGTTAATTTAGTACTTTGCTGTCTTCACTACTTTTAAGACTTTTTCAATAGTCCATAACATATTCATCTTTAGAAGTGTTTGCTAAACATACATTTCATTTCATAGGTAGATCTTTAATTAGATTTAGCTCCCCATTGAGATCACTGATAATAGACTATTATAATTTATAATGATCATCTATGGTTTGGGGTTTTCCTTTCAAATTACTCCTTCTCACACAGATTTTTTGTCAGTTTAGGGAGGCTTCTAGAGTCACAGTAGGGCAAAGCTTTTGTTACTTCTCAGCTAGCTACAGAGAGAGATGTCCTGTCTAACCTTCTGCTGCCTTCAAAGAGGACTTACCAAATCATGTTACTGTTTATGTGAGCCTGAAGAGAGAATACCAAAAATTATTCCTGTCCTAGATCATATCAACTTTTTCAAAAAAAAACCAAATCCCACCACAACTAACTTAGCCATGGGACAGACATGCTACTATACAGGAAAATCAGCAGCCCTGTGGCATTTAGAGGTCCTGTCATCTTGACAAGAACATTGGTAGGAAACCTCTGATCTTTGGTCATGCCAAATTTTATAAAAGGCTCCTAGTTACTATGAATCAGCACAAGGTAGTAGCCTTCAACCTGCTAAGGCTTATTTGTGATGCGAGAATGCTGAGTACCATTAAAATGGGCCACAAGATCAGAAAAGGAGGGGAAAAAAAAGGATAGCATGAACATATAACCTCTGCCAAAGATGTTTTCTGGACTATAACAAGTTCTTCTCTGATGTAAGATGAGATAAGAACAATCGAATCTGAAGTCAGTGCTACATAAACTTTTAACATTTTCATTAGATTCTTTTTTAAGAAAGAGATGAAGTGTTTTGTTTTTTAATTTCTTCAGCCTCATATGTGTTCAGAGGATTTTGCAGACAAAGAATAAAAAAGTGACTCAAAGTCTACAGACCTGGATTTCAGTCTGACAGCCATGAGACCACAGAATCCTGGAATCATAGCATATCTCGAGTTGGAAGGGATGCATAAGGATCACTCAGTCCAACTCCCTGCTCTTCACAGGACTACCTAGCACTAAACCGTATGACTAAGAGTGTTGTCCAGACACTCCTTGAAGATGGTCTGACAGGCTTGGTGCCATGATCACTTCCCTGGGGAGCCTGTTCCAGTGTCTCACTGAAGAACCTTTTCCTAATGTCCAGTCTGAACTTCCCCTGACACAGCTTCATTCCATCTCCTTGTGTCCTATTGCTGGTCACCAGAGAGAGGAGATCAGTGCCTCCCTCTCCACTGCTCCCCTTGAGGAAGCTGCAGACTGCCATGAGGTCACGCCTTCTCTTCTTCAAGCTGAACAAACCCAGTGACCTCAGCTGCTCCTTGTAAGTCTTGCCCTCGAGACCTGTCACCATCTCGGTCACCCTCCTCTGGTCACACTCTAATAGTCTGATGTCCTTCTTATACTGAGGTGCCCACAACTGCACACAGGACTCAAGGTGGGACCGCACCAGCGCAGTGTGGAGTGGGGCAACCTCCTCCCTCGACCGGCTAGCTGTGCTGTGCTTGATGCACCCCAGGACACGGCTGGCCCTTTTGGCTGCCAGGACACACTGTTGACTCATATTCAACTTGCCAAACCCCCAGATCTCTTTCTGCAGGGCTGCTCTCAAGCCTCTTGCCCCCCAGTTTGTATGTATAGGCAGGATTACCTCGTCCCAGGTGCAGAATCCAGCAGTTGCTTTTGTTAAATTTCATACAGTTGGTGATTGCCCAGTTCTCTAGTCTATCCAGGTCTCTCTGTAAGGCCTCTCTACCCTCGAGGGAGTCCACAGCTACTTCTAATTTAGTGTCATTGGCAAACTTACCTAATGTACATTTGACTCCTCCATCCAGATCATTTATAAAAACATTAAAGAGCACTGGCCCTGAAATTGAGCCCTGGGGAACCCCACTAGTGACGGGCCACCAGCCTGAGGTAACCCCATTTACTTGATCTAGGTTTACACCCAGAAATATAGCTCCAATAAAACAAGGTTATCTGTGCCCAGTATTGGGAGTCAAAATATACTTCATCTGCATAAACCTGTATCTTTTTCTTACCACCAGAAGCCCAGTGTGCTCAAGCGTTTGGTCTTCATGGACAAAAATGCTCCATTTTGTTCCTTACAACTTTTCCAGGAAAATTATGTAAGTTCTCACCTTCTGCAGGTATGATAGGAAGGCCCCTGAGCCTCTGACTTTCATCCTTATATCACAGAGATTCAACCCTGATACTGCACGAGTCAATGGAATGACTCTCCTCTACTCCAGCAGTATAAAATCAAAAAAGGTGGTGCTTTATTCTGCAGCCACATTACCTCCAACCAGAGGCAGAGGCTCCTGCTTCAGTCTTCTCATTCCCTAGGAAGCTCAGAAAATGCACTTTGCTTTTCTGGCCATTTGGCAAGACCATTCAAACTGGAATTTACATTTATATATCTACATAAGCATTAAGACATAACTAACCTGTCCACCATCCTAAGCTGCACTTAGCTTTGCTCATTATTTCTGTTGAATTTCCTATCTTGTTTCTCAAGAGTTAGAAATGGAATGAAACAGAACTTTGCTTCCAACATGCGTGACTGGAGCAGGAAAAGCAGTAGGTGGCACAGAGAGTGTGCAATATGAATAGCTGAATCTTGCAAATTAATCTTCAGATGTGGTTTTCATTTTCATGGAAAGGTGAATGTATTAGTAATAATGTAGGAGAAGAAGGCTGCCATAGCAATGGAGGAAAGAAATGGACAAGTTTTAGCCCTGAATAACAGAATATTATGTTCACAGAATCAGCTATGATTTCATGGACGTCTTATAGTCTGACGCTATGAAGTGTATCATTATTCTATCATTTTTGCCTGTCAGTTGTTTAAATATATTCACACTACACTGCAAAGTAAATTTCTCAACACCAGATATGCATTATGTAAGTATCCTGCTCACATAAACATATCCTATGCAGAATAAAGAAAAGTCACATGGTAAGTAGTCTATTTTTAGTGAAAAGTTGGTCCTTCAGCTGGAAAAGAGACTGGGAAGTTGAGACTTCTTGGATGTGTACACTTCTGAATGTAACTTACTTGATAAAGCTGGGTTGTTCATCCTGCCTTTGATGTCACGCATCTATCTGTAAAACCAAAAGACTTAATACCTTGCATACCTGTGAGAAAACTGTATTTATGGACTATTTTAAAACACATACTTTCTAAAATTTACAAGATAAAATTATATATACCAAATAACAATAATATATTCCAAATCAAACCTGGTCTAAGTAGATACTCAAAATACAGGACAAAAGAAAACTGAAGAGTACACCTGTACTAGGTGTGGCTGGGATGGAGTTAACTTTCCTCATAGCAGCCCATATAGTGCTGTGCTTTGCATTTGTGGCTGGAACAGTATTGACAACACACCAGTGTTTTGGCTATTGCTGAGCACTGCTTGCACAGCATCAAGGTTTTTTCTCCAACAGCCCTCACTACCACCAAAGGCGAGTAGGCTGGGGGTGGGCAAGAATTTGGGAGGCGACAGAGCCAGGACAGCCAACCCCAACTGACCAAAGATATTCTGTACCATGTGATGTTGTGTTCAGCAATAAAAGCTGGTGAAAAGGAGGAGGAGGGGGTGACATTTGTGGTTGTGGTGCTGGTCTTCCGAAGAAACCACTACACGTGGTGAGGCCTTGCTTCCCAGGCAATGGATAGACATCTGCCTGCCGATGGTTAAGTAGAGAATATGTTCCTCTTATTGCTTTGTTTCCATGAGCAGCTTTGGCTTTTCTAGTTAAACAGCCTTTATCTCAGCCCACAAGCTTTTCCATCTTATTTTCTCCTGCTTTCCTATTGAAGAGTGGGAGTGAGAGAGCAGCTGGGTGGGCATCTGGCAGCCAGCCAAGGTCAATCCACCATAGTGTATTACCACTTGATCCCATTTATCCTTTTTCTGCACTTCTTGGAAGAGAGATTGTATTCGTAACTCTTAACACTAATATTGTATTAAAAAACTAGTGTACCATGCTGAACACAATACCATTGGGAGAACAAACTTAGGATAAAGGAACAAGAGATTTGATACATAGAGTATCACATCACCTTAACTGCTATTTATTTTCTGGGTCATTAAAGTAATTATACATTAGTAGCAGTCCTTGACAGTTTTCAAGGTAGGAGGATGGGAATGTAGTAGAACAGGATTTATTTGAAAGTTTCTGAATCTTTCACTTTGAATTAATTTGAACTGACAAAATATAAACATAAGTTTTGCAGTAAAGGCAAATCCTACCATTTTGATGGATTTTCAGTATGATTATAAAATCTGTTCCCAAGTAATTATGTATGTAGGTTCTTAATTTACTGTTGCTGAAATATGTATGACTTGACCTAAATATAATTGCACAACAGTAATAGTATTTAGATTAGATTAGACCATGCAGTATTGATGTGTTTGGTAAGTTAAATACGCAAGTAAATCAATATTTCAACATTGTGTACTTTTCCTTTACATGATGTTTTTTTAAGTGCAACAGCAGAAAACATCAAAACCAGGTACTTTTGTATTGAGAATTATATAATTTCCTAGAGTCTTGCCAGAAGCAGCTATATTTTAGATATAATTTTTTATATTATTTGCAACATTAAAAAGAGAAGTGATGGTGATAATGAGGTTGTCCATTTTTTCCAAAATAGATATAATTGCACCTAAGTAGAGGTGACTATATCTTGGAGCAAATAGTTGCAAATTATGCATATCAACCTTCACAATTATGTTAAATGTATAAAAGCTAATTAACAATCTATTCATTACAGATAAACAAGACTAATCCAATCCAAGAAAAAGGTCTGTCTAATTTTGTGACCATCTTGCATTCCTCTCCTAGGCATCCTACCTGGAGTGAACTGATCATAATTAGGTCAAGATACTTAATGTTTTTTGCAGTGCTACATGCTCTTACAAATATTTGCTCTGGGTTGCAAGCATTTGTTCTTTCCTTTAAATTCAGCATAGTGTAACAGAAGACATGATGGTGAATGTATATTTATCCAAAATATTGACCAAAAAGATCTTTTTTTCATTCTTCACTTCATGCAGTTTTGGAGTTAAATGAACCAGATGCAGAACTGATGTCAAAAAGAGCAGTCCAACCATTTTTTTTTCTTCTTATACCCCCCTTCCCAGTATGCTGATCCAAATAAAAAAATCCCATTTTGTATTTTGTACAGATATGTTTTCAATGGAAAGGCAGCTCCAACTCACCACACAACTTCATTGTCACTAGAGACAACACAGTGTAATCAGTACGAGTGCATATCAAAAGGGCAAAAGAAGGCAGGACCAGTTGGCAACAGCACAGCTTCAGCTTAATTTGAACCAGTCATGAAGCATCCCCAGAGAATGAAAGATGTGAATAGGATACTTCCCACTCTTTTTTAAATTCCTTTCAAGCTCAGATTAATTTTTGACTGCCTACCAAAGCTTATAGAGTTGTCATGTCTACTGAGCTTACAGATATTGCCTGGACATACTGAGTGCAAGAGTTCCTGTGATTCCACTAGTCATGAACCATGGCTGTTGTGCAAGCACTTTCCAGGCCTTTGGGCTCTTCCTGAAAAAATGGAGTATGAGCTGAATCCAAACACCTCCCCAGTCCTCCTCACTGCATTTTCACAAAGTTACTGAAATTATTACTTTTCTTTATAGGTTTCTTTATCATGTTATCATTAGACAACTGCTGTATCCAAAAATGGAATTCAAGTAGCAGTACTGAGACGTTGTTTTTTCACATAAACCCTACTTGTCAGACCTGCCTGTATTATAGGTAGATTGTTCCTTAGAATTACTCCTATCTTGATGGTTGATTCACAAAATTAACTCTCCAAGATTGAATAGCAGTGCAAGATCCTACAATTATTTTACGTTGAAAAAGAGGCACAAAAAATAACTGTGAACTGACCCAATTATTTCTCATTAACCCATTTATTCCCATAACACAGTTCTCTATTCCAAATTGTGAAGATTACTTTTCTGAAACATACGAATTTGTTGACTACATTAAAACTTGCAATTTTGCAAACTGAAAGTTATTAAATTCCTAAAAGACATGTTGATATAAAAGTTGCATTACTTTGAAAAGGAGGTAAGGGTACAGGATTCCAGTCATAGAAATAGCATATCTTCTTGCTATTGGGGTGAAAATACACTAAACCTTGCCAGACATTCGTGTATCAGTTTGATGTGTCCAACAATGAGGTGATGAGGATATTTTTGCAACGAGTGCTATTCTGACTCAATTAATGATGCTGTCTTGTGCCAACACCTACTTTTGAGAAAATATTTGCAAGATGAAGCTTTGATCTGCTCTTGATGGGAAGGGATTGAATTCTACTGTTAACTGATAAAGTATCCTAAGTTTAGGAGATAGAAGTGTTTGAGGACTTTGTTTTTAAAGCTGTCTCCAAAGATATGATCTCTCATCTGTAATTTAGAATCACAGAATCATTTAGGTTGGAAAAGACCCTTAAGATCATGGAGTCCAACCATCAACATAACACTGCCAAGTTCACCACTAAACCATGTCCCTAAGCGCCACATCTACACGTCTTTTAAATACCTCCAGGGATGGTGACACCACCACTTCCCTGGGCAGCCTGTTCCAATGCCTGACAACCCTTTCAGTAAAGAAATTTTTCCTAATATCCAATCTAAACCTCCCCTGGCACAACTTGAGGCCATTTCCTCTCGTCCTATCACTAGTTACTTGATAGAAGAGACCAGCACCCACCTCACTGCAGCCTGCTTTCAGGTAGTTGTAGAGAGTGATAAGGTCTCCCCTCAGCCTCTTCTTCTCCAGACTAAACAACTCCAGTTCTCTCAGCCGCTCCTCATAAGACTTGTTCTCTACACCCTTCACCAGCTTCGTTGCTCTTCTTTGGATGCGATGCAGGACCTCAATGTCCTTCCTGTAGTGAGGGGCCCAAAACTGAACACAGTATTTGAGGTGCGACCTCACCAGTGCCGAGTACAGGGGAACAGTCACCTCCCTGCTCCTGCTGGCCACACTATTTCTGATGCAGGCCAGGATGCCGTTGGCCTTCTTGGCCACCTGGGCACACTGCTGGCTCATATTCAGCCGGCTGTCAACCAGCAGCCCCAGACTTTTTCCACCAGGCAGCTTTCCAGCCACTCTTCCCCAAGCCTGTAGAGCTGCATGGGGTTGCTGTGACCCAAGTGCAGGACGCGGCACTTGGCCTTGTTGAACCTCATACAATTGGCCTCGGCCCATCGATCCAGCCTGTCCAGATCCCTCCGTAGAGCCTTCCCACCCTCAAGCAGATCAACACTCCCACCCAACTTGCTGTTTTCTGCAAACTAAGTGAGGGTGCACTCAATCCCCTCGTCCAGATCACTGATAAAGATATCAAACAGAACTGGCCCCACTACTGAGCCCTGCGAACACCACTTGTGACCAGCTACCAGCTGGATTTAACTCCATTCACCACAACTTTTTGGGCCTGGCCATCCAGCCAGTTTTTTACCCAGGGAAGAGTACACCCACCCAAGCCATGAGCAGCCAGTTTCTCCAGGAGAATGCTATGGGAAACAGTGTCAGAGGCTTTACTACAGTCCAGGTAAACAACATCCACAGCCTTTCCATTGTCCACTAAGCAGGTCACCTTGTCATTGAAGGAGATCTCATTAGTCATTTACTTTGTTCTTGCCAAGTCAAAGTTCTCTCTTGCTGTGAGTTCTAGGATAGTTAAGCCACCTAAAAAATCACCTCAGCTTATTTCACAGGTATTAGTATATTTGTTATATACATGTATTTATACGTAGGTGAACTACATAGCTATGATACAAAGATTATATACTATCATCAGATGTATCAGTTCATGTTAGATAATACAAGATATCTATTTCTAATGTGCTGAGAAGTTCAGCAAAACTTTAGACTGTATAGCTATAGTTTGTCTTTATTTAGGCTAATTGGAAGTAGGAGGGGCAGAAGATACTGGAGAAGAAAAAAAAAAAAGAGAAGTGGCCTGAGATTTTCTGAAAACAAGAGTCAAAAGGCAACTTCATTGTAAAAAAAATAAAAAAAAAAAGAAAAAAAAAGTTTCTTTACACAGATTATTAACTTGCTATTTAATGTCCACTTACATTATACAGTTTAGATAATTTTATGTTAATAATAAGCAGATAAAAGGTATTGGGATGATGTTTCTCTTTCACTGAACTCTGTTCTTGCAGAGGTTTTCATCTGCAAATGCCCCAAGTTTTCTTTAGAATTTATTCTTGCAATTTAAGTATACCCAGTGGAGTTTCCTCCCCAATAGGCTGACTCACTGTCACAGAATCACAGAATAATTCAGGCTAGAAGAGTCCCCAAGGTAAGTTCACAATCTTAAAGGTACAATTTTAAGTGTTGAGTTTATATATTTATTTCACATTATATATAGTAAGAGGCTTTCTACTGATGTTATATGTGACTTTTATATGTTTTCACAGCAGCTAATGATTCTTTATTTACACACTGTTCCTCAGACGAGAAGTAAAAAAAAATACAGTTTATGTAGGGTAGCCTTCTTAAACTGCTATAAGTCTCACCCTATGTCCAACAAGCAGTAGGAAATTACTAAAACTTTTTGTTAGTTAGCTTAAAATTAGATATTACCAAGAAAAAAATGTTAACTTTTAATTTTGTTTATTTCTGATGCACAAACATGTGATATTCCCAACTGTGACTGTTTAACTGGTAAGTTTTATTGAACAATCAGCATATTTCATACCATCTCACAATTAGATTAATGGCTGTGGATCCACCTGTAAACATCAGATAATATGAATATGAAGTGAACAAACTCAAAATTTTTGTATCATTTCATCTGAAATCACTTCAGGAATGATTCAAACCAGCCAACAATTCAAGATTTCTTAGCACAAATCTTGAATTAATAGTTGCCAAAAACTTTCAGCTGCTCACATTATGGACAAACTCAGTTAATGTAAGTCACAAAGTATTTCTTTTTTATCTTTCTAACAGGAATCTGATACTAGCAGGGGGGGGGGGAAACAACAACCCCCCCCCCCCCAAAAAAAAAAAACAACAACCAACAAACAAAAAAAAACGGGGAGGCTGTGGTGTGAAAGAGGAAGAGAATCTAAATAATCCCAGGTCTATGATGTCTTGTATCACTTTCACAGTCAAGAATGCAAGCATATCCTGGAAGCTGATGACAACACATACAGCATATGAGTCTATTAATTCATTTCTGATCAGGACTGCAATTCAAATGTTAGCTCTGTAGCAATGTACAGTATAACACACAGCTGTGTGAAGATCAGTCCTTCTAAGACCATACCCTCATGAGACTGGCATGCCCATATGCCAGCCACATGTCTGTTGGGGATACCAACAGAGTAGCCAACCAGCTTAACTATGTCCTAAATTTTTTCTGTAGCAACTAATGTAACAAATTGAATGTGAGACAGTAGAGAAGGTGATTTTTATTTTAAACAAAACTGATTTCACTCAGTTATTTTTATCCTTTCATACTCAATTTTCATACTCACAAGCCACAGGATGTGTACATCCATCCAGTTAGTCTGGCCAAAGTTTCTTGTGTGTAACCCAGAAGAAAATGGGATGGTTGCTCTCAAGTCCTTCTCATGTATCCTGGGTTACCATGTGTCCTGGTTTCAGCTGGGATAGAGTTAATTTTCTTCTTACAGTACAGTGTGCCTAGTTGCTGGGTGAGCTTAAAGCAGAACACCATAACTGATAATAAGCAAGTGGTTTTCAGACATGCCTTTGGTACCTACGCACTAGGATATGAAAAAATTAGATGTTCTTACCTCTTCACCCAATCTCATCTGTTGTGAGTCAGTGGGCAACCTTGACAATGTACTTATTTTTTGTCTTGTTTGTCCGTGATTCTTAACACTCCAGCTCTGCTCTTCATCTTCCTTCCATGTTTTCTCAATGGCTTCAGTCTGTCTTTGTTTTCCTGATCTTGAGAAATGTTTCTACCATGTGCTTTGATCTTGATGACCTGCTTCTCTAGGTGCTATTGATACATACCATTTCCCTAACCTTTCTTCAGCCATTTCTTCTTGTGCTTTCACAAAATTATGTTCACACTTTATTCATACAATTGTTAATATTCCTAATGAAAATTCCTATACTCTCAAACAGCCTCTAGAGGATACACCAAACCACACTTTTTATGAGTAAGGGACTCCTTCTCCTGCAGCATATGGACTCATCACATCTAAGGAAGAAATCTAGTCAACTACTTTTAAACCAGGAAGATTCATGTCCACAAAAAATATTTTCTTAGTCTAGGTTATATCTGATATACATATTCATACCATTCCCTCTGATTCTGAGTTTTGTAGAGCTTAAAGAAAGACCAGTCACAGGTTTTCACAGTTCCTTCCAATAAAGGTACATTGCATAAGGTCTGGGTGACTTTAGAGGACCAAAGCTGGTTTTGACAGTCCAAAGAACTACTGGTAGAAGTAGTCTAGTAGGACATTAGAGCTGAGGCTGAATTCCATCTGAAACTTCATCCCAAATATTTTGGACTGTGTCTTTAAAGCAACTAGAACCATCTGTAAGCTGTGTAAGTGCTAATTTAGCAGCAATTCAGACTGCTAGAGTCTAGATTACTAGTCTCTGTTCTGAGGACATCTGTTTTTCTTGTTCCATCAAATAGTTCATAGTGAGTCCTAAAAATTATCTTAAGTATTTTCACTCATGAGCCAGATTACCATAACAGAGCAGACAAAATCTGCTATTATTCATTAATGGAACCACTCTTTCAACCAATCACTAATAAATTGTTCATTACACCATCTAACAGTGAGTATTTCATTTCTAGATTCAATTAATTCAGCAAAGAATAAATAACAACCATTTATGGCAAATCCTCCTTTTGTTTTCATTGTAAAGACAGTAAAAAAGTGAGACCTGCCCTACATTTATCTCACTAGTAGTATCATAGTTCATTGTTAGTCAGAATGAATCTTTACTGATATAAAGACTTAATTCAGAGATGAGACACTGTGCTGTATACCTCAGGGTCCGAAGAGAAAAGTAATTATAGAATGCAATCAGTTCACAAATCACCTGACACACTTGGTTCCGGAAGATTCAAAGGAAAATTATTTTTGCCTCAGATTTTCAAAATGGACTGCTGGTTGTAAATGGCAATGTATGATACTAATTCAGTGATTTATTCAAATATTCCTGGAGCTTATTCACTACAGATGCAAATTAGATTGACACATGCTTCAGTAGAATTTCCTTAACTGAAACACTGAACAGCCACACTGAGTCCAGTCATGTATTTCCTGTGAGTCCTGAGGGATGGCATCAGACAAGACCCTCAGACTTGTTCAAAAAATGCCATGTGGAGCAAATGATAAGCCACTTACCAAGTTTAGGATTCAGTCATAAGAATAAAAAGCTACATGTACAGTAAAAGTGGCTCTTACAGATGGTTTTTATTCATGACTTCCATAACTTGACTAGCTTCTCCACAGTTCGGAGTCTTATCATCTGAATTACAGGTGGAGATAGAGCTTACAGGCAAGCTAACGAGCTTTTGGTTGCTCTCATCTGTATGCCAAAAGAGCTCATGCAAGAGACTGGCAAGATGCAGACTAAGCACAAGGGGCATTTTCTTACTCCTTTGCCATAGCCATATGTCCTGAAGGAGAACATGACTGCTAAAGATCTTAAAGACATGCAGTCACTACAAAAGCAATTTTGTAGTCATACTTAGCTCCCTTTAAATGTTGCCCTCCTAAGAGGCAATTAAAGTAGTTCATTAAGAAATTCAGGTCTTTTGGTGGCGGTAGTTTTATTAATAGATGCTGCTTCATGCATCTTGGAAAACTGAAATCAGACTTGCCTGCTTTGCTTCCTCAGGCTCTAGTAACACCTTATTGCTGTAAAAGAGCGCTGTAAAAGAACATAAAAGCAAAGAGAAATAACAAAAACTTTCTTGTATGAAAGTGCTCTTGTCATAAAGCCTTTGTAGTAGATTAAGTTTTGAGAAATCCATTGCTGCTTTTTGTTGTTGTTTTCTTTTCCTCTCTGTTCGTTCCTTGGGCTGCTTAAGGGCTCTGGGGATCCTCTGCATGTTCTCTGCCTGGGGTGGACTTTTATCCACAGAATCAATTTTTAAGACAGTAGTATCAGGGTCATTTTCTGTTCTGCCATTTCTTGGAAATCACCCAAATACATCTATAAGATTGTTGATTTCCATAGTGTTACAGTTGTGTGAGGTGAACAAAAAACACTGTGGTTTTCAATATTACAGCTGTGACAACTTAGTACTATTTTGTTTCTCACAAGGGGAATATGATTCTCTCAGGTTTTCTTTGTAACAAATGTCTGTGTGAACCAGCAATAAAATTTCAGCTGTTCCTAATCAGACAGGACTTCCTTCATTCTTGACCCAAATTTTCCAGACCCACAAAACTACTATTTTTCTCTGTTGTTGCAAGTAACAAACATTTGAGGTGTTAATTTCAAATCCTTAAAAAAATAATGCCTGTATCATGAGTCATGGAATAACATGTCTCACTGCAAACAAGAAAAAAACCTTTACATTGAAGACGAGATTTACCCCTTAAAGTATGATTGCTTGAACTCTGTATTGGAGACCTAGCTAGTATTAGAGAAAAGCACAAAGAGGCACTAGTTAATGTGGGCAGGGGGAATCAGCGCCTGATCTTGCTTTCAGGAAAAATGTCCAAAGTCAACATGAGTTTCTTGCAGCAAGCATATAGTATTGGTCCACATAAAATTACAGCACCCAATCCTCCACCATTTTCTTTACTGTTCATACCAAGCCTCCACCAATGGTTTCCCACCTTCCTCCTTCTTCTAACACCATCATATCTATTTTGTAAGATTGATTCCAAACTATTTTTATTGCAGTATCACAAACCTGCTTTCTGCAACACTTAAGTATTTAATAGTGTGATATTAGTTTAACAATGTTAGCTACATTACATATTTTAATTCCTGCATACTCTGGTTGTATAAGCAAAAAGGTAAAGGGTGCAAACTTTCAGCCTCTTTGCTTTACAAGAGTTTTCAAATTTGGTGACGGGTACACTGGAAGTCTGTGGCACCCACTTTTTGTTCCTCATCAGTAAATTCCCTGTTTAAACTTGTCATGCACCTCCTAACACACTTTACATTGGATGGTTCTTGGTTTTACATTAATCTTATTGTAATAATATGGCACACAGAACTGCTCTTCTTACTTCACCTTCTGAATCACTTTAAGTAGTAGTCCTGGTTATCAAGACAGCAAATCCATGTGAATACCCATTTATTCATGGAAATGGATCTGCTAATTACTATGCTTCCAAAGGTGCTTCTTTGATTGTGCTCTTCAGTTTGCCTTTTTTATACAGAAAAGTATTTGATTTTTCAAAGTAGACATAAATATGAATAGCTTCTGTTTATTACCACCTGGCCTAATTTCCTCATAACACTACCCAAGTTACAAGAAACAGCAAATAGAGGGTGGAGTGGTTGTAGAATAAAACACTAAAGCCATAGTAATTTTGTTTTGTATCTATCAACAACATTTTGCTTAAGCATACAGGTCACTGGCTGCATTGTTTCCACTCCTTTTTTTTTTACTCATCCCATTTAATCAGCAATACAAATAACTATAGATTCAATCAGGTCCTTGATTATTGTTGATAGAAAGCTCTAAAAAAGTCACACCACCATGTAAAACAACGGCATGTCTTACACCGCAAATATCAAAGTCATGGTACTGTAGACACAAAATTTAGTCAGGAAAGACTTTAAAAAGACTTTAAAAAAGTTTTATCTGGTTTGCTCTATAGTAAAAACTTCTAAATTGTACTGCATCTAAACTAATAGTGTCAATTTTATAATTTGTAAACCAAACTTTTAAACACCCAACAATACCTAATTATAAATCTTATGTCCTTTGCTGGTTTCAGTTTTGGTAAGAGAGAGGAAAAGAGAGAAATCCACAGCTGTCCATCTAAGAACCGTTAAGGATACAGTAAGTTACCACTCCTAATAAATAATACAGATTTGCAAAATTGGTTCTCTGTACAGGGAACATGAGAAGACAGACAAGAGGCGGCTGTAGGCTCTTTTGGCCCTGTCCTCAGGCTGCCAGACATTTCACAGACAAAATCAGTAATTCTTAATGTCAAGGCATGGAAGAATGTAGTGACAACCACATCTCCGAAGGTTATTTTTTCATTAAAGATCTCTGGAGCATAAACTCTAACCACCCCCAGATTTAGAAGACTACTTCCTAGGCAAGCCACTTGAAAAGACAGCAAAGGCATTGTGTATGGCCATCGTAAATCTGTTCCCAGTGTTTAAATACACAGCAGATGCACTTTGTAGGCCATTCTACAGTTCTTGTTCACTTGTCATCCAGACCGCTGGAGATATGAAAAAATAGCTGGCTTCCTCCTGCCCATCTACACAGACTTGCACTACAAAAGAATCCAGGGTATGCAGAAGGATCCCCTCAGGTTTTATTCAGTTGGGATGTAGCCTGGACCCAGTGAAATGCTTTAAGGTTTCCCCATCTGGATGTACTCAGTGCCCTTCAAATCTATTCACTCACATCCTTTAAGTGATATCCTTCTCCAGCATCAGTCACACCTGCTTATTTGATGCTTGAAAGTTTTTTATCCATTAACCCTGTGTGTATGTGTATGTGTGTCTGTATGTTAAAAGCGTTTCTTTTCAGGTTGATACTCAAGAGACATTACAATCCAGTTTTACTACCAGCATACGTACTTCTTTTCTGTATGATAATAGGTGTATCATGTTATACTGAGCATAACAAAGAAGTTTTAAAATCAGACAAGTGATCTCCATTCCATCCTTTAAATGTTTCATCCCTTTCTTCCACCCCATGCTCACTACTGAGCCACATTAATCAAATAATTAAAAATTATACAAATACAGAACTAAGTGTCAATTAACCAGTTGTTTGCTGCTCCTTTTGCTTTAAGAGGTGTGCGGCCAATTCACATTTCTTTCACTGAATCTTAAGCAACATAGTAGCACCATAAAAATGTAAACTTTTCTTCACTGCTGGGAACATATATGTAATGAAAATCTGAAATGATTCAGGCCTGCGTGAGAAGTGTCTGACGTGGTGTATTTACTAACCCCTGTTTATCACAGGATTATGATTTTGAAGTCAAGGACTTAGGGAGAATGTAATTCCTCATATGTAAGTGTTAATAACAGGTTCTGGATGACATTCACAAATAATTGCATACTCTTACTATTTTAGATATTGCATCTTCAACAAACTTGTGCTGCGACTTTGAAATTATATGCTACCAGTAACAAAATCATTAGTTACTTTAACATATGCAGATAAACTGCATTAGCACTGTTATCTTTAAAAATGCCTGTATAATTAATTGCATTGGTTCTTACTTTCCTCTGTACCTCATGCTACATTACCAGTTGAGGTGTTCCCAAGCCCTTAGTTTTATGCAGCTCAGAGCAGAAGAATGAAATCAGTCCCCACACTCATGTTGAAAAGAGGTGGTACATAAGAAAAGACTTATATTTTCTCATCAAGTAATGTGGTTGTCTGTAGTGGGATGCTTACTTCTGCTTGCTCCTGCTGCTTGCTCCTGCCTGCTGGTGTGAATGCTTTCCTAGAAAGATGCAGAAGAAAGGAACAGATGTCTACAGAAGCAAATGCATGTTACATCTTGATTGTATTCATGGGAGAGTCCAGTTTAATCCTCTTAAATATTTCTGGACAAGATATTTGGTACACATTAGCTAATTACAGTGTAGATAAGTGTAGATAACAGCTCCTGTCTTTTTACTCTTTTTTTTAACATTAGCACTGTTCTGACTTTACTAGAAAATTGGAGGGTGACATTCCCCTGACATTTCTTGATTTATAGGGAAATAGTGTTTCTGTCCCATAAGTTTATATGAGCAGTTTTCAAAATTTGTTTAGGAAAGCTCAGAATTGTCTCCATGGAGAAGGATGCTCAGGCCTGAAGCAGGATGAAGAGATTAAAGAACCTGGATTTCCTTAACAGGACCATAGAAAAAATTAGGTTGGAAGGGACCTCTGAAGGTCACGTAGACCAATTACCTGCTCAAAGCAGAGCTAACTTCAGAGTTAGATGGGGTTGCTCAGGGACTTGTTCAGCTATGTTTTGAAAACCTCTGAAGATGGGAATTCCACACTATCTCTGGGCAGCTCATTCCAGGGCCTGGCCCCTTGCACCAGGAGCAAGTTGTTCTTTATATCCAGCCAGAATTTTCACTGCTGTATTTATGACTGCTGCCTCCTGTCCTGTTGCTGAGCACCTCTGAGAAGTGTTTGACTGGTTAAAACTACAGCATGCCCATCCACCTTGAAGAAAATGCTTACTGGGGTGTAGAGCACAAGTTTAGATATCATGTAATTAAAACAATGCATATACAGATGGCAAAAAAAGACCACACTTGTGAAGGAAAAGAGTAAGTGCCCTGTAAATCATGTTGAATTTACCTCACCTGTATCACATCCCAAGGCTGGAGTGACTCAGGTTCGTTGATTTCCTTTGTCAGAATTAAGGTGAAAACGACACCAGGGGAGTTCAAACAACAATCAACATTTATTCAACCAAGCTAACCTTGCCCAAGTACAAGTGAACTTATCAATATGAACCTTGCATCATGTCATTAAGCCACTATTTGGAAAGAGAAGGGAGCTGTAGAAAAAGCAGCAGGAAAAGGAACATGAAACTGTGTCAGTGAACTGTACAACACGTGCTAACCATACGTAAGCCTTACTTATTTGGGGATCAATTCAAAGAAAATAAGGAGATCCCTCCCATTGAGTCGCGAGGTTCAGAGCAGACCCCCTTGCTTTCTAGACTCCTTCTCAGAGGAGCCCAGGAGTGGCTGGATCCACTCCTAGTCCCAGACTTGGTCAACAGTTTATGTTTAAAAGGTTGAGATGTAGGGACTGTGGGAAAAAAGAGAGAGAGAGAGAGAGAGAGAGAGAGAGAGAGGAAGAAAGAGAGAAGAGAAGGATTTCACCAGTCCTGGGTCCAGTGTTGGTCCAGCCAGTCTAAAGATCCAGTTTTGGAGGGTGCGTGCTAAGAACTCGTCCTCCCTTCTTTTATACCGAAAGGGTCTGCCCCTGTAGGCGGGAGTTTGCCACCATTGAGCAAGCGCAGTGTGAGCTCAGGAGTGTTCCAGAAATGAGTCGGTGGTCTTGACATGCGCAGTTCACGTTCTTGGGATTCTCTGGAAATGGGTCAGTGGGCTTGGGAGGTCACCAGGGAGTTGCTTCTCTCTCCCTGCAGGCATGACTGCTATCTGGACTTTCCTTCAGGTGCATTCGCTGTGCTTCTTCTCATGGTCGCTTAAGATAAGGAATTGTGGCTTTGGAGAAGCGCGGTCCCACCCCCTGTGGTGCCTTCTCCAGCCACGTTTTCCTGTTCACACAACTCCAGTGCTTTTACAGAGGCCATCTTCTCCACCAAAGTTCTTTAATGAATGTCTGAGACATTGGCTATAATTTGTCAGAGTGTCACAGCCTGCCAAAAGCGACTCTTCATAATATAGTTGTTCCCACATATTTTGCATTTCCATTATGATCAGATAAATCAAGTTTTCAAGAAGCTGGTTACACTGCGATAGGCATATATTGGTATAAAAAATTTGACAACTCATCAGAGGCCTTATCTAAAGTACATGGATATCATGTGGCTAGATTATGTGATCTACCTCTGCCTCTGGTGAAATGACAGTCTTTAACCACATCCCTTTTGTGCTCAGTAAGCACCCCCTTTTTAACACTGTTTTTGGTTAGACAAGTTTTATTAACTATCATGCTAGAACACGTATTTCTGTGCACTTGCACTTAATGGAGGAGCCTTAAGAGAGCTGTGTTCCAGTCAAGCAAGTAACAGACATCCTCATAAGAGAGGCGCCCAATTTATTTACTTACAGCCTTGCTTCCTCTTCTGTTCTTTCAGTTTCCAACGTTCCCGTTGCTACATAGATCTCTATATAGGAAATAATACTGCAACACTGGCAGCAAAGCTCAAAATGAGACCTTATAGGAAGGAAAGGTGGTTTTATTTTACAGTAAAATTGATTTCACCCACACTGTCATATCCGCATACTCACAAGCACCAAGAAGTGTGTATCCAAGAGGCCTGTCAAGCATGAGATGCCACTAAGTGTGCAGCCAGGTGTCTTTCCAGGATTCAGACTTCCTCAGTGATGGAAAGGACAAGGTACGCAAACTATCGATCCTCAACATTTCTCCTAGGTCCCTTTTTAGGTGACTGGTGAAATGCTCATTTTGGACGTACCTTTTTTTTCCTCTTAGGAGATGATAATGGTTAGTCCCTTTATCTTGTCCCACCTCTCTGAATCACTGGGATTTACCAACCGTGTTTTGACTCCCAATCTGGGTGCCCTGCGAAGATGCACACAGGCTTCATGGGATCTTGATGATCTCCTAATCTAGGTGTCATCAACATATTCCATGCCTGCATCTTCTCTGCTGCTGTAGGTTGCCCTGGTGCTTCCACATCCAGACATTCCCACTAATACCAACCTAAACCTTTCTATTACATTTCTCCACATCTACCTAATCAAAGAGTCATTTGTCAAGACTTTTCAGCAGTGGTGTTAGTTCACACAGTTGCTGGCCCCAAACTTCTCCAGTATCGATATATATATGCATGCATGCATGCATGCTCATCTGTGCGTAACCTGCAGCGGTCCTAACGCTATTCACAAACCGCTGTGCAAATACTGTGTATGAGGTGGTGAGAAGGTGAAAACAACCTGCGAAGGGAGAGGGAGCAATAGCAAAAGCCCTGCTGCTGACAGCTGTGACCTAAATCCCCATTTGGCATTCCCTCCTCCCACTCAGGGTGGGTGTTGATGTTGCTACTTGGCCAGTCCATGTTACTTGTCTCCTCTGATTCATTAGTTGTCTAAACAAGAAAGATTTATTTTCTGTCTACCTGATATAAAAGATACCTTTGGATTCTCTGGAACCACAGGTAGAAAATTTCAAGGATCACCTTCCTCACTCCTTCTACAGTATACAACAACTATGTCTTAAAACCTATAATATTCAGATACTATCCTGTTGCAAAGACTGATGATTTCTGCAAGCAGTTAAGACTTCATTGCATGGTAAGTTTTTTTGTGGGTTAATTCTAAACATCTCCTAACAGCAGGAACTTATAATTTATTTTGCTTTCCTAATGAAAACAAATCCACTCCAGATCAAAAATTAATAGTAACAATTTGCCTCAGTATTTTTCAAACAATTTTCTTTCTGCAGTATCACTGCTGGGAGGCTGGTTAGCTTATTTCAGATTCATTTGATTCATTAAAAAGTCAAGCCAGAACTGTTTGAGGCAACTTTCTTGTATTTTTCAATATTGATTTAATTTCCACGGGCTATTATTTATTCTTCCCAATGATCACCTGATTTCAGATTATATAATTTTTGTGTCACTGTAGAAGAGAGTTAAAATAAAACTTTCACAAAAAAATTTGAAGTGAAATACTAGTTCTGCTTAGACAGAAGTACGTTTTACTCAATGAAACACTTGAATGAAAATCCTCCAGGTTTGTTTAAAACATGATAAATTTTTTTGTAACCACCTGTATTATAGGGTCTGCAGGGTGTAGAAAATAGTATAAAAGAGTAAACTAATCAACTCTGTGTCACGAGATGTGTGCCCAGATTACAAATTCATGTTAGAGCTGAAACTGTACACTGAAGTCTTGTTGATCATTGCTCAGTACAGGCCAAAAATATATGTTCACAGAAGTCTGTGAGAAAATGCATTTTAGAGCCATCCACTTACCTGTGAGATGTTCATGTGAATTTTTATTTTAAAAATATATAGTACATGGAAACATTTAAGATGTTTAAAATGCAAAGATAACCCACAGAGAAGAATGGAAGAAACTGTTGATCTGCAATTATAATGACCACTAAATACTATCACTTGAAGTTTGGGGTGAACATTAAAAATCTGCTTTCTTGAATTGAAACCTAAATGCTAGTTATATTTCTCCTTTGAATTAAGAAAGAAAGAAAAGATTTAACATACAGGTGCTGAGAATCTCCACATCAAGATTTACAACATGATCTTTATATTGCATATTAACTGTATATCAGAAATATATGTTGTCTGGCTGCTATGTGTTGGCTCCAGACTGTGGAAAAGTGCTCAGACTGACTACTCCAATAGTGTTATTAAATATAAACAGACTGAAAAGACTTATTTTTAGACTGTAGATTACAGAATTTCATTACATGAATAGTCAATATGTGTGGTAGTCTAGTTAAGTCTGGCACTTAAGAAGCATGGGAAAACCTTAACAGTCTTCATCTAGACACTTATGACCACAAGAATATTCAGTCACAGTAACAGGTTGTCATGGTTTAACCCCAGACAGCAACTAAGCACCACACAGCTGCTCACTCCCCACCCCATTTCTGTTACTGCATCTACCAACATAACAGGGAGCTGGAAGAGAAACCAAACCAGATGAACTTTTAAGTTCTTTTGAGAAATCAAACAGAAATAGCACACATCAAGCTAAGAACATTTATTTACTCTAAATTTAACTGAATTGTACTAATCAACATAAAAAACTAGAAGAAAAAAATGCTCTGCTCCAAGGGTCCAGCAAACATTAGCAAGGGATATAGTAAAAGTGAGTGCTAGTAGTGAATATCTGCAGTGAAATTTTAGATCATGCATATAGAGAGAAACATGTAAAAATCCACTATTTTAATTAAATTTAGTTAGGGGTTTTTAGTCCCCTTGTGTGAATGTTTGCTCCCAAGTTTGTTTTAGAAGGTATTTTTTTTTAATCTCCCCAGAAGAAAAAGATGAAGTTACAAAGGATAGTTATTTTGTGACAAATACACTACTATTAAACAGGTATCTCCTTCCTTCATTGATCAGTTCAATGCTGATGAGCAGTGTTTGTTCAATTTAACCTACACTGTTTCCACAAAGACATACGATGGATGAAATGGAGTGTATCACATTCCGCTAGGTGCATATATAGAATTCCTATACTTTGAATGGTTCAGCTGTGGAAGGCACCTATTGAAATGGTTGTGAAGATCTGCAGGCAAGTCTTTTATCCATTGTTCTGGTGCAATCTGGTTCCATTTGTTGTACAGTCTTCAGGAAGCCTGGCCCTGATGAGTCCCATTGGGCGGTGGGGAAATGGGGTTTATGTGACATCCAAACCTTTAAATATATTTAATGAATTCTCATAGAATTTTCAAAACAGAGTGGTATGAAATAACTGTATGAGTTATCACTTTACATTGTATTAATTCTATATAGGGGTTTTTTTCTTTTTCTTGCAGTGCTCAGCCTCTCAAACTGTATTTTCCTTGTGTTGCCCTTATTTTGTGAATTCCTTTTAAGGTTGTGTCGCAAGTGCAGCTGTGTATAAAGTAATCGAGGCTTTTATGCAAGCATATGCTTTAGGCGGTTGCTGGTTTTATGAAGGCGGATGTGTTAAAGTGTGAGTTTAAGTGCACCTAGTAATCCACAGGTTGCTATTTCTTTTTATGTTCATCATCCTACCAGAAGCTTACTAGATAAATATCACTACAAAAGCAGCCTAATTTGTGTCCTTAGATCATCACAGCTGAGACCACTAAAATACAGTAAATCATTCCACCAAGTCATGTACATACTCTGCCTTCAGTATCGTCAACACAGAACAGAGTAAAACTTTCTTTTTACACAACCCATGCATAAGAACTAGCAAATGCATCTAAACTGGAAGTGACATGACTGTAATTAAAGCAAAAAATGTAATTAAGATATTATACATAAAAAGTGAATGAACAACAAATGAAAATAATAAATACAAACTAAAAGTTATGTAAATACTATGGATAATCGAAACAGAATGAAGCATTATGCTCATTATGTAAATTTAAAATAGCCTGTAATATTTGCTAATTAATCCAACATTACTGGAAGCAAAACTGTACAAGATTATCTACATCGTATTTTCCATCTTGTATGGAAATAAACTTGGCTTCCTTAAAAAACAGATCAGCATTTCATAATTTTTTTCTCTCCTCTCAGTACTAAATCTTTGAAAGAACAGAGTTTTCCTACCATCTTCTTCAAAAGCTATTAAGTTGGGATGCCATGCCTTTTTTCCCAAGATTTCTCGCAGTGGCATTTTCCTCCTGCTGTGTACTTTTTAGATTATTCTTTGGTTCCCCTGGAAAGCTTTAAAGCGCATTACACAGACAGCACATGAGTCTCAAATGCTTCTGGACCTCCTTTAAAGCAAAAGTTCTCAGGATGGAAATGAATGTCATGTATTTGCAAATTAAGCTGCTCATCCAGCTTCTCATGTTTCAAAGTCCATATAAAGGAAATAATGAAGAAAAGGTATATTTTTGAGTACGTATATTCCTTGTCTGTCATAGAGATTTCCTCTACCTACATGGAAATTATGAAGGGAAAAAATTGCTATACTTTGTCTACCGAAAGGTTGAGGACTACTGCCTTCATGTATGTGAAAGGGAGGAGGGAAGATGCAAGAGTGGGAGGAGAAGGGTTTAAATTTCTGCAATAGTAGTATGATTCATTTGGTATTCTCTCTTCCGGTGACCAAAGCAAGTCTGTGAAGAAGGGTCTCATCTTACATGACAGAAAGTCGTATCAGTTTTAAAGGAATGTCAGGTTAGTATCTGTGACTCTTCTCTCCAAGCACATTTATTAGACTCTTTTTCCCCTTCAGTAGTTTATCATTCCATGACACATAGTAATAGATCATTTACTTACAAAAGGGATGTAACTGCACTGGTAAAAATGAAGCCTTTTCTTGATAGGAAGAAAAATGTAATCATCAACTGAGACTGATCTATGAAAAAAATAATTAATTTTGCCACAAAAACTTCCCCATCAAACCTCTAAAACCTGTTAGTTTTTGGATTTTGCTCAAATTGAAGTACTGATTTAATTTATTTTAAACACAGTTTTTTCATTACTTTTTACATATGTTTCAATTCTAAGCAGATTCAGTGTAAGCCTGCTCCTAGAAGATAAATACCTTGATCAGAAGCCACTCTCTGAGAGCAGAAGGTAGCAATATCTGATAGATTTTAAGTTTTAGTTTGGTAGTAGTTGGAGCATTTCCCTTAAAAGCTGAGCTTTATTCACCACTTGCTGCTGTATGCAAAGATTCACTTTAAAAAAGGCAAATTTTAATGTAGATCACCTAAATTTGAAGCTTATTGCTGTTTTACTTAAATTGTTAAAATACAGATATTTGGTTTCTGTAGGCATGACACTTCATAAATGTTGCAACCATGTCATTCAGTAAACAGACTGGAAGGATGTTTCTCTTAATTTTAAATAATTTCTGTACCCGCTTTATACAACTTGCTTGGAAAAGACAAATTGGCTGGGGACCCAATTAAAGTTACCCCTTAATAAAGTCCCCTTACTTATTCCCTTAAAGCAGAGTTAAAGCAGAACTGGCTGACTGATCCCAACATTTAAAGGTGTTGGTTGAAAATTAGGCTCAGAGGCAAGATGTCACTCCTCCTTCAAATTCAGATCAAGCAGATCTTCCCACTTGGATTCTGAGGGTCCTTGATTCTACCAACAAGGCGAGGTCTCTGATTCTTCAGCAGTTAAGGTTGATTCTTCTTAGGCTGGGAGGATGTCGGAAAAGAAAAGCTTTTTATAACTGGAGGGAACCTCATTCCCACCCAAAGCATCCCAATAGCCTTCAAAGGTCGCGGAAAAGTTTAGCCATTCTGTTCCCAGAAAAACTAGGTAGCACTTAAAGCATTCCAAAATTCTAGTAAGTTTATGTACAGCACTTTTTTATTTTTTTTTAAACATTGGAAAATTAAAAGACAGTTTGCAGGATATTAATTACGTTAAGTTGCATTTTGATTTCAGAATATGATGGCCTCCAGTCAAACTCTTCTTGACTTTTAAGGTACAGGAAGCCAAATGAAGAGTGTTTTATGGCTGTCTTTGTGCATTAAAGTTTTTTTGTCTTACAATGTTGTAACAGAAAAAGTCATATCATATCACAACTACACTTGCCAAGCTCTAATGAAAGGCTTGCCAGCCTAATGGAAGCTAAAAGCTAGGAGCACCGAGGACAGTCCACCAAGTCCATCACCACTGTGTAAAGAACTTGTAACCAGTGCTTTTTTTCAGCAGGGATTTTTGAAGTGTTTCCCCACCCTCTTTTTTGTTTCCTTGTTCCACAGATGACAAGGACACAATTTTAAAGGAATCCTTTTGAAGGAACTACTCTTCCATCCCAAGAAATAATGCTGGCTCTCTTCCATAAAGAAGACAATTTAGCGCAAAATGCGGTCTTTGGTTTTGCTTTTGTCAACATCTGAGGGCCTCTATTACTTACAAACACTTTGCCTAGTCATGTGAAATGCTAGTTAGCTGTCAGGTAGCTGCACACTCTTGGGTTTCTCTGTACCAATAGGAGCACCTACACTTCCTCAGATAACCTGAATGAATATCATTTGGAGGTAGTGTAATGCAGAGCTCCAAGCTTGTGCTCAGGCAATCCACTGACTCACATAGTCAGGCTGAAGCAGGTCAGATCCAAAGCTGCAAGGGTTACACAGTTAGGTTTGCCCTGCCATGCCTACAGGCAAGTCAGGCAGGAGTTGTTAGCAATTCAGAAGAAAGAACAAATGGCCTTGATGGGCAGTCAATCTCAAAGGTTTTTCAATCAACTGAACACTCTCCCATGCCCACTCAGGGGCCATCACAGCTGTGATGGGCATGGGATGGGAATGCATGATCATGCATTTCCCCTTCCAGGCATGAAAATGCAGTCTCCTTTCATGGCCAATTCCCAGTACCCACAGAGAACTAGGAAGAGTGGTTAGCTCTTGAAAGAGCACTTGATGATCCTGCTCTGGGAAGGTTTTCCAAAGTAATGGCTCTCTGGAACCTCCCTTTGTTCCTAGGAGAAGAAGACATCAACAACTACCCTGGCGCAGCCCAGGATTAACAGTAGTTAATATTCCCCTTTTAAGTTGCCCTCCCTCTAACAGCATAAAGGAACTACACTGTAAGTAGTGTGTGTAGGACTGAATGCAGTCCTTGCTCCTGGGTGCAGATATCCCTCCAGAAATTACTCTTTGTTGATTTCACATTTGGTCTGATGACTTCAGGAACAAGACAACACCTGGTTGGACTCAAACAGTATTTCATTCAAGAAACAGCCACATCACATTTTTGTTCTGTGACCCACAAACTGAGAGACAAGCCCTGCAGTAAATCTGGAAGGCTTATAAGTGAGGGTGGTAACTGCAGTTACTGGCAGTGCACATTTTGGTCTGGCTCTCTGGATGCTCAGATGCAACTGAACTTTGAAGAAGAGTGTATCTGGAATTGGTTCTTACAGAAAACAATGTAATTGCAACAGGCTTGTAATTTAGCTTCAGTGTTTCTGTAAAGGCAGTATGGGTAATGCACAAGATAAAACAGACCATGTAGGTTGTGCTAAAAAATATGTTAAGGAGGAAAAGGATGTTGTCAACCTCTACAAGTGCGTGACTAAACAAAGCAAATACCCTTGAAGCATTGGCTGTTTTAAAGCAGCAGATCCCATCTTTGCTGCCTGTGAAACATACATTAGTCATTGCAAATAGGCAAAATGAAAGGCAGTAAAAACGAAGCTTGAGTTGTTTGGACCCTGTCGTATGCCTTATATCACGCATGGGATCTCCCAAGAGAAAAATTTGAGGAGGTAAAGAACTTCGAAAAAGAAATACAGAAACTGAAGGAGGATGAAATTCCCAAATTAACAGAACAAAACACTACCTTAATCGAAAGAGAGGAATACCTTAGATCTTGTTTACAAACTAAACAACTAGAGTTAGATGTTGGAAAAGTGCAAGATTAGAAACAAGAAGGTTTAGAAAATGATCTAGAAAAAGCTAGAAGAGCAGCTCGGTTTCCAGCAGAGCAATGTAAAGTCATCCAAACAATGCATCATTGCAATGCAATCATTGAAGATCTAACAGAAAACATTTCTTTGCATGACCAGTTCATAGCTGTTGTGAGGGCAGAAGACATTCCTGTTATTTTCCTAACCCCTGAAACTTCTTGCCCAGGAATTTATTCTGAAACTTGGGAACTCTGTCCCAAAGACTCACTACCATGAGCTGCTTCCAGCCCTGAGCTGGAGGTACTCCATCCCATTAACCCTACAGTAACCTGCAAGGTTAAAAGGACAGGAAGTAAGAGGAACAACAGTTCAGGAAAAGTAGGGGAAACAGTCCAACAGAAGCCACATGAGGCTAACTCCATTGTAGACCAGTTAGGTTCTTTACATACAAATACTCTAACCGACTTGGGCACTCAAGTGTGGAGCATGTATCCACACTTAAATAGAGAAGATGTAAGCCAGCTGACTCATGGAAGTCTGTCTAATACAAATGCACGTATGTTTAGGGAAGATTTAAGCATTTTAGTCAATCCATACACAAACTTTTAACAGGTAGATAAGAGGTTTTAGCCCCATTTTTCCCAGGGAAGTCTTAATACTCATTTGAGAGTGACTGCACTGTTGCAGGATGCTGGGACCATCAGGAGGCCCAGTCAGTTGCAAGGGAAGATATTGCAAGGGAAGATATCCTGTGAGCCCATTCAAACTGTGATTCGTTTTAAGCATGGCCCTCACTCTGCTTCAGGCAGAATGGGAGAAAACCTCACAACCCCCAAATTTCAGTGTTTCTTCATGGACTAGTCTAACCTTTAGCCAGAGGTGACCACCTTTTAATCAAAGCCACTTGGAATAAAGAAAACCAAGGCCATCCAGAGGTGCAATGCAACTCATTGCCTACTCACAATCCCTGCCCAAAACTTCCTGAATTCATGCTAGATCCATTCAGAAATCAACTCTGGAAGGAACTAAATGATCTTTGAGAAGATACGACATAATCAACCATAATCAAATCTACTGATACTTTTATAGAGGCTCTGTGGATAGAGCTGCAAAGATAGAAGCAGGGACTACAGCAACTTCTCTGTCCCCCCAGTGAATCGATATCAAGGTCTGCAAAGTGAGTTTGGCCAACTCAACCGTGAGTCCTAGACAAGGTCTACAGGTTCTGCTAGGGAGGCCCAGGTTCCTGTGGGCTGGCACCAGAGATCCTTGCACCTTTGCCAGTGGATTCCTGGGGACAACCCTCAGTTGAAATGGTCACTGGGAACTCAGAAAAAGTTGCCCCAATTATTAACAGACACAAGAGCATCCATGAACATTCTCAAGATGTCTATGGTAAACTCAGGCAGAAAAACCGAGTGCAGGTCACTCTAAGTATTTAGGGTGGAGCCCACCAGCATGCCCCAGCTTGGGAAAACATCCCCTTACAACTAGGGTAATTAAAGGGAGTAATGCACAGTGCAGTTAGGAAGAGCCCAGAAGGAGGAATTTTAAGTGTACCATTTCTAAAGGAAAATTGTCCTCCAGTGGATTTGGCAAAGAAAAATTTACAACATTTTGAGGGAAGACCCTCAGTCATTTCTGCTGTGCATAGTTGGGCTGCTCTCAAGGTACCAGACCATGACTGATGGTGCTCAGGCAGGAAATGCATGAAAGCTTGGGCACAGAATGAGACCAAATCTGGTAGGATTGAAGCAGATATAATGATCTTGAAAATGAAGGTGTTCTCACAGAGATGCTGTCTATCCATAATGCTCCCCTGCGGCCTGTGAGCAAACCAGATCAGACTTGGAGGCTTACAGAGGACTAGAGAGCCTTGAATGCTGGTACAACCCCAGAAGCACTTGTGATTGCCAAATACAAGGAAGTTGTGACAGCAGCTGCACCAGGGTCATGGTGATACAGTGTGACAGATGTGGTCAATGGTTGTCTTCTGTACCACTGAATCAAGCTTCCTGGTACAAATCTGCTTCTTCCTTTTTGGGAACTCACTTTACTTTCACTTGGACCCCCAAAGTTAACACTCGTCCCCCACTATTTATCACACGCACGTATCACGTATGCCAGAAAAATTGTAACCAGAGTCCAGAAAGCATGTGATCATAAGTGGATGACATTTTAATCCACTCTCCCACCCAGGAGAGAAAAAAAAGAAGTCATGGAAGAAGTACTGCCTTTCCTAATTGAAACAGGACTTAAACCCAGTAGGTAAAAGGCCCACCTAGTTCAAAACCAAGTCAAATACTTATAGATGTCCTTGGATAAAAATGGCTCAATCCCTGCATGTTCAGATTGGGAACACTGTAAAATTCCAGCCCCAAACAATGCTCACCCATTACGGTACTTTTTAAGCTTAATTAATTTTCCCCAAGACTTTATCAAATCCTTTGCAAAAAACCACAAGCCTCTGTATTGGCTACTCAAGAAAAAATGTAAATGGATGTGAGGAAAGGAACAGTGTGAAGCACTCAAAAAGATTTACAGAGGGCCACTGCATTAGCCCACCCAAGCCCTTTCTCCTCCCTTTCACTTTCAGTTAGCTGGTTACCCTGAAAGCACAGGAGCCACCCTTTTTCTAATTCAAACTGGGAAACCAAGGGTTATTGCATATGCATCCAGACTTCTGGATGTAAGTGAAAAGAAGTTCAGCCCACACAAAAGGGTTTGCCTTGCCCTAGTATGGAGCCTGAAGAACCGGGATTATGTAACTGGAAGGTCCAAAGGGATTATGCAAACTGCACACTTCTCTCAGATAACTTCAGGTAAAGTGAAGGACAGTCAAGTTAGCAACCCCAGAATTGCACAGGGGACTCCAGCTTTAGTAAATCAGGGTGTCAGCTTCAAAGCTGCACCCCAAGAACCTGTAGCCCCATATGAGCTGTTGGTGGAGAGAGAAGTTTGCGCTTTTCCCTTCCCCAATGTAGAGAAAGTCTCTGGCCTGGAAAATGCAGTGAATCACAAGAGGAAGCTCTAATAAAGGGGTTTTCCACCTTCTACACAAATGGGTCCTCCTTTTATGACAAAGCTATTACCAAAACAGGATACAAAGCAGTTATGTGCTAGATGGTAGAGTACTGCCTGGTCCAGCATGTCCTCAATCTGCATAAACTTCAGAGCTGCAGGCAGTGCTGGAGGTTTTGAGATCTGAGTAGCCAAATGTTCTTCTGGCAGTTTATATGGACCCAGACTGGACTACATCTGGCAACAGTCTGGCCTTCTGTTTGGTTAGCAAGAAATCTAGTCTTCAGATGGCAAACCAGCAGCACGCAATGCTAAATGGCAACAAACACCTAATATAACCTAGAATACAAAAGGAGTAATCCGGATCACACACACTCCTGCCCATAGTGAACAGCAAATGGCAGCAGCATACTGTAATAACCAATACGGCTGATAACATGCCAAGCAAACTGTATACAAGTCTGAGCCCAGCACAGAGCACAATCCCAGTTGCAGCTGTCATAACTCAGGCTCAGGGCAGAACTGGAAGAGTCATCTCAGATTTAAATACCTTCCAGGAGGGATATGCAGAGATTAAAGTATTGGCTGAAGCAGGAAAAGATCAATCAGGTCCATTCACCACAGTGTGGGAAAGCAATAGCTACTGGGCTGCAGATGCAGAAGACAGTAAGCACTGGATTGTGTCTCAGAATATGCAACACCTAATCCAATTCATACATTAGCAAGGCCATAGAGCTAAGGCACACACTCTGAGCAGAGTGAAGGACACTGGCTGGTGGCTTAATAGGAAGAAGGATGTAGATCACTGGTGTGAGAACCACCTTTCTTTGTGCACAACCAATGCAGATTATGCTGGTGTAAATGCCCCAATCCCGCAGCAATGTATTAAATGCCCACGAGTATGACTGCAGATTGACTTTGTGGGACATCTGTCAGTGACAGCTCAAAACAACAAATACATCTTGGTAGCATTAGATCTTTTCAGAAAAAACAACACTGCAGCCATGACAGCAAAGTTGTGACTTAAAATCTTTTCATGATGGGGTATGCCCCATTGCATAGATTCTGATCTCGACAGCTGCTCCATCTGAACAGTTAGGCACGAGCTCTGCCAAGCCCTAGGAATAAAGCGGAGGTTCCACACTGCATGGCACCCCACATCTTCACATTTACTGGAACACATAAACCACACAGTTAACAAAGCTTTAAGAAAATGGTGCAAAGCTAATGGCAAGAATTGGGATGAGAAACTCTGCGTTATTTTCATGGCATTGTGCGGATCTAAAGCAACTGATGGTTATGCTCCCTTCCAAGTTATGACACAGTGGCAAATGAGAATGCTTGAGTCCTGCTGGTTTGGGGTAGAGCTACCCAGCCCTTGGGAACACACAGTAGTTACAGACAAGTGGGTAGAAGCATTAGTGGAAGAAATAGCCAAGGCTCACCAAGATGTATGAAGACAACTGGGGAGAGCCCAAGTGGATATGGACAAAATGTTGAAGTGTGATAGCAAACCAGTCACATGGGGTGTAGACCAGCTAGTAACGTACAGGAAATTCCCTGTGAACAAATATTCTCTGATACATCAGTGGGATGGACCAGGCAATATTAAGGAAAAGGTTAGTCCTGCTGTTTATCAGGTTGAAATTTCACAGAGCAAGCATGGCAACCCACAAAGAAAATACTTCCATGCTTCTCAACTGAAGGAATAGAAAGCTGAACCTTCAGCTGCCACAGACAGGTGAATTCCCCGAGTGGACTTGAGTAACACTAATTCCATCCTTTCACGGTGTGGTAACAGGTGTTTGAACATAAACAGTTCCAAATGCTTTCGTTACAACTTTATCCTTTACCAGGGAGTGAGGGTGTGGAGGGGGTTGGCAGTAACATCCTTCTCTAGTTCAATTCTTCACAGGAAACGTGCAGTCATATCTATGCATCTGGTTGTTATATGCAATGAGAGCAATAACAGTCAAGACCATTCAATCTATTGATAAGCAACTGAGACCTGTGCCTCTAACAGTTTGGAGCTGGTAAATGAAGCAGTACCATGTTGGACTGTCATATGCAATGGTTCAATGGTCACAAAAGTGAAACATACCAAAGCTTCCCTGTTTTGCATACACTGAGATGGACCGAAAGCATCCAGCATCCCTCTGAAGATTTGCTATGCTTTTGTTATAGCACACATCCTTTAGCAGGTGATCAAAAGTGAATTATTGTGGCTTGCAGAATTACCCAGGGAAAAACCCAGATGCCAGCATCACCCGTCATGTTTATACTGGGACTTGTGAGGTGGTGCTGTTAGCTACTGCCTAGGCTCCAAGTTCTCCAGGGTCTCAAGTCTTAAAAGAGCCAATGAAATGAACTGTACCTGGGTTTGATCAACCCTACCAGTCTGAAGATCATGCAAATCGTTGCAGTATGAACTCCCCACAATTGGACAATTAAAGGCAGAGATTTGAGTAAGAAAGTTCCTGGACTGGCTCATCCCACTGAGTGGAACTACATCCAGTGAAGCTATGTCAGTTAACCACTTCAAAAACTTTGGGAAAGTGTCATTTAATGTTAGGGAGGATCTGGTAGGGAATTATACATTGGTTTGGGGAAGAAAGAATCAACCAATCCATGTGTTTTATTCTTTCATCATTAATGAAACATCCCTCTGTGACTTAAAATATCCACTATTCATCCCCATGTACTTAAAACTAGATCAACCTACTAAAATCCTCAGAAACTCAAAAACTCCTCTTAAAGAAGTCCAGATGCAATTAGATGGCTTGAACATCTCCATAACCGTATCCCAGTGTGCTTCCTACTTGAAAATAAGCCAACAGGGATGGATGAGATGGACCAACCCAGAGCATTCAGAAGCACCCAAATCCAAGTTTAAAAGAGGTTGGAAGGTCTAGCTAGGTCCTAATGGAGGTTTGTCTCCTATTAATGCTGCAGAATTAAGTCATTGCTAATAAGGTTTCTTATGCTACCAAAAAGTAGGAAAACTGGATGCACCCCATGACAATTCTGTTCACCAACTGGGCACTAGACAGCAAGACATCAGTAAAAATCGTTCAACGTGGGAAAATATTATAGAAAATTATGAATAACTCATGCTTACGAGTATTCAGTATCTTGAATCAGGCTATAGCATATATGCAAGCAGACTATAATCATTGGCATGATTAGACAAGCTAGAATGGGTAACATTCTTACAGTGGTAGTATCATTGATCAAAACTCCACTAACCATGAATGAAATTTCTCTAATCGAATGCAGCAAATTGGTAAGTGCTACTTATCACCCACACATAAATCAACCGATTATTCATTATCCTAATTTCAGATGCTGACATACATATTGAATGTCCATCCTGTGATCCGCTTGGCTTTGCAAGCACAGTAGCATTTAGTAATGTATTCTAGGGAGATGGACCACTGATACAGAGAGAGAAACAGCTTTAAAACTGTGAATGTTGAAGGTTGTCACAAACGTGACTCTTGGATCAAAGGTTAAAGAGTCATAATCCTTGTTTGTCGCCACAGCCCACTGATTCTTCCTCCTGTACATTTGATTTAGTCAGGAATAACTCCTCTATTGTTTACGCTGGTACAGGTCATTTGTGTGTCAGAACTGCTTGTACTTATGTTTTTACTTCTCTGGACAAGCTCAAGAACTGGGCCCATGTGAACCTCAGGAGGTTCAACAAGGTCAAGTGCAAGGTCCTGCACCTGGGTCGGGGCAAACCCCGGGATCAATACAGGCTGAGGGATTAAGGGATTGAGAGCAGCCCTGGGGAGAAGGACTTGGGGGTACCGGTGGATGAAAAACTGGACATGACCCGGCAACGTGTGCTGGCAGCCCAGAAAGCCAACCGTATCATGGGCTGCATCAAAAGATGTATGGCGAACAGGTCGAGGAAGGCGACTCTGTCCCTCTGCTCTGGTGAGACCTCACCAACGGTACTGCGTCCAGCTCTGGAGTTCTCAGCACAGGAAAGACATGGACCTGTTGGAGCAGGTCTGGAGGAGGGCCACAAAAACGGTCAGAGGGATGGAACATCTCTCCTACGAAGAAAGGCTGAGAGAGTTTGTGTTGTTCAGCCTGGAGAAGAGAAGGCTCTGTGGAGACCTCACTGTAACCTTTCAGTACTTAAGGGGGGCTTACAAGAAAGATGGGGACAGACTTTTTAGTATGGCCTGTTACAACAGGACAAGGAGTAATGGTTTTAAACTAAAAGAGGATAGATTCAGACTAGATATAAGGAAAGAATTCTTTATGGTGAGGGTGTGAAACACTAGAACAAGTTGCCCAGAGAGGTGGTAGATGCCCCATCGCTGGAAACATTCAAGGTCAGGTTGGATGGGGCTCTGAGCAACCTAATCTAGTTGAAGATGTTCCTGCTCGTTGCAGGGTGGTTGGACTAGATCCCTAGACTAAAGGTCCCCTCCAACCCAAACTATTCTATGATCCTATGATTCTTTTAATTTCAGGAAAATTCAACCAACGGTTGCTTATCTCAACAGCTGCCTTGTAGTAGTATCTCAGTGATATACATGTGTTGTGGATTTTATAACCCTGATTGGACAGTATAGCATTATTAAGTTGTACCCTCATCTTTACCAATCTTTATCCCCCATTTCATGCTTTCTCACTCTCTCTTTCCCTAATGCTTTCGGAAATATCTCTCTTTAGTTAATCACTCCTGTCCTACGTTTCTTTAAATTGTAAACGGACAATCCCCCTGATTCTGGGGAACCCCCTTGCCAGAGGAATTACTGGGGATACGGTCCCTCTTTGATGAAATTGAGAGTTGTGAAATTAACAAAGCGCTGACTAAAGATATGATTCTTTGTCCTCCTGTTTTGCCAGTAACGATTTTAAGAGAAACATGTATGCCTGTACATTCATGTTCCTGTTATTTTCTGTCAAAGACTCTGAATGTATGAATGACGTCATCCGTGAGTGTGAACTGGGTATTTGGATCTCACCCTGTGTATTTGCTACTGTTGAACTAAGAAATCCCGAATGTGTACCCATCCTTTGAACCAAATCCTCCTTTCCCCAAATCAATTTCATTTCTTGGACTCTGAATGTACACGGGGCTCTTAGCCACATGCAAAAGCCTACACATAACAGTAGTTTACAGCTCCCTTAATCAATGGAAGTTTGTCTTACGATGTTGTAACAGCAACAGTTGTATCATGTCACAATACACCTGCCAAGCTCTACTTCAAAGAAAGTAGCCATTTGATTTGTTAAGGCAGACCAGGCCTCAACTGTTCACCTGTTTTCATTGTTAAACAAATCACTTAATTTATCAGAGGAGAACATAATCTTACTTATTGATGTTTCCCATTTTGTTGTCAGTCTGAATCTATTCATGGCTTTTGAAAGTCTATGCTTGAATGATGTACCAAACTGATGGACTAGGATGTGATGACACTGTATCGTATTTTCATCAGAACGTCTACAGGTGATTTTACTTTTTTCTCTCCTATGATGCAGGGCTTACACACAGTTTCATCGGAAAATTTCTGGTATGGCTTACTGAATTTCCTCCTTGTGTTCAACTCCATCTCGATCGTGCATATTTCATTAATTAGAAAGCTCTCTCCATGACAAAGTTAAGATGCTTGCTGCTTCTCTTCTAGATGTCCTGAGATTTACCACTAGGGCTTCAGAAGATGACACTTATCTGTGGCCTGGCAATTGCTGAACAACTGTCTTGACTACTTGCAGGTTTTCCATCAACTGCCCTCTTGGGTATTGTCTGTCAGCCTACTGGAAGCCAAAAGCTGGGAGGACCCAGGACAGCCCATCGAGACTGTGTAAAGAACTTGTAACCAGTGCTTTTGTTCAGCTGGGATTTTTGAAGTGTTCCCCCCACCCCCTTTTTAGTTTCCCTGTTCCAAAGAAAACAAGAACAACATGTTTTTAAAGGAATCCTTTAAGTTCTGAAGGAACCACTCCTTCTCCATCCCAGTAATGTTGCCTCTCTCGTGACAAAAAGACAACGTAGTGCAAAATGCAGTCTTTTGCTTTTCTTTCAGCGATCACGCTGTACTCAGCACACCCAAGAGCCTCTATTACTTACAAGCACTTTGGCTAGTCAGCTGAAACGCTAGTCAGCCTTCAGGCACCTGCACACTCTCGGGCTCCTCTGTACAAACACGACCACCAACACTTCCCCAGATCACCTGAACACTGAGGGCGGGAAGATGACCAGGGACACCGCAGAAACCCGCTGGAAAATGCTGGGCACGACGAAAACCCGTGAGGCGGCCAGCCAGGGCCCCGGGCCACAGGTAGGCCGCGGCCCCAAGGCCTGCCCAGGGAGGAGCCGCTGCTGGTGAGCGGCACCGCCGCCACGGACCGCTGCGGCCCGCCCGTGAGGCGGCGCCGGGCGCGCTGCGGAGAGCGGGCGGGGCGGAGCGAGGGCCGCCCGCCGCCCCAGGGCCGGGGAGGCCGCGTTCCGAGGCGGCCCGGCAGCACGGCCGCCCGCCGGAGGGCTCCGGGAGGGGCCCGCGGCACCGGTGAGCAGCGAGCAAGGGGCGAAGCAGCGGCAGCAGAGCGGCGGCCAGCTGCCGCGGCGACGCAGGCGCGCTGGGATCGGCGACGGCGGGCGGGGCGGGGCGGGGCGGGCCGGGGGAGCGCTTCCTCCGCTCCTGTCGCAGTTTGGGAGGCGCAGTGCGCCTGCGCGCCACCGGGTGGGGGGGGGGGGGTAGCGGGGGGGGGGAGGAGGGCGGGGCCCGGCCCTGTGTTTTGAACGGCTCGATGCGGGTGGCTCACTATTTGGCAGGAAGGTGAGGAGGCCTCTATCCTGGCGGCGGAGCTCGCGTAGGGAGAGGGGGATCCAAATGTGGCAGAGGCGAGCAGGAGGCAGCGGCGGCGGAGGGGGGCAAACGAGACAAGGGGAGCGGCCGTCCCCGCTGCCGCCGCGGAGGAGCTGAGCGGCCTGGCAGCGCAGGGGGCTGCGGCTGCAGCGCCGGCACCCCCGGGCGCCCGTCCCGCCGGCAGGTGAGCGAACGGGGAAGGCGGGGGAGGGGAGGGGAGGCGAGGGCGGGGGGGGGGGGGGGGGAGCGCAGCCCGTCGCGCCGCCCTTGGCCTGGCCCGGCCCAGTACCGGGCAGAGCCGGAGGGAGTCGCTGTGGGGGGAGCCGGAGCCGGAGCTCGCAGCCCAGCCTCGCCTCGCCTCGCCTCCCCTCCCCTCCCCCGGGGCTGACATTATGTATCCACCCGCGGCGTCCCGGCCCCGTGCCCTCTCCTCCGCCGGGGTCCGCCGCCCGCGTCGGCGGCCCGCCCGGAAGCCGCGGGAGGCGGGCAGCAGCGGGGGCGGCGGGCTCGTGTCGCCGTCTCTGCCCTCCCTTCCCCCGCAGCGCCCCGGCTGCCTAGCAACCCCCACCCTTCCGGGCTCCGTGGGGGCTGCCGCCCTCCCCTGGCACGGACCCCGCTCCGCACGCACCCTCCGTCCCAGGCCGGAGGGGAGGGGTCGGGGCCGCCCGTCCCCCCGCCTTCCCCCTCTGCGGAGCTATTGTATGTGGGCTGGGGCCCGCCGAGGGGCTGCCGGCACAGAAGCCTCCCCTTCGATAGCGCACGCCGGGGGAGGCGGAGGCGCGGGGGGGGTGGGGGAAGCGTGCCCCAGCTGCCCCCCCCCCCCCAGCCCCCCCCCAGCCCCAGGCCTCGGGCAAGCGGGGCGAAGGGGGCGTGAGTGCGGTGGCTGCGGGGCCGGGCCGGGCCGCGGCAGCCGGCGGGGGAGCCGCCGCCCCGGGCTGGCAGCGGCATGGTTGCGGGCAGCGCTGGCGCGGTGTGAGGCGCCCCGAGCGCGCGCCCGTGTGAGGGCGAGTGTGCGTGTGTGTGTGTGTGTGTGTGCGCGAGTGTGTGCGCGCTCGGCTGGGGCTGCGCTGGGATCCTTTGTCTGCTGCTGCCGCTCTTCCCCTCCTCCCGCCCTCCCTTCCCTCTCTCTCCGTGCCTGCCTCTCCTCCCTCCTCGCCTTTCTCTCTCCCTCCCTTCGTTCCCCTCTCTCCCAGACTCCAAGCGCTGCTGCAGCTGCAGGTTTGTAAATACTGGACCAACACACACACAACATGGCTGACGCTCGCCCTGCTCCTCCACCAGGGTCTCCGCCTTCTCCCTCTGTCTCCGCCGCTTAGCCTTTCCTCCGTTTAGGCTTTTGTTTCTTTCCCCCTCCCCCCTCATCTCCCATCCAAAAAAAAAGAGGAAAAACAATTCACCCTCCTTATTGCGCGCATGGCGGGATTTCAAGGGTAAGGATCCTCGCTTTGGAAGCTTTCTCCTTTCGTTTTGCTGTTTACAACAAAATGAAACCTAAAATCAAAGGGGATTTGGGAACCTGGCAAGGCCTGGGGCGAGGGAGGAAGGGAGGGAGGGGGGAACTGGGTGAGCCCCGCTGCGAGAGGCTTGATTGGAATGTGCGTATCTTTTTCTTTTTTTGCGTGGGGGGAGGCTGATGCACCAAAGTGCTGGCAGAGATGAAATACTGTGTTACACTTGCCGAATGATCTAGGGCCGTTTCTTTCATTTCAGGACGTAGTTCGGTATAAGGTATCAACTCAGCACAGTCACATTAAAAAGACCTGAACTAGTTATGTCAGAATCGGCATTGTGTAGGTAAAAACCGTAGCATAGGCTTTTTGGATTTCTTTGCGTTCCCTGTATCTCCTTGTCAGTATCTTAAACAGCTCGCAAATCATGGGATACAGAACTGGAATTAACACTTGCCAGGTCTTTGTGTTGCTAGTTTTCTGTCACAGATTAATTTGCCCTTGTGATGACAATAGCACAAACCGAAGCATTTCCTTTTTACTAAAATGAGCGTTCCTGCTTTTCAGGTTCCTCTTTTTGTAAAAAAGGCATGGCATCGTGAACTTAAGTGAGCTCCCAAACTAAAACAAGACGGCATGCTTCTGACCTCTCCTAACACAAGGCAAATGCTCAGTTCAGTACCCCCCACCTCAGTTATTCAGAGCACCCCCTTCTGGCTTTGATGAATATGGCTTATTTTTTTGCTTGCTTATGACGTAAAACCAAAATAACGTTCGAAGGTAGTTTGTTGAGCATATCTAAAGTGATCTGCCGTGGAAGAGATTGATATGTAGGTTGTAACTTAAGGGTGAATGCTGAAGGTGCTAAGACATGATGGTTTATATTGCTTGCTAGACATGTTACTGTAATTTGTAGTAAATGTTTCATTTTTCAAAGATATTTAAAGACACAGTCTTTATTCAGTCATATACACATGGATAGCCATGGCTTCTGTTCGTATCTGAGCGCTGCCCGAAAGTAACGAATGTCCTAGCTCTGTCGTCTTTGTCTACTTTGCTTTGGAAGCTTCTAGTGGAGACGCGCTGGCATGGCATAATCATACTGCTTTTACCAAGATAGAAATAAGTACTACACTTCAATACTGGAATTATTGTATCTTAATACTTTTTTTTCCTGCTGCTTTTTCCATCCCCGTTAACAAGTGTTGATTAAACAGAGGTGAGGCGGAAACAATTTATAATGATGAGTTTACAACAATGTAAAATTTGAGTGGAGTCATCCAAGTTACAAGATCATTCTGGACTGTGTATCTATGTCATGGCTCCTGAGCCAGCTGTACTACTTCTAGATGGAAGAGTCCTAGCAAAAGTCTGTAACTTGGTGTTATCAGTAGATTCCTGCAGCAGTCAGTTGCTCTTTTTTTTTTTTTTTTTTACATTTAACAAGCTGAAGGCAATATTGGTAAAGCCACTGGAATAGTTCACCACTTGTAGCTAATTATTCATTCATTACAGTAGCCACCAAATTTTGAAATTACTGCTCTCTTAATAAAAGTGTGAAATGTGCTGAGGTATGCAGCTCCTCCCTCAGAATAGGCCTTTGGATACTTAAGCTGAGTCTTAGGCTGAAGAGCAAAATAAACAAAATAAAAATAGGCCATCTGCAACATGTCTGGTTAAATAATGGATCACTTAAAAATAGTCATGTTTGTTAACTCTGGTACATTGTAGTTTTGTTTCTAGAACTGAATTTGTAAAATTCAGCTCTGCTTCATTAGCTTTGTGAAGTTTCTTGTCTATAACATCTTTGCTACAGCTTGCAATTGTGTTCTTTTCTATGACACCTAGAAGATTTTTCTTTCTGTCTTGGTTGTGTTGATTTGGTCAAAAATCAATATTGTGGGTCTTCGTATCCCATGAGGAGCTGATCTAGTTGAAGAACTTGCCAAATATTTGTCTTTGGTACCACGAAGTGAAGACACTCCAGTGTTTTTGTCATTGTGGGTAATGCTAGGCTGTGTTTAACCAGGTTAAAAAACGGTACTAGTAAAATCTTCTTTTCCAAAACTGTTTACTTTTTCACATTGGGAAGTGAGACTGAGGAAAAAGAAGACTGCAAGAAATGCATGCAGTCTCGGTGATCAGCTTGAATACCTTTTCTATATTTTCTTGGTCTAAGTAATACTGTTCCATCGACTTATTACCCTGTATCTTTCCTTGGTATCTGTTGCGAAGCTGCACTCTGACATGTTCAGATCTGTAAACATCAAGCTGATGCAATAGCTGTTGTAAAGTGTTTTTTAATTAATGCATAATTTGCTTAATGTTTGACAAATGAAAGATTTTCAGTAAGAATCTATTTTCTGAAGAAACAGCTGCTTTTTTTTTTTTTTTTTTTTTTAAAGAATGAAGCCTATTGCTGTAAACTTCTTATGCTTTCATTTTGGTTTTCCTTGCCTCCTTTCCTTTCTTTCCGCAGGTATTAGAAAGACCAAACTTGGCTTCTTGGTGGTATGGCGTGAGAATGTGTTTTTGTAGATGGCTAAAACTGATTCAACAAAGCAATTTAAAAATCATCTTTCCAAAGCTGTTCACTGAAGTTGAACCAAGAGAGAGAATCACTACTATGGAAGGTTGTTTCCTGTTGTATGGTTAGATAGCTTGTTTCTCATAGCAGGCGTGAGAGAGGTGGTTGGGGGTTTGTTGTTTCTCTCATTTTCCTTCTTTTTCCTACTCTTCGGAGTTTGGTGGTTTTATGTTCGGAAGGTGGATGCTGATCTTTCTTGACACTGGTTTTCCTAATGAGTACTTTGTGTATATCAGGATGTGTCCCATTTGCTATCCAGATACTACCTAGATGTTGGCATACCACATGACTTAAAAGAATAGGGAACATGACCTTCCTTTTATAAATCTGCAGACTGCATCCATCTACATCTCTATGACATGGACAAGTGTAGTTGAAACAGTGTAGTTAACTGATTTGTATTTATCTATGAAAAGTTGATTCTAGAGACAAAGGGGCCTCCTCACTGATCCATTTCAAATGATGGTGAAATAATTTAATTCAGACTTACTGCTTTCACCATGTGGTGGTTGCATTTAACTTTCCGTTGTAGCGTGAAATGTGAATTTGCTGATGGCATGTGGAATTCAGGAGGTGAATTGATTTGGCTCTCAGGTTGTGGAGAATGGTTCTACAAATCCAGGTTACCTTTTTATGTTTCTTTTCTGTAATGTATGTTGTGAAACTGCTGTAAATCTATGCTATATGAGGTCTTGTTTGACTTGCTTACTTGGAAACTTTATTGACATTCTTCCACAAAATGCTGAAATATATAGAAATTGTTGTCATTACCTGTGGTGACTGTTAGCCTTAACTATTACCTAATCATATTCTAATCTTTGCAGTTATTGCAAGGTGGTTGAGATGTTGAAATATCTTCTGATGATTTTTTTGGAGATGTGCTTGCAGATTAAGAGTTACTGACAGTACTCTGTAAACACAAGTAGGTTTTTATAGTCTTTTTGATAAGACTATAAAGCTTATAAACCCCTAAGAGCTGATTAGCTCTTGGTTTGGTGGTTTGGGGGTTTTTTTGTTTGTTTGCTTGGTTGGTTGGTTTGGGCTTTTTTAATGTTACTGTTGAATGTTCCAATATGGTATTAGAGGTCTGCACCAACAAGTACTGGTGAGAGTAGATAGTTGTTTCAAGAGTAATTCTGTGGATTTCAGTGATTTAGTAAATGCTTAACTTATACAGAATGACTGCTGAACTTTAGACCTTCAATTCCATATGGTAGTTTGAACAAAATGGAATTTTACCATTTTAATTACTCCTTTTGTTGTTGTGTTTTCCATTAGTTTTCCAGTTCTCACATTGTTGAGTTACAGTGGCCTTGCATAGTGACAGCATTTTTATGATGGTGACCAACTCTTGAGTCCACTTGCCGTCTTTGAAGTCATCTCTTCATTTTCACTTCACCACTTCAGGCCTAGCTGTACACAGGTTTTGTTCTCTGACTGCATTGTAGCTGGTAGTCCCCTTCTAACAGTGCCAGCTACCTCAGCTGAAGGGCCCTGGGCTCAATCACTACAGCTGCCTTTCTTGACTGATTGGTGGTGTGTGGTAACCTAACTATTCTTAATGCTGGTTTCCAGAGTTGTTTTAGTGTCAAAGTGTTCTGGAGCCTGACTGGTGAAGTCTAAGACTGCTTTTATCTGCAAGTTTGCAAGTGTGTTAGAATTAAAGTGCTCCAATAAAATGTGTTGCTTTCCTTAAAGTCACTGGTGGATCTTCCATCCTTTTGTTTTCAGAGAGCCTTCCTGATGGTTCACAGGTAGTCTTGAATCCTGAGATCCCAGTCTTGGCAAAGTAACTATGTAACTTTGGGAGCAGCCTATTAAGATGAATGTTCCCTCTGAATGTGTGCCTCGGAGGCTTTTTTTTTCTTCTTCCTGTCCATTGTGTTGCTTTGTTTTCTCTTCTAGATTCCTGTTAAGAGCAAAACGATTAATGAATACAGGGAATGTTAAGATTACTATGCTAACTAGGTTGTAAAGTGTAACACTACCTGGCAACTTAACGTCCACCACTGATGCTGCTTGTTAGATTGATACTACTCTACCGACATGTGGCCAGTCATATATAAAATGAAAAAGGAACAAACTTGAATTTTTTGCCAGTAATGTTCTTTGACTTGTTCTAAAGCATAGTAAGCTGTTCTAGCTGGTCTATGCCATCATGCTGAGGTCTGTAAAATTTCACCTATGTAGACTTTAATTTGACTCCCTTTCAAAAAAAAAACCCTTTTTTTTCCCTGTGAGCTTGTATTAATCCAATTTAAATGTAAAAATGAACTTTGCTAGATCATAATCTCTTACCCTAGGTGGGTAAGAACTGAAAGATTTATTAGGTGTCAGACTTCTGGTCGGGTGTTTATTAAAATCAAATAATTATTTCTGTTGCAAAACTAATTTTCCTAATTTAGTATTTATATTTGCTGTGCAGAGTTCTTCCCTAGCATGCAGAACAAAGGTAGCTTAAGTCCAGCATATAATCTTGTGTTTGCTGTTGAGATGAAATATGGCAATTTCCAGCTTTCTAGATTTAATTGGTGTGACCTGAGTAGCATAGAAGAAGGCATGTTCTAGAATAGTTCCCTGGTGACATTTCTGTTAAGTTTTCTTGGTAACCTTTTCCAAATGCCTTGACAAACATAATGTCTGCTAAAATTTACTACAGTGCTTAGGCTTCTAGTATGCAAAGGCTAAGTACCTATCATATACTGGCCAGTATTGTGTCTGTTCTGTTCTTCTGCATGTCTGTAACTTATCTCTGGTCTTCAACTTGAACTGTAAAAATGTTTGCAGATTAGACTGTCTTTATTCAGTTTTCTAGGAATGATAAATCAAAATAATGCTTGGAGGATATAGGTCGTGTAACTCATAATTATACATGTCTGTATGATTCTGGGCAATTGCTTGCCTGTCCTGTTTCATAACTACATGTGTTTCAAGCAATGATCCGAACACCAAAGTGAAATCAGAATGGGAGCAAATATGTTGGAGATTAATTTAGTACTTCCTTCTCAAAACCTTCCAGTTGCAGTGAGCTTTATTAAATGGACATAATGGCTTTTTTCTTCATTAATCCCTGTCATGGTTTAGGCTGGGATAGAGTTAATTTTCTTTCTAGTAGCTGGCATAGTGTTATGTCTTGGATTTAGTATGAGAATAATGTTGCTATTGCACTGTTTTTAGTTGTTGCTAAGTAGTGTTTATACCAAGTCAGGGATTTTTCAGCTTCTCATGCCCAGCCAGCAAGAAGACTGGAGGGGCACAAGGAGTTGGGAGGGGACACAGCCAGGACAGCTCACCCAAAGTGGCCAAAGGAATGTTCCATATTATGTGTCATCATGCCCAGTATATAAACTGGGGGGAGTTGGCCTGGGGGGCAACTGCTTTGGAACTAACTGGGCATCGGTCAGCGAGTGGTGAGCAATTGCATTGTGCATCACTTGTTTTCTGTGGTCCAGTTATTTTATTATTATTTTCTTCCTTTTCTGATCACTTAAACTGTTATTATCTCAACCCACAAGTTTCACTTTTTTTTTTCCTGATTCTCTCCCCTACGAAGTGAGTGAGCAGCTATGTGGTGCTTAATTGCTGGCTGGGGTTAAACCATGACAATCCCCTTCAGAAGTTCTTTGTCTGAATGGTGAATGATAATATTAGTGGTTGTTTTGCAGTCAGTGGAACTGCAACATTGAGATATGATTGGCCAAAATCCATGCTCTGATGAGAGTATATTAAAAAAATAGCTTAACAGTAAATTCTGCCTTTCATGGGACTTCATAGAAATCTAACTCTTAAAGTACTTTTAGGGTTAAGGAATATGCAGGTGTTTGACATACTGGGAAACCACTGGTGGATACTTCGGATACTTGCATGGCATGGTCACCGATTCCCTCCCTCTCTGCTCCCCCCATCTTTAACAGAAACCATAAGCACCTTGCTACAGCAAATGCTTAACTCCAAAAGATGGAAATCTGCTCTTTGACAGAACTTTGCCTGTGGTTTGCTTTCGGGTCACAGCTGTTAGTAATTGCACATGGGTAAAGCAGCTCTATAAAAGATGACTTTAGGACAGAGCCAGCTGAGGATCTCACTAGTGTGCTGACATCCTCCTGGCCAGGGATGCTTGACTGTATAACACTGGCAGTCGCCTTAACTGCAATCATGAGTGTTACCTGTATCATCATTGCTCTTGTTACTATTAAGTTCATATATGCTTTTTTCAGTGAATATTTGAATAGAGTTAGATCTGTTAGATCTAATATAGCAAGCATTAGCGAGTATTTAGATGCTTAATAAAGCATACATATATTGGTAATTCTGATGTTTGATTGGTTTAATTCTCTTCCTCGTGGAGCCCAGTGGGTACTTTTCTTTTATCTCCTATTTTCAAACATCATTCTGTGCACATTGGTCTGGTATTGTACATATACCCACTTCAAACGGTTGGGTGGAAGTAAGGTGACCGGGCAGGAATCTGAGTATTGTTATCACCGGGATCTGTCCCTGACAGCCTGAACCTTTACCAACACATAACAGCTCAGGGCAGTCTGCTTATGACACATGATGGACATCATGTTGGTATGGGGAAGGAGTATTCACAGTGGCTGTCCTCAGGGTCATCTCTCCCTACTGGTGAAGGGAGGAAAAAGCTTCTCTAGGAGTGAATAAGGGTAGTGTGCTGGTTTTGGCTGGGATTCAGTTAATTTTCTTCATAGTAGCTGGTATGGGGCTAAGTTTTAGATTTGTGCTGGGAACTGTTGGTAACAGGAATGTTCTCGTTACAGCTGAGCAGTGCTTACACAGAGTCAAGACCTTTTCTGCCTCTTGCACCACCCCAGCAGCGAGTAGGCTGGGCGTGCACAAGAAGTTGGGAGGGGACACAGCTGGGACAGCTGACCCCAACTGACCAAAGGGGTATTCCAGACCATATGACACTGTGCTCAGCATATAAAGCTGGGGGAAGAAGAAGGAATGGGTGGTACTTGGAGTGATGGTGTTTTGTCTTCCCAAGTAACCATTACGTGTGATGGAGCCCTCCTTTCCTGGAGATGGCTGAACACCTGCCTGCTGATGGGAAGTGGTGAATGAATTCCTTGTTTTGCTTTGCTTGCATGTGCGGCTTTTGCTTTAACTATTAAACTGTCTCTATCTGAACCCACGAGTTTTCTCACTTTCACCCTTCTGATTCTCTCCCCCATCGCACCAGTGGGGGGAGTGAGTCAGCAGCTGTGTGGTGCTTAGTTGCTGGCTGGGGTTAAACCATGACAGATAGAAATCTCTTCTAGTCCCTAGACTGCAGGAGTACACCTCAGGTGAATTGCATCTCTCTGTCTGCTGCACCTCCATGTTGTCAATAAAAGCATACTTCATTGTTAGGTGTCAGCCATAAGACAGTGAGGGCAAGCAGACTCTCTTCAGGTTCATGTGCTCTCCTAACTGTTCAAGGTGGGGGGAGATTCACTCCTACCCTCAGTTATACCTGTGTGTATACCTGTGGCTTGTATGGAGAGACATGAGACAAATATGTGTTATTTCATATCACTAGGGACATGTGGCTGAATTAATAGTGGATGAAAAGTACATTTTCCAGTAGTAATATCTTGCTGTGACCTTGTTGGGGAACCAGGGCTGAAGGAAGCATTTGCATTACAGATAGTTTTAGGCTAGATGCTTGGAAGGACGGAATTTATAGGGATTCATATGAGGTGAGGTTTTTGCTTTGTTTTTCCCCATATGTATAAAATTAATTGAAGCAGGATAGGGTGGGCGGACACTTTGCTGTGAATAAACATCCTAGTTTTCAGTTATACTTAGGCCTCTAACCACATTTCTAGGAGACTTTATGTTTGGGCAGGGGTGGCACAAGGTTAAATATGAAGCAGGGATCAGCATAAAAGGCAGAGGTGTGGTTGTCTGTTCTTGTGTGTGCTCTGTTTATCTGTAGGACAGATGTCTAGAAAGCCTCACCTGCTTTTATGAGGAAGGATATCCTGCCTGCTGAGATCCTGTTTTCATTGGAAGATATTTTACTTTTTTTCTTTTTGAATTTCTATTTCTCCCCTCCTCTGCTCCTCAGTTGAGTAGACTCAACCTTCTTTCAAGTACTACAGGACAATTTAGTCCTCTCTGCAAATAAATATGTGCGTTTCCAAAAGAAAAAAAGGGATGTGTGTTTTTGGGGGGGGATTGTTGTTGTTATTACCAATACCTAGATTTATGCAAAATCTCAGGAAATACAATTAAATGTTTATGTTAGTGAATCTAGTTCAGGTCAGATATAAAGCTTTCTGGAGAGAAAATTAGATTATGAAGCTAAAAAGAGAAAAGTATACCTCTACCTGTTGCTGCTGCTGAAGGTTCTCAGTCTGAAGTCCTATCTTGATTAACTTACTTTCTCATTTCGTTTCCATTTGTGCTGCATGCATGGTGAAGTAATTTCAAAGCAGGGGTTTTGATCAGAGCTTGTTGTCAAAGTCTTAAGAGGAAAGCATGTCTGCTGTGGGACAAGCACGGTATGGTAGGAAACAAGGATTCCAAGGTGGTCCTTATTCTTGACTTCCTTCTTGCCATCATTTCGTCACCTTTGTGCTACTACAGAACAAGAGGCATTCACTGTTTTAAGGCAGCAGTTTCTGAGCAAATATTGTCATATACTCAAACTCATTCAGGTGTTCTTTTAAAAGTACATTTTTCACAGTCCAGTAAATAACCTTTCCAGAGTAACTTGAAACAGTTCTTCATCCTCTTAAGTACTTCAGGATCTTCTAATTAGTTTCATGAGTATGCAGATGCCATACCAGTTTCAGAACTAGTACTTTGTGCATTTTTCTTCCATGTTTTAAAAAGCACCAGCAGTATGAGGCTTGGTCTATTCTGGTGTTTCCACTGCTTTTAGGGAAAGTCACTGGTTTCACAGCTTTATTTTTCTCTCCCTGTTGTCCTGCTCCCCCCCAACTTTTGCAGGATGTGTGGTTTTTCCACCAAAAATCTGAAAGACCTGTGCGTAAGCAAAGAAAATACCATGTAATGTCACAATGCCAATGATTCTCATTTTTTTAATAGAAAAAAAGTCCTGTGATCAGCAGTTTAATAAATTATCATTGTCCTTGCTGATGAATCCAGTGTTGACTGCAGTATTTAAATTATTAATATTGCAAATCTCTGATATTTTTTCTCTACAGCTATACTACTCTTCTGTAAGTAACAACTTTTCTTCTAAAGTACTAGTCTTTCATTGATCCTCCAAATTTATGAAAAACAGTGTAGTTAGCTGTAGCCAGAGCTTGTAATACAATGCTGAATTTTGTTTTCAGTGTCTTGCTGTTACTGTGTATTACAACTTTGACATCTGTTGTAGCTATTCACCATTTAAAGTTGATCTGTTTAAGCTGAGATTTTTATTAACATTGTAGGCAGTAAGTGTATGCAATTGGTCTGGAAAAACGAAGATCAGATTATTGGTTAGTAGCCATGGCAAGAGACTTGCCATTCTTAACAGCAAATGCTCTCACTTCAGTGATTTGTGTTTGTAGTGTAAACAGTTACTTGAATGCATTTCTATGAGAACAGCTTTAATCTAAGCAAAAAATGGCCCAGGGTGAAGAAAATAGGCAAGACAAATTCAGTTCATGACTGGTTGCTCAGCTTTTTCAAGATGCAGATTAAAGGCAAGAGATCATTTTCCCCAAGTCCTTTTTTCAGGTTTTTTTTCCTGGATCATTGCAAAGATAGGATGAAAATTACAGGTGATTTAAATTGCCTAATCATGTCTATAAGCTTTTTCTTAAAATCAGGTGTGTAGAGAGAAAATTACTTGTCCATTTTCTTGTGACTAGAAGAGGCCTTAGTTTACCCAGTAACTTCACTGTAATTCTTCCCCCTACTCCCAGCTGATTTGAGAGAACTCCATTTTTATCAGAGTAGAGGCAGTCAGTATTTTTGTCCAACAGAGAACCAAGTCAATACCCCTGATTCATTAAACGCTGTTGACTATGATTGTAGTTACTGTGTTGTTGATCATAGGAGAAGTTTAGGCATGTGTCTCAAATCCATGAATAAATGGGCTCATAGTACAGCTTGTCATGGTTTTGGTTGGATGCAGACCTAATGTGGATAACTGAATTTTCTAACCTGGTCCCTCTTAAGTATTTTGTGGCCCTGCTTTTGGTTTTTTTAGGTGCTGAATTACTACTTACTTGTAATATCCTTATTGGTTGCTTAGGCTGAGGTTCATAACAATTAAATTTTGACTATCTAATTAAAGCTGTGATTCATAACTTGTCCTAATAAGAATTTTGAATGCTCATGTATTTTGTCTGCTTTTAAAACTGGTAGGTAGTTGTTATAGCTCAAGCCTTAAGTACTGATGTATAACTATTTGGCTTACTTTCCCCCCACACTGTTTTTGGTGTCTTCTGGCCCTCTCCCTCAAATTGGTGGCCTGCCACTGCTTATCTTGAAGACAAATGGTGATTATGTCATGAGTAAGTTGTAAAACAGCTGTAGAAATTGGATGTAAACGGTAAGAATCAATGATCGTTAAAGCATGAACTGTCACCTCTGAATGGAGGAAACAAAAGATGTTTTTTACTGTGGGCCTTCATGAATAAAGTTATAGAAGCCTGCTGCATTAGAGAGAAAAAAAAATGTTTCAAGTATGTCAGCAAAATATTTGCTTTTGCAAAACTAACTGATGTCACATTTTTAAGCTTGGCTTAGGAAAATATTTTAATTATGCTTATTTTCAATTTAGTGTTGCAGTGGCATCTTCTCAGTGTACTAGGCTCTAAAGTCTCAGAACACATATCCAAGAATAATTTGTTTCTTACAACGCATAGAGTACTGGTGAGCTAAAAAGCTTGAAAGTGGTCTGTCAAATGGCAGATTTTTTTTCCTCTTCCTCTTCAAAATATATGAATGGAAACTTACATTCCCTCAATGTTGGAAGGGGTGTGTAGCAGCGTTACTAGCCTGGATTGTTGAGAACTGGCTCTTGTACACTTAAAAAGTCACTTAGAAAGATCAGCCAGACTCCTAAAGAGACGTGAACACGTGAGTTTGACATGTCATGATTAATTAACCTAACAGACTTAGCTAAGTGCCGTAACTTAGCACTCCGTTACCTTCTAACAGCCCGGTTAGGTATGTTTGCCCTGGCCTTGCTCTTCCAGAATGTTTGGGTGATCCTTTTGACTTCGGAACAATGTTTCTCAGACTAACACAACAGCAATTAAACCTAGTCCTCAAACAAAGGCTGATGACATAAGTATCCCCTATGAGGAGACACTTAAGCAGAGAACAGAAAAATGTCTTTTTGAAATAGACACTTCCCTTTCTAGTTCCCAGAGACCCGTCTATGTAACTGTTACCAAACTAAACTGAGTAAACTCACTTAAAATTATAATAAATTATTTGGGTCAAGTCCATCTGTAAGAGCATGAGTAAGGACAAAATACTTGCATTATAAAATTTAAAAGTTCACTTGCATTTACCATAGAATGGTAGCAAGTATACGACTTGTCCAGTAATAAGGTGCTGCTGTCGTATCCTGGGCAGTGGTTATTTTTGTGCTTATGGTTTTTGGACTCACAGGAAGAGGAGGATGGCTACCAATCCATAAGGAGAAGCTGAACTGCTTCATATTTGCCGTGATGCAAAAGTGTGCAACTTAAGGCAATTACACCGACCTGTGACAACTTGTTACCCTGGTGTCTGTGCATGTTCTTGCCCTGTGGTTAAATGCAAGGTAATTTGCAGTGGACTGAACAACTAGGAGTGAGTTAAAATTTACCTTTGGATAAACGGATGCAGGGAAAGCTCTTCTGGCTTTGAATAAATACTAGATCTCTTCAATATTTTTTTTTTTTTAATAAAAGCATCCTGTAAGATTTCTTTAAGCATGGAGGGTTGTGCGTTTATTAAATGATCAATCAGTAAGTTGGAACATACACAAGGTTTAGTCAGCAAGTAGTTTTGCATTGCCTGTAAGAGCAATTATGTGGATGCTTTAAAAAGTCATTGTGCTTCAGAGTCCTGGATATATTGTGTAAAGTCACAGGAAGAATTGTAGCAATGTGGTGAAAAGAAATGAAATCATATCTTAGTATTACTGAGTAAGTGATAAACTTTACCACTGTTTTTAAAGCTGTTTGGCTAAACTCTCATAGCTGTTTATGATGGTTCTATAGCAGAAGGACAGAAGAATACTGAAATTGAACTATGCCTTCTGTTGGCATAGGCAAATCATTCCATAATATTTGAAAGAGTTTGTGCTTATTGGTGCCGCTTGAGGGAAGAGTAGATTAGACCTCTAAAACAACGCTTTAAAAATGTTCTATGCCTGTGTCTCTATTGTTGTAGTACTAAAGGTGTGCATAATATTGCAGTAATGGACAATTTCTCCCCCCCCCCCCCCCCCCCCCCCCCCCCCAATTAGTTTTGCTGTGCTGAAGAATGACTGAAAGGTTTGTGTATAGATAAATGTTTCACTTTTTCTTCTCAGCTGTTGGAAAGGAAGTAGACTGGAAACTTTTTTTTATTTAAAAACCTGTACATGAATTAACGTGGAACTTAAAATTTTTTGTTGACAAGCACATTCTGTTTTTTTAATGAAGCTGTTGCAAGCTTATTTGGCACTAGGCAATTCTATTATTCCTTCTTTAGCTTGATTTCTATTCAGTAGAACAGCCAGCGTGGGTGTTTTTAATACCAAATTTCAGATTAAATTTTTTTGATTCTTGTGTTCAATTTTTGAAATATATTTCTGGGCTAATATGGGAAACAAGGAATTTTTCAAAGGGCAAGCATGTGGCAAATTGTCACTGAGTCCCTTAGCCAACTATTACTGAATCTGGTTGTGACATTGCTGAGGTGAGCGGCAGATCAAATAAGAAACTATTACATTTAAATCAGTTTAATTTTAGACAAATGCATAATACCTAGCTTTACTTTTGATAAGCCCTAAAAAACAGTCTAAACCTGCAAGGCTTCCTGGAATACATCTTTGAAGAACTTAACTTTCTTTTGTTTTCTGGGTTATTTATTTATGTATTCTTAAAGTGGCGGGCATATGGTTGTCTTTTATCCTGAAACCTGGAGGGAATTTCAGAAAGCTAATTTTATTCAGTGTGAGACTAAACTTCAAGCCTGTAATTGAAAAGAGCTTTTTTTTTTTCTTACTGCATTCTGGATATGGCATGTGTATGTCATTTCCCACTCCCAACCCCTTTTACCTCAGGAATTTCGTTTTCTTTAATTATTCTGTCTCTTTGGTTTTGTCAGTGCTTTTTTTTGCCTGTACGTGTTGGTGACTAGCTCTTTTCCCTTTCAGGCAAAATCCTATGCCTACAGTTAATTGTAACCATCAGCTGATGTATTGATAGCTTGTCTGGTTTAGTGAACATGTAGCGTTATTACTGTCACTTACTTCTAATCAGCCCATATGACTTGAGGTTTAGCATTTAACGATTAGTGCTCTTTGGATGTAAATTCCATAACCACTGATGTACGATAGTGGGTTATAGGCCTTTCCTGGCCTTTTTTCTTTCACTGAAGAACTCCCAGAATAGAACAGCACATAATTAAACATATAATGAAGAAGGCTTTGATCAGAGGTTCCCAAACTGTTACCATTTGCTTCAAACACCCAAACAATGGGAGAAGCCTTGATCTGTGACCTACTGAGCTGGACCAGCCAAGATGATCATCTCTTGCAGGCACACCTGTCTGTTCGTCAAGGGAAGATCAAGAACTTTAAAAACCTCTGGACAAAGGTGAGCTAAATCCTACACAACAGTACTGGTCTGAATGATGTATCCACTAAAGGTACTTCTTGCTCCCTTTTATATGAAAAACAAAGGATGCAAAATAGATAAAGCGTAATAAAAGTACACCTTTCTTCTGATAAAAGCAAAGTTAGTCATCCTCTTTGTCCATCTTTTTTTAATTCCACAAATGGAAGAACAGCTATATTTGCTAGCAGAGGGGGAAGAGGAGTCAGTTTTGTGTATCTGCACTTCCAGTTCTATTGCAAACATCACTCAGGTTATCATGTACATGCAGGTGTGACAGAGGCTGCATGGTATGCAAGTTCCTAAAGTTCAGAGAACTGTATTAATTTGCTGGTTATACCCAACACAAAACTAAGTATAAAAGTATTTTTTGTATTTCTTTCACCTCAGTGACTTCTATTCATGGTACATAAATAAGGCTGCAAGTTGAAAGATTGTTGTGGAGCTGTGCTAGAATATTTTGTGGACAATTAAATATTCACAAATTTTACTGAAGCATAATATTTCTGGTTATTTCCACAGTTTTCTGCCATGCCAAAGAATGATTCTTTCTCCTGTTAGTTCAGAGTTCTTCTCTGAACAGTTTAACAGCAGCATCAGTCACTAATGGGCTAGAATGATGCAAATTGGTCTACAATTATTTTATAGGGATTTCTTACTTTCTGTTGAGCTTACATTAGCTTCAAGTAACTGCCAATCTTTACCACTCTTCAGGAAACAGACTTAAAAAATTGATAGTGAATTGTTCCACATCTTGGGTTGTTCGGTCATTAGAACTAATAAGCCACATTTCATTGCTGGTTGTCTGAGGGTTGAGAGGTGTCCAGTCAATTCCTGTTACTAAAAGCTTGTGAGGGCAAAACAGAGGAGTTCTTGCTGTTGAAGTTCATTGGGTTAATCTTCTTTGTCTGTGTTCATGGTGCAGGTATTGAGGTCTACTTATGGATGCTTGTAATATGTGGTGAGTTTTCAGGTGTTTGTGTATACTAGATTGCCCATCTGGAAATTTGTCATTACCTTATTATTTACTCACATTTTTAAAGAAGTTATGTATTTTTGCTCCATAAGTATCTGTAACAATGGTTATAAGAGCTTTTGTGAATTTTAAGAAAGAAAATGTGTGATTTCTTAGAATAGAATTGTTTTTCTTAAATACAGTTTTATGAGGGAATAGTATCAGAACAGAGGTTGATTTCATCAATCAGCTAGCTGCCTTCAGATGAAAATGTCACTTAACCTACTTATGGAAGCTGTAAATATAAGAAATAAATTGTAGGTGCGCACTGAGAGGTAGTTTTTGTTAGGCAGGTTAGTTTCTTCAGCTCTAGAAGATGCTTGTAGGTATAACTTGTTACATGGTCTCCTAGGGAGTTCTGATAAACTGTGCTTGGTGTGTGCTTGAATTAGTGTTCATTCAAGTTCCATTAGTGATTTGAAAGATAAAATGGAAGCATGCTTACAAAATCTGAGAGGAGAATTTTAGGCAGTATACTTTAAGAGTAAAAATGGAAGATATAGGAGAACAGTAGTTAGAAAACACAAGACTTGGAAAATATGCTTTAGCTATAATCAGTTTAACCTACTATCAACGAAACAGCTTAAAACAGATGATCAATTTGAGGACTTTAAGGCCTACTTCTCTAAGATGCTGTTTTATTATACACAGTCAAGGGAGGGGGAAAGCACTTATTACCTGTCTTTGAAGCCTTCAGCATACAGAATAAATCAGGAGTAGTTGGAAAAGCTATAGATGAATAATGTCTACAACTTTAGGAAAACTGTTGCTTTGGTTTTGTATGAGTTGGTAATGATTTTTTTTAAAAACTAGTAAATGCTGATAAAACTCATACAACTTGAGAGTTCAGTTTAGTGGGGGGGTGGTTTGTTGGGGGGGGCATTTTTTTTAATGGTGTGGGGTTATATGGATCATGTTGTCTACTGTTGAGGGGGAAAAAAATGTTGTTCTTCCATTGTTTTCCAAAAAAGTTAGAATAATGTTTTTCTTAAGCCATCTGAAGAGAATTGTACAGTGTGGTAAATTCATCTTGCTTTGAGGGCCAGGATTATCATACTCTAGTTGACTGGACTACCTACATATTAGTGGAATTAAGTGTTAAGGCTTGTAACAGAAGAAATAAAATACACCAACTTGTCAGTGAAGTTGTAATTTAGTTGCCAATGTCCTGGGGAATTAAGGGAAGACAAAGCAGAAAGGTTTCTTTTCAACCAAATCTTTCTCTTACAGCAGAGGCATTAGCTCAATCCCCAACTCTACCAGTGCAGAAAAGCATTGCTTTGTAATACTTTCCACAGAAACAAGATCACTTTAAGTCACACTCTCTTGCCTTTTCCTGTTTAGCAGAGGAACTTGATTCCAGCTTTACAGGTGGACAGATGTTAAGTGTAATATAAATGGAGAGTTTTAAAATACATGCTGGCATAAGCTGGGTGTTAAAACAGGTGATCTGGAGAACCTTTTGCTGTTGACACTTGAACCTAGAAAAGTTAGCTTTTGTTTTAGAGGACTAGCAAGACCCGGCCTTATGTATGACTATTTTGTAGGGAGGTGCAAATCATATGCATAAGGCTGAATTACAATGATTTTTCATTAAAAAAAAAAAAAGAATCAACAATGTAATGCATTGCTAGTAGAACTAGCTACCATGAGGAGTACTTGTGCTTCTGAGGGCTTTCTAGAAACAGCTATATTTGTAGAGAAGCTCAAGATGGATTTTGCAATACTTAGATCCTATTAAAAACAGCGCGAGGGGGGAAATGCTGAGTTGCTGAAAAATTGGGTCAAGTGTTCAGTGCATCGTTCACAGCTGGAATATTTGGCCTCTAAAAGGATATTGACAATGCCTGAAGCATTTCTAATACCAGCAGGTTTTGTTGTCACAGGTTGCATGCTATGTGGAGTAGAAAAAGTCATGTCTTAATTGTAATAAAAGATACTATTGGAAGTAAGAAGACTATAAATGAGAACTGTTCCTGCTCTGAAAACTTCTTCAGCTGTAGAAAACAGGGAAAAAACTCCTGTTTAGTTAGTAGTCATATACTTACATATGTATTCTGTTTCAACAAAGCAATGAATAGTAAGCAGGTAAGAAAGAACAGTATTACATGATTGCCTGCTGTCCCCTGCGTACGTGGTCCCCTGCGTACATGGAACAGTAATGGATTTCCTGTAGATCTACAGCTGATAGCCTTAATTATTTTGCTGACTTCAACAATAAAATAGGAAAACTTTTTGCTCTTTAGAAATGTTGGTTATCTTACTCATTCTGCATACCTCAAGATTGTCCCTTGCTTAATGTATGCAAAGTGTTTATCTGTCATATGTGATAATCGTATTTTGGGTTCAGCTATAGTAGGTAAAGCTCTTTCTGGGTTTAGAGCTGTTCTACCTTTTAAACCCATAATGCGAAGGGCTCACTTGAATTAACCAGACTAGTTCTTTCTCTTGCTGTACACAGTTGTGTACAGATGGATACATGTGCTTGAAATTCATTCTGACCAGTGCTTGTCTTCATTAGCTGTCTTCATTAGCTGTATTCCTAATTTTTTCCTCCTGAACAGTGAGGAAAATCAACTATTTTCAGTAGCATATTCACTCATAAAGGGAGAAAGGCTGGTGAAATTAGGGCTAGCAAAGTGTTTGGCAGGACTTTGCTGCTTAACAGTATTAACTGATTTTGGTCGATTTGCAGAATGTGATAAAATTACTTATTTTAAACTGGAGGGAAGCTTAAAAACCAGTTCCAAATCCTGTGCTGCGTCTTTTGTTCTTAAAGTTGTGGCTAGTAATATAAGATCAAGTGTATGCGCTGTTGTGTTTTATGTATTGTAAAGGAAAATACTGATCTCATTTAAAGTACAAATGCAATAGTTTGGATAGCTTAACTAATATTTTTAAAACATTTTGTCTTTTAAATATAAAATAAGAAACTGCAGTGTCCTTGCTTATATGTGCCCTGCGTTTTGCTGTTGGCTGGCTAAAACTGTTGAGTACTTAAGTGAAAATTATTTATGACTTGACTTGTCAAATATCAGTTAAAGTTTTCTGACAAACGTGGTTCATTACTGAAGATTCAGTACTTCACTGCAATGAGTGTTTGTGAACTAAGAGCTGCCAATATGTTAGAAAGCATATTCACCTTTAGACTTTCATTATGGTAGTAGCCAATGAACTCAATTTCTGCTATAAGCTTTTTATTAATTTGGATGGCCTAATGAATTTAATTGTAAATGAGAGGTCATTGGGTGAAAGGTGGAAAAGGACCACTGGTTCTAAAACTTTGTGGAGAAACATCTGTCCTCTAATAAAATGATGGAAAGGACAGTGTGTAGGAGCTGGTCAGAATACTTTGGTGTAAGATCAGGGATTAAAAGTGGTTTCCTTTTATTCCATTTTGGACTGGTGGAATGATAGTGTGGTTGGGAATTGTTTCTAAAGAAGGCATTTAAGAATTCTGTGGTACTCGGGGACTGTGGTTTTGTGAGTCTGCCCATGGTTCTGTTTATGCTGGAAGCTACTACGTTCAAATTTGGGAGGGCTTGTTTGCAATTGGTTTTGACTGCCTGAGATCAGCCATTGAGACTTGTATCTCATATTCTGGATGTATGCTTTAAGCTCTTTGGAGTGAACTTCTAATAAAACTTCAATCAAAATTGCTTAGTTGTCTTCATTATGATGTAATTAGGAAAAATAGTTTTATTTTTTCAGCAGAAAGGAACTGTAGCCTTCTTGATCCAATACGTTGACCTTTAGATCAGAGAGGTGAAACTGAAGTGTATGAAGAGTATCTGTATCTTTGATAAGGACATAGCATTTTTTTACTTAAACTAGTGAACTGCTAGTGAATTGCTAATGAAGAACTTCAACTCTGAACAAATAAGCACTGGGCAATTTGTTCCGTGCACACTTAGCAAAGACCCCCTGGGGTTTGGCAGCAGAGCTACTTAAGTCCCAGTGTTATGTTTTCTTTTCCAACATTGTGTGGGCTGGATAGGATGGCAACCGTAATTCGGTAGCATGTTGTTTGTTGTGCTGCTGAAGGTGACCAGTGAGACTTTTTCTGTTTGTATTCTGTGTTCTGCTTTATGCTTTTTTTAAAAAGGTTTTGTTATTGACTGAAATGCAGAGTTTTTCAGAGGTGTTGGCTAAAAGTTTTATTTGTGACAAGTAGCCCTCAATGAGAAACCAGAAACCACGGAGAAGTGTGTGCTGCAGCTAGTTTTGCAAACAGGCTAGGACTGAAAAAAATGCTGCAGTGATCCCAAGAGAGTATTGGTATGAGGAACTATGTAAAAAAAGCTGAGCAGCTGATTGAACTGGTCATTGTCAGATGACTGGAGGAATTTTTCTATAAAGCAATGGTAAAATTACTTGTGTAAACACAAAGAAGACTGGAGGTTGAAGTCAGGGACAAGGATAATGCAGAAAGAATATAAGGCAGTGCTTGGGAAGTAAGGTCTTCAAAGTTTAGAAAGAAGTGAAAGACTTCTTGGTTTGCTTTAATTCAGTTTTCTGGAGTGGCAGATAGCTTTAGAATCTATGGTAGATTGACAAGTGGTTTTGACAGGTGAAGAGACCTAGCCAATCTGGAAGGGTAACGGATGTGTAATAAATGTGGGCAGAGCCAGGCAAGCTAGGTGCTGACAGTGGCACAGACTTCTTAACCTGATACCCTCAACAGAAGTGCTTGAATGTATGTATGCAGTATAAACAGTCAGTTCTGTTGTGTGCTCATTAAGGCTTATCTCACCTCTCAAACAGTTATTTTCCATGTGCTTAAAATGTTGTGAAATGTGAGAAGAGCAGAGCTCTAAAGAACATGGAAAGAATTGTGTTTTTATAAAGAAAGCTGTATGTAATTAGAGCGAAGCAAATGTGATGGGTGCACAACTTGGTCTTTAATATTTATTTAACTCCTATTAAATAGCAATGCATTGTGGTAAGTTCCAAGGATCCAACTAGGGAAAAAAGTTCATAATGATTTACATGCTTTATAATAAGAGAAAAATTTTCCAGAGTTCTGTGGAGTCTTTAAAAAAAAAAAAATTAAAAACTTATCAAGCAGTGTCTGTATGCAAAAAAAGTTGAATTTAACATTGATATTTCCAGGGTTTGATTTCAGAATTGTACCTTTTTAGATAAGGTTCAAATGTTTTCAGGATGTACTGCATTGTATGCTGCTTCTTTGCTTTGTGTTCAGTTTACACATTCTTTGAGCAGATTTTTTTTTTTTAATTGCTCTGAAATAAGACATCAAACTAAAATCTAAACATTAGTTACATTGTTATCTTGGAGTTTCAACAGCTTGGGCTACAACAGTTCATATTGCAGTTCTGTAATTTGATAGTAGGCTGTGTTTTACACCGTTCGTAGTACAGAATTTGCTGAAATAAGATCAAGGGAAAACTGTCTCATAGTTTTAACATACATGTTGCGAAGCAAGCTTCTCTATCAGATTTCATGGATTAAAAAATCTATGTATTGGGGTTCTTGTTCCTGCTCTTTCATTGAACACCCCTTACTCAAAAGAATCTGAAGTCATAGTTCTAGGCAATTTTGAATGTATGAAGTGATTCTGATATAACCCAAGTGATGAAGTTGCATTATAAAACTTTTACTTAATAATATCCATGTCAAAATTGTCGCTCTTAATTATTTGGCAATTACGTTTTGCTGCTGCATGAAGTGTTGATGACACTGAGGCATAATGTCAAGCCCCTGAGAGCCTTTATGGATCTTTGTGTTAAGTGGCAGAGACATCCAGTTCAATTTCTTAACTTCTGGGTGGCAGTGTGTGTAGGGTAACTGCTAATTCTGTGTAGTACTTAACTTTCTTCTTAATGTCTAGTCATAGTGCTCTCTAAAAGTAGTCCTATAACCCTTTGTGAAGCCAACAAGAAAATAGATGTGGCTCGCTTAAAAGTGCCTTAACTGTTAACAAGTTAAAATTCTGATCAATTCTATCCTTCATCCTTATCTGATGATCTTCATTTCATGCTAGAAAAGAAATGTCTTTATGGGAAGACTTTTTATGAATTGATCTCATAGCTCTGTAGACTTCTAGAGTAGGGTTTCATTACCATAACTGCACATTAAAGCTTCCCACGCAGTGATTTCTTGAACTACTTGGACAAATATTGGAGAGTTGATTATGGAACTTCTTACAAGTTATGTTGAGATTCCTACCTAACTTTTATATGTAGGAAACTGTAGAAGATACTTCCAGGTCTGTGATGGATCAGGCTTCAACTTCCACTTTTTTTTTTCTCGCTAAGAATCTTTGGACAATTTTGTTGTAAGAGCTTTTATCCTGCCCCACTGAAGAATATAAAGACAAACTAGACTGGTACAACCTGGGGCTTTGTAACCCTGAAGGTAAATACCAGTTCTCTTATGAGGTGCTTATACATACTTAAAATATTAAGTCATGTGTTCCAATGCACTGAAAATACTATCACCCACATGAAAGGTTCTGCAAAGGAAGAAAGCCAGATATTCTCTCTAAGGGATACCCGAGTGGCAGATGAAAACAATAGTATTGTGCAAACAGATAAAGATTATATGAAGATTGTTGGGAAGGAACTGAGAGGGAAAGAATTAATATGAAGGGCATACAGGCTGCACTACAGTATATGTGCCTAATTTTTGGCTGCTATTATGGTCAAAAGTTACTGCTAACTATCTGTAACAGCTGTAATCTAGATTGGAAAAAAAGAAGGTAAATTGAAATATATCTAAGGTACTCCTGTGCTTTCACTGTACAGATGGTCAGATAGCAATCAGGCTCTGCCAGGCTCACAGCTGACCTGCTAGTTGAGTCATCTCCAGGCAGTTTATCTTGGACAGTTTACTCTTTACTCTGTGCTTCCACTTGTGGCCCACTGAGTAAAATGCTTGATATGTCTAAATGCAATGCATTTCTTGGAGAATCCCTTGGAACTGTGTTTAGGGTATGCCACTTACGGAGACTGTTGCTTTTTGAGGCCAGAATCCCACATTCATGTTGGATGTAGAGTTTCTACTACATGCTGAGGGCTAGCATAAAATATCAAGCCAGTCAGATGAGAATGACATGACATCACTGTAATTTTTAGTTGAACAGAAAGTCTGAAATAATCCTTTGATTGCAGTAGGATTTAGATGCACTTCAGAAGTGCCACATTGGTATATTTCTAAAAAGTAGGAGTTTGATTCTAGATAGCTAAACTTTCAAAAAAGTAGGTCTTGCTATCAGGATAGACTTTGCCTCCTTCAAGGCTTAATTTCTGTACAGCTAAACTTCAATGATAATTTCACTGATGTGGCACTAATTGGATCCATCGACTGATGTCTTGTGAGATTTCCCAAACCTTTTCCAACCCATTTTACAGTTGGTTTTTCACCTATGGATTTTATTTATTTTAAGAATGCAATGCATACTTCTGTGAATGTTTAAGGCAAACACCCTACCCTTCATTGTAGGGTGCTTAGAATTAATATCTGAACTTGATCTCTCTCCCAGTAATCCAGGGCTTTTCAAGCCAGCAAAATATGTCCAAACAGGATATAGTGTGTTCTTCCTGTAATTTAGAGCAGTGTCCAGGATGGTGGTGTCAAATGTGATTTCACTGGGTTTGGGGTTTTTGTTTGGTGTTTTTCTGTAGAAAGTGAAAAATCTTGCTTGTTTTTTTGTGTTCCAGGCTATTGATGGATGGGTGCTCTAATGCAGACAAGAACACACTTAACTTCGGTAGCTTGCATCTCTACAGTAACTATGTAAGCATAAGGGTAATGCAGACAAGGCTAAAAATTATTTATAAGCTTTTGGAGGAAATAACATCTTTTTAGCATTTAACCTGTAACAATTTTTTTAAAAATCAGAATAGGTGCATTCTGACATGGGCGCTAAGAATCCTGCACTCTCCTGCTCTCTTTACTGGTGCTTTTATTATAACTTAGAACTGTAGTGTGGGAGCTCTGAAAATTAGTCTTGCAAGATGATACTCTGATTTTGGGAAGGTGGTCATTAAGTCCCTGAAATTAAAAAAGATAAGCAAGTGTGTTTAAAATACTGTTTTATAGTACTGGCTCTGATGAAGTTCTTACTGCTGCCTTTACAAAGTGGCTGATTTATACACTGTCACAGTTTATTTCAAATTACATCTGTTGCAAACATAAGAGTTCTTAAATACTAAATTGGATTAAGTGAGACAGACTGCTTTAATGATGTGTGTAATGAGGAAAGTGCAGTGGAAATAAGGAATAAACTATGCTGTTGTCTCAGTAACAGCTACATTTTGCTAATTCAAGAGGAAAAAACCCAAGCATAGATAGGAAACATTGGAAATTATACTTTCAGGATTTCTCTCTGTTCTCTCCTTTTATTTTTTCTTTTTTTTTTTTTCTGTGTAAGAATGTTGAAGGCAGTCTTTGAGAGTTAACATTTGCATGTGTTCTTGTACTAATGCTTCAAGTTAATGAATTAAAAAAAAATAATCCACGTTTCACCTGAAATACCGTTTCTAACTTTAGTAGAGGTATGGTAAGGACATGCGCTGAAAGGCGGTTTAGACGAAACTTGTTCAAACTGTTGCCTGAGCTAGAAGACTTCTGAAATTCTGAACCATTGGGATAATTCTTCAAAATAATATTACTGTTGATAGTTGCTCTTCTACTATAGCGAGTGTTTCCAGTTTTTTTAGGATTCCTAAATTATGACAACTTCCCTGGTTTTGTGGTATAATATGAAGTTCTTGTCTTCAGAACTTATCAGCAAACCCTTTTTGGCTCTATATTATGGTAAATAGTCTGTCTATTTATTAAGGCTATAATGTTTTGATAAGTTTTATAAATACAAAATGCAGTGTGCTGTCTTTTGCATTCTATATGGTTAACACAAAGTTAAAATATAGGAGTTTGCTGAAAGGTTAAACATTTTTATTCAGTTCCAGAATCATCATAAGGTATGATAGCCTGATGCCTAGAGTTCAAGTGTATGCATGTGCTGCTCCCTCTTTAGCAGAAACTGTACGGTATTTGCAGTCCCATTCTCAACAAAAGTCACTTGAATAGACACCCTATCAACAAGAGATAGTTTGCACAAATTTCAGGTTCTTTCAATCTTCTGCTGAATAATCTGCAGTTGCATCACTACAGCATTGTAGCATGAAAGTAACTTAAAGTTTTATTTATGTCTTTATCATAGAATCACAGGGTGGTTTGTATTGGAAGGGACCTTTAAAGATCATCTAGTCCAACCCCCCCTGCCATGGGTGGGGACTTCTTTCACTAGATCAGGTTGCTCAAAGCCCTGTCCAACCAAATACATGTGCATTTGTGTGTGTGTTTGTATATATGCACACATGGTTGCATGCCAGTGCTGCTTGTTTCTGTACAATTGTAGACAAATAACACATATATGGTTAGAGGAAAAACTGCAGAGGCTATTATAGGAGAGGGATAGTAGTACTTGATTTGGGATCTTTCAGCTCATAAATCCATAGTTAAAATATATCGCTCTTTGTGCTTGTCAGCTGCAAATCACTTCTATGTTCAGAGTTTCCATGCTGTAATCTTTCTTGTCAGACATCAGATGTTACACATAAAATCCTAGTGATAGGATACAAAAATTTCTTAACCAGTATGCTTGTTGAGCCTGTAGGATGCTTCAAAACAAATTTGCAATTTGAGTGGCTGAATTCTTATATCACGGGAAAGTGTTTGGGTTTTTTTTTATCAGGGAAGGGGAAAAAAAGTAACACAAAATAAAACCGGGCATATATTTTTATACCCCCTGTTATTTAGGAGATGTTTTAACATTAAGATTGCCTTTGGGGTGAAGGGGCACAGAAGACTTGCACAGTATGATCCTTTCCACCCATATGGTAAGAGTTAGGGAGTCTAAATAACATGTATGCTTCATCCATGGTTTCAGCACTAACAACTGAAACATATATCAGCAGTTCTGAGCTGAGTTATGGAAATCAAAATACGACTTACCAAGGAATCTCTTAAGCTGATGCATTTCATTTCAGAATGACTCCTTCCACAGAAAATTAGCGTGATGTGTTGCAACATGCTGGTCATCCACTGAAAAACTACCAGTGCAAACGCAAACTTATAACAGGGCAGTTGCATGCAAGAGAAATGTTGTAGATACCAAAGTGAAAATGCTGGAGCCCACCAGGTGGTGCCAGAAGAGCTGTTTCCCTCTGCTTCCAAACTTTAACCCCTAAAGCAATGCCTCCGCAAACGTTCTGATACTGTTTCCATCTGTGTTCATGATGGTAATTTTAGAAACGCTGTTTAGGAGCAAAGCACTTGACTTCGTGGGTTTGGTGCCATTAGCATTGATTATCATAACTATTTTTGTGCTACTAACATCCTTCTTCCATGGATAGCAGGGTCATGAAGCTTTCACTAGAATGCAGTAGACAACATTGTGCTGTGTGTTGCAGTGGAATGCATGTAATTTGGTGGAAAAACAAGCATGAATGTTAACAAAGTTAAGCTAGAGAATTGTTTTAGGTGGTTATGTTACCTGATCAGAAAGTAACTCCCAAAACACACAAAGTATGTTTGGAGAGGAGACACTGCTTTATTCTGCGCAGGGTGCAAGGTGGATTTCCACAAATCGAGCACACGTAACTGAGGTTTTCAGTCCACACTTATACACTGTAGTTAAAACACCACACCTGTCTAATACATACGTTCTGCCTAACTATTGCATATACATTACGTTGAGCAAGCATGATGTTCCCTTGAGCAATCATCCCAGAGTCTTCTACACCTGCGTGGGGGTCTCTGGTGGTCTTTGGTGGCCCTTTGGGGACGAATACTCTTTTGTCCTTCTAAGGTCCTGCCTATCTGAGGACACCAGGGTCTTTGTTTCTCTTGCCAACCCCTCCTTTCTGAAAGCCGAAAGAGCGTGTATGTCCGTTATTGGCAAGTCTGTGACTCTTCAAGCATCCTCTGTTGTAAGCAGAATCTTAAACTAGATAAGCGTTACCTTATGTACACATAATCTAAACAGTCCTTGAATAGCAAACATACCACACTTCTCATGTTTGGGTTTTTTTTTTCTTTAAACTTATCAACACTGCCTTACTAGTTTATCAGTCTTTTGAAGGCTTGACGCAACAGTTACGCTTATTTTCATGGTGTTAAAAGCACATCTGAAAACATTTTGAAGTTTCTAAAGAACTAAGTTTATAGACGGTGTTAAGCTGGTTCATGGTGAAAGCTGCAGTCTGTGTGTGCTGGGTTTTCCTCCTTTTGCCTTTATACTGCAAAAATAATTTTTTAACACAGCTTTATTTTTTCTGTCTTAATATTGTGTCTTTCTCCCTACTCTAATAGTATGATTGTACTATTCTTATTAAAACTGGTATGATTGACAATTTCTAGGGTTTGCATTTTTAGTCTAACATTTAACCTTCTGTGAAACACTCCACGATATTTAGAATGCTATCAGACAAAGTAGTCATCTAACTTCTGCATTGTTTTTTGTGTAAGTGAGCTGTGATCTAGGAAGGTTTGTAAAAACAAACAAGCAAAACACCTGGGCTGGTGAGTAGCTGCAGCTGATGACAAGTGAAAAGAATGCCTGTCTTTAAGTGAAACCTGCAGCTGTGGTGCTAGTGACCTGTGCTGTCAGGTGTTGGGGAAATCGGTGCTGAACTGGTAGGCAGTGGCACTTCTCCTGAAAGTTACTGGCAGTCTGTAAAGACTAGTATAACTTGTTTTGGATGTGTCACTTTGGATCCAAAAAAGCTGCTTGTGTTGTTTTTGCTATATCTGCTGCTACCAACAGAATTACCCTAAAAAGTTGATTGTTTCATAAGTCATATACATCCAAACAGGGAGCTTCTACTCTTCCTTAACAGTATAGCTTATTGCTACTGCGTACATCAGAAGCATGTTTTGGGTTTGTGTTTTCTACTTTTATGTGGAACATGGCATTCTTTGAGACATGTAATAAAATTTGTTACAAAAGATTTTGCGTTTTGTGAGTTAATTTTTTCTTGATGATTTTCCATATTAAGAGTTTAAGATATTTGCCTGATGGCATTAAATGTGTTGTTTTGTTCTTCATCATATTTAATAATTCTACATTTTATGAGTTTTGGTTTATTTTTAATCAAGTGAGTGAGTTACATATACTTTAAAAGTCAAAATGTTCTCAAAGTACATCAGTTTTATTTTCAGAAAATCAGGTTTTATCCCTCCTTAATATCTTCAGAACTGTCAGTGTGCAACTGAAATGTAAATTGAATTGAGAATGCTAGTTTTAGGAAAACTCAAGTTTCATTTGCTTTTAGTGAAAATCTTTGGTGGGGTTTTGAATTAGTTACTGGCTTAGTTTCTAGAAAATCAGTTTGAACTGCTGAATCAAGTTTTGACTTCAGTAGCCTTGTGTCCTTAGGTTCAGAGAGCACAGTGAAAAACTTCATGAAGTGCTAGTGAATGAATTGTAACTTTAAAAGTGTTAGGAAATAATTTTCCTTTTTAGAGGTATTACTTCAGATTTGTGGCATAGTAATGACTGGGGACATACCAGAAAAAGTTAACTGGTAGAAGACCACAACTTTTGTGGTGTTTTAGTTATCTTTATAAACATAGTTAATTAGCAACCAGTGAAATTAAAATATCTATATAGTACTTTATATTTTCACCATGAATTGGAAATGATCAGTGGGGAATATATAATACATACAGGTGTTATGAAATATTTACAGCTTGAATAACAGGTGAAAGGCTTATTGCAAAAGGGTATGTTAGTTTCTAAAGCTGAAGGATTTTCACAGTTTGTGGTTTTGTGGTGGTAAAGTTGTTTGCTTTATGTTTTGGGGGGGTTTGAGGGGCTGTTTTGTTGGGCTTTGGTTTTGTGTTTTGGTTTGTGGGTTTTTTTAAAGTAGAATAATATAATACTAGATTACAGTTGATTCTCAACCAGTAGCTCTCCTGGAGGAAAAAATTGGGTATCTCTCGTATGCATATGCTGTGACTCTGAGATTGAATATGGTAGTATATCGCAGCAGTGCTTTGATTTCAGAGTTTGTTTTCATAATCAGTGGTGCTTCTGTACTAATGTATTTTAATCCATAGTAAAATTTTTTTTAGTTTAGTAGAAAAAAGAATCCTTATGTTGTGTTTTAGTAAGGTAGTTAAGCTAATTGCTTCCTACTATATCTTCAAGTGCTTTTTAAAAGTTGACTATTGTTGCCCTGGTGTCAGTCAGTATTGTTGTGTACACCAGTAGATTTCAGGAAGAGATGAAATGTGGAAAAACTAGTAAGTTCCTGTAAATGAATTTTTAACTTTAATTTTACGAATTCTTACAAATTCCTGACTCTGAATGTTTAAGTTAGCTCTTCCAAACGTAGTAGGGAACTTTCTGAAAACTGCAAACTACTGAATGTTTGTCTCCCTATTGCTGTTTCTTTCCTACGAGTATTCATCTGTGTTGCTCTAATGTTCCTAGAAGTTAATGGGTGCGATTTGTGGAAGAATTGACAAGTGTTCTTAGATGTAAATGCATTTTTCTGCATAACAGTTTTACCATACCTCAAGGCATGTCCCTGTATGTTCCCTTATTCAGTAAGGCATGAGCATAAGGTACACTTTTTTCCTTCAGCTGTGTCACTATTTGGGGCCATTCCTCTGTTTTTTAACCCCTGCATGAAATTGACAGCAGGTTCTAAAACTGAAGTAAAAGAGGGAAGACCGGTGGGGATTAACAGGTACAGAGAACATGATTGCAGCAATGACATTTCTTAAGGAAATGAGGCTAAAAGGATGATCTGACCTCACCGGTCTTAGCTGTGTGTAGCACTGAAGTAATGGATTAATCTGGGTAAAAATTTCCTGTCCAAAAATGTTAGTCTGAAATAAATTAATCTGTAATTCTTCAGATTTTCAGGTGATCACAAGTGTATTGGGTTTGCACAGCAAGGTTTTGGCAGCGGCGGGGCTACAGGGGTGGCTTCTGTGAGAAGCTGGTAGAAGCTTCCCCATGTCTGATAAAGCCAAGGCCAGCCAGCTCCAAGACGGACCCATTGCTGGCCAAGACCGAGCCAGTTGGGGACGATAGTAGTACCTCCGATAACATGTTTAAGAACAGGATAAAAAACCTGCACAACAAACTGCAGCCCAAAAGAGGAGAACATGTGAGAGTTATGGCCCTGCAGACCCCCAGGTCAGTGAAGAAGGAGGGTGAGGAGGTGTTCCAGGTGCCGGAGCAGAGATTCCCCCACAGCCTGTGGGGAAGACCATGGTGCATAGTGTGGCAGGCTGTCCCTCCAGAGCCCACAGACGTCCACACCAGAGCAGGTGGATAAGCCTGAAGGAGGCTTGACCCTGTGGGAAGCCCACGCTGGAGCAGGCTCCTGACAGGACCTGTGGGCCTGTGGAGAGAGGAGCCCACGCTGTAGCGGGTTTTCTGGCAGGACTTGTGACCCTGCAGGGGACCCACACTGGAGCAGTCTGTGCCCAAAGGACTGCCTGCTGTGGAAGGGACTCATGCTGGATCAGTTCTTTAAGAACAGTAGCCCATTCGAAGGGCTCATGTTGGAGAAGTTCATGGAGAGCTGTCTCCTGTAGGGAGGGAGCCCATGGTGGAGCAGGGGAAAGAGTGAGGAGTCCTCCCCCTGAGGAGGAAAGAGCGGCAGAGACAAGGTGTGGCAAACTGACTGTAACCCCCATCCCCGGTCCCCCTGTGCTGCTGCGGGGTGGGGAGGAGGTAGAGAATTTGGGAGTGAAGCTGTGCCCAGGAAGAAGGGAGGGGTGGGGGAAAGGTGTGTTAAGATTTGGTTTTATTTCCCATTACCCTGCTCTGGTTTGATTGGTAATAAATTAAATTCGTTTTCCCCAAGTTGTATGTTCTGCCCGTGACGGTAATTGCCGAGTTATATCCCTGTCCTTATCTTGACCCACAAACCTTTTGTTACGTTTTCTCTCCCCTGACCAGCTGAGGAGAGGCGGTGATAGAGCAGCTTTGGTGGGCACCTCGCATCCAGCCAGTGTCAACCCACCACCACAAGTTTCTGTAATTCAGTCCTGAAAAAGACTTTAAAAAGTTGTCCTCACTTACCTGCCTCATGGAGCGGAATGTGATGACTACGTGTTTTAGGAATCTGATGCATTTAGGTGTAGAGAATTCCCAAAAACTTCTGCAGATCTTCTGTGAACCAATGACTTAAATTGGGGCTTGAGCTGTCATTGCAGTGGAATCAGTGTTTTTGATACCCTTGCTGTTGGATTTTTTTCAACAGACTTTTTTTTTTTAAACTTTTATAAAGCAAAGTTATTCTGTCATGTGGGTGTGAGGGTGTTTTGTTTCTAATAAATGGAAATAGTTGATTTGTCCTTTACCTCTGGCAAAGGTAGTACAGTTTCTTCTAAGCTAGTAGTCATTCTTCCCTGTACTAAGCTCAGTGGTTTTTAAGCAGCTTTCCTTCTGTAAATAGTTGACTTGCCTGTGAATATGAGGGAAAAGTAGCAGCCCTAGTACTTGTTTTGCTGTATTCTTGCCTGTATGCCCTCTGTTTGCTGAATGGTTTCAGAGTAGCAGCATATGAAGGAATTTCCTGTTGAGTGTGAAAATAAGCATTAAAGTGAAACAAAATATTTTTTGTCTTAACCAAGTCAGTTAATGCTTATCTTAACCAAATCTCAAATCAAACTACTTATACTTTACCTGTTCTGTTTTTCAGAGTACTGTAATTGAAAGGGCATCTTCTACATTTGAGGAAGGACAAATTCATGATTGAATGGTGGATTAATAAGTAGCTGTCTTATTCTAAGAGTAAGAAGATATCCTGGGAGTTGGGAAGAACTGGATTTTCACCCTAGTACAGCAGCTTTGCTGCTCACTTAAACACAGATGAATGAAGACCCCATTTGGAAAATCACCAGGTCAGAGGTCCAGAGCTGATGCAGGTGAGGTGCTTTTCTGAGTGGTTTTGATGGTTTTAGCGGGTAAAAAGTGTGTTTACTTGTAGATATTTTTAAAAATATGTTAATAGTTTTATGAAGGTGATATCATTCCTGTCTTAAAAGAACATTTACTTTTGTTACAGAAGCTGATGAATTGAAAAGGCAAACGTAAATTTAATTCGGCAGTACAGATGTACATATAAGCAGTGTTTAATATAGTCTATAATATCAAAGTTTTATTAAAACTGTAAGTTGCATAAAATTCTAAAAAGGAACAAGATCAATGTAGGATTACATTGCCATATTAAGGGGAGAAATTCTCTTGTTCATCTCAGAAGTGCTGGAACATACAGAAATTTATTCACCATATATTTATAACTTAGTGTAAAACTATAATTTTAAAGAACTGATCAGCTCGTAATTGTAAAAGAGAATCTCCTGAACTCACGAAAAAAATGCAAATACTGTTGCTACTGTGTGTGTTCTTTAAACTGAAATAGGTTAGAGTATTTTAAAGCAACTTTTTATTCAAAGAAATGCAAAATACGAGTAAGCATTCATACTCTTATGACTAGTTATGCTTATTCAAAGTTTTGCAGCTTAAAAGACTAATGAATCTCAGTCAGTCCTCAGCAATGTCAGTCTCATCAATCATCAGCAATGATGCAAAAAAAGCATCAAGTAACCAATTAAGAGTTGTTCTGTAGGTTGATACTTGGTCCTGTGTAAATTAAGCTAGTCTCTGCTTCAGCTGTACATTCCACCTCGACTAGTGTGGTACAGGGACTAGAAGTTACTGTTTGCAAATTAGGAATTCTACAGGCCAGCAGTTTGAGAATGAAAAGGTTACAGATGAATGTTGTTCATTCTTCTGTTAAATTATTTGCTTTTTAGTTTAACTTATTTAGGTAATGTAAATTGTTTTGTATATTTAGTCTTTTTTTTCTGTCATGAAATTACTTTCTGGTTTTTTCGGGGGCGGGGGGGGGGGGCAGTGCCCATCCTATTTTGTGCTGCAGCAAAAGTTATTAGTCAGTGACCTGTGTGAGGAAAGATTCTGTAGACATATGATGCAGCATATTTTCCATCACCGTTGTGAATTGGTGCTTTTATAAAAATCTCAAGAAACCAAGCAACTGTCATCTGTAATTGGGAAAGCTCAGTTAACTTTTAAAATACCCAAGCAATAGTCCATTCTGGTGCTTTCAAACACTCATCCAATTCATTGAGAACTGAAGCAACTGATACTGGAAAATTTCTCTGAAACCCTTTGGAAACTTTCAAAACTGTGTTTACCTGTGATTACCTTATATTAATGTTAATTTGCTGTCACAAAACATCTACTGATTTCAAATGTAACTTCAGCAAATATTTTTAATAAATGTTTCAAAGGAGAGACTCAGTACAAAGGCTTAAACACTTGGTTCAGTGAGTTTTCATTCTGTTAACTGATGAGTTGTCCTTCCCCTTGACACTAGCAGAATACCTGTGGGAGTAGAATTGTATTTGTAAGAGAAAAGAAAGGAGAGCAGGCTTTGACCTGGTACTTAATTTCAGTCTTGTTGACTTCTAAGTATTAACTGGGCACTGTGCCCAAGTTCAGAGAATTCAGACACTAGGTTTTTAAGGGAACTGTTAGAAGAATTTTATCTAATGACTTCAAAGTGACATACAATGACCAACAAAACTGCAGCACAGATTTCAAGTGTCGTAACTCGAAACTTTAGAGAGTGATTATGTGGCTAGCTTTTTTTTTTTTTTCTAAAAACAAAAAAGTTAAGCTAGGATATTTTACTTTGATATGTTGAGAAGAAAATTTTGCTACCTATTTGTTCTTTTGGCTCATAAAAGATAATAAATTCATAGACGTATTTTGAAGAGTCACATTTTCTATTATTTGTTCGTTATAGTTTGTCCTATAGCTGTCACCATGCCAGATTGTCATTAAAAGTGACACACAGATGTCTTTGGATGCCATTTTTGCATTTTAATATCCCTGTATAACAGTTACAATTTGTCTATACTTTTCTCTGTGAAGTTTTTTAATCATAACTGAGAATTCCTTAACTTATATTAGTTTGATTAATGTAGTGTCACTGTTGCTTAAATACAACCCATAAATCATGCATATTTGGTCTGCTTCAACTGTTGGCATAGTTGTGGCCTAGGCTTGGGTGTTGCCGGCTTTCAGTCTCTGGCTATTATATTCTTGAGGAAGACAGCTGCTGACCTCCTTGCTGTTGTTGCTTCTCCTCCTTATCATATATGGTGGGCTGAGGCTAGATAGCTTTTACTGCTTTTTTTTTTTTGGGGGGGGGTGGTGCAGTGTGTGGAATTATCTGCTGTTTATTTCTTGATTATGGATGTGCATTAGAAAAGAGTGCAGCAGGCAGCTGCCATTAGGAGACTGCATAGCCCACTCTGCAATGAAGATTGGGCATGGGAGTTCTAAAGGCAGCTAGAAAGAACATTTGTTTATCACAGTGGTAGTTTCACTGATAGAGTCAAATTCTTCCTTTGAAAAGAATAGCAAATGCAGTAATTGAGTTCATCAGAGATTATAAAATTATTTGATGGCTGAAAGAGAGGCCTTGCAGTGTGATATAAATTAAGATTATAGCAAGTTAGTTGTTTGTGGTGGGGATTATTTTGGGTTTTTTTTTAAAAAAGTGTCTCTAGGAGATAAATTTATCAAAAGCGCAACCAGGTACAGTGACAGAGTGGTTTAGGTAGCAACTCCCCCTCTTCTTTTTAGAAGGGAGAATTTGGTTATGAACAGGGAAAGAGATAGTCTTCCTCAGTTTTAGGTTAGAAGTTTATTTGCTAGGGAAGAAAGACTTTTAGTCCTGCAGTTGTGGCAGTGTTCTGTGCATTAGGATTAACTATGTGTCAGTGATCCTTGTGACTTTTTATAGACTTTTAAAGTAGTCATGGTGATCTTTTGGCGTGGGTTTGGGGTTTTTTTTCCCTTACTTGGGAATGTTAAGGATTTAGCCTACTTAAGTGATTATTGAACTTGACAGTTACTTTATTTGAAATAATTAGTAATGACAATAACAATGGGGGTGAGTATGACATCTATTACCTACATAATGGGAGAAGTATGGGTTTGGTGGATTGGCTGGATGGCTGCATCTAACGAGTTACAGTCAACAGTTCAATATCCAACTGGAAACTAGTAACAAGTGCTGTCCCTCAGGGGTCCATACTGGGACCAGTACTATTTAGTATCTTCATCAATGCCATAGACAGTGGGATTTAGTGCACCCTCAGCAAGTTTGCAAATTATACCAAGATGGGAGGCGCAGTTGATTAACTAGAGGGAAAATATGTCATCCAGAGGGACCTTGGCAGGCTTGAGAAGTGGGCCCATGCGAACCACATAATGTTCAACAAAGCCAAGTGCAAGGTCCTGTACCTGGGTTGGGGCAATCCCCAATATCTATACAGATGGGGAGATGAATGGTTTGGGAGCAGCCCTGCAGAGAAGGACTTGTGTGCTGGTGGATGAAAAATTGGACATGAGCCAGCAATGTGCACTTAGAGCCCAAAAAGCTGATTGTATCCTGGGCTGCACAAAAAGAAGTGTGGCCAGCAGGTCGAGGGAGGTGATTCTCCCCCTCTACTCTGTTCTTGTGAGACCCCATGTGGAGTATTGCATACAGGTCTGGGGCCCCCAGTACAAGACAGACATGGACCTGTTGGAGCAGGTCCACAGAAGGGCCATGAAAGTGGCTAAAGGGCTGGAACAACTCTCCTGTGAAGAAAGGTTGAGACAGTTGGGATTGTTAAGCCCAGAGAAGAGAAGGCTCTGGGGACACCTTACTGCAGCCTTTCAATACTTAAGGGGGGCTTATAAGAAAGATGGAGAGAGGCTTTTTACCAAGGCCTGTGGTGACAGGACAAGGGATAATAGCTTTAAACAAAAGAGGGTAGATTTAGATTGAATATAAGGAAGAAATTTTGTACAATGAAGGTGGTGAGACACTGGAACACGTTGCCCAAAAGTTGTGGATGCCCCATCACTGGAAGTGTTCAAGGTCAGGTTAGGGACTTTGAGCAAGCTGATGTAGAGAAAAGTCCCTTCCCGTAGCAGTGGGGTTGGACTAGGTGCTCTTGGGAGGCTCGCTCTTGGGAGGCTCACTGATTTGCTAGAGGAACTGTAAAAACAGTCTTCCACATTTAACAAGTAATTTTAACAAGATTTTTGCTGTGCTTTACAGCATTATTGATGCAAATATCTTATTTTAACATTTATTGCCTTCCTTTTTTAAAGACGGTTGCCACTTCCAAGAAACTACTTGAACATGTAGTGTTTCAGAACAGCTAGATACTTCAAGTGGAAAATTTAAGTCCTGTCTATAAAATTGCTATTATCTGGGAGTAGATAATATAGCATTAGTATAGTCTTTCTATTATTCATTCTTCCTCCTGGTTAAAAGATATGGTGAAAACATGGAAATAGTGTACGAACTTTATATTTGATCTGTTAATCATGTGAAATCATAAAATCGTGGGATTCTAGGAGACTCTTGGATCATGTACAGGCTATAAAAAGCTATCTGGAGGTATAGATAAATTAGTGTTTGTGTCAGGTATTCATATAGGGCAAAATTTAATGCGTTACCAAAGCTTTTTGCAGCTGACTTTGATTTCATCCTATTGTAGAGACTAAACAATCAGTGACATTACAGGTGTGGTGGCTTCTTTGAAAAAGCCAATTTTCATTTGTCCTGTCTGTCTGCCTACAAAGGAAATGTGTTTATTTGCTGTAAGTAGGTGTAAAGGAAGAGGTACTTTTGATAAAAATATGTAGGCTTTTGAAATCTATCTTTACTGCACCACATACTTCATAGTTCCATCTTGAGAAATAAAGGGTAGGATTGAAGACGGAGAAAAGAAGGAAAGCTAAACACTTTACTTTTTCACAGCGGTAGGTAGGGTACATAGCTACAGCCTCTATGAGTTTGTCAAAGTATAGAGTTGCTTTCAAGGACATAGTTTCAGTAGATCAGCCAACTGTTCCTGTGCATGGCATGTGCCTGTCTCTAGTTAAGTGTATGGTGTCTCCAATATAGGGGAATACAGATTATTTTTCTTTTTAATTAATGTTACATAGTATAATTGATTGTAAAATAAGTTGTGTTTACCCTTGTGTTTACACTTATATATGGCCTTTTTTAGTCTAGTGATCATCTGTTTAATGCTGTATGGCATGCTGAAAGGCATGGTCTTCTGGAATCCTTCCTAGCAGTTATCTCCCAGAAGTACAGAATCCCACCAAACTGCATGATGGTCAGGAACAATTGTAATGCCTTTACTGGATTGTTTGAAAATGTAAAGTAATTTCTTCTTAAAGAAAAGAACTAGGACACATTAAGTCATATACAAACTTCTGTAGTTTTTCCCCATTTAAAAGCAATTGTAAATTGTTTCAGTACTGTCTTTGTGAACTAAGAAAAGAGATCCCACTCCTAGATGTGCTTAGGATTGCAGTGAAATCTTTTGGCAGTCAGAATTCCTTTTATGTCTGTACTTCTTCTGGTCTACTTCAATTAAAAGCACTCTCTTCCTTCCCCAAACTCTTTTTAAATTTAGGTTGGGTGATACTAGGTGCGAGTAAGCATGTCAAAGTATTTCCTAGGTCCCTGAAAGTAATTCTGAAATAGCCTCCAGATACAGAATAATTCCTGTGGGATTACTTGTCTTACTACAGAAGATTCTGAGACACAATTTAAAAACATCCAGCTTTTGCTGCTTGTTATAAACACAGGGGATATTGAGAGAAGTAAGATATCGGTGGTGTGTTTTGAACAGCCTGTCTTATTTTCATGGGTTGAATAGGGGGTGCTATCTGATGTGAATAAAAACATTGAAAGTGGCTTTCTCTGATCCTTCTCCCTATTCTCTCTTCCTCCAACTCCGCCCCAGTTGAAATTACATGTATACTTCCCTTGGAGTCAACATCCTGAAAGAATGTTTGTTTTAGTGTGCCTTGTCTTCTCTTTTGTCTAGAGCAAAGTAGAAGTATTTGGGAACATGGTTTCTAGTTTTGCTGTTGAACTTCAAGGATCTATTATAAGGACCCGTTATGAGCCTCAGAAAACACACAGACCACCTGACAAATGCTTAATTCTGTTGCTCTTGTCTGGAGTTGGGAGTTTGTGTTCACTTTCTATTATAAAAAATGTGTTTCTGTGCTCTTATATAAGTGGCTGAGACATAAACATTTTCTCCTTCCTCAGACTCATCAAAGTTTGAGTCTTTACTGGTTATTTCAAAGAAGACTAAAACTAATCCATTTACTTCATTTTTTGTTTAGTATTTATTTTTTTCTATTTTTATGTTAAAGTGCAGTTTAGTTGTAGAGAGTATTTTGAGTGTTACCTAAAATATGGAATTTCATGGAGTGTTCTACCAAGAACTTGTCTTTCCATAGTTAAAAGGAGGTAAAGAATGTGGATTTAAACCCAGTCAATGGCATTCATGCTGTATAGAATGTAGTAACTCTCCTTTATTGTTCTCTAATTAGTATTAACATCTTTGAAGTGAACTTTGCTTTACTGCAAAACACTTGGTACACAGATGTTTTTTTTCTCTTGAAAGATTTGCATGAAGATACTGCCCTTGAAATATTTGGGATTTTTTAAATACTTTTCTGCTTTGAACTGGACACAAGACAGAAAAACTAATGCTAATTAGGTTTCTGTCCAAAGCTGTTTAGATAGTACTGGAGGTTTCAGGAGAATTTACATAAGCGAGGTTACTGCTTTGTTATGTTCCGCAATGATTAGGTGAAGGAGATGATCAGTAATATATGTGTATGTTAAAAGTTAATTTAAGTATTTTTGAGAGACAATAATTTTTTTAAGTCATTAAGATATAGCAATATGACATCATAGGCATCACTCATTAAAATGTCATGCATTTACAAATAAATATCTGTAAAGAGACTCTACAAGCTCTTGGCAATTCTAAATTGGGAAAGAAGAGTCTTCTGCAGAGCTGATTCCTTGCCATATAAAGAGAAGTTTCCTGTCTGTTTTATTCTGTGGTAGTTTTACTTCTTCCTTTAATCTTGAAAAAAAGCAAAATACGCAGGACTTATGATATCCTCACACATCAGAAGAATTTTAGTATTTCCAATTCGCTTTTTAATTTCTGTAGGGAAAAGAAAAACTGAGCAGCATTTCTAAATATTTTTATTGTGAATTGGTTATAATGGGTTCTACCACTTCAAAGGAATAGTTTTTGCAGCCATTCAAAGACGACCTTGCATTAGCTGCTTGTAACAAATGTTTTATCTTGGCATGGGTCAGATGATACTCTGCAAGGAAGATGTGATAGTTACAGAGGTGCTTTGGTGTCCATAGCTATTCCTCTGTGTGACAGGGGCTGTTCAGCATATTTTTAATATTTTTACCACTGGTGCTTGTGTCTGTTGGAACGTAGCATCTTTTTAGTGTAAGCTTGTATTAGGGATATGGTCTTTCACATGCTGCTGTTAAACACATAGAGGAGTTGTTTTGGGTTTGTGTGGTGGGGTTTTAGTAGTGGGGCAGGGGGCTGCAGGGGTTGCTCCTGTGAGAAGCTGCTGGAAGCTTCCCTGGTTCCGAGTCAGACCTGCCAGTGACCAAGGCCGAGCCCATCAGCGACCTTGGCCGAAGCCATCAGTGACAGTGGTAGCACCTCTGGGATAATATATTTAAGAAGGGGAACCTGCAGCGGGGGAGAGGAGTGGGATGCGAGAGGAACCCCTCTGCAGACACCAAGGTCGGTGAGGAAGGAGGGGAGGAGGAGCGCCGGAGGAGGGGATGCCCCTGCAGCCCGTGGCCAGACGGCAGGCTGTCCCCCCCAGCCCATGGAGGGGAGCGGGGGAGCAGATGCCCACCTGCAGCCCGGGGAGGACCCCACGCCGGAGCAGGGGGATGCCCCCCAAGATGGCCGTGACTCTGTGGGAAAGCCCGCGCTGGAGCCGTCTGTGACTGAAGATCGGCCCGTGGAAAGGACCCATGCTGGACAAAAAAACAAAGCTGGTTTTGTTCATTGTTTGGTTTTTATGTACTCTGTTAGGCTGAGATGTGTATGTACTTCGCCAGTGCTGGTCTGGCTAGCTCAGAAAGATGTTTATTTGCACCCTTTTGATTAATGCAAGGATGAAAAGTTACACAGACAGTTGATTCACTTAACTGTTGTAGCTGATTGATCATTGCAACTGTTACAGCCATTTTCCTAGAACACAGGCCACACAGGCCCCTGTTGTGTTAACTTCAGCTTTCTTTTTAATAGTTGCGGTCACTCCTTGTGTTTATCCCTGAGCTTCTGTATTAGGTTTGCATGGCAAGGTTTTGGTAGCCGGGGGGCTACAGGGGTGGCTTCTGTGAGAAGCTGCTGGAAGCTTTTCCCTGTCCAACAGCCAATGCCAGCCGGCTCCAAGTCGGACCCGTCACTGGCCAAGGCCGAGCCAATCAGCGACTGGTAGCGCCTCTGGGAGAACAGATTTAAGACGGGAGAAGTTGCTGCACAGCAAGTGCAGCCAGAGAACGGGGTAGCGAGAACGGTGAGAGATACAGCCCTGCAGACAGCAAGGTCAGTGAAGAAGGTGGGGGGAGGAGGTGTTCCAGGCACCAAAGCAGAGATTGCCCTGCAGCCCGTGGGGAAGACGGTGGTGAGGCAGGCTGTCCCCCTGTAGCCCGTGGAGGACTCCACGCCGGAGCAAGTGGAAGCCCAAAGGAGGAAGCCCGTACTGGAGCAGGCTCCTGACAGGACCTGTGGACCATGAAGAGAAGAGCCCGTGCTAAAAGCAGGTTTGCTGTCAGGATTTATGACCCCATGGGAGACCCACGCTGGAGCAGTCTGTGCCCAAAGGACTGCCTGCTGTGGAAGGGACTCATGCTGGATCAGTTCTTTAAGAACAGTAGCCCATTCGAAGGGCTCATGTTGGAGAAGTTCATGGAGAGCTGTCTCCTGTAGGGAGGGAGCCCATGGTGGAAGCAGGGGAAAGAGTGAGGAGTCCTCCCCCTGAGGAGGAGAAGAGCGGCAGAGACAAGGTGTGGCAAACTGACTGTAACCCCCATCCCCGGTCCCCCTGTGCTGCTGCGGGGTGGGGAGGAGGTAGAGAATTTGGGAGTGAAGCTGTGCCCAGGAAGAAGGGAGGGGTGGGGGAAAGGTGTGTTAAGATTGGTTTTATTTCCCATTACCCTGCTCTGGTTTGATTGGTAATAAATTAAATTCGTTTTCCCCAAGTTGTATGTTCTGCCCGTGACGGTAATTGCCGAGTTATATCCCTGTCCTTATCTTGACCCACAAACCTTTTGTTACGTTTTCTCTCCCCTGACCAGCTGAGGAGAGGCGGTGATAGAGCAGCTTTGGTGGGCACCTCGCATCCAGCCAGTGTCAACCCACCACAGCTTCATGGACACGTAGCCTATGTCTGTCTCTGCAAAGCCTTTTCCTGTTGTAGCAGTTCATTGATCAGTCATATATGAAGTGTTTGGATTCTTTACATTTTCACATTCAAAAGGAAAACTTGTCTAAGATGGCTTTTTTGGCATTGTATACACACTTTATTTTTCAGTAATTCCAACATAATTTATATTGTAGGTCATGCAGGAGTGTCTGCCAGCATAATGAAGAAAAGAACTTCCCACAAGTAAGTTGTTAATATTTTTACTAAAGTATAGCTCTCAATAACTGGAAGTACTGTTCTAGAAATGCATCTGTATTGTTCCACTTGCTTTGTTCTTGAAAATCATGTAGTGTAATATTCAGTCTGTATATATGTGTAGAATCAGACTTCCGATTCTTTCAGGAGGGTGGTAGGAAATTATGCCCCACAAATAAGGTTTTAAACATCATTTTGACTGTTAATATGCAATTATCCTTGAATACAATTTTGTAATTCTTTCTGGAATTCAGAGAGGAGTTGCAAGCCAGAAATTAGCCATGTGTACTGTAGGATCTCTATTCTCTGGCACAGAGTTCATGCATTGTCACCAGGCCAATAAAAACTGCAAAGCACGCTTACTGATAACACAGTCTGGAAGTAATCTTAGAAATATCTAATCTTGTATTGACTACAACTGTAGTTTTGAAAAGGATTTTTCACTTTTCTAAAATAAAGAATATACTGAAATACTTCTGTAAGGAGGCTGCTATTTGTGTGTGAAGGATACCTGCTTATCCTACACATTCATGGCATGTATTTTTCCCTCTACAACACTTTAAAATAGTAGCGGCTGAACATTGGTGAGTACCTGTGTGAAAATAGAGGTAATGTTCTGCACATAATTGGTCTTAGTGTCAAACAGCAAGATGTTATATCTGGCTACATCTCTGGTGGGAGAAATCTAAGCTGCATATGTGTGAAACTTACTAAAATGTTACTAGTTGCATTTTAAGTGTAAAGTCCTATAGTGGTGTGTCAATTGAAAGCAATTTGTTTGGCAGGTGAATTTTCCATGATTAACATAGTTAATCACTGCTAACAGTGTTAACTGTTTCCCAGAGACAACACCTGATGTAAAACTACTCTAATCCCTTCTACCAGCTCATCATTATCCGTTCTTGTCTATCTTCATAGAAGGCAAAGAGAAACATTTATTTGTCTAGGGGCAGGTAGAGTTGGTTAAAACTTAATTTCTCTTGTTCTCTTTCAACCGCTCAGAGAAAGGAGTGTATGATGGGAAGACTATCAGAGGTGGGTTGCCTTTTGTACTTGAGGGTGGCTAGATTTGTCTTTATTGTTGTGTTGATATACACTTATTTAAATACCTAAATAGGCTGTGAATTTGTTAGCGTAAAGGCTTTTATGGGGCATAAGAAGTTTTGATCCTAAGTGACATGATTTTGAGGCATTTAACTTAAGCATCCAGCTTAGTTTCATGTTAATTTAGCCAGGTTCAATTGTTTATTAATTATTTAGTAAAGGGTTTTTGTGCCAACCAAGATGATTTCTTGTGTGCTGCTCACTGACTTGTCTGAGAATGAGGTAGAGTAGTAGAATATTGTTTATATTTGTAGTTTACCATAAATGAGTAGGATATGAATGACCATGTAATAATATATGCCAATGCTACTCTGAGCCATGACGGTAGACCATGAGTTAGTAATGCATACTTTGTAACTGATTTAGTTTTTTATTTAGTTATTCCTCATTTAAAAAAAAAAAAAGGGAGGAACAAGCCTACTGGCACTCAAAGGCCATCGAGGAGATTTTTAAACTAGCTTCAGAAAGTTTGTGGCAGAGGAAGGAGCCAAGGGGATGGAACAGGGCATGACTCAGTAATTGAGGATGTGACAGAATGAGCAGTGTGGTTGAGTCTTCTGAACTCTTCTTTACTAAATGGTAGTTAACTGTAACCTTTTGAAAACAGTTCCTGTGGTTATAGGGCAGTTCTTCCAAGTGCTCTGTCAATGAGTAGTGGTGATCTCTGCCAATATGAAGCTGACCTCACTGGCATCAGATAAGTCAGTAATCTCCCAGATCTCATTCTTTCCACCCTTGGTGCATAAGGGAAGAGTACAAGAAGTAGTATAAAACAATCCTTTCTTCTTAGGCTCTTCAGATTTCATGTAGTTGGGAAATCAAGGACTTTCAAGGTGCAGGTTATATACCTGCAATTTAGCTGCAAGTGTACTTGAACATTTTGAAATTCTGATCCCACTTTAAGCTAACTTGTAATCTTGGTTCCTGCAGCATCTGAAGATGAAAATCACAACTGAATGATGGCTTTTGATGGAGTATAGAAAGTACTTTAAAACTTTTGCCTCAACTAATGTGCCTCATAGTCTGAATATTGTGAAAAGTAGTTAATAACAGTTATCTCATCACCATTCTGCTCTTAATAGTAGTCTGTAATAAGATCACAATTGTACTAAGTTTTGGATCCTATTTGTAATAACTTTCTGCTTAGCACCATGAAAGACTTGAAATTTTACTGAGCATTGCTGCTGTACTGCATTTATGCTGGTCTATAGTTTTCCTTCCCGTTTTTCATAATTGTGTCTTTTTTGCACATCAGAGGGGTATGGTTTTCTTTCATCCTTCTGTTTTTTTTCCTCAGTTCTACCCTGTGGTGTTTTTCTGAGATGAGGTGACCAGAAAAAGAAAAAAAAAAAAACAACAACCAAATCTAAATGGTTAACTGTACTAGATAGGTTATTGGGAATTGCCATTCTCCATTTTACAAATGCTAGTTTCTCTTTTAAGCACAACCCTGAAGTAATGGTTGATTTTTCTGCTACCAGTCCTATGCAGCTCTGCACTACATTGGTTTCCCTGGTAGCAGCTGCCAAAGAAAAGTTTGTGTGAGGACCATATAAATAAAATTTTAAAATCTGGGAAGATTTCTTTCTGCCTGTGCAGTTTTTAGAAAGTTTCTAAAGTATCTGGTTCCAATAATGAAACCTTTCCACATAACTAGGTTTTACTTACCAGTTTACTGCCTTCAAGATAAGGAAGAGGATCTGAAACTTTTGGGGATTGAAGGGCCATTTGCAATGAGGATGTGTCTGTGTCAAGAGCTATTTCTAGGACTTGCTGTTTTCTGGTTTTCCTGGCTCCATGTTTTATGTGTCTAAGAAAATTGTTATCCAGTCTTCAAAAGCAAATCTTTGTGGAATTCTAAAGATAATTCTCATGAAACAGAAGGAAGAAAAATGTGTTGGGCCTTCTGGATATAGCATCATAGAAGATTGTGTACATTTGTATTATTTGGTATATCACAGAAATAACACACTGTTAAGGAGAGGAGAGGTTTTAGTTGGTTATTTGGTTGTCTTACATGGAAGTATATTAATAGCTATTATTTATTGATAGTTAGAAACCTATGCTTGCTTTCTTACCACATATTCTGATGCAAGAAGAAGTAGGTATTCCTTGGTAATTTACTAGTTTGAAAATCTCATTTCTTACAGTATTAACCACTGCAAATGAGAGTGAATGGCTGTTCAGTAGTACAACCTTCAAACAGAAATTTGAACTGCAAGTACACCTGGAGAGTACTTGACTTGTAATGAAATTTGCAATGCTTTTTGTTCTCTGAGGCATTTTAAAGGTAGTTACCCATTTGAACTCAGTTATGTAGTCTTTTAAAAAACATGGAAAAATGAGTGTGAAGCTTTTCACTTAATTGTTCCCACTTAAACATTAAAGTGGATTGTGCCTTACAGGCAGAAAGTAAAATTGACTGTGAGATTGAACATGAATAGTGTTACTTATACCTTTTTCAATGAGATGATTAGCAGTATAGACAAACTGCTTAAAATTGACATTGTTTTATCTATTTTAAATCCTTTATCTTCAGTTGGTTTTATTCTGCTTTAAAATGGAACTATGATTCGTTAGAACTAAATATAAATTGCATGCAAAACAAACTTATTTTTATTGTGCTGAGAACCATATATCTGATCTCATTTTTTTAGTAGTAAACTTACTGAGACTATTACAATTTAAAAAAAAATGCTTTTAAGCAAGAAGTAGAATTTGAAAGCATGTTCTAGTTTCTGCATAAAATTAGAACCAGCTTTGTTGGGACAGTGTCTCAACTGGAAGAGGTTGGAGTTCCTATAATAATCTGTGCTATCAAAGTCAGGAATACAAAAACTGCAGTTTGATCTTGCTGAAAAGCTCAAATGATAACAAAAGCAAAATTTGGCAAAACCCCCTGCTAAGATCTTCATGGTGAATTAAAGTCTGGAGGTGGGACAAGCTGCTGAAGGAATCGTACATCATGGTTTCAATATTTATGATACATCTTCAGCATTAAGCATTCCAATGTCATGTAGTGAGTGCACTATTCTGAAAGACTACTTCCAGGATTTCATTGGTATGATTATTTGTCTTTTTTGGATCATATAGGGACTTTTCTGAGAGCTTTCATTGTTCCTGGAGACGTAACTATCTCTAATCCAAGGAAGAGTATTGTTTTCTGCAACTGATACTCTTTTAGGTGTTGCTTTTAAGCATGCTAGTGGTATGCATATTTTGCTGCCATTTAAATGAAGTGTGCTACAAGTAGTAATCCAAAAATTTATTTTACAGCTAGTTGACATTAATGAGAATTTTGATCAAGCAACCTTCTAATCTTTCAGGAATGAATATGTGGATTGTAACATGCTAAAATAGAAATGATACTCCTTTCTTATCACCAATATACTGTCATAGTGTTCCTTAGTTTCTTCCATTTGTATTCAAAATTGTCAATTCATGTTTTTAATAACTGGGTAGAACAAAAATTGTGTAACAGTTTCAGTAACTTGAAACTGTCGAACAGGTTACATGACTGTTGATCAAAACAACTGTTATTCACCAGAGGGAATTTCCATGCAACTTCCATGAAAATAAAGGGAGGACAAAATAATATATTTAATCTATATTCCACATTAAGGAGTATCCCTTCTATTGCCATTACCATTACATATCACTTTCCTTTTGCTGTACTAAAAAAGAATGCTAGAGAAGTGTTGTTGCTACCATGTGTCTTACAAACATTTTTGACTCTTAAATATTTTTAAAATGGAGAAGGAAGCTAAATTTCCTTCAGGTGAAAACACAGGTCATGGAAAACAAATACCTTGGAAGAATCTTAGTCAGCCACTGATAATGTTTCCACTGACTTCTTCCTCCTGGGACAGGAGTTGTGTTTACTATTCTGCAGAGAGCAACAAGGTAGTAAAGTTTTATAATACTGCCAGGTAACCTTGTGCTTTGAGACCTGACCAGGTGAGTTTTATTTTTAACATTCGGTGTAGCAAGGGCTACAATAGTTATTTTGGCTTAAGCAAACTAGTTTTAGAAATGACCATTAGGAAAATGACCTTATAAAGTACATTTAAAAAAAAAAAGTTTCAGTACTTTTCAGTGTGTTTTTCTTTTTTCCAATACAGCGTAATATGCTTTATACCTTAATTTGAATAAGGTGCACTAAGCTATAAAATATATTGCCATCTTAAAGCATACAGCTCTTGTCTGGAGTAGAATCTTTAATATGTACTTGTTTAATATTATGTTTGTGTCTGTGTACAGAAAGCATAGAAACAATGTGGGACCAAGCAAACCTATTTCTCAGCCACGAAGAAATATTGTAGGCTGCAGAATACAGCATGGATGGAAAGAAGGGAGTGGACCTGTAACACAGTGGAAGGGCACAGTTCTTGATCAAGTTCCTGTAAATCCCTCCCTCTATCTTATAAAGTATGATGGATTTGACTGTGTGTATGGACTAGAACTGCACAAAGATGAAAGAGTTTCAGCACTTGAAGTTCTTCCAGACAGAGTTGGTAAGTTTGCGGTTTTTCTCTTAAATTCGCATACCTATAAGCTGACATTTACTATTAAATGTTCTCCACTAATCTCTCCAGACTTCCCCCAAGATAACGTCTGACCACGTAAATGTTACTAGTCAGTTTCATTTTTGTCACATGGCAGGTTATCTAAATGCTTTATTTAAATTTTCTTGATTCCACAAAGATTTGATGATACCAGTGAGTCCAGTGCAGTCTTCTGTCTTTAAGTAGTATGCAGTACATTCTGGAGTTTTTGTTTAGAGTCCTATCCTTAAGAACAACATGTAAAGTTAACATTGATATTTCTGTTAAAATTTAAACTCTACGCCAACTTGGCTGTGTTGTCTGTTGTGTGTGTCTGACAGTAATAATGTCATGTTTTTCCTCGTGTACTTCCCCTAAGTACTTTTAATAATGAGGGGAAAAGGCATTTTCTAAGTGAAATAACTTGATTAGTAACAAGGCTTTTTGATTTTCAGAATTAGCACTGGATTGTTAAACTGCAGGTTTTTCAAACTGCAAAGTTCAGTATTTACCCAAGTCATTACTAGTTTTTAAACAGAACAAACTGTTCCTTCTGCCTGCTAAGCAATTGGTAGCAGTCTCTAGAGCGGCATTAGGGGGAGCCAAACCTCAAAGTTTCATTAGTAACTTCACAGAGTTGTTCTGTGATTGGCATCTCTTCCTCTTCTCCCCTGCCTGCCTCTTTCTGTCCAGTGATCTCCCTTCACCTTGCATTATGATTGTTTAATCGTAGGGAGTACAATGATGTATTGTTATTTTAACAACATTCTGAAGTTCTGCAGTTCTTCAGTAGTAAACTCTCTGAAATGGACAGTGTTTTGTATATGAAATTACTAACTTCCAATCAAATTGGCTTACGAATCAGATTGTTTTTCACAAGACATACGTCTCTGCTTTTGACTGAATTATGCTGTCATTTCAGCTTCGTCTCGAATTAGTGATGCCCACCTGGCAGACACAATGATTGGTAAAGCTGTGGAACATATGTTTGAGACAGAGGATGGCTCAAAAGATGAATGGAGGGGGATGGTTTTGGCTCGAGCTCCTATTATGAACACATGGTTTTATATTACTTACGAGAAAGATCCCGTCTTGTACATGTACCAACTCTTAGATGATTATAAAGAAGGTGACCTTCGCATTATGCCTGATTCGAGTAAGTAGGCTGGTTACTGTTTTTTTCTGGAAAGTGGCAGCTTTTTATATTAACGTTTGGCTGTGTTTTATTTATGGACAGACAAAGATCTTGTTAATCCCCTTAATTTTATTTATTTTAAAGTATCACAACTAACAAAGGTTATAGCACAACAAAGAACATCTGTGTTAACTGTTGAAATATTTTCCTGCATATGTCACTGCTGATAAAAGTAAAAGCATTTTCCGTAATTATTCCTAATTCTGCTGAAAGTACACACATACTACTGTGGAAGAGTTTATGCTTGGATTTTTTTAATGGAAACTGACAATCCAGAAGTTTTCCACTGTTATTTTCTTATAGAAGTCTTACAGCTTTTTGAAATGGCTCTTGATTTGTGTTTCTGAAGCAGTTCTTGTGGGAATAGTATTTTGGGACCAGGTCAGATTAATTTCATTGGGGTAGGTATCTTCAGTGTGAAAAACTTCTGAGTAGTTTCTTGGGGCAGAGGAGTACTGATCTTCTGCAAATTTGTTTTCTCTCACATGTTGCAACATGCTAGCAAGAAAAATACTTCAGATGAGGAAGGATATTTTTTTTTACTCCTTTCTTGAAGTGAAAGTCATTGGGACTTTTCCTATTAATTTAGAGGGATTTTCATACAATCAATATTGTTCAAGAGATTGGATAGCCAGTACAAAAAAAAAGGAAAAAAGGCTTGTCAACAATACTTTTTTATTTCTCCCAGGTACCTAAAGCACATTTCTCTGACAGAGGCAGTCTGGGCTTTAAAGAAAATTAGTAATTGGATAACTATAGTGGTTAGCTACATGGTGCTTTACATAAGTATTAGTTGCAATTAATTTGTTGAGTTTGAGACAGTCTTCCTTCAGATTTAGCACTGATAACAGCCTGCTGGCTAATAAACTAGTGGCACTTATTTGCATAATGTCTGTAGTAATCATCTGTGTTTAGATAACTCCCCCCTTAACCACCCCAACAAAAAGCAACATATCTGCTGCTCGTAAAGTGAGCCACATATGTTAATGGAAAAAGGTGACCTTCCTCTTCCTAAAGAAATAAAGCAAACTCTTTCAGATTTGAACCTTCAAATAATTTGTTCTTTATCTTAACTATTAAAAAGGAATTGGAATGTCTTTTTTAAGTCTGCTTTGCTTTCTTCCACCTTTGGGGGTAAGGGTAGGGAAAGAGCTTACATACTTTCTTTCCATTTAAGAACTAAGTGGTTTTAGTGCACTTTTTCCATCATGCTCACCATGAGACTATCTACTGCTTACCTGTGTCCAAAACACTTCTAAGTATTTGCTACTTTCCCTGAACCTGAATGCTTTCCAGATCTTTTGAACTGTGTCCTTGAATCATTGATTGGATATTGAGAGTAGTATTTTTCAAATCATATTTTAGAATACCTGAAGGTATGTGTGTAAATTTGGTGGAACTTGCGTAGTGTTGTAACTAAAATTTCTAGGGAACTCTCTCTTCTCAAAGACAGGCTTTGCATATGTGAGGGGACCAAAATTTACATGATTTCTTTTAAGCTTTTTTTGGTGAGGGGAAAATGTATTGCTGGATCTGATACTAAAACTTTGTCAACATTTCGTAATTCCCTCTAAATAAAATTTAAGAGTTTAACTTGCATCTCTGCCAAGGAAGACTCTTTAAATAAAACTGATATTAAGAGGATAATAACTGTGTATGACAGTGCATTTATAGAGGAACTGAAACAAAAATTGAAGGAGAAACTTTTTAAGTTTGTGGAAGAATCTGAAGTGTAAGTACAAGCCCATCTATTCATTCCCTATTGGTTTTTTTTTCCTCCTTTGGCAATTCTTTCACAACTTGCAAAACTGAAAAGAAAATGGGTGAAATCTGTAAGGGATTCTTAATGCAAACTTAGAACAAAGACATTAATTTAAAAGCTTAGGATTTCCACAACAAAAGCCACATCAGGTGTGACCATTACTAAGAAAATTCTTCACTGGAATACAAAACACAAGTTTATCTGAACTAGTGAAAAAGAAGACAAGCTGAGAAAGAAGGTGTGGTTAGCTTCCAGTTATCCAGTACAGTGCTTTTACCTTTTATCACATTTGTTCTGTGATTGGCTTGTAACCAGCCCCTTGGCAATTGGTGTGTTACAAATCACACCTTTTTGTATCCAAATTTAGCATAAACATCATCTAAAATATAAGGATATTTCTGGCTAGGTTTTGCTAGACAAGAAAATAGCATGGTTGGACTTTACCAACAGCATTATTCCAATATGGAGTCAAAAGCCCCTTTTAGTAGGGAGTTTACACTTTTTAACATTTTAGAAGAGGTGTTTTAGTGCCTGCATGCCACTGCAACAGAAACTTTGAATACTGTCTGTGGGAAGAGGAGGTTTAGGCTGGCTGTCTTTCTGCTAAGGGGACCCAGTGCTGCCTTCTGCTGATGGCTTAAATTCAATTATCCACAGACGTTTTCTATAACTTGTGTGTAAACCTTTATGTCAAAAGATACACTTCTCTTACCAATCAGAGTGCTATTTTTGTCTTAATAAAACTGAAGACAGTATTGAAAACTTTCATGCAACTGTACTTTCCAGAAGCATGGCAATCGTTAGGTGCTTTTCTGATCAAAACTCATTTTCTACATACTCTGTATTTAAAACTTCTGATTATTTCATATGAGTTTTAAAGAAGACTCTGTAGTTGTCTTCCATACTGAAAAATTCCATTAATGTCTACCAAAGTACACTGGTTTTGTGTTACAGATGATTCACCTCCTGCAGAACGGGAACCAGGTGAAGTTGTGGACAGCCTGGTAGGCAAACAAGTGGAATATGCCAAAGAAGATGGCTCAAAAAGGACTGGCATGGTCATTCATCAGGTCGAAGCCAAACCATCTGTCTATTTCATCAAGTTTGATGATGATTTCCATATTTATGTCTACGATTTGGTGAAGACATCCTAGACATCATCGTGAACTTCTGCCAAATTTGTGGAACTATTAAATGTAAGATTTGTAGACACAAAGACTTGACTGCTTTCCAGTTTAATGAAAGCTTACATGTCCCTGCGAACCCACAATCTCTGCCAGCAAAACTGTTTTGTTCTGAATATAAACAAACGTGACACATTTTGTGTAAGAGAACTCCTCTTGAAGGAAGTCAATATATTTGGGCAGGAGGGAGTTAAAAGCAAAGAACAGCTGCAAATTCAAGCTGTGTAAAGTTGATCTAGTATTGTAATCATTAATCTAAATTTTTTCATAGATTTTAACTTTTTCTTCAACCTTGCACTCACTTGTTCAACTGCCACATGCAAGTGTAGTTTGATATCTTGATATGCCTTCTTTTGTAACATTAAATTTAATTTCTTGGCTATTGGCAGTCCTTGTTTTCAGGGTTGGGACAGAGGTGCCTACTGAAAGGTTTAAGCAGTTTGTGCAACATGGAGGAGTGCCTAACCCAAGTAACATCAGTCTGCTGTGTTTCTACACTTTATTTCAGATTTAGCTTTTTAAGAACTTGCAGTACATGGAGATACTTGTGCATTTTTACTAGTCACAGGGCAGTTAGGATATCAAGTGTTTGACTTATGCACCTTTCAGTGAAAAGGCTTTAAACTATAAAAAATATATTTAATCTGTATAATCAGTTAATTAGAAAATGCAGGTTAATGGCCCATATTTACAAGTTGTAGGAACCAGTAAAATACATGCAACAAGGCTGCCTTCAATCCTAAATGTTGTACTTCTTTCTTTCTTTTGTTATACACACTTCTTAGCAAAACCCAAGTGCTTGGTGCCACAACTTTAACAGTATATATGCTACTTCAGAAGACTTTAGACTACGCATTGGCAGTCAGTAGTCTCTCATTTAATATCAAAACCTAGCAACCTGAATGTTTGTGTGTGGACTTAGAAGCCTAACTAGTTAATATTTTACATGTTAAATACAATCTTATGCCGGGGGGTGGGAGGGGGTGTCCTTTTACATTGAAGACTTACTTTAGAGAAGGAGAAGCATTTGTTGCTTTCTGCTCAGTCTGTTGCATTCCTGTTTGTTTGGTTTGGTTTTAACCATTTTGGTTCAAGAAGGCATCTTCCCAATTTATTCTTTTTCTGGCTTTTCCACATAAGGAGTGTCCGGACAAATCTACAGCTTAAACCTGTTGTTGCCTTTTGTGGTGTACATTGTACTTGCTTTGAGGTACGCTGTTAACGTGAATTTCATTCTATGAACACTAGAGTTCTGCATGCCAGTGGTGTACTATCTAATGGAAGCTATAGGCAGTCTCAGTGGTTCAGTCATCTGCATTAGATTGTGGATGTAAATAGCAGCCCACAACAGCAAAATCCTTTCACAGTTTTAATCTTGCAAGATAGTTGTAAATGAAAATTAGGGTTTTTTAAGTGTGGAAGCTTTTAAAAGTATCAGAATTGCAACAATAGCACAGCAACAAAATTGTCATGTTACATTAAGGCAGAGCTCTGCAATTTTCAAAGAACTGCTTCACAGAAATACACTATGTGAAGGCAGTCAACACTGTTGATGGAATGAACAAATACTTCGATATCCAACCGTATGCCATTAGTGGAGGGATGCAGGAGAGGTGCTGTTAATCAGAGGTCTGGATGACCTCTATTGTGGGTATTCTTGGTATTGAAGACTCAGTGGTTTAAGCCCCTTTCTGTCCATTGTTTTGCCTGATTTCATATTTTAGCCTTAAGGCTTGTGCCTCATTATGCTGTTGAATGGTAATAAATACTCTCCATATAAATATGATACCTTAATTCTTTGTCCATTGCTACTATATTGCATTATGTCCGGTATTTCATCATGGGCAACCAAAGGCAGGCTATTGTCTTTCAGTGGATAGCTTCTCAATGCAGTCCTTAAGCACTAATATCTGAGTGTTCCTTGTGTTTTGAACAAAGTGAGCAGATTTGCAACACAGTGTTTTCATCCTGCAGATCTGTTATGTGTTTTCTATTGACTCTTAAGAGTCCTGCATGTAAATCTCAAAGCTGAGCCTGGCTCCATGAGCCCAACTTGATATTTGTGGCACAAGAATGAGTGAGTGTATTGATTATACACAAGATACACAAATAACCAAGTACACTGAACTTTGGGCTATATATCTGAGGAATACAAGGTTTGTTTTGAAATATCTGAGGTTTAGGTCTACTGGAACATTTTTAGCATTAGGCTTGCATTTGTGGGTTTTCTGCAAGCCTCTTGAATACACCATGTATTCTGCCAGTTAAGAGAATAATCTATTAACTGTAAATTTTATGATTGTTTTTAGATGTCCCCATTGTCTGTCGCGTGTTTATTTTCATCGGGTTTTTTTCCTCTTTCCTTTTTTTTTCTTTTGGTAGCTTAAACCACCTTTTTGAGGCTTGAGGCTAATTCCACTCCCTGCCCATCTGCTTTGGGCTTTGTTTTAGGCTCATGTTTCAGATCTGCATGCAGTGCTTGCGTTACCCTGGTAACTAAATGTTGGTTCCTTGTTATAGGGGTTCAACATTACTTCCAAAATCACATAGGGCTTGTGATGGCACAAGCCATGGATCTTTGTATAAAAGTTATTCGCCTTTCACATTTACCTGCTGTAGTATTGTTGTATATTGTGTGTGTGCGTGTGTGTGATGTCAGGCTGCCATGTAAAATTTTTTAAAAGGGAAAAAAAAAATCTTAAATGCAGACCATCCTTTTTTGCATGCTTAGAGGGTTAGAACATTCAATGTAACAAACTAAAGTTGCATGTTAAAATGTTTAGGTTTTTGTTTTGTTCTCTTTTTATTTTGTGTTCAGTTTTTTGTGAATTTGCTTATTGTGCTGTTTTAATGGTTGTTAGTAGGATTAAATGCACCGGTGAGACGAGCATAGTGCCAACGGAAGGTAATTTTCCAGTTGTATGTGTCATACAGCATTTGAAGGGACCATGTATTCTGTTAAAGAAAAAATAAAATTGCAGTTGATTAGCAAAACACTACATTTTTCTTCTTTCTTTTGAGTGCCAAACCCTAAACTATGTTGGAGTAGAGTATGGGGAAAACCCTTCTTATTGCAACAGGTGGAAGCCTTCTTTAAGTGAATTATTTAAAAATGGAGGCTTTATCTTCAGATAGAATTGACTAGTTGCTTCAGGGAAAAGAATTATGATAAAAACAGTTTCTGGTTCCTTGAAAATGCTGTGCTTTTTGTATTTTACATCATTAGTGCAATTTGGATGGTTCTTGGTATGTGTATAGTTCAAAGGTCTTCGTGTTCACATTTTAAAATTAGGTAGTGACTTCATCTTTAGAGCTTGGTTTCATTATTTTTATTTTATTTTGAACAATGTAGACAGTTCCCTGTTCTCTGCATTTAGAAGTATAAACACTTTAAATCTGTTACTTAATTCTGTAAGTAATTTTTATAATTATGATGTAACTCTATCCTTAAAACATTTAAAATAAACCCTTTATGTGCAACTTATGACTGTAAACTTTGTTCTCATGAGCAAAAAAAGTGATGTGATTTCAGATTGTAAAGAAGCAGTTTCTTCAGTTTTCTAATTAAAAAGGAAATACTATTTTAATGCTGAGCTATATATGCTGGTATAATACTTGCCCTATGAAGTAAGTTTGCTTGCAAACTTTTATTCTTTTTCCAAGTAAGTATAAATGCTGATAAGATGGAACTTGGCTAAGGTAAAGCATACTGCTTAAATTGTACTTTACCAAATGCAGAAAAACTCCCCTCCAGGGCATTATGCAAGTCTGTGAAGGAGTCTCTATTTCCAGAGGGGACAAAATATTTCAGCAGTGGGGTACAACAGAAGCATTTGGTAGTGTTTAGGTGATACATTTATATGCTTTGAATTATTAAAATTCAAAATTCAGTCAAGCATGTTTTACTGATGATAAAAAAGCAAAGTTGATCCAAATTGAAGGTGATGAGCAGGGAAGATAATATCACCATGCTGCAGATTTTTTTAAGTCATATAAGTTATTATGATTAATGCATGAAGACTTAATTATTTCATGTAGTTAAATTACTAAGGCAGACTTTCAATATTGAACAGATTTTCTTTATTCCTACGTCTTTTCTGATAGTAAAGGGGAAAGTGTTATATGGATACCCCAAAATACATTTTTTGGCACCAAGCTCATTAGATGTATACTTAAGATCTTGGAGCATGCCAGCATGCAGTTGGGATGAATACCCAAGCCTCTTCAGTTCCCTTAGTTCAGTGTCCTGTTTATTGTATCCTGTTGCCTGACAGGCTGGTCCCAGTGAAGATCTATATTGTGTACATCTGCCAATTAGGGAGAGTCTAAGACTTTGCTTTAGCAAGAGTATTGCATCCAAAAAGCAGGTGTTAATCTGTGTGAGCTGGCTACATTAAAGTATAGTTAAAAGTAGATAGACTAACATGTTATGACTAATGCCTGAACCTGTTCTATATTACACCTGATAAACCAGCCTCAGTTTTGTAGCATCTCTTTTCTCTTCATAGGGGAAAGAGCCTTAAAAAAAACAAAGATATTTTTATTCTCTATTACTGCAGTGATGAAACTGCCTCTGAAAGCTGGTTACTTATGAGCTCATTTACAAGCAACTCAGAGTCAATGCTGTGAAGATGGTCATGTCCCATGAATTTAGGAGGGTGGGGGTAGGAGTCCTACCCAGAGCCGCAGCTTTAATACTACTGTACTCTACTTTCACATGTGTCAGGTTCCTCCTTGTTCATGTGAACAGGTTATATTTTTCAGAAAAAAATAGCTTCTCTCTCTCTTCTCGGTGAATTATTTATTTTGAAATTAATAAATTTTTAATTATTCATGCTGTAAGCAGTTGATCCACTGGTAACTTCAGTGGACTCCATTGTTTTTCAGAAAGGATAAGCTTTAGTAAGGATATTTTGGAGCAGGCTGCTGCAATTTAAGATCATTAACATCTAAAAGGAGAAGTAAGAATAGGTCAAGGAAATGGCAGGTATGTTCTTTCGTCTTCAAGCACTGGATAATAAAAGGTTTTCCCTTTTTTTGCACACTTAAAAGCATTTTTTCCAATCTAACTCTAGGGTTTTTTTTCAGTAGTTCCCTGCTGTGGCGTGTTACATTACTTAACTCTTTTGTCTGCCAATATCAATACCTTACTATTTTAATTCATTTCAGGATTGGCAGCCTGGGAAAGTTATCAGGCTACTAAGCATTTTTTTCAGGCTCTGCTCTTCGTATTTTAATTGTTTACTGCCCTGTGAATTCCTTGATTTTTCTTCAGAATTCAGAGTGCAGAGCTGCATATGCACAATATACAGCTGTGTATGCACAACAGAAAGCGGCTGGGGTCTCAGCAGTGTAAGTAAGGTGTTGTCTACTTAACATTTCCCTATTCTACTTGGATGCTAATTACAGGTTTCTGCACATTATTTTTCTGAAATCAGTTACAATTTGTATAATTTAACTTGTACACAATTTGGGTAAATCATTTTGCAGCCTGACAGTTAAAAAAACCTATATGCTTTGGCACTGGTTCTACCCACCCCACTCCCATGCAATTAATCCTTATATTTACTTGTATTCAATGGAGTATGACTTTTACAAATCCTTTTTGAACATTTTGATGCATTTTGGTGCCATGTTGTTCCTCAGGTTTCTGCACTAAGACTGACCTGTTCAAAGCTGACTTTGGTAACGAACATGGACATCTGCACATTTACTTTGATTTGAGCAAACTTCTTTGGTTTCTTCTTAAGAATGTTCCACCCAGACCTGATATGAGGGGCATATTTTTGTTAATAAATGAAAATAACACAACTTTACACTACTTCAAATGCACATGCATGTTAAAGTGAATTCATGTAAACAGCCACGGTTTTGGGAGGCGAGAGGGCTGGGTGTGTGTTTGGGGTTTTGTTTGGGTTTTGGGGGTTGGTTGGTTTTGGTTTTGTGTTGTTTGTTTGTTTGTTTTACATTTGTATGGAAGATTGCTCAGTGATAGGGCAGGTAGTCCTTCAAGTATGAGAAAGGAAAGGTAAGATCCTTACACATTTCACTTAACTGGATTTTGGGCTAATGATTTTTAGACCTGCTGCACTAACTAGCTACACATGGTATATACTCACCTTTGAACTGGACTGTGAGATGACTTCTTAAATTATCCTCACAAAGACTTTTACCACTGGCATCATGTACTGGGAACACTGGTTGTCATGCTTTCCATAAAAGTTCTAATTAATTTGACTTTTACAACACTGTTTACTAACCCCTAGCCATTTTTAACTTATAGAAGCAGATGTTTAACTTAAGCTGTCATGAATTTAATGAATTAAAAAACAACCATTTAAGCTGTAAGAATAAAATAAATCAACACTAATAGCAGAAGCGTTAGAGAGGAAATCTATAATGATTCAAAGGTTATTCTCAAAAGTGTAAAAAGGATACCAGCAGCAAGTTTTATAAGTAACATTTTGCTACATTACCACACATTTAGTTATGTTAGGTTGAAACTGTGTCTTGCTGGGAATCCTCATTCATCTCAGGCTTTGTTCACTCATTTTCAGTTTTCTGCCCTAAAAGGATATGCATTCTGCTGGACGCAAAATTCTCTTCCATTGTTAGTGAGGCTCAGTGTATTGTCTGCTCAAAAGCTGGCAAATAGAAAGAATAAAATGAAAAAAAATGGAGTTATGGTGCAGTTTTCTGAAAAAGTGAGGTAGAAAAGCTATGTACTCTGATTTAGAATTTCTGATGGCAGGGAAAAAAAATAATAGACCCAGGATCTACTGATCATGAACTGAGGATAAAAGTTGCTTCCAAAAGAATGAAAGTGAAGACTAACGAAGATGCTTATTATATATAATAAACACAATGTATGAGGTTTTACTGAGGAGAAAAGAAAATTAAGATTAATTATTGCCTAGGATGGATAATACTTTCTAATGCTGTAAATCCAAACATCATTATCCTGGTCTTTAACATGATATTACAAGGTTAGCAGTGTACATGGGAGAAGACTCATAGCATTTTGGCTTCCACAGAATTAGTGTAACACATGGAAATTCTCATATTTAAACCATAACCAGATTATGCAGGCAAGTGGCCCAAATTAACATCATATGTGCTCCAAATTCTGCATTTTTAGTTCAATAAATAACACTCTTGCAGATTACAAAATTACAACTACCTAAAATTACTACTAATTATTACTAACCAATCATACTCTTAGAGATAATCTGGAAGTATGAAAAGGGAGATCTGAATTGCTTGAGACTTTATGGAATAGTCGTGTGTGGAAGGAAAGAAATGCTTGAAGAGTGCTAAAAATCTCACTGCAGAAAACCTGTGATGCATGCGGTCATAGCTCTGAAAACCATTTTTTACTTCATGCTTTGTGTTGAGATGCTCCTTTGTGGAGTAAAAACCTTTTTTTTGCACTTGACATAGGTTCTAGATTGTGAAGATAAGTGATGCTGATGATTTTGTCCACTTGAGTCAATAACAAAGGAAAGTATGCACTGTGCTGTTGAAGACAGAAATTTGAATTCTGTAGATACCTGCTTTTCCATAAACTATCTGATTATATCACTGGCAAGCATCTTAGAAATAACTAATCCTATTTCAAGGTTTGTTTTTGTTTGTGTTGTTTTGTTTTTCTTTACTGGGATTAGTCATTAATCTTGAATGGCTATTTGGCAGGGTAAAGGTGCAGAATAACCACTGGAGAAAACGGTGCAGTGGAGTGAAGAAGTCGCCGGGCCAATGTACTGAAATCCTGAACTGCCCTTTGGGATGGCAGTGAGGCAGCAGGCTCTGGCAAGGTACAGCAGCAACTGTACCCACTTTTTTTACTGGGCTCTCTACCTTAGCTATAAGGATATAAGTACTTAGTTCTAAAGCAATAATCCTTTAATCATTGGGCCAGATCAAGGTTGGTCCCGTCCCACACTGTAGTGCTCTCTTTGCAAGGTGATTAACAACAGGTAAGGAAGGCTCTGTCTTGATGCTCTGGAACAGGGGCAGTCCTGTCCCATTCTAAGTCTGTTACTTGTTTTCAAGGCCCAAGTCCACCTCACAGGAAGAATTTGTGCCACAGCCAATCGGAGATGCAGAATGTGATGTGGTTTCACTGAGAACATTGAAGACTTATGCTCTGACGATTCTTTAAAACTTAACTCCCTGTCTATGCAGACAACAGATTTGCCCTTCTAGCAGCAAATGACCTGTACAGCTTCCAGCCCCTTGCATCCTGGGCCTGACTTTCTGCCTCTTCACTGTGTCCCATTTGCAGTGATCTGTTCCTGTGGCTTAGCTCCAGAACCATCCCTGGAGCAGCCAGTTTTCAGAGTTAACAGCCTTCCAACTTCTGGATATAAAGAAGATAAAGATGACTGAGTTCAAATAACTCCTCCTCTGAATTGTTTCAGCCATAGAACAAGTTTTGAGATGAAGTTACTCTTGGGAGGCAAGACTTGAAAATAGCTGTGCTGGGTGTACATGACAAGATGTTGGCAGTGGGGAGGCTGTAGTGGTGGCTTCTGTGAGAAGAGGCCAGCAGCTGCCTCTGTGTTGGACACAGCCAGCCCCAGTGGACCCACTGCTGGACAGGGCTGAGCCCATCAGCCAAGCCGGTGGTGCCTCTGGAAAGTGTATTAGAGAAAGGGTACAAAATGCTGCACAGAAGCTGTGAGAGAGGAGTGAGAAGAACATGTAAGAGAAACAGCTCTGCAGACAGCAAGGTCAGTGAAGAAGGAGGGGGAGGAGGTGCTCCAGGCGCCAGAGCAGAGATTCCCCTGCAGCCCATGGGGAAGACCATGGTAAGGCAGGCTGTCGTCCTGCAGCCCATGGAGGTCCACGGTGGAGCAGATATCCACCTGCAGCCCATGGAGGACCCCATGCCGGAGCAGGTGGGCATGTCTTGAGGAAGCTGCAGCCTGTGGAGAGCCCGTGCTAGGGCAGGCTCCTGGCAGGACCTGTGGCCTGTGGAGAGGAGCCCATGCCAGAGCAGGTTTTCTGGCAAGAAGTGCAGCCTATGGGATACCCGCACTGGAGCAGTTTGTTCTTGAAGAACTGCAGCCCATGGGGGGACGACTCACGTTGGAGCAGGGGAAAAGTGTGAGGAGGAAGGAGCAGCAGAGATGGAGTGTTATGAACTGATCACAACCCCCATTCCCCAGCTCCTTCAACTGCTCAGGGCAGGGTGGAGGAGGTAGAAGATTAAGGAGGGAAGTTGAGCCTGGGAAGAAGAGAGGTGTGGGAGGAAGGTATTTTTGGTTTTGTCTTTTGTTTGTCACCATCCTACTTGATTTTTAATTGGCAATAAATTAATTTTCCTGAGGTTAAGTCTGTCTTGCCTCTGTTGGTAATCATTAAGCAACCTTCCTGACTTTCTTAATTGATGAACTTTCTCATCATACTTTCTCCCCTGGTTCTGTTGAAGAGGGGCACTGAGAGACCAGCTGGGTGGGCATCTGGCAGCCAGGCAAGGTTAACCCACCACAATAGCATAAGGATATATTCTATTCAACAACCTTGTGTATATTTTTTTTTTCTTCCCTTGGCTAGCATAATTTTGTATGCAATTGAAACTTATGTGATTATATGACAATCAAAGTTCATGAGGCAGAAAGACTAGCAAGTGACACCTGAGTCTTTGACATCTTTCATTCTCCCAAGTTAAATGTCATTTCAGAGCTCTAAGAACAGTCACTGTTTTCTGAACCCATGTTCAACCAAAGGAACAGGTCGTCTTTTCCTAGGCTTTTTCTTTTTGTAGTGGAGCTTTCAACCTATGCCAATTTTCTGGTGATGTTTCTTCCTCAGTGCAAAAACCACACCATGTTTTAACTGTCTTAGCTCCTAACTGTTTTCTCTGTTTCTAATGGTTTTAAAATTAGAGAGCATGAGAATAAAGGCATGGGGATGTTATGTATTCTGGGTATGTCTGTGCAAAGGGAAGGTCTTTGGGATTTTATAGTGGTTAGGCAAAGCATGTACAATATAAATGATAGTGAATCTCAGCCTTAAAATAACATTCCCTTTACACAAACAGCAAAACCAGAGATTTCCTATGAAAATGACCATGCTAGACAGAAAACTCTCTCTGGAGACTATCTGCAAACCCTTGAGATAAGTGACTGGAGTGGGGTCAATGTGCTCTGCCAAAACTCCAATTAGGAGCGCCTGCTAGCAACATAGCTGCATTGGCAGCTTGCTTATTTGCAGAAAAGCCCTGTAACACTTGCATCGGCTTGGCTGCTTTTTTTTTCCCCAGGACCTGTTCCTTTATTTGCTAATGAAGGAAGGTACATGGTGGGAAACTGTAATGGGGGCAATAAAAAACAAGGCTGAGTACTCAAAGCATGCTCTCTGTTGGTCTTACACATGAATCTGTAATGAACATAATCTAATGAATCAATAGGTCATTTCAAGTATCTCTTTTAAAGGTGAAGCTGGAAAAAATGTTATTAGGCTGAAATGATGCCATTATACACAACAGGCTTTTTAGTAGTGCCATCTGCCCTTCTATAAATAAGAAGAACATAATCCTTTTATTCTTTAAAATACAACTCTTTCAACTCATCAGAACTAATATTGTGAATGAACACTTTGAAATGCTTGGATTAATTAAATCGTTCAAAGGTCAATCTAGCTAGAATAGAGGCTGCTAACAAGATTAGCAGGAGTAGATGCAGACTGTCCTCTCCATGACTGAAGCCTCTTATTCAAGTTTTGCCAGAAGAGGATATGTTTATATAGCGGAGGCCATTTAGTTTTATATATGCCTACCAAATTACTTACACAAAGCAACTGAAACTACTACCAAAACTCTGGAGTCCCTCTTTGTGACAGAGTCATTGTGACAATCAGGTCTCCCTCTTCCATCAGAAGCTCTGGGAACAAACAGGTTTAGATGGTGGTTGCTAGTGACTACAGAGGACTAAGCTGGATTCTGCAGGAAGTCTCACACAGCCTTACACTTCTCATAAGGCATAGCGTAGTTATGCAAGATCTAATGTTGGATGATTCTGACCCTGGAAGGGGTGCACCTACTCTGAGGTCTCATCACAAAAAAAAATGTCTATTTAACTACACTAAACTGCTGAAAGGCTAAAGACTGAAGTGGAAAGAGTGTCTGAACTCAAATGAACTTGAGCAGAATTTTATTACAGCATTTTTCCGCTGCTGCAGGGACAAATGTGCCATGTTGCCATGCTGCTGCTGCTGCTGTATTAGGTGACTCTGACTTGCTTCCCTGTTGTACCTGTTTGGAAGTCAGAAATGCTACAGCACTGATATTTAGACTATCTAATGCTATTTGGCAATTTGATACACACTAGCCAGGATAAAGTTAGACGCAAAGGGTCGTTGAATCACGCTTTTCATGCTGCAAGGAGAAATTCATACACCTTTGCTATTTTCCCAATGTTCAGCACTGCTGTAATTTCAAACCCAGGGAACAATGTGAAGAATGTAGCCCTAGTTGTTGCACTTTTTGTAATAAATTTCTTGCTTAGTTAGACTCTATTAATGGGTTTGAATATTTCCTAAATAAAAGAAAAAAATACTCCTTGCAATCTCTCAAATACAGCTAATTTATAAGTCTTTGTAATGGTTTTCTTTCCTCCTTGCTGTATGTGTTATTGTTTATTTTTGTCAAGAACGCATATTAAGCGGGGACGCAGGGGTGTGTTCCAAATGTTGGTATAACAGTTGTTATGTATAAGAATTATTACCTGTTATTTGTAACAATCTGTTGCTCAAAAAAGGGGGATATTCCTTACTTAAACAGTATCTTTTGTACTAAAATGTTTTTTGTTAACTGGTAGCTGTTACAGCTCTCATTAAGTCCTGACTTGATGTTGGATGTCTTTGTGGTAAGAATGATAAGCTGCATCCCAGTATCTCTCTTATCCAGGGAAAGCAAGATTCCCTTACAGCTAGCCTTTGATGTCTGTTGTTAGGCATTAGACAGTTTGAGTAACAGTAATAAAATTGTAATTTAAAGAACCTATGCACTACTTAATTGGTTAATTTTCCTACCTGAAAAAAAGATACTGTTATTTTTTGTGTGTGTGTAGGTTACATAGGGGAAGTAGATCCAAGGACAGTCATGAAGGAACATTCACAAAGTACTTGTATTACTGCTGACTATGTAATAATGACCCATGTGTTTGGGTCTCCTGATCCCAGCTGAGGAAACAGTGTACCAAACGTGGCAGCTCTAAGTGCTATGAATATCCAATAACTATTTTAGTTGGCAGATTGTGTATGGTAAAATTGAAAATTTTTTGGCTCAGTATTTCTTTGTGCACTGGTTTCTTTTCACAGTTCATTCGTTAATGTATTGGGTTGAGACTAAGAAGATATATTTCACTTTTTTTTCACTGTGTACACTGTGGAGAGTAATTGTACCTGTTTTCTCATTAATAACTCAGATTATAAAAACCCTTTCCTGTAAAGCATATTGATATGTACTGTGAAAGTGAATTAAAAAAAAAAAAATCTAGTTGTATCAATGACTGCTATATATTTAACTCTTTAATCCACCGGTATGTTTCCTTTTTTCTGTGTGTTCTTTCCCTTGATGTCTCCTTTGGGCTCTGATTTTCCAACTGGCTAGTATTCACACACAATGGGATTCTCCAAGGTCAGTTTCTAACCTGACTTCTTCAGGGATTGCATTCCATAAACTTTGGTTGGGCAAAACTATATCTTGATTAGGTTTGTCACTTCTATTTTTTTACTTAGAGTATAATTAAGTACACAGTGTGCTAATGGTTAAATTGAACATGGGTCCAACAAGCCTTCATCCACGTAACACATTCCTTTGAGTAAATTTAGCCAGATTTTGCCTTATGGTGTATGTATGACTTGTCAATGTCAATTGTGTTATATAGATATGCATTTCCTACAGACCGCTTAAGAATTATAAGCAGATTGAAACCTTATGTTTTATACCTTTTTACTTAAAAATCCAGCATCGTGCATATACTGCAAGTTACAAGGGACTACTTATTGCAAATGTTTATTGGATCAAATCCTTTATTACTCAGAACAGTGCCAGCTATGGAAAATGTTCATGAAGGAGAGAGTGAAGAGTGTGTTTATTAAAGACCTGGACAGGCTTTCAGAACCTTTTCCTAGTTTAACTTGTATATAGCCTATAGAGACATTAGCTCTGCCACCAGAGGTGTATGGAATTACACTGCCTTGAGCGTATATTATGCTATATAGGAGTTAGCAAGTTTGAACATTTTTTACTTCCATTTAATTTCTTCTGTGTCTCTTTCTCAGCATGCTGCCCTATATCATGGAGAACATGACTTTATTGATGCAAGGTCCTAATATATTTTTTAAAATTCTCATTTGCTTGTCAAAACCTGGATATATAATTAACTTCAATGTAAACTGAAGCAAAACACACAAGGGAAATAGGATCATCTTTGCAATGTGAGCACAAATAAACTGAAAGCCTTGCTTTCAGATTAAAAGACAGAACTAAATGCAGGTACATTAAAATAATATAGTAAATTCAATAATAAAATGCTTGTTTTCTAGCAAAATCAGAAATGCAGTATTTTGTGGTGGGAAGTTTTTACCTCAATTACTTTACCCTGGAATTCCCCAGAGGCTTCTACTGGATGAGCATTGGTTACAAGCTTTCTGAAATTGTTGTCTCAGAGCTAATATGCTCCCTTGAGAAAGGACCACAGGTTCTTTATAAAAAGCTACATTATTATCAGTCCGAGTGGAGATTCGGGAATGGAATAAATCACAATATTGTTAACACCTTTAATGAGAATATTCCTAGAAAACATTTGTAGCTGAAACAGGCTCTAGCCTCCTTGGTATAAATCATAAAGTGAAGCTTGTATTACGCTGTGCCAGTGTCATAGAGAAGTGTCTCTGTGGTCAAACCAAAGGCAGGTGCAAGATTAGACTTTCTGTGATAGCAGCATTTTCAGTGAATCTGTGATGTCCTGACAGAGTTGATCACCTTCAACTTCCCGAGGAAGGCATCTGTTTTCTCAATGCTTAGTAGCTATTCCTTAAATAGTTTAAAGAACTTTAACATCACTGTCATTGAGACGTACGAGCTGGAGCACATCAGCCAATAATTAATAATTTTCTTCATAAGCTAGTGTGTGTGTGTATGCCTGCCTTCTGTGTAGACAGGGTGTGAGACTCAAGCCATACAGTCTTCTGCACACAGTTTAAACTTTTATCCTGTCTTCCATTGTTTGTATGCTTAGGGAAGGGGGAAGCCTACCCAAACTAAAACAATTTACAGAAGGTGGTACAGTTATCTTTTCACATACAAGATCATGCTTTTTACCAGCTACAGGAATAACCAGAGGTACAAAATGGCCGTTGCTTTGCATGCAGGCAGGCTTTCAGCAAGTTACACATACAGGAAGCAGCAAAGCACTGTACTAGTCACAGCTATACTCCCTGTCAGCTTGGACTCCCTTCTTTTCTTGTTACGTTTGTCAGCAAGTTTAGTACAGACAACTGTAAGCTTAAACCTTGTGTACCTTGTACACCCAGCTCTTTTTCCCTGTGGAGTTGTAGGTAGCTGGGAACCTTTCCCTGTGTGCCCAGGGACCTTGAAGTTGAACCTCGATACATCTTTTTCCCATGGAATAGTACCATATCTGGCTAACCAGCTTTCTAACCAGTAGAGGTGGGATGGTTGCAAGTTCCTTGGGTCATTGCTTCAGTTCATAATATCTAAGAAAATACGCTTTTACTGGTTGAAGGAGAAATTGGTAGGAATATCAGTAATGAACCTATGGTAGCCTGAACTTATATGGCAACTTTTTTTCCATTTTCCTGTGACTCTACAGGCTCCAAAGGCTCTGGCTCCATCCTGTTTCCCAAGTGGTCTCACAGAGGCAGACAGTATGGCAAATCAAAGGCTCAGGTGAGCTGAATTTCCCTTCTGTGCTATTTTAAGAACAGGCAATCTTTCACTGCTCCTTTTGTCTTCTACTTCTGATATCAGACGGAAATCTGAAGGGGGGAACTACACAAAACAGCATTCAAAACTTGGAGAAAGGACTGATGGAAGATATGAGAGATGGGAGGATCACGTTGTTTTAAATGTCACTTCTCTGTTGGAAGCAGATACTTGGATTTGAAAACAATATAGCTCAACAGTCCATGAAAATGGAGAAATACTGCATTTGAATTAAAAACACCTAAGCAAATCTTTTTTTTTTTTCCCCATAAAATATCAGAATAGTAATTACAAATTAGTCAGATATACTGGGACATAAATAAAAAGGCCTAACTCATAAAGATTAATTTGCATATAAACGAATCTCTTAAAAAAATAATAATAATGGCTGAACTCTTATGCATTTTTAAAGACGTGTGATCTTTGGCACAAGAAGAAAGCAGTCTTTTAATTAGCAGTATATCTGCATAATAAAAGGAAAAAGGGGTAAGAGAAAAGGCAGGTGAGTGCATCTACCAAATCAAACTGATCCTACAACCAGGCAGTTACTTTTGGTGAAGCCTACCGAAAAAAAACCATTGCTGTGTTACTTCTGTGGTGCTTCTTCAGGCTTTCTCTCACATGGTCAAATTTTTAAAATGATACCTTGTTTCTTTCACTCTGGACAGAAAGTGGTAGTAGATAACCAAAAATTTTAGGTCAAGCCAATGGAAGAAAAAAAGACATTTCAAAAAGATCTCAAAAGGAAAGGTACGTGTGTGGGAGGACACCTGTTCTAAGTTTATTCCTATACAAAATTAAGTTTGAATTTTTGACTTCAGTTATTGCAGTTCTTACAATGCATGCTATATGGTCAGTAGATGGTCAGATGTAGAAATTGGACTTAATTTCACTATGAACTTAGCTGCAGTTTACTTAACTGAGCAGTCATCATCATTAACATTAGTTCCATTCTAGTGTTCACTGTTTGAATCACGGTACATACTTGTCACAACTCTGTCTTTTCCAAAAGTAACATTGACAGATTTGGGGAGGGGCTGCAGCTTAAAAAAGAGGACCAAGCAAAGAGTAAAAGCCTAGAATGCATTTGGACACACAGTTTCAATGTGAAATATTTTCTACAGTATGTCCATGATTAGACACTTGAAGTGTCTGGTATAAATACCAGAATTTGTTTTGGGGGATATTAATAATTTTTTGTTTAAGACAAATTCTCTTTTAATTGGGTATTGTGCAATTAATGAAAATGAGACAATGTACCAGGTGTGGTTATCACCCTATCATGACCCTTTAATTAAACTGTAATTTGAGTTTCCCACAGCGAAATCATCTTTCATTTCCTCTTTGCAGGTTGCTTTAGGCAAAGAAGAGATAGCATATTTGTAATACAATGCCATTTTAATTGATTTCTAACTCAGTATCAGCTGGAGGAAAAAAAAAGCATTATTCAACCCAAACACGATACATGCACTGGAATAAAATTATAATTCCCCCTCTGCTTGGACAGAGAATAGACAAGCCCCTTTTATAACCAGAATTCAGATGATCTTCCACGCTAGAAAAAAAATCAGTGCTGTATGTCGGCCAAAAAAAAAAAAAAGCAGCACACTGCGAAGCCGCCCAAACCTTGTGATGTGACCGTCCGGGAAGAGAAGGTGAAATCCACGACAAGGTGAAGAGGTCTGTCTGACTTTGGCGTGCAGGTGACTCCTGCTTAAACTTATTAAAAGTTCAGTATCTTCAGTAAGGTTAGTAAGCCTTGAAACGTATTCGCCTTCTCAAAAGGGCGACTCGGCACTTAGAGGAGCAAGAGGAAAAACCGCCTCTAAATCAAACCTCTGGTTCTGCGCCAACAGCCGAGCGAGGCAACAACGTAGGCCGGGCTGAGAAGCGATGAGCGCGCCCTGCCTTCCCCTCTCGAGCGATACCGGGTACCCGTCTGCCGCCGCCCCCCCCGCCCCCGCGGCCAGCACCCCCGACCCTGCGCCCTTCGCCGGCGCCTTAGGTCACCGCCGCCGTGCTGCCTGCCGGGGCGGTCGTGGGGTAAGGCTGAGCAGGGGAAGACCTCCGGGCGCAACCTGTGCCCCCAGAAACTCTTAGCCAAAAAACAAAACCACAACCAGCCGCGTTTTCCTGGGCTACCACGGGGGCGGCGGAGCGGGCGGACCGGCGTTCCCCCCGACGGCTGACCCCGCCGCCGCCAGCGCTCCGAAGCCGCCCGCCGCCGCCGGCACAGGCAGGGGGCGGGGCGGGCCACGCCGCCCTGCGGCGGCCATTGGCGAGCGCCGCTGTCAGTCAGCGGCGGGCAGACCCCGGGCGGCGACGGCGGCGGGACGAGGGCGTGGGCGCGGGAGCGTGGTGCGGCGACGGGCGCCGAACCGTTGCCCTGGGTGGGCTGAGTGGCGCGGCCGGGGCGGGAGGACGGTCCTAGCGCGGGGGTGCCGCGGTCCTCCGCGGGCTCGCAGCCCCCCGTGCCAGCCTTCGGTCTGCTGCGTCCCGCGGGGGCCGGCCGGCGGCGGCATGGTGGATGTGTTCAGCGGGCGGCTCCTGGTCAGCAGGGACGGCCGCAGCGTGGACCCCGAGGAGGCCCTGCAGAACAAGGTGGTTGGCTTGTACTTCTCGGCCGGCTGGTGCTCGCCGTGCCGCGACTTCACCCCCGTCCTCTGCGACTTCTACACGGAGCTGGTGGAGGAGACCCAGCCCCCCGCCCCCTTCGAGGTCGTCTTCATCTCCTCCGACCACAGCGCCGAGGAGATGGCGGGCTACATGCACGCCATGCACGGGGCCTGGCTGGCCCTGCCTGCCCTTCCACGACCCCTACAAGCAGTGAGTACCAGCGGCGGCGGCGGCCCCCGGCCCCGCCCGGCCCTTCCCGCGGCGGGCGCCCGGGCCGGGGCCGCCTGGCAGGCCGCGACGGGCGGGGTGGTGGCCCGCTCGCCCACCGTCGGCCTCAGCGGCACCCCTCCTCCGGAGTACGGGGGAGGGCGGGCGGCGCGGGCTCTTTCGCGGCGGTGTAACCGACAACGAAGCCCCTGAGGGAGAAGCTCCGCGGGGCCTCCGCCTACCCTCTTGGCCCGCTCCTTCCCTTCCCCCCGAAATCCGGGTTGCAGCCTCTTCCCTCGGGTGCAGCGCCCGCCGCGGCGTCCCCTCGGCCCGGGCTGGGCAGCGGCTGCTGCCGGCCCGGTCTCCCTGCGTGCCCACGGGCAAACGAACGGGAAGCCAGCGCCGTACTTTCTTCAGAGGAGTAACGTGGCTGTAGCCTGTTAGACCCGTGAAGGACGCGATGAAGGAAAACTGGGCTTGCGCACCGCACCGAATTTAGGCGTTAAAAGGTCTTCGAAGAGGGGTGGATAAAGACCCCAAGTATTAGGGTGGCGATGGGATAAGTGAGTCGAAAACAAACTAATGGCAAATGAGGATCCAGGGATTGTTTTTCAGCACAGCGGTAGCTGTTATTGAGGTAGTTCTGGGCTGTGTAGCTTATTAATGCTCTGGAGAAAAGGCAAATGAAGAAGCAGCAAAACTGATGGCAGAGCAACTTAGAGGAGAGCCGGGCAAACTCTGAAGATTCAGACAGATACAAGTAAGCTACCTGAAAAAGAAACGTAGTAGCAGCTGGAGTTTAGCTGTGGCAAACGCACAGTGGTAACTGGGACGCAGAATTCTTGTGCCGATCGCTTTCTAAGGGGGCATTCCTGCAGGCAGCTTGCTCAGCTAAACAGCAGAAGGAAGGGACGTGACCGTGTGTAGGTAACAGGGTGAAGGATAATACCAAGAACTGTTTTGACAACCTAAGTCATTTGGATGACTGTCAGAAACATGATTTATCTCATACCAAGAAGTACAGATTGGGATTACAGGGGTACAGGTAAGGTGTTTAGGGCCACTGAGATGCCTATAACTGGAGTCTTAAAATATGTGTAAATACTGGTAAAGGGATTATTTTTTCCCCTTTAAGTAACGTGTAGGTAGATTGTGGAAAATATTGTTACAGATGTCATCGAAGTCAAGGAGTTACTGTGACTTTTAAACATAGACTGGGTAATTAAACTCGTAACGAGGTTTGTTCTTCTAACAAAGAACTCTGTTCTAGTGCTTCTAGTAATTTCTAGCATTCATTTAACTCTAGATCTATCCCAATGGGCTACCTGGGATAGAGGTGTGTAACACCCTAGCTACTCACTCAAGGCAGAGCAGGTTTACTAATCTCGTTTTCTCGGTGTGCTTTGACAACCTCAAGAGCAAACAACCTGAAGCCAGGAACTACTTCATCCTTCCTTGGCTCATTCCTGGATGTCAGCAGACAATTAATGTTAGGCCTTTTTAACAACAGTTTCCATTGACTTAAAAATAGATTGAAATAGCAATGCTGTTTTCCATAGTTCTCCAAAGGCTCCCCAGGCAGTAATTGTGTTTGGTATCTACTAATTCTAATAGAATTCAGGCAAATTTCCTGATGGAAATGTAGCACTTGAAGTTACTGCATCCAGCAAGCTTTTCGGCATGGACCATGGGAATGTGCTTAAAGCTTCAGCCTCTGTGGATTAGGGGTCTATTTCTGACTCTGCTCTTGTCCAAGTCACATGGAGTGGAGGTACAGAGACAGTTTAATTGGCTTTTCTGTCGCAGTCCGTAATGCCCTTCAGAATCCTATAGAGAAATATGGATTATCCCGTCACGGATGGCTGCAAGATCTTAGTGTTTGAAGTGGCTTATTTAAGAACAAAGTGCAGAGGGATATGAAAAGGCAATGTTTTTGAAGTTGTGTTTCTTGCATGCAACAATAAAAGGGCTGTGTGGAGATGTTCAAGGTGCTTAGGTTGAATGAACTGGTAGTTTGGCTTCAGGGATACTGGTGAATCATTGCAGACTTAGAGCAGATGGATGGATGGATGTTCACTAAACCAAACTATAATTCTGGCTAAATACTAGTTCTAAGTAAGAATATAATTTTAGAATTGTCTAATGTCAATTAATAATTTGATTATTAGTATTTATTAACATTCACATATTTATTAACATTTGTCATTCATTAATATTTTTAAAGTTCCATTGCAAATAATTTGAATTGCTTGCTCTTTTGTGGACTATGTAAAGAATGCATTTCAGTATCCTCAGTGAAGTTAAAATATTCTAGCTGGTGACTTCAGTGTTTAAGATGCATAATTGCAGCACAGCCTGAAGTCTCTTTTAGGCACAGTGGAGCCAATTTTAAATTTCCCATTTGAAACACATTTCACAAGTGGAAGCATGGTGTTTCTTGGGGATGATTTGGTCCTGTTAAGAAATAGCCTGCATTCATACTTGTAGTGTGTGAAGTGTAATGCCTTGCTCATACCTGCGGAGAAGCAAAATACTAAATTCGGAGCAGGATCTCAAGACTCTCATGCTGTCAGTCCTGACTATTTCCCTGAGGTGGGACTGCACCTTTACTGCTTCATGCAGTTTGTGGCATGACTAACAGGAAATGTTGCTCCTGATGCCTTGACTGTTTGCAGCCTTAATGTTGATTTTTGCTGCCTGAGGCACAGGCTTTTGATCCTTGCAGGGGTGTGTGAAGACAATCTAGTAGGAGGTGAGCACTAGAAGGAGAAAGGGAATAGTAGAGAGGAAGAGCAGGAGTAGGACAGAACATGTCAACCACAAATGCTAGTAAATGGGGACTGATGTTTTAATTACGATACACAAAGACATGCTGCCGTGTTTATACTGAGCCGTACTGTGAAAGGAGTCATTCTCTGTGTGGGTGCCCAGCGCATGCTAGTAGTTCTTGCGGGCTGCCAGATAGACAGGTACTTGCTGAGTCCGTGTCCTGTACATCTCAGTGAAAATTAGAATCCCAAAGAATTCCTGAAAAAGGAAAATAAAAAGGGTATGCTTACACTTTATGTTAGGAAGCTTTAGGTATGAGGGTGGATTGGCACCTACCGGAGTATGGGGGTGGGGGCTAGAAAAGGAAGGCAGAAGGAGAAGAATGAAAGTATCTGAGCAGTTAAGAGCTATTGCCTGTTCTTAGTCTTTTTAGACCGCTATCCCAAAATCTCAACAGACTCTTTAAAATCCCATCCATATGATGTGCTTGTTTATGTGACTAACACTTAACAATGCAGAAAGTTCACAGCTAAAAGAAAATAGACATACAGCTGTGTATTACAGGGTATACTGCTAGAAGCAGATTAGCAGGCTGTCCATCACTTGAAGTGAAAGCACTTCCAAGTGGAAGCTGTTAAAATTCAAATATTGTCTGATATCACATTACACAAGTATATAAAAAGTACCATTTATGTTCCCAATATGGTACTAACTTTGCCCAGTGTTGTCTACATCTCAAAAACCCTCTTGCGTACAGATCTTAAACCCTTACATAAAAATACTCACCTATGTTGTGAGTCAGCCCTCATAGACAGCCAAGACCCACCCAGCTGCTGGGTTACCCCCTGCTGCAGTGCGAGGGGGGAGAGAGTCCGAAGGCTGAAAGTGAGAAAACCTGTGGGTTGAGATAAAGACAGTTTAGCAGATAAAGCAAAGGAGAGCACACAAGCAAAGCAAGATAAGGAATTCATTCACTACTTCCCATTGACCTGCAGATGTTTCACCATTTCCAGGGTAGCAGAGCGTCATCCTGTGTAACAGTTGCTTGGGAAGACAAACGCCCTAACTCTGAACATCGGTCCCTTCCTCCTCCTTCAGCTTTTATTGCTGAGCATGTTGTCGTATGGTATGGAATATCCCTTCGTTCAGCTGGGGTCAGCTGTCCCAGCTTCCACTTCTTGTGCACCTCCAGCCTACTCGCTGGCAGGGCACCATGAGAAACAGAAAAGGCCCTGCTGTTGTGTAAACTCTGTTCAGCAGTAGCTAAAACATTGGTGTGTTATTAACACTGTTTTGGTAACAAATCTAAAACACAGCACCATGCAAGCTGCTATGAAGAAAATTAGCTCCATCCTAGCCAATGCCAGTGCTACCTAGTAAATATAAAATCTGTGCTCTCAGAAACTTTCATGCAGCCTTCTCCTAAGAATCAAAAGACCTAACAATTGCAGTGACTTCCAGTTTGCCTCAGTCTTAATTTTATCCTTTAGTATTTCATATGCAGGTGAAGGTTGCCCTCTCATGTTCTAACCTGCATGACCAAGGTCTGATATCTCAAAGGATTTGGATAAAAGATTCCCTGTGTCTACAAAGGTTACTCGTTCAGTCTTCCATACCTATCTTTTATTATAGCGTCCCCTTCTGCTTTGTCTGTTTGGGTCTTAGATTTTTCTAGTCAGTGAGACACTGTGTGTACCTTTACACTTACCTGGGAATAGCTAGGCAATTGATTTTTAAGAATGTCATCAGTAACGTCACTGTATTTTACTGTAAGAGAATTGAGTTTGCCTTTGTGGCACATGTGATGTTTCTGTTTATGGTTAATGATTTCATAAACTGCCATTGGAGTTAGTCCCATGGCGCATATGTAGTTTGTGCGGGTGAGTCACAGGATTTGAGATCCCTATAGGAGAGGATGATCTTAACAGGTTTTAAAAAGTTATTTTTGTAAGCACCTGTACATATGTACACAGTGATTAAGAAACATTATCTGCTGAACTGTTCCTGGGCCTTCTTCAGGTCCATTCATTTTACAAGTTGCACGCAAATGTAAGAAAAATCTGTGCATGCCTCGGTCTGGTTTGATGCAAGCAACCGTCAGCCCAGAAGCTGTGTAAACAAGATGCCATGCTTTGGAATGGAATGGAAAAGCTGTATATGCATTCCCTTAGGAAAGCAAAGTGTTAGTTTCCAGTCTCCATAGCAGATTACCTTCAGCTTCCTACTGTTCTGTCTCTGCTACAGTTGTGTTAGGCATCTCAAGCTATTTTATTGTCCACTGAACCAGTAAAATGCATCTTCTACCCATCTTGTCATACAAGTGGTATAAGGTGATAGTCTTCTATGTGGTTTCTACATGAACTTGCTTAGGAATGTTTTTTCCCCCATTTTATTGGACTTCGGGAAGGTGTATGGGGATTCTTGGTTGCTTGCTTTTATTTCAGAATTCACTGAGAAAGCAAACCTGTTGCCAGACCATATTATTGCTGCTTTTTTGCACTATTGCTCAGCCAACATAATGGCAGAGCAGTATCCTTCACCTGTTGATTTTTCTTCTCTTAAGAAAAAAAAACTAGAAGGAAAGGTGTGTTTCACGAATGCCTTGTCTGGGCTAGTATTTCACTTAGGTCTTACCTTCTGTATTTTTAAGACTCCTCCTCTTTTTCAGGAAATCCTAGAGAATGCCTGTATATTAAGGTTTTGTATTTTTCAACAATTTCTACAATTTATTTTTTCTACTCAATCAAAATACTTTGGCATTTGAACCTCACACAGCAGATGTTCCTGCTTGTAGTGGTGGTGCTCGGTACTACATTTTCATTTAGTGTGTAAGTTTTGTTTTGAGAGGGAAGTTATTAATATTTTGCAAGTTGGCTATTCTGTTATTGCTTGTTGTGTCTCTATCCTCTGGTTCTTCTAAAGATGCTTAATTTCTACTCACTTTTATATAAGTCAATGCAGGGAGGTAATTTTTCATACAACAGATTACATTTGTGTTGGGAAGCCTGTTACTTTTAGCTGATCTGTTGCAGTTCACTTAATCTGTTTCTTAGTCCCCTTCTGAAACACATGATCTCTTCCTCAAAACTGATTACATTTTTCCGGGATTTCTTTTAGACTGCACAACTTGCATCTTAGGTGTAGATTTCATGTTCCTCACTTTTCCTGTTAGATTCCAGCATGTCTGTCACCATAGCGTGCATTCCTAACACTAAAATTGTGGAATATCACTTATGAGAATGATGCACTAGAAGATATTTTCTTTAACTTCTGCCTATCAAAATGAACATTACGAATTCATTAGCATCTACATTGTTTCATTTGTGGCTCTCTAATGTGAACATCTAGTACAATGAATAGATATGCTGAGGGTGACCTATGAATAGTGTGACATGGTAGGAGGTAGGTAATAGTTTTCCTACCTTTTATCTTAGTTTGAAAAGAGTGGGGAAACACCCCAGTGTGTTTTCTGACTTTATGATCATCAGTCTAAACCCATTTCTTTGCTTGCTTATTTGTATTCAACAAATGGTTTCCTTTCTTCTTTGGACGTTCAGTGTTAATGAAAGTAGTGGTTTTGCTATTGCCATGTATTTGGAAAGAATTTGGTTTTTGCACTGTCCTGATAAACATGGCAGGTAACTTCAGGCATTCTTTATCTGCTTTTCTTTCTGAGTTGGAGCTGTGGCAGTGAACTGGTTCTAGAGTTCCTGGAAACACTTGAGGGTCCTCCTGTTGAGCAGCACTCTCAACAACTAACTCTGATTTTATCTGATGTCCACTGAGAAGTTTAATGAGCTCAGAGCTCATTGACTGTCTTTTAATTACTTCTGTTGTAAATTAATAAAATTCATGCCAAAAAGTTGTCGTCAGTGCTAGTGATTAAGTCTTAGTCTCAAAAATGTTTCTTCTGGCTTACTTGCGTCCTGAATTTTACTTTTTTGTTTGCACTGAAACATCACCCTTCCAAGTGAGGTGAATTTCTTGTATAGAAGATAGATCCATGTGCCTTGCTATTTTCCTCTTCTTTATTTTGTCCTGTAACAAACTGTCGTAGCTGTTAAACTGTTTCCTTGGAAATGTTTTTAATCTTGCCATTTCTGTTGCCTGTGTCATGCTCAACTGAAGTGGCTTACCATGCGGTATTCTTTGATTCTCTCTCCTGTTTTTGCCTATTCCTTTTGTTTTCATCTTAGTCATCTCTTTCAACTCAGCTATGTAAACAGTGAGTTGTGTTTTACTACTTTATGTGGCCAATAGCCTGCTATTTGTGAGCTTTAATCTCTGTGGTCGTGTTGTGGTTTAACCCCAGCTGGCAACTAAGCACCGTGCAGCTGCTTGTTCACCACCGCCCCTGCCCCCCAGAGCAGCGATCCACCCCTCCTGGCCAACTCCCCCCAGTTTATATACTGGGCATGACATCCTATGGTATGGAATATCCCTTTGGCTAGTTCGGGTCAGCTGTCCTGGCCATGTTCCCTCCCAGCTTCTTGTGCCCCTGCTCTCTGGCAGAGCATGGCAAACTGAAAAATCCTTAACTTAGGATAAGTGCTACTTAGCAGCAGCTAAAACATCAGTGTGTTACTGTGTGAGCCGACACAGGCAGGATGTGGGAATAACCACAAAGCAATGGATGAAATGCAAAGAGTAAATTTTTCATTACCTCGTGTACTAGGGCATTCCCGAAGCAGCACCCGGGCAGAGGTACACAAGCGGGAACACAGGCACCACAGAGCTCGGTCCTTGCTAGAGGATCACCAAATCTGCTGTTTGCACCTGTTTTTCAGGGATTCACGCAGGCGTAGTTTACCACCGTGCTTTGATCTTTGCCACAGCAGGACAGGAATCTCACGCATGTTCGACAGAATGCCTCTAAGTCTATCACAGGCCTGTATTACCTGAACGCAGATGTTCTACTTGTCAAACGCACAAGGAAAGACAACAATTAGAAAGATGTATGTATTTTTCTACACAGTCTGCAAGTCACAATTCTCCTCCCCATTCTTCCCTTATTTTCCCACAGTTATCAACATTATTCTCACACCAAATCCAAAACACAGCACTGTACCAGCTACTAGAAAGAAAATTAACTCTATCCCAGCCGAAACCAGGACAAGTGTGTGATGCCAAGTAGTCATGCCTTGTTATTTATTGTGTGCCAGTGTCGGCGAGTATTTTTTATTCTCTTTGGATGTTTTGTGTCCTCTAGGTTTTTCCCTCCCAAATGTTATTTTTATTTCCGGTATTAATAATCCATTTAATTTTCGATGTATCTTGACTTTGATCCCATTAAATTTCCATCCTTCAGAAGTCTTACTAATTTTTCCTGGGTTACCTGCTCATCAATTGTTTGAATAGATCCTGATTTCATTCGTGGAACATCACTGTTTGTATGGCTTTTTAATTTTTTAACTGTATTTTAACTATGTGTTGTTTTAAAACAGTAGGCTATTTAAGACCGAGTTATTTGTAATCTATCTGGATTTTTCTGTCTCCTGACATAGATAAATGGCCACTATTGTCTGTGTGATGGACAGAGGAGGAGTTGAAATTTTATTCTGGGACAACTTAGATGGGTGGCCCTTATTGCAAATCTTTCAGTTGCTTATATTTCTGTATGTAGAAGGCTTGTTTCACTGAGGGCGTTTAAGGCATTTCTGCAATCTCTTCTATTTACGCTGAAGGATTATGCATCATGCTTTAATGGATATTATAGGAAGTAGCTGTATGGGATTGGCACACTTGAACACCTTTGTATGGGAATAAATGTCTACTGCTTATTTAAGTGACATCCTCCTCCTATCCAGTAAAAAGGGACCAGAAGACATCTGGTTTTGGTTAGTCAAAACAAGGTGGAAGGGTGTGTCACACTTTCCTTCCATGGACATCCTTATAGTCTCTGAGAGGCAGTCAGTCTCTGCTCCTGTGGAGGCTGGAGGCAGCAGTGAAGAGCAGTTACAGGAAGGCTGCTGCAATTCCGAACTCCCTGAGCTAAGTTTCACCATGTAAACTCCCAGCTGCAGCCTTGTTCATCTCCCTGTACTACCCCAGTGCTCTGCCTCAAGCTCTGAGGAAGCCCAGGCGTTCATCACTTCTGATATCCCATGCATCCTGACCAGAGTACCCTTCATGAGAGACTAGGAGTTTTCTTAAAATGCTCCCTAATGGTGTGTTTTATTTTTAATTTTTTCCCCTCAGTGACCTGAAGAAGAAATACAACATAACAGCAATTCCTAAACTGGTGATTGTGAAACAAACTGGAGAAGTCATTACTGACAAGGGAAGAAAACAGATCAGAGACAAAGGCCTATCCTGTTTTCGGAACTGGCTTGAGGGTGCAGATATCTTTCAGAATTTTTCTAGCTAAAAAGTTGGCAGATAAAAGCAAGACAAGGCATCATGGAAAACTTTGTAGAGCTCTGAAAAGATTGTTGCCTTGTTCAGAACAAGAAGGGTAAGGCTTATTTATGTTTGCTTGTAAACAAATTTTGCTTTCAACTTGAAGATTAGCTATTCCAGTAAGTCATAAAATGCAATTACCGTTTTATTTGTATTGTTCTATCTACTATATTCAGATAAACCAAAGCATTCCTGATAATACTGAAGAACTTCAGGAAGATAGGCTGTTTTAGATAGTAATAATGGAGCACTGTGAAATCTATGCAAACACTTACTCTGCAAAATCTGTACAGTAGAAATTATATATATGCACAAACCTATTTTTCTTGATGACAATTTTTTTCTGGTGATTAGCACATATTTTAAGAAAAGGAAATTGTTTGCTTTAATAAATAACTGTTTATGAAGTATATGTGTCTAATGTGTCTTCCTTATCTATCAACAATCTGATAAGAAATCACGATTTTTAAATCGGACGTATTTTTTTCTTGGTACTGAAGAAATACTTTACTTTGGTTTTATTACTTTGTGTGGGATTTACTTAAGTTCTGCTGAGTTTTCCTTACCCCTGGAGTTTTTAAACTTGGCACTGTAAGCTAAGTTATCTCCCAAGTTAAAGTTAGGCCAAGTCTAAGAAGAAAGCATTTTCCATCTCCTCCTTTTGCCAAAGTGTGTAGAAGGAAACCTCAAAAATGGTACCAGCTCTCTATGATGAGTGCTCATGTTGCATCTAAAGTACAGCCTGGTTTGCCTCCACCAGTTGTTGTGTTCAGATTTGATATCCAGTCTTCATGACTGGGATCCCAGGCCAAACATCCATTGCGATTGGTGAGCTAAAGAGACACTTCCTATGCAAGCCAAGAGTTTGTTGATCAGAATTTAAAAGACTTTAACAGAAATATTACTAGTCTGGTTACTAGTACTTACATTACTAACACTTCAAGTCTAGATTACTCAATTATTACACGTCATTCCCAATAAAGATACAGTTAAAACTGATACACATTAACTTTTCAGTTCTTTTCCTGTGTTCACCCTTCCTCTTGGTTCTGATGTTAATGGTGTTTTCCTGAAGATGATGACTTGCCTCCAACTGGACTGTGTGCTGCTGATCACAACCTTCTGGGCCTGGCTGTTCAGCCAGGGGGGAGTGGCATTTGCTCTCTTCAAGCCTCAAGAACCTCTCACGATGGACATGACCTCTGAATGACAGCAGCCAGCTCCCTCAGCACTCATGGGTGCAACCCATCAGGCCCCATGGACTTACGTATGTCCAAGCTGGTTAAGTGCTTCCTACTCTGGTGGTCCTCTTCTGAGTGTAAGTCTTCCTTGCTCCAGACTTTCCCTCTAGTCTCAGAGGTTGCAGATACCAGAAGCCTGGTCTTGCAGTATGTGCTGCAGGAGCACTTGTGTTGGTCTGCCTGCTCATTGTGGCCCGTAGGCTCTTGCCTGCTCCTGACCAGTCCCGAGGCAGAGCTCCATGCACTCTAGCTGCTCTGCTCTCTCAAGTGAAGTGCGATACCCCCTCTCTGCCTTCACAGCCCGTGCTTGCTAAAGAGCTTGTATCCATCCACTGCGGCACTCCAGTTGTGTGAGCTATCCCACCATATCTTTGTGATCCCAGGGAGGTCACAGCCCTGTAATTGCACACAGGCTTCTGACTCCCCCTGTCCCCCTGCCCTGTGCTACATGCATCAGTGTAGAGGCATTTCAGTGAGGCACTCAAGTGCGCTGATTCCCCAGAACAGCAGAACGTGGCTGTTCTGCAGGCACTTCTTTGCATGCCTGTGCTCGAAGGGATTCTATTTCAGCCTTGTTTTGTTGATTGCTATGTCCCTTCTGGAGTTGTTGGCTTGCTTACCCCATCCACAACTGTCTCACTTGTTGTTGAGGAACCTGTGCCTGACCGTGAGAAAACTCAGCAAGGAAGGCCTGAAATTAGTGTGTGTGTGTGTATAATTTTATTATTTAATAATACAACTGTGTCATTTTCTTGTAATGGAGGAAAAAAATAATTTTCCCCTGAAGAGTGTGTGTGTAGGGGAGTGAATATATGTAAAAGAAGTCATGTGCTCCTTACAATATGTCAAAAAGCAAGTACTCCAGAGAAACTGAATTTAAAATGAAAAATATTAGATCTAGGAAGTGTTCAGCAGACTTGTGAGTCAAAGCATCTTATAGCTGTTCTTAAAACGACGTCTGGGGATACTGCAAACAAGTTCTGATTTTTGCCATCTAACCATATAAATAATGCTCAGGTTCTTTTCTAGTGAATACTAACTTCCCTAGTGAATTTTCTGTGCAAGTGATGTGTAGGCACTGCCTGCTGTTCTGGGACCAGCTAATGGCAAATGTAATTCAAACATAAGATAAGAAAATAATAAAAGTGCTTCCAAAAATTTTTACAAATAATGCTGCCTGAATGTGGAATAAATTATGTAGCAAAAGCATACACTGTCACCTATTACCAGATATCAGGCATCACTTAGGCCAAGATAGCTTGGTTTATTGTTTGTCTGTATGTATGTATATGGAAGAGCTCAGTGTTTTAAGACTAAGATGGAGTTGGGTCCTTTGAATAATTGACACACTGATTCAGTAACAGATTCAAATTAGAATTCAGCTAGGAAATTCATAACGGTTAAGCAAAGATATATACTATACAAAATACTTGGTTTGACTTCAATCAAGGGCCGTTGGTTTTGCACGAGTGTTTGGAAGCTCAGAAAATTTGTTTTCCTTGTCAGTGCTAAAATAATGTATGTTTGACACAGATGAAGTACAGAGTAGTGGAAAATATTTGCTTATTAGCAGCACCTTGTGAAATTAGAGGAGCAGATCTCAGTGGGACAACTGTAAGGCTTGTTGTTACTTTGAATGTATGTCCATAGGGAATGAAACTTGCCAGCTTACTAATATTTGAATTTACAGAATTGTCCATTTAACTTTCTTAAATACCTTCAATTCACTAGCAACTTTCTACCCTCCATCTTTAATCACGGTTGAATAGTAGTGAATACTAGTACTTTTTCTGAATGAGGAGGAAAAATACATTTTCTTAATGTAACAGTAGACAGTAGCATAGTGATATTGATAGATGCTGCACATTCACAGAGGAATCAACTAAAAACCAACTAAGGTTACGAGGAGGAGTGTCCTTCCTTATTCCATTGGACAAGAGATTGTCCATTATTAGTAAATGGTTTATGGAGCAATGTATGTTAAGATTGCTTAAGAACCTACAGTGCTGATTTTTTTTTGTAGAATTTATGGAGAATTATTTTTCTAGGAAAAATGGTGGGGATTATAAGTGTATGAATTGATCCACACTGTGACTTGAGGAGGTTGACTAGCTGCAGATGAATGCTGCAGGCTCTCCTGTGACCACTGAACATATCATTTGGAAAGAGGCGAAGCATGGTGGTAGATTCAGACATGAAATAAACATTATCATCGTAAATGCAACCAACATCTTTCTCTTTGTTAATCTTCTATTTCTGCAACTCTCCATCATGTACAGCCCTGCTACCCACTAGGCATTCTTTCTTTCTCCTGGAGAGCTGCCATTGTCAAACTTTAATAGTTCCAATATTGTCAAATAAGTAAAATGCTTTTATTAGTAGAATTTTTAAAGGCAAAGTTACTTACCAGTGCTATGTGTTTTAAAAGGTAGAATAGTGCTATATGCCTAAGATGCAAAAATTTCAAGAATGATTCTTTTTATTATTGGTCTTTAAAATACAAGCACTCAAGCACCTTCTCTCTGTTGGCATTATAGACATGGATTAATTTTTAATTCTGCATTTTTTATTCTTTCTGACTTAGGGTCACAGCAAGTCTTTCAGCCTTAATCACCAAAGCTGTCTCCCTACTGCATAATCTTTACTGCAGGAATATTTTTCTATCGCAGACACCAAACTCTTGGTATAATTTATGTGCATGTGTCTTCTAATTAGCAAATTCATCTGTGCTGTACCAAAATAATTAATATTTCTGTTTTGTTTTTCTCTTGCAGTGTCATTATTATAAACAGTACTGGTTAAAAAATAAAAATCAACATCTGACACTACTAAAAAATAGATACAAAATTATGTTGTCTGTGGACAGTTGCCTATGCAGTTACAGAGACCCTCAAAACAGAGAAAATGAAATAGTTAAAATGAAGGGATTTGGGGCCAACTTAAGCTTGCTTTCCTCTCACTGCAACAGCCACTGGAATTTAAGCCTGTGCTTATGTGGTTTGCAGAAAAGGGCTCTGAGCCAAAACTAACTTAAAAAATTTGTCATTGGCTGTCTACTGTTGCTTGAACGCTGTTCGGCAGCACCTCTCTTGCCCTACTACTGCTGCTGATTGGCTTGTGGAAGAACACAAACCAGGCTGTAGCAGTGCTACATATCAAGGTGCCGCGATTAGATCACTGGTCGGCCTGGACCAGGGAAGAGACAGATAACACACATGGTGTGAGTGCCAACTCCGTCCTTTATTGCGCAGTTAATTCCTTTTATACTAACAACGGTAGGTGGGATTACTGATATGTCATAGGGAGGCGACGACTAGCTTTCTACCTTTCCGTGACATCGCGAGATCTTCCGAACGGTGTTCCCTACATCTCCCCCTCCTCATGTCCAACTAGCTCCCATTGGTTACACACACTATTCATGCACTGTCCACGCGTCCAGTTGCACTCAATGATTGGCTGCATCAACACTGCACACGCACATAAACATAAAATATAATTGGTCATACTAACTAAACATACGAGACTTATCTCAGTCTAATTGGTCAAGATAAACTGCCGAATTGAGGTTGTTTGTGCCAAGTTCTCTTTATCGTGGAATATGCACCTGTGTTTTTCTAATTGGTATCTTTCTTATTTTTGTCTTCTTGTTTATTCTGTTCAAGGCCTTCTAAAGGCGTCTGGAATGCTCTTGTGACCGTTAGCTAAATATGTTCCCACAACAATTCCCCCTCCCTTTTTCTATTAGAAGAGTATTAGCAGATCTAGTCACCACCATCCGCGAACTCAGCCCAGTAATCGGTAGGTGCCAGCTTTATGTGGGCGCCCCCACAGAGGCAACGATGGCCTTGCCGTACACCAGCCCGATGCTCTTCGGAAAATCCCGGTATTTGTACATTTGCAGAGGAACAGATTTCAGCACACGTGGCCAGTGGGTGCTAAAATTCGCCTCAGTTGAAACATAGGGAGCCTATGGCACATGTGGTCGCTGGCCAGACGTGCCGCACGAGTCATAGCCATCCTGTCTATTGGTTCACGGGCTTTGTGATGTGGTTGCAGTGCACAGAGAATCTTGACCTGTTATGTCGGCTAAGGTGACCTACAAGATATATGAACACAATTAATTAAACACAGTAAAAGCAACATTATACCTAATAAAATACACAAGAATAAAAGAAACCCCGATTTTTAACAAAGATACAAACCAACTCCTAAGTCCCCATCCCGCAGCTAAATGCTCTAAGCCGAAATGACAGTTTTCTTAATTGCTATAAAGGTCTTGCAGCGCCTTCTTGCTTCTGCAGTTCTGTTATCTTGTTTATTAATTGCTCCAGCGTCAGAAATTCGTAGCAGATACCCAAGACATCACAAGCCAGGAAAGGATAACAGCAATCTGTAAAGAAAAACACTCAAACACTACAAGGTTAGGGCAGGACAAACCATGCGACTAGGGACCCATTTCAGTAGCCCTTCAGGTATCTGTACACAGGCGTACCCCCGCCTGAGGCAACGCAGCTCAAACGGTCCGTCCCATTTGGCGTGTCTGGGGATCACGCACACGGACCAACGGGTAGGGGCCTTTCTCTTCCGTACTCGTAAAATGTCGTTGCGCCGTCATCTGGTCCAGGTCCCCCTGAATTGTCTGATTTAATGAAGTTAACGCAGTTAACAGGAGACGCAGTGCATGGAGAACAGGTGAATTATCCCGTAAGCAGGAGGGCTCCGCCTGGTCCCCCTCCCTAAGCCGATCTAGCAGGGTCTTTAAGGTTCGATGTGCTCGTTCTACAATGGCCTGGCCGGTGCTGTTATAAGGTGTGCCATGTACAAGGGCTATACCCCAGATTGCACAAAATCATTTCACCTTTTCCGCAGTATAAGCTGTACCATTATCCATCTTGATCTGTCGTGGAATCCCCAGTTGGGCTATGCAAGCACGCCAGTGTTGTACAACCACCAAGCTATTCTGCTTCCTGTGCGCTGTAGCAAGAATATATTTACTATAGGTGTCTATGGTAACATGCAAATACTGTAGTGGCTTAAAGGGAGCGTACTCCGGTCCACTTATGTTGACTGCGGGCTACTTATGCTAACTCTAAATAATCAGGCTCAAAGAAATGTTCCCCCCATTTTCTATGAAATCTCCCACAATTTCCCTTTTTTTTTTTTTTTTTTTTTTTTTTTTTTTCCGTGCAAGATTCCCTTTATTTCACAAAAGAATCCAACTTATATATGTTTCAACAAAGATCCAGAAAGTACTAACGACTCACAGCCAATACTACTAGCACAGGAGGGCATATCTGACCCAGCTGGGATGTTTGCCAGTCCTCAGAACAGTTAAAGATAAAAACATTCCATAGACATACTCGTGACTGTCTTCAGCCACAACTTCCCAGGCCTACACAAGGCCATCCTCCAACCTGACCTTGTAAAACTAGTTCTTCAAGGCTTGGCAAACATGCAGCACAACAAATTCTAACGGTCACTCTTGAAAACAAATGCCAGGTGTTCCGAGCTGCTCCCACATCGCCCCCTTTTTTGTTTAGGAACATCAGATTCACGAGGAAGGCAGCGAGGACTCTAGCTTCAAACTGACGCAATCCTCGTACTGCTCCTCAGGTGATTCTGATTGCTGCAAACACACAAATGATTAATAATTCTCCAATAGCAATATAAATTCAGATATACAAATTTAAACCTTCAAATCATGTTTTTGGATTTAAGCATTCAACAGTATTAGACAATTCTTTGAAAAACACCTTATTCTGCTAATTTCGTATATTTCCCATTTGATCTTGTAATATCTGTGCAAGGTCTTGGGTCTCTCCTGCAATATTAGTAGCAAATGCACCTTGCAAATGTGCCTTCACCTAATTCCAATCACATACACTTTCATTCACTTGTAAAGGAGTTACACAGAGTCCTTGTTTTTGAAATTCCCAATTGCAATGTAATTTCATTCTATTTTATAATGCATTTTGTCTATGTGATGGGTTGATCCTGGCTGAACACCAGTTACCTACCATAGCTATCCTATCACTCTCTCCTCCACAGCTGGACAGGGGAACGGGAAATGAGGTTTTGCGATTAGTTCATCACACATTGTCTCTGTCACTTCATCCTCCTCAGTGGCAGCACTCATCACACTCTTCCCCTGTTCCAGCGTGGGATCTCTCCCACGGGAGACAGTCCTCCACGAAGATCTTCAGCATGGGTCCCCTCCACGGCGTGCAGTCCTTCAGGAGCACACTGCTCCACCGTGGACCTCCATAGACCGCAGGGGAACGACCCGTCTCACCATGGTCTTCACCACGGGCTGCAGGGGAATCTCTGCTCCAGCGCCTGGAGCATCTCCTCCCCCTCCTTCTGCACTGACCTGGGGGTCTGCAGGGTTATTTGTCTTACATGTTCTCACTCTTCAGCTGCCATGTCTGTGTGTTCTGCAACCGCATCTCTCTTCCCCCTCTCCAGCTGTTTGTTTTCATTAATTTTTTTTTCTTTCTGTCTCTTCCTCTCTCTCTCTCTTTTTTTTTTTTTTAAATTATTTTTATGCAAGCCAAGTTACATGAAATGCTTTTGCAATCATACGTTCAACTATTTTAAGATACGTGGTACAATCATTACAACTGCTAATATTACAATTAAAATAACTAAGCCATGCATAAGCAAATCTTTCAACCATCCCGTAATTCCCAAACTTGTTAGCCATCCAGTTAAACCTGTGTCAGTTATCGTGAGCCTTTTACTGTGAATCATATTAATATCGGGTGTTAGTAACGTAAGTTGTCCAAGGCTACATGGCCTCCTGTTAAGTTTCGATGGAATTCCTCTCCCACGCTCTATTCCCACAAATTAAAAACATCCGCGTAGGTAAAGCACCTGGAATAGAAAAAAGAGTGTGATATTCTGGAATAGATATAGTTACACCAAGCTGTAGCATTTCTATATACAGGCAAAATAGCATTTACATTCTGACCCTTTTGAGTGGTGTTATGGGTGTAATTAAACATCACACAGGGATTCATGATGACTGATCCTAACAACTCTAACTCTTGAGGTTCTTGCATTTCTTGAGGCAGGTGTGCATACAACAGGAAAAGTAAACATGGTATCTCCTTGCTGTAGAGCTTTTCCTCGACAGCGTTGCATCAAACTATGTGTATTTTTTCCCAAATCATTAAGTGAATCGTCATGGATTAGACAGAGGCACAGAGTTAGAGGGATTAGCAGGAAAAGGAGATACAGGTAGTGTAGTAAAGTTAGGTTCTGTTTTAAGTTCTGCAAACCCTGGAGAGGGAGTACCAGGCGATTGGGGGGGGGGGGGTGGGGGCCGGCGGCGGCACGGCAGTGGTCCCGGCCGCGCAGAGGCCGCGGGAGGCAGCGGCGGGACGGCCGCGGCAGGCAGCGGTGGAGGTAATGAGGGATATAAATCCAGCTCTTTTTCAGAGTCCACCCTGCCTGATGCAAAAGAATTATTATCAGAATCAGAATCCTGCTCATTAGCGGCCTGCTTACAGACTGCCTCCTCAAAAGCAGTATCAGGCTGTACCCGCCTGCAAAAGTTGTTGCAAGGCCGCCACTATCGGACGCGCTTCCCGTTGTTGGTCTCTCTCCAGTACATGGCGTATCATGTTACCTAGGGACGAACCCGCTGGCAAAGGAGAGACAAGCGCTGCGCTCTGTGGCTTAGCTTGAGCCCTAGCACATTCAAGCACAATCGCCTCTTTAGCCGCCTCCGGGAGGTTTGCCGCCTACACAGCAAGCTGAAGCCGATCTAAAAAGGCAGTAAACCTCTCGGCAATCCCCTGCGGAACTTTCACGCAAGGGGGGTCCGCTCTATCCATGGCCGCGACACGCCCAAGTGCGGCCAAGGCAGTTGTTGCAACTGCCGTAAAGTCACGCCCGCGTATGCCCTGTGCCTGTGCCTGAGGCGTTGCAAACCGTCCCTCCCCATGAGCTGCCGAACCACCCGCCGCAACTCCTCTCATGGATACTGGGGGGGGGGCGCATCAGGTCCTGCTGGTGCCGCCTCTGCAGGAAAAACCTCCGTCTCCGCCGCACCCTCCGTGCCCATGTCCGCGATCAAAGACGGACCACTCTGCGAGCCCCGCTCCACGGCCGCCCGCTCCGTCTGAGTCCGACCCGCTGTCCCCGAGGGCGCTGTCCCCGCTGTCCCCGAGGGCGCTGTCCCCGCTGCTCCCGAGGCGGCGCTGCACCCGCAGACGCAGCAGCTCGCGCCGCCAGCCAGCACGCCTCAGCCTCCCGTCCCGCCGCGACCACCTGCTCCACCTTCCCCCAACTCTGCGATCGTTCAGCAGCTCCGCGCTCGGATCGGAGCAAGGACTCCCGAATCTGTCCCCAATTTGGGGGGCTCAAAACTTATCTAGGAAACTCAGTGTCCCCCCGGCGCAGCATCCATTGGATGCATTCGCCCGTGGGGCCCCTCCTAATCGAACCGCGGGCACCCACCTCATAAGCTAACACCTTTAATACCTTAATCGCTTGCGCAAGCCCCATCGTCGCCTGTGCGGCCGATCACGTCGGGGTCACCACTATGTAGCAGTGCTACATATCAAGGTGCCGCGATTAGATCACTGGTCGGCCTGGACCAGGGAAGAGACAGATAACACACATGGTGTGAGTGCCAACTCCGTCCTTTATTGCGCAGTTAATTCCTTTTATGCTAACAACGGTAGGTGGGATTACTGATATGTCATAGGGAGGCGACGACTAGCTTTCTACCTTTCCGTGACATCGCGAGATCTTCCGAACGGTGTTCCCTACACCAGGCAGAACTGCTGAGCTGGTCTAACATCTATACTGTGTTAAAACTAGTATCACACTGCATACCTGAAGATTATATTTCAGTCCTTTCCTCATGATCGCTAAATAAAAGTTAAGCTTGCCTTTGACTATAGTTTACTTAACTTCTTACAACTGCTCATTATCTGCCTATGGATCAAATAGTAACAGTGAACCAAGTAAAAAATGTCAAGGTCATCTTTTCTGTGCATTACAGAGTAAAACGCAGTTCATTGATCTAGCTACAGAATTTCAGGTCATTCTCAATTGTGCTAAAATCAGCGATCATTTAGCTGGTAGTGCAATAGTAATAGTCTGTCATTGGTTCTAGCCCCTAAAAGCTTGAGTAGCCTGAATGCACTTAAAAAAAAAAAAAAAAAAAAAAAAAAAAAAAAAAGGCAAAGAAACCATTACATTACAAAGGGTGGACTAATCTTACATTAATTTGACAGAAAGTTGCATTTTCCTTTCAGATTTTGTCCAAGACAAGGTTCACATGTTTTGACAAAGTAGGAGAGGGTTGTGTTTGTTTCATTACAAGCGATGATGCTTTACCTCGGGCTGCCACTTTTACCTGTGTGATCTGCATGCCAATTTTTGCCTAATAGAGGGAATTTGTGTGGTTGACAGTCATTTTTCCATGCAGATGATTTCTGAAATGCTGCATACCTCCGTCCACCGAGAACCTCTTCTCATTCCCCTAGGATTAGGTTTTGGAATCAAAAGTGAGGGTCTTTGATGTATGTCAAGCCAGATACATTGGGTGCTTAAGGCAATTTCATATTTCCAATTCATCACTTGCATAGAACATAAATTGTGTCTGCTTTTACTACTGAGCACAGTTATATAATATACATTAAACAGTATAGAACAGCTTAGTTATATATATGTTCTGCATAGTTCAATAAGACTCGGAACACTTTAATAGCAGCAAAGACGAAGCCAGTAAAAGTTTTCTGTCCTCTTCCTTCTAGCTTGTATGAGGCTGCCTCACACAAAGTTAATATAGCATCCCTTAAAGAGATGGTGTCCAAAGAACTTATTAAAATATATGTGCATAAATGTAATTTTTAAAAAATGTGTTTACTTTTTCACATTATTGCAGTTTTTTGGATGACTTGCTATGAAAGTAGTTTTCAGGCTCACATGTTACCTAGAAGATTCCTTTGGAAGCTCTGGGAAGAAAGCTGCAATTCTTATGCCAGAATGTGATGGAACCATGATAAATACCTATGCAGAAAATATTTATGGTTATCAAAACTCCTATGTTTTCTCTGGGAATATAAAAATGGAAATTAACAAACTTTTGTCACACCTAAACTGTGTAATTTTGAGATTTGGGCTGAAGAATGAGGATCTAAAGTGGGTACTTGGAAATTTGTTCAAATGCTGTAATGATTTCTTGAATATCCATTTTTAATATAAACTTAATCCTTCACTTTGCATCTCAACTGAGAGTACATACAAAATGAAGTATCAGTAGCTCTTTTTGCAGTAAGAGGAGAGAATAGACTGCAAACGGTGTTCTTCAGAAAACAAGTAACAGTTGATCCATACATGACAGCTTTTTGCTTTTCATACCATTTTCACCCTGTGCACAACCTGATTTTGCTTTCTCTACAGCTGAGTTATTTTCAAGACCAGACACTGATAAGAGTCAGCTATAGCTGTGTTCCCTGTATAGGCAATATTAATAAATCAGCAACCCTAAATTTTCTTCTATCAGTTTCTATGAAGATGGACATATAGGTGAGCAAATCCAAACAGAGGTGGATTTAAGCCTTCTACCTCCTCAATTTTGTTTAGATTTCCCTAGATCAAGTTCAATACAATTAATTCAATACTCTCTGATGTTAAGAAATGCTGTCAGTGTCAACTGAAGAAGTTGCTATGGCAAGTGCTGTTGCCATCCAAAAAACTAAACTTAAGCACAGTGGTACAGTCCCAAAGAAATAATTCAAATACACATTGAGATAATTTAGCACAGGAGTGTTCTCAGACTCCTGCCTGAGTAGGAACTGAAGGGTGAGCCCTGACAATTCAAATAAATAGATAAACAGAACTGTGCAGGCAGGTTGTGAATAAATGCAAGTACTGTCCTGGAAATGTTTGTACTGTGCTGGTCCACTAACTGTGCCTACTTAGATTTGTAAGATGTTGATAAATTAATAGATCCTTTGAACGATAAACAACCGTTTTGCATAGTCAGTAGCTAAACCTCCCCAGCCCTTCTTATACTAATAACCTTAAGTACACACACAGGGCATCAAAGAAAACATTTTTCAGAGATAAGTGTTTTTTCTGAGCATAACATGAGGGCACAGTTCCCATGCAAACAAAATTTGCCAGTATAACTATGCTTGGATCAAAATTGTTTTCAAAGGAAATTATTTTACTCAAGTAAGTGGCACTTTGTCCCGAAACAGGGCTGTTTAGTGTGATTCTGCTTTAGCAGTAGTTCCAGTTTGGTTTTGAAATGTACCCATGTTTCTAGCAGGACTGTCTGAGGCCCAAGCTTTCCTTAAGAGATAGCCTGCCTGCTTAAACATAGAAGATGATATTTTTAGCCATGTTTCATTTATGCAGCCATCTACAGGTTGTGTTTATCTCTGAGACTGAAAAAAATATTCTGAGCCTCAAATGGTACCTTGGGGCTCCTGATGTCTATTTCATTGTACAAGTGACTCAGTATCTCTGCTCCTATTTTCTCCCAGTATAATAACACAATGAATGCCATCTCCGAAGATTGAGATGTTTGGAGGGTGCTCTGCAGCTCCAGGTAAGCTCACGCAATGCCAATGCATACACATTTTGTGACCCAGTACAGTCTATATACATTGGAGGTGTGCATCTGTATGCTGTCGGCATTACCATAGCAAAATTCCATCATCTAACTCTAGGTATCTTCTTTCTACAACTTCCTAAAGTTGCTATCACATGTAGTCCTATGTGGTGAAGAGAGCAAAGATTGAAGGGCAGGCAACGAGAATGAGTTCAGATCTTGATTGTATCCTGGTGTCCCAGTCCTGACTTGCTTATCAACACTGAAACACGCATGCTCTGTTCCCTGGTTCCATATTCAGCACTGCAGCTAGTCTGTGGTTATGAAGAATGCTACTTTTACTAATACCCTTATTTAACACCTATCAGCAGCATAGAATTCTCATTAACAGTATCTCAATTTAGATTTGAAGTTGACACATTGTCACACCAAGAGAATAGACGGTTCCTTTCTAAATGGTACCTGTTTTGAAATTTAAGCAATTGCACATTTAAGGTCACAGAGGAATTGGAGTATATGGAGGATTTTACCGTGCATGGTGCAGAAGGAGAGATGATGTGCAGAGACCAATGCAGAAGTGTCCCACATGTGGAAAGAAGAAAGACAGAACTGAACTGCTTGGTGTAGAAGTAGCTGTAACTGCCATGAAAGAAGCTTACAGAGAAAACTGTTGGGACTCTAGGCTGAAACAGGTGCGAGGCTGTGACAATAAAATTCTGCTGTCTTTGTTTGAGTCATCCTACATTCAAGACAGTGGGACTTTATTCGAAAATGAACAAGACTGGCCAAAGCAACCTCCCAAACCTTTCAATTACATGATGGTAAATTGCAAAACTTCAAACCTTTAGCTTTCTGCTAAAGTCAAGGGAGTAAGCACAAGCTTTGTCTGAATCCTCTAGCATATGTCCAAAACCAAGCAACTTTCTGGCAGGTATGTGGAAGCAGACCTCCCCATGCTTAAAATGGGGTCAAGACGCAGCAGCATCACAAGCGAGAGACGGATGAGCTGGACAGAGGTATGTGGAAGTCACATGGCTGCAGTTTGTGAGTTATCAGGAGGAAATGGGTACATCTGCTGGAACACAGCTCCCTCGTATACTGCCCTGCCATATCAAGCCCCTTCACAGAGTACTTTATATCTGTTGTAAATGTATATAAACCCTAGTACTGTTGTGTTAAGTCAGAGTTCGTATCGATAGAGGGCTGAACCTCTCTCTCTCTGCCTTCTCTCCTATAGCTGTAGAAATAACCTTCTTCTGTCCAACCTGAATTTGCAAAGTAGACTGCGTGTTTACACTGCAACAGGTATTTTGCGTAGTAATGCACAAAGGCGTAATAGCTCAGACCAATTCTTAGGAATTTATGTTCTGTTGTATTTCAAGCCTGGGAATTTCTGACCAGCTTAACTCCACTCTGTGAATCTAGGCAGAATGCTCCTTGCTCACGAATGAAGCCACTGTTTGTAATCTGCTTACCAGAGTTGTTTTAAAAAGAGTTGACACACTCGTCCTTTGAAGGAAGACTATTAGTTTGAGTTATTTATTTTCAATCTCATCCTGGAACATTCTTATCTAACGGTCAGATGCCAAAACACAGTATACAATGTAAAATCTGAGGGCACTAGAAGCTGTTAGAAGTATTTGGTCTGTTACAGCTTAAAGGAAAGAACTTGATGGGATCATCAAGTGCAATCTGGATATGCCATGGTATGTTCCCAGCTGTATTTGTTGACAAACTGTACTCGTTGACAAATAATTTGTTGTTACACCCCAACTGCACTTAGCATGTAGATAATCCATTAGTTCAGGCTTCCAGAAGCATTCCTGTGGCTTTCAGAAGGGTGGTGTAATTATCATGCCGCATAGAGCCAGGGTGATTATTGAAGTGGGACGTGGGAGGGTCTCTTCTACTTAAAATAGTGAGGGAGTGGGTGTTTGAGATTTAAGCAAGCTAGCAAGAGACACAGCCAGCTGCTGCTGCTCCTGGCTAGGAGGGAGAAGGGGAAAGGGGAACTTGTACTAGCCTGGAGTTGCTATTACCCTGGCCTGTTGCTTTCAGGCAGCCCTCTGCTGCTGTAGACCCAAGGCCAAGGGTAGCTCAAACGAAGGGCAGAGGAGTATGGGGGGCAAGAGAGGAGGGATCAGTCCTACCCCTCTGTATTGCCTGTGCTTTCTGAATGGAAGAGCAAAGCCGAGATCCAGCAGCAGAAGCCAAACCTGAATCTCCATCCGAGGGTAACAAGGAGGCAGGCTTGGTCCTTTGCTAGGCAAGGTGAAGGAGGAAAAAGACCGCAAACTGTGTTTGTTCCATCCCACTCTCCCTGCCCCGTGCTATGCCCACGTTGGGAAGTCCTATCTGTTCAGCTGCCTTAAGATGTTCAGATTCCTCTCCTAATCCTTAAATGTTTTATCTAAGGAAGAGATTCACAGTTACTGAGGAGTCATGAGAAAGGCTATTTTAATCTCAGCAGGTGTCACACTTCACTAAACACTGGGTCAGTTAATGGGGGCATTAGTCCTGGAGCAGTGGTCACCTGCTGGTTTTCAGTATATAACCTTTACTTTTCCATGTGTTTCTCCAGTTTTTGTCATCCATATTTATTACTCTTCTGTTTACCATTTGTACTGAAGTACACTAGCTCCTAAATTTTCATGCCTTAGTAAGAGAAAATCTTCCAGCAGACTTATTTTGTTTATATTAGGTGTAATTTACAGTGCATGTAGTAAGTAAAACAAATTCTTTAAAAAAAATGAATGTATAAAGTTGTACCAGTGTTTTACAGTCTGGAAGTTAAGAAGGAAAATGAAGTTCAAAATTTAAGGTCTGTGTATGTATGTCTGACTTAAATATGCAGAACAGTGATTTGTATCACTCGATACCAAGTGATCTCCCAAGAAATAGCTCATCTTAAAGCACACAAAAACTAAGCTATCCAACAGCATATTACTGCTTGCAGATAATTCCTCATTTTACTTTTGTAACACTTCAGAAAGTTTCTTTAAGACTTAAATTGCCATTATAGGACCTTGAAAATAAACATACAATAACTGATGATTGACCACAGATAACTAAGAAGTCTAAGAAAGCAAAGAGATCTCTTGATCAGACATGAAAGCATTTCTAGTTCATATCAGTTACCCAGGATGGGACACTAGGTAACAAATACACAAATTAACAAAAAATAAATTTAAAAAATTGATCATCTCTCTCACAGTGATTTAGTGGTGCATTCATGACTCCATGTTTATTAGGTTTTATCAGCAAAGCACCACTCTTACTGGTTTTATTTCTGATACAAACCCCACTAAGAATCCCTCTAGCTTCTCTTAAAAAATTAAACTGTTACTTAAGAATCTATTTTATTGAAAAGAGAGTATGGACTCACAAAGCTTGCACCTTATTATGGCCTTCTGAGATTTTAAAAAGGCACAAAAACTATGCCACTAGATTATTAACAGCCTTGAAACACAAAGCTGCCTTCTCCCACAAGTGATTGCCCAGGATGAAATACCACTTCTTTAAAGAAATGTTTTACTTCATTCCATGAAATGTTGCATGAAGATCCACATTTCTTTGATTCTCCTAACTCTGATGCCAAATTGCTGCAAGAAAATTGCTCGTCAGTCTTTCATTTCTGTCTCTGGATGATAAATACTTAAGGAATTTCACTGACCTGATGCCCTACAAGGTAACTGATCCCAGTGAATACTTCATGTGGTTTCTCAGCTTTCTAGTTTATTATAGCAGGAAATCTGCTGCTGTGTGTAAAACAAAAGCAAGTATAAAACAGTGCTTCTATTTAAAATGAATTTAACACTTAATCTTTTTTATTCCCTTCCTCTTTTCTTTCTAGTTCAGAGGGTGAGATAACACATTATTAGTTACAGGCGTGTCTGGAACTGCTGACAGTGCTCAGGAAGTTAGCTCATCACCACTCTATCACAGGCAGGTGAAAGTCTCCAGAGAAAAACTAAACCACGTTCATAAACCATACCTGGAATGCACAAATGCCCATATGAGACCAGAGAGATTCCTGAAGAGAAATTCTCCCCTATGCTAGAACAATGTCCATTGCCCATTTAAATTAAATTTAATTCGAGAAGAGAATTTAAGTGGGATTTAAATACTTCAAGGATGATTTTCAGCACAGCAATTAAATTGATCTTTCTTTCCTGGCACTGATCTCACCACAATAGTGACATTGATCTCTAGGGACACCATTTTCTCAGTTTACCCCCAGTTACTGGTTGAGAACATCTCCAGAATTTACATAAACATTAGCCATAATTTTAGAGGAAAATATGATATAAAGTAGTTCCCATTATGTAACAAAGTAACTATTGTTCTCCATATAAAGTGTACAAGTCTAAACGCTTTTATCAGCATGCTTAGAAATAACAGTACTTGTCATTAAATATTGCGAATGTGGACCAGTGGTACTCTTACATTATTTTGCACTAGGTGGAAGTCTTCCACTGGGCTGCTATAGTCTGTAATAACAGCAAAAGCAAATTGATGGAAGTAGCAATGATGAAAAGCAGAATGTTTTTTTCTCTTAGGACTCGTAACTACAAAAATGAATACAAGAGCATTGTTCTTGCTATGAAACCAGCAAATAGATTCACAAATGGAAACTAGTAAGCACAAGAAAAATAGCAGATTCCAGGGTAGATTTTTAAGGTTCATTTCCTAGCCTTCAGTTAAACAACATGATTTGTCCACTAGGAAAAAGATCTGTTATGAGAAACAATGCCACAATCCTTTTTTTAATTTAGTCTTGTAGAAAAGCCTTTCCTTCCAAATTCTAGAAGGTGCAAAGCCAGTCAGTCTCACCTCTGTGCCTGGCAAGATCATGGAGCAGATCCTCCTGGAAACTATGCTAAGGCACATGGAAAATAAGGAGGTGATTGGTGACAGCCAACATGGCTTCACTAAGGGCAGATCATGCCTGACAAATCTGGTGGCCCTCTATGACAGGGTTACAGTGTTGGTGGATAAGGGAAGAGCAACTGACGTCATCTACCTGGACTTGTGCAAAGCATTTGACACTGTTCTGCACAACATCCTTGTCTCTAAATTGGAGAGACATGGATTTGATGGATGGACTACTCAGTGGATAAGGAATTGGCTGGATGGTTGCATTCAAAGAGTTGCGGTCAACGGCTCCATGTCCAAGTGGAGAGCAGTGTTGAGTGGTGTGCCTCAGTGGTCGGTATTGGGACCAGCGCTGTTTAACATCTTTGTCGGCAACATGGACAGTGGGATCGAGAGCACCCTCAGCAAGTTTGCCGATGATACCAAGCTGTGTGGTGCAGTCAATACACTGGAGGGAAGGGACGCCTTCCAGAGGGACCTCGACAGGCTTGAGAGGTGGGCCTGTGCAAACCTCATGAAGTTCAACAAAGCCAAGTGCAAGGTCCTGCACATGGGTCAGGGCAATCCCAAGCACAAATACGGGCTGGGCGATGAGTGGATTGAGTGCAGCCCTAAGGAGAAGGACTTGGGGGTCTTGGTTGATGAGAAGCTCAACATGACCCGGCAATGCATGCTTGCAGCTGAGAGAGCCAACTGAATCCTGGGTTGCATCAAAAGAATTGTGGCCAGCAGGTCGAGGGAGGTGATTCTCACCCCTCTCTCTGTTCTGGTGAGACCCCACCTGGATTACTGTGTTCAGCTCTGGGGCCCCCAAAATAAGAAGGACATGGACCTGTTGGACCAAGTCCAGAGGAGGGCCATGAAGATGATCAGAAAGCTGGAGCACCTCTCCTGTGAAGACAGGCTGAGATTTGGGGATGTTCAGCCTGGAGAAGAGAAGGCTCCAGTGAGACCTTAGAGCAGCCTTCCAGTACCTAAAGGGAGCCTAGAAGAAAGCCAGAGAGGGACTTTTTGCAAGGGCATGTCGTGACAGGACAAGGGGTAATGGCTTTAAACTGAAAGAGTGTAGATTTAGATTAGATGTAAGGAGGAAATTCTTGACTGTGAGGGTGGTGAGACACTGGAACAGGTTGCCCAGAGAGGCTGTGGATGCCCCATCCCTGGAAGTGTTCAAGGCCAGGCTGGATGGGGCTTTGAGCAACGTGGTTTAGTGGAAGGTGTCCCTGCCCATGGCAGGGGAGTTGGAGCTAGATGATCTTTAAGGCCCCTTCCAACCCAAACCATTCTATGATTCTCTGAAACTAGCCAGGGAAATGATGGCTGAAAAGTTGTCCCAAACAAAAGAAAAAATGAATATTATTTAGTGGCTAAAGCATTACATTTTTTAAAATATTGTGACAAATTAAGCCATTACCCAGCGCCAGGGAAGGCAAGGCAGTAGCTAAAGGCAGAATTATTTTCTTCTGCATGGCTGTTTGTTTGTTTCGACTTTCTTCTCTTGTAGCTGAATCTGCCTGTTTTCTGTGACTGTTAAACCAAGCCACTTTTTCTCAAGCACCTAATCTAACAAAACATGATGAGCATTCTTCGCTGTTTAGACCTTGGCTGTTTTTTCAATTCCTAATCTGCTTTCCTTAAACTCTGCTGAAGTCTGACTCTAAACTGAAGCGTTTATTTGATGGTAAAATATAATAACAACACTTTGTGCCTGTCTGGTCACATCCACCCAGTTTTCACCATTATCAAAACACCAGTCATCCCAACAGTCCTGGGAAGCAGCTGATATGATCTGTATTCATTTTACTGATGGGAAAAATAAGGTATAATTAAAGTGCATGGAAAGGTTGCTTGTGAAATTTGTGGCAATGCCAGTACCTGAACAGAAATTGTGGTGTGATTTGATTCCTAAGCCAGTGGTTACCAAACTATAGCTGTGGAGTCACTGCACGGTTACGGTAAATAATCTACAGGTGATTCACAAAACCATTCCGCCTTTATAATGTTTTCAATTAGAAAAGTTGATTGTAAAGGAGTGTGAAAGTTTATGCTCTCTTGGTCTGAAATATTTGGGAAGCACCACCTTTTGCTGTGAGTATGAAACATAATATAGCCAAAAGGCCTGTAGCTGAAATTACCAAATGAGTTTGTGCCTTCATGCATCTGTGTTTTTCTCTTCAGAGATGTACGAATGAAAAACACCATGATAGCAAGATATGTTAATTACATACTCACCCACAATACCAAATGTATGTATATCCTAAAAAAGAAAAAGGAGAGAGAATATTTACTCCAAGAAAAATTATATAGTTCCAGTATATGAAAAAAATATTTACTCCAAGAGAAATGATGAAGTTCCAGCACACTCATGACACCAGACATAATGCAGGACATGGGATGGATGCAGAGTCACCACAGGTACCTTATAAGCCCATTTTAAAGAGACAGGAATACTGGCCAGTTATTTTAATGACATACTTAAATATGCTTGTGCTATGGATACTGAACCCATGTTTCCAGGACATGTTCTCCTTTCCTGCTCTCAGAGTCTTGCCCAGGCAAATTTTTGGTAAAAGCAGCTTGTGCCTGTGTTGTTTAATCTCTCTGAAAGCAGGAGCCAGAGTTGTTTTGTGGGAAGGGGAGTTGCAGTACCTGGACCAGCAGAGCAGGAGGAGCTGAGCAGCAGGCATCTGGCTTCTGGACAGAGAGCTTAGGCTGGAATGGGAAGACAGGGGAAGATTGGCAGCTCAGGGTAAAGGAATTTAGGGAGAGATTTGAAAAGAATGGGATGACCAGGAGTGGGAGAAATTGAATTTTTGTCTTGCAGCCGTATGCATTGTGTTTGTGTGGCAAGGTTTTGGCAGTGGCGGGGCTACAAGGGTGGCTTCTGTGAGAAGCTGCTGGAAGCTTCCCCGTGTCCGACAGAGCCAATACCAGCCGGCTCCAAGACGGACCCGCCACCAGCCAAGGCCGAGACAATCAGCGATAGTGGTAGTGCCTCTGTGATAACAGATTTAAGAAGGGAAAAAAAGTTGCAGTGGGCACAGAAACTGCAGCCAGAGAGAGGAGTGAGAACATGTGAGAGAAACAACCCTGCAGATCCCCAGGTCAGTGAAGAAGGAGGGGGAGGAGATGCTCCAGGTGCCGGAGCAGAGATTCCCCTGCAGCCCGTGGGGAAGACCATGGTGAGGCAGGCTGTCCCCCTGCAGCCCATGGAGGTCCACAGGGGAGCAGACACCCACCTGCAGCCCACGGAGGACCCCACGGTGGAGCAGGGGACGAGTGAGGAGTCCTCCCCCTGAGGAGGAAGGAGCAGCAGAGACAAGGTGTGGCAAACTGACCCCAACTCCCATCCCCCTGCGCTGCTGGCAGGGGAGGAGGTAGAGAATTCGGGGGTGAAGCTGTAGCCAGGAATGAAGGGACGAATGGGGGGAAGGTGTTTTAAGATTTGGTTTTATTTCTCATTACTCTACTCTGGTTTGATTGGTAATAAATTAAACAGATTTTCCCAAGTCAAGTCCATTTTGCCCATGATGGTAATTGCTGAGTGCTCTCTCCCTGTCCTGATCTCAACCCACAAGCCTTTCATTATATTTTCTCTCCCCTGTCCAGCTGAGGAGGGGAGGGATCGAGCGGCTTTGGTGGGCACCTGGCACCCAGCCAGTGTCAACCCACCACACCATATAATTCTGAGTTGGGATATACTGGCAGTGTCAGGACAAGCTGGGACTAGTACAGAAGACATTGGGGGCCACGGGTTATGTGAGGGTCTAGGAGGGATGGGGTTACAGTGGGACACCTCCACCCTCTTCCCACTCAGACAACAAGACATTGTCAGGTTTGTGGCCAGAACAGATACCCAAAATTTGGTGAAACACCCACTACAGCCAGGAGGCTAGGTGCTACCTTCTCTTGTTTTTTTTGGTACTGGAAGCTTGCTCTGTCACCAGCAGACGTGGCAGGAAGGAGCCACGAGGCCGTGGGAGCTCCAGGTAACAGTCACTAAGTTCACAGAGGGGATTTCTCTGGCTATTTGTGGTGTTGTGGATGGACCGTGGGGACTCCTGCTGCCCAGAACAGACGCCGAGGGCCGCTGGCTGGCTCGCAGGCCAGCTCTGGTTTTGCAGCTGGGATACTGCTTAGCTCTGCTCTGCAGTGCCATGCTGCGACAGTGCAGAGGATGTGCAGGAGACATGGGTGCTGTACGGTTCGTCATTCAGTCCCAGAGTCAGCACGAGATCAAACGCAGGCACTGCTTTGCTTACCTCAGTGTGACATCATTCCCTTAGCTAAGCTCTGGCAATTGTATAAAAGTGGATCTGAAACAGTTCCTTTTCCTCATAACTTTAACCCAACCAGCTTCATCTAAAGAGGCACTAGTACTATCATTTTTCTCTCTTTAAACAACTTCTACATGCAATATCCAACACAATAAAGGTAGCGATTTTTTAAAAGTGCTTGCATTCTCCTCTGTTGTGCTATCCTGAAAGACAAGCTGTCTCAATGTGGTTTCTTTTTGTGTGCATTGATCTGTTGGATATACCTCTTATCTCCCATCTCACCTTTCCAACAGTCAGCTGAATCTTCAAAGCACTGTTTGTTCTCTGAGCAAGATATTTCTTGTTCTCAGTATTTGTCCTCCATCCCAAATAAATTGAAACTGAGACAGTTTGAACAAGGACTTTGATGGATTAAGGTTTTGCTGCAGTTCCTACCAACATTTTTATATATATGTATGGGAAGAATGGGAGATAAACAAGTCATTTTAAAACCAGAACATTGCTAGTTTAATGTATTCTTATGTAGTTTTGCTGTGGTTGTTAACAATTGCTTTTCACAGTGGATGACAGGAGCTGGGGATATTCTTCTGGTGTTGAGAAGGGAATCTTTATTACTGAGTAATATTCCAGCAGCCATGCTTACTGTAACAATCCTGTGTACACTGTTGACACTGACCCACCTGTATAAACAATGTGCCTCCTTCATAAAGATATTCTGAGATTAGCAATTTTGGCATTTTTGACATTGCAGCAAATGTGGACTTCAGAAACATTTCTGGGCACAGGAAACACACTGCTTTGCTTAAGGCAAAACCAAGCTTTGTTATTCTCAGCCTTCCGGTCCTCAACCTGTCCTCTCCTGCTTGCATTTGCTCCCTCTCCTCAATCCCCAGTTTACCAGTTGAATAGTTCATCTTCTACAACCAGGTTCTCTGAAAAGATCTAGGCAAAAGTCAAAATCAGCCTTCATTATAATATGTTACCTCTCAGGAGAGCCCATTTTTAATTTCCACAACCATCATGGCAGGCCAGTCACCCACTCTATACCACTGATTTTCAATGCAGTCCATAAACTGTTTACATGTCTTCTGAAGTGAATCCCACCTCGGCTCCATCCTTGTACTCTGTACTGTATGAACTCCCCTTTTAGGAGACATGATCTGAACTACTTAGGTTAAACACTTGGTGATGAACAGAAAAGAAGGGGCATTTTTCAAAGAAAAGCAGTCCTAGCCAGATTTGACTCTCAGTGGCGTAGGTCTGTGTCTTAGCTCTTAGGCTAAAACACTAAAAAGCAGTGTGTTTTCCTGTGTTCTTCCAATAAAGAGAATCCTGAGCTCAGATATCTGGCTTTTACAGGGATACTTCTGGGCGGCAGCCTCAGAGGTGCAGTCCTAGCCAACACACTGAGTTTTCTAACGAGGAATAAGTCCTAGTCCTGCACCGTGCCATCAGTTCTCAACTCTGAATGACCTGAGCACATGGAATGAATGTGCCAAGAGGTTTAAGCGCCTGCTGCAATGAGACTTGCAGGATTAATAAACCAGGCCGGCAGTAGGACTGGAGCTTGCCGGTTTCCATTTCAGTGATTACCCACGAGAGGGCAATGTCATCCCTACGTTCATATGTTCAGCAGCAGAAAACACCCAGAGCCTTTGACATTCTGCATATTGCCACCTCCACTGACATCTCCACACTCTGTTTGCTGAGTTGTTCTTACATGAATAGATCTATTTAACAGTATGGTTATTAATCATCAGTAACTGGACTGGCATTTATTGGCAAAGGTACTGAAACATCAGTAATTGGGAGGCTGTTCACTGGTGAAGGTAAAGTAAGCCCAAAAGTTATCCGTCATTACATGAACCCAAAACTTGTGTGCTCTGCTGAAATCTTGTAGTTTACTTTCTAAACACGTTTGTAATAGGAAAGCAGCTTCAGACTTTAGTGCTGGCCTGCTATCCTTAAGTAACACAATTATCAAGCAGATGAAAGGAACTTGAGCCCAATGTGTATTTGTTACTGGTGGAGAGCTGTGGGGGGAAAAGGTTGAGGAGATGAAGACGGGAATTACTAGTCAGTGTCCCAGCAAGTCATCAGTGCATTGGTACACACATAAGTTGCCTTGTAAACCAGCCTTGGGTTTCATTAATCTGCTATAAGAGTTCTTCATACATTACAGAAACAAACTGTGTTTGCTTACTTGAGCGCGAGGTGGGTCAGTCGTGTCCAGCCCCTCCAGGATGTGTACCTGCCTCTTTAAAGAGAGCAGTCTTTACAGCTGGATTTTGTACTCTTTGCCTTTATACGCAGAGAGGACAAGCTAGCAACACCATCCATCCCGGTGCTACCAGTTTTTTTGCCATCTGGCATGTCAGCAGTGCAAGCACAGTATTGCAACATCCAACTCCTCCACATCATTCTCTCCTCGCCACAGCCACAGCACAGATAAATGGTATTCCAGAAGGAACACCTCAGCAGAAATCCATGCCAGGGCCACATCTCTGCATCTCACAGGAGGCACTTAATATCTTTCAGGATTGAGCCTACATGAATTACCCAAGTGAGTCTGTGTCATGTCCAGGGCTAGGTATCAGGGCTTCCTGGCTCCAGGCCTTCTCTTCTGACACAGCCCTTTGGAAAGGAAGACACATCCAGATGGTGACCCTTCAGTATTGCAGCTGCTGAAGCTCACACAATACTTTTCTTCACTCAGAACATGCATGCTGCAAGTTTTAAAACCCTGACATCAAGGGGAAAAAAAAAAAACATCCCAGCTTGAGTTACAGCATTCCAATTATTCTAATTGAGTTACACTTTTTTTTAATAGCCGAAGAAGCTCTCCAAAACAAAGAGAATACTGTAATTGGAATAATTTGTTTTTCTCTCAGATATTTTTGGAATTTGGTACTTCAGGGATCAGAAAAGTTCAAATTGATGATGTTTTCTTTTCCAACATTTGAAAATGTTCCCAGCAGATGCCTTTTTTGCATTCCTTGATGCCTCCTGCCATTGTAGATAATGTTCATTCAGTGCAGTCTTGGCTAGTGGGATTATTCATGTGCTGCAGTGGTGATGGTCTCTGAAGCATTCAATTACACCTGCAGACCTATGATGGAAAAGGAACTCTGTTGCCTGACTATGAACAATACACTGTGGTCTCTTTTGGCTGCTGCATGGTTTCCACTGCCTGAACATCCTTCTACATCTATCCAAAGCCTCTTCTGCTACCTGAATAGTGTAAAAGATTAGAAGTAGGCCATAAACGTCCATACAGTTCATGTTACAATTGCTGTGTAGCTCCCCCTCTTATTTTATTTAGAGATTCTTTGTTAGTTTTATTCTCCAGTACGGTAAAAGAGCCTGAACATATTAACAGACCTGTATTTTGTCCTTTTTTTTCCTTTGTTTTGTTTTCTGGTTTTTTTGGTGTTATGCTTATTAAAAAATGCAAACGTCATTTTGTTACCATGTAAGTGCAGCTCTCAGTTGCCTATCAGTTTCATATTTTGTCTAGGTACAGCCTTGAAAAAGTAGCAGTTAAATGCAGGGTATTGCTTTAACTGAACAAGCTAAAGGTGGGAGAGAATACTCTCTCAGCGCCTTGTTGTTACCTGTGGAGTACAGCCAAATTGAGACAGGCGGTGATCTGACAACTGGGCTGAGCTGAACTGGGCTGCCTGGCACATGGCTCTGCAGCAGCAGGGTACCTGTGGTACAGCTGCCATCCTGGGTTCACTCGTCTTCATTTCTTGCATATGGAATTGGCTTGATGGGAAAGAATAGGAAGTACATTTCAAAGTTTTCTTTGTCCTACTGAAATAAATCATGTCTCTTACATGACTTAACTAACTTAGTGCCTCTTGCAGTCTCGAAACTTTAACTGTACAGCACATGTTTGGGGATAAAAGAAAGTTATTTTCCCAGAGCCTGTGCTCTAGTTTTTGGGACCCCGGCTTAGAGATTTGGGGTGTGTGAGATGTTGAGAATAGATTCTCTTTTGCTTTTAGGGGGTCATGTTTTCAAAAACGCTAGATTGCGTTGCCAGTGGCACAGAACGATAGAGCATGACACACATGACTATGAGAGCCTCTCTGCTAGATTTGGCAGGTCATACTACTGTAAAAATATTTAAACAAGACCATTGACTAGTCCAAACAGTGAAACTGTGGTTTTGTTGAATGTTTTTTAAGCCTCTGACATTGTTCTAGACTACCTGGATATGCTTTGAAACAGAAACCTTTGAAATAAACACTAAATGCACTTTGGAAAATGATGCCGTTTGAAATCAAGTGATTTTATTTTTTTTTTAATTGGATCCTGTAATTATTAACCTCTTTGTGGCTGGGAAAGAAATCTAGATAAATGTGACAGTCACTTTTATTTGCACTCAGCTGATATAAGCTGACGTGTTTTCATTTTGTCTTTCATGGATTTCAGCAGAGGAATTCAAATGTGCAGTTTGTTCTATTCTTTGAACACAGCACAATACTGACCTGGGAAAGAGTTGGTCTGAAAATAATTATTTGAAAAGGTGTGTGTATATATATATATAAAAGAAAAAATTATGCACCATCAAAAAGGCAAATGCATGTGACAAAAGGTCTGCAAATGTAGTACTATTGTTATAGTTCCATGTTCCTGAAGTCTTTGAATTTTATTTCTGGGTTTTTTTAATTACAGCAGTATTTGTCTGAAGGTATGAAACAGAAAACCTATGTACAGAAAGATGGATCATGATAGAAGTTTTGTTTCTTGAACATATTTGCAACAAAAAGACAAAAAGATCTGTACAACAGATCATTCAGCCTGCAATGATAGGCTGCTGTGTGTTACTGGTGCAATGGTCCCTACTAATGCTGCCAAGTGTCATCCTTCAAAACCGACACACCAAAGGATTAAAGCCTTGTGATAGTGCCATAACTCATTATTTTCCTGTCATGACAAGTAAGAGAGACAAGTCTGTTCCTTGCCAAATCCCAGTTCCGCCTATCTCCTGATTATCGTACCAGCTCCTACAGCACCATTGACAGTTCTTTCCCATTTTTCTTACCCACTACCCACTTCCCCTCCTTACTACAGGTGTGTGTTGCTGCACTAGAGGATATGTTCATGATGCTCCTTGCCAGTGATAACCTGGTAAGTGGCTGCTTTTGGAGTGATGCAGAAAACATGTGGTAGTGTCCGCCTACTTTGCTGGGAGCTGGGACTGCCCAAGTCAGAATATCCCCTTTCTGCTGGGTGTCCGAGGTGGAAGAGGTGGAAGCTGTACTCCTCAAAATGATCAGCCACAGCACCATACCTGATAAAAGTGGGTTGAGCACAACAGACAATGTCTACAAGTGTAAATTAAAAAGCAATTTCCAGTTACTTGTTCTGTTGACAGTAACAAGGAAATGTTTGGTCACCACAGGCATAGTCTTCGTCTGCCACTTGCTGTCAGATATTTCATTTTGGTGGCTTGGCCCCTATGAGCTTCCACTGTTTTCTGAAGGCTTGCTTGAATCATGAGCATAGGCTATTCCTCTTCTGCTCTCTATGTGGTGAAAGCTCCTTCTGGTGAAGCGTAGCAGAGCGGTTCACTTACAGAGAGACTGGGACTGGACAAACGAAGGGTGATAGCAGGCATCAGCCTCCTGGGACAGGGTCCTAGAGAAAAGAAGGCCCAGAAGCATCAGCCATGGTAAAGGAGCTCTGGGCTTCAGGGGTTCTTTGATGAGGACATTGATGCAGTAGGGTTAGCATGCAAGAGTGCACTCAAGGCCCCCCCCAACCTGCAACATGTGTAACAATTCTTGAGACACATCAATGTTTGGGAGAGGACGCTTTTTTGTTGTGTGCTTAGTGTGCCAAGGATCAGTTCTCTGCTTAAAGCTTGCAGTCGCTAATGCAATGCAACGAGGCATCCTAATTTCATTGCTAGCCTATGGATTTTGGAACAGATGGATTACACTTAACAATTAAAATCAACAGTTGATTAAGACTGTGAAATTTTAGTGTGACTTAGAGTAGATTACCAATGTAAACTGCCTGCAAGATGAAGCCTCAACGTTCTCATGGAGATCTGTTATTTTTGTGATCTGGGCAGGGTGAGCTTTCTAAAAATGTAGTGTGAATATAAGAAAGCAGTGTCATGACCTTTATTATAGCAATAAAGTGTCATTCTTCTTTTTCAGAGAGTTTTTACAGAAAGCAATGAGCTCATCCTATTGTGTGTTCTGCAGACTGTGCTGCACTCTCAGGGAAGCTGCCTTGGAAAGAATAGGTGCAGGTTTAAAAGCTATGGCTGAAGTGGGAAGCAGACGGGAGACTGTTTCCACTTCCCATTGGATGCAGAGCCTGTCCTGTGACTGAACAGACAATGAGAGTCACTGTCTCCTAAGGGAAAGCTGCGTGAGCCAGTGATCAGGGGAAGATACTCAAAATCATATGGGTTTATTTTCTTTCCAGTTTCTAAAATTCACTTGCTGTGTGACCTTGAACAGATCTTCCAGTTGCTGTTTCTCATGAATTAAATGAGGATGGTGGTTTTTTCACCTTGAAAAAATGCTTTCAAATCAGAGGACACTAAAAAATGTGGAATTTATCTTAGAAATCAAAGGTGAACTGTTGTGCCCAGGAAGGGTACAGTAGAAGTAGGCCTTCACTTTTCCCTTAGTTTAACATTAGTAACACTTTATAATAGAGTTCTGAGGACTTCCCTTCTTTTGTTTCCCAGATTTTGACCCCTTTTATTCCTCTCACTCCCCCAGACCTATTTTTGAAGTTTCTGGAATAGAAGTGGCATAGCATCACAGTTTAAAATCAAAACAAGAAATGTACAAAACCCCCCAGTGTCACCATTTTCCAAATGCACACAATAATACTCATACCTCATTGCCTTCTCTCCAGCATGAAATAAATGAGGATGAGTCTGGGCAGTAACTGTTACACCCTTTCTGCAAGTGGTACAGGTGGACACTTTTTAGGGGTAGCACCAGATTTTTGCTGCTTTATGAGTCAGGAAATGTTACTGCAGCATTCCCAGTCTGTGTCTGTGACTTGAGTAATGGCTAAATATTACCCTACTCTTTGGTAAAACATCAGTGATCTCTTCCTCTGGTTCTTGGGAGTCTTACAATGCTCCACGGGTGGGCAAGAACTGCAGTGGAGTCGAGCAGAGTTTGGGAGGTTGCCAGTGTGCTGATTCCTGTAATAACAAGAACGCTACAAGAGGTAGCTGTGGGATGACCTGTCTTACAGAAGTGCTACCTGGCTCAGAGGAAGATGGGTGTGGGACTTAGCATTCCTTCAATTAATGAGGATACCGTTGGACACTTTTTATATCTGCACCAGTGTGTTAGAGGACACAGGTAAACACACATTCAGATTTAAAAGGAGAATGACAAAGAAGTTATGTCCCTTTGCACAGCAGTGGGATTTTTAGTGCAACATCTTTTTTTCAACTCTGCTACGATAATAAATTTGTCATTTCCCAGTCTTCAGTCGGTAGCTAGTCATTGTTGATGTGACCTTTGAGATGAATGGATGATCTTCAAAGAGGTGTATAATCCATAAAGAATAAGCCTGCAAGGACACGATAATTTCACAACAGAGAACTCATGGCTGTTATATCTTTCAGTATTCCTATTGTCTTTCTATTTCCTGCCTTGTCTAAATCTGAACATGGTATTTTTCTTTTCCTTCTCTGCTACCCACTCCCTTTCCACCCCACTCATACAATGGTGCCCAGAGTCATTCAGTTCCCTTTTTCACAAACAACTTGAGCATCAGTGCCTTTTCAGGGGCAAAAAAAACCCAAACAAAAACCAAACCCTACATTCTTCAAAAGACCCATGACATGTAATATTGGTGGGCGTTAAATACATGAACCCATGATTAGCTCTTTAGAGGCTGCTAAGTTAATGTAAAAAGAACAGTGTCAGGTAATCTGTCCTGTTCATGCTGAAGGGCTAAGTGGACACTGACAGAGAGGAGCCTGATTTCTCTGGGCAGTGAAAAGTCATACAGACATCCCAGTCATCCCCGTGAGCCCAGTGGCTTGTTTCTATTCACTGCATCAGCATCACTCCCTGTGCACTTACAGCACCAGTCTTTCCACTGCTGTTTACCTGACGTTTGTTCAAAACCATTTTAATTGCTTGTTCTTTTCTGAATCCCAACAAAGGTAAGAGAGTACACTCATCATCCTCTAAAAAAGAAATCTCAAGCTCAAATCAAGTGCAGAGTCTGTAGTCACACATTTTTTCCTTTCTCTCTATTTGACCAGAGGGTGCAGAGCTCTCTTCCTTTGCTGGGAAGTCTATTTGAGCAGCTATTTCTCTCCATGGTTGTCATCTCCCCTTCCCCTATCCCTGCTTCAGTTTTCTACAGCCAGTCCCTCCCTGGCAAGGGTAGCCTGCTCTGCACTGTGGCAGATGGTGTGGAGCTGCACACACACAGACAGTCTGTCCCTGGAAATCCCAAGAAAACTGAAAAGGCAGCATCCTTACTGGAAGGTGTGACTTCAGCCCACCCCCATATCTTAACTAGAGGCCAAGTGCTACTGACATGAAGAAAGCAGACAAAAGGAACCTTCTTCCTTGTTCCAGGCTGAGCACCCTATGGTATTGCTTTAGGAGAAAAAGTGAGTAAGATATTATTTCTTGCTGGGTTTTAAGGAAGAATGAAATAATTATTTCAATTGTGATACTTGATATTAGAGCCATTCTTGTCTTGTCAGTGCATTTTTATCATATGCTAATATTATCTGTGGCATGGGTTTTTTTCCACAGCCAGACAGCAAGATGTGGACGATATTTACAAGGAATTTACTCTGACTAGAAGAAGTGTAGCATACATGTTAAACCACAGCCTATGGGAATACTCTAGGCCTGTGGCAAAATCAGGGTCAGGAGACTTAGTGGCAGTCTTTTGATTCTGAATGCATGTTACCTCAATATCAATTTAAGGATAAGAAATACAGAATGAGCTGTTGCAAAGAAGCCAGCAGTTCATGTAGTAAATTGTTCCCTCAGGTTCTGGGTGTGAAACAGCATACAAAATGGCAGCTGCTGTTTGCAAGAGTTTGAGGGATTCCTGGCTAATTAATATCTCTGTGACACTGCCTCTACCATACAGACCATGATTCAATCATCTTCTTCATAGTGTGATTCTTGAGACAGACAGCTCTCTGGAGTGAGAGAAAGGCGAGAGCTACCGGACTGGCCATGCCTTTGTTGAATGGCCAGGTGAGGGGGCTCTCAAAGTGTCCTGAGGCTCTAAACTGTTATGATTCAGCTCTGAGGAAAAGAGCTTAGGTTGAGATCAACTGGCTGAATGTCACAGTCCTTGACAATCCCGGGAATTCTGAGAAAAATAAAAGTCACGGCCAAACCCATGCAAGCTGTAGTGAATTTCAAGAATTATTGACAGTTCTAAGTATAAGGTTTGTGTACTAATAGACCAGTTCATGTTTTGGAAGACTCACAATAGAGAAATCAACTTATTTCCAGTATCACTGTGTTGGTTTTAGCATTGTACAATATGTTCCATGCTTAGATAATTCTCCTGAAAGCAGACATAAATTTAACAACAAAATCACATTTCAAGTGGCATATTTGGCTCTCAGAGTACTCTTTTTTTTAAAAAAAAAAAAAAGGTCACTAAGGCAATAGAGACTAAGGGCTTTGCACAGGTCACACAGTGAATCAGTGATTCAGCTAAGATAAGATTATGGACTCTCGTTCTTTCCCTTTTTTACCCCAACCATTAGATCCTCCTGCCAGTACAAACAGTCTGCATAACTTGGTAAGAAGGTTAAAAAGTCAGGTCAAGTTCATTTTAAATTGCTTGAACCACTTGTGGAATGTAAACTCTATGATCAAGTTTGTATTTAGCCATGAAGCTTCAAATAGTTCAGTACTGGGACAAAAACTGATTGCACAGCAAGGTACGGCTGCATGATAGGTACAGGCCAACAGTGTAGGTGGATCTTCTAATCTTCTCCTGCAACCTCTAAAGTGATTTACTATCTCCATATAACAGATCTGCTCCATTCTCATTAGAAAAGTTAAACCCGAGTGGCTACATCAGAACTCACTAACACACAGCCCTGCTAAACAGAGCTTGTTGGAGTAAGTAAGAATAAAACTACTTATTCAGCTATTAAGAATGATGAAGAAATACTCATGATGTTTCTGCAATTTAGCATAATAATGAAGCAATACTTTGGAAGGAAAATAAAGGGATATAGGGCATGCCCTGCTCTGAGTGGGAGGAATAGTTGCACCATATGCAAGCATTTTGAATCAATACAGCTTGCGTTCAGAGCAGCTAAGGCAGGATGGCACTGACTTCAGTGCACACTAGCTCCCCCAGGCATAATCCAGCTCCACATAAGCTTGTTGCAAAAATAAGAACTAAATGCCTTAATTTCTGCCCCTGTTATTTGCATCATACTTTCAGCTAGAAAGCATGGAAATTTGTATTAAGAACTAGTCTCTGCCATCAAGCTCCCAGTATGAGAAACCAAGACAGGTTAACAGGTGGAAAAGGGGGTCTACTCGGTTCTGTATTACTTCTGAGGACTGAAGGCTGAAAGAATGTCTATGCCTTCTTGTTAGTTAAGGATCCAGCCTGCATTCATGCTCCAAGCCCTGTCTATCCCCACTAACCACTCACTAGTTCCCTAGGGTGAAGCTCAGAGCAGGAGAGCTACAGCAAAAGGCAAATCTGGTTTAGAGTGGGGTCTCTGCTCATACAAACCGTGTGGATGCAGCAAACTCAAACCCTTTGATCACAGTCACTGGAAGCCGCTGAGCCAGTCAAAGCCTGTTAAACCAGCAAAGGCACTTTGGCACCTAGGGTTACTTGGCCAAATCCAGCAACCGGAGCTGGATCACCCCTGTTTGCCACTGGCTTGCTTTTCGAGATGCCTGTAGTCCTACGGCAGCTACATATCAGAAAAAGGCGTCCCTCAGACGCTCGTGCATCTCTGCAGGCATGTCTGGAGCTGCCCACGCCTGCAGAGAGCTGAGCAGCTGGGCAGCCGCCCCTTCCCAATGCGGGGACCCTGCTGCTCTCCTCTGCGGGGACCACACTGGACGTGTCTCCCAACACGCTGCCCCAGGCCACTGCGGAGTGGGGGAGAGAGGCTGGCACAGCCTGAAGGGGGTTTGGGGTTACCCCTTTGTGTCCAAAGGGGTGGTAGGCAAGAGACAGGCACATGGGCATGTGATGTAAAACACCCTGGGTGTCAGCTGCTGCTGCAAGAAATTTGTAGGAGACAGTGTTTGAGCATTTGTTTTATACGAAACTGTTTTCTGCAAAGCGTTAGGTGTAAGGACAAGAACCCAGCTTCTCTTGCTCAGTGAGAGACCTAAGGGCAAAGATAGCTCTCTGTTTGCTGGTTTTTGTTTCTTTTGTTTTTCACCCCTGACACCAGAAAGCATAAATAATTACTTTTTTTCTTCAGAAGAGCTTCAACGAGAGACATTAAAACTCTGCTACCTGGCTGCCCTTTCTGTCCTCAAGTAAGTTAGCCTAGCCTGAGTTTCCTCTTCATCTTGGCTACATTTCTTACACACACAGAGCACTCTTATAACCCCATCCCTGCCTCAGCCTGGATGGCCTTTTAGGTTTAGAAAGCAGGATAACAAAAAACTCCAAGCAGCTCTCAAAATGGCAGCGAACAGGAAGAATCCTATAAACATTCAGTGTAAGCAAGACAAAGCCAATTTGATATGTAAACTAGAGCAGCAGCTTACACTCCCACCCCTCTCCTTTCCCCTCTCGGGGTGCCCTGGGAGAGGGGAAGCTATTCTCCTTTTCCTTTTCTGTCCTTCCCCTCCCTCTGTACAGGCAGATTATTTTCCATTGCATAGCTAGAATGGTAACCCTCTTCCCTCTGTTGTTTTTTCTCTCTCCCTCGGGCCTCGTCCAAAACCCACTTAAATTAAGAGAATTAATAGATTCTTTTGTGTCTGACATAATGAGTATGTGTCAGCAAAAGTCGGTCTCCAGCAAGAATGGCAAGAGATGTTGTGACATCAGCAGTAAATCACTCCTTGAAACACTTCTGAGAAAACCAGACTGCCGATTTATGACTGGTTTATCGTTAAGGCTTTGATTTTGACGTTCCAAAGTACTCTTTATTTCTGAAAAAAATTAAATCCCTTCCAACCAGCAGGACTGTTTCTTACTAATATCGATAAAAACAATCACGGCTTAAACCTGCAGTTAGTCCCCAGTGAAACACAGTAAATAAACTAATGAGGAGATTGGAATTTTCCACCACTGCAAACATCAAGGCACTTTTCTGTCAGATAGCTTGTTTCACATCCAGAACCTAATGCAAACACTACCAAAAAAGGATAGTGAGGGAGCAGGGTGGTATTAGGCATTGAGAGAGCACTCCTGCCTCTGCAAGCATTGTTCTTTTATTTTTTCTACTATGATGGGAAATAGCCAGAAATACAGAGTACCATGCAGCAACTAAGGAAGAGAGACTGAATTTACTAGTATTTCGAGAAGGTAATAACCTGCTGAAACTGCAATGAGTCATTTGTACTAGATGTTAAAAGATTGTTGTGGCATGAAAAATACATAAACTTGCCTCAGTGTGCTGCTGTAGCATACACACTACTTGAAATGATTTATTTTGATCTTGATGTAACCAAGAAGTAGTCAAGAAGAAATCCTGGTAGACTTACATCATACTGACAGTGTGTGTACAAAAGAAAAAAAAAAAAGTTTTTTTTTCTTTTTAGAAAAACACCCTAGCTTTTCATAAAGTCTGAAGTAAAACAAAAAGGATAAACTGGTCAGCAGTGTACAAAATACACAACCATGTAAGTAACTAAGGCTGAGTCAAGGGAGGAAAAGCTGGACTGGGTAAGTCTGTGGGTAGAGCAGATTTATCCAGCTGTATTTGAGAGCAGGACCTGGCCCTCAAGCCACAAGCTACAAAATGGCACTTACGAGGACGGGGCAAGACTCTACAGGAAGCAATGTAGCTTAACTGCTGGGACTTACAGGTGCTAAATTAACCCAGGGAGCAGTTGTTTAAGCAGACGTAAAATAACTGGGAGGTGACACCTTCCAGCGGCTATCAGTGCAGATCTCAGCTTTATGCGGTGACAGGAAACAGCAAGGGACATGAAATCAGGAGTAAAATAGGCCAGTAATTTACATGCTTGCTTGGGAGTTAGTCATTGCAGGCTATCTATGGGCAAGCCACATCTGCCTGTGCCTCATAGGATAATAGTATTTTCTTATCTCACCTCAGTTCTGTAAGATTAATAAATGTAATGTCCTGTAGCCGTAGCAAGAGGGGTGACCAAAATACCAATGATTTGCTCCCAGAAAATACTCAAATACCTGAAAAAAGGCATCTAAATAAAGTTTAAGCCATCCTGTGAATGGTTCTATACGGCACGGAAAGCCCCAAGCCTGGTATGCTTTGCTATACCAGAAACATTCCCTTGGCAAGATCTATCCATCTTAAAAAAATAAAAGCCCTCAACCGTCATCAGCCTAAAGCACTTGCAGGTGCTCTGCACAGGACATGAATACAAATAAAATCAAAACCAGCAGCACTTTTTCTTCCCTCCCTCAAACAAGCTCTCTTCAATTTTCTGCTACAATCTCTGACTCCCCTTCCCAATGCAGCACATCCCTGGCACTTCCGCTCCTTCCCAAATCACAATCCCTGGCAATTCTTACAATTACTTTGCTCACGTTGCCTGCCTCTCTATCTCCCTGCTTTTCCTGCATGGTTTGAACCACTGTGCTTTTAGCAGTGGGAGACCATCTGTGCTGCAACGTAACTACTTTTTCTCTCTGAGGACAATCATTTAATGAAATGACTACTGCAGTCCTTTCCCCTGCAGTACTTACCCTCAGTGACACAATGTTTAAAGGGGTTGTCTAAAACCTCCATCATGGCATTTCCTAACAACATGTGTTTTGCTTGCTAGATTAGGCCTATTGCCAGTGGAGCAATGAGGACATAAAACTTAGCAGCTTCTACTTATTTCATTATCTTAAGTGCAAAATTACTTTGTAGCTGAAAGCAAAAAACTTCATTTAGCAAGCCAGGCTATTACAGTGGAAGATTATAAAAATACATTCTGGAAAGAGACAGGGAGAGAAAGATATAAACAATAACATTGGAATATGTTCTGTATTTAACTCTGTCACTGCCTCAAAGCCCGTGGTACAGAGTGAAGAAGGAGGCAGTCATGCGACCGGAGGGCGAGTTAGGTAACCCTTGGGAAAGGCAAGGATGCCTTCTCGGGGAGATGATAGTGAGCCTGTGCAGGTTGGTGGTAGGAGCGGGAGGCAGAGCTGCAAAAACATTCCTTGCTTTGCCTTTTGTTTTCATTCTTTCCTCACTGAGATGCCGATAAAGAAACTAGAATGTGGAGAAAATTCTACCCTTGCAAGGGAGCTACAGCTCTTCTAGTCCATTTCCTCCTCAGCATCCTGCAAAGTGCGAGGTCCCTAGGGATGGTTAAGCTGATGTTTTCGAGAAAGCAAAGAAGTTAAATGGATATAAACTCATAGCAACCTCAGTCAAAGCATGGGAAAATACCAGTGTGACTGGAGGCTAGGCTTTACTGAGACTGGTACATGTGCTCCAGCCCAGGACCATTCTTCTAAGATGTTGTATATTTTTAGGAAACAATGAGGGCTAGAGAACAAGTATATCCCTTTCAAAGCTGGAAGGCAGAGATGATCATTTGCTAAGGGGCTTCTTCAGTGATAAATGACAGGTAAATTAAAGACTCGCTGACTGCCAATGTGCTGGGGAGATGGGAGAGAGAAGGGGGAGAACGATGGGAGGAGAAGCATGAACCAAAACACTGTGAATTGATGCAGCTGGGTGAATATGTCAGGTTTATGAAAATGACAGATTTTAAACACTGGTTTTTTGTGTCACTGTAAAAATAAATTTCAGGACAGCACTGAGACATTCTGTGTTGCGAACAGTTCCTGACTTAGCCTTTATGAAGTTTTGAATAGGCCTGATTAATCTTTCAGTTGCATGCTTGCAGGTGAGGACAATCTTACTGAATTCAGGACATTAGTCAGGTACAGGTGGAAGCTGAGACCTGAATCATATGCATTATACTTACAAAACATAGTATTAATCTGGACACCCAGATTTCTCTCTGTTTTCAACTACAAGCAATTTTTGTCCATATTTCTGAATCACACACAAAGCTTAATTAATAAAACTTAGCTTTGTTCATGAAGAAGGAAAGGGGTTTTTTCCATTTTGCATTACCTCTACGGCATGTGCTTGATCACTGCTGATTGTAGTATATACTAAGCAGAACAATTACCAATGAAACTCCTACAAAATGCTTTTTACATTGCAAGAGTATTTTTATATACCCTCTTCAGAGGGAGGAGGAAGATGATAACCTTGTCTATTCATAGAGCTAAGAAATGCAAAGGAGAAAAATAATCAATGTACACATGGATCTAAACCAGCTTGAAAGTAGTACTTTTTCCTGATACTGTCTGTCACTGGCAGCTGCTCACATGTTGTACAGCATGTAACTGTCTAACTGATGAACCTAAAACAATGTCTTGGGAGTTTTTATAAAGGATACCCAGGAGCTTCTTTCATTGCAACTGAAGTGATAGTTCCCGTGTATGGATTGCATATTTTCATATCAGCAGGGGGGGCGTCAGGAAAGGGGCCACAGGGCAGGGGGGCAGTGTTAAAAACAAAGATAGATCCTTATTTTGTGTTAGGGGGAGATTTATTTTAGCAGAATATTGTTAGCTGAAGTCAAAACAAAATATTTCATTTGAGTCTGGATTGAATGTTTTGTTCTATCAGATGATTATGTATTTCATCCTTTTGTATCAATTTGGAACATGAATAGCACTTTTGCTACTGTTTTTCCCAGAGGACACAAATTTCATTTTTGATCAAATTAGTGGTTTAACTTTGCCAGTAATTACCAGAGTTATCAGTATCAATACAAATTGTTAATTTATTTTCATTAGTATTTTGCAAAAGCCAACTAACCAAATGCAATAGTAATGAAAAAAAAGAAAAAAAAAGAAAAAAAAGAAAGAATATTATCATTTTAACCCAGTAGGCCAAGAGATAAGCCAGCAGTACATAAATATACAACTTAGTGTTTCGACAGGAGTGTGCATCTGTTTCTGATTAACTTTGCTTGAGACAAGCAAGGAATCAAGGTTTCCCGTGATTTAATTTGAAGAGCAATTTGGATTTCCTGTGCCTCAGCTGGAGGCATTATTGGTATGAGACCAGAAGGGCCCTAACTGTCCTAGGAGGTTCATGTTTCACAAAGAATAATACCTACAGAAATTCAAACAGGATGTCAAGAAGTGTTATATGGGGGTTCTCAGTGGTCTCCAGTGTTTCTAATATAAATTCACAAGGCAAAACAATATTAAACCGTAAGTTTCATTCTCTCTTCTTGCCACACAGAAAGCGACCAACATGGAAAAGATAATAAGCTAATGAATGCTGCTCAGTGGATTTCTGTCCAGTGGAGACGCTAAAATTCCCCATCAGATTCCCTGAAAATTACATTATTGACCCAAGTAGCCGAGACTGTTGATGACAGACAGGGAACAGAGGTCTGGACAGACAGCTGCCAAGCTCTGGTTAGGCACATTTTTCAGAGAGGGCTGAACACGTTACCTATAACAGTGACGTCTTGCAATTTTTCTCAGGCTGTGTACACAGAAGTGGGAGACACTCCAGACTCTTACTTGCTTGTTTAAACCATGGCCTTGGTTCCTGTGACTAACATAATGCCAATGGCATACTTGCATGAATAATTAAGCATTATTAGGGAGATAATGGCCATCTGTTACCTCCTTTTAATGGATTTTTTACGAAGCACAAGTCTTTTTATGAAGACTTTTACTTTTGAATGAGGAAGGGAATTATTCTGAGCCATTCGAATTGTCAAGAGGTTAATATAACAGCACCACTCTGGCACTTTTCTTCAGGTGAAATCCCAGTCCCACTGGGGATTTTGCCACTGGTCTCGATGCAGCTGACATTTTTACCTCTTGGACTCCTCAATGGCTGAGAGAAGGTTGGAGAGGCAAGTGGAGAAACTGGGATTTTTAAAACCTCCTGTGCTCAGGTAAACATGATTTTGTGCATTCTTGTATACAGACAGAGCCGTGTCTAAGATACTCATCACTTCATTTTCCTTCTACCCAGAATAATCCACCAGACATTGAGTTTTAACCCAGCTGCCTCAGTCAAAAGGGGCAATGCTCATTATTATTTGCAGTTTACTTCCTTTCAGCTTGTGTCATTCTTAAGAACTTGTAAAAACTGTTTAAAAATTCAGTTACTGTCAGTTTTGCAGAAAAAAATTGCACTGTTTCTTTGACAGGGTAAATTATCTTTATTGCTGTTTCTTCTGGGTATGGTTGATCTGTACTGGCATTTGTCAGATCATACCATTACTGGATATTTAAGGAAGCTTCAAATCATTCTGTTGTTTTATGGTCCAGAAAAATAAATTAGCCTGAAAAATAATGAAAAACTGTTTGCCTAATTGTGACTGCAGTACTTAATTCTCTCTAATGAGTAGAAAACATAAAAGGGCTTAATTTAGGCTATGATGATGCAAAAGTTAGGCTTTTATTGAAAATTCACAGATATTTTCTGGGCTTTTTTTGTTGTTTTTGAGTTTTTTAAATGTTGACTTTGTATCCAGAAATCTGAATTTTTTAGGTGAAAGTCAAAGATTTTCAGCAGAGAGATTCATCTCACGTGTTTTGGAGGCCCTGTTTATCTCAAAAAACCAAGAAAGCAAACAAAGCATGCTACTCCAAAATATTAAACTTGGGTTTTTTAGAAGCTACACACATATGCTAAGCAATGAAAGGCTATTATTGGAAAGTACATTTTCTACTGCTTTTTTTCTACTATTAGCTTTTTTTGCTGTATGAGATTTCCATTTTTCACATTAATATTCTGCAGTGTTAGTGATCCCACAGCTAAGACATCTTATGATTTATTAGTCTATATTTGTAGCTGATACATGACATATTTGTCATATCATTCCACATAAATATTCTTTCAACACTGAGCAACATTATCTAATAAAAACATGTTTCATGATGAACAGAACTTCTATGCAGCCTTCACGATTTTTTACTAAAATTGGAGCACATGCTGAAAAATTCCTAGTCAGGCAGCTGAAAATTTGACATTTGACATTCAGTAATAAGTGATAATTATTCGTATAGGGACAGAATTTAATTGCTACGTGTTGGGTGTAGCAATTTTTAAACACAATTGATGAGTATGGAAAATTCCATAAAGGCGTTTATTTATGGTTAATAGCTATTGTATCACATATGATCTTCAGTTAGTAAGAGAAAACAGGTTTTTTTTCCCAGCAGACATTGTATCTCATTGTAAAGGCCTTAGGGATCTCTTACAAGCAGTGTTAGTGTGAAGTCATCCCTGACTGGAGCACAAAAGAATTTGGTAGGTAACAAAAGAAGATCCTCTTTAATGACATAACCTCAGGGTCCCATAAGGATGTAGCAGTGTCAACATGGAACGTGACTTTATTTCTGTATAAACAACCTTTTCTCACTTCTCCAGATCCAGATCAAGATGCTTTGGTAATTAAATGCTGAAATAGCATCTAGAAGTGTGACCTGGCCTACTTTGATCATATGCCCTCAACAGTCTGAAAGTTCATAATATTTCTCATAGTTGGTACAACACTGTACAGTTGAAAGGTGTGGAAATCGTCAACAACTCTCTTTGTGGCAATAACATTTGACCATTCATAATACGGGCTGGTTTGGAACAGAAGAATTTCTTTTTTTTTTTTTTTTTTTTGGCTGGTACTATCATGCATTTTCTTGACCTTTCCATAAAGTCCTGGCCAGGCCAGGTTCTGAGTGAGGACTGTCTTGGGGATACAGAACATCTGTTGCTGTTCGTGGAAACCTTGACCTTGTGCGCTCTCTGTGACCCGAGAGCCATAAGGATGATGCTTACACAAAGTCATTTGTAACTGTACTGATAACATGAGTGAGTGCTGCTTTTTTACATGGGTCAGTACACATTTTCTGAGCAGTCAGAGTGGCACATCCTGGCCCAGCCCATACTTTGGAGTGTTAGTCTGTACATGCCTTACTTCAGTCAAACCTTTTCCTTTCCTGGAATTTTTCCAAGGTATCCATATGTTAAAACAGGGTTTTCCCTTACTAAATAAAAATAGATTGATTTAGTTGGTTTTCTCTTACTAAATCAAGGGTTGAAAGGAAAATGGCCAATACCCAAATGTACATCCAATGACTAATGTGAGAAAATGCTTTTTTTTACATCCCTAATGTATTCCCATAGCTGTGCCACAATTCTGAGAAAGTTCTGGCAGCTGTGCTCAAGAAATCCAGCACTTATTCTTTTTTACAGTATATCTTTCATTAAGAAAGGAGTGGTCTCTGACCCAGAGACGTCAACAAACAGCCTCCTGTGGACTTTGGTAGACTGTGGATCAGTCCCATGGGATTTATCTGGAAAGGCCAATGCTAGATTTTGTCTCACCTAATTTTAAACGTTTTCTATTCTAAATGTTCTAAAGTCACACCAGTCAGGGAAAACAGAGCATGGCTATCAGTACTACTTTAGTGTTTGCTTGAAGATGAGAGGAATCATGACCAATGAGGCCCTATATCCCTCTATACAAAGGGAACTCTGATCTTGGCAGATGTAGACATCTTCAATGTAAACATTTCCATTTAGACAGATGAATCCCATCAGAACAATCAATTCTTCCCCTGTGAGTTCCCTACAAGTCCCCTTTGTCTAAAACATCTTGGTCAAAGATGAAGCATTTCTCAAAATCATTTATGTTACAGAAGTTAACACTGTAAGCATGATACTTACTCCGATGCATGTTGATGCTATCCACAACATGACGGTAGGCACCAACACCATAGCTCAGTGTGGAGGAGATGGTAGGAGGGGCTGAAACTCTCCTCACTGGTGTCCCAACGTGTAGGACTGTTTGGCCCCACTGCTCTAAACTCCATCACACTTGTTGTAGACCATCCAGCTCTTGTATGATGCCATTCAGAAATGTGTCTGAGAAGTGCTAGGTGCTTTATAAACCAGAAAATAGAATTTTAATTTGTAAAAGCAACTAAGAATACTAGCTCCTTTATTTTTCAGGTTGAGATTGCTTAAAGGGTAATTTTTCCAACTAACTATTTTAACAGTAAAAAAGACTACATTTTTCAATTAGCACTTCAGTTTGCACATCTGAAAGAGGAGAAGTCGTCATGATGTGAAGTCGTTACGATGTGGCATCAGCTGTTTGCAAAAATTTGCCAATTAGGTCTTTTTCTTGTACATGTAACTATCCACCATGGTCCTTCCCTGTCTTCAGAATTCTGGCCTTAAGAACAAAATAAACCAATTTAATGAAGATGTAAACCCACTTTGCTTTATGTAACCCATGTGATATTATTTATGCCAAAGAAAAAGCTAAATTATATCAGTGTTAAAAAAATCAATGTTTTTAGCACCACAGCTTAATGGTGACTGTGATTTACAGTGTCTGAAGAGTATGGGTAAGGGTTTAGGAAGAAAAGATTAGCAGCCCTGGAATTCACAAGAAAACAGTGATTTTAAAATCCTATGTTACCTGTGCACATTTTGGAGACTATGATAAACTTGAGTATTTTCCCCCAGAAATGAAAATATATATTTTAAAAACGGAAAATAGTCAGAAGATTCAATATTATTAATAAGTTATTACAAATTTGTCAGAAGTATGGAAGATATGAAATGCAGTAAATGGAAAGGGACCGGAGAGGCCTTTAAATGGAGCTTGCAACTCTTACCTCTCATTCACTCACGTAGTGGCAGGAACATTCATTCAGCAGCAGGAACGGACTACAAACTTTCCTCAGCCACAGGGATTTACATGAATCTTTTTCAACTCCTAAGAAAAAGAGTGCTATAATTAGCAGATTGTACACCAGCCGAGCCCATGGTTGACGTTGGAGCTTTGTGCTGCCAAGAGCACAAATCCTGGAACCAAAAAGCAAGCAAGACTATGTAACATAACATTATTGCACTTAGCTAGAGGGGAACAAAATTACATGTACATATCTGTGAACCGTCAGATGTTGGACATGCCTATTGTGTCTGGTAGGAGCTGTAATGTGTGTGAGTTATTTCATTCCTTACTCTCCTTTTCTGAAAGTACATAAAATCCCACACTCTGAAATTCATTAAGATACCATAATCTTCACAGCTATTTATATGCTTTAACAAAATCCAGACTTCTATTTCAGGAAAAGAGAAAGCTGAGAGCAAAGATTCTGGGAATCCAAGAGAGTTCCAGCAATTAAAATAAATGTTTCAAGCACTCTAATGGCATGTTCAGAGAGGAGGGGCAAAAAAGGTTTGTATAATGTATGGCCTGTGCTACAATTCTTAGCATAAAACAAAATGTCCTCACAACACAACCATGACAGTAAAAAATGTAAGGTCTTATTACAGATAGCTTAAGACTTTTCTCATTAAACCAACGTGGTAGTTAGAGGAAAAATAAAAAAATGTGTGAAAAAAAAGATTTCCACAGGTATTTCAAAAAGGTGACAGAGAGTGTTATTATGAACTAAAAGTGATTTCAAGCAATTAAAATTGGTTTTTAATTGCTTTCAGACTATTTCAGAAACCAGTGTGAACTCCTGTAAATAAAATCTACATTACAGGTGCCATTTGTCTTACAAGCATTAATGGTCTGAAAGTTAGGTGTCAAACTTTTCCTCAGTAGTGATGGAAAGCAGTAGTCATCCTGGAAACACAGTTCATCTTATCCAAAAATACAGGTCTAGGATAGACAAGTAATTGTCCCCCGAAGGCTCTTGTCACTCTCCATTGACCATAGAAGAAGTTCAGACTGTCACCCAACTGTTGAAGCCTCAAATTAAGTGAGAAACTCTTTTTTGTCCAAACACCACTGTGTTTTAAAGTGATGACTGCTAGACATTGTCATTTTAGTCACAGTTGTTAGAATTCTTCCAAACAGATGACTATAGGGATGCTGAGGCAATTGATTTATTTTGAGGGGTTAAACTAAGAGCCAGCAGAGGAGTCGATTTGTAAGGGAGAGAAATAAACTTTTTATATACTCAGAAAATATAATCAGGTCTTTTTTAAGTAATTGAGGCACCACTATAGTCACTGAGCTATAAAACTATCTGAAAGTGGGAGCACAGATATTTTTCTTAAGCTTGATTTTGGCATCATTTTAATGAATAATTTCTGCCATTATTTCTAACCTAGAATATGATTTACCTACTTGAAATCATTATAAACTCTGCAAGCTTTATTAGACACTTGAGTTCATTGACAAACAACAGCCTGCTGTCTATGAAGAAAATTGGCCCTGAGTTTTCATTTGAAATTGATCTATACTGTATGTTTGTGATTAATTATCCATTGGAAATAACCATGAAATGATAATCAATACAGTTCTGATTTATATGAAGTGAGTGGGAGATATATGAAAAATAAAGAAGTAAGAAAGAATGTGGTAACAGTGGTGTTGGACAGCACTGGGAGTATTTTTCTGGGAGACCTTCCATAAAAATAAGACATCTGTGACTTGTCAACACTAGGAGGATAATCCACTAGCACAGAAGTATCAGCTTCTGTGACTGGTTTTGGTTGATGTCACTGCATTTAAGAAGACATATAAATTGGAGTGTCCTTTATATCCTTGAATCCTCTGTCAAGCGAGCCAGCACCACTGGACTTTCAGGCCTAGAAAATCAAAAGCCAAGTATTAAAAAAATGCCATCAGATGCTTGACCATATCCAGGCCTTCCAAAGCAGTTGTCAGACAAGTTTACAATAGGGTGACTAATCTAACGCATAATACAGGATTACCTGGTGATCATTTGCTGATCCTCACTGAGGGCATCACAAGAAGGAATTCTGTATTTAGAACAGATCTTTATGAGAAACTGCAGAAGTGCCAGAAATATAACGAAATTTACTGGGGCAATGGAAAATGCTTAGTAGCTGTTGGAGTTGTTATGTAGCAGTACCTGGTTAAATAAAATATTTTATTCTCCAGTTTTTTTTCCATTCTGTTTTTTCTCTGCCTACATGTACAATACCTGTTTGGAAGTGAGGAAGTGCAAATAACTGGTGTTTGGCATTTCAGTTGGTACTTTGCAGACAAACAAACACATGTAAAATCACATGAATTAATACCTGTACCTCCTAGATCTATTTTGGAAATAATTGAATCTTTCTTTTCCAGCTGTGGAGCATAGTAGCATAGTAAGCTTCCCACAAGCTGGAATGACTGCTGTCCCTTTTATGGCATACCAGGCCTTCAACATATTTTAAGTGATCTATTCCTACAGTGACAGTAAGGAGATTTTGTCATGAAGTTTGTGATTTGGGATTAAGATCAGCTATAATAGACTGTTCTTGCTAGTTTTAGCTACGTTATTCTTCAGTGTAGTTTATATCAACCAATGACTTCAGAACAGTAAAGGAAAATAGTGTACTCTGAAACAGCAGGAGCTGTGAGCTATTCCTTTATACTAACATAAACCCACTGAAATCCACTGATATAGATCCACCACAGAGCAGTCGATTCCCAGCAAAATGATAGCAAGGAACTGTGTTTACTGTAAGCTTATAACTTATCTATTTCAAGGTTAATTTTTACAGTTCAGTAAAATAATAAGTTCATAAGGATATGAATGTACCTAGAAACAGATATGAACAATGAAAAGCGGTCTGGTGTGATGCCCAAAGATGTACCTCTGTAAGGCTGTAATGTACTGCTCAGCCTCAGTCAGACTGATCAGTGTTAAACCAGCATTTTTTTCTAATTGAAAGGCTTAATTGGCAAGTCAAACATCCACATGTTGAGTGAGACAGAGGGTCAGAACAGACTTGTACTGATGAATACAAAAAATACCAAAGCTTTTTTATCAGTAAAATTGTCTTTAAGTCACATACACCTACTTTTTGTGATGAGGATAAAGAACCACTTTAGCATTAATGCAGGTTTTGCTATTAGAGAATGTTTGTGATAGGTTGGTGTTAGAATTAGGGTGATGACCAGGTTGTGTTCATCTACTTTGTGTCCCCTTTCGTGTGTTTGCTGATTAGCCCATTTATTTTTCCTCCTGACACTTTTATAACTGTAACTCTCCTGTCATCAGTTCAATACCCTCTTCTTTACCAAATAAGAGATACTTGCCTAGGTATATATTGAGCAATTTCTGGCTGTTCATTTCAGCTGTGAAAGCAGGTACGTGTAAGGAAAATGTGGTTGGCGATAATATTACTGTTTACAGCATCTGTCTTGTCAAACATTGGACTAGGTAATAAAAAAGAAGTTTGGGGAGTAAGTTCAGAGTATTGGTTCACAGATTATTGGGCAAAATTTGGCAGTCTGTGTTACTAAAGAGATCAGAAAAAATGTTTGGGCTAGTACCCTCTCAATTTAAAACCTGACTCCTACTGGACTGCTCATAGATGACATTGCACGGATAACTAAACTTACTGAGAAAATTGACACTAAAATGACACTAGCCTCTGGTTTTAACTGGCTTTGGCAGTCAAGCTGAAAGGGAAGGAATTAACATGCCCATAATCTGGAAAGAGAAAGTCAGTGTCTTGTTCCGTAACACGCAGAAACGTCCCACCAACAGCAGAGGAAGCAGCACAAAATGCTGCCTCTGCTGTTTTCTAGTTTGCCTTTCCCAGAAATCTGTCAGTCTCCTCAAACGTTTAATCTTGTCACTCTTCCTGCACATTTAATCTTTCTGTAACACATGAAGCATACCGGTATGTTTCCGGATGGCATAACTAAAACATTTGCCTGTGTATTTTTAGCACAAATCTGTGAGACAATGGAGCAATTAAGGCATCTTTCTATGGATCCAAGGGAGCATATCCAGGACTCAGTCTGCACTTGTGCTGAAGTCTACACCAATAAATACAGATGTGTGTGGTATTTAGTTATCTAAAAAGGGAATTAAATGGCAGCTAGCAAATGATGCTTGTTATATTGCCTGCTTGGGTGATGCTGACTATACCCAGAAGTATAGTTAGACTCAGAGGTTATCTTTGCTTTCTTACTTAGACATGGACCTCTACCTTTGATTTCTCTATTTGCAGATATTGATCTTTTTCTGTTTCTCACTATGAAAGGGACAAATGCAATTTAATATTTACAAGCAATGGAGAAACTGGGGAATTTAAAGAAAGACAGAACTTGTTAAGCAGTGAGAAGAGCTCCTACAGACTCCTGTCTGCGAGTCTGTTCCTCCATCAGAGATTTTCTTAGTATTAGTAGTAGCACAAACAAAACTTGTATTATATTTTCTATATAAAAAGAAAAATGCCAAATAGTATAATTTTCAGTACAAAGCCCAGCACTCTGGGTACAATAAAAGTAAAGATAAGACCACAAAATAAGAGCTTCTATTGAGATCATATTAAAGTATACAATGCAATTAAAAGCCTTACTACACCAAATTATTTCTAGTGTTAAGAGGAGCAAATTCAGACTGCAGTTGAAAAACAAACGAAATGAGTCAAATGTGAGAAATGGCAGAACTCATTTAAGAATATCTTCCTGCTTGTGGAACAACAGACCCATTAATACAATGCAAAATGAAGGCTGTGGGGTGTTTACAGCTGTCTATGTGCAAGTGTCTAAATTAAGTACTTTGAATCAGGCCATGGCAGCGTGCATCTCTCCACTGACTGTATAGGACACTTAGGGAGCTTCATCTCTGAACCGTTTTGTCTGCTAAAGCAGCTGGTGTGAATATATATCCCCCACCAGCTTCCACACACTCACAAATTCTGTTTTCTTACACTGTTATTTCACTTGTATGTTATAGTATTCCCTAAATTTTTAGAAAATCTTTTTATATCCTTGGAGTACAGATGATAAAAAGATGCAGTGGGTATTATTTATTTAATTACAGCAATTAACAAGTGATGATTCAGGTTTACTTATTAATTTGGGTAACACTTGATACACAGTAATACTGCTGAAGTTTACATTAAGTATCAGCCCTAAACTTCAACACTTGTCTTTCAGCCAGTGACAATGCACATCCAGCTCAGATGAAAGGATGCTGCTAATTAGGAAACTCAGAATTTGTTCACCTTATTATCCCTAGATTATGTTACATTAGTCATATTTCTTTACATCACTGAACACCCAAACAGGGGGGCTGGCCCTAGCATTCAGTTTGATATTTCAGATACTCAGTCCCTAGAAGGGGAGCTGCGACATTTTCATGACCTTACCAGAAAATTCAAGTATTGGTGTAAGTGTAAATGCACTAAAGTAGTTACTCTCAAAAGTATGAAAAATGCTTACCCTGGATTTACCAAATTAATAAAACCTTAAGAATTAAAAAGATTACATTTTCAACATTTCTGAAAAAAAGATTCAGTTCACTTCAACAAGTACCTATGAAGGGTCAATTTTATTTGAGACAAGCTGTACCTGTAGGAAAGTTATACATACAGAATTTTGTTAGGCAAATTATATATTGATAGCTAGCTATATATATATATATATATATATATATATATATACACATACATACAAATTTTGGTTCAAAACCTGTGCATATCTAACAGCTGTTGTAGACACATCCAAGTGAAAATCTAGGGAATGAGTTTGGACTTTGAGAGAAACCAAAAAGCCGTTAGATTAGAGAAGCAAAGAGGTGGGGGCGGTGGTTCGTTTGTTTCCCCTGAACAAAAGACATGACTGATTGACATTTATATATGATCCAGAATCACATGAAAAAAACCTGGCCTAGAGAGATGCCAGGACTTCCTGGGAGCGGTCGACCTGCAAAGATAATGGGAACTGCCTTCATTGTGGTATTTTGATACCTTAGCTCCCAGATGAAATAAATTTAAGGAAAAAGAAAACATCCAAGAAGACTTGTTTCTTGTTGACTGGACAAAGGACAAGTTCCCTACAGGTCAAACAGCTGCCACTGGGGAGATTTCTGGGTGAGAAATTGCTGTGTTTATTCAGCCTGAAAATGACCTCCCTTCTGTCTACCTCTAGCCCATTGTTCAATCAACCAGCTCAAAGAAGGAAGCAAATGGGAGGATCTCTTTCCCTCTTCCTGCCAACTTACATTCAGTGCCCATGTAAAAGCCTGTGTGGGATGCTTGTGTGATACAACCTACTGGCAGCAGAAACATGGCATAATCTTTCACACTTTGGTAATCCATCAGTTAAGAGACTTAGACTCTAGTCTTTGCTGAAGTGAAGACAAAAATCAGTGTTTATTTATTCTCACAAAGCCCATCAGATAATTAGACGACCATTTTTATCTCTAGATAAGAAGCAGGGAAGCAATCAGAATTAGTGTGACGGAGCTGCTTAGAAACTGTTAATTAATTACATTAAGCTTTTGATATGAAGTTTCACAGCTGTACTGACCAGACAGAGTTTTGGAGGGTCTACAACCCTTCAAAGCTTCCAAGTAGTATATGCCTTCCAAATCATTTGCACTACCAGTTCATCTCCATGGGTATGAGCAATGCTGACAGCATTAGCAAGGGATAGCTGTCAGCTCTAACCAGTACTTCAAAGGCTAGGCTGATTAGACATGCTCAGAGATGTTGACAGCAAACAGTCTTTGCCTAAATTCGGTAAACAAACTGAGGTGAAGCTGAGTTGGTCAACATGAGCTTCCAGAGGAGTCAGAGGAGAAGATTACTGTTTAGCCTACTTTTACCAGTAAGGGCAATTCAGCTCATTTTCATCCAGCTGGAACCACCCTTCCTAACCTATAGGAAATCTATAGGAATCTATAGGACTATAGGAAGTCTGTCCATACTGAGTCTTAGATTAGCATAGATGACATGCTCTGGATTTTATTTACACAGGGAGAGTAACCAGGACAAAGATTTCTATACATAGTAAGTGTGCCAGAAAAGTTTGTATGTGCAGCCACTATACTTGAAAGAAAGACTAGTATTTGAGACAACTTTCCTGTTTTGAAAATGAAATAATAAATATAGAGTAAAATGGAATGCCCACATGGGGGAGTTATTGCAGAACACTTAGGCCAGCTTCTCTGTTAAAGCAAGTACTCCCAGCCTTTGGAAAGAGCAATTGAGCTGAAATTAGTGTTGACAATGGTATGAAACTGAACAGTATTATTTTCTGTTAGCAAAACACTGAGCACTTCTCATTTGTGTCTTCTTCATACAGCAGATTTGTCCAGTTCATTTTTTTTTTCCACATAGGTAAATAGGAGTGCCAAATATAAAGTGTAGAATAAAATATCTGAATGTCCAAAAAAGTTCTGATACTGCCCATGGAAATTATTTCGCACTTATTGAAAAACTCATCATAGTTAAAAAATTATGTGCAGCCAGGTTTGGGTATCAGCTTCTGATTGAGCAAGAATTTTGAAAAGAGCTTAATACCATCTATCATTGTTAAAATTTCAGACGACATAAACTGGAAGTGACACGTAGCTGAAAGGAACTTCACAGAGTTTGCTATGAACACAATGGAGCTGGCTGTAGCTGTTCAAACAGTTCTCTTCATATCCAAGAGTCAGAAGCACGCATGCACTCATCTGCTACCGCACTTTGAATGCCTCTGGCAAAATAGTGATGCAATAGATATCATGTGTCCTCAAAGCAAAATGAAAAACATGCCATCTTCAGTGGTTAATCTCAAATGGTAATAAAGGTACACAGAATGAAAATGCATAATAGAAATAGATTTTACGTTTTAAAACATCACTGTGGCAAGAAAGAGAAGCCTCATAATTGTGGAGAAGTAGAAAGAAGTAGGCCACAGAACAGCTCTTCTACAACTGGTAAATGCCAGTCAGATATAGACAAACCCCTGGAGAACTGCATATTTTGACACGAGCAACTTAACAAAAGAATTTCAGGCATCCAGATCTCGGGTATTATAAATCCAATTCACTTTAGCGTTTATGTGATATTCCACAGATGCATAAGATTTTTTGGCCCTGCCAAGAGGTAAGTTTACAGTTTAGTGTGATCTGAAAGAGAACAAGCAAATGAAGATCACTGTAAGACTGGAAAGGCATGTCAATGGGTAGAGGATGTCTTTGGAAATGAAAATGAAATTTTCTTTTCAGTGTTTCATATTAACACTTATGACACTTATTAAACAAGCAAATGAGCACTTGTACTCTGAAGTGACAAAACCACCCCTGACAGATAAATCATAGACTTCCCTGATACTACTAATAGTGGCTATGTGCTGAGTACAGCTTTGCTATTGCTCAACAGTTGAAACAAATGTTTATAAATCATAAAAATTTGTATTGCTACTAGGTAACAAGACTTGTGATTTTATTAATTTGCTCAAAAGTACGAGGTCTTTGCACTCTGAAAAGCTCATAAAGCAGTCTACTGCATTAATCTAATAAAAAGTCAGCTGATTGCTCAGAAGATTTGCCTTAGTCCTTTCCTGAATAGAAGTCAGGAATGTGTCTTCAGCAAGAAAAGAGGAGAAAGCTGTTAGATTCTTTGACAGAATTACCCAGTGTATAGAAAGAGATTATTCAGGTAATGCAACCTTTATATGAAGATGGTAAACCTTGTTTTGTCGCATTGATCACAGACGCTTCCAAATCATGTTTTTAAACAAGCTCAAGGAAAACTTATACCAATACAAGGCCTTAGTGCAGAAAACACTTCACTGACACATCAGCTATTTAGTGGTGTAACATTATCCAACCAGCCTCTCCCCAGGGGAATCCAGATACGCTCTTCTGATCCCATTGTATGAACAGATTTGTCATTCACTCTGGATAGACCAGAGCTCATCTCAGATTACTCACTGTCTCGGTAGAATACTGCATTATAAGGATCACTGAAAATCCCCAGATTATATGACTTTGATATGTGCCTTTTCTGTGGCAAAAATTCTAAAAATTCTTCCTTCTAACATGGCATCCAGATGATAGCCCAGTTAGACAGATTTCTTAAATCCTGTGTCCTAAAGCTTCAAGAAAGATGAGTCCAGCCCAGTTATATCACAGAAGTCATTGAAACAGAGATAAAGTCAGAAATCATGGGTATGTAACAGCACATCCAGGCAAATGCTTAATGATGGCCTGATCCAAAGACAGTTATGTCCATGGACAGACTCAGGCTTTCACAGGGCTTCAGAAGGACCACTGGTGTGTTCATATTTTTCCTTCTTAACATTGGTGTGATTGAACTTTGCCATTTTAATTATCAGTTAAAAGTAACAAAACTCTAGATACTTAAACTCTTTGCTACTTTTAGCCTAGCTTCAAAAAGTCTGCCTCAGTTTTCTGTAGAAATTTCTATTTTTATAGCTGAGGAAGAGAATTAAGATTGAATTCATTTGGGAAAGAAAGAGACAATAGTGTATGGTTGCTAATGAAGTGTTAGTGTATCACTCCTACTCATATTCCAACCTAACTCATATTTATTTAATCATGAAAATAGTAAAGGAAGTAATCCAAATAAACCAGCCTTATATTTTCTGAGAATGCTGGTTTGCTCTATGAGCTATCACACTTTTCAGCTAGAAGCTATATAAAACCAGGAATAATTTTTCTTTAAAAATAATTGAACTCAAGTTCTTTAATGTGAAGTAAGTAAAGATTTTCAAAATAAAGATCTCTTCTGTGGCTAGTGATTGAAGGGGAAGGATTGGACCCATAAGAATTATCAAGTTTAAAGAACATGACCACATGTCTCCGGCATGCAGTATCCTTTATTAGAGAACAAGGAAATACCCTGGAGACCTTCCAAAGGTTTGTCTCCACCAAGAGGATTTCCAAAGATGTCTCCTTCGGTCTGCCAGTGGACACTTTGTGCTAGACGCTGTCCTGAGGGATCGCCAGTACTGATGGTGGTTTCAACTTGACTTGGTGTCAGGCAAAATGATGTTCAACTGGCAATGAGCATCAGCCAATGCATTAGGGAATTTTCATAGGAAAAACAATAATAATAAAACCTCCTGTGATTATTAATAAATATTAAGACTGCCAGCCAGAAACATGCTGTTGCAATGACACTGCCAGTCCTCTGAAAATATCTAGGAGAGACTTTTCTCTAGCAGATAGTGAACTTCCTGCTTGTATACCAGGATGTCTTCCCTCCTCAGTTAGGCCCTTCAGGGTTAGGCTTTGAAACCTGTACTCACTATAGCTTTCTTTTACAGTCAGTAGAAAGAAGTGAGCATCTCCAGAGGGCAGTTCATCACTTTCTAAGTTGGATGGCTAAGACAAGTCATGTAAATCACTCCTTATTTTTCTCATTTGACTACAAAGGAAGCCAGGGTAAGTAGTTCCAATGTTTAAACTTTTTAAAACTTCCAGTGCGTAAAATGAATCCTATATAAAGTACAGGAGACAAAAGTCATTAATGTATTTGGGACATATGGGGTAGTGGGATATATAGGGGTAATGTGGCTGAAGAGGTTTCTGCGGATTTAATTTGAGTCTCTAACATGATTAAATAGACTCCTCTGGTCTCCACTGTGAGTATAAACAGACCAAAATGAAGAAGACCTTCACCTTTAAACAATCTTCCTCATATCAGCATTTGGGTTAATGACCAGTGTCGTTCGCAGGCTGTCACATTTCCTTTCTTACCAGAAAGTGCCTGTAAGCACAGCTTGCTTACATATGCACAGATCAGTCCACAGGAATTGCTGATGACTTTCTTCCTCATTTTCTGTGAAGATACAAAGTAGTGAACAGCTACGTGCAATTTCTTTTCCAGTATGCCTATCTAGGCTGAGAGACTTTCTCTCCTCCTCCTACCATAGCCCTTTCTTTGTGTGGTTTCTTTGTGTGGTTAATCTTCAACACGCTTCATCTGCTTTCCATTCTCCTGCCTGCAGCCCAAGGCAATTACCTCAACCCAGCTGGGATAAAGAAAGCAGAGGTTCTTCTTTAACCAATGGAATAGCTTAGTAATGATCACATTTCTTCTGAAATAAATGATTGTTTGTATAATATTAACCCTCAGGCCATAAATTAAGGCTGGATAGCGTAAAGAAGGACCCTGGGGAAAAAGCAACTGCTTTGTATTCTGTTTAGTAAACAACAAAATATCCAAATGTTTATACATCACTTATTATGTTGCTTTTAATCTTACTGGAAACACCTTTAAAATGGACAGTAAGGCTAAGTTTAGTGAAACAATCACATAGAATTACTGGGCTAAAAACACAGCTCTTTCATGGCCACTGGGAACAAATGTATCAAGAGCACTTAAATGCTGGTATATAATCTTTTTCCTAGGCAAAGAGGCTTCAGTGCGAGAGGGGCTGGAATAAACAAAAATAAAAAGTGGAGTTTTCTTTACCCTGAAGTATTTGTGAAGATTGGCTAATGGTGTCTGAATCCATCAACCAATATACCACTAGTTTGCCAGAAACTAGGTCAGTGTGTCTCATAATCCGCGTCAGGGAGAGGAAAGCTTTAAAATGAGCTGTTGAATTGTATAGTAAATTACTTGTGCAAATAAAAAGCAATCAGACAATCTTCTTTCTGATACTCTCTGCAATTAATGCATTAATATTAGTGCTTGATACCTTCTAAAAGGTTTTTCTTCTTTTAACTCTTTCATGTTGGGAAATAAATGAATGCAGACAAAGAGCTTATGTAACAATCTTCTCATAGTGTTTAAATTACCTTTAAATGATCCTGTCCTGAAGCTAGAAGAGGAAGGAGTTCAGCTGCAAACTTTTGAAATACGACTCTTGAACGGAAACTAAACTTCAGAATCATAAGTTAGATTGATTTTCAGCATTCCGAGCCCTGTCATGTGGAAGCGATTTAATGGCCTAAATCTCAGAAGGGGGTCAAAGGCAGAGCACCAGTGGAGGTGACTGCTGTGTCTGGTAGTTAGATGCAGTAAGGGAAAAATCTCGTTGTGAAAGTTGCATGTTCCGTGTGATTTTCATTTACTGGCAGGAGTCCAGTGTAATAAAAGCTATGAAATGGTCTGCTTATAGTTAAATGCCTGTAAGTGCATATTTCTAAAAGACTTGTTTTATTACATTACATTTTAATCTCCACAATCTTCTCGTTGAAATGATACCCTGCCCCTGCCCTCCCTAATATTTAATCCTGAGGACCCTTTTTCAGGATTTCTCTGAGTGGAAGCAGAGGAGGAATCACAGCTGGAGGAAACCAGACTGCTGCATGCGTGAGGGAAATGCATGAGAGGTGGAGAAAGAGTGAAGACAGTTTTCACTGTTGAGCAATTTTCATGATTTGTCAGGATAGGGTAGTCATAGCTTGATTTGTCCTTTGAGGTACACAGGGTATTTGATTTTCATTCAGCTGAGGAGGAGGGAGTGCTTCCAAAAAGATGGCCTTGTCATTCAGAAATGCCTGGTGACCTCCACAAGAAATAGTCTCCGATTACATGATCTTTTGACTAGAGTATGATTATGAAATCACATTTTTAATCTTTGCTGAGTAAGTTGTTTCAGATCCAGCAAACTGAAGAGAATTTTGGTTCATCCTCTTAAAATATAGCTTCAAACAGAACAGATTGTCAGAGATCAGCTCAATGCTTAGAGGATGTTATTAGATGGATTCCCAATGATGCTTCTTTTCCAGGAAATTCAAACACCTAGTATCCAGGAAAATCCCCAAACCACCACACAAGCTCTTTAGTGTTGTGTCACTGCAACAGCTTCAGATGAAAAATTTGATGAGAGGATGCAATTGGGAATTTATCTGAGTAACACTGTGCTTAGGACATCCTGTTGGAAGCAGCAGCCTGTTGCCAGGTTCTGTCCCTATCCTGACATTCTTTGTTATATCCAGGAACTCTCTGAAATTAGATTAATGAAGTTATTTTATTATATGATCACCAGTGTGATCACTAATGAAATGTTATTGACAGTCAGTGAAAAACCTTGATAATGGCTTAAGGCTTGGGAGAAAAGCACCATGATTTTTAATGTTGACACCAAGGATCACAATCTATTCTGCTTATCAAAGAGAAGGTTAAGAAGTGAGGAATCTGTTTTTGTAAGCCAAATAGATTCTGTCTGATACTATGAAGGTCCAGAATTATAAATGCTTCCTGCTTGTGGAGTTCATTATTTGGTACTAGAATCGAGTCTTGGGAGCAATGTGGAACTTAAGTGGCTGCCAGTCAGGCTGGATACACCTTGAAAGAGTGGGAAGTAGAAACCCAGAAAAACTAATTTTCTACACTATGTCTAAGGGGGGTAGGATTTTTTAAAAAAGGCATTTCAATGAGGATCTGAACAAAAAAAAAGGTAACTTGTGGTAAAGCCTTTCAAAACAACATGCCTAAAAATTCAGAGAATGGATTTACAAGCGGTGAAAATTTGGAAAGGTGCGAAGATGAAGAGAATTGCTTTTGTAGTGTGAAGAGGGTGGAATACGCAGTGAGATCAACCAAAGAGAAATGAAATTTATTGCAGAGGATGCACCAATTTTAGCTTCATAGTGATTCAGAGGAGAAGCTTGAAGCTGCAGGAAAAATATCTGGGTGCTTCAGAGGTCTGCAGTGAAAACATAGTGAGAATTTAAGAGTGGTGAGGACCCTGAAGTGGAAAGTATAACATTCCATTATTTAATTTTGTCTGGTGCATCACTGCTATTAAAAAGTAAGGAGTGACCATGCATATTGAACTGCTATAGGCCATGTGTCTCTCTTCAAGTTCAGTTTTGTATGGCTGTGAAGGAAGAAACTCTGAAGTCAGAGTGCCCTGGGAGTCCCTACAATGGCACTCTAGGGAAGAGTGTATGCATGCCCTGGGATTTCCCAAGGAAATAGAGCTGGCTTCAAGAGCAGGGGACCAAAGGCAGCACAATGTGTACAAAACCTGTACGTAGGAAGTGTGTTAAAGCGACTAAAGAGCTAGTCATTTTTTAAGTTTGTTCTGTCCCAACAAAGTAGAAGATCTCATTGTGGTGAGATGGGAACACAGTGATGTGGTAACTGTGTGGCTGTGTGGCGCTCCCAGGTTTCAGGGACAGACCGGTCTTTGGCAGAGCCTTTAGTAGGCAAAGGTACTGCAAAATCCAGCTTAAAGCTCAGATTTGAAGCTAGACAAGATCAGCCTAGAAGTAAAGCTCAACATTTTAAATAGAGGGTAACTAAAAACATAAGAAGGACATTTTTCATCTTTGCAATTATGGTTTATAACAGTAATATCTTTCTAAAAAAAATTTCTTTGTTCTGTTCAAGACATCTTTTTCTTGCCTTTAAGTGTAACTTTAGAACTAAAGGGGCAAAAATGATAGCGCTGTGATTACTTCTTGTTGATGTTCTGCATACTGCTAATGGAATGCACAGTTTGTGACAAAATAGCAAGTAAATTTTGCTCTAAAAGCCACCTTTTCCTCTTGTTTGATTAACTTGAGCATCTGGAATCACATACTGACAACAGTACTGTGTTGTTTGTCATAGTTACTTGCTCTGCAGGAGCAAGTAATTTCTGGTATTAAAGCCTCAGGCAAACTTGGTAGGAAATGGCATTCATGTCACTAAAGAGTCTAGTGGAGAGGAATGAAAAAAAAAAATCGCAGTACCAGGGTTTTTGAAAAAGTGAGGAAATTATCACTTTTGGTTAAGGATCCATTCATCAAAATAGAGTTGGGTTGCTGATAGATACAAACTCATATGTCTTTATATGCTGGTGGAGGATGACAGGCTCATGTTTTAAAGATGTCAGTAACAGTTAATTTTTATAGAGTTCAAATGGGTGTTTACACACTTTTTTAACCATTGCTGAAAACTAACTAGGTTATAACAAACCTATTTTGCCATCAAAATTACATGTTTTTCTCTCTATACCTGTTGGTTTCTTTTCTGATGAGCAAAGTGGGGATAACTTGTACTATCTGACACCTTTTTAACAAACCTACAAAGATAAAATCTTTGTATTTTTACCACCAGGTGGAACTGCATGACTTAGTAGATTAAGCGAGATGCTTACAGTAATCAAACCACTTATCCCCTAAGCATTTGACATAACCACATGGCTAGTGCTGGTCTTGAAAGGATATGGATAGTGAGTCCCTTATGGGTACAGAAAGTAACCACATGTTGAAAAACAGTAGAGATGGGCTTGCTATTCTGTCATGTTTGTCTTAACATCGGGCAACCTCGAACTACACTTCCCCATCATCCAGGGAAAAAATCTACATCTAAACCAAGAGTTTTGTAATGTTGTAATATGCGTAACTTGATGTCATTTTGGAGCCCTGTTACTCTTTGCAAATGCTGAACCCCTGGGTCTGAGGTTACAATGTGGTGCATTATGCTGGGGAAGTTAACACTGGAAAATGAACCGCTCAGGGATTTTAAAGCCCTCTACATTAAATGGGCAAGTTCCATCTCCCTCAAGTTGTAAACACTCTTTGAGCAAAGCGACATGTTCCAGCATGCAGTTTTCAAAGCAAACCCCTGACCCGACTGAAGCCCGTGGGAGGCCTGCCATGAAGGTCACTGCAGATGAGGCTGGGAGTCCTCATTAAAGAAGAGGGTTTTGAATCCTGCTGTCCCCACGCAAATTTTCTTTCTTCCTTGCTCTGGAAAAGTCCACTCAACACTGATGACTTACCCAGCTTGTTAATCTGTAAATAGGAAGCAGATATTTGCTCATGATTAAAAAAGATGGTGTGCTCTGCATCTGTGTGCCTGTGTGATCTGAGAAACTGAAGTAGCAATTGAATAGACACTCAATTCATGGATCAGGGCTCCCACAGCCATGGTGAGGCATGACCCAGAGTGTCCCCTTTTCTCCAGATCATGAGCTGCTGCCACATGCTGACCTACTTCTGAACAGCAGCTGCTTAAAAACACAATGACAGAGAAACACATTATCAAATGTGGAAGTGTCTAGAGCAGTAGTTTTCAGGCTGTGGACTGCAAAACCATGGGGGACTGGAGTCTGCTTTTAAGGAGTCAGTGAAAAGTGACAAAGGAAAGCAAATCTGCAAATGCTTTACAACAATCGATGTATGGGAAATTGGTCTAACTTCCCACTGGGGATGTTTCTGGGGCTCATACATTGGAAGGATCTTGAAAACTATTGAACTAGAAGACAAAAGAAAGAGCTAAGGCAAGAAAGCAAAGATTAATAATGTATTTCAGAAATAATACAAGCATGACTTTTACTTCTCAGGCTTTGTGTTAACCTAGAACAGAGAACAAAAAATCTAAGTCTCTTCACATTTGGCAGGACAGCCAAAATTCCTTCAAAGCTATGTCCATGTGTCACAGCAGAAGTTGTGCTTTTCTAGATTGGTAGGGTTGTTATTATGGTGTTTTCTGGGTCCTGCTAAAGAAAACAGCCCAGCAAATGTTTTGGCTCATTTCACATATTATCACAACTGTAATTATATGCATGGTAGCATTGCAAGTAATTATGTTTAGTTCTTTATTTCTATATGAATACACAGATCTTCCAGAAAGAGAGCCCTGGTTTTATGCAAGAGTGTAATTTCTTTGTAGGGAATGGAGCTTGTTTCTCCCATTTGACCTACCTGTTTCATTGCCATCCTTCTTACACAGCAGACTGTAGCAATTACTGAGCCTTGAGGCAAGTCTCTCCGATACAGGCCAAACACTGCAATTTATCTGATGTCTTGGTCTCCTTTGCAACATATATTTTGGTGGTACTGACCTCTTTCTTTGTATGTTTTATCTTAAAATAAATATGCAGGATATTTGCAGTGTCTTGTCTGCTGGGAATATACAGGCTTTCTAGTTGCCTTGTTAATAAGCTGCTCCTTGATGTGACTTACAGGATTCTGCCCTTCTTTTCCTAAGTACCTGCAGAGAGAAGTAACCTACATGTAATGTGGGCCATTTCCAGCTCCGTTTCTTACAAAGTGACCCATGTTTCCTTTCAGAGTCAGACTCAAACAGAGTCTGTTTCCTAAACAGATGCTGTGAAAGCTGGGGAAGGACCACATCTGTTTTGACTAGAGCGCTGTATTTTCTGGCTCAGAGGCAATGTTTTGTGTTCACAAGAACGCAAACAAAATTCAGTGGGTGTAGAAGGTGTATTTTCATAGAGGCCAGATGACTCTGGACTGCCTCGTGCTTGTATTACATTCTAGTGGTATGACTGGAGCAAAGTGCAGCATATCCCACTGGCACCAAGTGGCGCTCCTACTGATAAGGGGACGTGAACACGGTGCGAGGGTCAGTGGAAACCACCCACCCAGAGGAACATCACATTTTAAAGTGCTCAGGTGGTGATAGCAAGATGCAGGTTTCTAGGTAGGGCAGATCCAGCACAATTCTGTTTATGAGCAACCTTAGGGTCTTATCCTGTAGACCTTCTGAGATGGGTGACATATATCTTAGCATACTTGTACTGTATGTTTGTACAGCATTAAAAATAATGATAACAAGCTCTGCAATGTAAACATTAACTGATAGTTGTTCAATGTTCAGTATTTGTTTTAAATAGCTTGTTGTTTGTTCAGACAGATCAAGACCTCAGAGCTAAACCCTTTGGCCTCAGATCCAAGCCATATGGGAGTGAGGAGGATAAAGAGTGGCTTCATAGCATTATTTTGTTCCAATCTGGCTCTTTCCAGGCATGCAGCTCAGCTCTAACCTAGCATGCCATTGGCATTGAGACCTGATGTAGATGGCTCACCATTTTTTCACATCAAGAAAAATGGAGTATGTGTAATTCTCCCTTTAAAAATTCAGTGAAATACTCATGTATTCCCATTTTTATATGACATAATGATTGACAATATTAATGATCTGTAGAGGAATGAAATTATCATTAGAAAAGTAATAATGAAAATCACACTTGCTTCAATCTTTTTTCAGTTCCTTCTTTTGAGTGTGTCCCTTTAATCACGTCTCTTTACTTGAGGGGTATAAGTGAGGTTTTAGAGACAGTATTACTTGGAAAGAGGGAGCTGGTATTTCATCCAAGGCTGAAATACCATCAGTTTGTTTAGGGTTCTTGATTGCCTGCAAAGTGTCTGACTTTCAGAACAAGAAGGTGCCTGACTATCGAATAGTAGGCTGAAAACTTGAACACTGCCTTTCTTCCCAACGAGTCCTTTTGCTATAGGAATAACCACTAAGACACAATACACAGGGAGCTCAACATAGCTTTTGAAAAATTAATTTCTATAAACACAATTATTTTGTCTCTAGATGTGTCTAAGTTTGCTCAGCCACAGAATAGGTATCTATTTGTTGTTTTCCACTGCCTAAAGGGGGTACAGGGAAGATGGACCTAGGCTCTTTTTGGAGGTACACAGCAGAAGCTCAAGAGGCAACAGACATGAGGTTTAGAGAGGGAAATTGCTATCAGAAATTCTTCACAATGAGAGGGCTCAAACACAGTAACAGGTTTCCCAGAGAGGCTGTGGCATTTCCATCCTTGGAGCTGGACAAGGATGGAGCCCATCCCATCTGGACAAAGTCCTGAGAAACCTGATTTAACTTTGAAGTTGGGCCTTTGAATTTTGAGCAAAGGGTTGGACTTAGACCTCTGGAGGTCCCTTCCAACCTAAATTAAACTATGATTCTTCAAGGACATATTTTGTCTTGTTATATATGACATTTTTTTAAATCAACAAAATGCTGAACATTGTGATTCCTGAACATTTTTCCTTCCAAGTTCTGTTCATAGAGGTCCCCAAAATGCTACAGAAAGAGCAGATTCAATGGCTTATACGCTGTTAAAATAACCCTTAATTCATTGACACACAGTGCCTCAGGGCTAAGGATTTTTTCCTTGATCCTTTTATGTCATTAAAGCTGCATGCATCCTGATTATGAAAACTGCTTCCTACCTAGCTTCAGCTTTTTGCTGATTTAATTACAAAGAACCAAGAGAAACGGAAAGTGCTTTTCTTCTTTTTCAAAAATACCAAGTTTACCTTGAGTCATAAGACTACATACAAAGGCACAGAAAGTGGAGATTCTAAACCAAGAACAACCCAAAACATAAATTTGCAAAGCAACCTGCACTGAAAGCAAAGTATTTATATGGAGAAAAAATCCACTTCAGAGTAAATTCTTATTAAAGGCAATGAGTTTCTTGAACTCTTAAGTAACTAAAATGAGAAAGACAAATGACATTGTCATGGGTTCTTGTCCTCACAGATCACCCTCCATATCCTTGGGAAGACTTAATGAATTAATTGGGAGTCAGGGACTCACGCTTCCTTTTCAGGGGTGCATTGGAGGTGTAATTTAGGGATTTTTTTCCTAAACATCAGTAGCTTGGGTGCTAGCTCTGAGGTGGCCGTGATGATCAATCATTCCTCAAAAGGTGAAACTGAGGGCAACGCTTGGGACTACTCACATGAGTAACGGTAATCGGCCACCTGTTATCTGTATTAAAGATAGCATGAAGAAAATGTCTCATGCCTGGGTAGTCAGCTGGAGGCCTCTGAAGTTGTAGCCTTCAGGGACTTCCTGCCAGTGGTTCTGAAAGAACAGCTTGGTACACAGGAGCTCTACACATTTAAAGCAATGAGAGAATGCCTGAAAAAAACACATTCAAAACACTGCTGTATTTTAAGAATTGGTTTTAAAAAATCCCACTTAAATTCAAAGAATGAACATAGAAAGGCCTACATATCTGACTAAAGGGCACAGACAAACCCTTCTTCCCAGACAACTGCAACACTGCCCGCAACATTTCTCTGGCTTTTGGCTTTCCTCTTGGGAATTCCAGTTTTCAAGATCCAGCCTCTGAATGAGGACAAGTTCTGCTGCATTTTTGTCTCAATACATCAATGAAGCTTTAAACCATGCGCTTTACAGCGGAGGCTGTTTCTGGTTTGTGTCTTGTGCAGGGCTGCAGCAGGGTGCCCAAATGCACTTATTTGTGCGCTGAAGTGCCCATTTGACAAGCATAAAGGAAAAAAAATTCATTAAGGCACTGCTAAGTGGAAATCAAACCCAGGCTCTCTAGTACTACTTTTTAATATGCATTTTTAACAGATGTTGGGAGGTGAAAACTGTTTCTCCTGTGCAGAAAGTGGTTTGTGGCTGCTGGAAAAGCCATTTTACCTAGGAAAAGGGGTAATACCTGAAACACACTGTTGTCAAGAGGAGTTTTAAACATGGATGTAAAAAAATATGATCTTTGAGGTAAATTCTTGTAAGATACAGAAGTATTTCCTAATGAAATAGCAATAGGATGTCTGAAAGAGAAAAATGAAAGATGTTTTTCAATCATATGTTTTTGTTGTTCCTGATTTAGTGGGTGAGTTCTTTAAGCTTTACACACTCAGACTTTGAGGAGAGGGAAATTTGCCTGAATGCTGCTTTTGTATCCAGTATCTCCCTGATGAGTTTATTCATGCCTTATCTTTGTGAGACCTGCGGTGGAATTCAAATTATAGTGAAGTCAGTGAGGAGAGAAATAGCAAGAGGAGATCTATCAAACCTGGCAATATTTTGCACGCTTAGCAGCCAGTCTAACCAGTTCAGAAAGTCACATAGCCATTTCCACCCCTGAAGGGAGGAGAGGATTTCCCTGGAGAAATTAGAGGAATTAAGCATTTTTCTTATTTCACATTTGGGAAGCCTTTTGTGCATGCTACAAAAAAAGCCCCAGCTGGGTTGGTGCAGCAAGGAAGCATACATAGCAACATACCAGACACTGCCTGTCTTACACTGATCTTGCCTATGCCTGTCTTTTGGCTGCGTACTCTGTTGCTTTAGTGAAAATTACTCCTGTTTTTTAAGGGCTGAGATCAGAACAAGGTCCTCTGAACATAACTTAATATAATCTCTGTAAATAAAGAGCTGCAAACTGGTTGACTGTCATACAAAGTGCTTAGGGTAGCAGACACCTCTTGGGCCGTGTGGTTTCTGCTTCAGTAAACCAGTAGGGGAAACAGGGCGAGGAAAGAAGCTGAAAAAGGTACAGAAAGCTGGGGCTAATGCCTCCTTTTTCAGCAGGCCAAAGGCTTTTTGATCTTGTCTTTGAAATCACCAGTTTTGAACCCTTAAGATCTGTAGTAAACTTCTGTTAAGAAGTGGATACCGTTTCCCCCTTCTGATTTGCACCCTAATCCATAAAATGGTGTGGTGCAAAAAAGCAGTCTAAACATCTGGGCTTCACAGTCCAGGCAAAAGTGAAAACTCCAGGTGAAGCACGGTTCAAGCTTGGCAGGAGCGGCAAAAAAACCTGTGGGAAGGTGTGAGGCAAAAGGAAGCCTTCATATTACACAGAAGAAAGGCAGATTTCAAATGAAAATGCTTACCAGGTGATTGAGACATTTTATCTGAAAGTTTCAATAAACATGTCCACTGAAGAGTATCAGCTGTGTCTACAGTGGCTGGTGTGAAACAAAGAAACATCTGTTATGTATATGTTTTGGACACATAGGCAAGCTTGGAGCCAAGACTAAGGGTCAAGAATGCTATATATACATACATGGCATAAAATGCATTTCTCAAATGTAAGCATAGCTAATGTTCTGGTACTTTGATAACATCCCCTGCAGTGAAATTACCACCTAGAGTGAGTTTGCAGTGCCTTCACTCTGCGTACGCAAAAGTACAAGGTGGCCCTGTGCTAAATCAGCCTAGTTAAAAAAGAAGATGACAGTCAGCCACAAGCACAAGCATGTCTAGCTGAGAAGAAGTGGCTACACACGTAGCTTTGGACTCAGTTCAGAATGAAAACTACAAGAGCTGCCTCTTCACCCCATGAAACTTGTGACTGTAGCAACCATGATCTGGAGAAACTAGAACCTTAGATAGGTCAACTTTTAACGAACAAGCAGTTAATTATTTTCCCTAAAACCCAGCAACATAAACATCAATTGGTTACTTTTAGTTAATAACTGTTTGCTTTGTTTGAAAGAATAACAAGATAGAGGCACACACACACACACACAGGGTTTCATGTTGCCTGTAGTATTTTAGGGTTTGTATACCTTGTTTTGGGTCTTCCCCTCCAGCTAGCTCTACGTCCACTGACTTGGAAATAGTGAGAAAGAATTAAATTTGTGGAAGGAAAGAAAATACAATTTTTATTTTTGCTAAGAAGTGTTTAGCCTGGCTAAAGTTCAACCTGGCTTTGTCAGAAAATAGGCATAAAAATATTTTTACAGCTAAGTTATGTCGAAAAGATTGACCAACCAAAATAAAAGGCCTGCAGTAGGACAATGCGATTTTCTTGGCAAGCTTTGTGTCAAGGTTGTATTAATGGCATAGCAGAGAAGGAGCACAGAAAAATAAAAGCATCAAGGGGAAGCACAAGGCTTTAGGGAACTGGAGGATGGCTGGTTAATGAGACACCGTATGTGCTTGTGCACAGCAAAGCAAGCCTTGTGCTGCAAGGGTGAAAATGATGAGCAGAGAGCGTCTCATTGAAAGGAGACATGAACTGGGAAGAGCATGATTCCCTAAACAGCAAATCTCAGATGATTTTATCCCCTTTGCCTCTGAGGTGTCAGGGCAATAGGTTGATAGCTGAGGATGATGTAGGTGCACAGCACTTGGAGGCTGCTCAGTCTGTCTTGATTATTTCTACAGGTCAAATTCACCATAGGGAGCGCAGGAACTGCAGCACTTCTGCTACCAGCCACTACCTTCAGAAACCATTACCCAGCTCTGGCTGGTGTCTTCATACCCAGCATGGTTTGCCAACAGTGACGCATTCAGGAATGGTGGGAATAAATGGCAGTGTAGCAAGGGATCATGTCTACTTGAGCCATTTTACCTGTAAAACACTGAAAAGAGGGGAAATAATCCAAATCTTAATCTGTGCAATGATTTGTGTGAATGACAGCTGCTCTATCTGGGTCTGAGGCCTAGCTAATTAATCCATGGAGAGGAGGTCTTGCTGCCCGCTTTGACACAAATCTTAGGGGAATAATGCCAATGAATGAAACAAAGTGGATGTTACAAGAAAGTGATAGCCTTTAACCTGAAAGGCAGTGGTATAAGCCGTGACTTCTTGGTTGCAAGCTGGCTTGTTATCTAAAAAAGTAAGAAATCTGTGTTTCCCATAGGAGTCACTTTACTGTGGAAGCTCCTCCTCTATTTTCACAAATGTGTTTGCTACATGCTCACAGATGTCTTTGGAAATGCGTTTACTCCCTGAGAACCAGAGGGATCTGCACCATAAGGAAAGAGCATATGGTAAAGTCTTAGCCCTAGGGGGTATGCAGATTGGACTTTGCTCTGCATTTTTCGTGATACATGATTCTTCCCATGGAAACAAGTTGGATTTGGGAGAAAGAAGGTTTTGTATTAAAATTTCAGAACAGAGAACGTTCTGAAAAACAACTACTTTTTCAGGAAATTAATATTGCCTCCCCCAGCACACATCTGTAAAGCGCTTGACTACAGTGCAGAATAGGGTCTTATCTTTTTGGAAACAGTGGAGCAAGATCAGTGAACTAGACGAATATATGCTAGAGGAAGCAGCAGTAGTAGTCTAAAGAAGGTTTATCTGTGGAGAACCCCCATCTGCTAGGCAGAAAAGAGAAAATACATCTGTTCCAAAGATTCTACAGTAAAAGCCAATAGAAATTTTTTGGTACAGCTTCTTCAAATTGGATTCACCAATTTTTTTTAAACACTAAGTGTTTGATTTTGGCACAACTTGGACAGACTCTGTGTCTCAAGACCTGAGCACAGCCATCAGCGAGGCAGTCCTTCCGAGCCTTGAAACCCTGGGAGGGAGCGCAGGTACTTCTCCAATGCCACTGCTCGGCACGCTGGCATCCACAACAGACTCAGGGATGTGGAGGAGGAGGTCAGCACCTTTAGAGGCATAACTGCTCAAATCAAAGGTTTGGAGGAGGACAGCACCTTTCCACATGTAACTGCTAAATTCAAAGGTTGTTGTAACTATCATGTAGAAATCGGTATTTCTTAAGGTTTGTCATCAGGCAAAGTTCAAACAGATTTTTCCTTGAGGCAGATAGATGGTATGGGATTTTTTTACCACAGATGCTTTACATTATCTAACATGGAGACTATTATTATGAAACATTTAGGCATTTCTCATTCATGCTGTTCAATATTAACTCAATCCAGTATCCATGTTAGCCAGATCACAGCAGAAGATTCTTCCTAATTTATTTGGTTCTTAAATACTCGAGAGAGAAAAACTCATTGACCAACAGCAGGGAGCTAAAAGTTACATTTTATTTAAAAATATATGTTAAAAAGCAATATATTATATGCATGCCAGAGAAACACAAACCAGTGAACACAGCATTTGTGTATGAATTTTAAGTTAGACTCTGTATGTGCAAAAATAACTTTCTTTCTTTAGGCCTCATCTAAACCTACAGGGACTGGATTTCACTTTTGCCAACCTCATCAGAGGTAGAAGCTGCAGAGCAGAGAGAGTGCAAGACCGAATTTACCAGATAGGCTAGTAGTTTGTATTAATGGAGCAGTGCTAGCAGGGAATTATAGGATCTCATTTTGGGCAGTGTACACACATCCATTGGATTAAGGATAAGATGTCGTTTAATTTGCAGTTACAAGGTAAGCCAGAGCCTTAACTTTACATGGCTTTTAAAATACCATATGTTACCAATGTATAAAGAGGTGGATTAAAATTTTGCCGGAGAATAGCAGGCATTCTTCCACAAGACACTTCAGTGTAATTTATGGGTATTTATTTTGCTTCTAGAGGACAAAATTATGTATACAACTTTTCTGAGCATGCACCAATCATCCCAAGAACCCCAAAGTAGTTAAAAACCTAGATTTATAGTAAAATAGTTTAATATAGCTACTAAACAAAATGGAGAGTTCATGGAAAGGACAAATACAAAACACATGCTTGCAAAACTAGCACCGGTAGAGAGTAACAGTATAAAAACGTGTCCATAAGATCTTTAATGTTTGTAAGCTGCATCTGGCAACACGGAAGGCTAATGAGATTTCAAACTACAGTATGTCAAATTTATGAGGTGTAGAAGGACATGTCCTTTACCCTTATGTACAATAATTGGCAATAAAGAAGCTTAAAAACATTCCTTTGCTGATCTGAAATTTAAAGTTACGCCCTGAGAGGATTTTATGAGAAAGTAGGTGGGGTTTTTTCCTTGTCTTCAAAATCTATCATTAGTTACTATCAATCTTAATATTTCCACAGTGCCAGTGTCTGGAGCATCTAAGTGCCAGTCTACGTTCAGCAGCATGAGTGTGCCACTCAAGTGGCTTGATATTTAGAGCATGAATCTCATGTGAGCTTTCAGAAGTGTCTATAGACACAGAATTATAAAAGGCTATGAAAGCAGGCACTTCAAAAAAGTGCAATCGTGCCTTTTTCTTTCTCTCTGTAAAAGAACAAAAGAGCATCATTTTCTTGTACATGTTAAAATTTTTTTGTTTTCTTTTGTCTGTTATGTAGTTTCTGGCTGTACGTTGTTACGTGGACAGTTAAGCTTTTATTTTACTTCAGGAATCTGTCATTTTTGATGAATGAAAAACGTTAGCCCACCCTCTGAGAATCGAAGCACTCACTCTGAGGATTTGTTTTTACTTTAAGTTACAAAAAAAATCCATAAATACATGGAGTTAAAGTTACCGTAAAACTAGTAATTAAGTCTGGGACTATTTGAGCTGTATTCAGTTCCTTTTCCTACCACAGATTTAATTTCTGATCTAGGCTAAGCCGGTTCCTATCTTGCCTGCAAACAGTGAAAACAGCATCTCCTTTCCTCAAAGGCTTCTGAGGAAGCTAGCTATGCTAACGAGTATGTAAGACCCTTAAGACATATAAAAGAAAGAGATTTTAAAACATATTTTTTTAAGAAAACACAACATTCCTTTGTTCTGAATGATCTTCATTATTCAATAACCATATACATAAGACCTCCTTACAGCAACAGCTCACAGAAATTGTGTGGTTTTGTATCATAAGGTGGGCAAGCTACTCTAACCAATTTTAGAGCCTCACAGAGCTAGGTACTGAAAGAACAAATAATAACTTTGAAGTCCTGTTCTAAGGCATTATAGATTACATTTGCCAAATGGACAAAGCGTAGTAAACCTGAGAAAGTCAGATTTAAATATAACTTCTGGGGTTTTTTTTCCTATTAAATTATGAAAATGTACATTTGGGTTATTCAAACAGCTTTCATTCTGCCTTAGGCACTATTGCAGGGGCAGGGAGGAATCTGCCTTTAAAACTGTTTAATCTAATTTAGGGTTGTCGAGACCAAAATGGCTTAATCATAACCATATGATAGTTACTATAGAGTTTCACTAAATGTAAGAGTTATTATATGAATTTTATGGGCTCGTAATTTTTGCTTTAGCATAATTCTGTTAGCCCTACACTATATGTTACCATATACTGATGACATATACCCTCAGACTCAATTTTCCCATTGTCTTTGTCTGGGATTGCAATATAAATTTTGAAAGTGGAAAATACGTAAGATTTCACTTGAACTGCTCTTTTATTGCCTCCTCACTGCAAGATCTTGCATGCCATCTTGTCCTTGGACATGTCAAGTATCTCTTCATTGCCTAAGAGGGCTCACTTCTATGAAGGCATTCCTGGCAGGGGCACTTTTCTTCTCCTAGTTTAATTCCATAATCTTAACTTCATCCCTGTATACCATGCTAAGTGACTGAGGTCCCTCTATGTTGGTGTACAGCCAAGGACAGTGTAAATTATATTGATTCCTGCACCCTTAAAATCCATGGGAAGGATCCAGAAGCATTTGGATGTTGTAGGAAACAAGAAGGCTCTTGGGGCATGGCATTGCACTTTGGGAGTCTGGAGAACTCCCCACTCCGTATGCAAACAACAATTGTGCAGCCATCAATAGCACAGACAAACACTGGCCATGTTTTACCTGAAAATAGAAAAGTGCATGTTCCTGATACAATGGCTGCAGGTCTCTAACATTTCTTTGCCAAACAATGGAACTAATTTAAGGAAATTTTTCTTAAAAAGATCTACATATTCCTAAACCTGAGTTGGGAAACCAGCAAGGGCTAATTGAGCTAAATAGTAAGAGGATAACAAAGCCATAAATAAAGAAAACAAGGCCATGTGGTGTAACCAGGTGTTGTGCCTATATTTCAGTTCCTATTGCCTCTATCTCATCTGATTCTTTAAAAGTGAAGAGAATTGCCATGCATGTGTGAAATCCAATTGCTGACTGCTGATTTATCATCTCCCTTCACTGTCATTCCTGAACAGCAGCACAGCCTATAGAAATTGTCTTTAATCTTTCCTATGCTTATCTTTTTCCTGGAAGCTTCTCCCATCATGTGTTCTGGGAAATGTCTAACCCATTAACAGCAAGCACAGCTGACTTGAGCAGTTCTGAAGCTGAGCACTTGTCAATTTTAATTTGGGGTGTTACCACAACAAAATCCAGCCATGCTCCGCTGGGAATGCATATGCTGCACACTCTGTTAAATCTAACTCTTTGTTCAAGGTAAAATACCTTACAGCTTAAGAATGATAACAGCAAAATATCAAAACAAGGGCTAGGACCTCTTTAGGCCAATATTCAGGCATGTTTAATCTCAGCTTTTGGCAGTGAGCAGGCAGGGCTAGCGGGAACTGAAGCAGTGACAGTGGAGAAAGGGATGGAGCCAGAGCTTTCCCAATGGTGGCATTTGCTTGCGGAAGCTTGGGAGTTTTTCCCCAGTGATGATAACATAGCTCTGAGTTGTGTAATGGGAAGGGGAAGCTGCTGAATGAAAGCAGGGATTCAGGAAAGATGGATCAGGTCAGTTATGGTGCGGGAGAAGCGGGTGTGGTTTGTGTGGATGTACCTCTACAAGCATATGCACGCATGTATATATATGCGGGTAAGAGAGGGAGGCGAGTGCGTACATTGGATGTAAGCTGCACACCTCCAGGCATGCACTGAAACAGAGCTGCGCTGTATGATAGTATTAGAGCTGCAAACAACAGCCAGAGAGCTTCAGAGGAAGCAAAGGAAAGATTTGCTGAACATGGAGAGTGCTCCAGTGAGGATAAAAGCATTGGGTAAAGGTGGCATAGTGACTGTGGGACTCATAAGGAGTGCTTCTGGACATGATGTGCAGGTGGCGGGTCTGGAGACCCTGCTTCTTATCAGCCGTGGCCTGAGGCAGCAGGAGTGCCTCCCTGCCTCCGCGGCTGCCTGTCTCCACCAGCCAAAGCAGCTTGGAAAGGTGTTGTGAGATTTGCTCACATGGGGTCCTTAAAATAGCACTGTAAAAACTTTGGTGATGACTAAATGATAAATCCTTGAGAGCTGAATTTTTATTTTTTTTTTCCTGGTGAAATGCAACTGTAATGTGGGAAATCTTGCTGTTGCTAAAGTTGCCTTCTTCAATAAGATAAAATGTTGGTTTGTATCTAAAGGAAAATTCCCCTGTCATTTTGGGACAGGCCTTTGCATTAAACATGCCAACAAAAAAATCAGAGTAAATAGACACATGGGAGAGGAGACAAGAGATCTATTTGTTTAGCCTATATGCAAAATTGAATTGAAACACAGGACCTGAAGTACGACGATTTCAGCCAAAACCATACAGCACTGTTATGTATTAAATAGATCTATCTAGACTTCTGGTGGAATTGGCAAAAACAGAACCCATTCCAAAAAAAAGGGCTACTGCAATTTTTGTCATTTAGCAAGTCTTTGGCAATATGTTAGGATCTCAGGGTTTTTTCTTTATTTATTTTTAATGGCTGAAAGGTCATTTTTTCTCAAATACTCACAGTGTAGGTAATAGCTGAATCAGCTTAATGAAAGACACAGTAAATTAAACTCAACAGCAAACAAAACAACAAGACAAAGTTACTCAAGCGAGGACCCAGTAAGAGGACTTAACTTCCTTGATGTGAGAAACAAAGGACTAAAAACTCGTTATGGTTGTGAGGTCAGCAAACAGCCCTGCCACTGCTCCTTTTAGTAGCAGGGATTTTAGTCATAACAGAAGCTTTCTCAGCATTTAATGAACAGAATAAATGAGCTTTAGATGGGCTGATACTTGAAGGAGCCTCTGAGAATACAATAGTTGCTAACTGACGTTGTCGAACTGATGAAGAAAGAACCCGGAAAGCGAAGCCTTGACACACTTTTCATAATGATGTACCAGTGAGGAAACAGGCATCCCAGAAGCTGTTTTCTAGGGCTGCTCCAAATGGGTTTAGGTACCTTTCCCTTTTGCAAAAGATGCCACCAAGTCACCAGCCGAAGAGGTGACTGCCGTAAGCACCGGGATCTAAACTGAAGATAGAATGATTTCTGTTTCTTCTTTCAGATTTAGCAGTGTGAGACCTGCTCCCATATGACAGCTCGTCTCGAGCTTTGCAGAGGCCTGCATTGCTTTTCCCAATTTGCAGACAGCAAAGATTCACAAAATGTCCCACTGAGCTTACTTATGGGTTGTTTTGGTTTTTTTTTTTTGGGGGGGGGGGGGTTGGCTTGGTTGGGTTTTTTGGGGGTTTTGTTTGTTTGTTTGTTTGTTTTGTTTTGTTTTTTCCAAAAGTGTGATCTTATCGTTTTTCTAGTTCCCATTTCCTTCACCTGAAAGAAATACTTTTTGCAGTATTGACTTTCCTGGTATGAGGGGGGAATGATGAGCAGATGGTGTTTTGCAGACATGGCCTCACAAAGCCTGCATCCATAGACCCTCCTGGGCGTGCTGCAAGTACTGAGGCTGTATGTGACCAGTCTGCTATCACCCTCAGAAGCAGCTGAGTAAAAGTGGCTTCTGTTTGTTCCTCCTCCTATCTTCTCCTAATCACTCTCCCATTTGACATCTGTGAAATTTTCTGACAAAAATTGCTACCTGCAGCAGAATCAGCCAAGATGTGGCTCCTGTCCCTCCTCATGGGCTGCCACCGACACATGCCATCCCTTCTGATCGCTGAGCTCGTGTTATTTCTGACAAGAATATGAGCTGGAAAAAGGATGTAGTTTTATTGTCAAGCCCACATGTAATTCGAAACTGAAAACCTCAATCTGTGGTCTGCAAATTGAGCTAATCTGTCATGGAAATATTCAGACAAGCATAAATTTTACTTCAGAATATTATTTCCATTTATTTGTTTAACTGTGCTTTTAAATGTGTTTGAGTATTTCGTCTTTCTGTGTTACAACAACCACTGCACATACCTTCTCGGTTTGCTGAGGTTTAGATGTCTCCTGAGAAGGGCAAGCAAGGAGTTTGGAGCAGACCCCGCTGAACTTGCTGTGGTCATCACCACAGGATCCAGTCCTCCCTGTGGCTCCAGCTGCAGATTGCCTTTAATGGCTCCCCTCCCATGGGTGATCCCCTCTACGTACCTTGAGGATCTACCCCACTATATTTAAAGTCACCTTATTTATTCCTATGTGAAGCAGTAGGTGCCTTCTGCAAACTCTCTAACCCTCTGGGAGGTGCAACAGAGCAATTGAATATTCTTCATCGCTTTTCCTGTAACCGTGCCAGAGGTAAAGCCTTGAAGTTTCTGCTGGTCAGTAGCAGTGGGAGAAAATCCAGGTGGAGACTGGTGTGCTGCACCTTCTACAGCCCGAGGGAAATGGAGAACTTGGCAGGGGAACAGAAAGCCAAGCTTCAAAATACATCAGAGGTAAAGCCTGTGCAAGTGTGAGCCCCTAAACTAACTGCTACAGGTCAGGAAAAATTCAGCCCACGCTTATCAAATTAAGTATTCTGTTGCTCAGTATTTCTAGGCCACTTACAGATATACCAAATACATTATATATTTATGATTTATTTGAATATTGAGAGTTCCTCTCAATGATGGAAACATTGCTGGTGGTCAGGATTAAGCAAGAGAAGGTCAGTTTTCCTAAAATATCTTAAATATATGCAATCCATTACACTGATGTCTTACAAACTGCCCATTACTTCAAGGTAGAGTTCATATTTAGGTAAACATACCACCACACACAGAAGAGTGTATTTATTGGTCATTCTGAGAACTACTGCAGGAATAACAGTTGAGGATCACAGGAATTTTTTTTAATTTGCAATGGTGGAATGGTTTGGAGGTATACAATGTCTTTGTGAGTCCACTCTTTTTCTTCTGAAGGTATTTCAGTAGTCTAACAGTATAACATGGAAACAACTTTAACCACCATGGTTTTTAAAATTGACTTTCACTATAAAAAGATGAAGCATAGCATACTGGTATATTTCAGAGGACACTGTCTCTTCAAATGAGGCAACTTTGCAACAACAATTGAAAAAAATAAGAAAAATGGATGGACAAACTCTATTCGGGAGACTGTAATCTTACAAAACTGAAGTAAAACAGGCAACAGATGCAGAATGACATTGGCTTGGAAAACATTGTCTTGTTAGTGGGGAGCTGCTCTGCAAATGAGGCAAATGGATCTCATGCTCTTCATATCTGCCCTTGTATATTTAAATCTGAAGACTGAAATCTGACCATCCCACATGCAACCCGTGAAGGGGCTGCAGGGCAGATGCAACGGCCGTGCAGGCAGCCTCGAGCACGCTGCTGTCACTGTGCATCAGCAGGAGACCTCAGGTTTCCGGGAGCCTTTTCATACCATCTGAAGGGTGGATTTACCTTAACAGCTATCCAGCTCCCCCAGATTTCCTCCCCAGAAAAGATTATTTTCCAATTCTGCTGTCAGATCTCCACTTGGTGTCAGGCGCTAAGATTTGCCTCTGAAACTGAACCAGTGAAAGTCAAGGATCTTGTCCCTCTCCCTTGTTGTCTTTTGCTCAGCCCCTGTAATCATGTATTTATCTTTCTGGCTCCAGTGAAAGTCCGAGTGAAAAATCATCCAGTTTTGGCTAATACCTAACAATTGTGGGGCCCTTCAGTGTGAGTAATGTGGCCATAATGTACATATTAAAATGTAGTTCGTGTGCATTATGGATAAATATATGTTGGATAAGGACAAGCTATTTTTTGAATCAAGCAGACAAGCATTGCTTCCGGATGCCATTTGTGTTACGATACAGCAAAGGCCCTTGATTCTCTTTCTGTTTTATCCTCAAACTGCCTTTTGGTTTCATTCTTTCTGAATAACATTTTCTTGGTAGCATTGTTGCAACAGCAGTGGTCTGCCCATATGAGAGAAGTAAGATCTCTGGGTGGAGATAGGAGATTTTTATAAGATCACTCATTATACCTGATACACTTGTGCCGCTGATTTATCTGATCAATGGTTTAGCCCATCGTGATGGTTTAAAAAAAGGTACTACCTCACCATATAAGCCTTGCCTCTCTAAGCATATTTTCTGTTTAATTTGTGGCTACCTTTGGAATTACACATTTTGTTATATTGTACAGACATTCTGCCATCACAAATGGCTTTGCACAAATCCAAATTCATTATGCCTTGTTACGCAGCATTAAGGCTAACTTTTTATTTTCAAATCAGAGTATCATATCTTCAGCCAAAGCAAGACTACCTGTCAACTTTACTTTGCAGTCCTTTGGTCTATTTACAGTTACAAGGTAACTTTTGATTCAGGGTAGTGTTCCTCTTCTCTGGAGATCACCCAGGGACTGAAAAGGTAGAAGTTAACCCCAGACCCAGAAAAGCTTGCACAGTTTAATTCAGCAAACTGGACGGGAGAACACAGGCTAAAATACTGTCTTCCTGTATCTAAGGTGTTTGTTTCTTCAATTTACAGAAAGTTTAAACCACCTATGTCAGACATGTCCTCACTGGAAAATGTATTATGGCTCTTCCAATAGTGATGAATTGGGAACAGCTGGTGTCATTTGTCTGTTTCAATTCCTAAAGAAGGTCAACATTTCTATTCAAGCCCTGGCATTACTGGATATCCACTCTATGTGACTGTGAAAAAAATGGACAGAGAGCTAAATTCAGAAGACTAGAGGAAGAGTAGGGGTCCAGACTTAAAGATGGCATCCACAAGGATGAGATGCAAGATGACTGAGAAGAAAACATAGAAAACCCCCTACACAAAATATTGATTAAGTGTATACACTGGTTTTTTTCTTTATTTGTCTCTTACATTAAATTTCAAAAGAATTCAGTAGAAAGTTAGACCTATCCAGAATCTGGAGTTTATAGTTATGGCAATTGAAAGCTCTGCCTGATGAAATTTATTTTTTCTCTTAAGGGATATTACATTTCATCACTAATGGGATCTGCCTTTGTTTATTTACACGTATCTGGTGTCTTCTAGTTAAAGATACCTGTTTAAAAGATAACCACAATTCAGTCACAGATCAAGTGTTGAGGAAAACTGGTCTTTGAATGGTAATGGTTCTGTGAATACTAATGAAACACAGCTGCTCAGCCATTTTTATATTAACTTGCATCCATAATAATATTTTATAGACATTTCCTGAAGGTTACACTAGCATGTATATGCTAACTGCAAAGTGACTAGTCATTCTAGTTACCCCACACCAGTTACCCCACACCAGTTAACATTTAGAAACTGATTTCTAGGAATCACAATTTGAAAGTATTGATACATCGATTGCCCACCATTCACTTGCTTGAGGGAAGGGAAATCTGTTCACATCTAGCAGTCCCTAGAGTATTCCAGCAAACCCAATTCTGTTTTCACTTCTATGTTTGTGGCTCTACATGTGTTACCAAGCCCTGTTTCTGCTATGTAGTTATCAGTGATCAATGGCTGCTGTGTGGACTGAGTTACCCTCAGCTCTTGTATTTAACAGCTGCTCTCAGTAAAGAAGGTTAACACAGAAGGTAGTTGTGCCTGTGCAAGACCAGCCTTGCTCGATGTCACTTCTGCTTCTGCAAGCAGAGGAACATCACAGGGGGACACTGCAAAGATGAGGAAATCTGAAATACAGTGACAGCACGGCCACTGCCTGTCAATGTCAGCCTCTCTGCAACTAGTTGCTTCACTGAGAGGCCAGAGAGGAAAAATTTCAGAGCAGAGACATTTGTTTGTTTGTGCTGAAAAAGGCTGAGAGTGCATATATTCGAGGTACAGTTCTGAGACTGATGGTGGCCTTTGATAAGGACAGGTCATGAAGATGTTCTCCTTGGCTTTGAAAAATAAACATTTTCCCTTCGTGTCTCTCTTGCCTTCAGTAGATTTGGGCTTCCAAAGAATTGCTGCTAAACAGTTTGTGGATATCGATTTCATTCAGTTGTACGGAATCTATCTGTCCAAATGAATACCCAGTCCTCAGTGCAACACAACCAATGCCATTCTAGTTAGCAGCAGCTGTCCTGTTTCTTGAAGTAGAGTAGGTATTACCAGTTCTTCCAGAAGAAGAGATTGTGCAGTAGGGATCCAAGGCAGGAGCTGGCAGTTGATCATGTGTATCAAAGGACACACGGAGTTTTTTCACTAATTTTTGAACTTCAAACTTGGAAATGAAAATTACAAACTGGAACACTACTCTGGAAAATCACCAACCCATGATTTAATATGCACTGAAGTGCTCTGTAGTTTCAGGTGTTTGAGGCTGGTTTATGCCTTGAATCAGGAGATGCTTTGAATCAGGAGAGCTTCTGTCTCCTTCAAAACTGTGGTTATTTTTTTCTAACATGTTATGAATGTCTAATTCAAGCTTTGTATCCTGCTGTGCTCTTTGTTTCAGTGCTCCTTTTGAAAGTGGAGCTCATGGATTTAATTTGCACTGTTGAAAATTGTACTCTTTTTTATAATTTTGCAGTTTGTTCCATCATGTTTATAGAGTAACTACCCTGCCCACATCGATATTATAAGAAAATGTAGTGAGAACTTCTTGCTATGTCTTCGTTAAGCCATTCATTAGTTCCTGTACTTGTATCTCTTTTCTCCTTCCTTAGCATTTGTCAAAAGCCATTGTGTTTTGTCTCAACTGACTTCATGAGAAACTGTGAGGTTCTCATGGTGGTGTTGAGAAATGTATATTGTAGAAGCTCATTCAAGTGATTTATGCAATTAGGAAAATGCACAAGTAATGGCTCCAGGTCATGCCTGTAATGAAATCCAAATGCAGGTAATGAAGTTGAATTTCAGATTAAAAGTTTTGCATAGCTCAGCTGCAAGCCACATAAACTGAAGCAATTCCAAAATTGCTTGGGAAGGGAGATGTTAAAATTTAAGGCAGAAGAAATGTCAGAGAGATGCAGTCCCATACAGCTGTGACATTCACCTCTTAATCTATCTTACCTGCCTCCATGAAGTGTTTTGTCACAGGCTTTGATCAGCTACAGTCTGGCTGTTTCAGGATTGTCAGAGTAAAGTGATGAAGCAGAAAACAGTCTCTGTGTGTGTGTGTGTGTGCGTGTCTTAAAAAAATCTCAGCTTGAAAACACATACCAGAAAGTTTCTACTCAAACTCAAAACCACAAATTATTTTCCCACAAGATGAGATACAAGCATTATGAGGAACAACCAGTCAGAGTTTACTCAGGAGTTTATAGAGTTTTTTTTCAGATTGAGACAAAGAGGCAGTATTGGAAAATGAATGAAAAGGAATCCCCATTGAAATGTTTCCTCATTCAGGGCTCAGTTCTGCTCTCTACACACATGGTTTAGACCTAGGGAATTGTCTGGGGTTTTTTTCTCATGCGAGTAAAGCAATGATAATGCATAAGTGTATTCAGATGAAAGGTTCCTAAGCTCAGCCAGAAAATTTTATTGCCACTGACAGAGTATCACTATCACAAAAGAAAGATTAGCAGTAACCCCCCCCCAACTCGTAATACCATCAATTTTAAAAAATAAATAAAAAATTAGGATTGGAACTTTGCTCTTAGCCTGTCTTTTTTTGGATGGGCTGAGCAAAAACTTTGGACCTAAGAACCTTAAACATAGAGAAATGTCAAAAAAAAATGAAGTTAACAGAAGTCTAACAGCATGTTGAATTGCAGTAAGATGAAAGAGAAAAGCAGAAAGTAGAAGGACTAAAAGCAAAAAAAGATGAAGCATTGCTGTTGACAAGTTTTGGGGGAGAATCTCTATTATAAAATGTCATAGTCTGCAGAAGATGCTATGTCAGTCATATACTACTGGCAGCAAAGGTAGTTGAAACAGGCTTGGTAGCTACAGGGCATTTTAGTAAAACTAGTATCTTTTAATATTGTCCCCCACTACAGATTTCCAGGCCACAAGGAACCATAGGGCTGCTATTCTTTTTAACACAGGCTGTGGTATTTCATCAACTCTTTCCTTCAGCTTGTATTCAGTTAAAGCGTATCCTTTGGGTTGAATGCAATTTTGACTGAGAACTCCCGAAGTGAAGAAACTGTCATGTTGCACAGTGATTTGTTGTCTTTATTAATCAGCTTCTTTGTCAAAAAACTCTGGTTAAAGATGCATTGCAAAAACGGTATTTTGTCAATTGTGAAAACAGATCTGTCATTGGTTGATTTGGTTGTTGGAGGGTTTTTCTGAATGAGAGAATTATGCTGTTAAAAAACAATTATTCACATTTCACCAATGCCTAGAACTATTTGAACTAATTGGCTATTGCTAGTATTTTATCATCTACAGTTTAAATTTACTTAATATGATCAAACTGCAGGAAGACACAAGCATATGTTTAAGACTTTACTTGTAAGATACCACCCAGGAAAAGATTCAGAAGATGCCACATAGGTATGGCATAATAATGCCATCTAGGTGCTAGGATAAATAACAAGTCCTCAATAGAGCATCAGCCCTAAACAAGATCAGCAGAATGTATCTCCCATTGTATAAAGCCGATGCAAGACTGATGTCCTTGTTCCCCAAGGGAACTTCGCACAAGCAGAGAAAAGCCCCATCCCTGCAGACTTACAGGGTGATGCTCAGTCCACCTCAAAACACTTAACTGCTTCACACAGAATGTGTGCATGAGGGAGCATAGGTTCAAGGCTATTTTTGCCATCATTATTTACAAGCAAGGTAATTGCTCTGCTCCACTCCAGCTCTGGCCTTTCTAATTGACAGCAGAGCCCTATCGTTTGCAGAAACATTATTCATCACGTAATTAAATGATTGTCTCTATCCCCTACCTTGCCCTTCGTTGTTAGAACCCATTTATCCTATTGACAGTATCCATACGTCTTTTCTGTTTTCCTGTAATCTGTATGTCAGGAAAGCATGAACTTTTCAGAGGGGAAAGAAAGGCAGAGCAAGGAGCTTTTTCTAAGTTGCTTCACTTTCTGTTGACCTAAGAGTAGTCGTCGCCTTTGCCCCTTATGGCTGGGCTGCTGTGCCTCAGTGCATCAGGAGCAGAGAGAGGCATGCAGTCTGCTGCCAGGAACTATAGCAAGGCAAAAAAAATCTCTGAAGCAACAAGGTCAGTGCCCTCGATGTTTCCCTTCACACCCCAGAGTCCAAACCTAAACAAACAGTCACATCTCCATCTCCCTTGTATAACCTTAACTTCACAACCTGCCCTTGCCCCTGCAGATCTGGTAATGGCAGTAAGTCAGCAGAGTCAAGCCATAAAACTTCTCTAGGGAGGTGAGTGAGGAGCACAGTCATTTCACTACGTGCCATTTGAGAGACAGCGGCTTGTTTCTGTTTTAGACATCCCCAGCTGAAGAATCATTTCCTGTTTAGACTACAGGATTTATTACTTAACTTGCTCATTTCTTGAGGGCTGTGGTGGTGGTGGGGTTGTGTAGCAGATGACAACTGATAAGTGAATCATCTATTTCTCTGGGAACTGTTGGTTAACAATTCCAGAAGGCTTTGATGGTTGGAATGTCCCCATTTTCCCCAGGTCCTGCTTTTCTGACTTCAGAGAGGGTGAATTCCTAGAAATTGTCAATTTTTGGAAATCAATCCACTTGACAGTCTTTGGGGTTTTTTGGGGGGGGACTGTCATATCACAGTTCATGCTTCAGTTGTAATGAACCCACATAACACCTCGGTTTTCTGTCCTTTAGCTGCCAAATGGTGCTGCACAGAGACCCTTCATGTGTCACACTCCCGTCACATCCAGATTTCAGCATATCACTTCCCAGGCTGAGGAAACAGTAGCAGACTTAGGTCATGATTGCAAATCCTTTATTCACCTGAACTGCATGTACACACAGGTAAATCTACACTCATGCAAGTGAAGGACTACAGGTAGTGTCTATACCATCAGGCTGCTAAATGGAGGGAAGCAGCTGGAGTAATTCATGGGAGCTATGGACTTGAATATGTTGTACATCGAAGTGCTTATGTGAGAAATGCATATCCCAAGCAGTGGGGAAGAATAATAGGAAGAGGCTTTATATTTAACTGGATAACTAAGTACTTAAAAGAGGTATTTAGGAATGAGGACATGTGAGGTTTAGATGAGCTTTTTGAAATCAAAGCCATCCCCTTTCTCCCTAAGGGCACTAGAGAACTGAGGAGCCTACGGTGATTCTTCTCCTATGAAAAATCATGTATTCTGCCTGTCAACAACTCTACCTTCAGCCCTCTGCTCTGTGCCAGTTTTGAGCATGACTGAGAGGTTTCTGTCAAAAGCAAATGGCATTTCAGTGGCTCAATGATTCTTCTATGGCTAGGGTGATCAATTGACCTGAGATAATTGAGATTTCCTTAGACTTCAGCGTGGCCCTGCTGTAGCGATGAACCTGCTTCTGCAAAGTGCTGAGTATCCTCAGTTCCCTGGAGTTTATGGAAAGAGCTGATGGCATTCAATACCTCATCAGGCTGTGCCTGTGTTCAGCACTGAAATTAATGGAGTTATTGAATTTATCAGCTTTAACAAAAATACATTACAGAGAAGTATCCCTTTGCAGGACATAATCTGGAAAAAAAGTCTAAATGAAAGCAAAGCACATTAAACCACAATGCTGTCAGCCTTTCACAACTGTACATCAGATTCATATGTATTGTACCACTGTTCTGAGATGTGAATAGAAGAGCTCAACAGCAGAACCAATATGCATCCTTTGGAGGCAAAGGACAGCAAAGTCCTTGGGGTCACCATGCCTGCTGTGAGGAACATGCTAGTCTCTTTCATCTTATCTCTTCCAGACTTCAGTGGTGCCACTCCATTCCAGGTGCAGCAGTGACCTTGAGTCTGCAGTGGGAGAAAGCTTTTATCAGGGCTGAAGTTTTTGTGGGGACGTGGCATTCATAAGGCAGCTAAACCACCAGGGACTACTGCAGGAGCAAACCTTCTGTCCTGAGTCAGATCCTAACCATTCCTGTACAGAGTTCCAGGTGCACTGAAAAACTCTTTATTCTGTAGGAACTGACCCCAGTGAGAGATGTCCTGGAGGGGAATTAATCCTCTGCAGGCTAGAGAGAGCTTGGCTTTTTTGGATTTTGAGCCCACTGTTCCTGTGAATATGAGGGAGGGAGGGAGGTAATGACGGGGTCAGTGGCCCCGGATTCCACCAGTGATTTTGTGGCTAATCAGGCTTTGTGAAGGTTTTAAATATGGCTAAAAACTAACCTGTTATGTTTTAAGAGAGATTTGTAGCCTTTTTCATCCCTGTCTTCTGAAATGAGAGTTTCTGGAGGCACACACTGTATATACAGCCTAAATGGTTGATGTTCTTAAAAAAAATTTTAAAAATCCAGCCTCCCGGCCCTTTTGAGCTACAAATGCATTTAAAATAGATATGTGGCATTTCTATTAACTTCTAAGAAATTCTAAGTTCTTGAAACATAAAGGAACCTGTAAACAGAACAAAAGTGTTAATAATGAGACCCACTCCCTCCTTCTGTTCTTCCCGTTTCATTTTAAAGTTGCATTACTCTTTTTCTCTTTGCATTTACTTGGACTAGTATATAATTTTCAAGCTCAAATAAAGTCAGTATGCCAAAAGAGAACATACAGAGCTATCAAATGCACTTTAGTAAGCAGAAGGGGATAAATGTGAATGATGTTTTTTTCCTCCATTGTTATATTTAAGTAAGGTGACTCCTGAAACATCATTTGTAGGAGATAACAGGCAATATAAAGTCTTCAGACAAAAGTGTTTGAGCAAATTAAAACATGTTCTTGTAGCAAAGTGTGCTTTTGTCTGAAATTTTCTCTTCTACTGTTATAAATAATACCTCTCAGTTTCAGCACTGTAAGAGATGAAAAAGAAAAACCAAACCCTCTCTATTTTTACAATGTCTTTATCTTGTTCCTTAGAATGAACTTTAAAACCACCTTATTCTGTAGCACAGGTCAGTCTGTACTTGTACATCAAAAGAGCCAACACATGACAACAGATTTCAAAAATCTGGAAAGCAGAAACAGAGCTATTTAATATGACTGAATTAGAAGTGAACAAAATTATTTATTTAGGAAAGTCCCATTTTGCTGTACAAACTGTAATAACAGCTTGTGTCAATCAGCCAATGTATTGCTTTTTTCTTTCTTTTTTTTTTTCTCATGTTTTATCTTGTGTTTCTTTCATCTTTAAATGAAAGAATCTCCTTTTTTTGTGAATTTCATTACAAAATTATTTTCATCCTAAAATGAAATTTTGGGGAATTTTTCAGTCAATTTTATGACCTATGGTAAATAAGTAGGGTTACACACTAGGTTTAAATATGGTAATAGGCACTCCATTTCATGTAGTTGTTACCATAATCACAAACAGTCTGGGAATGTAGAAGTTTAGATTCTCAGCAACCTACTGCAACACAGAAATAAGCCTGTGCTCATCAGGGAAATATTAGTGGGCAATTGGCTTGTGGACTGTTAGTCTGTAAAATAAGCAAACCATTAATCAGCCTTTCCATGGCTCCAGTGCTGAATCAGCTGAATGGTTCAAACAAAGCGACAGTCCTGCATGGGAATATTTAAAAATTACTTAGCAGGCTTGAGCCTTTGGTGGCTGTTGCTGCAAAGTGCCAGCTGTTGGACAGGGATCTGGACAACTTTCCAAAGACAAATGTCTTTAAAAAGTTGTGTGTATATAAAAATCCAAAGGTGACAGATCCAGCCAGGCTAGACAATGATCTTAAAGAATATGGCCTGATGTCTCCTGGCTGTGGTGAGAACATCTGCAGAGATACTTTCTCATATTTCTTCTTTCAGAGCAAAGCGAGCCCGTGTGAGGGCCAGGTTGCCATTTATAGACGTTTGCTCAACACTCAGAGGGCAAAGAGCTTGGATGACTACAGGGAAATGCCCTGTCAAAGCAGGACCCGGGAGATAGGGAGAAGGGGAAAAAAAAAGGAAAACTGCATCTAAGGGGGATCCCAATGGATAGAGAAGGCAGCTGCATGTTTCTCTGGAGTACAGGGGGCAAACAGAGTACATATACCCTTGGTCATGGGGTAAGAGGGGACACAGCAGCACCACGTGGGCTCAAGCACCGTCTCAGAGGCTGCTCCTGGCCCAGAAACCCCAGCCTGATGCTCATTAAGACATGTGTTCCCGCAACAAAACCCACAGCGAGTGCAAGGGACTTGTATCCCTGTGTGGTAGCTAGCATTTTCCATATACAAAGGAATAATTAGGGTTTAACTAAAAATGATAAACTTCGAGACATCTCTTTTTGTAGTTGAATCTGTAGAACGTTAATTATCAATAAAGAATAGGCTTTACAAGGCCATCTGGGAAAACAAAATGTTTCTCATTTCTAGTAGATCCTAAGGGACTCCTCCAGAACTTTGGGGACTTTACAAATCAGAGCGTAAAGCAGATGGGTAAGTATGTGTCCTTTGTTTTGTTTGCTGAATGTCACCACAACCTCCAACATAAAAATCAGAACCAGCATGTACATGAGTAGCAGTAGTACACAGAGAAACCAAAAAAAGAGCTCGTGTCAGAAATTCCTGCCTGAAGAACAGACTGTCACATGAATAACAACAACATAGTGTTATTATAGCATAGCTGTGCTTTTTAAAGGGCTGCTATAAAATTCTAACATCAATCTTCCTTCATTCTATGTGTGTACATACAGAAATTAACAAAGTAACAGGAAGTTGTTCCCATCACAACATTTTATGGTGTATTCAGATCTTGGACTTGAGGATTGAGTAATATGCATCTTGGGGTTTTTCCAAGTCTGCACATAAGCTGAGATTTTGCTCTCTGTTCTTTTTTTTTAAGATGCATTGTTCTCATTTCTTTTTACAACGGAGATGCTACTTTATGGTATCTGTAACTGGTCCAAAATTAAGCTTCATAGACTGGCATGCAACATTCTCGTCTTCACTGACACTTCTCAGTGAGAATTTTGCTCAATCTGCTACTGCATTTGGGAGAGGGAGATTTTACCCAGTCAGCTCTGAGGTATCAGCCATTTTATTCTGTATAGCTGGTGCTAGAATTGTCATGAAGTTTTAAGTCGTGAAGTCTGGTGTCGGAAGTTGGTGAAGTATGTCACGCACTTGAGTCCTAGCAAGATGTCAAGGGTGGCATTTGCTGCTTACCAGTGGTAATTATTCTGTGTGAAAACTGGTGATCTGGCAAAAGTGGTGAAACAAATTGCCTTAGCACTTTATTGGGTAGGTAGGAGTTAACAGGGACTCTTGGCAACAAGTAGAAAATAAGGTAAGCTAGTGATTCTTTGAAAGGTGCATGCATTTTAGTGCACTGTCAGCTATTTCCTCTACATTTCTTTGCCCAAATTCTCCATTAGTGTATATTGTTATGGAAACTTCACAGTATAAATGAAGGTGCCTTGGTTTATATCAGCTAGAATCTGAAGTCTGATATGCTCACCAGCAACTTCTGCTAATGCAGAAGTACCTAAGAAGCCCACGTGGAAAAAACATTACTGATGCATTAAAAAATAAACCAATCCTCAAATTGAAGAACAGGTCATTTATTAGGTTGTTTAATGCATTTTTGGCCCATGCATTTGATTAAAAATCACTGGCTATGTCACAGCTGCCTGCTAGGGATGCCACAGGCAGCTGTGCATCCCTCAGCCCCATGTGCTGTGGGCAGCAAGGGTTGGAGTATGCTGTGGCCTCTCTGTGGGATGCGAGCCTGGGGCTGGGTGGCTGTCACCCCCACCTCCGTGTCAGGGTAGGGGAGCACCCACAACAGCACCTGGATGCACAGTCAAGACCATCCTTGGGTTTGCAAGTCTGCAGTCCAGACACATAATTGTCATCTTCCAAACTGCAGTAATAGCATGAGTGCTATATGCAAACTCATGCCTGGAGTTTGTGTAGCTATATCACTAGTATATGTGTGTCTGAGAAATCCATACTTGCATCTTTTCCTATGGTCATACCTGCTTACTGATCATTTCTATTCCCTTCATCTGGTGAAGATGTCTCTGTAAAGCTAACCGTTTTGAAGTACAGTTGACAGAGATGTATAAAGCTGCAGTTCATGCTGATCTCAGTTCCGCATTCCTGGGTTTTCAGATCATATACAAAGAGCTGTATGGAAATAGTCATTGTTGTAGTGAAGAACAGCTGAAGCAATTCAAAATTCAGTTCCTAAGGACCCACAGAATTACGGTCTCACACGGGTTAACCCTGTGCTTTATTTAAGTTATTTAGAAATTCAGATGCTAAGCAGATGTGCTCGTAAAAAAAAAAAAAAAAAAAAAAAAAAAAAAATAAAATAAAAAAACCCTCAGCAATTTCCTATGAGAGCTGAGAAACTCACACAACAAACATAATCTTCCCGAAGAGTTACTGAAAGACCATTTTTGTACTATGTCCTGTACTTGTCTCCCCATGACTTGTACTGTGACCTATGTCATGAAAACAGAGGCAGGCTGCTGTCAGATGTCCATGAGAACATCGGGAAGGAGATGAATGCACTAAGACAAACCCAACCTCACTGAGAATTTTTGAGGTGAAGCTTGCATTGATCTTTAGCTTAGTACATGTAGTCTCTCCGTGGGAGCAAACTGGCTGTCCCCAGCCGCCTTCTTGTGTTTTAAGTCTGTGAGACAGATCATCTGCCTAAGCACCCCTCAGCTCCATGCACTCATCTGCCTCTGCAGTTCCCACCGGCTGCTGTGGGGAGAGCACAGGGGAAGAAGCACTGATGCCAGCTATTCCTGCCCCTCCACCCACAATGCCTTTGGGGATAGATGAGAAAATAGCCACATGTTTTTGTAGTGAGGCTCTTCCCCACAAGTGTTTGCCCACAGCCACCTCTGAGGGGATATTTGATCCTCTTGTGGCAATCTGGGCCTGCCCACCACGTCAAGTCCCTGCTCAAGTGCGCATCCTGAGCAAGCACTGCTAAATACAGTAGTGTCATCTCCAGTTCTTTAACAAAGAGATTGATCTCCCATCTTCACATCAAGTACTTCACTCTGCAAGTACCTAAGTTTATCCACACGGAAGCTGGAATGTGAACACCAGAACCATGCAATAGAAAGTAATATAACTACTGTGTACTGCAGAAAAAAATTCTTATGGCACCTAGGAATCCAGTCCTTGCCACTTAATCAGACTCCATAATTATCATTGTAAGTGTTCCCAAGAGCATGAGATTGCAAGATTAAACCACTGCTTTTGAAATATCATAGCCCTAAGCACAACGAGGCCAAGCTGAGGAAAATGCTGCTGGCATCAGTTTACCTTAATCAGAGTTTCACATTGTAATCTTTATACCATATGATTGGACTAAAAGTCAAAATCAGTTCTCAGAAGTGCAAACAGGAAGATTTGTAGCTAGCCAAGCATTTCGTTATCTCCATTTTAAAATTAAATATCTAGTTTATTAGTTGGAAAACTACAGTATTTTGAAATTATTTTTGTGTCATTATGAGCAATAAGCCTGTGGAATCATGTCCATCAGATATATGAGTTCATCACATTCAGATGTGTGATACAAAGGGAGAAGATGATCTGGTTCATGTGTTCCATCATTCCAAAACTTTTTTTGATCCAAGACTTATTTTTATTGCCACTTCTTGGCCCAGAGCAGCTGAAATCACACGTGGTTTGCCTTGAATAACAGAATTATTAATAAATAGTCACTGATTTCTCTGATTTGCATGCTCATAGATGTGTTATCTGAAGAAGCCAACATCTATCTACAACAGTACATGCCAGAGCAGAGTGCGAGGGTGGCTGAAGAAGAGTGTGACATGCTCTTCTTTAAACCCAGCGACCTTCAGATAACCTTTCTTTGACAAAAGGGATTTTGCAGTTCGTGTGGCTGCTGCTGCTGACAATCAGTTAAGCCCCCAAATAGATCTTGTCTAAACCTCTACATCCTTTGTCTGGTGAGATTATTTTCTGTTGCCAGTTTACACACAAAAGGACTCTCTGAAGAGGCGCAGTGTCAGTGGTTTCAAGAAAGAATAAGAGAGAAACCGAGACACATTCAGAGCTTTAAAAATGGCTCTCCCTAATGGGACAGAAAACAAGTTTCCAAAGATAGAAGAACCATTGCATTTCCTTGCACTATTACTCAGTATGGTCATATTTCCAAACTAAACAGATTACATTTACAGCATGATAAAATACATTTAGAAAAAAACTGTGTCAAGTACCACATAGCTCTGAACTCAGAGGGTTTCCCAGCAGGGACACTGAGCCACACTGAATTAAGGCTAAATTGCTGCATTACTCCTCTGCCTCTGTCTGACAGAGCAAGTTCAGGCATTCTGTCCTAACCCTCAGCTTCCCACAGCCACCCTCTACCTCTCCAGTCCCTGTCTTCTGTCACCACAATCAGAGACAGTCCAACAAATTCCTATGATGTTCCTCGACGAGCATCCAAATGGCACAGGTTACAGCAGGCTGTTGATGGCATTTGGGAGAAAGGTCTTTAGAAATACAGGGAAAAAAAGCTGGAGGAGCAGCAAATTGTCTTCTTTTTCCAATAACCTTGTAAACACTCTTTTTGTTTGGAAAATCTTGGAAACTGGCTGTTTGGTTCGGCTCACTTCAACAGCGAGTTTATCTCATCTTGTTCTCCTAATCCACTCCAAGGGCCAAATCCACAGAAAGAAATGATAAAACCCTCACTTATTTCAACAGTGACCAATTGTTTCACACAAGTAAATAGAATTGTTTGTAAGGACAGCTTAAACATTTTAAATGGGAAACAGAGCACTTACTGTCCCATAGAGTATGCACAGAGGTGCTCTTCAGGGCAGGGAGACTGGCCAGGAACTTTTGTCTCTTAAAAACTGTTGGAAAAGAAATCTGCCCATTGCTTGACTCTTGCTTCCAGAATTGAACTGAGTTGAATGTTTCTACGGATGGTAGATGTTATGGAAAATATTTTAGAAATCTACTGCAGAGGTCACACTGTAATATGACACAATGAAAACCACACTCATTTACAGCTTCACACATGTAGGTGCAACTTTGTTTAAAAAAAGCTTCAGGAAGGCCCAAGAACAAGTTTGTATTTTTTTAACTGAAGGTGGCTGAAGTAGACAGTGAAATGTATGATTAAGACAGTAAACATTTTATTTGTGGTCCTAGCTAAATTTTTGCATTTACACATACATTTCTAACCTAATGGAGTAGCAGAATACTTTGTTGTTAAATACTTGCTGTCCATTTGGTAAGTCATATAGAAGAAGTTCTCCTCTTTGCATTTGTATTTCTAATAAATTTTCTACATTCATCGTTTATTTTTTCTCCCCCTACTTTATCTTCTCCCTTAGTTTTTTCTCTCTGATCAGCCTTCCAACCGACTCTTGCAGCTGTAGATTTCCCTCAACACTTTTCTCTCTGTTGCGCAGTCATTGTTTCATTAATTTACTTTTTTCTCTTTTTAGTCCTCTCATTCTAGTTTTAACTGTTATTTTTTAACTCCATGAGCCACAATCTCCTTTGTTCTTCTTTTTCTTCTCTCACCATACCTTCATTTTATCCCCTCCCAACTTTCCTGTAATTAGGAGTTGAAAGATAAGCATTACAGGCCCACATTTAGGACCAGAGGTCCTGGGACTTTACATCAAAATTTTGCTTCACATTCTTAAACTCCTACCACTGTCATTGCCGAAAGTCTTGAAAGTAGTGCTGTAATTAGCGCACAGTTTTAATGGATGCAACTAGTCTAATTGATGTAACAATGTTTGCCTGAACTTGTGGAAAGTCTGAAATACTAGTCCAGAAGATTTTATTTTGCTCCATGTCTTGCATCCCCTCTGCCCTGCAGGAAGGGGAGGACAAATAATGCTGTTTTTTCTCACAGATGTGTGGAAAACTTTTGCTTTTACATAAGTCTGGCTGGGTAACAGATGAGTGCCGCTGTCTTGGTATATGTGGGGCCTCACCTATACTGTCTGATGCCAGGATTGCCTTACTTCCATCCTGTCCATCTTTGTACCCTGCAGATCACACACACAGGCAGACTCTTCCCTACCTTGCTTTCTCTAAGTCCCCTGTCACAGAGACACAGACACACACACGCCTGCTCTCAGAAGACGGCTGTACTTTATACCAGAGACAAGATCCAGGAGGCAGGCAGAAAATTCATATCAGAGGAAGGTGGTCAGAGATAGTTTTTGGCGTGAGTGCAAGAGAGGTGCTTAAACACCCATGTGTTAATAGATACTTAGTAGACAGTAGATGGTGCTCCAGCATAACTGGCACTGTTACCAAGTGTTGTTGTGGCAGCTTTTCTCGACCACTACATTTTCTTAGCTCCCAGGAGATGTAGCAGTACAGGCCCTGCATGAGTTTGTGAAAAAGATAAAAGGAGCAGTGAGACCATCTCTTTGGAGGCCACAAGTTGTGATAGGATGGAAGATTAGGCTTGGCTGGGAGACTGGGACATAGCCACAGCTGCCAGTGGCAGGATCACTGGGGAACTTTTTCTGTGGGTCACTGCCTTAGCACATGGGAGAGACAACTGCTGCCCTGTATCCTTTTCCCCAGCCGTGGGTTTTTGGGTCTACTTAGTCCTAGCTGCCCCAGTTCACCAGCCGATTATAAGGTTGGAGCTCATGTACACCTCTGTGTATTGTGACAGTTATTTGTGCTTCTGCAACTTATTTTATTCTGATGAATTAGGGAGTTAGCAGACTCATTTTTTCCTATATATAGACTTGGCTAGTTGTGCTCTGTGTACTGAAAGCAGTGTGGTGACATGTCAGCCAGGATGCTTCATCATGATGTAATTAGTGCACATACCAGCCCTTCAGACCAGCAGCCAGCTGTGGCTCATTAGGATCTTGGCTGCAGGCTGCATTTCATTTATGAGCAATGTTCTACCCTTCATATCTGATCAGCACATCCTTGTGAAAATAAACCTCAGTGGCACATCCAGGCATCACACGTGGGGTTCTTGGACCAGCCAGCAACACCAGCCAAATGTCCTGGTATGGGTGCACAGGCCCTGTCCTCTCAGTGGTGTGAGGCTCAGAGACACCCCCTGAAAAATAAGCTTTCCACTGATGCTCCTGTCAGCACCACTGGGCTGTATCTCCCACAGTTATTTTCTTGTGAGGGAGCAGAGTATTGATCCTTTTGTCCTAACGCCTTTTCTATGCCAATGCCCACCCTGACGGAGCTAGAAAAGCCTGTGTCCCGCTCTTCACCCACACCTGCTAAGTGTGACCTCCACCCCGGCAGCTGCGGAGAGACAAAGTGCAGTTTGCAGTGATTCCCCGCAGCCACCACCTTACAGAAGACCCCAGCGAAGGGCAGAGCAAGGGAAAGCCCACGGTTTCTGGTTTTCTAACCTGCCTGCTTTCTCTGTGAGTGGCTGTACGGGAACTGGAGGCCACATTGTCTTAAACCCTGCCCTAAACTCTCTGTAGATCACTCAGCACCAGGCACAACTGCTGGCAATCCCAACCTGCAGAGCTGGGACAATGGCTTCCTTAGGCAAGGGTACGCAAAATGGTGCATCTTTCCTAAACTGCTCCGACTGCAGGACTGCCAGGTGCTTTCTGTGGGATCTGCGTGCAAGGGGATTTCCTGCGTGGCTGTGGCTCTGTAACTGCACTCTGAAGGTTCAAAGAGAATTTGACTTTTGCTGGAATTTCTCCAGCTGAGCTCAGTAATTGAGATGTTCCTTTGGCTGCAGTGGGGCACACTGTAGAGTATCATTAGGTTTATTCTTGTGTCGGAAATATAGGAAATTGAGCTGTTTAGGCAAACAGCCAGTGCTAACAAATATCAGCATATGTTGCAGATAAAGCCAGGCAATCAAGTTGCTTCCTTCTAGGGGAATAACAGAAATATCTATGAAACTAACCCTATGCCTTTAATGGACTTTTAAAAATTATTCCCTCAAGCTACATATGGGCAACTTTGAATCCATTGTTAACATCTTTAGAGTGTGTTTGGTTTCCTGGTACAGGAAGTAATAACAGTAAAGCAAACAAATGCCTTAATTAAATCAGCACGTGAGAAGAGGCAAGGGTAACTTCACAATATTACATTCAATGGCACTAGTAATATTAATGAAGCAATAGTCACTAATAAGTACTTTTTAGATGTGGCAACAACACGTACATAATCAGCCAAGGTTTCTACTAGAAAAAAACACACTAAAAGGTAACACTTCAAAGTTTCCCCGGGTGTACAGGGTGCAGAGTGCCAGATGTCTTAGTCAAATAGCATCTTGGTAAAGGGACAAGGACATAAAAGGAATTCCTGCTCTGTGTGAGAAAGTGTAAAAGAAAAGGCGTGAGGGGTTTCCTGAGAAGTGAATTCCTGACTGCTATGCATAGCTGTACTGTGCTACTCCCCATCCATAGGAGCATGAAGAAGGGACCAAGGGATAACATGCTTATGTGGGTATGTTGTACTGTATATTATACCTTAATATATACTGTATGTATGGTGCCATACATAAAGATTCAGTGACCTTGGCCCAAGGAAAGTGGGAAGTACTTCTTTCTGACTCAGCACTTTCTCAATCATAAGCCATCCATCAGTTTATGACCACAGCTAAGAAACACGCTGCAAAATACCCAAGCAAAATGAGATGAAAATCAGGCTTATGAAAGAAAGAGACTGCCATCCTACATGACATTTGCTTAGGCTATGACCTTCAGCAGAGCACCTTGGTTCCTGTGCTGGGCTTGTTTCACAAGCTGTTTCTGCTGTTGCCATACTTGTTCCTACACAAACGACTGCAACAACATAAAACCACGTTTCTTTTCATGGTGCTGTGTAGATATGCCACTTACTCTGTTTTTTTCATAGCTGGTTGTCAGGAGCTTAGGAAAACAGTGATTTGTGGGAACATAACCTAAAAATGTAGCAGCAGCATCGAAAATGAGATCTCGATGGGAAGCTGCACAGCAGCTGGCACTTCCTCTCCCTCCCTGCATGCACAGGAGGACGTGGAGCTTCGCCTCCTTGGGCAGCAATAGCCATGGTTCCCTCAACTGCCACCCTCCACCTGCCCCTGCCGGCTTACAACATTACAAGTCTGCTTTAGGCTAAAAACATCACAGGCAAAACCTGAAGTTTTTACTGGCTGTAGTGCTTGCTTCACAATGCAAGGGCAGCAGAATTGTTTAAAGGAATTTGAACTCTGAACTCTTCCTTTGCTATGAAGGAAAGCAGAAAGTATTGGAAAATAAGTGAATCTTTCTAATGGTAAATCTCTGTGTGGTTTTTGAATTAATGAGAAGTATAACAAATATGTTGGAGGAAAAGCTAGAGCTAGCTCTATTTCCACATTTTTTTGGATACTCTTCTCTGTTGCAATTAAGCGTCACGTGTCAGGCTGAAAGAATATTTACTCTCATTGGTTTTTATCTCCAATGGAAACTGGGCCTGGAGAACCATATCGGTAAATCAAAAATACATCACACTATATTTACACATACAGTCTGTATTTCTCCCATAGCAGTCTGAAAAGTTCAGCAAAATCTTTTTGTTGTTGTTGTTGTTGTCCCTGCATGTTAGAAGATCAAAAAGATCTGATAAAATGCAGACGCAGGCAATTTTGTTTTAATCCAGACCACATGAGCCACTAGCAGACAACACATAACTATTTGGAAATGTATGATTTGTAAGCAGCTTTAGAGACAACGTATACCAGATTGTACTATATGGCTGTCCATTTTCCTCTTACTAAATGACACAGTTCTGAACTCGTCCTCTCTACTTAAACTGGGAATTATAGTGTGTACTTGTATTGCCTCAGTGGTTGGAGCAGCATTGAAGGAAAAAGGCCAGATCATGCATTGCTCATTTCATTTTCTTCCTTCAATAGAATTTCGCTCTGACTTTTTATCTCTTGAAATACTTTAAAAGAGTTTAGTTTTTATATAATGTATTCCTCTTTAAAAAGACAATTGATGAATACTAAAGACAAAAAAAAGTCAGATGAAGCAGGAAATCTTATTTCAAAATATGAAGTAAAAGCTTTAGGTTTTTTTATACAGTCAGGTGGAGATGCTGCCATTGCAGAAGTACTGTCAGCAAGAATATCACAATTTGGGGAAATGCTATGACTGTTGCCACTTTGATTTCTTTTTTTTCCCTAATACAAGATTAGTCAGTGTTTTGCTGCTGTTCTTTTTTTACCTTAAAAGAAGGTTTAGGTCAAATTTTCAGATGTAGACTTTGCACATGGAGTATTTCAGGCCTGGATACAGGTCAGAAATACTGTCACAGGAATTTACTCCCTGCGCGTGTGTGTCCTTGTGCATATGTGAGTTGGTGGGAGCTGCATTATATGGCTAGCTATTGGCTTCAGGGTTGTAACGCAAGGCTTTACTTCTGTGCTGAATAAATTGATTAGTAGCAGTACTCGCGTCCTCCATTGGGTGAAATGAGAGCAAAATACTCCTCCAAAGCAGAGCTGGATCATTTCAAGCAGAGCACACGCTACAGTATATCTCTTCTGTTCCTTCACACTGATGATATAGAAATGCAAGAAGAATAATAGCTGTTAGAATACAATTGGGGGAGGGGGGGGGAGCTGAAAAAACAGGTGTCATGTCCATACGAACAAGTGCTAGGAGCTTTATTTTGGCCAGCAGGCAAAGAGATTCCCAGAGCTGCCATATAGATATGAAGGAAAAGGAAATGGAAAGGGGAAAGTCCTGATCACATTTACACCATTCAGCTTCACTGGACTTGTTTTAATGTACATTGATAGAAGCAAAAGCTGCATCTCTCCCTCTGTAGATATGCAAGACAAAATATGCCTGTTAGAGCCTTTGCCAGACTGTAAGGTTTTTTTAGCTCAGAGCAGAGGAAGAAATCCATGCCCTTAGATTTGAAGGTCCCCCAGCAGTGGGTAACAAGGAACACACCGCTGGAGAATACAGAACACATTTTTCAGTCATTCCACACTCCCACCTCAAAATATTCTTAAAGAGAGTTTAAAGTAATCATCAGAATACAAAGAGCTGCCAAAATGGCCAAAGGTGGCCAAAGGTGGACATGCTGTAATGTGACAAACCAGGCACTTATTTAGGCCACTGAAGATTGGGGTCGTTCACCACTTTATTGCTGTGTGTGTCTATCCCACACAAAGCAGAAACCTTGAGCTCATGTGGTATGTCCATATGACACAGTACAAGGTCTTGTAGAAATGCTCACTCAGGATTACAGGAAATATGGAAGGATGTTGTGTATCTGGTGGTATGCTGTAATCGCTTGGATTGATGTCACCACTGTGAGGACTCACATAAAATGTTCTTGGCAACAGCACAGCAAAACTGATCTGACTGGTACATAGGGGATGGGAACTCGCTCTGTGCCTTTTCTGCCCTTCCACCGAGACCATCAGTTTCCTTCCCATGAATGCCTCCGTTACTAGCCATTCCTTATCTATTGCACCTGATACCTGCCAAAAGCTTTGCACTTGAATCACAACACTGCTGAGGTCTGGCAGAGCCTTCTATGCTGAGGGGAGGCATGAAACGGGTGCTCATGGTGCACCATCAAGCTGGTGCATTTTTGTTCTTTCACCAGAAGCTCTGCTTTAATTTTGAGTGACAATAAGAGTAGTTCATTTCTTCCTGCAGAACAAACGAGCATTTCTTCAGAGAGCCAGCACAACAGTGCTCCGTGTGTTGGCCGGCGGGAAGTGTTGAGCAGCAAGGCAAGTTCAGCTCTCTCGCAGGGCTGGAGTGCGTCATCCCCCATGACGCACGCTTCCTCTGGCGCCCACTCCACCTCGGAGCATCCTTTCAGAAAGGCTGTGTGAACTCCACCAACACAGGCAGGGGGCTGCCAAAAAAAGCCACAAACTTCTCACTTTGGGACAGAAACAGCATCTGCTGAGTATTTTCTTGATTCTGAACACTGCAAGGTCTGCAGTTTTTCAACAACTGTTTTATTAGAGGAGGGGAAAAGTCTTCAAATCTTTTGGGAAATCTCTGGACAACTATTTCCATTAATATTTTCTGAGGAAGGCTTGAACCCCTCATTGACTAGGATAACATTCCCATAGTGTGTTCCAACTTCTGCAAAAGCCATTAATACAGACTTCTTTGAGCAGCACAGCTCTATTGGCTAGAATACAGCATCTGCCATGCAGAGTATCTAACTGGCTCCATACAGCTTGAATGTGTCACAGAAGATTTGGAAGGGGACCGAATTCTTTTACCATGCTTCACTTCACCTTTAGATATGAGATCAATGTGGGATTTGTTTAAAGATAGAAGTCTCCTTTCTTATCTCACATTTCTGCAAGTACCTCAAATGTTATAAAGCAAGCAAAACTAAAACTCAGAAGAATGTGTTGCATGCCCTGTATTACCCACAGCAAAACAGCAAATGGACAACATGCAATTGGAGCTTAGTCACTGTCTTTCAAGTACACAGGGTAGTATAGAGGCAGTAGGTAGGCTTTCAAGTACTGCAGCCAGGTTTTCCTGAATGAGGTGTAATTTGGTGGTAAAGACTCTCAAGGTATCACAGATACCTACAAAAAATCATCCAGACACTGAGGTATCCAAAATGAGGGGCTACTTTTAAAAAATCTGAATGTGCTTTGTCTATTTTTGAAGTTATAATGGTATCTGAAGTGAAAAGGGAAAGCGATGATGGAGCCTCTCTGATCACCTCCACACCCTCACATATTAGCAAGACAGGAAAGGCAGTAGAATAACACACAAGGGAGCTCTGGGACCATATGAGCAACTGCTATTCTCAGTGGGCCTTGTCAGAGGGAAGTGAACAAAAATATACATGTTTCTATTTATAGACATACTATGAATGCTGCAATTGTTAAGAACTTTCTCTTATGAAAACAAATAATTGCCTTTGAAAATATTTTGTGTTACCTTAGGAACATCAGTTGTTTCTGAAATTCAGTACCAATTTATTGGATTCCCAAAAGCCTCCAGAGGAAGTAAGCCTGATATAAACTTACTAAGCAGTATTACAAAGAGCTTTGGTCTGGAGCTTCTTCATGGCAGTGCCCCTCACCTGTGATTCACATTAGTGAATCTAATGCTGCAATACACAATTTAACAGTGGCAGTTCACAAAAAGGCATCACTTAGTTGACCCCACTAAATCTACTCATCATATCTTGGCTATTGAATGTATTACAGAGAGGCAGCACACCCTTCAGTTTCCAGATAATGGAATCTGCCTGCTATCTACATATGGAGATACGGTACCTCAAAAGTAATTTTTGGTGCTTTTAACACTGTTCTTGTATTTGTTCTTAAACTCTGCAAACTGGTGCTGAATGTGCCATGGAATACATGCAGTCTACCTATGTAACTTCATTCATTTCACTTGTGTATACCTATAATCATGTATGTTTTATTTAAACCAATTAGTGTGATGAAACTCATTAAAAAGAAATGAAACTGTTGTCTACCAGCTTGCTTACTTTTCTAATCCAAACCCAGTAATGAGAAAGAGACAAATTCAGATCAGATATAGTTTTCAAAGAGGTTTCCAGGTCAGATTTAAGAGCAACAGAAAACAAAAATATAAACAATAATGGCATAAATGGTATTCATTTTGCTTGTTTCTTAATGATAAGATCAGATTCAGTTTGGATTTCACATGTGTAAAACCAGAAAAATTTTATTAAAGTCAAAATACCAGAAGCATTTTATTGTTCTTTCATCAGTTATGCTTTAGAGTTTAACTGTTTCTTATATGTACAAAGCAGCTTGCACATTATCAGTAAGTGCTTGCTTTGCACAAGCAATTAGGATGATGTCTGGAGGTGCTCTTAAAGGCCACACTCACACACTCAGCTTTTGGAGAAATTCATTTAGCTCATTAATGTCAGTGTGTTGAAATCTATGAAACAATGAACTGTATATTCTGTATTCTCCAGCAGTCCGCAAACAGATTGCATTTCCATAAAGGAATTATGCGTGGTGATTAAGCCTTCTACAAGTTACACTTTCAGGAGCAGTAGTTTTTCAATTTCAGAGTAATGTAATCTGTGATCAGCACTGTACTCACTTCAGAAAGCCTTGTTTCTTTCTGTTGTCCATCTCTGATTAGTTTCTGGCTGGGACTGCTGACAATGTAATGACACATGCCCCCCTACATTAATTAACATGGAGTTTATGCTTGTGAAATCTTTTCTACCCTCTTGGGACAGGGAGGTGCAAGCAGCAAACCATGAAATCTTCCAGCACGGTTTCATGGAGCATTCCCCTGAAAGGCTGTAATTCCAGAAGAGTGCCAGGCTGTGTGAAGAATTGGGGTCTGTTCAAATATAGCCTGAATATTCGGTCCCAGTTTTAATTAAATCCTTCTGTCTCCACTCTGAACTATTTGGCTCATAGGTGATCTTGGTTTTCTGCTCTTCTAAACTTCTACAAATGAGCTTGATAGGTGCTGCAACAGGCACAAGTGGACACAAGACCAGTGGACACGAGTGGACGTAAGACCACCTGAGTATATGAGAAACTTGCCAAGAAAGGAACAGGTAGGAGGTGAAGCTGTGGCTCGGTTACCCCGAAGAACACAGCCAAGACCAGTAATATGCCCTGTGAGCCATCACTGACGATCTCTAAGGGGGATTTGGGGAGCTGTTTACACTGATGCTTTCCCTGCCCTTTCTCTCTTTTTCTCTTTTGAGAGGCAAACCACTGAACTTCAGCACCTAAGTCCTCATTGCCTTCTGGGGCAACCTCTTTCCACATATTAGGCTCTGAATGAAATGAAGGCATGGGCAAAAAAGGTAATGTTTGCATCACATTGCTACACCTACACGTTGAGGAACCAAATTAGAAGAGATGACAGAACAGGGTATGAGTGGGCTGTTGTTGGGACTTCCACATGTGCTGTCTACAAGGCAAGATCAGACCTTTAAAATGAAATATGGACAGGAACAGCTTAGATATGAGTGATCAGGGAGACAAAATGAACTACAGGTCCAGCAATATGAATAGTATGTTAATATCAACTGCCAGAATGAATGAGAGGAAGCAAAGCCTCAGAAAAACATCAGGAGTTTTAACCAATCCATGCTAAATGCAATCTGATAGCTGGGTATTGAGGAAGCCATGTCAGACAGAGACACCGAAATGGAGGGATGATTTCAAGGGCTATGAATTAGGGGAAAAGAGAATACTTGTGAGTCACCAATTGACTCTCACTAGTTAATCATATAAGCAGAAAAATCAATTCAAATGAAGAAGGAAGGGGAAGTGTATGGATGTTAATGGGAAAAAATATTAAAGGACAGTCCAGAACATAGAAGTAGGGATACTTTATAGTTAGTTTACAGCAGAAATAAGAAAAGCCAGGAGAAGACATCAGCTTAGAGTGAAAACTGTGGTGGAAAATCCCAGTGCTCCCCATCACATCCACTTGGACAGATCATATTATAAAGTCCGCAAAACCCCCACTCATCTTCCTGCCCCAATTCTCTTGTCCCATTTTGCCAAAATACTGCAAGTTTTGTTTGCTGGCAGCCTTATAGTGTTTGGTAGACGTGGATTTTTTTCAGCATACTCACTGGTGGCTAAAAACTCTTGAGGTTTGTTGGTATCAGTGGAAAAACTCTTATCAATGGAGTGGGGACAGTTCTGTCAACATGGAGGAGTGTCACAAGTTCCAGCTCATACATGTCTGTCTCATTATCACAGAAACACCTAACTAAACTGTATTACTGGATTTTTCAAATTTATCTGGCATGAAGAATATAAAGCAATAAAACCTTACTGTCCTAGTTAGACTAACAGAACCATGAAGACCTTGGTGTGAGGTTTTCAGGGACAGATGATAAACTCATGTGGCTAGTGGGTCCCTGTCAGCTCCTAATATAGATCCATGGTCTCTAAGAGAACCACTCAAAGCCTGTGGAAATCAAGATGAGTCTTTCTTCTGGCTTCAACTCAGTCCTTGGTTTCATTGATATAAATGCAGCAGCTGGAAAGCATATGGAAACTCCTATAAATTTTTAAGATTTGCAAGCTAGCTCACAAGAAAACCAGGTGATTTATATTGTACACTGAAATACTCTGTGCTGATTTGTAAACACAAAACAGTCAAGGCTGCATATGTGTCACTGCTTAACAGGGAAATGATTAAAAATGGGCTGCAGCGTTTGCTGAACTCTGTTACTGAAGAGTTCGTGCTTTCATTTCTCAGCAGGTCCTGCATTCATGGGAAGAAGTTCTTCTAAACAGGAACGTATTCTTTCTCACATAATTATGGTGACAGTGAAGTACATTTGTTTAGTTTTGTTTGCTTCTGAAAGCTGTCCTACACACTTCAATATTAATGTTCTAAATATTGCCACTTCTTCTAGTCTTTCATAAGGTGTTAGCAAAATGTTCATTCCTAAATTACAAGTTATGCATATCAGCTGGTACGTTAGCATTGACAAATTAGCTTCCAGCTCACACCATACAAGAAGCTGTATGTTCCAGTTCCCACCAACTTAGAAATAAGCGGTGTGCCTATTAAAGGACAAAAAGCCCTCCACCTCTTTTGAGATTCTTCTCTTCACCATAATGGTGAGCATTTACATCTGTTGCCTTGTGGGAAAGCTGTTATACCTCACACAGTACATATCTTGCAGTTCTTACAGTGCCACCTTTACAAAAAATGAAATACTGTCTTATTGAATCTACAGCAGTTGAACATTGTACTTTTGTTATGTTGATCTCTGTTTCAGTGTGGTGATGCATTTCACACGAAAGTTTCAGTATTGGCCTTTAATTGGCCTTAATGGCCTTTGATACAGACAGTTTCTGGAAAGACGGAGTAATGAGAAGGAGGCAGCCTTCACAGCCTCCATTCACAATACCAACTAACAACAGGGAGACTGGAGTAGTTTAGACTGGAAGTGTGTTTTTGTGCTGAAATGTCCCTGGAATACTTGCAAGGCCTTACTGTCCTGAAAAGCTCTTAACAAGCAGAGCCACTGTAAGAGGCTGATGTTAAAGTGTGGAGTATTTCTTGAGCTCGATTTAGCTGAAATTTGTCTGACACATCTGTGAACTGACTGGTCTTTACTCCAACTCTTCCTGCATTGATCTTCACTGATGTCCTCCAAGCTCCCAGATTCTTTTTCTAACTATGCCTTAAGGCACCATATCAACTCCATCTCCCATTCTTAATGCTTATTCCTTTTCCTGAATGTTTATATTGCAAATCTTTCCACATAGCCCTTCCCTGCCAAGCCCCTTCCTTCCTTTCATTATCCAAAGCACTTCAGAAGGCCTTCAGACTCTGGCACCTGTAAGGATAATTTTGCAGAAAACAGAATTCTTATTCACTTCAAGCTCGTTCCTCCAGAAGACTTATAAAGAAGCAAAATTAAGTACAAAATGAATTAAATGTTGATACTTGGTTAATAGAGGTACAATGGTGAGATACTGAATGAAGAGAGGTGTAAAAGTAAAATTGAATCTTAAATTGCAGGATATTAAACTTTTCCAAAATATTTTGGCAAGATGCTTCCAGTCCATTTGAGGACTGACAAATGGTGACTGAAAAAAGGTAGATTTTTTTATTAGAAAGTAGGACACTCAGTCTTTTTACCTCCAAATGTAAAATAACTATATCTCACCTGAAATACAACTATATCTTATAACAAGCCTGCTTAAATCAAAATAATCACCATTTCATGAAACAGAAGACTGAAACTCAGGCTGACGATTGTCCTGCGGCTTTCAGACTTGCCCTTATGCTGATAATGTAAAATCTTGCGGCTATCTGTTCAAAAGTTTTGGAGAAGATGCACAGACAATACACACATTACAGAAAATCTAGTCCAGTTGTCAGATTTCAAGAAGGAATTCCCAACTAATAAGTACACTAGCACTGTTCTAAACATTTAAAAATTTCTTTCCAATGATTGTACATATCTTCCAAGAATAAGGTCATTTCTTGGACTTCTAGGGCCAGTGTAAATTTATGTTTAAATTTATGTTATGTAGCATAAATGTATATTAATGCAGGGATTCTGACAGATAATTAGCAGCAGTTCTTTAATTTTATATTGTATTTATATGTTTGAATCTAACATATTTTAGTAATAGCCAGCATTACAGAATCTACATTCCTAGTTACTGTTGGAAATGCAACCCACTAATCACTGGATGTCAAATATTCCTCCTGTCAGGTTACAATGTCTTTTAAATTCTGCTTAATATCAGAGATACACTCACTAGCTTCAGCTGTAAATCTTGCAAAAATCTACAAAAGCATCTGATTCAATCCTCAATGAAGGTAGCAAACACCCCAGAAATGCAAGAACAACAGAAGTGACAGATGACCTTGGGTTAAAAGACTGTTTAGCTAGAAAGCATGCCATCTTGCATCTAAGTCTTTGAGGCACAGCAATATGATTTATTTAGAAAAAATCCGAATTGGAAAAAAATAGGCAGGTCAGTCCTATGATACAGCAGATCACCACCTCCTTTATTGTTCCAAAACTATTCAGTAGTTCCCCCATTAGGCTGCCTCTACTGATTTTGAAAACACAAAAGTTATATTGCAAATCACTGATTTTCCTTAGATTTCAGAAAAATGTGAAAGTCCACCTAGCCACTCTTATTAGCAGGTGATGTGCAGGACTTGTGATGTAACTGTGCTTTTCTACAAAAACCCAAAGTGTGCTGTAAACTTGAGGCAATGACAGCTACTTAAAATGATAAAACTCCTCCCTACATCCAAAAATATGCTAAAATACTAATAAAATGTGGAGTCACTTCTCTGGCTGATGAGCTAGGGGGGAAAACCTCCCCTGACACTGCACCTCAATATCTGTCAATGGTGGCTTGCAATGCAGAGATATCCTGGCTGCCTTGGACATCTCCTTGTCCGCCTGGCTCTGTGAAAGGGCTCTGGTGAAGAACAGCTTTCGTGGTGCTGAGGCTGCTGTTCTGTACCCGTCCTTCGGTGCAAACCATCTTAGTTAATACAGTCAACCTTGTAAAGCTGCTAGCTTCATTGGATAGGGAGATGCTGCACCAAACATCTTTCATCATCAGTGAAGTTCAGAAGACCCTATGGACTGTTTCTCCCAATGGACCCAATGGAGGGAGACAAGCACTACTGTAAGGAAAATCAGACTCTCTTGCTCGAGTGCTCTGAATTGTGCCTCTCTCCCCCGAGGAGACTTAGTAGCCATAGTGTTTCCGGTTTGTGTGGTGGGGTTTTGGTAGCAGGGGAGGGGGCTGCAGGGGTGGCTCCTGTGAGAAGCTGCTGGAAGCTTCCCCGGCTCCAAGTCGGACCAGCCTCTGGGATAATATATTTAAGAAGGGGAACCTGCAGCGGGGGAGAGGAGTGGGATGCGAGAGGAACCCCTCTGCAGACACCAAGGTCGGTGAGGAAGGAGGGGAGGAGGAGCGCCGGAGGAGGGGATGCCCCTGCAGCCCGTGGCCAGACGGCAGGCTGTCCCCCCCAGCCCATGGAGGGGAGCGGGGGAGCAGATGCCCACCTGCAGCCCGGGGAGGACCCCACGCCGGAGCAGGGGGATGCCCCCCAAGATGGCCGTGACTCTGTGGGAAAGCCCGCGCTGGAGCCGTCTGTGACTGAAGATCGGCCCGTGGAAAGGACCCGTGCTGGAGAAGTTCATGGAGGCCTGTCTCCAGTGGGAGAGACCCCACGCTGGAGCAGGGGACGAGCGAGGAGTCCTCCCCCTGAGGAGGAAGGGGCACAGACACAAGGTGTGGCAAACTGACCCCAACCCCCATCCCCTGTCCCCCTGCGCTGCTGTGGAGGGAGAAGGTGGAGAAAACTGGGAGTGGGGTTCAGCTGGGAAGGAGGGAGGGGTGGGGGGAAGGTGTTTTTAAGATTTGGGTTTTACTTCTCATTACCCTTGTTTTGATTTGATTGGTAGTAAATTAAATTGATTTTGTGTTTTCCCCAAGTTGAGCCTGTCTTTTGCCCATGACCATAAGTGGGGAGTGATCCCTCCCTGTCCTTGTCTTGACCAACAAACGTTTCTTTATATTTTATCATCATCATCCCACCAGGGCCTGGGGGGGAGGAGTGAGCAAGCGGCTTCTTGCTGCTTTGTTAGTGGCGAGGCTTAAACCACAATAGTCTTGCAGTTCTTCTCACATGCACCCCCCAAGAGTTTTTCTCATAAACCTACAGCAATTGTGCCAACCAGTTCTCAGTGCTTTGGATTTCATTGTGCCAGTTCTTCAGTCCAGGATCCCTCTCTTTGGGGACTGTGCTGTTTCTCTGCTTGTGCTTGGCTCTTTGACTTGCTGGAGTTTTCTCTCCATAATCCTGGGAAACTACAGGAACTATTTTTACATCTATCAAACACCTCACAGTCAGTCTCCAGGCACCCATGCTTCTGTCTTGTTTTATAAATTTGTAAATCTCTACTTTCTCAGAAAAAAATATAGGGTGATGCTTGCTGCAAAGAAAAACTGTCACTTTTCCAAATAGCCTCCTCAAAACAACATTTAATTTTGGTTAATGCAATCTGATGTCTTCTTTTAAAGTTAGGCTGTGATTAGAACTTATGCATGGACAAGTACAGTAAAGATCCCAGTTGCCCAGAGCAGTGTGTGCTACTCATATTGTGGACCTATGTGCATGTAAGTAACCAGGTCTAATCATTGGCTTTATTCCTGCTTCTCACATAGATACATACAGAACAAATAGGGAACAAGAGTCACCCCTTTCTAAGGGTTTAAAGTTGAAAAATGCATAAGAACTACAAGCCAAAAAAGCTGAAAAATGCTCTTTTTGGACATTATTCGTGCCATCAAAGCACACCTTCAGTGCACGTACAGAGAGGCAATAGCATGCACGCATATGACATGGAAAATGATGCTCTGCAAAAGGATATCAAAATACCGAGAGAACTGGGAGATTCCCTTCCCTTCCCTACCTCTTCTGCAGGCACTCTTCAAATAATCATCTTTCTTTTGGAAGGTGATAGAAAAGGAGCTTATGTCACCTCTTTTACAGAAGGAATAGTTCCAGTTCTTGGGTCAGATTGGAAAAAAGGTGCAGATAGATACATGGATGGTTTAAAGGTTACAAGGACAGACTTCTAAAAAGGGATGTTGGGGTTAAAATTATGTCAGAATCAATTCTGTTGCTTAATTCTTACAAAACTCATGGAAATCAGTGAGTGTTTTCCTGAAGACTTCATGACAGTCATTGGCAGATTATATTTTTAAAGTTCAAATCATTGAATCATCAGCAGATAAGTAGACTGGCCGCTATTGACAGCAGGTGTTAGAAAGAGTGGTTAAATTCTGTGCTCATTTGGGCATTTATCAATGTGATGCTGTGTGTCTATGCATCCTTATAAATTTTTACTCAGAAAGTATGCTTACATAGCACACTTCACTATAGATGCCTAGATCTCAGATCTTCAAATTCATTTGTGAACATTACAGACACAAATCCAATAGTGTATCTCTACTAGGTGGAAAAATCCCTGGGGAGCTGGGCTCTTTCATGTACATTTTAGTAGCTCATCTCACCATTGCCCTATCACTCAGCATTCATTGATAGCCATTATGATGGTAACCATATGTCCCTTGGCTTTAAACGAGCATTTAAGGAAATCTTCAGGAATCTTTATTGAAGAAGCTGTCTCTCCAGGCAGATGAAATTTGTTTTTTCCAAATAACATGAAAAATCTGATAAAACCCTCACCATAAGAAGTTGTGGAGCTTTTAAATAGCAGATGGCCTAACATGATTTGTTATTGATTAAGTGCACCTATGAATTCTAAGATCACATGGCCCTTTGGTTAAAGTACGGATATAACCCATGAACTTATCTCACTGCTCAAGCAGCATTTAAAGTCTACTAAACAACTGATGTTGAAACATATGGAGACATGGCTAAAGGCTGTAAAAATATAAACAATCCTCAAACTTTTCTGTTATCATTTAACTATTTTGGTTCCACCTGACATCCTGAAAATGTCTGCCTGGGCATTGTAGGGAAACCTGCCTCCCAGGTGTCAGTCATGTGAACAGATTGCAGTACAACTGTCAACACTGGGAAGAAGTAAAGCAAAGACTTATGAAAGAAAAAAGAATAGGAATCAAGGACTTGAGAAGAAAAGATGTGACTTGGGTCTTGAGAAGGATAAATAAGAAACAGGCTGAGCAGAGAAGATAGTGAGAACAGAGGTTTAAAGACCAGGCACTGCCCTTTGAGGACCACACTTCTAGCAAGGAGAAATCTAGAGCAAAGCATCTTTTCTGTTTGCTTCCAACTCATTTTGTTTCTTTGCTGCTGTTGCTGGGGAAGGGAGACGGGAACGGGGCTTTGTTGCTCTAAGTGTTCCTGTTTAATTTGGTTCAATTTTACTTTTCTTTTTTATTTTTGGCCTGGGTTGTCCTCTGAAATCTTGTTTTCTAGCTGTCCTTTCTCTTTCCCCAGTCAGCAGGAGAGTGCTTGTTTCTCAGGGATCAAACATCTCCTTATTCACTTTTGCTGGGTGTGCTCTGTTCCTTACCAAGACAGAAAAGATGATTTAGCCCACAGGCCTGCACATGTGAGTGACTACCCTGAAAGTGCTGCACCACGATAGTTAGTGGTTGCCTTCAGGGTACCAGGCACCTCAAAATACTTGGGTGGTTTTGACTCCCTGAAGGAAGACTAAGATGTGAGTTAGGATCACACCACTATCTCCATGCATGAAATGACCTCATTTGCATTGAATAGCGGGAGCTGAGACAAGCCCGGGAAGCTCTGGGCACCCTCTGACAGCCTCTTTTGATGTTTCAGCCTTGCCTACACAAGTTCTTGCTGGTTAATGTTTCTCATATCGCATGTGATGTGGTATGGGCCACAGACACAAAAAATAAAAGCAGCTCACTTTTTTTCTTGCACTGCATTTTGATGCCATATGCTGCACTGGTCCCCAGGGTGAACATATTCAGGGAAGTGGCAGTTAAAAACAAGACTGGTTTTGGGCTGGCGAGCAACACCTATGAGAAAACACTAAAATCAGACCACAAAAAAACTGCCCATGCTCAGTTCAGAGAAATATGGCCTCAATTTAAAATAAAGCAAAGAACTACTCGTGATCTGGGATAGTTTTACAGAAATGAATAAATGCTTTTCTCCCTTTGTAGCCCCACACAGGAGGTAAGTAAGGTGAGCAAGTAATGCCCAGCACATGAGTCACCCCTCCATCCATATCTCTAAAGCTCTTTCAGAGCCTTGGTCCCATTGAAATCAACACCATGGCTATGCAGAACAGAACAGCAATGTAACCTTGACCCATGCCTGGATTTTTTGGAGGCCTTTTCTGGCTAACATTTGTTCTCAGAAGGGGTTTTTTAGGAGGGATAATCCAGCAACATTTATTTTTACTGAGCTCCATAGTTTCCTGCGCCAGCTGAGAACTATGAACACCCACATACATTTTCATTCACGGAAATTGTGTGGAACTGCTTCCTGCTTCTCATTATCCTACAGCTCCCTGTGTCTTCGTTACCACTAGTATTAAATCTATGTGTATTCATTAACTACGAGCTAGAAAATCACGGATGCACAGGGAGTAGGAGAGAAGTTTCTCACAGAGATCTAATGGTTGAAATGTAAATCTGCCTCCCGCTGAGATGTAAATTCAAACCCAAGTGCAGCCAATATCCTGGAAGGCATTTGGAGTCAAAGCCGCTGCTGCTAATCTTATTATTTTGCCTCCTCTTTGCTGGACTGGCAGTGTCAGCACTGCAACTGTACAAGTGCCAACCACAGGAAGGAATAACCGACTTTTTCAGTTTGGCTTAATTTTTAGGTTATGTATGAATATAGATTCATGAGGAAAGACCAGAGATGTGTATAACTCAAAATCTATTTTGAGACTCAATATTTATAAAGACTTAATGTTTGTAGTATGAGACTAAAGGGAGATAACTGAAGTAGAGGCTGAGGTGTGAACAATAAGAGATATTATTTAGCTTGAGATATTAAAACAGTATAGAAAATATTACATGTTGAAGGCAAGCTGGAGGAAGTCCTGACAAAACAGTGGAAGTGATAAGAAATTAAGAAATTTCTTGTGAGGAAAGGTTGAGAAGAAAAAAATGTTTATTTCATCTAGAAGATACAGGGACATGACAACAGTTGCCTGATACTTAAAGGTTTGTTGTTAACAGTCTGGTGACCTACTGCTCTCTTATGACCATGGGCGAAGGTGAGAAGTAAGCTTGAACTGTTACAGTAGAGATTTATAATAGACGTTACAGTTTTTTTCTGGTGTCAGGATGGTAGAACATGGGAATGAGCTAACTAGTTTAGCAGAGAAACCTGGGCATATCTGGGGGACAATTCAAGTAATCTGGTTTTGGACGACTGCTTTAGAATAAGATGAATCATGCCCTGGAAGTACCCTTTTCTCCCCGTGGGGTCTGAAGAAAGCCTGGAGTGACTAACTCCAATGTAGTCATCCTCATTCCATCAGATGAATCCCCATCCCAGATGTCCAGCTTGGCTTGACAGTCCCAGAGCACAGGGGCCGTCTTGGCACTCTGACAAAATATAAGGATGTTATTTTTTTCCTGAAGTTTTGTCAGGACACCAGATTTTCCCTGTCTCTTCCTGTCAAGCTGCAGCCCTGAGAACAAAATCATTCCCAGCACCATAGCAAGGGAGATGTCAGGACCTCTCCCGTCCCAGTTCTTGACCCCACCATGCAGCCTGCTGCAGGATGGGGGTGTTTCCACCTACCTTACAGCCCTTTAAAAAAAAAAAAAAACACCACTGAGAATTTTTAAGAGGTGTTCAGGGAAGCATTACTTGGGATTGGTCTAGGTATGATTCATCCTGCTTCTGTGCTGGGACTCCAACTAAGCTCATCAACTGAGATCCCATTTTTATGTGGTCATATCGTTACTAAGAGAATTTGATGGAAAAGACAACAGAATACTGAGTTGCGAAAACACAAAAAGGTTACTAATAGTAAGATCTGTTAGACTGGGGTAGAAAATGATCTCAGGGGTAAGGGAGGAACATCAATGAATCACTTTAAAATGGATTGGGACCATGTTGGAATATAGACTGTGAGTAATACTCCCAAGAGGACCTTGAGCGCCTGGACCAGAAGTAATCTAACAGGTCTTTTTGAAGGTTAGCACCTACAAGTTTCATACTACAGTGACACAGTGTATTTCTCTCACAGATCAGTAAAAGAAAAAAGACACCCTTTAAAACAACAGTATTCAGCTAAGTAAAATTCCTGAAGTACCTATCCATATCTATTCACAAGAGGGTGTTACCATCTATTCAGTAATTAATATGACAAATTCTCATTGTCTGGCTTGCTGCAATATTAGAGGGTGAACACTCTGAACCACCTGCAGATAAGTCCTCCCATCTACAAGCTTTTTGTTTAAAGCCATTTCTCTCCACATATTAAAAGCTGTTTTCCCAACCCAGTTCCAAGACACACCTTTATTTTTTTTCAGTTTTTCAGAGCTCCTGGTAAAAATTGAATTGTCTTTGTCCTACAGCCTTCCACGATATGACCAAGCACTTGAAGACCTTCAGTCTAAATCAGTGCAAGTCAAGGTAGGCTCTGACCAGAGTGCAGGAAACCTGGGTTAAAAAGTTGCTTCCTCTCCTTCTTCCCCCTCATTCACTGCCCATTCTCTAGACACTACTCCTTACATGGCTAAGTGTAGGTGCAGTTGCTTCCAAACTGATTTTGACCAATGGTCCTTGTCAATATAGCTGCTCTAAGAACAAGACAGAGCCATGAGTGGTTACGGAGGGACTGGACTAAGCATGGAGGAAGTGGGACTGAGCAGAAACATGGACAGTATTTCAGCATCCTTTTTCCCCTTATGGCAACGTGCTTGCTATACCTGCACACTGCCAGGAACTGCCTCCAGAGCCTCCCAGTCCCTGTGGGGAAAGCTGTCTCCAGATTCAGAGAAGTTTTTCTTAAACAAGGGTGGTGGGTTGAGGTACACCAGAGATGGTGCTGCTGGCTGGTGGGGCTTTTTCTCAGAGACAGCACCCAACGCAGCTGGACTGGTGAGTGATGTTGTGCCTTTCTGGAACCTGTGGTTTTGTGTGTAGGGCATATTTCTGACCATTGACACTGACACCAACAACTTCCATTCAGTAATGAACATTTAATTCCTCTCAATTCCTAACTGTTTGGGGTGCTGGGCAACTCTGGAGCAGCTTCCCAAACTCCCACCAGTTTCAGGAGATACTGAGATATGTTCTTCAGTACTGAACAGTTGGAGTAAAAAGATGTAATATTACTTTTAATTTGTTTTCCAGAAATGCTCCTGTGTTCTCCTCATGAGAGGTTCTGGACTGGTGGCTCAAAAGAGCAGTGCTCCCTTGTTATTTGGAGATCTCAGCGGAGAGATTCATGTGTCCCAAGATGAGTATAAGCTTAAGTGGTTTAGTGGATGAAAGCCAGTTTGCTCAGCAGCATCCCTGTTGGATAAGGCGCCCACAAAGTAGACTGAGAAGGTAGATGAAAAATCCATCAATCACACATACCACATTTCACCTATCCAGGATCCTGCTCAGAAGCATTAAGGATATATTTTAATTTCTCAGATGCAAAGTCATTCTGCTTTTAGCGATTTCAAAATCACGAAGGACCATATGCTTTCAGAGAAACTCTTAGTGAGCATAAGATGCTATCGGTGCACATAAAGGTATGCATCAGGCAGAGTTATGGAATTATTAAGCATATTGGATTTGAGTCAGAACTCACAAAGGGGTTATATAGAGGCATAAAGCTTTTGTCCTGACTCACACAAATGAATGCCAGATGAGAACTGCAATGTTTGTATTGGGCATACAAACACTTCAGTAAAGTGGCAGCTAATGCAGTCACGACAACTACTAGAAAAGGTCGCAAAGGAAACAGTAGCAGCACTTTGTACTAAGATGCACTCCTACTCATCACTAAAGTCCTGGGTTAAAGTTTGTATTTGCTTCCCTTTGTGTTGACCTTGGATTTTTAACAACTTTCCTGTGGTCTTTCTCAGATGTCCTGATTAATGTTATGTTCACATATGGGGCTTTTTTGCAAAGTGGCACTCATTATCAGGATTTTCATAGCAATTCTGTGCAACAGGAAAAGAGTAAGTCTTTTAAAAAATTATTCCATGAGAGTTCTGCTTCCGTAGTCTCACTGTTATTTCAATTGCTCTAAATAGTCACTTGAGTATCTTCATTGAAAAGTTAAACTTTCAAAATGTGAGGCTTCTACTGCCTTTGACATTCAGAGAGTCTTGGAGATATTTCACAAATGTACATGAATTAAGATTCATGCAAGTTACAATTAGATAAACATTACTGTAATGCTTTTGCAACAGGAGAAATGGAAGTAGAAATGTGTACAGCAAGGCAGAAACAGAGCAATTTAAGAGTAAATTGAATAACACACTAGTATTGCACCAAGGTGAATGTCTTTCATTCCAAGCACAACTGAACTGAAAACCTGACAAAGTCCAACCCTTTGTTTAACCACTAAATAAAACTCTCCACGTCATCTTCGAATGGGATATTTTTGTTAAAGTTATAGAAGACTTTGAATGGAAATGGGAGATGCTAATCCCTGAAAATCTGTCAAACTGGAGGCAAAGAACTCAAAAAGTAGCAGCAAATATTTAAAACCTAGAAAACAACCATAACAAGCTGAAGTTCATTAGATTTCTAATTGCAGCTGAATGTTGGGCAATGATGAAGATAAACTGGACAGGGAGCTAGTTGAGATGCACTGTTTCCCACACACATAGCAGTGGACCTGAGAAAAAGGCAGAGCAGGGAGTGAAGTGACTTCATTCAGTATGTGGGTAACTTCAATGTTAATTTCATAAGGCTGAAGTCAGGCAATGTCCCCAGTTCAGAATAGACTTCTATGCTGCTCCTTCCCAACCCACAGGTCAAACAGGAGTAATAACTTGATGAAGCATTGGGTGTAAGACTGTGCAGCAATGGCAGTATATTATTCCCTTACCCTATTTTTTATACATCACCTTGAGCTGGAGGAGGTGCTGGGATGAGTAAGTGACTAAGAAAGTAAAAGGGCATAAAATAGAGTGCTTCCATGGAGGAGTAGGAATGTTTGGTTTTTTCCCTCCTTTTCATCACAGGGATATTAAATTTTTAGTCATATTTTCTTTTCTTTTACAAATGAAGCAATATATCCTGAATCCATGAAAACTGGGTCCCAGACTCTTCCAGCATCTGTGTGTAACAAGCCGACTGCACAATCAGAGACCAGGCAAAAAAAGCAGCCCTAGGATGAGAACTGTGTAGCTGTAAGAGTTTACAACCTCCTTATACTCAGTCATCACCCTGATGTCAGTTAAGGAATGGATTTTCTTTAAGCAATCCGAACTGTAGCAGCTCTAGGTTCCTAGAAAACTTTTCTGAAATTTCCTAGGACTGCCAAATATGAACTATGAACTGGCACCAGATAAAACCCCTCAAGCTAGCCCCAGACCATGTGGGGTTGTTTTTCTGCTATGTGTATCAAATTTGAGGGAAAGGATGAGTTCAGGATGTATATGTGCATAGGGAGTTTTGCCCCAGCTTTCCAAAGAAAAAGAATTGAAAAACATACTCCTCACTGTTTCTGGAGTAATATGAACAGTGCTGGGGGCTGGTATAAACCAAAGGTCAACCTTCACTACATACATATTTTACAGCCCACTAAGTAAGGCATTATTAAGAACTTAATACTGCTGTACATCTCTTCTCCTTTTTCTGCCTTCCAGCAACAAAGTGACGCACATGGGAAACATAATTTACAGAGACTACAAACAGTGATGTGTCTGCACACTGAAATGCTAAATTTTATAGGCTGTAAAAACAGTTACTGGTCTTTTATTGAATGATAAGATTTGGGACCCCCTGAGTCCGAGAAAGAATAGCCTCATAAAGCTAAATAATGAAAATAGCACAAAGAAAATGTAAGTCTTCTCATTAACACTCAGAGAATTTTTACAAGGTATAAAAAGACAAAACTCCTTGCAAAAGCAGCTGCCACCACTTACAGCCAGATAAACCACTCAGGACGTGGAGTGACTCTGGCCACGCAATGCCCACTGCGAGCAGGGGATACCCCTTCCAGCTGCACCTGCGTCTGATGGCCTGCAAACCTCAGCCCCATGGTTAGTCTTTGCAAAGCAGGAAGCCATAAAGCACTCATTCGGACCAGCTCCTTATTTTGCATCATGTTAAGGTTTTAAAGCATACAGAGCACTAGTATTTAGTGTGGGAGAGAAAATAAAGAGATGCTAGTGGTGCTGGGAAGAGGAAGGTATCAGACTGAAGCATGCCAGGTGATAAGGATGTGAGGTCAATTTTATTTGGAAGGAAATGGCAGAACACAAATATCCAGAATGAAGAATATCATCAACATCTACTCAAAAAGGGGCCCCAAGAATACCTTTGTAGATGAGACCACTGCAAAGTGAATCTTGGCAACAGCCAAAGTTGTGTTGCATTTACTGACTGAGACAAAGGCAAGGTATATTCAGCTACTGAAGATCTGTGTCAAGACATTGTGTGCACAGCTCCAGCTGTCTCCAAAGGGACCAAATCAGGAGAAGCAAAGAACTGCATCCCTACTACTTAGAATAAAAGGAGTAACACAGAAGAAACAAAGAAGTGGAATTAGCTATCTTTCTTCATGCTTTAAGCAAGAATGATAGAAATGCTTTTAGCTGCTTAGAAAAGGTGCCACTTAGAAGTATGCCAGTCCCACAGGAGGAGTTATACGTCTTTGAGTAGATAACATCTTTGAAAAAAAGGATAATAGGGGAATAGGGTAGTAGGGAAATGGGTAATCTGCCAAAACTGCCTTTGGAGGAAAATCCTCTAATAAGGCTAAATTTCATGAGATATTGAGAGAGTCATCGTCACTAATTAGCCACAAAGAGAGCTGTGAATATTAAACTGACTATACAGCACATTTCACACATCTCAAAATAATGTTCCCACTCCATATGTTTTCCAGCCTGTGGATGTTTGCATCTCCAGTGCTAGCCAATTTTTTGACAAAATATTGAAGAATGCCCTTCCACTTTTAATTTTGACAAGTTTGTTTATGTTTGCCGCTTGAGCAATTAATTTTGCACAGAATATACTTATGGGTTTTATAGAGATTTTCCAAGGAGTAGCTGGTAATAAAAATTGCAATCATTAGTGTAGATCAAGTACTTCTCAACGGTGTTTGCTTCTTTAAATGGAAAATTGAAGATTTACCATAGTGGACTAGCTACAATTTCCTCCTTTAGATGTTTGATATTTCCAAAAGATTACATCCCTGTTATTTGTGTCTGAACCTTTGAGTCTTGGGTAAAATTGACTTGTCCCATTTTGAAAATGTAAGTTCATTTCATATATCCTTGTCAGTGTTAAAAGCATGAGCTTTTCTCACATTCAGCAAGTAAATGTAAGTGAAAGCACAGCTTCTCTACTGAGAACCTTTTCTGCTTCAGATTGCTGTGTATACGAAGCACAGGAAAAGGATGAAACTCAGAGAACTTCCTTGTGAAGACTGTCTCTGCCTCTTTGAGGAAATATGTTTATTTATCTTTCAGGAGATTTCACAATCTGGTGATACTTTTGGATGCAAAAATGCTCTTAGATATTCATGTAGCAACAAAGATCAGGATGAGTGGGTTTTAATCTATGTCAGACTGGGACACTGTGACCGTTTCACATGACCCATGTCTCAGTTTGACATTGGATTACTGCTCTGCACCCTGAATTAGCCTAGCCATTAAATCAACTAGGAAACTGTAGTTTGTATACAATGGAAAGACTCTTTTTTCATGGAATGCAGCAACCTATTGTGGATTGGCTCTCTGGACCCTTTCACCCTATAAGAGCAACAAAACACTTACAGATTTGGCTTGATGTTTATTTGAAGAGCAGAAAATCCTTTCTGGACACTTTGGGAATCCCTAAATGTGTATCACAATTTGGATCTGATTTTTATTGCAGATTCAATGCAATTGAGGCCCTTTAACTGTGATGTTAAAACATTGATATATGTTACAGACTGCAGTTGCTTCAGAAACCATACTCCCTGAGGTTGATTAGAGCGACTGACCAAAACATGAGCAATAAACCAGACCTTTATTGTTTGGAAAAATCTCACCCAGTTTTCTCTTTTTCTTGTTCCTCTGTCTGCTTTTAAAAAGTAGTCTTATATTTAGCACCACAGTTCTCTGGGTTTTCCACAGAACAATCTGCTGATAGGATGAAGTTTCCTGCAAGGAGACCCTCTCAGCCCTTGGTTTAAGAACAATCGTGTTCCCAAACCCTGGAAAAATTTCTTGGGCCACCAGTAATTTGGCAGAGATGAGATATAGCTAGCTGAAGTTCTTGCTAAAATCCCACCAAACACTCTTCATCAAATAGGTGCAATGTGGCAGGAACACAAAGAGACAAAAACTGAGATGTGGCAGCTACAGCTCCTCATCCTGGAGCATGTCCAAGGAACCAGCCTTGGGGCAATTCTGGGACAGCCACACTCCTCTCATCGTCATATCAGATTTATTTTAAAAGTCTGAGAAAGAGGGAGAGAGGGAAAAAAAAAAAAAACATTCTGTACGCTAGTGTATAGGATGTTTTCCCTGAGTAAAGAGGTCCTGGCTGTTTGTGAGTGACCATGACTACTGAACATAAAATAGTTTGTATTAAACACATTGGGGTCTTCTGCCTCTCATATGTGACAGAAATGTTACTTGCTAGGGCTGACAATATTCAGGTGTTAAAGGAGCTCCTGAAAGCATAAGCTCCTGGCTTAGGGGAGAGAAATGCAGAGATAGGTGTCAATGTCAAGGAAAAACCCAGGTTTCTAAGCCTCTTGGCCACCTCCCTTCCACCACTGTGATGCCACACAGCTGTATGTAGCACAGCTGACAGGCTTTGTGACTAAGGCTGGTTTAATCCTGCAACTACCTGGTATCGTCAGCAGCAGCTGTATTACAAGTCAGTGCTATTAGAAGTATGTGAGCCACTAGCAGCAACGCCTGTGGGGGTGCATAGACACATATATAGGCATTTGAAAACATATTGGGGAAAAAAAAAACCACCAACCCAACCAACAGGAAGTTTCTTTTTTACATTCTTCCTCTCTTTTTGCATGAACAGTAGATAACAGCATTTTCCACAACTGTTTAGCACTCGGTGAGTGCTTCCACTCGGTGAGTCACACATAAGGCTGTTCTCAGATAGCAAGGCAGCTGCAATAACAATAGTAGAGACTCCTGTTTAATTGCACTCTTTCTGACACAGAACATATTGCAACTGATTCTCACCTCCCTTCCACCCTGAGACAAGGCAGGGACGCAGTTAGCACCTACATGGTAGCACGTTGGCATGCCGAAGGCTGCCTTCTACCAGGTGAAGTCAAGTAAAGGCAGACTGCAAGTACCTAACAGAGGCATGAATTTATGCCTTGGAGTATGTTTTGTGAAGCTCCAACCTACTGAATTGGGTCTTAACTAGAAGTGGCATTTTGTTTACATGCCAGGAACCCAGCTCAAGTCTTCTTTTGACATTAAATTGTTTACTATTAATCCATCACTTTTATTTGCCAGGCTGGCTCCTGAGCAGGGCAACGAGCACCTCAAAAATGCTAAACCAGAACATCAGAGCAAAGCAGGCACTCAGCATATGGAAATCCAAGGCAGGACTCTATTTTATGGAGTATCAATGTTGAAGTAAAACTCTTTGATCCCATACTTCCACAGCACGTGAGCTGCCATGGACTCAGCAGACAGCAGATGCACTTACTAATTACTACTAATTGCTGCTGTCTAGACACCATGTGAAGACTAAACTACCAGCCGTGTTTACAAACCAGCAAATACCTGTGTACTCTTCTGGTATTATTCTGGATCACTGTGTGCTAAATCACCAGTGCTGGGTTTGCATGCAATAATGCCAGCAAGAATAACGGTTTGCATCATTTTTGCAGTAATTTGGACAACTGCACGAAGTGAAGAGAACTGGAGAGTCAAGCCCTCTGTTGCTAACAACATTCATTTTCCTTTGTCAAATCCTTACTGAGTTCTTATTAGTTTGTACCTCAGGAGCAAGTAGTTTTCTGCATTAAACTCTCAGTCAAATGTCTACAAATGAGAAATGCTCACAAAGAAAGCTTCCAGCATGTGAAAACCTCACAGAGATTTTGTGGCACAAAACATTTTATTCAACCTCTTTAAAAAGTGGATCATTCAGCTTTGATGGGTTTCTTTTAGTACCTGTCATCCTGTTGTAAAGAAATCTCCTTGTGATTGCATTCTCAAAATAAAAAATAGAACATGGACTTTCACAAAGTTGAAAAATTTTTGCCGTGCCTTTCTGGAAATAGTTTGTGATTGTTTTGAAGTCATGAGATTGTAGATATTCAGCCTCAACTCATCTTTCCTATAGAGACTAATATATAGATGCAAACATTAAGAAGCAGCAATATCAGTTTATACATGGCATACATATAGTATCTACCATCTTACCTCCACTGTGAGTTAGTGCATCTATCATTGTTCTGCCTCATGGTGTTTTTTCCCTTTTTAGCTGTCACGAAAACTAAATGCAATATTTCATGCATCAGATGGACAACATTTTAAAATGTCTATTAATGGCACCTGCACAGGAATCTCCTACCTGCATCACACTGGTCTTGCACAAGAAAACCTTCCAAATGAAGCTGCACAACAGGGAAGGGTTAAGCCAAGTAATGGAAATAGCAAATGAAAAAAGAATAATGTGGTGGTACGTGGACACAGAAGAAGCAGAAAAGAGTTTTTGGAACAGTAAAAAAGTTTATCGGGAGAGGCCAAGCTAATCTATTGTTCTTTACATGGAAGTAGAGATCTTTTACATCATTTTTCTTCCCTGAATGTGAGAAAAGCTGTCATCAAGAAGTGGTACCAGATGCCAAAGTGAGTCTGAATTTGAACTGGAGCTATTGAAACCAAGGTCTTTCTTAAAGAGTTAGACTGATAGTTCCATTTCTGTAGCCTGCACACAAGCCTTAGATAAGGGCTAACAAGAAGATACTCAGGTCTGGAGAACAGTACATAATACTTCTGTTTGAACACAGTTGTGAACTGACTTGCCTGACACAAGGCTGAAATGATCTGAGTCAGCATAGACTGAGGTAAACCATATCCAGCAACTAGCCAGGCAAGCACAGATAAACCGTGCTTTGGGAAATGGTGCAAGCTGGGCTCTAACATTTCAGGTAGCTTCTTTTCAAGTCACCCAGGAGAACCAGAAGTAGCAAACTGGTATAACTAGTGACAGCCTCCTCTGTCAGTACCCTCAGCCAAAATATCCTCATTGCACTGCGTGTCTATGTTTGTTAGTCTTGCCTTGTCACAGCACAGCCGGCAGCCCCTGGCTCAGGCCATGTCTGTAGGCAGGATCTGTGTCCCAGACTGGCACATGCCATCTGCATGCAGACATACATGGTGTGGACAGGGGAAGAGGAGGTGTCCAAGATGTCAGTTCCCTACACATGCTTTCCCTCCCTACCGTCACACATTCAATACTCTGTTTTTCCCCCTCTTAGCTGCAGTACAATTACTGTGAAACATTAATGTTACTTTTTTTGACTTCCCTGACTAGCTTAGCTTTTGTAGGTTTGGAACTTACGTGAGTTAGAAAGAAAAATTGTTGAAAGGACATGGGATTTTTGGACACATACACACACATCCATCTACAAGAATAAACAAATCCATGCTTTCCAGGGCACAGAGGGGACCCAACATCCAGGAACAGCTTTCCAGCTGATGGCTTCCTGCCTTCTTAAGAGAAATCTGACCCCAATGTCCTTTGTCAAGCCTTTATTTAGTGCCAAACTGGTGTTTTTCCAGAAGTTTTGAAAAATTTTTCTCTATCCTTGAAAATTTGTGCCTTTCTCACTTCTATCCTTCTCCCTTCCTCAAAATGCTTTGCCAAATCTCTTCTGCCCTGCCGTGGTTTAACCCCAGCCAGCAACTAAGCACCACGCAGCCGCTCACTCACTCCCCCCCCCACCCAGTGGGATGGGGGAGAAAATCGGGAAAAGAAGCAAATCCACGGGTTGAGATAAGAACAGTTTAATAGAACAGAAAAGAAGAAACGAATAATGATAATGGTAACACTAATAAAATGACAACAGCAATAATGAAAGGATTGGAATGTACAAATGATGCACAGTGTAATTGCTCACCACCCACCGACCGGCACCCAGCTAATCCCCGAGCGGCGATTCCCTGCCCCCACTTCCCAGTTCCTATACTGGATGGGACGTCACATGGTATGGAATACCCTGTTGGCCAGTTTGGGTCAGGTGCCCTGGCTGTGTCCTGTGCCAACTTCTTGTGTCCCTCCAGCTTTCTTGCTGGCTGGGCATCAGAAGCTGAAAAATCCTTGACATTAGTCTAAACACTACTAGCAGCAACTGAAAACATCAGTGTTATCAACATTCTTCCCATACTGAACTCAAAACATAGCACCGTACCAGCTACTAGGAAGACAGTTAACTCTATTCCAGCTGAAACTAGGACAGCCCAGACCATCTGAATTTGTGAACAACTTACTATTCACGATTTGTTTTGGTTGGAATTACACATTTTTTTCTCTCCTACAGCTCTCTGAAATGCCATACATAGAAACCTAGCGATTCAAAACAAATTCAACCTATTCTGTCATTCTTTAAACCCTTCTACTTCAGACCAAAGTACATATTCTCTTGTATTTCCAAACCTTAGCCCACATTCCCTTAAAAACAATTAAAAAAAAAAAAAAGAAAAAAAAAGAACATGAGTTGATGTTCAAGTTCACACAGTCCCTCTGTCCACAGCTGGCCTCCAGCCCTCACAAGTCCCAAGACATATCTTACTTACTCTTGTTGTTGATGTTTCAACTGATGCCAGGTGGCTGTTCTCTTCTCCTACATGTCTTCTTGGGAGAACTGGGCTTACCAATACACAGTTATCTCCCTCCAAAACAAAAACATTCCTCGGCAGGAATCATAAGGAACAATAAACCAGAGAAAAAAACAGGTCATGAGCTGTACTAAGGGTCTGAAAGGATGGAGAATAACTCTTTATGAAGGACAGAAAAATGGCATCGGATCAACTGTGTTTGGTCAGTTATATAATACTTGGTCATTTTCTTATGAATAAAGGTTTTAGTGTGTTTCAGTAAAACTCAGTATTTCATCATGTATTTCATCAAAGCCATTAATTGCTCTATAAATCTTGAGGTATCCTGATAGTGCTGGAGCCTGAAGAACCCCTGAGTGTTTGCTAATACAAACATAGGAGGCAGATGAGGTTACACGGTATTTGAGAGCACAAAATAAAACATACTGGAAGACTGTGAAGAAACTTCCTAAAGTGCACAAGGCTAGTAGACCAGAAGTTATATGGGTTTTCTGCCTCTGTGTTAGCTCTATGAAAAAAACTTCCCTTAACTGCAGGTATTGTCCCTTGCTTGCTGTAGAAGAGAAGGTGTATTGAACTTTCAGAAGGCCTTTATATGGGAGAATTAATAGCAAAACCAAATTAGGTCTGCAGGAGAAGGGAGCAGAGAGCAGTGCTGATAGGAAGTCCTAAAGACTGGCAAGTGAGCAGTTGTCTTGAACTCAGAGTCAAACACAAGAAGACTTGCTGAAGCTGAATTTCCAGCCAACCTTGTGGAGATGTTTTCTGGTGACCTTCTTGGCTGAAACTGTCCCCAGTGACAACTCAGTGCTGTAGGATCCACAAACCTGAGGTTGCAGCAGCTGTCATACCTCAAGGCAGCCACCGGCAGAGGACAGAGGGTGGTTGTGTCTGCCACAGCACTGCCTTGCTCTACCCCACTACCACCAGACTACTGCCATAATTCATAAGTGTATCAGGGCAGAGACTATTTCCATTACAAACATGTAATTTGGCATTCAGTTTTGTAAGCAGTTCAAGCAGCACCAGCAGTGACACTGAGGATAGTCAGCTCAGATTAGATTCTTTCACGGGGAAATTCCGCAGCACCTTTTCTCAAATCCCGTGGAAAGTAAGGTCCATTATGCTAGCCCTATGATTTCTCATTTTCTGCAAAAGACCATGCCAATTGCCTTGTAGAAGGTAACTGAAACACATCTTGTTGGTGGCTATGTTAGACTGATTCAGCCAATAACCTGCTCAAAGCAGAAAATAGTGTGTGCTGAAGAGGTTGGGGCTCCACTACCAACTTTTTTGTTGGACATACCCAGGGCGTGCTGCTGTAGGTACCAGAGGACCCACTCTCTCCTCACCCAGACTACATCCCAAGTGGTTATCAGCTCTTCATATCTCCTCTTGGTCTCCACACATAGTAGAGGTCTGCAGAGGTCTCTGCCTCTCTCCACTGCATGTCTTGTGAAATTACACTCTTACTTTAGGATCGCCCCTCCAAGGACCCCCCCCAAGCATGTGACTCTCTGTTAAGGTACTTCATCATCAACAGAAACTTTTTGGTTTAATTAATTAGTGAGAGCTGAACCTATCCTTTCAATACTTTATTGACACTTCTATACTATAGCTCGGTTCCTGCTGGAAAAAAAAATTTTGCAGTCCTACACCATTTTCTTCTACAGTCCCAAAAGCGATCAGACATTTTGCACTGCTGCAGCTTCTAAACACCATTCTGGTGTCACCCAAAGGACACAAGGTCAACTAGCTGTCCTGCTTATTACATTGATACACAGCCCCAGGCCGTGCCCGCAGCACGTGCTCACAGCCAGTACGAGCAGCAGCAAGGCAGGCTGCTGTGTGAAGTGTGGGACACAGCATGAAGCTTTATTTTTGGCTCACTTCATATTGGGTGATCAAACATCAGGCATTTCAATGCAAGACCCTGTCCCCAGGGCAGCGGGGTGCAGCGTGGCGTGCTCCTCGCACCCCAGCGCTGCAGGAAGCTCGCCCCTCTCCTCTGGGGACTGCGGGCAGTATCTGCTCTAAGGATGGACCTGACTCCTGGGACCACCAGATGTTAGTATTTATGGAGGAAATTTTTTTTGGCAGAAACGTCTTCTAAGTGACCGTTACTAGTGTTTAAGCAGCGACTTTTTACCCAGGGAAAACCGAAGGGCTTTACACTCTAAATAAGAGGAGAGCAGGCTAGCACCACAACAATATGAAGGCAGGATGGAATTAGTGCCTGGTTCCTGTCTCCAGCCACCCTCCTGGTGCAGCTCTCCCAGGAGGAGGGACTGCATTTTTACAGAAATGCCAGCTGCCCAGAGGTGGGCCAAGCTTACCTGCCACTTGAGCTAGCGTGGAGGCGAGAAGGGAGCCGCCAAACAGACAGGCTCAGCTTTTGCCCTGGGGTAGCTGTTGACCCTGAGTCAGAACAGACCAGGCGGGAATACTATCAGGTGAGGAAATGGGGGTCTCCCTGCCACCGTGGAGATTTTGAACAAATGGCTCCTGAGCTGCACAGACACAACCAGGGATGCACCCATCCACTCTATCCCAGATGCTCACTGCAAGAGGGTGCATTAGTGGGAAATATCCTTACTTCTTATTTTTATTTTAGCCCGTGAGCTGCTCTGGACACCCATGCAAAATGCAGAGCTTATACAGCCCAGGGAGCACAGTGAGGAGCACAGCACATGCCCACAAAATGATATAGTCATGAGTGCTGTTCCCACCATGATGTTAGCCAGCTGGCCTAAATGTAGCCTAGTATAGATACCCAGATTCAGAGAAAGCGGTAAATCAGGATGTGCTACAGCTAACCCCAGACATACAGAAATCATGAGTCATGCCCAGAATAACCCAGAGATTAGCTTTAAAATTTGTGGTTTTTGAAAAACATGATGAATGTTGCACTGCTTTTATTTTTCTGCCATTCTTTAATACTTCACATGCACTTTGATTGCATACCAAGTAACCATACAGGTTAAAACTGCATTTTTTTAAAAGCTAGATCTGGAAAGACCCTATAATAACCTGACTGACAGGGCTAAGACTTTGGCCAAAAAAATCACCATTAACAGTGGGAACTTCAGTACAATTGCAAAGATTGATAATATTGAAATCCCCCCAAACTCACCCTTAATGGAGACTATGACAAGAGCAACCTCCCTGACTTGGTGTCAAGGTAAATATCCATGGAGAAGTCACTGCATTACAGTTATCTCCCTGCAGCACAGCAGCTCCTAATACGTCAACAACTTGAAAACAACCTTTCTCCTCCAGACAGCCTTTACCCCTTTATCTTAAAATAGGGCTGGTTGTTTCTGTATTCCTGGCTTTTTAGGAAACACCAGCCTGGACTTTTTAACCTCCCTGGCCCAAGTCTCCTGATAGTTTAAGTGATATAAATAAACCACATGCTTTTACCTCATGGCTGCAACTGCTTGGTTTTTGTCAGTACTATAGCTAAGCCATGGCTGAGAAAGCTGAGACTTAAATAAATATCCATATATTTCCTAAGCTGCTGTTCCACTGCTGAAATCTGAATACAAGGAGAACTTGGACAACCTTTGAACTATTGTGGCACCACTACAGTGAAATGGGATACAGCAGCTGATTTGCCTGAGGCAGCCATAAAATAACTGGCATCCCGGCCATTTGTGGTTCAGTGTAATGGGGCTTTGGGTTTATCCACTCCAGCCAAACCAGTCCCTGTCTAAATTTCCCATGTTTTTGTATTTAAACAAAGTCCAACTCTCCCAGGCCCTGTGAGGAGCAGCAAACCCGGTGGTCCTCATTTTCTGTTTTCTTTTAAAAGCTGGGACACATTGCTGTATTTCCCCCGCTACCACCTATGCTTTGCCTGTACTTACTTTGCAGTCCCAGCTACCTCAGCTGTTGATCCCAGGGAAACTTCCTCTGCTAATACTCCCAGGAATAGAAGACATTTGTAGCCAAGCTGGTAGTAATGCTGTGGTTGCATGCATGTTTGTAAAGTTTGTTTTGTATAGATTTAATCTGAGGCAAAGTGACTGGATGGAAGTTTCTGCTACTCCGGTTCATGCACAGATGCTTTGTCTGAGGTCTCCATATCTTTGCCCGCGAATCCCAGCTCACATGACTTGCCATTCTGAATCAATGTGATATTCACAAGTTGAATATTCAAAGGAAGAAGAAATGTTTAATTATTTTTCAAACTTTTTAAACATTACGGACTCTGTAAATCTTCAGCAAAAAAAGCTTATGTGGGGCTAAAAGAGAAGAGAGCTCATTCTCTCACCCCTTCCTCCACTCCCCACCAGCTTGCCCTGGAGGAGAGGACCTCTCTGTCCACATCTGGCAAAGAGAGAGACACGGCTGAAAGGATCAACAGCCAGACCCAAAGTTTGTTTATTTTACAAAAGCTACTGAGCTGAGGTTGGGAGGCACTTCTAGCAAAGAAAAAGCAGGGAGGCGCATCATGGAGCAGTGGGAAGTTTACAGCAGCCACGGTCAGAAACCTGGGCAACCAGCAGATGCACAGGTGCGCCCCACGTTAATGGTTCCCCTCCCTGGGGAAGAGCTCCTTGCCTCTAAAACAGGCTAAAACCTAAAAGAAAAACAAACAAACAAACAAAAAGAAAATCCATTTAGGAGTATTCAGAGGACCGAAAAGAGAAAGAGATTCAGTGCTATGGGGAGTTTTGTGGAAGAGCTGAAATAGTTGGACAAAAAAAGACGCTGTTGAAGCACCTGAGCGGGGCAGCTGAGCAGGGAGATGATTGGCATGTGGAGTGGTGCATGGGGCAGTGCGTGGGTCAGGGCCTCGTGTCCTGGCCACCAGCACTGTGCAGGATGCAGGGACTGCTTCTCTGGATGCAGCCAGGCCAATGCCTCAGCAAGAACCGGAGAGAAGAGCAGGACTAGGAACAGCTACCACTGTGCTTTAGGTGAAGAATAATCCAGTGTTGCTGTATTGGATCCCTGATCTTCCCACTGCTTCGGCCTCGTAATTTTTAGTAAAATACTCTTTGGCAAGGCAATTGATTCTTCTTTGTAAATGGGGAAAATTAATTAACTAACTAAGCAGCAAGTAGTTTAATTTTCCTAAACATCTGGGTGAGATCTCGAACTAGTCTTTCATCAGTGATCCCTCAGATTTGATCCTGGCCCTTGGAAACCTGGCAGTCGAGTTGTGACACAGGGTTATTATATCTGTGAAGATGTGGCTAGTGTCCATGAACTGTGAACAAACAGAGTTTCCAGCTGAGCACTGCTTAGTTAGCATGTTGTTCTCCATTTGTATACTTTATGATATGTGGTGATGAAGCACTCCGGTACTTCAAGAAACTTTCCCCACAGCAGATAATACATTAGCTGGTTTGCTTTTTTTTTTCCCCTCTTATCTTTTTCTTCCTGATTTAAGTAAGTCTTCCACTGCCAGCATACGATATCTATTTAAGGGAGTTCTGCTGCTTTCCGATGTGCTGTGAGCAAAAGGAAGCTAGCAACTTCTTGCTTTGGTCAGGGTCTGCTCAGAGAATGATTTCGTTTCATATTTAATTTGATGCATTACAATGGTGCTATCCATTGCTGCAGCTGTGAGGCTGTTTTAACCTCTCATGCAGCAGCACTGGTTTTGTGTAAATGTCCATCTGTATGCTCCCCCAAGAAACAAGATAATTTAGATGGCAGGGCGGCATGTCACCCATTAAAAAGACAGTAGTAAAAGCATGGTAAATTTCAGACACATAACCTATCCAACTTTGTTCCTCTTATGTAGTACTCTCTGTATTTCCATAGATTTCTCCTTTTGCCTGTGAACCACCACATCCTACTCTTTTGCAACTGTGTAATTCCTTTGACCTCAGCTTTATTGTAAAATGGAGTTCAATTTCATGTTGCATAGTTTTCACTGGAAAAAACGCCAATAACATGCATTTAAATACCTCTCAGTTTATCTCTCCTCCTAGGTATGTGCTCATTAAATGATCATTACAATATCTGGGCATTTATATTAGCTGTAGATCTATAGGAAATTCTAGTATATACATTTATTTTAGACCTTTCTGGACTATCCCGCAGCTGAGGAGGAACGCATAATGTAGTTTGTTATAACTGGCAGGCCTTTGCCTACAAGCTGTCCAGACTTCTTGCATTTGTCAGCAACACTGAAGCTGAGCTCTCAAACACTTATTTTTCTGTAAGATGGTAAAAAGCAAACAAAAAGTAGTTCACCAGCCTTTCAGGCCAAAGGCTGCCCCCTTTTTTTTCCTAGCACAATGGCATCTCTAGTTTGCTTGGAGTCTTTCGGCATTACTGCAACATAAACATTAAGTAATGATAAGAATACAATAGGAGAATAAAAAACCAACTACACATAATAAGTTCTTCCCTCCACAACAAAGGCAGTTAATATCCTTTAAACACTGTGAGAAAGACATTTTCCCACTGAAAGATTCCACAGGAAATAAGAAAAATCATCAACATTTTGACATCATTGTCTAATTGAACTGTTTCTGTTTGTATGGGAATTTAATGAGCATTAAAAGCATTTCAGTTTGTTAGTGTGCAACAGATGAAACCAAAGACCTCAGTGACCAGCCCCTCAGAGCAAATATTTGCAAATGTTAAGGCGGCAAATGAGGTGTTACTTAACTGAAGGCACTCTAAAAAGTCTCCTTAAACCACCCAACTTTCCAAACCCACGGACTGGGGATTAGCTTGAATTAATTACAAACTTCTCCCTTATTTTTCTTTTCTTCCTTGTGGTGGATTTCTGGGGAGACTAAAGGGTCTTACATCCATTCGCACTAACTCCAGACCCTGCTTGCCTCTGTGTACACTGGCAATCAGACACAATATTGCAGATTTGCTCTCAGTCCATGAGAGCTCAGGAGGGTACATGGGGAGAGTAGGGTCTAATTTGCAGAGCTGTGGGAGCCCTTGGGCTTTGGCCACTCTTCCCAGTGTCCTGCCGTAAGTCAGAGAGCTCCTGGATGACACTAGTCACCCAAAGACACTTGTAGCACACGGATGTCTGCATTGGCAACTCCCGTGCAGTTCAGTGGAGGAATGCTGTGCTTCCTTTTAGGCTTAGAAAACATATAGGAGCACTGGGAAGCAGGCAGGTAGCCTGGAATCCAGTTTTAAAACATGGGGATTAATCAATAATAGTATTTAATCACTTAGAAACCAGCATTAACACAAATCTCAGACACAGTAAAAAATAATAAATATACCTACACAATCAAAATACAGACAACAATTACAAAAGCTTTAAAGGTCAGTAAAAAGAAATAAAAATATAATTATATCTATCTATACTTCAGATCAGGTCCAGGAGACTTCAACCTCCTGCCTCTCAAGGCATTTACCTGAACTTAGTGCTTTTTTTATGCGCACCTTCTTTCTCCGTGCCTTTAAAGAGACAAATGGGATACAGGGAACATTTAACTGTTACGCAAACTTCCCTGATGTTGCATTCCTCTTTAAATCCGTCCTTCCTACCACTGAATAATTCTTACAAACATAATTCAGCCAAGGTGTTAATTTTAACCTTTTGCTTCTGGCTGAACACCCCACACCTCTCTCTATCTATGAGGTTTATTCAAATACCTTAGGCACAGTTGGCCAAAGCCATCTCCTGCCCAAATGATAGCCTTCTGATTCATGGGGAATCTGATCCAACCTAATTCAGCTCTCAGGGCACTGTCTCAGGAAAGTGATTGCATTAAAAATAACTCCTTTTTTTGCCACCTTCTTTTTTTTACCTAAATGATTTCCACAGGGGGGTTAACTCCCCAGCCACCCAAACCATGTGCACTGGCTTGCCTGCTGGGCCATGCTGTGGAGGGAGGGAGCGGGCAAGGACCAGCAAGGAGGGTGCAGCAAGCAGGAGCTGCTCAATCCAGCCCCGCAGCCTGGAGACAAGTCCATGGATATGTGGCCTCTGGATGCAAACACTTGAAATGTCACTGCTCCCGCAGGCCCCCATACACTCCACGAGCATAGCAAAAGGAGCAAGACTTGCAAATCGCTGTTAGCTCCGGCTGAGAGCTCACAGCAGTGCTCTGACACTCTGAGCTAGTTTCTGCATGTCCCCTGCTCTAGGCTACATGGGCACTGGGACATTGTACTTTTCCTCAGCGGAGACCCCAACACCATGGATGCTGTGTGTGAAGCTCAGTCCTGCAGTGAAACCTGTGTGTGGCCTCCCCGCTGATGTAGTATGATGTGTTTGCATTTATTCATCAAAAATATTGACACTTAAGGCAAGACACTGCTGGAAATAGTTTTGGTTAAAGGTAGGGGCTATCTTTAGCCAAGCCATTTATCAATTTAGAGTCCCACTGTTTCAGCAAAAAGTTTGTATTAACAGAACAAAACTGCAGCCATTACTAAAGACAAAAAACAGCTCCCACCCAAGAACCAGAGCCAAATATGTCAACAGCAGTACAGTTACAAGCTCCTATGTATGTATTGTAATGTATATTGATGGCTATGTGCAAAATACCTAGCAGAAAAACTGTGATAATGAAAACAAAGAGGCGGATGGATATAAGGGTGGATGCAAGCCTGGAGCCAGCGGAGTTACATGGGCTGTTCCCTGACCCTTCTCATGCAACAGGGTACTCACACTTACACAAATGTTATGGGAAGTATTGTCTTGGCTTGGATGCACACACATTTTCATGGCTGACTTACTTCACTGTCACCCAGTTACAACTTCAGTAAAGCAATGAAGCCAAAGAACTCCATTTTGAAAATAAGCATAAGCAGTGTTGCAAACTAAAACCTCAGAAAACGTCTCCAGAAAGGATGTGGTAAACATCTGTCAGTCTGCATCCTTTTAAAAAAATACCCAGGGGAAGTACATTTCATTACTGACAATGCATATTTACCACAGGCTTAACCTTTTCATTGAATAATTGAGTATCCTTCATATTCTGAACCAGATGAATGGTTTGGGAGAGTTGTTAGGGAGATTAGACTGCTTGTAAATAATCCTGGCATCCATCCATTCTGTTCTCCTCTCTAGAAAAAATAGTCCATCAATGAAGGAAGATCACTCCAGAGGGACAAGTTTCAGAGCAGTGGTTTATGTAGCCACAGTTGTTCAGGAGATGTTTAATCACTCAAGGAAAAAACTAGTTGCTAATGACTGAGAGATATGCCCTATATTTATTTCAAAAGATTTTGGAGCAACCCATCAGTCTTTTCTCTCTTCCAGTGTGCCTCACACTGCATGTAAAAAAAAGGAAAAGCCATTAAAATCAGTGATTAAGCATTATTGCATGAATGCTATTAAGCATACCTACAAGAAAGGATTAAGGTTGTTTGGACTTCTATTAAACTTAGTCTCAGCTGAAAACTTCCTGTCTATACAAACCATTATTGTTTGAAAACTATAACATTGCCATAATACACTTTACCCAAAACTATGTGTGTATATACTCTCCAGCTTGACACCATTTTAACATCATTTGTCTTTGAAAACTGAATGAGGCCATATGCCAAGAGAACAGAGGTGCAGGCCACTGGATGTTTGTAAATCTCAGGAGGGTAGCTGTGTGCCTCCAACCCTATTTGGTCTGCAGCCAGCCTATTTTTAAAAATCTTCTGCTCTACTGCCAGATGATGTGGTCATCAGTGAGGGGCGAGAGAGGAAGCCATTGCCCAGCACCTAAATTATACTTTCCAATTTGTATAATTTATGTTAGGGTTTTCAATACCTTAGAGAAACACATTTCACATTTTTTAGACCAAAAGAACAAAGAAGTGGCATTATAACCCAGCTAATTTTTGGACAGCTAACTGAGGTACCTAAGATAGATGCATCATCACCTGAGATTGTTCCACTATGGTTGGCATAGAGAACCCCTACAAGGAGGCTTGTTGACCAGCTTTTGGGGCATGTGTGTGTATGTGCACGTGTAGGTATGTCTGTGTCTCTAACTAAATGGCTGCCCTCCCAAACAAACCACCTCAACTAAGTGCCTGTGTGGTGGGGGACAAATTCAGCAGTGAGATATCAGTGGCTTTCCTGCCACAACAGGGCTAAGAATTACATGTAGAGAAGTATTTATACTTATATGCTTGGTAGCCGCTAAGAGTCTGCAGAAGGATGCAGACATAGTTTACAGATCTGTATTTATTTCTGTACAAGACTAAAAAGCTAGGACGTCTTTTTATACCAGGTGAACCTTCACAGCCCTGCTGTATGTCTGCAAATGGCATGAGGTCAATGAATCTTGCCCAAATGACTGTAGGTGTATTGTAAGTAACCAAAGCCTTTACTTCAGTTTTGCTCTTAGCAGACTGGAGCGTGATGAAAGATGAGCCTTGGTGCTCCAGTCCGGCATTCTGGCCCAACCTGTTGGGCATTTTCATGCAATCATAGCCAGAAGTACCAGATCTGATTCCTTCTAAAATCAGCAGTCAAAATCTGATCATTAGGATGCATCCATCTGTGTTATTCCCCATAAGCATGTAAAGAAACTAACACAAGATTGCTCAAGGAGAATTGGAAGTGTCTGGATGCTGTGCACCAACCAGTTAGCCAAAATACTGCAGGTAGAAGTAGGAGCTAGACTAGGTACGGCAGAAAGCTTCCAAAACTTTTTGGTTTTGCAAGATGCTGCTAGCATGAGCTAGATAACTCTGCTCCATCAAGGGATATATTACTTCCATGTCAAGTGATCATGGGCAGTTGTTACACAACAAGACAACTGCTATTTTATTACCTATCCACTAGAGTTTAATAAAATACAACCCTCTTGTAATTTCTACAAAATAAGTAGGAGGATAATAGATATCCCATGCTATTCATTTCATTCTTGTGTCTTTTTTTTGTTTGTTTGTTTTCAAGAGCAATATGTCTTTAACCTTTCAAAGTCTCAAAAGCAGCACCACCATGTAGGAGCAAGTGCTTTATTTATATTGCATGACAGAAATGCTTAAGCTCAGACAGACCTGAAACTGGAAGCAATGTAACCACATCAGTGCTGCTGCTCAATAAGCCTGATTAGCTTAACAAATCAGATGCAGTTTTTCATAACAAGTTAGTATCCATCCAATGTAGATATTCCAACTTAGACTAATGTTAGAGCCAGTATTTGCATCACTCTCCTATATATAAGTATGTCCTAAAGCCCAGAGTCATCCCACCTAGCTTCAGGCACTTAACAGATATATTAGTTAGGAGCATATTTGCCCTAGCGTCACTGTATACCGAATTAAGAGAAACAGACACTTTCCATTACCATTTGGATATTTGGTGAATTCCAAGACACAAGCTCCTGTCTTACTTAAGCACTTTGAAAATACTGTCCTTTCTTTCCAACTTCCCCAGTTTTCAACCTAGACTCAAAATTGAAAGATGGTTATAATTTCTTCAATCTGCCATATTGCTCTCCATCTATTTATCAGTTTATAATATATTATGTACTGTAAAACAAAATAGCATGTGAAAGCTTTGGAGCATCTATGTATTCCACAAGGTTTGGCATAGAAATTCAAGGGCAGTGCATCAAAAACAGAAAGTGTATTACATACGCATTTACTCTGTGATGCTGTGAAGGACGCAGATTCTACTTGAAACATTTTGTTTGACCATTTTCCTTTCAGGAGCAGCAAACACAATGCCAACTGCAGACAGTTTCACATTTCTGAATCCCAAAGGCCAGTGGAGAAAACGGTCATGCACAGAAGAGAGGAACAGTGTGTTGGACACAGATTTTACTCAATATCTTATGCTGAAGTAATTGATGTAACTTACTTAGAGAGGCAGTCCAGTGTTGGCATACTGTGTGAAGGATGACAGGAGAAGAGGTAGCAGCAGGGTTAATTTCAGAGGGCGTTGCTGCCATAGGCCGCCTTGACTCTGACCCTCAACCCCAGCATCCTTGTGCTCACAGGCATCTCTTCAGGCTGCCATGAATTCAGAAGTCCACTAGGCACTTCATCAAAACACAGATCTTAATCTTGAAAAAAGAAAATAAAGGAAAAAAGAAAATTTTGGGAAAAAAGCTGCCAGTGGGAACTTCTGTGTAGGGTTGGTTAGCTGAAGCTCAGTGCCACACTAACAGATTCATGTAGCCCTTGGCCAGCGTAGCACGTATATACAATGCAGGCATCCTGGTACTGGGGTCTGACTGCTTTACATGAGATAGGAGTGATTTGGGAACTGCATGGACTTGCGCTACTGCAACATGTCCCAGAGCTAACAGTGCCCAGGCACCACATCCCCACCATGCTCTCAGGCCTGGGAGGCTGCAGTCGCATGTGTGGCTGCTTTAGATCACATTGATTGCAATTTTTCCTCGTGGAAATCCCAAAAGAGAAGGAAGGAAGCCTCCTGGGGGCTTCACTTATGTGTGGGCCAGATCAGCTTACAAAAATATGAAAGGAAATTCTTCTTGCCAGGACACCATGGAAGGAGCCATTGGGGTTTCCTGTTAAATATTTGCCTGCTAGCCATGAAGCACACTCCAGCCAGTATTTATGGATTTCTACGCCTTTTCCCTGCTCCTTCCACAATCGTCTGTCACTTGAAGACATTTTGAGAGTTACTCCAACCTGCCTGTGTCCAGAGCTGGCTCTAGCACAAAGGGTGAGCCTGTAACATCTGTGATTCTTTCTGAAATAAAATTCCTTAACTATTTATTTCAAGCGCATTCCCAGGAATCAAGAGACTTGGTTGTAATTGCAGTCTGCCTGAAATCTATTATCGGTTGACACTTCATGCTGCTTTTTTAATGCTCGAGTCCAGAGTAATCACACTCTGCACACTCATTGCAAGAGCAAAATGTATTTCTTGAAAAAATAACAAAGGCATTTCACAACATGAAAACTCATATGTCAGAGAAACTTTAGCAAATCTGTTGTAGCTTCCCCTCGCAGCCCCATGGCTGCTGATTGTTACCTCTTTTTATACTTCAAGCTGTTTAAAAATGACGATCAGACAACCCCTAATAACAAAAAATGAATATTTATTCTTCTTCAGATGAGATTTCTTCCTGTGCCAAGGATCACAGCGATGAGCAAAGCGGTATCATTGCATGTCCACACAGGCCTCCCTGCTGCCTTTGGTGTGTGCTAGCTGTATGCAGAATTAAAGAGAGATTAGTAAAAAGGAGAGACCTTGAAAGCAAGCCTTAACACAGATTTGCTTGGCTGATTGCTTTCTACCTATCACACCCTTTACACAGGGTTATGCTGTCAGATTTGATACCTGTTGGACTGTGTCTGAAGATGCCTCTGGCTCTCCCTGTGTAAGGAGGCACGGAGGGCTGGGCTGGCAGCCCCTTTGGGGCCAGCCCTGGCTATCCACTCCCAGGGTGGCCAGGCAAAGTGCCCTGGCTATGCTGCCGCTATGTTATTCCACCCCAAAAACCTCGGCGTTACCCTTTAGCACTTTCCCTCCACAATCCCAGCACGATGCAATGGATCCAAGAAGTGACAATCTTCCCTCTCCCACGGCAGCGTGCAGCTCTCCCTGCACAGGCACTGCGCCAGGCAAGTAATTGTGCTACACTTAATCCTAGTTATTTTTACAGCATTTCTTGTAATTGTCAAAGACACATTAGATGTTTACCCCTGATTGTGGTGGCTTGATGTTGTTTGTTCAAAAGCTGCACGACAAGAGCTAAGGTAAATCAATTTTTTGCATCACATCGTAATGAAAAATTCTGTCATACCACCTCAGCCAACTTGCATGCTAATACCTAGCTTATTTTTTTAAATAAAACTAAAAAGGCTCAGTGGAACTGCCTGGGCTTTTATTTTAGATACAATAGGAATCCAATGGTCATATAGGAAATCACAAAGATAAAATAAATATTCCACAAACAGAAACACCTTGGCACCTTTCAACTGTTCAACACAATTTACAAAATACTTTGAGTGAATAAAACAGTTTGTAAAATATCGTCAGCTAATTTTGCCCTCAGATTAACAATTAAACAGGAACCACCTCTGATCCACTGTAGACAACCAGTAATTAAACAAACTTTAGAGTTAAGGCTTACTTCTACTCTGTTGCCTGGTCAGTCTGAGGTGTTCTGCATAAAAATGTATCGATATACAATTATTTTTTTCTTTTTCAAATCAGCTGGTGTTTTAATGCATGTTATTAAACCACTTCAGAACTAGATTTACGTGGAGGTACGTGGTAAAATGGTGTGGATATCTGCCTGGTCCTACCATGGAGATGTCTGCTTCATCCCTTTCCTGGCTCACTGGTTGATCCTGCCTGCCTTCCTCCCACTGCCCCTCTTACCCTCTTCTCCAAACACCCGCTCACCACTTGAGCACCAGCAGGCACCAAGACCTGCTCTGTCCCTTGCACACCAAAATGTCAGTGAGTTTGGGTATCCAAAGTGATGCCACCGTGGCAGCCCTGGCTTGGCCACTCTTTGCCTTTCTGAGCCAGGGGGGGCCCAGCCACCACGTGCCTCCAAGGAGGGTCTGCAAGACTGTCATGTTGGCCCTCCTTCTCAAACTACTCTTTTTAAGCCATTCCCCTCCTCATTCCTCAAAATGACAGCGGTGTCAGAAATTGTAGGAAATTGCTCTCCTCTTTCAATCTCCAAATACAACAAATTATAAATCACAGTGAAGGCTGCTACCGTGCCCATCTCACCTTCTCCTCTCTGACTAACCTGCCCCAAGCCAAGATGCAAAGTCCTAAAATGGAAAGGATTGGAAGGAAAGTGAAATCCAGAAAACAGTGTCAAGATTATATTCAAGGCTGACAGTTGTTGAGACTTTGGCTTTGATCCAGTGCTGGATACCATACACAGACATGCAAAAAGAGAACTTGCACCCAAAGTGTCCCAGAAACCATACAGCAGACTCATCTGCTCAGCCTGTCTATGCAGCACAGGATTCACTTTCACTTCTGCAGCTCTTTGCTGTACAAAACCACATCCCATTTGCCAGCTATACCACTTTTCCAACAAAATTTTCCCTGTCATGGGGTTATAACCTTCATGCCACTATTACCCAAGCAAAGCATTTTTTCTCCTTTATTAACATTTAGTTTGATGTAGTCTTCATTGTTTATTTTAAAATCTTTGAAGCTATCTTTACATCTGTAGTTTTGCATCTTGAGCAATTCTTTGTCTCCGACTTTGAACTGCATAAACTGCGAACATGCTTTATGTAAAAAACCCACAGGCAATGTACTGACATCCCCACCAAGAAAGAAGTTATGTTCTTACACAGGACATGATATTTGCAGTAATCACTACCAAAGCCTGTCAGAGAAGTATATACCTTGTTCCCAGGTGTCCTCCTTATACAAGGAAGGGCACAAAGCATCGAGGACTCTGTTTGCAGGAGCTGTTACAGCATTTTCCAGTGATTGATGTTCAATGTGATTGATGGAATTGCTCAGCAGCCAGCCCACCTCTTCCTGCCACACAGTTTCCCCTGCTTTTGAAAAAGTTTTGCAAACTACAGCAAGCAGCGCTCATAGTAGGCAGGTATTTCTGAATAGCACAGAACCCTAGCAGGAACATCTGTCCATCTTCCAAAAGCACATTGTTTTCTGCAGCTACTCAGGTGGGAATTACCAGCTCCTTTTGCCCACCCAAGTGCCCAGCAAAGAGATTCATAAGCTGCAGAAATAAAATGTAAGTCCGCTGCCCCAGAATGAATGGAAGAATCTCAATGCCATAGGTGTTTCTGAGCACAAAGCTTCCACTTGCAATCACAAAAAGCAGTTCAGGCCTTTTAAAGTTCCTGGCACCACAGACCTTTTAGGATGTCCTACATAAACATTAGGACATCTTCCACGGCAATCAAACGGACTTTAAAATAGGGAGGGGTAATAACCTTTTCTGTACATAAACAGATGTTTCTCAGCAAAGAATAGCCATATGGTTTTTATCAATAGTCCCAATATTACTCAGTAATTCCCACTGTGAAAAACCGTTAAGGCCCTGGGGTGAAAGGCTAGTCCTGTTATACAGGACAACAGCAATGCTTACACTTAGTCCCACAGAAACACAGTATGGACTACTCACACCAAACCAGTTAGCAACTTAATAATCATAAACACAGGTGGTAAATTTCCAGATGGTGATTGCACTTTCCTTCACAGAAAGTAGGGCTCCTGTGAAAGTGTCCATTAGGGCAGTGCTGGGAGCAGCTCTGCACATCACTAATAAAGTGGCCTTTGACATCCAGAAACTGACCTGCTCCTGCTTACTGTGCCAGGTCATTGGCTTCATCCTGCCCCAGATGCCATTTCTTTTCAGCCAAGCAGAGAAGCATTTCTTCAGAAAGTGCAGCCACTCCAGGAAAGATCTGGGAGAATTTTCCCTTTGGCTTCAAGATCCTCTTCCATGTCACTCATAGCACACTGGTCCTGAAGGATCCTGAAAGGATCCATTTGCTTTTGCACTGCTTGCTTAGTGAAAGACATGAAGAACTAATGAATGACTGTGATGAAGAAGATACTCACTCCACAGAGAGTGGAAAAGATCAGCAACACAAAACTCAAGGAAGAACAGAACACAGGAGTTAACAGTGTATTCTATAGAAAAGGGGAAAAAAAACCCAACACCTTTCAAGAGAACTTTCCTACCAGTAAATCATTCTGGGTTTGTCTCTAAGAGAGAGGCAATGTGCTCATGAAAAGTCCTGTTGCTTTGCCACACATGCATTCACACACACATCTCCCTCCTGCAGTTCTGCCACAGTTCAACCATTAAAGCAGCCACTTTCACCCGAGTCATCCACCCCTGTATATTTATGGCACTTCTGTTATTAATTCACTCTTTTTGTGGGTGCTCTCTTGAGATGTTTCCCCCTGCATACTGTGATTATTCATGAGAGCTATAAATACACAGCTCAGTGGGTCAGCACACATCCCTTCCCCCTCTCTGAAACAGATCTAATCTACCCAGATACTCCAATCCTCATTCTCTGAGTGGGGACCTCTTCACTGCTACAAGACATTTGCAGAGGATATTGCTGAGACTACAGTATCTGATGAAATAAAATTAGCAAGGTGCATTTCTCCAGCTCTCCTGGGAACAGGGAGAGAAGGAACAGAGGTTTGTACAAGAAGTATAGGCAGAAGCTTTATCTTTGCAGCCTCACATGACCCACAGAACAGCATTTGTGGGGAACCCTCGACTCCGTTATCTCTAACCAGCAGCCACATGGTTATACCTGGAATTATGCCACATTCAACAGCAACTTTTAAGACGCTGTGTCATTTCTTCTCCTTCTGTGCTAGGCAATCATGCCTGATTCTTCACTCTTGTAACACCGAGAATTCATATCAAACAAACTATTTTAAGACACACTATTTTAAGTTGGCCATACATTTAAGAACATTAACTAATAGGACAAGAACCAAGTATTGACAGAAAATTCACCAAAAAAGCCTGTAAAAACATCAACCACTGTCAGTATGACCATTAGTTAGTGCAGGACAGCAAATACATATCACAGAAATCCTCCAAAATAAAATCATGAGGCTCTTCAGAGCTTACCATGGTAGGCAGCTGCCTCACCTCATACACTTCTGGTAACTATTATTATAGTCCACCTTCTTATCATATGCACATTGCTTGAGAACTGCAGAAATATGCTGAACTTCTTTGGAGAGAAAGAGGTACAAGGTCCATCAGGTTCAACTCCAAAACAAGCAGTATACTTTTTCCTTTCTTCTCTTTAAATGGCTGGGAAAAAAACACGTAAATCTTTTCAAATGAAAAAGTTTATGCAGAGATCCAGCTGAAGCCCTGTCTGGAACTTTAATAAGAAGATTTAAAAATTGTTCACACAAAAAACTTCTGTTTATGGAGATCGTAAGAAACTGCTTTTAAGTAACACACAAACTTCGTAGTGACACAACAGTTGGTGCTTTCAGACTCTTCTGAAGATAACCCACTGACTAACCACAGGGAATGTGGTATAACATGCACACACAGAAATTCAATAATGTGGCTATTTTCACTGAGACTACAAAACCAACACCTGTAAAAATATGGCCAAAAAGCTGATTTTGAAATCACCAAACAGCAGTCAAAATAACACAGGTATTGTTTCTCAAGCTCACCTATAAACTTTTGCATGCATACATTATGGATGAGATTTCTTGGGAGGAAATACTCTTTCAATGTATTTCTCCTTGCCCAGAGAGTCCTTGGAAATCTGTTATGTGTTGAAGGAAGGTGTCACAAAGAGCATCAGACATTTATTTCAGTCTTTCCTATATCTTGTCCTGCCCTTCAAAACTTATGATTCACAGGATATGCAGGGTGATGCCACTGACAAGATTTCTTTTTTTATGCATAAGTAGGCTTCAAGAGTTAGGTGCTGAAGGCAGAGAGTGCGGACCTCAGTAGACAGGAAAATGTCTATCAGTTTTAGTGTCTTCAGACTGAAGTTTTGACCACCTTCAAATCACTCCAGAGCAGGAATCCATGGTCCATCATTTCTGGACCATAATCACACTAATAGTTGAGAATAAGAACACTTCATTTTCTGTTTCTAGAAAGTGAGTGAGGAAATTAAGTGAAAATTGCACATTGATTTAAATGTGCAAAACTGACAGGACTCATCTCTCAAACAAATCTCTGAAGTCTGCAAATAAAAAGGAATGCTGTAAATTATTTTCCATTATAGCCACTATCATCTGTTATTCCTTTGTCTTCCAGAACAAGGACAACTGTGTCTGGAGGCAGCACAAGACAATGACCTATAAGAAAAGGAATGGATATAAACTGGCATTGACAGAGAAAGGGTGATTGGTTTAGACACAGCTATATCTGCATACAAAGGTTAGCTACATGGCTGCTGTGCACGTACAGTTTCCATCAGAATTAATAGTGTCGAGGTGCCTTAAATGAGAACAGAATACAATTACTGACTTTACTGCTCTTTCTCTTTGTGTCTGGTACAGGTAGCCTTTGTAGCCTGAAAGACTATGTCGCTGTTTGACAAAATACCACGACACAGATGTCCTGATATGCTATTAGCAGCACAACATTTTTTATATGTGGACAACCTCAATGCCATCTTTATTTGTAGACATCCACTCCTAGACACACTGGTTTTTGACTACTACCTTGTGCTCGTCCAGGTCCCACAGCTCTTGGGAGTACTGTAACACCAAACCCTTCCATATTTTTGCAATGGCAGCTTATCCATTGGTCATTGAAAATGAATACTAAAATATAAAGATACACAGAAAAGTGATATAGTAGTAAAAAAAATCAATGCAGCAACCAATTTTTGTCCATGAAATGGAACAATGACAGATGCTTGTAAAAGTATTTCTGAACTTCCCAAAAAATAAATACCACAAACATCAAACAGCTCTCAGAATCAGATGTAAACAGCTTATTACATCTTTATCACATCATGTAAAATGTTCTCCTATATATAACTTTGGTGATTTTCTTTAGGAGACTTCCCTTTGGAGGAAGTGCCAGCATCAGCAAGATTCACAAGCCTTTACACAACTCCAGGGAAAGTTGAAAGAGCATCCAAGAAAAGACAGAGAAATACGACATTTCAAACTGAATCTCACGCTGAGCTATGGATTCTGCTTTCTGGACTTCCCTGATGGCTAGCCTGAGCTCCTGAGGCTCTCAGCTGCTTGGGGCTGAGGTGTAAATGTGCAAGGGGTCTTCTGCCCTCGGGCTCATTCCCTTTCCTGTGCCAGTGGGGTGGGTGGAGGGGGTGTCTAAACTAGGTGGAGATTGGAAATTTCACGGAGCAGAAAGTCATGGATGCTGAGACATATACTTGTATCTTTTACACTAATGTATTACAGCAACTTACAGTGTAATAGCAGTGATGGCCCTGGTGCCAGTGAGGGTGTTTACCTCTCGTTTTCACAACCCTCCCCAGTGCTTGCACAGTGTCCCAGTAAAGACTAGAAGGATGCCACTGGTAACAATTCTGTGTCCACATACTCTACATGACCATCAGCAGAGATGCAAATGAAGGATTTGCTGTTCCAGAACCACAGAGCTCTGTATTTAAGTTAAATAAGGCTTTGATTATGCCTTTTATTCCCAGGCTTGCCAACGGGTGGGGCATAAATAACACTATACCAAAAGCATCCCAGAAAATAACGTGGCCTGGAGACGTACATTCTTACTTTCCTCTGGAGGTGGGAGAAATTATTATGAGCAATGATTCTCCTCAGGTGATATGTATCCATCACCTCACACATCAGCTGACCCATGAGCTACATCTAGCTCCGCATACATGTACCTTCAGGGCTGCCAGAGACCCAGAAGACAAGGTTTGATAGACACCACCACACTTAGGCAAGTTGTTCCTGCTCCAGCAGACACCTGGGAGTTTATGAGCTGTAGCACTAAAACTGACAAGATGTTAACTTTTGGTAACACTGATGCTTTGAATATTGCTGTCCCAGTAATTCTTAGAAGACTTTTAAAAGAGTAGCAGTGAACAGCTAAGAGAAATTAAAGGAGTAGGCAGAAGGTGTGGAGAGTTTTAATATTGGCAAAAGAAGATCCAGGTCAGAGGTTTCAAGTCTACAAGAAGAAACTAGAGTTACAGGAATATGTGGGAATATAGGAATAATTGATATAGGAAATTGAATAGGAAAAGATTCAGTAGCTGGAGAACCTGGGTTTCTGAGAAAGGTAAGGCATACAAAAAGCTGAAGTGTAAGAGAGAACAGAAAGGAGAAGGTGTGGATAAAGAGGAGCCTTAAGAAATAGGAATAATACAAGAACCATTAATATCAATGGGGATATTTCTGTTGGCTAAAAAAAAAAGTTAATATTTCACCCTATTTGCATTAATTGGTAGGTGATATATGAAAGAAAATGAGGTGGCCAGCAGGTTAATGACAGAGGTCTCTGCTAACAGACCCCAGCCAGTAAATTTACTAAGGTCCTCCTGGGAAAAAGGGTGGAAAACTCTTACGGTATGTGGTGATTGCTAGTGTGGGTCAACTGATACAGCAGCCCCAGAAAATGGCTTCACGTAAAAAAAAAAAAACAACAAACAAAACCAACCCAACAAAAAAAACCCCAGAACTTAAGTGTATAGCATGCAGTAAGTCCATGAGCCTGAGTTATGACCCTGCGAATGTGACAGACAGGACAGAAAAGGTGGTAGGATGTCACTAAATATGCATTGCATAGCAGAGCTAGTCACCTAGGAGTGTCCCATGCAGAGTAGCAATAAGGCTGCCAGTATCTGACCAAGCCACTGTGGGTGTTACCACACAGCACTGCTTCACAACACACAGACAGACCCAAGAGGAACAGTAAAAAACATATTCAAAACTTTAAAACAACTTACCACTACTTTGTGTGCAGGTAGGGCATCATATGGGCGTGTGTAAAGGCATTGGGCAGCCTCACTCACCTTCAGGTCTTCTTCCACCAGCAGTCCCATTCCATCCAGTGACACTATCTGGGACAAGTGATCCTCACTCTGTCCTGCAGTAATCTGGGCACTATTTACACAGACCCTTACTGTGACACTTCAACTGTCATGTTCCATGAAACAGCAACAAACACACCATCCATTAGCTCCTAAGAAGCTCTTAAAGTCTGATTCACAGAAGGGGCATAGTGCTTCTGGGGAACTTCTTGTTTCAGCGAGTAATAACAGTTCTTAAGAATGCTGTGTGGTATGGGAGGAATTCATCTCCTGTATAAAGGGAAACAGATGTCAAAGGGAGCAGGACATGAGCTCATTAAGGGGCTGCTGTGAGAGGTCAAGAGTTCTTTTCTGAACAGTGCTTGTTTTATACTTTTCTAAATCATAATGTTGAGTCATTATTATAAAGTCAATACATAAGCCTGATTTTTAACATTTCTGAGCACTCTCAACCCCTATTAGCCGTGGTAAGAGTCAGAATTTCTCAATGGCTTTGAAAACTAGGTCCATTACTGCTTTTAAAATATTTCTTCTCCTCCCCTCTTCCAATTCTCTTTTACTTCCTTGTAATCACTCTAAGCACATAAATTACTCATGGCAGAAACAGCCAGCATTTCAATGCCTAGACTGACCTGTTTAGATGTAAGCCTAGGTACGAGTTTTAGCCTAGCATGCTACTAATACAAAAAGCGGCCTCTGTTTGAAGTGCTTTCTCCCTGTGCCCATGTCCCATGGCCACTGTGGAATAGGCAAACCGGCTTATGACGGAACGTGTGTTTCCCAGGAGGTTCTGATCTTCCCAAGCAGGTCTTAGGTGGGGTGTAGGTAGCCTTAATCCAGGCTGCCCACACTTGCAGATATGCTACAGTGCTCTGCAGACATGGAGAATTGAAATGGCCTCTTTCTTTGCAGCCCACTGTTACCTGGACAGCTTAGGTCTGGCCAAGGTGTTTGTTTATTTCTGCTGTTAAGGGAATAGGTGTTAGGTTTCCACAGCTGAGTTCCAGATGTCCTGCTACAAGTTTCCTTCCTAGCTCCTGACATGCTTCATCAGCAGTGACTTGTCACAGCTGGTGGTACCCAAGATGTAACTAGCCATACAGTCCCTGTGCACTGCTGGTGAGCCTCAAAACACAACTAGGCTTGCATTTTCCAGAATAAGCTTTGAGAGAATTTGGAGACAATTAGAGGGAACTGAATTAGTGGGAATGTCACTTGTTAACTGAATAAACTTGATGCGGGACACAACCACCTTGTTTTAAAGCATGGCATACCACAGAGCTCTGACTCACAGTGCCTCATGAGCTCAGTAGAGGTGATTCAATGTCAGGGAGCCAGGGGCACTAATTTTGCAGGAGCTCATCTCCAGCCCCATCTCCTGCTGTCCACTGGCCATGCCCAGGGTGGCCACGGCCCCCGTGACCAGCCCCTGCTCTGCCCCCTGCTCAGACCCATGGGTGAGGGCCCGGCCATGTGGGCTGGCCCCCGGCAGGGCAGCCCTTCTCCAGTCTAACAGACATTAAATATGTTATCAACACAGCTTGACCATACCTGCTTGAACAGCTCCAGCAGCCCCTTGCAAATTTTGGAGGCAGCAAGGTTGGTGCTAAACCCACCCTAACCCATGGCACTCTGCAGCTCAGGGTACCACATGGTCACTGATGGTTTAAAGCAACAGAACAAGCGGTAGACCGTCTTTATGGAGGAGGTAACCACTTCCAGTAAAATGGTTGATAAGACAACTGTGGGCAGCAATAGCTTCAGCTTAATTCAACAGGGCTAGAAAGTCCGTGCCCCCAGTATTATGACAGTTACATGCTGCACATCAAGCATCACAGTGAAACAAAGCCCGTTTTTCCAGCACTGCAAAAATACTATCATTGTATCAGTATGAACTCAGGGGAAGACTTTACCTTCTTGCTGTGTGCTTCTTTGCTGTCCCAAAAGAGGTCCATTTTCAGCAAGACATCCCAAGAACCCAACTATTGCTGAATTCATTTTTTTTCTCGGTTATTTGCTTGTTCCAGGCCTTCAAGACTCCTAATCTAAACAGTTGCATCCTTCCTTGATGCAAAGCAGCGATGCTTCAGTGAACAAAGCCTGCCACGGTACATGATGGCAGATGGCAGTCAGGGAACTAGCTCTGCGTTTTGCTTCAGTGGAAAGAAACGTTCCTGAACTGTGCTTCAAATGCACTGAATCATGGTGGGATCCAATTGTCTCTGAAATTAAAACTGCCCCATTTACTCTGAAGACATTTACCACCAGTATCAGGGTCTTGGCAGGCACTTTGTTAGCATTTTTGAAAGCTTTCAACCTGAAAGCCAGAGATTCAAGTTTGCTGCTTTGGCTCAGTTCTTGATCAGATCTCAGATGGAAAGAACTTCTTTTCCACTGGCTAAAATTCTCGCAAAAATAATAAGCAAAACCCATCTCCTGCTGCTTCAAAATGATCCTTTGTCACTCTGCTTTTCTGAATACTGAAGTTATTCAAAAAGTTTGAATGTGTTAATCTGTGTTCTGTGGATGTGCCATTTTCATTTGCAAATGTGACTGCTACTTGAAACAAGACCCTTGCCCTGCAATGAAACTAGCCATATATGCACCTCCATCTTCATTGGATAACATCTGCTTAGCCTCTGCTTGCTTTCCTTCCCTATTAATTAAAAACTGGTTCTTTACTATACGATCCATTCAAGAAACTCAAATACATTTTGATTTTTAATTATACAATAGTCCCTGGCTAGTTTAGAAGGAGTTCAATGAGATCACCTACATTTTTAGTTATATTTCTCTTCAAACAAAATAATCCCCACTTTTTGCCACCTCTGCTGAGAGTTGAGTTTTTCCATTCTTTCAGCTCTCTCTATTGGTTTCCACAGGAAAAAATATGTCCCTCTGTAACCATACACACCTACTGAAAGACAGACAAAATCGGGCAGTCTGCTCCAAAGGGCACGTTTACATTCCCACCACACAACGCTGCGTTAGAGAGGCATAGCACTGCCCCAGGGATGGAGTGCATGGCCATGAAATTGGTGGTGGGCACCGTACCTCAGCCGTCCTCTGCCCACCTTTTCGGTGGGGTAGAAACATCTGTGGCCAGGCTGGGGTCCCACGGAGGCAGCCCAGGGAGCAGGAGCTCGGCAGGACCCATGGGTGACGCGTGACACCGCAGTGGTGGCATTCATGCGAGCTGCCCAGGTCACCCCGAGGGTCTCCCCCTTGGTGTCCTGAGGTTCAGTGCACAGGAGGGGACCACAGCTACTGGGGAAGGGTGGGAGTAATGTGCAGAAAAGACCGGAGGGTACAAGCCTCCAGACAGTAATGTAGGCATACAGTCATCAGATCTGCAGTGTTGAGCCGCAGGATGCAGATGGGGAAGCCCAAGGAGCTGTTTCACTGAACTCGTTTCCCCTTCTCCTTTCTCTACATTTCACGTTTTTTACATCATGTCTGGCTGGAAGTGCTGTGATAACAACTGTCTTACTTTTAACATGTGCAATCTGCACAGCATTGTACATTGAGCTGAGTCTGTCTTAATGTAATGCTAACAATAAATATCTGGCCGTGCTCTGAGCATCTGCCCCGTTATCCCTCAAGGAAGGTGTCACTTGCAGAAGCAGACAGAGTTCAGCTTAGCTAAGCATGTGATCCCAGTAGTTAATATACAACATGCAGCTGAAATATGTCCTATGGGCATATATTGTATTTATACATGATATGTACAAGACTGTACCTCTCAGAAATGCCAGTACAGTTATTGGAAAGAAGATGAAGAAAAAAGGATGTCCAAACTACAGCCTCCATACAAGCTCGTATTCAGCTTGTAAAAAAAATTCTTTCCATTTTTGTCATCCCAAATAATGACCTGAGGGAGCAGAAAGTAGGTGTGAATGTAAGAAGTATACGTGTTTGGTTGCTGTGTTCATTGATCATTTCTAAGACAAACTCCAAAATGGTGTATTAAAGCAATTTTAAGGTGCTTTGAATCAGAATATTATTTTTCAGAGATACCAAATTTAAACATATTAATTCAAATACATTATGAGATGCTGTGATTCAAACAACATTGATAAAATGTTAGAATTGTTGAGGTAGCAGGACTTGCAAGATCTTGGCCTCAGTCATTTCTGTAGTGGATTTACAGAGTTAGTGTGTCAGCTTTACTGCTGCTAAAGAAAGGAGAACACTTATCTTTAAAACAAATAGACAAAGTCAAAAGAATCCAGCAAATACATAGCCGTCACATACAAGTGTGTGAAGATGTCAAAAAAGTAATAATTTTTGAAGTTTCCAAAATCTTCTCTGTTTATACTTAACAGTGATTGACAAATGACTTCTTTGATGTAGTAACCAAATGTATTTTGATCATTGCAGATTATGGTTCAACAGCATTCCAAAGAAATGTTCTCTTTTTTTGTTGATTTTATTTTATTTTACATTAAATCAAAATACTAATTAAATCTTTTTTTATCTTTTAATCATTTCTAAATTAAACAATATTGCATTCCATATTGGCTTAAAACTGAGTTGGAGGCAGAGAAATAAGCAAAGAAATGGTCTTACAAACAAAAATATGTTGCAGCACTTCATCACCTAGACATAAGAATACATAATACATCTTGTTAACATAAAAAAGATAGCTTAGCAGCAGTAGAAAATTAGAGAGCTAAAATTTGTTATCACACAGTCAGATAAATATCATCCTGTTTTGAATTGTAATTTTAAAATTGCCCTGCTGCTCTTTTGTTTACATACCAAGACAGTCAAAAATAAATGACCAATTTTCCAAATGATGGAGAATTCCTTCAGGAACGCCAGGAAAGTAAGTCAATGACAGACTTGTAAAGCATTGGATGAATGTCGATATGAAGAAATTATAACTAATGCATTAATAAAACATTACATGAATGATTTTTTAATCTTGATAGACAGAAATTACCAAAATTTTATCACGCCCTAAACAGTTAACAGAAAGAGGAGATTCTTCAAGGACTTAATTGTAACTACTACATGAGAAGGAGAATATTAATCTTAAAACATGATCTGTTTTGTCTGTACAGAAACCACAATATCCTTCATTTGAGGGTAACTTCAGCTTTTATTGTATATTTATGTATTTTATCTATCTCTACATAGAAATAACTTTAATGACTTTTTTAACTTTTAAGCATGTGCTGAAAACCTATTTATATCAATGGCATCCATCTTTCACTGCATTCATTGGACCAAATGCCACACATGGAAGTAAAAGCCTTTTTTTTAATCAGTTATTCTCCATGTAATACCCACGACAGAAAATCAAAGTCACGGTCTGTCGCAGCATGCTGTGATGCCCAGGACCACTCAGAAAACTTCACGAGGACATGTTCTGAGCCTGTTGTGTTGGCGCAGCCACCTCTTTCTGCGTCACTCTGCCGACTCTTCCTCTGCCATATCCTGTGTAAATCCCCTGCAGAAACCTGTCCTTTTTTCAATACCTGTGCAAGTGGGCAACAGTCATGCTGGTTACGTGTGCCACAGCTTGGTCCTCTTGGTCAAGACCGTGCCTTCTTGCAACACAGAAGAAAAGAGGCCAGACAGGATTTGGCCCATGCTGACTTTGGAGCTGGAAGCATGCAGGGCACCTACAGCCCCTGCTTGGGTCCCCCAGCACTTGCACCCCGCCCTGCCTTCTTGCTGTATTTAACAGCCATTGACAGGCCTTTACTCCATCAGGTTTATCTAACCACTTTCTCCCTTTCTCTCCTGTAGCAATGTGTTCCACAATTGAACGTTTCATTGTCAGAAATTTGTGTCCTTTTGTTTTAAACTATTCCATCTTGATTTGTTGTGTTTAACCCTTTCCTCAGACCATTGATTAGACCTAGCCAACTTGTGTCTTCCCTGCAGGGACAACTTTTATAACCATTCTGTTGCCTTTTTTGACTTTTTGTGTTTTACTGCATTCATGAGGAGATAAAGCAGCCCAAGGCACCCGCTGTACTCAAAGTGCAGAGCTCACAGAAGGGCTTAACTATGTTTGCTATTTTGTTCTTCATCCCTTTCTTAATCATTCCTAGCATTCAGTTTCCCTTTGACAGTTAATGAATGTAAGATGTTTCTGAAGAGCTATCCACAAAGACCTCTCTTGTGACTGGTAACACTCCACATAAATTAGTGCATGTACCATTAGAGTTGTTTTTCCTATGCACAGAAATGAGCACAACATTTTATCAGCAGGTCACTCAGGACCTCCAGGTCTTGGCAACATCTTGTTCTCAGTTTTAGTTGTGCTATCAAGTACCCCAAATAACATCAGCAAATGCTGCTCTCCCATTATTCATCCTGTTTGCCCACTCACTCAGGAATTTCCAGGGCGAAATTCACTCCTCAACTCAGGGAAATTGAGTTGTTAACATCCTGTTGCTATGAAAATTGATCATTGTTCCTGGCCTTTACTTTCTATCTCTTACTTGATTATTAATCTTTTTACCCCACAAAAATGTAATTTCTTTCAAGAGTACTACAACAAGGTCGAGAGCTTCGTAGAAACCTGGGTACGGTATGTGTGTCTCACAGGGTGTTGCATGATGTTTGGAAATGAACCGGTGGGTTGTATCAGCTATCGCCGAACAGGCTGAGCTCCCCGAAGGTCTTTGCAGGCAGCTGCTTTGGCCTGAGGTGCTACCCCAGGCAAATTCCCAGCAGCCTCTGTGCAAGGACTCTCCACCACACTTTGCTCCTGGGTGGCTTCTCCAGCTTGCACCGCAGTGTCCTGCCACCTGCCGCCTCTGACGGCATCGGCAGCCACTGCAACCACAGGGGCTGGAGAGGCAGCTGCAAGAAGCCACTGCCCGCCGACAAGCCAGATTCCCTTCCAGCCCAACTGTGGCCAAGGTCTGTTTCCCATGAAGGCGAGGTGACTTGGGGCATGAGATCCCTGCACTCACTGGTGGGACTGCATTGCTCAAGGTGCTTTGCAGCAGAAAGGCTTTCAAACACCACCATGCCAGATACCACCATCAGAGGCCTCAGTCAGAGATAACATCTGGCCTGCACCGTCGATACACCACTCCCCATGCATACTCCTCTGCAGAGGAGAGTAATTTCTCTGCACTGTAGTGAGGCCTTGCTGTGGGCTGCTCCTATGGGGTGGTGGCAAGTCCAGCTGAGGAAGGCACATCAAAACCATCACAGGCAGCGGCGCACAGTTTGCCACCTCCTGGCACCATTGCCAAAAAATTTCTCTGGTGGCAGTATCTTGTCCCCTCACCTACGACAGTCTGATCAGAATGACTATTTCTTCTGGATCCCCTCTCCAAGTAGACAAAAGGTAGTAAAGGAAATACAAGGCAATAGGGAAAAGAACAAGGAAAGGCAGCAGGCCACGAAGCCAGGCCAGGGTCTGCTTACTGAAACATCTGCTCTGCAAGAACTGGGCCTTGATGGCATGTGGCAAACAGCTGTCAGGAGGACTACAGAGCTTCCCAGGGTGGTTTGCAGGGAAACTGTTGGACAAGGCTTTTCTGTGCAATGGGAGAGCGCCGACTCACAGGGCTGGGCTCCTCCTTGCCAAAAAGTGGTGTGTGCTTTTATGTGGCATGGAAGGAGTTTTCCACTCCTTTTCCCTTCCACAGAAGAGAGCAGCTTTCACACAGCACGTGTCGGGGGAGGACAGGAGATAAGGCCAGGACCACCACATGCTGCAGAATAGCCCTATCCATAGCTAAGCTGGGCCGTATCCATTGGGTCCATCAGCTTTGAAGCAATTTTACCAGCATTTTGCCCTACATAGTCCTTATTTCCTACAAAGGTCCTAAACCAGAAGAGTTTTATTACTCATCTTCAGCAGATAAAAAGCAGTCACAGAAACACACCGCTTGTTCTGCTACATCAGCTGAAACTTCTGGCTATAAAAAGCCTAGTTCTGCTTTCTTCCAGGACTTTTCTTCCCTATGGAGCAGCAGCGCAGGCGACCCGACAGCTGAGCCCGTGGCATGAGTCCCAGCGTGACAATGCTCAGCTCCAGACAGGAGGCTCCCAAGAAAAACACTGATTGCAGCGAGACAACTAGGCAACCCAACACGCCTGCCTGCGCTTAGCAAGGCTGTTGTAGTGTTCCTGTTTGCCAGCTCACCATATCCCTTTCTGACAGAAAGTTTTGCTGTACCCACAGGCATCTTACAAGTATGTTTAAATTAGATGGTTGTAGGATCCGGGTTTCAAATTCTTTTCCAAAGTGCTGCTTCCATTACCGAGGCAATCTGCGTGCCTATCGCTATCCTTGACTTGCTGCTATTACTCAGTCAATAACTCTGTCAAGAGGTACCTTAGTAAGAGCACGCTGTAATTGGCAGCTCTGGGTCAAACCAGCCGTATTTTCACTCGGAGTTTCTGAATGCTTCACCCTGTGTCACCCGTGTCAAGCTCCCCGAAGATCCCATTATTAGACACAGTACAATAGAGGGGCAGATGCAGGAGCGGCAGACCTCGCTCAAGCACGGCTAATAGCCCGAGCTGAGTGAGGACGACCCAGAATTTCCTCCCTCCCCCTCGCGCTTCGTGGACGTTACAAATACCCGGCAGCGGGCTCAGCCGTCTCACGTCGCACCCCGGCTGCCCATCGCGCCTGGGGCTTCACCGGCGGCCCTGCCCTGACGGCAGAGAGCCAGCCCCGCAGGGCTGCTCCCTCCGGCGCGGGGCTCGAGTGGGTGGGTGGCGAGGGGCGAAGGGGCGGGCTGAAGCGGGGCGGGCCGGGGGGCCGGCAAGGACCGCCGGAGTAGGGAGCGAAGCCCGTCCGGAGACGACGGCGGCGTGGGAGCAGCGTGCCGGAGGCAGGAGCCGGGGGGACGGCCGTGGGGCGGGGGTGGGGGCAGAGAAGAGCCCGGAGGGGAGGTCGGGCGGGGGTGCCCGGGCGGGGCGGCTCCGGGCAGCGGCGGCGGGGAGCGCGGAGCCGCGGGGAGCGGCGGCGGCGGCGGCGGGGCAGGGCAGGGCAGGGGCGATCCCAGCGCCGCCCGGCCCGGCGCAGCGCAGCCCCTGGGGCCGAGCGGCGCCGTGCAGCCGGCGAGGTCGGATGCGGCGGCCGCGGAGCGCCGGGAGGACGCGGCGGGGACGCAGCAGGTACTTCGCCTTGCCTCCGGGACGGCCCTGCCCGTAACCCCGCCTGCCCCCTTGCCCCCTCTCCCCGCTTTCCTGGGCGGCGGGCTGCGCCCTGCCGGTGCCTGGCCGCCCCGCGGCCCGCCCGTCGGGGCCGTCGGCGCAGCCGCGCCGTCCGCCCTTCGGCGAGCGACGGGCGAGGCGTCCCCGGGCGGCCGGGCGGGGGGAGCGGCGCCGCTCCGCCTGCCGTGCCGGTGTCGTGGGAGCGGGAGAGCCACCGTGCAGGTGGTGCCTTCGGGATGCCACGTAGAGGCGCAGCGGCAGGCGCGGAGCGGCGGCGGGTTGAGGAAAAAGCCCGAGACTGTGAGTGGAGTCGTGTTTCCCGTGCGGGACGGCCACGCCGCGGACACGTCGGGGCTACTCTTAGGTAGCTTAGGCGAGACGCCCCCAAAGTTTGACGCCCCCAAAAGTTCAGGTCGCTGCAGCAGTGCGAATTTGCGAAGGGAGTACTGGAGTTTGGAGAGCGGGGAATATAGGTCGGGAGCGCTGGGAGCCGGTGAGGGGGAGAAGTAAATGTGCCTTCCTTTAACGTGCAGGAATTAAAGCAGCCGGGAGCTCCTGCGTGAGAGACGCGTGTGGGCTACTCGGAATTACAAAACACAAACTGATGTCTAAAATCCAAGAAGCCAAGAAAAATAACCATTTATTAAAGGCTTTTCTGAGGCTGCAAGCTGCCAGCGCATTCACTTCAAAAAAAAAAAAAATCTTTTGAAAGTTTATTTGAGTTGTCCAAGACATTGTTCTGCAGCAGATGTTTGTTGTCTAAACTTCAGTTGCATCTAGCACAGCTTAATTTCAGAGTGGAAATATGTATTGAAATGTGCTGCTGTTCTCAAAAGCCTTTTCTGCTCTTAAATTTAACACTACCAGGGCGTACCTGATAAATTACACGTTTACTTTTCATCAGGAAAGTCTTTACAAATAAATAAAATACACAAAAGTTTGGCTTCAGATACGCATTCTTGTCTTTCCCTTTGCCATTTTTAAAATTGTCGTTGGTAGCCAAAGTGTATGGCTGTGTGTGGAAGAGAAGGGAGAACTGCAAAGTGTGTGCTGCTGCTGAGGGGACGTCTGGTCTCTTTGGTCAAGTCTGTTTGTGGATATCTGGAAGGCAAGGAAATATGATTCCAGCTGAATTACAGTAAGTGCACTGAACGCATAGCATTGTATGTTCTTGTGTAGGCAAAAGTACATAGCGGAAGGTTAAGTCCTGTTCTCACTTGTGCTTTATTCTCACTTGTTGCTTTGGTTTCAGAATATCATGAAAATTGAGAGCAGTTTGGCTCACTGTTTTGAAAATATACATTTCTTAATCTTCCAGCTGTAAAGTACCCAGTGACTCATGAGATGGTAAAAGCCCTCAGCTCCCTGTGGGACTCTTACCAGAGCACCTGCTGGGAACAGAGAGCGGCGATGTACTGGGGATGGTTGCTGAAGGGCTTTGGCATCCCCATTATCACGAGTTCCTCGTTGCCTCCTGGCACTGGGAATTACACATTCCCACAGGAAAATTGCAGGTTGACTCCAGCTGCCTTAGCCAGGGTGTTATCTGTGAGGAGCTGGTTGAAGGTACAGCCCCGAGTCTCTGCCTGTACCACTGTGTGGTGGGGCTGGAGAGGGCAGTGGACGTGTGCCTTGCCATAGGGCAGATCGAGGGGTTGCGGCCTACTGCACAGCATTACCCTTTCCATGGCACATGTGGCACAGGGACCATACAGACCCTGGTAGACCCTAGGGATGTAAGCCGTGGTAGAGAACCCCTGCTCCAACCTAGAAGGGTGCTCGACCCTACTAGGTCCTTCACCTCAGCAGGAGACCACACTAACCACTGTGGAAACCCCAAAGCACGGCGGTGGGCAGGGAGGTTGCCCAGGAGGGGGAAGTCATGCTGCTTGCTGCTGACCCCAACTGCTCCCTCCATCCTTGGAGCAGGGAGGACAAAGGTCAGCCAAATAGCTGAAGGAGGCAACTGAACTGTCTTCCACATGACTGTGGTTCTTGACATTGTACCGCAGCCTTTATCTGAGTAATTTAGCAAGCGCTGTTTTGCCCATCACATCCGTGAGGAAGTATAGCCAGATTGCCCCTGCACTGCCAATAAGTTTATCTTTCTAGTGGTACCTGGTGGTGCAGTGATAGGGATCTTCCGGTTTGCTTTAGAGGGAATAAAACTGATTTCCAGTGGTATCAAGAGCTCAGCGTATTGAGGTACGTAACCAAGGCAATGCTCAATACACAACATGCCACAGACAGGCTCTTCAGGTCTTTTTTTTAATGTTTCGAGCTGAGGTCCATACTTTGCAGCTAGTGGCTAGTCCTCTGTATGTGACTGGGACAAAGGTGTTTTGAGGAGTAAGCTGTAGAGCTGTCAGGAAGCATTGACACAGATATCCTGGACCTGGCTGCTGCTGTCTTGTTATAATACATCACCAACTTTAATTTTTCTAACTGTTAAAAAATGAATGTGCTTTCTGAGTTACTGACTACAAAGCAAGAGGAAAACAAAGAAGTAGTATGGCTGAAAGATATTACCTGGAAATGTTGCTGCCAGAAGAGAATAAATTTTAATTTATTACATTATTATTTATATTAACTTTGAAGTAGCTTGTGAGTGATATTCATTCCCTGAGAGTCCTGACAAGCGATACTGTTACAGCCTCCATTGCCTTGCCACTAGCCAGTCAGAGGCAAAGATTTACTTTTGTGATACTAAGTTTGCTGTAAGAATTTTTAAGGGAAGAAGTAATTACAAACAATGGAAGAGACCCTGTGTGATTTCTGCTGATTGAGTGCATTGACCATGCCTTCAGCCAGGAGAACTGGAATAGCACCATTACCTTTAGTATAGTCATGATAGTTTACAGGTGCTGAGTTGTGGCTGATCAAGTCCTGAGTCTGGCATATAATTTTCTTCACAGAAAGAAATGTATCTGTCCTTCAATAGACCAGTATGATAACTCTGCTTGGAAAAGACTTATAGAAACATTTATTTTGTTGCATGTGGTGCTCTTAAATAATATGAATATGATTCTCTCAGGCAGCCATCAGCCAGTCTGGTGAGTATTGCTAGTTGAGCCATCGTTAACAAGTACTTTTCTAGTCAAATGTAATTGTTCATTTTACAGTGGAAAGCACTTGCAATTCATATGGACACAGTGGCATTTTGTTATAAGCCAATACAATGAAAGACTGTGATAGTTTATGTGAGAACAGTGTGCAGATGGCAACTGAATTACAATTAGATTGAACCTTAGCTGTGTGAAGTTGTTCTGTTGAAGACCTTAACTGTTACCATGCTTCAGAAAAGATGTCAACAACTCAAGGGCCCAGTTCCACTCCTGGGAAATGAATGAGGTGGTTGCTGTCATCTTCAGTGTAAGAAAGACCGAGGATACCAAGCAGTAACTGTTTTTCTTGGATAATATGTCTCTCCCAGTGGGTCTCTTCACCAAAGCAGTTTGGACCTAAGAACTAGAATGGGGAAATAATAATAATAATAATAATAGGTAAATAGTAAATTATTTTCTCAGAAAATCATTTTAAAACATCTCAAATGTACTAAAGAATTCAAGTCAATTCACTGTAGGCTTTTGTCAGATTACTTCTTTTCTGAAGGAGGGAACCCAGGAAAAGGCGGCGGGGAGGAATAGGGTGTGGGTCATCCTTTAAATCCCTTTACATTCATCTGGGATGCAGTTTGCTCCTCCCCTCTTCCAGAAGGCACTTGAAAATGCATCTCCCACTTTTCAAGAGCGCAAAAACGAGTGCTGGAACAGCAGTGGCTCACATGTTTTTGTGATCTTAAGAAACCTGTATATAGAATCATAGAATCATAGAATGGTTTGGGTTGGAAGGGACCTTAAAGATCATCTAGTTCCATCCCCCCCTTCCCTCAATACCCATCCTTTGAAAGTGTCTTTCATGTGTTTGGGAAATGCTCGTGACCCTTGAGTAAATAAATGGTAAAGGTCAGGAGCTCTAGCACTTAAAGAGTTCCTTAAACTAAGCTATTTAATTTTGGGCGAGTGGAAAGTGTCCTCCCATCCAGTACAACTTTTTATTTTCTTACCTTTCCCAGAAAAAGATTAAATCTTTACACACTTGGTTCAGATGGAATCAGTTCTCTCCTCGTCCCCATCCTGGTTGGGTTACCAAGCTGAAAAATTAGCTATCTGTTCATCCTCAGTACATACGTTTGGGTCGTGAGCAATGATTCTCATTGGAGTATGCAGCAACTAAACTGTAATATTTCTGGTAAAACAGTAAGTGCTTCTGACATCTTCTGATGTTTTTACAAAGCTGTGCAGATCTCTTCCAATATTTATATGGCAATGGAAAAAAGACGGCTAGGAGGATCTGCTGCGCAAATGCAACCTATCAAAGTCCATGGGAAAGTGTTGCAGTTAATCTAAGTCATAACTTAAAGAAAAACAGAAGTATATTGAGAAGGACAATTAAAGTTGGTATAACTATTTTTTATTTTAAAAAAACCCAGCAACATTAAATGTATGTCTTGTATACATATGCAAAGGAAAAAAAAGGTAAAGTGAACCATAAAGAAAAGCAATACTTACAAAGATGTGACTTGCTGTTTATTTAAAAAAGGGTAGCAGAAATCCAACTAATTTGAACGGGAAGTAGGATTGATTTTATGACGACTGGCTTTCAGAGCATCTCCTTAAATGTAAATAGCATAATTTTGTACCATTAAGGGTGGGAAGTTATTTTAGGCATTGGCATCAAGACTTGACACCAACTTTCTCAAGGTCTTTGCTACCTTAGGTCTGCAGGGGGAACAGGGACAAGCTTTGAAAGCAGTGAGTTTGCCCTGCTGCTACTCAGGCAGCAATGGCTGGGTGGTGGTTTGGTAGCGCCACATACACGTAGATCTTTTTGAGGAGTGAGCTGGCTGCTGTGTATACTGGGGCTTGCTGGGACTGTTTTCTAGTCCTTTCACTGCTCCTCTGCGTTTTTTTCAGCATGGAAATTTTGTAGGGGGAAACAGCTATGAGCAGTTCTCCACATTGCCCTTGTATTTCTCCGGCAGAGATGCACGTGTGCAGAGCATGACCGATGGCTTACCCACAGCTACCTCAATAAGCATGCAGCCATGCTAGACCTTGGTGCCCCATTGTAGTCAGCGTCGCCCTCAGCTCCTGGGTTTATGTTGCAGCTTGAGCACCCACGTGGGCCATGGGTGACATGAGAAGACAGTGAGATTTATGTTGCATTTGTTGATTTTATTTTCAGAGTCTGGTTTGCAAGCTACTCTCCCAAATTAATATGCGAGGCTTGCTGGAGCTGGGGATACACACCACCTGCCCAGAGGAGTGCTTGGAGAAACGTGGCTTGATCTCCCTCTTGTGGAAAATTATTGGAACTAGATTCTCGTGATAGTAAAGAAGAAAAGTCCAGAATCGGTGAACAAACGATGGCAGCAATTACCATGCCACCTGATGCTCTTGTCAGCCCTCAAGGAAATGAAGAGATGGACTCTCTGATCGTACTGCATTACAATTACACAGGAAAGCTTATTTTAAGGGAGAAGGCAACTGATAACATAGACCTGCCCACTATTGCATTTCTGATCATATGTAGTTTCATAGTCCTGGAAAACTTGATGGTGTTGATTGCCATATGGAAAAACAATAAATTTCACAACCGCATGTACTTTTTTATTGGCAATCTAGCTCTCTGTGATCTTTTAGCTGGGATTGTTTACAAAGTAAACATTCTTATGTCTGGGAAGAAAACTCTGAGCTTGTCCTCCACAATCTGGTTCATTAGGGAAGGCAGCATGTTTGTTGCCCTGGGAGCCTCTACTTTCAGCTTACTAGCAATAGCTATTGAGCGGCATCTGACCATGATTAAAATGAGGCCTTACGATGCGAATAAAAAGTACAGAGTGTTCCTTCTCATTGGTACATGCTGGCTTATTTCAATTTCCTTGGGTGCCTTACCCATCCTTGGCTGGAACTGTATAAACAACTTACCAGATTGCTCAACAATTTTGCCTCTGTACTCCAAGAAGTATGTTGTGTTCTGTGTTAGTATCTTCATAGCCATTTTGGTTGCCATTGTCATCCTCTATGCTCGTATCTACATCCTGGTAAAGTCCAGCAGTCGTAATGTCACTAATCACAATAACTCGGAGCGGTCCATGGCACTCCTTAGGACCGTCGTGATTGTTGTTAGTGTCTTCATTGCCTGTTGGTCTCCTCTGTTCATCCTGTTCCTCATTGATGTGGCCTGCAGAGTAAAGGAGTGCTCTATCTTGTACAAAGCCAACTGGTTTATTGCTCTGGCAGTCATCAATTCTGCAATGAACCCCATCATCTACACTCTGGCCAGTAAGGAAATGCGTAGGGCTTTCTTTCGCCTTGTTTGTGGCTGCCTGATGAAATCCAGAGTGGCCAGATCTTTGCCTATTCAGGCCACGCCAGATCACAGTCGAAGTAAATCCAGCAGCAGCAATACCCAGAAGCCAAAGGAAGATTTCCCACCGATGAATGTTGCCTCGTATATTGCTGAGAAAAATGAATCTCCATTTCACAACGGAAAATTCTGTAAGTAAAGGACTCCTCGAGACAAGTATGTTTCTGTGGCTTTTAGATTTAAACTACAAGTGTGGTTTAAGTATTCATGCACTTAAGTCACAGGGCAAAACACTAACCACTTATTTAACTTTGAGGACTTATTTATCAACAATCATTTGCTTTGAGTGTTCATTCAATAACACACCTGATTCAGAAAAAACCTTTCATGCTACCCAACAACCAGGACAGAGTCCATGCACATCTAATGACATTGTGCACCACGATGGCATTGCATGATGAGGCTTCATTTGGCACTGCCTGATCTAGCAAGACATCAGTAAAACCTGTTAGAAACTTCAGCATTCACTACATACTGCTGATGAACAGAAAATGAGCCCAATTATTGCCAACTGGGAGAAAAGCTCATTACATATGTTGGTGATTATAGTTCTCTATATGTATCTTGCTGTTATGTTAATGGCCTTATATGTATGTGGTATAAATAGCTGTATATTTGTACAATTCCTTATTACAAAGTTGTTGTTTGGTAAAAGTTTACAATATACTAAACATTGTATTGCAGTGTACAGTGTAAGGTGACAAATTATACAAATAGATGTGTTTCAATGGGGATATTTGAAAATATATGAAGTAGTAGCTTTTAACTGACAGGAACTTTAACATGTCATATCAATGCAGTATTTTTATTTTTTCTGCTGTTATTCAAACTTCTCATGTGTCGTGAAAGACAACATGACAGTTGTCACTGTGGCATTTCACAACTTATTTTAAACAAGGAGTAGTAAAATAACCATTGAGAGAGGCTATATGTGTTCACTGTTTAAAGTAGTTAAAATGTGACCCAACAATACATGTGTATCAAGTGTATGTACTGTTTCAATGCATATATTTTTACTTACTATTTCCAATGTATTTAAAAATGTACGTCAAACTTACGTAAACTTGTGTACATTGTGAATGCACTACTTAAGCTGAGATTCTTCAGTTCTGAAACAGAGATATATCATTTCAGAAAGCAATGAACCACAACGGGTCCCTGTGGAGTTCCTTCTTTTCTCTCTAGGCACTACCACAGCGTGGGATTGTGTTAGAAATTCTCCCTGGGAAGAAGTTCACCCAGTGAGACAAGATCCCATTTTCTGGCAACGGGACCCTACGCTCCTACCGTCTCCAGGCACTTTTGCAGATACGAGAGGGAAGATGCGGTACAACAGGATCATGCTGAAGGGCATATCTCCATTTATTCCTGACCCTGCCTTGGATCTGGAATGAAAGCCTGTTTAGTTTGGAAGACCTGGAGCCCCAGACTTACTTTTTTGAGAGGCTGTTCCAGAGAAACCTGTATGAAAACAACTTTACGGTTCATTACTGCCTTACCAGCCTCAGTACAGGATGGTGTTCAGCATCAAAGGGATTCCCTGAGACCTAGAGCAGTTAAGACTTCATAAACATCTGATTTCAAGTGTGCATGGAAGTGGCCCGTGGTACGTCCATCAATAGTTCCAGTCCGCATGGAAGTGGCACGTGGTACTTCCATCAATAGTTGCAGTCCGCATGGAAGTGGCCCGTGGTACTTCCATCAATAGTACTTTATGGCTGGAGGCTTCAGTGGAGGCTGATGGGAAATTTTGATACTAGTTCCTATTGCCTTTCAGTAAGAATGTAAGCATCTAACTTTATTGGGCTCTTTCAAAAATTTGTGTTTAATGTCTCAAATCACACCTTGCCTTATGCACAATCAGTAGTAGTTGAGGCTTTTTTAATACGCAGCCTGAAAGAGCTCATCCTTAGCTTTACTCTGGTCTTAATCATTTAAAGCAGCAGCATTAGACTCTTCCCAAGTGTGTACAGCGTATAAGTTGTGTAATGTGTGTAGCAGAAGCCTTTAAAATGTAGAGATTTGCATTGTGATTATCGTTTACAAGTTAACAGTCTGCTTGTAAATGTTTTATGGTGTTAGAAAAGTGTAAGAACAAAGAAAAACTGTATTTGAATGAAATAACTGTGAAAGAGTGTAGTTAGTGTGAAGTAATTTCTACCAAAAATGTTGAAAAGCAGTGCACTTAGAGAAAAAGAAAAAGCTAAATTAAGCTAAGCGTGATATAACTATATGAACTGCAGATAGAGGCTGGGTCAGCAGCTCTGTAGCTTTGCGAGAAATAGAACTGGTGACATTGCATTGCCATGGCTTGCTTAGGTTTTTAGATCTTACAGTGCTACTTGGCTGTATTTTCAGTGTGGAAGTTCTCCCCTGAAGTTGTGTCTTTGAAAACTGCCAGCTAAGATATTTGTGTGCTTCTAAATGTTAGTTCACGAAGTGGTGGCACGTGGCAGCATTCCTTGCTACTGTAGAGCAGAAAGGCCTTCGCAACACAATGGTTTGAGAAAACATTGTGGCTGACCCCACACCAACTCTCATGTCAAGGATGTTATGTGATTCTCTCTGTTTAGGTGAAAAAAATGAGTATTTTTAATAGCCAAAGTCCAAGAATATGCACATAAAAGTGAGTTTTAACATCTGGATTCTAGCCTTAGCTACTGTCAGAGTTGATGCAAGGTACACATAATGCAAGCAACTCCACTGTTGGAGGCCATGTGATTGCATGTCACTACAAAAACCTTTCACTCTACTCTGATTTCCTTCTCTTTGTTTTGGAGCTGTGGGGATATTTTGCTAGTTCACTACCCTGCTGTACTTGAAGCACGCTCCTAAGATTCATGGGTTCACATATAACACTGATAATATAATTTGCAAAGTACTTATGACTGAAGAGAAGAAAAACTATTGTGGATACAGTCTTCAGTGGGTACATCCCACTGGGATGTATTAGGTAAAGCACAGATTCTGGAAGATTTCAGAGCAAAATTTTCAAGTAGGGCAAGTGAAGGGCTTAACAGCAGTAGGCCATAAACAACCAGGAAGATGTCCTATCCTTGAAGCTGCAAAAAGATGGAGAATAGCTTCTTTCACCCTAAGATACTGAAAATTCTTTAAAATACATCCCAGAATCCAAGCATTTTATCATCTAGGCTGATTTGAGCATACAAGAAACTGAATCAGGTCTCCCTTTCCCAGTTGGTTTTACGTGGAGCAAAAGCTACAAAGGAGACTAACATTTCATTCATATTATTTCATTAATTGGAATATTTATTTTGGTTCTGGATTACAAAAGAAAGGCAAATCAAATGACCTAAGGAGGGGAAAAAAGCTTTCAGAAGATGCTTTCCAAAAGTCTTTTATTGCCAACAGTCTTACAGAGTATTTTCAACTGATTAGGTACCATAAACGTTTTGAAAACTGCTAATTAAACCTCAAACCTTTGAACCAAAGTTGTTGTGTAGCAGTCATTTTTTCAAAGAATTGTAAAAAAGGTTTTGGCCTTCTATGGAAAACACGCACTTAAACTTTGGGTGTCATGCCTGAAAGCAGTACCTGTGGGAACGAACGCTGTGCAGCCAAAGGTGGTGGGCTCTGCCTCCACCATCCCCGGAGTCGGGGGCAGGCTTCGCCCGTGCTTCCCTGCGAGCAGACTCGGTCCCTTGGCTCGCCTGCTTGGAGGGCTGTCTGCTCCAGCAGCACCGCGCACGGCTGCTCCCTTCCAAAGGCACATTTTATGAGGAGCGACTGTAATTAGGGTGTTGTGCTGCCTACAAGGTTTGTTGTTTCCACCTGCTCTAGCAAGGCAATGGAAAACACGCCGGTGCATGAAGTGCCGGGTGCCAGAAAAGCCGGGGTCCTGAGAGCGGCTGCTCTGCCCTTGCTGAGCGGAGGTGGGCTGGCGTCTGCCCCGGGTGGTGCCATTTAATCTACCAACCAAGGGCACAGCTCGGCCCCTTGGCTTTGCTGGGAGCTGTGGACCCCGTGGCCATCCCAAGGCCTGCCGACACTCCCTTCTCATGGCAAAACTCGGGGGGGGGGGGGGGGGGGGCGCGGGGGCCGGCACGGCAGCAGTGATCACAGGTTTCTGCTTGGCCACCACCGAGCCGTGAGGCTTGCCGCAGCCCTGAAGCCTCCTGGCAGCTGAAGTGGGCTGGAGGAACCGTGTGGAGGCATCCTGGTGCCCATGCTGCCTTCAGGGCTGCATTTCTTCTCCCCAAGAGCAATGTAACTGCCCAGGGCATCCCCAGGCTCAACTTTTCGTCAAGTGGACAAGAGGGAAGGGCCTTTGCAAGGAGACGCTCGGGCGGTGGAGGAAGAGGGTTTGGGGAATATCAGCCCAGCTAAGCTTCCTTCTGGCATGGAGCCTTTCTCTTCTCCACAGTACACTGAATAGCTGCTCTTGCGTGGGCCTTGTCCTTGCAGTCACTCTCCACAGAAAGACCATGGAGTGGGCTACCCTCACCTATTCAGTGTGCCGAGCAGGAAAGCTACCTTTTCAGGAGAGGGCATCATCTGGCCCAGAAAGAGGGCCTGTACGAGCAATTACTTGCATCGTGAAAATGGTATTTGTCAAAAATGAACCCGTGGACATCAGTGTTGCCTCTGTCAAAGTAAATGGAGCTCCTCTGATGTAAAGTTAGTGTAACTGAGGTCAAACTCCTCATGTGCCATTTGGTCCTCTGACATTTTTCATCCCTGTTTCTACTGAGATGACTAGCTCATTGACTAACTAATATTCAATATCCAGGTAAACCTTGAAGAATTTCATTTCTTCTGCTACAGAATGGGCATCCCTCCAGGTAAATTAAAAAAAAAAAAAAAAAAAAGTAGGCCATTGGGGAACCTGGGCATAGGAGGACAGACTCAAGCCCACTTTACATGCATTTCGATCCAATAGTAGTGCTCATTATTTTATTACTTTGGTTAATCATATACAAACTGAATAGTCAGAAAACAGTTGCATGACACTTATATTCCAAATTCTGTTGCTCAAGGACTTCCTCAGAGACAAAATGTGCCTCTATAACCAGAATACCACAATCAGCGGACAGGCAAAAACTTGAGATTCACGAAAGTGGTTGGGAAAATAAATGATCACAATATTTCCACATACATTATTTTTCCTGCAATTCTCAGTTAAAAGTGTTTCTAAAAGTGATAAATATTAATAAGTAACAGATGTACAGTCAAACTCCCTTTTACAGCAAAATATGCACTTTTTTGTTATGTTGTTGCTGCCCACACAGTGCAAAGAAAAACAATTACCTCAAAAGAAGAAACCTGGATTGAGGTTTAACTCTGCAGGACTTCACTGAGAAGCAGTTAATCACACCAGTCCAGCCACAAAAGACACAAATATATACCAATTATAATCTTTACATTCTTCACTTAATAAAAAATTTCACTGATTTTGAATGAATATATGCCTGGGTGTGTTTGGTGGGGTTTGCCTCATGGAAGAAAAAGGAGGACTGCTGGAAAAGGCTGTCATTTGACCTGTATGTTATTTGACCTTCACAATAGCTACATAAAATGTAAATCTGCATCTTAATTTCAAAATCTGAGGCTACCTTCCTTTTCTGAGTCATCTGTGCTGTCTTCCACAAAGTGGCGTAGCTGAACGAGTCACCCAGCTTTAGCTTCCTTCTTCCTTTGGTTTCCATGGCTTGTTCTGTTGTCAAACGAGGTTTAAACACTCTTTATATGGTGCTTTTGCTAGAAATGTATAGCTCTGAAATCTTACCCCCTCTACTGAGACAAAAAAAGCCCTGTTTTTCCTCAATGGAAGCCATACAAGATGCCTATGTTGGAGTATGCAGAGGAACAGATCAGGGCTTATGAACATAAATGTCTCAAAAAGAGATGAGCAGTAGGCATTGCCTAAGTATTTTGCAGTTCCCCTCCCCAGAGGTTCCGCTTTAACTCTATCAACCAATTAACATGTTTAAAATTTGGCAATAGCTCTCTATTTTCATCAGTGGCTTATAAGCCTATTGGCTGATGTTTCCAGGCTTCACATTTCTTATCCCTGGGGTTTTCTCTCCCAAGACAGCTTTTCACACCCTGTCCAAGCCTCTGGTGAACTGCAGGCCAATTGTACGTCCGTGTTATCTTTTCCTCGGGCCTGCCCTCATTCCAGCTGCATCCAATGCAGCTGTGAGCAAGGTCCGCAGACACTGTGTGCCGGTGAGTAGAGTAAGTACAGCTGAGCACAGAGCTTTTAGTGGGAATTTGCCCATATCCTGACAGCTTTGAGAAAGCATAGATTTGTGGAGAGCGCAACCCTAGGTTCAGGCAAAAAGACCTAGCAAATCAACATATTTTTGACAGTACACTAAGGTAAATCTGAATTTGGATTTTATGCAGACATGTTTTTTAAATGTCTGAGACATAAAAAGGGAAATGTGTCTGTTACTTCAGCTTAGACTTTGTTTATGCAAATATGGTTTACTTAATATAAATCCTTGGTTCTACCACTTACATCAGATAGACATTGGATGCTAAGAACAAAAGCCTGGAAGCAGGATTTGTAACCTTTTGTCAGAACATTCACAAGTTCCAAATTTCCGCTTTAGAGCTGCAAATTTCCTGGAGGCTGCAAAACTCTGCTAGTTTTCAAATGGAGCATTTGCTACTTGCGAATATCTAAATATGCATCAATTCTATTATGAATACATTGTAGCTGGCATCTGGCACTTGATGTGCCAGAAGCAATCGCACTGTGGTATAAATTTTTTTAAATTCTCCTCATCTTACTGCACAACATGATGCCTGGGGACCATGATGATAAGAAATGTGAGCATATTATTCCATAGAAGAGAAAAAGAATGAATCCAGGATATGGAAAATTTAGTGCTGGCACGTGACATTTGCCAGACTGTTAGTAAACATTTTCTTCTGGTGACAGTGCACATTTTGCAGGCGAATCCTGGTCCCAGGACTATGTCTTTTGTTCAAGCATTTACTGACCATGTGTGTCAGAGACGTTTCTGGCAGAGCCAGTGGTAGCTCCCATTGTGAACCCTGTAGGATGTAAAGTGGAGGGAAGCTACTGTGTAACCTTCTGTCCTCACTGTGTGTGCAAAGCCCGGGGCAGGAAGGCAAGCAGCAAGCCATGGAAATTGCATCTCCTCCTATGGTCTCCACCCAGGCGTGGCCAGTTTGAACAACCTCTTCTTGCACTAGGGAAGGGAACGTGGGAGTCCTCACTCTGAGCAAACTCCCACTGAAGTCAGAAGGTAATTCAGTTTTCAAATCACATTTTCTACCTTTGAGGTTTCATTGCTTCTGAAGCACCTGAAATAACTGAAAGTTTGGGAACATGACTGTACTTCAATGTCCAGTCTATCACTGCTTTTTATAGATAATTTTATTATCCTAATAATTACTCTAGATCTGCAATGAAATGAATCAGGAACATTTGGTTCACTTCTGAAAGTTTTTTGTTTAAAGGAATCAAATGCATGTTCATTGTCCATAGTTCACATAGTTGCAACACAACTGGAATCAAAACTGATAATCTGATAGGACTCAAAAGCAGCGTAGACAGCCTTGCAGGATATTTAGAGCTCCAGTTCTGACTTCTCAGCTATCCCCTGGGAAAATATCAAAGGAAACCATAGTATGTCTAATCTCAGTGATTTCTATTGAGTCTAGCAAATTTGTTCTTTCAGTAAAATCCCAGTTCTTGAAGTCATGGTACTGAATTATCACCAGCAAGTGTCTAGCCCTTGGGATTGCATAAAAGAGAATAAAAAGAAAAGGTGAGTGGACTCAAAACCAACAGCAAACATTAAAAGGCTCAAATTATTATGCTGTCAGCTGTCTGGTTTTCAGCCAATCGCACAGCATTTGAGCCTATCTATCTCATGACTTCTACATGTCTTAAATTGCTGGCAGTGTTGGCTCCTCACAGAAATGAGCCCTGCCTCTCTAGCAGGTTCAGTTAGTTCTTGTTGACCTCAGTGTAAAATGGTCTTTGACTCTGACAGCAACAGGTCTGGAACTGCTATCCAAATGGCTATACAGTTTTTATGCCATTTTTATATAGGGGAAAGCCAAATCTACCAGAGTGACAGTGACAAAAAGCAATGGCAGGATCCACAAAAGGAGCACTGATTGGCCCACATGCCCTTCCTTCCTGGACAGCTTTGAGATCATTTGGTTCCCAGTGACTTAGAAAAGCCTCTGGATCATCACACCTGGCCAGACAGGATCTGCTGGCCCATTGCAGCAGCAGGGCACTGCCACAGCCCAAAGGTGCTACCACTACCTAGGACCAAACTGCATCTGATCAAGGGATGTGTAACCTCTGCATCATCAATGGGTGTGCTGAGCTGGGCAAATTGGCTGTGCTGATAGAGCAGCTTAAAATAGCCACATTTTTCTGGAGGCAGAGTTTGTGAAATGTAGTCTGGGGAATTTAATATTTCTGTCAAGCTGTTTCATTCTGTGTCTCCTTGCCACCTGCTTTAAATTCCAAAACATGCAGCTAAGCCACTGCTAAGTTATTAAAGTTACAGCTAGGACAATGGTAAAACATTTTAGATGCTTATTTCAGTGTATGTTTAGTGCCTTCATTCATACATCTGTACGTTGTCACATTTTTCCAGGCATACACTGACAGGGTATTTAGCAGGTATTTAATCTAAAACAGACATAGGCAGCAGGTGGGATTTTTGACACATCTAAGGGAGTTAGGCACCTGGCTCTTACTGAAATGATATACAACATTCAAAGTACAAAAGAGGCCTTCTCTTAGACTTAGAGATAGCACACTTAAAACTTTCCAAGACATGGCTATAGGGAGCATGGAATGACAAGTGTTACATATGACAAAAAAGGTGGCAACTGAGATACTTCGAACTGGAATATGGAGAGACATGGATGCTCTTAAATAAAGTCATTTTGATGGATACTGCTTTGGGGTATAAGATCTCCTCACATTCCTTTGCAATTTCCAACCTGGTAAAAGGACAACCCAAATTTTAAGAATTCCGCTAACCTCAGTGCCATACTAATTAGGGTTGCAATGCAGCGTTTAATTTCTTTCCTTTGCTCTCAGCTCCCACCCAGACCTAGAAATATCAACTAATAACTATCTATCTGCAATAAAATTAATCACAAGCATTTGGTTCACTAATGTCTTAGTTTGGCTTCTGAATGTCTTGATTACAGAATCAAGTGTGGTTTTATTGCACATATCGTATGTTTAGTCTTAGGTGCCTCAATCATTTTCATTCTTGGGATCAACCGAAACCAAACTTCCCAAGTTGCAATTTCACCATATTTCAAAGCAGAAGGTACAAGAAAATTATTTCAGAATTTTAATATCATGATCCTACCTGAATGTATTCTATGGGAATACTTCAGTCAGTCTGGTTGTAGTTTGACAAATTTTTAAGCTTAGCAACTTCTTAAAACCAAATCTAATTTTAAGTAGATTTAAGTATTGACTATTTCAGTGTAGGGAGGTGCTTAACCTAGACTTATCCTGCTGAGTCTTGGCCTTTATGAATCAAGTCTGAAGGTTTGATTTGAGATACTGGTGCTAGAGAAGACCTTGGAATGCTGAAGGCTAAAACCTGATTCTGGCACAAACTTTGCCTTTACAGAAACTGTGTCTATTGAATCTGGCTCTTGATAAGCCTCATAAAATAGGAAAATAACTTCATATAGTGCTTGCATTTGAATAGTACAAACCTTCATTAAAACATTTCCCAGTATCAAAAGCCAAGGACATTTCTGCCAGAAAGGCATCTTTAGTGTATGTGTATTTTTCAACCTGATATTTAGAGAAAAGCAGTATGTTTGCAATACCTATCACTTGCTGAAGGCCAAAGTGAAGTTATGCTTTGGTAGGTAAATGCAAATGGCATCATTTGCAGAACTGACAACAGAGTCATGATAATTTTCACTGTTTATCAGAAGAAAAGTTTTTTCAGATATGTCATTGAACAACCACGTACATCTTGCATTAAACCTATTAAACACAAGTTATTTGAACTTGCCTAACCGTTATGTAACATCTCATTGGAGACTGGTAGTCAAGGACACCTAGATCTTCACCATAAGCAGAGAACTACTTATAAACAACCTTAGCACTCAAATTAATAAATTAAAGTTACAGAATATTATTATATTATCATTAGAAAAATCAAATACACACACCTTGTACACAGAGAGATCACACCAAATCATTGTTAAAGCAAGATACAAATGTTTTGAGTAGCATCATATAAGAATTCAAACTTGACATCAGAAAGAGAAAATGTTTTTGATATCAGTGACACTGAATAACACTCTTAAAAACCATTTTATGCTAAATTTCCGAGTTGGAATACTAATAGCTGAATTCAGACTCCTTCCATAGTTAACCTGCATAATCCACCTTTAATCCCCATAGTTGTGCTTCTTAGGTAAAATCAGAAATAAGATTCCCAATATTCATTTTCTCAAGAAATTGAGACTGCTGAATTCTATTTTTATCTGGACAATCACAATTAGCATTTTTCTTCTGGTAAAAACACATGGCACAGAAGATAGTTCTATACTGTCAACAGACCGACTTGAAAAATATAAATATATACTGTATTTATATATAATGTGTATATATACACTATCAATATTCACATTAGAGAATCTGAACAATTTTATTGAAATTACTTTTTAAGAAAGCCTTCTGCTGTGACTTCATGTCTACATAAAGCATTGAGAATTTTCAAGTGTACCATGTGAAATGGGGCTTCTTAAACCTAAAGAAAACATACTGGTGAAATATATGTGAATATGCATTTTTTTATAATGTACATGTTTTTTCAGATCTGCAATCTCTACCAGTTATAGCTTGCAAATTACAAAAACTAAAATAGTTATCTGGAGTCAGTGTTTCCTCTCAGCAGGCTGCTGCAGGCAGAGTTCACTTCCAGAAGAAACTATTGGCAAATTATTCTCGAGATGATGATTGATGAGATGACTTATGCTGTCAAAGACACGATCTTTTGTACGAACCTTCAAAAAAAGGATGCAAGAAGATAGATTAAAGAGAAAAATACTTTTTCCCTTAACTTTGCACTAAAATTCTCTAAGAATAGAATAACACAATTAATCATGTTTTAGAGACTGATCCTTCTCCCATCGAAATCAGTGGAAATTAGGCATTTCTGGAGTTTTGCTTCTGTTTTGTCTCTTACTCCCTCTATTCTACCAAAACAGGTAATTTGCCTATGGGCCAGTCTACTACTATTACTTTCTGAATAGGTCTGATTGAAAACTTTCTGTACAACGTTGTGTTTCACTGTAAGTCAGATTTTTAGATCAAATTGTCTTCTTGGCAGAGCAGAGGTCCTCTTCAGTGAATGTCATGCTGGTGTAAAGCTTTGTATTGGGATGGCTCTACACGGCCTCAAGAAAAAGCCTGTGAGCACTGCTCTGAAGTGTCATCTATTTTCCTTGACCTTTTCTCAGAAAGTGAGAACAACTTTTGTTAAAACTTTCCAAAGTCAGCTTATGCTGTGGTGGGCACCTCATTTGAAATATTTCAGTCTTCATCATTAAGTTTTGGCAAAAATGCTAGAAACTTAGCACAGGATGTCACAGGGTAAAAAAAGAAACAAACAACTTTGATGGCGAATTATGCTATCTGCTCACTCCACATGTAGCTGTATCACTGAAGAAATCCAGCATGCTCTCCTGATTTCTGAAACATACTGCTTTGAAACATCACTTTCTGTAATTATTCAAATCTGTATTTTCAAAATGAAAAGATATCTTTAAAACAGCGGTAACTTTCCTTATCTATATTTAGATTAACACATTTTCAGTCCATTCAACTCTGTGAGATTTTCTCACCCTAAGCAATATGCTCTGTCATCACCAGAGTTCAAGCCCTAGTTCTAAATCCAGCAAAAATCCTGCAGTCCTCCATTTTAAGCATCCCTTGCCTGAACTAGAGATCTTTTTTTTTTTTTTTTTTTTTTTGTCAGCTGGATGAGAGCAGAAGGAATTGGACAGTTAACTCTGCTCTGAAAACACACTCTTAAGAGCTGTAACGTGTCCCTGGGAAATTTGTGTGTGAAATTAATTTTCAGGCAGGCTTTGTGTGAATCGTTTTTTACAAATAATCACGCCAAGGCCACGTGGAAGAAATGCAAGCCACTGGCGCGCTGCTTCGGCTGGCCATGCATTGGCATTTTATTGACAATTCTCTGCTCTGACAAGTAGCAAATAGGGCTGCTCTGGAGCTGTGTCAGAGTCCCACAAATCATATAGACAGCACAGCTAACTTAAATACAGCCGCAGAAAAGCTGTTGTTCTCAAGCGGTGCCTCCTGAGCAAGGAGTTTCAGAGCCATTTGGGCCATGATGGCACATCACAAGTAAGCTGAGGGAGGGGATAGGTGCAGAGAACAAGCAGGTCTCTACACAAGGAGGTCAGCAAATTTGTGCTGCACTTAGAGGCAGTGCAGAAAAGATTGGGGGGGGGGGCTCCATCCTTTGCAGGAGGAAAATGTCCCAGGAGTCCTCACAGGGCCCGAGTACTCTATGCCAGTCAGCAAAGCAGCAGAGTTCCCAACGGGACATAGCATCTGTGCACTCGCCACGTCACACAGCATTGTTTTTCTTGCAGTAGCCTGTAACAGCAATTTGTGGGTTTACGTTGAAGGGAGAATTAGGGGGCCCTGCTGCAGGAGTCACAAAACTGCTGGCAAAAGTTTAGCCCAGGACAAGGCAGTTGGCACCTAAAAAGTGCAAAACCATTCTTTGACTGGCCTCATGTGGCAAATGTGATTATAACAAGTACCACAGGCATTTCTCACCGCAGTGTTACAACCTCTGCAGGACTGGCATAATTCTGCCACAGGTTCCTCAGCTGAAAAAGATGCCAACAGGAAAACTTTACAGGCATTTCTCAATTTACTTTGGGGCTTGTCATCTAAAGTTGTCTTTTACAGAGGAGAAGGAGTTGCCCACTCTCAGTTACCAGGAGCCAGGAATAAAACATGTGGCAATGCTTTCATTCTCTCAGATGAGACTAAGCCTCCCCAGAAGCACAAGAGGACAGCTGCAGAAAACTGAAGTTCCCTTGCCCTCTCCAACCTGCTGCTGGGAGCGTCCCTTTGTTGGCTAAGGGAGTCCCTGGGCAGCAAAGAGATGGAGCAGGTTTACCTCAGTTCTCTCCTGGGCTTACATGCAGGAAAACACGGAGGGCCTGGTCCGTACCCTGGCTGACAGACGTCATGTGGAAATTGCTGGCATGCAGGCTGACCAAATTTGCACAGCCACCAGCAGCTTCTCAGCAGGAAGGCTAAAGAAGTGGCTTAGCTGCACTTTTGACTAAGACTGTACTGCCGTGGCCAAACCTTGACCTTGCTGGGAGGGAATCAGGTCCTTAAGGCTCCCTGCAATGTACAGAAATCATGCCGTGGGCCTTCTGCTGGGCATCAGGGAGAGAATTAGAGATGTGATGGCATATTAGAGATATGGGGCTGTACTTACGATCAGTTGTGAATAAGCTGTAAACAAGGTTAAACACATTTACAGAAAATATGTAGAGTCAGAAACCTCCTGTATTACTGAGGAGTCAGCACTTACAGTTCCTTCTGGGTCCACCAAAAGAAGATGCTTGGCTTGGCCGTTGTGCATGCCTGTCAGCACATAGGAGCCGGGATTCGTGGTACTCTTCCTCACGAGGAAGTCTCCACATTTCTTTAACAGCTGTTCTGCTTCTTTCCTGCTCATTTCTCCTTGATACCACGGCTCTGTACTCAGCTGTTCAGCTTCAGTCTGGTCAGCTGCTCTGGATAAAAGAGGACTGGTGCCTCCCATGGAGGTGGATTTTCTCAGTGCAGCCTCCGACGTTTGGTTCTTGAGGGCATCTTCAAATGGTTCTGGTTATGGAAATAGAAAGAAGGGCAAGATCATTCAGAGGTAAATCATATTACAAAATGGTGATATTTCAGTCATTTTTAACTGGATTTATTCTGTGTTATAGCCACTTCCCTTTGTCTTTATGATAAAACTGAGGGAAGATATACTGCTAGGCCTACTGATTTATGGATTATATTAAGACTGAGGAGTGTAATATGTTAAAAATGTATGTTATGCAGAGAAAGATGCTGACAAAAATCAGAACAAACCTTGGCAGGAGCTTTTGAAAGGGACTAATTTTATTTCAGTAATGGCTATTGTCAACAGTTTCATTTATATGCCCTGGTACTGGGCAGAGGTCTCCTTTTGTCTTGCCAGGTACGTCAGACAGTTTAATTTCAAATAAATTGCATAATATGGGTACCCAATGTCATTATACTCATATCTGGTCTCTCTTCAAACAATATATTAATTTTAAAATTATCCATTACTGAGTCCCTAGCCCAAGGGTATGTCTAGAAGGGATCAGTTGCCCTTACCACTCAACCTACCACTAGCCTCCACCTAGGAAGAGGACTTTGCAACACAGGCACAGGCTAACACCTTTAACGTGATTTACTGAGCTGAAATCAGCCTCAGGGAAGAATCTTTTAAACCTCAGCTAAATCCTGAACTCAGTGTTACTTTCTGTAGAGTGGAATAGAAAGATGTGTCATTACAGATCCCAACAGTCTTACAGAAATAGTAAATAGGTCAGTGCATGCTTCATTAAATGCTGTACTGACCTATCGGAAGCTATTTTCCTTTGGAAGACCTTCATCTGGCCAACTAGTGCATATTAAAAAGAGATACTGTTCTGTGCCCACTAAACTTACAAAAGGACATCTGCAGAGCAGTACTGTGAAGCAATACACCAGCTCTAAATAGACTGCTCAGATGCGAGGAGTACACAGCCATGTTTGCATGGGGCCACAGGATTAATTTAGCTCAGAGAAATAGGGTAAATACTGTGCCATCACAGCTTATTGATACCTCAGCTAATTCTTAAAACCAGCTTATATATGCATTCACTACATTGCAGTCTGCACTAAGCCCAACACATGTTTAGCTCAACAAACCACTAACTTAGGGCTAGTTGACACGTTTTCTAATACTACTTTTCCGCGATGATCCAATGGTTAATAAAGTTTAATGAAGGCTGAAAGATGAGAAATCTATTTTTAGGAAAAGAATGCATATAAAATAGAATTAAACACGTGCATGTTTTAAAGGCATGGCATGTTAAAAATCAAGGTTAACATCCCTGATTTCAGACAGCAGACTTTTCTCATTTCAAATCTATACTCACAGATAGATACTCTCTCAATTTTCTTCCCTCCCCCTTTCTTTCAATACAAAGTCTCCCTAAGCTGTGGAAATAGAGCCATATCTCAGCAAAACATGCCAGGAAGACAGTTTTATGTATACTGAGATAACAGAAATGTAGATATGTTATTTTACAAATAACATATAGGCACCAACTGCTTTGTCTCACTGCCTTTTAATTATGTGAACTGAATTAAATAAATCATGTGTCAGCAATTGATTGAAGGTAGGAAGAGTAGAAAAACTAAGAAAACTTTCCGTGCATCAAACTGCTTTCCCCATATTTCCTGTTAAGTATCTCTTCAAGGCTCAAAACGTGTATTGGTAGCAACAACATCAAATTACAACCATTGTTTTACAGCTATGGCCATGATTCTGATTTTAGAAAAGCTGACTTCAAAGTTGAAGCAGATAGCTAGATAGGACAGTAGGCCTATCCAGAGCAAAGGATAACTCAGCCTTTTGATTTCCTTCCCAGCTTCCTTGTTGCACAGTTTTTGTAGTATGCATTGAATTCCTGGTAACATATTCACAGGACAGGTTGGAGCTAATTCTCCAGCCATTCACTCCTTCACTTTCCTGCGTGACAAGCCTCCTCATTTATTTTCCTTCTGACCTAGTTGCCTGTGATGCTAAGGGTAACATAGACTGCAATTCACCTTAACTCAGATATAATACAAACTAGATTCAAATCTTCGGCCACCCTTATTTTAACTCAGTCCAGTACGAAACCACCATGAATTCTAAAATTCACCATAATTCCACCAGGAATACTAAAATTTTGAGAATTTTAAAATTATTTTTATACAGAACTAATGCATATACATAAACATATTGGGTCGCTTGTTAGAAAGGGAGTGAATAGGAAGGGAACTCACTCATGTCAAACAGATCCTTTCCTGGGCTGCTCTCTTTGGTATCATCTGCTGTTCCACTGAAGGTACTTTCAGCATCTGCCTGAAGTGCCAATAGAGCTTCTATGTTTATATGCTGGGTGTTTACATACGTTGGCATCTCTGTTGTTGGGGTTACTTGTGAGTTCCCTTCCGGCATACTACAAATATCCAGAGATCCTAGAAAATTCAAGACTTTTTTTCTTCTTTTTTTGTATTTGACAGAACAGTGTTGTTATAATGACCAAATAACATGACACCCCATCACCACAGGTTTAAAATTCCCTGGAATGGGAGATGTAAAGTCAATAAATGCAGGATCTAGTGGAAAAATTTTTTTAAGAAGGGATTCAGAACTGTGTTCCAATGAGGGCTGGGGCAGGGGTGTTATTTATTCAGGAAGAAAGGAAACTTTTGTAAATAAAGACTGCCAGTTTCAAAAAATAACATTCAGCTGGGGAGTCATGGGAGGAGGAAATGGAATAAAATCCTCAAATCTGTGCAGATTAACAAGAGATAACATATTCTAGCATTTGAAAAGAAAGTGTCCCCAGAAACACAATAAAGCTGTCACGTAAAGGTGGATGGGTGAAATTGCACACATATTTTTATGTCATTTGCTTAAAATTAATAGACAACAACAAAAAGAATATTATGCATTATTTGTTATTCATGGAGCAGAGATCATGTGCAAACAAATGCATTGCTCCACATTTTAAAAAAACTTCTGACTTTAGACTCTTCCTTTGGAAACTCCATCTTGCATAACCTAGTGGGTCAGATTTTCAGAACAGACCATGCAGCCTGTCTTTAAATACAATGGAATTTTAAGACATGGCAAGCTCGAGAGCTGAATGTTTGAGGCAACTCTATTTCTGAACTGCTCTGCAAAAGATAAGATTCTGTGAAGGTGTGCATTTAATAATTTATTCAGAGGTAATTACCAAATGCTTTCCACTGATATCAACACTAAAATTCAGACAAAGGGAATCTAGCAACAAAGTGCAGTTCATTGCCTTAAGACTTTGAGGCATCAGACTTTCATGTGCTTTGCCCACCCAAGACCTCCTGCAGTATTACAGCTAAAACTAGCAAAACTCACCTTGCTTAACAGGCCAATGATGCCAGTCTTCACTGAATTTGTCTCCTAAGTGACGACTCTGGTAATAGGTTTGCTCTCCTCCCACTCCTGCTGCAGACTAGAATGGACACATGTGCAGAGAAATTTTCAATTACCTTTAAAATGCTCAGATACATTATGAGTGGTTCTGACAATTTCCTTGGCTGTATTCTGTGTACTCCCACTCTTCATTTCCGATTCATCATGGTGTCAGAATATATGTCTCACAAATGCATTTGTGTAGGAGTAAGATATTACCGGTGACCTTCACGTAAACTTCCCTGCTTCCTGCTTTCATTAACGCCCGCAACCCCAAATGATGCATCATCTCCTGTAGTACATTTGTCTTCACATAGCAAGTCTGACAAAGCACGCCTGGGAAGACCATTCCACAGAAACACACCTGGGACAAGAAGACACCCCCAGCATCCTCCAAAGCAGGAGCTGAAAGACTCACATTGGTACCAGGGGACGCACTCAGGTACCGAAGGGAGGATGTTGTCTACAGACAAGGCCCCTCTGGATTTAAGCAAAGTTGTGCTGGATCTGAAAACTCCTCTTAGGTAGCTACGTTGATACTGGAGTCAAACAGCTGACAGCAATGCTGGTAGAAATATCCAAGCTGACCTCAGTTCAACGTGAGGTGGCGAACCTGCCTAGGAACCTGGCTGAATACAGATCACCGCTGAGTTATTAACATAATGAACTGTTAGCAATGACTGCACTAGACTGTTTAAATTATTCTGCACCAAATCTTTCCCAGTTAGTGTGCACTATTTGATACTCCCTGAAACAGACATGGTTTCTACAACCATAGTAAACCTCAGTGGATTTCTCTTCCTTGAACCTGCGTAATCTTTTAACACCATGAGGAACTCACCTCCTTCTGTTTGTTCTGAACCTGCCTAATTTGTTGCCCCCTAGATCTTCAATGCCCATTCAAAAGGAAACTGGCCACACACGAAGAGCTGTGAGCTATAAATGGTCCTGATGTATCCATCTTAAAATACACATTTTGTAAAAATTTTGGATCCATCAGCAGGAGGGCAGGGATGCAATTGCACTGACCTGAGCTGTATCCGCAGCAGTGGGAAGTCTTGCTTTGAGCCTGGCATCCATGAAGCCGCCGGGGGGGGGGCATTTTATTTGGGATGTTGTTGTAATAGGGATGTTCTGTTGCCTCATTATCTTCCTCCATCCATGGCTCATCAAAACTCTGCGTCCTATAAGAAAGCAAGTGCTTTATTTTCCCCCTTGCTTGCAAAGCACTTACAGATACTTCCAGCACGTTAAGACTGCCTGTCAGGGGATCACTATTGCATATTATTTTGACAATTCAGCTACCATTATAAGTCAGCAAGCAATGATGGATCATGCAGCAGAGCTTCTCTGTTTAGACAAACTAATCTAAACCTGCTTTGCCGTGGATGAAATTCTTTATGCTGAGTACAGGATGTTTTAACTTAGCTTTAAAGACCATTATAAACTGCATTAACAAACAATTTTATTTAACCTTACAGTAGTATTTCTAATATTATTACTTGATTGATTGACTGAGCTCCAGAACTTTGTCTTTAATTATGGCTGCTCTATCACCGTTATAAATCTGGAAGAACTTCACAAAGTCAAGAGACTGGATCTGTGCTTTCAGTCTACATTTAACAGTCATTTCCACTAGTCTGAAGTGAGTACAGAATGCTTACAGATTAGGATAGTAGCATTTTGTATTCACCATACACTCATTTTACTCTGATATAAGAGATTACATGGGGTACCAGGTCACTGGGATTTATACTAATGTTAGCATGCATATAGCAATCCATGTTAAAAACACAGCTCAACAAAGAAAACAGAATGCTATATCCCAGCCTTTTAAACATATACAAGCAGACAGATTTTGTATCCTCCAGAGAACAATGCAGTCAAAGCCTGTGTACAATACATCACATTCCTGAAAACTTCACCCTGGCTAATATCAGAAATAGTGAAACATCACCAGTCATTTTGGAAGCCCAGCAACTCTAGCTTACTTCATCTAAATTGACAGAGCTGCTATGACAGTAACAATGAGGAAATGCCACAAATAACATCCTTTCTCAGCCATACAACTCTGCCTACTAACTACAACAGAAAACACATGATCATTTCAATAAATTCACTGTGAAATCCATGTTTAGCCCATTCCTTTAAAATGACTGTGCTTCTTTCATATTCATTAGGCAAACGTTGCTTTGCTAATTTAGCAGAAATCTTTTTAAAGTATTTAAATCTTGTCCATCCTTTGTCCACAGCACATTTTATTAAGTAAATACAAAGCTAACAAAGATCCTTTAGCAGTATTCTGCAATCGTACTCACCTATCATGGAAAGTAGGTATCTTAGAGGGGCATCGCAAGTATTGCTTAAATCGAAGCTCGAATGCTTGCCCTATGGTGCTGATGACATCCTGGGCCAGGCCATCATGGCATTCCAGTACATGACAAGCTAAACGAAAAAGATTTGACATATCCACATGCAAATCTTTGTTTATGTTATGGTGGGATGCACTGACCTATGACAAAACACCTACATGTCAGGCATAGTTGCCCTATTCATGGTGTGCACGTTTCAATAAAACCCAATTCTGGCACAGTGAATTTCAGGCAACGGGGTCTTTTTAAAGGCTAAATAAAATTTCTCCAGTGTGTAACTGCAATAGGCAAGACCACAAATCAGTTCCACAATTTTAACAAGTCCATAAAGACAGGAAATCTCATAAAATTTCACTTGTTATTACCAGAATGCAATAGATTATATGAGAATTATAAGCTTTAAAATGAAATTACAAAAATATTAGTAAATGGTAGCAACAAAAAAGCTTTCTTTGCTTTCCTCAATTTTATTACCACTTCAGTTTTATGTCTAATCATCCCAAGTTTGCAAGCTGTTCACTTTGAGTTTCCATAATTTCCCAAATCACAGGCTAAGGGAGGAACAGTAACTAGGCTACTTCCTAGATCCCAGGCCCTGACCTGATTCCAGTAATACAGAGGCTGGTACCTTTTCCTGCTTATCTATATGGAGACACTTCCAGCAAACTGCGGGATCACTGGGGAGCACATAGCCAGGACCCTGGTTAACTCCAGCATTCCCCCATGTGCCATCTTTCTGAACCCATTGTGACAGAGGCAGTAAGGAGGGAGACTGGCAATACAAGCTCTCTTCCTATGGGAGACCGAGAAACCTTTATCACCTGTCTAAGCAGCCAAATCTGTCCTGGTTTTAAATAAGAGAGTAGCTCAGAGGTATCATCTTATATGACAACATAAACAGGCAAACTCATGCAGATTTCACCTAACACTGCAGGAACATAGATAGGTGTTAAGAGCTGAAAGCTAAAGATCTGAATGAACAACACCTCACTGATATTCAGAAAGGCCCAGACAAGTTCATTTTCCATACTCAGTGCTGGACAAGCACATGGCCTACTGGCTAGAGCCTGGATTGAATTTGAAACCCTGGTTCTTCTCCAAGTCCTGCTGCAGTACAGTGGGACCTTGTTCAAAGTTACTAATTTCTATCACCCCTGACTGCTTTATTAACCTGAATATAAATTCTTTAGCTGAAAAATTGCATTTTAGTATATGGCCAGTGTCCAGCTCAGTGGAATCAAGTGTTTTGGATGCCAGTGTCCTACAAAAAAGGGTTGGTCATTACATTTGTCTGACATAATTTTAGTTAAAGCAATATAGGGAGACTAAGAAGGTTTAACAATGACTTCTCAGAGGCTGATCTGCTGGACAGACTTCTGAAGAGGCCACAATAAAGAGCAAGAAACCTGCAGTGATGCAGGTATAGAATGATCAGGGCTCCAAGCTGTCTCTCTGTCAGCAGGAGCAGCACCTCGCGCAGCATGAGATGGCACCGGTCACAGTGCTGCCCTGCTAAACAGATCCAGTGATGCTCTCTTCTCACCTTACAGCATCTGCTGTGCCGACCAGCATGCTGAGGCAATGCCTGATTCAGAGGAAATGTCCTTAGCTGCATGTTGAAAGTGGATTTGGCAGCCAAAAACAGGACCTCCATGTGTTCAAAGACAGAGGCAGACACCCCTGGCTAGCAGTAGGATCTTTGCTGTTTACCCCTTCTGCACCATTGCTGGTGGCAGTGAACAATCAGCCCCCAGATAAGGTGCAGACTTATCTCCATGAACATGGACGAAAAGCAGTTAGGCCAAACAAAGCTATAATTTTTGCACTCTATAACTAGAATGGGGATTTAAAGAGGCTATATTGCTCACTGCTAAACCTGTCTGGAGCTGAAATGAAGTATGAGTCATTAAGTAGTTTCAGTAGGTGACATAATGAGTAACCTGTTTCCTTGGATACGTGAATGGACTTTCAGCAGGTAGGAGATGTGCTTCTTGTAAAAGGATGAGAAGGTTTGGCTCACACAGAGATGATTTCTTGTGAATGTTACAGCAGAAGACAGGCAGCCTGCAGCTTGCTAGATCCAGAATATAAAGCATGAAAAGAGCTTTTCCATCCTTGAGAAGAAATGAGTCTAATATGCAATTGAAAGCTACAGCATCGGTGCTAGTGTCAGTAACAGCAAGAGTAATATTTTTACTAGATACAGAAGTAAATTCAAACTCAGTTCTAAAGTAACTTGCAGATAACACAAAGACTGACAGAATGGCCAGTGATGGTGAAAGACAGCAATCCAGATCCCTTGGTAAACTAGACCTTTCAAAAAAAAAGTGGCTTAATACTGGTCACTTACAAAGTCACTGATCTGCAAACCACTGATGTACACACACAACTGGGGAAAGCTCCCATGGAAAGCTGTAACACAGAAGGCTTAAAGATCACAGCGTGAAAGAATTTCACGTGAGATAATAGTGCTTCACTGCAGCAAAAAGGCCTTATGAGAAACTAGCTAATGACAAGGAAGGTGCAGCCTCTGTTAGAGATTGCTGACATTAATACTAGATTACTCCAAACAATAACAGGCGTCATCTACCCTTTTTAAAGCAATGCAGAAGAAGGAAGAACAGAAATTATCTGAAGGATGGAGGACGTGCACTGCAGCTGAACACCTACAGAGTTCACTTTGTCAAACTTTTCCTAAAGAAAATGCTTAAATACACCACAAGAAGACAGTACCAGCTGCTTAGATGACTTCTGGATGTAGGATAGACTAACTCAACAAGAACAGCAACAGGAAGCTAAGGCTAAATACATTCATTTTAAATATAAGGAACATAGTCCTTGAAACAGTTTTTATGTAAAATCCACTCACACAGGAACAGGAAACAGAGCACAGGTCTCCTCCAAACCCTACAGTGCAAAAGTCTGGTCTGTGATGCTGGTCCACTACATTGCCACTGAGATCTCTCAGAAAAACTAAATCAGTCTCCGGTTTAGCAGAAAGATACTGCTGAAGCAGGTAGGGTGGACAGCAGCTCTGCACCATACAGGCTGCAGTCTGATGCCAGAGCCTTTCTAATGGGGGACACATTATTTTGGAACATAACTAGCATGGTAAAGAACTGGACTATCTCCCTATCTCCTACTCCCCATAAGCCTTCTAGGTGTTTCACTAATATTCAGCATATTAGTATGTTTAGTGCGGGTATTGTTTATAAGGTAACGCTCTCGAGTCTGGAGATCTCTGCACATGGACACAGCAGATTGCTGAGGTATCTAAAACCATTAAAGATGACAAAATACAGAATTAGTTGTGGCCATGGTAAGGTGGCAGCTCAGGGTTTGCAGGGTTGGCACTTTGGAGTTAAAGTGTCTGAATTCTGCAGAAATCCTGTTGGAACTGCTTGAGTCTTTTTTTGGAGCTAGTCCTTTTTCCTCTATGAATCTATGAATAATAAATAGATTCTCAGGTACATTATACAATACTTTGTGCCTAGCATTAAGACCTAGTGATGCTTTCTGCATTACAAGCAGAAATGTTTTCTGTACCTCTTATTCCAGATCGTAATTTACACTTTTTATGATTTATTTTTGAAAATCTGAACTGGATCTTAGTCTTTGAAGACAAGCAACAAGAGTTTCCCTGTTCCTGACTGGTCACTCACAAAGCAATACAACCTTGAATAAAACTTCACTGAGAAAGAGGATTACAGCCTCCAGCAAGCTGGCTCGAAATCTCACTATTTGGTAAAGAATCTGATTCTGCCAGGAAGAATTAGGCATGTACTGAGAAGACCTAACAGATTCAGCCACCTCATCGGAGGACTTAAGCAGAGGACTGCTTAGTTCTTGTATAGTGATTGGGTGTAGGTGAGAGTTAGCTGCTGCCTAGAAGCTCACACAGCCAAGTAAGGCAAGCATTTGATTTAAGAGATTAAGAGAATCAAAGTGATATTTGGAGATGAACTACAGGCAAGACCTGTTCCAAGTTTGAGAAGCAACTTGTGCATGGCTGCTCCTTATTGCTACACAATCTTTCCATGACTTTATCAAAGGCAATCTTTTTATTGGGCTGCATGTATTTCTTTCGGGGGGGGGGGGGGGGGGGGGAATCCACTGAATTATACCATGAACAATTCATGTTTCTCAAAGGAAAAAAGATTCCAAATAGATATTTCTCACTTACCTCTCCGATTAACAGGATCCTTAGCTACATATGCAACATAGTCAGCTGTATCCTGTCAAAAAATTAAGATATCTACAGTGAACACAAAAAATCTTTGCCCTGATCATAGCAAAAGATCACAGTCCAGAGTGTGCACATTCCTGTGGGTAGACCTTCAAATTACATGTTTTGCTCTACAGTTGTATACTAGTTAAACCCCATAGAAATATGTGTGGATTTTGGTACTGATCCCACCCCTTTGCTTTCTCCAGAGTGTGATCTATTCCAGCAAAACTTAAAAATCTCTTCCAAGGGCTTTGAAAATCAGTTAAACAAATTTAGTAGGATTTGGATCAGGCCTCATTTAGAAGAGAGTAGAATTACAAGTCCTCATCTTCAAACTACCCAGAGATTTTGGTTCAGAACATGAATAATCAACTGGTTCTGTGGCAGAAAGAGTAACAGCCCTGCTCCCCAGAAATACTGAGCAATAGCATTTATTCATGCGTGACAAGCAGGTGTGTTTACTTCACTGACTACAATGCCATACAGCACAGAGGTGCTCAGCCACTGCTTGGCTGTGACAAGCAGCATCCCAGGACACTCTCCCCCAGCCCATGGGCTGCTCCCAGCCATCCCCATTGCCACATGCCAGGTGGATTTTCTGGCAAGAGCAGGCTGACATCTTCTTTCTGGATTTTTTGCTTGCTCTCCTGCCACCCTCACGCTCCTGTGCACAAGCAGTTCAGATGTTTATCACTGTGCAGATGAAACAGAAAGGCCAGTGCTTCCAGGAAACGTGAGGCCTGCTGGCACACCCGGAAAATGCCATATATCCTTGATGTGATCATGAAGTCACATCTGGTTAGATCTGATATTTCCTGACATGACTGGCTAGTCAGGTATAGCTAAACCTAACTGAAGTGTATATAGGATACACTACAGATGGCTGCATAGATCTACCCAAAGCCTTTCCAGGTGACTGATCCAAGACCACTGACAATTACGTCAAGATCCAATGTCATAACAAACATCAATCTTCAGTTAAAGAACAGGCTTCTTTAGCTTAGCTTTCTCTAGTGTAAGCACACACCACCATGACCCACCCAAAACAAATCACTGTGCTGCATGTCTATGCAATTTCCCTCCTAAGGAGAGGGCAAGGGAAACAATGAAGCACATTCACGGTTCTGGTGACAGATGTGTAGCCATATCACTTAATGCACTATTGGAAGGCACTCAGACACAGCTGAGGCTGGTCTGTAAAAAAAGCAGAGCAGAGAAGAATAGCGCTAGCATTTTGTCCAGTAATTTCTTAAGCACCCAGTGACATAGTGTCTGGGCAATGACTTGAGTGGAAGTAATGATGCATATCAACAAGTAAGGGGACAAGAAAAGTGGGTATGTCTATAGTAGCAAATAAAACAGAGCCAAGGTAAAGGCCTGAGAGTTGTCCCACAGTTGTCCATACTGTTTAATTGTTGCTACTCTCCCTTGTCTGGCTATGCTGGTTTGCCACGCCATGCTCTGAAACTCTCTGAGGCACTAGCACATGCTGGGCATCAATTCCAAGAGACCACTGGGAGGGAAGAGAATGAATGTGTGGAGGCAAATTGCACTGTGCTATTTAGTTTCAGGGCCAGAAAACAGGCCACAGATAATTTTATTTACTAGTACAGACATAGGTAATGGATACATTTATGCCTGAGTAAGTATCTGTCTCATAGCTAGCGTGGGTGTGAGAGACTGGAACCACCAACTCTTTATTTCATTTAAAGCTCTCAGATTCAAGCTATGACAAACCATTAAGGACCTAAGGTAGGCACATTTCACATTCCACTAAATTAGAAGACTCCCATCAAAAGGCTATATAGGGCTGGGCTGATGCAGCAAAGTGGTCCCTGATATTCAAGGACTGAAGACAAGTATGAATAAGCTATAATTTTCACCTCAAAGAAATAGCATTGTGGTGCTACAATTTGGAGGCAGGGCTGAAACTGAAAAACTACTGCCTTCAGGAACCTCTGAGAGAACTGCCTTATTAGACCCTATGAGATCTGCCTCTCTGAAATTTCAGCAGGCATCTTCAAAAACAGATGTCTTGTCTAGCAGCCTGGAAACAGCCACCTGAAATGACTATGGATGAAAATTGTTTAGTGTATCATAAGGAGGGGCTGAAGAGAGCTAAAGCAGATCCAGAACACAGACTTGGAAGTGAACTAAAAATTATTCTGAAATGGTGGGTAAAAGGATTTGGCGGAGAGATTTTTAAGCTCCCATGTACTGACACAGCCAGAAACTGTCTGACTCATTGCAAAGGGGAATATTGCAAAAATATATATGGTATTCAAGCTGTTCTCCAAGACTGTGGAACACTTCTCCAGTAGATATATTTTGAATGATGAAGGTAATTAACACTTAGGGAGTGGGAGGAAATTTGCAAAGCTAATTGCTGGCGCTAATGTGTGGCAGATATCCAGAGCAGAAAAGTGGATGCGGTGAGAAGGGGGGGGGGCAGTCTCACTTCTAAATAAACCAAATTTCAAAATTCAAAATAAGGGAAGTATTTCCTGAAGAAACATGGGCATAGATCTGGGTTCCTAGTTCAGTATGGCCTTTCTCCCTCCATTTTAAATCTCATGTGATTTAAAAAAAATCAGCTGGTGCCCAGCTGTGTTTGGGGGATATGGTTTGGTGGTAGCAGTCCTCCACCAAATGGAAATCATTAAGGGCTGATGAAAGTTATGTCTGGATGACCCTAAGATGTGTTAATAAAGTTGTGCCTTAAATCATATCCTTGCATCTTGTCTTCTTCCGTGTGCACGCAGGACAAAGGAACCACCTGCTTTATGAGCAAGCTTTTGATTTAAAATTGTGTCAGATACTAACCCACTGAGACAAGCCTGTAGAATATCATTAGATACTCATACCTACCCTCTCCATCCCCAGAATAAGATCATCATGCAGCAGTCTTATTGGGAATGCAACTTTACAATTTCACTGTCTCTTGCAGGCTCCCTTACATCATACAATTTTATTTCTCTGGTAGCTCACTGACTCAGTAGCATGATTTTTATCTCTCTAAAACATTTGGAAGAGCTTGTTTACTCCAAATCCAATCTCTACTGCTGCTCCTCTCCTCTTTCCTGGTAAATCACTCTATCAGTGGGCAGTGTGCAATGGTGTTTCCAGGACTTAGCATTTGGGATGGCAGATGGAGAGCGAAGAATCTTCTTACGGAGGCAGGGAACTGTGCTAATCACTCTTCTGCCCACTTCAGGAATTGTTCATTTACAGCATCCATTGCAATCTGTTCTATTTCAAAGCTGCTGTTGATCCATTTTTTGTTCCCCAAATTATTATGATACGGTGTCCTCTTCCTTTCCGGAACTGAACTGAGCTCAGCACAGCTATACTAAGACTGAAGTTTGCCTTTATGTTTTCTGAGGATACTGAAATGGAGTGCCAAGGATCTTCAACCTAACACAGCTGAACTGGGAGAACTAACTCACAAAGTAGGCTAGAAATTGCCTTACCTGTAGTACACGACTGATAAATGACAGATAATCGTATGATGGAGGAAAAGGCAGACTCATTCAATTAATCTAGGCTTAAAAGCTTTCAAACCTCTAAGGTAAGAGGTGAGCAATGTCCCTGTTTTACAATTCTCCCATTGCTTCCTGGGTGACAAATACTTTTTAAGCACATTTAACATGCCTCTGGATGGACTGCTTATAAAAACAGGGAAAAGCACAAGCAGGACTCTGCCCTTTGATCTAAATGAACCAAATGTGTAGGTGTATCTGAAAGCTTTGCAAAACAAGAAGGAAAGATCTGGGCTTTTCCTGAAAGCCAGTCTTCAGGCTGCATTGAGTGTAGCGAATATATCTGAAGGCAGTATTTAGCACAGTCTTCTCAATGCAGACTTAAAGATAAAAAGAAAAAAAATAAATGCATGCATTGCTATAAATATAACTGCAACATAGTCTATTACTGTAAAAAGTACAAAATAAAAAACAATCAGGACAACAATTCACACGATACCCATATGACTGTACTACATTACTCTGAAAAACAGAGCCCTGCTTATCAGTTATTATATGAATGCTCACAGCCCTTTGATACTTTTTGTTTCAGTCATTCAAAGAGGAGGATTTATGACTGCTTGTCAGTCGTTTCCCTCAAGAAGAGTTTGATGGCAACAATCAAGAAGAATTTATGAAACAAGAAACAGGAGCTATTGCGCTTATATTTTTCTTTCAGTAAGCTGTGCAATAAATTTTGTCACACAGTCCTCATAAAGCAATATCTATGTGGGGGAAAGCTTTAAAGAAATGCTTACCGGATCACCTCCAGATGCAAAGGAAATAGACTGCATATGGTGATTCGCTATGATCTGTAAGGATCAGAAAGAATAAGTGTGAGTCAGTAGGTTTTCTTACAGTTTACCCTTTTGATTTCTTTTTTGGTTTGTATAGGGGTGAAAATCCAAAGCCAAGATCAAAATGACCTCTGCATTTCACCTACAAGAAGTGCAAAGAGTAGCATGATAATATAAACAAACTTAAGGATGAATGTATCTATTCTCGTGTTCTTTAAAACCTAGCAGGACACAGCAAAATTGCTATATGTGCTCAGAACTCCAGTAAATCATATAGATCTGTCGTACAGTATCTTTGGAGAAATTTTAATCTGCTAAAGCTCACTTTCTTTATTACAGATAGTGATGAACAGAGCAAAGGGTCCTATTCATCAAAATACTTTTCTGCTGATGCCACTCTGGTGGAATCAATGAAATCATGCCAATCCGCACACCAGCTAAGGATCCTAATATTGCTTTCAATACCTACTGTGTCATTTTATGTTTCAAACACCAACATGTTTGCAATATGCAAACAGAATTTTGAGCCTAGCTGCAATGTGGCATTGTGGGCAAAATCTCAGGCATACTCCAGGGCATTTGAAATTCAATTTGCTTATGTACAATTTGAACTAATATGATATTTCTCTGGGAAGAGACAAATTGTCATGAACCTCTAACACAAGGAGAACAGCTCTGCTCCATTGCTATTCTGAGATTTAACTTATGAAATCTTTTAATAATGAAATCATGTTACAACCGAGAAAGAAAAGGTCATTTGAAAGAAAATTTCACTTGATCATTTGAGTCACAGAAACCATGCCAACGAATTTGTCTGGTACAGGACAGGCCCCTTATTTAGTGCCTCAGAGCAAGTGATAATAGTCATTTGGATCTTAATTGCTCACTTTGGAGAGGGTACCAGATATTTCAGAAAACCATTTTGGAAAAAAATGAGGCTAAAAAGATATTCTCTGCGCTGTTTTCCCCATCGTGCATCTTAAAGACCTGAACTTTCCTATCTCCCTTAGAAAGAAAAAAGCCCAACATGAATTTCCCTGGATCTTGCTGCTTCACTAAGTCAGAGAGAGTTGACAACTATTTGCAGTGCTTCTTTCATGTAAAGACTGCTTCATTTTCAATACTCCTGCTTGTCCCACAGCAGCCTCTGAAGATGTGGTTAATTTTTAAGTGTTCAGTGGTGAACCATCATTCCTTTACTCATCAGGGAGGATTTCCTTCTCTTTTTCCCATAAAGAAGAAGTGATCCTAACAACAGAGATGAACTAGTGAAGATTTGTTACACATTTAATATTGTCACTATCTCAAATTGTGCAAATAACCCACTCTTTCAGTTCAGCATCATAAAAAACAAAAAATATTTCAGATTGCCTCAAAACTTATTTTTCCAAATGTTAAGAAAACTGAAAAGTGCTTGAAACCATCAGTTCAAGTCAGACACTTTTGTTGTTTTTTTTTAATTCCACTGCTAAACATTTTAGTTTAGTTTGAGGTAGGGGTATTCCCCCCCAAATACTGAAACAAGGCATAGCAAATTACCAATGCCTTGCATTGCTTAAAATGAAACAATTCACTAATGTCGGCACATAGTTTAGACACATTTCAGTCTATCTAAATCTGCGTTTTAAATAAATAAACTAAACAAAACAAAAGAAAATTATCTTCCACCCATGCCTGCTTAACATATTCACAAAACTGCTGTGCAGGGATCCATGCAATTGCTCTCTTGCTGCCCCAAGGGCCAACAACACTGTCTTGTCTTTCCTTTCCTTCCAGCTCCTCTGAGAAGAAGAGGCTATTACAGAAGTTTACCGCCATCTTCCTGGGTGGGGCCTCAAAGGACAAAACTGTTGGGCCATGCTTCCTTTCAAATCAAATGCTTAGCACAAACCAGGAACAATGGAGACCATAGGCAGACTGGGGATCTCTGAGAAACCAGACATTTCCTACGCCTGCAGCACCCAAACCAAGTCTATCTCAAAAAGAATGATGTGAGAGGAAGATAAACAGTTTTGTCAACTCAGAGAAAAGGCAAAATATCTGGGGAGGATTCTTCCCTGGGATAAATCAGTTTAACTCCATTTCTACCATGACATCAGCTGAAGACAAGGCGACTTTCAGGGTTTGGCACTTTCATAGTAGATCTAATTAACATCAAGTTCCTATGCTTCTGACTTGGGGCAACTGTCCTTATGAAAAACACTGCTGTGTATATTTCATATACGGCTCCAAACTGCTGCAACCAGCCATAATGCTGCTCCCACAGTCTCAGTGCTCACTGCAGAAGATTATGATATTTTCTAAATAAGCATAAGAATGAAGATAAATCAATGAAAACATAATAATAAACAGCAAGCTTTTGAATAGACAATGTATGTATTCTTTCTTATTCTTTAATCCTGAGGCTCCTAAGGAAAGCAGGAATTTATTTTTTTTCTCTTTAGCTGTATCTGGGCAGAAGGTTGCATGCCCTAACACAGTATGTGCCTCACAGCAAAGAGCACAGCAGTAACTAGGCATGTCTGTCTACTTTCTCTTTATATATACCCTGAGCAAGGATTTTTCTCATCTCATACATCACCCACAATCCACTGCAGTGATTCCCTGAAGTCTGTCTGTACCTTCAGCACAATGAAGAAGAAAAAATGGGCTGCTTGAAAAAGGCTGCCTTGTGTCTCCATAAGACTGGCATTTCATTGCACTGCAAAATCCCTGAGGCTGTATTTTTAGCAGTGCCTCAGGAATAGATTGCCCTTTAAGGCTCTAAATAGTAAGAACGACAACAAAATTCGGGATGCATATTCAGTCCTGTAGTTACTTACTCCAAATGCATCCCTTAACACTTTGAAAGTTTGTAGTTGTACCCAACAAGAACTCCCACAACCAGAAAATGCCATTTCATGTCGTAGGTCTTTTAAGAGCAAAACCAAGCTACCCTGAAACATGGCAAGAAGAAAATAATTCATTCAAAGCTGTGTTGAATACAGGAATAAACAATGACTCTTACTATGCTTTATATCCTGTTTTCCATCATTTTGTAGTCATTACTGAGGAATAGTAACTTTGAGCAACTCAGTATTTTGGCAGACAACAAATAATTGTGCAGTAGGCTGTTCATCAAAAGCCTCACAAATTAATATGGCAGTTACACTCACCTGTTTTGTATCAGGAGTCATTAGGTTTAAGCTGGTGGTGGAGATATTCAGCATTATGCTCATTCCTGCAAACTGAAGATTGCTCTTTCCCAAGATGCTAGAAAGAACTTTGCTTGGTGGCTGTGAGATGGGGGGAAAAAGCACATTTTTGTTCTCTGTTTAATTGGGATGATCTTCATTGTATGCAGGATTAGCTGTTATCTTAAAGGTTTCTAAAAAGTTGCTGACTTTTCAAAGATCATTTCATTGCAACAGCTGTTTTCCTCTGGAGATAATTTTTCATTTATACTACTACTACTACTGATAATAATGATAATGATGATGATGATGATGATGATAATAATAATAATAATAGCAGCAGCTAGGCAGGTATTCATCCACTTTTGACCTAACAAAATAGGGAGTCTGTGAGATGGCAAAGTCTCATCTTCACCAAGGGACCAAGTGAGCAGACTAAGATGAATGCCTTAGGTCAGTATCTTAAAATGGCATGTTCCTGTTCTGTAAAAACAGCTTCAACTCATGAAGAGAAATCTGTTGTTTGCTCTGCATCTACTGACTGCTCTACCCCCTTCCCACATGGAAAGCGGGACTCCAGTGATGGGATGCTCACAACAGGGGATACACAGTGTCATTATGCTTGTAAACTTCTCAGCAGTACATAAAAGCCCAGACACAGGGTAAAACCTCTATATGCTGGGGCACAACATGCAGCTAAAGATTACTCCTAACTCAGAGAATAAGTACAAAGTGTTGCAATGTAATAAAGGGGATGTAATAATATTGATAACTTTTGTAGGCCTTTTACTAGATGTTAGAAGGTTTTGTAGCAATGCAAGTTATGCTGCCAAAGCAAAATTTACAAACTTCTCACCTTTGACAGCTACAGGGAACCACACAGCTGCATGGCAGCAGCCTGATTCAGGTAACCACAGCCTGTAGAAAATCAGGGTGCCCAGCAATAACAGACCAAGTCCTTCCACTTGCTGTACTTGCACTGGTGAATATTTATGCTGGTCATTAGGATATGAAAGCAAAGCCGTGACTGGACGCAGTGTTCTTCTGCCACTGTATTTGCATTTGTCCTAAGCTGCCTGGAAGCTTGGAAAGTATTGTCCCTAGCAGGATGGAGACAGTTGTGCTTCTTAACTCCTTAAAGCTTACATATATTCAGTTTTAACTTCTTTTCCTTCTGTTTAATTGATTAAAAACACGCTACCTACATACTGCTCATATGTAACATTTGGGCTGCAATATTTTAAGTTTGTCATGTTACAGAGCTAGTACTTTATTAATTTCTATTTAAAACAAGTCCTTTTGAATATTCTTGCTTGCTTCTCTTCCTTCCTTAAACCTTTGTGACTCCCAGCTCATGCCTAACGATCACCTGCCCACAGCATGGGTAAAGCATGAAAACTTGCCCTAAAGAAGTACATGTCACCTTAACCAAATCCATAAGCTACTAGTGGCAAAAACATGGTGAAAGTACAGGCTGGCAAAAGATACCTGTCTTTAACATTTATCTGAAATTCTGTTGCTGGGCAAGTTTTGTTCTTAGCCAGTACACTTATTTTAAAAACACTATTTCTTTTCAATAGTTGATAAGTAACATTGCTTCTAAACCCAGTAATACAGCAAGGTGTCTCACTAGGCACCTGGGACTCTGTTTAACCTTCTTTTCCAATGATACTTTCCATCATTTTGCTTTCCAAGGAAAAAGATATTTTCCACTTTACTTTCAAGTTTAAAAACAAAAGCCAGAGAACTTAGAAATGCCAATGAGATGAATTTGGTATAGTGGTGGGGAAACCACAACCTTAATTTCTGCAACAATTTCCAATTACTCTGTGACATATGTTGTCACATATGCCTTTTTTTATCAGGGGAAGATTCTCCGTTGCAGACAAGTGGCATTTCATCCCATCCCTTTCTGCTGGGATCCTGCCTAGATGGTGCAGCAGCTGGGGAAGCAGACAGACCTTTTCCTTCACCTGCCTTTCTCCTCCTGCACCTAACAACGCATATAAGGGCTAGAATGAACTGCTTTCTGTGCTCCTTCCCTTAGAGTTAGCATTAAACCCCAGCTTTGCTAGCAGGCCCCTGGAAGAGCAGGCAGTGCAAGACTGTTGAGAGCCATGAGTACAGGAGCCGAGCCAAGGCTTCCTCCACTCCTTGCCTGCAGATCCTAACTCCTACCACAAAAATAAGAATAAAAGCATGGTAATAACCCTGTCAGGCCAACACCCACTGGACCCACCATCAGTGCTGGCCACTGAGCATTGGCCACAGGTGATTATGGAAAGAGCATAGGAAGCAGAGGATCACCTGGTATGTTCTCTCCATTTCCAGAAGTCAGGCATTTCCAAACTCATTAAATGTCACCAGTAGAGCTATGCTCCAAGAACAGATCTAATCACTTTCAGAACTACAATATATTTTTGGCTTCTGCAATAGCTTCCTGCACCTATTTCCACAATGTACTCATGCATTTTATGAAAAGGCATCCCTTTTTGTTTGTTTTAAGCCTTCTGCCTGCAATCTACAAGAGAAAGAAAAGGAAGAGGGGGTTTCTACAGTAGGAACATAAAGGCAAGCCACAATCTTTTTCCTAGATGTACTCATACTTCTAGATGCCTATAAAAGCAGATCCTGACCAAAAGGGCAAGAAGCAACATACAGCGGGTGAAAACAACCAATACTTTAAATGATTAATGATCTGCAATTCTCAAAGCTGCCTTAAAGTCACCTGCCTGCTGTGCCTGGTCTCATCTGTGTTGAACTAAGAAAATACTGTCAACTGCACTACAAGAAAAGAAAAATACCTTTCGTTTCTTGAAGGCTCCTTTGGCACCAGGCATGGCTTCACAAACACGACTGATAGCTTCCCTGAAGAGACAGAAAAAAGCTTTATGGCAATTGTATGTGTGGGTTTCTTCATTATACTCAAAATGCACTGGGAGAGAACAGCTTCATACCATATTTCTGTTCACAAGTAAGGATAGTTAGCAGGTCAGTTAGCTCTCTTCTCAAGGCTAAAACAGGTGCCATTCAAACTTAGATTATTTCAGTGTGAAGCAGAAGATAGTAAATAGTCAATGTTAGTGTAAGGAAGAGTATCTTGAGAACTACAAAGGATAAAAATGTTTTCTCACACTATTAAAAAGACCTTTTCTTACTGTAAATTAGAATATATTTCTTAATACCTTCTTCCAAGTCTCATTTTTGTACCTTATTAAGCCATGAGGAATCTGATCATAAGACATGTCTTTAATCAACATTGCTTTACACCTTTTTTTTAAATGTTTCTGTTAATGTAAAGGGTAGTATCTATCATTTTTTTCTCACTACTATACTATGCACTTTTCCAGTCAGAGCAAAACCACCTGGCTTTAGGTAATACCAGAACCCTAAAATATTCCTGGTAATATGCATGTTGTATACAATACATGTGATGTAAAAAATTTTAATTTATATTTGTTCAATATGATCTGAATAATCTATTTGTGGCTCTGTGTTGTATATTGTAAGAAAAATTAATGCCATTAACACTTTGCTTCAGTTTTCTAATATTGCTTTCATTCTTCCCATCGCACTTAAGTTGAATGAAAGAAATGCATGTTGAAAATGAATTTGAATGCATTCTCTCTCATAGGACAGTAACCGTATACTACAAAAACTCTTGAAATCATACTGCTACAAACAAATTTTATGGATCCTTTCAGTATTTAACAACTTATTATCTGAATAGTCAGTCTGGTCGGTATTTAGAATTTGCTCCCATGCACACAGAGACCCTCCTGTGACCATTAGCTACACAGCTGTAACAGACCTGTCCTGTTGATACTGTAACACAGAACCGTTGCACCCATAGCAGTGAAGACGGCTCCTAACCTGGTTTAACTGCTTTAAATATGGATTGAGACTAACAGCACATTATATTTAGACCTAAAAACATGCAGATAACATGTATTTTATGCAAAAAAATAAACAGAATGGGAGACAATGAACCACAAGCTAAAGAACAGTCAAAATAATCAAAACCTAAAAACATCACCTTGATAAAAACATAAATTGTTTTAATTTTATGCCATGTGCAGGATGATATTTCAACTGCGCATTAGGTGAATTCACAGGATCAACAAGTGAGTCAGGAGAGAAATGTCATATACGTATCAGCATTCAACATATAATGGCTCAGTAAATGTCACAGATTTATCCGGTTGCAATCAGTAATAACTATATAGTTATGCCTTGGGTGCTTTTACCTAAGGCCCAATCCAAAGTTTGAACCACCTGAAAGAATTGTATTAATTTATTATTTTTTGAGGGTGGGTGGTTGTCAGGGTGGAACAGGCCTTGCAGCAGGTTTAAAGTCATGTCATTCTGAAGAAGCGTGAGATTTACAGCAAAAGATAGTCAAAAAAGCTTTCAGGCACACAATCCTTTCTTCAGGTCTAAAGGAGAGCTTGTTTGTTCCACAGCTTGTCTTTTTCTTTTTTTGTTCCCCAACTACATCTGCTCATTTAATAAAATCACCTCTTGCTACAAACCCTGCCTTGCATATGCCCTCAGACCATCACAGCCACAACCGCGCTCCATTTCACAGTTCAGCGCTTGCATTTAGTTCCCACATTTACTACAATGCTGCTTTGACTCCAAACAAGTGTTATAGTTAAAAGTAGCTAATAACTTTTCTTACAGAGCAAGTAAAAATCGGTTGGTTTAAAAGAGCAGCCCTGATGCATCTTAGAAATACAGCACAGCAAGCATCACACACAGTGATCATCACGATACTGAGACATAGGTTACTCCTGAAAATGTAATCAGGAAAAAGTAATATTCTTCTTCTTCTTCACCAAAAATGCTTTTCTTTGACTCAGGAAAAGCAAACAGACATGATGTTAGACAGAGCCACCTCCTCAGCCTTGCTACTGGGCTCAAACCTGTGGTTTCCCATCTCTTTCTTGTACTGAACCAAATCCCTTGGAGGCAATGGGGTGGGAAGTCCAGGCCTGTGGCAGTCCCCAGCCCACCACTGTCTTTCCAACCCATGCCTCTTGCTTCACCAGGTGTGTCTGAGCTTTCTGGGCATTTTGGCTGCAAGGTGCTGACACAGAAGCGTCATCAGCACTTCATCCTCTTTGTCTCTTTCAGTGGTCTGATTAGCGCGTTGAGACCCCTCATAGATTTTGCCTCTCACAAAAGGGATTTGTGTTTCAGAGATACAAACTGTGAGGGATAAATTCACCTCTAACTCCTTTCTCTTCCTGTTTGCCTCCACCATCTTCTCTCTCTAGCAGCAACACGGAGCAGGGAGGAAGAAAAGGGAATTTTTAGCCCACCGCACCTGGCAAAAAAACATTAATAAGCTTGTTATTTTTCTGGTGCAGGGCTGGAATTTGTAGTGGTTTTGCTACTACCTCTTCTGCCTGCCAGCTCCTGACAATCAGACATAAAGCATGTTACTTAATAGACCCATCTAACTCAAGGACCTTGTTGATCAAAACTGCCACTTGAGCGTAGGAGAGGAAATGCACCCGCTGAAAAGGCTGAAGCCCAGGGCTGAGAGCTGGCAAGGCTGCCTGCGTTGCTGTTCGTATGCCCTGCTTCGGCAGAGCGGTGAAAGAACCAAGCAGCTGAAAAGCTAGGATATACATCCTCTCACTCAGTAACAAAGTGCTATAGATTTTCCAACTACCTGTCTTCCTTTTAGCAAAATATCTCAAGTGTTACTGAAGTCGGTGTTCCCAAAGTCTGCAGAAAGACTGGAAGTGGGGGGAAGGACCTGAGAAAGGTGACAGCTTGTTGAATACATGTCAGATGAGGCAGGACATCTGAACTTGAACTTGACAATTCTTTTAACTTTGGTTTTTGAAAGTCTGTGAATACTAAATGTACTCAAGCAACTGGAGGGTTTAAGTTACCAATGCTTTTGGTGAAAATGTTGCGAACTTCAGAAAAGATATTCATAGAGCAATTCTGCCTAGGCAAGGTCAGAGTGACCTGGCAGCAACTCTTTTTGTACCTGCAACAAAAGGCACAGTTCTTTTCCCACCTGGAAGTTAGGGAGTCTTGAAGAAGTATCTGATGAAAACAAGAAGAAAAAGGATGGTTGAGTATCTGCCACCATGCTGACATGCACTTTTTCTGGGGGAAGGTTCCCGGATCTCTCTGTTCAGAATATTCTAGATCATTTTTGGAGGGGTCTTTACACAAATAGGCTGGTGATGCGGCAAAGACATCCTAAAGACTTCTTTCTAGCTTGAACTGCCAGGCACACAGGGCAGATGTAAGCTTTTTTTGCAGCAAATCAAATTTGCAAATGCCTCTGCAGCACAACACCTGAGCCACAAATCAAGCCCAGAAACAGATACTGCTGCTAGGTTGAGAGTGTCATTTCCTGACTTGTGCGTGCAAATGCTTGTCTAAGGAAGGCAAAAGCAGAAGTTCTGGACATACCTGCATGGCTAAACAATTGCACAGAGTTTGGAAAAGTTAGATGTGACTACATTTGCTTCCTTTCCAATAAGAAAGTTATTCGACACAGACACATATTACACCTTTCTAAGCCACATGCTGTTTCATTAGCTAGGCTCAGATAAATACCAGTGTAGAGTTATCTTGATCTCTTGTAAAATTAGCTACTGCACTGTCTGCAGTAGGGACCACATGCTGAGTTCCAAATCTGTCCAAGAGTATTTTCTGCTTTGCAGATGGTCATACTGTGGAGTCATTTTCTTGGCACAAAACATGTTGTGTATCTTGAATATAATTTCAGCACGCAAATGTATCCAGTGAAAAATTACCAACATGCATTTTCTGAGGCTGACCTATTCTGCTTTAAAGTGACTTGACACCTCTCTGAGATAGAAAAAAAGACATTTTACATTGCCATTTTGTTCCATTAAAAAGGCTAATGCCCTGATATTTTTCATAGCTTTAGTCATATTTTACTCTGACTGTTATATAAAGTAGCCCACTCAGGAAGCTCAAATCTGTTCCTCTATGAAACACCATCACATGAAAATACCCTCCCTTCTTGTGGTTTCAAAGATTTTTTTGGCTGTGATGCTAGGTTTTGTTGTTGCTGTTTTTAATTAATATGATTTAATTGATTAAAAAACAGAATTCTGGAACTCATATTTCAGGAAAATGACAGCACATACAAATTGCACAGATTTTCTCAACATATTTGGAAAAAGTATAGCCATCTCAAATACTGAGATGAGAAACTGTGACTAGTTTTTAGCCTGAAATGTTTTGTATGAGAAGACTTAAAACCTACCAATATTCTCTTGTTAATGTCTTCTAGTATCCTACAGTTCCCAAGTTTATCTTTGCCACGTCCAAAGCACAGGTTAAAAAAACAGACACCAAAAGATGGATTTTTTTAAATGAAAGCATGACTGTCTAGAAGAATTGTACACAAGGCTCCCAGTTATTTCTTAACAGTATTATAGTCCTGCCATTTTTTTTAATAATTTATAAATCATTGCCAAGTGTTGTACCAGTATTTGCTGAGGAGAAACAAAGTCTACACTGAATATAAAAATAAAAAAAACAGAGACCAAAAATACATTTTTAGAAATACATTTAATAATTGAAATATTACTTGTTCATTTGCAAAACAGTCAAAATGTGCGTGTGCTGTCTGAAGTAGCACGGGGGATATTCGCTGGCTCTGAAGACTAAGCCAGTATATTACTGTTTATGGAATTTTAAACGTCAACTGGTAAATTGACCATGTCTGGAAGATGTAGGGCTGGAGAAGTAGCTGAGGAAAACAGAACATAGAGTATGGACAGAAAGGGGAGGCAACTGCGTGGCGTGGATGCACCTACTGCCACGAATTCAGAGTACCGTGCAGGGAGTACCCCTGCAGGAGAGCCCCCCCAGGAAGGGGCGCAGAGACCCAGCGATGCCATTTGTCACACCAGCCTGAGAGAAGCGAAGCCTGTCCTGACGGTACAAGTGACAGAAAGCCTGGAAGAAAAGGTTTGTGGAATAAGGTGACATCAGCAGATGTGGCACGCAAGCTGTTGTCACTCATGGAGCAAGGAGATGATGATTCCTCCTTTTCTTCTCCTCCGTTCCTCCTTTTGTTTCTTGAAGCAGAGTTTTTTCACATGTAGAAAATCTACAAGCAGAAAATGAAAGGAAGCTGGCCAACTTCATTTTTGGTTTATTGAATAAACTTTATACAGTATAAGAGTTGGCTTTGACAACTGTTAGACATAGAGTACCACATGCTATTAGGTATGTAGTATGCAATCTATCCAATGGTTGTTATTCTTACGCTCCTACAACTTCAGTGTGAGACCTACATCAATCTGCTAACAAAAGTCAAAGCACTTGAGAGGACTCTTGCTTTTACTGCCAAAGAAACTTTTCATCCATTACTATGCTCAATGACAGCTCTGTTCTCAGTATTTATAGATCATCTAACTTTAAGGAATATTTGCAAGTTCAGTACAATCTGTACCTTCTTTTATAACATGCAAGCAAGTTTCAGAAACTCTGTTTCATTCATCAGTAACAGAGAAATCTACCTGATCTTGATGATGACTTCTAATACAGTAGTCTTGAACAATGGTCTTATTTTTAGAAAAGTAGAGTGATTATCCAGTACCACATCTTATTTAGATGCATCTCTTCACTCTGCACGCACAGACAGTCACATTTGTGCTTGGCAAAACTGGAGCAAACATACACATTTTTTCCTTACAGCTATGGCAAATGTATGCCCCAACAGGCAATGCCACAGAGGCATACAGCCGCTCCTCCACTACTGAGAACACAGTCATATATATCTGCAGTTAACCATAACTTAGACTCTGACAATCTTGGTCCAAAATTTGGGGTACCTTTCGAAGAGGAAACCTCTTAAGAAACTGGTTACAGCTTTTATGAACATAAAATGGGGGTATACAAAACCTTGGTGTTGAATGCACACCTACAAAAGCCTTCCTTCTGCACAACCCTCCATTTGTCAAGAACAAGGTCAATGATACCAAAAAACTAAAGAAAAATGTACTTGAAGGTTTAGATCTGTCAGGTAGCTCAATCCTTTAACTTCTTTTGTGACCTTCACGGTATTTTCCTCTCAGCCTGGTCTCTAGCTGTTTATCCTAGTAGTGGTCAGGGAGATGGAGAGAGAGAAATGAAAACTGTCTTCTGTTGCTAAATCAGGATCATAGTAACCTCCAAACTCGGTCCAACCTCAGGTCATTTACTATAGCATCTTCTCTCTCAGAGTAGCCCATAGCAGGTATTTCAAAGGAAGGCATAGGAAACCTTACAAAAGTAAAATGAAAAAATTCAGTCTAACAAATATTTTTCTGTAACCCCTAATTGGCTTCATGCCCAAAAAAGGACTTTGGAGATAGGTATCTTACAAAACCTCTTTTTTATTAGAGGATTAAAGTTCTAACACTGCCCTTTTGAATAACACCGTAAGATATATGACATTTTATAAATATACAAGCTGTATTTGCCAAAAAGGACTGTCCAGTGGTGATGAACTGTCTGGTGTGGCTGGACATAAGAAAGACACTCAAATTCTTTATTTTCTCTGTGTCATCAAGCGGCTAGGTGCTATTAGCAGAAGAACTTGAGAGCATCTCTGTTTCCAAGGTGCTAGGCAGTTGCTAACTTTGCATTGCAATTTGCATTTAAAACTGTTAAGACCACTCTGCCTTGGTCCTTCTGCTTCTGCAGAACCACGTGGAGTCACCAGCTTTCTGAAAACGCAGGGTACAGCTATACCCGTAACTGCTTCCCTGACCATTTGGCTTTCAGCTCTCCACCTTCCCCTCCCCCTGAGAGGCTCTTTGCTTTCTCACAAAGGCAAGTGGAATGAGGAAGCTCAATTAACTACTCGCACTCAGGCTCTGCATTACCATATATTAGTTGAATTAATCCAAATACTAGCTAACAATTTCCCCACTAATACTACATTGAAGTGAAAGATTTCAATGTTAAGCATACAAAACCCTATTTATTCTAACCCATTTCAGTGCTAATGATAGCTAAACTAGCAAATGTAAATTATTCTCTGACAGTATCAGGCACTATAGCTTTCATTGCCCCACTTAGAGGTGTGCTGTATGAATTATAAGGATGTCCCCACTCACTTTCGAGAATTCTGCTTCCTGCTGAACTGAGTAGTAGTCAGCACCTCATGCTTCCCAGAGCTTTGGCCCTGAAGTAACTGTGCACAAGGAAAGAGGATTCTTGTTCACACCCCTTCCTGCATACAGCTGCGTATCCAGATAGCGGTGTGGGTATGCGTGTTCTGCCATCCCCTAAGCACTACTCCACATCCAGAGTCCATACAGCAGAAAGCAGGGGTGAACCACACTGACCTCCCAAGCAAGAAAGCACATTAAGGAGGAGACTGAATACAGAATTCACTGCAGATAACACATTACCTATCCGCCTTCAAAAATCACAGGGGAAACATTCTTCCTTTTCAATGTCTTCCATCCTTTTTTAAGTGATGCTTGCTGACAGTGAAATTCTGCAAAGAATACAGATGTGGTTGAAAGAAACACTGCATCAACTGAACTTCATTCATACTGTTCAGCACTGGACTCAAACCCAGCTCTAAAATCTGGATTTCCATCATCTCCCCTCCAGAAGCTTGGGATATTGACGTAAATGGATTTGGTTTTCAAGATTAATAAAGTTCAGGCCCCAAATCTGGAGAGGAATCTCATTCAAATTGTTCAGCCCGACAGAGTTCATGGAGAGGATTGGGATCAGAGTCTGGATTCAGGTCCACTGCTGATACAAAATATTTCAGTCCTCTGATCTACTTGCTATTAACACAGCATGCAGTATAATGTTTTACTCAGCATGAGGAGGTGTGACTTTCTGAAGCTGCGTGCAGTAAACTGATTGCATTCAATTAAATACCAAGGAACATGCAGCCTTTTAGTCCAGACACTGCTGTAGGACAAACAGTGCATGCAACATTATTCTAATTCAAACCAGTGCATAACTATACTCATGCATACAACACAGTAGTGAAGACTCACTACACTATAACAGATTTAACAATAAGCACACAAACATACTATACGAACTGCAAACACTGCACGTGTTGCAAAATAATTTTACCTGATTTATTTAATTTTTTTTAATAAACAGCCTGAGGGCACAAAGGGCCTGGCCACACAAGTTTAAGAGTGGCCCCTTTCTGTGACGATGATGGTAGGTTTCAGAAGAACTTAGGACCACTTGTCACCTGCAGTTAGCTCAGTAGTCTCGCCTGCTAGTCCTCCTGTTCCTCCACTACGTTGAAAATGAAATGCTTCTGTTCGTCTTGCTGCCCAAGAAAGTGATCTTGACTTCACAAGTGTTACAAGAATTATCACTGGATAATTAATGATGCAACATGTGGATTCATCTGGCTTTTATTTATCATTATGCATAACTGCTGACCCTTGGCTTGCACATCCATTTATTTGCTCAAGAATTCACATGACATTACATTCATTACAGAAAAGAATAAATACAGTACAGCTGATTAATACTACTCTAGTTCTCCTACTTCTCCTGTAGTGAAAGAATCTTGAGACTTCAAATGTGTAATGACAAAGGGGAAAATCTGTTATAAATTGTACATAGCTGTTCATTTTTCCTCAAATCAGATCCAAAATTAGGTGAACAATACCTTTTGTCAGGCACCACCAAGACTGTTAAGATCTGATGAGGAGTATGACAAGTGAAAGTGCTTGCTCACTGCTTTCACATGAAGATAAATGTATTGCTGCAAGTTTTAGCATTTTAATTTACAAAAAGTGAAAAAGCAAACCAAAAACAAATTATAGGCCAGGTACAACTGCGTTAGATGGCACGGGTTGATTTTTCACATGACTAACAAGGAAGGAAAGACCACTGGCCAAATTGTTTACGCTGGGGCTTCAATCCAGTTCCTGGAGTTGAAGTCACAGTTCTTCATTTGTCAGACTGGTCCATACATACACAATTATGTATATGCTTTCCTAATGTATTAATTATAACAGCTGTGATTTTCAAAGCCATGCAAAATATCTGGACAACTTTTCCCATTTACTTATTTAAAATGGGTGTCTAATTCACTAGATAACTGGAAATCTTAGCCCAATTTTTAAGTAATTTCTAAATGTTCACCCAACAATTTAAGTGCCCTTTACAAGCACTAATTCATTTAACCACAGTTGTCTGTGACTGGGGCTAATGGTTTCTCCAAAATAACGCCCAAAGTTTGCAGCAGAGCCAGAGACTACACATCTCTCCCTCCCATGACTGAGCCACAGAAGATTTTTCTTCTAGGAATTGGTGCTGCTCATCTTACTTTGGGGTTTTGTTCCTTCTCAAGGCTAGCAGAAAGGTAAAATGACATATGCAATAACTGGAAGACAGAAATAAGGCAAATGTAGGATTTCTAATGGCTAACTTCCTATGTTTGAGCTCTGCAATGTGGAGAAAAAGCAAAGGTAAGAAAGCACGCAGGGACAGGGATGTGACGCAGTGCTAGAAAGGGAGTGCTTTGTATGTGTCAAGCACGATGTGTGTTTATTAGGAAGAGATGCATCCAGACTTCCACACTAAATCAGGTAACTTGGCTCATCTTTTCTGTTTTTTAATCATACTTAGTAAATACCACGTAATACCAGAAGTCATATTGGCCCAAGACAGATCACTTTCTCCTATGACTGGTTTTGCAAGGTCTTGGAAAAAATAACAGATTAAACATCTGTGAAGCATGCAGTAGCATCAATTTATAAAGTTATGGGTCAGAAAGGGATCAGAACTGCCTTGACATGTGTTTCTCCAGTTGTGGGAAACAGCACAAAGAAGTTTACACAGCCCAACGCACAGAGAAACTTTTACTTCAGCTGTGGTTCTAGGTTCCTCAGCTGGAGCAGGCACAGTTAACATTACTAGATCTACAGACCCAAGTCTCAGTCACACTCCATCACCAGCCATGACATTACATGGACAGTTTTCTTACTGGTGGCAGGCTGCAGAGAAATCAGCAATGGACATACCTAAATATAAATGTATGACATAGTAGACACAAATGTAACTTTCAGGTGCTTTTATTTTATTTGTAATCAAAGGGCTGCACAGACCATTTGGTGCCGGGTGTCTTCTTAAAAGGGAATTGGTGCCTGTAACATCAGAACATCAGCCTTATTAATTCAGTGCATACCTTAAGGCCTATGTTATGTTTCTTAATGCACACGAGCAAGTTAATCAGCAAATGTGAATTTTAATAATTCCTTCATAATATTTTCTTAATAAAGAATAGGCTAGTATGTGAAATGCTACATGTCAAAACATGTGGGTACTTAAAACTTAAGACATGAGGATTTCTAGAGCCAGGTGAGTTAATGAAATGCAGATTAAGATGCTAGATCCTGATTCAAAAATCACCTAAAAACTCCTACTTTCAAAAAAGTTTTAGATCAGGAACTTCATGATCAGAATGATGAGTCTTCTTTGTTTTATGATAAACAGAAAATTGCAAATGCAAAATAACAAGCAAAACAGGAAGATACAGCTTCCTGCTTGAAAAAATATCATGTGCTCTAGATGTGGTCAGAGGAAGATGAGCCAAGAAAATGCCCACCATGTAGTCAAATATGCTATAACTTCAACAGAAAAAAAATACAATCCCAAGTCTGTTTCACAGTAAAAGCCAAGATTCACTTTTGTATTGAAAGAACTATAAGATAAAGATACTTTGTTTGTGCAGACCATATTGCTTTAGATCAGCAAACATGCCTAAGTATTAACGGCAGAATTGTGCCTTTAAGCTAGGTAATAAGAAAAGTGTAACACTGTTCCAGTGAAGGCATGTAGTGAAAGAGACCGTGCAGAAAAATAAAGCCGAATTCAGTTCACCTTCACATATAGAATACAAAAGCAATAACTTATCACAACTGTTTCATAAGCCAGTATCATTTAACTTCCAAGTGGTAAACACAAATGTGCCACCTGCATTAGAACTACAAGCCTTCTTAGACATGAAGTCATTTTAAAAGGTCACTGCTGCAAATACCACAGAAATGTACACGATGAGTTTAAAAAACTACAGTAGTAAAATTCTCAGATGTCTCCATAGTCCACATTGCCTAAAAACCTGAATTCTGTTATTTACGTGTCCTTGTTCTTTTACACCCCCGTCAACGCAGTATCTTGACAAATAAATGATTAACATTTTGTGAGGACTTACGAGCTCCAATTCAAAGCTGCTATATGCAAGTGTAACTCAAAGTCAATGCATATAGACCATACGATCGGCATCCAAGCGTAAAAATAAGTAATTTTTCTCATTTAATAAAAGAAATACTTAGCTCTCTATGGTATGACAAATGGTTTATGTTAGACCATCAGCAACTGTAAGACACCTCAAAGAGGTGAAATGCAAGCACTGTATCCAGTCATACCACTTTATGTGTGTTCCTTTGGAAAGGATTACTTCATTATTTCAATGCCAGAATTTGAAAACATGGTCTCTAGTTGCTAGAAGATGTCAGTGCTACAGTCCTCTGAAATCAATGAGCTCAGCTTTTGAAGTGAAAATGCCTGCAAAACACTATTTCCTATAGTTCTCAGAAAATACTCTTCTAGAAAAAAAATTATTCATGGACACTTTTTAGGACAGTGCTGTACTTATGTAGCTCTTGCAAAAATACTGTGACCGGTTTAAAAGAATTGTAATAAGAACCTAATACAAGCTTCTTACAAACAGTCTGGAAAAGACAACATTCTTTCATTTGTCTCTGGTACCATTGTGGTGATATATTTTCATTTATATCCTTTGTACAGCCAGTTTGTAATCTGACATCTTTTCATAAGAAATTACTACAAAAACCTATAAAAATGCTGCTCCAAACCAGCTCCCTAGACTAATTTTGACAAATGCATTGTAGATTTTAAGCATATTGTAATTCTCAGTGGCTTAAATGTCATGAAATTGGTACCAAGATAAGTGCCTTATTTGGCATAAGAAATGGGCAAAAATTTTCTAAAGCAATTCCTGGCACATCAAAAGACCATGAAGAAAATATTCCTTAAGCCCTGTTGGAGCTATATTAATACCAGCTGAGAGATTTACCTTAAAAGCAAGATTAAAAAGTGGACATATGGTATCCGAAAATTATTTACTATGTGTTTTGCCATCTTCTTGGCCTTTCCACTGTGGGGACACAATTCAGAAGTTACTTTAAAAAACATACTTTCACAAAGTCTTACCTTGCAATCTGTGTTCTAGTACTGAAGTCAAGAGATCTCATTGAGCGTAAGACTTCTATGCACCCCAAGTACTGTAAGGAAAAAGAAACAGTTGGAAAAGATATTATAATTATTCTTGAGTTCTGGGAGAAAATGCAGCTAATCATTAAAAGGCATTGTACAATTCTTATTTTTACATTTGATTTATCCTATGTGTGAGGTAGGTTTTTATGATTATGTTCTTGTATGTCACAGATTTATTCCATAAACATTTTATTTCATTTAAGTCTCAAGTTTGGTTCAACATATCTATTTACATTTAATCTAATCACTGTAATACACCTAGTTCATAATGTGTTGATGTGCTTTTTAATTTTCCTCTATCTTAATTGTTCCATTTTAGATATAAAGCTAATCAAAGTAAAAAATAATATTAATGAAAAAGGAAGTGTGGTAAAGCAAATTCATCTAGCACTGGTCAGCATGAAAATCTTATTTAAGAGGGAGAGAACTAAGCCTCATTAGAACAAAAAAAGTAAATTATAGCAGGGCGAGATGAAAAGAGCACCAGCAATCCAAAGAGGATTCCTTAATAACCAGCTCAGGGATAGATGGGATTCAGTATTTTCATTAATGACACTAGTATAAAGATATAGGAAAATGCTAACAAAATATACTAATACCTCATGCTGGGAGACAGCTTCAACAGGGTCATTCAAGAGAGGAATGACATGAAGGTTAGCTAATAACTAGGAAAAGACCAGACTTATTGACCCAGATTTCTGCCCTGCATCTCTATGAAAAAGAGGGAGTACCATTAGAAAATATGTTAAAATAGAACAGTATCTATCACAGGATTGAGAAAAACTCAGGTGAATCTTCTAGACTTGCTTCCAAAAGTGGGCATAATTTACAGGTGCTAAAGCCTACACGCAGCTACAGCTCTTGTCAGATAATTGGATAGTGGCTTTGTACAAACTGACTCATGACTGGCATATCCCATGGCAGTATCTTGCATGTAGGTTAAGTATTCAACCACATACCTGACTTTTGAAAGTCAGGGGAAACAGGGATGAGTCTTTACATAATGAGCCCAATAATGCTATTCTAGTATTGTGGGTTTATATCAGCTTTTATATCAGTCTTATACCAGTTTTTATATCTATTCTCAGATATAGATGCATAATGCAATCTATTTGGGTATGAAACTGGTGCAAAAAATCAAGTGAGGCCACCATTTTGTGTCTGTTTGGGAATTTTATTTATACTGAAAAAATGGTCTTTTAATTAGAGAATTACTACACCAGTAACTGTACTATCTAGAGTTTCAGCAATGCTTTTTCTATAGAAACGTGCATGTCACAAGCTGTTTACAAGCTGAGGGAGTATCTAGTTTGTTTTCACATGTCCATTATTTTTTAATTTATTGCTATCAAATGTTTTGAAGTCATTACAACACTGAACAAAATAAACTAGAATATCAGGTGACTCCTATTCATTAAATTGCTGAAACTTGGATTATAATAGCCCACAGTTTCTGGGAAGGGTTGATTTCCTAGAATTTTTTAGAAATCTCCTGCAATCTTATATATTTGAAAAGCTTGTAAAATCCTCACGGAAAATGTCTTCTCTACAGAGATCCTGGCATATGAACCTTTCAAGCTAAGGGTCATACTCTCAAGCTGTTTAGATTATCATCACTCCTCTATCACTGCAAAATTAGGTAACCCTCATATCTTATTAGAAGTAGATTCCTATTTTACATATACTTCTGCCTGAGTACTTAAAGCATCTAGAACAAGATTTTCATGCTCTGATGCAGGAATTTGAGCCATTAACTCTATTTTTAAGTATCTCAGAGGGTGATTTGATTTGCTTGGGGATGAAGTTTGTTAAACATCAATTGAGATAATCAGCTGAAGTCAGTTAACTTACGCCAATAAACAGCAATGAAAGATGTTTTGCTGTACTCTTTTTGTGTCATTTTGTTTTAGTTGTAGGATGCTTTTATAGATAAATTTTCCCAAATATTTATTTCATATGAGATATTTTTATAATTAAATAAGCTGTAAATGGTATAACTGTTCAAAGGTACCCCTGTGATTTTTTGTTACTGGAATACTTGGTTTTCATTATTTCATCAACCTGTTCATTTAGACCACTCAATACTAAAACACTCTTGGATTGCACTTGTTCTTTCCCCTATCTACACTTGCCACAAGTCTTTTAAAGCGAAGTAGTTGTACAAGTTTGAGAACCAGGTCCAACATTTTAGAAGCAAACTCTGGAAGGTAGTTTGACAAGTACATGCAGGCGTGCAAATAAATACACAAACACATGTGCACACAAGTCACTGTCAAACACACAAATAATTAGACAAATACCCATAAACATACTTAGAAGGCGTGCATTTAGACTCCTTTGAGTCATACTACCTGATCTGCATCAACAAAAGTAGAGACAAAACCAGACTGAAGGAAGGTCAGATGGAAAAATTACCCTGTACTTGTTTTATGTATAGCACAGAGACAGTTGAACACAACATAGTAAGGTTTGCAGTATTCCTGACTGATCAAGGCAAAGATGGCAACTGATTTTCTGGGATAAAAGATGTGAACACTTAATCACCACGGCATGTTTGCAAGTAACGAAATTACTATAAAAACTGACATTCAAAAGGTCCAAAGGCCAACTACAGGGACATATAACTCACCTACTTCTATGCTTCAATTATTCCCCAAGACCAACATTGCTCTCTAAAAATATCCATTTGAAGTACATCCTGACAAGGATCCACAGAAAGGAGACATACAACCAAGATAGCAAGTAAATAAATTATTCATTTATTTCAACAAATAAATATCCTGATTAAAAAGAAATGCTATCTTTTGCTTTAGGCATTCTATGAAACATTTAAAATATAGTTATAAAACAGTCTACTTCTAAAAAAGCTCCTCTTCACCCAGCACTTAATGTATATTCTAACCAATCATCCACTGTGCACTGTGATACTTATGAGCTCCCACTACCATCCTCCCTCTCATTGCTCAGGAAACAAATATACCGAGGTGCAGCCCACCTTGAAGTAGGAAGATTTGGGACTACCAGTTCCAAGCTCTCTCAGGTAACGTTCTGCCTTCTGTCTACTTTCTGATATTTGAATGAGTTTCCAGCTTGTATACCTTCATTGAATGGTACTATGCCCCAAGGAAAAAGTCTTTCATATGAATGAATACCTTCCAATTCAGAAGTTTTAGATTCATAACTAGCACTTTGCATGCTAAACAGCACCTTGTAGGAAGCTGGTATAAATCTAAAAGCAGAGTGCCACATACTCCTGGGACCATACCTCTGTCATCGCATGAGGTTCCAACATCCTTATTAGTTACAGTTCTTCCAGGTATATGTAAGAGGTGGCCATATATATCCCAAGTTTCTGGTTCATCCCAGAGGTGAAGATTTTTCCATATTCCCTAAAGTACCTCTGTCTTCTCTATGACTCAGTCAGAAAATTCTTGTTTAACAACTAAAAATTTTTACTGTACCCTGTGCAAGAAAGGATATTGAGTTCTTCCAACATTTGTCAGAAACAGACAGCTCAACACATGAGCGCTGAGTGCATTCATGTGCTTGGAGTGAAGAGAAAAGGCAAATGAGGGTAGTCACTGTCAGATGTGCCTTTTTGCTCCACAAACATGAACAACCTCGTTCAGTGTTTCCTAACAAGCTCTTCAAAACACCACGTTACTGGAAGAAATCTTCCATTGTTTGACTCAGAAGCTAGCAGTAACAACAGCAACAAATGTTTTTATAAAAATGTAGCAAGATGTAGCCCCATACAGCAGTGCCACAGTCCAACCTTGGAGTGACAAATGCTTGAATGCTTGAACGCTTGAGTGGCATATGCATGTCTAATAGCAGATGAGTGTCTGCCCTGAACACGGGTAGCAAGAATATCTGCCCATCACCTACTCTCAAACAAAATAAGGACTCCTCATCTCTGAGTCTGAACTACTGGAGTATCATTAGCTCACCAAAACTGCATGGGTATTCTTAGTACATTAAGATAGACTGGTTTTAATCTGTGTAACTTGATGACCATCATCAAATCTGAGTAGTTCACAACATTGCAGATTGTACCTGCAACACACATAGCCTCGTGCAAGTTATGTAAGAGATAACATGGTTACATCAGCAAACAGACATGCACTTGCGTTGTTAGCCAAAAATTAGCCAGTGCCTTCAAATATCGATGTATCTGAAATCTGCACTAACGTTACATAGCTGCTGATAATAGCCTAGGAGGCTCAAAAAATAGATTCAGATTCACGGGGTTCTGGATGGTGTATGTAGATCTAATTTTTGAAAATAGAAATCTCTGAAGCATATTATAAGATACCCTGTAATAAACTGGTCAATTCACTGCAAGTTTCTCACCCACAGGCTTAGGCTGTGCTTTTACTTGGCAAGTGCAAAAGTGAGCATCTTTTTACTTGCTGCATCTGTTCCTCATGTGTATCTCAAGTCATATGCCTACATTTTCATTATTCCTTTTTTTTTTGGGGGGGGGGGGGGGTATTTCTTTGTTCACTTTCATGGGGTTGTTGTTTTGCATTTTATTCTTGTTAGCCAAAGAGCTAGTCCAGAATTAGAGTATACCCTTAAAGTAAATGAGTAGTTAGTATGAACTGACTGATGCTACTTAATTCCAGTTGAGGACTCCCTTATTTAAAAATAAGAGCTTTTATTTCAAATTCAGATTATATTGCTTCTATTGCAACATGCATTTTTTTATGCATCAAAATGACAGTTCCTTCTAACTTCAGATATCATCATTAACAGCCAAAGGGGCTTCTGAAATGAGCACTGAGAGTTCCATAATGTTCCACAATACTTACAACTTATTTTCAAGTTTGCCATCTACCATAAATCGTATTAAGATTCAAGCCTAGATACACCCTACCAAGCAGGGCATAATACAAACATAGTAACAGCCCAGGACTTGACTTCAAGATAGTAAGTTTGTCCACAAGTAACTGTGGACGCAGTCAGGATTTTTAATATCCATATTGATGCACGAAAAGGAGGAAAAAAAGGACAAAAGCAACCCAAGTCATAGCCAGAGGCTGTAGAATTGATAATTAACAAGGAACTGTAATCAGAAGGTGTTCCCTTTAATAAAATAAACTAAGTAAAAGAAAAATAATAAGTGCCACAATATTTCCTAATTTTTTAAATTCTGCTTTAACTGAACATTTATTTATTACCTTGAATACCTTACTAATTTGACTGAGACATGCACCACAAACTACTTAACTCAGCTAATCAGCAGGAAAAGATCACAAAAAGATAAGATAGCTTATCACAACATACATTTGCTTCTTTACTTCATAAGGAGGTCATAGCATAGTTATATGTCTTTGATTAAACTACATAGTATCCTGTAGCAGTATATTTATTAATTTTGTGAAGACACTGGAATCTTATAAGCATTATAAATTCATGAAAACACTAAACTCTTATGTTAAGAGAAAAAAATACATTTTTCTGAAATACTTCAGGCACATCTGGCAATACAAAATCCTTGCCAATCCACAAAATAACCCTCTGATTGGCAGTTGCCAGTCTGCCAGTCATATTATCCATCCACTAACAGAGGCAGAAAGAAGTAATTGACAAAAAGCTGTCTGAAGAAATACAGTAGCAATACAGTCCTTGCTATTTTTTAAGATAAACTGGGTACAGAGTTATACCTAGGATTTGAAATACGTAATTATACTTTCGGTTACCCATAGCAAAATCCCTTACCCTATGGTAAAGCACTTCCACAGAAGGCTGTGAAGATATTGGCATGTGGCAGGAGGACCTTTCCTTCCACATCTTCAGGAGGAAACGTAACTGCTTGGCATTTTTGCAGACAAATCTATCCTTACTCATGCAGCCTATACAAGGAGGACATAAAGCCTCCACACCAAGGAATCTGACGTAGTGTGTACACCGCTGTACCAAGCTAGCTCATCAGATTTGTGTGAAAGGCAGAGAGGGTCTGGAGGCACGGCTCTGCATCCAGGTAGTTGTGGGAGTCCTCCTTCTAATATGAAAGAGTGGTTCCTCATCCTGATGACAACAAATGGCCCAGACATAGAAAACAGACCTTCCTGAGTTCTTTTTCACCTAGATTCTCCCGTTAGCAGAGTAAACAAAAAGGAAAGAAGGAAAGGAAAGAAGGACAGTGTGCTAAATAACAGTGGGGATGCATTGCATGTTACCCACAAACTCAGCAAGCTTCTTCAGGGGCTATATTCTTAAGCTCAGTTACCTTTGACTGCAATCATTCGCTAATAATGCTTAGTCTTTAACAACAGTTCATACTGACCAGTATTTACAGCACTCATGTAAGTTTGTATAAAATTTTGTTTCCAGTAGTACTGATATAAAATATGCTGCGCATATACAGCAGCTTGAAAAGCATAAATCCTCTCGCCCATTACCAGAAAGACTTTCAAACCTTTTCAAAACAGGTAAACAGTTCATTTAGTCAGGCTAAATATGGAGGCAGCCTATGTTTTGAATTCACATTGAATAAAAAGATTGCTTTAGAAGAAGGGGTACTCTGAAGACATCTCTACATAGCAAAGACTGAAGCTGTCATGCATATTCCATCAGTACAGCAGATGAGGTAGGATATGAGCCAATATCATGAGCAGTTATGAGGACCTAAGACTGTAGGAAGCTCCTAAGGCTGAGTTTACACTTGAAATCTTTTGAATATGAATAAATATTTAAATACTGAAAAAGAGTATATGTAAAGGGACTTTATACATATGATGGTAGTCACTGACCTAAGAATGTGGCTCAGCTACCTGACTGGGACATAGATCTTGGTGGGAGCTCAGTAAATCTTTCTGGACTCAACGGTCAGTTAGCTCACTGGAGAGCAGGAATGACTTCTGAAGCCAAACTAGAACAAAAAGTAGCACTATAGGGAGGTAATTTTCTGTCTCACCAAAAAGTCAGCATTTTCTGAAGACCTGCACTCTAATGTACAATAAACTTTTTTTGTTTGGTTGGGTTTTTTTAACCTTAACAGCTGCCCAGTGCCAAGAGGGTGTTTGCCAACCTCAGGCAACCTTTTCCTTGTAGGTGGAGAACCGCTGTATGTTGTCCTGCCATTGCTGTGGCAAACATCCCACCCAAACTCTGACACCACAGAAGTCTGCAGGACACCCTTTCACTGCAGGTGTTGCTGATAACGCAAAGCACTCATCAAGGGGCAGAAAAGGCAGCCTTTGGCAAATGCTGGCTACCATCAACTGAGCAGATAGCACAGTGGGAAGAAGGTCCTGCATGCACACAACCGTGCAGATTTATGTCAGTGTACCTGGATATTTTAAGCAGAAGGATGGAATGGAAGATTAGTTCTGTGACATTTCTAATGTAGGGTGAGTTACAATATTAGAAAAAACTGTGGGCAGAAGCAAGACTGGATATTCAGAGAGAAATAAATTTGTATGAGCAGTAGTCACAGAGCTTTAAGTCAGCTGCTAGAGATTTCAGTTTCTCTGGTAGTTTGGGATATAAATATTTGCCTTTAAATGCTCTGCTTCACTATCAAGTAACACGATATTGAGATCTCACCTAACATGAGTGTTATACTCCCAGCCATGCCATAGTCTCCTGCCCTTCCCTCCCCTTGGGGCAAGACACATCTTCAGGACTACTGGAAGATGCAGATCTCCAAGGGTACCTGATGACTGTGGTCTACCCGCATATGCTGAGGGAGCCGCTCTGTACCTCTGTCCCATGCTTCCCCGGCATCTGCACAACGGCACACCTGCTTGAGGGAGCAGCAATCCTGCATGAAAGAAACACTGGCAGCCTTGTTCTGAATGAGGAAACGGCCCTATATTTAGACATTGTCAGAATGTAACACCAAAAATGTGTCATAAACATATGCTGCCGTGAAAAACAGACAGGCACTCTTCTGTGCTTTCATACTTCTGCAGTTGGTAATTTTTACACCAGTAAGTAATCATGTATAGAGCTTTACAGTGAATCAATATCTCCCCCAAAGGTTTTTTTCTCATTAAAGAATGCATGTTCTAATCCAGACAGAAAACTCTAAGTAAGAATTGATTGAATAGAAATGGAACGGAAAATCTAAATCCAAGTCTTCTTCGGGGTTCAACTACAAATAAGCCTTGACCCTTCAGCTGTAAATTTATCATCACAAATTGTTCTGTGAGACAAGTAAACCAACAAAGCTTCTGAACTAGTACAAATGATGATGGATATGACTGTCAATTGTACTTCTCTTGGAAATAGGTGGTTTGCTGCTTCAGTAACGGGTGAGAGGAGAACACAGTTCTCCCAAGAATACCAACAATTTTGGCCAACACCTAGCTCTTTCCTATGTCCTCTTGTACAATAACTGGCTTCTGTAGTATAAAAATATTTCAAATGTTCCTATATATGCGGACTTTAACAATTCTTAACTGGTGAATGTTAGCTTACTCTTTCAACTAACTGCTTTATCCTATTTGAACACAAGGCTCAGGTGTGCACAACTGTAATAATAAAGGGATTTAGGAGGCAAACATACGTATTTTGTGCATGAGATCAGTACCTCCCAGAAATTACTTCTATGATTTATATACTTTGATTCGCTAATTGACACATTATTTTTAGCATAATTCAATGCTATTTTGGCAACTTATGATGTTTACAATGTATTGCTTCTCTATTTTATTTTTTTAACTGAATGCTTGGATTTTCAGTAACAGGAATGCTGCTAAAATTACACTATTAAACTATTTTGGTAAAAGAGGTAACCTGCATAAGCTCTTGATCTAATTATCATAGTAGAGTTATAAAACATTTTCATAAGAGACTGCAGGGAAGTAAGACTTTCTCTGTGTATCTGTGCCTTGATATATTTTGATTCACTGCACCAAACAGAAACAGTGTTTATTCAGCATCCAGAGTACAAAATAATAAAAAGAAAGGTCACGTTTTAAAATTTTCACTGCATGACTGTGAGTCACTGCATATTTGCTAGACGTCTAACTTTCATCATGTAAATCCTTTTACAGTGAATTTCCTGCAGATTTTCAAAAACGCTTTCAGTCATAAGTAAAACGAGACTAACTTCCAAAGGGATTCTGGGATCAGCTATAAAACAAAGTGCCTAGCATTGACTAATTAATACTGAAAGGCTGTGAAACTTTTTCATCTAAATAAATTCATCCTAAGTCTAACCCACTACCAGTAGAAAAATCAGCATCTAAACAAAGGCAGGCAACTATATTGTTCTATTTCACATGCCTTCCTTGCACTGAGCTGCTTAAATGATAAAAAAGAATCAATCCACCTTAACATGACAAAAAATAATTTTTATTTATATATACCTACTTTTATTTTAGATGTATTATGTATATGCTTGTATGTATTTTTATATATACACTGACCTTGAAATCCTATATATTTACTTCAAGCATGCACAAATATACAGTGCCACTGTTATTAAGAATGCTTATCAAGAATCCTTAAGCCTAAAAAAAGATAATTTTTTATTATTTTTGAAACACAGTATATAAATATTTATAACTATTTTAAAGTTTCAGCAGGCAGCTGTATATTTCTATTAACAAACTGGCAAATATGATTATACATAAAAAGATAGCAAGATTTGCCAATACGCTGAAAAAGCTGAAAATAAGTTACTCCTTTTTCTCCCACAGAGATCAGAAAACCTGTAAAGTTCTTCTTCAGTAGCTAGGGATTAATATAACCAAACAGACCTTGGAGAAAATATGAACTTCCAAATCTTGCTGATGATGAGGCACAGAGAGAGCACAGCATTTGGAAAAGAAAATATACTTATGTGCCACCCATATCAGGACAGAAGGTAGAGCAATACTAAGCAATACTTTCCGTGTCTGTTAACACATCTGTGAATTATGATGAAGACCTTACGTGACTAAATGTTATCAGTTGCTGGGGAGAGAAGGTATCTGTAGAAAAGCTGTGTGACAACATGCAATATTTTCACCATATTTCAGAGTATAGTTTCCCTCTGTTGATACAATGCATTTTCACTTGATTTTACTGGAATAAACTGGATTTTTTCTATTTTTCCTGTATCAGAGTTGCAGACAGGAATAGCTGTAGAAATCTCCACACAACATAAGAATATGGGGCATCTTACCAGTAAGAAAACAATTTAAAAGTCTATACCATAAACCTCCGTAAGAAAAGAAGAATCCATTCTATTTGGGATACATCTACAATTCTCACTAGATATTAATAGTGGTTTTACATTTGTCCCCTGTGAAAGCATTCTAGCAGCATCTCACAATCAAATCATATGGTAAGGATTCAGAACCCCCCAAAAAAAAAAAAGGCGAAGGATTCAGCTACGGGAAGAAGAATATATTTTATCTTATCTCGAAAAGCAATTTCTTAAGTCAACTCTAAGGTCTCATTTCTTGCTAGTAAGGGGAAAGATACCACTGGGAAGCAAATTTTGCTTCTGACAATTTTCTAATCTCCATCTCAAATGGGGCTGAAAACAACACATCTTCAAAGAAAATACCTTTTTCTTATTTCTCACTCGTATGTGGATGAAATAAGATTGCCAACATCATGCTCAAAAAATATTCACACAGTACAGATGCTAAATGGACTGGGCATTCACAAGATTCCACAAAAATCCCATATCAGTAGTTTTGCATGTACAATATTTCTTACGTTCTTACTTTACAGATGTATGGTTTTGCATACAAAAACTCAGAAATGCTAGAATCGGAAGTGCACACATTGGTCAATGATTTATACCATTATTTTAAATGTAAACACATTCTGCATTATGCCTCAATTTTTTGTATGTGCCAAAAGTTTTCTTTAAAAAAGGCTACAATTGGAAAAATCTGTAGTTCTATACTTTTGAGGTTTAATTTTAAAAATATATAATACCAGGTGAATGCAATTATTGCAGTGTGATATTAATCGGTGTGAACCACTTATGCACTGCAGTATCACAGTTGAATTGTTTCATTTTCACAGTTGCATACTTTAATTCATTGAACACTTTCCAGACTGTTTTGCCTGCTACCTTGAATATCCACTAAGATATATTCCCCTTTAAAGCACCATGCAGATTAGTTCTAGCAGCTTATGTTCTGCATCAGAATTCCTTTAACACAAACATGCAAAAGCTTCTGCAGCCAAAACATTATGCTTCAATAGCTGAAAATTATAATTAGACATTTGAAACTGTAAATATGGACACTGTAAATATAACTAGTTATTAAAGAACTTATACTACCTCAGTCATTACGTAGAACTGCTTGATGAGGAGTATTATTAAAGCACAGACCCAGAAGATGGAAGATCTAACAGGTGCTTTTCCACTATGCCGAATATAAACCTATGCTAAGTGTCTGAAATGCTATATGGCTACACTTCCGAAATTGTACATTTGGAGGTGTGATTTAGGAAGGACCCGTCACTCTTAACACTGAAAATCCTAAACACACAGGGAGGGAGAAGGAGTCCTTTTTTATATGAATGCTACATGTACCTCTGGTCTTCATCACAAGAATCCAGCAATTAAAACACATCCTTTTCCTTAATCTTTATCAACCTCTAACCTTCTTATGCTTAAGCTATAGTCACTTATGTTCACAGTAAGAGTGCCCAAAAGATGACCTCCAATGTGCAGAACAGAGGAATAAGGTGAGAGATGTCCCAGGATGGATTTCAAGCATGAAAAAATCTCTCAAACATGTTGCAGCGTAAAGGCCATGAAGAATCCCAGCAGAGTAGCTCTGGTGGGCTTGGGACCCCTCCCCACCACCACTGCCCAAAAGCAGGATGGGCACCCACAGCTCCCAGCTTGTGTCCCCACGCTGAGCAGCCCTGTTCTTCCAGCTCCTTGGCAGAAATCAATATATTGCAAGAGTGGGTTCATATAATGTTTCTATTTAGTTAGTGCTTTCTGCTTATTTTATGACTATAAAATGGATTTACAAAAGGTTCAAAATGACAGAAAGATACATATTCAACAATCACTATTTTAAGTTTTCTCTTCCAGAGTTGGCCTGCTTCATGTACAGGCTATTTATCCAGTGTAACTATTGCTGTAACGAATGGTTACAGAACAGTCTCAAATACAGGTAATCTACACTACATAAATAAGAGTATTTTAAGTACTCTCAATCTCGTTTCAACTTGAAAAGTCTGTTGCACCTAACTCTACAGGCTGCGCATCAGTTCTTCTTCTTCAGACATCTCTCACATAACTTACTACTCTTTCTGCCTATCATTGAGCAACCTGAATTGCAATTCATAATGCTGATCTAAAAAAATGCATTCATAAATACTGCTCACTTCAGCCTCACAACATATACCAGACTAAGCTTCTAACATGAACAAAACCTATCTTGTATCTCACTGTATCCAGGGTATTCTCCAAAACTCTGATCCTGCAAAACATTCATACCTCATATGAACTTTGAGCTTATAAACAATTTATTGTTTTTTACAAAACATTTTTAGGTATGCATTTCATTGTGAATCTTCTATTCTCCCTGTCCGCTGTTGCATGCACTGTGTGCTCGGTGACCTTTGACAACTATTACAAGTGCATCACAGAAGACCATGATTCAAAGGTAGCATCTGCTGACCTGAGAAAGGCTGTCCTTCTGTCCCTCCAAAATTTCTACTCTAATTTCTGTCATAAAGGCACTCAGTTTGCAAACTGAAAAGATATTTTCTGATTTGCTTATTCTGCCTAGCCAGCTAGAGACCTTTTACAGCAGCAGACCTCCACTCTAGCAACTTTACACAGCAGCTGGGTGTGGTGGAAGAGCACTGCACTTAGGTGTTGTGTAAGTCTCACCTCTGTAAATCATTTCCTGGACACCCTCAAGCAAATGACTTAAATCCTCTACATCTTTATTTTCTCTTCAGTAAAATCGAAAGATTGACACTTTGCATTAAATAGTACTTTGAATTAAAGGTTGTAAACAAACATCACTTTGTAGAGCGTGAGGATCTATTAACAACGAGTGTTCCACAGGAACTAGGTTTTATTAATAGTATTATTAGTCCTAGAGTAGAGTGAGCGGGACTTCATTGCCTTCTTAATGCTGCTGAAGTGCTGTAAGAGAAACAGGTTCAATGCTTCTGCCAGTGCAGCTTGATTTCATACCAGGCCCTTGTAAAGCTCATTAATTCTGAAGGTTTTTATCATGCCTGAGTGTTGTTAAGGATAACAGTCATCTAGGAACAGGAGGACCATACTGGTGACTGCCTTCATGGTTTCTGTCTCTGACCCAAGAAAAGACTTTGGGTAGATTCCAAACACTTGGCTGATAATGTTTTTAACAGTTTATTGTGGTGTTTGCAGCGCAGCTTCACACTTAATCCTTTCCTTTCAGAAGGAGACTCTGCACAGTTTATTCGTCTGGCCTTCTCTCTTCATTCCTGCTCAGCGTTTAGAAAAAAGTAAGTAAAAAAGAATGACACTGTAGCATTTGCACTCAACATGTGGCGACAAAACATGGCCCCTACATTTGGTGGCAAAGGTGGTATTTCTGAAACATTCTCATTTCTTGGGAAGTTCAGGGTACTTTTAAAATGTCCTGTGGTTAATTAAAGCAGCTTGTCTATAATAAAAAAAAATACTGTTTCTGATAATTACTTCATCGGAGGTATGCAGTGTCAAATGTCAGTCAGGATGCTGGTGTCCAATGAGATATGGACTCCCTTGTATAATTCCTGTGCTAGTAAGAGCCAAAAATGGGAATAAAGGCACGTTAGTACAACAACATATCCAGAAAGATGGAAATGGTGCTGAGCAAGTTAAGACATCTTAAAATGAAATATCTCTCTTTCAGTCTTGTCCTTATTATTTCAGGTATTTGGTCAACTTATGTCTCAAATTTCAGGATTTGTTCTGAGATAACAAAAAAAGACAAAAATTTCAGTATCAACAAATATAATGTGATGGCGCTGTGGAAAAAAGGCCTAGACAGCTTTTTCTGTTTACCTCACATCATTTTCTTTGCGTCTCCCTATACCCTGTTTATTTTTACCTTTTATCTTTTTGCTTGCCATTCCTGTCTAATTTCAAAGGGCTTTTTTCAGTCTTTAAACTTTTAGCTGTGACTTGCATTGTCTGAGTCAACATTTTGAGACTGAAAACTTTCCTGGCCCTTTGAAAACTTATTTGAAAAATCTAGGGGAATATCTATCACTTATTAAACAAACATTCTAGCTTACCCTTACTGAATTGCGTCAAATCCCCCCCCGAAAACAAGTGATGACTGGAAATGTGGTTGCACTGAGTCCCATCATTATTTCCATCACAACTTAAATGGACAGTCTCTGCCTCAGACCTGCCTGGAGCAGCCAAAGGTAGAGCTGCATCGCATTTTATCATAAATGTATAGAATCAAATGAAATATGAATACTGCATGACTATGTAGAACTGCAGAGAAGCAATACTGATCCCCTCTTCCCCTATGACTATGGAATTGGTTTCATTGCTTAGGGGAGTAATCACACTGAAACAGTGTCAGTAGCTGGGAAGGCTGGTTGTCTCCGGCACGGTCCCGGGGCAGATCTGCATTTTTTCCCATTGCAAACAATGTGAAAATTTAATATTGATACTTTGTGCATTCACTTCAACTTTCTACCATAAAATGAAGTCAGGCTGCAGCACAAGTATAGCTGGTGTGTTAGTGGAGACAAGGTTCCTCAATGGGTTATGTGGCTAGTGGACAAAGGAGTGCCCTGTCACTGGGACAAAGGAGTGCCTTGTCTCCAGCAGCCAAGAAAGGCATTGGTTTTCCCTGAAGATCTCGGTTCATGTGTGTGTTTTCTTTATGTTTGTAGCAGCAGATATTTACTTTGGGCACATGGTATTCTTACTGTAATCATTATTTGATGACAAGTAAAGAAACCAATAAATCAATTTCCAAGGAAAAACAGAGAAGGAATTCTGGCTGAATGCAGTTTTAGCTCCTAAACCGACCAGCTAAATTCATCAGTGGATTTTAAAGCTGTAAATAACTAGCAGGATTGTATAATTTTTGCTTTAAATGAAAACAGTTCTGACTTTAACTATTTAAATCAACATTAATAGTGCCCAAATTGTGTCACTCATTAAATAACCTTAGGTGTGGAATTTATGCCAAAGCTTCCAAGGCATTTTGCAAACACTCCAACTGTACTGCAGAACAGACATTCGTGCTGAGAGTTGAATCCTTCAGCACTGAAATCATTACATGCTTTGCTTTCTATGAAAGGTGTGCAAATGTACAGTAATAGTACTTGAGTTATGTAATTAGGATAATATTATAATTAAAGACTCTACTGTATGATTTCTTCCTATAGCATTTCTGTGATAAATGCTCTTTTCATATCAGTGGGTTGTAAAACAGACCCACAGTGTTTCAGATCCATGGAGCTCAAAAAATAGGTTTTCGACAGAGCAACAGGCATCAATATCTTTTTTCATAGCCCAAACAACAGTGAAAGAAAATGTGAAGAATACTAACTGATTGCAAAGGAATATGGCATACTAGCAGGGATTAACCAATGCTGTCTTTGTCACTTCCTTCTCTCTCCCCTAACGTGCATGCATGCAGCTTTAAAATCCACGGTGATAAGCCAGTTTCATGAGTCTTTGAGCTCTGTCTAACACTGTTTGGGTACTTGGGTTGAGGATAGCAGACTCTGAACTAACGGATCAATATTCAGTCCTATTATCACCATATGGCCGAAACACACAACCCGCTTCTTAAACATGCAAACCTCATTACATCAGGACACTTTGAGACTGTGTTCCTTATTATTAGAATCACATGCACGAAATCCTACTGAGTATGGTTTTACTCAGGCCATGTCAAACTATGAGTGATTAACCATTAACACTACTGCAGCTTGACTGACAGAAGCAGAATTTAAATCTGATTTAAAAAGGAAAACAAACAAACAAACCAACCTTGCACAAATTCTTCTATAATGAAGGAAGAGAAATTTAACATCGACCAAAAAGAGAAACTAACAAGTCTTGCTGTGACGTTAATATTCTTTTTTTTTTTAAACAAGTAGATTGTAAATTTGACTTTATGTCTGTTTAAAGGGGTAAGAAGGAAGCAAGAAACCCTCTTCTTTTTTTCTTACAGGCTACACTGGATACCTTTCAAACAGCTGGGCAAACAGTACCACCACAAAGCCACAAAGCATTGGTATCTTGCTCCTACATGAAACTAGCAACAAATCAATTCTAGTTAGCACAGAAAGGAAAAAAGAGAAACGTTTTTCCAAAGAGCCCTGAAGTCTTCTAGGGGAAGGCCTCATATGTTGCAGTTTCCACCATGTTAGCTCCATTTAAGGCTCTGCTTCACAGTCTGGCTTAGCCACTAAAGAGAAAAGAAATTTTGTAAATTCTGTGTCTACTTGCAGAGATCTGCTAAAATCACAGCTGCCCTGCATATACACTGAAGGGAATACTATAGTACAGAATAAAAGGATGCAATAAGAGCATGCAACATTGCAATTCAGTTCATCCTTAAGCACATACTTAACTCCCAGCATACAGGAGTAGCCTCAATTATTTCAATGAGAATGTTCCCATAAACGGTGTCATGCAGAAATGTTTGCAGAACTGAAGCCTTTACTTGGTGATATGTTTGAACAGCTTCATGGAAGATGTCTATTTTCCTCATCAGATGTAAATCGCTGTTATCCCCTCCCAAGACATAAAAGTGTTAAAATGTTAAAGAAATAATTGTAGTTAGGATTATACTCTTTAAATTATTAATATTATAGCAAACTATCTAATGTGCTGTTCACTGAAATATTATTTGCCTGGCTTGCGGTGCCTCTTTTAGATGAAGTTCTTTTTCCTTCCTATCTCTCAGATACTATCTTTATACCTGTTTCTTAACACTAGATTTGCCCAGGTCTGCTCTATACCACTGTTGTGGTTTTACAGCTCATTAGCTCTTTTGGATATACTGTACATAGGGATATAAAATTATGCTATAGTATTTTCAGTTTATTTAGTTTTTAACTTCTGAGAAACAGCATTTTAAGCTCATCAACACTTGTTACAAAACCCAACCTCGAGCCACCTAGACAGACATACATTTGCCTCTTGACTGTTGATTGTGCTCTTAATTAAATGTAACAAAACCCCAAACATCTATGCCATTACCCAACTAAAACTCATCAGCAGACATTTATCATTGGAAACAGATTTCATTGAAACATTTAACTACTGTTCCATTACACAGTTTTACACTTTTTTATTACATGTATTTGTTTTTCTGACAACATGAACACTTATAATCACTCCCTATAGTAATCAGTCCCTCTGTGGGGAAAAGACTGAGCTCTTCAATGACTTCCATCACAGCAAACTATTTCATTTTTTTTCATTAATCCATAATTTGTTAAACTGTTCAGCAGTGGTGTTCAGTAAAATATTAGTACCTCACCACTTAATGTCCCTAATACAGCTATGGTCATTGTCCAATTTGTAACAAAAATATTTTTTTGTTTTTGTGAAAATTTTCCTGTTAAAATAATAGATAAAAATGCAATGTGAAATCCACAGGGAGAAAAAAAATACAGAAAATGCCAGTATTTTTATGGCTGAAAATAATTCCATCACAGCAGACCATGAAGATCAGAACACAGTTCCTGTTTACCATAATCCTACACCCATTTTTAAGCATTAGAGTTACATTGCCCATTTAAAAAATGGGTAATATGTGAAAACGTGGGGACAGCAGTAAAGTTACAGATTTGTCATACATTGCATATAGGAACTTTGTGTCTCTTACTTCAGAAGATTCCAATGTGAGTTATCAAACTGGTCAGTGGTTACAATTTACCCTGTCCCATAGATAATTTCATGTTTTGAATGTGGATTAATGAGAAAATAGTAACCCAGTGCACATTTACACACAAAATGATAAAAGCTTTGCTGGTTAATAACAAATCTAATTTTTGTCTCATTTAACTAATGGCATGTGGAATTTTCTGCAAGGCATATGGTACTAATTAAACATGGTACGAGTCCCCCAGATAGTCAATATAGCCATGAGGTATCCAAGGAATGTTTCCCTTCAGTGTACATTATCTATGTATTGATTTGATGGTCTGAATGTATAAAAGCCCTGGGAACTAACAATGTTTAATGATGTGGGAACCGCACTTCTATTCTTATCTATATGAATGCTGCAGTTGCTGAGGAAAATTCTGAGATACTTAATGAACAGGCAAATTATGAACTAACCAGGACCAGTTTGTTTTCATCCATTAACCACCAATTTTGATATTTATTTTTAACCTTTGTTTTTACAGTTAGAGCACTGTTCTGTGACTCTATAAGCCAGAGAGCATGAAGTTAAAGATATCCCCCTATTTTTTTAACAGAAACAATAATCTAGATTCCATACATTTTAATTACATTAACAAATACCTAAAATGTAAGTTGTATGGTGCTAATGATTTATTTTGAAAATTCTGACACACATAATGTATATAAATGCACTTTCATGTATTTGACACCAGCTGTGCTAATTAAAGTATTTGTCCTACTATCAGTGTTAGATATGGATTAATTACTAGCTTCAAATGTAAGTCCACTTCTATTTAATTTTAATTCTCTTTTCAATTCAAGGATATCGCCTTCCTCTAGTATACAGAAGGTCAACCTCTGAAAAAATTAAGAAAATGAATACTGTGTTTGTTCTGCTTCATAATGATCACTTCAGGTAAAACAAACAGCAGCAGTGAATTCTCATAGTCATTATCTGTCTACTTACAACATCCTAAGCAAAATAAAAAATAAAACAGTTGAGTTCCCTGAGCTAATGGGAAAATGGTAAATGACCTTCCATTAACCAGAGTATTTCCATGCAAAAGAACAACAGCGTCTCAACACCACTATATCTAGCATCAGCGGGTTATTTTTACTAAGACACTTCAAACAGTAACAGAGCAGCAGTTTGTGTTCTGAAAGGTAGCACTGACTCTTTTGTAGATCCAGTGAATTTCAGAGTAGTAAAAAAGACAGTACAATTTCAATAATGCTCTGAATTGGCCAACTTACTCAGTCTACCATCACTTGCAAAATCTACCATCACCACTAACAGAAAGAAACGAAAACTGCTTCCTAGTGCCCCAACTGTTAACTATGCACTCTGCTTTTGATAATGAGACTTGAGAAAAACTGGTGAGAGTTAAGCAACAAGGCTGTCACTCAGTTTTAAAGCATCCTGATATAAAGTCACACTGTGAATTTTATACCCAAAATAAGATGAGATTAAAAATAGACCTCTATTAATAGTCTGCCACAAAACAGTTTAACACTTAAGATACAAAAGCCACTTGGCAAATAAAACATGGTGACTGAGGAACAAATTCTAGGAAATAATGTTATTTTTATACTTCCCGCACACTGTGCTGGAAGGTGTAACCAGAATCCTACCTGACCACAAAAAAAATTGCACATACCCTTCTCTCAAAGGCTCTAATTTAATAGGTCATTTCAAAATACTTTAAAAGCATATGGAAATATTACCCTGTAATCTTAGGATTCTCTGCTTTTGACATGCTGTATCAACAAACTGAAAAGAGCAGTAACATTTAAGGTGGCTGAATTCTCATTATGTAAAACAAGCTGCATTTTCCTGCTCTACCCACAACAGTATTTCTATTTGTGGAACATGGTAAGAATTGCACTCTGTGCCTTACTGCTCTAAGATTTCAAATATAATTTCACTTTAAAAACACACATGTCCTTAGAGGTATTTTCAAACTGAAGTATCATGCAAGATTAACAGTTCTTCACATGTCAAGGAGTCTTTCTTTCCTCATGTATATTGCACCAGACATATTGAAAGCCTATGTATCCATGATATATACAGTATGCTAGATAACACTGAAAACCGAATTTCAGAAGAAGGAAAAGAAAACCCAACCCCAAAAGTAAGAAAACCAGCTTTTAGCTTAGGAACAGTATTTTTACAAAGCTGTAGAACATTATCTGACAAAGAACCTATTTGGAGGTTTGCTCTAATTTGACAAATTAACACAGCTTCCCAACCCTGCCTTCCTGCATTTACATACCATGCATTATGCACAAAAAAAGGAATATACAAATAGAGATCCTTTCAGCCTGTCTAGCCTGTCATCAAAACCAGCAGAGAATTTTTCATTGATAAAAACAGAGAATGGAAGAAATCAGACCAACCTTCACAATGTACGTCACACCAGGTCCCAGGATCTTCTCACTCGAGTGCAGCCATCCTCGAGAGGGTTTACTGACAAAGCTGCTACTCTGATTCCAGTCTTCACCTCCCGGGTGCGTTTCCTCTGACCGTGGTTTTTTCCCCATGCTCATCTTGCTGGCGTCCTGCTGAGAACACGAAGTGGCAGAGACAAGGTTACATGTGTTGTCTGAAGCCCCTGCTGCTGAGCTAGAAGCACCTGAGCTTCCCTGCAACTTGGACACAGCAAGCTCCTTTACTGCAGAGGAGAGGTTTTTGATACCCAAAAGGCTGCCCGTGTTAGAGAGTTTCAAGTGGGACACTTTATGGATGAGGGTGCACAGGGTGGTGGGTCCATCTTCTTGGTCCTTGCGGAGAACCTCTGGCGAGACCAGGTATGAAGGTGTTGTTGAAGTCGTGGCAACTGCCGAGACCTTGCTGTTCATGGACAAATTGTGAATAAGATCATCAACTGATGTCACTGAATCATTCCTGAAGCGGTTATACTTGGTACGTTGAAGCATGCCCTTCTATCTGGTTTCCTGCATATGTTCTGGCAAATCTGATGCCAACGCAGGAGATGCCAGTGCTAACATAGCAGGCAATTCATAACAACACGGATGGATAACAGGATTTTGGGGTAAAAAAGAAAAGAGTATAAGGAAGAACAAAAAAAGATTTTTTTTTAAGAAATTTCTTATGGTTCCCCGTTAAGGTTGGGTGAAGTAACAGTTTTCTGTGACAGAGATCCCAGTCCTGCTTAGAGCTGCCAACTCGCTCACAGCAAAAGCATGACTCACACAAATGAGAAGGACCCTTTTCAACAAAAGGCTCAGTGAACACTGCAAATCACTTCCTGTAGCAAAAAAAAAAAAAAAAAAAAAAAAAAAAAGACGAAAAAAACCCATCCACCCACTTACAGCACACTAGCACCAATCAATTCTCAAATTTCCTTTTCCTATCTTCTCAAACAGATATTTCCTTCCAACCTTTAATTCTTCCCCACCACCACCACCCTTTTGGTACCAAAGGCAATTACCTTTAAAACTGAATTAACAGCCTTTATGAAACACTACACTTTATTCTTCTGTTTAAATGTTCTTCCACCTCACATATTTGTGAATCTATAAAGAAGTCACAATTAGATAGTAAATATCTGGATAACATTTACACATATATACCCTCCCCCTCTCCCCCCCCCCAAAAAAAAACAGAGACACCTTGAAGGTTTCCAGAACAGATGACAGAACTAAAGAATATACACATTTTCTTCCACAAAAGCAGCCTAACAGACTTTACAAGTGCCTTTGTGTCAATGCTGTCTCTCACGGAAAGTGCTACATCCAATTTTTGACAGAGAAAGAAATCCTTCTCCCCTGTTACTCCACAATAACCTTCTATTTTAATGAAGGAATTACGTAAGTACCTATGTGTGAAGAAAAGTATTTTTCTGATGTCCAACAACAGGCTTAACAGATGTTTTTTCTTTCACCACTGATACTCACTCCGAAGAAAAACATGAAGAGGGTCTTCAATTCACTGCAATGTTTGGTTTAATTCTGAAAAACTGAAAAAAGACTAGAAGAATATTCTAAAATCCAGGTAGCAGCAAACTGTCATCCTGCAGTGAAAAATAAAAAAATGCAGCAGGTCTTATTAAGCACAAATGTCAGCCACAAACACTTTATCTGAGAAGTAGCAAAACATGCAGAAAACAGGTATTTCATTTCTCCTACATTTTTTTTAAAAATACAAAATGTGTACAGCATTGTGATACACAATGCCCATCACAAGCCATATGGCTCTTTTCTATAAATTGATCTTCTTTGAAAAATATCTTTTGGATGTAGGACAATACACTGCATTATAAACAAATTCAGACCAGAGAAGTTGCATAGTGCAAAGTTATTTTTTAAACAAATGACTAACCGCAGCACAATTTAAAGGAAAAATCCTGTGGAATTCCTTCCCTCTCCCATGACTAAAAGCTGCAGTACACAAAGTGCAAATACAGTGAAACAGCCAGCTCCAACACAGGTATTTAATTAGTATATTCATGACACATTAAATTAAGTCAGCACCTCTTATCCCAGCAGTGATGAGCAATGGCAATATCCTAGTCAGTGTAAAAGCAGGTTTCTAGTGATCTGCAGAATAGCCTTTCACCACCACACTGCGAACCTGCTACAGCATCCACACAGCATTCATTCCTCTCTTCGTCCTCCTAGCATAGCAACAGCAAATATACACACCATAGCCTATTTTTACGTGTCTCTACTGCCCAGAAAACCCTACTGCTCCCAAATGGCTCCCTTCATTAGGAGCGGCTAGCGAAACTGCAAAATGTGAATGAGATTTCTGTGCCTGTGAATGAAAGGGCTGGCTAGCATCCCCACATTTCTGTGAATGAAGCGAGGCCTCGCAGCCTCTGCCAGGCAATCCCTTGGGTGCTCACCAGCCCAGCCAATACCAGCCGGCTCTGATGACTCATTCAGCAAAGCCTCGCTCAGTAGTGGAAGATCCCACTCCGCGCACAGGCGGCACCTCTTCTGCGGCAGCACCGGGAAATGAAGCCGGTGCCTGAGCAGGCGCGAGTGGGTCGCCGAGCCCCCCCCCGAGGGCGAGGGGCTGCTGCCGGAGAAAGGCACGGGCTGTCCGCAGGGGGGGCAGGTGGGGAAGACGGGGGGGTCGGCTCGGGGTTTCTCCCCGACGTGTTCATTCAGCCGGTTCATTTACATCCAGGATGGGAACGTGAATGTGCACGTTTTGTTTGATGTTCGATTGCTCTCTGTGTGCACCAGCAGATTCACAGGTTTTACAGGTCTGCCTTCAGACACCCTTGATGAAAAAAAAAAAAAAAAAAAAAAAAACAACAAAAAAAACCAACAAACAAAAAAACCCAAACCTGCTGGAAAAAAACACATATACGTGTTTTTACCATTTACGCTATTAGCAGAGTAGATATTTAAAAACAGGGTGATCATCAGTCCACTGAAAGAGGCAGAGGGAAAGCTAGGGGATAAAAGCTTCCCAGAACACCAGCAAAAGGACTAATTTCTGACACTGCTTCACTGGACACAGAAACGCTACCAAGACATCCGATGGATGTTGAGCTCTCCTGGAAACCTGACGTGAGATGTTGCAGAGGAGTAACAGCCACTGAATTACCCAGTGCTTGAAATCTGGTGCTCATTTCGGTGTCTGATTGGGAACTGGTCTCCTTTACAAATCTGGCCCTAAATTGAGAGAACTGAACATTTTAAAACCTTGCCTTCTATAGTTCTTGAGACTAGAAAAGGTAGATAATTTTGCCCTACAGGCAGCAGGTTCAAATCCAACTCCAGGAAATAATGAGTGAAATTAGGAGACCATGTAATGGGCATAAACTGCAATTACAATTAGGATCTAGTTAATTCTAGGCATTTCCAACAACATTCCTGTAGCTTGCACACTGACTATACCATGCTAGCCTTAAACAAGCTTGTTACAACTATCATGATAGCACTACTGACAGCGAGACATTCAAACTGCCGTTTCTTTCCAATCTCCCTATCTGTACCTATGCTAGGTCAGCTAGTAAAGTGGATCCAAGTTGAAAATGAGCCTTTTTCTTTTCCTCTTGCAGGGATATGAGCCAGACACTGCCACCATGAGTAATAAATGGCCATGGAACAAGGAGTTCGTTGTTGACTCAGTAATGAAATGGCAGGTGGAAATTCAATGTTGATAAATGCAAAATAATACATAAGCCTAGCAACACATACACAGTGAGGGGGAGTACACTGACTCTGACGAAGTATAGCATTTCTTATGGACTACTGGTAATTTTGGCATCTCTGACCTTTCCCTCTTTTGGGGATTTTTTTCTCTGTGTATTTTTCAGTTCTGTTTTCTCATGGATCCTCCTCTCACCCTGATGCAGACTGTGTCTCATGTGACTGTTCCTCCCTTTCTCCCTCCAGGGAGCTCTCAGGGGCTTATCCTTAGCTGCCACCTTTTTTCCTGCTGTATTTTAACTACCTCTGAAGTCCATATTTCAGAAGCAAGTAAGTTTTATTAACAGCAGAGGGGGGGGGGGGAGAAACTGGGGGGCAGAATTAAAGGGAGGAAAGGGGAGAAACTACATTTTGGTTTTCATTGTTGGATGAGGTTTAAAAGGATTTAAATTGCTGCAGGTGCAAAGGTAGGAGACGTTGTTAATACACAAGCTAGACTAGGTAATATGGTTTGATCACCATAAAAAGGAAGCACAGGCAGCACAAATGCTAAGTTCCATTACCTCTGGTAAGAAACTCTCCCGAATGCAAAAAAGGTGACTTTCAGTGACCCATATTTAGAGAAATATTAATCATATAATCAGAATTGGCAAAAATATCTAGTTCCAGTAACATACTGTGGTTAAATATGTACTCTATTCAAACAAGTGCTAGAAACTGTTAAAATTCTGCTGAAAGACTATTTGCATTTCAACAGCTTCTGCCCAGTGGCAGTAAAATTGCTTGTGGACTAAACTGAATTTTAAAAAAATGAGCATGAGAAAGACAATGACTTTGGGAAAAAAATTCCAAACTGAATTTGGGTTAGCTAAGTTGTAAGAAACAGTGAATATGTCAGACAAACTTAAATATAGATGTTGCTATGAGTCTTAATTGCATTACACAAAAAGTAGCCATAGGGCCATTGTAGTTGACATTCCTTTTTACAAGCCCTAAACAATTAACTTCACTATGATGCAGCATTAAGCCATCAGCAAATAGGATGCTATTCCTCACATTGTAATAAGATAGACACAAGTGTTAATGCTCTGCTTTAGTAAAACATCTTGCAGAATCTTTAATATCACAAACGGTCAATTCCTCACATAAAAAGATAGCGTTTCAGTAGTACAAAGGTTTCTAATATCCTGTGGGGACATTTATTCTCTTGATTAGTTAATTGAGAAGGGAAAATACCAGCTTTCTTTGCAAGAGCTAGATATATACCAGATATCTCTTATCCATGTATTAATCAGCCTAATCCAGCTTTATTTATGTGAGACAACCTCCGATGATGTAGTTACAGACAAGCAAGATAACATCAAGACAAGCTAAAAAGCATTATGATCTAACCTTCTTAAGGTATGTAGCTATTTTAATGAAAAAAATTTCTAAATAACTTTATCTCTTCTATTTGTACATACTTAAATACATCATATTCTATCTTCCTCTGTGTCTCTGATATACCTGCACACAGAGCTCAGTTAAGTGCTCCTGTGATTTCAAGGGAGACTCATCACATAGCTGATAGAAATATTGAAAGGCATTGAAGTTTCCATCAGTGTCATTAAAAAGAACCATGACTATATACTTCTCCTTCAAAACATTTTGCAGGAAAAAAACATAGACTGGGCTCACATCACTTAGATTTTTTTCCACACTGGGTGTTTGAGTCAGACCTCAGCTTACTGTCCTGTGCAAAAAGACCCCACCCAACAACAACAAAAAAAACCCAAAGCCTGCAGGCAAAGGCTATGGTTCTTCCCTAACAAAAAAAAAAAAAACCAAAAAACTATTTTAACAAATTCTAGTTGATTTATTAAAAAAAAAAAACCAAACTGCTCTAAATTGCCCCCATCTCCCTTTCATTCTCGCCCCTTCTCTCTCACCCAATCAGAGTTTTGCTGTTTCCGTGGCAACCTTATTGCTAAGGGTGGGCTGCGCCAGTAATTGGGAGCATTATCTGCGGCTTTGCAAGTTATTTCTCTGGAAACCCACATTGTTGGAAGTATTACCATTCAGAATCAGTGATCATTAATCATTAATGATCAACTTCCGACTTAATTTACATCAGTGGAATGTAAAATTAAGGTCTGAAATACGCCTACAAATTTCTGTGTGGATGCTTAGGTTTTGAGCCAGAAGCTGACCCTAAACAAGTAGGATGTTTTTTCTGTTAGTTGAAAATACTGAAACAATTTCGTCTTAAGACACTTTTACCCTGTGAAATATGACATGAAATATTTGGAAGAAAATGAAACTTGTAACTCCTTCTGCTCCATTAGTGGTTCCTGGGGGCCTATTGTTAAAAGTCAACGTACTATAAAAGTTCAGAGTAAAGATGGATCTGAGATAATACCCAAATCTGAACACGAAGCTAAGCTTTTGCAAGGCAGGATCAGACAGGGGAGTGCTTTAAAATCTGCAAACCAGCACTAAATCAACTTTGTAACATGGGACTTGCTCTTACGAAAACCCAAATTTTTACAGTAAATTCTTCCTTTCTCTAAGCCAGCCCCTGAGCTGAGAAAGAGAATTAGCAGCTCTGTAATAGGGCTGTATTTTCCAAGTCCAGTCTAAAGCTCAGCCATGTCTGTGTGGCTGCCTGCACCCGCCACAGCCCTTTGTAGGCACTCTTCCTCTTTCTCCCTGTCCCAAGCTACTGCCAGCCCTCTGCACCAGGAGCCACCCTCCAGCTGGAGCATCACCCTAGACAGGAACTCTGCTTCCCAAAGAAATACCTCCCAGTCATGTTTTCTTCCGTGTCGACAAACGTGGTTGAAAAATGTAATGTATTGTGAGTAATGTAATAAGAGGTCCATAACCATCTCTCTGGTCTGATGCACTCATACGGATGGAAATGACAGTTCTTCTGGGCATATATGCATTAACGTCCAAGCGTCTCCAAATGTTTCTATTTTAAACAGTCAGAAAAATTGGAGATTCAGAGGAGAAAGTAAATAGCAACCTAGTTCACTGACAAATTATGCAAGAACTCTTTTTGCTGTCTTCCTTTGATGGGGAGCCAGTTGTTTACTTAATTGTTAACCCAGCGTCTTTTTGGTTCTTATTCAGGAGATGGATTTAATAATTCAGTTGTTCTCTTTTCTACTTTGTAATAAGGTGTCTATTTTTGTTCTGGTGGGTTTTGGTAGGGTTTCTTGTGTACTTCCTTTTTATTCTGTTTATATCTTATTTTCCTAGGAATGGTTTGCAAGGTTGCTTTAAAAAAACCTGTGTATGATGTTCTGACTTCACATGTTTCCTATTGATTTCAATAGGAGTGGAATTTTATCACAGGTTTCCCAATCCAAATGCAAGTCTGGGAATTTTAATTGTTTCTGAATTTTTGTACAAGATTTCTTAGGTAAACTGATTAAAATGTAGAAAAATACCTGTGAGGTATAGGTTATTAAAATAAGTGATATTTCATTGGTGTCCATTCAAAAAGTATGTTTACTTTTATGAAAATGTAAATTGATTCATTTTTTCCTTTTTAAATACATGAAAAAATAATTTATTACATATACAGTATACATACAAATATGTGTTTTACCACCATGAGAAGATTTATAATCTAGTACTTACTCTTTATTAGGATAGCTAAATACTGGCAAGAAGAGCAGAAATGGAAAGGATGATGTGGAGGAATGCACAATGCTCTCCTTTGTAGCTTTTGGCATCAGGCAGGGCTAGTTGTACCTTGTCTGAGCAGACAGCAGTCCATTAAAAATATCGAACTTTCCCAAATCCATATGTTCCCCCTCCCCTAATTAAAAGGATATAATTGAAATTATAAGAACCGAGAAACAACAAGAGAGTATAAATGGCCATCTTTGTCTTACGTTGCACATCAGACCAAAATTCTGGCAGTATGTGTAGAGATTTGGTGGCAGTAGGAGAGCGGTTCAGCCTGCTCTCTCCCTCCCGTCACTGACTCCATTACCTTTACTGTGTTGCCATAAAATGGTTGTTTTTTTCAACCAGATCAGTTCTAGATTCTGATTCACTAAACAAATTGAACTGAAGGCAGAGCAAGGGTAGGAATAAGTGGTCATGGACTGTAAGGAGGGAGAGGAAATTTATTAATTGCATAGGCCAGGACAAATGCCTAATACCCACTTGCATCAACTACACCCTGAAACACAACCCACTAACTCGTACCACCAAACCATATGGATTTTCTTGGCAAACAAAGAGTTACACGCCATGCTGTATTTATAGCAAACCCATTACCGAACATCAAACATCGCTTGTACTGAAAGAATTCTGGCAATTCTGCAGCAGTGGATAACAGCGCTGGTGGAGGGTTCTTTGCAGCAGCACTCATCCCGGTGAATTCAGGATGTGGGATACTTCTGCATTATTTGTGCAAATTGCTGGTGTGAGTCACTGTACCTGTTTACGCTAATGCTGCTTGTTGTCGGACCTGAAGTGATGGTTAACTTCTTTATGGGTACAGTCACGCAGAAGAGGCATCCGCAGACACGTGTATATGTGCATGTGCGCAGCATGCACATGTGCATCCATGTATTAAGGAGGTATTCTTTTCTCAGTTAGGTTCCTTGCCTTCCTTACATTTGAGTCGGACTACCTACATCTGACAATAGGTATAGCAAACAGGGTGGCCAACCTGTGAAAGACCCCATAATGAAGCAGGGGTGGGTGGCAGGATTTAAATAGCTGTTTAAATGATTGCTTAACTGGACTGAAGTTTACAAATTCCATTGCTAGTAATGTAAGGAAAGCCAAGCAGTAAAACAGCTGCAGATGAGATGACTGTCTTAAGCTCCATGCATTAAAGCAGACCAGAAGGGAGGCAAGCATCTGTCACTCTAAAAAGGACTCCAAGATTAAAAAATGTTTAGAGTGGCAGAGGAATGGAGACAAAGATGTGTGTACTGCTCTACTGTCATCCACAGCAACTTGTGTATTTCTTTGCTATAACAAAAGTATATAGTGACTTTCTCTAGGTACCCTCAGAAAATCTGTTTTGTTTGCTCAAGCAGGACAAGCCCCTGAAAAGCTTTAGTATAATTAAGGTTGAGAAAGGATGGAAGCTACTGGTGTTCTGAGGGTCAGCAGTTCTCCAAAGGACTTCAGGCACATGAGCTAGGACCGGATTTCAGTAACAACAAAGACGTGTAGCAAGGATGTACAGCAGAGACGCTGGAGCCAATAACTTGGCCAGAGCTTGAACAGACGAGCAGAAACTGAAGCCCACTGGCCAAGCACAGCTATTTGATGGGTATGCAGGTCAGAAGAGCTATCCCAGAATGGGAGAAAATGGTCAACTATGAGGGTCTGTTGAGAAATGCATGTATCGGTAGCCTGACTCCAGAGTTGCACAGTACTTGCCGAGAACTGGGCTTCAATGAAGCCCTGGTGCCAGGACGAAGAGGTGGAGGAGAAATGCCCCTGGCAGAGTCACTGACCCCAGCTCCCAGTTCCAGAAGGGAGAAAAGGAAAGGGGATGTTGAAGCCACCACGTGGCCTGAGAAGGCCTGTTATGGCAATAAGTAAAGAAGAAGGAAAAATCCTACTAAGTTGCACTGAAAACAATGAGCCTTACTACCTGCTGGCAACAGCAGTGCTGTTATCTCCAGGTAGTTCAACAAGTTTAAGCGACAGCACATCTGCGAGACTAACTGAACACTATCATTACAGTCAACATGTTAGCATTATATAAATGTTGATTGTCTGCTGTTATTATTCACTTTGACTGGGATAGGAAAGAGTAAGAATCTATACTGTTAGGAAATTATAATGTGCCACTGAAGCAACCTGTTAAGCCTCTTCTCTAACAGTTGTTACTGACCACCATGGACTGCAATTACCCTTAAACTAGTATTTTATTTTTATATTACTAGCAACACTTTATCTCTCTAGGACTACTAAAACAATGCCACAGTGGTTCTTTGTCCTACTAAAGCCGCTAGTCTACCCAAGTGCAACAAACTATACCAATAAAAACATGTTCTTGCACATAACACTGCGTAAATACGGAGAGCCTGCTTTTGCACAGCACCTGACCAACATATGCCTGACCAGCATATCTAAACTGGCAGAAATCTGTTGTTTAGATACAAGCATTAGGATTGCCATGTGGCTACAAAATCCTTAAGTACAATTAAACTAAAAACTCAACAGTTAATGCCAAAATAAGTCTACTGCACAAAATTTTGTATCAGAATAAATACACACGTCTGTCTCCCGTGCAGTGACTCAAATACCAACATGAATGTTCACAGACCACCATGATGACAGTCAAATGAGAGAAAAGGAAGATATTAGAAGTTTTCAGTATAGTGATGTGTATACTTAACTGCTCTATACTACATCTCTGTAACTCTTTCCAGCACACAGACATTTTCATGGTGTACACAGCCAGCCACTCCACGCCATAAACTTTCAGTCACACAAAACTAACACATGCCCTCTGCTGTCCAAGATGCAAAAGAAGCTGGAAGGAGCTTTTCCTTTCTACAGAGCACATCAACTCTCTCTAGAGCATTAGCATCTACGGGCTAATCATCACCCTACAAAAGTCACACATAAAAGAGGGAATAACGAGAATGAAAAACTTGTATCGAAGTCCCTGCAAGGCCATGTTATGGCAGCAAGCAGTGAGTGGGGGCCATCACAAAGTAAGACCACAGTTTAATCCTTTTGAAGAGGGCAGCAATGTCCTGCCTGCCTCTCATCTGTTCAGAAGCATACTGCACCAACCAGCAACCCTATTTCAATTGCTGCTTCAGCTTTTCGTGCTTTTGAAAGAAAGCAGTCTATAAAATGTCACCAATATTACATATCATCAGAGATATTACCAGTATTGCAAAACTTCACAGATAATGTCAAAGACATCAGCAATATAATCCACATGGTTAGCAGGAGTTGTTTTGCTGTCATTGTATTGGAGCAAAAAGACTTCGTATTATGCCATAGAGCAGTGTTTACATTTAGGAGTAAGTGATTTTCTAATTTAAGTTTGGAGCTTCAGACCACGTTCTCCTTTCTCTGAAATCCTGAGACTGTTCATATGCCCTCAATCTATCTCACAAAATATGCCAGCCCACATTTCACCTGTATCTTCGTGCAGACAAGGATAAACCTGTTGTCAATGCTTAAAATAATCACTTGACAGTACCTCAGCACATCACTGTACTTTGGTGCACTTGTTTTTATTATGGTTATCTCAGTTAATATCTCTCATGCTAACATTTAGAACTCTAAAATCTGAGTTTGTCAAGTTCCACATACTAAAGCAATTAGAACCAGTTCAGTTCATCCATCAAAGATCCATCTCACCATGATCATGATTACTATCACTAATTATAATACAAAACTCAGGATTTCGCAGTATTTTGGCAAATCTCAACCACTGGTCCAGCTGTTCAGTTGCACATTCATTTCAATAGCACTAAATAAAACACTGTGCAATTTGCAGTTTACCAACAGGCTTGAAATAAGCTTAACCCTAATATTTACAGCCAGTAATTCCTAGAAAAAAAGGTAAAAAGGAGCTGCTGTTAATATCTGCTCTCATCTTTCACATAACACAACGAACATGTCTTCTGTGAATTAATTCTCCACTGGACCACTGTGTTACTTTCAAGGAAAATACCTAGTGTTTATTAAAAATTTGGAGAGGCTGTCACAACTCTGGGTAAATTGCTACTATAATCAGTCACCCAATTGTTTACTGTTTGTAAGCAAAAGCACAAACCAAAATCACCTCACATTACACTTTCGAGTCTGTTCTTAGCATGGGGAGATAAATAAGGTCTGTATCAGGTGTAGATTTTCTAGATAACTCTTAAGGCTTAAATCAATCCATTAGTAACTACCAGCGCTGGGCATACTCCTACATTATGCAGCCTAATGACACAGACAGATTTTCTCCCATCTGCTATGATTCATGCAGTCCAGTCAGGTAATACAGTAACATTATTCAAGAGAGTGAGGGTACAATCTACAAGTGAAAACATACACAAATTTATCTGTGCTTTCCTGGATCCCGATTATGGGCCTCAGCGGAAACAATATTCTGCTGTTACTTCTAATTTTGATATAAAAGTGTGGAAGCCCTCCCTAAAAGAAGAATGAAAAAAATTCTGAGTGTGTGCAGGGCACTATTACCAGGGAGAGTGGAGGGCAGAGGAAACAACATACTTAGCAAAAACAAGCTGTGGCAATGTAGTCTAATACTGGCCTTTCTAGCACTGGCTTCTAAAATGCAGCCATGTAACAAGTATTTTTAGCAAACAGAATGTTCACATGAAAAATAATTTCACTGTTTCTTTGATGATCTTGCACTCAGATCAAGTAGACAAAGTCTATATATATTTATATACAAATATACACATATACACACACACGCTCTCCCTCCCTTTCTCTCTAAATAACCAATATAAAGAAGCAGTTTATTTCTAAGGCTCTTTTTCTCTTAATGTATATTGATTATACTGACTCCTATTATGTGTAAAGTTTTGCTAGAATCTGAACACATTTTATAAAGACCAAGTAGCAAAATCAGCAGACATCTTATGTAATTCAATTTTTTTCTCATCACTGTGCAATACCGTATGATGGGCAACTATGCACATATTTGGGCTTGTTAACTAATGTTGCTTTCCCCATTACTTGACCATTCTCTCCTGAAAATTGATTTTCATTGCAGAATGCCAATGTCAGTATTTCGAGCATATCACACTCTTCAGTCTTTAAAGACTACCTCTTGAAATTAGCAAGAATACTAGACCAATTTTAATTTCATCAAAGACAATGTTAGATTTAAAAAAATGTAGCATTTAGGGATGCCAAATTTTTTTCTGTTAATTGGGAGTCATATCACTTCAAAATCAACATTTGATTCCATGAGACATTAGAATGTACTTGATACAGAGATCGGTTCTGGTGTTTGTAGGGTTAACCTGCTGAGTCGTGACTACTTATAACTGTCAAATTCTCTCCAAGGATAAATAATTAAAGCTTCGGGAAGAATAAGCACACAGGAAGTGGTGGAGATTGGATGTACGTAGGTGTTGAGGGCATTCGTTTTTATCCAATCGCTGAATAAAAAGCACATTATTCATGGAATCTTGTTCATTCACTGCTACGTGACCTGCACCACAATAGAAGACTGCAGCATCCAGTGCTGAACTGAATTGCATTTGAGGCAACGAGGAGAGGACTCTAATGCTATCAGCACACAAGAGCAAAATGCTACACTGTAGGTGTATATGCAGCCTTTGGTTAATGCTATAGCTCTTATGACTGATACTGGAATGACACCAAAATACTGTATCTTGTAGCATTTTTTTCTTTGGGTGCAATAAAAATAGCAAATGTTAGCCTTAAAGTGAAATTACTTTTTCACTTTCTCTTCAGTTTAGATCTCCCACATGTTGTTAATGATCACTTCCAGATGAAAAAAACAAAGCCGTAACAAACAACAAACAAAAGTATTCATTAATTGGCAAAGCAAAACAAATGCAATGCATTGTAGTATCTGTGGTACAAAACTTTTAAAACAAAAGATTTCAATAAAGTGAACACTGAAAAGTGTAAAATCTACAGCAAAGCAATCTTAGCTGTGAAGCTCAAAAAAACCTGTTGTGTGTTCCTAAGGGTTTTTAAAGCACAAGAACAACTCCCTGCTCTGAAATAGATTCCTTCGCCTTCACATTCCTATTTCTGTCCCATGTTTACTCACTGCAAATTCTATCTTTGGCTTGATACCTCATATGCCTGTTAACTACTCTGTTAAGTGTAATTGTTTACTTGCTTGAATATTTGTATACCACATACAAAAGGTGAAATTCAAACAAGATTCTAGTGAAAACATCAACCAATAAATGCTAAAAAGTCAGGTATCTATAGTCCCATATTAAGGTCCATGGTTACTGGAAAGCAAGGCACCTGCTAAAAGTGTTCATATCATCTCCCGCAACTACCTACTCACTCTGGCATTTTTAAATACCAGATCAGTTACATCATTCTTAGTAGCAGATGTTACAGCTTCATATCTTATATCCAAGCATAGGCACAACTGATGAAGATTTTAACTCTCATTTATCATGAAAAATAATGATCCTATAGAAAGACTTGAAAGCTGAAGAATTCCCTAATGACAAATTTGGGTGTCTGAAATGTTATCAGAATAAAAACTCATTTTATTTTGACATGGAAGACAGAAGTCATCCAAAAACACTGTCCACAGTTTTAAAGCATACATGAATGAGGGAAATTAATTAGTTTCTTATTACAAACCAAAAAAGAAACTGAAAAAGAGTCAAAGGAGATTTAAAAACTACAAACCTTGTTATTTAAATATCCTTCCTTGCAAGGGTAATGAAATGGTGTATCTGTAGAAAAAATGGATACACATGAGAAAAAGAATGAAGGTCCTCACTTACAGATTAAGAGTAGGAAAAGAGAAAAATCATATACAGGCAGCCAAGAGGAAGAAGATGAAAGCAGAAGGAAGAAGAAAAAAATCAGACCAGAAACATATCTGAAGAATAATTTAGCAAGAGACTCTGCAGAAATCTGGAAACATATTAATGGTTGTAATAGGACAAGTTTAATTTAGAAAGAATTGGTAAACTTAAAAATACCAAAGTCCTTTAAGAAAAAAAGGGGGTTTTGCCCCGGACAGGGCAGCTAGGTTTCTTAACATAGACTTCAAAATATTCTCAAAGCTTGTTTGCCAAAAGAAAAAGAAAAAAGCAGTATATTCCTAGTTAATATTTGTTGCTTAAAAAGGAATAGTCCCTGCTTGCAAACTGCAACAAAGCATTAAACAATTTATTGGAAAAATTCATAAACCACAACAAAGTAAATATCCTACTGCTATACTTGGAGAGTGTGAAAAAGCTCTCATAGATGAGAATGGTCTTTTCAAAAGCACTGCTATCGGATACAGAATTAAGAATCAGCATGGAAGTTTGAATAACAGGTCATTCCTCCTCCACCTGCATTAAAGCTAAGGAGAGTGCTGCAGAGAATTTGAAACAGCAAATTGAAAATGGCAAAGTTTGTCCTTTGTGCTTTTCATTGGTCACCCTCTTCACTGAATCCCTACTACAAAAATATATTGCTATACTAGGACAACATGAGATACAATTAATCAAAAGAACATAAAATTGTCCTATGTCCCAATGATGTAGTACTAATGGTTACCAGTGTTGTAAAACATTTGTCTTACATTTTGAAGGAAATTAATCAGCACAGTGGTAAATCATTTCATATAATTAAGCATTATTAATGTTGGGATCCAAGCTTGCCGAGCTTTTAGGTAAGGTCACATTTGTATGATATTAACAACTGTGTGACATTACTCAGGAGAAAATAGTTTTCCTAATGTTAATAAAGAATATAATATTAACCTCTCCCTACTGTTTCAAAATTGCAAAATTATTAACTGGAATGGAAAAGTAACACAAGAGTAATTTTCCATTTATCATGGCCAGGTCATAAAATCCTAGTCATATCCATGATAGGTTCATTTCAGGGCTTAGCCCAAAAGAGGTTACTGACTTGGGAAAAAGGCACTGCTGACACTGCTGGAAGCCAGATTTTTGACTACATATTTTAAGGAAAAGAGGATATTCTCTCAATGTTAGTGGCATAGGTGAAAAAAAAAGGAAGATAAAGATTTTCAATTTTAAAAAGCTGGCTAAGATCAGGTAGCTTTTATAATTCATGATTGCCATTTGTGGCATTTGTGAAAAATTAATTCCTAATAGATAGTAAGAGGTTGACCAACACAAACAGGTCTTTTCAGAGCAACAAATAAAGGTGATGAATGAGATCTATGAATGTTTGCCTGGAAAGTTCAGGTATGTCCATGAGAATTCAGTGTGTTTAAAATAGCCACAGAAAGCCATCTCAAGTATAATTATTGCATCTCAGCAGAAATGCAACGTGACCATAAACAGCACAACTGTTTTTATCCCACCCATATATAGCACATGTTTCTGACAAGTTCATACACAGATTGCAGGTGGGAGTTTCCAGGTTCAAAGCTAGTTTTGTGATTGAGTGGCACATCCCTTAAGTCCATTTTCAACACACCTACTTTTAGGCACTTAGTGGAGGGGCTTAAGTTAGAAACCTAGTCATCCTAAACTCTCTCTACAAGCTATGGAAAGAGATAATCAGCGGTAGAAGGCTGATTTGATTTTACCGCAGCTGAATTACATTTAGTGAATGCCTGCTCAGTAATTCAGACTGAAGCTATCTGGATATTAGCAGTTCAAATGTTTGAACAGCATTCAGAACAAACAAATTCCACCTAATCATTAAATAAGCTGTATACTTCTCTTCCCTAATTCAATCTTCTCATTAGCCATTTCTGTGAAAAGCAACTCAGTGGCCTTTTAACCATCAGTCCTTCCATATTTAGTATGTTTTTAAAGAACTAATTCTTCCTCCTTTCTCCTCCTGTTTCCTCAGGTGGCAAATAAGTAATAATCTATTCTCTAGGAGACCAGCACAACAGAGTTGGTTTTTTTGGTAACTACAGGTGGGCGAGCAGCTTGTCCATGTAATGGCTTTTAAAAATACCCATAACTCTCAAATACTTTGAATAGTTTTTTCACAGTCGAAACCTCTGCTTCGTCCCACATGCTATTTAGTAAGAGGGAGCCTGGGAAGGTATCACCATTTATCAATTTTACTCCAACAAGCAAAATCTATGACACAGAACTTGTTGACAGTTACAGTTAAACAATTTTACAGGACAATACAGCAAGTCTTGGAAAATGGTAATAGGAAAAATAAGGGCATTTATTGCCTTTTCCATTTCAACCATCTACAATTTTAAAATGTGAATACAGGAAACTATCTAGTCAGTGTATATAATGTAATGATATATTTTCTGAGCCAAATATAGTTGACTAAATAAAGGCAAAACCATGGACTGCAACTGTAAAAATAGAATCAAGCAAATGTGGAAAAAAAACCCCCAACAAACCAAACCTAGTTGAATTTTAAATGTCTTTGCATATAATTATCTTCTGATTGCTAAGTTACCATACATACTAAAATAATTTGTTTCAGAAAAAAAAGCTTATCTCCTGGGACAAAAACCATATTCCTACAGCTTCAGGGCTACATGCCATCACAGCTGCTCAGAAAATCTACCTACAGAGCCTTCCTCATTACCAGTTTCTGCATTCTAGGAACATCATACATAAGAGACACCAGGTATTTACTTTGTATATCAAAGAATTTGTCATATATGCTATATACTAGCCTTTATTTGGAAAAAAGAAGTCATGCAACTTTTCCTTCTTTATTACATCCTATGAGAATCTGAGAGGCAACTCCACAATAAGTCTTGCAGGAGACCTTTTTACCTGTGCAGGGCCCCACAACATTTATGGGAATTTATTGCAGATGTATACAGATACTACATTATAAACATTTGAGAAGAGGTACTATATTTTCATACTTGCATTGTGAGAAAATAACAAACCTTTTGGAGATGAAGTAATATATAAATGAATAAATTAATGAATAAAAAATACATTTCATGCAAGTATAAAATGGAATGATATTTCAGTTCTCCCATTAAATCTTTTACTGCTCACTATTCACTAGGATAGGATTTTCTTTGTAGAATATCCAAGACAAAGGTCAGAATGAAGCAAATACACAGTTCTCTCATTTATAATATTTTTGAGGAGCCAGTTAAGTCCAGTGAAGCACGTTAATTAGCAACAATGTGCAAATAGTACAAGATTACAGGAATCTCTCGTTTGCTTCAGAAGGCTTGTTTTAAACTCAGCAAATCAGAATCTAGAGCTAGAGTAATTTAAAACCCTGGCACCCTGCTACCATTATTTTCCTTCTAATTATCACCATCTTCACTATTCATATTTCAGTGACATATGTCATGGTCCGTAACACCACTATAGATGACACTGCCTGAAAACAGAAATTTTGCAGTCCGAGAAAATCCCATAGAGCAGAGGGCTTCACATAGAGCTAAACCATCCTGAAAGGATACCTGTGATGTATGGAAAGCAGTAAGTGAGTAAATACACATTTTGGCCTATAGACTGAGAAATGAAGATATTCTTATTCACCCTTATGATGCATACATACTCTTTAGTGCACCACTGAGAAATTCATGGAGAACTAGAAGAATGCACAGAATTTATGCAAACAACCCACACCTATACCACCTCAAATCATGAATCTTCTTTCAACACTAGGGAACGTGTGCTAATATGTCATGCATGCAGCAAAGCCAGCAGTTAATACTCAATACAGGGTATAACAGGAGGGAGAAGGTGACCAGGCTATCTGCAGGAACAGAACTAAACCGGCATTTTTCCTAATCTTAAATGGAGGAGGAGAACTGAATTCAAGGAACCTATTCTGTCCCTTGCAATTATTTGCACTGGGAAAATACTAGACAGTTGCCTTCCCAAATAATAGGTCTTGAGCATGTGGTTGTATGTATACTGCACTGGAGCACTCCTGGTTGAATGACTAAAGGGAACTTGACATCCTCCCCCCTCATATTTTGGAGCTGCAAAAAGAAGCATCCTCCATAATGCCCAGTTATAAATGGGGCAGATTTGAGATGCAACAATTAAATGGTAAGGCACAATCAGTCACAGCTATAGATCTCACTCAGAGTGCCATAAATATGACATCCAACCATCTCAAAAAAACTGCGATCATGCTTACCAGATGCTAACAACATCCATTTCATTTAGTTTTGCCTTCTGCACAGTGAAAAATATTGTAATTTTGTAGGAATTACTGTCAAAGTCATGGCTCTAATTACATTCTGCCATTTTAAAGTGCTTGTATATGCATTTAATGCTTCCAAAGATGTCACCCTGAATACTGAAATTCTCTGTTCATTCACAGAAGAAATACAGTATTAATAGCCAGTGCAACAGCACCTTAATGTAAAACAAATCACCAAGGAAAGTAAGGTTCAAGCTATCATTTTTCCAAGCTAAAATCTGAGGTACACTTATGCAGTTACATTTGTAGTGTTGCAAAATACCCAGCTTCTTCTTTTTAATCTGCTTCATGCAGCAGGAAAAATTCTGACAGAGCCAAAATACATGTTGAAGAACTGCTGATTTTAGACTGAGCTTCAGATTCTTCCCTCATGTCCTTATTTTGGTCACCATAAAAGTGAAGCAAACAAAAGGACAAAAATAATTTGATCCTCTTATTGTCTCCTCTTGTTGTCTTCTCCTCTTGTTCTTTGAAGTGCCAGAGTAGAGTAAGTTCAGCACTTGGTTACTGGATTGCACAATCCATATTGCAATTTATATACTCTCATCTAAAAAAAATTTCATCTTGAACAAGAGTTGGAGCAAAACACATCCTTATCCTGTGACAAGTTGAAACTGGAGCATACAAAGCATTCCATACTGATAAAGCAGTACGTCTTCAACAAGCATGTTTCAGTTATAAAAGCTCAATCATATGATTGACTGTATTAAAAAAAGCAATATATTTAAACATATTTAAAGCCTCACTATCTAGCTCATCTCCTGGAAACATCACAAAACCCACACTCAGTAAAGCACTCCGAAACAGGGCAAAGTGGTGTATTTTGGCAGTCATGAGGAATATGTGCTTTGGAAAATTTGGGTAAACTATGGATTTGTTTAAGTGTCTCTATCAGTCTTCAGTGGATTGGTGAGGAGCCTTGCTACCACTTAATATCCTTTGGGAAGATCTTTTCCCTCTTGCACCCCACCCCATCTCCAGAAAGCAGCTGACTGCATTGACAAACCAACTCTATGAAAATCTTAAATCACCACATTCCTGATTCCCCCATTCAGTCCAATGGCTCTATTCTAATTTTACCTTTTGAGAAAGTATAATATTAAACATCCTGAAGGTTAATTTCTTCTACTCTTTCAAATATTAGGGTGAGGGCTTAAATAAGGGGATACAGCATCAAGTTAAGTAAAGGCCACCACTAGTTGTCACTAATTTACAGTAATTGACTTTGGTTATGTGCAGATCAGATAAATGAGAGTACGTGTTTAACTAACAGATGATACATTACAGGACTGTTTGCTTTAATTTTTCATCAATCATATGGAGCATTTTTATAACGGATTTATTTTAGCATTATTCCATTCCAAAATTTTTCACTCAAATCTTTTTTTCCCCTTGTGGCTCCATCTGCTGATTGGAAAAATGTTACAAGGTACCATGGTAACGCTTGCTATGGTATAAGACAAAATGAAGAAAGTTTTCAGACTCCTCAGGCATAACTAAGACATACAAAAATGCAGAATAATGTCAGAGAAACATTCCAGAGATTCTATTTTAGGAGATTTCATAGATTTGTTATTTATATATATTTCACATTAAAAAATTATAATACACAGACAGTGGAAAAAGTGTCTGTCCCTAATGAGAGGCAATTTGGTATTTCACACATGCAACACATTTTGCTGCTTAAAATACACTTCAGGTGCTCTCAAAGTGTGAACCGGCAATTTTGAAGTCTAAGCTTCACTGCCCAGCACCCAACTACTGATGTCAATGATCAATGTCATTAAAAGACAAGTGATATGCATAAGAATTAATGAGGGACAATGGGTTAATCTGCCTAGACTTCCTCTCCAAGTCAGTACAAGATTCTTTTACAGGACAATTCAGACCACATACTAATTTTGTCTTTATGAAAGCCCATCTCTATCACCAGAGACCTAGATGACCAGCTATACTAAGTTTAGACTGCTCTTGTGCCCATAAAAACCAAACTAGCCCTATCTTCAGTGAGAGTTTCCTTGCAGCAGCAGATTAGTAGCTGGTATCAAGCAGGAGAAAACAGAGCATGATCAAGCCAGAGTATTTATCCCATATGCAGCCTTTCATGTCACAAGAAAAAACACACATCTGGATCTATACTGTGCTTGCGTATTTCTGCCAACTGGAGCCCATGGAGCAAGAACTCCATCTCCTGCTTTCAGGCTGGACGATGAGTCTGAGTTTACCCTTTACTATTTAATCTTCCTTCTGTTGCAAACCCACCTCATGTATGATAATAATATATAATAGTAATAACAGACCAGTGTCATCTGAATTCCTCCAAAGGATAGGAACTCATTTCAGATTTGTTTTGCCATTATGCACACATAAAAAATGGTAAACCTGACAACACAAGGTCTTTGAAATCCATTTCTTCCAAAATCAAATTAAATGTTTTCTATCTGTCAAGACCCAAACTCCAAGTATAACACCGTCTACCCAAAGCATAGTAATTTTTGTAAGCAGTTTTTGTAACACTGAACCAAAAAAACTGTGACTCAATCTCAGGCAACAATTAGTTTACCTGGTATCCTGAAACACACCCTTCTTACTCCCAGTTTTGTTTCTGGTACCATCCCAAAATAGATTTGCAAGTCTAAAACCCAAGTACATTCTCAAAGTTTCATGCATTTTATGTCTTGTTTAAACACTACGGTTCCAGATTTATAACCTTACCATACTGCAGTTGCAGTGACAATATTTATCCCAGTTCTTTCGACAGACAGTTGTAGGATTTGAGACTAAAGTTATACTCCATTGGAAAGCTACATATACCAAAGACCTAGCGATGGTCTTAATATACAGATTTGTAAGGCAAGTTATCTAAGCTGAGGAGGCTGAAAGGGGAAGCTCTGGCCAGGTTTGGATGAGTATGGCAACTGTGTCTCGCAGATTACCGTTCGGTAAAGATGTGGCTGCAAGCCACGTCCACAATCCACCACAGTTTCCACAGGAAATAAAGTTGCGGCACCTTTTGGCCAGTCCTTGGTCTGTGCAGTACAGGGATGGAGAGCCCACGAAGCATTCTGGCAGGCACGTCCTATGGGCATAGATGTATGTACAGAGCCACGGTGCAGATTCAGTTAAAAATGAGAATCAAGCTTACACATCCCTGGTCCTCCCCCTGCCAAACATTTGTTACCAAACACCTCATTCCAGAACACATGTAAACAGACGAATTAACAATATTTTTCTGTCTTCACAAAGACTCAAGCTAGTGTTTTCCATAGCCTTTACTGTTTCATCTAAGATTAAAATCAGCATGGCCAGCGGTAAGTTTAGGGAATTTCACAAAAAAAAAAAAAATTAAGAGATGATTCATAAAGTCTCAGCTACCAGCAGTATTTTGAGATACAGCGCATCCATCATACAGCCTCTGGCCTGAGGCTGAGGATGGGGAGAGTCACACAGACTCCAGCTCTGTGCTGGACGGCAGGTAGGATGAGCAGGACCAGTGAGTCAGGAGTGGCAGTGCTGCGCTGCAAAGGCAGGTGATTCCAGCATCAGAGAGGGGAGGGTGACTTGGAAAAAGGGGTTGGGGGAAAGGGGAAACTGAAATCCCACTAGCTCCCTCTGTAAGCTGGTACACAGTATTGGCAGGGTTTGAATCTCCGGTAAAAGACAAAAAAAAAGGAGGTATTATGTTTTAAGATACAGCTGAAAAATTGTAGTGTCGGGGAAAAGCAAGGACCAACAGTTCCCTAAGGGAAGGGGCACGGGGAGCCCAGTGTGACAGCACGGCCAGCAGGTCCAGGGTCCCTGCCCAGGCACAGGCATGCCTGTGACACAGCAGGGGCCGCAGCCCGGGCTGGAGCCAGCTGCAAGCAGCTGCTGTGCAGGCTGGGGTCGGCCCTGGCGTGGCTGAAAGTATCCCAAGATACAACAAGGTAAGAGAACTATTTCCAAATTTGCTGTCAGTCCGTATTTTGAACCTCTGATGCAAACACTATGCCCCAAAATAGAAGTTTAAAAAAATTATTTTGCCCAAAAGGTAGCCCTGAGACCTAACAGTTTGAGCCTGCATGCCTCTCTTGCAGCGATGATAGGTTACCATGGGAGGAATAGCAAGATGCAGGAGCTGCACTACCAGACTAAGCCAGCAGAAGCTTCAAGTTCGGTGTGTTCCAGCATGAGAAAAAGCTCATAACATGTATCTGATTTTCAAAAGTTGAATAAGACATAAAAAATATCTGACAACTATTATGAGACAGAACGTTTGCTGGCATTCTACTGTTCACTTACATTCTAGTCCAAAATATGCTGAGATGACCGAAGACTTCTCACTGACTTCAGGAGACCCTCAATCAAGTCCATAAGAATGGTTAACAGGTGGGAAGGGAAAATCCCATTTTTAGCACATCTGTAACCTGGCAAAACACGACCTGGCTCAGTATCCATGACAACACTGCTGATGTGCTGCTAAAAACAAGAAAAGGCATTAAGTTTTAATAGCTGTAAAGCCAGCTGAATCGGTTTGCCTGTGTTTCTCTTCTATGAATTTACTGAACTTTTATTTTTTTTAAAAGGTAGTTCTGTATAGATGTGTATGTAATGATGTAAGATTCAAGTATGGCCAGGAAAGACTTCAGTCAAGGATATTCTTAGGATAACTGAAAAAAGGCATGCTCTCCTATGCTCTTCGAACTGGAACAGTTTGGGGCAGAGGCAATCCCCTTCATTAGGTAAAGGGATACAGCTGGGAAAGAAAGGACAAGGTTTCAAACTGAGCATATTTCCAACATGCACCAGTTTTAGAAGTGAAGTCATCTGAAGAAGTTCTTTTTTATATCAGATTTGCAACATGGCCCCATGAACGGCAAGAGTGGAGCAAATGCAATGCAGAGGTGAGTTTGATGAATGTTTTTAGTCTGAGCAGTAGGAAGGACAGACTGTGACAAAATTTATTTCCAGGTAGAATCTTCTTCCCATCTATGTTATAACTGTTAAAATATTTTCTGTATAGATACTGCATGGTAATGTATAATGAGAGGGTTTATTTGGCGGATATTTTTCTTTAGATGAATGACTAAAAAGCTGATTGTTAGGAAGATGTGGGTAAAGCACTAAGAAACTAAAAATATGTGTACTTAATTGTGAATGATAAAAGAGGTTTACACACCAAGACAAATTCAAAGTTCTGTGTACCCCTTGCAACAGATGACTGTTCTAGTACCTAAAATAAAGAAAGAAGGGAGTCAGTAGGAACACTAAAACTTGGGACACATAAGCAGGGATTAAAAAAAACAATTAGTTTGCAAAATGCAGGATTCAAAATAATGGGAAAGAATTCAAATACCTATTCAGTGTAAGGGAACTATCTGGAAATAAGCAGAACTGAAAATGACCACCGGAGAACAAATCAGATGAGTTTCCATGAAGTAAAGTAACAGAGTTAGTGAAGTTCTGGGATAAAACATACTCACAGGAGCAGAAAGAATGCTTACCCCACATATGACTGGCAAAATCACTCCAGGAGCAGTGTATTTTGTTCAGCGCATGTTTATCCCACAAAAGAGTGGTAAATAGTGCTGTGAACTCAAGCAAGATGGCAATACTGAATTTAAACCATTTAGCTGCATTTATTGTATCAGGGATAGGATGATAATCTACATATCCAAGAAAGATTATTAAAAAACTGAAGGACAAAGGAACAATTCAGGCTGAGGAAAATGTAAAAAGATTAGAATATATAAGCAGAATTCATTGTTCCTGAAGTTTTTGAGAACTAAGTTCTGTTTAACTGCAATGAAAGAAAGACTTGATTCAAAATGTCAGGAGAAACTGACATCAATTAAATGTGTTGCATTTGATCCCAGGTCTACCATGTAGTTCAAAAAGGCCACAGCCCTGGGCCTGACTCGTCGCTAAGGCTTCAGTGTCACCAGCAGAACAGAGGAGGGAGGGGAAAATTTGTCAGATGTGTGGGTGGCTCCTCAAAATGGGGAAATCCTGCTGCCTAACAGGATGACTTTTTAGATTTTTATGGTAAGGGGGCAGGAACTCTGGTTCTTTATGTTTATTCTATGACATTTAGATTCTCCTACCTTCCAAACCTTTGTAAATATTCCCACACCGTGACACAGGTATTAATCACAAGAGTGTTATTCTTTGAGAGGAAAATGTAAGTGCTCTCTGCCCATTATCTGCAAAAAATCTGTTATCATCCAGTCTTCTTCAAATGGTTAGCGCACCAATTAATACCGTCTTAGCCAAAAAATGCAAGTAATGGCTTTCAAAGACCAGCTTGTCATTTAACATGAAATCAGTGAGCCCTCCAGTGGCTCTTTTAAACCTTACATTGTTAAAATAACCATAAGAAAAACTATTTGTATATATATGATTTATTCAGATTCCATTCAATTTCATTTGAATTCAGTCATCTTCTACTACTTTAGCAACATTTTGTAGCAACCTTGAAAGGCTTTATAATACTTGCAAACAGATGTATTTTCAGCTCACATACATTTGCTTTTCCTCCTGTGTATGTACAAAATTTACAAGTGATTAATTTTAAACATTTGAGTAACTTCACAGAAATCAATGAGGAATATTTACCTAAGGGGAGAGGAGAAAAAAAGTCTATGCATTGGGGTCAGATTCAAAATCCTAGCCTATAATCCTGTAGTACATAAATTCTACCTCTGGGAACTACAAACATCTGGGACAATGAATAAATCATTCACAGGCTCTTCCAATACAAAACCCAAGATGCGGCAGATTTAACATAAGCAAAAGCTGCTTGTTCTCATAAAGGAACTTGTTCAGCCACAGAACTCCTTGTAACATGATACTGTGGAGACAGGATCTTTGGCCCAAAGATGATTGGAAAATTCATGAAACAAAAATCCACCTAGGCCTGTTATTTGCAAAGAAATCCCTCATCAGTAATCCCTAGAGTCTAGAGTAATCTGGGAATGTATCATCACATAATTCTCTGACTTTTGCACTCTTCTGTTATGGGAGACATCCATTATAGAAAGCTGCAAAGATACATTTGGCTAAAAGGACCTTTTCACACGTCTAGCACTGACATTTTTAAGTTTAAATAAAACCTTTACTCAAACTATTTAACCACTGTGTCAAAAATATCCAGTAACTGAAGAACTCTGAGATTCCACTGCAGATTTTTTGCCATTGGTCTCTGAGATACTGCCACGTTGTGCAGCCTACAGGAAAAACCTGAGCAGGACTGTGCCTCATTTGACAGCATCTTCTTGTGCTTGATTCTCTAGTCATTATACGGTATCATCCTGAATTTGTTATATGAGCAATGGTTGCTATGGAAATCATCTGCTAAATTCAGCTTTATTGATTTTGTTTAACATGGGAATACTTCATTGTGGCTCCTTTTCAGATCTGAGCTGTAGTCTTTAGACAACGTTCTGAGCACTCCTTTCACAGGAAAATCCATAGAAAGAGAGTTAGAGAGAATTAAACCTCAATGAAACAACACAGATCAACACTAGCCTCCAAGCTCTGCAAGGATCTGAATGGATTGCAGACATTCTGTATCTCTACCCCTACCCTGCAAGCTGGGCTCTTCTATGACTTGGGAGTAATTTATTCAAGAATGCCTTCAAAATGCAGTTCTTGAACCAGCGCAGGTACTGGAAAGAGCATGCATCATACTTGGCTCTATTTCTCAAGTCAGTTTATCCTCTCTCAGATGGAAATCCTCAGTAATTCGGCTAATTTATTTTCAACACTTACACTAGCTTATTTACAGACAGCTAAACCATCAAAACATAGCATCATTCTTTAGTCTCTCCAAGACCTGGTTCACATTTTTGTGTGCACTGAAACACAAAACAAAAATAACCCATTTTCTTCATTAAGTGAGGGGAGGTTAATTAGCACACAAACAACTCCATGATTATGAAAATGTTTTTCAAGTTGAGTAAGGCAATAAATCCAAATTTAAGTATCTAAACTGAGGTGAACTAATTTTGAAGATCAAGTCTGCAAAGACAAATATTGTTCATATTACACATATAAGTAGCCTGATTAAGTCTGTAAGATCAGTGCCTTGAGGATTCCTGGGGTTGTAAAATACTACACAAATACCATATAAAGCCAGAAAATAGAATCACAGTCAACTAAAAAGTTAGTTTACTGGATATCAGAACTAAGTGTGACTGATTTTCTACTCACTCATGGTTTGTGAATGATTGGCTTTACTGTCTCAGAAGGCATGAGCACCAAAGGCTGAAGGATATTTGCGGGAGCATAATCGTGGACTCAATGACAGATCAATATGAGCATAGTTGAAGACCCTTTACTAGAGCATCACACATCATTTTATACATTGGTTACATCCATACATGCGTTTAGCTATTTTACTATTGGTTACACACATTATTCACGCACTGTCGACGCGTCTAGTTACACTTAATGATTGGTTATATCAACACTGTACACACGCATAAACATAAGACATAATTGGTTATACTAACTAAAACATGCAAAACTTGTCTCAGTCTAACTGGTCAAGATAAACTGCTGAATTGAGGTTCTTTGTGCCAAGTTCCCTTTATGGTGGAATGCGCACCTGTGTTCTTCTAAGTGATATCTTTCCTTTTCTGTCTTCTTATTTATTCTGTTCAAGGCCTTCTAAAGGCGTCTGGAATGCTCTTGTGACCGTTAGCTAAATATGTTCCCACAGATATTTACCACTGAGGCATTTATATAAAGTCTTTTTTCTCATGTAGATTCTTTGGTGTCTAGTAAGGTATGAGCTTAACTATAATGTCGTCCCCCATCAGAGTGCTTCTGCTCTATCTGGCAACCTGTTATCATGAAACCTGCAATAATTTGTTTATCAACACTTCTGTTAAGTTTGACCAAACAAGCCAATAGGTTCAAAAGCTAACTGATGATCAAAACTGACAGAGAGTACAATTGTTTAAGCCTTGCTCCCATAGGAAACATTAAAAATGTAAAAGCATGGATAACAGTTCATCAATATATGTTATGAAAGTGATTCACACTCAAATTATTCACAAATTATTAACTGTGTATATGATTATGACTCACAAAGACAGTACAAAAGGTTCCTTGACTGTGATCTTGCTGTTCTATTCAGGAAAATACATTCAAGTATCTGACATTAGTGTTTTATAAGGACATGTTTGAAAACAGAACTTCAGTAAAGGTACATGTAACTTAAATTTTTCAAATGTCTCACAGAAATGAACAGAAAAAGCTGTAGAGAATTATAATCAGAAACTGCTATGCACACCACAGATGGGAAACTTTGCATCTTCCCCTTCTGTCAAAAAGCATGGAAAATATTTTTATCCACTGTAACTTACATCCTGAATTCTGTATATGCAATATTAAGGTGCACATGGGCCCTCATTTATAACAGATTTTTATTTATCATAGCCGACATAACTCTGTGGATGGCCTTGGTCACACGTAACAGGTTACACAGAGGATTTAAATCTGTTCCTGTCTAGATATATGAAATCATCCCCAAAAACATGTTCATAGTCCATCTTTAGTCCTGAAGAGGCTCTATGCTGACTGCAGTCATGCTGTTCTCATACAGAACGCAGATTACTGCTGTTCAAAATTATACACGCCTGCATAACAGCTACAGAAGACAGAGACAGAAGCTCAAGAATATTCTCTTCATGCTTTTGCCATTTTAAAGTTTTACCTTGTGTTTCAGCAGCAAGAGCTATTTGGACAGGGCTTTGAGCAGGAGCATGCTTTCCAGCTGAGCAGCTCATGTGTTTTTCCTAACAGACCTATGCCCCTGAGACTATGCAGAACTTTTTTCGGTCTGTACTAGGGCAAACTTCTTTGATATATGCTTCAATATATGCCTTCAACATGCTGAGGCACGAGTGTATGGTAAGAGCTGTCAACACCTTTTCTCTTTAATAAAAGTAGGTATTTGTGGTTTCATTCACTTCTGACCTGGTTCAGAAGCTTCAGAGTCAGGATCTAGATCCACCACCTAATAATCCTAATTCCAGAAACTAACTTCTTTGAAAATGAAAATGTATTACAATTCAAATTAAAAGGTCATTCTAGAGCACTGGAGAAAAAAAATTACTTTTGTTCTACAGCTCAATACTGGCAAAAGTTACAATGGGAAAGCATAACTGACACAACCACAGAAAGCAAGCCTCAAAGAAATCACTGATTGGAGACAGGACCAGTTGGACCTAAAACATTCATGTAGGATGTTTTTTTTTTTCCTAAAATTTTCTTTAAAATGTTCTTATTCTAGTCCTTAGATAATTAAATTATGTACTGCTAGGAAATGTTTCCTAAAGCCTACCCCAAAGCTGCCTTGACAAAGTTTAAGCATTTTTGTTCTCTCCACAATGGATGCAGAACACTTTATTCCCTTCTTTGCAGTGTGACTGCCACAGCCTTTGTGTGTAACAATATTTTGAAGGAAATGCTGAAGAGCCCTGTTTCACACAGTATCACACAGCGTGGATGAGGTTGGGAGGCACCTGTGGAGGTCATCTGGTCTGACATCGCTGCTCAAGCCCCTTGCCCAGGACCATGTCGAGATGGCTTGGAAGATGTCCAAGGATGGAGACTCCAGCAGCTCTCTGGACAAACCTCTGCCAGTGCCCCGTCACCCTCACAGTAAAGAAGTGTTTCCCAATGTTCAGGAGGAACCTCCCATGTTTTGGTTTGTGGGCATTGCCTCTGGTCCTGTCACTGGACACCACTGGAAAGAGCCTGGCTCTGTCTTCTTTGCACCCTGCCTTCAGGTTTTTATATACATGGATAAGGTCCCCTCTGAGCCTTCTCTTCTCCAGGCTGAACAGTCCCAGCTCTCTCAGCCTTTCCTCCTAGGAGAGATGCTCCAGTCCATTCATCACCTTTGTGGCCCTTCATTGGACTGTCTCCTGTATGTCCATCTCTCTCTTGTACTGGGGAGCCCAGAACTGGGTACAGTACCCCAGCAGTGGCCCCGCCTGTGCTGAACAGAGGGGAAGTATCACCTCCCTCAACCTGCTGGCAACACTCTTCCTAATACATCCCAGGATACCACTAGCCTTCTATGCTGCAAGGGCACATTGCTGATTCGTGTTCAACTTGGTATCCACCAGGACTCCCAGGGCCTTTTCTACAAAGCTGATCTCCAGCTGGGGGGTTCCCACCATGCACCGGTGCCTATGGTTGTTCCTCCGCAGGTGCGGGACTTTGCAATTCCCCTTGTTCAACTTCATGAGGTTCCCCTCGGCCCGTTTCTGCAGCCCATAGACCTGGCAGCACAGCCCTCCAGTACCTCAGCCACTCCTCCCATTTTCGTGTCATCTGCAAACTTGCTGAGGGTACGCTCTGCCCCACTGTACAGATCATTAATGAAGATTTTGAACAGAATCAGACCCAGTATTAACCCCTGGGATAGACCACTAGTTACTGGCCTCCAAACAGACTTTGCCCCACTCATCCCCACCCTCTGGGTCCGGCCATTCATCTCACTGTCTGCCCATCCAGCCCATACATCAACAGCTTCTCTTTGAAGATGTTAAGGGAGACAGTGTCAAAAGCCTTACTGAAGTCTAGGTAGACAATAACCACCACTCTCTGCCAGGCTCTGCCAGGCCATTTCATCATAGAAGTTTAACAAGTCGGTCAAGCATGACTTCCCCTTGGTGAATCCATACTGACTACTCCTCATGCTTTTCTTGTCGTTCATGTGCCTGGAAATGATTATCAAGCTTAACCATTTAACAAGCTAACCAGTTAGCAAGCTTATTACTTCACTTCAGTAATTTTACAAATGATATCCCTAACGTTAAGTTTTTCGTTTTAGGAAAAAGATACCAAATTAATAGCGGAACTTAACAAATTCCTGGTACTGTTGCTTTATTTATCATTCACCATTTTTTTTAAGTCTTGTCAGGGAAAAGAAATTATGAAAGAAGAAGCTGAAATGGCACTTCGGTACAAAATAAGATCGCTCAACCCTGGATTACTAAAACCAGTATGTCAGTTTTGTTAGCTCTACCAGTCGCCTGACAAATACAGTTGTTCAATCCTGAGTAACAAGGATTTTCAAAATAATCTGAGGGATCTCAAAGGGAATTGGACGCATATCTGCCTAAGAAACCTTTTAATCCTTTTCAAAACTATGATTTGCTATGAGTATTTGCAATAGAAGGAAAAGTTGATTTAAAAGGACTCCAGGCTTTCACTTCTGAGTGAACTCAAAGGAGGCGTACACATAGGCTTCCATAAAGGTCAATTTTCTCTTATGTTCAATATGCACGAGATAAGCTGAAAGGTTACAAAGAAGGTGCACAGATGAAACGTCTTCCGTCCAGCCGAACCCTTTTGTCGTGGTGGTTTGAGCTTTCCTTCCATTATTACACAACACCATTCCTAACAGAAATTATTGTTTACTATCTGCCTTAAGTATTCAAAAATAACAGTTGTGCTGCCTGGAACTAAGCTAACAAAAACGTAGTCTGTTTTGAATAATCCAACCAATGCCTTAGAAAACTTGCAGGCGGCTTGTACTTGAACGATTATACTGGAATTGATACTCCTGCTGAGGATCTTTGTTAATGAAAGGAATTTCACATATTTAACTACGCCAGTACAAAAATACTGAGCTTTGTTTGGCCTGTGAATGACCTGTGTCAACATGCCCTAAGATGCAGACCAGCTAAGAAAAAAACAGTACTGCTAGATTATGATAAGCACTCCTTTTAACGGCTATAAGGCATGAGACAGTTTAAACTTTAGCATTTAAGACATCAGGCTGCAGTACCAGTAAAAACAATGCTGCTAAAACCAATGATCCCTACCCACGCGTGTGTGTCAGCACTCGTGCCTCACATGACTTCGGGTTTTTTTCCCCCATCAGAACAGTTTTCAGACAGATGTATTACATCATCACAGGCAATACCTGCGTTTCTGGTAGCACTGTGAAAGTAGAAAATTAAACTAGTCTTCTCTTCCTGCAGAGGCCAAACAAGGAGAGACAGCAGCACACTGTAGGCAGGGGGCACAGAATGTGAAGAAGAAAGCAACGGTGAGATTGAGATTGCCCTTTCTGGCAACATTCCCACTAAGCTTATGTCATATCACAAGGCAACTACACCCAAGAACTACCACTGGAGTTTAGGAAAGCACAGAATCCAGCACTTATGTACTGAAAAAGCCTGATGCCAAAAATAACGTTCATACCCTCGCAACTGCAGTGCCTCTTGTCAAGTCCTGGCAAGCTGCTACTTAGGCTTTACCGTGAACGTTATTTACTGTGCTGTGTTGCTGGGTGAGGATGTTTGTAAGCTGAAATCCTGCCCACAGACCCCACACGGCTCTGAACCCACTTGCACCCTACGTTTATTTTCTGCCAGCACTCAGAGCAAGGAGCACGCTAGGTGCTACAGATGCTACAGCCTTTCAAGCTAGGGTAGCAGCCGCGTTTGTGAAGTAACCGCAGCCCAGGGCACCACGAGTCCACAAACCCTCTCCGGCCGCAGAGTACGGGGTACGGGAGTGGCACCGGGGCACGGCACACGTTTAACTGAAACCCGAAGCTTTATCAAGAAGCCGGAGGAGGCTCCCTCCCACTGCCTGCCATCAGCGATTCCCCCGAACACCCGGGACCGCAGCCGCTTGTGCCGCAAGGGCCGCGCCAAGCACATAACGACACGGGCAGGGTACCGGTCACTAACGGCCACAAACGCCTCCTCTCCCCCCACCCCCCGGTCCCAACACTCCGTACAGCCTAGAAACTACTGGAACCGCCCGCCCCCGGCCGCGGCCGGCCAGTCACCGCGCCCCTGCTCAGCGCGCCCCAGCCCCGCCCCGCCGCTCTCCCAACCGTCGCCCCCTTACGTAACGCTCCCCGCGATTGGTGGGGGGACGAGCGTTCGCGGCGCGCGGCGGCGCGGCGGGCGTGGCGGCGCGGCACGGTACGCTATTGGCTGGCCCGGCAGCGCCAATCAGAGTTGAGCTGTTAGATTCAAACGGAGCGGGGGCGCGGAAGGAAGCGGGCGGTTAGTCTGAGCGGTTGCCCGTGAGGAGAACTGGTCCGTTCCGCTCGTTGCTCCTGCCGCCGCCTTCGCTGCCTCTCGCCATGGCCCAGAAGCAAATCTACTATTCCGACAAGTACTTTGACGAGCAGTACGAGTACCGGTACGAGGCTGCGGGAGGGCCGGCCGGAGGCATTAGGAAAGGGGCTCCTGCCGGCTCTTTCGGAGGGGGGCGGCTTGAGCAGGCGCTTCTCACGGGGCTTGTGCGACGCCCTCGGGGAGTAAGCGCCGCCGGTGGCGGCGGTGAGCGTGGCGCTGGCCTCCCTGGGGCCAGAGGGGCTCCCAGCCTGCGGGGAGGGGCCGCGCCTTGCCGTGCCGCTTCGTGGTGGGTTTCTGCGTAGCTGTCTACCTTTCCACCAGCTGGGGAGTGGGGGGGCGGGTGGGTGATGGGGATGCTGCTCTCGGCTGGCCCTTCCCGGGCGACCGTTCGGTGAGCCGGCAACGCAAGCCCCAGCCAAGCGGAGGCTGTAGGAAGCAGTGGAGGCGGGGGCGAAGCGGAGCGGCTGCGGAGGAGCTGGGTTTGGGCGGGGCTGGCGGCGGGGAGCGCTCGGCCCCTGCTGACGAGACCCGGGGGGTGCGGGGGGCAGGCGGCCCCATCCGCCCCGGCGGTGGCGCTAGCGCTGTCGGCGCGGGGCCCGGCGGCGGCCCTCCCCGGGCGAGGAGGGCTGGGGCCGTCTGGGCCGCCTCGGGCCCTGCCGCCGCCCTCGCTTAGATGCCCGCAGGAGCTGACGCGGGGAACTCGAACCCCTTGCGTTCGGAATGCTCTAGGCAGCCGAGAGTAAGGCCTTGTACTGCCTCCATACGAGCTGTGAATGTGGGCGAAGTGTGCATTTTGATTAACGTGTCAGCTCTGAAGGCAGTTCATAAGGTCAGGTCAAAAGAGTACTAACAAATGTATTTTGTAAAGCTTTCGAGACGGTGCTCTATCTGCTAGTTTTCAAAGCTGTGTTGTAGCACCAGTCGGTTCTGGATTGCAACGGATACTGTTGAAGTTCAGTCTTCTAGCCTTACTTGGAAGCACCTACTACAAACCGGGATTTTTCTTCCTCTGTGTAGAGGTCTGAGGGTCCCTCTTACCAGCTGACTCTTACGATCTCGAAAACAAGATTGAATGCTTGGCTTTCTATTAAGTGATAAAGGAACTTGCAAATGTGGAGAGAAGGGTGTATGTTTCTCCTCAGCTGACGGATCAGGCTCTTAAGTGGTGTTAGTGTTCCATCTTTCTAAATCAGCACTCTGGTCTCTGTGGAAAATATATTGTTGGTTACCAAATGCAAAATACAGAGAGTGACTTTATCAATCATTCTAAAAGCCCAAAGTCCTTATTTTTCAAATAGCTGATATGACAGCCAATTGCTAGCAACAGATACTTCTACAGAAGTAGCATGATTAGAGCATGCAGGGGAATTAATATCCTCTGGGAAGTAGGTTGACTGTTTCAATATACAGTTGCATTACAGATGTAATGTTTAGTAGACAATGTGGTTTTAAAACTGGATTCTGGGACAGTTGCTTCATAATCCAATTAGTGGTGTCTATCGGTCAGCACCCTAGGCTTCTTTATAGGGAATGCTGGTATTCATAACTGAACTTATTTACTGTCTTTCAATGTAGGTCTGTGCAAGTTTTCTGGTGTACACAGGCATTGGTGTATGTAGTATGTGTTTAATAATTAAACTTCTACAGGCATGTGATGCTGCCAAGAGAACTTTCAAAACAAGTGCCAAAATCCCATCTAATGTCTGAAGAGGAGTGGAGACGACTTGGTGTTCAGCAAAGTCTTGGCTGGGTTCACTATATGATCCATGAGCCAGGTAAGCACATCTGAACAGAATTAGATGAACAAGAGAGTCTAAAATGTCAACTATCTGGTGCTCAACTGAAGTGTGTAGTGTGTAATTACTCCTGCTGTGGAATCCAGCTGGAATTCACTACTGAATGTTTAGACGCCTCTCTTTCTCCTTGCTGTTTTAGCCATTTGTCAGCAAAGACAACATTACAGCCTTTATTTTAAATGTTCACATCCTCCTCCCAGAACTGCAAAATGCTAGCCTTACCCTTGGTGTATGTGGTCTATCAGTAAGTAGAAAAACCATGCCAGATGGGAAACTGTTCCCTACCTCTGCCTCTAGAAATAGGCTTCTTGTGAGCTCTTGAATAATGTTAGTATCCCAGTGACTGAACCAAAACTTGTGTAGCAGCACATCTTTAAATCATAAAGCTGACACACCTACTTTTTGTACAAAAACTTAATAGATGCTCATGTAGACAAGATCCTGTATTAATGCTCTGAAAAGTCTACAGAATAGTTTGAACTCTAGTTATACAGCCTACTAAAAGCAGCACTTAAAACCAGTCTTTCAATTAATGGGGTGTGAAGTCCTAAAACTCTGCCAACTAGGATGTACTGAAAACAGCCATTCAAGATGACTGACTTTTTTGTCAGGCTTGTCAGTAGTAACTGGTGATAGATGAATTCCAGCAGCGTAGAGTTCCAAGTTTCTGAAGAACCAGGTAAAGGAGTTGGTGTAACCTTCCAGTGTTTCCCTTACTTGGGCACCTGTGATACTTCAGGCTTTTTTAGAGGAGTTTACAATTAAGTCAGATCAATAATAATGTAAGCTGGCTGTATTAACTGAAGCGGCTTTTGTTGATGCTTGACACTATGTACCTAACAAGCACAGCATCAGCAGTTTGTTAGCCTAAGTTACAAAAGCTCATCAAAGTTAACAAAAGCTCATCAAATAGCCTGAAGTGGAGAGACAGACTTAGTACTAGTACTAACTAAAAATATTCTGTGTTTTTTCCAGTACTTCCTTCCTGCAAGTGTCTTAAGTTTATGATACTGCCAACCAGTATAAAACTTTCAAAAGCACCTGTTTGACTGTTGTAAGGTTACTGCAAAGTTGGTCTGTTAATACTACATATGGGGCCATATTAATCTGTTTATTATTTGACAGCAAGCTTCAACTATTGTTCAAGACTTAAATGGAAGAAATCCCTGTAATGAAGACTTAGGGGACAGATTGACAGTGTGTTCAATTTTATTTCCGCAGAACCGCATATTCTTCTCTTCAGAAGACCTCTTCCAAAGGACAAGCAGAAATGAACCATTGTCTATAAATCTTCTCTTAAATCTTCTGGAACTATGTATATGAGTGTATATAAGTCGGTAGTATTCAGTGAATACTTTAAATGTTTTAAAACATGCATCCATACCTGTGCATGAGCTGTATTATTCACAGCAACAACGCTCAGTCAAATGCAATTCCAAGTAGGCTGCTATCTTGTTCTAAGAGTGATGAATATCTTCTTTACTGTACTGTAAGTGCCTCTGGCTTTTAAGTTACTTCTTTAATTAAACTTTGTGTGGCATGTTCTGACTAGAGGATCACTTGTTACCTGTGTTCAGTAAATTTTGCACTCAGCTGTTCTGCTGAAGGGTAGCATGTTCAAATCTAGTGCCTCACTTGTTCAGTAGTAGGCATAAAGAAATAAACTGTTTTTGATGCTTTATAAAACCTAAGTGTCCAGAGTTCTAATTTGCCAGACAAAAGATGTCTAACATGCGAATCTTTTTATGAAGTAGGTACTTTTAACTTGGGGAACCTCTTTTGTTTCTCTGCAAGAGTTGTTTTGCCCTACAGGCTGAAGTTCCTAACCCTGATTTGAATTGGGAGCTGCAGGCAACATGGAAAGGAAGCTGGCAGTGGTAGGCAACACTCAGAGTAGCTTCTGCCATGCTCAAATTACGGGACTCTGTAGTTGTTGTAGGTTATAATGGGATTAATTATTCTGCAATGGCTACTTGTCATCCTACTTCTCATGGGGTGTCCTGTCTGGTGATGGGATGCAAGGGAATGTCTTAATGCTGCATCAGGGGAAGTTCAGGTTGGGTATTAGGAAGAAGTTACTCACTGAGGGGGGGGTCAAGCACTGGAACAAGCTCTGTGGGGATGTGGTTATGGCCCCAAGCCTGTTGGTGTTAAAGAAGTGTTTGGACAACGCTCTTAAAGATACAGTTTAATTTTGAGGTTGCCCTGTGTGCAGTCAGAAGTTGGGACCTGATCCTTGTGGGTCCCTTCCAATGCAGGGTATTCAGTGATGACTTGGTATAAACCTGTCTTAAGGTATTAAGCAGTACTTAATATTTCATGGAGATATTTTTATGCTTGTTTGATTTACTTTGTTAGTACCAGTTTATCTTTCTGCTGTGAACTTTTTGGTCTGGGGTTTTAGCCTGCACTTCCTGTCTTGCTTCCTGTTTTTTCTGGGAAGCTAGCTTGTACTCTGTGTAGGCAGAAGTGTTGTCAAAGTAACCTGAGTGTATTTCATCTGACAAAAGCAGCTGCTGGTTGTAGGACAGTGTGAACTCAGTTTCCTCACCATATGGAAGGTCAGGGCTAACAGTGAAACTCTGCTCAGTCCTTTTTTAGGAAGCTGTGTGCCAGCAAAGGTAAGCTGCTGGATGGACTTGATCTGACAAGTAACAGATTGCATCAAAATGGTCACTGTGGCCTCCTGGGACACTATACTAGCAGCCACATGATCAGATTTTTTTAAAAAGGTGCTTCAGTATATTTGGTGTTTGGGTAACTCTGTATAGTACCAGTGGTTGTGTCTGGTTCATTTCAAATGCAAGCTAGCATTACAGCTTGTGTAGGACTTTGAAGACCACCACCAACAGGAAGGTCTGTATGTAGTTTAACTGATGAAGTACAGGCTCTCCCTGTGTAATGCGTGCTTGTGATTAAGGCCGTTACGATGATGGACAAAGGTAAGTAACCTGCCATATCTGGTGAGGAAAATAACCCCTGTGGTCTTTCCTCTAAAGTTGCTAGAGATGTCTGTATCAGTGGTGCTCAAATGGTCTGTAACAGGCTCTCGGTGCTGAAGTGGAAGACTGTATATGCCTACCCCTCAGCGTGGGGCTCTCCGAGTGTCAAGCAGATGCCTTCATTAGAAGAACCATCGCCAAGAATCTTGCTGAGCTGTGCTGAAGCCGTGCTGTTCCTCAGGGCTTCAGCACTAGCGTCCTGGGTGTTGTCTTTGATGCCCTGCTGCCACTGGTGGTCCTTAAAAGGCTTTCTGCTGAGCTGTCGCCTGCAAGTGCCGACCGTTATGCTCTCCTGGCCCTTCTCCGGGGAGGCGGCCATCGGCCCTCGGGCAGGGTCAAGCCCCCGGCGCTGTCTGTACCTCTTCCCTCAGCTGCCGGGCCGGGGCCGCTCGCGGTGGCAGGGCTCGCTGCCTTCTCCGGCTCCTAGCCGCAGGGCCGGGACGGCGCTGGACGCGCCCGCCCTCCTCCCCACCCAGCCGCGCCTGGGCGGCGGGGGTGGGACCGGGACCGACCCGCCGCCGCCGCCCCCTTCCCTCGGCGGCGACGTCATCGCGGCGCGCCGCTGCGCCGAGCCCGAGGTGGCAGGGAAGCGGGGGGCGGCGGCCCGCCCGCGCCATGTCAGCGGAGGGGCGGCCGGGCTCGGGCCGAGGCGGCGAGGTAAGGGCGGCGGCAGCTCCGCGCAGTCCCCCGCTCCCCCCTCCGAGTCCTCCCGGCCTGCTGCCTAACGGCGGTGCGGAGCCGCCTCTCCCGCCCGGCGCGGGAGCGGCGGGCGGCCCGCCTCGACCCGCAGCCACGCCGGGGCCCGCGACCGGCTGCCTTCCTCTCAGCCGGCGGCCGGGGCCTGCCCGCGCAGGGGCGGCTGCGTGGGGCCCCGCCGGGCCGAGCGCTCCGGCGGGGCGGGTGAGGCGCCCCGCGCCTTGAGTCAGTCCTTGGTTCAGGGCAGGGGAGAGGAGCGGAGCCCTTCTGGGGGGGGCAAGACCGGGGCGGGGGCAGCTCAGGTTGGTGCACGGCGAGTGACTTCGCAGCACTCGGGAGGGGGAAGCGCCGTCATCGCTTCCAGGGAGCTCAAGGGTGAAAACCGCGTCCTGCTCGGAGTGGAGAGTCTGCTGGAAGGACCGCTGGGCATCCCGGTCGCTTTAAAGATGGGTGCGCAAACTCTGAGCGGTGGCGGTGGCGTTGCATTGCGCAGGGACTTAGCTTCCTGGTCAGGCCCGGGGGTCTTTAAAGTTAGCGATGAGCCGGCAGTCACAGTTGCCTCCTGTGGTACAATACGTGTTTAGTGAATGAAGTATTCCCAATAGTTATTCAACAATGCTTTGCCTTAATTATCTCTCAAGCTTATGCGTTTCTCATATATTAGTGTACTCAGCTGTGCCTGTTTCACATTTTATTTGTCACTGTTACAGTGGATGTTCATTGTGTGTTTGGATCTGCGTGGTAAATTCAGAAATGGAAGAGTTTGCAGTTATTTGTAATTTATTTTAAGCTGCTGGAGCTCTTGAAATGTTTATGATACAAGTGACTGCAGAGCTACTAGAGGATGCAGGGAGTCCAGTTTATAGGCTCAAGCATTGAAATTACCATTCAAATATTTTCAAAAGCCTTGTGTATTACTCAGTTATTGAAATTTGCTTCGACAAGTGAAAAAATCCCAGTTTTCATGTAGTGTGTCAGTTATCCCAAAAAACAAAGTCAGCTATAGGAATGACTTGTGGCATGTATTAGGGTGAGTAAAGCTGTGTAACGCTGTAATGGCAATAAATACTTCGAGTCTTATTTCAATGTCCTTCCATATATACATATCCAGTTTAAGTGGATGGTAATTCAGAACAAATGGAAAATCCGTCTTAATAGATTTGTGTTGTGCCAGAAATGAGAAGGCTATATAATTATTCATTCAGACAGACTACCTTAAAATATAGACATACACAAAGCCATTATTGTTACATGCTTCCAGAGTCTGATTTTATGGTAGTGCTAGTGTATGTTATGAGTTTTAGCTTACATTGTTCCAATCTAAAGTAAGACTTTGTATATTAGCATTTACTGCATCTTGTGTTAAGCAAGCCTCTGTCCTCTCCGTAACTGACCTTTGTAAGTATTTAATGATAAATGTGGTTATTAAGTAACTTTCCAGAGCATTTGCATTTCTGTTAGAATGCCTGGTTTTATTTCTCCCTCTTTCCTCCATTGTCTTTTGGTGAGCTTTATTGTTTTGCATGTTTTGTTAGAAAAGACCAAACTAACACTTTGCTATGACAGTTAAACGCACAAGGATGAGTATTTTTCACTTACAACATTAATCTCCAAATGCATGTAGCCAAAAACCGTTTTGTTTCTCAGGGCATCAAGTTGTCAGCAGAGGTCAAACCATTTGTTCCAAAACATGCGGCGGTAACTGTGGCATGGTCAGAACCCTCAGAAGCATGTGTCTTTCCTAGGTACTTAACTACATGCTACCCATTTGTTCAGGAACCATCTTTGGATAAGTATGTATATTTTCTGAATTTTTTTTGGGGGGGGGGGGCGGGTAGATTTTAACCTTCCAGTTTTGGACATTGAATACTCTTGTCAAGTCAAAGCTCTGATACATTAATATTCTAACTAGAAATGCTTGTGCATTGTCTTCATGATTTAGGTTTTTGCATTTATGTTATTTGGGCATATATCTGGTACCTTTCCTCTTGCTCCCAATCGCCTGTATTGTTACAGAGCATTAAGGAGGATTTGTTGCCTGTAATGGCTTGTTTGTGCTCTGGAAGGAGCTGAATCCAGTCCTTCGGTGAAAGAATGGTTGTGTTATGACAAGTCTGGGGTAAATATAGTCATATAAAAGGAAGAGGAAGATCCTTCAAGAAGGTTTCTCATGCTGTAAAACATTTAAATAATGTATGGGGCTCTTCCTGGATCTCCTCTCCAGAACCCGTCCATCCCCAGAAAGGCGGTTTTAGTAAGAATGCTCCAGGTTTCTAAAAGGTTTTTTCTAATAAGGCCTGAAAAAAAAGGTATTCGTGATAGGCTCGTAAAAGTATTGTTAATCCCAGAGCAAGCTAGAAAAAAGCCTACATAGTAGGATAGGAAATAATCGAGTCTTGTGATGTTACATAGTTCTCTAGTTGCTTTCCAGCTTCTCAGAACTCTAAGCATTGGATTGACTGCAATTACTGCAAAGTTATTGGTGCATCCTAACAAGTTCAGGTAGAGCCTTAGCAAACACATTCATTGTAGGCCTTCATTTTATCCTACAGGAAATCTCAGTATTTTCAACCCACTTTGATTTGTAATAGAAATTTAACATTGAGGTGAGTATGGCCTAATCTATACATTAGAAAAAACACAGCATTAGCATTAAAAAAAAAAAAAAAAAAAAAAAAAGGCAGACAGCAGCAATATTCTGATGAATGTTTTGCCTTGTTGGGACTGAGCCATACTTATTTTTTTTGACTCTTACTTGTTACTTTCCTTCTCTGAGTGTAAACTATGATTGTAAGAGTTCTTTTGGCTACAGTCTGTCAGAATTGCAACAGGCAGTAAGAAATGTGTTACCTGAAGTCTCTTGTTCTGATGGGAAAGTTTCTCCGTTTTTTATTATACAGCCAAGATTCAGACATTGGCCACTTCATGGTGAACACCTTTAAAAACTAAATGCAACTTTCTTAAGCTGAGAAATTTCCTTTCTCTCTAATCAAATTTGGATCGTGGCATATAGTTTCTGTACAAAGTGTGGGAGGAAGTTGGAAGGGAACTTTGAGTATACATTTGAAGGAAAAAGGCATGCCCCAGACATGCTGTGTTTTCATAAACTGTGATGGTTAAATGCAGGTCAGTTAATGATTATCTTATACTTCTGTGTTGTAGTTCATACATATCTTAGACCCCATGAGATGCTGTACTTCTACTTTGTTATTACGGCATTTTAAGACAGGTTTTACTCTTTAATGTTTGTATTTTTGCAGTCAAGTACGTAATGTGTATCATGTAGTTATACTGTGCTTTTCGTTTGTTTCACAAGAAAAAGCCTACCGAAAATAAGTACAAAGAATCTTGATAACCTTAAACAGAAATGAGGACTGTAACTGCAAAGCAGACTAGCTTTGAAACTTGGAAACAGATAACATCTGTGTTTTAAAATATTTGCTAAACTGCATGTTTTCCCAAAACAAAATTAATTCTTTTTAAAGCAGTCTATAAGAGAGAGTAAATACTTAATTGAAGTAACATGGAACAGTTCTCTTTTGAAATATAGCTTTCTTGTTAAACAAATTCTTCAGCCAGGGAATGATGTGTTTATCTAGGCAGCAAGTATATGCTGAAGATTTGCCCTGGGATGACTTCTCATCTCTTTCTCAATGTCCATCACATAGTGTTCTGGGAGATCCTGCCTTCCGTGAATACTCCAGCTGCTCTTACTCACCTGATGTTGTTTCAAATGTATATCCTGTAGCTGGCTCACAATATCATTCTAACAACTCAACACACTGTAATGGTTCAGGAATAGTCAGTGAATCTGCTGAGCAAAGGTATCCAATAAGACAAGAGAGTAAGAATCTTTCAAAGGTGAGCAAATACATGGTTGTTTTTTTTTAATTAAAATTAAATTTTTATTTTAAATCAATCTTTCTATATGTTTGGTTCATTTTTAAAAGTGAATAATCACACTCTGTTCTTGTAGTGGTAATGAATGGCATTTAAAGAGCATGGTAGTAATTTGCCCAACTTCACATTTCAAAAAAGTTCATGGAATTCTACAGTTCAAATTTATACAGTTTTTCAAGCAGTGTTTTTGGAACATGAGGGGAATTCAATTCTTTTTTCTCAGAAAGCAGCATCTGGGGGGAAAAAAAAAGACCATTCATTTGTGAACTATGCTTTCCTTTGTTCACTATTTGGGCTTGGGGGGGAGGCGGGAAGGGCTTTTTTTTGAGCCCCATGGCAGCTTCCGTGAACCAGAGTTAAGAGAGACCTGGTGGCTGTAATCAGCTATGTGGCTGATAAGTGATGAGACCACATCTGTTGTTGAAGGATTTCCAGGACCTGCCACAGGTAGAAAACAATCCACAAGAGAGTAGGAACTTGTATTGGTGTGGAGAGGGAAGAAACGTTCATGTTAGAAATGTTCTCTTTCAGTCAGAAGTAAAACAGATGTTTGGTAAACATCTGTCATCTTTTTGTGTGTGCCTGTTTGGGAATAAATTTCCTGAAACTTGGATAATATTTTCAAACAAAAAATAGACAAACTCCTCAAAATATAAAAATCGGGGGGAAAAAAATCAAATGTATTATTAACTCATTTCCCTCTGTGGTTAGACATTGTGTCCCTTGTATTTATAAGGCTGTTGTTTCCAACAGGTTCTAGTAATCTGTTCTCCAGTCACATCCTTCTGGTGGACCTTACTCCCTAGGCAGAGACCTGGTAACTTCACTGTGGTCAAGCCTGTGTAGAGGAAGTTGTAAGATCAGGTCCTAAGCATGCCTTACTAGACATAGGATAACAAAGGCTAGAGACCTAAAATTAGTAGTTTCCTTGCTAAGAGAAAAATTAAACACTGACGCTGTCTGGGGAGATTATTAGCTTAGTGTTAGCACAGGTGATGTAATATGAAGAAACATAGTTCAGCTTCCGGGAGGAGTTCTGTGGTCTTTGTTAGGGGTTTGGGCTGAGCTGTGTACTGTTTGACAGTCTTTTTGTCATTGTTCCCCATCATTTATTTTTTTGTGAGCTTGAAGAGAAATGGTTGATCTTTGCAGCTTTGCATTAATTTGATCACATCTCCTAAAGCTTTAATAATTTAGCTTTGGAGGTCAGGAAGTGCCTTGGCCTCCCACCCAAGAAAATAATGTTGCTTGCTGCCAGATGTCCTTTGAATTTAGTCCAGCATTCTGTAATCAGAAGGAGTTAAGCCACTCGTCTAGGTCAATACATTATACTTTGCATAGACGCAAGCCTAGTGCATGTTCCTTGCCTGCCATACTGATACCTGAGCCCAGCTCTGCCAAGCTGTTTCTTGCAAGAATCACAAAGCTTTCAGGACTTGACAGTATAGGTGAATGTGTTTCCTTTATTAGGATCATATAGGTGTATTTTTTCTAATTACTTTCTGTCTGCTTGAAGTGTTTTGGATGTTGTGTTGCCTAGTTTTGCCCATAATACGTAGTTTAGACAAAATATTGGAATGCTTTTAAGATTTTAGCCCTGTTCTAGAGGAAACTCAGTTTTAGAAGATAAGACTGGATGATTTAAGACCAAACAATTTTAAACTATTGGAAATGCTCTGATAATGAGATCTTAAAAGGACAGTTGTCTAGAAACATATGGAATATAATCCCTCTTGCTTGGGCTATAATATGTGCTAAACATGGCACAGTTGACAAGGTAGATAAAATTAAATAACAAATCTCTAACTGGCTGGTCCTGTTTTTGTTGGTTATTTGTGGTTATGGTATACTAACTACTTATGTTGTATTAACTTGATAGTCAAGCTCCAGATGCAGAGGTACTTAACTGTAACTCAAGGCAAACTTGATGACTTTAAAAAGTTCAAGTAAAATCAACTAAATGTCACAAATACTTGCAGCAGAGGAGATCAAAAGAGGGTGAGAAAAAATTAGACAAGAAAAGGCATGATGGAGATGGCTCTTCTGTCAGAATTGTGAACAGGACTTCGTTCCAGACCTCCGCATGCAGCAGAGATTCTGTGAAGCCAGGTACAAATGTGTCATTTGGTTAGAAGCACATCGAATAGACATAAAATGGTTGACTGTGCTATATCCTTCAGTTTGTGACCATGTTTCTAAATCTAGAATAATTAAGGAACAGGATTTCTTTCCTGTGTGACTTTTTGACAAGGTGTGGTGACTTAGGTCTTTTTGCTGATTGAACAAATTCTTGTAAACTGATATGAAAAATTTCCTAAGCAAGCATCTGAATTTACAGTTGCATGTTGAGTCAGTGTTGTGTATGCACATTGGTTATAATTGGTAGGTTGTTTTTTTATATGAGCTATGTGTAGCAGTAGTTCTTGTGATGATTACTGTAGTTATGTCAACAGGTGTACTATAAAACATATCTAGAAATGATCACAAGCAAGTTTAATTATTTAGACTTTACATGCTTTATTCAGACAGGTTCAATAAAACTACAAACAAGAAGTCAACTCAAACTCCAAAACCAGAGTCTCTTCCTGTACCCACATTTGAAGCTACCATTCTGGATTTCCACAAGTCACAGAGTTTGGGAAGCAGTGAGATATTGAATGTACAGCATAAAAGTGGACCAATATGTGGAGCGGAAAGAAACGTTGCGTGCCTTAGTCAACCACAGATGTCTCTTTTGTTGAATACGGAGGTTAGCTGATGCTTTCATGTTGCAGAACTCGTAAAAATAAAACTTGTCTAAAGTTCAGGCATTTCTGAATGCAAGTATTTTTCATTCAGTATGGTAGTTTAAGACCTGTTTAAGTACCTTGCAAGCAAGGAGTTTTGGAGGTAGAGGTTTTATCATTCTTTTTTAGATGGTGGTGTCAGTGGTTGATGTCCGCTCTTTTAGCCTTTCTCACTATTCTTTCCTTGTCTGTGCTGCCAGTAGATAGGGGAAAGCTAGGTATGGTTAGAAATTACATTGGTAGTGCTATGGTCTAGACTTCTAGCTTGCCTATACAGAGCACATATGTTCCTGAGGTTTCTTAATAGCTTCTTGTTTTCTTTCTTGCTTGGAAATAATAGGTAGGCAGTCACTTATCCAATAGTTTTAACAGATTAAAAAAAAAAAAAAGTTTGGAGTACTGTGCTTAATTGCTTTGTGCTGAAGAATAAAAATGAGAAGCTGAATTCCAGAAGGAGGAAAAAATATTGTTAAGGCGTAAGCATTTAACTTTATTCTTCTTGATTTTCTTGGTTCCCTATTTGTTAGTAAGTACAATACTGACACATTCAGCAGTATGTTAGATATATTGAATCAGAGTTTTCAACAGTGATTAAAGATTAATATTTTTGAAGGATCCAAACAGCATAATACTTCCATTGCCTCTGAGTGGAAAACTGCCTGTGATGGAAAAAAGACCTTTCTGCTGTCATCCGAGTTTCCTTTTTCATTGCTAGTTTGAGTTTGATGATGGACTTCATTTTTAATGTACTTGGAACGTTAAAACTTTTTCTTGTTCATTCTTAGAATCATTGTTTGGATGCTTTTCTAAAATGTAAGAAGGCATCATCTTGCTTGTACAGCAGTGCAGGGGCATCTGCTTATATTTTGTAATGCTATAGGGTTGAAATGGGGGTTCCACTGAGAAAAGCAACAAAATTCCCTACATTTTTATCTGTGCATGGGTTGAGGATTTTTTAAGTTATGGGGTTTTTTATGTTTAGCTTTGTTTAGGTCAGTGATTTTAATCCTACTTTTGTGATACCTGACTGTCTATTTTACAGGAAGATACTTCTGCAGAAAGCAAAGCTTCATCAAAAACTTTAGATGAAACAGTAGCCACCTTAATTCCCTCTTCATTTGATGGTAGAGGTAAGTGCTCCAGACAAATTATTTGTCTGTATTTCAACTGCTTGCGTCTCATCACTTTGGAAAACTAAGGTGTTCTGAGGAGCTGTTGATGTGTAAAGTAAGAAAGGAATTAAACAGCAAGCTCATTACAAAAGGAAAAAAACAAACAAACAAAGCTGTATCAGTTTCTTCCAAATGAGATGACCACTTATAGCTCATTCTTTCTTATAGATTTCATCAGCAGATAAAAACTGGGATTATCTTCCTTCTCTGTTTCATTCATGCTCAAGGGCAAATGTTGCTGTAGTTGCCTCCCAGGCTGTTTAAGAGGAGAGAAAGTAATGCATATTGATAATTGGAAGTCTGTTGAGTCATTTTCAGATTTTTTTCAAGAATAAATGAGAGGTAGAGGCTTGATCCATCTTGATAAGCGGATTTGTTTTAAATAGCTGGCAGTCTCGAGTCTAGTATATATCTAAAAATTACTCTGTGGCATATGTTATTTCTGTCAAGTCTGTTAAGGAAGGAGAGCTATGGAGAACTGTGATGCTGAAATATCCCCTTTTTTTGTTTACCTGTTGTCTGGCTGTGGGGATGCAGAACTTCTTTTTCTTTTTCTTTTTTTTTTTTTTTTTTTAAATTGCCACAAACTATCAAGTGGCTTGTTTCAAGTGAGTACTTAAATTTAATTGAAATACTTAAATCCAGAACTGAAAAAAGGTTCTGTTCAGCAGGACTTTGTCTTGGAGGCATCACATGCATTATGCATTGAATTGTCTTAAGTGCCTGTCATGGTTTAACCCCAGCCAGCAACTAAGCATCATGCAGCTGCTCGCTCACTTCGCCCCCCAACCCAGTGGGATGGGGGAGAGAATCAGGGAAAAAAAAAAAGTAAAACTCGTGGGTTGTTATAAGAACAGTTCAATAGGACAGAAAGGACGAAAATAATAATGATAATAATAACAATAGTAAAATGACAATAGTAAAAGAATTGGAATATACAAAAAAAGTGATGTACAATGCAATTGCTCACCACTTGCTGACCGATGCCCAGTTAGTTCCAAAGCAGTGATCTACCTTTCCCCAGCCAGCTCCCCCCAGTTTAATTACTGGGCATGACATCCCATGGTATGGAATACCCCATTGGCCAGTTTGGGTCAGCTGCCCTGGCTGTGTCCTGTGCCAACTTCTTGTGCCCCTCCAGCTTTCTCGCTGGCTGGGCATCAGAAGCTGAAAAATCCTTGACTTAGTATAAACACTACTTAGCAACAACTAAAAACATCAGTGTGCTATCAGCATTATTCTCATACTAAATCCAAGACTTAACACTATACCAGCTACTAGAAAGAAAATTAACTCTATCCCAGCCGAAACCAGGACAGTGCCTCTCACTGGATTTCTGTGTAGACACAGACGCACACCAGTCTGGACAGTTCAGTCCTTACCTTCCCACTAACTTCAGTAAGGATTCAGAAAGGACAGGTTAAGCTGCTGAAGTGCGTTGAGGGGCCCTCCAAAGATAAAGTTATTCTAGAAGCTTTAAAGTCATCTGATACCATTTTCTCCTTAAACACTGTCCTTGGTTCCTATCCCCCAGAATAAAGTGGCAGTTTGTGGTGGGTTGGTCTTGGCTGGTGGGCAGACTCTTACCCAGCTGCTTTCTCTCTCTCCCTCCTCAGCAGGATAGGGGAGAAAACAAGATTTAAAAGCTTGTGGGTCAAGATAAGGACAGGGAGATTACTCACCAGTTGACCATCACGGGCAAAGCAGACTTGACTTGGCAAAGATTAATTTGTTGCCAATTAAAAATAGGGTAGGATGGTGAGAAACAAAAACAAAACTAGAAACACTTTCCTGCCACCCTCTCTTCTTCCCAGGGTCATCTTTACTCCTTCATTCCCGACTCTTCTACCTCTTCCTGCCCCAAGCGGCACAGGGGGATGGGGGTTGTGGTCAGTTCATAACAGCTCCTCTCTGCTGCTCCTTCTTTTGCAGGGCTGCAGGGGGACAGCCTGCTCCTCCACCATGGTCTTCTCCAGGGGCTGCAGGGGAGTCTCTGCTGCGGTGCCTAGAGCACTTCTTCCCTCTCATTCTTCACTGACCTTGGTGTCTGCAGGGTTGTTCCTCTGACATTTTTTCTTACCCTTCCCTCTCAACTCTTGCACAGTGTTTTTTACCCTTTCTTAAATATGTTATCACATAGACGCCACCAGCATCGCTGGTGGGCTCAGCTGTGTCTGGCAGTGGATCTGTTTTGGAGCTGGCTGGGGCTGGCAGTGTGTGTCTTCTCACAGAGGCCACCAAAGCAGCCTCCCCCCACTACCAAAACCTTGCCATGTAAACCCATAATGCTATTTAGTTGTTCAATGAAAGTTTTTCTCATTCTTAAAGAAAAACTTAGATTTTGTTCTGTATTTGCTGTGTGTTAAGAATACTTACAAAATTAATTGTGAGTTCTTTCAAAACATTGATACTTCTGAGTGGTAGTGGGTGAAATTGCTGTACACTGAGGCACATTAGGAAGTCTTTCAGCTGGTACATATGTCTATAAAACTGGAAAGTTTTTAGGAAGTAGAAAATACTGATGTGGCCTTGTATGTGAAAACTGTATGACTGAGATAAATATTTAAGGAATTTTGCATATAAATATAGCAGAAGTTCATTATTTTAAAGAAAAGTAGCTTAGAAAATTAGCATGGAATTATTTGTATGTAGTTAGTATGACACAGTATAGATTTCCAATTATAATTTAATTGGGCTAAATGCATGTATATAGTGCTGGACAATATATAGAGTAGTTAAAATTCTAGAAAGCTTTCTGGAGAAATTAATTGTGTGAGTGTCTTATTTCAGTCCTTCCTCTGAAGGAATATGGTGCTACTCTGTATTTGCTAGTCATTGATTAATTCATTACAGATCCTTTTTCTTTTGAATACTTGAGAAATATTTTTGAGACATCTTTATATATCACTTTTTTTCCCAGCGGCATTTCCTGAAACACCTGCAGATGGCTCTGCTCAGCCACATGTGTCTTGGGCTATGGTACTTTCACAGCCCCCAAAGAAAATTGTGTCATCACCAGCGTCTGAAGGTCTTTCCAGATGCAAAGGGAAGCAGGATAGTGAAGCAAAGGTACTTGAGAATTGTCTGCTCTAAACTAATTTCTGTCACTGTGTGATTGTGTCTCTTGATGTGAGACATTGCCATTTTTTCCCTAGGCTCTGTACAGTGTCCACTTCTAATGTAGCTTGTAAGAAGTAATATAAAGTTACCTTGTCCTTATTAGAATTTTTCTTCTCTTGTAGTGGAAAAGAATAACAAGATGTCAAAAAGACAGTGCTACTCCAGCAACACAAACTTCCAACTTTTAGGCTGGACTTTTTTCAAATTCCTGACCCTCAGAATGAGACATGAAACATGGAACTCTTGCCTTATTTGGGTGGATATTTCCTATTGAAATCTCAGTAGTCCCGATACATTCTGATAACCGTGCAATGTGGTTCAAATGAAGAGTTTTTGCAGTAGCTCTGAATTTCTAAGAGATCTTGCATTTTCCTTGTCCACTTAATGTCCTAGCCTGGATTGATTAAGATACCCTTTACTTGCTTAAGTGTGGTCACTTGCATTTGTTTTGGTAGGTGGTATTGAAATAAATCAATTTCTGATGGTCATGCCTTGTGATTTTTTTCAGCAGTCAGAAACAAAAAATGATGCTAGTGAAACTGAGCCTGAAGAAGTGTCAGAAAAGAAGAAAAAAAAGAAGAAAAAGAAGAAGAAAACAAAGTCACCCACTGATGTAGAGAAACCTCAAAATGAACCTACTAAAGTACAGGAACCACCGAGGATTGAGGTATAGTGAAGAGGGTTTTGTTATTTTTCTTTTAAGTGTTATGAGTATATTGGAAGACCAGATGTTAACACAGCTTTGTACAAATTTAAGTTCAAATTCCATTTGTAGAGAATATTGGTTCAGGTCCGTTTCAGTTGAGAAGTTTGTCAGAAGTTGTGCCTTTTGACTTACCACGTATTCACTGAGCACAGAGGAGTGCAGAAGAGACTTAGGAGCGAAATTGGAATGATGCATTTGAGAGTCTGGATATTAACACATAACAATAAAAGTCAAATTTCCTAAATTAAAAATATTCTGTAATAACTGTTGCAGAAAGCAAAGTGCACAAGGGACAGGGAATATACTGGGTACCATAGTGTGCCACGATTTTAAAGAATGTGGTACTGGTATTAAAATTCTACCCATCTCACATCTGGAAGCAATTTCTATGTAACAGAGTTGTCACTGCCTACATTCCTGATTGTTAATTCCAGTTTTTTTTCAAATTCATATAGCTGTAATATGCATATTAGTATTTTGATACTTTTGTGTATCAGTATCATGAAGGCTTTACTCTCCCACATTAGAGAATTGTTGTATGGTCCATGGTTTAACAGTGCTTCATTGAAAGCCCAATATTGTACAGCACTACATACATGTGTTGATTTATATGTTTGATCTAGTGTACGTAATTTTCAGTCTCTGAAATGACAGCATAAAGAAGCCTTCCTGGCTGGCTTCTGTTCTGTACATTTTAACATGGAACATGGAGCAGAACTGTGGCTACACATTCTTTTCATTGTGTGGTTCATTGTCCTGGAGCAGCACAAGAAGTGACTGTTTACAGACCTCTTTGCTAGAGAATTATGGGTAGAATTAAAGATCTGCAGGTTCTTTACCTCATGAGACCATCCCCGTTTTTACTATATGCTGCCATAGAATGTCTGACCTGTGAATGACTTACCATCTAAACAGAAAGAGAATGACAGGAGTCGTGGAAAATAGTAGGAAGGTAGTGGTACTACTGAAGACAAAAATGGGAATAAAATGGCATAGAATCATGGAACAGGACATAGGCATTGCAGTGAAATCTGTGATGTGGATGCAGGATCTGTTGTGGCAGTGGGGGACAGCATTCAGACCCTCCTGATTTACTGGGAATGCTTGTGGGCTCATCAGTTTGAAAAATGGGTGAGACGCTTGTATGATGCTCTTGAAATAGAAAAGCATGAAAGGATCATACACACACAACTTCTGGGCACCCAGGAGATATAAGAAGGTTCTGCTATGTGCAGCAGCTCACTGGAGCAATATATTGGATTGCTTACTAGTTTTATAAAAGTCACTCACATATAGACATTGTTAATGAGCATAAATGGATGCAGTTGGGGAAAAGCAATCCTGTTTTTCCATACATAGTGATAGGCCCTGAGTTAGGTATTTTCCCTGAGGGGAAAAAAATTGAAGCTGCTATCGATAACCAGGTCAGTGCTAGTAGTACTGGTCAAACACGCAAACAGTGCTGGGAATTATTAGGAAAATAGAAAACAAAATGGATTGTGACCATACATAAATCCAGGATGTGTCTGATCTGAATATAGCATGGATTTTGTTTTCTTGTGTTTCCCCCACTCCTTAAAAAAAATATACATACTTGAACTAAAAAAGGTAGACAAAAGGCTTCAAAGATAATCAAAGGTATGAAGCAATTTCTGTGGGAGGCAAGACTGAATAAACTAGGTCTTCTCAGTCTGTAAAATAGATGGCGAAGTGGGAATCAGAAGTGACAAGGAAATAAAGAAATTATTTGATCTTTCTCCTAATTTTGTTTGATGTCATCTGGTTCTTACAGGTGATGAGCTAAGAGGAAATATAAGGAGGTTTAACTCCACACTGAGTGGTAGATTTTAATTACTCATGTTGCTACAGGATGTTGCAAATGCCAGAAATTTATATGAATTCAAGAAGTGATTGGACAGACTGAAATAAAAATTTATTCTAGTGAGGGCTATTTAAATGGAAGGTACTGCCTGTGGTTCAAGATGTCCCTAAGCTGGAAAAGTATGTTTGTGAAACATTTTTCCCTTTCTTGCAGTTGTCTTTTGGCATTCTTCCAAGCTTCTTTAAAAATAGTTCATTGAATGAGGTGCATCTGTCCTTATGCTAGAGCTTCCTAGCTTGGGCTGTTCAAATGAAGTCTTTTGGGCTGCAGAAGAAGTGTTGGTGTGTTCAGTAGTATTGTATCACTGCTAAAAAGGCCTCTTGGAAAGTGGGAGGAGAAGCAACTGAATGAAAACCACGCTAGTGGATCAGGATCATTATGATTGAGATAGCGGATATAAGGTGACCAGTGTAGAGCAAGCTTCAATCTGTCTGCACTTAGTTAATCTGGAGTCCGGATAATATATCTTCTGCTAATAAAATTTACTTTTGTGTCTAAACCTACATAATCACTTGAGTGATTTATCTGTTTATTTCCATACTGTAGTCAAGAGTTACTACCCTTTTGCCTGCCCTTTTTGTTCTTCACCACTTGCATGTTTAAGGCAGAATTGCACAGCTGGAAGAAGAGGGAAGTTGTTTGCAAGGCTGTTAAATGATCTGAAATACACTCCTTTAGGAGCCATTTACCTCTAATTATTTGCATCAGCTGACAGCAATAACAAGCTGGTGTTGGAAGCATTTTTCTTGTAAGCTCTTTCAGCCCTGAATTAGCTGCTGCATAGATGACTTAACCATTGTAGTGCCGGTTAGAATTGGTGGCACTGCACATGGGTTCTGAATTTTTGTACAGTGAAACAAATTATGATGAATGTTTGATAAGCAGGGAGAAAATCGTTTGAATGTAGGAAAATCAGTTTTGAGAGTATGGACTTGATAGTTCTTATGAAATGATCTTCTGATTTATTTGTTTAGGATGCTGAGGAGTTTCCTGATCTGGCAGCTGCTTCTGACAGGAAAAACAGGCTAGGATCTCAGAAATCATCATTTACTCCTTCTGTCAGAAAGCAATCTGAAGTAAGTAATCTTGCGAGATTATGTGAATGTTAAGAAAATAAGCAGGAGAAGACTGCAAGTTTTAAATGAGACTAAAGGTGGAATTCTTTTGACTAGATGTAGGTGCTTATGATGTGGGGTTCTGCCCATGGCAATCCCGTAGGTACTCTGTGGACAGTGAAGAGCTACTCACTGTATTCAGTAGATGCGTATCATTTCAAAGGAGATACCTTTTTGGTCTCTGAACTGCTGCCTAAACTCTGGGCTGTTAATTCTGACAGAGACACCTCTGTTGTGGATGCTTGAAGTTAGTTGAGAGGAATTGTATTTAAGTAGTTTATTTTTGTACAGGTAGTGTTCGAGTTTAATTTTGCATTTCATAAAAATAATACTAAGACTGTCAATTTCTGCCTTTGCTGTTTGTTCATATAATCAAATTTCAAGGGCATCTGAACAGCGTAACACTTTGTTCTCAAGCCATGCAAGTGTAAGAATTTGAGTCCAACATCAGTTATAAATCCAAGCTATTTTTGTTTTACATGAGTGAAATAAATCCCAAGGATTAATTTGGAAATTCATTCAATATGGGAATGAATCCCAAACACATATCACAAGCATTAGAAATATGATTACTTTTGCAAAGCAAATAACATAAATACTAAAGGTGAAATTCCAGGTTTCTGTTTCTTCAAAACCAGTTTTGCTGCTAGAAATTTTTGTTCTTGGTTTTGTTTCACTGTGAATATTAGTGGTTTAAAAAAAAAAAAACCAAACCACAGAAAACCAAAACCCCCATTTGCTTTGTTTGAGACAGTAAATTGCATTGACGGAGAGGAATGAGCAGCAAAAGGAACTGTAACTGCTCAAACCAGATTTGTTATAAAGAAAGTGCTATACAGGCTTGCACCTCAAATGAGAGAAACCTTTTAGCTTTGTAGGCTTAAGTGGGATATAACCTCTCAAAGCTTACATAAGTCGTAGAGACATGATCATTAAGCCACTCATACTCCTCTGTAACACATATTTGAAGATGAAGCTGCCTTGCTGTTTTTTTCTTCCAAAAAAAAAAAATGGAAAACATGAGTCTGACTAAGAAGTATGGCAGCCAATAAATGATCGTACTTTTAGGGCACAATAAGGTCTTCCCAGAGCCTTCTCTTCTGCAGGCTGAACAACCCCAACTCTCTGCCTTTTACCGTAGGAGAGGTGTTCCAGCCCTCTGACCATTTCTGTGGGCCTCCTCTGGACCTGCTTTAACAGGTCCATGTCTTTCTTGTACTGGGGACCCCAGAACTGCACACAGGATTCCAGGTGGGGGGACATCAGAGCAGAGGAGAGGGGCAGAATCACCTCCCTTGACCTGCTGGCCACAATTTGTGGGGGACCTCAGCTGGACTGAGGCCCCTGGACGGGACGGCTTTGACCTTGAGAATATTCCAGTCTACCTGTGAGAGAACAAACAGGAACAAGAAGAACTGCAAGATAAACAAGTTTTGAGGCAGTGTCGACCGCAAGACAAGGCGTACGTGTCCTTTTGGCAGAGGAGCTGAGTTGTGAAGGACTGTGCAAAGGTTAACCAATGATAAGACAGCATAACAACTTTGAACCAACAAGAAGGAGACACATCTGGGGAAGCTAAGGGGAAAGAGAGTACAAAGGAACAGAGAAAGAGAGCAATAAAGGCTTTTGCACTAGTTTGCTTTTACAAAGTTCTGTTGTTTTGTCCGTCTCGACCGTGACAACACTTCCTTTGATGCAGCCCAGGATGGAATTGGCTTTCTGGCCTGTGAGCTCACATTGCTGGCACACATCCATTTTTTCATCCACCAGTACCCCCAGGGCTGCTCTCAATCCCTTCATCCCCCAGCCTGTATTGATCCTGGGGGTTGCCCCAACCCAGGTGCAGGACCTTGCACTTGGCCTTGTCAGACTTCATGAAGTTCACACAGGCCCACTCCTCAGGCCCGTCAAGGTCACTCGGGATGGCATCCGTTCCCTGAAGCATGTCAATTGTACTACTCAGTTTAGTGTTATTCACAAACTTGCTGAGGGTGCACTCAATCCCACTGTCTATGCTCCATTTGAATTTAATATCATTTTCACTTTACACTTTTGCATGTGTCTTAATATTTCCTCTTCCTCCCTGTCACTTTTTGTCTCTAAATTTCAAAGATCCATCTCCCCGAAGAGCCTTGGGATAGTCGGTCTCCCACACTGGATGGAACTCCCAAGGTGGTGGATGGACTGTCAGGGAAGCAAGCTTCATCTTCTATGTTAGAAAGAAAGAAAACACAGGTAAATTAATTCATGTTTGAAAAGAAGTTTACAACTCAAAGTGACAAAGGAAATTAGCATATTTAAATATAAGATGTAAGTCCAAGCTCATCTGCAATTGTATTCATACTTTGTCATTCATACTTTGAGATAACTGACAAGATTCTCCTGATCAGAAGCACTCAGTGGTAGTAATTGCTAACCCCCAGTTCGGGGTACAGTGTTTAGGGAAAAATACTAGCTTTTCATTAATGTCTGCGAGTTTCAGATATCAGGAATTTTTCTTTCATCTGTCTTACTTGATCATGGCATAAATGTAGTCCAAACTGATTGTCTTAGGGAGTTGGGAACCTCTTGAAAGTGGTTCTGCCAGGTTAAGAAAAGGAGGCAAGGAGATCCACTTCGCTTGGGGCAAGGAGGAGAAATACGGAGCAACAGTGAGGTCAGTAAGTAGTTCCGTGTTGGTCTGGCATACCTGTGATGCAAGATGAGATCCTAGGCTCAGAAGGAGGTCACATTTCTTAACCCTATTGTAACAGGAGCTATAATGAATTGATCCTCCAGGATAAGACTTCTAAAAGTACAAAATCTGTGAATCATTTCCTTAATATGTTCTGCCCTAGTAGTTTACCCTTTTGTAGTCTTGCTAGACTATTCATTTGTAATCTTTTTATATTCTCAATCATTAAATGTGCAAAGTGTGGGACACCGCTTTTGCCTTTTCAAAGCAGACAGAAAGATTACTGCTTATGAGGAGGTGGTGCTTAAAGATGATGACCTCTCTTTTTAATAAGGCATTGAACATGATATATATGTATTGCAATCACATACCCTGGAATATTCACAGAGTAGTTTTTCTGTACTTTTAACAAACCTTTCAATTCTGGTAAGCGTTTTTTCTTTTTCAAAGATAGGTGGCAGCCTCACCAAAGTGGGAGCTTGACATAAAGCGCCTCCTTTATTAAAGACTTTATACTTCTATGCTTTATTCTAGTAGCTATTCAGAAGTTATTTGAACTGTTTCTGGTTTTTTATGTTTCACATTAAAGTTGATGTGTATTTAAAGATCAAAATACTTTCATTGAATCAAGTTAAAAATCAGAAGTATCGTGGATGAAGATGTTAAGAGTGTATTACATACCATACAAAATAACAGTCTGTACATTCTGAAATGGAGAGCATTACTAATTGCTACTGAACTTGTTCAGGAAACATCCAGGAGCAGTGGTAAGAAGAGTCAAATTCCTGTGCAATTGGATTTGGGTGGCATGCTGGCAGTCTTGGAGCAGAAGCAGCAAACGGAGAAGTCAAAACAGTCTTCTAAACCTGTGGTGCTTTCAGGTATTGGTTACAATGAAACTTCCTTTCTTTCAGCTTGAGTTGTTTTTAAGTATTCAGATGTTAAATGTGGCTTGATTTCTGATCTGTAATGATCTCTGAATATGCAGGCAAGAGCACAGTTCACACGATACAAGAGAAAATGAAGGTTCTTTTAAAAAACATTTTAAAAGCATGGCGATCTAAATTGTTTGGAGGAAGACCTGGGAAAAGAAAAATCCTCAGGACAATAATTTGTAAAAAAATACCTTATATAAATATGAGAGGTAATTGAAATTTAGCTTTGACGAAAATACTAATGTTTGTGGAGGTTTTTGCTTTGTCTTAAATATGTGTGTTACTGTTGTGATCTGAACCTGCAGGAAGGGGCTACACAGTAACAAAGGCTTTCTTAAGCTCCTGTGATGCTAGAAATCTTAGAGCTGTAACTTGAGTGAAAAAGCTCCTTTGCAAACACCAGGGGTTATACAAGAGTCAATCAGCCCAAGCCAAAGGATGAGTTCTGTCATGCCTGATAATTGTGAAATAATTGCTGTTAACAAAATGCTAGGTTTTGGTGATGGAGAGAATGTTTCAGACCTTGTGGATGCATAACCAGGAAGCAGAAACAAATAGCTCAGTGTCTTTTTCATTGTAGGTCAAAATTTAGTTTTGGCTATGTTAATGCAGTATATGTTGCAAAAGGAAGCATGATGTTTGCTAGAATTCAATAATGATAAAATTTCTCTCCTTATTTCAGTAAAGAGTTTTTAAAAAAATTATTTCAGAAAGACAGCTAATCACAAGATAATTCATCTCACAACGTTTAATGAGATAGCTGATCTTTAAATAAAAAGGTCAAAATACCAAGCATTGTTGAGATTTTCCTTCACTAACTGAGAGAACTTGTAAGATGCTTTTTTAGATTCTTATTCTGCCATTGATCTCTTTTTTTTCATTTGAGTCAGTCAAACTCAATGCTGCAGAGGTGCTAATAACCAGTTTTGTTTCTGTAAAATTACACAGTGCATGGATTGGCGAGTAGATGGTGGAGCACAAAGGTATGGGTCACAATACCTGTTTTCTAATATTAAATTGCCTGTGTCTGAATCTGCTGCAGAAGAGAAATTGATATGTCATGTTCGTATCCTGGAAGTATAAGGCAGATGTTACCTCAGCTTTATAATTTTTTTAACATTCAGTGCACCCATTAAATTAGTGTGTACCAAAATGTAACTTTAGTTTGTGAAGTCTCATTGTGCTGATCTCTGTAACCAGAAGAGAAGCACACTGAAAAAGAAGGGCAAGGAGTGTGACTGCAAACAAAGTTATTTTATTCCACTTACTACTTCATTTGGTAAATAATGTGTGGATGGAACAGCATAGTAAAGCAGTAATTATTTTAATTTAAATTACATTTTGGAAATGCATCAATCATGCAAAATGACACAAACTGTTAAAGCCATAAAGTTCAGGAACATGAGAACTCTGTGAATCTGAAATTAAGAGATGAGGTACACAGTGAAGGAAATACCGTGTGTCTGCAGGATGTATACTTATGTGTTGCTTCAAATCCAGCTTCAATTCTTGTAGCCATCTGTGCTAACATACTGCGCAATGTTCTTGGCAGTGTTCTGAATTTGCCTTTGTTACACGGAGCCAAAAAAAGAAAAGTTGCGGTGTAGCAGTTTTATGAAGTAAACTGTTATGCTAATAATACTGTATGTGGTGTTGGAGGATCAGCATATAAATAGTTTGGAAGCACTAAATGAAGATGGCTTAAGACAAAGTGCCAGAAACTTTAGGTGGTTTTTAGGGGAGGGAGGTTGCCTGAGGTACAAAGGTGTCAAGCTCCTTCCACTGATACTTACGTCATCCTCTTCATTGACTTGCTAATGTAACCTGGTTTATATTGCAGGTAACTGAAGTTTGACAAAGTGCCCTCACAGGATACAGCAATTGGTACTGATAGCAAGTTGAAAAGGGAGAGTAGTTTTTAGGGTGTGAGGTCATGGTTTGGAAGGTCCAGGTTCCGTGACCTGGCAATTAACAAGTCATTTAAAGCTTCTGTGCTCTAAACCCTCTGAAAAATACAAGTAAAGTAGACATCTGAGAGCTGTGCTGGTTAAGCAAAAGAAACTTACCTGTAGCTTTGCATTACTCATTACCCATCTGCAAATGAACTTCATCCAACATCATTAAGGTGTAACAAATGGTAGGGCTAAATGCTCCAGACTATTTACAGCAATTAAATCTAAAATCTGTAATACTGCAACTCAGTATTTATCTTAACGCAGCACAGAATCTGTGGAGGAGGAAATGCCATTGCCATGAAACATGGGGATTCCTGAAGGTTTACCAAGCTGGCATGGCATGGTGTTGAAGGTAGCTTGGAGTGGAGTATTTTGCCAAATTCTGCTTTTGAGAGTTCAGGGACAGAGCTTGTGATTCTAGTTGTATAGTAAAAGTAGAGGACATGTCAGTCTTTTGGGAGGAGTACCTTTATTAAGTAACATTGTTTAATGACACAGGATTGCCTATAAATATTCTTAATAGCAACACAACACAAATTTAATATGTGTATACTAGCTCTAATCCAGTCATTAAACTTGCATTGGATTCTAGTTTAGGTATTTGTTATAGTTGTATGATGCAGACTTTTTTTTTATCTCAGTTGGTGGTGCCATACCATTGCTTTCTAAAGAACCTGCTACAGCCACAAAAAGTCACCGGTTAAACCAAGGAAAGATGCCTCATAACCCTTTGGATTCCAGCGCTCCTTTGGTAAAGAAAGGGAAACAGAGAGAAGTCCCTAAAGCAAAGAGACCAACACCTCTTAAAAAGGTGCTCATATTTTTACCTTAAATTGTACAATACAGGCTAATGTAACTTCAGTATTACTCTGTGAGTGTATTAAACCTTCTGGTATGGAGATTTGCATCTCAGCGTCCACTTGTCTAAATTCAATTTTAGCTTTCCTTGGTTTAAAAAAGGGGAGGGGGTGTGGGGGAGAAGAGGGGAGTCTCGCTAAATAGCATATACAAATTTCCCCAAAGTATATTTTCTCACTTAAATCACTTGATAGCTGAAGAAGTGCCACTACAAAAGTGTCCACACATCATTGGTACAGGGGGACATCCAAAGAAATCTTACTTGGTTTGGACAAGATATGCTTATTTGCAGGACTGGGGAGAATGGATCCAACAAAGGTAGTATTTAATGTTTCTGTGCTCTTCCAAGCCAGAACTTCAGCTGATTCTGCAGCAACTAGTGTTAGATCCACCTGGCCATTTCTCTTGTATCTTCCCTCTTTGCCCATTCACATTGCTTCCTGTCATGTCTTCTGTATAGAGGATTTTCAGCTACTGCTTCATCGCTGGTCACTTTCTGGTCTAGAATTCTTGTGGAGCTAGTGAAGGTAGTTTAGTGGTTATTCTGTTCTGCTTAATTGAATTTGAGAACTGTACAAAGTAAACAACATAGAACATATAACAAACTCTGGGGAGTGATACTAATTACTGTGTCTTCTGGCTGTTCTATCTTCATGCCACCTATTTTCCAAAATAAGTTTGAGAAGACAAAGATTGCTTTGTCTGTGTAATACCTGTGTTCTGAGTATGGTAGGGAACTTATTTTTTTTGTTTGTTCATCTTTGACAAATGCAAATGGAGAAATTTACTTTTGCAATTAGTTTCTGTGGTGTAATTAATTACAAATTTTGGGTAGATTAGCTAAGCTAGTGGTTATATATACAATAACTGTTTCTTGGCACCTATGAAAGCAGAGAAGGAAGATGAGTTTTAGGAAACTGATTGTTGCTTTCACCTACAGTAGCATGTTTGGATCCAGCTTATGCCCTACTTTACTTCCTTCTGTGTACTATATGCTTTAGCTATCCATGGTAATTTCTTCTTTTTCTTCAACCAGCAAATTCAGAGACAGCAATCTATTAGACTGACTCAAGATTTTTAACAGGGTAATAAGGGGGAAGAGTAACTGCATATACGTATATATATATGTACTTAAGTGTTTGGCTGAATTCCTACAAATTGACAGTCTGAAAAAGAAAGGTAAAAAGGGAGACTTTTTCACCTGCTTCTCTGCATTGAAGCAATTTGTCACTTTAACTTTAGTTCTGCCCTTGTAGTTGATCCCTAGTATTATTTTCTCCACCCAGACACTGATAATCAAGGAAAAAGTCCTTTTTTATGTAGATTTAGGGAATATCTTTCCTTTTATGTGCAAATAAAAAAACCCCAATTGTTGTAAACTTTGAATGGTAGTGCCAAACTTCTTTATGAATGGTCTGTATGTAAACACTTGGTAAAAGAAACTGCTTTGTTATCTATATGACATTGAATTGATTTGGGGTTTATTTATATATTTTCTAGATTATTCTGAAAGAAAGAGAACAACGAAAACAGCAACACCTGTTAGAACAGACAGCAGTACCAAAAGATGAAGATAGTATCTGTCAGTCCACAGAAAATATTACTGAAGATGAAACGCTTCTACAGGATAGTCAAGCAGGTATCTTTCAAGAGAAAGCTATAATACCATATGTAGATGGAGATTTGAGAGTGAGTGCACTTAGTACTTTCAAAAATGTGTACTGGATACTGCCAAATGAAAACTGTAACTTCAGAATTTTCTAAGATTCAGCTTGGGCTTACCTAGAGTTTAAAGTGTGCCAAAGCTTGTAGTCGATGCAGTTGAGTAATTGGGATTCTGATTACTGTTCCACACTTTTATGCCTGTTGGATTTATTATATGTTGTTATGAGAGTCCCTACATCTCTCTGTGAATCTATTTAAAAAGAGGCACAATAATAAAAACGAGGAGATAAAAAAAATGTATGACCTGTTCCCCTACTACCACAGACTGTTGTAATACTGAAGTAATGTCAAGTATCTCTTGCAGAGACAAGTTAGTCTCTTCACAGTGCTTTTTGGTCTGTCTTTTCATTGAAATATCTTTATTTACATGATAGCTGTTCCTGCAGCACAAGTTGCTGAAGGGTTTCTGGAGAACACAGGGATCAAGGACTCAACAGAAAGTTCTATGACTTCAAAGCAGCTAACCTTTAGTCTTCCAAAAATCCATAGTAGGAATTTTAGAGAGTAAGTATTGATTGTATTGATATCTGGTTTTCCACAGTACCACCAATACAGCATTTTTCAAACAAGATACATTAATTGCATTCTGTGCAACAATAATTGGAGTTTAGACTGAAGGTTCTAAATTTTTTTTTTTTCGGTTTTTCTGTAAGCTGACACATAAAGAAAGACATGATATCCAGAGAAATAGTCTGTACACTGTTGTAATTCTCACTTCAAAATGCATGTTCCTTGAAGGAAAAAAGATGATCAGAAATTCATTAGAGGCTAAGGAAGGAAAAGGAGCTGCTGTTAAAGTATAAGTACCTTATTTTAAATAAATGGAGTTCCACCTTAAGATTTAAGACAAAGAGTAGTACACCTTACTTTTAGTGTGTACTTTGGTTTTCTGCTGCCAAACCAAAGGGCAAAGATGTAAAGAATGTGACTAGCCAGATGACATTTTCCTGTTGTGGCTAGGGAGAGAAATAAAGGGAAGATTTATGGGTTATTATGTGCAAACACTTTTAGTTTTGTTTAAACAAATGTGTATAGATGTTTCATTATAAAAGAAGTAATAGTCATTACTCTATGAGAAGAGGTCAGAGATCCAGTCATCACAGTTTATAACAGTTACTTTAGGTAAGCAGTGTGTAACTTTTAGTTTTCCTCCCATAAAGGCACCACCAGCCTTTTTGCAGTTCATGTTATAGTAATGGTTAATATTGATACAGCCATTCTTTATCTTCCTGATGCCATGTGTTAGCTCTAATTTAACTTTTCATTGCATTAAAAATTACTTAATTTGTGTCTATGCAACACTGTTTTACTGAAAGTAAACAGTATGGGTTGAGTATGTATCGGGCAACTCAGTCCTGCCTATTATAGGATGTAGAGCATTCAGCAAAGCTTTGAGTATTTTGTGTCTTTAGATTAGGTTTTCAGTGTTTTAGTAGACTTGTCTTTGAGACTTGGTGAAATCAACTGGAAATAGTAAATAAAAACTCTTGTAACTTCAATAAAATTTTGAGGTAATTGTATCCCTAAGATCCAGGATAGATCTTGCAATCTCTTCTCATAATCTTATGTGAATTTGCCACTTGGCATCTTTCTGTTGACTGTGCAGTTGAGATATCTTTAGTTTTTCTCTTTGAGACCCTTCTTTACTGAACAATTCTTTGTGTAAAAGATGGGGGAAAAAATAATTCGGAACCCTGATCTTTCCCAGGGAATACTAGAAGGATGAAGTACATCTGGTTTTATCCTTTCCTTATGAACACCACAAGGCTGTAGTTTGATAAGTGAAATAGGATGATGGACAAAAAAATAGGAACCTGGGGAGGAGGAATTTGATCCAGATTTCCATCTTTGTTATAAGTAGCCTTGTATTTGTAGAAATAACTTAGAATTTTATACTCTGGTTGCTGTACTTTGATTTACATAGGTCAAAATAAATGCCCTCAGAAAAGTGCTTCAACAGAAAAACATGTACATACATATTTATTGGTATGAAATATATATATATAGGCTTATTGTACATGTGTATGTATTCTGAGTATAGTTTGATAGGGGAGTCAGATACCACAAGTTAACAAAACTTTCTGTAAGTTCTCAGCCACTGAGAAAAATCTTAAGTAAATTTTTCTTCTCATGTGTATAACAAGTGTGTTTGGAGTGGAAACAGAAAAAAACAAAGACATAGCATAGAATGTAAACTGTTTCTATTTTACATATTACATATTTATGTGTTACATATTTGTAATTTTAGGGGTTTTAATATTTAATTGATTCTTTCTTCCAGTTATTGCAGCCAGGTACTTAGTAAAGAAGTTGACAGTTGTGTGACAGATCTCTTAAAAGAACTGGTTCGTTTCCAAGATCGCTTGTATCAGAAAGACCCAGTAAAGGCCAAGATAAAACGCAGGCTTGTTATGGGTCTTAGAGAAGTTTTGAAACATCTGAAGCTGAAAAAACTGAAGTGTGTCATCATCTCTCCTAACTGTGAAAAGATTCAGTCAAAGGGTAAGTAAGTTTTAAAAAAAAAATGTTGGTTTAATAAAAGAAATGTAAAAAAGCAGACTCAGTATGCTGGCAGCAGTATTATTATTGGAGGAACTTATTTGAGTAGCCTTTGAAATGCAGTCATAGAAAGATGCCTTCTTTCTTCAGATTGTTTACTGCTGTACAGCTGAAGTGTGAGGTGAGTCAACACTATCTGGGGTGGGGGAAGTTACCTGAAATGAGCATCTCTTTAGTTATCAATTTGCAGTGCAGCTGCACCAAAGATTGCACTGGCACAGCTGAGAAGAGACAAAGGTTACTAGTGCCAGCTGTGCCACCACAAGAAGTCCTGCTGTGTCAGTCTCTTAGGCCACAGATTGACAATAAGTTGTCAGTGATAGTTTGTTTAAAATTTGTCATTATTGTCATTACTTTCTATTAACTTTTAAATAATTTCTTAGCAGCTGAGTCTTTTTTTTAATACTAGATTAGACTATACTACACATAAAATATGGAATAGTAGCAGTCTAACGATACTGCTAATTAAGAATTGGGAAAAAAATGTCAAATTCTCCTTTAAAAATGGAGATCTAATGCTATTACTGAGATCCATGTATTTTTTTCCTATAACCTCTTGTAATTTCAAAACGCACTCATTATCTTAGGGTATTTTTTGCTGTCTTTTAACAGTACTGTCCTTTAGTTAGAATCAGCTTGAATAGTATCATTCTTTGCTAATTCTGTTGTCTGCTCCAGGTGGTTTGGATGAGACTCTACACAACATTATTGACTGTGCCTGTGAACAGAATATCCCATTTGTTTTTGCCCTTAATCGCAAGGCCCTGGGCCGCTGTGTGAACAAAGCAGTGCCTGTGAGCGTGGTGGGAATTTTTAGCTATGATGGGGCTCAGGTAAGCTGAAATACATAGGTTCATGTTTTTGTCCAGCTTTACTTTTTAGCTGTAAGGGGGGGGGGGCACTTTTAAGATTTTGTTTGTTTGTTTTGCTTTTGCACACTTAATACTCTTTATCTCAGGTCCGTGACTTACACAAAAAATTGTGGCTTTAGAAGTACAGCCACTCAGCACTGTTCAAAATAGTAGTTTGGGCATCTCTTCCTGACATCCTCTCCATCTCAATCTCTTTCCAAATTTTTTTTTTCCAAGAGAATTTGGTGTTTTTATAAATGCATATAAATGGTTTAGTTTTTATGTCTTTATACATACTTAGCTGCTCAACTTTTATATATGAACATATATGTTCTGAATAAGGAATATTCATTACAGATTTTCATGGAGATGTTGAAACTTAATATATCTTTTAAGCTCTCCTAATATTTTATATTTCCACAGGACCATTTTCATAGAATGGTACAACTGACAACAGAGGCCAGGAAGGCCTACAAAGATATGATAGCAGCTTTAGAGGAAGAAGCTGAAGGAGGACTAAGAGAAACCCAACCCAGCATCTTGACCACTGATTATGAAAAAAATGGCTTATCAGAAACTGTTAAAACATCTTCCAAGGACTCTGATGAGGATGTACCAAATTATAGTGAGTATTTACTGGCTTCGTTTTGGTTCAGTTTTCGTTCAAAAAGTGCTCTTCAATTCTACGATTTTCACTGAAACAAATGACACCTGACACTTTAGTGGTTAGTAAGGAGGGAAATTCTGCTTTTCTGTGATTTCCCCCTGTCCTTGTAGTTTTAAAAACCTGAGGTCAGCTCTTGCTAAGGAAGTCTTAGAGAAAATTCCTCTCTGAAATCCACTGATGGCAGGTGGTACTCATTGCTTTGTCCAAGGAGGTTTAACAGAGCTCCTTATTATTTCTATTTGTTAAAAAATCCTCCAAGTTTTTTTCTAGAAGTGCATACTCTATAGCCATGGTGGACTTAAGTTTTGTATTAAAGCCCGTTTAAGATGCATCTTCCTGTCCAAAAGTGTTCATGTTTTGTAAAGGCCTTCCACTTCTAGAAACACGTTCCTCCAGCTCTGCTTGTACACTCACCAGACAACAGTTATCACTGATACTAGGCAACTTAAAACTTCTTCGAAAGTTTTGAAAACTTCTGACTTTTTTTTTAAAGTTGCATCCACCTTTAGAGTTAGTCTTGCTTGAGTAGGGGGCTGGACACAAGGACCTCAATGGATCCCATCACTCCTAAAGCATTCTTCCATGCGTGAGCCAATGTCACGTGGAGTACCTGCCAATATGCCCATGTGCTTACTTATCTCAGCGCTTACTTGGAGGAGGAGATAGATAATCAGTGTGACTTTTCATTTTAAACTTTTTCCTCAAGTACTATACAGTAACCGGTTTGTTGTTTTTTTTGTTTGTTTTTTCTTTTTATTCTAACGTTCCCTAGTTAAAATCTGGAAGAGAAAACTTGAAGAAGAGTATAACCCGTATGCACTGGAACTGGAAAAGAGTGCAGCTGCTGACATGGTGATAGTGAATTCAGAAGAGCATCAGTAAATCCAGATCCAATTCTATTGGGGCTTTTCATATTTTTTTTTTTTAGACCTCTAGGAAGAGGGTAGCAAAATCAAATAATTTTAAGTAGTATCTGAAGTCAGCCAAGTAAACTGTTCTGAATCCATTTAATCAAAATACACGCTGCAGCACATGAGGCACTGGCTAATGCTTTTACATTTTATGTATTTGGCTGATTACTATAGCAGATGACAACAGCAAATTCTCTTAGCCCCGAACCACTTGAACGAGCCTGGCATACTTCAGTGGTTTTATGGACTAGCATTGATTTGTTAGTGAGTAGAATTTGCTAACACTAACTTAGTTAGTGTTAGAACTTGCTAGAACGATAATTTTATTTGGGAAGAGATTCCGTGAGGCAGAACGTTGGGGCTTGCAGGGATTTGTTTTTTATTTTTCACTCGTTTAAAGAACTTTAACTGGTTTTTATAGTGGGTTTGGTTTTGGTTTTTTCTTCTAAATAAACCTGCTCAGGTGGGCAGGCTGGCATCAAAGTAATTTTCTTCCAGTCAACAAGAAATTAATTTTCGGCAGGCAGCTTGACTTAAACTAATTAAGAAAGACCACGATGACAAAGTTCCCAGTTAGCTCTTCTTTGTGATATTTTGTTCTTCTGGGATCATACAGCAGGTGTAAAGGAGAGAGCATGGACTACAAAGGTCTGAAATTTCTGAAGTGAAAATGCTCTGTTTAGAAATATTATAAAGTTGATTGAGTGTATAATGATGATGTTTCTGCTGCTACTGAGACTAGTTTATCATAGGTCCTGCTTTGATGTTTCTGATGCTACTGAGCCTAGTTTATCATAGGTCTTGCTTCGAAGTTAGAAGATATTGAAGGACAGCAAATATGCCAGCCTGCTATCCTATCTGTACCTTCTCCATGCGAACAGACTCCTCATTCCTTCAGTTTGGGGTTGTGTTGGTATGTATGTGTAATAATTTTTGATCAATCTCAGTTTGTATCTAAGGTAGGGAAAATTTGTATCTTACAGGAAATAAAATTTTTATCTTACAGGAAATAAAAATTGTATCTTATAGGAAATAAAAATTGTATCTTAGAGCAAATAAAATTTTTATCTTATAGGAAATAAAATTTTAAAAACAAAATGTGCTTATAATGGTGGTGGAGCACCTTAGTGGAAATGTCCTGTATAAATACCATTATTTACAAGTTGCAGACATAAGAGGGCAAGTGTAAAGACAGTAATTGGAGGATGCACGTGTAACTTCTGTCAACTGTTCTGGAAGATGATACAGATGCCATGTGCTGCTACCAGCATCACTGAAGCATGTCTGTAAGTGCTTCACCACATTGAACATTTGTAGTGCAATACTTTGGAAAGTAGCTGCCTTGTGAAGTTAGAAGTGATAAATAATTAAATAATTTCGAAATTCAAACCATTTTGTAGAATGTAAATTGTATAAAATCTGTTACGATATTGATTCTATAAAGTATGGTTGTGACTTAAGTAAACTCTTCTAGTGGGCATTTAATGATGATTGAAATGTCAGTTTTAAGGAAGAAAATTGGTGAGGGAAGCCAACCTTAAGCTGAAATGCACAGTTGGTCATTACTTATGATGATGATGTTTTTGTATTAGTTTCTTCTAATCTTAAGTGGAAATTGAGGGTGAAGGATCCCAGTGATGAAAGATGGTTTTGGCCAGCAGATAACATTATCCAGAGGTAAGCTGTGATTTATTTGTACTTGAGCCACTTTGATACATATCTAAAACTCTGCAACTGCTAAACCTAGTCACTGCATGGAATGGGGACCAGTTGGTGAAGATCACATTAACAGCTTTTTTTTTTTTATTTTATTACTATATTTTCTATTTTGTTTTACTGTAGAAGAGCATGAAAAATTACTTTGGAAACATTATAGGTTGTTCAAAATCTTAGCGAGTTACCTCCTGTTCTTAGAATGTAGCAGAAGAATTCACTGTAAGGCGTCACAGCTGTGTTCACTAATTCTGTTACACAGATGTTTAGCTCAGCTTTGTGAAAAAACAAGAGATCTGGCAATCTTTTTTTACTGCTTGCAGTGCTCTGCTGTAGAGGCAAGGCAAAGTTCAGCTATGCTCATCTTTCTTAAACTCTGACCTCAATCTTACAAAGCCTTACCTTCCCACTCAGCACTACAGAACTAAACTTAAGTCTGCTCCAAATCTATTGAACAAATAGAGGAGGGAAAATTCAAGAAAAGTCTTTCTATAGTTGTCCCTTAGCCATAAGAGAAACACAATGGGGAAAAAATTCCCTCTGAACATTGATGTCAGAAGTCTGCATCAGCATTAAATTTATGATTACCAATGTGAAAAGTAGGGAAAATGGTTTTGTGTGTAAGAATTTTCACCCTGCATGTGTGACCACAAGGTGGTCTGGTATTGGGAAAAAAAAAAAAGGGCTGGTCACTCAGGAAAGTCTTTGGGGAAAGCATTCTCCTTACTCTATGTGGGAAATGATTTAATTTAAATCTTACCTGTTAGGGGATAATTTAGGGACAAGTATAAAGCTTTCTGGTATTGCTGGGAGCAGCTGTCCCCATGGACTCAAGATATAGTGATTCTTAGGTGGAATCTTACATGCTTCCAGATTGTTGAAAACCATTGAGAAGATAAGACAGAAAACCTGAATTATGCCTCAGCCTTTTCTTTATTAGATGCAGGTCAAAACTCTGAACAGCAATGCAGTAAAACAATTTCACTGTGGATTAAGCAAGTCCTTACATTTTCAATCTGCAGTTGTTCACTAGGAATAGTCTTAGAATTCATTCAACATAGAATTTTTTAAAGCTACCACAGTTATCTCAAATATAGAAGAATAATTTGCAAAAACTGAAGAGTCTGCTTTAACTTGGGTGTTTTGTAATCTATCTGTATTTTGAGCATTAGTCAGAAGTTCTTTATATGGTACAGAAACTTCATTACCAAAGGAAATACATTTGAACAAATGAACTTGCTGACACCAGAAAGGAATGCTTTTCAAAACTCTGGGAACAGAGTATAAGGGTAAACACAATAAAAGAAAATAAATGGGTGAGGTGAAGTGCCTTTAAATAAACATGATTCACATCTTATTATTAATCTCTAAATCACATGCCAAGATCCTCAAGCCCAAAATTAACTGCTTTGCTTAATGAAAACAGAAGCCATACATCATATTACATTGTTTGAGCAGCACAAGTCTTACTGAGACCACTTTTGTTCTTCATTATGGTGAAATAACTGGCATCAGAAAGCTAGAGATAGTTCCAGCATGGGATGGGTGGCCTTTCTTGTAGCATGTAACTTAGTTATTCTTTGGTGCAGTAAGGATATCCTCTTCCACCTCAAGCTTCAGGTGATTCTCCTGAATATCAGTGTTAATGCCAGCACTGGTACTCACAAATACATCTTTGAATGCTGTGATAATAAGAGGACTGGGTACTCTAACTTGCATACATTTCTCCTCCTAGCCTGTTTGTTCCTTTGTCCATTAGAGGGTGTTTTTCTTCTTGCAGCTCTCCTGAAGAAGTTCAGAATGATGTGTTAATATTGCTTTTTAAAAATTAAAATAGGGTTTAAAGCTTGCCTATACTAACTGTTCCACATGCAACAAGCATGTATTGTATCCCAAAGTTACCAAAAGTAATCCTTGTTCTAACTGTTAGAGAAAAACATTAAAAGCTAAGTATGGGCTCCTTCTTTTAAAGGAAGGCCAGCTTTGATGGACAGTACCATCTATGAAGTCCAGTAGTCTCTGCAATCCAATTAGTCTACAGACATGGTGAAACTAATCTACTATATTCAGTATACATAGACTTAACTGTTTTGGGCAGGCTGAGAACTACTGACTGATTAGCACTTGGCTAGTGGACTGAAGGAGCAAGCTGACATAACTAATGTATGTCATGGATTGAGCAGATTTTACTGCTGAGTGTCAGGAATGATGATGAGTACAGGAACACCACTCACTTTGTTATATAAATACATTCAGTTGCAGAAGCATCACAGGCTATTTATAAAATTGGGACTGTAGTGCATCAGGTAGAAAGCACTGTAGGAGATCTCTTTTCCATAAATTCTTACCCACGTTTTCCTCCAGTTTTGCATCATCTTGTCATGTTCACTGATGGCACTTCTCCAGATATTAAATTCTTTGGCCCATCCATCTTGACCAGCACCATCTGAGAATTGTACATGGGATGATTACATAACTATGTAATGATGAAGTAAGTTGATATCTGTTCAGTTGCAGTACTTCCTGTGGAGGATTGGTCTAGAAGGAACAAAAGCCACCACCTCGTCCTTCATTTTGCTCTACCTTCTCTCATGTTATTTGGAAGCAATACGACTCAGATGCTCATGTCTCTTCCCCTCTGTAGCAAACTTAACTTAATAGCCTCCAGAGTAAACAGACTCTGTGATTCGAGGTCTAGAAAATATGACCTACAAGTTAGATGGCTTTGAACTCTTAAGAAGCACAGGAATGCTCCACTTAGATCATACCAAGCCTGTGGCGAAGAATGATATGATACAGCTGACTACGTCCAGTTTGTAATTTCCCCATTTTTTGGTAATGATGCGTAGTTAGTTATTCTTTCCATTGAGAGCTTAAGAAGGGCTATTTTACTGCATCTTGATAAAATTCTAATTCTGTCTGCCAGTTTTACTTGCAGGATGTAACACTGGTGTTGATATACATCGATGTATTTTCTATTTATCTGTCGGGACACTAGCAACAGTATATATAATGCTTTTGGAGCATAGTGAAGGCTCCTCTCTGTTTTACATTTACGATAGTTTCATTGAGATGCTTTTCATTCTGCTTCCAAGACACACTTCAAAGTTACTGGAGTGATGGCAAGACAACTTGTGTAACTCCTGCTGCTTTTTTCTGTCACTGAAAAAAGAAGGGTTGAGCTGTTCTTGACAAATTTGTGTTTGTTATTAGCCAGCTAATTAATTTTTCCTTCACCCTGGCAAGAAAATCCATACTATATCATCTTCATTGCTCCAGCTGTCTTTTTAAAGACTATTCAGACCTTCTTCAGGCCTGGATAAGTTCTCAAAAGCTAGTTGCAAATGATGCTCAAGTTGCAGCAATGAGTTGTGGGTACCCAAAGATCTTGCACAGCTTGCTGAAGTTAGTGAACTGACCTTACCCAACTACAGGTGGTTTACAAATCATCTGATTTTTAAAAATCCTGGGTGGTGGGCATTTCTCTTTACCATCTCACTTCCTTGGCATTAAAAGAATTTTTCTACATTACCCTGTAGAGTTCTGGCAGAGTACCTATTTTTAACTCTCTAGTACTCCTCCAACTTCCAATTTGTGTCCTTTAGTTTAGCAGTTTTGGTTTCATTTCTGGATCATAACTGCTAATTTGCAGGTTAGTCCTTTGTGGGAGGGGGCGGAAGAAGGAATTTTTATAGCTCTAAAACCTTTTCATAAACAATTGATGTGGATACTAATACAGTAAGCCAGAGTTACCATCTTCAGATATGCACATTTTATGGGTGAAAATTACAAAGCTTTGTTTGTATCGGGGTCAGGCCAAACATGGCATACATTCAAAACCAGCCTACCTTTATCTTCCACTGTGATAAACACTTCTGATGTTGTGTTCCCAACTTTTGAGATGAATGAACATTTGTATTCTGTATTTTCTGATACTGAATCTTTCACCCAACTGAGGACATGCACTCTGCCATCAAACAGCATATGAGATTGCTCAGTGATGCATGCCTTCATCTTCTGTCCATTCTTCTTCCAGACAAAATAGGAGTCATCTGGACCTGTAAAAACGTCAGCTTATTTTGTAAGAAAATACAAGATGAGACTTTGGAGGAAAAAAAAAAAAAACAAAAAAACAAACAAACAAACCAAAAAACCAACAAGAAAACCACCAAAACCCCAAGAGCCTAAGACCTCACGATTAGGCTCAAAAGCATAAATGATTGATTGTAATGGTTTTTAGATTTCTTTAGCGGAAATTCTGGGAACCAAAAAATCTGGGATAAAAAGGATCTAGCACTGGTAATTTATGTTCAAACCAAAGTTGTAAGTGAGTTCATATGTATAAAGGAATTCTGTCTGGATTCTCACAAGGGGGAACTTAAACCACAAACATGATAGAGGAGATGATGAACTTTAGCACTATCTGTTGATATGATTTCCTGTAGAGCTAGGCCACGCTACCTACTGCTGATCAAGCTAGCTTCTGGTACAAAGCAGAAACCATCTGAGACATGCCTTGCAAAATCTGAAAAAAAGGCCAGGAGGGGAAGAAGTTCAAGAACTCAGTGCGTCAAAGCTGCTGGAACTAATAATGAAAGAAGCAGAAAAAGCACAGAACCATTAGTCACAGTAGGCAATTAGGCAAGACAGAACTTGGAAGAAGCTTGGATCAACAACAAAGAGCAATCTAATCTTTTAGCCTCGTTGCTATTATTCATCTTAACCTGCAAGGACAGAATTTGAATAAATCAAGAGATTGACAGTAGCCCAGAGGACAGAACAGCTGTTCCCAGAAACTTAGCAAGGTTGGCTGAAGTGTACTTGGCAGTATCAGAGCCTTTTCATTAAAAAGGAAGACATCTAGGCCAAGTTAAGAACTTTGTAGTAATTCTGATGTTTAAAACATGCCTATTTCTCCCTTGGGGCCTAGGATCCAGACTAGCCTTAGCAAGAGAAGAGATAAAGGGAAACTTGGGGTAAAAAAAAAACTTTTTGCACGTATGTCTTGAGAGAACAGGTAATCTACTACATAAGTCAGCTTTTACTATGAGCATTTCAGATTGCAAATCAATGTGGCATTTTTCTGTAGAAAAAGATTTGATTCTAGGTTAGTGTACTGAAAACTAATTAAATCTTAGACAGTCATGCAGGTAGAGAAAAAAAAAAAACGAACAAGGTAGTCTTTGTATCTGTGCACTTTCTCAGCATATCATGTTAAATTCTTAACTCATTTGGAAATAAACCAAGATACTACAAATATGGAGACATAAATTAGTTGTATAAGTAAGGGTGAATGATAGAGAACATGATCTAGTTAAAGCCTGGTAGTGTTTATCTCTGAGGGAAAGAAGCAGGGGGGAAGTGGCACAATCTCTTCAGAAGGACTGACAACAGCTCTGACAAAGTGGAAAGGGCAAGCATATGCTGAAGTGAAAACAGCTAGCCTAGCACACATTAAAAAAAAAAAAAAAAAAAAGTGTTTTATGGATGATTGTACTTATTCTACAATTAACAGTAGATGGGTTACATGTCACTAAAATCATGGGAAGTCTGGAACCAGGGACAAATTATTTCAGTAAACTAATGCTGAAGTTGGAATTTGGACAAATGGGAGGAATAGTAAGTAAATACAAGCACAGCAGAAAGATAGAAATCTTTAAGTGGGGAGAAAAAAAAAAAAAAAAAGGCTTTGAAGAGTAGAAACCTACCTTCAGAAAAACACGCTGGATTATAATTTCTAACAGATGCCACAATAACTCTGACAGCATTAATACAGAAACAAAATTAAGCGATAGTCTTCACAGTGGTCAAGCTGACTTGGAGAATTTAAGACCAACTTGACCACAGTGGAGATCAATAAGAGGAGGGAATGCTGTGGCACAAACCTCGGGATGAACTTTTCCAAGCATAGAAGAGTTACTACTGTAGCATTGTAAAGCTAAAAGCCAGGTGCTCAAGTAAAGCCACAAGCTCCTAAGTCTTATTTGCCATAGTTCAAGCCCTGACCCATGGGAATTGGGCCATTACCTAAAATCATTAGGCTGAAAAATGCCATTTTAGGTCCATGTGAGGAAGTGGCATATTCAGTGCAGGACACGTCCCTAAACTTACTTCAGATGTTACTATTCACACCAGAGAACCTCCTCCATTTTCTGGTGCTAAAGATCACAATTGTTCCTGAAATCTGCCAAAAGCTCAGTTTAGACAGACATTTTACCGAAAGACTAAAATCCAACTATTTTCCTTATATGGGAAATTTTGCAAGCTGTGTTGTTTCAGGTCAGCACCTTAAAAAGTTGCAACTGGGCAATTCTACCCTACCTTTTTTTGTGCAGTCAGAAGCACTGGAAATCCCCAGAGACACATTCATCCCCACTCATACAAGTTAGTCAACAGCAAAATCTAGGTTCAAGCACCAGTCATCAGGGTTTTTACTGATCTTCGTGTTTCATTGCAGTTTATTCCTGATTTTCAGGGACTGTGCTATTACTTTCTCTACTTTGATTTCCTTTTCAGGATTAAGCAATAGAAAAAGGACACCGTGAAACTGTTTCATCTGAAAAAACTTTGAATCACATTGGTTAAATGCAAATTTTCTAGAACTCTAGAGTGAGATAAATTCAGACTCTGATGTGATGGATACAGGAGTATTTTTTGAAGGTAAACGAAATTAATATGAACATATACTCTGCATTTGCTACTGCTGCTATAATACAAGTTAATTACATGTCTAGTGCAAACTTTAAATTATGAATTCTAAAACATTCGATCTACTTACTTTGCCATCCGTTTTAAGAATGCTTGAAAGATTTAAAAAAGTCATCTTATTAAAACAATATTCAAGCAGAGAATTAAACACCACATCAGTCTAGGTATGTAAGTAGCTACGTTTAAGCAACAATGAAAGATACTTCAAACAGTTAACTTTGAAAACATTGCTTCAATCTCAGTAAATACATTATTAATAATCAACTTCACCACCTTAATGATTTTAGAAACGGAAAGGTTAATAATTATCAAACAAAATAAAAAGCCTTGCTGCACTGTCTGAACTACCCCTTTTCTCTGCATAAGCCCTTCATAATTTCCAGTGTCTGTGGGACCATTTGCTACTTTTCCATATAGGTTTCATTTTCTATACCTCTGCTTCCAGCATTTTGAGTGAAATGGTACTGCCTGGATAGTAACAGCCCAGGTACTGCCCAGGAAGTTTGCACTGGCAAAATGGGTTCTCTGACCTACATCAAGTCAGGCAGGTTTGCACAAACCATGTATTTAATAACCAGATGATTTTGCCTGAAGATTTTCCACAAGGAAAAATTGCAGCAGCCATAGATAGCATTAAAAACCTAAACCACTACAGCTGCTTGAAAACTTCTACCCACAGTCTAACTGTATTCACTCAATTACTGGTGTAAATTCCATCTTAGATTAAAATAAATCAGTAAATAAATAAATCCAGATTTAAAGAATTGAAGTATACAGCTACAGAGTCAGTGTGGGATGCTGATGTGCCCTCCTAAACTGTACCAAATCAAGCATTTGCCATATATGCATCAAATTGTAATAGACATATAGCTTTCAAGAAAGCCTGGAGGTACTAATTTAAAAGCAAGAGATTAGGAATTAAGTAGAGCTCACTGACATAAGGCTCGGGTGGGGGAGCGAGAGGGAGCACTGGTCAAGCTAGCTCCTTTTGCCAAATGCTGCAACTTGGAGAGCTGCGTAGATGTTTCAAAAGCCACCCAATGAAGCTGTATAGGGAAACACTCAGAAGTGCTACTCCACTGGTAGTGGAGGTTTAGCACACCATTTCCTCATTTTTAACATGGTTCTTGAAGGGTAACATTAAAACAAGGCTTCCCTATAAATTATTCAGAGAAACACTTCAAGACAGAGGGAGGCAAGTTGGGTAAAACAAGATCAGCAAGCCTACCTGTCTCAAAGCTTTCACCAGCTAAACTAATCTCTGAAAGTTGACAGCAAATTGAAATCCAGTGAAGGTAACTGACAGGTATCCCACAGAGAAATTCTAGCAGGGTAACAAAAAGTCTTTCTCACAAAATCCTATAATCTAGACACAGAACGGCTACCAGAGGCCAGCTGCAGTGACAGGAAGTTTAGGTTTGGGGGGAAAATCCCCTGTATTCCCCAATACACACCAAAACCTCTTCCAAAGCTCACACATGCAGCAGATTTAAAAAAGGAAAAAGTTAATCTTAAAAAAAAAAAAAGGAAAAAAATAGCATCTGGATTTAATGCTTGCTCTCTAGCTTGCAGCTTTGGCTTGTACTGAATGCTACTGAACTAAACATCCCAGATTTCAGAAAACCAAGATCATATAGCAAGCTCTCATCCAGAGCAGGGATTAAGTTTTAAAAAGACACTATCATCTGGGTGCAGAAAGATTGTTTTAAATCAGAGATCAAAGTTAGCCCAGGAGAAGGTCAGTGAATAATTAATATGGAAAACAACCACCAGCACTACCCAGTACATGAATGAAAGTTAAGATTTAAGGCTGGTCACGGTTTCTTGAGTGGTAGGAGCCCGAGTCATAATTGCTGACAAGCTAGCAAAATAACAGAAAAATAGTAAATGAAGCAATCAGGAGGGTAACATTGGAAAAGTGGGGAAAGAAAGAATCTTTAAATTGAGAAAGCATCTTCGTAGTTTTCTGGAAATAGTGCATAAGGGAGGTAGCCTGTATCTCAGATAACTGGGGTTTTTTTGTAGTTTGTGCGTTTTGGTGGTTGCTTTTGGTCGTTTTTTTTTTTTTTTTAAAGCAGGCACAATACATTCTAGAAAATAAACTGGAAATGGCTTGACAGCAATGGAAAAAAAAAAACCACTTAAGCCAAGGAAAACAGACCTCTCTGAAATGCCAACAAAGAATATTACTTCAAACACCAAATCATTCATACTGAAGAACACATGACACACTCCTTCAAAAACCTGGTGCCTTTGTTAAATTACTAGTCCATTTGTGCAACATCAACACCACAAGTTGATGCAGCCTTATTAAGGCAGATTAAAAGCAGGAAGTGCTTCCTGTGAAATGCAAACCACATAAAAGCTGGAAGAAGTAGCCAGTCACCAGCAGAAGTGATGCACAGTGCATGCAGATGAAAGTAGGACATGGCATCTGCCTTCTCAGAATGGAATTTAAAAGCAGATTGGGAAAATGGCTGACTCGCCTATGAGATGAAGATGCAATTCATAACTGCCCACATTTCCCAGCATGAACAGCATTTATTTAGATATTCTCCAAGTGGGTCCCAGAAAAGGTTTTGCAGTTGGAACCCAGATAATTGCCTGTGAAGAATAATTAAATGAAGCACTAGCAAGCTAGAACTAGGGACTAGTTATTTTGGGCCCTCGTATTGGCTAACAAGGCTACTACATTAAGTTTTAAAATAAATTGAAGAAAATTGGAGAACACATTTTAGGGAGTAACGTGCTCTCCAGAAATCACTCCTGCTCTAAAGAGAGCGTAAGCGAAGGCTTTTGCTCCTTTGCTTGCCAGACAGATCTAGCAGGAAGATGACTGGAGATGGAAATGAGATTTTCATTGCCACCGAGGGAACAATGCACATGTCATGCTGAAGCAGCTCTGCTAAGCAAATTCTGCTGAAACAGTTAAAAAAAGGTGAGAACTATGTTCCAAATCAGGACCCAGTTTATCAGCCATAACACTGAGGGATTAATTATTACAAGTCTACAGGTTGTAGCTCTTGTGTGGAAGACAAAAGTGTACAGGTAGTCAGTTTGCAAACTGGGCTGGTGGGGGTAACAGGAAATTCTGAGGAAGAGAGCATAAAATCACAGTTATGTTCTAGAGACTCCAACACCAGCCCAAACCCATCACATCTCACTAGGCAGCACTGGGAAATCCAGCTTCTCAATCATAGCCAGGGTTTAGGAGTTAGTACCAGTGTACTGCTCCAAGCTGAGACATTACTGAATCACAGTTGCATATTAGCCAGGAGAAAAACAGTTTAAATATCTATGTTGAATTCAGAAGGAAAAAAGCTAAGCTGGGAGGTCAAGTAAGCAAATGGTACATAGAAGCAAATAACACCAAAGTGAATCTCTCTCCTGAGAGAAGACACATGCCAGAAGTCATTTAGAAATTACATTTGGATCTCAAAAGACTCCGATGTGAAGCAAACTTCTCCTTTTATAATGTATATATATATTGTATGCATAATGTTTAGTGTATGACACTGTGCAAGGTAAGATTCTATTCAGCAGAAAAAAAATGAAGGAAATCTTTTGAGGAAGAATTAATAAGACACTCTTGGTTCTACTTCTCCTCCTTAATCTCCCCTTTTTTAACTTGATGTGCCTTATGTTTAAATTATGTTTACATTGATCTTATTCTAGTCCTTACAAGAAAATAATATGGGGGGGGGGGGGGGGGGGGGGGGAAGGTGTTCTTCCTGCACACCTTTCCACGAATTTCTTAGCTTGACCGTAACCTTTACATATAGAACTGCACAGCAAAAGAAATTTCTACAGAAGTTTTTTTAAATCTGCTGTTGATGCCAGAATTTAAGAATGCATCATCCACCCCATAATCCTTACAGAAATTAATTTTCAGTTGTCTTACAGATTTTAGTATGGAGGAAGCCACCCGAGCCAGGGTAACACCAAAACTTAACAAAGGTGTTTAATGCTGTCGGTTTTGCATGCAGAGTTAGATATCAGAGTGCCACAGCAAGCCATGACGTCTGAAAAAAGAAGTGCCAACGTTCAGGTAAGATAACTGCAGCCCTAAGATACCGCAATCTAAAATAACAAGAAGGATACTTTTAATGGCTGTGATTTTTATGCAAAATGGTCTGCAATACTTATTTTATTTTATAATCTTAAGTCTTCTAAGTCCTTTTCTGTTAATGTATTAAAGGAACAATCTTATTTTTTCAACTTATCTTCTAGATGCATCTCAAATAATAAAAAACAGGTGGCATGTCAGAGATCTGCACAAAGGAATGGTTTTATCATACCAAGATGCCTTTAAGCGATGAATGTTCAGTCAGTGCAGAAATCACTGAAAGAAGTGGTACAAACTACAAAATTAAATGTTTACAGCTACTATCAGATTACTGTAGCCAAAGAGGCTGAAACTGAGTCATAGGCAGACAGCATGGGATAAAACTCCAAAGGTCTGCAGAGAAGCTAATTCATAAAGCGGGATATGGAACTATTTAACAAGGTACAAATTTAGCATTTTCATGAGGATAAAGATAAGCCAACCACAGATTACTAAGCAACCATACAGGTTAAAGTCAAAGAGTATTGCTTCAACAAAGCATCACCACTTAAATCTCCAAATATACTGCATAAAAATTTAAAAATTATTTTAGAAAGTTTTAAAATATTTGTGCAGTGGTTTGAATTGTCCTGGGAGATGCAGAGCTTTTCCTTTCTAGGCTACCAGTTAAACCACTTTCAGGTTTGAAAAACTAATGATGTATCTGTCCACAGGCATAATTATTAAGAAACACTGACGAAGGCAGGAAGAGGAGATGTTCTGGGCATTATTTTATACAACAGTTCACAGAAAGAAAAAAAAGCTGGAAAACTGCAACTGATGATAAGACACAAGTGTATGTCCACAGAAAATTGCTATTTGGTATTTGTGTTCTTGTAAAAGTAGAATAAAGTTAACAACCAAAGTAAACTCCCTTTTAAGACACATTTAAATGCTGTAATTTGTAGCCCTAGACAAACATTTCGTTGTCTGGCACAAAGTACTTTTCCTATGCAGGCTCATTCTGCTCCAGGTGCCGCATACGCCCATGCCTCTCCTGACTGAGCTCTTAATGCACTGCACCAGGTCAACCAACCAGAGCACCCCAGGGCACCACGGGTGATGCAATTAATCTAAAAAACCTCACACAAGAATGACTTATGAAGCCACTTTCAGAGAGAAAGCTGACTCACTTCTGTCCATAGGTCAATCTCTGACAGATGAGCACCTTCTCCCAGGGGCAAATCGGGCACACCTTGGGGTGTAAAGGACTTTGGAGCCCTCCTGCTGCAACCCATGTTGCACAAGCACTTGGAGACACCAGTACAGCCAGCCCCCTAACACAGCCCTGGGCAAAGTCTCTCAGACTCACTCTGCAGGCACTTTGTCTAGTTTTACTCAGTCTGCAGCAGCACTGCGTGAAGTGCAGTGCATCGCACTTTCCCCACCCTTCTGCACGCCTTTCAGTGCAACTCAAGCTTCACCAAAGAGACAAAAACTGTAGTGAATCGCTTGCGATTCTGATTCTTGCGAGTTACAGATCTTTTCCCGCATTCTCGCATGGATGTGGGAAGCTTTCTTGCACTCTCTTTAAAATAGCATATCCACAGGGAACAGGCATTGTATGTGGGCGTTATCGGATACCCATCTCTGTGTCTCCATGAAATAGTAACTCCTTTAAAGTATATTGCCGAGTTTGCAGAATTTTTATGTTCACACTCCAGGGGTTATTTTAATGAGACTAAAAAGTTAAGAAACCATTATGGAAAAACTCCAGCTTCAGACAAACTAAGGGAGCAGGTAAGACTTCTGACATCATGAACACTGAGAGTCTGAATGTGCAAGCCAGAAATACAAATAAAGCATAATGTTTTGCACTGTTTCTGATTATAAATGCATTTAAATTGTTGCTCAGCACTCAGAATATTCTAGTATGTCATTCGTCTGTGAAGTTAAGGTCAAGGATATACTACTCTAAGCTGGGGGAAGAAGTGTCAGTAAAACATCTTTAAGCAGAACTAAAACTGCTAGAAAGAGCCTGTTTCTACCATACCTAAGTTCAACAGAGCACACCAGAGAAACTATAAAGCAGGTGTATACATCATCAACTCACTGCCTTTCCCCTGCACCAGATGGTGTAGTGTTTTGTTCAACTTATTTGAAGCCTGCTTCAAATGCCTTTAAAGGGTTTAAAAATTCTGTAATGGGAGAGAAAAGTTCTATTAGAAAAAGTATATAGGAAACCTGAAGTCTGCCAGTGCGTTATCTAGCAGACAGTTTTTCTGAGAAATGTGAAGATATAAGGCTCTTCAGGGGAGTAGAGAGAAAGAGGGAGGAACTTTGTGAAAGGAGATGTATGCCTTCCTTTTCAGGAATGGCTGGAGTACTCCATTCTTGAAAAAACTCATTTTCCAGAAATAAAAAAAAAAAAAAAAACCACCTGTATGTGACAAGTGGCTGTTTATGCTGTATCCACTTTAACTTAACATTGTTGAAATCAGCCAGTTACAAGGTTGTAAAATATTATCCTTAGGCAAGCTTTCAGGTTAAAACATGTGGGATGAGTAAGAGATGAGCAAGAGAACTCACCAACTCCTGCTGAGTTTCCAAAGAGCTTGAAACAGGCATTTACAATTTAAAAAAGGAAGAGATTCAGTAGTTCTCATAAAAATAACATTAGAAACTTAATTAAGAATAAGCTTCAGGTTTTTGACTGGATGATGTGGCAATCTACGTATTTGCATCATACATTTGCTGATACCATATCCTTTAGGCAGACCAGGTATGACATTTAATTCTGCCAGTCTCATTAACCCTCCCGCTCCTTGTGAACACCTCATATTTTACCTTATATTCATAGCTGAGGGAAATAAAGTTCCATTGCAGCTATGCTTATATACAGAAACATCAACAGGCACTGAAGGAACGTGAATAAATCCAAGTAGAGAGCTTCCTAGTAAAAGCATTTGCTTAGCCACCCCCCACCCAGGATAAATCTATACATTCTCACGTGCAGGTCCCAGAAAGATACAAAAGATCTAGATCAGTTTGGTGTGCTGGTTTGCATATGTTGGTTGGGGTTTTTTAAATCAACAGAATAAAGTTGTAATTCTGGGTAAGAGAAGGGTGTGATGTATCAGCCAAATGTCTTGTTTCCGAAAGGGAGTAAAAGCCACATCTGTAACGCGAAGTCCAGTCCTTCACTGCTTTCTGAGAGAAGTTGGAAACATTTCCACAGCTGGCTCATCTCACCCCTGCCTGCACCATCACTGCACCTCTTGGATGTCTGATTCCTGTTATGGTTCCTTCCACTGTTCATCCCTACCTCCTCAGGAGTGAATTCCACATGCTGACTTAGGACACTGCTCCTCCTTTCTTAAGTTCACTGCCAAGGCAATTACAATTACTGACAATTTCATAAAAGCAGCACATGAGTATCATGTTAAAACAGACATTGCTGGATGAAAAAAGTAATTTTAAAACAAATCCGAGATCTGTAGCACGATTATCAAACTGTTTAAATGCTTTGTGCTATTTATGCCATTACTACAATTTTTTTCATGACAGACAACAAGAAGTTTCTGAATTGCCGACAGCAACAGTGAACAAATTATTGCTGAAAGCTCTTTTCCAACCTAAATGACTCTATGATTCTATTCTATGAAAGAACCCTGATCCTGCTGTTGGTTCTTTTTAGCCATGGAAATACAAATCATGCCTTTGTTAAGACCTACTCTAATAAAGATTTATGCATTTTGATCTGATTCCACGTCACACTAACACACTCTGACTAACAGACAGAACAATATGAAACAATGCTACTTTTTTTAAATTAATCTTTATCTATAATTTCTTCTTTTAAGGAATAAGGTTACATTTTAAGACCTGTTTAGATCCATTAGATCTCACTTAGCTTAAACAGGCAACTACTATCCAAACAAAAGCTGAAAGACAAATGTTAAATATTTATAGAAAAAATAGCTTTGTCCTTCTCCTGTACACCTCAGATAATACATTCTTTGTAAAATGCATGTTGTCATTACTGGAAGTACTTTACCATTTGAAGTAAGTTAAGACTAAAAAGGAGTAACTGACCTGGTCCAGAAAAATATGCTAAATTCAAATCCAAAAGAAGTGTACTTTTTAAACAGCATACATACTGACAGTGAAAATACTTAACCTGTTAAACATCCATACGCAATCATGATTCAGTGAACTCCTTCAGCATGCAAGTGAGCCTATTAAAATCAATTGACTATTAATATACTAAAGTAGGCTGCTAAATCAGAGCCTGCATTTTACAGCACAGTATTCACAGTGTCAGATTCTTGGTAACAGCATGTTGACAATACATCCTGAAATGGTCTTTTTCTTTCTTTTTTAGACATCAAAAAAAGTAAAACATACACAGTACATGGCGATGTATCTAAATCTTTAATGCAGAAAATGCTGGTTTATACAGGGGTCCTCCAACTTACCTGTGGCTTGGCAGAAGAGGCGAAAGGGTCCCCGGATACTAACATGCTGTGCCTGGTCACTTAGGAAAGGTGGCAACAACATGACCTTTACAGGGTCTGTGCTAGACCAAACATCAGGCTGGGTACTGGTGGGTGAAGGAGGTGAATCACTTCCCACACAGGACAAAAAGGAGGTACCAGAAGGAGGGAAAGGTATAGGAGATGAGGCTGTGTGACAGAAGAGGACAGAAAAAAAAAAAAAAAAAAAAAAAAGAGGGTACTAAGGAAAAAAGTTATAAGAAATACATCACACACTGAAGAAATAATGCAAAAAGACAAATGAACTTTATACGGGTAAGAGGAAGTGTCCCTAGGTGCCTAGAGAAGAGTGCTTTCCTCCTTCACCCACGTTTCTTTTTCCAACCTTCCAAACCCTCCCCACTCCCCGCCCGCCCCCCCCCAGGTTATAAACCATTCAACTAAAGCTGAGAAGAGAGTCTGCTTCAAATCAATTACAAAAGTTTTCACTTTTTCCCCTTAATGGAAACCACGAGGAACCTTAGTACTTGCAATATGGAAAGCAGTGTCATTGTGTCAAGTTTCACAAAAGTCAAGATATAATACAATTTATTTTAATATTTATTCTGTTATATGTACATAATTAAAAATAGAAAAATAAAACCAAACTGAATCTTATAAAATATAAACTGTTTACACTAAGATGGTCTAAATTATGTTCACATGAAAGTTCAACATAGAAAAGCAGCCCAGGCATACTGCTATTTACTGGTAAAATGTATTCTACTTCTAGCAATATTTACAGAAAGATGCAGTGAGAGGAACAATTCTTCAGGACTGTACTGCACAAAATGCTTTTACAGACAAACAGTGCTGCTGTGAACCAGGCTGAGAACAAATGCACACTTTCACGTTTGCAGGCATGATTCACATAAACAGTTCAAACGACTGATTGTTTGAGCAGCTCCAGTTTCAGTCTCCAGTTGCATAGGAGATTGGAAGGTGTCATCCAGAAAGGGTGACGCTGCAAAGAATTTGTCACAAAAAGAAGCTGAGTTATTTCTGAATCTGAAAAAAAGAAAAAAAATCGGCAATGTCTTCTCATCAGGCTGCATCCTAACAGTCCATTCCAGCGAGTCACTAGCTGAATTACTGTAGTTAATTCTTCTCGATTCCTGTTTTGCTTCCACAGTGCAAAAAACCTCTCTCTGTGTCACTGCTGACAGCTGCTTGCCTGCACTGTTTTACTGAAAAAAAACCAAAAAACCCCACCCCCAAACCAGCAAAAAAATCCAGTTTTGTATAGAAAATAGAATGTGACTATGTCCAGCTTGCTGGTAAAGAGGGAAGGAAAAAAAAAAAAAAGAAGAAAGAAAAAGCATTCCTAAATCTATTATTTCCTCCCTCCCATCCCCCGCTTACTCCATGTTTTGTACTGATACTGTTGTACCTAAATTTCTAGAAAGCAGCAAAGAAAAAAGCCTTTAAACAAGATTATCCCTGAGAGTCTTACACAAATCGAGCCAATGCTATCCCCATTATACCTTAAAATTTAAGATACTTAAAAAGCAGTTAAAAAAATTAACTTTAACCAACTAAAGAGACCTAGTGTGCCAAAACACAAAGCATAAAACTAAAAATAATCACTAGAAGCAAAGAAAAAAAATGTCCCAATCTGGACAAAAGTCTATAATTTACCAATCTGATAAACTAAACTTAATTTCCAATTTGGAATTAAAATGAAACTAGGTCTTTTTTTAATGGCAACTAAAATGTGTAGACTGAAGTACTTTTTTAAAGCCAACTGAATTAGAAAGTTACTTTTATCCTATGGAAGAACAGGGCTGAAGAACAAGCAAGTAACTGTTCACTAGAGCAAAGCGCTCAGTGGGGGAAAAACTGGGAACAAACAAATGGTGATCTGAAACTGGCCATTTGAAAAAAAAAAAAAAAAAGACAATACAACACAAGATGCTATGGTCTGCAGACAAGAACACCACTTCTCTAATCTGGCGAGATCTGAAAGCAAATTGGCTTGCTGTACAGCTTAAGCATGTATCCCCACTATGGCTCAGCTATCACACCCACGCTCTCTGTGCTCAAATAGCTAGCTGCAGGACCACAGCTGATTTCCACCACTGAAATGGACGATTGGGTCCTTCAGTCCCCCTCTGCATCCGAGTCAGCATACTTGAGTTCACACTTGACATCAAAGGGCTTGTCCTTGGCCTCTCGGGATGCCTGCGAATCCCCAGGCTGAAGCTGGCCGTTCCCGCAGTCGGGCTCCGTCTCGTAGCCGGTGTCATGCGCCGGCTTTGGCTGCTCCCCACTCTGGTGGCTGACACTGCCTTGTTCCACCAGTGTCTCCTTCACACTTTGCTCACAATCAGAAAAATCTGACTTTGTTTTCTTCTTACCAAGCAGCATGACAGAGCGGAATTTCAAGCACTGCCCTGGCAAGTACCCTTTGTAACAGTTGTAGGAGAGCAGGCACAAGAAAAGAATAAAAAAGAAGAGGAAGAGGAACATCAACAGGAAGTTATCATTTGACTTGAGGAACATCGTCTTTTCCGGGACTGCGTCAGGAATTGAATTGAAGAGCTCTGTATTGGAGGCTGCACTTGTTAGGACAGGGCCAATGGGCTTTGTTACTATCCTTGCTGTTGTTACCGGTACCATATGAGCGGTCGAGGTGTGAGCAGTAGACCCCTCAGTTGATACAGCTGACACTTTTGGCACATCGCTATTACCTTCTGTTGGTGCAACTGCTGTGGTAGGGCCCACCGTGGTATGCTGGATCTTTTTCAGTTCCAAGACATGCTTAGCCAGCACTTGAGAAAATTTCTTATTCTTCACCTTTTCTTCTGACAAACACTGGTAAACACCGCTGTCTCCTTCCGATAAATTGAAGATAAGTAGCGCCTTTTCCAGCAGACGGTACTTGGGACTCTCCACTCTCAGCACATCGTCTTTGAACTTCCAAACTACCTGTGCGAGATTGGACTTTTGAGAACACTTGAGTTCTGCTGTGCTCCCATGCTTGAATGTATGCTGTAGGGAATTCTCTCTTACTTTATCTGGAACATCAAAATAAACGTGCAGAGTATCAGCAATGATTCCCGTTAGCTCTCATCTGTACAGCTTCACGAGACTGTGCTATAGCCTTAACGGAAACGTAGAGATTACAGCATTCAGATTACCTCACAAGATCAAGATGACAGCATGCAAGAATCTCAGTGAAGTACCAAGCTATAGCTGCGTGCGAGACATCAAGCCAGACTAAGAGACAGGACACCTCAAACTCTAAGACAGCCTCCACTTCTAGATAAAGATGAGACCTTGTTGATCCACAACTGAGCATGCATCTGAGATGAGTCATTGTTTGAGACAAGATGCTGAACTTGGTATCACTTTCTATGCACTTAGTGCATTTTAAGTAAATCAGCAACTACAAAATATGCAAGAAGAAATCGAACAAAGTGCTGTTACTCAAACTCTCTTCTACAAAAATATCAGCACTTATGGCACACCCACATTGCAGCACCATAAATTAACAAAAAAACCCAAGCAGAACTCTCGTGGAGGTCCATGCTCTGCTTGGATTAGAAATAGAAACAGAGTAAATCAAACTCTTAAGAGCTTTGTTTACTGCAGTACAAATCTTTAATACTACTATTCTTGAAGATCTCCTTGATCTAGTGGCAGCAGCACACACTATAAAGAAAGGACCTGTGGTTACTTGCCTTAAAGCACTATGGAGAGCACTTCAGCTGCTCTGTGTCATGTTCTGACTCCCCCTCCCCTCTCACCATAAAACCAGCTTTTTTCAGGATCATTTCATCTGATCCAGCAGCAACAACCAAGCACTTATCAAGGCTCACAGTAGAATGTCAAATGCTGTATCACAGAGACAGAGGCCTCTGCACTAGAAGTACTTATAGTAAATATTGCTTTCATTCACAAGTTGCTGTTGAGGTGCCCCCGTTCATTTTCAGGGGTTTGTGCACTACACACTGAAACGTATACATACACAGATATTTTAAGACAACATGCAGGCTGTACAGATGCTCAAATATTCAAAAGCAGAATATCATACCTATTAAAATAGAAACGAATGTCCAGATAATCACAAACACCAAGCTGAACTAAACACAACTCTTTCACTACTCCACCGAGACAGGTGAAACAGCTCTTCAAAGACTAACTCACCAGAACAAGATGATGCATCTCCACCTATGTTCTGAATCCAGCTCCTGTAAAAGTAAGTCCAAGTATTACAACTTCAAATCTCGTTTCCTACAGCCTACCCATCCTCTCATACTAAGTACAATTCATCTTATCAAAATAGCACAAGCAGACGTGGATAGATAGGAAAAAGTCTGTATTTGAAAACATTCACTTAAAAAAAAGCCTGTTCTCTGTAAAGGGCAAGACTGATGCAATACAGATTGAAACTGTAAAGTAATCAAAGACTACCATTACCTTTCAATGTCACTTTCTTTAAAAATATCAGTGCAGGAAGCTTCAAGGGGTTTCCAAGCACAGTAAGGATCCCTTGCTAAAACACAGTCAACACAAGTGGTGTACTTGTCACAGAATGCCACTGGCGACTGAACCACACCAGAATTTGAACCAGCATAGAGGTATCTTCTGCCCTAAAAAAAAAAAAAAAAAAAAAAAAAAAGGCACAACAAAAAAACCACAGCCAATCACTTTCACAAAGCTGAACAATCCAATTCATGAACCAGTTTAAATGTTAGAAGTAAAGAGTTGCATACACACAACCATGTTTGTAAAAACTGGAGCATGAGGGGAATAAGCATTTTGATTAGCTTTTTTTTCTAGAAAGGAAAGGAAACTTATCTTGAAAATATTCAGCAATGCTGGAAGTGCAAAAAGACAAAAAGAACAAAAACCTGAAATAGCTACAGTTTATGAGAATGGAAAGTAACCATATCTAACCATGGCTTTATCACACAGTTTTTCCATAAATACATATGCACCAACATTGCTCCTATGAGGCAAGGCAAGCCTGTGCTCATGACAAGGCTGCAGCAGGCACACACTAGCCTTAACAAGCCAGGCTTGCTGTATGTAGGACCTGCTCCTGCTCCTGTTAACCCAAAGCAGCCCTACTGCCTTCAGCTCTTCTAGCAGTCGGGTCTCTGCAGCCACATCAGCATCAGTCTTACAAGAGTCAAATGCAACTGCCTACTGCCTTGCTACTCAAGGAGGAACACCGGATAGTATCCAAAGGAAACAGCACCGGCATGACACCTAGGAAAAGGGGGATATAAACAGAACAGCTGTTTGACCCACTGCTGCTGGGGATCCCCAGAAAGTCTCACTCTGAGCACAGCAGGAAAAGACCACACTAATTCCAAACATCCTTCTCATGAAAGCCAGGCAGCTGCCTTATTTCACTCATCTGTTTCAAAGCTCAAGGAAACTAATGGCTAAAGGTACACTGTGAATTTACATAAAATTATGCAAAGCCTCAAGAAAGGGGCCTGTGCTGCAACCCAAAACCACCAGCGACCGACTGTCCAGTCCTTTTGAGAGGCTGTGCGTACAAAGCTGAACAGCACACCCCACCTTGGCCGTGGGTTGGCTTCATCCTGAGCAGAATACTGAGTGGATTTTATCAGCACCCTACTGCAGTTGTCATGGCAAATGAGCCAGATCCAAGCACAGAGTGGCTTTTCCTGTACTGCAGCCATATGGATCTCAGTATGTAGAAATGTACTCAGGGGTCATGTCTGCAGTGAGACTGCTTAACTCTGGCAGGATGCATATAGTCACAAAGTGATGGGCAGACATCCAAGACAGATTTCTAGTAGAGATTTCTTCAAAAACCTCATGGTCGTGGTGCAGACTTTTGGTCTTGACATCAGCAACAGCCTCAAGAAAACAACTAACAGGACATCTTGGGGCTGAATTTAGGTTTTGGGGCTCCCTGGCACTCTTTCACTGAAGTTGTAAGGAGGTTTTGCCATGAGAACTTGGAACAGGTTAGTCTCTTTAATGCAATGATCATGAGGAAATCTGTCTTAAAATAAAGCTAACGAACAATGTATTCTGACTAACAGCAATCTCTAGAGGAAGCTGCAGACCAAGCACAAATCAGTTTGGATCCATCTCATATATGAAGTAGGCAGACAGCTTTCAAGAAAACTCTTGATACTCGAAGTTGAAAGACAAAACTGGATAGATAAAGAATCTGCTTGCACTGCTGGAAGATAAGACTTAGAAAGAGAAACTAACTTCAGCAACATACATTCAAATGCAGTCTTTCATGCTGGAATTTAACTTAGGTTAGTGTTGGACTATGTTGCAGTGCCCACAGAAGGAAGTCTGCAGTGTTGGAGACATACAACTTTCTAGGAAAAGCTTCCAACTCTGCTGGAAAGCTCCCCCAATGCACTGAGCACTGCTCACCTCTCTAAGGCTCTGCTAGCTAACATCCAAGCCAACAGTGCAACACTGCATATGGGTTGTAGTGTCTCAGTGTGGTTCCCAGCTGGTATATCCATGAGTTCAGAGGACTCATCAGCAAACCATTTTAAAAGATCCCGACATATCTTTCAGTCAAGCAGGAGTTATGAAGATCTACTGTGGGCTCATCTGACTCTGCCCACCACCCTCCAAACAAGGTGGAGTATATGGGAAGGGCCTAGGGGATACTGCAACAAAGTGTACAGAAAGGACTCCTGAGAGATCTGAAGCCCACCATCAGGCTTAACAACTATTACCCTCTTGTGGTTAATCCATTACTACAGGATGCCACTACACATATCACAATACCAGCTCTATGAAGGACTTCAGTAGCTACTGACTGTGATTGCTGCTGTGATGTCCAAGGAGGTAGAAACTTGTGTTTTCATGCTGGGGAGCAGAAGTAATCCCTGCTTGGGTAGTACCACAACTATACAGCTTTCATGACTCTGACACCTGACCCAACCTCTAACTCCTCACTGCTGAAAAGGGCCACTGCTTTTATGGGAATGTACTGGGCAGCACTGCTTCGGTTTTGGGTGTTAGTTTTATGTGCCGAAAGCTATTCTAGCAAGATGGAAATTTTCCCTTGCAGAAGATATAAGATGTTACTCTCCACAGTCCCATGCAGGAAGCAGTGTTTTGTTTCAAACCTGAGCTTTGAGAGAAGTTTCTCTGTGAAAAGACAGCATGTTTCCTGTGCAGCTCCTATGCCATGTCTCACACTGCACCCTTTCAGGATATTCTTGAACAACTGAGAATGTGTCACCTGGATTCAGAGTGAATTCAGTGCCATCATTTCTACACTAACCTTGGCTACCAAGAGTGTGCTGAAACGGCAAAATCATGCGTCTTTGGTACTAGGCTGTAACGCCTATCCCTTCCCTTCCACTCCCCAAAAATGGGGGAATCGGAATTAAGCCAGTGTATGAATGATCCCAAAATTTACCCACAATTAGAAGAATGGGCATTAGCGTATTTATTAGAATAGTTATCTATCATTATCTTCTATCACAGGGCAAATGCTGAAACCTCCTGTCAAAGCAAGGCATTTGAGGCTTTGCAGATAGAGCAGAAGAAACCAACAAATATTTTTTTATTTTTTTTATATATATATATATATATACACATATATATACACACACATACATACGTATAAACATAGAGAAAGTTGCCAGTGTGATGCATCATACAAAAATAATACAAACTTTTTTACTGAAATCTATGAGCACCAAAGTTTTAATCACTGAATTCATTTGCCTCTCAAAAGTATACTCTGTCCTCAAGACTTCTTTCTATTACAAGCATGAAATGACAAATAAGTGTGCAAGATGAGCTTGAAAGAATTATGGCATAAAGTTCTCTTCGACTGAGCTGATCATGGTGGCAAGCAAAGTTTTATTAAATATCACACAAAAATAAAAGATTTTTCTAAGATATCTTGGCAGTATTCCTAAACCCCTAGCTGCAGAGCATTCATCAATCACCAGGTAGCTACTAAATGCTAGTATTAGTACCGGACACTTCAAAAGAATTATTCTTTCCTTAAGAAATCCCAAAATTTTGCCAGTTGAGGGGTCTGATGCTACAAGCCACTGCTTAAGGTAATAATTTCATAGATATTCACAAATTTGCAGGTAACTAGGGCCAGAAGCCTAACTTGTGTACGAAGTACACACAGTGACTATCCTCCCACTGTCACAAAACCACTCCAGGATTAAGCCAAATGACTGATAATAGCACAGAACAACCACTGGGTTTGGAGCCCACAGCAAGGCTTGTGTCCCCTAGCTGGAGTTGCAGCTGGTGCCCTGCTGGCAGACAGGACCTCACCAGAGGTCCACACCCCCAGCCACACCAACGTGATGGCTCTCACGATACATTTAGCATGCAGGAACCTGTGGGATTTGGGACAGCAGAAACCAATTAGTTACACAATTATGAGTCTCTCTGCTAGGCAGGACTGTTCTCTCAGGTTTCTTTCCTCAGAAAGATGTACCACTCCTCTGCTAAAGCCCCGAGGATTTTTCCTCACACATTAGCAATGGCCACAAGGGGTCAGAATTTTACATTACTACTGATCTGAAAATTGGTACCTTGAAACACGTTACGGCTTTCAGTCTCTACACATGGAATCCAAGTGAAGACCTGCACACCTGTGCCCCCACGCCACCACCTTCCCCATATCTACAGACTTTCAGAAGCTTGTCACCTACCAAACACACTGAAATGCAGCAGGCAATACGTGATATTGCTGCAGAGTGAGGAGTTACAGATGCAGCCTTTTGCTCTGTGTACAGTGATGGTCATTTTCTGTCACAACCAGGTTACAAGGTAGTACTAAAAAGTTTTGTGGAAGAGCAAAATGAGCCGTGATGCTTATAGCACTTACTTTTTTGGATGAAAGCAAGAGAGTTTGGACTGGCTCAAAGTTTGGAAAAAGCTGTGTTTCTTCAATAATATGCATTCCATTTTCATAGCTGATAGCTTTGTGCAGGGCTCCTCGATCTGAAACAACAAAAAGATGTATTTAAGTAAGATTGTTAAAATAAAAAAGGCGGGGGGGGGGGGGGGGGGGGGGGGCCGGAATCACACTATGGCTGTAAGTTGTCTCAGTAATCTGCTTGCTGTTCAGCTGAAGACTTCACACAACTGTGCCAATGCCAACCATTAAATTTGCCATCGTAAGAAGCTCTGAGCAATTTAGGAACAAATAATGACCAGTTAGGTCCTACCTTACACGTGCTTTTGCTGCACTCATTGCAGTTCTGCAGTTCTTTTCCTGCAATGCTTTGTCAAAGCATGCAAGATTCTCCACTTACTCACCACGGCCCCTTCCTTGTTAATGAAAACACCAGCTGGTGTAAAAGCACTGTAAATATGGCAATCTCAAGAGTTTCTCTTAGAACTTACTTCAGCCTTAAGAATCAGTGCATCATCAAAAAAAGTGTTTTGCAGAACTTACCTGTACTGATGAACATAACATCATATATGGTGCCATTGAGTGCTCTGACTCTGTCTACTACAATCTGGGTATACTTCACATCTCGTTTTACTAGTCGAGGTCTGTCTCCCATCGGAGTCACTGAGTCATCCATTAGAGGATGATCTTTAACAAACTGCAATGTTTTGTCTGGTAAATTCAGAGAACTCATGTAGTTTGACGCTCTGGCTTCATTGTTTATACACTAGCAGGGGTGTGAGGGAGGAGGAAGAAACAAACCAAAAAAGAGACAATCAAATTACATCATTTACTTGGACAAAATAGAGACAATTAACAGCAGGTATATGCGTTTTCTTCTCTGCATTATTTTGGCCAGTAAGCACACCTTTACATTACACTCATTCTACCGAGGAAGGTCCTCAGGTCTCACAGCACTTTGGCTTCTGTGATGTACTAATCACCGAGCTTCAGACTACATTTTTGTTTAGGCCGAAAATGCATTTTAGGAAAATATTCTTTCTGGAGTGTCATGCTTCTTAACTGCTTTTAACTGTCCCCTCATTCAGCAATAGCAACAAGATGACTGCAAGGAACATGAGAAAGTAAGAAAAGTGTGAAAGACACCCAGCACTAAGAACATTTTAGTTTGCAGAGCAAGGCACTGCATTGGACAAACTTGCCGAACGTACGGAGACAATGCAACAATTGCTATACTTCTGTTCATCTGAATTAAAGTACTTGACGTTGCCTAGTGTATACTGCTATCTTTTTCACCACTAGAAAATTAGTACAAAATGATGAAAATACAAAACCAGCAAATAACTCAATTATAAATTTAAAAACCCTACTTTGATTCCCAGATACAAAGTTCAGAATAAATCACTTGAGTGTTTTTCTACAAAGTCTTTACAACAAAAAGTATCCAGATCAGGGCAAATTAAAATTAAGCTTTAGTAGATTACCTAATATTTTCTATTTTCTTTGCTCCTGAGCATTAAAAAAAAGACTAATCATCAGCTCCAAGATTACGGAAACTTACCGCACCAGGTCGAGGATTAGGAATTTCCCCGTTGTATCGTACCCACTTTGTATGAGACTGTTCTACTGTAGCACTCTGCATATATTTTCCTTTCGAGAAAACTTCTTCTACAGTAGACAGATTGTATGCACACACTGCTGACAGCCCCACATTATTCCTAAAAGTTCAGGATGAAAGAAAAAAAAAACCATAGGAGTAATTATTACTTTTTGTGGTAACCAACCAAGATTAAAAGTACTTCTCTAGGAAAAGGCTCTACAACACTTACAGCTGCGGGGTGAAGACTCCATATATCACTGGTTCCTTCAAAGTTGGAGACTTGAGAATAAAAACATCATTGATGATATTGAAAATTAAATTCTTATCAGGGATGGTACAAATCAATCTGGCCTTGAGAAAGGACGTCCATTTTTTCTGCAAGGTCCTTAATCCTCCTTGGTCCCTCTTTTGATATTAAAAAATAAAAACATGTTTGTGAGGAGAATTAGCAGCATTTTTGCATTTAAGAACCATGCTATACAGCATGAAATTACTGAGCCCTGTTATTTTCTAACATTTCATCTGTGGCAACATCAATAAATGTTAAGACATTCACAAACAGAAAAGTAAGGAAGCCGCAGGAAAATCAGTTGATTCAACAACAACAACAACAAAAAAAAAAAAAAAAAAAAAAAAAGCAGAATGATTTCTATCAACACATAGAGGTAAGGCGAGATATGATACTTATAAAAGAACCATACTTCAGCAACACCTGAAAAATTGAGCAGTGTGCCCTTAGGAAAAAAAACCACTTATTAGAACAAGTAAATGGAACTATTATACTGTCCCTTAAGAGAAATAAGCAACACTGAATTTGTTCTGTGACATCTAAACTGTGATTTAAATTCTAATGTTCCAATATGCACTTAAACTTGCCTGACATTAATAATTTCATTAGAAGAAATGCAGCAATGGCTTAATACTGCAAACAGTTACCACCTTTATTAAGGATTTGCAGTATCAAGGCTTAAAGAAGTAAAGATACATTGACTAGAAATGTTTCAAAATATTTGATACTCAAGCTGTAGCTGTGTTACTTCTCTTTAAAAAGCAGGGCATATTTGAACATTATTAGTATTTCCCATTCATTATCCAATGCTGTTATGCAAAGTATTAAAGAAATCTGCGCAATTTATAAAAACAATTAAGTATAAATGCTTATAGATTTGCAACCTGCCATTCATTCCTATTTCAAACAGCCAGCAGCAATAAAACTCTCATTTCTGCAATACTCCCCTTTTAAAGCACGCACAAGCTGTCAGTGGGCAGAGGGCCATAATAATAAGCCCCATGTAAACCTGCCTCCAGCTGCTTGTTTAACGGAAATCTCAAGGGCACTAACTTGTTATTGATGTTTTGACTTCCATGTTTAAATATAAAACAGTAAAGTAAAAATAAAACATTTCAACCTCATCAAAATGAAATGGCTAGAGAAATTTCCTGTTGGAAAAAAAATCCTGAGGAAATTGATACATTCCACCTCAAAAATTTTTTGTTAAATCAGCGTTTTCTACTGGAAAAAGCCTCTTTCATCAGCAAGGTTTTTAACCAACACTCCCGAGTATGTACGTGAACCAGCCTAAGAGGTTTAAACACAGCAAGTGTGACAGAATTAGGCTGCTGGTGACCATTTTCCTTGAGGCTCTGGCCGCTCTAACAGCTTCATGGAAGTCCCATCTGCTACACTGCAGTCAAGAGCTATTCTGCTGTGGACACACCTACAGTTTTGTTTGTATACAGCTACTTGAAAGTAACTTGACAAACATCCCATCCACTCAGCTCCAACCAAAGTCAGTTCTTCCCAGGGAGCTGTACTCAAAAACTTAAAAGTTGTTTAAAAAAAATAAAAGGGAAAGCCAGGGGAGAGGCTTTTTCTATTGCTGGGTTTTGTGATGGTTGGTTTTTCCCCCCCAGGGGTGGGCAGAACCCTCAGATGTACTGAAATTTCACTGTTGTGCAAAACTAAATTAAGTATTTGTTCCCAAAGCAATAATTAGGCTTTCTGAGTTCTGAAGAATTGACTGAAACTGCTGATTCACTAAGATTCACTAAGTTCAACCACTTCCATTTAACTGGCAATAAGTCCACAATAATAAATGCTTAACACGCACACACAAAATTCTAGTTGAATTAGTAAAAGAAAATTGAACTACGGCCCACCTTGCACACTCTAGCTATTCTTGGAATCATCAGTTTTCCAACAAATTCATACTCCACAGACACTTCAGTGAAAAAGAAGTATATCTTGTCATCTTCTCCATCTGTGCTGTTTTGATCTGCTCTTATCACATCAGCAAAAACAAAATTGGGCTCTACAGACACAAAGAGAAGAATTGTGTATTATATATGAGACTACTAACCTGATTTCCTCAAAGACCCTCTAGGAGTCCTCTTTCACCCAAACCTCACACTGCATTTACCTGCTCTCCAGTCACTGACTTGCCTACAGTTTGCTGTTCATAATATGAACAGCATTTTTAAAAAAAACAGAAAAAAATCAAAACCATAAACCCTATGTGAAAGCACTAAGATACCTGAGAGATCTCTATGGTCTGATACCCCATTATTTCAACGTTCTTCAGTCCCCACTCAAGCGTGGTTTTCTAATGGGCCTGGAAAGATACCCACCCTTGCCTGCCTCTCTTCTATTTCAGCTATTAGCTGAAACACTAAAAATGACAGTATCGTTAAAACATGTATTACAAAACTCAGTATCCTGTACTTTTTGGACATAATGCATTTTTTGGAATTTGCTAACTTCATGATTTTGGTCCTTTTTGGCAGAAAGCCACAAGCCTCTGAGCATTCACAAAACTTGGTGGATTTTGGAATTCAGGAACTGAAATCATCAGGAACCGTGACCAGCTCAATTTGAAAACTCGTTACAGACCAAAACCATTCTCTTCCTTACTATATCATAACTTTGCTGCATTATTGCAAGGATGAACAAGTAGATACAAAATGAAATGTAGTACTTCAATGTCAAGTTGAAGTTTGTATGTCTTGAAGCTGTTTTCATTGTTAATGCTGATAAAAATACTGAAATTTCAAAATAAAATCTCTTGATGACACACGTGAGGGCACACACTCACATGTCAGCGTGTGCCAGTATAACAAAAGCCATTCTCTTTGAGATATTAGACAATTGCTCCTTACCCCAGGTAAGACACTTAAACTCTGTAAGTGTGACATTGAAGAAGGAAAAACAATTTGGTTGGGCGAGTTCTCATGCCCACTTACCATTAAGCCAAGGTATTGCATACTCTGTTCTCAGAGGGCTCTGATGAGAGTGCCGTGAAATGATAGGTTCACTTCCCAAGAAATTGTAAGACGTCCCAGAATAAAGCTCCTCATCTTTAACACAAAATCAAGTATTTTAGACTTTCTTATGCACTGGATACCAAAAAAGGTACATAAGTATTTTGGGAGACTATGTAAACTTAAACTTCCGACAAGAAAAGATAAACAAGGATTTCCTCTAAATTGCCCCAGACATGTTTTCTATGTTTACAATTCTGCTGACCATTCTCAAGGCTAACACTTCAACAGCTGGGTTTATTATCGCTCTAACACAAGCAACTGGCAAAAGTCAGCATTGGTTTTGTGGTACTTACGTGTAAACCTACAGTTTACGTACAAACATGCAAATTTACTTAAGAAATGCCACAGAAATTTTGGAAGTAATTATTTTGCTCTCTATGCCACCAGTATTCAAACTCAACTTTTATAAATTGAGGCAACAATGCACGGAGTGTGTTCTTTTTTTTCCTCATTTCCTGTTTCATGTTACTTTGAGCTTTTCTTTTATGAATTTGCCACACCAGGGTACAGCCATGAACTCTGGTTTCACCAAATCAAGATTCAGTGGTGTCTAACCATGCAGTAATATACTCACAATAAATATCTTACTTCCTTATTCTGTCTCACAGATATGTCTTCAGGACAGCTAAAAAATTCTACTTGTTAAACTTACCGAAATTACAGTAATTGATACTACAAAGGCAGTCAAAGCACATTTAGACTACCTGGACTAAATATGTTAAACACCTGCAAATATAGTATAAAAATAGTATTTTAAAAGTTGCTTCCGAAACAACCTAGAGTTTTAAGTTCTCCTTTTAAAAAATATGTTAACGTAAGTATTTTAAAGTCTGTCTAGATACACAGTAAAGATGTAAAAATATGGATGCAATCTGCTATTTTGATATTGAGAGACTGGAGAATGACAGCGGAAAAGATCAAACATTTTTATACATAACAATGAGGTATGCAAAGTTTGAACTTACCAACCATAACAGATGTGTAGCTTTGTGCAGGATCAAATGGACATCTGCCCTTACCATCTTCATTTTTACCTCCAAGTTCAAATGAAATTAAATTCTGAAAAAAATTAAGTTGAAAACCACAAAAACAACTGTTAGCACTTCTTCTTTCAGCCACTTGACTCGTGCAAAGGAAACTGGAAAAGTAACAATAAATAATGGACTATATCATCAACTTCCAGCATCAGAAGCATTTTTTGTAATATTATAAAAGGCATATGCATTTTCACAAAACCTTAAGAGTCCAGCAGACAAGAGAGGAAATGTGATCCTATGATTTGTGAGGGCGGGAGCAGAAAAGAACAGAAGACAAAGTTAAATCCAGACAGACCTCAAGAAAGAGCACCCAAAAAAGCCAGACAGCAGGAAAGGCAGAGAAGTTAACTGATATATGGAAAGAGCTGGCAATTATTGAATTAGCCTGCACAAAAAATGGAGAGTTTTAGAAATTAGGAAAGCTTTCTGAACTGGATTTAGCAATTTTTGAAATTATGTTAAATTCATGAGATGGGGCATAATCCAACTAAATTTTAAAAAGCAACAGAGTACTTTGACTGCTACTTTATAAATGGCTTAAAAACCAAGGGAATGAGGATCAGGAAGACAATAGAGAACTGTAGCCACAGTACTGGAGAAGTGATCAGTTATACTGTGTAATGACATTGGAGGCTAAGGGCAATGACTTCTGTCAATGTTCCAGAGATGATGGCAAGCAGACTTGCAGACACAGGACTCAAAAAAGAAGAAACAATTACAAGATTTCTCAATTTCAGTACTGTTAAGAGCCACAATAAGGAGAATGATGCAAGAGTCAGCAACAAGTTTTGATTTTGCGCCAAGACTTCACTCTGAAGCGTTCAGCACTATGAAGCTGTGGCATAGCCAGGAGACAAGACAAGCAGAGACAGGAATCTGAGAAATTTCAGGGAGATTTGGTAATGGATGGAAGTTGCTAAGAGTGCAATTTCAGTTTTAGAAATCGTTTTTATGCTAACGCACATACACGCTAATACACAAAGAATTATGAAAGCTAAGAAAAAGTAAATCCGCAGTGAAACAAGATGAATCAGTAATTCAGCAAGCGCTTTCAAAAAGGAACAGTATAGTTTATTTCCATACTCTATCCTTACTGTGGGACAGCATAATAGAGGACTTGCACTGAAATTGCAACAGTCTTTGGGAACGGAGATTAACTCACTGTTTACACGAGCTGCTTATAAGGTACAGTTTTTATTGGGTCAAAACATATGTACATTCTTACCAGGTAATCACATGTTGGCTGAAACGCATTAGTTCCACACACATAGAGGAAAGTATCGTTCAGCTGTTGCAAGACACGCACATAATTACGACACTCTGTCTGTAATAGAGGATGAGAAAAGGACCAGTCTGATAAACCACAGCTTCCACATTCCAACATAAATAAACAATTAAAGTTGTGCTGTCAGCTCATCTGCTGCCACTACTTATGCCACACCAGTAAGGCTGGGTGATACAGTCACCACTAGAATACCACCTCCCTACAATCTCCAGGAGCTCTAGTCCTGCAGCATCTGGCTTCCTACAGCCAGCAGTGCACAGCTGCCTCAGCATACCTACCAGGGTAGCATAACCAAGTACCATACACTCAGCAGGGTGCATTTCAAGTTATTTCATGAAAGCACAAGCTCCAAAGCCACATCCAATCCATCAGAACAACTAGTTAAACATGGAGTAAGTTTCAGCCTTTATCATCCCTTGTAAGCCTAGATCAAAAACAGTAAGTGATGGTCAAGGTAGTTTCTTAAGAGAGAAACCTCTAATACCATTAAATTAGCTACAAAGCTTTGTCACTTATATCTGTCCTTTTTTTTTTTTTTTCAGTCCTTGATATCAATTTCTCTTTCATCCAAGGAAACCTCTTAATTCCTTTCATTCTGAAATAGAACAAGGAGTTTGAGCAAAGCCTTGAATAAAGGATACCATAAAGTTTCAGAATAATAACCAAGAAAAACAACTCTAAACACCCACTTAGAGGAAAAAAAAAAAAACCAGTATCAACAACACCCCTTAATTCTTGCTGGTACACAGCCAGATACCACCACTGTACTGTAGTTCCATAAACCACTTAAGCAAGTATAAGCACTGTACTTACTCTTCCTTCTTATGAGCCAAACCACATATTTCTGCGACTGCATGGTGAGTTCAGTATGGCAAAAAACTGGGGGTGGGAGCAAAATCAGTTTTCTGCCAGATGAGGTCCTTGAACAGCTGCATAAATGCTTTCTGCTGGCACTAAACAGCATAGTGGTGATGGGTGGGGGAGAGGACTGCCCATTTTAGTGTAAGAAATAGCAGTAGTGGTTTAATACCTTGACCCGTTTGAAACTGTGGCATTATGCAAAACATCACAGCTACAACATAAATGAGGCTAGTAAGGTTATGAGTAGAGTGAGGAAAAAGCATGGCTGGCAGTAAGTGTGACTTGCTAAACTGAGGGCAGGAAAAAAAAAAAAGGAAAAGAAGTTTGGAGCTCTAGCAAAGTACCTATTTATGGGGTCTAACATCCCTTCTAACTAACACCAATAATCTCTGCAGAGGACTGGTAGAGATGGACACACTGTCCACTAAACTGTATGCACATGCAAGAAATTCACATCTCTCATATTCATTGTGGCTGTGTGTGAATATTATTGCCAGTAACCACAACTGAACCTGGAGAACACCAATAACACTCTCTGAGTGCATCCTGACAAAGCAGACAAGGAGGAAATGGCCCTTAAATACCCACCACACCTCTTCTTAGGATAATATACTGATGGTTGTCAGTGGAAGGAAAGGCAGTAAATCAAGCCAAGGCAGAGAGAGCCCACTCCCACCTTGTGGAGCCCCATGAATCCAGGATGTCTATCAACTCTGGATGCCGCATATGGGGTTTTATAAGTGTGAATCAAACAGACTGCTGGTTCGGGGACACCAATGTCAAATCCCTACAACCATACAGTAGGACTGCTTTTTGTATTCACAGGGCTTGCAGACTTCCACTTTCAGACCTGTGCTGAAAGCCTGACCATCAGTCTTCCCCAGCAAACCCTCACTTTACCATATCACTAAATGAAGTGGCACTACACAAGGGGAAAGGTACATCCACATACAATCACCTCAAGTAAACAATCTCCACAGAAAGGCAAAATAGGCAAGCCAGCCTGCACGCTGGCAGTCATGAGGAGTCTGCGGTTCCCAGAAACACCGAGGGATCCCCGGGGGCTGAGCTGCCTGCACTGCCAAGCAGGCAAGAGATCAGGCTGCTCAGCTGCCGGGGAGCTGTCTGAGCAGTCACACCAGCTAGGTGCTGCCACAAGGGGCACATCCGCTGAGCACCACAATAAGGGTGTCTGTAGTTAGTGAAAAATACACTGGTGGAACAGCGCTGGCCTAGTAAATAAACCCTATGCCCTAAAGCAAAGCAAACAAAATTATCAGTCATTTTGTAATATCAAATGCTGGGGAGGAACTATTGCAATAACAAAACACAACAGTTGTTACCAATTACCTCAGTGAAAGTAATACTGATCTATCATTTTAATGGAAAAAACTTGTAACATTAAGCACACATCAGGGTGTGTTCAGATTTTCAAACATTCAAATAATATTCACCAGCAAGAAATGAACCAAGAATTTTAAAAAAAAAAAAAAAAAAAAGATGACTAAGCATGCTGCAGTTTCTAGGGCTCAAGTTAATTAAAGAATTTATGTGATTATTTGGAATTTTAATTTCAAACAGTTGGAGCCTTTCTTCTTTTAACATCACTGCTCTTGAAGTGAAACATATAACATCTTTCTCAAAGTTCAATAGAAGTACATACCTGTTCTGATTTGCCCTTGACTGCACATTTAGTCCTTTTATCTTCTGTGACCTTCCAGTGTAACTAAGTGAAAAAACAAGCAAAAAAAAGGCACATTCAAAGCACTTTAATTCAATGCAAGGTCTGAAAATCTTGCAGTAAAATACAAAAAAGGCAATCATAAGACTACTTGCAGTAAATGCAAGTCATTTTGCTAGCAGCTTTCAAAGGTTCAAAGCCATTCTTTCCTGGGGAGGTGACACTTCCAAATGCACGTGCCTTAAAGCAGGACTAAACCACTGCTATTATCTTTTGGGTTCATCATGATGTTTCCCCTCAAATTGCTTAATTAAGTTCCATTACCATATGCATTAGGGAAATGCAACTGTAAGTACTTCTCAATTTTAAGTACTTCTCAATTTCATTCACACTTGAATGAAAAACATTTCAGGGCGGGGGTGAGGGAATTAAAGAAAACTTATTGGACCAATTTACACTATACAGAGAAGTACAACTTTGACAGTTACATGCACTCATAAAACAAGTTTTGTATGCTGGTGAAATTGCCCACCACCACCAGTGAACATTTTGCTCAGATTAAAAATCATATAAACATCTTCCAAACATCCTGGGTGGGACTCTATGCTGCATCTCTAAGTGTCAGCCTGCACTGCTGATGGGATGAGAAGCAGGAGCCCAGGAAGAACTGGAAGAAATACAGTGTTAGCAGACTTCTGTATGGGCTAATCTACTTTGAGAAACCAGCGTCAGCCTATCCATAATACTTCTCTGAGCAAGCTGGATCAGACCTGTCTGCACCACTGCTTGCTGTGCAGACGCCCCCAGAGACACAAAACAGAAGCTGAAATCAAAAGCACAGGGCCTTCATTTCGTTTGAAGCACGTCTCCAGCCTGCCACTCCTGAGCAAGCTCCAGCTTTCCTTCCCATTCAGATTAACAGGAGATGGCCCACTCCTGATAATAAAAATGTGTAAGAACCACCATTACAGATGATACCCAAAGTCCCTCCAGTCCAGCATCCTGTCCCCAAGAAGAAAATACCTAAGGAGACCTTTAACTACTTGTTTATACCCAACTTCTCCTTTCTTCCTCTCATCTGATGGCATGTTTTACTCTATAGTATCTTCCAGAAATGACACAGGAGCAGCCCACACAAAGTATTTTTTCTTTTAGGTACCTACCACCTAAAGTGCCATGCTACTGATATCAGGAAATGAAGGCAACTTTGGAATATGATTTTTACATGGAGGATCATGTATTAAAATGCATACCTCATGCTGTTTTTCAGCAATATTCACTGCGTTTAATGCAAAGATCACTTCTCTGGCTCCTACATATAGAACATCTTTGTCTTCACTTAACAGGAAGGTTGAATAGTTTGACACTTCTGATTCATGAAAATGTATTAGCTGGACCTCTGTTGAAATGAGAGAAAAATAGCACCACGTGAAGAAACACAATCACTTAGGGTCAAGTTTATGGGTCATTTTTCTAGGTTGTCTAACAGCTGTTGTGTATCTTGAAAACAACAAAGGTTAGTTCGGACAACCCATGTAACAGATGAGAGACCACTCAGAAGCTTGGTTCAGCAGAAACAGCAGCTCCCATCATTAACGTCAAAATCACTGGTCCCTGCTCTCTTGTCCAATTTCAAATGCCTAAATAACTCCTGTTGTAGTGATCCCCATAACTCACATCTTTTTTCCTTTTTTTCTACCTGTTATTTCCCTTTTTTCTAACGTTCCATTTTACACATCCACTGTCAGGTCCTTTCTCACCTTCTCCTTTCCACGTACCCACCTACTATGGAAAAATCAGTTCAGCCACCATGTCCCTTGCAACTGCCCCAAACAAATCTCAAAAAATCCTGCACCTTAAGAGATGACACTTCAGCGTATTACCATAGCAGAAAGAAGACAAGCTAAAAAAGAACCATTTACAGAGGGTCAATAAGCTGATTTTGAAGTGGAGACCAGAGATGAAAAGCACATGATAGAAAGAAATAACATGAGGGAAAATCAAGATGAAAAGGAAGAACATGAGCGAAAGAGGGAGACACGGAGGTAAAGCAGTGGAATGAGGAAGCATGCAGAGTGGAACACAATGGCATGGAGAAAGATGACACAAAATGACTAACATACAAGAATATTTTTTCTGCATATACAACCATAATGGAAAAATGACTGAAAGCTTGGGAGACCATATTTGTGTGAAAGACTACCACAAGATCGATTAAGCGTGGCTTTTTAAGATACAGGCAGAAAACAATGTATTATTGCTCCCAGTTCTAACATTAGAAATTGCACATTTTCAACTATAATACTCTGGAAACATTAATTTTAAACTAGATTCTCAAGGATGTAATTTTAAAATCTTTTACTTGGCAGGAAAATTTTCCCCAAATGGATGAACTAGTTCATACAACTCCACATGTTCATTCCTCCACTGAACTAAATTCCCCCTCCTATTCAAAGTAGGCTTCCCAGATTTAAATGCAATAATCTTCAGCAGACAGAGACAGGGAGAAATAGCAGGAATGAAAAGAAATTCCATTTATTATGAGTATTTTGGATGTGGGTCTGCAGTCCATTACCACAATACCATTAAACAGCAACTTGCTAAATTTTAACTATTATACAAGATAGGAGCAACAAGGAGTCTAAGCAGGAACTACAAGCCTTGTGTAGATCATTCTTTCCGAAAAGCTACATCAGCAACTCACTAATTGCTATACCAATGAACAGGAAAAACACCTCCTACAGTCATCTCAAATCAGTTTATTGTTACTACATTCTTAATCTCCATCTGTCTTTTCCTACACTAGGACTGCTCAGTATTTAACATCCTTATTTAAGGCTGCTTCTTCCTACTGCCCATATACTTGTTTGATTTTGTTTGGTACAGCACACTTGGTAAATAATTGTTGCTAACTAACTAGTAGTAAAGGAGGGCCCAAACACAAAACCTTGTAAAACCCAAAGCATCCATGCCCCATGGTGGTGGGGGGAGGGGGGGGGTGTGTGTGTATATATTCACAAACAGCAGCAAATAACTACTCTTTAGTCCTTGTTCCCTATTACTCCTCTTTGCATCACATTTGCTGACTTTTGCTAATTATATCGGGAGATTGTGATTATTTGCTGCAGTTTCAAACACAGGGAAAGTGGTGTTCTGGGAAAGATTTTTTCAACCACAGACACCATGTAATGCTGTAAGAAGAGGGCCAAATGCTTATCTTTCCTTCACCTGGTGATTTATTTAGTGCACAGGATGGCTTAGTGTCAAAATACATCTCAGTCTGAAAAAGCATACAAAAGATTATTAGCTGGAGAGGTGCATTTTGCTAATATGTTCAGACTCAAAATAAAAATAATTTGTTTAAAACAAAATACATGTATTGGGTTCTTCTCTTGAAGCAAGCTTCAGCTGCAAGATCCTTCAGCTGAGAAAGCCAAATTCAAAATTCCAACTTTAAAAAGCTGTGTTTTCAGAACTGGTTGAAGGATCTGAAATCAGTTAACCCAGCTGTCTGAGTCACTTTCGAATAGCCTGGTCTTAAGCACTTCATAAGCTGAGCAAAGCCAGCAACACCTGACCAAACTCACAGCAAGTAGGCTGGAAGAATATACAGTCTCAACGGGTTTCAGATCCCACAGAAACCATGAGGTTGTGGCAGTGTCCCATATTACACTACTTAAGTTTCTCTTCTTACCTCTGTGTTCCCAAGTGATCCTTGGTACTGGGCCAAATGCTACTGTCACTTTCAGTAACAAACCCCAAACTGCATAAAAAGCACACAGAGCCATCTTCAGTGTCCTTGCTCTTCAGGGCTCCTTGGATAACTGCAGCAGTTAGCTTTTCTTCAGCAGAAGAAATGCAAATCCCAGGGAGTATTAGAGACCAGGCATTTCAGACCTTGAGAACAGTGCAACAAGGCAGGCTGGAACAACTGTACAAGTACGTGCTTTTCAGCAGATCACTTCTTCAAGGGAATGCACATTTTCCAGGATGCTGCATACAGAGACTGCCCACACTCTCCACAGGCTGCAGAGCTGCTGAGAAGTGCAACTGAGCGCATTCTTCTGTTTCGTTGCAGAAATAAATGACGCTGTGTAAAGAGGAGGGGAGCAAGAAGTAGAAAAGAAAGCAAACCAAGTACTGCCAAAAATAGCATATCATATGTACTGATCTTACAATGCTTCTACAGCTGTCTGCACAGCTTCATTTGGATAAAGAGTACATTAATTGGTGAAAATACAATTCTTAAAAACCAGCGGCACATTACATGGCAAATAGGCAATAACTGAAAGCAATCATTTTAATCTAGAATGCCACATATAAATATTTTGAATTGTCATTTACGTTTAATGCACAAACTTTGACTATAGTTTACATATTTTCTTACTTTTAATAGTGAGTTGAAGAAAATCCCACCTCTCTGATAAATGAGAAAGATAACAAAAATCACTATGCCTAAGTTCAGAGAGCAGAGGACGTGAGAAGTGCTACATTAATCTTAAGCATCGGTTACACAAGCCTGCTGCACCTCCCATCCTTGGGATCTTACAAACAGAAGTGTCATTTTTAGCAAAGTCTTTTCATGCTACTAACGCACTCAAGATGTGCAGGGGTAGAAAGAAATACAGCTACAGAAACAAAGAGTGAAAGCACTGCACACAAAAATAAAGGGAGAAAACGCTTAAATACTAAAACAATAGATAGTCCTATGAAAGTCACTCTGTCTCTGAGCCACCCATTACTCTTCAGGTCCAGAAAGGGCTCTGTCCCCAGCAATCAACAAAACCATTCACTGCTTTCTACACCATCTTCGACAAGTCTCCACTGCTCCCATTTTCCTACAACCACTCCTAGGTCAAGACTCATTTAAGTATTTACCAGGAGAAGCAAGTGCATTTATCAATGACTAGATTACTGCATATGGATAAATTGAGGGCTCTACAGTCAAGGGGGAGGGGAGTGTAAGAAAAGTACGTTGTCCATTGCAGCAGGGCACAGAAGGTGCTAGATTTACACCATGCCATAGCCTGAGACACTAGTGTGACCCTACTAAGAAACATGCCACAATACTTTCTTGAGAAGGACAGAAATAAAAAACTAAGGCAAAGCTGCAGCCAGAACGTCTCTAATGACAAGTGTGATGCTGATAGCCTCTTTGGGAGGGAGAGGCCCCGGGTTTAAGCAGGCAAAGGCAAGGAACCACTGGGAAGTACAGCCAGCAGATCCGCTATGAACACAGAAGTAACGGGGTTGAATAGAAGATGGACAAAGACATCAGAAGCTTTTACACCTGCTTTACTAAATGATCACAGGCAAGGTTAAAAAAAGTTAAAAACTTTTATTCCTACAAATCTTTTGTCTACTAAGAAAAAACCCTCACAAAACCACAACGTCCTGAAATTGTGACTTAAATAATTTTTTTTTTTTTTTTTTTTTTTTTTTTTTTTTTTAGTTTTGGTAAGCACTTTGGATCAGATCCAACTGTTTGTAATGGATCATATAAATCATTTTGGTTTTTAAGGCATCATATTTTCACAGTTAAGCTTACTAGGCTTGTTTGCCTGTCTTGCAGCCTTCCTGTTTATCATCATGTATAAGCATTTTGCTCTCCAACACGTTAAAAAGTGCCCACTCAGAGTTGCAACGTATCACACAAATGCATTCTGAGGCAAACAGCTTTACAGAGAGTGAACAGTAGTTCAATGATTAAGTGCAAGGCAGTTTAGAAATGTTATTTTAATGGAAATGCAAGGGGGAGAACAGCAGTTTGAGTAAAGATATTTGAGCCATTATTTCTACATAGTGCTAATTTATTTTTTTTCATGCCACCTTTTTTTACTGAAAAGACTCCACATAATAATCAATTCCCCATTAACTCTTGATTTTTTTTAAAAAGAGACAGCCAGAATATCATTATTCAGTACTAGTCCCAGCAATAAGCAATTATTTATGTACAATACCATGCAGTAGAAATGTCTCCAGAGAAAACTTCTGAAGTCCTCTTAATTTTCTGGACTTTAAAACAGGATTAGCAAATCTATGCCCTTGTAAAGGAAAATCCTGAATCTCCCTACAGCCATGGTTACACTCCTAGCCTAGCTCACCTACCTCAGAAAATGCAAAATGACAACAAAATCTGAAACAAATTACACTACCTCCTGAAGACGACAAAAGGTCTGGTTGGGTTAGTTAGTGCCTGCTTTGCTGTGTGCAATTCTCTGGACACACAAAGCAGAAATCTGTCATTTCATTCCCACTGTATGGGTTTATACCTATATATAGGTATACAGACAGGCCCTTTTTCACATTAGTAAGTTTGACTTGTGGGACATTATTTGTTGATCTAAGGTAAAATTCTGCATGCTAAAAAAGGGAGTGAGACAGACTACAGTGAACATTATGTGCCCAATAGTGCAAGATCCACTTTGTTCTCATTCCTGTAAGTTTAAATAGAGATGAAAATGCACTCGGGACCTCATCCTTTAATTTAGCCTTCAATTTAATTACACCCCTCCTCCTCCCCGCCCCATGCTCAAAATTATCTGGAATAACTCCCTCACTGACATCCACTGGAAGTCATCCATAATCTAATATGAACCTGGTTTTATATAACACAAGGGGTAGAAGGAAAAAAAAACAACAACAAAAAAGGCCCAGACAATGGCCTAATTTTCCAAATCAGCTCAGTTCCATCGCTGTTCACCGACTTTGATTAGATTTGAGTGCTTTGCCTTCTGAAATGTTAGGTCTCCTAATGCTTTAGGTTTTACTCCTAAAAATGAACCACAATTTGCTTGAAAATATGAACCTTTAAGAAGTAAAGCAGATAGAAACTTGAAATGATTGATTACATAACTAAACTCTAATTAAAGTGACCACAGGTCTACTCTTCTGCTCTCTAAAACTGCTAGAAATTTTGTGAGGTAAATTTAAATGAGTAATTTTAATTTACGCAGTCTGCTGATGATTATTTTAAATCAATGTATAATGCTGAACTGGAGCAAAATAATACGCACACTACTTGCATATGCAAGTTTTCCATAATGCTTGTATTTATGGTGACCAAAACCAGGGCAACTATAGAAGAAGAAACAACCAACAGAGCTCCTGTCAGTTTGGCAGAGCACAGCTGGAAGTTCAGAGCTGTGAACATTCCCACTGACACGCACAGTTTTAGTGTACAGGCAGAGAAACGGGAAGAGACAAGTCTCTGCTCTCCCAAAGGACAGAAAATCAAAACTGTTAGAAAAATTTCAAGCTGCCTAAGTGTGAATAGGGAATACTAGCACAAATTATGAAAGCAGGGCATTGCAATGGCATATCTTGACTGTTACCCAGATCCAGAAACATCTGGCTCTCACATTACCTGTGTCAGTGGGCATCAAAGAAACAGTGCTCCAGTCCACCTTCTAAAAAAATGCAGAATGCTAGCCCTGCAATGGGAGAAGCTGAAAAACCAACAATGGGAAGAAGATTGCCATCCTTCTGATCCTCTAAGACACAGAGGCAAAGGAAGCACAAAGGTTCTTATGAACATAAAATTTCATCTTTCACAATGTCAATTCAGCAACCCTTAACAGTACAAAAAAATTTTTTTTTATATAACTAATAAAACGCAACATCAAAAACCCAGAGGTCAGTGTCTTCTTCCCCAGTCAGCATAGTAAAGCTGAATTCAAGTGTGCATCTTGTACACACAATACTTGCACAGGCTATCTAAATTCTGGAATTTCAAAGTTAGGAAATGCCCAATTTTGCAACCCTGGTTTTGAAATAAATTTTTTTTCTAATAAATACTTAGTTGCATTGTGCAACTTCTGAATTCTGCTCAGTATTACACAAATTGCTAAATGTATCTATCTATCTTCTCTATGAAGGTTTAAACCATATGAGAATTTACTGACACACACACACAGCAGTCAGCATTATGGCTAGGACCTTGCGATTCCCAAGAAATGATCATTAGCATCACAAAGTATCTAGCCTCTCCCTGCGGAAAGCCAAACAGGCACTGGCCCTCCTGGCCTAATCCTGTCACTCTTTTCATGACTCCCCAAGCACACCAAGTGTCCACATTGTTTTCCTCCCATTTTGTACTGCACTTTATTCTCCTCCTGGGGGTTATTTTTTCTTGCTATCCCCCACCTACTCTGTGCTTATGCTCCCATCCGTGGTATTGCCACCTCCTCCTCCCCAACACAAGCAGTGCACAACTACATGACCACAGGTCATGCAAGCCCTGGTGAGTCTGCCAGACTAACAACCACCTTCCCTTGGGCTAGAAGGAAGACCTTCTAACATATATACTTCCCTATCACTCCATGAAATCACTTTCACACCACTTGCTGTCCAGGCACAGCAGATGAGGGCCTCACAGTAAGCAATAACTGATGGCAAGGCACCCTCCTTTTCTGCCACAAGGAGCAAAAAAACATGGCAGGTTTCCCAGGCAGCCTACTCTGGTATTTTTAGATTTAAAAAAAAAAAAAAAAAAGGCATTTGGAAAACTTCTAAGTTACTATGATGAGGGATATGAAGCTCAATATGCGGAGACAGGCAAATTTACAAGCAATTTGCTTCCTCCAGCAGAAAAGGGGTGGGTTAAAGGATTCATCTGTCGGAGGGCATAAATTGCTATTTCTCCCAAAATAACTTTCTTCAAAGGCTTTTGAAAGCTTTAACAGAATACAGACCTGCTTCAGTGTTTACTGATGCCTATTTGATAACAAAGATTTTAAGGCTTCATACATTAAAAAAAAAAACACCACAGAACTCCAACTGTGAGATTTTGCTTAAACCTGATTTTTTTCAATTTGCCCAAAGTTTTGTTTCCAAAAATAGAAGTTAGCAATGCTTGTATTCTAAGTAATCAGAATTACACAGTAAGAAGTATACAGCTTACCTCTGACAGCTGAGTTTTATTTACGTAGTTCATTTATTTTAGACCAGTGAGGACAGGCTAGATATATCCTTTGCTTTAGTTCTCACCCTTTCAAAACCTCAAGCTCAGTGCCATTTTTAGACCATCTCATGAAAAACATCATTTTTACAACCTTGTTCTTATTATACAATATGTATGGACTAATTTTCTGCTGAGGCAGAAACTAACTAGCAGACTAGTAGCCCTTTATGACTAACATACATGTAAAGCATGGGATTATTTACATTTCAAACTGTAACCAAAATACTTTGTAGTTGCTAGGTGCTTACAAATTAGATGAAGCTTTTTAGGATAATTTGATGTGGTCTTTACCTCCACCAGAGAGCTTGCTGGAGGAGGTGCACTAGTGCTAGAAGACGATAAAAAGTCTGAGGAAATTGAAATTCCCAGTTTTAGGCTGAAACCTTATGTGAAGACCGAAATTCAATATTTTCCTAATTCTGCATGATAAATATGTCATCAAGTAGTGCTTAGGAAAGTAATGCTTGAGCTTAAAGCAGAGAATATTTATAATCTTCTGTGGAATACTTGAAGAAATCCTTTTATTTTTAAACTCACATTCCTGTTTCATTTACTACTATGCACTTTTGGGGTGGGGGCAAAAATTACAAGATGACAAAATATTATGTCCCCGCCCCCCCCCCCAAATCAAAAGATTACAAGATGACAAATAGAAGATTAAAATTCTTATTTTTCAGATTATTGGGGGTGGATTGTTAGAAATATCATGTTAGCCTTCAATTCCAAAGAGCAACAGGAAAGAGTAAATGGGTTTGCTTCTGCTTGCTTTGTCTTTCTTTAACAAAAAGAAAGCGAACTCTGGCCTTGGACGAGTCAACTTCTGAGCTCTCAGAGCTTGTAGGCACTGTTGTGGGTCCTCAGCCTGGCTGAACAGAAATTATTAACATAAAACTACATGGATGATCAGTGGGACTCAACCACAGCTGCAGTACCAGTACCTTCTGCTAACTTGAATGTTGAGCTATCCCAAATCCAGTATTCAAGAGCTGCCCAGGGGACAGATGTTTCACAATCCTTTTCTGCCTCACTGGGTTCTCCCAGATATTGAACCTGGGCTGTGACAGTGTCAGTGCTGCAGTAGTAACTGTTCAAATGACCAATAAATAAAGTCCCTGAAATTCCAAGTCCATCTTCCCCTACCTCTTAAACATACTCTCACAATAAAAAAATATTGCTCAGCTTCTTCCTCATTTCTTCTCTGGCTCATAGGACTGAGTCAGTAATCAAAGTTACTTCAAGATGCCTACTGCCAACTAACAGCACTCACGAAAGTACCTCCGTGCCTAAATTAACAGGCATGTATGCTCTTAAAAAAAAACTATCCTAGGTGCCCTGCAATACTTTTGAAGATCCAAACACCTCTGAAAGCAACCCCAGCACACCCTCACACACATAAACTGTGTAACACAGGAGAGCTGCAATCCTGAACAGGACCTTTCAGTGGTAACTAAAGCACAGGTAAACATCCGGTATGTTCTGAGTGGAAAAAAGTTCCTTTTCTGATGTTTCTTGAGAAGTATTCTTGTCTTGAAGCAAAAGAAAAGTAATAAATTGAGCTTATCATTAAATCTTTATTTTATGTTTTTCCATATGAATTAAGTCCCTAGTGTTCCTGCAGCATATTTATTTGTTCTACTAACAAAGACACCTGTAATACAGCCACCACGAATCCACCACAGACCCCTTGCTGCAGAGGGTGGTGGGGGTGGTGGTACACCTAGTTTCATTGTACGTACCTGCCGCCCCTTGGAGCCTCCCACGCACCCCTGGAGCTGGGGAGCTGTCAGAAACACGTCCTTTCTGCAAAGAGATAAGAAACAGGGTTTGACATCATTACCACATAAACCCAAAGGGCAAGTTTTGATATGGGAATTATAATAAATCCTCCCACAGAAGTTTGGCTTTTATTTCCCAGATTACCAGGGCAGACCATTTCTGACAGAAACCAGAACCAATACATTTGCATCCAATAAGCCAAGATCCTGATGCACCACTTAACGCAAAAAACTATCAAGCCGTCCTGATAAAAAGCATGCACACCAGCCCTTTTCAAACTCAATTCATTCCCTCTATTCCAAGCCAGCCGGCAACTACTCAGTATAAAATTATTCAGCATTTGCATTAGAGTAGCAGTTATTGATCCTGGTAAGAGTCTGGGACCCCTCTTATGCTGATACAAGACGTACAAAGAAAGCTCAGAAAGGTCAGATACCAGCCAGCCCCACAAATTATCTTTACTAAATTAATATAGAGCACTTCCACCACTCTCCTGCGTTACTGAATGACTGCATTATGCACAAGCTTAGAACAAGAATATCTGCATGAGGTTTCATTGTAAATATCCATTCATATTTATTTTGGTGTAATCAAAAGAGGACACCAATCACAATGGGGTAGATGTATTTATCCCAACACTATTCTAGGTAACATACTTCTAAATATGCAGACTTATAATACTGTTACATCAGCTTGTATTTAGCATATATACTTCAAACTGTTCACTCAACTGCTTTCAGAAGGGTGTGGGCTACCTGAAGGGATAGTGTCTTTTAAATGCAAGTCACCATGGGTCTGAGCTGGATTTCAGTAAGTCAACAGTAAGAGTGTTCCCACAGATCCAAATGGAAAGAGGGTACACCTAAAAAAAAAAAAATCTCCACTGCACATCTTAAGACTTCATTCTTGATCCAGAAGATTATCATGAAAGGCTCACAAGACAGAAGGCCCCAAAAGAAACAGGCCAGACAAAATGAAGAGAAACAGATCAATATTGCATGTCTGCACAGAAAGCAAGAGCCTATACAGTTTTTTTCCAAAGGCACAACGTACAGTGCATGTTTTGTGGCTGCCAGTATGGTAGCAGGTATCAAACAGGTACATTACACCCACTTTTGCCTACAAAAAAAAATCTTTTCATAATCTTTTGGATCTTCTCCATTATACATAGGGGAATCTACTCTGACTCTCCCCACAATGCCTTTCAACAAGACACCCCATGGAAATCCGTTGCCCATCTATGCTATTATCCACTGGGTATTTTTCACAAGCCCTAGCAGGATATAACTGACTTATTTTTGCTGTAAAAAAAAAAAAAAAAAAATCTACCTTTCATTCTGCTGGAGAAAACAGAGCAGGCAAACTGTGAATCATCCAACCAATTATGAAGCTCTCCATGAACCAGCTTACACCAGTCATCTCTGTGGTTGTATCTACTCAATATTTAAGTGGAGAGTTAAAAATTTACACAAATTGCTGCTTGCCACAAGAGGCCATTGATCGCCACAGTCACTATCGCTAACTGGAGTTTTCAGATCCCAGTGTGCTTCCTTACGGCTTACTGCTTGCAGAGCAAAGGTATAATCATCCACTTTAGTTGTAGGTACCTTAAGGGGAAAAGAAAATTCTCTTCTGCCTCTGCTGAGAAAGGACTTCTAGCAGCCTATGGCTTGTACAAGAACTTTCATTATAACTAAGCACTTGCATCTAAATAAACCGCTAGAGTAGGGTCCAACTGCCCACAAAAACTGTTGCAGCATATTAGCTGACCTGCAGACTTCACTAGCTCTAGAAACAGCCTGTCATGGAGATTTCCCTGTCTTCACAAGCGGCTCCAGGTTTCTGAGCTAGGGTCTGAGGCCACTGGGGACCCAAAAGCCAGACAGGCAGGTGGCTGGAGCCCAGGCCAGTTCTCCACCAGCGCCTGGATCTCTGCAGAGCAGGGGAGAGGCAGAAGAGCTGCAAGGACTTTGAAGTTGTGGCACGTCAGCTCAAGAACTCGGCTCCCAAGAACAGTGCATCCCTCCTCAGTCTGCTTCTTGGGAATGGGCCGCTAACCATTGGTGTTTCTGGCAGAGAAGCCCACAGACATGGGGCTGGGTGTGAGGGCGGCTGGGCTCAGGTGAAGGGTGGTTTGCAAGTAGTGGCTGATTCTTCTCCTTTGATCATGCCGCTCCTGGCTGCCTGTCTGGACAACACCTGTAGTCACGCTACGCACATGAGTAACAACTCATAGCTTGCCAAAAGCTATGACATAATTAAACCCTTTAATCCAACCAGGAGTTGAGTATGAAATTAACATCCGTGTAAGCACTGCAGGTTTGCAGGCACCCTTCAGGTCCTCTTGTTTGACCCAAGCCTCCCAGGTGATCCTTTAAAGTGGGCACTGCCGGAGCTCCCTAACAAACATTATATGTTGTCGGGTTTTAAGAGGGATAACCATATTTCAGTGTAAACTTAAGGGAAAAAAAACCCTGTTTCTTCTGGTAACAATTACTTAAGCTTGGGGGGGAGGGTACAGGAACAACAAAAAATTACACCACAAAAGCTCATTATTTTGACAACTGTGACTAAGTCCTCAAAGATTAAAGAAAACACCTACTGGATTATAAATAAAAGACAGCCTGGAATATATTATGTAGAATAACATGATAGTCACCTTAAGGAAATTTTTCATAAAAGAGCCACAATCCTTCATATATGTGTGTTTGCATATATTTAATTTACTTGAGGACTTTCTTCTGATCTGTCAAATTCAAAAGCACATAAATCTATTACAAGGTACTTCTGGCTGTCACAGCCCACTTGTATTTAAAAAAAAACCAACCAACCCCCCCCCCCCCCCCCCATATAACTTGTACTATTTCCTTCTACATATCAATTACCATCCAGATCAGAAACATTTCTTTTAATTCTCTATTCAAGCATATGCCTCCTGTAACCAGGTCCTAGGGATTCTAAATAAGGAGGAGAAAGAAAACACAGAAGAATACTAGCTTATAAGCGAATTTTCATTACTCAGAGAAGTCTTTGGGAGACCATGAAGGCAAATTTTCAGTTAGAGAACGTAGTATTACAGCACTATTCACCAACCTTACCGAAATACAATTTCCAGATCAATACCTTGATGATTGCAACTAGAGGTATATTTGCTACCCATATCTGAAGTCAGCCACAACCTCTATGTGCTAACTTTTTTAGAAAAACTATTTTAAATGCTTGTACAGAAGCCACAGGTAAAGCCAACATATAGCTATGAATAACTAAGGCTGCACACACTTCCCACAGACAGCACACTAAAAACATTCCTGTGAATGCTATGAGTGTTTTTTTCCACAGCTTCCACCCTCTCTCAGTGGGACTGGTGATGATACCCGCTAATCACCTGTGCAAGACACTGTGGGGAATAAAGTCAAGTAACAAATACACTACAGGATTTACAGAGCAAAGCCGCAAATGTTTTTCCCCTTTCCCACCTGTGAAGCTTCACTTCTCATAAAAACATCTTTATTTCACAGAACCATTTACTGGCCCATCAACATCCCCCAACTTTTTCTAAACGTTATGTTAAAGGAAAGATAGGTTTGCCTCAGGCCTGACTTCATGTGCATCAGCTTTAACCTGCAGCAGAGCCTGTGCTAAACCAGGTTTTGGAGCAACAAAGCAGAAAAGCCCTCTTCGGTCTCAAACAGTCATTTTAATTTAGCCCAAACTGGACTGGGATCTTCAGCTTTCAATTCCACTGTCACCCTGACACTCCTCATATCTCAGTTACAATATTATGCAAATATTAACAAAAGATTATTTTAATAAAATTTTAATCAAAAACATGGTAGTTGTTCTGACTCAAATTCCAATAAAGACAGAGGGCACCAGCACTACAACTGTGTAAGACCAAGAGCCACAGAGCACTAGAGAAAGAAAATGAGGATGCACAACTGTAGAAAGAAAATAGGAAATACCAGTACTTCGGCTTCAGGTTGAACTTTTTAAACCACCACTTTAGGGACATGTAAAATTTATATGTACTCGCAACAGGGTGCATTTGCTTAGGGAAGCAAATGTTCTTTCAGAGGCAGCATTAGAATATTTTATGTGGTCAACAAACAACAGTCTTTGAAGAGCAGAGGTCACTGGGAGCATCCCCACATTCAACACATTTTTACCTCAACAAGGTCAGTATGAAGGAGACAATTACCTCTTCTCTCACCATACAAGCATCATCCCTTATTATCCTACAAGGTCTCCTTCTCCTATCACAAAAGGAGTAATCCAGAAAATTATTTGCTGGTGCTAAAACCTGGCAAGAAGAAACAGCAGAGGAGCCTCCAAATCTTACTCTAAGTATTCAAAGAAAAATAACAGAAAACAAAGTTTAAATTCTGCCTGTATTTTTGGCTAATGTTCTTTAACAGAATGAATGAAGCACACTACAAGAAAATCAAGAGGTTAAGAAAAAAAAAACCAACCAAAAAAAGCCCAAACCCAAAAACCACACCAACAACCAGGAATTCTGTACTACAAGCTTTGCTTCACAGATGCGTCTTCCCCAAAAGACTATCAGCTGCCAATTATGTGGAAACACCTCGTAATATTAAAAAGAGAAGTGAATGAATGTCATGTGTTTCCATATTCACTATGACAATACAGCAACCCAGAAAAACTAAAGATAAAATCAACATGCTGTATTATACCAACTAACTTAAGAGCTTAGATCACCTTTTGTCACTTTCACATAACACCTTTTGTTGCTTTTCAATGAATTGCACTTACCACTGTTTACAGGTGATAGTCTAAATATATTCAAGAGAATTATCTGAACTTGAGATTACAAAACAGCCAGGTGTTACTTCACAGTGTTCTGTATTTAGCATTTCTCAATGTTGTCTGGACATTTCTCTTTCTCTCTTGCCTTGAGAAATGCATGGCCTCTTCCAAAAAATGCAGGCAATAAGAAGACATGGAAGCGAGTCTTTAAGGCATAAAGAACAGAGTATTTTACCATCATGACAGCGTAGAAAAACCCTGTTATTCAGTAACATATTCAGGCTTTCAAGATAGTGTAACAAATTATGCCAGTTACTGACAGGTGCCAGACCCTGAAGTTTCTTGACTCTCAAAGGACGCAAATACAAAAGCCACCTTGTCCACACAGCAAAGGTTTTCAGTACCAAAACAACCTCAGCCAGTTCGCCCACTGAAAATACCCAGCTTATTAAGTTGTACATACCCATACACACTGTGAACAGCATGCACTGCTCAACGGCACCTACATCAAGAAAGCAAAATGCAAAGACAGCTCTTAAACAACCTTTAAAAGCACATCAGAATCACTGCCCTGTTCTTCTCACCACCACCAACAACAAATTAACATTAGGCAGAGGACAAGGAAAAGGAAGAGTAATTTTCATCTCAGCACATAAGATTAAAAAACAGCACTTCTCCAACCTGCACAGCAAGACATTTTGCAACTTACTAAAGAGAAACCTTGGTAGAGGTTACCGTCCTGAGTGAAGGCTTCTGCGCTGAGAGAACAGGCAACTTCAGTTCAAGGAGCCAGAGAGTCAGCTCCCTGGTTGTGTAAGTCACAGCACAGCCTCCCCGAGGGAGCTGTGCAAGGTTGCTGAAGTAGGGGATTTGAACCAAGTTATTCAAAACAGTGGAGAAATAACAAAAACAAAACTTTGCTGTGTTTGGCTATATGAAATTCAGAAGTTGAACCTTGCAGCGGTATTTACTATTAAAAAACCAATTAAAATTCACAGGTGGAATTTACCCATTTTTTTGTAAAAACAAAACAAAACTGTTCATGTCCAAAAAAAACCCCAAAAAGCTATAAAAAGGGATTTCCTCAAGCTTTACAAATTATGTAAGGACATCTCTGACTTATGAACACAGGTAAAATTTGTTCTGCTTCTGAATATCTTTATCTTACTGATCATGGATTAGAACTCCCTTATCACACACACACCCCTTTAAAATTATCTTCCTCTCTCTCTTGTCCAATTGCACAAAGTCATAACAGAAGGAGAATGTCATTAGACTGGTTAGGGTGATACTTCGTATCATGTTAAAAACATGCCCACTGGACAGCAAAACAAGCAGAACATACTGCAGGAAATTCATACATTCCTGAATCCTCCTGTATCACATTCCCAGTTTAATTTGCGACAAAGAACTACAATATCCAACCGGCAAATGGACCTGCGATAGTAATTTTGAGTTTTCAGTTTTGGATGCAGCAAGGAGATGGCAGCATTTCTGTTCCCAGTGCTTCACCTGTCAGTCCACGGAGCTGCTTCTGCTGCCCACTACATACAACCAGCTTTGCATTTAACATGAATCATGCTGGCTGAACAGTAAAAGCGTGCAATTTTTCCCACATCAGGCATGTACATGTGTTGAAGGTGGTGCAGTAAAGCCCTCTTTTGAAATGCCAGGTTTTTTCTTGATTAATAAAAAAATATATTGTATTTGGACGGCAGCTACTTGAAGAGTCACCATCAAGTGCTGTCAATTCTCTTTCCTAAATACCAAGCTGAAGCCAGTGCCTCCATGCAGGTGGTGGTGTTTTTGTAAGCTGCTTTTTCTGCAGCAAGTTTCAACACTCACGTTTCCATATGAAACAGGGAGACAGGCATTTTGAGTTACACAGCACATCAATTCCTTCGCCCCCATCAACCAGTTGTGGGATGGAAGTTGCACAGGGAACCTTCTCAAACTAAAACCAGTTGAGTTTCTAAATTTATTTCCACTGAGAACCTGTTACAGGTTGAAGATTAACAACAAAAAAGTCCCCACTAAAACTGATAATTTCCCCTCAGGTCATCCCCATATTAATGGAACAAATGTAGAAACATTTTTACCTTTCATTCCCATCCTTAGGTATCTGGCCCTCGGACAAGAAATGTCAAGTTTTATTTTCAGCCACAGCACCAACAGCACCAAGCAGCAACGCAGTTTTCCCTGTACTGACATGAGAAGAGTTTGACATGCTTAGCTCTCACACCTGGCCTATCACCAGGTCACTGCTGTCTTCCCCTTTCCCCTGCAGCATTCCACTTGTAGTACGTGGTAACCCACTCTTCTATCCATACTCTTTTTTAATTACAGCACATTTAGGCTCTATAGGTCCTAGACAGCAACTGTACACTGATAAGGAATTATGCAAACATCTTAGTTTTAAAACACACATCAGAAATGTAGCAGTGTGCCAAGGTGAATGGCTTAAAAATTAACCCCTGGATCCCCAAAACAGGGCTGGAGGAAACAAGCTAGATAACTGCTCTTCCCCCTTACAGTTATGAGGGGTCCAGCCTGCTTACTTAAGTTGTCCTGCCTACCTGCTACCTCTGGCCACTTGTGTCCCCTGGTCTCAATCCATGCCCACATCCCAGCCCACATTTGTGCCTCTGTGCAAACAGTTAGGGGAGTCAACTGATCAACTTCCACGGGTTAAAACCTACTTTGGGCAGGGGGGAAAGGTCACGGTAGTTTAAATCCATCCACAATCCCTCTTTCAGTAGCAGTGCTAGCTTGTGTCAGATGCAATGTATGTGCAACACCTTTGGAGACATGAAGTCTGAGCCTTCCTTGGGGAAAAAAAATGAGTGGGAAGCCCAGTAAGTGCTACACTCACTCTGCATCCTCACAGCCTCACCTCAGGACCAAAATAAGAAAAAGCAAGGAAGAGTTGAGGGATCCTGGCCTGAAAAAGTAAACCCTGAAAGACCGAGTAAGGGCTGTCCAGGATTAGGCCCATGATGGACATGATGCAGTTCTCCCCTCTGATGCTGCACAGCACCCACCAGGTGACCGACCTTTCTGCAGGACTGCTTGCTGGAAGAGATCTTGAAAAGACAGAAGTCAGAACTACCCCAGGGTAGGGCTACATCCCCAATGGTAAACATTGCTCTTTTCCTGCTGCAGCATCATTATGAAAACAATTTACTTTATTCTGCCAGTGATAACAAACTACAGTTCCTTCTCATCAGCTAAACCCTGGCCACAAGGGTGCTACCCTTACATTCACTCGCATATTCAAGATATTCAGCTGCCTCTGAAGGACTGGCAAAGAGCACGCACCATGGGACAACCGCATGTCCCAGCCAACCCCATGCATATCACGATATACCAGGTTTAGGGTCAAAATCCAGACTTCACACCACACTGCAAAGGTCATTTTAAATACTCAAGATCTTGACAGGCGTAATCTCCAATAGCTTGTTTTCTTGGCAAGCACCATGGAAATGCAGTAAAATAGCATGAAAATTTAAGAAATCATAATTTCACCATAACAAAAATACCTAATGCAAACAGCTTCAGTGGCAAGCATTTTAAAACGTTTGGGGTTTTGCTGTGTTTAAGGTTATGCTAGCTCAGAAAAGAGTTTGCCTTTTTTTCCGTGCTAAAACCTCTACAACCCTGGCATTTTTAATGCTGAAAAGTAACACAACCATACTTTTGAAAAAAGCTGCTAGTGCTTTTCACAAGTAGCACGGGCATGGATTTTACTAATCATCATTGGATTATTATACTGTCACTCACTAACCTTTGCTATTTTTTAAACTGTGTACAGCCAGGGGTCTGCACACATCTAAGATATACAAAGAAATTATACATACCAGCAACTACAAGAAAGTTTAACAAGTTTTGTTCTGCACAAACATAGGCGTTTCACTGCAGAATTTGGTTAGCAACAACTCAGTTAGCTATGACTAACTCTGGAGTTTGAAAAAACAACACTGACTGAACTTACACAAATGCAGTGATTTACTATGTGTTGCTACCTCCACTCAACGAGGTTGTAGAGCATCAATCATATCTGCTCCTGCCTCAATACAACCCTTGTATTGATATTAACAATCCAAAGGTCATTTTGACCTTTAGCTAGTAACTGGGTATTGGTTTGTGCCCATATTACTGCTTTCTCTACATTCAAAAACACAGGTGCAGATCTTTCAGTATAAGTGCTTCAGATTTCACATCAAATTATGTGTGAGCATGTCAGGAACGGGATTAACAGAAGCTTTGCTTGCAGAACATTCTCATGAGCATTACTGGGATTTTAACTCCTGCCAAGCCTAAAATGAGCTTTTTCTTATGCCAAATGAAATGTAGCAGAGAGAGTCATTATTACTCTTGATGATTAACTTTCAAGAATCTTGTTTGCACAATCATTAAGGACAGTATGAAAGGGAAAGATAGATGTGAGAGCCGCAGACTACAGAGGTTCTGCCTCAAAGTTTCTTGATAAGACAGGTAATTACTGCAAGTTTCCAACCCTTGAGTGCTAAATTTGAGGGGTTTAGTATTACAGAAAAGAACTGTAAAATTTTATGAAAGCATCAGAGGCAAGACAAGATTTATATGTTTCCTTCAAGGTTTAGGGCTCAACAGTGAAACACAAAGCCTTCCTCAGCAAAGCTGACCTCCACATGCAGCAGCAGTCACCCACGTCTTACCTCAAACCAGAGATCCCAACCCCAGGCCACTCACAGCTTTCATATTTCAAATGTCACAGTGGAAAAATTAGGTTAAGCTCAGCCATATGCAAAAATTAATCCCAGCCTAGAGAGATATGTCAGAGAATTCGATGACAACTAATGTTAATTGTGAACCATTCTGTAGAGGTGCTCAAGCTGTTAGCTGCTTCCCTGTATCCCTTTATAACCTTCTGAGCTGGCAGCTACAGGTATCACATCACCAAAAGATATACAAAGAAAAAGGAGAACAACCTTGAGACAGCTAGATCCTCTTTTCCTGCTGCATGACCAAGAAGAGGCAAAGACAGGACTCAAGAAGATACGGTCATTGTCTATACTCCAAGTGTCATTCTGCATTGCAAAATACCCTTCTCTTCCAAAGCACACTTAACAGAGCAAGAAACAAACCAAAGTCCCTATAGGGCCTGTAAAAACAAATGGGCCATTTCTATTAAAAAAAACCAAAATGATCATTCCATATTAATTCAAGTCAATTAAACTTTTAAGTTCAAAGTTCTCTGTGGATATAGTTATTTCCTAAGTTTAAATTTCAACTGTTACACAGCTCATTTGCTGAAAGTTCGCTGTTTTCCTTCGGTTGATTGGTTGTTTTGGGGGGAGGGGTTGGGGTTTTTTTTGTTTTGTTTTGTTTTTTTGTTTTTTTTAGTAAGGACAGATTTAATACAGTAAACAAAACAATGATTCTTACTAAGCATTAGTTTCCTTCTCACTCTCCCTTGATGCTTCCCCCAGTTTTCTGTCATTGGAATATTAGCTTTAAACTACCGCAAAAGTATGTAACAGCAGAGCAAAACAATGCCCCAGTACTGAAATACGAGCTTAGCTAGGTAATGTTATTTATTTATGAACAGAGGAACGTCTCATATACAGTCTTCTTTCCAGCAAACTATTATTTAGACTTAAGTCTGGAAAATTTTTTCTTAGAAATTGAAAAACACTAATCTTCAAGTTTCCTACAGGATGTGCAGACTTGCATTGGGAATTTAAGTCTACTAACGATCAGCTTGCTTTTCTTAAGTAGCTTTTGCAGATCTCTTAGAAATCATCCATGGTACCCAGGAGTACATAGACTACAAGCTGAATATCGGTACTCCAGATTAACAACCATTTATTAGCTGTTTTGCTACTGCTCTTCCACAATTAAAGACTGAATGACAGTTTTCATTATTTCTGTTGCTAAGAAACCTGTCTCCTGTCAGACTGTTTGCTGATGGTCCTCACTTATTACAGCAGATTTTAAATAGCAAGCTTCATTTAAGCTTCCTTGTTCTTAAAGGCTGCAGACGTATTTCTGCTTGGCAAAAACGCTTATCGTCTTTAACAGATTCGCTGTTCAGTGACATCCAAGAAGCTGCGCTCCGGTTTGCATGCAATGGTCTGAGAAGTCCACCAGGAAGGTCAGCCGACTGCACACCTCAAGGCACAACACAAGCTGCTCCTTATTGATCCCAAAACTTCCATGACTCCTCTCTGAGAAAGCCCAAAACTAACAGTCATTCTGTAGAAAAAACATAGGTAACCGAGCATCTATGCTCGGACAGCTTCTCTATCTTTCTAACACGGTGGGTACCGTGCATTTTACTGTTAGCTCTTTTAAGCCATTGCACTTAAAAAACGTCTGAATAGGTTAAAGTTTTTTAAATTCTAACATGCTTTGAAAGACTGTATCTTCACATACGACATTTAAGTGACACATCCAACGTTTAAGTGACCGCCAATGATTATGCAATTTCACTACAGCTGACCCCTCCCTCAAGACTTCTGGCAAAACACTGTCATGCTGCAGGTAGTCGTGGATGATACGAACTGACATCACTCTTCAGCAGGAAAAAAGCCCTTGCTTACTTATCTTTTTGTTAGCATGAAATGAGGAATTTAAACGTTAACATTTGAAAGTAGTGCTTGAAATTAACCTTCTGCAAGACAACGACATGCTAGTGGAAAGCTAAAAAATTAGATTTATATCACTGCTGTAACGTACGTGAGATGCTTCATCTTGTTGATGTTCACCTAGGTTCACCACATCACTCCTGAAACACAGGGAACCAAACAAGTCCTATCACCTGCAGCTTCTCAGGATATGAAAACAGGTTGCTTCATTTTCCCTACTACAGGATTTTTTACAGGATTTTCTACAGAGGTCCTTCCTGTCTGACATGAGTGAGGCTTCACAGGACACCTCCTGAGAAATCATGTCCTAAAGACAATCTGGTCAGATCCTGGACAAGATGAGCTGCTGACTAACAGTCTCTCAAACCACTCCAGGGGTGATGGGTCTTTCCATCCATGGCCCAGAACTTCTCAATCACATGAATCTCCTGCCCAATGCTTTGCTATGTTTCCAGCTCTCACAGACATGTTAGGTTTAACCTTCCATGACACGTGTCAGTGCAGTTGTCAGTTCCACACCTAAGAAAGAGTGCTTTTAAAAGCCTGGGATCAACTGCTTCACCTCTGAAGGACATGGTAACTGCAAAACCAGGAGAAGGTGACCATGCCTGGGAAAACAGCTGCTCAGCAGAGAGCCCCACCAGCTCCTGTAGTGCACAAAGGCTCCCATGGTGTGCAAAGGCTCCTGGTGAAAGCCAGGCTCAAGAAGCCAAAAGAAGTGTCATGATAGACTCAAGGAAAGGCTTGTCTTGGTAGAGCACAGGAACAACAGTTCAAACACGAAAAATTTTACTTACCAGGAAGACTTAAAAGTCTTCAGCAACTCCAGTAGAAAGAAGGTGAGCGGACAGCCTACTGAGATCCACAGCACTGTAACAAGGATTGTCGTGTCACTTGTAAAAATTACAATTTGCATCTTTCAGTGAAAGTCTGCACCACACAGTTTGCACCACTTTCAGCTTAAACATCTTAATGTTTATGTCACTCACCAGATAGTTTTCTCCTCCATCTAAGCCACTTCATAAGTTTTCATGGGGGAAAACAAGTCTAATACACATTATTTTTCTGGCTCTTTAAGGGGCTGAGAAGTTGGCAGCACAGCCTGCAAGAATCTTCCCGCTGCTCACCATCCTCCTCTGCAAGGATCTCCCAGCCACTTGCCATCCTCCTCCATGTCTCCTGGAGCCATCTCATCCTAGCAGCCACTCCTTCGCCACCACAGGGCTCTTCCAACTGCACTCTATGACCCACGCCTCCCATGGGGCTGTGTCATCATACTTTCAGTACTTACAAGCAAAATCAGAAAACACCATCAACAGAGACATTACAGTCTCAGTCTTATGCATATGAATACAGGCAGGTTTGAAAAAGTGCCTCTTCTCACAGTTTCACCCCATCTGGTCTTTTAACAGCTTGCACATCGAAATCAAGCAGACTAACACTGCACTGCATGCAAAGGTATCCCAGCAGCAACAATCAAATTCTGTCACCATCTTAGAAGAGCAGGTATCATCTACCTTCTTCTCAACTCATCAGTATAACAGACATTAAGGGGAGCGGCTAAAGTGGCAGGGTATCTGCTTCCCAAGGAGCTGTGGCTAAAATGGCATCCTCAGACTTCCCCTGTGCCCTAAATAAACCCATCTCTACACACTTCTGATAAGTGAGACACACAGGTGCAAGCAAGGGCCCCACGCCAGCCCCTACACCGCCTCCCACGCTGCCAGAAGAGCCAAGGGCCAGGTGGGCAACTCTTCCCACTGCTATGCAGGGTCCCATTTCATCATTTTGCCTCCTGGATAGGTGAAAAATTTTAAGACCAACAAGCAACAAGATGCACTGTCTCTCAGACAACAAAGTGCATGGCCTATTCTGGGACACCTGCTGTCATCAACAGGCAAAGACACATTCAAGAAATAAACACATGATCATTTGAATCACCTCACTGCCGGAGCGGGACAAAGGCACTACAAAATCTAGAGGTGGATGACATTTCCCAGATGAAAGGCTAATAAAATAAAACTCCTGCAGTCCTCCACTCCTTGCCCTCAATAGCTGTGAAATTGAGACAAATAAGATTACACGATCTTAAAGTGATCTATTAAAGCAGATGAAGCAAACACTTCAATGTGTTACTGCACCAAGCTGGAAGATGTGACCAAAACACAAATCCTGTTTCTCAAACGAAGAGGTCTTCAGAGCTGCAGAGTACCACAGAAGAGTATGGGGTTGTTTCTGCTGTTGGTTTGCTGAATTTAAACAGTAAATAGAAAATAAAAATGCTTAGAGAACATATATTATTGTCAAACCCCATTTCAATAACGTCAATTGCTCGTAGTCCAAAGATTAAACTCTATTGGATTAGTAAGGGTGACACGTCACTTTTAGAAAAGCCCAGCTGTGACAATTATATCCATGAGACTGCAGAAGGCTGATCACCAGCAGAGGGAGGATAAGGCAAGTCTACAGGACCAAAAGTTAAGTATCAGTCAACTCTTTCAGACAAGAGTATAGTCAGGCCAGGGTTTAAACAGCACCCAGGACAGGGAGCATAGGCCTCAGTTCAGGCTCTCAGCCTACACAGTGGATTCTGCCTGTCAACCAGGACTTGAGGAAGCTAGTGTAAAACTGCCTCAATTTTTTTACCTGGACAGTAAACAACTCCTTGCTGATTAGCGGGATTTGCATTCAGCACTGAAGAGCACTGCAATGCAAGAACAGAATAAGCATGGCTTGCTTCGGCAAGTAATGCACCATGCAACAATGGCCCCAGGGTATTTTTAAAATCAGAAAGCTATTTCAGTGGAAAGCTACTTCAGGGGAACAAGGCAAAGAGTACATTTAACCAGGACACCCTACAGTCCCATCATCATTAAGATCTCATTGAAGGGAAGCAGCAGTGGCACAGGAGGTTGGGAAGGGGAGAAACACGACAAGGAACAGGCAACTGCAGTTACTTAATTAAGCATAACCTGAAGCCATGAGTTAAGGCTGCATCCTTGAAGGACTGGCCTTCCTTCTGCACCACTCCTGGGCTGCTTCCTGCAGCGGCTCAGAGCAGTGTGAAGCTGTTCCTACCTACAACCTCCAGTGCTGACAACCAGCTCCGAGCTGCAGGAGTGAATATGAGAGCTCCAGTCCATTCTCCTTTGCTGCACATTAGGAAAGCTCTGGAAACAAGGCAGACTAACTCCAACTGAGGATTATTTATACTCTGGTCTTAGTGGACATTTTATCTTTTTAACATACAGGCCACTATTACGGCTCCAGTTTCAAGGAAGCTGGTAACTGACTCACTCCACCAGCACAGGAAAACATCATCATCATCATCAACAACAAAAGATGTTTTCAGATGTTGTGTGTTATTTGGTCCAAACCAAGGCTGACCGGACACAAGAAGCGCCTGTTCTGCAATAGGTCTGCAGTCTTGCCTTTTCTTCCACTTATAAAGGTTCTATGACTGGCAAAAGCTAAACAGAGGAAGTGCAAAAGTAGAGTATTGCCACAGGTCTAAAAATCAAAGAAACCTCTACTGCAAAGTGGCAATCGTTTCTGCCTCCACAGGAAAAAGCCAGAGTCAGAATAACCTGAGTGAATTTAGTTAATCATAACCACATTAAGCCATCCATCTCTGTGGCAGAACATCCCAGGCTTTGCAGCTAACATTTCTCTATGTGAATGGGTAGAAACATTTGCTCACATAAGCTGGTTAGATGTGATTCAGCCCAGATGTCCGAATGGCTTAGCAGTCTTTGTTGTGAGATGTTTGCAAAACATCAAAAAGAGAAAGACAGACACAAATACATGACTGAAATCCTGTCCAGAGGACATGCAAGGCCTGGAGTTTAACAATACTATTTTTGGTAGCACGTATTGCTAAAACTCACTGATGTACCACAACTACAGTTATACAACGTTCAGTTCTTGTTCAACAAAAGGTAAAAATGGGATAAAATCTGGGCTGTAAAAGACCTGCCCGTTAGGGTCCCCTTGCCCCTATGCAGCACTGCTGCACCCATCAGCAACAAGGAGGTGAAGCAGAGAAATGAGATGTGAAAAATGCTGCCAATCCTGAGCATCTTGGAAAATACCTGATACATGAAGGGGTTGGGGGGAAGTGTTCCACTTACAGTCTTGATACAGACCCTCAGGTTTGATAAAGGTGTACCAGGGTAAGTCCAGAAAGTTTGTCTTACAGATAGTGGCAGGTGTGAGATAACTAGGGCCATAGTTTTATTTACAGTGTATCTGCTCACATAATTCTATCAAAATAATAGTACTGTCCAGCTCCTCTTAGTACCACACGGTTCTGGAGAACACACACAAAAGATAGTATTTTAAAAGCAAGTATCATAGACATACAAAACTTAACAGAAGAATTCAGGGTGAGAAAAACACAGGGAAAACCTCGGAACAAGGCCAATAACACACCAATAACTCACCCTGCCAAATACAAGGTCATCTTCTCCTCTCATTGTGAAATGTATTGATTCTAATTAAGCACAAATTTTCCTGCAGCAATAGTGGTTAATATGATGTCTGGTTCAGACAGTTTCTGCAACACATTGTACATTACAAATTTACCCTTAAAAAGCAGCTTGGGGAAAAAAAACATGGACTTGCTATATTATACAAATGTCTAAATATGCATGTACAAATCTCTGCACAACTATTACACAGAAGTATTTGGTTCAATATGGTGAAACAAACTGATCCACAACCACTTTCATAGAAAAAGGCATTCCCCTCTCGGTGATCTCAAACACCAAATGCATCTCAATGTCACCGTCACAGATTACCATCTTAACAGCCCATAGAGCTGAAACCAGTCAAGCAGCTTGGTTAGAGCCCAAATCTTCCCCAGAATATACCATATAAAACAGACAAGCCCCAACACAGGACTTCAGACCTACCAGCAGCAGACCCACCAGTCCTCCTCTGCTACTAAGACAGGCTAATATCTAATTTGTAATAAAGACGCATTTCACAGGCGAAAGCATGAATATGCAATAAACAATACCGGTAAAATCCACCATTACAGCAGGACACTGTCTTCCCTGCTTCCCAGGTCTATTGCCTCCAAATTTAATTTTAAAAACAACAAATTAAAGGAAACACACGACTCTGAAAGGGCTTAACAGGTACAACATTTTTCAACAACTCTGACTTCTCATCTGCAAGAAGAAAAGTCAGCTTCAAATTCTTCTCCTCAAATCCATCCCCATCTTCAAAGCCCAATAGACATTTTTATGCTTTTAGCAGGCTATTCAGCCTCAAAAAAAGGTATCACAACTTGAGAGTATTTGCCTTGACCCAAACCTCAGAAGTTTTGGTTTTAACTTTGAGGGCGAAAGGGTAGGGAGGAAATCGAGCATGAAGTACCTAATTACAGCTTAGGTCCAAGCAAAGCAAAAATTTGCTCACATTGTCCATGCTTAACTTTGATCCACGCAAGAACATTGAAACCCTGAGCAACCAGACTCTTGATACGCTTCTGCCAGAAGTCTTTGTATTCTACAGGAAGAAAACTACCTTTTGTATACCACTCTCCTTCACGAGTCATTTATAACTACACTTAGTTATAAATGTAGTTTTCCTCAGTGTTCTCCAGGAAAGAAGGCAAAAAAGTAAAACAAACAGTAGATTTTGTGGCAAAGAACAGAACTACAGGAAATGTTTGGGACTGAGGAGTAAAAAGCAAAGCAACTAGCAGAGCTTCCCCTGCCCAAAATTTAAAACATGCACAGGAAGTTTAATGATGAAATATTCAATCTTTTGTTCTAATTTGTACCCATCAGTTTACAGAATAGAGGCACCACTCTCCTGCACCTATTGTTTGAAGGTACATGGACCAATTGCTTTACATAAAATCGTTGTACAAATATTCTTGTTACCTGCCACAAACTTGGGATGGCAATGTAAAAGCAGTTGGTCTAGCCAATTTTCTTCCAAAAGCGGCAACTGCTCTCCTTGCTCCTAAAGAGAATTTAATGAAGCCATCTGCTTGTGGTTGAGTATTCTAAAAACATCCTGCATTCTTTATGCTCCTTTTTACAGTTCAAAGCCTGGCTAGCATCCCAAGGCTACAACCTTTGCAAAAAGCAAAGCAAGAAGCAGAAAGAAGCATTACTGAAAACATGTTGGTCATATGTACATTAAAACACTTCAGTAACTGCATATATCATATGCAGATATCATATTATTGACAACATTTTTGGCAATATTTGTATTTTAAAGAAAGGCATTATAATAGTAAATTGCAATGCGCACATAAAATTGAATCTTGCAATGCTTGTTTTTAAGTATTTGAGTATGTTATTTTGTAAAGTCAACAAATGTCAAACCACGGAAGCCAACTATCTGATCCACAATTTTAAAATACCTCAGTGCTACAGCCTCATCTAAGCATAACCAAGAAATGAAGAGCTTATGTTCTTTTAGTTTCCAAGAACTCTATCCAACCCATCTGTGAAATACCAACCAGGAGATACAAATTCAAAACAACTGCTATACAGACTATAAGAAAGGGCTGTCATACAACTTAACTGCCACACACCTGCAGTGGCCAGTTTCAGCTGTCAGGATGCTGCGTATCCTTCAGGGATGTATGGGGTAAGAGTACTGGAAGAGGCACAACCAGGCAAGAACAAACCCTGAGCACAGGTAGGTCTCCTACATGAAGTTACTGCTTTTACACAGAATAGAGATAAGCAATATATTGACTTTTAACACCTCCATACTTAGAGGTACATTTCTCCAATTTCCCATCTGTTAGCACCCCTCTGGCAGCAGACTTAAAACATGATTTTTCAAGGAGATACACTGCAGCACAGGATTAAGTTCTGCAGCACCTGGCAGTGTAAATAAGCCTAAGTGTGCTTTTCCAACTGAAAAATATACCCTTTACTCACAATGCAAGTTCAAAAAGGTAATAACCTGCTTCGTTGTGCTTCCAAGACGACTCTGAAATTAATAGTGCTGCAAGTCATCTAGGAACAGAAAATACATTCATCATGGTACCAAGCATAATGGAGCCTTCAATTTTGCCTTGTGCTTCTGTATCACTTTCAAACACAATTAATCATTGTGTTCAGTTACAAACAAAACATCATCACCAAAAAACCAGCAAAAAACTATAAGCAGCATAATAAAAAACACAGAACTTTATTTGCAGGGGAGCAGACGCTACAGGCTCCAACCAAGAGCAAGAGCCTGAGTACACAACATTCATGTTTTGGGTTTCTTTGTTTCCACAGCAAGACTTTCTGGGAGGCAGGGGACAAGAAAGGCAGAAGAATCCCTCTCCCAAATGTTTTTTTTATAGCAGTTTTCAAGAGGTATAGTTTCTCAGTGGGAGTCATATCCAACGTAGTAAGACTGCATATTCAAAATTTCAATAATCATCTGGTGCCCAGGAGAGTTACAGCACTAACACAGGACAGGCAAAAATCAGAGTAAAACTGCTATAAAAAATTCAGCAAAATTCCACACCAAAACTTGAGTGTGAACAGTTGCTCTGCTCTTGCAGCATGGAGTGACAAAATCCCAGTTCTGCACTCATACTTCAGAACATTTTGTCAAATAGCTGCTTCTTCACAGAGCCAAGCCTCTTGTAGCATGAAGGAAAAAAAATTATCATCTTGATTTTTTTCTCCCAGATTTCTCTGTAATAAAAACCAGTCCTTGACTTGTATTCATTAAAAAAGTGTGCCTTCCAAATCTGGCCTTTTCACCTTCATAGAGCAACAAAAACAAGGCTGTAATTTCTGGATTTCATAGCAGGGAAATGCAGAAGTAGAAATAGTACTACAGTGACTAAGACATAATTTTTTTTCTTCCAGTGCTGGGATTGTCCAAAAGCAAGCATGCTGCTACTGTCACAGGCACAGCTAACTCATCTGAAATAATACATGGCTGACAGAGACCGCTCCCAAACTAGGCCAAAGCTACCAAAGGATTTTATAAGCCCCAAACTCAACTTCTATGAGAAACCAGTTCTCCCACTGGAAATGGTGCCATTTCTTCATTCTGCATGTGTTGGGTGACTGAAACATGAGGTTCATGAAAATCAAAGCAGAAAGCACCAACAGGAACAGGATGCCATGAGTGTTGAAGACATGCAGCATCTCCTGTTCTAAGATGCAAAACCACCCTGTAATTCAGAGGGAAATGGTCTAAGGAGGGTGTTTGCTACAATCACTGATTTAAAACAAATGGACACACACACCCCTCCTCCTCTGCACTGGCCTGAGAAATTGTGCCCTGACACCAAAAGCTTTACTAACTGACCCACTTCAGCCCTACCCTCTGTGTGGTAAGGCACACCTGGCAGACAGATAGCAGGATGGGCCTTGCTGCAAATCATCTGGACACCAGCACTGCAAATGCATCCATGACACTGCCCTGCATTTCCATGAAACAGTCCCTAAACACTCCTGGTTTCAGGCCAGAAAACAGGCAGCCAAAACCACTTATCACTGTGCAAAAGGGAAGCAAAAGATCTTCCCATCAAAGGTGGCACAGGAATCTGTACTTGTTAGTCAGTGGCTACTTAGCAAATTGCTGCTCCAACAGCACCTTCATCCAACTCCTCTTCCTCTTCTAACACGCAAGGGAAATTCCCAGGATCATCCCCTGCTCCATACTGTACCAGCCTAGACTACATGGGGAGACAGCTGCCTTTGCCTACCAACACAGCAAAAAGAGAAACAGTGCTCCCACAAACACACTTCCTTTTTAACCAGGGATCCTAGCTAAAGGATTAAGGCAGGAACCCATACTGCTACTTGTTTTAGTACTTCTCAGACCTGACATGTTCTGGAGAATATATTTCTGAGATATATATAAACAATTTAAGCAAAAACTTATTTTCCAGGCTAGTGTTAGAATCACATCTGCATATGCAAGTTTTTTCTGCCCCTTGTTGTCTGGTATCTGAGTAGCATTATCAAGGATTAAAGAGGTTGTAAAGTACCAACTGCTTGAAGTTTGCTCAGTTGGAAAAACCCCAAAGCTCACTTGTTTGAAGTGTGTCAGACAAGACAGGGAAGAGAATTTGAACAAATATTAGCAGAGCATTAATGGAGATGCAGAGACTTGCGAGCAGCAGACACGATCTCTCCACCTCCACAACCAGGGACAGAGTATCATCACCCAAGGGACCAGGCATACCAGCAGAAAAATTCACAGGAGACTTTATACAGCCACCAGGCTGATAGCACCTGGAATGACACCTGATCAGCAGAAAACATGTAACTCTCATGGTAGTACGAGAGATGCGGAAAGCTAGGTGTGCACAGGTTTTCTTCCCTTGTTCTTAGAGATAAATAAAAATACTAAAGTTTTTGTTGGTTCAAGAAACTTATCCAGCTGAAAAACTAAGCCATTTGCTTTTACAGGAAGAAATGGAGGTTGTGACATGCCACTTTGCAGCCAGATCGGTTTCTGAATGTTGCTCATTGCACAGCCAGACAAGTTTTAATACTAGTGCGGGGAAACAAGTAAGAGCTCATTTAACTGCAGATTTGCAAGAAAAATATGCTTGGTCTCTTTCACTGTGCAGAACTGCAGTTTTGGAAAGCATTTAGGTTTTGACTGAAATTCTGCCAACCAGAAAAATAGATTGGAAGCTACCAGACCAGTTGCTGCCATGGAACAAACCATCTTTAATGCGTTCCTCACAAGTTGGGCTTTCCACTGATCCACTTGTCTCCTTAATTTGTACTTGCATTAAGGTATCTTTTGAGTCTGTTGTATATAATTTTCCTTCTGGCACTTGCATCAGAGACTTGATCTGAACTCTGAAGCACGCCTCTTCGGCTCACAGCACGCACGGAGTTAATCACTTCCTAGGGCACTCTTGCTAACCAAGTGAGAAAACGCTGCCAAACACCAACTTATTTTATTTGAACTCTGTGTAAACTTGTGTTAGAGCTCCAGTGAAGGTGAGAAGCATACAGAAAGGCTGGACCACGCAGGCTCTGAAAGCCCTATGTTGATGCCAGAGGACTGAATAAACACAAGTGCAAATGCACAAGCTGTGCTTCTGTGACATATGGGTAGGAGTCCACTTCAAAAACACCAACCTGAGCATCATTGAAAAACACTCACCACACAGCTAAAGGCTTCTGATCTACAACAGTATCAACAACACATCAAAGTCTGTAACACAGATGTACTAAAAAGCAGAAGATCTGGAGTTCAGAACAGCAGGACTTAATGCAGATAAGTCCACTTAAAGGACTGAAACAAGGACAGACAGTGCAGGCTTCAGCTGCCTCCAAAGACTGTCTCTGTGGCAGCGCACAGGGGATGCTTGGCCTCTCTTACTCCATTCCCACCCCCAGCCTTGACTTGAGCTGCTCACAGAGGATTACAAAATCACTGAACAGCAGCTCTCCCACAGCCCTCTTCATTTTCCATGCGGATGAAAGCTAGCAGCCTGTGGCAGGGACATAATGCTTCAAAATGGACAGTAGCAGGACCCAAAAAGGACCACTGAGGAAGAAGAGAACAGGACAAGTCACCTGTTTAGTTTTATTTGCCTTCCAACTTCACTGACTTCAGAATGTTAAAAGCCATTTGAGTGCTGTGAGATAGAGCAGATAAACCCCTGAACCACAAGTTTAGCAAGTACAATTTCTACCACAAGTTGGTTTCACTACTTGGGTATCACAAAAAAGTATGAACAAGAACTGTTTGCATGTTTAAACTTTACCTGCCACATGTTGAAGACTGCAAATGTACCATAAAGGATCATTTACAAACCAAGGCAATTGGTACAGCAAACATGCAAACTACCTGCATTATAGTTACACAAGTCTGAGCCTTCAGCTTGATTCAACTTCAGGCAGCAAGCAAAGAGTGCAAGGAAAAAAAAAAAAAAAAAAAAAAAATCAATCTGAAAGACACGGTTCTTTAAGAAACAATTTTAAATAAACTGATTTTAAATGAACTAATGCTTAATCAAATACTTCCATCTCACTTTATCAAAGTTAGACTGGTTATTTTCATCAGAAAATCCTAAATGCAAAACTGCTAGAGAAACAGGGAGTGAAATGAGTAATTAATGGCTGCCCTCTTCAGATCAATGAACAGTGACGGACTGACCAAGACACACAGTATAGCCAGCAGGGCTGCAGCAGGCAGAAAACATTGCTTTCTTCCACAGCTACAGTCAGGAAAGCTTAGAGCTGCCAAAGCAAAAGTTAACATACAACTAAGACCTTCACACACAGGGGCATTTCATTAACCTTTGCTTTTCATGCTATGCACCCCTGAGTAATGGATATGTGCTACTTTGTTTTAAAAGGTATGTCTACCTCACTATAAAGGTACACCATCAGGGAGGGGGTCCCAAAGAGAAAGCATTATAGTTACTAAATCTATTTAGGTGGGTACTACCATCTTGAGAAGTAGAAGCAGGAGGTCTGTGATTAAAACCCTACCTAAGGGTGGATGGTACCCATTTACTTCCCTGTCAGAAAAGCTGGATGCTAAGCCTGTCCCTCAAAAGTGGAGCTTCAGAGCAGATAAATCATAATTCACAGCTACTGGCACGAGTCTAACTTTTCTATCAGCAGATTTCTGATGCTGCAGTTCATACACCAGTCTGAAAGATTTCCAAGGCAGAGGACTAAATATTCCTGTAGGTTAGTGTATCACTGAGCAATGGGCCTGCTAGCACAGTTCAAACAAACCATACTAACAGACTGTCCATTAATTAAAACTGATGCTTCTTTGCCCATCAGGCAACAGTGCATTCAGGAGCCATCACATAATGAAACCATTGTTAGTCTTTTCTTTACATATTCAACTGCAGAACAAAAGGTGACGGTTGTACAGTCAACAAGGACTTGAACTTCTGCAGGTAGCACTGCTTCTCAGCGACAAACACAACAGCAAAAAAGAACTTGCACTGAAAGAAGAGGTGAAAACTTAGTTAAAAAAAAAAAAAACAAAAACCTTAAAAGTTCTCTATTACAATTTTTCACTGAACAGCACCCTTTCATAAGCACTGTCAGTTTTTTTAAGTTCTACGTCACACCACTTAGCCACTACCATTAGCTAGAAAAGATAGCACAAAATGCCTCCCAAGGAAGGACAGTTTATACTCCTTCCCTCCTCCCAAGTTGTCACAGTTAGTGCTCTTTTGCAAGTTTTCAAACATATGAATAAAATATGACATTTTGACATTTGAATGAGACAAATGTCTCAAAAAATGAGATATCCACTTCTTCCAAAACATTTGTGATACAACAGTTATTCTTCAATAAAAAATAGACATAACAAGAAGTTGCAAAACACTTACCAGAAGGAGAAGGTAAAGAGAAGGTTCCTTGTATAAAGGAACATAAGGCGGATTTTGAACTTGTGGTAGTGTTCCATGGATTTGTGCAACACATTTAAAAACAAAAATTGATTCATACTCATATCAACATTGTTTCTAACTATGATGTTTTATCAACTGCACTAACTACAAACAGCAATCACAGCTGGCATAATGTGAGGACCAACTAAAAAGAGCAAAATAAATACTTTGATCCCAATTTTCCTGAGAAGAGGAAAACAGATGAAAGAATGTCCAAAGCTTCAGAAATGAGCAAAGAAAGAAATCCCTGAACAAAAAGAAATAACAGGGTAAGACAAGTAAAGGGTCTCTAATAGTAGTGATTTATTCTATCAGAGTCTGTTAGTGTCAGGTTATGTAATGAGCCCACATGATTTAGGAATTCATGTAGGGAGAAAATGTTTTTCAATTAGCAATATGGATCTGGGTTGGTTGATGTCAAGTGCTTGTAAGTGATAATCTCACGAAAATGACAGACAAAGACTTTAAATAATGGCTTAAAATTCATTACTTTTTATGACCCTAAGTTTATGAAGGCATGCCTTACCGCTATCTTCAAAATAAACCAAAAGAAATTAGAAGAGTAGATGTAAGCTGGAATTCTGCCCAAGTACCAGCATTTCTCTTATTTTCAAATATCTCTGCTTCCAAATTAGGGTACAGATGAAATGATGCATAAAGCTGAAACACAGAGGTACGTAATACAACAGCTATGAATTAAGAGGGGGAGAAACCTGTAAGCAATGAAACAAAACCACAAAGAACAATTAATACAGGTTAAGCATTTACAAGAGGGAAAATACAGACAGAAAAAAACATGCAGCTACAAAGCCAAACACTGTCACTGAAAATTGGTTTGCCCTCGTAGGTGACAGAGGCTGCTAAAACCCCCCATGAGTCAGCTGAAGTGGAACTCTGCTCTTAGAAAAGGAGACAGTCCCCAACATACAGGCTCTTGCAGAGGTAGAATCCGTCACCAATTTTCTGTTACATAAGTGTGCTTTATTACTGGTCTGAAATGCCTGCCTTCAGCTTCTGAATATCAGGGTCCTACACACCTCACCCTGAGGAGTGAACTAAATTCCAACCTCCCCTTCCACCTCCCTCCTCTGCTCCCCTCAACCGCCCCCCCCCCCCCATTTGTATTTATCACTTTATGCCCATTACCTTTTCTTTGGTAAGTTATACAGGTAGTGCTTCTTGAATTTGTCCCACTATAAGCATATTTTCTAGCACTTATCAACCATCCAGGACTCTGGTAATATCCTATACTTGTCCGCAGACAAACAAGACAAAGGAAGGAGACTAAACCCAGCTTTTTTGAGAGCTTAGCTAAACTGATATGCATTACAAGCACCACAGATTAAAATGGTACATAGAGCCAGTGCACAATGGCTAAGACACTAAAAAAAACCCAAACTTTCAAATGTGTCCTGGGCAGCAGCTTTTAAATCTGTTTTTTGAGATGTTCAGCTAATGGCTGTCCAAAACCTCATCTTCCCAAAGGAACCAGGTTCAGAATGAAAAGTCATAACTCAGACCAGCAGCCTCTGGGGACTGTCAGCACTGGGCTCCTCTGATGTCAAGTCAATTTAGGTAGCTCTAGAGTTACTGAAAGGAAGACACCTCCAGCAAGCATTTACTCTCCAGAATCTGTAAGACAGAGATACTCTTGTTTTACAACACATGGGGCATAGGTAAGGTCATCTCTTGGGGTTTTTTCATTATTTTTTCATTAGCTATTATTTCCATACACCAAGATCTTTCATTAAGTGGTGCAACTTCAACCAGATCAGCACAGAAGGAGCACTCCTAAAGTGGAGAAGCGTAAAAGTAAGCTTTAGAGCACTTATGCATTTTTTTTTTTTTTTTTTGAGTCTAGTATACCAATTCACACGGGTTCTGAGTCAAGAAGCAGAAATCCTCCTGCCTAAGTAAGGACAAGTTATTGAGACAGTTACAACAGATTTTTCTCATGATGCAACTTTGACCACACCATGAATACATGTACTTCTCTTCAACCTGAGTCCAATTCTTGTATTGCTAAAAGACAAACAAAAACCCCTTCATCCTCTTATTCCCATCAGCTAAATAAAACATACATAAATGTTTCCAAGAGGCAGGGAAGCAAATGGGATTACTAAAAACGAAATTAAACCTTCTGACGCATTTCCTTCTTCCCCTTTCATCCATTACAAGGCAGCAAACCTCTTGCCTTCATCACTCGGCAGAAATCACTCTGATTAACTACCATCTGCACTTACCTTCTTCAGGGAGCGAGAATCCCAACACTCTCCTCTCTGCTGTCCTTAAAAACGTTACATGGACAGAAGTAAATTAAAATTTCAGGGTGGGGATGAACAGGCAGGAAGGTGAGGGGAGGGCTGCCCAGGGCACAACACCAGAGGGGCTGGAGTCCCCCCCACGCCACGCTGCCCAATGCTGCAACGTGCCCCCCTGACACAGCCCCACCTGCCCCCCTGTCCCGCAGCCAGCCCAGCCACCGCTGCACCCAGCCCCTGTCCTCCCAGACACAAGCTCTCTGTTGACTGCAGAGAGGAAAACAGAGCAGAGACAACAAGGGAAGAGAAAAGGCGTTCTGTTTTCCACCAGTCGGCTTTCTGGTTTGGGGAAGCATTTTTGTTTAGAATTTGACTTATTTAAGAAGTAACCGACATCATCTCGGTTCAGTTCTCCAGTGCATCAGGAAAGCAGAGGCCACAGGGATTTAAGGTAGTGGCTACTGTGTCTGCTGTAGAAAGCTCCTCAATAATACAGGTAAAAACACCTACATAAAAAATAGGCTACAGAACCCAAAGGATTTTAAGAAAGAGCTCAGCAACACCAAAACGGGGAAAGGAGAAATAAAATCCAATGCACTTTTGTCTCGTAAGTGAGCCCAGCAAATCGCAGAAACCTGATGGCCCAGATAACACGACTTAGCATTCAGGAAAAACACATCAGTTTGGACAAAGTATACTCCCAGATGACACAAAAGCAAACCTTATTAACAGCACTGTTACCCAAACGTGACAGAGCCCAGCTCTCACAACAGGCCCTGTCATCACCTGGTACCAAATACGAATCCTCCAAGAAGGCATCTCAGTCATTAACCTGCTTTTTGATGCCATTTTTGATGAATCCGATTTCTACAGACACAAAGAGGCGATTCACAGCTCTTCACCGACACGAGAAGCGGGACACAGGCCACTGATGCTGCTGTGAGAGACATGGTCTCACCTGCCCGGGCCAGCGGGAACAAGCCCTGCGCCAGAGGGTTCGGTTTGCTCTCCTTCCCCTGCGCTGGATGGAAGGCCAGCCTGGACCCGTACACCCACAAACCATCGTTTCAGCCGTTTGCCACACATGCCGAACTGCGCCATGCAACACCGTTCCCCCCAAAACCACAGGGAGGGCAAAAGATGGAGTTCACTCTTCCCAGAGGCTGAGGGCCTGCTCCCCCTGGCAGGCAGCGGGAACCTGGGAAGGAGCAGACGGGTGCGCAGGGGCCCAGCGGGGCAGGAAACTCATCGAGATGGTGCTCAGGACGGAAAACACTGTGATGTGAAAAAACGCGGTAAGAGGCATAAATCACTAGAAACAGCAGCATTGCACCTCTCTCAATCATTAACCAAGGGGGAAGAAAAACAACGTGCTTCCTGCCCGTCAGTCAGAGCAGGTGCGTCCCGGCCCCGTTCAGCTCCAGCGGCCCTTTGCAAAGGCCGGCATTTCAGGGAGACGGCACCGCAGGGGCACAGCTCTCCTGTCGCACCAGCCGCAAGCAGGGAAGGGACGGTGGCTGTTCCTCCCCATCCCTCAATGCCTGCAAGAAGGGCCTAAATGCCACAGAGGCCAGCCCCACCGCCACTGGGCTGACGTTGCTACGTCAGACTCCTCATACTTACAAAGGGGGATAAAAAAAAATCAGCATCAAGAGATTAAAAAGAAGAGTCACCGTCAAACACAAGAAGCGTAAATAACTCCACACCTAATTTAGGAAGAAAATTAAATCCACACTCTTCAAAAAAATCCTCAGATTATACAAACTGGAAGACCCTGCCATCACAGCAGGAGTTATTCCCTCTTTAATGGATGCCCTGCTGTGTTTCAGTTCGGTGAAGAGTTTGGGTCAAAGCCTCCCCAGATCCTCACAACTCACATCCCCGATCACCCTCTGGCTGCCCCAGAGGACTCTGGCCACACCAAGCCACCAGCTGCTGGCTGGCTAGCTAAGACTGCTGCAACAGCCAGGGTCCCCACACGACAGACATTAAAATACCTTGCAGAAGAAGGAAGGAGGTCTACAGCCATCATCTACCGGTAATAATTTGAAGCACAGTATCAGACACTTTTATTATTTTAAAAAAGGTCTTTATTCAGTGTTAAACAACACAACTCATTATCAGACCCATGCTGACTACGTTAACTGATCAGTTTGTTTCACATTGAGGTTTAACACTCTTTTCCCTAGGGCACACAAAGACAGCTTTTACCAGTTCACATTTTACACCTTCAAACCCTTGCCTAAGTTTTTCACCTAGAACCTGACTGACAAATGCTTTCTAATTAGAATTAAAAAAAAAAAAAAAAAAAAACTAAACTAAACAAACCCTAACTGTTTACCCCGTTCTAGCTTTGAAGAAACCCAGCTGATCTACACATTCTTCTAACCAATGAATGCAAAACAACTCTGTATCCCTTGTAAAAGAAAGAGGTACATACCACATTCCCAAAAGCTGTTCCACAGACAAACATTATTTGAAATAAAACCAGTCTAAAGAATACAAACCCAGCAAATTAGGAGTTTAAAGTGCTAAATAAACATACTCAGCTTGATTAAGAACATTTTATTCTCCAGGCACTCTTCAACAAATAGACTCAAGACTCATCATGCCTATAGCATTCTTTCCTTCAGGAAGATGACTGAAGAGAAGAAGCTGCACACCATTTATGATGCAAGTTTTGATACAGAAAGGTTCCTGTACACCTAAAAATAAAAACCTCAAATCAAGGAGTAAATTAAGACCCCCATCATTAAACAGCTGTGATTTCTAACACATTTTTCTTAGAATTTTTCCACCATTCAAAAGGAAACAATGCTCCCAAATAAGATTAACCACATGCTGTATTTATATACTATGTGGTTCTATGAAAAGTATATCAATCCACAGAAAGTCAGCAGTTTTCAAATTAAAACAAAAACTTCTGCTTTCAGCCTTCTTACCTAGGACGTAGTCAGGCATTGCGTCAACTGGACCACCAAACTTCATGGCAACTGTCATATAAGGGTGAGCTAAAGCAACATAGTTTTGTAGCAAACCACCGCCTACTGCCTGCGAACTCATTACTGAATGACTATTCCCTATTAAAATCAGCAACTTGCTCAACATAATTAAAAAACATAGGTTGGAAGCAGCATATTATATCTTGGGGAAACTACTTAAGCAGCAGAATGTGAGCTGCGAAAAAGCACCACGCACCGACAATAACACAAATACAGAAAACATCCTCCAATTCATTGGTAGCAAAGCGATTAATCGCAGCAAGTAGGTCAGCGTTGGAAAGCATACCCAAAAGCCTACAGACCAGATTACACCACCTTTGGTCACCTTATGGAGAGCCCTCCTCTGCAATGAAGGCCCATTTTTAAACCAAGACAGCCTGCAGAACAAAATGCCACCTACTGAGAGAAAACAAGAGGGCAAAAACCAGTGCCTGAACAAACAAGATTAATTGCTAACCTGAAATTAAAATCAGAGAGAACATGAAATACACAGCCCACTCTAAGAAACTGTCAGCAGAAGACATTAGGGTGCCGGATGCTGTTATTAAACTGAGCTGTAACAGAAGCCAAGGAGCAGAGATCACCGAGCCGTTAGGCAAAGATGTTGGCATCAAAAAGAGGGGGATATTGTACAACAGGTATCCTACACCCCATCCTCTGCAATTCCATCCTAAAACTTGGGGGGGGGGGGGGGGGGGTGGAATAGAAAAGATAACCTGACAACCTGTCATCACAGAGATTATCATCTCTCGCTTCGGGGAGAGGCGTGGAATTAAAATAATTTTCTCCTTTGGTGGCTGCCAAGGAACATGACCTAAAATTCCACACTAGATAACAACTGAAAGAAAGCCAGTATTTATGAAATATTTTTATCAGCTGAAAGAAACTGTCACTTCAGTCAAGTCAGATTCACCCCTAATTTGTAGATGCCCATTTTCATGCTCCAGCTCACCACAGCACGGATCACACCGTGGTTTCACTGACACTCCTCTTTGCTGGCAAAACCAGCTGAAGCAGCTCCTGCCTCCGCAGCAGAGCTGCTTTGTTGCTGGTGGGGCTGCACCATCAGCAAGCAGCACTGATGTGGCGCAGCATCAGGCCTCCAAGCAACTGTACCACCACTTCTGAAAAGGCTGCATGGGAGCAAGGAGGAGGAGTGGGAATTGGCAAAAGAAGTTTAGGCTGGCTTTTCTGGCACATGTAACAGCAGCGGTGCACCAACACTGAGAAGCACAAGCCTCCACGAATGCGATGAACACCTGAACCATGCAAAACACCACCACTGCTGCTCTCGAGTTAGTTTAATGAGCAAGCAGTGACACTGGATATTTGCATATGTATTCACAATAAAACAGTTTTACTGTGCAATTTTCAAGGTACATTCAAATAATACATACAATCATGGTGGACAAAAAGGCAGCTCTGGTTTTGCCCATGGTAAAGACGAAGCCACAGGCAAGCATACACTGTGAACAACCACGTTGTCCTGCCAATAAGGGCTTGTGTTCATGCTTCACATGCCTCAAGCCACTCTGACATCTGTTTTAAGCAGGAGGAGGAGCGCACAGACACCAGCATATGCCCAGCGACATGGACAGGCCGTGTGCCCAAGCCATCACACCACTGTGTATCCTCCCTGCCCGGGCAGCACCACTATGCCACCGTGGCTAACCCCAAATTAGCTCCTCACAAGGTCTTTCTTCACACAGCGCAGCACCTGTGTGCCCCCAGAGCCACTGAGACACACAGGTAGCTCAAAGCTCAGGGTCATTCATAACATGATGGTCAACCACCCCAAGCTGCAGGCATTCCAACACATCCCAGTGCACAGAGGGGTAGAGGCTACACCAGGCTCAGCCTGACCTTTCTGCCTGTGGTACAGTACTGATATTAATTATCAATATACCAATATATCACTGTAAAAACCTGCAGTACCTCTTCTCATGGGTTTTCATGCATGCGTAACTAGTATGCACACACAGTTATCCCAAGGCAAAGGGCACACTTCTTGCTAGAGTTAAGGGTAAATTGTCTGAGTACTACTGGCAGTTGAGAAACCACCACCATACTTGAGTAATCTTGGTAAACAAAATAAGCCTCTCCTATGTAGACTGTGTACACACTGCTAATAAGGATGAGGGACAAACAAGGTCACAAAGCTAAGAGAGTTTTAAATAACTGCTTTGGAAACAAACCTTAGCACAACTTAGAGACTGCAAATAAGGAACATGATTTTTTTTGTTTTTTGAAAGTACCATGAGATCTTACGAGATCCTATACCTCTATCTCAATTTGTAATTAGGACTCGCTCAGTAACATGTGCACAGGATTATAGATTTTTTTTTTTTTTCTAAAATCAAGTTTCAAGTTTGTGGACCAGACCCAAGGAGCTGGTTTCTATGCATTCCTGAGGGAGAAAGGGCTATAGAAAAGCCTTTTATTTCTGCATGTATTTCCCAGAAGGCCTAACTAATGCAAAAGGAAATGTATCAGGCTTCTTCAATGGGGGGAGGGCGGGAGGGGATTAACACGTTTCATGGGCAGAGTGTGTGCAAGTGGGGAGGGGTGAGCACTTCAGTGTGACCAATTAAAGGCCATTCTTTTGTAAACCTTAAGATAAGATAGCTGAAATACCCTTTTCAACAGAAAACCCTACTCGAGTAAACGAGTAAACGTCAAGGCAAATTGCACTGAAAAACAGACTATATGTCACAAAAAGCTACTGTGAAGGGGGACACTTGAGACTGCTTCTCCTGAGAATCACCACTTAAGCACATCAGCATCATGAAGTTAAGGGTATAAATACAGGAGTCCATGTTTTCATTGCAAGTCAGCATCATCTGCGTGAACAGTTTCACACAACTGCTAGCAAAGGTTTCCTCCTCCTAAATTGATTTTATACATATTTCTCTGCAAAGCTTTTCAAGAACTAACCAAGGTTGGTCCCAGGTTCAGAAACATGCTTCAAGATAAGATCAATTTAAAAAAACAAAATACGATCAGGAGCAGAGCAACTGTTCCCTATACCAAAATCAATACTACAGAAAAACTGACTAAGAGGTTATTGCTCCAGAATTAGGACTTCAGCTGCTGGGTCTACTTCATCGCCAAAGCATACCTATAGGCAATGCACCAAGCAGCTTTTGCCCCACCTTACTTCTCTGGGGACCCAAATCCACCACAGGTACCGTCAACTGCAGCGTGCTGCCTCAAGCCTCTGCTGCCCATCACAGGTCAACTGCTGTTCCCCTTGGGGCTTGCTTTTTCTTTAAAACACCCTGCTCCCCCTTGCTAGCAAAAGTACGACTTAAAGCAGACATGGGCCCGAGTTTGCTGAAGGCACACATTGCTTATATTTTTACAGGAAGCAGAGGCAGCACACCACACAGCTTCCAGCTCACAGGTTAGTATACACTTACAAACACACAATTAATTGAACAAGAAGTTTAATTCACGTTTTGCTGCACTTGCTGGTTCAGAAATTCCTACTCCACCTGTATTTAAACACTGTTTTCATGTTTAATATAGCATGCAACTACTATAGCTCTCTACTGACACTAAATAAAAAGAAATTAATTCCCAGTTATTTGGCATTAATATTAGTTACAGTATAAATAGCCTAGGTTATTTAACTAGCCCACTCAGTAACACGATCATCCATCCTTCCCACCAACCCTCTCAGAGAAAGGTAGAAGCAGCAAAATTAATAATTTACTTAAAACCAAATAATCAGTTTTATTGTTCTAGAACTGTGCTTTTAGGTGGTGAGCTACTTAGCATTGTATTTAAAACATTTAATAAGTCAACGGAAAAAAAACCAACCAGGACTTATTACTGATTTTGCTCTGTCACTTATATTCTTTCCTATAATCTCATTTTACAGTATTTGAAGACTTCCAGCTTTGAGACACTGTATTCTGGAATTTTAACACTATCAACAACAGACATTTATACACCTCTCCGAACACAGAAATCACACTTTCAACAGTAAACCATTTGCTTAAGAAAAAAAAAACCACTTTAAATTACAGTCTAAGCAATATGCAAGCAACATAGAGCTTAGAGAAAAGATTCAGCAGCTAGAAACTGAAGATCAACAATAAAATGTGCAGACTCGCAAGACAGAGAGTAATTAACCATTGGAAATAAGATGATGTGCGGGATTTGCAATCATTTGTAACAAAATGAGGAGAGATTCATTTTCTGGATGAGGAAAATGAGAGTAGTAGACAAACTCGAGGGCTCCGTACAGAATTTCACCCAGTCATTCCAGAGGTCCATGCTACTCAGGGGCTAAGGTAACACCTTTAATTTGCTTTTCTTCAGGGAAGTACTGGGTTACTTTTTTCATCACATTATCTTTTCACTTCAGACAAGCTGAGGCTCACCACCCTCTTGTCTCAGGCAAAAGAGGAGGCACTGAAGAGGCAGGCAGGATACTGGCTGCTGTAATTCTGGTGTGATACAAGACAACTGTTTTCCCAAGATGTTTGCCCGGCTTTATCAAGATTCTTCCTAACTTTTACATTTTTGCTGAGTATTTTTACAATACACCTGTAGCTACAAGCTTCAGAAGCAAGGAAAGCTGCAGCACAGCTGTAGCAGTAGCATGCATGGCTCTGCAGCGTAACCCCTTTTCAGGGCAGCACCCCGCTCAACTGACCACAGCTCCGAGTGCTCTTCCCTTAGAAAGAGAAAACCTCACGATCCCATGCAGGACTCAGAAAGACTTCATGCATATACCTCTGAGAAAGACAACAAAGATCAAGGCAGCCATCAGTCTTCTGGCTGTTTTGAACACATTTCTCTATTTTTCCACCAAAAAAAACCCAAACAAACAAAAAACCCCAAAAAACTTCCTCATTACAGCACAGATTTTTCTCAGTATGACTGCCCAATCCATTACCAAGTTGGAAGCTAAACCCAAGCATCAGCACATACATGCTTTGGAAACATAACATCTAGTCATTACAGAGCAAAGCTCTACTTAGTCAACTATCTGAAAATTATTTTGAAAAAAACTCTTCTTAATTTCTCTTTGGCTGTATAAACAGCTTTGAAAAATCCCACGTAGATTTTAAAGTCTCCTTCACAAAGCCACACTCCTCTAAGTCTGCTCTTATTTGCCATGAATCATTTCAATACAAGTTCTCCATACTAACTCCTTCAACCTTCCATGGCATAATTGCAAGTGTTCTCTCTGCATATTTTTGCATATTTAACTGAGAGACATTTCATACTAATGCAAAGGAAGTGTTTCAGTACACATTTATTTTGTATGTTATGCTTACATTGTGCTATGCCATCTCTCAATTTCTAGACAAACTCTAGCATAGTGCAGGTGTAATTCATAAACAGCAATTATAACACAATATAAATCACAACGTAAGTACACTGACAGAACATCAGCTGAAGGTAATGCAAAGGGAACTCCCCAAATTGCACATGATAATTAAGAGCCTTCATGAGAAATCCCATGTGGAGAAAAATCGCATCGTAGGCCAGGAAAGTGATAGACTGTAAAATCACATTAATGGGAAGGTAAATTTCAGCCTCGAGACATTGTGTGTTCTGCATGCACGCCAGACCTCAGAAAACTTTCTCTTAAAACTTGACACAGGATCTGAAGCCGTCTGGGACAGTCTGGAGCAAAAGGAGAGCAGCAGTATGTGGTGTTTTGCCTATGGTAGCAACATGGTTTGGAGGAACCGTCTCATCCCTCTTGGTACCACACATCTCTGCTCAAATTATCATTCAACCAAAGCATTCGTGCTCTCACTGCTACTACTACTCTGATGAAGATGCATGGGCTGAAGGGTTACTGAAAATACACTAGCAGAAGCCATCGCTCTGGAAATCATACACCAGACTGAAGCCAACAGCATGTGCCAGCACAACATAAGGATCTTTCTTCCCCCGCCGGTCCTTCCCTCCAGAAGACTGCAAATTCTTAAGCAGAGCAGGACCACTGATCTAGTGCCTGGTGTGGAAGTGCTACTCTTAACACGCAGTTAAACATACTTGACAGGAGCCCTGCAAGCCTCAAGCCTCTGCAGGCATGGGTGGTCCCCTCAGGAACTAATCTCCATCACCTAGAAACATGGACAAAACCTGATCAGTTGGCACTGAGCTCAAGCAGCCTCCCTTCTCCATTCTTGACTACTTCCTGAAATATTTCGTCTGCTTCTGTCACCCACAAATCCAAAGCAAGAAAGTAGATCCTATAATAAGAGCTGTAAGATTCCTGAGCTTGTAACTAGTAGCTTCTAAAAATCAAAGAAACAGGTATAACTTGTTACTTCTTCTTGAAGTTCCTCATGCGTCCTCAGAATAACATCTGAACTTCAAGCAAATAGGGCCCTTCAGGATCCTGTCCTCCACTAGATTTCCAGACAAGAAAATTTGGATTTACATGATTAATAATGTAATTACTATAATTACTTATAATAATACATATTAGTATATATATTATATGTTAGGTACTATAATGTATATTAATAATATAATTAGTTATATTTATTTAAAAAAATTTTAGAAAGGTACAGACTTTTTTAATTGACCGATGCCTTTAAAGTTTAAAGCAACATTTAATATAAAAGGAGAAAATGCAACAGGCATGAAAGTCAGGTTATGGACTTATTTTACTCCGGTCTTTCAGGCAAATTTAAGCATCTTTCTTTATTAAGCCTTTTGAAAATTTTCCTTCCAGTTGTAAGATTCAAACTGCAGATTTGTGTTGTCCACATAATTTCACGATCACGAGGCTATCACCCAAAGTCCCACAAAACTTTTAAAAACAAACTTCTTCATTTTGTATCTGGTTATACCGTGGCTTTCCCAGAGGTGGAACAAGATGTGGCACTTCAGCCATTGCAGCCCCCCCCCCCCCAAGCCTCTTTGATTGTTTGCATCTCTGGAAGCTAGTGCAATGAGGCGACTTTGTCAGCACTGTTTTTACAAGCCATTTTAACTCCAAAAGCCAGCATGCACCCCTGGCTCCTGCTCTGGCATGCTGTGCTACACACTCCCATCTGGTCCTTGTTCACACTGCGCAAGCAGTGCCGGACTAATCCCAAACGTTTGTAATTCCTTCAGAGGAGATCTTTAGTTTCACAGCAGTTCTTGTGGACCTTATTTTACACTGATGAAGGCAAACAGCAACAACCAGAAGAACAATAGCTACTTTGTTCATGCAGTAAAACAATGTGAAACTGCCAGGATCGTTCTGAATTGCTGAAATTGCTAAGTTTTACTGCACTACAAAGTCATAAAACTGATACTTCCCTATCCCATTCACCCTCTCTCATAGCAGATGCCAACTACTTGGTTACCCACATTTCATTAATAAGAAAAACATGCAGTCAACTAACACAAATATAGTAACCGGAAACCTCTCTTCATTGTTCTAACCATTTAGCTCTTGACAGAATAATGAAAAAAGGAAATATGAACACTGTCCACTCCAAATCTGCAACTACACTTCTTCAGCTTTCACTTACAGCGCAAGTCTGCCACTAAAAAGCAGTAATTCTCTGTACACAAATAAAAATCGCATCATGAAAAATACTTTGCAAATACAAGGGTTTGTGGGTTTAAAATAAATAAATAAATGCTCCAGCAAAATGTGCTTTGTGTAAAAAGAGAGAAGCAGTGGAAGGGGACGCAACTTTAATGTGAGGAACACTCGTTTCTCCTTGCTACCTCTCATCGCGGCTTACTCCTTGACACCCTGGGCGGCCCAGCGGGCCCCTGTGCGAAGCCTCTGTAACAGCCCAGGTGGGGTGTCTGTATTCACCAGGTGGGCAGCGCGGAGGCAGGCTGGGAGAAGAGGCAGCGGGCAGGAGCCCTGGCGAGGTTCCCACAGCGGCAGCCAGGGAACTGCCACCAGGTCAGCAGAGGACCTGCTGAGCCACTCTGCAGCGCCGGTACCTTCGCCCCTGGCTTCCAGCACCTGCAAAGCTCAGGGGAAAACTCATTACAACGTAATGGACAGGTACAAAAGGAAAGGCAGAATACTCTGTACTGAGGTGCATTAATAAACCAGGCCCTAGAAAGAGTGAGTTACACAAGACACCAATCACATGGCATCCGATTAGCTTCAAAAAAAAAAAAAAAAAAAAAAAAAAAGCAGACACAGCTACATACCCAGACAGAAAATAGGGTAACCAGCACCAACCGCAGAGTGAGGCACCAAAGACAGCTACTCCAGATCAAAAGTATCAGCTTATCATTCCCCAAAATTACGCCATGTATCAGTTTTCAGCCATTCAGGAGAAAAGCAGGTCTGTACCATGCACATCTCCCACCAACAGATGGGACCACCCTCTCAAATCGCTTTGAGCGCAGAGAAAAGCCACCTGCACCCATGAAAACAAACCCGCCTCTCCCAGCAGCCCCGAAAGCCAAACCAAAACCAAGAAAAGCCTGACACAGCAAACTCTTTCTGAAGGACCTACCACCTCCAGGCCAAACGCTGCTCTCCTGCCTGCACCTGTCCTGTACTCGCTGCACCCTGACCCATGGCCGCCATCTACTCAATCACAACATCTTTTAGGAAAAAATTCCATCTCAACAAAAGTGGACTTCCTCAAGAGAGGTATCCGCCTCTTGTGCCATGCTCTCACTTACTATAAAAGCTTTCCCCATTCTGCACTCTACATCCTCAGCTCTTATTTTGTCTGCTATCTGCTCATTTCCCCAGATATAAATATATATATATACACACTTTTTTTTTTTATAGGAGGGGAGAAGTCATTTCAAGTCATTCAAGCCTCAGACAGCAGTACATGCCCAGCCACCACAAAACAACCCAAAGTGACAAAGGTTCATTTCTCTCGCTCCACTCTTTTTCTTAGTGCGACAGTTTTGATTTTCCTTTCCTAACCAAATTCAACAAAAAAAACTAATTAAGAATTAATAGGTTCACTTAGACCTTGATCAAGGTAATGAAACATTCCAACAGATTTAAAAAAAAAACCTCTTAATTGAACATAAGGCAAGTTTCTACTTAAATTCTTAGCTTCTCAAAATGCTCACAGATTCCCATCCCCTTTTGTTTTCTCTATTTATTAGACAAAGCATCAATGTCATTAAAATGTAACAGCATCCTTTCAGTATTTAATAGATTCTTGTTATTAAGGAAAAGAGAACTTTCAGAAGCATAAAAGATTATTCTGATGTTTCCTAAAAGGCAGATTTTATTCTTGGTTTGCCTTTTGTTTTGCACATATTTGCAAACAACACCCTACTGATTTTGGATTTGTATGGAGCGAGTTCTGTTTGCTTATTCAAGTGAGCTTCAGTGATGCTAATAATCAAGGTACAGTTAAATTTTAAATGTGCAAAACCAGAAAAAGCATATACTAATTATGCAGTACATACCCTAAGTTTTTTATTAAAACAAAAGCATCAGCATGATTTAATAGCAATAACCAGAAAACCCAGTATTACCTTCTAGAGCACAACCACTACTGAGGTCTGTCCCTGTCCCTGTCATCCGCCCCATTTATTCTTCTAACTTCAATATGGCTGTTCTTTGGGAAAAAAATACTGATACTCAACTGCCAGTTACTTATATAAACACAGATTATTCTGTATACACTAACACAGATCACTTCAAAGTCTGATGTCTCCGAAATCTGATGTCTTCAAAATAGATCTCAAGATTCAAACTACAGTTTTGCACGCTCAAAGTGTAAGCAAAGCAGCCACCTGCTCAGCTACAATTTAAATAATACACACATCAAAGGGTTTTTTCCATTCATTCTTCATATTTAAGCTGTATGGCAATCAAAAACATACAGTATCTATATACCATGTACCAACAAAAGGTGACAGCTTCCCAATAGGTCTTTTCACAACACCACTGAGGCACTCGCTCAGGCATTGCTGTTTGCAGGGACTACACCTACCTGTGCATATCTGAGTACTCTGAGGCTGGACCAAGGCTATTACAGAAATTAAGACAACTAGTCAGAGAAAGAGATCCCTTTCCAATGTACACATAAACATAAAATCATTTACAGTTAATCTCCACATAGGCAATATGACTCACAGTCAGTTTAAGAAATCTCAATCTCCTGAGTAATTCAAACAGCTTCACTGTTAGTTATGATGTAATGAAATTGGTCAGTCAACAGTGACAACACTATATAAACCTCTCTCATTTGGAGCCTAGATTACAGCATTTTACAAGTTAAGACAATTATTTTCTGCTGCTACTAAATTTTTCTCTATTATGACAACTAATTTACTTGATAAAGAATCTTTAAATGAGCTTTCAATTTATACTGCCTTACAAAATATCTAAAAAATTAATTTCTTACCTGCAACCCAAGCTGCATGGCTGTTCTCACAGCTCTCTTACAAAGACTGTAGCAAAAGGTTGCCTTGAGCAGTTGGCAGTGGCCTGAATTTTGTTATCAACTAATGAGTCTGCCGCAAAAATAATGACTGCATGGCAGCAGCCTGCTGGATATAAATCCCTTTGCTGCTTAAAACTAGATTTTGGATCAATATTAAAACAAAAACAAAACAAAAACCCCCAATACTATCTGAAAAGAGTAGCAAGAATAAAAAGCATCTGTGCTGGTCTCACTAACTATACAGCAGGATGCAAGTTAGCACTAAGTTGTTTTATATTTAAGCAAGTGTAAAAATAAGAATATGAAACAGAACACTTAGCTCTGCGCAGTCAGCCACAAGCAAGAAATGCTTCACCATGCAAATGGTGAAAGCTTTCTAAAGAGAGACCAATACTCAGAAGCAGCAGAATAAATGCTAGTGTTTTGTGAGTGCTCCCATCCCTCTCCGGCCCTGTTCACCCTTTCCTCCCCTCAGGCTTCAGTTCTTGGTTAACATCTCTCCGGCTGAAAATAATTGCCTGCATCTGAAAGGCATCTTGGACAGTGTCACTCCCTAATCAGCAGGAGGACAGCTGAGTGATGTGAGGCATTTCCACCTTCTCCCTGGAGTAATCACACTGTCTCCACAAGGCACTACTGCTACATCAATAACTAAAATGACTTTAAATGTGGTGCTCTCCTCTAATGAGAGCCATATTCCAATAAGGCTGCCCTCCAAAAACCCACTTCACACTATTATACCAGCTGCCTATTAGGACTTAGCTTATCGATACTGCTATCACTGAGGATCAATCAGCGCAAACTGCATACAAACCTCAGGGAAAATCCATTTGTAGAAATGAACTCACAACACATTTGCTATACCTAGATACATATACACAAGCAATAATCAGTTGTGTTATCTTCAAATTTTTATCACATTGTGAACTTGATAATAAGCAGCAGTAGATTTGCAAGCTCTTGTGCCCTGGCAGAAGAAGGATACCAGTAAATTTCCCTAGGTTTACAAAATGGGACAAATTTACCTCTCTGTGGAAACACCTTTGAAAATAAGACTAGATACCTATTTCCCAATAAATTGGAGAGATGGAGAGAAAAAACATGCTCGTGGGCTTTGCTAACACACTTGCAGTGCGTATACCAAGAAGGAAATGTGTGAATCAGAATAATACAAAGTTCAGCTTTCATCAGATCAGTAACACATGCTGTAGTTTCACTCCAGAACAGAACCTCAGCATCTACAAATTGCACAGGTGTATTTCTTCAAAACGAGTCACCTTCTCTTCCCCACATCACACATTTACTGGAAAAAGAAAATCTAGACATGATCCTCAATATCCTCATTCTCAAAGAACCACCAAAATCATCTTTTCTGTGAAGACACTTAAATCCCGTAATCGTTTCTTTTTATCCAGTTTTCCATCCTTCCCAACTCTGCCCCTTTGCTAGATACCCACTCCTGACGTCTGACACCAAGCCACACAGCTCAGACCTGTGGCTGACACTCATATTCCCTGCCCCGCACCCATTTCGTTTTGCAGCTTGTTCAATAAACTAACAGCTACTGCCCTCTTTCTCTCCCCCACGCATTTGTGATCCACATCTGCAGCAAGACTTACAGGAAATCACTTTCAGATACAACAGCCAAAGGCACAGCTCAGTGACTGGATGCAGCAGGACCACACAAGTTACTTTTAACCAGCTATTCCAAATTCTGCTTCTCCCCCTTCCCTGAGGCTCACTTTCTCCTTGTTTCAAACTAGGCTGTAAACTTCTTGAGGGAGGGACTGTGTCTCCCACAGGTGTTTATATACCATAAACTCTTAACACACCAAAAGCTCTGCTTGGTGCCCTCAAATGCCTCCAGAACACAACAGCCCTGGTAGTATCATAAAACCATCAATTACACTTAAGTCTTTCGGATTTTTGCAGGAAATGGAAATCATTAATTGAGAAAGTGACAAACACTGTCCTTTCCCAACCCTCAAGTCCCTCCTCTCCACACGAAGGCAACTACTGAATTTGGTTATATTAGACAGCGTTTGATTGTTGGGATCAATGTTTCAAGAGCCTTCATAGTCTGCTCCACAACCTCTCAAAGATTCAGTTAAATCTCAGTTTGCTTTCTTCTCTGCTTCCCAAACATTTTTAAAAGCTCACGTCTTCATCAACCTCTTCATCAACCGTAGAAGATTAAACTGCCTTTGGTCCATCCCACACCACAGTCACACAAAAACCTTTAAATCTCTTCACACAAACTTTGAAAAACAAATATAATTACATATTAAAAGTAAAGCAAGGAGTTTTGAAAATAGAGAAAGCAATTCTTGCTTTGGGACATCCCAAATAAGAAGTGCTTTATAACCTTAAAACTATCATAGGCACATTAAGAAACTTAAGAAGTGGAAAAACACGGCAGCAATGTAAGCAGATACAGAAATCTTGACTACATGAAAGTTTTGCTGAGTGTTTAAAACATTCAAGTCAAGAAGCAAATAAACTGCATTATTTCAGTAGACAGAGCTGAGACAGAGAAGCGCTGCTGAAAAGCCCACGTTTTTAACAGTTTCCTGTTCACACTGGAACGCTTTCTTGATTAATCAATGTATTCCTGTTCGATGCACGCCTACATGACCCCTGTGTACCGAGACAGCCATTACACAGCACAGATTAAAGCTCACAGACACGTTTTCAACTCCACAGATGGCCACGACAAGAAGCGGAAAGCTTCATTACCGGTCTTCACTGCTGTCACAGCTTCTTCCCCTTTACAATTTCAGAGCTAGGCTGTTCCGCACGCACCTCAGAGATGTAAAAGCCTGAGTAGCTGACCTCAGGCTCTAGACCACATTGCTCTGTCCTCCTGCCAAAGAGCTGAGCAGGGGGTTACAGCCAAAGTCCAGAAGCATGCCACAACTGCTGCAGCAAACACTCGGCTGTTTCCATGAACTCCAATTTCCACCTGCCACAGAGCCGGATCCCGAAACAAGCACAAGTATTTTACTCATATGAGTAGCCCACTGGCTGACAGCTGGGCTAACGAGTCAGAGCCTCTGCTGAACTTTGCATTTTGCTGTGCATTTTACAAAAGCAAACAGCTTTCACCTTCCCACTCCCTGCCTCTGCTGCAAACCCAGGCACTGAAAGTAGTAATATAAATACAAGGTTTCGAAAGATTATTGCACAAGCTTTACAAATCACAACAGAGCCCCAGAAAAGAGGATCATTACACACCGCTGGTACTGTGCTGGATGTCGGATTGCCCTGCCTCTTATTCTACACACTTAACCCTTTGGCACGCGTCCCACTGTTGGTTCAGCATGATGAGTCTGGAAAATCTGTGCCAATGTGGCTATCTGTAGCACATCATTTGCGAAAAGAACAGACGGCTATGTGTACATTTGTTGTACATGACAGCATTGGGAATTTTAGGCAGCCAAAAAGCAAACCTTATGTACAATTCTGCTTTGTCCTAGGTGTTAGAAACGCTACACATCTAACCTGATTTACATAAGCTACATATACTAGTCACTAAAAATTAACTAAAATACCAGCTTTGCTCTACCCATGTACATATCTAAGCTGCTTCATATTAAAATTTAGACTAAAGTGATTTTAATTTTAATAAAGCCTGAATTCTAAGTCCCACGGAATATACTTGTCTTTAAAAGCAATGTATCAACTATGGTTTTATCAACTGCTTTGAAGTAAAGGAAATGAAACGTCAAGAATTAAAACTACATTTAATTTTAGCTACAGCTTTTCACTTTGAGTGAAAAGAAATAATCATCCAGTTTTATTACAGTTTGGGCCTTCACATTCCTATACTCAGGGTGATTCAAGAAACAATAAAGTTGCTTGTTCCAGTACAGGCAGTACCCACCTGACAGTGTTCTGGCTCACAACAGTACAAATAGTTCCACCAATACATTTTCAAAAAATGACTTGCTGAAATGAACAGTGGCTCAAAACTCTGTATTTTTCCTCTTTGCATGCTGAAATCGATAGGCATCATTATTGTCACTACCTCAGCAATAAAACTTTTTTTTTTCTTGCTTCCCACAAGAATCTTAATGTATACTATTATTAGATGGCATGGCCTACAAAATGCTTATGGCTTTACTGTCAATATTTGATTAATTTTAACCCTAATCAAAGGTTCCCCTGTCTGTGAAGGGAAGGCACACTCACAGGTGGCAATGTGTAAAGAAAAAAAGTTACAGCATATTGCCTGGATAGCTAAATATAGCATCTTGCCTGGATAACTAAATATAGCATCTCAGTATTAATACCACATTCACAATTTTAAAGTGTATGAAGTCTTAAAAGTCAAGGCCTGAACATCTTGAACTCATGTAATCACAAAGGACTTCCAACACCACAGGAAGGGTCTCAAAAAAGCCTACTAAAGTCATGTGAAGAGCTTTTGAAGCCACTGCAGCAATCACAACCCTACATGGCATCTAAACAAACATTTTCATGGTGCTAGTGGCTGTAATGAAAGTACTACATTAAAAATCCACACTGCTCTTTTTAGTGAGACCATTAAAGCATTTTTCAGAAGCCAAACATAAAAACATGCAAATTCTGAACAAAGGCTACAATATTATCTCCTACGTACGTACCTATGCCAGCTGAGCTTTATCCAGACAGACACTTCAGGATCTGGACGAAATGATCACCCAAACTCCCCGGACATCACTCTGAACCCGCAAGTCCAGAGCTGCCGCAGCACCTTTCCAACTGGAGGCACATGCTCTGATCATCAGGGTCCATCCCACTTTTTACATGCCCATCTTCCAAATTCAACATGCGCTTTCGAGATCCTTAATTTTTGACAACTCGGTTCCACACCTCTACACATCTCCATCTGCCTTTTAGGAAATCGCAAATAGTATCATGTATCTGGAGCTTGCTTCTTGTTATTCTCTCAGTGATGAAACAGGACATAAACCCTCACAAAGCTCCTAAACAAGTCTTCAGGACCCTAAAATAGCAGTTAAAATCTTAGTTTTAAATGATACAGAAGCAAGCTAACAAGTAAGGTTTCCTTTCCTCAAGCACTGACACAATCCACCCTCTGCACCTTACAACAGGTATGGGAGTGCTCTCCCGCCCCATCGCAGGAGCTGACAAAAACCTTACGGCTTTCATTCTTTGCTGAGTAACCATGAGAACAAAACCACCTTAGAAAGGGGGTTTGTGACTTTGGCATTTCACTGAGAGCATTGTTCCATCAGAAGACAAATGACCACCCTCTTCATGGGTGTAACTGGATACACTCACATGATGTCCTGTATTCAGGTGGTAAGGCAACTTGATCCAATAGTTGCTTCATCCTTAAAATGCAGTTGTTCAACTCTGGTTAAAAACAAAAGTTGCCAAACAATGCCTCATCCTCTGACTATTAAAAAACCAAACAAACAAAAACCCCAAAACCAAAAAAACCCCCAATGACTAATCCCAAACCCCACCTTTCTGATTCATGAAAACGGTGGGAAATGTTGTAACTATGCCAAGAAGTCCCTCTGACATACAGTCCTGACATCAGGCTGACCTCCGTATGCTGCTGCTTTTCAAAAGCATATTTAGATCCCAAGCAGGCAGCAGTTACTTCTCTTATTTCACAGGGTAGCCAGAAGTACTTACTCAAATCACAACAGCTACTGAAAACCATTCCCAACCCAAAATTGCATGGATTAATAACAGCATCAATATCCATAGCGAGCCTGGATGAAAAAAACAGTATTTCACAATTCCTTTTAATTTTTCCTCCAAGTTTTCTTCCTTTTTTTTCCCCCTTCTCTTTTATAATGGAGGACATCCTTATACATATCCCAGTATCATGAACTTTCCAGTCACATTTGCATAGTTGTTAGGAACTTTGCACAGTAACTAACCAGGTCTTTCAGTACTAAAAAACTTTCTCAAGGAACGTTAAGGGTTTGTATAAGAGCAGCATGAAGGGCCCTTCACAGTCCCAGCAGAAGCAGCACATGAGGCTACTAATAACCATACAGTGTGCTCAGCCTTAGAAATTCAGATGGAACAATACATTTGTAGCAGTAAAACTCCCCGTTTTGGCAACCGTAGCCAGCCCTGTCCATTTAAACTACCAATCACCAGGCATTAGGCTTAGCAGTATGTATACATTTCTTCCTTCTGGAAGAAAAGACGTGATGGTGAAATGCCGGAGAAATTCAGCATACAGTCCTAGCAAAACAGCCCTTTACATTGTCATGTTCTCTCACTGAGTCAGTCATGGCCAGCCACTTGTGCCCTCACCTACAGTCAGTACTGATTAGTCCAAACCAAAACCAGATTTCAGCTGCCCAAAGTAAAGGCACAGAAGAAATACAGCTTTATTTCATCCCTCTTCAGAGCTCCCACTGTGCTAGTCCTGACATTACAGCTCAACTTTTGGTAGCATAACCATGAAATCCACTAGCAAATTCATTATTTCCTCCATCTCCCCAATGATGATTCAAAAATAGTGGTAGGTGGAAAAAAAAAAAAAAAAAACAAAAAAACCCAGAAAAATATAATGGAAAATTAGTCAATTTGCTTCCAAAATACCATTGCTTTCCAGCAGTGAGAAATTCCCAGAAAGTGCAACATGATGCACATGAGCATTAGACACAAAAATACCTGACCTGAACGGAGAGCATTCCTTTCACAGCACTGCTACCTGGCCACCATAGCATGAAGTAAAATACTTTCAAGAACACACAGGTGGGGTAGAGGAGGGAGAGATGGGAAGATGCACCAAGCATAAACATGCCCTTCCACACAGTTTGCAAGCCAACAGCGAGCCTCAGTTTCTGCAGGAACAGCTTGCTCTCCCCACGAGCATAAGGCTTTGCCATTGTACTGCTTAAGAGACTATAATTTAGGGTATATCTCATGTTCCTCCTCTTTAAAAATAAGTTTTATTCAACAGAGAATTAGTTTTTTTCCACAAACTCTTTTATCAGAGACACAAATCTCCCTGCATAATAGACTTCAAGTATGATTTTGGTACAAAATACACTAACGTAAATAAACAGAAAGTAAATTGGTGGAGTGATGTCAGCACAGCTATGATCAAAGTCAGATAGCTATCTCCAGAACATCACATTTGCCCCGAAATGTCATCTCGAAGTCTACCAAATGGGGAAAGGACAGCTGCGTTCCTTATGAAACCTCCACACTCCAAGGAATGTAAATAAGGGATATTGTTAAAATGAAAGATCTACTTAAAGCTTTACATTTGTAATGTTTAAAAGGTTTTCCCCTCCTTTTTGTATCTTTAATCAAAGGTTGTAAATGTGTAAGTGATGGCAGTTGCCATGGAAATATGCAGCCCAAGATCTCTCTGTGGGAACCTCAAAGCTCCCTTCACTACTGAGCGCCATGTAATGACAGGGTCACATTAACACCTTTGACTCCCAAAGCCCATTTATTGCATAGAAATTAGCACAGCTGTCTCAATTTGCCTTCCACAGACAAACATTAACCACTCCTGCTCAACGTATTTTCTGCTGCACTCGCCCCTTCTCCCAGACATACACCCAGCCCTATTTCGGCACCATCCTTCATACAGCGGCAAATCAATCTTCAATGCGTACAGTCTTCTCAGCAAACACGAAGCAGAAACCAGAGAGTGCAAAGGCCATCAGATGCTTCACCTGATCAAAAGCATCATTTCATAATCTGTTGAGAAATTTCTTTTTCCAAAGCAATTGACATATAATAAATCTGCATGCTATTCCAGAAGATGAAGGGGTAGCTATGAAGAAAAACAGAGGCAGACATGCAGCAACAGGAACTGAACTCTCATAAAAGCCAACAATTAAATTAGAGAACAGAAGACAGGCTCTGAATAATGGTTACTTTTTCCCCTGGTGGCTGTCAGCACTAAAGCAAGAAAAAAGTTCTTAAAAACCTCAGTGGAATTCCTGAATATCAGCATGTACCATTTGATGCACAATCAATTTATGCACATAGGAGGCCCATGTCAGGGCAGATGGAAGCAGATTTTTTTTTTTTTTTTTTTTTTAAAAAAAAAAAAATCAATTCCGAACAGGGAAATTCAACCATTTGAGAATGTCTTCTTATCAGCATCTTAATTCTGTAAGCAAATACAAATACACACATTTAATTCATGCAGCCATATGTGTTTGTATGAAATAGAGATTTATGTCACACTCCCTCTGCCATTGTAATAATAAATCCCTTCAACACATAGAATATGAGATTCAAGATACACTTGGAATTACTTTATTTATTTGCATATTTGAAGACAAAACTATTTCAGTATTATCCACCCTCACTGAAAATAGCTAGTCAAATGTTTTAAACAATTAATATGCTGTGAATGTATACATATCGGTTGGTTTGGGGTTTTTTTAGATTCTTTGGGGAGATAGATTTGCACAGAGAGGAAAGCTCTTAAGCCTGTGAAAAGGTCCGTCTTACATATTGACCATATAATCCGTCACAACTAATTCCTGTGCAAAAGTGAAATGAAAAGGCCATTCTATGTCTCACTTACCTAGCAGATAATCAGGATGACTTTTCAAGGCAGTTTATCAATTTCACTGGCACTGAGTAAAAACCTAGTCAGATTCAATTGAATAGTAAGCTTACTTCAATAAGGCCAAGCATCTGAACATGTAACTGCAGATTTTTAACAATCCCAATAATTTGAAGAAGAGGCAGCCATTCTCTCATCTAAGTAACACTAGATTTCAAAGGGGGGGGGGGCGGGGGGGGGGAATTAACTCTTACTCCTTAGCAAAAGACAGATACTTTTTAGTGGCTTTGCAGGTTTGCAGGGTTGGGGTTTGTTTTGTTTTGGGCTCTTGGTGGGGTCGGGGGGGATATTAGTTCTATCAAAGTTATTTTCTTTACAACTACAGTTCTGATGGATGACTAATTTTCTGACAAATGGACCCTTCAGGTAGGGTACATCTACAGCCAAACACGGAAGGGGACCTGTGTGCGCATACATATGCATCTCTAGCAAATCCTTAGTAATTATGCAATTGCTGAGTGGAAACAGGAATGCATAATTTCTTGCCTCTGGCCGTTTTACGCGCTTTTTGTTAAAAGAAACAACAGATGTGGAAGGGGGGGGGGGGGGGGGGGGGGGGGGGGGGGAAGCTTTGAGCATAGCGTTGCTCCAGCAGACTTCTATATGCAAAATGACCAGCTAAAGTATTACTGCTGTGTTACTACTGCAATTTATTTTGTTTGAGGTTTTTTGAGAGGTCAGGACAGTATGTTTGTGCAGGGCCCCTGTCCTACAGGTAAAACTCTGCATGTATACCCCCAACCTCAGCTACGCTCCCCCCACACAAACCTGCTAGCAAGGTCAGGGCCCTGATTATTTTAACTACTGTGTGCAGAACGCTCCTCTGTTTTCAAATGTTTTGCAGACAATTCTTATCATACTCAAATTAAGTACAATTACACAAAGAAATACCTCACAGCCCACACTACAATGTCTGGCAAGAATTACAGAGCCTAGCAAGAACATCCAAGATAGGGCTTACAGAGAAGGATGATAAATATTTTATTAGATTGGGAAAAGACTGATTGTCCAAAAGCCTGTCTATATACCCATCGCTTTCCCAATTATATCAGTTGGTCCAATGAACAGTATAGCCTCTTCCCACAAACTCTGTCTTCCTTATATCCTCGAGTGAGCAAGAGGAATCTCATCTGGTTTCACTGAACAGGCAAGTGTTCTGCTTGCATTAACAATTCGGATTTTATTTCTTAAATGTGATTTAATAAATGTCTTCTGAATAAATTCAAGCATTACTGGATGAGGTAAAAGCACAGAGAAGGGTATCTCTAAAATATATCAATATACATTCTTACAACTTACTATAACTCTGGCGAACAAACCAGTGCTACCCACGCACATATGACAGTCCCAAACACCACAAGGCATAGCCTGTTTATTCTTTCCTACTGTCACAAGATGTGACTTGCAAACCAGGCAGGTACAATAATGCATTTTACAATTCAAAAATTACCAAATTTAGTGTGTCCTCACACAAACTCTGACCAGCCTATTTTATGCTAAACAATGCAAAAGACAGCCAGCTCCTTCTGAAGCATTTCAAACTTGGGAGTTTAACTACAACAAACCTAAGCAAAGCCAAGCACAACCTCAGTGACCTCATTTAAGACACAAATTCATAGCACGCCGTGTTTTTTTAAAAAAAACAAAGTCTATATTGTTCCGTTCTCCCCAGAATGCATCAAATTTACACTGAGAGAGAATTCAAATACAAATCCAAGAACTTTCACATTTCTAGGTCTCTTCCCTACATGCTGGATTGTTTTTCCAGTAACAACCAACCATAACACATTATCTGTTTCAGTGGAAATGAGAACAAAAACATTCTTTAAAAAAATAAAAATATAGCCTCCACTTTTCTATGCATCTCTTTGTATATACAATGACAAAGTTCATAGAGCATCATTTGTTTATTAAAAAAAAAAAAATCAAGCCCAACTGAGCATATACATACAAAAACCAATCATCTGGGGCAAGAAGAATGCCTGCTTTATATTGGGTGAAGGAGGAAAAACTCAGCAGAAACATGGTTAAAGCTTGCCCTTGAAAACTACTCTTGAACAAAGCAAGAACTATAATCACGTTTCATGCATTTTTCCCTCTTTTCCTCCAGCTCTCCCATTTGCAGGGCATGCAAATCTGTCCGGACCTGGCAGGCCATATTCAAGCACAGGGGAACAGCAGCCTCCCCACTCTGTCTCACCTCACTGTGGTCGTGTCAGACCCGCTTCCAGACACCAGTTGGTCTCTCTGTTGCATACCAGCAAAGAACTAACAAGGTCTGCAGAAGTTTCTACTCCCCTGCCTGCTTTCCCTGCAGAAATGCCCATCTCCATAAACTTTCCCCTGCTTTGCATATCCTCTTCTGTCTCCCAGCTCCGTTGAGTAATCAGATGCACTAAGGACGTCACGATTTCCCAGTCTGCTAATGCCATATGTTCCCTACTCACTTTTGTATCGGTACTCCATCACCTGGACATCTGCTTGGCACGCACAAGCCTGCACAGGAACACACAAATCAAGCTCCTCGCAATGCACCATCACCCATCCTCCTCTCAAGCCCACACTGTACCACAGCACCAAAAGCACTCTTTGGAGAGAGGGAACCCGCCTGTCCTTGCAATGAGGCCAACAGGTACTAATTTTGCGGCACAGTGTTCAATCCTCTTTGGCCTGCCTCATATATAGGCTAATACTAGTTTTTTAAGAGGATCAATGCAGAAAATGCTTGGTGGATTATGAGTTCACTGCTGTACATGAACAGAGAGAAAAAGAAATATGTGGAAGAGGAGGGAAAGACAGTAAAATGGTTATTATTTCTATATTACCAACAAACTTGTTCTAAACTTGATACATGGGCTTCACTTAACTTTATTTGTAGTCCTTAGAAAAGTTCCTTATCTGCTCACATCTATAGCCCAAGTTTTTATTAATTTGCCATCTGTTTTGTCTTCCCCTCAGGCACTGTAAGAACATACTCTTGAAGTAAAGGCTGCTGTTTGGTGCTTTAAAAACACTCGTCAAAAATCTCAGAGTCACAGTACTACAAACAACATGCATGCCTCCTCATTGAAAAAAGCTTTTTTTTTTTCCTCCTCCATCCCATCATAAAAAAAAAAATACTAACGGTACCAAAAAAAAGTTTTTTCTTATTTACTCATGCCATTTTCAGAAACATGTCCACGCACCCAGAAGCCTGCTGCAGCACAGCTTGGTGTGGGAGGGAGCAGGAGGGGACAGAGCAGCAGCTCCCCTGGACACCCTAGGTTAGCAGAAGCGGAGCACAACACCCTTCTTACTACAGGCACTAACCTTCCTCACAGCAAAGGCTGGCTGCAGCAGTACCTCCAGAAAGCTGAGCAGCCCTCTGCATTCCTGGAACTTTAGAGGTAGATAAAAGACAGATTACAAAAGCTTTTTGGCCAGAACACAATTAAATGCAAGACTTCGTTAATCCAGTTCTGGACAGCAAGACCTGTAACTTCCCCATCCAAGATGATGGCACACATTACCCTGAAATATGAGGTGCTACTTCTTGCCTTGTAACTGAACAGTTGTGGGAACAGAAAAAGTCATTTTCTTTCATTTCATTAACTGATCCAAGAAACAAAGACAAAACTCTCATATCAGAAGGAAACCAATTAAAACAGCTTCCACCTCACCTGTACAGCTGCATCAATGCACAGGTGAGTTAACTCTCCAAATGGCAGCTGCAGCAGCATTCTTTTGGCATTCACAGGCTCCTCTTGTTTGCTCCAGTTGTATGCTACGCTGCAGCCACTTCACCTTCCCAAACCTCAAAACCCCAGTAAAATAAGTGGGACCTTCCTCATTCTTTTTGATAAACTTCCACGTATGTACTTAAGACACTCAAGCACAGGACTATGTAAAGCCATATGAAGATGACCTTATAAAATGCTACTTTATCATCAGAGAAATGACCAGTTAGACAGGAAAAGGGGGAAAGCTTCAGGGAAAGAAAAATCAAGTAAACCAGACAAAAGCGCTTCCCAGCTCCTTGTTTATTATACAACCTCCCAACTGGGCACACCTTTCCTCAGCTAACTAAACATGGCATACACCAGCCGAGTATTAGGCACAACAAAGAACAACCCAAAACTGTTTAATATTACCACAATAATGAAAATCTGAATTCTCATTTTAAACTTCCAACACAGTAATTTATATACGGGTGTGAAAAAAGGAACCTTTAAAGGGTAACTCAGGGAAGTTATGACCTGCTTTGCTTCTTTTTGTTGTCACCTTTAAGTCTCCATCCTTACTGTCACATGCTACCTGGAATACATGACTGTTTCATGCATTTTTCTAAAAGTAAAACATTGTGAAAAATTCTCTCAATCATGTCTACAAGTAATTAAACCTCGGTTTAGTGGGAAGCATAGTAGATCAGCGTCTATTCATGAATAACACTTTCATGGTCATGCACCTTCAGAAACTACTTTTCAACTCGTTTAAATCACAGAATAACATGAATATTTACAAGATCCAACACTCGGAAGCACTAAAGGCTTGCAAGAAATGTTAGTCAACCTTGGCAATTACATCTTTCCTCCCCTGTCACTACTTATTTCAAGTTACCTTTGCAGAGCAAAAACTGGGATAAATAACCTCATCCCTGAGCATTCAGGGGAAATACTTTATTTTCTTCTGATCTACAAAACCCCTATTGCAAGAACTGTGGCTTGAGATTCCATTTTTCCTGGAGAAAACAAAAACTAAAACAAAACACGTGAGGAGTTCAGAGATAACATAAAATCTTGGAGCATTTCTGTCATTGTTATTTCCACTGATTTAAATAAGAGGTCCACTTCGGAAAGTCATCCTTAGAATCAGAGTCAGGCACAACCATCTACCAATTTATCGAACACCTTTCGCAAACTAGGTGGGCACATGCAAGTATTAGAGCTAACGCTAGTAGCCCAGATCAAGAATTAATTTTGGCATGACTGAAAGAGACCTCCACTTACTTCACTGCAAGAAAACATCTAAAGACAACATATTTTAACATCAAAATGTTTACTCAACACGCACCTCCTAAGATGGCTGGGAGAGACCGTGCGAGCCTGAAGCAGAGTGAGAACAGTGCAGTCTCCAACTCCAGCCAAGTGGCCCTGGGCAGATTACAGATCCTCTCGAGAGGTCTCCAGCTCCTCCCCAGTAAGAGGCTGGGTGAAGCCGGTAACACTGAAGCTCAGCTGCTCAGGAGGCAGGCCAGCAAGGGAAGCACCAGAGCATCCAGACCACCTCTCCTCCTTGCAGGACCTCTAAGTGGTATAAAGCCACACACTTCTGGCAGGGCACAGCTGTATCCATGCGAGCAAGTTAACAAAAGGTTATCAAATGTTTAATGTAGTAGCTGTTTATATTGGGGGAGGAGAGGGGACTGAATCATAATAACACCAGCAAAGAGAAGGCAATACAGCACATTAAATCTCCAGGCACACCTGTACTTAGTGTCCAGGAAAGTCTAGAAATCAGTCTTACAGTTTTCAAAGAAATCCACTTACATCGAAGGCTTCATTCACTGTGGAAGGAGCTACCACCCCCCCCCCCACCAGCTACAATAGCTTTTGTTTCTGAAAAAAACAAACAAACAAAAAAACCCAAAAACAAACAAACAAAAAAACCAACCCAAAAAACAGATATAGACCGATTTTGGTGGGTATGAATGCAAGCAGCTTTTGTCAGCAGACTCTGTAGCAATCCCTGACCATCACAAAGGGTACACAGAATAACTGCAGGGGCGGGGGGGGGAGCTGAATTACCTCCTTTCTAGGCCAAGAAATCTCAGACTTCATCTGTCAATCCAGCTCCACATTTACAAAGCTTTTTTTTTTTTTCCTTGTTGAACATACCTGCAGAAACCTATTCCCTTGCCACTCACTTGCTTTCAGTGGAAAAGAGCCGCCTGCACCTCACCTCAGCTACCTGAAAGAATTAAGAGTGCCCATCCACAGCCTGCTCATCCCAGACAGCACACTGAACTTGCACATGTCCCTGCACAGCAGGGAACATGGTACGTGCAGTGTTTCACCCCACTACGTGAGCTACTGGTTCTCTCTCTTACAATGCCCCTTTCTAACCCAGTTTGTAAATGATACTCCCACTTCGGCATGGCCTCCACATACGCCATCCGCACAGGCAGCACAGCTTCCTTTAGATGCACTTGCATAACTGCCTAAGCTCGCACTCCTTCTAATAAAAGAAGTCATTAAACAGTTCTCTAACAAAACCTCCGTATAGGTATCCAAAAAAGAGTATGAGATCAGTAGCTATTTCTGAGCCTGATGGTCATAAAGAAGTCAACAGCCTACCACTAATTACTGTAGGAATTTTAATTTACACACAAAAAAAAAAAAACACAACCCCCCCCCCCCCCCCAAGCTTTACTACTGCATTGATTTCCAGAGCCTACTGGAAATATTTGGGCGTCATAGACTTAAAGTTGATGTCTCACATTTTTCAGCTGAAGCATCTCCTTGCAGGAGGTACGTGATAATAAAGTCAGGAGGTTAACAGGAAGGCAGGAAAATGTTTCAGCATGAAACCAGAGAACAGACATGAAAAAGCCCTTCAACCTGCGGATCCGTCAGGTTCCCTCCCACACCAGGGCAGGAACCAGCTCCTGCTCCCCTCCCTGCTAATGGCAGTCACATAATAGAAACGAGCCGCAACACTGAAGTTACAAACACCACATTCATCCACTCACTCCTTCTCCCTTGAACACCGATGCTGCGTGGCTTCGTAGACGGAGAAAACACCGCCAACAGCCCACACCTCCACGAAGCAGTAAAGACACCCCCTTATAATTAGCTGGAGGGCAAATACGAACAGGCAGGAAACTCCTATGCCACTTTACCCACCCCTTGCAAACTCTGCATCTCTGTGCAGACCTGATGTAAACTCTCCTGACGGCTGAAAAACAGCACAGCGGATAACAGCTCTTCAGCACATACGCAGCCGGCTTCCCAACAGCAAGCACCCAGTACAGCGCCCGGCCACCCGCCCAGCAAGGGACGGCGGTTCGCGGCGGACAGCAGCCTCCCCTCAAGTGCCCGGGCACATCAATGGCAACCTGCGCTGGCCACTCGGAGACGACCGGGCCGCTTCCCGACCGGGAGAAAACGCCTGGCACCCATATCCAACCCCCCCCAGGAGGAGGCCCCGGCCCCGCCGCCGCGGCAGGTGCAGCCGGGACCGGCAGCGGGGGCCCGGGCGCTGGCCCGCCGCCCCAGGACGCACCTGGGGGAGCCGCCGCCGGCTAGCGAGCGGGCGGGCGGGCAGGGAGGGAGCTGCCGCCGGAGTCAGCGGGGCTTGCTGGTGGTGGGAGAAAAAGCACATTTATAAACCTGCCAGCCCTCGCTCATTTGCTGCGGGAGACTCCTCCTCTCCGCCCCGCTCCGGCCTCGCCGCCGGCGGGGGCTGCCAGCGCCCGCGCCCCCTCCCCGGAGCCGGCGGCGGGCTCGGCCCCGCCGGCGGGAGGCCCCGCTCCGCAGGTGTGCCGGCACCGCCCGCCCGGCCCCTCGCCGCCGTGCAGACCCGAGCCCCGCTGCTCCCCCCCCCCCCCCTGCCCGGAGAGCCCGCCCGCCGCCCCGGCAGCCCCCGCACCCACCTCGGCGGGAGGAGGCACGGCGAGCACGGCCAGACGCTCGCCCCAGCGGCGACCGCCCCGCGTCTGCCTCTGCCTCTGCCTCTCCCTCCGCCGCCGCCGCCTCCTCCTCCTCCTCCTCCGCCGCCGCCGCCGCCGCCACCGCCTCCTCCTCCTCCCCCCCGCCGCCGCCGCCCCCCTCCCTGCCCCGGCCCCAGGCGGCGCGTAGCCCGCCCCGCCGGGCGCTCCTACCTGCGGGGGGTCTGCCGGCGCTCCCCTCGCCCCGGCCCCCGCCCGCCTCGGCGCCTTCCCCGCGGTAGGCTGGGCCGGCGCAGCCCCCTCCTCCCCGCGCCGGCGGGGGCAGGGCGGCGGCGGGAGGAGGAGGAGTTGGTGCCCGTGTGTAACAAGTTTGGGTTGCCCCGCAGTATGGCGGCAAGGGGCGGGCGTCTAGGGCCGCGGTGCCCGCCCGGAGCGGGGCCGCAGCCGCGCGGCGGCTGGGGGCCGGACCCGGCCCTCGGTCTCCCGCGGGGGGCTGACCCCGCACCGCCGGGGCTCGGCCGGGGTCGGGGGGGGGCTGCGCCGCCCTCTTTTCAATAAACTCTGTTATTTCTTCCCCCCCGCCCCAGCCCAGCGCATCCCCCAAGGACGGCAGCATGCCAGCAGGCGCCGGCTGGAGAGGGCAAGAGTTTGATGATGCTCACTCGAGGACACCCCTAGTAAAAAGGTACCAGCACATCCGCTCCTCCCTCGTGATTTAGGGCTGCGTGGCTTGAAAAGGTTTTGAGGCATCTCTACCGAAAGCAGATGCGATGCCCCCGCAATTTAATCGGGCCGTGCAAGAGCCGCCTCGCCTCCTCGCACCTAGTGTTGCTCGTCACATTCCCATTCCCATTCCCCTGCTCCTGCTCCTGCCCTGTCTCGTCTCGGGCAGGATGGATCCACTCGCTGCAGAGCGCAGCGCAAATCGCATCCAGGATGCAGCCTCTCGGCACCACAGAAATACAGATGATTTATACTGAAAGCAAACGTTACTGGAATTACTGTACCTTAAAGCATAGGCCCGCGTAGGTGACTGCTTAGTAATATTGAAGGAGGAGCAGCTTGGCACAAAAAAGGAAATAGGTCAGTGACGGCACAGATCTCAGCCAGGATGCTTCTGCTGAGTCACTGATGAGTTATTGATTACCGTCATGTCCATGCACGTCTGTGGTGACTCTTCTGATGAATGACATGAACCAATACATGGATGACGGGGGCTTTTTTATTGCTATGGAACAGGTGATATTCAATGTCATTTGATTGCGACGGGTCGGTTAACAGGCATCATTTAAGCAAGGCTGAACAAAATATTATCAGATGTTGGCGTTTGCTTTACTGGCTGAGCTTCTAATTCCAGCACTACACAATATGTATGTATTGTTACAATAACACGACAGTCAGTTTCTAGTCTCTATAATTCCCATTAGCTATAGCTGAGAAATACTGTCAAAATGAAATTATTGTGGAGATAGAGCCTCTTAAAGACATAGAGTCATGATGATAACCTCAGAAGAAGAAAGTTTACATGAAAGGCAAGACCTGGCCACCTTGATATTTCAGGGTATTTGAAACCGTAGGGTTTGAAGGAGGATATTAGCGCACAGCCAGTGAACAGTTTGTTGTTGTGTGGAAAACACTGGGGAATCCACTTCCCCTCATTACATTTTCACGGTGGTGATTTAACTTAGGCTGGCTTAACGTTGGGCCACCAGCATCCATCACACCATTAACATCCAACAGGGTCACACACCACCAAAACATTAGATTGGAGGCAGGGCGAAGCAAGTAGTCACACCCAGCTCTGGGAGGCAACAGCAACGGGGAGCAGGAGGAGCCCAGGACTCCAGGGAAGGGGGAGAATCACTGCCAACAATTTATCCGCGTCTGCCAGGAGCGTGAAAAAGGATCAAATGCTGAAGCCATGCTGGAAAATCCCTAGTGCAAATACAGTAGCAGGATAAAAAAATCCTTATCATATTTTATTTGCAGAATTGCTGTAGTTTATACCAGCAGAAGAATAAGCTGCAACTCCTCTGGGACTGGCTGCTGGTATTAATGTACCAGCAAAACCTTCCTAGCGTAGACAAGACTTTAAGCATCTCCTGAGGGATACAGCTGTGAAATGATATTCCAAGGGAAGAAACAAAGGTGCTTTTTCAATCTCTTTTGCATTGCACAAATTCTAGGCTAGGGCAGTTCTTAGCATAGAGTTGGAAAATCACAGGGGTTTTGTCAGGTTTCCCCAGGGAGCTTACGGTCTGCACCAGCTTCCAAAACCCCCGAGTGGCAGTAAGGAACTGGAACAAAGGCTAACACCAAGAGAAAAGTTCCATTACTTCTGCTGTCTCTTCCCAGGTTAGATTTTGCAACCTTTAAGAATTATATTGTTCATTTGTACAGCATAGTTTTCAATCTCTATTCCCAGTACAACCTGTGGAGTATCACAGACTGAAAGGTCAGAGGTAAAACAAGGAATTGATATTTGGACCTTGTCAAATACCAGATTCTCAGTCACGTTCAGGATCTTCTTTCAAGTAAAATGCGTCATCACCAACAGATATTTGTTGAGAAAAAGGAAATGCCCTAACAATAACTGTTGGGAACATGTAGCAGGTAGCATAAATTGCACCACTGAAAATTCCTATCAGTTCCCATTATAAGTAAGATCTTTCACAGGATTTAAAAACAAATGGCCTCCGAGACGTGATGGACACAAATTTGGGAGGTTTTCCAAAGGTCTGTAACATTAGCGTGGATTGTATGTGAACTAGTGGTGTAGGGCTAAGAACACTGGTCCTCGCAGTAATTATAACTGAATTTGTTTTGCTAAAAAAGATTGTCATCTTTCAAATACTACATGCTGCGGCAATGAGATCATATAATGAACAGCTATTAATACATGTCCACAGCAACTCCATAATGGGTATTCCAAAGATAAGCATGAAACATACTTTTAAAAACCTCCATTATAAGCATAATAAAGTATAATCTTTGAAAGTACACATAATGCATGCTGTGAAGTAATAATATGTAAAGACTGCTTCAGTCATAATATACCTAGTTCAGAAATCATGTTGAGGGATGAATATACACATGGGTATTTAAAGCCTAGGCAAGCTGTATCAAATCTGTGCCAGGAAAAAAAAAAAAAAGTGGCAATTAAGCAAGAAAAAGTTAAAGCTGTAACAGCTGACTGTGCTCTTAAACCTGAACTCCTTAATTAAACTAAGGAAGAAATAAGCTGCAGGGTGGAAGATACCAGAGGAGAGTAGGGAATGAGAGGAAGACCAAAGCTGGCCTGGAAGCCAGGTCTGAGGCTGGGGGCAGATCAGTCCAAGAGTGAGTGAGTGAACAGGTGGTAGGTGTTTAGTGAGTCAGTGAAAAGGGCAGTGAACGTGCCCGGAGGTTTGCAGACCAATATATAATGCAATGAATAGGTCAGTAGCAGAGTACGTGAGAGAATGAATGGATGAGAGGATAAAAGAATAAATAGTTGTGTTGAATGAATGTGACTATGTGAACAATTCTAACCAAAGTCAAAGTTTCAAGCTATACTGTTTTGTTGCTATATTGCTATGATGGCGTGACTTTTTAGATCATTTGCCACTCATCTCAATCAGTGCTAGAGGAAAACAAACATGCATTCCTGAAAAAAAACCCTTTTCAACTAACAATCTTGAGAAAATAGCATGATAAAAATACAGATTTTAAATGCACTTTACAGCCATGACAATAAGAACAGTTTTGGAAACCTTAATATAGAAAAATAAGCACACAAAAGGCATTTAAAAGCACTGTCCAGTAAATTAATGTTGATTAACATTATGAAACTACTAAAATTGACATAGAGCTAAAATTATTTGCAGAGTAGGAAAACACCATTGACTCTTTATCCTGTCTAGCAACATGATACACAACAGCTCAAAGTGGTTTGTGCAAGATTATACAGTAAGTCAGCGGCAGAACTACAGACAGATAAAACCTTGCCCTTTTAGTTCTGTGTCTTCCCCATCAGGCAGAGAAAATGCATTGCCTTCACTTCTGCAATTACAGAGGCAATGGAACTAAATTATAATAGTTAAGGGGTGTTATCTCCTAACCCTGTGGGGTTTTTTTTTTTTGGTCTGAACACTTCCTATATCATTATGGATAAACATGGCAATTATGTTGAGGATACACTCTAAGACTTTAAAACTGTCCCTGTATTTACCGTGTGTCTGTATGTATAAGACAGAAGGAGAGGGAGCTAAGTAGGTGCTACACAGGCATCTGGATTTAGATTATGTAGTGCACAGAAGTGCATGGCTGGATGACATGGGAGAGGAGGGTCTCTTTTTCTTCTTTTGATGGCTCTAGTGGCCAAGAACCCCATAAAGGCCACAGAGAATATTTTCCTTTTCTTTTCTTTTTACTTCCTAATCCAGAATAACGGATTTACTGGAGCTACACTGTAGGTTAGTGTCCAACCAATGGACATAAGAGTTATCTGTAGTCCAGTCTCCATTAAGTCTCACTGCAAAGCCTGCTAAGAACTTTGCTAAAGGAATGAGGGACAGGGTGAATTTAGGGAAGGATGGCAAAAGTGGTAGGAATTCCCCTCATTCTGGTTCCGTGTAAGCATTCATATTTTACAATGAGAACTCCCTAGTAAATTACATTACTGAGATGCTTTGCCCCTAGACAAAATCGCAACAACTCAAACAAATATTTTGTGTAATAGTTTTCGCTTATCAGTGTCCAAACTTGGAGCCTATAATTCTTATTCAAACAGCAACGTTACATGCATGGGTACAAAATGAAGAAACTAACCACTCAAGTGGTCTTTTCATAGCAAGCTGGCATGGAAAGACATAGGATCAACAGTCATTGGATGACAAATGAATGATAAAAGACATTTTATCCACTCTACATAGTGGAAGAAGTGCATGGGCTAGTGGAGGAGGCACAACATATTTATTAATGAGAAAAATAATAAAAAAGGTGTCAGCAGTGCCTGCCTCAAGGGACAAGGTCAATGAGGCAACATTAATAATGTAGTACATGAAGAATAATGAAGAAACTAAAACTCAATATATTGTTTTTCATCTCCTTTGAAAATGCAATTACATTTCCAAAAAGATCAAAGTTAATGAAAATTTTTAAATGGAGTCATCACCAATCACAGGAATTATTTCTGATTACATGTTTTTCACGCAAGTCAATATCGAACTACTGATATGGGGCAAGTATGAAACCAGAAAGGTAACAAAGCCGTTCTGTTGTTAACACAGGAAAAGCAAATATAGGGTTTGACAGTAATGGATCGAGACATTTGTAAACTTTATACTAAGCTTGCAATCTTCCTGTATGAACCCTACATTTTTATTGCCTGCACTGTTACAATACCTTACAACTTTTTCATATTTTCCACAATTGTGTTTATAGACTAGTAATTTCATATCACACTTCACAAATACAAATTAAGAAATGGAATTATAAGGGATTTATCTGGTGACAAACTTGATTGTAAGAGTTAATAGCCACAGACCCGTCTCCTTTATGTAGTGAGTGAAGAGTTTGCCTTTTTATCATTCAGCATAACATCTTAATCCAATTTCTTTCCACACATGCCGGTTTACTCAGAGAGGGTCACAAGGCTGGTGAGATTCTTTGACTTGTACCAATGCCTGTAACTTCAGCTGAATTACCCAGCTAAAACCTGTAGACTCCAAGTCCGGACCTTAATAAGAAAAGATTAACTTCGAAAAATATATCTCGTACTTGCCGCCGTTCTTGTACTGGGCATCTGCCTCAACTAATGCACAAGCCAATTAATTCCCGTCAACACTCAGACAACCACGAACCTGCAAAATGAGAAGTCAGCAATGGAAATACACCATGAATAAAAGGTGAAGCAGACTCCTCTCCTTGCGTGCCCTCTTCTGTTTTTTTCAGTGTTTTTTTGTGCTGGCATCCCTTGTCCTTCTCACTCCAAAAGAATGCAAAAACCTGATGTAACTTGCTGCTTGAACTAAGTTGCCCTAATAACAACCCCTTTGCTGAAGCTAAACCAGGTCATGATTTCCCAGTGTGATGTTACGGGGATGTTTCTCTCCTGCCCTACAGTAAGGTTTTCCTTTCCACCGGTTGGTCCTATTAGGTTTCTGTTAATTTCGTATAGAGAACAAAAGCAAAGGATCCAATTGCTTCACTATTATACATTAAATAAAAGGACACACAGTACAGGAAAGGATGGGATTTTCTAAGCTGATATGAGCAATTTGTAACTAACAAAACCCCCTTGGGAACACAGCTCTCTGTTGCAGAGAATAACACAAAAGGCAAATAAAAGATAGGGTGGATGGGACCAAGGGTAGTCTTTGACAAGAGACTTACAAAGATATAAAAGATCACTTTAGGCATGCAGAAATTGGGAACATTTTATAGCTTTTCTATGCCTTGCATAACAATCTGAGTAGAAGTGCACAATACCAAAATTCACATCTGTAACTTTCTGTCTCCCCAGAAAGACAACAAATGCAGACTTATGGTTATTGCATTTAATGTGCACTGAGCGGTCTGGCTATCTGCAAAATATATCTTTTAGCTGTCTACAACATCGCCCCACTTAGAAGTTCTTTATTCATGTTTCTGCAGAACTGCTGGATCATACAGAGAAGTTACAAAAAAAAAAAAAAAAAAAAATCACAGAAGAAGAGGAAGCAAAAGTTTTATTGTAGAGCAAGTTGGGATTTTTTTTTATATAATCCAGGAAATTCTCCATTGGTTAACATCAAAACCATTTACAAGGAAATAGTTTCAGTTATTGTGATTAAATATTTATTTTGTGCTTAAAATTATCAAGACATCCTTAGCCAAAAGCTTTTATCCTGAAGGATTTCTTATTTTGAAACGTTTTATTTTTGTTAATTAACACTAGAAAAAATCCTCAATTACAAATGAAGTAATTTGATTAACCATTTGTCTGGGAACAATTTCTATAGTCATTTTTTTGGTTTTGAGTTGGTAACACTTTAAAATCAAGGGAACTTTTCTAGGGCAAGAAAGGAGGTGTCCAAAATTCGTAGTAGTCTGCGTAATACAACATGATAGATAGCAGATAACAAAAGTCTGTTGGTCACTGACATTTATGTCTCGTGATTTCATGACAGTGTGACACAACTACATGGCAAATTACATTAGAGATGCAGAGTATGGTCACTTAGCACATTGCCATCCATCGGCTGGACCATGGTAACTAATATACCTGTGCTGAGGCTGGCAAAACTGTTAGGTAAAATCTGTTAGCTCTGATTTTGGTTCAACATTCTCCACCCCTTTTATATGACATTAAAGTGGTCTGTTACCCAAACAGCTAGTTCTCTCTTCCCTCTGTGGCTTTCTCCCAAAACCTCTCCGTGCCAGCACTAACACCTGGGAGGTTGTATGGCAGCTCAGATCAGGGAACTGATCTGGCTGAAAACCTCTTGGCTGAAAAAGCGGGTTTCCAGATGGACCAGTCCCATTACCCAGCGTGCTGTAGAGCTGCCGCAATCTTGTTGCTGGCATGAAGGAGGATGCAGGAAGGAGCATGGGAGAGCTGTACTGCACCTTTGCACTTATTTGCTGGACAAAAGTGGAACTGCTGCCTTAAATGTTGTTGCTGAGGCACCCTGACTTTTGAATTCAATCATCAGGTGCTCTTAGCTATAGCCACCTCAGGACTAACCCAGAAGGAGGGGTGACATAATATTTACTCTTTCTTTTTATTTGATTAATGTTTTAAATTTGTAATTATTCTAGGATAACAGAGATAAGAAATAGGCTAAGAAAAATGTCAACAAAGGAATCATGAAGGACATTATCAGCTGATAATCACTGTTGTTTGTTTTGGCTTTAGGAATGAAAATAGGTAGAGAAAGAAAAGGCTAGTAGGGAGCAAGCATCTTTACCAAGAAATAGCCAAGAAAAAGAAAAAAAGAGGTGGAGAAATAAAGATCACCGAAGAACGTTAGAAAAATATAATTACTCAGCTGGGCCTGTTATTTATATGTTTCTCACATATAAAATACATTTTTGCACTGAGATAAAGAGAAAGATAAGGAATATTCTGTAATGAGGAGCAACAAAGAAAATTCACTCCCAGACTTCCTGGGGTTTTGAAGTTGCTTTCAAGGCCTGTTGTTTCTGGTTATTATATTTGTCTTCAATGTTAGGGCAGGCCTGGAGTCTCCACCTTCTGGGATTTTTTATGTGATATGCCTAGGGGCAGGCATTTTAAAGCAATGCTTTTTAGAGTCACCGGTAGTCTGCTTGCATTGTGTATTCAGTCTATGTCTACTGTGTACACTCCTTTATTGGAAAAAAGTACATGACTCTACAACAAAGGATAAGAAAATGGTATTTATTGCTTTCCACGCCCACTTCTCCTATGACCTTGCAGCTGAACTAATAGCTCAGTCAAAGATAGTTTGAATGGATTTTAGGGATCAGTATCATATCGGTCCCTTCCAGTCACTGTCACACTTCGTACAGATCCTCCTGCCTTCTTTCCACATGAAATCTCATTGTTTTGAGGCAAGACGCATGTGGAGCTGGGCTGCCCAGCTGGTGCTCCCTTACCTGGTCCAGAGCCCAACCTAATTTGTTTGTCTGCAAGTTAGTCACTTGGAAATCATTTTACGTGTAACAGCCAAGGAAGTCTGGTAGTATGAAATTACTAGATAGTATGGAACGATGAAAAAGCCAACAGCGTCAAGAGAGCTGCTCACGATTCTCTGTGTGAAGCAAAGAAAAAAATAAGCCAAGCCCAAATCCAAAGAGTTTAAATTGCCTGCTGTTTTTTCAAGAATAACAGATACTTTCACAAATGTTGTCATATATCTTCCAAAGACTAAATACAGATCCAAAAAGCAGGCTTGGATTGCCTGTTTGTGCAGTAAACTACCATTGGTAGGAGGTCAGGAAAAGAGTCACAGTGATACAGTAGACCAAGATGAGGAGCTACATTACCTCCAACCTCAATGCAATGGACTGGTGGCATAATATGCACTTGTACCATGTATCATTAAAGCTTCATGCAATCTAATTATTTAACAGATTAAAAAAAATGTGATAACCAACTGCTGTTCCAAGGGATTTTAAGCCTATCAGTACCGTGTCGTGGTTGGGGGGGGCATTATTGTCTTGTGGCCTTATTAAGTCTTGCCCAATTATTTTGTTTTCAATGAAATGGAGAAGGCAAATAGTAGTGGTATTATACGAGGGCCTTTTCTGGGCTTTGTAATGGCATTTGCTGATGTCTTCGGAAGGGAAAGACCGTCCTCTTCATGGTCTTCATGCATTAGCCTGGCCAACAATTTCTGTAGGATGCTGTCATCTGCTCCCAGCTCTCAGCACCAACTGAATTTGATCAGGCGGTGGTGCAAGACAACCTGGCCCTGCTGTGCTGAGCCAAAGGAGACCCCTCCTGCCCTTGGTGTCGTCACCCCTCTCCCCTTTTCCCAGGACATCAGCAGCATGCTGCCAGCTTGGCTCTGCACCAGAGCAAGCTGAGCAAAATCCTGACCTGATACTGAGGGAAAAAAGTCTCAGGGCAGATTGCTTCATCTCTGGCAAAAATGACAGATGTGGAGGACAACCTCTTCCTCCTGGGTGACCCCTCCCTTCTCAGCAGGATTTGTGAAAATCCCTGCAAGGACAGCCTTCTTCACCGAGGTTTCGCACGGAAGGAAATGTCACAGGACAATGCCATTATTTAAAAGGTTCACAGTTTTTTCCTCAATTTTGCCAATTCCTCCTCTGTCCTTTTCTGGGCTTTACTGACAATTATTGGCCAGTTGCCAGCTGCTTTGTGACAAACAGGTGCAGCTGGGACTTCAGCAGGGATTGATCTTCTAATGGCTAGCTAGAAATCTGCTTAGGGAAAAAGACAAATAGCAATTTAAAAACATGTATTAAAATCCTGAGAAATCAGAATAGGATTTTTGTCCACATAATTAACACTCTTTTTGATGTTTCAGACCAAGGAAATTAAATTAATAAATCACACAAAAAGTTTTTCCTGTGTTCTGCAGTCAGTCCTGGTGAGTGACTTACTGTAAGTAGTGCATGAAGACTTAAAGGTAGTTTTGGAGCGCTGATTAATGATAATTTGAATCTGACTGAGCTCAGGTATATTCCTTGATTTAAAAAAAAGTAAATACATTGCTGTCACCAATGTATGGAGTAGTAGATTGACAGGAGAGCCAAATCAGCCTGTCCACACCTCCTGTCCCCTGACAACCCTTGTGTAATGTATGGGCCTCTATACTTCCACCTTCCTCCTGTCCTCAGACATCCATTTGACCTTTATGGGGCCAAATTTCTCAAACGACCAAATGCAATACAGATACCCAGTCAATAGGCATGTTTGTTGTGCTTGTTTCATAATCTGAATGGAGGTAGGACATGCTCTCAGACTCACAAAACACCTAAATGTATCCACCAACCAGAACTAATTCACAGTATGAATTAATTAATGAGAAGGAAAAGCTAGAGAAGGGGAAAACCAACATGATTTCTCACCCTTTATTGTATATCGCTCCTCCCTGTTCTAAGAACAGCTCAAAAGGAGTTGCAGGAACTGTGATTTGCATTGCTTGGTCTTGTTTATACATGTTGTTAAACCACTCTCCGTGCTGGTTTAGTTACACCCAGTACTGACACCCATTATAAATGCAGGATTTTATGAGGCAGTTTAGGAAGCGCAGAGCCTTATGTACTAGGGCTTGTGCTATAGATAACAGACCAGCACATATCACAGTGAGCTGCTCATTTCCCTCTTTCTGTTCGTAGGTTTTAAGGATTAAAGATGGTTGATCATTCAGTCTCACCGTTTGTATCACAGAGGTCAGCGAATTTCAGCCAGGGTTTCCTGCAGCTAGTGCAAATGATAAGCAGCATGATTCTTTCCTGGAGCACAGTACAGGTAATCTTATTTGAAGACAGAGTAAGGATGGCAGGATGCGACTCTCGCCTCCAAATACTGTGTTTTATGGTGTGGGAAGCTTGTCTGGCTGGTATTCAAAGTGCATGTAATTGCTTCTCACAGTACTGCTTTGAAGGAGAGGCTGTCAAGTTTTCGTGATTATCTGTCCAGCACAATTCACAGACATGAAAGTCGCATATAAATGTATACAGACAGATATACATACCCACTGTGCAAGATCGTTATTCATCTTACTCTCTTACTTTCAAAGTGCCAGAAAGGACAAGAAATGCTGTACTGTTGTATATAGCCTCATAAACAAGAAAGGATTGCATACAGTAAAATAATGCAGCACAGAGCTCAAGGGAATGATGGTTTGATTGTTGGTTTTCCCCCTACCCTGCCATGGAGCCTGTAAGTCTGAAAACCAAACACATGTGGGAATTAAACAGATTTCCTACATGCATGGTAATTCTGCAAGAGCTCGTCTAATGGCAGTGCTGCCCTAAGTGCTAACCAGCGTATTTTCAAGATCTCAGTCGCATGTCATCTGTTTGAACTGCGGGGTCATCAGCTAATGACCAACTGGACACTTTTTTATGGCACTTGAGAAAATTGTAGCAACCTCACAGCATTTCATTCACATCCTTCCACTGCAGAACCACAATACTGCAAGCCAATGTGCTCTGTTGCTGAAGGTACCAATAAGCTTAGGCAGCTTAGCCCAAAGTAATGAAATTACATGTTGCACTTCAGTTCATCATGGTCAGGGCCCTCAGCCTCCATTTGGAGAATAATTTTCCTGAAAGCAACTGTTCTTAAAGATTGGTAATACCAGCTCTTACCTCCTGCTAGTCCTTGTAAAAGTAAACCCCCTTATTTTCCTTTTTCATTAAATAAAGTATCTCACAAAGCCAAAATGCCAATGCTTTAATGGTATTAGAAAGAACAATAAGTTTGGCTCCAACCTCACAGACAAAAATACCAATCAGACTTGAGAGTGCAGAATAATAAGGAAGGAGCACTGATAACTCTTTAGGCATGAAGCAATCATAGGCAGCCGGTCCCTTGCTGAACCCAGACGCAAACGCATCTTCCCTAATGGAAATATTATCACACTTGCTAGCTGTTTTATTGCTAGCCACACTGGCTGTCTCCTGGCACACAAAATACAGTGAGTTCCTCCTGAAGGAGAAACCTCCCTGAACATTCATGTGTATAAGGCTACCAAGTGTTTGGTGACAATCCAAGCTTGAGGCAGCTCTGCTTCTGGGTCTCTCCCCCTGAAATCAGCTGTTCGCTCCCAGTTTCTCCCACGCACCATGCTCTCTTCTAGGTGTGGTGTCTGTTTTTTTACAGGTTTTCCATTTTTTTGGAGCTGGGGCATTTTTTCAGGCAGCTTGCAGCAAGGCTGCTGGAGTGGTCTCCCCACTAGCAGCAAGCAGTGGGCAGGTGAGGGGAACAGGAACACCTTCGGGCAATATTGCCACCAAGTGCTCTATATCATGAAATGAAAACGACAGCCCAAGTAATTATACTTTTGTCAGCACTTCCCTTGATTTCATGGATTAGTACAAGGAAGACAGGCCATACTAGAAAGATCAAGGGCTGTGATGACTAAGGAGTTAATTAGGGAGGTCTGAAGCTCTTAGTACCTTCCTGGCTCTTGCTAGACCTAGTGCTGCTGTAGGGATGTGAGCAGGGCCATACGGAGAAGACCAGAAGGTGAAGCTGGGTGTGAAATCAGTGCCCTGCTGATGTTGTGGCATTCAGGCCCAGGAAAGCTGCTCCGTGAGGAGCTTCTTGGGAAGTCAAAGTCTACTCCTGTGAGACTATGTTCCTCTGACAGCCCTCCTATTTCACCCTGCTGACTCAGCCGTCCTGTTTATGCATTCCTGGGTGCCTTCATCCTGCTCTGCAAGGGCTTGGGTGGCTTCTTATCAAACTAATTTCCCATCTTCCAGAAGTTGTTATTCATTAGTAATGCAGAAAAGTTTTCCAGGCACTACAGCCTTGTAAATGGAATCGGCACTGACAGCAGTAAATGCCTTATAATGTTTCTTTCCCAGGAAGCTGGTGTGTCGCCCCGCTGCCAGCTTTCAGAAACATTCTCATTTCTCAAGTGAAATGTTATAGTAGGAAGATGGAGACTGAGCGCAGAAATCAATGCCTGCTAATAACTACGCTGCTCCTTTGGGAACTTGTTGGTATGAACCAGCACAATGATAAATTGGGGGAAATTATGTGTGATCAGGTTTTGCAGAAAGCAGTTACGTTATGATATTACTTACTATTTATGCAGCACCATAAAATGGTACAAATGACTTGTCCCCACACAAAGTACTTTGGTGTAATTTAATTGTCCTCAGCATGCATATGTGTATGATTACTGCTTGAACCAGAATTAACGTTACAGAAATCTCTGTTTATTGCTAGTCTGTTGTGGTCCAGTCTAAAATACTTGCTCTCCTAGTTTATTTATAAACATTCATGATCCTTTTTGCTCAAAAGGGATAAAGTTCTTACTTAAAGTAAGCGTTCTGCATTACTCCATCTTCATTTACTTTATACAATGTCAGGCTTCCATCCTACATGTGCACTGCAAACATAGAGCAACCCCAGCCTGACTCCTCAGTCCCCACTGGGTTAACCACGCAAATTGCTAGTAAATGGTAAGCAGCCAAAAAGTGCTTTAACCCTTGCAGAGGAGGTCCATAACTGCATTCCTTATGAATGAATATGATTATTCATTAATAAATAATTGTATTTTGAATTTGTTACATGCTTGATGAGTCTAGTTTCAGTTACAGAGGAGGAAAATGGTTTTTACATGAAGCTTAGACTGTTAAAGAAGGAGGCACTGCAGCACGCAGAAAATGCTGCTTTTGGCTTTGCCATTTTCATGAAGGAAGGATGTGGCAGAAAGCAGCTTTTCCTACCATTTAAAAAGTATAACATTTTGGTTTTGGGGGTTTTCTTTTTGGAACAAGGGTTCAACATAGAAACTTTGTATTTCCACAGAGATGCTCTGTCAGCCTGGTGAAGTGCCCTGTTATTTGTGAAACATGTTTCCTTTTTAGCCAAAATGAGAAAGAAACATCTCCAAGACAGATGTGTACTACGTGGTGCTGTTGTTGGTCCGGCTGCCGTGCAGAGGTATATGTAGTCTGCGTAGAAGGGTAGGAAGATTTCCTTTTTCCCTCCAAGAACTTAACCTCTGCAAGGGATCAAGCTGCAGCGACAAAGGAGATTTGCGGCACTTCCAGCTTGTGGATTGCCCAGAAGGCCCCTCAGAATTGCTTTTGTGAGCTTCTGCATTGTCTGAAGTTTGGCGCTTCTGCTTTTTTTCCCCTCAATTATCTTTTGTTACATTTAGCCATTGTCTGGATTTCGGTGCTTCGGGTTCTGGTCTTGGCCACTGTCCAAAAAGGCAGCGTGGAAACACAAATGTGTTACCTGCCAGCGGCGGGGATTATCACCTGCCCGGCTCTGGTTACACCTCCCGCTGCTTGCTGCTGGAATAATCAGGTAGAACTGAAAGTCCGAATTTTAATGAAGCTTTTAGACTAGACAACAATGCTATGAGGGATCCGATGGCCAAAAATGGTCCGCGGCTATGGCTTGTGTAAGCATCAGATCTTAACTTTCAGCTATAAAAAAGAATAGTAGGAGACGAGAGGCTGTTAACAGTGACATCCTCCCACCCCCCCCCCCCCCCCCCCGCAGGAGGGTATTGCCATGTATCTGGAACTGTGTGTTACCCGCCTGCTTGCATGTGAAAAGGCAGCTCGCCCTGGCACTTCAGGTTAATGGTTATGCATATTCTGCACCAAATTCCTTCCTTTGAAACCAGGCACCAATTCACCCCAATTTTTCCTGTACGGCGGCCCGAACTCCCAGAGCACGTCGCCGTGGAGGAGGGGGATATCCCCTTGCCCGCACTCCGCGGGCAGGTGGCGGGGGGGAAAGCTCCTCCGCTCTCTTCCCTGCCGCCCTCTCCCCCGCTGCCCCCGGCCCGCCGTGCCCCCCCCCCTACCCGCCCCCGCCGGCCGCCGGTGGCCGGAGCCCGCGGGGGTGCGGCGGGGCGGGGGTGGTGGTGGTGTCGGTGTCGGTCGGGTGAGCGACAGCAGAGCCGGGGCGAGGGCGGGGGGAGCCGTTTCTATATTCGAGCCGTGCCTGCCTGTAATTTATTTTTACATAGCAGCCCGCTGCCTGGCTTTGTTGTGCAGCCAGAGAGACCGCACCGATACACCCTTGGCAGAAGCGTGGACTTCGGTCATTCTCTTTTCGGAAGCGTTAATGAAAAGCCCTTCCTAACTGTGTAAACGTCATATTGGGGAGGAGGGGTGGGAAGCTTTGCGTTAGGAAACGCATCGACTCAGTATCAACTGAATGTTTTACCTAAAATTAAAACGTAAAATATGACCTAACAGATAATCAGATGTGAATCCACAAGTATAACCGAGGGTAGTTAGGCGTAAGAAGATGTTAGCAGGTCGTGGTGAAGTCCAGAGCCTCAAGTTAACCGCCCCTAGCTAACACCTGTGTTCTTCTAATTGGAGGAGCCATTATAAAAGTAAGGCTGTCAACACGTGGAAAAGAAGGCAAAGATAGGCTGCATGCTTAACCACTTAATACTCCTTGAAAAATTTCAGAAACAGATTTTTTTTTCCTCAAACTAAGCCTATCGCAGTGCTGAGTCACATGTTAGCTGGTGTGTTAGCTGAAAGCTTTTCGATCTCAGAGGTTCCTTTTGTTTCCCAGCTGGCCTTGGAGTGCCGCGGAACAGAGCCACGAAAACGTATCAAGAGCAAAGTGGGGTTTGAATTGCTGAGCGCAACCGCCAATAAAACTAAATGTATACAAAACCTAGGAAAATCCAGGGAGATTTCCTAAACTGAATTGCGCAAACCAAACGCCCTACGGCTAAGGAAGTTTCTGCCGTACTGATGAGTTACGAATCCACAAGTATCACGGCAAAGATTCTGTACTAACTGCTGCTAATGAGTGCAAACATGAGTACAACCACTGGGAAATACTCTCGGTGTTTAAAAACAAACAGAAAACCAGAGTGAAACAGAACAACTCTTGTCTTCCTTCGCAGTACCTGTCTGGACAGGCTGCCAAATCCCTGCCTGCAGCAGCTCCCCACCGAGTGGCAGAGGGGAGGGAGCCTGATCCTGGCCCCTCTCCTCCATCCCCCTCCGAGGTGGGAGCCCAGAGACCAGGCCTGTCTTCACCGATTCCGCCTCTGGCACCACCTGAGATGCAGGTGGGTGCTGGAGGAAGGATCGAGGGGGTGCTTTTCCTTTCCCTGGTATCTGCTGTCTGGGTGACTTAGCACACCCACCTTTTTCAGTCCCTCCTGGATGTTAGCCCTGATGCCTTCTAAGGGATATTCTTCATTCCTGCCTCCAAATGCTCTTTTTTTACCATCCATGTTATTACTGTTACCCACTGGGTCAGCTGAAAAAGTCCCACATTCTGAGTGCTTTCTTACACTGAGGAAATACCGCTTTCCCAACAGTTTACTTGCTGTCCTCACAACTGCCTGGAGATTGCTCTCCAGCATGATGCCAGTTGTCCTTTCTCCTCAAAATAGTCCTGTAGATGCTCACACGGTCCCTACAAGGGCATTGTGACTTTTTTTTTTTCTTTCCCCCACATCATCTCCACGATATGGCAATAAGTTTAAGGAACATTATTTTTGTTTCCTTCTGCATCTACCATAATGACTCATATAGTCCCTGTGTCTATAGACAGTGCATTTTTCATCCCCTAAGTAGGACATGCCTGACAACCCTTCTTCTGACAACAGACCACTGTGCTAAGCAGCAATCTGTCATCTGCTGCTTTGGGCAGCCATCCTGAAGAAGTGCTCTTGCACATGCTGAGAGCAAGGCCGGTGGTGTGCAACTGTCGGGCTGTATCCTACACGGGTTCTGTTGCCTGTGCAGAGCCCTGCTGCGTGTGCACTGTTCTGGTCTGTCTGGGATGTGCTGGCCTTGCTGGGGAGATGCAGCTAGTCAGGTGTGGTGCATGCTGGAGTTACTGCTCTCAGACTTGCCAGCTTCGGTGGGTTTGTCAGGGAGATGCAATTAGTAAGGACAGGAAACGAGGCACACAAGCCAGGGGATGTGCCAAACTGCTCAGGAAGTCTGCAGCAGGCGCTGGAAGAGGACCTCACCCCTGAGCACTGCACTAATGGCTTAAGCCACGGAGCAAATAAAAATCAGGTGTGACCTCACCTGAAAATGTGTGTGGTAGAAAGAACTCATTTCTGTCCATCCTTCCGACTCCATTACCTCTTGCATGACTGTGGCCCAATACCTGTGCTCTGTGTTACCTTCTGAGAACGCTACAGCTGCCCAGTTACATGATGGGACACCTATGGACATGCCTGTCTTTATGCACTATTAGGTCTCTGCAGGGCCCAAACTCTCTCTCTCGCTCTCTCTCAAATTATTGCACAATTTTGGTAGATTGAAAAATGTATGTTTGCAGAGATCTAATTACAAAAGGAAATAATTTGAATATATGGTATGTGTTAAATTACACCCCCCCCTTAATTTTATAAATTTCTAGATCTACTGCACCTAATTTTCAAGTTTGTCTGTTTTGTTTTGTTTTTTCTTTACTATGTGACAATTTAACTGAGAACAAAATGTACCTCAGGCTGCCTACCCTTATTAAAAATCAGTAGATTCTTCACCCACACTTTTCTCCCGTGCTTATCTGCAGAACAGATGCAGACCTATTTGCTTAAATCAAGGTTTGTGATTCACCGGCACATCAAAAGAGCAGCCCCTATCATGTCACTTTTATTATTGCACCTTGTCTCCGTGATCTCCACTGCATCCATGCTGCAAAAGGAGTTCCCTTTATCACTTCCTCCCTTCCTTTCCTTCTGCTCTTAGTGAAGTCTGAGTTAGCAATCAGAATAATAAGGACTTACCTCCAAGGGAATGTGAATGCAAGCCAAGTTCCTTTGGTATGCAGGGAAATCAGTTTGGTATTGTTTACTCATCCCCTGTGGATTCACCAGATGGCATCAGACAGCGTAATTTGGAGTCCATGCTCAAAAGAGAGGGAAGGCTTGAGCTGCAGGAATTGATAATGTGAATTTACCAGGAACAGGTCTGATCTTTTTCTGAGGATATGGCACGTCTTTCATCTTTGTCATAAAACATGCAAGGAACCAAAACATATTGTAGCACACCTGGACCCCTAACACATTAACCAAACCATTTTTAACACAGTAATCTATGCATGATTTTGGCTGCTCTTCTAATAACTGCTTCTCCTGGAGAGGATGCTGCCCCTGCTTTGGGGTGAAGGTCCTGAGCAGGTCAGCAGAGAGGAGGCGATGGGAAATGAGGCGTTGCAGCTGTTTCCTTCTAGGCTAGCTCTGCTTGAATTCAGTAAATAGAGGATTTAGGTTTCTGTTCTTTAAATATCCCAAGCATAAATTATTCACTCAAAATACATTTGTCAAAGAACAGAAGCACTAGGAAAACAGAAGTGGAAAGCCTTAGCAGAGCCTGAACCAGCTACAGCTTTACTGACCCAGCACAAAGCACTCAGTATAGCCTTATGGCCCTGCCCCGAGGGACAGAGGAGATGATCTAATCGTTCTTTTCCATCTCGTTGCTGCGATTCTATGATTTGAATTGTTTTCAGGCCAGATCCTAAACCGACGTAAGCTTTCCTGTACTGAATACTGCTGCATTGATTTATAGCTGCTGAGTGTCTGGCCTTTGAGGACTGTTTTAACCTTTAGAATATTGATTTCTCTTTTTACTTTCCCTGATGCTGGAAGCAAGCCCCTTGGTTAGGTCCCTGGCTGTGCAATATGCAAAAGTACGGTGGTGCTGCGATTTGTAAAAATGAGTGACCAAAGAGGTGAAAAGTTCAGCAGCCTTCACTGCAGCGCTGCATAATCACCGTAAAAGGGGCCACGGCCTCAGAAAATCACTTGGCAGCAATTTTTACCGGGTGGGACCCGTCCTGCTGTGGATGAGGGACCAGAACTGGAAGGAGGGAGCAAGCACAGGGATCCCGGAGGAGCGGGTAAGGGTGCCCAGAGCGGGTTCAGGGCATCCATGGTGGGGAGGATGTGCAGACATTTTTGCTCAGTGCCCGCTCGGGGCAGTCCTCCCTCGCAGGTCTCAGTGCCCCTGACCCTTCCTTCCCCAAACCATTGCACACTGCATCCACTCCCTCCTCCTGCCCTTCTCCCTGCTGTTGTCCCCATTTCAGGGCAGGGCTTCATTCAGCTCAGCCCCAGATAAGCCGTCAAGATCCCCGGGGTGGGAAAGGGCTGTGGAAAACAGAAACGCTAGCTGAACACACAGCTGCTGGCAGAGGACAGTCTATGAAGATAAGAGGAGCGTGAGGACCAGGAGCATAAAAATAGTTTGCAAAGCACCAGCGGTGGACACCAGCCAGATCACCTCCCAGAGAGCATCCAGGAGGGTGGTATATGCCGCCACCCGAATTTTTTGCTCCTTGTTGAATTTTGCTGCTTGAAGGAGCTTGCTTCTGTCAAGCACGGTGCGAAGCTGCCTCCTCACTGCTGAGATACCCCTAGCCCTGCAGGGCTTGGAGGAACTGCTGAAGGGAGGGGGGGCACGGGGAGGTGGGGGCCACCTGGTACACCTTCGTGCAAGCGGCCGCGGAAGGTGTTGAAAATTTCTGGAGACACAAATCATGCATTGGCTTACCATGTGATGGGGGCACTGAGATCAAAGGGGCCGTACGCGGAGCCCCCGCTGGTCCCCAGCCTTTCTAGTGACTTCAAAGACAGCTGGCCCAGCCAAAGGGGTGTCTGTTAGGATAAAATATGTCCCTCTATTTTAGCTAGGCCTGATAGAGATCTACCTTTCTTGAAGCTGCTAATTACAGTGGTAGGAGTATCTATCCTCGTCACACCCCCACACACACACTCTGTCACGAGTGGTTGGTTTTCTAAAGGGAACATATGCATGCCTCTGGAGCATCCCAGAGGAGGCTGAGTTGCATGAGAAGAGCAGCCTTACTTTGTGCTGTCCCTCCTGTGGTTTGTTATCTCTGTTGATAACAGTGATTAATAACATGGTCTGCTAGCAAGAAGTGGGATTCAGAGCTGGGAGTCTACCTGCTGGCTGTACCCATTCTGTGTCCTCATTTCGTAACTGACAAAGTGAAAAAGTGAGCTTTTACTTGATTTCAGTGCTGAATTGTCACTCATTAAAGGCTTATAATGCAGGAAAAAAAAGTGAAAATCTCATACGTTCCAACCTGTTTTTGACATATTTATTAGGCCTACAGTGACATACATATTTATGTATGAGCACAGTACATATTTGGGTATTTAGCTTCCAGGGAAAGGGTGTGATTTTGTTCACATGCAATGTTTGTCCCACATGTCAACATCCAGATTTAAGTAATGGACCATCATGATGACTTTGAAAGACCTACACAATGCCTACAGCTCAGTTAAACAGCACAGAAAACCTTCTCTTTGCCCTGCAGGGAGAGTGTGCCAAGGGCCCAGGGCTCACACAACCCTCAGACAGCTTTTCCGTTGTGGTTTTTCCAGCTCGCTCTGTGCTGGCGGTCCCGCAGGGAGCAGGGGGACCTGTGCTGAAGCCGATGCAGGGGTGGTCGTCCATGCAGGGGTGGTCGTCGATGCAGGGGTGGTCGTCAATGCAGGAGTGGTCGTCGATGCAGGGGTGGTTGTCCATGCAGGGGTGGTCATCGATGCAGGGGTGGTCATCGATGCAGGAGTGGTTGTCCATGCGGGGGTCGTCGTCGATGCAGGGGTGGTCGTCGCCACCGGCTGGCCCCAGCCCTGCCCGCAGCCGGGCGAAGCGGGCAGTGGGGCAGCGGTTTCTTCCCCGGCGCTGTGCTGATGTGTGGTCCATGGCAGCAGGGCTTTCCGCAGCTGGCAGGTCGGTGTGGTGCACCTGCTCTTGCAGTGCATGGTGTGGTGAGGCTGAAGGGCAGTGCTGCAGGGCAGCGGGTTGGGGCTTGATGGTCTGGCTCAGCATCTTACAGCTGGTCCGGCTGCGAGGGCCTGCGAGAGCCATCCGTCACCAGCCCAGCGTGCAGGCACCGCGCATACGGGCTGTCTTCCTTCCTGTATTGCTTTTCAGGTCCTGGTGCTTTCACCGGGATTTCCTCTCCCCTCAGTGGGCCTCGGGTGTCTGGACAAGCTTGACTTTTTTATGCCTCTGGGGTGGATGGCCTCTCGTCTGCGGGGTGGAGCAATGCCCTACTCGTTCTGGCCCGCTCGCGCTCTTGACATTTAAGCGTGTGAGTAATAAGGCAAGTGAGCAGTGGGCATTAGCCACTGCACTGGGGTGAGTTTTAACTGCACGGTGCCAGTGCAGGTCTGAACCATAACTGCAGGGAAGTCTGCAGAGCCGCTTCAATGCTCACCACATGGAGCTCTTCCCAGCACAGTGGATTCCAGTTTGCAAAGGGCTCTCTGGTTTAGGAATAATCTGGAGGGATGCCTCGAAATGTCACATGCAGACGCTTCCTCTCAGTGCTTTGAAATACCCATTTCTCACAGAAGACAATTGCCTGTAATGCAATGCAGCTGGGAATCTGGAAATACCTCCTCTCATCTCTTCCCCGATTCTAATGTGCCCCCCAGCAGAAGAAAGTCCAGAGAGGCGGGTAGCACAGAGTCATCGTGCCAGTTGTACGCTCCCCAGAAATTTCCCGCTGCTTCTTTTACGGCAGCCTTCCAAGCTTTTAGTACCGTGAGAGTAATGCAAAGCGATCCTTTTTCCTGTCTGTTTTGAAGTTTGGGGTTTTTTTGTTTTGTTTTTGGTGGTATATTAACCTGCAGCAAATCTCACGTTAATTTACCCAGATCCCTGGTATGAATAAACAAAGAAGCCCAGACACTTTTTCCCACCCCCCTGTTACTGTTGTTACCTCTAGTGGTGTCCCATTGGCATCAACTGCAGCTTGCATTAGTGTACTATTCCCCCCCCCCCCCCCCCCCCGTAACTTGTAGGCTGTTGGACAAATAGAGAGAAAAGTATTGGCCAGCTAACTATTTGTTCAGTTATGTTCTCACCACTGAATGATTGCATGAAAATTATGAAAGTTACACCAGACAGAAAAGTAGACATTTAATATTCTTATTACTATCCATTAAGTTGTCTTTCCAGCAAAGCTAAGCACTTAGCAGTATACCTGCTTGTTTTCTGGCTTGGTGTGAGCTGTCAGATCTCTTCTCAGGAAAGCAGTTATCCACATGAGCTCAAAATGTACTTAGCATACTGTAAGCATACTGATTTCTGTTACAGGTACATTATTATACTGCTGCTTCCATGCAGTTGGCAGAAATGAAGTCAGGGAAAGACAGCTTGACATGACTACTATCTTATAGGAACATTTTATTCTACAATATTCTGTATTCTATAAGCATTCTATAATATTCACCATTCTATGAGCATCTCCACAGATTTCAAACATTTTAGACTAGCGGATGGATGAAGCACTGCCAGAAGTTTATTGCACCCAGTATCGCATTATTACAGGAACCCTTTCCTATAATAAACCCTTTTCTATATCCTTTCCTATAATAAAACATATTATTAAATACTTACTTCATTTATGTCTAAAATGCAAAGACTTTTAGTTTTATAACGGCTGCAACAATATTAAATTATGTGTTCCAAAAGCATAACTGGTTTGTTTGTATACCCAGGATTGTGGAAAGCCTTACTAACGTAGTCAATACCTGATCATCAGCAAAAAGTTAACATCCAAGCCTGAAATCAGGAGGAGGAAACCTACTCGTCAGGTTGGGTTGGTGGTTTCAAGATCATCTTAATTATTTCAAGTCCAATCCTAAAATAGGCTGAGGATTTTCAGCTTGCATTACAATCACTGAGAAGTCAGTGCTCAGGGCTGTGCAAGAGCGGGCCTGAGAAAATAACAATTTCAAGTGCTGGATGCCAAATCCATCACTGCAATGGCTGATCTAGAATTGAACCTGCTTGCACCACACATTGGTTTGGCTCCAGAACAGTAAAGCAAGAGAGCTTGTCAAGACAAAAGTACGTCAACATGCCATGTGAGAGAGGCCAAAGTACAAGTTAAAACACATCTTTCTGGCTGCCAGGAGCACTGCATAATTACTTGAGTGCACGGCTATACAAAGTCTCACTAAACAGGTCTCTTTCATTTTACCTATTTAATATGGCGAGTCCCATGACTGGGCTGCTTGCTGGTTTGTAGAGTGCAAGGCCTGTTGGTGAAATCTGATTTCTCCTCTCCTTCTTGCCTCCAGACCATGCCCTTTTCATGTTGTGAAGCAAGCGTGTGTAGCTAATCCTGTATTATTTGTAATTACTGAATGCTCTGCTTCTGTGAAATTAGCTTCTCCGGCTGCAGTTCTGCATTCAGCTGACATCCCAGGCGTTTCATGGGATGCGTCAGCAGAGCTACCTGGCTCTCAGTTATCCCTGCTGTCTGCACAGGAGCAATTGCATACACCTGAAGAACAATCTTCAGCTTCAGAGTGAAGAGCAGGCTGCAGTTCCTCCCACAAACATGTCCTGGTCGGCCACAGGGCTGTAGTTTCTCTACAGGCAGTGGTTTTCCCCCCCTCTTTGCCCCAGTTTTGGCTCTTGCAATGAATTGACTCTGACTGGGATGTAAAAGTGATTTTCTGTACCCAAAGTCCTTTGACATCAATATCTAAACCAGAACAAGAATGAGAGGAAGGGAATTCAAGGGGGGGCATAACAGTAGCCCACCAGTAAGGGAACCAGGCAGCTCCATATCCTGGTCTTGTGCTTAACATCTCTTAAATCATACACAGAAACATCCTCTGGAATAAGGTCTAAAGCTCAGGTTTTCAGTCTCCCAGGTTTTATTCCTAGGCTTAGCTCTTGCATTGCTTTCTGTACTGTAAATAATCTCAATATTGCACCAAGAGGCACTGGATAGAACCATTTTTCAGAATAGGATTTGGGATGGTGGATTCTGGTGGCCCTGACCCATTTTTAGTCTCTGGAGTGGGATGACATTTCACATGTCAGTGCTCAGTGCTTGCTTTTTGTGGCTCTGTGATTTGGCTGTTCTGCATTGCCAGTCTGAGGCACCAAGGATTTACAGCACATTGTATCAGCAGCCGCAGGACGTAACTTAAACCTATTGGTCCTTTTCCCAAGGATCGAGTATTTAAAAATCGTTGCAGCAGTTAAGTTCTGTGCATGTCTTTGCTGAATCTAGCCCACAGCCTCATCTTTGCAAATTTAGGGTTTGCAGAGAACAACTTCATTTGTTATGTAAATTATTAAATAAAACATGAAATGATTCCTACAGTTACAGTGGTTTGGTAACAAACCTGAATTGAAATGCGCTTGGGAAAACTCACTTTTCTGTAGGTGCCAGTTTTCCAGTTGGCATAGAATTAGATAATCGCAAAGCACACAAATTAGGTGTACTGCCTGCAGTACAGATCTGCTGAAGTCCAGGGCCGTGCATCAGGGGAAAGGATGCAGCCCGTTCAGACAGTTTCAACCAAAAAATGTGCTTATAAAAATTTGATGTGTAATTCTTAATAGTCCACTAAATTTGCTCCTACTTACACCACTGAAGCATGAACTGATATCAAGAACATTGTTTTCAATTCACATCAAAGTATGAAAGGGAAAATTTGCCCTCAAAGCTACGTGTTCCTTGCCTTAAGTATTTGTACTTCTGTGTCCTGCTTAAATGTCTCAGGCATTTGGAGGAAGCTTTTATTTCCCCTGTTACTTCATTTCAGGTATTTTCTAGCAAAGTCTGGCCTCAGTGTAGAAATGTAATGTTTCCTTAATCCATGTTTTAGGAATGGGGAGACTGATTTCTGCTCAAGTCACTGACAGTTTCACACCTGGAGGGTTGGTTATGATCACTACTACCATCCCCAGGGACTGCGGAGATACGTAGCACACAAAGCTGGAGTACTCCATCTGCTTTGTGAGAGCAAGTATAGTGACACTGATGGACATCCTGCTGTCAGCAGTGTCAGCAGCAAGCACCATTTCCTAACCAGCTCTGGTACCATAAGGACAATGTGCAATCTTCAAGCTGCTCTGTGGGAGTGAATGCATTTTACCACCCTCAGCTCCTTGTACTGTGTGTTAGCAATATGCTGCCATTCTCTTATCAGACCCAGCCTTCGGATTTTTCTGCTACAAACAGCTTTGAAAATGTGTGTCAGCAGGCCTGAAGTTAGTGTAACTAACAGTAAAAGCTTATCTCTCTTTCACAAGTAAGCTGAATTAAATGGATAGTCAGACACTACTAGAAAATCCATAGATCTCTGTGGGGATCTTTGATGGTTGTTTAAATCCTCTCCGTTAGATTGTCTGAGTGCAAGAACACAGATCTCATAGACCTTTGCAGAGAGAGAAAGAAAAAAATGGACTGCATTTTTAAAAAAATAGTGATTTCCTCTGTTTGTTGGTTACCCATTTGTGTGGTCATGAACTGTCAACCAGGAAACAAGTTTCTGTAAATAAGCGTTACTTCTGTAGATAGATTAGTGGCCAGAACATCTGACTGGAAATCAGATGAATATCTATCTCCATCTCTAGCCAAATGTGTGACCGTAAGCCTCTTGGCCTCTCTGCACTGTAGTTTGTCCCTCTGTAAAATAGGAATAATGAAAATGCTTATCTCCTTTGTAAAGGCCATTTAGATCCACTGATGAAAACCACTATCCAAAGTTAGAGATAATTGTTTCTTATTGTCTGAGAGCAAAGGTATTTCTTTATAGCTTCTGAAACTCAGAATCTTTGTAGCTTTGGAGAATCAGCTTCAAGTAGAAATCCCCTTGTTTCTGAAGCTGTTTTTCAAAGTGTGTCTACATCTCGGTGACAGAAGCCAGGGTGCATTTGAGGTCACGCCTAGTTTCAGCCCATGTCTGATCCAAGTTCGTAATTTAAAAAAAACCAGTGTTCTGGGGGATTGGCATTTTGGGGGAAGTAGAGACTGCAGACACACAAGAAAGGAGGAAGAAGTATTAAATGCAACTTCTGGCTGCAGGTTTATGGAGACCACTACCCTGGTGTCCTGGTTTCAGCTGGGATAGAGTTAACTGTCTTCCTAGTAGTTGGTACAGTGCTATGTTTTGAGTTCAGTATGTGAAGAACGTTGATAACACACTGATGTTTTCAGTTGTTGCTCAGTAGTGTTTAGTCTAAAGTTTTCAGTTGTTGCTCAGTAGTGTTTAGTCTAAAGTCAAGGATTTTTCAGCTTCTGATGCCCAGCCAGCGAGAAAGCTGGAGGGGCACAAGAAGTTGGCACAGGACACAGCCAGGGCAGCTGACCCAAACTGGCCAACAGGGTATTCCATACCATGGGACGTCACATCTAGTATAGGAACTGGGGGGAGTGGGGGTGGGGGGTCGCCGCTCGGGGACTAACTGGGTGTCGATCGGCGGGTGGTGAGCAATTGCACTGTGCATCATTTGTACATTCCAATCCTTTCATTATTGCTGTTGTCATTTTATTAGTGTTATCATTATCATTATTAGTTTCTTCTTTTCTGTTCTATTAAACTGTTCTTATCTCAACCCGTGGGTTTTGCTTTTTTTTTTTTCCCGATTTTCTCCCCCATCCCACTGGGTGGGGGGGCAGTGAGTGAGTGGCTGCGTGGTGCTTAGTTGCTGGCTGGGATTAAACCACTACCCTGGGTGCCAGGTGATTTTGACCTGCTGCTTTCTAGCAGTCTCCTGGTGTTGTCCCTTGCTGTCCTCAGACCACTTTTGACGAGGCTGACCGGGGCACCTGCAGCGAGGTGAGAGTTGATGAGTTCCTCAGGGCAGCTCCTCTTGGCTGCGGGGACCATGTCAACCAGACTGCTCGATCAGACCCAGCTAGAGTCCGCTGGTCTCCCCTGGGGCAAGGACCACACACCCCTCCTAATCCAATGCTTAGTGTAATGCTTCCTGGACCCGTGAGTGGGCTTCTGGTGGAAATGGCAAGGTAATCGGGAAAAACTTAGCCAAGGGTGAACTCTGCAAGGGCATTGGCTTGCCCCCTGGTGGTAATGGCAAAAGCAGGGCTGCTTTCCTTGGGGCTGCATGGAGGCATGCATGCATCCCTCCTTGGATAACAAGGAGGCCCAGTGGCAAGATAAGGGGATGCAGGAAATAGTACAAGAAAAAGTGCAATAAGTCTATCTGGAGCTTAAGGGCTCCTTTCTTATGGGGCTTCAAGGTGGCAGTTTGGCATGGCCTCAGCGCTGTCTTCATACCGCCTCGGGCACCTGGCTGTGATGGAGAGGGCCACCAATGGAGACAAGGGATCTGAAACAGCTTATCTGTGGAAAAGACGTTTTAGTCTTTGATGGATGTGTGAAAGGTATAAGAATACGGTGATGATTACCTTCTATTCCATTAGCGAGTGACTAGGGAGGATATTAAATGGCAGATATTAAACTTAAACATTTAAAAATCTGCAGGATTGGATAACTTCCAGGAATTGGCCAAAGAGCTCTCTGAACCATTAGTGTCGACACAATGAAAAATAAAAAATGGAGCAGTGAAGAAATTGAAAAGGGTTGGAAAAAAGCCAATCTTTTAAAAGAGTAAATGGGATGAGTGGGGCACTAAATGCTCCTGAACCTGACATCCATCACAGGAGGGAGTGGAGCAGCTGATACAGGACGCAATTGGCAGAGTGAAGGGTCTTAGCCTCGACCACACGCTGATTGAAAACCAATAGTAATTGGCATTATACAAAATGACTGCAGCCCCCTACTGAATGAATGAAGAACTGGGTAACTGGGGAGTGCAAAAACAACCGTACATGGGGAACTCTTGTCCATTGAGAGTATTTTGCAGCCGAACCTGAGAAGGATCTGCTGTATGCAAGGTGCCCTTCAACAGTGTCTTTCTGTGAAAGGAAACCTGAAATTGTCGCAAGTCAAAGGTGAGGCTGACTTCACCACTTGGTGTAATGCTAAGCTGTGGTGGGAACAGGTCAGTTAAATATGCTGATCTAGGCTGTTTATCTATCACTGAAACGTGTGTTTCAACGCAACCAACTGGCAGATCTCAAAACAAAGAATATAGGCCACCAGGGAGGCTGAATGTTGTGGAGTGCTACAGTTCCTAAAAGAACTGGGGAGCTCTGTGAATAAGTCTAATTGCACATAGGGTGCCTGCGCCATTCTCTGCTTAGGATACCAAATACGTTCCTCAGAGATATAAGGCATTACATTTATATATACAAGCCTTTCTGGTCTCATGCGTTAAGCAGAAAACTAGTGCAATTGGGTCCTGCCTCCCACTGCTGCATACGTGAACGTGTTATGTTGTGCATTTTTAGAGCTACATAGCTGCTAGTATGTGTTAAATATTACTCTCTAGACTGAGTGAATCAGCCAAAACTGTTGTAAATTGGGTTAGGAGAGTAATTTGTTTATTCCCGTGGTGCTATTCCTACTGTAGTTTCAAGAGCAACAGCAAATTAAAAATCAAAGCTGAATAACCCTGCCTGTTATGCCTCAGACAAGGTACGGCTGAGGCTGCTAGTGGCTTACTTTTTATTTGCCTTTTGCTATATCATAAAAAGATTAACACTCATTTCAAGGGGTAGTGTTGAGTTTGTGTTCCAGGTGGTTTGGTCATACGCGTCTTCCTCGGGAGCTATCTTTCTCTCCTTGTCACGTACGTGTTTTCCTTGTCTTGAGCTGGACCAAGCAGCCACAAAATGATTAAGTCAGACTCTTGCAAATTATTTTCAGGTTTAGCGAATGTCCTTGGGCTGTCTGTAAGTCTAGTTTAACAAAATTATCTGAATTCATTATAACAAGATGAGTCGAAATGTTCCGTGAAGGCTGTTAGATCTGAGAGACTGTGAGCACTGCTCCTTGTTAAGTGACACAAGGGACCAGACTTCCAGCCTCAGGTTGCCTAAAATAAACTCAGCATCTCATACGTTCCCATCTAAAGGCCCCCAGCCCCCCCGCAACAGGCAAAGCCAGTCTGTGTGCGTGCAGTGTCCATTTTGTCTCGTCCAGCTGCAGACGTTAAGTTAGACGGGAGATGGAGGAATTGGCTCTTGCTCTTTGTTGGTCAGCAGGAGACTCTGCAGGGCAGGCTTGCGGGGCCCCTGTGACACAGGGACGCAGAGTAGGGCACAGCCAGCCCCAGTCTTCTCCCTCAACATCTCCCTGATGGCCAGCACTGCCTAGGACTGTGGCTGGAGGAATGGAGCCAAAGCAACTCTCCCTCGCAGTTCGGCAATGCAAGGGGCTTTTCCAGGTCACAAGAATCCTCAAAAATCCCCCAAATTATTGTGAGGTTTTGTTCCTTTTGTGCTAAAAATGCAGTGCAAAAGCATTACAGCTTTTGGTGTAGCAGCAAACCTGATCTGAAGGATTAATGGTGATTTCTCACAGACTTCTGGAGGTTTCTTTGTGAAATAATGATGTGAAATTTTGAGGTATGTTAGTGCTTTAATGGCATTATCTTTTGGTCATATGCCAGAGATGTTCTGTAGGACCTGCACGCAGCCAGCAAGACTGTGTGTGAACTCTGGGATATACTATACATTGAATAAACGGCAGGAGCCAGGCCATGTTCTGTCATGCAGACAGGGCTATGCTATCAAAGGGTGGCCTCAAGTCTGCAAAAAGAGAGCCTAAAATATTTTGTTTCTGTTTCACTGCCTGAGAGCCCTGAATGAGAAAGCAGAACACAAGTCTTCACATTATTCACATCAAATGCTGTTTTTTCCCCTATTCACATCAAATGCTCAAATGTTTTTTTTCCCCTTGGGTTTTTGTTTCCTTTTTTTTTTTTTACTTTTTTTTGGTCAAGCCACAGACTTCATTCTCAATTTCCGGAATGCTGATGTAAGGTCTGTGTCTTGCAAGTGGAGCATTTGCAGTGTGTCAGCCAGCTGTGCAAGCAGGAGTAAGGACGTGCAGGCAATGAGTTTACCAAGGAAATCGGGGGAAGGGTATTGCAGTGTTTCTCTAGGGAGCGGAGTGACTCCAGTAAGAGCGCGGTGACCCCTGGAAGAGGCTGGTGCCCCTGTGTGTGCCGGGGAAACTGGTGCATGCAGAGGCGGACGGAAGAGTGGGAGACCCAAGGGAGCGTTGCAGGGGGAAGGGTGCTTAAGTCATACAACGTGAAACTTATTTTTTCTGCTTTCACTTCAAGTGTTGCAGATGTTCTTCTCCTGGGTTTTGAGGCTGGGAAAAAGAGCAATGTGTAAAACCTTCAGCTTTATTAATTATTACTATTATTATTATTATCATCATCATCTAACTGTTGTGCAAAATTACAAATATTTATTCAGCTTTTACTCTAGTATAATTTTAACCAGACTTGTGGGTTTGCAAATGAATGAGATCATAGGATCCTTCAGACATTTTACAAGCACAAATGCAATGATAACATCTAATTGCAGGGATCTGAGACTGTCTGACTGCAGATGGGATGCTTTTAACCTCTTTCGGTCATGGATGTGTCAGAAAATTGTCAGGACAGTGCTAAACACACTGCAAACCTGTGTGAGAGAACAAACATTTAGGTCCTGAGTCTGCAAGAATTTAATCCACGCTTAGGCTGATGCATTTGCAAAAAGTACTTTCAAGTTACTTTCATGTATAATCTAACCCATGAACAGAAACAATTGAAGCAGTACCCTGAAAAGTAATGATAACCTTAATACACCTCATTACAATATATGCAGGGCTTCAGTTACTGGAATACTGACTACATCCAATTCTAACTTGTGATGCTAGAATACTCTATACACCAGGCTGGTGGTGTCTGATGCCTGATTTGCTGCCATAGCAGTTGTTTGTTCTTTCCTTCCAAGTCATGGTCACTTTCATGCTTCCAAAGTCCTAGCCACTTTCAACTTTCAAAAGTAATACTTTCTATAGGTAGTTGCCAGAGGTATCCTCAGCACAGGCTTTGCTCTTTGAAAGTCAGGGCCTTTATAGATGAAACAGGGAATCTGCTTCCCTATTTCCTCCTGGTTCTGTGAAGCATTGTACTAGGCTCAGGTATGCAAAATCTATCCTATTTTGACCACTATGTATGCAGGCACTAAATTAATAAGAATAAAAGAGAAAGGTATGTAATTCATCTTTAATTTCAGAAAGCGATGACAATGCAAACTTTGTAGGGGTGCTCGGCGTAGCGGTGACCAGTAAGTACATGTTCAGTCTTGTTTCACTCTGAGGCATGGATGACCTGCCTAGCCGCGGCTGTAAAAGAAAACCCAACGCTGATGGAAGGATTTCCACAGGTTTCCTCAAGTCACTTAAGAAGCTGTGTGCAGCAAATCTGCAAGAGTGTAATCCGTGGGTGACACCTTGTGACCAGCGCTGCTGAAGTCACGACTGTGACATGGAAAGAGGCAGATCCTAGCATGAGGGCATGAGGAGGGAGAAAACCCTGGGCGTGGTATCTTTATTGATGACACACCAAAAGCCTGTCTTTGGTGAGGGTCATCCTCAGCTTTGCTGAGGGGCTGGCTGCTGAGAGTGAGAGCAGTGGTTTTCGGTGCGTGAGGGAGGTCCTGCCCAGCCGGGGACAATACTCAGTGCCCACCCTTCGCAGTGCTGACAGTTGCCAGTGTTGACAAAGAAAGGTATGTGCCCTGTTTCACCAAATCTATTTTTTTCCTGTATTTTTATACTGGTAGTCAGGGAAACTTCGCTCACTTGTGAATCATACAAAATAGAGAAGCTGGTAATGTAGTCGTTTAAAGTTGAAGCCGACGGCATGCAGTTAAGCAGAGCAAAGCTCTGGGGTTCTGGTGTTCAGCATTTCCCATTGCTGCAAAAAGCTTGACATGTTCAGCTATTTTTACCAGACAGCACATCCATTTTGCTAAAACTTATGAGGAAAGGCTGAGAGAGCTGGGACTGTTCAGCCTGGAAAAGAGAAGTCTTGGAGAGGCGGATCTTATCCATGTATATAAAAAGGCAGGGTGCAAAGAGGACGGAGCCGGGCTCTTCCCAGTGGTGCCCAGTGACAGGACCAGAGGCAATGGGCACAGACTGGAACACGGGAGGTTCCTCCTGAACATCAAGAAACACTTCTTTACTGTGAGGGTGATGGCGCACTGGCAGAGGTTACCCAGAGAGCTGCTGGAGCCTCCATCCTTGGGGGATATTCAAATGCTACCTAGACATGGTCCTGAGCAGCCTGCTCAAGCAGGGGGATTGGGCCAGATGACCTCCAGAGGTGCCTTCCAACCTCAGCTACACCGTGTGATTCTGCAAAAAAGATCTGAGGAACAGTCACTGCTCCTTCTGGTATTCAATGATCCTAACTGAATTTAACTTGTGGGGTTATACAGGTTGCCTTGAAGTTTTGGTGTTTTTCTGTTAACAACAGGGTTGCAGAAGAGCAACCAAGAAGCCTGATTTCTTCTTAGTATTGATAAAACCTGAAAAAGAAAGAAGATATAACTTGCCTTAATTTTTAAAGGTCTAGTGCAAGAAAACCAAAACCAAAACCAAACTCTCAGCTCTTCTTGAAAAGTGAGTAACTTTTAATATGGGATTATAGTGAGAATAAGTAGACACAGTGCGAGGGCATATTTAGGTTTTTTTTAGATTTTTAAAAGATTTTTTCAGAGCAAAACTTAATTTCATGAAGTGACTGCTTCTTTTTACGTAGAAGTTGAGCAACTGAGCTTAGCAAATGAAGGCTGAGATTTACCATGAACTTGGTAGCCACCTTTACATTATAAACTTGTTACTGGGAAAAAAAAAATATCCTTTACATTGACTCCCTTGGTTTAAAGTTCTACATTATTATAATTCACATTATGGTCACACCCGAAGGCATCAGTTAACAGCAGGCCATCACAGTACAAGGGAAACTGTGGTTATATTGTAAGAGACTGTCTCTATCCAAAGGTATGACAAATTAACTAGACAAGGCCAAGAAAAAGTTTTAGCAGGGCAGCATTATTGCAAGCTCTTTTAACCACAAGTGATAAAAACTATAAATAAATCATGAGTCAGGCCTACCAAAAAAGAAATGAAGTTTGGTTTAAAGATAATTTTGTATTAAATTAGCAGATTTTTTTTTTTTTTCAATTTTAATGTTAGTCTCTATGGTTCATTCACTTCCAGCTTTTCTCTAAAGCTGTGAGAATCAGAAAGCTTTAATTAAAAAAAAAAAACCCAAAGCTTCCCTTCACTAGCATGAATCCAAGAACTGGAGAGATTTAAAATGACAGAAAACATGCAGAGATTCAGCCAGTCTGCTAATCCTGTTTTGCACATGGGGAACTAGGCCAGGCACAGAGAGATTTCCCATTTTGCCCAGGGTTACATATCGTCTTGGACAGGGTTAGATGCCCTGATGCCCAGATTACCAAACAAGTCTTCCTCTTCTGAAGAACAGAGATGACCAAATTCTACAGCCAAGTCCCCATTTCAAACCACAACACAAGATTACTTGGCCAGCACTCTCTAATCCTTGCTAGCACACGCCAAACTACATGTACTGCCCTCCCTCAGTATTTGTCTTTTTCAGGGGAGATGTTTTACAGTTGCTGTTGTATTCTGAATGATGACTGCTCGTTGCACAGCACTGTGCCATGGAAGAAGATCTCTCTTGCAAATTCAGTCATGTTATTGTTATATAAATGGTGGTACCAACGTCTCCAGACTTCCTTAATCAGCCTTGAGCAGGCCACATCTCCAAATGTGTGTATCCTAAACACTGAATAGAAACAGAGTTAAGTTGAATAACTGATAAGTGATATTCACATTTTCCTCCTGTTGTATCCACACAAACTGGAGCCAAGGGGAATTATATTTCTAAAGATCTTGTGTCAGTCTTAGATTTTGAAATACTCAGCCAGGGTCCTGAATGGAGAATGTCCCCAATAGTGTTGGATGCGGACTTCGTGGTGCAGTTAAGGATTTGAAGAAATGCCCAGTTTAACCACTAGAGGTCCGTTTTACACCAGTCCTTTGCAGAGTACAGGCAGGACTGAATGTTAGTACCACAATTTTAACCTCTTGCATATGACAACAAATATCTGAACTATTTTGCTTTAAGTGACTAGTATGAGAACGCCACCCTAAACGCTAACATGTATTGTTTGGTTTCTGGCTTTTCTTGTAGTAGCAGGTAGATCTTTGCTTCTTAACACTAATCTATTCAGCAGATTACTAAAGAATACTAAACGAGAGAGTAGCTCAGTGTGTGTCTGCTGGTAATTTTACTCATTCCTCACCCCTAAATACAGAGGATGAAGTCACTGTGCAAGATAACTCATGAAACTCCACTTTAGCATCCTTATCATTGTCTCAGAAATTTTGGAGGCACAAGCCAACGGAGCTTGCTAATGGCCTCTCTTATCGATGTTAGACAAATTACAGAGGCAGAGCTGCATACTGGGGAATAAGATACTCTGACCTAAAAAGAATTATCAAACGCAGAGTCATGAGGAGAGGAATCACTGTTCAATAAACTCGTCTGGGACACTGAAGAACTGCTGCCTTCCCAGTTAAAGGTGTTGTTCACGGCTTTGGGTACACAACAGAAAGACTCGTAAGGATAGGGACTGGGTGGGTGCAAGCTGAAGGGCAAAGTTCTTACTCCTCCAGCCTCTCTGTGTGTGTGCCTCAGCTTTTACTAGAGACATTCCCCAAACTGAATTCTTGCCTACGTGAACGTCTAGAGAAATTTCAGGCGTTCAATGCTGCTTCTTCACAGCTCAGCCAGATCTGCCTCCTATAACAAAGCCCTGAGAGCCCAGGGTACACAGCCTGCATCTTTAAAACTGGACCCGGCACCAAACGTAGCTGTTCTGCCTCGGCAAAACTAGAGCTGGCGGTGGAGCTGTTGCTGCTGCCCCTCTTTATTCAGCTGGGCAGAAAAGGCTTTGCTCAATGGTCTCATAGGTCCCAGTTTCCATTTTGCCAGGGCTGCCAGAAGCTCTCCCTGGGCATGTCTTTGGTTCAAACTACACGCTGCACCAGCATGGGCAGTCCTTGACACCCTCTCTGTTTAGCCAGTACAAGGAGACAGTAGGCAGCTCCACTCCCCACCAAACCCCAACGTATGCTGGTCTTGAGAGAGTTCTGCTCAGAGGCTCTGCTGCCTACTGCTTAGGGGAGGTAGCTGGGACTGGGGAGAAACTACATTCCGGTCCCCATATGGAGGACCACTGCATCTTTCACTTAAGGCTTGTTTATTACAAACAACATATGTGATCCTTAGAGCAGGTGTCAGGGGCCAGGCATAAATCATAGCTGATGGACCTTATGCTGTTGGTGTGGATACTGAATTTTTAATCATCAATAAGAGCATCTACCTGTGCTACTGCGCTGCCCCTCTGTCGTGTCCAGGGTCATACACAAACTGGTCAGAATCAGAGATGTTTCAGGTATCCACATTTTCTGAAAACAATGTCATACCCATGCCCTAGATAGTAACTGATCACAACACATGCTTCAAGTGAAGGCTACCTGCCACCCCCCTTCTTATGTTCACCCATCCGTGTCCCTGTTGTTGTTCCCACCCCTGCCCCCCCACCAGATGAACACCTAATGTGTAGAGGGAAACCTGTGATTTATGTGTTTCGTCCAAAATCCCATGCTCAGTGACTGAGGTGTAGGGCTATGAGGGAAAATGACAAGGAATTACAGATAGAAACATGAGAAGGCTAAAAAGTAAAAAGCAACAGAGAAAGAATGACAACTTAGCCAGTTGGCATACACATATTTTAATGAAATGAGTTAAAATTATCTCAGTGGATTTGAAGATGAACTGACTAAAACTCTTCACTAGTAAAATGTGTTAGCCAGGAATAATAGTCCTACTGCAATAATTTCATAATCAATAGCTCCCAACTGGCCTTCCCCTATACAGCGCTAAACTGCTTCTAAATGTTAGGTTATATTTCTGCACATTTATCAACTGTCATCACTTGCTTTTTGTAACCTTATGCATCAAAGACTGCAACTGGATTTCACTTTATGGGGGTCATTCATGGCTCACATCTCACTATGATGTTTGGAGCATTTGATTAACGAGACTTCAAAGAGGAAATCTGAACTTCTAGATACCATTATGTAGTAGCTTAATTAATGTACTTTATATCTAAAGAAAATGTCTCTGTTTGTCTTGGGTGGGTGAAAAGGAAAGAGTAAATGTGTCCATCTTCTAGCTTCAAGCTAATTCTTTTTTTACTATGACAAAGATGGGATGATACAAATGTTCTGATTTGATGTTGCTTGCGATCAGGGGAAAATTGGCACATGCAGAGGTGTGTCAGCAAATATCTAAGGTCAGTAAAGATTTTTGCTATTCCTACCTTTCAGTGTGTTTTAAAGAAAAGGGTCAAGATAAAATAACTCCATTCCCATCAGGTGTCATGTCTAACCTGTTTAGATATAAGCCAGTCTCATAGATGTTTTTTTAAAGGCAGGAAAATGCACATGGAAAAACTCAGAGTTTCCCATCCAAGGTCTAGGCTGACCATCTGAGTTTTCACTCTCAGGTTGTCTATTCTGTTACACCTATGACAGAAGACACCGAAGAACTAATGAAGGATCACATTATTTCACTCAGCTAGGCACATCTCTGCAATATAAGTTCCATTAAACAGTCTTATGCTGAGATACGAGAGGCACTTGACATAGGGCAACACATCTGCCTTCTTTATGAATTACATTTCTTCATGCTGCAGAATTACCTAGTGTAATGAGTAATTCTGGCAGCATCTGGGCTAAGGAAAGACTGTTCTTCTTTCATTACAACACACAGACAGCTGTTCAGTGATCTTCTTAAGCATTTGATTTTTAGCTTTCATTGGCATCTCTAAGAAAGTTCAGTACACAACCAAATAAAAATCAGGTTCTTCAACATTATGCTGATCAAGTTATGTTCAGCTGTTCAAAAATTCCCTTTGGCATTGTATGAAGCCATCAACACTGGGAAAGCCAACATCGTCATTCAAAGCAGTCTTTAATATCATCTGGTTGGACTGGAGAGCTAGCAAAACAAGACTGTTTTTCAGTAGTTTTATTCTGCTGGAGGAGAGGGGCCCCTGTGCAGTGTATTAACAGATGTGGCAGAAAAATATGTAAAGGAACTAAGGTAAGTGGGGATGAAAAACACCTATATCACAAGAAATTCCCAGTTTTATTTCTAACTGAGCCTCACTTGAGACTATTACTGGCAGCAGTCGGAGGGCTGCAATGCTGAGTGGATGGAGAGTCAGAACCTGGGATTTTTGATGCTTGGATTTGACCCTGTTCTTCTGGCTTGAATTATTAACAAATATATATTTTCAAAATTACCTCTTTCAACCTCCCATCTATATAAAAGGAAAGAGTTGCCTAAAAATACTCATCTCTGTAACCTGTAAATGTTTGAGGGACCTGGACAAGCTTGAGAAGTGGGCTCATGAGGTTCAACAAGGCCAAGTGCAAGGTCCTGCACTTGGGGCAACCCTCGGTATCAATACAGACTGGGGGATGAAGGGATTGAGAGCAGCCCTGGGGAGAAGGACTTGGGGGTACTGGTGGATGAAAAACTGGACACGACCCGGCAATGTGCACTCGCAGCTCAGAAACCAACTGTATCCTGGGCTGCACCAAAAGAAGTGCCACCAGCAGGTCAAGGGAGGTGATTCTGCCCCTCGGCTCTGCTCTGGTGAGACCCCACCTGCAGTACTGCATCCAGATCTGGAGTCCTCAGCACAAGAAGGACATGGACCCGGTGGAGCAGGTCCAGAGGAGGCCCAGAAAAATGATCAGAGGGATGGAGAACCTCTCCTATGAGGAAAGGCTGAGGGAGCTGGGGTTGTTCAGCCCAGAGAAGAGAAGGCTCTGGGAAGACCTTATTGTGGCCTTTCAATACTTAAAGGGGGCTTATAAGAAAGACGGGGACAAACTTTTTAGTAGGACCTGTTGCAATAGGACAAGGGGTTATGGTTTTAAACTAAAAGAGGGTAGATTCAGACTAGATATAAGGAAGACATTTTTTACGATGAGGGTTGTGAAACACTGGAACTGGTTGCCCAAAGAGGTGGTAGATGCCCCATCCCTGGAAACTTTCAAGGTCAGGTTGGATGGGGCTCTGAGCAACATGATCTAGTTGAAGATGTCCCTGCTCATTGCACGAGGGGTTGGACTAGATCCCTAGATTAAAGGTCCCCTCCAGCCCAAACTATTCTATGATTCTAAAGCAAGCCTTTCTTAGAACAGGAGAGAAACATTAATCTATCATTAGGAAGATGCTTCTCTATTATTAGATCAACATTTCTGGTTTCTTGCTTTATTTTGAGAATAGCACCTGCAGGAGGAAAAATGCGCTAGTGGTGTGAATTCAGCAACACTTACAAACTTTTTTGCTACTTGATATACCTACGGTGTGCCATTGCACAAAACCTCAAACTACCAAAATTAATGCAAGAGGTGCTTTTGCCCTTTTTAGCACAAAACCTGAAAAGATGGCAGAAATGAGGGTGCTGTGCTCACCTGCACAGCATTCTGTAATAATCAGGTCTATGCAGCCAATTAAGTGTTGTCCATACTGTAGCATTTCAGTTATACTTGTGGGAATACTTGACTTTTTTTAACAAAACAGTAAAACACTTAATTCAGAAGTCTACTGCTTCTATTCCCACAGCATCGTTTTCAGCTGAGAGTTGTAATATGCAGGATTATGTTTTTTAGAAAAAGAAGATGCTACAAAAAGTCTTACTTCACTGCTTTCTCAGTAAGTTAAATGTCCCTGCTGCCAATAGATCGTGGATGTTTGGTCTTGGTAGTTGGCATTTCTGTGGCGAAAATGCCACAGGACAAAGTGTATGAACAGAGGGAGCTGTCTGGTTCACTGGGCATGAGTATCAGCAGCACCTGTGTCAGGTTCAGTTGAAAGAAATAATACAAAGATTAGGTAGATGACCTGTTGGTCTGATGGAAACACAAAACTAGCTTGATCTTAGCCAGAGGATTTATAGAGGAAGCTGGGAATAGAGCCCCACTTCATACAACTTCTAGGTTTTGTAGAAAGGCTTTTGGTTTGGTTTTTATTTTGTGAGATGCCATATCTGGAGAACAAAGTGTGCTGGGTGAGGACAATAGGGCTGCAAAGGAGAAGGACTGGATGGGGGGCTGGAACGGGAAGAAGAGAAGATCTGATGGATTTGGAAAGACTTGAGGTTGGGAGTACTCCATCTAAACTGAAAGGACTGGTAGGTTTTGGTAAAAAGGGTCTTTTTGATGGGAAGTTTGGGTATGCAGCACAAGCTAGGAAAGCACCAGACAGGTTGGGGCAATGTAAGAGACCCATGGCTGGCCTGGCTGTTACCACTGCTTGCATGTCTTTTCTGATGCGGAAGGCTTGAGTCTCCTCTCTCATTTAGGCCAGAAGGTGATGTCTGTGCTGCTCTTCAGCTGGTGATATACTATTATTTTCCTCACAAAATGACAAAATCGTGTTTATTACCAGCTATACAGGGGTGTAATTTATCTGCAGTTTTATCTGTTATGTTCTGCTAGGTTACTTGCCTTCGTTGTGATTGAATATACTATTATTTCCCTGTTACTCTGCATCTGACATAAATTATAAGATTGGGGGCTGTTTTAGGGGTTTTCTTCATGTAGGAAACACCAACGTCTACTTTTTTTTTTTTTTTCCCACTAAAAACATTAAGGATATGAAAACAGGAACCGAATGGAGGTAGTGTTTGCCAGAGGGCTGTTCATTTTTTTTTGTAGCAGCAATATTTTAGATGTCCACCAGAGGTCAGAGCTTTACCGTGAACGCAGCATCACGCTTGGCTGACGCTCGTTTGCTCGTCTGCTAAGGGTGCCCCCCGCCGCAAAAAAAAAAAAAAAAAAAGGGTTTGCAGGTGACCCTTTTCGTGCTGTGGAAAGCACGGGTACTGCTTTGAAATATAACGGCAAAATCCACTTACTCATATCTGAGTACTGTTGCCATGTGATATTCCCCCCCACCCCTTGATCTACAAGATGGCTTCAAGCACTCAACAGCTGATCCACCAGTGGTCTGGTGCCTACCAGATTTCCATCAAATGCATAGATTATACTGAGCTGCATTTACAGAATTGAATTTTGATGTTTGGTATTTGGCACATATGCATATTGATGACGCTTAATTATGTCTAAGCGTGCTCAAGTGTCCTGTGGCAATGGAGGGTGTAACTTCCCCTTTCAGATGCAACATGCAGCACCCCTTCCTCTGGTGTTTGTAGCCAGGAATGCTTGAAAACAAAAAGGATGTCTCACTTTTAAATTTTGTTCTTTTCTTTCATGTATGTATTAAAAACGTGGGAGGAAAAGACCAAGAAAGCACTCAGTGGAAACTGACATCCACTGAAGTTCAATTTGCTTATTAGACATCAAAGGTATCACGTCTTTAGAGCTGATATGTACAAAACGGGGACAGGACCTGGGGCACGCACAGCTCTCCTTCCTGCACCTCCTCTTCTGTATCGGAGGCCTGTTGTTGGTACTGTGGTTTGAAATAAGCTGGATCAAGTGTCTGGTAATGCTTCATGGCTTTCAGCACCATCTGTGCTAGGAGACCCAGGAATAATGGGGCAAAATGAAAAGTGTGATGACAAGAAGCCCTAACTCCAGGGTGCTGTGTCATTATGGAAGCTTGTATGTGGCAGGATTAATGTGTTAGTATGGTTCCATACATTAGTTTATTATTTAGGTACTTATATATCTTATGCTACTACATATGCACTGTTATCCACTATGAGTTACTCTGGCCTCCTAATTTCAATCCATTTTAAGTAACTTTTATTTCCACTGTGATGGGAAACTCATTAAAGTCATAGTTAATATCAGCATCTTTCAAAACTCTGAGGCAGTCCTGGATTTTCCACCTATTTCATCATGCACTGAAACTGTAATACATCAGAAATAGGCCCTTCAATACTTCTAAGAGCTGTACCACTTAGCATGTCTAACCCAATTTAATAAGAAACCTAAAGCTGCCATTTACCACTTAAGCTATTCTTCTGCATTCCTTCCCATTTACATATTTAGAGGAAAAAAAAGAGGCAGACGTATGAAGGATTTTTACCTTTTGAGAATGAATGATACATGCTATGTACACTACACTCATTCCAACAAGTGGAGACAATTGCCATTTCATGAATATGGACTGGGAGATAATTTTCTGGAAACTTCTCACATATTTTTTAAAGCAAACAAACTAAGAATTTATGCCTTGCTCAGGCAAATTCAGTGTGCCAGGTCACTGGTGTGGGTTCACAAGTCAAGAATGCCTTTGCACGTTAGTACGGTGAAAAAGATTGTTAGGCTTGAGAACTGGTGGTTACAACAACGAATTATCTCCCCAGTCTTGAGAGCCCTGTAGATATCACCCGAGAAATGTTCTCGAAGAAGTTGGATGTATCTGGCAGACCCTGCTGTTGTCATCAGTTTAAAATGGAAGCTCGCTAAGAGGTTACTGCAGGGTCCAATGCTGTCACCTGTACAGATGCCCGGGACACTAACGAGAAACAACTGGAAGCAGAAACACAGCAAGCCATTGAAGTGGCTCAGTTTGAGGAGTGCTTCTGAAATTATGATGCTCAAGGAGATTCAAACTACCGAGCAGACAGAGCATACCATACACAGGGTCAAAGATAAGCCATCTAGGACTCCCAGCGACGTACTGGAAAGGACATTCCCGGGGTCTGGGAATTTGAAAGGGGACGATGTGACCGGAGGAGAGGGAGCAGCGAGGGTGACAGGTTGCAGAGCTCCCTCTGTGCAATCCGCTGCACTCGGTCCGGTGCAGGTTTGCGACAGACATAGGTCTACCTCAAGATGGCTCTCCGCAACCTCTCTGAAATGATTTGGTGCTGGTCTGAAGCAGTTACTCGGTGGACAAGTACTAGCTGGCAGCCTAAGCTGAGATGTCAGAGACTGAAAGGACTTGGAAAGTAATTTGTCCTTTAATATTTAGACCATACTCATGCACAGTGGGAAAATTTGTTTTACCATCGCTTGGTTTGCTGACAAACAGGTTCAGATCTGAATTCAGCAATCATACACATTTCATACTGAATTAATTTTAAATGGTACACTTGAGCTCACGTTACTATCCAAATTAGATCTACTTTTAATAATGCTCAACTGAAAAAAAAATTCCTATTTGCTGGGAAAAAAATAAAATTAAAATGATGGAATCACAGGACAATACAGCCCAGAAGGGGCCTCAGGAGGTCTCCTGCTTGCAGCAGGGTCACCAGGGAGCTCAGATCAGGTCTCTCAGGGCTTTGTCCTGTTGGGGCTTGCAACTCTGCAAGGATGGAGCCTGCACAACCTCCCTGGGCAGGCAAGCTGCTCCACTGCTTGACTGTCCCTGAGGGGAAAAGGGTTTTCCTTGCGTCCCATCTGAGCCTCTCAGTGCAACTTACACCCATTGCCTCTTGTCTCTCCACCGTCCATCGCTGTGAAGGGTTTGACTCCATCTTCTTGACGGCTTTCGTGTAGGTTTTGGGGGGCTGCTGTTTGGTGCCCCCTGACCCGTGCCTTCCCCAGGCTGAGCCAGCCCTTGTCCCTGCAGGGCAGGACAGTGCTGCAGCCCTGGACACCTCGGTGCCCTCGTCTGAACTTGCTCCACTTTACTGATGGGTTTCCTCTGCCGGGGCTGCCAAACCTGGCCAAACTACGCAGCGGTTGTCTCACGAGCGCTGAGCAGAGGGGGATTATCACCTCCCTGGACCGACTGGCCACGCTCCTGTTCGTACAGCCCAGGACACGGCGGGCCTTCTTCGTTGCAGCCGGGGCCACTGCTGGCCCTGCCCAGCTCGCCGCCCGCCACGGCCCCAGGGCCTTCTCCGCAGAGCAGAGCTGCTCCCCAGCCCTGGTGGCTGCAAGGGCCGTCCCTTCTCGAGAGCGGGAGTTGGCATCTGCATTTGCTGAAATCGTATCGATAAAACCTTTTTTTTCTTTTCTCTTTTTTTTTTTTTTTTGTTTTCTGTTTTGTTTTGTTTTCCTGCACGATTTGGACTTTCATTTCCAAGTCTCGGGCAGAAATCGCCCCGGCACTTTCCAGTGGCTAAACCGACCGGGGCGGGGAGCTCCGGCAGCTGACCGCAGCCCGGCTGGCGCTCGCCGGGCAGGCAGCGCACCGGCAGCGCGCAGGCAGCGCGGACCCGCCGCCGGGCGGGGCGGGGCGGAGCGGAGCGGCGTGTGCCTGCGCCCCGCCCCCACTCCGCTCCCTCCCCACGTGGCCTCCCGGCACGAGCCGCCCGCTCCTCCTCCCCCGCCGGCCCCCCCCCCCGCTTCCTCGCCGGCGCGCGCTGATTACCATAATAAAGCCCCCCCCCCCTTTTCTCCCCTGCCGGCCAATGGGAACCCAGGAGGCGCCGCCAGCTGCCGCCGCCGCCGCCGCCGCGTGGGCTATAAATGGGGCGGCCGGCGGGCCTCTGCCTCAGACTGCTCGGGGAGCGTGCGGCGAGGAGGCGCTGGGAGCCGTCGCTGGCCGCCGCGCTGTGGGGACCCGCTGCTATGACTCTGGAGGAGATCCACGGACAGGAGCCTGTGCCTGCGGGCCACGACTGGTACGTCTGGGGGGCTGTGGTCGAGGGGCGAGGGAAGCGGGGCGGCGGGGACGGTTGCGGCCCGGCGCTGACTCTCTGCTCTCCCCCGGCGCGCAGGATGCAGGGCGCCGGCAAGGCCCTCCACGAACTGCTGGTGTCGGCGCAGCGCCGCGGCTGCCTCACCGCCGGCGTCTACGAGTCGGCCAAGCTGATGAACGTGTAAGTATGGCGGGCCGGGGCCGGCCGCCCGGCGGGGCGCGGGGGCTTCGGGGCCGGCCGCGGGGCTCAGCGCGCCGCTCCTCTCTTGCAGCGATCCCGACAACGTCACTTTCTGCGTGCTGGCCACGGACGAGGAGGACGAGGGGGACATTGCCCTGCAGATCCACTTCACCCTGATCCAGGCCTTCTGCTGCGAGAACGACATTGACATCGTGCGGGTGAACGATGTGGCCAAGCTGGCTGCCATCGTGGGGCCCAGCGAGGAGTCTGGGGAGCCGCGGGACCTCCACTGCATCCTCATCACGGTGGGTGTCCGGCGGGAGGCGAGCGGTGCTCGGTGCGCTGTCCTCCCGGGCCGTGCTTGTGCTACCGGCCTCTGCTCGGGGTGGTGAGAGCCCTTCGGGGGTGGCCCTGTCTCCCGCTGGTAGTCAGATCCCCTTCTGGGCAGGGAAAGGGGGCTTGGCACACACCGTACAGCAAGCCAGCTGAGTGGTGGTAGTAGGCTGCGCTTCTCGTAACTGTGGATTTCCTGTGTTGTCCACAAGGGTAACATCTTTGCTTCCTGCTTTGTCTGTGTCGGGGCAGAAGCTTGTCTGAAAATGCCTTGCTTTGGAAGCTAATGCATCTGTAAATACTGTTATGACCTCGGCTGGTGGGCAGCGCTCATGGTGTGCAACTTTTTTCTTTCTGGCAGAACCCGAATGAAAATGGCTGGAAGGACCCAGCTCTAGAAAAGCTGAACTCGTTTTGTGAAGAGAGCCGAAATGTCAATAATGACTGGGTGCCAACTATCACCCTGCCCGAGTGATGGTGACCCAGTGCATTGGGGAGGCTGAAACCTTTGTTGCATTCTCTACGTGGTGTGGGTTCACCGAAGTGTGCAACAAGCTGCTGATTCCATGGATTAGCCTGGTCAAGAGACTGGATTAAAGTCACTCAGACTGGCATGCAGTGGGCTCTTACGGAGGAGAAGGAGGAGAACAGCTCGCCTCACCAGTGAGCCTCAGTAGGCTGCAACCATGGAGAGGCTGATGTACCATGGAACTGAAAGAAGTATTGCAACTTTCTTGGTCAAGTGGAGCTGTTTCTAGAAAGCAGAGAGAAAGTTGGGGGAAGCGGGCCAAAACTTTCCAGAAGGACTGGACAGAGTACTGTAACTAGGAACTGTTGGTGCTGTCTACAAAACACAGAAGAAAGCTTCAATATTTGATGGACTGCTAGGGACTGATTACTAAGGCAGATACAGAGACTCCAAAGTGGACAGACTTCAACAGGCCTCTTGGGTCACTCTGCAGAACTGGTTTAATAATGCAATAATTTTTATTGAAGTATTTGCTGCTATTGAAGCTTTCATAATAAATTTTTGACAATTAAATTCTGGGAGTGTCTTGCTTACTGGGTGGGGAAGCATGTCACTGAAATACCACTGATGTTTTGCTCGTGTGCTGTAGTTGAAGGCATACTCCACAGTAATGTAGCTATTGCTCAAATACTTTCTCTCCTGGGCCAGCTGAATTAAGAGCTGTGCTGTCTAAGTTGATAATTCAACCTTTCACCCTCTTGCAACAGCTGCTTATCGCAACAGCTTGCAAGACTAAGGAGCTGCATGCTTAATGAGCTCACTTATTGTAATAGGTGGTCTTTGTAGCCTACTGAAGGAACACAATACATGTTAGAAACATGGATTTTTGGAATACAGTAAATTGCATCATTAGTTCTTAAATATGACTTGGTAAGACTCATTCAGAGCTACAGCGTTCCCACTTGACAGAAGCAGCTTAAACATGATGGGGGGGGCTGCAAATCTCCTTAGATGTCAAATGCATCTAACATTTGCTTTGATTAGAATGACATTGTTAAATCTAAAACTAGCTAATAGTGAATAAACATCACATCTGCCACTAGCTGCTCTGTGATTGCCATATGCTGTAACAATAGAAGCTGTCAATCCAGAAGCCAATTTTGCAAAACCTAATTGCGTGACAACGCCAAATTAAGTCCAAAACAATTTTAAGGATGGTATGGCCTTTTTCAGAGATCCTGTCATGGAAAGTTAATATTGGCGGGCTGATTTGGCCCTATGTTAAAAGGGAAAATATCGCCCCATTTCTGTGCACAATCTATACATGTGCTCCAGGACTTTACATTAAAAATGGCATAGTAATGATCCCTTCTCCAGAAAGCAAGAAAGCTGAACTACTCACTTCCTCTATAGGCACTAAAAATACTCAGTTATCACAACTACATTTCCTCTAGGCTGGCTTGCAGTGATTGACAGTAGCACTTGCCGAAAAGTGGTCATTTCTACATGGGGTATCTTGAGCAGTTGTGGTTTCTGGGAAGCTGCTTGCTCTCAGTTTCATTGTTCCTGATAAGGGAAGTTCAAATGCAGCTCCAGCATTCCTGGAATACGCTCCCTTGTACAGGAGGTATCTAGCACTGCTTGGCCTTTGTTACTGTGTTGGGAGAGGCTGCAGGGTGGCAATGTAACCAGAGTTTAGGCTGAAGCAAAAACTGTAGGAGCCTCAGACCTCTGCAAGTATTCTTTCTTGCACTTAAGATACAGGAGTTTCTGCGCAGCCTGTTCTACTTAACCTGCACTCATCAATTGGTGTCTGCTGTAGGACTTTGAGAAAAGTCACACGGAGGAGCTAAGAGAATAAACACCTTTGGCAGCTGTGATAGCAGGAACTGCCTTTGAGGCAATTGCCTTGATATATAGAAAATATCAAGTCTGGATGCTTTATTATACAGTTTTATATTTTTCCCTTAGCAAATGCATGTTCTTCACTTTCAATGGTTTTACAGCTGAGAAACATATTTCTGTTCCTTGCTTGGGGCCTAATCACTACTCAGAGCCAAGAACAGATCAAAGTGAACTGTCCTGAAATCAACTTTTATGTAAAGTGTAAGCAGTACTTTATGGCCTTGAGTAAACAAAAGCCTGAGAAGATCGAAGGAAGTTCTCAAGCATGTATACAATTACATATGAAATTACATATACAATTAAAGTATAGCAGGGGAAAAGTGTGACTGATTTGTTGGCTGAGACAGTAGGCATAGACAGTTGTACCTTGTAGGAAGTTTAACTTTCCAGCTTTTATAGAAGAAATATATTATGCAGCAAACAATGAAATTAATGAGGCAATACCGAACTACACTTGTGAGGATGTTGCCTCTAGTCCCTTAGAAGATGGAGGCTGACCTTCGTCTCCCCAGTAGTCTTGTGAAGCTGCAAGCTATGCCTCGTGGGAGGTACGCGATTTCTTATTTTAGTGGCCCATACAATTCTCCTGAAATCCCTTCTGGCTCAATGCAGATACACTGTAATGCGAATAGTATTAAACTGAGTTAGCCTGCAAGTGTTATTAATACGGCGTTGCAACCAAAGGCAGCTGTAACTTGCAAGTTATGTGTTGCTGCAAATATCTGTAATGATCAACACTACTTAATGTAGCAAAAATTCAGCAGCTGGTATCTACTGATACAAGTAGACTTCATCTTTACGTGCTCAGATACATAACTGCAAGGAGCAACCATACAGTTATTAAGGATAGACTGTAGGCTTGGGTATTACTGACTGTAGTGGGGACAGCTGGTCGGGAGATGTTGGTCGGCTCACCAGATGTCCAGTGTGTTTTGTCAGGTATCTGGGGGATCTGGAGGGTGGGCACAGTAACCTCCTGTGTCTGTGAGCAGCATACCTTGCTTTCCCAGGGAACAGAAGTGCCCAGGACAGGGACACTATGGATTTGCAGGGCTGGCAAAGGACTGCTGGGAGCTCTGCCGTGGTGCCTGTGTCCCAGCTGTGCTGCACGATCTTCGCAGGCTGGCTTGCGTTGTGCCCTGGTGGGCCACATCAGGGGACTCTGGGGAGGAGACTGAGGTTAGTAGATGTTAATAATAAAGGTTGTTCTCCAGGACATGGGCCAGCCTAGTGACACAACAGGAGGAGCAGGACATGGAGTGAAGTCACGGAGCGGTGGTGCTTCTGGCTCTGCTGCTGAAGGTCTGCTTTCCATCAAGCTCTTCACCTGTGTGCCACTAGGTGATCAAAACTGTGTATTTAAATATTATGATCATAGACATTTGTGTTGTGCTGTGCATACTTCTAAGAACTCTTTTTTTATGAAGTCATGTATAAAGTTTAATTTAAGATTTTTTGAGCAGAGTGTTTAAGTTTCTGCCCGGGTATCTATTTCACCATCTAATAGTGCTGACTGACAGGAATTTCCCCTCGTATGCTGTTTCCTTCACTTATTGCTGTTTTCTTCCTGTTACACTTCTGTGCATCGCTTTACTTTTCTCTCTCTTGTGGTTATAGGTGGTGATCTTCTCTTTAGATGCCTGATTCTTTTAGTGTATGCTATATTGAGTTAACTGCCTTATTGTCTTATCAGGATATATATGCATACTGGCACACAGGATACAGTTGTTGTAAACAATGCTTTGTCTTTGTTGTTGAGTAAGAAATACACAAAGGGAGATAATAAAAAGTGTATTAGAAAGAGGCAGGCAAACTGCTGCACAGAATAATGTTTGCATAAAATCTGTGCAAATGCTAGATGATCTGATCAAACAGCATTTATAGTACTGGATGCTCAGGGAAGGAGCACTGACATGCCCTCTTTGCAGCCTTGGAGTTCTGCAAACTGGTGAGTTTTAGTCGTAGGTGGAGACTGTTTGGATTAACGTATGTTCTGCAAGGAGACAATCTTTGCAAAAATGCTAGTGGCAGAAACATGCCATAGCAGCACTGTCTGACACATAAGGGAGACCTGGCTCATGTCAACACATCTATTAACTCCAGCTCTCAGATCCCCTGTCATCAGGAGGAGAGCTGTGTGTGCCCAAGTTAAACCATGGCAAGTACACAGACAGTATATTACTAGTGGAAGAAAATGTCATCACATGTGTGAGCAAGAGAGGTGTGTGGAGAAGGATGTGTGAATATTGTATTCCTTGTAGGGACACACATTGTGGACAGCTGTGCTCATGACTATGCATCCACAAGATCTCATTCATAGTAAAGCAGCAGTGGCATAAACCAAGTACGGAGGAGGGATGGAGCTGTACAGGTAGTACATATGCCTCACCAGAACCATTCTTTCTACGGGTTTTTATGAAAACTGCTTCTCATTCCTGCTCTTTCCTTATCCATTTCATCACGGCAGGTATGATTTGCTCACTTTGTAAAGTCTGAACATGCAATGATAGGATATTGGAAAAGCTGAGTTAATACTTCATATGTAATTATTTCATACTGAATGAGTGAATGCTCGTATTATTCTTCATTGTCCTGCAGTAAGAAATCCTTACAGACAGCATTCGGAACATTGGCGTGTATGTGAAGTATTAATTTGAATATATTGGTATCTTTAAAAGTACAATCAGATCCCAGACATAACAGTTGTAGTGGCTATAAAATCTCCTCCAATCTCCCACTGCACTGGCATATGATTTTTTTGCTGTGCTTATTTTCTGATTTTTATGCATGGAAAGAACACAAAATCATTTTCTTCTGTGCGCCTAATCCTCTCTGTAGAGCTGACTTTACTTTGAAATCATGACTTTGAAAAGTTAGTATGAGTGCGCACTACTCATTCAAAACTAGTTTGTGCAACTGTTGTTTTTTTTTTTTTTTTTCCGCCTGTGTTGGAGACATAGCTATAGAGATATAACGAGAGGTTTACTGACTGATTTAGTACTTCCTGCATGCTACAACTGATGAGAAAAAAGCCACTCTTTTTTTGAGAAGAGCTGTTATAACTCCCTGTAGAAAGTCCCACGTGCTATAATCCATTGCAGAATAGTGATAAAATTTAACAAAGAACACCCAAGATGAATTTCAATATCAGAAGCAATTTTTTACTGTCCCACCACACCATGAAGTTAAGAATTTTCAGAACGGTGAATCCAAGGTTTGCTTCCTACTCCCTGTTTTGGGGCACCTAATCTATAGCAGCCTAGCTTTTACATCCTACTGAAGCCAGCAGGAAGTAATGCTGCTTAGTAATCTCTATTTAAATGCCTAAAAAAGTAACTAAGGGTCAAAGTTTCAAATTTGTCTTCCAGAAACAAGGCACCTCAATTAGAAACCTACCAGGTACATTCAGATACCTATATGCTCAGCTGGGAGCCCAGAGTCGAAACTCTCCAACCAGTCAGCTTATTTAGCTGTGTAGCTATAAACTTACACACCAGACTTCAGGCTTTACCCTTCTGCTTAAGAATGTGTACTGTAGGGCAGAGCTGCGTAAGTGTTTTAGCTTGGATCAGCTGAAGTGAATCTGTGGATCTTTGCCTGTTAACCTGCTTTGGTTCACATGGCAGAACAGAGTTGGAGCATGCAAACAGGATTTCTCTTGGAAGAAACCAAGCCAGAAGACATACTTTAAGGGACTGGCTAATGCTTTCCAGCTGCTATTGGGCATTCAATTCACAGGACCACACTTGAGGAACATACAGCACAATTATTTGCTGATTAAGAATAAATAGGCAAGTCTTGGCAATAAAGGAAGAGAAATACGTTGGCCTACTTTTCAAAAAAAGAAGAGATTTTAGTGTAATACACATACCAATTTGTTTTAAACAATTGTGTGCTCTTGAATTAACAGGGTTAAAAATCTGCTTTGGCAGCAGCTTGCTGAACTTAATTGTTTCTGAGGCAAGAACGATGAATGGGACTATTTCTAGAAGTGGTTGCCAAAGATTTTTTTTGTAATAGACCAGCACTGCCCAACTGGCAGCGTCAGGACGGCTTTGCCTGGCCCATTGCCTTTGTGCCTGAGGAGCAGGTGGCTTAATGGGCCGTGCATGCTGATCCTGCCCCACTGCCATGCCACCCTGTAGGACAGCCGGGGCACCGTGCGAGTCCTGTGCTGACCAAAGCAGGGACTGTCCCCAGCGTGGAACCTATCCTCTTCAGTTGCCACTCGTTATGTGGCTGGACCTTCTTCGCAGGTACAATGGTACACAATACTTGTGGATGATTTCCAGATGACGTAAGGATGAGTAGGACTGTACCCCGAAAGAAAATTTTACATTGAGATCTGAATCACTGGATTAAATTGTTACAATGTCACAAAACATTTTTTAAAATGTAGATAAGCACAAGGTGATGCATCTTCTTGCATGGTAGGAGATGGTAGCTACTGAATGGGAGACTATGAAATCTTACACCACTGCCAATGTCTATTGCTGTTGTACAACATTTCTGTGCTTTAAGTTTGCCTATGTTAAAAACAAACTCCTTACTGTAGGCTGTTTTTCTGCATGTAAGAACGCATTAAAAAAATGCGTACTGTCATTATAGGTGGTTTCATGCTGTTGAAGGCACGTTTATGGAAAGTGAGTGCAATGAAGGGCAAGCTAGTTGGGTGCAGTTAAAAATAGAAGGATGGTAAAGTGCTTCACTTTTTCCAAGCTATCAGTTGTATCCTTCACTAATACAGATGTTCTGTCTTCTGTACTGCTCTGTTTCTGTAGCACTATAAAGTCCTTCAAATAAACTGCTGAAGAAGAAAGCAATAACAAGCACTGCATGGTTTGTACTAAATGACTGTGTTATTTGGACACTACCCCTCCTGGAGTGCTGCAGAGGAACGATAGATGGGCTGTGCACAGCCTGCCCTGTCTAGGGTGGGAACCGCTCACCCACACTGATGCCAGGCTCAGCCTTGCATAGGTCACTGCCTCACTGAGTTGGACTGAATCGCACAAGTTTAAAAACAGGTGTTTTGTTGTGCTTCGGGGCCATAGGTAATAGAAGCATGCTCTCTGCCTATTAAACGTGATGACAAAATTGTCCCAGGTCTCTCTAACCATCTGGCTAGCCAGTCTAATTTAAAGCAAAGGTAGACTGTGTGGCTCTCTGGAAAGAGCATTTTTCAATCCAGAATCTGGTTTCTTGATTTAAATAAATTTTAAAAAATGCTCTTTGTTTGCTTTTATATCTAAACCAGCTTTCAGGCACATAGCCATTCTGGATGCCCTGTAACACATGTGAAAATATTGTTTAATTGGGAAGGATGTCATGTTTTTATCCCTATACTAAGGTACCTTTTGAATTTTATAAGATTTTCTTCACTTCAAGATATGTGCAATATGTAAAAAAATTCTTAATTTAGAGCTAAGTCCTGAGAAGCACCAGAGGACCTGGGTGGCTAAATTAGATAAATAGATAACTAATGCTAGCAATGAATCATGATAGTTGTACTCGTAAAATAATTCAGACATATTTCCAGAAGAGATACAATGCATTTACCTGAACAGAGTACATGTATCCTTGTGGTGTGTATATAAAAGAGCATCTCACCCTTAAGCATCTCTGCGTATATACACAGGAAGGAGATGCAGAATGATTCAAACCTGAACTATACAAGTAGGGTTGTATTTTGTCTCTGTGTGCTCTGCTCCATCTTTTGTCAGAGGATAAATTACCACTGGACCACTGCTGCAGAATGGAATTCCCTGGCTTGCCACTTTCTGCAAGCTTGCCTTTTTTAACAGAAAAAACAAACCAACAAACAAACTTGATATTGTGCTATGAAGGTCTGGCTGTGTTACACACTTCCCATGGGGCAGGTCACTTAGTGGAAAAACAACAGCAACAGTTGGAAAACTATGCAAAGGGTTTCTCAACACTTGTACCTCCTCTACCCCTACTTCTCCCATGGGGTCTGGGCTGCTTTTTCAAAGAAATATTTGTCTCATGCTACGCTTCTCAGTAATTGTCAATTCACTGGTATCAAGGGCTCATGACTTGGCATCTGAGGTGCAGGAGCTGATGAGGTAGCACCGAATTTATTCAAGCAAGGAGGGAGTGAGTTGTGTAAAATCTTGTCTTGCAAAGCAGCTAAAGGCAAGACAGCATGGTGCTTCTTACAGCAATGCTATAATATAGTTTTGACATCCTGATTATTCCATATCTAACCAATAAGAAATAAACGCTGCTCTGTACCTGGTTTGCCAGAGGAGCTAAGTGGTGCTTTACCTAGCCTGAATACGGAAGCAGTAGAAACTGCCTTTTGAGGAAGCACAGCTGGAGAGATATGGCTGAGTGGAAGGCATCAGGTGTGGAAATGGTCACTGGAGTTTGGTGGCAGGAGGTGTCCCATGCCTACGATTGCAGCACTGAACTCCTTATATGGAGCTCCACACCGAATTTTGGAACTAGCTGGCCACAGGACCAGAGCTCTTGAAAATAATTAAGCCCTACAAGACCTGTAAAAATTGGTAACCAGATAGATCAGAGCAACTCAGTGCCCTGACTGATACCAAGCATGCCCTGTGTACTCATAACTTATTATGGACTCCAGAAAATCCTCTTCGGCGAAAGGATTTCTAAATGCTTCGGCTGTAGAAACAGCGTCAGGCAGCATGCACAATCAGCCATTAAGATACACATCCAGAGGAAACCAGGCTGCAGAGCTCATGGATGTTGTAACAGCCCTGCTGCATCATGTAAGTTACAGGTGACTATCTGCATGGAACTGAAGGCTAATATGATGCTTTGTTTATGAGGTAAACATCTGACTGGCCTCGCCGTACCTTCACCTGAATTACTAACAACTTACTGTGGTGTGTCGTTTAAAGCAAATTGCAGTGTTAATTATGATAATAAACCCATGCAGGCCAGGAGGACCCTGCGGAGAAGATGCTGGAGCACGCTCTGCTCCCAGAAGCGCTGACGTTACCGCTCAAGCCTCGGTTGGTTAAGGACATTTTGCAAGAACTGGTTCCCCACCTCCCAAACCTGCATTTCTCCCTCTTAGGCCCACATCCTGTATCGCTGCCTCTGCAGAGCCCGCAGCTGCAGACGTACCTGTGCAGCTTCCCTCTGTGGGAGTGGGCTGCTCCAGGCTTTCCAGCGTTCTGGGGGCCTGTCCATAAGGTTTGGCTACCCCCTTAGGTTTCTGCAGTGCCTCTTTGACAGGGACTGAAGTAAAAGCAGGACAAGGCAGCAAGTACGTCACCGGCTGACGCTTCCTGGGGTGCCAAAGGTGCCGTGGCTGCAGGGCTGTTTCAGCCCCCGGGGATCCCGAGGTGGCCAAGCCACCCAGCCCACTGGCTCTCCTGCCCCAGGGGAAGGGGCTTCCTCCCTGCCCCAGCCTCACAGAGCTCCCCACTGCCCAGGTGATTTGCCTACACTGAGCCAACGACTTACCTGCTGAAAGCGTAACGTGGACAGGTTCCCCACGACTGCCTGAGGTTGCAGGGAACAGCAGAAGACTAGGAGAAGACTTAAGAAGCTGCAGTTCTTTCCACAAGCTGGAGATAATATTTCCCTTTCTGGTAAGTGCAGAAGAAAGCAGCCACCTGATTCAGCTTTCGCAGTAATATTCTAATCTGCCGCAGGCATAGTGTTTATTGAAACGAAAACTGAATACAGCCCACAATTGAGGTTACCAAATACACTTATGTAAGGCCTTTCAGAGCAACAGCACATCAGCTGGTAGGGGCTGCTACTAGAAACTAAGGTTTCTTTGTTTCTTAGCAGCAGATGATTTCCTCTCCTAGGGCAATTATGTAGCCTAATTGCCTGTAATAATCATCCCTGCTAAAAGTGTGCTAATGCCAGCCCTTCTCCTTTTTGCAGAGAGCGTCTCCTTACCAACTTTCTGCTTCCAAGTACCAGAGATGGGCTCCACATGTTTCAACACAGGTAATGTTGAAGAACTTAGGATTTAATTGTCTGAAGCCCTTCACTGATGCTGTTATTGGTGCTTAAGCTGTTAATAAAAAAAAAGAAAAAAATTAAAAAAAAGAGAAAAAAGATAATGTTATTTCTGAAATAACATTCAGAAATAGGAATTCTATTCCTAAAAGAGTCATTGTCCTTCCAGTTTACTTACAGTTGTCTGGGGTGTATTTTTATTTTTTAACAGTTCTTTGTATTTATTCTTTTTATAAGATACCAATTAGATATACCAACACTAGACTCTGCTATGCTGCACTACAACAATTTTTAAAAGTAAATTGGAAAAAATCGCAAAAAAGTCATAGGGTATACTGTACATTGGCAGGATGGATTAGATAATGTAACACATCTTTGTCACTACTCACTTTCGTGGTTTCATTTAGATGTTATCAGTGTTTTCTTCCTAGCAGATAATGTTGTAGCAATACACGATGATTCAAAAATATGTTTTACAGCATTCACATATGTGAACAGTGAGCAATGTAGCTTGATTTTTGGACACAGGTCAGCAAAATACATAACCGTACAGGTTCAGAAGAAAGGTCCATCCAGCCTAATATTTTTTTCTGTCAGTAGCCAAAAGCAGGTGTCTAGAGAAGGGTACTAGAAAAGGGCAAGCACATGGGGATCCTTCCCCTATGTGATACTCTTAAGAAACTTGTGGTCCTGGGACTTTTCTGTGTCTAGCACTGTGGCACCAATATATATTTTCAACATACCCTGCTTAGAGGCTGAATGATTAAAATTCAGGTACTGGCAGTAGGTACATGGTAAGTATCCAGGCATGTCAAAAGCATATTGAAAAGATCCCTGAAGAAGGACTATACCCCCAGAAATACAGAAAAAAAGAGTTCCCAGAAGTTTAGAGGTGAAGTGTATAAAGATGTCCAAGAAGTGGGTTGTTCAGCTCCCTGCAGTCTGCTTCCATAGATCCTCTCTTCATTAGAAAAGTGGAAGGGGAAGCTACATATTCTGTTTGCTTTTAAAGGCAGAGATATCATTGCAAGGGTCCGGTGATCACACCTATGAGTATGCCTCTCCCATGAGGGGACCGCAAGCCTTCACTGTTAAGTTTGTCTGGCAGGAAGACCTTTTATTCTGATTAAGTCATATTTTAGAAATCAAGGAGGGCTATACTTCTTACTAAGGAAACATGATTGCAGTTCAATGTATGCATTTGATAGCAGTTCTTTGGTAATTATTTAATGCCCGTTATTGCCACTGAAGTAAAAAAAGGCAACCATAACAGCCTCATTACTGCCAAAGATTGAGTAATAAGGTTTGGTGCTATCTGGTTAATCAGGCACACTTTACTGCAACTTAAAATACGGGAGGAGAGACAAATAAACTTTATTTGGAGGAACATCTTCGACGAAAGTAAGAAATTATAACCAGCAACTCTTCAGAAGCACTGGAAGTGAAGTTCTACATGTGGGTCAGAAAAAGATTATTTCTGGTATGATTGGGCAGGGACAGCTCTCTGTGAAAAGCTGTATACCATGACCAGGATGTGGGTATGTTCAAACAAGAGGTATAAATTCCTTGCAACTTGGAAATTGAACAAAAATAAGAGATGTCACTTCTTGAGGTCCAGATGTCAGTCCAGGTGCTTTCCAGTGTCATCTAATTTCATTGGCTGGAAGCCTGTTCTAACTTATATGGGCTGCAGAGCCACCAGGCATACAGGCTTTACACGACCTAAAAGTCACTTGGGCAGGGTGGCCAACCAGGCTGGCTCTCAGCCTACTTTTCCTTGTAAACTGTCTCAATATTGTTCTATCCAGACAAGCATTAGGACTTCTGATAGTGACAGGGTGGAGGTCAGGGGAGACTTTAAAGGCAAAGGCTGCAATTTGTTCCCTGAATTCTGAACTGAACCTGTGGACCTGAGCAAAGGCGTGGGAAGTCAGTTATTGCCTGAAACCAAAATTAAGGGCTACCTGCACCCCAGGTATAGCTAAGTAAGCAGGGAGCCTTGAGTACTCAGGAGTCCCAAGCTAAGGAGCTAACAGCCGACAAAATTACATCAAATAAAGCTGAGAAAACCCAAAAGGGTTTTTCCTCCCACCCAAATCATACAACAGAGGCACGGTTATTTTGAGCCCTATCACTTTACATGTACATGAACACTGGTCATATTAGTCATTGCTATGTGGCTTGAAGAGAGATGTGGATGAAACTGCACAAGAGTTAACTCTAGGTTGGCCCTTTCTGCGAGGGGTGTCAGTCTTTTGTTGTCGCAAATTGTCCCCCCAAAAAATATTCTTGCCCTTTCTCCAGGAAGGTTTCATTGCTTGATCACTATTTTTCAGGCATAAGTAGAACAGGTCTGGACATTGAAACCACTGACTTATGCAGCCCCCTGAGAGGAGCAGAAAATCCAGCCCAGATTAGAAGAACCTTCCCTCTGCGTATGGTGCAACTTGTTATCAGGAACATGCAATGACACTGGAGAAACATTAAATTTTGCAGGAGATGAAGGAAATATGGGGTCTCCGTTTATGGATGTATTTATATAGCAGGATATTGTTACAGAGTGAAAATTCAGAAAGAAAGAGCAGCCACTGAAAGCAGTTTTGCAATCTGCCACCCTTATGTATCCACAGAGAGTGTCCTGCTGCTGAAAAAGGAGCGATGCTGTGCTTAACTTTAATAGGAAACTCTAAACATTGGGCCAAACTACCTTGGTGGTAGCTCTGTTTAATTCAATGGGATGAGATGAGAGCTAAATTCTGCATCTCACAATTGTCTCCCTTGGAAGGCTACGCGGATGCTTTGGAGTCCTGCAGATTTATCCCATCCTTGACTTTCCCTGCTGTTTGTATGATAATGAGAACTGCAACCTCCAGACTGCTTTATAAGCATCATGCCAGGGCAGTCCATGTTGCTGAAGGATCTGAAACACCCAGTACCTATGCCTAGATGGATACCCTTTTGCAAGGTGTGGGCATGGTGTAGCCAAGATATGTCCCTGTTTATTGGGTAGAATAAAAAATGTCACAGTATGTTACCTTACAGTTTAGTTGTCTTCAGTTTTGCTTAGCTTCTACTCCTCCTGGAAACTGTTTCTGTGTTTACTTTTGCTACGTACATTTTATTAGAGACATCACCTAGGTCTTAATGTTGAAATACTAGATTCCCTTATGGAAGCACTGTGTGCAGCTCGCTTCAAAAAACAAAGCAGAACAAGAAAACCCACCTTCATTGGCATCTGCTGTTTTTTCTGCACAATGTGTGAAAGAAGAAGTAGGGAAGTGGGTCTCTGATTCTACAGCTGGACCCATACACACCTTTTTGTAGGAAAAGGATTACCACTCTTCCAAGACATACACGGTCTACCCTTTCTACCTTAATGAGCATTTGTGGGGGACTGAAACTCAGCATGGCACTAGTGCCGGGTGCTCTGCATTCCCACACAGTTACTTCAGCCGCTGTCCTCTCTTTCCTCAGCAAGGATGATTAGCCAACAAGTGTATCTATGCGGGTTGTTGCTCCAACTATGCACACTCACCCCCACACACAGTCATGCAGGCTGAAAAAGGCAAAGGCATGTTTTGCTGGCATGGCAGTAATGCAGCTAAAATTAAAAATGAAACAGGGAAGAGACGTAAAACTGAAATGTAACCATTGTGTATGTGATTGCAGCTCATGATTTTCTTCAAAGAGCTTGCAAGCTCTTTAATAGGTGTGACCCCTGCAAGATAAAACAACCAATGAGTTTGGGAAGCTATTTATCTATAAGCTTAGGGACTGTTTACTCTTCACCAAAGAAAGGTCTCGTGCAGACCTACCCTGTGTGCTGCATGCAGCGTGAGGTCTGAGGATGAGCACACGCTGCGATGGATGCCAAGGGCGGCCAGTGGACCCCGACAGCCAGGGTGAGCCACTTGGCTGTGAGGTGATGCTCCTTTGTTTAGATCTCTTTAAATTGGGACATGCTGGAAAGGCTCGCAGAGTTTATTACTATTACTTGCCCCCTGCCCAGAATCTGGCTCTTGTGTTACTTATTAGCTGTGTACAGAGGGATATTTTACACACACAGAAAAGATTTTGTTCTCCAAATGTTTTACAGGACCTGGCAAGCGGGCAATGTCCTGGCAAGTGTTAGTAAAATGTAGGTAATTTTAATTCCACCATTGTGTTTTCCTAAGGATATTTCTGTATTTTTTTTTTCCTATGAAAGAGTGGATATGATATCTTTCTCTAGTGCTTTGGAAGAGAACTGTAGCGAATGACACTTGTATCTGGCTTGCCCAAAGAGTGTGGATGACATGAAGAGACTTCTGTGTCCAGGTTGACTTTGGCTTTCTGAGCATTCCTGACAAATCCCTGGGTCACCACAACCTTTTCTGCAGAAATGGAGTTCTGTGGGCCAAAACCACTGGCCATATTCTCTTTAATCTAAACTGAAGCCAAAGGCAAGGTGACCTTTCTTACAAAACTGACTTCTTAGTGGATGTTCCCTGCAGGTCAAGGTCTGGAGCTCATTGTAATTTTTTCATCTCTGGGCTTGAAGCCTTGCATCAGCTAAACTGGAGAGAGCATTTCAGAGCAAAAGCATTCTTGCAGAGCCTGATACCTTTCAGTAACTACACTCTGTGAAAAAGAATTAAAACTTTTGCCTTAAAGAAGAGAGTGGTATGTCTGCAGTTATGTTAAGGATGGGCCTGATTGATTCAATATTTCATCTTAGGGAAACAGAAATGAGGAAAACAACTTCTTCGTGTTCTGTCTTTTGACATGTCGACGTGCATGATATCTTAAGGTTTTAAACTAGTTTGTGGTGAAAAAAAAAAAGCCATTGGGTGTAGTTAGAAATTAATTTTGTTTATGGGTTCACTTCACCTTAGAAAGAAAGCCAAATTTACATCCAGAACGCCTGCCCCTAACAGTGCAGGTGTACAGTAGCTATAACATTTCTTTAGAATTTCATTGTAAAGATAAATTGAAATCATGAGGGCATAGCTAAAGAGAAACTAATTGGTAAAAAATGAGACATTATAAAACTAACTGTGCAACACTGAAGGAACTCAGCCAACAGAAACCCACTTCTGCTCTTGGGATGCTGTGCCTTGAAGGAAAGAAGAGTGGTGAACAATTAATTTGCATTTTACTAGGGAGAACTTTTAAAGGAAGATTTTAATTCTGTGTGTAGCGAAAATCCTCAGAGAGTATGAAGTCAATTTATAAAACTGACAACAAATATTTTCTAGGAATTGTTTACTAGTAAAAACTGCATAAATAATAAAACCACTAACAATGAAAGCTGAAAACAGTGTGAACTTACCAGAAATGGATCTGAAAGTGTTCAGTTGGGAACCCCCCTGGCCGCCTGTTTAGGAAAAGACTCCATAAAGCATTTCTTGTAAGTGAGAAAAGTAACTTTATTATGAAAAAATTCCCGTCTCCTTTGCCTTCAAAGGAGGGGCTGGTCCACAGTTACTATGTATTAAAGTATCATGCGAAGCCAGCCGTGTAAGTGTAGCTGGTCTGATTTCCACAATTCAAGGATTTGGCCATTTGTCCCAGTCTTGGCAACATGCTAGATGCTGGGACGAGAGCATCTTGACCGAGTCTGAGGATGGACTGTTGAGGAGTGGTCTTTACCTAGGAGGGCAGTGCTGCCACTCGGGGTCCCCTTAGCAAGCTGGAGCTAACGGGATCCCCCTGATGGCAATAAACATAAAATCTGTCATTTAGGATGGAATAACCCCATGCAACAGTATGGGCTGGGGCCTGCCAGGCCAAAGCAGTGTCTGTGCAGAAAAGGTGGCAAGGGTCCTGGTGGCCGGCACATTGAGCGTGCCAGCCAGCAAGCAAAATGCACCCTGGTCTGCATCAAGGGACGTGATCTTTTTTCTCTCTCCTCAGCGCTGGTAAGGCTGCAGCTGGAGTCCTGTGTCCGGCACACGAAAGATACCGATAACTTGGAGCGAGTCCAGGCGTTGAGGGGGCTGGAGCGCTTGATCTATTGCTGTCGTCAACTCCCTAACGGGTGGCTGTAGTAAAGATGGGAGCCAAGCTCTAAGGATGAGAGGCAAACTGCCGCAAATTTCAGCGACGGAAATTGGAACAAGATATAAAGAAAAACGGTTTTTCCCTGAGGGGGTAGAGCACTGGGGCGGGCTGGGTGTCCCCATCCCTGGAGATACTCAAAGCTTGACAGAAAACGGTCCTGGTCTCACTCTGGAGTTAGTTAGCCCGTCTGTTTTGAGGAGGGTGGGCTGGATGGCTTCCAGCCGTCTCTTCCAACCCAAATTATCCCGTGATTCCTTCCTATTCTGCAGGTGCTCTCAGGCTGTGCTTATTTCTCGGCCTTGATCTTCAAGGGAGACTAAGCTGCCTGATCACCACTTAGAACAGAGGGAGGAGGAAGGCATCGTTAGATCACATCCTGCTTCACTGATCTCCTGGGGCTGCCAGAGTTAATTCACCCTTTCACATCTTAGTTCCCAGCTGGCTCGTAAGGACAGGTTTAAGGCCAGAGAAATACATATCAGCCCTCAGTGTCCCTAAGTATGTTAAGGTGAGCCTGCTCATAGGAGTAGCTGGCCAAACATTTGAAAAATGATTTCCAAAAATGATATTCATGAAGGATACGCTTCTCCTGGTGTACGCCACTCTCGCCCGCCGGGTGATGGGGGAGCGTTTCTCGTGAGGAGCCTGCAGTGCCTGGTCTGCAGATGTGCAGAGAGCACTGCACCCTGTTCCTGCATCCCTCTGCAGCCATTGCACGTGTGTGAAACCCATTAAAAGCTGTTTGTGCCTTCAGCATTCCTGCCTGATTAAAGACATCTTGGCTTTACATGAAGCCCACATTCACTTGACACTGTTTTGGTCAGGGCTTTCTCCTCCCTGCCTTGCCATTGTCTCCCGATGACGGCTCCTGCCAATGCTCGTCTGGCTCCAGGACCCGCTTACTTGGCAGAGCCCCTGCAAATGCAGACACAGAGCTTTAGCAATGCCTGGACTCCACCTTTCTTTCTCTTTCCCCTCACACAATGCAGAAAGGCATGCCTTACTCCTAAACGCCTCTAAAGTTTCATGGATGCTGTCAGTCCCAGACAGTGCAGTGACATTCATGTTACATGCTACAGACTGGTTGTTCCCAAGATGAGCTCAGTAAGCTGCTCTGTGTATTGCCTTCTGTGGGAAAATGCACATTGCCTTCTTGAACCATACTGGTCTGTTACAGCAGTTTTTCTTTGGCTCAGGAAAACACTAGATCGAATTGTACTGATCTGCACTTATTTCTAGGTAATTGGTGACAACTGAGCTTAGATTATTCACTTTTTCAGCAGCAAGACGTACCCAGCTGTGATAGAACTGGCCAAATCACAAAAAGTAATTTGTAAATATTCTTGTGAAGAAACTCACAGATGTATTATTTGTCCATAAGTATTTTGACATAGTTCACAAAAATATCTGAAGTTCTTAAATGTCAGCCAGACGGATAGGTGTCTTGCAGTGCTCTTCCTGAGTCTGTGACACCTTGGTCAGGTGCTGCGTTATTCTCTATGGCTGTGTTCCTCTTCTTTAAAAATTAGCAATCATGTAATCATGGAATAAAGACAGCCCAGGCATTTGAGGTGACTATTTGCCATAGTAAATAGTTGATGTAAATAATCCGTGAGCCAATGAAAGGCTAACGCTTGGTCACATGAATCCTTTACAAATACTTCTGAATTAAGATGTTGCAAGAAGGTAAGTCCAATTCATGAACAGGGCAAACTGTTAAACTTACAACAAGCTTTACTGACAGTAAAACACAATCCGCCCAGTTCGGTGAAGAACATATCTGTACGGGAGAGCAAAACCACAGCAAAATCATGGATTTAATGTTTTTCCTCCATGATAGGTTACTGCATTTTGCTCACTGCTGCTGCATGTCTATGGATTTGTCTGCTGTTTGGTTTATAGTAAGCTACAGAAGTTCAGGCTATATCCTCGTATGATCCCTCACTCCCATATTTCCAAATATGCTCCCATTTCCTTGTGATCAAAAAGTCGTTCAGGTTTTTAGAGTAGTATGTCATGCTGGAAACTCCGCAGCTTTGATTTCCAGTTTTCCAGCACTGTTTAGGGTCTTTTTTCTCTCCCTGCTCATAATCCTAAGAGCAAGAATGGCACATACAGAAGTATGACGTGACGGTGCTTGCATGCTGGCAGGCACACGAGAAAATCCCTGCTGGCAGGAGTGTCAGAAAACAGATTTCTTTGCAGTTCTGGCCTGTGCTTTCTGCGTCCTACTTTATACAGCTTCAGCCTATGCAGGAATATGAGTAATATTGTAATGCTGAGGTTGTGAGGTGTATAAGAAAAGAAAGGATTGTGTCTTAAAAGTGAGATTTACTTTGTTCAGGTGGCCAGTAGAAGTCAATTTGCGATTTGCATTCTGCTTAAACTCTTTAAAAAAATTGTTTAATTGTCATTAAAGTGGTGCACAGACATAAAGTGGATTCTCTGCAAGTTGTAAGCACGCAGAAGTGGGGGCCAAAGGAAGGATTTCTGGTGTAATGTTGAACTGGCTTTTCTGTCTTGCTGTTGTGTCAGAGCTGACCCATCTTTGGGTCAGAGGTGAAAAAGTGTGGGATGTGGAAAGCGATACTCTGGAGGAGGGTCCCTCCTTTTTCCTGCTTCCTGCTGGGATTTTCTGCGGGACAACTAGGAGCACGTTTCCACATGCAGTCTGGCTTCTCTGAGCAGGCGGGCTGCTGGGGAGTGCAGACCTGCTCTGTCGCCCCAGGGGAGCTTCCCCAAAGCCAGCCCTGCCGAGGACCCCTCTCTGTGCAGCAGCAGCAGCAGCAGCAGCAGCAGCACAGCCTCTTGCACAGGCAGGCATGCACCTTGATGGCAGAGACCGCAGTGAGAGCAGAGCAGTTAATTTATTTTCAGGAATAAAAGGGCTGGATCCAGGCAGTCACATGAACACAGCGATGTGTAAACAAGATCTGCAATTATTTAGCTGACTCCCATCCCCAAAGCTGAGCATAAATATATATTAGAGCAAAGCCGGACTGGTAGCTCAGTATTCTTTTCGTCCTTTGGCCAGGGAGTCAGTGGCGGCGGCTCTGTTTGGACCACGCGTCCTCAGCATTCCCGCAATCAGTCCTTGGGCTGGCGTCTTGGAACAAGTGGTAAGCTGAGGCAAGCTTTATGGAGAGCTGCCAGGTTCTTCTCCTTGATGTTGTTATTTCAGCCCTGGCTGCTTTTCCTGAGGAACTTTCCCTTCAAATGGGTGTCTGAGACGTGATGGCCGAAAGCCTCAACAGTAAAGCACATACGCAGGTCCGCACTCATTGGTGTCCAGAGGCCATTTGAGCGAGAGATGCCTAGTAAATATTTTCCAACCATTTTCTTCTTGTATTAGAAGTGTCAGGACACAAACTTTCCTCCTCTCCTATTTGAAATTTGCTTTCGTGAAGGTAACTGTATCTCCTATCAGTTTTATCTTGCTTTGTCATTTCCTTGGTCTTAGCTGTAAACAATACCTTCCATAACTTGTATTTCAAACAAGCATCCACCAGAACCCAGAGTGTAACCTGATATTTCCAGCAGAGATACACTTGGTGCCTAGATTTCACTGACATCATCTTACTTTGCAGACAGAAAGTAAAATTTTTTTTTTTTTAAAAAAGACGTCCCGTATCCTCTCCCCTGCTTTGAACTGTATTCAGGAGGATGTGTCACATGTGTGCACTGCAGCCAGACTTGTGGCTGTGAAACATTGCTCCATAGGACACTGGTGCAAACAGTTTTTGGACACAGCCTGCAGTGGCTGGCAGTGCTGGGGATGGGGTGGCCCAGGGACCTGGGCATGCAAGTGTGCCCGCTGGCCCAAAGGCTGCACGGAGCCAAGTCAGCCGGTGTCAGCCATGTGGGCGCCGATGTCAGCCCCATCGAGAGGGGTTCCTCGCACCGAGTCCTGCTCAGGGTCCCCAGCCAGTGCCAGCCACCCCAGACCCTCAGGCTTGGCCAGCCTGGCATTGCACACTCCTTAAAGAGCTTTAAGTCTACTTGCTGCTAATAATATCTTTACAGCAGGTTTTGGAAAGTGGCTGCAAAGGGTTTGTGTCAAGTGAGGACGCAAAACAAGGTGAGCAAGGGCCCAACGCGACAGGAGTAGAGCCCTATTTGCAGAAGGTCCCAGCTCCCTGTGCAGCAGCCGGGGTTGGGGCACCCGCCGCATGCCCCCTGCTTCATCCCTGAGGCACTGCTGGGCCAGCCTGAGGCTGTCAGGGCACCACAGCTGCATGCGAGGGAGTGTCAGGCAAGCTCCAGAGCCATTTGTGTATTCTTCTTTTCCTCCTTCAGCTCCTCATGCTGTCCCAGTCCTCCTGGTCACTTAGAAAGCCTCTCAGCATACCGCACAAATGCTCAGTGCTGCCCTTTCCAGCGCGTGCAAGGGCAGGGCTTCTGCTTTGTGCAAAGGATGTCATGGTGCTACTAGAGCGGCTTGAGGATGAGGCCAGCCGTACGTCCACCAAGGACCTCACCAGCAGACACTCTATTTCTCCTCTTTAGAGTCTGTTTGCAGCTCTATTGCGAGTGTGCCTTCTGCTAAATTCAAGGTCTTACACATATCCCAAGCATTAATTAGTACCTTTACTTGTAACCCACAGAGCATGACGCATCTGACCTCTTTACAGCTCTTTTTAACGCCAGTGGAGGGGCGGGTGCCCACGGCGGGAGGAGGGGGTGAAGGCTGTCCTTTGCACCCGCCAGCCCGGCTGCTGCACGCTCACGCGAGGGGCGGCGAAGCAGCTGCTTGCCCGGCTGCCCGCACGCAGGACGCAGCCCCATCGTCCCCGTCCTGCCGGCACAGCAGGCGAGACAGACGAAAGCCCCCGGGAAGACCCTTGCCTCGAGGAGGTCCGGTGAGGTGCTGGGGGGAGCCTGGTGCCGCATGCCGGCTGTCCGTGGGTTTTAGCCTTCAGTGTCGATGGAAACTTGCCCACCAGCTAGTTTCGGAGCCGGTGCACCCATCTAGATTCACTTGTGGTGGCTTATGGGGGATATAGTGTCTGGGCAAGTGTCTTCAAGCATAATCCCCATTAAGGTCAACTTGGAAAACTTCCCGGTGGCCCTAGCAGGTGTTGAGTCATACCTAGAGTCACCTCCTCTTCCAGGTGTCCTGCCCGTGCTGCAAGCCTGCTGAAGGAAACGCGGACTGGGAGCCTTCAGCGTTCGTTTGAGTGGACCACAAAAACAAGTTCCAGGTGCAGGACCCTGGCCTACCACTGGAGCTAGGAGCAGGTTTGTTGCCCAGGCTTCGTCTCCTGAATTTTGTCTATGGGTGTCGCAGGGAGTGGAAAAAACTCCAGAAGTGTGACGATTGGTCCTTACGGGTTGGCCCATTTGCAGAAGGCCAGCTCGGCCCGGAGGATGCGAAGGTGATCTTTCGAAGTCAGGTTTAGATAAAAGTAAAGACAACCCGGGAGGAAAAAAAAAAGAAGACAATGGGTCTTATTTTCATTATAGTATGAAGAATGAGCACAATGAGTAAGTGAGACACTTTGTAAGTCAATATGGTACATATATGGCTGCTCAAACTTCTATTTTGCAGAAGCTTAACTGTTCAATTCCTGGACTTGAGACTCTGCATTGGTGGGAAGAGCAAACATCCCAATTCCACATATTGTGCAGGAACATAAACAAGAAATGAATCACATACTTTATGGGAACATAATGCCATCTAAGTAGATATTCAATAAACTTTCTTAAAGCAGTTACTTTTATCTTAAAGCAGTTACTTATACTTTATTTTCTGTCTACTGGAGACCAATATTTTTCAAGTAGCAGGTGTGTCTGAATATTTGATTTTTTGGTTTGGTTATCAAACTGCCAGATTAATTCAAGATGGACCCGAGGTGAAACTGCATTTTACTTTTCTTGCAGAAATGAAAACCCCCAAAATGTCTCTTCTAGGTCAAGCAAAAACCAAGTTCTGACCCAAAGCATATGTATCATCCCCACTTGGGGAATTTCTATTCAAAGCACTTAAATGAATGTCTAGAGATTATTCACAAAAGCAGCATGGACTTGCATCTCCCGTGTCCCCAGTGAATACTCTATTCAGTATGGGCTATTCTTCAGGAGGCTGTCGCAGTCTCTTCTGTCAAACCCCAGTTTCTCTTGACTGCAGCTCTTACATGCATGCTGTTTGCTACATGTTCAAAGCCTTAGTTGCTACAGTACACAGTGTTTCAGGATCACAACACAGTGCTGATTAGAAATCAACAGTGTTCACACACTGTGTACTTTTGGTTATCCATTTGATCCAATGACTATTAAAAGGACTTAGAAAGACAGTGTAGTGAAAGACTGACATTATTACAGCCACTTCCTGGCAGAAAAAGCAGATCAACCGGTCAGTCTGCGAGGCCGAGAAATGTTTTAAGTGAAGATACCCAAACTTTCATTAAGTGAGCTCAATCAGCACAGCAAAAAGTCCATCAGCAGCTACATGCAGGTAACCTACACAGCACTTTATTCCTCCCTGGCATGCAGCAAAGGCATACTTTTTGTTCATCTCTTCAGCTCTGGCAGTATGAGGAGTGTCACTGGTTTCACCGTGTCTTCACGCACAGGGAAGTATTTGCAGGATTAGGACTTTAAACCCCAATCTCAGTACAGTATCTGCCTACATCTGGCATGTTCACAAACCCCACTGGCTCCCCTTGCTCAAAGTGACAGAGGTTAAATGCATGCTCACTTACTTGAAAGGTCAAAGCCTTTCTTTGCAAACTGCTTGAGGTGAGAGGTGTGTCATAGTCTATATTTCATAAAGGGTAGTACTTACTATGCTCATCTCTTTCAGAGTACAAGCAATGTTGTCTGGTTTTGACTGGGGTAACACTGCCACTACTTTCTATTAAGAGAGCTGGCATAACTTACAATTTGGTTTCCACTGTAAATGGTTATCTTTACAAACTGCAAAATGCGCATTTTGCTAATATGCACCTCAAAAGTTCACAGATTCTGAAAACTTCCCTTTCAGCCAAGTAGTCTGCTGGCATGGCCTTGAGAAACAAGGTGCAAAGAAGAGGGAATTCAATTCCTCACCTGAGTGGGTGGTGTGGGTACTGCTGGGAGTCATTGCCCAGCTTCTGCCACAAACTGGTATTACCAGCTTCACTTTTCTGATATCAGCATCCCCATTCATGTTTTCTGGTCTCTTTGGTGCCAGAACAAGGGCTGGATCATTAAACATTTTGCACTCTGGCCTTGCTGCAAAGTCTGTTTGGCTCACTGTATGCCAGCAGAGCTTGACACCCTCCACCTCTCTTGATACACCCAGTGAGGGTGCCTTTTATCTCAGCTACTCTGGGCTCCTTCTTTAGGTACTAGCAAAAGAGAAACACGCTTCTGCAGTGCAATTCAGCTCTTGGTTGAATACCTGTCACAAGTCACCTAGCTTTTTCTCTTCAGTTTAGAGGTAGATGACTATTGTGGGGCAGTCATCTATGGGGTAAGACTGGACTGTCACTTCATTTTAGCCATTGACTAAGAAATTCTCAATTTTTTGCTTTACCTAGCTCCAGGCAAAACAAGCTCTTTGCAGGTCAGCCAGATAACGCACAATAACATTCATTCATTCCCTCATATCTGGCTTTGGTCGAAACTAACAGATCTTTCTTTCCTCTCACATCTCAATTACCAGCATCAGGCAATGCCTCCAATTAGTGTACAGCCTTTATCTAACATATATGGAAGTTAGACTGATTTAATCCGAGATAGTCACAGAGCAGCGCACATCCCATTTGATAAAGTTCACTACTATACAAGGGGATTTCCCAAAATATATTTCATTGAGAAGGATACACAAATACATGGAACTAACACTCCACTATAAGCACACTTTTGTGAACCAACATAAATATAGTACAGTGATAGCTGTAATTTCGTTCTGTAGTGGTGATGCTTGTACAAGTTTGAAGTGAAGAGGTTTCAGCTGCACATGTCTAACAATTTACTGATTATTCAGACTGGGTAAAATTTATTAGCCTTATTTCCCTTCCTTCCTCCTGACACTGTACTTGTTGCTTTTGTGATTTTATATTCTGAAGTGGAGGGCAGTAAAGGCTGACTAAAATAATTGTAAGTTCTAAAGAAAGCATCTTCAGAACTACTTTAATATCTAGTATCACCTGAGATTCATAGTATCATTGATCACAAAAATTTTGTCAGTTATTTTAAATCCCCCAAGTTGTCTGGAGCCAAGTGATGACCACTTAGGCGAATAAGGAGTGTTTATGTCTGTAGTTGGGTTACAAGTATCATATGCTTTATATAATGTTTATTTTTTAAACAAACAGCACAGACACAAAATATGTAACTTTTTTTTAATGTGAGCAATACCCATACATGTCTTCTTTACTTACCCATGCTCTTTTACTCTGTGGAGCCTGTAGCTACCATGCAGTTTGCTACCTGCATAGGGACCATCCAGGGACCAGTGGATGGCATGTAGTTTGCATTAGGGTGTTAGTGAAATACCTATGCGACAGAAGCCTGGTATGTGAGTACGTGAGATGTGATAGGTCTATATGGGATGGGGACACGAGTTCTATTTCTGCAGGAGTCTGTCAGCCCCAAACAGACCACAACACTGCAAGGAGCATGTTGCCCTTAAGTTTGTTTTACTACATTTTGGGGCAACTGCTGATGCTCCCTAGAAATCATGGCAAGCCAAAAACCTGGAAGAAGAGGTAGAATCTGAAAAATTTCTGTACATATTTGAGGGAAGCAATGTTATACGTGGAAACTATGCCTGCTTCCTGGATTTAATTTTCAGGATTCTTGGTTATCTTACATACTGTCGCAGGAGGAACATTGAACTTCTTTGATCTGCTGCCTTTAATGAACTGACCCTGGCAATGTTGTGCAAGCCTTGAGCAATGTGAAAGCATGTAAAAGCAAAGGGCCTTTGAAAAGGAATCTTACAACTGCTGTGGGAAGTAGTGATTTTTCTGCAATCCCAATACTGCACAGGAAACAAGAAACTGCTGGGGCAAAGTAAATCTCAAGGCACTGCAGCCTGGTGTGTCTTTTCATGGTGTAGACTGAGTGATCATAACTTGCAGGGTAGGTAACAAGACACACTGCTGGCTCATTCATGTTACCCCCCACCTCATATTCAGTTGTTTGCAGGTGCAATTCTTCCTTTAACCTGTATATATAACTCCATTAATTAGATTAAGGGCAAAATACCAATGTATACCCTGTCACCTACTCACAGTTTCTATTACCCCAGAGATCCACCTTTACAAGTGACCTAGTGCAAAGATTGCTAACATGATCTGTGCCACATACCCAGCTACACAGAAGGTGCATGCCTCTCATCCATACATGAACTCCACGGATACATGTGAAAAAACATTAGCAAGCTCTCCTCCACGAGGCCTGGGACAAAGGCTGATTTTTCCCTCATGCAACCATTCCTGTGGTCTCCACAGCTGTTACCTGACTATTTATGGAGGCAGTGTAGCATCTGTTATGTGTACAACTTGTCCTTTGATAAGTCTGGTAAATAGCAATGTGCCGACTTTTTCTGGCAGGATTTTTCTCTTAAGGCATTTTTGGCTGTTGCTGAGGAACAGATCATTGTTAAAACTTAAATTTTGTACACTTAAGGCATGTTTTTAAGTGACAGAAAAGCAAACCAGTTCGCCTGCTCTCTGAGCCAAGAAAGACTCACTGAGCCATGCCCACCTGAAAAGACACAAGAACATTTGTCACTTAAACATATGTCTTCTTATGGGTCATGAAAACTCCGTTGGGTAGCAAAATTAAATTGATAAGTTCTTTACCACGGAAGAGAACAAATCTTATGGCACTTCTAGTGCCACTGTCTCACTGACTGTTAACACCTGGCTGCCACCTCTGGGTGCTGGACTTCTCTCACCTTGTATGATTGCTTATGGTGTGCAAATCTGGGACTGTATCAGGAGGTGAGGATGTCCGTGATCTCAAAGTCACTTTGAGTAAGTGTGAATGGCAGCCCACAGAGGATGGCAACAGAGCACCTGGCTGTCAGGTTGCAAGGAAGCATCACTGTTCCTGTACACCCTTGTTGCCCCGGCAAGCCTCGATGGTCTATTCACAACCACCCTGCGAGCACAAGAGGTGGTGATAGCATATGCATGTTCAAATGGGTTCAGCACACACAAAGAGAGGTACATGCTACACCAGAAGTGCTAGAGTGAAGCATGAATGCAGTTGCTAGTAGAAAAGGGAGGGAGAGCTATTATGGCCATTTTGAGAGAGAGTGGTAGCTGGATGCTGTAGTAACATAGGCATTAGGAAACGTAAGCAGAGATGCCATGAGCTAAAGAGGGTCAGAAAAGAAAGACAAAAAGGAAAAGCAAAGTTCTGTGTTAGTTCCTTACAAGACATTATCATCCATTCATATAGGAATAGGGAAGGAGAAAATAACTAGCAGGCTACTGCATAAAGGGCCTCAAAGTTTTTTTTAAACATCTCTGGGTTAGTTTGCAGTATAAACAGCCAGCATAAAAAGTGGATGTGGTTTCAGTGAGCAGAGCTAATCCAAGTAAGAAAAGAGCAATGTTTACTCAAATGCAGTGAGCGCATGACTATGCAGATTCACAGGACAAAATTCCCAACGTCTTGAGAGCAGTGCTGAGAAACAGCACCGCTGCTTTGGTGTGACCCCAGGGAAAACCTTTTCTCCTACCACAGCGTAAAAAATTACTGATTCAGGCATTGCACTGTTGGCCTGCAGGGAAGTGTGAAACTGATGCTGGCATCTCTCCTTTCCAAGATCCTCACATCCCCTGTGAGGCTGTCTGAGGTGCCATCTGCCCGTAAGAGTACTACTGAGAAGTGCTTTGCACATCTGCAGCCCAGTGGTGCTGCTCCTCTCCGGCCAGGCACTGCCCACCTCCCTCCTCCCCCTCCTCCTTTTCCTACAGTCCCATGGGCTCATGCAAGCCATGTAGCAACTTTTTTCACTTATCCTTGATCTCTGGGTGCAGGGAATTAACCACAAACCAGTTGGTCACTCAAGAGCAATCGTTTAAAAATAGAAAAGCACAGACTTGGCACTGACTTGTCATGCTTGCTTCCACTCTTGCTTTTACTGACATAAAGCAGAAACAACTTTACAGAGGGGAAACGTGCTACACCTTCTAGGAAATCAGAGCCTGCTTATATTGCTAGTGGGATCTTTAGGACAAATCCAGTTTCCCTTCCTTTTGGCCAATATACTTTAATTATAGATTGGAGAGTGGGGAAGGGATGGACAGAATAGTAGGGAAAGGATTATGATATCAGATCTATGTGGCAGGATTAGTAAGGGAAAGATAAGGCACTGGTGCCCATTTTGCTGAAGGGCTATTTTCTGTGCAGTGCTTGAGAAAGACACCTCTCGTGCTTTCTCCTCTTGCTTTACTGCCTCGTGCATGGCCCAACCCTTCAGAGTGATCCCAGAGTCAGCCCTTTGTGAAAGGTTATGCTCTTTATTTATTTTTCCCCATCAGCAAAGCGTAAAGGACAGGGCTTGCATTTTTTTTTCTTTCCCACTAGCTTCCTGCTCTCCCAGCATTGCATTTTGTGCTGCTGCTGGCAGGACATCATGTTATTGCTACAGCAGACCAAATGCAAACTCTCCAACATTGTTGTTTATCACTTAACCATATTGAGTGCATTCAGCATTTGTGAAGGACCCTGAGAAATCACATTTACATTTATTAGTCTCCACTAATTTCGAAAAAGTTTGAGCTGAATTTACCTGTTGGCTTGTAGAGAGTTACACCACTCCCTTTTACTCTGGTGAAGTCTTAAATAGGCTTTCACTGGGTCAATGCCAAAAACCCCTGCAGGCAAAACGCTGTGGCCAAGGGAGGAGAGTGGTGTGCTGGTGGTAGGGGCTGGGGCGAGGGTGAGGAAGCTAGGTTAGGACAGTATCCTGATAGCTAGAGGACAGTAACAGTTCTTTCTAAGAGCAACTTCTTATTTGTTGGTACAAACTGCTTATAAATAAACTCCCAACAGCAGCAATGCTTCCAGAGAGAAAACAGCTTTGCACCTCCCACACTAACTGATGACTAGGATGGCATCTAGTTATGAAATCCAGCTCGGCTTTTGCTCATCTAACACTGCACAGCTCTGTTTATGTACAAACTGTCCTGTGTTGTTGCTTTCTCTTTAGAGCAAAAGGGGCTTTGGGCAGCTGAGGGAAACGACAGAAGGAATACTGTGAAAATTGCACAATTTACACCGTTGTTTGTCCCTTTACTTGAGATCCTTGTGAAAACAGTGTCTGCTGATGATCATGAAAGGAAGAAAATAAATCTTGGTTTCCCTTTCTGTAGGCACCCAAGGAAGCTGGTGCTTGTTTTGTAACATGCTCTCTGCAAAACAACCCTCTGCAATTACAGAAGGTACTGGCCACAAAAACTGTGCAGCTCGGGGTGCTGTGGCCACCGAGCAGGGCCATCATTATTCACTTCCCAATAATTGTTTCCAGTGCTGACTTATCAGGCACAACATGCATTGCAAGAGCCAGAATCCAGCTCACAAAGGACTGTCTCTGAGTATTTGTTTTCTGCTTTAAAGCCTTCTCAGTGTAGCACCCTGGCATTGTGCAGTAGGTGCTGAACCCACTGGGTAAGTTGCATGCATGATTACCATGTGCTGGGGAGCTGTTTGTAAACGGGAATTTGGCAGTTAATCCCTCAATAGCTACAGTAACACCCTGTTGCAGTTCTGCGGTATTAACTGTAAAGCTGCCACTTTGCCCACTGTGAAGGTCTGTTTAGCTTTGTATTGAACTGCACTTGTTTGCATGTGGTCCTTGTGCCCACCCAAGGCTTACCAAACCAGGTTGCTGGAGAGGGGAGGCACCAGTAGCCCTCCTGGCTCACCCCTGCTTGAAGAAAACAGGTTGGAACAGCGTCAGGGAGGAAAGCAGAAGCGTTTTCAAGGAGCTTTGTGCAGGCAAAGATCTCTTACGCTTGAGTATACTCTTAATAGCTCTTGAGTGTACCAAATATACTCTAATCGAAAAAGAGGTACGAATTGTAAACTGACAGTTCAGCAAGTGTTCTCCAACAAATCCGGATAGATGGTCAATCAACTTCTCAGGGCCTTACCAGCATAAAACTTTCGCCTGCACAAAAAGTGTTTTGCAAGGAATCTTCATTAGCTGTACTGTGACGTTCACTAGAGTGCAGGTGCTCAAGCTGATTTTATGACTGATATGAGATTATTTAAAGATTGCCTGCAGGTATTTGCACAAGTTGCAAAAAGGCACGAGTGTGCATGCAGTTATTCTCTTCAAATGCACATGTGGAAACCTTTTTGAAAACGTACTGCTACATGCAAATTGCACTAGGATTATGGGCCATACCCTGTTCCCAACTGTGGAGGAATAAATGCATGGTACTTCCTGTTGAGATCCACAGATTGTCCTGCAAAAAAGTCTAAGTACATATCCTTTAGAATATGGCTTGCTTATTGCAAACTGTGTAGGTTTATAGGAACTTCTTTTCTTGGAAACGGGTCATCTACTAATCCTGGAAATGGGCTGAGGGTACATGTGACTTGTGCTCCAAGAAGATGATAGGAGTACGACTTGTCATTTGGAAACTAGGGTCAGAATATATATATATATATATATATATCCTTTTCTTTTATCTATCTCACTTAAAAGGGTTGAAAAACAAAGGAATGGCAACAACTGTCTCAAACAAGGTTTTGCATAGTAAGGTTGTATTTCTGGCTTTATGGTCTAATTACCACAGAAAGAAATGAAGTGGACCTTATTTCCCCTGTGAACAGCCTCATGAAAAAGCACTACAGTACTGACACTTATGTTGATCTTGTTGCCTTATTAGCGACCACAGTGGGTCAAGGTAACCTTTTTGACAAAACACATTTTAAAAAACATGTGCAGTGGCTGATCTCCTTCAGTGCAGTTGACCTAGGACTGTATTTTCAAAAATGAACACGAAGTCCCATAAACAAGAAGAGCACATGTGAAAGGTCTGCCTTCATTTGCAGCCACTGGTCCCAGAGTTGCAAGTGCAAATCATTTACATGCACAAATGAAGGCTGCAAACAGGGATTTGACTGTAGGAACACTTAATTGGCACATAAGACCATGGCCACTTTGGTGGGCGGTTCTCTGTGAAACTTAATTTCTGTGAATCAAACCATAAAATCTTGATAGAAGCTTTTCAGGGTGTGAGAACAGTATGACCTCAAACACTTCTCAGGGTTTTTAAGGTGTGCTGTGCACATCTGTGCACAAACACATGTGCATGCAGTCCTTGACCTTATTCCATGTTTTTAAAGAGAAATTGCAGAGCTGTGAGATGTGGCTCCTCTCCTATATTGTCAGTATTTTTGCCCTTTGATCTCCATAGAGGAGTTGTACAGTATATCTGTACAGCCGTAGTGTTGCATCCCTGGCAGCCAGCGCCTCTGTCAGAGCTCACAGGCTAAAATTTGCTCAGCGAAAGAGCAGCATAACCCTATGGCCATGTCTCCTCCTCGGAGAGAGGCTCTGTATGGACACCACCTGTGTGTGCTTTGACTTTGCCCTGCCTCTTGTGTTTGCTGGTATTTGAGAATCTGCTGCGGGGTCAGAGAGCAAAGCTGCTGTCATCGGAATCATGAACTCGCCTGCAGTGAAGGACAGAGAGCCCCAAACCGGGAACACGGTGTCAGAGCCAGACGTTTATTTTTTCACTATTCTCCATGCCCCGTGAGTTTCCACTGGCAATCAAAGTGTTTGCCCTTCAGGCCTTCCAATCGTGCTATTCAGGGAATTAATGTTGACATGAAATGGTAAGTTGGGGGAATGTGGGTACAAGGCTGTTACTAAATGGCCAGTTTAAGGAGCCTGCAGCTCCTGGCAGTGATGGTTTGAGTCCCTGAGTTACTATGGGCAGCAATAAACATCCTGGTTTCACAACAGAGAGACGGAAAGACCTTCAGGGATCCCTCTCAAAAGTGCTTGAAACCAACCAAGTAGATTGCTGCAAATGTGCAGTCAAGAAGCCTCCTGTGAAGACTGTGACAATTTCTGATTCTCCACTTGTTAAATTACCCGGCTTTCTGGAGCAGGTTTATCTCCCTTTGACAGCTAGATCCTTCCTTGCACAAACTGTGTTTCACGCAGAAAATGGCAGTCCCCATGTCTGGAGTGTTAGCTGGTTGCAGAGCAAGACTTCTTACTGCTCTTACATTTTTTTCTTTCAGTTTTCTGTCAGGCTTTGCAAATGGTAAGTAGCACATTTCAAAACCACTAGGACAGGCGAATGCCACTGGTCTTGGCACAGGGCAAACCCTCTGCAGATCTGTGTATGAAAGCTTTGCTGTACTTTCCCACACTGCATCTGATTCTGGAATTAAATCTGCCTGTTTCCACAGGTATTTACACTTTTTTAATTACTGTGGTAACTGAGGATGAGCTGAATGATCAGCTGCTTCTGCCTAGGTAACTAGAAAGGATTTTTTGTCTTTCCTTGGAAGAGGTACCATGGCTGTCAACAACTTTGTGCATGATCAGGTCTCTCAGTTCTCAGTTTATATTTGAGCATTAAGCCTCTCCATTGTCTGCTTCTACAGGTGAAGAATAATTGTGTTTCAAAGTGGAAGGTTAGAGCTGACCATCCCTCTATCTCTACAAATTTATCTAACTCAGAGATGTGCTTCATCGCTGGTGTCTGAGTTCAGACTTCACGTGGTGTTTATGACTTATCCTGTCAGTGAGCCTCATTCAGCTGTGGTATCTTCAATGGCAAAACCAGTTTAAGTCCCTACCCTCACTGTTTTTGCCACTAGCCATGTCGTGCCACATTCCAACAGCTCACTACCAGTTGTGCATCTGCAGCTACTTGGAAGTGAGCACTCTGTGCTGGAGGACTGGACTGATCTTCATTGGACCCATAAGAAGTTAAAGTAAAAACAGTTCAGCAGTGGCAAAAAGAAAAGGAATCAAATTAATTTCCATAATCACTTCCAATGCATTCTTTGTATGGAAAATAGAGTTGCACCCTGAATAAACTAAAGTTCATCTATTGTGATAATTTTAAATAAGGTATGAATAAAAAATGCAGTTAAGATGAAAGAAAATAAGGTGCAAGTGCTACAGTGCAGAGAAGGAAAAGATGTTTGAAGAAGAAGGCCTAAGCAGTGTTCCTTTGAATATTGAGACCTTTTTCTGCATGCTGCGTTGCAGCTGTCACCTTTAATAACCCCACTGCTCCCAAAGAACATTTTGTGGAGAGTGAGTGGTCCGAAGAGTGCTTGATCACAGGGTGCTGGCTCCTTCTCCTTGTTTCCACCTCTGTAACTAAAAATACTCTCCCCAGTTTCCTAAAATTATTTTTCCATGGAAGCAATTACTGTTGCTGTTTGATCAGCAATTACATGCATGACCATGAACTGGAAGGGAACATAGACCATAAAGACAAGGGGACGTCAGCTTGTTAAAGGCAGAGTGCCTGGTCTGGGTGTCCTGCACTCACCTGGGACCATGCCAAGTTGCTCAGCCACATGCTTACTTCAGGTCATGGGAGTTTCTCTTCCAAAGCAGCAACTTTGAACTGCACAAAAGCGTTGCAGATGACTTTGAGAAATCCAACCATAAAACGACACCTGCTTAAAAAAATTATGACTTCTGTTGGGACATTCAGCAACATCTTCTGGCTGACTTTCCCCAGAGTGTCAAGGGAATGACTGTCAAATTCAAACAGGTTTCTCCATCCAGCTGCCCCTGTGCCACATCTGGGGAAGGGGAACAGTACGTACCTCTCCTGGCAGCTGTCAGTGCCCCAAGCCAGAAGCCCCAATTGCCAGAACCATTACTTCACAAGCTCTGGGAGTTGAAGTAATGGCAAAACTGGAAGAAGAAAACTACTTTTTCACCAACTCAATTGAGAAAAGAAATACTGCTCTGTGAGGCTTTCCAAGGCTGCTTCTTAAGCAGAACTCTTGTCTGTGCTGCCCTCCTGCTCCCCCGGAGGAGAGGGAGCTGAGGGGGCTGGGTGGTGGGGGCTGCTGGGGAGCCACAGAGGTCAGTTTGCTGGGGGATGACGCATGCCACAGCACCTGGTAGCCTGCAAGGCTGGACTTTCGCCTGTGTCTTAGACATTCCTCTCAGGTACGCGTTCAAGCACATAAAGGAAAAGAAAAACTTTGGTTAGTGTAAGATAGGGAATTTCCTCTGAAGCCAGTAAAGCCAGTCACTTTTAAAAATCCAGTGAGGAGTTAGATGCATCAGTTAGGAGCCTAACCGTGTCTAATAATCTGACTCCAAAACACCACCTCCTGCATAGCTACCAGGTTTCTGCAGTCATTCATCCCTGTTGAGAAGGATGCGAAGCCTGCATAGACCGGCATGACCACGAGCAGGAAAGGGGAGTGTGCTTTCCACACCATCCTGATGCCCTCGGCAGAAACGCTCGGCAGAGTTCTGGGGTGCCTGAGAAAGCGCCGCAGGGAGGGCGAGGCAGGAAGGGAAAAAGGGAAGCCCTTTTTTTTTTTTTTTGTTTTGTTTTGTTTTGATTTTGTTTTTGGTTTTGTTTTGTTTTGTTTGCTTTTACTGGTAGGGGCAGCAGTCCCCATCCACCTGTTGTTTCTCTGGCGGGGCGCAGGCTGCGGTGGGGGTGCGGGGGAGGGAGGTGCGGTGGGGATGCGGTGGGGGTGCGGTGGGGATGCGGTGGGGGTGCGGTGGGGGTGCGGGGGAGCCGCCGCCAGCTGCCAGCCCCTACTCTGCCCAGCAACCCGGCCACGCTCCATCTGCCGCTCCCGTAATGAGGCGAGCCGGCCTCTGGCACAAGCCAGCTCTCGTTCCCCTATTCACCCGCATCTCCCTTTCAGCGTCCTATTGTTCTTCCCTAATGGCCTTACAATAGCCCTGCCTGTTGCCTTTACAGCCGCTGTGAGGCCAACCGGGGAAAGTCTTAATCTCTGCTTCAAATTAAAGGGACTCCTCTGAATTAATAATGTTGCCAGGAATGCACTGCCTGATACGAGGGGATGTATAGCACTCTTCAGCCCTCAGCAGCTGTGATTAGCTGGGGCTTGAAGTGTCCTGTCACAATATTTCATCCCGCTCCCCCGCCACCCCCTCCCCATCAGCAGGGTTGCCACATGGCCCGTCTTGTGCTGCCTTTTCAAGCCCTGTGCCAATCATGCGGCAAAGATGCCCCAGATAGGGTGACAGATGGGGCCGGGGTAGTTTGAGGCTAGTCTGGGGCCTGGGGCACTCGCTGATAGCTCAGTTCACCACAGATTACCATACGGAGGAGCAAGGCCGGAGAAGGACCTCCTGGCTGGGCTCCGCCGCAGCGGGCAGGGGAGCCCACCTGTACCCCAGCCCGGCGCACAGGGGGGATGCTGACCGCTTCGCAGTTGGACGTGCTTTGCTTCCCATCCCCCCCTCCCCACGACTTGAAGGGCTGGCTAAAAGCTGTGGGAAGGGAATCTGTTTGTGTCACAAAGAGGAACCCCTGACAGCGAACCTCAGAGGTGCTGTGAAGAACAGCCTCTCCAGTGGGGCTCCAGCTTTGCTCTGGTGTGCTTGGTCGGTTTGCAGATAGGCCAGGAAAAACACATCCTTGTTGCAGGGTCAGGGTGTCCCCAGGCCTAAGCAGTGATAGGATGCTTCTAGCAATGAAGATAAAGGCAGTGCCAGCCTGACAACCTCCTTCCAGCCAGAGCATTTTTCTTTCCAGTAATAGGAGAGACAGCTACAAGTGAAAGAAGAGAATAGCCCTGTGCTTCGCTTGGCAACGTTCCAACATGAGGACAGGAAGATCACTGCCAAATTTATTTCAGATAGGTTAATCAAGGTATTCTGTTGAGAGGCAGCACATCAGAAAATGGAAATCTTCTAAACTAGGCAATTCCAAATTCTGTGTCGGAGAATGCCTGAAAAAGAGAAACCCTGCGATGTCCCCTCCCATGACGGTGGCATTGCAGCTAGCGCTAACACTGCGCAAGGTCCAGTTCTGTCCTTGGTGCAAAACCGAGCACCTCTGTGGCCTGCCAGTCACTGCTTAGGACACCACCAGGACCCTGCCACCCTGTTTCTCCCCAGTGTCCCCTTGCTGATCACATGCATGATAAATTTTCCTCCCTGAGCAATGTGAGAGAAACAAATCCTTCTGGCTGCCCCATTTTTTTTGTTTGTCCAGCTGCTCAGTCTTAGAGGCCACAGCTTCCACATGGGCCGCTAAGAAGTCTCCTGCCTTTGCTGGGTACCTGGACTGCTTTGTCAAAGGCTGCTGCTGCTGCTACCAGGAGGAATAACAAATCACCAAATGATAGCATCTCTTCATACTTCTGCATGCTGTTCCCCCCCCCGTAAATCTCACAGAACTCTGCACTAAAAATGCAGACTTCCTGGCCCAATTGCGCATGGGGAAAGTGAGTCAAGGGCCAGCAGAACCAGCAATGAAAGGGCAGGTCTTAGCCACTCTTGAGGCACATGCTTGCTAAACCCTTTTAAGTGTTAAAGTTTTATCCATTTTCTTTCTACCTGGTGCCTACTGTTTTTATTTTGAGACACCTGTTTTTCACTGCGTGTTGCTTCCTGTGCCCTTGGTGGCTCTGCATGGGGTAAGTCAGGATGGCATTTGTATTTGCCTAACTGATAGCAAAACACATCCCTTTGTGATTTCTCTGAGTACTTTAGGAAAACTCTGACTGCATCCACGTGATTATTGCTGACATCCCCCACCCAAAGCAAGCTACCATTTATCGAAGATGCTGGTTCACCACTACAAGGCTATTAGGATCCTGGAGGTGTCTGTATGTGTGTAGGTCTCTGCAATGTGGCATCTCCTTTGTTGGTTAAATCCATTGCTTTCTACAGATTTGCTAATCTTGAAAGCCCTGACAGGCTGCTGTGTCAGATCCACACACAGCCCAGGCACGTGGCCTCTGTCCAGCATGCAAATGCGTGGAAATGTTTTTGCCCTCTGGCCAGGAGTGCTGTATCAAGCAGCCTGACACCCACAGTGCGCTCAGCAGGTGCTAAGCACAGGGCAGGTGTACCATATGCCATATGGTCCACTTAGTGTAGTCTATCTTTTAAGTCCTCTAAATTACCGGCCAGGTGAGATAAAGCAAGTAAAAGCACGTGTAGGGAGCAAGGTAGGGAATATCCACCAATAACACAAAGTTGTTCCTTATCATGTAAAATGACTGAGAGCGGTGAAGTAAACCCAGAATTGTCTGTTTGGCTGCGAAAAGATTAGGGCAGGGACAGGTTTGGGAGGGAGGCTTGTTTGTTTCATTGCTTAGAGAGGAAACTATGCAACAGACCTCTGCAAAAGCAACAGATGAGACAGTCATTTTTTAAATGCTTAGTCTTTGGGAACCAATGCATGTAGAAATCAATCAAATTCCCATTTAATGATTAGCCAGAACGCTGGTGAGAGGAGTGCATGCATACTTTAAAATAATGTACATGGGAAAAGGAAATGAAACAGTTTTAAATGTATAAGGTTTTTACATATCCTCACCACAAGACATGAGTTTGCAAAGAGAATTTCCTTAAGAAACTCCTCTGTGTTCTGCCAGGCACTAATATGGAGCAAAGAGGTATGGTTTTTGTACAGTTACATGTACCATGGTACGTGAGAAGAGGCAAGTCCATTTACATGACTAATTGGGGTCTGTAGCTATTATGTTTGCAAGCTCACTTGTGGCAACTGCACCGGTGAATGACTGTTCAATTTATCATTTGTGTGCACACTTGTCATTGTTGCAGGTACAAATTTGGCATGCAAATGTGTGTACGTTTGCGCAGATGCAATTATGCCTCACATTTTTCTGGTCCTAAATAACCACCTTTTTCTTCATCTTGATGTGAAGCAATTGTCCCTTGCACATTAATGTAGCGAGCTCACCGGCCCAGCCGCGTGTACTCATGCCCATCCCCGCTTTACTTTAAAATGCTGTCCCCCCTCACCACCCAGGGAAAAAGGTAAAAGCGTGATGTATAGGTCTTTTCTCCCACTCCAGATTGTTTACGCCGCTCTCCCTCCAGGACAAAACTTTCAAACGACTGGTGTGTAAAAGAGGAGAATGCGCGAACCACGCGCCAGGCTACTGGAGGCATGTCCTTTTCATACCCGGTAATTTTGCAGGGGATTGTTTCAGTAGCGAAGGTATAATGCAGCTATCCGGGGAGTCCTGCCCTTTGAAGCCAAGCGTTTTGTTCTGAAATCAGCCAAAGTTCAAGCTCATACGTGTGCGGAGCTGCAGCGGGGGAAGGCAGGGGTGGGTTTTCCGACAATGCCGCATTTCAGAGCACGTGCTGCCAACTGTTGCCAAAGGCACATATATGTAGATATTACTTCTCCTCGGCCCCGGCGCTGCTTTCCTCATTGTTCGGTGTGGGCAGGCGGCAGGCCCCAGCTGACAGCTGTGCATTGCGTGTATCGCTAACAGCTGCCTTTTCCTGGGGGGAAATTAAAAGATTAGGGGGATGTGGGCACGTGCTGGCTTCTGGAGATGCAGACAATGCTTGATTTAGGGTGGAACTTGTCTGCAGCGGCCGACAAAGGAGGTAGGCTGGAGGGAGGCGAAGGGTCAGAGGGGCTCTTGCTTTGGGGGAGACAAAAGGAGAGAGGAAGGAGAGGAGGAGGAGGAGAAGTGAAAAGCGGCTGCGGCAGGGCTCTGAAAAGGCCGCCTCGGTCCAGCAACAGCTGCTCCCGCACAAGAAATTTGAGACGGTCCTTTCACAAACACAACGGCTGGCAGAAGAATAGGGAGGCCACACTTCACCAAAAATGAATCGTTTGCAATTGAAAAGGGGGACTGAGAGCTCCTAGTGTTTTTAAAGGTCTGCACCTAGAGGACTAAGAAATGATTAGTCAAAGTACATCACAGAACAGGAGAAAAGTGTGCCGCAGACCAGAGGGGGAAGTAAATCCCTGTGCTGCTGTTAAAAGTTTATGCAACAGCTATTCTCCAGAATAAGCAACACAGAAGAAAGCATCCACATATGTATGTGTGTATGTATGTATCTACTGTGGTGTTTTGCCAGTCTGCTGGCCTCAAGCTGAAATCTAGTTTGTTGGTACAGTTGGAGCAGTTTGTTTGAAATTACGATGAGTTGCACCTGCTTAAGAAATGACAAGACTGCTCACATCAGAAGTCAGCAGAGCTGTGCTGAGCATGCTGGGGATTTGCCTCCCTGTGAAATCACTGCCCCAGATACTGCTTGTGAAAATCCCTGCCAGGGAGGGCTACTCAAAGATTTTTATTAATACTTCTGTCTTGGAAAAAAAAAAAAAAAAGTCACACAGGGAGTGGAGATGAGTTCACACAGGAAAGGCCTCTTAGAGCATCACCCCTCTTCCTTCCCAAGGTCAAGGTATAGACACTCTGTGTTAGATATTAACATTAATAAATGACAAATAAATATGAGTGTAATCCTTTCCTAGAAGGTCCCAGCTAGTCAGTAAAAACTGGTGGATACCCATACAGTGAGGTTTACTGTCACCCTCCTCCCCCCGTGCTGCTTTTGGGGAGAACGATACTTGAATGCCACTTTGAAATCTGCAAGTATATGTTTACTGAATTTTTGGGGACTGTGGTGCAGATCTTCTTTTAAGGTAAATCCCTGCAGTGACACTAAAGTTTTCTGCAACAAAGTCAGCAGGATTTGCGCAATTCAGTCGCAAAACTGTTATGTGGTTGACTTTGTGATGCATCATGTTATGGTCAAAGAAGAAAGTAGCTGAAGCAGATTATGCGGTGTATGAGAGAGGGGAATTTGAAGAATGTAAGACAAACAGCAAAAGGACAAAAATGGTAGGGAATTTGTAAGTGCTTTATACTCTTAAGATGACTTTGCAAATTAACAAAAGCAGTAGGAAAAAAGACAGCGTAGAAGTGGCTGACAATGGCCTCTTTAGTCATTGACACAACTTCAGGTAGCTGAGGTAATTTACTTGAAGAAGTCTGTGGCATTTTGAGTACAAAAGAGTGGCTGAACTGGGACAGAATCCCAGTTCATGGCCCATGTTCATGGGCTGACAGGGGCAGCTCCTTGGCTCTGGGTTGTGCCATGCACAGAGGAAGGTTTGGCTCACTGAACAGCCCACCCTGCTCCAACAGTCATTTTCTGTCCTTTTTGGGGAGGAGGATACTGGGCGAGATGCAGAGTGGTTTGAACTGGTTGGATCACACTGACAGAAAATGCCCCTTTTAATAGAGGATGTTGGATTATCATCAGTGTGGTATAGTGTGACATGCTCAAGGCAGACATCTGTGTAGTTACCGTTTAGAACAGGATTCCGGTCCTGCCTGGAATGTATAGAAAGTACTAGCATAGGGGTAAGAATCCTGTATATCACTTTGAAAAATCCTATGTATCAGGATAAAAATGTCTTTTATGTTCATGGGATTACTGGCACCTTTTTTCTTATTAAATAGAAGCATTAGTTTTATTTACAGCATACACTTAGGCTGCTGTAGTTGCATTTTAGACTTTTTCCAGTTTTCTGTGAAAAGATTCAATATAAGTCAACTCAATAAAACATGTACATTTCTTTTCACTAGGTTTATGCCATTTTTTTCTGAATGATTTTGAACTTGTCCAAAGGTGAAAAGTTGGATTGGTGCTAAAATATCAGAGAAACTGTATTGTACCTAAGCAGTATGCTCTTCTACCCAGAAAACAAGGACAGAAGTTTGGGTGGGAAGACAACATGGGACCTTGTCTGAAAAATGTAACATAAAGCACAGACGAAATGTGCTAAGGGTGAAAAAATGATGCACTGGGAAACACTGTTAATGTAAGGATATACATTTTGATCTTGTTGGAACTAGAGATGCAAGAATGTCCTTTGATAATAATATAGCACAAGCTTCTCTTTGGCCAAAATATTACAGCTGGTGAGACACCAGTGATGGTAGTGGAAACAATCCAATGTAAAACAGGTGTAAAATGATAGTCTGAGCCATAGTCACTGTGCAGTAAAACTTGAATCAGTCTTCAGCATACAGCACAGGTGTCAAATTAATCCTTGATAGTTTGCCAAAATCACAAGCATGTCATAGGGAATAAGGGCGCACAATCTACAGTTTCAAATGAGAAAAAATTAGTTAGTTTCAATAGTTCAAGAAATTACAAGGTTAATCTTTGTGATGTTAACATAGGAAAATACTGAGCTTACTGGTTGTCTGTCTAGCCAGCAAGGGCTGAGGCTGTACTGTGCTCTCCCTGGTGTTTACACAATGTTTATGTGCTAGCCTGTTCAAAGTACAGACAGGCAACTTCTCAAAAGCTTGAAGTAGTGGCCAGTCTTCTGCAAAGCATTAGGAAGAGCAAAAAGACCTGCATAAGCACCGCAAGCTACAGACGGGACAGAGGACGGAGTATGTGGTGCCTTGTGAAAACGGTCTGATTTAGTGGTGAATGTCAAAAAATGCAGTTCACCTAGCAGCTTGTTCTGATTGGAAGAGGGACCCCTGTCTGGCACCTTGTGTCCCAGCCACATCAGCTCTATTTGGTCACAGCAAAAGAAAAACCTAAGTGAAGAATTTGCTGAGGATAGCATGGCGAATAACAAACATTCCTAGCATTTATGAGGACTCTCTCTTGCCGTTTAGTGGGGAAGAAGTGGTAATAGAACTGGTTCTAAACAAGAAGAGTAATTGGTGCCAGTTCATAAGGCAGCATCTTTTCACTGCTCACTTACTGGATTTTATGACACAATATCATTTATACTGCACAATTTGAAACTGTTCCCTTTGTACAATGTGGAAGGGCATTAAATGCAAGCCCAAAGCCAAAACCTTCGGAACAATTTGTTTTTGAAACGGGTACCAGGTGGATCACTGTGCTTACCAGCTATCTGTATACAACAGATCAAGTTACATCCTCAGTACCAGCATCTTGTATTCAGCAGGGAAAGAAGGTGAGAGGTGAAAAATGGAGACTAATTCATCAGTGCTTTAGAATGACTGACTATTAAGCATTCTTTTTAGAAGAAGAACAGTGTCCAAGATGAGCGTTTTCCAGTTGGGGACTGGAACCGCTACACACATTGTGCAGCTAGGTTTTGTGGCTCATCTCCAGAAGTGTATTCAGCAACTTAACTCTTTTTGAAATATGAGTCTTAAGTCCCTAGATCACTTCTTTGCTTTGTTCCCAGGGCCGACCATCATCCTGTGATGATCTGCAAAAGAACCTCTGTTCTAGTATCTTCAAATGTACTGTTGAATCCTTAACTTTATTTTTCCATCTCTAATGATACTCACACACTCCATGCATATCAGCTTCAGATTAAAAGAGTCTGAGGTGAAAACTGCAATCACCATACAATTTTTCCTCCATATGCTAGTATGTGAAAAAGGTAGGGAAGGCTTTGTTTAATGTGAAGTTAATTTTCCTGTGGACTAGGTTTACTCATTACTAGATGACGTTACTGCATTGCTGCTACAAAAAGCCAAAGTCCTGGTAATTAAGAGCAGACAGTTCTTCACAATGCGCTGCACAGACAGCAGCAATTCATCAGTGACATTTGCAAATTGTGGCACTGTGTGCTCCTTGCACAAAAGGCACAGCTGCCTGCAGATAACATCAGTTCAACAGCGATGGGGTCCCATTTGTTTTCTCTCTGCCTCTTGCTGTCTCATTTGGGGAGCAGGTGAATATCAGCTGGCTCAATCTGCTCGACCTCCCGGGCTGGTCCTCTGGGAGGCACAGCTCACTGGGCTGAGCAGCAATGCACTTGTTTGCCTTGTTGATTTGGGCAAGCTTATCCCAAAGGGTATTGCTCCTCACCTACATTTTAGCTCTGGAGAGCTGTGGGAAAATAATTGCACACACATGTACAGACCTTTCAGGGGAGTCCAATTGATTCACATTATTCATGCCTGCAAATGTTTGCAGCCCTAGGCTGAGTGTTCCTTAGGGCTAGGGCCGTGAACATTATACCCTTCAATGGTGGCTACCAAGGCATGGAGAATTACTTCATGGGTGGTCTTCCCTGGCTTTTGCATCTTAATAGATGTCACATAATGTGACAATGTGCATCATTATGTGGACTTCCCCTGGAACTGTGTGGGTAGTTATGATGGCCACATCTGCAAAGATCCTTGCATGCTACCTTTGTTCTTTCCAGTTTGAGGATAACATGGACAGTCAGAAAGGAGGACTATGGTAGGAATGCAAGTTGCAACGTGTGTACTATTGGCAGTGAAAATTATCCTGTTCTCCAGCTGGATTTGTACATGTTTGGGATGGCAGGGGTTGTCCACATGACAGAGCAGTGAATGTTCAAAGCAATCTGTGCAGAACAGGAAGTCCCAACCTTACAGCAAATCTAGCCTGGTGCTATGTTGCCCAGCATAGGCAACAGGAAAGAGTGCAGTTCCCTCCCCATTCCCCCATTCTTCCACAGGGAGGGAACAGACAGTGAGTGGGGACACTGGGAGCAGGTGAGCACATTCCTGCCATACTGAGTCTACTGGATGCCAAGAAGATGTACGTTACTTGACATCAAATGTTACTGTACATTTTAACACTGGTAGCGTCTTTCTTTCAATGTCTGGAAGCCAGAGTTTAGTCTGGGGCCAGAGCAAACCAGCCCTGAGGGCACGATGCTGCCTACCAGAGATGGGTACCCCCAGGACAGCAGAGGGCACAGGGTGAGGGCTGGCATAGGACAGCCCCAGTCCCGCAGTTGCCCGCCAGACCACTACCATGCTGTTGCAGTGCATGCTTATAATCTGCAAACTTAGTCAAGTGCTTTTGATTGTGCAGTATGGTATCCTGTGCTTTGAACGCACACTGTCAGTAATACTTCATCAGTGACTCCAGAGGAGCTCTGGTGACTCAGTTTCAGTGGAAATTAGCTAACTAACTGTTGTAACCGTGATAAGCATCATTATATGTGTAGTATCTGCTTGAACTTGCCACAGGTAGAGCTGCCCACCTCTACTCAATCATGGATAGGGAAAAAAAAACCCTTACAGAGAAAACACAGTGAACAGCACTCAGCCTGTGAGAAACAAATGCCAGTTATAACGTATGCATGGCTACTGTGCGTGGAAGTGATAAATCATTCTGGGTGAGGCATGCATTGAGCTTTGTGCGAGTTTCCCCACAAAAAATCACAATTACTATACAATCATGGAAAAAAAAAAAGCCTATATTCAATCCCAAGGTCTAAAGAACTAAGTTTTCTACTTCTGGATCATATAGCATGGGTTTATATGTCTTATGGCAATGTCAGAATAACCTCTGGGCACTCTGCCTTTCAGTACAGGAAAAAAGCAGGCACTGGCTTGCCATATTTCTTTGTTCCCAAATATAGCAAACGCATGTTGCTTGATGACACTGGCTTTGTGTTGGCAGCTATTCTCTGTGACATTTGTGACAGGCTTTTGTTAAAGAACTGAAAGCGCCCAAACACTGTCTTGAAATTCGTCACATTTTCAGCGAGGAGAGGTAACTGCTTTGAGTAGTTGCGGGCATGAATTATTTCTGAGCTCTGGAGACACTCTAGACAGGAGGAAAACCATGCTCTTCAGCTGGGAGAAGTACCATTGGAGTAAGAAAATAGGTTTCTTGGTAGTTATCCTAGTCTCAGACCTCCCATTGCATACTTAGGCTGAGCCACTCTCTGGGGATGTCCCTGATAGCATGGTTCACAGTGTGAACTTAAAGGCACCTTGGGGATGCCCCTGACAGCATGGTGAACCAAAAGACACCTCCATTTTGTCAGTGTGAGGAGGAACTCCCAGGCTGTAAAGGGAAATGATCAGCCCACAAGGCCGATCCTGGAGATAGTGAAAGCAAAAGTATTTAAAGAGAGGTCTAGAAACTCAGAAGACAATAGAAGGGTGCATGGGAGAATGTCACCTTGCAAGAAGTCTTATCCATGGCAATCCCTGTAAATAAGATGCTTATTGTTTAATAGAAGTTAGTTACAATTAATATTTGAATCTTAATGTTGAAAAATACAGTAGCTTAGCTTAAAGAGTAGCACTGATACGTATGATAGTCCATATGCATCCATTTAGAGCTGTATGTTTTTATTTCAGCCTAAACTGACCCAGATTTTAGTTTCTTGTAAGAATAAATACATTTTTCTAGTAGTGCCTAACCTCCTGTCCCTATGTATTTAGTGATAGCGGTATTGTACCCTGGGCTTACTGTATTACAGCAAGCTAATGTGGTAGCTCAGTGAAACTGATTTGAAAAATTAATAGTCTTTGGTGACAGAATTCTAATTGTGACTCAGATAAAAAGTTTTCCCTCAGGTGTGTTTACCAGAACCTTTAGGAAATTTGTGTGTCCAAATTTTACTGTGACATTTACATATATAAAAAGTTGTATGTGAGACACACCACAGGGCTGTATGGCTGGGGTTTTGAATAAGGGAGTTTAAGAGGAGGTAGGACAAAAGCAGTTTACAGTTTTGATAAACACCTGTGTAATCTACAGCTCTCGAATATGGATCAAATGTACTGGGAAACAGCAAACAACTGGTTTTCATCACTCCCTTGTGCTGGAGGAAGGCACTTGGCGTGGCATGCGTCCTGTGTGTCCTGTAAAATGCATCAGGATCCTTTCTCTTGTGAGTCTGAACAACATGAGGCCTTGGGTGAACTGTGTGCCCTGCGGCTGGTGACTGTGTTAGCTCCACATACAGCTGCTGGAAAATCCTAATTTCTATACTGAGTTAAATCTGAATCCTTGGGTGAGCCTGAGCACTTGGCATGGGCTCAAGGGACTTCCCATGGGAAGGGACAAACCCCTGCCAAGCTGGGGGCTTGCCCAGGATTTTCTAACTTTGTTTTTTGTGAGTGCATGTTGTAATAAATACATGCACATGTGCATATACTGATCTGCCCTCCCTCGTGCCCCGGGGCAATTTCAATGCTTTTTAGAGGGAAATATTGACAATGTCTTTGTAAGCATCAAAATTAAGGGGTTTCCTCCTGCAAGCTTGCTCTCATTTCTCCTGAAACCAGGGTAAAGAAGAAGAAGAAAAAAAAAAGCCAGGATAAAGCTCTCCCAACCTGTGCAACGCTTGGAATGAACTTTCTCTCCTTGATGGTTTTGTCAGAGGCAAGAAATTCTGTCTGCATTGTCCCAACCCTGCTGCAATGTTGTTTTTTTGCTGCTTGTCTTTTTTTTTGCCCTGCAGAAGCTTAAGCCCAACTAGGAGAAACTGTACATTACTGCATGAATTGAGGGGTAAGTGAAGGAGACGAAACGGGAAGATGGGGTAAGTGCAGAAGAAAAGACACAAACTGGCCTGGGCAGTTTGGGCCCGCCACTGGTCATCCCGCCATTTGCAGTGGGCCCCAGTGACCAAGCACGTTGGCCACATTTCACATTTTATGGGTCAGCAACAGTTTTGTCCCTTCCCTGTTCTTGCAAGTCACCCTGGCGCAGCCGGACTCTAAATGCTAGCTTTTTTGTTCCTGATGTTACTGACGTAGGTAGGCATGCAGACAGAGGGTACGTGTATTTAGTGAGGTGGTGCCTGCAGCTGAGCAGAGGAAGCAAGGACGAAGGTCTGGTGGCTGTGGCACTCGACGGGCACTGACACCCGCGGGAGCCCCGCTCTGCTGCTGCTCGACCTCACTCGCCGCGCTGCCTCCCTGGCTCCGATTCAGCAGAGCTCTTACAAACGCCCTTTGCCTGCAGTGCGTGCTGGCTTATACCTCTGCTCTGCAGCAATGCTTCAGCCTGCTGCTGGGTTTAGCCTAATGAGAATTACAGTTAATGAGGCCGGAGCACCTGCTGGGCGAGCCGCCTTGCTGCCCTGGGGCTGTGGTGGCAGTCCCGGCTAGAGCATGGGAGGAGGGAAGGGGAACACAGGCTGTTGTGAGGATGGGGGGTGCATACCCTGAGGCACTGTCTTGATGCCTGTATACACCCTGGAGGAGTGGAAGAACAGAAGCTCTGGAAAAACAGCGGTGGCGGGGAAGGGAGATTGCATCCATACGCTCGGTAAAGAGCTTGTGGAATGCCAGGTACAGAAGCTGCAACATTATCTGACTACAACCACATAAATACAATATGCCTTAAAACAACATGAGCAATGATTTATCATTAATTACCATTACAGACCACTTAGCCAACTTTGCTTCAATGTCGGCAATCTTTGTTTTAAGAATCGATGACTGTACCTATCTGGGAATTCCCTCTTTTCTCCAGAGCTGTACCGACATTTCCTTTGGCAGCTCAGCATGCCCCTCCTTCAGTTTCTCCATGTACTTTTCCATGAACTTGAAAGTCTTGCTTGGTGATAGCTCTGTCTGGTTGAGCAAGGTAGCTCTCCAGAGCCTCAGGCCTTGCAATGGCAGAGATTTGCAATTTGTTGGGTGGTGCTTTCTATGATGAGTTGCATTAGCTGCTTCTGTAGCGTGCCTCACCCTGACTAGTCCAGTGGGGATGGTCAAGGCTGGGGGCCTTGACCAGCAGCTTCCGACACTACAGCACTTTCTGCGTTACTCAGGACATACTTGATATCACATTCATTTGTGCACATCAGAAATTGCAGCTTGGGCTCTCACTAGGCAATGGGTGCAAGCCTGCCCCATTGCTGGGGGTCAGCATACTGATGTTTCTGTTCCCAATTAGTTTCTACAACTGGAAGATCTGCTATTTTTTACCTCAGCTGTAGCCCTCTTTAAACATGAGTAATACCAATTCTCACCAGGCTGTGCTGGGATTTCCAGATTAATGTTAATGCTTTTCTCAGGGGGTGCCGTTTTCCAGGGTGGGTGGGGGAAGACCTGTTAGTGCAGAGTTTTTCTTAGTCACTTTCAGGAGACAGAATTGAAACTAGGTGAAGGTTCATTCATCAAAACCCCATGGTTGGAGTTCCTCTCTTGCGGTGTCAATGCACGTGAGTCATCCCTGCAGTGCTGCATCACCTTCCGTCAGGGTATCAGGCGGGATCTTGGATGTGCATGGATTTACTAACAGATGGACCTGAATCCTGCCCCAGGTAGACAAAAGAGGCATTTTTAGCCACTCTGCAAGTCCCCTAAAGAGGAGGACCAGCTGTGGGGAAAACTGGGGATACCAAGGAGCTACTGCTGGCCAAGGGCTGAGCCCTGGGACAGGGGCTGCAGAGCACGTTGAGGAATGCATCTGCCCTGCAGGGTGGGCATGGGCAGCTTGTGCCTCCTTTTTGCAGGTGCCACGAATGAGGGTAGGAGGACCCAAAAAGCAATGGTTTGGTCTGGGTTACATTTGCTTCTGGAAAGGTGCTTAGAGCTGTGAGTCAGACAACCACAAACTTGGTCTGGATTTTAAAGCAGCTTGTATTGTGTGTAACAATACTGTTCCCAAATGCTTTGTGTTTAGCTATGGTGAACTGACTAGGAAATTGAAGAGAGGCTTGAGGAGAGGGACTGCAAGAGGAAGGAGCAGTGAGGGATGGTGGGTTTACCCTAACAGGACAAAGGCAGAGGCAGGGACCTTGGTCAAAAAGTAAATGCATGGAGTACCAGTGGTGCTGCTGTGGGCATACAGAAACAAGGAGACTTTTCCATGTGTGATTCTGACAATGTAGAATTTTTCCCTCTTTTCACTGCTCCATTTACTACTCCTGAGCCTTCTCATTTCTGCAGTGAACTCAAAACCAGTGTGAGGGTGGTGGCCAGTACTGTCCCCACGAGAGGGATGACAGCAGGAGATGGAGAAGGGACGGAGCTATCCACAGCCTCCAGGGAAAAACACAAACTTTGAGCTTTAATAGTAGAAAGGTGGAGGCCATGGGTGGATAAAAGGAATTGCATAAGATAGCAGGGTGTCATGCTGTTAGGCGGTGAGGAAGGAAAACGATCACAGCATCTGTCTTCTTCCACAGAGGGAAGCATAGGGGGTGTGGAGTGGCCGGAGAGGCCCATGATGAACATGGGGAAGAAGGAGGGTTCTGGATGACAGGCTTAGCAGCAGAGCGATGGTGAGGTCCTTGCATTTACCTGTTAAAGTTAGAGCAGTGGCCAGACCCCTCAGGGAAGACATTAGAGAAAGGTTTGGAAAGGAAGGGTGAGGCAGGTTAATGAGTCATCACCGCAGCAATGATAGATGACGGCAAAGTTTTCCTAATCCCACACAGACAGCATTTGCCATGACCTTGGCATCTCCCTTCCTGGGCTGGGGCTGCCCTACTGCTGTGGGGAGCCGGTGCCCAGGGGAATTTCCCTCCCGGAGGGTGGCTGTGTGCCTGGGGCAGAGCAGAGAGAGGAAATCCCCGACCATCTCTCTGTCCATCCCAAAGCACCCCTGCTTGCTTCCACAGCGTGAGGAGGTTGAATGTGCAGTGTAGATGCGATGCACTGGGGAGGGAGGGGATGGGGCTGGGGCTGTGGCCAGCCAGGGAGCCCCAACCCCTTCCAGCCTCTGCCGTGGCCTCTGTATATCAGAGTATATGTGTCTTCTTTCTTTTTTTTTTTTTTGTTATAATTCTATCAAGCAATTAATTTTAACAGTAGGGTGGTGTAGCCTTCAGTTTGTCCTTCAGAGAGAGATCTGCTTTACACCAGCAAAGCAGTTTGATAACCTCAAGGCATCCTCCATGCAAGTCTCGGGCTCTGCAAATTCCTGTGAAAATAAAACAATGAGGGGAAGGTTGTGTGTGGGGTAAGGTAACAGGCTATGTTCAGAGTTGCTGAAAGCAGCTTCACTGGCAGCAGAAACTTTGTAAAGTTTTCTGTACAGTTTATGGCTGTTTGTGAGTTAATGCAATAGTACATTTTTTTTAAAGCAGATGAGGACAAACCTGTTTAGTCTCCAGTGTATAGATTGCTTTGCCAGCTGTCATGTGCTCCTAGGCAGCAGAGTGACTTGAGCATCAGGCACAGCCCTCTGTTAGCTGGTATATTAATCATAAATTGGCCTCAAGAAAGAGAGTGTGGCTGGCAAGGAAGGGCCCTGGTTTGGTCACATCCTCATCTTACCAATTCACCAGCACCAGTACGAGCTGAGGAGGACATTAATAAAGCAGACAGCCTCCTCTGCTCTGTGTCCCAAAATGTTAGTATATCAAGAACATTTTTTAAGCAAAATGCCAGTTCAAGTCAGACCTCCAACAGCCAGGCATTCATCATCTAGGTTTACCCTGAGGTACTATTAGTTACAGCTGGAAACACTAGCGATTTAATAATAAATAAAGGTCCTTGTGATCAGATTCTAAAAAGCACTGTAATTTTCTCCAGAATACTTGGGTGAAATATTATTTTCCATCAACAATTTCCTACCTTTTTCAGCATTAGTATGTCTTCATCTTCCTTGTTTTCATATAATAAAGCTGTAAAAATAAACAAATGCTGTGTGCATAGGTATGCTTGACTGTAGCCAATATTCTACAAAGTCCCTGTAGACTTAAAACAACACAAATAAACTTCTACTGTTATGCAAATGATGGCTTGATGAAACATTTAAGAGTGAACTGAATGTTCAGTGCGAAGAAATGTTGGTCAAAGAACTGATTTCAAGACATAGCTTCTTATGTAATTACTATAATAAGAGGAAACTATGGGTTTCAGCTGAAGACTAAGCTTTTATCCACACTAGACAACACTGGAGTATTGTATTCAGTATTAAAGGGCACTCAGTTCAGTGATGCAAAATATTCCAGATGTGCTAAAGGTCATTTTGAGCTGCTTTGTTCAAGATTCAGGCTTACCTTAAAGTGTACCTACCTGAGAGGCTTAACAATAACTCAGAGCAAAACCAATAAAAATTCCTGGGAGGTCAGCTGAGTGATGATTTGAAGAGGTTAATTAATATTTCTTTAGAAGGACATATTTTTCCCCTGCAGTGATAAAGTAGCAGGCTATCAATGTAGAATCATGGACTCATTATTCTGTGGAAACTCCAGTCATTGCGTATAAAAAAAGAAAGGTGCTGTGTGGTAGTACTGAGATTGAATTTGTAATAAATAATATATATACACACACACACATATAAACACACATATATATATATATTTGAAGGGATCTCAAAAGCTACCAGGTGTATCCTTGCATGAGTTTTTAAATTCTGCATTTCAGAGAAAATTGAAAAATATCAATAATAGGGCTCCCATTTCCCTTCTTTGAACACCTGCTAATGGTTTGAGGTAAGAGTTCACTTACATGAATCATAGGAGTGCACATCTCTCAAGCTGCTGTTACAGGTTGTTTACAGACCTGGCCATACCCACAGTATTTATTTGCACCCTATTCTTCCCTTAAAGCTGTCTATACAGTCCAGAGATTGGGAAGTAGCTTTATTTAAGTGAAAGCTTAGCTTGCAGAGTAGAATATGTTGTCTATTAGAAAATCATCATGAGTGTTTTTCCGGTGAATTAGCTTACTGCAGGCCTTAGGTATGTGCAGATACATGGAAGCAGAATTCACGTGTGCCTTTGTTTTGACCAATAAAGGCATCATGACCAGCCTCTCTTCTGCAATAACACTTCAAAATCCATAACAGTGGAGTAAATGGCAGAGGTATTAACCCATTTTTTTTTTTAACTTGTGCAGTGCATGTATCTGTGTTGCAAGTGTGATATTATTACTAAAACTCTTGCAAAAATTCCTGATCTAGGTCAGGCTCGAAGTAGTATACTGCATGAAAGCTTTTTATTTTCTTCTCCACTCACATATTTTTTCCATGCGACACCCTTTCACTTTGTTTTATGGGCTTTGTATAGTGGTACCTGCACTACTTTCCATCTGAGGTGGGCCATGCCATACTTGGCCTTTATCTACTCTGTTCAAATGCCTCGATAATATGATATGAAGATATTGTTAGGGATTGCCTGGGAAGCTGTTCCATGACTCTTTTCCAGATTTAGTCACAAGTATGTCACAGATACCCCACATGATTACATAATTGATTTCAAGTAAATGCACAATTATGGTTCTGATACAATTGTTAGATTATAATAGTTATCAATGAGGTGTTAGTTTATAAAGAAAATCTGCCTGGCTTTATGCTTACACTCCACCTTTGAATTCAGATTTTGGCTGTGATACTGACAAGTTAAATGCCCAGAGACCTGCTGAAATGTGATTTGCTGCATAATGGTACAAATGAAGACCTAATTAATTTTGCAATCAGGAGTTAAACTGCTGTTGTATCAATAGCAGTGCTCTTGACCCCACTTCTAGATACAGACTGGGGGATAATTTCTCCCCCCTAGTGTTGTGAAGTTGGGTCAGAGGCGGTGTGTTTTGCTGGCAGAGCTCCGGGTGAACCTCTGTCAGTTACCAGGGTCTGCTTCTTGAGTAGTGCGGAAGCAATATTTTAATCCCACTTTCCTGCTCTTTTCAATGCCCAGTCAAAATTCTGACATAGTCTATCACTCATGCATGTGATTCTCTCACAGGTAGTTATATAAATACCATTTTTCCATGCTTGACATTTCACACAGATGTAGGGAAGCATGGGGACAAACTGTGTTAGCCACTCAGCATCCCTGTAAAATCTCAATTTTCTTTAAACATCATTTTATCTTTGAACAAATGTCTGCTCTTTTCCGTTTGTTCATCTGTGTTGCTCCAGAGCAAGGACGACCAGCAGAAGCACTGCTGTGTTTCGGCACCTGCTGGTTCCCTGGGAGTTTCTACTTCCATTGCATTAAGTTTTTCTCTTGGAGCTGAAAGTGTACATGTTGGTCTTTTTTACTTATTTGCAGGCCATTTCTACTTGCATGTCAAGAAATAGGGAAGCAGTGCTCAGTAATCACCAGAAATCACCAGAAAAAAAGATCATTTGTGATTTTTTTTATCTGAGAGAATTTAAATTGCATGCAATATATTGCTGCATAGATAATTTTTAGCATATTAAGCCCAAAATCTGTGGGTTGTTTTTTTAGGGCCTGGCTCCCCAGAACACCAGAAGCATGCTTGTGTGCAAAGTGGGTGCGTGTCCTTGGTGTGGCCTCCCTGGCTGCAGCTGGAGGTTACAGGGACTCCCTAGGAGGTGATTTAATGTTAGGGCCATCATCCTTGGGATGCTCAGGTGCTGGCATGCTTTGCTATGACCCTCAGTTGCCTGGGTAGGTAGTGGAGAAGCTGATGTGAAAAGCAGCAGTGCACTGCTGACAGCCAGGGTCCCTGCAAAAGAGAAGTTAGGAACTTTCAATGAAGTATCTCCCCACAGACAGATAATTTTTTGTTGGTTGCTTGTTGCAAAACAGTCCCCACCTGCTTGCAAAACCAGCTTGTGGTGTATAGGGGTGGAAGTGTTTAACCTTGGATAAGATCTGCAGGGCCTGGAATGTGGTGCCTTGCTTAATATATTAATTGTTTCTTTCATGTCATGAAGAAAAGAAGTACCTGTGAGTGCTTGTGGCTGCTGAGGGTTCCTGTTAATTTATGCCCACCAGCCGCCCCATGAGAGAACCTGGTGACATCTTCAGTTATTAAAGTATAATATTTTCAAAGGCCAAAAGCATTGTAGCTTTAACTCAGATTTCACTAGTGACAAGTATTACAAACCCTTATGTGCAGGGCAAAGCTTTCCAATAATTAAATGAAAGAAGGAAGGGAACAACTTAAAAATAATGTCTCCTGTAAGGGTAGGGAAAAAAAAAATCAGCTCTTAACTTGATGTACTTGTTAGAAATGGTAAGTAACACTAATGAGAAAATAAGCAGTGCATCATATAGTGCATCATATAACTCCTACCAGCAGACAGCTTGGTCATGCCTATTCCCTCTCCTTGAGTGGTCTGTCTGCAAATAGTTTACTTGCTGGTGAGCAAACTTAAGCAGGAGAAGTGAGCTGTCTTGTGGAAGCAGATGTGCTCAGCTCCTCTTGTAGGGCATGCCTGAGTTGTGCTTTGCTTGAGTTTTGGTGCAAGGAAGAGAGCCAAAGAAGTAGCATCAATGAAACAACACCATACCCCACCTCAGCATTAAAACCTGTGATGAAGGGAACTGGTAATCAGTTTTTTGTCCTTTGCTTTGCCATTAAAAAGTTGTAGTGGTTAGTCTGGGAGATTGTTCTGGGGTAGGGGACGGAGGGATCTGAGCCCACCGCGAGGACAGGTGACGGCAGAGAAGGTCTGCAGATGACAGCACTCAGCGCAAGAATGCTCTTCCCAGGACCTGCCTGCTGGAAAGCACTTCCAGCAGTGGTTGCTACAGCAATAGCATTTTGCAGATTTTGGCAGCCTCTTGCTGTAGGAGGCCTGGGTGACATTCACTTCAACAGCTAGTGTATGTACCCCCTGGCACAGACACAGGCCCAGGCGATTTCTGTTTCTGCCTTTGCCAAGGTCCCTTCTTGCCTGACCCTGCAAATGACTTTTTTTCTGTGCGTTCCTTGATTAAGCTTTGCTGCTGAGACTTTTCTCAGCTCTTTCACCAGCCAGTCAGACTTTCAACTTCTTCTGTGACCAGCCTTTGAGATCTGCCTGAAAAAATACCTACAGGCATCTCGGAATTTCTCGTAGCACAGACAGAGGGAGAAGCCAGCCCTCAGCTGGAGTGAATCAGCATAGTTCCCTTGTTTCAGGTGGACTTTGGTCATTTGATGCTAGCTGAAGAGGTTGCTTGTCATTTTCTTCCCAGACAAGTTGCTCTCTCTATACTTCTTGTTCATGCCAAGTAAGGGGCAAGTGCCACCCACAAAGAGACTGAGGGAAAAAGCGGTGCTGGCACTGAATTTTGCCATGAGGGAGTGCGGCACACCGCCTGTGTCTGAAGTAGCAGCTCTCCCTAGGGTACCTCTTCTAAGAAAAAAGGACTTAAGTTTCCCCACCTGTAAACTTTGCCCTTGCGTAAGTGCTGGTTTCCCACACAAAAGGAAATGCATGAAATGAAGAAACCTCTGGTCTGATGGCTGGGGAAGAGCAGGAAGTGGTGTCACTAGAAACCCGATGAGAGATAACAGCAGAAGAGTAGAGAGCTTGAGATAGGCGTATTCGGTGATATGCTGGTTTTACCATTTCGCTGAGCGGAACAGCATCTCCCTGGGGTGCTTCTCATGCCATGCTCATCTCTGTAGTATCTGTGTGCTTCTCTTTGCCCTTTCTGTGGGCTTGGGAGAGTCCCTCTGTGAAAGGAGAGTTGTGCTATGTTTGAGTGTTGACTGAATGCGAAAGGAAAGAAGCACGTTAAATCTGTCCGAGGTTACCTGCCTGGGCTGGAGGCTGGTGTAAACTCAGTAGTACTACTGCAATGAACTGTGCTGTACTCTGCAGCTGTTTCCATGCTGGGCACAACTTATGCAGATCAGGTAGAAAGTTGTGTTTTGTGTTGATCTCCAACTTGTGAAGTGCATTTGACCAGGGGATTTTCTTTTTTTTTTTTTTTTTTTTTTTTTCAAGCTGAAAATAGCTGTGGCTATATTAGGGCTGTGTAAACTTTCTCAGATTTCTCTGTCCTGTAAGAATCAATTCCTTTGGCTCGTGTGTCCACAGCTGTTAGGAAGGCACTCTTTGCCATGGATTTAGTGGTTTGCTTGGATAAACCAGCAGGGCAGGACACAGGCATTCAAAGTAGTGCTTTACTGACCGTGAATGCTGTGGAGGGGGAAAGAAGAGAGGAGTAAAGATGCAGGGTTTCCAGAGGTGGCCTTCCTGCATAGACTTACTATTCCTAGAGACCAGGACTAAATGGGTCTGTAGTTTTAGGCTGATGGTCTTGGAATACAGGCTTTGCTTTGCTAACAGGCAGTTTTAAAAACTGTAGCACAGGACACTGTGCAGTCTCTGAATATAATTCACTGGGAACAGATTTTGTGGTTTTTTCTTACTAACACTGCTGTTCACCCAGACTTGCTCTGTGAAACTCAGGGACATGACACAGTCCCATCCAAAGCTGGAGGAGCATCTGAGCTCAGACACAGAAGCAAAACCTTCAAAAATGTTGTTTGGGACACAGAAACTGAAAGTCCAAACCAGACAGAATTTTCTATAGAAAATCTTTGCAGACCCTAAAGGATTTAGTATAGATTGATAGTTTCTGTTTGTGTGATGTGTGAGTTTGAGCTCAACTAAATTGTTTTCAAACAACTCCCAAAATTTAAGACAAACACAATGTTAAGTAAACAACTTGTGTATTCCATATTTTCTTGTATTTTTTGCTATTCCAGACACAAACACTGGAGTGAAGGTTACAATATCACTCAGAACACACTGATCATAATCTAATCACAGTGGAATAGCTGGGCAGAGGTGTTCATCAGTTAAACAAATCAAACAGCACTTTCACTTGCATATCCAAACAAAAATGTTATAGACCCAGAGATCTTGTCTGAAGGACAGAAAATGCAGATTGTACAAGTGAACAAAACTAGACTAAACTCCTCAGTGAAATTCAGAGATTATTGAAACAAACACAAATAGTTTTAGTACACTATGTTATTTTTTAATTTTCTTCATTACACACATAGTTATCATGCTTGACTTTATACAACTAATGGGTACCTGTATTTGTTTTCCTCAAATAGGTTTCTTTTCAATATAACCTGCTGCACTGTGTGAATCAAAAAGGCAACATTTGTTCTTCTTCGGAGTCCCCCCCGCACCTTTTCTTCTGGTTTGAGAAATTCAAATCTGGGAAAAACTGACATAAGTCTCTGATTCTGGGGGAAAGTAGTTTTCGCAGAGTCACTCATGACCCATGATAGAATGTAGTTCAAGAAATACTTTCACTGGGTCTCCCACTAGGGTGTAGTGGTTACTCTAATGACATTATCAAAACATAACTGGCGTAAGCCCTACCTACTATGAAGACGATCTTCTTTCAGGACATGCAGTGCGTTTGGCATTCATTAATACCCATTTGCACTTGCAGATGAAATGTTTAAATGCTTGATGGTAGCCCTGTCTATATTTAGAGTAGGGTTTGTGGATGCATATTTTGCATGTAAATGAGTTGTGAATATTTGCTTTTTAATAAAAAGTATCTGGACAGTGCTTTTCTCATCAGTTAAAATACTGATCTTATATGGGGCTGAGAGCATTTTCACATGCCTTTTCATGCTGTGTCTTAACTGACTTTCTCTCTCCCTCGTCATGGTGGCATTTGATAGGCACGAACCATCCAGATGGTGTAGAGTAAAACCTTGGCGAGAGGTTTTAAGGGTCTGCAGGCAAACATGCTGAGATTACATCCTTCTGTGTGGGTGGGTGCTGTGGGCTCTTTCCCTGAATAGCGAGAGGACCGGGGGGCAGGTGGTGCAGCCAGCAGTATGCCTGGGAGCACGCACCGCTGTGTGCACACAGGGCTGTGGGGGCTGTGCCAGCCCGCTGTCCCTCTCAGCGAGCGGCTTGGCATTCCGTCCAGCATACCCTGCCCTTGGGAAGCGGTGCACCGTTCATGCCATTCCCAAAGCTTCAGGTTCCCGTCCTACCCTTTTGTGCTTCTGATACGCTCGGAAAAGCCAGAGCAGAGCTGTGGTACAAAGTCCTGGGGACTGAGAAGCAAGACCTGCTGCTGCGACACAATTCAAAGAGTGCCGTTTTCTATGACTGTTTCTTTCCCAGGGCCTTTTCTAGAGGTTTGTCTCAATTTTAATTGATTTCCCTTAACTGTCTTAAAGTTTTATGAACCACGGCTAGTACATCCTCTCATCCTGGCCGGCAGTAATACTGGAGCAGAAGAAACTGTGATGGTGAGGTGAAGTGACTCACCCAAGGCTACAAAGCCAGTGTCAGAGCTGGCTCTGTGTGAATTTGGCCTCTGCAAACTACATCTCCTGGTGAGGATGGCCAAGCAGAGATGGCATCTGTGCGTTAGGGACGATGTTACTTTTCCAGCAGTGGGGCTGGGATCCGGGCTGAGTACATCTCAGTGATACACTATGTTTCAGGCTCATTTTGCCAGGGTCTGAGTTTCCTCGCTGACATGACCACCTCTGTTCTGATTGACATTTCTTTTAAATCAAAACAGGGAAGAAGAATGAGGTTCTTCTGACGATATGAAGAAGCAAGTTTTAAATCTTGGCAGAAAAAGCCTTGCACTTCAAACTCTAAAGATACTCAATTCTGACGCTGTATCAAGAGATTAGAGCAAATGTTTTCTGGGGATAAATGCCTACTTAAGTGTGGTGTTTCACTTGGAACCTAGCAAGTCCTCTTTGACTATTTTACCTTTTGTTTTCTGATCTGGAAAATGTCATTTCTCAGCGGTATAAACTGCAGTTGCATGAAAGTCACTAGAGTGATGACTTACATTTATTGGAGGTATCTGCATTGAAATTCGCAGAGTTGCTGACAGTGTGGCTTGTTTTATTTTCTTGTGGTCTATATTAATAAGATTTGCCTGGAGATCTATATTTGCAGATTCCCTTTATTGAGTATATGTTCAAGGGTACATTACTCATATAGCTTAAGTAGGGAAAAATCCCTACAGTGGCCAAGTACTTTTCTGGCAGCATCTAGCTGTAACAAACCAGGTCTTTTCCTATTACAGTGTTGTCACCACAAATCACTCCCCTTGCTGACATGATGGCACTGGCAAAAGTTTTGATGCACAGGGTAGACCTGGACTTTGTTTCCCTCGTCCGCTATCTGTGTGAAGCAGCAGATCAGCTCATATCACAGTGAAGCCAGTCAGACCCTAGCTCCGGCAGCTGTCAGATTTCTACTAGTTTTACTGGATCCAGCTGTCAGATAAAGGCAATTAATTATTCTTAAGTGGTTAAATGACAACTGTAGTCATTTGTCCCACCTGCTGTATGAAGTTTTATGTTTCAGAAAAATAATCAAATTCATTTTTTCTGTACAGCCTACATAAATCTGGGCTGGGAAGTACTGCTGTGCCGCACATTCGCCACAGTACCAGTGATGCAATGATCTTAGGGAATCCTTACTGGTGAGATCATGTAATGGAAGAAAGAAAAAGTTAGATGGGGATGCTTTAGCTTATTTGTTATTTTCTAACATTGGCATAGAAAACTATGTATGAAACCTGCCTTGAATATGAAAAGTGTAGTCTTTTCAGAAAATATCTGGGGGACCAGATCCCCCAGCCCATTGCTGGATCAGTGACAGCAAGTCTAATACTATTCAAGCACATTTTATGGGGACTTTCCTGAAAGGTGAAAAATGATGGACAGAGTTTTTCTGTCATGTATTGCAGCTAGCTGAATACTTGAGGATTGTTTAAAATCTTTCCCTCAGAGATGACATTGCATTCGAGATTCGCTGTCTGCTTCTTCTGCTTGAAGGTACCTGTTGACATCTGTTTTCTTTCTCTGTAATACAGCTATCTGTATTTAAGAAGGAGCTTTTGCTCCAGGCAGGGTTAGAGCTCAAAGTTTTTTTCTAACAAACACCTGAAATGTAATCCATTTCCTTTTAGCAGTCAGTTGACTCCTGCTGCCCAATGGGTAGAGGTAACGAACACAGTGATGAACCTTACTGTAGGAAATGCGTGGCTGTGATAGTGCTGGATAGTTTGTGCTCTTATCTTTTTTTTTTGAAATACCAATTCCAAGTAGCTTCCTGCTGCCTCCTTTGTTTTCTGAACCCTGACATGGAATTCAATATATGATATTTTCTCTTATCAGAGGTTGGCTAAAAGTGTCACTCTCTGCAGGAACAGAGTGAAATAGGATCTCTTCCCATGGACCATTTCTGTTCTGACCTGTCAGTATTTGATAGGTTTCATCCCTGGGAGCTCTGCTGCTTTGGAGGAGGATAGCTGCAAGCCAGCTAGGGCTCTGAGGGACCTTCTCCACCCCTGGCTGCAGAAATAGCTGAGGGACACTGTGCTCTGTGCTGGGACACCTCAAACAGGGCAGGGAATGACTCCTCTCCCCACCACATGCGGCCCTCTGAAGAAGGGGGCTTCTAGTACTGTTTTGCTGCTGTGAGATCTTGATATGGGGGAAGGAAAGGAGAAGGGAAGCTTCAGAAAAAACAAAACAAAAAAATCCCTCAAAATACCCTAATCTTTTATTATATAAAACCATAACTTTTATTATTATTAAAAGTTTCATTGTTTTAGTTTATTTCCTGCTTTTGGGGAAATGGCTGGTGTTTCGATGATTATGGCTCTTGGTATGGTTACTGTATGGTTTCTAGTGTTCTTTATGGCATGCAAGAAATCATTTATAATGATCACATTTTAAATTTTAGTTCCCTTCTTCTTTTTACACTGATTCATCAAGCTACCTGTACTTGTTGTATATTATGTTTCAGGTCTCTTCCAGAAATACCTGCATATTCTTCAGTACATAGGGTAGGTTATGTCCCAGTGGCACTGAAATAAAAACTAATTAGTTGCTACTTCCCATCCAAGCAGAACAGAAGAAGTCTTGTGGTCATACTGTCCTCCTTTTTCCTGTATTAGGGGGAAAAAGATAATAGTTTTTAGCTTCCAGGGGAGGCAGTTTAAAATAAAATGTGTGTAATTAAGATCAGAGATGAACCTGCCTTGAAGGCCGTGGTTCAGCTGTGATGCCCTGTGCCTTGCAGAGTGTAGCCCAATGCTCTAGCTAGTCCTTTCCCTAGCTGCCAAACTGTGCTCACATGGGGGTGAGGGCAGTGCATAGCTATGCACGCTGGCTGTGTCTATATTTGTAAGCTACACAGGGTAAGGAATGTTCCCAGGCGCTGGAACCCGACTATCCATACTCTTAAATTGTTAAAACAGTCCCACTTGCAGTTTCAGCCCGTGCCAGCTAGTGCTGTCCTAGACAATTAATTGCCAGACATTTATTTGGAAGTTAGCACAGGCCAGGGCCCACATCCAGCAGGCAGTTTGCGTCCAGCCATCCTCTTCTGGAAAGAAGGGAGGTTTAATAGTATGGATCCAGGCTGCTCCGTGCCAAAGAACGGTCATTCACATGCTCGATTTACTCGAGTAGCTGCAGCTACTCTCTTTTGCCCTTTCCTAATGGACAGGGAAGCTAGATAAGCTGGCAGAGTGCGTCAGGAGGTCTGATGCCTCCTTCTGTAGCATATTCCTTAGCAGGAATGCATGCACCGCAGCTCTCTAATTAGTCTGTGAGATTAAGGAAAAGCAGCTTAACTTCCTCATAGAATCCAAAATAAACTTTACACATAAAGAGCAGGGAGGCATAGGGGAGTGTTTGTTAACTTTTTAGTCACCGCAGCCGTGGCCGTGGGGCCTGGTGGGGCACAGGAGACCTCTGGCAGCTGCAGGAGATGCCCTGTGGAGGGGCAGCCCCGTGGGACCTACGTGCATCGCAGTGACATGGCGGGGACCTGGCCGCAGGGCTCACCGTGCCGGCCCGTTAGAGCACGGTGCCAGCACATGGGCACAGGAATAAGGCAGGCAGGGTAATTGCGTTAGAGCAGACTGTTGCCGTGATGGACATCCAGTGGGGGAATGGGAATGTCAGGGAGCTTTGAGTGCATCACCACCATCACCAGCCTTTCCCACGAGTGTGCTACCTGGCTCCCTGCGTGCAGGTCGACTGTCTTTCCTCTTTGTGCTCTTCTGCTGCCGATTTCTTGACAGTAGTCTCTGATGGGTGCATTACACAACGCGGTCGTAGTCGGTCTACCTGCTTTAATTAGCGCTGCTGCAGACCATCCTTCTGTGTCCTCTTCTGAACACATTAATCAAACTGTTTCCCATGGGCGAAATGGCTTTCTTCTGGATTTTCTCTTGCTCAGCAGGGGAGGGAGGATCTATGCATGCATCATATTCCCATCAGTTTCTGAACGAAAAGTGAGCATTGGTGAAACCCCTCTGCCTTGTAGAAGTTCATTGTACAGGGATAAATACAGGAAAGTGCTAAAGAAGTAAATGGCAGAGTCCTTCGCTTTGGATGGTTTTTATTTTTGTCCTGTCCATTATGGAGTGTATAACTGGTGTAATAATGAAAGGAGTGACATCAAGAGTAATGCAGCAATGAATGGTATGCCTCGTGGTTAGAATTCAGTTTACAGTATTTGCATTTTGTTTGAGAGGCTATGAAAAAAAGAAGCAGAAGACTGCTTTGGGTATTCTACTACAACTTGAAAAATAAACAGCCTTCTTAATTCCTACCCAAAACAAACTAACAAACTACGTGCAAAAAATGAAGGCGTTTTCTGAGAGATGCATGTTTGTGCCAGTCTAACTTTCTGGAAGTTGAGCTATTTAAGTCAAGTTGCTTTTGGCAGTATCATAGCTATGTATATAAGTGAAAGGAAAAAAAATATCCTGAGTTGAATTTACTTTTATAAAGTCTGTAAACACAAGTAATAGTTTCAGTTGCAAAGCTCTTGTAGTTGTCAGCTGTTTGTTCCCCAGTACATAAATCTTGTTATAATTAGAGATGTATATTTAACACATGATGATTTTTTTAACTCATGTAAACTTCAGTGTAAGCGTAAAACCTTGTTTTTCTGTAATACTTTGTTCCAGGAACATATTCTTCATAGAAGAACACCTTCACCAAAATTAATTGGTTACTTATGGTTTGTGATAGTGTTTCAGTGTGCTTAGAAATGGGGTAAAGCATCAGTAAGTTTTGACAGAACTTGATTTAAAAAAAAGACCCCCTGGTAGAACAATTTACGTAACATGCTAATAGACTTTTCACACTGGGTGATGTCTTTTTCTGTTTTGTCACAGTTACCTGAATTTTCCTACCTATAGAAATGCTCAATCTCTTGTAAGTTAGAGAACATTACAAGTAAGCTCTGCTAGAAACAATAGCCTGTGAACAGATTCCTTCTTAGGAAGGAAGTGAATGTGGATCTTCTCCCATATGGACTGAAGGAGGGTACCCTCCAACTCACTGGTTTATTACAGTCTGATTTTTCATAAAAGGATTTATTGGTCCTAACCTATTGTTTGTCTCTCCTTTTCTTCTCCTTTTTTCCATTTTCCTTTTTCCTTTTTCCTCTCCTCTCCTCTTCTCTCCTCTCTGCTCCTCTCCTCTTTTTCTTCAGACCATTTTAAAAGACAGACTTTTTTCTTTCATGTGTGTTATTGCCAGCCCCAACACCAAACTTTGGTCTTCAGTGGTTGTCTTGCAGATGTCACTGATATAGGGACTGCAGATGACAGTGTTTTGTTTGTTTGGTTTTTTATCCTCCTTGCTTCATTTTCATAGACCTGAGTGTGCCCTATCGAGCAGTGGTCTTCCTAACGTGGGCATCACTTCATCGTTAGCATATGTGCTGCTGAAGCACTGACAAACACATCATCCAAACACTGACTCAGGGTGTACCCACTACCATTTAGTCTTTATAGTCTTTATAGTAGACCTTTTGAGGTCATCTAGTGCAGATAGAGTTAACTTGTCTGCCCATTCTGGGAATCCAGATACAGTGCCATACACCTTCACCAGCCATTGAAATAGTATGGTGAAGGACAGACGCAAGCAGAAACCTCACTGTCATGTTACAAATAACTGGAGCAATATGTTTTTGTTTTCGTTTTGTTTTGTTTTTCTTAAAAAAACATGCTTTCATTCATTTGTTGACAGCTACATTCTAGGTAAAACTGTTTGAAGGCTTTTGAAAAATATGATAAATATATTGGACTGCTATTCCAGAGGGTATTTATTCATAGCTCACTAAAAGCTTTTTGGATGAAGCTGTAATAGGCTACTAATGACTTTTCAGAATTCTCCTGTGGCATTTTTCTTGGTAACATTTTCCCATCTCTCTTTTTTTGTCTCCACAGTGCAGCAGGTTATTCAAGGAAATTCCCTTCATGCTATCTCCTTACCACCCTTGAGGGACTGGCTCATGAAGGGACATCGGTGCTCCTTGTTTTGGCTGTGCTGCAGCCTGGCACCTCTGGAGGAGCACTTCTGGAGGTGGTCACTCAAAGGCACAGTGCCTTTCCCTTTGTTTTAAGCATCCCGATGTGCAGACTGGTATCCCAGTGTTGGGGTGCTCCGTGCAGAGGGCAGGGAAACTGTGAGGCTGAGTTTTTGTCTTATCGGTGTCCCCCCCTAAACACAGGGACAGAGAATAGTACTGTAAGGACTAGTGCACATACCCTTGGACAGAGGAAGAGGAAGAATGGTGAAAGGGAGCATTTTCTCCCAGAGTGCAGATTTCGAGCTATTTGTAACCACTCCAGGAATGGTTAAGGGAGAGAGCATGATAAGGCCCTGAAAACCTCTGCTCCAGGTGCTGTGATAATAAAAACCCAAACAGGATATGTGGCAAATACAGGAAAAAAGAAAAAAAAAGCATCAGCTTGGAGAAAAACTGAAGACTAAGATGTAAGTTTAAGAGGTAACAGTTCCTGCCAGAAGAGATGCCAGTGCACAGGACCCACTTAGCTGACAGATTTTATGGACTGGAAAAGGCTTTGAAGGAAATATAAAAAAGAAAAAAAAGGGAAAAAAAAAAGAGTAAAAGGCCTTGTTTGAATTCTAAGTCCCCCAAGCAGTAACCACATCCTCTTTCTCTCCCCAGCTGCTTTTCTTTAACCTCCCAGCCAGTGCAGCTCGTATGGGCAGTGCTCGCATTGGGAGTGAGAATCTGTCACTTGGCCATGATGAGGAAGCACTTCCTCCTGACCTTTCTCTTTGTGTGTTTTCATAATTTACGGCTGCAAAGTTTGTTCAGCTGCTAGGTTGGGGTCCATGTGCCACCTTCCAGCCCTCTTATGTCTTAAATTTGGCAGACCAAGGGCAGGCCTGATGTATATTAGTGCAAGCAGCCAGGATACTGAACATTGCTGTCCCCTTCCACCCACACACTGTTATGCAGTTTTGGGGATAAGATGAAGAAAAACAGCCCTTAGAGCTGGGTTGTGTGCTGGCCTTGACTGGTAGAGTAAGACCATATGAAAAGCTTTCTCATTGCCAAAATTCTTTAAAGACATTATGCTACAACATCCCTTCTGCTCACTTAGAAGTGGTTGGGTGCTGGAAAGGAGCTGGGACCACAACCAGGCCCTGTGTGCGGGTGGCCTCGGGTCATGGCAAATCCTTTAAGGATGAGGGTCTGCCCCTGGGAAAGGAGGACTGCTGGAGGCAGCAACCCCTTGGCAGCCCCTGCTCGCCCTTGCACCCTAGCATCCTCCCTAGCAGCAGCAATGCAAATGCTGGGGTTCATATTTTTGGGACTGTCAGGTTTTTTATCCCAGGTATGTGAGACAGCAGCTGTAGATCTTGCACAAAATATTCTACAAGGACAGGACCCAGCATACTTGCAGTAGCAGCAGCTTCCTTCTGTTGAAACAGGGGCTTGCTCCAAGACTGGTGGCAGGCAATAGCCTGTGTCATTTTGCCACCTTGAAGTCTGTAAGTCTTCAGCAGGCGATGTTGTTTTGCAGCTGAACCGCCTAAAATTCTGTCCTTTGCTCTGCCAAGAATTGATTAGCTACCTCACTGCAGCTAACTTTTCGCTGGTGTTGCACAAATGTGTAGTAATGCAATCAGACAAATTGTCTCAAGGGTGACAAAATTAGATGACATTTTTGTTCACAAAACTGTATGGGAACTTCATACCTTAGAGCATCTTTTAGGGAAAAAAAAAAGAAAAAAAAGCTTTGTCATTTCCACTTAGCTGTTTTTACTTCCTTAATAGTTTTTCTCTTTACCTCTTTGTAATTTTCCCCTCCCCTCCTTCACTACAATCTTCAGTCTGATTATCTTCTTACATGGCAGTTTTAAATATACAAATATGTAAAAGTTATTCCTGAGATGTCACAAAAGAGACAAGATCGGAAACAAACTATCCAGGAACCATATGAAGTAAGCTAAGTATTTCCCAAGGTTGCCCCTTGGTTGTCAGTTTGATTTCATCTAAGTGTTAGTTTCAGGAGCTGCCATGTACATGGATTGCCAGCATTTGTGGGGGAGGGGAGGAGCACCATTGCTCAAAGCCAATCTATTGGGCACCGCGTCTTGAAAAACCACCACAATACATCTATTTCCCTCTCATCTGGGAAAATCACTCAAAGAGCTGGCAAGTTTACAAAGATGAGAAGAAAGGGGTTACTGCAAATATCAAAGTAGGAGCTTGCTGCTTATATGAGACAAAAGAGAACCAGCTGGGAAGCTGGAGCTTGGAGGATGCAAGTGGCAGATCTAATTGATGTGGCATTGCAAAAAGCCAAGTGCCTGCCCAAACAATGGCTTGTGTCTTGGTCGATGTCAGAAGAGCTGCATTGGTGTTAGCGCCAGTGGGAAATACGTAGCTAATTTCTTTTGTTGCGAGACTGATTCAAAACCTACAGAAGGTTGAACTTTCAATCCAGAGAAAATGGCATTATTTTTAAGGGAGCAGGGTGCAGCAGGCAGTATGAAAGCTTAGTGGTGTCTGCACAGGTTATCCAAGCATCACTGATAGAATAAATCACTGTCACGCCCTCTGTACAGGGTAACCTTTATCTCAGATGTGCTTTTGTTAAACAATATTGCGGGATGAAACAAAAACAAACCCCTGCATTCTCCTCTCTCTACCTATTGATTCTGTTACATGCCCAAACAGGTAAAACAGTGCTTAGCAAGCTGGCTGCAATTTGCGAGTTGCTGTGCTTATCCAGGATCTGAGAAAACACGCAACAGTTTTGACTGCAAGGGTCAGTTGCATATTTCTGGGAATACTGCTTCTTTTTAAAATGCAGCCTTTCCAAGTGGATCAAGCAAAACGTTTTTGATGGGGCAAATAATTTGTGGATACATTGGTGACTAGAACTTATCTGCTGCAATTGAAGGGTTTGAATAAAGTGTATGTGGGGGCTACTTTCTGGGCAAATTAATGCATACTTTGGAAGATCTTCAATGTCAAAAATACTTCTGATATGAAGCTATTGTGCTTTTGTTTTTCTTGTGAAATGTTTGCATGCATAGTAAAATACTAGTTAAAAATTCAAAATGTGATCAAGCTTCACAAATGAATAACATCCTGCAAACTTTTTCTTCTCACTGAGTCACCTTCATTTATATTTTTTTTAATGTAGCAAGCTCCTCTTTGATATTTGTAATAAACCCCACAAAACTCCACTAATATTTAGCCCTTTTGAATAATCTTCCCACACAAGAGGGGAATTTTTCTTGTGGTTTTTCAATAGATACTCAGCCTGTTTTGGTTAAGCACCTCTGTAAGTTTTTTCTTTCAAGTCTGAGGCTTTTTCATGAGCTTGCAGGTGGTTTAGAAAACATAGTGCTCAGCTTTTAACTTTCTTTTTCTGGTCTATGATAAAAGAGACTCTAGAATCTTTTCTATCTAGCTTTCTTATAACTAAGAAGCAGCTTGTGTGAGAAATAAGGAACATCAAAGGTAAGAGGAAGACAACTCAGGTGCATCATTGGCAGATTGTCTTAAATTTGGAAATTCCAGACTATGCTACCAGTTGAAAATACTGTTTCGTTTTCCATTAATTTCCTTAAAATAAAGAAAAGGAAACTAATTAAGCTCTGGAAAGTGTTGTCATGATGTTAAACTGACCTTAAAATTGCAGTCTGAGCAAGTTCATTTGGGCATAGGGGTCAAGTGAGCTGCAAATTCTGGGATTTATTTAGTTAATCATCCTACAAAAAATGTGCATATTTTGGGAAGAAAGCTGGAGCAAGTACAGGAAACCTTCTAAAGCTCCACAGAAATTGCCGTGGTGCTCTGTTGATTTGTTTACTGTGCTGCTTAGTGTGTGCTTACATGCACTTGCATTTTTGTGCACCCTGGAGATTTATCTGACTTTCATTAACACTTAAGATATGCTTCTTAGCACACAAAATTATTTATGTAGTTTCTTTTCAAAGGAAAAGTCCCGGCAAAAGCACACAAACTTTGATCAAGCTAGGACTGCATTCCTACTCCCAAATTGTGAATTGCTCTGTGCTGTTAGAAGGAGCCAAGTTATTCCTCACAAACATATTTCTTAAAAGTAGTGTTTGCAGACTGGACAGGATTTCTGTATGTTCTTTCTTGGATGCTGTATGGTTATGTGGATTTGTACATTCCCTGTTTCTGTGAAGTGGTCATCTTCCTCTAATTAGGAGATATTTCTTTTTTTTTGACGGAGTGAATCAGTTCCGCTTGTGAAATCACGGTCCCAGGCACAAGAGTCATCCCTACAGCCTGCATCCCTGCACTTCACCCTCTCAGAAGTTACAAAGCTGAGGACTATGAGAGCAGCAAGGGGCCAGTTACGCTTCAGCTCTTGTGCGTTCTCAGATGCCTTCGCTGGAGCTTCACCCCTGAGGCAAATTAAACTGACCAGCTCAGAGAGCAGGCTACGGTCTTCAAGGTATGATAATGTAACAAAGGCATTTAGACAGTCCTTGGCTTTCCCAGGACCTCTGCCCCCTGCTCCCCCAGCACTCAGATGGGGACCAGGTTTCAGGGTGGCACTGCTTCGGCAGCTCCCATACGAAGGAGTAGGGGAAGTGAGGTTAGGGGATTTCTGCGCTCGCTGATCTGTGCAAGTATCCTGTCCTGCTTGGCTGGTCTTCCTATCCTACCCCCCTCTGCAGTTTTATTTAAAGTCTACTCCTTCCTTAGCTAGAAAGTGCTGTCCAGAGTGCAGCTGGAGCAGATCAGGTCTGTGGACATCCGTCACTTGCCCAGCACTGTGGCAAGTCCTGCGTTCTCCTGTGCGCCTTTTGGCGGTTAAAAGATGAGGGTGTCTCTGGTCCTGTTGCAGATGTCCTCATGCCATGGTCGTTTGTAGGACTGTGAGCCAGTAGCTTCAACTGGAACAGTGGAAGATGTTACAGAGGTCAAACGAAATCAATAGTACATGCTGCATTAAGCATGGGTGACATCTGCAGATCCTGGATGACTCCGAGCAGTGAATCCCCTGTTTTTGCAAACACTGGGCTCAGTCATATAGTTTTTTTCTGCTGCACTGTGCTAAAATACAGCACTTTTCCTTGTGCCCTCCCCTCCTTCCCCCCTTCCAAGTGCCATTCAGAAGAACTGGAGTATTGGCACCTTGCTCCAGGATTATATTAGCTGTGCTTAGAGACGGCAGATGCCCATCAACAGCTTGCTGCTCTGTCAGATTAACATGCCCCCGGGAAAATATAAGAGATGCTTATAAAAGAAAGCAGCTGCATTAAGAAGTGTACACTGCCCTTTCAAGTATTAGAGGAATGTCAAAGAGATGAAGCACTTGTCCTTTTTACAAATTAGCTGAAAAAGTGTTTTCTGGCAAGATTCTTGTTGCAGCCCTTTGCTTTATAGTCTGTAGGGCCCTGAGATGTCAGCTGGCATTTTGCCACGGTCATGAAATTTGACTTGTCCTTCTTAATTTAGTGTTCAAGGACAAGAAAGTAGGATTTCTTGGTTTCATAGATCACTGGAAGAAAAAGGTACTTTGCTCTGAAAAATAAAAGGAGGCCTGGTCTTTTGGGAGCTGCCTCAGGGGTGCTGTATATTTGTAGATGTACAGCTAGGAGGAATTTCCCTTCTCTGTAGTTAGTAGGATAGTAAACTTTTCAGTGACCTGTATTAATAAAATCTCAAAGCTGTTTGTTAGGAAAAAATTTCCATTGATCAGCATCTTCAAAGACAAGAAATTCAAAGATTATGACTGGCTCTGTTCCTGAATGAATCTGCTGTTGAAAGTTTGAAGCATAATGCAATCCTAGCTACCATATTGTAATACTTCATTCCTGGGGCTAACTCTCTACCTTTACTCGCAGGGAGTCAAATCTTGCTCTTTCAAGAAGTGCCTTTAGGTTGCTGGATCTTTGGCTTGTTCACATCAAAGAACATCTGTAGCAGAGGAAAAGGGACCCTGTCTGCTTTGTGCCTTCAGAAGAAGACAGTAAATGTTGAGTGAGCCTAACTCATGAAGTGTGCCTAATATTTCTGAGAGCTGATCCTCAAGTGTTTAATCTTATGGGTGCATTCTACCACTGTAATACTTATTCATTCATTAATTAAATAATACGGTGTTAGTAAATATGTGGTTAAGATCATACAAGTCTTTCAATTGTAAATCATGTCACAATTTGTTATACAGCCTTTCTCTTAAAGGATTTGGTTGGTTCTTCTAGAAGTTAGGTTAAATATATATATTAGTGGGGCTTCCAAAGCACCTGAGCTTTTTAAATTTAATTTTTTTCAGGGTGCTTGGAGGCTTCCTGCAGACCCATATTGAATGCACAGAGCCAAGGTTACCACCTACTAAGAAAGGACTGAGGGCAAAAGGAAGCCAAGTTTTGTAGGGCAGGGAGAGAAAAATTAATCCATTTTAAAGGTAATCCTTCAAAAGGCTGAAGTGCTATCCAAATGAAAAATATGAAAAGGATCATAAACCCTGGCAGATTAAATGTATAAATATAACTTAACTGTCCAAAAAAGAGTTTGAGGAACAGCTAATAGAAGTAATAAATCTTTCTTCAAATGCATCAAGAGCAGGAAGCCTGCCAGAGAGTTTGTAGGGCCAATAGATGATACAGGTATAAAAGGATCACTTAGGTAAGATAAAGCTGTTGCAGAACAAGTAAATAAAGTCTTTCCAGAGTAGAAGGAGCCAGGGAGATTCCCATCTAGGAGCTTTTCTTTCTGAGAGGCTCATCAGAAGATCGGCCCCAAATTGAACTGGCTTAAAAAATTACAGAGCAGTAAATGAAGAGTAACACAGTGCTAGAAGCAGATGGTATTAATTTAAGAGTTTTAGAGGAATTCAAGGGTGAAATGTCTGAATGATTAACAATGGTGTGTAACCTCTTGCTTTACATTGCTTTGATAGCTGGTAAATGTGATACCAGACTTTAAAATACATTCCAGCTGAGGTCCTCTGGAGCTCAGGCATGTGAGAATAATGTCCATAGTAGGAACACTGGTAGAAATGGTAAGAAAAATATGGAAATAGTGAACACACAGATAAATATGATGTGTCTGGAAAGAGTTAATAGTAGCTTGTGTGAAGGGAAGTCCTACCTCACTAACCTATTCTTTCTTTGAAGTATTTTGCCAAAACATGTTAGTTATGAGAGACCATTTGATAGGGACTACCTGGATTCCTGAAAAGCTTTTGGCAAGATTCCTTCACCAAAGGCTTTTAAGTACAGTAGATAAACAGTCTAGGTGTACAAGGGAAGGCACAGATAAATAATAAGCTGAAAGGTAAAAACTGGGGGCGGGGAATGGTCAGCTTTCATGTTGAAGCAGGAACAGCAATGAAGCTCCACGAGTACCTGTGCCAGGATCTGGGATGTCCATATTCAGTGGTACTCATGACCATCCTCAATAAAATAATGACCACAAGTAGGAAGAGGATATTCTGCTACATACAATTGTGACCTGACTTCTACTATATTGGATTAGGAGGCAGCTCTTCTCCATTGCATCTCTAGGGAGTTTTAACTGCTGATGTAGGTATCTAAATTAGATGTCTAAAGGACAGATGTTATGAATTTCTACTAAGCTTCTCAACACAAACTATTGAATGTTGGGTGCCTTAAAGATTAACAGTGGATGCTCATGACTCTTAAAAAGGCTCCTTGAATCTCTGTGGTGCAGCTGTCCCATCATCTGTGGATCACCGACAGATGTATTCAAGCTTGAAATGAAAAGGCACTCTCTCTACAGGTTCCTGATGTCAGTGCATATCACACCATTTCTTCAGCAGTCAGGTGGAGTAATTTTAGGCTACTGTGTAGGACCATGCATACATATGAAGGTGTAGTTTTACATTAGTTGATAATAAAAGAACGCATGAAGCTCTGAGTGGACAAATAAGTGAGATGTGAAGCCAAAGGAAGGGAGAATGACCAGTCTGGCTATGTAAGTACTAGCTTTGTTTTCTGCATTAGAAAGTTCCCAGTGTCTCTTGGGTTTAATAGTGCAGACTGGCTCACACCCATGTGGTACCAACCAAGCACAGCACTTTACTGGGGGGACTTTGGTAGCTAAACTTGTGGTTTTGTGCCAAGGAATCTACTTGGCTCATCCCTGGTGTCTGCAGTGTCAGTTTGACCTGCTCTTTGTTTGATTCAAAGTTTCTGGTTCTGCTCTTAATCTTTGCTGGTGGGATAGTTTGCTGTGGGATGCCTCCAGATGGAAAGTATAGACTCACCATAGCAAGTCCTAGCACCATGCTGTGAAAAATACTCTGCTGGACTGTGATGTAATTGCTTGTTATTTTGAACATTTTGAACAGAGAGCTACAGAAAAAAACTGTTCATGAGATTACAGGCACTGCAGAGGATCCCAGGAAGACCTGGTTAAGCAGAAGTGCCTTAGAAGGTCTGAGCCAAGAGCAGTGTTGACTCAAGTCAGTCCCTACAGTTCAGCTTGCAGGCTTGAGCCCTCTGCCCAGCGTGGCCCTCAACAACAGTAGAGACATGGCTCAGCAGGAGCCTGGCGTGAAGCAGGCTGGTGAGCCGTCCTTCGCTGCTCTGGCATAGCGACGGTGTCAGACCTTGCGGGGAGGGAAGGTATAAATAGTTCTCAAAGGCAAGGTTGTTCTTACGTGGTCAGCTGCATCATTGTAGAGAGCAAGTGCAACTGACCCACAAAGAGTTCAGAGCTGGGCTATGGGATGGGGTGGGAATGCAGCTAGTCAGAAAGGGACCGGTTTAGCTATGGGAAAAGTGCCAACCGCTGACCCAATACCCCAGTCTTCAGTGAGTGCGTCACATTTCTTCAGGACCTTTCATTCCAGAGGTGAGGTTAATTTTGTATCCACTCTCTTACCTTCCCAATCTTATCATGGGTGCATTACCAAAATACAGTTCTGGTGCTTTTTTGTGATGTTGCTGATTCCTGCAGTATTTTGATGACCAGTTCATTATTATGCTAGAATATTTCCAAATGAGATGAATCTATCTGTGAGGAAAGTACAAACTGATTCTTTTGTGAGGTTTTGGGGTTCTGGAGTGTTTAACTCCTAGAAATCTTTTACGGATAGATTTTAAGAGATTCCAGGTTTTATCTGACTGGAAGAAAGTCAGGTACAAAAGGTCACAGGAGGACACTGTAACAAGTTTGTTTCGGTTTCTGACATAGTATTAGTGGTGATATGGAAAAGCTTGATGGTGAATAACACTAAAAATTTTAAGTGGAATCATGAAAGAGCTGAAAGAAGACTGTAGGCTACTACAATGCAACAAAGGTGTCAGTGGAACTGACAGCATGATCTCCGCTGTTGGTTGGTTGTGCTTGTGCAGAGAAATTAAATCAAACACAATTACATAATAGTGGCAGTGATATTTACAAAATTCTAGCCATGTTTAAAACAGGTGCTTCTTTTGAAGTAAATTGTATAATGAAACAAACTGTCCCTGCAGAGCCACAAATATTAATATTGAAATGACATTCTCATTGGATAAGCTATTGCTTATAGATGTCACACAGCAACTGCAATGGGTACACTGTGGTTTTCTGTCAGTAACACAGCACATGAAGAGTCTGAATAGCAGTCATAAATTTTACTACAGAAGATTTAGTTGTATAAAAAATTGTCTCCAACTTGATAAAATGCAATGTTATTTATAGTGAAATATGGTTAATGGGCTTTACTGTGTCTCCAGCACAAGAGGAATTGCAAAGCTTATTAACAGAAGGTCATTTTCTCTGTTCAGCCCACCACAATGACTGACAGCAACTCTCTTACACACTGATCATGCACTGATCACTTGTGATTCACACTTGGGACACTTTCCTGCAAAGATCTGCAAAGTGCACCCCTTACAAAGAATATTCCAGTTAAAAATGTACAGTTTTGTGAAGTGGTTCAATGATGTAAAGATTTGTTTTAAATAAAAGGGGAATATATTGGTAGAAGAAGCAAAACTACCTGATGGAAACAATACAAAAAACTGATTGCAAACTTTCAAGAGTCCGAGGAAATTTTGAGGGTGCCAAGCAACCTTGTACTTATTGCATAAGCCATTTAATGATGTTTTTACTTTAACTACTGAAGCTAGTACACTTTAAATTGAGAAATGAAAAAGCAAAACCTTAGGGATAGATTGAAAACAACCAAGAGAAAAAAACCATGACGAACCGTTGTAAAAGGTCTTTACCAGCGTACTGATGTTTCCACTCCTCTGAACTCTAGGTTCAGTTCATATTTCTGCCACAGACTATTTCACAAGAATGTAACTGCCTTTTAAAAAATTCCCTATGCTAATCTAATTCAAGGGCCATTTAAACAAAATGGTACTTCTGACATCACTTTGTTGAATGTTTAAATCAGTGCCGACCACTTTTGAACACCTCACCTTTAGTGTCCATGAGTGACTTCTTTATTTGAAAAAATAATTGCAGTATTTACTTTCCTCTACTCCAGATCTCTCTGTCTCTCTGTTACTTAGTTCAGGAAGCTCAGATCTTTAAAGACCTTTAAAAACCTAAGTCCTGTTGAAGTTCGCAGCTTCCACTGAAATCATGCGAAGTTGGGTATCTGATAACCATGAAGATCTAGCTGAAGCCTGCAGGGCTAAGGACAGTCTTTGCTGTGTTGTGTGGCACAAAGGCTCTTCAGTGGCATTGCAAGATTTTTGCACAGGTCTTGAAAAATAATGACAACGAACAGTCAAAAGTAGAGTTTTGGATTCTATTTTGGTGGTTGCTACTTGCTGCTGTACCAGTGACTGACGCTGATCTTTGATACTCACTTTACATTCATTTCACCCATTAGAATGACAATAAAACTCTTCCTATAAGGGAAATAAATATTGTGAAGCTTAATTAATGGAGAGGATGTCTTCTGATTCACCTTTCCAAAAATTGTTAGCAGGTTTGGTAGGAGGAAGTTAAATTACTTTGAGGCACGATATTACAGTGAGTCACTAAACAGCAGCCTCAGGAGTTCATGGGGCAGAATGACTTAGTGACATAATTATGGGAATTGCTTGGCAGAGAGAGTTGTTTGTGCCAGGACAAAAGGTGCAAACCTGAAGAAAGGATGGCAAAAAGCCAGGGAAAAAGAGGCAAAAAAATCATCAGTCCTCTAAAACAATTTTCACCAAATTACTCAAAGTTTGTGGTATAGCTGGAATGTACTTTACATTCAGCCTTTCCACTATGACTTATCTATTTATTTCATCTGGGATTTCAAATGTAGTTTCCAGTGTTGAGTCAAATGAATATGTGAGCACATGTATGGAGAAGACAGAAACATCACCTTAACTGACATCCTGATAAACAGCTCAGCTACTTAATTGGGAAAATGTTACGCAATGTATTTCATGGCATATACTTCTTGACTCTCACTCATGAGATCATAGGATATTTAGTCTATTTACATCACAGATTGATCTTGCCTGCCTGTGGCTGACTGTAATTTAACAGTTGTGAACAGACAGTTGCAAACGTATTTTCTTCTGCACGGCTCTGTGACTGTTAAATTAATCAAACCTACTTAAACAAAATTTTTATATTAGGTGCAAGTTTTGAAACCAGACGGCCTCAAATTAAGCATTTGAATGCAGTGGACTAGTTTTCACGTGTCTCAGCAGTCTCTAAGGCAGAGAAGCCTGAGTAGGTCTAGTTAAGATCATTTAAAGCATCACTGCTCCTAGCTGCTCGCCATATCCTTCCAGTAGCGTTCACCACCTCCTCTGCAGCGGTGTCAGGTAGGGAGTGCAGCTGTTTCAAGCTTCAAAGGTAATGTAACCATACAACCCACCTAGATCAACAGCTTAAACTAACACACTGTGCTGCAAACTGGAGTGGCTAAAATACACATGAAAATTCTGAGTTTTCTACCTTTCCTATGGGAACGGTAGCAAAATCACCTTAGCCTGGTGTAATGTATCAGTGCGGTTAAGTGCAGAAAATTATTTAGCACAACGCTCTCCTACTGCCAGATATCCCCTCTCCCCCCCAGGTAAACATTAACATGCAAAATGAAGAGGGTGAGTGACACTAAACACACAGCACTTGGTAGAATGGTTCCCTGTTCATGCTGATGCAACTGCAACAAAACTGTCTCCACAAGATGCGGCTGGCGGGAGAGGCCAGCCTGCGTATGGGTGCTGCTGTTCACGGTGGTCCCAGCAGCCCCAAAGTGCCTGCGGTGCCTCCCCAGCCTGCGGCGCCGGGCAAGCGTGTCCGCAGGAGCGCTGCTGGGTTTGTCAGGCACATCCCTGGGCTTGTGGCGTGGCCTGAGATGCTGCTTCTCTCCCTGTCCAGGGACTAAGGACTTCACATAGCTGGCAGGAGACCAGGGGGAGAGAAGGCCATCATTATATCTGTTTACGTTCTGACATAATAAATAATTTCAAACTTCTATGGGATAGTGAGGTCAGGAAAGGTATCTTTCACGTGTCACGTTGAGCGTGGGAGGCATTACGCATGCTAGTACGGCTGCTGTTTTACTGAGCTGCTGCTGTGCTTTGGCACATGTGAGTTCAGTGTTCAGAAAATAATGACAAGAAACATCTTACTGGCCAATTAATATGTTCCTGTCCTGTATGGCATTTGCCTCTAGAAAGCACCATAGAAACCAGATACCATACATGCAACATTATTGTGAGAGAGATTAAAATGATGCTGGGGAAAAAAAATACATTATTTTATGATAGTGTGTCTTTTATGTATTCTTATGGGTTTGATTTTCATTAATTGAGAAGCTTCATACAATTAAAAAGCTCTTTGAGACTTAAGAAAACAAAGGGCAATTTAGAAACTTGTGCTTTTGCCAGGTCTCTGCATATTGCTGCTTTGTGATGGTGTTAAAGTACTTTCAAAACAGCTAGCTAAGCTGTACCTATTTCCTGCTTCTGAGCAAATTTTTTGGTGAAACAAGTACTACTAAACCAGATATTTGTTTCTTAAAGATACATTCCTGATCAAATGTGATTGAGGCATAGGAAAAGATAGTCTGGATTCTATCCTTCCAACAAAAAAAGGCTTCCAGGAAAGGATATTAGATCCTGTTTGTTGGCAGAGAGCCCAAGGCTGTAGTTTCAGCTATAGGTAGGGTTACACTGAAGCAGTGTTGCTGCCCTCTCATGTGCACTAAAAAGCCAGTATGGCTCCATACCTGTGGTCAAGTATGTCTGTCAGCCTGGTATGACCCATTCAATTCCCTTAATCTTTTGTCTGTGAATTTGAGCGAAGGTGGCACTAGAAATACTGGTTGCCTGCTCTCTGGGTGAGTTCTGCATCAGGTAAGTAGTGAGGTCCTGACAGTGCAGGAAAGTGAAGTTTTCATGTGCCTTTGCCAACTCTTGATAATTTAGCACAGTTGAATCCATTGTACCCTCACACAAAGAGGTTCTGAATCTAAACAGCAATGTTAGTCATCTTTTTTTTCAGCTCCTATAACATTGCCATGGATTTTATGACTTATTTGTTTTACTAAAACATGTGAATAAATAACTATTATATCCAATGCAAATGACTCAATCAGAGAGCAACATTTTCTCTGCTAGTATTTCATCAGATTTCTAATGAGAGCTGTGTGCATAAAAGATGGCTTTCTGTAACACCTCCCTGCAGGAGGCAGAAGAGGAAGGACTGAATTTCAGATGCAGTGATTAACCACAGCAGAGTACACCAAAAAATCATACCCTGCCAAACACTGATGCAAGATTTGCATGAAATTGCAGTTGGCACGGTAGTCAGAACCTGATGGTAGGAAATTTGATAGCTGAAAGTCTGAGAAGGGGAATACGAAGATGAGTTTATTTTGTTATTGTAAACCTACCAGAAGGCTATTTGTTTTCCTTTCACCTGTGCCCTCCTGCACGTGCACACACGTGTGACAGTAAGATAAAATGTGTTTTGCAGTTCATGGACTAGCGTGCCATGCTGTGCTGAACACCACAACTCCTTTCCTGTTACCTTACAGACTTACTGAAAGCCTTTCCAGCCCTGTTAACTAGTGAGTGAAATGACTAACACATACCTGGCTCATTTATGCTCTAAGGAGTTCGGTGTGCCCAGCCTGGGCAAAGCTAGAAATGCCTGTTCAGACACCTAAGGGTAAATGCTAAAAATAGAGGTAAATGTTCTCGGAGCCAGAGTGCTCTAAGGAGCAGTGACTGTTGAGGGCCACTTTCTCCTTGCAACATGGGGCACATTTGACGTTGCTTGGTGGGGCCAAACCCTGAACATACGTTTTGTTTTGTCCTCCAAGGTGCCTGCTGCATCTGCTCTTGGCATTATGTGCCATCACCATCCCGAATTCATCAAAACCCTTGCTGAGGAGAAAGTCAGAAACTAGTATCATAGTAGGTAGGACTTCAGTGATGAGCCCTTTTAATTTTGCCCTAAGGTTTGTAAACTTGGATTGCCTACTTTAACTCTCCTTAAGGCTGACTCTAACACATTTATGCAAGTCGAGGGGTCTTAATTCAGTATATAGTTCCTCTGGGTCAGAGATTGTTTCAGTAAGCTTACTGTACATGGTATTACTGATTATTTATTGTGGCAAGGTTCATCCCCATGAAGGTGTTTATGGGAATCATAGCAGGCTAGCTGCCTGCAACCATGAAATGGGAACCTCAGCGCCTGTTGTCGCTTGCTCTATATCCTGTGTTAAAGGCTGCTGAGAGTTCAGGGTGCATCAGGCAGGACTGTGGCTTTGCTTGTGCATGTGCCTGCTCACCAACAGGCTGGATCTGAGTGTGCGTGTTTATTGTGTTGCCATCAATGAACAGAGGTCTGATTTTGTGTCTGTAGTGCAGCGTTATTCTGGTGCAGTTCTAGGGAATCCAGTTCTTAATGCTAAAATAATAACAGCAGTAACAGGGTTTCGCTGGAAACCCTCAGTAATTTGTTGACAGTTAAAATTTTCAGTGGAAGACATTCAACCATCTCTACCATATGACATATGGTTCACAGACTCTCTAAGAGTGCTAAATATGCTTCCATGCCATACCATACAGACATAGTAGGTAAGAAAAAAGGTGACTCAAACTCTATCAGCTTTCCTAACCAATTCAAACAATTATGTCTTGGGGCTTTGCTCTGCTTACATAAAGTGTCCTCTTTCCTTTTATTCCTTGGTACGTGCATGCAGTAAATGACATCTCACAGTCTTGGCTGTCCTGTTACTGTACAGAGAAGAGGGATGCATTATCTTGCTAGCAGGCAGTCTGGAGGCTTCAGAGGGAGCAGGTTCCCTGATCCATTGGTCACTCTCAGGGGTTTACACTTCATCTGTCAGGGGTTTACACCTGTTCATCTTCAGAGTTTAATAGGAAGTGTTCATAACTGGACAAATTTAGTGGATCTGAGTTTTACTCTGAGTTGTATAACAGGCAAAATAAAGTTAAGGGCTTATCTAAAGGTTTTGCTCTGGAAGAGAGAGGATTCATTGGAAAAGCCTGTTTATGTAATTTAGGCTTCCAGGATTAACTTCCCTGTAAATACAGTGTAAATACAGAGTGATGAGAAAGCTCTCCAGCTCAGAAGTGGCTACTTTCCAAGCCCATGGGCCATGATGTGGAGTGCCAGTACTCCATCCTTCATCTCTGGCTCAATCCTCCCAGAGCGTGAGAGGTCAAAAAGGAGAAGCCCAGTTGCAAGTGAGCTGGGTTTTGACGGGTGGACATGGGGACTGGGATTTCATGCCTGCCATGCAGGCACCCTGTGCTATCTGAGGTACTAATGAGCTTGCCTGGGGGCTTCCCGGTTTCTTCTCCAGAAGGGCACAGAGGTCTTGCACCATCTGTCAGCTCTATTGAGATGTCTCAGATACACCCCAAAATCTAAAATGTTAGTTGACTATATTTCTGCAACAGTATCCCACCCAGAGTGTGTAAGGTGCTTTCTGGAGTTTGAAAGGGAGTTCACATGTCCTTGCGTACACAGAGCCATGAGAAATGAGCAATTTACTGGATATGCACTTGAACTTAGACAATGTCAGCACTGTATTTTCTTTACGCACAAATGCAAACTCACTGCACGTGCACATACTGAAATGCCCTGTTAAGGCAAGCACATAATGAATGTAGACTTGCCACAGGTGAAGTTAATTTTGACACTTAAAAGCTCTTTGCAACAATAAAATACTTGCAAAACCAACAAAATACTTTCAGTAAAATATTTATAATAAAATACTTTATAACAATAAAATACTTTCAAATAAAAATGAATGCACCACTTTACCTCCACAGCTGAGAAAATTCTGACTTTCAAAATCTAGCTATTATTTTTTCTCTTTTTTTTTTCTTCTATGGTAATGCAAATTTGCAATGTGTGTTTCTTAGTGGTAGAAAAAATGATGTATCTTTTTGAGCCCAACTGAATGAGAAGACTCCTTTGCAGAGTGGCCGAATGCTGGTAGTAGGAATGGAGTTATGGAGGTCCTTATAACCCATAATTACCTCTAAAATCACTTTTGTTCTTCTTAGACTGGTTTCATCAAATCTGAATGTCACAAAATCCAACACAGTAGTTTTGGGAAGAATGATGGGAGAAAACAGCTGTCAGCAGTGTTTTGTGCTGTAAGTTAACGAATACGCAAAATCTTAAGAAACTTCATCAGGGCAGGCAAAACATTATTAACTTAAAATAGATTATAATTAAAAAATCTGCAGGGTACCTTGCCCAGGGATCAGATCAGTACCCAGATACTGTGCATGAACAATAAATGTCAAATGAATGGTTTCCTTTGAAGCAAAGCTGAGAAACTTTCTCTGTGAGATCTTACGGGAGTTTCTCTTGTATAGTCTGCATCACTCACCAACACTTTTCCTCTTCCCTTTTAATGACAACAAAAGAAAAGCTGACAGAATAACTTCATAAATGCAGTGTGATATTTTCCTCCCAGTATGTGACGTATCTGACTGGGGTAATAAACCCTACCTGCCTTTACATTGCAGCTTACCAGAGCCCCCTGCCAGGATGAAAATGCATTGGTCATGCTGTGCCAGTGACGCTATGCAACAGTGGCTTATTTTTGTGTGCATACAGGAAAAACATAAAAACTACAAAATGCAAAATTAAGTGGGAATTCATTTAAGATGATAAAAGTTAAATGTATATCAGCAGGGTAATCTCAATAGAATAAGCCTTGCTGCCACACCTCAGAGGCCCTGTGTTCCCCAGAGACTACAGTAGGTAATGCTTCAATTACATGTCCTAGCCCAAGTGTTGGTGCAGCTTGTTTTGTTCCGTTTGGTGTGCGTGCTTATGACAACCTTTATCTTTCTCCAGACCTTTCTGTCACTGTCACATGCAGATCTCTGTTCCCTTCATTCCTGACAGAGTACACAGAAGAAAAGAGCTGAAAATGAGTCCTGCTTTAGTTTAGATTTGTCTTCTAGTGGCTAGAAATAGGATTGTTGATATCAATTTAGGATTAAGAGACTCCTGAAGAAAATGGCCATCCTGCCCTGTAAAACTCAGTGCTGGTTATGAATATGAAAATGATTTAGTACAAAAGTACATTGGTTTTTATAAGGAAGGGTGATCAACACTGCAGAGTGGGGATTCATTACACTTTTGTAGAAAGAGACAAACAGTACACTATCAGTATAACAAACAAGGGAAAATAGATACTTTTCTCTGTTAGTTGCATTCAATTACAGAATGTCATCTGTCATGCCTTCAAATACGAATAGTGTATGAAGTATTTCACCCCCATTTATATCTGGGTAAGTGGATTGGTTCAGCTGATTTAACCTGCTGAACTTCTCATTTTAAGTTTATGAGAAAGCAGGGGCTCAAGCTTTGTGGAAGAATGTCCACAGCCTATGACCCATCCTCAAGCATACCTGCTCTCTCTTATCCTGTGGCAAAACAATTTGTGTTGACAGCAGGAGTGAGTTGGTGTTTAAGGCTTGGGTACAGAATTATAATGACCATTTAATTTCCAGCAGTGTGCTTGGCTTTCCAAGGGATCAAAATCTCCAATTTCAGTGAAGAACACAAAGAAGTCTGAAGTGACTACCCTTTGCTAATCAAGCCATTTGTTCCACTTCCAAATGCTGCTAATGTTCTGCCATCCTAATGGCATTGCTTCTTAGCCACCTGTTAGAAGAGCCAGGAATATACACAGCATTTTCCTTCGGTGCAACCACTATCAATGGGCCCCATTATTCCAAAAGGGATGCATTTCTGCTGTATCAGCTACCGTACAAATAAATGCCAAGCAGTGTTGCAGAGGCACAGCTGGGTGATTATTTCCTTAGCACACAACCAATATTAACATTTTCATAATTGTTTTCTTCTTCTCACAACTGTCTTGGTGTTATGAACAGGTATTTCATATTTTCTTTTAAAACAGGTGAAAATGGGACAGTTGGACAAAAGCAGGTAGCTAACTAATCATCGTGGATTTTTAACTCAAAATAATGTTACACATTATTGATGTGAAAATGACAGCATAAAGGATTTTTTTTTTTTTAATACATGGGTGGGTATCAAAGTAAAGAATATTTCCAAAGGGTTACCAGCTCTTCTGTCCCTAGGAAGAAATGTCCACGCTCTCAGGTGCATCCAGGCTTTGCCGAACAGAGGGGTGACTGCACCTTTCCCGTGCCAGAGGAACACTGAGAATTTCTCAGCCATTTGCAGGATGCTCCATAATGATCATCACATTAGAAAAGAAGGGAAGAAATTCAGACTGGAGGAGGGGCAAAAAGAAGAAGAAAAGCACACCCGGCTTCACTGCCGCAGGATCTAAGCCTGACTTGCCACATGCATTTCCACCAGCAGGGCCTGACTTGACTTGGTACCATGGCACTGGGAGCAACCTTGGCCCCATGTTCTATAATGTTTAAGGAATTTTTAGTCCCTAAATTAAATGTTGAAGAAATACTTAGTTTTCTCCCTCATAGTAAAGCAGTGGATAAGTAGATATTGTTGGTTCTCAGCTGCATGTAGAAAATATAGATTTTATATATATAATCTTTTATTCATCGCAAGCAATTAAAAAATGCAGGTGATGAGTCCTCTTTAAATGGTTAGTGTAAAAGAAAGATACTGATATCTTTGGTGCAAGGAAATACAAGAGGATATGGGAGGCCAGGTGCTATGGGAGTCTAATGTCAGTTTTTGAGATGCTGTGAATATAAAAGGTATATTGCTATTAGGGGGTAGAGCAAGTGCAGGGAGACAGAAGGCAACATGTAACATGCATGCATTTGAACGTTCATTGGCTTGTAATTCCTCTGAACAGTTGCATTCTGGAACTTATTGTAACATATAATACGTCCCAGAAAAGAAGCAAGCAGGTTTTTATCATTTACACTACCTCCCAAATTTGAAACCTCCAGAGGAACAGGTGGCAGGGAGATACGTCCAGATCGTTGCCACGACCACTACAGTTGCCTTGATTCGATTTCAGCTGAGAGAAGCCGTTCTCCTTCTGTGCCACGGTCTGAAGCGTTGCTGCTGAATCCGGTGCACCGGGGCATGACCGCAGGGCGTGAGCGAGAGGGAGTTTTTCTCACTCAGCCTTGCTGCTCTGCAGCCGCCAGCCGGGGTGGCTGCTGCCACGGTGGGATCTGCGGCAGGAGGGGAGCTCTGTCTGCAGTGGCCAGTACGTAATCCCAATGCAAAGCCCAGGAACCGCCTAGGAGCCACCAGGGTCCTCTCCTTTGGCCTGGGGATTTGCAAGGTGCGCTGGGGCTCTGCCATGCCTGCCCCCCCGCCAAGGCTCCTTGTGATGTTGGCTGAGGGGGGGGGACACGATGCTCTCTTCTAGTGCTGGTGTGCTTAAATTAGCCCCGCTGCTGACTTCTGCGGGGACTCATTACCTTATGAACAACACATGGCTGGTTCATGCTGGTGTTTGATATGGGAACTATGCTACTGTCTTTAATTAGCAAAATAAAGCAAGTCATGGTGTATTTTTGTTCTTAGCATGTTACGAAATATTTGATTTTATGAGATTAAACAGGGGAATGATGCAAAACACACATTTCTCATTAAGATACTGTTACATTAGATAATGAATTACTTTTGTTTAAATGAGTTAGTTAGCTATATTTCACCTGCCTTTTCATGCTTGTTTAGTGTCTTTATCCCTGTATAAAATTTGCTGCACATATGCAGTGTTTTCACTGAAATGTAGGATAAGCCCTAGACTCCTGCGGCTTTTAAAGAAGCATTAGGAAAGATAAAAATAACAGCTCCTAGTGGTCACACAGAAATATCCTGCTACTGTCAGCCCTCGCCCCGATTTTCCTTTAAGGGGGCTTTGCTGCCCATAGGATTTATTTGTAATGAACTATCAGGGCTAGATTTCACTTGTCTATGAAGATACCTAAATGAGGACCTGATTTTAATAATTTTGATGAAGATGGAAATGCATTTCTTCCTTCTGATCAGCTTGGAGTCTGTTGTCAAAGCGACAGCAGCTATTTCTGAAAGGATTTCGCTGGGTATCACCTGCATGACAAGTGATACCTCATCTCAGACCATTTACTCTGGCAAGAAGGGAGCAGTTTGTGTTGGCCAGAAATGTGGATATGGATGAGGCAGATACAGAGCTTTGCCAAACTGGGATGAGGTCAGTGGTGCGTGCCACGCTCTGTGCCAGCCTTATGCGCTGTCACACCAGCTCAGGTGCTGTTGGCTGCTTCCCTGCTCATGGCATGGGGGGAGCACCGATGGTTTGGTGGCTGTCACTCAATAAGACTGTGCTTTTATCGCTAGCCTGGCCGTGGGGTGAGGAATAACTTCAAAAATTCCTTGTACAGTGGTGACAGTGCTCGTCCATTTCAGTTGTGCCAAGTCACGGGGAATACAAACCTGACAGGGTGATGGCATTTCCCTTCTGGCCCTGAATGAAGACGAGCCTCTTGCCTTGTTAGCTGCATGGCTCCCCCAGCAAATGGTGAGATAGGCACGGAAAATGTCATTTGCACAGTCATGTTCTGCGTATGGAGTGCAGGCACCATCTCCATTTTTACGAGACTGCTCTGCCGTGCGCCGTTTCCTCCGTGGAGAAGGCAAGATGATCAGCAGGGCAGCTTTTGGAGTCATGTGCACTAGGTCAACAGCTCTCCAGGGCTTCTACAAACACAGCCATCTGGGCACACTGCCATTCCTGTTTGGCCTCCCGAGCAAAGCTTTCTGGCTTCCTGCGGGATACAGGGGGTCAGATTGCTATGAGTGCTTGTGTAACTCCAGGAAAGCACCTGAATTAAGCACACATGCTGTTTTAATTGCTTTGAAATCACCTGACATCTTCCTCCAGTCTCTTCATGCACAAACTTTTTCTCTAATAATCGGTGATGTTAAGTGAGGAAAGCAAGTGGTTACCGACCTGCCCATTAGCGGTGAGCCTGGAGTTGTTCCCACTGAAGTTCACAGTCCAAGTGCTTGCACTGATTTCCATGGGAGCATTGAGACCCTTCTGTCTCACCCCCGTGAGCAGCACCAGGAAACAATTGTTACTGTTATCCTAACTTCCTTTTAGCCTTGACCCTTTGAGCCTTAAAAAAAAAAGAGAGAAAAAAAAGGAAAAAGGGTAGTAGAAATATTTAGACTCCAAAGGTGAAGGCAAAATTGTTTTTGCACGCTGGTGAAAAGGAGTGTTCATTGGGGATAAAGAGCCAGAAAGCACTCAGAGGAGGTTATCAAAGAGAGTGGCTTGGGGAAACTCACCTGCTACGTTTGATGTTGCTTGTCAAACACGCAACGGCCCGTTTGAAGTGGCAGGAAGCGGGGAAAAGCGTGGTGTGACTGGCAGGGGCTGCAACCCGACGCCTGCAGACCTGCAGGTACAGGGACCAGCAGCTGCCTGCTGAGCCCCATCCAGGCTTCCCATCTGGTCAGAAATTGCCACTGAAGCCTCCGCATAAAAGGCTGCTCGGGAATTTATGGCTTGGGGGGGGGAATCCCGGAGAGGTTTTATTTCTGATTCAAAGCACCAGGGGGTGCTGAAAAAAATCTGGGTAGGGTTGAAGAAAAGAAAGGGCTGTTGGGGGAAATCTCCGACCTGACAAACACTGTCTCTGGCTATATGTGCATTTAGGGAAGGCAAAACCCCAAACAGGTTTGTCGCCCTCATATCTGCAAGGACTTCTTCCCAACAGGTGATAGAAAAGGCCCCTCTGAAATGTAAACGTGACACAGCTACTAGCTGACATCTGCTGCAGTAAACAAGGGTCGTATTTGAAGTGTGTGCACGCAGTAATTTGAAATCAAAACTTTGGCAGCTTGGGGCCTACACAGTTGTGATTGATTTGACTCTAGGTCATGAAATTTGGGGTATAGGGTTTCTTTTCCTAATGCCATGCCTAAAAGCACTGCTGATGTGCTGTGCAGAGGAGTATGAACCAAACCTGAAGGCTCTGATTCTGCAGATGTGCATTCATTTATATTAAGTTTGTAAGAAGAGACAGGCACTTGCATGAGATTATATAATGTGGTATATGTGGCTGACTGCTTTACATTATTAACTGCAGATAATTTAGAGTCATGCAACTATTTCTTAATAACTCCTTGCAAGCGGAAGCAGTGGTATTTTTAGTTTTTGATAAAAACAAGTGAGGACTAATTATTTCCTTTTTTTTTTTTTTTTTTAAATATTCATGAGTACTTGCTTAACCCTTGCGGAAGGTTTCTTTCCAGTTTCTTTTCTTTTGAATGGGGATTTCCTTGTTCTTGCCATTATGTACTAAATTTTCAAAACAAACTCTGAGAATAAAAGCTAATCTATGGAATTGTAAGGGACAAATCTGCAAGGAGAAGACAAAGATATACTCACTCCTGTTCATGACATCTAAAGTCAGACTAGGACCCACATTTTTAAAAGTGTTCAAACATCTAACTGAGCTACCAATTTGGGAAGGGCAGCTTTTACAAAATTATACAAAATTCTTTGATCAACTCTAAGTGACTGATCTTTGTAGTTGGAAGTTACTGCCAATAAATGTTCATCTTAAAAAGATTTCTAGAGCTGATTTATCTTGTAAAGATGAAAAATAGCTGATGGTTTAGCCCTTAAAACGAAAAGAAATTTTTCAAAATACAATTTCAGATAGAGTTGCAAAGGGATTATTTATGCAATAATTGAAATTAGTTAGGAGTGTGTGCTTGCATTGCTACTGTAAGTTTTCTATGGCAGGGAAGAATATTATCATGTTTCTTATTATTAAACTAGATAGTTGGCCCCGCTATACTAATGCCCTTCCTCTGCCTGAGACCTCTGTGGTCATCTGCTGTAAGCCAATGTGTGAGTCCAGGAATTATTACAGGACATGTACTCAAGGTATTAGCCCTGGGCTAAGAAGCCTGTCAGAGTTTTTGCATGATTAAATGCTCCTTTAATTTTCTGTCTTTTAACAACAGGCATATTTCTGTGCAATCCATTTGTAAGAGCAGGGCTTGTGCCTTTGACACGTGTGAAATTTGCAGCTGTCAAAATCTTTCTTGTGGAGTTGCAACTTGGGAAAAAGCATAATACTGGATTTTCTGTCAAAAGCTTGGGAATTTTGCTCTGAAGTGCAAGTCTGAGTAGTAGGAGCATTTTCTTAGCTTACAGTGTTTGAAATGCCTGTATATGCATTCTCTTTTGCCTGCAAGATACCTGTGTTCTGTGACATTGATTTCACTGGTGATTCCCTTACTCTGATGGTCAGAGAGACCTGCAGGAACATGTTAGATGCGTGCGTCTAAACTAACACCCCCGCACTGGCTCGTGGCTTGTTATGCTGCAAGCTTGGGAATGTCTGCCCTGGTCCCTGGGGGTGCCCCGGACTTGGAGCTGCAGTGAGATGGGGGAGAGCACTGAGTTCACAACATTGCTCCTGGGATGCGCAGTTGCTAGCTGAGTTTTTGGCATGGTAATGTAATCCTGTATCTCTGCATACACATGTCTGTGCACTCTCTGCGCGTGATGGTCATAGGCATGTGATGAACTGCAGCTCCGTGTAGTAAACTGCACTGACTGCTGCTGAATGCTTTTTTGAACTGGGACTATGCCATATGCTGTGGCTTTGTAAAAGTAAATTTTCCTCTCTGCAGTGAGACAGATGACTACAGAATTATAGTATTTGTTTTTCTTTGATGTGGAATACTAATTTTTGTGTCAAGTAAGCATACGGTTTTAAGCACTTAAAATATAAATAGGTTGTTTTCAGGCATAGAACCCCCTGGGTCGTAAAGCATCATTTACAGACCACTGACTTCACTTTGTGATCAGATGATGTTTGCCCAAAAGGTTTTCTATTCACTAAGCACTGTGATCTGCAGCCAGATAGCTTTATTTCTTACATTTGAATGTTTGAAGGAGTGTGATGATTTCAGCTAGTGTTCAAGTGACGTTTCTTCACGCCTCATATTTGCATGTGCATTGCTGGTACGCTGTGAATAGGAGCCGTGAAGGAACGGGGTGACAGTGGGACAGGGTGACAGCATGCCCTTCAGAGGGGAGGGCACTGGCAAATTGTCCAGGCCAGCTGGAGCAGCACTCTCTGTACCCGTCCCGGAGTTCACTTTCAGAAGCAGCAGGCTTTAGAGAATAAACAAGCTCAAATCAAAATTGGGTTTCACTTATTTCTGCAACCTGCAGTGAGATTTCATTCTCTACATGTGTATTTTGCTGAGTGGCAAGCGTTCCCCATGGCTATGTGCCGCAGAGGGACAAGGAGGTGGATTGCCTGCCCCCCCCCCCCCCCCCCTTGGCACTGCACCACGGGTGGGTGCATGGCAGGGAAGTTTCTGGGACATCCCATCAGTCTCAAGTGCGACGCTGGGACCTGGATCCAGGGTTTCATTACTAAGGCACAACATCTGGGCAAATTTTAATAGCCCCACTCCTAAAGGAAAGCTATTGTCACAGTAATGTGCAAGTGTTTTGACTGGTACTTGCAGAATTCTGAGTGCAAACTTCATCCTCAGAAAGCGAGACGGCATGCATCTTTTCTGCAAACTGTTATGTCTAGTTCTAGACAGTTTGAGGTGTTTGTTTGCACTTGAAATGCAGAGAAAGAGTATTGTCCTGCTGCTCTGTGCAGTAGGTAGAAACATATCAGATAATAGGTTTTGTTGAATGTAATTTCTGAAGCCACGTAATAAACAAACAGCAAAATTATAAAAGTGCCAACAAGCTTCAAGTGTAGAATTAAACTGACACTGTCAAAAAGTAACAGCTCTCTAAACTGATATGAATCCTAATGTGCGGGACTTACGGTTGTAGTAACAGAAGATAATGCATCAATTTTTGCATGTAAAACCTTTTGTCATGAGAAATGTGTAGTCAGTGTAAGTATGGCAGAGTGTGTTTAGTATTACCATTGCCAAACAGAAAGGTGATGCTGCCCCTGATTTGAGGGGTTGTTTTTCAGGGTTATTGCAAAGGAATCAACTTATCCAGCAATGAAATGCAGTACTTTTGAGGACAAAAGATGACCACCATGACCGCTAAAGGGAACATGGCAGAGGTCCCTCATGCAGCAGCCACTATCCTGCCTCTGAAAGAAAACCAGCCATTGTAGATCCTCGCAGCTGTGCTACACTCTATTTACCTCATTAGTTCCTGGTGCAATCTCAGCATCTGCATAGGCAGATATCTTTCCAGGATCAGGGTCTTGAGCACAAAATGAAGTTTTCTGCATGCAGTTGACTCTGCAGAGACAACACCAGTCAGATGATGGGGTGGTTTCCAAACTGGCATCTGGCCAGGTCACTGGAGTTAATAAACTTACTTTGGCTGGAGAAGAAAAAAGTGCTACAGGAACCCTTAAAGGAAGTTTTCATTCATCAATTGTCTAAATTCCCCTGCTGCTGCGTGACACCAGATGGTAGTGCTGAGGACAAGCCTGCCACGTGTTACCCGTACGCCACGGCCAGTCTGGCCAGTGTCTGTCTTCCAGGGAGAAGTTGCCCCTTCACTCCATTCCTGAGGCACCTGTCAAAGCCGTTGAATGCTTTGGTTCACCAGCGGAATTTCTGAGGTGTGGGCTTGCAGTTCCCATTCAGTTTCCAGGGATGCTGGACCACCTGCCTCCTGGGAATGGCCAGCTACTGTACCTGGCACTTTAAGAGATGCCATTTTCTACCCTTCTGAGGGGGTATTGGCCATTGCTTCAGTGTTCAGGGAAAAGGAGCAGTTATTTAGACAAACTGACGTATTGCAGGGCCTTGATATTTTGCTCAGCCTGTCAATTTTTCTATAGTCCGAAGAGGAATGGCTACAAACCAAGTGGCCTTTGTTTAAGATTATTCAGAAAATGAATGCATGAGAACTAAATATAACTAGCAAAAGGACATGAAAGTAGTTATCTAGTAAAACACGATTCGTGGTGCTTGAGTGAGTCATTATAAATAGGTCCTCTTGTAAATCTGAACAAGATGACAAAAAATCAATTTACTTCTTTTTGATTTAAGAATAATCTCACAAATCTCACCCGCTCTTGACAACACTGATTTTTCTCATGATGTCCACTGTTACGTTTGAGCTAGATGGTAAATTTTAGCACATATGCAGACCAGTACTAATAAAAAATAGAAATGGCAGGCAGGTTTTTTTTGAAGTATGAAAAAACACAAATTGGAATAATTTGATGTTTTCTCATTATTAGCCAAAACCCCACCACTTTTTATACTGAAGAAAAATGACTGTATGAATATATTCCTTGAAGTCTTACCACAGCATATGAATTTGCAATTTCTGTTCCTGCAACTTTTATTTCCCCATTTGTGGGGAGGTAGGAGATCTCAATTTGCTTGTTTTCAGAAGTGCACCAGAGCCATTCTCAGGCTGTGTTTGATGTCTGTTTGTCTACCACTCTCCTAAGAAAGCACAATCCACTTCAACTGGACTGAGGTTTGCAAATGAGAACCCACTTTGCAGCATCAGGCCTGTTTCCAATTGACTAATGCTTTAAAGACACAGTCAGTCAGAAGGCACAGCTTTAAAGCCCCTAACCACATCAGAAGGAGAGGAAATACATGTACACAGGCTCTAGCGCTTATGTGTGATACACAGACTTGTGACAGTGTCACTTAGCTTCAATTTTACACTCTGGTTCACTAGTGTATCCCGCAAATACATGGGAAATATAACTTTGAGAACTGCAGTCTCATAGACACCTCACTTTTGCAGCTTTTAGTGACCAACAGGGCCATGGCCCTGCCAAAGGGGTACCGCTCCAATCTCTGCTGGTGTTGTTGACACCCATAGCTCAATGCCTTTGAAGGCAAAGGTGTTTGTTGTAGTGTTGGTGTAAAACATAGCCAAATTTGGGTCAGTAGGCATGTATAACGAACAAAGGTGTCATGAGGCTAATTTGGCTATCTTAGACTAATATGTTTTTGGAACTACCCTGAAGTTAATGGGGACATTTTTGCATGGTGAGATGCTGAAAATGCCTTTTGTGTGGTGTGGGTTGTAGGGTGAGTGGGAGCTGATGTGGGAAGGATAAGAATCAATTCACTGAAGTACAGTGGGGTATAGGTTATAGCATCATTATCTATATTCTATGTCTGAGAACTCCTTGATGTGAAAGATAGACAAAGCACCCAAAGGGACATCTCTTTTAGATGTCATTGCAATTGAGAGGGAGGAACTACTGGAGACCAGGAACACGCCAGCATTTCGGGTGAGAATGATCGGCAAAAGACTGACTTATGGGAGAGGTAGAACAAGAAGGCAAAATCAACAGACTTTTAGAAAGCCAGATGATAACGAGCTGGGAATATATACAGAAAAGATCCCATAGGAAATGTGTTTAAAGGGGAAAAAAGAAATATTCAGGAAAGCTGGTAGTCCTGTAAGGGAAATACGTTGAACGTGCAGGTTCAACCTAAGCCAGTGTGGGAGGTTGGAAAGTGAGGCAAGTAGATCATCTAAATCTTTACTATAAAAGGGGAGATACAGGAGGTGCAAACTTGTTCAGGCTACTAAGAATGGGTATGAGGGAAAAGCATGAAGACGTGAGGATGAATTAAAGATGGTCAAGCTGTGGACCGAGATAGGAGAGAGTACTTAGCAGCCTTCTGTAAGGGCAATGCTGGTAAGAGGCAGAGTGAGAGAAGCTGTAGTCGGTCACTGGGTGGGAAGCAAAAGCTAGATGGTGCTGAGAAAGCCGAAATGTTTGATGCTTGTTGTGGTTCACTCTTTACCAGAAAGGCCAGCTGACTCAGCAGTAAAGAATTAAGAGCCGAGGACAGACTAAAAAAGAGAATATTTAGCTAAAGCAGAGATTTCCAGTTTGTCTGGACCTGACCTGAACCTGGAGGACTGGCTGAGGCCAGCACAGAACCGTCACCTTCGGGAATATCTCCTGTCCTTGCCCCAGGAAGGCAGGGAACTTTACTGGTAACGATAGTGCATAGCTTTAAAAAAGAGAAAGAGGAGGAGACTGACATTATTGGCTCTGACTATAATTTCAGTTCCCAGAAAAGTACTGGAACAAATACTCGGACTGTTTGAAAATACCAAGAAGATAAATACGGGGATGAGTAACAGCCAAAATGAATTTGCTCAGGACAAACGATTTCAAATCTGTCTAATTTCCTGCCCTGACAGCATGACAGGCCTTGTGCAGAGCAGTTGGCTTTCTCGATCTTAGTAGGACTGCTTGACACCCAGGTGACATCCCGACAGACAAGGTGAGGGTACAGAATCAGGCAAAACTGCTCCAAAGTGAGTGCTCAGCTGATGGGAAACCAGGTTCAAAGCGTACTGATTAGCTGCTTTGTGTTGAGCCAGAAGGGTGTGATTTTCGCTGCAGCCCACCCTGCTTCGCGCTCTATTCAATATTTCTCTGAATTACTTGTAAAGTGGAGTAGAGAGTATGCTGGATATGTTCACGTGGCACTCCACTGAGAAGAGCCAGAGTTGCACCGAAGGACAAGATTAGAGCTTGACACGATCATGGCAAACTGGATACAGATTTGAAAAACAAGATGCAATTCAGTAAGGGCACTGCAGTCAGTGAGGATGTAGGAGTACTCACGTGGAATAAATCCAGGATGAGCAAAACCAAGGTTAAAAGCAATTCTGTGGGAAAGGTCCTAGCAATTATAGTAGATCACACACTGAAGACAAGTCAGCAATGTCATTCCGTTGTGTAAAAGGTAAACAACACAGGGAGATATCTGACCAGGTCTGTCATCTGCAAGACACATGACAGCTGTGTTCAACCTGCAGCTGGGGTGCTGTGTCCTGTTTGGACACTGGGCTTCCAGAAATAGATAACTATCTATACAAAATCCAAAGTAAAGCAATGAGAAGGATCAAAGGTCTAGAAAATATCACCTGTGAGGACAAGTTTAAAGAACTGCAGTGGCTTAGTCAAGAGGGAAAAAAAACTGAAGGAAAACCTGGTAACGATCTTCAAGCACATAGAAGGTAGCTTCAGAAAAGAAGGAATGAATCTGTTCTTCAGGCCTACTTTTGCTAGAAAATGAGCTAAAATTGTAGTAGGTACTTGAAAGCAGCAAGTACTAGGGAAGTCTTACTACCAGGAAAGTCTTACAACCAGTATGAGACAATTAGCTGTCTAGCATCTTGAGAGGGCTGAGGCATCACTCAGGATATTTAAGAATGTTACAAATATCTTTACCCCTGGAAGAAGAGAGATGGCCTGCAGGATCCCCTGGTATAGAATTAATACCTTTGAAACAAACGAAACAAAATTACGTACTGGAGATGACAGCTGTGGATTCACAGATCAATACACACACTTTCTGCATTATTGATGGCCCCCCTCACTGGCAACTTTTTTTGACATCCCTTGCAGTCCTTTTTCCTATGCTAAGAATTTTCCTACCCTATGGCTTCTAAGAAAAATAAAACAGATAAAGGCTTGTTCAGAGGTCTTTTATTTATCTATTTAATGGTCCTTCTCTCCCTGTTTGAGGACTATATGGATGCCACCCAAGTAAGAGAATTTGCACTCTGCAATCTCATCGGTGGTTTGCTTGAGGTTCCCTGCTAACTGCAGGGTACAGTAGAACAGAGTCTATGGCTTTATGTATACCTATAGAAACACATGGATAAGATAATATGTATAACAATGTGTGCTCAGAGCTGTGAATAGTAAATTTCCTCATTAATATGTTTTCAGTTAATCTAATCTTTAAGATGAAGCAGAAATTTCACTATACCTCTAGATACAGCTATTGATACTTATGTTGCCACGTTATCACTAAGTTTCAGCAAAAAACACACACAGGACAGGTGCCAAATTTGGGCTAACATCTTCTGAAAAATTGGTGTGTTTTTTCCCCAAGTCATCAAAATGCTGCAGGGTTTGCAGGTCTAGTGATGAAAAGACCTAAAGAAAAGCAGGGGTCAATCTTTCATAGGCTATCACAGCATTACTACTGAAACTAGACCAGTTGCTTATTCTATCTGATTTGTACAGTTTTGGCTCTGTCACTCATGAAGACTTGCAATGGGCTGAGACAACTGGATACATTTATTCTTTTTCTTTATTAGTGGACAAAATGTTGACACTGACTCAGCCTGTTTTCCAAGATGTGCTACACCTGCACTGGCTCCCCTCACCTCTGGCTCTTGCTGAGGAGCCTGGAGATGAGAGTGAGCAGGACTATGTTTACTTATGCTGAATTTAAGTAAAGCTTCTGTGTGTAAAAACAGCAAGTTCCGGTCTGTACCAAGTCTGACATTTGTCCTGCATCTCTCTCTTTTGTTAGGAAAAGCATAAAAAAGGCTCTATTACCCAGTAAGGAACTGCAGGTGTTTTCTCCCTGACTTTTACCCTCATCAGGGCTTGTACTTCCTTGTGAGCAGGCACGAGGGTGATTTCGCTCGAATGGCTCGAATTGCATAATGTGTTACACAGTCCTCGATTCAGCTGACAACTAGGGTAAGGTCACTGGCAGGCTCCCAGTAGGCTTGCTTAGAGGAAATCTTTGCTGTGCTAATACTCTTCCAAGCAGCTGCAGATTTAATTAGAAAATTTGCAAGGGAATTGTTACTTCTAGGGGAAAGAATAGCTAATTATTCCCATGAAGACTGTTGTCAAGTAGAGTTGTTTTGAAGATGCCTTTCCTGTCAACTCAATAAATGCATTTAATGTCTTGAAGATGTCTATAGTTTTAGTTACAAGCCATTGCATACCATGCAGTCATATGGATGCTTGGGGTAGGTGTGGCCTAATGCATGTATAAAGTTTCTGTTTTCATCTCAGGTGTAGTAATGAGATATGTATATTAGCTAAGTCAGATAATTTATCTTAGGTGCAATTGCAGCATGAGATGCAGCAAACTGAGGGCCAGTTTGGTCCAAGTTGTTATTCATTGAACAACCTCTCTGGTCAAAGCCTGTGAATTTTATCGGTTCAATTAATTGCTTTGAAATTCGTGGCCTTGCAGTTACAAGTAAAATGAGCAATATTTGGTCTAGGACACCCAGATCTTGTGTTTTTGAGATGGGTTTAAAACATGCAGCAAGTTTGCCTTTCCTGATTTTAACTTGTTATCAAGCCTGGTTCAATGCCCAGTGATGGAAAGAGGTTCATTTATGGTATTGGCTTATGACTAACAACCAAAAAATAAAAATGGGTATGCAGACAAAAACATGCACATTCTTAAAGAGAATTAATCTATACTGCAAGGACTTTTCATTAAGTACTTTGCTTTCATGATCTAGGGAGAGCCCTAACCCAATCTCCTTCCCATTCCAGGTCATTATAGTTCAGTTCTGAACAGACCATAGAAGGAGTCAGTCCTGCTGCAACATGGGGGCTGCAGCAGTGGGGTTAATCCTAAACCACTCTTATCTCCCCAACGTCCCTTCCTCAGATAAGTTTAAACTGAAAAACAAAGAATACAAGCCAAAGAATATGTAAGTAGGAGTGGAGGTTAATAGTCACGTATCCTTACTATCACAAAGCAGTTGCATACGCTGGCTTGCACAAGAGAGTTGTCCTGGTAAGTTTTAAGTTAACCTCAAAAGTTCCTTATGGGTGACTAAAAATGGAAATCTACTTTTTTTTGCTTTAGCTCTATTTACGGTTACCTTAGGTCATTTTGCTGAGCTGTTGCATGATGTGGGTGATGTAATTGGAATTGCATCAGGATCACATGAGCCTGGAGATGTAACAGCAGCACACACTGAAGGAGAGCAGGACTAGGCTGAGTCATGCTGTGCAATATCTTCTGCATGGGGATGGCAGGGCTGAGCATCAGCTCCAGGTCTGGCCCTCTTGCAGCTCCGAGTCATCCTCCCTAAACATTATCAAGGTCACACATACCCTTCCTAGCAGCTGGCCTGTCAGGGCTGAGACACGCAGTGTCTCATGAATCACCGGTGTTCAATCTACTCAAAAGTTAATTCCCTCCTGAGAGTTATGGGACTCTGAAAGAGCAGATGGCATGGTGGGAACTCCAGGCTTCCATGGTTAATCTGTTTACCTTTCAATGTTAGTTTGCATCATAGTTCTTGTAGGAGTTTGGGTAAGTCAAGGGAGAGAATTGAGAGCTTAAAGGACTTCAAGCTGGGGAAGGAATAGGCTAGATGCAGGTGAAAGGAGCAAATACGTGCCCTGAAAGAGATTTTTAAAGGGGAAAAAAGGAATTGTGAAATCTTCAGATGGAAGGAAAATCACAATTCCACAATTATTTTGGAAGTTATCCAGTGGAATATAACAATAAAGTTCAAAAAATCATCTGAAGTGTATTATCTTTGTTATTAACTATAAGAACAATAAGAACTATATTTTGCTATTTTATAGCTCTGAGAGGAAACATCAACACTTTACACACAACCTCAGACACACATTTACTAAGGCTGTTAAAGTGGTGGGCCGTGTCCCCATCAATACTGGCAGGTGCATAGGGAGGTGGTGGCCACGGTAAATCTGTGCAGCTGCCTCATTGTGTCTGGGTCGATCCCGGACGGGAAGGCTCAGTGTCCCTGCAAAGAGCTTACAACCTAAATTTCAACCCTAGCAACTGGGGGCAAATCATAAGGCAGGGATGGAGGGTGCAAGTTTCAGCAGTATATTCACAGACATCGTTCACCTGGGCAAGGTTAAGCCGTAGTGGCTTGGGAAGCCCTAAAATGATAGATAAATGATAAATAACATTTATAAATAGGAGAAGACTAAGTATTTTTGAAGCCATTAGTATCTTGCCAAGCTGGAAGAGGGAGAGCCAAGTGTGCTAAACTCGAAAAAGAGAAATGCTGACTTTTTTCACTAGAGAGGGCTCTTTTAGGAAAATGAAATTGCTTTCAAGGACAGATTTGTTCTGATGATCTGTGTGTTTAAAATGTTTATTTTAATTTTTTTGTTAAAGCTGAGAACATTTCAAAGCATATGGGGTTTAGACTTTATAAATGACATACTTTGAAACTTGTTAAGACATAATTGAATAGTGACAACCTTCAAAATAAAGCATGTTTTGTGAATTAAAAAAATAAGATAATTTTTAATCGCTCTATTTTGGTGTGTTTTCCACACTATCAGTTCATGAACTTTTCAAGAGTTTAACTTCTGCTTCTGCTCCTGGCCAGAGCTGAGGTTTCAGAATCTTGGTGCTATTGGCATGCAGTGGTGCTACTGGAAAATTTAGTTGTTCATGACTTTAATAGCGGTTAGGGCATGAAATTCTGTAAGAGGGAACAGGAGATTACACAATGCAACATTCTAGATTTCCGCTAAGGAAAGGGAACCCAAAGGGATAATCTGGAGATTCAAAGATGAAGAAAAAAAATATTTTATCAGTTTAGTTTTGGATGAACTGGAGAGAAAGCCTGAGTGTGAAGAGTACAAACTGGGGGGAGGGCTTGTCATAAGTAAGATCAACAGCAATGAGAATTGTAGCTAAGGTTTTTTGGGGTGCTTGATACTGAAGAATAAATTTTCCTATAAGCAAGTTGCTATCAGACTACAAGTTGTAGGAATTATTGCACATCCTTCTGAAGCTCTTGCTAATAGCTGCCAGCAAAAGGAGAAGCTGGAATGGATTATTTTTCTCTAGCAGGGCAAGTGTTGCATGTAAAGGATAGAGAAAGTACATAAACTAAAGCCAGTCTCACCCTGGACACTGCCTTTGAAATGGAGTAATTATTTTAGCAGCATGAAGAACAAGTGCTATGGTGGTAATTCAGCCTTTCAGTCTGGGCCTCCTGCAAAAGGAGCAGTCCTCCTTTTGCTTTTGGGTGGTCCTTAGCTGTGTGCTGCCTGACTGCATCGACTTTTTGTGATCAATCCATTAATCGCCGCATATGCTGTATGATGTTCACATCAGCTTGAGAAGAAGCACAGCTTTTTCCAGGAGGTGCTTTGGAGGGGAGTCACATTTCATGTGGGGTGCCCTGGTGCCAATATGCTTTGGTATGGAATGACATCAAACAAACAAGGGATTTCCTTGGAGTGTGTCCTGGAAACTTGAGGAGTTCTTGATGGCATCTGACATCCCAATTGCCTTGAAGTTAACATTTTGATGACATCTTGCCCGGCTGTACCTTTATACAATTATAAGCCATGGATTTTAAGCTGTCTGAAAGAGATTAAACTGTTTTCCAACCAGCTGCTGCAGTCTGATGCTTGGCATATGGGTAATGGATAGGGTTACCAATTTGGAAATGTGTGGAAAATTAGTAAATACCTTTTATGAAGAACAGTGTTGAAAGATCAGTGAAATTGCTCAGAAAGCTAGGAGACAATTGCTGTGTTCTGGCAACCATGAACATTTTTTCCAGAGGAACACTTGTTTATTGTTTTCTATTTCAGTTTCCTGTGCGTATACCACATATAAAAGCTCCTATTGTCACTGGCATTGGGGCGGGGGGGGGGGGGGGGCGGGCGGGGAAGCTGCTGCAGATGCGTAAGGCCAGACCTTCACCTTGTGTAACTGGTGAACTGTCTCTCAAACCAGCGGTGTGCCACCACTTCATGCGAGATGAAGGTCTGCCACATGGTCAAGAGCTATTGCTGCTCTCAGAAAGGTTATATGGTCAATGGGTGCATGCCGGTTGTTTAAAATATGGGTATGGCTCTCCCTTAGCTGGTATTATGGCATCTCCAGCACGTCTTTCCCAAAGCCGTTCCTGGTGCAGCTGTCGTGGTTGCAGGGTCTGGCACCCCTTTCCAGCAGATCCTTTGCCTGTGCTGGTGTTTTCTGGGGGTGGGAGGGGTGAGCTCTGCATGCTTTGGAATGCAGGATTGCCCTCCTCAAGGTGAGCTTGTGGGGCAGCTGCTGTGGCCAGTGGGATGCTGCTGCTGGGTGGGCTGGCACGGGAACTAGGGACGCCAGGCAGGATGCTGCCTCCTGCTCTGGCGCGGGCCCAGCCCTTCTCAGATGTTGTCTTGCAGTCTCTGTTGGTGTCTTCTGAAGGACTCACAATCCTGGTTCAAAAAACTCAGCTGAGTTTGGAAAAGTGCTGTTCTACTCCAAAACTGGGTCACTGACTGGTAAAATAAGAGCAAACTGAAAATAGTAGCGTTTTCAGAGGGGTGGTTTCTAATAAGGCTGTAAGTGGTCTATTATGCAAAGGTTTAGGAGAATTATCTATGCCTGTTGAGCAGCACAAGCAGGTCATAATTTGCAGCATGTTTAGGCTTTGTAAGTGACTATAATACTGAGCATGCTGTGATCCATTTAGGGAAAACATGATCTCCAATACCTGGTGGTAGTTCAGGTAGTTCAGCACTTCGATATGAGCAATATTTCTCTTTCCTTAATAAAACATGGGTTGGGATTTACAGCTTTTCCAAGGCTTCACCTCCCCACTCTATTTCCAAAATATTGTTTAAAGGTAACTGCCCACACAATGCCTGGAGAAGTTACAATGTTTTATTACCTTATAAGAGAGGAAGGAGATAAATATATGCTGGATGTCTGTTAGAAGACCCTCTAAACCAGAGCTTCATTCCTGTTTACTTCCCCAAGAGGTATCCTTCATTATGACCATATTTTCACTTGATGCTTCTTTGTGACCTCTTCATTTGCAGGCAGGTCTGAGTCAAAGCCTTGGAGCTGAGCATGTTTGAGATTTAGAAAATCCAAACTTAATCGGCTTGAATGAAACCATAAACTGGAGCAGTTGAAGCAATACTCCCAGTCTGCACTTCCTCCTTCCCAAAGACATTGGAAAGCTAACAAAGAAATTGCACAAAACGGAAGGAAACTGAAGACTGCCTTGTTGGAGGAGAATAAGTAGCGACATCTGCGGAGGTATTTAGTCCACACAGGTCTGCCTTGGTGATGATGCCTTGCGTGCTCTGGAAATGCAGGTTACAGTTCAGAGCCCTCAGGTGAGCCCATGCTGTGCGTGCCAGTGGGTAAAACATTCCTGCTGAAAGCACAGCATCCTGGACGCTCCCCCCATCCAGGGGCATGGGCTGCGGCTGCACCGCTGGGCTCGGGCTCCTGCCCGGTGGGGCGAGGTCTGGCAGTCCGCAGCCCAGAGCTGAAATGGTTGGCCATGCTCCTGATGGCTCACAGAAATTAAAAGCAGACCACAGCGGGATATCAATTTTAGGAATGTGGGAGTTGCCTCAGCAGTTACCAAATTTGTATCTTAGACACTGATTAAAAATATTCTTTGTGTAGGTTGAAATAATGACACCACACTGTACTGAATGGAAGGAGAGGGGGAAGAAGTAATTGGATTTATTTTCAATAGACATTGTTGAAAGGGACCCAACATGAATAGAGACGGTGTTTTCTTTTAACAGGTTCTTTAACAGTTTCACAGTTAAATTAAGCTAAACGTAGGTAATGAGGGTACTGCTTTTATATTTGTGGTGTATAAAATCTTGCAATTATTAACATTTAAAAATAGAAAATGGCATCAGAACATTGATATGGGCATGATGCTATTCGCTCTGGAATTTTGCCATTCACTTCAATGGGAACAGTTCCTTTAATGAAAGTAAAGATTTTAGAATAAGTACTTAATAAAAAATTCTGAAATATTAACTATTATAAATGTCCTATTGTTAAGATAGAGAGCTGCAGAAAAGGCCGGTGGTGCGTCAAAAGGACTCAATAGAGATCTGAAGTACAACAAATGAATAAAAGAGAAGGAAGAGTCTGTTGAAATGCAAGGGGACTCTGACATTTCCCTCCTAAGACAGACAGACACATAACACACTGAAATGACTTTTATCACTTCCTGTGTCTGAGAAGCCTATCTTTAAAACAAACTTTTCTGCAAACTCTTTACACCATTGTATTGTTGTTGGCTCTGATTCTCATTTCAACTGTAAATTAAGAGTAATTCTAGTGAGCTTCTTGTAAAGTGTATGTAGAAGTGAAATGAGGCTTGTGGTTTCTGCTGTTGCCAGATTTCCTTGACATTTATTAACTCTGTGGTGTTTTTTACCAAGGTCTTTAATTCATTACTATCTGAATTAATGGCAAAGGGTTACACATACTGATTCAATAGTGGTTAAGGGGCTCTGTGTTAGACCTTTTCCATATTGCCAATCTTTGCTGTACATCAGTGACTACCGTATGATAGTCAGACTCCTGCTAGTTTGCGTAAGAGCTGTCTGATAAGACAATGAAATATGGGAGAAACGCAGTGCTTCAGATTCTGTTTCTGTTGAAGTGACCGGATGGGAAGGCAGCTTTAATCTTTGTAGGTGCTGCCTGAGCTCTGGACAAGAAGGTTGCTGCAGGAAGATGCTTATTCCTCACGTACCCCTGCCCACAGCTTTGACCCTGGGCATACCCTGAGAGCACATAGGGCACAGCAATTTTCACCTGGCTGCCTCTGCATCATGTTCTGCTGTATGCAATCCATGACGTTAACTCATGCTATGACCACAAGTGGGAGGTGAATCTGCAATGTAAAAAAATTCTGCCAGCTCTCTCCTGAGTGTCTGAGACTGGATCTGTAACAGCACTTGCAGTCCAGACGTCACTCTGCTTGCGATGCACTAGCGGCAGCAGCTGCGTGAACTGATCCCTGGCGACTGAAGGTCTGAGCATCTGCACCAGTGGCAGATTGTCAGTAGCTAGGTTTTTAGTCTCTTCTTTAAAAATTACAATTATTATAGTTGTGTAGGTCTTAGGGAATGAATAAGGAAAATTGGGGAAGATGGTGCCTAATTAACTTGCCTTTTCAGAGGGAATGAATCTGCACAGATTCATTGACTGCACTGGAATTGTTCGTTCCTCTGCAGCAGCTGAGGGAAATAACACGGTCATACGAATCAGCTGCAGCTGAACTAAAATTGAAAAATAAATCCCTGCTGTATCACAAGCTTCAGTCTGCAAGAGCCAACCAACCTTTGCAGTGCAGCTAATCTTTTTTTTTTTTTCTGGCACCAAGTGACTCCTAAAAATCCAGATGCTGCAACTCAATTCCCCCTGCTTCTGGAATGAAGTACAAACTCTTTTTGCAGATTGAGACAGTACTGTTCAGTTTGGAGGCTGTCCTGTACATACTGTACACCCATGGGGAAGAAGCAAATCTTGCCTGTGAAAATGAACAGGATCACTGGGCTCTCATCTGATGCTGACACCTCCACAAAATGTCACTGACCTCAGAGGGTCACTGAACTATCGGGATCTATCTATAGGTCACTTTCCTGGGTGTGGACCTCGGGAGAAATCAGCTATTTTTGTCAGTCAAAGAGGAGCCAGCAATATGACAGTTGAGGGGGAGAACTGGCAATACGCGCACATAGGAAAGACCTTCGGTAACTTTAATGGCCTTTTTTACTCAGATTGATGAACTCGAGATTTGTCCTTGAGTGTTTGTTTTGTGCCCGAGTGGTCATACTATGGACTAGAGGGGCTGTCTTGGCGGGGGGGGGGGCATGCAGACCTTGGGTAGTGGGAATGGGGCCGAGGAGGGAGAGGTGTGGGTCTGTCAGAGGGAAAAAAGTCTGCTGTACCTGGCTGCATAGCCCTCTCTGGGACGCCTTTCTCCTCTGCTGAAGTGCAGGATACCTTCTCCTGACTACTTCAGGAGGAAAGTGACTTCTGCTGCCTGGCTAGTTTTTTTGTCTTTTCAGCTATATCCCCTTTCCTTCACTCGTGATGCACTTTTTTCCTCTCCTGTGACAGGCTTCTGTGAATTTCAGATAACAAATTGATGTAATTTTACTTCCATATGTAAAATAGAGGAGAAAATCCTTTCAACTGTTATTATCTGCACTAACTCATCAAAATATTTCCCTTAAATTCCTAGTAACTGTGATAGTTCTTGACGTTCACAATGCCCGCCCCAGTAGTTTTTGAGAACAGCATATTACTGTGTGGTGAGTGAATAGGAGTTCCTGGAAAGATGCTGCAGACCCTTAATGGCTGGGCTGACTCAATAGTCAATGCCTGCAAACATTTCCTTGGATTTTATATTTTTTAAATCAATCTATTGCCTAGATGCCACTGCTTGTTCAGTTAAGTATGCAAAAGCAAGAAGGGAGAGCGTGTGTTGTTAAAATTCTGCTGACAATAATGCTTTCCACAGGCTTTCTGCATGTAGTAATGGGAATAGATGTATCTGCAACTGAAGTTTAAGAAAAGCATTAATTATATGAGTTATGAAACGGAAAGATCTTGTAATTAATTATAAGTTTTGGCCTTGCTGTGTTTAGTAATATTTTTTGTAGGGTTTGAATGACTGCTGTAAAAAGAGATAAAAGCCCCTGACTGCATGTCTACATGTACATACTTCTGTATTTGTTGTGACTGCAAATACTGTTCCAAGGTTCCTTTGTGCTGCCATTTGAGAAGCAACATTTTTTAAATACTGTGGCATAGTTCACAAAAACCACATTAACTGCAAGCTGGTGACATAGTTCATTTGTGCAAAACTTCATTTCACTCTGAAAGCTTTGTAAAAAAACAAATCCAAAAGATTATTCCAAGGACTCGTCAGCGATTCTAGAAACTCAGATTTGTTCCTGGATTTGAGAAGACAGACTCACTGGTATGTAAATATCACCATGTAACAGCACGAGCTCTATGTATTGACTGCAGAGTATTGAAATATCCCCAAGAAGTGGCCTAGACATACAGATATCTGCTCTAAAATATCTTCTCAAGTCTAGACTCCTCTAAATATGTGACACAAGTACATTTTGGGGCTAAATCATGGCAATGTTGAAATGGGAAGTATTATAGAGGAGATTGCATCATTCACTAGCTATTTTCTTACCTGAAGCAATCTCCTGAGCTCTTCCTGCACAGAAAATACTTGTGGGGACCCATGGACAGCCCAGGCAGGGGGGTCTCTGCTGGCTCTGGGATTACTTCAATTCATCACACTGGTTGTGGAGCTCCTCCCAACACGCTTGTGGCTGTGAATACTTTGAAATACTGTGCCTAGCATAACGGAAGTTCACCTTTTTTTTATTCAAGTGTACTCAATGAGTGTTATATAGATGTCCTTGTCCCACTGGACAAGACGGCATTTCTGGTAGCGCGGTGTGCCGGAGCAGAGCAATGGGAGTGTGCCCATGGAGTAGCAGGCAGCAGCCAAACAGAAACTGCAGAAAGGCTTGGGTTACGATCCCTTTGTACAGGCTCGTGAGAGTGATGTGTGTAATTGCCTCTCATCTCAATCTCTTCTGGTTCTAATACCTTCTGTAAGAGCTCCAAGAAAGGTGGAGGCTCTGGGGTTAATTTTATTAAGACTTTTCTTAGGAGGTAATAGATCTGGGAAAGGCTGATGGCTTTGTGGAATGCTCTGCACCAGGATGCAGGCAGAGACCATAAGTGTTGAGAGTCAGCATGCAAGTGCCTAGTGGAGGTGTTGTCTGAGGGGCTTTTTGTCCTCATTTAATAAATGCGGCCAGGTAACCTAAAGGTAAAGTCTATGCTAACTGAGACAGGTAATTTCACACAGCTCCAGCATAGTCTACCTAAACGTGTTGTTTGGAAACTTCTCTCCCAGGCAGACAGTGGGATTTTTAAACAGCTCATGCATCCAAGTCACTTCTCAGAACAAAAGTTCTTCTAGGAAGTGAGAAAACACATATAGTTAAAGGAAAACAATGTGTAATGTGTGAGCTAACAAAAAGTAAGACCAAAGAGCTACAGATGTGGAGGAAGCTGTTTTGAGATAGCTCCAAAATCTAAAGTTTCAGAGCTGAAAGAGGTGGAAATGAATCTAACCTTGTACACAGCCTGAGGTCTTGGCCTCTCCTTAATGAACCTGCATGAAAACATACCGTCCTCCAGTGAGCCAGGGTGCTCCAGGACACAGAGGCATTTCAGGTAATCTACAGTCCTTTCACCATTACAGTGTTTTACGTAAAAGCTAATCTCTGAAAACTGCTTTTTGTTTTATGAATTTGTAGGAGATCTCAAGCTCTTCTGGATGAGCTGGTTTTGTCCTTTCCTCTAGAAAGCCACAGATCCTGAAGCTGTTGCATCTGTCTACGGGTGCCTTTATTTTCTGTTGTCCTTAATGCAAATTCTCTCTGCACTTAAAAGCACAATGTCACCTCCAGACCTTTAGAACAAATTCCCTTCTGTGGGAAATGAAAACTTTCCTAACTGGGTTTCCTACAGATTCCCATGCAGGTCTCTTTGACCTCATCTTTACCTCCTTTCTCCACCAAATGGGTGACGAGTGAGCCTTGCTGTTTTCCAGCATGTTCCAAGTTGTGGGAAGAACAGCAGGATATGAAATTCTTAACTCGGAAATGTTAAGTGTGCACCCACATTGATGTGTACCATGTCAGTCTTGCTGGACCTATACAGACCTTTTATGATTTAGCTATTGCAGCATCCTGCTGGAAAGGGAGAAGACTATCTGAAGTAACTCCACCTGAGGCATTTAGTTTTTATAGTGAAAAATGACTCCGTCAGTTAAACACAGGATCTCAGAGGAAGATGTGCTACAACATCCATTTAAATGCATACTGTTTCTTCCTGTTTTCCTGTAGCAACTTCAAAGATGCCTTTTTTTCCAGCGGGTGAAAGCCAGTAATATAGCAGTTTCATAACTGCTCTGGCTGTTCTGGCTGTTGCTGTAAATGTTACTTGATAAGCCATGCTTGTGCAAGACTCCTTCCACATACAGATGATTGCTTACTTGCTTTCTCTATTCCACCCCCCTCTTTCCCCCCCCATTTTCTTTCTGTGTCACAGTGGGGGGAAACTGGGGCCTTTTACTATTTATTTTTCCCAGGAAAAATATGTGACCTACCTTGCTCCAGAACAGCTTCCTGCATCAGAGTTTACAGAGATCACCCTGCTTTTCGTTGCTCTTTACTGGGTTTGGTTTCTTTTTTTGGTATTGGCCCGTTCAGATTTTGCACAAGTAATGTACTCTAAATTGGGTGGAGAAAGGAAAGGAAAGCTAAATAGATGTATTGCCTTCTATGCCAGGGTCTTTACCAGAAATATAAGCTATCATTAACAACAGTTGAGAAAAAGAAGTGTTAATGCTCCTCAGGAGTAGCAAGCTTTGCACTCCAATAGCTGGTGACTGAGTGCTTAAACCAACAACAAGTCTATGGCTTCTTGATTTTTAAAGTCTCTCTTTAGAGAGTAAAGATGAATAAAAATAAGGAAAAGGAACTTCTCCCACCTCCTCTCGTTTCCTCATCCAGGATGGTCTCTGCTGGCTGGGTGTATGTCCACGGCAATACCTGGGTACTTATCACACATGTGAAGTCTAAATATTCACAACACTTTTTTCAGACTCTGGTGTGCATGGGCAAGCTCGCTCTCTCTCCTCAGTGATAACAGAGGCTGTCTGGCCGCTGCCCAGGACTTTTGGAGGCGATTGTTTTATGAGACACCTGGTTTCCTGTCCAACGCACTGGCAGACCTCCAGCTCCTGCAATTGTATCCCCAAGATGTGTTTGGAAAGAAAATTCTCACTTTCATTCTGGCGCTGTATTTGCTTTGATTTCTGCTTGTCATTAGGTTTAGTGAATGTGATGGAAACTTGTCTAATGCTTAATGTCATTTCCTTCTGCATTGGCTCATACCCTTCTGTGATTTTTGCCTCCCCCACTGGTATTGCAGCTGGACATCAAGGGCTTCATCTTTGGTTTTCTTGTCCTAATTAATTTTAAACTCTGCTTTGCTTGCTATTTTTGCTGTGTTGATATCTTTTTAGCATTTCTAGGATAGTGCTGAGTAGCAGAAATTTGCTGGTAAAATATAGATCTTGTTGGTGAAATATAGGTATTGCTGGCTACCCCAGTTTTTTAATTGGTTTCATTATCTGTTATTAGAAATAACACTAGACAGCAGAGAGAAAAGAATGGAGCCCTGGTTCTTGTCATGTGTAAAGGCTGCTGACCCCTCAGGGAGCTCGCTTTCCACTGCCCAGCCTGCACGCAGATGATGACTGCAACCAGGACTTGGTGCTGGCTGGTGCTGAACTGCGCGGGCACTGGTGTCTGTGTGCTGTCTGTGGCAGGGTCATGACCTTCCCCAAATCTGCAGGGGCCAGCATCAGGAACACCACCTCAATGCTGGGTTTCCCATTTGGTGAACACCCGGCACCTTTCCTGCTGCTCGGTGGCATGCTGAGAAGATATGCCCAGTGGTAGCCATCAGTGTGATTTCTCTCCATTTGCACAAGTCAGTGAGATTTCTCTTTTTTCGGGTATTTTAACAATGATTTGATGTTTTCCTGGGCATGTTTTTTTCCTCTATGCTTAATTAAGGAGCTTTCAGAAGGTACAATCAAGTTGTTTTTTAAGCATTGCTTCTTCGGTTTGATCATCTCCTGCCATTTTGTTGTTTTTCAGCTTCTCAACTGAGCCTGGGATTTAGAATTAGATAAATAAAAAATGAAAAGGGAAAATTCATCATTACCTGGGAATGTATTTTTAAAATGAAATTTGAGAGTGAGTTAAAAAGGCTCATTTCTCTAACCAAATGTCATGCTAGGCTTTCTATTGAAAACGGTATAATTGGATTTCCATGGAAAGACTATTTCAATATAAATGCATCCTTGCAGTGAGAAGCTCTTCAGTGCCTTACACTTCATTACCAAAAAGAAACAAAGACATTTAAGGAAGGTTATTTTGTATTATCACAGGATGAATAGAAATAATGTCATACTGTAGCTAAGATAAGACTGAATTCAGGAGTTAAGCTAACTTGCAAACACATGAACTCCAGAACAAATTATGTTTTACAGAGTTTTCCTTAGATAATGCAGGAAAAGGCATGCGGGAAATCTTACGCATCTCCACAGTAGCAGGCAACTGCCCATCTTTCTGAGTTTCAACATTTCTGACACATGCTGTTTCCCAGGAAAATTGATGTGCCTGGAATGTGTATTGAACTCACAGTAATAAAGTGCTCTGACAAGTTCAGTGAAGAAATTAAGCCAATGACAATGTTTAAACTTATGGATGTTTAGGGATCAGATGTATTGCTTTGCCTGCATTAAAAATAAAAGTTCTCATGTTAGTATTTTCGGACTAGATCGAGCGTTGAGTTTAAAAATCCTTGATGTGGCCATTCACTGTGTTCCTCACAGCCTTCAGTGCATCCTTTATGTCATGTTTAATATCTATACAGTAAGCATGTAAGTAACTGTGACAAGTTTCTTAAGTAATATTTAGTTGAATCACAGGACAACTTAGATTAAAAGTGCCTTGAAAAATATGCATCATTCTTATTTCCAAATAATCATTATGAAATAGTTCATTTTTCTGCCTTTGCAAATGTGATCACTGCTGTGCAGGAAGACAGTAGTTTCCTGATGGGGAGCCTTACTGGTTTCATGGATAGGTCTCTATGGGTAGAGTTTTTAGCAAATTTGGGATTTCCTCAGTCTTTACACCTTCTGTCTAGAAATGTTATGCTGTCAAGCTTAGAAAACATCCCTAAAAATATGTTTGTTTGATTGGGCTTAAAACCTTCTTTCTTCCCCAAACCCTGCACTTGGAAAACAAAACAAAATATGAATCCAGTTCTCAAAGACATAATGAGTTTATGGAATTGTCTCTTCTTTGCATGAATATCTTCCCATTTCATTACAAGCCTTCTTTCCACTTGAACAAGGCCAAGATTAATTTAATTCATTTATAGGGTCAGGAAAAGAGTCTGGAAGTGTGGAGTCTTCAGCTCCCTGTTCTTGCAGAAAAGTTTTAGAATGGAAAATTGTTACTACATGGTGATTTTCTCAGCTTTTGTCATGAGTAGCATCAGTCAGTCCAAATCTCCCTTCAGCTGTTTTGTTTCTGTGTTGTCAGGGGCTCTACAACATCCCAGGGCTGTCCTTAGGGGTCAGAAGAACACCTTAATCCTCCTAACCTACTGAACACGTTGTTATCAGTACATAGTGGAACAACTCCAACTCTCCACACTGAGAGTGTTTATAAGCATTTACTGATTTGAGCTGCTGCTCTTTCTGGTCTCCTTCTTCTGTATTTTGTAGTAAATGACCAAAGGAACCAGCTCTGGAAATGGCATTTGGGTGGGATTTGGGAGATGAAGGTCTGCTGAAGCGAGCAGCGCTAGAGAATACCTACAATGGGATGCATGAGACTCCTCTGTTGCATGAAAGTAGTTCAAAAGAGTTGGTTTTAGCCCAGGAAGAATAGCCAGCAGAGGACCTATCCTTCTGAAGAACATAAATGAGCTAGAGAGGAGGTTTGACTCCGAACATAACATAGGCCTGGAGCTTCCTCCATTGCATCTGCATGGATCACATACCCATTGCTTGAGTTCTAGCAATAATAGCTAGCTGATTTTTTAAGGTGCAGCTTTTTATTATCAGACTATTATACTTTGTAAAGGTCTGCATGATCAGCAGCAGAAGTAAAAACCTATGCTTAATTTATTATACACAAGTCTGCCCTGGGCCACAAGACTGACTTTGTCTTGCGCAGCAATTTAAACACGTAAAACCCCATAGCTTCAGCTAGAAGTTACACAAGCCCCCTGAAAAGAGAATCAGGGCTTTCAGACTTACACACTTTTGGCATAGGATGAGAGTGTGTTCAGTAAAGAAGAGTAGCAACATTATTGTATGACAAGCCAGGCCATCTGGTCCTTTAGATGGGATTATACTCTGGGGGATGTTATTTCCATGGACTCAGCCACCCTGCAGGCTGCATCAGGTGGCAAGCTGGGTGGGTCCATTGAGAAAAAAGGTCCTACCACTATTCTGTGTAAAACTGAAAAGGGTAGCACTAAAAAGAGCTGTTCCCAGTGTTTGTGGATACAGCTGTTTTATTTATTCATAATAACTTAGGTCTGTGCTGCCTGTTCGCAGTAAAGCAAAGCAGATTGTGGTAACAGTGGACAAGAATCAGTTAACTTGTTTTCCTTTGCTGCAGGGTGGAGAGCTTTAAAGATTGTTTCAAAAACAATCAGAGCCAGTGTTGCATGCAGCACTGGAAAGTAAAGGGTTCTTTCTTTTAATCTCCTTACCAGGTGCAGTAAAAGCAGCTGCACTTTGTGTTTTTCCATCTTGCCCAGGTGATGACTTTAACCTGTGGCAGAAGTGCCTGTATTTCTGTATCATCCAGTTGTCTCTCTCTCCTTCAGACACTGCCGGCCTTGCCTGACTTTCCAACCTGCTGGGCTCTTACTAGTGGTGATTAGCTGAGGCCTTAAAATCCCCTTTTGTATTTCACATATAACTACAGCTAAGCTGGTTCTGTGAATTCAGAAGAAAATGCATGGCTTTCACCACTTCCAGGTCTAGTGACACCAGCTTTTTTCTTCATCTTAGAAAAAAATTTTGGGGACTTTTTCAAGGCATTTTTATATCATAACAGTATTTATAAATGAAGCTATCTTACAAGACATTTTGTTATTAACAGGTTTATTAACCTGATGGTTTCTCCCACTCCTACACACTCATAAGAAATGTTAAAATTTTACTCACCTGTCATGTATTGCAGTCTGTGTACACAGGCTTGGCTCAGAAACTGAGAAGTTGGGAAGTTGTACATTATAATCTACCACAACAACTTCTTTTAGGAGCCATATATGTCATGAGTAAATATGGATGTTCATCTTAGCAGCAAAGTTAACAGATGCAGCAGAAGCACATGGGTTGTTTGGTGGTAGAGTTCATCAGAGAGATGTGCAAATGCCCTCCATAATGCAAAATTACTTTCCCCAGCATCTGTAAGAAAAATGGTAGTTCAAATGCCTTGGCTACTAGTTTCACATTGCCATCTTTGATATTTGAGCAAGCAGAACTCCTGTGGTGAGATTGTAGCTATAATATGATGTTATTTGTCACAAGGGGATCATCCCAGTTCATTTACTGGAACTTTATTGGTGCGGGGGGGGCTGGAGAGGAGAAAAAGGAGAAGAGAGTTACCTAGTATTTTAGAAAAATACTAAATTATCTGTTCCAAAATGTTAATGCAATTTTTTTCTCAACTTTTTTTGCAAAATTTTTCATTGGTTTTGCCAACAGTATTATGCATTTCTGATAATGAAAAAAAAAAGAGACTGCAAATATTCTTAACTACTGATATCACTAAAGAAAATGACTGTGGTCCTGACTATTTTGCAAGATGTAGGAAGAAAGGCCCTGTTTGAATATAGCCTGGAGGCTCATCAAGAAAGTGAATGGGGTTTCTTCTCAAAACAGTATGATTCTGTGTAGCAGGTGCAGTTCCAGCTGTGCACATGTGTGTGTCTGTGCGTGCATGTGTGGTTAGGGAGGAAGGGGGCTCCCTGTTTCTGTCAGTATGAACTCTTCACAAATGACGCAGTGGTTTTCATGAGCTCTGCTGGTTAAGGTCCCAGAGCAGCTGTTGGGACAGTAAGAGCACTGCCTGGAACACTTGTGGGTTCTGCTTTCTTCAAAAATGCTCCTGTGTCATCACTTTAGAAAGTAAGAGGAAAATCAACCACCTGGTCACCTGCCTTTCCCTGAAAGTAAGGACTTCACAGTGTTAAAATACAATGCAGTTTCCACCAGTTTTTTAGAAGAGGTCCAAACCGAGTACAACATAGGTTCATGTGCTAAAGTGTCCAGTTCGCATTAAGAAGTTAAGAGGGGGAGTCAGAACATGTTCCCTATAGTGATGAATGGATAACAGAGTGTTCTGGTGTTCAGTTAGATTGCTCTTTTGTGCCCCTTTTCCTCTCTCTCTGGCTAATTAGTTTCTTGAAAATATTGTAACTAACTTCTTGGAAATTCAAGAGATGACCGGTCAGCAGCACCAGATGAGATGGTTGTCACACCATGCTGTGCTTTTGGATGCTCCTAGACTGCATTCGTGTTCGGAAATCTAAAATTGCATTCTCTAAGTGTACATTCAGTATTTCTTTCTGTCTCTTTTACATGCATTTCCTAGAAACCTCTTCTTACATCTACTGAAAGCAAACACAGTAGGACTGTAAGTTTGTAATGTAAGAAACATTAATTTCAAAATGGCTTGGAACTCTGAGGCAAAGTGTTCCCATTATCTATTTGCTGTTCATGGTTTACATTTTTCCTTACATATCCAATTCTATTATCTGTATGGCTTGTTCTGTTATCTCTCCTTGAACTTGCCCTTCATATTTTTCCAACTTCTTTTTTCTCTTGACTACATACATTCTTCCATATCCACGTGCTCAAGCATGCTTGCTTACCGTCTTTGTCTCTCTCTGTACCCTCCTAGCTGTCTGCTATACCACAAAAGCTCTAGGTAAAGCTTCCAAAAGTGTCCTCTCCAACTCTGACTCAGAAGAAACAAGAAAAAAAGTTAAAGCATATTGGCACTTTCATGAAGGTATTTTATTTTCACTGTTGGTTCTGCTTGGTGTTTTAGCTAGTTTTACTGATAAGTGCCAGAAAATCAAAGTACTGTAATAGCTTACTCCAGTATGATCAATGCAAATTATAATGCTGAATTTAAGAATGAAGACTGTTTTCTCAGGTGTAAAAAGTTGGTGGTTATGCATTATCTGCAACTCTTTTAGAGAAATCTGCATTTTTTGTTATGATCACATTGTGTTGAGTCAGTGGGTTTGTATGATGCTTGGATATGTTTTGGTGAAATGTGGAAGCATGGTGTAAGTAAGTCTGCACTCGCATCTGTCCACCAGTTATATTGGCTACAGTAGGCAATTTATGTCTGGCCAAGTGAGGGATGTTTTTTGATTTAAACCTGGCCATGAAACTGAAAGTGGACTCAGTCCATCTGAGGATTGGCTAAACAATTTCTTACACCAAGGACCAAGACATGACCAAAAAGTACAGGAAAATTCATCTCCCAAACTTCTTTTCTTCCTTAGTAAGTGTTGTAACTACAAGGCACTGTGTGGGGCCAAAGGTATTGAGTAATAGTGAGTTTATGAATATAAAAGAAGCTTCTGTGTGGCAGGAACATACAGTACACAAATTAGAGATTTGGGAAAAAGAAATTCAGTAGGATGGAAGAAATTACAGATACACTTGTGCAAGAGTGGATAGTGCTGGGAGTAGGCATTGACCTGGAGCTCCAGAGGTCTCTTTTCATACCCATTCTCTCTCACAGATATCCTAGATAACCTTGGACAAATTTCTTCTGCCTTAGTTCACAAAAAGATGGAGGCATCTTTTGGATGACTCCAAAAACTCTGCCAATCCCAGAATCCCTGATCAGTTGCTGACAAACTCTGTAGCTGCTTGTATTTCCCCTGACAGGAGTAAATGAAACAGTCTTTGCATATCTGAGCAACTTAGCATCCTTGATCACATCCAGGTCTTGTGGTGTTCCACAAAATATGTATTCTCTGCTGTCTTCATCCAGTGCAAGAGGTTTGCAAAACCACAAGTGTCTACATGGCTGTTCTTGAGGAGGTGTGAGATCACTCTTCCCCTCCCCTAGCAGATGTGGGGTTCCTCTGCACCCTCCAAGACAAAACTCTTGGTCCCATACTGAGCCCTAAACAGAGCATCTTGCCTTTCAGCAAGATTTACTAGTTTAGAGTCAGTGCCCAATTAACTGTGATTTCATGGCTTCTGGTTTGCAGTTCAGCATTAGAGTTAAAGGTTGCAGTAAGTAAATCCCTTAGTTTTATGTGCCTCCATTTCTCACGTGTTAAGTAGGAGTAATAGCATTGCCTTTACCTTGTTCAAGAACTGTGAGGATAAGCAGATTCAGATTTCTGAATTACAGGCTACTGAATTGCTCAGCTTTGATGGTCATAGAGCCTAAGTTAGATATATAGTGTAAGTCCAGTAATTTGGATTGTATCATTCAAATTACATCAAGACTTTATTTATTTTGGTTTTTTTGCTATGTTTTTCTATAAAGATAAAGGTGCGATGGGGGTGAAGATGACCTAAAGGATTTTACTTGGTTTCTTCTGGCCATTTTCAAGGCAAAAAGGACTAAACTGAAATCAACAAAATTTTAATTTGCCTTCTGCTACTTCATCTTAAAGGTATAAGAAGAACTACGTGGGGAAGCTGCTTCCCCTCCTGCTCTGATGTTCTGCCCATTCTGAGGGCAATGACCCTTTCCTGTCTTTGCTGGTGCTCCTGTTGCTTTCTGACATTTTATAACACTGCCATGCAATAAGCCTGAAATTGTGTAGTGAAAAGAGGAAAAAAATAAATAGTCCACGGCAGAAAGAAACTATTTTTTTTTAAGAATCTCCTTATAAGTTTGTATATGGTGGCTACGTAAAATATCCAGCTTTGTTTTACTGTAATACGTATTACTTGTGAAGTAATTAAAAATTAGTAGGGCAAACCCACCTAGTAGTCCAGTGGATCACAGACTTCTTTGCCTTCATGAATGAAGGAGATTAATTAATTCCTTAATGAATTTGATTCTTTAAATTGTTAGGAAGATTTTCTGTAACAAGAATAATAAACCATGAATTAATAGTGACAGTTAGCAACTTGCAGGCTTACCACATGAACAAAGTTTTATCTAATCCTTCTCACAGTACAAAACTGTGAGCACTGTTTTCATTCCACAGACAAGGAAAATGAAGCTAAGAGGGCCAGAGATGCACCCAAGGTTGCATGGGCCATCTGTGGCAGAGCCAGAGTTTGCATTTGGGACTTCTTGGTGTCAGGGGAGTGTTGGGTTCTCTGCACTACCAGTCATATTGCTGGCTGCACGTGGCAGGAGTGTACAAGTATGTTTATGATTCAGAAAAAAATGGTTGTTTTTTTTTTTTTTTTCCCAGCTCTTCTTGGCAGTTTCAGGAGATGAGATTCTTGGGAAAGGCTCATGCTAAATGTTTTGGCGTTCGGCATGTTAAACTGTTCTGTCTTTTATGAAGGTGCTCGCAGAAGAGGCTCTGGTTCTTTTCACAAATAACCCATTTTTGATGCAGAAGGTGATGTAGAGAAAATGATTCTTAAGACAGTCACATGGCCAGTAGGCAGAAGGACTGAGTCAGAACATAGGGTTGCGCCTACCTATAACTATATTAATCTTTTACTTTGGCCTTTTGAAAGCGACAACACTGCTTCATGGCCTTTAAGGCCTCTGAGGGTCTTGTGGAGCTACGTTTCCTAGGCAATGGATGCTACAGACAGCAGAAAGCAAAGCTTCCTCCGCTTCACAGAAGAAATGAGAGGAAATGAGTGTTTGTCTTCTGTTTTCTTGCAGAGAACACTATCTGACCCAAATTATCTGTTGTCTATATTGTCCTGCATCTTGCTGAATGCTACAAACATGTGCACACCTTTAGATTTGTGAATGGTCCATTAGGCCCAACTATCTATTTTTAGTTTCTTTATCCCAGCTGTCATGAACAGTGATACATTTTCAGAGAAGTCTGCAGAGAAGATAATCCCAGGAAATGTTGTCCTCTGCCGCACCAACGTTGTGTAAGGTAACAGTCACGACTTTTCCATAAATAATGAACTATCTTGTGCAGCTTTTACTTGTTGGAACTAATTTCACTTTACATTTGTTTTTCCCCTTCTTCTGTGGGATACTGAGACTCAAATGAGTAAGCCTAGAGCTGTGTCTGTCCAGTATAATGCCATGCTGTGTAACTACATTGTGTTACTCAGAGGAGGGATGCGCGGGTGGACTTTTGGTGTCTGCTTTATTGATGTTCATGTCCCTCTGGATTTATCTGAGAATTTCTGAAACAGATAAGAGTTTGTCACTTGCAAAAAATGTCATGACTCCTTTACTTGGGCCTTGAACATTGAAAGGAGGCTGTATAACGGGAGACAGGTGAAGTGGTTCACAGCTATGAGTGGCTGTGTTGTATGGCTGTGACTTAGATGCATATAGCACTTTTATTCCTGGTGGCACAAGAGTGCTTCGGGGATGCGTCATTTCCCCCCCCTTGTGAAGCATTGCAATCACTTCTGAAACCAAGGAGGGTCCACAAGGCAGAGAGAGTGTGCATCCCGTGGTGAGTGGTGGGCGGTGGGAAGAGGCAGTCCTGCCTCTGAGCACCGTGATGGCTCAGTGCGTCAGCGGGAAGCGCCTGGGGACCTGCCGGTGCCCGGGCAGCACTTCCAAGGGCTCTTTTACAAACCTTCTCTGAAAGCAGAACCAGAAGACAACTCTCTGGTAGAAGACTGAGCTACGCCAGTAACTGCCTGGGACTGAGCCGTGTGTACCTATCCCACAGCTAGACTATGACACTTCTTTCTGGCAAAAGTCTTCTGCTCCAAGAAATGCTAGATTTCAGTAGGGGAAGGAAAACCACTGGTGGGTGTATGGTAGGACAAAAGGAAAGACTTCAACATAGGCGAGTGTTTAGATTGGCACTTCAGTGTTTCCTCCATGAGAATGATGTTTACATGATAAGAAAAAGGTCTAGAAATAAAAATTAGTATATTGTAAGTTCTGTGTCAGAACTGGGATTCTTTGACCTGTCGAAATATTTTATTTTTCCTGATTTTTATATCTTCAGATGTATCTGAAAACTATAGTTTCTTTGGTTATTGAGGGATAGACCTCAGCAATAAAGTATTGGTTCTCTGGGTATTTATTTACAGCTAAGAATTTCTGCATCAGAACTCTCAGTTGAGCACTTTGAAAGAAGCAAATTTCATTAATAGCTCTAAATATAAGATTAATTGACATACCTGAGTAACTTACTTGTTCTTATAGGGCATCATAGCCCACAAAGTGCATTTCAAAAGCATTTGACCTTTGCTTGCCCCTTTTTAAAAAATATATATAACATGGGATTAAAGGTGTGAGCAAGCATGCTACTGTGAAGTAAATTAAGGTGTGCATTTAGAGTGTGCCAGCTACTCCTGGTAAATACCCATGTACCTGTTCCTACAACACAGTACATGTCAGGGAGCATATGGCTCAGAGGTATGAGTGAAGGACCTTATGTTTAGTGAACAGTGTTGTAAGGCAGGAGCATGCACCAAGCACTCACTGCAGGATAGTGAAGCCACTGAGAACTACCACCACAGTTTATACCGCAGTAGCTTGTTCGTTTGCTTTTAAGCCTTAATTTCCTAACTGAACACTTCCATTTTTAGTAAAGCTCTCCTTCCCTCTTAGGCCACGTCCTAAGAAGACCTAAGAAGTAAAGGCTCACACTGTAACAGCTGGAAAGGGTTCAGTTTCCAAACAGGGGAAAGTGGAAGTTCACATCCATGCCAAGTAAGGGCATAAGCCACAGGGATCTGTGCTGTAGTCTCCTCACTCTCTTCTTTCACTTGTGAAACAGGGAATATAAAACAGTGGTTTTGCCAAGGCGTGCCCTCCAAATTGCAGCTCACACAGCAATAAATTTCCTTAGCTGGAGGAACTCTATTGAATCATAAAAGTGCAGGGCTAGAAAAAAGCCTCCAGGGGTCATCCAGGTTGATGTCTAACCTGATAGATGTGTAACCTGTTCAAAGAAAACCCTTCACTGAAGCAGTCTTTATCACTGTGTTTCACTACACTTACAGATTAAAAGACCCTTTCTCTAGTCTTCCTTGCTCTAACTTAAGCCTATTTTTTTCATGGTAGTTGTCACAGTGGGCACACATGCGAGCTGATGACCAGCTTCACATGCTTAAGTTCAAACCTCCGTAACTCCAGATCCTTTATCAGTGTACTGCTGACCAGTCAGTTATTCTCTCTTTCAAACCTGTCCATTTCATTTTGCTTCTTTAACTGTAGCCCTTTGCAGTTGTCTGTGTTGAATTTTATCATGTTGATTTCAAATTACCTGCCCTGTCTCTTGGGATCATTTTGAGCTCTGATTCTGTCCTTGAGAGAGCTTGTGATTCCTCCCATGCTCGTGTTTTTGGCAACTCTGACAAGCACTAAGTAGGACTGCATCATGCAAGTCGTTAATGAAAGTTTTGAACAGGACAAGATGCAGGACCAGTCACTGTAGCCGGCCTGTCCTCCTTTCTGACGATGAGATTACTAGACTGAGTGTTCAGCTATGTTTTTTTCTTATAAAATGCTAGTGCTGCTACAGTTATTTCTCATTATAGTCAATTGCTATTTGCATGGTTGTGCCATACAGGTTGCTGCAGCCTGAGCCCTTTTGTGCTAAGCAATATGCAGACACTAAACAAAACAATTCTCACAGGCTGAAAAAGCTTGCATTTTAAGTAGAAAAAAGGCAACAGATTGATAAAACAAGCTGTGAGGGGAGCGCAGTATGACATTTTCTGCTTCAAAAATAGTTTCCAAACAATTGCATGCTCAGTAAGTAGAGTGCTGTTCTGAAGTAGTGCTGTTCAGCCTGGAGAGTTGAAGTGCCTGAATATGTCACCAAACTCATTTTTTCCCAGAAAAAAATGTGTATTTTTTAATTTTCTAAAGATGCTGCTTCTGATGTGCAAAACCAAACATGTTCTTTTAGACTTCACAATCATAATTTCATTTTAAGCACAGATTCACTGAATTTGCACCTGTACTGAGATTTTATAAATGGCTGCAGTAAGCCAGCTTACAGATATAATCATTCAATAAAGAAGGGCACTGTAGAATTAATCCTGATGTACCTTGCCTTCCATTGGTGAACCTTGCTCTGGGAGGGAAGGCACACTTTACATATGATCTCTGTAGGAGCCATGTAATGTTTTTATTACCATTTAATGACACTGGTCAAGTGGGTTTGTTCTTTTGTGCCTGTTTCACGTGATTCTACCACAAGTGTGTCTGGTGTTTTTTATCCTGTTTTCTTAAGGAAATTTTCTTAAGGAAAAATTGTGGTTGTAACCTGTATGTGCCATCCATCCCCCATTAATCTCGTGGGTACCTGTAAGTCAGCTAATGTGAAAGATTGACAGTGCTGTTAGAGGCATTAGAAAGTACAAATGTTTGGTGAAAGCAGGCAGTGGACAAAGGAGAGATGATCATATTGTTACTCTTACTGGAAGAAAAGCATCAGTGTGAGCTTAATTAACCCTTAGCCAGCAATGGCAGATGACAGCAAGGTTAGGGACACTGCAGCTGTGGGAAAAGCTTGAGTCTGACCTCTCACCAGTTAGACCATTGAGACCCCAGTGACCTGAAAAAATCCATTGGAAAGCAGGCTTTGCTTGTTTTCCTGCTTACAGAACAGCTTGTTATCTCTGGCTTTCATGTATATTTTAATATTTTAACATTCTGTAGCCTGTGTGAAGGCTAGCAGTTGCTAGCTCAGGGCCCGGAAGCAGAGACACCCCTGCAAAGAAGCTTGAGCCCTGTTAGCAATGACCATGCATTCAGTTGGAGTGGAGATATGAGAAAGGAAAACAAGTCAAAGAAATTAAGACTCCTGAAAGGATCAGATAATAATAAGCAGAAGCAGCACCTGCTCCTAAGCAAGAGCTCCACATATGCTGTTTGACAAATGATGATAGCACCCTCCTTCCTCCTGGGAGAGGCTGTCCACCAAAAGGACACAGCCAGAATGGAAAGACTGGCTTGAGCTTGGAGAAGGGAGAGACTAAGGAGGAAACCTGAAGTCCCAAGTTAAAAAAAGAAGTCAGGATTCAGAGGTTGCTCCAAGAAGTGACTGCAGCTTGAGGAAGTCACTGAGCACAGGTGCTAGCACAAAATGGAAGACAGTGAACTGTGATCTGGAAAAGCCAAAGTTCTCGTTTGTTTTTTTTCAAGTTAGATAGGACATAGGCAGGCACTTGCCCCACGGAAACATTCTGAAGTATTTCAAAAAGTTTGTTCCCAGAAGAATAAGAATCTCCATGCATATTGCCTTTGGCACTGTTGCCATTGCTGCTGAAAAGTGAGCAAACTTATTGTGATAGGTGGCTTTCTGCTGGACCTGGATGGAAGGCTCTAAATCACTTTACATAGGCTACATGACAGCCTGTTTTGTCACCACATTGGCAAGCACCTTTTTTTTGCTATAAGAACAACTTGCTTTGAAGACAGACTGGTATGGGTGTTCCCTCTGAGAAATGGAAAGTCACATTTATTTGCAAATAACAGTGAGAGGAGAGAAATTTTCAGATGGAAGATGTTTTGCGTCCCTTTCTGGCATGGTGCAAAAGATAATACTCCCCCTTGGCAAGGAAAAGAATTGCATTCTCCTTGGAAAAACAAAATCGGCCTGGGCTGGGTGTGCCAGCTGTGGTCTTTGCTATGTGAAAAAGAATGGAAATTTCTCTCCTGCTCTTGAATAGAAAACATGATGTAATGTTAATCATTTCATATTGTCTTGCTGGAACTTGTTAGGTTTTAGAGAAGGAAAAAAAGCAATGAATGCAAAGATGGTCATGATCATTTTAGTTCTGGAATTTGTTTCACATATCTAGTTCTCAAGGAGGAAAAATAGCCATACTTCTGACAAGCAGCTTTTCATGTGACAGTGTGCCTGCATCCTTTTTCTGCTGGTTTGGGAAATATACTTTGTTGGGTTCTGGCAAAATGCACAGCATGAAATTAATCATTTTTGCAGAGTAGCAATATAAAATAAAATCCTGGCCCTGCCTTAAATACTAGGAAGGGCATGAGCTCCCAGGTTCTAACAGAAGCTGGGTGGCTCACTCGTCCATACCATGGTTGTGTATTGTCCTGGATCTAAAGTGGAAAAAGCATTTGGGATAGATGTGTATGTGGTATAACCAGTAACACATGTTATTACTGTACTGCTGAAATCCAATCATCCAATATAATGATGTCATAGTACAGTCAGATTTGGGGGTGTTGCCCCTTGAGTCAGCAGTATTACTTAGTGTGAATAAGAGTGACAGAATCAGCCCCAGAGTGGGGTCCAGATCATGACTGGTGAAAAATCCTACTTGTTACAGAAGGTTGCTGTTTTGCTGGAATGGACCATGTGAAGAGGCAGTGACAGCTTTAGTAAAGATGATGCATAGGCTGCGGTGGATTAAAAGGTCTGCTTGAGAGTTATTTTATTTCCTGACTAAAGATCTGAAAGTAGCTTTAACACAAAGCAAAAAACCCCAATGGCCCACCTTTTTTTTTTTTTTGTCTTCCGATTTCCTGGATGATGCAGCAAATTGCATGAGGCATTTTGTCTTGTGCAACTTCATGTCAGGTTATACAGCTGATGCAGCCTGATGTAATTAAGCTGGCACACACTGGAAGTTAAACAAGAGGAAACTTATGTTTCCGAATGGCAAGATATTATAGTAGAAATCTTGCTGCCTTTTTTTTTTTTTTTTTTTTTTTTTTTTGGTGCGGTTGTGTTCGTTGGCTGAGAACAAAGATCTAGACTTTGTGATGACAAAGCTGTAAGATGTGGGAGGTGATGACATTGGAGTGACTGGGCAATTATGCAGTCATGGCCAGCCTGAAGCAGGGAGATGCTTTGCCCCATAGCGTTGTCGAGAGATCAGTATCACTGAGACTGCTGCTGCCTTGCCATGTCTCACCAAAAAAAAAAAGGGAGACCTGCTTGCTAGGTAGGACTTCAGTGCCTGTGTTTGTCGCAGGGCCAGATCTTAAGACCGGGCATCCTAAAAGCTCAAGAACCAGTTAATTACAATATTCATGACATTTCTGTGGATGAAAACACTCTTTACATGTCTAAGTGTTTCTGTCCTACTTGATGTGCTTTCTACCACCATCCATTCCCCTGACTGTCTTTCATTCTTGCTTGCTTATTGGCCTTCTCCAGATAGCCTTATAATAAGTGCTTCTGGCTTTGTGCCTTTTTGTACAGAACAAAACTGCTAAAGTTAGAAGCCATGTTATTTTCTTGCAGCAGCAACAAATTGTTCTATAACTCTTTCTTCTTCATATCCCCTCTTTAGCCCTCTTAGACATGGATGCTTATTCCAGTAGAAAAGAAATGTGGCAGAAGCTGTATGACTTGCTCATTCAAGAGGCCGAGTGAAATATAGAACATCAATCAAAAATTAACCCGAGTGATTACTGGAGAAGGTATTCAGTCACAAATCATGTGAGGTGCCGTTACTCACAGTTTGCAATATCAATGACCCAGGTACTTTATATAAATACTGATGAAAGTTAATTTCGGTGTTCTTTCTAGCAAGTTCTATTTTGGGGTACACTTATCCAGCTGAGGAAGGGAAGCTGAAGCTTGCCAAAGGCTAAATTAGTGTTGTGCTGGGTGGTTTGTGATGTGTAGCCCCAGGAGTGACAGGGTTGCATACCTTTCTTTGAAAGGGTACATTGTAGGCCAACATTTTCAGTTACTTGGGTTTGTGGATCTTCTCAAATATGTTACATACGTGGAAATAGCCAGTTGCATAACTAAATTTCAAGAGTCAGGTCGTATATAATACACAGAACGTTTCCCACGAAGCTCCATTTCAGGGCAAGACTTTTCAGGGTCAGACTGGTACATACAGCTGCTGGGCCTGACTTTGGGCAGGGAGTCACAGGACTTCCTCATGCTATACAAAGTTCAGGCAGCCTATTTTTAGGCCAGCCTTTAATGTAATAATGTTGGAATGACCATCATTTGTGAGCTTGCATCAAATAGGTGTAAACAGATGCATTAGGAACAGGTATGTTCCTCTCCCATCTCAGCATAACAAGGGTGTTCGTGCCTATTTGCATGTCCTTACTCACCTTCCTCTGGAAAAATCTCCTCTGCTGTATCCACATCCCTAAAAGGTGTGTGCATACCTGTCTATCCCAAATGCTCTTTCCACTTCACATCCAGGACCAGGTACCCGTCTTGCAAAACATTTGACTCCACAGCCCTTCTCACGCCAGCAGCCTTGAGGCAGGGAGCACCCCAGTGTGTGGGACGACAGTGGCTCCCTCTCCCCCAGCACTGCCCTATGTGCAGCTGCCAGCCCTCCTCTCCCACTTAACTAGAAGATAAATGTTTAGGAGCTCAAATCTCATTGTAAAATCTCTAACGTTAATGCCAAAGTCTGAATATTGCTTCCAGCAGGCATTGCTGCTGGACAAGGGAGCCCTGCTGTACCCCTGCATCCCAACTCCTGGCTGCTTAGTCCCCCTCGGTGCTGCCGTTCCCTTTCTGCTGGCATAAATACTCATATAAACCATACCATTAGGCTCCTCTCTGAGGGTGCTGTTGAAAATTGGTTCTTGAAGTCTGCATAAAACATAGCCAAAATCAAAATCTCTGTCCTGTATGAAACAGGAATGCATTTCCATACCAAACGAAGGGAAAAAGTTGAAAAAAATTATGTTTACTCTGGAATGAAAAGTTCTGAATAAATGATTCATAATTAAAATGCTTCAGCTTAGTCTGTTGAAAGTGTACCAACAGATTTCATTTTGAGTCATTTCAAAAATTAAACCACACTTCCCAAGAGGAATTGTTTTCTCTCAGCAGTTGCTGTTCACATGTCTTGTGCCCTTATTGTCTCCCGTGAGTTGGTTTGTCTCTAAGTCTGCATTTCCCCAGGCATAAAATGGCCTTCTCTCCTACTGTGGTTGATGATTATGAAAATTTTTGATTTTCTGAAAACTGTATTTTCTATTGAAAGCAGAATTCTTGCCCATGTCTATTAGTCATCCCTGCAGGCACATAAAGAGTCTTTACCCACAGCCTCTTTTCCCCCCTTCTCTCTCACTGCCTTTTTAATCTTGTGCATGGTTTTGTTTTCTACGGAGGCCATATCTTCCTAAGCACCCATGGTGATGTACCTGCTGTCCTGAAGGAGGAAATCACATCTCATGGCTGTTGTTACTGCGTGCTGAATTGTTGTGGGATGTTACCTACATTCAACATTCCACTACCATGTCTGAATGCTTTCATCTGACTCTTTTTTTTAATTCAGGAAAAGTGCAGTGGGTGTCTTTGAGGACTGAAGATGAGTCTACTACAGTCATAAAAAATAATATTTCCACAGTTTTCTTCCCTTCAACAAATCTTTCCCCCTCAGTATGATTTTTTTTTTTTTTTTTTTTTTTTACATCTGGTTTTCACTATGGGATAATTCTTCAAGAGACTGTGAAAAGGGGCTGGGCATGCCCAGGTGCATTGGAGAGCTCAGGAGCAAGCACCCAATTCTCTGGTAGTTCCCCACTGCTTGAAAAACCACAAGGCCAGTTCAGTCTTCTGTTCAGAAACTGAGCAAGTCAGCTTTGCTGAGGGACAGGGTGGTGCAGCTGTAGCTCTCAGTCCCCTAACAGGATGGTGGGACAGGCTTGGTGCCCCGCACTCTGGGCTCTCAGTGACATGCATGCCATTTCCCGGTCATCTCTGGAGAAGGATGCTCCTCTTTGGGCTCTTCAGCTTTTGAGGATAGCTACAGCCTCACACAGGGTCAGTCTTTCCACAGAAGGGCTTGCAGAGGTGACCTACGAGGCCCAAGGGCAAGTCCCTGTGCAATCTGCAGTAGGCAGGGGCTATTTATGGATGGCATGGAATCAGGGTTGCCTGAAGGTGGCAAAAGGGTTTTTGGCTCCGTATGTCACCTGCCAGCTGGCAAGTCTGCACTGCACACTATTAATTTCACTCCTTAGGTTGGGATTCAGGACTTTCTTTCCCTCCTGGTGTGCTGGCTTTGCTGTACGGCTTGCAGCCAGGGACTGCACCACCCAGCAGGACCCCAATGTGGTTTGCAGGTGATGCCTGGGTCACCCGCCACAACACAGGATCAGATTGGGAAACCCTGTTTGATGGTATTCTGTGCAACCACATCTGTTTGGGACATGCTGATGAAGCAGCAATTTCTGCTCCTGTTACTTCTCTGACATGTTTAGAATTTACAGATTTCTTGTTTTGTCCCCTTTTCCAGCTCTCAGAAATGATGGGAACCATTTCACTAGCTGCCTCTGAAATTCTCACAGCTGCTTTTAATTACTCACAGTTTCGCTAAAAGTTATTTTTAAGATGCTATTTTTGCCAACATTTGATATTCACACCCCATTTGTAACTTAATTAAGAGCTCCACCCTGAAGTAATTTGAAATAAATTCCATTCTAGGTGTTATCATACCAAGATCATATGTCTAGTGTCCCTCTGCAAAAGCTAGTATAAATTCCAAGACATGGTTATCCTGACATTAACTGAAAATATTTCTGTGACCCCTGTACAAGCTGAACATTTTCACCTGTTCATACAGGATTTAGTAAAGCTATCCCCTGGTCACAGGTGGGAAAAATGACACTATTTCTCTCCTAGCCACTTACTTTGCATTATACAGATACCTGCATTAATAAAACCTGTAGCAGTCAGCTGCATTCTCACACCTATCTGTCTGGGCTTATTACTCTTTCATTCTGTTAATTAGTGTAATTAATTATAATTAGAGAGTAATTTTCAACTGATACATCAAACAGTATATCTGCCAGAATTTCCTGAAGCTCCAGTGGCCTTGTCCTTACCGTGTTGATACCAAAAGTTGCTGTGCAGGCTGTACAGATGATTTAATGTCTGTAGTTTTCACGCAGATGTTTAATCCCTTACGGCATTTTGGTTACATCTGCATGTGATCTGATGGTGGTTTGGGAGCTCCTGGAGCTACTGCTGGCAGGCTTTTCCACAAGAGCCCATGGAGAACCAGGTGGCCACATGAACACATCATGGTGTGGGCACGTTTACTGGAAATTTAAATTCATTCGACTATGCAGTGTGTGTTGCAGAGCTGGGTGATTTCTTTCCTCCTGCAGCCGGTGCTCCCTGAGCTAACCTGGGATGTTTGCAACGGCAGCTGTCCTCCTGGCTGAGCTGATGCTGCTTTGCAGCCCTTGCTGAGGGACCGCTTCCCAGCTTTTCCACCAGCGGTAGCTACATCTTCGGGCCCCTCTGACAGTAATACAGAGGTATCACTTCGGGCTGCTGCTACTCTGGACACTGGCCTTACCCATTTCTGACCACATGCTGCTCTTTCTGTGCAGACCCGAGGCCCCTACCAGAGTTGGCATCCCCACCTTTCACAGCCTATCCTCCTCTTTCTGATGGGACAGTTTTCTAGCACTGATTTCCCTGCAGGACCTTCTCTGCTGAGAAGCTGATTGCCACATTGCTTGGCTTTCTTTGTCAGCCTTGAGATCATGCCTCTTGGCCTGCTGTAGTCAGCAAGCATCTCTCTTTCAAACTGACACTTTGACTTTTCCCAGTTGCAACTTCTGCTGTTCCAGCTTTCGGTTTGGGAAACCTGAGCTGAATGAATCAGTGAAGTTACTGGCCCAGGCCTTGCATATACTTCAGCCACAGCTAAATAAATTTCCTGATGGGAACTCGGTTTCCTCTTGCTCCTCATGTTCCTGATGGGGACTGTTGGCTCTGCCTCCTCAAATAGTTGCTGGTCATCTCCTGCCTCCCTCCAATTTCTGTTCTTGTTCATCCTATGTTTAATGGAAGAAAAGTACCTGAAATGAGGATATTCAAGAAAATGCAAAGCAAAAATAGGTTGAAGTGGAAGATCAGTAGGAAACCATGAAGACAACAAGGAGAGCATGGGATGGAGAACATATTTTCTTCTGAGACAAATAAGTAAGCAAGTCTCTCTCTAAAGGGTTGCTCATGACTTGTCCCTGACATAATAGCACAGTTTTCTGTTCACTGACCTCTTAGAATATCCTGATTTGGAAGGGACCCAAGAGGATCATCAAGTCCAACTCTTGTGCTCTTGCTTAGCTCTTATTCAATTAAAAACATATTTTATGAACTGTTGGGCCAATTAATATTTATTTAAAAGGAGAAGAAGGAAATGCTCAGTGAACTGTTTCACAGCTCCAGCAAGCCCTGGGCATAGGCTAAGCAGCGAGAGTCTGTGTCTTTTCCTGGTTCAGTTCTTTGAATACTGTCTCAAATCCTTTGAGATGCAGTGGGACTGTAGCTAAAATTGTTTTTACCAGTGAAAGAAAGAAAAAAATAATTGTGGAAGCAGTACAGTCTTTCAAGGGTTCATATTCTGCCTCAATCTGCAGAAATGGGTGCAGATCTGTCCATGACCTCCCTGTTTGTCTGACAGTGGCACATGCTATGAACAGATGTTACCTTTCATTGAGGAGACACACTTTAAGAGGCAGATTTTAAACAATGGTCTCTATTTTTACAGCAGCAAATGCAGGCATCAGGAACTGTAGGGGCTTGACATCAGCTAGACATCTAAATATGTGATTGTGCCTGCAGGCAAAGTACTCAGACATTTAAATTATAGGAATTACATCGTAGTTATTTGTGGGTACAAAAGTGGATAGGTAAAGCCTGATGAAAACCCAGATTCTGAGGTTTTATTTTGACTGCATTTGCCCATTGAATGTTCTCTCTCATTTTTACCATTCCACATTATCCAATGGGGGCTATAGCCCTGGTAAATATACTGAAGCATTATGTAAGACATGGCATCAAACCACTGACAAACCTAAAGCTATACAATTCCACCTGCCGTGCAGGAAAACTAATTTTTTCTTAATGGCTAGTCAGTGGTGTTTGTCCTTTAAGGAGAATATCCATAGTGGGAGGAGGGGAATGCACTAATAAAACTGCATGTAGCTCAGACATGATAACTGCATGGAGTTCCATGGACCTTTCAAAAAATATCCTGGGATCATTGGGGGATACTGTTTCAGCTGCATTCTGCTTCCTCATTTTTATATTTTTGTGGAAGCTGAAACCACCTTGTATTCATGGGTTTTCTGGCCTGTGTTCATTAGCTGTCCCTACTGTCTACTATGCTGACTAGGTTGTTTTCCTTCAGTACTTTCCTCATACCTTATCTTTGTAAAACACAAAATGAATCCACTTAAGTTGGTGACTGTCTTGGTAACATTTCACAGCGACATGTGGACTTCATATCAGAAAAAAGCTAGTTGATTTATTCCAAAGAGGAACGATGAGTAAACTAATGTCACTGACCACTCATCCTACAACACAGCGAGGTGCCATGCACCATTTGCAACAGAAATGCATGGACACTTGCTGAAATTGTTGTGGTACCTTTCTTTATATCAATACCAAGAAAGACCCAAGTGGTCTTGCCTCTGTGAGTGTTTTCTGTCTGAAGCACTGGTGGACGCACCGTGTTCAATAAGCGTTTCTGGCTCCTCTGCTGGCAGTCCTTTTAGGTACACGGCTGATGTCTGATGCTAGGGAATGGGATTCATCCTCCAGGTGAATGATGGTGTGTTGCCAGGACCCCACAGACCTCCATGCATAACCTTTACCATTACCAACATATGATGACCTTCAAGTGAATTGAATAATTTGTGTTCTCCATGTACTCTAAGATTTCTGGTTCCATTTGGAGAGAGAAAGGAGGGCTGTGAAAGAGCTAGCAGAGCCTTCTCCTCTCTCCTCACTTTGCCTCAACTTGCTCCATTTTCTCCTCCCTCTTTAAAATGCATGCTGTTTTGTGTTGCAGACTAATTCCTCCTATGGTCTGGGGGTGTCTGGGTTTGCAGAAGATGTTTTCTCTATTGTCTAGGATAGCTTGATGGGGTGGAAGCAACCTCTGGGGAGATCTGTTAGAGAGAGTATAAGTACAGTCAGTGCTAGCAAGATCAGCAGGGGGAAAGAATAAACTCAAGAGAGGTAATCAATGTTTTGTGTAGGTGTTAAAATTGTCTGGTTACTAATTAACCATGGGTAGTAATGTGAAAATTTCCTACTCCTGAAGGTAGCAATAAATACATTAAATAAAAACAGCTTTTTCTGAATGTTGTGGTTTGTGATGTCAGGGCAGGTAGCTCAGTTAATGCTGAGGTAATATGAAGTAAAATAATGAATCTGAAAAATTCATAACATGAAATAAGACTGCAATGGTAAGCTCCAGCTCTCTTGAGCAGCACAGGTAAAGAGTCACTAGATGCAGCTTTGGTTTTGTCATTGCTGAATATGGTCAGTTCTTTGTTTTGTGAGGGTTGCATTATTGCTGTAACCAGCTGTAACCACTTCTGATGCTAAATAGTAGTGTGAACATTGCAAGTAATAGGCATTCATGGGACTGCACGTCAGAAATCAGTCTTTGCATTCATTTGTTTGCCATCCTACCTGTTAGGTAGGACTTTTAATGCACCTGATTCAATGAGCTGTATAACACATATTGTGTGGTGCCCTGACAGCTCAGGGGATGTGGCCAAGTCTGGGAGCAATGGGAATGCAGCTGCAGTGGTGACAGGGGTTTTGCAGCAATTCAGCCTCCCTCCTGTCCTGTCCTGCAGAAGATTTGCAACACACATGGTAATAAGGAGGTGCCAATGGAGGGGTTATATCCTATTTACCTCACCTTCCTCAGGAAATCTATCCTGTTAACTGTGTCATTGTTAAGGTATTTTTCTTTTGTCTTTGCTAACCAGCTTCTGCTGTATTCATAAAACTAAGGCTGTATCACAGAATGAGAGTAGTAATACAGTGAGGTCAGTTTACTTTTGTATTTTTTTTTAGAGAATTTGTCTGTACTCTGCACATTTTGATTCTTCCCTTCCCTTCAGATATGTTCCATGTAGTTTAATTGTTGCTCAGGTTACAGCAGTTGTGTTGCTTTGTTAGACAGGCCAAATAATACCTCATCTTTTTTTTTTTTTTTTAACGTTTTAAGAAGAAATACATAGCTTTATAAACAATGTTAAGCCTAACTGACCATCAGTAGCATTAAAGGTAAGACTAGATACAAGAAATCCAGTGCAATATATCTGTCCATAAAGTGCTGCTTCAATTCAACTAATTGCTGTAACAAAGTTTTGTTAATAAATAGCGGTCCTGCATAACTATTCAATTACACTCAAGAGCTTGCCTGGATTTGGAGGTGCTTCACTGGTCAGGCAAGCATCTTAATGATGTTCAAAATAAGAATAGCTCAAAGCATATAGTAAGAGCTGTCTAGGAGACTTATTGATTTCCAACAGGTATTTGCTATGGCAGCTTCATGCAAACTGTTCTTATCCTGTGTTTACAGGTTCTGCTGTCTAATTGCAGGCCCAATAAAGCAGGCACAACCACACACTCCAATAATGCACAGAACAACAAGAGGAAGTAGATGTGGCACAGTAAGACTTAAGCTACAAATGAGACTGATGTATGATAAACATACTTCGCGCATAAAACAGCAAAGCATGCACCAGAATTTTTTTCTAGAGGGCCGTGTAGTTCATAAATAATCAGTAGAAGAAAACTTAGATGAATGTGTGTGCCTGAAATATGCACGTGTGTCACCTACTTGTGTGCACATTTGTGTTGCTTGCAAGGCAAGCCCAGATGACGTGTAAAGCAGGACAGGGCTCTGTCTGAATCCCCTCCCCTGCTCCTTGCTGCGCTGTAGCAAGCACTGCCCAGATGTGCCTTGGTCTCACCTTCCTCATATTCCCACCCCACTTCTCACACATCGCTGTGGCACCTTACAGTACTTATCCTGCTCCTGAACCCAGGTGAAAGGAAAACCAAGCTCCTTCCTGAAATAAATGGCTGCAGCTGCCGAAGACACTCTCTGGCACACAATTTGCGAGAAGACTGGGGAGGGAAGTCATCTGGGCAGCTGCAAGGTTTTGGGTCTGAATGCATACATTTGGCATTGTCAGAGGAAGCTTATGTGGAGGTACATATATGTAGATGTTTGGGTGTGTGTTTGGGTGTGTCTGAGAGAGACAAGCATAGTCAAAAGATGCAGAAACACAACAAAAGTACACAGAGAAATAGAAGCCAGAGAGTAAAAGCTGAGAGTTTTGGGCGTAATATCAGCCAGAAAAACACTTGAGAGCCTGGACGAAGAAACTCCTTTCTATTTTTGGATTTCTCGTGCCCTGAAGGAAATTGTATATTGTACAGCTTCTTTTCAAATAAACAAGATTGCAACCATACCTGATACATCATCCGGTTCTCCTCCTGGTAGAATGAATTCACAATATTTTGAACATCAAGAGCCTGGGTCATGTGTTCAGATGGTGATGAAAGCTTTGAGTGTATCAATTGATAAAATAGTGAAAATTCAAAGGCTGGATTAATTTAATTGAGAAAGTTGATTGCAAATCTCATGGGACAAAGCTTTCATGTGCAATCTTTCATAAATATTGCAGCTGTTTATAGAGACTTCACATACAACCTTTTTCAAGCTTTGTATTTTGAAACTTCCTATCTTTTCATAAACCGGAGATAATAAAATTACATAAAGCAAAAATCTAATTTTTTTTTTATGTTCCCCTTTCTGATCTTGCCCTCCTTCACCCCTGAAAAACCTTCAAGCCTTCTGTTCTCCTCAGAGATGTAGATAACATATTCCAATGTGGTGTTTGGTTTTGCAGGCACCAGAGATATTTTTAAAAGACAGGGAAACATTTCAATAGGCATACCTTTCAGGGCATGCTGTTAAATGCACTGGATTGCTGAAGCATTGTTCTGAGCTATGTAATGCTACGAGTAACAATTAACAATTACATAGCATTTTCCATCTGACTATGTGTTATCACTTAGAGAGACTTGATGATGCTCCTACAAGTTTGATTTCTGTGTCCCTGTTTAACAAGAAGGTTACTATGGAGATTCCTGCCAATTGTTCAGACATCCACTATGTTTTCTGTTCTCACTTTTCAGATCCTTAACTACAGTGGGCTAGAGCCTGATCTTTTACAAGACCTGACAATCTGCAACTTCAAAGAAAGGCAATGGATATTTAAGGACATTTACTGCTTCAACATACCCAAAGGTCCAAGCATCTTTAACTTTTTACTTTGGAGTTGAGCAACTTGATTTTACATTATGGCTTTAACCCTGATTTTGAGTCCACTATGTTCCCAACTACCTTTCCTCTGAGGTCTTTGGCAGAAGGAAAATACTTCAGTCTTTTCCCAATTATTATTTTGTCAGCTCTTATGTTGCTATTGGTTCTTGTCTATATACAAGGACAGTTATGTTCTGTGCCTCCATAAAGTGTTGCATACTAATCAAATAATAAAGTGGAAAATAATTTCAGTAGGTGAACCTCCAAGACAAATATTGAGATATAAAACTGTCTTCAGAGTTAATCACTCTTCATGTCTTAAGATTCTGTTTTCCCTTCTCTGAAAGCCTTTGTGTACTGGACTGACTACCCAGAAAAGAGGTATTTCATATTCAACAGCATGGTTGTAGGCAAAATATTGTGAAGGTGAAATGCACAAATCAATCAGGAGAAGAATTAACCCAAATTGACAGTATATACCTAGATTGTATGAGATCAGTGCCAATGATTTAAACACAATGGCATTTTCCAGCCTGTGAGCCAAATTAATACTTTGGAAGACATATGTACACAGTTAGTGTTTACAGTCTACAAAAAGGTTAATGTTCCCTGATGCCTGTGAGTGCTGCGTGAAGGCTGGGTAAAGCTATGCTCTAAAAGGCAGTCCCAACATGGATAAAACAAAATGTTCCCATGGTCTGAAGTGAACTTTCTCCCTATGTTGGTGTGCTTCTGGGCAGCGAGCTTAATTGACAGTCTGCTGCACACCAAAAGTGTGCTTTGTAAATGCACCAGTAATCTCATAGAGGCACGTGTTAGCATCCTGAGCCAAGCATGATGTCAGGGTCATAATTTGAAACCCTCACCTCAGCTTTAGTAAATGCTGTGATAACAGCAGCACATGCTTTTACATGAAATACGCAGTAGCCCTAGTGAATGAATAAGCTTTCAAGGCAACATGATCTGCAGACAGTGTGAAGTTGAAGCATAATATTTTCATGCACTGCCCGCAAGGGAACTTTCCATTTATTATATGTTGTAAACAGTTTTACCTTCAGCTGCCTAAAACATCTGTTGGAAAGGTTGATGAGGGGCTCCTGTACCACAAGACTTGTTAATACTCTTAATGCTGTTAATACTTGTTAACACACAAGGAGATAAAAATGAGTCATAGTGAACTGACTTTTCACAGGGAGATAAATGATGATGAATTTAACTTCCTAATTTAAAACTGATTGCAAACCCTACTGTTTTGTAAAATATCCATCAGTCCATGTGATAATACTGACTTACCATTCTTTTTTATAGGCTCTGTGTACCATGATGCCAGAAAAAAAACAGAGCAAAGCAAAACAAAATGGATTTGTTTCTCTAGGCCAATGTGATTGGTGTGTTTGAATGTGTAAAAGGCAGCTAATGTAAAGAATATCCAAATATAGTGAATATCCAGTATAGAATATCCAAATTTTATATACACATATGTATATATGTGTATGCAATACATATATGTATATATGAGTATTAAGTGAACTAAAGAAGTAAAGCAAAACTCTGTTGAATTAGAATACCAAAATATTTGTGAAAGTAGAGTGAAGAACTACACTGGTGATTAAATATAATAGCAATTTTCTGTGGTGAGATTTCACACGGGGTTCAAACTCCTTGAATGGTTAAAATTTTTTCCTGGTTCACATGAATATGGATACTCAGCAATTTTCAAGGTCTTTGAGACAAGAACTGGCTCAAGCTTCTCAGCAATTTAAGCAAAATGAATCATAAAGTGGTAGCAGGAGGACAGGTGAGAGAGGCTAGTAGGAGCTGAGGGTGCTAGGAAAGGCAGCGAAGAGCTGAGAGGTGGTGTGAAGGGCTCTTAGGGCAGCAAAATGGGAAACTTGCAATGATCTTGGTGAGCCTTTCAGCTATCCTGGGCTCTAGAAAATCTGTTTCTGTTGGTCGCACTGTGTGGAAATTGTATCACGCTGTCTTCATAAAGCCAGTTTCAGAGACTGTTTGCTCTTTTTACTGGTCACATTTGGCTGAAGGTTTGGCAGTACTGGAAGGGTCTCAAAAATGTTTTTGTGTAGATTTGTAAAAATGTCTTTCAAGGTTTATTGATATGAATATTGCTATGAATGTGTCTACTTAGCCGCTTATGAGACATATCCTGTCCAGTTGCATTTTGCTGCTTTGGTGGCATATCAAAAATCTCCTGGAGTTGCCTATTGTGTGTATACCAACAGCAGTTGCAAGCACAAATATTGTCACCTCTCAGTATTTTTATCATGAATCTAGCAATATGTGGTGTTTTCTTCAGAGCCTCAAAATCTTAAAGATGTCTGGAAATCCACTTTTTTTTTTTTTTTTGGCATATGCGCAAAGAGAAACTGGAAAATACAGTTTTGCAGGCACCTGAAACACCCAACACTTTCATACCAAAACTAATTGCATTTTTCAACTTGCTTAGAAGTCAAGGCCCTTACAGGAAGATTGATAAAGTCAAGGCTGTCGGTAATGCACATTATTTTACTCCAGTGTTCCCTCCTTCCCCCACTATTCCTGGCCATGGTTTTAGCATGCCTTTTAGGTCACTTAGGATACTTCTAGTCTGGATTAGACCCCTATCTCGGTCATCTTGTATGACACCTTAACAGATTGTGAGGCCTTGGAAAGGCCTGGTGAGCTCTGAAAAACCTTTGAGCTTTTGGATGCTGATTTGAATGGTACAAAATCTGGAATTCTCAGAGGATATGATATTTCATATCATACCTGGCAGAGACCACTCTGCTGCTTGCTGAAAAGACACCTCTCAGTGGGAGCAATCATTGGAACACAGTCAATGTGAGCATTTCATTAAAAAAAAAAAAAAAAAAAAAATCAGAATTAGGCTATCGGTAGTTATAATGCCTTTCAAAAAACCCAAACAATTTTGTCCCCAATTAAAATTTCATAACCAGATATATAAGGTCATATTGAATGTGGGACAGATATCAGATTAGCAATTCAGTGGAGCTGTTTAGCTGATTCACATTTGTAACACAGCCTTCAAGCACTCAAAGGTACTGCCAATGCGTGTTCCCCTTACGACATTTTTAACACAAGTTTTTGTGTAAAGGATCTGTGTGTGCACTCTTCAAAATGTCCCTATAACAAGCTTCTCCTGGCATGTATGGTCACATGAAATTTATGACAACAGAACCCACAAACTTTTCCACAGGCTGAAACCTATGGTGTAGCAAGTGTTCAGAAACTCCGGATTGTATCAGGTAAGATTAGCAGAAAGTAGGATGAAAAACACAGTTCTTTTAGCATAGTTACTTCTTCTTTTCTCATTTCCTGCATACTCATTTCCTGCTTCTCTTGTATGTCTTAAAATAAAAAAAAAGTAGACACACAAACTATACCTTACTGTCATCAACAAATGACAGGGGTCTTTCTGCAGGTCAGGAATGGTGATTTGTTATCAGCCAGAGCAGAAGGCACTCAAGGCTGAGTGAAAGAGTTGAGGAAAAATAGATAAATTATATTCGTGTTCTTAAAGGAGACTTGCAGGGGATCAAACAAGCTTGTAGAAAGTAGTGGGAAAAAGAAACTCCCTCTTTTATTGATGGTGACAGCTGCTGCAGTCTGCTGCATGTTGCCTATTCACTTTATTGTAGTATCTCTGAAACTTGGCATGGCACATGAACTTCTCATAGTTTGTGCTTTACAAATACAGAATAAAATGAAGGCTGCTGTGCCACAGACTTTGCAAATATTGAAAGGATTTACTGGGAGGTAAGCGAAGTGTGCTGTAGGTTGGCTAGGAACATTACCTGGTGCAAGGTAAGGGTTTGTGTGTCACAGGATGTACTCACTTCTGCTCAGCTGCGAGCAGCTTAAACCTCTGCAACTTATCTCCTCAGATAGGACCACTGGTCCTTTCTCAAAAGAACTAAGTCTAATAGGCATATAAAAAAAATATTTAATACCCTAACTTTAAAAAAGCAGGCTTTATACAGAGACTGTAATGGTATAGTAAAAGAACAGTGTGACCAAAAGATGAATTGTACACAAATAATAAGATTCAGCCATTTAAACTGCTCCAAATGGCAACAGATGTAGCCACAGAGGCATGGTGAGAAAAGAAAGGTGTACTTTATGCATGTCCCAGACAGGGCAGTGCAGTGACACTTGCCTGTGAGTGTTTTGACATCCCCTAAAATGTTAAAGAGCACTGTGGATTTTTATTCTTAAAGATTTGGCTTCTGATAATTTTGAAAGTATGGAAAGTCTCCTGTACTTTGCTAACTGGTCAGATGCAATATTAAGAAGGCCGCCAGTGCTGGAACACTATATAGGAAACAGCTATTGCTCATCCACCATCACCTGGATTGATTTAATAACCAGTTGTTATGTGAAAAATAAAAAAAAACCCCTCTAACAAGTAGGCCCCTGTCAGTTCAGAGGAAATACTACAATTATCAGGGACAATGGAGTAGCGTGGATACTTGTAAAGATGGCCTTGGTTAATGTGTTGAAAAAAGCTCTTTCGAATGAAATTAAGCTTACAGCAAAAAACTGGATTGCTGTTATCCAGGTTGCTTCTTTTCTGCCCCACCAGGGTGTAGCACGCTGCATCTGACTGACATGGCTTTTATCACATACATTTTGCAAAGCCAAAACCACTGAATGCAGTATTTTAAAGGGAATTTTTCCTGTTCTTTTACAAAGGAACTTGCAATATCTAGCTCTGTAATGATGCCCAGCCAAGTTTTTTGCAATATAATGAGTGTTCAGCTATGTAATTCTTTGTATTTTAATTAGGATTCTGTTTGGTCAAACATGAAGCATGGCAGCTATTAAAAATTAATAATTATAAATAATAAAAATTATAAAAATATAAATTATGTATCTATTAGAAAACTGCACATAGCAAGGCTAAGTATAGACCATAAATGAAAAATAAGTAATAGAATAGAATAGAAACCACAGGTACATACTTTGTTAAATTAATTAGAAGAGACTTTTCATGTTTGTTAATGTGAATTTTTATTACTTGCATGTATTTATGGAATATGAACTAATTTCCAAGACAATAGTCATGCAGAAATGAGGTGACATATATGGGGGTGTAGGTGTTCATGTGCTGGAGAGGATGAAAAAATTTGGAGATCCCTGGGCGAGGGCAGGTGTGGAGGGTTGGGCATGCCTGCTTGTGGAGTCACTTGGGCCAGAAGTGAGCTTGGGAGATCACGAAAGTCATTGAATGCCCTCCTTACAGCACAGGGTACAGCAAACAGCAGTTTTGCATTCAGCTTTTTCAGTGCATTTATAGACTTGCAAAGCCTTAGCTTACCCCCTTTAGCCTTCTCATCTCTAGACTGCAAAGCTCTCCAGACTGCAAAGGGAGTCTTTCCTTGAAGGGGAGATGCCCTTGCTCTTTACATTGGTGTGCTGGTTTTGGCTGGGGTAGAGTTAATTTTCTTCACAGTAGCTAGTATGGGGATATGTTTTGGATTTGTGCTGGAAACAGTGTTGATAACACAGGGATGTTTCAGTTACTGCCAAGCAGTGCTTACACAGAGCCAAGGCCTTTTCTGCTTCTTACCCCACCCCACCAGTGAGTAGGCTGGGGGTGCACAAGAAGTTGGGAGGGGACACAGCCAGGACAACTGACCAAAGGGATATTCCAGACCATATGACATTGTGCTCAGCATATAAAGCTGGGGGAAGAAGAAGGAAGGGGTGATGTTCAGAGTGATGGTGTTTTGTCTTCCCAAGTAACGGTTACACATGCTGGAGCTCTGCTTTCCTGGAGATGGCTGAACACCTGCCTGCTGATGGGAAGTGGTGAATGAATTCCTTGTTTTGCTTTGCTTGCGTGCGTGGCTTTTGCTTTACCTATTAGAATCATAGAATCCTAGAATCATTTAGGTTGGAAAAGACTTTCAAGATCATCGAGTCCAGCCATCATCCATGCCCACTAAACCATGTTCTGGAGTCCCTTGTCTATGCGCTTTGTGAATACCTCCAGGGATGGTGACTCAACCACTTCCCTGGGCAGCCTATTCCAATGTCTGACAACCCTCTCAGTAAAAAAATTTTTCCTAATATCCAACCTAAACCTCCCTTGCCGCAACTTGAGGCCATTTCCTTTCGTCCTACCACCAGCCACCTGACAGAAGAGACCAGCACCCACCTCACTACAGCCCCCCTTCAGGTAGTTGTAGAGAGTGACAAGGTCTCCCCTCAGCCTCCTTTTCTCCAAACTAAACAGCCCCAGCTCCCTCAGCTGCTCCTCATAAGACTTGTGCTCCAGGCCCCTCACCAGCTCTGTTGCCCTTCTCTGGACACGCTCCAGCACCTCAGTGTCTTTCCTGTAGTGAGGGGCCCAAAACTGAACACAGCACTCGAGGTGCGGCCTCACCAGTGCCCAGTACAGGGGACAGTCACCTCCCTGCTCCTGCTGGCCACACTATTTCTGATACAGGCCAGGATGCCGTTGGCCTTCTTGGCCACCTGGGCACACTGCTGGCTCATATTCAGCCGGCTGTTGACCAGCAGCCCCAGGTCTTTCTCTGCCGGGCAGCTTTCCAGCCGCTCTTCCCCGAGCCTGCAGCGCTGCATGGGGTTGCTGTGACCCAAGTGCAGGACCCGGCACTTGGCCTTGTTGAACTTCATACAATTGGCCTCGGCCAAACTGTCTTTATCTCAGCCCATGAGTTTTCTCACTTTTACCCTTCTGATTCTTTCCCCCATCGCACTGTGAGGGGAGTGAGTGAGTGGCTTTGTGGTGCTTAGTTGCCGGCTGGGGTTAAACCATGACAGCTGGCCAACAACTTGCTGCTTTGGCAAACCAAAATTTTATATAGGGGAGAATTTACACTCTGTCTTTCCTCAGTTCTGTTCCTAATGATGCCTAATATTTTATTGTCTGTTTTGACTGCCGCTGCATGCAAAGCTGATCATTTCAGGGTATTGTCAGCAGTGACCTCATCATCTCCTTTCTGTGCCCTGATTGCTAGCTCAGGGTTCAACATGAGTTAGGGGTCAACATGACTGAGGTTATTTTTGCCTAGATGCTTTATGTTTATTCAGAGTAAAACTCATTTGACCTTACTTTTGTACAGTTTTTAAAAATCTTTCAAGTTCCTTGCCAGTGGGATGGTATTTCTTTACTTCAAATAGTTTAGCAGCTTCTTTAGAGATCACCATTTTACTGCCTTTTCTAGGTTGTCACTGAAGGTGTTGAATAACCTGGTCCCTGGTGCGATCCTGCTCCTGACATGTCTCCTCCATGGGAGGTTACCATTAAGCCCTGCCCTTTGCTGCTTACCCTTTATCTAGCCCCAAACCCCCACTTCCTCTAAAACCCTGGCAGGTTTGTACCTTATTATAACCATTCCCCCCACCCCCTGCCCCAAAATCTGTTTTACCATGTGTTTCACCAAACACATGCTGTTGTGCATCGACCCACCTTTACACAGGCATGTGTCCTCTTTGTTTTATTTTCATCGCTATGGTTTCCCTGGGTGTGCGAGTCACCCAAACACAGAGTAAGCCGGGGCAGAGCTGTCTAGCCTGGCTGCTGCTGCTGCTATGTGTATACTGTTGTCTCTCAGGGTTTAACACTGCTGGAGGTGGAAGGGCTAGGGTTATTATATTCTCCATAATTAGCTCCTCACAAAAGTAAGTGGAGCAAACTCATGCTCCTTTTGATGTACAAAATTGTCTAGTTTCACCTAAGACTCTTTTTGGCTTTCTCTTTTGCTACCTGCTTTTAAGTATGAAGAAGCTGGACCGTTGAATCTTGATTCTTCTATGTCCTGTCAAACTGTATGTAATATAAAGCAAGCTTACTAAACGGTTGCCTTACAGCCCACTTCTCCTCACTTCTCCTCACATTTTTTATAAGACAGTTTCTCTGTAAGAGTGACAGCACAGGACTGCATAGAGAATGAACCTCAGGTGATCATCCAGTGTGGAGTCTGAGCAGAATTTAGGTATTTTGCATTGTAAGTTCAGCTCTGAGGATCCATGCACACTTGCCTGTCATACCTCTGATAAGTTCTCCTCTGTACGCGAATGTCACGTATGTGCACACTACTGGCACGCCACTTGCAAGTCTGCTGACTGATGGATACTAAATCAAATTGTATTATGAAAGGAAAACGATGTAAATGTCTGTTCTGCTGTGACCATCTGAAGTTGCTGGGATGCCTACTTCACTGTGACTAACATCTCAATATCTAACATGGCAGTGGGCTGCTCTGGGGCTCATCAAACAGCTTTCCTCAGTGATGGTTCCAGAAGACTTTGCAGCGCTGGGGAAGGGTCAGGCCTGGCAAGATTAGGAACGAGTCCTCCACAGGCTTATTGAAGAGAACTTTCTTAGTTTCTGCACCTCATCTTACTCACTGGCAAAACAACTACAGAATCTATGGCCATGAGATCTTTTCTTAGATGAAAGGCAAACTCTTGTATGGAGAACACAGAAATGTTTCAATTGTAGAAGACATTGGAACAGATGCTCCTATCCTGTTTCTCTGTTGATTGTATGCCTCTTTCCATGCCAGCTTCTAGAAATGGCTTCGTACTGTTTTGAAATTGTTTTCAGAGAGTATTTTATAGCAGAGTGTTGGTGAATGAACATCCAGAAGCCTTATCTTATTTTTGGCTTCCTTCCATTTCTGGGTGTGTTGCTGTCATTACATTCTGTATAACATCTGCTCACTTCTTTGAGTGAATGTTGTACAAGACAGTGCTGAAATGACAAAATAAACATTGTCTGCTGTGACTGATTAACTTTTCTGCACTTATATTTATCTGGAATATTTTTCTGTGTTCATAAGCAATAGACTCCATATTTCCTTTCTCACTTTATTATGTAAATGCCAAGATAAGTTCTTGTATCAGTACTAATACATATATTTAATCAGCCATTTTTTAGTCATGGAAATTATAACCAGCCTGCCTACCTTTTTGGGTCTTCATTCAGTTCCTAATGCTGTGGTGTGTAAGTTCCCATTCATAACCTGAAAGTTTCAAAGAACGTCCATCTTTATTTGTGTCAGTATCATCCATCGACTACTAAACACATTTTTCCCTTCTAGTTTGCATTGCTGGTATTTCAATGGAAGATGATAAAAGCTCTAGTCTTTAGCAGATGAAAATTTTATTTCAGGAATGGAAAATCATGTATTTCTGCCTAATTAATGACTTTTTTATTACAGTAGGTAGAAAGAAAATGGAAGAAAAACTTCAGTTCTGAATTTACTTTTCAAGGTGTATGCTTTGGGTTAGATGTTGACCAAAAAGAAGGGGACGTTCTCGACCATAGCACAGATCCTGCAACAGTCAACACTTAAGCACTCAAAGAAGATACAAGAGCCCATTTACTTTGAGTGTAATCAAAAAGGTTGCTAAGAATAAGATTTTCAGTTCCAGTGTGTTCTTTATGCAGATGCTATGGCTGTAGTGGATGCGAGTAGATCTTAAGCCTTACTTTGCAGCCTGGACTTGGGCATTGCTAGCAGACAGTTGAAGGACTATTCATTCATGATCCTTCTCCAACTATTTTGTGTAGTAATTTTGTGACCAGTGCTGAAGCTGTGACTGGTATGAAGTCATGGCAGTGAAGCAGGGAAAGGGGGGTCTGCAAGGGACACAGTTTAGTGGAGGTTCTGGACATTAGTGTGGCCCATAGGATGGCTGCCAAAGAGCTCTCTGTGGACCATTATATTGAGGCAGAAGCTTATCCAGGCTCAGAGAAAAAATGATTAGCCAGGAGCTACTTTATCCATCTTTTGTCCTGGACTCTGAGTCTGTGCTGGGTCTCTGAGGACACTTGAGGTGTTTGAATGTGAACACAAGCAGCAGAGGTATGGGAAAGAGTGTGCAGAAGTACTTGAGATGGGTGTGCAAACAGCATAGTTTCTTTTATTGGGATTAATTCGCTGAGAGTACAAATAGTATATGATGGTTCAGTCATCATTTAGAAACTGAACTTGCAACTCCCAGCTGGGCGTGTTCAAAACTGCTGTCTGCCATTTCTCAGTTCAATTTCTCCTACTGTCCAAGTTTTTCTCATTTCTGTCTTCTTCAGTTTAATTACTTTCTCATATCATAGCAAAAGATTTACACAGTCAAGGTGCGTTAGACTTGCTGCATTGCATAGACATATCAGGGTGGTCTGGCATGGTGAAACTTTGGCCTAATAATGTTTCATTTTTTCTGCATTTTCCATCCATCTTCACTTATTTAGCTTCATTTTCACCTCAAAGTGTAGCATGTTGGTGAAGATATGGTAATGGCCATACAGATTTTCAGGTTCCTTACCTCCCCTTCTGAGATATCGGTATCATACTTCATATTTGCAGGTCATCTCACTGATAACACAAATAGATTTTTTTTTTTAAAAAGCTTGCAATTTTATTTAAGTTATTTTTCCACTGAAGACTTCTTAACCCACTTCCCTTTGCAGTGACTATGCAAAATTGCTTGAGCCCTTTATAGACACCCATTTTGGAATAGATTTAAGATAGAAATCTCTTAATTGTGGGCTTTATGTATAGTTACTGCTGCTATTCCAGTATATACAGACTATTCATACATTACTTGCATACTTGATTGGGTACGCAACCCTGCTTTTCATGCCGGAGTCACAGTAATTTGCCATTTTCTAAAATTGATTAGGTTTATTGTGTGCTATCCTTTTCTTTCAACTTTAGCATAAATACGCCTGCTACCATGACAGAAATTTATTGAAAGTGATGGAGACACTTAAGATGTTGCAGCTGTACTTTCACTAGACATGAGTGGAAAATGTTCACCAAAAAAAAGCAGCAATTAGATGATAACTCATATGTCAGCCTATACTGAATATACTATGTCCAGCAGTTAGCTTTGCTGCCGGTACAAATCTGCTCGCTCCTGCACAGTTACACTGGGACATTCTTGGCTCTATGAATTTTCCAGGAGTCCTCTAAAAAACAGACATTCAAGTTAAAAATATTTTGAAGAGTCCTTAGAAAGATTATCCCATAAGAGCTTCTTACAAGGGACAGTTTCTCACTGAATACCACTCCACGCTAATGCAGAACGTTTCATCTGTCTTTGCCCCACTTTCAAGCTGTCCCCTCTAAATCAAAAAACCAGAACACATTGCAGTGAATGGGAAGGGGAGGAAAAAAACCAGGTTCAGTGTTAGAACTAATCAGTCAGACCTAGTCAGTGTCCCAGATGAGTCTGAATCAGAATAGTCATGTGTTATGTCTGTGGAAACCTGTAGGTCAATTTGTCCTGCCTGGTACGTACAAATTATTGAAGGGAAAAATAAAAGAGCTGACTGATAGAAGAAGGCAGAGCATATGTTTGCACATGTGACAATCTTTAACAAGTTTGGGGGATAGTGCATTTCTGTATTTCTCACTGAATTTAAGTCCCAGTTGTACTACAGTACAAAGATAAGATTGTGGCTTGTCTTGACTGCAGGAGAATTAGGTGACCTCCTCTAGTTCCCATATACTGATTTCACACGCACTGGGCCATAGTAGTGAGGGAAAACTGAAATAACTTTAGCCTACCACTGCCGCCATCATTAGCGTATCTTGCTTGATCACTTGTGAGCTGCTATAGGAGGTTGTTGCTGCTGTAGGACCAGCAGGCCTGGAGCACACATCTGTAGAGCAGAAATGATAGGGTGCTTCTTAACTCTCCAGCTGTTTTCCTGTTAAGATAGATCAAGGTTTGATTTCCTTTTTATCCATGGTCTGTGTTAACCTTGCTGTGGGTTGTGTGTGCTGTAATCACTAAGGATCCCAACAGGCACTCAGGTGCAGCTGCTGCAAATACTTCTGTTAATCAGGTGGACACTCTCATCTGAGCTATAAGGCGACTGACAGTTTGTTTTTACACCTATTGCATGTGAAGCACCCCTTATTACTGTCCACGGTAGAACTGCACATGGGAGACCTCTCAGCTGTGTGTTTGGAAATATCTGAAAGAGAATGTTGCCTTTTGCGGCTTTGGACATATGAGCCTTGCCACATGGTCCTGCTCATAAGAACAAACAATAAAAAAGTGTCACGTGGGATTATTTGTAAATGTAATTGCTTGATTTTTTCTTCCTTTTTTTCCTTTTTTTCTGTAGTGGGATGCATAACTAGATTTTCCAAGCCACTTAGAGCCAAGAAGAAATCTGCCCCTGCTTTAGGGGAGGGGTATTCCTCTATTGCATTTTAGACCATTCTTAGCTTATTAAAGACTTAAAGGACATCTGGGCTGTCAAGGAGAGGGTGATAGGGGGAACAAGGAGATAAGTACAGGATAAATGACAGGAGAGCCTTCTGCACAGGCTAGTAAACAGCCTGGGGGGGATCAGGACGGGTGTCTGTAGCATGACAATGGTGACTGCAGAAAGGTCTGCAAAGAAGAGATTAACTCTGGAGCCCAGATAACCTTATTGCCTCTGATAACAAAGATTAGATATTTCAGCCACTTCCTGCTATATACTGTACAACGAAGACAAAAAGAAAGTGTAATTCATGACATAAATAATCTTGATTTATTTTCTCCCAAAGCCATTTATGCCAAAACTGCATATAACAAGCACTCTTATTTGAGCAACAAACAGTATCAATTAAAAAGCCCATTCACCAAATGACAAAATAGAATCCACTGAATCAACAAACTTGAAATATCAACACATCATGGGCTACTGATTTTGATCGCTATTATTTGACCATGATTGTTACTCATGTTCTTTTGTTTGCACTGTAACTGCAAGAAAAAAATTGGTGTTGCTATATACCCCCTGAAAACAATGTGCTGGTTTCTTTTTAGGCAAAATGTTAATAAATAAAACACTGTAAAAGAAAGCTAGAAATAGACTCCACACAGGCACCTATAGATACCCTAGTAAACCCTGGTGTTTCATGTTCACATTGATTGTATCCAGCTTTCTGCAGTTAGCATGCTGTGGCTTAGCTACTGTCTGAGGGATCAGGGTTTCCACGATTTAATCATTGTCTGAGATTTTAATTCCTGTTTCAAACAAAAGGACAGGATTCTTGGAGCGTTTCAATCCAGAGACTGTGACCTAGTAATTTCAAATCACTCAAGTGGCTTGTTGTGAGGCAGTAAAAAAATGATCCACCTTTTCACTCTTGCTGTTACTGGGCAATTTCCACTCTGCCAAAAGGAAATGAGTTACCAGGGCTGGGAGTCATTCAGTAGGGTAGAATGTATAATACAAGCCCAGTTTAATTTATATAGTCTATGTTTTTCTCCTTCTCTATCTCTGTACCCTACTTCTCTGTTGTTCCATAAGTGTGTGAGAGGAGGGGGGCAGTGAGATGTTCCCAGGACCCAAACCTGCCCTACTTTGGGTTTTTCCTTCCAGGTCTGGGTTGTTTGTTCAAAACATTCTTAAAAACAAAAGCAAACAAAGTCCAAACAAAAATCAATACCTAGGCTCAGCTCTAGTGCTTCCTGTTAATGGCTAAGTTGAAATTCAGTAGCAAATTAAAGTGTTAGCAGGGCAAGAACATGCTTCAAAAAGAGTTAAAGCCAACCGTAGTGAAGGCAGACCAGTGCTTTGAATATGTAGCAGAGCTGAAAATATGACTGTATATACAAGGACAGAGACCGGCCTCTATGATGAGAATATCTGTTTCCATATGTCAATATCAGTATTTCATGGGGTTATGAAATGTACAGAAAGTATTGATTTCAGAAGGTGTTTCAAGACACCTCGATTGATTCCTTAAAAAAAAAATATTTGACATAATATTTCTGAAAGAATGATATAACAGAGACTTTAATTAACAAATTTAAAGAAAAATACGGACAAAGACTGTTCATCTACACTCAAACACACATACAGAGTCAGCCAAACTTTGGCCTGAGCCGGTACTCGGTCTATGTGCAGTATGGCTGGGAAGGAAAGTGTTTCAATGGTCTGGTGAGGTGTGCTACAGAAAAGTCTACCTTTGAGACTGTGCTTGGCTTTGGCAGTTCTACTGCACTTTCACTTTTGAAAAGCTCCCACCAGCAATTGCTGATGCCTGCTTAGAAAGCTTAACTCTGTCTCTCAGCAGGTGTGCCCTTGGGAAATTTTGTTTTTAAGTTCCTTTGAAGGTCCTGTGGTACCACTAGTAGAGTGTGATTTTAGATTTATTTTCCATTGACAAACTTAACATTCTGCATCTATTAAAATTTTTGGGATTGAACAAATCTAATGAACCCTTATAGAGGACTTCAGCTAAAACAAAAAGAAAGACTTAAGAAAAACTAAGTGATCCTACCTAACACAAACATGCATAAGCATGCAAAACACTGGATCAGATTTAGTTGAACAAGGTGAGGAATCCTTGAGTTTGTGTTGCATTTGCATTTTGATTTGCAGCAACTGTATCATTTTTCTTGCCTCTTACACCCAAAGCTATTAACATTTTTTGGTCTTTACCAAAATAAAGATGTAACACTTGGGAAGATAAATGCAAGATTAGTTCAGAAGATTTGTGTCAGATCAACTCCCCTTCTGTCTAAATTAGGAACCTCCTGTTTGATGCCATAGGTAGTGCTCAGCATTGCTTCTTGAGATGGGAAACTAATCCTTGTGCCCTCAGAAGGGGCATTGCGTTCCCCCAGGATGGCACATGTGTTCATGGCACGATTACCTGACAGAGAGCGATGGAGAGCTCAGAAAAACATACTTTATTATAAAATATCCTACTTGGTGATGAATTGTTACGGTCTGTCTTTCTATAACACACAAAACTTAGGCTTTGCCCAGTTTTGGCAGGTACAGGAGGAATTTGCCTTGAGCAACCACAGGGGAAGCACACTTGTTGCTGTTCCTCATCGGTGATATTAATATTCCAACAAATATACTCAACAGAAGAAAATGTCTTTTTTGAGTGTATATTGCTGGGAGATGAATAGTGGTGCACTATTCTCTGGTGAATTCAGGATCCTGATTTTATAGCAGATAATACATCAGAGAGGCAAAACGAAGGAGGACATGTCCAGCCTTTTGCTCCACCTTCGGAGCAGCCCAGCACACTGGCCTGCAGACACAGGGATGTGTTTGGGCCCTGAGGACATCAGTTCTGTTACTTCACTCTCTCATCTTCCTCTAGCAAGGTTAGGCCTCTCTGTGCAGAGTAAAGTCTGTGAATTTATAACCAATAAATTCTGCTATAACATGAAATGGGAAATAGCTTCAGATGAAAAGTGTATTACTGCCCTAACCCTCTTGAAGCTATTTGCATTATCTACTGAAGAAGGCATTTTAACCAACATCCTTAAATGCTTTTTAAAGTCTAATTCCCACCTCTTGGAGGATCTAATCAAGGTAATATGTATGTTTCTTGGTATTTCAAGCTTAGATCTACTTGGTGAAAATGCAAACAGAAAAGAACTGCTTTAATACTCTAATTTGGCTTTAAAACACAGTCTGTTAGAGAAAAGTATGTGTCTGAGAGTGTTTTTCCATACTAATGATTCCGCCTTTAACCAATGTTTAACAAACCTCATCCAAAAATAATAGGAGAGGATTCCTGTATAGAGTTCAACTGAAAATTGGCTAGAGCAAATTAATCTTCCAATTAGCTCTAATTGTAAATAAGGGTTTTGGTAGAATGTGAGGTATCCTTTAAGATATGTTACGAGCAGCCTGAAAGGATGTTATAGAAAAACTAGAGGCAGTGTAACACATCAGGTATGAAACAATAACATATTGCTAAGTGTCCTAGACACACATCTTGCCAACCAAATTTTGTCCTGTTCTTAAAAAGGCCTTTAAGAAAGTGTAATGATGAAAATGTGTCAGCACTTGACAGTACTTGAGAAAACAAAGCAGAAAGGTCACAGGCACTTAGCTTTTAATTATGTCAATATTTCATTCTTGCAAATATTTAGCAGATTGTGTTTATCCATAAAGCTGGAAGTGAAAAGGTGGGGGGATGAACACAACAGTGTGTGCAGAGCAACAAAACAGGATAAGACATATGCTCTGTATCTCAGTCAAATACCCAAGAACATTGAAGGAAATCTGCAAGGTATTATGGGGAAGGAAGCAGGCTGGCTGCCTGTTAATACAGCAGAGGTGTCTCTTAAGTCTCCATTTTCATTGTGCCGGCAGACAGCTATTTTTGTTTAATTTACTTTATTTTAGATAAATGTAAAGAATACAGAACAAATGTCTTTGAGAATAAGTGGGGTAAACTGGAGCAGGCTTTCTCTCACTCCCTTTTTCTGTGAGTTTTGGGTTGCAGCAAATCACCTTTCCACTGCACTCAGTGCAATAGGGCACTCAGATGAGAAGCCCTTACACAAGAAAGTGACCAAATCAAAAAACAAAACACCTTTTATTTGTGATACTGCAGTTGTTACCAAAGTGACAGGAATATGACAGATACTTCCACCCCAGATCTGGCTACTGACAAAAGAGAAGGGCCCCAGGGAGGTCTGTGCCCTCCAGAGTCTACCCCAGTGATCTTGATGTGGCCATGAAGTCCAGCCAGTCAGCCAGACATCCCCAGAGCAGGTCTGGCTGTAGCACTGGTGACTCACAGGCTTTCCTGCAGTTGCAGGATCTCTGCAGCACAAAGAAGGGACAGAAACCTGGCAAGCCAGCGAGGGGGACTGGTGTCTCCGCCACTGAAAAAGAATTGGCAAAATAAACTCACAGGGACCTCAGAGCTGCGGAGAAACTTTCAATAAGATTCAGAGGTTGTGTGTGGAAGCCCCAGATGCATAACTGATTCAGTTATGCTGTGTGGGCTCAGAACACAGGTTGAATTCAACACATCTTGCTGATGATCAAGAGAGATTTTTTCTGAAAACGGTGTAGCCATTTTTGGTGTATTTTCAAGATAGTTCATGCTATAGGAAAAAAAACCACCAACCTGATTACTTCTCTCCTATGTTTTGTACTGCTCTGTCTTGGTGTGAAGATACAACCATCCTGGGTTTTAATTCTCCTCATATCACTGCCATCTTCTGTAATAAAGCAAAATAATCTTTTATGGGTAAATGCTTGCAAAACAGTGATGAGAACTGAAGTTAAAGAACAGGAAATCTATGTTTGGACTCTAATTCTAAAGATGTTGGCACAGACAAGATCTCTATAATATGTTTCAAAGAATATTTCATTGTTATTTCCTGCTACTTTGTATCAGTCAAGTTATTTATGTAGCTTACTTACAAATGAAATATTGACTGAGAAGCAACCAAGTCCACAACAATTCGACAATCATGGCTGGATAAACAATGTATCTCCAGAAATGTTGGTGGAATTATTCCACTTTCATAACTGAAAGGGCAGCCTGTTTGTAAGCAGGGAAAGGGAAACATGAGATGAAGGGTGTAGAAAGTGAGCATAACAGATCTAAAAATCCTGCTTTTAGAGCTTAATTTCATGTCAGGTACAGAAGGTGCTGGGTGGGATGCCAAGAGATGGCGGGAGGCAGGGGCGGGGAACGGCACACAGCAGGTGGCCCTGGGACAGGGCTTCCTAGCAATGCAGGCACAGCTGAATTTGGTTCCTGTGGAAGAGCACAGAGTAACTCACTCCTGCCTGCAGCAGAGCAGCAAAGCTAGCTTTGTGCCATCAGAAAGGAGGAGGCTGGCAGGGTCAGCAGACGCTGGAGTGCCTATACCTGAGAGTAAGAGAGTATTTCTCAAATCATCCCGTGCAAATTTGTTCTCCAGCCCACACAGTTGCCCTTCCCATCCCTGCTGGAAATTGCTCTCCTCCCGCTTCTGCTTACCACCTTGTTTCCCCCACAGGTGCACTGCAATCTCCCAGCTCCCTGGACCTCTTAGCTGCTGCGAGTGCGGGCTGGGAGGAGGCTGCTACCTCCAGATTTGCACCAGAAAAGGAAAGAGGCAGTGCTGGGCTGGCATGGGATGTGGTACCCATGCTACAGGAGAGGAGAAACAAAAGGCAGGGCAATAGCTGGGCTTCATGTGTGCCCTATCATCCTCCACCCTCCCTTGGCCATGGGGCAGGGCCCTTGAGGTTGTGAAGGCAATCATCAGGGCTGGGTTGCCCAGTGCCACACACCCCCACACTGCTCAGGTGGCCTTTCCCCATTCCTGGCTGAGTGGGCAAAATAGGCATCTTGCTGTCTGAAGCACCTGCCCGCTCTGCCTGCATTTCATGTGGCCCTGCTGAGGGGCTTTCTAAGAAGCAAACAGAGAGAGAGAGGATAGTTAGGAAATGGGAGGCCCTTCAAAACTCCAGGATTAATGTGGAAACCAGTGTGGACTGAAATATGGAGGAGATAAGCAGCAGTTTGAGATGATGGGCACTGCAGAAGTTGAGGAGTTAGAGAAACATGCTGCAGGGTAACTCTCAAATGGTGCAAAAGGCAGGAAGGTCTTGCAAACATTTTGATCTATATAGAGAAGTTTTTTAGGTAAATGGTCACTATAGAGATCAGCTGGTTTCTGAATGTACATAATGACTCTTGGACAAGTGAACACACAGGACTTCTTTGTAGTGAACACAAACCTGATTTTTTTTCCCCTAAATTTAACTTTTTGCAGGCTGCTGGACACAGATAGACCATGTCCTTCTCTCAAATTTTTCAGGCTAGTACAAACCATGTTGCCAAGTGTCACAGTAATTCCTAGGCTGTGTTTGACAGAGGAAAGGTCTGAAATGAAAGAGGAGGTCTTAGGTTGTGTGCCTAATGACCTTTCCCAGCACTTGACCATGGCACCTCTCCTGTGGGAGCTGTGTGCTTGACTCTGTGTCTTACCCTGCTAGACCTCCCTCCTGCTTCAGCTGCGTGAGAAGGCACCTTCTCTGGGGCATGACCCCCGGGGCAATGCTCACACCCTGCCAACATGCTGAGCTGGGGGCAAGAAGTGCCAGCAGAAAGTGAATTTATTTTAACTGTCTCTTATGACTGATAGACTAGTAATTTTGAAAAGCTTTATCAATAACCAGAGAACAAGCCTTTTGCAAAGCTTTGCCTGAAAGATAACAGGATGTTATTTTAAAATGATATGATATGTCACCAGATAACAGGTCTCATAACCATTTTATAAAATATAATTAAGCCAAGAAGCCATTTCAGCAGAAATACTGTGGGTGTGGAGTGGATAGTTGATTACCTATAAAGTATTTTTTCAGAGATTAACTGTGGATCAAAGAAAAACACATGAGTATTAGAATATTGTGTATTTGCTACTGGTATTCCTGTACTGTAGTCTATCAACATAAAAGCAAATAAAGAGCTAATAGCTTTGAAACACTACAAAGCCAGTAAGATATAAGCGCAGGAATTGTAATGCATAAAGAAAGACCAGCTTTTAGATGATAATGCTTGTCCTTGCTGCATCCTTACCATGCAGTTGATTTATAGACAATAAAATTCAAATGTGTTGCAACCAAACCTAAATACAGTTGCTCAAAATAATTTTCTCATTGTCATCTCTCTCTTTTTCAACCTTTAAACCCCAATCAAGAGACATTGGCATATGTTACATATACTTGGCATTATTGCCTGTCAGTATGCCCATCCTTAAAAAAATTCTTACTGTCACTGAGATTGATAATATTTAAGTATAGTGTTTTTCTCTCTCCTAGACTGTGTACGTAATCTAAACTCTGCCTCGTGGCTCCCATTTCTACCTTTCTGTCCTGTGGATTTCTCTAACTCTCCAAAGGTGGAATGGTGACTTCTTGTTTTTCAGTAACACTGTATTAGCATCACTGCTGTTTATTTGGGTTTCTTAACAGAGAGGATTTCATCCTAAAATTCTGCATACTCTAAGCAGAATTTCAGAACGTATGAAAAACTACTGTGACTAGAGTAAATTTTTTAAATTATTATTATTTATTAAAAGTAGGAACAAGGAAAAAGACATTCTCTGGCTACACCATAGCTTAAGGAATTGAAAGAATCCATGTGGCATTTTCCAAGTTTGTGGATTGTTCAGAGTGTTTTCCCTGATCATCAGATTAGACTCTCATTGTTGTAATAGCTGTAGTAGGAGACTTGCTGAGGCACTCTCCCCTAATAAAGCACCGTGGCTGGGCAGATGATCTGTGCAATCTCATTCTCCTTCCCCTGAGGGAATTGCAGAAAGTATCTCCTGCCATCTACGCTTAAGGTAAACTGACACTAGCAGTTCCACTTAGTCCTTTCCAGATTTGCTGGGAAAGGAGTGGGAGGGAGGAAGGGGAAGGAAAATTTGTCCAAGCAATGGTGCATTTGTGCCATGGTTGTTGCCAGAGAGAATTTGGGGATGACAGTGAGGCAGGTTTCCAATGGAGTTAAAGGACACCTGGAATGACAAAATTATTTAAATGCCAATTGTTTGCTCCCTGAAGACCTTTGTGCTTAATTATGACTACATGGTGGCAGTCAGCAGGGGAGAACGTGTGCATTCTAGAAAAAAAGAGTTGAAAAAACTACTGAAAATTAATCTTGCTCTTTTTCATTCTCTCTCTCCTTCTCCTACAGGCACAATATGCATAGCAGATGCCATTTCTGGCAGAATTTACGCCCATTTACACCATTTACACCAACAGAGAATTTGACCACACACCTTTTGTGAAAAACATTGTTTCCATGCATTTTGCAGTGCAAATCCTGCTAGTGCACTCAAGGCTTACTATTCTTAAGGCTTGTGACAGCTCAATTTCTGTGAAGATCATAGTGCTATTGAGAATCATGAGACTCTTCGGTTCATGTAAGTCTTTGATCAACTTTTAAGCTTTCACAGGGAAATGACAAGCTAAGCAAATGGAGCCATACATGCAATGTGAAACATTAAACACAATATAACCTGCTGGTTAAAAAAGGTGATTATCCCACTGTATTTAGAGTTGGTGCAGCCTCACCTTGAGTACTGTGTGCAGTTCTGGGCCCCACAATTTAAGAGGGATGTAAGGGTACTTTAATGCATCCAGAGGAGGGCAACAAAGCTTGTTAAAGGGCTTGAAGGCATGTCCTGTGAGGAACAGCTGAGGACATTGGGTTCTGATTTCACCGAGTCCCCAGGCAATGAGTTCTGATGTCACCGAGGTATGGACTGAGACATCTCCAAGTGTTGGGCTATGACGTCCCCGAGTGATGGATTGTGACCAGGTGTCCCTCGCTGCTTATATTCTGGAACTGAACGTCACCCAACGAGCTCGTGCCTGTACTCCAGCTGAGTGAGTTCGCAAGGTTTGGAGTGTTGAGCGACCAAGGGAGACACAATGTGTTACCCAATGAACGTTCTTGCCATATGTGCCTGGAGACATCTGCCCTGGCCACAGCAACCTGATGGGGCCCTGGGAAGACACGGCCGAGGCCTCCGTGACTGGTGTGGAACACCGGTGCCGAGCACAAGACGAGAGAGGGGGGGATGGAGCGGGCAGCGGCGCTGCAGTAACCCCAGACGCGTGCGCCGGGGCCGCAGCGCTGCTGGGGCGAGCGCCGTGGGCGAGGATGGCCTGTCGTGATGTCCCCAAGTGATGGACATTGATGTCCCGGAGCGATGGATTGTGACCAGGTGACCCTCACTGCTTATATTCGGGCGCTGAGGCTCCCCCCAGTCGGCTCGTGCCCGCACTCCAGCTGAGCAGATCGCGAGGTCTGGAGCACTGAGCGAGGCCTTGGCGCTGGTGTCGTGCTCGGGGAGTTGCTCCTTGCAGCTCTCAGTGCCCGACCCCAGAGCCGTCGAAGGATTTTCCCCGGCCCTGCCAGGTCCAGGCAGCCGGGGCACCCAGGAGCTACGCTCGCAGCAGCAGAGGTGAGCTGGTCGGGGACGCCTTACCCTGGGGAGCTCGGAGGGTTTCCTTCTTGGGGGACCTGGGCACTTCTTCCACCCTCCCCAGGCCAGACAGTGACCCTGCCCTCTCTTCCTCTTCTAGCGTGACACCGGCTGCTGCAGCACCGGTGAGAGGGAGCGCCTCCACGTCCCTGGTTCCCCCCAGCCCACCGCAGCACATGGAGAGCGTGGCCATGGAGCTGGAGGACCACTGTCCCACCTGCCCGGGCAGCTGGGAGGAGGCCAGCTTTGTTATGCCATGCCTCCACCGGTTCTGCTACCCGTGCATCCTGCGGTGGGCTGAGAGCAAGCCCGAGTGCCCCCCGCTGCCAGGCAAGCTCCAGCGCTTTGCACGCCTCTCTTGGCAGGACACAGCGTCGGGTGCCGAGGAAGACATGGTGGAGAGCAGCTCTGCCGCAAGGGACGGCGGCATGAGCCAGCCGCCCCAGGCAGCGCCGGCGGAGGAACCGGCAGTCTCCCGGTGCCCCATCTGCCTGGGAGACATCAAGAAGCCAGCCTACGTGGCCTTCTGCTTGCACTGCTTCTGCTTCGCCTGCGTCCGGCGGTGGGCCAGGAGGGCAGCGGAGTGCCCACTCTGCATGCAGCCTTTGGACCAGCTGCTGCACTCCGTGCGGGGGGACGACGACTATGAGGAGTACGTGGTCGGCTTGCCCGCCCGCCTGCGCAGGACGATGGCGATGGAGAGGGCCCGCGGCCAGTCCCTGCAGCGGCGCTACAACCTGCGACCGCGGCCCGCCACCAGCCAGCCCTCGGCTGGCAGAAGCAGGCCTGCGGGGACTGACGGTGCACGGAGGCAGGGGCCCTCCAACACCACCTCCCAGCAGGCTCCTGCACCCAGCGCTTCTCGGCAGCCAAGCCCGCCGACTGCAGGCGAGCGCCCGGCTCCTCCGCGCCGACGCAACCGCAGGCTCTAGCTGCAGCCCGTCAGCATCTTCTGCTTCCAGTAAACACCGTGACGTTCTCCAGGACGCGCGTGTTTTTCGCGACCAAAGAGCAACCCGCCGCAGGGAACGCTTTCCAACGCGCTCTCGGCAGCGCGGGAAAGCCAAAGGGGAGGAGGGTTTCCCGGGGTGCGCCGCAATGTCATTTCACCCAAGCGCCGCAGCAGGCGACGCGTCCCTCGCGCTCTCCCAGCCTCCCGCTCCCAAGCAGCAGGGCAGGGCTGCCCAAGAATCGTTAGCAGGGTCCCCCGGGAATCCGCTTTTGAGGCCTCAGGGGTCCATGAGCGCTGGTCAGTCTTGAAGAGCCACCGTTCAAAAGCACAGGAGCAGGCCATCCCATCGTGTCGCAAGGCAAGCAAGCGGGGTCGAAGACCAGCTTGGCTCGGCAGGGAACTCCTCTTGGAACTCCCGAGGAAACAGAGGGTGGAGGATCACTAGAAGCAAGGTCGGGCTTCGCAGGAAGATTACAGAGCTGACGTTCGCATGTGCAGGGAGAAGACACGAAAGGCCAAAGCTCAACTAGAGTTGAAACTGGCTATTGTTGTGCCAGACGGCAAGAAAGGATTTTATTAAGTATGTTAATAGCAAGAAGAGGTCCAAGGATTTCATCCCCCTGCGCTGCTTGGAGCAGGGAGGAAGTAGACAATTCAGGGGGAATGTTAAGTCTGGGAAGAAGGGAGGCGTGGCAAAGGTGGTTTTAAGATTTAGTTTTTATTTCTCATTATCCTACTCTGATTTGATTGGTAATAAATGATTTTTTTTCCCCCAAATCAAGTCTGTTTTGCCTGCAATGGTAATTGGCAAGTGATCCCTCCCTGTCCTTTTGTTGATGCATGAGCCTTTCGTTGTATTTTCTCGCCCCTGTCCAGCTGAGGAGGGGAGTGGCAGAGCAGCTTTGGTGGGCACCTGGCGTCCAGCCAGGGCCAACCCACCATGGACCCATACTTGAGGAAGACGGTCCCCTGGCAAACAGGGATGCAGAAAAAGCAGAGGCATTCAATGCTTTTTTTTTTCTTCAGTCTTTAATACTAATGGTAGACCTTGGGCTGTCCAGTCCTCCGATTTGGAGGACCGCGACTGCAGGAACAGTGACTTTACTTTGCGGACACGGAAATTATAAGGGGCTGGTGCACCAGTTGAATGTTCCTAAGTCCATGAGGACTTGCTGGGACTCACCAGGGGCTAGTGGACGTTATGGCAGGACCCTTCTCAATCATCCACCAAAGGTCTTGGGAGTCTGGGGAGGTCCCCGCTGACTGGAAGCTACTCGACATTATTCCAATTTACAAGAAGGGCACAAGGAAATAGGATAGAAACAGGTACAGAAGCAGAAATACAAATAGAATAGAACAGAGCAGAACAGAAGACTAGTTCATTTGGCAGGGACCTACACCGATCATCCAGTCCAAAGGCCTCTTCCAGTTTAGGGCTGACCAAAAGTTAAAACTTATTATGAAGGGCATTGTCCAAACACCTCTTTTTAAGGCACTGACAGGCATGGGGCATCGACCACCTCTCTAGGAAGCCTGTTCCAGTGTCTGACCACCCTCTTGGTAAAGAAGTGCTTCCTAATATCAAGTCTGGTCCTCCCCTGATGCAGCTTTGAACCATTGCCGTGCACCCCGTCACTGGATCCCAGGGAGGTCAGCACCTTCCTCTCCAGGGCCCCTCAGGAAGCCATAGAGAGCAATGAGTCTCCTCAGTCTCCTTTCCTGTCTAAGGAAAATAGAGGACCCATACTTTTTGAAGATGGTCCCCTAGTAAATAGGGATGCAGAAAGAGTGGAGGCATTAAAGGCATTTTTTTGCCTCAGTCTTATACTACTAATGATAGACTTTGGGCTGTCCAGTCTACAGAAACAGTGACTTTCCATTTGCGGACACAGAAATTTTAAGGGGCTAGCTGTATCAGTTGAATGTTCATAAGTCCATGGGACCTCATGGGATTAATTCCAGAGTACTGCAGGAGCTGGTTGATGTTATTGCAGGATGTCTCTCTATCATCTACCAAAGGTCTTGAGAGTCTGGGGAGGTCCCCACTGACTGAAAGCTACTCGACATTATTCCAATTTACAAGAAGGGCATAAAGGAATAGAATAGAATAGAATAGAATAGAATAGAATAGAATAGTTCAGTTGGCAGGGACGTACAACAATCATCTAGTCCAACTGCCAGAGCACTTCAGGGCTGACCAAAAGTTAAAGCACATTATGAAGGGCATTGTCCAAATGCCTCTTTTTAAGGCACTGACAGGCATGGGGCATCGGACATCTCTCTAGGGAGCCTGTTCCAGTGTTTGACCACCCTCTTGTTGGAGAAATGCTTCCTAATATCAAGTCTGAATCTCCCCTGACACAGCTTTGAACCATTCCCATGCTGTGTTTCTGGGAATATTCAGGAAACTACAGACCTGTTAGTCTAACCTCAGTACCTGGAAAAATTATGGAGAAGATCCTACTGGGTGCTATTGAAAGGCATTTCAAGGACAATGTAATCATTAGGTACAGTCAACATGGGTTCACAAAGGGCAAGTACTGCCTAACTAATCTCATATCCTTCTAAGATAAGGTCACCGGCCTAGCGGGTGAAGGCAAGGTGGTTGGGTGTAACATTCCTGGATTTTAGGAAAGCTTTTGATACTGTCCCTCACAGCAACCTTCTGGACAAGTTGTCCAACTGTGAGATGAACACAAGGGGCTTATAAGGCATGGGTTGCCCAGAGAGCTGCTGGAGTCTCCGTTCTTGGAGATCAAAGCTGCCTGGATGTGGTCCATTGCAAACAGCTGTTTGTGGCCCTGCTTAAGCATGAACATGTGACAATGTGACCTCCAGAGGACCCTTCTAACCTCAACCATTCTGTGGTTCTGTGGTTCTTTGAACCTTGTCTTATTCATTCTTTGGCAATAACATCCTGCCCTTTCTGACATGGCCTAGCATCTTCTTTTTGAGCTTGATAACTTATAATGGGAGTTTGAAACAATGCATTGGCAGCTTCATATCTTTAAAATATTCTTGTTCTGTGATCACAATGATACATTTTTTAGCTTTGGTGTGTGATACAGCCTTGCAGAGGAAGAGACATGGCTATTCTTGCTGCAATTTGGAAGCACTTATCTGCTAAACTTCAGAGAAGTTTTGCAAAGGAAAAATGTCCATACAAGTTGAGGTCCAGGGCCTGGGGGATGAGCAATGTTGGCTACTGGGAAAGTTGGCTTACGTGCAGTTCTGGTAATTCTTCAGGATTCCCCCATAACTGAAGTTTTCAAAGTGCATTAAGCAAATATGGTGTCCCTTCTTTTTAAAGAAGGAAAATGATGCTGTTTGGGATTTGTGTTGCAGGTTTTTGGTAGTGGGGGAGGGGCTGCAGGGGTGGCTCCTGTGAGAAGCTGCTGGAAGCCACCCCGGCTCCAAGTCGGACCCGCCGCTGGCCAAGGCTGAGCCCATCAGCGACAGTGCTGTCCTCCTGCAGCCCATGGAGGTGAGCAGTGGAGCAGATGCCCACCTGCAGGCCAGGGAGGACCCCACACCGGAGCAGGGGGATGCCCCCCAAGATGGCTGGGACACCATGGGAAAGGCCGCACTGGAGCCGTCTGTGACTGAAGATTGACCCGTGGAAAGGACCCATGCTGGAGCAGTTCATGAAGAACCGGTTGTACTTTTTATTGGATTCATGGGCCATCAGAAAACAGTGGCATGATTTCAGCTGATCGTGCATGATCTGTTTGAATTTTTGAGGCTTTCTCTCCTCCCCATGAATAAGTTGTACTACCTTGCAGTTTTATGCCCTTCAGATAGACAGTATGTGCTGTCAACTCTCAAAAGACTGGTCCACTTCTCACGTTGTAACCTTAAGGGTGTAGCATTTTCCTTCTCCACAGTATTCCTTAAGTGCTGCTTTCCTACTTAAACAAATTGCCCTCAGAACAATTGGGGAATTTGGACTGGTTTCAGTAATGTGCTAGTACAAAATGTTGTCATATTAGCAGTAGCAGTGCAGGTCACTCACAGCAAGTGCTTGTTCTGGCTCTGTTGCAATTTGCTTTGCTTGTCACATTGCCCTCATGCTGCAGTTTATCAAAAAGCCTTTGATAATCACAAAAGGGGTTTTTTATGAGATGGGAAGACAGGTTATGATTACTGACAGGTACACAAATACATAAGCAAGCACTTCCAAGAAGAATGTGGTAGGAGGTGGCTTGAAGGGAAAAAAATCCAGAAGCTGTGTTCTGGTAAGCCTTGATATTAAAGGGTCCCATTCACTGTAATGGTTATGTGTCGTGGTTTAAGCCCAGCTGAAGCAGCTCGCTCACTCCTTCCCCCCAGCCCTGGTGGGATGATGAGGAGAAAATTTAAAGAAAAGCTCGTGGGTCAAGACAAGGACAGGGAGGGTTCACTCCCCACTTATGGTCATGGGCAAAAGACAGGCTCAACTTGGGGAAGAAACAAAATCAATTTAATTTACTAGCAATCAAGTCAAAACAAGAATAATGAGAAGTAAAACCAGACCTTAGAAGACCTTGCCCCCACTCCTCCCTCCCTCCCGGCTGAACTCCACTCCCGGTTTTCTCTCCCTCTTCCCCTCAGCACCACAGGGGGACGGGGATAGGGGTTGCGCTGCCAGTCTGGGGAAGCTTCCAGCAGCTTCTTGCAGGAGCCACTCCTGCAGCTCCCTCCCCCTACCAAAACCCCACCACACAAACCCAAAACAGTATGTAACAAACGCAATTAAAGCCCACATGCAGAACATCCATTTACTGTGCGGCATCCCGCAAGCAGAGGATACCTTCACAAATGGGCATGTGTACATTTTCTTATGCCAGGGATACTGCATAGGAACCAGGGGCTGGAAGAAATTCTCCCTGGCCATCAAGTTTAGTCCCTCTGTCATAGCCAACTGTGTGATACGTAGCCTTTCCTGGACTGGTCTGACTCCATCTGTAAAATTATCACTGGTTTTGCCCCTGTTACCCCTCAGGTTGTGACTGCAGTTGTGGTTAGCCAGCTTCTGTGAGTTCTCAACCTCAGTTTTATTGCTGGGTCATTTGTATTCTGCTTTCTCCTTGCTAGTTTCTTCCTTTACTTTAATACTCCTTTCTGTTCTTGGTGTTTCTCTTTGGTGTGCCTGTATAGTATGGTGATGACCCACCGCGGCCTCTTTTCTGCCTCCCAAAGTAGCTCTTGCCTACCATGATGCCAGGCTGAGCTCATCTTCCTGCTACTCAAAATAATTCACTTCAATAATGTTTCAGGGCACTGTAATAAGTATGTGATCTTCCTTAAGCAAAAGGCAATGAAGAGATTTGGTGACCAGGGACTTTAGAGAGTAGTAACTTTGAGCTTGAATTATCTGTCTCTCAGTTTCCTCCTTTTCTGGTAGGAAGTGAATTGTGCTGGAGATAAGCCTGTTGCATTGCAGCTCTGCGGGGACATTGCAGGGGAGTTTGGCCACATCTGGAGATGATACAGCCTTCTTTCTCACCATGCAGCCAGCACTACAGACTAAATATATGGCTAAGGGACTGTCTTATGTTTCTTATGCTTTATGAGCTAGCATAGCCAGTAACCACCTAGCTTCAAATTGAGGGGGATGGGCCTGTAAAACTGAGGAGGTGTCTCACCACCCCCACAGTAAAGAATTTCTTCCTAGTATCTAATCTAAATCTACCCTCTTTCAGTTTAAAACCATTGCCCCTCATCCTATCACTGCACTCCTTGATAAAGAGTCCCTCCCCAACCTTCCTTTAGGCTCCCTTTAGGTACTGGAAGGCTGCTGTAAGGTCTCCCCAGAGCCTTCTCCTCTAGTGGCAGTTACGCTACGTTTAAAACTTCCACCATTACTCCTGGCCCCGCTCAGTTCTCGTCAGCCACTCCCCTGGCTGCTGCCGGCTCCCTCAGGACCCCAGCATTTCCCTGGTTGAGGAAACCCCCTGTAAACCGCGATCCTCCGCTCCACTGTGGAACGTGCCAACATGGAGCTGATCACCTTGGCGAGTTTGGTTTGGTAGCAGCGCACTTCCAGAGGGCCAGGGTGGCACAAGGGATGGAGCATCTGCATCCTCACAGCAGGGGATGGCCCACCGGAGCTGAGGTTTCTCATTTAAACCATGTCCAGACTAATGGTAGGCTATTCAACACGTATGTTACAGTCTGTGCCAGTGATTAGAGGCTAACTGACCTCTAAGCTTCAGTGCAGGAAACCTTTTTCTAGTGTTTTTCAGTGACAGTTACATATAACATACTAATAACGTGAGATGAGGTTATGTCATGTTACCTTGTTGTGTTGGCATTATCATGTTCTTGTGAATGTAGGTACATTTGGTTATGTTTCCTCCAGCAGAGTGAACTCTGGACTGTGCGTTAAGAACCTGTTGCGTCAGACATGATCTTCCATACCAATGTGTGAAATATGAAGAGAAGATCAACCATGAAATCGGGACAATGTTTTTGACAGAAATGTTTCAAATTAATTTCTAATCAGTGCTTAAATTGGTTACTGTTTCACAGACTTCATCTAAAATATTACTTTTGTTGCTTTCTTGAAGATTTTTGGACAGGAATGTTATGGAGTTCTTTGTGTCTAAGATACTCAGCTTGCCTTCTCATGAAATGCTCTACTACTGGCATTGTACATTTCTGCAGCTTAGCTTTTTACCCCACCATGTGTTGCAGAGTAATTCCCAAGAATGGAAGTACATTGCAACACGAAAGAAGTATAGCATTCTCAAGGCTTTATCTTGACCTGCATGTTCATGTTGACTTATGTGATGCAAGTTTCAAGTAATTAATGTACCTTTGACAAAGTGAACACTAGGGTCAATGAAAGAATCCAATGTAAATATTGTGATCATCACATAGTGACTGGCTGTAGTTAACATAGCTTCATTTTTCATTATGTCAGGAAGGTTACAAATAATTTGTTCTCAGTAGGTCAGAGAAGGAGGTGCAGTTGGACTATTAAAAAAAAAAAGTAAACAACTCCCTGGGAAACTAGTAGGAGAAGGCATATGAATCCCTAACCTTCAGATGAGCCTCAGATGAGGCATTGCAGGTTTTCCCAGACTGGAAATTCCTCATGGGAGAATTCCTTCTGCAGCCTTAACTTCCTTTGGCTGCCCCGTTTCAGTCTCACTCACAGTGTGGCTGTGGGCTTTTTGCTTTCTCTCATGTTAGCTGAGGTGTGCAGGGTTAGGAAAAGGGACAACAAGTCACAACAGGGAAAATTCTGGTCAGATATTAGGGTTTTTTTCCGCACCATGACAGTGGTCAAACACTGGCAAATGTTGCCTAGAGAGGTTGTGGACTGCCTTGGTCTGAGCAGAGACCTGACCATGTCACCTCCAAAAATCTCTTCCAGCCTGAGTTATTCTCTGATTCTCTGTGTCTTGTAGGGGTGACATGCCATCTTCCTGGCACAGAAAGGACATTAATGGGCAAAGGGCATGAGGAAAGGAAACAACTTCTGATGGGATTTCAAGGATGAAATGTGGGAAAAATCAGACATGAAACTCAGGGAGAATCAATTTGGGTGAGATATATGATCACAAATAGAGAATTGTCCCTTCTACCAACCATATTGAGATATCCTTGTTCCTGCAGTTGCTCAGGAATTGGAGGGGGTGGGGAAAGTGAATTGTTAGGAGAGGACAAATTTTTCTCATGATGATGTTTGTCAGAACAAAGCAATCTTAAGGTTTATGAATTAGGACCTTCACATTGACTTTTTGTTTCATGTTTGGGTAGGGTTTTGGATCATTTAATTGTAGATATCCTTAAACCCTAATGCTTGACAGTCCTCAGCTTTCAACTCACACAATTAATACTTCTCAAGTCTGCCAGGAACTAACATGAAATGGCAGAATAATTCAGTATAATAAAAACTCTTTTCACCTCATCCCTATGTACCTATACAACGTCCCAGTCAAGGAAGGCTGAAAACGGCTTTGTTGAGTGAAACTGTTCCTGTTATGAAACTGGATTATTGTCTGGAGACAAGGAGAGTTTCTCTGAGCTAACAGGAATCTCCTTGAGATTGGCCTGAGCTTCTGTGCGTTTCTTTCCTGCAGGGGAAAAAACCAAAACCAAACATGCAAACTGGTGTAACTCCAGCTCTTTGAAAGATCCTCTGCCTCTTTCAGCGTCAAACCGAAGGTTGTGCTGACAATGTCTCTGTGAGTTTTTGTCTATTTATTAGCCAAAAGTCTGATCATACTTGTACATGTCTGTATAGCCAAAGGCAGAGGCATCATTTTCTGCAGAGCTGTCTGTTTACTTTTCTTGGGCTATATTAAGTTAGCAAATGCTGTACATACACACAAGAAAACAGGGTGAGAGGAATTGCAAAAATGAAGATGAATATGCACTAGGAGAATCTGCTGTTGCCCTGCTATGGCAGATTAGCAGCTGTTTGGCCTCCTCCTCCCTCACAGCCCTTGTGGGATGTACATTACATCTCTGAAATTGGCCTCTTCCCCCGCCAGGGAGGTCGCTGACCTGACCTAGCTTTAACCAGGGCATGATCACAACATTAAACATTTAACAAGGTGATAAGAGCCCGGGGGATTAGCATTTGGGGAAAAAGGATATGACCTCTGTAACTGAGTTCTTACTTAATAAAAATGGGCATAAATGATCCATTTCAAAGTCTCCATTTAGCAGGGAGGGGATAGAGCATGCTGTATTTGCTCTTGCAGGAGGGAGGGAAGAGCACGGATGGGACCTGTGGCTAGATGGAAGTGATGGCTTTCTTGGGGATTGGTGTTAAAAGTGAGGAGAAGCAAAGGAAATATTTTATTAACTGGAAACTACTTAGCTACAGATTAACTCAGCTACCTGCCAGACCCTCTACCCACCGTTGCAGAAAATTTAACGGCAGGCCTTTTCTATTGGGTATTCCTTTCCAGACTTTTTGTCGGAGACAGGTTTCTTGCATGTGTAAATATACCTATAGAGGTAACAGCACTCTGCTCTTAGAATGAATTTCACAGTATTTAATTCTCCTTTCTAGAATTTGGGGAATTTTATTGAGACTCAGTATCTAAATCAATGCAGATGCTTGTGTTTTGTAATAAGTTTTTGTCATATTTTAGTAAAATTTTGGATGAATGTGGTCTAAAACAGAGTTGGAAAGAACCAACTTACTTTTACGTACACACCATAACCGCAAAATAGAAATATATACATGTAACAAGTACATTAGAATTCTTTAAAAAATATTTATTAGGTACTGCACTATGGTGTTTTGACGGTTTATTATCTATAGCTCCAGTTTTCAAGTATGCAAAAAACTGACCCCATCAGTCTATTCCATGAATATTTACAAAATTGCTCTTCAAAATGAAGCAATGCATTAGCTAAATGTTCTCTGAAGAGTATAACTGTGTACAATTCAATTACCATTGAAATAGGGTAACCGTTTTTCTGACTATGTTGACGTAACTGGGTTCTGTGTCAGTTTTTTGAGACTTGCTTCTGCATCAACTACTGCTGCCATCCCGATTCCTCCACCATGACAACTGGGCATGTGGGACTGACTGGGAGGTGCAGGACAGGCTGACATGCCCCTGGTCTGTCTGATGTTGTGAACAGTGGCATGCTGCGGCATTGCTCTGCAGCAGTGACAGCAAATAACCTTTGTGACCCTCTGAAGCTTTTTTTTTCCCCCTCTAGTTTCCTGGGTGCTCGCAGTATCTGCTGAAACACCTCTCATGCGGCTGTCAAGGATCAAAGTTTTACTTTTTTCCTTCCCTTTCTGAAATGAAATAAGTGAATATTGGGCACTCATTGCTCGCAGGCACAGACACGGCACCTGATGTTTGTAATGCAGAGCATGCACTAAATCATGCACAAACTAAGCTCTAGTATTTGTTTATTGTTATTAAGGAAGGATGTAAGCCTGTTTCCATGGCTGTTTGCTTGTTTTTGGCTTCCCCCCCCCCCAACCCTTAGCAGTTACTTTGTTGTGACTAAAAGTGTTTGGAAACCATTTCCTTTACTAGCAACTTCAACACCATAATTTTTGTACCTGGAAATGTTAACTTCCTTTTTGTTATCAGTTTCTGTAAGTTTTTATCTCAAATCCCGTGTATACTCTGCATAACTCTTTTAATGACTTCCTTTTATCACCTCTCCTCACAAAACAAACCCTTGTTTTTAGTAATGGCTGTGTTCAGTTTCCCCATTGAGTAATTCAATAGGACGTTACAAAAAAATCAAGACAGTAGTGAACACAACCAAGTGAAAAAAGCATGTATTTTTTACATCCAGACATGAGATTTTTATTGCTTTTTTGGCTGTTTTTGCTAGATAGAATTGCTAGATTCAGCTTTTGCTGATTTTATTTGGGAAGTACTTAATGGTCTGTGCTAGTGGGAATGAATTTGAAATACAACTAGTATATTCTGAAAGCAGTAAGATTGCCTAATGTACACATGGTTAATGTAAATTTACAGAGAAACACTGCTTAAAATAAAGGAGGTTTGTTTCAAACCAGTTTAATTCATGAAACATTTGAGCTGCAATTTTAATTGCAGTGAATGCGGTCTGCCTAGAGCTTTCTGCAAAAAAAGGTCAGATGTCACTATGAGATGTTTCCAGGTATATATGTGCTCTTAATTTTGTGCTATAATATCTGCCAAAGAATTTCTTTCAAATCAAAGGAAGACACTGTTAAAGAGGAGATGACTTTCATATAAAAGATGACAAACATTTCAGGGAAAATAGCCATTCAGGACTAAACAGCTGGAAACAACTGGAGGGTGACAAACTTCTAGATGTGTCATTTGGGATCGAGTCATTGGGCCTGTGGGTAGGCTGGGCCTTCTGTGACTAAGTCAATGCTTATTTATCATGCACTAGGAACAAGAGTGACATTTACTTCAGAGACATTTTCATTAATGAATCATCTCTAAGGGCAGTTGCTGCTGGTAAAAGATCAAAGGTAAAATCCAATGATGTGCGAAAATAGCAGTAATGGACAAAATCCCTACGAGAGAAAGAGAAGATTATGTCACACAGCTCTATGTACAGTCAAGTACCATCGGTTTTCTTTTTGATGGGAGCTACAACCTTTCCAAGCCAGTAGCACAGAGGCTGGCAGAAATGACTGCCTGGGCCAGCCACGGATGTGGGCAATCATAGATTGACACATAGCAGTGTTATAGCTGCAGAATGACACCTCAAGCAAAGCAGGTGGCCAACTAGACACTGCAGAAGTTTGAATCACAAGCATCTAATTAGTCCATTGCGCAGCACCAAAGCAATCAACAGTCATAAGCCTGTCTATCATTTTGCTGTCATGCTGCTACATCCTACCTTCTAGCCAGCTGTGGAGGTGTGGCCCATCCTGGGCATTTGATTGCCAACAAGAAGTCTACACTGCCTTACACATCCACATAAGTATTAGCCTAACTGGCCTGCAATTTCTGTCACCAGAGAAGAGTGAGGCTCATCCCAGCTACATATCCAACTGAGCTTATGTGGAGAAAAAAGAATAAAAAGATGGGCCAGGGGCTGTGATCACACATTGGCCTGGCACTGTTGTGCCTGAAGTTTTAGGCCTGAGATAAAGAATGCTTTTGTGAAGCCATGGGAAAGGCATTTAAATGTCTTAAATCTAATCTAGTTTGGGAAAAGCAAGATTAGCAGCAGGGCATGTCTTTAACTAGAAGCATGAAAGCTCAGAACTGACAGACCCTTTTGACTCTCCCAGTTGGGCATACTACTGCCAGCAACTATGTCCAAACACAGCCTCCGATCAGCTTGGAATTATGCCCATCTGTTGGGATAATAGTGGCATTAACTCACTTTCTGTGTGTTTGGATAACACCCAAACACGTTGTGCTCCTCCATGCAGGGGGCAAACGCCAGGCCAAGAGGTGCCTTTTATGGGGAGCCAGGATAACCCCACATGGGACATCTGTTCCCCAAGAGGTCCTTTGGATCTAGCATAGGGCTTTGTTCGTTTTACCCATTGCATCAGGGAAGTGGGGAAGTTTGCACACGTGTCTGGCTGCCAACAACTGCGATTGTTTTAGGAGCATCTCAGTGTGCCAAAATACATGTTGTAGTAAAATACTGCCTACAAATCTTGCAGTGTGCGAGCTGCGTAGCACACGAACAAAATGAGTCACTGAAAGAGACATGAGGCTTATAACCAGGAAAGCCTTGTGCATCTGGTCAACCAGGAATTCAGATAAACTTGCGAAGTAATTTGTGTATGCTAGTATGGAGCAAAATGGGAAATAAACACGCGAGCCTTGTCATTCCAGGGTGAAAAAAGCACAGGTTTTGCGAAAGGTGTGTCAGAAGTGTTCCCTTTCTGCTTGTGCAAATGACTGTTGTGCTAGCAGTGGGATGACAGTATCCTTACAGTCTAAGTTTAGTGCAGGCAGGCAAGCATCACCAGTAACATCCCCAGCATGCATGTGTGCAGGGGACTACAAACTGAGTGGTAAAGTGTAGCAGGAAATGTGAGGTCTTGTGGCATGCGCTAGGGCAAGCACCAGGAAGGTTTTCTGTAGTAACTGAAGTGATGTTCATCAATAAACTTGCTTACCTGATAGCAGGTCATTCCTTTGCCTATACAATGCCTCTGCTAGCCAAATTCATGGATGTTGCTGGCGACTTCACGGCTTCTGTTACAGATCTGCTTAAAGTTGATATGTGTATTAATCTAAATAAACCAGATGCTGTATTCAAGTCCCTATTAGATATTGCAGATGGTGTTTTTAAAGTGTACCTACTATATTTCTATAATAATTCTTCAAACCATTTTATGTTTTAGGAAAAGAACTTGTGGTTTTTATTGCTTTGAGGAAGAAAACAATGTATTTTCACAGTAGTCATCAGTTTCCTAGATTTATTTTGTTGTCATAAAAAAAATAATCACAAATGCCTTTGCTTCTGGACATTTGAAAAGTAAGGTCCAGCACATAGACGAAAATGTAGGCCTAATTTTCAGGCACTTGTCTCTTAAAATCTTGGTCTGAATGTTTTTACTCTTTTGTATCACATGTCTTTACTGTTTTGTATCACTCACCGGGCTTGCAGTCAGCAAAGCTTAAAAAAGAAAAAAAAGAAGGACGAATTTTGAGACTGAAGGAACAGCTGCACTGGTTCTCTTCTATGGCAAGGCTAAGCAAAATACCAGAGCGCACCAGGTAATTTAATAAGGCAATTGCATATGAGGCTTAAGCTAAATGTACCAGACACATATGAATGATGCTATTGTGTTATGCTGCTGGTTTGCTAAGAAAGCATCATTTAAAAGACTGTGGAATTCTAAGGTTTAATTTTGATGGGAAAAAACCCTCAAAACATGAAAGTTACTATGATTTGATTTAGAGGATTTAATACATATTTTTTCCAGAGCAAGTCAGCTAATTTTTAAGAGCACACTTCATTCTCCTTTACTTCGGCACCCACAGTGATGTTTTACAAACAGTGGTAATGTCTTGGGTGTTCAATGTGAAGGTTGGTTCTAGAAGAAAGACAGATATAGTAATGTCTCTCTTAAACAAATACCCCTTCGATACTCTGTCTACAGTGATAACTTCAGAGACTACAGCATTTGTTTAAGTTGTAGAATTTTGTGTCCGTACTATACATCCAAGTGAATTCACTAAAATAAATTGTAGTTTAAGACCTGTGTTTATTTTTACAAATCTTGTTAATGAAATGGTATATACATAGTTAACGCTGAATGGATGGAAATCAGTTCCAATCCATGAAAAAAACTTCAGCTGAGTTTTACTTGAGTTCTAATGTGAAAGAAAAAAGTTTAGGAAAATCCAGGAGAAGATAAAAAATGATGGCTTTTGTCAGGGAATATAAACCAACATGTCAAGACAATACTTTTGGTCCAGGTCTAATATATTTTATCCGTAGCTAATCCCTTAGACTACTGCACACTAAAGGGAGTAAATATGCCACCAAAGGCAAGAAATGGCTTTGCAAGTAAACAGCTTTCAGATGAAGAGAGCAACAGAAGTGGTCTCATTTTTTGGGCTCTGTATAACACACACTTGAGTTTTATCACATCTGTGTGAGACTTCCACAGCTTAAACATTTTATGCAAAAAGTATAATGAATGTATGAGAAGTTTAGCTCAGATTTCATAGATTTTGTTTGGCCCAGAGTTAGGAGACTGGACTGTTGTGCCTTGAAATGCGCACATCATCACTCCAGGCTTCAAGAGCAGGGCTCTCTGGACTTTTTAAAATCTGTGTATGTACTTCACTAGCCATATAGCACTTTGGTTTATATTGTATGGCATCCCTACTGAAGGGGCGCTGGACATGCTTATGGAAGGGTAATCCACCAAAGGTTACTAAATACATAGAAAACAGCTCTATTTCAATAAATGCCCAAGCCACACAGTGTTGGGGTCTGGGAGACTATGTGGGGGAAGCCCCATACACACTTTGTCTGCTCTTCCTTTTCCCCACAGGCACCGTCTTCTGAGCATTGTTTGACCAGATGCTGTCTGTGATCACCCTGGCCTCACCCGCTGTGGCACATTTGCACCCTTAAATTAACAGCCACTTTGACTTTCTTCCTTACTGACTAATCAGAGTGTGGTACAGGGCTACTGAGGGTATGAAAGAAACAACGGTGAAGGAGCTTGGTTCTGAAGTTGGTCATCCGTGGCCAAAGTTGGATACCTCAGAAACGGGTTCTCAAAGTCCAGCAAGCTCATTAGGGATTTACTAAAGCTAATGAAGGAAGGGTAGCTTGGAGCTCCTTGAAGCTGGCTCACATTTGTCATCTTGAGATCCACAGACCTGAGCCTCTTCCTATGGGTAATATCCTTTACCCATGATTTTAATCAACTGAGCAGAGGTCACTGTTTCTTTGTAGAACACAGTGGGAAAGCATTACTCAATATTTATAGAATAGCCTTGTAGTTAAAACATTTGGTCTAAAAGTGGGAGATCTGAGTTAATTTCCTCTTTCCAACCAAAGCATTTCAAAACCACACTGATCTTCTCTCCAGCCAGGCTAGTGTTCAAACCATCAGTTGATGGGACATTTTTGTTTGGAGAGATCCTTCCTGCTGAAATAATGCCCTTCTGCAGCAAGAACACAACTGTGCTGGCAAACTGAGAGCACAATTTAGCCCAATGGTTAGGCTGTTCATCTGGGGCAAGGTAGTTTGGCAAGTAATCTAAATATTGGACCATTAATTATAACATCAGAATCACATAATCTCTATTTTTTTCTGTAAAATCTCACTCCATTTTTGTGAGGAGTCTAGGTTGGTGGGTATGTAGGAGGTGTGTGTAAGGCGTACCTGGAGGCCTTAAAAGACAGCTGCTTGGGGGTTTGGTTCTTCATTGGACTTGAACAGGTGATAGACAATGAGCTGCTCAGAGCAGTTTTTCTCCTCAGATGCACTTGGTGCCTGGGGAATTTTGAGTCAAACAGACAAACATGCCCAGCATTGAGGAACAGTAGAGGCCAGGTTTTTCAGGATCAAAATTTCAGCCCTTGGGACATATATTCCTCCCTGTCTGCATTAGGGTATCAACAAGCGAAGAGCAAATGCTCTGCAGCTAGTTTTACATGCAAATGTGATTCCTTTCATGATATCAGAGCCACCATTAGGATGAAAAAGGTCTTGTGGTTGTACAGAGCTAGCTCAGATCTAGAAGCAGGGTAGCTGTGTTTACACAGTCCTCTCTGCAGAGCCTGTTGACTTGGGCACCCCGTTTCCTAAGCATAGCTTCTTCACATCTGGACCTGTGCTGGCAAGCTTGCACAGCTTCTTCACATCTGGACCTGTGCTGGCAAGCTTGCACAGCTATGCATTTACAGCCTGTGTTTATCAGCGTAATAATGGACGAGGTTCCTGCACCACTTTCATTGTGTGGTGTAGGCACAGTCAAAGACTTGTGTCAGATTTAGTTATTAGTTTGAATTTCCAAAGGTATTTAGGTGCATAACGACCACTGGAAACAACATGTTCAATTATGTATGTATTACTCTAAAAAGTGCTAGTTTTGCTGTACCCTCAGTGAGACAAAAAGCCTGCAGAAAGCATAGCTGACCAGGAAATTAGTGCATGCAGTAACTCAAGGAAAATTGTAGCATTTATCAGAAAAGCAAATGAAATAGAATGAATTAAATAAATTAAAGGACCAGTCCCTTCTTTCTTGAACTGCCGTTAAAAATTCTTCATGAGTACTGAGGTAGCTAGTCTCTTTAGTAGTGAGAGAACTACTGTCTTGTATTCCCCAAAGGGCCAGAAATAGGAAAGTTTGTCTTAAAAGCAATAAAGATTTTTCTCTCTGAACCATTTACTAATACAGAATATGTACATTACAGGAAAATAGTATCAGAACATAAAGACAACATATTACCATTAATTCTTATTAAAAAGTATGGTCACGCTCCCTTTCAGTGCACTTGAGCAAATGGCAAATGAGGTAGCTGCAAAATACATGACAGTTAGATCAGTCATTGCAGGAGATTGTGGTGTACATTTACAGGTAATTGATTTATTAGTTCAATTTCATGAGAAGCAAATTTTTGATGAAGCATCTATTCTCCATTCTACTGAAGATATTAAGGTCAAGGGAAAGAACATATGATACCCTTTCTTTGAATAATACATCACAATTTAAAGCTAAATAGGTTTCTGTGGAACTTACTAGGAAAGTAGGTGCAAGAGTCTGCAGGATACAAATGAAATTTTGATAACCACAAAACTCTCTTCTTAATGTTCATCTTGGGAGAGTACATAGGAAACAATCTGTTCTTCTGAAATAGACCTTCAACTTTCAACAAATGTCATAAGCATGCTGTGCCACCCTATATGCAATAGCATCTTGCAACAGCATCATGCCTGTAGTGTGAAGGATGCTGCTCTTTCTCCTCTGACTAAAGCATCCAGCCAGAAGTTTTAGCTTATGATTTAAAAAAATAATTGATTCAGATATTTTCTCAGGAAAAACAGCTGCTTTAAAGAGATGAGCATGTCTTCCAGAATACAAAATGTAGGACTGGCCTTGGCAAGCTGCCTGAACGAAGAAAGGTGGTTTTCTGCAATGTTCTGTTATTTATTTATTCTACCTTTGCTACTGTTTCACCTCTTTATGCACAGATACTGTAAATGTAAATTGGCTATTTGCCATTGGTAATCTGTAAAAAGGTTGTTTATTGTTCCAGATTTTTTCTTTTTTCTTTGCCTTTGCACATGACTTTCTGAGTTCCTTTTTGTTCTTTAAACATATATGAATACTTTTCATGTGCATGAGAAGAACCATTGTTTAGGTTAAAAAAGAAAGGTACAGATACATAACAATTCCCCATAATTTTCTAATAGTACTCCTCAGTCTAGCACAGCTATACATCTAAGAGTCAAAGACTGTGGTGACTTGATGGGTGAATCCTGAAGACCTTACCCTTCAGGAGGAGCTCGCCGAAGCAGAAATGCAGTAATACTCTGCTAGTAGCCTAAATCCCTGCCATCGGTCTAAGGCTGGAGCCAGTACTGGCACACAGTGTGGTGCTGCTCACTGAACTGTCTTGCCAGGCCCTTGTCCCCTCAGTGCCAGCCCGGCACAGTGAATGGTGAGACCATAGCTGATTTAGGTTACATGGCAGAAAACAAAACCACTGAAAATAAATGCCCACTGACCTCATGCAATTAAATACCCTGGTTTTGCATGCAGGGCATATACAGCATACTCAGAGGGTTGCTTTAGCCATCTTCCTGTACTGGTCTGTGTAGGCTGAAAGGCTGCTCCAGCTGGTCGCTGTTGTGTGTGTGTGCTGAGCAGAGTGGAGGGGTCCCCCACTGTTTCCTCTCACGCCACCTTTGAGGAAGATCCCTTTCCCTGCTCTTCACTGTCTCCTCTGTGCATTCTCTCTGCATTGCTCAGGCTACTGGTAAAAATGCTCACAAGCGTTTTCTTTAACTCTGCTTTCTTTCTATTCTTCTTCAACCTCTGCTTGTCTGAGCTCTGGAGGGTGATGTTTAGCCCAGGTAAATCTTGACTTCCCCACTGCATTTTGAGACACAGAAGAAATTGTGCAGACACACTGGTGTCAGTCATTGGAGAAGCTGGGGATGCTCTGTTGCTTCATGTGTGATGGTTTGCATGTGTGGAGAAACAGGACAGCTTCTTCTCCTTCCTTGTGATTTCCACCATCACTCTAACTCCAAGTAGACATGGATTTGCTGGGAATGAGCAAAGCTACTTCTTGAGGCCTTGAATTAGTAGCTCACATCCATGACAGGAAAAGGATTAAGTGTCTTCATAAAGAGTGCCTGGGTGGCAATGTTCAAGGACTTGTAGTCTAGCATCTCATTTCACCCTCCTGAGTCATTCATGTGGCAGTGGGCTACAGTGGCTGAACAGGAGCTTCTACAGCGGGAAGAGCATGTGACTCAGGTGGTGGGAGCAGGGATGACACAGGCCAAAACAACATTTCTGGGGGCCTGGAGAGAGCAGCTAGGGCTGGGGTGCGGGCAGACAGTACTGAAGAAGGGGGCAGCTCGTAAAAGAGCACAGAGAGAAACCCATTCCCAGTCCCTTTGCATCCCACTCATCTTTTCCAGTTCCTTACTCTATTTGAAACTCATCACTTCTCAAAGCCCCCAAACCTGCACTGACTACTATGTCCCCATCTTCAATCCTCAAAGCATTACTGACTCCTTCCACCCACTGGTCTCCAAAACCCCTTGAAACCAATTTCCTTCCTTCTGGAACCAGCAGCTCTGCTACCCTGGCAAATCTAGATTTTAATACTCTAAAGAAAATTTACTTTGCCCTCAGCAAAGGACTATCTTTGGGATACAAAATTTGATATTGTCAACCCTACTGGGTTGTTCTTAGTTGACGTTTCTAGCATGCATGCTAGAAATCTCATCCTGTACGCACAGTCCCTGGAACATTTTTGTGCTTTCAGTTTTGCCATCCAGATATGAAATACAGTCAGGGTCCCATAGTGGTTTTCAGTCCTCCACCAGCTTGTTTTACTCATGTCCCAGACACTAAACCAATGATTATACAAGTCTCAGTAGATGCAGGATCAGTCCTGGTACTTCTCAGGTTAAATACAACAAACTAGACAGCCTTATTCCTTTGTTCTGAAGTTCTGATGCTGCTTTACTGTCTTCTGCTTAATGCTGATACAATGGTATTTTTGTCATACTACTGTCAGAGCTGACACACAGGGGAGTTAAGCCATATCACAGCTGAATGAAGTTTAATTAAACTTGGAATAAGTAACACTGAAAGATAAAATTCTTTTATGTTTCAGTTGTGGTGAGAAGGCCTTTTATGCCAGCCAACACCCGATCTCATACTTCAAAGAAATATTTGGAACAATTCCTGTACCCTAAAAATGGAGAACACACTCAGCTGCCTTTTATTCCCATGTTTCTTCCCTCTACCACCACCAATGCTTGTCATTCAACTTGAATGCATTTTGGTTTTGAATATGATCCTAGCTCGGATTGTAAAAGCAAGTCTTCTGCTAGGCAAATTATTTAATTGATCAGATTACCTTCAGTCAACACAGGATGCACTATTACTTTCCTCATATTGTTAGTGTCTTTAGTGAAACGTTAGTAGCATGACAATAATATTAATTACCAATCTGCTATCTAAATGTTATGATTTAAAGGCAAGTGCCTGCACATCAGCGTTTAAATGAAGCAGCTACTTTTTCACCCACTAGTTTTTACATTGTTGAAAGGGCTGGTGTCAGGGTTTGTTTTGAAATGCAAAGTGAGAGACCAGATAGGAAAAGCTTGCTCATTTCTATCCCTTTGCCTACCTTGTTGCACTTGAAAAAAATATGTGCAGAATTGTACATGTTTAATACTCTCCCTCCCTCCCTCTGCAGGGACTCTTCATGGGGTCAATGGTATGGCTTTACCAAATGGGACTTACAGATCTAATTCCTTACAGATTCAGGCTCCCCATCACATTTGCAGTAGATACTGAATTTGTAGCAGATCTTCCTCCAAGGGCATGGAGAACAGCAGGGTTTGATAAAGGAACTGGAGAGGGGATATTAGGGAGATTGCTGTCTCATGCTAATGACTCAAGATACTTCTCATTCACCTGGCTGGAAGGACAGCATTTCCTCGGTTAAATGACTTTTAAACGGGAATTATGATCTACTTATTTCTAGCTTTGCCTGCTGTGCAATGTGATGCAGTTAAGAAATAAAGTTACACTTTGGCTTGGTTAGGCTCCAGTTCAGCTGTGGATTAGTCTTCATGAATATTTTAGTGACTTGTAAATCTGAGTGCTGGGCACTAGTCCTTATACTACCCATATAGAGTATTGTACTGTGCTACTTAATAACTCACCATGTTCCCAGCACTGATAGATCCTATAACCACCATTGGGAAGACGCCAGTACAAAGTACATCTCCTTTTCAGACACATTCAGTCTTTTGCCATTAAACTTCCCCAGCTTTAGCTTACAAAATATCTGTGGTAGTATATGTTTGGCACCACTGCTTTTAAGAAAAAAAGATCCTTCTGCTTCTCGCATGGCACAACTTGTCTCTAGAGAAACATTGCTCCAGAAGTAAAATAATTTTCAACAGATAAGCACTCCGAAAATTATTTATTAGCTATCAACTCAGATAAACCTACATGTAAAGGACACAGAAATCCCACTTCCCACCCCGGTGCTCTCTTTTGTTTATGGGTTCCCTGGCATATTAATTATACTTCATTTGGCTTTGCCCCAGAGAATCTTGAACAACAGGGGCAGAGGCTGCTCAGTTCAATTGCCATGGCTTATATTTTGTTCTCCTGAGAGCATCTTTAACCATTGTGATGCTTATTCTCAAGGAAACATGTCAACTTCTCCATCTCACAGTCATTTATGAGTGGCACAGCCTCATGTGTACCACTGACGGAGATATTGTTTGTTGGCTTTATGTAAATAAACTCTTGTAGTTGTGGGAAGTTAGATGTGGGACTTGAGTGATTAAATATAAAGAGACACTGGCAAGGTGGTGAGGTGCTAAATGTGACCTAGTTCAGCTTCTTTTATCTCTTTGAAAAGCCAAATCCCTGTGGAGTGCTTTTTGTGAATGCTGTGGTGATGGGAGCTGGAGAAATTGCTGAAGCTTGCCTGAGAAGAGCAGTTCAGAATGATTTTTGAGATTTTTTACATTAGCTTTAGTTCTAGTTTTTGACAAAACAGTTCAGGCACATGCTTTTTTTTTTTTTTTTTTTTTTTTTTTTTTTCCAATGGAAATTACACCCTGGTGTCAGAAAAGCATTTCACTGATGATCAATATTGATACAAGCTTGCAAAACCTCTTCGTGTTAACAAAATGGCATATCTTCAAGATAAAGATGTTGGAATAAAATATATATGAGTAACTGAGAAATGGAGAAAGAAAGGAAAAAGCAGGTTTTCCAAGGAGCTTTTAGGAAGCCAGTTTAGAGAAATCTGTGACAGAATTCCCTAACATGGATGGGTTTAAGAGCTTGGAGAAAGCTTCTGTTTAGTACTGCTTTCTGTAAAGTTCTTCAAGATTCATCAGATCTTTTTTAGGCCAAGGGTTCAAATCTCTCCCTAAAATTATATCCTATGTGGTGTTGTGTGGCTGATGCCTAACCTGGTTTGTAAATGGTAGCTGTACATACAGTGCTGACAGGAATACCTGCATTTATGTGATGTGTGCCTGGAAAGCCAAATGCTGTAATATCCCTATGCTCCTATTTACAAATGTGGAGCGCTTTATAAGTGTTGAGGAAAATTTGAAAATTTGCCCTTAAGGACTTCTTCCACCCTATTCCAAAAGAGATCTGAAAAATTGGACTGGAAAAAGCTTCAGCCCAGCTGTTTAGCAAAAGCTATGTGGACTGTGTTGTATGAATGGCACAACAGTCGAGAGCCTTGTCAGGCTAGGAGGGCAAATCCAAAAATATAGGCAGCACCATCCTCTACAGGTGGGTAGAGGTAAGGTAGAAGGTAAGGCAGCTTAGAGAAGTAACATTGCTAATCACTGCTTCTCAAACCTTTTCAAAAATACACTTTGGTTTCTGTGGCAAGATCTGAGCTGGCTATGGCTCAGTTTCTTCATGGCAAGACAGCAAGGGCTGGGTGTAATTACTGACTGGAGGTATAAATGCTTACCTCTCAGCCCTGCCAGCACGAAAAGGCTGTTAGCAAGTCCCTGCCTCTTGTAACCACTTACAGTCCACAATTATACCCATTTCTCACTCTCCTACCTCTGAGGGACAAACCTGCTGCCAGCTACCTGGTTCTTGCATTACTTTTGCAACCTGAGCTTTTTGTGATAACCTGGAGTGCGTAAACTGTCATCTTAAAAAAACCACTGTAGAGATAGGATTAGTGTGGGATGCTATCTTTTGGGGCTGTAACGTGTTAATTTGTCCTGTGTTAGCCAGCTGACAGCTCTGCTGGCTCAGTGGCATCCCAGGGATGAAGGACATGCCACATGGCGCTCTTTCCAAAAAATGCCCAACATTTTGTCTGTGTCCTGATTCTGGACTTTCAGAATCCCATCCTCATGTTTTGGACAACTTTAAATGTGGACACATATTTAGCTAACATCGGTCGCAAGAGCATTCCAGAGGCCTTTAGAAGACCTTGAACAGAATAAACAAGAAGACAAAAAAAGAAAGATGCCAATTAGAAGAACACAGGTGCGCATTCCACGATAAAGGGAACTTGGCACAAAGAACCTCAATTCGGCAGTTTATCTTGACCAATTAGACTGAGACAAGTTTTGCGTGTTTTAATTGGCATCACCAATTATGTCCTATGTTTATGCGCATGTACAGAGTTAGTATAACCAATTATATCTTATGTTAATGCGCGTGTACAGTGTTGATATAACCAATCATATTTTATGCTTGTGCGTGTGTACAGTGACTTTGCAGAATATGTGACTATAAGTATGTGTGTGTTTTAGCAATAAAGGGTCGTCTGTTGTCTGCTCTTAAGATTACAGGCGTCCGTCTACTTCAATCTCCTCATTTAAATATGTAGCAAAGGAGAAGGTAACCTGGTTTCCCCAGATTTTTTTCTCTTGAGTGCAGGGGTGCTTACAGAGCATGGCCTCTTGAAGAATGAAGCAGCTCTGGTAAAATGCCTCTCCAAGTAAAATAAAAGCAGTATGGCCAGAGTGAGCCACACAGCGGTGAAGAGCATAGGCGTGCAGATCTTCCTGTGCATCACTGTCCCCTGTCCTGAGACTCTGTCCCAAGCCCTGCTGCTGAGGCATCCTTCTGCCTGGCTCCATAGCCAGCAGGCACAGCCATGCTTCCCTTTGCCGGAAAACTGCTCTCCTGGCTTCGCTGTCTGGCTTCTCTGCTTCCTAGGAGGCTCTGAAGCCTCCCAAGCTGCTGGAGACACATTGTTAATGTTGTCCAGAGAGGCAACACGGGGGATGAGGCTGGGAGAGGGCAGAAGCATTGTGCCATTGAACCCAGGATGGCTGTAACGGGCTGGACATGCACAAGCTCTGTGGTGTCATATACTAATGGTCAGAAGCTGTTATTTAATGATGTTGCCCCTGACTCACTACAACTGCCACTGGCTAATCGACTGTACATTTCCTTTTCTATTTCTTAGATATTGATTCCTCGTTATGTGTATTTTCTTCTTAGGTTTCTGCTTTATTCATATAAATGATTCCTCACATATGAATGCCACACAACACAGTAAAGGATGTGGAGTGGTTATGTGTATGGTACTCTGATAGCACAGTCAACACAACACAGTCCATGGGTTGGATCCATCCATCTAGCACTCTTCTGTTCACCAGTGGAAACAGAATGGCTATGCAGGCAGTGACCACTGCCCAAACCAGCAAACACTTCTTCTCATCACCCACCAGGAAATCCCAAAAGCATCCAGTACACAGCTGCTGTGCTGCGCCACCCTACAATTGAACAGCACATCAGCATTGCTTCTGTGGAAAACCATGCCTCTGAACACTTTGATAGCAGAACAATGTTTGCCACTATGTAAATAGGAAGATAGAAATCCTCTGGATCAGAGAGTCCCCAGCCCTGTTGGAGCTGCTAGGTTGTTCCAGAAAACAATGGGTCTGATGGCTCATAACATGGTCGCCATTTCAAGTGTATTCCCTCTGATGCATTTGCAGAGAACAATGCAGAGAACCCCCCTTCAACTTCCACTTCACTAACATACAAAGCCAATCTTTTCTAGGGTCAGGTGATAACGGACACTCCTAATTTCCCTCACTATCCCATTTCACTCCCTCTGAGCGTGGATGACTCAGATATGCATTGTACCCGAGATAAGGAATTGTACACTGGCATGACCTTCCATATTTCTGGTGGAATTGCTACATCTAGAGCATCCTGGTGCCACCTTCAGTTTTTCTGTGACTATGTTATGCTTGTGACTCACAGCAGTCCCCCCATGGGCTAAGATGTACCCATGTCCTTCTCTTTCTGAATCACTTCCAACAAAAAGTCTTTACCTTGTAGCAGAATGTTGTCATTAATCCCCTGTGCATGACTTCCCATTTTGAACTATTGAATTTCATCCTGCTTTTATAATTTATTCTTCTGAAAGTTCTTTCTGTATGATATCCCAGTTCTCACCTGCCTTGGCAACGCCTCCTGGCTCTGTCATCGTCACAGCATACCTTGTTGCATCAGCTTATGTCATCATCAGGTTTCCTCCACACAGTCCTAATTTTTGTAAGTGTTCATTATTGAAAGTTTCAAGACAGTGGTGCCAAGATCCTTAAGGAATTCCAGGGTTGTCATCCTCCTCCAAACCTTCCCCATTGCCATGACTTCTAAAACCAGCTGCTTTTGCAACTTTGTTGTAACATTGTTAATTTTCATCATCTCCAGCTTCAATGCTTTTCTGCATAGATCTATCCGAAGTGCTGCTGATGTCTAGAATAGATTTTGCGACATACTTTTTGATTAGAAAATCTAATAATTTATCACAATATATGTCAGGTCCATCATAATTTGTCATCAGTAAACATTTATTGCTTCTACAAAGCTGCTCTGTAGAGGAATGGTGTCTTACCTTGAAGACATGGCCAAGTCACACCAAAAGTGCAAATAAACATGACTTTTCTTCTGCTTCTTCCATACCGCTGTATCAGAGGCACACACAACATGACTTGGCAGAAATAATATGTGTGGATCTAGAAAATGCTCTCAGAACAGAATAAAGGGGTTTTCATTAACATGGCAGAAAATTTCCATGAATATTTGATCACATAAAAATAGACTTGTTTTAGCTGTGTTTGCCTTCCTTTTATGTAATGTCATTGCAAATATTCTAACAAACAAGTTTGCTGGCAGCAGTGCTAACAGGAAGAATGCATTCTAAACAAATTTGAGAATCTTCACATGTAACACATTTTGGATGTGTAAATGTGTATTCTTGCCATGAGTCTGAATCCGGTCTTATTTTAGCAATGTGCCTGTGCGCAACATCCAAAATAATCTCTTTAGAGTCATGTTCACTGGGATAAGAAAAAAAAAAAATCATTCCTTTTGTCCACTGAAAATTAACAACTTGTGTATTAAGAATATAGATTGTACAACAGGGAAGCCACCGTGTATTTGGCAAGTGCTGCTTGCCAAGAATTATTTATGTAGAGTCATGGCTCTGCTCCAGAAGAGTTCTGGAAGAAGAATTAACATAAAAAATCAGAAACTGGGTAACTACAGCCTTGGGAAAAAAATATGCTAATTATAATAAATTATTCTGTCCACTGTAATTCTAATTTAGGATTGATATGTTCAGTAGAGGAAAATTGTCTTGGGAAAAGAGTTCAGAATCTATGTATGTCTGCACAAGCCAACATTACTTCTCCCTTTGTGACAAAATGAGTCCAGAATATGCAAGGGAAGTAAGTCCTTTGTTACAATTTCTGTTGCTCAATTTCTCAGAGGGTATCTCTGAAAAAGTCCTTGATAGGCACACCACGGCATCATTGTCTGCAACTATCAACTCTGCTATCAGGCTGGTTTTGGTACAAGTAGTGATATTCTCTGGAAGTATTTTTTAGCAATTTGAACTATGGAGCCCACAGCGTATCATCAGAAATGGCAGTGTTTTGGGCTAGCAGTCAGAATAGATATCTTGGAATGCTGTTTTGTGTAAATTAAACATGGTTCATCTTTTCTGTGGGTACCAATTCCATTTCTTCAGATTAAGAAGAAACCTAGTATAGATAACTTACACAGATTTTATTAAGACAATGGCATCAGTTCTGTGCTTAGCTTTAAATTTAAACAACATGGACTGTTTTCTGTTGTATCAAATTACTGGTCTGATCACTACATTTATACTAGTAGGTTCTGCAAGTTGTCTGCTAAAAAGGAAAACAAAAATGCCTCTTCAAAATACCTGAAAAAGCTCGGTAAGTATTTGCTAAATAAAAACAGATATAGGAATTGAAATTCTTTGGTCATCACGGTTTTGAAAATTTTTGTCCTCACTGGGTGGGGCATGTAAAGGTCTGGGGGGGAGGGAACATGTCCCCATAAAGAAAAATGAGGCTGGATTCCCTGTTTTGATGGTTTGCTGTTTTGCCTGTTCAGATGAATGGATTGATATTTTTATCAGTGTTAGTGTAACCCTGTTAAGAAAGCAATAAAACACAGTATACCTTTATGCCAGCTTTTCACTCTATTATACAGTAAATAAATGCCTGCGGTGTAGTCTAAGCCCAATGTTGGCCACTGTTGGAAGTGTAGTCGCTATTCTAGTGGCATGATTCCTTCAGAGTCATGGAGGGGTGCCCAGCGCACACCCAAACACTCTTGCTGAGGTGCTGGGAAGTATTTCTGCGTTCATTTCTGGGTGGTTTCTTGCCTTCCATATCCTGATGCCCCACTGGGAGATGCAGGAGTCTGCACTGCCTGGTCAGGCACTCTGCCCCTCTGCAGAGGGAACAGAACAGGGCGGTTTTGTCATCACAGAGTGTACACCTGAGTGCAGGCTGATAACTCTGTGTTACTGTGAAGTGCACACAACCACAGAAGTGCAGATGTTAAGAGCAGACGAACTCTTTAAGGTTGAATGGTGGTATATTTTAGCAATACTTCAAAACCCAGAAAGTAGTTATAAAATTAAAGTAACTGAAAACCAGAAAAACTGACCAAAAGCAAGTGTGTACTGCCCTAATTCCACTTTGGAAACGCTGTCATTGCACATTGCTTAACAAAATATTCACTTGCTCGGAAATCACATCTCTTAGAACTAGTTTTGTGCTTCCAGTATTTCTCCACAGTCTCGCAGGACTGGGGGAGGTATGTGTGACCTTGTGTCCAGCTTTGTCACGGGGCTGCTAGGCGTGTTAGGGCACGCATGGTCCCCGCTGCAGCTAGCAGCACCGGCATCCCCACGAACAGCGCAGGCGCCTCTGAAGTGTGGGAATCCCTTCCCCAGTTTCCCCTGCCTCCAGCTCCAGTGGCGGGAAATGCATCCTGGCAATTTTTTTTTTTTAACATTGAAACATTCCCTTTGCGAGGCCTCTGTCAGGGATGGGTTTGTTTAAAGCTAACCCGTCCTCACCATCAAATCTCCCTTATGCATCAGGGACTACACCCTGTCTTCATGCCACTTCGCTTTCCGCAGCGCCTTTCTTCGGTGGCGGAGGCTCTCCTGCTCCCCGGGGCACCGCGGCGTGCGCTGCTTGGTGGAGGCAGGTCTTCCACATCTCCGCTGAGCCCCGCCGACGGTTTTCTCTCCCCCCGCCCCGTTCTCTCGGAGCTGCTCTCCCTGCCATAGGCTGGGTTGCTCCAGGTGGGTGAAGCTTTTGCAGCTCAGCTATTTGGGGACTTTCCTCCGGGGCTGCTTTCCCCTCCCGACTGTCAGCTCTTCTCCCGACGCAGCCTCGTGAGAATGCATTTCTTCCCGAAATTCTCGGGGAAAATCAACCGGCCTCCACCCCGCGCACCTTCCCCTTGTCGCCCTGGCAGGCCCCGCTCCTCCTTCCTGCCCTCCCTCGCCTCGCAGAGGCCCGTCCCGAATTCGTCGAAGCCTGGCGGCGGGCGGGCGCCCGCCCGCCCCGGCCGGGACGCGCCCTTCGGAGAAGCCAGGCTGTCTCTGCGCAGAAACCCCGTCCGTGCCCCCCCCGCCGCCGCCGCCGCCGCCGGCTCCCTCCTTCCAGTAAAGCCAGCCCGGGAAACCCCGAGGCCCTGCCGGGGCAGGAGGCTTCCCGCCAGCGGCTTGCCGCCGCCGCGCTGCCCGGCCGGGGTAGGGAGAGGGCAGTCCCGCCGGAGGGAGGCGCCGGCCCTGCCCGCCGTACCTGCCCGCCGGCCGCGGGGGGTCCCGGGTCGCCACGGCGTTGTGGGAGCGCCTTCGCGCCTGGCGGTTCGGCGTCCGTCCTTCGCTCGAGCTGCGTCTGGAGACGCTTGCCGCGGCCGCGGCGTGATGGCCCTGACGGTTTCGGCTACAGTGTTCCGTTCCGCTCTGTTTTTCCTGTCTCTGAATGACAGTCCTAAGCAAAATGGATTTCCTTTGTGCTGCCGGTAGTGACTGCACGTTCTCACGTATTATTTACGCCACTTTTACACCACTACAAGAGCCTTCCTTTTGATGGGTTATTGCTCTCTTAAACCAATTCAAGGTAGAGAGAACTGGGCTGCTTTCTCCTCCCCCACCAAATCGCCAGAAAATTACCAGTACTAGTACAATATCCCCTTGTACCAATGTAACTTCTTGGTATAATAACCGATTTTAAAGAACATTTTAAATGGCAGCGTAGCTCTGTTCATCCAGATGGCCTGCAAAGATAAATTGCTATGTTCTTGCACATCTATTACAAATGTACTCTTCAGTCAGACTAAAGGCAGTTGGGAATAAGCCACATATTAAATCTAGGCTCTTTTAGTTACTCTGGTATCCAGCCTGCCTCAGCCATCCACCTCCCACTTTCCCGAGACCACAGTTTTCCCCGGGCATTGACAATCGTGGCACGTCAGAGCGCTCCCGGAACTTGGAGCTTTTTAAGGAATTGGTTGTTCCATAACAATGTAACACCATAGATGTATATGAATTATCAAAGCTAATTTCCTGGGTTTATATGTTCTGTCCCCACCCTTTCTTTCTTGTGTCTTGTTATGCATGCCTAGCTTACAGACTTTTCAGGGAAGAAGTACATCATTGCCATTATATGTAATGAATATTACACACGTTTGCCACGTGTCTAATTTGTGTCAAGTATTCTTCATCTGCATGTTTTAGGTTTATCTACACATTTCAGGAGGATAGTTTCTCAAGGTGGTTTATAATTTATTCACTAGATTTATTTATAATTCATTGTACTGAAGTGATTTAGGGTTTGCCTCTGAAAGCATGTCCTGTCAATGGTAGCTGCATTATACAGAGTTACTCTATGCACAGGTGAACTGAGCTGGTAGTGTCCATATGATCATCATGTGCTGCTCCACAGAGTTAAGTATTCTTTCCTGCGCTAGTCCCTCAGTCAATATTTAAAGAACCATTAATTCAACCATCGGAATAAAAAGCCAGCTGGCATAGCAAACTTGACCCAGGGTTGTGCCAGGTTAGGCAACATTTGTCCTACATAACAAAGCAAAGCAATATACATCCCGGAACACACTTGTACAAAACAATATAGAAGAGAGAGAAGCATGTCAGCTGAGCCTGAAGTTGTTCTGCATGCGTGTGGACAGCTAGCCTTGCTGCAAACTTCACTGGAAAGAGCTCAGCTCACAGTTCTCCTTTCTCCCAGTAATGGTCAGAGGCCACCATAGCAAAAAACACAGCTGTATCATGTCCAGTCAAAGAACTGTCTTTTGAAAATCTTAGCTCCTAGGAGCTCCAGCATATGAGGGAGGGCGAAGTCTTCCTTTGTTGGTGCACTTCACAATGCACAGCATTTGAAATAATTCAGTAAAAAAGAGAGAAATAAAGAATATCTGGTTTTAAAAAGAACTTGAGGAGATAACTATATTGTTGGGTAAACATACAGAAATTTAAGGAAATGGATATTTAACTTCCTGAATGCATCAAAATACCACTGACTCCAGCTAACAGCTACACTGAAAGCTGATTTTGTACATTAAGCAAGGCAGCTGTATAAATTTAAGGGTTATATATTCAGTTTAGAACAACTAATGCCTTTACTATTTTTTTCAGACTAATTTGTGCACAGGAATAGGAGTTTCTCTATTCCTGTGTTCTCTGTTTGCCGCACATAGATATGGGACAATTGCAAGTACAAGGCATGCTCATACATACTTCGTAGAGAGGACCAGAACAACCGCATACAACATTTTAGTCGCTGTCATGTTTTTTTTAGGTATTTCATTTGCAAATACAGTAATTCAGGTTTTCTGAACACTGATCATTTTCCTATGTTCATAATATAGACCTTTATACTTTGCATTTAGTAGCTTTTATAATACTATAATACTATCCTGTAAGGCCCTAGTGGTTTTCACTCATTTGACAGATACAGATATCTTTAAAACAGATGATTCTGTTGAAGGAGGCTAAAGGAAAGTAACAAATGATCCCCTTCTATGTTATAATAAGGGAAGACTCTGGAAGCCACCGCTTTTGCTCGATAGGTTCTTCGTCTCAATGGAAAGGTCAGAGCGCTGACTGACTGTGTCATGGCAGAGACTGGTTGAAAGCAGCAAGCTTGCTGGATGCACAAGAGCAAGGGGCAGAAACCAGATGGATGGCAAGAGCAGCAGCTGACGGTGAGTGTGAGCAGAGAGATGTGTCAGCTCTGGCTAGCTTTGAGCTGCTCAGGTGGTGAATGTGGAAACTGTGAGCAAGGAAATAGCTTGCTCTTTGTTTCTACACTTTAAATACTCGAAGGATCACACTGAATAGTTACTTGGTTTGTGTATGCTGTTTTATGTGACAAATCACTCCTACCTGGTTGGTCACTCAGGCCAACTTATATGCAGTGCAATTCAGAGTAAGAGAAGGTCCAAATAACTCTTTAAACCATCTGAAGATCTTCTGCACATGTAATAGATACATATAAAAAGCCTCTGAGTGCTGAAGCCAGGGTTCTGCAGAATAACAGGCTTCTTTTCTGGCTTTTGTTTGAGATAATGAGTGCCATTACAAATTAGTATTCATCTATATGGGAGGCTGTCCATGCTCCTTTCATGAAACTTTGTTCCCCATGGTTTTGCCAAGCCTTGGATTGAAATTTTAGGGTCTGCACAATTCCTGACTGAAAGGAGTGACTTTTCCAAAGCAGATGCCTTGCGGAGTTTGGCTTCCGTTGCAGATAATTTCCAACTGAAAATGTTGTTGCTGTTCCCAAGAATAAGATGGGGAAGGTATATTTTTCCACATAGAAATTAGAAACAAAATCTTACCAGTGTAGACAAGACCATGCTTTGGAGGAGAGGTTTATTATGTGAAAGCGGGGTCCCCTTTTGTGTCAAGGATGCATCTCATGAGGTCTCCCCTAATTTTTTTGCCAAGCTTAGCCACATGGTGAAGATCAGCTTGGCTGATGAATTGTTGAAAGAATTGCACTGGCTAGGCTCTGTCCTGAGGCTACGAGGTATGATTCCTTATTGTGGGTGGAAGGAGCCCGGAGAGCTTGTCTCTGCATGCTCTAAATGCTCCCTCTGCTGGTGCTGCCTTTGAGGAAGAGAAGGATATTTCCTGATGGGGTAGGTGAGGTGTGAGTCCTGGGAAAGGAGGAAGGCAGGAGACAGCAGAAGTGGGAGTAGCTTGTGGAATATGTTGCTCATAATGGGAGGGAAGCAGGAGTCAGTGGAGGATGAGCTGAGGTTTGGCATGTGGCTATGCAACAACAGGTGCACACTCCCCATCTGGGGCCTGGAACTCAAGCGATGAGTCTTGATAAGACCACTAGAAAATTTCCTATTAATCATATTTTGCCCGAGGATCCAGTTTTGGACAGCGATGTATCTGAAGATTATCAACCTTCACTGGAAAATTCTTGATGTTATTAAAAACAGTCATCTGAAAAGCAAAAGGTTGTTCCAGCAAAGTATGCAGATGTTCAGTTAGGAAATGCCATGCAGTGGTAGACTTTGTAACTGTGTAACCTTTGTAATGCAGATTTTTGAAATGTAATGCGTAGCTAAACTGCCTTAAAAAAACCCTTCAGAGTCTGCTATGTAGAGCTCTTCACTTGAAAGTTTGAAGGTAAGGAAATGTCAGTATATCGGGGATTCTTACCCAACTTTATTTTAACATTTTGTTTTATTTTTTCTCCGTTCATTTCCCTGGGGAACAAAGAAGAATTCGCTTAAGTGATTGACTGTGTCATACCTCAAATGCACAGGGCCTTGAATGTGCTTGTGTGCTTAACCTTAACAATAACATTTCCTAACTCTGGGGTACTCTACGTTTTACTGAATGTCGCACAAAACCACTGTTTCCTAAGGTGTTTTAAGATAATACATTTTTTCCCTTTTTCTCTTCACCAATAAACCCCACACTGCACATGAAAGGCTGGGCCCCAAGGCTGAGCCGCAGATGGGAATCCCAACTGGTCCAGCTTTCCCTATTCCTGTCCCAATGTCTTGGTGCTCTGGCACCCTGACAATGGTGTCTGAGAGCAGCAGTGCTCTTAGCATATCCCAGCAACTTCATATGGACATTGGTGTCAGCCCAAGTGATGGTCAAAATTTTCTGCAGGCTTTTGAGAGGGAGGACAATGGTTTTCCAAGACTCCTGTTGCAGTGGGATTGCTTAGGAAAAAAGAAAAGGCATCAACGTGCATGAATGGGTGTCTGAAATTGAGCTGTATTTCCTCTGGACCCTCCACGGGTGATAAGAACACCCTGAACCAACATCTGGCAGGCTCCACACGTGCTGCTGCTCCTGCCTGAATGTGCGTATTTGGGAGAACAAGAGGGTGTCAGCAATTAGGTGAACTGAACGTGCGATTCCTGAACCCTTGGCTACATTCGGGGAGCACATCAAGTTAAAAGAAGATAGGAGAGTGTTTGAAAATAAACAGGTCATGAGCCAGCAATCAATAACTGCCTGAAACATAAACCAACCATCAGCTCAGTCAGAATCAAGGTTCTTGGCTAATCTAATACATGTAACTGGTCTTGAAATACGTAAAAGGCTGCTGTAAAGAACAAGGGAACAGTCTGTCTTCCCTGTCCAGGACAGTGTGGCACTGGAATTACTCACTTGGGGAGACTGTGTTGTCTTCATCACTGAAAGTTTTACAGAACAAGTTGGACAAAGAGCAGTGAGGAATAGTCTACATTTATTTGGAACAGCCTTGGGACAGAGGGAGGGAAGAAGAGTGGCGTGACCCCATGAGCACATTTCCACCACTGTTTTTCTCTGGTACCGTGATAGTATTACTGTGCTCATGTTCTTGTTTGTCTTTCTCTTGCTGTACTTCCAGATGTGCCTTGCCTTTGTGCAAGGTCTGGGCAACAGGTATGTTTATGTTGAGTGGGACCTTTGCACTTTACTGCAATAATGGGAGTAAAATTTGGGCAGGTGTCTTGTGAACATCAAAACCCTCTTGAAATGTCAGTGCGCTGTTTTAAATAATTTCTGGAGTATACTGCACATATTGCATAACTTGTTCCTAGGTAGAGTTACTCTTCCTCAAGTCAGCCTGCAGGGAAATTTTGAAAGGCACAGTCATTCTCGGTCTGCCCTAGTCTTGTCCTCTGGATCTGGTTGTCTGGAGGAAAGCAAATGCAGGTCGTGTGCCATGAACACAGTATAGAGATGTATGTGCATGTGCGTTTCAAGTTTCTATCTAGTGCGCAGTGAAATGTCAGCAGTCGTATAGCTGCTGCCATGCCTACCTGACGAAGAAGTAAGATACCATTTTCCTCTTGCACGCAGACCCTTCATTTCTGATTTGTGATACACTGTCAACAGTATAGGACACATTGCATTGTTGTACCTGTCATGAGCTACAGAATGGGTCCACAAAGTTCTTCAGGCTCGCTGAGCAACCCTTTTTATTGGAATCAGTGAGACTATTCACATGCTTACAGTTAGGCAGACGCCTAAATCTAAGTGTTTTGCTAGACATAGGTGTGTGTAGAAATAATTTTCTAATATTTTCAACTTGACAACAACTTGCATAAGCATCAGTTTACTTAATAAAAATTAAGTGTGGAGCAAAACAGCTTTGGTAGCACATACCACAGCAGTACTTATGTTGCAATTCCGCTATTGCAACAGGTGTTCTAGTTTGTTAAGACCAAGGGATCAATAACTAAATTTACAAAAAAGCCAGCTGCTTAGTGGTTAGGGGTTGTTTTAATACGTCAAGTACTACTTCTTTGGCCAAAAGTGATCCTCTGAAACAGTATCTTCCAAAGCATACCAGTAACAGCCTTCTTCTTCTGCAGTCTCAGACTAAAAGATAAAATAAATCTGCAAAGAGTATTCTGATACATTGATCTCACTTAATCGTCTCTTGCTCCCAAAGAATAGTAAGCCACTAAGCCCTGTAGAATCAAATATTTTCCTATTAGCTCTTCTAGTGCAAGTTATTCAGTCAACAAATGCATGAAAAATCAGCAATTGTCCAAGATGTTCTCTATTCCATTTTTAACTCCCCTATAATTTAAAACACATGACATATACAACACATGTACAACTTCTTTGAAAGTGGTTATCAACCTTGCTGAGAATAGGCTGGTATTGCAATTTGTACCATAGTACTAGTCCAAAGCCCAGAATAGCTTAATTATAACGGGTTCAAGGCTCTTCAGGTATAGTTAAGGAATTGTTGGGACTCTGTTTACATAAGTATATGCAGATGTATTTGTGCCTATATTAAAGAAAAACATGCTGTGGATTACCTATATTTTGGCAATTTAAAATGAATTAATATTTTTGTGAAATTACATGGCAACAGTAAGATGAACACTTAGTAAGAGTTATCCAGGAATTGCATTTAGAAAAGAAATAGGGTGCAATACACATCAGAGGAAAATTCCTTGATATGTGGGTAAATAAAACCGTGGCTGTGTTTGATTGCATAGGCAGTCTGTTCCCAGTGCTTGTCTCAAAGGGGACTTGCACCCTGCTGCCATGTAGCTTGACCAGGGAGGCAGAGAGGCAGCAAAGCCCATTCCTTGCTGCCCTCATCCTCCTGAATAGCCTGAGCTCACCAGCCTCAGCCCTGCTGGGGCTGCCCCATGCTCCTGCAGAGCCCCAGCAGCCTTTCCGGGGGGGTTATGCTGCAGCATGTGAACCTCACCATGTGCCCAAGGGCTACAAAAGGAGGAAAGACATCCCCTTGCCTGTGCTGTCCTCACCCCTTATGGTGACTGCTCAACTATCAAGTCAGGTGCAGTGCCCATTAGCAGCAATGGGAAGACTTTGTTCGACTACAGTGCTGGGGTTGATCTAGGAAACAGCTTGAGCTGAATGAAATGCAAAAGCGAGGAAAGGGTGGAATTGGTGAAAAATGAATTAATTTTAAAATTTCCTCCAATAAAAGCTAATAAATTGCCTTAAAACCCCGTCAAGACCAGCAAGTGTCAGTTTTGGACTTTAATGTAGAGCACAGTTGCTCTGCTACTTGGGTTCGCAATGTGAAGAGACAACTGAGTGTGACCCATGCCTTGTACAGTAGAGTTCAGATTCTGAAAAGTTTATGTTTTTTGCCCGACAAATTCCTTCACAGGTATTTAAAGGATCTTTTTCTGAGTATTAAGAACAAAGCTGTAGCTATATTTTAAGACAAAACTCGGTGAAAAAGAAAATTCTGTCTGAAATACCTTCTCTTTGATTCTCTCATGAAGTTCAGCTATATAATACTGTTGGATTGCAGTAACATAGAGTTGCTCAGCAGAAAAATGACATAACCCCTTTACTTGGTCCAGTGTCCATGACATTTTGCACTCAATAGCACAGTCACCATCTTGACGTGTCATTGAATTCAATGAGTGTGTGGTCAGAATTATTTTTTTTTTGATTACCAAAAAAGAATAAACCTGTCTTATTTTTTTTCCGTAGGTAATGTGCTACAGACATTTTTATATGATTTATTCATTTCACCTACAGGGAAGATAAATTACTTGTAGTTTGGCCGCATTTCACCAAATGTTAGATTATGAGAGATGTTTTTACAGGAGAAATTTAGAGATTGAACGCAAAGTCTACAATAAAAGATTGTTTTGATGTTTAAATTTCCAGCACCAGGCTCAGGTGTATGTGCAAACTTTTAAATACTTCTGCATTCTTGACAGTCAGTTTCTAGGTTCAGGGTTATTCTCTTCCATTTCAGTGTCTGATGTCAAACATGTGAACTAAACCCAGGTACACTGCCCTGAACTCTTTTCCCTTTTGTCAGATAAGCATGATATTGCCAGAAGCTGTAATGGAAGAAAAAGCACCCTAAACCTGGGAGACATCCAGCCAAAGCGAAGAAGAACAAAACTGACTGTTAGAGGCACCTTGGGTAGTTTAAGTGGTTTATGGGTCATTCAGTACCAGACACTCTCCACCTCCTCCAAATGTAGAGCAAAAAAAATTAAAAAGGTGCTTCAGCTCTCCTACTTAACATTTCCTACCTTAATTATTTCCCCTTCGGAGCCTCTTCCAGCTCCCAGGGCAGTGCAGCTTTACACCTCCTGCGCAGACCATCTGTGCTTGAGAACAGCATTGCATGGGTGCTCTGTGCTGGAGCCACCTGGGGAGCCACAACTTCCTGTAATTCATCCTTCTCCTCCCTACAACCCGTGACCAACCTTGTATTTTTCCAATATTCAGGTGTTGTCAGTCTCTTTTTAATACAGCTGCAAGACTAATTTAATATCCTGGAGCCAGGAGGAAGAACATCAAGTCCTTCGTAGCAACTGGTTCAGCTGTAAACAGGTTCGAGTTGCTTTCCCCTGGCTATCCTTTCAGCAGGCAAGACTGCTCCTGTTCCTGCTGCTGAGTGCTGGCTCTGTGATGAGGATGGCCTCCTCACATGCAGCATACCCTCCTTACTTCCCACTTGCCCAGCTGAGGGCTGAGCAACTATTAGCCCGAAAGGCCTTTTCTCTGTGTGCTACGTTTCCATGGCCTCTTTAAAACTTTCTGCTGTTGTTTTTTGTCCACTGAATACGTTCCTCCAATATCATTTTGGAGTGCTAAGTGGAGAAGACTCCTTACTTAGCCTACATAAGAAGGAAGTCATGACCAGCGATGGCAGATGCCATGAAACACTTTTTAGAGTGGGATTTTTCCCTTCCTTCTGGTGACTTGAAGGTGAAATGACCACTGCTGCGAAGAGCTGAGAGGCATCTTGGCAGGCTGGCAGGCTCAAGAGGCGTGCTGTGGCAGGGGAACCTTGCTTAAAGACAAGTGCTCAGCTCTAAGTCAAAAGACAAATTGAGAAGCTGAGGGCTAGGAAGGGGCATGTGAGATGACTCATCACGAGAGGGTGTACCCTTTATCTAGACGAGTTGGTCCTTGAAGAGCTGGAAGACCTAGGACTAGATTCATCCAGATGTCTGTGGAGCAGCAGTCATGACGGTGATGATATGCTGATGTCATCCGCTAGTTCAGAAGTGCAGCTCCTGCACAGGTGCCCAGCTGACGCTTGTCACTTGCTCTCTGCTATGTCAGAGCTGCTGTGCCTTTTCCTACTGCCCTCATGCTGGCTCCCCTCTAAAATTATCCTTGTTCCTCCATACACTTCTTCCTGTATAAAATGACTTCTGTTCTTGTCTGCTGTTTTAGGGAAGGCAAGCTGAAAGAGTGGAGAGCAGCAAGCTTAGCTAACTGCCTGTGAGAAGTTGTCGTAATTCATGCCAGGGCCATGGAGGAAATTTCTGGACACCTCTGTGAACTTCATCCATTCATTTATGGATTTTATGAGCGGCTGTTTGTCAGGAATGGTGAGGCTGTGCACTTAGAAACACCAGTCCCTTGTAAGGGAACAGAGTGCCCCATCTTGCGTTTCTGCCAGTGACAATGCCAGCTCTAACCAGGACTCGCAGGCATCAGCAGTCCTGGCAGATGAGGGACATCCGCAGTGCAGAAATGCCTATCCTGGGGTACAGCTGTGTCATCATGAAGCTGGAATGTACAGTATACTCTTTCTATGAGCATAGCTCTGAGCACAGAAATGTGTATACCATCAATGGCACCTGCCCCTCTATGGAGCAGTTCAGCTGTTGTGATAGCTGATGAGCTAAATTTAAGGTTTGCAAATGCTTCATTCTATTTAATACCTACCAAGGGGAGTTTACAGGCGGAAACCCCCCCAGCTTTAGGATCTACATATATGCAGAGTTTTAAAACATTTTTTCCTCCTTTATGTTTATACTTAGCTAGATCTGAAGCCATGCTGTTTTTGTAAAGTAAAAATCTTGGTGTATTATGTATGGTTCTCTTTATTACAATATATAATGTGACTGAAAATAAAGCTGCAAGTTTTTCATGATAGTATTAGTAGTATTCCCCTTAGAATTTCTTGCCTTATTCTCAGATATGTTGCCATAATTACATTTTTCAAGACATCCAAAATTGCAAGGGAACAGGTTTGATCTTGTTGAAAGTTAAGGAATCCAATACAGCAGTTTTCACTAGATTTAATTCCTTCATTATTTCCTAAGAGTGTAAAAAAATGTTACGACCACATCTTTGGGAAGATATTCAAAGCATCAGAAGCATATGCTAAATGTGGTTTGTTAATCATTCAGGGAATCGAGATACTGCATATAAGAAACATGCTTTTATCTTGAATCTGTGCCAAAAAGCCTTCTTCAAATTCTTTTCCTGCTCTGGCAAAGCATAGCAAATCATCCCACCACAGATATTTCAAGAGTATTTGAGCACTGGCAGCAAAACCAGAGGACTTGAAGAAACCTTAAAGGCACAGTACCAATATTATTTTATAAGTTACAATCTCCTTAGTCAAATATATGACTATGTGTGATGTTACTGCTTGTCAATAAGATATACCTGGGCATTAGTAATGCAATAAAGTCATCTTTCATACTAAAATTAGACTTAAAGTCATGTTGCCACATTTTCATGCATTGCTCTGTATAGTGTTATCAGAAGTGAGATTCCCCGTTATGTGTCTGAGAGTGAGTTCATTCAGGTTAGCTGATATATTCCAGGAGTCCTTTCATGCAGAGATAAACTTTAAATTTTCACCTATCTTTAAGTCTCATGAGATGTAAAGTCCAAAAAAAATGAGAAACTGCAACTGCCCCATTTGACAAATCAAGCAAGAAAAATTCTCAGTCACTCATAAACTGGATTTCCAGGGAGGGAGCGTTTACTTCCAAAAACGAAAAGAGGGAAGGATACAGAGAGGCAGATATATCTGTCCAATGTTTTATGAAAACAAATGTTTGCAACCAGCTAAACCCTGCCCCAGGGTTATAGTAAACAAGCAATGATAAGGTTGGTGCCATGCTGACTAGCTAGTGTACCGGAGCAGGTATTGTATATCAACAGCCTGGCAGTGTCAAAGCCAAGTAAGGGTAGCAGGAATTTAGCACTTCACAAACTTGTGACCCCAATAAAGGCCACGGTGTGTGTCAGGAGTGTGTTACGAAGGATTCTGTGCAAGGAGGGGGAGGTGGCAGCCTCCTGTGTGCATGGGGAGCATTCTCTGCTTGGTGTGAGAGATCATGTGCTGTGATAATATTTGACTGGTTCATAGGCCTTTTCTTTTTGACCTGGGTAACCAGATATCTTCTTTTTCACCTGACTTAGAGAGACTTAAGATGAGCTTTTATTTCAGTCCTTCAAAAATCTCACGTAGATGTTTATCTGATACAGACTACGACCTTTGGGTTGCTGTAAGTAAAGATCTGCATTGTTTTCTGGCTTGTACAAACCTACTGACTTCCCAGCATAATTGCTTAGCACTTTGTAGAGCGATTTACTCCTTAACCCAAGTTCTACAATAAGTCATAGTAATATTCCCATTAATGTGCAGGGGAATTCCTGTTGAACCTGGCATGAGTGCAGCTGAGATGTTAGCTGAATTCATGAATACAGCTGTGTCTCTGCACATTACACTCTGGATTTCTGAAAGTGAGGCTTTGGTAGGACATTGTTAAGTTACCTGCTCTGATGTTTAGGTTCTTTGAATTACTTAGATGTATTACAATTGAAGTTGAAAGAGAGAGAGAGAGAGTTCACACATGTTTGATGACTAGAAGGTACTTGACAGCAATCTATAGTGTATCAGGGCCCAGCGTGAGGTTTCCGAAGGACTGCTTTCAGTCATGTATTACTAATGCTTTTGTAGCCATCATAGGGAAATGATTTAAGACAGGCAAGTGTGAATGGCAGAACAGCCATGTGCCGGGTATTATCAGTTACAATAAACCCAAACTTTTCTTATTCCTACAAAATCTTTTTGCCTTTTAAAATCTTATTTGCAGTCACAAGTTTCATGCATTCGATTTTACTAATATTACACAGGATCTAAAAACAGGTTAAATAGTTTAAGTAATGCTCATCTTGATGGTTACACAAGATACTGACAAGTTTCTCAGTTCAGTCCTTTTCATGCATTTTCCTGTTTGAGACAGTATGAAAGTATTATGTTTGTCCTCAACAGTTAAAGACAATGGTCATTAAAGATGTTAGCTATCAACTAGAATTCAGCACTTGGTGCCAGATAAATACCGATAGCAAGATTTTCCTTTCCATTGCCTTTTTTGCTCCCTCTCTCTGCTGGAGCACCGTGTTCCCACTTACCACTCTCATTTTTTGTCTTCAGAATTGTACTGCATGTACCAAATATTACAGATATGGAAAACCAAAGCATGAATCAGTCACATTAATCCATGCAATTTCATGCATCTGTTATATGAGAAGGTAAACAGGTCCCAGGACAGAACTGAGAACTTTTCCACGAGAGCTGTGCTGAAAACACAAAGCAAAAAAACATGGCTTAGTATTAAACAGCTATGCCTCTAGACTGTTGACTGCAGCATAACCTCTTGTCTGGTTCTGTCGTGGGTCTGTCTGGACCAGCAAGTGAGGGAACACACTTGGTACTCAGCTTCCGAAAAAGGGTCCCAGTTCCTGGTAGGGGAGGAGGCACAATGCTCTCTGTTGAGTCTTCTGTGGCATTTCTGACAAGTGTCCACAAGCACAGCCTGTTCCCTTGGGGCAGACACTACCACCCCTAGCAGGGCTCCCTGCTGCAGCCTGCAGAAAGACCAGCCAGCCAGAGAATGAACTTCATTCTACCTTAAAGCTAAGCAATCAGGATGGAAGGCCAGAGATGAGCAGGACTAAAACAACCGCTGTCTATAAAAGCCCACTGCAAATTCACTGCCGAGAAAATGTCAGAATTCAGAATTTCCTGGAATCTTCATCCAAGCATAGCTTTGGTTCAGTAGAAACAGTGGTCTGAACTGTGCAGCTTGATTACTGTATTGGTATGGTGTATGGCGTTATACTGTAGAAGAAATAGAGTAAGAAAATGGAGGAAGGGAGAAGAAGATGGAAAAAAACAGGTAAATACACTGTAAAGCCCTTAGGAGACTTAAATAAGACAAGGACTCTTGCCAGAGTCAATGTAAATATCTCCTCATCTAGAAAGCAGATAAATGGCAGAGAGCAGTGAAGTAAAAAGAGATTTCCTCCAGTGAAATTTAACCAAATCAGTCCTGCATTTTTCCTTTTTATCTATAAAAGGCAACTTTTCATGTTGTCTTGGTAGGTTTTGAATTCCTAATGCATTTTTGCTTAATGCTGCTGAGATTGGGATTCTTTTGCCCCCAAAAGTGGAGTGAGTGGGACACTGGTGTTTGGTCAGGGCAACATTAACTCAGTCTTGTCAAAAACAGGTTTATTGAATTTCCACTTTATTGCTTTACCTGGGATGTGGAGTTTGACTAAGAAACCCTTCACCTCATGTGACCTAGAAAGGATGTGGATAGTCCTTGTATTGTCACCTGTTTAGAGAAAGAATTTTTTGTAAAAGCAGTCCAGAGACCATATTTACCTGCTGTAGCTGCTCTGAGTGTTTTGCTGTTCCCTGTGAATAAAAGCTAATGTTATTTATCCTTATAACATCTCTGAGGTGACTCTTAATTCATATGGATGAGGCCTTTCTTTGGTTAGCAAAGTAAAATTTGGCTTAAAAGGAATACAGAACTATTACCACGAAAAAACCCCAAAACAGCTTCATATAAAATCCAGTTCTAAAAAAGGTTTTCTAACCAAAGGAAGACTATGGTGGCAGCTGTGTAATTGCACAAGTAAACTTGGTCTATGCCTGAAAAAAAATTAACAATTGAGCCAATTTCTGTAATATAAACAAAAATAATAAGACTGTTTTGAAGAAATTAATCCTTAACAAGAGTTGTGAGCATCCCCTATTGTTGAACAGTCTAACACTGTAAAATCAGGATTTGCTATTAGTTTTCCATAAACTTTCCACTGATTGTCTTGCAGGTTTTGCAAATTTAATATTTATAACTGTAAGAGGAAATTTGAAAGTGTTCTTTACAAACTGAAGTCTAGACTTCCAGAGAATTTTTTTTCTGAAAAGTGGTAGAACAAATAATAGTGCAGGAATACCTGCAACATAACAAAGTCATAAATAACAGCATGAAATTTTAAAAATTATGACTTGTAACCCTTGTAATCAGGCTTGTGCACTTGTGAGAACTGATAGCCATGACAGACTTTAAGTACAGGTTTTGTCACTGTCTCACATAATATCCCAAAGGCAAGCTAGAGAGTTATGATCTGCACAGAATTGCAGGTAAGTGCCGAAGTACTTGGGCAATCATAACCAAAATGGAGTTTTGGGGGAGAGAAAATGATTACTAAAAGAAAGGAAGGATCAAGTGGGATTTCAGAGATCTGTGCTGGCTCTACTGCCGTTAAGAGTTTCATGTATGGTTTTAGTGATGGAATGGGGCATTCAACTAGTAGGTTTTCTGGGACTGCAATTTGCAAGGTCCTGACAAGCATACTCTCTAGTTTTGTATGCTGAATTTCAAGAAATATATGGATGAATACAGGAATCTAATGGAGAGAAACATGAATCATCTAAAAAATATGAAAACTAGAAAATGAATGAGACATTTGGATTAATTTAGTCTGGAGAGGAGACATTAAGCTTCAAAAGTGCAAGGGATATTTAGGTTAGAAGAAAAACTTTTAAGTGGAAGTTTAGAATATGAAAGATATGAAGCCTGTATCATTGTAGGTCTTTAAGAAATATGTCAGATAAACACCAATCAGGAATAAAATTAGCATAGCTGGTGCTGCTGTAAGTGGAAGACTTCTGATGGTCCCTTTTTTAAGATTTTTTGAAAACAATGATTTTTTACTAAACATTTTGATGAAGAGTCACCTTAGGGAAGGAAACTTATTTTTTGTATATTGCAGACATATGTGCATTTTTGTTTGCAATAACTGGGACTTGACTCCAGACAAATTCATAGATTCATAAATAGTATGAATCATTGGTGAAGGACTTTTACAAAAACATGACTTCCATTGCAGTTGGTGGTCCATCGTGTAGCATCAGGGCTGAAAAGCTGATGCACTCCCATCTCATGCAATGGTATTATGGCTGCCACTTTAATTTTTATGGCGCCTTCTGAAAACTGCAGTTAAGCCATAGGACCTAACTAGGCATGAATCCTACTGGGCTGACAGCCATGCTTTGCGTGTTTGTGTAAGACAAAGGATGCAGGCAGGATGCCACAGCCAGCTAGAAGAGATTAGAGAGCACATGAGCTCCTGTGTGTTCTTCCAGGACCACATGTACTCCGCATGTATGCGAATAAAACTGTCCTTAGCTGGTTTACATTTAGTTTTCAAAGTGTGTGCTTTGGGGGTCAAGATGGAACGAGAATTATTTGAAAACGTTGCTTCCATTGTACTTTTCACAGAATATACTATAATATCCAGAGAAAACTGGACAGCAACTTTCTTTATACTTCTCACTTTTTCTTCTCTCAGTCCTTCTTGTAACATCCTGGGCTTAATGGGTTGGAAAGTGGTGGAACGGCAAGATGTCAACACTCAGTCAAAATCGAATAGCAGAGAACGTACTGCATCCATTTGACCACATTGTTCACATGGTAGGCTCCAAGCAAATCTTGACCTCACTGGAGTAATTTGCAAATCTCTCCTTAATGAGGCCAAGAATTTATCCCTCTTAAGTGCAACTGCTTAAATATTTTATAAAGAAGTTTCAGTTGAGGACACAAACTCTGGGTCACCGTGCAGCAACTGAATTGCTACTTCTTACTGCATGTGTGATAAATGCAAATATTTTTAAATAAAGAGACACTGTATTACTGCCAAAGGTGATAGCATCAACAACAGGCGTGGTCACTGGCTGAAATAAACTGTTATGTATCTATTGATATTCAAAGGATCAGCATCATTTTACTCTTCCTGGCTGAAAATGCGTATCACTACTGTGTGGGTGCAAAAGGAATTGCTTGTGTCAAAATTTTAGCGTAAGTGGTCATAACTGATTCATAAGGCTCCCTTCAGAAGGTAACAGTAACTGTAACTGATGACTCGCTCTTACCTTCTGTATGTGCGTATCTATATATGTCTATAAAAATCTATAGATACATCAGCCTGTGTGCAGTACCCATCAGCAGCATGACTGCTGCCAACTGCAGAGTTCTGAAGTCTCTGCCTACATGTCGCTTCATGGAAATCATGTTAGAATGATGTTCTAAAAATCACCTTATTCTGATTTTAAACTTACTATGAGCAGTGAGAAAAATAACATGGTTCAAAAAAAAAAGGCTTTACTGTTATTCACCATCTTTATAATGTGTTTATTTTACACTCTTAAAATGAGCAGCAAGGTGTAACGCTACAGAAATACACTATATATTAACAAGCTTCTTGATTTTTAGAGCCATCTACATTTCAATTAAGAACTCATGAAAGATCATGTTAAAGCCCTTTGTTGTCCATGATCGCCAACATATTTTGACCTGATTCACTTTCTATCTTTTAAGATTATTCTCCAGTCACAAGTCAAAAAACCTACAGTTTTTTTAAGTACATGACAAATTTCAGTTTTAATGTCTGTCAGTGTGGCTGACACAGCAGATCACTATGTTTGATTTAAAATGCTTAATACTCTAAATAAACATGGGAAGTAAAGGTACTACATAAATAATGAAAGATATTTCTACAGAGTATTAAACAGGGTGTTAAAATAGAGCATTTTCAAATGCATAAATAATATGTGGAATGCAGTATCTGAATAACATGAGCAGTTGAAAAGCATAAAGAGAACATGATCCTAACTTCACCTTTACTCCTGTGCTTATTTTTCAGAGAGGCTGCAGCGCACAGAAATCATGTGCGTAGCACTTGCACGGAGGATGGCACTGACTGCTCTGTAACACATGCAGAAGAGAAGCATTGTCTGAGTGGCACTATCTATGCTTGGCCCAGAATACTCACCCAGGGGATAAGTGAAGCGTCTTCGAGGCAGAGGAGAGAAGTCCCCAGCTGGCTTCCAGGTCTGGGCAGATATGATGCGGTGCTGTCAAGCGCCCTCACAAACAGTGCCCCTCTTTTTCTTCCCAAATCTCTGCCATCCTTTATCCTGTCCCAGATGTCCTTTCACAGCTGCCCCGTCCCACCTGATTCCTGTTTGTAATACTCTCAATTAAAAAATTAGTAATTAAAATGAAGCCCCCTTTGCCCATATTACTTCCAGCCTTTACATTGCTCCATCTGCCCATTCCCAGTCCCCTTCTTGTTTTTAAAAGACTCATTAGCATGGGATCTTGTCTCTGCCAGGATTCCCCAGTGCCATCTGCTCCCTTCCTAGATGATCAGTCCCACACGGATCACTGTTTACCATACTCAAAAATCCGACACATTTTCTAAGCATTGGTTTTGGAGGATGCTTTTGTGATTCTCTACCAAAGTCAACTCCTACCAGCCTCTTCCCACATTGTCAAGGCCATAGAAATGACACTGGTCCTTCGATGGTCTGAGGTATTCCCAGATCTGTGGGGCCTTTGTGGCAACAGCATATCGGTATTCCTCAGGCTATCCAACCATATGCTGTGCTATCATTTGTTTAAGGCTTTTAGCTCCTCTTGCAATGACCAAAGACTAAAGTAACACCTTTGCAAACTCATCATCCTCTTTGTGGAAAAACTTTGTGTCTGCCTTAATTCTTCCAACATAAAAATACTAAGTTCATGTTATATTGCTCGGAAGAGTTTTCAAAACATACCTTTTTCTTACATTTCCCCTATTTACCCTCCCAGTTATTTTCATGCATGTTACATTTGTAAAGAGGAGCAGCAAGCAGTGTAATGCTGAAAAATTCATTTGGGAAAGTAGCAATAGTGTATCGTCTCTGTTTAGCAGAGAAAATATGATGTAGGGAGAATGGTCGCAGCCTCTTTCCTGACATTTGAGCCAGGAACCCAGGTGGGTGACCTGCAATACTCCGGCTGCTCTTCACTACAGGCCCCTTCCCTCGACCGAAATGGGACCTGCTGTAATTTTTCATGCCCACTTGCCTTCCCAGGAATGATCTAGGTCCCCTCTTCAGTAACTTGGACTTCAGAAAATGCCTGGACATAACACTGAGATCCAGGAGATTCATGCTCCAACAGCTTCACAGCACAGCAGTGAGCGAACGTCCTCCCATGAAGCCCACCATGGGCTCCCTGCTCCATACAAGGCTGCACTATCCCTGCTTTAGATAGCAATTGGATCAGAGCAGGAAAAATCCAGGAGCTTTGCAAACCTGTTTCTCTACAGTTTATACAGCCACAAACTTAATGCAGGGCAGTGGCTTTTAGTGCTGAGCATCACAGAATTTGCTCCTTTTAAGACCCAACTCTGCAATACTGGGAGAAGGTTTTGCTCCAAGGCGTGTAAAATGGGCTACCAAATTTGAGACCAATGAGTACAAACATCTACAAAGACTTAAAAAATCCCCTAGCCAACTAAGTTTTACTTATATTTTGTATGACTCATTGCTGACTGTGAAATCTGTCACTGCAAATGTGGCGGGTCTTTAAACTTGAAAAGATGTTCATTCTCCTCCTCAATGGAGGTTACCCATGATGGGATCTGAGTGAGGCGGGGAGAGTTTGTTCCCTGTGATTTGTACACATTCAAACCTCCAATGTGTAAATATTTTCAGGAATGGTGTCAACTCAAAAAGCAGATTTTTTACTTGATATTTGAGCGTCTTCAATACAGCATTGTTTTGACAATATACATGAGGCTGCTGATGCTATCTGTGAAGAGCAGTCACTGTGTTTGTGTCACAGTTGCAACTGCCTTTAGCATTAATGAAAGCTAGCATCTGAACTCAATTAATGTTGTCCCCTCCTCTTCCCCAGCTGGACTTTATATATATATATTTCTTAGAAGTACTTTTTGAACCCTCCCTTATACTACTATGATTTCCTTGCTGTCCTTCTTCTCCAATTTCATTGAAATTGGTATAAAAAGAAAAAAAGATAAAGATGAAAACATCTATTATGCTTTCAAAAAAATAATTTACAGCCATGCTCCCCCATACAAATCAAAACCCCCCACTTTTTTCTCTGGTAATTTATTGTTCATTATAAAAGAAATAGTAAGGCTATGGATTCATACGACATTTTTGTGAATGTCACTATTTGACAAACAGGACCTTAGAAAGTATAAACTGTACATTAGCTAGAATAGTTCAGGCATCGGGTATACCCAACTACATACGCTAGCTTCTTTACCCCAGCTGCATACATCTGAAGCTTATCTGTGAAGCCAGAAAAGATAGGACAATGTGTTAAGCCCCAGAAAATCACTTATCATCAAACCAATGATTCCAGGTAGGAATACATTTGCTTTCAAAAATATCCAAAGGGCAACCTGAAGTGCTTTATTTTGGAATTAACTTACCATACTAGTCTTTCCAGAGTCAGTTGGAAGACATCTAGTATGGTGTTTTATCTGACTGATGACTCTGCCTGAGCTCCCAAGCAAATCAATGGGGAGATAGGGTAGGGCTCAGTTTCCAGTGACATTTTTCTAATGTGCAAACTATACTGCACAGTTTTTATACCTGAGAGAAGCCCTCAGATCTGAAAGAGCCTGGAATTCATCAATAAAAGAGCCAAGCTGTGTGTTCATTGCCACAGCCCTTCATCAGTTATCACTGCAACAAAAAAAGCGGTGAAACCTCCTTGCAGGAATGAAATGGGCAGGCTGCAATACCATTGTATCAGAGAGACTTGGCACACAAATACCTTCCCTTGTTTTCTCTTAGACTGCTGCAAAAAAAAAGACAAACCATAGCTGATGATGGAGTTTAACCTACCTTTCCACTCATTCCCACCTTTAAAATCACTTTTGCAAAAGTTTGCAAAACACTGCAAGGCTGACAACTGCTTGCGCTCGGGTAGGCCCTCTGGGAATGCATTTTGTCAAAATTTCACTGTGCTTCAGCCAATGGTGTGCCTTGCTTCCTTGCTGCCCTTGGCAAAATCTAGGCAGTAAATTCTTTGTGTAGTGGCCCTGCCTGCTGAGAGACTAACATACTATTCCTTGTTCCTGTCTCTAGATGCTCTTGTGATTCAAACAAACAAGGTCACTTTAGGGAATAACATCACTTTCGGCAAAGTATGCCTTCTTTTCCAAACAGAACTTCCCACCTAGTGCTCCAACAGAGAGAAAGAAAGTCAACATTTCTGCTTTACTGAGAATGCTACCTGAACCACTTACATTGCAGACAGGTGTATATATTACCATCTGTATAGTTAAACTATACCATACCATAGTTAAGCAAGAATTTAGTGTAACGTCAGGAAGTACCTAAACTTACCCTAATTGCTCAGAAACCTTAATGAATTTCTATCATGAAGAAAAAAAACCCCAAACATATCAGTGTTATGCACTGGTTTGGACAGTAGATTTTAAAAACAAATGCGACCGCAATTTGGTATTACAAAAGTAAAAATCAGATACAAAAGAACCCATCCTCATTGCATCACTTCTCCAATGTACTTAATGCCTTCTTTGCCTCAGTCTTTAATAGGGAGACCAGTTATCCTCAGGGTACTCCGCCTCCTGAGCTGGAAGGTGAGGATGAAGAGCAGAATATACCCCCCTTAATCCAGGAGGAAATAGTTAGTGACCTACTACGCCATCTAGACGCTCACAAATCTATGGGACCAGATGGGATCCATCCAAGAGTACTGAGGGAACTGGCAGAGGTGCTTGCCAAGCCACTCTCCATCATCTATCAGCGATCCTGGTCAACGGGGGAGGTCCCAGAGGACTGGAGGCTTGCCAATGTGACACCCATTTACAAGAAGGGTCAGAGGGAGGATCCGGGGACCTACGGGCCTGTCAGCCTGACCTCGGTACTGGGAAGGAATATGGAACAGTTTGTCTTGAGAGAACTCAAGTGGCAAGTCCAGGACAAGCAGGGGATCGGGCCCAGTCAGCACGGGTTTACGAAAGGCAGGTCCTGCTTGACCAACTTGATCTCCTTCTATGACCCGGTGACCTGCGTAGTGGATGAGGGAAAGGCTGTGGATGTTATCTACCTGGACTTCAGCAAGGCCTTTGACACTGTAGCTCATGGCATACTCCTTGACAAGCTGGCATCTCATGGCTTAGACAAGTGTACTCTTCGCTGGGTGAAAAACTGGCTGGATGGAAGAGCCCAGAGGGTTGTGGTGAATGGGGTGAAATCCAGTTGGTGGCAGGTCACAAGTGGTGTTCCCCAGGGCTCAGTGTTGGGCCCTGTTCTGTTTAATATCTTTATCAATGATTTGGATGAGGAGAGTGAGTGCACGCTCAGCATGTTTGCAGATGACACCAAGTTGGGAGGCAGGGCCAATCTGCTTGAGGGTAGGGAGGCTCTACAAAGAGATCTGGACAGGCTGGATCGATGGGCTGAGGCCAATCATATACAGTTCAACAAGGCCAAGTGCCGGGTCCTGCACTTGGGTCACAGCAACCCCATGCAGCGCTGCAGGCTCGGGGAAGAGCGGCTGGAAAGCTGCCCGGCAGAGAAAGACCTGGGGCTGCTGGTCGACAGCCGGCTGAACATGAGCCAGCAGTGTGCCCAGGTGGCCAAGAAGGCCAACGGCATCCTGGCCTGCATCAGAAATAGTGTGGCCAGCAGGAGCAGGGAGGTGATTGTTCCCCTGTACTCGGCACTGGTGAGGCCGCACCTCGAGTGCTGTGTTCAGTTTTGGGCCCTTCACTACAGGAAGGACATTGAGTTGCTGGAGCGTGTCCAGAGAAGGGCAACAGAGCTGGTGAGGGGCCTGGAGCACAAGTCTTATGAGGAGCGGCTGAGGGAGCTGGGGCTGTTTAGCCTGGAGAAGAGGAGGCTGAGGGGAGACCTTATGGCTCTCTACAACTACCTGAAAGGAGGTTGTAGTGAGGTGGGTGCTGGTCTCTTCTGTCAGGTGGTTGGAGATAGGACAAGAGGAAATGGCCTCAAGTTGCGGCAAGGGAGATTTAGGTTGGATATTAGGAAAAATTTCTTTACTGAGAGGGTTGTCAGACATTGGAATAGGCTGCCCAGGGAAGTGGTTGAGTCACCATCCCTGGAGGTATTCAAAAAGCGTGTAGGCGGGGTACTCCATAACATGGTTTAGTGGGCATGGATGATGGCTGGACTCAATGTTCTTGAAGGTCTTTTCCAACCTAAATGATTCTATGATTCTATGTACTTCGAACACATACATTTCATAGATAAACAGGTTATAGGCACATATAATATAGGCATATATTACAAAAATTATGTAATTCCAGTTTTTCAACTGAATATAAACTGGAAGGGGTGATTTCAGCACATAAGCAAGATTTCAGTACTAAGGGAAAACACTGAGGTAAAAATGTGAGGCTGAGTGACCACGTAAGTACATCTGGATACTGGCATGTGAACTTGGCTCAAGCAACTAACTTTGGTTCACTGAGCCCTTTTTTTCTCACCTTGCGTTTAATACTGATCATTAATAACATGCACATACCATGTAGCTTTCAGTAACATAACTTTGTTTACCTCAAAGGTTCACTAATAAGTGATAGACTTCTACAGTTCCTTTTTAGATCTTTTAAGTGTTTACTACAGAATTGAGTTTTCTGGTTTGGGTTAGTACCTTCTTCTGGTATTCTGCCTCCAGAAGGTACATTTGGATTTTGAATGTGATACAATGTCATCCAATTCAGCAGCTTGCCATAACGATCTCTTATCCTCAGTCATTATTCCCAGTTACAGTGTGTTTCACATCTGCAAAACATCACTGTGTTGTATCTTCTCCTCAGTTGAACTTTAATTGGTGGCACAGCTGCAAAAGTGGAAAGTTCAGGTAGGAAGCCCTGTGGTATATCCTCAAATCAATCGTCACTGCTTCCTGTTCATCTGCACTGAGCTGTGCTATGCTGCTGGCATGCACTTTTCTACAGTATAATTTATTAGCCTGTTGCCATGCATGGTTTTGGATTTTAATTGTGAATTTACTCCTCTAGACCAGATAGGCATTATCATCATCATCACCATCACCACCTTCATCATTAATATTTTTACCCCATATGAGTTGAGGCAATTGCCCTTGCTTTTGACTTGGCCACAGTAGCCAGTGTCAGCTGGGTCACATTTATTCATGAATGCTGCCACCTACTATTGTTTCTGGGTTGTTCTGGAAGCTACAAGTTGGAGCTTGCATCTTAGCACATAACTTTGAAAGTGTTACTAACTGGAATTGTTACAGGACTAAAAGAAGGGGTAGGCTAGGGTAAAAGCAAGTCACTAAAAAGCGATGTAGGAATTGCTTGTATATGAAACAATTTCTAGCAAGTTTTATCTCAGCTGCTTGACCTGACTACTTCAGATTTAGGTTAAATACCAGCATGGTTGTTAAAAATTTAAGAGTTCCCCTTCCCTGCTATGACAGACTAAAATCTTTTTATGATTATTTTGCAGAGATTTATAGGTAATGCTGTATAAAAGGATCTTTTGAAGAAACGTAAAGCTATACAACATAACAGCATGGTTAATTACAAACCCTTCCTCTCATAATGCTGGGCCTGTGTAATCTATGCTAAACACAGATGATCAGTGCAAAGTAGTTTCATCAGGTTGAAAAGAAGAGGAAGTGATGGAAGTAACTAAAAAGGGAGTGAATTCTTTTGAAAAGACAGTGAACTGACATTCAGAGGATATGAAGTACAATGAAAGAGAGGTAGTAATTGCATAAAATCCTCATGTGCTTGCCAGCTCCCCACTATGGTGACTAACTGTACCACGATTTACTGTGCAGCCTTGAACACGAAGGATAAATTGAATTCATCACCTTCCCGGTGCTGTCATAATCATTCTTTGGTGTTTCAAAGCAAAGGAGGAAAGTGATTCATTGGGAAGCTGCTCAGTATGCTGTGGGAGTACATAAATACCTCCCTTGACCACAGAGGCATTACTATCAAAATATGTAAAAACATCAATAATACAGGTGTACTCAATAAAGGAGAAATACATTTGGGGAACAATAAGACTTTGACATACTCAGTTGATGCTCAAAGAGCAAACATCCAATTCTCAAGTGCAATGGGGCACAGTGTGTGCTAGTAGATAGCATATTTTGTGGTAAACTCTTCTGAATCCTTTTTAAGAGACTTTGTATTGAATGGTAGACTTTGATGTCTTTTCAGGAAAAAAAAAAAAGACTCCTCAAACAAAGCTTTAATGGGCATATCTTCATGTTATTTTTTAATTCCATGTTCATTTGAATGTACGTTGAATGTACTTAAAAATCCCCAGACTGAATACAGTGGAGACTGGAGTCTCTCTGTTCACCCACAGAAGATGCACAACAGGCTGACACTGCATGCTGTTGCACGTTGCCTTGTCACTGCTCCTTGATCTCTCCCAGCAAGACCCTTTCTAGGATGGATGGATAGTTCAGTCTCTATAACCACCACAGCCTGCTGGCAGCTATCAGGATGTGGTAATTGCCTCTGATAATTTCACCAGATTCAGGTGGGTCTTCAGCAAAAACACCAGTATAACATGTGTGCTAAAGTGAATATTCTGCACAGAGCAGCGGAGTAGATCATGCTCCTGAATGTGGGCCTCCTAAATGTAGAAATGACAAGGATGTTTGGTGTTTGTTTTTTTTTTTTTTTTTTTTTTTTTTTTTTTTTTTTTTGCTAAAGCTGGGTCTCCCAAACCTGCATTTGGGTTGCTGACAAGAGTTAGCTCACAGTTGAAGGTTATGTATTTAAATGTAGCTGTTCCTGTTCATCTGAATTTATGTTGATCTTGGTGAGGAAAGGCAGGTGAGCTAGAGCTGTTAGTGTATGGGGGTTGTTTTCTAGGAAACAAGCAGATGTTGATAAAGTTGAGGACAAGTCTCCTCTGGAGTAAGTACCTACTTGTCTGTCTGCCCATCCTCATTTGTGGGAAGCTAATTTATAGGCTTGTACTCTGGTAGATTTAAAAATACTTATTCAGAGAAAGACTGTTATTATCCTATCCCAATATTAAAATGGATGTGACCATATAGAATAAATATTCCCTTTCTTTAGCCTGAAGGTGTGACTGGATAAATATGCAGTCCTTGCACTCGCGGAATGCAGAATCAGTACAAGGTTAAGTGAGCAGAGACTAACCCCAAACATGCAGAAGGAGGATGGTGGAAGCTTACATATGGTTTCACGCTCAGCTCATCTTCCTGACAAAGGACTATATTGTATCCTTTCAAAGCCACACCCTTCTGCACTACCTGGGGCTATGCCTGGGTAAGGCCCGTGTTCCAATGCAATTTTATGTGCATTAGTGACAGACTAATCTTGAACAAAAGCTCAGTAATTTCTGGGAGAGTTGGTGCAAATGCACATTATTCAAATTCGAGACCTCAGCTATTTTCTCACCATGTGAGATGAGCAGAGGAGAATACATAGTACAAATTAAAATGGTAAGAGTCTGGCCATTCTTATCCACAATCAAAACCCAAGGATAATAACCTGACTGGAGGAGAGGTCTGAATATGTGTGCATGATATGCTTTGCTCATAACACAAGAAAAGAGTCAGTATTAATGCAGCTATATTATATGCATCTCACTGAGACACTGCCTATGGAGGTGCTTAATATCAGCTGTGATCACGGGTGGGGGGGTTCAGATTGTTCAAATGCACATGATGTTTATCTTCCCTGCTTCCCCAACAACAGGCTGTCACTAATGTAGTGTATGAAGCCTTTCCTAAGTGAAGCGATGTAAGTATACTAGACTGAATTTTTTTAGCAATTGTCTTCTGGCACCACTCACAGATACTATTAAGGCACTGTAAATATGCCTTTGTGTGAAGTAGTTCTCTCCACTTTGAAAATTTCAGGCACAGTAGTCACTATATATATGCAAGTGGGAAACAGTGCAGAGCAACCAACCAGCATACTGCAGACTCACTCCCCTATCTCACTGCTTCTCTGTGCAGACTCTGAGCAGTAGGATGCAGGCAATCAATACAACCAAGAATCTGTAGCTTAATGACTTACTGCTGGTTGCCATCATCATGCACACATCAGCTGTGAAGCAAAACATTTTTGTGTTGATTTTAAAGAGGGAGATTGAAGCAATTATATTGTACCCAACCTGCTCAATTATTAAATCATCAGCTAAACTACACTTGATTGTACACCCACAACCTGGCCTACATATTCCTAATTTATCACGTAGGAAAGTTGACTCCTGAGGGCCTCCTTGAGAGGCCACATCTACACCAGAAATTTTTTTAGCTGTCGTTCTCCAGACTGCTGCAGGATAGACTGGTTTTGGTCATTCTTACTGTTACGAGTAAGACCAAATGGCACAGAGACCCACCTGAACTGCAGTTTCCATTGCTGCAACAAGTGGTGACATTGCAGCAGTGTTGGGTATGGATGTGATGTTAGCAAGGGCACTAAAAGCTCAAGTAAGAACCAAGAATTTAGAGAAATCAACAGTTTAGTTGAACTAGAGTGAGTCTAGCCTTAAATACTCATCCAAAGATGACAAAGTGCCTAGAGCACTACCTCAGGTCTTTCCACAAACCTGGCCACAAACACAGTCCTTGTACTCAGTGAGAAAATGGCTGGTTCAGGTAAGTGAAGTCCTGGTTTCTGCAAAGGCTTGGCAGCAGTCAGGTCAAAACCCACTGATTTTCAAAGACACATGGTATTCTCAGGACACATGGCACAAAAATACAGAAATACAGTATTTTATGTGTATTTAGGCTTCTCAACCTCAGCCAAGCACTGGTTAAAAGCAAACGGACAACACTAAAATTTCAGGGCATTAGCTTTCCCAGGCTGACCAGAAGTAAAACATTAACACTAGCTTGGTCAGCTGACCATCTCAGAGAGTCACTTAAGATGAAAAAGAAGTAGCAAAACCAAACAACAATTATTCGCCTCTTGTTTTGCCTCATCTGTGGTTGGAAGTGAAAGAAACATTGAGATGAGAGGATGTTTATTTAATTATTTATTTAAAAGCAGAAGGACTTTGTCACCAGATGCTCTGTGCTGCCTTTGTGTTGACCTTTGTCTTCCCTGGCTTGGACTAGCTTATCCTCATATGGAGGAAAGTTAATTTTCCTATTTTCCTATTTTAATAAATAATCTGTGTGGATCTTTCCCACAGAGACACAGGAGTCAGAAGTGTTAAGAAACCATTCAAACATGAAAACTTGCTTAGAAAAGCATAGCATTTTCAGAATCATAAAGTAATCAGGTTCACATCCATTAAATAAAAGGTTCTGCTTCTTATTAATTTGACCAATTTGAACCCGACAGCAATTCTTTGACTGTTGTGGTGAGGTATTGCTGTTTTCCAGAGCGAAGAAGTCATTATCTGATCATGTACGGAATCATGGCTGCATCTGCCCTCCCATGCCCATTGTAAAGCCTGTTGTTAGAAGCAGCAGCATGTAGCTGGGGTTTCCATTAGATCTGTAGAAAGGGGTGACAAGCAGCAAGCTCCTGGAAAAAACAGAAAAGTTGGCAGACTTGCCTGAGATAATTGTTGTTTTCATGTTTTTTCTGGTCTAGCCTGAAGCAGGAAGAAAGAGAAACAACACACAAAAAGTACATAGCTACTCTATATCCAACCTAGTTTCATAATCTCAAGAAGTTTGTATAGGTTTCAAAGAATCACCAGAAAATTCAGATGCTTATCTCAACAGCACCTCGGACACTTTTAAGGCTCACCCAGCAGAATGATTATTATGTAATTCAGACGCTGCTGAAAAGCCAGCTCTGGAGAGATTTTGGAGCTCTCCATTCCCAATGAAAATACAATTCAGGAACGTTGTGTAGACCTAAAGTTTGTCTTTACCTGAAAAAGGAGCCTGAGTACTATAGCATCCTTTCTATTTGCATTCCACATAAATATTAGCTAGGATTTATTTATTAATATATTCAAAGCACTTTTTAAGCATTAGCTGATTTTCTGTTTCAATGTATATCATTAAAAAAAATCTGGCATGTTATCCAGCCTGCCTGTTACCTGTGAGAACTAGGCTGTACACGGACAGCCTGGAAAAACAAAAAGAAGTAGGATTCGCCCTTCTAACAAGGTGCACACATAGCACCATGTGTGATGTGCCTGTGAGAAATCTTCAGCAAAATAGGTCTCTAAAGTGGTGCTGTTGAATTACAAAATAAGGCTGCAAACCAGCTTGCAGTGGGACTGATGACTGTACTGCACAAGATGGAGCTCCTTGTTTGTGCAATATTACAGTTGTTCTTATGTGTTTGCAGAATCAGGGTCCAAATACAATTGATAGAGTGAGATTTTAGCATGAATGGGAAATCAGAAGCTCTTAAAACAGGTTTGAAATAAAAGCCTCATGATGTCACTCCATTTTCCAGGCTTGACATTTATTAAAGCATAATAAATATTTACAGGGCTAAAGGAAAGGGTGAGCACTTTCACTTTCCCACTTTGACTTTTATGACAGAAATTTAATTGGATGAAAATTCTGCCTTGTTCACAATATTAAAAATAACTCAACAAATTCAGAGTTGTCTTTTTTTTTTTTAGAAATTAGGGAAAGTAGCCAAGGCCCATAAACATGTGAGGGGCAAGTATATTGTTCTTAAAAAATCCCTAAGACTTTTTAACCCCCCCCGAGTTCTTAAAAAATGCCTTCTGCTTGTGCTGGGAAGTGACATTGCCCACACCCATTGTTCAGACCAAAGGTGTGACTGCAGCAGGGTCAGAGCCATGTGTAGAAGCTGGAGACCATGCTAGCCAGCTGTGAAGGGCAAAGGGGTGCTGACACCCAGATCCAGCATCAGAGAGGAGCTGGAGGGCCATTACTCTGGGCAGCTATCTTAATAGTCAGAGGGTCAGGGGCTCCAGCAGGGGATACCCTTGCTCAGTGTCAAGGTTCAGGTGTTCAAGGAACACGTAACTTGGGTTTGGCACCTTGTAACAGTGGCAGGTGCTTTGGGAAGGAGCCTTGCTGAAGGATAGCTCCCCACGTCTTCTTCCTCCTATCGGGAATGCTAAGGCTTGCTCACAATTCACGTGGTCTTAACTAGCAAAGATGTTCAGTTAGTGACGGAGGTTTCCTGTACTGCTGTGTAAGTTTGTGGGTCTTCCCTGTGACATTGCTTTCATGGCCGTCACCTAACAGTAGATGCTTTTGTTCTAGCTGTATGGGAACTGGGCATCCGATATTTTAAGCCACCATGTGCTGTGCTTGTTGCCTCCTTCAGATAGCTAACCCAGTGCTCTTTAACTTTCCTGCCAATGAAGACATACAGCTTGTGAAACTATCTTCACTAGCCATAAAATCTCATTGCTCCCTCCTACAAATGAACAAAACCACACAAAACACTTCTTGAAAATAAACAGAGGTGAAGGCAAAGCTATTTGGCATCAAGCCATGGCAAGAACCGCTGCTCCACTGCGTGAGTTCACAGCATGGGGTTGGAACTGTAGAGCTCAAATGGTAGAAAAATTAAACTGGTGGCCCAGTCCATACCTAGTGATGGAGCAGAATGGCCAATTCATGGCAAGGGAGGGTTGAAGTCTCTCCCCTAGCTTTGAAGAAAGACCACAGGGTAAATGCCCTGAGTAAAGGCTTTTCCAAATCAGCAGAATTTGGCCTTCTATGAGAAATCAGTGGGATATGCTGTGCAATGCTGCTGACTGAATCTTTCCAGGAAAGTTAAAAGAAAGGAGCTCACAGGTAAAGAGCTACAGATAAAAGAGAGACTTTCCTTCTAACATCAACCATGTGATTTTCCAGCGGAGTGCTGTGCAGAATTTCCACTTTTAGGATAATGACAGTAAAACACGGCCCCTTTATAGTTTGGTTTTTCAGTTACGGCTGAGAACTCCTCAGCTGTGATTAAGCTTTACTCTTTGAAAGTGCATTTTTTAACTCTTTGTTTAGTAAATTGCAGCTTGCTCTCTTCTAGATTGTGCAAGTCCTGATGGCAGCAATGTCTTTAGCTCTTGTCCATGTACATCACTAGACATTATGGCTTTCTCCATACTCTGCATCACTTGGACACATGCTTGTATTTCCCCTGACTGTGGCCTTGTAGTCTTTCTTGCATCAGTCACAAAATTCTTGGATTGAATTTATATTGGAAAAAGCCTGTCTCCTGACTGTATGGACAAGTTTTGACATGCTGGCACCCTGAATTAAGAGGCCCACATTGTGCTACAGTGTTATAGCTGCAAGATAATGATATATCCCATATAGTTAACCTTTGAATGCTGTGTTTGTGAGGGATTTGGAGATGTAAGATTACATCTTCTAAATCAGTCTGTGCTACTTGATTGATCTTCAAACATGTGGGAAAAGTTAGCTTAATAAAGAACCTGCCAAGTAAGAAATTTTTTTGTTTTGTTTTCTTACTTTGATCTCCCTGTCCTATACAGCGGGGGAAGTAAGACCTGACTTATAAATCCATTTCCTATTTTCAAAAGCTTTCTTGAATCCTCTGAAGTTGTTAGGTCTAAGCGAAGCTTCTTGGAATGTTTCATCCCACTCAGATCTTCTGCAGATTATGAGTACATTTGCTGGTTTAAACACTTTCCAAATGCCTATATAGAGTTAGACAAAGTCTCTTAACATGAGCTGTGCTGAAAAATGCCTATCACACCATTTGAAAAATCGTAACTAGTTCTAAAAATAGTCTCAATTTTTAAAAAGGTGTTTTGGCAACTTGATAACTAGTAATTCATGTGACTTAGAGGAAGCAGAGAGTAAAAGAGAGAAACCCAATGGATAGCACCTGTATCTTCTGCTACACCCTTACAAAATGAAGGGCCTGGAACTGATAATAATGATATAGCCATTTGCCATAGGCAGTGTGAGCATTTTTCTTGTCTTTTGCTTGTTTTTTTTACAACATTACAACTATTTGAGTCAGTTGTGCAGAAATGTGGTTCTGAGTGAGTTTTGAACTCTTCTAATGAGTCTATGAAGTTCCAGCTACTCAAATGAAGCAGAATAATTTAATCGTGCTTCTAGAGATACAGTCAAAAACTGGCGGTTCTTACCACATCACCGCACTGTGCTCTTCTTACCAGGCCCCACCTCCCAATCTGGCTAGTTTTAAAACCATGTTTTTCTTCTTTGCATGTATGCTCTGGTTAAGGGTATTTAAATAGTGCCAGTGGTATCTAATGGAATTAACTTTCTCTGTGAGTCTTGATGTAACTTTATGCATACTGGAAAGGGGAAAATATTGGGAAACAGATCACGCTTTTGTGTGGGATTGGGCTCAGCCCTTTACAACAGTTCAGCTTTCAGGCTTTAAAGGCCATGAAACAAAGCAGCTTTCCTGAAACAGGGTGGGTAGGTCTGTGGCCTGCTTCCTTGTAGGTGGACCCTCATGGAGAGGCAGCAGCCTCCTTTGAAAGAGTCACAGGCTGGTGATGGCTTCTCCCCCCTAGTCTCTTAACTCTTGCACAAATCTGATGAGTTGTAGGACATTTTCTGAACCATGCAATAACTTCAGCAGCACTAGTTACAGCTGGTTTTTAGTTCTGGGGTTTTTTTCTTCAAAAATAGCTCAGTCCTCAATAAGCTGAGTTCTTCTGAAAGCACTGAACTGTGTTCTTGATGCATGGAGAAATACAGATCTGCTCAGGCAGACAGCAGCCTTTTGTTTCATGTAATACAGGCCTGATGTTTAGGTCATAATTGAACCACTAATTAAAATCAATGATAGCCTTCTGCTATCTTCTCTGATGGCTGCAAGTGGGAAGCAGATTCTGACCTGAAAATACTCTTTTTTGTGTTTCAAAACTCACAGATGAGTTTGCCACTGCTCTTTCAGCTGTTTACTGATGAGTCATGATGACTTACACTGGGCTTCTGTAAGTGCTTTCGTACTCTCGTTTCTCCTCCTTAACTTCACTCTGCTCAAAATCCTCAGCAAATGTCATTAGTGCAGTATTCTGCCTCCTTCTTAGCTCATTAGGTAGCGCTGATCCTCGGGGAAAAGAGAAGGCTGGAACAGCTGACTAATTACCCTGAAAGTACATGGAGACAAGAGCTGGGAACACCCGCATTGCTCACAAAATTACAGGTTGCAAGTCACAGGGTGGAAAAGGAAGAAGACAACATGAACAAGCCAGGGGTGAAGCCAGCAGCATCGCTTTGCTGTTCTCCCCCACAGCCTCTTAGTCATGCTGCTCCAGGGCAGCGGTGTGACAGAGACATAAAGGGCCATCCCTCCTTCCACTCCTCTTCTTGTCCTCCCTTGGGAAAAAATTAACCACGCTGTGCTCTTACTGATTTCAGCTGAACGCCTGAGCATCCCTACCTTTTTAATCCGTGGAAAAGGGCAAAGATATGATGAGAAGGGATAGATCTGGTCTGAACATATCCACTGTAATCTGTGGAGGAAGCAGAAAAATAGGGAGAAGAGTCTCTTAAGTTTTGCTCAAAATGACATTTGTGTTGTAATTCTTTATGGAGCTGTAGCAAGTTGATAGCAGCACTGAGCAATTAAGAGACCTCTCTGTGAGAAAAATACAGCTGAAGTTTAGCCTAAATGGTTAGGTTACAGACTGGGGACGTGGGAAGTGGGTGCTCTGCCTATTTTCAGAGGTAAAACTGTTCAGTGCCAAACTCTCATAGATTTGAGGCCAGTACTTTGTACATAATCACTCTTTGTCCCTGACTTGCAAATCACAAAGTGATTTGTTACATTTATTTTCACAAGGCGGGGTGGGGGCAACAAACATTTGTGAATTTTTGTTACGAGACATGTTGGCTCGCTTAGTTGTGGGAAGCTTCTGTGCACTCTTTCTGCTATGTTTAGGCAACACATTGGCTGCTTGTGTAAGTATATTTGTGTGTGACTGCAATATATTTGTGTATCGACAGTGCTTGGGGCTTTCAGCAGTACATCCTTCTGTTTATTTTGGCCTCTGTGGAGATGGAATGATAAAGTTGTGTTTTGGTATATATGCATTTGTTGAGTTCAGCTCAAAGCTGAAGCTACGATGGGAAGCACACATTACTACACACATTACTATACTGCTGACCTCATGTGCACAACATGACTTCTGGCTCCTAGAATGATCAGGTTTCTTTCCAAAGAGGAGTAGGTTTCCTGGGGAGGCCTGCTATTTTGACTATACTTGAGGGGAGGGAAATGAGCAACCCTTAGGATACAGTGGTACTGTTAAAGACATAAATGCCTTGAGTCCCATTTTACTTGCATTCTGGTGCTGGGAAATCAATTGTTTGTGCTCTCAAGCTCCGTCCACAAGTGCAAGACATTCTTCTTAAAAATACAGAATTTTCCCTGTGTCACAAGGCAACAGGGTATTTGGGGGTTTTATGGTTTTAGAATCAACACAAAATTTCAGTAAAAATACACATTCAACAGGTTTCAGTAGTTCCTTCACTCAAAATACATGAAGTCATTGCTTTCCACCTGGCCCACCTCCCCAGTGCTTACTGAAATGATCCACTTCTCTGGTTTTAGTATTTAGAGTCCATTGGTGAACCTTTTTGCCCACCCCGAAAATACGTAGAGCCCACTCGTATGAACAGAGTGGCTGGCAGTCCTTCTCCCCACATTTGTGACCTTGGCAGTGGAGGGGAAGCAAGAGCTTGTACAGGGAAAGGACTTGCTTTCCCTCCTACTTGCATTATCTTGGAACGGTTTTAGTGTGGTAGCCTCTTTCTTTCTTTCTTTCTTTATTAATTTATTTTTCCTTCCTTCCTTGAGTTCCTTCTTTCTTCTGTTCTTGAATTCTTCTAAGTCGCTTCACACAATTCAACCTGATGTCTTGCATGATGAACAGTTCAGCATTTTATTTTATTGTGAAAGTTTCACTGATTCAATACAGCATTTTTTTTTCCATTTCAACTAACGTATGCAATTTCTGATTCTGCGTTGTAAATTTACTATACTGACTTCAGGTTGTAAGATCAAGTTCAACTTCAGTAGAAAAAAGCTTTTTTCACTGCTCTCAGTATGAAGAGAAACAGGTGAAACTGGTGTAAAAATGAGCTTGCAGGTGGAAAATAGAGCAATTACCCTAACTCCTTTTAACTTTATGAGGAAGTAGAATAACCCTCATAACCCAGATGCTATGAAGTAACTGTGCAGACAGAGTACTTTAGCCCAGGAGGAGCAGTTCTCGGGGACAGGAATTTTCTTAACATTTGGATAATGCTCTTGAATTTGTGTTAGTCACAAAAATGGAGGTACTGTGTCAAGTTAGACAAGCACTAGTCTCTGAGAGCTCTGAAAGGTGCTTGTGTGTGTGCGCACGTGTGTGTGTATGTGTGTGCATGTGCACATGTAAAATTGTGCTGGCTTCATTGCAGCATGAAGTTTCCTGTTTGCTTTTGAAAGTTTTCACTTCCTTTTGTGAAGCACCCAGCCACCATTTTTTTTTTTTTCACATTTCATAGAGTAAGCAAGAGTAAAAGAGAGGGAGAGGGATGTTTGTGCTGTTATCGAAGAGATGATCTGTGGACCCAGGCTTTCTTGTGGCACTTCCCTTGTTCCCAGGACCCTGGAAGGAGGAGGAGAGGGTGCTGTTTGGAAACAGTGCTGGTGACTGAAGGAGGTGCTCAGGCACCCCTCCTCATGCATGCTAGTACTGAAAAAACAGTGTGATTAAAAAATGTTGTTAGTTTCATGTTTTTCTCAGTGTATTTTTATTAAGCAGTGGAACAGTGTCTCTTCTGTTCCCTAAACAAATGATGGAATGTATTTTGCAAAGGTCGGGGACATAAAGATTCTAATCTTTATGTACTTCGACTTTAAATAGGATCTCTTCCCCCTTTTTGAGTGTGTACACACAAAACCGATTCAAAAAATGATCTTTTATAATTTTCTTCCCTGCTTTTTAGAAAGTCAGTCTCAGAAAATCAATTAACTCCTTAGAAATACTGCTCTGTAGTGCCATCTGCTTTCTTCATCATTCTAGCTAAATACAAATGCAGATTTTCACTACATATATGTTGATATAGACAAATATTTTTTATTATCAAATAAAAATTTTAGATTAAAACATCTCAATTAATGCAAACACACTGGGCCTATCTGTGCTTTCCCAGCCATACGCTGTGTCCTTAACATCTGCTAGGCTCCATTTAAGTTATTATTGTCCATATGGTATGGCCATGAAAGAATGACAGATCAGTGATGTAACTGCCTGCAATAGCTGCTGATGCTTGCAAACTGTTCACTCAATGAAAGCAAGAGATAAGTGATTATTTAGAATCATGTTACCGAGAACAAATCTCTTCACTGAGCACTAGGTTAATTAATTTTCTAGTGTATTAATTATGTAGCTTTGCCTGTGGTGTTCTGCTGCAACTCAGTGCAAGCTGTCTCACAGAAGTAGTAGGCAAGAAGAACTTAGCAAGGGAAGAAGCTAGTTCTAAATAAGTATAAAAATCTGCTTTTTGGCATGGGGAGATGCTGCAGTTACAAACCTCTGATGCCAAACTGCTGAATAAAGCTGTGCTAGGACTGCAGCTCTTGAGTACATAAGAGTAGAGGAGATGTTGTGTTAATTTCTGATATTTTGGAACCTGTGCAAGACATGTCAGTAGGGACACCATCTTTCCCCTTAGCTCTTTGTCTTGAAAGTATTTACAGAATTTCCTTGGATAATAGCTTACTATGCAAATTAAGTATTTTCCTTTAAGTGTATTCTTTTCTAAGTTCAGTGACGTATCTTTCTCTCTTGTAGTTTTTAGGCCTGGTCAGGAACTTTTTGAAGCAAAAATTACAACACTCAACATCCCTTTCCTTATTTTGGGAAAGGGACATGGCAATTTTAGCAGAACAAGTCTCTCAAGTGTCATGAGAAATTTCTGGTCAAAACCAAAGACTATGAGAGATCTCCTTTACCTTGACACTGTTGGACTGCTAGAAAAAAGTATTTGCCCAGGGCCTGTGGTTTCAAGCAGACAGAGTGGCCCTCTGCACATAGGCCTTCCCTGTCCCTGTACCTACCCATGAGAGGATTAGATATTTTGAGCTTGCTTACTTTTGCTTCCTAGAAGGTTTTGACTTCATCCTAATGAAAAATGGCAACATTAGAAAAAAAGAAAAAGAAATCCAACAAACAAAAAAATACCCTTCATTTTTTTGCAAAATAGGTACACAACTTAAGTTCCATTTCTCCCTGGAAATGCAGAAATAGGAAATGTATGTGGATTACCTTCTTGAAAACATTTCTCAACTATACACGCTTAATACGACCTCCAGTTCAACTCTTTTCCAGGTAAATCATCCTGAGCATCTCAGTCTTTTTTTTTATCTTTGAAACTTTTGCTCTTGTTACACTCCTAATAGACTGAACAAAAGTTTACTTCAGGTGAAATTTTGGTGCACTGATTAAATATAATGAAAATGTAATCCACTTTTATTTTTTTCTCTTTTTACTATCTTTTTAACAATCTCTCTGTTGCACTGTCCACAGAAAAGGAAGATGCTTTTTCCTGAATCACTAAAAATAGCTCAGGACTCAGTACTCTGAGCAAAGCGTTTCCTCCAATGTACATTAATTCACATTCATCAGTGCTAAATGTCATCTGCCATTCTGTTGTCTGTATATCTAGTTTTGATGCAACCTTCTGAAGTTCTGGTCAACTTTCTGAGTTCTGTTTTAACAAAGTAACTTCTGCATCAGTAAATTCTGACACTTCCTACTCCTTTTCCTGTCTATTGATGGATCCCACCAATGCGAAAATCTTCTTAGCACTAACCTGACACAGTTTACCACCCTGAGTGTAGTGTATGTGTTCCTCTCATTGCCTTTTCTAAGGGGTATTCTAAAAATGAGCTTTTGGACAAACAACTGTCCTAAGCTGGATAATTGCTTATCAATACAGCGCCAAAAAATCACTTTGATCAGAGTCATGCTGGTAGATTAAACCATGGGTGTTGACGTTACTTTCATCACTTCTTCTGAAGAGTATTTTAAGTCCTTCTGTAAGGCCATCTATGAACCCACCTGAAAGAGCAGAGGTTGCCCACCAGGAAAGTCTCCATGTATGCAGTCCTACCCACAGCCTTGGGGCCTGGCTGGAAGGAAGGATCCAGCTGCACCTGTGCGTGGGGAGGGCCAGGGCTCTTGGGGGTCCCATGCGTGCAAGGAGACCCCTGAGCCTTGGGAACAGGGCTGAGCTTGGAGGTGGAGAGAGGGGCCTGCCAGCTGGTGGGAAAAGGAAAGGGTGCCTGGAAGGATGGTAGGCTCCCAGGTGGCCACTGCCTGCCCTCCATGTCACTGTGCCCCAGAAGCCCCCATGGCTGCAGCAGCAGGGATTGGCTTTCTGGAGGCCCAGAGGGGCTGTGTGTGCAGCAGGGGCACACTGGGAGGGTTTTGGCAAGCCAGGCAATCTGATGCAGCGGGTGATTGTGTTGGTCATAACAAGACACAGCTTACAGTGGGTTTTCAACATCATCCCTTTCATCTTATTTATTGTTCTTACTTTCCAGCAAAAATCCGTCCATGTGTTTGCTGGCAGGAGAGTCACCAAGCAGCACACAGCTCAGGCTGACGCGGAGCACGCAGCTGTGAAGAATGAGACGGCCGTCTGGAGATGGGACACCCATGCTGCCAAAATTTTCTTTGGCCCATCTTTGTCTAGCACTGGCAGCACTACGTTTCTTCTCTCCACCAGCAGCAGTCACCATCCCCAGCTCCAGCGTCTCTGCCTGCGTTGTGCCATGAGCCTGGAGACCTTTGCCTGGCTGTCACGGCATCACATTGCTCTTGCGTTGGGCAACGTGTTCCTTCTCCATTGCTCTCTGTGGCTGTGGGCCTGGCAACTTAGGTCTGCCAGTCAGAGGAGTCATTACTTTTCAGTAATCATAAAAGTTAACTTAGGGTATTGAAGATGAGAAGTATAAATTTCAAACCAGCCTCCAGATTTACATGCAGCAGCATGTCTGGTAACGTGTCAATGTGGAGCATTTACAAAGGGAAGGGGGAAAAAAGGCCCAAAATCTATGCCCCTGAACCCGCCAGAATATACTGCTTTATTCTTCTGGCGGTAGTCAGTGGAACAGGATGTGCAGGAGGTTGGGATGGAGTAATTCAAGAGGATTGGATAATACAAGATACCATGTTGAAAAGATTTAACAGATTTACAAATTCAAAGCCCAGAAGCAATTCCACTTTTGGTGCTAGAGGCTAGCTTTCCGTTACAGCAAAATAAATTGATCTGACCTACATGTAACAGCTAATTTAAATACAAAATATAGGGTCTTTGAAAAAGTGCTCGCTTTTCCCCTCTCACACTTCAAACCAGCTGGAAATAACAGACTTATTTATAGTATATTTCTATTTGTTAGGGATTGATTCATGTTAAATATTTTATTAACCAGCAGAGCTAGCAAAATGCCTTCAGATGATTAGATAACAGACCTGCCTATTCGCATTAATAGTTTATCGTCCTTGCTCTTCCAAATGCTTTTACAAATTGAAATAACCAATCCCCAAAGCTTAAACTGAGGTATTGTATTTTGGATAAAAGGAAACAGAGGGATGAACATTCCCAGATTAGTTTATTTTTTACTTGTTTTTGTTTTTTCACAAACTCAAGGACTCGTGTTTTTGCAAGACCACAACATGTCCTACTTGAGTATGTTCTGTGTTGAATCAGATATGCAAACATGCATGGAAAGCTCATATTTCAGTCAGTGATCACTTGCACAGTGGCCTGTGGTAGTTTTGCAAGTACTTAGCAATGACCTTAATCATTTCAACATTATGGTTATTGTTTGGGACAATAGCCAGTAAACAGTGTAAAGTGCTGAACAAAGAGAAATGGTTCTGATGCTCTTGAAGAGCTTAAATTCACGGCTAATAGACACAGAAAGTTGAGCAATGCCTCCAAAAGCAAAACAATTTGCAGGAAACTGAGCACAGTCCTTTCTTCCAAGGTCTGTTACAGTCTGTGTAGTTGCTCCTGCTGGTTGCTGGCTTACGGAGCTGATCAGAAATGGTACTTGCATCCCACAGGAATGTTGGCTATTTCAATCCCTGTTGTTTTGAGACAAAAAAAGTGGAAAACAGTAACTTTTCTTTTTTCTCTTTTTTCTTTTCTCTTTTCTTTACAAAATTTAAAATTCTCAGTCTTTTTTTGATATCTCAGAAGGACTGTTGTTACCTGGTGGTGGTCTTATGTTTCCCAATTTCGCATGATGCCTCATAACAAATTTCTAGTCATGGGGATCTTCAAGCCACGCTAAATATGAATAGAAGAGATTGTGATGCAGCTAGGGATGAAGATGCTAATCGTGGGCCAGCCGGTCATAGTTTAGGAGGCCAAAGTAGTGTCTAAGGCTGAAGAGCTGAGAGCTTGCTTTGGGTTAAGAAAATGCAGTGGAGCTGTGGATGCCTCATACTAGCCAAGGAGAAGTGGTAAGGAACTGCCTGGCATGAAGGAAGGAGTGGAGAAGAGGGCAGTGAGCCTCCAGAATAAGTTAGAAGTGATGTTTGGCCACACCAGGTGTAGACTTTCATGCTTCATCTCATTTAAAATTCTCAAATGCAGTGGGGTTTTGAAGTGGGAAATGTCACAGCCCTTGATGCAAGAAGGTAGTTTTCCCTGCAGAACAAAGGACAAGGTGAAAATATGCCTCTATTGCTTCTCCCACAAAACGTGGCTGTTTTCTTAACAGGGCCCCAGGAAGCTCAGACAGCGCAGAGCTGCCAGTCACCACCTCCTGCAGAGCAGTTTCAGCAAGAACTATCAACAAAGTTACCTTGGCTCTGCATCTGTCCCTCCACTTGCTCGCAAGCTCATCCTTTACTACAGAGTCCTATAGATTTGGTATTTAAAGGGAATAAAAAGGGAAACTTGCATTTCATGAAGCATTTCAAGTGAGAATCCCTGTGCTTGCATCACCAGCCCTGAATTCCTGCGTGTGGTGTGCACAGTGTGGAGTAACACGTGTTAAGTGATAGTAAGCCTCAGAGCAGACTACAGCTAGCACTCAGGGGAGTTTTAATTTATTGTTCAGTGGAACGAATGCTATTGTGCAGCGACAGCTGGTGCACTGAATGACATGCAGTGACTGCTTGACTGACTCACAACAATAATACCCAGAGAGGTTTGCACATCAGGCTGTCTCAGGGGAATGCAGAAATGAGGCGTCTGAGGAAAGCAGGCTCCACTGTCTTTGCTAGCTCTGGCCTGGCTCATGAACCACTTGTTTCTGATGCTGAACCACCAGGTACAATTTGAAAAAGTGAAATGTCCATGTGGTAGAGTGGAGCAGACTTTCCCTCTGGCTTTAATTCTGTTTTCTCCCAGTAGGTGCTTCTCCCTCTCCTCTCATTGCTTAAGCTACAGAACCAGTGAAAATGAACAGGCAAAATTAGTGTCTGCTTCAGGCTGCAAGATGGTCAGCCCCTTTATGCTTGGAATTCCTTTCCACAGACATATTTTTGCCACCTAAGTGCTGGTATCTGGAATATTTATGTACCATTTTATGTCACAGAGGCTACCATTGCTCTCTGCACACGTTGTAAAAGGCTTAATCCTGGACATATGTTTTCCTGATACATAACTATTTTGTATACCAGTGTAATGGCAAGACAAACCTGACATCTGCATAGACTCAGCTAAGTTTATTTCCAAATGGAGATAGCTCAGTTGGTGCGAAATGGTGAGTCTGGGCTGCAAGTTGCATTGCTTTTCTTCTGTGTGGATGTGGTTACAGTACATAAAGCATGTTTCAAAGCAAAATTGATGTAACAATCTCCATGCCTTCATTTTGCATAAATAGGCTTTACTTCTGTGCAGGCAAACATGTATAATGTCTGATTCAGAAGTGATGCGGAGGACTTGGGTAATGAACCCAATTATATTGTTCAGAAATGGCCAAACAACTGGGGCCTTAAAAGCATGTGTGATGGGGGGGGGCGGGGTGGGGGGTGATGGGGGGGCTTGTAAAGCCTTGGAGACAGGACATAGAGCTGCAGGGAGGGTTGCACCTGGGTGACTGACAACCTGTTTCCACTTTTCTGCTGTATTAGTCGATGGCCAGAAGCAGTCTGAGTGTTCTGATCTGCAATCAAGCAACATCTCATCCCTGATTCATAGCTTCTGTAGAAAAATAAAAGCTGGAGCTGTTGCGCTGCAGCCAGTACAAGTAGATCTTGCAATCAGATTGATGCCAGTAGAAGGCACATGTGTGTGACTGTAGCCTTGTACTACAGTCCTCCCTCTCTCCCGTCTGTGGAATGATTGTGCCTTTTTGCCCCCTATAAGCTGTATTGAATAAAAAAAAAGATGTAGAATGGTCTGGAAAAGGCTGCAGCCAGTGATAATGAACAGTGAACATTTGCAAGCTTCATTTTGATCACCATCAAGTAACTGCTGGGAACTGTATAGAGGGGGCAGGGCAATCCAGAACACCTAAACCAAGTGGATCACATATCTGGTGGAAGTATTTGCTTGCAAATAATGTTAGACATTTTTGAGGAGTTCATGTGAACACCAACCATCTTAGATGCCTTTGGGGGCTGCAAGAGGATTACCTCACTTTATGCTCTGGTTTAACATTTAGGAAAGTTTGATATTTCAAACAAGCAGCAGTGTTTCCATTGTTCAGTGTCAGAAGGACACTGTTCTGTTTTCAGTTGGTGGAAGAGCTTGGTTCCTAACAGGAGTGGCACTTTGTTGCTTGCATATGCCCAGAAAAGTTGCTGCATTCCTTTAAGTAGCCAAGGAAACCATCCTCAAAATGAACAGGAATTATTCAGGGCCTCTCCCCCATGTCTGCCAGCTGCACTTTGCCTGAAGAAAATTGTTGCCTGTTTCCTCTGTTTTGGACTTTCATTTTACAAAACATACAGGCATTGAATATGCCTCAGTTACAAGACCTAGCAGAACTGACTGAATTTGCAGAAATTCAGTTCATTATGGAATCAGTGATGCTAAAGAGTCAGTAAAGAAGCGCTGTCATAGGAGCTTAACCATGACAAATGTGGCACAACTTCTAAAAAGGCAGCGATTTTACTTTCATTCATGCTAGTATAATTGGCAGCAAAAGTTTGCCTAATATGAAAAGAAAGTTAATCTTTTGACTTCTGGATAGCTTTATCATTCTGCAAACAAGTGATGTCAGTTCTGTTGACAAGGAGCTGTGAGCATTTGACTCATGCACAGATTTCTCCTGAGGAGCTGTAAATTTTGGTAACATAATTTTCTATCCATTCCAATCATTGCTGGGCGAAAATGCTGAAGTTCCCAGACAATTATTTATTTGTTCCACCCTTCTCATTGCTTGGATTTTTTTCAAGTAAATATTGAAATGCCTTCTGGAGACGTACATTTTCTGCCTAGCTAACGCCACACTGATCAGCGTCATGCAGATGTCTTAGAAAAATGCTTTTAATGGGCTTGGCTCTTCCATCTGAGACGCTTTCTTCTCTTCCACCTTTTTTTGTTTTAAGTCCTTCTGCTACAATATGTAACTGAACAGCATGATCACAATGCAGAGAAATAATACTAAAGTAGAGAAAATAAACAAATGTAGATGAACATCTAGCAGAAAATATTTCAGAGGACAGTGTACAACAGTTTATGCTATTATTTGTATAGCAGGCTACTGACAGTTTGACAGATTACATATATCTACACATTCTAAGGCAGCAATCAGTAAAAAAATATAATAAAAGCAAGTTTCCCCCCCTGCATACCAGTGAGGAGGGGCTGACGGTAATTTTGGGAATGATTTTCAGATAGTGCGGGCTGTTAGGCCTTTTTAGCAGAGACAGCCAAAGTATAATCCAGGACTCCGGTTCCCTTTTCAAAACCTCCTCTAAGCTCCATCCACGGCAGAAAGCAAACTGGTGATGATGACGTCTGAAGGCAATCTGCTGTCTGTAAAAGGCAGGGTCATTGTTTAAGGTGCATACAGCAGCAAAAGGTAGTGCCTGTTCCTGATGCCGTTAAGCTCTACCAGCTGCTTTCCAGCTGGTGCAGTGGCAGCACAGCAGAGCCTTGTGCTGGTGGGTGCAGGGTGGCTGCACTGGCCTGTCTCTGCTTTCACCTCTGAATCCCAACTGAGAGCCCTCACTGGCTGGCATGGCTGCAGTAAAGGGTTTTGCTACTTGGAGCACCTTCCTTTGGTCCATTTTTCTGCTTCCTCCCTTCCTTTTCCAGCCCTTGGATGTTGTCCGCCTACCGTGGCAGTGTCCCTCACTGGCACTCCTCTTACCCCATCTTATGAGCCCCACTGCTTCTGCAGTATGTCACAGGTACTAAAAACCAGATATGTGCACCTTGTCGACTGGTGACTCAGGCATCCTTTATGTTCAAGGTGGAAGGAAAATGCACAAGATGGGGTCATTATCATCTATGTTAGCTCATCTCTAGGTTCATTTGCAGTGTATATGTTGAAGCAAAGATGCTTTTCTAGAAGAAATGTTTATGCAAAGTTAAACTTAAGTCACCAAAAGCAGATTTTAAAGCTTCAAAGCAAACTTGAAATTAAGCAAATTTCAATTTGCTCGTTAGTTGTGGAGTTTGTAATTCAAACTTCAGACTGTAATTTATAGAACTTATTTAATCAATCCACCACTTCATGTGAATTCTTTAAGCATTCATAGTCATTTAGTCATGAAAGATGTAACTGTAAATGATGCTCTGAACTTTTTTCACAAACAGAAAGGCAGTGAAAACTGCAGAACAAATTGAGCATTCTAAATAATTTTCTCAGTTCTATCCTGTGCTGATAGCTGATCAAGCTTATTTTATTTGCTTTTACTTGTTCCTGAATTTCCAAATATTATCTGTGTGTGTGTGTCTTCCCTTCTTTACTGCACTCCCAAGCATATTGCTGTGCCCGGTCAAAGCCCTGCCTAACTCCCCAGCCACACTGCAGCTGCCTGGCTCCAGCAAGCTGCTTGGGACTCTGAGCGTGGTGGAGTGTCTCCACCTTCTGGCTCCCTTCCCAGGCAGAAAGGGAATGCCGGGGGACAACCCTCGGCTCTGCCTGCAGCCTGGTGGGGTCTGTGGGCTGGCCGCCGGGACCAAGAGCTGGGACGCAGTAGCAGTGCTGGGGGGTGGCTGTGCAGGTGAATAGATTAGGGACCTCTCCATCTACTTGCCCTCATGAAGCGCCCCACAAAATCCAGGGTGTGAAACATTTGATTCAATAAGAGGGCAGTGTTTTAGAAAAGACATATATATTCTTCACTGCTAGCCACAGAAGTATTACAACTCCTAACATGAACGTTTGCTAATGTTTAAGTTTTTGTGTTAAAAATATTTAGACAACATGAAAACAATGTGTCTCAGAGGCCTCTGCGGCTGCAGCTTTTTGATCTTAGGTCCTTTGGTATTGCCAGTTTATGAATGCCCCATCCCCTTCCTTCCATCATTTACGCCTTATCATTTACCACTAGCCTAGTGAGAAGACTTTCTAGGATTTTCTTATACAAGGACTATACTCCATGGTTTTTATGATCACACACTGTATTCCTAGACTTTAGTTTTGTTTAATGCAATATACAAGGCAAGCAGGTGACCTGCTTTGGCTTTTGCTGAAGGCTTTTGCATCCTATGCTGAAGGGCTCAGCTTGTAGAGAGCTAGGGAAATCTGAGGGGGGATTGGCAGAGGCTTTCATTGTTATCAAAAGGGAAGAGGGTTACTAACACAGAGCTCAGCTGGCAGTCACTATGGGAGAAACAGGCTTCTGCATTTGGAAAGTTTAGTAGTCTACCACCCACACCATAAGAACGGATTGAATCTGGAGACTAGAGTAAGAAAAGGCACATAAGGTTGTGAGATATTTGGTTATTTATGTGTGTAGATATACATATTACCCATGGTGAATTCAATGACATCCTACTTTCTGAATCTCATTTTATACTTAGATCTTGGGATATATGGAAGCATTTCTATAAAGCTGGACAAGGACACTGGGCTTTGTATTGCCTCTAAACTCTGCCACAATACTGGTATACAATCATAATATGACAGCCTTTTCCTAAGTGATTTAACAGTGAAGACACTGCCTTCATCCAGATTTAAAATAAACCAGTGGCTACTGCAATTTCCTAGCTATTCTGTAGAACAGTGCACTGTATATCACTGCTGTTGGCTTCTTTCAGCTTCCTTGGTCTCTTAGCCACTGACAGGCACTGTTTCAGAAATTTAAATGAGCAGTCACTGTAAAAGAATACTCATCACTCATCCATCTGAACTGAGAGCAAACAGTATGGGAGAAATCAGCATCCATTGAGTATGCACACAGGGAAAAATACATTTAAAAATAATATTGCATTTTATTAGGAATATTTTCTGCCTTTTTTTATAGTGCAAGAGCAAAACGTAAGTTAACATTTGAGCTTTTCTGCCATCTTGTGGCAGAAAGTTGGTTATGGGAGCCATGGCTACAGTTTTATTGCTAGGCTTTGGTGCTGGGATTAAGATAAATTTCTTCTGTGGAGATCTTCGTCGTTAAGGAGTACTCCAGCACTAATTTTCTTTGAATGTTTGATCTAAAGAGAATGAGAAAGTAAACCCTACATTTCTTCACCAAATTTTCCCAGCCTGTATGCAATTCTATTTTGGTTTTTTTTTTTTTTTCCTGAGGAACTAAAGTGTACGCAAGAGGGGTCACTACTCCGATCAAAAGAAGGAAGATAAAGAAAGCGGGGTTGCAAGTCTCCGAGGTACTGAGCATCTGTAGGTAATCCTGGGTTGGTAGTCCTCAGCACTTCTTCGATTGTGTTCTGTGGGTTTATTGAGCCTTTCCAGGTGCCTCACTTGATTATCTGGGATGTTACTTTTAAAAGCTCTCAAACCTGGAAACTCAAAGAACTATGAACACAAGTGCATCTGAAAACCCAAACCTGATCTATATCAAGACAGACAGCCAAATGAGTAGGAACGCCTGAACATGGGGTGCTGTTATTTCTTTAAATACTGTTACACTGCTCTCCTAGACTGTTTTCTTTAGTGTTACAAATTTGGAAATGTGGTGAGTGAAAGAAGAAAAAACTGGCCTGTTCCACTTTGGCCTTGTATCCTGCTCCCGGTACAGTCTTCATCAGTTCGCTCTGATATACCTCATGTCCTACAGATTAAAAGGGACTATCCCATTGCCTCCTAATAGTCTTATTACACAGAATTATAAAAATATCTGCAAAAAACTAGAAAGTGAAATATACATACAATCTTGACTAACAGAGGTAAAGAAAGATAGCACTTTAGGGAGATGTGTAATTTGGCAGTATTCATTAAAGCAGTCACTTATATAGCACAAGAAGCGTTACTGAACTTTTTTTTCTTTGCCGTATTTACTGAATAGTTACTGTTTTCCTCTGAGAACCTTAAAAACAGAAACAATCAGCACCTGTATACAGCTTTTCATGTCAGATGGTCTGTTATTCTTCATAAAAAAGGGATTTCTTCTGTTACAGGTCTCTGAAGGATGAAATGACGTTAATGGATTTGCTGAGTCCTAATAGAAGTAGTTCCATGACATATTTCAAGCTGACCTTTTACAATGGCATGACCAGCTGTCTGTTGTTCCTTATCCCCATCATGTCTTAAGAAATTCAGGCCTCTCATGAGCAATCTCACTCTCCATGATGGCTGTGTCAGCACTGTTAACGGTTGAACCTTGTTAACTGCTGTTTGTTTCTGGCTACCTGTTGCAATTGGAGGCAAATAGTTTCCAAGGTCACAAACCAAGCTATTTAACTTGAGGAATGACAAATGATGAGGAAAAGTGGGTAGCCAGAAGGAAATGGAGTACCTTGGCATGAAACTGATAATAACACAGCACCTTGGTGCATTTTGTGCATTCACTTCCTGTTGTCATTGCTCTGAGGTATAAATCCCATGGAAAAAAGCAGATGCCAAGTATTTGGAAAAGATAAGAACCACTACCAAGATGTTTGTGTGCCTGAAAGGTGTATGTAGGAAAGGAAAGGACATTTGTCTCACAAAAAACAACTGTGTCATTTGTTTTAGTGCATCTTATGTTACAGTTGCCTGGTATTTAGGTTATAAGCTTCAGTGAAGTAATTCATGTCACATAGACATTTTAGGAGCCCATAGCAAATATTTTTGTACAGGTTGGATAAAAGTGAGGCAGTGCGCGGGAGGGAGGGTCTCATAATCAGTGACAAACTCCTGAGAATATTTGGTCCCTTCTACGAAACACAAAACATAAATGGTACATCATTAGTAATTTTGTTGATTAGAACTGTCTTATTAATATGAATGCATTGTTGTTTACAGAAAATCTTTCCTCGTAATAATACTAGCTGCAGAGCTTGGGTCCGTCTCAGATGGCTTCCAGAAAACATTCCATTCTCTTTCCCTTTTTTCCAGCTGTGATAACTGCATCAGTGCTCTAGGAGGATCACTATTTCTCAGCTGATTATATCTCAGCAGTGATTTTTTTTTTCCCTCAGGCTTCTCTCTGAAATATTGCTGACTGAACAGTGCGTGATTCAGATTCCCAGAAAAAAACCCCAAACAGTAATCCCCAACAGTAATTACATTTCTAGGTACTGCCAGGCACTATAGAACAGTTGTGAGAACATGAAGTCAGGAAACAGTGTCTGCTCAGCACAGTACTTTCCAGCCACCTTGCTTTTCAGATCTCTCAGTCTCTGCTATTTGACATCTCTGTCTGTACTTCCTCACATGCCTTTTTAAAGCCAACAAAATGTCCTTGTTTCCATTGACTGAAAATATCTCTATTGTGTTGATATTTCAATGTTGAATGTTTTAAAAAAAATCTCATCCATCCACCTTCTCACATCTTAACTCCTTTTGCAGCCTTTATAAAAACAGAGAGCATTAAAAAATTATCCTCGTTCTAGTTAGATCTTCATTTTAGGTTGGAAAGTTGGCATGAATTTTGTTTTATTCTTTGTGTTACAGAAGTGAATTTTCCTAGCTGAAAAGTGTTTCAAATATTTTTCACTCCTAAGGCACAGAAGCTGCACTGCAAAAGTGTCTGTCATAGAACCAGTGGTTAACTTTGTACCTTCTTTTGTTGTTGATGTAGACCCAACAGTAAAATAATACTTGACAAATCACTTGATGCCCTACTGACAAAGTAAGGCTCTGTGGTAGGTAGCTGATAGAGCAAGAGATCAAAGGTCCCCTTTGGCTAACTACCCTATACTTTTTAATGGAAGTTCATGAGACTTAGGTGAAAAAAAGGCTCGATCTCCACTCTGCCAGATACTCTGGTTGTGTGGGAGGAATTCAGAAGTAATACGGAGGCTTCTGTGTAAAAATGTCTGGAAGGGAAGACACTAATTGCCAAGATTGGAGAGGCACAAAGAGGACTCCCTGTGAAATCAGGAAAGGAAGAGCTTGACAGCCATGTACAAGTTTCAGCTTGCGTAGGAAACAACCTGAAGTTCTAAGCAATTCATTATAACTTGTTTAAAAACTTTTCTGCTCACTTTTTTCCTGACAAAAACCTAGGAAATTACCTGAAATGGACATTTCTGCGGGAGATACTAATGGGAAGGTCTATGCAGGGGAAAACAATTGACATAAGCAATTCAATATTTTGATGTTCACCAGCACTTGCATGTGCTGAAACACTTTGAAGAAACCTGATAACATTACATCTCTGATGTGGTGAGAAGAAAAAAATTGATTAGCAGTACTGTACATCACTCTTCCAGCCACAGCTGTAGCTGTTGACCAGAAAGGCTGAGACATAGAATCATAGAATCATTTAGGTTGGAAAAGACCTTCAAGAACATTGAGTCCAGCCATCATCCATGCCCACTAAACCATGTTATGGAGTACCCCGCCTACACGCTTTTTGAATACCTCCAGGGATGGTGACTCAACCACTTCCCTGGGCAGCCTGTTCCAATGTCTGACAACCCTCTCAGTAAAGAAATTTTTCCTAATATCCAACCTAAATCTCCCTTGCCACAACTTGAGGCCATTTCCTCTTGTCCTATCTCCAACCACCTGACAGAAGAGACCAGCACCCACTTCACTACAGCCCCCCTTCAGGTAGTTGTAGAGAGCGGTAAGGTCTCCCCTCAGCCTCCTCTTCTCCAGGCTAAACAGCCCCAGCTCCCTCAGCCGCTCCTCATAAGACTTGTGCTCCAGGCCCCTCACCAACTTGGTTGCTCTTCTCTGGACACGCTCCAGCAACTCAATGTCCTTCCTGTAGTGAAGGGCCCAAAACTGAACACAGCACTCGAGGTGCGGCCTCACCAGTGCCCAGTACAGGGGGACAGTCACCTCCCTGCTCCTGCTGGCCACACTATTTCTGATGCAGGCCAGGATGCCGTTGGCCTTCTTGGCCACCTGGGCACACTGCTGGCTCATATTCAGCCGGCTGCCGACCAGCAGCCCCAGGTCTTTCTCTGCCGGGCAGCTTTCCAGCCGCTCTTCCCCGAGCCTGCAGCGCTGCATGGGGTTGCTGTGACCCAAGTGCAGGACCCGGCACTTGGCCTTGTTGAACTGCATACGATTGGCCTCGGCCCATCGATCCAGCCTGTCCAGATCTCTTTGTAGAGCCTCCCTACCCTCAAGCAGATTGGCCCTGCCTCCCAACTTGGTGTCATCTGCAAACATGCTGAGCGTGCACTCACTCCCCTCATCCAAATCATTGATAAAGATATTAAACAGAACAGGGCCCAACACTGAGCCCTGGGGAACACCACTTGTGACCTGCCGCCAACTGGATTTCACCCCATTCACCACAACCCTCTGGGCTCTTCCATCCAGCCAGTTTTTCACCCAGCGAAGAGTACACTTGTCTAAGCCATGAGATGCCAGCTTGTCAAGGAGTATGCCATGAGCTACAGTGTCAAAGGCCTTGCTGAAGTCCAGGTAGATAACATCCACAGCCTTTCCCTCATCCACTACGCAGGTCACCTGGTCATAGAAGGAGATCAAGTTGGTCAAGCAGGACCTGCCTTTCGTAAACCCATGCTGACTGGGCCCGATCCCCTGCTTGTCCTGGACTTGCCACTTGAGTTCTCTCAAGACAAACTGTTCCATATTCCTTCCCAGTACCGAGGTCAGGCTGACAGGCCCGTAGGTCCCCGGATCCTCCCTCCGACCCTTCTTGTAAATGGGTGTCACATTGGCAAGCCTCCAGTCCTCTGGGACCTCCCCCGTTGACCAGGATCGCTGATAGATGATGGAGAGTGGCTTGGCAAGGACCTCCGCCAGTTCCCTCAGTACTCTTGGATGGATCCCATCTGGTCCCATAGATTTGTGAGCGTCTAGATGGCGTAGTAGGTCACTAACTATTTCCTCCTGGATTAAGGGGGGTATATTCTGCTCTTCATCCTCACCTTCCAGCTCAGGAGGCGGAGTACCCTGAGGATAACTGGTCTCCCTATTAAAGACTGAGGCAAAGAAGGCATTAAGTACCTCAGCCTTTTCCTCATCTCTGGTGGCTACATTCCATTCTGTATCCATTAAAGGACAGATATTCTCCTTGGGATTCTTTTTACTGTTAACATATTTGTAAAAACATTTTTTGTTGTCCTTTACAATAGTGGCCAGATTTAGTTCTAGCTGAGCTTTTGCCTTTCTAATTTTCTCTCTGTATGATCTAACAAGATCCCTGTACTCCTCCCAAGTTGCCTGCCCTTTCTTCCAGAGATGATAAACTCTCCTTTTTTTCTTGACTTCTAGCAAAAGCTCCCTGTTCAGCCAGGCCAGTCATTTCCCTCGGCAGTTCGACTTGTGGCATGTGGGAATAGCCTGGTCCTGAGCCATTAAGATTTCCTTCTTCAAGAATGTCCATCCCTCCTGGACCCCTTTGCCCTTCAGGACCATCTCCCAAGGGACTCTCTCAACCAGTGCCTTGAAGAGGCCAAAGTTTGCCCTCCAGAAGTCCACAGCGGTGGTTTTGCTGACCACTTTCCTTGCCTCACCAAGAATTGAGAATTCTACCATTTTATGGTCGCTGAGCCCAAGACGCCCTCCAACCATCACACCACCTACCAGTCCTTCCCTGTTTGTAAACAGTAGATCTAGCAAGGCTCCTCCCCTGGTTGGCTCACCTACCAGCTGTGTCAGGAACTTATCTTCCACACTGTCCAGGAACCTCCTAGATTGTTTACTCGCTGCTGTATCGTATTTCCAGCAGACATCTGGAAAGTTAAAGTCCCCCACGAGGACAAGGGCACACGATTCTGAGACTACTGCCAGCCGCTTGTAGAACGATTCATCCGTCTCTTCAACCTGGTTGAGTGGTCTATAACAGACTCCTAGCACAATATCTGCCTTATTGGCTTTCCCTCTCATCCTCACCCATAAGCACTCCACCTTGTCATCAGAATTGTGTAGCTTTGTACAGTCAAAACATTCCCTAACATAGAGAGCCACCCCACCACCTCTTCAAGCTTGCCTATCCTTCTGAAGAGCTTATAGCCATCCATTGCAGCACTCCAGTCACAGGAGTCATCCCACCATGTTTCCGTGATGGCGACTAAGTCATATCTATCCTACTGCATGATGGCTTCCAGCTCCTCCTGCTTATTGCCCATGCTGTCTACATTGGCATAGATGCATTTCAGCTGGCCTATCGAATCCACCCCTAACATTGGCATGCTGCCCCCAGGCTCATCTCTGGTGCACCTAGGTTAAAGCCCTCTCTATGAGCCCCGCCATCTCACAAGCGAAGATTCTTTTACCCCTTTGAGATAGCTGGATACCATCTGTTGCTAGCAAGCCTGGTGCCGTGTAAACCTCCCCATGATCAAAAATCCCAAAATTCCACTGAATTGTGGCACCAGCCTCTGAGCCACATATTAACCAGGTGTGTTTTCCTGTTCCTTTCAGTATATTTCCCTGCCACTGAAGGGGTTGAGGAAAACACTACCTGTGCTCCCAATCCTTCCACTAATCGTCCCAGTGCCCTGAAGTCCCTTTTGATTGCCTTTGGATTTCTCTCTGCAATCTCATCACTGCCAACCTTCACAACCAGCAATAGGTAATAATCAGAGGTCCAAACCAGACCAGGGAGTTTCCTGGTAATGTCTTTTACCCAGGCCCCAGGGAGGCAGCAGACTTCCCTGTGCGATGGGTCAGGTCTGCATATTGGGCCCTCTGACCCCCTCAGAAGGGAGTCGCCTACGACAATTACCCTCCTTTTTCTTTTTTCAGAGGATATGAGAATATGTGGGGCTGCCTGACTGAGCCTAGGCACCTCCCTAGATAGGGCTTCATCTACACCCTGATCTTCACTGGCCTGGTCCTCAAGTTCCAGAGCCCCATACCTGTTGCGTATGGGCAACTGGGAAGGTGAGGGGGACCGGGAGGGGATTCGCCTGCCTCCCCGAGCAGGGACCTGTATCCATTCTCCTCCATCTCTTAGGTCCCCTCCTGCCTGGTGGCAGGAGGGCAGGGGAACCTCCGCTTCTTGCGGAGCCTCCATCTGCTGCCTCTGCCTCAGGGATGGCAGGGTGTGGGCCCACCAATCTATCTCCCTCTCACACTCCCTGATACTCCTCAACCTTTCCACTTCCTCCTTCAGCTCTACCACCAGGCTGAGCAGATCATCCACTTGGTCACACCTCACACAAGAGGTGTCCCTGCTGCCCTCCGTCATCAGTGATAGTCTCAGGCACTCCCTGTAGCCAGAGACCTGGACAGCTGCACATTTACATGGGATCTCTGTCTGCGTTGCCACATTTTTCCTGACAATAGCTTTCACCAGAGTGGCAACCATACCTGGGTCTCCCTCCGGGCCGACGTACACTGCTTGAGCAGCCTTCTCCAGCTGGGAAGAGGGGGGGGGGGCTGCGCCCTACCTGCACGAACTGCAGTGCAAACTGACGCGCCACGCCCTCTCTGACGCGCCATGCTCCTGGTCGCTGGCGCTCCTCAGGGCCGTTCAAATCTCCCGCGGTTGCCTCTGGCAACGCCCACAACTCGCAAAGTCAGCCTCTCTCGCGAGGGCCGCCGGCTCCGGCCGGGTCCCTCCGCTGTTCCCCGGGCTCCTGGGCTTCGGGAACCTCCCAGTCCGCCTCAGCGTAGCGCTTAGCCGCCCGCTTACCCTTGCCTCTGCTGGCCTCGCCGCTGACTGAATGGCAGGTTGGTTCTCCTTCCTATGTCTTGGGTAGCTTCACAAGCTGTGGGTGACCTCATGGAAGGGGATTCACAAAGTCTGAAAATAGATTTATAATTTGATTAAATATCAGAGCCTAATTTAGAAGTAACACCTCTGGATCGGCTTTTTATCGCTACAGATAAAAGATTCTCCCCCTGCCCCTTACTTCAGTGGATCAAGGAACTCTTTTGTCATGTTATGTACTCTAAATCCATTCAGTTTTTTCTTTTCCATCCACTTGGAGCTTTGCTCAGAACTATAAACATCAGCCTACATTTCCTGGGGAAATACAGAACAGGTGGTAGGCTTGGTATGGTCTTTCCTTTCAGCTGCATTAATATTGCTTTTGAAGAGTTGCTGTAACCTATGGCAACAACTTTGGCAGTAGAAAATCTGTGTGGGATTTTGTTCTTTGCCTCTGTTCTTACTGTTGTTGCGTCATTTCAATGTATCAACAATCTTTTTTTGTTAACCATTTAATTTATTAAAGGAAAGAAGGTGTGGGCAGCTGTACCTTTCCACAGCTTAAGCAAGGTTCTTGGCACAGCTGATGTTAGAGGTAGCATGCTGCTATGGCTCAGGCACTAAGTGGTTCCTGCTAGACTCTGAGGTCCCAGATGACTTCTGAGCTCATCCTGTCCCTGGTCTGCTGTGAAGCCTCCCACAATGTTTGTATTCCTCTTTTCTCCCTCTTGTCACTCGGCTTTTCCTATTCTGCACGTTATTCAAGTATTTCTGTGAGATACAAGGACTGTGTTGAGGTGCACTGCCCACATGTCATACAGTGACATAGAGAAGGTGAAGAGCATAAGGCAGAAATCCTAGACTAGTCTAAGTTTTCTACCTGTGGTGTGAGGGGTCAGCACTGAAGCCCTGATTGTGCACTCTGCCTCTATTCACCTTGTTATTGTACTTTCTTGTTGCTTGATAGAACCTTGTTGCTGCCTTTAGATATAATTCATGTACCTCAGTGATATTCCCCAAGAGTCAGATGTTTAGTGTGCTAATTATTTAGGGCTTTTTGTGTGATTCAGAAAAAGTGTCCTACCTTAATGGGTTTCTGAAGATGGGAAGTCAAATATCTGGCATTCAGTTCCTGCTAGGTGGCTGTAAAAATGCTGCTCCAGTTTCTTGTCTTCCCCATGAAGAATATGCAGAAAAATGGATAGTTCTTGCTGATAGAACTTTTTTCTGTATTAAGTTGTTTCCATTTGTAAAGATATAGCTCTCCTGGAGCTGATACCAAGAAAGGAAGAGAGCGAGTAGGTTGCTTAGCATAAGAACATCCACATCTGGGACAACTTATCATATCATTTCCATATCAGGCATGCTTTTGTATGGCAGACAAGCTGAGAAGAGTTAGTATCTACCAGGTCTGCCCTGGTTGTCAAACTCCTCTGAGTTCCCAAGATGTCTGGTTTTCTGTAGAGATCAAGTTCTTCCACCATCATTCGGATCAGAAATTTTGTCTTTTGTCTCTTTATCCCTTTGTACCCAAGTTCATTTTCAGCTGTGGATGAAAGGAGAATTGAGAAGGTCAGACTCACAAGGGTTTATACGCACTGAACTAACATTGATTCCAGTAGGGTGTAGATGCCTAAGTACCCCTGTTCCTCCAGTTTTGGCAGGTGGGTGTTTTTTTCTGGGGGGGAACAATGGTTGCATGTAACAATTTTAAACAAGAAAGGCTAAATATATCACACCGAAAAGAACGGAAATAGATGAGAATAGTATGTTGATATGCTGGGCTGTAAGAGTAAGGCTTCTACTAAAAAGTAATTGCACTCAGTCTGCTTATAAAAGTCCATTCTGGACCCCAGAGCTTCTGATATGTCATCGGCAGGTAAAATTCTGGGTTTATATTTGCATTGTTTGGGTGCTGGCATCAGAAGATTGGTAGAGATTAGAGAAAAGAAAGTCATGTTTGCATCACTGTAAATGCTTTCTCAAAGAAAGGTGGTTTTGACCATCAGACTTTTAATTTCCTTCATCTCTTGTGAAAGATTGTTCCATAGCTGGGGAATCTAGACACAATTTTTACCCCTATTTTGATGCCTTCAAAATTGCTGCAGTTGACAAAATTGCTGTGTGATTACCAAAGGGATTGCAAAATGAGACACCTGTGCTATTGCAAAAGGGTGAGAAAAGACCTAGGAATATATTTCCTCTGGTGTGTGTTATCCCTGCAGGATATTTGTTCCCTTTGCTTCTTACAAAAGCAGTACTAATTTGTGCTTATCAGAGCATCCAGACTCAGTGTTGTGCAAGGCAACCCCCCACATTGCTAGTTTGTGGGTGTGGATTTAGGAAAGGTGCTCCCTAAGCCCAGAAGAACAAGTCGCTGAGAGGTCACTGCACATAAGGGTTGAATCTGTGGCCTTTACAGAGATGCAAAGAGAGAGCGAGCATTTTCAGCTTCACTTGGTTCACCTCATCTCCCAGTTCCTGATAGGTTTGAACATCGCTAAAGGAGAAACTTCATGTAACAGTCCTGAAGGCCTTTTGAGGTCAAGCTTTTACTTAAAGAATTAGAAAAAAACAGAACTAGCATGAAGTTCTAGCTTATAGCTAACAGCAGACTCAGAGTTTGCAGCAGTACCTACAAGCATTGCCCTAAGCTCTGAACAGTCACCATTTCCACTTACCTCTTCATACCATTTTGGTGTTCGGATACAGATGCAGATGATTGCTGGTTCTAGAATAAGTGAAATATTTTGGGAGCTAGTTTTGTCTCCCCCTTCACTTCAAAATTAGTCAGCAGATGTGAGCTACAAAATCACATTAATAGCTCATTTTCACATGGGTCCCTGGGTTTTTAAGGTATTTTCTTTTAACAGATTATAGCTTTGCCCAGCCTAGCCTTCTCCATTGATACAAAACTACTAATATATTTATGTGTACCTCTGCACAGGACACAGTATTTATAGGTTCTGTTAAGTCCGTGATCTCTGCATTGCCAGCTTTCTGTGGAGACCACATGTAACACATTAGTGCAGATGATGGACTTAGTAGCAAATATCTTGGTGGGATATGTCCATGAGAAAAAGCCTCCTTGTTCTCTAACTAGATATGGGGTTTTGTGCCATAGTACGTCACTCATTCTTTGGATACAACTAGAGGCACTTTTAAAAATATTTGCCTGTAAAATGAGAATAAATATTACTTTCCCACTTACTGTGGATAAAAACATCAGTATCATGGAATTCCCTTAAAATTTGAGTTCTAGCTGAAGATTTTCTGTTGTCTTCAGAAACATTTTGTGGTTTTACAGCCTATCCAGAGATTCTACAGCATACATAACTGAGAGTTCTGCTTATCTCAGTATATGCCAAACCACAGGGAATTCTACTTAATTAAAAGGAGTTCAAAGAGCCAAGCAATTTATTTGCTGAGAGAGTTCAGACACAGTGGTTGCAAGACCTCACAAAGAAAGGGCTTTCATCAGCCTTGGTTTCCAGCATTTGTTATTCCCATGCAAACAGAGGGTATATCTCTTTGCATATGGATGGCCTTCTGCTGGCAAAGGACGTTCTCCTCTGGAACACTATTAAAAAAAGCACACCTTTCTAATGATGGATCTTTAAGGTAGCTGTGATCTCATTCAAAGGGCATCTACACTTCCTGATGAAATTTGACTATTACTGCATGTGCTGTAAAGATACTTTAGAAGGTACTTTTAAAATGGTGTTGGATACACATCTATCGTGCAGTAATGCATTATTACTGTCACTGTCAGGATCTAGGTGCCCTATGTACGTCCCTGGGCTTTGTTTCTCTGAATTTTTTTAACATCTATTCTAGTTTTAAATATATCTCAGTTAAATACGAGTGCATTATATGAGATCTTTAAAAACATTGCAATTGTTTATTGGTTAGTGCTGACGTATTTGTATAGCTGGGTATTTATTAAACAAAAAACTTTCAAAGTGAAATTAAAAAAGTATAAATTAATGCCTGCCTATCAGATTTTATATTCAGGCAGCATTAATAGTTCCAGTTTAACCATTATAATGCTTTCAGTGACCATTTTGGTGTGTTTTTTTTCCTTCTCATTAACTTATTTCTAGAGTCCTGTTGATGTTTTTCTTTTCCGTGATTAATTTCTTATTCTCTTGCACTGAAACTTCAGTTCAGGTAAGGCCTTACCAGTCTCTATTCTGTATACTTATTAATTTTCAGGAAAAATACAACACAAACCTTCTTTTGCTTTTGGGTTAGTGAGACTTCAGTAATGTACTTTGGGGAAATATTATTACAAATAACTAGAATTATTATGTGACGGTTCTTATTTTATGAGGCTGCTGCTTGATTTATCATTTTAGCTTTTTCTAATTTAAAAATGCAGAATAGGACAGCAGGTGTCACTATAGTAGTAGCAAAAGCAGGAAGAGTAAAATCTCTCTCTTAGCACATATTTTTTTGCTCTTCACTGTTTTCATCAGAGAAAAAGATCAAGGGCAGCATGATGCTTGTCCTGGTCTCCTGACTGTCATTTTTTCAGGAACCAGCTCAGCTTATGTCAGAATTTAGAACCATGAAGAGGGTCTGGGAGACTTTAACACTGAGAGATAAAAGATACAATCATTTTCCGTGCAGACGGACAAAGAGACAGGAAGAGTTACTACTTTTTGGAAATACACTTTTATACTTTCTGATTTTTATTCAAACCTGGGAATTTTTGGTGAAATTAAAGTGAAAACACTGATAACCAATCATGTATTTTAGCTTCTGTATTTTGAACGGAGTACTTAAGGCTGCTAGCCTCTAGCTTTGTAATCAGGCACATAAACTAACATTGTGATATTCAAGCTCCCTGGGCTCCTTGGAGCTGCTCTGTCATTAACACCTGACCAGTGAGCCTCACTTCTAGACTCAGTCATTCCACTTTTAGCATCTATTAAATGAAAAATCTGTGTCTGGTTAATGACTGCTGCAGGGTACCAAATTCCATAGACTGCTGCTGAAGAACGCATATGCCTAAAAAGGGCGTTTTGAAGTGGAATAGAATATTTACTGAAAGAGAGAGTAACCAGTAAACCCAGAAACTGACCAGATGAAACTTTAGATTTTAAATATCTGTAGCTTGAGGAGAGGTGAAATATACCTACATTTATGGTAAAGCCTTGAGTGTGTAAAAAGGGTCAGAAATGGAAAATAGTGAATATTCCTCTCTTCGTTATTTGAGGTAAAATAACGGGTCTGTCCATTCTTGAGTTTCAAAACACGCTCACTAATGGTGAGCTGATGAAAAACTTCAGGAGGATTCCTCTTTTTCTGAAGTCCAGACAGTGGGATAGTATATGTCAGTCAGATATGCTTCTTACTGTTTTATAAAACTACTGCTGACTCCTGACTAATGGGTGGCAGTCTGTTCCAGCAGGGCATCTCTTGTGCTCCTAGGAGGTATGCTTCTGTGTGTGACTTGGTTTTGTTGATACTATCCACATTTCCAGTGGGTTTTTTTTACTCCAGTCATTCTGGAGTGACAGATGAAATATTTTCCAGAATTTTGTTATTATGAAAAGAGCACAGAAAAAACTGGCAACCAAACTAAAGCCCCATAAACCAGTGTCTTGATTTGGCATTTCAAAGTGCACTTAAGTATGGGCTTATAACTCAATCCTGCACTAGGAAATAAAACACCTCCCAGGGAAAACTGAAGAATATACATGACCTTAGCAATGAAACTAATTAATTGAAATAACAGCCAGCCTTTCCTAATATCCCCAAACTTTACTTTACTAGCATATTTTCTCTTTACAAGTGTGCTGCTCAGAATTATAGGGAAAAAATAATTTTATAGCCAGAGCTGCATGAAATTGAAGTGAAAGCAGTTTAAGATAAAAAGGTAAACCTGGAAAGCAGAATTCAGGTGAGATCTGAACCAACCTGGATTGTACCCTGAGGTTCAGAAGAACCTCAGTTATGCCTTTTTAACACTGTGTCTTCATGCTGCTGGCCAAGACACAGGCTGAACCCTTGTAGGAGAGAGTGTTTTCACATGACTTTGAGCATCTCTGAGAGCGTTTAGCACCAGTTGCATTAAAAGGGATTGGGTTTACAATTTACCTAGTTAAGAGAGATACAGGTTAATGACAAGTACCAGTTTTAAAAGTGTTCTGAACAGCTATAGCTAATGTGGCTTTAAGTGTGGATTTCAAGTCACAATTTCAGCTGATTTTGATGCTGCAAAGAGTCTCTGCAGCAAAGGAACAGATCTGGCTGCTCATCAGTGTCCATATCATTTGTCTGTAGCGTTGCTGATCACAGGGGCAGAATGGGATGGAAAAGATTACACTGCTGATAATGTTTTAGACCTATGTGTTTTAAAACGAGCAATTAGTTTAGAAGCTGTTGGTGAGAAATGCTGAGCAAAATTTGTGGGTGCCATAGTTCCATTTGCCTATAGGATCAAGGACTTAAACAGAAAATAACACAGTGCCATGTTTCTCTCAAATTTTAGCTTTCTGTGTACTACTTTTCTTTTTAACTTTTGATGTTTATATACCCTTAAAGCTTAACCTTCCTTTTAATGGAGCTATCAACTTGGGATTTAGCTATAATTTGTCATGTGTTTCAGAGGAATTTGATTTTAATCCAGACGCGCCGTGTGCTTTCACAATCAGGCAAGTTATTACAAGCTATTGCCTTCATTTTCTTGCTGAAGAGGTACTGTGTGGGCAGTATCTGTTGTGTGCTTCAACAGACAGCCTAACACTGCCTGGAATAAAACTTGTCAGAAAAAAACCCTGTTTTTCTAACAGCAGCAACAACAAAATATGGGTTAAAATCAAGAACTCTAACATTCTGTTCTAGATAAAGTGAATGTTTTGCTGAAAATGTATACACTGAGAGGGAAGAAGTTGAGATGTCATCTCATTTCCACATTTTAAAAATCATCCTTTAAAATCATGGAAAAGACTTTTTTTAAAAAAAAATTTTGTCGTCTCAGATGGTGCAGGAAGTACACTAGATACAACCTATTAAACACAATTAATGAGTTAATGAGCTCTGAGGCTAGATGATTAGGATGACAGCTTGTGAAGGTGAAAGCCTTTCACCACCTAGGGAAAAAGGAAAGTGAGTGGCCTGGCTTAGGCTGAGTTTCATGTCATGAAATTAGGTCCTAGAATTAGGACCCCAGAAGAAGTTCATTTGTGAGCTGGACTAGTTCAGGGTGGCCCTGAGATGGAGGAGTTTTATATTAAAGGAACATCTCTGGATCTTATTTCTCTAAAAAAGATGCACAGCCAAGGAGGTTCAATGGGGCAGCATTGCATGAGACTCTGGAAATTTCTGGTCAGCTGAGACCCAGCAAATAGTGACCTTAGCACAGCAGACACTCAGCTGTGGAGTGGAGCAGGTGGAGGGAATCAGCTGATGCCTGCCTAGATTCCTAGCACTGCTGGCATGTGAAAAGGAAAGCAGGTATGCATGTACTTCCACCATCCCTTATCTTTAAAAAGAAGTATTTTGTTCTTTCCTGTTTACTTTGTATGCTGTAAGTCCCAGGATGCTAACAGGTGAAGCTTCTGCAAATAAATTTGTTGGCATCTGAGTTAACAACCTCTGAACTGAAGACCACCTTGCAGAAGCTGTGGTTAAAGATAACCCTGCAACATGAGAAAAGACTTCAAAATGCATTTTGAGTATAATGAAAATGAAGGCCTTTCCCTTGTGGTGGGAGGGATTAAACATAGAGAGTAGTGTGAGTGTAATGAGAACAAAGAGTTTGCCAATAACTGTAAAAGGTTGCTTCGGTATCAACAGCAGCATAAGCGTTGCATATCCTACACCAGCATACAGCAAGCAAAGCTGCTGTGGTACCACCCAGATCTTTATTTCTGAGTGACCGTTTGATAAGGACATCTTCAGGACATAGTCTCAGTCTGTTCATTGACTTAAAGTCTTCTTATACCCTAGAGGTTCTCCAAACAAATCTCATGTTATATCATTTCCCTTAATACATGCATTGTGTGTACCACACTCTCCATGGAGGGTACTGCATTATCTCGGTTTGTCATGGTTTATCTTTGCTTCCCCACTTTTTCCTACTTTAAATTCTGTATAATATCACTGTGCAATCTACTGATTCCTTTAAAGCAGCAGAAATCTCTGAACTTTGAAAACTACTTCATTGATATGTGGTAATGTAAAGGAGAATGTAGCCTTCCAGAAGATTGCACTAGCTTCATAATTCAGGAAACAAATCTGTGATGATAATAGAAGAGAAGTTTGTGCACAGGTCCCAGGAAAAAGCAGAAGACAATCATAGCGAATGCCTGAATGGTGATGATTAATTCAAACCTTGTAGTGTGAAATGAGACTTCTGAAACTATGGTTTGTGCCACTTACCATGTGTAACATGCGCATTTCTTCTTGGTATACTTGTAAACATGAAGTCCTTCTTGCTTCAGCAAAAATGTCATTGATTGAAGCTCTGTAAAAATCTGTAAAAATGCAGAAGGAATGCTGGGGATCAAATAGTTCTGAGGCTTGTGCAACAGTTTTCACTTTGATCTACATCAAAGGTACTTGCTTCAAAGTTATTTCAAAAGGACAGAGAATGAAATTTGAAATAGAAAAGGAAGGGAAAGTAGTGGATGAGCCTAATGTATTAAAGAGTCTGTTCTTCAGACTGCTTGGTTTCTGTGTTGCAATGAATGCAAGATGAGAAACAGGGAGTAAGTGAACTGGAAATAAGTAGCAATGCATTTGATCTGGCTGTTTGTGTTGTTAATCTGTTAGACTGTTGGCCACAGAATGTACCCAGAGAAATACTAGGAATATTGTATTTGAGGAGTAGAGAAGGAAGAGGAATAGAGGAGAGAGCGGAATAGCCAAGGGGGAAGTATTAAGCATAACAGGCATCTATAATAAACATCAAGGTTATAAATGTCTTTTGTGCGACAGGATGTCTGGGTTTTATTTAATATATAAGCTCCTACAAAGACACAGTTCTTACCTGAAAGATTTTGTAATATTAACACAATTTTATTCAGGGGGTTAAGTTGTTATGATCTAACTATTCTATCTTCAGTTACAGGAAGCTACAGGGTATTTATATATATGTAAACAAGATCCTGCATTAATACAGGTTGCCCAACTGATTGTCCAGCTTGCTAACTGCAACTGTCAGCATAAAAGCACAATGTCTACAGTAACTACTTCTTAGGTTTCCTAAATAATTAATTGACCTGTTGTTTAAGGAAAGAAGTACAAGGGAAGTGATGGTAAGGCATTTCTCTAACTACCTGACCTACTTCCAAAAACCACCTGACAAGCTTGGGCGATGATTACAGCTGAGATCAAGACAATCTGGATACTGACTTTGCCTTCTTTTAGTTATATAAAACTTAAAAAAAAAAAGTGAAAAAAAAAGTTCTGCTGAAGTGGTCAGATAGGAAGTAATACTCCCATTTCCTATGCAAATAACTCAGCTCTGTGAGGAGAAGTTATGTGCCAAAGTTTGTCAGAAAAATAATGAGATATCAACATAGTATAAATTTAAATAATTTTCTGTTAAAAGGAGAAATACATAGAAATTGCTTTAAAAGATCAGTAGCATTTTGAAATTATGTTGTCCAAACTCATCATATTTCTAAAATCTGAAGTACAGAAAGTCTATAAACAAAAACTGAATTGTTGACCTTTTTTAAACACACAGAATACTTCTGTGAGATTTATTCTATTACTTCTTGAAGCAAATCAGGCAGTTGAATATCCTTCTTGACATTTTGTACATGCAAGAAATTGGTACAAGCTCACTTGTCAAGAAATACAAACGACATCCTGTTCACCTGTACAAGCCAGGACTTAATTTAGGCTGAAAATTCTGCAGAAAATATATAAAAATAAATTAGTTAAAGGAATAAAAATACAGGAATTACTGTTTCCTCACCTCTTTTACAAACATAATTCTTTCAGAAAATGGGAGTTTTGAATTTAGGAAATGTATTTAGCAATTCCCTATCATGTATATTTTCATACCCAGAGTAAGCAGAAGAGGAGAATTATAGCCTTCATAGAAACTCTGGTGCTGGGTTGCTGAGAATGAATTTTTGCAGAATCTAGGATCAAAATTGGAACCAAATTTTGGTATCTCTCTGGATACATATTTAGATATAGTGGGTAATGAGACAAATGTAAATTTTCAGCTTATTTTTAGTGGGTCTTGTTAATGGAGAGTAAGGAGTAAGTAGCCTTTGCACCAATGATATCACTGTGGGCTTTGCCTTTGATTTCAGGGAACTGAAGAGAGCAGTAGGTAAGCACAGATTCCTCATTAGCCAAGAAACCATCTGAAAGGGGCTAACAGTGCATTGTCTCAGTGTTGTGGTTTATAAAGAAGTGTAAAGGGGAGCAGGTTTGTGGTTTTAGTTACATACTTCTTCATGATAGATTTTTGCTTTTGTCTTTGAAAAAATGGATTCATCTTTATGGAAATGTGTTTGAAATATGCTGAAATCCTAATCAAGTAAATAAATCAATAATAAGCATCATCCTTCAAGGGTCTTTTTTCTTGGAACACATGGTGTTCATCAAGAAAATTCAAATCTGTCTAGGTGTTTGGAGCATGCTTTGTATAAGTTGAGGAAAGTATGGAGGTGAAAAAGAGCTCAGCTATTGAAGACTGCTTTCAGATCTTCCTAATGCCACAAGTGTGAGACTTTTTTTCAATGACAGGTCCATGTTCCAGCTGGGTGTACAGTTTATCCACATACAGACATCTAAAATATAATGTAGAGATGGCTGTCATTTAAGGCATAAACTTGTCCTTTAATGCGAGTCATAATTCAGTGCAACAGTCATTTTTTGCCTAACTTAAAATAATATCCAGAGAGGCTGAATGCAATTCCCTATCTGAATTTGGGACTTCACTTTTTCCTGGCCTATGGTAGTTTTATGTTCTTCTTGATTTGAAAGATGCTGTAACACTGTCATTAAATTAGTCTTTTTCTAGTAAAAAGTTTCTGCATATTCTAGCTTTTTCACTAGACAGAATGAAAAAATAACAATGGGGGATTTCAGAACCTCGAGAAAAATCTTGACCTTTTAAAGCTAGAGTAAACTCAGTGATGTCCTGTTTCACTTTGCCTTATCCTTCCCTTCCTAGATCCTCTTCTAAGCACCACTGGATCTAGTGGTTGCTGACTGATGGCCTGAATTCAGCAGGTACTTTATCCAGAGTGCTGGATCAGGAAGATGCCTAGAGGACTAAGGCTCACATTATTGATGATAGCACACCTGCTGCTACATCAGTTGCTTCTGATGCTGCCATGATCATTTAAACAAAGAATGACTCCGAGGTCCATCCTTGCTTTCTCCCTTGCTGTTCCTCTCTTTCATCCTCTAGAAAATAAATAAAAGGAAGAAAAAAAAAAATTAATCTCGGAGAGTTCTTCAGTTTTGTTTCTCAACCTTGGTTATACTCTCGTATTTTTTTCTTCTCTTGAATGCACCGTTAGCAAGTTTGCTGATGATTCCAAACTGGGAGGTGCTGTTGACTCTCTTGAGGGATGAGAGGCCTTGCAGGGGGATCTAGATAGGTTGGAGCATTGGGCAACCATGAATGACATGAAATTTAACAAAAACAAATGCCAGGTTCTGCACCTGGGACACAGGAACACCAGATGCAAGTGCAAATTGGCAGAGGAATGGCTGGAGAGCAGCCCTGCAGAAAGGGATCTGGGTGTGCTGGTTGACAGCAGGCTCAATGTGAGTCAGCAGTGTGCCCTGGCAGCGAGGAGGGCAAACCACATCCTGGGGTGCATCAAACACAGCTTAGCCAGCCGGTCAAAAGGGGTGATTATCCCACTGTATTCAGTGTTGGTGCACCCTCACCTTGAGTACTGTGTGTAGTTTTGGGCCTCACAGTTTAAGAAGGATGTTAAGGTACCTGAATGTGTCCAGAGAAGGCCAACAAAGCTGGTGTAAGGGCTGAAAGGCATGTCCTGTGAGGAGTGGCGGACGACTCTGGGTTTGTCTAGTTTGGAGAAAAGGAGGCTGAGGGGCGACCTCTTTGCTCTCCACAGCTTCCTGAGGAGAGGAAGTGGAGAGGGAGCTGCTGATCTCTTCTCCCCGGGATCCAGTGACAGGACACATGGGAATCATTCAAAGCTGTGGCAGGGGAGATTCAGACTAGGTATTAGGAAGCATTTCTTTACCAAGACGGTGGTCAAACACTAGAACAGACATCCTTAGAGAAGTGGTTGAAGCCCCATGCCTGTCAGTGCCTTAAAAAGAGGCATTTGGACAATGCCCCTCATATTATGGAGGTCTTCTGACAACTTCTGGTCAGGTGTACAGTGATCAGGCAGTTGGACTAGGTGATTGTTGTAAGTCCCTTCCAGCTGGAACTATCCTATCCTATCCTATCCTATCCTATCCTAAATAAATGTTTGTGAAAGCTGCTGAACCAAACGAAACCAGAAAGTCAAAACCTTCTGGAAGCTGTTGCACTTTTGGAAACCTCTGCTGTATTTCCCACTGGCAATGCTTTCTCTTGCAGGACCTCAGCAAGCATCCCTTCACGGGCTTCTAACAGTTGTGCTCTGGGTTGTGGCCACTCAGGTCTTGAAGATCTCCAGGCTCAGGGATCCCACAACATGTCTCGGCAACCCATTCCAGTGCTTCAGGATCCTCACAGGGATGTTGTTTTTTCTTCCTTGTCTCCAGCCTGAACCTCTCTAGCTTCAGGAGATGCCGCTGTCTCTCAGCCGCCCACCAGGCATTGCTGGGAAGAGCCTGCCCCCATCCCCTCGATACCTTCCCCATGAGCACCGGCGTGTGCTGCGAGGTGCCCCAATGCCTTCTCTGCTCCATGCTGAGCCAGCCCCAGCCCCACAGATGCTCCTTACCTCCCCTGAGCCCTTCTGGTTTGTCAGCCTGTCTCTGGGACCCCAAAGAGGACATCATGCCTGGATGAGGCCTGATGGGTGCTGAGCAGAAGGGATCACCCTTGTGCCTTCTGGGTAGGGGACAAAGACAGGAGAAAAACCATGAGAGCAAGCCAAGTGCTGCCTTTGACGCTCCGGGGGAGGAAGCAGTGGAGCCCAGAGGGCTGGCCAGCAGTGCTGGGGTGTGGGCAAAGCCTGTGGGACTTTGTCCTGCAGCCTCCAAGGGAGGCACGATGTGTTGTTACCAAAGGAACCCTCTTGCCGTATGTGCCTGGAGACGTCTGCCCTGGACAGAGGGACCTGACGGGGCCCTGGGAAGACACGGCCGAGGCCTCCGTGACTGGTGGAACACCGGTGCCGAGCACAAGACGAGAGAGGGGGGGATGGAGCGGGCAGCGGCGCTGCAGTAACCCCAGACGCGTGCGCCGGGGCCGCAGCGCTGCTGGGGCGAGCGCCGTGGGCGAGGATGGCCTGTCGTGATGTCACCCACCAATGGGTTGTGACACCACCGAGCAATGGATTGTGACATGGCCGAGCAACGGATGGTGACCACGCGACCCTCACTGCTTATATTCGGGCGCTGAGGCTCCCCCCAGTCGGCTCGTGCCCACACTCCAGCTGAGCAGATCGCGAGGTCTGGAGCACTGAGCGAGGCCTTGGCGCTGGTGTCGTGCTCGGGGAGTTGCTCCTTGCAGCTCTCAGTGCCCGACCCCAGAGCCGTCGAAGGATTTTCCCCGGCCCTGCCAGCTCCAGGCAGCCGGGGCACCCAGGAGCTACGCTCGCAGCAGCAGAGGTGAGCTGGTCGGGGACGCCTCACCCTGGGGAGCTCGGAGGGTTTCCTTCTTGGGGGACCTGGGCACTTCTTCCACCCCTCCCCGGGCCAGACAGTGACCCTGCCCTCTCTCCCTTTTCTCCCTTTTCTCGCGCGACACCGGCTGCTCCAGCACCGGTGAGAGGGAGCTCCTCCACATCCCTGGTTCCCCCCAGCCCACCGCAGCACGTGGAGAGTGTGGCCATGGAGCTGGATGACCGCTCTCCCACCTGCCTGGGCAGCTGGGAGGAGGCCAGCTTTGTTATGCCATGCCTCCACCGGTTCTGCTACCCGTGCATCCTGCGGTGGGCTGAGAGCAAGCCCGAGTGCCCCCCGCTGCCAGGCAAGCTCCAGCGCTTTGCACGCCTCTCTTGGCAGGACACAGCGTCGGGTGCCGAGGAAGACATGGTGGAGAGCAGCTCTGCCGCAAGGGACGGCGGCATGAGCCAGCCGCCCCAGGCAGCGCCGGCGGAGGAACCGGCAGTCTCCCGGTGCCCCATCTGCCTGGGAGACATCAAGAAGCCAGCCTACGTGGCCTTCTGCTTGCACTGCTTCTGCTTCGCCTGCATCCGGCGGTGGGCCAGGAGGGTAGCGGAGTGCCCACTCTGCATGCAGCCTTTGGACCAGCTGCTGCACTCCGTGCGGGGGGACGACGACTATGAGGAGTACGTGGTCGGCTTGCCCGCCCGCCTGCGCAGGACGATGGCGATGGAGAGGGCCCGCGGCCAGTCCCCGCAGCGGCGCTACAACCTGCGACCGCGGCCCGCCACCAGCCAGCCCTCGGCTGGCAGAAGCACACCCGCGGGGACTGATGGTGCACGGAGGCAGGGGCCCTCCAACACCACCTCCCAGCAGGCTCCTGCACCCAGCGCTTCTCGGCAGCCAAGCCCGCCGACTGCAGGCGAGCGCCCGGCTCCTCCGCGCCGACGCAACCGCAGGCTCTAGCTGCAGCCCCTCAGCATCCGCCTCTTCTGTCTCCAATAAACACCATGACGTTCTGCAGGACGCGTGTGTTTTTCGCGTCCAAAGAGCAACCCACCGCAGGGAACGCTTTCCAACGCGCTCTTGGCAGTACGGGAAAGCCAAAGGGGAGGAGGGTTTCCCGGGGTGCGCCGTGATGTCATTTCACCCAAGCGCCGCAGCAGGCGACGCGTCCCTCGCGCTCTCCCAGCCTCCCGCTCCCAAGCAGCAGGGCAGGGCTGCCCAAGAATCGTTAGCAGGGTCCCCCGGGAATCCGCTTTTGAGGGCTCAGGGGTCCATGAGCGCTGGTCAGTCTTGAAGAGCCACCGTTCAAAAGCACAGGAGCAGGCCACCCCATCGTGTCGCGAGGCAAGCAAGCGGGGCCAAAGACCAGCTTGGCTCGGCAGGGAACTCCTCTTGGAACTCCCGAGGACACGGAGGGTGGAGGATCGCTAGAAGCAAGGTCGGGCTTTGCAGGAAGATTACAGAGCTGATGATCACATGTGCAGGGAGAAGACACGAAAGGCCAAAGCTCAACTAGAGTTGAAACTGGCTATTGTTGTGCCAGACGACAAGAAGGGGACTGCTGTCCCACCTGCCTGGGCAGCTGGGAGGACGCCGGCTTTGTTGTGCCATGCCTCCACCGGTTCTGCTACCCGTGCATCCTGCAGTGGGCTGAGAGCAAGCCTGAGTGCCCCCTCTGCAAGAGGAGGACCCTCTCCATCTTGCACTTGGTGCGGGTAGATGATGACTACGTGGAGCATATCATCACACCACCCTCAGGCATTGTCCGTCAGGCGGGAGGAGCTCCCAGACGCGCAGCCGCCCATGACCTCCATCTCCCTGGAGCACCCCAACACTGGGCTGCAGAAGGGGTGCCCAGACGTCCTGTGGGCATCTTCCAGCCCCTAGACTGGTTGAACAACTTACGGGACAACCCAGTGCTCCTCCAGATCCTGCAGCCCTGTGTCCATCGGCAGATGGAGGAGATCTTTGGCAGCAGGGTGTTGGAGGCAGCCATGGAGGAGGACACCGCCACCACCATCCTGACCAGCCAAAGGATGGATACAGAGCTGCCAGGCCAGAAGCTGGGGGTCTCCTGGCAAAAGCGCAAGGAGACACTCATGCAACACCACAGACATGTTGCTGCACAATGGTGCAGCAGAGAGACCCAATGTCTGCTGGGCTGGCAGGATGCCCCTGCTGCTGGCGGTCAGAAGGACCCCCCCACGGGTGCCCCCAGCCCCACTGCCACCCAAGGAGGGTCTCTTGTCCCCAGCCCAGCCTCCTCCAGCAACCCTGCAAGATCCAGCGCAGACGAGCTCCCCGGCACCTCATCTGCTGCAGTCGGTGGGGGTCCCAGCAGCCACCCCTCTGCTCCCATTGCCATCCCTGCGGAGCAAGAAGTGCGCCAGGAGGAGCCAGGGGAGGCTGTGCCCGATCCCTCCGCTTCCAGCCGGGGCCGTGAACGCTCCCCTGGGAGGCCCCGGCGAGCCCCAAAGAGGAGGACCGACAGCTCCGAGGCCTCTCCAGCCAACAAGAGGCCAGCACCGCGTCGGTGACCCTGGAGGGTCCCTCGGGGGATGGCCAAACCAGGACTGGGCCATCAGCTGGGGCACGCGCCAGCCCTCAAGGGCTCCGGGCCCCCCAAATCCAATCATCCAAATAAAATAAGTGCATGAAAACTACAGAAAAAGTCTCAGTGTTACTAACAGTGCAGGTGGCGTTGCTGTCCTCACCCTGTCTTGCTTTTTTGCCGGGAGGGGTGGGACGTTAACACTGATGGGTCCCTGTATGCGTGCCAGGTACAACTTCATTGTTCCCCCTGAAGGCAAGTGCTGCCCAGCTCCAGGCCTGTGGCATCTCTGCAACTTGTCTTGGGGTCAGGCATGGAGTGATCAGGCAGTTGGACTAGCTGATCATTGTAGCTTCCTTCCAACTGGAACTATTCTATTATATTCTATTTCATTGGTGATAATATATGACTTGTAAAACTTTTTAAATTTCTTACATTTTCCTATTGGTTTTTTTTTACTTAGTCATGGATGAGGAACCCTAATAAAACTTGGAGCATGGGAGAAAGACTTCCTCTTGTAGATGTAAATAGATCCTGCACTCTCAAATATTAATGACTTAATGAGTATTAATGAGTGCCCTAAAGGTCTCTTAAAAAAGCTAAGAATACTCTGGATATCTTGGAATTTGCATGAAAAGAGTAGCTACACTTACAGTAAGACAGGCAATATCAGAGAATGTAAAATGCATAAATACTAATCATTTAGCTTTGTGGTTTTAGCTTTCTGAAACACTGACAGAGCAGCGATGAAAATGCTAATAGGAATATTTGAAGATTGGAAAATTCTGATGAAGCTGTGATCTTGGGTGGGATGCAGCACACCTCCTGCCTTAACAGATGACCTGAAAGCACATGGTCTTCTATAGCAAAGGCTATAACATTTTTAGTTCTCCTAACTGCATCCCCTAATATTATACAATGCTGCTCAAAAACCTGAGTTGCCAGAATCAAGGTTCTTCATTATGAACTCAAATATTTGTTATCATGTATAATTATGTTGTGATTATTTATTCAATCATAAGCTCATTTTCCAGAGGACCCCTGCGTGAATAACTTGTATCCCCAGCTAGTCAGTATTTGCTTTTGCTTATTGTTTGTTTTGCTAGTCCTGCCATGTACCTTGATTGCTCTCCAACCATTTCTCCGAACAGTTTGTCATTTCCTTAGGTCCCTTCTGTGGTTCTTGCTGCTAGAAATCTAAATGCTTTACAAACATGAGTAAATTCGCTAGCCTGGTTCCTCAAGGTGGATTCACCTCCCTTCCCTACGGGATGGTTCCTTTCCATAATTCCCTGTAATGCTCCAGCTCTTCCACCGTGTGCCACCAGTGAGGCAGGGACTGTCCATACCACCCCTAGGACTGTAATTTCCAAACTTTGTGCTTGACTCCAGGTCTTTATATAGTTTTGCATGTGGAAAGTACAAACTTCTCTAATCTGATCTTACAGAACGCAAAGAGTGCTACACTTTTTATTCATTTGTTCTCTTGTAGCCATTTAGGACAGTCAGCAGTGTAGGGGCACTTATGAAGAAGTTCATATGAAGGGTCTCAAAAGAAATTGTTATGCACAAATCACCTTGTTTACAGTCAGTAGACAATTTTACTCTGAAGGTGTTTACTTATTAGATACGGCTTTTTGAATAGCTTGGCCAAGAATAGAATGGGAGCACTGCACTGCAGCTTCATTTTATTTTCATTTTCTCCCCTGTTCTTAAAACACTTCTTCAACAGAAGCCTTCGTGCTCACAGCATTCTCCTCATGGCTGATGTCCCCATAAAAAGAAGCTTAAAAGGAATTCTCATGTAGGTACATGATGTCCATTGAAGAAGTGCGAGACTGACTGTTTAAACACCTTAGATTTCAAGTCACAACAGGATTTATAGCACAAATGCTTGAACCAAAAGAGGAATCTCTCTACAAATAACAAGATGCTGCTTCTGTACTTGTTTTCCTGCTGTGATTTCTGTCCTTGGGTTTGACATATAAACTTGATGCACTAAGACCATAAAAAAAAAAAGTAACAATTTGTTTTGTTTTAAATTTGGTCCTGCATGTAAGTCTCTCTCTCTCGGGTATCTTTTTTGCTTACATTTGTGCTTCCTTTCTTTCCCGCTCCGGCAGTTTTCCAGGGAAGACCTTCAGCTGAAACTGAAAACTCAGTCGTATAGAGCTGTATCCTTCTTTATTTTAGCTCATTTTACTATCAGAATACAAATTTAATGGGGGGTTCCCAAGAGTTCCAGTGGTGCCAGTCAGCTAGTGTGTATCTGCATAATTATTTTTCCTTCTGGCTAAACTTCAATGACAAGACATTGCTAAAAATATATTGCCTCCTTTGAAATATTGGAACAGTAGCAGGAATTTAAATTCATACACTTGAATATCCATCTGTTAGAATATTCAATAATCATGTCTTTGTACTCTGCAAAAGGTGTTATTAAAATGTCAATATTTGTTACAGCTAGCCAGTGTAGCAGTGCACCTACTGCTTTCTCACTGCTGTTCTTTCATTAGGTATTTTGGGGCAGCTCTGGGTACCTCAAAATCATGGGTTATCTGGTGAAAGTGGGCAGAAGAGAGGATAGGAAAGATGTTGAGTGTTATTCCCCTCTAATACAATTTTGTACTTGTTTCTTTGAACAGGTTGTGATGGGTTTCCTTCTGCCAGGTGAAGTAGCATCCTTTATCGATAGACAAGTGCTCTGAATTTCAAAAATAACATCCTGTTTCCCATCCTAGCTTGAAAACCAAGAGACTTGTTCTCACTCCCTAGATATCTTCCTGTTGCTATCCTCACTATTCTCAGCAGCATGGGTATCAATGTCTATTCCACAGATAAACAAACTGAGGATCAGAGATGGAATCTATCCAGTCAGATTGTAATTTATTTATAGAGATGGCCATAAAGCAAGTTCTTGGTAGAAATCTTTAGGTTAGAGTTGCAGTACTTTTTGTGCTCTATGTTATTCTTTCATTATCTAAAAGTTCAAAGGCAATGATCTCTGAAAAAGTGAGCTAGGTTTTTTCCTCTTTGCAATAGCACTAATCTTTTCTGGAGCACTGAAAAGGGCTGGAATGTTCCTCAGAGAAGATAAAATCTGACTTGTGTGATTTAGCATTCCTTAATGTGTGCAGCCATATGGATTTCATACTAGTGAGACACTGCCGTAAATCATGGCTGTCTTTAGACAAAAATAAGCAGATTCAGTTCAACGACTGAGGCACTTTTCGTGAGTGAAGGTGCAGTTCCTGAAAGTTTGGAGTCCCAGGGGAGTTACTGAACTTCAGTCTGCAAGGTCAGCTATACTGTTGCAATCCAGGCTTGATTGAGTTTCATTACTATGAACTCTTTTTCCCAAGCATATTGCAGTTGGTTTTTTACATCTATAAACTACTGGGACTCTTTTTGGCTTTTTCCCCCACTCCCAACCCCACCCCTCTTTCTTCTGGAGAAATAAGGGGAAAATGGAGTATTCAACATGAAGAGAAAAAATGGTATTTGCTGCAGTAAGCGTGCTTTATAGGAACTAGCTATACAGACAGGCAGATTCAGGAGTTAGAACCTACCTGCTAATTGTTCTTGGTCCTCATTGCAGGATGTCTTACACGGAGTCAGCATGTTCACAGTGAAGCAGAGCTTTTGAGATTTTGCCTTGTTGCAGTGAGGTCAAATTCAATTCCTCAGCAGCAGTCTTGCACAAGGCTATGTACTGTGGGCGTCCTGCAGTGCCATTGCTGAAGATGGATCATTTCAGAGGGTAGAGAGACACAAATCAAAGTTGTAGGTCTCTCTTCCCCCTCCGGCCATATCAGGATCCTTACAGCCCTCAGACCCTTTCAACCCTTTACGATAATCATCCAGTCAGGATTTATTCAGTGTTTTCCATTGTATTTTTCTTACAATAAACACTTTTGCACTTACTGCTCAAGGCAGTGGGATATTTTGAACCAGCTGGCTGCCTGCAAGTATTCCTCCCCATCACTGTATAAGTGTTTGTAACTTGGGGGGTGATGGGGGAGGTTGTTGTTGTTGGCATGGAGGTGGGGTGGTGCTATCCTTGGAACACAAATCTTTCCACACAGATAGCTCTTAGGTTTCACTTCCATGAGATCAGCATTGTCAAACTGGACCTATTCAATGGTGAAGTTTTGCTCCTGCAAAAATACTGTACAGAATATACTGTCTGGTTAACAGTGAAATAAAATAATCGAAGATGGAACCATCAATTTAGAAAAACATATCACATAGGAGATTATTCCTTTTATTTTTCTTCTTTGTTTTTAGCAAGAGACAACTTTTATTTAAGAAAGAGAAGCAAAATAAACTGGCAATGAGTTGTAGCCATATACATGGCAAAAGTAGGTTTGATTCCCTTGTCTGCAGAGAATTATATTCTTCCAGAAAGTAACTTCTAATGGGATCCTGATTTAGGTGCTCTACACCAATTCCAGGGAGGGCTTTGCTTCTTTTGAACTTAGTCTCCCAACTTATACCTAATTTAGATAATCACGTTAGCCTGTAGGCACCAGATTGCCAATATTCACTCATGGTGACAAGTTGAAGCAAAATTGGCTGAGAATTACACTGCAGTTCATGGATACACAGTAGCAATAAAATAAAAATATCCAAATCTCTTCAACACTCCAAACAATGCAGAAAACTAAATGGCACACTTGATACTTTTATTTGTATTCTCAGAGGAAAACTAAGGATTACATAAGTGCAGTGGCACCAACACTCCTCATTCCTGCTGATTATGTGTTGTCTCTGTGGGATGGCAGATGTTTTCCTGTCCTGATGTGTTTAATGTACTTGTTCAGGAAAAAGTTTTGATCCACTGATCAAAGGGAGACATTGTGTACTTCAGATGCCAGCTACATTCTTTTTATCAGTTTAAATGCAAAAAGATACAAATTGCAGCCTGGCTAGTGTGCTGCTTGCTTTTTGTGTTTTCACTGTCTGATGTCTGTATTGGCTCAAATATCAGGGTATGTGGGATGAAGGAAAAAGGAAGGCTGTTCCTCCGTGGTGTATTTAACCAAACCAAAGTGGAGGAGTATCTGACTTCTCTCAGGTACTCTCAACGATCTGTGCTGAAACTTTTGCCGCGTTACACCCAGGCCAGAGCATCTGACTGCACAAGGTTAACTGAAATCTCAGGTGTTTTGCAGAACTTTTCTCCGGTAAACATAGAAAACCTTTTTATTTTTGCAGGGGTGGAGTGAAGGAAAGAGAAAGCTGTAGAAATGTAGCAGAGCTTTTATACTGAGGAAAAGCTAAGCCAGAATCTAGGATGTGCAGAGCTCTCTCAGGTCCCTTAAGTCAGTGATACTTGAACGAAATTCAGCAGTTCTAAGAGCTTGTTCCCTCAGTAGTGTACCCATTTCTCTTGAGCTCTGGTTCTTTCCTCCCAGCTGCCTTTTATGCACTGCTTTCTAGCACAGTGTAGTCACTTTTGAAGCCTTCAGTAAATTACACCTGCTCACTTCAGACAAAGGACACTATCTGCAGTTTCACAAGACAAAGGTTCCTTCAGCCCTGTGCAAATGCAGTCCAGACCTGCAGTTACAGCAAGAAATGGCTTCAGCAGCCTTCCGAGTAGCACACCAGAAACCTTAGCAGTACATGCAGTCCTCTGCCGCATGATGAAAGTCACTAATAAGAACCTGATTCCAGTATATATTGGATTTTTATTGTGATGCCACTCTTTAAAATGCCACCAGTACTTTCCCATTACTCTAACTGTGACTGGAGCTACCATTGGGGGAAGAGTATTTTCATGTACAGCTGCCATGTCTCTAGCTAAAGATCTTTTTCCAGCTGGGTCGCCACAGATGAGTTTACCTTGGAGGCTGTTTATGCACATGCTTCTTTTCATCTGCTTTGGCAACCATCCTGCAGTAATTGTAGAGTAGGTAGAAGGCAAGAGGCATTTGTGCTCTTCAGTATTTAGAAGACCTTCAATTCTCTAGGCAAAACCTAAGAGGTCTTGATTACACACAAGAGAAATGAATAACGCAGCTGAAACTTTGTAACTTTTCTGAGTCAGAAGAGTAGAGTGAGAGACTAATACTTATTAAATGGCTGGTTTTCAGGGTTTATGACCCATATGCAAGTATAAAATATGCCACTGTAATGAAATAATTGTATCTTTTTGACAAAGCAAGATTGGAGCTTTTTTCTGAGTGAAAGTTTTGAGAAAGGGCCGATCTGATTGTGATAGGACTTACTTAGAAGAATGGGAGAGCTGTCCATGCAATACTGTCACATGGACGAGAGGTGATACTGTGCCAAGGGTTGCAAAGCAATAGAGAAAAAAGGCTTACAATAACCCCCGTTTGGTATTCCTTCCCAGTTAACTCTCTGCCTGCTCAGAAGCTGGTCTTGGCCTCACTTCATTTAGTAATATTTGGAGGCAGGGACACAAATGTTCCAAATACATACCTTGATTGTTCATATACTGTATGCTGGTTAAGAGCATAAAAAGAATTATGCTTATGACATCTCTTTTATCAAGAACCATTTTTTATATGAAGACTCCAATTAAAGTTTTACCTATTTCTAGCACCTACTTCAACCCAAGCTCCTTTCACTAAGATGAGTTTGGACTCCTGCAGTGACTGGTAGTTCCCACCTGCTGAGGATTCAGTTATCTAGTTCATCTGTTTTTCAACCAAGAGAAGACTTCGTGTCCTGGATTCCATGCATTGCAATTTGGCACACCACAGCTTTTCAATAGTAAGTGCTGAATAGGTCTGCTGTTCTTATCCAGTGCTTTACAGAGGGTTGAAAAGAATGTCTCAAAATAGTGAATACAACACTCACAATGTCATTGCACCAGAGAGCTCTTTATTTTCTTGGCACTGTGTGCTGATGCTAGACTAGTTTAATGACCTGTAGGTTCCTGATGGACCTTCAGAATCCCAATGTCCAGTTCTGCTTTGCTTACTATATTGTCTGTGCACGAAACCAATAAAAAGCAGTGTATCTCAGTTTGTCCAATTTCTAGTTTGTATTTTAGCCTCTTTCTGTGTACATAAACTAAAACACTGAATGAAAGAAGTATCTACTGGCACCCAAATATTAAGTGGCAGCTCTTCTTTCCCATTTTTCAGCCCTGGTTTTTCTAATGAGAACATCATCATTGATCAAACAAAAGGCAAACTGAATTTTCTTCCATGTCCTAGCTTATTTTAGCAATGGATGAAGTATGCCCAAGTGAAGCAAAATGGTTGCATGTCACTTTTTAATCTACAAAGGACAATTGTGTTTTCATTAGGAAAAAGAGCAGACTTGCATATACTATTGTACATATTAATGAAAAGAAGGGTACAGTCTGCAGGTCCTTATGCCACCAAAGCTTCTGTTGAGAATAGGATGCAAATATCTTTACAGAAAGGATTATGTTATGTAGTATCTTAAACAGCACAGGCTGAACTCCATGACCCAGAAAGATTCTACAAATTTTTGTTTCTCTGAAATGAATGGGAATTTTGTTGCATCCTTGTGGAGTGTTCACGGGGCCTACATTTGGCAAACTAGCTCTTATAACAACAGCAGCTCAGATAAGAATATGAGAGTAACAGTGTGGTGTATTTAATTCACGTACACTGAGGGAGTGTTTGCCCAAAACTGATCACATTGGAGATGATGACTGTTCGCTGGATTAAACAGCGCCTGGGGAATTACAAAGAGGTGCGCCTGGGGAATTACAAAGAGGTGCTTAAAGCAAAGAAAGAGTCAGCCTAAAGAGAAGTCTAGGAGAAGCACGAGAGGTTGCGGTGGTGGAAGGGACCTTGGCGCGGCCACAGAGCCGGTCAAAGCTCAGGGTGATGCCGCCTGGAGTCGCCGGGTGCCTCCCCACCTCCGCCCGCCCGGGCAGCGCACCCTCCCGGGGGTGCCGCCGGCAGCCTCTCCCACCGCCCGAGTGCTGGGGGACCAGGAAGGATCCGTGCCGGGGTGCTGGCTGGAGCTCACGTGGCGGCTCTGCCCCGGGAGGGAGTGCGGCCGGGGATCTCAGCAGGGCTGAGCCCCCCTCACCTGGGGGCTTCCCCGGAGGGGGCTGCAGGGGATTGCACTTCTTGGGATTAGTTACAGAGGGGTGGTCAGAGAATTGGGGGGGGGGCAGGTATCAGCAGTTTCTGAAGGGTTCCTGATGTGGTTGATGGGCTGCATTACTGACACTGATCTCGAATGTCTAGCTTTGTCATTGCCAGTTAATTACGTGTCCTTCGTAAATCATTAAACCACTTCGATCCCGATTTGGTTTAACAACTGAACACTTTTTCCCTATGACACAAGGTTTATTCAGGTAACTGAGCCGAACAAGGGCAGACACAAAAAGCGAGGGAGCTTTTTGGAAATTGTATAAACATACACTATATGTAGCTATAAATAAGCTAAATAATTGCAAGTGCAGAAGTGATCTCTCTTTGGACATCAAAGATTGCATGCCAGGGATTTTTGCTATATATGCATGTCTGAAAGTGTAAATTTCAAGGATGGAGTCCTTTCAAGGGGAGATGTCTGATATCTGCAAAATGCACTTTCTTATTGTGATGGCCTACAGCACTTTCCTAAATCTAACACAACAGAACAGACATTTGGATGGACTTGGCTGACAAAGCTGGTGACTTGCAATATGCAAAAAAGTAATGAGGACAGTTCCAGTTCCCTTCCCTTCCCTTCCCTTCCCTTCCCTTCCCTTCCCTTCCCTTCCCTTTTCTCTTTTCTTCTGTGGCCTTAGATGTTTATGTACTGGTCTGCTTGCAGGCATGCTGTTGAAGCAAGAAGGATGTGGTAGGTTTTATTCAAGGCATAAAACATGTATGACAAAGTTTTTCTTACAAAAGAAATCTGAAGGGTCTGCTCAGCTATTTCTCATGCAGAGTGTGACTAGATTTGAGACCTTTGGGTCAGGCTTCTGGCTGCCGCAGTGCTGACAAGGATAAAGAATAACTGTTTAAATTTGAGTTGTACTTTATCATTCATCCTTTCTGGCATGTTCCATGGGTTTTTGTTTTGCTTATTTTCTGTCTGCCTGTATCCTCATTTGTACATTTTTATACTGTATGTCTTTGGACCTGCCTAACAAAGCTTAATGAAGGACATGATGATGGTAACATTAACCATCAAGCATGCCGAATTATTTCTTTCTGTACCTTTTCTTGCCTGTATCTTCCCACCATTTTTTTACTCCTTACAGCTCCTGCTACCTTAATGGTATAGTGTTTACCCTGTGAAAGGAAAAGCTTGAGTGACTCAACAGTATTTTCTTTTAGGGTTTGGTTAAATGTTACACAAATGCACGTGTTTGACAAAGAAGTGTGAATAATAACAGCAGAAAACTGGAAAAAAAAATACCATGGGGGAAGTGGGGAGAATACTGTGGTGCAATGGCTAGTTAGGGTTAAAAAAAAAAGAAGGAGAGATGGGAGAATAGTAGACATTGTAACCTGTAGGGAACACCGTTCGGAAGATCTCGCGATGTCACGGAAAGGTAGAAGGCTAGTCGTCGCCTCCCTATGACATATCAGTAATCCCACCTACCGTTGTTAGTATAAAAGGAATTAACTGCGCAATAAAGGACGGAGTTGGCACTCACACCATGTGTGTTATCTGTCTCTTCCCTGGTCCAGGCCGACCAGTGATCTAATCGCGGCACCTTGATATGTAGCACTGCTACATAGTGGTGACCCCGACGTGATCGGCCGCACAGGCGACGATGGGGCTTGCGCAAGCGATTAAGGTATTAAAGGTGTTAGCTTATGAGGTGGGTGCCCGCGGTTCGATTTGGAGGGGCCCCACGGGCGAATGCATCCAATGGATGCTGCGCCGGGGGGACATTGAGTTTCCTAGATAAGTTTTGAGCCCCCCAAATTGGGGACAGATTCGGGAGTCCTTGCTCCGATCCGAGCGCGGAGCTGCTGAACGATCGCAGAGTTGGGGGAAGGTGGAGCAGGTGGTCGCGGCGGGACGGGAGGCTGAGGCGTGCTGGCTGGCGGCGCGAGCTGCTGCGTCTGCGGGTGCAGCGGGGACGGCGCCCTCGGGGACAGCGGGTCGGACTCAGACGGAGCGGGCGGCCGTGGAGCGGGGCTCGCAGAGTGGTCCGTCTTTGATCGCGGACATGGGCACGGAGGGTGCGGCGGAGACGGAGGTTTTTCCTGCAGAGGCGGCACCAGCGGGACCTGATGCGCCCCCCCCCCCCCCCCCCCCCCCCAGTATCCATGAGAGGAGTTGCGGCGGGTGCTTCGGCAGCTCATGGGGAGGGACGGTTTGCAACGCCTCAGGCACAGGCACAGGGCATACGCGGGCGTGACTTTACGGCAGTTGCAACAACTGCCTTGGCCGCACTTGGGCGTGTCGCGGCCATGGATAGAGCGGACCCCCCTTGGGTGAAAGTTCCGCAGGGGATTGCCGAGAGGTTTACTGCCTTTTTAGATCGGGTTCAGCTTGCTGTGTAGGCGGCAAACCTCCCGGAGGCGGCTAAAGAGGCGATTGTGCTTGAATGTGCTAGGGCTCAAGGTAACCCACAGAGCGCAGCGCTTGTCTCTCCTTTGCCAGCGGGTTCGTCCCTAGGTAACATGATACGCCATGTACTGGAGAGAGAGCAACAACGGGAAGCGCGTCCGGCAGTGGCGGCCTTGCAACAACTTTTGCAGGCGGGTACAGCCTGATACTGCTTTTGAGGAGGCAGTCTGTAAGCAGGCCGCTAACGAGCAGCATTCTGATTCCGATAATAATTCTTTTGTATCAGGCAGGGTGGACTCTGAAAAAGAGCCGGATTTATATCCCTCATTACCTCCGCCGCTGCCTCCCACGGCCTCTGCGCGGCCGGGACCGCTGCCGTGCCGCCGCCGTCCCCCACCCCCCCACCCCAATCGCCTGGTACTCCCTCTCCAGGGTCTGCAGAACTTACAACGGAACCTGGCTTTGCTGCACTGCCTGTATCTCCTTTTCCTGCTAATCCCTCTAACTCTGTGCCTCTGTCTAATCCATGACGATTCACTTAATAATTTGGGAAAAAATACACATAGTTTGATGCAACGCTGTCGAGAAAAAGCTCTACAGCAAGGAGATACCATGTTTACTTTTCCTGTTGTATGCACACCTGCCTCAAGAAATGCAAGAACCTCAAGAGTTAGAGTTCTTAGGATCAGTCATCATGAATCCCTGTGTGATGTTTAATTACACCCATAACACCACTGGAAAGGGTCAGAATATAAATGCTATTTTGCCTGTATATAGAAATGCTACAGCTTGGTGTAACTATATCTATTCCAGAATATCACACTCTTTTTTCTATTCCAGCTGCTTTACCTACGCGGATGTTTTTAATTTGTGGGAATGGAGCGTGGGAGAGGAATTCCATCGAAACTTAACAGGAGGCCATGTAGCCTCGGACAACTTACGTTACTAACACCCGATATCAATATGATTCACAGTAAAAGGCTCACGATAACTGACACAGGTTTAATTGGATGGCTAACAAGTTTGGGAATTACGGGATGGTTGAAAGATTTGCTTATGCATGGCTTAGTTATTTTAATTGTAATATTAGCAGTTGTAATGATTGTACCACGTATCATAAAATAGTTGAACGTATGATTGCAAAAGCATTTCATGTAACTTGGCTTGCATAAAAATAATTTTAAAAAAAGAGAGACAGAGGAAGAGACAGAAAAAAAAAAAAAAGATTAAATTAATGAAAACAAACAGCTGGAGAGGGGGAAGAGAGATGCGGTTGCAGAACACACAGACATGGCAGCTGAAGAGTGAGAACATGTAAGACAAATAACCCTGCAGACACCAAGGTCAGTGAAGAAGGAGGGGGAGGAGATGCTCCAGGCACCGGAGCAGAGATTCCCCTGCAGCCCGTGGTGAAGACCATGGTGAGACGGGTCGTTCCCCTGCGGTCTATGGAGGTCCACGGTGGAGCAGTGTGCTCCTGAAGGACTGCACGCCGTGGAGGGGACCCATGCTGAAGATCTTCGTGGAGGACTGTCTCCCGTGGGAGAGATCCCACGCTGGAACAGGGGAAGAGTGTGATGAGTGCTGCCACTGAGGAGGATGAAGTGACAGAGACAATGTGTGATGAACTAATCGCAAAACCTCATTTCCCGTTCCCCTGTCCAGCTGTGGAGGAGAGAGTGATAGGATAGCTATGGTAGGTGACTGGTGTCCAGCCAGGATCAACCCATCACATAGACAAAATGCATTGTAAAATAGAATGAAATTACATTGCAATTGGGAATTTCAAAATTCAAAAAAAAGGGCTCTGTGTAACTCCTTTACAAGGGAATGAAAGTATATATATGAAATTAGCAGAATAAGGTGTTTTTCAAAGAATTGTCTAATACTGTTGAATGCTTAAATCCAAAAACATGATTTGAAGGTTTAAATTTGTATATCTGAATTTATATTGCTATTGGAGAATTATTAATCATTTGTGTGTTTGCAGCAATCAGAATCACCTGAGGAGCAGTACGAGGATTGCATCAGTTCGAAGCTAGAGTCCTCGCTGCCTTCCTCGTGAATCTGATGTTCCTAAACAAAAAAGGGGGCGATGTGGGAGCAGCTCGGAACACCTGGCATTTGTTTTCAAGAGTGACCGTTAGAATTTGTTGTGCTGCATGTTTGCCAAGCCTTGAAGAACTAGTTTTACAAGGTCAGGTTGGAGGATGGCCTTGTGTAGGCCTGGGAAGATGTGGCTGAAGACAGTCACAAGTATGTCTATGGAATGTTTTTATCTTTAACTGTTCTGAGGACTGGCAAACATCCCAGCTGGGTCAGATATGCCCTCCTGTGCTAGTAGTATTGGCTGTCAGTCGTTAGTACTTTCTGGATCTTTGTTGAAACATATATAAGTTGGATTCTTTTGTGAAATAAAGGGAATCTTGCACGGGAAAAAAAAAGAAAAAAAAAAAAAAAAAAAAAAGGGAAATTGTGGGAGATTTCATAGAAAATGGGGGAACATTTCTTTGAGCCTGATTATTTAGAGTTAGCATAAGTAGCCCGCAGTCAACATGAGTGGACCGGAGTACGCTCCCTTTAAGCCACTACAGTATTTGCATGTTACCGTAGACACCTATAGTAAATATATTCTTGCTACAGCGCACAGGAAGCAGAATAGCTTGGCGGTTGTACAACACTGGCGTGCTTGCATAGCCCAACTGGGGATTCCACGACAGATCAAGACGGATAATGGTACAGCTTATACTGCGGAAAAGGTGAAACGATTTTGTGCAATCTGGGGTATAGCCCTTGTACATGGCATTCCTTATAACAGCACCGGGCAGGCCATTGTAGAACGCCCTGCTAGATCGTCTTAGGGAGGGGGACCAGGCGGAGCCCTCTTGCTTACGGGATAATTCACCTGTTCTCCGTGCACAGCGTCTCCTGTTAACTGCGTTAACTTCATTAAATCAGACAATTCGGGGGGACCTGGACCAGACGACGGCGTAACGACATTTTACGAGTACGGAAGAGAAAGGCCCCTACCCGTTGGTCCGTGTGCGTGATCCCCAGACACGCCAATGGGACGGACCGTTTGAGCTGCGTTGCCTCAGGCGGGGGTACGCCTGTGTACAGATACCTGAAGGGCTACTGAAATTGGTCCCTAGTCGCATGGTTCGTCCTGCCCTAACCTTGTAGTGTTTGAGTGTTTTTCTTTACAGATTGCTGTTATCCTTTCCTGGCTTGTGATGTCTTGGGTATCTGCTACGAATTTCTGACGCTGGAGCAATTAATAAACAAGATAACAGAACTGCAGAAGCAAGAAGGCGCTGCAAGACCTTTATAGCAATTAAGAAAAATGTCATTTTGGCTTGGAGCATTTAGCTGCGGGATGGGGACTTAGGAGTTGGTTTGTATCTTTGTTAAAAATCGGGGTTTCTTTTATTCTTGTGTATTTTATTAGGTATAATGTTGCTTTTACTGTGTTTAATTAATTGTGTTCATATATCTTGTAGGTCACCTTAGCCGGCATAACAGGTCAAGATTCTCTGTGTACTGCAACCACATCACAAAGCCCGTGAACCAATAGACAGGATGGCTATGACTCGTGCGGCACGTCTGGCCAGCGACCGCATGTGCCATAGGCTCCCTATGTTTCAACTGAGGTGAATTTTGGCACCCGCTGGCCACGCGTGCTAAAATCTGTTCCTCTGCAAATGTACAAATACCGGGATTTTCCGAAGAGCATCGGGCTGGTGTACGGCAAGGCCATCGTTGCCTCTGTGGGGACGCCCACGTAAAGCTGGCACCTACCGATTGCTGGGCTGAGTTCGCGGATGGTGGTGACTAGATCTGCTAATACTCTTCTAATAGAAAAAGGGAGGGGGAATTGTTGTGGGAACATATTTAGCTAACGGTCACAAGAGCATTCCAGACACCTTTAGAAGGCCTTGAACAGAATAAACAAGAAGACAAAAATAAGAAAGATACCAATTAGAAAAACACAGGTGCATATTCCACGATAAAGAGAACTTGGCACAAACAACCTCAATTCGGCAGTTTATCTTGACCAATTAGACTGAGATAAGTCTCGTATGTTTAGTTAGTATGACCAATTATATTTTATGTTTATGCGCGTGTGCAGTGTTGATGCAGCCAATCATTGAGTGCAACTGGACGCGTAGACAGTGCATGAATAGTGTGTGTAACCAATGGGAGCTAGTTGGACATGAGGAGGGGGAGATGTAGGGAACACCGTTCGGAAGATCTCGCGATGTCACGGAAAGGTAGAAGGCTAGTCGTCGCCTCCCTATGACATATCAGTAATCCCACCTACCGTTGTTAGTATAAAAGGAATTAACTGCGCAATAAAGGACGGAGTTGGCACTCACACCATGTGTGTTATCTGTCTCTTCCCTGGTCCAGGCCGACCAGTGATCTAATCGCGGCACCTTGATATGTAGCACTGCTACAAACCTCCTCCTAACTGGAAGTTGAGGCCATGAGAAAGAGGGTATCATTGCTTATGCAAGCAAGAATGTGGATACAGTGCAGACGATTTGCAAGTAAAAGAAAGCACAGCTTAATGGTAGAGAGTTTCTCTGGAAAAAAACATGCCTGTACTATTGAATGTACACAGTTTAGAAATAACTTCTGTCTACATCCACAAACTTTATCTTTCCTAGTCCATCATGGCTTCAACATCATTACCACTACAATGAAGCAAAAGGTTGTCAATAGTTAAAGCACCTAAGTGTGCATGTCCAACCAAAACCTCTGGATTTACTGGAGTGTTTTATATTGCTTATGCTTGTTTGGTTTATGAAGGGGTAAACATGATTGTTTTTGAATAAGCAAGCTGGCACTGTTGTTCATGTAGCAGTAAGTTAATGACACAGACTATTGCAGTAGGAAAAAAATCCTAGTCTTTAAATAAAAAGAACAGCAAGGAACAAAAGCCTTAGACTGAAACCAAGGGAGAAATTTTAAGATAAACACTAAGGGAATATTTCTTTTTGTAATAAAACTGAAGTGATACCATTCTTTTTGTGAAAGGTTCATTGATGTCTTGATGTGTCTTAGAGTAAGCAATGAAGAAATTCCTTCCTCAGTATTTAACTATGAAAAATGATGTCATCTCTTAGATTAAAATAGTTCACATCTAATAGCAAATGCAGTTCTTAAAATGGAAATTCAGCGCCCCTCTATCATTCAAAGTATAGTTTCTCCGTTTTAGCCAGTGACTGCTGAGCTCTTTCAGAATGGGTATCATCAGGCTGCAGCAATGACTTGGAAAGCAGTGGGATTGGTATGAGCAGGTGGTGTGAACTTGGCTTACTGACTGTAAAGCTAGTCACCTGGCTGGAAATAACATAGAAGAAATACTGGCTCGCACAGGAGACAGTTCTGGTATTTTCTTTAAAACTGCCTATAGAAAGCGTCAGGGAAACAAAGTATTGGTATTGCCTTGCTACAGTGCCATGGCAAACCACATGGAGCCCTGCTGAGTAATGAATGCTAAAATTACCATTGACAGCAAGGCCTCTGACTATAGTCATGCTTCTGAAAATAAATGGAAATGTAATGGGTTTTTTTAATCATATATTCCTCATCCCAGCAAGACACTGTCTCCCAGGAATATTGTTTGGACAAGTCATTGAAGGGTTTTAAAAAATGTCTATGTGCTATAATAATGTACTCGGCAGCACATCAATAGATGATAATTAATTGTCTTTCACCTGTCAAATTTTATTTCAGGGTTCTGAGCTAGTAGTAGGCTCGCTTCTCTTGCTGGCCACAATTTTCTGTTACAAGATTCTAATTTTAATTTTATTTTTGTCTTAGACACCTAAAATAATGTGTCAGCCCAAATCTAAACAAATTCTTAGGCTGATCAATTTTAAAACAAAATTTTTTTAGTTTCACAAATTTCAATATTATTGTAGTCAGTCAGAGTAGATACACATTGAAGAGGTAACACTGAAAAAACATTTCTGGGGTATTTCTGTTGTGATCCCAGTTATCTCACTTTAGAACTCTGAGAGGCAACATTAATATTAGTAGAGTTAATAGAATAAAATACAGTTCTGTATGAATTTGTAAATTTATGTCAGAATAGTGTTACATTTTATAACTGCAAATAGATAGAAATACAACTTCTGTACATAATCAAGTGGATTCTGTGGTACTCAAGGGTTTTGTCCTGCAGATCTATAGAGAACTCTTTCAAAGAGAGATTTATATCCTTGATATTAAACTGAGCCCTGACTTCTGTTGTTTTATACCTTGACATTAAAGGTGGAACTCTTGTTAGAAAATAGTATTGTGTCTTTAGGCACCTACCTTAAAACAAGCAGAAACTTGATTACTACATTGTGTCATTTTAGAGAATACTGCTATGGGAGTGGGTAGTGCAAGAAGAAAGCACCTATCATGTTTAAATTGTGGCAGACATGCAGTAAATGTCCATGTTCCCTCCCTGTCCCCAGTGAAAAACACTCTATAAATCAAACTGCTTTCTGATAGCAGGTCTGTTATCATGTAATATATTACTTAAATGAATACCAGGCAAGTGGAAGACACACTATCATCTGGTTTGAAATTTAGCAACACTGATTACCTTTTCTCAAATGGTATGCTTTTGTGATTTAATAGTCTCCATAAAGTGAGCTTCTGCATAGTAAGAAAGTTTCTTAATTGATCTTTTCCTGTAGACATCAAAGACTGCTGGTCAAGAAAAAGAACTATACTTTGTTTATTTAATCTTTTTATTTCTTTTTTTTTTTTTTATTTTCCACTTAAACCTAGCTTTAGGTTTAGCTTTATAAAATTTAATCTTGATGCAATTTTACAAACACTCATTGTGATCTACTAACAAATCATTATAGACTTAAAGGTTATTTATTTACAAATTATTGCAAATATATTGTCATTGTGATCCCAGCTGATGGGATCCTGTGGCTGAAATAAACTTCCTGAATTCATACCTTATCTGATGCTTGTTCTTTCTTGTTATCTCACTTAGAACGAGCGAATGTATAACATGAAGAGTCCTTGTGCTGCACCTGAGTGCTGTCCTAGCCGGTTTTTTTTTCCCAGTGCTCCAGTGATAGGAGTAGGGAAAGTTGCCAAATTAACATAGAATGCTGTTAGTCATTTAGTTTACTCTTCACAAACTGTTAAGGAACTGATTACTGCGTCTGACAGTTAAGCAAATGACCGAGTGATATTTCCATAGGCCTGGAAAGGATTGTGTAATTGCCTCAGCAGAGACATGCTGCACATGCCTCTGGCAGCATAGACTCTGTTATTGCCTTTTTGAATTAACTGCTACCTCCTTCCTTGGTTTCAATGGCAAAATAACACTTTGTTTAACCAACTGACTAAGCACAGCAGTTCTACTGAAAACAAAGATCCATGTAGGATAGTTAAAAGACTTGCTATAGATGCATGACAATCTCTGGTTTATATTTCTGCAGTTTAAATGCACGAACAAGCAATCGAGAACTTGACTTGATGTTTTGCCATTGCTTTGGAGAAAATGTGACTGTTACGGTGATCAATTTTTAATTACCCTTTTGGCACTATAATAACATGGTGATTAGTATTTCTGACAGAAACCTGGAAGACAATTATGCAACATGAATTATTCAGAAAAGTGAAGTTACTGCTTGGGAAACAAGTAATAGATCCAGGGTTTTTGCACCTGAAGGAAGCTTGCAGGAACCTCTTAGCTAGTGCATCTTGTGACTTCACTGTTGTACAGCTGTTTGAATCACAAATAACAGAACTTGTGTAAACAGTTCAAGTGTTTCAAAAATTTCTGTAGCTCTGACTTAGCTTTACTGCTTTGTACATTAAAAGCTGCTATTTATGCTATCATCTAGAAAATTATGTATTAAAACATGAGGAAAGAATCCTGAAACTTGGTTAAAGTTTTCCTTGTTATTTATGTTCCAGTTCCATGCCAAAAGAATTCACAAATTCGGTCCTTTTAGAGTGTCTTTCTCCTTAATACTGTTCTCCTCAGTAAGGCAAAACTGTAATTGTTTTAGTGGATTGTTCTTCACAAAGCAAGTAACTTTCTGCATTCTAGGGGATTGTCGAATCAATTTGCCTTATGCTACCTTTAGTTCAACGTAAGGTGATGTACATATGCAGTCACAACCACCCTCACTGATGCCATGTGTAGTTTATAAGAACAGTGATTTCTCCTTTTCTAAGACAAGTATGGTTTTAGGTCTGCCTGTACAAGTCGTAGCATAATGAGTTTGTACTGAATGTTAATTATAAGAGTCATAGTAGAAGGAACTATGAATCAAAAAAAGTGCCACTAATCTGAAATTTTCATTAATATCAACTTTTTCAGCTATGGGTTTCAATAAATGAAGTTGTTATGGACCTAGAGACAGAGATGCGCATTTTGAATTGACAAGAGCTCCTGTGTAGTGTAGAGGAAATGCTGTCCAGATAATGTGTACTGGGACTCAAGCAAGGAAATGGTGGCTCTCTATCTGACATTTTACACAAGTTTTTGGAATCAGAACAGATGATTGTGTACATAGAAATGATGTCTCTTAAAGTTTTTGCTGTGCATGTATTTCACCTGTATTGTGTCAAAGGACTTCTCAAGGGACCACCTGCTTTACTTGTCTAAATTTCCTGCCTGTTCCAATGAAAAAGATGATCCCTGTTTCTCACATGTCTTAATTTCTTTACCCCTGTCAAACAACGTATCAGGTAACAGAACTTCCAAGCTAATTTTATTCTTTTTTTTTTTCTCTTCAGATTTTGTGAAAGTATAGAGTAGTTATTCACCAGCATGTATGGAAATGCATGAAGGGCTATGGCAGTGTTAACTGAGTCCTGACACAGTCCTGCTTCATGCTGACAGTGGAGCAGCAATTACTGAGAAAGAGAGAGAGATTCAGGTAATATTTACACTGATGAGATGAATCAATGCTTTGACAGAGCATCTGAGGTAGAGAAGGGCCCAAGACACAAGACTTGGGTTGAGATTTAAACTGTTTCTGGCTAACCTTCTTCAAGTTTTGGACATGCAGATGAGTTCTGGTTCCATTTTTTTAATAGAGAAGAGAGTTGGTGGGATGGTTGGTTCAGTCGCACATGTTGCAAACATAAGGATTTCTAACTTATTCCTAATTTAGTTAACAGACTAGATCCCCACTCAGCAGCACTTCATTTTGCATTTCTGGGTTATGTCCTTGAAAACTACTTCCTTTGCATTGTTCTTACATGGTGAGTGCCACTGAAAAATACACAAAATTATATTCACGCTACTGTGCTTGCTGTAACATTTAGTGTAAGAAGACTGCATGGTGTCTGGAAAAAAATAAACAAGATGCAGAAAACTCTTACAACAAAGAACTTTTCAGGAAAAAAAAATGTGTGGGGCTAATACACATGGTAAATGACAGATTTTTCATGCAGACGTTGGAAAAAACTTCGGTTAAACAGAGTTAAATCAAAGAAAATTGTGACTTAGTTTTAACTTCTGCCACTGTTAAATATTCTAGCTTCCTGATATACAGCTAGGGTTTATTAGCAGTCTTGATAAGAGCACTGGACTTTCCAATCCATTAAGTAAATGTGAGAGGCATGATTTTACACAGTTGTTACCTTGCAAAATGAGTGTTCGATCTTATTCTCAGTCCATTTCCTAAATATGGAAGCACTGGGATGCCAGAGGTCGTTTAGGAGTCTGCAGGCTGACTTGCTGATTCTGAGTACTATTGGAAGAAATAGGTTAACTTTACTTAGCTCAAAATAGCTGAATTCCTTGACTGAATGTGTGATTTAAATGTGTCTCTTGTTTAAATGATGCAATGCAATGTGAAAAGTGTTTAGAATCATGTTGGATATTGAAACCAGGCAATTACTAATGCATGAAATTAGATGCTCGGAAGAAATTTTTTTTTTAAACTTTCACATAGCATGCGAGCATAAAACTATACATTGAAATAATGGGATGAAAATGCAAAATAAAGTTTGGGCTAGTTGACAGCAAACTTCTGACAATGAGATTTCTGAGACTACTGAACAACCTCCTATGGAAACCATCTGTCATTGGCAAGGAGATTGGCACGGTCTCTGGCAGGGTAACACCCATCACTCCTGAGCCTAATGACTCAGTTTTGTTTCTTTTCTTTTACAAATAAGATGGTGTTCTCCTGCAAATGTGAGTGATGTCTGGTCTCATTTACCACCTTATAGTCAAATGAAAGTATATACAAGAACAGACTCTGGGGATTTGATAGACATAAGAAATCATGGTTGACTCTATCATACAGGGGTATCTGAAAAACTGTTCCTTAGTGTGAAATTATCATCAGTGAAATTCTTATTTTTACTAATTGGGTAGAAAGCTTTTGCCATCCCAGCTCTGTGTGATTCCAGCACCAGGTGGTAGATTCCACAGCACAAACTTCCCAACTCCGTTGTATGGAGAAAAATGTTCTGAATCAGAAGCATGTGCCTTTCCAGCTTGTGAATTGCACTTTTAATGCCAATATGTGTAAGTATTCCTGTATGCACTACAAGCAGTTGTTATGCAAAGCTAGTTCTCATTTACTATAAACCTCTTACTTTGAGGACAAATAATGCAAAATACAAACTGAAATGAACATGAATTCGTAAGCCAACAAACTTCCTGACTCTTTTAATTTTTTGTAGTTAAGAAGACAACTGCTTTTACATTGGTCCAGTAGTTCCATGTTAACAGTTGGACTATTATTTTGTTAAATCAGATCAGATATCAGATTACTGATATTAAAAAATACCAGTTTCTCCCTCTTTCCCACCGTTTCCTTATACAGAACCTTGCATCCACGTAGCAACTTAAATTCTTGCCCTGCTATTTCCCATCTAGCTGATACTATTTGAGAGCATTGCAATCCACAACATTATTACAATAGACTTCAGGTGTGTCTTATTGATCCAGTGTCTGCTGTGTTCAATGTTTCTTGAAACTAGTATACAGCGGTTGGAGTCTGCACATTTTTGCAATGTCTTTATATTGTTAATGTCCCCTACTCTTCTCCATTAATGTCCAGTGCTGTGATGCTGATTCTCAATTCTCAGACATTCATTTCATAATCAAAATAAATGTCAGGCAGACCATATAATTTTTGTCCTACCTGTCAAATCTCGTTTTGTTTCCAGCAGCCACCGTAAGAGTGGCATAAGTGCTTTTAAACCCCAAGGATATAAAACAGAATTCAAGCTCCTCAGAGGTCATTTCGTTCCTAGAATAAATGGGCATTACTCTCATTGGTTATTGTATTTTCAGACCTTTAAATTGACCCCTGAGGAATATAGATGAATATAAAATAATAAATAAAAGTAGTATTTTTTTTCTTACTCAGTGTTTGTACAATCAGTTCTCAAATGACTAAATCTGACACAAGCTGTGTTATTGAGGCTACACAAACAATATCTTTATAGTATGCTTTGTCTGAAGTTCAGTGTGTGTGAATGTAAGCTTTACTTTCTATGCAACCTGGCAGGTAAATAATTCCTCCCTAAATAAACTGGCTCTATCTTGGCTGGGAATAAAGAACAGGTCTGAAATGGTGAAGTCTCAGGGTGAGAACCTTTTACGACTTGACCTGAAATACATTTATTTAGCTAGGCTTAGATATTCACATCTCTAAGATATACAGAACAATTTTGGATTAAGTGGTGAAGGTCATGATGTATGCATGTTTTAATCTGATTGAGTGAGTTCTTATAAGAAACCAGGAAAAAAAAATCTGAGATCTCAGGCAGAAATTCACATTTTTTTTCCCACTTAATTAAATCTTTGAACAAACATCATGTGCTTATATAAATTTGTACAACGTCCAGTACAGTTGTTGCCTCTGGGCCTGGCTGCAATTTAAATAGCACACTAACTGATAAATCTTTGTTATCAACTTGATTTTCATCATAATAGGGAAAGATGCCTCCTGCTCACTGAAAGTGGATTTTCAAGGTTCAGGTATAAAGTCTTGTCCACTCACAGTGTGAAATTTCTTCAGCTAACCTTTAGTAAATAGTCGTGGTTAAAATATCCAGATGGACACAATGAATGAATTGTTCTCTCAGAGTTTCAAAGTGGTTCTGAAAATTATCCAGAAAAAGGAAGAAAAAAAGCCTACAGTCTGAAGCGTGATTTATATTTTCATGTTACTGGCATGGTTAGTCAAATGTCTTGATAAATAGTTCAGTGTATGGGTGGTTTCAGCAAGTTTTTGGCAGTTAATGTCTCATTCATGAAACTCTTTCATTGTCTTTCTAAGGTAAGCAGATTGTGAACAACATTAGCAATTACACACTTGGGTCTAGCTGGCAAAATGAGTTATTCTGCCTCTCTTAGTCATCCCATCTGAACTGTCTGTTGAACAGTTGAATATCTATTTACAGTGCTTCCTCTCTCAAAGTGCTGCCAGGTCTTTTTATGTGACATCTTTCAAACTACCCTACTTTGATTAGTTTCCATGCTTTCTCTGCACTACAGCATGCAACTTTCATTAAGGAAAAGCCATTTTTGGCATAGAAAGAAACTCCTGCTGATAGTTGACTTGGAAAGCTCATATAATGCTCAATTACATATGCTGAAACTTGGCTAGAAGTAAAATCTTCATGTTCCTGTTATGTAGGCTCTGTTCTTCTAAAAGTGGAAGATATTTGCCATCCAGCCACTTAACCTATTACAAAATGAGCTTTCATGTATTCATGGAATCTTTTCTAAAACCATTTTGCTTAGGGGGAATTCAGCTCTGAACTGAAGGTCCACAATCTATATGCAGGCCACTTAAAAGCTACCGGAATACTGCATACTGCACAAATTACGCAGAACCTCTACACAAAGGTTAATTGTGCACCCTTCAAGTTGAGGTCGTCTGACCTTCCTTATAAACATATATTTTAACAAATTGTTGAGCTATAGGCTTTTGTTGCAGAGATTGCCTTAGCAAAACAATACACAATACCTGTGCAACGTAACAGTTTTAAAGGATTTTTCATTTTAGCTGTGATTTGGTTGGCAAAACAAGACATCTTTAAACGTCATGTGACAGAAAGATATAATAATTTGTAGGATTTCAACATGCCTAAGGGTGATAAAGGGCTGTAGACACTTTTCTTCTGGCCATGAGCTTAGCTCAAGCTGAGTCTGAGTTCTTCCTGTATAAAGATCGTTTCCTGATCTTTTCCGAAATGACTGAATGGTTTTACGGCAAAAGTCAGATGTCTGCTAGAAAATGTACTAAATCTTAGCAGTAGTGCCAAAGTAGACTGGGCAAAGAGTAGGTCATCAAAACATAGTTCATGTTCTGTGTAGTGAAGGCAAAGTATGCAGGTGTGCTTAATAAAGAGAAAAACAGTGCTTACAGAATAGTAGTGAGCCTCGTATTTGCCTAAATGAAGTTTTTTTATAGTCCTTTCCCTTATCCAGAGTGCTGAATAGTATCCTATTATAGCAATCTTATTTCTTATTTCTCCTACATTTATTACTAGTTCAATTTATATAATTCTTGTATAATGGAATGGGAACTCATTAGAAACTGCATGCTGAAATTTTAGGGGAAAATCAACAATGAACTATGGAGGAAAAGGAGAAAAAAAATGCTTGAGATTTCGATGTGAACTGTGTAGCTTGACAGTCTAGTGGAAAATATGATTGTTAATTTTGTCTCTGACTTGATGGGAGGGAGAGTAAAACTTTTTGCTACTGTCATAAAAGTCAAAACCTGGTAAGGGTTAAAAACTACTGATAGGGTTTTGTCAGCTTTGCACTTCATGAAGTATTTAATTTTAAACAATGTTTTGTTGTACAGAAGTATGAATGGTAGAGGAAAAAGGGAAGTGTTCAGAGACAAAAAAAATTTCAAAGATCAACAGATGAGTAGCGCTTGAAAGGAAGTGAAAGAAGATGTGTATGGGAAGTATGCAAGGTCAGAATGCAGGAGGAGCATTTTTAATAGCCTGGGAAAACATAAAGAGATGAGAGGAAAATGGAGAATAGATTGAACAGGAAGAGCAGCCTAAACATTTTTTAATAGAAAAGATTCAGTGAGGCACTTGGTAAAGACAGCATTGCTCAAGAAAACAGCATGCCTGAGGGTTGTAACTGAAAGTGCCACTGTCAATTACAGGTAACAGCAGAACTATCAACAAATTGTTGAAAACATACAAGGAATGGAGGCTATAAAGAACTGAGTGGGTAATCTCCCTTCTAAATCTCAGAAATTTGTGACTGCTTGCCATTTTAACTGTCATAGTTGAGAGAGGTTTTCTGCCTTTAACTGAGCTTGCTGATTAACCATGCATGTTTGTGTTTTGAACACCTTAAAATAGTAAAGGACAGTGGCTTGAAACACTGTTAACAGGGAACACTTCAATGTGTAAGAAAATAGAAATTGTTGGATCAACAGTGCAACATACTTTACATTATCTCCTGTTGACTGTTTCCTCCTCTCTGCAGAAAATTTTAGCATATTAGTCTTGTAGAGACTATACTCATAAAAGCTAGACATGTTCTGCAGATCAAAAATATTTGTGGCAGCAAACAGGAGGTTTTGAAGATGGACACAGGCAAAGGAGACCCTTGACATCCTCTCAGAGATGACATGGCAGTTGCACACTACAAAATGGTGCTCAGACTGGTCTGGAACAATCAAATTGCCACTAATTTCTCGGACACTGTGTGTTGCTTTTATGTAATCACTGCTTAAGGTGGGAAATAAGTATAGGTGTTTTGCATTTTGAGGATGGGCAGAGAGCAGACTAAGCAGTAAGATCCTTGGATAAAAGGCAATATTTGTTATTAAAAATAAATTAACAGAATGTTATCTTCACTGTTATGGGAAATAATTTGAAAATCAAAGGGACTTAGAAGACTCATCGCTGTGAGCGATAACTGTGGCTTGTGTTAGTTTCCTCCATGATATGGATTTTGGCAGAGTCTGTCCCTCCTGACATGGAAGAGACCCTTATGTAGGTACACAGTGCCTAGTCACCTTTTCTCATAGCTTCATACCTGTGATTAAAGCAGTGCTTGTCTCTTGTCACAAGGCTCCACAAACTAGTGCAGCTGTTGCCACTAGGAGATGAGGGCCATCGCCAGGATTAACCAAGCTCTTTTGCTGTGGGCAACCCTTCCACTTTGTGGGAGCTTCCTCAGGAAGGGACTGAGGACGTGAAAGACCTTCAGCAGCTATGCCATGGCAAATTAGGAGTTGGTTTTTTTTTTACCTAAGCACTTCTGTAGATGAGCATGCAGGCAGTGTAGATTCATGGCTGAGTTTTGGGGTTTTTTGCCAACAGGTGGAAGCAGAGAACACTTTAACTTCACCAGTAAGGACACAGGGTTTGCAGACATTTCCCCATCCTCGTTTTGCTGGCTTTTAACCTAATGCTAGCTTCTAGTCTTGATGATTATGCAAAATGCATATGAAAATGTGAAAATGCACACCAGTAGCATATTAATTGCAGAAGCAGAGTAAATTACCACCTCTATACATATAGTTACAGGTAGAAGGAGATCGCAGCTAAAACCCAGAATAATGGATTTCTTAAAAGTACTGTGTCATGACATAAATTGGTACAAACCCACAAACTTGTGCAACCAAATCGTTCGTAATGGATATTTTAAAAAATGTTTCATAACTAGCTTTTGTTTTAGTACAGGATCAAGGTTTGTGTTTTGAACAGACTGCTGGGGATTGACAATTGTCCACAAAATGAACGACAGCTCTACAAGGTTGGAGCAGCAATCTCTAGTCTTGGTTTTTTTCAAATCAGCATCAGATGGAAATATCATCACTTGGCTTTAAGATTTTTTTTCCCCTCTTTATACAGCAGGTACTTCCTTATCTTGGCCTAAGGAAGGGGATGTTTGGGGGTTTTAATTTTTCTTTTTTTTTTCCTGTATTTTCCTCTTCACACATGCAGTGGTACTTACATATGATTTTCTGCAGCAATCCACTATACATGTGATATATTTGTCAAAAATATTTATTGTAGATGCCTTCACCTACATTACTTCAATTTTCCAAAAGTTGAACATCTTGTCAGCTTTCATGCTGGGGAACTTAAAGCATTTTTAAAAAGAGACCTTAAATTCTAGAATACTCCTACACATTCTCACAGTGGTCATATTCAAGATGTTGATGAGTTGAAAACAATGTTAATGACACTTAATTTCAAACCTGAAAAGTAGGAATGCTTTTCTTTCCCATACCTGCCTTACACTGGGGACATGATCTGTCCTCTGATATTTTAGCCTATTGATGTGCATGACTCTACTAGATTTACAAAATTATCCACCTATGTAAAGAGGCTTCTACACACAGAAGAAAAATGTGCCCAGAGCTATTGAACACAGAGACAATGTCCATGGCTCGAAACATCCCTGGGCTGTAGATCACTGGCAGATGTAAGTGTATACAGGGGCAGTGCCAGCATTTGGCTGTCCAGCTGTTGTTCACCATCTGCCCTTGCCCAGTGCTGGAGATTGTGCTGGTGGGGGTGGACTTTTGGTCTGAGCTGCTATAGGTCCTTCTGACCAGAAATAATTGTGAAATTGAGAATAGAAATGGCAGATGAATAACTAAATTTTCCCTTTGTCTCTACTACATATAGACAGGCAAATCAGTTTTGCAATGCCTTTTAGCAACTGATATTGAAGGAATGTATTTGATAATGAAAGCGTTTTGCTTATTAATGATCCCTCACTAGAAAAAGAAATTATGTATGTTCTGTCAAGTTTACAGACTAAATATTTATTATTGCTTTGGGTATTATGATCCACGTAGATTAGAAATTCTGCCTTTGTAGTTAATATTTTCAACCTATTATAAATCAAATGAAACAAAATCTGAATATAAAAAATATAACAGCACTGTCAATAATTAAGGATGTCCATCACTTTGCTGTTTCTTTTTACTCAAGAAAGTCACATGTTTAAGTTCTTGAAAGATTTGGCAGACTGGATGGTAGATAAAAGATATGTGATGGAAATCTCATAGCCGCTACAGAGTAAATGAACCTTGTCCTTATGCTTTCTTACAGATATGTAATTCTTTTTATTGTTAGTCAGGAGTTACAAAGTGGTTTTTTTTCCTAACGTGATCTTTGCATGTTAAATTATGCAAAAATGTATTCTGAAACCTGATGGACTGATTAAAACAAGAAAGGAACTTGAGAGTTAAGGCTCATAAATTAACTCAAGAAAACATTGTGATTTTCCTTGAATTAAATATATAATGGATGTAACAAGAATGGGAAGTGAAGCTGATTAAATGAAAACTGAATTTTAGACATCACTACATTGATAAACAGAGAATGATGTATAATTTTCCCAAGCTTTGGCTAGATTTCAGTTGAATTGCATCTTGCTAAATTTGAATGTTCCATTCTATTTTTTCCATTATTATTCTTTTCCTAGATGTCCATATTACTCAACTATGAGAACAAAATCAGAAGTGCTTAAAAAACTGTGAAACCATTGAACTGTATTCAGCTCGGCTGTAATTAGAGAACTGAGAACCTCAGTCTTCAAACTCTGAGGAATTATGATTTGTGATAAAAGAGGAAGGGAGAAGACACCTTTTCATGATCAACAAGATTAAAAAAACCTCCAAAGTGCTAGAAAAACAATGCATGGTTCAAAAAGTCGAACTGCACAAAAGCTTGATGTTCAGTGCTGCTGGAAACATCCGTGTCTCTGAAAGTATTGTTCTAATGTGTTTTTGTTCACCTCTGGTTCTGGGAATGGGACAGAATGGAAATACATGCATCGTGGTGGAAGAAAAGAGTTGCAGCTTTGTCTAGAACAGCACATGTCAAAACCTGTTATTTCCAGATCATGAAACTCCTTAATATTCTGACCTTTTCATCCAGAGCTTACCAGCAAGCTGAAATGTTCTATTTTGTGAAATGAAAATATCAGAGAAATAGATTCCAGAGTGTTGAAACACTTTGGATCAGTTCAGCATGCACTTTTACTGAAATGGAAATGCACTTGACCAAGTTTTATGGTTTGGGCATGTCCTGTTTGCCCTCCAGTCAGACAACATCTGCCAGATCACACACTGGTGCTCTGCCCTAAAAGAAGGTCTCTGTGCATCTGTAGGCTTGTGGGACTAAAACTGGCACTTGTGGTTTAATAGTTAAACAGGTGGCAAATCAGCATCGAGATGTCTTTTTCCTCCTGGTAGAATTGCTATTCAGTGGAAATGGTTCTTTAGCAATGCAGGCGAATTCTGTAATTAACTGTAATGACTGCATAAAAAAAGGAAGCTTTGCCTTTGCCTTTGTTGAGAGGCAATGAGAATGGAGTCTGGGGCCTTTCAGAGAAGCTACCATTAAATTTTATGAACTTGGGGAGTAATGGCACTTTAGAAACACCCTTTATGTATTAAGCAACAAACAAATGTGCATTAACAGTTGCTGGCTAAAAAGGCTGGAGAAAATAAGTGCTTTCCTAGTTTTACAAGTGGGACTGGAATGCACAGTCTTGCCTAAGGCTGTACGCTGATTCTGTGGTAGAGACAGCTCTTCCAGTCCAGTGCTTTAATTACAGGAACAAATCTTCATTTCATCAAATGTGGGTTCACCTGATTCTCTTAGGAAAAGAACCAAGGGGTTGATATAAATGTTAAGATACATCAACTTTCTCGTATTTCTTTTCTCTGGTAATGGTGCCATCTCTGAAGAGCAGCGGTTTTTTGGTGTTTTTTTTTTTTCATTTACTTTTGGTCAGTTTTTACCTGATGCATAAATAAAAACTTAAATCCCAAACCTCTTTTATCTTACTAAAGAGAAAAGTCTTGTGGCTGTTATTTTGTTTAGACAAGTAAACAAAAGTTAAGGAATCACCAGCTGCAGTGAATAACCAAGGGAAGCTGCTTTGGTCTCATAAGAATACAACCTTACTCAGTGTTATGCAGTGAGCTTTTTCACTGAGTCTATAGTTTATAAAATACTAGCATCTCCTTTCCTAGTCTTTTGCAGAGGGCACTTGTTATATATGTCTCTGTGTGTGATGCTGATTGTTTTCTTGTTTGTGGATTTGTCTTACACTTAAGTCTCTTAAATGCATCCTGCTTGAAACAATATTCAGCTGTGACAGATATGTTATATGGTATTCTGAAGACATTGTGTTGCTGGGAGAGTTAGAATTGTTTGGACACTGAACCACCAATATTTGTCTTCAAACATCAGTATTTCAGTGATGAATCAGCCCACATAGCATTTTGTGAAGATGCTCAGAAGCACAAGTTCAGTCATGTAGCTGTTTATATCCAAGAGAATAACATTCTTTTGGAAGGGCTTGCCATGCACAGAGTACTGGACTGGACAACTGCATGCTTAATTAAGATTACTAAATCAAGTAAAAAGAAAGTAAATTCAGGGAAATAATTACTCTCTTGCAATTAAAGCATAATATGTTTTACTGGACAAGCATTTACTGAATGCAATTAAATAATAGCAACTGGGAACATTTATAGAGGAAAAGATTCCATAAAGCAGATGGCATAATTCAGTAACTTGTGCATCACTGTGTTTACACTTGAAGCACCTGCTGAAGCCAGGGATTGCCTGTATTCCTCAGTTTTACACAGATATTTTCATGTTTGTGACCCTTCCTTGAATACCCAGTATTAGGTCTGCATTCTTTGTCAGGAGAAGACCTTGTGGTTGATCATGGTATCTTAGAGCATACCATGCTAGCCCTTGGACCCATGAGATTATACCACTGTTTATTTATGGAAATTGCATACAATATCTTTTCTTTTTTTTTTTAAAGTCACTTTTGTGTCACAAAGGAGGACAGATTAATAGGTTGGAAAAATGATCGGGTAGGAAAAGATTTGCTATTTTTTAAGACATGGTAAAAACCTTGATTTAGCTGTGCACTGAGTTTGCTGGAAGCATAATGAATTCTTCTTGCCTAAAATTGCTCACAAAGGAATCTGAGTCCGCAGTTCAGACTTCTGTGTATGGATAGGGTGGAGGTAGAGCTTCTGGAGTAGTAATACAGGTCTAGCCACGCCCCCCCCCCCCCCCCCCCTACTTTTACTGTGCATGTTTCCACTGAATTAGGGGTTGTTTTCTCTCAGCTGCAGGTTATGAGGGGGATCTTTAGTTAGTCATAGGACTGACTGTAGTTGTGGCAGCACAATGAAATGCAACAAGATGTTCATAGTAGGAAAGGTGCAGGATAAAATCTCTTCTTGTTAAATTCCACTGAGTAATCAATGAAGTCACCATGAACGGTAGTGTTGCTTTGGGACCATTTTCCAGCATTTCATACTGCAAAAATGGATCTTTGTCAAAGGTTTCAGTGTTGATTTTTTTTCAGAGTTACCAAAATTTCCATTTGAATAAGAAATTTTGAAGCACTTAATCAGGTTGCTTGTGAAAGAAGGAGATGGGAACTCAAGTGTGACTGTCATTCAGAAATAACAAACAAGCAAAGCTGAGGATGTCTGCATTCAGACTTGGTCTTCTTGCATATCTGAGGCTTCAGAACAATTGGACAGATAATGATCTGAGCCTCTTCAGAGCTGCTGAATATAATGAAATGCAGAATCCTCATAGCTGCTAGTTTTACATTCAATAAATCAAGTTTATATTTAGAAAGACAGGTCTAAGAATGTAGAACAGAATGAAAGGATTTTTATGTGCCCCAAAGGAGCATACTCCCTCTATGCTGAACAGTCACTAGAGGGAAACCCCATCTTTGCTAGACATTGTGCAGATAGTGAGTTAGGTACTCAACAGAGCTGGAACATTTTTGAAATTTTGCTTTTTTACATTTCTTGCTCTATATTATGTAGGTAGATAATCATGAAAGATTGAGATGAAGAATAGGTAAGTTTCTCTCTTTGCTTTGTCAGATTTAGAGTTCATTTCCTTCTGAATTTGACCATTAATTTTGCTTGGAGTGAAAAAATCTTCCAGAGAAGAGCTCTTCTCATTCAGGCTCCTTTCTTGTGGTTCTGGGGTGGTTTGTTTTTTTTTTTCAATTTACCAGACTGGCATTTTTTTATAGAAGTATCACAGGAAAAAACACCTTGTCAGTCTCTGCTGTGGTCTGTGATATAAATAGGTTAGCTGTTAGTGTGCATCTGTTCTCACCCCACCCTTGGCACTTGAAATATTTCTGAATTTATTGATTTATACCTAACACTTGTGCTATAATGTGTAGTTTTTTGTGTTACAATGTGGTGTATTATCCTGTGTTAGCAATAGGAAAAAAACAACAACAACACTGAAATGTTTAAATACCTAGTAAAGGCCTTTCTTCTTCCCTTTAAATAGACATAATAGATCTGAGTGCTACACAGGATAATTTAACACCTTTCATCTGAAGATGAAACACCTTCTGAAGCATTGTTTGTTAGATTGTACTTGTTACCTACATAACTGCCTGACATTTCCTCTAAAATAAGAAATGTGTTTAATTTGCTTTAAGAATGACTTCATTTGGTTTTATATATTGTTTATTAAGTGAACTTGTTTTAAACGTAAAGAAGCATCAGAGCTATCTGTCACATTTACTCTGAGATGTCAGTTTCTGATGTGTCAGCATAGTTAATGTCAGTGGAAAGCCAGCATATCTCCTGAACCATTTAGATGATGCTTTTCAGGGCAGTTGCCATAAATCCATGTAATTTTTCCAGCTTTCACTTCTTCAGTCACTTCTAGTATTCATTATCAGTTCACGTTTAATAGAACTACTTCATTATTGCTTCTGCCTCTGTGCCTGTCCTCTCCCTTCACTTCCACACCAGCTCGTACCAGTCAGGATATGTACACTGCCTGTGCATGATATATATTGTTCCACAAAACACATTGGAAAAATTTCAACTTTTGGCCCTTGGTGTTTAGAGAAAGACATGAATCTTGCAGAGAGGGGGTCACTACAGAGTCCAGAATTGTTTCTGGAGCCAGCTGGTCAGGGTAAAGGCAACTGACCATGTCAAACAGGAGCATACTGTTCTGCTGTACACCTGACTGCAGTATAAGCTGAGGTGTAAGGGTCCTGAGCTTACATTCCTCTAAGTACCTGAAGGCCCTGCAGCATGTTGGTTGAGAAGGAGTCAGCCGAGCAGAGAACATAAAATTTTCTCTTACAAGCTAACTAAAAAGGCATGGATGCATGTGGTGGGTGCTCTGTCAACTGAGGTGTCCCCTGAAGTTCCTCCTTGCATCTGTCCAAATATAAATAACTAAGGCATTGCTACCTATGCCAAAGGTGCAGAAAGAGCTATTAGAAACTCTAGTTCTAGTTTCATTTGAAGTTGAAAAATGAGTGTTGTCAAGAGGTTTGTTTGCTCTCCTAGAACTGGCCATAGTAAAAGACAATTCCATTTCCTCCAAATGCAAAGACTGTGTACAAATTTAGCCTGCAGCAGTTCTTGATTTGTTTCATTATGTCATTTCAGAATGCCTATTTTTTGTTCACTCTCGTAAACTACACAATATATTATTGTTCTCTTCATTTTGATGTGTTTTATCTACTGATAGTGTTGGAGAATGTCAACTGTATTTGTAAAAAATCTCCTTGAGAAGATATCATTATAGTGCTAATAAACCTATCACTGCAATTTCGCCACTAAACACCCTTAATTTTCTTGCTGAAATGTCTTTCTTGAGTCTTTATCATTCGCTCTGAGTACCTGATGTGTTGCCACAGACCGCATACCCTTTCCAATATACCTCTCCTGGTGTCTCTGTGTGTCCTGGTTTCTTTATGGAAACACCTAGGGAAATAATGTAAAAGTTCATACACCTGTAATGTGGCATGTACAGAAAAGATTTGACCCTTCCCTTTTAGCAAGTATTAGCAGAGTCAGAAAAATATTCACAAGGGTTGTCCTGGAGCCAAACGTTTATTGGCAATGTCTAACCTCCATATCAAATCAGTCTGAGATTAATGCACTCTTGGCTGTGCATGGTTTCTGTCAGATCCTCTTTTTGTCTCATCAGACTTCCATGAACCAATTGCAATTTCCTTAAATGGACTAGGTTTACTAAACATACCTTCCACAGCTCTTAAATTTCTGCACCTTCCTACAGATTATCAACAGCACACTGCCTGATATGTCTTATCTAGGCAACATATTTGTTGTTCTAATTTTGAAATTCAAGCAAACAGGTCATCAGGTTTCATAAGACCTGTGTCCCTTGATTGGAAGAACAGGGAGTGCTGAAAGAACTCAAATTCTAGGAGGATTCAAAGGGTGATGATTTAATTCCATCTGAGAATGTGGACATAATTCATGTGAACTGGTTTAACATACATGCTGTGGGAGCTGAATAGTATAACTTGAAAAGTAATAAGCAGCAACAGCAGAAAAGCACTCTGTGTGTGTGTGTGTGTGTGTTCGTGCATGTGTGCACACACACATTTGTGCATGCATTATGTTGTTATAAAATTTTTTCCAGTTCTGTGCATATCTTACCTCACTTAATGAACATGTGCAAGTCTTCAGTTTTGCTTTATGATTCCTACTCTTAGACAGTATATTAGCTATATGAGCAGCTTATACATTTGAGAAATATTTGTATTGCTGGGTACGAAGTGCTAAGAAACATCAGAAGAAAGCTTTTGTTCAGTACAACTTTCCCTTTTTCTTCTTCAGCCTCCAAATGTTGTTTGATCTGAGCCAAGAACTAAACATGCTTTTCTACCTACCTGAAGCCTTTCTACTTCATGTCAAAAGAAACATAGAAGACAGGCAATGTACTAGGTACAGCTAGATAACAGCTGGCTGTACTAGATACAGTGATGTATCTAGTACAGCTACTACATCTTTTGGAAGCAGGGCTGTAATAATGAATCACAGCCAGCTCTGTGATCTCTAGACAAATTGTTAAACTTTTGTCTGAAGCATCACCCCTCTCAGTAGTGTATTTCACTCTACCTTGGTGGCAGCATACATTTGTGTGGGGGTAGTGTGTGTTTTTAAAACATATAAAAAATATGAAGCCTTGGAGGATGACAGTGGCCAAGCTGGTTAATACCACGTGAAGAAGACAGATTTCCTAAAGGTGTTTTCCGGTGTAAAATGCCTCAATCAACTGTTTTTGCCTCAGGCTATATTACTGTCCACTGCTACAGTGAGCTTGCAGATGATCATTGCTTCACACAAACCAGCAATATGGCAACACTGATGGGTCACAACACAGAAATTGTCACCATAACCGTAAGTTAGTAGTTATCTATGGACTGCACTGGAGAAAAAAGATTTGTTGTTACTTCCTTCCTGCCTCACAAAAATCAATTCAAATAGCTGTAGTACACAGTTTCTAAAAGATAAAATGAAGTAGAAGGCCTCTTATATTGAAGGATGCATACTTTGTAGGGAAAAATGTTGAAAATTACACGTGATTTATGTAGCTTTGATATGAATAGCAATATAAATGTCTCATTTTTATATAAAGCCAAGAAATTATCAGTCATTTTAGAGCCAAACAAAAAATAAAAATCTGGCTGATTTTTATAGTGAATATACATATTTATATGCATATGTAATCAAGTATGTATTATGACACTGTATAATATAGGAAGTGCAGAACGGATGTTCCTACAGAAATTGTAGGTCTGTCTTTGTTCTTGTGCCTGACTTTGGGATCTGAATTTCTTAGCAGCAGACTAATAATGATATATAAGAATTATATGCTTTTCAATAATCTTTGAGGTGATGAAAACACATGAAAACACATTTCTACAGAGGTGCACATGTGTATGTACACATACAGACATGCACACAGTCTGTGTGATCAGGTCAGCAAAGGACTTACTAATGCAATGCACGTGCAAGGGAGTAGTAAAAGTTCCTTTAATAACTTGGCATAGATTACTTTTTTTTTATAGTATAAAACAATTTAATTCCCTTGAAGTCAGTGACCACATAATCCGGAAGATTAATCCTATTTTATGTAGAATTATGCTGAAAATGTTCCATGTAAACCACTTCCTGAATGGTATCATTGGTAGCTCTCTCTCATCAGGGCTTGCGGTATTTTCCATAAGGATAGTTTCTGTATCCTGGATGACATATAATTGTAAGAAATTTCATGGTTCCAAACTAAACATGAACAAGAGCCTACAGTCCAGTAAAGAACACAGTAGGAGAAAAAGGTAGAGACAAAAAAGGAATTTTCAAAAAGTGGTATTAAGACACAATGGTGGTGTAAACACCAGGTTGGACTACAGCTTGCAGCCTTCCTATTTAGTTTCATTTTTATTTTTTAATGATGTAATAGGTGTTCGTGGTTTCATACCAGTCGATTTTTTCAGTCCTTTTCATGCAGAAGTTTCTCTTACCCACTGTACTAAGCATGGTTAACTTTACCATGGCCTTCCAAAATTATTTTACATAAGGGGTTTTGTAGAAAAGGTGTTGCTGGAATGAAAAAAAAAAATATCTGTGAACTAAACTGTACTTCATAAATTATAATTTTTAAATCTTTCTGCTCTGGGGGAAAAGTAAACACAAGTTATGCAGAGATGAACTGGAGTATAACAATCGACACAAAAGCTCTAGGGACAGACTATCCCAACAGAGCTTTTGTAGGTCTATACAAATCCTTGCACAGAACAGCTGCTAAGGAGTTTTTACATGACTTCCAAGACACCACCTCCTGTTCTAATCATACCTCACATCCAACTTGAACATCCTCATTTTGACACTCTTCTTATTATTATCTCCATAGATTGAGATAGCAGCTTCTCTCAAGTGGGTGAACTCTGAGCAAAAAGTTTTCTGTTTTTAAAAAAGCAATTAAAAATAATTTTGGATTTTGAGAAGAATGCTTCATTCCTTTGCTGTTGAGATAAAACTTAAATTAAATTAGAAAGTGTTTTCTTGACTGTAATGTCCTAGATAAAGCAGCCCCCTCATGAAAGACAAGAAATAAATTCTTTGTATTACATTTTACTTTTCTACAGATAGAAGAAATCTCTAAAGAATAAAAGTACACGTATGGGAAATCATCTCAGAAAAATGAAGGTTTTTTTAAAGAATCTGTCAAAATATCTACCTTCAAGAAATCACTTTTGCTTTTAAAGCATGTCCACTTCCCAAGAATAAAATTGCTCAAATCTCAATTATCCCTGAGTATCCAAGTTGTAGATCAATTGTGTTGTAAGGAAAGATACTTCAGCTGTATGAGCTAGCTTGATTCTGGAAGAGAATTTGCTGATTTTGTATGGTGCTGTACTGAATTGACTTAGACTTGTGCTAACTCACTTGCTTCTTTCTTTTCTGTTATCTGATTTTAGTTCCTTGGTAAGATAGAAGAACCTAGAACATAAAGAGTGTCTGCAAGTCAGACTAGACCATCCCTTTAGGTTAGCATCTCTTACCCCTGGCTGCAGCTGCTAAGTCTAGTGCTTTTACAGTCTCATGAATCATAAACCCTAGTTATATGAAAGCAATTTCTGTTCAGAGAAGTTGTTAAATTCTCTGTCTTCTCTTAAAGAGACATAAATTCTGTGTGTCTTCCTTATCCCAGTCTTCTTCACTTATTCATCTCCTTAGGGGCAATATATACCCATAATATACCTTCAACAAAATGGCATCAGGAGTGAGAAAGAGTGGAGAGGCAGCTCATTTCGCACTGGTGGACTACAGAGTGCTGAGATTTCTGACACATACTGCATCATCAGAAGATGGGCAGGACCCAGATAACTCAGCTATATAATAATAATTATATATATATATAAAATTATATATATATATAATATATGATTATATATAATAATCAGCTTCCAAAGAGTCCCAAGTCCTGGACAAAGCCCTAAAACTGGACTTGTGTTTAGACGTAAGACCACAAGGGGTAGTTTGAATTTACAAGTTCCATAGTCTACTTTATTATTTTTGGCTGAAACTAACTCATGAAAATCTTGCATACTATTTTTACATCCTATCCTTTCATTTTAAGCTTTGTGACGCTGGTAGCTAAACTATCTATCTATTAGAATTTTTGTTAGTCTTTATGAATCATTCCGTTGTAATTCCAACAGATGATCAAAAACCCAGTGTAGGCTATCTGGACCTGCGTTATGACCACAGTCCATCTCCCATCCTGAACACCGCATGCAACTTTCCCTGCCACTATCTGAAAATCTAATATTCCAGCAAATCCAAAGCAAGGCAACAGCATTGAAGAAAACAATGTAATGGCTGGTGTTCAGCAAGTTTCTCAAAGGATTAAGGATCTTCTTGAAAAAGAGGTTGTTTTGGGACAGGTGTGATAAAGAGATACAGAGTTATTAGCATCATTCAGAAAAAGAACAAGAAATAATGAACTACTGGTTTTTTGCAACACAGAAACTAGAAGCCACCAAACAAAATCATCCAGTAAGAGGAATAAAAGATGAAGACAGTATTCTCATAACACACAATTAAAAGGTGAAACTCATTACTATAGGATATTGTGGATGACAAAAATACATTAGACAAATTAATGGAAGTCTAGCAGACCTTATTTAGCACAAAGATGTGAGTTCATCTAGTTCAGGAAAACCTGAAGCTGCCAGTAGTTGGAAGCTGGTAGGGTAACCCTGAGACAGTGTCCCTGGGTGCTTGCCATGCTCTTACATGCTTTCTGAGAGCGTGCTAAGCCAGTGGTGGATTGCATACTGACCTAGATAAAATTTTTGTAAAATGCAGCATAGCAATTTTGGTGTAAAAGAACACTTATTTTTGTAGTACTACTATTTGGCTAACAAGGAAGAATAAAAAAATCAACTCTAAATAGAAGATGCCTTAGGGAGAAAGCTAAACATAGTTCAGAAAATGATATGCAGTGAGTTTCTCCACATTTTCTCTATCCCCCGTACTGCAGAACTAATCTCCAGTAACAAATATAAGATGAAACAACAGCCTCTGTTTTCAGAAAACATTTTATAGGCTGATGCCACAACGCCATTCAAGTGCATGGCCTTTAGTTTTTCTAATGTTAGCTCATAATTTCAGTAGTAGGAAAAATTAAGAGTAACAGGTGGTTAAGAGTACCTTTCTTCAATGCATGAAAGATGATATCAGTCACTTTATTCATGTATTGAGCGGCTGCTCAGTTATTTTTGAATAGCTGAGATATCTAGAATATCTCCAGATGGGTCCTGTAAGTGGTTTGGGTTATTCTGAAGACAAATACTCAAGCTTTCATGGAAGGTTATTCTTTTTTATCTACTCTTATTCCCATAGAGTCTTCAAAATTCTTGCCCAGAGCATGGTCATTTCCATTTGCAGGTCTCTTCTGCTCCCAGGCTGCAGTGGGACAAGATTTTATTCTGCTTTGCAATAAGATAAGATTTCTGGGCTTCGGCTGATAAAAAACCTAGTGTGGACATTTAAAAATACACACTTTGGTACACGTAGAAGAGAAAATTGTTTTAAACTGATTTGGGGTAACAGATGTTTCACAATAGCTGTGTTTCAGGGTTTCGCTTGAATTCAAGTGTGACTTCATTGCTTTTGTCTAGAAGTGTACATGTGTGAAAATATGATATTACAGAACTTAAATCCTACATCTACAATGACTATGATGTTGGAAGGACAATCTGTTATTGAAACCATAGGAATAAGAATGGAAGGCCCCTACACTGAATCCATTGAAGCAAGGAGGTGAAACAATGAGCTTCTGCCAGTGCTGTTGCCTTACTTCTGATTTATATCACAGGTGCCTAGTCCCGCAGTAGTGTCAAAAAAAGTGTGTCCTTAGCTGACCTAGCTTGATTTTAATATTAAAAATGACACCCACTTGTGCATAATGAGTACGTAAGTGTAAGACCACCTTAATGTAATGAGTTAGGCAATTATGTAGACATGCGTAGAAGTACTTTTGTTATATAAATTGTTTGTAACCAATCATGAATTTTGTTACCACTTTTTCCTTGATCCTGATGTGTATCCAAGACCCTTTTTGTGTTTCAAGTGTAGCTTTGTGGAGTTACCACCTAGCACCCATCTCTGTGCAGACATGAAATAAACAAATATCTTGACTCTGTGTTATTGGCTCTTCGCACACCTGGTGAAGAACCCTGTTTTGGGACAACGACTATAGAGGGCAAGGAGAAAAAAATGTTAGCAGCCTGTTTTCACTGTGTAGTGTACAGCTCACTCCTCAGCGCAAGAAAGCCTTCCTATAAAAATGCTTGTATAGCAAATGAATGCTATAAAATGAAAGATGGGCTATGGGAATTTGTTTCAGTATTAAAGCTGTAAAGCTTTAGTGTCTTCACATAGGTGGTGGATTGCTCTCCCACATGTAGTATTTTGGAGGATTAAAATTATTGAACAAGATAAGTAATCTTGAAAGCAAAATGAATGACTGTGGATGGAAAATAGAATATTTCTTTTAATGAACTCTTCCACTTTTCAATAAAGAAATATGCTGATAGCTCTTCTGGGTGATATATTTCCACACTTTCATTTTATTACTGCTCTTTGCACAAAACAAGGAAGTTCAATAACACTAAGGTTTTAATCTCTGCCTAGTGATTTGGAAACATCACCAGAGGTACCTAAAATGTGGATAATTTTCAGTAAGGTTGATAAAGAGTACAGTGCATTTCTGGAGGCAGAGGCAGAATGCAGAAAACCTTAGACCACCAAGTTAGCTCTGTCTCATGATCTTCTTGCAGAAGCTGATATGAAAGGAGGATTATAGTCTACTTTTACAGCAAATTGCACTTGTAGCTGAAATTAAAGGCATACCTTGTGAAGACTGTGATTCAAATAGTATGCATCATATATGATGCAATATATGTATCTATCTTTATATATCGCTTCCTCAAAATTAGTTATCTGTATGTATGTACACATATCAGTAAAATAGAAACTTAGACCCACCTTCTAAGAGTGTTGTTCCCTTCCTACAGTAAATGCCAGTATATGCATCTTGAAGTGGCCTATTCCAGTCCTTTTCAACGTGTGCTGGCAAACTGGCCTACTTAAATTACTGTGAAGAATTAGTTGAAATTCCTTGGGCAATTGCTTAGTATTTCATATTTGCAGTGCAAATTTTGGTTTGTGAAAGCTAAATGATAATGTTCGGGAGGAGGCTGTGAAGATCTTGTTGACAGGGTGGAGTTCCCACAGAATGGAGGGCCCATCTTCAGAACAGAATTTCAGATACTCTTTCCAGGAAGCCAAGTATGAATCTAGCATATCTCAAGAGACAAAATCTTAAGGTATAGCTAATAAGCTTCGGATACTTTTGACTTTCAGGCACTTGCCTGGATGTAGTCCAGGCCAGAACTGTTTAGATTTTTTTCCTTTCTAAAAGAATGGCTGTAAGTAATTTCAGACATGGATCAAATTCCCACAGGCATGCCTTGCACCATCTGACAGATATAGCAAAGGCCAGAATTTGCATTCTCTGTAGAGTCTGAATTACTCATTTCTCATACCTTGTGGTTGAAGTGTATAGTGCATGTGGGAGACCAGATACTTTACTACTGTCAGGTAAGTAAACACAGAATGAGGATAATAAGCCAAGAAATATGTTTTAAAGGGCTAAATAGCAGATTTTCAAAGTTAGGGTTTTGAATATATATGCATATGGCATTTACAATATTTAACAATTTTGTAATGCTTCATTCATATATACATATGATATATACATATATGTCATATGCATATATGGTCAGAAGTCTAACCTTGAAAACCTGTTTTTTTATATATATATATAAAATATAAAAAAAAATTATCTCTCTATATTTATACTTTTATTTTATATGTGCTTTATATGTATATATTTTAGGTTATCTTACCACCAGTGCTTTGTCCTCTTTATGTGAATCAGCTCACAAGAACCAAAATGATGATATGAATAGCTTCAACATTTACCAAGACCTTCTGTATCTTTTTTACAGCTGAAACTATTCAGAAAAACCTACAGTTACTTTTAGTTGCTTTGAAACGGAAGGTTTTTTTTAGGCTGTATGACTCAATAAGAGGCATTCTTGCCCAGCTTCACATGCAAAAGCAGATATCACTTTTCCACAAAGATTACATCAATGGCTACAATTCCATGGTTTGTTTATATACATGTGAATTTTTACCTTTGAGATATTCAATTGGTGTTTCACATATTTTAGCACCAGAATCAGGAAGATATCTGTATTTAATCTGCTGCAAAATTTTCCATAAAAGTATAATTTCCCTTAGAGCAAAGGATATTTCATATAAATTGCTAGCCAGGAAGTCGAATGTTCATGTATTAGCTCTAACTGACAAAAATCTCCTTTTAAATTGATTAGACTCACCTATTGGCTACAAAAATAACTATTCTTGATCCTGCAATTTCACTGAAAGTATGAGAGTACTTCAGGCAAAGACCTGGATATAGGAACAGCAACAGGATACTGGCTTGTCTGATCCCTTACCAAGTTTAAAGCTTAGCCATAGCTATCTGCTGTAGATCTACAAAGAAAGCATTTGAAATTACAACAAATCTGAATGGATGCGAAATGGGTTGACCCTGAAAATCTCTGCTTAATCTTTCTTGGCTTTCATCAACAAATCAGTTCCTGTTATGCAATAAGCCTTCAGAGTTATCAACTAGGATTTCATCTGGTGACTGCAAACATGCCATATGGGAAAGAACGAGTATTTAGTGTGCAGTTCTTAGGCTGTACTATATCTGTCATGCTTATGGTTTCCTTTTTTATATTGTACTGACATACAGCATGTGTAGTTCTGAGTCTCTGGTTTTTTACAACTTTTTTTTTTTTTTTTTTTTTTGTCTTTTTTGTTTGGTTTTTTTTTGTGTCTGTCCAGCCATTTTCCTGTATTCACTTTCTGGAGAACTTCCTTTACATACTTTTATATTTGCTTTTCTTTTCAATGTTCAGAGCAACCTCACATCTGGTGTAAAAAAAAAAACTAGTACAAAATAAAGCGTGAAAAAGTGAAGAAATAATCTTTAAATTAAAAAAATTACAGACTTGTACTTTCACTGGACTGTCCAATAATTATATAAAATATTATCTAAAATATTTTCCAACAAGTTTATACATATTGATTGTGATGGAAAGTTTGAAGATTTTTTTTTCCTACTTGGTAGACTTGCTATTTTTTCCTTCTGCAAATGTAGCATGTGGATTTGCTTGTTTACATTTTTGGTAATTCTGTATTAGATACTCAGTATAAAATAGCAATTCTGAACTAAATTTTGGGCTGTATAGCTAGGCATATGGATCTTGATTACAGAAATCTACTGCCAGTATGATCCTACCCATTGATTTCGGGGGAATCTGTTCCCTGTTATAGAGCCACTGTTTCTCAACACAAATGCATATAGATGAGCTATGTTTTTTAAATAGAAATACAGTAAGCAAGAAAAGGTTAATAGCACTGTGCTTTCAGTAGGAAAAAAAGGCATTGAGCAAAACGATTATGCAAAATCATTACAAAATTATTAATTCTTACTGGATACCCCCAGGAACAGAGGAATTTGGAAAGAGAAATTTCATAAGGAATCCGTCTTTCTGCTGAGACATTTATACCATATTCACTAGTCATCTTGATCACTTCCCTAAACTCTGACGCTGCTTGTAAGATTTCCGTCAGCCTGGGATAATAGCAACTTGTTCAGTGGTGGTACTGAGATTACCTTCTGTATACAGGTATAACCAGAAGAACAGTGGTGTCTGTGTGGATAGGTATGCAGCTACATCCTTCTGCTGTTGGGACTCTGGGGTCTTGCAAGCTTTCAAACCTTCCTAGATGAAAAAAGTTATCATTGAGCAGCCTTTCCTGATGGTAGATTATGTAGGAACAAATAAGCAAGCTACATGGAAAGCATATTTAAGATTAACCTAGAAAGTAATTTTATTATTTAAATGAAGATTCTAGTCTGAAACAATGGGGTCCAACGTTGTTATGAACTAGCAGTAAGTTGTCAAGGTATTTGCTTGACATACAGTAGAGTGCATGGTGTGCAAGCTAAGGTATAATCTTTTCTCCTTTGCGAGGTGTTGTGTATTTATGCTCTGCCTTCAGCTGCTAGTTGCTAGTTAGAGCTTTTTGCATTTTGAATAGCCTAGATGACAACTACTAGCCATTGCTGTGTCTATTCTGGCCATTGATATGTCCAGAGAAATGTCTGTTCTCTACTGTCAGAAAGCTATTTAATATATTTGCTGAGTATCTTCCATGTTGGCTTAAGTGATATATGTTTATGAAGTAGTATGGAAAATTTTTTTTTTTTTTTTCAAAAATGGTAAAGACTTCAGTGATAAGAATGTCCAGGCATTTCTTGAAAAGAATATTAATTTAACACTAGTTAATTTTCATATTACTGCAAGTTTTCACGAGCCTCCCCTGCATCCAACCTCTGCTATCTACTTGAACTGTCAAGTCACAACAGTGAAAATAACTGCTGGGGTTGCCAGTCATATCTTCTTAACAGGTCTTTCACAATACAGTGAGAAAGACTTTTTAAAGTGGAAGTTTTATTTTGCAATAGTCAGACTATCAACTGTCATTTAAAAATTTAGGTTCTAGATATTAATGGTTGGCAGGAAAGTTGAAAATATGAACTGAGCTCAGATGACAAATTAGAAAAGTTTAAACTCTTTACTAATGGGTTTGTCTGGCAGAACATGTATGTGTCACTAAAATACAATTATATCCTGTAGCATCTGTATGCACATCTCTTTGATCAGTCTATTGTAAATGTTGTATAAACCACAACATTTCCTTGCTTTGCTAACAAAGACTAGCATTATTTTTCAGATAACCACAAATTCTCTCTCTGGGCAGTAATAAGATGTGCCATTTTTCACTGTCTTGTTCAATTTCCTCCGTTTTATTGAAAGACACAGATCCTTCTGATGCTTCTCTGTAAATCACAGTTGTATTGTAGTTAATGTCATCCTCTCTTGCAAGTATGGGATGTGTTAATGGAAGTGTTCCTCAGCTAAATCAATAAAGTCAAAAGAACCTATATGTGGACTATTTTGAGGATTTTCCACATTGCTCTTACTACTTTTGATTTGTATTTCTGGGCAGGATTCATGAGGAAGTCAGATGAGTTTAGGAAAGCAGCCCTGTCCTATATGATTTTTTTCTTTTTTTTAAAAAAAAAAAAAAAAAAGAAAATGCATGTTTATATATCTCACCATAGTCAAACCATGTTCTCATGGTCCTTCTGTATGATGAAAACCAGGGAATGAGTTAAAGATTCGTTTATAACTGTAAATGATTTTCAGTTTTTCATTTAATATCTTTCAAAATGTAGAGATGTGTACATTTTATTAGTTTTGCAGAAAGTGAAATATATTAATCATAACATGTTGCTGGAGAGAATTTTGTATTGCTTAATGTCTTTACAACTTCTCCATATGGATAGTAAAATAATGTGGAAAAGATGCCCTGTTTGCTTGCTTTCAGAAAAAGGTGAGATGCTAAGTTTTTCTACACACCTAATAAACTGCAATTCTTCAGTTAAATCCCATCTGATGGTTGCAAAAATCTGTGTGATCTCTTAGGTGTACAGCCAAAGGTATCTTTGTTTCTTTCTGTCTTTCCAATTAGAAATGCTTTCAGGTTCCGTTCTGATTCATGTCAGGAAAATGGTTGTAACATTTTATAAGAAAATATTCCAAACAAATGCACAACTCTGAAGGGTCTTGGTTGGTTGTGCCTGCATGTGAATGAATTTCTATTTAACACAAAATTGTCTAGAATTGGTTTGTATCTGAACTGCAGTCTTCATTGTTGATTCTCTCAAGTCAACATAAGCTGACACAAAAGGGCCATAAAAAAACCATTAAGACTTCACATAAATAGGTAGCAAGCCAGGTCCTCAAGACTGCTATTTACAGAGGTCTTAATTGTGAGATTTTTTTCCAGAGCAGATTCCTTGTAAAATAAAAGTAATTTTTTTCAGACTTTCATCACTGCTCTGAATTTCCATAGCAGCTGACATATGAGACAGCAGCATGACCAGTAAAATGTGACCCTATTCTTGCAAGCCCTTCTATGTGCATTAATACTGACATAAGATGCTATTACTGTTCTAAGGGTGGCAAATGATCAAAAGACTGCATCAGCAAAAACAACTTTCACTGCTTTTCATCTCAGCAAGTGAAATAACTTTCAAGAAAAAACTGTTTTGAGAACAGCGGAGATTTTACTCCAGTTTTCTCAACTTCTCTCACTTCCCCAAATGTAGGGCCTCTTCAGTCGTTCTTTAACAAGTACTAAAAAAAAGGGCTATTCCCAAAGCCTTGGGCAAAGGGCTTCTGTTGTCAGAGGGACTGCAATTTGAGATGTCTGTTTCCGGATGCCAGGGGCCTTTTGGCATGTTGATGCATCTAGGAGCCAGCCCTTGGAAATAAAAACTTCTGATGGATCAAGCTTTTTTCTTGGGGAATATCTCAGAATTTAAGGAAGAGAGAAAGAAAGGAAATTTTGTCTCCAGTATTTATTAAAAATCTAATGCCTAATATTGCATATGTAATTTCTCTGGTATTGCCCACTTTTCTTCATGATCTTTGAAGACTAAAATCTGCATTTAATTCTTAACGTAATTTTTAAAGAACACAATATACTTTTTTGGTTATTCTAGGTATTGTGGCTTAGACTTTCAGGGCAGTATTAATAATGGAAAGAACCCATATTTAAGAATCTGGGTAGATGGTACAAAGTCTAGGGATATGACAAGCGTACTCCAGATTAATAGTGCATGTGTACTGTGGGAGAGAAATTTAAAGATCTCAAGTGGACAGCAGTTCAGAACTGCTAAGCTTTCAGCAAGACACTAGCATGTGAAATTAAATGCCTTTGTGGGAGCTCTGTATTTTTTATGTATGTACTGACTGAGCTGTATAGCACTGAGCTGATTTAGAAGACCACTGATTTTTAATCCTTTGTGCTTTAACCACAACATCTGTAAGACCTTTTTCCTTTATTTTTTTAATGTTCAAACAAACAAAAAGTTCTGTACTACAGTTAAAAAAAAAAAAAAAAAGTTGGTCCTAGGCAGCAGAAATAGTACAGGTTTACTTGTAGTTATTCCTTGAGAACAAATAAAGATGATCACCTAAAAAGATACAATATAGTGTGTTTGTGATAATAAACTGTTGTGAGAACTGTGAGTAAATTCGGTTTGTGAGAAAGGAACATTGCATCTTGTTCACGTGCAGAAAGCCCAAGGAAAAGTGCATCTGTTGATTGAGTAAGAATGTCTGGTGCAAAATGGAACACAGATTAGCTGAACTACTGCCTGGGGGTATGGAACAACCTAGTCGCCTGCCTGTGGTTATACTACAGCAGCTGAAGGCAGCGCTGTGGTACCTTCCGTTATATCCCTCCAAGTAAAATTCAGGCTTGGAAGAGACCCCAAAAATGCAGACTTCCTTATCACAGGAGTATTCTACATGAGTACTTGAAACATAGGATGTCCAAAGGCAGCAATGGTTAACCTCCACACAAACCCATAAGATTTTCCCTGCGAAATCTCATTCTGGAATGGTGCAGCAAGCAGTGGCCTCTGTGAACTGTTTTGCTGGGTTTGGGGTAAGTAAGTGCAAATTCCCTGTGAGGTCGAGATGAGAGTTCTTCAGTAGACTTTGGCTGGATAAAGGAAGAACTGGTTGAATGGACTGATTAGCTGTAAACTGAGAAACAAATGAATTAAAAACTTCCTAGCCAAGCTTACAAATGCCTGGCTTCTTACTCCAGAGTAAGCACTGCTCAGGCCTGCAGGATATATCGGGTAGTATGAACAGGTACAAATTGCTATGGGCCAGAACTGGACCAACATAGTTACAATAATTTTAGCATGCACACCCATGAATTGATAATGCAACGACCTTTAAGCCTTGAAAGCTTGAGCTCAGAACCAACCCTAAGCTGGCTGGAACACACTGTGCATGTCACTGTCTGAACGTGCAGCTGCGGACGGCTTCCCACATCACCTTCCATGAGTAGAAAGCAGATTTGTGCATGATTTCCAAGTATCTGCCCTGCTTGTTCTTCCTGCTCAATGACCTTTTATATCCTGAGCTCTTCCCATCATTCCCATGACCAGCAGCCTGATCCTGGGATATCAATCGGAGCTCAGCCTCTCTGGTATCGTAAGGTCATTCTACCTTATTTGGTTTGGAAGAAAAAACGAGCTCCTGGCTTCTGTATTCAACGACCTCAGAGATACCAACCCATGCCTACAGTACCAGCCAGTACGTTGTTTCCCCACACACAGACATACTGAGCCAAAGATATTCTTCTCCATCTGGTAATTGCCAGCTGCATCTCTAATGGGTGAAGAAGCCAGAGCCAGGAGAACATGAAGTTCTAGCAGAAAAGGTCATGGAGCACAAGATTTTGTGCAGTTGTTGGACCTCAGACAGAACAGTCATGAAAGAAAGCCTGTTGAGAGCACAGACCTAATCCACACTACTATTTAAGCATTCTGTTAATACTCTTTTACCCAGCTATTCATCTCTTGCTCTTCCTTTCTACCCTCCCAGTGTCTGATGATTTGCTTATGGTAAGCGTTAGTGCAGCCTGTGTTACCATCCGGAGGCTTCACTACCCCTGCTGCAAAGGAGCTCAGAAAGGCAACTTAACACAGAATCAAGGCTTATTACAGTTGCTGAAAATAATTTCATTGATCAACATAATAACTTAATAGAGTTATATTGGTAAAGCATAATAGTAAGTGAAAATTAAAATACCAACCTCCTAAAATACTTCAGAATCTCTCAAGACTCCCCTCCACTGTTCATACCTTATAGATGTGCTGGGATAGGAAAGTTCAGAGAGTTTATTTGGAAGTCTATTTCAGAATCAGGAGAGATGTTTCTGAACCCTTATCAGTAGCAACAGAAAATACCAATATTTGAAGGCAAATGACTTTATAATGAACCTGAAGCCAACTTCTGAGCACCTGACACTTGCAACCATTGTTTGAGTTACAATAGCAGTAAAGCAGCCCATAATTTAATGCTAAGGGATTCCAAATGAAAGTGATCCTGACTGAATCTTGAGAGATTAACTGACAGCTTGAATGAGAAAAGATGGCATTTGCAGTCTACAAAAGCTTAAGATGAAAAAAATGTAGTATGATAGCATTTCAGAATACAAAAATGTTGCTATGGCAACTGTGTCCTCTCCATGGGCCCTTCTTTCTAAGAATGCTGTATGTAGGTTCATGCTACAAAATTGTGTATGATATAGAGAGCGGAGAGAAATTTTAATCATGATTCACAAGAAAACTTGCTGCAAAAACAATCTTTTGTACAAAGATGTGGGTGGTTTTAAATGGTTGCTTATGCTTCTCATGAAACAGATGTCAGAAAAGATTTCTCCACAAGCTCTTCAAGTACCGGTTTAACCATAAATTATTTTCTTTTGTTCTGAAATACTTTTCTTGAAGTATTAAAAATAAATCCTTTGTCTTGGTTCCACACGGGACTGCTACTGGCTGTAAACAAACTAGGAGGTGACTTGTTATTTTCTGAATGGTATGGCAGCATATGAGTTGATAGGGAATATGAGACAAGAAAAAACTCTGTTTCAAAACCACATCTTTGAAGTGTGCTTTTCATATCACCTTGGACTACAAGGTGCAAATCTTGAAACACGCAACTGGTGGAAACTTTTAATGACATGGAGAGAAACAGCACTAAGCTAAACAGTCTGAGGCAATACAGACTTGTGCCAGCATTTCTGTGTCAGTATGGGTACATATCTGTTTGCAAACATGGAGAACTTAATAGGATGCCAGGGATTCAGAATCCTGTGACAATATAGTCAAATGGCAGAGATACACACACACACACACACACACACACACACAAGAAACTAAATTAAATTAAATTAATTCAAATGTAGCACTTTGCCCTAGATTTCGATTTTTAAAAACAGCATGCTTATTCTAAGTCCCATTTTAGAGACAGAATTCCCTAACTTGGTTCACTGATGAACTCATTACCAAATTTTAGAAATGAAATTGTATTTTTCTGCTCCTTCATCACGTTAACACATGCCTAGCCATGCAACATCACATCTGTTCAGTATTCTTCCCCAAACAGATGCCAATGCTAGATATTCTAGGAGAGAAGGTGCAATATTCCATTATTTAGATATGAGACAATCTGCATGTTTATTCAGCCTTATGTCTCAAATTTATCTTTATAACTTACTTAATGCATTATGAATCATGTGGTTTATTTTTGTTTCAAACTTTTGCCCTAGGTCTGGATAGTCTTTCTAGCAGTGGAAATATTCTGTCCCTCTTTAAACCTTCCAGGGTTCTTGATCTCTAGGTCTTTCTGTGATGTATGGGAATACACAAGCAGAAAAAGGAAGCACTAAGACATCAAGGAACAGTGATCCATTTTGATGTGTCCTTTGATAATAATTGGGTGATCCATCCTAGAGGCACCACTGGCCTGAGATCAGAATGCTTGCATGCTGACTCATTAAACCTGTGTTTTCTCTCAGCCTTTGTGGCAAGGAGGATGGACTGACCTTTGCCTGAGCAATGTGATGAGTATTGTGTGGCATTGTTATCAATTAATATGTATAATATGATTGAAATAACCAGGGAGCTGCTAAAGTCCTGTGTACAGCCCCCATCAGTTAATATTTAAGATAGGGAAACAATAAATAGACATGATTTAGGGTTTAGGAACTAACTATTAGACAATGGGGCTTTATGTTTATGTCAGAAAAAGCAATGGATTGTATTCTGGTCAATAAACCTTGAAGAACTGCTTGGAACTGCCAAGATTAGGGAAGAAATAGGCAAAAGGTAATTCCTACAGGGAAAGATCATGACCACTGACCCATTGACCACCTACTCAAATGGTACCACCTACCCAAAAGAAGACAATGAAGGAAGAAGACAGAGTCTGCGCACTAACTTACATGATGGGTGAAGAAGAAAGAACCAATCGTTAAGGAAAGTAACAACAAATATGTATTAGTTAAGTGTATAAATATGAGGATTTTTGAGACAAGGTTCTTGAGACAGACACATGTGCATCAATGAAATTAATTTGAAAATACCTTGATTCTGTGTGTTATTGGCTTGCACACCAGATAAATGAACCTCATTTGTGGGCCAACAGCATTGTAGAATTTGCAGTGTATGAACTCCAAAGTGCATGAAAAGGATAAGAAATAATGTAGTCAAATGTGTATATATATATGTGTGTATATGTATATATATTTATACGTATATCCATGTGTATATATATTTTTCTATACATGTATGTTAGGTTATGTGACCTATGAGGTCTGAACACCCACCAAGGAGCACAGACAGACAATGGTGGTGGTGGGCACTGAAACAATACCCTTCTAGGCTACTCCCAGGCCCATCCCAGGAGCCACCAGCCCTTTACAAGCCCATCCGCACAAGCACAGAGGAGCATTGGGCCACAACAAGGTGGGAACCCAGATTACTGACCCCCACCTTCTGTGGGCACCTCCAAGGGCTGTCCCAGGAGAGCCTCAGCACCCCCACCCAGCATGAAACCCACCACCACCTGTCACTGGGAGTAGCCCCCAGATATTGTTTCAGAGTGAAGGGTGGGTTGCTGCCCAGGGGTGGGGGACACACTGTGGGATGCAGAGGAAGAGCATTTTGGGATTGTATAGGATTTATTATGGGATGTTTAGGGAAGGAGAGGGGAGCAGGATGAGGCCCCTGGTTCTGACTCTGTCTGTGCGAGCGCTCCGGGTGTCCGTCTGATCTGTGTGTCCGGACACGTGTATAGGTACCTATGTGGTATGTAACGTGTGCTCTGCGTGCTTCTGCCTGCTGGGAACGCACCTCCAGCCTCGCTGCTGGTTGGTCCCGGGGACGTGGAGCTGAGCAGCCTCGCCTCTCCCAGGCTTTTGGATTCGGCAGGATATAATTTTTCTCTAACAGTACATATACAAAATTTGTAAATACACACATACATGCAGGGTAACCCGGTATAAGGATGCGTTAAAGCTAATTGCAGTACAGGGAGCAGTTAGTGCTAGATTACACAGTGTGCTCTCACCTGCACCACAAAGGCTGGGTTGTAACACCTGATCATCCTATGTCTCTGAAAGGTATTATTTCACTAGTAGCGGAGATACTGCTTCAGTCTGTATTAGTAAAATGCTTCTTGGTCTTTAGATGATTTCTCAGAGAAGTTCACACACACATCCTTCAGAATGAGGAAAACACTGCCAGACCATCAAACTGCTCACAACATTTAATGTGAAGGAAAAGCAGGCAGTGGGATGCTGGCTACATGGGTCAGAGGTGTTAAGGAGAGAGTCCTCCAACTCCAGTGATTTCTTTTCAGTAGAAATATCAGTCATTTGAAACAAATAATCATCAATGATTTTATGCTCATATTGATTTTATTTATTTTGTGCTGATCTTTCAATTTTGTTGTCAAATGAAAACAGATTTTTTTCAGGCATGCTGTTTTGGCTGTGTGTGTTAATTTTAGAACTATTTTCAAAATGTTTAAAAAAATGTTTTGAGACACTGGAGAAAGAAGGATTTCAACATTTCCAAAAGTAGTGAACATTTTCAAATAAATAGTTCTGGCATAGCTGGATTTTTAATTGGCAGTCATTTCTGTTTGGTTATATTGAACTTGTTTTAAATTTGGAGGCAGTGGGGCATTTTCATATTCAGAATGAGAGCGTCAGATAAGCAAGCAAGCTTCGTGGAGGAACTGAATTACATGAAGGCGACAGTAGGCAGAAGAGAAGAACATGGGTCTGGTCTAATCGCACGGGATACAACAGGCAGATTAAATGGAAGTGTGGAGAGGAATGACTTGGGAAGTTGAAGCAACAATAAACCAAGATGTGTAGGGTAGTCATGTATAATTTGCTTAATTAAGCTGTGGTTGGAATGATGTGAAAGCCTTACAAAGAGGGGTGAGAGGGGAAAGAAGGGCAAATGGAGGAGCAGGAGAGTAAATGAGCATATCTGAGAAAATAAGGGCATAAGTACTGTTGCTGGTCAATCATGAAGAACCCGTCAAGGTAAAGACAAATGGTATCTGTGGAAGGATGGAAGAAAGATGCTTTGTAATGCATAGCTGTCTCAGATGGACAACATCATGAATATTGCAGATTTGGACCCCCCAAATGTTATGGAATAAAATGATGGGAGCTGTACAGCAGAGACTATGTTAAGCTAACGAGTAGGTGCAGCTGGGTTCAGCTGGGGTAGAGTTAATTTTTACAGGAACCTGGGAGGTGGGGGGCCATAGCCGGGGCAGCTGACCTGAACTAGCCAAGGAGCTATTCCATACCATGTGACATCATGCCCAGTATATAAATGGGGAGTGGTCCGGGGGGAGGGCTCTCCTGCTCTTTCTCTCTCGACTTTCGGTGGGGGAAGTGGCGGAGCGTCGGGTCCCGGGTGGTGAGCAGTTGCACTGTGCATCACTCCTTTTGTATACTCTTTCATTAGTACCGTCGTTGTTGTAACTTTTTTTTGCGTTGTCCCAGTAAACTGCCCTTATCTCAACCCTCGAGGTTCCAGTTTTTTTCTTTTCTCTCCTCCGATTCTCCTCCCTGTCCCACCGGAGGGGGGCGGGAGGAGTGAGCGAGCGGCTGCGTGGTCCTTTGTTACCGGCTGGGCTGAAACCACGACAGCAAGTAAAGGGATAAAGGGTGGGAGAGGCAACAGCTACACCTCTGTAGTCACCAGGAGACTAACCACAGCGCCAGCCTGGTCGACCTGCTGCACCTTCACCTGCAGCTCATGCAGTCTGAGGAGACAGTGGTGTGGAGGCAGTATGTGAAAATAGGGCACTATGTTTAGCAGTGGCTGCAGAATGTATGCTTCCACTGTGACTGTTTTTCACCCATATTTAAAAGTTCTGCAGGAAACTGTACAATTTGGAATAACCTTAAGGGGAAAAAAATCCACACTCTTTGCACTGAAAGTAGGCTTTTTGACTTGTTTCATCTTGGCTTTTTTTTTTCAACCTAGAAGAGTCCTTTTATAAATATATTTATGCTGTCTATGAGCAAATTATCACAATAATACAGCAGATAAGAAAATGACATGTCACTATATCTTTTTGTATGTGAAAAGAAATAGTTTAAGCTCCACTGAAACAGAAGTTATATATATATACATGAATATTTTGACGGCAGCAAAGAGTGAATGAAAAGATATACTTTTATAGTTAAACACGCACATACTGATGGGTTTTCATGAAACCGAGTACACTAATCTGGTGATAGTGCGGATTACATTTCAGTAAATATCTCAACCACTAGTAACCTCTAGGGATAAAAGTATTCTGGAATTCAGTTAAGAATAAATATTTATCCTAGTGTTTGCGTTTCATCTTTTGCATGCACTCAGTTTCTGTAACAAATGTCTCTTAACTGTAGTCCATTATTAACTTTGCACTATGTTAACTTAATTTGTATGGTTTGTAATCTTTATTTCCATTGACAATTTGTGGAACAAGTCCAGGTTTTTTCTGTGTTAAGTAGCTTTTGAGTTGGTCGAGCCTCAAAGCAGAGTAACAAAAATGGACTGTAAAAGTCTTTAGTCCATACACCCAAATAATACTTAGACTGCTTATAGAAACACTATTATAATGTGAAATTAATAGCAAGGAGAACTATCCCAGTAACGAAAGTTAGCAGTAGTAGTAGTACTAGTAGTAGTAGAAAGTAGTAGTAACAAAAATAAATTTTAATTTGTGATAACTGTTTTGTGATTCAGAGAGTCCATTAGCAGATATATTGTAATAATAGAACAACAATCTTTAAAAAAAAAAATCTGATTTGTCTTGCAATGGTTTGTATTGTAAATCAGACACTTCCTTGTATGCTCTCTCTTGCATAGTGTTGACTATATTTGGGTTTTATTTTTACTTGGCCTGCATTATAGTCTCATAGCCAAAACTGGATTCTGACTTTCTTAAGTTTGAATGTTTTCCTATCTGAATTTGGTGTGAAATTGGGAACTGGCTATAAAATTAAGAACAATATAGGATTTTAGACTCTTTTTGCTTTTTACCTTCATTGTCTCTAAACTCCATATTGAAAGCATTTATAGGGTTTTTTGAATGGGTTCTCTTTGGGAAAAAATTTGGGTTTAGGTTTCAATTTTGTGATTGGCTGAAGCCACATCTGAAGAGGTGCCTCTCTGTGCAGAAAAGAGTACGGTGCGTAGAACCCATATATATTTTCAGCCTGGTTTGTGCTTCTGTGATGATTTTCTTCAGCAAAATATTTAGCAGGTCCACAGGATCATCTATGAGCTTGAAAATATTCACAGGCAAGTCTTTCTACAGTCCACATCAGTTTGTAGCAAAAGTATTTTGAGTTGTAAGAGTCTTGTTCTTATGACTCCTTCATTCATTCAAAACCCTTGTACCTTGTAGAGGTAATTAGAATTTGGGTGTTTTTTTACCCTAGCCAGAGTTTGATGTGTCTTAGAAAGACAAACATGTTGCACTGCATGTAGATACGCTTTTTAGTTTCTCCGAAAAGGAAAAAAAAAGCCATCAGAGTTCCTCTGTGAATGTCTGCTGAATGACTTGGGAAAGGACAACAGAACAACAAAACCTAGTGTGGTGCAAGCAATCCAGGGGGAAGTCTCTGGGGCTTGCTTCTTCCCCCCACTCCACTGAGGTGGAGCACAGCCATCAGTGGGGAGGGTGGGGAGTAGCATGGAGTCAGACATACCCTGAGTTATTTCTGTAGATGTGAAGAACAGCATGGACTAGAACATAAATTCAGAGCTAAAATTTCTCTAGTGATAACGACTTGCAGGAAAGCAGCTATGGGAGAACAGTAATAAATTGAAGACCTAAAAGGGAGAGAAATCATCTGTATGTAAGTAACTGGATATGTGTTTTCCAGATAAGGCCTAGTCTGAATGACCATGGGCTGTTTCAGAAGATAAAGGGAAGCTAGCAAACTGAAAGCCTTGGCTGATTCGCTGGAAAAGCGATTGCATCCTCTGCATTGGTTTATGAATGCAATGAGAGTAAAAAAGAGGGTGATAGTGAGAGGTGAATACATAAAGGTGAATACATAGAATCATTGTCTCATACATTAGAACATCGCTTACCATCAGAGATGATGGCTTAGTAGTCAGGTAGCTCATTTGGGATGCCTAGCATCAGCATGGCAGAAACAAGTCAGAAGCACAGGCTTAATTAATGGCTGAAGGAAACCAGGTGTGGGTTAGACTACAGATTTAGGTAACAGTTTTGTGGATTACCTATCATGAAAAGGTAAACAGGGAGCAATTAATAACTGCAAGACAAGTGGGAGTTATTTCAGTACAGCATTCAAAGTAGTGCCCTTGAACATTCCTTTTCAGAGTCACAGACAGAAATTTCATTGTACAGCCGCAGCTAACCTGGAAAAAGAGATCATTACTGAAAGCACCAGTGTAAAGCATCTGGCAAACTTAGACTTTGGCCTGATGGATTTCTGGATACTGCTGGCTTTATATAATTTCATCACATACTTTTAAAATCTCAAAATACATTGATGTTTTAACACTGCCTTTTTAAACTATCCTCCTAAAAAGCATGTGAAAATAGAAATCCTTGTCAAACTACTGTAAATCCATGTCATTGGTGTTTGACTGATTGAACTTGGAAACAATTCTGGAGGTGAATTTGTGAAGAAGAGATCCCTGGACCAGACATGTCAATGTGTTCTGTCATGAATTAGGCTCACAGGCCAAACTACATTTATTGCACAAGTGTTGACTGGAGTATGCATGCTGGAGTAGGTGGAATGACATTGTCACTTGCAGAAGGAGAACTAGATTTTTATATGCACATAGACTCTCTACCAGGACTTCTGCAGCGTTGCTTGGCCTTTTTGGGTGACGTGGAACCTGCTGTGCATTTTCAGCTGCCTGTACCTGCACATGAAGTTTCATTGTTAAGGTACTGTGAGAGCTGTGGCAGTCAGTCAAAGGCATGAAAGCTAATTATTATGCCCAGCTATAAAGGTTGTGTACATTTACTCCTACATAACTGTTAATGTGGCATAGGATATTCTTATCCTGGCAGCAATGGACTTGCCTAGGTATGCGTGTAGGATGAGCCCCTCTTACGGTTAACATTTTCTGCACCCACTGACTCTGGCTGGGCCCATTTAATAGCTTTCATTACTATATATACATGCAATCCACGAAGTTGCTGAGAGCTGAGGGTAATACCTTATAACTACACCCCTTCTTAAACCATAAAAGGCTACAGACCATAAATGCCTTTGGCTAGCTTATTTCAGGAAATGTGCAGGTTTCTTGTACCTCTCTGGGGAGGAGAGAGGTGAGGAAGCAACAGAAGAAACTCCTGAAGACATTTGCTCTACGGTTTGCAGCGCTTTGTGGGCAAGGCTGGATTTTCTTCCAGAATCCATGTCCCTTCCTGCTCATTGGCAAGAGGCTCACCAACACACAGTGCAGCTGCACCACCCAGCACAACACTGTTTTCCCAAACTACAGAAACAAAGCTTTTGCTGCAATTCAAGCCTAAGGAAAACAAAACTAAACATGGAAGAGAACCAAGAGAAATGCACCTTTTTGTTGTTAATTACTCAAGAAAATACCTTTTAAAATACTCGTTACGTAAAAATTCTCAAGTATTAACAGTAGATTACTTAATTATTTTATTCTAACAGGCTCATTAACAAAAGACATTGCATTCTGTAGACTCGCCACAGAACAGCTAACTCTTGCTAGATCATTGGCTTGGAGCCTTTTTTTTGTGTATCCATTTCAAAATAGAAGCATGTGTATATATGGATGAGTAAATACATATGCTTTCTTTTTTTTTTTTCTGTTTTCCAAAGTGTAAAATTAACTACTCTTACTTTTCTAACTTGCCGACTTACATACCATTTCTCCAGTCCTATGATTGCCTGGTTGATGTTCTCTAGCTTACCCCCCGAGATTTACTCTATTAAACACAGCCTTCAGGTAAATTGGAATGTCATTATGGCTCCTTAAATGGTGATTCTTTAGTGTCTTTAATTGACAAAGATTGCTTGTTAAGCCATATTGTTCTTATGACCTCAAAATAACTGTCAAGAAAGTAAAAAATACTGGAGAACAAGTTGTGCAGGCTACGAGGCTGACAAAGGTCACTACTTATGACTTAAATATATGAAATACTGACGGATAGCATTTATCTGGTATCTGATGGGAAGGCACTGTTCTTAAGGAGTGTATTCATCCTGATTGGAGTATTAAGGCTGGAGAGTGAAACAATAAAAGCCTCTGGAATAGAAAAGTTTTTGGAATGTGTTAGATAATTGCTGGACAAATGTCAGTATGGGAATTGAAATGTTAATTCAGTTTATTCCATTAACATAACCTATTGCAAATTCCAAGGGACAATTGGGACTGAGTTACACCAGGTTCTTTTGAAAGCACATCAGAAGATAAATGCTGCTAATGTGGTGGCTTATGAATATCATACCTTACTATCCTGAGGGCAGTTTGAGACAGGTGGGCTTAATTTACGATGGGATTGGTGCTCAGTGAGTTACCCCAGCTCAGCTGAAAGAAAAGTAAGTTCCCATTGACATACATTTTTATGACTCAGCCCACAACCACATGCTTATTTCTACCCTCACTAACTAGAGCACCTGTTTACAGTGATCAGCATTTAACTAGTGTGGACCCTAAAGTGAACAGTCCCTTAATATTTCCTGATCCACCTAGAGACTGGAAGTCTTTTCCTTTTTTTTTTTAGCTTACATTTAGCCTTTTCTAAAATAAGATAATTCAAGTTATTCATGGATTGTTTGAATCTGCAGGTGATTTAGTCTTTACATATCTCTAAAAATGCCTTTCCCAGAACACTTTCTCTCTCAGTAGTCTAATATTTAAACTTTAATTGAAACTAATCTTCTGATTAATTACATTCTTTTTTTTTACTTGCTTAGGCTCTTCTGCAATTTTAGCTCTTATCATGATTCATTGCACTTCTCCCTCTTTTTCCTAGCCTTCTGTATTTCCTCTGTTAGAAGGTCACTGTCTGTGGGGATTGTCGAGACAAAATAAATTTTATAGGTGTGTTTTTTAAAGAGGTGGATGTAACTAGACCACCCAGGCTCTCAGTGGGTAAGACTGCACTGCTCCAAACTGCATTTGGAGTGGTGCACAGAAGGAAGGACACAACCATGCCATCTTTGCCAGCAATGATACTCATGCCATTTCTTGGTCCTAGATGGGTGCTGTGGACATGCAGAGCACTAAGAGCATCCACACTGCATGTGGCATGTTCTCATTAGTGTCCTGGGTGCACAGCTCCAGCCTGCTTCCACTGAGAGCAAAACCTCTTGGGGCTCACCGCTGGAGCACTCCAGGGCATCCCATAAGACTTCAAGTACAGACATAAGGAAAATTCACACCAAAAAGAACAGCCCCTCTTGTACACTCACTTGGTAATATAGATAGACCCAGCTGGGTATCTAAGACTAGAGCCACAGAAGAATTTAGGTACCTAAACATAACAGGGGTGAATTTTAGGAGTTATTTTCAGGATTAATGAAGATATGCAAATCATACCCTGACACTGACTGCGAATGGTTGAAGACTGGGAGAGTACACAGAGAAGCATTGTCTCTGCTGGCTCAGCTCTTCTCTTTCCTAGGCATCTGTATTTGGCTGATGCTGGGGTTTGGATCTTAGCCATCAGATGCATCAACCTTTGGGCTGACCCAGCATGGCTGCAGCTCTGTTTCGATGAATACTTTCATCTGCATTCAGAAGCATGGTTGCTAGAGGAAGAGATAAGCTAGAAAGGAAAGGGTTGCGTTGGTTTTTTTTTTTCACATATAATTAATTAAATATAGTCTGACTGTTTATTTATTGTAAATAATACGTAGACCTGAAAGCAGGATTCAAAACCCAGGACTTTTATTCCCAGCTGAGTACCCCAAATGACAGATTTCAGTATTGCTCATTCTTGCTTATTTTTCTTTTGGACTCATGAATTTAACTTCTGTCTTGTGCTATGCCACAGATTCAACAGGAAGGGGTGGGGATCCCTGTGGGTTTTGACTGTCCCAAACCCTGGAAGTCACAGTGTTGTAGAGAGGGTGCGATATACATTTAAAACCCCTCAAACTAAGGAGGCCAAGAACAATTTCTGTCTTCTAGCTGATTGCTTTTACAATTAGTTTGTTGGGAAAGAGACATGTACTATCACCAGCAGTTGTTTTTTTCAAAGGCCTAAGCATCATTCTGTCTTTTAAAAGATTCCTTTGCTAACATTTAAAAAAAACAACAACACTCCCCCACACCCTTCACCTGTTTTGTTAATCCTAAATGATTGATGTGCAGTGGATGGAGATGCCTTTGTACAAGCCTGATTCAGATGACTACACTCTGGAAAGGATTAGCAGTTCAGCTCTAAATTATAATTTTATTGTTTCCTTGAAAACAAGCATAGTGAGGCTTTGTGGGCCAGAGAGGGACTAATATGATTGTGATTTCAGTCCTTCATAATAGCCATAGCTCTGTACAACTTGGGGCATGAAGAGCAGGCAGCCTTGTATTTTCTTTGGTATTTTGTATTTGCAAAACTGCAAAAGTGATCTTAGAAAACTGCTCAGTCCTAGGGAAGTGAAAAATAGTCAAACAGATGCCTATGTTAAATAGCGCTACTCTTTTGGAATACCATGATTTTTTATTTAAAACATGCATTATTTGGGGGAAGGAAGGGATGGGTGGATGACTGAGGAGCTGTAACGGATAGAAGAGCTGTGGAAGGCTTTGGAAGAGATATCAGATACAAGCAACTGTTTTGAGGGAATGGAGATTACTGACTGAAACTGCTACTGATTTACCTGCAATACTGGAGAAATGCATATTGTTCTAAACTGCTGAATCTAAAACTGCTGCAGTCTTTTTTTAATGTTTTGCCATGCTGCCCACTGAATTAGTAGGAGGACATGTTAATAATCTACCATCTACAGCTCTAATAAGCCACATCTAGGGGTTTGATTCTGTTTTACTTCACAAGCAGAATAACCTCAATTATCTTGGAAGTTGTGCTGTAGCAAACTTTCTGAGCCCTGCAGGCACTTCCCACTTTTTTTTAGTCCATTTGACATTATATGTATTCTGGGCTTCCGATGTTAAGCCTCTCAAAGATAACAAGTACAATGTAAAAAAGGTGTAGATTCTTAACTTCTGGAGTCTGATCAGAACAGATCTACACAGCCAGAAATTCATCAGTTTATTAACGAATTACTAAAAAACACCACCAGAAAAACACCATTTGTTTTTTCCTTTCCTCCTATAACAGCTCATAAAACCTAATCTGAGCTCAGAATTTGACAGACAGAATCACTTTTACATTTGTCCAAAATCTTTATTAGTGTTTTGGATGTGCACCCAGAAGTTCCTCTTCCAGTTTTGCCTGAATATAGAGAATTTATGCTTGCTTTTCCTCATGTGTACACTTTGTCCAGCTGAAGTCAACCGTCTTAAAATAATGTTTTAAATATCAGTGTAAGGGCATGATCCAATAATCTTTGAAGCTGGTAGAAGTTTTCTCACATGTTGGGTGATCTCTGGGTTGTGACCAAAGTGAGAAGTGCCCTCTCTGTTGCTCTAATCAGCTTTCTGCAGGATCTGGGTGCTGGAGCATTCAGAGCCCAGCTTAACATTAGGGACTTCGCGAGAGAAAGAAAGGAAGAAAAAGCTTGACACTTCATGCCCTGGATCATATGTATTCCCACCCTGTGTCAGACATTGTGAATGTTTTCTAGACTTTGAAAGTTTTGGCAAAAAAATATAAATTATCAAGGAGTCACGACTACAGTCAGCGTGTTTGGAGAACTGTGTTTGCAATTGATATTAGCCTTTGATACCAGCACCGCTGTACACCTCACAACGCTCTCAACCACAAACCCATGCTCACACGCACAATTACTGCATGACAGGTAGGCTTATATTACTAGTCCCATTTTCGGATTTTTCTTCTTGCTTCCAGAAAGGAGAAACCAAAAGATAATATATGGGGGCAAAGGCCACCCTTTGTAGCATGGTACGAAGGTGGCTTGCTGAGTGGTTGTTTCTATGCACACCTGTGAGCAGCAGCTGTCTGTGCCGGGCTCTGGGTCCATTGAACTGGTCTCACCTGAGCACTGTAGCGTGGTAGTGGTGGTTCCATGGTGGCGGTGGTGGTGGCTCCATGCTGGGTCCCCACTGTCACACAGTTCGGCAGCAGCTCATGGCATGTTGGCACCTCTGGCTCCCTGTAAGTCATCCTGGGCCTCCTCGAAACATTTGTGGCTGTGGTTTTTGGTACCAAGGGCTGAATCTGAACAGGTACCAGGTGTGAGATGCTTCCAGTGCTGTCATAGGGTTTGATTTATTGAGAAATAAATAGAGTGGAAGTTAGTCTTGCCCTCGTTCAGCTCTAGGAGCCAAAGGCAACAGTAAGTGTGAGCTTTGCATGTCCCAGAGGCCTCCTTTTGGTCTGGCATCTGTTATTCCTGCAAGAGTTGCTATCTGTTGTTTATGTTGTTCACTCACAAATTCCTAAGCAATTATTTTCAGTACATTGATCTGGTAAAAAGCAAAGGAGAAAAGTCATGCGATTACAGCTGTTGTGAATGGTACAGTAGAGTGGTAGAGGAGAATTTTGGTTTGCTTTAGATTTCTTCTGTGGACTGAAATTAATGAGTGGCATGGAAGATAGGGAAGATCAGCAAGAAATGTTTCTTTTTACTCTGCTTGATGAATGCTTTGGAGAGATACAGACGGTATTTGGCAAAAAGTTTTTTTTACTGCCGTATGATCAGGCAGTGGTTTTAATACTGCTTTGTATTCTGGCAGTACTTGGCTTTCAAGTAAATGTCAAACATAGGTTTGTGTTTATGTTTCTGCTGTTTTCTTCGCATTTTTGTAGTTAAAAAATGCTACAGATATTATTGTTAACCTTTTAATTTAAAAAGCCCTAAACCTAGAAATGTATTATAGTTTTAATTTAGCTTCCACCAAAAATGAAAGCTAAGCCCATGCTAGTTATGAGTTATTAAAATACATGGTTCATTAGCAATTTCAATTTTAAAACTGTCATTTTGAAAATGGTTTGCTTAAATGCATATGAAAATAACAGTGATGCTTCTTAGGCACATTAGTGACTTGATTTTTCTTTTTACTGGATTGTCACATGAAGATGAGCAATCTATGTGTAAAACTTTCTTTCATTTTCTTAATTGCCCTTATGTAATTGAAAAATAATTTAAGGACATAATTAATATTTAAAAAAAATTTCATCACACTGATTCAGCAAAATAATTAAACATAGTGAACCTGTTCAAATGCATGTAGCTGAACTGAACTCTAAATAAATATACAGTACCTCTTCAATACTTTCTCAGCACAGTTGATATTGGCTATGCTGTACCAAAGGTGAGAGTGCTGCTGTGTTGTGTGTGTTGATTATTCTCAGCTTGCAAAAGAGATGACCAAGGTCATCCTATAGGTTTATGCAAAATCTAATTTTGAATAGCATTTTACTACCTGAGAACTAATCTTTCCAGAAAACATGACTGGTTTGTCTTCACTGGTTAGTTTCTCTGTGTGAATGATTTCTCATTTGCATTTACTGTATTGGGGGGGGTGGAGTAGAGCTCTTGAATCAGCTACTGTAGTAGGTCCTTTTCAGCAAATATCCAGTTTATTCAGAATTTCTTGTTGTCTTTACTCTGTTAGCAGAGCATCTGAAGAGCAATAACAAGTCATTGTAGTTGGTTCCTTCCACAGCTGAGCCTTTGCGTGCGTGAGGCTTGACTGGTTTGGCTAAGATCAGCCTTCCCGAAATCAGGGACAATTCCACTGCAGTTCATCAAGTGTCTGGCACCATGCAGTCATCCTTCTCCTCCATGGTGATAAGCTTGATGTTACAAACATACAGAAACCACCATTGAACCAATAAACCTCCACATCTAACTGAGGATGTCTACTCTGTAGTGAAAGGTGTAACTGCAGCTTCAAGCCAGCTAGCTCAGATGCCAATAAGCACATAGCTGGAATTACATGTAGCATGGGGCAGGCTGTCCGTATGGACAAATATCTGACCAGGTCCTACCGCCTGCAGTGAATTTGATACCACTGCTGCTGAAAGTTAGCTAGCATATAATTGCACGAGGGGCAGTCATGCTTTTGTCTGCTATGGAGACCAAGCCTCCTTGTCTTCAGACAGCAGTGCTCACTGTGACAGTGTTGGTGGACTGAAAAAAAAAAAAAAGGCAGTATTTCTCTGCTAGTGATGTTAACTCAAACTGGATGTAGAGAGCAGAGCCAATACACTGGTTTTTTGTGGCAGCTGGAATTAAAGTGTTACTTGTCTTTATTCCTGTCTTCTTTGATGCCTCAAGCCATGAAGGCTTGCAGTCTCACAAAGTACCTCCAGACTGACAATTCTCAAACAGCAGAAAGATAAAAGATGCACGTGAGTTGACATTTCTGTTATGCTTATCAAGTGGGAATTCACTAGACACAGTTTACTCATGGGAATACATGGGATCATTTAGCACTACAATAAAAAAACATTGAAATAGCCACAACACTGTTGTCAGCATGTGATCTTTATAAAGTGGCTGTACTATCTCTTCTACTTCAGGCAGACTGCTATGTCTTCTTTTCTCCCTGGTTCCCCGTCTTGCCCAAGAGCTGAGTGGCATTTTTGAAGATCATTTTCCACTAGACAGACTTCCAAATTAATAGCTCTTTGGACCATGTCCTGTCTTTTCATTTTTTTGTATAGCATAGCACTAATCCCTGCCTGAGCTGTTCCTTCTTTAAAACAATGAAAGACTAATACAATAACTTTGTGAGGTTAAGTAGGATTTAGTGAGTCACTGACTCGTACCTCAAAAACATTGCTGCAAATTCCAATATCCATCATTAGTTATGGATTTTCATGGTAGAGGACTGAGTCCTGCAGGTCTCTTATCATTGCAAAACATTTGCAGAGAGAGTTAGTAACTTGCATTAAGCCAATGATACACTTGGATAAAGACAGACAAACAGGTTCTGGGGCTTATAAACTTTTATCCAGTTCTACAAAAACATTGCTTCTGTTCTGTTGTTAGAACTGTGCAATATTCTGCTATATTCCTTGGGTTCTTATATGTTGTTGTTATTATTGTTGTTGTTGTTGTTGTTGTTATTAAGAGAATACTGATTCTAACTTATTAGGTGGTTTGAAATAAAGCAGATGACTGAAAAGTGGAACTACTGCTTTTAAACTGTTAAGGAATGCATTCTCCAGCACTGATATATTCATTTCACACATAGTAAATAAAATATGATTTATTTTTACAGACTCTTCTACAAATTTTTACGTTAGTGTATTCTCCTTTTCTAAGAGTCTTTTATATATTCATTACATCTCATAACATGTCTTCCCTCAACAGATGGTGTTGTTGAATGCACAGCCAAGTTTTTTTAGCACCTGTGAGAATGGGGAAAAACATACTGTCCCAAGATATCCATAACCCACACACAAGTATTAGGAACCAGTATATGATATTAAATGGATACAGATGCTTCTTTGTTTTTAAATCAAGAATTCTTTCTATGAAATTTTGAACCCAGATTATCACTTATAAAAAAGCCATGTCTGTGACCATGGAACGACCCTGCCAGACACTGATGATGGATTAGGCTAATGAAGAAAATGACAGTGTGAGCAAACACGCATTATTTCTTATTTGCAGGTAGGTAGGTATATAGACATGGTGAGCTATTTTGGCTCAGCTGACAAGTGGCATGTCATTAAGCTGTGGTAACTTAGTTACTTTCAACTATTTGCCCATAAAGTTCGTGCAGAAGCACCTTGCTTTAAAGGAAAACAGGACCTAAACAACAGAGTGTCAACAGGAGACTTCACTTCTCCAGGCTGCCCTTGTATAGATAGACCCACTGAAATCACTGTCTTCATAGGCAAGTTTTATGGAACTGTAACCAGAAAAAAACCCCAACCCTTTACAGTGCATCTAGTTTTATGGTTAACTTTGGTAAACTTTCACTGTCTCAAGCCTGAAAAGCAGCAATAAATCCAGTTCATAGGCTAGTTAGGTGGGGTGTTATTATTGTTCTGTATTATCAGGACAGTAAAGAATGGCCATATATCATGCAAGCAGTTTTGTCTCAGTCATTTTGTGTGTTCACAGTTATTAAAACTTTACAATACATATGTGCAAAACTGAAGGACTAGGTTTTTTATAGTATTTTTAATATGTGCACTTAACAGAATAAGCAACCTTGCATTTCGAGTTTGCTTTTTGAAAAGTGTGAAAACAACATATAACATCTGCAACCTATTTACCCATGCAGAATTAAAACAGTGAGCAAGCATTTTTCTTTTTATGTACTTAAGAGACTATTACAGGCAGTCCAGAATATGTGTTTCTAACACTCTGGAGATTATAACAGAGCAACTGATTTTGCTCTTACAGAGGTAGTGAGTGAGTTTAAAGCAAAGATATATACATAATCCTATCAAGTATTGCTTTTAAAAATGCCAAATGGCACAGTGCTAAATCCTCAAATATCTTCAGTAGTTTTCTTTTAAGGTCACCTTGGAAAACCATTGACATGTTAAGTGAAATAATTAGTGCCACTTTTGCTTTTACTAATTTCTGTGATCAAAGAATTCATATAAGTAATTTTTAATCAACACTGCCTCACTGTTTGAAAATAACAATCTGATTTGGATAATTCTTAATTGTACTTTATAGAATTAATTGCTTTTGATTGCTATAAGCTAAACTGAAATTAAGAGTTAAGACTCATTTTTCAGTGAAGAATACTGTGAATGTTTTGTCTGTTTTGAGCAGAAGTACCATATTTACTGCTCAGACACAGAGCCACAGATTGATGAGAGTGGTATAAAAAGCTGGGTGGAAGAAGCTTACCTCTATGTTCCTGCCTCAAAAGGAGTGCTCTGTATTTCTAGGATTATGTAACATTGATGTAAACACTATATACGAGCAGAGCAGAGAATCTTTTTGTTCGGTACATGCCTTCAGCAGCTTCCAAGAACAGGTGCCTGTATGTGGCAATACGACCTGTCTTCTCTTTTGCAAAAGTTTCTTTCAATGCAGGCATCCAGACATACATTAGAATAATATTCAAATATCCGAAGATTGCATCAGTATCTCTGAAGTTCATGTTTTGATACTCAAAAAAAATTTCAGGTGTTCCAAGTTAATCTAATTTAATTACATATACAGTGTACCAGAATGCAATTAATGTTTGATGGCACTTAGGGGAAAGAAGGGCCTTAAACATGCTGAAGTACTTTCTGATTCTAACAAGGAGTCAGAGAGCAGACTCATAGCATGCTGATACTTATTGTCTGACATGATGTTTTAATTTTTTTTTATTTTTTTATTTTTTGCAATGACAATGAAAAACATGAAGTGGCACTTTCATAATTTCTCTGTTAAAATCCAACATCAGAAAAATCTTTTTGTTTCTTAAAAAAAAAAAACAAAACACTGCCAGTCTGGAAAACTGTAACAAAACCTGCAAATATCTTACTAAGTTGCTTTTTAAGTTAACACCACTCCACAAGGCCTAAGTCATTGGGTTGTAAAGTAAATTAAAAGTTTTCATGACAAATATTTCTTTAGATCAAGAGCTGCTCGCATGTAAATGTATTTAAGCAAAAGCTGATTCCCATGTTTGAGTTATCAGCATGTACCTCACATACAGTTATTTCCTTATTTTTCCATGACTTTCAGGTTCCAGATTGATCTTAAGTCAAATTTTATTAAATCTGCTCCTAACCAGACATGCTGCCTAATCATGGGCACTCATCCATGCTAGTGGAGGACTTGCTGAAGAAGAAAGATTCATGCTATTCCACAAAAAAACAGACATTAACAAAAGATAGCTTATTTAGTAGAAGAGTTTTACAATCTATCAAAAATCTTAGAGATACCAGGTTATAATAGGACAGAGTTTGTCCAGAAAAGTGTAATGTTCTATCTGAGCTTTGTTGAACTTAGTCAAGACTTAACTGGAAAACTTCTGATTTGGGAGAAAAAAGTATGACATTAGGTGTCCTTCATATTAGCAGAATTTACATGGGCCTTGGGATTTTTACAAAGATATTTTATAATGTGTAGTCTGATATCTTTTCCTTATCCAGTTAGTGAGAAAACTTTGACTTACAAGCGTGGTAAAGTATAATTTGGGGACATAGCTCAGTGATTGTTTTTATACACCACTGATTATAGAATCCCTCCATACACAATTTCACACTGGTTTCTAGAGTTAGTCATTTGTGAAGTTGTAATGGCCTGTACCTTAAGGAAATTTAGCTCCTCAAATGCAAATAGTTACATCTAGTTTCAAAGTATAATCTTACACTTTCACACCATTTATTTATAGAACATGTGTGGGACTAATATAGAAGAGAAATGAACTCTACAGTTTCAAAGACTACTGTGTGTGTGGGCTGGGCCATGGTAGGATTTACCACTGGTATTAATTGTAAAAACATTGCCTACTAAAATAAAATAAAATAAAATTGTCTACTAAAATAGCAACATCTGAAACAGAATCTCGCGCCAACCATTGCTTCTATTTTGAAGACATCTGAATATTATTTTTATAGCTTATCATAAAATCTACTGGTGTGCTTAAGGGAGATGTTAACACTTTAGATAGTGAGTTAGGTTTCTTGTGGAGGCAGTGGGGAGAGAGGCTCCTCAGCAGGCAGTTTGCAGCCCTGGGCTTCCTGGACATAGCCTTTCTGAAGACTTCCCACCTCCCCAGCCCAGCAACAGCAAAACCAGAATTATTCCTCCATCTGTCATACTGTAAGTGTGTACCCATAAAACATCATCTCTTCTTCAGTCTGGGGAGAAGAACTTAACAAAATCAACTAGGAGGCTGAAGACAGCCCGTGGAGTCCTCACATGTGTCCTGTACTCACCCTCAAGTCTGTCACATTTGAAATATGGACCATGGAGACAATGATGCCATCTGGCAAGAACCTATCTGCAGTGTTTTTCTTTCCATCACCTATTGGAGCTGCAAAGTGAGGTCCTATTCTTAAAATTAATCTTGGGACAGAAGAGCTTAAGGGTCATGAAAACTGAAAGGATCTGAGAAATGTATCTTGTTTAATCTTTGTAGAGTAAATCAGAGCATTCTGATTTACAGAATGTGCGAAGATGCAATGAGCATTTCTGTAATAAAATTTCATGCTCCCAAATATAATATGAGAAGTATTCTTTCTGCATGAAGACAGTTTCTCAAAAGAAATGGATTTGATTATGCTGCAATAAATAGATCATAAATCCAGAAATGAGAATCCAAGGTGAAAGGATTAGTGGAGTGATAATACCAGAATCCTGTTATCATACATTATACAACATAATGGAGTGTAATCTAAATTTTCCAGTATGAACTTAAAGAGCCTAATCTTTCTGTGCAGATAGCATTGTTGAAAACTTTTTATACCATACCACAATATCTCTTTAACACACTAATCACCACACCTACATTTGTGTGTGTGTTCCTTATAGTATTTCTATGTTTCTATGCCACAATCCCCTCAAACGTTTTCAAGCAATCTCACAGGAAAAGTTAGAGCTAAATGTAACTTTTGTGCAGAATCAGCTTTAAAATATCCATTAGTATTTGGCAGGAGTTCTTGTCAATATTAATTGCAACACTATGTTTGCAGTTTTAAATGGTACTTTTTCATCCTAGCCAATGTATTTTAATAGCTTGTTTAGCAAGAGATTTTTATAAAAATGGTTGAAAAAGTTTTTCTTGTCACTAAAAACAATTTTCCAGTTGCGAAGCGTCATTATAAGTCAAAAGTGAAAACATTTTCATAAAGGACAGGTAAGTACACATAAAACCACTCCTGTTCAGTCTAGGTTTAGAGCTGTATCTGTGGGGACCATTGGGCTATGGTTTAGGCTGGTACACTTTGCAATAAGACCAAAAGACTGAGGCCTATGAGAAGTGCTTGTGTTGATCCTGATAAAGGATGTACTTATAACTGTGAAAAGAAGGCTCCATTGGCACACCCATTGGACGATCCATGGCAGAGCCATGCTGGAAGTGCCAGAAGGTTTACCTGCCTTTCTGTGCCCTGGGCTGGAAGGAGTTAGTAGGGTAAGAATAAAACTGAGGCAGAGCTGTAGCTACACTTGGCTTTGGACCAGGAAAGGCCCGTGAACCATCTTTGCAGCTCACCTCTGGTGCAGTGACCAAGTGAGGCTTCAGGCTAAGGCCAGCATTGTTTTTAAGTCCATAGCTGGAGAGGTTAGTAGATCAGAAGTAAGGTACTAGTGTAAGGATGTAGATCAGGGGAGTCCTGAGGAGCCAACTTTAAGACAAAATCCAGAAAGGTTTGCTACCTATTAAACTAGCTTTGACCATTACTACACAGATATCTTTTCCCTTTGTAGATTAACTACCATCCACAGACTTTTTAAGTACCTATTAATTTCTGTGTCATATATGCTATGTATGTGGAAGCTCTGACTCTAAAAACCTTACTCTGGTGAACAACTTATGTAACTGAGTTAAGTTTGAACTTGCTTTTCTACACTAGAGAATACCCTAACATTATTATTACAACAACATAGACAACCTCAAACTAACAGCCTCTTCCACCAGCTTCTTCCCCAAAGTGCCAATGATTATGTTGGAGTGTTTTTCTCCTTTATGACAACATCGACAGTGCCATGAACTGGTCACTAACTGGTTTTCTAACCAGAACACTGAAGATTGTGTGGCAACCTCTGCACAAAGTAATGTATGGTGCTCAGGTTTGCTCTGTCATGCATGCAGGCACATTCATTGTACATACAGCGTGTACAACTGATAATGCATTTAGCCAGTTATAGAACAGTTGATTTTCTAGTGTTGATAACAAAGATTGTGCCTAATACAGAGAATAGAGCTATACTAAATTCAGCTAATCAAGACTGCATCTGTTGAGAATAAAAAAGTCTTTGCAATATTACATTCCATCAGTTTTTCTAAAAGCTTCATTAAATCATTTAACTGAATAGAAATGCCGCTTTTCTTCCTGTTTCTTGCACCATGCGTTAGATTATTTTTTATATTTTACATGGAGACATCAATGCATCTAGATTTACATGTTAGTGAGACAGAAGCTGATAATGAGTCATTGCTTTCCATCAGTGGATGGAAAGCAATTTTAATGGACAATAGGTTTTGGAAGCAGTCTCTGCAGTTTTAGGTTATGCTTGCAGCTAAACAAGGAGAACAGCACTATAAGCAGTATCTATAGATCTTTAGAAGACACCAGAAGATTCAACAGAACTTGGAACAAAGCATCCTGGTGGAAGAATTAGTAGTTTGGGTTGTGTGTAGGATTGGAGAAGGTAGGTAGGGGTAAGTGTGGGTGGAATGAGAGTTTCTTTCCCGAACTGTCAATCTTGTAAATCTCACATAATAAAAAATTATTCCTGCTTAGGGCTTATCTCAATTACTTTTTTATACAGACAACATACTTGGAAGTGCCAGGACTCCAGTCCTAAGAGTTAACCTTACTTTCCTGGAGGGCCAGAGCTTAAGATCTGAACTGAACCTTTAAAAGAGCTACAGATCTTCACACATGGAAGCAAAACGGTGTAACACACATTCTGGAGTTCAAGGTTAAGCTGCTTATGGAGACGTAAAGTGTTTCACTCCAGATTTTTAATTCCAGTTTCTTTCTGTAACTCTACAATACCACTTATTTGATTATATGTTTTGACTGTAAATCTTTACAAAGGTGAAGTTTACCAAAAATCTTTGGCATGATTCATTGTCATATCTGTAAATGACATCCACATAAAATTTTATCCATATTTCTGATACAGTAAGCTCTGATCCAGCAGCCACCATTTTCCTCTTACAGGGACTTTGAGACCTTGTAGGAATTCTAGGGACAAAATGAATTACAGTGTAGAATGAAGTTTCCTTTTCCTCAGAAAATAGTTACTACTTCAAATAACAATTTGTGCACTTGCTTAGGTATAATCATAGAAGTGGTAATATGGATGTGAACAAGCTAAGTACCTATAGTTATATGTATATTGACTATAATGACAAGGACATTTTTATTCCATTTTGACAGACAAATAACAAAAAAATCCACAAAAATCAAATTAAACCAATCAGACTATTCATGGCTAGATTGCACTACTCTTATTCATAGCAGTTTTGTTTAGACTGCTTGGAGGAAACCATGGGCCTCATTGTGAATAAACATGGCATGGCTAGAATTAGGAGCTGACTTTGAGGGTATTTTAGTCAGCTGTTAGAATGACTTCTTATATTTTCCCTAATAAAACAAAATTTAAGTAAAATAAGCTCCCTGAAAATATAGATTATTGTGTCTATTCCAAGTGGAATGGAAATGAACCACAGGAATCAGGACACATAGGCTTTTAGCCTTAGTACCTAAGATTTAGCCTAACCACTGCTATGACTAAGTAGCATATAGCAGTATGCACATATATATGCGCAGATATGCATGTGTAATTTAGATGTGTATTTGGAGCCAGAAATATCTTATCCACCAAAAAGAACTATTAGCTTTTTAAATAAAATTTTAAACTAACTTCAGCCACTACAATTATATAGAATCCTAGAATCATTTAGGTTGGAAAAGACCTTCAAGATCATTGAGTCCAACCATCATCCATGCCCACTAAACCATGTTATGGAGTACCTCGTCTATGCGCTTTTTGAATACCTCCAGGGATGGTGACTCAACCACTTCCCTGGGCAGCCTGTTCCAATGTCTGACAACCCTCTCAGTAAAGAAATTTTTCCTAATATCTAACCTAAACCTCCCCTGGCACAACTTGAGGCCATTTCCTCCCATCCTATCACTAGCTACTTGATAGAAGAGACCAACACCCACCTCACTACAACCCCCTTTCAGGTAGTTGTAGAGAGCGATAAGGTCTCCCCTCAGCCTCCTCTTCTCCAGACTAAACAACCCCAGTTCCCTCAGCTGCTCCTCGTAAGACTTGTGCTCCAGGCCACTCACCAGCTCTGTTGCCCTTCTCTGGACACGCTCCAGCACCTCAGTGTCTTTCCTGTAGTGAGGGGCCCAAAACTGAACACAGCACTCGAGGTGCGGCCTCACCAGTGCCCAGTACAGGGGGACAGTCACCTCCCTGCTCCTGCTGGCCACACTGTTTCTGATGCAGGCCAGGATGCCGTTGGCCACCTTGGCCACCTGGGCACACTGCTGGCTCATATTCAGCCGGCTGTCAACCAGCAGCCCCAGGTCTTTCTCTGCCGGGCAGCTTTCCAGCCACTCTTCCCCAAGCCTGCAGCGCTGCATGGGGTTGCTGTGACCCAAGTGCAGGACCCGGCACTTGGCCTTGTTGAACTGCATACGATTGGCCTCGGCCCATCGATCCAGCCTGTCCAGATCTCTTTGTAGAGCCTCCCTACCCTCAAGCAGATAGACCCTGCCTCCCAACTTGGTGTCGTCTGCAAACATGCTGAGCGTGCACTCACTCCCCTCATCCAAATCATTGATAAAGATATTAAACAGAACGGAGCCCAACACTGAGCCCTGGGGAACACCACTTGTGACCTGCCGCCAACTGGATTTCACCCCATTCACCACAACCCTCTGGGCTCTTCCATCCAGCCAGTTTTTCACCCAGCGAAGAGTACACTTGTCCAAGCCATGAGACATCAGCTTCTCAGGGAGTATGCCATGAGAGACAGTGTCAAAGGCCTTGCTTATATGTAAATCCAGCTTGGAATTATGAACTAACAAAGGATGTTGCTGAAAAAGTTACTGTACTAGCTTCATATTAAAAAAGTATATGTATTCCTCTAATAATGACTATATTAATCACTTGTGAGGGCATCAACCTTCTTCTCAGCCTGCTTATAGGCCCACAAAATGCATTCACTGTTACAAAGCCAGGACCTGGTGACAAGGGAAATTTTTACAGTGGCCTTTGAACCTATAAGTATTCCTGTTAAGGTTGTTAGGGAGAGAACACGCCCTCTCTCTTTTTTGACCTGAGTGGGTATGCGAGTGGAAGTACTGGGCCACAGCTGCAAGTGGGAGGTGGGCATCTATTCTGCTTTACATTAACCACCCCAACTGCTGAATGGGACAGAGCTAGTGAAATGCAGTGTTGAATTTACAGTTAGTAGAGCTGAAGCTGTCAATAAAAGGACTCCCTGCACCCCCTTTTCAATAGCTCTGTGCAGTTACGTGGCAAGGCTCATGTCTCCACAGGATATCCATCCTACTGAATCCCAGGATGCAAACTAGACACTAAAGTTTTTGTAGAAGAAATTATTTCCTGTTCCCTCAACCTCTTGTGAATTTCCCTTTGCACTGCTCATTGTTATTACTCCAGTACCTGTTGTGGAGGTACAGCACAGACTCATGGCTCATGATCGGTTGCCCTTCCAGGTCAAACCTTTCTCAGATGCCACTAGAAACACTTTTACAATAGTAGTTGAAAATGCTCTGCTCAAACAACCACATGCTCTGCCTGTGAATTTTTAAGGAGGGATTTTTAAAGTTCACAGCTTTCAAATTAATCTCTTTGAAAGAAATATTAGTGGGAGGGGTGCTACCCTTCAAATGGTGGCTGTAGCTAATGGATACTGGGACTGGGAATCAAACCTGCAGAAATTCACTGTTCTTTGCCTTTTTTTCCCAAAGTCTGCACTGTATTCCTACTGGAGATGAAAGGTTCCGACCATTTATGGCATGTGGGGATGTAGGATGTTTTAACCCACCTACAGCTGCACTGAGTGACTACAATATGGAGATCTCTGTCTGCTCAGGAAGATGACAGAATTTCATCCAAAGAAAGTATGTTTGCCACTAATATATACGGAAGATCATGGGTTGTAACTTAACAGTCCACAATAAAGGTTACAGATATAAACACAGCGTCCTCTCTTTGTATATTATTCTACATATTTCTTCATGTTTAAGCAAATCAAATTTTCAAGAATACAGTCTCATTTTTTTCTTTAAAAATTTATCAAAATATGAAAGCAACAATAGTCTGTACATTCAGTCTGCCTATAATTTTTTGAAATATCATGTGCATGCATTAGAACACTAGCAAGTATATGGATGTACGTTCAAATAATCCCCCTCCCCATTTATTTGCATTATGCCAAAGGATTGGCCAAAACTGCGGAGAAGCTTAAGAAAAAGTACTCTGCTTCTGAGAACTTGGGATGGTTGACAACAAGGGCGTAATCAACCAGACAATGAAAGAGAAGAAAATACAACGTAGCTGAATAGACCAATTTAGTTCATGGCTCACCACTTTCTTTCTTTGTAATTTTGAAATTTCTTCATAGTGACCTACAGTCATTCCAACTTATTAATATTTCTACAGTGGAAAGATTGGAGATTCCAACAAAATCTGAGAACAAATTCAAGGGAGGTAAGAGGTGATGAGGGTCCACACCCACTAGAAGGGATATGGGTTTGTAGTCTTACTGGCAATGCTCTGTCCTGGGAACGTGGTATCTCATTGTGGCTCATTAGGCCACATAAGGGACACATCAGGATCATCAAGTCAAACTCCCTGCTCTTCACAGGACTACCTAGCACTAAACCATATGACTAAGAGTGTTGTCCAGACACTCCTTGAAGATGGTCTGACAGGCTTGGTGCCATGATCACTTCCCTGGGGAGCCTGTTCCAGTGTCTCACTGAAGAACCTTTTCCTAATGTCCAGTCTGAACTTCCCCTGACACAGCTTCATTCCATCTCCTTGTGTCCTATTGCTGGTCACCAGAGAGAGGAGATCAGCGCCTCCTCCTCCACTGCTCCCCTTGAGGCAGTTGCAGACTGCCATGAGGTCACCCCTCAGCCTTCTCTTCTCCAAGCTGAACAAACCCAGTGACCTCAGCTGCTCCTTGTAAGTCTTGCCCTTGAGACCTTTCACCATCTCGGTCACCATCCTCTGGTCACACTCTAATAGTTTGATGTCCTTCTTATACTGAGGTGCCCACAACTGCACACAGGACTCAAGGTGGGACCGCACCAGCGCAGTGTGGAGTGGGGCAACCTCCTCCCTCGACCGGCTAGCTGTGCTGTGCTTGATGCACCCCAGGACACGGCTGGCCCTTTTGGCTGCCAGGACACACTGTTGACTCATATTCAACTTGCCAAACCCCCAGATCTCTTTCTGCAGGGCTGCTCTCAAGCCTCTTGCCCCCCAGTTTGTATGTATAGGCAGGATTACCTCGTCCCAGGTGCAGAATCCAGCAGTTGCTCGTGTTAAATTTCATACAGTTGGTGATTGCCCAGTTCTCTAGTCTATCCAGGTCTCTGTAAGGCCTCTCTACTCTCGAGGGAGTCCACAGCTCCTCCTTATTTAGTATCATTGGCAACCTTACTTAATGTACATTCGACTCCTGCGTCCAGGTCATTTATAAAAACATTAAAGAGCACTAGCCCTAAAATTGAGCCCTGGGGAACCCCACTAGTGACTGACTGCCAGCCTGATGTAACCCCATTTACTATAACCCTTTGAGCCCGACCCGTCAGCCAGTTGCTCACCCAATGTATTATGGACTTGTCTCGCTGTATGCTGGACATTTTGTCCGGAAGGATACTGTGAGAGACTGTATCAAAAGCTTTCCTAAAATCCAAAAACCCATGTGCTGGCTTCCCTTGGTCAACTAGATGGGTGACTGTAACTTTCTGTGGCTGTGGTGTCAAAAGGAATCCAATATCAATTCAGCCACTTGTGTGGGATCCCTACCATGTGACAAATAGTCTGGAATTGTCACAATATCATTTTTACACTGTGTCTCTCTGACTCTTCTGGATAATATATGCCAAGTGAGACTTGGGGGCCTGTCAAAGGCTGCTTTTGCACTGCTCAGAGTGGCAAGATGATAGCCTCAACTGATGGCTTTTATGAGGTTCATCTTTATGACAGAGTCCTGGAGTAACCAGGTGAAACTACAAGGGCACTGAAGATTAAGGCATGAGAATAGATGAAGACCAGGTCAAAATTGAAGGTCTTTGTGTTCACTACTGTTATCTGATGACTTGTCCTGCTCTCTTAGCTTACTGGACTACCATAGTGGACTGGCTGCTCATCCACAAAAGAAGTCTTGGCATAAAATGTGAAGTAAAAGAACTCAATAATTAAACTACAGATTAGAACTAAGTATGAACAGCCCCTATCTATTTTTTTTTTCTTTTAGTTGTTGCAAAAAGGACAAAAGGAAAGCGTATTACACTCCAAGTTTTGTGAAACTAGAATAATCTAGCAAAACTTGTCTTTGGGGACAGACCACTAATGACAGTGCAGTGCATTAAAATTCCTCTCTGTTCATCATCATTAAAATCTGTTTTTATAGCCATGTTTTATCTAACCTTGTGTGCCCAATAGGATGCTAATTAATTTTGACAAAAATTCTCAGTTAATTAGTATGAAGCACAATTACATCTGTTATGTCATCCAGGTTTCTGTTCTCCTCAGAAAATATTTAATGATGATAATTTGCAGTCTGCTCTTTAAATGAATATTATCAGATAATTTTTTTTAATGGAGTGAAATGCAAATTTTAATTTCCCTGCAGTTTTATGGATGAAACTGGCCTTTGTTTTTCCATAATTATGAATACATTAAAACCCAAAATATGATACTTGCAGAACGATCAGTTTGAATTCTATTCTTTTTATAATATAGTCCTATTTTTTTTCTTTTTTTTTTTTCTTTCTGCAAAGAGCTTTATCTACATTGACTGTATCATTCAATCCAGAGATATGGCCTCATCTGCAGATTGGCCTGAAAATGGTGAGTGAAAAAATTTGCATCCTGACATCCATTTTCTGATATGCAGTAAAGTTTTAGTTGAGGTCACTCCATCTACATGTCCCTTTACTACTTTTCAGTGCTCTTCCCTGTAGAAATATAAGTAGGACAAAAGGTCCTATTTTTGTGCACAACACAATGGAGCCCTCATATGCACTGGGGACTTTAAAAGAAAAATATTAGACAAATACTTAGATTAAACTGGAGCCAGAGTGACTGTTAGCATGATATGATCTGTGACTAATCTCTAAAGAGTTTGAATTTTGCATCATCATATTGCAGGATTGTCAACATTCTGTGGGTAGCAGTAGGACTGAAAACAAACCGAGAGGCTAGCTTCTGTGGTCAATTCCGACAGCTGTGGCAGACAGTCACTAGAAGAAATTTTTGTTTTAATGTTTAGCAGATAATTCTATTAAAATATCACCTGTTTATGCTGTATTTTTGCCCAGTGGACAACACTTCCCTGTTGAGGCAAAAGGAGATTAGCGATAAGAACAAGATATGTCAGCCAGATTACTGAGGAAAGGAAGAGCCTGAGGCACATCAGCTGAAGCCAGTTTGGATTTAGTTGCGATATTTACAGGCTGACTTTTTAATTTTTTTTTTTTTTTAAAGCTGAATGTAAAAAAAAAAAAATTTAAATTTTTAATTTTCATAACCTTTCTATGTGAGTAGAGCTTTGCAAAGAAGGTCTGGAGAGGGAGACCATTTGCCTGCCATTATTTTCCAGTAAATGTACAAGCTGGACCCCAGGAGACATTCTGACACCTAGCAGGGGTACGTGAAATGGAGCTAATTTCACGTTTTTGGTTTTGCTTTTTTAACAAACAACTAAATCTGCTGTATGATATGTGCTGTATTAAAAGGAAAGGTTGCATTCAAGGAGAAAAAAAAAAAAAACAGTTTAGCTGGAAGCGATGCTATGCCAGGAAACACTGAGAAATTTCTGACGAAATTTGCCCAAATTTCTGCTGTAGCATTTTCTGTCCTGCCTCATATTCCCTGAGCTGTCTGTCCTTGTGGCTTTCTGCATCCCTTGCAAGTCACACAGCACCAGGAGCAGTTTTCAGAAACAGACTGCATTGCAGAGTGGAAGAAATAACTGTTATGACCATAGTCAGATGCAGCATTTAAGAAGTAAGGGATATCCTGCCCTCTAATGCCACCAATTCTGAACTTAACCATCAATGTAGATTCAGTCACAAATTGTTGCACTTAAAAAGTGGTGCACACTACAAAAGAAAATGTACTAAACAGTGGCTGTGAGAGATCTGCAGTCTGTGGCCTGTAATCAGTCTTACTACCAGACTCTCAAAGGTCTCAAATAATTAAAAAATCTTGCTTGCAGCTGCAGTAACATGCTTGTTCTCCCCTTCCTCTTCTGATGGCTGGTGGTGAAGCTCCACCAGAAAAAAGTGTAAGAAATGCTAATGCACAATCAGTAACCTGCAATAATAGCTGCTAACTCTGCTCAGAGCAAATTTAGATAGGCTAAAAGGAACATCTACCTAGACTAGTGCCAAAGTCATCATTAACACTGGGACAGCTGTCACAGTGGGTAATTGAAAGAGAAATGCTGATGTTGTCAAAGTCCCGCTTCCAGGGGTCATCCAACCCTTCCTTGTTACATGTTCACATAATATCAGGATATGGCTTTGTCGTAAACAATTCCTCTCTCCCTCAAATTACTAGGAATCAAATTGATTCTATAAGCATGTGGCACATGTAGCTCATCTACATGGTACTCTGCATTCTCGGAAGAGCACCAGAAACATTCCAGTCGGTGGTGTTTTCCTTTGAACTCTGGTTCTGTGTTGGTTATGAACTGCAAGCTTATTTAATAAATCAATCCACTGGGATGTCAGGCCAAAATACTAAAAAAAAAAGGGTGAAAATTAATTTTAAAAGGTTTTGTTTTACAGTTTTATGTGTAATTGTAAATAATTCCACATGCCTTGAAGATGAATCGTCACTAGAAGATTGTTTCGAGTACACTGATTAAATATTTGAGCCTAAGGCTTTGATACTCATTACTACTAAGAAAAATTTTACTGCTTTTGAGTTTGAGAAGGTTTTTTGAAATGATGCAAAGAACTTGCAAGTAACCTGAGGTTTATTTTTATCACTTGGTCTTCTTTCCTCTTTTTGAAACTGAAATATAAAGTTTTCTAAGATCAAACTGTGTTGCCAAGTATCACGAAATGAGAAACACTCTTAGCACTTGTTTAGGCAGGTGTCCTGGTTTTGGCTGGGATAGAGTTAATTGTCTTTCTAGTAGCTGGTATAGTATTGTGTCTTGGATTTTGTATCAGAATAGTGTTGATAACACACTGATGTTTTCAGTTGTTGCCAAGTAGTGTTTATACTAAGTCAAGGATTTTTCAGCTTCTCATGTCCAGCCAGCAAGAAAGCTGGAGGGGCACAAGAAGTTGGCACAGGACACAGCCAGGGCAGCTGACCCAAACTGGCCAAAGGGGTACTCCATACCATGTGACATCAAGCCCAGTGTATAACCTGGGGGAAGTTGGCCTGGGGGGGATCGCCTCTCAGGAGCTAACTGGGCATTGGTCAGTGAGTGGTGAGCAATTGCATTGTGCCTCATTTGTTTTGTATATTCCAATCCTTTTATAAATATTATTGTCATTTTATTATTGTTATTATTATCATTACTACTGTTTTCTTCCTTTCTGTTCTATTAAACTGTTCTTATCTCAACCCACGAGTTTTACTTTTTTTTTTCTAATTCTCTCCCCCATCCCAATTGGTGGGGGGGAAGTGAGTGAGTGGCTGTGTGGTGCTTAGTTGGTGGCTGGGGTTAAACCACGACAGCAGGTAACAAGATAGGAATACATAGCACTTTTTGTGGAATATGACTGTTCTAGTGGTACTGGCAGGGTAACAGTTTTGTGCCTGTGGGGTCAGGCATGGCCCTGTTCAGAGGGCACAGGAAGCAAAGAATTTGCATGCATCCTCTCTGCTTTTTATATCATACTAGCATCCACCTGTTCTGCATGAAGCCTGAAAGTCAGGATTAAGTGAATGTGTTATGCCCAAGGGGAAAAAAGGTGAACAGAAATTGGGCAAAATCAAATGTGAGTACTCTCTGTACAGCACAGACCAAGCACCCTTACCAACTTTGCTGTATACAGGACAGCTCCCAGGCAAAAATGTTTGGATTTTTCTTCTGCAAACAGTTTCTGCCCTTCAGATTTTTTTTCTCCCATTTGGTTCCATTCCTTGTATCCTCAACAGTGAGACAAGTTTCAGACCAACCCAGATTATTTTTTTTATTACTGCTCACATGCAGTGTTGATTAAGCATGCAGTGTCTGCCAAGTAAGTCTGAAGGTTGTGGAGAAACAAGGCAGTGCTACATTCAAGGTTTTTCTTTTTCTTCTTTTTTTCCCTTCAGAAAAACAATTTTATCATTTCAAAGAGACATTCCTTACAGCAAATATTTTTGCCTAATTGTAATATGTGATATTGAGAGGACACTTTCCAACTGCAATATTTACAAAGCTTTTATTGTGTAACCTTAATTACAGGTTAAGTGCTTTTTTAGTTCGTAAGATGGGTAATAAACATAATGCAATCAAAGTGTTCTTTTCAGTCATTGTTTTCCATTAGTGAAAAACGTTACATTTCCATTAATTATGAATAGCAATAATAATACATAAGCCCAATAATACATGTCATTTAGAGAGCTTTTTTAGGTAAGTGTAGTGCCTGTTTTCTGTTGTTGCTTTAATGTAGAATGTCTCTGGTACAGCTTTTAAAAAGTAATCCAGTTCTGGATTCTGTAAATCAGAATGTAACATTTGTGAGTGTTTTACTGCTTGATGAAAGCAGAAGGTAATGACTCTTGTGCTCACTAACATGCATCATGGTGCTGGTTGTTTCCAGCTATCAGGAAGAATCTGTAGGAATGCAGATATCTTGGCATAAATCAGACCCAATGCATGATTGCTTTGCTTTATGCTGAGAGAGAAATTCATCCTCTCCCAGCATGTATGGTGTTCTCAGCTGTACGTACAGGGGTATAGCCCTGATCCCACTGCTACAATCAGCCCCGAATGTCTTTCCCTTGCTTGCATCAACTCATCCCTTTCTTGGGCAGCCACAACTGCTCAGAGGCTTTAAGGTAGCTCTGGACTCTGGCCACCTTGCCATGGGGTGGCAGCAGGACAAACGCCACCTCCCCATGGCGCCTGCACCCTGTGTACTGTGGGCAAGCTGCACCCCATGGCTTCCCAATGCCCATGGTGCCCTCCATTGCTGCACGCCATTCCTCCTGGGCAGTCCTCGCAGGACATCCCTCTGCCCCTCCAAACATATGTCCCAGTGCATCCCCCCATCTTGGCAAGCTGTTGCACATGAGGAAGAGGAGCAGTTTGCAGTACGAAGGTTTTCTACCCCAGGCAGTCCCTGCCAGGAGCTCCTCTGCTCCCTGCCTCACCAGCCCAGCTGGCTCCACCAGACCTGGGCAATGTAAAAGGCCACAGGAGATCTCCTCAGGTTAAAACATATACGTATAATAAGTGCATTTAGAGAGAAGAGGAAAAATCAGGCATTGGTATCCCATGACTTACTTTTGAAGCTAGCCCAAGAGAAGTGCTCCTGCAGACAAGGCTGGGAACCCAGCTGCAGGAGGATGAGCATGTACAGAGACGTGCAAACTGTTTGGCCAGATGGTGAAGCAACATACCAGAAGTGGGGGCCTCTCCCTCCGAAGCTGCCTTTGAAGGGTGACCACCTGCTTGGCTGCAGCAGCCCCGCTCCAGGTGTTGCAGAGGCAGCTAGCTGGTGGCTGCGGCACTGCCTCACTGAGCCTCCTCTCTGCTTCAGCATCTCGCAGCCAAGCTGGACTAGGAGCTTTTCTGCACCGCCTTTCTCCATATTCTGCCTTGGAAAGGGGTCACAACTCAGTCCAGAAACTGTTCTGGATCTAGGGGGGCTTATGTAACAGAGACCTGGCCCCTCCTGGCCCCCAGATGGAGTACATGGGGCTCGGGCACATGGGAAAACTAGTAGGATGCAAGAACTGTCCTGTCCTGTCCTCAGGTGTGTCTGTGAAGAAAAGAAAACCCACCATTCATTCACAGGAGCTGCATATACAATACCATAGTGTCTCCAGGTGCTTCTTGCAAGGCAAGGCCACAATTATTATTCTGTATATACCTCATCTGTCCATACTTATTCTTCTGCAGCCCCTGTCCAGGAACACCACTGTGACAGACGGTCCTGGTAGCCTAATCCATAAACTGCAGCTGATTTTTCCTAGTGATGAGGCAGAAGTCTGGGTTTGGAGCTGGCAGCCTGACCACCATGGGAGGAGGGAATAAGAGGAGGAGGGAAGAACAAGTCTATTTGTTGTGTGTTTCTGTTGATGATGGCACTTTCTTGCTGCCTGTCTCCTCCTCACCCTGGCATACTAAACCGGAATTTCTCAGAGGTGTCTTCATTTTGATCAGAGACATAGACTGATTAGTGATTTCATGGGGGAATTTATAATGAATAGGGCACATTTACATCCTTCATGCCAAAGGGCACAAAGAAATTTGCACGATAATAAAAAAACCACAGTGTGAAGCTGTGCATTAAAATTGATTTCTTTGTGTTCTCCTACCTTTTGTGTTTAAGTGCTTTGGGTTTTAGTATCATGAATATATACAGTGTACTTCAGGAGAAGTTGTCCAAAGCGTTCACTGTGGCCTAATTGTCCTGGCACTGAAGTCAGAGAGGTTAGGTTAGCATTCAATGTTTCTGATTAGCCACATGTTCAAACATTTTTCTCTTCTGGAAAATTAATTCTTGTATTTATGAAGTTCTGTCTGAGAGTTCAGTAGCTTTGCAGCTCTTTAGTGTAACTGTAATCAGTTGAGTGACACTGATAAAATTAATTGAATATAATAGAAGTATTTTAAAATAATAAACCTGAGAACTTCAAAGTGTGTCTGTAGTAAACTTCCTCACGGACTTTCAGACAGTGAGAGACTCTTCCAGAAACCACAATGTTAGTACCATTCTGAACTGTAAATATGTTTATCTTTTTCCCCCTTGGTTTGATACACAGGATCTGTTGAGCAAAATAGTGTGAATGAAGGAACAAAATATCATATGTGTTATGGATGGTGGCACTTGCCACTCCAGTGTTATGGCTCATATGATGCTTCCCTTGTCTCAGGATGATTCTGTCATTGGTAGCTCCTAGCCTCCAGATTTCTTCTGCCAGTTTTTTATTTCCTTCATAGTCAGAACCTATTTTCTCTTTATTGCCACATGCTTTCCCTCCAGAGGAAAGCAGACTAATATACTTTGGCTGGCAGGACAGGGAAATCAACTATGGGTGTAGGGGATCATCACCTTCTGTGGGTTTTAACAGTACTTTTCATTAACTCTGATACATGTCCAGAAACAGACTTTCAGCCAGAAAACCCTAAACCAAAACCAACCAAACAAAAACCTCTTCATAAAAACAAACCCCCAACATGAGAAATGGATTGGTGAAGTGCTAAAAAACCAATGTGGTAAATAAGCAAAGGAAGGTGCTTGGAGAAGAAGAGTTGCAGACCATTTTGTACCACAGATGCTCCTTTATACAGAAACCACTCAGGAGATACTCTGGCAGCAGTGAGCTGTGCGAAAGGGCCAAGTGAAGTGAGCAGACTCTTGTAGGAGCTACTAGAAACTGTTTTTCCTTAAGGCATCCCTGTTACTTGTAGTGGATTTTCTCATCAGCAAATAATGGTGCAGAGAGCTGGATGGATTTCTGCTGTGCAGATGTCCCACCTGAGCCAGGACAGCTGTACCTCCCAGGGGAGGGAAGGCTGCAGAGCAGCGCTGAGGGGCAGCATCCCACTAGCTCTGGGTTTCTTCCATGACTTCTGGAAAAATGGTTGCCCTGGTCCTGATTCTGATCTCACACCAGTGAGTCATGATGAAAAGATATGTCAGACTTCAAATAATGATTCCTGAGCTCCAATTTCCTTCCATGTGGAAATTTATTTGTTCAAATAGGATGCCTAGTGTTCCCATATGAGAGATAAGCGCTTCCTTAACTTACATGTTTGTAAAACATGCCCAGTCTGTTGTGATCAGCATTCAAAGAAGCATAGCACTACATGAAATAGCCTGGAAAAAAACTTAGCCGAAATTTAATGACTTTAGCTTTTCAGAAACAAAGATAGAAACCCTCACTCCTGGTGCTGTGTATCCAACATGTATCCAAAAGCACAAGATTACCATGGCAAATATAGGACTAGATGCTGCCCCACTTCCTCACAGTGATTTATTCATTTCACAGTTTTAGTTAATTTATAAGGGGAAATTTAGAAATTCTTTTCATAGAATACCAAATAAGATAGCAGCTGGCAAAATCTAAGCCTTGGAGCAATTACTTTTAACTAGTAGAGGAATTATTTCTATTTTATTTTTCTGAAAGGATTTGTTTGAAGTTGTTCTGCACTATAATTTTCAGCATTGCTCTGGAGTCTCCATTTCATCAGCAAATAAAGGCAGCAGGAATATGGGGATAGAATTTTTCCCGGAAAACATGAGAAGCAAGAATTAGAAAATCAATGTTTTCATTTTGAAATCTTCAGCTTTCACCTGTGCCTTCAGGGAATTCTTTTTTTTTCTCATTTCTTTAGATTTTAAAAAAGGGATGCATGTAGGATGGATTGATTAGGTTCCAGGCCAAGAGGCCTGTATGCGCCAGTAATTGGAGTGCCAAGAAATTAACTTCTGCAGTTAAATGTTATGCTCAAATTTACGGAGTAATAAGTGGGATGAAGGCTCTTCCAAAATTCTGGTAGTCTGGACCCATCTTCCATATAGCACCAGAATAACAGCCTGGGACCTGGGACAAGAGAAGTCAGGAAATTCTGTAGGAGTGATTTCTTAGGACTTTGTGGTGAAAAATCATCCCACATAGGGGATTTTTTTTCCTTTTACTCTTGATTTAGTCATACCCTTCTACTCATGTAAGAAGCTTTTATTCTTTCTTTCAATGGCCCACAGAATATATAATATTCAGGGTGTGTGTCAACTGCTTTTGCTTCTGTTTGACAAGCTGTGCTCCTGGATGCCAATATGCTATCAGCTCTCCCCCATCTCACTACTGAAAAAATATTCAAAAGATGTGGCTGGCCCTTGGAGACATCTCCTTAAAAAAATAATTCTATTTTGAACAAAAGCATGTCTTTGTTATTTAAAGGAATTTTCAACCTCTTAGGAGAGCCTTAATCCTTTCCATGAATTATCCACTTATCAAAAGAACTTTGGCTTTTATAGTATTTCAAACAGATTGTGAGGCACTAGGGAGGAAGCCTGTTTAAACAAAATCTCATGGCTGGCGTTTAAAAAGACTATTTTATAGCATGTCCCTGAGTGCTACCTCTTTGTAAGATGATTATCTTTAATTTCTCTTTCTCATATGAAATATTAATTCTTTACCAAGGCTTTTTCCTTTTTTTTCCTCTTTGTTTTCACTGAAAGACTGCAGGCATCAGGGCAGAAAGTTGGAACAAAATTAATCTGAAATCCATCGCTGAGCTTCAAGCTGGACTTTGAGGACTTGAATAAAATAAACTTGTATTTTAATACCCTCCTTGGTTTTGGAAATGAATTTGATGCTGCAGTCATTAGAAGTTACTGCTAGTATAAATAACCTACTAGGAAAAAAGAGGCTTCTGTCTAATAAAGTAAGGAAAGGTGTTTTGTTTCCTTTTATTGCAGATACCAGGGTATGATTTAGGATGGGAGGTGCTGCTGCTGACCTGTCTGCCTTCTTCCTTTCTGACTTTGGCAGGTCATTTAGTTTCTTTTACTTTGCTTGAGTAGGATTGTACAACACTAACTGCTCTGCTCTTTGTCATGTGCTGTCATGTTTTAATACTGAAATCTAAGTTGAAGTCTGCTACATAAATGTTGACTGTGAAGGTCTGGAAGTAATTTCAGATGTAGCATTCCTTTTACACTGGTGACAAATTTAGGTTTTGCCTTTTTGCCTCTTATGCCTGTTAGAGCTGATAGAATGAATCATTTTAACACTGAGACTGGATAACTTACTGTTAATTACCATGGATTTACAAATGCCATTTCATGATTTTGGAACTCATTGAACCTGTTAGAAATCTGTTGGCATTTCTGTTACCAACATGAACTTTAGTTTCGCTGTCTCAGTAATTTCTTATTTTCTAACCCTGAACTTTCACAGGCAAGTATGTTTTTATTTGGAATGGTCCCTTTGGATAATTCAAAAAATGATCAAAATTAATTACATTAATTTTTTAGTCTGAGAAAGGGTTCAATTGGCTGTTGTAGTAAGTTGCAAGATATTTTGCCAGCTGTAGTTAAATGGAAAATACAATCACTATATTATTTGAGAAAGGGTAAATTAATCCAGATACCTCTTTTGTTGTTTCAAATAAGAAACATTTGTGATGACATTTTACATGCTTGACAGACAACTGTTGGAACCAAGAAACTTCCATTTTCTAATCTGTTTTCAATTCACATCATTATTGTTTCTCTCACTGTGGATATATATCTCTTTGTCAATCCACAAGTTATCAGTTACTACAGTAAAAACATTTGATCTCGCAAGCCTGTGAATGCTAGAACAGCTGCTGCAGGACATGCCATGCTTGAGGATAGATTTTACATTCTCTTGCCTTGCTGAGTTGAGAGGGATGCAGAACACCTCCGCAGCATTTGTTCACGTTGCTGCCTTGCTACAGACAGCGCAGATCAAGCAGAAGATGCCTTTCCTTCCCCCAGCCTCCCAAGATACTAAGGGTTTGTCAGCAGAAGTTTTTTGTGTGTGCATATAGAGCCACAGTTTTTGACAGCAAGTCTTGATTTGGACCGGTGAAATGTGCACAGCATTTTTCTGTAAGGAATTGTCTTACTTGCTAGGTAAGCTGTGGAAATAGAACACACCTCTTAATTTACTGTGAGTTTTTATGGGATGGCATTATCTCATGCAAATGGCTAGGTGGCTTTTGGGTCTTAATCCCTTCTGATAGTGGAATGAAGGGATGAAGAAGCTCCAGGGTGAGCATCTGTATTTGTTTTCCTTTTGTTCTCTTTCAGTATTAATCTACATTTAGTATTTTTCTTCTTTTACAATTTCCTCTGTGAAGTTTAATTAATTCAACTTTCAGCTATATATGAAAGTGCTGTTTAACACAAGGGACTTCTTTCTAAGTTCCTGGGTAAGATTTACCAAGTACTCCCAGCAGCAGTCAGACAGGCTGCTGTTGTGGAGACAGATCCATCTCTGGGTGGGATGAATGTAGTTTCATTTTTGGATATGTTCCACTTGGATTTTTCTGATTCTAAAGATAGTGGGGAAACTAGCGCCAGAAGTGTGTAGATGAGTGATTATTTGGCTCTTGTGCAAGAAGCTCTCTGAATATTGGTACTTGCTTTGTTTTCACTTTCTGTGTTTAGCAGTAGATTAGTTAGAAGAACAGGGTAAGATTATCTGGAGCTTATCTAAAAATTCTCTGTACTGCTGTACTGCTTACTCTGCTTTCTGATTATGAAATAGAAGAGGCAGTAGCCATACTGAGGCTTAAATTTTTAGTGATGAAAACCAATCACATCCCTGAAACTGATCTGTTATATATTTGCTAATGCCTTGTCAAAAAATGGAAATAAACCTAATGTGTATACAGGGCAGGCACCTACATGCTTCCTCTCAGGGGATATCTAAGCAAGGTTTGAAACTGTTGACACAGAGCTTAGTCCATTGCCATCAGGGGAATTATAGTGGCCAATTACATTCTTGCATAATTGCAGCCATCAACATAAAAAAAATGAAAAGCATATCTGAGGTATTTGCATGTAAATCTTGACAACTTCTGTGCTATTTTTTCCAGGCCCATGACTTCTCATACAAAATAGGCAGATGTTCATCAGTAGATGAGCCTTTCTTACTTGTTTCTTTAACTTCATTTAATTTAATTTAAGTGCTGAATTGTAGTCTGGAGTTGCCCACTACTCCCTTTTTCCTCATCTCTGACTTAATTTTCTGAGCCATATGACAAAAAAAAAACCCAAAAACCAACAAACAGATTGTTGCCCTACTGAGCTTATTTACGACATATATTCAGACAAGGTAGCTCTGAAAGAATCCTTTTGGTATTTGAGATTTTTCATGGTGATAGTGATGTCATGTTGTTTACTCTGTAGTATAGAAGGACATTATCTCCAAACATGCCTTTGCAAAAGTCAGAGCTCTAGCTGGAGTACTTGCACAGAATAAAAAAAACCCAATTCTTTTTTTTTCTAAGTCCAGAGCAAAGGCTAGGCTGCAGTTTTCATGGGCTGCATGTCCCTTAAAGCCATAAATCATGGTTCGGGTCTCTAGGCATTGCAATAAAAATCAGTGGACTTCTTAGGAGAGCCTCCATACATAAATTATGCTTTTGACGTGGAAAGAGGAAGAGTGCAACTCAGGGTTGAGTCAAAATGATGAATGGAGTTTACTGCCAGTGATATTAGAAATTTGTTGGAGAGTACAACTATATCAAAAAGGACTATTTATGTCCTGCAAGGTAAGCTATGAAAAGCAAGAACATCTCAGCACTAACTGTAATTTTCTTGGCTTTTGGCAATTGAGAGCAGGCTCCCCTACATTTAATATCACAATTATATTTCTTTTTAAGTGGAGAAGGGTGAGGAAAGCAGAAACCAGTAACAAGAATTTTCCTAGTCTTTTTTTTTCATGTAGCTGCCGTTCTATAGTAGTCAACATGTTGTGAATGGCAGATTAGAATAAAAGCACAGGCTATCACTTGAACTAGAGAGAGGAATTGAAAAACAGGATAGCATGATGAGGCCTATAAAGCTTCTAAAGCCAAAGTTCAGAAGGTGTGTGGGACGGTGTAACCAGAGGAAGTACTATCCCTTCCACATTGGGATAAGAGAGAGGGTACAGGCAGAGCCCTCCCCTCTAGTAGACAGCAACATCTTTCTTCCCCTGCAAGTCACTAGCTTTCTGATGTAGGAGAGCTGCACAGCTCCCTTGTTGCTACTGTCACCTCCTGTTGTTTTTCTATGACTGCCAAGGTTGGCCAAACATGAATTAATAAACATATGTAACAAACAGCAGTCCCCCTTTCCCATATCATACAAAGAATAGAGGTAGAGCTCACTACAGCAAAAAATTTGGGACCACTATGGTTACTCTAAACCTAAAAAACTGCTCATGTTTATATCATACGCACCCTTTACAAAGTAGTGTCATTGTAGTAGACATTGCCTCCAACAGTTGTCAGTTTTGCAGGATGGTTCATGTATTATAGGTAAACACAGTATTATTTCGCATGTTGATACGAGTTGTGTTTTTACGAAGTCTTGATTTCTCATACCAACAACTGAATTCTAATGGGTTCCCTAGCACTTGCTGAAGCTCTAATCTGGTAGTTTAAACTACATGGGCAATCTCTTACATTCATCTTCTACTCCATTAAAGTTCATGGCACACTTTCTGGGCCCAGCCGTTGGCTTACATCAATCACCTGGGAGGAAAGGCCTTTGAATGTTTTCTAAAATCCCCAATTCTGAACACAAAAGGCTCAGGTGTTTGCAAGCATTTGGTTCTTGTCTGCAACACATAAATAATTTAACAGGTATATGCATTTTAAATGAATTACAAAACACTGTTAAAATCAATGTTAAATGTCTGTCTGGGTTTTCTATTCAAGCATTAATGTGTCCAAAAGGTTTGGCTTGAAAATGCATCTGCTCTATTCAGCTCCAGTAATTATTTTAGCAGCAGCAGCAGCCTGCTATGTTGCCAGATTTCAGCTTGCAAAATTAGGGCAATTGCCTGAGGCTATGAATCATCTCTGGGGGATTTCTGGATGTCTGTCCAGCTGCTGTAGTTTTGCATGCATGCTAGAGAGCAAGTTTCGAGAATAAGTTCTTCGCAGCAGCATCTTGCTCGCTTCTCATGTGAGCATGTAAAGCAGAAGATTGGTGAAATACATACAACCCTGCTAAAATGTGTACAATGCTGCACTCCTAGTGTGTTTTTGGAGTGAGATGCTCACTTCTGGTTAACTGCTGTAAAGCCTATTTAGCTTTTCACTAGAAAAAAAACCCAGCATCTGTTCTGGTTTTTTTTCCAGCTAATGAAATCAGAACTTTACCTTAGTTGGACAAGAAAATAATATTTACTCTGATGTTCTAAAAATTGTATAATCTGCTCATTTCTAGAAACAGATTTAGTCAGTATCCACTGCAGCAACCTTTTACCATGTTCATGTGGGAATGTAGATTATCTAAAAATATACCCCTGAAACCAATACTGCCCTGCCATAAGGAGTTTATGGTGGATAAAACCTGCTAACTCAGCTTCGTGCACCTCCTGCTTTCCTGGTAGGCAGCGTAATTAATAGGTACAATTCAGATAGGCCTGATCCTGCAGCACAGCATACGGTGACTCCTACAGAAGTAGCAAATTATGAGTGGGTTTTATGTAAGTACTAAGTATCAGTTGCTTTTATATTTTAATGAACGCAAGCCTTCCTTACAGAAGGCAAGAACTAGCAGTAGTCTGGAATAGGTGTAAAGCATCAACTTCAATGCACCATGAGTACTTGGTGCTTGTTACACTCTCACAGTTTCCCTCATAAACATTTTTGGTGTCATCTCTGGCATTTTTCACCACATAGTGTTCTGTAGTGTGGTCTTACAAACTGACCTGAGTAAACAGCCCTATTTATTTGAAAGGGAAAGGATACTTGTCTGGGTACTGATTTAAAGTGTTTAAAGTCACTTTTCCACAAGCAAACAGGAAAATGAAATGAATTTGTTCACAGGTGCTGCAATATGAGATATTGTTGGGAATCAGAAATAGTTCAGGTCCATAGGAGTCCTAGCTCCATATTGGGTTAAGACATGGGCCACACACAGCACCCCACTGCTCCTCAAGTCTTCCTGTACCTTCACTGGCAAACCTATGCAGAGGCCCTCCAACACGACCCAGCAACATTAGCAACATACCTATGCGCACGTGCATTGCCATCTGCTGCTATGAAATTAGACCACTACCCTTTTTCTCTTAGAAGTTGCTGCATCCTAAACAGAACCTCGCTGTTCCCTCAACTACAAATTCTCAAAAACTTGATTCAGGCACCTGTTTCAGGATTTGTAGCTGCTGTATCACTTTAAGGCACGTTCCAAATCAACTGACATTTCACAGCATTTCATTGGGAAATGACAGCGTTATTCACTTTGTAGGACCAGCTTTCAATAAACAACTTAAAAACTTCGCAGAGACCAAGACACACTTGAGATTCCCCAGCCCCTTTTCCTTTTTTTCTGGAATTCACTTTGTTCTGAGCAAGTTTCTATTCCCTATGACCTCTCCCTCAAATGGAGTTACAGAGTTTTGCAATCCCTGCTGTAGGCTCTGTAATGCAGCGTGTGGTTCCTGATGTAATGAATAGCTCACTAAGGCTGCCAGCAAGCTTTTTTTTTTTTTTTTTTCCAGTACATAACACAGTATCACCAAGAAATTAACAAACACTCCTTGATGTTTCGACACTGTGAGTTACATATCATAATGGCAAGGTAAACAAAACTCATGGTGGGACAGAAATACCTGAACACCTGAACTATTTGTGGATAGTATCTCACAAAGATTTAAGGGTCCTAGACCAGATTTTCAGAGGAACACACTTACATTTCTTGATATCTAAGGTAATCACATACAGCTGAGACTAGGTACTTAGGAAAAAAACGCACTTGGAGGTGAAAAAAAAGTGGAAAAAAGCAAATATGAAAGAGAAGAAGATGTAAGGAAAAGAGGGCTGACTTTTGAGTGATGAAGTACTGAGCAATGAGATATCTAATTGGTAGGTCTAATACCAATCTATATCTAATATTGGTATATCTGATTTTGAGAAGTAGTGGGTGCTTTTCTCAGATTCTTATATTCTTATATACTTATATTCTATAAGTAACTCTATGAACTATTTTCCTGTTCTGTGAAAAACTGTATTGTATATTCTGATCTGAATAGCCTGAAATGTTTCAAGGATATTGTACGTGATAGCTGATGTAGAAATGCTTACCAAAGTGAACGTTACATCAATTGAAATCATCAAGAACACTCATGCTATTCCAGGGTACCCTGATATTTCTACCACCCACCTACTGTTATTTATTTGGTGAGAAGATGAGGAGGTACAATAAAATTGATATATGCATGTCTTGAATGCTTCCCTTGAGAGTTTTGGGGTTTTTTAATGGCATTCTTCCACTTTCTTTCCCTGTGTTGTTTGTATCTTCCAGTTGACCACTCTTAACACATTTTTATACACTTTTGCAGTGTCAGGCAGTAGTCCCCTAACCTACCAGATCTGGTCTTGAAGAACTGAGGCCTTTCAACCGCCCAGACTTCTTTGTACTCTGGTTATTGGTTGTCCATATTCTGTACCTGTTTAAAAAAAAAAAACAAAAACAAAAACAAACAGGTTAGGACTTTTGCTTTCTTTTCCTTTTTTAGATACTTAATGCAAAGTAGAATGATGTCTGAGTTCTTTACCATTCCTCTTACTGCCCAAATTCAGGAACATAATTAATTATTCTCACTGTGGACCTTGATAGGAATTTCACTGTATTTCCTCCATGTGATGGTGGATACTTTTCACAAAATTTCTTTTTGCATATATAGCAAACATTACATACATACTGAAGAAGCATAGTTATCTTTAACAACTGCCTAGTCAGAAACCGTTTTCAGTAAGAAACAAGTCCAAATGCAAACAACAGCTACAGGAAAAAAATTATTCTCACTGTTAGCATCAGTCTATTTGTGCCTTCTTCAGGGATCCATACAAGTTTTCTTTAATCCTTGAGACATGTGTTAATGTCTGTATTTTATGTCCTGGGTTTGAGTCACACTCTGTAATGAAACTTATTATGCCTTTTCACTCTTTTGGCTAGCCAGATGCTAGCTTTCTCCACCCCATTCACCTCATGGGCCACTTTTCATTTATGGTTAACACTGTTCATATCAATCATATGTTGATATTTGATTTATGTACGTCATGTGTATTCCTTGCAGCTATTTTTACACTCCTCACCAGGACTGAGCATACCTCTGTGAGAGCAGAGGTCCACCAGCTGCAGATCAATCTCCACAGACTACATCTTTAACAGCACTTCACTGAAATTTGTTTTCCTATTTTCTAAAACACTAATCATCTCTAAATGCAAAATGTAAAAATGCTAATAACAAGAACATTAACCAGCAATGAAACCTTCCAGTAGCCACAGACTTAGTAGGTGGTACAGAGCCATATCTATGAACTATAGAAGGAACTCAATGCACCTAACTCCTAAATTATATCAATATTAGCAAACTGACCAGTTCTCTGAACATACTTCTGGACACTGAACTTGGGCAGTGAGCTTGCTTACTGCCATAAATCACTGCAGTGGCACTGGTGTGCTTTTGGCTTGTGCCCTCCGAAATTTTCCAAAACTGCCACGTGTGATTCAAGAATTAGCAGTGGGAAAGGGCCACATGATTTGGATACTGGTATTAGCTGGGACCAAAGCTGGTCTTTGAGAAGAGACCAGCAGTAGAGTGTAAGCAGAAGCCAATGCAATTCCAGATGTATTGGCACCCTTTGGATAAAAAATAGGTTGCAGTGGGAGATAGCAAGTGAAAAGTGAGCAGTGCTGCAGACTTCCCTTCACTTTGCTGTTCATGATCATCATGTGAATGTACATGCAGGAAGTCACATCATTTAAAAATAAATTAATAAGTAAACCAAGAGCCTGAAATCAACATATCCGTACATTTCTGATGTTATACATCCATCTACCTAGTGCCTCATTATTTTTTTTAATGAAACAACTAATTATTTTCTAGGAAACACAAAGACCTTTAAAAACCACTGTGATTTAGCTAATTAGTCCCTCAATACATCCCAGGGAGTAAACAAATTAACCAACAGTTTCCCCCATTGAAACCTGCAATTTTTATCTGTTTCTTTGATCACTGTAATTACCAGAGGGATTAATGCTGTTGGTGCTGTCATTTGACTGCTTTAAAACACCCACATGTGGAGCACAAGGTCATTATGGTTATTTACTATATGCACAGATTAAACTAAATTCATTGTGACTAGCTTGGAAAACACTTTTTTCTTCTTGGGTGCAGGGAGGGGGGAGCAGTCACAGAGATGAGAATTTTCTTTCCACAAACTAACTTTGCATCTCTGCAGATCAGATCTTGCTCCCATTGTATGCATGGACATCCATGTAATCTATGCACAGATAGGTTTTCTATCCTGAGAGCAGTATAGCTACCGGTACACTATTGTAGCAAAACAATGTCCAAAAATGCTGTGTTGTCCCACAGACTTATAACTAGCAGCTGTAAAACAGCAGCCTGTAGCACTTGAGTAGATGTGATGTTCTGATATGAAATAATTTTATAAGGATATTTATGCAGCGTTCTCTTCCACAGGCTGAAGGCGGCAGAAATGTATTTCTTCTGAAAATCCAGACTAACTGATATTCCTTTTCCTCTTCTTTCCCTTTTATGTTCCTGGATGCAATTTAATGATTTAATTTCACAGCACATTCTCTGTGACACTTTCTTTGTTTCCTCCAATTTTTCTGGACCCATTACATCAGACTTGAGCTATTACATCACAGCTTTGTCATGCTCCAGAAACACTGCCAATTGTCAGCCCAGCACTGGAGTGGGAAATGGTCAGGGCCCTGATTCCACTCAGGTTAAACCTAAGAGAGCCTTTTAATCAAGATTTCACTGGGAGCAATAGCAGGTCTCTGGAAAATTAGTACCCCCAGAACCGCAAAGGGTGTTAGCTGCCCATATGACCCTCACTGTGCCGGTCCCACCTCATGATGCTGAGGGCCATATGGGCAGGTCATTGAGTATACCACGTGATAGATCTTATTTCTCTTCAAATATTGCCAATATCATTCTGGATGTTTGTAGGAAACCTCAAAAAAAGTGCTGGGTAGCCAGTAGGCTGAATTGCAGATAAGCAACAGTCCAGCAAAGGTAATATATAAAACAACTTTCTTTTGCTATACCAGAAATTTAGGATAGATAGTTCTTTTTCCCAGAAGCAGGTTTCTCTGAAAAACAGTTTAGGAAAGACTGTGGTCCTCCTTATTGTTGGCAATTTCCTTACTTTCCCTTTGTATTTAATACCATACCTGGAAAGAAATGATTCTTGAAGTTTTTCCCATGAAATAAGTGGGAGTCTGTATACACCACTTTCTGAGGTGATCTTAGTTGGACTTCTTATTTAACTTTCTGTGCGTCTATGCTTCTGAGCAGGCATTTTTCAGGAGAAGAATGGGATGAAAGATTTTACAATCCTTTTGTTACCCAGGACAAAGAGAAAGGGACCCTCCTCCTCAGAGGGACTTTAGGAGTTGCAACCAATACTCCCTTTTCCTCCCTGCATAAGCATGCAGAAGGTCCCTAAATACCCAGTAGTCTACATGTTCTTGTATATGTGTGTGTCTGTGACTGGGGTAAATCCAGTCCACATTGTTTTTCCCACAGTGCAATATCCCTACCTGCAGCACTGGAGATAACGGTGTGTGTGGGCAGACAATTTATCTCAAAAATAGATGTATTTACAAGCTGTGTTGAGATTTAGGTGGTCTCATTGTAGCACTTGGAACTGAAAATAATGTTTGCATGGTTATGTCTGCAATCACAGGACATAGATTGGTGCTCATTCTGGAAACGAGTTTCTAACATAATGTCATCAGTCTCAAGGCCTATGGCCGGAGGCCTGTATGATTTACATGTTGGCTCCTGATAGACGTTTGTGCACACCTAGGAAGAGAATTGTAAGTTGCTATACCTTTATGGTCCTGGCCAGCTGGCCATTGCCTTTTTTTTTGAGGAAATGGGTATTACCCTTCAACAGGGTTTTATTAGGCTGAAACCAGCCTGGATGATGCATGATAAATAAGAAGGGATGCAGGCAGGGAGCTGGATTTCAAGCTTTCATGCAACTGCTGAAAACTGAGAGGACCTAGACACAAATGTTTCTCCTCAGCGGCCCAAGTGGTCTCCCAGTGTTGGCCTGACACCACTTTCCAGAGCTGCCCATTTTTCTGAAGTTGACTTTTTTGTCTCTCCTTAATATTTTTATGCTTAGTCTAGTATACTGAATTCATCTGAGAAAGAATTTAAGCATGCTTAATAACAGTAAACATTCTTTACAGAAGGCTTATTTATAAAAACACTAAACTTTATGGATATTGCATGCATACAGCTCATTTCAAAATTAGGTCAGTTATTTAAATGCCAAACTGCATCCTAGTTGACTGAGTCAAATTTTGGCTTAAATTACTAGATATCCATACTAGCTTTCTACTTGTACTGAACTTGTGCGTGAACTTTACCAGGAAATGATCATTATAATTTATATAGAAATGTTTAATCTGCCTTTTTAAACTAGAACTAAGCAAAGTTCTGGAGAGGTAAACATAGCCATGATTTGGATATATTCCCCTTATTGTACAAACTTCCATTCTGCGTCAGTCATAAATGAAAATATGGTTTGGGGTGTTGGTTTTTTTTTTTCTTAACAGCCTTTAAAAAATTGATTTTACTTCAGTTAAGATGATAAAAATTATCCAATACACTATTCCACATAGGTGGAATGCTTTCTGAAGAAATGATACTAGCTTCCTGTGACATAAAAATCCCTGGCATTGATAGATGATTTTCACTTGACAGTTGAAGAAAGCCTAGTACATTGTTCATAATAGTAAATTCTTCAGTGATGTTTTGGAGTTCAAACTGCTTCAACTTTTCTTCAAATACCATGAAAGCAGTCTTGCAATTTTCTACAGAAATCTATTCTGTATTTCAGCCATGAGTTATCCTAGGAAAGGCTGAGTGAGAAATAACTCTGTTCTAATAGACTGTAACAATAAGCATTTGAGGGGAAGTAGTTTTAGCAAGAGTTCATTTTTTTAGGTCCTTCTGTAGCACCAATTTGATAGTAAGGTTTTAAACAGAAGTGAAGTGCAATTATTGCTCATTTCTTCCTTCACAATATTGGGGATCTTGAAAATGTCAAGGAAGGAAGTATACAGCTATTTACACACCTTATTTTACTGATGGCAGCTGAAGATTACAAACTTATAAATAATTAAACACCTAATTCCTGCCTACTTCTCACTTCAGAGTGGATATTCACAATGTCTCGCTGTAAGCAGCCAACTTGGATAACCTGAATCACTCTCTTGAGAATTCACTTACTATACAAAGAGCTTGAATTAAGACCATAAGAACTAGAGGCCTTAAGACCAAATACTGTCACTGTCCATTTCCCTAGGTGCCTCTCCCATGACTGCTCTATTCTTCCCAGCTCTAAAGTCACTATAGAATAAGGAACGTGGAAACCCACGTGGTACCATTCTGGGCATGGTCAGAAACAGGACTTCAGCTTCCTAGGGATTAAAACACAGCTATTATTTACAGTGAAGTTCTGAGACTGCCCAGAGCATCCCAATCCTGATACTTCTGAATGTCTAAGCACCTGCCTAGCTTTTAACTTTATCAAATCCAAAGGTATTTGTCTGTGACAACAGAGGAGCAGACATAAACCAAGTACCATGTTGAACGTGACAGGAGAACGTGCCAATACTTATTCCTCCCATACAATTTCCATGCCTGGTTCCTCTTTTCTTCAAAAATTCAGTAACTAGAAGGCTCACCCAGGGTGTGGGAGTCCTATGGCCAGCTCACCCTTCAGCCTAAGGGGGCTTGAGCATTGTCTTCCTCTCCAGAGGCAAGTGTCTGCATCAACAAGTTAGAGGTTGTTCTTGCACTGGTATCCTTTCCATGTTGCACATAACTGCTAAATAGCCTGTTGTCAGAGAACAAAAATAGGAGTGAGCATAATTATCTTGCCTAGTGATGAGAGACTGACTTGGAAGAAAGGAGACCTGATTTCCAGCCTCTGCTCTAGTTGTTATTTAAGCATCTTATCTAATGTCTTTTTCATTTGTATTCAAGCAGCTAAGAATAGCTTTTGTTAAATTCTGAGCAGCAAGACCTATGAGATTTCCAAGCATGAGAAGCATGTTGTGCTTGAAAGCAGCAGAAAATAAGCAGAATATGTGGATATGAAAAGTATATTGCACATGTCATTTAGTGTTTCTGCAAGTGTAATCATGTTAGTGCCATATTCCTGCAGACTGATTTTTCTTTAAGTGTACTATTTATAAAATAATTTTGTGTAGCAGTTTGTTTTGTTTATTTTTTAGCAAAGACCTTCTTGTGCTTACTTTCAAAAAATTTAAGGTGTAAAAGTGGATGTTAATAGGTGTGGTTTCAAATCATTATACATTTAAAGAAAAATGTTTCTATTTATAGTACAGAAACACAATAAACATAAAACACATCCTTTCTTATTTTCTTCATAAGTATGAATTTCAGAATGCATCACTAAAAACATAATCATATTTTATAGCAATGCAGTCTCACATCTTTAAAAGGAAGAGAAAAAAAAAAAAAAGAAAAAAACTTTGACAGACCAGCATATTGCCAGGTGAAGGCAAGCTGATTGTGCTGGATTGTCAAGCTGAGATAAAAGTCACACGACTATCGGTTTGTTTGTTTGGTTTTTTTTTTTTCCCATAAAATTCATGCCTTTCACTCTGGTTTGTGTTACCTAAGTAATACATTTCAGTGTATCCGATGTTTTTAGAGTTGGGATGGTTTTGTGGTCTGAAAGTTAGGCTGAGGCTGCAGAGCTAGAAGAAGTTCAGTTCCTTGCTCTGAGTTCCTGAGTGATCCTGGACAAACTGCTAGCCTCTAGCCCAATTACCACATTTCTTGCTTACTAACATCTCAGCTACAGGAATAAGGAGTATACAGAAAATAAGGCATATATTCCTTATTTAGTAATTTATTAATGCAAGGACTATAAAGGTTGATGCAGTGTCAAGAGCAATTTTACCGAGCACTGTATGTATGTAAAAAAAGTGAGTTCTCAGATTTAAAAATTTCATAAAATTGAACAGATGCTGGTTTTGGGTTGCACTTGGGTTAACATTATATCTTGTTTTGTTAATGGTTTCTTTACATTTTGCTTGGCACAATTTTCCACAACCAATAATATCCTTGCCTATATTTCCAAGGAGCACAACAAATATATCTACTTCCTCTTTTTAATTTAATGACAGATAGAATGAATAATCCCTGCAGAATCCAATTATTTAAGGCTTATTCAGAGGAATTCAGCCAATGGAGGGAGCTTAAACTGAAAAGGATTGATTTGAATAGGCAACCTCAAGAAGCTGATGTTGGTGATCTATACAAAATGCTGGCTATTAGATATTGCAAGTGGTGACCAAAAGGTCTTTCAAGTGAAAGACTGTACCTTTCAGAAGGTAGTGGCTATGTATTACAAAGAAAAGCTTACATTTCTACCTAGTTTCATAGTGTATAAGACATAAGTGATGTCCTCAGGAAGAAAGACAAATAGAAGAAAATGGAGGTGTTTTTAAACAGCTGCGTTCAGCTCAGTGGTTATATTCAGCTAATTGGTTCAGTTTCTGTGTTAGAAATTTAGCACCACTAAAGGGTTTCCACTTTGTTACTGCCTGAATGTGTTTACATGTTTTTCTGAGGGACCAGGTTATAAAGCCTGCACTTCAGCTTATGCTAACAAAAGAAAATAACATTGCTCAGAAGTTGGTTCCGAGGATGCTGCTGTATAGTCCACCACAAATAACAGGTCTGGGACAACTGCCTAATCCTAGGACTTAACCATCCAGTCCTGTGAGGTCTCAGGGAGGCATTACTTCTTCTGTATAAATAAAAGCAAGGACAAAAACTCAGTAGCATCTGTCCAGCCTCTCACATGGAAGCTGCTACTTGCTTTAGTTACAACACTTTGCTAGATGCCATTTCCATCTTCCTTTCCCAGAGGCATCCTGGTAGTCTCTAGGCTGTTCTGCCTCAGCTGCCTTTGGTAAAGAATACTTTTCTTCCTTCCACCTCTTTCAGACATGAACTAATTGAAATTAATTACAGACATGTAGTATCTGACTTTGACCTGTGAGAAACCAGTAAGTTTCTAGTCAAATCTCATCACAGACAGCAACTAAAACAGACTATGAAGGAGAATGCTGAGCCTGCAGAGTAGGGATCAGCATACCACACAGATTCAGAGGTACAGCTGAAATGCAAAAAATAAAGTTGCTATGGTCTATAGCTGTACGTGAGACCTAGTTTGACTTTCAAACATTCTTTTCAGTGTAAAGGTGGAAATTAGAAATTCACTGTAAGAATTAGTTCTTTCTTTTTTTATATGAATACGTTCTGAATGTCAGAATTGTCAAACTGCATTTCTGAGGCACCTACCTTGTTTAAGTAAGTTGCACATGGATACATAGTGAACATGCAACCACTCTTGAACCAAAATTCTCTTTAATACTGGTAGATATTTCACCCATGCTAATCAGTTTTTATTAAATGCTTGCTAACTAACATACACCTATAATGTATTTTCACTAAATTTAACATGGTCTTTACACTATCTCTATAAAAGTTACTAACTTAAAAAAAAAGTACAAATACAACACTCAGTATGTCCAAGATCTAAAGCACTTTTACACTTAAATTTTAAATGTGTCTAAATTTTAATTAAATTGTATTACTTCAGTTATATTAGAAATTAATTAAAATTTAATTCTTTAAATATAGAACATTTATAGCACTTTTAATGATTTTAATTGCACTTCATTGTTGATGGAGATGTCTAGGCCTTCTTCAACAGAAAGATCCAGCTTCTTCCTTGCTACGTGCTTAGAAGTGACTGGACACAAACTTCTGCTTCCCATGGATGCCTAAATGATTGGTGAACTGCATACAGGTACATCTGATATAAAAATAATTTAAGAGTAAATAATTGCATTTCATTACCTGTTTAGTAAAAAAAAAAAAAAAAAAGGCATATTTGATGATTAAAGACATGTCTATGCTGCTACTGAAGTTATGACTGTAACAGACAGGTGTACATGTTAGATTTAATTTAACTAGGTTGGGCAGCACAGTGGTGAAAGCCTTCACCCTGCAACAGACCCTGGCTATGTGTATAGTTAGCTAGCTTATGCTGAGTTCTGTGCATCATGTCTTCACTGCTACTGTTTGCCCAAAGCACCTATGTTGAAATAACCATGGGAAAACCTAAGGGTATTCTCATTATACTTTCAGTTTCAGAGTTTTGACATAATCTAAGCTTGTGCTTGAAAAGTCTTTCCAAACATGAAAAGATGTGGGCATGTTCTTTTGGAGAAACTTATTTTAAACTTAAAATTCTGCACGTAACTATTTTCACCTAAGTCAGTTCCTTCCTTCACACAACATTCACGCTTGCTATGACAAACCATTTTTTTTCCGGTTCTGCTGGAATCAGTCCTTCCCCTTCTACTTCTTTCCATAATCTTTCTCCTATAGAGTTCATGGCCTCTTTCAGTATCATCTGTGAAAGGAAATTGATTACAAAGAGTGGTAGAAAAGCTAAGTCTGTAGACTGAACAATGTTGGAGCTCAGTCTGAGAAGCTTCAGAGGATTTATTCTTCAACCAAATTTTGCTGATATGTAAAGCTTTTGTGAAAGGACAATGCTGCGATATTGCCATAATAGTACCTAAGAAGGAGGTGAAAAGTTCCTAACAGCATGAAACAGTGTCAAATCAAATTTTATTGAAATGAAATGTTTTAGCTGACACAGCTACATTTTTGCAGAATTTTTACCTTAGAATAAGTTCAAAATGCTTGTTTCTATTCCAAATGAAATCAGGTTTCAAAATCCATCTCTGCATTTTCCATACAGTCCTCAGGAATATCAAATTCCACTTGCATTTTTATTTCCTCAGTAAGAAATGTCATAAAATGCAGTCAGCACCATGAAAGAGAAAACCTGCCGCTCCCCAGAAAAGTCCAGAAAGCACTAAGGAACAAAAGTTTCAGTTGCCATCTCTTACCACAACAGCATGTGTAGGATAAAGTCCTTACTAAATAGAGACATAACTTAAGGAGTTCCTAGATGTGACAGAATGCTTGCCATCTATCTAATGCACAGGATGGAGAGTCAGAAATTCAAATCCAGGTCTGGACTCTCTTATGCACTCTTATGTTAGTGGAGTCCCGAGTCTTTTTTTTTTTTTTTTTTCCCCTGAACATAGAAAATGGGCCTAAAATAGTGAAACCTTACTCTCTGAGCTGATATAGAGATTGATTAGATGCTGTGGAAGACTGCATCATGCTAAAGCATATATGGTGTGTTATCAGTAGATATTTCTTCTGTACATTTTTCTGAATTATTGGTAATTATGGGTTGAAGTCCAGTTCAAGTCTTTTGAGACAGAGATACGTATTCAGGGATGTGATTTAGCATTGCAAGTTGAAGAGTTTCATGGAATGCAGTAGAAATCAGAATGAAAGGAGAGGGCTAGAACTGCATTTACCTGCTTTACAGTTTTGTATGGGGTTTTTTTTTAATCAATTTACTCAATTTAATTAATTGAATATAGTTTACATAATTTTTAATTTTATTTTTTATTTTATAAATTTAATTAATTTACTTATTTCACAGAAATAAATGCTGTGATAAGGAATAGTAAGGATATAGGGAAAACACGGTGTCTGCAGGGTTCTTATTTTCTTCTGCTTTACCCTGTATATACTATTTCAACAGTAACAGGTATTCTATTTCTCTTGTCAGTCTGGGTTTCCCCTGCAACATCTAATGAAATATTTGCCAAGCTAATGTGCCATGCTTGCTGTCAAGTGAGCTAGTCAGAGCAAATCCCTTCATCAGTAGCCAGTTATTTATAGAATTCATATATGTGCCATCTCTGTTTGCTTCGACTTGTATCCTGCTGGAAAGCTAATTCAGTTGCAACTACCATAGTTACTAGCAGTGTGTGAGGTACCCCTTCTTTCCTCTTTGCATTGTATCCTTAATACATTTCAGCTATAGTTTTACTTCAGAGAGGGACAGGAGGAACAGTGATCATGATCTGAAAGAAGTGCCCAGTGCTTTCCTTAAAGCTCTGTCTGCTGTCAACCATGAGGTGTCCAGGCTGAGCAGTTATTGGAAAGGAGGGACACCAAAGGTGTTTGGCTTCAGCTATTCCTTATTTCACTGCTTCGATTTATGATAGTGTGCCAGACTTCTCTCAGGGACTGGCTCAGCTCTTCCCTACTGGTTACATATGCTACCATTTCCTTCTCGACCTACCCCATTTTCTACGCCACGTACTACATCTTTTTCCTTTCATTTTTCCTTTCCTTCATTTTCCTGTAAGAGCAGCAAAAAGGCAAAGATTAAGCAGAAGAAAGAGTGTCTCAGAGGGCTGCTTAGTGACATGTGAAATGCACACATTGTTTATTCATTTTCCTTTAGTTCTTTATACCTTAACAGCCATGCATCAGTAGATACTATGCTGAAGGTCATTTTGGAATAAAGGCAAAATTAAAAATGTACTTTATGTTGTCATTTTACATCTTTCTTTTGTATTATTTTAATTAAACTCAAAGACAGTGTAGCATTTCATGTTGAATTATTTATTTATGTATTATATAGCTTTACTTAATTTATCACTTATATTAGTAGACGTATTTAATGCAATGATTATCAGAGGTTTAAATGTGATATTTGTGAATATACAGTTAAAATTAGTTTGAGTGCAAGTGAAATTAAGGTAGCAACATAAGCTACCTTAATTTTATGCAAGTACTTTTTTATGTACAGCCTTAAAAATATGGGCAGATCTTATGTCACTGAGAATAGGGTTTCTATCTACTATGCATATTTTAATTAAATATTTCTGTCCTGAAAATGTATAATAGACAAAGTATGTAGTGAAAAGTGTGCATTCCATTTCCAAATGAAGAGTGGAAACTCCTATATTTCCAAATTATTATTGTATATGATTAATCATACATGAACAACACAAAACCCCTCAATGAAAATTACTCCATTTACTAATCTCAACTGTAAATTTTAGTAAAGAAGACAGCTTCTGTTTTTCAGGTGGGAGTACAGAAAGAGTAGCACAAATGAGCTTAGCAAAAACTGTCAAGTGTTGGGCTCAGACAAGAATGCCGTGGTTATATTATGTAACAGAAGTGGATCATGTATGGAAGTGGTGGTGTACTGCTGTAGGTCACACAGTACCACTCGTGTGCCACTCGTGGTTCCACAACTTAAGTTGGACCTGATACTCCTAAAGCAGGAGATCAAGCATATGACTGCATTCAAAGGTCATTGAAAGATAATATATTTAGAATATTTACTGGTTTTACCACAGGCTAGATTAAACAGATTTTTATGGAAAAGAAAAAGATAGTTTTCCATATGTTTCCTTTAAAGAGACACATGTCTGTGTGTGTGTATCTACCCTAAGCTTTCTGGACCTTCCTTTTATTTCTTTTAGAAAAACAGGTTCAGGTATGTCTCTGAAATCTTTGTAATGGTCTTTTCCATGGAAAAGAGAATTTGGAAAGTGCTCTGTCATGCTAGTTTGTTTAAAGTTTGAGTAATTTTTGTCTGTGTTTTTGGTTTTTCTTATACACAATGCAAAATTTAAAGAAAGGTCAGAGCCACAGATATGTCTTCATGCATGGATCTTCACTAATCAGTTAATCCTGAGGCACTGGAGATTTAATCAGAGGGGAGAAAAATTAAACAGGAAAGATGAAGCAGAAGCTTTCAGTAAAACACCCAGTTTAAGGTCACTTTCTTCTTTTGTCTCGCAATAGTCATCCTCAAGTTACAGAGTTGCTGGTGTCCTAAGCTGCTGGTGTCCTAGCAGAATTGAGGTCATACCAGATCTGACAGATCTGATACATGGGAATAGTCAGTAGGATCAGAGGTGATCTTCTGAATCCCCACGTTATCCTTTAAGATCTCATTCTGTGTCCAGTGTGAAATCTGAGGCATCATGAGAGGAAGATGACCCTTCTGGGGGAGGATTTAGCAAGAGCTTTGGTTCAATTGGTCTGACTGATCTTGTTTCTGAGAGTATATAACAACAGTACCACAAATAGAAATGGTGAGGTACACCACCTACTAAAAACTTTTGTTGTCATGACACATATTTTGTCTTATGATATTTGTCATTATTTGATCCTTTTAGTGACTGTTTTAATGAGTCAGCAAACAATCTTAGCAAAAGAAAAATCTTGATTTGCATTTTGTGGTTGTCTTATTACAACCATCAATTATGTAAATATAGGATAAACAGTACCAAAAAAAAAAGAGTCCTCTGTTTTAGTAGACAAGAATGAACAAATTAATGTATGGCTGAAGTTTTACACATGGCTGCATCTCAAGTAGATCAGTCAATGGCAAAATTGGCTTTCATTTTTAAAGAGCAGGATTTCATGAAAGTCTGAGAAAGAAAAGCTTACCTGCCATTACAGAAATTTGATGACAACCTTTGCCGTGAAAATATGGCAAAGGATTGTGCAATATCCTCCTCCACAGAGCACGTGAACTTTTAGAAGCAGTTTGAATTGCGTGCACATCAATATACTCTAAAGGACAACACATTACATGAAAAAAATGTCTATGTCTTTTCATTTGGGAATGAACAACCTGCACACTTTGTAGTCGGTCTGATCATTTAATTCTGCTTCCCTACTTCATGCAAAAATGGTACATCTATAAAGTTGTGAGCATAGTCTCTTAGGAGGGAAGAAGATCTTTGGATAATACTTTTTCAAAGAGTAAGATCATCTTCTCCCAAAGAGATTGATATTTCCTATTATCTGAAAAGAATATCTGTATTTTTTTAAAGATTAATGTCTATGCATGTTTAACCATTACTTACAAAATGTGTTAAACACTAAGGTAGACATAGCAGCACAATACAGTAATGATACAATAGTGATAGTGGTACAATCTTATCTATTTAGTCTAATTTAGCATCATTGTTGCTGGCATTAAAAATATTGTTTATTCTATTGGTAAAATAGACATACTTGGAAGAAAGGATTGGACTTTTGAAACCTTTTGTGAATATTAGGGAAAACACTGGTTTCTGTGTATGCATAAGTAAGTGTAACCATAAACTAAGCTTCATTCACTCATTCCTCTTTAGTGAAATGTTAACTGATCCTGTATTGTAGTTCATTACAAGTACAAACTTCTAATAGTCTCCTTTCTTGACTACTACTTTTTTTCAGAGAGACTCTTTAGAAAACATATATTGCTACTGATGTTTTACAGCACCTTGCAAAGCTTTCTTTTTTTCCTCTCATGCTAACGTGTACTAGAAGTTAAAATTTGTCAAGTCTCCAATTTCAGAGTTTTCATGCAACAGAAGCATGCTGTCTATGCATTAATTTTTTTATTCCTCCCAGCAGAAACTAATGCCACAACCCAATGAGTATTGTAGGACTGTTCTCTGCAATGGGACCAGATCTGGGTTCATTGACTTGGGAAAGACTGCCACTAACTGAGTGTAAGCCCTGTGTTCAAGGTGTTGCTGGTTGTGCTTTCAAGATATGCCAAAATCTTACACCACTGACAAAATCTAACTACCATCTTGCAAAACTATAAAGGGGTGTCCAGGTCCAGGCAGCTAGGACTTCTGAGCTCTCTGGGTGCTTTTATTGAAATAAAGCTAATGGTGAAGAGCTTCTATTTTGCTGTGATTTCAGAAGTCCTTGTAACTTTTTAACAAGACATTCCACAGTGTTTGAAAACACTGCTGGTACATGTGACCTGTGTTTCAAACCATGGACAGAGGCAAAGGTTCAGTCATTCACTGGCAATTAGATTTGGCCACAAGCTGTAAAGCTGACCTCAGTCATGAGTTTCAAATGAAGAAGCAAGGATGTTTGTGCTGACTTTTACCCAAATTGATTGTAAAGCAGCAGCACTCAGAGCTGGGGTAGGCCACATCTCCAATCTTCTCACGAGCTCACAGATTTAGCAGAGGTACACAGACCCATAAAAGGTGGGTATCATGTAAGACAAAAGCAAAGGCTTTTTTTTGTCTGTCCAGTTGTTTACTTTGGAGATGTTTTGAGAAGAGTCTATTGAGATATTTTGGCATTACCCTACTGGGCCTGGCCAAATTCCAGATTTGGGGATGCTTTAAAAATTGAAATTAATAGGGAATAAAAGTTAACCACACTTTTTCAGATCTCAGATATGATTAATTTTGAACCTGAGTCATAGGGTAGTGGTGTCTGTCGGCAGGTGGTGAGCAATTGCATTGTGCATCACTTGTATATTCCAATCCTTTAATTATTATAAATGTAATTTTATTATTGTTATTATTATGATTATTAGTTTATTCCTTTCTGTTCTATTAAACTCTTCTTATCACAACCCACGAGTTTTACTTTTTTTTTTCCAATTCTCTCCCCCATCCCACTGGATAGGGGGGCATGGTGCTTAGTTACCGGCTGGGGTTAAACCACGACAATATAAAACTTGAGTGAGGAAGAACAGTCAGAGCTCTTTCTTGTGCTAAAGAGAAATCTTCACCTTCCCTTACACAGCAAAAGGCCCATGCTGCCTCTTTTGTATTCCCATACCCCTCTGCATGAGCAGCCTTTCATAAGGTATTTTCCTAACCAGAGCTGTGTTGCACTTACTTAGAAAAAAAAATTCATAAAGTTGATCTGTACGGAAGATAAAGTTGAGTAGAACTAGTTTTCCAATAATGACTTTGCTGTATGGCTGCTGTGATTTCAATGAATTAATCCTACTTGAATTTGTAGCTGAGATGTGACTTTATGTGACACTATTCTCTGATGTGGCCTTTTCAGCTTTTATGTTCCAGTTTATCCCTTATCATATTTTTGGATCTTAACTGTTCGGGGGGACAGAGTAGCACTGTTTAACTGAGAAAGCCTAATTAACTGTGTCAACCTGAAGGCAGCACTTATGACTTGTTAGAAGTGTTAGATGACAAGGGTATATATACACTGTCACTAAATATAAAAGCTTGAGAAACAGTCTCCTTTCTGCTTCCCATGCAAATAGAGAGAAGGATTTGGGGGGGAAGAGGAGACAAAAAAGCCTGTTCACATTCATGTTTTACACTTTACAGTGTTTCTTTGAAGCAGAACTAAGGAAATGTTTCTTTGATCCCACCAACCCAAATACCTTAATGAAAAACACAAAGCACAACTAGGAAAAATGTGTAATGCCTTGCAGCATCTTCAACCTGATTTATTTAGTGCACTGGACAAAAAGCTTATTTATTCACAGGGAGAGGATTTGCCTTCAAGATGCCTGGCATTTTCATGCCTACCCTCAAACCTCATTTGAAAATACCATTATGAAATTAGCCCAATAGGCAATGATTTAAATTGGCATTGCTTATATGCAAAATAGCTTACTTAATTGCCATGGGGAATCCTCTCAATAAGTCTTTTTTTTTTTTCTCTCTCTTTCTGAATAATGTTCCAACTTAGAAATTTCAATTTGCCTTCAGCTTTTGCAGTCATTTCCAGTATGCAACAGGAAAGTGGACAGTGTGCCCAGCAGGTAGGCATATAGCATGTATGCTGTACTTGCATTCATGTCAGGGTTGTTCTCTCAACAACCGCTCTCTGAAAGGGACTCTATGAGCATATGTTTAAAGGAAGTCACCAAGCTGACAAGGATGATACTTCCAGGAGTCCTGGCCACAGCTTACTTGGGAAGGCATTTTGGTAACTTGAAGTCTCTAAGAGGCAGTTGTTGCAAAGACAGTTTTTGGAGAAAAGAGAGGTCATGGTATCCCTGGAGGACCCAATATGACCAAATCTAAAAGAGTTCTTAGAGTGATGAAAAAACTCAGGCAAAGGCTGAGATAGGTATGGGAGCTTCATATAAAGTAATTCCCAGGCTGGTAGACATGAATTAGGTAATTGTAAATTCTGGGGCGAATCCAGAGTCTCAAGAGTTCTGAGATTTCACCGTAAGTCGGATAAAGCAACCATATGCCCAGAAAGCCAAACTGAAGGTAACTTTTAGGTTGCAATCAAACTCAATCCAATGTGTGGTTTTGGGCTATGAGTCCAGCCGTTCAGTGACAGTCCAGTGCTTGAATATGCTCCCTCTGCTCATGACCCATCAGAGTTGTTGGACTGGCTGGACAGAGGCATTTTGTGTGACAAAGGCATTTTTGTCATCTTCCCCTGTTCAGACTACTTTGCCAGATGCTCTAAGGGGTTCAGCCCTGATCCACCCTCTCTGCCCCCTGGGGCCAGGCGTGTCAGCTCATTGCAGAATGACATACTGCCCTGAGCATACGCAGATGCTTTTTTAATGCCAGGAGTCCCACTAACATGGAAAGGTCCCTTTCCTAAACATTCAGACAGACATAAACTTATTCCTTGGACAGAAGGGAGACATCTAGAAAGTGAGAGGCATGGCATTGGCAGATAAAACTGCAGCTTGTATTTTGTGGAAATGCTTGTATTTCCCCAGTGCTCACCCATCTCAGTCAGAGGTATTTAATTAGTAAGCTAAAAAAAAAAAAATCCCAACAAATTGCTTTGAAGTGTTTCAGTTACTTACAAACAAGATATGTCAAGGAACAGTCAGACTTGATGGGAAGCCCAGCTTCTAAAGGGTTTCCAATTCGGACCACTGTAATTAAGAAATATAATTTAATATCCACAAATAAAAGTCTTCTGATACATGCAGATATAATTTCTGAGCTTACTCTACAATGACAAATGGACAAAGAGTTGAAGAGAGTACACTAGTGTACTAGTGAGTGGTGATTCATAACTAATTGTTTCAGAACAGTTTGTTACCAAATGATTCACTCTTGAAATGAAAATATGCTACAAGATAATATTTTTTTTCTATTCCTTTTTCATCTTTGATGCAAAACAGTCACAGCTTAGCCCAACTCCAAATGCAAATAGAATAAGGATTCCAGGACTGGTGGCAATAGTTTTAATTTAATTTTATTAAAACCATAAAGAAATTGAAATAAAAAGTACATTTCAATACTATAATGCTATACTGCTATACTATGTCATTAAACTGTATTCAGCTATAAATCAACAGTATCTGGTAGCTCATAAGTACATATTTCTTCGATCATGGTGTTTCTTTACTTTCATAAGGTAGTTTTGTACCTACATGTATTGCTACCAACAGTTAGAAAACATGTCTATCTCAAAAATACAACACCAGAAATTCCATTTTATGGAAAAATTATCCTTGTCCTCATTATCTCTAAACTAGGCAAAATTGTCAGCAGTGTACATTGAATCCTGCTCTTACCATCACATTTAGGGTGCTTTTCTTATGACGTATCAGTGCTACTCAAATTAAAATGAAAAGTAGCATGAAAGAACCACAAGTACTCTACCTCAAAGCTAGCATTTCTGTGAGGATGCCATATGTCTACACTCTCTGTTCTTTCTAGAGCAAAAAAATAATCATTAAGATTTATATAGTATTTTAATCTTGCAGTATAAGGAAGGAAAATAGCTAGAAGGCTTCAGCCAGAAAGATCTATTAACTTGTGAAACTCCTTAAAAATACAAAAAATAAGACTGAAATTAATTAGGCTGGATGATAATTTTTCATAATTCTGCTCTAAAAGCTTTGCATCTGCTCAGCAGGAGATGTTTTATTTATTTTTAATGAATTTTCCTAGGCTTGTATCTCCTAGTATGCAATTTTTAATAGTTCTTTTATAAAAGAGTGCCCAGATTTGCTACATCTTCTGAGTTCACTCATGTTTGTAAAGGGTAATTAATTGTGAAGACTGATACTGAAACAAGGTACCACAGAGTTTGATAGCAGAGGGAAGCATAAGGAGAGAAAGTATTAACTTTTTATTTTATTTTAGGTAATTTTCATTGGTTTTATACAAGATATTTATGTGAATTGCTATCCAAAATGTTTCAAAAGAAATCTTTTCTATTTATTGATATTTCTAGTTTTCCTCTTCCACTTTCTTCTTTTCACATTTTGCCTTTTTTTTTTCCTTTTTTCTTGCAACTGAGGAAGAAGTTGAATACTTTCATCCAGTTTAATTAATAAATAGCACTCTGAGAAGAGAAATATCCTTTCCTTGTTTTGTGAAGTAGAGAGCACCAGGGCCTTAGGTACTGCAAGGAAGCACAGGGACATTTTTTCAACATATGGCCACAGGTCAGGGGGCATGCATGCTCTACAAAAGGGGAAGGGAAAGGTCAGGGAAAGAGTGGGGAAAAAAGTAGAGGCAGACAAGGTTTAGGAGGAGGGGTTTAAGAGGAGGTCTTGCAGCAGAGTCCACCCAGCAACCTTTCTGCCAGTGCTGTGGGAAGCTCCAGGTAGCACCAGCTGGGGCACTACCCCAAGATCTGGGAGAGTCTTGCAACGACAGTGGGTGTCTCCTCAAGAGAGGACACTATGCACTGCCCCAACATGAGGAGAAAGAGCTTTGTAGAAACCTTTAATTTCAGTGGTATGCATTAACTTCAGAATTATGGAGTTTTCTTACTTTAGTTCTTTGTAAAAGCTCACTGTGTAGAAACATTTTTTATGAAATAGTTGCTAAGCTGCAAAAAACCCTCAGTCACCTGACTTAATTGACTAGAGCAGAAAAAGATGTCATTTTGCAAATGAAAATTATGCCAAAATGTTGAGCCCAGTGTTCCCCTTTTATAATATGTATCCTTATAAAACTTATGAAATCTAGATGAGTCTTCTAGCAAAAGGTCACCAGCAACCTAATTCTGAACTAATAATGAAGTGAAACAGTAAAAATAGGACAGAACTTCTGAAGCTGGCACTGGCTTTGTTAGCCATCCAGAATATAACAAAACTGATATTTCAGGCAATTATTTAGTCTGGTTAAGAATTAGTAAAAAAGGTCTTTTTTTTTTTTTTTTTTTTTTTTTTTTTTTTTATCATCTAATGAGAAACAGTTTGTTAGCTGGAGATCTTGTATCACTATGATTGCAAGTTTTCCCAGCCACTGAAGTTAAAGACAGCAGCTGTTTCACCACTTGGGCTGCTTAAAATGTCATTCCTTGGTATTTCATCCAGTGTAAAGCAGAACAGCAGAAATGCTGTTCCTTGCAGAGTAGCTACTACATAAAACATGTCTGTTTCACAACCTTAATACTATATAACAGCAAAGAATAAAGCAGCAGTTACTATAAAAAGAAGAAAGGAAATAGTAAGTTCACTTTCACCAACCATTTCCCCCCTTCCATAACTCAGTGAAAGGTTTTTGATGAAGAATGTAGCCTAGTGTACAAGAACAGGATTTTATTAATTCCAGCTAAAATGGAGCCCTCTGACAGATTTCTAATGTATGCAAAAGGAATGTGTTCTCATTCTTATCAAACCTGAAGGCAACATATAGCTTGGAAAAGGATGTAAAATCAACAGCAAACAAAAATAAACCCAAAACTAAACAATTTCATATGGGATAAAATAATATAGAGTATTTGACTATGTTAAGTTTAAATATAGTTGAACTATTTTGTTAATACAATATGTTTATTGTTCCAGTAATTCAGTAATTTAGTCATTCTTTATCGCTTTAAAGACTCGTTTCTTTTTATGGCTGCAAGATGTTCAGTGTTCCTAACAAAGTCAGCATAGCAAGTGTACATAGTGGCATTTATCTGCAGGTCAGGGTAGTGATGTTTTCTCTAGATGGTGAAGCAGGACTATGTTATGTTACCACACAAGCTTAGCTGGAGCTATTTGCTTTTTTCAATTTAAAGTGGATGACTTCCTAATGACACATTGTAGGTTACCCCAGCAGTTCTGCTGTCAAAAGTACAGCTTTTATGCTCCTTGCCTCAGGAGAAATATCTCAGTGGCATTTCAGAAAACATGACAGAATGAGCAATGATGGACAGAAAAGAACAGGGCAGGTTCTCAGTCATATTAAAAAAAGAAAGTGCTCAGGAGCTGAGACTGTGCTACACAGACAAAGTGTAATGACATGATGTGTCAAAGTGATTGTCCTTTCTATTTCTGCTATTCACAAGCTTGTTCATAAGCCTTAAGTTCACTTGAGTTCATTAGGTATACCTGGGTAGGAATACCTCCGTAACTTCCACGACACAGTCAGAATAATTTTTCTGTTTCTTGTCTCATATTTTGCATAAATGTCCTCATGTGGAACAGTGTTCACTTCAGCTACAGATTGATGGTCACCTTGCAACTTTAAATTAGGTGATTTAATACCACAAAAGTATTATATAGACAGGTTTTCTTAAAGATAGTAAATGAAAGGGTTTGCCCTGAGAAGTTTTCTCTATTATTGTCTTTGGAGGGACAGAATTATTTTAAAGTTTGTAAGATTTGGGGCACACAAACTATTTCTCCAGTCTGAAGACAGACCTGAAAACAGGTTGTTCGGTTTGCATGACCATAAGCTTGTCTGATTCTTCCCCCCACTCTGGATTAGGCTAATAACAATAAATTTATGACCTCCTCCTGTTTCTTCTAGATAAGCTGCTGTTAATTCTAAGGCAAAGGTCAAAATCCAGTGGGAATTGATGCTGTGCTTTTCCATAGTTTTTTTGTTTGGGTTTTTTTTTCTTCCTTCTGAAAACTTTTGACTTCTATAAAAACAAATAATTGTAAAAGCTAGAAAAATAATAAGGGAAGCTTTACTTAAAAATATGTATCATATCATATCATATAGTTGTAATATCCTGCAATCTTACATTCACCTATTCATTATTTCTTTGATTTACTTATATGGAGATTTACAGTGCTTCTCTCACACTTCATTATTCTAACTGCTTCTGACATGGAATGGAAATATCTCTCTGCATTTCAGCACACAGTCTCATGAAAAAAAAGAAATCTTTAAAAATAGTATTTATTTGCTTATTGGCAGAGAACTTCAGTAGTAATTTGGCAGAAGTTTGTCTAGTTGTTTTATTTGGCTACACGCTTTTCTTTCTCTTTTTTAGCCTATTCCTACTTTAGAGTTGGCTGGTTTGGATGACTAATCTGTGAAATGCATGGCGCATATGTCAGAGCTTATCATGTTTTTCATTGAGTTGCTATGTTCCCACTAACATTGCTGCCTCAGTAAAATCAGTACTGTCTTGCTAGACTCTTGTCTCCAGTAAAAATTTTGGTGGCAAATGTAAACAACACTATGTTAATGTGAACATTGATATATGATGTTCATTGCTATTGATAGGGACCTTAACATAAAGCCTAAATATTTAGATTCAGTTATTTAATAGAAGATATGTTTTCATAAGTCCCAGAATTTAAATTGGTTGGGGTTTTTTTGAGTCGATATTTTATGATGGCTATCATTTCTAAAAAGCACTTTAAGAATAGTTAAAATTTGATGCATACTTTAAAAGTATGTAGTCAGTCAATACTGAGATGTGTACATGACTAGGATCGTAGGATTAGTTAAAAAGAGCCTGTTTCCCTTTGCATGCTGTTGCTGGCCTAAATACGTGAGATTTGGGTACATCTGGTTTAGGCTTTTAGCATTCAGTTACACAAGATGCAAGTTCTTAGAAACTAATAACAAGTAATTCTGTTAGGTAAGAGCTCATCTGTTGGAAATGATGGAGTAAGAAAAATTCTGCTGTAACAGTCAACGGATGATTGTGAAAGACTGTTGGGGGAAAATGTGAATCTTAGTATGTGTAAATCATTGGGTTTTGGTAGAAAAAAAAGAAACTAAAGCTGTTGCATTAAATGCTAGTGAGACTCCTGTTGGTATGATGTACAGTTCTGACAACCGATACTTTAGAAATATGAATTCAAAACAGAAGAAAGGCAAGGCAGGTTAGAAATATGGTAAATTGCATTTAGTCTAGAAACTGGAAGATGATTTCAAGCTCTTAGAACCCAGAGATTCTGCTGCTGCCTCACAGAAGACCTGCAGGGACAGTTCTTAAATTATTGCTGTTAACTGGAGCATCTGCAACTTGTGAGAAGGCTGGCGTGATTTAGACTGCTTGAATTTAGCCCAGAATGGAGCATAAAGACCTTCTTCTAGGCTTGTCTTTCTTTTCCTACCTGTGAGTATCTGTGTGGCACCTGTCATCCAGAACATCTCTATCTAAACAAAGCATTCACTTTTACAATGCTGTAAGAGTATGTGTTAGGTGGATGCACAAAAAAAAAAAAAAAAATTAAATATCCTGTCACATATAAACACTTGAGGAGAGGAGAGGGAAAGAAAAAGAGAAGAGAAGAGAAGAGAAGAGAAGAGAAGAGAAGAGAAGAGAAGAGAAAAGGGAAAAGAAAAAAGAAAAGAAAAGAAAAGAAAAGAAAAGAAAAGAAAAGAAAAGAAAAGAAAAGAAAAGAAAAGAAAAGAGAAAAGAAAACAAAAGAAAAGAAAAGAAAAGAAAGAAAAGCACCAAGTGCTAGGCCTTTAAGTAAAGTTCTCCTGTAAGATACAGACTTTTTCCAGATTTTTACAGATCAATTGGGAAACTGCAGATAGTCCTGAATTTTTTTCTCACGCTACTTCATTTCAATTAAGTTACAAATAGCATAAATGTATCATAGGCACAATCTCATTATGTGATATTTTGCTCTTCTGATATAGAGACCTAGATAAAATCTTGAAGCACAGTTGCATTCATTAATAAAAAATCAATTAGTCAAGGTAGCAATGGTCTGACAGATGGTGATCTGAGGAGGGATATGAATGGGAAGACAAACACTCTTTGGGAAACAGTCTCAAAATGTGAAAAGTACAAACCAGCTGCAACAGTTGCAAAGTTCTCACCTAATAACAGCATTGAAAAGAATTAACTACAAATCTGGAAGACTCAGCTAGATGAAAGGGCAACATCTTAGCCCTACTTCACGCTAGAGGCAGAGGCACTTACGGAATTTCCCACTATCAGAGGGACTTATTAAAAAACAATTATTGGGTAAACCCAGGATACTTCTCAGAAATACATTGGGCCAGTTACTGAATAGCAGAAAATTAAGCTATCCTTTTTTTCCCTGCTGGCTCCATGGTACTTTAACATGCAAAGGCTTGGAGCCATGGACCAAGCAACCTGAAATCCCTTGGAGCCTTTGAACTCTTGGCTGTGCCTGGGAGCCAAGGACTGTAGCAGGAATTCTGTGGACTCTTCAAAGTCCTGCCTGGCTTCCAGGATTTTGGCTCCAAGGGTTACAATGGGTTGTCTGGAAGTCCTGAGTGACCTGGATCCTTCCTGCAGAACTGGAAGACTTGGGGTCCTGAGACAGAGCTTCCTTACTAAGGTATTTCCCTGGACTGCATTCCATAAAACACAAAAAATGAGAATTTTCTGCCAAACTGGATCAAACAAAATTCCAAAATACAGAAATAAATCCCTTGCAAACTAGAAATCCCACATTTCATCTAATTTTGTCTCTAGGAAGACTATTTTAATGGATGGGTTATCCCACTGCTAGATGAAATTCAATTTCTGTTTTTCTTGTGAGCTGTTACAGGTTGCAGATAAGGAAAGTAATGCTCTGTTTGACAATGAGAGCCATTAACCCTGCAAAACATTCTAACCCAATTATTGTAACAAAATGTGAAATGTATATGCCAACAGCACAGTCTAATTGGGCAAAATCGACCCATGTAAACAATTTTGTAATTAAACTGAGGGCAGTGATAGTTCAGGTTTAAAATTATAGAGCATTAGGGCAAGATAACCCATTCAAAGCAAGTATGGGTAAACCAGCATTATTTGAAAAGAAAGAAAAAGCTGTACATTGAATCTAATCTTGATTTTTTTTTTTTCCTATATTTTCAGGCATTGGGCTGGGCTCCAAGTACAATTTAAGAAAATCTAAAAATTATTATATGCTTTGTAAATGTTGTTCTCTTCCACATGGTGTGTCTTGCTCTGAATTCTGTGCTGAAAATAAACTATCCAACAGTCAGGAGGTAAAAAAAGTAACACAGGATGTGAAATCACTCTTCTTATGAAACCTCCACATGGACATATAAAAATAATGCATTCCTTGAGGCAACTGGAATGGCACAAGATATGAATATCAGAATAACTACTGATATGTTTTAATGAAGAGTGAGACAGTATAGTTCTTTCCAGCATTGAAAAGAGAGGTTTTAAATTCAAAATGCAAATAACAACTTCCATGATTTATAGCCTAAGTCCAGTTTGCATGACCAAGCCAAGTAACTTAGGAGAGTGCTGTTTCTAGCTAAACTGCAATAAGTACTCCTTTGTCATACATATCTGGGTGTATTAACCAATGTGGTCCTACCTGGCTTAGTGGATGAACCTTCACTGCCCTGCAGACACCTTTGAGAATACCATACTTCCTGGCCGCTCAGTGTGCCAAGATATTGGGGCAGACTCAAAGCACACAGCTTAGCTGGCATGTTAGAAGGTAGTATCAGGGTACCTAGATTTTAATGGTATGCTCCACCACATGCCCCCTGAAAGTACAGACAAAGAGCCTCTATCCAAAAAGTGTCTGTATTCAAAAAGAACAAGGCTGGAAAAAGCCAACCTGGATTTGCAAAGGGTGGACTGTGCCTGACCAACCTCACTGCCCTCTCTGGTGAGTTAGCTGACTCCATCAATGGGTGGAGAGAAGCAGATGTTTTTACCTTCACATTAGCCAGGCTTTCAGTATGGTATCTCATAACATTCTCATAGCAAACCTGGGGAGGTACAGACTGGATGAGTGGACTATTAGGTGAGTTAAAAACTGCCTAGATTGTCACGCTCAAAGGATACTGCCAACAGTTGGAAGACCAGTTACTAGTGCCATACCTTGGGGGCTGATCCTGAAACCAATACTGTTTTATATCTTTAACTCACATGATGGGATGTAGTTCCTTGGTGAGTTCACAAATGAGACTAAGCTGTGGGGAGTGTTTGATAAACTGGAGAGCAATGCTGCTCAAAGGGATCAACTGTGGTCAAAGGGACCTCAATAATCTGAAGAAATGGGCAGACAGGAATCTAATGAAATTCAACAAAGACACATGTGGAGTTATGCCCATGGGATGGACAAACTCAATACTCCAGGCTGACTGCTGGAAAGGGACTTTGAAGAAAAAAAGTTGTGAGGGTCCTAGTGGGCAACAAGTTGAATATGAGTCAACAATGTGTCCTTGAGGTAATGAAGGCTAACTGCATACTCAGCTGCATTGGTGAAGCGTGGGAAGCAGGTTTAAGGAAGTGATTGTTTTCCTCTATTCAGTACTCTTAAGACCTCAACTGGACTATTATGCTGAGTTTCCAGTCTCCCAGTACAAACAAGATATTGACAAAATGTAAGATGTCCACCAAGATGGCTGGGGAACTGAAGGACAGGAGTTACTAAGAGAGGTTGAGAGAACTGAGTTTGTTCAGTCTTAAGAAGAGAAAGTTAATAGGGTGACCTTCTTACTATCTTCAACTACTGTATGGGAGGGTATAGAGCCAGACTTCCCAGGATACAGCAGAACACAGTGACAGGATGAAAGGTAGCAGGCTCAAGTTACAGCAAGGGAATTTCCAGTCATATACTAGAAATAAAATCAAAATTATCCACTGTGGCAGGTGCCACTGGGGAATTTCTAAGCTAAGAGATGTGGAGAATTTGACTGGAAAAGGTTTTGAGCAACATGACATACCTTTGAATTTTTCTTTGCTTTTAGCTGGTGTTGGAACTGGATAACCTCCAGAAGTGCCTTCCAACCTATGTTTTCTGTGATTTTGCACTGCAGCACCCTCAAACCACACCCCTGATGTTACAGCCATTGGCTGCCTGCATAGACCAAAATTTTGATAGTATCAGCATTACCCCCTCTCCATCCACCATCTCCATCTCACTAACTTTCACAGCCCATGTACTGTTACAGCTTGCATGCTGCTGCCTACTTCAGCACTGCAACTGCATCCCACTGCTCCTACCAGCCAAGATCTGTTTCTTACATACAGACATGACCATAAATGATGTTACTTCATCCTTTGACAGGTTTTATACACAGCTGAAGCTATTACCTGCCGAGCGTATCATCCTTCTCTTCCACTTAGTAGAGGATACCCATTTCTGAGTAGACACTCATACAACTATGTGAACTTCCAGGCTTAAAAACAAAAAGCCCTGAAAGTAGAAGTCTTCGTTTACCTGTAAATTGTTTCTTAAATTGCAGTTGCAGTTTACTTGCATTTTCTCTTAGCCTTAATTAATTTTTCTAGCTTTCTCCCTTTCCTCTAGTGTCAACAGGTACAGAAGGACAGGCTGTGCAAGACCCAGGCAGCTTGCACAGAATTAGCATGCTCTGATGGTGCTGGCTAGTTAAGTTTGTAGATGCACCTCAGAAACACAGCCCAAAGCACTCTGCCTGCAGGTGTCACAATTTTGGGGAGATAAAATGTTTGTGGTATCATAGTCCACGCAGAGCTGGAGCATGGCTATAATTTTCTTCTATCTTTTTCTATAGCCTTGAAAATCAAGTTCAGTGTTCAGAGCACTAGCACAGTAGCTACGCTACATTGATAAAAGTCCTTGATCTGTTACAGATTTTCTGTGTTATCTGGTCTTCTGCCATTCATTAGTGTTTGTGAGGAAGGGTAATAGGACTTCTCTACCCTGTTTACATGCAGTAAAAAGTACTAAATATGAGAGGGATACTGTAGTAACATGCAATGTATATGTCTTTGGTATATATGTACTCACTATTTTGCTAACAGATGCTTACTAAATTATTTTTTTTACAAGTATGCCAAGTTCTGTTTTAGAGTCTTTATTTTCTCTTCTCAGAATTGAATCAAAAGCCTGATTTTTTTTTTCACTATAAATCAATTCTCTGATCTCTGTTCCAGACATTTAAAGATAAAGATAATATACAACATGAAAAAATAAACAGAATCTATCTTGTTAGATTACTTGGATTTTTCTTCACTTGGTAACTGTAGCACAAAGCTTATGGTCTTGTGATTCAAAACCAGAAGTCTACTGGCAATATTCATTACACACTTCCAAATTCTATGTCAAAATCCTTACCTATATTACTGTAGTTTTAAGACTGTCCCTGGACAGTCAACAGTATGAACACATTGTAGTGTCACATATGCTAACATATTTTAATCTCAAAAATCTTGAAGAGGAAAAAATTAATCTGACATACATAAAAAGGAGTGATTTTTTTTAAAGAGGTAGCTGACATTTGGTTTCAAAAATGAAACTTTATCATCAGTATTAATCATGTAGAAATAAGTTATTCTGAAATATGGGGAAAATCTAAACTAAGCTGATTATCATGTGATTTGTCACTGTGGGTTTTACAGTATTTTTATAAAAACAGTCTGTGAAGTGAGGCAGTAAGTCACCCATTTCAAGTGTAAGAAGAGTTTATTAGGTTGGCCTTGAAGCAGTGGTAAAAGCAAAGATTGTAAAATTAAAATCTTTTAAGTTTATCTGTCGTAACAACCTTAAAGCATATTTATTGGCACATACAAAATAGTATTATTAATAAAAAATTGTTCTCCTGTTTTTTTCTTCATTTTAGATAAAATCCTGCAGTCTGCAATCTTCAATAATCTGGGATTATACTTACATCGAATTATCCAACAGGCTAACTGGATATGGAAATTAATTTTGCTATTAGATTCTGATGTCTCATTCACAATGATGCTATTAAGAAGACCACATAGATTAGTTAGTATAATTGTGAAAATGAAAATTAAACTTGTCTTTTACTGAACTATCGCTCATGTTTAAGGATTGAAATCTTTTAGTCTGATCCTTTAAGCATAGCAGGAATGGTGTACACCTAAGTGAACTTCTAATGAATTGGCTCATTTTCCGATTTTTAGACAGAAATATGTCTGATTTTAATACAGCAATTAATCTCTACGATGTCCTTATTAATTCTATCTTGATTATATATAAATTTATTCATCGTAAAATGAACATTTTGCAAGTACTGCCTAAAAGAAATGTTCTCTCTGCATTTCTTTACATTGTTAATTCGCTTTTGTTTTTAAAGTTTGCAGTTAATGGAAAACATCATCAAGATGTTAGCAGAAAAGCAACAAACCAGTATAATCTATCTTGAGAAAACAAAATGAACTTTTTCCATGATACTTGAAAAGTGCTGCTAGCGGTTCTCTAACTGCTCAGATAAAATGAAAATATGTATGAAAATTCACAGTAAGAGCTAAAAGTACTAATCAGATCCCCTCTCATGGGTGAAAAGATCTTACAGATACCAACAACAAGTGTTTCCAATATTTGTGTTCAATATTTGCTTTATATATTTGTGCTGAGATTTCTACACACAATTTCCTGTGTGAAGTTATTTCTGAAATTAATCACAAAACTTTATATCCCTGACAATTTGAATGTGCAAGTCTATTGACTGAGGAGCAAGAATTGCACCCTTAGTAATATAATAAGGCAATGGTGAAAAATTACAGTTTTTGCACTGTAGATCACCAAGTTTCCTGTAATCTCCACCATCAACTTCAACTGGTTTACTATGTTGTTTATGGCAAAGAAAATATTTTAACGGACTCCCTGCTCTGCCACACAGCAAAGGCTGCTACTGCCTTTTAAGAACAGCAGACACCGCTGTTTTGCCTTGGACGTAGGAAACATGGATGTAGATTAAAGGGAAAGTATTAGTAATAAGTGTATTCTCTCAGATCACCTCAACCAACTAAAAAGAGTTGGGTAAAAATAAATCTATAAAAATAAAGATAGGTGGGTAACAACAGTTATGTTCACACAGTATATTTCCCAAAGATTTTGGAATAGCTAACTGGATGTCCTTGAGTGTTAATAGTGCCTTTCTGTGTGATACAACAGACTTCAGATTTATTGTATCTTTTTTTATCCTGACATTTAGCATTACGCTTTGCTGGCAACAACATTCTGCATATGTCAGATGTTGTCAGCTCTCCACTTGATCTGATGGCATGTAATTGAATAGGACATGACTTGAAGTGGTAGTTTTTTTCAGCCAAAGGTTTTATAAGTGTATTTATTCATCTGTCAGTAAATGGGCTCTTAGAAAATAACGATATAAAGTTTTCACATATTGTGAATACCTCAAGTCTTATTTCTGGTGCAGCTGCCTCTCTTTTCATGTCCCTTCCTGAAGACATCACTATCCACAGTTCAGGCTGTGTGATGGTTTCCCAGCTGAAGTCTCTGTAAAGCCTCTTGTACCAGAGCCATGGCTACTTCCCTGCTCCAGCAAGGACTTGCTATCCTGGTAATTGCTGCAGGCATCCCTCACCTTCCTTTGGCTGTGTTCTCAAGATCAACTATATCCCGTCAAGGACATCTGGACAGCAGTTGTCTCATAGACTTGGTACTTTTCCTCAGTTTTGAAGAGCAGTTATACCTTATGTGGATAAACTGTTAGACCCTCAAGTGAAACCTGGCACCCACTGTGTGATGCCTTGGTTCCTATTCAATACATCCCCAGGAAACATGAAAGAGTTCAGGCGGGAGCCCTCACAACAGGAAAATCGGCTTTATTTCAGACTGTGAAGGAAATCTGCAAGTAACCAACATAAACATCACTGACCAGTGGAAGCAGGGTGCTAAACAACAGAAATACTCACCTCCTTCTTACCAAGATTGGGTTGGTGTGATACTACGTATTGTATTCCCAACATAAAATTGGGATTTGTGTGTGCATCTGTCTTAAAACTAATATTTTAAAGGATTTCAACATAGCATTCTTTCAACAGCAGTGACAGTTGTTAGCAGTGTATATTCTGTCACTGAGAATAATCCCAGAAGACTGTATTGCTGACTTGGGTCATTCACCCCATATACAAATGACATGTTTCCATGTGGTGAGACATGTCAACTACATGCCATGCTGGGCAGAAAGAAGAATCTAAATTTAGGAAGACAATTTACCTAGTCAGATACAATTACCCCATCTATAACTTGTCCCTAACTAATCGGTGTAAAAATCTCATTTTCTGTTAAGTGTCATAGAGTTTGGTGGTTTTCTTCTGATTTTTTTGAAAGTTTTTTTTTTTTGCATACTATCTTGAGAAAAGGTCTGGCAATACTACTGTGCTGCATCAGAGCCAGAATATCTAACCCAAATTAACCTAGGCAGAAAATTGCCACCTAAGTTATCAATATCATTCTTGGTCATCAGTTAATGAGCTTTAGAAACATATTTATGAAACAACTACTCAATTAATTTTAAAATATTTACAAGTATTTTTTTCCCTAAATACTTAAAACCCCCCTGCTTTTAGAAGAATTGTATCTGGATGTTATATTGTTTTGCAGTCTGAATCATTGACTGGAAAGTCTGAATTAGTAGGTTTGATTTATACTTGAAGGTGACATCTCAAGCACTAGTTATTTCAGCAAAGTCAGATATAACCAAACTCGGAAAAAGCAATTTCCTTTTTCTCAGACACTCAAGTAGCAGTGAATAAGAAAGCAAGAACCTCTGAACTCTCAGAGAAGGTTCTGCATGTTCATCTTCCTGACCCTGAGTTCTGCAAATCTTCTCAGCTTTGTAGTTGCATAAGAATTTAGAATATGATCTAACCATCTGTCATTTAGATAGGCAGAAGAACACTGTGGATGTTAGAAAACAACTATAACTCTTCCAAAAAGAAATCACACAGAAATGAAACAAAACCTTGACACAAATATTCTTTTGCCTCTTTAGGTACTGATAATATCCCATGTAAAGTACATAGCAGGTTGCCCATGTTTCATGTATGTTGAGGGAATCATGGTATGGCTCTTGCTTTCCTCTAAAGTCTTAGACAGTATATTTAAATCTTTATACAAAAAATTGTCATTCTAATAGAAACATTACTTTTTCATGGCAAACTGACTTTCAAAGATGCTAGATAATTATATTTAATAGCACACTGTAATTAAATATAGGCCACAGAAAATGAATTTTAATAGGAACGGATAATGAATTTATGTACTCTAGCTTTTATCACTGTCTCTAAAGAAAAAAAAATAAAACTGTTCACAAAATTGACAGTCTTTAATTTGCAAGATTATATGCTGCAGTGTTTAGTATATAGAGAGTAGCATACATCCAAAAGTATCACATTATGTGCTTGAATGCACGTGTTAGTTCAAATATGGAAGACGTATAGTGCTGAACCAACTGCATTGCATTTAATATTTGTATTTTTCAAGTTCACCACGAATTTTTCTTTAAAGGAGAGAAAACAGAACTGGTGTAAAACAAGCCAGTTAAATCAAATCTTTATTTTTCCAGTTGACAGAAATAAAACAGAATTTAAAAAAAAAAAGTCTTCAAATTCCATTTGGATCTTCCCTGTAGGCATAATTCCCGTTCCCAGAATATTTTCAAGATAGTAAGGAACAAAATTATAAACAAAAAATACTTTAAGCAAAATCTAAGCCACCCAGTTATCAACCTCTTGACGGATGATCAACTCTCTAGATGATAGGGCATTTTGTTGTTTTTTCTGGGTTGGGTCTTTTTTCAATGGATCTATCATGATTAATCTCCTTTTGAGATTGCTTGCTATAGTAATCGTATTGTCCATATGGCATTAAAGTAATTTATAGAGTACTAAGATTCTTATTTGACCATGCTTCAGATTTCTCATAAAATAAATCTGCCATCATTTTTGCTGGCAAACACATTTGTGTTTCATAAAATGACTAAAGCCAGTCTATTTTTCCTCATATCTGGAAATATAAAAGATAACAACGCCCCCCCCCGAAAAGTAATCCTATGCCTTCTTCTCTGTGCAGATGATGAACTGAAACATAAAAAATGCAGTGAAACACGATTCTTCCTGCCCACGCTGCTGTCAAAATGGCAACCTCTGTTGCCAGGTGGGCATTTTTCTCCTACATCACAGTAACTATGTCCAAATGCCAGAAAAACTCCTTAATGAGTCTGAACTGAAATTTCAAATATATATCCTAATATTTATAACAGGCTAGATATAGACAGGTATTTTTTTTAAAGTAGAGTTCACAGAAAAGAACAGACAAAGCCTAATATTATAATGTACAAATGTTAATGTTTTGACTTTCTAGAATATGTTTTTATGTCAACTTATAGATAAAAAGTGCTGGGATAAGAGACAATAGGTTACATGAATGATTATATACTGGTTGTAGTTTTTCTTGTTGGATTATATAGTTTTAGCAGGATAAGTAAAAGAAATAATATTTGGAGTGTTAATCTTACTTGATAAAACACAAAACCCCATGAGAAAATGGTAGATGATCAGTTTTTTCTGCCACATATGCAGTGATGTAACTGAGAAATTATAATGCCCAAAGAAAGCAACCTTGTGTGTATTATTTTTTCCCAGAAGGTTTAGCCATAGGAATGTGTGAAGAAAAATGAAAAACAATTAAGAGCTGTTACGAGGATATCCCAGGGAAAAATAGTCTTCTCTTTAGTTGAGGGGAAAACAAAAGGGTAAAACCTAAACAACATGCAAACTGTTTCAAAGAAAAAAAGCATTAAAAATACCAGTCTCAAGGTTGCCTTTCTGTCTGTCTCTGTTTTATCTTCAGCAATGCCTAAACTCTACTGAGAGAGAATGCCCCTGGCAGTTCAGATGAGCATTTTTGAAAGAATAAAAGCAGCTAAATACCCAGTGCCTATCTTAAGCTCAGTATTTATAATAACAGTCCTCTTCATAGTGTATCAAAATAGCGTACACAACATGTAAAGTTAACTACCTTTAACTAAAAATATACGTATTGTCAGAAATATATTCTAAAACATAACCACTGACCACAACACCTGGAGTTAATGTACTATCCAGTCACTACATCACATCATTATTTTAAAGTCTGCTAATCCTCCTGGTGGTGTCTTCTGCTGCTTCATATGCCTGCTGCTGTTTCCTATTGCAACTACTTTGTATATCATGCGTTACCATACCGTATGCATTTCACCGCCACCATTTTTCCTACTAGTAGTAGTATTAGTGTAACAGTATGCCTGTTGTAAACCAATGCATTAGAGGGACAGTATTAGTTTGTGTCTGTGTCAGGATGACTATGAGCTTTCCTTAGTGACTGTGATGGATGACAGAAGCAACAGAAAATCAGACTGGTGAGGACTTGCAGGGTGTGTCTGAGGGCCATATCAGCAAAGTCATTAGTATGCATGTCTCTCCCATCAGTGGGTGTTTTCCCCCACCGGACACCTACGATGAGGGTAAAAGGATTCAGATCCTTCAGTCAGTCTCTGTAGTCAGTCTCCCTTTGGGGAGTCTGAGCTTCCCTGCTCAGTCTACTGAAAAAATTTGCAGAAGTGGATGTGCAACAGAGTTTATTCTCTTCTTCTTCACTTCACTTACTAGCATGGTTGAAGTCTATTATGGCTCTTACCATATGGCTCTTCTGTACTAGCCCAAACCATTTTTTCATTTATTCAGCATCGCTCAGGCTTTCTAGATGTCCTGTTACTCTAATTGGTCTTCTCCAGATCTCTTCTGAACCTTTCTTAATCTAGATCAGAAGCTGGAGATAATACTTCAAGGTTTCACTAGTTGGTTGAAGTCTTTTTTCTTCTTTTTCCTAGAAATGCATTGTCATAATTTTGCTAATCTTCCTTCTTTATATTTCATAATCACTTTCATCCCTACTGTCTTCTACTATCTTTCCATCATTTCTTCCCTACTGATTGACAGTAGTTACAGATGGTAATATTCCCTTTGCTGTAATTTTCTCTACTTTCTGCTGTATAAAAAGAAAGAGAATTTGCCACCAATGTCTTCCAAGACTTGCTGGACTGAAGTATCTTGCTGTATTGAAGTATCTTGCTGTATTCTTTTCTCTGCTAGCCTTTGGATTGCCAAGGTCTCCCACATTTGTTGTAGGCAATCCATTATAAAATTTAGTTTTAAAAACACCTTTCCCCTTACTCTCCCACCTCATTCTTTAACTGAAAAAGTATAAAATCACTAAAAGTGACTAAAAAGGAGTCTTGTTTTAATGTAATATCTGTTTAAAGATGTTCTTGCATTCATAAATTATTAATACTCACAGCTAAATTAAAAACAAAACAAAAAATGCATGCATATCAATTACAAAATTCTAACATATGGAAAGAGTACCATTGGTCAACATATCTCAAAGTTCGTATGATAAATCTTGGATGTATTTTTTTGATTTTGAAATAAAAGTTCAGTTGCAAAGAGAAAAGGTTTAACAAACCATAAGCTCCAATTTTGTTCTACTTTTTTTCCACTAATTGAACCTTTATTTTGCATCCCATCTGCACAAACATCAGAGAAATCTCTGATTACATATTTTTTTAATTATTATTACAGGCAAAATGAATGAACATGAATATCAGAGAAAGAGAGATTAGTATACATAAAATCACTACTCCTATACAGGCAGTATTTACTTTTAAGTGGGTTATAATTTTTCAGGATTTTCAAAAACTGAGTTAGTTGGTGAAGAGAATTCATGCTAGTCAAAAAGCCAATGAAAATAACACAGATCTTGAAATGTGGACATGTTTGCTGTTTGAACTAGGGTGGGATCTTTGACTCAGTCCATATAAACTACTAATGACCACAACATATCAGGTACCTCCAGTCTTCAAATCCAGTTGATTTATAGGTAAAGTTCCCCACATTTCAAACTCAGTCCCCTCAGCCAGCACTCAGTTCCAGAAAACTCATTTTTAAATGTCATATTCAGAAGATACCTCTCTGCTTTAATTCACATTCCACAAATTCACAAAATGTTTAAAACTTTTCCCCCAAATTCCATCAAATATGAACACTTTCACTTAATATTAAATACATTTCCACAAGTGTTACTTCCTAGGTCAGATTTTGTTCTAGTGTAACCTGTGCAAATCCAGAATACTGTCACTGATTTGAGAAAGAACAGATGCACCTTCTCTGTCTGTGTCTCTGATTCACTTGTGAATTCCTGTGTTGTTAATCTCTGCATGTTGGTGCCTTTCCTGCCTGTGTAAATCTGTTCATCACGTGGCGCATTCTGCTTTTCTTTTGCTGGCATTTCTTAAAGTAGTCTAATATGCTCTTTAAGCAAAACCCTGCCTCGTGGTGGTACTCCATATGTGTGGATTTATTGCTTTTAACCTAAGGGGAATGAGCATGACTGCAAACATTGGTGCTGGAACCATGCATGGCACATTTCTTTTGGCATTCATCTAATCCGAGGAGGCAGCAATGGGTTTCAGAAACTCTCTTTGTTCGGTCAGGTGCTTTGGGAAGCATGAAGAGCAATATTTTCCTTCCACTTAGCCTGCCAACTTACCTTCTTTCTTATACAACATAGATGTTCTTTAAAACAAATACTTAGAAAGTAATTTATGAGAGCTAGTCTCAAAAAAAAGAATGTTCCTTAGAAATCTGAGCAGTGTAAATAGGGAACGAATAACATTTATCAGCAATCCCTCTAGATTTACACTACACCTTTGCTTTTTTAACAAGGAAGTAGTTGCATACTGATGTGCTCTTCAAGCCCTTCATCTCTCCACTGGAGAGAAAGCACTAGACTGAGACAGAAAACCTGACTTACATCTGACCATTTACTGGTCTGTAATCCTCAACCAAGTCTTTGTGTGAGATTTTACCCATGTGCTGAATAGCACAAAGTTTCTTGTTGGTCTGTTGATGTAAAAAGTCATATAAGTATTATGCTGTACATACCTTGTTCAACTATATCAACAGAAATTGCTTATACCTGATCCTCTTATTATTCAAAAAGAAGGAAATAAAGGGAAGAAGTTCCAAATATCATTTTCATTGGAGGTCATTGGTCACTGTTATTCTCAGAAAGATCACCCACTCAGATTCATTCATTCTCCCTCTTTGAAAGCTGTCTGGATGTGTCAAAAACCACTGAAAGCTTTCCCAGTAGATCTGGGAAATTCTGCTTTTGCTAGTTGGAAACATGGTATTCCAAAAAACAGACAAGCACCACGAAGCCTCTCGCTCACTCCTCCACTCCCCGGCCCCAGTAGTATGAGGAGGAGAAAATATAAAGGAAAGCTTGTGGGTTGAGACAAGGACAGGGAGGGATCACTCACCACTTATGGTTACGAGCAAAAGACAGGCTCAACTTGGGGAAAAAACAAAATCAATTTAATTTACTACCAATCAAATCAAAACAAGGGTAATGAGAAGTAAAACCAAATCTTGAAACACCTTACCTTCACCCCTCCCTCCTTCCCAGCTCAACTCTACTCCCGGTTTTCTCTACCTCCTCCCCCTCAGCAGTGCAGGGGGATGGGGAATGGGGGTTGGGGTCAGCTCGCCACACCTTGTGAGGGGGAGGACTCCTCATTAGTCCCCTGCTCCAGTGTGGGGTTCCCTCCCATGGGAGACAGTTCACCAGGAACTTCTCCAGCTTAAGTCCTTCCCACGGGCTGCAGTCCTTCAGGCACAGACTGCTCCAGCGTGGGCTTTCCCATGGAGTCACAGCCACCTTCAGAGGCATCCCCCTGCTCTGGCGTGGGGTCCTCCACAGGCTGCAGGTGGGCATTTGCTCCCCCGCTCCCCTCCATGGGCTGCAGGAGGACAGCACCATCGCTGATGGGCTCGGCCTTGGCCAGAGGAGGGTCCGACTGGGAGCCAGGGAAGCTTCTAGCAGCTTCTCACAGGAGCCACCCCTGCAGACCCCTCCCCTGCTACCACAACACCACCACACAAACCCAAAAGATCATCAAAGACCAAATGAGCTACTGGTCACTAAGTGTACGTGTCCAGTCAATGAGCAAATCTAACCCAGAGCCTACTGAACTTAATTTGCTCTATTTTCCCCCTAAATTCTGTCAAGGATTGAACATCTATTTACAACTGAAAGATGCTAATGGGAATATTGTCTCTTTTCCCACAGATGGGGGATTAAAAGCAAAATGAATAGACATGTCATCACTCCCTGCAGTTAATTTTTACTCTTCAATTACTTGTTCCCTTTCTTACACCATGATGCAGTTAAGACCTTTTGTCATTTTAGTCTTGCCCCCAGTAAACAAAGATGATCATGTCAGAGAAAGCATAAGTCAATATTTTTTATGTACTGAATTATTGTTCCTTTTGAGACTGAGATGAGAACTCCAAATGTATTTCACAGAAAAGCTAGCTTTAAATGAATGCTCAAGAAAGCTTTCATGTGACATGGTCTTTTCTCTTTAAATTTCAAAGATAAAACCAACCACCAGAGACCTTTTCTTTCAAAAAGAAAATCTCCTGCCAAGAATACATAAATAATGTCATAATTTACAGGTTAGACAAAACTTTACGTCCACAGCCAAAAATAATTTTTCTAACCTCTAGGTCAGCATCTGCACTGGTACACAGGGTGATGAATCCCATTACCTTAGACCTGTGAAAAAGAAGTTGCCTACAACCTCCAAAAGAGCGGTGGGGCGGTAGTGTGTGATGGATGTTAAGGTGAAGACAGCGGCTAGAGGCGTCTGCTGGCTGGGGCTGGGAATGCCCTCCACGCCAGTTCTCGTGCATGTAGCAGTGCCTGGCACACTCAGTGTGAGCTGCCAGCTACTGCCTGTGATTGTGTAGGAGTCTCTGCTGGAGCCTGGCATCTGTGACCCACAACCAACCAAATTCAGAGGAACTGAGGAGGTACTGCAGACTTTTCAAGCAAATGCAGAGGACTAGGAGTACAGCCCTTCCACACTCCCCCTGCATCTCCTGTGGGTTTCTCTGTGGTGGTGTCATCACCATGGTGGAGCTGCAGTCATTATGAACAGCTGAGGGGCTTAGCAAATGAAGTTGGAGGGAGAGAGTTATTTTATTCTGACACTGGAGTATTTTGAAATGAGAGCATGACAACCAAGGGGGTAAATTCTGGTGTCCAGAGGGAACAGATTTTCACCCTGTGTTGTAAGTTTGGAAGAGATGATAGATTTTCAAAAATTGGCAGCTATTTTATAAAACAGCATTAGAAGAACACAGAGAAATGAAATTTTCACTTCATTTGTTCAGTAAGTTTCCTGCATCTTTGAGAAGAAAAAAGTTGTTTCACTTTTATACATGAGGAATTTGGACACGTGGGTATTAGTCATTGTGCTACAGATCAAACGAAGATTGAGTTAGAAAAAGGAAAACATTTCCTAAAGGTCCCCTTTTGTAACTTACAAGTTTATCTTTCTCTTGGTTTGGTTGTTCCCCCTACCAAAAAAATCAACAATATAACACCGTAGAGTGCAAAAACCTGCTGTTTGTTACCACACCAAGTCCGTTGCTACCACACCAAATACAGTATTATTGAGAATAAGCTGGAAAATGCAGGACAAATCTATTGCAAACTAAACCAAGAATGAGTTTGGTCTCTGACATTCAGAAAAAATTGAACTTGCACACACTTCCATGTATTTGAAAGTTAAAATACAAGAAGCTAAAGCTGTTCCTAATCAAACTTCTGGTTTGTGTTCTAAAATATCCATTTTAGTGACATTTCAAACCATAAAACATATTTGTGTGGGAATTGGATGACTAACACTGTGTCTACAAATGACTGTTAAATTTTCTGTTGAACTTCAAATTCTAATTGCCACTGAATGCACTTTAAAAATCTCTTGCTGAAAATAGTCCGAATATGAAAGTTTCTTTTCCTAAACTAACTCAAAATAAAAGACCCAGTAGAAGAACACGAATTTCAAGTTTCTGAGGAAACACAACTGACAGGCTAAAGAAATCACAACAATAAACAGAATACAGTTATATCTACTAGCTTGCATTTTAAAATATATTATCTCTTACATCTGTATAGTACAGAATAATATACTTTCTTGACTGCAATGAAACATTGAATTTTTTAATCAAATATTCTAACTTCTGTAAGAAGTTTAAACTGGTGCTGTGTAACCTAAATAACCCAACAATGTTTAGACTACGGTAACTTCTGGAGATGCAGAGCTGTAGCTAAAAACACGGCCAGTGGAGGCCATAACAATAAAGTGTATTAATTTCAAGTCACATCCTTTTTGAATCTCCTCACATCACCATACTAGCCCACAATATACAAATCTCACTTATTTATACCCCTGGACTAACATACCATATATACCTATCCCACATCATCAACTCTACAGATTTGACCTGGTCTGGACTAGACTTACCAGTGGGAGAAAGAGTGGAGCTGTGGATCCACTGGTTTGGTCAATGAATACTAGAAGTGCCTTTTTCATGTAATATTTCATGTAAGTAAACACATATTCTTTATCTGTTAATTGTTGACCAGATACGTTTTTGTTCTTTTTAGTAGCTGCTACATTACTTCTGTGCGAGGTGTTTGCATCTGCATCTCTTGAGGTACCTGCTAAACTGTATTTCCACAAATTTATAGCTGGGCCATAAATGTTAACCAGAGGCTTTCACTGTTACCACCTCTGCTATGACCATCACAGCATGGGCAGTGCCTGCCAAGGGAGAAATGATCACCCTTGCTCCCTGTCCCCATTCCCACCTACTGCACAAGAGGAAACCTCAAGCCCTGCTGCATGTCTCGGGGCAGTGCTGGCCCCAGAGTCTGGTCTTCCCCTGCTTTCTCAGACAAGGCTGACCATGGAGCAGCACCTACTTCTAGAGGAGGGCAGAAAGCACATCAATGCCTCTGGCCAAGTGGTGCTTTTGCTTTTTTCTCTGCTCTATAAACCATTTCCAGCAGACAAGGGAGCGCTTTAGCTGCGGCGAAGGCAGCCTGGCTGGCTGCTCTTCCCGTGAAGAGGAGAGGCAGGGAAAGCAGCCAGAGGAGCTGCTGCTTCTCCCCCTACCCTCCCCCCCAATAATAAAATTTTATGTTTGCATCCATCTGGCTTTGATGGTATTTTCCAGTTCTGCAATCTGGGCATACTGTATGTGCTGTTACATAACTGACAGGATTTTTTAAAAATTATTTTTCACATGGGAATGATTTAACAGAGTTACTGTATCCCTCTGATTACTGGACTTGTCAAATCATTTTGAACTGTTTGTTAGTAAGTAATTAAGCAATTAAAATTGTCCTCTACCATAGTGGGATTACTTGGTGGCTTTTGTAAAATGGCATTCAGCTTTGGCCACTAGGTAAGCAAAAGACCGTGAAATGATTAGGTGTTGCTCAAACTTACAGAACGAGGCCTACCTTAAATTCAGATTTGAGTTTGAAAAGAAACAGGACACCAACCATGGACACATATGTTTCTGGCAGCAAAAAGGGAGGGCAGAATTTAAGATTGTTTCTTTTACCCCAAACTGTTTTTTTCATGTTCATATTGATTGCTACTTGCTCCAAGTGATTGTTTCGTGATCTAGTGGACTTAATTATTAGGATAATTGCAGGTGTATGCAGTTTAATTTTTCCTCCTTTATTTCACCTTTCCTAAATATTACCACTTAAATGATACATATTCACCTTCCCTCCATATTCAGCATCCCCAGGCAAACCACTGTCCATAATCCTGCCTCTTTCTTCTAACCCAGTCCTTCACTTTTTGTTGGTATGTGAACATGCTCTTCACAGAGTCATACATAAAGAGATTATTATTTGGACACTTACAGACATGCTTCTATAAAACTACCTTGCTCTCCCTTGCTGCTATATTAAACTTTGTTGTTCCAGTCAGGTTTTAATTTCATTGTAAAAGACAAGCCTTAATCAGTGTGAGATTTGTGGAAGGAAAGGACCTAGTGTTCATGCTGCAGGCTGGTCGTGGCTGTAGAGGTCATCTTTTCCCATTGAGGAGAACATCTGCCTCTTCCCACGTGGTGGGAAAGAGGACCACACTCACCCTTCTCCTCCCTGGTGCCTGCTTCTCAGCTGTCACTTTCCTGGTTTTTGCAGATGCTTTCTGTAGGCACCTATCTGCTTAATCCAGAGAAGGGCTGGATGGTGTCACTGAACATCCACCAGAAGTTTCTGCTTTTGAAGAACTGAGACCCCCCTGGACTAAACAGGAAAGAAAAGAGTGCTAAAATCCTGTGGCTAGAGAGTGTGTTCTCCTACACAGGCACATAGATTTGCCATCCAGTGTAGAGCTGCTTTTATAAGGAGTTACAGATTTGACTAGATCACTGAGTGAGTAGCAATTGCTGTCCTTGTGTAACCTACTGTTGTGATGTCCATAGCAGCAGTGTTCATTAGTGTAGCTCAGCGTGACCACTGAATATTGATTTTTTTCCTTTGAAAATACATTTAGGAGTCCTTGCTGATCTCAGAATTTCCTAAGAAATAGTACGTTCATGTAAAATCTTCTAGCATTCCCATTTCCTCCACCCCACTTCCCCCCCCAGTTATAGTCCTCCTACGTCTTTATTACAATGATCCAACTGTGCAGAGGACAGGTGGCCGACTGATAAAATCTGGAATTAAATTCATATGCCTAAGCATACAGTGCCATTGTATTGTGATTTTAAGGGTCCCTAACCTTGAATAAATTAGTAAATAGGCCAATAGTCTGTTTTTAAGGACCAAGCTGACCAGCACCAGGAACTGAACCAAATAAGGAGGGGAAGTACCAGAGGCAAAGGATCTTTACAACAGCACTGAGCAAAAGCTGCTCTAAAGCACATAGGTGTTAGAGTGATTGGCACCTCAGTGCTCTCCCCATCTCTCTTTGAAAGCTAATGAAAAATGATCCTTCTCCTCTTCTGCTTCTTTATTTCCTGCTTTTCCTACTGAAATGAATACAAATACAATGGCAGCTTCCATGTGACAGACACTGTCATCCACAGCTTTCAGAGCCTCATGCACTTGTAGGATCCATTGTGGGCCATTTCTTGGTATCTGAATGAGGAACAAATACATCTAACTGAACAACAAATGTTCCTTTGCACTTCAGTTCCATTATGATTTTCAATAGGTCCACTATGACTCATTATAAAAAGTAGTGCTTGACCAAGGTAAACTATATGACACAGAGGAGTCTTAATGCTTTCTCTAAACCCCATATTCCTCTGGTTAATTTAGGGAAGAGTCTGTATCCTTCACAAGGAGCATCCAGGTACGTACTTTCAAAGGTGCTCAAGTTCTGCTCTCCCTTTTTTGCAGTTTTAGTGGAGCTGGACTTTAGACACCATCGACTTCATGAAATACACTTGTGGATTAATTAGAAAATGTACATAGAAGGTGGGTGAGACATGCCAGTTAAAATGCCAGTTAAAATGCCAGTGAACTAAATGTGACAAGTATATATTCACAACTTTGAATGAGGGCATGTGTTAAGACTGAAAATATTTTCCAGTAGGAAACGGGATTAGTAACCAATGACAAAAAATTTAGAGGCAGGCAAATTTTAATGCTTGTGGTGTTTCTGTGGAGTATGATAGGGCAAACATCTCTAAAACAATTACTGACTATATTGTGCAAACCCCAGGACACTGACTTGGCACATCCACTTTTTCACAGTAGGCTGTGTCAGAATAAGGACCAAGCATAGTAAATGATGGTGTACTAGAATAAAAAAAATAATAATAGGAACTATTAGGAGTTCTGGGGTGTCTTTAACTAGAAATAAAAGGATTTGTGGACTCCCATGCCCAATTACTTCACAGTGATATGAAATTTGCATTTAATACTCAGTATTTTATCACTGGTTCAAATGCCTACCAATGTGTCTAAGTATTCAAGCTTGTTTGTTGATCCTTCCCCCTGTTGAGTATGAATTATTACATACAGGAATGATTATTTAACTGAACAACTCTTACCACATCTTCTGAATTGCAAGAAGTGTGAAACTATTACATTTGACATTTTTTTGCAACAGGTGGTAATATAATATGCAGTAGTAAGAAATTTTGCAAAAACATCATGAATTTGGTAGAAATGAGGAGGAATAGCAGGATCCACATAGTAAGTCTCAATTTTTCGCAAGCACGAAGTTTTATCTGTTGTTATTTTAAAGTAAATAATAAAATACAGACTAGCTTCCAGAACTATTTTGCTTTTTGATGGTCAAAAGAAACACCTGATGATAATCTGTGTTTTATGAAGGTAGATTGCTTTGAAAGTGTAGGTGTTTGCCACAGTATAATAAAAGAAAGGTAAATGTTAGATAAGATAATACTGCTCCAATTCTCTCAGGACTTTTCAGGAGTCTCATTTGTATAGCTGAAGACTTTAGGACGCTGCCTAACATGTAAGAATCTATTTTGATTTAGAGAATTGCCTTTACAATGTTTAAAAAATACATACTTAATATACTTATGAAACAAACACAATGCAGGCACCAACAAGGCTTCTTCCAAACTTGTGTTTCCATTTAAAACTTTATTTTGTATGTTCAGAACATCACCAGAAACATAGAAACTTGTAGGCACAAATGACTTCATATCCAGAGTTTTTGAATAAAATATTTGCTAATGAAATCTCAACAACACATTTTCATGATAACTATATATCTTAGTATTTCATATATACATATAAAAGTCATGCGTTGTAAAGAGTCATTTTGTCTCGATCATGTTTTCTGGGTGCTAAAATTCACTGTAGATCTTACATGTCTTAACTATGTCATATTTTTTCTGTACATTTTAAAGAGTTTATTATACTGATATCACATTCCCAAATAAAACACAAAATGTAATAAAGCTGTATATTTTCTTTATTTAGCTTACAGTTTTTTCCCTGTATTAAAAAAAAATAATTGTATAAGTAATAGCAAAACAAATGATTTAAACCAGCTCACAAGTAAGATATGTAAAACCTAGTAGTATAAACCAGGGTGACAATGCAAGCATATAAAATATGTTCTCTTTCGAGTCTGTGGTCCAAGAGTAATATTGCTTCTGTACTGGCCTTGCTTTGATACATGCAAGTCCATGAAATAATTCATGGCTTATTATGTAGCAGGTGAGGAATCAACTGAGAATTAAAGGAAATGGTCCTCAAGCCCAACAACTGGCAGCTACTTGTTTTATTTCCACCTTTGCCATACAATTACTCTTTTTTTTTGCTATGAGGCACATACTAAAAAGTCCAAGGCCAAATTTCAGCCTGTAATATCCTTGGAGTCATAACTTTTTTAGTAATTCAGATCCCCTATATTCTACTTCTGCAAGATTCTTTACTAGTGAATAATTCCCCCAGTTAAAGTAATAATGTTAAAAGGATTTTTGTCTTTATATGGCCTTTTTTTCTTTGAGTTTATACCATTATTCCATGCTGGCTGCTTAGGTGTGTACCATGCATCATGACCTTTGGCACCAGCGTGTTAGTATCAGCAGGAGACCTCTGTCCTGCTGAACTCTGTATGTGACCCATTACTCCTTAAGTGTGATCATTCTTTTGATTTTCCAGTTTTGTTAGGGGAATCCACTGCTGTGAAGATGAGTATTGTCAGCCATTTGTTTACAAACAGAGTAGATATATAAACACTTATAAAAGTCTCAATAAACGTAGTGCTTTTAAATGTTTTGCATCCCTGATCTGGAAATACTCTTTGACCTATTGACAGACTGACAAGAAAGAGATGCACTTAGCTGTATAAGCCATACCAGGTTTCTTTATGTGTTTTAGAAACTATTTAAGAATGTGAAGAGACAGTCTGACCAAACGCAGAGCAAGCACTGGACTGGGACTGAGGAGATCTGCTTTTGTTCCTGGGTCTGCCAGTAGCCTGCTGGGTAACCTACGTGCAGTTTCTTCCTCTCTTTGTGCCTCAGTTTCACCACCTGAGAAGTTAAGATAATGATGCTGTCCTTTTTGTAAAGTGCTTTGACATTTATGGAGAAAAAGCATAGTGTAATAGCCAGGAATTTATTGTTAGCTTTTTTTCATGCTCTCTCCAATTTTCTCTTGTAATGCAATGAAGTAAACACACAAAATTCTGTCTTCTTTGAAATCAGTAGGAGTTTTACTTGATTTAAATGGTGCCAGAATTTCTTCTGAGTGAATGAGAAAAGTTGTGCTCCTTTCTAGACAGTGCTAATAGCGATTCTTGCTCAAAGAAATGTATACTATCCCTCTACGTGTGAAATGTCTGCACTTTTGTTTGAAAGGTGGAAAGTAAACAAGCAATAACTCCGAGAGGAACAAGGTAACAATTTTTAATGCAAATACTGCATTTGAACAGCTCCTAGAAGATATTTATAATGCAACAGCATGCATACTAATAATACTAGTACTCGACTGAAATTTCCCATACTATGATTTTCACATAAACATTTACCAAAAATATGTTCATTTGTTTTTATTATTTCAAAGCAGTTCCTAAGGTGCAAATTGTAGCTTATGCAATTTTGATGTGTCCTTTAAAAAATGTATGTGCTTCTTTTATCTTAGATGGTCTTTGTTACCAGTAGGATACCTAATTTACTCATTCATATTAGTTTTTAAAAAAGCTTTGGAGAGAGATCCAGAAAAGCTCACATATTTTACACTTTTTCCCCTTTGAAAGATTTTGAGAAGAGCAGTTCCCCCTGACAGAGTGGTTTAAACTGGTTTTTTTCTATTCTGAACTTTGTATTGCATTGTAACACAGTACTGACTGGAACTCATTTAATATGCCAAATCCCGTAGTACTTATCCCAGCAAATCTTCTCCTGGAGACTCCTGTGGGCCCTAACTCCAGATATAGGATTTGGTTCTACAAATAGTCACAGCAGTTCAAATAATGAGTTTAAATGGTAAATATAAAACCCTTCAGACAATATAAAGGCAATAGATCTAGTAGTGCACAAATGCAAAAACATTCTAATTGGAATATAGTAATGTAAAGAAGTTTCACTCAGCTATTCTGGTAATTTGAATAAAAACTTTATATACTACACCAACCCCTCTCCAAGGGTATCACCAGTTCAGTAGACTTTCCATTCATTCACTAATCACACCATGTGTTAATTTAACCATCAGCAGCATTTGAACCGAACCTTTCCCATAGAGGCTTTTGTAGGGGACTCCCTGGCCAATCCTCCCTGGGGAAGCTTTCTGTTTGTATATGTACATGATTTTTATACAATCTGACATTCTCCACAGGCAAACATTTGCTCTTCTGAAATACATTGTGGCCAGAAGCACAGGTCATTCTTGGAGTGATGGGTCCAGAAAAGGAGATGATCTCCATCTCTCCTACAGGGGCTGGCTTTTCCTCATCCCTCAGTTCAAACACCACATCATACTAGAAAGAAGTCTCAAGCTGGGGGGTAGAGAGAATATCTGTTCCTTTTAACTGTGCTACCCCCACACTTCCTTTTAGTGTGAAACAGTTTGTTTATTTGGCAGATCTGAGACTACCTGATGCACACTGCCCCAACAGTCAGTAATGAAAATTGCACAGAATTGTTTATCCACAGCATTCTTAAAGGACGCGATAACGCCACCCAGCATGCATTTATATGTTCTAGGTTTCTTCACGGCCATTTCTTTGTTTTTCTTCTGACATTATACATTGCCTTTTCTTGCAGTTATATGCAAATGTAAATTATATGAAGTTGATTTCCAAATCTTCAACATTATGCTGAGGATGAAATTTCTTTTCTTCTGCAAATTACAAAATTAGATATCCTGATCCATCTTTTACCTCCTGATTTTTTTCGCTGATAGCTAGAGTACATGATTTTTTAATTGTTGGCTTTTTTCATAGTAACTCATTTTTTCAAATTCCAAATATTTCTTTTAAAACAGATACTAATAAGTAGGGTCTTGCATGGTTGTTTGCTGTCTATAGGTTTTACACGCATATTGTCAGACAGATGAGACTGCATGACTGACTTCTAGCCGTGCAATTTCACATGACCACACATTTGCCTTTCAGCTTCTCTTTCCTCTTCTGCTGCTTGCTTTTTTTGCCATCAATTTGTAAACTCACAGTCCTGCGTTTCTCTAGGTTTAGCAATTCTTGGAATAACTCTTTCACGTTGTGGTTCAGCTTGGCCGAGGTCTCCATGAAGGCACATTTCCACTTCTTAGCCATGGCTTCTCCTTCACTGCTGTCCACCTCTCGGTTTTGGTTCTCATCATTTTTGTTCCCCACCAGCATTATTGGAATGCTTTCTACATCTCCTTTAATCTGACATATTTGTTCATAGATCGGTTTGAGTTCCTCCAAGGACTGTCGGCTGGTGATAGAGTAAACCAAAATGAACGCATGTCCTTTAGAAATAGAAAGACGTTGCATGGCTGGAAATTGATGGCTCCCTGTAGTGTCTGTTATCTGCAAAGTGCATATGCTCTTATCACAGCTGATCACCTGCCGATAGGTGTCTTCAATGGTAGGGATGTAGCTCTCTCTGAAAGTGCCCTTCACAAATCTCAAGACCAAAGAGCTTTTGCCTACTCCTCCAGCTCCAAACACGACAACCCTGTAATCATTGCTTTGCTCAGGCATGTTTCTCAGTGTGTCTGTTGCTCAGAGGGGAAAATCTAAGAAAGAAAATTACAAAAACAACAAGGCAGACATTAATACACGTACATGTGGAGAGTGCACTTTGTGATATCTTTCCCGATAAGAGAAATGAATGCTATGTAAGTGATGGCATACTAGCTGTAATAACTTAAGGATTATTAAGCGTTACACGATGATTTACTTCAGTAGTAAATTTAGGATTTGCAATCCAGCCTGGACTGGTAATAAAAGACCATGTTCATCACTTCACGACTTACTTTAAATTAAGATTGTGAGTTTCAGTATTCTTCCTACGGGACTAACATCCCCAGAAATAAAAAGCTGCATCTGAGAAATGGTATTTCAGCCAGGCCAAGGCCTGAAGAAATTGTAGAAGCTGAATTACTCTTCTGTCTCTAAAACAAGTGTCCTCAAATCATTGTTGAAACACACTGGTATAGATGTGTATGACAGCCAATGACTCTAAACATGCCATCTCTTCAGTAGTTAGGGAATTTATCTCCACTACAACTGGATAACACTCCTGAGTGACATCTAAGATGTATTTGTAGCTTATTCAGCAATAGTACCAAGTTATGTTTTGGTTTTAACTCTGTGGGAGTGCCTGATCCACTTCAATGTGATTTTCCCACTTGCATTTCAGGTCAAAGAGTACTTTTTGGTACACTGAGATTGTTCGCGTTCAGTCTGCCTTTTCATTCTAATCTTTATTTCACAACAGATGATATTTGACTGGAGACATGCTACACTTATCAGAAAGGTTGTGCAGGCATCTTCACAACATTTTAAAGTGGCTTATATTGCCAAGGTTGGCAAATGCGTATGTCAAAGGTCACAAAATTCTGTGATCCCTGAAGTCAATACCCCTTGACAAAACCTGTCTGTAAACAGTAGGACCACAAATATTGTCATCATTATTGAATAACAGAAATTATAAAGCTTTCACAGCATTGCAAGCTGTAGTTCTTTTAGAATTCATTGAAATAAACGTGAAGATGAATTTGTCCTCCCATCAGTAGCAGCTCATTAGGTACACAGCATGTACAAGTCTCTTTTTATATTTAGTGAGATTTAAGCAAATAGACACTAAAAAATTGAACCCTAAAAGTTGAAGAGAGTCTAGGATATTGTTACTTTTCAGACCAAAGCTAGATATATAAAAAGTGTGTGTGGAACAAACTGCAAAATGTGCTGCACCTATATTTGTTCTTAGGAAAATGGTCTTATTTACTAGGGAACCTTGTCCAAGTGCCCTAATCGTGCCAGGTGCTTGAATTTGTCTGTTGCAATGTTGCCTGGGCAGCAGCTAATCCAGAACAACCCAAAGGGGTTTCTTACTAAGGAAACCTTCAAGCTATTTCTTCACTGCAGCAGAAGGAGTGATTGCATTGAGGGGCAGAATTTTTAAGTTACCCTTTACCTGTCTAACATGGGGAGAATAGGACTGATGCTGTAGAGGTATAGATGTGAGTGGAGCCCCCACGACCTTATCCCAGTTGCCAGCCCACACTGAATTTTGTGCTTCTGCATCTTTGATGCTGTTGCTGCCTGTGCCAGTTATATTAAAGCTATGGCTACCCATGCTGCACTAATGTCTTCATTTTGCTGTTCAAGCATACCCTGATTTTGTTATCCTTCTTGTCCAGAGCATTCTATTCTGTCCTAATTCTAATGTCTGAGTAAGCTGAAAACATCTGTCTTTACATAATGTGTTGGATGAAGGAGTTGTACTTCCTCATCTGCCACACTGTAGGCAGAATAACCAGTGCAACTGGGGATGCTGACCCTGAGGCAAAGCAGGGAGCTGTCACAGCCCTGCCTACCCATCCTGACTTCAGGCAGAAGGCAGCTTCGCCCCTTCCATCTCTCCTACACAGTAGTCACTGTCACTCTCAGAGACCTGTTTAAATATAGGAAAGATAGATAAATAAGAGTGTTCAACCTGAGGCACTGAAGCAAAATTGTTTCTCTGACAGCAGAACTGAAGCAATGGAAAGAAGAGTAGTCTCAGAAAACACTGGTGTATGTGTTTATGTAAGAGAGAAAACCCTCTGAGGAACAAGGAAAATGGGTGAGCAGCTCATGCTGTCGAGAAAACAAACAAAACCAAAGTAGCTAACAAGAAATGAGAACAGAGGAAGCTAGCAGGACACTGTTCCACTGAGAATAAACCTGTACCTAAGAGCTGCAAACATGCAAATTCAGAACAGTTGTACAGCTTAGAGTTGTGGGTGACTGCAGAGAATGAGCTACCATAAGAATTATAGTTTAATAATTTTTGTGAGCAAAAAGGCAAGAGAGAATAACATGGCTATTTCACCTCAGAATCAGCTTAAGCGTTGCTCAATCAGATAGTATGTGGCCTAGGAACAATGGGATGATGAGACAAAATGCACCATGAAAATTTTTGCTATGAAAATCGGTGAAATACAGAGTAGAGAAATAGAATTTTAAAAGCTAGCTGAGTGTACTCCTGCTTTATTAAACTTCATGCTTTAAGCATACTCAGAAATCTCCAAGAAAACTGGCACATATGGTTGCCCAAAAGTTAGAACAAATTGAAATGTGGCACTTAATGGCATGAAGTATTAAGCATCCGAAAAGCTTCTAAGGGAACCTGAAATGGCATGGCAACAGTCTTCAAATACATAGTAAGTTGTTGCAAAGAGGGAGAGTGTACATCTGTAGTGGGAAAAAATGGAACTAATGGGCTTACATTGTGGAAGAGTTTCACATTAGACAATAGGAAAACTTTACAGTGGTAAGAAAAGCACACCTATTGCTTAGGGAGATTTTGCAGACTTTTGAAATGACCACAGAGTCACAGGATAATTCAGGCTGGAATGGACCCAGCACCCTGGGTCAGCCATGAGACCAGACAAGGTTGTTCTGTCCTGTCAGGGTTTTAAAAACTCCAACATTTCCCACAGCCTCTCTGGGCAACCTCCTCCACCGCTAAATTACCCTCAGTGTGATTTTTTTTCACCCTTATATCTAGTCTGAGGTACCGGTGTTTCAACTCATACCTGTCATCTCTCCTCCCACCATCCATCGCTGTGAAGGGTTTGACTCCATCTTCTTGACGGCTTTCGTGTAGGTTTTGGGGGGCTGCTGTTTGGTGCCCCCTGACCCGTGCCTTCCCCAGGCTGAGCCAGCCCTTGTCCCTGCAGGGCAGGACAGTGCTGCAGCCCTGGACACCTCGGTGCCCTCGTCTGAACTTGCTCCACTTTACTGATGGGTTTCCTCTGCCGGGGCTGCCAAACCTGGCCAAACTACGCAGCGGTTGTCTCACGAGCGCTGAGCAGAGGGGGATTATCACCTCCCTGGACCGACTGGCCACGCTCCTGTTCGTACAGCCCAGGACACGGCGGGCCTTCTTCGTTGCAGCCGGGGCCACTGCTGGCCCTGCCCAGCTCGCCGCCCGCCACGGCCCCAGGGCCTTCTCCGCAGAGCAGAGCTGCTCCCCAGCCCTGGTGGCTGCAAGGGAGCAGCAACATTAGCAGCTGATTAGTCTGTCCCACATGCAGGTCTCTTAGTCCTAAAGATTCTCAGTTTTACCAGGATAAACAATACAGATTATTTAATTTTTTGTCCCGCTCAGGAGCAAACAAAACAAAAAGCTCATGCAAAGTTTTTTGATCACACTGGAGAAAGGCTTCCCTAAATAATTTTTACCATGTGGTTGTATTCTCTGTGTGAATCTGGTCAGAGATTCACCTGCAGTGAAAATCATTCTCTGTGACTGTGGTGCACTTGCACCCAGTTGTGCATTTGTTAATACCTTTCATACCACCTTATTAGTGTATTGATTTTTCTTTGTCTTAAAATATGTTAACTAAAACACACAGCAGGACAAAATAAATTACTACGTTGTTTCATCAGTTTTCAATATTCTGGACAAAGTGGGTATGGAAAAATTAACTTGAAAGAAGTCTGACTTTTCAGATGTACAATGTCATCTCTGATTCATACTTTAAGAACCTGTCTGTTTCACAATCTGCACGTAGAAAACAGCAGTTGCTTTTTACAGTTTAGAACTGACTTATTCTGGAGTTTGTGTGTAATAAAGCCTCATTTGCTGCCTTTGCTACTTTCACAAATGACATCAGTGAAAATTTACTATCATCCTCTGAAGTCTCAGTTTAACAAAACTATCCTTACTTAAAAAGACAAAGCACTTTTCATAACATACCTCCATACCCTTCATTTTTTAATTGTTTGGTTGCAAAGTTCAGCAAGTTAGTGCATCGCCATATACCTCTGCTGACTTAGCTCTGTTTTCTGCAGATGCTTCGCCAGCACAAGGCTCAAGTTGCTCTAGCTCAGCTGCTGCGGGTGAGCTCGAGAGGCTGTTCACTGGGACAAAAGACTGCCTCCAGTTCAAACTCAACTACAGACCTTTACATTGGTCTGCATTCTTTCCCCAGCTGTTTCTGACATGCCAGGTAAAAGAAGTGAAGGGTTGTTCTGACAGGAGGGTATAGTTTAAGGGCTGAGTCATTGTGATATAAAATCAGTTATTTTGTTATATAGTGATAACAAAAACATGCACTTAAAAATGTTTAAACAAAGTACCTCGCATTACAGATTGTGCACTTGATAGTTCAAACTCTTAATGTTCTTTGGGTGACTAATTACATGTGGCTGTGTTAGCATTCACTAAATCGATGTCACTGATCCTGTATTTAGCTACTGGATCTCCACAGTTATTGCCTATCTTTAATCATTTTTTATAGTTTAACTTTCCTATCAAATGTATTTATGACTTGCCTCTTATGTTTGTATTTAAGCCATGAATAACATATGCAATAACAGGCAAAAGGTATAGGAAGGCTGGAAAATAACTTCTGAAAATTAATCTACTTGAATACTTACTGTTAGAGTAGCATGAGATTAGAATCTTACAGCTGGTGAGCCCTTCTAGTTTGTAATTGAAAGTAGGTATAGAAAAAACTGCTTACTCTCCAATCTTTCCACAGTTTTGGTTTTGTTGCAGAAGATTTTCACCATGTTTGCATTGTTAGACTTCCAAGAAATGCCCCAGATTGCAAAGTTCTTTGAAATTGTTTGGCTAGATGGTATCTTCTAGGGTTGCATTCATTTTATAAAACAACCTGATCCTGATACAACCTTTGCTGTCTGGATTCAGAGGCTTTGATTACGCCTTAACTGATCCAGTTCTTGAAGTTTTATGATGTCCTACTGAGATGTCAGTCTAATATGCAGTACAGCAATTGTCACATGCTGTCTATTAATTTCCTGAAAGCTCTTTTCTCTCAAGTAAAATCATCTCATGTCAGTCACTGATTTTTATTTTTTTTTTTAAAGTCTAAGGAGATGTCTCTGTCTATATTGTCATTGTTATGATGAAAATCCAATAAAGTACAAGCAATGCATTTAGTTAAAAAGCTTGTATCAATTTAAATTAACAGTCTATCAGGTTATCCAGTGATGATACTACTATGCAACAACACAAGGTGCAAGGTGAAGAATAATACCAAATGTAGTTATAGATAAGATGGATTTCAGCATGGCCATTTCACCATATCAAAGTTAAAAAAGGTACACATAGTTTACATAAAGGAGGGAAGGAGAGCTCTGCAAGGAGTTTTTACTTGTTGTCCATTATGTATGTATATAAACAGGCATTTCTTGGGGAGTATTTTCACCATATGTGCCAATGAACATGGACTTAAAGAATGGGGGTTTTCTTACTTCCAGTGTCTTCATCTTTTACTACAAGACTCACTTTTCTGTTCTTTTTCTTTCTTTTTCATTGCTTGCTTTACTTTGGTCTTTTCAAATCAATGGATAGGTGGACATGTTTGAAGACAAAATGGTAAGAGCTAAAACAGCTTTTTCTTGCAACATGAGGTTCTAGTCCATGTGGAAAGCACTTTTTTTATTCTCATGCTGAAGAAAACATTCTTTGAAAGTCTGCTTTTTGATGATCAGCTCTTGTAAATCATGACTTCTTCACTGCATAAATGCTGTAGCACTTTTGATTTATGTCTGCTCTGGCTTTTATGCAGGTGTTGTTCTTACCATCTTTGTTAGCAGAGAAGAATATTTGCATACTGTTAATGCCTGCGTTGTTGATATTTGAGCAAAGCCTTGGCCAGAGATAAGTATCCATTCAAAATAGCTTCTCTTTTTGCTTTGCGTGTTTACATAAAATAGGAGGATGACTGGCCAAGTCACATCAACATAAGTAGCTATGCATGGATTGACAGTACTAATGAGGGTAATTAAAATTATCTGATGTATTTAGACTAAAACTGCTTCCTGAATTTGCTTTGCCATAGCAAAATTTCAGCTTGATAAGTTATTGCGACATCATGCCTTGTTTTCAAAATATCTATCTATATGTTGGTGACTTCCTTGCACTTGAATTTAAGTCTCTAATACTTTCGTTAGCAGATACTATCCAGAGATTGTTGGACAACAAGTATTAGGCTAAATGTTACTTATTCATAATTGTTACAAATTTTTACAAGCCAAAAATACAGGGAGGTGTGTCAGATATTTTGGATCATGCCCTCTCCCTACAAAAAACCCAGGAAGTCTTGAAATGCAAAAAAGTCATTCACATAATAGTGTGAAGTGGGATTTGAAGAGAGCAATTGACTGCATTTTGCTCAAGGTATTTATGCAGTGCCAGAGATCATTAAGCCATTTGACCAAAGATTTCTCTGGGTTTTTTCACTGTCTCCAGTGCAGTTTGAACAAAGTATCTTTTTTTTATTCCTAAAAAAATTTTCTTTGCCTACAGCTATTCCACCTAATGATAACTCTCATTGCTTTAGGAAAGGTGATTATGCTGCTGATGATGAAATGCTGATAATTAGTTAAATTAGTTGCTTCCAGAAACTTCTCATACTCCAGCACCAGTTTTGCTGTTGTTTCGTAGTAATAGCTTGGGTTTTGCATTAGTCTAAAAACTCATTATAGGGTCCCTCCAAGACCAAATTTTATGCAATTGCTCACTGAATCTTGCCCAATGTTAACATGGATTTCAATTAACACTGGAGGATGGTAAAGAATGGTGTTTCAAAATAATGGCAATGCTGCATAATCAGTGAAGACTAAATCTACTTCAGAATTCCCAGCACTGAATGCCCAAGTACTAATGTACAGGTTTACTGAAGAGAAAGCTGAGTTAGTGTCACGTAAAGTACTGTTATTGTGAAAAGGAAGATGGGCACTGTTCATGTGACCTGCAGGTCTCAGTTCAGCAAAGCCCTTAAGAAAGTGCTTAAGTTGTGTACATTCTTCTCATCCGTGTTTTTTAATCTGGGCTTAACTGTGGTCTAACTGAGCATTGTTTCTAAAGTCTGCATATATAGCACTCATAATATAAAGGCTGTTTATAGTAGAGGAAAGATTAAGAAAATCAGTGATTTTCGGCAGGTCAGTGTAGAGGCAGCAGTTCAAAATGACATGGGAATTTTTCAATATAACAAGTCATGTTGGCCAAACAGCATTCAACTATTGGACACTGAAAGGAACTTAATAGTCTAACTTTAAGATCTGTGTAGAAGTTACCATGTGTGGCCAAAAAAAGATCTGCATGAACAGAGGTTTTTGGAGTTCCAGATTTATTTTCAGAGTCAATAAAAAACTGGATGGCTTAATAAGCCATGGCAGAAAATGACAGAGAGTTGTTCTAAACTACAGTTTGAGAAAAAAAGCAATGTTAACTTAATATTTTGTATCATCAGTCAGAAGGAAGCAGACCAGATTGAGTTACAGAGAAAATGGCATCTTCTATGGAAAAAAAAAAAATAAAAAAATTTGCATGTCATAAACTTGCTGGTTTTCTCTGACACACTGTCCTTGTTATAATATTTACTTATCTTCTGAAAGTAAGAGACAAAAGTAGATGTTCTTCTTATTCAACATATTCATCAGAAGCACAAATTCAAATTTCAAATTCATTGTTTCAACTGAAACGGTTTCTGTTTTAGAGCTAGACTCTCTACAATGTTTGAATTGTTTGAAGTTGCATAGAAAATTCATCACTTAGAATTTTCGAACTGAAATGAATGTGGTGGCTCAGTCTGTACAAAATTGGATGAGACTGAGACAGAGCAGAAAGCTAAAACTGCCCTGCATGACCAGAATGTCAGCAAACAAAGTGTGTACTTTGGGGTGATCGTAGCGTTTGTTTTCAAATATATAAAAAAGAAAAGGGGAAGAAAAATAAAAATTGTTCCATTTTTTCAATGTTGGCTAAAGTGTTTCTTGCATTTCTGGGATGGATTCTTCACTACATTACAAATGCGTATGCTACACTACAGATACAGTCTAGGTATTAACCCAGGATATAAATTTTGGAAAGTTTTTTCAGAGAGGTTCTCTGAGAGGTTTTGCAGATTCCTTTCATATTGCTGGCCTAACATAGCAAACTAATAGAAGGGACAAGAATCTTTCAAAATAATTGTCACAGTTCTGTTCTGTATTTAAAGAAGTAGAATATTGTCCTAAGAACATCTGTACATAAAGGAGGTAGAATCTAGCCCCTATACTGTTCTGTTCTCACAGATGTTGTGCTCTTCTTTAGCAAATTGTCATATTTTGATCACAGTGATGTTGAAAATCTCATTCCCAAAACAATGTCTTTTCAAAATTGTTTGAAGCCCTAAAAATTATCATATTAAATGGATCCCTTGGTAAAACAAAAAACCCAAACACATAGTTGTCACAGTACAAAAATCTTTACTAGCTCTTGGGCTAAGATATGGCCAGCAGAGATTGTGGCAGAAATAGTTTTGTTAGGCAAGAAAGAACTGGAAAAAGTAAGGAGAAAGAATTAGATGAGTTTTCTACAGGTGCAATAGGTAGCATGGGTTTCTGAAACTAGGTTTAACCAAAGTGGCATTGTTTGTTGAGGAAGGCAGCAGGACTGGTGACAGAAGAATGAATGATGCAGAAGGGTCTGTTGATTCCCTTCTCTGCTGAGGGTTCATGTGCAGAAAATGTAGAAGGTGCTGGATCTGATCCAACAAAGAGCTTTAGAATTAGGAGTACACTTAAATGATTTGCTCCATTGTTGCCCAAGAGCTTTCAGAACTAACCCTTGACTAACAGGTATGTACTAATGAACCATTACCATAAAACAAGATTTAGCACCATTGAACATACTTGACAGATGAAAAAAAAACTTCTTTTCATGCAGAAACAGCAATAATGTGCTAAGTTTACCCAGGGTGGACAGGTGTCTTACTGGTTGTCTCTTCCTATTTAGTGGATAGGGTAATCTTAAATTTAAAAAGGGAGAATTTCCTGACTCAGTTCCTGTTTAAATTCAGGCTTTGCTTTAGGCATGTTAGATATTTCATTGATTTAAATGGAGCTACTCCTGTATTTATTTATCTATTCAAGCATTTTGGTAAACCAGTATCTTAATCTCTTAAGTGCTTACAGTCAAAACTCAGTGAGAAATGACTCAGAAGCCTTTGCATATGTGTAGTTAGGTATTCGTGAATTCACACATAGAAATAAAAATGTCAAGATAACAGCATTGTATTCAACTCCCTGTAGGACTGATTTTTCTGAGTTTTCTCCCCACCTTAACAGACCAAATACTATAGTCCTTGCTCAGTTTTCAATAGATTTAGTTTACCTAAGTAAAGATAGAACGATCAACTTACAGTGTTGTATGTTCACCTTTCAACATGTAGGACATTATGCCATTGGGTAGAGCAGTAGGGTTATTGACTGGAATTTGTCAGTCATATAAATGCAGGATCAGAGACTCAGTCTGACCATTCAGACTCTCTGTTTTTTAAAAAGCAGAATACTCTTTTTGGCAATTAGCTATGACTTTACATGCTGTAATGAACTTCTGCTTCTCCAGATGTCCACTAGCCAAAATAGGTGACTTTTTATTCTGCATCTAATGGAAAAAGGTGTGGCTTTTAAGTTTTCTTGAATGGACAAAGTTGGAAACATACTAAACACTAAAAAAACCCAAACTAAGAAGGAAAATTTCCCAAATAATAATTTTACTCTAGAGGCTTTGGATGTTAAGTTCCGTATGTTGTGAGATTCGTAATAAAAATCCCAGCATAGGCAACAAGCTAGTTCCATATAAATGTCTTCATTTACACAGAAGAAACATGCATCTGTGGGAGACTGGTTTCCATTCAGCAGAGGAAACTGTACAAAGACCAGTGGCCGTTTTGCCTTTCCACTGTAGTCTTCAGTTCCTCAATGTTAATTCATGACTGTTTGTGGAAATCTTCTATAGATGCAGAATTATTAAAGGCTAAGGGCTTCTGACTTATTCTTATGAATATAACTCCTATCATTAATTTTCCTTGCTGGGCTGGAAAGGATAGCTTGATTGCTATCCTGACCATTGGAACACTTCTGATACTGTTCCACAGCCCAAACACTACCCTATTCAAAACAATGTGGCTTAAACTGAGAATGTCAATATCTGTCTTGCTGTCCTAGCTGTGCATGGTAAGTCCTCCAAAAACCCTACCAGCCAACATATTTTGCAACTGGTTTGTTGGGTAATAACTTGTGAACAGGTTAATGCAACCGGTTTCAGGACCCAGAAGGATCCCTGACAAGTAATTAAGTAATGCAATCCTGTGGTCTATATGCTTCTAGGCACTAGTAAGAAGCCTGTGCTTCCACTGAAAATTTTCTGCAAACCAGAAAGGGTTGAAAACCAGCAATTAAAGTATACCTATGGGGTATGACACACGAATGACAGCTTCCTGATAGGAGTTTCTAAATGTTCACAAGAAGCTGTTTGCTATCCATGATATGCAATTTATCATAACCTAGTTTTGTGGGATTTTTTTTTTTTTTTCTGAAGTGTACTTTCTTTAAGAATTAATTTGCAAATCTGCATCTCAGGACTTTCACAAAAATGAATACTTTCCTTACTGATTTTTTTTTTTTTTTAAACAGAAAACCAATTTCATACTAATCTTCATCACTGCCCCAGGTTTCAGTACTTTTTATTCCAAGGTGAGAAAAGTAGGTTTAGCCTTTAGAGTAGTTTATTCTCAATTCATGTTTCTTTTCCTTGTAGCAGTAGACAAAATTATAAAAACTGTATTTTAAAGATTAAAAAATACTTTCTCAGTAACACATGGTAGCATTTTAATGTTTGAGTAAACAAATTGGGAAAACTGTAATGTTTTTTAGTTGGTTTACAGCAATATTTTAGCTATTGATGGTAGCTAATATTTGATTATTTAAATTACTAACTTCGTCAGAGCAGATAAAAGCTGTCAGCCTAGATTTTCAGAGAAGAATATAAAAATAAAAATAAATAAAAGAGGGTAAGTCTCCTTTTCTTAGCTTCACATTAATTTTAAGTTAGAACTACTGGACATTTGGGGAAGGAAACATCTGCACTCCAGGAATGTATTTGCTCTTTTCATATAGCTGCTTTACTACATACATATTTTAAATGAGGATGCGAAAAGGCTGTCATAACTTCATTGACACTTACACAGATTCAGCTAAGCCAACTCCATTACCTGCAGTCAGGCTCAGGGTGATTGCATTTTGCTGCCATAGCGTACTACAGCCCTGCACAGTCAGAGAAATCAGAGACTGATTTTCATCTCAGATACAGAAGTCTAACATTCAACTCAAATTTATTTGCTCAAGGGGATGTGGTCCTGACCTCAGTGTGAGTGGAAAAGTGCATTTGTCACAGACTTGACACACCCTTTTGACATTTTGCACTTGTCTTCCTTTGACACTCATTTCAAGAATTATACAGTAATCAATATTTTGTGGTTGAAAACAAATCAATATTTGTTTTCTCAAAAAGGCAAAATAAAGTATGTTCTGTTTCAATTCATACGTACGGTTGCATTGTCACTCGGTGGGTCTTTTCCACTGCCTTTCCAGCAGTAAGACAAGATATTTTAATGCACATTTTCATTTTAGTGGCACAGTAAGAATGGAGGGAAAGTATCTGTTCACTGATACTTAGAAACCTTTGTTTGGGTGGAAAGTAAAAAATAATGAATGGGAAAAATTTTCCAAGAATTTTTTTTTTCCTGGTACATTTAAGGAAATTGTTCATTTAAAGGAAAAATTAATATTGCTAGTATTATGTATTCATGTTTCACAAAACTGCCATTTTTCTTCCTCTATGTAATACTGATAATTGCTCAATTAAGCCTAGTAATACAAAGTATTACGGGGAAGGTAACAAACATTTGGAATCAGCCCTACATACAAACCAAATCTCCCACAGTGAATACTGTTTCAGTCTAAGTGTACAAATGGCCTGATACTCAACACAGTGTGGGAGCTGGAACAATCAAATGCAGCTTATATATTACAGAACAGTTACTGATGTATACTGCAAACTGAAAGCAATCCAATGTATTACGTAAATCAAAACCATAAAAAAAAGCAAGAAAAGGATCAGGCTATAAAGAGAAAGAAGTAGAGGAAAAGGGAATATGGACTTGAACACAGTCATTCTGTAGAAGCATCTTTGAACCAGAATACTGTTTATTGCAGGTTTTTAAAATAAGCTAAGTTTGAGGTAATAGCTCACACTCTGTCACAATGTGTGTGAGTCTGCTTTTTCACACATGTTGGTGGGACCTTTACACGGGCAGGAGTGTTGGTTAGCACAAAAGAAAGTTATCAGGTGATTCTCAGAGGAAACTAGAAACAACACTAATAACAACTTCAGGAACAGCAAGCATTATCAGTTTATGTATTACCCACTATTTTTGTTGGTACTACAGAGACTGCAGTGCTGGTGTAATATAATCCTGACCACTTGGCCAGAAGAAGCCGTGCTTCTGAACTCCAATCATCTTCCAAAGAGCTCTGCTCTGTACTGTGAGAAGGGGATATTATTCAGCCTGATGACCATCAAAGCTTATGTGTCTGCTGGTGTAAACAATAGCGCAGCACAACCTAGAAGAGAAATGTGCTTTCATCTGGCTCTGATGTGAGATGTGTGGAAAACTGTGTTTCCAAACACCTTGACCCATTTGCAAAGAGACTTTTTAATGCAGGCAACTTCCAGTGAAAATTAAGAATGGTCTTTAGTACTGAAAGAGACCTTCTGGATTATCAAATCCAATTCTGTGCCATTGCAGGCAACCATTTCACATAATCCCTTCCATCAAGTTCCAATTGAAAAGCATTTAGAGCCTTTTCTTTTTATTACTTCAACAAGAAGGTAATTTCAGAACCTTGCTGCTCTAATGGTTTGAAACCTTCCAGCCTAAGTGTGTTCACAGCCCATTTACACACACTCATTCTTCTCTTTTCCCAGGGATGAAGATAAATAGCTGTACATCGCAATCATTTCCCCAGTTCCATGGGGCCATCGATTTGCAGCTGTGTATTTGAACCTGTTCCATGTTTGGACAGTTCTTCATGCAAAAGCCTCAGAAATGTGGTGTGCAACGTGAAAGATAGCATGAAATCTGGAAGGATACTGCATTTCACAGCCCCTGAATGATGGCACGGATGCCATTCTGCTAGAATTAAGCACTACTGCATTTAGTAAGCACAGCTGGACCCCGGGGGGCAGCTCTTGAACATGAGTGAAGTCCATCAGTCAGAAAAGTAAAAGGGGGCGTGGGGAGTGGGGGAAGCCAAAATAGCCCTCTGACACAGAACTAAAAACTTGTGAGACCTGCAAACATTCTAGATACAGTAAACTGTAAACCCTGGCAAAGGTATAACACCAATCGCTTGAAACAGCTTCATTTACATGGAAAGGTATGGATGGGGATGCACACATTACATACCTATATGTCTGTGCATTTATAATGTGTTAATCTTTGACTAGGTAGTCATGAAAACAAGACATTCAGAAAACGCTTTAAAAATAAAATACATCAAATCTTGTTGCTCCATGCTCACTCACCCAGCTGTGACCGAGTGCTGCAGCATACAGAGCATCCCGCATTTCACGGGGAAGATAGCAAGAGAGGAAATATTATCAAATCTGGATTCAGTCACTCACAGACACTTGAGAATGGCCTGTCGTGATTTATTTTCTTTCATTCAACGGAGAAAGGCACAATCTACTGAACAAATAAAATATTGCCTGCCTGTCAGAGGAATGCTGCAAAGTTGTTTGTTTCAAAGAAAGGAACACCTGGTGTTATTCTATTCAGACTCAACATTTTCGTATTCTTTCATCACATAAGCTAAAAAGTAGCCTTCATTTTTAAAAAAATGAATCTCTCCTTAAACCACGGCAGTGGCAGCAGTGTAAACTAGGGCAAATTCAGCATATCAAGTTTTAATGAAAGACAGTTCTTAAAAAAGGTTATGAAGCCATTACTAGCATCCCAGCACAGAGAAAAATGATGTTGTCTAACTGGTCAGTATGCATATGACCAGCTTCTGGCTTCCTTGTCAGCCACAGCTTATAGCATGCCATGTTCCCTACGTAAGATACACGCTTAGGTCAAATCTTGCAGTCGTAACTCACGAAAAACTCTATCGACTTCAGTGGAAATTTTGCCTGGGCGAGGACTGTGCCTTTTGGCCAAAGGAAGCAAAGACCTCAAATCTCAAAGCTACGTTTGTTGTACGAGGTGATGTAGGAAAGCATTGGGGGAAAAAAAAAAAAAAAAAAAAAAAAAAAATTACCTGCGCGGGAACAGCAAGCTCCGAATGCTCTTCAGTTTCTGCCTGTCATCGCACCAGCTGTTCGCCCCCTCTGCCCTGGGTTTCCTCCACCCGAGAGGAGCCCCTGCCTCAGCCCAGGGGCTGCAGCTCCGGCGCCGGCGGCTGCCCCGCGCTCTGCCTGGGCTCGGAGCCTCGCCGCTCCGGCGGCTGGCGCTGCTCCCGCTCCTGCTCCTGCTCCTCTCCCGCTTTCTCCCCTCTGCCCGGGCCGCGGCTAAGGCTTCTGCTGCCTCGGTCGCAGCTTCTCTCTTTCTTTCTGCTGTTACGGATGTCGGCTGACTCCAGCCTCTGCTGGTGCTGCCGCCTAAATGGCGACTGCAAAGCTCAGCTAGGCTTTTAACTGCCACCTACCGAGTAATTGTGGAATATATGTATGTATATAAAAGTGTATGTATACAGGCTGTAATTTTCTGGCTTTCTCGACAAAGGTAGTAGATTTTTACAATTAGTCTTTAAGCCCTCCAGATATTCTATAGTTTATCATTTAAAGCTGCAGTTTACATTAATCTGTGCTCATAATTCTCTCCTTCTTTCAGAACCTAAACACGGAACAAGCCTGTTACCTTTAACTTTAAAAAGCTTACAAAGCCTTTGGTGAGGCAAATCCCCAGTGGGCATAAACCAGCATAGCCCTACTCAAATCAGTGGACCTGTGCTGATTTATACTACCTGAGAAATTCATCCCTTTGGTCTAATATTTATTCACAAAAATACAGTAGATATCAAGTATGAACAAAAAAGCCATAAAAATAGCTTTTGTCTGACACAGCCCCTCAAAATTTCACTCATCTGGAACAGACAAGACTTTTCTTTTTTTTTCCTGACAGCAGTGTAAAATAGGATTCTTGAATTTTATGGGCAAACATAAATTAAGAAAGTACATTGTTTTTTCCACCTTTAATGGTGATGTTTTTTGATGAAAAATCCAAACACAAGATTTAATGTCTCCTTCAGCTGTTTGTTTTTAAAGCAACTCCTAGAAATACTCAATGTCTCCTTTAGCTGTTTGTTTTTAAAGCAACTCCTAGAAATACTCAGGGCTTTTCTTTCCAGACTAGAAGTGGAGTGCACTGGAGATGTTTGAACTCCTACTGCAGAAAGGAAGTCTAAGTACAGGGTCCCTCTGTGAAGCCCCACAGAAGGTATGGGGAGATGCTACTACCTTCATATCCTAGTAGCAGGGGTATGTAGCACCATAGTTTCTCTGAGCTTGCAGCATGTCGCTGGGTTGAGTCATGACACAGAAGGGCTCTGTGCTCATTCCAAGGAGTGCAGCCCTGCAGAAGACAGGTGGCACCCAGCACCCCAGCACAGCAGCATGGAAAGTGTTCAATTTTTAGGCTTGCTGTGACTGCTGAGAGAAGCATGGGTTCAGCAGCTAGCTCTCAACAGCTGGCAAGATTTGTTAAATGCCACTCTTGGTAAAGGATAGCTTTGTTTTGTTTGTTTTTGTGAAAGGTTCATTCATTGTCTTAACGCTTTTGCTGAACACAGAAATGAAAACGTTTCTCTACATGTGTGTCTTACAGAAGTATAAGTGTATTAGGATACATGATGACCTGGCTAATATGGCCCGAGGAAGTACTTTGCACTAGGGTGAGGTTCTGGTACAGATTAATCCTGACCCCCGTTTCTACAGGCTCCCGGGCAGCAAGCTGTGGATCAAGCCACATGCCTCTCCCAGCCACAGGCCTCCTCCTACAGCCTAGCAGCAAAGCCCTGCCTTTGGTTTTGTCACCACTTCTCCGCAATATCTTAATACTGTGTGCTTGGAGAATTGGTTAATTAGTATCCTGAAACCAAAAAGTCAAGGTATTATAATTATTGTAACACAGCAAAGCTTAATCTATAAAGTTTATAATATTACACCAGGATTTAGCCTGTGCTTTTCCCTGGTACTGTCCCATGGTAGCATGTATGCAGAATCCGGCCCCACTTATTCAAGATGTCTACAAACAATGTGGCTTCTTGGTAATTTTCAAAGGTAACATAACTCAGTCCTCAGTAAGTGGGTCCTTATTGCGAATGTGCACTTTAATTTTCCTTAAAAATGGTAGAAGTACCTGATGAGCTTTACAATTATGATTTGTCACAACTTTTACTCAGTTTACATTACAGGTCTGGGAGATTTTAGTTCTTGAATCCTATTCCAACAGGATGAATGTTCAAGCTTTTAGAAACATACCTTTTCAAAATCACGATTCTTTCCAAAATTGAATATACTTCAATTACAAGCATCAGTATAGCCTGTTGTAATTCTTTCCTTACCTGTCCAAAGAACTGAAATCATTCACTTACAGTTCACAGATATGCACCTGCACCGACAGACACAAGGTCCAGTTCTACAGTTTCCACCTGGGCTCTCTCCCATCAAAATCACCATGAGATTTTTCTGAGCAGAAGCACAGTGTTGGATCACCACACTGCAATACACTGTACATTATGGGATTTCCCTTACTGTCTCTGCAGAAAACTAGCATGGCAATTCCTACCCTTAGCAATGGTTTTGTAATGCTGCTTCTTTCAATGGGGTTGTTCAGGTGTGCCAGACACCGAAGGCAAACTTCCAAAATCCCATGTGTGCCTCACCTCATCATAAATACAGGTTATTCACAGGTGGTCCCAGCAGTGGATCCCACAGACCTAAACCCAGGTCAGTCCCATGCAGGCCAGTAGTGGCACAGCAGGGTAAAGATTTTCCTGTCCTAAGCTGCAGGGAGGTTGCATTGTTCTGAATGCTGATGTTACTGTGGGGCAGAGTAGTCAGGGTCTGTTCATAGTGAAGAATTGCCCTTCTCCCAGGAGCACCAAGGACCTCTGCTCTGCAACTCCAAAATATGTACCAGTATGCCTCATGTGTTGCCAAGTGGAAGGGAAAGTGCAGAGGGCAATGGCACAAAGCCCTGCAAGACTTTCTATTACAAGCTTCCCTCACAAAGAAAAGTCTTAGGCAAGCTACACAATTGTTAGGTTTCTGTGCTGCATCCCGAGCTAGTGAGAGCGTTTAAGGAACAAGAGACCTCCTTAGCTGTCAAAACATAAGCTGCCTAAAGCTTGAATGCACATTTAGCACAAACCTGCATGTGCACCAAAAGTACAGCTTCTGAGTCAAAATTCAGTCCATGGCCTATGTACAGCATGGAAAAATGAGAAAGTCTTCAGTTTCCCTGTAAAAGTTTAAGATGTAAAATGGTTGCTCACTCAAAGATTTTCTCTCTGCAAGTTAGAACATAATCTTGACAAAGAGCAGCCAGCAGAGAGCAAGTACTAAGCTCAGTTTGGTCTTTTCTGGGATGGTTTTCCTCCTGTTAACTCCTGTTTCTCTCGAACGCTTTCACTAAACCACACCCTGGCTAAAATATATCCCTCTTCTCTTGCATACTTGGAGGGCTACTGTCTTAGCTATACAATGTCTTAACTATCAACTATCCTCAAAAATGGCTAATAGTTACCATAAATTTCTAATAATACCTTGTTATCTTCCTGTACTGTATTTCCAAGTTGTGCTCAAATATGAGCTAATGAGTTGTCTTCATCAGCAGTATTTTTTTCAGAAAGATTTATTGGATTTTTTGTCCAATGGGAAGAAATTATCCTTAAGAAAAAATTATTATTAAGAGTGTTTTTCCAGGACAGCTGATGGTCAGCAGTGGATCTGTTAATGCCTTGCACTTGGTGCAGTAATTAGATTCCTACTCTGTGAAAATGACATGACTGTAGCTACACGGCAGGTTATCACAAAGGCTGTATTTTGTATTTGTACACTGCATTTGAATCTTAGGCAATTTCCACAATTTTGTAAATGAAGCATAAAATTTTAATGGTCTTTTTAGTGCCTTCACACTGCTTTGAACCTGAAAAACTCAAAAAAGTAGGTAACTAGCAAGTCACTACTGCATATAATTTTGAAAATATAATAATGAAATTATTTACTGTACTTTTACAATTTGGCTAAGTGCATCATAGCCCATTTACAATGCACTGGAGCATGTGACTATCTCTGGTAGAATTACATCTATGTATAAAGCAAATGTGACTAAAACTCATACATAGTGTATCAGGCAGTTAGTGGTCTACACCAATGCCATGAGACGATGGGGCCAAATTCTTCCTGGGTGTAATTAAGGTTCTCATTTATGCTGAAGTGATTCCAGACTACCTCTTGATTCAACTGGGTTTAGAAAGATGGATCCTTATCTAAGATGTTTTAACAGTAAAGCCTTATCTGACAGCCAGAGTTGCTCTGTGAAATGTGGAGAAAGCTCAAACTGCAATTCTTCTGGATAGGGGCATCTTATGCTGTAATATTTTCAGGTCCCGTGGGTAGATAGATGAAATACTTGTATTGCTAACTGTGATCTTTTAGTTCATCACTTTGCAAGGTAACATTGTGTTGCACACAGAAGTTAAAAATAAATAAATAAATAATTATTATTGTAACAAAACGCTGCCTAGCTCTTAGCTTGCAGTACAATAAAGCAGCTACTCCAGCAAAATTGCAAGACGTGTCACTCCTATAGACTGTAGATGGAATTGGTAGTTAGGAGAAAATATTGTCACATCCCATAGGGTACAATTTTCTTCTTTAGATTTCAGTAGATTTCAGCCCAGACTTTCTCACTCAAACCTGCAATATGATGAATGCTGTTGCCTTTAGACAGCCTTTTGACCTGCAATTTCCATTATTGGCTGTATTACTCTGAATCAAGAGTTTCCAAGTTTTTACCTGGTTCCTGGTGAAGGGAATGGTGCAATAAGAGATTTTTGCCTTACTGTCTGTGTGAGTGTCATAACATCAGGACTTGCTTCTGAACACTTGAAAGGAAGCAGGGGTTTGCTGTTGATTTACAGGGAAAGCAAGACAGGGCTTAATCCTTACTAGCTTCTGGGATGTCAGATACCATAAAGGTGATTGAAAGAGATAGGCTATTGACTCCATTCTCTAACATCTGTCCAGGTACACGGGGGAGAGTGTTATTGTCACTGAAAATTTGTAGCTAACTGCATTTAACGTGATTTTCTGTGAAATGGGAAAAGAGTGTAGCACTGCTTAGTATTTAACATGATAATTTCCAAGAAATATACTGATAACATTTAAAATAACCAAAGAAGAACTGGAAAAAAAATTTCTTTGTTGTGAAGAGCAAAAAAGGGTCACATTTAACCAGCCTTTTTTCCTTTTTCTCCAGAGATACACCTTATTAAATCATGCAGAAACACACGGACACAAAAAATAGTGATTCAACATCAGTAAATTGCATAGAACGGTAAATACAGAAAAAGTGACTGTGCTGTGTTACAAATCCATAAACAATATTTAATATTATTAAGAAGATTTTCTGAAATTTCTAAACTCTTAACGACTATTTGTATCAAAACAGAGTATTTCTGTCTTCGTAATTTGTATAAGCACCCATCACACAATATACTGGATATAAATTAGTACATTAAGAACAAGTTTTTCCATTTGGTGATCAATATTCACACTAAACCTTGCACTGTATTTGACCCATAGTCATCCAGGCATGCTGAAGGAAACCTCTGTGAAGGAGGAAGGTTAAGAAACTTGTGATTTGATAAATGTAGATGAATGATATTAACCAGAAGAGTCATTCATTGATCTTAACTCTGCTATTCATGGGTGCCAATATGTTACTGTCCATAAATGTTTTTCGTACCAGGATTTTAGACACCAGTGAAAACAAAGAAGAAGCAGAATTTCAGAACTGTGATTACCCTTTCCTTCAAAATATATGTGGGACTGAGAATCAGCAAAGACAGATCAGCTATTACAAATGTACTTACAGCTCACAGGATGACAAATAATATTTTAGGTAGTCAAAGACTTAAATTCATATGAGCATAATGCTTTAAAAATTCTAACATTATGTGAGCTACTTGCATTGCACCTGAAAATAAAACAAACAAAAAAAAGGGAAAAAACCCTCCATAACTGTGTAGTCCTTCATTTTTTAATGCAACCATTTACCTCATACCCCTTAAAAGGAGGACAACCCCATTCAGGTTTTACAGTAGTTCTTAGGTGTAAACCATTACAGGTCTCACAAAGACTGTGTGATCGGTGAAAGAGTTATAACTGCTTTACGCAGTATCATCAAACCCCCCCCCCCCTTCATTTACCATTACCAGACAGAAACTAAGTCACACTGTATAAATGTCATTACTTACCATTAACACATTAATGTCATTAATTGTACAGCACTGTAAATGTACATAATACATATACATAAATATAAAAATTGTCATCTGTTATTATTCGTATCAATTAGAAGACATGGACAGGCTGGATCAATGGGTTGAGGCCAGTTGTATGAGGTTCAATAAGGCCAAGTGCCGCGTCCTGCACTTTGGTCACAACAACTCCATGCAGTGCTACAGGGTTGGGGAAGGGTGGCTGGAAAGCTGCCTGGTGGAAAAGGACCTTGGGGTGTTGGTCGACAGCCGGCTGAATATGAGCCAGCAGTGTGCCCAGGTGGCCAAGAAGGCCAACGGCATCCTGGCCTGCATCAGAAACAGTGTGGCCAGCAGGAGCAGGGAGGTGACTGTCCCCTGTACTGGGCACTGGTGAGGCCGCACCTCGAGTGCTGTGTTCAGTTTTGGGCCCCTCACTACAGGAAAGACACTGAGGTGCAGGAGCGTGTCCAGAGAAGGGCAACAGAGCTGGTGAAGGGTCTAGAGAACAAGTCTTATAAGGAGCGGTTGAAGGAACTGGGGTTGTTTAGCCTGGAGAAAAGGAGGCTCAAGGGAGACCTTATCACTCTCTACAACTATCTGAAAGGAGGTTGTAGTGAGGTGGGTGTCAGTCTCTTTTCCCAAGTAATGAGTGAAAGGATGAAAGAAAACAGCCTCATGTTGTGCCATGGGACGTTTAGATTGGATATCAAGAAAAAATTCCTCACTGAAAGGGTTCTCAAACATTGGAACAGGCTGCCCAAGGAAGTGGTTGAGTCACCATCCCTGGAGGTATTTAAAAGACATATGTAGATGTGCTTAGGGACATGGTTTAGTGGTGGACTTGGCAGTGTTAGGTTTATGGTTGTACTCAATGATCTTAAGGGTCTTTTCCAACCTAAACAATTCTATGATTCTATGATTCCCTACAGTCAACATATTACTTTTGCATTTTAAATACCACATAACATCCCCATTCATGAACTTCTCATTTGTTGATAAACAACAGAGTCTGAAACTTGCCATTACTTTCTGTGTTTAAGGCTAATGGGCTGAAATGTTAGCTATAAGTATTCTGTATCAAACATTTCAAGAAAGGTCTTGCCTTTTTAGTTATAAACAGTGTGTTACACCCTTTGCAAATAACATTAGTTTTATTTATGCAGTCACAATTCCCAGCTTTCTCTTCAGACCTTATTGTTGCCTATTTGAAAGAGAAACTGTCGGCATAGATTGTCTTGACATCACGGATCTAGTTGGTACACAAATCCCTCAATTGCAACAATAATAGGATGTGAGTAGTGAGGGGAAAGGAGCCCTCTGCCACCTGCTAGATCGCTGCTCCCAATTGCTACTGAACTTTTTTCCACATAAAGAGTAGAATCAGAGTAACAATACAGGAAACAATAGACAATTGCTAATTAGACATGAATTCTACTAACGTGAAACTCTTCTTTGTATCAGTGGTTTAATCTCATGCCTTTGCAGAAATGTCCAAGGACAAGAATGGTGTTTGGCTTAGAAGCCTGGTAGTGTACATGCACAAAATTCACACATTGTTAGCAATTCTCCAGCTTCTGCAGTACACAGAATATCAGCAGGACTTCTTCATGCTTCCTCTTGACCCTGGGCTAAGTCTATTATTACCTCTCACTTCTACCAAGTGGACTGAAGCAGAGAGTTTGCAGGAGTCCTTTCCACTACTCTCCACATTGCTGTTTTATGCAGAATTGTGCACTGTTGTTATTCACCTCTTTCTTGAGGATGTTCACAGCAGGGAGTAGAGCCATGTATCTGCCAATGGTATCTGCTAAGTTGAACCCTATGGTCTTTAAGTGCCTGACCACCAACTGGTTTACTCTTCTAACCCTGTCACGAAATGTTAAATACTACAGCAGTACTTGACACAGTGTACAAACCTTTTGGTACCAATATCAATCAGAATCTACTTCCTGAATAAGACAACTGGTGTGAAGCAAGTTTAAGAAAATGTCTATTTCTTTTTCATTGTCATGTGCTACAGCGATAAACTGAACTGCTTCACTTTCCCTGTCTCACTGTGTCAGCCCTTTACTCCATTGATTCAATCCTCTCATCAGCATTTGTGTTGTAACAGAGACCTTACGTGTCTCTGGCAATGTTTTAATAAGCAGTGTTCCACCACCTTGCCAAGAATAGCTGAGGATTTAACAGGTTTCTCCCTCTCAGCTGGAAGAAATGCTGCCTTTTACCTGATTAACAATGAAGTTCTTTACCTGTCAAGGTTAAAGGAGGAGCACTGAATGCCACAGCCACCTGCCTGCATTCCAGCAAGGCTGGCTGAATCTGCTAAAATCTCCCCAGGGTGACCAGGACATGCAGGCTAGGATGGCAGTTCTGACAACCTTGCGCAGAAATCAGGTTGTGTTCTCCCCCGCTTCTGTAGGGCAGCTTGCTTAGCTGACACGGCTTGTCAGAATGAAAGCTGAGCAGACTACCCTTTCCACACATCCTCTTCCTGGCATTGATCTGGAAGGCTTGTACCTGCAATGGCAGCAGCCTAGTGCCACCTCCTGTTACAGGGATCCACCTCCTCCCCTCTAAGATATCCTACATCAACCAACCAGAGTCATGCAAAAAGGTTGCATTCGTTTTCAGGTATGAAAACTGAGTAAATAGTGGGAATAAGAAAGCCTGTTGACAGTATTACTGTCAGATTCCCCCTTGTCACTGCTTTGCCAAATTTTCATTGGGGTTCCAAGTAAACAATGGGAAAATTTCTCTCTGCCGTTTACTTTTAGGTGATTTTTCAGTTGTCTCTGTGGTTCTTGCTACATATTTCTCTATTAAATGTCTTAACATTTTTAAGGCCTTTTCTGGCATCTGTACACTTACTCATATCTGCAGAGCTATCTAAAATGTCATGGCATCAACGACATCTGATCCTTCTCACCAATTCCCCTTGCTTCATGTTCATCCTGCCACTGTGGACTCACTGCAGAAGCCAGTAGGTCAGACATACTTAACCTCCTTTCAAGGACAGCCTCCCTTCCCAGTGGCTCTGCATATCCTTAAAAATACACGATCTTGAATGAAACTTGTTAGCCACACAAAAACATGGAATTGCCACACTAGAAAAGAACAAGATAGACTTAATTTCTTTCGTCTGAATTATCATATTAAATAGCTTAATCAGGCAAACAAATAAATTAAATCCTTACCTGTTTTTCTCTATTAGTTATTAACTGCCCTTGAGAATGCAAAGTGAAGGTTGTTTAGTGGACATCACAAAATTCGAAGCCACTTTGGAAGCAATGTTAGCCAAGGTATCAGGAACAATCTTCCAAAGGACAGTTTTGAGTAAGCAAAATTTCTTGGCAGAAATTCTATTAATTTGGAGAAAGACAGAGGTTATTTACCCTTCCAAACAGTATTCCAAGTAATTGAACCTATAGACCTTCAGTTTCTAGAATACAGCTCATGCTTGAATAGATTATAGGCAGAATTTGCATGTTCTTCACTTGCCCTTAAACATGAATAATAAGAGGAGTATTAAACCTTTCCCAAGTACACGTCAGATCATAATCAAAGGGCAGATAGTTATCACTGTACTTCAGTAAGCAGGGCTGAGGTCTGGAGAGATGACTTCACGTATCCAAGGTCATCTAGTCTACCGGTAACAAGGCTAAGCATAGCCTCTGCTGAGTATTAGCAGAGCTTTCAGGTCACTAGCCATTCATGCTAGTTCCTTATGTTCACTATGAGAATGTGGCTGTGGGCTCAGAGATCAGGGTATTTAAAAGTACTTGGATCATTCACAGGCATAAATTTCACTGATTTTCACTAGATTCTGATGATACATCTTTGCTGCTAGTCAAGGGGGTAGAAGCAGTCTTACTGTGGCTGCATGGGCAAGGGAAAATTTGCTTGCATGGAATTGTGAGTCCCTTTGGCTAGACAGCTTCCAGAATTATAGCAGGTTATGGATAGCACCCTTGGATATCTGTATGCTGCACATCAGTGGGCAATAAAGACACAATCTGAGTCACATGGAAAGATTAACAAAAATGTTTAAGTTCCCATTTTGATGCCTAGACATCTACACTCCCTTGTGTTTAGTAGCATTAAAATGCATGCATTTTTATGAATCCCCAGATGTGCTTGTTTTCCTTTTCAGGTGATAGAGATCTTGCAAAACTATCATTTGAACACTGCAAAATTCCCACTCTTTTAGCTGACTTTATTTGGGTGGTAGTTCTTTGGAGATGAATTTCCATGGTTGGGAGACCACCACTAATGAACTACAGTTCATTATAATGAACTACAGCTTCTGTCACCTTGAAATTGAAAGAGACAGTGAGGATGAGGAAGGACGAACCTAATGAGATGAAAAAACAAACATAGATTAAAGATGTGGGGTAGGACTACCACCAGTTGGAGACCTAGTATAGGTGCAGGAAAAATGGCCAGGCTCATTTCAAAGTAAGAGAGAAGGAGTCAAGCCTGTATCAAGGTCCAAAGCATGATAAAAGGTCAAACCAAACAGAAAATATTGAGCTGCTGCCTCCCTTCACTGCTGCGTTAATACTTTCGGAAAGCCCTGTTGCACAAATCCCTGCTCGCTGGGCTGGATAATGCCATTAGTAGCTCTCTGCTCTGAATGAAACTGTGGATCACTGATTATATATGATGAGGCTTCCCGCATGCAATTCATGCTACAGTTCCTGAGTACAAAATACAGTTTTCCCTCAGTACAAAATATTCCAGCATCAAAAAGGTGAGGTACCTATATTCATAAACTGTTCATGGGTATCTCAGAGATGGCCACTTATCCCAGCTGGTTGCCTGTTGGTCTGCGATGAAGAAAGAAGAAAAAAAGTGTATGCATCCTGTAGGATGTCAGGAATCTGACTGTAATAAAAATGTTCCCTGCTTGAAATATAACACCCCTTTCAGTGTAATTTGAAGGCCTGCTGTTCATTTAAATTACCCACTGTGTGGGCTGTGTGCTATTATACTGTGCAACATAAAAGGAATATGTAGTATTTGCTTTCCCTAAAAGAAATAAGGAATGCTAACCTAGAAGGTTTTCAGAGTAGCACAATTGCATTTATTTAAGAAAACTCGTACTTTAAAAATGAAGAAAAACTTTAAAAATTACACCATTTATGCAAGCTAATTCTACTTTTTTCTCTGCCACTGTTACTGTACCATAGCATATTAATATGCAACAACATGGCTTTGTTTGGAGCATTACAGGCCTCAGAAGACCTGGACTGTAACTGTGATGATGAGTTTCTTTGTGCAGACAACCAGCTGCTAAATCAAAACTTGAGTTCTCTGAACATTTCTCTTGAGTAAAGGTGGTGGAATTGGGTGCAAGGTGTATGACTTTTGTTTATAGGCTCTGGATCATTTAGAGTGTGTCTAAAGAACACAGTGTGGACTGTGCAGAGATACTTGAGCCTCTGCCAGATAAACTAGCTCCAAAATTGAAAACACCACAACCATCTTGGCTCAACAGTTCTCTAAAAGTAATCGGTTCTACTGAAAAGTGCAGTGTGATGCCTTCAGTGGCATGACAATTATACATCTGGGACCTCTGCTAGTGCCTGGATCCTGTGCTGCACAGATGTACACTGCATGTAGACATGTCCAAAGAGCCCACAGCCTATACAGTGGCCAAAAGATTAAAGGTTTGCATTGGCAGAGGCAAGACTTTAAAAAGCTTTACCTACTGTGCAGCAATGCAATAACTAACACTACTGCATTCGGGCTGAGGGAGTCATTCAGGTATATAAATGGTGTACCTAAGAACATAATTCTCCTGAAAAGCCCACCTAACTATTAGACAGTTATGACATCGCCACAATAATAATTCTTGTGGGGTCAGATTCTCATTGTTTTTACACTGGGGCTTTGCAGACTTCACTTGAAGATAGAACTTGGCTAGTAGAATTCTTAATTTCTGTAATAGCACCTACTGAAGAAATGGGATTTCTCAGAATAAACCAAAATTTTATATAGAATATTATTAAGTAGGATAGCAAAACATGTGTGCCTTATCTCTTACCAGTTTTATAAAATATCCCAGGGCTAGCTCAAAGAAGGCTGCTGTTGCTGTTACCATTTCTAGGGGAGATTTTTTTTAAGAAGTAAGCAGCCTTAAGCCAAACACTCAATGGGTGAAAGCCTGACTTCATTGAAATTAGACTTCAAGATGTGGCAGTTTACAAAGCAGAGAATTGGGACCTTTCTGTGGAAGTGGGTTCCAAATAAATGAGCCCTTTCTATTCTGTAACACTGCTGCAGTCCTGGAACAAGGATGAATGCAGGTATATTCTGCCCAAATCAGTTGTGCTGGCATAAACAGAGAGAACACACTTGCATTAACTGCTACCACTTCATCATTCTGTGAGTAACACATTCTCACTAAATCTAGCAAATGTTCTTTCTCTGATAAATTTGCTGACATTTTACAGATAAACTTGATCATCCTAATTCATTGCTGCGTGGACATTAAACATTTCATTTTATAAAATACTCTCAATATAATTTCAGGAAGAACTATGTTGATGCATACAGATTGGAAATAGGCAAACAATTTATTGAATCAAATTTTGGATGAAAACATAATAGATAGAAAAGATTTGCTTAGAGATGGTTTGCTAATCTGTTCTGGTTAACCATGAAGGATTCTCCCTAGGGAAGAGAGCTACTGGAGAACGCAAACCGAAGAGGAACAGTTTGAAAGACTTCATTGAAGTCCTTTACCTATCTCTAAGCAAGAGAGAAGCTGTTCAATCCTTTCCATAGCTTATATTTCACTGCAAGAGGCCTCTGTGTTGAGATTCACGTGCTTCTTTAAAAAGATCTTGATTTCAGTGAACTTTACAAGAATTACCAATAAACATGACAACCATGGCATTTCCTCTGGGCAGAGAGTGATGCTTCCCATTACCAGAAGGTCCCAGGTTGAGCTGTGGAGTCCAGTTGGAGGGTAGTGGTTCATTTGTGTAGACCGTAGACATGTGCAGTAGAAGGTTCATTACAGCAGACCATGTAGGTGTGCAATTTGTTACTTCAATTAACCCAAAGTTTTACATCTACATGCCTGTTCGGCTTGGGGAATCTGACTAAATGCAGTGTCCCAGCTTCTTTTTTTGTTGGTTTTGGGTGTACTATTATTACTTTGCAAAACATCAGCATGACCTTCTGATCTTCACTCACTACAAAATAACCCGAAGTACAACAGTTGAGTCCCTTGCTAAGTCTGTATTGAAAAAGGATTATCTGGATATTGTCAGAGTTCTCCCTTCCTAATGATTTCAGTAATCTTACACGATTAATTTTTAAAATAAATATTAGCCCAGTAGTGTCAGATTTGGGGACCTTGTCACAGTGCCAACAGCCAGGAGGCGCTGGCGTTGCTTTTTTTCCACATAGCAAGATCTAGAGCTCAGTTCAGCGGGGCACGTATGATTTCTTGTCAGCAAGGCACAGCACTTCCATCCTCACTCTGATGAGGCAGTAACCCCAAAAAGCATCAGCACAAATACCCATCTCCTGGGACAGTACAAAGACACATTTTTTTTATCTGCCATTTTATATAGTGACGAAAATAAGAGGTTACATTAACCAAACAAAGAGTTTACACTGATCAAAACAACTTGCAAACTACATTCCAGTCTTTAACCTGCTGGCATCTTTTACCAAGATATCCTGTGTGTTCATGTCATGGCCTCACATTATTAGTGGTAGGCTACCCTGTGCTCACTACCTTTGCCTTCATTGCTCACTTTTGGATAGGTTTGTGCATCCCACACCATTCCCCTGATCTCATTAGCATGCGTAAGTCTGCAAAAGACAGGCACATTTAAAGTACTGTTCCCAAAAGTCCTGCATCTATCAGTACTTTAGCGAAGCCTTTACATGATCTAATGTTCTGATGAGGTCCGTAGTGACCATTGTTCCACTACAAAGGAAATAAGCTTCACCACAAATGGCCTCCAGCAATTAATTTATCTAATAGGATATATTATATAAATAGATTTTGAAAAATATATACCATTATCCAAAGGAGTAATTAGAATTGGAGAGGCAAATCCGGATCATTTTTACAATCTATTTTTTTATCAGACTTTCAGTATCAGTAAGACTAACTTCAACTTCTGGTGGCTTAAAAAAAAACAACTTTTTTTTTAAATTTCCACCTTGAATACACACAAATGAAAGCACCGACACTGTCTTAGAAATCTGTCAGACAAATGAATGTTTAAGCAGGAGCAGACTGAAGAAAATTACTCTGAATCAGAAAAGCACAGAAATGTATTGCTGGAAATTACATATTTTTTTATACCTCCTTGGACTGTGCTGTGTGATATAACGGTGTACCAAACAATTGTCATTATAAACATATTTCCACTGCCTCTTGATGACCTTAAAGTGTCTGTTAGTTTAGTAGAAATTCCAGTACTGTGCAAAGTCATAATAACAATGTACTACAGCAATATGCTGGTGAAAGTTTGAGAAAAGATATTGAGTAGAAATGATAAAATAAAAATATACTAGTTAAAATAACTAAGAGATGCTTAAATAATGTATTTGTGAGGTAGGTTAAATGAGATATAGAAAACACTTAAGGGAATAGTTCCTTCAACCTTTCCCCGAGATGGTATTTCTAGACACCCGACCACCATACTATCACCAGGACTTGTGCCTTGTTAACACGCTTGATTTTGTCAGTAGAGAATTTTTTCTCCTTTTGTTCTGGCTTTTAATTGTTGTTTAAATTAATGTGCAGCAGTCTGCAGTAATAACATTCTGACTAATCAGAAACAAAGCTAAGAAAGTGAAAACAGACAGAAGTCCATGTGCAACAAATCACTAGCGCTCTGCTCTGGCTCAGAGTTTCTTGGCATTCAGATGCAGATTTCTATATTGCAGTAATCCATTTGAACCTCATCTCACAAATACCTCCTTTCAAGTCAATAAAGTTATACAGGACGTGATTCTGCAGGCCCTGCTTTTAGCAAATTTCTGTTTGACACAGCTGACTAGCCTGAGTATAGACCTTACAAGCGTTAAAGTATCTCATAATAGGTCTATCAAGCGTACAGCTAACACATGAGAAGAAAGAGGTCCCACTTACCTGGTGTTCGGAGGGGCAAGGCTGTCTGGTTTGCGTCAAGCTCTTTGTGACACAGGGTTCAAAAATGGAAAGAATACATTTCACAGCATCTGTCGGTGCCAGGTGAAGCCCCCCACAGCAGCAAGCTGTTGCTCTGCAAGAGGCACAGGAGTAAAATGACGGTACTTGGAGCCCATGCAGGCTTTTGAAGTCACGCAAAACCACTGCTAGATAGTGCCTCACCTCAGAAGGTGCCAGAACACTGGCATTGCCAGTGTTACACCCGCTGATGTTATGTTTTGTTTCTAACCAACCCTTCTGACCACCAGGGATGGCTGGAGCATTTATCCACCCAGTTTTCCCACTTTAGGCACTTTTTGATGCCTGTGCTGGATCTCTGGGACTTCAAAGGGGACACTGGGGACTTTGCTGCCCAGCTTTTAACCATCACTGGGAGGGATGTATTTATCACCAGGCCTATGAGAGACTAAGCTGGTGCTATGGCCTTCTTTTCCTACCGCACGGTCACGGAAGAGGTGGGCCAACACCAAATATATGGCTCTAAGACTCCAGTGATATTTTTTATAATTTTTTTTTAAAATATTCCTTGTCATCCAGTTTCTGTATTCCATTTTGTCTTGTACCAAGGGTAATTGCTTCTATCCAGTGAAAACCAGGTATATGAAAAAGACTTTTTTATCTTTTTGCTGGGCTTACAATTTAGATTTATTTCTCATTCATTTGAACTCAGGATTAGTATCTACCTGGTGAAATACATGCTATTATGTCAGCTCCCAGAAAATTTGCCTGTCATGGATTAAGAAATAGTGTGACACATCTATTATTGGTGCAGTATATATTCATCTTTGTGTTAAAAATAATTATCCAGAATACATGACTTTTTTCTGGTCTTTTTAAGTATGGCCTGTGTGAAGACTGCAGTCCTCCATGGAGTTCAATATATGAGGCTCAAGCCAATGTTAGATTACACTTTAAACAACACTGGAAATTTAAACTAAAGTATCCGGTATTCAGAGGCCTGTTCTGCATTTTCTTGGGTAATGCAGAGCAGAAACAGAAAAAAGAATAGTTATTGTTACAAAAGGGCACAGATAATTTATGGCGTATACTACTTCCTAATGTCAAAACAGTTGCCCTAAAACTCAACTTCTGAAACTGGGTGCACCTTTTACAACAAGAAAGACTGTCAGCCCTCTCCCTGATTTCTTGTCATTAAGGGGTATTGCCTACATTAATGCAGTAGTTTTGGTTTGGGGGTTGGAGGTGGGGGGTTGCTTTGTTGTTTGCAAAAAAACAGTTAATTTAAGCTAATGCTGTACTCATTTGGTGTCCCAGTGATCCCTTCACCTTTTGCCCCACTGTCACAGTTCTGGCCTTGCAAACCAGTACAAAGCAAAGCCAAGCAAATGAATTAGCTCTGTAATTTATTAAAGTGCTATTTTCCTTACAGGTATCTTTACATTGCCTTTTCACATAACAAAGTGCCTTAGAGTGGAGCAACTTATAACTGCAATCATTTCAGAGCTCTTTTCATTGACAGAATAACACAAACAAGTTTTCTGTAAATATTCATCACATCTATTACTGGGTTTGGTGGATAAAGTGTAATCATAAAATGTTTCCATGTTAGTCACAAAAATTATTTTTTACAAGAAAATTCTTCATCCACCTTGTTTCCATGTGTAAGGATTTTAAGCATATATGAACAGAAATTTGTAGTCAGGAGCCTGTTAAAAGCAATCAGATTTCTGCATAAGAGGAAAAGAAAGGGGGGCTGCTGAATAGACTAAATTGCTTCGAACATGGTAGAGTTTCAGGGTCCAGCTCCCAGAAAGATCAACCTAATGTACTAAACAGGAGGACATTTGATAAAGGTCAATCAGAAGATGTAATAGAGTTAGTAAATAAAAATTATTGTGTCTGTAGCCCTTTGGAGGACAAAGAGTACAGGAAGAAGGTTAAAATAACATCTTTGACTCTGATGCTGTGGTAAAGGGCATTCTGCCTCTAACAGACTGTACAAGAAGTCCAGAAAATCAGAGATGACCACAGTTTGAACAGATGATACAGAAAAATCATGAAAAAGGTATAAAAACTGCCCTGTTTGGTTACTCTGCAGTGAAGCAAGCAGGCTAAAATAGTGGGCATCTGTTTTTCTATAGCTAGAGTTTATTCTGCAATTGTCTGAATTACAGAGTTTTAGATGACCGTAGCATGTCACCAAGGGGAATTGTACTGTATGTTCCACTGATTTCATTATTTTTCAGAACAAACTTATTTTATTGCATTCATGTATTGTAATGGTTAGACAGCTCAAATCCAGTAACAATAATTTCCCCATACCTGTGCAATTTTGTGGTCTTAATTAGACTGCATTTTAAAATTGCGTATTTCTTGCTCACAGTGTATATATTTTTCCGTATGTACTTATATGTACATACATGAATATGTTTAGAGAGAGAGAGACTTAAAGCTTGAAAAAATGAGAGATTTCATTTAGGTAACAGTACCTATGACAGAAATTAATGTATCTGTCAGATAATTACCCATTATTTCCAATGTATGTTCAGGTAGTAAATACTGCTCAAATACTGTAAAAAAAAAAACCAACACTTCTTTGTCTTCATAGCTACTTTGTCAGTTCCCTGCATCCACTTCAAAATTCAGGGCAAACTGAGATATTTAAATTAAAGGATCTGGCCAAAATCCCCAATGCCTTGCTCATTCATTAAACACATGCTGCTGCCTGATTTTTTTGAGAATCTCACCTACAATGATCACTGAATCTGTGCTGATTACTGGCCACATCATAGTGCTTGCTCTTATTTGTGTACAGGGCATTTAGGTATTCAATATGCACAGGTCAACCAATAAAAAATCCAACATTTTGAAAGGATGTTTCATGCAATTTTTAAAATGTATCCAGAAAATGTAATTAGCATAGATTGTGCAGTTTATTTATCCTCTGAAAGTATAGCGAAGAAGTAAGAAAATGCAGTGTTAGTTTTTCTGCTTCAAGCAGTGCAACACGACTGATGTAATTGAATTTGAAACCAGTGGGCTGCTGCCAGCCATGTGCTTCTGAAAACTGATCACATGTGAACACTTTTAGGAACTGAAACACACATAAGCTAACATTTCCTGAAGGTTTGGAAATTTGCTCAGCATATACAAATAAAACAGAAAACCTAAAAAAAACCCCACCAACTACACTGGAGATGTTTAGGACACATCAGAAAACAGATGCGAGTATTTTTAGTATTAGATGGTACTGGGGACCAGCACCATACTGTTCTTATACCAAACCTACCTATGAGTACCTAATATCAGAAGACTTTGGAGAAGAGTAGGATTTCAGAATTAAGGCTGCTGCTGCTGATGAAACATTCAACTAATTGCTTTGCATGGGATATTTTCATATGAAACCAGTTGCTCCTACTTGTGTGTCAGAACTCCCCAACATATGGCACTCTCTATTTAAATTATAGGAACAAATAAGAAGTCCATAAACATATTATTATGCTTTTCAGTTATATTTACATATTTTGACAGAAAACATTTAGGGTTATTCTCCTTCAGTCAGTCTTGAGAAGTCGGATGGGAGTCAGGAGCTCAAATTGTGCTTTTCAGCTTTCCCCTCATTGCCTGAGGTTACTGCAGGCAAATACTGGGGTTTCCGAACTTACAAGTTAAAGTACTCTTAAAGTGCATCAGCCCTGGTGTAAAGTTCATCTCTGTCCAATTAACTGTAAAAATTCTGAGAAACTGTGCTTTTTACTCACCTGCAACTGCAGTTACTGCACATATTCTCAGGCTCCTCTATAGCTCCTAATAGTACCTCCCTCCCTTCAGTTGCAGTCTGTATTTGAAATATTCTGATTCAATCAGAATATTTCTGTGACCAAAGAAAAATGTACATATCCAGCTTCAATGGGGAAACATAACCAAACACGTGCAACAGGCGTGCTTCAGACTGAGTCAGTTGTTTTGCAAGTCTCTGTTTATAGCCATTCGTGTTGTTTGACTGAGGCAGAGTAAGCACTAGAAATGACTATAAAAAGAATCAAAGCAGCTTTGGAGTCTATAATGTATAGATTATAAACTTCAATTTATTTGAGTGGCATGAGAGTTAGGATACTTTTCTCACCCCATGTCAACTCAGTTCTGTCACGCTGAGTATAATTAAGCTGGACATACTAGTCCTATTGGTATTTTACAGTACGAGAAAAGGATTATGTGCATGGAAAATGGAAGATGGTTAACCCTGACAATATAACATGAAGCAATTTTTTTATGCATTGATTTACCTTCTATTTCCAAACAGTCCTATTATCTCCTAATGAACCACAGTTCATATTGACCTGTGATGGAATCTGTAAGTCCTCTAGGTAAAAGAGCTTAGGCAGGTGTAAGATGTGCAAAGTGACAACCTCTCCCCAAATTTAAAAAAAAAAAAAAAACAACAAACAACCCCCCAAAACCCCAGTAAAAAATCCAGATCAAGAAATGAAAAATTATCACTACTGCAGGAGCTCTCTTTAAGCAAGACATTAAGTTGCCAAAGTGCTACTTCTGAATCAGTGACATTTTGAAAAGAGTTTTTTCTTTTTATGCAAAAAAGTTGACTATATTTCAAGATGTAAAAGAAAGAAAACAGTCTTTTTGTTCTAAGGAAAATATTTAAGAGGAGTCATTAATATGTGGTGGAACAAATCCATCCTTGGCTCACCTGTTTCTGAGTCAGCACTAAAGAGGAAAGCCAGCTGAAGGGAAACAGCTGAAGTAACAGTTTCTTAACCCACAAAGGGAAATGAACCAACTTTATTTACTTCCATGTAACATGAGCGTTTTGCTTCCTGTTGCTGTTATTATTTAATAACTCCATTATGGTTACGTCCAGTGATTCCAGGCCTTATTCTGTTCACAGAAGGGAAGCTGAAGAGTAAGTGATGAGTCCTGAGAGTGTGAATTCCTGCCCATTTCCAAGCACACAAGCCTTTTACTGATTCTCAGTAAAAGATTACTGATTCTTAGTAAAAAAAAAGACCACAGAAAACTGAACTTTCACCTCCACTTCTGATTTCCAGCAGAGAAAGGAAATTATAATAAATCCCTTGCTTCATCTGGGATAAGTAGTTGTGTGGGAAGTGTTTCATTGACAAAGACACTCTTGTGTCTCTGACCACAGGTCTGTGGCCATGTCTGTGTTGTTGCAGATTGTGAAAATGCTGTTTCTCTACCACCTGTTTCTGCCTTAAAATGGTTATGATGACATCTCAGAACACTATATTTAGTGCTAAAACATTGCTTATTAAGACAGTTTGGCATCAGTCACTGTTATCTAGCTGATCGTAACATGACTTGGCCATGGCAAAGAGTGTCTCCACTGACATCCTGGAAGTATTGGTAGGAGTCTTTTTCCAGACACAGATTAAATAATAATTGCAGCTCCCAAATTTTCTTCCCAGCAAATGGTATATTTAGAAGGCAGAGAAGTGATACTCAGAAGTCCTATTGCTGTCAACAAACCACTTGAGGAAGGTTGTGGTACAAATAATACTGAGCTCTCGTTTCCCTGAACCCAAGATATTCCCCATTATTTAAATACTGATGAATGTGTATGTGTCTTTGTTTCTGTGTATGTGCATAAAATAATTTGGGACCTACTCCCTTTTACACCTCACTTAATATTTTGTAGGATCAAAGTTCTCTCTTCCAAAGACCTCTGAAGTTTACGAATTTCATACAATTTATTGGCATTTCCTCCATGAAAGTTTAAATGCAGTAGAGAAAAGGCACGGGACTGGCCACAGGTTACTTTAGTCTACTCTTGATCACACAGATTTGTGGCACAGCCTGGCAGAGGTTGGAGAAATTATTGTTATCTGACCCTATCACAGACAGCTGAAGAGATTTAATGCTGTGCTTGGTTAAATATGGTTTTGTTATTGAGGTCCAGAACCACAAAGGTGGCTTTGTTTCTTGAGAACTCATCTAACCATTTTCATCAGTTCTATATTGCTCAAGTTTAGCATGCAGTATTTTCCATGTTGTTTAAGCAAATAGCTCTTCTTCAAGCTATTAATTGGCACCCTCTTTTTCTTTTCCCTTGTGATAACATATGAACTAAATGTTGTTTTGGGCTCTGGCATCCTCCACATTTAGCATTTGATTAAGTAAGTCATCTTGTTAGCCTTTGGTATACCAGTCTGGACACTGATTCTTGACCAGCTTTCTTACTTCACAATGGAGCAGCTGATCCCAACATGCCCTGACAGACTTTCATGGTCTGGAGGTCAATACCTGCAGGATTTTTTATCTCTTTCTTTTCCCACATTTTCATGCCTGGGCACTGACAATAGCTGCATTTTACATCTTTGCTCTCATACCAAGGCAAACTCTGTCCTGGAAAGAGTTCTAGGGATAGAAGCAGAAAGGAGCTTGATGTTTATGTCCACCTTGACTCTTCTCACACCACTGAATCAACAAAACTTACTGGCTTTTGCTGTCAGCTACAGCAGGTCAGTGATACACTTCTGAGTTTTTCTCAAAAAAAAAAAAAAAAGTATCTGGCACTAGGTAAAAATCCAATTTCTAAAGAAAACAGAAATCAAATAACAATACAAAACTCAGTTATTTTAAACTTGCATCCCTTTTTACATGATGTGCTTTGAACAATAAAATGATTTTTCGTGCTCAGTGCTACCAATGCTGAAGCTAAAGATTTAGATTCCAACAACTCCTTTTGCTGGCCCAAAACATGCACGGAAACCAATGTTCACATACCTCTGTTATGATTTCTGTAATATCTCTATACTAGATACCTCTCTTGCTTTCTAGAATTTCCATTGTTCTTTCTTAAAAAAAAAATTTTTTTCCTTTAATTTTTTTATTTTCTCCTTTCTCAACTGGAAGGAAAAAAAAAAACAAAATAGGAACAATTCTAGAGAACAGTAAAAATTATTTTCTAAATTCACAGTGAAGTCACTGATATATTCAGTTTTTGCAATGTGAAACAGTACTGTTTTTCACTCATTTTTCTTCAGGAGTTTATGCTATAATACTTTCTAGAAGTCAAGGTGCTTGGCATTAATGAAGCAAAGAGTTTGGCTTCTTCCATTAATATTTTCTTTTTTATTGATGGTTCCTGACAACAGATTTGGCCTTTGACAAGAATGCCTTTTCTGACAGTAAGGTTCCAAATAACTCTATTAATAAAGATAGTACTCAGTATGCACTATTTTGCACGTGCAATTCTCCCAGAAAATTGAGGCTGTAGTGTCAGGGAGCAGTGAGGGGCAGCTGCTCCACACAGGCAGAGATGTCCCATAGCTGCGGTGATGGGGGCAGGACAGGCGGTGGCCTCCCTGGCCACTGGGAGAGCAGGGCAGGGCTAGTGACAGTAATCAGGGTCAGCCCAGAGGCCAGTGACGGCTGGGCAAGTCACAGGTTTGAGGCAGGTCCAAGGCCAAGCTGAGACATCAGGTCTGGTGGCCCAGACCAGGAGGGTGGGTGGCCAGGCATGGGCACGGGCATGGGCACGGCTGTAGTGGAGTCCTGGCAAGGGCCTGAGCTCCACTGTGGCTCCCAAGCCAAGGCAAGGTGGGTCTACTGAGACATCTCCCAGCTCCTTCTCACACGGCTCTTTCCCAGGAGCATGATGTAAGGGCACACGATATCAGGGCTGGCCTTGAGGATGGGCAGCCAAAGGCGGTGGAGGCTGTTGCTGCACACAGCCTCTCCCTGGCACCTAGTTCCTCTTTTCTCCTAAGGAAACCAAGAAATTTCCAAACTATAAAAACCAGTTTGCATCATAGTCCCACCCTGAGTCTTTGATGAGAAGAGGAAATCACGCTGACAGGCAGACAGCCATAACATACAAATTGTTATACAACTATAAGAGAACACTCCAGCACGGGGATGCAGTGTCAAGAATGATGTTATATCAGGAATTTGCAGGATGACTACTTCATGCTTCTTTGGTTCTCCACCTAATTACAAAGAGGATCTTTAGGGCTGTGAGCATCAGTTGGATACATGTCCCCAGCAGCCATCAGCTACTCTGTGGTTCTGAAATAATCATGCAGCTAAGCAAGAGAGACACGATTTCCCCTCATTAGGAAATTGCATAAGGCTTGGCATCGCTATCTTGCTTGTCCATTTAGATTGACGTCGACAATATAAGCTTTGTATGCGGTAATTGTCTCAGGCTGACGGTTTAATAATGTCTCTAAATTGCTATAAATGATAAACACTAATAATTTGTCTATCATTTCATAATGTAGAAATGTGAAAGACATCCATCATTCATTCATTGTGAATCATCTTGAGTTCCTTCATGCCTGTGTTTTTTACCAAATCAGTAATAATCAGAGCTCTGATGAGTCATTTCCTCCACAGTTTGAAAGCAATTCTTTTCGCTTATTTGAGAAGCAAGAGTTTGACATTGGTGTCAAATAGATTAAAAATTAACTTAATGGTGGCAAATAATAGGACAATAGCTCCTCAGCAGTACAGACAATAGCATTTGAGCCTGTGTACAGAGAAAAGTAAAAGAAGAAAGAATTTTCAAAACAGCAGTACAGTGCAGGTAAAAATCTATTTCTTTTACTTCTTTATAATGCACTATTTAATGACGCTATATGCTGTGATTTCTGAGCTCGTAGTGCTATGTACTGATGTTGAGGTGCAAATTTTCTTCTGCACTGCCATCCCAGTGTGCCATAAAAAACTACTCTGTAGGTTTTGCAGTTTAATCTAGTCTGGGGACCAGCTGAAGACTGCTTCCAACAGCCTCACGGAATACAAATAGGATGTGAACACAGCTTGGACACTATTGGTAGAGTATAAGAGGAGAAAATAGCGATCTTAAACTGAAAGTGTAGATGTATTGGGTCTGGCTGAGATGGAGTTAATAGTCCCCATAGCAGCCCTCATAGAACTGTGCTCTGCATTAGTAGCTAGAAAGGTGTTGATAACACACCAGTTTTTGGCTACTGCTGAGCAGTGCTGGCACAGCATCAAGGCTGTCTCTCCAACATTCCCCCTCACCGGCAGGCTGGGGCTGGGCAAGATCTTGGGAGGGGACATATCCAGGACAGCTGACCTAAACTAACCAAACAGATATTCCATACCATATGACGTCAGCCCAGATATAAAAGCTAAGTAAAGGGAGACGGAAGGGGGACATTTTTGTCTTCCGGAGCAACCACCACGCGTACTGAAGCCCTGCTTCCCAGGAAGTGGACAGACATTGCCTGCTGATGGGAAGTAGAGAATAATATCATTTGTTTTTTCTTTGCTTTCGCGCGCGACCTTTGCTTTGACTTTATTAAACTGTCCTTATCTTGACCCACGAGCCTTTTGTTATATTTTCTCCCCCCTGTCCAGCTAAGAAGGGGGAGTGATAGAGCGGCTTTGGTGGGCACCTGGCACCCAGCCAGGGTCAACTCACCACAGTAGAAAAAAAGATAAATATTTCTTTGTTTTATACCATTCAGACTCTAACAAAATTATATGAGTATCAAGGGAAGATGCGATATACAGGCTGCACAATCAAATTACAGTGAATGAAAAAGTCAATAAACATGAGAGAAATCAGAAATTTGCAGTGAGTGTTGGCAGGGCAAAAAGTCTGTGCAGCTGGTAAAACAGTAACAAAATTTATTGATAGACTTCCTTAATCTAAAACTTTTATGGTTTATGTTTTCTTTTTGTATTATAACTCAGATGAGCATTTTTTTCTGTCTTGTAGATATTACATGAGACTTTGGGGTTCAGGAAAATGAGATACTAAAAATATTGATTTCAGCTAAAGACTATAAACTGATGTACAAAAAGTCCCAACCTACCCCCACCACAACTTCTTAAAAGTTACACGACACCTCCCCCATTCACAGTTTGAGATTCCTGAGCTGAAAATCCATCGTGGTGCATTGTTAGAGGAGCATGCAATATGGACAAAACTCACAAAAAGACAAAACCAAACCAAAAGCCAAAACTGAAACAAAAGGAAGAAACAAGAAAATACTTTTTAATTTATGACCTATAATGAATTAGGAACTCAACTTTTCACACTGTGTGTGAATATACTCTATCATATAATCTGGTCATCACTATATTTTCAAAACCCTTTTCACCACATCAAAGGTTAACATTACTTTCAAAACATTACATGATGTGCCTCCTTCTCATTGTTTAATTATCTTGCATGAGTTCCCACTGGAAAGGAACTGTACACAGAAACAACACAGACAGGAACCCCCAGAGTCTTGCTCAAGTCTTACTCTTCTGAAAGCTTCCTCCTGTTCCTATGTTCTCCTTGATGCATAATTAGCTTTTCCTTTTAACATTATTACCTTTCCATGACCGTCTGTGTGCAAGAAACACTACGGAGGCAAGCTCAAGTCTCTTTCATTCCTTGCAACCCCTTCTACAATGACAGCAGTATAAAATAGACCTTTAGTAAAAAATCCCAATGCCCCAAAAAGTGAAACAAAACCATTCTCTCTGCATAACTTCCAGGTATGTTTTGCTGGGACTGTCATAACAGTTTTTTCTTACATTATTCTCCTTTCATACCTTGTGCCTATTGTCTTTTTACCCTTTTGTTACATTGTGCTACACATTTTGTAAGATTTTTGCTATCAACTGTTGTTTTGGGAAGTACCTAGCAAACACCAGGGCAATAAAGCAAATTATGGTGATCAGCAGGATGGTCAAAAGGTAAAGTCCTAAAACTAAAATGCTAACACTTGCAAGGCTTGACAGAACACGTAGTTTATGAAGTAAAGTTATAAATGTAAATTATTGACAGGATGCTATACCACACTTTCTGTCACAGCAAGCATGTTGCATAGGCAATTAATTTGCTGACAGGTGGTTTATGAATGTCTTTTCAAAATATAAATGCACTTTGTGTCCACTGTTGCACATGAAGACTTCTGAAAGCAAGCTGCAAAGAGCCTTTAACCTAACTTGGCTTTTAAGAATGTTTTATGTGTGTCTAAGAAAGCAAGGTGACTCCTTAATATCAGTGGTAATGACCATCATTTATTCATTGTTTCATCCCTGTCGTGGTTTCAGCCCAGCCGGTAACAAAGGACCACGCAGCCGCTCGCTCACTCCTCCCGCCCCCCCCCCTCCAGTGGGATAGGGAGGAGACGGAGGAGAGAAAAGAAAAAAAACTGGAACCTCGAGGGTTGAGATAAGGGCAGTTTACTGGGACAACGCAAAAAAAGTTACAACAACGACGGTACTAATGAAAGAGTATACAGAAAAGAGTGATGCACAGTGCAACTGCTCACCACCCGGGACCCGACGCTCCACCACTTCCCCCACCGAAAGCCGAGAGAGAGCAGGAGAGCCCTCCCCCCGGACCACTCCCCATTTATATACTGGGCATGATGTCACATGGTATGGAATAGCTCCTTGGCTAGTTCAGGTCAGCTGCCCCGGCTATGCCCCCCCACCTCCCAGGTTCCTGTAAAAATTAACTCTACCCCAGCTGAACCCAGGACAATCCCTTACTGAGTTTGAAGAGGCCTCCTGAACGTTGTAGTTATATTTTCAGTTAGGACACCAGTGACAGCAACTGCACATAAGGTTTCATGCTCTCATCCTACTCAAAGGAGCACATATGTCTGTGCCAGACCAGCTTTACTGAGCTAGCCAGATGTATCTGAATTAGAACTGCCTACAGCTACCCTTTCTTTAAGAAAAACTTTTTTGTATGTATGTAAAAGCAGTATTTGTCCTCTGTTTTTCAAGAGCCTCAGGCTGTATATAATCACACACAAGCCCTCTTATTCATTCACAAGTTGTGCTCCTAGCAGAAAATGATTCAGGGACTGTTAGGCTTCCCTCTGTTATTAAAAATAATATTTTAGATGGCAGTTTATATTTTTAAAAAACAAGAAAATACAAGACCACACAGGAACTAACTCAATATCCTGTTTCCAACAGTGGCCAAAAGCAAATGGCAAGGGAAGACTTTATGAAAAGGGCAAACCTGCTGAATATTTTCCTGGCTGTCAACTACTTGAGTCTGAGGGACCTCCTGATTCGAACATAGTATCTTCAAATAGAAAGATCTTTGTATTGAAAACTCTTCAGATGATTTCTTTTTTATAAGTATGGCCGTTTGCCTCTTAATCTAGCACCAACTCTTTGAAGTCTACAGCAATGTGTAGCAAGGCCTCCCACAGCTTAACTAGACACTGTGTAAAGAGCTAAGTCTTTGGTTTGAACCTGTCCTCTCAGTTTTAGTTGGTGCCCTTACCTAGTTACTCCGTGCAACTTGTTCTTTTATAGACCTCTATCAAATCTTCCCTGCTTGACTGTTCCTAGGTTGAAGAAGCTTAGTGTTTTCCTCTCTATCGTGATTATTCCTTTCAAAATAGGACCCCTCACTGTAGCAGCTGTATAGTGTAAACAGCTGCATTTAAAGTACAAATTCAATGCAAAGGTAAGGACCCAGCATAAAACAGTGAAGTGGCAATATAGAAGGTTTTTCTACAACAATCATATGACACAAGACTATTATTAGCCAAAGCTTTTTTCCCCTTAAGTGATACAGTAATGCATAAACAAAATCATAAGGTCTGCATTTGCCACTCTACCTGACCTACTTAACCATGAGAGAGAAAATGTCATAACAAATTTGCCTCAGAATCGACTTTTCATGCCTCTTTCTACTTTACCTTCCTTCTACTTTACCTTACCTTTACCTAGAGATCCCCCTGAACTTCAGCTATGGAGTATAACATGCAGGGCATTTCTAGTTTTTGCATGGGGTCCATCACCATTAAACCTGGGCAACTGATTTAGGATATACCACCATCCCCCGCACACACACACACACCATGCACCACACACTTTTTACTCAACAAGCACTGAACAATATTTTCCCTTCATTTATGGCACAAACATCGTGACTTACAATTTTTTCTCCAAACACATGGAAGTTCATGGTCATACCAGACTACTTGTTTACAACAACCTCTTTTGTGACTGAGTCTTTGGTCAGCAGATCATTTTCTCAAAAAAAATCCCTCTTGATGTGGAATGTGAATTTCCTTTCTGATGTGAATGAAACAAAATCTCCAAAGATATGTTCCATCTGGCTAATGAAAATCAAGAATTGTAACTAAACAGTAGATCGTGTGCTCATACCTAAGCATCTATGTGCAAATATGCCTTAGATAATTTTGACGAGGTCAATATAAACAGAAGCAAAACCAAGAGTCTAAAGATTCTACAGAAAAGCCTGGTAAAAATGAGAATGACTCCAAAGTGCCCAAATTAAAATATAAGGCACAGCTTCCTCTACAGACTTTACAGAAATTATATTATAGACCAGATGTGGAACATATGTAATATATACAGAGCATGACATAAAAAATTTCTATCTAGAATGGGTAAATGTGAAAAAAAATGCCTTTTACTTTATATTTTTTAGGAAAAAAGTATGTCAGTTTGTAAAACAGAAACAAAATATTTCCCTTCAGATGAATTCAGCATGAAATTGTAGTTCTCTACTGTGGTGCACTACTTACAGGGATTATCATCCATGTTGTCGGAAACCCTCATTTTCTCCTATATGTTAGCACTCAGATCAGATTCTATCCCATATCATATACCTAAAAACGCAGATGAGAAAGGCTTTGCATTGTCGGACATGTAGCTGAATAAGAGAACCTAAAAACCAAGCAGGAACTTAATCCAAAATCATTGTGCTGATACATCACCTGCAGGCTAATGTGGGCAATTAAATTTTCATAGATTACTTAGCAACCTGGTTTACCAAACATGATTTCTGCTGTTGTGTGTACATGAAGACTGTTAGGCTTATCAACAGAATACTGGTGTACTGGGACATTTCACAGAACCCAAGCTAATCTCACTGTACAGTACACCAGGAACCAGGATTTCAGGAGGGTAGGAGACAGTACCATCAAGGAATGCCTAGACACACACTTAGCCAGGTCAAGCTGAGTTTTCCAAGCTGTGTGTCATCAGCAGCAGAGCCAAAAGCAAGGGTGAGAAGAATATGCCAGAAATCTCGTAACTGGGAAGAGAAGGGGAAGGAACAGAAACTTTTACAAATGCTGTTGATCCCTACAGCACCAGGAACAATCTGGAGGCAGTGAGGTGTGGAGCACTGCCAGTTTTCTCTGTTGAGGCTTGCTTACAGTGAGATTGCAAACTACTCACCTCTTCTTTAATATTGTATTTATCTAGCACTAAGTCAGGAAGTGAGCTGTGACACCACTTAACTGCATTGATTGCAACAGTCCTGTGAACGTGGCACGTGAGATACCTCCCAGTGCCTGCACCTGGCCTGGCAGAATGGAGGAAAGGGACCAAGTAATCTGGTACCTAACACCCATTCCACCGCGTATGTATGCAAACAGCACCTTACTGAGATTTCTGAAAATACCTCTGAAGCATCAGAGTAATGAGTGCAGTAACGAATTCTGTAACCATCCTGAAAATCAAAGGATTTGACATGACTTAAATGACATCAAAAGGATACGCAGGACGCAAAGGAAAAATCTGCCTCTGTGACACTGCTCAGAAAAGTGCAGGCAGATGGAGGAGGAAAAGGAAGGGAGGTCTGTCAATGGACTCCTGTGCCTTTTAAATTGAGTGTGATCTTCCTTACTGATATTCAATATGACATCTTACTCCTGCTAAAGCTTACTAAAGGTCTACACTGCTAAGTTTTGCTCAGTATTGAAATATGATGTGCTACAAAGCATTGTTTATTTTAACAGGATTACTTATGGTTTTCCAGACATTATGTCCTACATTATGAAGCTCTGAATACACCTTTTGATAGCCAATTAATTTACCTTTCAACCAGCCTAGAGTGGTAAGACACAGATTAAGTAAGTGGACTGTATTTTCAGTGGTCATACTTTATAGCAATATTGATAGATAACAAGTTATTACAATATGCTGTAACTGGGTAAAAATGCTGCAAGTCATGTATCTAAGTTTTTCCACAGAAATCTCATTATGACGTCCCCTGCTTGAATACTAGTTTATACTTGCCCCCAAAGCAAATTATACAAAGGAACCAAACAATATTACTTCAGGCATGTGCTTTCCCACTGACAGTGAGGAAAGATGGAGACTCCATAAAGGCCATTAAGTGGTACTTCAGTGATGATAGCATTATAAAATGCTATGGTATGTATGAAACTGTTACAGACATCTGATTGTGGAAGTACCTTTCAAGCCAGCTGAAAAAAGAAATAACCCTTGGAATTGGTGAATTTTTAGTCCTTGCTTCAGGTCTTTTTCAGAACAGTAGCCATCACTGTATCTCCCTTAGGGGATGTTACATAAAAGGCTGTGTCCTAATGGACACAGCAGAGCATGCTTTATGCTCACAGAGGAGATAAATAGTTTATGGAGTACAGGTAGCAGCGGACTAATAAAAACTCTAAGAAAAAACAGTTGTCTTGTATCTGTAAAAGCTGCCTTCTAGGTGCCAGCTTAGATATTATATTAATTTCTAAAAAGCGTGAAAAGCTAGTTAAGACATTGCATCATAAGCAGTGGTTCCCAAAATACGAGTAATGACCTCAGTAGGAGCCTTGGTACATAACAGTAGAAGGATGAATTGAACAAAAATAAACTTGCAGAAGTGAAAATCATAAAAAGAGTTGTAAATCAGGAGGTGAAACTGGAAGTGAGGTCACATATGGGAACTGAGAACTGAGGATATTTTGACTCTTTATCCAGTTTTTTATGGATAATATATGCAAGTATTTGCTACGAACTCACCAAGATCTTACAGGAGCACTTTACAATGCTGCTTTAGAGCTTACTGCTTACCTGGCACTCTGCTGATTATTTGAAATGGCCTTGGCTACCACGCTGTGTAAGATGGTACTCTGAATAGGAAACTTCCCCTGTAAACCAGAAACAGCAATACTTAATGTCTTGGTTTAACCCTAGCCGGCAACTAAGCCTGACACAGCCGCTTTCTCACTCCCCACCCAGCAGCATGGGGGAGAGAATTGGAAGGGTAAAAGTAAGAAAACTTGTAGGCTGAGATAAAAATAGTTTCATAATTACAATAAAATAAAATTATAATGAAAATAGTAGCAGTAGTAGTAGTAGTAGTAGTAGTAGTAATAATGATGATGATGATGATGATAATAAATTGTAGTGAAAAGGAAAATAACAGAGAGAAATAAAATAAAACCCAAGAAAGACAAGTGATGCAAATGACAACAATTGCTTACCACCAACTGACTGATGCCTAACCAGTCACAGTGGCCCCCTGCCAACCTCCCTAGTTTTATTGCTGAGCATGACATCATATGGTCTGGAATATCCCTTGGGTCAGATGGGGTCAGTTGTCCCGGCTGTGTCCCCTCCCAACTTCTTGTGCACCCCCAGCCTACTCACTGGTGGGTGGGGTGAGAAGCAGAAAAGGCCTTGGCTGTGTGTAAGCACTGCTCAGAAATAACGAGAACATCCCTGTGTTATCAACACTGTTTCCAGCACAAATCCAAAGCATAGCCCCATACCAGCTACTATGAAGAAAATTAACTCTATCCCAGCCCAAACCACCACACCCAGTTAAGACATCTCTGCAAAGATGTTTTGATTAAAGCTAGCTCTAAATCCACAATGTTTGCTTGCCACTGATGTACCTCTCCTTTTTACCAATTTTTGTGTCTTTTTAGGTTAGTGGTAGTTCACTTACTGATGTTTAACAGCAGAGTTTTTTACTCATTATGACTTCTCCTATTTAGCAGGGTATGAAAATATACTGATATCTTTCTCTCCAAATATTTTGGAAGACAGTATTGTTGACTGATCTTACTATTCATGTTAAAAAGTAAACAAACAAAAAAAGAAGACAGAATAGAGGCTTATCATGCTAATACTTGCAAAATCTTCTGAACTTACATTTGTTGTTGACACACCTCCCAGCTAAGACATCAATACAGCAGATGCAGTGTCAAAATAAACTCTGTAAAACCCATCTTACTTTACATATAATTCCATTGACCTTCATTTGAATTGCAAAAAAATGTAGCCCAAAGCAGAAGTCAGTCTTTTGGTTTTAGACAATACAAACTACTTTGGGTGTTGAAGAGATTAGTAAGTTTCTTTCTTAAAAAAGAGATTGCATGCTTGTCTTCACAACTATACCATGGAAAATATGTTATACAATATTTAATATCGATGCTTACTTTATGGATAAATTGGTAGTGTGATAATCCTTAACTTTAAATATATAAATGTCCCTAGTAATTTATAAGAATGCATGTAGTCAACAGAACATGCGGATTTATTTAATTATTGGTGAACGTGTCCACACTTCACTGAAAGAAATTCTAACACCTATTGACCTCAGTAATTCAAGTAAGCTACAGTCTTGTCATCTTAATCACAGTCCTTCTCTAGCAACAATTAAGGAGAAATCTCTTGGTTATAAAACCAGAAAAAATATTTTCTGATTTGTTAGGAACTTCATTTATTTTATCAGAGCAAATATTTATCTGTAGTATGTTATTCCAAGAGCAAGAAAACAGTTTGCATCTTTTGCTCCTCTCTTTTGGTCTTTTTCCTTAACCATTTATATATAAAAATCTAAGTAAGTTAGGACATGATTCTAGAAACCTAGGAAACAGAAACCTACATGTCAAAATGTATGTCCAGTAACTTCAGTTTATTATTCTTCCAACAGTGTGATCTATGGGTATAAGCTGCAAACCCTGTAACTGAGATGGCTCGACATGTAAACGTTCAGTTAGGCTTTCATTCAACCAGTCACAATGAAGAAGGAATCACAGCTCTCAGGTAGCATCCCACTCACATAACTTCAGCCATTCAGAAGTTAGACATCTAGCCTAAACTGTCTCCACAGTCTAAAGAGAGAAATAGTGAGATATGCAGAAGATGAGTTGTTCAACTTACGTTAGGTGCTTACCTTGCTCTAAAACTAATCATCTTTCAGCACTGCCTTTCTCCTTTGTTGGATTCTAGGTGACTGACCTATACTAAATATACATGCCATTTAGATGATGAAGGATGTCTGACATTAGGTGGGTTGAATCTCAACCTTTCTAAGTGTTGTGGAATAACATAGAGTCTTCATGCAGAGTATAAACTGTATAGTGTAAATCTGCATCCTAACACATCACAAACTATCATCTTCCTCAAGTAGGCTACCTCCAAGCATGACACACTCATTCTATCACTCAGAATTGTATCCCTACAGATTCATCTTTTCCCAGGCATTTTACTTCAAAAGATTGAGCCAGGAATTATCTCAGTTTAGGCACTTTGCAGGCAATGGAATTCACTCTTTTACATAACAGACAATGTAAATATGTGGGGTGTGGGTGAAATTTGGGGGAAAAAATGCCCATGAATTCATAACAAATGGGTCAGCAGAGCATCACCATGCAATATTCAACCTTGTTCCACATCAAATTGTTATCTTCTACTGACTTATCAATGGCTTGTGTGAAATGAGGGGGTGTTTTCAGTATGACTGCCAATGGACAGGTGTCTAAAGTGTTTTATTTTTTGTGACATCAAGCATCACTGGAGCCTCCAGAATGGCCATGAAGTGAATGTTGTTAGGCAACAAAATAATCCTGTTGCTCCTTTCTAAAGCAATCTGCTTCATATAGTCTCTTGAACATATTATTGAAACTGTGTAGAATTCACATTTAAATCCATGTGGCCAAACAAGCCGTGCATAAACTGCTATCTGTGGACTACTAAACTGAGTCATTGGAAACGAACCAATGCAAAAAAATGTCAGTGATATCACAGTGATCAGGGAGTCAAAAATTTCAGCTGTGAGAGCAGCAAAGTCTGTACTAGCTTGCTGAGGAAGGCAAACCCCTGAGCCACACAGTACAACATTATCCTTGAAATCCTTCTCAGTGAATTTACCTGTAGCTTCTCCCAGAATTACTTTAAACTGATTAGTTAGGCCCTTAAGCCCCCTCCTTTTTCTCTATAGTTTTAAAAATACCCTAATATAGTACCTTTTAATGAAAATCAACCATCAAAGTCCATTACCTGTAGCCTTGGCCTTTAATTTCTTTTTATATTAAACATCCTAATGAATAAACTAAGGCAAACTGAAAGCATTAGGTGATACTAAGAATAATGTCGGACTATGGCTTAACTGTTGAGAAGCTGTACAAGTACAGCTTCACCTTTCAAATCTCCTTTCTTTACAGAGATTCAGCTAAGGACATCAGAACTATTGCTGGAAGATACAATGGTAATAGAAGAAATCTGCAATAAGTGACATGCTACCAGTATACAGTAGTAGAGATCTTTCCAGCTTATTTTATGCAAATTATATCTTCCTGGATAACAGTTACCAAAATATCACCTTGAGAGCATTTTCTGGGTTATACCTTTTTAGTGAAACAAGATTTTGATTTGAACTTCTGAATCCAGGAAGGCCAAAAGCTTACTCCATGTGCAATCAAGAAACAACCAAAGATTGTGAATATTTGCCTATGACTGGGGCTAGGAGTTCCCACGGTGCCACAAGCCACCTGCTGGAAACATAAAGCAAACAAGCATGGATCTCTCTACTGCTCTCAAATTCACTCTAGAAGTAAAATTTAATACATTCCTGTGTACAGACTCGTAAAAAACTAGACCTGGAAGGAACAGTGAGAGGACTTTGATGTCAGGCTTCCTTCCCAACACGGGATCATATGAGGTATATGCCAGAGACTTGTTTTTGAAGACTCAGCCTGCCCACGTTATTTATTCCAGTTACTCACTGTCCTCCTTATTAGAACAATTTTCCTCATTTCTGTCCGGACATCTTTGGTTGCAGCTTAAACATATTATTTCTTGTCCTAGCTACTTTTCAGAGACAGAGAGAACAGGTTATTTCTTTCCCTTTTCCATAGCCCTTCTATTACATAAAGGTCACCATCACGTCTTCTGTTCAGTCATCTCTTCTTCATTTTAACAGCCCCACAGGGCATGGTTCCTGGACCTCACACCGGTTCTGTGGACTGGACTGGACTATCTCTGAACCTCTCTGCTTTAGACAGTTTCCCTACATGTTTCTGGAAATACATGTGCCTACAGCTGAAAACAGCACTCCAACCACAGCTTTAGTAATGCTTCCTATGGTAGAAGGAGGATTTCACATGCCTTGCTGGTTGTTTTCCTCCTCAAAAATTCCAGTACAATGGTTGGGGTGTTCTGTAGTATCATGATACTGTTAATTCATATTGAGCTTGTTACAGAATGTAACCTCTCAATCCCTTTCAGAAGAACTGTTATCTCCAGCTGAGTCTTCTCCCTCATTTGTGCCATTGATACTCCTTCCTACGTGTAGTTCCTTGTATTTGTTCCTGTTAAATTTTGGGTTAATTTTCCTGAACATTTCTCCAATTTGTTTTCTGTTTTGAATTCTAATACTTTTTTCCTACCTGCAATGCTTCCCAGTTTCATTTCACTTGCAATTTTATTAAGCACACTTTGTATTCAGGCATAACTGGATAATACTCTGTGCAGAAAAATGACAATACCATGAGCTCCATGTTCTACTTTGTCATTTGAGTAAAAGCCTGCAGCTCTGTGTAATTATGTACTCAACCACACCCCTCTGAGCATATGAGGTAAGGAGTGTAGAAGTTGTTCCACTGCTGTTAGGGAAGTTTGGACCATCCTATGACTTTTTATGTTCTTTTTTGTGTGAACTACTTCTTTATCTTAGCTGCCACATTTTAAAGATAAAACAGCAGCAGACAGATTTACTGCAGTGAATTGCGCTCTTGTGTCATACAGCTCTCTGCCTCACTGGCATTTTCAACTTTTTCTCACACCAGAGCTTAGTTAAGGAATGTGTGGTGCAGTGAGAAGGCAGTTTGCTGTTATTGCCTGTTACTGTGACTGAGCAACACTTATGGTGAGGTCAGAATGACATTCGGGGAGTCCTCCGCATCACAGCAGCTTTTTCTTCACTGATGTTTGCTTTTTCTAAATTAACAAATATTCGCATAACTAAATATTCTATACTGCCAGCTCAGATTGACTGAAGTGTGGATTCAAAAAGTAATTTTAGGTCCTAAAGTCTAACTAATCCACTATTTTTGGCATTCTACAACTAACTCACTATGAAGTATTCTAGCAGTCATCCATTAAGAAAGTAAATCAAAAGAAGTGTGGATGGACTTGGCAGTAATTACTAGTACTGGACTGGCACTCCAGGAGAAAGACGCTTTTTAACTGATTTACAGAATAGGCATAGTTTCAGCTTGGTAACACTATTCAAATACAGTTAAAACTCAGTTAAAACTCAACTCAGTTGCTTTTAGGGTCCAGTGTACATAGATCCTAGTTCCCACCACTCTCTCTTTTCTCTAGGACTACCAACTGGGCTATCAGTTAAATACCTTTGTGGAGGTAATGATTTTCATCATGCAGATATTTCATTTTCAGGTGGACAAAGACTTTTATATAAACCACCAGTCATCAGCCATCCATTTCAAGTTACTCATATTTACCTGATGTATACATTGCCTCTCTTCAGTTTTTGCTCCTGGGATGAAACAGTCAGCTGATCACATGGTTCACAAGTTATCTTGTAGACCCTTAAATTGACAAGGAGGGCTTTCAAGAACATTTCTAAAACAGGAAAGAACACTTGAATAAAAGAAAAAAATATTAATCACTTATTTAGTTTTTCCCCTTTCTCATTTCCTAGTCCTGAAATCATCTCTGAATATTTTTAGCCTTTGGGAAACAGGAATATAAACAAAAAATAGAAGAAGGCAAGTGCTGTGGATGGAGTCGTAGCACTATATAGAGCTGAAGTTCATGACCTTTCCAGAAGGCCCTGATGTCAGTTGCTTATAACTTTATCAGACCATGACCTCTAAAAGTGATTTTTTGCACGCTCCATTGTCTGCATAAAATTGAATCTTTCATAATTTCACATGTAATTTTTTTCAGAAACAGCTTGTCTTTTCCTCTCAAAATGCTAGAATAGAGATATTTTTTGCCTATGTTAAAAAATATTTTAAGCCATTCAGTGATTAATTCTAGTACCTCTGTACAGTGAAACAGGATTTGATATATGGCATGGGGTATTTTGAGAGAAAGATATTTGTTTTCTCATCTTAGTCTGGCTAAGTTCTGCGTAACAGCTGCAAAGTTAGGCTCCCAAAACTTACAAGTCAGGACTGAAGTTACATGTGTAGCCATAATATACTCCACTTTGTGTACGCTGTACAGTACACAATAGCTAATTGTATAAACACAAACTAATTTGCTACAAGACCCCTGCTTCATTCAGTTCATGAGGGGGTTGGCAGTTATTTAATAAGCAACTCGTCAACACTTCATTTTCTTTTAATGCCCATCTACAATCAAAATATGCAGTGCAGTAAGCTATAATCCGGGCTGGCAGGGCATCAGTTGTCCTCCCAACCTCCCCGTGCAGGCAGTCACAGCCACCCTCCCAATATGGGGAGGGAGGAGGACAGGGAGATGGGAGGAAGAGCCTTCCTCTCTGAAAGTACGGTAAGCTAACACACAGAAAGACACTCTCAGCTGTAGCGGAGAGTATCCACAGAGGAGGCTCAGTGCAGAATTACTGTCCTTTAAACATCTACGTGTATATAAGGTATTGCACTTTCATAGGCAAACCCTCATTCATCAAATAATGTCCAGTCCAGCTAAAAATAACACAGGAATCCCATCAGCAGAATTCATCTCTACCCAGCCTGATTCACTGCCAGAGCAAGTTTACCCTGTCTATGCCATGAGTCAGGGTTCCTGGAAAAGATGGCTTATGGGCCATGTAATTTCAGAAGACAGATGCAGTCAAGCAGGATGACTTAAAACTCTGCACATGACCTTAAATTTGAGCATTTCTTACCTCCGATTATTTAACTTTGTGACCTCAATGGTCTTTTATTGTATTATTTTTATACCTGTGTCAATGCATACCAGCTACATTTTCTTACATACTCTTTCCTTAGGTAAGGTCTCTTGCCTTTTTTCTTTTTAGTTTTTATTTTCACCTTGTTCCTACTCACACTCAACATTATTATTTGTCATGTTTGGTTTTACACCCACAGGGCTGGGGATTTGCCTTATAAACCCCTGAAATGTCATACACCTCTACAGTGTTATATAAATAATAATAAAAAAACAGAAAAAATAAATCAGAAGCTTATTTTGTACACTCACATTGTGCTGTTTTGGAGAACTTCTGAATGAGATGTTTATTGATTTTGTACGAGAAAAAAATAGATTTGATGCTTTGTCTTAACATTTTCTGTACTTTATTGTATTCAACACAAAATAAATTCTTTTCCTTAGTTGGTTTAATGCAGCACATGGTGCTACTAAGGAGAAAGAAGTTCAAAAGTAGTAACACTTGCACCATGTGTTAATGTAGTGCACAGTTGTTCAAAAACCCATGCTGGCCTTTCACTGACATTTACTCTACTGAAAAAGTTGAAAGCCCATTTATTTGTCTTATAAGAGTTACAGATATGACAAATGAAGAAAATATATATTATGAAGATAATAAGTACAGCATTCACACATGGTCCTTCAAGACTTGCACTTCAAAAATGTTAAATACAGAAAAGTGGGTTTTGCTCAACACCCCATCAAAAACACCCCATTTTGCTATACAGGACAAGGTGAAGAAACCTGGTCCTTTTAACTAACTCCAAATTCCAAACTGTTTGATTTTAATTTTTTATGCCTGCTGCATCACACATTTAGAAATTAAAAAAAGAAAAAAAAGAAAGAAAAGAAAAAATAGATTAACAACAAAAGACCGAGCTATCGATAATTAGCATATAGCATGCCTTAGTTCTTTACCACTCACATGCTGTAAGAAGTGCTGTGATCTTGACACATCTGAAAGAACATTATTCATGTGTGGTTAAGGTTGCTGGACATAGTTAACTGCTTCTACTCCCACTGTCAGTGAGGGCTGCCTGCAGTACAGTGTCTGACTAAGACCCCCCAGTGCTACTCTTTAACTGTTGTTTTTTCTATTTGACTGCAGCATCATGTCTACATTTTAAAAATAATCTAGATAAATGTTACTTTTTCATATAAAGCTTGTCATTCAGCTTCTCAGTGCAGCTTCTTAAGAGTTTTGTTTCACTATGAACGTGGCTAGAAACAATGTAAAGGTACAAAGGATAATTTTGACACCATTAATCAAGATGTCGACTACATATAGAGAAGTCATTGTTGTATAAACCCAATGTAAATTAAGATTAAAATCAAGCTAACTTCTGCTTTCTGTTTTAAAGCTATGAGATCCCCAGCAGTTTCAGTTCTCAAGAAGTTACAAATTTTACATGTGCACTTGTGTCGCCTTTGACAGAAAGTTGGTTGAGACAATTCTTCCCATTCTGAAGGAAAGATAAAAGAGATCTTTCAGCTGTCCCATATTCATGATTGATTTTAAATATTTTTTAATTGTTTTGCATTCTGGAGCCTCATTTTTAATTTAAAGTGGATGTTGCTCCTGGGTTGTCCCTAGAGCTCTAAAGGTTTTGTATGGCCATGTGCTTCTTCCATTCTTACACATTCTTGCTGGACCTTATCTGTAATGTCACAGAGGGAAAAAACCCTATTATCATGCTGATTTAATTCTTTCTCATGACTTTGCGTAATTCTAAAGGCAAGTGTTTTTTTAAAGGCATGTTTGAGTTCAAACAGATTTAGTTCAAGATAGACAATTAAAGATTGTTTTAAAGACATTTAAAATATGCACATGTGTGTATACATGTACACATATAAAGAAAAACATGTTACTAGACCCTACCAAATTTGGGGTTTTTTTTGTAACTTTCTTACAGTAAGTATTAAAGAAAAACAAGAAAACCAGCGTAAAATATCAGTGTTAGTAACCTCTGATTGTGAAATCCTTCTGCTTTTTGGCAGAAAATCAGTCTTCTTGATGACACACATTTTTATAGCTGTTAGATGAACAGTTTCTTGCTGGTAAAACCCTACTGTATGTCCAAAATTAGTAAACGAGTACCAGTATAAAATGGCATATGAATAGCCATACTTCTGCTCCTCCTACAGACTGGAAGGCATGTTAACATTCTTGCAATCCAGCGAGGGAGGAATTCCCAAATCAATTCTACCACAGAAAAGACAGTGGTGTTCAAAGCATTTGGAAGAGTTCAGATTTTTTTTTTTTTTTTTTTTTTTACTTTGGTGTAGTTTTTATTCAGAGGCAGGCTGTGGAAAAGCTAAGTCAGTGCTAAATCAAGTCTCAGAAAACAAAATACGATGGAAAACTGAAAGTGCTACTTCTGCAACTTTAAGATATTCCTTGGGTTACAACATCTCAGGTATATTGCTTCAGCATGAAGGCTCCAGCTACATTTCAGCAGCGAACAAACTAAAACTAAATTATACATGAGGACTCTGATATTAAGGAAGTGTTTATTCTGACTGTAAAGGCAAGAAAGTAGGTTAAGAGAACAGATAGTTAATATTTTGCACTATAAAAAATATTGTGTAATATTTTATAGCCTGATTCATTTACAGTGAATCCTGAGTTAGAGGTGCCAGTGCTGTTTGGTTGGAAAAATATCTATGACTGGGATGCAAGGTCAGCTCAGATCTGACAGGACTCGTTAGTTCACGTGCAATGATGAGGAAGTGCATCATACCTCTTCCAGGGCTAGCACTAATCTAGAAATAGTACATCTGCTTCTTGTGCATCAGTCAGAATCTGTGACAATTATATATTGGCTTCATGAAGAGACAGACTGGGTGTCTCCACAACCTGTTCTCACAAAGAGGAGTACTTCTTGCTGTTGGGAACACTCCTTCTCCTTCCTCAGGAAGCAATGTGGGTCCAGCTTAGACTATTAGCTCTGAGCACTGTGGATGACAGCTAATTCGGTTTCTAGAAGGGCTTAATAGGTTAAACATAAATGCACAGACGCAGACTGCACCAGCACTGCATCTAAGCAAATACAGGGTCCTCCTAGACCACAGTGCAAAGATAGAGACTGGCTCTGTAGGAAACAGCTCACAAATGTTACAGACAGAATAAAACTATAGCTGGATCCAAGCCGACTCCTGCAGTCTCTCTCTGTCTCTCTCTCATGTCTGCTCCCCAATCCTTGTGATTAAAGAAGGGCTCATTAGCAAAGACATGATATGAGACACCCAACTATTAAGTTTCCCTGGAGCATGGAAATTGGGAGAAATATTGTAGAAAAGTCCCATAAGCTTGGCTCATACTGAATTAGCTTCACACTATTTGTAAGTATGTGTATAAATAATACTATTTAAGTACTTTGTACTATTTACAGGTTATACTAAATCCCAGCATGTTTCAGCTGAAAATAAAAAATCAGGAGTTTTGTGTGCCACTAGAAGGCTTACACTGGGAACCTTTTATTCTATTTCCATTTCTACATGCTCTTAAGGATTTGTAGTTTTTGTCCATTTGTCTCTATTCACTGATGTCCGAGGTTCAGCATAAGTGTGGCTGCTTTTATTATCCAAATGAATATATAATAGTCTTAGAATGACATTTTAGATGCTTAAATACCAATGCATATGACCAGGAGTCATGACAGCTAATAATACCCCATATCTCACCCAATGCAGTCCCCCTTAACAGTATGTTTCCATCCAGTAGTGCTCTGCTCTTATATTCCTAGGATTGCCGCACAGGAATGCTTATCTAGGCACTAATCTTTACAGTATACAAGAGGTGGAAAGGTGGATTACCCCATCCATTAACTGATCCCCCAGCCAGGGGGAATCCCAAATGGAACAGGACCAAGAAAATGTGCTCTCCATGCTCTAGCATGTACACAATCAATGATGAAGAGAAGGCTTCCGTAGATGGTATGACTTTATGCCAACACAATCCTCAGCTCTGACATACTGGCTTCCAACACTCTTCTTGTCTGCTGATTGAGACAGTCCAAGATGGCTCTCAGAAGGCTACAGATCCAGCATTTTACAGACTGAAATTCTTCTGGAAATGGTGCTGAAACAGAATCTTCTCCCGTAGTTACTCAATCTTCTGACAGTTAAAAGGTGATTATGTATTCCTTTTTTTTTTTTAACCTTTATGCTGGTTCTCATCCAAAGCAGAGCTTACCCATTCTTTTGCTAATAAATTCTTCTTAAAAGTTTTGCTCAAGACTTCTTAAAAATCTGATTATCAGCTCCTTGTTACCCACTGCCTTGGTTATTTTCTGTGCTACAGTTAGGCAATTATTTTAAAGAACAATTTACTTTAAAAAAAGCCCTGCTTTTTGTCCTATCATAACTTGCTATTGTATATGCTTTTACTTCTTTCAGCCATTGTTCTCAAACAATGCACAATTCTTTAATACTGGTTTAAACAGACACATCATTGGTATAAAAACAAAAGCTAGAACTGATAACTAGCAATGGGCATGTGGTATATGAAGTCACAAAGACCGGACTGTGCCAAGCCTACATCTTCACTTCAACGTAACTACGTACTTTGGAAAGTCATGTAAGTTCAGAAAACAATTTTCCTCAACTAATCTACAATCTTAGCCTGCATTGTCCCACATAAATTTAAAAATGTAGATATCGTACCTCGTCACATCATGACCTTCCATGTGTAATGAATACATCCTGAGAGTACTCTTCATCACTAGTGAGCAAAACTGTCAACAGTTTTACAACAGACATACACAATGAGTGTGATTCGGTTTTTGTTTTAAGGTAAAAATAGAGGGGAAAGGTGAGAAATGTGGCTATTGCATACAAAAATATGGTATTTAAATTGTTAGTTATATGGACATAAAATAATGCAGATATTATTACATTTAGTGTGAGTTGATACAGAACATACTCTGATGGCCCTGAATTTTCTAATTATTACTTTTAACTTCATATGGCAAAGGATATTACTACTGACATTTCTAGTCAAAGCAGTAAATTAGTATATAACTAAAATAGTCATAATTTATAGTTTCTCACAATGAGCAGGCAAGTCAATTAATTTATTGCACATCTCCCCAATTTATTTCTGTGTAATTGTACTCAGTTTTCCCTAGAGATTGCCACTACCGTTTTCCACTTAAATTCAGCTATAAGTAAGCGAAATCCTTAGGGAAACACAAATAGCTGGTATTTACAATGTATTAAATATCTTCAGGCCTGGTTCTTATGTAAAATAGGGGTCTTTGCTACTCCTTGGATAACAGAAAGAGGCCAAAGGATATGAGATTATTGTCCTTACTTTTTGAAGCTTCTGATCCAGCTCAGTTCTTTCTGACTGTAATACAGGACATTTGCTTTTGTGTCACAACACTGCTTTCAGGCTATTGGCTTTTGATTTTCTCTAAATGTTGTTTACTGCAATTGTGCTAACACTGAATCACCACTTCCATCAAATGAAGTAGATAAATAACTCCCAAATAGCATGTATTTTTTTCAAACCATGACTGAAATCAATGAACTGTGCAGAAATTTTATATTCCTTAGGCAAAATGAGTCACTTCTGCATTCTTCTCTTTGTATAGATGTAGAGTCCCATCTTACTGACTGTAATTGCTTCTATCATAGAGACCCTTGACTTTTAGCTGTAGGTACGGTCAAGTATCAAGAACTTGAACCTCAAACGAGATTGTCCATCTGTGGTGGTGGATATTTTGTTGCTATGTATTTTAGAAAATTTAATATTCAATCAGACAACAAAGCATCAGCTTAGCTTACAGCATTTCCTACTATGGAAACAGAGATTGGCATTTTAAAAAATGCTCAGCTTCAGCCTCTAATTACCTTCAGAGTAAGCCGCAGCACTACCCTTTCTGCTGGAGCAGAATTCCGCCAGTGCAAACTACATCTGCAAAAGTACATCTGCAAATACCACTACACCTGTAAGCCACAAACAAACCTAAAAATTCTTTCTGGAGAATGAAATAAATAATAATGCTTCAGTATGGTAGCTTAGCTGAAGAAAGGTCTATTTCAACATAACTACTTATACTTTCTGTTAACCATCTATTACCTGTAACAATGAAGACAGCTAGTGGGAAGGCAACAGAATAGACACTTCATAATTCTAAATTTCTGAAGTTTGGAGAGGCTGAGTTACATAATTACTTTCTATAAATTATATTGACCCTACAGTGAGTGTAGTAAAGAAAACAGATTCGGGAATATTCTTTTAAATCATTTAATCAACTCTATCGTGATTCATGATAGGATAAAAAATAGATTTGAAACAAACCAGTGGTGTAAATTTCATCATTACCAACAGCAATACCCCTCTGTTCCCACCTGTTAGGTTCTGTGAGTCCGAAGAGTCACTACTTTCACTACACAGAAAAAAATGGCAGATCACATGTGGAACCACCAGAGCAGCTGTTGACTGTAACAGTGTCATGGTATGTGAGAAATTATTCAGGTTTTTTATACCGGGAGAAATCTGGACTTCGTCTACAGTAAAAGTCAAGTCCAACTTCAGGGTTGAAGTTTTACTAGAAAGAGACATGGCATTTCATGCAGGTTCCATCTCTCTCCTCTTCTACTAGCATTGATTGGCATGGCACGTGGTCATGTAGTTGTAAACCTCCCACCACAATGGATGTACCCTGGCCTTAAGTAAACTGTCATGCCTCCTGAAAGCAGAGGTCTTTCATAACGTCTTGTAATAATGAAAGCATTGAAAGTCCCTCAGATGCTCCCCAAAAGTACAGAGGATTACAGAGTTAATTACTGCAGTTATTATACAGCACAACTAGTGGGAGGCTATGTACAAACTATTGGTTTCTACTGTATGTATTCATAGTGGGCAGGAGATTTCACAAATTTACTGAATTTTTCCAGAAACCCCAGATATACTCTGATCAAATTTTGCCAGACAAAAAGAGGAATTATTTTCCTTTATCGATTACTGGGATCCTACAGAGTTAACACACATTACAGAAAAGCTTCTGAATGGTAATATATATGTTAAGATATGATAATATGTAACATTACATATAACACATTGTGAGTCCCTTACCAAAAATCAGTATAGCAGAACTCTGTAACACAATTATTTGTATTAAAGCTCACATGAAATGAAAGAAAAAGTAAACTGTGGACAGCATCAAAAAATATTTACTTCTCTTACTGGATTTCACCTCTACTACTGCTACAGGCTGACCCAAGCCGGCAACCCAGCACCCACTCAGCCAATTGCTCAATTCCCTTTCCCCAGCAGGACTGAGGACAGAATAGCAAGATCAAAAGCAAGAAAAGTCATGTGTCAAGATGAAGACATTTTAATAGGTGAAGGAAAGGAAAAATAACCAACAACCAAGTGATGCATAGGTGGTCACTCACCACCTCCCACAAGCACAGAGTTGCCCAGCAAGTCTCTGAGCTGTGGCCACCTTGGAAGACAGCCCCACTCCTCCACCCTTCTTCATCTACCCCCAGTTTTGATTGCTGAGTATGGTATGCAATATCCCTTTGGTCAGTTGAGGGCAGCTGTCCCTGCTCTGTCGTTTCCCAACTCCTTGTCCACCTCTAGCTTACACCCTGGGAACAGGGGCAGAGAGGGAACTGGAGAAAGCCTCAGTGTTGTGCAAGCAGTGTCCAGGAATAGACAAATTATTAGTGTGCTATCGATACTGTTTTAGCCAAAGTCCAAGACATAGCACCATAACCAAGAAAGTTAATTGCATCCCAGCCAGGTCCAGTACCATTGCTCGTGTATATTTTAAAGTCATGCAGTATTGATTATTTTTTCAACAATTTAAGATGAGACTTCTCCTTAAAAAGCAGTTCATAGTCCAATAATGATTTTCCAAAAGCTATTTCCTGCAGATTATGCTCTATTCACATTTGGATGTTGATAGGAAAAGAACTGTGCCATCAAAACGTGTCCAAGAATTAGGTTTTCTAAATTCCTCTCTTTTTTCTAACATGTAGGCAGTGCCAGTTAGAAACACATCGCCACTGCAGCAATTACCAAAAGTCTCACTGACATGGACCAAAACCAGAGACCTTTTTAACTGGTATGAAATACGAGAGCTTTGTACATCGGTGGCTCTTTTAACTATCAGGGGTGTATGGTCCATTTTGCAACGAGGAAAGAGAGCCAGTGTTTTGCCATGGAAAATAACGCCTGTACCCCACATTAGCGCTAACATTGATTTATTATGGGGAAGAAGGAAGTGGACTTTACCTCCCAGTAGCACTGCCCATCACAGGACAGGATGCCATGTCATGCAGCACAGTCACAGCTGAAGGAGACCTGCCCACTCAGGCCTCAGCCACGGCCCACTTGTGCCACTCATCAGCCCTGCATGACCCACAGCAGGAGCAGTTTGTCCCTGGACAGTCCCTGGCAAAGGATAGTTGCCACCTTTTGGCTGTGTGGGGTCATGTGCAGTGGGAATTAATTCGCTGTGGCACAGGGTGTCGAGGAGGCCTTGAAGAGGGACTTTCGTTCAGCTCAGTGTCTGGGCACACTGGAATCTCCTCCACACTTGGAGCTGCTAGGAAAGCATTTCTGATTGAAATACAGGGTGGGGAGTGGGGAGTGAAACACAACAGGAAAGGAGATACTGTGCTATGGTAGGCCCCTGTGTTGCTCCAAAAGGAAACCCTGTTAAGAGTCATTTTTTCACCTAAGTACATACGAGTACCAAAAGACACAGAACTTCAATATTCGCCGAAAGCAAGCATTTCCTCCTTAAGAGAAGCCCGCATCTGATACACTTCGATCCTCTGTCCCAAGCGTGGTCCCAAGCAGTGGCATGTCCACCTTACAAAACCAGCGACATGCGAGGCGATGCCGCAGCCACGGGGACCCAAGCCACAGGGTACCAAGCAGACCCACGTCGTGGGGACCCAAGCCACAAGGTACCAAGGACACCCACGTCGTGGGCTCCCAGGGACAGCCACATCGCGCGGCGCCAAGGGGACCCCCACCACAGGGTCCCGAACAGCCCCACGCCGCGGGGTCCGGAGGAGACGGACGCCTCCCCGCTCCCGGCAGAAGCGAAGCCGGAGGGGCCGGGAGTCTGCAGCCGTCCGTGCCGTGCCGTGCCGGGCCGGGCCACGGCCGGGGCCGGGCGCCCGCCCGGGCTGCCGCCCCAAAGAGGGGGCCGGGGGCACGGCGGCTGCGCCCGCTGCGGAGGAGGGAGTGCGCGCCGACACCCCGTTGAGGAAGTGGCCGCGGCTGCGAGAGAAAACGAGGAAGCGGCGGCACCCGCGGCGGTAAGCGCGGGTCCAGACCCGCTCCCGGCCGTACCCCGACGCGGCGCGGCACGGCACGGCTCGGCTCGGCGGAGCCGCCCGCCCGAGGGCTGCCTCCCTGACGGCTCTCTCCCGGCGGCGGCGGCAGCGGCAGCGGCAGGAGGCGCCGGGCGGCGAGAGAAGGGGGCGGCACGGGGCCGAGCGACCCCCGGGGAGCGGTGAGTAGCTTCGCCGGGCCGCCGGCATCGGGACCCCGCCGGCGGCTCGCCCGCCGCCGCCGCCCCTTCCTTCCTTCTCCGCCGAGGCCGAGGCCGGGGCCGGGGCCGGGGCCGGGGCCGGGTGGGGCGGGCGGCGCCGCTGCCGGCTCCCGCGGGGTCCGCGGGTGTCGGGCAGTTTGGGGCGGGCGGGGGGCACCGTCCGGCCCCGCGGGGTGAGTGGCGATGCGCGCCGGAGGGAAGCGTAAGGGGCGCCGGGAAGCGGGAGCGTCCCGAGGAGCGGCAGAGGGCAGGCGGCACTCCCGTCGGGGAGGGAAGGGAGGGAGGGAAGGGGGGAGCGGCCGGCCGAAAGCGCACCAGCCTGAAAGCAAGCGTGAAACCTTCCTGTATTACAGTGTTTCTGAAAATAAGTACCGCTAGCCCAGCGTTTGAGGAACTTAAATCTAGAACTTAAATTAAAGGGGGGAAAAAAAATATTCATTTTATCTTGATACGTTATTGTGGTGGTAGGTTTTAAACAGAACAAAGCGTACACAGAAGTAGGGCTTCTGTCTGACGGGTGCACAGTATGTCAAAGATTTGATGCCTGACAAAATGTCTTTACAAGTATGTTTCTTTCTTATCAAACTTCCCTATTTTGTTTCCAAAAAAGCAAATGTAGTCTGTTACTAAAAGCGCTGACTGGAGTCGTTGCTCTTCATTTCATGTGTTCGACAGCATTATTCAGTTTTCTTCTTTAGCGCAAACTTTGTGTTGTAGTTGGTTAGATGTGCTTGAAGTGGTGTTATTTTGGACAAAGATAAGCAATACTTTTGTTAGGTGACACTGACTCCAGCGGAAGAGTGGCAAGTGGAGTCCCAGTCTGGCCAAATTACATCATATATTGTAAAGTACTTCCATTTTAAAACAAAATTATTCCTTTTAAGGGAATTAACTGCTCTTTTTTTTTTTTTTTTTAATGTTCTTTTCTGTTAGGCTTCTTTCATGCTTTTTTTTATCCATAGAAGCTTAGATCTCCTGAGCCCTTGGGTGGAATCTGTGGCCTAATCCCCGGGCACAGCCATCCGGTACAGAGCTAGTATCAGCATGCAAAGCTGTGTATTTTTACGGACTTGGAGGCCATAAACTGTAGCAGTGTAGAGTACATCGAGGCAGTTCACTTAGAGGAACTGTGACTTCTTTTTTTTCATCCCTTTGTTGAGCACTGACTGATAAACAGACAACTAAGGAAGTTTGAATGTTCTTTATATTCTGACAGTTATTCTGTGGGGGAGAAAGATTATAGTGTGGTAAAGACAAAATAATTTGAACTTCCAAAGGGTTTGGAATCAGACACGATGCTCAAAAATGGCTGAAATAGATAAAAGTAAATAATTGCTTCAGTTTTCACATTCACTTGAAATAACTGCAAAACCCCAAGAGAAATATGGTTGAAGTGTTCTGGTTTTGCTTCTGTTAAAAAATATTAACACTCTGTCAAAGCAAAGGTGAACTGTGCAGTTCTCCTGTTTTCACGGTGTTGTGATTCTGATACAAGAGATACTGATTCTGATACAAGAGATACTGATTCTGTGATTCTGATACAAGAATTTGATCTGAAGTCGCAGGAAGACAAAAACTGAACTTTATTTTTAGAAGCAGTTAGCGGGTTATGTTGAGCACAAAATAACAGTTTAGAAGACTGATGGTAAAATTATAAGCTGGACTTAAGCACCTTTGAAGATACTGATGACAAAACCAAATGATGTAGGGGCATTTCCTTAGTCTCCCATCCTTTCTTTTGGATCTGTCATGCCAGAGGCACTGGAAGTGGGAGAAGCCCCTTCCGAAATGTGTGTTGTGTTCAGAGGTCATGGTCTCACAATCATAATTATTTTTTGCAAATTACACTTCTTTTTCCCTTCCTAATGCTTTTCCAATGTGCAGTATTTAGCAGAAAACAATAAGTCTGTTGTCACTGTTGGTTTGAATATCATGACTTCCACTGAAGATACTAGGTAGTGTCATCCTTCTTCCAGCTTTATAGACTGTTGGATCAGTGCCTTGAGATCTGCTGTGTGGACATTAGACAGGCTGTGCCGGAGTCTGCTTTCAGTTGCATGTGTTTAGCTCCAGAATAACACAGCTGAAAAGGGGAACTTGTCTGGTTTTATATCCGAGTTACAAGGAATACAACACTTACCTACGAATGTAATAGTTACAGAAAGATCGTTCCAATGAACTATTTAATATTACTTCTTTTTTACTTAAAGGTAAACACGTGCTTAAGTGAGCTACTCCACTGGGGTGAGAGTACTTGTAGCATTCAAGGTGCCTGTTTAAAAGCTGAAGATGATCTTGCAGGCATTTGAGAGTGTGAGTAGTAAGGTTCAGTCATAAGAATGAAGACCTCACCTTGCAAGGATGTGCAGGATCAGCTTCTTAATTTCTAGTTTAAGAAAAAAATAGCATTTTATTACAGAGAAACAGTTTCATAATCCAATTTAACAGTAGTTTTGCTTGCATCTGACAAAAGAAGAAAATGTTGGGGGAGGATGTGGTGGTAGCTCACTTTATGTCTCAGCTGACATTTCTAGAAACGCTTTTACAAAGAAACATTCCTAATATTTACATCACTTTTACAGAGAAACATTATTAATTTCAGCAGTTTAATTTAAGCCCATTGATGACCCTTTTGAGAAAAAGAAGCCCTGGGCTTTGCAGGATCATTCCTTATTCTTGTAAATGTAGAGGACAGCACAACACACAATTACTAATATTTATTTGGGGCATAGTAAAAATAATTTGATCACAAAGTTGTTGGTTAATATTTGCATTTTCCTCCTTTAATTTAAGGTTTCAGCAATAAGGTTACATAGTTGATGTTGTCTAGCTTTTATTTTCATGACACAGGGTAATGTGAAGGCATGCAATTAAGCAGAAGAAAACCTTTTGCCACTGACTTCTGCATTGCTTGTCAAGGTGATGGGGAAACATCAGTACTGCAAGTGCAAAAAGTGTGAAGGAGCCTGTATGCTCCTGCATCAAAATAAGTTATTCCAGGATTTGCTGTAGGAAAGGGTAATTGATAAATATTCATAATGTTTGACACAAAATATCACCTGCCTCAAAGAAATAAAATTATGTACTTTGTCTTTACATTCCAAAGTTAAAATTAGGTCATAACTTCCTGTCCCTGTACAATGACTAAATGCCACTTCTTTAAATGTTATTGTTGTTGTAAAAAGGAAAGAAAGGGGGGAAATATTTTTGAGAGTCGCAGGGATCCAAATGTTCTAAGGAGACTTCAGTATATGCAAAATGCCGCAAGCCTTCCCCTTCTACCAGGTACCAGAGCAACTAATAAAAAATTAACAAGTATTAGAACCTAAATAACCAATGTACAGGAGTGTGATAGAGAAAGTTTGTGCGGTTTCACTACCACTCCGTTTGTAACTAGCTGACGTTGGAATGTATTAGTTTGACCAGCTAGGACTACCCTGTCCTTTCTCCATCTTTGTCCTAATTTGCTTTTGGACAATGTTCTTCCAAACAGATAGATATGGGATGCCAGGTGTCCTAAATGGACAAGTCCAACAGTATGTCCAACAACTTCTCTTCCTTTCAAAATGCAAGGAGGCAACGCAAGGAATCTTTCAGCACTGACACTGAGTAGAGGTAAGATGTGAGGTGCTAAAAGCGTTTGTAAAGAAGTAGGACTTGTGGCACTGTAGTATGCAAATCCAGCTATGGAAATCCATGAGGCAACTCCTAGGCTGGGAATGGAATTGAAATTGGCAGGAATCACAACTGTGGTTGGAGCTAGGCAGGAACACAGGCAGGAAGTGTTAGAGTAGAATATGTATCAAGGAAATGGGCATCCAATTGCCTGATTATTTTAACATCATAAAGTAAAAAAAAAAGGGGATGCTTTTTTTATAAATACTTAAAAATCCTTATCTTAAGCAACAGATTCAGTAAAATTAGTAAAAGGACCAGGGGTCATCATCAAATACATCAGCCACAGCCTACCTGTACCCTCTTGGATAGTCTCCCTCATTTTTTTTTTTTTTCCCTGTTTGAATAAAATAATGAAGTAAGTGAGAAAATAAAAGGAAAAAGCACAAAACTTTTGAGACCACAGCCTCTAGAACATGTTGGAGCCAGTGTATTGTCTCTTAACTAAAGCCAGCGTGACTGAGAGCATCTGTGGGATGCTAGAGCTACAGTGCTAAAATGCGTGCCGCTGCTGACCACTGAGTGTGTAGTTCTGCTTTTAAAAATTCTACTGCCAATTTCAAAGTAAGTTGAAGTTTAAGTAAGGATTATTTTTGTAAATCAGATAACGGTATTAGCTATCTTTTGAATCAGTGCACCATCTTGCAAGTTTCTGAGAATGATGACTTATTTAAAATGAGTATCAAGAGGAAGAGTGCTGCTCTGAACAGTTCTGGTCATGCATGCAGCAGGACACCCCAGAATCAAAGTGGGCATTGAGGGAGGCTTTGGGTAACTATTCTGTCCTCAGTTATCATGTGCAGTTGGTAAATCTCATGCTGCCTCAGGTGAGCTGCACCACTCTGTGACAGTCTTCATCTAGTGGACGTAACAAAGATCTGGTACGTAGGTACTCCTATGCACAGAAGCGCAGGAAAAGATCCAGTAAGGGAGGAGTGAACTCAAACCCACTGAAGCCTGCTTTCTGCAAAGGTTGCAGAGCTGTGTTCGCTTAGAAGCAGTGGTGTGTTGAGGGAGTGCTGTTGCTAGTGTGAAATCCTGTAGCCTCTGACTCCCAAGGGACAAGTTTCGTCAAATGGAGGCAGCTTTTTGGTATCCTGGTGTAGCAACTGACTGTAGCGACAATTACCAGGGGACCATTTAGCAATGTAACCATTGATGCTGTGCAGAGAATTGCACAACATGAGAAAAGAAACCTAATTATGAGCCATTTTTTTCCAGCCTGGCAGTTTGTCGTGCACAAGCTAGGGAAATACTGCCTGTTGGCCCAGAACGCGCTGAGGCCAGGTGCATCCTCTCTCTGCCCAGACTGATAAACGGGCCTTGTCAAGAGTATTTCACTGGTCCAGGTGTTGCAAATAGGCTTCCTCCACGGGAGGGGAGGAGAAGGCTCGTCCCTCTCTCTGTGTAGCGTTTCTGGAACATTTTCACGTTTTACATGAAAGGTGAGGTTACAGTTAATCCAAGTGGTCATTTGCTTTCTAAAAGGGATTCCTACCTGCTAAGAGACTGTTTGATCTACTCTTTATAGCAATGAGTAGTAAGCTTTAGCTGTGCTGCTTGTTCTGAGGATATAGGGTGGTATGGGGAGAGGACACAGTCTTTTCTGGACTGCTCATCCACTGATAGGCTAATTGATATGAGGAGCTTTTTTGCTATGCAGTCTGCCTTTCTGATGTATGTGTCCTCACAAAAGTTAGTCAGGAAGAGCTGGCTCCTTTGCTGGAGGATACTATTTTTGGACACAAGCCTTCCTTTGATCTGGCTCGTAATTAAAAACTATTACATAGATTTTAAGAAACTGATCCTTGATGTTGGTAGTCTGGCTGTGTGAGCTAGTATCACATCTTCCTTTAAAAAAAAACGAAACAAAACAAAAAAACCCTTGTCCTTTCTTCGTTACCACTGTGGGTGTGAACTCTTTCTGAGTGTAATTGCCAGCAAGAGATGAGCCATTGTCAGTTACAGTGCCTCTATAGCAGAACATTAACCTTGCTATACCCTCCTACCAGGAGCTTTTCAAAGAATAAAGTAACATGGCACAGTTTTTATAGGCTCTAGAAAGTGGCACTGAGAAGTCTAGATCAGTTTTGTAGAAACTTGCCCATTGTAGGAGTATGAAAAGCAAGTTATTTTTGTTCCTGCAATAATTTCTCTACTTTATATAAAGCAGGATACCGCAGACTGTTTCGGACAACAGGTAACCTTGGTCTGAAAGAGGAACCTTCCTAATTTTGCCACTCTAACTCACAATGAAGCCAGTCCATTGAGGCATGTGTTCAGCAACAGGTTTTAGCGATCCTAGAGATAGAGCAACATATTTCAGATAAATTAATAAAGTATAATGGGATCCAAATGTTCTTGGTTTGTTGTTGACCTAACAATACACGATTGCTAATATTTGTGGCTAAGAAACTGAGATCGTTATCTACATTTGCAGCCTCTAGACCGGGAACTAAGTAGAGACAGACAAAGCTGCACGAAGAGGGGGAGTTCATACCCTCATAATAGCTTTGGAAATGTCAGCCTGTGACAACTAAACAATGAGTGAAAAAATAATTGAAGATACTTACTGGAACCAAAAAGCAAACATATCTTTTGGGTCTGTCCACTAGTAAAACCAGAGTGGTGTTTATCCCAAATTTTGAAGGAAACATGTGATGTTTTGTTTTAGTCCTATGACAGCTTTCAAACTTCAAGGCTTCTGTAGCAATGTTCAGTTTCTGCTGGAATATCTTTTATTTTCAAGATGGAACCATTACTTTTCTTCTATCTTCTGTTTGATAGTAGTGACTTACTTCTGGAACTGATGATGCTTTAGTTCTGAGAGGTGTCTTGTTTATCAGAGATTTTGCTAAAACTACCACAAGGAATGAAAAACAAAGTTATGGATTGTGCATCTATCCACACTTGGGCCCTGATCCTTCTGAATGAAGCCAGTCTTTCTCAATTCTCATAATAATAAAAATCCACAGTATCACCAGCTCTGTGCTCAGAGCTGCAGTTTTCTCTTTTTGTGCGTGTTTGGCAATTGGGCAGATATCCAGGTTTTGTCTTCCTGGAAAATGAGGAAAATTTTGGTTCAACTTTGGTGTTGGTAGTACATTCTGGTAGATCTGCTTCTTCTGGCAACTTCTTTCTGAGTTGTGCAAAACAATTGACAGTAGCAGACCTTGAAAAAAGATTTTGGAGTAATTTTTTTGTGAATGTTTAGTTATAGTTTGACGTGTCTTGGTTTTACTGTGCTGTCTTGTCCCTAACAGTTTTGTCATAGCTGTCTCTGTAAAAAGTCTTCTGTAAAAATAAGAATATATTCCACCTGAAAACAGGCTATGCTGACATGCTTAATGCCACTGTAGCTTTGAACCTGAAAATATCCAGGCCATTGGGTAGGCAGTTCCATCTATTTTAACTGGATCTCCTTGCATGTAGGCTGATAATATTTTTGTTTTGCTCTTCACACATTTTCACTGACTTTATAAGTTCATTTCACAGGTCTCTGTGTGCAGCCATAGTAGCCTCTGCGGTACATAAAGGAGTTTTACTTTTTACTGTATTTCTGGAAAGGCACTAAACTTGAAACAAAACCAGAGAGGAGCTTTATATATTATGTAACTCAGCTCAGTAGTTCCTGAGGTATTCAGAGGTAGTTTTGGGCTCCATGAGAACGACTTTTGTAACTGCATCCCAACCTAGGGTTTTTTTTTGTCAGCATTGGGAAGAAACAGTTACCCTTGTACTCTTCCATAGTCACTGCAGAGCCCACAGCTGGTGTTGATGAAGGTCTGTCTGTGCCCAAAGAAGTTTGTTCACGCCTTGTCACAGTGGGGAATAAAAGAGACTAGAGAAAGGTCTGCCTGGAGTATCTTGAATGCTTTCCTTCTGAGGTTAGCTCATCCCCAGCAGTTCCACTTTTTGTATGGTCATTTAATGGGTACCGATCACAGCAAAGGGCTTTGCCCAAAAGGGAGCAGGCTTTCATACAAACGATGGCATCTGTTTTAAGGCAGAAATGCTTGTTTTGACAAGAGACATCTTTAGCCAGAGGCAATGGTTGCATTTGTGACAGTGTAAGAGTTCCCTGGAAAAGGAGACAAGGGAATGACTAGTAGAGCATGCCGAGGATGTGGAAGGAAGTGTTCATATTTTTGTGTTGGTGGGGTTTTTTTCTTTTTCTGAAGCGGGGGGGGACTTTTTTTGTTTGTTTGTTTTCTGTTTTTCTTCAATACCTCTGAAAATCATAGAGTTTCTACTGCCAGGGAAAGAATAATTCTAATCCATAAAAGCCTGGCTTTTTTTTTTTTTTTCAGTAGCATTCTGAGCTTTTTAAAAGATCAAAGCAGAAAAACCTTTTTAGAGGAAAACTATGACATGTGAAAAGGTTACCAAAAACAGGAGAGTCCCAAAAGGAAGGTGATGTGGAAAAGAGACACTAGATTCCTAGCATCAGTGAAGAGGTTTTTTTTAGTGATCATTGCTCTTCCATGACCTCAGTACAGAAGCTTTTATAGGAAACCCCTGAATAACATACAAACGCTGTGGTGCATTTTCTAAGCATTGGTTTGCCTTATAATAGGGCAGTAATAGTGTTGCTAAGTCAAGTAGTATTTCCTTAGGAAACTTTTCAATAGCTAGAGTGCCTGGAGTAGTCTGATGGTATCAGAATGTCAGATGCAATTTAGAATAAATGAAGGCATTTCTGGGATGTTTCAGTGGAGATAAAAACATATATCTAACTGTACGCAGTATAGATAAAAATGACTCTGGAAAGCAAATCCAAAGAAAAATGTTTCTAAAATCACAATTTTTTGAAGCTAATAATAATTTTAGGTGCGTTTGTGATTTTTTTCTGTTCTTTGAATGAATAACTCTTTTATACAAGAGGGGAGATAAATGGTGTTTTCTCTAAACCTCGTAGATGAAGCACTAATACCACCTGTTCAGCAGGCAGGTTTTGTTCTAATGTGGTCAAAATGCTGAGGATTTACATGAACAAGGGCATTGTTTTCTCTTAAGCTGAGAAAGGTCCTAGCAGGGCCACTAACTTTCAGAATCATGAGGACACACAAAACCTGCCACAGACTGGACAATCCTACAAGTGACTGATGGTGCAGAAAAGCTTTCTGGGCTCAAAGCTACATTTCCTATTTGTTCCCAAACAGACTTTAATTAAGCTACAGTTCTGTAAAAGAATACATCTCAGCATTTAAAAACCCTAGCAGGAACACTGTAGTTATCCTAAAAGCATTGCAAGAAATCAGAAATATCTGAAAGAATGAAAATGCTTCTGAAACTGAACTGCTCTAAAGTAAAATACAGAACGTGGCACCCAAGACAGGTATGTCTGATAGAAGTGCTAGGGAGAGAGACCAATGTTGAAGAAGTAGTAAAAGTGAAATTTGCTTAAAAACTAACAGGTATGCTTTGTGTGTCTGTCAGCATTGCCCAGGAGTGTGTGTGGAACAACAGGAAAGCCTTTGGAGATGAAAGAAGGGATGTTTTAGATTCTGAAGTGCAGGGGAAAAAGCAGTGCAGCATAATGCTTAGATCGTCAGTAAACGGATGCAGAGATTGGAGATGGGCATTTGATTGCATGAGGAATACTTCTCATGGAGAAGGTGGAGAAAACACATGGAGAAGGGGGCCCAAGCATGAGTGGTGGAAAGGTTGCTGTAGGCTGTAAGCTGGTTAGAGGCACAGTGGGTGGAAGCTGAGACATGCTGCCTTAGGTATCAGTACACAGCCGGGGCACTTCCCTGAGGAAGATCAGCATACTGGAAGAAACACGTTAGTGATCCCACGTATATCACTTTTCCCTTTGAGACAGTACTACACACATCTCTTTCAGTATGATGAATGGGACATTGTTTGGAGATGTCACTGTTGACAAAAATTGTAAAAATGATCAGTGTTACCAGTTGAATTAAGTAAGATTTCAGATTTTTTTCAGTAGGTCAGAAAGTTCACCCTAGTGTCCTGATCAAACTCTGGTTTGTTTGAATGACTTGAGAAAATGGTATTCTGCTTCATTTCCTTCCCTAACAACTTAGTTTTAAACGTTTACTGTGTTCTTGCTTTATTTCTGCATAATTTTCTCATAAAAATTCCTCTCCTAAGGTCTGGATAGAAATTAAATCTTCATCTTTATGCAGGAAGGTAAAGAAGACATTTAAAGGTAATTTGATGAATCAAATTAAGACCACCATTCAGATGCCTAGACAGACTAGAAGGTGATTTTAAAGGTGAAGAAATGAGAATAGAACAATTGTTTAAATCCATCTTATTTGTTAAAATACTATAAAAATGTAAATATCTGCTTTAAATGTGAGGCAGTAACAATGGATTTATAATACTTTGATGGTAATTACGTCAGAATTTACATCAGTTTGGAGTATACCATTAAGATTATACTAAACCCTGAAAGTACCAAAATATTTAATATACTATGTGAAGTCATCATCAAATACATATTCCTAATTCCAAGGAATTCTTAATTCCTTTCAGCTTTTAGGTGTGTTGCATAAGGTGGAAATGTAGAAAAGAATCTCAGAATGAAAAATTGTAGTGCTGTTCACAGAGGCACACATCTTGATTCCAAGAATCCTAATTAAACAATTTTAGAAAAAAATGCATATTCACATTGTTGTAATATTATTTTTTTAATGTGTACGACCAGAGAACTGTTGAAGTTACACAATGGGGACTTAAAATGTCACTGTGTGCTAGAACAAATCGTTTCAGTCAGCATATTTTCATCATTCTGTGCTTTCTAGTGAGCCTTTCTTATGTCTTTTGCATGCAAAAGATCTTGCTTTGAACTTTACTTCTTTATTTTCATACATTGTTCACAAAATACTACTTTGAAAAACAAGGGAAGGGGAAAAAATAACTGTTGAAATAAAGAGCTTATTTGGAACACTTTTTCACCACTACATGGCTTTTGATCTTTTGTCACACTTCAGTCCTTTTACTCATTAAATAGTTGGATAGGTAAACTAATCAATCAGCTGTCCCTAAGTCTCCTTCCATGTTCCTGTTTGGTCTTTGTAGAAAGATTCATACTCCTATTTATAATTTTTTATGTTAGGGTGGAGATCAGTACCTCAGTAACACTACCCTCACTGCTATGCAAACCTTTCAATAAAACAATTATTCTACATTTATCCTTGTCTAAATATAAGAGATGAAAGAGAAGCAAGCTAAAGGTAGCAGTATGGTCAGCAGAGATTCTTCTAACACTTTCCAGGTGAGTTTTCCTGAGTTTTGCTCCTCTGTTTTGTAAGAATGTTCCATTTCCCTACATGCATGAAATGTGTGAGATCCTAAACTCTTGTGTTATGTCTGGAGTACTCACTGTCTGCAATGTTGATGAGGAAGCTGCCTGAGGGGAAGTGGGTACCTAATTTTCCTATGTATTTGCATAATATTTTTTTTCTCTCATGTAAGGTAACCATGATATTTGCTTGCATTTGTAGCTTCCTTAAAAGTAAAATTTAATGGCTATGGGGAGAGTTGCACTTTAGACCCCCTTTTACCGTAACGCTCAAGTGCATCTCTCAGGTAACCAGCCACACTTCCTTCAGCCTTCTCAAGGGTAAAGCCCTTTGGGGACTTAATCTCCATTCTACAGCCTCACATTTGTAACTGTGCTGACTTGACAATCTCAGCATTATTTGCCCCTGGAGGAATTTGGAGGAGGAGAAAAGTATGAATCCAAATACGTTTTCTTCTACTCTATTACTGGTCATAGAAAGGTGTTAAACTCCCAAAAGGAAGGCAAGATTTTGAAAGTCCAACCAGAGAACAGCCATCCTAAACTCAAAAATTCTGCCAAAACAGATAAGAAGTTTTTAACCATTATCTAATGTTTTGTGTGTATATTTGGCTCCTTGCATGTCCATGGGACACTATATCAGTCCAAACATTTCCTAACGTTGCTATACACTGAATAGTCTTCATATATTAGACATGGTGGAGAAACCTTGGGTGAAATCCGTCATCATTAACATGTTTTGCAAAAGTAAATCAGCCATTATTGTCTGAAACAATTACAAATAAATCGCTTGTGAAATCTAAGAGATCATAAGGAACCTGCTGCTGTTCTTTCAGTGATAACTGAGAAATCTTCTCCATATTTTATAAACTGTTAATAGCTGGCCTTATTTATTTGAGCTTTGAACTTCTCCATTTTACATTCTGAAGAATTAAGAGATAGTCCCTCATCACTGCCACTGCCATTTCATCTAAATTGCAACCAGTGGATTTTTTTTTCCCTCTCTATTTTAGGAATTATAAACGGGTAAAAAGGAACAACATTTTTAAATGTACCCATCATAGGAAGGCATTAGGTGTAGTGTAGAAACATCCTTTTAAAAAAGTGAAGAAAATATTTTTTTTCCTTGATCTTTAGCCAACATCTTGACTAAAAACTCATGGAATTATGAGAAAATAAAATCAGATGTGAGAGTTGTTCTGACTGATCCGTGAAATACAGATTTCTGTAGAAGCAAATTTTCATAAATTCAGACTACTAAATTTGTCCCATTCCATGTAAAACTTTAAGTTGAAGTAGCAAAGTGAGAGCAGTCAGCAGCCGAAACCATGCAGTGCTTACCCAGCTAGCATAGACCAATATTGAGCATTGGCAGTGGAATTTTCTAGTATTCCTCCCAAAATATTGCCTTGATATCTTTCATAATTTAATTATAAACTTTTAATTTATATTTTACAGGAGTAGCATATGGTAATTTTATGTATGACATATAGTGACATATATTTTCATTAAGGAGGTCACTGATGGGCTGTAGCCTTGCCTTTTTGTGAGAAGTGATAATACTCAAGAAAAAGCTTGAAGTTTTATCTATATTTGTTGCCTGTTTAGTTTTGTACATAAATATTTGCTCTCTGTGGAAGGCTGAACAGTTTTAGTTTGACTTTTGTAGGGAGTGGAAGGGTTAAGTCACCGGTGTATGAGCTGGCTTAGTTCACGGACTTTCAGATCTGTGTGAACTCAAACTCCAAATGAGTCTTCAACAAATGTCAGTGAAATGGAGCAGTTTGTAGTGAACACTGTATCTCAAGATCATCATAAAACAAAAGCCTCTTACTGGTTATTTTAAAGACAATAGAACATTTGCCTGTACTCTAGGTCTTGGAAATAGGTATGCAGTATGCCTGCGAATTTCTGTCCTCTTGGGTACCATTAAACAGATGCCTGAAGAAGCCAGGTGAAGGGAGGAATCCAGAGATGCCACTTACATTGTTCTCATTATGATGAGATGTGAATAATTTAGGGCATAGGCAGTATGACTAAACATACAAAGTGTTCCTTTTTCTCTCACATTTTGGCCCAAGTGAGAAGCACATAGAACACGTTGATAGGCTTCTAGGAGCTGGTGTGACTGTACTTGTATTTATTTGTTTGTTGTCGTTTGGAAGGTTGTTTTGTAGGTATGATAAGCAAAGTCAAAGAAACCAGTCTTGCACCTGGAACAGCCCTTTTTACTGCTCTTTCATTCGAGCAGTAAAAGTCAGTTAGTCAAAGCTTCTATCAGGAAAATTTTAATCTCCTTATAGAGGCATCTTTTATGTCAGAAGTGTGTTATTGCCCACAGTCTTCATCTCAGAATTATAAGAAGTCTTTATGATGCCCTTAGCTCAGAGCATCCAGCACCTTAAAGAGGAGATGTATTTTAATGTTTTGTTGTGACTGAAGTTTACCAGAGAATGATGAATTCTTGAACGAATGTTCTGGGCAATTCTGGGATATCATAGGCAATTTGGTCCTGCAACTATGCAAGTTGCTGCAGCGAAGTCATTATCTGTGCTGGAATGAAATCTCTTCACAAACTGGAGATTGTGGAGCGTATCGCCCCTGCCTGCTGCTAACAGAGGTCATAGTGTCAATAAGGAATCCAAGATGTCTAAATACAGACCTATCAAAGACACCTACTTTTTACCACTCAAGACTCCACCATATCTACCATTTCTTAAAATATTTTTATCTGCCCCTCTGTGCCATTGTCCTCCTGGGGGCCAAAGTCTACTTTGGTGTTTGTGGTATTTCTTGTATTTGAGAGAATTCTGAATTTGCTGTGAAGTGCTAGATCACATTTCAACTATTTTTGCCTGGTTTTCTAAAGAAACTGGTTTATGCAGTTGCCGTCCTGTCAGGCTCACCCTGATAGCTTTTTACTTTTGGCCTCATTTCTCAGAGGAGAGGGTCTCATGGACAGTCTGATCAATCATTTGTGGGAATAAATAAAGTGCCCAGAGGAGAACAAGCCTACACAATACCCCCATTGCATAAAAGCATGAGCTCAACATGTGCCCATTTTTCTAAGCCTGTAAACAGAAAAGACAAAGCTGCAGCATGCATTTCCCTGGTATCCCATAGTTAATGGATGAGGAGGAAGCTGCAGGTACTTCAGTTGGTGCTTGACATTTATTTTAATACTCACAAATACACTGAATTGTCAGCAGTGGAAAAACTTGGCATTACAGATTACACAAAAAGCAGACCACCAAAGAGAACTTGTGTCTGGGCAACTCATCCTGAAGAGTGTATAGTAAATACTGAAACTAATCTGAGGCTGAAAAATACTCTGAGGAGTAGCCTGATCTGAAACACATCAAAGTCAAAGTGAATTTTAATTTCAGTAGCCATTGCATCAGATCTTTTGTAGCCAGGAAATGAGTTTCCCCTCCCACCCCACCACCACCCCACTTTTATTTTACTAGCTCTTAATTTCATTCTAAAGTTCTTTACTCTTTTTAGACGTGAAGGACCTAACATTTTTTTAAGTCTGAAACTAAAGGTATGGAGAAAAGGAACTTCCATTAAATACTTCCATGAAAATAGATTCCCACAGATAAAGAGTGCGGTGGCATTTTTCTGTTTGAATTTTGTTCACTACAACATTACTGAGGTGTTTTGAAAAGGTACTGCGGTGCAGTACCATTCTTGGCATGATGATTGTATGGGATTATTTTGGCCTTTTCTCTAAATTAGCTGTACAGTGCTGATGAAGAGCCAGTGTGGATCATTCATCCATCCATGCATTCGATGTGTCTGTGTCCAAGCTGACCTCCTTACTGATACGTCAATGGAAACCTCCTGCAGTCTCAGGATTAACATTTGGCAGCTGTCCCCTCTGTGTCCCAGCTGCCTCTGCTGTTGAGGACCACAAAGATTCACACAGAATAGAAATTATAGCAATTGGGGTTTTGTTTTAATTGTGGTGGAACATGGCTTAAGCTCTTTCCTTACTGAAAACCTAGGAGCAAATCAGTTTTCTTCCATGCTTCCTGAAAGTGAGATTGAAGACATGGAGCCTGCCTTCAAGGAGCACTTTGCCAGAGGTGGGATGACGTATGTTCATCTAACCAACAGTATCTGTGGTGCAGAGTGAGTAAAAAAGAATGACATGGTGATATGGGTGTGTCTGAGGGAAACAAGTAAGCAGGAATGAAGGAAACAGGAACTAGAGCATTCAAAGCCTCCATATTCATAATGACTTTCAGATTAATAGAATCATAGACTCATAGAAACATTTAGGTTGGAAAAGACCCTTAAGATCATTGAGTCCAACCGTAAACCTAACACTACCAAGTCCACCATGAAACCACGTCCCTAAGCACATTGACATGTCTTTTAAATACCTCCGGGGATGGTGACTCAGCCACTTCCCTGGGCAGCTTGTTCCAGTGCTTGATAGCCCTTTGGTGAAGAAATTTTTCCTGTTATCCAATCTAAACCTCCCCTAGTGCAACTTGAGGCCATTTCCTCTCATCCTATCACACTTGAGAAGAGACTGATGCCGGCGCTGCCTGGGGCGGCTGGCTCATGCCGCCGTCCCTTGCGGCAGAGCTGCTCTCCGCCACGTCCTCCTCGGCACCCGACACTGTGTCCTGCCAAGAGAGGTGTGCAAAACGCTGGAGCTTGTCTCTTGCTAGGACTAGAAAAGCCAAGGAAGCCCCAGAAGGCTGTGGGAGAGGGGAGGCAAGGGCATCCCAAAGGCTCTCCTTGTGGGCTGGAAAGCAGCAGCCACAGCCCTGGGGCAGGGCAGAGAGATCTGGGGCCAGGCTGGGATGTGCCCTTATTGCTGCACCCCCTTGGATGTGGGCTGCAGGGGGGCAGGGAGGGTGAGATGGAGAGCAGGATGGAAAGTCCCCATCTCCTCCACACCTCCCCAGTGCTCAAGCTGGGTCGGGCGAGATGCCTGTGGCAGGCTCTGGTGAGCTTTTGGGGGGCCCTGGGGGAAGAGCTGGCACACCCAAGACACCCAATCCCCCATGCTCTCCCCCGAACACCACCAGGTTAGCACAGGGCACCTGCAGGAGGTGGTCAGGGAAGACAGAGGAACTTGCTGGGAGTCTTCATGGCTGCCAATGTCCCTGGCACCTTCCTCACACCCACGGTCCCAGGACAGGTGCTGACAGGACCCGCAGCACAGTGCAGCAGGGCAGAGGGGAGAGGAGCGCTGGAAGGGACTGCCTTTGCACAGCACCCAGATCTGCTGCTCTCCCCCATGCCAAAGCTGGTAGAGCAAGACGAAGGTCCTGCTGGAGCCTGCACGCCTCATGTGTGCGCCCGCAGGAGCCCTGGACAAGGTGCCTGGGCACAGGGGCTGCAGCTGTTGAAAAGCAGCGAGGTCAGGGGCCGTCACAGCAATTCCCTGGTGACGTTACAGGGATGTCAGGGGCTGCCCCCTCGACAGCCACCCAGCCAGAAAGACTGACACCCCAAAGGGAAGAAGCCTGCTCCACAGGGTATTTCCCCTTGTTGGACTTCACTAAATTCCTCCCAGCCCAATTCTTCAGCCTTTCCAGGTCCCTTTGAATGGCATCACAGCCCGATGGTGTTTCAGCCATTACTTCCTATTTTGTATTATCTGTGAACTTGCTGAGGGTACACTCTCCCCATTGTCCACTCCTTAATGAAGATCTTAAACAGTATTGGCCCCAGTACTGACCCTGCGTTACAACACTATTAACTGGCCTCCAACTGGACCTTGTACTATTGATTACAATCCTCTGGCCCTGCATTATGTTACTGATATAATGCATTCTGTTTAAGGAAAGCTGTCTTTGTCTTCATCTGGTGCACTCAAAATTGTCATGTTGCATGGTATTTTATGCAGAATGAATGTTTGATAGTGGCTTACTGAGGACTGCCTTCTTCTGTCTCTTCAGTTACAGCTTTCTTCTGCAATTAATAAACAAAAGATATATCAGTAGATTAGTATGTGATCTTAAACCAGTAACCTTTGGTTGCAAACCACAAGAGTAATAAATAACATGCTGCACACAGCTCTATTTTGTAGGGCTGCAGTAACTCTGCAGCTTTGATGTCTCCCTTCTTTGGCAAGGTGGGAGAAGACCAGAAGATCTGCACAACATGTGGTTTGTCCTGACTGTGTCCTGTCTAGTTTGCTATACTGTGTGAGCCTTGTTCATTCGACTTGTGTGTTCCTCCCCTCGCCTTGCCCCATTCTTCACGTATTCAGAGAGCAGCACAGCTATTTCTCTGCTGTTTCTTGACCTGAGCACAAGAGACAGCAGATGACCTATGGTCCATTGATGGGCCATATCTGAACTAAGCAGTAGGCACACCACAGCTCTGCCTGCTGCAGAGCTGCCAGGGAAGGTGCCAGCTTGAAGCACCCTGTGCCAAAAGGCCCTACCTTAAGATGCCCATTCTTCAGTGGCAGCTTTGCACTACGGACCCTCCCTTCTTATATAGGACCATAAAGTCCTCTTCACCTGTGCTCATGTAACTTAGTTGCATGCTTTGGCTTTGGCCAGCTGCAAGCCAAGAGGTCTATTAACCCCTTTCACATACATCCTGAATTATTTTGTGCTGATTCCACAGACAGCTGCATGGCTTCCCTGAAATTGTGCCCTTTGTTTAAGTGTGAAGGGCACATTGGTTTTGCTGCTATATCCTGCACAGCAATAGAAACAGGAACTGAACTTCTGATCCTTTTGTCTGCTTCTAGCCAAGGTAATGGAAGGTGGGAAAAGAGAGCTGCAGTAACCTGAATAAAACACAGATAACAGTATTTTGTAGGTTAATGTTCATGGGTTTCATGTTCAGTATATATACATTTTACTTAGTATATATAGATTGGAAAAAAAGAATACAAGCTGTGCAGTGCTCTTGTAAATGCAAAGAAACAACTGTGTTTTTCCTTTGATATACTTGTAGTGTTGCCTAGTTAGCCTAAAATCTGCATAATACACTACAGATAACAGAGGCTGTCACCTATTTTGTATAGTTGAGAGTATTTGAATTTGAAGATTGTCGCAACTGAACTTAAAAGACAAGGAAATAAAAATTTTGGCAATTAAGTGAGATATTTCCTAAGGAAAAGTTTAATCTAACACATACAAGTAATACAAACATAAGCATGTACTGCTAGTTTTATTCAGCATTTCATGTGTTCTCTGAAAGTAATTTTTCAGATGATGAAGTCATTTTACAGATGCACAGACAATATTTGGTGGGATTTTTCTTTTCTTTCTAGACTGAAAGAAGATGTTGAACTGTTCCTAAATGGAGTTCCCTTCTTTTTATGCCCCATAAACTGCAGATGTAACAGTCTGTGGCCAGTCCTGATTAAACAGTGATTGGATTGGGGAAGCATTTGGAGAAGAAAGTGTATGAAAAACTCGTAATGTTGCAGGAAACAATTAATGGCTTGACTGGTGAACTTGCAATTACGTAAGTAATTGTAGTTGTGGACCACTTCATCTGAAAAAAAGAACTTGCAAATACTCTTGCAAGAATACAGATCTCATTGGTGTCAATATATTCACTTCCTATCCACTTAAATATTATCAGCATGTAGCTGGGGTATTCTTCCCAGTATCCATTAGGTAGTCATTTAATGTCACTAATACAAATAATAAACCAAATTCAGCTTTTGCATTCTGATGCCTCCTCTTCAATAACTTGAAAGAAACAAAAGTAATTCCAGCACAATACTTAGCTGTCCAGGCAGTGTAAATCTGCCATGGGGTTTAATGAAAATAAATTTCTCTGCTGGCAATCTAGGTTAGAGGCTGGGATAACTCAGGGAAGACAGGGCACAAGAAGAACAGTATTCTTGTAGCTAGAGTTCTATACAGTCCTTGTGCATATTTTTAAAATATATCATATATTAATATATATAATAATATAATCTCATATATATGATATATTAAATAATATAAGATATTTTTATTGTTATATTAAGAATGAAAGCATTTCAGGCGTTTATGTTACATTCACTATTATTCTTCAGAGATGCTGAACTTGATTCTCTTCTGTGGGTTTGTTGGTAGCGTGCCTTCGTATTATTTCAATATAAGGTGTTTGAAATGAAAATTGTTCAAAAAGACACTATCACTTTTTTTCCCCCATTAAAAAAACATTTGGTAAATCTCTATGGAGAGGAATGTTAACTATTTTAGTATAGGACTTTTGTCCATACTCAGCCCACATACTGGCATAAGCTACTCTTATAAGCAAAATTATAATGGCACAAAACTGGAATGAAAAACTGTTCTCACTGAATCTTTCTTACCTAGTTATTTCCTTTTATTGGGAAACACCTCAAGGCCAGTACGAAAGGATGGATAGAGATTCAGGCAAGTGAAAATGGCAGGACCTCTATATGGCTAGGCAAAGGAGCAGAGAGGGAAAGAGTTAAAGGAAACTTGTGCAGTTATAGGAAACATGTATTGCTATATAACAGGGAGAATCTTTCTACTGGAATTTAGAAAGACAACTTCCAAGAAGGTACAAAAAAAATGTGATCTTCATCCGTCCTGGTTTTGGCTGGGATAGAGTTAACTTTCTTCCTAGTAGCTGGTATAGTGCCCCATTTTGGGTTCAGTATGAGAAGAATGTTGATAACAGTGATGTTTTCAGCTGTTGCTAAGTAAGTCAAGGATTTTTCAGCTTGTCATGTCCAGCCAGCAAGAAGGCTGGAGGGGCACAAGAAGTTGGGAGGGGACGCAGCCAGGGCAGCTGACCCAAACTGTCCAAAGGGGTATTCCATACCATGTGACATCATGTCCAGTATATAAATTGGGTGGAATTGGCCTGGGGGCGATCACCGCTCAGGGACTAACTGGGTGTTGGTTGGCAGGTGGTGAGCAATTGCCTCACTTGTTTTGTATATTCCAATTCTTTTATAATTATTATTGTAATTTTATTATTGTTATTATTATCATTATTAGTTTCTTCTTTTCTGTTCTATTAAACTGTTCTTATCCCAACCCACAAGTGTTACCTTTTTTTCCCTGATTCTCTCCCCCATCCCAGTGGGGGGTGGGGGTGGTGAGTGAGTGAGAGACCGTGTGGTGCTTAGATGCCAGCTGGGGTTAAACCACGACATCATCCCAAAATCTTTTTAAAAATGTATTACTGACATACCACATCAACTGCCGTGTTACTGGCTTATCCTCTTTTTTTCAACTGATACTCATGTCTCTGTTTTTCAGATACAGAATACTAAGTTTGCTACTTGGAAGAGAAAAAACATGGCTTCCAACATGGCAAACCCTGCTAACCATTTGCCATACTTCTTTGGCAATATTACACGTGAAGAAGCTGAGCAGTATCTGATGCAAGGAGGAGTGAGTGATGGACTATACTTGCTCCGCCAAAGCCGGAATTACCTGGGGGGCTTTGCCTTATCCTTGGCCCACGGAAGGAAGGTTCATCATTATACAATTGAGAGGGAGCTGAGTGGCTCATATGCTATTGCAGGAGGCAAGTCACATGCCAGTCCTGCTGAACTCATTAACTATCACTCAGAGGAAACGGATGGCCTTATCTGTCTACTGAGAAAACCCTTCAACCGACCACCAGGTGTTGAACCCAAAACAGGACCCTTTGAAGATTTAAAAGAGAACCTCATCAGAGAGTATGTCAAACAAACTTGGAATTTGCAGGTAAATCCAGGCTGATTTTGCCATAAGGTTGTCTTTGTGTTAGGAGAAAAAGAGATTGCAGTGTTTGTTTCCAGCTGTTGCTGCTGCTATGTAGTGTTTTTTCATAATGGAATCATAGCTGTTTAAGTTTTGAACAGTGGGGTGGTTTTTTTTCCCCATCAATACATGCAGTACCTTGGCCATAAGTGTAGTTTTCCTGAAATTTTACAAAACTTAGGACTTTTATGATGTCTTGGGCAAGCATAGCCTTATCTACCACTGCACTAACCTGTGTTACCAGATTTCCACATGCACCAAAAATTAATAGTGGTAAGGAACAAGATATAGAAATGGTTTGTTTGATTGCTTTAGATTCTGAATTTTTATGGACTGATGTGCAGGCAGGCATTGCAACATCATGACTTGTTTTTACATCCTGCCCTCTTAGCTGGCCTTGTTTCCGTTATGCTTATTTAGATCATGTCCAAAACAGAAGTTGGTTTCTTAACTGCAGAGCACTGCCTATATGTCTTCGGTACTGCATGTGTCAAGCAGGAATGTTCCATGCTGAGGAAGAGAGGCTGGATTTTTTCCTTAGAATGACTGTGAAGAAGCCAGTCTTAACATGGAAACACTAGTGTAGGAGGCTGCAACAGGAATATTATTTCACCTTGGGATGCCATGAGTTACCATTATGAACTCATGGAGTTACATTAGATTTTTCATCTCTTTTGGTACTAGCAAGTAACCCTGTGTGTTCTGCTCTGTAAAATATGGGGAGCAATGCCCAACTGGAAAAGCCTAAAACTTATACTACATTTACTACAAGCACTGAGGCTTACAGTTTTTTCTGATGAATCTGAGCCCAATCTAGAAGGAAGTTGACGAACTCAAGTTGAAAACTGATCAAACTAGGGAGTTTTGCCCTTAGATTCTGGGCAAAATTTAGAAGTGATAGGTTGTAGATGGGTTTAGAAGTGTCTAGGTTATACCTAAAATATTAACGTAGTTCACTCTCAAATTGGGACTGTCCTGTCTAGTTTGGGGTAATTTGCATTGATGTCTTTAACATAGACATGCTGCAACAATGCAAAGCGTGTTCAGTTTATTTCAGTAAACTGCCATAGGATATGTAATATGGAGGTATGTTATGACATCTCAGAGTGACACTAAGTATATTTAGCTATGTCTCATTAGCATAAAAATATGATGTAATTTTCAGTTGAAATACTGATACACTAAGGGCTTAATTTACTGGTTATTTTTCCTTCAGTTTCTCAGAGGTAAAGGACAAATCCCAGCTTTGTGATGTTTAGATTACTATACATTAGTTTCTGGTTTATCTTTATCGCAACCAGATCTTTCCTTCACATACAACAAATACGTGCAGATTTTGGATGTCCCAAAAGCAATCTTATACTGGGAGTCTACCTGTCATGTTTTTATTGCAGAAGACAGTTTGACTGTCGCACTGTGTTTTTACCACTCTCCAGGGGCATGCTCTTGAACAAGCTATCATTAGTCAAAAGCCTCAGCTGGAGAAGTTGATCGCCACTACAGCCCATGAGAAGATGCCGTGGTTCCACGGGAGGATCTCTCGGGAAGAGTCAGAACACCGTATCCTCATTGGGTCAAGAAACAACGGAAAATTTCTGTGAGTGCTTTTTTCTGTGGTATTGCCGTTTGGCACCAGTGTTACTATACAGTTCCCTTGAATGAATCTCAAATGAGAGTATGCCCTAAAAGGTGGCTCATTCGCAGTGAGAGAGCCCAGCCCAGCATGATACACGACATAATCATTCCTGTACTAAGCAAATGTCTCCAAGATTAAGTTTCCACTTAACTAAAGATGGGAAGCTATAGCAAAAGTGTGGATTGTTGTTTTTTAATCAAGTGCTAGGTTTAATTCTAAAGGGAGCATCAGAGAAACTCAATACCAAGAAAAATCCATTGAACTTTGTTTTATAACTGATCAGCAGTACTAAGTCATTGTGGTAGGTTAACCTTGGCCCACCAAGCTGCTGTCACACTCCCCCTCCTCAAAAGAACATGGGGAGAAAACAGGATGGAAAAGCTCATGGATCAAGAGGAAGACAGGGAGATCATGTACCATGAACTCTCATGGGCAAAACAAACTGGGGAAAAGTAGTTTAATTTATTGTCAATTAAAATTGAGTTGGACAGTAAGAAACAAAGACAAAAACATAAAAAACCACCTTCCTCTCATACACACACAGCCCCAGTTTTCACAGGCTCAACTTCACTCCTTCACACCTGACTCCTCTCCCTACCAAGCAGCGCAGGGGAGGATGGATGGCGGATGGAGGCTGCAGTGAGTCCCTAACAGCTTCTCTCTCCCACTCCTTCCTCCTCGCTCTGTTCCCTGCTGCAACGTGGGGTCTCCACAGAAATATCCTTCAGGAATATACACCTGCTCAGAGGGCTGCAGTGTGGACACCTGCTCCACCATGGTGTCTCCCACGGGCTGCAGGGGACTCTCTGCTCCGGTGCCTGGAGCACCTCCTCCCTGCCTCCTTCTCTGCCCTCGGTGTTTGCACTGCTGCTTCTGGTTTGTGGGGTTTTTTTGATCTCCACCGCCACCTCCCAGGTGTTTTTCTGCCCTTTCTTAAGGATGTTTTCACAGAGGCGGAGGTACCACATACATGGCTGAGGGGCTTGGCGGTGCCCTGCAGGGCTGTCCACACTGGGGGCAGCTGGACCAGCCCAGGGCATTCCCCACAGAGACCCTGCAGCCCTGCTGCCAAAGCCTGGCCACCTGCACCCCATACACTGACTTACCAAAGTGGTAAAAATACAGACAATCTGCCTATGTTAACAACTGTTGGGATCCATAACTGTTGGGTCAATTTTCCCGGGGGCAGTGGTGGTGCTTTGTTTTGCAGTTAAGGAACAGAAGGAATTGCTTTTACCTTGGTAATGGCATTTTGTCTCTCCTCCTGTCTGCGTTTACTCGACCTCATGATCTTTTGTTTTCTGAGTGGTAATGTGTCATTTAGGATAGTGACTAACAGCCATCATCTCCTGAGGGTTACAGCCAGTCAAAATCTTCTAACAAAAAAGTTTTTCTTTTTGAAAATCCTCATTTGAAAAAAAATCAATGTTTTCACTGAGCCATTTTTCACCCCCACCCCCAGAGTATTTATATAATGATAGAAATTGAAGCTTAAAGGTCATGTCCAAGGAAGGATCACTTAGAGCTGTATAATTCCTGAGAAAAATTTCATCACCTACCTATGTAGTCTCCTTCAGCACTCAACTATCTTTGACTTTTTTAAAGCTAGTCAAAGTAAAACCCCAGGAGCGTGTGCAGGATGGATATGCTTCTTCAGTACCAACTCTTTCGCTTTACTGACTTGCCGTAATTGTGCCATACTAATCACTATGTAGATGCAACCTTCATATGTTTCCATGTTTCAATCTTAATTGTCAGGAACCGGTAACTCCTCTAAATCTTTCTTTCCGGTACAGTTAATACCTGTCAGGTCCTACCTATGAATACTTTTGAGTGTACTGACATCTCATTTCTTGAAATCTCTTTCCTTCTCTCAGTCCTTGAATTTTTTCTGGTTCACGGTCACCCTCACCCACATCACCATGTGTCTTCACATTTTGAGCCTCATACTCCCTGTTTCTTGGGATCACACCTGGACAGTCATTTACCTGGTTGCTTTTGTTGCCATTTGTAACAAAAATGTTATAAATTTGTTACAGATTTTGTTACATTTGTAACAAAACATTGTTACAAAAGTTTGTGGAGCTAAAGATTCCCCTTAATGACAGATTCATCTTTTCTGAATGCTTCTTCCTATAGCACAGGGGAAGTTTCATCAATTTGATGAACATAGTCACTGTTGTAGATTACCAGCACAGCATTACCATACCACCTCTCCATTTCATTGCCCTGTGAATTTGCTAGTTTCTTTTCCTGCTTTTTAGACATAGGGGCAGGTGGATGTGTAATCTGAAACAAAGCAGCAATCTTTTCTTTTAATGACCTGTTTTTTGTAAAAAATTATTACTTTCTGTATTAACATTTTACCAAATCGATGTTACATCAGCTGAGTCATGATGTTGATCGTGTATTAAAACTTGCAGTTTTCCAGTTTACCTCTTGCACACATTAGTTTCTATGTGGTCAAAGTGCTTCTCTTTGGAGAAAAAAAGAAAGCTAATTTTTCTTCAAAGAAATGGATCCCTTACCTAACATTTCTTAACAACAGGGATGGGCTTTGGAGTGAGGGAGTGTAAGTTTTTAGTAGACTTGACATTTTCAGTCTCTATTGTAGACCCTGGTCTCTTTTTAATCTTCTGTAAGCATTTCTACAGCTTTGAGTAGAAATACTTCCTCAGCATTTTCCTGTTTCCCTTAGAGATGGCCTAGGAGGCATTTCTGGTGCTGTTTGCAGTGACATGCTTGATGAGCTGTGGAAGGAGCAGTCAGACCTTCTCCTGTGGGACTGGTTATGTCAGTGAGTGCATATCTTATATAGTTCTGCTGGAACTCAGATGGCTGCTTTCACGTCAGGTAGATAAACGCATAGAGGGGAAAATGCTAAATTTAAGGCTCTGTTTAAACCATGAGAAGTGTCACTGGAGCTTAAATAATATGAAAATGAGTATGTTGAGCTTAGGTCCCTCTTATTGAGGACAACACTCTTTACTTCTGCATCTGTAGGATGCTTTCCGATGCATTAGTTGTTCTTGAATGGACTGCCTATCTGGCAGGTTTAGAGCTCAGTAGCCACTTAGCTGCCTTTTGCTCTTACGCTCCCAGGGAAGAAACAGAATGAGATCTTCATCTGCCCCATAATTCAGCAGCCAGAGCAGCAAGAGAAATAATGTTGTTAATTTCTATCAGAAATCGGTTATTTTTGCTTCCACAGCTCTTCTAGCTCTCAGATCGGTAGACCTAGCGGCTCATAGCAAATAGCAAAAGACCTGTCTAATTCAGAGAGGTTTTCTATTTCCCGCAGTGGTTTGCCTAACGTAGGCTTGCTCAGCAGGCGTTGAGAAATAAACCACTTGTGTTAGCTAACTGAAACAGCAGCAGCAAAATTATTGAGTGCTAAAGAGGTGCATTGTTATACACAGGCATCACATACTTTTTCCTTATCCAGCAGCAGCACATGTCAGAATCTTCTGTACACCTGTGGACTGAAGACTGAATTTGTGCTCGTGAATGTAGCAGCTCAGGGACTGTTTTTCTGACATTGGTCGAGATACTCGAGCCTGGTAGCTGACTGAAAGGTAAAACTTTGAAACATTCAATGCCTAAGAGAAGTTTGCTCGTTGAGGTAGGAATTGGAGCCTGGGAACATAGAGGGAAGCTAGATTTTCAATGAGATGAGGTACTCCGAGGCTATTCGCCAAGTCTACAGGCAGGTGCTGGTATGTGACAAAAATAATCTTGTTTGTTATGGAAAAACCAATAAATTTTAGAAGGCTAGAATATTTCTGTATATTCTTCTACAAGGGTCTCTAAAACTTCATTACACCAGAAATGTGCTGACTGACCTAACTACCTTGAAACAAAATCAAGTGCAGTGGTCTCTGTGAGAACACATGTAATACCTAGATTTCTTCAGTGCTGCTTTGCAGCACTACAAGATTATCAAATCTAGATTTTTTTAATATATAATAAATATGGAAATAGTTGCAAAGCTTCCTGACTGCAGTTCAAAATGTCATGAATAGCATCATAAATCTAACACTGCAATTCATCCAAGCTGCTGAAAAAGTTCTGAGCTAACTGTGGGTGTTTTACCATGGAATTTTCAAAGATCTTTTTCAAGTTTTTGTCATGACTGAAAAGTCAGTAAAATGAGTACATATGTAGGTGCTATAGAGTTTGTTTTCAAAGCCAAATATAGAAACAATCTCATGAAATGACATGAAATAGAAAACAGTGCCCACCTGTTCCAGGAAGAACATTCATGAAAGATTGCCACTCCAGCCACAAATTTGGAGAAAAAACTATAAAACGATAGCAGTGGAATAGAAGGAAAATATCATATCTCTAAAATGACCTGAAGAGCAACTGAAAATAGAGAACTTCAATTCTCAAGCCCCTGTTAGCTTCATTAACAGTACTTTGCGTGCTGCTTAGCATGCTGGTTCTTACTGGACTTCTGTTTTTTCATTAGACTTTGCCTGGTAGAGGGCATAATTGTACAATATGGTGATCAATATTGTATAGATGATCATAGATAATACTGTTAATATTATTGACACTGTTATTAATATTGTGACAACATTTATATTAATAATATATAATAGTATTATTGAGAATATTGTAAATATAATCTTTACAAGTGCATGCATATGTGGACCAGTTGAAAAATAAATTAAAAATTTGCTAACAGTGACAGACCAGCAATATAAGAAATGTTAATTTTCTCTGCAGTTTCACATAGGAAACAACTCTGGTAAGTATGTGGTAGCTCTTGGCATATCTTGGTTTGTCATCGGTAGTGACCACTTCAGTTATATGAACATGTGATCTTGCATATGTGTTAAGAACCAGCAATTCTGAAGCTGAAGGGACATAAGTAATATTCAGAAATACTGTTAAACTTAAAGATTCAACATTAAGGAAATTGTGAGTGAAGGCATTGCATAATTAGCAGTTTAGTCTCTATAAACCTTTTATATGGGTTCATTGCCATATGTAGTTCACATAAAATGTGAATAGTTGTTAAAAGGAAAGTAAAAAATAATTTTAGTATCATAAGAATGTTTTCAATACGCAGTGAGATATACTAAAGAGGACAAAACTAGTTTAGACTATTAAAATGACTCACAGCACTACTCATCATGGCATCTCATGACATCTAGAGACTAAACTGTCTCTTGTATGTCACAATAGTTAGCACTAGTAACACCATTTCAAAATAACAAGTTTTGAAGTGCAGTTGTCTGTAAGAGTTTTCTTGTCTTTTGTCTGACCAAAAATTTGTGTTTCTGATACATGTGGCAGTCTATATGTACATTAATCTTATTGTCTTCCTCTAGAAATTTACCACTACTGCAGTGCATACTGAGCTAGGTGATTTATCTGACCTTGTAGAGTAGTCTTTAAATAAATCTATCAATATTATGTTTGCATCCATAAATGGAACTGGACATTGTTGACATCAGACAAGGTGAAAAGAATCCTACTAAACATGACATTAATTCAGGGATATTAATTAATGATCAAGTTCCTCTTAAAAGTGCCAAGAAGTTGCTAGGCTTAGATGACCATAAAAATTTTCAAAGGTAAATGATAAAATACAGACAGTGAACCATGTTTGTGGAGGTGCTGTATTCCCCTCCACAGCAGCCTAGACGATGCCCACAGCTCTTTGGAAGAGCTGTTTATTGATCTTCAGTTAGGTGCATCGTTAGGTGCCACCTGCAGACCACCGCAGCAGGGCTGTGGCTTCTCAAGGCTAGCTCTACGCTGTGTGCCTCGGCAGCAGAGTGGGTCAGAGGTGTGAAGAAAAGATGCGATCCCTGGCTGAGACAGCTGTACTAAGAATGTCCCCTGTTGCAGGTGCAGTTGTACAGTGAAGCTATTTGTTAGGGTTTTGGTGGAGTGTAGTGTGTCTTGCTGGGAGGGCAATGCTAGCAGAACAGACTACAGTGATGTAATCCTTCTTGCAAAGGTGTTTCATTACTGTGCAGCAGCGCACCACAATAGACTTATCAGGAGATGAAGTTTTAGGTTCCATTGTAGATAACAATAGTGTATGGCTGAGCTAGCTCCTAAGTTCTGTTGTGTGCTGACGTTTCTGAAGCAGCTTTGAATATGTTACTAAACAGCGGAGAAGAAATGATGTAAATGAAGACTGCAGCAAATCCATTTTTTCCTTTGTATGATCCTTTTACAGATGGCACCAAGTTCATTCCTTATTCCCTTCAGACTTCGAACGTGTGCAGTGTGCTGCAGATATTTGAAGTGATAATGAATAGCCTCGTTGTTAATAACATTACAAGAGAGACGGTGATAAGGGCAGACAAGCAGGGAATGGCTGGAGCTTGATCAGCAGTGGGGAATGTCAGTATCTCTGGCAGCAAGGAAGCTGAGAAGGCAAAGCAAGGCCAAGAACAAACTTTAACAGGCCCTTGGATTCAGGAGTAAGAATACTTTTACACCACTCCTAAAGCAAGCTTTTTGCTAGTTTATTTCCTTCATTATTCTCCACTGTAGAATGCTGTGACTTCTTTTTTTTCTACACAGTCAATGAGGCATGTTGTAATAGCTATTTATTTTTTTTACCCTCAGGGATTTTTTCCTTTAAAAAGAAAGGTATCATCTGGCTTTTTCACTTGGAAGGAGAAAAAATCGTTCTTTTTGCTTCCAAGCAAAAGTAGAGACTCTACCAAAGTACAGAATGGATAGCTATTTACACAGTCTGTAATGATACTGCAAATAGTTATTGGTTGCTATTTGGGTTACATTCACAAAAACATAAAAAACACTCAAATATAGATTGCATGAAAATTAAAATCAATAACCAAACCTTCTTTGCATTGCATCACGTAACAATTTGAGCTTCTCAGTTCCTTCTAAAATTGCTGTTTTAAAAGGTATATCATAGAAAATCTAGATACCTTGGTGCTTCTCTAATATATCTATGAATTCAAATTTGCTGTCAGCGAAGTTGTTCATTTTTCTGATTAATCTCAGTGGACGAATGGACAATATTGTTTATTTACAGATGTTTATTATCTTTATGTCTGTCTTCTGTAGATCTGTAATTCTCTGCAATGACATGAAATGGAAGACCAGGTGATATTTCACTGCTGGCTTCCTTCCTTGTCAAAATGCTTTTTTAAAAAAATATAGCCTTTTAAAATTAAGGGGTTTTTGTTATCAGTTTGTATTGAAGAACAGTAAATATTGTGTGTAATTTCAGAGCACATTAAAGCAGATAATGCATCTGGAATTTTGGATTTTTTTCTCAACCTTCTGAAAATTGTTACTTTTCATAGAAGTGAAGTTCCATGTATGAAGAGAGCCCCCAAATCTGATGTGGTGACCCTCAGTAGTACAGCCAGCACCATCAAGATGTGGAAACCTTGATTTCTGTTTGAAGATTTTTCAGTTTATAACCTTTCAGTTTGAGCAGCCTTTTTCTTTGATTCCATTTTTTCCAGTAACTGTAAGGTACTGGATACTGTGTACCCAGCTGGAGTTCTGGAGGTGTAGCTTAACCTAGACAGCCATTATCACAGTCTACAAAGCCAAAATGGAATTGTGATACATGGCCTGTGAAGATCCTTGTCAGCAGACTAAGTAAAAAGTTTTTTGTTTGGACTGTGATGGCAAGTTCTGTGAGAGCACCTTTTGGACCAGTAAGGGATCTGGTTGCCAAAACTAAGACTTAAGCCGTCATTTGACTGTTGCTTCAATGGTCTTGATACTTCTGCTCTTCAGACATGTTTTGGAAGATAGCAGTACCTCCTGTTGTATTTTGTGGGGATCCAAATTGTGCTGGAGTTGACTGGCTGCAGTTTAAAAAAACACTTGGACCATAACCCCAAGAGAACGAGGCTCCCTCTGGACCCTGGTCAATCATAAGTGTTAGAATGGAGAGTTTTTACACATGCAGTGACAGAGCTGTCTGATGGAAGTTGCCATGACTGTGAACTGCAGAGTCTTCAGAGTTATGTAGCTGTTGTGGGGAGGAAGGAAATGCTCAGAAATGCAACTCTAACCTTATAAACCTGAACTCTGCCTAAATCCTGCTGGGTACTGATAGGGCTGTTTAGATCTGTGCCATGGTCCTTAGAAATCAAGGCTTTTCTCCCATTGATGCCTGTGCTCTCACAAAATGTTTACGATGCCTCTTGTGATAGTAACGACTTGCAAATGAGAATCAGTTTCAGTAGAGCTAATTGTATTGGAGCCACCATTTCCTCATGTGAAACATGAAGGACATTTGTTACTGGGAAACAATCCATTGCGTTTTTATAATCTTACTTGTGCTGTATTCTGAACATAAGTCTGAACGCAATGAAATGCCATTCATTTGTGTTTTAGAAACAATGCCCTCTATTCTGAGAATATTTTTCCAAGCCTTATTTGCTAAAAGCAAGTCAGAGGAAGACAAAGTAAAAGTCATTCTTCATTTTAGCAGAACCTGTTGGTCTCCACTGGTCAGTCAGCACAGGAAATCAGCATGCTGAGAAAATACCTCCATGTCATGAAAAACCGCAATGTGTTTCAAGTTGCTTTACAGACACTAAGCAAGTTGCTTTGGTTTCAGAAAAAAACCTGACCCTACTTCCCTTTTCCTTTAGCCAGTGTCCTGTTCACATCTTCGGCAACAAGAATCACTTTGCTTGAAAAAATAGTTGTATGAATAGTTCAGATATAACACAGTTTTAGTTCAGCCTTGAGTGAATCAGCTGAGGAGCAGAATTTAATGCTTGTCTCTGCAATCTTCTGAGATGTGATAGCAAGTACTAGTGTTGCACCAGCAAAGCTTCCCAACACCTTAGTGAGCATATCCTGCTATATTTCTTTTCAAGGCTTTTGAAAAATTCAAGGCAGAGTGAGTAGATTTCTGCACACACTGGAACAAGAAATGTTTCAGTGTTGCTGAATCTGGATTTTTCTTAAGAAAAACCCATTATTCCAGAAAATTTTAATCTAGCTCTATTGCTATCTCACTGTCAGCAGCAAGTGAATACAGGCAACTCAAACTAAAAGAAAAAGCCTACTTTCTAAACTCAGAAATGCTATGCTAATCATGATGGAGCTAGTAGAAAATTCCTATCTACTCTGGGTCAAGTCACCAGAAGGCACTGGTCTCAGTGTGAGCTAGCCTTGAGTATACATAAAACAATTCGGCAACACTTTACAGGCATCTCAGGTGTTGCTTGCAGATCTCCTGGAAGACGGAGTTCATCCTGGCTACCTGTGAATTTTAGACAATGTTTTTATATTACATTCCATGATCTCTCCCTGGTGAAGTTTAGAGCAGATATATACCCCAATACTATGTGAAATCTCATGTGACTTTTATGTGAAATCTGCAACAAAGCATTAATGTCTTTACAGAAATTATAAGAATTGATGATTACAGAAATGTATCATTTACTTTAAATTCCCAGCCAAACAACAAGCTGTGGCAGTGCACAAAGATTTTCCCTTTATTTGTATTTCAGATTATATTCTTTTAGTATTTTATCTTCTGCCCTTACTGTCAACTCTTTATTTCAAAATAAAAGAAATGAGAGAAATCTTGCTTTAATGAAGGCACTTATCTGTTGTTTTTAATTTTAGATCAGCGGTACAGGAGATTGAAGTGTAGCTGCTTGTATATGCTAGATCCTGGCCTGAGACTTCCATGGGCTTTGTAGGCCTGCAGTGTACAAGCCTTTAAATGCTTCTTTGCTGAGAGAGTGCTTTGTGCACTGCACAGTGTTAGGTAGCTGCCTAGCAAAGAGCTCCACATTGTGGATTTTCTGTTGTCATCTGTTGCCTTTTAGGGGGAAAAAAAAAAGAAACTTTAGGGAATTCTGTCTGAAAACAGATGACACTAAGAGATAAATAAAAGGCTTAACAAAACGTCTTCAGAAGTTGCGGTGCTGATTTTACTTTGGTTTGAATTCAAAAGCTTACAGGAAAGCATGATTTTAAAAAGAATTTCAACACAGATGCTCATTCCTAGTGAAGCGTAACCCTGAAAATCTCTCTTACTCCTACAGTATCCGAGAAAGGGACAGCAATGGTTCCTATGCCCTGTGTCTGCTGAACGATGGAAAAGTACTGCATTACCGAATTGACAGAGATAAGACAGGAAAGCTCTCCATACCGGATGGAAAAAGATTTGACACCCTCTGGCAGGTCTGTTATATTTGAATCACTTGGATGTCTGTCATCATGTTTCCATAAAGCTAAGTCAGCTTGTTTTACTTTGCTGTGCAACAACAGTCTTTAGCTAAACAGCAACATGTTTTGGCAGGTTATTTGTCATATGTTTCCAACTTTATGTGGTTTCTATACATGAAGATAATATATGTTAATATAGAAAGCTATATAAGTGTAGAGAATTTAATCATTTTTAAATGTGATGTTGCAGCTTGGCCGAGTTCAAAATTGCTGTAATTATTATTCAGTTAGCTGAACATTCTCTAGAATGGAAGACTGTTTTCATTTGCAAGTGACCGTATTCAATAATAGCTATGCTAGGTATAGTCTTTTGTTAATGTTTTTTATGACGGCAATAAACAGAATTCTAGGAAGCGTAAGGGGGATGGTTTAGGATGCTGTACACATCCTGCATTCTTTAGCTTTGAAATTCTCTACCTTCAAGGCTGAAAAAGCATAATTTGCTGAGGGTTACCACCAAAATACGCCTGGAGCCTGGTAAAGATTAAGCAATTAAGGAATGCATAGCTGACTGTGCCATAGTCGGTAATAAAAGTGAATACTGGAGAAATGACTGCATAAATTGAAAATGCTAAGGGAATTGACACCCCTGCAGAAATCTCTTATGTCCTCTTGCTTAAAATTCTATTAAAACAAGTAAAGTGAGTCACAAATCTAAAATATGAGTCTTTACTTGCATATATTAATTCTTAGCCTTTCCTGTAAATGTCCTGCATATTTCTTTCCTGGAGTCACTTGAAATTTAAAAGCAGCTATGCTGTCTTACAAGTTTTTTGAATATGTCTGCAACTGTTTCACTCGCAGTCCGCCTCCTTTCTACCCAAATGCACCAAAGGCAGAATAGCAGTAATGAACCTGCAATAAAATGGCATGGAGAGAGCAGTCCAGGAACACAAATGGCCACAACTATTGGTGCTATACATTTATTAACTGCTTACATCCCATTGTGACTTTGAGGTCCAAAGAAGGCATTGTGTATTAGGACAATTCCTGCACTGTAGTTAAACCCATTTTGAAAAAAAAAATCAATTAAAAAAAGAGGGTGGGAACTCAGAGGTATAAAAAGAAGTGATTTGCTCAGGGTTACAAAACCGGTTAGTAGCAGAACTGGTGGGGAATGCTGAGTCTTAAAAATCCAGTTCCTGGATCAGGTTCCGGATTCATTCACAAGATTACTTCAGAAACATGCATCCCTGCTAAAAAGAAGTAAAGATGAGATGACAACATGTGCAGTAAAGATGTGCTGTATGCTGGTTCATTTGCTGTAATATATACCAATTATTGTAAATATGCACACAATTTTAAGGAGACAATATATTTAATTATACCTCCCTTACCTTTTCATATCTTTTTCTCTCCTTCTCTCTTTTTTTTTTTTTTCCCTATCATTCTGGTAGCTAGTTGAGCATTATTCATACAAGCCAGATGGATTATTAAGGGTTCTTACCATTCCCTGTCCACAGCTTGGCTCAGAAAATGGTGAGTTATTCCTACTGTTTTGAAACGTATAGTCATGCTGATGACGATAAAGATCTGTGCATTTTTTCCACTTGCCATGGCATGTAGGTGGGTGCAGGTTATGGTAGATTACAGTTGGATTAAAAAAATTTAACTGTTAAATTTCCAACTTTTCAAATGAGTTAAGATCTGCCAGACCATGCAGGATGGAGGCAGATCCTGTAGCTTAAAGGAGGCTACCAACTCCAATTATTGCTGGCTCTAAATTAATGTCAGATCCAAAATGTGCTTTGCTGCTCGACGTGGCAGTGTGTGTTAGCTGGCCCACACGCACTACCAAGGTGGTCATCCCAGCACTCTTCCAACAGTCCTTACTCCAAGCCGAGGGCAGCACATCGGCAGCGCTGCTATAGGCATTCAGGTTGAGTGCAGATGTGTGCCCAACAGGTGAGTTGCTGGTAGATGAGGAGTTACTTCCCATGTTGTGGAGTGCAGGGCAGAACAAGGGGTTGGCTGCACCTGATGCTGAAAATGAATGTCAGAGAAACATTCCTTGATAACTTGGGGGAAGGGAGGGGAAGGGATAGGGTGAAGTGTCCTGAGGTCCAGTATGCTCTTTGGCCTGTTTCTTCTTTAATGTCATGTTAAATACTGATGAGACTTTGTCCTCCCTCTTGCCCTGACTGCCAGGGGAAAAAAAAGATGCTTCTGCCTGATCCTTGTCTAACTTGTACTATTCCAGAAGTGGTGTTTTCTCCCTAAGGCCTTCTTCTGTCATTCTGACTGGATACCAGTGCTATGGTGAGAGGATATGCCCGTACTTTTTCCACTCCTTTGAATCATTTAGGCACTGCACATACTTTTGTCTCTGTGGCAGCAAGAGCCAGAGTCTGCTGCATATTAGAGACAAAAGCAAAGAAGATGGGCCAGGAGAAACACTGTGATGTGATTTAAAAACTGGAAAGTTGGTCCCCTATCCAAAATCTTGTGTTCTTACAGTACATTTCTCACCTTGCTCAGTATCCTTTTACATTTGACTCTTTTACAGATAATGTTGTTTTTAACATGCGTTCTCCTCTTCCTGGAACCCCTTCTAAGGTAAGAGTAGGTGGTGATACAGCAGTAGCATTCATCTGAGAAGGCTTACAGTCACATTCTTCTCTAGGAATCCTAATGCTTGCATATTACTGCAGCAATGCATTTGTTCTTCTAGGGGTATAAACAGTAAGTTGAAAAGAATAAGCTTAGCATATTCTAGCATGGCTATTGCTTTCATCAGTATTTTCCATAAGCTATTCATCATTTTATTCTGTGAACTTCTTTTATACATACAATGTATGTGAAAATCAGTATTTTTCATATGCAAGATGCCTCATTGATGGTCATGTTCTATAGTGACTGTATCAACACTAGGAGAGACACTGCTTTCTTTATGTTGTCCATTTTGAGAATCTGCTGACTGAAGCAGAAATGGAGGTTCAATTTATTTTCATATATGGTGTGTGCAGTTAACATCAGACTTTGCACAAGGGTTTGATTCCCTGTGCAGTGAAATTAGGGGAAGTTCCTTCATCAACTCCATGAAGAATGAGCAAACCCATCTGTGATTATAATTGCCCAAGTTCTTAGAGTCCATTGATTAGAGGAGCCACCTGAGGTGTGATACATAACACCATCTCATTCAGCTGTAGTTAATCTCATCTGAAATAGGGAGTTTAATTCAGTTGTTTCACCACTCCCTGGAGAGTCTAATCATCTAGGTCATTATCTTGATGCAGTCCCACATTACAGAAAAAAATATTTTGGTTCAAATAGGCAATTACATTTATTTCAGCACTGTTGAGTCCCTGTGAGTCCGTGAACAATCATTCTCATACCACTACTTTCTGAAAATCAGGTGGCCTTTTAAATGATTGGAAATTGTGCAACGAAAATTGGTGTAATTTTTCAAAAAATGTTGTCCTGAGGTTTGGATCTATGCCATTTACAAGGACAACCATGAAGTTTAAGCACGTGAGACCACATGTATATCATCTGGTATAGACACAGGTATAGTGATAGAGCAAGCACATTCAGTGTGGGAATACTATGTAGGTTTTAGATTGTCCATAGAAAATTTTGCAGTTTAAGTGTAAATGAAAGTAAATTCAAGAAATCTTACTTTAGCCATTTAACTTATCAAAGAAGTAGTAACAAAAAAACCCGTGTATCTGACTAAGTTGACTGATGTTTAGGTCTGTGCAATGAAAGTAAATGGGCCAACCTCCTCTCTTTTCATTAGTGCATTGCAGTAATACCACCCCAGTTGTTCACAATACTTTACAGGTGAAAGACTCGGGCATACTAACAGGGTATGATTAATCTCGCCTGACATTAATGAACTCAAATGAAGAGCCAGGCATTCAGCAAATCACAAAGGCTCGCTTTTGAGGAATTTTGAAGCAAGAGAGATACACGTACCCATCCATGTGTCCCTTCAGCCTAAAAGTGGTGGAATGACTTTCCACCAATATGTGCCTATGTCTTTCCAATCAGACCGGGCCTACGTGATTACTCAAGACTATGTGCCTTGCTTTTAGGTAGCCATAGTTAGGTGAGATTAAGTCCACGTGTACTTGAACATGTACTTTTCTAGCAAATAGCTGACTTAAATACACTTGGTCACTTGCACATGTTACATACAACCATTAATGTTTTCAGGATTGACCAGTAGTAGTTACATTTAAGACTCATCATGATGGATAGAAGGAAAAGCACCAAAGATATGAGTGAGATGTGTTGAGTGCATATTTTGCAAATATTCTCCTAAAATGTTGTTTAAAGCTACAATAAGTTTGACGTTCTTAACTCCTTAAAACTGAAATCTGAATTTTATGTTTTCTTTAGGAATTTTATAAAACCAGCCTGCTAAGTTACTTTCCTGTAGTATAAATGTAGAAAATAGAAAGTGGAAAATTTTAAATTAATATTATTATTTATGGAGCTCAAAGACTTCAGTTAGTATTGCCAGGTTCTTCTACATTAATATCTATCTGCAAAAGCAGTAACTGACTAAAGACACTAGTGTAGATTCTTCTATATGCCAAGCCTGAAATACAATTAATTCAGATTGCAAAAGCAAAAAAGCATCCTGAAAAGAATGAATACAATCACAAAGTCTTATGTAGAGGATGTGCAGTCTATCTTCACATTATTTACACCATCATAATTAAGATTTAATTTTTAAAGCTTCTGACATTTCTGAAGCACTGCACCTTTTTTATTTTACAAAATGGATTGCCAAAATATGTGAACTGGGATTGTGAATGTTTGAGTTGAGACTCAGAATAATTGTGATGAATTGGAGAAATGTCCTGGGAAAAAAAAAAGGTGAAGTTCAGTAAAAACTAGTGGAAGATATTACACTTCTAATAGTCAGCTGTAGAACACAGGATGGAGAGCAGCGACAGTTTTTCAGAGGTTGTGATGCCTGTAATAGATCAGAACAGGAACAAGGACCAGCAACCGTCATTCTGGTAGAAGAAAGGGAAACATCAAGAGTGTTTCCAGCTTGTTCAACACTGGTAAGGTCTCAGGTGGAATACTTTCACCAGTTTTTGTCACTGCACTGAAGAATGTTGTCCAACAGGAGATAATCCAGAGCAAGGCAACAGGAATGATGGTGACTTGTGAGAAAAGATTGGTTAGAGTAAAGAAGCAAAAGAGAGAGAGTAGAGGGACAGAACACGATTAACAGCCAAAGAAAGGAAGGTAATAGGCTGTTCTGAGAGACAATCTAATAATGATGTTCCCATCCAGACCAATTTTTCAATAGTTTTTTTATTTATATATATATTAATGGCTGAAATATACTGGTGAGATTCCAAAGCCTTAATGGAGAGCATGCCCAAACCTGAAGCTGCTTTGAAGCTAAGAGGCTGCATGACCACTGTAGAAAGATCTGCTGGATAATGTGCAAGGCAGACTGTCCAACTAATTTAGCTGCAAACTCTTGGTGTGTAAGGGCTTGGAGTAAAGTTTACAACACAGAGGGAAGGGATTTGTGTAGTATTTGCTAATGCTCCAAAAACAAACTTAGAGTAACAAAATGTTACTGTTTCTTGTCCACTTTTCTGTAATCTGGACATCTCCTTTTTAGTGATACTAATATGCTTCCTCTGCAAAAGGAAGGACTTTCTGCCGGAAGTCTGTATTGGAGATAATTTCTCCATGCAGAGTATGGAGGCTTACATCTTCTTCTTCTCTCAGCACATGCATGGACTAGGACTTTTCTTGCCTTTCACCAGAGGCTCCGTAACTACATTTAAGGTGGTTTTGATCCCCTTTGACTTTGTAAATTACTTTTTTCTCCCTGCACATCATCCCAATATGTATTTAAACCTGTAGAGGAGATTTTGATATGAACCTAAAATCAGTTGTTGACTTTATAGTGAAGCTGCCAACTTCTGGCCACTTTCCAAATTCTCCATGTAACTTTTTTCAGTACTTTATTTGTTTAGCCACAGTTTATCAGATAGTAATAATAGACCTAAACGTTATGAGTACGGCCTAACTTTAGACTAGTACTGTTGCTGTCCCTGATTAAATATTCCTCTTAGCATGCATTTGTATGTCTAATACAAACATTTGGGTTAAGCAGTATTACCATCAAGGCAGTACAGGTGGTTACTTGGTCAAGTGCTGGGAGATACTCTTGTCGGTGAAGTATAATGAACCATGTTCACCATGGGCAAAAGAGTACTTAACCTCTTAGAGAATTTATCTGTTGCAAAACTGTGGCTAAGAAGTGCTTCAGGTTTCATTTACTCCCCATATGGAAAGAGAATTTTGTGAGGTAAGAGAAAACAGCAGATTCAGTAAGCTTTTTCAATATGCAGTAACTGAATTTTTCTGTATCACAGCTATGAAGACTGTCAAGCATCAAAAAAGTTTCTGTTCTTCCAGCAGGGATAGGAACTGCGTGGCTGTCCTTGCTGTTTTGAAACAAAAGATACCTTTTTTATGTGAAATCAAACTTTTTTTTCTAAAAAAGAAAGCTAGGAAAAATACCGGTCCTATCCATTAGAAAAGCTATCTTTTCAGGACAAAAAAATATCCAAATGAGTTATTTAAAAGTTCAGAACATCTAACTGTAAGTCAGTTCAAAGGCTGTTTAAAGTGGCTGAGAATGTGGCTCAGATTATTATTTCAACCTCAGCATCAGCCTAAATGCTTGGTTAATAAGCACTGCATCGCAGTTTTAATTAGGCAGGTATGATCTCTCAGTGATCCCTAGAAATGCTAATTAGTCACGTTTCATTAAATTAATGTATTATTGTAAAACATATTTGCATTTATTTTAAAAGTATCTGTATACAGAATATAAGTGCACATGTAAAATTTAAAGCCTGTTCATTTTTGTTTGGAATTAATATCAGTTTGTGTGCTTTTTGCTTAAATAACCACATTTTTTTGTTTTAAGACCAAGGTGTGCTCCAAATCTTGCTTGATACAGTAGTCATACTTCAAGACACTAGCTGTCAACTGGTTTACATTGCTAAATATGTTGGGGGGTGTCTAAAGTTCAGTAACAGAGGCAGGAGAAACATACTGTGTAAAAGATCTGGGGAAAGGGCAATGTGCTTGAATTTAAAAACTGCCTTAAGGTATATCTACATAATCAAGATGGTTTGAGAGTAATACAGCTGAAAGAAAATTTAGTACTAAGATTTACTATACTACATTGGTTTGATGCATCATATGTGTACTTGCAGGCACACACAAAAGACAGGTTGAGTGTTTTGTTCTTGTATACTACGTCTGTTTTGTAAAATACCTTTAGCTATTTTCCTGACACATTTACTGTTCCTCTTTGACATTGTGGTTTCTAGAGTTGGGCAGGAGGTGGAATTATCTCAAGACTCAAATCGTACACCTTTCCAAAGGCTGGCAGCAAAAAGGTGCCTCATATAGTCTTTTTAGGTTTTTGACTGAGTTAAAAGGACTTACACTTGACTAATTTCACTCTTTCTCCCCCCTCCCTTTTGGCTTGCTGTTACTAAATGTGTGTCTTAGATACTAACAATCGGATTGTGAAGATTTTGTAACCTTTCTGCTTCTTTCCTAATCATCTGCATAATTATGGCCTTGATTTTATAACTAAAGCAATGGTTTTAAAGAAGTTTTAAAAATTGAGGGACTATTTTTAAGTAATTTCTCACATCCCAAAATATTAGTGCAGATCTTAATATGTCTGCAAATAAAATGTGATAAAATGTTTTCCAAAAAATGGTCACTTAGAGCAGAACCAAATGATATTTCTACTCTGAACTATCATTCCTAATCAGAAAATTGGCTTACTTACACAGTGCTGTTACTGAGCACATTTAGGAAACAACTTGTTAATATCAACCACAAAATACGTTCTTACAGAACCTGTGTGCACAAATCTTGTTATGCATTGACAATGTTGTAATGTTAATTACATTTGGGCAAGTGTAAGATGTCACAAGACCAAGCAGAATGGGAAAGGTGATGTCAGGGAGTCAAGGGGAACCCAGCCCTGTACTAATGAAAATGCTGCTGCATGGCCAGAAAATTGTGCTGTCCAGTAATTAATGTAGTTGCGAAGCATGTAACGATGAGCTATGTTTGCATGCTGAGAATAACACGTGTTCCTGTTCTACCCATGAGTCTCTCTTTTTGTTTATTTATTTATTTCTTGCCAGTTGCTTTTCAACAAAAATGAGCAGACATAAAAAGCCCAAGAGGTATGCTGCTGTTCAGTGTGAAAAACTGTTTGACATACACTGTGTTTGATAATCCTGGTAGATAACAATTATTCTTTTTTTATAACTTCAGTTCATTTTTATACTGAAGTACCAATACCTGTTGTCATCTGTATACCCTTACAGAACCCATGTCTTGTTTTTAATGTGCTGTCATCTTGTACAAATACATATACAGTGTCAGGACATGTTCTAAAGCCATCTGAAAAAAACTACCATACTGTCACACATTAGACAAGGGAATATTTTGGTTTTGTTCAGAAAAATGAGTGTGGGATCTGAATTATGTAGACATGGCTTTGGTCATTCTGCTGTCTGTTCACCTGGTAAACCTGTGCTTCTCTCTGGTTGCTTTCTGCAGTCAAATACCTATTTTCTGCCTTCTGGAGAACATACACAGAGTACCGACTGAAGCATGTTGGCAAAGACCAATCATTTGAGAAAATAATTTCAGAAATCTGATTTGATCACGATGTACGTGTACTTAACCCTGAATATCCAAACCCACAAATTTCATCATACTGAGAAATTTTAGACTCTAAACAAAAGTCCTGCTCTGAACATTTCCAAGATTTACCATCCATTAACCCCAACATGCAGAGTTTGCTTTAGACCTGTTTAATTAGGCAGTTACTTCTCTTACGTCAAAAAATTTCAGACAGTAAAGTGGAAAATGTATGCTGTTATATTTAATCAGTCTTGGAAATTATGGGATTTTTAAATGTCACAAACTGGTTATTTGTACATAATTTTAGCACTCAGATCAAAATTTTTCAAGCCATTTTACTCACAAATGTAAAATTGGCAATTTAGACGACAATTTAAATGAACTCGTGCCACCTAGTGGCGACTAAGATGTCTTAGCCAAAGCTCATTGAGGATTTGGCTAATAAGGTCTTTGTCATGCAGTATGTTGCTATTCAGTTTGGTTTAGCAAGACGACTTTATAGTCCTACGTATATATTTGCAGTTTTGCAAATCAGAATTATTAACCTGAAAAGAAATAGCACTTGCTGTACTGATTGCCTTCATAAGTCTGTTCTTTACTATAAAATTATAATCTTTACTATAAAAATCAGACTTAGAGTGGTTAGAGCCGTTTCACTTATATTTTAAAGCAACGGTATGTGGGTCATGTTCTCATGGCATCAGCTAGATGCTATCAAACCTACTGAGGCTTTATCCATGTGTAGAAACTGGTATTCCTTTTACTAGAAAGATATCTTTGAGTTAGTGCAAACTCTCTGACTCCTGCTTTCCTCTCATTGTGGATGTGGCTATGTTACTATAAAAGTGCCACACTAGTTTAGCTAGTCCCTAGTAAGGGGAAGAATGGCATATTTAGATTAGCTTAAATATGGGTATCTGAGAAGTTTAGCCAATGAAAATTAAACCCTAGCAGAGGAAAAAAAAATGTTGATGTGAAAACAGGACAGACTTACAACAGATTTCTAGTATGACAGCATAAAATGACAGCCTGCCCCATAGTTTACAAGTGTACATACCACAAGGTGTCACATAATATGTGCCATTTTTAACAGGCTCCTCTAGTGGACCCTTTTCTTGTTTCCCTTTTTACTGGATGAGCAAATCCATGCTCATTTTGCCCATTCTGTGCTTCTTGTAAGAATACAAGGAGTAATCTCATACCCTATACCTTGGTTGTTTTAAGACAAAACTCCCTTTGTCAGAAAAAGGTCTGCAGAATTAAACTTGCTGTTTTTAAAGTGTAGGGCAGAAAGGACTCTGGATTTAAATGACAGTTAAATAAAAAAGAAATTCTATTGTATAATTACCCAGACCACTGTCCATGCAATGATACATACCTCCTGCACGATTTCTAGTCAGCCTTCAAGAGAAAAATTCCAACCTTTCTGCTAGCAAATCCTATTCAAAGGCACGCAGGGTGCTATATGCCACGAATTCATAACTGGCAGAACTAAAGAAAAATATTTGAGGTTTTCTGAGTGTTGCACAATATTCCCAAGTTACTAATATGAGCTGAAAAGGTACCTGTGAAACATCAAATTGCAGTTCAACCAGAAATATTAATGAAAAAGCCATTGCTAAGCTGTTTAATCAAATTGCAGCAATGGGGAATATCATTCCACACATACATATATATTAGTTAACTAAGCTAACACTGATGATATGTAAGACATTATCACTCATCTTAAACATGAGCAGCTCTCTGAGAAAGAGAACGCGCTTTGTTAGATGTGGTGTCACTGTGTCATTTCCAATTCACAGCTGCAGAGTTTTATTCACAAGCACAGGAGTGATGCAATCGTTTTTGTTTGTTTTTTTTTTTTTAATGCAGGTCCTGAACAAAAGCATCCAATCCTTTCTGATTCTTTTATTTTGTTCTTGAATTGCAAAGAGCGGAAATGTGTCTATACGTCTGATTTGAGGAGTCAGCTGTGTCATGGCCAGAGCTGTATTTTTACCAGCTGTTCTGCACTGGTGAATGGATTCTTGAGATGTATGAATTTGGTGTACATGAATTCTGTTTGGCCAGTCCAAAGTATGCCAGTTCATACACTGAGACCTAGGATCAGGGATATTTAACTACCTTGCTAGTCTGCAACTAATACTAATCACATGAGACCTTATGCCCTCCAAGGTTTTTTTAAATTTCTGGGGTTATCTAGTACTGTCTGAGTACTTCTTAAGTATTTCTGCCCTGTTGTTCAGCAGCAATCAGATGAAGCTTATTTATCAGACCTGTACAAGGTGTTGCAGTGGAATTGGTAATTTCCATCATATTGATTCAGCCTGCAGGGCTATACTGTCATCAAAGAAACATCACTTCTTCAAAGAGTAAGTTCAAGTCCATTTGAAATCTTGAGCTTATAATTTTCAAAGGCCTTTCCCAAAGTGCTTGTATTTCATTTCTCGTAAGCTTGGGTTGCGATGAGTAAAAGTGGTACATAATCTTGTTACTCATCTAAAAATGAGGAAAATCTGCTGAAGTTGTACCCTTCTGTGGGCTGAATTTATCTTCCTTGTTATGTAACAGGAACTACACAAACTCTATCCAGCACTTGACTGTGGAAAGAAAAAAAACGGAGCTGCCATGTTTCATTGGTTAGCTTGGAGCTCCAGCTACACCTATGTGACTTTACCTAATTGTCACTGCAGAAAACATTTCAATGTTTAAAGTGAGGGGGCATTTCAAGGGTTCGGTTCAGATATTCCCCTCAGGCTTTCTGGTGCACAGTTGAGGTACTCCCCACAGTGAAGAGAGGACAATTGATAGTCCTATCAAAGCTTTCAAAAAGCAAAGGAGTCCCAGTGTGATGCAGTCTCTTCTGGATGTCATTTTCTGAACACTTTGCATTTCTATCAGAAAGATTATTTTAAGGGTAAAGTATGCAAAAGGTATCCTTTGAAACTGTGATTCTATAATTCCTAAGTATTTCAGAACTTTTCTTCCAATATCCTGGAAACTGCCACTGAAGACTCAGCATCTCAGTCCCTTTCTTAGGCAGTCACCATATTTTTATCCTTTTTTTCCCACTCTACTTTTGGACCCCTTGGCCAAGAATTTTTAACCAGAGGCTTCCATAACATCCATGCAATGTGGTAATTTGCACCTGCTTCCTTTGTACTTGTATCTGTCTAGCAACAGGTATTAATGTCAGTCCATATTGCTTTGTATCCACTCAGTTAATTGATTCCAATTACCTTTTGGAATGTAAAGTGGTGTCCCTTTTAAAGTATAAATATAGTTAATGTAGGAAGCAAGAATACATTCAGGAAGCTATCCAGTGGAGCTATAATCACTTCTTAGTAGTAATGCTGAATGGGTCAAGTAAGTAGCAATGAGATAAAAAACTCTAAGCATTCTTGATGTGTTCTGAAGCAATACAGGATATATGAAATGCACAAACTAAAATCACTGTGGTCTCAGTAAGTATAATTCCATCTGATTTGGTTTTGCTTTGCAAAAGATTATTAGTATTTTTGACTGAGCATAAGCATTTCCCTATATATCCTGACATAGTGTAGGTAAAGACTATCCTAAGTGTTCACAGTGAAACTGCCAGCCCACGACTTGAGATATTTAGGACTGAGTTCCAATCTTAGTGAGGTTTTTTGAGTTAGTGAATGGCCTGTGTGTGAAATAGAGTGATACAGGTCTTGGAAATACAGGTCTTAACTTGCAGACCTGGCAAGGTGTACCAGACTAGAAAAACAAAACTAGAGCTGAGGATCTTGTTTTATACCATTCATTTGCCTCCTTGTTCTTGAGATGGGCAGGTCGGTTTCAAAACCATCTCAGGGTTCTTATAGCTTGCCCTGACAGCAAATGGCCTTTCAACACTGTTCCACGAGACTGAGCGATTCAAGTCAGAAATGTTACCCTTACCATCCCTGATGCCACCATGCTCGTCCTACCAGGTCAGAATCTTGCCGACTGTCAGCCTCCCACTCAGGGTTTGCTGTAAAATCTATGTAGTGGAACCTTTTCTGCTTCATCCAACTGGGCAGATCACTTCATTACAATTAAAAGTCTGTACCACCCCGGTCAGGCCTTTTTCCTACAAAATGCAGTTTGCAAGTGATAAAACTAATATTGCACTCAATAACTCACTCCTGGACGTTTGACAAGCTGTGTTTCTCTTTACTTGAAAACCACAACTGTTTCAGGCAGGAACTTATGCCACTGAAAGCTTTAGTTATTAAAAAGAATTTTATACTCAAATATTTGCAAAATAGCCCTATCCAGTGTTTTGCAAGTACAATATACCTTTGTTTCCTATTTGAGCTGAGCAAACTCATGTTGATGTTTGAATTTCTGGTTTTAAACCACTCTCTTAGGAGGGTGAGGTCACTCTTGAGTAGAGCAAAATTTCTACGCTGAGAAAGAAAAGGGACTAAACGGCAGAAATAAGTTCTGTAATTCCCTGTTCCTGACAGTTTACAGACAGAAAAGAGCAAATTATAAGTTTCTCTCATCTATAGTTTATTGTGCCAGACTCATCCTTTAGCCAAGGAGCTCCAGAACACACTGTGTTTCTGCTGGGGAGGTTTGTATGCTCCATAGTATTCCTCTGACAAAGGGTAAAGGCAGAGGGATTGTATTTGAACCAGATGTTCAAGTACAGTAAGAATTAGCTCATTTTCTTCCTCCTCAGAGCAGACAGACTGGCCTAATATCTGGCCCATAATGTTTGTCCATGACGTTACACAAGTCTATTAAAATAATTACTTTTTATCCCAGTTTCTTCCTAGTGGAGTCACTCTATAACACCCACAAGAGAAACAGAGAAGTATTTTTTGTTTTCATTTGTGCTAGGAGTTTCTCTATGGCCTAGAAATGTAGAGAGATACCCTGGAGAGGGAGGAAGGACAGATTGAAGAGAAATCCTTATGACTACCTGTGTTACAAGGAAGATTTGAAAAGAGCATGTAAATTTAATATCTGCAGAATAAGATTTGTGCATGACCCATTCCAGTTAATTCTCTCAGATCAAATGCTCTGAAATATTTGCAATAACTTTTAATGCTTCAGCAGTGTATGTTTCATTTGGCCTGCACATTTACTCAAGCAATAACCTCCAAAATGAAATAAACTTTGTTGGATCCCTTTCTTACTTTCTGATTCTCACCTATGTGTCTTTTGCAATCATTATGCCATAATCCTTGGGGGGAAAAAATGCTTTTGACCTACCTATTCATTGCTAAACATAAAAACTTTATTTGTGTACTACAGCTTCAGCCAACTATTGGCTACTCACCTGATGAAGCACCTTTTAATCCTTATGTGCTGCAAAGAAAGAGAGGTCTTACAGGAGCAGAAAAAGGTAGGCAGAGTAATTTATGTCATTAATACACTTGCCTTCTTTATGCCAGAGATCTCTCCTCAACCCATATTTCTTTTTTCCTGCATATATTTCACACCATGTTGTGTATTGGTTAGCCACTATCATAGCTCAAGCCTGGTAGCTGAAACTGCCAAATGTCACCATCTGTAATAAAAGTAATTTAGCAGAAGTACCTTTTTCTGTGTTGAAGAGAAAGATTATTACTTCCTTGACTCTAGAAGCCTCATCCTTGCACTTCATAAAAAGAATTGTGCCCTGTTGCATCCACAGTGTCAAGCTGGTGCTCAGGCTTTCTGTAAAATGCAACTAAAGATGGGTGCCTAAGAATAAACTACATATAAGGCAGCATTCTGAGTGAAGAATTGTCCAAGGTAACTAATGGGAAGTACTAAGGAGAATGGCCGGCCTTTAACCCTCCTGTCAAGGAACCTGCTGGTTTCACATTATACAGATGCTCAACAGTTAGAGCATGTCTCCAGGTGGAGGTCACTCTCTTTTGAGGTGTTCTAAAGTGCCTGTAGCTGGACTGCATGTGGTTTCTTTATAATACCCTCGTAAGTCAAACACACTGATGATCCTGAACATAGAACGGGTGAATATAGTAGCTATGGCAGCAAAAATGTCTCACGTAATGTCTGATTTTTTCATTGATTGAACTGCAGGTGATCAGAGGGAGGCCTTACCCATGGATACGGAGGTCTATGAAAGTCCATATGCTGATCCAGATGAAATGAAACCAAAAAATGTCACTCTTGACAGGAAATTGTTAACCTTGGAGGAAGGAGAGCTTGGGTCTGGCAACTTTGGTACTGTAAAGAAAGGGTTCTATAAGATGAAAAAGTAAGTGTTTCCTTCTATTTTCATGGAGTCTAATATGTGAAAGCTCTAGCCTTTATTTTGTGGAGCAGCAGTAATCTTTGCATGTCATTTCGGGTGACAGACTGTACCTAAGTAATTTGGGCTACCATTCACCGGTTTCTCTCTTTGTACATACACTCATACACTAATTTCTGTACACTCATTTTCTGTTCCTCTGCTGGCAGACACTTCTTTGCCTGCAGCATAGTCACCTCCCAGCCATTATTTTTGTCTGTAGAGTGGAGAAGTGCCCCTTACGACTATTTTCTTTCCTGTCAGGGACAGTAGAGTGGGAAGTCTGCTGCCTTCCTCCATAATTTGTATGGGCAGTCATGCTACTCAGTATTTCCCATCTGCACAATCTCTCTTTGAGAAATAGTGTGAGTGCCATGGACAGCTTACCTGTAGCAAAGAGATTTTCACCTAAAATAAGTATGATAAATACCTGTTTCATGAAGCCGAAATCTTGATTTTCAAGAAGACAGACCATCTTGTGACCTCTTTTATCATGTGATTACAGTAGGAACAGACCTTGTTTATACTGGCAGAAGTGAGAGCACCTGACTGTTCATGCATTTTCATAGTAAAATGTTACCAATATATTGTTTAAGTGCATGGGCTGGTTATATATACACTTTCACCACTTGAAGCTGGAGGCATTTCTTTAACCAAGGTTTTCAGAGCCAGGAAGGATTTTTCTTTTCCAGTACAGTCTGAGGGGATTTGAAGGGGTCTGGTCGCAGCTTGTGTATTTGCTAATCTTGTTTCACACTTGAGCTCTGTCGATCTCACCAGTCGCTCTTTCACTTAGTTGTATGAGCTGAAGTTTGTAGGAGTAGGCTTAGTTTCTGAGGATTTCAGAGTACTGCCTTGGGGCCTTGCAACGCTGCGTGTTCTAGTCTCACCCCCAAAACACCTCAGTGCTTAAAAAGGCCTTTATACCTTTTCTGGCAAGAAAAGCTTTATGGCATTCTTGCCAGAATGGGCAACAAAATTTTGTCCATTAAATTTGTTTTCAGGCTTGTTAAGATGTTTTTATGACTATAGTTTTCTCAGGTTCTTCCCATTTTCTCTCTTTTGCTTAGCTGTCTTCTGAGCATTTGATAGAGAGATGTTACTGTTACAGTCGGATTTTTTCCATCAATTCTGTCTTTTGTCACAGTTTGTACTATGTGCACAGAAACATCAAATGAAGATTGTGTGTGTTTTCACACAGATTTTTCAGCAACTAATCCCAGAAGTGGATTCTTTTTTGCAGGGGTGCCAAGCCAGTGGCTGTAAAAATTCTTAAGAATGAGAGTAATGATCCAGCCATAAAGGATGAATTACTGAGAGAAGCAAATGTAATGCAACAACTGGATAACCCATATATTGTCCGAATGATAGGCATATGTGAAGCTGAAGCCTGGATGTTAGTAATGGAAATGGCTGAACTTGGGCCATTGAACAAATTTTTGCAAAAAAACAGGTATGTAAGCTTTGATTCCATTGCATAGGATTTATCCAAAGGGGAAAAAAGATAGAGGTTCTTTTTTTTTTTCTTTAAGGGCAATTTTAAATTGACATGTTATTAATGTAATAATTAAAGATTGTAGTCAGTCTTCATTGGGACACGATTATCTTGTACATGTCTCCTAACTGTCAAATATTTCGGGTAATATAGTGTATTTTGAATAAATGAAAGAATTTTCACATGTCCTTCAATTGCTCATTTACTGATATGATCACACATCATTTCGCTCAGGACATTCTTATGCTGCCTGTTCTAATTAAAGCTTAGCTAAACATAAGTAGATCAGGTTCCTAGTATGATGTGGGGAAGTTCATAGTAAAGACTTATATTTGAACTCCATGAAAAGTCAAGAAAATGAACTCCTGACCTCTTAAAAATTCAATTATGATTTTCAGACATGTCACGGAGAAGAATATAACAGAGCTGGTACATCAGGTTTCCATGGGGATGAAATACCTGGAGGAGAATAATTTTGTTCATAGGGATCTGGCTGCAAGGAACGTGCTATTAGTCACACAACATTATGCCAAAATTAGTGACTTCGGACTTTCTAAAGCTCTTAGTGCTGATGAAAATTATTATAAGGTAAGGTTTGCACAAGACATGAAAGCTGTATAGTAGCATAGCTTAACAAGGTTTTTTTCAGTTGAAGTGCAGTTGTTTTTAAAAGTTGAAAATTAGAAATAATATGTATCATCCATTATTTTATAGCCTGATAGTAGGTCACTGATTTTCAAAATGCGTCATCGACATTAAAAGATGTGTAGGGAGGGAAAAGCTAGTCCCTCCTTTTATATGCTTACTTCTTTCATTTACTTTTGGTAAACCTGTCATCAGAAGGTTGAAGTTTGTGGTGGAAATAAGATACCTCCTTATATAAAAGGGGAAAATGTCTTTGCTGCAGATACGAACTTTTGGGCACTTACAGTTTTCACCATGTCCAAGGAAAATTTAGGCTAGCACACTGTATTATTGACTAACAGAACTGAATTTGGGGAGGTTTTTGAAAGAATACCATTGGTAAATAATCCGTTGATCTAAGCAGAATTTTTTTAGCTTGGTTTTAAATTCATTGGATCTCTGTACAGCTAAAGGGACTGAAATAACAGCCATGTTTAATAAGGTGAAAACATCTGTGGAAGACAAAGGCTCTAATCGTGTCTGCATCTTTTTTTCTGATACATTGCTCTTGCAGTTCAAATTATTTCTTCCTTCTGCCTATTCCCTTTCATCAGCCGTTTAAAACTAATAAGCCAGGCCATGAAACGCTGCAGAGGAGGAGCAAACACATACTCCCTTCTGATGACCTTCCTATGGGAATAGTAACTGCTGCCAGAAAAGGCAGTAACATCTTAAATCACTGCCACTAGCCTAGCCAGAGCTGCTTGTCAGAGGTCTGAGAATTGGTATCAAAGGCCCATTCCCTTTAAAACTCCACAAAATGCAGTGGGGTTCCTTCACTAGATCTAGCACTGTGCTGGGATAGCTTTACACTTGCACTGTTGTAACACAGTGTTATGGCATGATTTTATCAAACTGCAGTTTGCCACAAGGCAGTCACTGTGCTTTGAAATGGAGCGTCAACTTCAAGTAATAATGAGACTCAGTGTAGCTAGGTGTGTATCTCCTACCCTCTGTTGAGAGCCTAGAAGAAAAATCTTACTTTTAAAGAGCAACTTTAAATTAACTGCCACTAAAAACATGACTGCAGGTCATTTAGCTAAGCTTTGCTTTACCATAGATTTCATTTCAGTGCATTATTTTGAAAGCATAAGATTAGGAACATTTTTGTAACACTGTTGGAGAAGCTGCTACCCATTCCCTCTAATGCCAACTGCATCAGAAATGTTATGGTACTTAGTACAAATGTGTGCAGATCTAAGTTAACTTGGCTTATATGAATTCTGATGTTTACTACTCACCACTGTCTCTACCCTGCTTTTTTTTCTTTCTGTTATGATTTATTTTAGGCACAAAGTCATGGAAAATGGCCAGTCAAGTGGTATGCTCCAGAATGCATGAATTTCTACAAATTTTCTAGCAAAAGTGATGTCTGGAGCTTTGGGGTTTTAATGTGGGAAGCTTTCTCTTATGGGCAAAAACCATATAAGGTAAGTAGTTCTATCTGGCAATTTTTTTTCTGTAAAAATTCAGAGCAAATTTGAACCAGCACCTTTTCTTACCTAAAAAGAGTTATTGCAGGCCAAAGCAGGCCTTAGCGCCCTGTCTGTTGCAACAAATGAATCAAAGGATAGCCCAAAAATCAATGCCAGGCTTCTGTTTGTTTTATGCTAGCATGTGTGCTGTAATCATTTGCAACTCAGATGACTGTTGTGGTCACCCTCTTCCAGGGAATGAAAGGTGGTGAAGTTGCACAGATGATTGAAAGAGGAGAACGAATGGAACGTCCTGAAGTCTGTCCAACAGAAGTCTATGATCTAATGAAATTGTGTTGGACATACAAGTGAGTGTGGTGCGATGTGATGCTCTCTCTTTTAATAGGAGTGTATTTTAATCTACTTAATTAATAGCCAGAAAGTGGGGGGAGGGAGGGAGGGAAAGGTATTTCGAAATACATCGTTTCAGTTGGTGTTTAGCTTACAAACAATCTCCAAACTAAGGAAGCAGTTGCACTTTCAAGTGAAAATTATTTGAGTTATTGAGTGTACTACAACAAGCTGATTTTGCACAGCTGATTTTGCTGGAACAGATATATACAAAAAAATAGGGCATCATAAAAAACAAGTAATTCCACAAGGAGTTCAGTCTGAGTATTTTGAAAAGAAAGTCTGAATTTAAGCAAATATTTTTGTTTCATTTTGGATGGTATTTTGTTTAATTTTCATTTCCAAGACTTTTTTTCTTTACTGAAATTTCAAAATCATATTGCCAAATTATTCATTCCATTCTTCAATAACTAATTGTTTCAACCTATTTTTCTCTTCTGTCATTCCTGAATATACTCAGATTGGATCCCACATTGGCTTCCTATTAGTGAGAGGCAAAACTTCTTTTCAGATCATACCTAATACGTCAGAAACATTTTTTCTGATCGATAACAGTTCAGAAGTTAGAATTATGAAATACAGAGAAGAAAAAAAAAGTCTACCTGATATTCTTTTTTAATTAGTATATTGCAAAAAAATTATTAAAAATGTTTTATGATTTATCATTTTAAACTATTTTGTTGAAGTTACTTTTAGGTATAGGAAGGTCTCCATAAAGCACCCAAAATCTGCTGTAATGTCACTTATTCTTCCAATTCACCATCTGGAGAATATGTGTGTCCAACAAAGGTCTCTGGATTCCATTTAAGGAGCTGTGGTACTTCACTTTTAGGTACCTTGCTTCTTTGTTAGTTTTATTACATCTAGTACTCTAGAAAGAATGTGGAGCCATAAAATAATTTCTGCCTTTTGGTTTGACTCAAAGAATGCCGTGACAGTTCTAGAGTGAAAGGGATCATTTTTTTTGTTATGATTAATAAGCATATCATAAAGCATGCTGCTTTTTATTTGTTTGTGCTCAAATATCTTTAATACTGGAAAGAAAAAGAAAAAAAAATTTAAAAAGAAGGCTCAAGTCATGCAGTGTAGCTATCTCAATATGTAATGTATTAATGTAGGGGCTTGTTGTCAGTTTAATTGTATTCTCCCAAATCAACAAAGAGTTGCAGATATAGAGGAAAGAAAGACAGTGCAGCCATACAGTGTATGCGTAGGCTTCTCTCAGTGGTGCTAAGCCACTCTGTATGACTGTAGTACCCATTATAAGGCAGATATTGCACTGTAAGTATTCTTTTCTCTAGATTATTACTGAAGTAAATGAAGTAGAAAATGAAATGGAGCTGATTTACCATTTCTTCCTTGTAGTACCTTCACCAGCCACGAAGTAACAGGCATGATAGTAAATCCACTGACTGGATGCTCTGTAGTGACATTTGCCACTTGGTATTCATTTTGTAGCATCATGTTTTTTAGCCTTAAAATATTGCAAGCAGCTTTAAATGAGCTGTCACTGGGGTGAAGTCCCAACCGTTACAAGGCCCATGCACCTTTACAGCTTTCTCCTTCCTATGCAATGATACTTGTCATCTTTCCACAGTGTTGATGACCGACCAGGATTTGTTGCGGTCGAGCTGAGATTACGTAACTACTATTACGACATTTCCCACTAACAGCATGAAGAACAGCAGCTTCCTTGCCTCCAGGCAGCACCCTCTGTGAAGCAGTTCAGTTTCTGAAACAAAGCGACTTTGATTTTTGTACTGCCGCTTTCACCCTGCAAAGCTCAGAGCTAAGCCCTGTGTCTGTAGGGTTGCCTTTTCTTGCCATCTGCACAATATCCTGCCCTGAAATAGTGTTGAAAGTGGAGAGGCCCCAAAGCGAGCAGCAAGGATGTCAGAGCAGATGCTTATACTTTTGCTACATTCCGTTTCATTTTATTTACAGCTTTATTGGCATTACATTTTGTGGTTGTGGAAAACCTATTTAATGTCTTTCAGCCCTCTTCCTCTCTTGCATTTGAATTGAGATTGGAATTTAGATTCTTTTTATTAATATTCTTAGCCCTTAAATGCATTAAGACTTCTTCCAGCCTTCCCCACACTCAAGGAAGAATAGCATAAACATTTCTCACTATGAAGTAAATTCACTGTGAAAGTGTGTCAGTTGCTTTGACTGACAGCATGTTTGATTTTACCCCCAAGCCCCTTTAAAACCAAATCATATTCTTCTCAGTAGTAATGTAGGCAGAGGGGAGCTAGGAGATGTGAATTTCTAACATCCTCATCTCCTTTAAATGTGACCAACTTCTCTCATTCCTCATCTCACGTGGAAGCTCAGCTGTCCCTCAGGGAGTTATTTTTTTCCTGGTGAAACCCCGGAACTCAGGGACTTGCTCTCATCTTGGAACAAAATGTATCAGCACCTAAGACAATGATTCTGGGTTTTAACGTAAAGTCCATCACTGCATTCCTGAAAAGACAGCTGTACAGTGAAAGGTGATGGAGCAGCACCTTTCTTTCTCTGTGCTGTTCCAGCCTTCTCCAGAGACATCTTTCCCATGTATCCCTTTAGGTATACCAAAGCTCCTTGTGTTGTGTTTTGAGCAGCAATCATTTCTGTCTTTTTCCAAACCTTTCTTGAAAAGCATTTGTGAGAATTCACCACACCTTATTGCCTCTAAAGCCAAATTTCACCCCTAGCTCAAATATTTTAAAACAAGCATATGGACATCAAGTTTACTTTCGTCCGCTCCTAAATGTTAGTATTTGTCCTGTTATTAATCCCTGTGAGCATCTCAGGAAAAGGTATTCATCTTATCACTTTTTTGTAATGCAGTGTGCATCTCCATTAATGTGCAAGTATAGCGATAGTAATAACAAATAACGTAATCAACTCCTTATACTATTTTTACCCTTATGCTTTGTTTGTCCAATCTCATTTTAAATATTATAGATATCAAAATTTCTATCACTTCTTCCTCACAAGCAGCTACTTTACTGGCATTTACATGTATCTCAGGAGTCTACATATATTTCATCTACTAGATATAGAGATTTTAGAAGAATATAAAGAATAAGATTTAGAGTTAGATATATTTATTGCATATGGCTGGTTAGAACATACATGTTTAATTGTTGTGTGAACAGGGTATTCTTAGAGATGCAGTGATTTTTTTTTCTCTAGCAGAGAAAACTGTGTGGGCAATTACAGTGAGAAAGTGTGAAATAATTTTCATAAAAGAGGTGACTATAAACAAATGTAGGAGTTACGGTATTTTTTTTTCTTTTTATTAAGTTTATGGTCTATTTTTCAAAAAATACCTGGTGAGTTTTGGTAGTTTAGTCTTGGGTGTCCACTGCAAGACACTTCAGAAAGCACATGCTAGTGAAAGACACTGAGTGCAATAGACCATGTTTCAAATGTGACCAAACGTGACTTATATCGAAGATGATTTATTTTTTGTTTTGTTTTTAAGAAACATTTTTCAACAAGAACAGCTTGTGTAGAAGTTAGCCATAGTTATATGTAGTTGTTTTGTCGTTTTAATCCTATTGCAGAGAAATTGTTAGCTCTACATGTGCAATTAGTACATTCATGGGGATATTAGTTATAAACAAATTGCACAAATCTCTACTAGCCAGTGAGTGACAGTACTCCATTTCCCTGACATCTCTCCCCCTCCCTCCCTCTCTCTCTCTCTCTTTCTCCCCCCAAAAGTGTTATCTGATACAACAAAACTGGAGGAGTATTTCTTCCCCTCTCGTCTGAGTGAATGTCACTTTCTGGTGTTACTTGATTATTTTTAACTTGACTATTATGTAATAAAAGTTTACAATGAGAATATAAAGTATTGTGAAATATATGGATTAGGTTTTAAAATTGAAATTAAAGATACTTTTACAAAATATGCTGTTTTAACAATAATCCTTTAATATTTAAGTGCTTTCTAAAAAATGCTGATGCTGTGGAGAGCGTGTATATTTGCTGAATTACTGTGATTGCTGTGGAATATTAAGATTCCCCCATTGACACTGAAAGGTACCTGACATGACAGATAAACCCACTGAAGCCTGGGCTGCTTTTGGAGCTATTCAGGACTAGCAGAAAAATCTCCCAAAATGTGCATGTTGTTATTACACCTAAGCCTTTCCAAGATACTGCTTTTCAACAGCACTGTGCTGGATATGGAAGGTTAGAGGTGTCAGGAGCTGGTGCAGCATATCAGCTATCCAAGGATTTCAGCATTACAGGTATCAGGTATGCAGGATTTAAGTCACATTATACCACATGGAACCTCCCTCAAAGGTGCAGGCAACTGTTCTAGGTATTCTGAAATAACAGAGACATCTTAGTCTTTCACTTAGCTTTTGCTGCAAGCTCAAGTCCTCAGGAAAGCAAAGGCTGGAGGGGACTGAATGCGAATCTGAAACAGAAACAACAAAGGCCGAAAGGCAGGCAACTCTTCAAGCAGGTGCTTACCTTTGGCGGGGATCAGTCAGTGACTGACTTACACTGTACTGCTGTGGTTGTTTTCCTGCGTAGCAAATCTGGCCTAATTATTCCACCTTCCCACTTGTGGGACTGCGCCATCAACTGATATGAAGGGGTTTTTGTCTTTTGGCTGTCTGGATTTGGTTATCTTTATTTTCAGATTGACTCGTATCAGAAATGCCATTTGGCAGTGTAGCCCCACAAGTAATTGTCACAGCAGAGTTAAGGGGTAGCGAACTGCAGCAAGGAGGAAGGGAGGCTGGTGTGAGTAACTCAGAGAAGAAGGAGCGGGTGCGAACATGTTAAATGGGTTTTTCAGTGAAGGAAAACAGAGTGTAATTACAGCTTTGGTTAGGGCTCAAATCTGCAAAATCATGGATTTTTTTTGGAGCACAGGAGGCCATGCACCTTTTCCCGTAAAGACCCACCCAAACTTTTTAAAAACCCCAGCAAAATCTTCACGTGCTTCAAACACTACGCAAAAGGGGGACTTTTAATCACCCAATGATTAAATGAAAAATACCCATGATTTTCATAACTGAAATCGTCACAGTCGGAACGGTGGGTTTCATAAAGGGCGCATCCGAGAGTTGTGGGCTGAGACAGCTGTACGGCCCGGCCCTGCCAGGAGGTGGCAATACTTGAGCGCTGTTAGACGGATGGACTTGTCCCACCATTTCTGGCACTCTCCCTTCCACCCCGGCCCTTGCTGTGCCTGTGCAGTACGGAGGAACCTGTTTGGCCGTTTGCTGCTTGCTGTGAAGCAAAGTTCCATGTGAGGACAAATCATCAATGATTTATGTCATGAGTGGTTAACTGTGCAAGATTAACGAAGACGTCTGAGACTCTGTGTCCGTTTGTCTTTTGAGTCATACCAGCAGTGGAGGATTGCAGGCAGAAAGATATAGAATATGTCCCACACATGCATAGAAGGGAGTGAGGGTGGTGTCTGGGTTGAATAGTACAGGGGAACATTAAGCCAGCAATTGTAGTTACCTGCCCTAAGTTTAGCAAGGACAGAAAGCCTGTAAGTCATTCAGAAGAGGAAGAAGAAGATTAAAAAGGGAGAGGAAAAAAAAAATGCACTGTCTGATTCTTGACAGTGAAGAAAAACAGTATTGGACTTAAAACGATCCCGGACTCAGATGGAAAAGAGCCACATCAAGTCAGTATCACCATTCCCCAGCAGTGTGTCCCAGTGCTACACGCCATGGTGTGATGCGAGACAGTGGCACAACTGCATTTGGGCCCCAGCTCTCCCTGCCGGGGTGGCTTGTGGGGCAGCTGGGGGCTGAGACACAAACACTTGGGGCAGCCATGTAACCTGTGAAGGTTTGCAGCTGGAAAAGGAGGGGAGGAATGAAGGTGGAGCATGCAGCGACTATCAGAAAGACAAGGTGTGTCAGGAAAGAAATTGTCTCCTAGTTGATTGATTAATAGTGCTGGAAAAAAGAGACAAGCCTATGGCATACTCATCTTCCTTCAGGCTCGTATTACACCATGGATTCCTGTGAAACAACAGTCAAAGCAATGTAGTGCAAACCCAACTGAAAACAGTTCTCCAACTGCCCAGAACTCTCTGAAGGCAGGCTAGCACTATGCATCAATCTCCAAATGGGTATTTTTTCTTTTCTCTCATGTTAATTGAGGTGAATACCCACTGGGTTCCTTGGCATATAATTAACTCTGCACTGAGTATAACCACTGCTTCCCTGAGGCAGTGGAGATGTGCACATTTCTTGATAACCAGAGAAGCAGAGGAAACAAGAGGCAGCTGGGGAAAGCGTTACACTGCTGTCCATTAAAATTCATAACTTCGAATGTAAATAGCACCTGGATAACCAGTCCAGTACAAACATGCACAGATCACTAACTCCTCACATCTGTCTACCATTCCAAATGCCTTAAACTGTCAGGGTGAAAGCCTGTTTGGTCCAGGCCTTTCTTAACTGTAGCAAAGTGCCAGCGGAGGAGTCCCACCGCCACATTGGTGCAGCTCCAGCTGCCTGCCTGGATGCCCCGTGCAACAGCGGGTTGGTAAGCTGAGTGCCGGGCTCCCCATGCCTCTGTCATGTTAGAAATACAACCTGCAACAACAACAACAACAACAAAATAGAAACAACTTTGCAAAGAAGGGTTCAATGCCACAGAAAATAGTGTGAGCCATCAGCCCATGCTGCAACACATGGATACTCACTTGTCTGTCCCACCACATTGCCACCAGCAGTGGCTGCATTAAAATCAATATCTGTTCTTTCTTCTTTCTGCTTTGCTAAAGTGAAATTATGCCGGTTTCAGCAACAGCAAGAGTGCCAATACTGTAACTGCGTGCCTGTATGGCAGAACAGGTAACAGAGGCCTTTTATAGCTGTCTCTTGCACAGTTTGAAGACTTTGCTTCTAAAACATTACACACACACACACACACGTGCACATGTAGTTTCTTGTCATTCTTTCCTACCTGTGTTCAGTAATGCCCTGCCCTGCTGCCTCAGTTCTTACTACACAGCCACTGTAGCTGTATCTTCAGATCTTCTTCTAATTTGTGTGCAGATTTCATCAATGTTATCAAATTATTTCTTTCTGACTGGTGTATCAGGTCCCACCTCCTGTACCCTGAAGCAATGACCAGCTGGCAAAGAATTGCTAATGTTGGTCTTGAGTCATATTTCTAGAAGATAGCAAGGAAACTGTGTGGAAGGGAATGGCTGTGGTGGGCAGGGATGCATATAGAGACACACCAGAGAAACAAACTCACTGAGCTTGCCAAAGAGCGTGACTTTGGGGTATTTTTTCCACTCTACTTTGGAGCGGTTGTAAATTGACTGTTTGGCTTGGTTTGATGTTTCTTTTCCCAGCAGATGTGTAATTTGGAGCCAATGCTTCCCTATTTTTCCACAGTAATGACACGTCTTAGCCATGGCTGGGTATAAACACCTAGATTATCAATGTCAGTTTGTTTCAGCAAGATTTCCACTGTTGCCAGTAAATGCCCCAAACTACGCCGTTTATATGTGTGCAACTACATTTCTCTTCTAGCAGCTTCCACGGGCCTCATTCTTCCAACTACTATGCAAACACATGCTTAAATTACCACAGGAGCACCAGCAGCCAGCCCTCTCCCAAAGCCTTCACGCTCTATCTGACGGTCACAGGACAGCGCAGGGAAGTGATCCACAATAAAGTTCAGCCACTGCCCAGAGGAAGACTCCTAACCTCTTTCTCCCAGCTCAGCTGGTTTTCTAGATAATATGGCCTCTTTAAGAGCGCAAATACAAAATGGTACAGATATTTAGTATCAGATGGCAGTAGTGTAACAGGACCCCCCACACACACACCTTGCATTGAGTGCAGATTGGGAGTGCAGGTTCCCAATGCACTAGAGAATAAACTCTTTGGGTTTTTTTCTTTTGCAAATGTGTTGTTGACTCTGTCATTGATGCATGCACGTCTTTGGCTATTTTAAAATCTTATATCCACTGGTATTACTGCTTCCCCAGGGGCATGCAGTAATCAGGTACTATTTTTAAACTCTTCAGTCAACCATGACTTCCTTTTTATCTGTCCACCCTGTAGCTGCTGTAGGGAGTCAGCGTAGCATTCCTCATCTTTTTGTGGTTTCTACTTATAAGGAATAGGCAGGACAAGTAGTTATTCTTGTTGATGCCAGAATACTACACAAGTTAGATTACAGGATGAAGTACAGATTGAATCATGTCTTAGAAATTCACCCTCCAGTGTCACATTGTACCCGAGTTAATGCAAACCAGAACTCAGACTACACAAGCACAAGTACAAAGCTCTCAGTTTGTTCCCAAAGCTCCCATGGCATTTTCCATGCCAGCGATATATATTAAAAAAAAAAAAAAACAACAACTAATAATACAACACATTCCTATATTTGTTTGCGGAGCTGTATGTGGGCAATTTCTTGAGTCATTTAATTACAAGAAAGCTGAGACCTGAACAAAGGAATACACTCAAGGTTTGGTTGGTTATTGAGGGCAGTCCTTGTCTTCCTTTCCCCCAAAATGGAAAGGTCCCAATGTGTTTGAAGTGCAGCTAGAAGAAATGGAGACATCACATGCCACACCAAACCTGGACACGGATACAGCTGTGAGACTGCTGGTACCTACACCTTTTCCTTGAAAACTGCATTATTTGAAGGTAGTACTGGGATACATTATTTGATAGTTTGCTGGGCCCATGAAGCTGGTACACCTTTCTGCTTGGCCACCAAGCAGCAGCAGGACCCTGTTGATTGCTACCCATCATGCATTAATAAGCATTTGGGGGTGAAGAAATGTGGAAAATACTGGGAGAACCTCAAACCCATATCTTTGATTACACTGTAACACATACCAACTATGCTCCCCACACAGGGCTATGTTGTGGGAAAGAAATCAATCAGCCCTTCATCCTGGGAAGACCAGGGGACTATGACTTTCACACCAAAGCACAGAAAATGGTTAAAGAGCTGTGTCCAGGTCTGAGGCACCGTCATACAGTCCTGCAGCCTCTCAGACACGTTTTTGCAGGAGCATCTCAAGAGCTACAGAACAAGTAGAGCCACTTCAGGAACTAATAAGAGAAAGCATCAGGAATAGCAATCATACCTCTGAAATACTAAATACTTGTTGCAACTACTTGCTGACAGTATTTAAATAAGGAATGCTATGCCATCAAAAGCAGAGCTATGTGAGAATGTTCTGTTGGTTTTTTACTCAGTGCATTAGCTTTTCTTTTTTGTACAACATCCTGTTATCTTTTAGTTTACGGGTACTTCACTTAAATTGTTGTACAGGACATGATGTACCAAGACAGCATTGCTGAGGACAGCCACCTTGAGTATGTGTTTTAAAGATCTGAGTTATAAAAAAAATTAAAAATCAGGCATAAGGCCTATTTTTTTTACATATGTTCCAGTGCTATTCTTTCCATTTTACTATATTCCATTCCTACTGTCTTGGGCAAAGAAGCAGCCTTGAATCTGAATTTCACAGTTTATTGCCAACTAACATAAACTTTAAATTATCAATTCGGGTGCTGAGAAATAAACCAAACGCTTAGGGGAAATAGATCAGCTTCCCCCCAGACACCTCTCCTGCCCCCTTCCTCGTCTGCTATCCCCTCAGTGCCTTTGAGGGGTCCATGGATGGTGCAGGAGATTGGGCCCAGCCACTGTGGTTCCTCTTCTTTTGCTGGTCCTTGTTTCTCACTGCACTGCTCCGCTGTGGCCCTCTCCACTAGCCACTGTCCCTCTAGAGTCATACCTCCCCCAGCGTCTTCTGTGTGCCTGTCCCTGCTCAGTGGGTTTCTTTGCTTCTGCACTTGCTGGTGGCATCTCTTTGCTCCAGCCCTGCTCAGGCTGTGGGCCAGTACAGGGTGGTCTGTGACCTCTTCCTGCCAGGCCACCCCTGCAGTCCCCAGCTACCAAGACCCTGCTAGTTATGCCCAGTGCACCTGTAAGAATTTCGGTCATATATCCCAGAGTCACCAAACCACTTTACAGACATGAGTTACCTAGGGGCACAATGAATCATTTTTAAAGTAGCTTAAAAGGTCATCAGTACGTAAGGACAGTGTAAGAGAGAGAGAGTGGGATTTGTTAATTCCTAGGTCCAGCCAACTGCTGTATTACCTGGTGTTAGGCAGCAAGGACATTCATGAGTGCTACAGGGCAGAAAGCAACGTGCTCTGAGCAAGTGTTGTGCCTTGAGCACCCATGCCATGGCCCATGATGAGGGCTGGTAGGACTGGAATAGCACAGCTAAGTAATTATCCATAATGTCAGGGGAAACTGTCCCGAAGGTGCTGTTGCAGCTATCTCCAAAAGCTCAGTTATGCTAAATCCAGGAGACTGAAAGTGCTCAGCAGGGAAGGCAGCCCTAGTGGGCCCAAGGAGCCCCCCACAGCCCTCTGCTGCCCAGCAGTGTGTCCTGGATGGGTGCCCCAAAAACTGGCCACACAGCCACAGTTCCAGCAGCAGGGACAAGGGACATGCTAGTCCTACCAGCCTGCCAAAATGCCAGGGGGAAAGAACAAGTGCACGTGTGATGTTAGGTCTTGTCAGTACTAGAGATCTCATAAGCAGCCACAGCAGTGGGGCTGGGAGGCAGAGGGGGAAAGAGGGAGGAGCTGGAGAAAGGATTTGGGTCCAGGCAGAGCTTGCAAATCACCCTCCCGAATACAGAGGAACTGCTAACATCCACACAGGCCTTTCCCCCTTCATGATCCCCCACACCACAGCTCTTTATATATTTTCTTCAGGCTCACAAACTCTTCCCTAACTACAAGCATCCTGAAGCCTGGAGAAACAGTAATGAATGACTATGCCAAGTGCTAGGAATGGCTGAGAGGGTTTAACCTGGGGAAAGGGAAAACAAAAAGCATGAACTGGTGTTACTGGTACCCCTTCCCTCTCCACAGTGCAGTACATGTTGCAACTTATGCCCTGTAAGAGTGCTCTTCAAGGTGTAGCCAGGCACCATGGTTGGGCTGTCTGCCACCAGAAACCATCAACTCAAATGTAACCCAGTGTAGCTATACAAAAATTTGCACACGCTGCTCCCCAAGCCAAAAATCACCGCAAAAAGTACAGCGTGTTAGGAGGGGAGAATAAAAATAATGAGTGACTGTCCAGAGACTAACCTACTGTTCACTTGATTGGAAATGCAAAGCAGTGTGATGACAGTGGACTGGCTGGCCCATAGAATTTCCTCCAGAAAGCTAGCTTGTGCTTGGATTTAACCCTACCACACAGCAATCAAAGTGCGGTCAGATGGGGAACCTGCACCACTCTTTGGAGTCATCCAGTGCCCACCCCATGCATTCCCACCCTGTCAGATTTAGAATGAACAGACACAGAAGGCTGGTTGCATGAGATGTTTATTTGCATCTCCTCCCATGTTATAGGGGAAAAGTCCTTGTTTCCTTAAGCAGTTTCAGTCCTAGTGCGTCTGGTCGTACGTGCCAGCTCCCTTGTAGGCTCCAACGTAGCCGCTGTTGTCCGTCAGATCCTGGCGGCCGGCAAGACCCTTCCCTTTGCCACTCTCATCAAAACGCTCTTTGTGGCTGCCGGTGTATTTGCTAGTGTCTGTCAGCCTCTCGACCCCACCAACCTTGGTGGCTTTCTGCAAGAAAGCAGGCCAGCAGGAGGCAGCCAGCATTAGGAAACAGCTCACAAACAAGCTCTTCGCTACATAAGAGGACAGCACATGTCCCTACAGCAGGGACGGATGGTCCCATGGCAGCTCAAGGTGTACAGCAGGTAAGGAAACTCATACTCACCGTGGCACCCACGCTGCCGGGCTCCTTCCCCTCGATGAGGCCATACACAGCTTGCAGTGCTTCCTCTGGTGATTTGCCCTTGAAGCGCTTGCTGCAGAGCTCCTTCATGGCCTGCTGGAACTCAGCAAAGGTGATGGTGCGGGCACCCTTGGTCCTATGGTGAGGGGACACCAAGGGGAAGTTACCTGGCTGCTGGGTGGCAGGGGGATGGGAAGCACCCCAGGGCTGCCCCTCACATGAGAGCCCTGCCTGCCTCCTGCCATTCCCCTCTCCCACCTGGCTGTGCTGCCCATCGTGCCTCCCTGCAACACTCACTTGACTTTGTTGAATACGATGTCAATGTCAGTGCTGGTCACAGCTTTCCCATCCATGACCCCACACTCTTTGCACATCTTGGAGAAGTTTTTCCCTGTCATGTCGTTGCCACTGGCAGATGTGTCACCATATATTGCAAATTTACGGAAAGCGTTTTCTACCACCGACATCTTGTTGCTGTGGAGAAAAGAAGTTAACAGGGAAGGAGCTGAGGACCATCTGCAGCTGCTGGACACACACTCATGTCCCACGCACCTCATCTCCAGCAAAGCAAGGGGCACCACGCACAGGTATGTCTCCACAATGGGACAACCATGATGACCACACAAGTATTGACACAGAACACCTGGGATCCAGGCAGGATAGGGGCAGGGATGGGTTGGCACCCAAGGCAAGGCAAAGGAGGGGTGCAGGTGGGGGTCTGGGGTGAATTAATGACTGCTGCATGTGAAGGAATGAGGCATCCAAATCTTCTGAACCTTTTTGAAATACAAATTTGAGTTAGACTGTCTCAATAACAAATGCCTGCATTTGTAAGCTGATTTATACTCTGCCTGTTATTTGATGATAAAGAGTCCAGATTTGTCTTCCAGGCCCCAGATAATCACCTAAATCTCCTGGACCTTCTTGCAAGTCATCACCAAGGAGTTGTCCCCATCTCTCCCCATCACACTTCATCCCCTGAATTCCTCCCTGAACTAGGTTTTCCTCCTCCCGACACCAGTAAATTTTCCACTGCTGATTAACTTAGACCACTGCAACCAGGTATCGGGGATCTCTGAGAACATAAAAGACATCACTTGGATTGTAAATCAGTCCACCACGACTTGAGCAGCTGCTTGTGAGACATCCTCAAACCCTTCTGAAATGCCCAGCCTCTCCTACAGCCTTGTGCTTCACCCAGGGTCTCTGGGTCTCAAGGTTGTTTGCAGGCTGCCACTTAACATAAATCTTGTGTGGGTCTGCACCTCTCTAGAGCAAAAAACAGGCAGCCTTGTACCAGTGAGCCTCTGTGCTGCGAGCATAAAGGGAGTATCAGGGGGCTCTGGGTGGCCTCCTATGACCCTTCCCTCCCTCCCTGGGAGATGTGGACCCAGCTTACCTGCGTGAGCCGGTGGTGATGGTGCTGGCGGTGGTGCTGGCACTTTCCCCACTGTCCTGGAGGCAGTGGGCACTCGAAGCCAGCCCTCGTGCCTCACTGGCCGATTGTCACCTCAGCACCCACGCATGTCACAATCCTCGGAATACCCACCACAGGGCGGGGGGGGGGGGGGGGGGGGGGAGAAGAGGGGGCAACAACCCTGTGCCAGCAGAGGCATGGTGGTCCAAACCCCTTGGGGGGATTATTGGACCTCCAGCCCACTGTGGGACAAAAACCCAAATACTGCATCCTCTTCACCTAACATAACCATCACACACTGGAAATTTCATCCATAATGGGACATGTACTCCAAAGAGAATGGGCATTTATCCCTAGAACCAGTAAATGCAGCCAGTCCTTGCTCCTCCTTCCTCAAGGAGCTGATCTGCTGCCAGCATGCTCGTGCCCTGGCTAGGGAATGTGCTGGCACGCCTTTGGGGTTCACCAGGAAATCGGTAACTCCAAAAGGCAGGGTGGGGTGGGAAGGGGGAGAGACACAACACACGTCACCTGTGAAAAAAATTTGAGAAACACAGTTTTCCACTCATAAGCTAACTTAAAGTAGCTGGAAATTGGGTCTGGGACGTTCAGGCCAGTGATAAGGCTCAGAGTGCACCCTGGTAGTCATACCGTGTTTGTAGGGGCACTGGGATAGCACACTGTTAAAAAAGGCATTTCATCTTTGTGGCCCATGTAAGATTAAATTAACGTGCCTTCATTGGTTGATTTATTTATTTTCCTTAAGCCATGCTTAGCAGCATGGAACCATGTATAAATACGCTTATTTAGAAATATTTTATTCTCACCACTAATTAACAGGTATGTACTTTCCAGTCTTGCTGTTGGTTGCAGCAAGCCCACAGCAGCGGGATGAGCTTGGCCAAGTTCTACCCATCCCAGGAGGAAAATCTTGCAGATACTGCTACATGCTCACTGCTCCTGCACTTCTGCATGGCCTTCAGCCTTCCTGTTAGGCTGACCATAATTCTTCACCAGTTCCACTGCCACCCAGAGAAACTCGTTTGTGCTTTGGTGGGTCTTGTGCAAAGGGCCCTGGACAGCTGTCAGCCTTGAGAGGCTTCTGCAGGGCGGCTGGCCAAGGCAAGAGTGAAATGGCAAAAAAGTGCCTGGTGCCACCTCGCACCAGCGGAACACAGCCTGGCATCCCGTCCCGCTGGGGCAACAGCGTCACAGCCCTGGCACAGCCATGCAGTACACCGGTTCTGCAGTACCAGTGGTGAGCCAGGGGCAGAGACTAAGGATGCCAATGTAAACCTCAGACAAACTATTGGTAGCAGTGCTGTTTCTGCCTTTTAGACAAGTGCTGATCACCCCAATGAATTGTTTCCTCTTTCCTTGTTGCAGGCGGCCTGTTTTGGGGCTGTCCCAGCAGCAATGCCAGTCTCCTTGCCTGCGCAAAGAAAGCAGGGAAGAAATGAGGCACTAGATGTCATCACAGGAATTATGATCTGTATGGCAGATGTGCATGTTGTTGGTGGGGATTTTTCTTGTATTCTGGAAAAGTGTCTCTTTTCTGTGGTAGAGTGTATTTTTGGAACGGAACATTTTTTCCCCTTTTAGTTACAGCATCTTACTTTTTTTTTTAAATTGAAATATGTATACCTAGCTTTAGGTGATTAAATGAAGCTGAAGGACCCAGAAAGAAGGCAATACTCTCTTAGAGTGAGTAACCAAGTGCCCATAAATTTCAAGGTCAGGAGTTCACCTCTTTTTTTTTGGCCTGTAGCTCAAAAACACTTCAGATTGGTTCTGTGATGCCAACAGCTGTTTCCCCTCCTCACAGTCTGCATGTGACAATGGATAAACCAAAAGGTCACTTCCCTGAAAGCTCTCAGGGCAATGCTCCCCAGCCATAAACTCAACAAAGCCATAAACAAAACCAGCTTAAACCAGTGAAGTTTCCAAAACTGCAGAGATTGCCAGGGAAGGTGGGGCACAAACCTGTGGATCTGGATGGCCCAAATGGGTGGTCTCATTCAACCCCCACCTGACCCAAATGACAAAGACCCCCTCTCCAGCTATGCACCTCACAGGTAGAGTGAGCATGCAAGAAGTTCACCAAAGGTCACCAACGTCTAACAAAAAAGAGAACTATATTATCTCCCTCCTTGTGCACATGAGCGCTCGCACACACACATACAGAGGCATGTATGGTCAGAGATTCTTATTAGCCAACACACCTTATTAAGAAAAAGGCAAATGGCCAGCTTGCTGTTCTTCCGAAATTTCCTGCCTTCTTTATATTTGTATTTCTCTAGCAGATCTCTCTCTGTTCCTGTTGTTACCTGAAAATTTTATTAACTGCAATTTTTCCTGTATTTTCAGCTCTGTGATAAAATCATGCAAAGGCATTGCGCCTAACACCAAAAGCTGCAGAATCCCCCCCCCAGACACCTCTAAGGAAAACCATCTCCTGTAATCTGTCAGTTCAACCTTGCTAAATTCATTTAACCTGGAGGACAGGGCTTTAAAGAGCCGCTCTCTAGAATGATAGCACGTAAGTGACAGATCACACAGCAAAATTGTTTTAATATGTTCCAGATGTATTGCTTCAGTGAAGTTGATGCAGAGATTAACCTGAATCACTGTGCCTATGGTCTCTGCTCTTCAGGTCTCCGACGGCTACATGCCAAATTTTCTCTGCTTTCAACTGAAAGGCTTTCAACAAAGTCAGGCCAAGGGAGTACACAATTTGGTCCCAAGTAACTAGTTAAGTATTTGAAGCTGTTGTCAGCCTTTTATGACCTCAGTTTAAAATTACATTTAGGGAGGTTTGAAGCATGTTAGATAAGACAAATGCTGAAGAAATAGAGGAGGATCATCAGGAACAAAAAAAAAAAAGAAGAGAAAAAAAGGAAAAAGCAGTATTCTACTGAAATAATATAAATAACATATATAAACAGGCATGCACACGCACTATTCCCCTGTTCCTGAAGCAAATGCACCATTAACAAGAAATTCTCAAATTATGAAAGGATATGGTAAGTTACTTAAATCTTCAGTTGTAGGGAAGTGATTTATTCTGTATCAGTAAAATGCTTAGCTGCAAAATAGAGACCAGAATTCAGTGTTCTGTTCAAATGCTTACATAAATCTGCAAGCTGGAAGACAGCTTTGATACCATCTTCATGGAATCAGCATTATTTACTTAAGGAAAAACAGTATTTTGAAGAGACTAAAAAGGACAAAAAAAGACGTTAGGGCATCTGTAATACTGAAGCAATCCATACTAGCTCTGCAGAATAGCAGAAATCCAGGAGAAAAGATTAATGTCTGAAACTCTTTTGTAGGCAAGAAGAATATTAACTTCTGCTGTTATGAATAAATGAATTCTAAATTATTCTTTGTCTGCTAGATTTTATGAACTATTACCATAATCACATAAACCTCCTTTTTTTCACATAAAGCTATGTATAGCATAAGACTTCCCTTTCAGTCCCATGATCAGAGAAACTGTTTGAATGAAGACATTAAAGCAGTGAGATTCCAATTACCGTATGAAACACTCTAAATCTGTCAAAACGAGCTGCTTGGGTTACTGCTAGACCCAGAAAACCCCAAACGATGGAGAATGAAGGTGAATCAAAATTCAGATGTGCAGCTGTATCCATTCCACAAGCCCTGCCGTTTGATCCCAGAGCACGTCCTTTTGCAGCCAAATTGTCCTTTTCCTGGTCTCCGAGCAGATGAAGAACAAAGTTTTATTTAAAATGAGAGTCAAGTAGGAGAATGTAATACATAGCACAAGTTTGAAAGGCAGTGACTTTAGCTGTCTTGCTGAATGAATATAACCTGTCTGATGCAGATGTATGAGGAAAGAGGAGAAAAGAGAGCAACAAGTTGGTGCCTGGCCTTAAAAGAGAAGTTTTACACAATAGCTGAAAGAACAAGAATCTTGCACTGAGAAATTTGAAGCTACTTCTCAGACATTAACATACAGCTAAAGAGACCAGACATGCAGCTGTTCTGTGTAAAAATATTTTATGGGACTTCCTTTCAATATCTTCAGTGCATCGATTTTTTTATGTCAGGCGCACACACACACACACAATCAGAAAACCTTTCATGGATATGTAGATCGAACTGTTGTTCAAAGGAGTAAATTAGGACAAGTTTAATAATCGTCCACTAAAGTGTCCTTCTGTATGCCTCCATCTAGCCCACGTGAACTCAAGGTTCTCGTCCTTTACTTGAAAATCAACATGTGGAAAACTATGTTTCTGCATTGTCTCTGGCGAGCCACAGACCCCACAGTGAGCCCACAGAAATAAATCAAGAAATTATCCACCCTTACCCCTGTGCTGAACCACTGACCTTACTGACCATATCCCTCCAGTAGAAACGGATAATGACAAAAAAACAGATTCCCTCTCTATCTATGGAAATCACCTGCCTCTCATTTCAGAGGCTGAGCACAGAAGTAGTTGATGATTTCTTCTTTGACCTGTGGTCAGTCTGAATCTGCATCTGTCCAGGAAATACATGCTTTAGGGGGACACCCATGGGACAGTCCTTCTCATGGGGATTTCTCTATGGTGGGTGACATTTTGCAGTCATTGCAATGGGAGATGCCTGGTCCTGTCTGAGCTGGGCTCTCTGCATGGCAGGCTGTGCTGGTGCGGGAAGAGCCGAGGTGTCCCCTAGCAGTAACGGGAAGGATGACGGACGACAGGCACCGAAGCCCACAGCACCAATGCCCAGGAACCATGTGGGAAAAAACCTGCCTCACAGACAGCTGGGGCAGGTTGCCACTGTGGCTGCTGATCACCACCTCCCTTGGCTGCCCCAGGTGCGATGCTCTGCAGCTTCTGTGGCCACTTTGGCCACAGCAAGGCTGAGGAGGGGGTAAACTGAGCCAGAAAGGTGGGCTGCACAGAGCAGCCATGCAGGGAGGAAGGGTGATTACAGCAAGCGTGAAGCAGTGTCAGACTGCATTTCTTTAATGCTTCACATCCACTATTGTCTCCTTAATAGAAACCGCACACTCACTCTGCCATCTTTATGTGTTTAGAGGGGGCTGAGGCAGAAATGAAACAATAAGCGGTTTTCACTACCCTCCCTTCAGATTCTAAGTACTTAAACTCAGTGCTGCTACTACTCTGCCTTGTAGTCATACTGCAGGTCTGACAGCTTATGGAGGCACTAAGCAAGATCATGCTCAGTGCTTGGTACAGACATGGTAAATATAACCTGTATCACCACTTCCCTTCAGAGCTTTATACAGTTCCTTATATTATCCTACAGTTTAACTGCAATGTCCTCTTCAGGCTGTGTGTAGGAGGACGTGGACAGAAAAAGGTACATAAACAGATAAACTGAAAGTTAAGCCAGTTCTCTTAGCAAGTTTCAGCCACAGCTTGCTTCTCTCCTTGTGTGCCTTCTGGATCACAGCATTGGCTGGAACTGATTTTAGCTGGAGAGCTGAAGAAGTTTTGCTCCCCAAGCACCATTCCCCCACGAGGGCTCCAGCACAGCCCTCTCTCCTGCTTATTGGTCTTCACATGCCTCATTCTTTAGATTTTCTCTTTAGACAGTAAAATCAGTGTGAAATCTTCTGATGGTCTAGATGCACCTCATGATCTTGACCTCTGTGAAGAGGTATATTGCTTTAGATTGACCAGTTTTACACATGTTCGCCTATTTTCAGGAAAATTTCTGAGTGTTTTTTTACCCACAGTTGTCACAGTTTGTTTCAAGAATCATCTCAGTCGGGACCAAAAAAAAAAAGGAAAAGGCCTTTTAAGGATATCAACCACAGAGAAAATCAAATGCTAAGCCTAGTCAATGTATTCTGATCAGAGCACAAAACTTAATTTTAGGGACACTACAGCTGTATTTTGAAGGTATTGTTTGTTATAGGAATACTGGCAGAATAACGATTCTCTCTCTAATTAATTCATCTAGGACAAACATGTGTTCTCCTTGGCCGGAAGTCCTGCTTTGCTATTACATTGGAGTTTCTTGGCATAAGTGAGAGCAGACTATGGCCCATGGTATCATGTTAAAATGCTGGACTACTAAGTAGGTGTGCCATTTTGCTGAACCTCTCCCAAGACTTAAAAAAAAACCTTAGATAAATGCTTTTACAACACACTAGCCAACTCATTAGGAAATATGGCATTCAATAATTGCATTATTAAAAGGGATTACTAACATTAAAAAAGGTCATTTTCATATATTGAAAAGGACGTATTCATATGTATATATCATTTCTATATGATAACATGAGTCATATTCATTGCCAGGGTAACATCTACTGATTCCACTGAAGCTGTATTAGGAGCTGATTTTGCCCCTGAAGTCTGTTTTCCTATTCTATATTAGCTACATTATATTATCTCCCTCCACAGGCAAAATTGCATTTACCTCAAACTTGATTTGATGCAATTATCAAGGAATGAATGGTCTTGTTTTGACTTGTTTCAACAAGTTGGGCCGTTTGCACACTGTTCCAACATCCTTCTGCCTGAAGAAGTCTCTTGGCAGTTCTTCAACTCTGATCTAGAAGTCTATCTGAAAAGATACAGATCCTTTGTGTGTACTTACTGTACAAACACAATCGTTGCTGCTTATTTTTTTTCCACAACGTGTCAAAACATTCTGTAGGGGGTGTGGGGGAGGTACAAGAATGTTAAGCTAAAGCATTTTCTAGGGCTAATACACTTGCATACAAAAAGGAAGTGTATCATATGCTTTTTTAAAAAAATAAATGTCAGTTCACATTTTAGATGCTTATAAGAAACATACTTCTAGATACCTATTCTACCTTAAGCTTCTAAATTGCTTCAGTCCTAATAGAAAGGTATTTGCAAGCCATCAGTTGTGTGCTGTTATTCAGACTAACAGAAAACTCAGATGCTGGCACACATAGGTACAAATAGGACTAGCAGACTTCCTTGTCACTTAGCACCTTTATGAACAAATTCAATTAGCTTCTTGAGTTATTCTCATTTATACCATAGCTGATGTTGGCCCCTCATTTTCCTATGATAGCTCAAGTCTTCTGTCCTTTTCCGACCAGCTGCGCAGGCCTATTTCAATCACAGAATTCTATTTCAACATTTTAAAAGTGAGTTTCAAACAAAAGAATTAAAAAATATTAATAACTAATTACCAGCGTTATTTTTGTGCCTTATTTTATCAAACAGCAATATTCTTCAATATTAGTCCATAAAGGCCATTACTTAACTAGTATTTAAAAGCACATATTTGACCTTATTTGCTGAGATACTAAGCAATACAATGGCCAATTTCACAAACTGCACTGACCTTGCACTATACACTTAGCTTCTCTTCTACCTTGCCTTCCATAAAAGCAAAGAAATCACTTATACAACATACACCAGCTAAAAGCACTGAGCATAACCAGACTTAAACAACCCAAGAGGATTTACTTTATGTTTTAGAGCTTCCTGCTTGCTTGCTTAGGTTTTCTGCATCCTGTTTAGTAAATAAAGTTGTTGTGTTAACAGCAGGTTGTAAAGTCCAAGAGTAGATGTGAGGATGGTCTAGGACACCAGACTTCTAAAGCTTCAGATCTGTTCCTATTCTGGTCTATCAATCAAAAAAAAAAAGAAAAATTTGGGTTATGTTTTTATCACCACTAACAAAATTGACAACCTATTTCAAAACACACTGCAGCTTGCAGAGGAAGTGGCTGTCTTTTCTTCACTGTCAGGCAATGGTTCAGACTTCAAACATCTCAGTGAAGGCAAAGAGGAAAGGCAGGGAGCTGGGCACCCTCCCCTTTAAAAACCTCTGCACAGAAGCGCTGTGCTGGCTAACACACAGATACACACTTCTGTTGCCTTTCTGTTGACAAGAAGAGAGTTTCAGTTTTGACTGAATTAACACCTTCTGGGCATATCAAGAGCAGAGATTAATTTGGCAGACACAGCCCCGCGCTTTGTCCCAGGGCAGAGGGTGCTCCTTAAAGAGCATCATAAGGAACTGAGAAACCAGCCGGACCTTCTCATTTTTCTGGTTATGGTCTGACAGGTGTTCCTAAAACCTGCACTGCCTAGCACCAGCTCAGGCATCCAGCAAATCTAGAAATGGCAAAAGAAAGGTAGTGGCTATCTACAGCCTTGCACACCCACTTGAATCCGCCTGCTCTTGCTCACTGAGTATTTCAGTGTCCAGCTCTTGGGAGCTGAGCTGTCTTTTTGCTTCATGTTTACAGTACCTTGAAAATGCAGATGGGATCCATGTTAGGATCTTTAGGTAATACTGCAATAAAACTGATCAATAGTACTGATATCCTAGCAGTCAGGGAGTCACCAAGCTAGACCAGGAACCAGCACCGGCCCTCTGTACCACTCTAACCTGGATGGAGGCTAGCAAGAACATTTATTTAGTACTAGATGTTGCTGCTCCATGGCACAGACAAATCCCACTCCACCTGGCATCTCTGATTTTCACATCAGTGCTGGGTGCTGACACACTCCTGTGGGCTTGCTGTTTTTCCTGTGCCTTCTATGTTTCCATGCTCTTGTAGCAGGCTGAAAAATGGCAGCCCCTCACTCTGTCCTCACAGTGTGAAATGGTGAAAATCACCACCATGAGATGCTTTGCGCAACAGAAATATAAAGAGGTTCAAAAAGCAATTAGGAGGGAAGGTCCTTAAAAGGGCCACTGAAGATAGAGAGGCAACAACCTCCAGCATGGCAAGTCTTTGAGTGTGACTGGTAGCCAGGAAGTTCTATACCGGAGGATGCTCTAGGAGCACATGCTTGTTCTGATCTAAGCTTGCACCAGAGCTAGGACATGTGAGTGATGAACTTTTCTTCTGATCCTATATAGTTATTTTTGTACTGACAGTCAATTTAGTTTTCTTGTTTTCCAGACCTAGGGAGACATTAACCTATTATATTTTCTCCCAGTTCTCATTCTTCCAATTCTGGCCTACAGTGCTTCTCCTAGAAAATGGAAAAAATCTGCTGTGGCTGGAGATTCTTCTAAAACAAATAAACAAACAAAGTGCCAGCACACCACAAAATACTGCTTCTTTTAGGTTGGGAAGGTTGTAAATGCCATGTGCTGCTGCAGATGGGAGCCAGAGCAGAGTCCTGGACACCAGAAACTGAGAGACGACAGCTTATGAAAAGTAGGAGAGTGCAAATGCTCATTTTCGACTGTTTTACAGCTTGTAAAATAACTTACATTTGACTTAAGCAAGAAGAAGGGTGTCAGAACTGTGTCAGAAGAGCTGACGCCTGTTTTGCACACTCTGCATTAATCAAGCAGTGCAAACCAATGCAGGCAGAGACTTGGGGCAGCACGTGTGGCTGCAACACATCTGAACTTCCCAAGGGGGATTAACTTAGTTCAGTCTGCCTGCAAGTCAGGCAGCGCAGGCTTTGTCACATGCAGCAGCCCAGGAGAAGTACTGAGGCTGCCGGACTGCACTGCCATCACTTCGCTGATGCCACTACCAGGTTATTGCTTCTCTGGGTGTGATGCCTGGCCCATTTTCACAGCTCAGTTTGACAGTACACATCCCATAAGATGAGGAAGAAGGACAAGGCGGGCAGAGCCAGTTTTCAGCCAGGTCTGAAACCCACTGAACAAAACAGAAGGCCTCTTCTGGCTAAGAACATTTTGTTTTCAAAAGCAGCATTCTTGCATGATTTCACTGACCGATCCACATGGGACTATTTTGTGGAATTGAGATAATTTGTGGTATGATTTTTATGGTACGATTCTCTGAAAAATATATGTATGCAGCAGTCAGTAGTGGTTACCAGCTTCAAATTCTGCTACAGCATAGCTCTGCTCCAGACAAGGCTGGGAAAGGCCAGGGGTGGGAATCACACGACACTGGAAAGAGAAAGCGGCGTTAAGAAGACCAACAGCAGTCTTGCCACTAATGATGCTCCTGAGCATGCGGGCTCCTCACCATCTTGTGTTGTGCAAGGCAAAACGCTCTGTTTCCTTCTCACTTCCTTCTCCAGGGTCAGATCCCCAGCAGGTATAAATCAGCTTCCCAACGCTGCAGTCACTGGTCTCTGCCAGTTGACACCAGCTGAGAGTTTGGTTGGAGGTCCTTATTTTCCTGAACACACAGCAACACTCCTGAAATGTGTCGGAAGCCTTAAGCTCTGTTGCATTCCCTCTCCCATCTCTCCTGGCAGCAAAGCTAGGTACCAGCAGTCCGTTAGGAAAATGCATGTCAGTTTTTAAAAGCATGACTGTAAAAGGGAAGGCAAAACTCCCCCGTACCTCTTCCCTTTCTCATTGTCACACAAAGGCACCTCGCTGCCCCATGGAGGGAAAAGGCTTGCTGGACACAAGCCACAGCCTTGGCGAGATGCTTCCACCTGCCCAGCGAAGCAGAAGAGACCCATCGCTGTCAGGCCAGAGCCAATGCACAATATTTTATGCAACTATTTTTGTGGTGGGATCGAATGGCTTAGTATCTGGGACATCTGCCAGAAGCAAGACACCCTTTGTGGGAGTCTACACAACTCAGCTGGTCTCATGCTGCCGGTTGCTGAAGCCACAGCCTGGGACTGCTTCTCAGGTTTGGTTAAGGGCAGAAAAAAAAAAGAAAACCAAACCAGATTGCTTCAAACTGATATCAGTCATGCTCAGTGTTACCATGTTAGGTATACCTTGTGCAAAACCCAAGAACCTGTGACATCCCCCTGCATGCCTCCTTGCTTCTCCAAATCCTATTTTTGAGTGAGGAGCCAGAGTGAACGCATGGTTGTGGCAGGACCTCAGCACCCGCCACCTCTAATTATAGGGGAGTCCTGGTCTGTATTAGCAGAAAAACATGCCCCACACGCACACACATTCACGCTCGTTCTTTGCGAATACAACTGTTCAACCACTAATTTCAGGCACTGGTTCCTTCATGGCAACAACACATAAATATAGACCTTGATGGCCCTGAAGACTCTTTTTTTTTTTTCTTTCTTCAGTTTAACCCTTGTATTATTTCCATAGCTGATGCTTAAGGTCGATTTTGTGATATGAAATCCAATACTTGGGGCCGTTTGCTGTCTTAAACCCAGGTACCCATACTGTTAAACCAGTATCCATCAGCATCAGTTGGTGCTCCAGGCACAAACGGTAAGTGGTCAAGTAGTAGAAAGATTTTTAGACTGACCCATTCAACCTTTGCTGAGAGAAGAAAAACCTTGTCACAGTCTAATTGCTCTTCTGCTTGCAGCAAAGACACTTGTCACTTGTGCCTGCAGTGAGATAAAACACATAGATGTTTTGTATTCAGAAGTAATGCTGTTTGAAGCTATGAGAAGGTAGCATGAGGTCAAGGTTTATAAGTCCTCCAGAGGCTCTCTTGCTTTATCTGTGGCAAATATTCAAAACCAAGTCAGGGGACTACCTGTGTAAAAGCCGCAGTACCCAGACCTGGTCTGTAGGCTTACTTACCCATGGGCATAGTCCCATATATGTATGCATCTACGCATTAAAGAGAGAATAACCCTCAAATTCTAGTCTGGAGGTTTTGTAAAATTCTTCAGGAAAAGGCATCCTAATGTCTCCATGTAAAACAATTTTTTTGGAGAATGGGTCTCACCTTTTTAACATCACAGGGGAATGCAGCAGTCCCTTTGGCTTCCTGACTCAACAGAAGCTTGGCTTCAAGCAACACAATTGAAGGGCAGAGTGAAATGTGTGGTTTACCTGCTGTGGAAAGAAGCACTCTTCCGTCTTTTCCCTTGCTCGTCTGCCGAGTGAGGATTTGCATAGTCTGCAAATCAGCCAGGCTGAGGTATGAAGACCACCCAGATGATCCTATGGCAAATACCCTCCCTGTGATCCAACCCATATACTTTGTGGCCAAGCAGATGGCTCCCTGGCCTCTGAGTGGCCTCTGAGGACCTTAACCTCAAGCGTACCATGTCTGTCTTTGGCAGGACAGCAGCATGAGATTGGTTTGTTCTTTGCCGAACTCCAAATCCAAAACCGCATTCTTTGTTCCGAAATATGGTTTACCGAGGTGTGGTTTAACAAGGTCATATGCTATTTCAGACGTGTAACAACCAAAATGTAGTTGGAAAATCAAAGAAAATGAAAAACAGCTTATTACACTCAAGTACCCAACAATTATATGCGAGTCCTCCATGATACACAGTTAAGAAAATAGGAGAGGGCAAGCAGAAACCTCAAGGAAACATAAATCACAGGGAAAGGAGAGGGGAGGATGGCAGCAATCTGGGAAGGACTTCAAGAGGCCATCCGCTTTTTTTCTTAGGGCAAAATCACTATCTCTGTCATTCCCTACAAACGCTTGTCTTATCTTAGATGAGATAAGACAAACATCAAACACTAGTAATGGGGATTCCACAGCCTCTCCAGGCAATCTGTCCCAGGGCTTCACTATCTCTGCTTTTAATTCCTTGCCTAAGTCTTTCTTCCCTTACTTTGAGTCTGTTTCTTCCTGTCGTATCCACCAGGGACAAGAAAATGAGTAGGAATCGATTTAGAGAAATTACACTGTGTTTTGAAGAAGGGATGGCAAATGGTTTTTCTTTACAAGTTCATCATAAGTTGTTCTGCCTTACAAATAAGAATTTTTTTTTTTGCCTTCTCTTTTTCTTTTTTTAGGGCCAAATACATTTCCATGTGCAAACTGCTGGCAAATTGATCTGCTGCAGAAAAAACACCAGTAACAGTAAATCCCTGCAAAGATATGGAGACGGGCAGGAAAACTGAAATCTTTCCTGAACCTATTTAATAGTGTCCCTGTTAGAGGTCTGAATCAACAAAACCTGGAAACCTGCCAGGGTCTTCAGTCCTGACACCTAGAAAGGTATGAGCAGATTTGATATTCTTACCTGTAAGAACATATGCTGAAGTTTTCAGATGTATTCTGGCTTGGCCAGATAGTTCCTCTCAGGCAACAGGAGTTTTACCACTGACGTGATTTGAGAGCTTTTAATAATTGGTGGGAAATAGAGTCTTTCTGAGTGCAGGCTGCAGCATCATTGTATTGCATTGCCAGAAAGAAACCAGCACACAGTTAGCAAAACTGATGTTTTTTGAGAGTGGTGTCCTGTTCCCATGGCAGGACATTAGTCAGCGTGGATGGCCACATTCAGCTTGTCCCACATTACCTACACAAACATGCATTTGCAGAAGCCAAAGGGCAGATCCGCTGCAGGGCATGAGCTGTCATAGCTTCACTGACTTCCGCTGCGTAGCAGTGATTTCCATAAATTAAGAACCTTGTCGCCAAACATCTACATGCTTGGTTTCCTTCTGTATTTACAGAAATACTCTCCACAGGCTACACGTTAAAGGGAGAGTCAACCCTCCATATGCAGGCTGATCTCAGCTCCTTTTGGATGTATTCATGAACATGTTATGGTTGTGAAAGCAGGCCTTCAGCTCAGCTTGATTATAAACACTTCAGTACTTGCTAGTAGGTATAGAACAACCAGATTTTTAGAAATTGAATGAAAAAAACCCCATGCTTTACAACCACATTAGTTCTGCATTGACAACAACGTATTTAAGATGGCATTAGTGCAATTTATGTGGGACAGTTGTTACAAGTAAATATTCAGTGTGTTGTAAGTTTTGCCACAGAAATGGGTTTGATAGCATAGTGGGGAGAACCTTTTCAGACTTTAATGCTTACATTACATATCCAACAAACAGTAATAATGCTTATGAAAAGGTTTGGCATTTGTCTTTTATTGAGATTCTACTCCCAAGATTTAAACTATGGCATAAAGATACAACTGCAAGGTGGTGTAACTATAGAGAAGAAAAAAAATCATACCCAGACATAAACTGATTACAACGGCTTAAATGAAAATAAGTCAGGTAAACTGTTTTAAGCCTCTTCTGAAAAGATAAATGGCATTTTCTTCAGGTATCTGCAAACAAAAATACTTCTGTCAGCAAGGCAATAACCAGCAGAATTTCAGCATCAGAATTTTCAGGTTTTGGTGAGAAATGGCATAGGAAACTCCAAGTAGGCACAGTCTGTGCGCAAAATTAAATGCTTCAAATTTTGTAGATCAAAATTCTGCCTGTCACAAACATTCAGGCTAATGCTGTAAGGCCCGGAGCAGCTGGGCACTCTGCTTGCGAGAGCCTCCTGACAGAAATTGTCTCACACCACCTAAGTCTACCAACGGTGCAAAAGTTTGATGGGGCAGGACACAATCTGCTACAAACTCCTGATCTGTAGAAATGGAGAAGCACATGTACAACTTTCCATTCATGATCAGATCATGTGTAGTGCCAGGCCTGTTCTCTTACGCAACCCATCTTGAGGTTGAGTTTTGCAAGAACTGACTTTTCATCATTTGATTTTGTAAATGCAACACATCCATTACCTGCATTGCACATTATTTTCCCTGGACTGAAAGGGGAAAAAACAGAGAAGTAACAGGCCATTTTTCAGAAGAGTATGTGTCTTCCTTTCCCTCTCTCTGACTTAATGCTATTACTTCCCGAAAGAATAGGGGCACATATCCAACATAGCACAGCCCTGAGAGACTTCCCTAAGCAAACTGCTCCACTTTATTGTTCTTCAGCATCTCTGCATAGCTGGAGCAGAACGTGGCCTCAAGTCTCTTACTCATCTCCTGCCTCTGTGTGCGATCATAGGCATTCCTCATCAGCGTTGAAAGGTACTGTCAGCGCAGCTATGATTTCTTTTTCATTCCCTGCCTGACATGCTTACAATGGCAAAAGCTCTAGAAGCAAGATCCATTTGGCAAAAAAGTCACAATTGCCAACACACCCAAAAGGAACTACTTTACCCAAAAAAATCCACTGATGTTTTAGCAGAGGTGCCTGGGAAATCTGTGCTAGCAAACCCTCTCCAGTGTAGGCAAGATCTCCTCTTTGTTTTTCCTTCCTTTCACTACAGGGCCCCTGTGTCATCATTTGAGGCATCTAGAAGCTCATACGCAACCTCACAGTTACATGGGGAGTCCCAGACCTTCTGTCCACCGCCCTGCTGTGTGCTCCAGCAGTGTGGGGCAGCATGTGCCCAGGAGGATCTGCTTCCCCCCTCCCCGTGCTACCAGAACCCAGACCAGGCTTGGCAGCTCAGGGGAGGAATGCCTCAAAGACCTCGGTGTGACTTCGCAGCACAGGCGAATCCCTGGGAAGCTCTGCCAGCCTCCCAGTCATTCTTAGCAACAGGCTGTAGCAAGCCAGATGTAATAGTGTATTTATTAGGTTAACATGCAAGGTTTAATAAACATGTTGTTGAGAAGGAGATACAACAAAACCAAGGGCGTGTATTCAGCTCAAGAGGGCTCCCCTGCTGCATTCAGCCAGTAGTTCCAAAAGCCAGCCTAACCTTTGGGACAACCATCACAGCTCTGAACAATAACAAAGATATAGACTTTCTATATATTGCTCTTTTCCTTGGTGGTTTTACACACCTGTACACTCATCCCTAAGGATTATCTTTAACCCCCAGCTCCAATAACTGATTCAACCAGGATGTCAGCTTGTATCTATCTGCCTTACTAATGAAATCCCATCCATCACCAGCTCAGCAGCTGGTGGGAAAATGGCTTTTGAAATTCATCTTCACAAAGGGCAGGCGTAGAGGGGTGGCTGAGAGCCACATTAACTTTGAGTTCGTGTAAGTCTATATGCATAACATCTCTGACAAGAACTATTTATTTATAAACCCATAGAGAGAATAAAGAATGCAGCCCATTAGTACTGTAAAGTAGAGTTTAAACATAGGACAAGCAAGTAAGCTTTGACAAATAGTAACCTTGGGAAGGTGATCTCCAGACATAATTTGCTTAGTGGAAACAGAGAACAACCAGTAAGTCTCCTTCCATGGCAACATCCTCATTTACTCCCTGAAATCATCGGGACTTCCTCCCAGGAAACCAGAACAAGGCACTTTCTGCCCTGTGGATATTGTGCTGCTCTCTCTGCCCAGGTCTTAGTCATTACTCTTACTCAAAAGTCAGCAAAATGCGCTGTTGCTGTCTAACCATAAACTTGAGTGGTCTTGTATCAAATTACCCATAATTTGCTATTGGGGTTATCAGCTATTTTCCAGATATAATCAGGACTCTCTTCTAAAGTAATGAAATTAATTAGGTTCGCTAATAATGTGAGAAGTTTTCTAATTAACCTCCTCCGTAGCACGACAAAACACCTTTCTCGTTCCGTCCCAGTAACTCCTGCCCAATAGGACTTCAGCAGCATCCTGAGCTGGTACACCCGGGGAGAGACATCAAGCGCCTTATTATAATTAGTATTTTATGACACTTAAATTGGAGATCTCTGACTAATGGCATTAACTGCCGTGAGCTAAATGCTATGAAGAGCTAGAGGAAATCTAAATTTTGGCCCAGGGAATATTGTTTACTTCTGCTGAGCAGCAGGGGAAAGGGGAGGCCTTGCTTATTAGGAAGAGAAATCAGAAAAGCAGCCACCTAATTTCCTGTCATTTGTCAATTTACAAAACACACTTGGATGCTGCTCCTTTATAGAAGTAAGTCAGAAACAAACAACAAATGTGCAAGACAGTTTAGGAAAAGCCAGCTAACAGTGTCCTAGTGCTGGATGCAGGTGGTTTGTGCTACCATCTCTCCTTGTCCATCAGGCTCACTCCCAAGGCAATCACCAACTTTTTTTGATCCAGCCTCTGATTTGGAAATCCTTACTTCAGGTCTCTTCAAGGAGAAGGAGGGGCCCAGAATGGGGAGCACAGGCCCCCTGCTGTGAAGCTGTTTTGAGATGTGAAGGAACCACCAGGCTCTGTCTCTTGGTTTGAAAGATGGGAGAAGTTAAGAGCCTGGCAGATGCCCAAGTGTGGCTGCTACACAGCTGCTCCAGGTACATCTGCCATCCTAACTTCATCCAGTCATCAGCCCACAGGCATATCAATTGAGGTTAACATCCTCACACTTTGCATTACAGGAAAATCTGGTGTTACTTTTGTCCTCACTGGTCTTTGCATTCAGCTGGCTGTGACTATGGGATATAGGACTCCTTCCAAGCCCCTTGCAGAAGAACTTGCCTACTTTAGGCCCTACATGGAAAGCCCTGTAAGTCCTATCAGACCCCAGATAGCAACTGTCCTTGGGTTGTGTCAGCCTGCATGTAAGCAAAACCCATCCTCAACACCAAGTCCCAACAAGACTAAACTTGCCCAAGCCTAAAGCATCTCCAACCTCTAAGCAGGCACAGCTCCTGAAGCTTTTGATCTAACAGCTGCATAAGTCCCCATTTTAACATGAAAATGAAGGCAGGGAGCTTTTTCCACTGTAGGTATCACCCAAAAGATTTCTATGCCATAAGTCATTAGCACTGTAGCTGTAACCGTAACTCTGAAATAAACTAATTTTCTAAATTATTGTGAGAGCAAGTTTCCCCCACACACATTACCTGTAAGGCCAAAGTAGGCTAGCTTTTAAGAAATACTGTTAACACTTCACTATAAACAGAGGTATGATCTTTCAAGCAAGTAATGGCAGTTTGCCCTGTGGCTGAATAAAAAAATAATGTTACTTGCCTAGTGAACAGCCTCAAAAGAACCAGCGTCTTACTTGTAAAGATGAAAAAATACTGTGTAAGATGCAGCTGTTCATTCAAGCCTTCGTAAAGTTTAATGATATTGTGGAGGGTGTGGCTGCTAATGTAAACTGTAAATAATTCCTTGAAAGTAATTTATGGGAAGGGAGCTTCCAAAGGTCTTGTGTGTTTTTCTCCCCCAGTCAGTCATACTGACTTACACTAGAACAGCTGTGCAGAGGCTTGGGGGCTACTGGGCTGAGTAAGTTAGGCCCAGCAAGAGCAGTACTCCTGAACTGAGCTAGTGATTCTCAGGGGTTTTAAGGATGGAGTTATTGGTGCATCGCAATGCCCGACACCTTTTTGTGTCTGCAAGTCCTTTTGATCTTTAATTTTTCCTCATTCCCTTCTACTTTGGAGACAAGTGCTGGAAGTCCTGCCAATTTTTGCAGTGCCTTGGCCAGCTGCTTCGCACACACGCACGCAGCAGTGACATCCTCCATCCCTCCACTCATTCGCAGTGGCAGACAAAGCCAAGCTCCGGCCCCGCTGGCAGCACAGATGGCCCCGGGGCTGTGCTGTGGTCGGCGTGTGGTTGCTCTGATTTAGAATTCCTCCTCACTGTTATTTACAAATACCTTTTTCTCTCTCAAATCTTCCGTTTGTGGCTATACATGCCCTCCATCAAGAAACTGCGTGCCAGTTTTAGTTCTCCTTCCTGCCGTGGTATTTGTAACTGACAGTAATTAACGCCTTTCTGGAGCACGCTTTATTCATATTCCTGTAACTGTAAATACCATCCAGCATGCGCGCAGGGCGGCTCTCACCTCATCATTGCCTTTAGGCCTGTTAGGGTTTGCATTTTGTGGTCAGAGCAGAAACAGAATGTGGGGTTAGCTGTCAGTGCTACCATGGTTAGCCTAAACCTTCCTGTAGTCACCATTAAAGCCCCATTCCTAAAACTGGAGGTTTTAACACGAAAAAGAGGTATATTTCAAACAGAAGTGGATATTTTAACTTCCTTCCCCCTCCAAAGCAATACGGCATTAAAATCTACCTTTTTTTCCTCCTTTTTTAACCAACAGAAGTAATATATAGCAGAAGTCAGAGCACCTGGATTATTTATCTCTGAGACCACCTTTGCCTTTTGTGGAGACACCTTGCTTTTCCTTGGTGCTTCCATCTCCCTGTAACCGTCATTCAGTTTTCTCAAAGACTTCAGTGGGAAAGGTCTCTCTGTGTGTTAAACATTATGGTAAAGACTCTCTGGTCACATTCAATGGAGAGTGAGCTGAGCAGGCTCATCTCGCACACCATGCTGTTGATCTGCCTTGACCTTAGTCACACTACTCCAGCTTCACTCCTAAGCCTGAGCCCCTTTCCTTTCACAGGAGGCCTCATTTCATATGCAGGCTTTATTTCTCAAGTGTTGTAATGACCAAAGTCTCAAGCATACCAAGGGAAAAAATTACATTTTGAAAGAAAAATATTGATTTTTCCCTCACCATTTTAAGTCTCCTGCCTGCGAATAATGCACAGATTTCTTTTTTTTCCCTTTCCAAAAGGATAGCAGATGGATATTTCACCCATTTTCAACCTGGTTAAAATTCCCCCCCTTCCCTGCCCCCAAAGCCCCTTTTTACCCCGATCTAAGGTCCTGCAGAGAGGCAGGAGAGTAAGGGCTTTTCCATTCGCTGTTATGGGCATCCTCCATGCTTTTCTGTTTGTGTATGTCTTTATTTCTAAAGCTAGAATTGAGGAAGGGATAGTGATAAACTATTCCTCTTGGTTTACATGTAAACTGTTTAAGCTTTATCATTAATGTATGCAGGGGACATGTAGAAACATGGTGGAAGTATATGTACGTAATCTCATATGATGAGACTCAAACCATCAGCTTGTCCTCAAAATCTAAATATTTTTCAGTATATCAACACTGCTAAACTATGTCATGGACTGAATATTTCCACTGGAGGAAAATTTGATCCTTTAAATTAGTTAGGGAGCATATCAAGAGAGCTTCAACTACAAATTTCTGGCATCTCAGTTTGTATGAAATCTTTGTTCACACCGCAGCCCAGAAAAAGCAATAACAATGTGAACTGATATTACCCTGCTGTATTATAATACTTCAACATACCACATGTGGTACTGATATTACTGACAGAAAATAACTAGTGCAAGCCCAGTTGTTGCACTCCTTAATAGGCACCCTTCCCATGCTTTTCAGCAGTTTTAAGACTGTCATTCAGCTTACCTGAAGTACTAATGAAGCTCGGTGCAATAGACTGGATTACATTTTGCATAAAGGTTACAAAGCATAACGTGAATTGCACACAGAGAGGGAGTACTGAACCCGCGGTGAGGAGAGGCATGAAATGAAGAGCTGGAGAAGGAGGGATGCTTACAGCCTTCAGACAAAGAAGAGTTTGCAAGGAGAAACAAATGCTCTCCATATGCCTGTCCAGAAAGCTGCCGGCCTTCCTGCAGAATGGGATTGGTGTGAGGATAGGAAGCAACAGCCAAATCCCAAGAAGGGGTCTAGAACAGGGTGTCTGTCACAGTGCATGGCTCACTAGCCACCAGCAACATCGGCCTCACTGGGGTTAGGCAATACCTACGAGAAGCAGTACCAAGCATTGCCCTTGTCCCGTTTCCTTCACAGAGAGCCCTGTTCCTCCCTGCACCAGTACAGGGCTGCTTCTTTGCTGGCTTGGCTATCTCCTGAAACGCTGGCGCTCGCCAGAGCAGGAAGCTTGGTGAAGAATAGCGAGAGCTAACTCTAGCACCCCATGGGGCTGGGGAGGCAGCAGAAATCAGAGCACCAGCAGAGAAAAAAGGCTGATAGGTACAGCATTTATGAAGAAAAAACAATCTAATTACAAGTGTAGACAAGGGACTAATTGCAAAAGCTAAACAATTAGACATGTATAAATTAATACTTAATTCATACCACTAGTGATGGTGATTAGCAACGCCTGTAAGAACTAAATATTTAGAAATAGACTCTTATTCACACAGAGAAATATCTTTCTGCATGGACAGCCCAATTAATTATTACCAGTGCAATTGGCTCGGTAGTTCAGATGTGACTCCAACGGCCAAGGACTAACAGTCATTGCTATCTAGGCTGGATGTCAGCTGCAGACATTCATTCAACGAACTGTTGTAATGAGCTCAAAGTCTCTAGCAGACCCAGAAATGAATTAAAAAATAGGGCGCTTTTTTTTACACAAATGCAGAAATCTAGCTTCCACTTCAGGAGGCCTGTGAGACACGCCGGGGTTGTAACCCTTACTGTTTGCCCCCTGCACGAAGCCCAGTGGGACTGCCTTGCCAGGAGACCATGCAGCAGAGACAGAGCTGGATGTGAGGTTTGAGTAACCGCCTGCTCGGCCATCAGCTTAACCCTTGTTATCAATGGCCAAGCAAAACTCTTAGCTCTGTGAGCTGCCTTTGACTTTAGCGCTGTTTCCAACCAGGGGCAATATAGCAGCTACAAAGCACAAATGCAGCCCAGGGCTGCCTCTACTCACAGACTTGCACTGCCCTTTTCTTGCAGTTACATGAGCAATAGTGGCAATGTATGGAAACATGTCTACAGCGCACGTAGAGACACTCGCACTCCATAGTTTGATTATCTGCGCTGCTTAAAACACACACACACACACACATTCACAAAATCCTTATTTTTCCCAAGTACTGTATTCAAATTAAATATTCATCTCCCTTAAAAAGCAATTAAATTTTACTGTCTAGTAATTTGCAAATCTAAACAGCAAATGTAGAAAAATAATTAGCATGGTAAGAAATCAGTTATTTCTCTGATAAGCTCATAAACCCTTTTAATTAAAATCACAATATTTTTAATTGCTAAAGGGAATATTTTGTTTATAATAGCAAACATTTCTAAGTTTTAATTTAAGTTCCAATCTAATATTGTGATAATTGAGAAATGGCCTCCAGGGGGCAACAGTATCCACCAAACAAAATAATGTGCATCTCCACGCTACCAAAGGATTTTCTTGCCTGAAAATGTGTCTTTGTAGGATACAGGAAAGGTAAGTTGGCCTATACAAACTCTGACAAGTCTTCTGTGAGCATACACTGAGGGAAACAATTGCCATTCATTTAAAAACACACTTATTTAAAAAGTTATTATTAATCAAGATACAACAGTATACTTCCAGTAACTCTATGCATGCAAACTAAAATACAATCTCTAACCGAATGTATAAAAAGACGTGATTTGCTTTTTAAGCTTTCAGACATGTTATTTTGAAAATATGTGAAATACCTTGGAGTAGCCATGTTGTGTCACTTTTTCTGCCAACAGCAACCTAATGACATGTAAAGGATTTATGAAAATTAGGGGTTGACAAACCTGGTGGCCTGATAGAGGTCAGGCTGCCACCACTCCGTGTTCCCCAGTCCAGCCAGTAGCACGGCTGAGCATAGGTATATGCCCACATGGCCAACCACACATACAGGCATGCCTAGCCATCACGCAAACGCTACCAAACAGCCTCATCCTGTTCCCTCACTGCTGGTCAGGACGATGGTCCATTAGTAGGAAATATATACACAGATATGCACAATATGGATCCCTCTAGTAGCTGGCCCCTGGAGCAGCCCAGAGGAGACAGGGTAGGGGCTCGGGTCTCTCACGGGGTTGCTGGGGCTCTCCACCCTCCCAGCAACATGCTGGGCTCCTCTGTCAGGCTGAGGAGCCACATATAATCACATAACCTAACAATGAGCACATCCAAGTTGTACATGATGGATGGTAAGAAGCACAGTCTCAGTGCTAGGCCACCAGCATTCATCAACCAGAAGAAATATTTTAAAGAAACCATTGAGTTTCTGTCTTGGGTACCTTTGAAACTGCCATCTCCTGAGGACATTGATCACAAGGTGTTACTACCTGGCAGCCACTTAGTGGTAGCTGCCTGATACTAACTTTGTAAAATATTGTCCCTACTTCAAGTAATCGTCAGCACTGAAATCCACCTTTGCTACTACAGAAAAAAAAAAAAAAAAAGCTATTCATTATTTATTGTGCCATTATATTTAACAACCTAGTCAAGATCACGTTGCCTAACTTTCTGGGAAAGGAATTATCCCAGAAAGCCTAAAGAACAAAACTACAAGGACACACATAGGACTGAAGGAGAGGAAAGGTAATGAATTTTACAAGTGTGGGCCCTATAAATTGATCTCAATTCTACATGTAAATGCAGGTACTCACCTTGTGGAGGAGTATGAGATAAGAAGTTAGTAGCTGAAAAAACCAACATCTAAAGGACAAAGAATATGGTCATATCTCCAGGTGCCATTTCTTAAAAATTAAAGGGAAAGATAATTAAAGCAGAAGAAGACTGAAGATAGGAGGAAATCACAGCAGTCAAGAACTTGACACTCAAGGAGACAGAACTCTCTTCCTTCTGGACACTGCCCTGAAGATCTGGACTGAGGTAGATGGTAGGAGGAGAGTCAGTTTAGCGCAGGAATGTGGTCAGATACTGTCACTTGTCTTGTGATTTTCCAAGATGCTTGAGTAATATTGAGATCCAAAAAGCTCAGCTGCTACTTGAGTATAACATTGCCCACTTGGCGATCTCTTGTTTCTGTTTTACGTTTCTCTTTGATGTCTACATGGCAGTCAGAATATAACCTTAAATGAAACTTTGTCATGTGTAACTTGGTAGTTTCATCCTGGATTTGAGATCCCGGTGGAATATTTTCCTTCATTTTGATCATAAAGAAGGAACTATATTTTGACAGACCTTTTAGCTTCCATTCATCTTGTTGCTTTTGTAGTTTACCATGTCCAGGCTTGACTAAGCATTGATCAATCATCCATTGAGCACATGACTCAGATAGCATAAAGCACAATGAAAGCTGCGTTTCTCTGACTGCAGAAGATTTTAATAAAAGGAAACTCCTCTTTGAAGAATGCCAACTTTTTTCACCTTACAGTCAAAGGGAGGTCCAATCAACCTTAGAATAAAAAGAAGTCAAAATAACTATCTTCCTACATGTGAACTAGTATTTCAGAGTCCATCTTAAATGCCTTTAACTGAAACAATTCAAAAGAAGTTGGATTAAACATCAGTTAGCATGGTGTTAGTAAAGCTGTCCTCAACCAAATAAACATCATATGTAATTTTTTGTTGTTGTTCCTGTTATTTAAAAATGGAAATTTTTTAATTGTTGGAGGAGGGAAACTCTATGTCACATAATTATTTAAAATTATTTTTACATTTTTATATAATTTTGTGTAATAAAAAACACATACTACTTGGTTTTGTAAAAAAACCAAAAGATTTCACAAAGATGTAGAAATGTATAATTGCATTAAGAAGAACATGGGAGAATAGAGTCACAATATCAATATATTCCTGTGTTACTTAATTAAATAAAAACTAAAGTAACCACAGTTAATTCCAGGACCAAAACCATACTGGCCATTTCATTTTGAGAGGTATTCCACGGCTTTCTACTCTGCTAAATTGTGCCCAGTGATCTGCATTTTTGTTCATTTATTTGTTCACAGGTAATGTTTCTTGTAGCAAGTTGTGATGAGTGCAAGATTTCATATTAAAAAAACAAAGGACTTACTTGGGCATCAGCTATTAATGAACTGGTTTGTATCATTTCTGACCTTTTGTAGCCAGATATTAAGATATATCAAAATAGTCCTTCATACATTGGATGAGAAAACCCACATCATTAAAAGTCTGAGAAACAAAGGAAAACAAAACCATCAGTAAAACCAAACCTCAATAACCAGCTAAAGTGAGTAGAAATATGAAGAAATGCTGGCAGGTAACACAGAAAATCAAACACCTGAAGCTGTGTGCCTTAAGGAAGAATGTGTCTGGGACCAGCTACAGCTGTGAGGTTGTTCTCTTATACCTATTTCATAGCTGGAAAGTGGAAGCTGAGAACATCTTTTGCTATGTGTGAGTGATTGGGAGTGTGGGACTGCCTCGCAGGGCACGTCTGCACATATCACACATCAGTTGTCGTGACAGCACGAACTCTCCTTGCATCTAAGTAGACCATTACTGTGGGTTTTCCACCTGATGCTCACCAATGCAACATGTCCAATCAACTGTGCAACTTGTTTAAGTCATCTCCACCAAGGCTATTAAAGTGGAAGCTTTACTGGAAGTTCAGGCGCTGTGCAAAGCTTTTCCTCAGGAGAGCCTCCCCACTCATGTTTATTAATTATACTGGGTCCCAAAGCTCTTATTTTCTTATTATTTGCTCATTTAGTAAACTAGCATTGTAGGCTAATAGAAGAATAGCTATCTGATCGTGTCCTTTTGGAAATTATTAGTCTGTTTTTGTGGGTGTATCCTTTTTTTTCATAAAATCTGGAAGCATCTGAAATTGTTTCTTAGCAACCCTTTTCAGTTTGCCATTTCCTTCTATTCAGCTCCCCAAAGAGTGCTTCTAAAGCTGTAGTAAGGTTGGCCATTTCAGAGAAGCAGCTATTATTTTTCCTCTTGTATGAATGGTGAGATCGTGCCCAGATACCACAGCCTGATAGGAATATTCTCCAGTATATTAAAAACTATCCTTGAAACAATGAAATACTTTTAAACTGACATAATAGCTGAATTACTGGCAAGAATACTGATAACTGTATCTATTGTTCTTGGCAAGGACACAAGAGGAAAAGGACAGCTACTTCCTTATTGTTCTGTGTAGAAGGTTAATTTTGTCTCAACCAAAGCTTAGACATTTATCTGAATCTACAAATGTACTTCTCACCTTGCTCATATACTTCTATCGCCTTGCCTTACCTACCCAGAGGCAGAGGACAGCTCAGTTATCTGTTGCACCATACAGCGGTGCTTAGAAAGCCCTGCATAGTGGTAAGTACCAAATCAATAGCATGAATTTTACATGTGAGACCAAATGACTTGAGCATTGCCCTCTTTGGATACCACAGGTTTCACAAAATATACATCACCCATACAAAAAGTGAAAGTCCTTCCAAATAGCTCAAGGCCACTGCACTGGTTTCTGTTTCTGTACTTTCCAGTTCCACCCTTCATCATGCAAAGAGTTACACACCGTTTCAAAAGTGAGGTTTTTCACAGCATGCTCAGGCAGTGGTAAACCTGACTCTTTTAAGTTAATTTACAGTGCAATAGTAAAACAGGGCAGGACAGAGCACGCTACAATGGAAAATTGTGCCAGCAGAAGTCCGTTCACCCGTTAACTCCTGTGGAAAGGCCCTGAGACACACAATGGGCTGTTGATTAAGCAGAGTGAGTCTGCTGCTCACTCGCTGCCCAGAGTGCCTGCAAGGTCCGGTGCTCCCTTTTGTTGCCTCGCGCTCCTCCAAGTTTAATGGGTGCCATGTACCATGGCACTGATCAGTTTATCTATATATAAATACATTCCAGTAAAAAATGTTAAAATTCCACATGTAGGCTTCAGCACATTTGGGACTTAAAATATTTCTGTCACCTCCAAGTAAGTACATTACCAGAACCCTGCAATAAACGGTCTCTTTGGCTAGACACTTGACCTAGTCTACTCCCCTTCTGCTGTTTCACCAGTACAAAAGGCACTTCACATTGCCAAGAAGAGGTAACCAGTTTGCCATCCACCACGGGAAAAAAAAAAATCTCCTTCATACTCTTTGTGTAGCAGCTTTAGACACGGTCTCTGGCTGCAGTGTGGAAATTCAGGCAATGAACACCAGCATGACAAGGGGCAGTTATTATTGCATGCAACATAAAATGGCTTTTTGGCACCTCTCTTTTGCCCCAGCTTCCAGCACAGAGAAACGCAACTGGAGTTTTGGCACACTTAGGCACCCATTGCTTGAATCATCTGATTTTCAGCAAGTTGTAAGACTAAAGATATACTAATATAAATCCTTCTTCTTTAATCACACTCGTGAACTGAAAATCTGAAGATCCATCAGAACCATTTAATCTGCAGGGAGTCTGGGATGAAACTATCTTGGAGGACATTTGGCAATGCTTAGCTTGTTTTGTTTGTTGAAACTGTACTGTTCATACACACCCAGTCTCAGCCTTGCCCCCACTGCATCTGTTGATAAGGTTGGCATAGGGATCAATAGTAGCAGAAGGAGGGCCAAAATGGACATGTTAATTGCTGAATCTGTAACTTATGTCACCTGTTAGGAAGTCCTGTGACACATACCAGCCCTGCAGGGAAGATGAGGTGTATCACACCATCATCTGACATAACGCAGCAAAGCCACAGATAGCACACTGTCAACATCGAGCAGCACCAGTCACTCAGATGGAACACAAGATGGAACAGATAGACAAACTGGATGCATAACCAGGGTTATGTCTGTATTTCTGCCCCTGCTACAGACATTTCACCTTTACCAGATCTCCAGAGATCGCTGTTGCACTTCAATAGGATATTAATTATAACTCCTCTCACTCTAACAGAATTTGTCTCTGTGATGTCCCTCTCAAAGTTACAAAACTTTGAGGTGCAATGTTGTGTTTCTCTGACTTAAGACCTGGGCTTTCATATACAGCAGGAGGACACTTGGTGGCACTCATTCAACATCATTTTTACTTCCCGTACTACAGAGTCTCTTGGTTAACCTAAACATGTGAAAAATTCCCCTTAATAAGTTTATCCCATGAACTCTGTCACTAAGACCAACTCCTGCAGTCACTACTCAGTTTTGACTTAATTGTTAATGAAGTAAAAAATAATTTGTTTTGTGTAAAAGAAAACTAAAGATCAGTTTATGACAGTAAACTGATCACTAAATTAGAGCTGAGATGTTTTTGCCTACCAATTATTCTGCAAAATGTTCACTTTTCTGCTTGGATGGGTACCTGAAAAATTTAGTCCCTGTCTAATGTGCAGATTCTTTGTTCCTGCACATTACTGTTCAGTGCAACTTGCATACAGCTGTTTGTTTGAAAACAAACAACAACAACAAAAAATAAACCCTGTCTTGAACCATCTGGTAACCAAGACAGCTACTGAGAAAGAGACTACTGCAAAGGAGGTAGAGAGTTGCACTGGGCTGTACCCAGTAGTCCTTCTAATTTATACTTCTGGGTGACTGCCATCTGCAACCCAATATTCACACTGTGTTTTGAGAAAGACACATGGGAAGCAGCAACACCCTAACCCTTTTAGATGAACAAATACCTATAACCCCTCTATAAAATCCTTCTTTTCCAGGAATTACCCCCGCATCTTATGGACAGTACCCTAAAGTCCTGCCAAGGACCACAGTCTTATCGCTGACACCTGGCGGTTACTCCTATGAAAGCTGCTGAAAGATCTGACAGTCAGGAGGGGATTTGTTTATTACTCTTAACAGCAGGACGCTATTACATTAGCTAAGGATAATCCAACACCATTAGATAGCCCAAAGCTCGATTGAAGGTGCCTCCTTTGCGGGAGGGGGAAGATCAAGCCCAGATGTCCCTGCAACTCTCCACTTACTGCACTCAAAATAAAACTTCTGCGAAACACGGGTTACAAATAGGTCAGTAGCCACTAGCAGCCAAGACATCCTCAGTGGGAAATGTCTCAAAGCAATGGAGCGCAGCCAAGCACACAAGACAGCCCATCCTCTCAAAACACAGAAGCACCTGCCTTCCTCTAGAACAGAAAGAGGGCCCGTCCCCATCATCTTTCAGCAACACAAGGGCCAAAAGAGTGACCTGCAGCTGTTACTCTGGGTCGCAGCACCCACAGAGCTTGAGTACTCCACGGATGCCCACTGGCCCTGAACCTACAAAATCCATGCTGCCCGGGAGCTCCTTTCCCAGCAGTTTTGCTTTTGTTCCAAGTTTTACCAGCTGCACTGGAGAAGCTTTAACTTCTTTGGACAAAGTGCCCGTTTCATTATCTGCATGTACTTCCATGCACTTTGTTTGTATACTCAGTGGTGTTTGTATGCTTGAGAAAATGCTTTGCTGACAAGTTCTGTACACTTTTCCAACAATCCAATAATCTTTATTAAAACCCAGCAGGCACTTTTCAAACCAAGCAAAGATTATTGTGCTCTGAAAGGTGTGTGCCCAAGCCAAACTCTTAATTTCAGAACATTGTACTTCTGGCCTGTTGAGGAAGAGTTTTATATTTAAAAATGAGACAGTATTATCTTCTCCCTTTCCTTCTTCCCTTCCCTTTTATGCAACTAAAGGGCTTTTCTTCAGACATTCTTCTAAAAAGAGTGGAAAAAAAGACCCCACTGTTTTAGCAGAAAGACAGGAAGGCAAAGCGCAATCCTACAGCGAGTGACAATTAATCAGTTGAAAATCACACTGAGCACTATTTCACCATGCTAAGCACACAGGCTGCTACTAAGCACACGGGCTGCTACAAAGCACAGACGTGCTCTTCACACTAAGCCAGCATTCAGTGTCCGCTGTGCTGGACGCGGTTCGTCGCAAGAATCGCACAGCCCTTCCCAGACTGGAAGCGCGGGAGCATGAGTCACGAAGAACGGCAGCGCCTTCCCAAATTGCTCTGATTGACCTGTCCCCTTGCAGGAAGCTGGGGCTGCCTCGTACAGAAATGCCACCAGCACCATTTCTGTGCGCACTGGGAATTTCAGTTAACGTCGAATTTTATTATTGCCCGCTTTGCTAGAAGAGTAATTACTGGGAGATAACGGCCGGGGGAAGCTCAGGGCAAGAACCACATAAGCAGAAAGCGTGCTTCGGAGCAAGGCAGCCCGTCCTGGGCCGTAAACTCTCCAGCAGACGGTGCTGCGGGGACAGGCTGGTTCACGGCCCAGCCCGGCGAGCCAGCGCCCCGCTCCGCTCCGCTCCGCCGCCGCCGCCGCCTTCCCCCCGCGCCTCCTCCCTGCGCCGGCGCGCAGCGGGCGCCCACCGCGGGGCGGCGCCGGGGGCACCGGCGCAGGGTGCGCCGGCGGGGGCCGCTGCCTGCTCTCCGAAGGGTTAAAAAGCCTTCGAGCCCCTCTGCGTGGGAGGGGGCCGGGCAGTATGAGCAGAAATGCAGAAAAAAGTAGGTCAGCTGTGCCCAGCGGCGTAGCGGGACGGGGCGGGGCGGGGCGGGGCGGGGAGCCGGGGGGCTCTCCCTCGCCGGAGGCTGCAGGACCTCCGGCCCCGACCGCAGGAGACTGCCGATAATTTGCTCCCAGGCATTAGCACGTACTCCATAGCATTTACAAGCCGATAGCTCTCCCGCTCCATACACATTTCTGTTTTCGTAAATACACAGACACGTTCAAGGAATTTCGGGGGGGGTGTGGGGAGGGGAGGCGCTTAAAATTAAAAGTGAAGCATAATTTGAAACTCTGCCTACACCACAGCTTTTACAATCAACTTGTGACATGCTTGGCACTAAACACTGTTTATGTCCGTAATTAATGCAGTTAATACTAGGTTAGTAGCTGTGGCAGTCAGCCACGTGCATCGCCTGGCACATGGGTGCCTTGCCCTGACTGCAGAGGCACACTTTCCTCTTCAGTGCACACGGACGGGCCAGTTCGAGCACATCTGGAACCAGTTTAACTGGGGCCTCACTCCAACGCAGCACTGAGCGCTGCCAGTGTATTCTTTCAGTCAAAACGCTCTAAAAAGGGGAGAAGGAATTAGGACAAAAATGGGAGTGGGAGAGGATGAAAAAAAAAAAGGGGAGCGCAAGGCTCTTTCCAAACAAAACCACTCTGCCGCAGCAGGTTTCATAGGCTGCCTGAACAGGATGCGGCATCAGGGAGCCCCTGACCGGGCCTTTATAACCAGTTCCGTGAGTTCTTGTTTCTCCTAGGTCTCCAAGCAGTTGGACATCTCAGAGTGCAGTTACCCACCTGCGGCTGCCGCGCAGCGTCTGTCGTCCCCACCTGGTGAGGGACAGTGGCAATGCTGTTCTCGGCAGAAGGTGGTTCACCTAAGGGGTACTGCATTGTACACCCACCAAGCATAAGCATGCAAGCCCAAGTAACTCACGGATGTTTTCCAAAAAAAGGCTTTCTTAAGACAGAGACCCCATGTTGCAATGGGAGGATGAGCATCTCACGAGTGGGTTGCAAAACCTCGTTTCTACTTTTGGGGCTGGAGGTGAATTTTGTAACTGCATTTTTACAAGTTCAAAAGCTCTAGCAAGACTTCTGCAGGCAAGTTCAAGGCTTTCTTGGGAAATCAAGCATTTTCAAACATTTTGCCTACGTCTAGGCATATGTCTGTGTACCTAGTAACTAATGCATCAGGCACACTAGTGTCATAATGTGCCCTGTTTTTCTTCTGTGGCCCCTTACAACTTCAGTGAGAGGAGAATAAAACGTCCAAATCAGTCATGCATTAAGTAATGTCACTAGCATCTGTCATGTGTTTGTTCACTTATCCTTTCCCCCAAGGAGAGGAGTGTTAGTTTTGGGATTTTACATGCCCCTAAACATTCATGTCATAAATGTCAAGGTCAAAGAAAGGTGCTCTTCACTTGCAGTAGGAGCTGGTAAAATCTGAGATGAACTCCCAGAGGAAAGGAAGCCTACTTCACAGTCATGGCTTGGCCATCAGAAACAAATGCCTTCTGCACAGATATACATCATCCTTTATCTGGAGGGCTACCTTGTGCCACAGGAACATCCCTGTCAACCCTCATCCTTTAACCTAATTTGTTAGATAGTCTGAGATGATCTGTCATGTGAATTCCTATTTCCTCTGGCATGGTTACATTACAGACAAGCTCCATATTTAATTTCTGTTCAAGTCCAGTCCACAAGATAGCAGAGGAGTAGCTTCTTCAATAATATTTTAATCAAAATGATAAGTATTCTCTTACTTTGCACTGACCAAATGGGAAAATTGAGTTTGTTTGGATTTTTTTATTTAGTTACAAATTCATTAAAGGGAATTACCACTTCACAGGGTACAAAAGACTGCATGTGTCTGCGGTTACTTTTCTCCACTTTCTTTCTTTAATTGCATTCTGGGTCACCCATTACTGCTTTTTCACCTCCTGCAAGCTATAAGCAAAAGCATAGCAAATATATTGCAACACATGCTTGCAAGGGTGCTATTCTCTCCTGTTTCCAAGTTTTATAAGTAACTTCAATCCACAAGCCTCCAAAATGCACAAAACCAAAATAAGTGGCTTTTTACAAAAAAAGGAAATCAGTTACTGATCTCCAGTGAAAATGATCTTCAGGTGAGACACTTTTCATTTTGACATGATTAAACACCACAGAATTAATAATGAATATGGATAACGGAAGGGTCACACATTCAGCAGCAATTAAAAAAGAAATAATCTAGCAATGGAAAAATGCAAGTGCAAGGAAAAGGACTGTGTCCAAACAATGCAAGGATTATGAGGAAGGAATCTTCTACACCTATTAAAGGGAAATGGCATCCTACCCAGGGTGCAGTCATCAGGTATATTACAGTGATATTCTACCTCCTAAATAGTGAAGAAGGGGGATTAGGTGGAGTCCCTGTTCATTGTTGAGTAAATGGTAAAATGGTTGGTAAAAACCAGCTGTCCTGGTTTCAGCTGCTCACCTTTTTTCTGTCATCACAAATTCATATTTAGGAAGGCAGGATAGTGTAGAATGACAACTTGTGCTGTTGGGTTCCTTGCTATACTATTCAGCAAGTGAAACTTCCCACTGTTTAAAATGTCTTTTCTAACCATTTCGCCATCAAATCGGAGTGTTTCAGCATGGTGCGTAGCCCCGCTGTCCCTGATTCTTTGGGGCAGGGATGGGCTGACCAAAGCCAATGGAGATATACATTATTTAGCAAGATTCTAAGTAGTTTTCCTTGGACTCGCTGCTATTCATTATACAACATTTTAAGACTTTGAAGATGGAAATGCACAACATTGAGAATGGACATGGAATACATATGGTTTTATCATTCAAATCTTCGAGTGTCAATTACTATCACCATACTAACAAGGTCAGTCATCCATGCTCTTCTACTTGCAGTTGGAGGGCACTGATTGCATATGTAGTTCACTGAGATGATTCCTTGTGGGAAGAAATACATGAGAAGCCCTGGTTTCAATAGGGTGGTGAAGATTATGGAAATAATTACAATCAATTGGCAGAGAGGTTATTTTAATTTATAATGAAACCTAAAAGTGAGTGAGTTTTATGCATTTATGTGTTCATAGGGAACATTTCTCTCTGCTCAGGTGGATGCAGTGTGGTTCATTTCTTAGCAGTGTGTTCAGGAAGAATCAATGAATGGGAGAGTGAGCTGAAGAACACCTAGGTAATCGTCAGCAGTGAAATGTGGAAAGCGAACAATGCCGCCATTCACAGCCAGATTACCTGAGGCATGGCATACCTCAGAGCAAGCAATGCTTGTGGAGGTCAGTGAAGAGTCAAACTGTGTCTTATCAGCAGAAAGAAGAAGGGGGAATTTTAGTCCCTTTCCACTTCTTCACCCTCTGTTTCCTCAGATAAGCAGAAGTTAAATGAGCTAAGGACCATTATAGCATACTCTTTGACTCACAATATAAAATAATTGCCCTATTAGCTACAGTTGTGTTAACTGGGTTCTGCTACACGTTGTGTGGGGTAGAGCTCACTAAAATGCATGCCTTCATTTGTTGACTAACGCAATCTTTGTGGCCAGCTCATGCAAGTTCCACTGCAAATGCTTTTGATAATGCTGTTGTAAAGGCATGTGAATGTCAGTGTAGGAGGGCAAAATATTTTTAATTGCTCAGCTTCACTTTATAAATATTTTTGGAAGCCACTAATGTGAAATGTGCCATTCACATTCAGCACCAAAAAAAAAGAATTGCTGCTTCTAAAACAAAGGCACATCTGTCAATATGGTAGAGTATATGAATTTACACAATCTGCAGCACAGAAAAAGTACTTTCTCAAAACAAATTAAGTTGAAGCAGGCAGTGAAAGAACAGCATGAAACTCTCTATGCAATGTAAACAATAATTAAGAGAGCACTTTATAGTCTGCCAGTGCTTCCCGTGAGTAAGGTACTCTCAGATATTTGGTATGAGCAGGCTTCTTGCCTGTTCCTCTGCTCCTGGAGCCTAAAGCTGCAAGTGTTAGCTTTTAGCAGCTAGCCTATCATTAACTTTTTAAATGTTGTACACCATCCAACATTTCCCCTTATAAGTACAGAAGGCAGAGGGCAAGAAGACACTGTTGCAACTGCTGCAGGGATTCATGGGGTTTGCTTTGCCTTGTCATACTGGGAAATTTGTTTTTTTTTCTTCTTTCTCAGGTGCATCAAAATGAAAAAAAACAACACATTGCACCACACACAGGGTCTGTTAATCTCTTTATTCCTGAGTTTGCCTGTTGATAACTTGGGAGAAGGCAGCTTCCTTGTTTCCCTCACAGATGCATGCAACATTTGGAAGTTTTCTTCAACTCCTACTGATTCTCCAGGGACACTGACTGCAGACATTTTGCAGCAGGGAGTCTGAGGCCACCTGTGTACAAAATGCAGAATGTGAGTCTGCTTTCGCACTGTATTGCTCCCATAATTCTGATTTAATTGTGCTGCCTTTACATGTACTTATGGATTAAATTTCCAGTATTGCTACAGAATGGGGCACTCCTGCCATCTTTCTCTCTTTACAGATGGCAAAACTTCAGCCTTGTCTACAGCAGAGGGACTTCCACTAGTTTTTTCCTTCTAGACTGATTATGACTGATTTCTTCCACATATAAGAGTGCTCAAATGGTTGTCAGGGAGACAACAGTTGGCACAACTTTGCCATGGTATTTGGAGGCTTTGGCCAGGCAGTTAGTTTTCAGTGGATCGTACATTTGTGCAGATGCAGCATGCTGGCAGACTGACAGACCTAACCTTTTCATTTGCCAGCTTAAGTTCATGAGCATGCACTACCTCCAAGCTATAGCTGGGAGAGGTGGCCAGCATATCTCAGCTAGTGTTATTTGAACTAGTTTGAGCAGCAGCACAGTACAAACCTGGTGACCAAAAGTCAAGTGCAGCCAATGTGAGACACAGGACTTATTTGGAAGGTTGGGCTGCACTGTGTATATTGCTGCTACTAGCTCAGCTGGTTGTTCAAACTAATCCAGGCCCAGATAAAACACTGTAATAATGCTTCTGTGATGCCGGCGTCCTTCGTACAGTACAGCCGTGAGCCCAGAAATTCCCATCAGCCTACAGCCAGTGCCATTGCCTGTATCTCCTCTGCGGACCTCAACATTTTCTTCCTTCCCCTCCTTCAAGCTGTGACCAAACCTAAGTCAAAACCAGCCATCATGTCCTCTGAATTGGTGTAAAGGTTGAAAACAAGGATAATAATGAACTTTGCACTGGCTGAGGCTAATTAGTGTGCAGACAGTCATTTATGATTAAGCTATGCAAAACAATGTGCCAGTAGCACAAGAGCTGAGTGTTATAGTACACTGCGAAGGCCCAAGGCACAGAGAAGTGAAGTGACTTGCCCAGTTTGACATAGCAATTCAGTGACAGAGGTAGAAATAGGCTGTTCAGTTCTCTCTCTCAAAACAGATCTAATGTCTAGATCATACTTTGATCTCCCTTTAGCAGCAGAAAATAAAAATTCCTCTGTTCATGCTATAAGTCATTACATAAATTACTTACAAGTCACAGACTCACCATTATTACATCACTGCAAGAGCAAACAAAAAAGAGAGCAATAAGAGAGGAAAAGAGGAGTTACTTTGTGTCATTTATTTGCATGGTATGCTCAACCAAGCCAAAGAGGAAAAACATTTTTTTTTTTAGACAGATGCCTTTTACAACACATCAAACACTTCTCATGGGTGTATGCCACAGACATTTTACTACAAAGGCTTTGTCCTTTGCATTCACAAGAGCCTGGATGTTTATCAGAATTTTCCATTCCCTAAGTTCAAGATCCAAATTGGGATCTGCATTAAGATAGCAGACTGTAGAAATACATCAACAAAGTCCAAAATACAAAATCATTAGTGAAATGAAGGCATTAAGTCAACATGTTCCTGTGCTAAGGCTGCAGTGGGGGGAGTTTCTATCATCACAAAAGGAATGTTTGGAGATGGAAACAGCCTATTTTTGAATGTGCTGGATTTGGGGGAAGCCAATATGAGGAAATAATTGCCTTTCCTAATGGATTTTACTGCTACTAAATGTTTAAGTCCTCCATGCAAAGCATGTGGCCCCAATGTCATGAAGACAACAGTACTATTTACTACATAACATCACATCCGTATATTCTGTTCTCCGCACGCCCGCAGCAATGCTCTGATTTGTTTATTCATAAGTGCAGTTTGTAAGTCTCCAAATTATGAAGCACAATAAAGAATATTGCACACAGACACAAACTACGTTTGACACTGTTACATACTCTTCCACTCTCAGGCCAACACTCAATAACATCTTTCATTTCTTCCCTCCTCCCCCTGCCCTCTGGTATGCATAATCTCAGCCCCCAAAATACTACAGGGGCCTTCCAAAAACTCTAGCATCCTTCCTGGGTGAGGTGTTGTCCTTTCTAGGAACAAACAAGGTCTATGGTTGTTGTGCCAGAACAGTAATCCCAGCCTCCCTGCAAGCAATACAAGGATGGCAGATTGATGGCTCATGCCACCCTAGCAGGCTGATCCGCTCTACTCCCTGGTAATGGCCAGGCCTGAAGGTTTGCCATCCTTCAAAACCCATCAGCAACAGTAGAAGCACCAAACCCTGTCTCCAAACCCAGCACCTCTAGTCTTTTCACTTAAGGTGACACTGAGCTCCCACAAGATATTCTGTCTCCTGAGACCCCTGTAGGTTTAGATGCTTACTTGAGAAGAAATTTCACTGTGAGCCAGAAGGACAGTGTGCTCTTACACTTACAGCAGAAGAAGAGGGTAGGCAGAAAGAGCAGAGATGCCTGAGGTCACTTCCTTTGCTTCTGTTTGGAATATAAAAAATGTCACAATTCTTCTCTATGCCAATTCTGTTGTACATTGGAGTAATTGGTTTCCAGTTCTAGTGGGTGATCTTGATTTCTCAAGAAGGTAAGCCATCAGGTAATCCTACACTTACTGTCTGGCTCCTACCACCATTGCCACTGTGTAGTCTTGTACAGCATTTTTCAAATACTGGCACATCAGTTCATGCAATGTCCTTGCTTCCACCACCACTGAATGAACAAACCCATCCATCAGGCTCCAGCAAATTTGGGTAGCTGTATCCATAAAGAACAGGACTCATGTTTGTTACTGGTAGTAGTAACACCTTCCCCAGTGAGTTTGAACAGTCTCCCCCTCCAGGTTAAATCAAATGGCTCTTGCTCTCCCTCAGAGGTGCCAGTGGATGGATGTGCCACCCCAAAACTCCCACCTCTCAGATCATATAATGCTTATGTGAAAATGGTGGGTAAGCTCCTAGCAGCTCTTCCAGTTCAAAATGGGCTGGGGAATAGCAGCATGTTAATTTTCTGGCAACAATGGTGGACCTATAAAATTAATGACAGCCTCTACAGCTATTCCCACCTGTTCTCAGAGCAACATATGTATCAGATACATACCCACCCATGAGTCTACCTGTGATGGTAATTCAAACTATAACAAAAAAACCCCAAACCAAACCAAACCCCAGCCTTTCCTGCATAGGGAAAAGAGTGTAAAAGAGCAGGTGGGAATTTTGACTGTTTTTACATCACACTTAATTGGGCCTTCCATAACACATGTCCAAAACAGGACAGATGTGTCAGCAGCAGCATCAACCCAAGGCTGATACTGACCAGAGATATTGTAATATATGAAGATGGAGAAAGATGAGGGTGAGTCAGCAGAAGATGTTTGTCTTCTATGCAGTGTCCTAAAATTTGGCTCTCTATTACAGGAAATTACACTAATAGTTGAATCACTGTTCTGTACACATCATCATTCTGTACAGAAGTTTTCCATGGTGATCAAGTCATCGTCAGGCTTTACAATTTTATGCTACAGTTTTATTTCAAAACATGTCCCAGAGCATCCAGCTCACCCTGTGCAGGAAACTATTTGAAGTACATGTGACTTCTATTCTCTCCAGTAAAAACTCTGACCGAGACGCTCCAGGGATACATGCAACAACCCTTCCATATTCTACCTGGAAAAGGCAAAATAGTTTGTGACTATTCTCTAACAAAACATTACAGAAAAGAAGATGAAAAGAAGTGGAAAGTATCAGTGGAATGCTCATAAAATGGAGATTTATCTCATGACAAATGCACTAAGATTGCCTGGAATTCTTCTGAGATATTTTTAATTTTTTCCACATAATTTGCTTGTTAGTGGCCATATTTTCAGAAGGAGTATTCTCATTTGAAAATGCTTACATTATGATTAGAATTACTAAGCTTGCTCTGCTCCGGAAACTTTAAAAAAAGTCCTGGCAAATTACTGTTAAAAAAGTCCCCAAGATTTTAGAGGTTGAGGGGGAGTTAATTCAAACTCATCTGTAGCAAAACATGTTTAAAATTTATTTCTTTTAACGGCCATTAAATGTTGAAAGTGCAGTACAGGAGATACGCTGATAATAGAAAAATCCTCCCTTTTGTGAATAACAACAGTAATGAGGCACTATTGCACAAGGGGAAAAAGAAGATAAGCATTTCATCATGGATATTCTTCCCCTTGGACAATATGGCCTTTGGCAAACTGTGATGTTACCCAGGTCTTTAAATAGTGAAGTTTCCAAACAAAAGGTTGGGAAAAAGAATTGATGAAAATATGTTTATAATTAAGGATGGAGCTTGGAAGAAGCCCAACAATGAAAGCAATTCTTGTTTTCTAACCTGGAGAACAAGCTTTCTATAAACACTCACAGTGAAGGAGATTACCACAGTAATGAAGCAAAGCAATGAAGTGAAACAGGGTACACATACTATACTTGAAAACGTTTCAGACTTTCAGCTATTCTCAGCCAAGACACAAGCCATCTAGCACAGAAAGATTTGGGATGTAACGTCAGTGGAAGTCTGGGGAGACAGTCTTGCTGTTACATCAATACAGCTCCATGCTCCAAAAACGATCCTGCTTCCTTCCATAGCTACTCCTGGGTGGAAACATTTCTACTATCTTTCCAGTATCCCGTAAGTCAGCACTGCACAGAGTGAGGTAGCTGAACTGCAATTGTTCTTTTTAGCATGTGCTGTTTTTACACATTCACTGCTAGTTCTCTGATTGAGGCTTTAGCCTAGCTATGCGGAAAAAAAAAAAAAAGGTGGGTTGGGTTTTGCAAAAGCCAAACCAAAGCTGTTTCAGTTCCAGGTCCCATTTTTTCTGAACCCTGAAAGTTAAAGCCTGGGTGGTTTGGGTAAGTGCTTCTAATTCTAGCATACCCCTATTTAAATTAAGAGGGAGGATTTGTTTTTAAAAACCTAAAACTAGGATGGTCTGGAACGAAGTCTCTGAAGACATTTAGGGAGAATTCAGATAAGCAGTCCCATTCCTCCCCCTGCCCCTTATATCTCTCATGAATTTTTATCCTATCCCTTCCTTGCTTTCTATCTCTCAGATATTGTTTGCTTCCCCTCAATTTCCAATGGAGCTTGAAATTAGATTTCTTTTACTTCCTTGTTCGCAAAGAAAGCTCTGAACCACACATCTTGGCATAAGTTAACTCCCAGACTGAGTCACTGAGTTACCTTCCACCTCTCTACCTGAACTGGTTGAAACCATGCAAGAGAAATCATCATGTATGCCTTTTTCCATCTCACACTGTCATCATTTGATTTTTGGAAGGAAAATTCTGATTTTAGCTGGACAGAAATAGAACCATCTAATTGTAATGGTTTTAGTCTCAATTTATGACAGCAGAAATTGGCCCACAGTGTGACTCAAGACAGAAACAGTATTCATTGTCACAATTTATAACTTCATCAAGAGTTAACTTGGGAACTGCAAGCTGGCAGCAATAATTTGTACATTGCTGCACACTGTGTTTTCATAATTTCTGTTGATACTGGCAAAATGCTTGTTTTGGCTTTCTGCATGTTGCTGTCATTAGTATAATATAGTATAGCCACTCAGATATATTTAGGGCAAGGTCATTTTTATTCAACTGATTATGTACTGGGATGTTAAATAAACAAGCAAGTTAAAGACATCAGCAATCCCACTCCTTGATCCATGCCAAAGTGAATTCTAAAAGCTGGTCGGTTCAATTAGAGGAGAAGTCAAGCAGTGATTATTTCAGTTGGAGGAAAGAGGACATTACATTTCCTTTTACTTCAGGATTACCTGGAACGCTACTCCTTGATAATGGCTAAATACATCCATAAGGCTGGACGTGTTCAAAGACAAGCTAGAACATACTTGGTAACTATGACATGAGCAAGATTACTTATCCTGTTCATAACAATGAAAATTTCCTATTGAGATTTCACCAAGCAGAAAGTACAGAATCACGACTATTTATTTACAGCTGTTTGGAGTGCCCTTCCAACGCACAAAAGGACACTGTCCATGAAAATCATATTTGGGGGGAAGTAAATGTCCATTTTTTTTCATTTTGCAAGTTTGTAACCGTAAAAGTTACAAAACAAGTCTCTTTTGAGAAGTACTCATCTTTTACGCTCATTAGATTGCAATCCAGCGATGACTGAACATGATATTTAAACAGTAGTGTTTTTGCCAATGAGTTACATGATCAACACGAACTGCTAATGTTTTCTATTCTAAACCTTCTCAAAATGTCAAGTGTTCTTGTCAGCTGAGTGGAAGTGGCATAAAAGTAACTTTTGAAGTTGCTGTTGATGAGATACCCTTGGGGAACTTAGTACATATACTGAAATCATATTCACAATATGCTCTAATCTCCCCTGCTGCAAAAGGACTAGGCTCTTAACTCTCATTTCCATTAACGGCAATGTAGCACAGCCTGGGTCTTCCTTCCAAAAAAGACAGTGGGTATTCTCAAATAACACAAGTTTTATTTCCTGATTTTTTTCAAGCTGTAAGAAAATAAAAACATAAAATAAACTAATGAAATTGCTTTTGAAAACCTAGACTTGGTAACTAACTCTGTTACAACCCTCATAATTGCAGCACTGTTAATTTTTATTATTTTTGTTACACAACAAATCACCAAAACAGCAAAGAAATTCACAGTTGTCTGATTCACACTGGTTGTAGCAGACTCACTGATTCTTCAGTGCCAGTTTCTTTTGTGAGTTAAAACATCTTTCTGATGTTTTAACATCTTTCTGATGTTTCTGATCTAAGGTAAGAAAGACGGTGCATTACCTGATGTCCTTGCCAAGGATGTGCATGACCTGGGTTCATTCCCTGCTCACCCATGGTTATCGCATGTGACCATGGAAAAGTCATACAGAGCTGTCTCCACTAATGTACTGAGGCAAAACTTTGATGTGCCTGCCCAGAGGTCTCGCAGCCTTGCTCAGGTACCTCCAGAGCTCTGTTGGCACTTGCTGGTTACAGTTGCCCTTCATTGATTTTACCCTACTGCCCCAAGAAGGACCACGGGCTTCCAGGCTTTTGCCCCAAAACAGTGCTGATGGTGGCTGTTATACTGTTTACAGCAAAAGCCATGAACTACTTTGCTTCTAAAGTTTCAATGAAGTAAGATAACCACCAACACTGTATTTCCAGCACCATGGGTCTTACATGTTGACGCATGTCAAGATAAGGTATTTTTTGGAGTCTCTTTCTTGACTAACGAATGCTTTTTTTACTCAAAGTATTTTCCAAAAGTCTAGTTAGACAGGAGGATCTTTATGGACTACTAGCAAAGGGACTGTGTGCTTGTGATCAATGTTTGGTACTTTAATTACACATACATGAGATCTTTTCCTCAGAAAGTGCCAAAAAAAATACCCAAAAGTCTCTGTTCACTTGTTGAAAGGCAAAACATGTATTTTGTGCTGTTCTTCCATGCACAAATGTCTGACTGCAGGAACAAATAGTAGTATTTTGGACAGGGAAAATTCAGTTTTCAGTTTTAGCACTGTCAATCCAGAGTAACTGCAGTGGCACGTAATTTGGCGCAAAGCACAAGTGTTTATGAAGATGAGCTTTTATACACGGCACTTCATGGATAATGCGCAAATAAGCATAAAAATCAGAAAGCAGGGTAGAATTTGGTATGTGTTTTATTATGTTTGATTTTGTATCCACATTTTTTCACTTGACCTGTAGCAAATATTAGTTAGTATATTGGTTCCATTAAATAAATATTTCAGAACTTGAGTGCTTTCAAATTGCTAGCTGCTTTTTTGTGATCATTTAGCAACACTCAGTGCTAATGTCTCTATAACAAGTAATCCATGTCTAAACTGGTTTTCACACTGCTGAAAAGTAAAAGTTCAAGGATGCTGGAAGAAAAAGTAGGCCTCCAAAAACATTTCAGGGTCATTTCACATGTTTGATGGCATCTGCTCTTGTAACTATGTTATGCATTGCTGGATTTTAAAGCCTGTTTTCACGCAGGTGATATCATACTTTACAGCACTGTAGCCTCATTTACATTGCATTCACAAACATAGCAAGTGGGGCAAAAAACACACAAGGATATTCAACAACTAGGTTAACCCACATCCAGAGAGATCCAGAATGTGGGTTAAGTACAGGTAGAAGAGTACAGCTGTCACATCCAGGTCAATGAGATGCATCTGGGTTCCCAGCCCATCCTTGCCTCAGCTGGCTTCCTTTGTAAACCAGGCAACTGGGCCAGTTGATGATGCTGCTTAGCAGCTCACGCTGCAAGCAGGGCACTTTCGCTGTTAGCCCTAACCACTTAACACAATCTTGAAAGTAGTAAAGCCTGGCATTTTGCAATCTTGACTCACTATCATGAAGTATGAAATTAATCTTTGAATATCACGGAAGGTAGGAGCTTTCTTCTTTGGTAATAAGGATCACAAAATCCTCAACGAAGTGCAGAGCCATAAACGCAGCAAAAACCATCCCACCAGCATGAATTTTCAACTGAAACATCAGAAGCAGGGGACTGACTAGAAGCAAGAGGCTCCTGATGATTGTACGAAATAATAATAACTTTAATGCTCATAATTTTCAGGTGATTTATTTAATCTTCACACACACCCACATCGAACGAAGGCAAAACAATTCTGTCTGTGCTGCACAGGGACTGTGAGGCAGCAAGAATACAGGATCTGCCCAGGGCCAGCATGAGGAGTCTGAAATGCCTGGCTGCCAGCCCCATTCTCAAAATACATCGCTCCTTTCTAGAGGCAGCAGCTGTTTGTTTGTTCTCTGACACTTATAGAACATCTAAGATTATTTCCATTGAAGATAATAATCTGTCCAATCCAGTGGGAACAAAATTGGGTCATAAATGTTTAAGCTGGTCCAGTTTCACTGAAAACTCTTGGTAAGCTCATGGTTAGACACAACACTGTAATTATCAGGTTCAATTTAGGAAGCTGACTGGCACACCAGGAAGGCTGGGGCAAAAGCACAAGAGCTGTGGGTTCAGCTCTTTGTTCTGCCACTGGAGTGACCGATCTTCTGGCCGGGGCAATTCCTGTAGCCTGAAACTCAGCCAAGGGTTGTACACATGGTGAGAATCTTCCCATGCCATCACTAGAGGTGTGTACCTCATGCAAGGAAAAGCCAAGCACTTCCCCAGCCCATGACTGATGCATGCACTAGAGACATGTGAAAGCACAAGGTCTTGGGGATAAAAGCTTCCTCTAGGATGTATGGACATCCCTCTGCGTTTCAGTTGTGTGATGGGCTTGTCTGTCCCATGAGAAAGGGGACATTGTGGAGTTTTAGGCATAGTGGCAAAGAAGGGGGCGTAGACAGGACCAATTGTCCCAGGAAGCAGGATCCAGATTTGAAGCCCCAGGTAGGATGTCCTTGCTATGCTCTGGTCTTTTTGTGAGACTGTGGGCAAAACATAAGCATTTAAATTTTTCCACAACAAAACTACTGAAAAGTATTTTTTTTCTTTTTAACTGGGATGTTCACCAAAACTTGATCATTTTAAAGCAGCAGAACAGCAATGAAGCCGGTGGACAATATCTTGTGACTGCAAGAAAGACCCTCAGTGCTTCTGACTTCCAGCAAGCTCCTACACGAGCAGGACACAGGAGCCACGAGCCATGAGCCACTGACATTTTTATATCAAAACCAGTAGCATTTAAATGATCACCCTCATTTCTATTGAAGAAATTTGTTCTTATTACTGGGGCTTTTTTTGAGCAGAGGTAGGCAGAGTAAAAATAGATGTCAATCTGACTGCTTATTACAAACGTTTTCTTTCTCCTGCTTTTTGTACCACATCTGGCCCTTTCTATATGTCCATAGGGCATAGTGAAATGCTTCAGTGTAGGCATTTCACTGGGGCAATCTTGAGTTGCAGGATAGCCACTTCGGACACGCTTACTGTCACTGAAAAAATACACGTACCACAAAAGGATAATTAAGCCCACCTAAAAATCCAAAAGTGTGTCAAGCAGCTAACGTTGAGTCTTGTAATAACCTACAATTAGCATGTAAAGCCCAAGGCATCTCCATGTTGACAACATGGTTTAATCCAGTAATAAAGTAGGCTAAAATTATTATTATAGCTAATAGTATTTTTAACAGAAGTGAAACTATAGAAATGAAGCTATGCAAACATATTGATTTCAGCTGTGCCTCCCTGACAAGTCTGTATAGATTTTGTTATTTATGGCCCATTTTTCCAAAAAGAACCCAAGGCTCACAAATATAGAAATCCCTGGTTGTATGAAATGGACGGTTGTGCATCAAAATGAGGGATTTACATGTTTAACTGCCCATATTTGTATCCTTCTACCCAGCCTGCATACACAAAGGTGAAGATTGTTATATTTATCAGTGCATAAATGAAAGGAGGAGAGATAAATGACCTGGTTTGCAGAGGTGCTGAGCACACGCAGTTCCCATTTATTTCAACTGGAGTGTGAAAAACAGGCCCTAAGTGACTGGCCCAAGCTCACACAATGCATGATTGTCAGTGCCAGGAAGAAAACCCAGAAATCCTTCCAGTCTAATCCTCCCAGTCTAAATCCTCCCCAGTCTAAACCCTAGACACAGGCTCTCCCAGGAAGGAAAAAAAAAAAAAAAAGAAGCTGTACAACAGCCTGACCACTCTCTTATTCTTACCTTAGCTTGCTAAGAGAATAAAAAAAAAAGGGACATGAAAAACTCCTGCATAATCTTTAATGACTAGCAAATAATGCCAAGTAGGGCAAGTAAATATGTGTGAAGCATTGCTCACACACCCAGCAACTTGCATGTGTGTCACAGATGGTTTTAGTGAAGAGCCAAAAAGAGAAAGAGAGAAAGGAAAAGGAAAACAAGTTACAGTCCAGATAAAGAGTAAGATAGACAAAGACATTTTCTAGTATTAAAAAAACCCCCATCCCTTAAAAATGCCACAAAAACTAATGATAAAAAAACATAGAACCATTTTCTCTCCTTGATAACGTGTAGGCTAATCTCTACATAAATAGAAATAACAGCCTTTGAAATGGCAATGATTTGCTTGGAAAACATTCATTAAAAACGTCCTGCAATTATTGACTCTATCATTATTTCTTGGCAACAGCTGAGTCTCACTGCATCTTGTGTTGTTTTTCCAATGAAAAGCAAAGCATTGTTTGGAAAAAGAAAAACACACCAAAAAAACCCACAAGGACATTGTATTTGAAATATGTGCTTGGTGACATGGAGCTGATTGCCCAAAGGAATCAGGATACATATATTTGTATTATTGTACACGTGAGTAGCTTGAATCATGTACTGCTCGCTCTCTTTGTTTGGATTATGCAGCTTGGCTGGGCAGCCATCCAAAAGATTCACATTAAATTCTAGCTATATTCAGCACAAAAGTCATCTAGCATCAGAGGATCAAAGTTACATCAACCAACAAGCACTAAGGAATTGATAAGCCACTAAAATTAGGTCATCTCCTAGCAGCTGCTTTTGATGGATGAAGTAGAATTTAGCCTCAGGTTTTCTATTTAAAGATCTGTTACAGCATCTTTTCCTGCAGCTACAATGAGAACACAACAAAGTATAATGCTTCTGATTAAATGTTTAATCATTACTCTTTACTCTTCTGATTGTTTCTGCCATGGCACAGATTTACTGCACACACTATTTGCAGCTTTCCTAGCCCTTTTTAAACTGACATTAAAATACTCAAGATTTTTAATTCCTATGTTGTAAAACCTAAGAGATGATTTTTAAAAAACATGGATAAAAATCTTGCAAAGCTGTTTACTTACCATACGTGGAGAGAGGCATTCTCACTTACTGGAACTGAAAATTAATCTCTATGCAATTATCCCACTGCTGTGTCCACTGGAAGAATCACCGCATCACTAGGAACTGTATGAATACAAAAGTACATATCTGTGCATAAGTACATGTGGGGCTATAGAAATTTTTATGTATTTATGATTTTATTTGTGGCTACTTTTGGGGAAATTATCTAATTACTCTAATTAACACAGACTTTTAAAGGGACTCGCTAGTGCACTAGGCTATCTTAGGTCATTAGCAACTGGCATTATGATTGCTAGACAGAGTACAATATATGACCTACCAAGACATGCTTATGATATCAGGATAATACAAATGGTGCCATCATTAGCAGCTTTACAAGAGAGCTCAAAAGGAAATAGACAAAAACCCCGAATTAGTTTCACATGCATAGAACCTGCCCTTGACCTGTTCAGAATATGACCAAGATCTGCTGGCTGCAGGCTGTGTACAACACTGTTGTGTCATCATCTGCGTAAATGAAACTAACACAGGACTTTGTTGTCAGGGTTTTCAATATGACATCTCTCATGTCTGTTAAAATCACTAAAATCTAATTTAAATAATCTTGAGAAACACAGGAGAGGATAAGAAAGAACATCTGCCCAGTGCAAAAGATGAAGTCAACAGTCTTCTGCCTTTTGAAGTAAAAAACTGATGGGGGAGAAAGACTGAAAAATACAGTACGTGACAATGTCACATAAGACACATCACTTTCTACAAATGATGGACATGTGTATGCCACTCTAGAGCAGTCATGCTCTCTGCTCCATTGTGCCAGCCTAGTAAGTGGGCTGTTGCTGGGTAAGTTTTGTAAGGGGTGGAAACTCCCTGTGCGTTTCTGCTCCAAATTTGGTGTGCCCAGTCTTTATTACTTGAGAAAGCAGCATTATGCACTGTAGTTCAAAGTCCAGCTCTAGCTTTTTCCAGCTACGTACCTCTTTTTCAATTAAAAACCTAAACTGGGGCAGAGGGGAGAGTATGTAATACATCTGGAGTAGACAACACATCTGAAACTTTTTCTTTTCAAGGAAGAATCTTTATGAGCAGAATGTAAATGAGTTTAATTTATCAGTGGTGCTTAGTACTGCAGTCTGCTTGGATCTCAAGCTAATCAGCTTTCTCTTTTGCTTGGGGCCTCAGAGAAAAAGCCAGCCAGGGAGCCAGCTTGTAGGTGCCTATCTGGCTCATGGAGTAGGACATCTGGTGAGATGGGGATGCTTTGATGCCACATAAATTTCTGACAACCTCAGCTGAAGGCTGTCTGTCATAACATCTGCTGTCTTACTGTGCTATGACCACGCTTTTTTCCTATGCATTGAGCATATCTGATATTACACCATGTAAATCTTGGGATTTCAGTTTTGACTGGCCTAACAAGAAGTGGGAGAAAAGTGCCTTTTCTGCCCTCTAGCTGCCCTCCTTGGCTCATCCTAGCATTAACATCCTTTCTGTTCATTTGTTTACTAACAGAGTTACCTCATCATCTACTAATTACTGTGTGCTGCTCAAGGCAAAACTGGCCAAAGATGCCAGAACATAGCAAGAGTTTGCTTACTTTGTGACATTTCATCTCTACATCGATCTAAGGAAATAAACACATCGCCCTCTATTGTTAAACAAAATACCTGAACTCTTTTTAATGGAGTAAGGCCACATATTTTCATCAGGTCCACAAAGTTCATTTATCTCAGAACAGAAAAGAAGAATAACATTTGCAGGAGAAATGTATTATCCTGGTCACTTTTTCTGTCAGTGGCTCTGATTTAAAGTTAAACCTATTACTGAATATTTCCTTCTTTACAGCTATGCTTATTCTTGATGGTGACAAACACTCACAAATGAGAGTGGGACTTTAGTATACATATTATACTGAGTCTGATACTAATCTCAACACAATGCAACATTCCATAATCAATGACCATACACACATCTCGATTGTTCAAGAACTGATCTGAGGCACTTTTAAAAAATCCAATTGGCCAATTTATCACTTGACAATTTGAAGACTTACTTTTTTTCTGCTTTTTTTTTTTTTTCAAAATTTTTAGTTTCAGAAATTTCTTTCTTTTTCCCTCTTTTTTCTTATGGTCATTTGATGCAACAAGTTGTGTGATGATCAGAATTTGGAAATAATCTAAAGAAGGAAGAATATCTGCCTTTCTCTTTTGTGCTGCTACCAGCTTTATCAAATGTCAATATCCTTGAAAAGTTAAATAGGGAAAGAAATGAAACACCAAAAAAAAAAAAAATCATATAAAAAAAAATTCAGTGCAGTCATTTCTCCTTTTATTCCAGTTAGTGTTTAAAAGGGGGAAGGGAAATAATCTTTCCTCTTCTCTCCCCATATTTAGGACGTTGGTTTGGCATATCTACAGTTTCTAGTTTTGATAAAATGCTGTGTTTGTAAATATGATAGTTATCATTGTTGCTTTGATAAATCATACTTTGTTACTAAATAAAGTCGGGAATAATTGGAAACAGATCAAATAACATTTTTATGAGCTCTAGTCCTATTCACCAGGTACGAAAGCACTAGTAGTTGTAGATCATCTTGCTTGCCCACACATGGTTGCTATGCATTATGTTCCAAAACACAAATGCACAAACCTACTGACAAGAGTCAGTAAGAAGAGGAAAACTGCGGTTACTTGTCTTCTCAGATGAGAGGACCTGTTTCTTTTAGGCCTCCTTGTCTATGTCAGAAGAGTTGTACCATCCTATCCATGTCTTCTTGGAAGGGCAATGTGTCCTATTTCCACTTAAAGGTTGAGGGTTTGGCAAGGAATGTTCTGATCTTCTAAGAGTGAACAAATGTTGTGCAAGATCTCATTACAGAGATCCCTGCTTGCTAGCCTAAAAATCTTCACCAGGCAATCACTGTTTCTTGGGTATGCTTATGAACAAGGAGGAGCTTGTTACTTATGCAGCGTGCAGTACACCAGATGCAAAAATCAGCTACAAGATAGGAAAAGTGTTTCTAGAAGAAATGGTCACTATACACCACCACATTTTGATGGGTCACTAATCTAAGCAAGCCATAGCTAAGATTTACGTAGGCTGACAGTATGAGGTCTGGTTTGTGGTCATGTGCTCTGAGGAATCAGCCACGCCAGCTGTCTCTCAGAAAGCGCTGTCGTTGTTTTCCATACTCATGATCTGCACTGGAGAAGAAAACTGTGAAAAGGATAGTAAGACTCACAAAATGAAGCCCTTGAACGTGAGCAAATTAAGCAGCAGGACTAAGATTTTCCACTGCCTCTTACTTGAGCCCCCACCATGCTCCCCAAGCTCAGTTCCTGTGGCCACGTCCAGTTACATGTCTCATACCCACAGGCGGGTACATAATGTAAAACCTGGTCAGACATTCTTCTACTGGAACCTTGCCTTATTCCAGTGAATGGGCAGTTACTCGATACTTATGTTTATCCTACTCATTCAGCATGGGATCTCAGGTGGCATTTCCTGCATGCCTTTCAAACCCTACAAGAAAAAGAGAATTTTCTTTTTCTTGGGCTTTTATCTGGCTTTTATATCGTAATATATTCCCATTGGTTTCTGTTTGGTTTTTTTTTCTTTAAATAAACCTGAATACATTTACTGAAAGTGAGATATCATTATCACCATTTTTAGATGCACAAGAAGCCGTGCTTCAGCAAGAATAAAGTAAAATTTGTCCACACTCTAAGCTAATTTGGGGGGCCAGTTTGAGATGCCAACTACAGTTCTCAGTACTTGATAGCACTCTGTATTTGCTGAATACGGTTCTCACTGCCGTCAGTTTCTGCTGTGAGGGTTTAGCATTTCTGCAAATCAGATCAACACCTCTAAACATGGATATTCCTAAATCAAGAACCTACTGTGCTTTCCGATCCATCCAGGATCCTTCTCTTCACCTGCTATTTCTCACCCTTTCTGTGACTGTATCGCACCAAAGCTGCCATCTTCCTCCACCTACTGGGGCAGTAAGATTTGGGTTGCAGGAAGGACACTATCTCTACTGTTGGGTCTAGTTTTCAGCTCCAGATAACTGCCGAGGGCAGCAATTTCAGGGGAAATTTGCAACGGAAAGGCTCTCCTTCATGGTTTGTGTGTGTGCATGCAAGTGTGTGTAGCAAAGCTGACTGAAGTAGAAAACTATCACGTTCCCTTGCCTTTACATAGTATCTTGTCCATAACCCTCTGATCCCATCTTCTTTTCTATTCTGGAACTTGTTGCTGAAGGTATAGAGCCCACCTTGGTGTGCTTCACCCCCTTTAACTTTTCTTCCCCTACTTCCGCAGAAGTTTGGGCCGGGATTGCCCAGCTAGGGCCAAGACCTGTAATTGTGAGTGGTTTAGAAAGGTATGGTGAGACTAATGTGAATGAAACCAAGAGAAAAGAAAAATGTTCACTGAATAAAAAGGAAAAAATGATCACTGCCAGGAATTTATTAAAATCTGGATCAGACATCCAGGTGCAATGGTGGACGACCCACATTTGAGACCCTTGAAACTCAAGTGGACAAAACATCCATTTTGCATGTGCTCCCAGGGCATGATGAACACATTGTAACAGACCTTTCCAGCTAAGATTTCTAGTATTAAAACTTATTCTTGCAATGCTGCCAGCAGCCTGTATATGCTTGCCTAGCTGCAGTGGTCAAGAAAGGTACCTTCACAGCTATATCAAGGCCTTTTCCCCTTACTTGCAATAGCAGTAATGAGTATATGAAATATTTTACATCCCTTTTCCTTGCCATATATAGCAATTATTCTCTCATTCATCAAATGTACACAAATTCCTTTTCATATGTAAATACACCATTTGCTTCACAGCTCTAGCCAAACAGTTGTGCCATTCTTTGTCAAGAAGATAATATATTTAATCATGGAGTGCCTTGTTTCCATTGTATTGAACAGGTGTTGTTTAATGGCACAGCCATTGTAATATTATATTCATTTATTAATATGAGTGTAACGAACATATTGTAGAGACATGAATGTGCTGGTCTCATGGTTAGGGTTAGTGGTTTCTTATGATGTGGTATGTGTAGGATAGTGGCTTAGATTCAGACTGCAGAGAAGCAGGAGTTCATTACAGCAAGTCCAAGTGATGTGGCTGGTTTTGGCCCTTGTTCACTTTTGAAAAGCAGAGAATACATGAAAGACTTCATTGAAAATGTGCAAGTTATTCAGTGTGGTTAATTCTACGTTGGCTTCGCTCCCACCTTCTTTCAAGACTGCGTATGTGACCATGCTTTCTGAAACAGCAAAACCAATCTGCAATAGACCCATCTTGCTTTTGGATACGTGCACAATCCCTAGTACCCTATTTCATGAAGTGACCTGTCTTCAAATATGAAGGAGGAGGTCAGCAGGTGATCAGCTAAAACTATGAAACAATGCTTGCTTGGATAGCATAGCTATGGAGGCTCTGTCCCTTCATTTTTACACGCACTGCCACATTTTTAAGAGTTACTGCTCTGAGCATTCCCTACCTAGTATTGCAGCTCAGCCAGCTGGCAAGGTAGCTACAGTTGCACAGGCAAATCAGGTTAACTTAAGCGAAATCACCCATTTAGGATCAGCCCTCAGGGAGCCAAAATTCACAAACAAAGGTAAATGCCTGCAGTGCCCATTTGCTTTATGGAACTCAAGTGTCTACTTCAGTTTGTTTGGACACATGTCTCGTCTGGGTTTTTTATTTAAGTCCTTTATGCTAACTGTGATGCCCTATATCATCATTATGCAGTGCATTAGAAATACTCTTTTTTCTGCCCTTTTGGAAGCATTGCCTTTACATTTCATGGTATGTACTTAGGTGATTGCATTAGAGAAAAGATTAATAAATGCAACAAAATCTTCACCTCTGCACTGTACCTTCTGCTATATGACATATCTTGGCTTTTGTATTGTCTGGCAATTAAATAATCTTAATCTTGTTAATCTCTATTTCACTTCCATCCATAATGCTAACTGGCCCTTTCACAGCACTTTCTACCAGTCAGCCACAAGCACTTTCCTCGCAAACCAAATGACAAGCGTTCCACTAATGATTTTCATGGCTGCTTTCCGGACTCTGTCAGTTCCCAATGTTTTACTTTTAGTGGAGGGCCAAGAACAGAACAAGGTAGCTAGGAAATAAAATAAAGTGTTAACATTATTAAAACATATTCTGCAGTCTTCTCTTGACGCTTCTTTAAATTTTTACAAGATATTGAGCAAATGCCCTCATGAAGTTGCCCAGCTTTTCTTCTTGCTTAGACTGAAAAACGTATTGGCTTCATTTTCTACTCACTAACACCAGCTTTGCAATCTTCCAACTCCAGTTTCAGCTGAATTACTTCACAGTTAGAACTGAGTAAAGAAGAAGTGAAACTGATTCATTATCTGCTTTCCAATTTTCTCCCATGGGGCTTGGGATCAAGGCAGGGAGCGTTCAGTTCCAGCAGGAGGGGAAATCACTTCTGCATTCATGGTCGGTCACAACTTGGGCAGAGTGCAAAGGCCCCGTGGATGACAATCCCTCAGCTCTGCAAGCTCAGCCTGGAAAACTGTGCTTTGACCTGCCATGGCCATAGAGGACAGGCAAAAAATCTGGACCCTTACCTGAGCCACTTTGCTGATTTGCCGTCTCCTGTTATGTCAGCTGCAACCATCATGCCTTTGCATGGCTCAAAGCAGGCTCTACTCCACACCCCAAATCTCTTACTGAGTTTTATCCTCTTAACTCAGGCAAAAGTGTCAGTCTTCTTGTCCCTCTCATTTCATTCTCTCTTCCCTGGAGATCTGATTTCTTCTACGAAAACTGTTTTTACTGAGCTGCCTCCCAAACCTACTGCAGGTTAGAGAGAAAGCTAGGGACTCGTCACCCAAGGACACTCTGGTTCATTTTGTGCTGTAACAGTGATATCTAGCACAGATGCTCATACAGCGTTAGAGGTTCCTGTCTCGGCCAAGGCCTCTCTGGACACCACACAAGCACATCCTGAAATCCAGCCTCTTCCGAATGTATGTCTAACAAGCAGGACTGACATTAGATTTGTTTTGAGTGGGGGTGGGGGCAATCTGCCTACTGTTACAAAACAAGACTGAGAAAACTGGGAGCAAAAGCATCTTTTGGCTTCCTGACACAATACTGTGTCTGACAAGCCACGTCAGGCTGTTTTATTTAGCTAGTTTTTAACTGAATTTATTATTAACCAGAATGAATTTTATAACCAGATGGGACCAGTAGCCAGCAGCCAGCTGTGGCAGACCACACAGCCCTCCTAGCAGCCCAGTGGCTGCTCCTCCCTCGGAGGACGAAGACCACAGCTCTGAGGATGTGATAACTGATTACACAGGTTGTGTTATCACCTCTTCTCTTTGTTCATACCCCAGCTTTGTCACCTGCCACTGGAGACCTCAGGACAGATTTTGACGTATGCCTGTCATGTAAATTAGATTAAGAAAATCACCCTCTCCAGGGTGAAACTGACAGCACAGCCAGGTTTACCTACAGGATGAGTCTGCAACCTGGACTTCCAAAGGAGAGACACCAGGGATGGTTAAATCCATGCATGGCCCTGAGTGGTCTTTGCTCAGACATCTTTGCTACACAGACTTGAAGACTAAAATATGACAGCTTTGTACCTGAACTGGAGCTGGAGTGGGGCAAAATAGTTCCCCCATCTCTCCCATGGTAAAGATAGTGTAAAACTTTTGACAGGATCCTCTAAACTAGCTGTCCTGTGAAATACAAACATAAGGCATAGCAGGGGGGCTTTTTATTACATGATAGTTAGAGACACACATGAGACATCACGCTTAATATTCATTTTTTGCAGATTGCCCTTCCACCCACATCAGGAGATTACGCCATTATTTGCAGCAAGAGCTTTTCTTACTTGATGGAAAAATATTCTGATGTTGGCCATGAGAAACACTATTTCAGTACATATGGGAATGAAAAGAATGTATTCTTAAATGAAGAAAAAGAAATCCCTGATCAATAAAAAAGGCAAACAAATTCTGTTCACAGCTCTGCATCTGTCAATGATACTAGCCAACTTACCCTGAATTGTCAGCAATGTAGCTAAGAGTAAACTTTGGCCAGTAACTATGGTGCATTTTATCTTACTATAAACAGAACTGCTAACATGCAAACTGATACCCAATCACAGCTGCATGAAAATAGCAGAGCAGCTAGGTAGGGAAGACAGGTGATAGGAGGTTTTCCAGAAATAATTGTCCCTAAACAATAGAAGTTCTTTGTGCAAAAGATTTCTAATGGGAAGATCAATATCTTTAAACTATTATTTCAATAACACTATTCTTCATTAATAGAATAAACCTATTAATATTGCCCTGTATCACTTAAGCGATAATAAAGGCAATACACGATTTTAAGAAGAAATCTTCTGACTCCAAATTCATGTTTTTCACCCTGAAAGGAATAATGCTATTAAAAGGAAACATTGCAGCCTTTGCTTTAGGAAACTTAACTTTTTTTTCCAAAGACTTATGAAGACTAAAGAAAGCTCAAGCATCTCTAGTGAAACTAGAGCCTATACAGCTGAGGAAGATGCAGTGATCTGTGACAGTATAATTCCCTCTTTCTAAAAATTTGTCTGTGTGATGGAACGTATATGGGTACAACGCAGCTGTTGTACGGTCTCAGGCAAAGTGCAAGGGAGAGTTAAGTCATATGGGTGCTAAAATGATGTCACTAAACATAGCTATCATTAAATTATTTTTAAAGTTTTAACACGGAAACATGATCGTACTAGTCAACAGTTACTGGACAGACCAGCTGGGAGGATACACTAGCAGCATAATTCAGGACATAGACATTCAACACATTGCATATGAACCTTAAAATAAGCAGAAAGAGGGGCAGGATTCCAGAATTATTTTTAAAAACAATTTCATAACAACCCTCTCTACCATGCCAGCTACTCAGTGCTCCAGGACACTCCTTGATAACTGCTGTGGTCTTGCTATCACGATCTCATCTTTAATTCTCATTATATAATGAACTAAAACAAAAAATAATAATCTTGTCATCAGGGTGGAAAAAAACTTATATTCTAGACAGAAAGAACACTCACAATTTATAGATATTAGCTGCTGTGTTTTCCTCCATCAACTTCCTAAGAAACTACTTGCTAATAAGACCATGGGATTTACTCTTTCTGCTTACTTTGTTTACCTGTTGACAGCTGCCGGATGGCATACAGGCTAGAACAGGCCAGAATGGAGGAAACGGCACAGCAAGATTTTCTACGGCAGCACCACACCTGGCACGTTTAGCAAGGAAACTCGGAGCAGAGGGTGTGCTGTGCCAACACGCAGGATGAGCGTTGGTAAGTGAAAGGACTCCAGAAACAGGACTCCAGAGCAGAAGTGTTTGTTTGCAACATCTACTGTTACCTGGAGCTACTAGGATGTTGTATTGTGAGAAGAGTACTTAAGAAATAAAGTTCTTTTTTTTTTTAAGTGATACTTATCAGTTTTTTTTACCCATCCTCACTCTACAGAATTCTAGCTAATGTTCCTCAAGTTATCCAACAGTTCCATAAAATCTTTCAGATTACAAATGGATTTTTTCCAGGCATCATATTGCCATGTGGGCCCAAATTACCAACTGACCTGCATTAATCCAGAACTTCTGAAAAGTCATTATGCAACATAGCAACAGAGCTACAGGAGCAGAGGTTAGTCATTACCATGCCCCTAACTGAAGTGACAGCACTAAAATCACATTAGGGAAGAATTTCAAAAGGCTACACCTACTGTGTCTAAGTAAAGAACGAAGATGAAGTGTTAATTGAAAGTCAGAGAAGTAGCAAGTTATGAAAATAAGATTAGAAGAAGAGTTACAGAGGAAAGAGAGACTCAGCTGATTAGAGAGAAATTATTCATAAGACCAACTGCTGTAATTTGGAAAAAACTCCAGAAGCAGCCAATTTATACTACCGTATTTACGTTAAATTCAACACTGTGAGAGACAATTACTGAAGATGCTAAATCCATACACTGGGGAACTCACCAAGGGACACTGGCCGTGCCTGACATTTAGGATAAAATGCCATGAGGTTGCACTGTTCCTTTTACTTGACCTCTGTACTCCTCCATTATTGCCTGCTGGTGATATGCTCAGAAGGAAACTTGAGCTGCCCTGAACAGTAATGAAGTGCCATTGTGTTATAAGGGCATGCTTAACTTAGATGTTTCAATGTTATTTTTGGCAGCCATGTGATAAAAATCAAAAACTCTGTGTGTGCACGCAAGCCTGTTACATTCAAGTCACATGAGCAGCAGGCATAATTCTGTCCCAGAAATAAATGTACTATCAAGGCTTAAGTTTTCTAAAAGTGTTTTTTCCCATCTGATGCTCATTTGGGCAGAGAGAAATTAGCTTGTCTTACTGAAGATGCAGCAGCAATTTGCAGTAGTATGCCTGCCCTGCCCCACCCCCTGCCTTTAGCACTTTCCCAGTGCTGCTGCACTCCTATATACAAACTAATCATGGTACTGGGAGCAATTCTTACTCCCTCCATGCCCTCCTCTACTCCAGCACCCAGATTAGTCTACGATAGAGCACCTGGCCTCAACACAGCGCTTCAATGGTGCAGCAGGACTGAAGCCGTGCTCAGTACTGTAAAGGCAATGCCATTCCCAATGCAAATACAAGGTGTTTGCAAACCCATCCTCAACAACGCTGACAAGCCCAAACCGCCAGTAAGCTTCCAGCCAGGCAGTGTGGCATCTGAAGAGAAGACATGGAGTGCCTCCCAGGATTACTCCTCCCCATAGTCTCCCAGGGTCCTTCAGGTGATGGACAGGTCAGGAAACAAGAGCAGTATGAAACAGCAATGACTACCAGCTGCCAAATCTAAGGCAGGTGAGCAGGGCAGGATACTATGGACAAACCCAAGTTAACTTCAAACAGGCTAACTCCGGTACCAGGAGCACTCTTGTCCGCACTGCCTGGAGATCTCTGCAGGCTACTTCGCTGCTTCACAATCCTCCTTCAGAAACACCGCCTCATTTCCGGCAGAAGCAAAACAACCAGTGGCATTTGGAAGCTGTTTTCCTTGTCATGGCAACACATAAAACAACCTTTGTGGATGTTAAGAAATTGCTGGGCTTGAACAGGCAATGCTTTCCTCTTGCACTACTAGCAGATGCAGACTTAAAGTACCCAAAGAGCAACCCAAAAGGCAGGAGTGGGGAGCACTGATGACCTCCAGCACCTTGAGGATGGAGAATATTTGGGGTGGCTAGGACACACGGTGGGTGAAGGTTTACACAGAAGGAAGCTGTGCAAGCTGCTGGCCACACTTGGCCAGCGGGACTAGGGAAGTGATCGTCCCCCTGTACTCAGCACTGGTGAGGCTGCACCTTGAGTACTGTGTTCAGTTTTGGGCCCCTCACTACAGGAAAGATGGTTCCTTTGAGGTGCTGGAGCGTGTCCAGTGAAGGGCAACGAAGCTGGTGAAGGGTCTAGAGAACAAGTCTTATGAGGAGCGGCTGAGGGAACTGGGGTTGTTTAGTCTGGAGAAAAGGAGGCTCAGGGGATATCTTACCACTCTCTACAACTACCTGAAAGGAGGTTGCAGCAAGGTGGGTGTCAGTCTCTTTTCCCAAGTAATGAGTGAAAGGACAAGAGGAAACAGCCTCAAGTTGCACCAGGGGAGGTTTAGATTGGATATCAGGAAAAATTTCCTCACTGAAAGGTTTGTCAAGTACTGGAACAGGCTGCCCAGGGAAGTGGTTGAGTCACCATCCCTGGAGGTATTTAAAAGATGTGTAGATGTGGTGGTTAGGGAAATGGTTTAGTGGTGGACTTGGCATTGTTAGGCTTATACTTGTACTCGATGATCTTAAGGGTCTTTTCCAACCTAAATGATTCTATGATTCTAAGCTACCTAAACATGTCTGTACGCTGTACCTGGTTGCTGCTGAGTCATTGGTGCCTTTGAGCAAGTCAAATCTCTGTGAAGAAAGTGTCTTGGTTTCTTCCCTTTTAAAGCAGGATAATGTTTACTTAGCGGAGTAAACCTCAGAAACACCAAAAGCCTGCCTTGCGCTTTGAAGCTCACACATACCATTTTACCACACAGAGTCATTCCCTTTTCTTCTGCTGCTGTTTTCCATATGAAAAAGAAATTATTCTGTGAACACTGAAATGAAACCTGGTTACTTACGGAGGTCACGTCTTTGTCCCATCAGCTTTCTTTCCCCAGTCACCTCTGCCCAAACCTGTTTCCTCAGTCCCCACTGTATCCCTGATGCATGCATGTTTTGTATGTGGAAAACTGTGTGTGCTATGCTAAAGACGCCCATGCTGACCGCTTAGCTGATACCTGTGCTTTACCTGTCTTCCCCTCCACAGAGGCACTGCCTCTGCCTCTCTTCCTCTAGAGAGAAAGCAGTTTTCACAAATCTAGTCAAAACGTAATTATCTGTAAACCCTCTTCAAATCCAGCTGAAGACTGAACAAGCTACTTGTGAGGGGGACTGGCAGACAGACTGATGACAAAGAAAGACTGCATAAGTCGTGTTTTCTTATGAAACTAAGCTACAATAGAATTAGGAGATTCAACATGAAGTTCTGCAAAGATTATAATTCATCCACCTTACACAAGTTATTATAGAGCAACATTATTCATTTTACACAGCAACACAAAATATTACACAGGAAAAAGAAGGGCTGATCCCTCATTATAGTTGGTCCAGGGGTCATGAACCTCATTATGGGTCTCGCAAGCAAATAAAAAATTTTAACAATAGCACTGCAGAATTTCATTTAGGGTTGAAACCTACAGAAAGTTGGATAAACAGACTCAGGATTTGGATTTATCCTCAAATCACTATAAAGCTAAGCTACACTATTTTAACTAACTAAAATACCAATTAATCACAGACATCTACTTTTACATTACAGGAATACTGGTCACCCTTCTAAATTTCAGTAGATATAGTCTTCCTCACAAACATTCACTATCTATACACCTAAATGTAGCTTCCACAGCTGAGCTTCATTCTGCAGCTGTTTTGCAGTGGTGTATGCGCTTTACATTTCAGTAGTATGCACACTTCAGTTTATACATGTGTAAGCTTTCTATTTAATATAAGTTGCTCATTCCATTTGTGGTTGCCATCAAAGTACTTAACCTCATTTTAAACACCAATTTTACATAGAACTGAAGAGTTACCTCAACAATATTGAAGCTTATGCCTTTCGGACGACCTGCATCCAGCCATTTTAAGTCAACAAACATGTCTTTTCCCTGACCCTTTTGAGCTTTTGTTCAAAAGTTTGAAGGCTGCTTACTGACAAGTGATTTGTTTCCATTAGAACATGCCTCATTCCAGCCATCCGTGACCATTTTGTACTTTGGGCTTTATAACCAGCACGTCTCAACATTCCTAAAATCCCAGAGAGGATCTGAAAATAGAATAAGAAATGAGCATTTAAATTAAAAGCAACAGCCCTTGCATGAAGCTGCCAGGTTTTTATGGTAGATAGTGTCTTGCCCACCCCCACTCTCTCTACTCCCCCTTCTTCACAGGGTTGTAAGCTGCATTTTCCATAATATTTTGCAATGCCACCTAGGGTTATATTCACTCTATTTATAGGGGCCTGTTTTAAAGTGAAACAGGTGTCAGATTGAATGAGGCTGTTGTCAGCATACATGTCCTCTTGGGGAGGGGATGGGAGGTTTACTACTTTCTGTACTTGGGGATTTACAGTTTGATTGCTAATCTCTCTCTGCAGGGCTCAGTGGGAGGAGGGGGAAGAGCAGAAGAGCAGTGGAAGGAAAGGTTAGCTTTCTGCTGAAGCTATGCAATGCTGCCTCTCCCCCAGCTCCATGCAACCAGGCCTTTTCTTTTTTCATGTGCTGAAACTGATCTGAGTGTTTGTGAAAGGGGCCAGACAGCCTGTCCTGAGGAACGAAACCCTTGGAAACGGCCGCGAAACGGGCAGAGCTGAGCTGAGGTGGGGGGAACTGAAGACTCCCATCCCACCCACCCCTTTCCATTCATCACATCAGAGACCACTTCTGGGCAACATAAGATCAGCTTAAAGCCTCCGTGCCTCTCTGTCCTGGGCCACCCTTGTTGCTATTACCTCCTAAATAGTGAAGCATTAACATCGCATTCAGGAACTCTGGGAGGAGGCAAGATACGGATCATTGTGCTAAGTGGTGTAGCAATAAGCACCAGCATAAAGAGTCCCTGACCCACTGAGCTCAGCGTCAGACCAAGAAGGCAAGGAGTATGTGAACAGATTAAGGGTGTGAGGGTGGCATGGGAAGATGAGGTAACACTTAAAGAGAATTTAGTGAAAAGCAGAAGTCACAGCTCGTTGCTTGCCTTCACTCTGACTTGCATGTTACCCATGTTTATTGCCTATGTAGTGATTCATACGGATGAAATACAGGCCCCTAAGACATTTGACATAGACCAGTAACAGTTCATGAATTGTTGTGACTATTAATCACTACCTATATCAAAATAAACTTCTTAATACACTGAACTCCAGTACATGCCAGACATGCTACAGTGGCAAGCAAAAGAATTGCTGCTTGTCCAGGAACACATGGAAACTACAGAAGTTGACTTGACAAACAGAGGGAGGACAAAGGAAGTGTGATAAAAGTCAGACAGCTGATGAGAGGAAAGAGAATGGAACAAAAGAAATCATGACTGAAGCTGGCTTTTCTTGCTGAGGACAGTTAATGCAGAGATCAGTGCCTTTTTGGCACAGCAGAGAAAGCAGGTCTTTCAGAAGTGCTGGAACGAGAAGCTCACAAATGGCATCAACATATAGGGAGAAGTTGGGATAGATGCACAGGGACAATGCCAAAGGCATGGTGTACACCACAAAGACTGGAAGCAGAGCTATCAGGGTGAAGACAGAGTTGTGGGGAAAGACAGTAACAGAGACAATTTGATAAGTAAAGTCTTCCTAGAAAGAAAAAAGTTTGCATGTGACACTGGCAACAATGATTTTAGAGGTGTCTTGGACTCATGTGGCATCATCAGCATACCCATCTGTCTATATGATGTATATTTCTTTAAGTATTCACAGGTATCCATCAGGGATTAGAACCTAACCTAACTTCCACAACACCTGAAAATGGGAGGATCTTTCAAGAGATAAAACCATAATTAAAGAATAATCTGGAAGAGAGAAATATTTAAGGTGGGTTAGGCCACCATACTGATTTCCATTGGAAGAAAGTAATCTGTAGTTCTTGGAAAGATATAAGCCACATAAAACTGTCATATTTATCCAAGGAACAAGGCGTTAAGGCAAATGGATTTACATGTGCAAAAATCCCAGTTCAGCATGTGTTTGTGGATTTACTGTGATTCATCAGGCATTCATGTTAATTGCTATACAAATAACAACTTACATTTTAAATTTAGTATTTGTACTTGGAGTTATCACTACTGTGTAACTCATCATGGTATTTGTGGTTTCATTTGTGCATATATTTATGAACACTTGGGTTTTAAATATCATGAAAATCACAAAAATATGAAAAAATAATCACAAAAATATGAAAATCCCGCTGCACAGAAATGCAGTGGAACTCTTGCAGGACTATTTAGTTTTGGTTTATTAAGCAAGGAAACAAACTCTGAAAATAACAACGAAGAAATATCACATAACTTAATGGAAAAAGGGGTTGGGAGAAGACACACAAATATTTAAGTACAAAAGGTTACATTTTCAGATGTGCTCACCAGCTCCCATTCCTGAAAATGAACACCAGACCCACTGGATGCTGAGTGCTGTCAAAAATCTAACCACTTCACTGAAGAGCCTAACTGGGAGCTGAACTGTCTTTGTAATCTGATCCCATTTGGGAGATGTGGCATACCAAATTCTTTGGAAAGAACTAGATCTTATCATTGCTGTTCCTGAATTAATAAAACACAGTTGAAAGAACGCTTTGTGCAATATAAATAATTTTGATAACAAATTTACATGCTGCAAAAACAAACAAGAAAACACCCCTCCCAAAGATATGAAGGTTTTTTAGCAGGTTGTTCTTACATTTGGTAGTGGACTTCAAAACAGGCAGCTGGGTAAATCCCCACCTGCTTAGAAACCTTGGGCACAACTTCACTGGACTTTGCCCCTCCCTAACCTGTAGGGCTTCTGTTTCCCGTTATGCACAAAAGCATAGAGAGAGAGCTGGAGACTCTTACAACAGACATGGCTCTGTTGGCTGCTGCACTGTCTCTTCCATTTTGCCATCCCTGAAGCTGTCATGCCCAGCTTCGTCCTCATGGCAGGACTCAGGTGTGTACTATATATATATATGTATATACACATACGCATATACAAAAGTTCAGAGTTTGCAGACAGGTTATCTGCCAGGGATTACAAAGCAGTTGCTTCCAGTGGGGAAGCCTGCGTTAGATCGTTCTCTGGAAAGTGTCTGGGTCTTGAATTCAGCTGTAACTATGAAAATGCTTTCCAGGCAAGGTCTGCTACCAGTCCTCTGTATCACTCCAACATTTGTCAGATCTCATGCCACTAAGCAAATGCCCATAGCTTGGATTACTGGAAACAGAGACGACAATAGCTGTAGTCTTTCTTGCCATTTTTAGGTCCCTATCCCTAATATTCTTGGCAACTGATCACCTGCTCCAAAATGGTCCTATCTCTATCAATCTAATTAAATCTGCTACCTGGTAGCTATAGCTCTTTGTTTTGTTCTGCTCTCCTACAGATAAAGTTAATTTTGCATTTTTCCTCAGATCACAGTTCTTACAACTATTTCTGCAAAATGTCCTTCCTGTCTTCAGCATCACACAAATCTGCATTATATTTTCAGTGTGTGACAGGCCTTGATTCTTGAGGGTCACCAAACTGTATTGGCAAAGTCCTTGTTGGCTACAGCAGAAGTCTGTACACCACTCTTTGTGCTGTACAAGTAACGAAATAATAAAAGCATCCACTGTGCAGCAGGAACTTCACGTTCACCTTTCAAAGGATTTGCCACCCTTATGGAGTTAATTTACATTAACATAAATATTCCATTAGTAGAAATGTTTATAACATACTTCTCTCTCAAGAGGCATTCTGCAACATGATTCTTCAACCACTTATGTTTGACTAATGTGTATCACATTTGAATAATATAAAAAGACAACTGAGTTAAGTGATTGAATGCCTGGAGAAAACCAATGTTAATTTCCACTAAAAGCAAAGCACATTCCCTTAATTTTGCAGCTTAATTACTGCAGTATTTGGCTCACAAATAAAAAATGGTTCAAGAAAAAGTCTCCAATAATAGGTTGCTGAAGCTTGTTTTTCCCCTCCCATGTACCTCTAAAAAGGACTTTTCAAACACATTATTTCAAGCCTGTTCCTGTGAGCCAGACCAAGGTGGGTAATGTTGAATACTTGCTTCCTGATATGTAATCTGATACCCTTGCAGGAGCTTGGTATGGGGGTGGCTTCTGCATCCCAGGTTAAATTAGTGCCAAAAATCCACCCAAGGAATATGCCTGGGGTAAAACAATGCTCTTCTCCTTGATTCCTTTTGATAGGAAATTCTCCATGGCACTCTGGAATTTTACAGAAGAAGCTTTACAAGTAAAGTTTAGAAATGAGCTGATGGCCATGCCGTCTATTCTGCTACTGAGCTAACTTGTTGGCGATACGCTTTTAGTGATAGTAGCAGTGACTTGCTGAGGTTACATGGTTAAGATGAAGGATGTACTGTGTTTCATATAAATTTCAGTTCACTGACATCCAAAATAGAGTGAATCAGTTTTCCTGCTATATAGAAAGCAATCTTTAAAAAATTCCTTTAAAATGAACAGGAAGCAAAGGCGTGTCAGTAAGTAAAGAATATATTAAAATGTAAAGCTTAACAAGCCTTGTGGTTTATGCATAGAAAACATATCACTGACAGAGCTCAGACAAGCTCAGAACAAACTCACTCATGGCCATGAGCAGGATCACTCCTTTGGCTTCAGTAGGAAGAGGGAAATTTACTTTATCTGGAATACAGCAGTGTCCTGATGTCTTACATTATTGCTCAGTGGAGTAGTGACCCAGATGTCTACTCCAGGCAGCTGGAAATGTCTCATAAGGGTCACTTAAAGTGTAATTATTCCTACTTTATCATGGTTATAGAAAGCTAACTTACTTTGTGCTGAACTCCTGTGAAATTTCTAAAACCCAATTGCTAAAAATTTAGCTCTAGTGAGCGGTGCTCAAGCAGTCAGATGAGGATGCGACAGAAAAACAGAGGAGAGTTAATTTGAGCCTTGTGAAGCTTTTCTTCCTTCCTTTAATGCCCTGCCTGTTAATTACTTATTTCTTTCTTTCTGTAAGTAGTAAATCTTTGATTCTGCACTAAATTATGTGAAAAAATCTGCAAAATGGCAATAGCAGGAAGAGAAACTTTCGTTTCAACTCAAGCTTCAATGACTTTTAAGAACAGAGGATATATTTCCCTGAATAAACCGTATGATCTCTTATGTGCTCGGTCCATCCCATTTCTCGAGACTCCTATCTTTGTGTCTGGAGTGCACACAAGAGTACCATTACAGGGCTATTCTTTTACACAAGTGGGTATTCCCCTTCTAGTGAGACTTTTTAAATTCCCGATACACTTACAGTGAATGTGTGGTACATTGAGGTGGCTGGGTTGTATTATTGGCTTCTATGGACAATATATGTAATAGATTTCTGCAGCGTGAACATAAATATGGGCACAAGGATAATGCCCATTAGGGACAGGGGACTGATTAGAAACAGAGGGCTTCAAGGGCTATCTTGAGGACTACCAAATTTAAGTCCTTGCATTTGAAGCACAAGAATGAACGTTAAAAATTTGCTGTGTGATTTTATTGTTAAGAGCTCCCATTTCTCACATCCCACATCTGAGGTCACGATTAATACAAAGGTGTAGGCAACTTAGTTGTTTACCCACTCATACAAGGGGCTATTTGACACAAACGGTGGTGAGAATAACTACTATGCCCATGCAGATATTGTCCACAACTGTGTGCAAAGAGACAACACCTCTTTAAGGGGATTAAATATGAAGAGTTGCTCTCAATTGTAGTTTTTGTGTGTGTGAGTAGGAAATTTTTCTTATTCATACAGAGTTCCACAAGTTCGGAGATCTTTCTTATCTCCAGTTGTCATGCCAATTATTATCTGCTGAGTGAAGGAGGTGCCTTATTGTGAACAGTTGCTGGAGGAAACAGTTATATCTATGTGACTTTTACTCAGTATTTTTGTCTCTGGGTATGTTAATTGCATTTAGAGCCCACACCAGTAGAGCTGCTCTTCTGAACATCAATCCAGCAAGGAATCTAAGTGTATGCCTCATTTTACACACGCAAGTACATTCATGAAAATTGCTTATGCTTTTGAAGCTAGACAGGTACTACAATTCCTTATGTGAATCCAATTTCTTAATGATGAATTAAGAATGAACACTGCCTTATCTAGCTACTGCAAACATCTGTTCTGCATCAGACAGAAAACACAGTATCTCTATTGTAGTGACTACCGCAGTCATCAAAATGTTGCCACAAGAGTGAACAAGGAAGAGGATGGACAATGCTACTTGAATAAAACATAGGGTGCCACTGAAATTAGATGAAAACTGTGATGTATTTTAATGGAAGTAAAAATCAAGTTATAGAAAGGAAAAGGCCCTGAATCTGATTTGGTAAAACACAGGGCTGTAGAGGAGAGTGGAGAGATTTCTGAGTGTGCATGAAGTAATCAGTATGAAGCTGTTGTGGGGAACTTTCCATGCTGGGAGGGATTTGTAGCATGGCCAGAGAGGATGTACATCAGGTCAGAAAACATGATGATACAGCAGAGAGCTGGAGAGAAATGAAGTGGCAAGCCTCAGAACAGCCACGAGGGCAAGGAGAAGACCTGTGAGCACATCTCTGCACCAGGAACCACAATCCCCCGTTGGGAAAACCAACAGTGAGTTCCCTGCCACAGTTACATAGCACCATCCATCAGATGTCAAGCAAAACATGTCTGAAACATATAAACATAAAAGAAAACAGCAATTCTAGCACTTAAACTGTACTGACACTTAATACCTGTAATTGCATTCAAAACAATAAACTCCAAGCAGCTGGACGTTCACGGTACCTTTGATCACACAGTTATGAAGTAGTGTCAAAAAAGGTGAGGCCTTTCAGAGGACTTCTTTGTAAGTGTGCTTGGTGGAGGATGCTTGCCACCTGTGTCTGATAACTACGTGATGAATTTAAGCCCCAAATTTCTTCCAACAATGCACAGAGGTTGTGCATGCACAATGCACATACTCTGCTCTAAAAGCTCCACTCCTCCCTAGATGGTAGGAACCAATGTGATAAAGCAGAAGCTACAGTATGCTGAAAGGACTACACACATTTGAAACCACTGTATAAATATATGCATATATATAATCAACATTATCACGTAGAGTTACCAACAGCTCTGCCCACAAAGGGGAAAGGATAGAGCTACCTGGCCTTCCCCTTACACCTTCATATACTAGCATAAACTTTGCCACTGAAGAACCAGAGCCTTAAGAAGAATCACCAAAATGCCTTCCTGGAGAACAGCATCTATGAGGAGACATCACTGAGAAGCGGCTATCTGCCTAACAGGCACACTTCTTTTTTGTTTTACAGGGAAAATATATTCTTAGCATTCACAGTAGTACTTTTTCAAAGAAAGGTTATATAAAGCGATACAACACACACACAGATACACACGCAAAAAAGAAATGTGAATGACTCACTGCACTTAAGCAAACTAAGTTGCGTAAGCCTGTTTTTCTCAGCTCTTAAAAAAACCCAAAACAGCACATACACAACCCTAAAAAATGAGCTGAAATTCTCAGTTATGAAAGTTAAAATTGTTGAATAAAAGCAGAACTCCCTCAGCTTCTCAGGGTCTTTCACGCCCACATCTGGTGTAGTGTTTACCAACGGATAAAAATAGAAAGTTGAAACTTAATAGACCCTAACATTTATCACAGTATTTAAGAATCAAAACAGAAAACATCAGAGAAGAGAGATCAACAGCTACATTTTGAAGGGAATTTAGTTAATCCTCACTGAAATACTACCCTCTAGGTACTTAGCAAGGGCAGGCCAGAAAGAAAATAATCAACTGTACTTCTTTCAAATCAACAGGTAGGTAACTATAATAATGCAACCTGAAAAGAATTTAATCTTTTTAAAAAATCTTGTGGAATGTCATTTAAATGATTACATTCATGACATATTAATTGTTGGCAGATGACATCATAGGAGTTGGTTTCTTTAGACATGTACAAAATCCATCTTTCTTGCTAAAGGGCAGGGGTATTTTCTTACCTGCCAGAGCAAGCAGTTGACAGCACACATGCCAGAGGCAGAACATGAGCAGATGGGGAACTCCATATGTCACCGTTCGGGTGGTCAATAACCATTATGTGTCTGAGGCGCAAGGCATCACCAATCAGCCCATCAGCAATATCTGTTCAACTTTGGATTTGGAAAAGACATCAACAGTTTGGTGCACCAATTCTGAGGGCTGCCAAACCATGCCTTTGAACAGACAGGCCACAAAATTTAGATAAATTAAGCCCTGAATTAAGGAAGGTGTAACACAAAATCAACCTTCTAATGTATTCTCAGAAGTATGATCCACAATAATTTAAGAAAGCGTTTGCAAATAATCCTTCTTTTAATTGCAGTAGTAGCATTACTTTGGTGAATTATTCAAATCTACTGCTGATGAGATAATATCAGGCCAGAAAATTATATGAGTCAGCTAACCTACTCTCACAAGATCCTGTTCTCTCTCTCTCATTCACAGCACACAGGCACACAGCACACAAGCAGCATGTGATTGATTAGCAATTGGATCCTACGAGAGCCTGAATGTCGAGTCTTTGGGGCTGCTCACAGGCTGAAAGCACCACTTGGCGAGAGAGAAGGCTGGAGTGTATCGCTGCCCATGCCCATGTCTCTGACACTGAGCACAGCAGTAATACCAGGGCAGCCAGGAGGACCCTGGCCATGACAGAGTGGAGCAGAAGAGCAGAGAAAGCTGCACTGGTAAAGGACAGAGAAGAGGGGAACAGAGGAGGGGGGGCTGGGGGATGGCCCAGAAGGAACCTGAGGCAGAGGAACAAGAAACTTGAAAAGTGAGGCTCTTTCACAGGCAACGCCAAGTACGCACTAGACTAGTACATATTATATGTAAAAAGAAAACCCTGAGCACATTTTGAGTTAGAGGCTGCAACTCTCTGTCAGGATTCTGGCACCTTCATTCTGGCTTTATGACTGCAGAAGAAGCCCCTGATGGCATTCTAGCCTCACAATTCAAAGAGCTGCCAGTTTTGTTTTACATGATACATGGGACACAAGTCCTGGTCCTGTGCCCACTGCCTGTTACTTATTCAACATGACAGACACACAGAAAACAGAATAGAGTATATTTAGAGGAAATAAAAGCCTTGACTTTAAGGCCACAAGCCACAGCTCAATGGTTCCGTAAGATATCTTTAGAAAAACACCATTTTCTGTGTTGTGGTACATCAACATTTTCTATTTGAATAGAATATTGATTTTTGAGCTACAGAGTTGGTGCTACAGATGATAAAAAACAAATTCTTGCTCTCTTTCACAAGAGCAATCAAAGCAGCACTCATTTTCAGAGAGCTCATGGATAATCAGACTTCAGTTTTAAACTGTTGCCAGTATGTCAGCTTTGAAGTATAGGTTTAGAGTACGCCAGTAACCTAGCAATCTGCCGGCAGTCCTGCCTCAGACAGACAGACAGACAGCATTCAGGAACCAGTTCTGCTCTGGCAGACAGCCCAAGCCAGAATCAGCAGTCCCGCTGCCTTCAAGTTAATCTCAGTTAACACTAATGACACGAAGAAGAGCTACATTCGTGGACCCCAAGCAACTGTCTTCACTTCTCCCAAGATGCTTCCTGTATTAGGGTAAAAAGTCCTTCAAAACTGAAAACTAGCCTAGGTATGGTTTCAGAAAAGACCTCTAGGTATCACACACAGTCATGCTGCATGGCTCTGCCTCCACTTCAGGACACTGCAGGTCAGGGCAGGAGACAGGGTTGAGCTGAGGGAAAGTACACCACGCTAGACAGCAGCAACACTGCGACAACATCTTTGCTAAAGATCTATCAGTAAAACACTGATGAAACAGAAATTTCAGTAACAGAAACACTGCAAAATGTTCCATTCTGGGAAACTCGATGAAGGACAGTTTGTACTGCTGACTGCTTTAACTTGCTTTAGAAACAAGTTGCTGTAGGCACCAGAAACATCTAGCACCACAACACAGAGCTTTGCGTGGGTCATTTGTGCTGCACTGTGCCACATAGACCGGGTCTAGAAACGATATAACCTTGTCAGCTAAAATGAATAAAAAATTACTGTGTATTAATGAAACTTAAGTGTGTAATTGCAGATAAATTCAGTTTGATGGGTATGAACAATACCCATATGGTTCAGAAAGACACAGGAGGAGCTGAAAGAAACCATGTGACACAAATCTAAGACCTATCCTTTAATGTTAACTCTACCAACTCTATTCCATTAGAAGTCATGTAAATTAACTTCAAGATCTGAAGATGCCTCTTCATTCTGAAGAATAAAATAAAGCAGAAGAAAGTCCCAGTCCTACCAAGTTTTATGTGGGTAGTTAACTTTATTTCCACAGTCAGGTCACATAAAGTCAAATCATGTATATGTCTTCACATAAGGCAAACTTTTCCTTGTCAGCCTTTTCAGAGGAGGAATAGTTTTGAAAGACTAATACAAGCCAGTATATTGTATATGTACAATTAATATTATTTCAGTATATTTGGATTTCCATTCGACTTTTGTCATTCAAGAGAGCCCCAAACAAACCAACCTGTTTATTTTCTGCATTCTGTCCTTCAAACAACATGACAGAGGACAAAGACAAAATGCCCTGTCAGATGGGGCAAAATTCAGTTTTACAAGAATTCATTTTACTGAAAGCTGCCAAAAACATCTACTTGGGTTTCACGGCCTCGTCCTGGCCAACAACAAGGAGCTCTGAATTCCACTGAAGATGGAGAAGATTACATGCTGGTACTCCATAGTGCTTACACTGATAAATTAACTTTATTTTTAGGAAGTACAGACTCTACTTTCAGAAAGTACCCCCACCACACCCAGCTTCTATTTTAAAGGACAGAGCAAGAATCTACATATTCAAGCTGGATTAGTTACACCACTGATTCAAGGCAAAGGTAGGGATTTTTTCTCTGTGTTCTTCACCGATTCTCCACATCTTCCTGATCCTCCTTCCTTCCAAGCAGGAGGATAAAGAACAAGAGTATCACTTTATTCATTGCAAGACTATATGAGTGCAAAGAAGCAATGATGACTGAAAAAGGAAACGGAGAATGACACTGAAATTATGTGTTATGTATTTACAGTGGACAAAAGTGTGCTTTCTCTGAAAATGACAGTCCAGCTGCCAGATTATGCACTGGGGTTTTGCTGAGGCTGTAATTTATAGACTGACATAATAGTTGCAAGTGCTAAATGTTGACTGGTTGGCCGAAGTCAGAAGACTGATACCCTAGCCCTGCAAAATGCCAGTCTGACTGAGTGAAGCTGGATAGCTGCAACTTGGTAACTCACACGCACAAGGTTTCTGACCGAGAACCCGTGTGCTGACCATATGAAACACACTGGTGCTCTAATCCAGGCAGATTAAGTAAATCAGTTCCTGACCAAAAAACATCACTGCTGGGCACCCTTCTCCAGCAGACAAGCCTGAGAGGATAATGATGGGAATTAAACTGTTTTTTCAGCCCCAGAGGCAGGGCTGTGCCACACTGGCAGAGCTGCTCAGGAAAGCTGGAATGACTGGTGTGCTGCTAGCCTCGGTGTTGAATGGAAGATGCTAGGCTCAGTGATTACACTAGACAAGTCACAGGTGACATCCAAATTCACCTCCTGGTCCTGAGGAGATAGCTGAAAAGCCAGATACAGAGGCTGTTTTCTTTCCATAAAGACTGTTTTAAAATATGCTTCATGTATGAGGGTATGATGAGCTTACTGATATATATATGACTATATTAATTACATATTAATGAATATATTAGTGTCTGTATTTAATAGAGACGTATTAAAGATACATGAATATACATAGTATGTTCATGTGTATTTCACAGAATTACACATCATTCTTTCCTGGAATCATCACTTCAGCTATGCACTCAGTTATTGCTCACCTGAAGAGTAACAAGTACTTCTTCTAAATTTACTTCGAAAATATTAGTACCAAATTTAAGATATACTGCATTTTTATTGTTAATTATGCCATTCCAGACGTTAAAGCCACCAATATCTGCTACAACTACCAAACACTGTATCCCACACAATATTTATTGTTTAAACAGACCCTTTATTTAACAGGGAAGAGGTACAAATGAAGCCCAAGCACTCTGCACATGATACTCTTCTTCAGAGTATTGGTAACAGCTCGAGCAATGCTATGCCACCTGGAGTTGCTTCTGGTGGAGAGAGGTTGCATGCTGACTGGAGCACTGATGAAAACAGAGAACCGATCTGTAGTTTAATAAAACTTTTCCATGAAACAGTGTTTGCTTTGCTTGGACTCAAAGAATGAGCATTTGTTAATTTTAGCATACAGCATGAGCACAGATGGGTCTACTTTTTGCTGCGCTAGCCTAAACCAGTAATAGAAATCTAGTAGCACACAGCTACAAACTGGCACATGAACAATTTGACCCATTTCATAATCTTTGGATTCCACTTTAGCTGTGAGTTCATTATAATTCCAATATAAAATGACTTGGAGAACAAGAGAATAGCAACAGTCTGTACCATTTTCTATTTTACATACTTATTAAATAGACATAGGCATATGTACATTGCCTCTGCAGATAGCTGGTATATGCAATTACATGACAATTTTTAGTATATACACCCCTTTTATTCTCATTTTCAAGGATGAAAACTCTGATAATATAAATAGTTGGTAGCAGAAGGTGTCGCCTATTTGACTATTGAAATAATTAACAAGTACAGCCCTACAAGTCAGTTCAAAGAATACTGTAAGAGAAGCCTACTCAAAGAAATGGTAATGAAGGGGAGGATGTGCTGGAACATCGTATGTGCTCTAAAAGCAAGACCTCTCTCAGCTGCTGCACCTCTACCTCCCTTCAGTCACTCACAAATTAAGTCCAGCTGATTGTCACCTGCAGTTGCAAGCAAGTTCTTTACAAAAACTTCTCTATTAGTAGCTATGGGTAACCTGACCAAACTTGGAGCTCTGCCTTCTTCTCTATCTGCAGAGGTATGCTTGTTTAGGGGAAGAGAAGAAAGAAAGAAAGAAAGAAAGAAAGATGTGGTACACCAAGCCTGAAAACAAACAGGTCAGGCATGATATACCAAGTTACTCTTTTGATCCACCACTTCCAAATGAAAATATGTCCTGCATAATCAGACAGCTGGAAGCCTCTGTCGTCTTAGTGGTCAGTCATACATTGTCTTACAGGTAGCTGAGATACGGGGGTGCCTGGAAGGGGCTGCAGGAAGAAGAAGGGAGTGTGGAGACTCAACAAGCTAGCAATGGTTGCAGGAGATGGATCAGAGACATGGGAAATATTTGGATGGTGTTAGCTGCCACACAATTTAAGTCTGTCAAAAGCATAGAGAAATTTCAGTTGTGCACTTCTATAATAATATAGCTCCTGATGTATTTCACAAGAAGCCTGTATTATGTGGAAACAGGTGAATGAGCACAAGCACAAACTATTCCCCAGCACTGCCCTGCAAAAGCAGTATTTACTGCTTTTCTTTGCATTAGAAAGCTTCAAGATGACATACAGGAATTAAGTCCTGTCACCCCTCTGTGGTGCAGTACCAGCCTTCTTTGCATACACAACACAACAGCAAGCTCAGAGGCATCTTGTGTATCCTGATTGCTAGTGATACTTGCCAAGCTCTAGGCCACATCTACGTACCATAAAGACCCCTTTTGCAACATAGTTCAGCTGGAGGAGAAAGATGGCAGCAGAGCACATGTTTGCTCCCAAGCCCCCTTACTACACCTGCCCAAGAAGGGATTTCCTGTCCTGTGAGGGGAATTCCTCCGACTAATACCAAAGTTTCCACCCGACCAAGCTAACACCCCCGTTCCAGCTCAGCAGGTGAGAATTTAGGACAGTGGAACCATGAGAAATAGATTGTGGACAGTCTCCCCGCATCCATCGCCCAGATCCTGCCTGGCCCTCTGAGAACATTTCCTCCTGGTGGTGCTCCATGAGAGGGAGAGAAGGTCCTGTGGTCCCAGGTAGTGGTTGTAGGGATTTTTTTTTTTTCACTTTCACTGTATTGATCTAGAACTCTGACGAGATGAATAAAAGGCCCTAAAATGCACTTCAAGAATTACATTTCACACCAGGTGCATGTTTTAACTTTAAAGGCTTGAGGGCCCATTGCCACAATGTGTTACATTTCCTACTGTTACACCAGACATCATTATCATCTTCTAGCAGAGTTCCATGCACTTTGCAGACAGTCTTTTGTATCTCATATTTCATCACCTATTAGGGTACTGAGAAATAAGCCCTATCCTATAAAAGAATTAGGCCTAAGTATGTACCAAAACCAGTATTTTGCAAACCCTAATCTCAAGTAAATTCTGACACTCAGAGACAAGAACTGTGCAGCCACATTACAATCCTCAGAACAAAAAAACACTTAGCCCTTGTGTGCCCATGAAGGCATCTGAACCCTTACAGGATTGTGTTGAATGTTGTTGTGCTCCAGGATAACACACAACTTTCTTGGTCTAGGTCGTTAGACACGTTGTTCAGGCCCAGGCACCAGTCTGAAAGGATAGAAGCCAGGTGTTTCTCCTATCTACCCTTGAAGGGGCTAAGTCTAACACATGTATGTCAGTGTACATCTACTCCACTCATTGGGTCAGGCTGATATAAAAAGTAATAGCTACCACCTTCTTTTTCAGCATTGCTGGAGCTGATATGGGTTTTACCCTGGATGTGGGACAATCAGAAGTCACCACCTCTTTTCTTGAAGAGATGTAACTCTTCATTTCAGAGGAAAGCATCCCGAGTCCCTCAGCCTAGAAGGGTGAATCTTCAAAACCACTGGAATTGCACTACTGACCAGCAAATTACTGACATGGACGCAGGGCATGCATGAATGCATGTACAAATGAGTGAGCCTCCACGGGTGGGAAACTGGGGCACCCACCTGAAGGTGGCGAGACCTCCATTTTCGTCACCAGATGAAGTACGGAAGCAATCGTATGAACAGGAACAAGAACCCAGTTCTTTTTCTTACCAGTCATGAAAAACAAAACAAAACTTTACACACTGAAAAAAATCTCTAATGCAGAAGGGCGTAGGCAGTAGCCCAGCAATTGTATTATTGCCTCGCAGCAAGAAACAAATGTGGATTTGAAGAGAGGAGACAGATAACTGAATTAATTTGTCTCAGAAGTCAGCAATCCACTTGCTGTCGAAAGAATGCAGAAGTTTAATGCCAGTGTCTGGATTCCACTCCGAGACGCAAACATCTGCTGTCTACCAAAGCTGTCTTCTGGATGTGACCTGTCCTCTGACCAGGCCTATGACAGTCTTTCACACAGCTGCTTTCCCCTCAAGTTAAGTGGTCCACATCACCCCAATAAGCTCATTACAATCAACTGTGCTGGCGTTTTCTGCTTAGCTTGACATTCTTGCCTGTTGAAACTCCTCTGACCTTGGGGCTGTATCCCACGGATCCTGCTTTAATCCACCCCTACATTTTTCCATAATGAGGCTCATATACCCCTATACACCATATACAAACACACAGAGAGACAATGTTTTAAATAATTAGTAATTCTTCCTTAAGGGTAAAAATGTTCTGTAATACTATTTCTTTTTGTTATGAAATAATGTAAACGAACTTGGTGTGGTAATATTTTGTAATACGGCTGTGTTATGCAATTAAGGCTGTAGGGTTCAGATGGCTTACATGCACCTGGAGATACTGACACATGCTGGAGACTTGGAGCTGTTGAAAAGCACTTACATGTCTCTATGCATGTACATACACATGCACATAAATACACAAAGTGACATACCTATCATCTGCCTACATCTTTCTACAAAAAAATACTAGGTACACTAAGGTCTGTGTAGTTTAATTTTGGCTCATTTCCTGTTCTCTTCAAATGAAGATCTCTTTGCAAACCTTAAAAAAGAAAATTTGTGAGTCTCTTTAGGGAGGTAGATCTCATCTCCTGCCTTCTCTTCTAAGACATGTAAACCCTGTTGACTTCAGCTAGTGTGTGTTTGGGTCAGTGCAATTCAATATCCTCAACTTTGATTTTGATTCTTTTCCTCAGCTTTCAGTTTAGTTTTGATGAGGAAAATGTAGAAACCTGCCAAATGTACGTGTTTGCAAAGTAAGTCCTACTGACAAAAGCGTAAGAATTTATTTGTTTAGTGACTTTTTTTCCTTCTTCTCCTTTAAGGTCATCATTGGGTTAAGGTGATGTGAATGACATAACATTCGCATGAAAAACAGTTTCTCACTTCATCTTCCTCTTTCTTTAATTCCAACAAAGACAGTGGCTGACTTTGCATAACCAAAAGTTTATCTAAAAATCACAGTGGATTATATGGTTCTGCCTAGAGAAGTTAACCATCAGTGGAGTTAAACATCAGACTGCTGGCTGCCTCAGCACAAGCATCACTGTAAATCACATGCCTGTCCTGGCAGGAGCAGGCATTTTTTCACACTTTCCATAATCCCACAGATTGTTTCATCTCAGGATTGTGAGACAGCAAAACTGTGTAGGAATGGTAGGCTTTTAATACTCACCAAAAAGTTGGTGTGAGAAGGGAAGTAATCTGTTATTGCAGGAAAAAGACAACAGAAAGATCAATGTTTGGGGAATAAGGAAGATGACAATAAGGTTCAGGATCAGCCTTACTTAGAAAATAATACTGGGATAATGGGAATTGTGGTCAAAAAAAGTCAACCCTGTGCAAGGCTAAAAGGTAGAGGAGGAGAAGGGTTTTCTTGAAATAAAATTTTATTAGTTCAACACTCTAAAACCAAAAAAATTGTTTCAGAAATTAGACTGTTTCCACGTGGTTTCCATTTTTCCCTCCAACTCACAGTCTATCCCACCCAGTCCTGGGGTGCTGTACAGGGCCAGACCTGGGACAGGCCACAGTGTGGTTCCACTGCATGAACAAACACACAGACGTGGTTGGCACTGATCAGTGCAGTTACACATCTGAAACACAGAATGACAAACTGACAGTAAAGTATCTATATGTATACCATACCAGGTATGACCATTCCTTGAAATGGTCTGTAATCTACAGCACTTCCATGACCTGTTTACTGGTATCATGCATGTAAAATCTACCTATCCTTGTAGCAAGCAACATCAGGCTCCTGTAGGAAGGATCTCACACTGCATTGTACACTCAGTGCTGGTCATCATGAGGTGGATCTGACAGCTAAAGCTGGAGGTCTAGGCACAGAGTTCAGGGTCTTTGGCACACAGGAGGTAAGTGTACTCTTCAGTACACTACAACAGAAAATTTATCCAAGTTTTCTCTCCCACCTTTTCTTTACATGACAGCTTGCATGCTCTAGAGCACATCTCCAGGCATACTTCAGTCAATTTGCTTTCAAGCCCAACTGATTCTACCTCGCAGCGCAACGGCTGCCAACGTTACTGACAATGTATTTATAGAGAGAGAGTTTTTCAAACTGAGCATTGCAACTGAAGTTCAGAGGGTTTGAAGGAAGGTCTGCTCTAGAGCATATGCTGAACTCTCTGATAAGAAGTGCCACGCTGCTTGCTGTAAGAATGTAACTTACGTGTGAACTGAGAGACCAAACTGCGCAGCCTAAGTTACCTCTACAGTCAACGGAAAGGGGTTGATGCTGCCAGCTGGCATGATTTAGCACACTTTATCTGGGCACCTTCAGATAGGAAGTGAGTATTCACTTAATTAGTAAAATAAAGTCTTGATTTGGGGAATTATTGATCTTGCCAATCTCCAACAAACAATGAGGATTCTTAATAGTTCACAGGATTTGACCCTAAGGAGCTGTACCTCAGATACACAAATGCTGCCAGACAAAATATTTTGCACTGAGATCATTAAAATGAAATCTCTACCTTAGAGATCTGGTTTTGGTTCAGCCTTCTGCATCCATCATGCTAGGATATGTCCACATGCTATAGACATAACAAATACCACCTTCTTTTACCTGAACCCTTACATTTAGTCCTTATGCCAACAGTTATGCCAAAATGAGCTAATACTGAAAATAATTCTGAAAATACTGTACTGTCAGTCTGTTATGTCAATCACCTGTAGGTGCACAGGGAATCCAAACGACATTTTCTTTTTTCATTCATTAACTCTGTCAAACCACACTTTTAATAGAAGAAATTACTTTAAAGCAAACATAAGAACCCTACTCGACTAAGATGCACTACCAGTGCCTTTTTTTCCACATGAATAACTCTCACTCTCATTTTCGTTTTCATAATTACAGAAAATGGGCTGGTTTTTAATGTCTGTTCCAGCTGAGCTGAAGATGTTGAATTCAGACTCATTCAGATTTTAAAGTCTAATTCATGCAGTTGATCCACAACATTAACCGGAGTGCAGGTCTCATCAATTTGATAAAGTATCTTTATAACAACAGATGGTAATTTGTTGATACTTAAAGCTTTAAATGGACTCTGTTACAAAACCACTTAAAATGCTTTCTTAAAAAAAAAAAAAAAAAAAACAAAACAAAAAGAAAACCAACCCACACAAATGTTCTGATACTTTAACCCAAAGAAATTGCTGACAGATTTGTTTTCAGCCCAGCAGAGTACAGAGCTGACAACATATTTTTGCTGGATATGGTAACTTGGGTCTATTTTTAGGACTTTTTTTTTTTTTTAAAGTGTACCAAAATAGCAGTGGGCTTAAAAATCACCATCTGCTTCTAGCAATGAAATAATTATCTGAAGAATAGCTAATAGGCATAAAAAGCCCACCCCCAACTCTTACATTCTCCACAGCAAGACTGAAAGTCACAATTATGTATTTGTTGTAAGCACGGTTTATTTCATAAAACCATACTGCAGGGTCACAACACTCCTGCAAATGTTCAATATACCTATTTATCAGTTATTAATTCACCAGTGTAAACTGTTTACATTTCAGTCAAGAATGACCGACTGGGAAGTGCTATTGCTATTGCTGTTACGATTTAGAATAATGCTGACATTTAGGGCACAACGCAGACTCTCCCCCTTTCTTACTTTAACTTGGATTTAGTTAAGGTGGGAAAGAATTCTGATTTGTAGGGAAAGTTGGTTTTGTTTTTTTTTTTTCAAATGCCCATTACAGCTATTCTGCAATTAGGATTTGCAAATGCATGTAAAGAAATCTGAGCTGGTTCGCGTCCAGCTAGTTTGGATACTGATAACAATGAATCATTATGTCAGTTCAAGACAGCCTAGGACCTGGGCTCTTGCTCATTGGCTGAAGCCTGTCACCACAGTTTCCCAATCCTCAGCAGAGTTTATGCGTGTCACAGCTCAAACGACTGACTGCACAACAAGATAAAACCCGGCCCCACAGATATCCCCTATGCTCTACCAATGCATGAATAGCCTGAGGAAACAAAGTGATGTTATCACTATCAGTCAGTCCTCACCCTGGTATCTTTTGAACCCTTACACAATGTAAACTGCACTTGAAAGAGGTAGAGGAGAATCCATTAGCTTTCTGGAAATGGTTAGATGGAAGACAAAGGCTCAAGCTAGCGTCCCCTTCCCACCTCCCTCCTGGAGAAAAACCTGTGTAACTTGGTCACCACTCTTTCTCTTGGAGGGCTCCATCCACAAACAGCACATACCTGTGGTTAGGTTAGATGACACGCACTCCCTCTCCTCAGCAGGGGATGTCCTGGGCAGTAGGAGCAGGGATTGCACGGCAGGACGGGCAGAAGGTGGCAAAGGCCAAAGAAGGGAAGAAAATTGGTTTCACTAGTACGAGCGCTGGTGGGACTGTGTTCACTGGTTCTGTGCTTTCAGTAAAGACGACAAATTTTCAATTGTAGTAATTTCAGTTTAAAACATTTCAAGGTTTTGAACCACAGAACAGCAGTTAGCCTTTTAGTATAATTTGCAAGAAAGGCACTGTGGGGTTTTTCTTCCCCATGATACTCCATGAAAAAAACAATGTCTTTTTCAGACATTAAGATCAAGTCTTCTAAAGATAGAAATAAGATAAACCACAGCAAGATGCTCCAAACAACATGTAAGATGACTTATAAACAACCAGTTTTACAAAACAAAGAAGCTTTCTAAGTAGTCATATTTAACAAGTACCATTTCTAACAAATTTGTCATCATGGTATTTAATTAAAATCAAAGCTCATGACAGCAGCAGTTCAAAAAAGGAGATGCCTGTAATTCATATTTATACTTGGTGGATTAGAATTTTTGTGAAAATTAATTGTCTAGCATTTAAAAGACCTGCTAGTGACCACTGCAGCAACATTATTTAGGCTTTCACATTTTGACAAAAAGAGATTAGAAAAATCATGGAGAAACATAGGCTTGTTGGTCTGTCCTGTTCTGGCGAGGACAGGACTTCTTCATAGTAATGTGCAAGAATCTTCTATCTCTAGTAAACAATTACCAAATAATTTATTCATGAGGGAAATTTGTTCTTATTTTTTTCTGAGTAGTCAATAACTAGCCCAAGAAAGGAAAAAAAAAAAAAAAGGTAATTAAGGGAAGTAGTGGGTTTGACAACTCTAGTGTTCTCTGGACCTTTTCAAAGGGGACCCTCTTCACTGAAGAACAGTTGCAGAAAAAAGAACAGACCATGAATAGCCAAGATTCCTAGTGATCTCACTGGGAATTACACATTTATTTGGAAGGCATTAAAAGAATAAGGTTACAGACTTAAGACCTGATCCAAATTCCATTATGTAAATGGAAAAAGAAAATTTTGTTGTCTTAAAAGGAAATTGAATTTAGCTTTTAGTTCCCAGTTAATGAGATATTAGTAAATGTAGAGACTGCAGGGGAAGTGATGAAGGAGAGATGCCATTTTGGGTTGGTTTGGTTTTTTTTTTTTAAAAATATTAAATACTTATCTAGGCTGCGATTTACTCAGATTTATCGTCGTAAGACTCTCCATCCTACTGACTCCATCCTTCTCAAGTGGCATGCAGATCCAATGGAAAGGCAAGCTGCAACTGACTTAATGTCATCTTTAATGAATGAATGGAAATGGGGCATATCACAGATTCTAAATGTGTAATTAGTGTCTAAGAATGAGCAAAGAGAGCTATGTAACCTGCACATGATCCATGGGTTATATATTCCCGGCAATATATTCCTTTCTTCACAATAACATAGGGTTATTGCTGTTACTAAGGATATTGCTTGGTTTGAAACAAACACTTCATAGATACCTCTTTCTTTTACAGTCTGGACACTTCTGTGGTTTGTTTGATTCTGCTAAAGCTGCTTTTGTTAGTGCATGGAATCACCTAAACAGGCCCCAGATCTGAAAATGATCTCACAAACAGGTCCTCCCACTGCTGCTAAGTAATACTTAGGTCAACTGGGCTCGTACTGTGCACTCATGTCCTAGCACCTGAACTCAACCCCAGGATAAAGGATTAACCTTTTGTGCTGCAAGGTTCTGAAAACTCTCAGCTTTTGCTGGACCCAGAATGAGTTCAAGGCACTCAGCAACTGAGTTTGCACAGCAGGACCTTTTGAGCAGCATGTCACAGACATGAGATTTTTGTTTCTTCTCTGAAGTTACATGTACACATAAGGGTCTACAAATAACGTGAATTTCAACAAAGGAACAGATCCATTTTGGTCTGCTAGTTTTATTGAAAATTAATAAATTTAGGCCATGTATAAACTATCCAGTCATATACTGTAAAGGTTTAAACACTGAAACCACAAGGGAAAATAAACTAACATCTCTTCCCTTTTTATCTTACAAGTGTCTGAAATGAATTCGTTGCTAAAGAAACCTGATAAAATTGTGACAGAGTGTTTTGAAACCCTTAGTGGAGTTCATCTGAAACCTCAGCATAACAAGTGGCCTCTTATCTGCGTACTATTCCAGGAAGAAATGCATGGCATTTCGTCATCACAGCTGAAAGACTAGCTGGCTCTGCACGTAGGCTAAGTGAGAATAAGAGCCCTCAGCTATAATGAGGGCACGCTGGTAGCTAATGCTTAGTCAGAGGCTGTTTCCTTTAGCCTTTGCTACTACTTGTAGGAGTTGGAATGCAGGAAAAGGCAAAAATTAAAGTGAACATACTGAAGGTCAATGTTTATCTTCTCTAGCTTTTCTCAATGCAGATTATTTCAGAAGAAATGGCACACATGCATTAATGTGGTGACATCCTAAACCATCCCCCCTATTATAAGGACTTTAAGTAGCTTTATTTAATATGACTGTTTGTGAGCAGGATTACTTACAGGAGAGAGAATCATAAGAAGCAGATGTCATTTTTTTTAGTCTGACATTTAAAGGAAAATTAGTAAGTAGAAGTTTAATATAGTTATTTCCTTGTGAAAACTGATCTTGAATTTCCAAATAGGCAAACCAACTTTCTCCTTAACAAAGCTGTTGAAACATAGATAACTGGTAGCAATTGACAGTACTTCAAAACTGGGGATGAATCTTCATATGTGGAGGAATATGGTGACGAACATTTCTTTTTATAGGCTTTTCCCCTTTTGTACATCCTTAAGATGATAACATCTGTGATGCACTGTCATCATGCTTTTTAACATAAGATTCTGCAAAATTTGAACATGGAATGATAAATCAATAGAATACAAAAATGTTAAATGTGAACATGTAGCAATGTTCAGACTGTAAGTTTGCAAGCTGCTTCATTCGGGATCACACTGTGCTTTCTTACTCTGCTTGCAGGAAAATCAGCAATTATTGGGAATTTACTCTGCTATAATCATGCTGATTTAAGCACACAACTGTACGCACTGTAATACTGAACACACTGGACTGAGTCATTTTACACACACGCAGTTGCTGGTCTAAATAAGGGCTAGATTTGACTTGTTCTGTTTAACTCACTGGCTGAACACTGAAAATAGTTGGCACAGATTTTTCTCAGGAAATTCAAACTTACACAAGCGGAGGAAAAACATTGCGAATGAGATGCTGCTGTGTGCAAAAAATCATCTTGGGTAAAACTTTAAACCCTAAAAATAAATCTTGTTTCCAGTTCTCACAAATAGGCTCTTCTATTCAACTCTGAAGGTTTAAAGCAGTTGTTAATCATGTACTGTACACAGTACTAAGCAAGAAAGTGTTCAGTTATTTCTGAAACACGTTATTTTGAGGCTATATTTGAATCTTCCATATTTATGTGATGAGAGTTATGTCACAAAGTTAATCATTCCCAGGATGCTAGCATTCAGGGTAATGAAAAACTTCTTGTGCAAGCAGTCATTAATCAGTGAGTATAACATTGCATAATGCTTTCTGAAGCATGTGTTATGTGATCAGAGTACAAGGCTGCATAATACAGCAAAGTGTTTATGCCATATGCTGACCTTTTCTAAAGCAGAAATGGAGCCATGTGACGTGCTGCTCCTGCCAGCAGTTGCTTATTGCCAATAATTAAGTTTGATGATATGAAGAAACACAAACTTGCATTGCTTTAGAGTTCTAAAAGGAAGAAGCTTTGAAGTTTTTGGCATTGTAGAGCACAAAGATGGCCAACTTGGCTTGGATACACTACCGTTGTCCATTACAGGCACCGCCCATAAAAACTGGAATCAAGTGCCCTGCTCAAGTGGTTACTGGCATTTCTGTAAAGGAAAACATGTGCATTGTTACAGGACTGCTGTATTATCCAGAAAAGCATAAAGGTCACAGGAACAAAGCAGCCAAAAGCATGCTTGGTACCTCAAATCTCAGAACATCACAATAACATTTGATGTTCTTGTGCAATAGTGCTAGTAAGCAGCTATTACTTAATCTCCTACCAGTATTACACAAAAGTATACTTGCGAAATACTTCAGATAAATATGCTGTAATTATATGAAATATAAAAACATGTATAGGACAAAATGTTTTTGTAACTCTAAACACACATACCTGTGGAGAAGTGGTTTTAATGAGCTATTTTAACAATGGAAACAATGCTTTAAAAGCTTCTATGAACAACCATAAAACTATGTGCTGGAAGCAGAGTGGACATATGGACATACATTTTATATATTATGCATATACACACACACAGCGTGATCGAAAGTTCGTCCTGTACACAGCTACTTTGCTTGTCTGTTGGCAGAATCAGGCTGCAGAGCTGGAATAACCAGCTTCATATGACTGCTTTAGCACAGCCAACCATCCTGCTAGCATAGCTATGCCACTGCTGCTCCTACACCACCTCCTCCCTGACTTGCTAGGGTTTCTTTCTACCTCACTGATGACAGCCTGACTACTTTGGGGAGCTTGTACAGAAAGGAGTAGCCGGGCTCCATAACTACCACCACCTGTTAACAGCAACTCGTTTCCATCATGGGATCTATGATATGTCACCAGTGGCCAAAGTGATTTCTGACATCCCTCGCTTATTTTAAGGAAGTATTTTCAAGCTTAACTAACAATCCTGAAGAGTAAAGCAGCCTAGCAGTGCAATCACGAATGCACACAACTAAGACTACATCTGTGCAGGGAATTAGGTGCCCAAGTCCAAAATTTAAATTCTCAAAATTCCTGCTGAGATTTTGCTTCAGGAAGTCACAGTCCTGATGATATTAGGCAATGGCACTTAGACAGTGCTGTATCGAAGGCATTTCAGGATTTATGAATTAAACCTTCTACACCTAAGGAGTCTGACTCAGTAGGCATCTTCACACTTGGCAGACAGGACTCCACACAGTACAAAGAAGATGCTGGGGATGAGACGAAAGTAAGCAGGATTCTCACCCTTGCTACAGCATGGATTAAAAAAACCACTGTGATACTTGCTGCATGAAGGACTGCAAGACAGGCCTTCCCTCTCTAAACTAATCGGTGAATGGACATTATCTCTACATCTCAATAAATTAACTTGTAGAATAAGTAAAGTAGAAAAGTTTCATCAGGAGTGACTGAGAGCATCCAGTGACGAGGTCACTCCTGTAGGAGGGTTCAGTTGAGGTCAATTAAGTGAAAGGAGAGAGCAGAAAACGTGTTGCTCTGGTGTTTCATGAGTCCTTCAACTACTGAGCAATCAGATAGATCAAGGGGCTGGAGCATATCCTCTTCACTTTTTCAAAAAAAGGATTGATTTCAGCTAAGATTTGGAAAAAAGGGTAAGAATCCAAAATGAAGAAAGGAATTTTGTTCCACACAAAGCAGAAAAAAACCATGTCCATGTGTTCATTTACAAACTGGTAACTTAGGCAGAACCCTTGTCATTATGCCATTTTTGTGGCTCCTACCTCCTTTTGTATGTTAAACAGATAGTCTAGGAATCCTGTTTGGATGTTATGATCTCTATTAGTCATTAGGGTATAGAACTCAGGTGCTGTAACCAACCAATACAGAAAAACCCACTTTGTGGAGATGCTCATGAAGATATTAGAAATTACTGTGGTGAAGTGGACTGTGACTTAAAACATGTAGCCTGAACACACCTGACAAACCATCTCTCCTATCCATCCTTCCTAGACCCACTGCTTCTCAGAAGTGTGCTCTCTGGCTCCCTCCTCCTTTCACCACTACTTGGAAGAGGAGGCTGGCCAAAAGATGACAACTACAGGACAACATTAACCACAGATTGAACCCTGAGTGGTCACTAGCTGGGGATACTTACATATATTTACAAAAATAGTTCAGCTACAGACCAGCTCTGAAGACAGCCGTGCTGACAGCATAGACCTATTACACAAAAGATATGGAGTCAAACTCTTTCCACACAAACATACAGACGTATTATTAACATTTGTATGTAATGAAAACACAACCTTCACAACTCTACCCTTACAATTAGAATTTTAAAACTTCGCCTTTCTAAGCTGCATGGAGACACATTTTTTAAGAATTTGTAGAACTGGCATCAGATTTTTTAACATGCTAGAAAAAATTGAGCCAAATATGATATCACGAAGTCCCTTATGCTTAAGGGAAAATGTTAAATCAATTAGCAGTTGCTAGAATAAAGAAGCAACAATTTGATGCATAAGTTCCTTAAAAAAATAACAAACTTCTCATGTTCTTCTGAAAGTGGTTATATTATGCAACAAGAAAACTGCAACATATTCCCATCTCTTTAATGTTACAAAAGCTTTATTAGCATATGCTTCAGAAATTATAATCAAAGTGTAGTAGTCACTAGCCAGAACTTTGAAGAGTTTATAAACATATATGTACAGGCTATGCCTTAGAGGGTTAATGTACTATTTTGAACCCAAGTATTGCAATAGGACTTAGCTTAGACACAGAACGTTCACACCCTCTGTAATAAATTCTTTTAACATACTTCATATTTCTTCCCATGTGAGTAAGTGTCCTTGGAAGAATTATCTACTAGATAAAATTTGAAGATGAAATCTAAGTCTAGACTTATTTAAGGAGGGTGGAGACTGATCTTATAATCTACGACAGTTGTTGATTAATGAGCTGCTCATGATTGCTGTAGGCCTCTCCAAACTGCAGAAGCAAACGATACTATAGGACTGAAAGGAATGTGCTATCTGGATGCCACACCTTTGTTGAAACTTAGAACTCACCTCGACTTCTGCTACGTTTATTCTAGCCTTGAACTACCAGATGTGCACAACCAGGCTGTGGTAACACACGTGTGTCCCCTTGCTACTTGACTTCTGCTCCTGTGGCAGTTTCTTTGTTACAGAACTTCCACACTTTAAGCATGGCCACTTGTGGCAGTCACAGTACACACTGTGTGGGGTTCAAGGTTTTTGCTAGTAGGGCTCTTGCACAAACAAATTCAAAACTTTCTGGAGTAGAATAGTACTATCACGTCCTGAGGGAGTTTGGCCTCATCTGACAGTCTGAAGAATTTTATTTATATGTACACATATGCATATGCACATACAAATACGTATGCATGGATATGACATGTCAGTATACATACATATATATTATAATACATAATGAATAATGTGCATAAATACAGTACATTCTGCATAACTAAGGAAACTTCTATTCAACTCTGTGCCAAGGTTGAAACTGAATGTGATTAAAATCTGTAATAAAAAAGGTATGTTAACCTCATCTTTGGTGATAACATGATAATTTCTGATTACTTCTTTCAAAAACCTTTCAGGAAAATTTTTAAAACTTTCCTAATTTTGCTTATAAAATATTGATGTTCTTAAAGTGAAAACAACCCATACAAATTCTTAAAAATGTTCCCTGCACCCTGGTGTCCAAGCTCCAGACTAAGAGAAAACAAAAGCCAACAGAAAAAAAAAGGCACAAACAGGAAAACTAGTCTTTGTAATCCCTCAAAATACACAAGAGGAATTTCATTACCTTTAGCTGAACACATCTCTCCTTTTGGTTTATCTGTTTGCAATTATTCTCCTTTTTCTCAATTTTGGAGACAGTTGTCTTTCTAAAAGTGTGCAGAAAAAGAACATCTTAAAAGAACTACATCATCATGATCATTATCACACCTTGAGTACACTGACTGTATCAGCCTCACTAGACAGTGAAGCCCTATGGCTTTTCAGCAGTGTCATTAGGTGCAAGAATGAGGCTGAAATCCCACAAATGAGACATGAAAGCACACCTTGTTCAATGTACACCACAAAAAATAATAATGGTTTTCAATTTTTTTTTTTAAATTGTAAATAAATCCCCTCTCTAATCTCAGTAGACACCTTTTCAGGGATTTGCTTGCATAGAAAAGCAATAAAACAAAAACTAAGTTGGTGATAAATTAAGATGTTTCAATTACTCTTTTCACTTTGCATCTATGAATTGGTTTTAGTATGTGAAGTGACACTAGTACCAAACCCCTTACTTTACTCCCTAAGTCTCCCAAAACCAGATTCCAAGTACCATGATATTCTGCACTCTCCTGTGTTGGAGAGACCTGTTATTTTTTTGTTCTGTTCAACAAATCTGATTATGGTTTAATGCATCAAAGAGCAATGACTGAGGAAAATATGAAACAGCTGCAAATGATACATCCTGATGTTTACTATTGTGAATGCAGCCCGTTAAAAGCAGTTCTAGAAAAGCACTGATATGAACCTTGGTGTAGGACTATGAGTACCTGCATGCAGACTGACAGAATTTCAACAATTTGGCACAAATGCCCTGCAATCTCATAGAAATGTTCCACAGAACAACATCCTCCAAGTGCTGTTAACTGTATCATTACACAACCTTAGAATAAATAAAACACCGTATTTCTTCATAGCAGGGGAGATACTCAAAGGCACTGAACTGACTTAAGCCATTAAAAAAAAATCTGAAAACTTTATCCAGAAACTTAGTAGAACTAGTAAGAATGTGAGTTACTTCAATAATATTGAAGAGAAAACACAAATGCTTTCATAAATTACAGGCTAAAATGGTATGTGTTATATAAAGTCACACATAAATTTCTGCATGAAACTGAGAATCTCTAGGCAATTTCATAAGTTGAACTTGCACTTACGCTGTTGAGAGGTAATCAGCTGAAGGTAACGGACCTACCTGTATTATAACTTTCCAATATCCAACTCAGTGGAGAAATGCAGAACAACTCACTACCCATTTGAGCTCAGCAGGAGCAGGAGAAAAAGCTGCTTATGCCTAGGGACCATGAGATAACCTTTCAGGAAACCAGCAGGGACCAGGGTTCACTCACCCATGAGGTACTGTGGAGAAAAGCATGCCTTTACCAGGAACTGAAAGAGCTGAGCCTAAGCACTTGAAGGAGGATTTGCCAGATCATAACTTTTGCAAGGAAAAGTCAGCCTTTATAAGAGCACTTCTGTTACAAATCACCCTCTTGTGGAAGCAGAATTCTTATATTGCTATTAATCATGAGCACTGCAGCCATCATAACACGTCACTTAATAACAGGGACAGTAAGTGACTAACACATCTTTTGCTAAAATATTGTTCCCTTAGAACTATTTCAACATCACTAGAAAGTACCTTTAAAAATTGTCCTACTGGTACTCACTTTGTAATAATATTCAAACTGTTGACTTCAAAGAAGGGACTCAGATTGCTACGATATGACAGTATCTTCTCCTGAGAAAAGGAATGGAGAGACCACTGTGACAGCAAAATTATTTTCTGAGATCAAAACTACTATTTAAAGGCACAAATCTACAGAGTCTTATGCCACAGTATTTAAAATTATTAGATTTTTTTAAATAGACATTCACAGAAGCTACTTAATCAGCGCTTGTTAGAAAAACAGAGGCAGCTCAATAACCAGACTGTATATCAAAGTTATGAAACAGAAACCCGCCAGCATAGACTTAATATTTTTTCTCCTATTAACATAATTATTTCCTACTCAGTAAAAATGAAAATGACATGTTAGCATTTCAAAAACAAGAGAAAATGACCCTCTAGGCTTTATATAACTATCAAAACAAGCACAGGTACTTTATTTGCAAATTATCGTGCATGAAATGATCGACTCAGCAAGTTTACCAGTCAACAAAGTGTGTGCTCTACCAGTTATAATCAATTTACATGTAATGATATGTCTAAATAGGAATTTAAATGAGTTCTTGTCATTTAATGTTGATCAGCTGCTTTATCATCATAGATATGGACAATGACCATAGTTAATGTTGCAGAAACAGCAAAGCATGCACAAGTTTCATGAGCCAATGGTAAACAAACATGAAGAAATTTGTTTTCATATAAAAAGACAGCCTCTGACTGCTAAGCCATGTTTATTTTCCAGTCAAGTTAACAAAAATATTTTCTAAGAGGTTATTTCCAGGCATTTGCTGTATATGCCATGTCCACAGCAAATATACAGTATGAATCACAACAGTTTTCTCACCTCATAACCTACTGGATTTCTCTTTCAATGTATGAAAAGAACCCTGAGGCCGCCACAGAACTAAGAACATTTCAGTATCATTCCTGTTGTATATAAATATACATTATTAGGACCTGCAAAAGGATATTCTGGAGATTAAGAGAATTCTAGTTTCTTTAACAGCGCATTAGTCACATCCCTGCACAACAATCTTTAATACAATCACCAAAAATTTAAAATAACTGAGGCAAGTGAAATAAAGTTCCTTCACAGCAGACGGTGCTGATCAGATGATATGTTAGAAGAATGCAAGACAAAGCCAGGTATAGCATACCAGAATGCATAATTAAAGGCTGGCCTCGAAAATGTCTTCATTTAATACAATTAAATGAATATAATGGCAATGACTTCATCAAAAGGATGAAATTAACTTTAGCACATAATGGCATGTTACTTAGAATAGTGTAAGTCAGATAAATAAAGCGTAACATTTTCCAAACAATAATCCTTTTCATTTCCCTTAGCTTTATTAATAATGTACATATTCGGGTAGAATACGCAAATATAATTTTTACTGATATACAGAACCATTTTAATGCATATTTGGTACAATTTCTTATTTTTGGTGGTCAGTAGTCGCTTTTGTTTTGATAAAATGATACAGCAGATTTATACTTAACATCACATACAGGTTTTGTGTATATAAAGAATTTACAGGGCTTTTTAAATTGTGGAATGGTACGTTTCATACATATGAAATTTTAAAAATGCTGCATGAACCTGTGACCTTGCCAATATACAGATCAACCTTCAGAAATGTAATGAGCATGAGTTGACACACATTTCTATCTGGGCCCAGTACAGGTATGGACACATTCAAAATGTTGTAACATCAGTATGATTTGCTTTTACTTTGGTGGTTGTGATATTCCAGGTGCGGATGCAAAGTGCACCTTAATGGTCCTCATAGCAGTACTTTTATCCCCCTGTATTTTAAAGGCATCAGCTTCTTTTATTCTCCCTTGTAGCGAGGAGGTCTCTTCTCCTTAAATGCAAGAAGACCTTCAATTCTATCTTTTGTTGGAATAGTCTGCAATGAGCAGAGTAACAATTCATTATTGACACCAAAAACAATACCAAGAAAAAGATTTCCACACAAATCCTAGTTCTTCAATGTGTCCTGCATGCAACTTATAATACAACAGAAAAATGAAACCTAAAATGTCTAGTCAGACACGGGAAAGTACCAGACACTTCAAAGGCACAATATAAGGCTGAGAAACAATTTAGGAGAAGAAGGAGTATCTTTTCTCCAAACAGATGACTGTGAGAAACTCTTTAGGGTTTGTTTTTGAGTTTTTGGTGTTTGGGTGCTTGTTGGTTTTGGGGGTTGGGTTTTTTTGAGGGTGGGGTGGTGTAGGTTATTGATCAGATCACCATATGTTTTAAATAAGCATCTAATGCTAATGCTTCTATTTCCAGGATCAAAAACTTGTCTCAAAGTCCAAGAACATACTCAAATACAAGATTCCCATGTTTCGCTGGCAAAGAGGTTTGTCTTGATTTTCTGTTGGTTAGCACATATGCCATTAGTGGCACATGTTAGTGAAATGTCCTTCATGTTATTTCATGTTAAACCAAAAAGAACCAAAAGCAAGGCAGTTCTTGCACTAGATGCACAGCAGAGTATGACCGGCTAGGTATATGGCTGGTAGTGGTTCACTACCTTCACACTAACACTCTTGGCAGGGAGTCATTTTTGTCCTAAACTACACCTCCTTACTTAAATTCCTTACAAAACCAGAGTATGTAGAAGGAAGGTCTAAATACAATGCCAAAATATTTGTAGAAGAAATTGTAGAGCAATTTATGGTTGAATTTCTGCATGTTTCATAACAGGCACCAACAAAGCTTGTTTTCTGGGCTTTTCCATGTAATCATAGTTACATACCTGAGCGTAACAAGCTTCTTCAATTGCTAAACCTGTTACTAAGTCAACCTGAGGAAAAGAATACAATGGGTTTTAAAAGCATATTTTTGTATGTTTATTATATATTATTTCCTGACAGCTAATTTAAATACTGTGTTTCTATATGCCACATACTAGAACACTTTGCAAAGTTCTTCTACACTACTTTAACACAGAAATGCTACCCTGCCATGTGGTGAGAGTGGTTAGTCTTTCTGTAACAGTTTCCTTATTTGGTGATACAATTAGTATGTAATACACTGTCAAAACAATGTATGTTCTTCACTACAAATCATCTGGACTAAAAACCATTAGCTACTTGCACATTTGTAAGCAATTCATTTACTACAGTGGAAAAGATTTAATGTACTGCATGATTACTTAAAAATTGTTCTGTAACAAGTTATCTTCAAAATGTCATATAAGAACATGGTGCCATGCCACAAAATAAACATAAATTTGAGTTTAAAGGGATTAAAAAAAAAAAAAAAAAAAAAAGAGAGGTTAATGGCCATCCCGGATCACCACCTAGTTTTAATAAGATTTTTTCTTTGTGAGCTGGTCTCAACAGCTGAAAAGGCTGATTTTTCCCCTCACTACTTTTCCGCCTGTCTTAAGCATCAGCTGCTGCAGAACTTACCAGCTCTCCACATGGCCACTGAAAGGACTGTGGCTATGCACCACAAGCAATTTGTCAAGAGGAGATAAGCTATAGGATAGATTACCAAAGGAAGCCGTGAAATCTCTGCCATGGAAGGTTTGTAACAACAGCTTGAATGAACATTTGGCTTCACTGGTTTTGATACAGTAGATCTTGTCTTGGAGCCTCAAGATTGAACGAGACAATCATTCAGAGTCCTTCAAACCATATTGTCCCTAAGTCTATAAACATCATGATTCTGACATTTCAGTCCACTACACCTGGTAGCTAGATAATTTAGCTTGTAGCATTTTGAACCTTGAGTACCACTGAAATAAATCTTAAATTCCATCATTACTTGCTGTGGAAACCTAACAAACATACTCTTTGCACAACAGCATCTGAGTTTGGTTCTCAGGACAAAACTTACTGGTGGTACACTTTGCTGAACTCAATTATACCACTGGTTGCTTTGGAGACTTTAAGAGAAAAAGGACCATTCTTAAATTTGTCTTCCTGGATTCAGGTGTTGCAATGCGGTGTGATCCCCCTTCCCTTGTCCCAGGTTGAGCTATAAGGTGTCCTGGTGCAGAGCTCATGCATATACTTAACTTTAAATATGCATAGTCCTGCTGAGCTCAGCAACATGATTCACAAGCCTAAAGCAAAACACATGTCCAGACATGTTAAGGGCTGGATTTTAATGAGCTTTAGAGATAGGTCAATAGTGTTCAAGAAGGAGTGGCAATCAGAATCAAATATGAAATCAGACTCCAGATATAATTTTAACACTAACCTCTATTAAACTCTTAAAAATAAATAATGTCTTTTGGCCTTTAACTTTATCAGTTACTAAACACTGAGAGCATTGACAAACTTGACAGAGTATGACTTCGAGGTTTTTTTCCACCCAGCATTTGAAATACAACTTGTTCATAGTAGTTTATGTTTACTTTCTAGTATTAATAATTAGCAGAGTGCATTACTCCTGGACAGACATGAGGTTACTAAGCCTTGTTACGGAAATCAGTATCAACTCTAGTCTCAGGAGTCTGAAACATAAAAAAATTGCATTTCCTCTTTTAAAAAGTTTTTAAATAGATTTCAAAACACTATGCACTGAGAAAACTAAAAACAGTTCTAGGAAAATAATCACCACAGTAGACCTGCTGCCAGCCTGACTTCTGCTTACTCTTACAGAAAGTACAGATCCTTACCTCCATTCCCTGATTGATAGCCAGTTTTGCAACTCTCATTGCTACTGGTCCCTAAAATGAAAGAAAAAGCTTATTTATATACCATCAAAATCTACAAGATTATGCAATGAAGAGTTTGTACATCAATGCTCTTACATTGCGACCTTCTTGGCTTTGGACTTTTATTAAATTTATAATAAATAGGTCAAATATCCTAAATTACATCACTGTAGTAGGCATTTGCTTCCAAATTGATAAGTTTCAATATTGAGAAAAAGTGAAAGTAGACTGTTTTTAAAAGAACCTAATTAAAGCAGTGTGTTTCATTTATGTTTCAAAGGTGCTGAGCACGTCCACTTTTGTCAAGCTTGTTCAATTCCCTTCAAAACAAGGCTCAGAACGGCCACCTTAAGAGACATCATTAGAGGCCTTCGCAAGGTCAATCTTTTGTCCTTATTATCACACAATGGAGACATATGGAAAGATGTGATAATGAAATAAAATGAAATGATGCAGCCGCAAACATAAAATATGCTACTGCAAAGCCTGCGCTGGTCAAGTGATGACACACTTCTGTGATCGCCTGAGGTCCCCAGCGAGCAGAGGGATTTCCACCCTCCTCCTCCAATGTGCCACAGAACAGTGAGACATTCTTGGGAAACGTCTCAGTCCTGTGCCTATCCATCAGCATCAGCTTCTGAATGTTCAGACGCTGCTTTAGAGAAGTGGCCTGCTGCTTTGGGAAAAGCCAAATGCTTTTAAGCCGGTTCCAATGCGAAGCTGTAACTATAAATCAACCTTCCAGAATCACTGTATGTTAAAATTCTTACTGTACTTTTCATGTTTGTCTTTCTATGAGGGTGTTCAAGACACAAATAACCAATGTTAAGTGCCACATTTAATCTGTAATATTTTCAATGAAAATTGTAGCTGTTACCCTTGTGATCCAATAAAGTGGTTTACTAATTATTTTCTTCTTCTGCCTCCTGTGAATTTGCTACCTGGGACCCTTCACTTGAAAAGCAGGTTTATCAAAAGCTCCAAACTCACATTCCTACTCTGAACAAACAGCTTGCAGCCTATGGCAACAAGGGAACAGGTAGCAATCAGCTAAGACAAAGACTCCTGTAAGTGTCATACTTAAAACTTTTTCTTACTAAAATTTTCAAGTTCTAAAACACAGGAATTCAGCAAATCCCATTTCAATTCTTTTATGAAAGAAAGAGATATGATGTCACTTAGAATGAATGATAATAAGAGCATGATTCTTTCATCAAGCTTATACACAAAGGACAGAAGGCAAGCTTTCCACTAGTAAATGGGATTTGCTTTAATACTGAAATTATGTTTTCAAAATAGGAATTAAACTGAGATATGTCCACTTTCATATGGACCTTTTTGCCTCTCTCCTGAAGTGTTCAACAGCAATGGAATAATCTATTGAGACAATTGCTTTACTAACAAAACCCCCATACACTATTTTTTTGTGTAAAACTTGAAAGCCAAAATAAGCAATACAAACACAGACCATATCATGACGTTATGAGGATTGAGAGAGGTTTTTTGAAATAATTACCAAATACATGAGAGAGAAAACTTCTAATTGCTATCTACATAACTAGAATGGCTTTTTAATACATAACATCATGACAGTTTTTCTTAATACAGCTGGTTCTTTTTCAGTTTTAATGTTTGGTAAAAACTAAAAACTAAAATCAAAATAATTTGTTTTACCTGAGGTAAAAATTCTCTAGCCAGAGCTAATGCTCTTCTGTATGCAGCATCCCCTGCTTCATTCTGTTCTACCACATGGCTAATCAATCCTATTGATTTTGCTTCCTCACCATCTACAATACGCGCAGAGAAGATTAGTTCTTTTGCCAAAGACACTCCAATTGTGCGAGGTAATCTCTGTGTCCCCCCTAAAGTTTGGAAAAAGAGAAAATGCAAGTATTAGTTTCCCACCCATTTATACCACAAACGTAGATGTCTTGTTCAGTTCAAATATTTTCATTTTTAATTCCATAAACAATCATATGAACATACAGAAATTAAACTATCATACAAAGGCACTCCTAAATGCCTTCTTCAGTTTTGTAACTACATTAACCAGACATGTGAAGATTGCTTAGTTGGACTAACAACTAACTTCCAGAACTGACGAACAACGAGAATCATTATCAAAACTGAAGAAGTAGAGTCAAATCACAGAAGCAGATGTTTGTATGAATTAAAACAGTGGAAATAGCCTTTATTCAGGAGAAAGGATTTTGAAAATATACAAGGTCTACCATTTTGACATGGCTCTGAAACAAATATTCAATTTATACAGATAGTCAGTAAGTAAAAATTTCTTTTCAAATAGCTATTTCTGCAAGAGCATGCTAATATATTCAAATATAAATGTATGTATATCTGCAAGAGGAATATTTATAGGAGGTGTTCAAAAGGAGGTCATACAACACTGGATAAATGTGTGTTCAACTAATGTAAAATAGATTAATTTCCACTAGACAATGGTGGACTAAGCCAGTATTTTATTGAAGCCATTCAGTTCTCTTACTGATGTTTCCTGAAAATACTTTAAATACATCTCTGAGACAAATAAACTGCCTGGAAACAAACAAAAAGTTTTTATGATTCAATGATTCAGCTTTCAAACTATTGTTTTTTATGAATCACAAGCTTCAGTACTACTGTATTCCTTTCCATAAAACCAGACCTGCCATTGAACATATTACATCATACAAAAATGCAGAAGGTTTGGGAGATTTCTGCTTTACGCCTTTCTAGAATATTACAAAATCATGATCTATAACAAAAACAGATGTATTTTCTGGGCTGTAACTGGAGAAATTAAAAAAAATGCTTACACTCCTAACAGTTCAAATAGAATTTGTAGAACAACATTAGTAAATACAAATAATGTGATACTCTCTATGGTCCTACCACTCTGCAAGGATTTTAGCAAGCCTATGCTTATGGCCAAGGGCAACAGGCAACAGCAGGAAGAACTCCTGTTCAATAAATTCTGCTAATTCTGCTAGTTGTACAGCTAAGCCAGTAACAGTGCTTGGGGGAAAATTCTGCTAACAGCGTAATTCTGAGAAAGCCCCTGCTCTAGGGCATTTTTATAAAAGGGGTGGGGGGTGGAGACTAAAACAAAACCCCTTGTAAAATACTACAGATCCTGAAGCCTAAGCCTTCCAATTAGCCTTGGCTGCCTCACTGGTGAGATTCACAGAGAATGACTAAAGCTGTAACTATTAACCTTTATATCAGAACTATATGCCATAAACATGTGAGCTGTGTTATCAAGAAGCTTGCTGCTTTTGATACTGAGTTGTATCACCATCACCACCAACAAACATTTACCGGCTTTTTTGTTTTAAATACTGAACATGTCTTTTAATTTCTCACCCAAAGAAGCTGTCACACCCCAATCAATGTCTAGCCTTATACACATTTTAAGTGTACATGAGAACACAGCAAATGTCTACCCTAATTCTCTTTAAGAATAGTTTAGTCATAAATTATCCCTTTCACCATAGTAATGGAATCTAGAAAAGCATCAGGTTTGGCTTTTCATTAAAGAAAACCATTTGTCCAAATCATAAGATCTGAAACCATATGAGGCTTAATTTACTGACTCCACATTGCCTGTTTCTTCCTTGCTTGCTATGCCTAGTATTTTTTTCTACTTAATTATCTCCCCTTCCTTTACTGTTTTATCTCTTCTATTACTGCTTTTACCAGGAAATGTTGAAAACAAAATTTAATTGAGCAACAATATTTCATAACTTTGACCAAACAATGGGTATGTTTAAGCATGAAAGAGTGTTTATAGATGAAAAAAAGTGTTCTTGCCAGTGTCTTACACAATAATGATTAAAGAGCAGGAAAAAAGCAGACTATAGTCTATGTTGTTTGGCTGCATCCTACACTGCAAAGCTATTAAGCAGAGGAGCATATTCTTTGATTAATATTCACAGTGCAGAAGCCAGCAGTTCAGTGCATCAATCATATATATTCAGTAGTAGGAATAAGACATACGTACACACAAAAGCAGTAAGACCCAATTAATCAAATGCAAACAACACCCCAAAATACATCCAACACACCAAAGTTACATCCATTTATGAAGAAAAGACAGAGAGTACGCTGCAGATAGATGTTCTGTTTTAGTAATATACAAAGGAACATATAATGCCTGCCAACTACAATCAGAGCTAAAGGAAGTAACACCCAGTCTTCAAAGACATTACTTAACCAAGGCATTTCATCTAAATGTAGAGCAGAATTTGACGGAAGAATAGTTGTTTCATCTTCACAAATTTAATGACATGTTATTTCAAGGACTAGCGATCTGGTATTACTCACTGTGTTGATAAAAGTATTTGACATACAGTTGCAAAGTAAATGCGTTCTTATCTGAGATGGTATATATTCAATGTTGTAATAATTGTAAACAGCAGTTTTAGATGACGCTTTAGTTCATGTGAAAAGACACGGTAAACACAAGACTGCTAAATTCTGGTACGAAAATTGTTAAACAGTTTTTTTTTTTCTTTAAGAAATAGTTGATTTTGTACGAATATTTATTTACTGTCAGTAATTCATCAATTACAAAATATGTACACAACTGGTTTGGATTAAGGGGATTACGTGATAAATTCCCAAGAGTATATCCAACAAGATGAAGCAACTAGCTTACTGGAAATAGATTCATCATTCTGGCAGAGAGTATCTACAGTCAGTAGTTTCTCATAGCTGAAAGCGCTGTCAAAACATATTGGAAAAAATCCTGTTCTGACAAAAAATCTAAACTTTAATTCAGTAATAATCCTGTTTATTAAGTCAAGTAAAAATGAGTCTTTCTATCTATCCTTTCTATCACAAGCCTTGTTTGATTCTCATTAGATTGATTTAACTGACAGCTTTCTAGATTTCTTCTTTTAAAGACTACTGTGCATTTCTAATGTTTTACTAATAATCAATGGTGAAACCAAAGTCTGTCAGCCACGAACTTTCTCATTATTCAAGTCAGTCAAGAAATGGCTCAAATGTATCCTTGTGATTCTTATGCAGAAAGCTGTAAGGAGTAGATTTCTCTCCTTTCCATTGAAACTCATAGAAATGTACAATGCAGAACCTGCTGTTCCTAACACCAAATCCTTAACAATATGAGCCCATAAATAAACTAACATGCATAAAATTATTATTTTAATGTAATACTTTTCAGTCATGTAAGTCATATTTTAAAAGTCTGTGTAACAAATGTATTTTCCACTTTTAAAGTACCTGCCATCCACTGCTAAATTAAGCAATTTTCAAAATATTAAACACTGTAAAAGCCCAAACACTCTACCAAGACAATATTTAACACCAAGTTTCCAACAGATTATTTCCCAGATTAGGCCTTGATCCTCCGAAGTTGTACATGTTTTAGCTAACTTAAATCCAGGTATAAATCTTTATGGTGTCAGACATCCCACGAACATGAAGAGCCCTTCACCAGCACAAACTGGATAGCCAACTAATAACTGAAAACAGCTTAGACTGGGAAAGACACCAACAAAGATGCAAGTGATGGGGTGAAAACAGGATGAAGAAGAAAAGAAACAAAACACTATCTCTGTAAGGGCAAAAAAGCACTAAGCTGACGAAGAGCAGGCAGTAGGCAAGGCTGCTTTCATGTCTGGCCATATGTTGTCATTTGGAAGAAGACTGGAGACCTGAGCAAAGCCCGAGACAGTGGCCTGAGGCTGACTCAGAGATTGCCCCGGGGCCTGTGATGACTGAGAAGAGAAGTTGTTTCAGCGAGATGTCATAGTACATTGCCAAAAGGGCTCATGGAAGTCTAGCTTGCCAGTCAAGCCAAAGAAAGGCCTGCAGGAATGTCAGACACAAGCCTAACCGAGGTCAAAGAAGCAGGGTGACCTGTTACCTATGCCAGCCTGGCAGTGGCAAACCCCAGCTCCAAAACTGCCAACTTAATTTGCAAATCAATCCTTAATTTTCACCATCTGTTTTATTCATCTGCGCCTGTGGATTGGTTTATTTAAAAACCTATCTGAGGAATGCCTAGAATATACCAAACCACCATGCGTGGGTGGCTTGAAGGTGGCAGCTTGAATCACAAGAATGTAGTACTTAGCTTAAAGATGTATGAACACTTACGATGCATGAGAGAAAGTGTAAATACACTTTCAGAATTCACTAGCAGTTAAATAATCACAGCTTTTGTACAGAAAGATGAAATCATTAGGCAATTTAGAAGAACTAATTTATTTTCAAAATAAGTAATCCTCTTGTAGATTGAGAAAGATAGAAGATGGTTTCCCCGCAGATGGCTACATGTGTGAAATCAATGGAACCAAAAGATGCATCTGGAACCTGATTTTTATAAAATGGACTCCACTTCAAATGGGATGCTGCATCTGGTGTAAGAAGCTTACTCCACATTTCCCTCACAAGCATGGTACAACCATCTACACGGACTCCACTGTCAGACTAAATACCGCTTGACAATCACAGATCTGCATTGTTCCCAGCACTCACATTATTAGCAATGCATACACTGACAATCTACCTTTTTTATTTTCAACTTAAATTATTTGAGGAAGAAAAGAGAAATGTCTAAGGCCATTAATCTACTTATTAACTTCTACTTAAATGTAAACAAATGCAACAAGCATAAGCACACAGAGATATTCGGTAAGGCCATGTGCATTCCTATTACTCCAGATAGGAAGTTGGTCTTATTGTTTGGGAATGTCATGACGGAAAGTGAACTTAAGTGAAATTCAGAAGTACGTACACATTAAAACATAACTCATCTTGCTGCAGATAGAAATTAATGGCCCAAGAAAAGGCATTTTCCAGTTTCAAAATTACACCCACACATTTATGAAGTCACTACTCAGCTGTAACAACAGGTAGGAGGTTTAGACCAGTACTGCTCTGTATGATCATACTTTACAAATCATGTGTGCTTTATGAGTAATATTAGGTAAAAACTTTTATTTAACTTGTATTTTAAATAAATAATTTTATAGCCCATGTTCTTACAGTTTTGGATTGACTATGACAGATAAAATTTGACTCGTGAAAATCAGGACAAAAAAAACAGACATGAGAAAAACTGTCATCATTACTTAGGGCAAGTGAAATACAGAAAAATTAATTACCACAGTAGTATCCTATTTTTATTTACATTTTGAATGAGATCACAGTCCCAAATTAGGACAATTACTTTAGTTTTTAATGGACAGAACTGAAATAAAGAAACAACAAGCAAAGCAAAAACCAGACTATTAAATCTGAAGTCTTCACTGCTTATAAGCAAGTGACTTGAACGTTTTCCTCACTTCAGTCCTCTCCTTATGGAAATCTACCATTTTATTCTTCCACACAGCAAAGAAATCCATCACTCTGCTAATCCCCCAAACCAATTCCTATTCCTAACACTATTCTTTTTCCCATCCTGACTACTATCAAATTAATCTGCTTTCAACTGTTCCAAAGTAATGGGTTTTTAAGAATTTACCTCTGAAATTATTCATCCCTGAAATTCTCTGACTTGAGCAGTACTAAAGAAAGGAGAATTGGTAGCTAACTAAATGGGAGCCCAGGGAAAACAGCAAAGCCAACAAGATTGTGGGAGGACGCAACCCCGCCTGGTTCAGCTGTCAAATCCCAAGAAGGCAGAGTGCTCTCTCTACTGATAAATATATGTAAAATGAACTCGTACATATGAAGCATATTTTTCATCTTGAGCAGGATGTCCTCCCAGATGAGGCAACCACATACTACAGCTATACCGCACCTAACCTAGTACCTAGGCTATAACATAATATCTGTAACATTTTACAGTGCTTTGAAAACAGACTCTACCAAAAAACTGGCCAAATTGTTCAAAGTTATTATGCATTAATCTAACAATCTGCAATGCAAAAGGCAAACTTTTCAGTAAATCAGAACTTAATTTTGAGATACCAAGTCTGATACTCAAAAATACTCATAACTTTTTCAGCTTGATCTGTTAGATTTTGCGGCACCATCTAGGAGTGCCAGAATGGCATTCTGTTCTTTTTACTTCCAAGACTGATCCTTCTATGTGTTATTTTACAGTAATAGTTGATATAAGAGGAAATAATCACTGCTGTGATTATTTCAGCCTAAAAATTCTGTAAGTCACATGACTAATTGAAATGTTATTTTTATTTGTGCATGTTAATTTGTGTTCTGAATGTTACATTATTTGCTATTCCTTGTAAGTATATTACCTATCTGCAAGAATAATTAAAACTTATATTAAAAATCAACAATTAAAATAAATTCATCACAACTGAAAATATAAACATGCATTTGGTCTATGTTACAGGATATTGTGGTAATTTTGAACACATGGATATTCGCATGCCTAGCTTGAAACAATGAAAGACTCATTTTTTTCAGATACAAGCAGCCTTAGTGACTTCAGCTTCAGGTTTTCATGCTCAATACCTCCAGACTGGCTATCAAAATACTAAAATCAGTGAACTGACACCTAAGAAATTGCAGTTTAAGTGATCTGAACATACCAGGTTAGAAGCCTATGACACAGGCTGGGAGAAAAGCTACTCTTCCAAAGCCAGGATCATCCTTTACAGGGTCTACAGAACACTTCGTTATTCACTATACAAATATGATTCAGTCACTACTCAGCTATTCTGAGAGCAGCAAATATCCTCCAGACTATACAAAAGACCAGGTATTCAAAGACTGAAAGGTTACAGATTCTACGTAAATGAAAGCAATTGGAAGAAGATACAAATTACTTATTTGTTTATGCCCTATTAGGAAATCACATCTCTCTACCACTTTTGACTGACCCTTGGTTCCATATATTGCTGTTCAGGATCAACTGAGAGAGGGTAGGTAGGACTAGCACATTGTTTTGAGTTACACTACTATTAAAACACCAGAGAACAGATGGTACATTTAAAACTACTTTCTTCCCTCACTGATAAATACTATTCTGTTTAGTTCACAGTGTTAATATTTTGAGAATCAGAGTTTTAAAAGACATTACAGTCCAAATTAAATAAAATTTTTCACTTTAATAGGCATATAATTTTGTGTAAAAATATATAACACCTTTAAATGTATATGGGATAGATTTTCTACTAGGGCTGTTCCTGTGCAACAGTGGACCTGCCCCAATAAGTGCAAACTGGTATTTTAACATTTTATTGTTTGGGGTTACTCAGATATTCTTCTCAACGGAAAACTATAGCTCTTCGGTCACCTTGTAGTCAATTTGTAATTCCTCAAAAAAAACCCCAAAGCCAGTAACTGACAGGAAATCAACAAAGAAAGAGATTAAATAAGTGATTATTTCCAGGCTGTAGCTGTCAGACTGCTACAACACTAAGGAAAGGAATTACATTAAGAAAACACTTTTCATATTCCTCTCACCTGCTGCTGTGACATAGTGTCCTGGGTTCAGCTGGGATAGAGTTAATTTTTACAGGAACCTGGGAGGTGGGGGGGCATAGCCGGGGCAGCTGACCTGAACTAGCCAAGGAGCTATTCCATACCATGTGACATCATGCTCAGTATATACATGGGGAGTGGGCCGGGGGGAGGGCTCTCCTGCTCTCTCTCGGCTTTCGGTGGGGGAAGTGGCGGAGCGTCGGGTCCCGGGTGGTGAGCAGTTGCACTGTGCATCACTCTTTTCTGTATACTCTTTCATTAGTACCGTCGTTGTTGTTGTAACTTTTTTGCGTTGTCCCAGTAAACTGCCCTTATCCCAACCCTCGAGGTTCCAGTTTTTTTTCTTTTCTCTCCTCCGTCTCCCCCCTATCCCACCGGAGGGGGCGGGAGGAGTGAGCGAGCGGCTGCGTGGTCCTTTGTTACCGGCTGGGCTGAAACCACGACAGTCCTTTTTGGCGCCCAACGTGGGGCACGAAGGGTTGAGATAACGACAGATCTGGCCAGAGCGTGTTGAAACAAATTTGTCATACGCATTCCTTATATTAGATAAATAGATGTTAGTCACAATGTTGATTAATTTGTTTACATGGTGGCGTTTTGCAGGTCCTTATATGCTCTATGTATTGCCTGTAGTTACGTTTCTCACCTCTGGGAGAGTGATTGGGATTATCATTTTGCTGTACTGGGCAATGTCGACTTGTGAAATGATTACATCACTGGTCATGAGGTTAAGCTGGTATCTGTATGAGGCAGTGATATCATTCCCATACTTTGGGCACCGTGGCTACCCCTACCCCGGCAACAGGCACCGTGGCTACCCCTACCCCGGCAACAGGCAGCGCGGCTACCCCAACCGCAGTGACGGATACTGCAGCTAAACCAGAGAACCAACCTGTGCCAGTATCAGTCGCCCCTGTACAGAAAAAGAAACACACAAAGAAATCAGTTCGCTCAGTGAGAGATGAAGATGAACCAGGGTCATCACGAGAACAGGAGGAAGAGGCAGAACCTGAAATAATCACCCGATCTCTATCCCTGAGTGAGTTGCGTGACATGCGAAAAGATTTTAGCCGCCACCCAGGTGAGCACATTGTTACCTGGCTGCTCCGATGCTGGGATAATGGGGCTAGTAGTGTGGAATTAGAGGGTAAGGAAGCCAAGCAGTTGGGATCTCTGTCTAGGGAAGGGGGCATCGACAAGGCGATTGGGAGAAAAACACAAGTCCTCAGCCTCTGGAGGCGACTTCTGTTAGGTGTAAAGGAAAGATACCCCTTCAAGGATGAAGTTACATGTCACCAAGGCAAGTGGACCACCATGGAGAGAGGTATCCAGTACCTGAGGGAATTAGCCGTGCTGGAGGTGATTTATAATGATCCAGAAAATGCGCAGTCACCCATAGACCCAGATGATGTCCAATGCACACAACCCATGTGGCGGAAGTTTCTACGAAGTGCACCACCAACCTACGCCAACTCATTGGCAGTAATGTCCTGGAAAGAAGGCCATGGACAAACGGTGGATGAATTGGCTGTCCAACTCCGGCAATACGAAGGAAGTCTCTCTTCCTCCCTACTGGCCTGTGTCTCGGCTGTAGAGGAATTGTCCCGAGAGTTCCAGCAATTCAAAGTGGATATGTCTTCCTCCCCACCTGTACAGGCCCGCATCGCAGCTATTGGGAGTAAGCATTCCTCTGCCCAAGAGAGAGGAGAGAGAAAGTACACACGACGGGCTAACCTGTGGTTTTACCTGCGCGACCATGGAGAGGACATGAGGAAGTGGGATGGAAAACCTACCTCAGTCCTGGATGCACGGGTACAGGAGTTGCGAGAAAAAGCAACCAGGAAAGAGGATTCTTCTTGGAAAACTGCTGCTCCAGTTTCCTGTGAGGAGTCCCCCAGATGCAGTAGATGGGCTGATCACATTTCTGATCCTCTTGAAGGGACTTCTGATTCACGGGTGCGAAAAGTGAGTAACGAATATTCTAACCAGGATTAGAGGGGCCCTGCCTCCAGCCAGGTGGAGGAGAGGGACAACCGAGTCTACTGGACAGTGTGGATTCGATGGCCTGGCACATCAGACCCACAGGAATATAAGGCTCTAGTAGACACTGGTGCACAATGCACCCTAATGCCATCAAGTTATAAAGGGGCAGAACCCATCTGTATCTCTGGTGTGACAGGGGGATCCCAAGAGCTAACCGTATTAGAAGCTGAAATGAGTCTAACCGGGAATGACTGGCATGAACACCCCATTGCAACTGGCCCAGAGGCCCCGTGCATCCTTGGTATAGATTATCTCAGGAGGGGATATTTCAAGGACCCAAAAGGGTACCGTTGGGCTTTTGGTATAGCTGCATTGGAGACGGAGGAGATTGAACAGCTGTCTACCCTGCCTGGTCTCTCTCAAGACCCTTCGGTTGTGGGGTTGCTGAAGGTTGAAGAACAACAGGTGCCAATTGCTACCACGACGGTGCACCGGCGGCAATATCGCACCAACCGAGATTCCCTGATCCCCATCCATAAGCTGATTTGCCAATTGGAGAGTCAAGGAGTGATCAGCAAGACTCACTCACCCTTTAATAGTCCCATATGGCCTGTACGGAAATCTAATGGGGAATGGAGACTAACAGTAGACTATCGTGGGCTGAATGAAGTCACGCCACCGCTGAGCGCTGCTGTGCCAGATATGTTAGAGCTTCAATATGAACTGGAATCAAAGGCAGCTAAGTGGTATGCCACAATTGACATTGCTAATGCATTTTTTTCCATCCCTTTGGCAGCGGAGTGCAGGCCACAGTTTGCCTTTACTTGGAGGGGTGTCCAGTACACCTGGAATCGACTGCCCCAGGGGTGGAAACACAGCCCCACTATTTGCCATGGACTGATCCAGGCTGCACTGGAAAAAGGTGAAGCTCCAGAGCACCTGCAATACATTGATGACATCATCGTATGGGGCAACACGGCAGAAGAAGTTTTTGAGAAAGGGAAGAAAATAATCCAAATCCTTTTGATGGCTGGTTTTGCCATAAAAGAAAGTAAGGTCAAGGGACCTGCACAGGAGATCCAGTTCTTAGGAGTAAAATGGCAAGACGGGCGTCGTCAGATCCCTATGGATGTGATCAACAAAATAGCAGCTATGTCCCCACCAACTAATAAAAAGGAAACACAAGCTTTCTTAGGTGTTGTGGGCTTTTGGAGAATGCATATTCCAAATTACAGTCAAATTGTAAGTCCTCTCTACCAAGTTACCTGGAAGAAGAATGATTTTAAATGGGGGCCTGAGCAACGACAAGCTTTTGAACAAATTAAGCGGGAGATTGTTCATGCAGTAGCTCTTGGGCCAGTCCGCGCAGGACAAGATGTTATAAATGTGCTCTACACTGCAGCTGGGGAGAATGGCCCTACCTGGAGCCTCTGGCAGAAAGCACCTGGGGAGACCCGAGGTCGACCCCTGGGGTTTTGGAGTCGGGGATACAGAGGATCCGAGGCTCGCTATACTCCAACTGAAAAAGAGATATTGGCAGCATATGAAGGAGTTCGAGCCGCCTCAGAAGTAGTTGGTACTGAAACACAGCTCCTTTTAGCACCCCTACTGCCAGTGCTGGGCTGGATGTTCAAAGGGAAGGTCTCCTCTACACATCATGCAACTGATGCCACGTGGAGTAAGTGGGCCGCACTGATCACACAACGGGCTCGCATAGGAAACCCCAGTCGCCCAGGAATTGTGGAAGTGATCATGGACTGGCCAGAAGGCAAAAATTTTGGAATGTCGCCAGAGGAGGAGGTGACACGGGCTGAAGAGGCCCCGCTGTATAATAAACTGCCAGAAAATGAGAGGCAATATGCTCTGTTCACTGATGGGTCCTGTCGCATTGTGGGAAAACATCGGAGGTGGAAGGCTGCTGTATGGAGTCCTACACGACTAGTCGCAGAAACTGCTGAAGGAGAAGGTGAATCGAGTCAGTTTGCAGAGGTGAAAGCCATCCAGCTAGCGTTAGACATTGCTGAAAGAGAAAAGTGGCCAGTGCTCTATCTCTATACCGACTCATGGATGGTGGCAAATGCCCTATGGGGGTGGCTACAGCAATGGAAGAAGAGCAATTGGCAGCGCAGAGGTAAACTCATCTGGGCTGCCGCACTGTGGCAAGATATTGCTGTTCGGATAGAGAAGCTAGTGGTAAAAGTACGCCACGTAGATGCTCATGTACCCAAGAGTCGGGCCACTGAAGAACATCAAAACAACCAGCAGGTGGATCAGGCCGCCAAGATTGAAGTGTCTCAGGTGGACCTGGACTGGCAACGTAGGGGTGAGCTATTTATGGCTCAGTGGGCCCATGATACCTCGGGCCATCAGGGAAGAGATGCAACATATAGATGGGCTCGCGATCGAGGGGTGGACTTAACCATGGACACTATCGCACAGGTCATCCATGAATGTGAAACATGTGCTGCAATTAAGCAAGCCAAGCGACTGAAACCCCTGTCGTATGGAGGGCGATGGCTGAAATATAAACAGGGGGAGGCCTGGCAGATTGACTATATCACACTCCCACGAACCCGCCAAGGCAAGTGCCATGTGCTTACAATGGTGGAAGCAACCACTGGATGGCTGGAAACATATCCTGTGTCCCACGCCACTGCCCAGAACACTATCCTGGGCCTTGAAGAGAAAGTCTTATGGCAACACGGTACCCCAGAAAGAATCGAGTCAGACAACGGGACTCACTTCCGAAACAACCTCATAGACACCTGGGCCAAAGAACATGGCATTGAGTGGGTATATCACATCCCTTATCACGCACCAGCCTCCGGAAAAATCGAACGATACAATGGACTGCTGAAAACTACATTGAGAGCAATGGGGGGTGGAACTTTCAAACATTGGGATACACATTTAACAAAAGCCACCTGGTTAGTTAATACTAGAGGATCCACCAATCGGGCGGGCCCCGCCCAACCAAGACTTCCACATACTGTAGAAGGGGATAAAGTTCCTGTAGTGCACATGAGGAGTATGTTAGGAAAGACAGTCTGGGTTAGTCCTCCCTCACGCAGAGACAAACCCATCCAAGGGGTGGTTTTTGCTCAGGGACCTGGGTACACCTGGTGGGTGATGCAGAAGGATGGGGAAGTTCGATGTGTACCTCAGGGAGATTTGATTTTGGGAGAGAATAGCCAGTGAACTAGGCTGTAGGATATTTAACTGCTAAATAACCTGCCAATGTATGTCATTGTATCTATAGTGTCTATATGCCATATCAAGGGTATTACTGTAAGAATTACCCAAATGACTGAAGAATGGACTTTGAAACTGAGCCAAGAACAACAGTGATAGAACTTGAACTGGCGCCCAGCAATTTCCTCAAGATCAACATCTTCGACCTGCAGACCAAGGGTGTGGGTTGCATCAAATGTACCAGCCAGAAGTTCCAGAGACAGCATACAACAACCCAACACCTCACACCATCTCTCTTATCCTGAAGAAGTGTTACAACAGATGGAGCCTCAAAGTCATGGACTAAATAAAATTGATGGACACATTGGAGGGATAACCCATTGACTAAGGGAATACTATTTGTATGTGTGTGTCTGTGGGGGGGGGGTGTCCATATACATATATATCTATATATAAGACAAGGAAAGTGGTAGCGGTTGATTGGAAAATGTAGGATCTGGGCATGATGTAAATGGTATAGAATAAGGGGTAGATAATGTCCTGGGTTCAGCTGGGATAGAGTTAATTTTTACAGGAACCTGGGAGGTGGGGGGGCATAGCCGGGGCAGCTGACCTGAACTAGCCAAGGAGCTATTCCATACCATGTGACATCATGCTCAGTATATACATGGGGAGTGGGCCGGGGGGAGGGCTCTCCTGCTCTCGACTTTCGGTGGGGGAAGTGGCGGAGCGTCGGGTCCCGGGTGGTGAGCAGTTGCACTGTGCATCACTCTTTTCTGTATACTCTTTCATTAGTACCGTCGTTGTTGTTGTAACTTTTTTGCGTTGTCCCAGTAAACTGCCCTTATCCCAACCCTCGAGGTTCCAGTTTTTTTTCTTTTCTCTCCTCCGTCTCCCCCCTATCCCACCGGAGGGGGCGGGAGGAGTGAGCGAGCGGCTGCGTGGTCCTTTGTTACCGGCTGGGCTGAAACCACGACACATAGCAATACAGAAGAGAAGTCACTTTATAGCATGCAATGCAGAACGGCTGTATGCAGTGGCAAGTCTTTCCCTATAGAGAAGCTAGTGCTAATTAGATTCTTCTGTCACCTAATCACACACAGATGAGTTGGCTTTCATGGACCTTTACAGTTTTAAGGATTGAAGAAATCAGATACTAGTTTTATTTTCCCTACATCCTACATCCAAATTCCAGGAAGAGAGACATTTGGGGCTATATATGAAGGAGGTAATGAAGAAATGAATCTATATCAGCAGCAAGAGCTAGGATAGTTGCTGGAAACACTGCACTTATTAAAAAAAAGCACCAGTCACTTCTCACTAGCTGGCCTCATCCTTCTCTTCAGGCAGGACCATTCTGATGTGAGCAGACCTAGATGCTGAACCTTTTGTGCTTCTAGGTGCAGCTACAGCCTTGTTGCTGCTCCTAGTTCTGGATCTCTCAAGGCACTCCTACATGCAGATCCATTGACCCTTCCCTGGCAGCAATCCACCTGCTTGATTAAAGACTCAGTGCTAGAGCTCTCCCAAATCCATAGCAGTTTAGGAACATTTTACTGAGGCCTGGAAACTTCAAAAGCTCTATTTCTGTGTAAGTCCTTCAGAGAATAAATGGCATATGAGCAAGAAACAAAACAAAAAAAAATTCTTTAATAAAAGACACTTTACCCTTGAATTCCAAAGAGAATCATGGAATCTTTAGAAAAAGAGTAGGCATGCTGAATGAAACCCCTTATAGACTCCATTTGCCTGCAAGGCTAGGAATTTGATGAGCAAGCATAAACCCACATCAGCTTCTTGGCCTCAGTCTCCTTTCTCTTTCTCAGAAAAAATGGTATTTTTTAACAGAATTCCCATCTCTCTTTCACGTTAAGCCTGAGATGTGTTTCACCCTAAGAACTGGCAGCTCTCTTCCCCAGCCAGCCTCAGCTGTAACATTTATTCTTCTTACAAGTGGACCACTGAAACAACTCAGAAATTGAAAGCCTTTATCACTCCTCTGTTGTTAACCCTAACCAAACAGGGCTGTATCTTACCATGTATGTATAACTTAAGGCCACACAGCAAGCTCTAGGTGTTCTGTGGAGATATCCAATGGAATCCCAAAAGCAGAATAAGCTTGCAATGTGTTAGCATTATGCTTTTTATGTCATAAAACCTAAATAGGACTTGAGACTGCCTACATTGCTGTCTCAGTCTCTCTCATCTGGTTGCTTGTTCATGCATCTCTATTTCCTTGGGGTTTTTTAAGAGCCTAAACCATAATTTCTGGTGAAACAAAATATTGTATTTAATCTGAAACAAAACATTTTGGTTTTACCACTTGATTTTGACTGATAATTTAGTTCAGCCAGTGAACTGAACCTTCAATTTTTTTTAATAGTCCTACCTACGCCTAAAAATGTCTTATTAAAGAAAATAATTTATCCTTCTCCCGTCTGCTGCTTGTACTCAAGCCATATACTATTTCATACCAGTGAGAATTTGTGGCAAAGAAACCCCGGGTTGTTTGAAATGATAAAAATAAAATACAGTCAATAAAAACCAAGACTGTTAATGTGATGATGATCTTACATGCTACTTGCACTGTGTATGTGGAGTTCCTTGAGCAGCAGCAATTTTAGTTGTTTTATACTGATAATCCTCCAGCCCTGGTAATACGTATATCCTCTCCTTACTGGTTCGTAATGGGACAGAGGGATAGGTGCACACATGTGAGCTCAAGCTGGTGGGTTCAAATCCCACAGACAAACTCCCTCTGCTTATTGGACTAAACACAGTAAAAATTTCCCACAATATTCTGTGTTAGATCATTTTAGCTCCCTAAATATGAGAGCAATGGTGGTTTCATACAAACATGCTGGATGGGAAAGAGATAACTACTTCCATCCCCAAAGAATAAAGAAACATTTCTGCAAGTATGAACTACATATAGCTGATGCTCAAGGCACACATAAAGGAAGACAGGGTATGGGGAGAAAGAACTCTTTTAAGGAAAAACCACTGGGAAATTGAGTGTAGGGAGTAAGCCTGCAGTTGCAGGGAGCTGGAACAGATGACTGTAATTGGAAGCAGAGTTTCCAGTGACCCTGTGCAAAGCTCCTGAACTTCTTCTTTTTGTGGCAAGATCATCACTATATTTCCTAGAAACAGGGCAAATGAGGACTTCCTTTAGCTTGGTTCTTTTCTAGGAACACCTAGAAAAAATTCTTAGGACCATCCAAATTCTGTCAGGCCAATAAATATATTTTATCATTCTGCGCAATCAAGAAAGTCAAGAAACTTATTGTGAGGAACTCATAGTCCCAATCTAAAAGGAGAATTTCACTCCATTCACAGTGATGACCTAACAAATAGCCATCCCTTCTGGCAGGTATTAATGATAATTAGCATATTGAGCTAAAAGGTCAAAATTCAACTAACTTCCTTCATTCTCTTTTTAGTTTGGATAATTTAAATTTCAGCATAGTCATTCATATTTCTTGATGCCCAGATGCAAAATAGTGTTAAAAAGATGCATCAGGGCAGGCCTCTGACAGACTAAATTCTGTATTTTTTTGCTTAAAACTCTCATATCTATGTCAAGTACATTGCACCCTGAGTTCCTATTTTCTTTACAATTTCACAGAACTTCTACAGTAAGAATTAGCTGTCAAGAGAAAACTCAGATTAACTCAGTCATCTGATTAACATTAGTTTCTCAGATCTCAAATTCATACTAAATCATAAAGATCATTAATACAGAGGTTTTAGTATAAAGCTACAAAGGATTAATAGCTTTTGGGGCAATTTTTCCTGTAAGCTTGTTTTCAGTTGTGCCTGAATCAGGGGAAAAAAGGTCATTCTTGGTCATAAACTGAAAATAAATGATGAAAAATGGAGGTAAAGAAGGAACGACAGGAATCTACTGTTTCTGAAATTTAAAGATTTGTAATAGTTGGCTCAAATAAGTCTCCAGAGCCAGAGAGGTTCTGTGAAGTAATTAAGGAAACAGTACTTCATAAATCATTTTGTCCAACTTGTTTTGTGGTGAACTAACTTGTGCAGCTGTTCTTTTGAGGGAGACGACACAACTGCCATTTCATTTGCTGGATTTTCTGGAAATTGAAGAAAAATACAAGACATACAGCGAATTCATTATGAGTTTGGAAGCTATTTTTCTTTCTTACATAATACAGTCATAAATGAATAAGAAATGGAAATAATTAAGACTCTGTACTATTATTCAGTAATGATGGATCTCAAAATAGGTAAACTGGTCAATTAAAAACTTAGTTACACTATTCATACCCATATGAAGGATACATTTTTCATTTGCTTTGAATTTAATGTTGACTACAAGTAGAATGGATTTAGTTTTTCTTATTACCTTGGCCTGATACATAGATCCTACTTACTTCAAGGTCTACAATCCTGTGCCAGCTGAAAATGGGGTCACAGTAAATTAGAAGGCTATGCTTCAATTTCAGAGAAGTGTCAGATGTTCCATTCATCCTTTACACCATCCTTATCGAGAGTTCAGGAGTTGGGTTAGTTGTGTTTTCCAAGAAACCTGTCAGTGTTCTACAGAGCCATGATGGCAACCATGCAATATAATTCAAAGTTTGCCCTTTATACATTACAGTATAAATGATCCATGACTATATTTTACATGAGTATCCTAAATTCAGTTACTGAACCTCTGGAAGAAATAAGTTTGATTATCTTTTTGGCATAATCAACTGCTTTTGCTTATTCTTTCTAGTAGAAACAAAAGACTAATATTTTGGATCTTCTGTGCCTCAATACCCTCGAGTAATTAAATTTAATTATTTAGTAGAAACAAAAGCTAAGTCTAGTATTTTTGACCTTCTATGCCTCAAAACTCTGAGTAATAACATTTCTTAAACACAGAAAGTGTCCACTTGTAATATTCACAACTGAGTAGTTGGGGAGGGTGCTGTTTTAGTTTATTTATTGACACAAAAAAAGGCAAAAACTTGTATGAACTAACAAAAGCATTCCTTCTACCTGTTTCCTCCCCCTTAGTAACAGCTAATACTCTTACAGTTTCCATGTGCAAAGACAGGGATTTCTTTTGATCGAACATTAACATTTTCAAATTCAAACCAACTGCTCTAGCAGTACAAAATAAGTTTAATATTTTCAGTTAGCTCTAACACATTACATGCATATCTGAGAACAAGGGAAGTGAGATACATCAGAAACTGTTTTGCAACTTCTGTGGTCATTACTAGTCCAAGTCTGGTAACCGCTATGTAACAGGCTAAATTGGTTTTTCTAATAGCAGAGGGGTGAAACCTAAGATGATGCATTACAGCAGTTGTGGAAGTTTCTAAATGTACAAACCTGATTACACCTGTTACAAACTACATGGGAAAAATATCTCAGTGTATCACAATGAGACTAATGTGATTTTGTTTAAAAAAGGAAAAAAGGGAAAGGTAGAGATTAATATTTTTGTTAACCACTTAACATTTTCTCTAAAAATGAAGGACAATCAGGAGAAGAAGTTATTCGCTGGATTTTTACCTTGTTGATAAAACAAAGCCATTTATACTCCTTCACAGGAGAATTGGAAAAAACCAAACTGTTTAACATCACGACAGCATGGGTGTCTCATAGCTACTACTGAAATTTATTTCCATTAAACGCTCCTGGAAGATGAAGTATTACCACCTTCATGTACTTTTATATGGAAAAATGAACAATCATGTCCCCAGAATAAGGCTGAAAAACGTACTGAGAAATAGGGAATGGTGTTCAGTTTACACAATGGGGAAACAAAATATACAAAATGTTGAGTATTAGCTAATTAAAGAAGAACCATCTATTCTATGAGGATGGTATCCATGAAAAGATGTGATGATGCAATTCATCATGTTTCATAATGCATACGTACAGAGGAGACAATTTCAGTCATGGGGCATTACAGTGACGGTCAAACTCGTTGCAGTTTTTCTGATAATCATTGGAAAATGTGAATTCATTAGTAAGTGAAGTATTCAGTATAAACATACTTGTTTTCTTTGGGTGGAACACAGGTGGGTTTCTTCTGAAAGCACCTCTGTTTCCTGTCAGTTAACATGCTTAACTCATTTAAGTCCACCAGACTCTTCAGTCTGAGGAAGCTTAGCCATGAGGAGTGTCCAGTCCCACAGACTGCAGGATTGGCAAGCTTATAGCTCTGTGGTAGACTGACCAAGCAAAATATGTTAGGTCTCAGACTTAAGAAGCACTAGGCTACCTAGCCAGTTGGCTAAAGTATACCAAGCTCTGGTCAAAATGGTTGCCCAAGGCCATTAGCCAGAGCAAAAAGCTGGCCAAGGAGCCTGGCAGCTCTTCAAGGTTCTCCCAACAGAGGCCTCAGGATCCCTGGCCACTAGATGAGAAGCTCCAAGGCCCCATTTAAGAGGATTCTTAGGCTTTAGACATGGAGTGGGAAACCTATGTAAGTGGTAGGCAGGTTGGGTAAACAGCTGGCTGAGAGTCTAGAAACCCACAGACTTCATACAATTGATTTAATTTTTCTTCATTTGCTTCTTACTAATTCCTGCCTCAGCTTTATGTGTCAAAACGCTTCCTATTCTTTTTAGCCACACCAGCTACCATTAAGTTCTTAGGTTTTTCAGTTGCCTTTATCACACACCACAAAAGAAAATGGGTTCAGTATATTATATACAGCTTTGTTTTCCTCCTGAAATGATTGTCCATTTCGTCTCTCCAATCTGATTTCATTATGAGATTAAGCTTCGCTTGTAGGTTCAGCATTTGAAGTTGAAAGTTAATAACTTTCCTGAGTTCTGGTGATTTATAAGAAATGGGCTGAGGCAGCATTTCACACCATACCGCTCAAACTCTAGAAGTCAGTATGAAACCTGTGTATGGGGATCAGGTAACAGTAAGAGAGTCTGCAGAAGAGTAGATGTTAATTATCTCATGGCAGGAGGAGAAATAGCTAAATGCTACTTGGTTCAATTTTCTAGTACCCCCTGCAGGTTAATACAAAGGAGTCGCATTTGGCTTCAAAGTGAATAGCATATATATCCTGCCTAATTAAAATGAAAATAAGACCAAAGGTCTTTTATGTTGTTATTAATATTTAATAAAATATTTCTAAGCTTCTGAGTGAACAGAATACCAAAGGGAGTTCTGACTGTATTTCACCCATCTCCTCAATTTCAGGAAATTATAGTATCTTGTTCACATTACCATAGTACCTACTATTATTGTTGGGATTATACTTAACAGTCTTCCTTCATTTCATGCTTCTTCACATCCATATCAGGTTATCCTGACCACTCACAGTCCTCTGGTCAAGAAGATAAAATGGACTGTTCACCTAATTTAGTTACTTCAAGTACAAAGTAATCTTTCTAATGTAAACTAGGGATTCAAAAACAAATAATGGAATTTCATGATTTCTCTGAATTATGGTGTTATATTTTTCATTTTCTATTGCATCATCTAACGATCTTGTACTTTACACTACTGAGTAATCAGTTTTCATTTCACATTCATATTAATTTCCTTTGTATGATATAGGTAGGGTATGCAGATTATCACAGGCCTATTTTTTCTTAAATCAAATGCTAATAAAGTTAAAATCAATCTAAAAATTAATCCTTAATTTAAAGAATCTTAGCAATATGATGCATTTATATTTCTATTTACAGGCACTGCTGGTAGTATCACCTTTATTAATATTACATAAAATTTTCCAATATAAAGTGTCATTTTTAATTGAGTATAATTGCTCAAGATTTTTAACTGCTCTTCCCTTTGTAAGCATTGTCCACCAAGCAGTTCATATTGCTAGGCTGTTTATGTGGTGGTTTTTTAATTCAGCTGAAACAGTTCATCTGTACCTAAGAATGAAACTTGTGGAAAAATGTGTTTCGCTTGTATTTTAACAGGGGAAAAAAAAAAAAAAAAAAAAAAGCCTTCTTTTGAATCCCTCTAATATCTCTACTTTGGAATACAGTTAAATTTGGCTTGACATTGGTAGCAATGTCTGCAGAACATGTCATTTGCAATCCACACAACATATTTGGGGAAGCTTCAGGCTTTAAAAAAATCTCATTATGAACAGCACCAGTATACAAGCTCATGAAATTAAAGAATATACAGAATAATGCATAGAGATAAAGAGCTGGCTTAAAGCTTTGCAAGCTATACTGTGCAGTCTTGTGCAAGGTTGCATATAACAGTGGCTAATTTTTGAGAGCTTCACCGGTCAATCACATTCTTCCAAAATACATTTTACATATATCTGTATAATATCCTAGGTATTGCCCCTGCTCCTTTTTTTTTTTGAGGATCTATATAAGGAACCATATAAGGTACATTACCTTCAGCTGCAAGGTCCTGGATTTCCCTGCTGCTAAAAGATAACACTGAAATTTTCCTACAGTAACATCTAATACCATGTAGAGTGCAGTGCATGCTGCGCTTGGGACTGCTGGCAACAGAAGAGTAATGTGACTTGCAGGATGCCTGTATGGGAGCATTCTGAAATATCAGACTGATTTATATTGAAGTAAGAAAGTTCAATTTCAAAATGAATTAAAATAAATCAAGTTAAGTCCATTTTAACTTAGAACTATTTGTGTCCATACGGGAATTAACACAGCTTAAGTAATACTTTAAACAAATAAATTTTAAAATGACCTCCCTCTTCCAGAACACTGGCTCCATTCCCAACTCTGTAAGGGACTGTGTTTTACTAGGCACCGTCATTTCTGGTATGTCCCCATCCAAACATAATTTTTTATGTACCATTTGTCCATTTGGACTCAAGTTTGGACTCAAACTGTGCCCTGCCCTTTTCCCATTTGCTCATTGACTGGTCAGCCCCAGTCCCCTCCCCAGCGTTATGGATCTTCAGCAGGCTTTTCTCACTTCCTCCTTAGCTACTCATTCCTTAACACCTTGTCCTTTCAGTTCCAGGATCACCTACCAATTTTTTCCACCTAAAAACCTAATGCAGCTCCTCCCAAATCCCCATTTCTTCTCCAGTTCTGCTTCCTTCTGAAGTCCAGTTTCCTGCTAAACAAATTCCGAGCTGTGTCTTCCTTGCTCACGCTCCCTATGAGCCCTGAATCTCCGCAAGGTGCTGGGGTGTTCCACAGCCAGCCATATGCTGTGATGTGGCGGGCATTGCAGCAGGGTTGCCAAGAACACAGGAAAATGCCTAAAATTTCTGCCCTGGAGCCTTACTTCAGCCTCTCTCTATAAGGAAAATACTGCTCAGGCCTGAACAGAAACAAATGAATGTCATTAGGAAGCTCCAGAAAAATCTATTAACAGCATGTGGAAGACTCAACAACTTTTTTGCTTCAGTCTCACTGGGGACCTCTCTTCCCACAACTCTCGAGTGGATGGACTGCAAGATGGGGACTGGGGGAGCAAAGTCCCTCCCGCTGTAAGAGAAGATCAGGTTCATGACCACCTGAGGAACCTGAACATACATAAGTCTATGGGACCTGACGAGATGCATCCCAGAGGCATGAGGGAATGGCTGATGTAGTTGCCAGGTCACTCTCCATGATACCTGAAAAGTCATAGCAGTCGGTTGAAGTCCCTGGTGACTGGAAAAAGGGAAACATTTCACCCATTTTTAAAAAGGGTAGAAAGGAGGGCCCTGGGAACTACCAACCTGCCAGCCTCACCTCTGTGCCTGGGAAGATCATGGAACAGAACCTCCTAGAAGCCATGCTAAGGCACATGGAGGACAGGGAGGAGATTCGAGACAGCCAGCATGGCTTCATCAAGGGCAAGTCTTGCCTGACCAACCTAGTGGCCTTCTATGATGGAGTGACTACATCAGTGGACAAAGGAAGAGCTATGGATGTTGTCTATCTGGACTTCTGTAAGACCTTTGACATGGTCCCCCACAACATCCTTCTCTCTAAACTGGAAAGATATGGATTTGATGGATGGGCTCTTTGGTGGATGAGGAATCGGTTGGATTGTCGCATCCAGAGGGTAGTGGTCAACAGCTCAATGTCAAGATGGAGACTGGTGACAAGTGGTGTCCCTCAGGGGTCCGTATTGGGACCAGTACTGTTTAACATCTTCATCAATGACACAGACAGTGGGATCAAGTGTACCCTCAGCAAGTTTGCAGACGACACCAAGCTGAGTGGTGTGATTGACAGGCCTGAAGGATGGGATGCCATACCGAGGGACCTGGAAAAGCTTGAGAAATGGGCCTATGTGAAACTCCTGAGGTTTAACAAGGCCAAGTGCAAGGTCCTGCACCTGTGTCAGGGCAACCCCCAGTATCAATACAGGCTTGAGGATAATGGGATTGAACACAGCCCTGAGGAGCACTTGGGGGTACTGGTTGTACTACGTGCACTCGCAGCCCAGAAAGCAAACCGTATCCTGGTCTGCATCAAAAGAAGCATGACCAGCAGGTCAAGGGAGGTGACTCTCTCCCTCTACTCCGCTCTGGTGAGACCCCACCTGGGGTACTCTGCCTTCAGCTCTGGGGCCCCCAGCATAAGAAAGGCATGGACTTGTTGGAGCAAGTCCAGAAGGGGGCCACGAAAATCATCAGAGGGATGGAACATCTTTCCTATGAGGAAAGGCTGAGGGAGCTGGGGTTGGTCAGCCTGGAGAAGAGAAGACTCCAGGAAGACCTTGTTGTGACCTTTCAACACTTAAAGGGGGCTTATAAGAAAGATGGGGACAGACTTTTTAGTACAGCCTGTTGCAATAGGACGAGGGGTAGTGGTTTTAAACTAGAAGAAGGTAGATTTAGCCTAGGTATAAGGAAGAATTTTTTAATGATGAGCGTGGTGAAACACTGGAACAGGTTGCCCAGAAAGGGGGTAAATGCCCCATCCCTGGAAACATTCAAGGTCAGGTTGGATGGGGCTTTGAGCAACCTGATCTAGTTGAAGATGCCCCTGCGTGTTGCAGGGGGGTTGAACTAGATGACCTTTAAAGGTCCCTCCCAAGCCAAACTATTCTATCATCATTCCAAGGATAATGCTTAGTCAAATTTTGGATACCAAAAGCTATCTCCTTAAACATAGGGTCCTCTGTAAAGTCCTGCAACCTTCCCAGATCAAAAAGGTGGTGGGTTGTTTCTTTTAAAACAGCCTACATTTCTACTTAAATTCCTATTAAAATTATCCTGAGAAAGTCACTTAGCATTGAAAGTTTCAGCCCAAATGACTGGAACTTGTCAGTTGTATAAACCCATCCTGAGACCCTTCACCAAGGAATTCTTACACAATGCGCATCTTCTTGGGAAGCCTCAGAGAAACAAGAGCTTTCATAAGCAGATACTGGCACTATGCACTGAATGGAGATAGTCATCTATATAGGTATGTATAGAGATGCAAAAGTATGTATAGACTCTCACAGGCCTGGATCTCTGCATTTACTTAATAGAAATACTAATCACCACAAGTTTTCCCCTGCTATTTACATCTTTCCAGGCCTCAGCATATAACAGACTGTACAACATACACTACTTAGGAATACCACTTTGTGTATTTAAAAGTGCTAAAGTGACTGAAGACAAGATGACTAATTGAGTACAGTTTTTTTCTTCAATACTTTTCAATAGATATTGGAAACACGGCACATGGGTATAACGTTCAGATGAACAGAAGGGGTAGAAACAAACAAAGATCTAAGAGCACATCTTTCATTAAGAATAAAAAGCAGTTACCTAGCAGTTTGGTAGGCAACATGAGATCTGCCTCACTGCAGAGGACTTGCTGCAGGGATTCTTCTCCCATTAAACTGCACTTAAGCCCTTAAGCCATTTTTAAGCACCATATTAAATGAAGTCCCGGATACATGTAGCCCTGGCAGATTTTAAATGCTTAAATCTATGACAAAGCTGGTCAGATGAATCAGGCATGTATGGTTTTGCACATGTGCAGCAAAGCCAGTGCCTCAGGATCAGTGCACTTTCACAGTAGAGTTACTTTGGTTATGTCCAATGAATCCAGCACAGCTGGTGCTGGACCGAATATTCGTGTACAATTTAGCCATATGTACTCAGCAGCCATTTTCCTAGAGGTTGAACAACCTGAGTTATCAAGACTCTGAAAACTATTCAGATGCCAGAAAAACAAAGGAAAAGCCATGCTGTGTATGCTTTTCTGTAAGGTCAGGTTCTACATCCTGTAATATACAACATTATCTACAGAAAATACCTGTTAATCCTATCTGTACTACAATGAAAGCCACTCCAGAGCTTCAAGCAATGCCAAAACACTCACACCATCATCACTGCTGAAGTGAAGCTCACTCCAGCTGAATTTCACTGTACCTGTTAGTCAAAGAGGTATTCTGAACAGCCCACTGTCTTGCCCAGATGCTATTTTTTTTTTCCTCAAATCAGCTTATACATGCTAACCTGTAAGGCCACAGAGACACAAAACACAACACAAAAGACATCTGACATAAACAAAATCAAAAGAGGATGTTTAAAGTGGAAGATCTTTATACTTACATCGTTGATTACTGCATTGTATGAACTGCAATGCAAGGTTACCTTGAAAACCACATTTTTTGCTGCAGTTTATTTTTACTTAAGTAAAACCTAGTTGAAATGTTAGAACATAAACTCCAAACTACATAAAAGAAATATAACGTTTACATTAAATGGTGTGTGAAATATGATCATATAGTTTTCCTTCTAACTCAGAACAGCTCCCCAATGTTTTTATTCCTAAATAGGCAGTAATCACACTACATTTATAAACAATAACCAGTAAAACAATGCCCTCATCTCTTGTATCTTGCATCTCAAGACAGATAGCAAAAAAGAGACTTTATTTCAATGAAACCACAACAATGAAATCTAGATGAAATGAACTGAGAGCTTATTAACTCAGAGTGCTCTGCTGAAACTTAGCGATTCTTCTCAGCATGTTATTCTGGTTTGTTGGTTATTACTTTTTATTATTTCTTTTTTTTTTTCCTGTGGGGTTTTTTTAGCTTCTTATTTGCTGCCTGTTGTGATGTGGCAGGATATAATTTTGAACAAGTCCTGCATGAAGACTTTTTATTTAGGCTTACTACCAAAATTCTTAAAACACTCTATCTATCAGATTGCTGCCTTCTTCTGGAACTTTTAAATTAAACTTCTAAGTTTTATTTGTATTGATCACAGATGTAGAATAAGATTATTTAATATTTATTTTATGTTAAAAAAAAAAAAAGTGCTTCGGCAGAAACCTTAACCTACAAATGCTTAGTTCATAAAGGAAGCTATACTAAATATTTAAAAGAATGGCATTGATTCCCAGTAGATGGGCTTACACTGATTAAAAGCCTCTACAGTGACGTTATCAGCCTCATTATCTGGAAAAAAAATTATCATCATTTCCATTACAATCTGGTGCTTTCAAGGGTATAGGGAATAAGCAGTAAGTATTTACTTATACTACATTTTTATACAAAACCTTAAAACTAATTTCTAAATCTATTGCAGATTTATTTAATTTATTTATTTATAGCTAATTTTATCAATATACATCAGAACAAAAGATATTCAAGCTTATTTCTCAAAAATTAAATCTGACAAGTAATCAGTCCATAACATGCTTGATCACTTTTAAGATTTCAGAGGGAAAAACTAACCAAGGTCTCTTCTCCTTTCGGAAAAGAAATTGCAGGATGGGAAAATTCTGGAGGATAGAAAGTGACACAGAAGGCTCTGAATGGCATTAATTTGTAGCTGAAGACAAGCAAATGCAAAGCTTCCCAAGGAACCTCATGTCCTCCTCTGAGTATCTTAAAGCATCCAGAGAGAGGCAAGGTCCACTCAAACTGCTTTTTGTCTTTTTCCCTCCTTATATAGTGGTCCTCTATCATACTGTTATCCACAGTATTGCTTCCTGCAATAATCTGCCTTCTTTTTCACAGAGGAGAAACAACCACACCATTCTCTCTTCATCACACACAGCACTGCAACCAGACCCACTGTCATGGCCTATTCTGTGAAACACCTCAACTCAAATATAATTATTTCATTGTATCACTTTAATACTTTCAGATAGAGAAAGCTAAAACAGAGTGAATAATAACTATTTCTTTAATTCATTAAAAGTGAAACAAAAGATTATTTCACTTGCAGTGTACTTTTCAAAATGTATTTTGAAAGACCAGCACAATGTAAACATTATAAAATCTACTTTATTTTCTATGAGGTTGTATTTCCAAACTTAGAAAACCAGAGCTCCAAGAAATATGTAACATATACACACATTATGCATATACACATATTTAAGTAACCTTAACATAGCATTAATGATTAGGTTTGTATAGAGTTCTTTCTGGCTTTCTGAAGTTCTTTGTGCCAAGAGGAAGTTATCATTTTTGTTGTTATTCATACACAAACAATGGCTTATGTTTAATGCAAATTATTGAACATTAAACACAGAAATGTAACATCATGTTTGTACTTGTTAAAGGCTATTATCCCTTGAATCTGCAAAGTACATCACTGTACGAGATGAGATGTAAGAGATGTATGGAGCTACATCTCAAGCAAATCAGTTGGTACCTTATATTCAGAACCACTACTTGCCTTAGCAATTTGCTGAATTGAAGCTTTACATTACAATAATAAAGACCAACTTTTCGGCATATCCTCTCCTTGACAGCATCGTGGTTCTTATTCAAAGGATACCGACAGCCTGCTTCAAAATCTGAACTTTATAGATCACAAGTAACATAAAAGTCCTCAAATGGAAAACAAGGAAATTCCAACTGGAAAACTGGAAACATGTCAACAAATCCTGACTGCAATAAGCAATCCCTCCTCCTGAGCAGGGTAGTCCCTTAAAGAGTTTCCTCAAAAATCTTAGTGTAGAAAGGTTTGCACTTTAACATATATAGATTTGTGTCCATCTAAGCGTTTCACTTTCATTTCTGAAGCTGACATGTAACTATATGCTCCAGAATTTTGCACTCTGATTCAAGACAAAAATAAGAACATCATACTTAAATGTATCAAGTCACTAGTACAATCTTGACATATATTTATGTTAAAAACATGTATCTACTGGTTATGATGACCTTTCATGCTTAAATTCTGTATGTGTCATAGAATTTGTCAGCACTGGGGGCTTTCCAGTTATTTTATTATTAAAATGAATGGTAACGGAAACTTAAAAGGGCAAGTTCAAGATAACTTTGGGCATAGTGATACATGTTAACAGGAGATACTAAGTATCTTCCAGAACAAGTTATACAACGTGCATTTCCCTATTCAGTACAATCTGCAATAACACAGTTTGATCATAAAATGTCATCCATCTGCATGCTTCTGAACACTCCAATACCCTCCTGCATGTCAAACACTTCTCTTCAAACTTTTAGCTTCTGTTGACACTTCATTAGAGAACATTTTGAAAATTCCTCTGTTTTGAAATATATGCATTTTGAAACAGAGTCTCTGGAACACTTTTCGCAATTCTCTCTTGGTTTTCAGTATAAAGTTTATCTTGCACCTTCTTAGTCTAGTTTCATACACCCAAATATCAGAAAAGCCCCCAATGACAAGTCAGTGAGCACCCTGGAGCCCTCCTAGTCTCCTGTCAAGTCATATATTGATGACAGGGCTGAACTAAGGACTTTAAGGCCTCCAAAACCCATTCCTCTGCAAAGCCTTGGCATACAAGTTTTAGGCTTGGCATGGCTGAGGTGCCAAATTCATCCAAACTCCCTGCTGCAGAACTAAGAAATCTTACAGGCTCTACTATGAATTTAAGAAGCATGTAGACTTCAGGAGGAAAAGCCTTAGTCAAGCAGCTAGGACACCTAAACAAATAATGGTGGGTATTAGCTCTCACCAGAAAACAAAACAAAAACAAACAAACTCCAAAAAACCCCCATCTCAGGACTAGCATCTTTGATGGTATGCTACGTTTCAATCCAATTCTGCTTAGGCATTCATTACTTTTACTCACAGCAGCCTTGTATGTTATTGTTCATCTCAGAGCTCAGTGCTGGTTGCGCAGGAGGGAGTCCCTCAGAGGCATGGCGTAGGTCAGGATGCTCAATGCGCACAACTGAGAGCCTGTTTGGGCCGATGTGTGTGTGGGTCAGGAGCCTTGAGGATCCAGAACTCAGGGTTGTGCTGAGAAGTTAAAAGCTTGATGCATCTGATCCAGTACCAGTTTTCAATTCTCTGATAAACTTGCTGCAGTTTTTCCATTCCCATAGATAACTTCTGAAATCCTAATTTTAATTCTGAAACATCATGACTCTCCCCACAATACTTCAACTTTGAAATTCTTTCACTGAAGAAATACTCTTGACTTGTGCTACTTAAGAAATCAGTTTTCCTACTAGCTGGTTATACAGCACTTTCTACTTTTGATAGTGCTATCTCACAGTATATTGAATAAGGTAATTTTAATTAAAATATGTCAAACTCATTTCAGAACTTGCAATAACTTATATTATATAAGATAAATGCAACGACTTCTTTTAAATACCAACAGTATCAATTTCATCAGACATACTGCACATAACTAAGATTTATAATAGACATACTGCATATATTCATCTACTACATCTGCAGAACTAGTTTCTACAGAAAATCAACAACTGAGAGGATGTTTCAGATAGCTGTATATTATTTGCATCCTCTCCCTGTCCTAGATTCTTCTCCTGGTCATTACGATCTCTGCTGCAGCATATTTTGTATCTCTGAATGTGACTTCTAAAATTATTCTTATAGCTCACAGATGAAACTGAATTAAAAATGGATAGGTTTTCAAAAGTATCAGGACTGCCAATGCTGAAACACCAATTGGAATTTCATAGAGGCAGATGTCAGTATTTTATCATTCATTTACCTCCTAATTCAGAAGTCACTGACAGGGTAACTGAACAGTAAAATTTTGGCCACCAGTCTCTGTTATTTCTTCTCTACGGTTAACTTGCCAAAAAGAGATTGTTGCAGTACTTCAAAAAAATCTAGTAAGAGAGGCTTTTGACTGGCATACGAACAATTACGTTTTAGGTTCAACCAGAAGCCGCAGAATGACAACAGCATACTGAGGTTGTTCTTTTTTTCTTGTTACATGTCAAATACAATTTGCTATAATAATTACACCATGACTATGTTTTGTTCCTTTACCACCTAAAGATCATTGGGATTTCAATAATTAGTCTAACACACATATGCTTTAACTAGATTACAGAAAGAATGTATGCTTTAAAAGCCTCAAAAATTAATGCAGTTGCTTTTAATAAAAAATACAGTATTTGTCAATTTGGGCTGTTTATAAAGGTAAGGAAAGTAATTAAAACACGAATTACCTGAACTGCAGCTACAACACAAAAGTTGTTTCACTTATTCCTACAGACTTCTCAAAATGTAGCAACATTCAACAAGTTATTAAAACTGTCATACTCTGAACCACAACTGAGTCATCTTACACATCTTAAGTTCCATCCCTGAAGATCAAAGCTAAAATTTCACTTCGTTCAACATGTAGTCATCAGAGTTTAAAACTCATTTTACTTTATCACATAAAGCCTGAAACTGTCACTGAACATCCTACATGTCTGTAAACTATTATATAAGATTGTTTGAAAGCTAATATCTGTGCCTTCTAAACTGCTTTACACCAGGAGAGCAATTTGCCTTTTCAGACAAGTCATCTCATAAGACAGTATTAGGAAAAGAGTTCTTTTTAGGAAGCGTATGATTAAATGGCTTTGGATGCAGTTTAAGTCCTCATTTAAAAACCACTAGAGTTGTCTAATTTAAGACACTGGCAAAAAAAAGCTCTGTACTTTTTCATACACCATACAAAACAAAAAATACAGAATTATTGTACGTGATGAGTGCTGCAAACACAATAACATTACAAGACAATTTTGATCAGCCCATTAAACTGGTTAGTGAGGCCTGAACTGTGTTAAACACATATCCATTACATCTACAGACTGCTGTAATTAAGCTTTCTGCATTTTATTGCCATAAAATAACTCTTCATGAACAGTGCAACATTTTATAAATTTCTTTCAATGAAATAAAATTAAATATACATTTGCTAATAACACCACTATAACAAGGATATTAACTGCAATCTTTATAATTCTCTGAATTGCTGTTAAAAATAAATTTTCTCATCACAGAATGACTGATATAAAAAAAAAATTTAGCTAGAAACCAGGTATCCAGAGCGACCTATTTTTAATGGAACGTCTCAAATCCCCAAAAAAGAAAAGAGAAGGAAACTGCTTAAACACACACTTGAATGCCACTTAACACTGTTTGAACAATGAGACTTGCATTAACAATTGCCTTTGTGCATTTTATGAACAGACTAAACAGATATAATCACGCTAAATCAGAAAAAGGTTAATCTCGTTCTACTGTACACTATTCTATATAAATTGATAATTATTATAAGGTTTGGACTGCACTCTAGCTCTAGTATTTTATAACATAACAGGTAAAACATATTTCTAGTACCACATTCCCGCTTGAGATAGCGGGAGCTGCAATTATGGAACATACTCAATTACTCATGAGCAGAGCCTTCAGGCTATTGAAATATTTGCTTAAAGCCAGGTATTTCTCCAGCTGAAAGCAGATGAAATTCCTGCAGCAGTCATCAAGTAAAAAAACTGGGCATGCAGAAATCCCCATGATAAATTCCCTCTGCAAGTATGAAGGAAAATGAGAAAAAACCCAGAATATTAGAAAGTGTATGTAAGGCGGAAGTGGGGACAGGCTACTTAAGAGGAATACAGAAACATCACCCACATGAGCACAAATGGCAGTAGGAGCTGGAGTTGGAGGGGAACAAGAGCTTCTTTAAGTATGCAAGCACCAAAAATTGACCAAAGTGTGTGGGTCCCTCGTGAATAAGGCATGAGACCAAGCAACAAATGACACAGAAAAGGTATGACAAAGGACATAGAAAGGCTGAAATATTATTCAGTGCTTTCTTTACCTTGTTCTTTATTGTCAAGGTTTGCTCTCAGGCCCACCAGGGTTCCTGAGCCTCATGTTAGTGTCTGCGGCACTTAAGTACTGCCCACAGTAGACAATGACAGGGTCAGGGACCAGATGAGCAAACTGGACATTGCCAAGTCTCAAGGAGAGATGCATCTGGGGGTCCTAAGGAAGCTGGCTAATGTCACTGTGATACAGGTCTCTTCTTTGGAAGGTCACAACAATCAAGTAAAGTACCTGATGTGAAGACTAGAAAAAGGCAAACATCATACCCCTCTTCAAGAAAGAGGATCCAGGGAACTAACTACAAGCCATCCAGCCTAACCTAAGTCTAGGGAAGACTACAGTGCAAATCTTCCTGGAAGTTATTTGTATTCACATGAGAGGCAGTGCCTGACCAACCTGACGGTGAGATGGTTGACTCAATAGATGAGGGCAGAGCAAAGACTGTAATTTACCACAAATTTAGAAAGCTTTGACAGTCTACCACACTGTCCTTGTTATCCTCAATTAGTTAAAGGGTAGTTTTAGAAAAGTCGGAGACCAACTCATCGCGGAGATGCACAGCGAAAGACTCAGAAGCAAAAGGCTCAAGTTGCAGCAAGTGAAATTCTAATAAAATAGAAGGAAACAATTTTCACAAGGAGGGTGGTCAAACCACAGCATCGGTTGGTCAGAGAGGCTGAGGAATAATTAACCTCGAAGACATAAAAAACTTGGCAGGACAAGGCCCTGAGCAACCTGATCTGACTTCAGCAGGGGATTGGAGCATATGACCTCAAAATCGCGGGTGCAACCTGTTATTCTATCATTCTAGAATACACAAGGGAAGTTCATCTTGTATGATATTAGCTTTAGTCAATCAGACAGGTCCAGCTGTTCCAGTAAAAGAGGTTATTGCTTCTCTTTAAACACCAGTGAGGTTGCTTCTACATCTGATCCCTGGACTCAGATTCCCTGAGTTTGCTTTAGTCAAAATCAGCCTGGATAGCTTAAATTGTAGTCTTTGCTAGCCCTTTTATTTTTACTATAATAAGAGTCTGCCAAGCTGTTCTGCAAGCAGATCTAAATGCGTGATGACTTCTGGCAGGAGGGCAAGACAGGCAGCTGAGGGTAGGACAGTAAGCAGTAATCTCTTCTCTCAGCACAGCTGCTTGTAATGTGCTGACACCTTTCCAAGTAACTATTTAAACTGTTTAACCAACCACATCAGGAAAAAAGTGCATCATGGCTAGGGTACCAGAACTTGTGTTCAACTAAGCAACTGTTCTTTGACAGGTAACACAGAGGCTCGAATTAGCTAGTGTGAGTGAGGTAAGGAGCGAGGACTAAGGGAGCAGAAAATCAAGAAAATGCATGAATTCTGCCAGCACTTCCACTTCCCTTACTGCTCAGAGAATCCACAGTTGCAGACACTGGTAATGATGTAATGGTCATTTTAAAAAAATGGTACTTAGATCATGTGAACATCACTTAACTATCAGGTCACTGTTACATTGGAATCTACAGATCCCTCTGTGCAAAGTCAACTCAGTGGTACAAGTACTGAACAAAGCTTTTAACAAAGCAGGAGCTTAAGTGGAGGAAATATCAGACAAATTCATGGAAGGAGAATCCACCAAGAGTTATTAAAAATATATAAACTACATCCAGCTCAGAAAATCCCTAATCAAAAAAACAGAGACTGGGAAAGTAATAAAGAGAGGTATCATTTATACATATTTGCCCTGGGGGAGACAAGACACAGGGCTAGACAGACTTTTGGGGTAGACAATACAAGCTCTTTGGTTCTAATGCCTCACGTGCTCAAGTAAGCCCCACCTGTAAGCTGGAGAATCATATGTGGAAAACTATAGCCTCTATTCACCCTTGTACTTTAAAATTTAAATTTGAGCTTACAGACTTCAACTAATTCCTAAACTTATCTGCGGAGCAATCAACTGTTGAGGATTTTTAGACTGCGTGAACATTGGGAGATGAAATAATTAACAAACTCACAAAAGTTTAGCCTATTTCAGATTCAATAACAATATATTTTTTATACTGTTTGGTGTAAAATTTTTTTCCTGTTTCTGTAGGGAGAAAACAAGACCAGCCTATAAAATTGTGAACCTAAGACTGTGTCAGGAGCAAAAGAGTTCTAATAACACCTCCATCTGTGGCTTAAGGGAATGATTAAGGGATCAGAGAGAAAAACAAGGAGGCCGTGAAATGGTTTGTACAATCATCTCAACCAGTGGAAACTATACATGAGAGATCCACAATTCAAGCTGCATGTACTCAAACAAGCGTACTCTTATTTCTTCTACAAGCTTCCTACAAATGCTTTGCCAGTTCAGAACCTTATTTCCATAGTGTATCCCCACTCAGCTTCATTTGCAGCATCAAAAAACTATTCTTCAAATCAAATGTTTGTCATAAAGGTCAGAAACAAGGTGTGAGAGTATTGAAGAAATGTTATTTTTTCTCCACCTAGAATATGTTGGGAATGCCAATGGCAGTCTTTGTTAGTCGTGCTGAAAGATACAACGGGTTTAGATTATGGTGCGTATGATTAGCCTTCACACCTTTGTTGATCAGAGTATAAGGATGAAACTTCAGAAAAGACTTCATTCTCTAAACGTCAAAGACAGTGTCTCTACTCTGTGTTTCTGATCCTGCCATCTCTCTCTCTGCATCTTCTGTGGGCTGGACTCTGCTTTTATTGAGTAAAAATATCAGTGTAATCCTATCCATGAAGTCTCATTCAGTACTGAAAGACTGAGTCTGGTCTTTGAACTATAGCAGTAATGCCAGCCTCCACCATTCACTTCTCATGTTGTAAAATAAGCACCTTTGTGCCTTCTTCCCTGATACACCTCATGCCGGAAAGCAGTCTTTTGGAGACATTCACTATCCTTTTCAAATCCAGCCTTAAATTTTCCTTTACTCTGATGCCTAATGAAAACTGAAGAGACTACATCACAAGTATACTAAAAGCATTACCCGTCAAACGATATAATGTGGTCTCATGGTTTCCTTATAATTTGAAACCATATATTGCATCTTTTCTACATTTATACTTATACTTACTTTGTAGTGTATTTTCCATCAGGGACAATCACTTTGCTCCTATTTGCACCTTGCCTTAAACAACAGGCTTCTCATCCATAACCAGAGTATTTATGCACTACAACAATACAAATGAATGATACCAAATATTTTTAAAAGCACCTTTTTGTTATAACCAATTCTCACAAATCCTCTCAATTACTTAGTTCTATTCTTAGTATGTTAGCTTTGCAGTTATCAGAAGAAAGCCTGTCTTTTTTTTAACTGTAAAAACAATGGGAAAATTCCTTTAAATCACTTAAATATCACAAAGTAGGACATACAAATGATTTGGGTTTGGGGTGTTCTGGGGTTTTTCTGAAAATCACATTCAAAATTGGAGTGAGTTAATGAACTTTAAAGTAAATGGCAAATTAAGAGGCAGCCTTCCATTACATCATTGCAAACCAATTGTCCAGGTACAAATACATAATTTTTTTCCAACATGTAACATAACAGACTAATTCTACTGCATTAGCTTCATGGTATGAATAATATAATACTCAAACACTGATTCATATGACTATAAAACTAGAGGCTGATGTGGACCACAGTTCAACCAGTTTTTATTCCACTGAGACAATGTGATTCATATAATAGACATTTTCTAAACGTCTGAGAAACTATTCCACATGAACTCCTCCACAAAAGAAGGATTAAAGTATGATACAAATCCTTAACTGGCCAGAAGGCTTGACATACAGAGGCATGTTAGGGTCAAAGAAAAAGTGCTGTAACACAAAAGGTATTTAGTAGAAATCTAAATAGAAGTCCTCAAATGGCCACCTATTTGTCCACTTAAGTGCTGAAGTAGTTTCCTAAAAGATGTGCTATTTTGATAAATTATATTTGTATGATACATTTTCATTTCACAGTTTATTTATTAATTCAGCTGTTTTCCAGCCACAGTGCATTTTACTTCTGTGTTTCTGTTTAAATTCTACTTTTCATGGCGCAAACCAAAACCAATTTGGCTATTTCTACCCTACTCCAGCTTTCATAAAAAGCTTCTAGTCATCCTAAGGAGTGTCAGACATTCAAAATTAACACGTCACTCCATTACAACCTAAAAATTGCTCATTGTTTTGTGTAACACCCACAGTGGATGGAAGACTGCTGGAATGGCTGGATCCTGCACGGAAACACCAAACTTAAAAGAAGATTCCTCTCATATTCATCTCTTCACATTTGTGTGCACATGGCTTCTGATAATATAGTCTGGCCTTTTCTGCAGACAAAACTCATGCTGTGGTTGAGTAATGTTGTGTATAAGTAAGTGCAAAACTAATTGCAATATTTAATATATTTTAATATATATTTTATCTCTGATTTATACTAATTCTTAATTTTTTATGTTATAGTAACAGTTAATCCTTCTCAATTTTCTAACGCTTGACAACTGCAAACAAGCCAACACAATCCATGCCCATGGTGGGTTTTTTCCTAATCTTCCCTACAGCTCTTCATTCCTGGGCTAATAAGCCTATATATGCAAGATTAAATGTACCTGGAAGGATATCCCAGCATGATATTTAATCCTATCTTCACACTGCTTTAGCACATACAATGCTGAAGACCATCTCACTATCATATGAGACGTTTCTCTTGACCAACTACTGTCTGTCTTTTCACTTCTCATTCTGCCAGAGTCACAAAAAGACCTTTGCCTTTTTTTGAACGTGAAGATAAAAAGAAACTGGGCTTGAAGTAAAAGCTATTCCAGTTACACAATCACATTGGCTATGTTCCACTGATGACCAGGACACTGACAATGTTTCAGCTCCTCCGTTTCAATAAAGAGGGTTTCACCTGTTAGATCTTCTGGAATGTGAGAAAACACTTTCTGTTGATTCTGAGATCACTACAAACCCCTTTGAGCTTCTTCACTGATGCTCTTCAAGAATTCATATTTTATCTTTTCAATATGATAATTGTTGTGAGCTAACTGTAGTGCTACCTATTGAGACCAGTCCACTGCTTCTCCCTCATATCCTCAAACATTGAATAGAACTTCTCAATCCTGAACTTAGTGTGAAACAGTAACATCACCGGCTTAGAGTAGTGATCAGCAGCATGAACATTACAGCTCAAATCAAAACTAACAACCTGCACGCCATATCATTGGCAAATATCACTACTAACGTCCTGCATGCAATGAGAGCAAATACTTTTACTGTAATTGGTAGTCCTAAAAAAAGGAAAAGGAAAAAAGATAACAAAGGATGTTTAACAAACATCAGTAACATTTTTGCATCTATTTTTGTTTTGAAATTTTAACAGGTAAACATTTAAATAAATACAAATATCACTCAGCATTAGCCAAACACAGACACTTTGCTAATCTATTAGAATGTTTAATTGTCAAGAATTGAAAAAAAACATAATTTCAACTTCTTGTCAAACAGAAGCTGGTTCTGGTGGCGACAGGTCTTTCTTCACTAAATTCTACTTACTTTCTTAGCAACCAGATACTTCATGTAACTTACTGTTTTTGAAAACACTTAATAAGAATTTTTGTGTCATCCCCTTTTACATTTTTCAAAACAGAGTTTCACAAACTGTTTCTAGAACAAAAAATTCAAGTTGGAATTATGTTAAATTCATCCTGGAAAACACAAATTAAAAAATAAATAGAAAAACAAGATCACGCTTAAAGCACCTAGTGAATTACCATTCACCTAAAAACATGAGCGTATGCATGCATGCGCATGTATACAACACTCTGCATAAGCTGAAAGTAAAAGTTATTCTAAAGTGTTAATTCTTACATTTACAATTAAAACCAATGTTTCGGATATAGTACCAATCCCTTCAACTCCATCCCTTTTTCACACTTAGAATATTAGGCAAGCTGTTGCAGAATACCATGTCCAAGGGAGTTGCAAGACCTAATTTTATCCAGAGGAACTATAAATTTAAACTTTTACATATCAAAGAAGAATATCCAAGATTTTGCAACATACTCCAGTTATCTTGTCCTTCAAAGTGACTAATATCTCTAACTAAATCACAATATATTACATTTTCTTTTCTGCACAAAATACCTTTATACAGTTCAATTAATTCTCTCTCCTATGCTTTCACTAAGCATTCACTGAACTACTGTTCATCATCTCTACTTAAAGTAATTCAAAAGAGCAAGTACAGTAAGTAACAGTCTGTAGAAAGAGCCATGCATCTTAGGGCATGACCTTAAGTTAGGGAACGGTTGAAGTTACAGTGGACATTAAGTATCAAACCAATATTAAAATTATTTAGATTCACGATAATATGTGTTTTCTTTACTAAGTTACCTCATAAGTCTAAATTTGGTTGGATTCATGAAAATATTCACAACAACAACTATGGTATCAGCTTCTACAAATTTAACCTAGCTTACATAGTTCATTAAAATCTCAATTCCAGGTAAACGGTAGAGCCCTTAGTTGCATGAAATTCCAGTCTCATTATTTGGAATCATTCATATTTGCCTACCATCACAGGGCAAGTTTAAGCAATCAAAATTTCAGTGATACCAAGCACAGATGAACAATATGGACTTTAGATTAGGGATATTTATCCTTGATTATCTTATCTGCAAAGTCCTGTTGACAAGCTTAAGATGTCTGCTTTCTAAGAAGACTGAAAGTAGAAGACTAAAAGTACACTTCTGTTATCTATTTTTTAATATTGTAAACATGAACTTGAGCTAGAATAATTAAATAAGCAGAGGGCTTCCAACAAGCTTCTGCATCTTCCCCAAGGTGTAGAATTTTCAAACTGATGTACTAATTCATTGGTTACTTTCTGCTTCTATACTGTTAAAACTACGGGTATGATGGCAGAACATTATGAAATAGCCTTTGCAACAACACTACATTAAGTTTACCAACTGTATCAAGCCAGATTCCACCTAGTTTCGTAATTCAACATCTGGTTTACCCACAACAGATACACAGAGGAGAGTGTGATGCATTATTGAATCAATCTGGATTTTCCTTAACCACACGGTGTAAAAGATTGACTTACTCAAGTAGAGAGGTTTCTATCTTTTCCAAATTATTCTGAGTCTTTAATACAATAAATCAGTCATTTAAAAAAATCTTCCTAACACCTTAAGAAAATTATTTTGTAGAAATGAGTACCTTGCTTAATTCTGATTTGTGTTTAAAAGTAGTAAATTTTAAGTGATTTTTGACTTAGTTATTAAGTCAGCCACATACTTGATTGGGAGGCAAAGAAACGTGCAAACCAGCCCTTTTCAGCATTAAAAGAGCTTAGTAAATCACAATGAAAGACAACATAGAGATAACTGCCAGACTGACCATGAAAGCAAGTGCTGAAAATATTTCACTCATCATAGGACATAATGAAAGGCAGAATAAGGCATATTGGTTTTAATTTTTTGTGTACAGAAATAAAACTTAGCAGGCCAATGTGCAAAAGACAGAATCACAAGCAACTTCTGACAAAGAATGTCAATGATTACTAAAAATGAAAATATCAGTCATACGGAGGTGTGTTCTATTTAGATGAAATGGTATTCAAATGTAGTTAGTTCCTGGAAAACATTTTCCTCCTACACACATTCTTAAAGCTGACTTTTTCATTATGGAAATGATTACTACTATTACACCGCTTCCATATTTCTACATTGCCACCCCAGTGACTGATGTGATTTACTTTAATCAGACACTCAAAAATCAATGAGCTACACTGCAGATAGTTTATGTCCCAATATACCACTTCTGCAGTAGTGCAGATTAGTCTGGAGTTATCTTATATTTGCAAAATAGGCAAAAATATCCCTACTTATACTATACTTTACACATATCTGAAGATTGAAAATAAATCAATAACACCTTTAATGCAAAATGAATTTTCAAATTCTTTAACGGTACAACTCAGTTTTCATAAACTATAGTTACTTCAAAAAATAACTACATCACTATACTTTGCTAAAGCTGACTTCTCACAGCTGAAATCCTTCAAATATACTATGTTCACCTACTTAAATCTCTAAATATCAGGAAAGTACCAGGAAGTAAAATCAATATAATTTTAACTTTTCCCCAGAAATGACTGCAATTTTAGTGGGCATTGCTATTTTGCAGATGAAAGGGACAGTAAAGACCATGTATACAGCAGAGGAAACTGCCAGACCTCTCTTTCAATAGAAGTCGAAAGTCATGTTTGGTCATGTAGAGTCAGCCAACCAAACTTTACACATGGTCTGTACTTGATGATTCTCTAATCTACTAAAAATATATCATTAGTGTCAAACTTTACGATCTATTGAGCAGTGCACTAATGATTCCCTGTAAAATATTATCTACATTTACCCTTTCAGAAACCTGTAATCTGATACAGATGCTATAGGAATACTAGAAAAGCTTATTATAATAACAAGCATTCATTTCTCTCTGTGAGAAAAACCCACATAACCAAACACAGAAATGATGGAGCTATGATTTCGCAAATGCACTTCCCCTAACTAAGCATTTATTGATGTGTTTATGTAAATCCCTCACAGTAACACTGTCCCTGACAGAATTAGACCATATGCATATAAATAAGAGAACATAATTCATTTAAGCAAAGAAAATTTGACACTTGCATTAGGGGGTTTTTTCATATCTGTTTACTTAGGCATTCCGGATGGACTTCAGTTATAATTGTTCAGCCAATACAGAACTTTACATCTGTCAACAGCTGCTTCAGAGAATGATGAAAACTGTACAACATGTAAACTATACCCTCTACAAGAATAAACAAGTAAAACCAAAAAAGCCTCTAATTTTTTTCCTGAATCTCCAAACAAAGCAATTCTCTCCATATTATTTTCAAAATATAACCTTTTAGTTAAGGTCATTCCATGTATTCTTTGCATCTGTAGAGACACTAGCCTTATGCATAAGACTGCTGAAAGCAAGATTCCTACTCAGTGTTGGGTTCTATTTAGGAACGAAACCTAGAACAAGCAACCCAACATGACCCAGCAAAACCTGGAATAAACACCCCAATGCAACCCAGCCACTGACGTCTATATGCTAGAGTATACTAATGCTCAGCTCAGATAAACTCTTCCTCAGCCACATAAAAAAGCTATGAATCTAGAAATACACAACCAATCTCAGCATGCTCCTTCGCATTACCTAAGTCCCTCTACAGTTTAGCAATACACTTTGAAATTAACTACTGGAACAATTTAATCCTCAAATGTATATACTCACACGCTGCCAAATCAGAACTGGATGTGGTACTAGGGCATCTCCCCGTTCCTTTTATTATCTTCTGTCCTGCCACCCTCTGGGCCAAGAATCACTGTACCTTGCAAATCTCTCACTCCTTAAATGTGACTGTTCACGATAATGTCATTTTCAACAAGAAACAGCCACTTTTAAGATAATAGCGTAACACATTTTGCTTTTAGAGCATGGAAAAAGTCTGCAACAGAACACGCAAATTCATCTCAACCTTAACCACAGCAGTACCATTATTCAACACTTATTTGTAAGGATAACGCCACTTTACTTTGTTAGTCATGTTGGCTTCCCAATGTGACAGCCTAAGGCAAACTCCCTTTGGCACCAATCCAGTAACTGCACACTTATCTTAACACTTGGTTAAGCAGGAGTACAACTGAAGTTCTGAACCAAGCCTATTACCATCAATAAAAGAGTATGAGAGTGAGTTTACTATTCACATCACACAAAGTAGGAAGGTAGAAATCATAAAACACCCTTGTTTAAAAGACTAAGCCACTTTTCTTTAAAAGGCTAAACTACAACTCACACATGTAATGAAACTTGTGAAGTAGAGGATTTGTCAAAGGTGATAATCTGAAGTCCTACAACATAAGGAAACAAGAGAATGAAAAAAATAACAATTTAGAAAAATAGCATGAGACTGTGATAATATTTTGTTCTACAAGCAGTGTTTTCAGGAAAGTCAACGATTTTTCCACTGACCCATCATACTTCACCAGCTGTCATTTTGTTGGTCTACTTTGAAAGTACTACTTCCTTTTTCTATGCAGGGGGCAAGGAAAAAAAAACAAACCAGATTTAGACTTACATACACATTTAACATGTTTCTTTATGTTGTGCTAGTACTTGTGCTTACAACATGCAAGCTCACTTTACCCTGATTCTGTGAAGTAAAAAAAAAAAAAAAACAAACAAACATGGTTTTCACTGTCTTTTGATACTTCATCCAACTGCCAAAATCACAGAATCACTGAATGACTGAAGTTGGAAGGGACCTCTGGAGATCACCTTGTCCAACATCCCTGCTCAAGAAGGTCACGTAGTAAAGGTTGTTCAGGACCATGTCCAGATCTAGGAATTCTGAAGACCAAATTTTTCTTATGCAGTAGCTGGGTCCTGGATGATAGGATGCGCAAATGGACATCTACACAAACCTCCTAAAATGTATGTCACCTGACAAACCTGAAACAGATCAAAGTCTAACAAGTATTTTATTCTGCCCACCAGAAAGAGAAATGTCTCTTCAACCACAAAACATAGCCTTTACTGATTTTTCTTTCTTTCTTCTTGTTTTTAAACAAATACATATTTTCCTGGGGGACGATATTTTGGGGTTGGTGGTTGGTTTGTTTTTTTTTTTGGGGGGGGGGGGGGTGGTTCTTGTTAAAAGGAAACAATAGAGAATTATTGTGACTATCATTGGTTGCGTTATCTATAACCATCTCTTCTCTAGGAGTAGAAAAGCATATAAATGTTGTCTTTGCAGACATTGAAGCATACCAAACTGAATTTAGGTTTCCAGTAAGAAAGGTATAGTAAAGATAAACTTAAAGTAAAGGCCAAAGAGTAGAGTGATCTCACCATGAACAAAAGAAAACGGTCTTGCCTAGAGACATTACATATTGCAGGGCATTGAAGAGAATCAGAAAATCTGTAGTTACAATATGTTACACCCCATACTCTAATTTAGGACACATCTTTTACAGAACATGGAAATAATTTACTTGGGTTTTAACTCATTTTGAAATGGAGAAGCGTGATGAGCTCAAAACAGACGACGTATGATCCTTTACCACTATTTAGACCCTCGACACTATCAAGACTGTGCTTCTAAGTCACAGGGGCTTACTTTTTTTCCATATGAACAATGAGCAAGGACAACAACAGTTGCTTCCTATGCTGCATGTACTATTATTTTTGTACTCCAGTGTTACTTTCTTCCTCTCTATTTCTCACTTCAAGATTCTGTTGAAGATATGATATCCAGAAAGATAGTTGGCACTTCTAAGCATTCAGCATGAAGACTTTTGATCACCTGCAATAGTTATAAAGCTGGCTAGGCATAACATCCTTATGAACAACTAAAATACCAAAATTCAGTCACTCTATTTCTGTCTCTAATAGCAAATCTTGGAGAAGCAGTGAGAAATCTTTCACTACTATGGTCCAGTCCCATAGGAACTGACAGTCCAATATATCTGGGTTAAAACAGTCTATTAATTCCCTCAGTTGTAAAGAAATTTAACACACACGCTGTGTATTGCCTTGCTGATTGTCAGACTCATGGCAATTAGTACATGAATCTAGTGTCAAACTTCAGGAATTTCAGTAAAAGATCAATAGCTATCAGCTACTTTTCAGGCAGAATTATTATCGTAAAGAGCATTTGGTCTTCAAATTATCACATTTCTTTTCCATACTGACAGCAGTCAATTCCATACCAAATTTTTTCCTTTAACTTTTTTTTTTATTATTTTTTTGTAAAATGAAGACTGAACTGGAAAGCAAATTTTACACTCAAAAAAATAAGAATAAAAATATGAACATTTATTCTGATTTTATGACTTACAACTTATAAAAGAGTTGATCTAATCTTTGATGTGAGCTTTTATATATGAAAATTCAATGGAAATTACTGGCAAAGCCCATACCACTTACACTTACTAAATTTTATTTCTGAAGTGCACTTTTTTCTCTCAGATGTTCTTTGCCATATTTATGATGCCTATGTACAGAGTTATGCTGTACCTCTGTACATTCCAGTAGCATTACAGTGTTTCATATTATTAGGACAGTCTGTGAAGTTTTGGTATTGCCTACACAAATGGCCACATAATTATTTGCTATGTTTGTTCACAGTTGTTACATCTGCATGAGTCTGTTACCAGCACAGATTATATGCATATAATTGCAAAATTGTCTGTCCCTTGTAAGTAAAAAAAAAAAAAAAGTTCTGGTTCAAAACAAAACAAAACAAAACAAAAAAAACCAAAAAAGCAGACAGATCCATCTGAAAGAACATAAAACCAGCAACTTGTACCATGCTGTTATGTTCTGTACTCTACAAAAAATTGCCCTTACAACCTTCTGAGCTTGAAGCCTCAAAACAGTGACATTATGCATGGGATTCAACTTACTACACTTAGGTATCAAGAGCATTTTGGACATCACAGTGTATCTACAATTCCTGCACTGAGAGAGAGAACACAGAAGTAAGCAGAGCCCCAGCCACGCACTCCAGGGCACAGGACACCATGTTTAGGGAACTGAATCCCACATGCTGTCTTCTGCTTGCAAGAACAGCCTTCTAGGAACTGTCTGAGCAGAAAGGTTGGCTCCTGCTTCAGGATATGACAACTCAGAAACAACTGTGTCCTTGTGCTACTGTGTGCCTCTGTTTTGACAATTAAGATGAATACCTAGAACCTGGATGTCTGAATTCAGAATTGTCCTACCAGTCCACAGGGTACACAGAGAGAAGCAGGAATTTAAGCTTGCCTATGTTTGAATCCAGGTGTGGTAGCACTCTAAGACTCTTCCAGAAAGAGGGTAGTAGAAAATATACAGAAAATATCAGCTTTCCAATTAAAGTAGCTTTTACTTCACTGATCTCTCCTAAGAAGACAACAACTTTTCCCACGTTTATTGCTACACTGAGGCTTCCACTACAAGAAAAAATGGTAGGGAAGTCTGTACTGTAAGATGAATTTACCACAAAAATTCTTCCTCTGACTCAGCTAATATCCACCTAGCACCTCACATATTCATACATGGTAGAAGTAGTGACTTGGCACATGTTTTAATTTTTCCTTCTGTTTAGCAGACACCTGAATTCACTGAAATTTTAGCTGTATTTAAGATTAAAGCACCTGAGAATGGCTTGATGATTTTGGAGGCAAGACTTAAAAAGTCCTACAGCGTACAGTGAAACTCCACACATAAAATGTTCAAAGCTATGAATATTTTAAAGATTTTTAATTGGTTATCATTCATCTACTTTCTGCAAGACCTACTTTTTTCCCAGCTCTGCTGGGAGAAGTATCACCTGCTGACCTTTTACGAGAAAACAGAGAGCCAAGAAAGGTATTTTCTGAAGAAACTTCCCCAGTAAAAACAGTGAAAAAAAAGTGACTTAATGACAGAAGAGGAAAACTGCACTTAGCTTATATTCTTGGTAAGTGCAAACCTTTGGCAAAAGTGTCACAGAAATTAATTTGAAACAGTTGAAAATGCAGATGTTAAGCTCAGCTAAATGAAAAAACCTGCCACAGTAATGACAAAAAACAGTGAACCCCTAGAACACTGAAGTTTTCAAGAACATTCACATGAATATTTAGAAGATTAAACTGCTCTCTTTTAGGCTTCCTACAGTATAGGTGAACTAGTGATTCAGGCTGAGGGATTTTCCATACATGTCATTTTCAATGTCCCAAAACAACTGTGAGTTTAGAAAGCCACCAAACATTAACACATTTCTTTATTTCATGCTGAAACATAAAAATGGGAGCAAAAAAACCCCAAGAAACAACTATCTGAATCATGTTCACACTATGTACTACTAATAAAATAGCATAAGAACACTATAAAATATTAATGGGATTTCCTCATAAGTAATTTAGAAATGAATACAACTAAAAAGACTTCAATAGTATGTTTTAAAGAAAACCACTCAAGTGTCTGAAACACTGTAAGATGTATCCAAATAATTTTCATTTGGTTTGCCTGGCAGGAAAAACCAAGTATTCATGTTCTGCTTCTATGTAATTTGCTAGATCAGAATATTGTTCTACATTGTTCATCCCCAGTTTTGGTTTTCTGTTTTATCACATATTAGAAAATGACTCACCAGGAATTTACTTTGTTTTTATTCTCTGTTTTATTACAAAGACTTTGGGGGACAGTCAGCAGATGTAGTGAACAGAGAACAGCTTAATTTACTGTGTCACTTGAAAGAATTCGAAAACAAAGGAGACATCAAAAGATGCAATGGGCCAAGTCATCAAAATTTGCTAGCATTCCATACACTGAAAGACTGGATATTATACAAAGCAGCCAGAGCTTTTCATGTTCCATACAGTGGAATCATACAACTAGCAGTCCAGTAAGATATATATCACTAAACAGAAGAGTATGCAGTAGCTGCCACCTTTTATACAAGTCTCCATTAGAAAATACTGGTTTTTGCAAGAGTCAGTGAGAAAGCTGTTATTTTCTGTCCTGTCTATTTTTAATTCAAAAAAATGCATCTTCCTATTATATTTTAAACCAAAAACCCAACAAGCCTTAGAATTGAATTTTCATAAATTCTATTCGAGCACTAAAGAGGTGTAGGATGATATTTCTATGGAAATCACAACTTCACCCCAAAATAGTGTTTGACCCCTCTAAAGGATTCAGATACACTGTATAAAGCTGGAATTTTCAAAACTACTCAGTTTCAACCTACAAGTTACCACTAAAAAGATATTTCTAGTGTTTTTCCACCCTCAAATACTGGAAAACAATAAAGCAAGGCTCCCAAAAAATGAGATTGGAAATAAATGTAGCCATTCACTTACACTATCCAAACCATTACGAAGAAGGGACATGTTTTCAACTACCATTGCTCAGCCATGGAAGACCAGGCCATAAGTTGTCTTCTGAAACTAAAGCTTCAAGAAAAACACTACTGATCATGAAACCTGAGACTAAAAAATGTGGCAATTATTTCCATCATGGCAGTGGCAGCAACAGTAGATCAGCACTGAGCTCTGCTGAAAGTTCTATCTCAAATTTTAATATCTCTATTATCACATGAAGTACGCTAATTCAGAAGCTCCTCAACTGTATTAAATGAGAGCCCCAAAAAACCCCAAAAGCACCAACCCCACAAAAAACCTTTCTCATTATTAAGCTTTAATGTGTGCCCGAAGATCAGTTTTGCACAAGTCTAGAAAAGCCTTTTCCCATATCTACCCAAGAGTAGGGTTTACTACATGCAGTGATGGTGTCTGATACTTTAATCAGAGACAGCTTACTGCTATAGGCAAAATTTAATTTTTCTAGACTGTGGATTAAGAGACAGGATGCTGTGCAGCTTGTACCATGGGGAATGGTAAATGAGGAAAAGAAGAAATATTCAGATCTAAAGTAAGGTAAAAAGCTCAGAGCTAGGATGCAGAACAGGGGAGGGATCCCTTTAGAACTAGGTCTGCTGCTGCTTTACAGCAGAAACATTGAAAATAGCTGCAGCATTGCTAGGAACAGCCAGCTGTGACACTGTGGAGTAAGAACTGTTTTCTGACCCCTGAACCCTTCTGCCTCAATAGCAGCAGCAAGCTTGACTCTCCAGGGCTCTGGCACATGCAAAGTAGAAAAGGGCTAACAGCTATTTTGCTATGCAGACCAATCTACTGCCCTGAGCGTCTGCCTGCCGTGCCTGTGGCAAAAGACAATCCTGATTTTAACAAAACCATTGGGGGTGGGGAGGTAGGGTTATGTGAGAATAAACCCGGGACACCAGTAAATTTGAATTACTAGTTTTCCTTTTATTTCACAAGTACAACAGTAATAATGTAATGTGCTTTTTCAAATAATTATGTATCACCTACACATGCGGAATTCCTAATCTTTTTCAAAGGTAACCAGAACATTTCTCAGATATATTACAGTATAATGTGGTGTAAAACAACCACTTCAAATCAGTTATTTCTCTCCAATATTTACTAATTACAAGTATTTTCCTTTGAATTAAGTTGCTGGTTTGTTTTCATTAAGTCAGACTCTTCTACATGATAAAAACCAAAAAATGATACATTGAACAGAAATCCTGTAACTAATCACCTGATAGGGTGACCATGACTATTTCCAGACACTTCCTCTGCCTCTGTAAGCCAGTGACAGATTGCAGTTATTAACAGGTCAGTGAATAAATTAATTCCAGGGCACTGGAAATTATGTTCATGAAATGAAAAGTGGCCTTGCTGACATTGCATCACTATTTCTAGACAGTGTGCTTGAACACCAAATAAATCTCACAACTTGGATGAGTGCCAAAAACTAGTGACCTAGTTTCATTAGGGTGGGAAAAGACTAGCAATTGGTCCTATGAGAGCAGATTACCAAAATAACTTCACACAAAAACATTCCATAGAGAATTTTCTTTAAATAAGACATTTTCTAATCTAACAAGTCACTGAAAACCCTCTCTCCCTCAAAAATGCCACTCTGAGATCCATTAAAGTTCAAAGTTAAAACACACTTACGTTACTCATGCTGCCATTCCTATAGAACATTCCGATTAAACAGAATAAATATTATCTTCTTTCCATCTCATTATCTCTTTCCATCTCATTCATGATAATTTAATACTGTTTTAAATCAAAACAGCTTTTGCATTTTCAGTGAAAAATGTAACACTTCAGGCTTAAACAAAGCGTTTTTACTAATAAAAGTAAGTCTATTTTTAAATATTCAGCACACAGTAATCTGCTCAGTAATCTTCCTTGATTAAAAATTCCTTGGCTTCTCTTCAAAAAACACACTGGGTATGGATGAGCTCAACAGCTGTCGACATAATTTTTAGGAACTTACCAAGCATTGTTGCATCTATACTAGCCCCCATTTATACACTCCAGCTGGTACTCCAGTGCCCCACTCCCAATTCTTTGCCCCCACTAACATATATATTGAGATGGAGACATACTGAAGAGGGGAATCTTAATAACAATATACAGTAGAAGATATTTTGTTGTCTTCTTTTCATCTTTTCAAAGCCTTTTGCTTCCTGTAAATTGCTTTCCATTCACTAACCAAGCGAAGTGCAGAAGGTAACCTGAAATACTGCAAGAAAACTATTCTTGCACTGCTAAAAACCCCACAAACATTTTTTTATAAGCCAGACTTGAACATAAGTAATGCAACGCATTAATTTCACCCAGCAATCCCTGCTTACACAAGTCCTTACTAACACATGCCAATGACTAAACTGCAACTCTTCTCTGTGTGCTATGCACAGCAAGGGTCACTTGCGCAATGACTTACACAAAAGGTCTAGAATTTAAAAGACAGAAACATACTGGTTATTTAATCTCCTCAAAATTTGGGGTTTTCTTTTTTCCTCCTGATTCCCTCTGGATTCATTACTACTGAAACAAATCCTAAAGGATGATCATAGTTTTTGTAGTCTTTACTGTGGCAAACACTGATGTCAATGGAAATTTTGACCAAATAATGACATAGAGAGTTGCAACTAAGTTTTGGAAGGACATACCCATCATTTAAATTTCAAAAATGCTGTGGGAGTATCTGGGAAAAAAGAAACAGAACAAAAAACTAGATACATGGATATGTTTCTAAAACCCATCCTTATTATTTTCTTCTTAATAAACCATTTCTTTAAGTGACTCAATAGGGAAGTTTTAGCACCTTATTTCTTTCTCCTCATTTATTAAAAACTTTGTAAGTCCTCAGGTTTGTACCTCCAACCTGTCTTGTTTCTCTGTCAGCAACCTCCTGATCAGAGTGCATCTTTTCTCCTCTTTCCCTCTTTCATCTTCTGTCTCTGCTTCTTTGCACAACCTCTTTGTACAGATCTAAGGTTTCTTGCAGACTCCATCCCAAATATACATACAGGCTATGGCAGTATCATAGCTAGGTTCTGCCAAACTGTAGACTTAAAAAAAATAAAGGGCAGGGGCAAGGAGAAGGGATACATCTCAGAAACTGAGTCACTTAAAACCACTTAAAGAGTGGTTTATGAGCTGTTTGATTCCTGTGGGTGAACGCTGCTTTTCTCACCTGTGAGAATCATGCAGGGCTTCTATACATACTTTTTATCTCAGCTTCTGCAACTGAAAAACACACTTGGTCATCACTTCTAAAGAACTACTGAAAACTACGAAGTGATATGTAATATGATCAGCTACATACATTGGCATCCAATGTCTAATCTTCATCATCTTGTACGAAATTGTGTCCATCACTATACAGATTAACAAGCTCCTTAACACTACAAGGAATATTTTCATCACCCTTTCTACACATCTTATTTAGGGACAAATCAAGAACTAAAATAAGGAGTTTATGTTTCCTGGGCTGTCAATGCAGAGACAGGAGTGATGCATACCAACTAAGACTTCCGAAATTGCCTATATGGTATGAATAATCTTCTTCACTCCTTTTAGTTTGCCGTCTTCCACTGCCCTGATATGTTTTTCATACACACATACTGATAGTTGGTAATGATACATTTCTGTTTGATCTGTCACTAAAAGATAAAGTTTGATTTTTCCCTCACCACCTCAAGAAACCAGAAAATAAATTCCCAACCCAAATTGACTGGCTCATGCATTTTCACCTTCATTTATCACTGATTCTTTAAAGTTAATAATTTTCTGTACTATATTCTTACTTTCACCTGCCTATTTTCTCCGCCATTCCTAACACTCCCTAAGGAGTTTTCTCCTTACCACTTTTGTTACCATAGAGATAGGAAGAGTAGAGAAAAAGTTGTATTAGTTCGCCAAATAGAGAGTTTAAGTGAAGGTACAGGAAGAAAGGACATTATTGAGATAATACTTAATCTCTGACAATGAGCTGAAGTAGCAATGAGTCTCCTCAATAGAGGAACGTAGACAGGTAATCAGACAAGAAGGTGGAGAACCTCAAAATTCAGAGATGCTGACTACAGAAGAAGCTGAGCCTAGAACTCTGAAGCTCAAGATTTTTGTTGTAGCTCCTAGTCCAGCAGAAGAACACAGACAAGTCAGTAGACACTGAGTTTGTCTAATACTTATTTCCAAAATGCAGGTTTTTTAAATTCCAAAACTTCAGTAAGCTAATTTTTAAAAGAAATTTTTATGCAACTGTATTTTCTATATCCAGTAAATTTTTATTTTTCTCATGCTCCACCTTGCCCTAGAAACATTGGTTATTATTCCTTAGTCTTCTTTTTGTTTTCACATAAGCTTAAAAAAGAAAAGTTGAAAGAAAAAAATATGAAAAACTTTACACCAAATTGTGCAGCTGGAAGTTTTTATCATGATTTTGAGTGGACAAGAGAGCTTGAGATAGACACTAGGTGCTGGTTTCAAGATGTGTTTGGGGATGAAAAAGGTGGTCTTTTACAAAGTAAAAAAGGGTGGTCTTGTACAAAGTGCATTAAGCTTCATCCAACTTTTAAAATTAATTCCAAACTTTGTGCAAGGGGAAAATAATTTCATCAAAGCATTCATGAACTCTGATGGATCCTTATGAGTGAATACAAACCTCACTTACCTGATTAATTGCAAGTGTGTATACAGACAATTTTAAATTTTAAGTGGCTTTAGAAAAGCAAAGGATTCTTTACCTAGCAGCATTTTAGATCATTCTTTTCTCCATTTACTTTATTCCCTCCATGCCCTTTTCACTTGAGTACCCCAAGTGAATATATCCTACTTTGCACCTACGCTACAAGACCTACTGTGAATTCCATTCATATTGTTACAGTCTGCCTAAACTGTGGTTTCTATTCAGTATCCTACTATTCTATATATGGTGAGAAAATCAAATTGCAAAAGCAAAGTTCAGGTTTGCTTTCTTTTCAAAGCTTCACTCCTCAGTTACCAATGGCACAGAAATGGTCTGGAAAAGATACAAATGTGATAGTGTAACTGATGCTCACTGAAAGAGTACCTGAACGGGGCTTAAATCTACATGATTTAAGGAGGATGGAAGAAACTGTTTGTTACATTTTTCATTTTTCTGGCTGTCATTCAAAAATGAGCAATCTATCAGTCTCACAAAACAATTTTCAAACTGATGAAAGCAAATGTGTTTATATACCTATGAGAATGAGGAAAACAATTGATAACATTGCTCAGGTTGTAAGAATGAATTTCAATAAAAACAGCACTACAAAATTCAATCTTGATATAAAGAACAATGTTTTTATACCCCCAAGACATGACAAAGGTCTAAAGAACATTCAGTCATTGTTTGTTGCTAAGGTTTGCTTTCTCCATAGGTATATTATACTAACCTCAGACTTTCCATGCTTTGCTTTCCAAGACCAAGAAAATTCCCTTTCTTTCCTCTTACGCTTCTAATGCTCAACGTGGCTTCTAGGGCTTTCTTTTGTCCTTGTTTTATGTCCTCCTTCCTCTGCAGCATCAAAGGCCTACCTTTTAACTAGACACAGTATGTTGGGGATGCAGTGCCACTCCTTATGATAGTGAAATTTCTCCAACGTCTGATTGTTAATTCTGATTTGTAAACAAGACATCTCCAATTTTAGGTTGGGAAGAAACGTTCTGCAATCTCTCCTAGCAGAAACAACTAGAATGTCAGAAGTGGTCAATTTTTTACACTGAACTTGACATTTCAAATAACATTCTATACAATTGCAGTCACTTGGGACACTGATGATAGGCTTGATAGCTCCTTTTTCTGTATGAAGTACTAGTTGTGGTTTTAATATGGTTTTGGAACGTGTTCTATGGCTAGTATGCAAAGGAAAAAGCACAGATTGCTCTGTGGATCACTCTGCAAAGGTAAGTACTGTATGCTTCATGTAGATATAGGGGATAGTTCTGATGACATGGAGTTCTCCTATCATCCTCTCTTCTGCTGTACGTTGCCACTACTTGCAAAGTATTTTGTTTATATAGAGAGAATGTAAATAAAGTTTGCAAAACACTAGTTCTATGTATGGAGCTTTTGCAGTGTTAGTATTGCATGACATTTTGAAGTTTTGCCTCAACATCATCACCATTACAACTGATCATAAAGCCAGGGAGCAAATGAGTCATTTGATGAAAACCAGCTTATTTTTATTTAAGAAAAGGAAAATGTAAGAACCACAATTCTCCCTAACTTACAGAAGCAGAACCAATTTACCTCCCTCTAGTAACATTCTATATATTGTGTTTAATTACTCTGAGAAAAGAGTGGATGTTCAAACATCTGTTTTCTACACTATTAGCAATTTTTTACTTCAGGCCATTTATTTAACATGATGCATAAAGTAAACATCACAAAATATTAAAATGCAAATAAAGCTATCTAGACTTCAGATGATTGAAGAAAAAATAGATAAATGTTCTTAGAGTGAGTAATTTAGGGGTTTTACTGTATCAGATCATAATAGGATTGTAAATGCTCAGCAGTCACTGTTAGACCTCAGTAAAAAAAAAAAGTTTTTCTTAATTGTAAGGGAAGAGGAAGAAGAAGAAAGTGTATCTTCTTGGTTGTTCCACAGTAAATAAATTTTTAAGAACAATATTGATGAAATGCTGAAGATGTTGATTCAGGAGCTTATTTGAAACCATCTTCTACCAGTACTTAATTTGGGAACTTTATAATATTAAAAATCTGACTGGGATAAGGAAACAGGAGAATTAAGAGAAGTCACAAGAGAGTTTATAGACTAACTGAAAAAAAGAGTAACAACCCCAAAGCTAACTGTTTCACTTTGGGTTTTTTTCCCAATCAATCAGTCAGTTGTCACAGGACTAAGAGTTAAACTTTAAAAATGTCAGTTTGGTGTCCTTATGTAATGAGAAGAAATTGTGTATGTAAGAACTAGGGAGACTTTATGGAAAAAGTAAAGGAGAAGTCAAGAGTAGGCTAGTGAGGGCAGGAATAAAGATGGAATGGAGAGATATAGGATTACTCAGGTAAGATGTTTAAGTTCTACAAAGTAAGCAGATCTTTCTTTCTAAGTATCTCCGTGATCACGTACTATCAAGTAGCACCTACATGCAGAAAAATTACACTAAATGTGCAGAACCCTTTACGTCCTACCTCAGACACTACCACAAATGGTGACATTATAATTTTTTCAGTATTTGTCAAATGCATTCATTCCTATTACTGTTGAAACTAAAGTATAGAAATCCAAAGAATACGCTAACAATATATTGTAAGGTGCATCAGATTTCAACTTGAAATGTCTGACATTTTATTTAACCTTTACAGTTGGCTGAATTGTACAACTACTGCTGTTACCAAGATCACATTCTGTATGAGTTTTTCACATCTGGAAATTCCCTTGACATCTTTCTCATCCAAACCAGAATTTTTTTTTCAGCTTTAAAATAAATCCTGTAACAGAGACCTTCATGTTGTTTTTAGAAGCAAACAATGAATACTTTAAGAGATAAGCAAAATTCATAATGATTACCTAAATCCAGTTTTCATTCTTAGGCTCATTTTCTTCCTATGCAAAGAAAACTAATTTTTCAGTGTGTTCCTCTGTCATCTTTTATAATCTTATAACCCACAAGTACCATAACTTCCCCAAACACATTTTAAAGTTTAGAAAAACAGTCAAAACAATACTGCTACCAAAGTGGAAAAAGCAGAACACAGAAACGCTGCCATTAAATCTCTCCCTTGCTATACGTTTTAAAGCAGTCCAGCCTGCTATGTAACAAAGCTTGAGTTTCACCTTTGGAAAAAAGGGTTCAAAGTAACTTTAAGATGCAGAAAGAAGACATAGCTTATTTACAATCTTTTTTAAAGATTTAACAGAGGTTCTTTTTCTTTTTCTTTTGTTTTTTTTAAAGCCTTCTGGATAAAATAGGCTTTTAAACTAAATGCTGTCAAGGAAAACATAATCCCAGGGATTATGTGCTGGGTTTTTATTTTAGCTTTAAACAGTGGAAGACAGCTCTGTAATGAAGTAGTGATATTTTGGGGAGGGGCACGCAAGAACAAAGGCAAAATTCATTTTGATGAGTTGAATGAAGCCTTACTAATTAAAATGTCTTCATAAACAAAAGAAAAAAAAAAAGGAGCAACAGCTGTAAGTATGCAGGCCAGTAACTACGGTTTTAATCTAGCCGGGTCAAATTATCTGCTGACACAAGTATATTAATTTCAATGCAGTTCCATTATTTTATTTTGTCTTTTTTTGTGGAAACATAATTGTTGATATATACCAATACATCAGCTTTAGACGCGAAACTTTCATAGAAAAACACTGCATAAAGAAAACAAAAATTATTTTTTATATACACAGCTGTCTTTCCCACTTCTTATTATCATAGAATATTTTCCGTTGTCCAACCAATCATATCTCATTCTATTAACAGAGTAAGAAAGTTTATGTATGTTGTTTACAAGCATTTTTATCTTCTCATAACAGATCTATTACTGAGTGGTATACAAATAAGATCCTAACAGGTAAAAGCAGGTCTGCCAGCAAGGCATCATCTATCAATTGCAGGCCCTGTATGACATCCATTGTGAAAATCTAGAGATAAACAACAGAAATAAATCATGGATGGAGATAGCTTTAAAGTTACAAAGCAGAAAAACAAAGGACTTTAGATACAAAGGCTCTAATAGACAATTTCCAGCTAAGGAGAAACTTGCCACTGTGAAACACTTACTTTGCAAGTTGAGAGACACCAGAAACTACATTCAATTAACAAAAGAGGTTTGCTTTCTTTTTACTTCAGTTTGGGAAATAACAACAAAGAAACATGATTTTTGTGTAAAAGAGACTCTTCCAACATTATGCTGAGTTCTGTACAGACTACAGCTTTACACAAAAAATAAGTTGCTTAAACAGCTTTTTGACTAAGAGATCTGAAAAATCAACTCCTTTCAGCAATGAACAGCTTTTAGAAAAGCTACCCTGGCTGATAACAAACATCTCCATAAACCGCGAAGCTAATAAAGTCTGGTTTCCCATGAAATCCTGTCTCTCATGAACTCACTGCTGTCCAGTGAGAGGAGTATTCTGACAAACATTCTCCACAGCTAAAACAGCCACATCACCTCCCTCCTGTGCCCATTCTTTCATGCCCAAGAATAGGTTAGTTCATGCTGAAACTTTTCATCTGAGGACAAGGAAATTTTCCCTTCATCTGACCACTTACTTTTAATAAAATTCTAGGGACTATCTTTTTTTGCAACCACTGCCCTGTAGTCAAATTAGAGCACAACTGGCCAACAGACCCCAAGTTCACAGGGAAGAAAAGTGAGGAAGAAAGGGGATGAACAGGCAAAGAGTCTGAAATACAATAGAGTAGAGAGGAAACAGTCTAGGAGGTTCCTGGAGTGTGTGGAAGATAACTTCCTGACACAGCTGGTGAGTGAGCCAGCTAGGGAAGGCATCCCGCTGGACCTGTTGTTCACAGAGGAGGACTTGTGAGTGATGTGATAGTTGGAGGTCAGCTTGGGCATAGTGATCACGAAATGACAGAGTTTTCAATTCTTGGAGAAGTAAGGAGGGGTCAGCAGAGCTGCCACCTTGAACTTCTGGAGGACAAACTTCAGCCTGTTTAGAAGACTGGTTGACAGAGTCCCTTGGGAGGCAGTCCTGAAGGAGTCCAGGAAGGATGGACATTCTTCAAGAAGGAAATCTTAACAGTGCAGGAGCAGGCTGTCCCCGTGTGCTGAAAAGACAAGCCAGTGGGGAAGAAGACTGGCCTGGCTGAATGAACAGGGAGCTTTGGCTGGAACTCAGGAGAAAACAGAGAGTTTATGACTTTTGGAAGAAGGGGCAGGCAACTCAGGAGGACTACAGGGATGTCGTGAGGTTATGCAGGGAGAAAATTAGAAGGGCCAAAGCCCAGCTAGAACTTAATCTGGCTACCACTGTAAAAGACAATAAAAAATATTTCTATAAATACATGAGCAACAGGAGGGCTAAGGAGAATCTCCATCCTTTATTGGATGCAGGGGAAAACATAGTGACATAGGGTGAGGAAAAGGCTGAGGTACTTAATGCCTCCTTTGTCTCAGTCCTTAATAGTAAGACCAGCTGTTCTCAGGGTACCCAGTCACCTGATCTGGAAGACAGGGATGTGGAGCAGAATGAAGTTCCCATAATCCAAGGGGAAATGGTTAGCGACCTGCTGCACCACTTAGACACACACAAGTCGATGGGGCTGGAAGGGATTCACCGAAAGGTACTGAGGGAGCTGGCAGAAGTGCTCACCAAGCCACTTTCCATCATCTATCAGCAGTCCTGGCCAACTGGGGAGGTCCCAGTTGACTGGAAGTTAGCAAATGTGACACCCATCCACAAGAAGGTAGGAAGGAGGATCCAACGAACTACAGGCCTATCAGTCTGACCTCAGTGCTGGGGAAGGTTATGGAGCAGATCATCGTGACTGCCATTACGCAGGACTTACAGGACAATCAGGCGACCAGGCCTAGTCAGCATGGGTTTATGAAAGGCAGGTCCTGCTTGACTAACCTAATCTCCTATGACAAGGTGACCCGCTTAGTGGATGAAGGAAAGGCTGTGCATGTTATCTACCTGGACTTTAGTAAAGCCTTTGACACCATTTTCCACAGCATTCTCCTGGAGAAACTAGTTGCTCATGGCTTGGATGGGTGTACTCTTTCCTGGGTAAAAAAAACTGGCTGGATGGCCAGGCCCAAAAAGTTGTGGTGAATGGAGTTAAATCCAGCTGGTAGCTGGTCACAAGTGGTGTCCCCAGGGCTCAGTATTGGGGGCAGTTCTGTTCAGTATCTTTATCAACAATCTGGACAAGGGGATTGAGTGCACCCTCACTAAGTTTGCAGATGACACCAAGTTGGGTGGGAGTGTTCTGCTTGAGGATAAGAAGGCTCCGCAGAGGGACCTGGATGGGCTGGATCGATGGGCCGAGGCCAGTCGTACGAGGTTCAACAAGGCCAAGTGCCGCGTCCTGCACTTGGGTCACAGCAACCCCATGCAGCGCTGCAGGCTCGGGGAAGAGCGGCTGGAAAGCTGCCCGGCAGAGAAAGACCTGGGGCTGCTGGTCAACAGCCGGCTGGATATGAGCCAGCAGTGTGCCCAGGTGGCCAAGAAGGCCAACGGCATCCTGGCCTGCATCAGAAACAGTGTGGCCAGCAGGAGCAGGGAGGTGACTGTCCCCTGTACTGGGCACTGGTGAGGCCGCACCTCGAGTGCTGTGTTCAGTTTTGGGCCCCTCACTACAGGAAAGACACTGAGGTGCTGGAGCGTGTCCAGAGAAGGGCAACAGAGCTGGTGAAGGGCCTGGAGCACAAGTCTTATGAGGAGCGGCTGAGGGAACTGGGGTTGTTTAGCCGGGAGAAGAGGAGGCTGAGGGGAGACCTTACCGCTCTCTACAACTACCTGAAAGGAGGTTGTAGTGAGGTGGGTGCTGGTCTCTTCTGTCAGGTGGCTGGAGATAGGACAAGAGGAAATGGCCTCAAGTTGCGGCAGGGGAGGTTTAGGCTGGATATCAGGAAAAATTTCTTTACTGAAATGGCTGTCAGGTATTGGAACAGGCTGCCCAGGGAAGTGGTTGAGTCACCATCCCTGGAGATATTTAAAAGACATGTAGATGTGGCAGTTAGGGACATGGTTTAGTGGTAGACTTGGCAGTGTTAGGTTAACAGTGGGACTTGATCTTAAGGGTCTTTTCCAACCTAAATGATTCTATGATATATGCCTGTTGTAGTGGCATAAGACCATTTGTGCAATGAATAGCAATTGGCAGACTTTCTTCAGAAAACAAAAATCGTCAATATTCATTCTCAGGTAACCACCAGCACTGAGTTACGAAGCCATTTTCTCTCTTTTACACACTTTCTCTAGTTCTCTGAATCTTGACTTCCCTACTAGACAGTGGGATGTTCTGAAGAGGAAAAATAGAAAGACTTTCTACTTTCCCTAGCTCACTGTCTGGCAGCTAAGCCTTTTTTCATAGTGGAAAGAACTGGATTTCAATTTCCAAAGGCAGAAGAATCAATCCTTCTCCCTCACAACCTGAACAGCTGGTCTGTACACAAAACTTATGTATAAAAGGAGACACTGCTGTCACCCCACTTGCTTTTGCTCTGCTGTCTGCCATGGATGAATGTTCCGAGGAGACCCAACCTGCTATCATACATAGCATGTATGATATGCTCTACATATGTAGGCATGCTCTACAAATGCCTACTTGGTTGAGACCCTCAGCAGACTTAGAAGGAACAATTCATTTTAGTATATTAACTGGGATTCAACTAACTGCTGTTCAACCTTAGCCTTTAGAAGGCTGCAGTACTTCTGTGCATATTGAAAAGCAAAATTTCTCACACCTGGGAAATTTATGTTAAAACTGGTTGGTCACTAGACAGCAGCTGAGTGGGTCTTTGGATGACCATGTTTCAAAATAGGATGGAATAACATACAACCAGGTCCAAAATGTCATAGCTGATCTGCCCTGAATCTATATTTAATACTACTAAATTCTAGTAACATTCTTCTAACATAGCTTTTTGAGTGTAACTTCCTGGTGTTTTAAAAAAAAGCAAACAGAAAATAAAGAAGTTTTTCATACAGCCTCAAACACCCGAAAAATTATCTATTAACTATTACCCAGTTAATTATCACCCAAGTTAAAATCTTTACATCCATCACATAACTTGTGGCAGCTGATGGAGCAGAATAAAAACAGTAGTAGTTTGACATGCTGTAGGGACCTACTTCGAAGAAGCAACACATTTTGTCAGCGTGTTTCAGATGTACTCAATGGCAGCAGAAACCTACTGAGGCCTCTTAATGGCTAATGCTCTCTTTTCAGCTCCACTGCCCAGTCCTGCTTTGGCTCAGAGCATCCTAACGTAAGCACTGTAAGGAAATATTCCATTAACCCATGAAGCCTATGGTTCAAGTGCGCATATCTGGCTTCTCTACCTAAATGAAGGAAAATTCCTTCACTCATTCTTCACTTTCTGATGACAGAAAGCATGATGAATTACTATTTGGATGTGTGCTGGTTTTGGCTGGGGTAGAGTTAATTTTCTTCACAGTAGCTGGTATGGGTCTATGCTTTGGATTTGTGCTGGAAACAGCATTGATAACACAGGGATGTTTTAAGTTACTGCTGAGCAGTGCTTACACAGCATCAAGGCCTTTTCTCCTTCTCACACCACCCCACCAGCAAGTGGGATGGGGGTGCACAAGAAGTTGGGAGGAGACACAGCTGGAACAGCTGACCCAACTGACCAAAGGGATATTCCAGACCAGATAATGTCATGCTCAGCATATAAAGCCGGGGGAAGAAGGAGGAAGGGAGGGATGTTCGGGAGGTATGGCATTTGTCTTCCCAAGTAACCGCTCCACATGGTGGAGCCCTACTTTCCTGGAGATGGCTGAACACCTGCCTGCCGATGGGAAGTAGTGACTGAATTCCTTGTTTTGCTTTGCTTGCGCATGCGACTTTTGCTTTGCCTATTAAACTGTCTCTATCTCAACCCATGAGTTCTCTCACTTTTACCCTTCTGATTCTCTTCGCCATCCCACTGTGAGGGGAACGAGCGAGCGGCTGTCTGGTGCTTAGTTGCCAGCTGGGGTTAAACCACGACAGGAAGACAGGAGCCAAAAAGGGCTGAAACATTGTCATTGCTTAACAGGATTGGTGCAAGTACCGGCTGATCAGGAGAAAGTTATGATAAGCTCGAATATACACAGCAAAAGTAGTCCTCAGAAAGGCTGATAGGAATAGGGAAAAAATTCATCACTGAACTCACCCTAAAATGTTTTTAAGTTTAAAAGGCATTGATAACACAGTGAAATCTGTCATATTTTCATGGAGCTGAAGACATATGCCCAAATCATTATTTTAGGATGAGGAAAAAAAAAAAAAAAAATTTTTTTCAAACCTCAGTCTTTGAATAGCAATAAGATATTCTGAACGAAACTCATCATGAGTCAGTCACCTAGCATTTTAAGGTGAAAGCGTTAGAAGTTTGAAATATCTATAATTAACTAAAGACAAGGAAACATGAGACAACCTAAGTAAGTTGAGAACATATGGAGAACGTGACCTGAATTTCTTGAACTGGAGAGTATGTCTCCAACACTGTCCTGCAGAATTCCTTAGGCGAGGGTGGAGTAGGAGGACAAAGAGGAAAAAATTGTCAACAAATATAAACACCACCATTTTCTGTCTTTTTCTTCACTAGGACTTATTGTCAAGGCACGTTATTTCATGACAACACCACCAGAAGGAAATATATCCTTAAAATCATCTACATTATTATCTTTATCCACTGCTAAAAAAGAGACTGGTTATAACAACTCAGTTTTCCTTACGTAAAATGTAGCTCTGACCACAGAGGAAAAGAGATAGGGAGAAAGTATTGACTGAAATCACAACTCAGCAGTAACCATAATAATAGAGCATTTGAAATTGTACAGTAATTACCTAGGTTAGTGATAGGATGGGATAGTTTCTTACACAAAGTTCATACCAGTGCTCACATTATGGTAGTTTTTACTGTCGTCTCTACATGAGCTGCAATGGTATCCATTAAAATTGGATACAGTGCTTTCAAAATAGGTTCCACCCATTACAAAGAAAATATGGGCGAAGAAAGGGTATAAAGTTCCCCAAAACTTCCAGAAATGAAGGCCAAAGCTAGGTGGAGGTCACAGGGATGCACTGGTTTTCAAGTTATTGCCCTTTCCCCAGAAAAGCAGCTATCTTAATTCAAGTGACAACGATTTATCCATAAAATAAAAACAAAAGGTTTCGTAACACAAAGACCTCCTCAAACATTATTCATTATATAACGTTCATTCACCCTGAATCCAGGAAAAGCCAGACAACTGCCCTTTCAAAAAGAAAAGAGGTTTTTGACCCCCAAAATCTCAAAAAATCTTGGCAAGACAAAAGATCTATTCACAGCTATACTTTTATCTTTTGAACTTTTTACAACCAATTTACAAGCAGCATAAAAACAGAATTTGAATCCTAAAGTACCAGACGTTATGTAACAGTGGATCATTATTTAAATTACCAGGTTTGTACACTGATAGTTAACTCTGTCTTTTTTCCTAGTCTGATCCTTAGCGAAAATATTCAGCCTTCAGATCAAGACATTGTATGTCATTTACAGAATCACTCAATACTGACTTAGTTAATGACAACTTTGATTAAAAACATAATATACAAGTGCCACTCCCTAAAAAAAATCTTTGTTATTAATTTTTGGTAAGTAATATGAGCAATAAGCTTTAAAACATGCCATGATCCTTAAAAGAAATATAAAAATAAGAAATTCATAAACACTCCAAAATCAAACATCAAAAGCATGTGCTATTTAGTTATCCATGGTAACAAAAGCAAAACTTTCATACCTGCACCTGGAATGATAGCCAACTTCGTTTCAACTAGGCCCATTTTAGCAGAAGAGGCTAAAAAACAGAATGTAAATGAGTTCTTACTATGATCTGTAAGAAAAAACTTTGCAAAGTATGTAATAATGACCTACAAGAGTGTTAGTCTATTACATTTCTTCCATAAAGAACAATAAATCACTTAAAAACCTTTTGTTTATGAAAATCTTTAAATAGATTAAACTGATCTGCCTTCAGTAAAAGATCCAACTACTCCCATCAAGGCAAGCTCTGTACCTTATTAATTTTCACATAGCAAATAAGCAATTACAGTGAGTAACAGAGACTTATTTGCAAAATGTAAAATACTAAAAGAAAAAGACTTATTATTTAACATCTTAAAATGGGGTAGAATTCTGTATCTAATTATTATGAATTCTTTAGCTGACAGAATATTCTCTAAGGGTCAAACAGCTTTACATGCCCTAAGTTAGTTACCCACAACTATTCAGAACCAAGTTTCCATTTACTTTCCAACAAATGGCTTTACAGTTCTGACAGCTGGATAGGTCAGGGTTCTTCTTTTCAAGTGCTGTTGTCACTTTTCTTTTATAACAGCTTAATTGCTTGTGTGATAATACTCTCACTAACAACTTTTGTTTTTCCCTGTAACCTGTTAAGACAAAATCATATCTCCATCTACAATACGTCAAATACAGAAGAGTAGAATACTTTAATCACTAAATAAAATATCAAAACAACTATATAACCCCTCTGGCAATACTGATAAAATGAAGGTCATAACAATAAAATAAAACGTGTAACAAAAACAAGCCAGCTATCAGCAGTTAAGTTGTTTGAAATTAAACATTAGCAAGTACTTAGACAGGTTTCTACTAAATCCCCTTAAAATAATTGGTTATAAATAATGTCAAATACAAAATAAGTTTTATAAGATTGTTGCCAAAACAAGGGATTAGTCAAGCCATCTGCAACACTAATAATCCTATGTTATATAAACAGGATTCAGACCTACCTGCCACTCTTATATCACAGGCTAACGCAAGTTCTAGGCCACCACCTAATGCTGTTCCATCTATTGCAGCAATAGTAGGTACAGGCAGATTAGCTGAAAAAAAAAGTTCCAATTAACACCAGCCTCATAAAGAACAACGGTGAAACACCATCTCCTTACATTTTGTTCAAAGTACAGTCACGCTATAGGAAAAGAGTTTCATAAAACAAGGCAGGATTAAAAACTGATTGCTCAGCAAGACTTTGGAAAAAAATTTGTCCCTCCCTCTAATTGCTCTGTGGCTGAATAGGTTCGCAAGCCTTTTTCTCCAGCTTCTGCTCACTTTTGCCAGAAATCTAACCAGTAAACTCCAAAAATACACATAGCAGAACTAGGCAAACAATAGAACAGGAATACTTAAAAAAGGCACAAACACAAACAGTCCCAGCTGAAATACAGATGTCTTATAATCATCTCTGATCATACCTGGAAGCTCTCTGTGTCTTAATAGTCCCAGACATGGGTGGTATGGCCACCACTACTGCCCGTTTCCTCCTGTAAAGCAGCAGCTAACAGCTCAATGGAATGTGGGAAAGTTGTCAGCCTGATGAACAGATGCACATGCTGCCAGTACAGGACAGGTAGCAGGGCTCCAGAGGCCTGTCATTTATCATCAGTGTTCTGACACGGGGAAGTAATTTAAACATTCAGCTTCAAGTACTGCTCTTCACCTACAACAAGTTTAAGTTCTCATTCTCCCTCTTCACCACGAACTTGAAGAAGTTTGATGAAAAATGTGGTTTTTACTTGAGAAATAAACTTGTGTATTACAGCTTTATCTTTAACGTAACATTTCCCACAAGCTATCAATAATTTTAAACTATACTCAAACAATATTTCAGTAGTACATTTTTGATACTAACATTTCAAAGATAGTCTAAAGCAATTCATTAGCTGAACACTTGGGTGTACATCTTGTTAAAATGTTAAACCAACTCTTGACAGCAATACTTTTTTCTGCAGATCTTAAAAAAATATTTTCTTTGTTTTAATGTTTCAACCATTCAATGACCAGTTCATTCAGTCTTAGTTGGAAATTGAAAAAGAAAAAAACCTGCTGCCAAAATATAAATGAAAATTAGGTGCTCGAGAATGTTCTCTCTTTTTAAAATCTAGAAGGGTAATGTGACCAAGAATGATTAATTTAATGTATTAATTACAAATAATACTTCCTTTCTTTAGTAAACTTGTTAGTTCTAAATTTAGAGGTTGTGCTACCTTGCTTACCTTTTTCCCTTCTGACAGATAGACTTTAGATAACTTCAATTTTAAAAAAAATCAATTAAATGTTAATGTGTATCAGCATGAATACATCTGTGTACAAACAGGTAGTCTCTCACTGGGTAACAAAACAAAATATCAATTAAATGGAAGGCTATTTTTAGCTGCAAATCGACAACTAATGAAAATCCAATTGTCTTTAAGAAAAAAACAAAAATTTACCAATGTTTTTCAAGATTATAACAGATGCTTTAAACCAAAGCCCATTGGCTGCTGGTTTAGATTGTGATTAAAAGTGATTATCTTAATCAATTACAATGTCAAAAGAGACTACTGATTAGTGTCTGCAACATCAAACACTTGCAGTCACTTAAAAGAGCCCAAGGTATCCATTACATTTTTTATCTACAACAGAAGGCATAGGAGACAGAGGAACAGAAGTAAAATCTGCTGTTTCTCTATTTACTTCTTCTTCGTTATATGGGAAGGCAAGAAGAGAAGACAACTCTCACTTCCAGCAGGGCCAGAGTGCTGACTGAAAATCATAACCCTGTGACCATAACTAACGTGCCAAACAGTCTTGCAATCCAAGTTCAAGGCTAATACAGCTAGCATTTCTCTTAAAGTAATCTGCCTTTGCCATAGGTAAATGAAAAATAATTTGCCTGAACATAATGGCATGGTCATTATTAACTGTAGTTTCCAGCAGTTACTGTCTGCATGTATGTTCCTTTTCTCAGAGACTAGCAAACAATGTCTGGAGTACTATTTATATAGCTTTTGCAGTACTCCAAGGCAGATTACTTTCCCTACGATAAGTAACTTCCAGATTTAGCTGTGGTACAATTCAAGTAGACTGTTACACATGGAAATGAAACTTATAGAAAGAATATTATAAAACAGCTTGGTTTCAAGAATTACAGCCAGCATTCCTATCAAGAAATACTAAAATTCATAATTAAAAGGGAGAAAAACCAGTTTGATACCATAAGTTCAAATCATCACTTCCCAAGGATATTAATTTTAAAGGATGACGAGACATGGAAGTTGACAATGAATGAAAAGGCAAAATACAAATTCTTTACAATAGCCCTGTGCATAGCTATCAAAAGAATTGAAGAAATTAATCCTTTTAACATGTTCTTGTGAAGCATCAGAAAAAGCAATACAGAAATCAATTAGCAATTGTTCTGGATTGTAAACTGAGCTTCCAAATTACTAGAACTTAGTACCAAGGGCAAAGCTTCTTGGAATATTCACATTTTGTAGCACAAGAGGCACTTGTTCATGTTTATCTGCATAATTTTAAGACACAACTGCCAAAACTGTTCAGCTCAGAACAAAACCAGAGATGAAGTTTCACAAATCATGCCCTGTAGACTTAACTGAGTTGTATGCCCTCAAATTTTAAGAGCAATAAATTATATAAATAGACAGGTCAACCTCCACAATGATTCTACATGGCAAAGCTCATATTCTGTGAGTGACAGGAAAAAAAACTATTTAAAGCTTTGCCAAGAAGCCCAGTGGTTTTACTCTCTAACATTCCACATTTTTGTCATGCGTTAAGTAACAGGTAGAAATTTCAGGCAATTGTTGTACTACTAATCATTAGTGCTAGATTCTAGATCTTATATGGGTTTATCAATGTGCAATCATGAGCTGCATAGTAAAGTCCACAAAAGGAATTAGAAATGTATAAAAGAAACAAAATAATTAAACTAGATTAGAGTATACAACACACAGACAGGAGCAGACCATGTATATACACAGATTAATGTTGTTAGAAGTAGTTAAAAAAAAGACTAAGTAATAAGCAGTATTAAACTGCAGTCAGAGAATTGCACTGAACTACTGTAGTGCATCTATGTGTGGAATATGAAGGACACTAAATAATAAGCCAGTTCATACAATGAATTCATAAAGGATTACTTCACACATCTGTTGTATTGTAAAACAGGCTGCATATTCTGCAGATAAACTTTCATTCTGCATATAAAAGAAGCGTCCCAAGCAAAAGCCAATACTCGTGTCCTAATATAACATCCATGCTTAATGACATTACAGAAAAGGAAGGTTCTAAGTACAGTAAAGAAGGGCCCATTTCAGTATATATTAGTCCTACATCAGCAATAGATCCAGACATAAGACAAAAACACAAAAAAACATATATTCTATATTTGAGATCACAGGAGTAGAAACAGAGTTTGGACTAGCCAAAGAGAAGGCAAACATGAACAAGCAGATCAAAATAATTTTTATGTATTAACTTACTTAAGGAATAATCTGTTAGGACAGAAGGCAGTACAACCTGTATAAAAGGATGTTTATTGGCTATTCAAGATATGATACAGGTGGAGTGACCAACAGGCAAACTGAAGAAATAAGAACTTAACGGCATGCAAAAAACTTCAATAACAGAAACTAAACATAATAACATGATACAGCTAATTAAGTCCAATAAACCCATAAAAAGCTCAGACAAAAGTTAGAAAATATAATATCCAGCAATATAAAGAAATGAGCCTATTTCCTACTCTGTAGTAACTGTGGATCTTCAGCTCAACTTCAGGAATGCATTCCTGGTAAACATGTATGTTACATGTAGTATTAGATTAGGCTGACAAGCAGCATCTTGTAGTCTCGGGATGCCTCCTTATTTCCTGTGACTCTCCATTACTGAAAGACTTAAAGAGTAAAGCAAGCTAAACTCTCCTAAAATTTTGTCACCAGTACAGAATGTTACAGGAGGAGGACTTTGCATTTAAGCAGATAAAAACACATGTAATGTGTGGGAAGCAATCTCAAAGAATCACAACTGTTTTGAAGCAGGTAATTGTTATTTCATCTTTACATGACTTTCCACATGATGTCCACGGCTGGTGACTAACAGGGGATTTCCTTTCTGCTTAGAGTTGATTATATGATGAATGAAAGACCAGCATATGAATACAGCCACCAGGTCTGGAGGATTCAACCAAGAAATAGTTTCTCAGATGTGTGTCACAAAGCCCACACAGCTGATTCATATATTGTGGACACTGACATTCCCCAAATAGAAAGCAGAAGTTGCCTGGATTCTATTGACCTGAATCATATGTGACTATTTAGTCCTCTGACTAATTTGTTTTAAAAGTTCTTATAAAATTACAGATATGTAAGATAGTATCTGAGAGGAAACTGAATTACACTTAGTATTTTCTTAGCAACTACCAAGCAGCCTTTTCCTATTCTTGCACAGTCTCACTTTCTCACTATTGACAGACAATGAAATGGTCTGATCAACTAGGAAAAACCTACTTTCTCCAAATATTGAGGAAGAGGGAAGGAAGAAGTATGAGGAACAAGTAAATAAATAATAAACCGTAAAAACAAAATGGCAACAATTTATATATGAAAATAGTCTTGCCTTTATGAAACATTACATACAGTAGATTTTACATAATAGGCAATAAGCACATTCTTTAGACAGTGTCCAAGGGCTCAAAGGAAGACCTATCACTATTACCAGTCCCTTAATGAGAGTTCCTGAAACAGGCAGAGAAGAATAATATGGTTATCCAGAATTCCAGACTTTGTGATTTCTGTTCCTGGTCAACCTACATCAACTTGTCCAGATTGATTAACTTAAAATACATGACACACATAAAAAAGAGTTACTGATTTAGAATGTATCAAACCCCAGGAGACCAACCTCTCAAGAGTACTTTGCTTGCTAAGTAAATTTATACCTGTAGTATTTTCTGCTAGCAACTGTACCACGTATTCGTACAAAAAGAAGAAACATTCTCAAGCTAGGCACAAAATTTTGAGATCTAGGCTGTTCACATGCCAATGAGCTTTCTATGAAAACTATACATCTGTAGCTTGAGAGCAGTTTCAAACAATCAACCTGAAGAACACCTGTAGTATTCCTTCCTATAGCTAGGATATATGAGCCTTCATTAAAGAACTGGAAGTCCAGCAGACTTAGAATTCAGTTTCTCTTAAATGTCTGCACTGTGACTGCAGCAACAGTTGCAGTTCATGATTCCCATGAATCAGAAAAGAAAACTCCATGGAAGCCCATTCAATCCCTAAAGATGAACAAGTTATATACTGTCCCTTAGATATAATTAACTTTTATCTTTTAAGTACTCTTTTATAGATTAGGACAAGTATTTTCAATTCAACTAACCACAGCAGTCAGAATTTGGTACTTAGGAACATTCAAACAAAGCCCCACTTTAAAGCGTGCCTTTTCAAGCATTTGATATGAAACACTAAAATGAAAGACCGTCACCTTAACTCCCCTTGCTATTCTTCTGTTGTCCTCCTATACCTGGACAATGTTGAAAAAAGTCTTTATTGTTCATCTTTCTTCTTATTTCAGTGACCTCTGGCAATCAATCTTCAGAAGGAACAGTTATTCAGATGTAAATCAGAATCTAGTCACTACCTTTAGCACCTGCTGAACCAGATTCACAAGCCTGACTTGTCTTTAATTATCAACAGACAGCCAAGGGTCTAGGAAGAATTCTTGTTTCCCAGTACTGACAGAATAGAAAGCCGTGAGAGTACTCCCCTTAAAAACTGTAAGTCTCCAACTAAGGTAGAAGTAGCAAGAGAATTCAAATTTGCATGACAGCTCAACTGAGTTCCCACAGAATGGAGAAATAGATTATCCAAGCTATTTATTCCACACGTGCATTTCTGATTATTTGACAAATACAATTGATTAGTGCACAGTGTACGAGGACAAGCAAATTCAGGGGGCATTTCTAACAGCTCATTTTTTCTTTTGAATAATGGATTTCATAACACATAAAGCAAGGAGGATGAATTGTCTAAAAATATCCTACATACTTTATTACATGGATTACTGGAAGAAAGTATGTTATAAATTGAGGGATATACAAGAAGTTCCACAATTCATTATCTAACCCAAGCAGATTAAGAAAGCATGGCAAATATCTGCCTACATATGCCTGCAGCACATGAGAACCTTTTAAATCACAGAATGGCTGAGGTTGGAAGAGAACTCTGGAGGTCACCTTGTCCAAACCCTCTGTTCACACAGCATCATCTGCAGCAGGCTGCTCAAGCCCAAAACCAGGTGGCTTCTGAAGATCTCCAGGAAGGAGACCTCCTTGGGTAATCTGTGCCAGTGATCAGTCACCCTCACATTAAGTAAATGTTTCCTGATGTTCAGGAAGAACCTCCCATGTTCCAGTTTGTTCCCATTGCCTCTGGTCCTGTCACTGGACACCACTGGAGATAGCCTAGCTTCATCTTAACACCCTCCCCTTTAGGTATCTATATATATTGACGAGATCACCTCCTGAGCCTTCTCTTTCCCAAGCTGAACAGTCCGAGCTTGCACAACCTTTCCTCATAGGAGAGATACTCCAGTCCATTCATCATCTTGATGGCCCTTCACTGGACTCTTTTCAGTAGTTCCATCTCTCTCTTGGACTGGGGAGCCCAGAACTGGGCACAGTACTCCAGCAGTGGCCTCACCAGTGCTGAGGAGAAGAGAAGGATCACCTCCCTACTGACAACACTCCTCCTAATGCAGACCAGGATACCATTAGCCGCCTTTGCCACAAGGGCACAGTGCTGTCTCATGTTCATCTTGGTGTCCACCAGGACCTGCAGGGCGTTTTCTGCAAAGATACTTTCAGATCATTAGCCCCCAGCATGTTCTGGCACATGGGATTGCTTCTCACCAGGTGCAGAACTTTGCACTTTCCGTTGTTGAACTTAATGAGGTTCCTGTAAGACTGTTTCTCCAGCTTGCTGAGATCCCTCTGAATGATGGCACAACCGTCTGATGCATCAGCCACTCCTTCTGTGTTTATATCATCAGCAAACTAAACTCTGTCCCATCATCCAGATCATCAATAATGTTGAACAGGACCGAACCCAGTATTGGCCCCTGGGGTACACACCCACTAGCTAGGGGCCTCCAAGTAGACTTCATGCTGCTGATGACCAGCCTCTGGACGCATCCATTCAGCCAATTTTCAATCCACCTCACTGTTTGCTCGTCCAGTCCACACTCATCAGTTACTCTATGAGAATTGTACAGATTAGGTAGACAATATCCACTACTCTTCCCTCATCTACCAAACTAGTCATTTCATCATAGGCTATAAGGCTGGTCATCATAGGCTATAAGGCTGGTCAAGCATGATTTCGCTTTTGTGAATCCATGCTGACTACACCTGATGATGTTCTTGTCCTTCATGTGCCCAGAAATAGTTTCCAGGATTAGCCGTACCAGCACCTTTCCAAGGACAAATTTTAATTTAAAGGTAAGAAAGCTCCCTCTCTGCTTCTTAGTACATTTATTTAAAAGTAGTAACAATAACTAATAGAGTGGTCACATGCCCCCAAAATGTCTAAACACAACTAAAGACATATTTGTAGAAGCCATAATTGATGGGTCAGCCATTAGCAAGAACAAAGAAACAGAAGTCACATCATAGAATGAAAATGTCAAATAAAGAATTATAAATTTGGGGTTTATTATTACAAAACAATGTACTTATTTACATTCTGTTTATCTTCAGTGAATATTTCAACTAACAATAGCTTAAAACCACATAATACTGCAAGTCTGTGGGCTGATTCCTACACCAACCATGTTGAAAGAAAGGTTCAAGATCTGTTACTTTACAAAGTTTCTTTACTAACCCAAAATCTGCAAGTTTTCCGGTTACAAGTTACAAAAGAGTTTTCAAAAGGCCACAGATGTAAATAGGAATTTTGAATCAGCATTAGTAATTATTGAAAACTACATGCTGGCTTGCTATAATAACTGGGAATAGATTTTTAATTTTGTTTTAAAATAATTAAGTTTGTACCTAAACATTCATACCTTGTAACTCAGAATAGACTTCTCTTCCACCTGCTCACTATCCAGACTTTTGATCTGTCTTGGTGATGTTGCTCTTGAGCGTAAAATTAAGATTTTTCCCTTCAAAAAAATAAAAGTGCATAAACTATGCACCTTGAGTGGCAAGTAGAGGTAGTCCATTGGCAATTACGATAACTGAAATATTCTTTACATTAGGAACATAATTTAATCATAAATTATGATTAAATCACATTTAATGATTCATTTTATGATTAAATCACACTTAATCATAAAATTACACTTTCACATAACTTATGTCATAGGAAATCAGAAAAATAATTGCAATGCAATACTATATCTTGATTTCATCTTTTGGGATCTTTTCCTGATAACATTAAGATGGCATACAACCTTTGCACTTAAGAGAGCAACGTTAATTAATTGTGTTTCAGGCATTTACCTTGCCTTGTAAAATCTGTTATCAAGTCAATGACTACAACAGTTTGCTTGCATTTTCAATTGCAAGCACTGCCAACAAAAAAGGCCCTTCTATGGGGAAAAAAGCTAACAGAAAACCAATACTTCAACAAGCACTTTCATCCATTCTATAACACTATGAAAACTAACCAATGTAAGTAGCAACATACGAAACTGGCTAAGAGACACTGTCAGATCTTCCTACATAAACTTGAAGGCAAAGAAGATTTGTCAAGCCATTTTTGTGCAAGGCAAATAATTAAATGCTACAAAGCTTTACCTGTCATAATTGCAAAGAGAATGAAAAAGTGGTTACTCAAAGTAACTTAATATATTTACATATGTTTTAACAATATCTCCATCTGCAAAAACATGACCACACTTTTAAGTCTGAACAGTCTACATATGCATTTGGATACACACAATTCTCTTCATACATTTGCTAGTTATAACTGTGAAAGACCTTTAGCTACCCTCTAATTCCTGTGCTTCAGATAAGAAGCTTAACAGACTGCTACTGTTGATAGATTTATTTGAACATTATTATCTTTGCTTTAATACCTTCAAAGTTCAGGCAGACAATTGGTAGCAATAAAGAGCTGCATAAAAAAATTATTTTTCAGTACTTTGAAAGAAATTTTGCTTTTTAATGAAAATGGTTACTGCACATTGCTTACAGCTGATTATTAAGCAAAAGATATTAGTCAAGTTTATCTTCCCTTTATTATGACAGTAGCTAAAGGGTTTTCTTAAAGCATCTTCCTCAATCCCATTAATTTCCTGGTTTCCTCCAGTGATCACTCACTCTTATAAATGACCTAGAAAAAATATTTTCAAATTGACAAAAAAATACTTAATATAGGAATATTATGTACTTAATTTTAAAATTTTCTATTTGGTACTTTATTATTGACAGGTAATAGGGACAGTGTGTTTTATATTCTTGATAACAGAAGCAAAAGCTGAGAAACTTATGGGAATGAAAGAGGTGCTTCAATCAAACCCTTTAACTACAGTCTTCTGCAGCCAACTCTCCACGATTCTCTTTTTGTACTATATAAAGTAGTTTGGATATTTCATTCATCTTCAGTGATACACTTCAGTTTGATAAACAGATTCCTCAGTTTCTTTGTATTTACTAATGTTTCTTCTTGTAGAAGACTACTTCTGCCCTCAGTAAAACAATGAAGAAAAGCTTTGGATTGAAGAAAAATGAAAACTATTTCTTGTATTTCTTATCCTTACTAAGTACATTTAACAGCTTATTACTCAAATAGCGTAGCACATATTCAAGCACTGCATTTACAAAACAAAAGAACAATGCCAAGGATAAATTATTTCAGTTACATTTTTACAATCTACTTCTATGTAAGTTTTTTTCTTTCATAGAGAGCACACAAAATAAAATTCAAACAACAGCACAACTATAATTTCTAATAGTTAAGAGAATCCAATGGGACAAGTTTTTCATTTTTTTAGTTGTCTACTTGTTTGATTTACGGTATGAAGATAACACATACTCTAGTACCAGTAGCATTCTTGTTTGACACAATACAAAGAAAATCCCACAGACTGTGATCATTTTAGGTGAACATTTCTATAATTTTTTTCCTGTATCTATTTTCAACAGTATTGCATAAACATACACTCCTCAGTCTAGTGCTAAAATATCTTTAATTCTAAATTAGCTCAATGTATTAAGTAATAGTTTCAGGCAGCTCATTCACTGAACACTATGGAGGAAGCACTCCCTAATGTTTCACAGTAAGCATAAATTTTTTTTTTTCATAAATTACCTTGGTAATATCATCAAAGCACCACATAACTAGGTAAAAGCCATGTTCAGTACACGACTTGAACGTGCTATTCTGAAGTCAAAGCCTAATGCTGGGCCCAAGCAACGAGCTTAGGATTTCTTCAATAGAAGAGCAACATAATACTTTCGGTACCATGCCAGGAGTCGCTGCCCTTTGAATACCAATTGGTTCTAGGAACAGAGCCAAAGACTGAGACAGGCAAAGCAAAAGAGCTAACAAACTATTCCTTCTAATTCAGGGATTGAAACATGCAATTTCAAACCTGAAGAGGGCAAGGAAAGGGTAGAGTTTCCCAACGCATCAAACATACACAATGTGGCTCCCTAGAGAGGGAACAGAAGCCTTGGACAGCAAGTCATACTGGAGGCCTGTTTTAACAGTCAATGTGCAAACTGACTATGTTGGTCTCAATAAACCTCTTGAGCAAGTAGCACCGTTCTTTTGGTACAGTTCCTTTTTGTGGGAGGAAAATTAGAGCCATGTCCAGAGCACAGTCTCTTTTCCTCATAGAACAGCATTTGGAATTACTACCAGAAGGAAAACTAAACTGCATCTCAGGGTATGTTAATTTTTGTCAAGGCTGTACAGCAATGCCAGGGATGAAAGCAATGGATTGGCAATGCAAAGCCACCTCCTTCCTTAATCTTGAGATCTATAAGGAAGGACAATCAGCTCATCCTAACATTCAGGTCCTCATTTCTGCATCTTTTTTTTATAACAGTTTTTAGAAAGTTATTAATATTATAGGGGAAAGAGTGTATTACCAATTGTGGAAGCAATGCTGTCATATAAATAGCTAATAAACATCTTGGTAGAGAAGTTTAATGTTGTATTCATTGCCTCTATAATGGTAAAGAGTTTAGCATTGTGTTTTTTAATTAATAACAAACCAATGCAATTTGACAAAGCCCGTAATTTTAGCTCTGCAAGGACAGTACTGTCTATTTAGGAAACAGACAATACTTAGTCAAAGGGTATCTGAAATTAATTCAATGTTAAGAGAAGCAGTAAATCTACTACTGGAAAACAACCAAGAGCTCGGCAACGCGATCAGAATGCTAGCAGTCTTGAACTGTATTAGCTATGCTCTACACTTAACTGAACAGGCAACATAACACAGCAATACAAATACTGTGCCAAAATCTCCCTTTCACAGTGTCAGCAATGCAGGGAGACCATGATGCCTAAGGATGGCTGCTAAGCGTGGCACTGCTAGCTGTAAATAATGTCCTTTTTCAAATTTGATAGCTACCTGTGGTATTTCATTCAGCTTCCCAGTGAATGCTTTTTCAAGTTATAGCCTATATCTGCTCTTCCCTAAGAGAGAAACCCACAGTTCTTCTCACTGGATTTCCAAATTGGAGCACTCCACCTTTGCTGCCCAGATTTACCTCCAGCAAACACAGGTGGCTTTGGTTAATGTTAAAAGAGCAGTCACTTCTCAGAGCAGCAATGAGGTCTGGAGTGTTCGTTACTAAACCAGGATTTTTAATGTTAACCAAAGCTCCACAGAAGCCCCAGAAACTCAAATAGTAAAATAGAGCACTGCACCGACCTCATCAATGATCATTCTTGCCTATTTTTGCGACTTTACAATGGAAAGGTGGGGTGGCAGTTAGCAGACCAGAAATCAAGTGAAACGTATATAATCCTGATCCCATTCTTGGAACCCCTGAGATCAAGTTTTGACAGCTTGCATCCAAAAACAAGCATATAATGTGGCACAGTGTAAGAATTTCCAAGGATGCCCGATCTTCAATAGTCAAAAAAGGAACTTTTTGGACAAGACACTGTTCTCCTGAAAGATGAACAAGAGCACTCTTTTAGGTAAATTAAAAGTTTGGAGATGACCGAGAGAACCCAGAATGACAGCAAATTGCCAAGGAGGACAAAAAATAAATCTGTAAATATAGAGTTGTATCTGCTTTGAATAAAATAAAAAGCAAACAATAAAAAAACAAATGCAAGTAAACTGACCACAAGGTGCTTTCATTCAGGATGATCTCATTCAGATTGGACTATGTCAAAATAATCACATCTGTGAAAATTATGTCTAAACAAAGCTACTAAATATCACTACTTACTAAAGTTGTATCACAACTTACGCATCAAAACAAATCAGAAGTCTTAAAGCACTATAAGGTTTGTTAGAATGGAACATGTCCAATAGAAAACAAGTAAAATTAGTTGTTTTACTAAAAACTTCTTAGCTCAGTTCAGATCTAGGTTCCATCAGGCCACGAGTAAGGTGTTTTGCCTCCAAATGTGACATAAAAATCAAGCCTGACCACACTTTAATTTTAAAAAGTAACCAAGAAAGTCAGTCTCCAATTATTTTTTTTTCCCATTTGTGGGACTTAGGTACTTAGGCCTATGTTCTTTGGAAGAGCTTTGCTAACCAATGGTGTTTCTCACTTAGAGGAGGTTGGGGCCAAACGTCACTCCAAGTAATTACAAGTATTTGCCAAGTTCAAATTCCTTCTGCAGCTTCACTTTTTCTTTCTGTTAAACAAGGTGTTTTTCTGGAGGAGTGGTTATTGCATTCAGCTCCATACATAGCCTCAGTTTGTTTTGCAGCTGAAATCCCAATAGATAACATATATACAATGGTAATATCACAGCCCAGGCCCCACAGCCAGTATAAAGAACAACATGGACTTAATGGGAGTCATACCATAAAATATATGCTGAAGATCTGACCCGCAATGATGGCTTTCTTTTTTTTAACCCAAAGCATCAAAAACAAGGTTTCCGGGAGTCAGTAACATTTGATTTCATTTAGTCAGGTCTGTTCTGTTGTGCATGGTTGCAAGAGATCTATTAATGCTCTTCTCTCCTAGTGTTTTGAGGGTAAAGCCGGCCTTACATCAGTAACAAAGAGCCTCAAGGCAGAATATAGTAATGGACAAGTAGTCTTATAATTCCTACTTAAAAAAAAACCCAACAAAAAACCCAAACCAACCCCCACAATTCTGGTATAATTTTAGCAAAAGCAACCACTGCTAAAAATAGAGGCTGTTTTGATTCCCCCTCCCCCCCAACTTAAAGGTCTAAGCACTGGAACTAACAGCTCAGTACAATTTTTTCAGCTCTTTTTTTAAGTGCTTATTTTTATACCAAGTAATATTTACTGCAGTCTTAATACTTCAGCCAAATTTAGCAAGAAGTTATAAATTAATCCCATAAAAACAAGTGCAGTATGCTTTTAATTTCCAGAAAATTCTCTTCTGTAGCTATATTCCAAAATGATACTACAGCTTTTTACAAAACCACTAGCATAAGGATTTTAAATATAATGAAATTGACAGGAACTAAGGAAAGTCAAAGCACGCAAATTCTAAAAAGCCAGGTTTATCCAGTTGTTCAAGACATAATTAACCTTTTGTGTACTTTGTCTACAAAGATAACTTAATGGTCTTCTTTCTGAAAATATTGTTAAAAGAAGCATCTCCTTACTAGGTCACACATCTGAACACAAACGCAATTATCAAAACATGACCTATTTCTGAAAAGCAAAGAGTAGAACACATTTTAAATGAGATTACAGCATTAAACCTGGATAGAAAAAGAACAAAGTGGGAAATTGGAAATATTGTGCCCTGGCTATATAGCATTCTGCAGTGGCAAATAATAATTTGAAAATTGTTTCCCCTCTTTAACCATCTCACAACATTCTGGTTGTTGCTGGGCAGGAAATATATCATTATGATTTTCAATATAGAGATTCACTGCAGTAGTCAAATGCAAATATGTCCCACTAGTTCTACAAAAATTACGTTCTGTAATGCCAGATCACTTCTTCAGAAGAAAAAACAGAAAAACTGAGAACCTCTGACTTGCTACAAAATTAATGTTTACTTCCATTCGTAAGGGCATCACATAACATAATGCCTTGTGCACCCATCTGATCTAATCTCATTTATAAAATCCACTTGTATATATTCTCTACCAGTTCCTGATGTAGGGAACCACATTTTAAATTGCTCTGCAAAGACCCTTCAGAAAAATGTTAGATCCATCCTATAAATAGATCTACTGTTGGCATACTGTGTTCAAAAACAACGCCTCAAATATGTACATAGTGGGAATACATCATGTGACTGAAAAATAAAAGCTACTTCATAATATGCATGTCCAAACATACACGATATGAAAATTGACCAGTAACATTAGAAGTGTTAGCTTAGTATTATTCTCCAATCCTGTAAAAAAGCCTTTAAAAAAATGAACTGGGAGATGGCCAAATATCATGTCACCATTAAAGAACCTTCTAGTGACTGTTTTGTTTAGCATTTTAAAGCACAAATGGCAAAATGAGGGGAGGGAAGGAGTAAAGAGTGAGGGGAGAAGGGGGAAAAAGAGGGGAAGAAGAAGGAGGGCAGAGAGACACTCAGAAAAGTTTTGTTAAAATATCAGGCAAGGGCTATGTTCAAATTCTTTCTCTTTTCCAACCTGCAGCATGTCTAATTGCTGTTACTACATGCCCTCACAAACCTTCCTATCTAGGTACTTCAGTGACCTAGAGTCTCAAACATTAATTCCACTTACTCACATCTCATGCTTCTTTCTTGAGAAAGAGACTAGAGATCAATGAATGAAAGCACTCATACTGGTTTCCTAAACTTCAACTAATTCACTGTTAGCATAATGATCCACTGTAAACCTTTTAGATAACACTGAAAATTTGCTTACATGTTCAGTAGTTAAAGACTTTCACAGGAACCTTAATGAAGACAATAAAAATTTTTTCTTAAAGTCTTTTCAACTCTGAAGCAAAACAAAGCATCAGATCACTGTGTGTGTTTTCCACGCATTCAGTGCAGAATGCCGAATCCAAATACTTCTTTAGTCTTTAGGAATTTTCTCACTTAAAAATTTAATCAAATTAAAAAAAAAGTATTTCCTGATCACAGGAAGATCTTAAAACCAGACACACCTATTTAAACGTTGATAGCAGCTCAGAAAGTATTTCCAGTAACTTCAGTCCAAGAAAGTCTGAAAAATTATTACTTACAACTAAGGAAGCCGCCCAAAAATCTTACGAAGTAACTAAATGGAACAACTTGTTGCCTTTTGCTCAGCATTCCAATAAAAGGACAAATGCCACCATGAAATACAGTATCAGCTCCAGGAAATTAATGATCTATTCACTTCTAGATATTTTACTGATTTTATTTATTTAAAGAGCCTTAAGAACCTGCTTCACTTCAAAGACATTAATTCAAGGACACAAGTATCTCCATGAAGTACCTAATCAAAGACTCATTCTTCAGTAGTCTGTCATTTACCTGCAAAAACTTACTGGTTTCCACTAATAACATTCTGCCAAACCAAGATCTGACCCAATGTTATTAAGGATGTACATCTAAAAACATTCTCTGAGAAGCAATTTATTCCTCAGAGTTTTGTGCCAAAATTTCAAGTAACATGTTGCATATATAAATCAAATGTATAAAATTGCTTCAAATTTGGTACACTTGACTTCTCTTTTTGACAAAGCGTATCAGCAATGCCCTGTTGAAAAACACTTATATTAAAACTGATCAGCTGAGATGCAGAAACATAATGATTTGATGGTGAATTCATAATGCAAAATTTACAGAGAAATTACTACCCTTAAAAACTGGCACAATTCAATTAAAATCCCAAACTATTAACAGGTTTTACTACACCAAAAGAAGTGCATATTAAACAAAATTTTAGATGGTCTTAGTAGCTAACTTTCTACCAACAGCTAACATTTAACATGTTTCTAAAATGTATTAAAGACTGTATTAATTATACCAACCACAAGAATTCAATAGTAAAAATTAAATTCGAAAGTACTTGGATGTCACTGAACAATCCATCCTTTATGAAAACAGCAGGGCAAATCACCTCTATTTCAGCTGAGATTTAGCTTTTTCTAGCATTCTAAAAAAATGTCCAATTCAATTAGGAACATTTTAAAAGAAGTAAGGCACTGCGATTCGTATTTAACAATATAAATAGTTGTGGATATTCTACTACCTGTCAAGAATTAACCATGCACATTTATGTCATTCCTCTGATCTAACTCTTCTCAGGTTACAGTTAAAATAACATTGTTCAAGGGAGAGGTTACATACCCATTTCATTTATAGTTGCTCTTGCTTTTGAGACAAAAGAACTAACTTCGCTTGAGTGCATTTTTGCTCTTTCTTTAAGGTCAGCACCTGTAAGTGACATTTCACATACATGTTAGCAAGCCGTATACAGAACTGTAAATACATTGTCAAAAGTAAAATATTCCTGTATTCCAAAAAAAATTTAAGTCTACTTTGAGACAAGGGCAGTTCAAATTGGTGCCATTCATTTCCCACAGATTTCAAGGAAAACATGGACTGTTTATCAAGGAAAAACAGAAACAAAACTAAAAAAACCCAAAACAACAACAACAAAAAAATCAAATTAACCACCACCAGTTTTCCACTAAGTATATTCTTCCCAGTGACATTTCTTCTTCCCATATTATTTATGAACAACAGTATTTATGCTAATATTTCACCTGACATACACTTTTATTTTCCCAACTGTGTCACAAAGTCTGATAAATATGTGTTTTTCATATTGTGCTCTTCTTATTCTTTTATTTGTAGATCATAAAATACCTAGGGTGCATGTGTTTACATTAACAGACTAGATTTATGTAAATAAAAAATTCTAGAGTGGGCCTAGTACCATTTTTCAACTCACTTTACTGAAATGTATTTTTGAATGTGAAATACCGCATTTGTTGTTCTTCCTCAAAAAGCTAAAATTTTAATTTTTTAATCTATTTCTTCATGTTTAAAAAGCACACTGGAACTAGAGCTGGTTACAAAAATGTGTTTTTAAAAACTCACCGATATGCAAACCCAACAGTTTCTCTCATGAATGTGTAAAGAAAAAGAAACAGACAGTAATAATAGCTAAATACAGAGTAAGACAGGAAGTCCATCTTTCTTATAGAAGAAGAATTACATGAAAAAGACAAAACCTGCATATACACATTTATTCTCCAAAGAAGTGCAACATTCCCACTGCAACTTAGTGCGTATTTTTTCTATTTGGTACAAATAAAGCTATTAAGTTAGTGTCTTGGCGTATGCCTGAAAAGGCTAAACAAGGCATATAACCGAAGCAAAAAAGAGTGTTACGTTTCTCTACCCTAAGAATCAAAATACTATCCATTCAGGAAAATGCATCAGACTCAGATGAAGTTAAGATTGTATCTTTGAATTTTAAATTAAGCAGTCATAGGCTCCCCTTTTTACCTTTCTGCACTTAACTCATGCTAGACCCTCTTGACCCTCTTCATCAAACACAGTTTTAGATACACTTTTGTTGGCAGCATTAGCTGAAATTCACAACTCTAGTCTAGCTCCGTGAAAATCAGCATCTCAATCTGACATTTTCTGATAGACATCCAGCTACTGTTTTAAGGTAACATGCCTAAGAAAGCAGCTCTGTATCTCCCCTTCTACTTCCATCATAGCAAAGCTCCTCATTTCACTAAGACTTTTGCTCTCCTTCTACGCATGTCAATATAAAAACAATGAAGCATCAGTCCTGACTGCGTTTGCATGTTTCCCGCTAAATAATGTCAAGTTTAATTTACACTATCAGACACCTTGCCAAAAGCTTCCAAACAACCTTCTAGGATATGCCCCAACTGAAGACAGTGTGACAGACCAGCTGAGCAGCAGGATAAAACAGGAATTACTGTGGTCAAGTCTACGCTGCAGCAAAATTGCAGTTGCTACTTTAGTAATTCATAATCAATGCACATAGAAATCTTGCCAGGAACCTGAAAAGCAAACAAAATTTCCATCCATAAATCTGGATAGAACTCTAAATCATATAAAACTGCAAGCAACTTTCACAAATGCATTGATGTATAGGGTTCTGTAGCTAAAAGAAGCTTTTTAAAACTTCATGACAAAACCTGCTTTAAAAGTTGTATCAGCAAGTGTGCAAATGAAAAAATATCACTCCTCTGATATCAGTTAATGTCTGGGTCTAGCTTCTACAACTCTGTCCAGACCACTGCCTATATAAGAACAAGAAACTGCGTGCTTTATGAACAAGAAAACTGCATGGCTGTGCAATCTCACTCAAACCTTCCACACACTGAAATCCTGCTCACTGGGCGTACCCTTGAAAAGTATAAAAAAGAAAACTTCAAAAGAGAGGCACTGAACCTAAAAAATACCTCTAGTATTACTGTTAAGAAAACAGTTGGACTCAACTCCAAAAAACCCAAGCCTTCTAAAACAAAAATATACAAACTGCAGACTTCTTCCTTCATTTAGAATATAAGTTTCCTTGAAGATTTTTACAGAAATCTATTAAATTTTCAACAAAAATTTTTGTAAGAATGGATTAAAAGGTAGCTGAAAATTTAATCATTTTGAGTACTGTAAAAAAATTTCTAGTACAATAGCTTATCTTAGCACCCTAACCAACTTCTGTAATCTTACATTTCCCTTTTTTAGTATTTCTCTCTCATAACTGTCAAGGAAATGGAAAAAGTTCTTTTCCTAACCCTTTCCTATTTTAGCCCTCCAAAGCATAATAATAGTAACTGAAGCTTTTTCAGAGAGAAGACTTTTAGGCAGAAACCATTCGCTGCACTCCAACAGAACACCCGCCTTGGCATCCTCTGGTTCACAAGAGATGGAACTGCCACTGACTTAATACTTCTGTTCCTGTTACAAGATTCAAACACTGATCAAAGAATTCTTGAAGAATTCCTTGACCCATATAGCAGAGAACTAGTCACATGTTTCTTCGAAATCTCTTCTCAAGTCAGAAGTAGGAAAGGACAAGTTTCTGAAGACAGCCATGAAGGAGAATGCAGGTTCAACCAGAGACTTCTGCTCTCTCAGCTACTGAAATCAAAGATCCCTCCTCTCACTCCAAGTTTCCTACTTTAAAGTATCTGAAAATAGTATTTGCTCAACTGCTGAGAGCAAAAAAGTAGCTAAGCTCTTCAAACCACAAAAACTCTCACAAAATGAACCTCTGCAACTTTCCCATGGGCCACAGCTGAAATCTGTGGCCGTGTTTGGCATATCTGCTTCCCCACATCCACTCACAACAGACTCCAGGGGCTGTACTGTGGGTCCGTGACTCCACACCACACTGAACACTGGGATCTCTAAGTCCTTCTACCCGAAGATGTAAGAAAGGGGGAACCTGAGCTACCAGTGAGCAGAGGCAAACTAACCGTTGCAGATTTGATTGTACACTGTAATTACGTCCCCACATCCATCCGGTTAGTGCTGAAGCATGAATCACTGTTTTCTCCATATTACGCTTTCTGGCATCTCAATGCTTTGTCCCGCTAATTGAATCTCATCTACTCCAAAATGCAGCAAAAGCCCGTCAAAACCAACTGTGGTTCTAGGACTCATGCTCCCCAATTCTCACCTCTCTGCTCCCAACACTTTAAGAACTCCTTTTAAAGACTACGGAGTGCCGTTTTCAAATTACTAGCTGTTAGTACAGGACAAAAGAGAAGTGCAACCGTGAAAGACTACACTGACAGTGCAATCAGCCACTTCCTCCAACAGCTACATTAGGATTAAGACAGGTACTCTCCACTTGTGAATAAACTCTTCTTGAATCAACTTAATTCACAGAAGCATCACTTCCAAATTTATGAAGCAAACTGGTAGGAGAGAACTTCCCTGAAGACTTCCAATGAAGTCCTGTTGGCAAAATATCAGTACAAACAGCAGTCTTTTGGAGATCTGCTGAGCAGCAAGTACATAAACTGGTACACGCAGATCAACCCTTGAAACTACTGTGAAGAAGATGCATGCTGGTTTAAACACTACCTACACTTCTACTGAGGTTTGCCAACCCAAAAGAAAATCCGTTTACTTTTCATCCATCACTTTCTTATTTCCCCCCTCCAATACTGGAAGAACATCGAAAGGTTAGTTATTTTTTACCTTACTTCTGTAAGTATAAAAACCCTGATGTACTCAATTAACTCTCTTTGCATGTTTTTAAACATTTGGCTACTCAATGACTGTTGTATACTGTCAGTCCAGGGAGTTTTTGCAGCGTGTGCCTGACTTGCATTTCACAATGATGCCAGAGAAAATGTTTATTTGAGAAAGCCAAGGGCAGTCCAGCAAGATAGGCATATTCCTATTATTCACCAGAATTTTTTTCCACCTACATGTCTATATGACAAGGATGGCTATTTAACTTAGAGAACACACCAAAAGAAACCAAGTTTTACAGTGATTACTCTGAATCCATGCCTCTTGCCGTATTTGGATATTTTCACACACTTTCTAAACAGAATTTATATACTGTTGAAAAGCTAAGTGTTGTGTTTGAAAAATCTGCTCCAACATCTTTGTATAAGCCTCACTTTCCAAATACAATAAATGCCTAGAAATTTTCTTGTACAGTACTATTCTATACTATGATTTAACACATACTTCCAAAGTACACCACAAAAGCTGTAAACTAACAAGCCATAAAATTTAATGGTTTATACATCATGCTTAAAATTCTAACTTTATGCAATAAGTATTTTTATTAAAAAATAAGTCTTTTAGAAATCTGGCACACCAAAATTAAACAGTGAAGTTATTCTAACAAGTATCAAAAGATGCCCAAAGTGCCTTTTCTCTGAGAAGAGGAAAGGAAGTGACACATGCACAGGCATTTGACGTAGAGTAAAATATTAAATTCTTACCACAGCAATGTTATTTTGAGCTTGCCCTTTGATCTTGCTAAACACAGATCAACCAATTCTGTCAGCATACCAAAATTTCAATAAGGAAGTGACATCCAAGAATATCAGAAGATACTCTTTTGCATACTCTGTCCAATTCCCCTGTACCTTGTTGGCAAGAACTAGGAACATTGAAAACTGCAAAGCACAGAGGCATCACCTTAATAATCCAATGAAACAGGTTAAGGAATTTATGAAGGAAACTTACAATGCTTTCAACTGGGAGTACAAAACACGTACTACCTCACCAATTAAAAGGTTAAGAACTGCTATGTGCCCACAGCTTATTCCCACACAAAGTAATTAAGCAGACTGTGAATTAATATCCCTCCTTCTCCACACAGAAAAATAGACACTTAAGATACTGAACTAAAATATTGAGGCAAATGGCCAACTTTGACATATATTATAGATTAACTTATAACTACTACAAAAAAACCCACCCATTAGGGCACATATAAATATCTTTCTTCAAAGGCAGAAGCGCACATCTCCTAGAGGAGCCATTGCAAGAAATCCAAGTTTAGCTGAAATCATTAGCAGAACCTCAATCAACTTTTATGAGGTTAGGAATACCCCAAAAGGGAGCTGTATGTACATATTTGAGGACAACATTATAGCCAACTTAAGTTCAAACTCAAAGATTTACCAACAATTTTTTCTCCAAATTTCCAATAATTTCAGAAATAAAGCTTTTACATCCTGAAATCTATTCAGGACAACTTACTTCCCAATTTTGAACAGAAACTGCAATACCTCATGAACAAATAAATGTATTTAGTGATAGTGTCAAGTCTATGATGAGCAAAACTGTTTAAATAGAATTAGTGTTATATATATATATACACCACAGTAATAAGTTACAAATATTATTCTGCCAATAGATATACACTTCAAGCTAATATCCTTAAAAATCCTTTAAAAAAAACATAAAAGCATAATTTAAATTTGATAATAATGTCACCATGTAGATTAATGATTTTTATTTTGCTTTCAACTACCATTTTTCTGTGTGTAAAGCCATACACTTGACAAATCACAGTACAAAAAAAAGTCAACCACTACTGAAATTTCTTGCCTGTGTGAAAGAAAAAACGTTTCATGTTTTGCAGACAAAATATGCATGCATTTCAGTAAGAGTTCCATTGCACCTCTCAGCCCAGCCAGACCCAGGATACCCGGATCATCAATCTCTAACCATTAGAGCTACTACTGATTGTAGTCTTGAACAAAAATGAGTCCAGTCTGATCAATTAAGAACAGACAGAATGCTTCATAAACATTAACTATTCTGGACCATCTTTCAAAAAGTAACAAGAAAGATTATCACCTATTTGGTAGAATAATAGAAAAGTCTAGACTGGAAGAAATCTCTGGAGATCACCTGGTACAACCTTCTGTCAAATGCAGAGCCCTAGATTAGCTCTTCCAAGGTTCTTTCAAGTCTTTAATGCTGCTGGCAAGGGAGATTCCACCACTTCTCTAGGAAAATCATTCCTATGTTTAATTCTTAATCAATCTTCTCACAATGAAGAATTTATTTTATCTGGATAGAATTCTCCTAAAGCAACTTGTGCCCACTGCCTCTTCTTCTATCACTGTATACATCCTTGCAAATAAGAGTACTTTTCTCCATATCTACCGGGCACAGGAAGACCAGTTAGCTCTCCCACCTCAGCAATCTCCAACTCTCTAATCACCTTCTGCTGGCCTACTAAGTGCTGAGTAGATCAAGCACATGCCTCGATATGCTGATGGTTCTCTTCCTGATGCAGTCCAGGACACTGTCTGCCTTCTTTACTGCCATGGTACACTGCTAGCTCATGTTAAGCTTGCTGTCCCCCAGAAGCCCCAGGTCCTTTGCAGCCAGTCAGTCCCCAGCCTGTTCTGCCACTTAAGATTTTTCCGTTCCAGGTGCAGGACTTCATATTTATCTCTGTTAAACCTCATGCAATTCTTGTTGGCCCAATTTCCCAGACTGTCAAGGTCTCTCTGAATGGTGGCTCCTCCTTCCCATACACCTGCCTCTCCTTCCACTTTCAAGTCATCTGCAAACTCAGTGAGGGTTCAATCCTATCCTTAGAATATTTACAAAGATACTGAATAGTACTACCAGACCCAGTATCAACCCTCAAGGACCTCCAGTTGTGACCAGCTGACAGTTTGAATTTAAGTCATTAACACTACAGCATCCTTTGATCTTGGTACACGAGCCACTTTTTACGGTCTGTATGTCCAAACTGTATCTTACCAACTACAGGGGTGTTAGGGCAGAACATGTCAAATGACTTGTTAAAGTAAAGATAGTTAGCATCCATAACTCTTCTCTGATCCACTGAGCATGTGATTTCATCACAGAAGGCAATCAGGTTAGTCAAGCTCAATTTACCTTTGGTAAATTTGAGTTGGGTTTTCCCAGCCGCTTTCTTGTCTTTCATGTGCCTGGAAACAACTTCCACAAACACTTGTTCCATAATTTCCCCAGAGGCTGAAGTGATACTGCCTGGTCTGTAGTTTCCCAAATTTTAATTTTTGCGGAGTGGTGTGATATTTGCCCTTTTCCAGTCTCTTAGGTCTTCAAAGACCTTTCAAATATGATATATGGTGGCTCTCCAGTGCACCAACTCGGATACACCTGAACAGGATCCAATGGGATGCATGTGTCCAACTGGTACAGATGAACCTTAAGTCAGTCCTCCTCTACTGTCAGTGGTTTAGGGTTTACTTTGTTGTTGCTTCTTGGCACAGAGACTTGGGAGCTGACCTTTCCCATGCAGACCAAGGCAAAGACAAAACGGAGTACTTCTGCCTTTCCTGTGTCATTCATAACTAAGCTGCCAGTGGACCTACATTTGGCTTGAACTTCTGCTTTGTACTAACATACCTACAGAAGTTTTCCTTGTTAGTCTTGACACCTTTTGCTAGTTTGAGCTCCAGCTGAGCTTCTTCCATCCTAAACGTATCTTGGCATACCTGAGCAGTATTTCTGCATTACTGTTTGCTAGTCTGTCCCATTTTCCAAGGGTAAGATGAATAAATACCTCCTCCAAAAATACACAATGGATATCTGAGAGATTAAAGGACAGGAAGAAAGCTCTTTTTCAAATTTTTTTAAGAATAAAAAGGAATATTCAATCTAAATGTTTAAAAGCTACAGAACACACCAAATAAACTTATAATGTACTGAATATGTTCCAGTGTATTCCTAAATATTTTCAAGATTTTATATTCGAATTGATTCTATCAATACTAAGAACTCAGTTACTAATTCAGACATTAAGAAATGAAACAATTTCATCAAGAATCACGGTTTTTAGTTGTGAGGTATGAGAGATCTGAAAGTTCAGGATAAAGAGTAAGGGAAAAAAATATTACTGATATACCTACTAAACAAAGAACTGCTAGCAATTTGCTTCTGAGGATCAGCTTCTTTTATAAGTACTACTTAAAAGAAAGATCTTACTCAGAAAGCAGTACAACTTACTCTCTGCTTTTCCTGTTCTCTGAGATTTCATATTTTAAACTTTAAATCAAACATGTGCATGTAAGAGGTAAAATTTAAATTAAAAGATCATTTCCTCAAAGATTAATCTCTAAGATAACAATGTATTGTTGGCAAAATATGGCTTTATATAACCCTTTTTTTGTTGTTTTCTTATTTCTTAGGGAGAGATAAAAATCCACGACTCACATTAACTTTGCCTGTGCTGTAAAGTACCTCAGAACTTTTCAATGAGGAAGGAATCCCATGACATTTAGACTCAGTCTCCACACAGTTTCATCCATAACATCTCTTACATAAATTTTTCCTTGATACTGATTTTTTAATTTGAAATTGAACAGACATTATCACCACTTTTACATGGCAAGTACAATTTGGATCTCTACATTTGAGTGCATTTCATACTGGGATTTAAAAAAGAACAATAACAAAAAAACAACCCCAAAAAACCCGCACTTTAGCGATTTAAACAAATTAGGTAGGAAACAAAAACCACAACTGTAAAGAAGTCAGTAACATATCATAAAATATTAAGCAAGTGCCAAAAATCTTCTCATATAAAATGGAATGGAGAACTCCACAAGTTATATGTAAGTATTCATAACTCAATTTTTCAGATGCACAAAATTTTTAGAAAGTCAGCACACTATAAAGATCCAGAATGATTTGAAATGAATATAAATAAGCATACATATGCTCATGATCATTAGGAAGAAATTTCAGTATGCAATGTATAAGGAACCAAAAAAGTAAAACCAGTACATTACCATGGGACCCAGCCTTAAGAGTGAATTAATATACTTACAAGCTGGCTCTGAAGCTCCAAAGAGCTATAAACAAACATCCACTGGCTAGAAACACAGACCTTGGCCCTATGCCTATCTAATTGGGTTGTCTCTCCGTCTTTGGTACTGTTACACAAATATATTAAGAAAGTTATGATACATTTTTCATAATTGCCTGTTAAATAACATTTCATCTAAGAAACTAGTTCACAACATATGGTTATCACAGGGTTTTTAAAGGAGCTGACTTCATAATTCACCTTTCATAACTTGAGAGTAACCACCTACTTTCTCTAGTAATCATTTGCTTTATTGACAGCAACCATGAATCCTATTGCACACTGGTATAGACACAAATTTTTGCAGACACTACCTGAACTGAGTACAAAGAAAAATGCATTTACATGTAACTTTGATAAAAAGCAAGGTGTATTCTAAATTTCAAAAAAAAATGAGAATGATGCTGGCTGAAGGCATTTTAGTCAAGGGAAAAACAGTTTGGCATGAAGGATGCTATGTAAGTTTCCTACATAAGTAATTTAAATGAATAAAATTATTAATTTTTATGCAAGACTTTATATACCTGAAGTTCTGTAAATGTGGTTATATGATTTTTAAGTCAAAACTGATATTGATAGTCTTCCATACAAGATTTGCTGTCATAATTTATTAATATGACTTGGATACCTGCACTTTTTGCACATATCCCCTCTGTGTCACAGAAAGCTCCTGAGAATCATCAAACTGTGAAGAACAAAGAAAATGTCTGCAATTCCTGTATATTTGAGCCTGTGGCAGAATGCCAGTCCTAAGCATTCCCTCCGGTAAGATGGCAGTCTTGTAGCTCCACTACAATAGGTTATCTCATATCTTGCAATAATTTACACTCAGATCAGCATATTTAAAGCACTAGCTGCTAAATCAGATGCCATGAGTGGGATATTTCAGAAGGTACAACTTTGGGTTTTTTTTTTACTTTTGTTTTCCTTTTAACTTTTGAATCCTAAGTCTTTCTTAATGGCCAAGGTGTTAATTCAGACAGGTTTCCTCCTCAAATCCAGGAATCCTGAATATAAACGATCCTAACTTTATATACAAAACTTCTACAATCCCTTTTCAATGCCTATGCAAATTCAGACCTGATATAGATTAAAGTCACATGGCTCTTTTTCCATCCTGTCTGTCCAGCTCTAAATTTAGAAGCACACAACAGTATTCCTCCTGTTAACCTTTCCTGCCACAAAAAAGGCAGCTTACACCTCACATGCCCTTCCTGAATTCATCTTCGCTTGCACAAGGGGAAAAAAAGAATCATTATAAGGATCCTAATCTCACCTCTTAAAATCAAAGCCAATTTTTTCCCAAACACCAACCAGTTTTTTTTGTGACACTTCCATCATCTAACAACTACCTCAGTCACTCCTTAGTCCCTAGTAGCCTCTTACGGAGCCAAAACATTGTGGAACTATCAGAACAGGGCTTCTTGCAGTTTCTTCCCTGGCACATGAAAGAGACCACTACTGGTAGAAAGGTATGAGAACAGGATAGTTACCTGTTTCCAAACAGTAAGTTAAGACAATATTAACTTTGATTCTGTGCTATGCCTCACTTCTAGTGACCTCTGTCAGGCCAACTATCAGGACTAGCAGAAGACAGGCATGGAGGCTGCATCATCCTTGACTCTCAGATAGATACAGAATCAGTGGAGAAGATCCAGGAGGAGAAGACAGTGGTGGCAGCAGTGAAGTTCACCTAGTAAGTGGCTAGGAACCACAAATACAGACCGCTAGAGCAATCAAATCATGACAAACCTGTTTGTCCCAATCTCCAAATAATCCCTCATACAACAGCTCAGCTACTTAAACACCGTAAGAGCATGAGTTTACACCGCACATCAGAGTAATGATAATTATCAGTATTTAATAAAAAGCAATGTATGTTGCAATTAGTATTCAATACAGAGCTTTTTTTTTTTTTTTCTAAAAAGAAAAAAAAAAAAGGCAAAGCTACTTCCTATGCCACTTGTATTTCTATGTTATTTCCACAATAAGCATTACAGAAGTACTTCTTTAATCCAGTCATTCTGGTAGTCTGAACACCCAACTTCCTCAAATCACTTTTCATTTTCAAATTCAACCTTCACTAAGAGAACCTCTACATCATGCCTATAACATGATGTGCACTTACTTTCTGGTAATGAAACATAACTGAATTCTTATACGGAACAACATAGTTCAAATTAGACAACCATAAAAGCTGCATTTTTTACCCTACTATTTAGCTCCAAACTAATAGTGGAATCATTAATTGTGATTTCCATTTATTCTACACCTTCCATAAGAAAATCCTCTGAAAAGATCAGCACCAGAGTTCTTGGTTTTTAAACAAAGAACTAAAAGTAATTTACTCAATAGAATAAAAATGTATGGATATTTTAACACTACTACTACTGAAAAAAAGATCATTAATGTAGCACCGCATCTGATTTATATCAATTGCTATAGCTATGCAGGGAGTTTCCTAGTATCTAACCCCTATAATGACAAGTGACACACAGCTTTCTACCTTCTAATTAATAACCAGGCATTCCTAAAATTTGCTAGTGGTGAGATTCTTCATCTTTCTTCTTTAACCTTAAATGAATAGTGATATTCAGACTGAACATTCTTAGTAAATAGTACTAAGCCTTTCAACTCAAAGAAGTATGAACACATCTAAAATTTTGAGCAACCTGCTGTTTGTTCCACTTCAATTTCTAGTAAATTAAGTAATCAGAAATAAGACATTTTTCATTGCACTACTGCAGATGACTGACTCAAATCTTTTGCATATACCATATATCTGACCACTGCACGTATGTTTTTTAAATGTTAAAAGGAATTGATACTGCTGGGTTTACCTATTTTGATTAGCAATAATTACAAAAATAGTTAACTAACAGCACACCCAGTTTTATGAGCTGTAAATACAAAAGGAGGAAGTGTGTTATGTGGTAAAAAAGAGAAAGTCAGAATCTCTTCTAAAGAAGTCCTGAAGTCAGTATTCAGCTATAAATCCTATTAAAGAAAGGAGGAGTTCTTCCTGAGAAAAACCACAGTTTGAACTGTTGTATCACCTGAATGTAGATAAAGGCATGGGTGAAAGCCTTTTTCATCTTCTTCGTTACCCTCCATCCCATCCCTTGATTTGAAAAGCATCACCCAGTAAATCTTTAGCTGCCCTTTTTTTTTTTTTTTTTTTTTTTTTTTTTTAAATTCCCCCTCTCAATGATCAGTATGAGTCATATTGGTCTATTAGCCAGAAACTTCCAGCAGGTCAAGATTCAGCGACACTGGATTCTGTGTAGCTATACAGCAAGTGATACTTGCAGTGGAAGATTTAAAGAAGCAGGTAAATAATGCATGTAGCATATGAAAGTAAACACACCTTGTGAAGAATATCCGTAACAATAATCATGACTTGTTGCTTCCCAATTACAAGACGATCATTCTCTGCATACAGCAGACCACAAACAAACTTGAGGAAAGATTTGAAGGAATAGCCTTAGAAAGATTAGATGAGGTGACTACTGAGACTACTGAGTTTGACTGGGAAGCTTTTCAAGCTACAGCAGGTAAGAAGAACAAGGACTTTTGTGGGAAAACTCAGAAGAAGAGCCTTCAAGGTTAAATATATGGAGTTCAGCTTTGGCCACTTTAAGTCTATTCAGAAAGCTTAAATATTGAACTAAAAAAAAAAAAAGGCATTAAAATGTCTGGCATTCCTGCACAAACATCTCTGGCTCATATTAATGCTGGGCCAGCACTCAAGGCCAAAGTCTTGCCATTCCACACAGTCCTGTGTGAAAGTAAGGACTAGTAAGCATTTGAGCCATGAGCAGGAACATCTCTTAATTATGCTTTGTTCACACAAAAGTCAGACAAGAAAACAGCAGCTGCGATTCTATTTCTCATAAGCGCCAAGTTAAGCAGCTCACAAGCAGTACTTCCCCTTATTCCCAGTGTCCCCAAACGCTTCAAACTGACTCAGAAAAATAAATGAAAATGCTTGCAAATAGCAAAATTTCCCATCCACTGAATATATTTTCAGCACCAATGTTGCAAACTCAATTTTATTTTCTAAGGACTTGTTATTTTAAAATACTTCAGAGATATTTGATCTCTTCTATTTTTAAAAGACCATACAATAGACTTGTCAGCAAATTACTTCAGAGAAATAAAGTAAAGGAAAGGAGATCCAACACTAGAATATTACCTGCCATCTGGAGGGGCTTAACAATTTATACAGATTGGTGGTATTTGAGCCCAGAGCTCAATCACTTAAAAACCATGTCCATCCACATGCAGTCATTAAGTTCCAGCTGGTGACAGGAACTCCACAAAGAAATGTTAAAATAACGAAGAGAGAATATTTTGGACCTAAATTTCTTATATCCTACAAAACCCTGCTCCTTCACTATTAACATAAACTACTGACGTTGAGCCGGAATATACTGAGGGACATTGTAGACACCTATGTATCTGCACCTTTTTATCATTAAATAGCTTTTGGGGGACTGTTTTTTGTCTAAAATAGGCAGGATCCGACTAAGAGGCACAGCATTTTTTTTACTTTTCTTTTAAATTTCTTTTGGTGTAAGACAATAAAAGAGTTGCCTGATCTGTATAAACAGAAACACACGTATATTTCTATTTATTAAAACATACCTATGGGATCAGCACTTAAATAGGAAAGAAGCAAAAATTTTACAAGGAGAAAGTTATCTAAACAGAAATTTCAGAATTTCTTCATTTTCATATTACCTGTATTACTTTTACAAAGAAAAACATTTTGAAAGGTATAAAACAAATGTCCACTGACTGCATATAAAAAAACTAAATTACATACAAGATTCATACCATTTTCACTATGGCCAGGTCTCCACCTTTTCCTATGTCACTACATGAACATATTGTAACTGTGAATATATAAGCAACTCTATGCTACATTTATATGGATTCAGTTATTTTGGTCTCCTCTAAGCTTTCAAGAGCTGCACATTCAAGCTAAATGCGGCAAAAAAATATCTTTTACTGCAGTAAACCTACAACAAAGGTGCCTTTAAAGGAAACCAGTGTAAGTGGCAGGCAAAGACAAGAGAAGGGAAAGTAAAAATTTTTAATTATTGGAAGTTTTTCTTCATATTTGTGGCAATTAGCACACATATGTATAGTTGCATTGTGTGTTATTCTATGCCATTTATAGAAGGAAGCAGATACGAAACTAACTGCTGTAAATTGTCTTAAGATGAAAATGCCAGATTCAGATATGTCTAAATACCTCTGCTACATGATCATTTTATTCTTTTCAAAAGCAAATGGAAAATAATTCTTTACCATGCAATAACTATTTTTGCCATGTGTTGCGTACATGTATTCTATTTCCAGCACACATTACCACCAAGCACATGAGATCAGATTATTTTTGCCAGCAGGTTTTCTCAGCTAAGGATATAAATGGCAAAGCAAGCTCAGTTCCCTCACCAGTAAAGCAGCCAGGTGCCACAGGCACTTAGTCCACCAGGGTAAAGGCTTAGTTAGCTCATACAGTGCACTGTGACAACCTACATCAGAGAACTGCAAAGAAAACCAGCAGCCTTTCTTCACAAATCAAGATGTCAAATACCCACAGACATGACATGAGTATTTCAAATGGAGGTGACTACTCAATTTGACTTAATAATTATGGAACAGATCTGGATCTTAGACACCACAGTGGAAAATCAAAAGTTCACAGGTACGTAATAGAAGTTAAAAATAATTAAGTTCCTCATCTAAGCACAAACGCATTTATCAGTGGTGTCCTGGGTAGCAGAGGCCTACCCAAAGTTATCCTTATCAATTTAGTATTAACAGGGCTAATCAATGTGTATCTTTCTGTTGAAGTGATCTTTATCTGGTTTTAGCCACTTCAAAACCACACAGTTTTTAACCATTTTATATGGAGCAGAGACAAGTGAGCATAACTTCTGACAACAAATGGATCCATATGCTCTCCCTGAAACTGCACCAAGAGCGCTAGCCAACATCTGAAACTAAGCCTGCAGCCTTTGAGAAGATGTAGAAGAGTCTATGACAGACATGGAATTTACACATAATAAAGATTTGATTGCTTTCTTCTAACCAGGATTTGAAGATGATGAAAAGAGTGAGCAATACATGAACTAAAATAGCCACCTTCCATCATAATAATGTTAAAATGGGTCTAGTATCATGTTGGAGTCAACCAAATTGCTCAACACCCCAACTGACCTCTTATCATCACCAAACCATGAACAACTTTATATTACTAGAAGACAGGATTCTGTCTAATAAAGTCCTCTGTGTTTTCTGTTCAATAAATAAAATTCCATTTCAAAATATGCAACACTGTCTTGGGAATCTAAAATGTATTTATTAGAGAGATATACAAGCAGCTTGGAAAGATAGATAAAGTTCCTGAATTGTCTTAATGCAGGTTAGGATACTAACCCAGCTTTCAAGAGATCTTAAAAAAATAAATTAAATGTCTTCACTCTTACATACAGAGAACTTTTTCTCCATCCCAACATTTGAAATGAAAGACTTAATGCAAAAGCACATTGATGCAGGCCAACAAAGAAAGACAGCCAATGAACATTTTGTAATTTATGAATATATCTCAAACTGCTAATCTAATACCTGATACTCTTAAGGTGCTGCAATTCCAGACTCTAGTAAAAAACTGCAACTGTCCACAGGTAAAGCAGTGAGAATAAGAAACCCCAGAAGTCATCTCTCAAAGTTTGCACAAACTGCCAACCATGAAGGCCTAGAATTACAGAAAGAATCTTTTTCTAAAACCTGTGTTTCTACCTGAAGAGTGCTAAAGATACTTCTGGATTAAAAATAGCTAAAGAGCACCTGCCTTAATACTGAGTTCTTAGTTAGAGTTCACCACTGCACTCTGAAAATAGAATGGGAAAAAAGAATAACCCTCTAGGGCTGCAACACCTGTTGGAACAGGCTTAAAGTGACTTCAAGCATCCCACTAGCAAAGTTAAAAAGGAGTATGGTAACATTATAGTTATGTTGGTATTCATTACCATACAGGACATTTTTGGAGCTACCCCAGCTAACGGCTCAAGATTTCATTGCTGTTGTCATGCAAAACTGTAGTTTTGTACTGGGTTTGACTCTGGCTGGCAGGTAAGCGTCCACCCAGTTGCTTGCTCACTCCCACCAGCAGGATGGGAAAGAGAAATGGAATGGCAAAAGCAAGGGGGGTGCAGGGGGAAACACCTCGTGGGTTGAGATAAAGGCAGTTTAATAAGTACAGGGGAAAAAAAGAAGAAAACAAATGATGCAAAAGCAATCAACCACCACAGGCAGACGAAAGCCTCACCAGTCCTGAGCAAGGTCTGCCTTGGAAAAACAACTCCCCAGTTTTACTGCTGAGTACGACGTCATATGTTATGGAATATTCCCTTGCTCAATTCAAGCCAGCCTTGCCAGCTGTGTCCCCTCCCAGCCTCATGCCCAGCCTCAGCTGACTCCTTGGCAGAGTGAGAAGCAGAGGGGGCCCTGATGCTGTGCAAGTACTGTTCAGTGACAGTGACTGGTGTCTTATCAACACTGTTTTGGTCACCAATCGAAACAGAGCACCATAAGGGCTGCTACAAAGAAAATTAACTCCATCCCAGCCATGCTCTGTACAAGCTTTTAAGATAAGACCACTAGTAGTCAAAGCATTTGTTAGCACACAGCCGCTAACACCCGTTTCACCACACGTGAAACAACTCCAATACTTCAAAACACCTACAGAGAGCTACCTACAGAAAGCTGGTACATACATAGATATCAGAGGACCCACCTGAACTGCCCTGGGACTTCAAAGAACCTAAAGATACCATCAAAGGCTGCATAGATATTACTGTAGCTTTAGATATTAAATCAACAGTTATCTAGCTCTAATACACCTGCAGGAACCTACACAGCCTATAGCTTGCTTAGAGATGAAAAATTATGCCATATTAAGGATTTTCCTGGACAGGAGAATCTCAAGCATACCAAGACAGCTTTGCTCACTTCCATGGAAACAAAGACTGTTCAGATACAGCATCCTCTCCTCTAGTCTACCCTACCAAATCAAACACTTCAGCAGCACTGAATCTTGCAGTCCTCAGACTTTGATACACACAGATAGACACCACAGCTGGTCTGGTGATGGTTGTGCAGGTTTCCAGTTAAGCCTTCTTTACTACAGTCAAGTTCATCTGTGCATCTCTACTTTACACATGTAGGTCAATATAAAAATTTCTTACATGGTATCATGTACACCAGTAGTCATCTAATTACAACCTTACATGGCAGAGGATAGAAAATGAAAAAAAAAAAAGGTGTGATGCATTTAAGTTAGTAGCTGTACACAAAGTTCAACAACTCCTAAGCAGTCCTAACCAGTGACACAAGGACTATATTCCAAAAGTCAAATCTAACTGTTACAAGCATATGAAATGCAGGAAGTCATCTACACATATAAGCTAGAGAAAGTGGGTTTGTATAAACCTGATAGAAATATTACAGACCACATTTTTAACACTAAAATTAAAAGCATTGCAGTTGCAGTAGATACAAAATATAGCTATCAAAGATGTATTTCCAATCCATACATGCTCCAATAAGCCAGTTACATCACCAAAGACATCTGTGGAGCAAACCTTAGAGAAGCATATTAAAAAAAGATGACAAATACAGAGCAAAACTATTTCTGATTATTCTCTAAACACCGAAATAAAAATTTAGGTAGATTTTATATCCAGAAAGCAGAGTGTCTTTACAAAAGGAACTGGGAAAACAAATTACCCAACTACCTAAGGACATCTACTACAGAACATAGTTGTCCCAGTATAAAATGTTCTGCAGCTGTCTGGTGCCTTTTCCATTTTAATTTAGTCTATTCTGGTAAAATCCACTCCAGAAAAGACTTCACTATCTGAAAATGCATTACAGCACTTTAAGTAAGGTCTGCATGCACATTGCACTATTCTAGGTACTCAAGTGAGGTGCCTTTCACTGCTTCATAATCATCTTGACAAGATGTCACTTTCATTTAAATTCTGGGACACACCTGAAGATACTTCTACACAGGTCCTGCTTGTGTCAAGTTTGCACACCAATTCACTACACATTTCTACTCAGAAGACTTCTGTATCATTTCTGTAACCATCCAAAAGATCTTGAGCATTGTGTCAGTTTCAAGCATCTCAAAAAAACTGCAGAAGTTCTCCAACTGTTCAGGATCCTATTTAATTTGCTTATTTAGAAGCTTTATAGATATATTTATTCTCATTAATGAAATGACATTCAGTCATTTCATTATAAAAGTCGTAGCTCTAAAGTTAGGCTCAAACTCTCTATCTTCCATTAAAAAAGGCAAGCTGCACTTCCAAAATTTTCACTCAACTTAGTCTAAACTAGATGTAGGAAAGGAACTCATAACGGTCAAACGTATCCTTCAGATGTTTGTCACTGTAAGTTTTCTGTACAGCTACTTAAAAGAGGATACCCTGGAGAACAACTCTGACTGCCATACACTGAATCCAAACAAACAAATTTCAATTTTCACCAGTATATTTATGTTTTGTGACTGCTTCTCCAAAACATAATAACAAATTATTTTGTACCTAATATTTCAATTTAATGATTTTAGGCATTGAATTTGATCAGTTTTTCCCATGCTTTTACGATAATCTTTTTTAAGGGCTTTAGGAAAATCATTCCTGTTTTCTGTTACCCTCCTCTGGTTAAACTAAAGAGCTAACCAAATGCCACTCTCTCAGAAATACATCTTCTACCTAGAATTTAATATTTTTAGGTGGTTTTCACTGAAAAAAACTATTTCCATGAAATATCACATTCATTGTGTGCATTTGTTCTAATGGATTAAAAGCCTAAGACAATTCAGTAAACTATGTAAACAGAATAATTTTTTTTATCAGCAACTAAAACTTACCACAACCTCACTATTTTCTCCAATAGCCAAAGATACGCTTTAATTCTGCTTTTATACTTTCCAGCACACATAAGGCAGCTGAATGACACCAAGTACAGTATAGCCCTCTGTTGCTCAAAACTAGTTCTAAAGACAAATATCCATCATATAAAATAACCCCACATTTCAAATAACTGAAGTAGGTGTTGGTTTATAGTTCCATGTGATTGTATTACAGAGTCCAGCCTCGGGTAAGTCTTACACTAGTAAAGCACTAGCTTGATCATTCCTATTAAGTCACTGTCCACAAAATGTTGATTCTGCTTGGCATGAAAACCAATTCAGACCAATTTGGGTTTTTTAGGTAAACCTTAAGTAAAAGCATGGATCTCAAGTCCAAGATGGCTTCAATTCTAATGGAGAAGGAAAAAGAACAATGCTATATTATTCAGATAAATGAACATTTTACATTTCCATTTTTTAATCAGATATCACTAGCTACACAAGAAAAGGAATGGTCAGATGTTCTGTTTCATCAGCTTGAAAAGGCAAATACCAAAATTACGGCAATCAAGGAAAAATACTGCTAGAAAGATGGCTCTCTAGCTGGCTTTCATAATTTTATCTTTCACTAATGGCCTGATCTTAAATTTGTTCAGCTTTGTGCTCACAAATCACAGTGAGCTACAGTCTACAGCTCATTCAAGACCAAAAATGGAAGAAAAATTGCATGGAAATATCCACGACTAGCATCCCAGCTCAATACAACCAATTACCAGAAACTTAAAAAAAAAGTTTTATGCTGTGGTGGTATTAGCTATGAATAAAGTTGTCTCTACTTCCACTAGAGCCTATGAAAAAGCTTGATACAGGAGAAAAGTAGACTGTGGTGGTATTAGCTATGAATAAAGTTGTCTCTACTTCCACTAGAGCCTATGAAAAAGCTTGATACAGGAGAAAAGTAGACTGTGGTTGAAAGTACTTTCAATTCAAATAGTCTTTAATCAGCAGAAGAATGGAGTCTCTCAGACAGAAATAGAATGTTTTTATAAATTGCTCCTGGCACTAAAGGAGTAACTAAGCTAAAGTTGTCATTAAAGGACTTAAAAAGTAGAGGAGAGGGACACACAGTACTTCATAGACAAGTGGTTACAGCACACAATGTAGGAAGAGAGAGACCTGTAAACAGATGTCCTGGACAAGCCTGATGAAAAGAATCTTGCATCTCAAGTAAGGGATGGAAGAAACAGATTTAGTCTCTTCTGTCGCAGTTAATCCACTTTAGCTTCTGTACAGTACTAATTACACAGTACTGGTCACTACTCACTCAACCAGAGACAAAAATTCCTGACTACTTTTATTTGGCCCAGTTTTTACGCAAGCATCTCTGAGAGTTTATATGACCAGTCCATTCTCAATTTCATAGCTCCTCAAGAATAAAGGTCTTGGTTGCCTCAGTCTTATTTTGGAAAATCCATAATAACTGGATGTGGTGGGTTAACTTTGGCTGGCTGCCAGGTGCCCACCAAGCCACTCCCTCACTTCCCCTCCTCAGTAAGATCAGGGAGAAAATACAATGAAAAGCTTGTGGGTCGAGATAAGGACAGGGAGATCACTCACTAGTTACCATCATGGGCAAACCAGATTCGACTTAGGAAAGATACTTAATTTATTGCCAATTTATTATAGAGTTGGGTAGCGGGAAACAAAAACAAAACTAAAAACATCTATTCCCACCCTTCCTTCTTCTCAGGCTTAGCTTCACTACTAACTCTTCTACCTCTTTCCTGGCTGCTGAGCAGCGCAGAGGGGATGGGGAATGGGGGTTGCAGTAAGACCATAGCACTTCTTCCCTGCCATTCCTTCCTCCTCACACTTTTCCCCTGCTCCAGCACAGGGTACCTCCCACAGGATAGAGTACTTCACGAACTGCTCTAACATGGGTCCTTCCCACGGGCCACAGCTCTTCAAGAACTGCTTCAGCATGGGTCCTTTCCACGGGGTACATTCTTCAGAAACAGACTTCTCCAGCGTGGGTCCTCCATGGGCCACACCTGCCAGAAAATCTGCTCCTGCATAGGCTACTATCCACAGGCCACAGCTCTTGCCAGGAACCTGCTCCTGAAAGGGCTCTTCATGGCTGCAGCTTCATTCATGACATGTCCACCTGCTCCAGCATGGGATTCTCCACAAGCTGCAGTATGGATATCTGCTCCAAAGTGGTCCTCCATGAGCTGCAGGGGGACAACCTGCTTCACCATGGTCTTCTCCTTGGGCTGCAAGGGAATCTCTGCTCTGGTGCCTGGAGCACCTCCTCCCCTTCCTTTTTACTGACCTTGGTGTCTGCAGGGCTGTTTCTCTCATGTTTTTTCTCACTCCTCTCTCACAGCTGCTGCACATGGTTTTTTACCATTTTTTAAATAAGTTATCACATAAATGCCACCAGCATCGCTGACGGGCACAGCTTTGAGCAGCCATGGGTCCATCCTGGAGCTGGCTGGAGCTTGCTGTGTCCTAGTCTCTTCTCACAAAGGCTACCCCCCTGCCACCGAAACCTTGCTATGTAAACCCAATACACTGGTTTAAAAACTCTATTCCCAGCTACAGAATAACTTTAAGAAAGCTGAGTGTATGAAAAAAAAAAAACACCCTTTCCTATAATTTCAAGGCAGGCATTGTCATCACCAATGAGAAGGCAGACAAGTAATTCTTAGCTGAAAGTTTCATAGCTGATTAGAGCTGATTTAAAGACTGCACTGCTGTTGACAGTCCCACCCAACTTCCTACCCCATTCCTTGTGCTTGCCTCCTCAACAGGAATGGATCACTTTTTTGGCGATAAAGAAAACAAGCATGGTTATATTCTCATATTCGTATTGGAAAAGTTCCTGGTAAGCTCCCATTTGTATTTTTTCTGCAGCTAACAGATATACGTATATTTATGTGGTTTTGCAGCATAAACCGATCATGCAGCTACTTACTGTGCCACCGTGTGCTGCATTATCTACAAGCAATTTTTATTTGCTAATTTCCCAGTACCTTGTTCTACAATTAGCCGCAAAGTTAAGGTAAACATGGGAAGAATAACATGTATCAAATAGCATGCTGAACTCATCTGAACGACATTCCAATACTAGAATCATGTAAGTGATCAATTAGGAACACAGCAGCTCTGCCATACTTAAGGCCAAGAAAAACTTTTGTTTAAGATGAACGTTTCTAGCTCTCAAAACTCCACAGTCATTCCAGTTTCTTCTGAAATTCAGTATGCCTCCTCAGGGTAGAAGGCAGAGGAGCACCTCGAGCTATCTGACTGAGGTACTTCCAAAAGAAAGACATTTAAACCAGTTTTTCTTATTGGGATTTTTTCCTGAATAGACTAGGGCATCAAACCACAATCCGAACTACACTCTTTATTGGCTCGGTTGTTCAATATGTGCTCTAAAAAATCATGACAGCTATTAGTTCTTTCAGAAGAACAACATCAGAAACAAAATTAGGAAGTAAAACAACCGATGTCAGACAAATGCAAGCTGCAGACTCCAAACTCAACAAATTACTATGCACACATTCACAAGACATAGCTGTCACACTCCTGACCAACCTGCCGAATTTCACATAACTCATGTTGCTCTAGGGAAAATGCAACTGTCGTTGAGCCTAGTATTCTACAAGCAGCTAGCATCAGTTTGAATCTGAACCTTGGTGAAAGTCTGGAATGAAAAAAAGAGGAAAGAACCTAGCTACAGTCTGAAGGCATTTATTTTGGGGAATGAAATGTATGTACAGCAACAAAACTATTCAGAAGACACTAAAATATTTTCATGTGTGATCTGAATCCTCAGAAGGGAACAGTGGAGTAATGTATGAACTCTTTTCTCAGTTCCTGTGCAGAAACTGGGATCTGAAGGACCAAAATATGCTCTCGGAAAATATACCCCCTCCTTACTTGCTTAACAGAGAATGGGGGGAAAAAAAGAGACTACACCCACAGTAATACTTCCCTACTACTCTTCCTAGTTCTACAAAAATAAGAGTAGGTCAAGTATTTGAGAGCTATTATGAAACTCCTCTCCTCCTCCACATCAAAACCTCATAAGCGAAGAAGGCTTCAAGGATCTGCTCTACCAGGCTTGTCTACTTCATAAACTTCTGCCAGAAAAACTACACCAGCTGGAAATGGCAGCCAGGAACCATACACCATACAGCCAATTCAGCTGTGCTGGAAACAAAATTCTGATGTAGACAAGTTATGCCAACAGGAAAAGCATTTGTGTTGGCTTTACTCACACCACAGACCCAAACGATGAATTTTTGCTGGCAGAAAGATTACTTCTGCTTTTCCAAGAGTGGGCTTTATTGGCCAAGCAACTTCTAGGTCAAAGCAGTTTGAAGAGCTCCAATACCCAAATTTTTCAAATTGTCTTGAAAGACGGTTACAACAAAAAATGTTAACTCTCCATATTGTGATATATGTCAAAGATTTCCGAAATAACATGTCCAAAGAACAAGATTTTTTCAAGTCTGTCAACTAAAAATTGCCCCAAAGCTCTCCTTCTTTGTGTGCACTCATATACAAAGCAAATAACTAATCAATCTCACAACCTCTATTTCAATTAGTGCAGCTCACTCTGGAGAAGCAATACTGAAGAGCCTGTTCTTAACAATTATACTCTAAACACAGTCACCAAAAAAATCTCAAGAAGTTAGAGGTTCTTGCCCCTGAAAGCTCTCCTTCTAAGTCTTGCATGCAAAAAGAAATCTAGAAGTGGTCTGTTCCTCTAGGGAATCACAGCATTTCATTCTCCTCCCACATAAGACAGCAGAACTTTTCTGCATATCAACAGAGGGTGGATGGATACAGGGAAACTGACAACTCACATGTGTACTTCTAGGAAGGAAACAATCTCTGATTGGTCTGGGACAGTCAGAGTGAAGCAACTGTCCCTGTTGGCCAGGCACCAGAGGAAGGAAAATAAACCAGTAACTACTCTGAGCTGTAAAACTGTAGCATGGGGTTTTATTTATGAGTATGAGCTGCAAACTCAACCAATGGACTATGGGCCAGTAAGTTACTGCCTGAGACAAACACATGAGGAATAAAGTTTTTAAAACACATCCAAGTGCCTTCTTGATAGGACCTGAAAAGCAGGCTGGAGGAACATGACAGTCCTAAGGGAAAGAACAGTACAAGGAATAGCAGGTAGAAAGGGTGAAAGAAAAGAATATAAAAGGAGTCTGTTTCTTTAATTACTGTAACTATCAACAAATCAAACTGTTTAAAAATAAAAGAATATTATCTGATCTCAAATATCCATAGTTTGTAATTGCAAAATATAACATAATCCCCATTGCACATCACCAAACACACAGACAAGGGGCGGGGCGGGTGGGGTGGGGAATGAAAGGAGAAGACTTGGAACCACACGGCAGGCTTCAGCTTGCCAAGACATTTCCAAATATGAAATTCTATAATAACTGGAAGGTCTATAAATATACTTTGCCTTTTATTCAAAGCCTTAGGAAACTGAACAACAAAAGCTTTAACGTGCAATATTAGGTTGTTTAACTCTTCAGGCCACAAACATTATCGAACACTATCTGAAAACCAAAAAAGTAGCTCTTGAGCAATGTACTTTATTTATACCTTCTTCCAGACCTCACGTAGTTAAGATCAGAAGAAGCTGTAAGATTGTCTCCAGAATACACTGCCACTCCAAAATAAGATTTTGGAAAAAACTTGCAGACAGTCCTTCCTCCCTTCCTCACAGTACCATATCTCCCAACAGTACTATGCACACATTTACACTTCCAGAAATTTTTTGAAGATGAAAAATTCTGAAAATCTGCTCACAAAACTACACGAGTGATATCACTAATATACATGTTAAAATTCCATTAATAATGAAAAATGAAGCTGTTCAAACTCCCTATGTAAATGTAATTCAGCCCCTTGTGTGAACACAGCACAGCTCTTAATTACTTGACCACAGACTTTTTACCCATGGGCCACCTGCCTTATCCCATGCACAAACTGCGCCTTCCTCAAGGATGGAAGGCTGCCACAAAATAAAAAGACTCCTGCACAGACTCACCTGCCTTGGCTGCAGAAATGAGCAGGCGCATAGTGTAGGCTTACATAGGCCAGGACTGGTCATATGTGTTCACTCCAGATATTTATTTGGTTTTAGACAGAGAAAGAAAGGGGCCAAGAAGTGACTCAGAGCCAGAGCACTTCTGACTGAAGCACAAGAAGGCCTCACAGACATAATGCATCTTTAACCCCAGCCAAGCTCTTCTTTGACTTCTAGGTGTCCCTTTTCATCATGACTAGAGCATTAATGAGGAACTTTCTGCACCCATGGATGTATAGAGCGTAAGAAAGAAGATACAAAGAAAACAGTAGTAAAAGATTCAAAATGAATCTTTATGCAGAAATGAAAGGATAGAATTGCTGGCACATCTCTATATTCTTTTATACAATTCCTTTTTTTTTCTTCTCCCATTTCACCATGTGAGAATTCCATAATTTGGAATCATACTCAAATGCACATCAGTCATGAACAGAGTTTAAATCTTTCAATCACCCACACTGTCATTTTGTGAAAAACAGTTGGATGTCATGTTTTGTGGACTAGCCCTTAGAAGGAAACAAGACACTTGGCTTGTGGCTTTCACAGATTTTTGTTGATAGCTAAGGAATGGCAAGATTTAAGGATCTTGGATTTCATTCCACACATAAAAGGGAATTACATTCTAGGACAAAGTTTCTCAATCTGCGGTCTGTAAAACATCAGATGGTGGTCCAAAAAATCATCATAAAAAATGTATTTTTAAAAACATACATTCCCACGCATGCAAGCAAGAAAATATAACTGAAGAAATACAAAAAATAAAACAAATATTCAAAGTTTAGCCTAATTGAATTGCACTATAAAGCATAAGAAAATGCGACAACACTTCACAAGATGAGCCTTGCATTTTTTTAAGGAGTTAAGTGTTCTTGAAACAACACATTGTCCTTTAACATTTAAGCTTGAAAACACTTTCTTCTGCCCTACTGAATTTCCTGAGTAAGTCTCCTCCAGAAAATGCCTTGTTACATCCAGTATGTTCCTTCCTTCATCCTACTACCCTAAGCCGTTACCTGTTTTCTCCATGTCCCACTATGCTTTCTCTAGTTTCATTCTCTTTACAGAAACCCCTTAAAGTCATCTATAGAAGCAACCCATCCAGCCACTGAGCTCTTTCTGCCTATTTTCATTGACAAACTCTGCCTCAAGTCTACTGGTTCACCCTGAATTTCAGTTACTACTGTTGGAACATCCTTTATTTCACTGGTTCAGCTGCAGGAGTTTCCTTTCGTAGGACCCTCCTTTAACCTGTCACTTTTTTTAAAAATTACAAATACCTGGTCCACACCCTATCTCTACTCCCTGGTTTAAGATCCAGACACAGCTATCCAGCCACAGCTATCCAGCCACAGCTATCCAGCCCTAGTCTTTCGCACTTCTCTTTTCAGGGCTAATTTCCTTTCCTAATGTTCACACATAGCATTTTGTCTACAGTCAGCTGTGTATACCTCCTCTAAGTTGTTTTTTTTTTTTTTTAGCCAGACAAACAGGCAACAATGTCTACGTAAATTCTTAATACCAAAACAGCTCTGCAAAGTCAGCCAACAAAGAACACTAGAGAAGTACTTGAAGTTCATAAATACAACATTAATAGCATACCTGAGATCCTCTCCCTCAAAATGAGTATTTCTGCTCTCATATTTTCTTTATAACACTACCATAAAATTCATGAATGTTAAATAAAAATATTAGGTTAAAAAAAAAAAAACAGTTGATAACAAATCTCAACTAATGGCCACCTTTTTATATGAAGTACATTAACACCTAACTTGAAACCCCATTTGCATGTGTTGCTCTGATGCTGCACTCTGCATCAGTTTAAAAACCACAGCTTTTAAGCTTTTTTTCCCTGAAGATTATTATTAGTAACTGATCTTTAAAACTTGTTGTTTTAAAATAAGATACAACTTTTAAATTAAATATGCTGATTAATACACACATATTTAACCTGTTTATATGTATTACTAAATGCTGAATTGATTATTCCCTTTTTTTAAGACAATTCTTTTCACAAGTCCTGCAAGTGACAAACTGTATCTGGATGAAAACAGACTTATTAAAAACAACAAAAAAGAATTTTAAAAGCCACTAAAAGTACTTACATATGTTACAGATGTAAAAATTGGAAAAACTATTTTGCATTTAAAACTGAATTAATTATGTGTGGCTAGCAAGCTTAATGACTGCATAAATGATCAGGATACAAAGATTTTAGAACTGATCTCCTCTTTCCAGGCAATTCTATTTGTATATTGGAAAGAAGAAACTGACTTACTTCTGTTTTCACTTTCAAATGGATTTATATTAAATTTGAACAAATGAAGAACTGGATGGAACATCTGAAAGTAAGGAGACTATTCACTCGATATCCACAAAAGACAAGGTTGCTTCAATTGATTTTGACATGTTGACAAATTCTGTTTCCCAGTGTTTGGTAGTTGAGAGCTTTTATTTTCCTGAGCACTTCGGCAAAACACATATACTGCTTGATATGTGGGCTGGGGTGTGTGCTTTTTGTTTTGGTGATTTTTTTTTTTTTTTTTTAATTTGAGAATACATTCAGCCTGCAGTATTCATAATGAGTTTTAAGTATGTTTCTTTAATTAAAAGTTAATATAACGTGTTTAAAATATGGTTTTGATACAGCTTTCTATACAGCCTCTCTATGTAGCCTCTAGCATTATTTGGTCCTCATTCTGAAGTACAAGCAAGACTTCCTAGGAGCTCAATTAAATAATTTTCCACCATCATGAGTAACCTATTACATATTTTGAAATACTTTATGACACAGAAAGAATAAAACCAATATTTTGTTCTTGTTAACAATGAAGGAAAATCATACAAAAATCAGTTTGCTACTGAGATGAATATATACAAAATACATGTTTCCTTGGAATCTGGGCTTTTTTTGTGAAATATGATATACAGATTTCCAGCTTCTCAGGAAAATTAAGTTTGCATACCAGCACAGAATATCCCTGGGACTTCACTCCGGAATATAACAGTTCGTACTTTCTTATCAGATTTCAAAGCATCCACAGCTTTTGACATCTACAGAGAAAAGGAGGAAGGGGGATAACCAAACACTTTTTAAAGTGCTTAATTCCAATACTTCACCTTTATAGTAAAAACTGTTCTTTTCACTTACCATTTTTAAAAGATTTTTGTTAAGTGCATTCTTGGCTTGAGATCTGTTTAATCCAAGCACCACAATTCCTGTAGGGGAAGAAAAATTGTATCATTGTTACAACGTAGTAAAATATAAATTATCTATGTAAATTATTATTTTGAAATTATAGAAGAAGCATCATTGAGGACTGCAAAAAAAATGCTAGTGTAATCACTTAACTACTGAGTTTTTGAAAGAAAATAAATTGACTTACATTTTCCAACATTAAACATTTCAATGTTCAACAGAAATGACATTTATTTTAAGAACAAAAATATGGCCCTAACACCTTCACATGGAAATAGTGCTTACAAAGGCTGAATGTATAATTACACAACTGCATGCACAAATTTCATGTTTGTGTGTGAAGTGCTGACATGCAATCAGGAAAGATACTTAATTGTAAAGTGTATGTTTCCATATTTAGACAGCCTGCCTTCAGAGACTTCTTAAAGCAAGAAGTGCTACCACAGCTAAGACTAGCAACTCTGATACAGGTAAAAGGAATTCACGAACATAGAAAGAATGCTACCAATAGGAAACCTGAATTTTTGTTTGAAAAGAAAAAAATCATATAAAAATGCTCCCCCAAGACACAAAAACTGCGCTCAATGCTTGGTACACAGCTCCAATCTCCAATCACACATTCACAGCTCCCTTAGTCCAGTTAGGGATCAGTTGTCTCACTGACTGATTACATGTGCATTGGTGTGAATGTTGCAGCAGAAACACCATTGGTTTGTCCTTATTTCGCCCCCCTCAGTTTAACAGGCATGATTATCAAATGGGAAAACTCCGGAAAGTTTATCTTGGTAATGTCTTAAGTTTACCAAGCCTATAGCAACGTTTTAGACAATTACTTCCTGAACACACTACAACTCCCTGAATTCTAAACACCAGCACACAGTCCTATTAAATCTATCCAGCCCTGGTAAGGTCTGATGACTCAGGACTTTTTTTTTTTTTTTTTTTTTTTTTTTCCATTACTTGGAGAATGCAGGGCTAAGGGAAGAAAGACAAAGGACTAGGACAGGAACCAGGAATGGAAGACAAAAAGGGAGCTCTCTATCTCAAACAAAAATGCTCACAGTATTGCCATCAATCTACAGGATGAAAAAAAAATTCCAGAAACTCAGTATTTGCCTGGGTATTTACTACTTCACCACTCTGCTTTGCACCTATAATCTATACGTAATCTGGTTCTCATAGCCTCCACAGGGTGCCTATCTTGTGATCTCAGCACATGCTACTTCTTTTATCTCAGGGAAACCTGTCCTCCCAAAGGACTGACCCATCAGTGCTTGAGCCCACTCCCCTCCAACTTCTTCCTCCTGCACGTATGCACACATGCACACACACAAAAGGACATTAAAGAGAGCTCCTGCTCCTTTTGCAGCTACCAATTTAAAACCAAAGTCCTCTATTCGGCAGCTACCACTCTGAAGATTCAAATAAAAATGGTTAAAGCCAAGTAATAGAGCATACACGCCTCTTGCTTGCTCCCAGGGTATAATCAATTGCTATGTATAGATACCTCTTAAAAGGGGAGAGGAGCCTGGCTAACACAGATGACCTTCACTCCCTTGTTCTGTAAGCCTAAATTCCCACCTGTTCATCCCCAAGGCTGGAGGTATTCACCTAGGACCTCCTGCAAGGGTCCTTATTCAATACTTGCAAAGGAATCATTTATTTATGTTTTGTTAAGCAAACAGGAGTAGTGTTGTAGCACTTTTCCTCTATTGTCTCAACTTACTCTTCAGGAGGATTACTCCAAATTCAAATATTCCACTCATTCAATGCAAGTAGATTCGGCAAAAGCAGCACCACACATTAAAGCAACAAAAAGACACTTGACCTGGCTTTGATTTTAAACTCCAAGGCACACGGCAAATCCGATGTTTGAATAAACTAGAGATGCTATCCTCCCAAACTGTTTTTCAGTTAGGAAGTAGAGTCCTTTTCAGAAGCATGTTTTTTTCAACAGCAATGATGCTTTTTAATTACACTTCTATTTTTCTTCTCCCCATCAGAGCCCAAAGACTGCTGCTCCACCATCAATATTAGTGTATTCAGAATGAAGCTCCAATTAACATTAAAGCACATTTAATATTTTTTCCTACGAAGGTGTGATCCTTGAAGACAAATCATACAGGTTGATTCTTCTTAGCAGTGTCGTATCAAATCATAGATCTACCACTTCTGCCTCCCTCTCCAGAAAAATAAGAGGTAAATACAGATGACACCCACACAGCTGTTCTATTTCTCAAACAGGAAAAAAAGATGAAACAAGAACTGCAACAGGAAAAGCATAAAAGGTTTACAAGAGAAAACTATACACTGCAGTGATTTATACAAAAAGACATTCCTAGAATTCTCCTTTAAATCAGTTTTGTTCTAATATGCCATTACTATAGTACTTGGGCATCCTTAAAACAAATTCTTAAGTTTTTTAATAGTGCAGTAAGATTTGGAAAGTTTTCCCAATGTATTAATCAGTGACCAAACTACAGTCAGATTAAGTATGTGCTCAAAGTCACAAAACAGAAATAGAAAAATAGACTTCCTGACTTCCCGCTGAGAATTTAATACCTCTCCCTTCCCCAGTCCACCCCAAGAATCTCCTGACAAACATTGTTTAAGACAAGTCTTCCTTATTTTGCACATTCAACAGGACTTAAACCACTGGCCGCATGGGCATATCAATTTCAGATGAGATAAATTTCCCTAACCAGGGCAAAAAGGAAAAATCAGGCTCCATATAACACAGCAGAGCCCTACCAACCCAATTCTAAAGAAAAGAAAAAGAACAAAAAAGCAAAATATCCAGACAATACTGCTATACAGGTAACCATTTCGACAAATATTGTTAGTTATACAGAAAACCTTATTATTTTTATGTATTTTAAAATACCTGTTACATCATCATCTGAAGCATTTAATCATGGTTCATTCTGCCTAAAGCACCCACATATAGGTGTGCTTTCCAAAACCTTTTTTTTTTAAAGAAAATTGTTTGAAGAAATCTATTGTAAAAGAAAAAAAAAACATTAAAAAGTTATCATCACATTCATCAACAAATATCAGTAGAAATAATAATAATAAAAAAATCTGACACCATCTTTGTGGTGTCAAAGAAGTGGCAGATGTACTAAGAAGGAATAAGCATTCACATAATGCTAAACTCAATATCAATTTCATAGTTTTTCCTGGGAGACATCTCCACATTATTTCCGAATACACTTCAGCAAATAATGTGCGTCTATTAAAAATTACATCCACATATCAAAAACTAACTTTCACCCTATTAGCTAGGCTCTCCAAGGGACTAGGATGACTCCCGATGCTGTCTAATATAAGCAGTAAAATCCCTGTGTACTACTTGCCTAGCCAACCATCAGAGGAAAAACGTTTGCAAATGCACAGTATGTTCTCTGCTTATAAGTTACCTTTGTCAAAAGAGGAAGCTGCCTGTGATATAATTCTTAATGTTTAAGAGAAAATTATATTAAAGTCATATGTAATAAAAGCAAAAAATGTCTTTCAGTGAGATAAAGATACATACATATATGAAAGATAGCTTCAAAATACCTCTAAATTTTCAGCAACATCCTCATTTCATAGCATACATGAAATTTGGGATTTGCATATGAGAAATTCATACTGAAAGGTTCTTGTATTTTAAGAGTGACAGCAAAAACATATGATGCTATCATTACTCAAAACTGTTGAGAGAGAAGATCATATTTCTTTCTATACTGTACAAAACAGGGTGGACCAATGTAAGTGAAGTGATTAGATCATGGTTTAACTACAGTTATTATCAGCACACAGGAAATCTTACTTTAAATAATGATTTTTATCTGTTTTATCCTGTACTTTTTTGTTTTCAAAAAATACTCATCCTCAATGTTTGGTACAAACGCATTTAAATGGTTACTTACAAATAAATCCTGTCTTTACACTCATATTAGTAATTTTTGTCTGAGTTAGATTCACTAAATCTGTATAAAAGTATGGAAATACATCTAGTTGTATTAAGTATACACACACAAATGATCTATCCAAATGTACTTTTTCATAACAAAAAATTTAAATATCTGAATTATGCACTGAAAAATGGAGGGAGGATCAAAGAGAGGTAAGTTATTTTTAAGCTTGTCTCACTTAACTACTCAGATAAAACAAGGTAGACAAGTTGACTTAGATATTTATTATTCTAGAACAGTTTCTTAAGCAAAACAAGAATCTATGGTGAGTGTATCGTGCACAATTCTGGTGGTTTCCACTGATTGCCTTACCAGGAACTATTAAGTGCAAAATCATACAGATGTGTATGAGGCAGTATTTTTAAAAAAAAACACCAAAACACTTTCCAAAATCCTGTGTACCTGCACCTTTTTTATCTCTAAACACCACTTAAAAATCTTTCCTGCACTTCTTAAATTAGTAGATCTCATCTGCTCAGCACTGCTTTATTTAAAGAGAGAAAAAAAAAAAAGGGAAAGCTTTTCAGATTTATCAGCTAGCTATCAGCTTCCAACCTGTGATGAAAGAACTTCAACTGAGAGCATATTTGTTCTGCTCATCCTATGTATGTTAAAATTCTAACTGATGAGGACAAAAAGCTGTCTCACATACTCTAACTCAACTAAAACCAGCTGAAAAATATAAGCACAAAGAGTCATTCTAGTGTAAAAATCTAAATTTTATAAATATTTATATCACATTCCAGCAAGTCACACTGCAACACTTGAGTTAAGACTGCAGAGATATTTCTCCTAATTCCATCTATAACTTAAAGAGCAAAAGCCCTAACTTCATTACAATTTGTAATGGGATGACTAATGTAACTTGGCTAAAAGTTCTGAAATAGTTGTAATATATTTCAGCCCTAGTGATAATCAAATACGATCTCAAATAAAGTAAAAGATATGTATTTAATTAAAAAATACTAATGCACTGACATTCACCTAAACTCATAGAAAACTGATACTAAAAGCTTCACGAGTTGCAACATGTTGTTCAGAATACACAGGAATTTTACAATCACATTCTTTTTTGTATTCTAGTTCAGTTCAAATTCGGAAGCTGGAAAGGCTTGAGTTAAAATTGCAGTAACTAGCCATTTCAAATATAGTCTCATTTCAGTTTATGTTTAACAACTTTCCAAAAACTGTAGTATATGAATCATGTGTAAGTGTTAGGAAGCAGGACAGTTTGCTACTTCATCCGCAGGGAATGATTTGTCTAGAGCTGCAAGATACATGCCTCTACGTGAGGCAGTTAGAGTCAATTTTCCTGTCTCCCCAGCCCCCTCAGTTGTAAAAGCCCCTGGACAATACATCCTTCTCCAAGTAGCACGGAAAGACTAGGCATGGACAAAAGCATAACCACAGCACAAATGAGCATGTGTGCCATAAAAGGTAGTCAGAGGGACAGGGTCTGTCCCTGTGTGTAGTCAAGAAGTACGTAATGGAAGAATATGATGAGGAAACAGCACTGGGGTCCCACTCAGGAAGGTCTAGAACCTGAACTGGTGGAAAAAGGAATGGTAGGTCAAGGAAGAGCAATAAAGACCACAGGGCCTTATATGGAGTTAGCAACCTAATGCAGCAAGGGTATTACATGCTGCAAGCAGATAAAGATAGATGAACTTGACACACAAGGCGAGGAGGAAGCAGAGACATGTTCTTTTGCAGAAACGTGGTGTGCTCTTTGTGCTGCTGAAGGAGGCATATGAAGCTTATGTCTCCTTCTGGCTTACTTCTAAGACCCTTGTCCTTATCCTTTATTAGCAAATAGTATTTGTTTCTATGTCCTTCTGAAAGGCAAAGCCAAAGAAAATCCCTTCTCCTGAAGAGAATTAATGAATTAAAAATACATTGATTGAATCCTTCCTTATGATAGCGCCAGTTGTTTTAACACACAAAAAGCAATCTGCATGTTTGGGGGCATTTTTAATGCCGCATTTAATGAAGATGTATATTCTGAGAAGGAAAGAAAAAACAACTCCAAAAAGAGTTTTTCAACAGAAAAAGATAAAAACAGGTGGGCTATTAACACGCAAAACTTCAGCTATCTGTGCACCTTTTCTTCAAAAACCTCCTTCAATTCTCTGCATAATCAAACTTACATCGTCTGCATCAGAAACACCCAACAATGAACTTCGGAGAGATACACAGTACAAAACACCTTCATAACATTGCAAAAGCAATGATTCCTAGCTGATTGAACAGCTGGAACACAGTGCCTAATTCTATTGCTTGTTGTCTAATAGCAGAAATAGAAATCTTGATCTTAGGTAGTACTCAAGTATCTTCTACCTCTTGTAGGAAAAGCACAAAACAAGCAAAAACACTCCTCCAACATTTTACAAACTCTTCTTTGCTCCCACCTTGCCTTTTCCTCAATTTAAAATAACCTTAAAACATTAAAATAGATGTTTAAAACTAATTCCGAGTTGCACAGCTGGCTGAGAAAACAGGACTAAAGAAGTATATCTTAAAGGAATTGGAAAGAGTTGGGAACAGAACAATCACCAAGACAGAAATGGATTTCAGGATCAGATTACATCATCAACTTTACTGACCCTTACCAGTGACAGAAAAGCCTTCCCTCAAATGAAAGCAGAACCTCAGTTTTCCTTTGAAAAACAATCATCTTCTAAGCCTCATGCTGAAATTCAAAGTTTTAAAGTTACATCTCTGTATATGTGTACAAATCTATATACATGCATACTGAACTCACAGGAGTTCGCCTGGATTTGCAGCAAGTCTGAAATAACTTGAGTTTACATGCTGAAAGATGTAAACTGAATTGTGCATCTCAACATATGGTTATCCCAAGACATGCTATCCACATAAAGAGACTCATGCGCTGCAGATGATGAGCTCCACACTATGGCCCTCCCCATAGAAGTAGGTATAACATCACGTCTCTAAAAATAAATCCTCACAAACGGAGCTTGCACTGTTTCTCCACCTTTCCTAGCCCTGCTGCACCCAAATGGGAAGGAAGTGACAGACACCAAAGGAGGTGAAACATCTCCAAAGGAAGATCACCCGGTGAGCACCAAACCAGAAGAGGAAGTACAAGTGTCCATGTTGTGATGCTCTGGCTCCAGATGGCTCTGGAGCACGGATTTTCTTTCTTTGTTTAAGCAGGTGGGTTAAAACAAGACTCTTAGCATAGTTGAATAGAACAAGGTCAGCAGCAGCTGACAGCGCCAAAAGCAAGGAGGAGGGCGAGATGGTTACTAGGAGAGCAGCATGAGATGAGCAAGAGCGCTGAAGCCACGCTTTCCAAAACAGAAAACGTCGATACAACTTCTGTGTCCTTCTCTAAACCCGGCATGCAACCACGTAACAGGTGTGGGAAGCAGCACGACTGTAGCAGTTTGCCGCTAAACTTCATTTTCTCCCGTTCAAGTGGCCAACAGATGCCACCTCAGAGAGGCGTACCTGGCACACGCAGCACGTACCCTGAGGTACTCTGAAAAAGACGGGCCAAGAGAGACCAAGCCGCCCCACCTCTGCAGCTGCCATGCCGGCAGTTCCCAGCACCCTGCCACAAAGTCGCGGGCCGAGGTGCCGACGAGGAGGAGGAGGAGGAGGAGCCGCCGCTCCCTTCCCTTCCCTTCCCTTCCCTCGCCGCGGGGCAGCCCCCCCCTCCTCCCCCTCCCTGCCCCGCCGCGGCGGCCACCCCACAGTGCCGCGGCGGCGACCAAGGGTCACCCCGGGCCGGCGGCCCGGGCGCTGCCAGAGCTGGGACAGCGGCAGAGGGCCGCCCCGCCGCTGCCGCCTTCCGCTCGTTACCTTTGTGCTCGTCATCCAGGTACCGGACCCGCAGCTCCTCCTCTTCCTTCGCCTCGGAGCCGTAGCTCCTCCCGGCCGAGAGGAGAGCGGCAGCGGCAGCGGCGGCGGCGGCGCCTCGCGGCACCGGCGCCCGGCGGCCGGGCCGACCGAGGGAGGAGGTCGCGGCGACCGCGGCTGCCAGCCTGACTCGGCCTTGCAGGAGGCCCAGGCCGCCCAGCGCCGCCGCCATGCTGCTGCCTGCGCCGCCTCAGCCTCTCGCGACCGCCGGCCCCGGTCCCGCCGCCCACGTGACCGGCTGCGGCACGCACGGGGCGCCGCCGGCCCCCTCCCCCTCCTCACCCCCCCCCCCCGGCGCCGCCGCCGAGGCGCGAGGACCGCGCGCGCTCAACTGCCCCCCGGCAGCCGTTGGGGCGTCGCCGGCCGCAGGCCGAGCCGACGGGAGCCCGCGGGGAGGGGGCGGCTGGGCACCGCGGCGCCTTGGCCTGGGCTGGCCTCGGCTGGCGGCGTCGAGCGGGTCGGCCCCAGCTCTGGCGGATGCCGATGAGGAGAAAAGACTTGTTAGCCAGAAGAGAGATGAGATTTTTCACCCACAGCTTGAAATACGCTGGTGTGTCGAGCAGTTTCTGATCGGTAAAAATTGCTGTTTAGTTTTATTGAGAATGCCTGATAGCGGTGGAAATTATGCAGCACATTTATATTTGTGGTGAGCTTACCTAGATCCCATCTTAAAGGCAACGTGCTCGGGCTTTGTTGCACTGTATGAGGTGGTCCCAGAAAGAATGCACATGAACTTTTCCGAAGCTCTTTTCAAGTATCACAACCGTGCCCAGGCCCAGTGGTGGCATCAGTGCTGACCAGAGCAGCTATGGTCAATAACTTAAACCAGGTAATGCTTGGTTCTGAGCACTGAGATAAAAGACTGCTTGCATTCGTTTCCCCTCTCACTCTACACCCACCCTCCTCTTTTTGGGCACTCAGAATTACCGTTGCTTTCAAAAAACCAAGGATCAAGTTAATATGACTTGATACTCGGAGCTGGATTTAGTTGTGTAAGCAACATGGCCATGGTGTTGACATGCGGAAACAGACTCCACAATCAGTGAGACTGTAAAGTAGGTATGTTTATTCAGCGCTGGGCAGCACGGGGGGTACTCCCACCAAAGTCGTGCGCGCCCGACTCGGCAGTTCGCTTCAAGTTTATACAGTCAAGTGTTACGTATTCACAATACGCCTATACATATGCATGACCTATCCCCGCTTCATATTAAAATTAGCTCCGAGAGGTCATTTCCATAGTCTGCTCTCAACTGCGCTTGCACAGTGCCTCTTTATGGTGGTCGTCTGGTGGTCGCAGAGATGAAGATAGATGACTCCTCTTCGTCACCGCTAGTAACCTCTTTTCTTGCGCAGGCTCAGTGATTTCTTGGTATTCACCCAAGCCGCAAGACCAGTCTTAGCTGGCTCTTGGGGCCAGCTCCTGCTTCTTATCAGGAACTGTCTCTACCTCATTGGCTGGTTCTTAGGACCAGCTCTTCTTATCAAGGACTGTCTCTACGTCAGCTAATTTCAACAATGTAAGCGCTAAACATCATCTTTCATCCCCCTTTATTATGTCCACTGAGATTCTTTTGACTCCCCTTGTCTCAGTCCCCCCTTTTCTAGAAAATATTAAATTCTTTTACTATATCTAATCCTAGTACTTCTAATACATTGTTTCCCTATCTAACATCCTCTCAAAGTATTTGTTGGTCTCGAGTTTTCGTCGTAACTGATTCTTTTTCCATTCACTGTAAGAGTCTCCTGTATTCCTACAGCACAAAAAGCCACATCGAACCACTATGTCAAGAACCACAGACAGGAGAATAATGATTATTATAGTGACAAAAAATTGCTTCAACCATGTCAAATTTGGCAACCAGGAGGTTAATTTTTCTAATATGTCTGTCAAGTGCCAAGAAGTGTCATCTTGGGAAACTTCATGTAGTATTCTAATCTTTTCCCATATCTCTTCAAGATCTGTTTCAATTCGTTGGTTTTGATTGATATAGGTACAGCAGGTTTGGTTTATAACTACACATAAGCCCTCTTCTTTTGCTAAAAGCATGTCCAATCCCATTCTATTTTGGAGTACTACTTTACTTAGGGATTGTATTTCCAGTTGCAGCCCTCGAATTGCATCAATTGTAGCATTTTCTGTAACCTCTAATGTAGCAGATATATTCACGATAGCTTTCTCCAACTCGCTTACCCCTAAAGAGGGGATTAGCCATCGGACAAAACTATGGTACCTAGTACCTCGAATAATTAGTGGGTTTTCAGTCCGTTTTACACGGAGCCAACGTGTTGTCAAAAACCCTCGGGGAGGCGAAGCTCCCTCGAATATGCTGATCTGATGTGCAAGGTACCCCCGAACACAGTGTCCCTTCCAGTTCTGGGGTAAACTCTTTCTGGCCCTGCCATCCCCACAGAGCCACCAGTATCCGGGCCCTGTGTTGCATCTTGGACCGAGATGTGTCTCCCTTCTGTCTTGTTCTTGCCCCTTCTTTTCTGGCCCCCTCTTTGGGTTCCGGATATAATAGAAACTGATAGTTAAGTTCAGTCCAAGACGTTCTAATTTTCCTTTATCAAAAGTTCCCAGATTTTCCACAAGGCTACAATTATCCATGTCTCCCCAAATATTATCAGTAATATTTAAGCAACGGCCAGTAATTAAGACCTCTTTAGGGTCAGGTACTTCCAGATCAAAGCTGGGTCCCTGCTGGGTATTTCCCTTTCCATAAAGGCATAATCCACTCCTGTCTGGCCCATCTTTAATAAGAGATGTCCAATTTGTGGTTGGGACTCCTAAAAAGGGGAGTTCCATGTTCCCCTGAGGAAGGGGATTACATACCTAACAATCTGATAAATTTAGTACTTTCGAGATACTCTCTGTCATATTTAAATAAGTATTTTGATCCCAAGCGTGCCCCTTGGGCAAGGTCCAACTCAGGAGCATGACAATCAATGTCTTACAAATTTGAGCTTCAAAGGTCCTTTTTCTTGTGAAGTCCATTGTCCTTTGGGTGCCTTCTTCACCCTAGTGTGATGGATCCAGGCGCTCTGTTCCTTGATCCTAATCGCGGTGAAGGAGGTAAGCAATACTTGAAATGGTCCTTCCAACTGCGGCTCCAGAGTTTTTTCTGTAAGAGACTTTATATACACATAATCTCCTGGTTGTATATTATGTACAGGCCCATCCAAACCTCTCCCTTGAGTCCCTACCACATGCTTCCTGATTTTATTAAGTTGCTTACCTAATGCTACCATGTAAGAAGTCATCATTTCATCCCCCGCTTGTACAGACACCCCTCTCTGTATCCCATAGGGTTGTCTATACAGAATTTCAAAGGGGCTCAGTCCTTCTTTCGCCCTTGGTCTTGTTTGTATACGCAGAAGGGCTAAAGGGAGAGACTGAGGCCATGTCAAATTTGCTTCTTGTCCTAATTTCACAATTTGCTGTTTGATTAAGTGGTTCATTTTTTCCACTTGACCACTTGACTGGGGGTGATATGGAGTATGAAGCTGCCAATCTATACCTAAATGGCGACTAATTTGTTGTACTATTTTTGAGACAAAATGTGGTCCTCTGTCAGAGGATATGGTTGCTGGAACCCCAAAACATGGTATTATCTCTTGTACCAGTATTTAAGTTACCTCCCAAGCTTTAGCTGTTCTTGTTGGGAATGCTTCTGGCCAACCTGAAAAGGTATCAGTTAATACCAATAAATATCAATACCCCCCTTTTCTTGGAAGTTCTGTAAAATCAATTTGCCATTGTTGTCCAGGCCCATTGCCTGTTCCAATCTGGCCCATTTCCGGCTTGGGGGTATTCTTAGGATTAGTCTGGAGGCAAAGACCACACTGTTGAGTCACCTGTCTCACTGTGGTGTATAAATTTCTAGCCACAATTTCTCTTATCAAATCATTATACAGACCCTCTGTTCCCCAATGTCTTTTCCTATGTTCCTCCCATATCAAATGCCACAGTAAGCAAGAGGGGACAATTAGCTTTCCCTGTGGGGTATGAGCCCACCCCTCTTCATTATATGACCCTTCTAAATCTGTAATGAGCTTCTGATCTTCCTTGGTGTATTCTGGCTTACCTTCTAGGGAGATCTATCTATCAGGAATTAAGGCTCCTTCTATTTTTACCTTTGTTTTGGCCACTTGTTTTGCCTCTCTGTCCGCCAGCTCATTCCCTTTTTCCAAATCTGAGCTCACTTTCTGGTGTGCCTTAATATGCATACTTGCCACTTTCTTAGGGAGCTGGACATCTTCCAGTAACTTCAGAATTTCTTCTGCGTGTTTGATATTTTTCCCTTGAGAGCTCAGTAGTCCTCTCTCCTTCCAAATTGCTCCATGTGCATGTACAACTCCAAAGGCATATTTTGAGTCTGTATAAATGTTCACAACTTTGCCCTGGGCAAACTCCAGGGCGTGGGTTAGAGCAATTATTTCTGGCTTCTCTGCAGAGGTGTTCATGGGCAAAGCCCCTGATTCTATTACCTCTTGGCTGGTGGTGATGGCATATCCCGCATGTCGATTACCATTTAGGACGTAACTGCTTCCGTCTGTGAACCAAGTTTCCCCGTTTTCCATGGGGCTGTCTTTCAGGTCTGGGCAACTGGCGTATGTTGCTTCGATGGTTTCCAAACAGTCATGATGTACCGGTTCTCCTGTGTTCCTGCTGAGAAAAGAAGCTGGGTTAACAATGTTAGTGACTACAATCTCCACATCATCCTGCTCTACCAATATAGCTTGATATCTCAGGAATCTTTGTGGAGAGAGCCAATGTCCACCTTTTGCTTCCAGTACTGTTGATACTGTGTGAGACACCAGAACAGTCATTTTCTGGCCCAGCCTAAACTGTCGGGCTTCCTGTATATTTAGTATCACAGCCGCAACCACCCGCAGGCATCCAGGCCAACCTTTCGCAGTCGTGTCTAACTGCTTAGAGAAGCAGGCAACTGCCTGTCGATATGGACCCAGGTTTTGTGTTAATATTCCCAGGGCAATGCCCTGCTTCTCATGGGAGTAAAGAAGAAACGGCTTACTCACATCTGGGAGTCCTAAGGCCGGGGCTGACATCAAAGCCTTTTTCAGTAGCTCAAAGGCTCGTTCGGTCTCCTTGTTCCACTCAAGGTGTTTCTGCTCAGTGGCTGTCAGCGCATACAGTGCAGTCCATAATTTAACAAGCAGTCCATAATTATAGATCTACAATCGGCACCACCCCGTCATTCCCAGAAAAGTCCGTAAATCTTTCACTGTCTGAGGTCTCTGAGTTTGGCATATTGCCTCTTTACGGGCCTGTCCCAAAGTTCTTTGTCCCGCACTAATTTCATAGCCCAAATAATTCACTTTGCGTTGCATTACCTGTGCCGCTTTCTTGGATACCCGGTACCCCTGGAGTGCCAGGAAATTCAACAGACTCACCGTTCACGTCATACAATCTTTCTCTGTTTTGGTGGTGATCAGGATATCATCCACATACTGCAACAGCTTCCCCTCCTCAGACGGGGTTTCCCAGGATTCTGAGTCTTTCGCAAGCTGATTGCCGAAAATGGTAGGACTATTCTTAAATCCTTGTGGCAACACCGTCCAAGTGAGCTGGGTCTTTCGACCACTCTTGGGGTTTTCCCATTCAAATGCAAATAATTTTTGGCTGGCTTCATGGAGAGGGAGGCAAAAGAAAGCATCCTTCAAATCTAAAGCAGTAAACCAAGTCAATTCAGGTGTTAATACAGTCAACAGGGTATATGGGTTCGCCACTACTGGGTAAAGATCTTCAGTTATCTTATTCACCGCCCGTAAGTCTTGGACCACCCGATATGACCCATCGGGCTTCCAAACAGGTAATATAGGGGTATTGAATTCAGACTTACACTCTTTTAGTAATCCCAACTGCAAAAATTTTTCTATCACCGGCTGGATTCCTTCTCTGTCTTCCTTCTTTAGGGGATATTGTTTAATTCTTACCGGCTTTCGGCCTTCCTTGATCCTAACTTCAACAGGTGGAGCACTTTTCGCTCTTCCAGGTGCATCAGTAGCCCATACCCCTGGGTACACTTGGTTTAAGATGTCCTCGTTAATGCTTCCTTCTAGGGGGAGACTGGTTAAGGTTAGGCTCAACATTTGAATATATTGCCGATCTTTTACCTCCAGAGTAATTTCTCCCTTTTCAAATACAATTTTTGCTGCCAATTGTTCTAACAAGTCCCTTCCCAAAAGTGTCTTTGGGGCGTTGGGCATATATAAAAATCTATGAATGCCCCACTGTTTTCCTAATTTATATTCTAAAGGCTTACAAAAATATGCCTTTTCACTTTGGCCAGTCGCTCCTTTCACCATGACATAATCATCTCCCAGGGGCATCAAAGCTTGATTCAGAACCGCGTATGTTTGTCCTGTATCTACCAAAAATTCTACCTCTTGTTGTGTTTTCCCTAGCTTAATTATAACCAGTGGATCCGCTAGGGTAGATTCCCCAGGTTCCTGTCAATCTCCCTTCACATGGGCTACTGTTCTTCCTGTTTGAGCCCTCTGATCCTCCTTGTTCCTTGGGCATTCCTTTTTCCAATGACCGAATTTCTTACACAAAGCACATTGATCCTTGCCCAGTCGGGACAAGTCTCATCTAGGCCCTCTTCCTCTTTCTTCCTGGATAACAGCCATTAATTTCCTTTGCCCTTGCCTATATCCTTCCTCTCTGTTACTAAATACTCTCCATGCTTCATCCAACAATGTTTCTAAATTCCTACTCTCTGTAGGCCGTAATTTCTGAAGTTTGCGCCTTATATCCCTTGTAGATTCACCCAAAACCAGGGAGACTAATTGTTGTATTCCTACCTCTGACCCAGGATCCAGCGGTGTGCTGCGGCGCATTACATCCCTCAATCGATCCAGGAATTCAGATGGAGACTTGGAAGGACTCTGTTTAACTGCATATAAAGCTGACCAATTTAGTTTTGGGGATTGCCCTCTCCATTCCTTTTGTAATCCACTCCTGATACCCCTGCAATCTTTCCATATGTGCAGATCTATTAACATCCCACTTTGGGTCTTGGAGAGGGAAATATTCCTTAATGTCCCCTCCTGTAATCTTATAGTGATCTTCAGCAAGGTTCCCTGCTGATTTTAAAATCAGCTGTTTCTCTGTCTCAGTCATATATTCCAATAATAGCTGTATATCCTTCCAATCAGGGTTATGCTGTTTTACAATAAATTGGAAATGTTTAGTTACACTTACCAGATCACTCCTATAATCTTTTGCAACCTTTTTCCATTCCCCTAGGTCAGCAGTAGAAAAGGGTACTTTGATTAACATCGTCCCACCATCCGGCCTCACCGCCTCTCGGAGAGGTGCTTGTAAAGCTGTTGAGGTAGTTTTCTTCCTAGTACGGGAAGATACAGGGCTGTTCGGGGGGGTCGGAGTTCTATCCGAGTCTGCATCCTGTTCCTGTGGTCGAGGGGGAGGCTTAAACAAATCAGTTAGATCTTGCTTTGGTGCCTGATGGATTTTATTTGCCTTAGTACATCTTTGTCCAATACTACATGCCGAACAGCACCGCCTCAGTTCACCTAAGCTTCTTGTTGTTTTCTTGCTCAAGTGCAGGCACCATGGGGTCCTGTGGGGGTACCATTCCACAGTCCCTTTGCCAGTCCGGATGATTTCAGAGGGTGAAAAACACATCTGCATACGAAACCTCATCCCATTTTCCTTCTCTCCTTAAAAACAGCATTAGTTGTAATAGAGTATTATAATCTATTGATCCATTAAGTGGCCACTTAGCATCACCTTCTAACTTATACAACGGCCACCATTGATTGCAGTATTTAATAAGGTTCTTTTTACTTTCCGTACCTCCGGTTCCAACAATATCTTTCCAGTGGGCAATTACACAACCCAAAGGACTCTTCCTCAATACTCCTCCTTGATTTTTTCCCATTTTAATACTCCTCCTAATGATTCTTAAGAGTGATTTTAGCTTCTCCTTTAATAAGCTTCCATGCAAATCATTTCTTACACTTCTTTATAGTCTTCCCCCAGTTTTCTTCCCACACATCCCAAATTTCTGGAATTAAATTTTCCGTTAGACACCAATCTCACTATTTCGGATTCTTAGTGAGTTCTCTCCCAATCATAGAAGTGTGCAATTTGGGGAAAACACTCAAGGCAGTCTGGTTTCCGTCTGCTAGATGTACAGTACTGCCTCATCCCACAAGATTACACTTCAACAAAACCCAAGCCAGATGCTAATTGCTAATTATTATATAGTCCAGTTGCAAGCCCACATACAAAGCAGGGAATCACCCCTATTAATACGTAAAGACATTCACACATTAACAAACATACATACACCTATAAATTTCAACATATCATTTCCACACACCCACACAAAATCTTTATCATAAACTTCCAAACATTCACATCATACAATCATCGCTCCAGTTGACAACCATTCAGCAGCTGCAAAAATAAACCAAGCGCAATTGCGAGGGGGTCTGCTTACCCCATAAACCAAGCGCAATTGCGAGGGGGTGCGCTTACCCTTCTCCTGCCTCTTATATACCAGTCTTCGACAGGTCCGTCCTGGCTCCCGATACCGGGAAACAGCGGTCACCCCGGATTGGCTCGATCTACCTCGAAGATCGCTAGCGGCCGCTCTATCGGTCAGCAAATCCCCCTTTTTTACCATACAGGGTACCCTCCTCCCATACGGGGACTACGCTGCACGCCAGACGTCTCTGTGCAATTTACCAGCTGCCCCGGCCCGTACGATTTACAGGCTCCCTCTGAGACACATACCGTTTGGTCCGCGGCTTCAGGAGGTCGTTGTCTCCTCCCGCGGTGAGCTGCTGGCAGCGGAGGCTCCTCCGAGGAAAGTGCTCAGGGCGCGCCAAGGGGCGTCCGCTCCGCAGTCAGTCCTGCAGCCGAGCAGAGAGTCTCCTGCCTGGCTTGCCAAACTGACGTGCGGAAACAGACTCCACAATCAGTGAGATTGTAAAGTAGGTATGTTCATTCAGCGCTGGGCAGCACGGGGGGTACTCCCACCAAAGTTGTGCGCACCCGACTCGGCAGTTCGCTTCAAGTTTATACAGTCAAGTGTTACGTATTCACAATATGCCTGTACATATGCATGACCTATCCCCGCTTCATATTAAAATTAGCTCCGAGAGGTCATTTCCATAGTCTGCTCTCAACTGCGCTTGCACAGTGCCTCTTTATGGTGGTCGTCTGGTGGTCGCAGAGATGAAGATAGATGACTCCTCTTCGTCACCGCTAGTAACCACTTTTCTTGCGCAGGCTCAGTGATTTCTTGGTATTCACCCAAGCCGCAAGACCAGTCTTAGCTGGCTCTTGGGGCCAGCTCCTGCTTCTTATCAGGAACTGTCTCTACCTCATTGGCTGGTTCTTAGGACCAGCTCTTCTTATCAAGGACTGTCTCTACGTCAGCTAATTTCAACAATGTAAGCGCTAAACATCATCTTTCATCCCCCTTTATTATGTCCACTGAGATTCTTTTGACTCCCCTTGTCTCAGTGTCTGCTTCCCCTCCATGCACACTGGCAGGTGTACCAGCATGAAGGGAGTCAAAGGATATAAGCGGTAAGGGTGGAGGTGGGATATAGTTGCCATCTTTAGTCGCAAATTCACATGTTACAAGACCACTATGACCTGTTTCAAAAGAACAGTAGAATTCCATCAATCCATGTGTCAATATCATGAGATTTATTTGGGCCCGAGTATATGTATATATTAGATATAAGTAAAGCCGTTCACTCGACTTCTTACACGGGGCTTGGGAAAGGTTGCTATAGCTGCAGTTAATCCAGGACAGTAATGAGGTACCTAAAGCTATGAAGTTTGTCTTTTTCAAGTTTTTTTACTTCAAAGAATTAGGCCTTGAGAATTGAAAACATGCATTAGAGCCACCTCCTGTCCTTTACAAAACTCAGTGTTACTTAATCAGAGGGATAAAGCTGTACCGCTTCCCAACAGAGGCTCAGATGGAGTCATTCTGGTTGTCGTTTGGGAAAACTAGCTAGTGCATTCCTCTCCTTCATGCGGCTGCTCAGTAGCACTTCTACTGCCTTCCTTCTGGAGAAATGAAAATCTAAAAATAATGTCCTATTTGTTCTTGTAGAGCACCATGAAGGGCAAACATGGGGGGGAGGAACAGGCAGACTATCGCCTTGCATTTATTATGTTTTACTATTTAAACAGGACTGTAGCTTGTGATTAACAGCCTGTTCCAGTAGTGCCCGCAGTATGCTAAAGACTTTTCCAGCAGAAGGGAATAAAGAATGCCTGTCATGGAAATTTCATTCACAGTTGAGGAACATTTTATTTTATGAGAAGGAATTTTGAAAGATCATACCCAATAATGTCAAAAGAAACAGAGAGACAGCACTATTCTAAAAGACAGAGGATAGGGTAAAAAGATATTAAAAGCAGAACCAGATTCACTACAGTACCATAATGTTGCTTTGAAGCTGAAGGCAAACATGGTGTCCCTGTACAGCTGTCATTTGCAATGGTTCCCAGACTGAAGGTCTAGCGAACACTTTCCTGAGCAGAGGTCAGTGTATGGAATCAAGCCCAGTAGCCTCCTATCTGCTGTACAAACACCTGCAATCATGGTTAAAGCCGAAAGAATTTTAGAAGTACAATTTTCTTTTACACCGTCACTGTTTGATTTTACTTTCTTAGCATAAGAAGTGAAAACAAAATTTAATTTCTATTCACTTTTTCTGCAGTTTTCCACATCTACATTGCTAAGGCATGTTTACACCTAGAGAAAGTTTTATTCCAATGACCTCTTTAGTGTTTTTTGAAAACAGAATGGTCATGAAGAGTGGTAATGTAGCTATCATTGTAACATAAGAAAGTTAAAGCTCTTGAAGATTTTCTGCAGTGTACGGAGTAAACGTTTTTTAAAAAATGAAATTTTTAATATTTGGCAACAAGAGACATAAAGATGCCTGCTGTAGTGGGTCTTTCTGTTCTTTGAACTGGGTCTCTCTGTATTAATGCCTAAAACTGCACAATACTCATATAAGTGTATTCTTTTTTGGTAATTTAATACTACAGTGCATTTTGTAATGCTGTATATTCAGTTCCTCCCATTGCACTGACATTCAAGCATGAATCAGGACTCTTGGATGAAAGCAAAGTTTTCCATATTCTCTTGTTCCCTGTTTTTTTTCACTGTGGTTTAGTTCTAACACCACAGCTTTAAAGTCAAAGTAGTACATGGAAAGCACATTTAGTTACAGAGGGAAAGTATATTGACATGCAGGTTATTATTTAAACATATATCCTAATAAGAAAAAAAAAATGGAGCAACTGGAACAAAACTGTTAAGTAACTACCTAAATAGCATATGACATTGCTTGGTAACCTGATAGCTGCTGCACACAGAAATCCAAATATTGATACTTGGTGATGGGTAAAATAAATTGATTTAGCACAACTGTATAAATCTTGACTCAGCCTCCTGTACGCCCAGAAAAGCAATGTTAGCGTGAATGAAAATAGAACCAGTGTAGCTGGAGAATAGCTGAGAAATTCTCTGCACTCAGCTGTTACTTTTAATATGGTCACTCAATCATAATCTAATCTAAGGGAAAAAAACTTGAAGGCCCTTCACACTAATTAATTTTACATTTGGAATTACCCTGTAAAGCCCATTCACATCAGGTTGCAGGTTCTCAGAGTGTACAGGACTGAGACTGAAAAGGGAAATGTGCAGCCCCTTTTTTAGCTTTGTTCATGGCTTTTGTTTGAAAATACAGTCTGAAGGGAGGGGATGTTGGGGTGGGGGGCAGTCTTTTTTCTTTTTCTGTGTTTTTGATGCAGTACTGTTGCAACTTAGGCACACACAGTGTGTAGGGTGCAGAAATTGGGAGGCTGTCTGCATGGTTAGTGGAGAGAAGTTTCTTCAGAATGTTATTAAACATGCTTCAGTGCAGGGCACCTGCCATGGTTCACTTTCTAAAGGAACAATCTCACTCTTAATTAAGTATAATGGAGGAGTGTGGCCTCTAAACTTAAGACTTAAATTAGGTACCTAAAATCAAGGAGTGTGAAAGTACTTGTGTATGTTCAGTTAGGCATCTAGTATTATTAAAAATACTAATAAAACATTTGAAATGAGACAGAAAAATAATTGCACGTGTATTTATACTAATATGCGACTTTACAGCTAACAATGAAAAGGTGCAGACAGTATGTACAATGTAGCAGGATTAAGGACGTGAAGGAATCTCACATAGCTCTAAGTTGCTTTGATTTTCTTACATGGTGCATGTAGATGAGGTGTAACAAATAGTTTCATTTTCCCTGGATGAGCCATCAGTGGCAGTGCATAACGTAAGTGAAAAGGGAACATGTTTTAGGGGAAAAATAGAGCAACCAATTTTGGCTTTTTGAGCTAAATCCTTTGTCTTTCTTGCAAGTTGGAAATTAATTGTCTCTGTAAAGTGTCTGTTGATATTTGAGAGTGACATCCATTAGCTACCTGTTGTCTAAGTTAGTTTATAAAGGTTGTTTCAATTTCACAGCACTCGCCAGGAGCTTTTGTCTCTTCCGATTTTCACATATTTGCTTTTTATTAATAGCAGAATTTTACTGATTATTAGGTTATCCAGTTAGCACACTTGCATTTCCAATCTTGATTTTTAACTTTTTTAAATCCTTTTTGATCTTCTTGTAACACTGATAATGCTGAAGTCCTGCATTGTTATGTATTATTAATAAGCACGTAGCACACACAGCATGTTCCCTTTCTGGCACCATGCCTGTTCAATATGTTTTGCAGGCAGCTGTTTCCTTGGATTGTCTATTTTCTCTCTGCGCAGTGCAGCTTTGAGATTATAATGCTAAGATATATGATGTTTTTACAGCTTATTTTTTCTCTTCAGAAATTATTCTTATGAAACTCAATCTACTTGGGTATGCTTGCAAGTTTTCTTACATGGCACTTGTTATCTGGTTCCAACACGTATTGTTGAAAAATGTACTTATGTGTCACTCATGCCTTGGAGCACAGGACAGATTTTGTCTTTACGTTCATGTCAACCCCATTTATTTGTGCGTGTATTGCATCTTGAAAATGGAGACAACTGCATTGGATTGATTTAGTGGACAAGCGCCTGGCATATGTGAGCCAATTACACAAGGGACTGCTTAAAATCCTACTTCCCAAACACAGGAGGTAGAAACAACCAAATTGTCTGCCCATTCTCTGCAGATCACAAACAAGGCAGAATGCTAAAACAATTACAGGAACATAAACGTGCTGAGCAAGCAAGGCCTCTTGCATAGGTGAATTGGCAATAGTTGCCACAGAGCTGTAACCATGTAATATTGGAAAATCAGAGCCTAAAGAAGGCCTTTGGTACTTCTAACAGGAACTGTGCAGGTATTTAGTCAAGAAAATATATAGAATGTTTTCATTTGGGGCAGGGCACACAGTTTATCCCAAACGGGCATGAAATAAAGCTATGTATTTCTATAGGGGTCGATGTAAGCAAAGATAATGGAAATAGAGAATTGACCAACAGGGGAGGCTCCTAAAAATTGAGATACTTGTATCTAATTACAACTCCAAGCCTGTGAATGCTGATATGTCTCCTTTTGCCAAAGCTTTTAAAAAGCTTTCTTGTGTTTTTAAAGTAGCTCAGCAAAACAGACATTCACTGACTCAGGTAAATTAGTATGCATTCAGGTAAATTAGTATGCATTCAGGCAAACTGCAACCAAACTGCAACATCATTGAATACTTTTCTTACAGTGAGTGTATCCTGTTCAGCTATTTATAGATATTGTTAAAATTATTTATAGTCTTCATGATCAGGGTTCTAGACAAGCCTTTGTATGAAGCAATACTCCTCTCCCCTTCCATCTCTGTATCCTTTTGCAGAACTCCAGAGCCAACATTATTGTTAACTGTGTCTTAGAGGATCTTTGCTTTGGCAACTAACAAGGCAAGTGCTCATGTAGTATAGGGGGGTCAGTGAAAGCTGCACAAAAAGCAGAGAAACCAGGCAGAACACTACTGATGTAACTGGCATTTGATTTAAGCTAGTTGATATGAAATTCTAGTAGAAAATGGATTTCCCAATTTTATCAGAGTGCCTTTATGTGTGGTAAAAAGCTATCTGGTCTTCTGCTAAGGAGGCAGCAAAACAATCCTGTCAAATTTATGCTATCTAGAAGAATGAAATAGAGCTAGGTATTAGCCTAGAGAAGGAAGCATTTTGGAACAAAGAATTACTAACTTAATAAAAGCAATATCTAAATGCAGAGAGTAGGGTTTCTGTCCAAACAAGCATTTGGTGAAATAAAGTTGCAATTCATCTGAATAACATTTTGTTTAAAAGTTTTTTAATTAAAGTAATAAAGGGCATATCTGTAGAACTCTCAATGAAACAAATTAAAAATTACTGTCATCATTACAATCAGGAGATGAAAAATATTTTAATGCTTCTGTCCCAATGTAATGTGATTTCTAGTGAAAAGAACTTACCAAGAAACTCTGCACTGTTTAAAGGCAATAGTTTGTCATGATATCCAGGTGTCTACTAGGAGCTAGGAGAAACCTGGTCTTTTATGCTCAAGCTATAAAAAGTTATAGAAAAATCAACAGCACTTCATAGACTGTTTTTATCAGATGTAATTCTTTATTACTGTTCACAAGCCAAGAGTTGTGTATTACATGTCTGAATGGCATTAATTACAATGCCTTCTGTTCAGCTAATTTCTTTTTCTTTTAGGTAGTTTATGTCTAAACACAACTGAGCTTACAGTGGATGTACTGTAGATAATGTGAGGTTTAAGATATTGTTCACCTTTTTGCTAAAAGCTGGAGCATTTTTTAAGAAAGTCAATTGCATAGTTACTGCTTGAAAATTATGATGCATTATGCACAAATCACTCTGAAAATAAATTTTAAGCTGTTATGATGTAAAACATATTTATGTTAATTGCTTTTCCTTTTTAGTCTTTTATGATTAACAATATGTTGTGCAGAGATCTACTGAATATATTTCATTCTTTCTAAGAAATGCTTCACATTCATTTTCATGCCATATGGGGAAAACACTGGAGCCTTTTTTGATCTGCTGTTCAGTGTCGTTAGACTAGGTTATCTTTTCCATTCTAACCTTAACAGTATTTTCCTGCATTCTTTACTCTCTACATACCGATGCAATTAAGACAGTCTGATAAGCTGAATAAGCATTTTCAGTGAAAGCTTATTCTGTCATATATAAGAACTCTTGTAATGTCAAAGAATCTGTATGACCTTATGACCCAAATTTCCGGGACAGAGCAAAAGGTTAAATAATCACAGTCTTTGTATCTCACATGAATATGAGAATAGATGAATTGGGATCTACATAAACTAAAGACTCTATGTTTTGTCAAAATGGTTTCATCATAACCTTTTTTTTACTTAAACACCGCAGTGTAAGTCATTTGTCTATGTAATAAAGCAAGATTCTTAAGATCAAGAACAACGAACATAGCAATTGGTAGGTGAACATAAAAGAAAAATGCAGACTAAGTGACTAGTATTTTATGTGCCTAGGCACAGACTGAATACAGAATTATTCACCAATGCCAGTAAACAGCCATTTTAAATGCAGCAATATTCAGATTTTTGGTTTCTTAACATTCTTTAAAGATGTGGTTTTGTAGATGCTCAAAATTAGGAATCTCATCTAGGAATCAGTTTTTGCAATTTGTGAAAATTGTCAATTAAAGAAAAATAATTACAAAAATCAACCTATCTTCAGAGTCATAGTTAACATTTTCTTTCTAGATAGTATCTTCTTGTGTCTGTCACTTTATGTCTGGAAGGTGAAACTATCATCCAGTTGCCTTATGCCCTGTGAAGTATGTTTTATCTGCTAAGCAGAACACAATATACTGTGTCTTCTCAGCCCTGGCAGCAGCTGGCAAAAAAAAAGCTTTATGTACGTAAGCAGCTCAATAAAGTGGAACACTTAAAAAAACCTAAACCAGGTTTCCAAGACTAAGCCAGAATGTTCAGCTAATATTGCCTGCAGTCTTCTACTTCAGAGATGGCCCATAACTTTCAGAAATTTTGTAGCATTTGTGCTGTTTCAACAGTATGCCTCAAAAAAAGTTAAGAATATGGTTTCCCTCTTTATTGAAGTCTTTCAAACATGCCTTTTTCCTGTGGTATATGCAGTCTATATAGGTGGAAGAAGTAAAAATATGAACAAGAATGGGATGTTTCTATGTTCTGAAACAGTATTTTAAAGCTGTTTAGTGAAAGACATTCCCAAGGTGTTCAGAAGAGCTAGTAAACTGTGAACACTGGGATGGATATTTAATACAATTAGGTATAATGGGACAGTTTTTGGTGTTATTCTTAATCCATGCATTAGTCAGACTCCAGTAGTGACCTTAAGATTGATATTTCTCGGAACAGAGATATAGAGTATCCTTGGCATGTTTCTCCTCCCTCATCCTGCACCCTCTGCCAGCAAAGCTTAAAGGAGGCATGCAATACTTCTTTGGATTTAGGCATCTTGGGCAGGGCAGGACTAAATTAACAATCCTTCCAGTAGCCACTGCACAGAAACATAGAATACCATAGCTTCTTTAACTATAGAATAAAGCTTTTGTAGTTTTCTTTGTAGTTTTGATATCACCACAGTATCTGGTTCCTCAGTGACTATATGAGCCTTGTCAGTATAGCTTCAGTTGATCTGTACAGTATAGGATGAGGTGGGAACAAGACAGAACCTCTGAGATGTCACGGCTTACCAGGGTCTGTTTTGACCCCAGAATGAGACATTTAATGAAATTTCTAATGCAACCAGTAGCCCTTTAGCCTGGAAAATGTGGAGTAGGAAGTTGACCCAACAGAAATCCACATACATGTGTATGTCTGCATTATACTCAAGATGTTTCATAGTAACAGACTTCAGCTAAAGGGAATGTCATTTACAGAAAACAGGATATTTTTTTCATTACATAAATTAGATTGTGCTGGACTAAAATTATTTTTTAAAAGAAGTGGTTTTATGATTCTTAATAAGGTAAACCTATGACATTTCTTAACATAAACTTACTAAGACAAATTAATGTACAGCCATATTTCCCAGCAGTTGCCTGTGTTCCAGTTTTTCAGAGTTCAACCTGAAATGTTTTAAGCATGATTTTTCAGAGGTGATGAAAGCCTACTACCTCTACTGAACTTGGTTGAAGAGAAGCTCAACATGACCTGGCAATGTGCGTTTGCAGCCCAGAAAGCCACCTGTATCCCGGGCTGCATCAGAAGAGGTGTGACCAGCAGGTCAAGGGAGGTGATTCTCCCCCTCTACTCCGCTCTGGTGAGACCCCACCTGGAGTACTGTGTTCAGCTCTGGGGCCCCCCGCGCAAGAAGGACACGGACCTGTTGGAGCGAGTCCAGAGCAGGGCCACGAAGGTGATCAGAGGGCTGGAGCACCTCTCCTATGAAGACAGGCTGAGAGAGTTGGGGTTGTTCAGCCTGGAGAAGAGAAGGCTCCAGGGAAACCTTAGAGCAGCCTTCCAGTACCTAAAGGGGGCCTGCAATAAAGCCAGAGAGGGACTTTGTGCAAGGGCATGTTGTGATAGGACAAGGGGTAATGGCTTTAAACTGAAAGAGGATAGATTTAGATTAGATGTAAGGAAGAAGTTCTTGACTGTGAGGGTGGTGAGGCACTGGAACAGGTTGCCCAGAGAGGCTGTGGATGCCCCATCCCTGGAAGTGTTCAAGGCCAGGTTGGATGGGGCTTTGAGCAACATGGTCTAGTGGAAGGTGTCCCTGCCCATGGCAGGGGAGTTAGCTGTAAGTAGATAATCTTTAAAGCCCCTTCCAACCCAAACCACTCTATGATTCTATGATTCTATTTGCAACTGCAAGCAGTCACAAAAACCCACTGTGTCTTGTATTGGATACGTAAGAAGACTGATGAATATGTCTGAAAATTTTGGCAATGTCTGAGTGCCACAGATGTTACATCAAATATTGTTAACTTCTGAAATAAATAACCACAATGCATGGACCATCACACAGAACTGCAATGTTAAAAAGTGGAAGTGTATTCAGCATTTATATTCCTTTCTCCACCCTTTTAACAGAACACTGTTGTGCTCTAATAAAATCTTGCTTGCTCGTAGACTTGTTTTCCTTTTACTCGATCCTGTGTTGAATTCGTCATAATCCTATGTTTAAAGCATCAGTCTGTTCCCATGGAAATGACTGATGTCACAAATTCAGTTAGAACTTCATGACAGGATCAAATATAAAAAGAAAATGGGGCTAGAGAAGAAGAAAACCATTGTTCAAATAGAAAAGCTTAGGTAATAAGCTAAAAGGAAAAAGTACACGAGGATATACAAAGAATAAGGCGATTTATTATTTAAGTCTGTTGGAGGAAAATTGTTTAAAATTTTCTCTTTCAAATACAAAGTGATGTTTTTAGAGTTATATATTAAAAGAATATACAAGTGTATCATAAAACCAAGCTTTCTAAACTTTTACACCTTGAACTATCACATATACCAAAACAGAAGTACACAAAATAGCCACAATAGTGAACAAGAAGTGAAGACAGGTGGGTTTTCTTAATGAAAAGAATAGGAAAATAAATAAGTTTTAATGAAGAGATGGTACATATACTCTTTATTCATTACTGGAAAACTTAATTGAAGTACCATTTAAAGATTTATTCAAATTAGTTTTGGCATGTTCACAAAGTGACATTTCTCTGAGATCAGATTCTGCATCTTTTAGTCATTTTTACTGTATCTAAGACTTAATTTCGTGGGCTGGCTGAAACTTCTTACTGGCTGTATTATGTGGTCCGTCAGACTTGTCAGATGCAGTATGTCTTGGAAAAAAAATGCACTTACAAGCTGCTCAGTGGCACCAAGTGAGCTACTGTTCCATTTCCAGTTAGAATGTAACCAGCTGTTACACTGTTATTAACAGAAAGCTAGCAACAAAGGTAAGAAACAGATTAATGATAACAATTTCAAGACGGCAATTTTTGGAAAAAGATGTAAAGAGGTGCTACAACCTTCTAAATATATTTGTAAAAATTCTAGTAAGTGGCAAAGCAATTTCTTTCATAATTATAGGACTAAGAAGCCTCATAAATAGGATAAAATTTAAAAATATATTGTTTTCCTCAGTATTTCCCTATCGGCCTTAGATTGTTTGCCACTTACATTGCTTTTCGGATATTCCACTCTTAGGTATCCACCTTTTCTCATGGACATGTAGGTTCCAAAAGCCTAGAGAACCCAGCAGAGCAACTAGGTGTCCTAAAAGTTGGGTGTTGAAATGCTCTGTATCATGATACCCAGCTCACTTTTTGAAGTATTTAGCAGTAAGGTTCACTTTTTGTGCCTGATAAAACCGATGAATATAGTGTTTGTACAGAGTAACAGAGGCCACAGTGCTTTCATTAAAGATGCATCATACAGGTGGAGCTCATAAAAAATGCAGGTGAGGCATACTGTAGACCCTTTCTATTCTGTCCCCTTTCTAACGGGGGGACAAATATGCCCAGATCTTGCCTAAACTCGGAGCCAGGAGATAGCTGGAATGTGCAACTAGACCTGAATAGGTGGAGAACCACCATTTGCATGTGACCTAGGAGATCTAAGAAAAAGGAATAGATATCCTTTTGTCCTCTGGTCTATCTTCTGGGTTAGATTATTGTGCAAGATAAATTTATAAACCACTTCTTGTTACTCACTTTGTGCAGTATTTGAATACTTACCCTGTATTAGCAACAGCTGCACATCTAAGACCCCAGTGCAAAACCCATTGGGATCAATGGGGAGGTCACACTGACTTCAAAAAGGAAGTGAATTGAGCCAAGATGTTAAAAGGAAAAGCTTGTTCTGTGAAAAGAAAAAAGAAAAAAAAAGAGTCTTGGCAATGTTATAAAGTTGGGCACTCTGAGGTTGCTTATAGCTAACATATTCCATCTTCATACTAAGAAGGAGTTTGTGCTACGTAAGGTTAGCTTGTTAGTATCTAATTGGAAGCCAGGCATAAACTTCTTTCAGTCAGCACTTCATTAAATTTACAAGCATTCCCACACACACTTGTGTGTGGGATGCAGAATAGATGAGAGACATTTAACTACTTGGAGGCTGGCTTTGGCACAGAGCTATTCATCCAGACCCACTGGGGTTTTTTCTGTATGTGAAAGGCAAAAGCAGAAAACTATTCTGTATTATAATCAGATGCTGCCTACATTTGTCCACCTGCCCACATCATAAAACGGTTTACAATTGTAATAAATGTAGCCATTCAGACTAAGGTTTGCCATGCTGAATGCCTGCCTCAGGCTTTGGCTAAGTTTAAACTAGAATGGCCCAGTCATTTCTAAGATTGGCCTTAGAAGTAATTAATTGTCTTGAAAGATAGGCCAGCTAGTCTTATGTGTCATCTCTCCATGTCTTGTTACAGAGAACTACACTTTGTCGGTGACATCACTAGAATACCAAGGATGTGCAGGTGTCCTTGTTGTCCTTCTTAGTCCTCCTCTCTGAGAAAACCTTGTGTATACAGGAATCATAGGTAACAGGATTTCCATGAGGTCAAATGGAAAGAAGTAAATGCCGTTTGATCTCAACAACTGCAATACCCCTGCAAGACTGTTTCAAAGAGGTGGATACTTTTTCATCCTCTCCCAAGAAAATTCTGAAAGAAATTGTAAGACCTGCAATCTTCCCTTCTAATAAGTGCTAAAAATACAGGAAAGGACTTTTTGTAAAATTAAACTTTCACCTCTGACCTACATATTTATTTTTCCCTTCTTAATGACAAATTACACAAGCAAAATGACATGCATTTGCTAATACTTTTTTCCCTTAAATGGTTTCCTAGCATGCTCAGATTCAATTCCCTAGTTATGCCTTAACATTGCTGGGTATATTTTTTTGTTATACTATAATGCTACTGAATTATTTTATTTTATAAACTTAGGAGTTTCCAAAGATTTCCAAAGAAAGTAACTCTTTTTACAAGACTTGGCAGATGAACAACGAAACAATTTTGGCAAAAAAAGCTCTTTTAACTCACTAAACAGAAAATATATATTCCAGTTTTATGTTCATTGGAAATTTTTACTACAGAACACTGTAAATTTATTAATTTGGGAGTTTAAATTAAAGCACACAACTGAAATTGGGTTGTTGTTGGACAATTCATACAAGATTATATTTTTATTCATTCAGCTCCATGACAAAGTAGTAGAAGACCTCCACTGTGTCTTCAGATGAAATTAACTTTAAAAGTATTGAATAAGTTTCCAGATAAACACAGTGAAATTCTGGTACCACTGAACTCAATGGCTATATTCCTTTTAACTACATTAGGGCCAGGAGTTCACTTTATTTTGTCCTGAAAAAAAAGTTTCCTTAGTTTTTTCTGTATCATTTTAATCCAAATTCTGAATATTTCTTCTGCCTCCTCTGCCTTTCTGCTAAATTAGATGTATTTTCTCATAAACCATGTTACTAGAAAGACACAGTGCAATTCCAATCCCCTGCATTTGAAAGTGACTGTGGATTTTATCTGCTTTAATCTGACTACATGAAAAGGTCTTATTTTTAGAAAATTTCAGTTCCTCACTCTGAGAAAGCCATGCTCCTTAAGAGGTAAGGTAACTGAAAAGGGGTGACATGTAAAAGTGGCAAGGAAAGTAAAGATACTGAATCTAGGCAGATCTATGTTTACAGTGGTACATGATATAGTTAGAGAAAACTTGTATTTAAACTGGATGAGGAAAAACAATTGATTCCTATCAATGAGAACAAATAAGGGAGTTACTACATTATGAACTAAAAATCCAATAATATGACAATTTTTAGATTAGCCTGGAAAAATAGTGAAGAATATGTTCTTTTGCATTGATGGTAGATGTGATTTAACTGGATTTTTCCAACTGTAGTGTCTGTGATTCATTGCCTGAAATCAAAGTAAGGAGAAGGCTCAGAAAAAAAAATGCCTAGTCAAAGGAATTACAAATCCCTTTTCTTAAGAATTACATTTTCCAAAAGTAATTCATACATTTTTTATTACTACAGCCTAGCTAATAAGTTTAAAAAACATCTTTGTTGGACCATACAGCTTTTTCACATTATAAATGTGAAATATCACAGTTTTCTGTTTATCTGCAATTTTGAACTAAATCAAGCTCCTGGTAAGATCTGTACGCAAATTTTGATACAATGAGCTGAAGCTTTTTCAAGAGAGAATTGGGTCTTCTTACCAACATAATTCTTATTGCTGTGCAATAAAATAATAATAGTAATAATTTGACATTTCAAAAAGGAATTGATGAGGTGATAAAGTGTTTAATTAGGTAGAAATCAGATACAGGTCAAGATGTTATAGCAAATCTAAAAGATAATGAAAATAATTTATAAGTGAAATAATCCCTTCAAAAAGTGTGATTATATTAGACACATATTTCTTAAATAGAACCATAATTCAGAAAGCACTCAGGGAGCAGAGATAGCTAAATCACTACCTAGCTTCTTCATTAGGGAAAAGTTATTTCATTATTATTAGGACACAGTAAGTTTTTGGTATTGGCTGAAGTCAGATCCAGAGCAAATCATAATGGCTATATATGCATTTTTACATGTTGTGAAAAGAAAACGTCATCCAATTACATTAAACTTCACTCTGTAAGCTTTTGTTTGTAACGATAGTGGTAAGCTGCAACTAATAAAAGATTTGATGCAATGGAGATTGAGAGGAGAGTAAAACACTAACATCTAATGAAAGCCAGACTAGAAATAATACAACCATCTTATCCACTCTTAGTAAGGACTGGGAGTATGATTCCTTATTCTATGTACAAGTGACTCTTGCAACATCTCTGCTACTATATATATTTTAGTCATATGATTTAGTTTTATGTAGTCCTGTGAGGAGCAGGGAGTTGGACTCGATGATCATGGGTCCCTTCTAACTTGAGATTCTATGATGTAGCTGGCAACGGTAAATCCTCGTATGGCTGGGCCTATGTTCCTGAGTAGGGACACATATGGTTTGTATAGCTATAGATAAACACATGAATTCCTTGACGGTTATCTAAACATTGATTCTTTGATTGTACTCATAAGACAGCAATCCAATCAGCACTATTCCCAAGTACATTGCAAATATTGATTAATTTTTATACATAATGATTTCTGAGGCAGAGAAGGTTTGTTAAGGTGATAACTGGGCCCAAGACAGGTTACAGAACTGCACAAAGTAGGGCTAAAGGAGCTTCAAGGAATAAACCTATTTATCCCCATTCCCAAAAAAATAACATCCTGACAGATCCTTGTCTAAGGTGCTCTTAAAAATTTCCAGCAATGGAGACTTCACAGCCTTCACAAGTGATCTGGCCCAGTGCTTTTCAACCCTTTCTGTAAATTTTCCTCAATGCCCAGTTCTAATTTTTCTTGCTGTTGTTGAAGCTTATTACTTCTCATCTTATCTCTCTTGAACAGACAATAAATAATTACCTTATTCTTTGCAGTAACTTTTTATGTACATGAAGATTCTTATCTGTATTATTCCTTAGTCTTGTCTTTTTTTAGGTTAATTAACCTCAATTTTCCCAGTCTTGTAGGTCCTGTGTTTGATGAGCTCCTTCTCATGGCCCTATTCTGGATTCTCTGCCATTGGCTGGATTTTGCTTCATGTTCTTCTTGAAGGTAGTGTCCAAGACTGATAACACCCAAAGCCTTAATAATGCGGAATTTCTATCTTCATCTTGTAAGCTTTTCTCCTCTTTATGTGTCCCAATATGCTTTTTTCCAACAGCACAATTTTGTTAACTCATGATCAACTGTTAATCCATTACAAGTCACAGGCCACCCCGACGGAGGCCTGTCATGAGCCAGGTGCTGCTTATCCTGCAATTGTGCAATTGAACATTCTTGTCTGAATATGGTAACTTGCATTTGCTGTTGAATATCATCCATTCACTTGCATCTCCTTTCTCCAATTTTGCCAACGTCATTTTGAATCTTAAACCTGTCTTCCACTTCACAGACAGTCTCAGCTCCGAATTGTCTGCAAATTTAATAAACACATTATTACGGTTTCATAGTAGTAATGAAAATATTTAACAGATGAAACTAGGCACGGGCTACTGCAAAATCCCACTTGGTCTAGCTTTTGTTTAGCAATGAAAAACTGTCGACTCGCCGCAATATTGTCGTACTACTGCTTTTGCATCCCCATTTTAGCATTTCATCTTGATCACACTTCCCTAGCCTACTACGCATCTGTCATGTGAGACAGAAGACTCTTACAGTAGTAAAGATATATACCATCTACTTATTCTTCCTTGCCCTACAGCCTGTTGCCCTGTGGTAGAGCAAGATAGCTTAGTGTGTTCATGATGAACTCCTGTTTGTTCTGACCTGTTTCCTCACTAACTTTCAATTGTTTACAAATAGATTGATCCACAGTCTTTCAGTTTGCCTCCCATTTTTGAAAGAAACAATATATTTCTTTTTTTCCCAGAGCATCTGTCCTGTAGCGGAGCAGCAATTCCCTTCTCAGTCTTATAGTGCTGATGTGCATATACGCTTCTTGTTCCTGTTGATGTATCTAGCTCATTTTCTAACTCAGACCTTCATGTGTGCTTACATAACTGAACCTAGTTTCCACCTTCTGTATGTTTTGCTCATGCTTGGTGCCAGTGAAACCCATCATTGAGCAAATTGCTCCCTTCCTACATTCCCCATCTCCTGCTTTGTGTCCTTAGTATCACTTCTTTAGCTGTTCTCTTAAACCTCCTACATCTTTGACTTGTCTTCCTGATTTCTGCATTTTTTCAGTCTGCTGATTTCATTTTACATTGCTCCATCTTTAAAAGTGATCAGCTTTCATGTTATGGTCACTCTGATCCACTTTACTGTGCACTCTCAACATTCTGAAACTCGTTGGTTAGTATCCAACTTTAAAGACTCTTTCACTGTTTGCATACTTCGCTGTCTGCATCAAAACTTTATTACTAACTCATTCCAAGAACTTGCTGAGCAGTCTGCATACTGTCCTGTACCTTTCCCAAGGTCACACTGAATTTCTGCAGAATTTAGTTGAAATTACTTCTGATAACCACACAACATCTTTCTCCTGTGAAAACCTAAATAAAGATAATCGTGCATTCCTTGATCTAACATGTACCACTACTCCCCATGCAGTTATCTGGAGGATTAGAAGTAGAAATATTGTTCCCATGTTTGGAACTATTTTTTCTTGTTCCATACTATCAGGCCTTCAAGCCAGATGGTGAGGGAACATAAATAAGACAGCTTTTGCCGCGCCTGAAAGGCATAGAGGTTGTTTGGGCCTGCTTCCTTCCTGCGACATTTTGGATACAAAAGGGAGAGTCCAGCACAAAGTTTACCAAACAAAACCCTTAGATCTCAGTGCATATCATAGCCTTGATAACAGCAGCATGAGACAGAATATTTGGTATATTGTACATTCATAGGTCTGATCCACATGCTTTAATAATGATGTAGGAAACTAGACCAGTTGGTTTTCCTAACAGCTGGAATATGCCTTACTTTGTAATTTACACAATGAAAATGATGAGATGATAGACCCTAAGATTATTTTCTTAACTATACATCATATTTTTTTAAGTAAGGCATGACTTTAACCTGGGGTCTGAAAGACTAATCAGTGAGCAAAACCCTCTAATTAAAATGTAGTCTTATTTATAATGTACTCTTAATGTTTCCTAAATCTTTAGCTGATGATTGAAATGGTTTTTTGATAATAATATATGCTATTTTATCTAGTTTTCTTTTTCTCTAGAAACATCTGTGAAACAGAAGGGATGAGACTTTCTCTTAAAAATTGTGGGAACACATAAAATATACAGTACACTTCCTGTTATAGAAGGCTATTTATTAGTCTAAATACTTGTGCAATATTTGGCAAATGATCAAAACTAGTTTCTCCTGATGTGTTTACAATGTTCTAAATCAAAAGCAAAGCCCATTTTCAAGTGACATTTGTCTTACAAACTGAAATGTTTCTCTCATGCTGCATGTGGTTGTACTTTCTGCTTGACAGGATAATCTCCAAATGTTGAGTACAAAGTTTGCAACAAAGTTCTTGTGAGAATTAGACTTGCTGTCTAGCAATTCTTCTTATAAGAAGAACCAAAGGAGTCTTTCCCCCAGTGTAGGATTTTTTTTCTATGACTGTGTGTTTACTTAACTTTCTGCCTGATGCTGTACTTAATCAGCTACACTGAGAGAAATTCTTTTGATTTCATTGCATATTCTGTTGCTCTTTACCCCATTTTAATGTTCTTTCCCATAACCTTTGAGTGGTAAAATGGTCACAGACAAGAACAGAAGAGCTCCCATTTCTCTAGTGAATGTTTCAGAAATATACTAAGGCATAAATTTAGCAGAAGTTTTGAACAGACACTGTCTTCTGCATCAAACTGTGAAAAAATAGCTTGGAATGCTACAGAAATGCACTTTCAGTGTTACAGAAATTACTCGGCACCATATGCAAAACGTTTTCTTCTCAACTCAGGTTAAAAACCTGTTATACAAACCTGTTTATTAATTATCATTATTGTTTCCTAAGGGTTTTTGACAAGTTTTGAGAGAAAACTATGTCAGTTCATAATAGCAGCTTTTCAGTGTATCTCACCATTACATGTGTATTCAAAATGCATGCAGCACTTAACATGTTGCACAGGAAAAATGTGGTTGGGTCATGTTTCATGTTATAAATAGATAGGCAAACACATACACTGTATCATTTCCAAGAAAAACACTTCATATTCCAGTAACCTGTCCCTCTTTTCATATCTCAGATTTAGTAATCTCTTTACTGAGTTGCAGACTGCCCTTGGACTTTTGGTCATCCTTGAATTTAAACAAAAATTATTGGCATCTGTAGTTTAATTTCTTTCTTCCTTTACCTAAGTGCTTTAATAACTACGAATGGTCCTGAGTGAAATTCTAATGAGATAATCTGCTGCATTTCAGGAAAACCACCATTTGCCATATGCAGGCAACTGCCCTGTGGATATTTTAGGACTGTAGCTTCAGCTGAATCAGGGATACTTGGAAAAAGAGTGAGTAAAAAAAGTGTGTGTACACAGCCTTAAAAAAAAAAAAAAATTGTGTTGTGTCCCAGTTCTTGAGTACCTCTTTAAGGAGCATCTCTCTAAGGAGCACATTTTGCTTCCTGTTCTAAAGGATTCAAGTGGCAACAAAAAGGTTTTTCTCCTATGAATTAACTACAACATATTTAACTACAGTTTTTGGTGCCAAGCATTTTCAGAGATGGTGCAGAAAATATTTAATAAAGCTGAGGCAGACAATCCAAGAAAATAATACTGAAAGCTAATTATTACACCATGTTCTGTAAAGAAAGACTTGTATAATAAATAACAAATATGGCCCAAGTAATCAAACCACAGTTACCTAATGAAGAAAACACTGTTGTTGCTTTGCCTTTTTACATTCTCTCCATTGCCAGCACCCCTATTACATTGCACAAAAAGATTCTACCATAACAAAATGAGATCCTTGTTGAAGGCTGGATCCCATTTCCTTCATCTGATGTAAATATCAAGTAATACAATGTTGCCATAAAATTTATGCCAAATTAAAGCCACAGTAAGGTGGTAGAAGTGAGATTATCTCACTGTACAGGAGTGAGGAAAAAATTTAGATGGAAAGCATTCTGTGTATACAAGAACACACCATAATATTCAAATTGATATTGAGAGATATAGTCTGGAGGGCAGGAGTAAACAAGGAGGTCAAGTTTCTTTAGGCTCTCCTCTCAATAGTTTTGTTTTTAAATTTAATTAGGATTACTCATTTATGCTTAGATATCCATAAATGTTTTTTGAGGAGATACAGATAAACACAATAAAGATGCTGGTAACTGAAGAAAGAAACATTTCAAACTGAGCAAGGATGCTGAAGTCAAAAGAACTGGCCTTGGCTAATTTCAGATTTTAGTCAAGTGTTGCTCATGGGACTGAACTAATGACCCTGTGATTTCCTTATTTTAGGAGATAGCTTCAGCAGCTTATGGAAAATTTGAGCATCTGGAATCTGAACTAACTGCAATGGATGGGAAAATGAAACAGCTTCAACTAGATCACTACTGATACTGAGGGAAGTTTTCTGAGATCTGCCCATGAGAATCAACAGGAAGGAAAAAACATCTTAGTCAACGATTGGGAGACATGCAGTAATCACTCTTCAGCAGCAGTGTATTTTAGGCCATTGTTACCCTGGTTCACTACAATGCTTTTTTAGGGAAAAAGTCTGCTTCCAGCCACATTATAAAGACATGGTGTAGAGACAGGAGGGTCTGGCACAGAGTCTGTAGAGACTCTCTGTAATCTCTTGAGGCCACACATGAACAAAAAGAGAGTATCTTCCTTAAGGAGCATTATCGCATGAATTTTATGTAAGCAGAATTATCAGAAGAAAAATAAACAATGAAAGCTCTCATGAAAGCAAGCTAGTGAGTGAAAGCATCAGATTAGCAAGTGTCACATGGACAGATTGTAACAGATAGTGATAAAATGGCTCCAGGAGGAGGCTTTTCTTACTACTCAAATCCATTATATCACATCCTACTTATAAAGTAATCTTCTGAGACCCAGCTGACTTTTTGTACAATCTGACATGTTACTTAACTGTTTATCACATCAAGAATGATCATAATACATAAAAGTGAGGACTGTGTAGCATTTTTTTTAAGGTAGGGAAGTCAGTTTTCTTCTCAACCATAATCCTGCACTTGTTAAGAAGATGATAGACTTCTGACAAAACAGAGTGGTTTATAAAGAACTCGGACTGCAGATGAGTTCTTGTTCCCTCTGCATGTCATCTACAGGCCACACTTTCATTTTTTCCATACCTGAAGAGACTAGTGCATAGATACTACATAAACCATGTACCAGGAACCCAGTATAGACATGGAAAGTTCTGGAGTAGACTCTCAAATACAAGGCGTTCTTTTTAGTTTACCTATATCTCTCACTGTGTTGCTAGGATTTACAGGGAAATTTGTTGTTGATCTAGAAACTGATGTAGATTAATGCATAAACCTGAAGACTGTACCTCCCTTCCATACCAACACTAGCACTGCTGAATTATTCTATAGGCAATTAAGAGAAATCTCTGGATTGGTAGTCCTTGTCCTTATGGGAGATTTCAACTTCCCAGACATCAGCTGGGAGTAACGTACTGCTGCGACAAGCAAGCCTGGGAAATTCCTGGAGTTGGCTGAACATAATTTCTTGTCATAAGTACTCAGTAAGCCAACTAGGAAAGGTGCCATCCTCAACTTGTCATTTCTGAATAGAGAAGGACTCACAGGATATGTGATGGTAGGTGGCTATCTTGGCCACTGTGATCCCAAAATGGTTGAGTTTAAAATTTTTAGTGTAATGAGAAAAAAGTTCACCAGCATTGCTACCCCATATTTCAAGAGACCAAAATTTAAGCTGCTCGGGGACCTACTTCGCAGTGTCCCCTGGGAATCTGCTTTTGAGGGCTTTGGGGTCCATGAGTGCTGGTCAGTTTAAGCACAGGAGCAGGCCATCCCATTGTGTTGCAAGGCAAGCAATCGGAGCAGAAGACCAGCTTGGCACAACAGGGAAACTCCTCTTGTAACTCAGGAGGAAAAAGAGATTGGATGATCTCTAGAAGCAAGGTCAGGCTTCACAGGAAGATTACAGAGCCATCGTTTGCATATGTAGGGATACAACATGAAAGGCCAAAGCTCAGCTGGAGTTGAAACTGGCTATTGTTGTAGTAGAAAACAAGATAGGATTTTTAATGTATGTTAATACCAACAGGATGTCCAAGGAAAATATAGGACCCATACTTGTTGAAGATGGTCCCCTGGCAAATAGGGGTGCAGAAGTGGAGACATTCAGTGCTTTTTTTGCCTCAGTCTTTAATACTAATGATAGACTTTGGGCTGTCCGGTCCCCTGAGTTGGAGGACCATGACTGCAGGAACAGTGACTTTCCATGTGGGGACATGGAAATTGTAAGGGGCCAGCTGTGTCAGCTGAATGTTCATACATCCATGGGACCTGGTGGGATTCAGTCCTGTGTACTGAATGAGCTAGGGGATGTGATGGCAGCAGCCCTCTCCATCATCTACCAGAAGTCTTGGGAGCCTACGTAGGCCCCCGCTGACTGGGAGCTATCCAACAGTGTTCCAATTTAAAAGAAAGGCATGCAGGAAGACTCAGAAAACTACAGACCTGTTACTGTGACCTCAGCACCTGGAAAAATGAAGCAGAAGATCCTACTGGGTGCTACTGAAAGGCATTTAAAGGACAATGCAATCATCAGGCACAGTCAACATGGGTTCACAAAGGGAAAGCCCTGTCTATCCTTCTATGATAAGGTTGGCCTCCTAGTGGGTGAATAGAAGGCAGATGTGGCTTTTCTGGATTTTAGGAAGGCTTTTGATACAGTCCCTTACAGCATTCTTCTGGACAAGTTGTCCAACTGTGAGATGATGTTGTGGTTTAAGCCCGGCCAGCGATTAAGCACTACGAAGCTGCTCACTCACTTCCCCCCCACCCCACAGCAATGGACTGTGAAGTCACCCAGCAATGGACACCTGTGCTGGGGCCACAGCACTGCTGGGGTGAGCGCCGTGGGCAAGGATAGCCTGTTGTGATGTCACTGAGGGATGGACTACAACATCCCCAAGTGATGGATTGTGACCAGGCGACCCTCACTGCTTATATTCGGGCACCAAGTCTCAGCTAGTTGGCTCGTGCCCACACTCCAGCTGAGCAGATCGCGAGGTCTGGAGCACTGAGCGAGGCCTTGGCGCTGGTGTCGTGCTCGGGGAGTTGCTCCTTGCAGCTCTCAGTGCCCGACCCCAGAGCCGTCGAAGGATTTTCCCCGGCCCTGCCAGCTCCAGGCAGCCGGGGCACCCAGGAGCTACGCTCGCAGCAGCAGAGGTGAGCTGGTCGGGGACGCCTTACCCTGGGGAGCTCGGAGGGTTTTCTTCTTGGGGGACCTGGGCACTTCTTCCACCATCCCCAGGCCAGACAGTGACCCTGCCCTCTCTTCCTCTTCTAGCGTGACACCAGTTGCTGCAGCGCCAGTGAGAGGGAGTGGTTCCACGTCCCTGGTTCCCCCCAGCCCACCGCAGCACATGGAGAGCGTGGCCATGGAGCCTGAGGACCACTGTCCCATCTGCCTGTGCAGCTGGGAGGAGGCCAGCTTTGTTATGCCATGCCTCCACCGGTTCTGCTACCCGTGCATCCTGCGGTGGGCTGAGAGCAAGCCCGAGTGCCCTCTCTGCAAGAGGAGGATCCTCTCCATCTTGCACTCGGTGCGGGCAGATGATGACTACGTGGAGCATATCATCACACCACCCTCAGGTGTTGTCCGTCAGGTGGAAGGAGCCCCCAGACGCGCAGCTGCCCATGACCGCCATCTCCCTGGAGCACCCCAACGCTGGGCTGCAGAAGGGGTGCCCAGGCGTCCAGTGGGCATCTTCCAGCCCCCAAACTGGTTGAACAACTTACGGGACAACCCAGTGCTCCTCCAGATCCTGCAGCCCTGTGTCCGTCGGCAGATGGAGGAGATCTTTGGCAGCAGGGTGTTGGAGGCAGCCATGGAGGAGGACACCGCCACCACCATCCTGACCAGCCAAAGGATGGATACAGAGCTTCCGGGATGGGTGCTGGGGGTCTCCCGCCAAAACCGTGAGGAGACATTCTTCCAACACGATGGACATGTCACTGCGCAACGGCACAGCGGAGAGACCCAACGTCTGCTGGGCTGGCAGGATGCCTCTGCTGCTGGGGGTCAGGAGGACCGCCCCACGGGTGCCCCCAGCCCCACTGCCACCCAAGGAGGGTCTCTTGTCCCCAGCCCAGCCTCCTCCAGCAGCCCTGCAAGATCCAGCGCAGACGAGCTCCCCGGCACCTCATCCGCTGCCGTCGGTGGGGGTCCCAGCAGCCACCCCTCTGCTCCCATTGCCATCCCTGCGGAGCAAGAAGTGCGCCAGGAGGAGCCAGGGGAGGCTGTGCCCGATCCCTCCGCTTCCAGCCGGGGCCGTGAACGCTCCCCTGGGAGGCCCCGGCGAGCCCCAAAGAGGAGGACCGACAGCTCCGAGGCCTCTCCAGCCAACAAGAGGCCAGCACCGCGTCGGTGACCCTGGAGGGTCCCTCGGGGGATGGCCAAACCAGGACTGGGCCATCAGCTGGGGCACGCGCCAGCCCTCAAGGGCTCCGGGCCCCCCAAATCCAATCATCCAAATAAAATAAGTGCATGAAAACTACAGAAAAAGTCTCAGTGTTACTAACAGTGCAGGTGGCGTTGCTGTCCTCACCCTGTTTTGTTTTTTTGCCGGGAGGGGTGGGACGTTAACACTGATGGGTCCTTCTACACATGCCAGGCACTACTTCATTGTTCCACCCAAAGGCAAGTGATGCCCAGCTCCAGGCCTGCGGCATCTCTGCAGCTGCTCCCGGGGCAGATGTTTCCAGCCGGGGGCTCTCCAGGACCAGCCCGTGCCCCACCGCTTCATCACCCCGGGCTCGCCCTCCTCCTCACCGCACCCTCTGCCCCCACGTCCCGGGGCTCTGCTCTCCTACCAGCCTGCACTGCTGGGTGCAGCGTCGCTACAGCGGCACCCAAATCCCTCCTCCTGCGCAGACTCACGACTCGGCGCTGCTCTCTGCATCAGCCTAGGGTCGTACCCTGCCAAGGCAGGAGCCCCGACAAGCTCAACAAGGGGACGCGCAAAGTCCTGCCCCTCGGAGGGACAACGCCAGGCACCAGCACATGCGGCGCGCTGCCCGGCTGGAAAGCAGCCAGGGAACGGTGACCGTGCTGCTGCCCTTGAGCACGGGCTTTCTTCCCGCTCTTCCAGATCTAGCCTTGGCACTGACATGCCTTCTCCTCCACCTGGAAAGAGCCCATCTTCGGCAGATGCTCGGCAGATGGATGCCAAGCAGCTGAGGACTCTGGGTTTGTCTAGTTTGGAGAAAAGGCGGCTGAGGGGCGACCTCTTTGCTCTCCACAACTTCCTGAGGAGAGGAAGTGGAGAGGGAGCTGCTGATCTCTTCTCCCTGGGATCCAGTAACAGGACACATGGGAATAGTTCAAAGTGTGTCAGGGGAGATTCAGACTTGATATTAGGAAGCGTTTCTCCAACAAGAGGGTGGTCAAACAGTGGAATGGGCTTCCTAGAGAGGTGGTCAATGCCCCATGCCTGTCAGTGCCTTAAAAAGAGGCATTTGGTCAATGCCCTTAATAACAGGCTTTAACTTTTGGTCAGCCCTGGAGTGGTCAGGCAGTTGGACTAGATGATTGATGTAGGTCCCTTCCAGCTGGAACTATTCCATTCCACTACCTTTCAATACGATCAAATCAGCATTGTTTGCTTTTCTCCAATTTTCATAGTTTTCACTGCCATAAACATTATCTGATGAAAGAAGCTAAAAATCTTTCTTTTTAAAGGAAGGCAGTCATGGAGGAGGAAAAAAAATGAGAAAATGTAAACTATTCGCTCCAGCCCCAGACAATATTTATAGGCCATGTATGTTGTCTAACTGTTACGGTCTCTTGTCCAGTATAGTTTTGCTTACATAAATATTTTTGACATTTGCTTGTTCACATTTTTAACTACCAGGCTTTCAAAAACATGTGTCACCAAGACTTTTTCGGACAATGGGAACAAAATATTTTGTGCAAATATATTGGCTATTGATATGTATAGTGTGGACTTGTAGGTTAATGTATACCTTTAATTCATGGATCAGCCCCTGCGAGTTTGTTATTTTACTTTTCTCCTCTAAATTCCCTCTAGTATTTCTAAATCCTTAATGGGAACAAGGCCCAGAGAAAGGAACACTGTGTTCTGCTACAATGGCTCTCATTGCATTTTACCATCTTTTCAACTATTTTATATGATACAGTATTACGCTTTGGTATTTTCTGATTGTTATACAGACCATTAATATCCTGGCTTTCAGGGCTACATAACACGATTCGCATGGAAAGCGATGCAATATGTCCTCACTATATTTATATACAAAACTTAAGAGAATTTTTAGAGGCCCAAATTGTCAGAAAGAAACATGTTTAGTATCATGCCCCAGAAATGTAGACATAATGGATGCCGACTCTGGCACATAGAGATAGAAGGGCAGACTGTTCTTTTTACATATGGAAGTCATTAACTTAGATGCTCATTCAGGCATTTGCACATCCAAGAATCTGAATAGCATGGAAAAGTGTAACAACTGCCTGGCATTTTAAGTTGTGTATCCGTTTGTAGGGGGAACAAGGGACGGTGGAGGAAAAATTGACCATGTTATCTGAATGTTGGTATTATTAGATGGCCATTTATCTTCCCCCGAACCTTTGGACTGATGCAGGCTTTCTCAGATCAGATCTCTCTGAGATGCAGTACAAGCAGGAAGGATGCTTGTGTGCAGGAGATTAAAACCCACATAAAATCGTGGCAGAATTGCAGGCCCTACATTTGGTTTTCCTGAGCATTTCTGCTTGTAATCCTGTGGAGCTCCATAGTGTTTAAGGAGGAGGAATTACCATAACTCTAGTCATGGCCATTGGGATTGGCACACAGGTAATAGCTGGTCAGATCATAAAAAGCACAGATGCATTCCTGCTATTTTTTGGAGTCCTAAAACCAAATGTCTTCTGATGCTTTCTCTGTCAAGCAAATAAACACTACACCTATACTCTGAGCTTTTGCTCATAATTCACTGAGTCCTTTTAGAGCTGTCATTGAATAAATAATAGTTGAATATCTGGCTGCCTTCTCTTTCGTACATGAGCAAGTTCCCTATAACTCCAGTGATATGAATAAAGTGAGTCATATATCACTGTTGTGTCACAAGGAAGTTAGCCTTAGAAACAGGAAAATCAGTAGGAGTCCGTGACATGAGTAAACCATAAAGATTATGTCTTGGCAATGTTACTCATCTTGAGTAAGTCCCTTACTGGACACATAAAAAGTCTGCTTCATTAAGGAAAGCAGAATCTAACACTGAGTTGAAAGCCTTAGTTAGTATTTGGCCTAGTATTTTTAACTTTTAATTTGGCACTTGGTAATGGAACAATATGTGCTACTTGTTCTTATGCAATAAATACCAAAAATTGTTGTGTTGTATTCTTGTAGCTACCAAGCTCATATTGTGCAATAAACTGTAAAAGTATTTTTAAAACAATATGGTGTTAATAAAGGCCATATTAATTAGATTCTGTGAGTTTTCTGCTGAATTCATTGTATACTGCCTATTTTCAACAGCATATTTATGTACTAGCAAGTAGAAAAGATTTTTAGAAGTTGGTATTTTAATAAAACTTCCCCAATGTGTTTATGGTGCAATTTTACATTTCGGTTAAGTTCTACAGAAAACAAATGTTTTTAGTCTCATAAACTGCTCACATGGACATAAGGGCCTTTAATGAAAACATCCAAAATAATAAGCAATTAACCAGGAATTGCCAATCACCTGTCTCCTATTCACAAACAAGGGGATATTTGGCTGTACAGAATATTAATAAAATTTAAGTATATCCCACGCAGTATGTAAGTTTTACTGAAGGCAGAAAGTTGAAGAAATTCAGAAAAACTTAATGTATGGGCTCGGTATATGTATGGGCATATCCACATTCAATCTTTGTACCTACCAAAATATAGGTGTTGATAGAACATGAGGGTATATTACTGTGTTTATGCACAATTAAGTCGGGCAGATTTAACAGAGGACCTGTTCACAGTGTTGATTAGCCACCAGCTGATGTCACTAGGAAAAAATTTACCTTGCTCATCAACAGTTATTTGCCCTGGATGTTTCTTAAAACTTCCCATGAAGCCCTTCATACTAAGGATTATCACAGGCAAAGTTCAGGGCTAGCCAAACTAATCTAGTAGATGGTAATTCCTGTGTTCCCATGAAAAATGACAATTTGTATTCGTAAGTCTCTGGAGCTCCCAGTTTCTGTATGTGGTCTTCCTTAACATTCTCATTTGAAGGCACACTCTACAGTCATTTTTCAGTTACTTTCTAGTCATCCACGTTCCTTCACATGAGAAAGATTACACTTTCAGCATGTTTTATGTTGTTTTGTCAGTTAATCGCTGAGTTTACAAGAGTTTTGATGACTTAGGAGATGTGATACCAGTTCATATTCATTTAGGTAAAGCCCATTTTGGGCTCAAACCAACCGTCTGATCTCCAGCAGAGAGACTAGTAGACCAGCCAAGGATATTCTTTTCCTGGAGGCTGAATCTGTTTTCTACAGTACAGGTAAGGCAAGCTGGAACGGCACAGCTGTCCGATTCCCCAGCTCGCCAGTCACACGCGTATCTAACTATGTACCTGCTGAAAGTTGGAGCAGGGGAGGAGAGTCCCACTGCGTTCTCTCCCTCCCCCCAGTCAGTGTGACTCTCTATCTCTCCCGGTACCACGTCCTGAAGGAAAGCAGGCTAAAGACAGGTGAGGAGGGTGAGGGTCTCTGGGTGAGGAGGCCATCTATACCACATTTACTGCAGTTGAGCAGCTGAGAGTTTCATCTGGCCAGTTTGCAACTGTAGCCAAGAATGGGGCTCTATGTGTACCACCCACACTCCTGCATTTTGTAACTGTAGAACCTCTGTGGAAGATACTCCAAATATTAGCTGCAGAAATAGCAACGTCAGCACAGTAAGATCTGCCATCAACTGCAGCTAACACCTCTGTGTTGGAGTGGGACGATGAACGTAATAGAAAACCATGTTGTAGTTACATCTGGTTTTGAACAAAAGACAAATTATTTATTTCTTTCTTCAAATGAAGCATAACACTAAGGTATAAAGGGAGTATAAATAACATCTGATTGTGCTCCTAAGCTCCATGCTATAACTTTCTTGCAATGACATCCTTCAACAAATTAACTACATCATTACTGTTAAGTATTAATTGCACAAAACAGATACACAAAATATATAATGAGCTAGAAAGAGGACAACATTCTTCCATTATGACAAACAACTGTAACAAGAAATGGAAAAAAAACCCAATAGATCTAGGCTTACACAGATGGCAACACTGAGAGTTTTAAGTCCTCTCCTTGAACACATTACATGTGATAAATAATATGCAAAATATTTAAAGAATTTTATTGTTGCTTACAGAAGATACTTAGCAAGCAAAGAGACAGTAGCAATCACTGCCTCATGTCTCATATCCCCATCATTCAATGCAAATTTTTACATTTCATGCAATAATCCTGAGCTTATTTTCAGTAACATTGAAATGTCATCTATATTAATTACCAAATACATACAGAGCCCAGCTATGGGGTCTATTGTATTATTAAGGCATGAAAAAAGAATAACAGTTTATTAACTCTGAATGCCACAAATACAGCACAGCAGTTAGAAGGCTCAAAAAAGCTCAGAAAGTACCAGTGATTTCTGTGCCAAGGTCCTCCCAGAACATGGCTGTGAATCATCAGCTCCTGAAAAGGTACAGAAGTGAATCCTGGCCTTGCTGACATCAGGGAGTTCTGCCATTGCCTTGACTGCTGGACCAAGCTTCAGAGCTATCAGGAGTAACTCAGACTCCTCTTCATATCCCCAAAAAATTGACAAACTTTCTTTCACTCAAGTCAAGTATGAATTTAAAAAACAATACCTACATATTGTTTTCTTAACTAGTATTTTAAGTCTATGGAACGGTTCCATTCATTATACAGTATGGCAATTAATAAAAAGCCTTTTGAGGAAAAGCTTATTTGTTAGTCTGATTTATTAGTATGTTAGTACGTTAAAAGAAGGGGAAAGTATCGAGAAAAGAACCTCTGCCAAGTCTATGCTCTATTTATAAATTATTTTTAATTTTAAAATGACAGACTTTCGTAAGCCAAACCAAGGATATGTGATCCAATTCTAGTCTCTGTGGTTCAATGGCTCTTCTCAAAGACAAGGAGCACCACGGCCCTGTCCAGTCATCAACTGAAGAACTTATCATCTGCATAAATTGTAAGGGGCTAGCAGTATCTGGATTGTGCAGTTCTTTACATAGTCTCTATTTTACATTTAAGAAGTTCTTGCAAAATGCCCTGTAGTGAGCCAGGGTATTCCAGTTCAGTTGACTAAGCCATTGAAACCAAGGCCAAATTGGTGGTAAGACTTACTTCATACTTACAATTGTATTATGTCCCACACTGGGAACTAAAACAGCAGATGATCTCCTCTAACTCTGCTACTACTATTGCCTGCCCCTTACGTAGATATTTGCCTAGTTGAGCTCAGAGTTTACAGATCCAGTAGCCTTATCCTTCATCTACAGGTGGCCCACGGTCTGCATGGAAAGAACCATGGTGTGCAGGAGGTACAGACTCTTTTATGCAGCCTTCGTGCATGCTTCTTTCCATGCCTGCACCCCTTGCACGCACAAGCCACCGCTTGGCAAAGATGGTGCTGCCCAATTCTCTCACTGCAAGGCTCTGAAAACTTTGCAGATGCACAAATCCAACTTAACTAATTTCATCTAAACACCAAGTGAAAATACGGTTCATCACAATAAACCATTCAGGAAACTCATTACTGTCTCATCTGAGATAAAAGGAGAAAAAAGGTTGTTGATATTAGATAGTTACTGGGTTAGAATTTGTGTGGGTTTTGGTTGACTTCTCCTAATAAATAAGTTAAAGAAGGCTAAGGCTATAAATTGGTACTGTTTCATTTATAAATACTCACTTTATTTCTATTCTCTTCTAAAAAACATGTTAAGGAAAAAGGTGGCCAGAAGGATTACAGATGTTGTAAATTGTAATTTGGTTGTTAGGCTGTAAAAACCAAACATGTAAGTGAAGTTGAGCACAGTGTAAGAAAAAGCCATTTTTTAATTAACAACCTATTTACAAGTTCATAAAATCAACTGAACTGGAGTAGGTGTTCTGTGTTTGTCACCAATATTTTATTGTAACTGGTAACTTGCAGGCTTTATAGTAGAAGAACAGAAAGAAAATTAAGTTCACTATATACAGCCTTTGTACAGGCTACTTGACTATACACAAGGCATAGTGATCATAACACAACCTAGTCTTCATAATAATTTGTGCACAAAAAGACACCAATCAGACATTATGTGAACGTTACAGTGAAATGACATCACAAGTCCAGTGAAAATTCAGCATAATACAAAACATATTGATCTACTGCAAATGACATCCTTTAAAACAGTAAGCCTTTATTCAGTAGTAACTTAACCAGAGTCTGAAGCAGAGATTTGTTGTGTAGTTATAAGTCTTTTAAGTGAAGCAACCTCTGCAGATAAGTTTGCTATGCCCTGCTTCAAATACAGGTTCTCTGACTCAGAGACATTGTAGATATTGTCTTTTATTTCAACAACTCCAGTTTTGCAACCACTCTGAATTTTTACATTGAGTTCCTTCTGATGCCAGAGTTCTGGTTTAAGTGACCAGTCTTGGATGTTAGTCACTTGAACCGAGAAAGGAGTGTGAGAAGAATGCACCAAGTTTTGTGCACCATGTTTTTCAAGCTCAAAATGTCTTTTTGAGGACATGTCAATGGGTGATGACAATTTCTGTGTTGCATCATAGTCATTATCCATTGCTTCCACTTTAACTTGCATGGCTTTGGCTTTAATTCGAAGCTTGTGAGGCAAAGCTGAAGAATTCACTTCTGGAACTTTAACTGTTGCATGAACATTTTTATGTTCAACTGGGGAATGGATTGGACCCTTAGGAACCTGCTGTTCATCTTCTCCATCAGATGACTTTCCAACTACACCATCATCAGTTTCTGACGTTCTGGGGGAATTACTGGAGGACCTATTAACTTGCAGGAGAGGAGGAGAATGTGAGTACACGTTAAAGGTAGCTCCCATGTAGCTTGGATATATGGATGCCTTATATGAACCTCTATCATCTCTTGGCTCTCTCTCTAATTCCATGGGCTCCTGTTTTATAATCTGGAATTTATTTTCAGGACTTCTGCAGTTGCTTTGTATACGACTTGGTTGAGTATGCTCTACGGATGATATTTCAGACACATCGGACATTGAGCTTTGAGGAGAATGTTTGATGACAGAAATACAACTGCTACCAACTATAGATGGTTCATGTTCATCTACAAATGAGCTAATATTTGATTTGGAACTCTGGTAGTCTTGGAAATACACAGTTGTTGAGCTACTGAGTTTCTGTATCTCTTGGGCATAGGCTGCAGAACTAATTAAACCAAACTTTAGCTTCAACGAAAGCAGCTCCGCCTTCAAAGTGGCATTCTCCTCTCCCAGTGCAATTAGTTTGTTCTCTAAGACAAGGTCGTTCAGTCGTCGTTTTTCACGAGATCTTTTGGCAGCTTCGTTATTTTTCCGCCTTTTCTCCCAATACATAGCATCTTTCTTTTCATCTGGAATGAATTCTCGCTTTCTCCGGCAAGCTGAAGATTTGCTTTTTCCGCTACTTGCTTCAGTAAGTAATATATCTTCATTTGTAGACAATTCTTCAGACACTTCAGCTAAGGTAGACTTAAGTACCATGATTTTGTCCACATTGCTACTTGTGTCAACAGGTCCATGTTCCTTTTTAAGGGTCTGCATTTTTCTCAGCTGCATCAGAAACAATTTGTAGTAGATCTACAATGAGCAACAGAGCAAGCTATTTCCCCAGTATTTCTCACTCCACAACTTGATAAATACAGTGATTTTAAATCCACGCACATTCTTCCTTTTCTTTCATATTCTCAGACAGAAGTCTAGAACCAATTTTCTTGGCAGAGGCAATGAGAATCTTCTTAAAAACCTGGAATAAATAGAGAATTTGATTACTGTTTAGGAATTGCTGGTTCAGGACACGCAAAAGTAGCTTTTGATAAAAAGCTTAGACTAGCATTTGGTTCATTAAACCTGCTGTAATACAAAGACACCTCAACACTGAAACAACTGATACTCTAAGCTTTATGATACCTAGGTAGCAGATTTGCTTCCAAAACAAACACAATATGATCCAAGGAAAAATCAATAAAAAAATATTTGAGTTTTGATCCTACAGTAATGTTGTCACAGAACTTTCCATGATATCACTGACCAGCCTAAACCTTGAACACTTAACACTGCAGGACACCAGGCATGTTGATGAGCAGCACTAGAAAGTATCTTGTTCTTCCACATTAAAGCATCTCCTCTAAAAACAGCTGTGGCGTGTGACTTAGAAATGCTATATATTTGGGTCCTTCATGGATTAAAAATAACATAAGCTGAGTTAGAGAAGCTGCAGTACTTTCTGTTGTCTTAAAATAACAGCACTATCCATTAAAGCTATTAAAGATTCAATTACTGGTTTTGCATCCTATAAAAAATATATATGTTTACATACACACACACACTTGGAATTTTAAAATGCCTTTTTGATCTATCATATAAATTCAAACTAGTAAATGCACACACATAATTTGGGCAAATACCTAACTATTAAAAAAATAGTGGCAAGAAAAAAAAATGTATTACATAATATTTTTTCTTGTCTCTTATGAAGAAAACTTTAAAATCAGTATTGAAAAATACATTAGAGAAATAATATTTCATTAATAATTTGCATTTGAAATAGTCTTATTACATGAAAGTAAAGTTTAATACCATTGAGGCATGTGCACCTTTAGAAAACAGTGTTTGCATTGAACTAGAATTTTAGATCTAAAAGTCTTACCATTAACAAAGGAAAACTAGCTTAACCTTTAGCTTCAGACATTTTAATCATTAAATTTGAACTTAGCATTTAAATTGACCTTTGTTTTATTTAGTCCCTCTTAATGCAAAAATACTTTATTCTCATAAGATCATTTGGTCTTGATCTGAGAAATTGCTTCTCAATATCTCATTTTCCACAGTCAGTCATGTTCCTGGTAAAATAAATGTAGTATGCCAAGTGCTTTTATAGAACTGTCTATTGAGTCAGCAATGATTCTTGCCTGCATAACAAAAAAAAAAAAAAAATCAGCCACTTCAGATTAATGTCACTATTTATTGGGAATGTTTTTACAATGACTAATGAAACTAATTTTAACATTATCAGTTGGGAAAGTTATAGAAGAATTAATGAATTGTATTCTGCCAGTTTCTCTTGTCTTTTCCAGAAGGCAAAGAGGAGTGAGTGATGTAATAACAATTACAGGGTCATAAAGATTCAGGTTTCAAGCTGAGTTCTGTTCCATCAAACCATGCCAACTCTTCTGTCATGAAAAATTAACACATTTAATAGAACAGCTAAGTAGAATTTCCTAAAATCCATGGTTAATTACTGACATGTAACTATTTGTCTTTGATAATACAGCCTTAGCGGAAAATAGAAGCCAGCCACACCAAAGACAGCATCTAACATTTTAGTGCAAAAGCAACACCACAAATTGCCATGTTTGTAAAGGAGAAATGTATGTCTAATATAGAAGCAATTACATAGTTAGATCCTGATCCAAAATTCAAACGAGTCGAAGGGAGTTTTCTGTCAAGTCAAATAGGAGCTGGATGAGGTTTAAAAACAAAAATAAACCCCACAACAAAGCAATATCTGTTTGTCCAAACATTCAGTATAACTTGATTTGCTGAAGATGCTGTAGAGCCATTCTGTCCATTTCACTGCTACATGTAATCAATTGTTTAATTAGTATGCATACCATTTTAAATCTAGTACAACCCAATACTTAAAAAAAAAAAAAAAAATCATTGTTGAACACACAGAATTTAAAAATAAAAAAAGGCAAGGCTACCTGAAATTTTGTGGCATTTGTAGAATATTCAGTCTCTGTAACATGACTTTACATTAAAAGAAGAAAAATACTGGGATTTTATTTCATTATCCTGTAGCATTTGGAACACACAGCTATTGATCTGTAATTGTCTTGTTTTATTTCAATCACTGTATTCACTTGTATCTTAACTTCTGCATTTCTGAGGAAATGCATACACCTTCTATGGCACACATTAGGAAGCAGTATAACACGTACTGAATACCTATGGAATCATCACTTGTCTCTTAGTATGCTTCTCAGCCAACTCCCACTGAAGTCAAAACGGTTCAGAACAACTGTTGTGACATTTCAAGGCCTTACCAATACAGAAGTCTTACTGAATTTAACAGTACTAGAAAGCTACACTCAAACCCAAATAAAAATATTTATTCTCTTAAAAAAGGGATACTAATATGCATACTTCATAATTTTCTATTATTTATCTGCCATACACCCTGGAACATCTATGCTTACTTGAAACAGTAGCAACAGCAAGGAAGTACTTATAAACATAGGATTTGTGCATATTTTAGAAGAATGAAACTATACCTACACAGATTTAATACAACTTTTTTTTCCCTCTTATATTCCAATCTTCCATTTCTACATGATATAGAAGCAATACATTTAGTCTTGAACAAGACTGTTTCAGGACGAGAACTATGTGTCTACCTGTACGGTCTCCAGCTCAAAGTGATTCCACTTTGGTGTTTGTCCAACACTGCAATCTAGGAAAAATACTACTAATAATGATAATAATGATAATTAGCTAAAAGTTGTTGGTTTGGTTTCCTTTTCCTAAATGAATGTAGACTAATGGCATAGTTCATCAGTATGACCATCTATGTATCAAAACTCAACTGCATGTCCAGCTGTAATCTCCTGCAGCCTAACACTGGCACTGAGCTGCGCTTAACAACCGAACAACCTGCAGAGTTCATGTCCCTTGTTCCACGGAACTTCTGCAGTTTGGGCCATTCCAGTGTACAATCTGCTCAGTGTAGCACTGACAACTCCTGTTTTGGCCAGCCTCCCTCCTGTACACATTGTTCCTGGCACAAATAGACAGAACGTAAGTAGCATGCAAGTCTACAGCAAATATTAAGTGTGTATCAAAACGAACATTTTTTTGTATGCAGTATTCAACTTTGCTCTCTGCCAGAGTCAATCAGTGAAGCTGTCAAGACAGACATGTAACCCACTGACATATTCTTACTGGTTTGCTATTTATGTAGTTAGTTCAAATGCCATCACTTTAGTGAACTAGCAAAACAACAATAAATCTTTAGCTCTTTCCACATTTTCCTTGAGAACTTCTATCATGGCAACTGCAATTGCTGCTCTACAAACAGGAGGCAAAGCCCTTGTTTATTAATACTTCTCCATGTAGATCAGCCCAATGCTGAGTCTGTAAACAAATCAAATCCATCTGATGATAATGGCAAAATGCCTTCAATGAAACCAGCCATTTCACTTCACTTGCATTTTATAATTCCACTGGAAAACATCAGTATTTACACATAAAGTAATGAACTGTAATGATTCCTCTGACTATATTTCAAATTCCAGTATTTTCCCTTATGATTAATTTTCCAATTGCTTTATCACTCCCTCATAAAGTGTTATAAAACCAACATTTAATACTGCCTTACATTAGTCACTGTTAAAGAGGTTTTTTTTTGGTTGGTTGATGTTAGTGGCATTGAGTGCCAATTCAACAATGTAATAACAGTCGACCCTATTAACTTAATTACAGACCCAGTCTTGCTCCCACAGCAATTTTGCCATTGGCTTCAACAGAAGCAGCACACAATCCCAGATCCAAATATTAATGAGACTGTTGTACAGAACTCATGCTATTGAAGCAAGAATTTATATATGCAGAAATCACGAAAACTTAATTTATCCATGGACTTCAAAAAACACTTAAGTGATCTGATTGTGTCAAAATAGTACAACTTCAAAAAACACTTAAGTGATCTGATTGTGTCAAAATAGTACATTAAGGATCTGATCCTGGGGATTTGTGTATTCACACTGTAATAATTGAAATGTTTCAGAAGGTTGAAGGACAGGGCCACAATCTTTCCTTTCTCTCTTCTGTGTAATTTAATTACCTAAATCATTTCTGCTTTAGAGAATGCACATGGGCCTCCCCATGTACATATGTTTCCCCACTGAGTAACTGCGTATTATTTTTTGTATTTGGCAAAATAATTCATGCTACCTCCAAGCATAATTTTTCAAACATCCTAGCATGAGATAACTAATTGTTCAATGCTATTGCTCTAACATTTTGATAGTGATTCTATGAAATCCCATTTCTAGCAGTTGGATGCTCAAACACAATTCACTTTTCTATCACCATGTGTCCAAAAAAATTTCTCTCAGTCCTTCAAAAATGGAAGAAAATAAGTACAACTTCTTGTTTTAAAAAAGAACCACGCCCCGGTCACCATCACCACTCTATGGCAAAACAATTGGCATTGCAAAAACAATAAAAATTCCTATTGATATGTGTCTGTGCATATTTCAGTTGCTGTTGTCCATGTTTTGTATAGGTAATATTAATGATTATTACTGCTACCATTCTGTCACAGGTTATCTATTTTGAAAATCTATCTACATACCAGAAGAGCTGGTGTAGAACCTGCTCATAGATACCTAAATGACCAGTTTGCATTCCAGACTTTGAAAAACTGAATAATACAGTTTGCACTTTATCTTCAAAGTGTTTTTAAAACAGTTGCTATCTGTCTTGGGACTTTTATGAGGTACAGAAAAAATATCATCCTCATTGCACACGCAGGACAGGAGGCTGAGTTTAAGCTTAGGTGGTGAATACACAGCCTGCCTAGATAGTGCTGAAATACTCTGGGGCCGCTCTATCTCTACCGCTTTCCACAGACAAAAATTACGCTATGAAATTCTGCACCTTTCAGGTCTATCATAATTCATAAATCCTCTCCAATGGAGGATGTGGCCCTATTCCAAACTTCACTGAAATCCTTCAACATACTTCTTGCCTTTTATCTAGCACCGTTAGTAAAATTATGTTCCTGTTGAAGAAAAGCTTTAAAGCTGGCTCCACTGGAAGAGTAATATTATCCCTAGGACTGATTTGCAGGCAAGAAAGTCTAGGCAATGTAGTGCAAAGGAGGTTCAAACTTTCTCGGAAAAAAACCAAGGTGATGGCATTTTATGCTATGATGGACAGGTTAGCCACAGTCACAAAGGGGAAAAGCATTTACAATACAAATGTTACCACCAATTACTGCCATTATATAGTTGCACTCATAGAGACCATGAATCCATTACAACAGCATGGAGCAATGCAGAACTATTGATCCTGTACACAGTTCCCTTTTCTTACAACTTCATGGGCATCTTAAGTGCTTACGGTTTCAGGATCAAAGTGTAATTAGGTCAGTGGAACGCTGATGATGATAGCTTTGTACAAGATGACCCATTTTTGGTGCTGATCATCTTATTGAAAAAAATGGGAGATGTCTACACAATATAGTCCATTGGGAACATCAAAATTCATTTATCATGACACTTTTCAATCAAATATAAAAAAAATTAATAAGATCGCCATAGAACTTGGAACACTATTGCACCTTCATATTACCCACCTCCAAGCTGTACCCAGAAAGTTGATGTCATATGTAATTTTTACAAAAGGCTTTCATTGTTAGGAAAATTACTTAACTTACTGGTTATCTTAATAACTACAAATTAACTCATTAAAGTACAGCCTGCTTCCCAAAGGTATATTACACAAATTATGCAAATAAAATTATTTGGAGAGCACAAAACATATGTTAAAGGTAGCTGTTGCTCAAAAAGGTCAGTCAAGGTTAATAGGTGCAAATTTGACCTATATTTTCTTCCATTTCCTTAGGAAGACAGTGTGATTCTATCTGATCTGTTCAATTTTTCCAAAATAAGCTGTTTACTGCTCTGATTTAAGGGGATGGGGCATGGGGTGGGGAACAGAATCTAAGAATGTTACTCAAAGTGCCAGGAAAAACTTTAAAACTGAGAAGCAAAGGAAATGTATATATAACTTGCATAAATGTTTAATTACATATATGTAATATATATAGTATGTGTATATAAATCATGCCATTTTAAATATCACATCACTTTCCAGTATTTTAAATAAAACCCCAATAGAAACAATAGTAACTGAAGTTACAGTATGCTTCTCCTCATTTCAAGAGCTACCTGACAGCAGGAAAAACTAGGCTGCAAAAAGCTATAACTTAATAGTAACAATGTTCTGGAAATACGATCTCAGCTTTCCCCTAGTTAAGAACCATAAAAAAAAAAAAACCAAACCAAACACCACACCAAAATCAAATGTTAATTATTCTGACAACAAATGGCTTTCTATTATTGAACTGTGTTTTTAAAATGCCAAGCATGGACCAGACCTTCAGCTGACCTAAATTTATATAGCGCTATTTAAAGGCAGCAGAATTATGTCAATTAATCCCAGCTGATGCTCTAAACATGCATCTTGTTACATAACAACTGAAGTACAAATATGTAAAACAAACACTGCCTGCACTTTGTTGATATCTACCACTCACTGCAAACAAAACAGAGAAATAGCAATCTTCAGAGCTCCGATTCTGTGAGAAGGTCCAGGCAGGAAGACCGCTGCCCATGCTGAGCACCATTTTCTTTCTTGGGTTGTTTTCCACTCGTAAGAGGAGGTCTTGTAGCACTGGCTCCTACACTGCTAACTGCTGTGCAGCCACCTCTGTGGCAAAAACTGGTTAATTATTCAAATACTTCAGGATAGACTGAAAATTACACCAAGATGGAGCAACTCAAGAAAGGGGGAAAAAAACCCCTTGTCTTAAATAAGGCATTCTTTCTGACAGGAGAGAGATTTTTGCAGTATCTGTCACCAACTCAATCTCATAGTGTGCTAGTTTGGACATGGATCAACTCAACACTTGAATCAGGAAAAAAAAAACGGGATATCTAAAGAGGTCTTAACAATAATAATTCATTTCAGATCTACCTTTTAATACAACAAGATTTTAAGAACATTGCTTCTATCACATTGAGTCAAGTCCAAGTATGCCCTTGCTTACACAATCTTATTTTTGATAGTCATGCTTAGCATCAGTATTAGACAGTTACATATACCTTTTTGAAAAAAAATTTTTTTGAAAAGATTTTTTTAAAAAATTACTTTCAAGCACTGTAAAATGCTGTAACATGGAAATCAACTGTCATTTTCTTTTAGAACGGACTGCAGGAATTGGCCATCTATTTGCATTTTTTTTCTATTACATATCCTAAGCACATTTATATCTCATAACTGGCTGTAATGATCATGGCAAGGTCACCTAGAAGAGTCAATTAAGCTGATGAGTCAGATACATTGCTTAACAGTGTGTAATAAGACTCAAACAGAGGATTTTATTGTTCATATTATTGCATCATAGTGATGTTATAACAGCAGCGAGATTGCTGTCTGGAAAAAAATATTGCATAAGGATAGTTTGCATAACTATTTGTTAAAATAAGTCAATTTGAAATAACCTAAAGGTTTATGTTATTTATGAGTTTTATTTCAAGATAAAGGATTGAAAAAAGCAGCACGGTACTGATATCTTTCACAGACTGTTTAGACTTTATTGCAATAGAAAGAACGTCTGTATATTCTACAAATTTCAGCCAAAGTATGGCAAATACTGTTCCATCTTAGGATAAGCTAAGCTGTGAGGAGGTCATGTAAGTTCATATTGCTCAAGGGAAGACTCTAAGCTTTTTGACACCTTACAGATCAGTTCCTTTAAAACAAAAACAAAACCAAAAAAACACCACACACAGCAGAAACTTGAGGCTTTGAAGTCAAATCCAGGAAGCTGGATATTTTAAAAGCTAGTTAAGTCCTTTGGAGAGTAAGAGGAGTTAAAAATGTAAAGTAAACAAAAACAGAAAGTAGAGGCAGATCATTCTAAAGAGCGTTAGCACTTCCAACAGTCAAAGATATCTGTAACGTGAGAACTTTTGTAACAATAACTGTCAGTGCCAATGATATTAAAGATCTTTATTCAGTAATCCTTGAACTTGTTGGTTTATTTCAGGTCTTTGGGCCAAAACTCGAATCCTTATTCATTCAAGTTTCCCATCAAAGTCAACATTTTGATTGAATAAGGACCGTAAAAGTGATGCACATAGCAATATTTTAAATGAGACTCTGGACTGAATTAATTACTGAGGAGGGCAAAGATGACTCAAAGTAGGTTACATACACAGGAGTGAACACAATGAAACTGAGTGCAATCATTCAAGTTACAAGGACAAGAAAAAAAAGGGGGGGTTGTTTTTAACACAACAGTAACTCCATGAGAGCTTCAAGATCAAAGCTGTACTTGACCCCAACAATCAAGTAGCAGGAAAGTTTATGCATGTTATCAAGAATATCACATTTTTAAAATACTTTGCTGCCGCTACCTACAGCGGGTATACTGAACATAAAGACAGTGGCTGGGGTACTCAGCTTGGACTTTGGAGGTATTGGTCACAAGCACAGTGATGTCAGTTTCATCTACTTAGAGGACTGTTTTAGTCACACGCAAAAATCACCCCCTCTTGAAAGCCAAGTTATCACCAGCAACTTTCAACCTATGCTCCCATCGAGGAGAGAGCACAAGCTGACCCCAGAGTATGGGACGTCCAGCCACGGCTTTTGCCACCGCAATGCCGAAGTGACTTGGCAAAATAACAGAATTGGGCAATGGCCATTTTCTGTTGTTTTTGTTGTTCGTTATGTAAGGAGAAAGCCGAAAATACTCGGGTCGCGGGACTGGGGGGTGTGCTAGGCTATCTCATGCCTACCTGCGAGCCATACCTCTCCCGCGGAGCGGGGAGGCAGGCGACAGCGCTGGAAAGGGGGGGGGTGGGTGGCCCTTTGTCTGTCGCTCCCTGCCTGCAGGAGACGCTGGGACAAGGGGGGAGACGGGAGGGGGGGTTGGGGACGCTCCGCCGGCCGCGGTGCGGGGCCGAGCTGCGGGGAGGCGGCATCCGCCGCCTCCCCGCAGCTCGGCCCCGCACCGCGCCCGCCACAAAGGCGGCCCGGCGGCCCCCTACGTGACCGGCGGCGCATGGCGCCGGCCTGCTCCCCCCTCAGCACGGCCCCGCGCTATCAGCCCGCCACCCCCCCCCTCCATTCCACCACCACCACCACCCGCCCCCCCCGCCGCCGCCGCCCCAGCCCAGAACAAAGGGCTGAGGGGGAGCGCCAGCGCCCCCAGCCCTCGCTCGCTCGCCCGCCGCCGCGCGGCCGCCGCGCCCCAACGGCCACCAACGGCTCCCAACGGCCGCTGGAGAGACGGCGACCCCCGTGCGCGCGGGGCGCAGCGCAAGCCTGAGGGGAAGGTGGGCGGCGGGATCGGGCTCAGCGTACCGGCTCCGCTCCCCGCCGGCTCTGTCACACTGACCTACTTGCGGGGCTGGCGGCTGCCCCCGGGACCCGGCCCCGCTGCCCCCGGGGGGCCGGCGGCACCTGGCCCCCCCGCCCGCCCCGGCCGGCAGGGCACGGGCGGGACGGCTCTACCTCTCTTCTGCGGCGCGGCTGACATCTCCTAAACGCCTTCCTCCCTTAAACTAGACTTTTTTTTTTTTTTTTTTTTCTCCTTTTTGTTTTTTTAAGAAACGGCAAGTGAAAGCCCGTACCGGAGGAGATGGCTCAGCGTCTGGGCGAAATGCCTTCCTAAAAATACAGCCTTATCAAAACGTCTCTGAAGGCGTGGAGTTAAAAATCCGAGCAAATGGCCTCGAACGTCTACACGCACAGCTCTGGAGAAAAGACCAGAAATAGCACATGAAGCCACAATTGCTAAAATGCGATGGGGCTAAATTTAGAGCAACACAAATCTCGTTTTAAGGCACCCGGCACGCAGCCGGCGAGCGCGCCTTGCCTCCCCAGTTACCCAGTTGTCTACTTCCCTTATTAAACGCACTTTTAACAAAATCTGTTACAGTTACGGGTTTGGGGGGCTTTTTTCCCGGGCGAGATTGTCCTAGTTTCTTTGTAGCGAGATTATAAAATCGCATAATTAGCTCCCTCTTCCCAGCCCGGCTGCCAGCAAATTCTGTGGTTACATAATGCAACATTTCCAGGAACTATTATGCGATCGGTCCCGCAGCGCCTGAAAAACAGCGACAAAAGTGACGAAAAGGGCTGAGGCAAGCAAGCGCAGCCCCGCACAGCGCGGGGACGAGGGCCGGGCCGCTGCCATTAATCCCGCTTGCCCGCGGGCAACATCCCCCAGCGCCGCCCGAAAAGGGGAGGTGGCGGGGTGGGGGGGGGGGGTCCTCGCCGGCAGGCTCCGGCAGCCCGGCGGCACGCAACTCCCGGTGGTTTTGGGGCCGAGGCGCGGCTGTCTCTCAGGACCCAGCCCTCCGCCCCACACGGCGGCAGCCCGTTCCCCGCCGGAGCATTATGCAACGCGGGAGAGCAGCTCCGGCGGCGCTGCCCCGGGCTCGCCGTAGGGAGAAACTGGGTGGGGGGGGTGGGGGTGTGTAGCGCGGCCCGCCGGGAACCAGCAGCCCCCCCCCCCTCCTCGCTCCGCGAGGCAAAGCCTTCGGCGGGCATCTGGCGGGCATCTCCCGGGCTGCCTCCCGCGCTGCCACCCCTCCGCCGATCCGCCCGCCAGCGCGCAAAGCCAGCCCGCCCGGCGGACCCCTCCCCGCCCGGCGGCCGCCGGAGCCAGCTGGGCTCGCGTTATGCAACAGCCGCCCCCAGTCGGGGCGAGGCGAGGCCAGGCGAAGCGCAGCGGGCGCCGCAGCCCGGGCGGACACCCCAACTTTATAGCCGCGCACCGCTCCGCGTGCGTACCCGCGCCTTCCTACCTGCAGCACACCGCGGAGCGCCGAGCATCCCCCGCCCCACGCCGGGCCGCGGGCGAGGCGAGGCGAGGCGGGCGGGCGGTGGTGTGATGCCGTGCGGTGCCGTGCCGCGCCGTGCTGTGCAGGCAGCAGCGGAGCAGCCGGGCGGGAGCGTGCGGCGGTGGCGGCGGCGCGGAGGGATGTGTGTTAGTAGGTCAGGGCTGCGCGGCGCGAGGCTCATAGCCCGCATGCCAGCCGCGCCGCGCCGTGACTGGCGGCGACGCCGCCCCAATCGGCGCCGGGTGCTGCCGGGGGGCGGCCAATGGGAGCGGTCGGGGGCGGGGCGAGGCGGGGCGCGGGGCGGTGTGTGGTACAGTAGGTCTGTGTGCTGGCGATTGCATAACCGCCGGCGGGGCGGGGGGCGGCGCGGCGCGGCGCGGGGGGGGCGGGCGGGGGGAGAGCGGCGCGGGGGGCGCCGGCACTTACGTAACCGCCGCGGCGCCCCGCGGCAGCGCGCAGGGGGGCGCTCGCCGCGCGCAGCCTCCGCAGGGGCGCAGCGCCGCGCCCCCTCCCCGGCAGCGGCGGGGGCCGAGCGCCGCCGCCCGCGCTGCCGGGGGAGAGGGAAGGGAGCGCGGCGCGGCGCGGCGCGGCGGGGCTCGGCTCTCGCAGCCTTTTACCGCTGCCTGGGCGCGCGGCGTCAGCGGGCTGCGCCTGGGCGGCGAGGAACATTCAAACCCCCAGCCCCGGCGGGAGCGTTGCCGGCTCGGAGCATTTGCACAAGACCCGGGAGCCGTGCTCCCGAGGCACGTACCTGCCCGCGAGCCACGCTCACTGGTAATCCGCCAGTGGATCGCGCTCCGGCTTTGACTGGCGGAAAATAGGAATACTAATCCTAAAAGGGAGGCGAAAAATAGAAGGGGGTCGGAGCGGGGGAGGGCGGCAAGGGGCCCGGCGACGGCGGCCGGGCCCCGCGCTGGGCGTGCTGCCGGCCGGTGCCCGCCGCTGCAAGGCGCACCCTGCGCGGCACCGCCGCTGCTTGCCTTCGCTGAGCGTCAAGGGTGGAGGATTTTGACAGTGTTTCTTCTTCATCTCTGCCCTCGTCCCTGAGGCGGCAGGGCTGGGCTGGAGTGCTGCTCAAAAGCGGGGACGCGCTTCGCAGAAACTCGCCCACGCAGCCCCCCTCCCCCGCGGGGCGATCCCCCCCGGCGGCCGGGGGCACTCACTGCCCGCGCTCCCGCCTCTCCGCGCCTTCGAGCCCTACTTCTCCCTGCAGAGCATGGCAGAGAGCGGAGCTTCGGTACGAGTCTGGTGCCGGTCTGACCCTTGTTTAACCTCCGTTTCAGAAAATGACACATGGCCAGCGAGAAATCCAATTCTTGTCTCAGAATGTGTTTGAGTGTACGCACGTTTGATTAAGTGTGCGATATGTATCTATCTTCCCCATTTTTTTTCCTCGAAGAACGTTTGTCACTCCCTCCCTTTTTTCCCTCACAAGTAAAATTTATGGAGACAACAGAAAATTTTCTTTATTAAATCCTAGTTCCAGAACGTAAATGATTCCTGATTTCATTCTGTTAAACACTCTTACCAAAATAGCACAATCCTCACTAACACAGCCCTGTTATATTACGCTGTCATCCTGTATTTATATGTCAACAGACATAGCCCTCTGGAGCAAGGCAAACCTAACAGAAAGCAAATTCAGACACCAGAAGAGCTTGCTGAATACATGTCAGTTTGTCTTAGCCCTTGATCGTTTATCACACGTACCCATACCATACCTCCACGACAAATCTAAGCGCCTTGAATTCATCTGTATATACCTCCCCGGATTATTTATTATGCAAGTCTAATAACCTTTACTCACATCGATTTTCCCCTCTTCCCTCCCTGTTTCTAATAACTAGGATATGGAGCCTTGTTCACAGTAACAGACCACAGAGCCCACCACGACTAGGAAGGGAACTCAAAAGCAGTCCGAGTCTGAGAGGTCGACTGCTGCCTTCATCTGGGGGGCTGCACGGTCAGGTTTTTTGCCATGCTTCTGCTTGCCAGTGGGTGCATAGACATACAAAGGCAGTCGGCATGCCACTGGAAATGTCAGGCGTGAGCTCTAGCAATGAGCTTGAAGACCTGCCTGCTAATAAATGTTGGCATTCTACTTAAGGTCTTAGGCACACCAGAGAACCTATGTGAGGAAATGTATGCAGCACATGTTATGTCCTGTACTATGCGTATTGTATTAATACAATGCACTGAGAGTCCCCAGGACTGTCAAAAACTCAAGTAAATCCCAAAACTTCAGGCAATTTTTTGAACAGAAAGGTACATGCCATTTTCACCATGGAAAATACTCGTGATGAATCCTGGGCATATACTTTTAACAACTTCAAATCTCATATCTAGAAAAAATAAATGCAGTAACTCAAATCTGCCTTCATAACTTAGATTCTTGAAATATAGAAAGAAGTCTCCAAGGCAATAATATCCTTCCTACGTGGGTGGACAGTCCTGAAAATAATATTCCAGATGGAGTTTGGTCGCCTATTTGCTTGTATGTTTGTCACTAATTATAATCAGCCATAAAACCAGACCTGATCTTTCTCCCAGATTCATAACAAAGATAATTTCTATATTTCACACTACTTCTACTCTGTGGAGGTCAGGAGAGTCAAAACCTTCTACAGCAAAATCTGTTCTTACTCTCCAAACCTTACAGTGGGTGCTTGGCAAATCCAAGCATAAGGTGAGATAGAGGGCTGAATGCTGATGTGGCTGAAGGATCATATTCATCATTTTTCCTCCTCTCCTGAGGTACAGAAAAAAATAGCACGGATGAAAGCCATAGCTAGCATTCTGCACAAAGGGAGTCTAAGGCTTTCGGGAAAACTCTAAAAAGAGAATCTTTCTATGATTATCCACCTCTGCTGATTTTCCTACTGGAGGGATGAAGTAGGTCATGAAGATCTTTAGCTAAATTCTCAGCTGACTCTAGCATGGTAGGATTTATACTTGCTTTTGGACAGAACAATATTAAGTTCAACTCCTTTAGATCCATTGGTATTTATTACTACATGACTTAAACCCCTTTAATGCTACCTCTGATTTTGCCTTAATGAGTATTGCTGAGCCTATACTGAGTTATAGTACTACACAGAGCGTCTGGAAGAGGGGCATTTGAGAAGTAATCAGTGAAAATATCACAGAAAGTAACTTCTGTCATCTCTAATATTGATTGACTACTTTGCATTCACTTGTGTCCACGCCTATTGGGCTTTCTGTAATATAAGCTTTGACTATGACCCAGCCTGAAATTCATCACCAGTTGAAGTCCCAGTGCCTCCAAAGAAGAAAAGCTTTTTTCCCTCACCTTTGTTATAGCCCACATACAGTACCACATAACAATTGAAATAACATCTATTTTGGACCAAAATAAGAATAAAATACTTTTTAAGATCATGATCTATTAAACATATTTTAATGATTTTTATATACGTGTGTGTGTGTACACACACACACTCACACACACACACACACTCTGGAATTAACTGAAGATGTGGCAACTTCTGCTATAATTCTTGGTTTCCTTGCATTACATTCTTTGTATCTGTAGGAGGTTTACTACACAGCATGCAATCACCGAAAACTATATTCACCAATCTTTTTATATATTTAATGTGATCAGTGCTCAAAAATGTTTAATACTAACCAAGTCCTCCAGGGCTTCCTGCTCAAGATAAGTAGTAGTGAAAGTTCCGTAAAATAGATGATATTGTGATTTTATAAAGATCAAAGCCAGAAATAAAATACATTAAAGAAAAAGGCAAGTCATTTGACTACAGTTCAAAGTATTAATCAAAATATTTCCATGCATCTGGGAACATTTGTGGAAACTGTACTGGAAAAATATTTGTGCTGTAACGTACTCTTGCTAAAAGCAAACCCAAGAGAAATAGATGTTCACATTGTAACTTAGGCAGACATAAGTGAGGCAATGTTTACTGGAGCTGTTAAATGTGAAGAAACACCAAAAATTGCACAATAAGTGCACAGACTAAATAAAGAAAATTTACATGATACTTTTGCACTGCAACAGCCAACTTAAGATTGATGGGTCATTCATAACCTTCACACAACATGAAAGCGCAAAAGCAAATTCGATGAGTATGAATGGCTTTCATATTCTCAAGAAGAGCTACAATGTAAAACACAAAAGTAAGAAGGTTATGGCGTTCAAATATTTTAGATGAGTCTAAAAGCAAACAAAAACGTCCTGTTTCTTAGGACACAGATAGCAATTCTGCCTGCAGAGCCACTAGCATGTTACCCTACTTAGATGCAGAGACAATCCAGAGAACAGCAGTATCTTCAGGACTGAAGGAAGTATCTGATTTCACGTGAATATTTTAAACACAAAGAGAAGTACTTTCAAAAAGGTTCTTTTAATTAATGAACACATGTGCCGCTAATGCATATAACACTGCCGTTACTGAAACTCTGTGGTAGTGCTGCCAATACTGTGGAAAGTAGAAACGTATCGCCATTCATTTTCAAGATTAGACTGGGAAAAAAAAGCACTGGAAAGCCCTCAAGAATGTGAAAATGTGCCATTTTATGAAGTGTATAGTATGTATATAGAAAGTAGGAAATGCTATGAATATCCGTGCAAAAAAAAAGGATGAGTCCTAGCTTCCCTCTACGTATGACTGAGCAGCAGACATGATGAGTAGGACTCTGGAGCGCACCACATAAAAGTACTGGAGAAGGGAAGCAGCAGGCACCCTGCAGTGACTGAGAAGGCAAGGCACACCTTACACCCACATACATTTGAAAGGAAGGGGGAGGTTACACACAGGTAGGGAGATCAGCAATTTCTCACGGCCAATAGCACAGAAGTGAGACGAGTGACGTTGCAATGCCACCAGGAACAGCTGTTTTCAGCCTGTGGTGAAATGAGCTCACCAGGCAACACGCGAAGTTCCAGCTTCATAGCACCTTGCTCAGAGGTTGACGAAGACCGGGGAGGTTTGAATTGTGTAGTTGTTCAGAGATGCCTCACTGCTGATGTTTGAATCGTTCCAATTAAATGAGACAGACCAATAATTTACAGGATTTCTGATGTGAAGTGATGAGTTCTTGAGAAGAAGCAAGACCATTTCTGCTAGAGAGGGCCCAGAAGTCCCTCGTGTGTGGAGGCTCTCCTGGTCTACAGCGACTGAAACAATTGCTGACAGCTTCTAATCTGAAGCCCCAGCAGATGAAGCTTTCTGACACAGAAACAAAAAAACCCACTACTCAAACAAATGAACAAAAAAACCCCACATGTTTTCACATTTTCCCTTTAAGACAGTTTTCTGTCCACACGGATATGAGCAATCTTATCTCCAAAACAAAATAAAATTGTCTTGCATAAAAGTTACCCAAATGACAGCGTTAACACAAGCCTGATTCAGTTAGTCATCTAAATGAGATTACTCAAAAATGATGATACAAGTAAAAAACTTCACTGCCTGGTCTCCAGCAGAGCCAAGACAAGGGAAAGTCAAAACTCTTATGCAGAGCTTTTTAGATATGACCTAACACTATTCACTGCTATGTTTCCAGTCATCTACTTTTCTGCTTCATTTGTCATATTCCAAGGTGAGAGATGTGTAAAGAAACCAGTGGGATGTTTTGTTGCAGTCATTTCTTATATACGTTTTGAGACTTGGTCTTGCCATTTAATCTTTGTTCACATTAGTCATCCCACTGAATTTGATGATTTACATTTGTGAGTAATCCTTACTTAAGTGACAGCACTAGATCTATAAGAAATGTACCTCAGCTGATTTTCACCAAAATGTTTGGAAGTCTAGTGTGCTTGACCACTGAAGGCAGCAGACACTGAGGAGAGACGCTTTTCTATGACGTACTTTGAGGAATGATGCTGAGAGCAAACATCGCATGATGGATTTTTACAGCCACCATAACAACTAAGAATAGTAAAATGCGTATTAAAATACTGAGCAGTTGGCTCTCCTATGACAGTAATTATCAGTGAGTCATTTGTTGAAGCCACTATGCTTTGCAAAATAGTTGGAAATGTGTTCTATTGAAGTGAAAATTGAGTAGTAAACTTAAAGACATCAAGAGCTATAAAAAGTTTGTCACACAGCAAGATTAGCAGAAAGACAAGGAGAAGCCTTTGTTCTGTGCAGGGGATGTCTGTGCTACTGTTTTATGGTTATTGTACGTTAAAGCTGTGCAAGCACTGGGCAGGCTAATTATAGCCTTGTGAGAGAACGGAGTATAATTCTTAGTCTTAGACCCTCACTCTCAAGGACTGTAGTTAGTCTGGAAAACACCCTTAGCAGGGATCACTGGAAAGCATGCTCCTGATTGTTCAACAGCTGTTGTTGCACGCACTTCAGCATTTAAAATCAGACAGATGACTTAATTCAAACTTTTGCTCCTGAAATTCTCTTCCTAGCCCCTTGGTAACCTTGGAGGACTTGAAATATCATTGCCATCATTCCTTTTCACCCTTAACATGCTGAGATGATTAAAGCTTTTCCTTCTATGCATGCAGTAGGGAAGAGCCCTTCCTGCAGATGAGTCCAGCTTGGACCTAGAGATGTGGGAAATTAGGACCTCTTCTACTCAAGTCCAGAGCAGGGCTTTGGCTGATAGCCATTTGGAAAAATCTCTACCAACCACTGCTGGTATAAAACCCTGTTGTCCTGGTGGCTTCCTAACTCCTGGACTGCAGAGTTCTAAAACTGGCATCCAGGAGGGTGGGTAGAAAGCAGCCTAATATGCAGAAAAAGAGTTAAAAAGCCACCAGAGCAGACACAAAGAGCAAAAGTGAGCTTGCCTTTTATAGCATAGCCATCAGGACATTCACCACAGGAGAAGGGGATCTGTATTTCACAACTTACTTCAAGGACAGTTTATGCATTGAGCGGGCTGGACCCAACTCTGGAGAACATCCCGTGTTACCTGGGATAAATAGATAGTCATCGTGGATTTGTGCAAACACGTTGTATTCATTCTGCCCTGAACCACCCTGATTCCCTCATAGAGCACCACATGCAAAAAACTACTTATTAGTTGGCTCAAAAATAGTTCTCTAAAAATAAGTATGATGGAGACTTACACAACAATGTATACATAGTTTTCTTCATTGTCTTTCATGCAAGAAACAGATGGCAAATGCAAAAAAGATCAGAATGTAGTAAAAGAGTGGGGTTGGAGAATATGTAGTCCAATGAAGCCAGTAAGGCTCAGCAGTCTGTAAACAAAGCTATTTCAGAGGTATCTTATCTGTTAATAACTGTGCCTTTCCTTTAGATAGGAGATGGAAGTTTAGTGTGTTAATCTGTTTCAACTACCATACTCTTCTTCTTCATGAATAAACACCAATCCCTCAACAATATTCAGTACAAATCTCTTACGTTAGAAGAGGTAGACATGGATAAAATCTATTGTGAAATTAAACTGGAACTAGAGAAAAGGAAATCCTGTTTAGTGTTCCATATACCTATGTGGTTGCAACACTTAAAGAGTTACAAGTATCTTCTCTCCAGAAAAATTAATTCATTTATGACTTCAGAGCTGCTGCCAACACAAGTCATAGCAACACAGGAAAACATTAAGCTTGACTGTAATCCTGCTTTTACATCGACCTGTCTGAAACACACGGCAAAGTTTTGAAATAATGCAGTAAGTCAAATAATGGTTTAAAAAGCCTGCAGTGTTAATGGCACGCTAGCTTTACCTAGTATTGCTAGCCATCCAACATTCCAGTATTTTTATGTTAGAGCAACTAAAGAAATTATTTGAATTAACTCTAAAAGCTGAGCTGTGGCAGGCCAAGAAGGAATGGGGCAACAATCTAAAGGGATGGAGATTTTTTCCCTGCCATCCCATTATTATTGTCTGCATGTGGCACTCTCTCTTTGCAACACAGCGGAATCTGTCCCTTATGTCTGCTAGTGGCGACACATCCTATAGGAAAATTTTCTCGAGATTTGTTAAGTTAGCTTCTGAGGTGCCTTTCTTCACGTTCAGACAGAGAAGCTGACACCAGATATGAAGAAGGACAGAGCTGAGGAGAGTTGGTGTTTGCCCAGGGGCAAAAACTGATGTAGGTGCATGGGTTTGTGTTTGAGGTGTGAAACACTAGCTGTGAACTTCTTACTGAGCAGTGAGAGAGCCATGGTCCAGAATTAGGTCAAGGTGACCAGGCTTCCACTGCTGGTGATGAGGAGCACAAAAAGATTCGGAAACTAAATATTCTCTCACATGTCCCCAGAAAAAATCTGAGGAAAATAAGGGATCGATGAAGCAAGACTTCCTGAGGGTATTTAACAGTGAGTAAACACGGAAACAGTAAGAGATTGTTTCTTTTTCTAGGCCAAATCCCGAATGCTCTCCATGCAATTGGTAAAAATAAGCCTAGGATTTGTCTCCATAGGCCCTGCAAGTTCTAAGGACAAGGCCATGTTTTTAATTTTATTTTACTTGTGTTTGGCTCAAAACATGTGTGAGAAGAAAGATGTTATTTCCTTGGTACAAATAGTCTTCTCAAACATGAACCTTTTCCCTTTTAAACTGACTATATGTCTAGAAGGCACAACACATACCATTTTGAGTTATATGAGCTCAGAGAGGCAGTTTTGATACAGAAGTTAGCTAAGTGGTAGTTGATGCAGCTGTACTCTGCCTAGTGTACCTAAGCTAAACTCTGTTTTGTCTAATTAGCCATAAATTAATGTCGTCAAATCTCAGAAGAATAAGTATGGACAATTCCTTCCAGACTGACTTATTATTCTCTAACAAAAAGTTGTTTTAATTTTCTGTCATCTCATGGAGATGAACTGGTGTTAGTTCCAGTGGCCAGTAAGGGGAATGCAGTAAAATGGTCAAGAACACTTTTCATCCAAATCCCCAATTTGCCTTTTTTTTTTTTTTTAATTGTTCCTCAGATATTATTCTTAGAATAAAGTCTGTTCCCATACAGAATAAAAAGAAAACAATAAAACCTACTGAAGAGAATGGTTAAAGAAGTGTTTAGCAAGACCATTTTCTCAGCCACAGGTTCTCAGCCCTCATTCCTACCCCAGGCCACGGATGACCTGCTTGCACAACTTGTGAACTGGCTTCCTGTAGAAAACTTGGGATCAACCAGGCAGCTGGTGATGGGGAGCTGAGTAGTTTGAGAGCTGACAGAAGGCCACTACTACCCACCAGCCTTTGTGGAGATCCTTCATGTTCTTTTCTACCACATGACAAAAGCACATCCTTTAAAGGATGAAGGAGATGGTAAGAGGCCCCAAAGTTGCAAATAAAGATAGACTACCACTTGTAGAATGCCTCACCCAATATACGTCCTATTCCCTTTCATGTTCCTGACTGGTAGGGACAGTTGTTTGAATTGCCACTAACACTTGGGATGTTTCTTGGGGCAATCACAGACCTGTGCAGCATAGCAGGCTCATGATGAGTTCTCTGCTGCTGGGAAGAACTTGGTGTACTATCCACATGTAATGCAGCCACCCTGCAGTACACATCAGTAAACTGGGCTTGGTACAAGCCCACCATATGACAAAAAAGGGGCTCTGCTCCTCTGTCCTCCCCATCACAGAAAGAAGTTAAATGGAGTCTAGAGGAAAAAAAAGTTGAAACACTTCTTTGCATACACAGACACTTTGATTGATAGCAGTCTTCAGGTAATTGAGCCAATTTAGTGCTCCCTTCCTCAGTGGGTTTCAGATCCAGAACTGGAACTCCCCCAAAACAAGGTCAGTTGCACGACTAACCAGGGCAAAAGGAAATGGATATTTTGCTGTCCTTGTAGCCTTACTCCTCCTCACTCTTCATTTACCGCTCGCGCTACAGAACTCCCAGGCAAACGTCTTTCTTACCCTTCTCAGGGCAGGTGGCCCTGGTCTGGCCTGCCTTTAAGGCTGATAACCAGTCTAGCTTTGTGATGGGCAGCCTGCAAGCCCAGGGTCCCCCAGTGCTGAGGCACTTCGTTCAACAGGCTGCCCTGGCACTGGGAAGTCTGAAGGCCTGGCATTTTGTCTCCCCAGCAGACTGCTGGGCAGACTGCTAAGGAGCTGGGTTGGCAAGCTGGCATGAAACTGGGCAGGCTTTTGACTGAAACCTGCCTGGCAGGCAAGTTTGGAAATGTGCCTGTGTTTTGTCAGAAGATTTGTTAAAACAGACACATTCCCACAGAATGTTCTGATTTTGATTAACCAGCATTTCAGGGTGGGTATCATGTTCCCCTAGAATGTTTCTGACCATCTTCGCTGACAATAAGCTGCATGTTTACAGCATATTCCATCGCAATGATCCTTCAGTGCTTCCCACTCAAATGCTCTGCTGACAAGAGTCCAAGTGCTACCCTGCAGGAATGCTAAGCTCCACCATGCCCATCATGAATAAAGGCAGGGTACAACATGGGCAAAGACTCCAGGCCTGGGCCATTTGACATTAGAGGAATACTTTGCAGGCAGACAGAGAGGAAAAAGCCCTTCCCATGCATTAAAGTACCTCACAAATACTCATAATTATGTTGCTCAAGTTAGTTCATCTCACACAAACTTGCTCTTGGTTTGCAATTTAATATTATGAATTACGGGCACTAGAACTGCTGAATTAGGAAAATAAGGACATGGAAAGCAGTATGCAGGTTAAAGAAAAGAAACTCATATCATCCTCTGCTTTGCTTTCTCTGCTCTTGCTTCTCATTACCTCCCCCATGCCTAACAACGTGTCTGGTGTACATTTTAAAAGCCAATGTTGTATGTTTTCATCCTTGTCTTTTTTTGAGAATAACAACAAGGTTCTGTTTGCTCTGACAAACTGAACTTATTCTTAGGCCCTGTATTTCAAAGCAGGATTTGACACACAGGAAACCCAGAAGAGAATAAGCCTGTCACACTTGTTTTTCTTTTTGGTTTAACTGATTCATTTATTTTCTTTTAAGATATTGTAGGGCATGTAATGATTCTCCTGCACTTTCTTGCATCAGTGACTCATGAGGTAGGCTGAGTCTAAGAGAGGGGCCAAGCCACAAAGTTCACATACAGATTCTTGTTTTTCCAAGGTCTGAGGAAGTTCAGATTTGAGGTTTTGGGTTTGGACCATCTCAGGAATGTACAAGGATTCAGTTCCTAGCTAAGTAATTTGACACATTTCTCTCTCCTTTCCCTTCTACTCTTACCACTTGGGATTTTATTTCACCGACTGTGTTAGCCGTGATTGGAAAAATGAACAAAAAAGTCATTGCTATTACATTGTCTTTCTGCTGCGGGGGGGGGGGGGGGGGGAGAAGGAACAGAAATCTTCCACTGAATGATAATAATATTTCCCAAACTTGCAGTCACCTATGGCTAACTAGTTATTTATATTGCTACTTATCAATAGTATCTGAGTGCCTCAGAGATAACAGCAGTGGCAATGACAAAACCCCCAGCAGACTGCAAGATAAAAGATTTTCAGGCTCTTCTTTTTTTTTTTCTTTTTTTTTTGTTGGGGAGTGAGGAAGCTCTTAGATTTTGGCAATGAAAAGATGTACCTGAAAGGAAACATTTATGACAAAAAGGCTGCCTCAACATAGAGAGTTGGTTTTGTTTCTGAAGACTGTCCACCTCAAAGCTTTCTCATCTTCTCTACTGAGGTAACTTAACAGAGGACATTTTATTCCTAGTTCATAAGTGCTTATCTTGGACTTGAGATCAGTATTGTCCAGAGGCACACAGCTATGTCAATGCATGGGCTGATTTGGATACTACTATGAGACACAGTGGAAGCAGATAGCCCTACACCAGAATTGCTCCAGGGCTTTCTGTCCAACAAGACTGGGAGAGAAGCAAGTGTAACTTTTCCCACTTGAATCACCCTTCATTTTGAAGTTCTACAGAGATCCATACCATCTCACAATATCCATATGAGTATCATGGACTTGGTGCCCATCTATAGATCTTTGACTAATTTAAACATGACCAGATGTAGAGCATTAACTTGCTTACAGGAAATCAGGCTTTGGATAAAGACCAGCTGGTGTGAGCTGAGACCAGGCAAGGAGGGCTATTCTGAAAAGGTTCATCTGAAAGGCATACAGGTCTCTTAATCAAAATAGCTAGAGAACTTGGCATTTGCAACCAATCAAGGACCCCCAAATGACCTCTTCCAAGTTCAGTGTGCTAAAAAAAGTCATCCCTCTCTGCTCGTGAGGAACCTGTCCATCAGGAGGTTCATACTGTGGTCATTTCTAGGATGGACGACTGTAATATGGAAGATAGTGTTTGGGCTCAAACACTTATCATGGCTGCGTGCCCTCTCCTTGACTCAGGCCAGCATAATCAAATTGATCTAACATTCAAGTTCTTTCTATGGTTTCCACTCAGCTTTTAATGCCAATTTAAGCATTTAGTTAATTTGTGGATCAGGCTTCAACTTCATCAAAGACTGATTTTTGATGTAGGGCTAGTTTTACTCTGGTTGTCTCTAGTTTTTGTTGTTTTCTACAGCAAGAGATTAGAACCCTAAGTCACCATAAAATATGCAAGTGCTGCTAGCTTTTCACCATTTTTATTTCATTTTCTTCATGTTGCTATGTAATACCCTCTGCAATCCTTTCTCTTAAAAATCACACATCTGCATGTACACTTTTGAAAGATCTAATGAATTTCTTCAGGCATATTTCCTTTTTCACAAGCTGGCGGAAAAAAAACATTTTATGGCAATATGAAGCTTAGCCCTAGTACCTAAGAAGGGAAATATCAGTAACTATAAGTTTAAAAGGGAAGAAGTGGAGCTGTGTGGATTCAACATCTTGAAACACACCTTGGATGTTAAAATAAGGAGAAAAGTTGACCCTGATAACTCAAATAAAACAAGCTTTGTTTAGGAAGGGCTAAAGACCACGTTACGTTTGCCATTTAGCATTAATAGAGAAGTACCAACTAGTTTTTATTGGCTAGAAGTAGCATCAGTAAGGAGATGAGGAACTATGAAGAGCATAAAGACTGGTGTCTCTAGTAAATGCATGATGTAGATTGGCAGATTGTGACTCTAACAGAAACGTAACCTCTTTGAAGCAAAAGATCACACTATGGACTATTATGGTCAGTACGTTGACAGCCCATATCAGCAAAAGAATCTAATGGGAAAAGGAAGCAGGAACTTCTCAACATACAGATGACATGGCCAAGAGGTAATCTTCAAAAAAAAAAAAAAAAAAAAGTAGAGGAAGTAGCAAATTGATGGTAGTAAAACAAGGAAACAGGCATAGGAGCAGCACGAGTAAACAGAGGTTATGGAGGTCAGTAAAGATGCCAGAAGGAAACTGGATGCACAGATTAATGGGGCTGGACTAAATGAGACTGACTAATGCCACCACTTTGGGCAAGTTACAGAAGACAGAGAAATTGACCGTGAGAACCAGTCCAGTCTGTGGAGTGCAGGAAGACCCTGGAGTAAAAATATCAAAGACATGTTATAGGAGAACCATATGCTGCCAATCGGTGGGCAAGATAGCACTGGGGGTGTTTACTGTACAACCTGACCTCAGATGATGGGATACAATAATCTAGTTTTCAGTTAAATTTTCTCAGTAAGGAACTGGGATCTCCTTTCCATGTTCACTTTTCACAGCTGTGCTTCATGACTCAAATTCACTCAGTTTATTCCAATCATAAATCTTGCCCATATCCTTCTGTAATTTGAAAAGAATTAGCTATAGACATTCTGGAAAAAAAGCCCTAGTAATAAACCATATCACTGGATGTAGAAATACCATTTGTTGTATTATTCTATTTCAATTTACAGATTAACAGCAATCTAAAAGGTTTTTTTCTCCCATTCTTTTCCATCTCCTTCCTTCTTTCTCTATTTGCAACAAATAAAAATAAATTTATTTTAATCAATCAGAACCGAATGTTTGTCACACAACAGTTTTCTGCAACAAAGTAAACAAACCATCAATGTCAACACTTGTGCCCTGACTGACTCTACCAACCAAGCCAATATTTAACTGACTGTTTATATGGAGTCTTTTTTACGAGCCTTATGCTATACAGTGTGCAGCAGCAAGAAAGAGGGTCTAGTACCTCTTTGCAGAACTTGGTGGCTCAGGAGTACACATTAGAGAAAACTTCATTATTACAGCAGGTACAAATCTTTTGACAGGGGTATGCCCTAGTACTCCAATGACTGGCTCGTCACCTGTTATCCAGGAACATGCTCTGCTACTCTTCGGTGCACAATCACCCTCTGAGTGTGGCAGAATAGCTCTTATACTTGTCAGTAGTTTTTATTTAATTCCTGGCCTCTACAGAGCAATGGCCACACCTCCTCAGTGGAAGAAATGAGATTGGGCTCCTCTGTATCATGGAATATGTCAAGGTTTAACTCCAAGGACACCTCATGGCTAACGAGCAAAAAAAAGCTTTTTGAGATTTGCACACATTTCTGTAGGTCGTGATCGAATAAACCCCATGAAATCTAGCTTCATGTAGATCATATGGGGTTTTAGCTGCCCTCTGTGTGGCTACCTGTGACCATCACATCTGTATAATACTGCCAGTTTTCATACATTGACTGCTAACAAGGATTTATGCAGTGAACACTGCATCAGCACAGTGTGTTTTCTACTCCCCTGAACTATGCTAAATGCAAGCTGCAGTGCTCTATGTTAGAGTTCGAAATGGTGATGCACTGCACATAGGGCCGGGCCTCACCCAGCTGAAAAAGTTGTGTGTTCCGTGCTGGCTATGGGCTGAGCCAGTATAGGTGTTTCACATCCCAGCAGAGTGAGCTCCAGTTTCCCACTGCGAAGCACCAAGGCTTTTATTACGGGCTCATTAGAGCAGATGCTCTGTGGGCTGGGCAGCCATAAACTAGTTCTTGATTACTGTTACCTTGCTGCTGGTCAAGTTGTTGGTGTTCTTACTCACTGCAGGCTGAACTTTGGAGCCAAGCCAATTTGGCGCTTGTACTTTCTTCTTAAGAGGCAAGTTTCCGTCTTTCTGTTTCTGAAATCCCTCACCACAAATTCAACACCTACTCATCTTTTCAACGTGTCTGAAGGTGATCTGTCTGTGGTTATTGTCATGGCTCACCAGCAGGGCTCTTTGGGTAAGGGACTGTCAGAGACATGAAACTTGTCCAGGTATCATATAAATATCTGTATGCTGCTCCAGATCAGAGGTAGTCATTAGTATCCAGCATCCTTGCAGGTTCACAGCAAACTTCGCAATGGCTGGAAGCTGCGCGTCACTCCTTGATTTCAGGAGTGAAACAGATTAGTCTCCAATTTACAGCTAGATAAACCTCCATAGCACCTAAGGCCAGCAACATGGGTTCCCTGGCAGATTCTTTGTCTGACGTATTTCTATGTCCTGTCCCTTTGTAAAATACACGCATCGCTCTGAATAACATCGGTTTAAGCTTCTGAAGTTAAAAATTTTTTTTGTTCTCTAGAGTAATATCAGGTGCGTATTTCCATTTCTGGGCTCTATTTAAGTATCAGATCATCACCCATGCAAGGATGCCAGCAGTTTCTATTTCCTTTTGCAAATGCTCAAACAAATCTGGGCATTACCAGCTGTCTGTGTTTGTTGCTGAAGCTGCAGTACCGTGTGCTATACACAATTGGACATTACTGGGCAAAAAGTCTCCAAGAAACAGGTTCCTCTTTGTCAAGGACTGCCCTATGTTTCCTAAAATCGTACAGGATTCACTTTCAAAGCACCTTGCTGCTGTTAGGGAGCAGGTATCGGAGTTGCTGCTGCACAGACAAAACTCAGCATTGTCCTGGGCACAGTTTTATGAGGATGCCTACGCTGTTTGGCACGCGCAAGGAGAGCTAGCCAGAAGACTTTTATTTTCTGAAGCCTGAGGTGCGTACAGAGCCTGGGTGGTGTGCAGGGCCGGGCTCAGCTGACTTCCTGCCCAGTGCCAGGCTGCGGCTGGGACATGGCTCATCAGGAGCCCAGCAAGGTGGGATGCCAGCAAGTAGCAGCCTCAGCACGGCTTTGTTTTTTAATAAGGCATGTCCCAGGCAGTATTAAGCACTGCGAGTTGATGCTCAGCTAGGAAAAGCCAGGTCATGGTCCTTACCACTGAGCTTGAGCTGCTGAATCCTGAAGGGTCACTTATGCCACTGTCTCCATTTTGCTACTTCATCAGCTTGCTCAGCTTCTTTGCTCATCTAGTCATCTTTCTTCCTGACCCTCAGCTAAGTATTTGATGAATAAGGATCATTACGCTGGTTTTACATTATAAACTTTATTTTGCATTGCAATCGTTCTGGGTTTGATAGGAATTTAAATGAAGAGGCCAACTAGATTGGTGAAAAATTGAAGAACAGTGAATGACAAGCAGAAAAAGAGGGAAGAAGGGAGTCAAGAAACAGCTGGGATGGTGGAAAGAGATCTCTACACCTGGCTGCACTGGTGACACACCCTGTCCAAACCAAGCCTTGCTTAGACCATATATATACTTTTACATATATATATATACAAACTCCACTGGTTCTATTCACCATTTGGCCTGCAGCAAACTTGCAAAGTAGTTGATATCAATACAGAGGAGCTTTGAATGTACACAGCCTGCTTAATTGAGTGTATTTGCTGCAAACCTAACCACCATGCTGGTGAGCAATATTCTAGAGCCAGTTTCAGTGGGAGGACACTGGTGTAACGGCATGCATGATTCAGGAACCCCCTGCAATGATAGACTGCCATTTTTATACACTGCTGTGACAACTGTAGTGGGGGAAAGCACCATGAGATGACAGAGGTGAGGCTTGAAATTTAAAAAAGGATTGTAGAAAGTTTTGTTTCGTGATAGCACAATATTGCAGCGTACCAGACACAGCATGTTCTCTCATCTCCACATCAAGGAGCGTGTTGGTAATTTTAACTTTCACATCATGAGCTGCTTAATATTTCTAGATGTCTGTGTTTCTTAAACATAGCCATATTGCTGATCGTGATTTCCTGTGAACCTTGTGTTATTAGGATTAGTACTGCAGCTAGATTAGATGAGCAGAGCTGTTGAAGCTTTTAACATAGTGACAGCAAAGCAAGTAACACCTACTCTCCTCCTTAGACCAAACAAAACCTTCAAGTAGTCTTGCAAGTTCTCTAGTTTTAAAGACATAAAGTGCAACCCTCAGAAATGTCTTCAAAATAGAGGTAAATTTAAAGAAATAAATTGGATTTTCCTTTACTATTTTCTGTGTTCATAAAAATGAAATTGCCGTAATATGAACAGCAGGGGGAAAATAAGCAGTGAAAGAAAATCACCATTAAAGCACTAATCGTGAAGCTGAAACATGTATTTTCATAGTATTATTTGAGTTCCAAAGATAGCTCTGAAAAAGGAGGTCAGCCTGGAATTGGGGCATTAAAAAAATGTTGGTTAAAGACAGGAAAGGTCACGACTGTTTGCACAGTGCTCTACTTTCTCCATTTAAAAAAAAATACAGTTAAGGAGAGATGATGATTCAGTGCTGGAGGAAAAAAAGAAATGTGTGTGATTGGTGAGCACACTCTCCCCATCTATGAAATCATCTACATGCGTGGCTAGATGAACATCTGCTGCATAAAGTCAGCACTGGTTTCAGTATGCCACAAAACAATTTGGCTTTTGCTTATTTTCTGAGGAACGGTACAGGAAGAATGTATGCTATACCCGAGTAGCTAATAATGTAGCATTTAATAATGGCACCAGTGAGCAAGCAATGTTAATAAAATTCAGTATCTTTGTCTCAAATGTGTTGTTAATCCAACATGATTCAGAAATGGATGAACGGGGGTGGGAAAGTAATCAAGCATACTTGTTTATGTTATTTCCTCTATTCTTTATCAAGAAAACTAAATGCCAGCATGTGATCAGCTCTGACTCCAGCACACAGTGCATTTGCAATGACTGTTTTAATGGACTGCTTGAACTGATGGCAGAACGAGAAAGATCATCCAATAAATTCAGTATATACATACAAGATAAATCTGGCCTGTATTTATCAGTGATTAAGTATGACAGGGAGTAGTAGCTTATCCAGGAAATTCCATATGCTATGTGGGCCAGATCCTCAGCTAGTATAAACCAGTTTAGCACCAGTGAAGTGCTAGCAGTGCAGTAGGGTCAATCGTAGCTGCCAAGTTTGATGCTGCACCATGTGTGATATTCTATGCCAATTATTTAACAAGCTTATTAGCTATTTGCATCTAATTTGCATATAACCAACTTCCTTTTTGAAAGCCTGCACTACTGCTGTGGGGGTGGAAAGCAGCCCTGCTGAACAAAACCCTCAGCTTAACTGCTGAGCAGTCACCAGTGGAAGTTTTCATAGTCACTCGCGTTTCTGTAGTCCCTTCCCTGTGACAGACAGACCTATACCGCATTTTGTAGTAACTAAAAATGATGGCAAGGGATTTGTGTCTAGCGACTGCAACTGAGAGTCCTTGCCTCTTCCATCCTGCTCTCTGTCCCCAGCCCCAAAGTCCTGTGCCTTATAGCAGTCACAAAACATCAATTACATGTGAGCAGGTTTAACTCTACAGATCCAGGTGAGATTTATGCTGGTAAACCACAGCCAAAATATTATAATCAGCAATGGTCCCAGGCATTTAGCCTTCTAATAGAGCGCTAGTAACCTTCATGAGAGAGTTAGCAGGGGTTCTCGGGAAAGTTCCTCTGTGGAAGTGATGACTGAGATTTGGGAGCCACCACTATGCAGGCACATGTTATTTCAGTCGCTCTACCGCACCCAGTTCCTAAAAAGTCAGCTCTCATCAACCCAGATATCAACAGCAGTAGACTGATGTGCAAATTCACGTCTCTAATGCAATATTTACATCACAGGAGTATATGCTAGGATGCTGACATTTACACATTTTTTCCTTTGACATGGCTTTGAAATGACAACCTAGGAAGGCATTGCACAGTCCTCCTGTATTCTACCAGCAGAGGAAGGGGTGGAGTAAGTCATGCCGTTATTTGCCGGAGAGCAGCCCAGCCCTCCGAGTGCAACACCATTTGGGCATGCAAATGTTGGGTTTCAGGATTTCCTGGGTTCTTTCCTTGCTTCAGGAGTAGATTATAATTTAATGGTCAGAGAAGCTTTTGGGTTTAGGTTGACTGCAGGAAACTAAATTCGGAAGAATTATTTTCAATCCATAGATCTTATCACTTAAGAGAAAAGAGCATGCACATTAAAATGGAGACTTATAAACCACTATGCATTACCTAACCAGCTCAAGGATAAAGATCTATCCTGCACCATGAGCTTGGCTCCTTACTCTGAGAGGCAGCATGGCAAAGCAGGGGAGAATGAAGCCTACAATGCCTGAGAAATAACTCTCTAGCTCTCTCTGTAATCTGACTGTAAAATAGATGAACAGTTGCTAGTTTCCTGATTTGGAGCAGGATCCATTGATTAACAAGATCATGAAGTGCCCAGGAACACACAAGGTTGCCTTAAAAATCTGTAGTTTCCTGGCATGGGTCTCATTACACTTTCTCCTTAGGTTACAGAAAGTATGGGAAGAGCCCTCTGTCAGCAAAAAGTGAGTGGCTGCGTACCGCTTACAGAAAAGCTAAACACACTAGTAAAATGTGAAGGTCATATAGGGCCCACAACCTCTAGCAGGTTTGATGAGGGACCAGACTTTGATGTACTCCTCAGTAAGCAAAGGTGTCACAGTCTGACCTAGATGGGAATCTTGTCTGGGAGGGTATCAGAGTAGTCATAACATACCAGTACAAATGGTTACAGCCAGCGTGAACTGAATGTCATACAACACATTCTTGGGAATAACAAACTAAAATAAGACTAATGCAGCAGAGATTTTCTTCAGCTGGTGCTGAGACCGTCTGCTGCCTCAACTTCTCCCTTTGGAGCTCTCAGGAGGTATCCCACAAAGCCTATATGTCTCAGGCAGTGTCCCTCCATGTAATCTCATTTAATCCTTTTTCCTTTGCTGTGTTAATTTTCACTGTGTCCCTTCTTCTGGCTCTTCATTCATTCGAAAGGCCAATAGCAACACATTTTGGCACTTGCTGTGCAAATACATGCCCAAGGTGTGCTTAGTGTGGTATTAGTAATTCCAGCCCCAGTGCTGCCATTAGCTCTCTCAGTGCAGGCCTCAAATTGCAATACATAATCTTAATGCAAAGCTGTCAATTGGTTACTTCATTATACCTACTGTATAGTATTCCCAGGCCAAGACTATATTAACAGCAGAGTTAGGACAGAGAACATAGATTAAAAATGTAGCCAAAATAAGCATTGCAGAAATATCGCAATTACCCCCCAAACAAATATTAGAAACCCTTAAGATTCAAAGTTCAACCTATACTAATAAGAATTCACAGTAAGGTCATCAAAACAACCTCACCTGTGACAAGTAGTGACAACCAGCAATAAACAGACAAGTTAGCCTTATAACACCAACAGCTGCAGTAGCATGAAATATTTCTACAGGTTTAATGTAATTCTTTCTTCCTCACATGCTGTCTTTATAGCGAATTTATATATGAACAGTAAATATATGTAGTTTTGTTTAGCAGTGTATGTGGTATGGCTTTCTTCTAAAATAGGGTGGAAAATACAGGAAAAATGGTTGTTACGTTGGACATACAAGCAGCTTTGAACAAAACCCGTGTGTCTTAATGTTAAGAGACTCCAAAAAAGTTTAGTCTTAGCTATGGAATAAATCAGATCAACTGATTTTATAGTGCATATTTTGTCTTCTATTCACAGAGTTCATGATGATAAAATAACACACAACCTTAGCATGTAATTACATGTTCAACTGCCTATAGTGTAAATAGTGTGCCCTTTAAAAACAGTTACTGGCATATAACTAATTAATGAAATTATTCAGGGTTATTGCCTGCATACCAGCAATATTCGTTACAGAACAGTTTACATTCAGGTTTAACTAGTTTGCAGCCACACTGGCTTGCCACATTATTTTCCATGATAATGCTTTTATCTGCTTTAAGAAAACCGCATTTTAAGGAAAAAAAAAGCTGTAGTACAAAATAAGGCTGGAAATAAACAACACTGAGGGCAAAATCCAGTCTTGGTGTCATGAAGCCTCGTGCAACTACAAGGGAAGGGCCTGTAGCCCATCAGGCCCATCAGGCTACAGGCAGAAAGGGTGAGAGCAGCTGCCTGGGGAGGAGGGGGGTAGGGGGTGTGCATGCTTGGCAACATGCTTTGAGAAGTTGCATATGATCTCCCTTCTGGGTCCTGTTTGGAAAGGAAACATCAGCTGAAAGGAACCAGGAGCTTCCCTTGTAACCTGGCACTCGGGAGAGTCCTTGGCTGGGAAAGGACCCCGTTCCGGTGAGTATTGCTCTGCCCTTTCTCTCTCTTTCTGAGTTCAGACTGGCAATTTTTTCTCCCTTAACACCCAAGCCCCAGCAATGTGGGCTGAGGTTATGCCGTTGGCCCTAGAACTGTATTTCCTTTGTTTGCATGGGTTTAAGCAAATTCCTTTTAATCACGTAATGTAATTTAAACATACAGTTGTGGGCCACATGGGTGACAACAGATAGGTACGGCACCAGAAGTGTTCACGGAACTGCCTTCGCTTACACCGAAGGCTGAATTTGGTCCAGTATTTTTGCACAGAAGGGCAATGTGTAATGTTACTGCAACACATTTTCTCTGGCACAGTCTCACTGCTGTTGGCACATGCACAACTCTTTGATATTGAGTAGGTGAGTGATTTTTCTTGCCAGCTTTCTATCTGAAACTTTGAGTCCCAGTAATATTTACTAGCTGCCATCAGTATGGCAGCTTTTAAGTTTCATTTCAGTTGTAGGCCAGCCATTAAAACAAAGCTAGAGGTGTTGCCTGTCCTGACAAGTCATGATATTCTGTGGTGATGCACTTCTGCGTCATCTCACAATGACAGTATGTGCCATGAGGAAGAAAAGGAAGGGGGAGTAGGCTTACGTCTGTATTTAGCAGAAAGCACAAACACACATTTCTGTCTTCTTTCCTGTGAACAAAATCCATCCACAGCTCTCTGGAAAAGAGCAGACTGCAACACTGTAAAACAGTCAATAAAATTGGTTGGGGGAGGCTGATTTTTGGGGTGGGAAGGGAAAGAGGTGAACAGTGACGAAATAGCAAATTTCACCTCCTATATCTTAAATATTTTAAGACATTAAAGGAGAATATTTTCATACCAAAAACTAGCCATAAGCCATGGGAACCAACTTGTACTTTAACTGCAGCTTGTCAACTGCAAGGTATTTTCTATCAAAACATCAACAAATGTGATTCAGCCTGTAGGGCTGACTGTACAAATCCTACGTAATTCATTGCCTCCCTTCTTCTCTATGCTGACATATTAGTCTACTGATTTACATTAGAGTACTGCAAATATAATGCCTCCTTGTGTGCCAAATAATAGAAATAATATTCTAATAGTATTAGAAATAATTTTCTAATCAAAACATGGGAGCTGAATTAGAAAGGTGCAGTGTTTCCCATCTATGGAGAAGAGTGTGCCTCAGCAAAGGGAAGGCGTTGGTGCCGGAGAAACAGGGAAGATATTTGGCTCTGCACGTACACATGCTTTGCTCGATGTGCAGTTTCGCACCACGGCCAGCTGAATGCAACTGCGAGATTTGTTCAAAGGAGCTCCTGCTCCTCGTCCTCCCTCCCCCATTTGTTCGCTTGCTCCTGCCCATATCCCATCTTGCTCTCAGGATTTGCGGGGCTGGCCAGTGAGCAGCTCGGACAGATGGTGGATTAGCCCCTGCGTTAGTTCAGTGAACTGATCCAATGCACCCTTTGGCGGAAAGATCACTGGATCTGATGTACTTCTTATGCCTGCTTGTGTGCCAGAACTGCAGCCATTGCTGGCTCCACCTTAGGGACCTGACAGATGAAGCACCTTGCAATCCTGCTCCACCCTGGGCAGCCGCACAGCTTAGCTGGCTCCTTAAAAAGTGCTCTGAAGATACAGGGAACAACAGAAATACTACCAAGTGTTGTGAGTATGAAATGTAGCTTTCACCTTCTCAGAAGCAGCACAAAGCTGGCTCACCCACCAGCTAGATGCCGAAGGAGGACAGTGCCGAGCCCGAGCTGAAAGGCAGCGGCAGGGCACGCTGAGGAGCCATGGGACAGCTGCAGTCACCCTGAACCTCACCTAAAGCCAAAGAGCTGACTTGCATCTGTGGGGTGGACAATCAAGCAGCTATTCCCAGCCCCTACTAAATTAAGTTAAACAAAAAGACAGCTAATTTGGTAATTTAAAGTGACGGTGTTGACATTACACCCAGTGCGGCTTTTCTTTGAAAGCTGCCCATCAGCCTGCCCTACTTTCTGAAAGTTGTGGGGATGCTGTAATGAAAGGGATGCAAATATTTCATAATACTAGCACATCTTCATAAAGGCACAGTTTCTGAAAATTGCCGATAATCACTCGAGACCTGTTATTGTGAGCAGCACTTGGGGCTTGCAGCCCCAGGAATGCCACTGCTGCTTCTGCTCCTTCGCATGACTTGTTTGTCCTGTATCCTCCACGTCCTGAACGTTCTTCTCAGGTCAGATTGTAATCTTGGGTGAATTGTAAGCAGCACTGTGTACCTGGAAATGTCTGTGGAGATACATGAGTATGCATACTGTGTGCCCAAGATTAGAGCTTGGCCTGGCACCAGGAGTTAGGAAACCAGACCCTACCAAGGAGTTAAGAAACTTGCTTACATTTGTTGTGTACTATTTTAAACATAAGAACAAAGAGGAAAACACTCTGCACTGATCCTTGCTGATGTGGAAAGTCAGACTAAGACACCTATTTATGTTTCACAATGTTGAGGAATATCTATTACGTCAGGACGACAGTCGCACTGAGCCTGTTGTGCAATAGGGATTTACAAGAACTTCTGCAAACTTACCCTCTTAGGTACTAAATGAACTTAAGCCTCCCCATGTTTACTACACAAAGTTCATTTTAGCACTGAAATAGTTCGTGGCACTGTTTGTCCCATACTTGCTTCACACCCTTCAGCAAGCAGCACACCACGCGGGGCCGGAGCCTGAACCCTGCTGACACAAAGGGGATGGTCTTCGAGCCAAGAGCGGGATCTCTTTCCACAGGATTTTTCCACAGGGGTTTGTGTTTTTTTTTTTAATTCTTTTCCAAAGGGAACAGAATAAAGACAATAAAGCCTCAGCGCTTCCAGGAACACTGTTTAAACAGGGCAAACACTTTGAAGCATCCCTTCTCTCCAGTCAGAGGCTCAGGGGGGCTCCGGGGGTGGCATCCAGGGGTCCCAGGTCACTCAGAGGCAGCCGAGGGGGTCCAGGGAGGTGGCCCAGGAACAGGCAGCTCTCAGTGCAGCCGCCGCAGCCTGGCAGGGCCACTGCCTCTGAATCACAGAGAGCAGTTGCACACCCACAGCCCCAGCTCAGGCGCCTCGCTGAGACGTCTTAAAAAGGCAGATGGGGTGAACCCCAGCCTGGCGGAGGGAGTTTCCCAGGGTGCAAACAGCAGTCAGGGCCTCCACTCGGGTCAGCAGTGAGCGCAAGCCAGATGCCAGGCCTTGAAAGGTTTCTGGGCAAAGCGACCTGCCCCTGCCTTTACAGCCCTTGTAAAACTAGGTGCCGAAGTTGGGCTCTTACAGCAACAATTAGTTGCTTACATAAGTGACCTGATTTTTCAAATGCACTGAACATCCGACAGTTCCCATGGACTCCAATTAGGGCTGCTGGCTGCTCAGCAGTTTTGGAAATCAGACTATTTCTTTGGATGACTAAATATGGGCTTGGGGATGCTGGCTCTAGCCACTCCAACATACAGATTCTGGTCATGCTGTTTCTGTAGGAGAGGTAACCCCAAATTAAGGTAAGCGCAGTTAGAAGTCATTTTGGAAAAGCAATCTGACTGCACTTTGAAAATCTGTCTGGTCTGCTGACATTATTAAGAAATTAAATAGAAATTCGTGTATTATTGATTGATAATCAGCTATAAGATAAAACAAGAGTGCGCACATACTTCATCCTTTACTATTTGCTGTTCTGCTTGCACTTGGAGAGAAACCGCAGAACACCAGAAACTGATTTTGAAAAACTGTCCATTCAGTATATGTTACAGTTGCCCATCACAAAACACAATGTACATTACCACAGGGAAAGACTTGGACTTCCTTTCATAACAAAGAAAAGAGAACAGCAATAAATAAAAGGACTAGCAGGCAGTGGTCAGTGTTGAAACTTGTTCTCAGGTTGTTCTGCAAGACTTCCTTCCCTCTGCCCCCTCCTCCTTGCCCTCCTCAGGGAGAAATGCTCTGGGTGACAGGGAGCAAAAGGCTTCAGAAACATTCTGACAGTCACAAAAAGTTTTGCATTCCCCTTCAAGCTTCAGCTGATCCAAAGGAAGCTCTTGTTTGCCATCAATAACATTTAATAGTCATCTAACAGTCAGGTTAGCCAGGAGTGAAAGTGTGCTGTGCAGTCTGAGTTTGCTCAGGTTCCTTGTAGTACTGGTCTGTGCCAGACAAGCTCTGTTAGAGATATTTGTACCTCTGTTCCTTCAGCAAACCTTTACTAAATACCTCTTGACTTCCTAGCCACTCTGCCAGCTCTCTCACCACTGTCTGTTTAACGTGCCTCCACGCTACACTGGAAATGTGAAAACGAGGTTGTGAGCCAATGCAAGTTGTCTGAACAGTGACGGAAAAGTGCTCTTGCTGGAGTACTTGGCTTAAGCTTCTGTATTTGGGCCCCCAAAATAGGCATGCTTGGCAAGTTTGATGTTATATGAATTACTAATACTGGCTTTCAGCAAATTTCCTGTAAAGCTTTTACACTGATTTATTCTCATGGCAAGATTTTTCTAAGTTCTGAAAACGTATTTAGATATTATCACCAACTTATGTAACACTTACAGAGAGCATGGCAAGTAGTATGGAAAGGGAACTAATTTTCACTTGTATAGCTGATAGAATCACATAACTATATGTTTGCCCATGGCCTGTTTGCATGCTGATTCCTGTCCCCGCAATTTTAATGTAATTATGTAGAATCTTCACCATGACTCACATAGGAAACTTCAAAGACAATGAAGTTCATTCATTTGTGCACTATGTATTTCCCAAATTTAAACAGGAAAGTTATCATCACAGCATCCCCCAAGGGATGCCCGAGTGATAACAGTTGCCTTCCCTTTCCCTGTAAGTACTGCTCAGAGTATTAAGTAACTTTCTCATGGACATTCCAGAGAGGGTAATGTATAACCTACGCCTTCACAGAAGGCAAAGAAATCCCTGCTTGCCTCCTATAATGGATCTCCACTGAATAAAGACAATTCATTCTTAAACATATTTACTTTGAGGTGACAGGGGCATTTCATAGCCTGTAATAGCAGTTTCATATAAATATCCATTTGCTCAGGAGAGCTTTCCCTGCGGTACTGGAGGTAGTGCTGCTTGTAACACTATTTCTCTCTTCTGTTTTCATTCTCCCTAAATGTCTAAACACCAATTCCCCATCTTCTGGCGGGTGTTTCTTCTAAATAAATAGAAGAAGGAATAGTAGTCTGAGGCTGGCTGGCATAAGGCTGTGTTCTTTGAGAAAAACCTGTCTTTCAGGTTTTTGATCTTCCGGATGAAGGGGCCTGGGCATCCTGCAGAAGAATTAGCTGTATGGGCTGCCCAGGAGTTCTGTTGCAAGAGGTTCAAAGGAAACTCTGGCTGTACGCTCTGGAAAAAGGAAAGATTTTTGTTGTAATGCTGAGTGGATTTTACTATGCAGAATCGGAGAATTTCTCTATATTTTTCTTTTGGCCCCTGTCCCTCCAGTGCACTGAAGAGTTACATTTAGAATTTGATTTATTGTTCATCATTACTGATGGTAAGGGGAATTTTTATTTTTTAATCAGAAAAAAAGAGAGAATGCCTGCTTTCACAAGACATCAGGAAACTCGGTTGCAGATCCAGAAAGTCCTAGCAGTGCTACATGTATGCCCCTAACTCATCAGTGATATGATGTTCTCAGGTAGGTGGCAAACTTTAGAGACTGAGCCACTGACACACAAGTTTAAAAGGCAGCTTCACTCCCTGAACTACCCTCACCTATTTTTCATCTGTCTGTGCCTCCACCTTGAATCCCACTGCAGTTCTCTTGGTTCAAAGGAGGTCACAGCTGGTGCAAATTTCCAGCAAGTGGCTAATAGAGAGGCACTGAGGGTAAGTATGGTCTATGCATGTGTACAAGAAAGATCTTATCTCAGCTTTGATTGGAGGCCTTGAAAACATATTAATGGCAAAACTATTGCTTCTCCAAATCCTGCACAAATCAATGTACTTAACTTTAATAAACATATTAATTAAATATAATACCAGCTACTGACTGTTTAGAAATAACAAGGTCAAGCAAACTCATCGCAATAAAATTTTTCTGTCAAATGTTTGGCATACATTTTCTCTGTAGATTATACATGTATTACCTGCAGAAAGCCTACCTTAATACCGTTCTTCTGGAAGATGACAAAGTTAAGCATTCAGGATTTAGGAAATCCCAGCATTAAGGCTCCCTGCGCAACCTTAATTCAACCTCTGTCGTACATGTGTACTGTCATCATGTACGGTGACACAGTCACACACAGGTTTCTTCTCACAAGACCTCTACCTCATTCAATTACTTAGGAAGGACAGTGCCCTGTAGGTGGTCAATATTTTATTCTTTCCTTGTTCAATACACTGTTGCCTAATGCGTTATTCATTGAACACTATTCAAGCCTGCTCTGAAAAAAAGAATATAACATTTCCTCAAGGGCTCTTCTGTGGTGCTTACCATAATAGTGCCAGAGTGACACACAAATGTTAATGAATCATTTCACAGATTAAGAAGAGAGGCAGAGATATTCAAAGTTGGTAAGAATTTCAAACGTCTGCAACCTGTTTCTTATGATTATTTAGCGTTGTATTTTCAATGCTTGGCTTCCACTAACTACAGCTGCAGCTGTGCGTATTCAGCATTTCTGTAACATGCTCCTACAGCCTCAAGTCAGAAAATCAGGAAACATGGGGAAATAAAATATTGGCCAGGCCTGGTAAGTCACCTGGAAGTCGCCTAGTTAGGCCTCCCTCCTGGAACAAGCCAGGTTTACGAAACTGGTCTGAACCAGCCCTAAATTGAATGTCTCATCATAAAGATTCCAGTCTGGGTTGAGAAAAGTTTTGTCAAAGCTGAAATGTGTACATGTGTGTCTTGATTTTGATAGACTGACATTTTGTGACAAAAACATTGTATAAAAAAATTCCCAAACATCTTCAGCTGCAGCAAAGACACATGAGGAAACCAAATTAAGGTTGCCCCAGCAACGTTCATTTTTTGGTATTTCTTAGCTTCTTGAGTGCTTTAGAGTACATCCTTAATAATAATCTTTTACCAGTGTGTGTGTGCAATCTAGTTCCGTATCAGTGAATGCAGACATGTTTGTATTTACATATGCACATAGACATAGATGTGCTTGGACATGGTGCTACATAGACTATCAGTATTCTTACTTTCATTTGCATACTGTGATTAAGCAAGATAGTAATAGTATATAAACAAGCAGATAATCTGCTACTTCTAACATTCTTTTTTTAAACAATCACACGAAACTGCCTCAAGCTTTAGCTTACACTAGAGGATCTGGTTGTTGATTTTCACAGCTATAAACAAGTATATAAAGACAATAAATAGATTTCCAAAATATTTCTGTATTCATTGTTGTTGCTGTATTATTTACACCTCTAGACAGGTTTCTAACTCATTCAGGAAGGATATTATTGGGGGGGAGGGGAGTAGGAGGTGGGAAGGACTTTGTAATGGGAATAGGCTATACTTTTACCATAGATGTTATTCAGAAAGAATTTTAATAAAACCACCAATTGTATTACATCAGTGCATCCTCTTAAATCCCATGGAGATTTTCCTAAACAAAGCTAAGCCATTTGCCTCAAACATCTTATCTATTTCTGTCACTACACAAATCCCCTAAATATTTCAGTCACTGCAAGGCCAACTGAAATGGTAAATTACCTCGTATACTAAAGGGAAAACTGTTGAATAGTGCTAGGTTCAGATTCTGCTGAAAATGAGGCTGCTGGGATTGAAAATAACTGCAGGAAAATCAGAATTATAAGCACTATCATCCCCATCCAACAATTACACTATTGCCTATTGGTAACATTTCTTTATATTTCTCCTTGCTTTTCTTTTGTCTGATGAGACATTCTGCTATTTTCCTAAGCACATGTTGAAAGAGAACTGACAAAGGATGGCCTTACCTATTATTCTTTGTAATGGAAGTGTTTGCAGACAGGTCACCAGAGGCTACACCAGCTTTTGGAAAAGCTGACGATAATACAATGAAAGCACTTCTGAAACCTAAGGCTGCCACTACTGTACTTTTACTTCTCCATTTTACAGTGTCAAATGCTTTCTTAGTGCCCCTTAGCTAATTCTGGAAGCAGGGACTTTTATTAGATGGATGGTTTAACCTGGGAATAAAGCTAGCGACACCAGGGGACAAACCCAAAAGGCTCAGATAAGGTTCAAATTAATTTACAAACTTATTCATAAAATTCCACAATGAAGGACAAATCCAAAGAACAATTAGCTTCTGCCACTACATGAATTATCTTTCTAACAAAACCACCAGAGCGTTAGCTGTGATCCCAGGAACTGACAATTCATAATGATGACATCAGCCTACAAAGGGAAAGCAGAAAGAAATGCATAGAAGCTATTATTATCCTTCCTTATTCTCTAGGATTATTATTTGTGGTTTGTGGTACCGTCGTGCTTGTGACACAGACATTCAGTTGTAAGCTTTGCCACTGGCTTTTTTTTTTTTAAGATGTCCTTATCAGGAAAAGATGTAAGGATTCTATTTTCAGTTTTCAGCAAAAATCCTGAGTTTTGTGGCTTTTTCACAACCTTTATAGGTGATTCTCAAGTTTAAGAGCAAGTCAGGAAGCAAATGACATCTTCACTAACAGAGAGCAGACTCCAGAACACATACCTGTAATACTCATGTACTTTTAAAGCACCTGTGGTTGCATATTATTAAATACAGAAGGGACAATTCAGCCACAAAAGGCTGATTGATCTTTCCAATTTTGACCTTATTTACACTAGTAAACAGCTTGTTGGCAACTCCAGTGTAAAATGGGCTCTACTCTCAAATCCTGCAGGACACCTTCAGGAAAAGGCTGGGCGTACACCTTGCTGTATGCCTGCAGATACATACATTAGTGTGAACCCATCCCAAGGTCTTGGTGGAGGTTCCAGTGCTCTGTACTCCTCAGAAATCAAAACCGCCTGGACACCACACTGGTTCTGGCATGGACATCTCTTGCCCCCGACTACCTTTGGGACAACTCCAAGCCACAGTGGCACCTGTATCACATTAAACACCTCCTGCTCCCCTTCTCATTTCTACACACTGCCCCTTGCCCCACCAGCGTGGGCCCCTGCACTTCCCTGCTCCTCAATAACGCAGGGATTTTGGGGTCTTCCCCTCATGTCAGGGGACATCAGGGTGGCATTTCCTCCTGACCCAAACAGCCCCCCACCCGGCTTGCTGCAGTGCCCCTCCTCGGGACAAATGCATGCCTCTGGGCTGTTCTGCTTACTGCTCTTATAACAAAATTGCTCACTGTTTGCCAGGGACTGGCCTCGAGAGGGCGGAGTGTTGCCATCCTCCTGTCAAACACCCCCCACTGCCACCCCTATCTTTGTTTTCATTGATGTCTAGTACTTTAAAGCATTAAGTCTGCCCAGATATGATCGGATGTCAAGTGGGATGACGGTGTGGCACTGCTGTCACAGAGGAAAATTAACAGCATATTTCTACTTTGGCAGAACCCAGTTGCTCATCTAGGACTGGAATCTCATTGAGTTGCAGCTTGTACTGTTTGCACCTTAAGAGCAAGCAGCATGGACAAGATGCCTGGTTGAACACATGTGTCTGCTTAGGATCTAGGTTTTAAGATACAGCTACAGCTGCACTAGCAGAAATGCACATTTTCCTGTGAATTGACTGTGGTGCATGGATTCAGAAAATTCCCTGCTGGGCTTTTTAAAGAGGCTGTCGTATTTACATGCCTCCAAGAAGGAAGTTCAAAAAATTAAAAATAGTTCTCTCTGGTACAATGATGACATGATAATACCAGTTTTTTTCCTGTTCTGAATCAAAACTTGTGCTCAGGAGGAAGGGGAAGAGAGCCTTCATCTCTCTTTTTTTGGAACTCTGTTGAAGGCTGACACCAAAATGTAGTTATATGGGTTGGGCATATTTTTTTCCTGAAAGAGGTCAGAGGGGTGAAGTCCCAATTTCCTCTGCCTTCCCTGTGGAAAGAGGCCACAACATATTTCTGCTGAGCAGCACTCTGAATGTTTATACTTTTCTTGGGAAACGTCTTTCTTTTTCTTCTTTAAACAATTTATGACATTTTCTGGAAAACAAGGGCAGCAGCAGTATATTCAGACCAACTTAAAAAACCACACACCTCTGGACAAAAATTTTCCAAATTACAGTTTTGAACCAAAGCCAAAGAGGGAGGTCTAACCCCAAGTTTGGTTTTGTTTGGTTTGTAATTGTTTGGAAAGCAGTGGTAGCCTCTCCTAAACTGGAACTGGAGTAGAAGATGAGGAAAGGATGTAATCTCCATATAATCTGTGTGCACCTGCATGCATGCACGCACATGCCGTGTTTTGCAGACGTATGGCTCCAACTGCAGTACCCCAGCTACAGCACCCAAGGACTGCTCCTGATCTGTGCAGGTCAAGAGAAGGAAAGAGGCAGGTTTGGTGTTGCAATGAGTGCTCACTCTCCCAGCAGGCGAGGGTTGCCCAGTGACCTCCGTTCTCCTTCTGGCGTGACTGGATTCTGCAGCATTCCTGCTGTGGGGCTCTTTCTCAATGTTGTAGCTGAGCCACAAGCCTGGAAAGCAAATGCTGGAACTATTAGAAAAGGCAAGAGTGTTGTTGCCAGGTACTGCTCAAAGCCACTTCTGTCCACTATAGAAAATATTCGTGTTTGTTTGAAAGAAAAAGCACACTGTACCTATATGTAAAGAACTAATTGAAGTTGGCAATAAAAGAAGGATTAGCTGATCTGTGAGGTATTTACTGAACTCCCCCAGCTACAGTATACAGTTTCCTTGAATTTAATATCTTAATTGCATCCACAGTTTCTCTGGGCACAAAATGAGAATGCAAGACTGCTGTATCCCCTGGTGTGCAGGCTGCCATCAGCTATGAGTCAGTGCCTTCCATCTCTTCATCTAACCCTCGTAATACGGAACAGTTCTTAGACATGGGATAGATGAAGAAAGACGTGATTTATACTTGAAGCTCTTCACTAGTTTCCATCCTCTTGGCAGAGGCTGTAGCAGCAACGATCAGATCAGTGCCAGCGTACCTATATTGTAGTTTGCACAATCAAAACCCCCAAAGGTTTGGTGCAATCTACAAAAATCCTGGAAGGCTGCATTTGGACCATTGATTTCTGACGTTGCCCATTTCTGATGTTGCCTTTGGCTAATCTGTTTTAAAATGAAAGCATTCAGGTTTGGTTTTATTTTCAATAGGATCATTAGGAGTTAATACAACTGTTCTCTCTGTACGGGCTGTGCCAAACACTAGAACAAAAAATCAACCTGAATAGTTTTCATTCTAGTGCCACCGTCCAGTCAAAGATTTCAAACCACTTTGCAAAGCACTAATGAAATAGCTAACAACAATCCTTTGAGATCAATAGGATTCACTCTTACTTTTTCTGATGCTTCTTTTCCTCATGAAGAAGATGAGACACCACAGTTATAAGTAATTTGGCCAGATTTTGCAGCCCAGAACTGTGGAATGTTGTCTGTGAAGAAACATTGCCTAAAATGGCAATAGAGCCCTATGCTCCAGATACCATAACTCATGCTTGCTTGTCCATGAATTAATTTTAACTTATTCCTGATAATTATCACTTGCACACAGGTTCTAAACTACAGACCTATAGAACTATGTATGACTCCATGTCAGTTTATCCATGCTGGGTTCCTCTCTACTTCAGCATAAAGTCCATACTGTTATTTTTAGATGCCAAGCAACAACATGCTTCAAGTATTCTATCACCACCCAGATGTCATTAAAAATGGCTCTTCAACTATTTGATTAGTGACTGATGAATCTAAAAAAAAAAAAAAAAGCAGAGCAAAACTGTTCAGCAACATCAAAAAGTAGTGAAAGCAAGTCTCTCATCCAATTCACAGAGAGAGATTTCTTTGGAAAAATGATAAAGCAGACTTTTGACAGTTTAGAAAGAAACAATTGCAGTTAAGATAACAAAAATACAGCACAAGAACCAAGTCGGCTAATACTGAGGCCATCAGATTAAACTTAGACATTGCACAAAGATGATATTTTTTCCAGCAAGAGAAATACCGCTCTGCATCACTCTTGATGGGGAAGATCCCTCCTAAGTTAGATGTAGCAGCTTAGACAGGAGACAGAAATTCTGCATCAGGAAATTAGCCAGGTAATTAAGTATTTGTCAACAGGAAAAAAAGCTACAGGCACAGATGGATTCCCAAGTGAGATTTTTAAGCTTTTGGAAGTAATATCTTCTTCTAAGCTGTTTAGAATCTTTAACAATGTTTTTAAGTCAAGGGCAGTTAAAACTGAATGAATCTGATGGAAATATTGTCACCTTTAATGAAGACAAACCAGTAAGTCTGTTGCCATTTGCCATGCTGTTTCAATATCAAAAATACCTTCAAATAGTTTGGCAAACATATTGGAAAACTGCATAAAGCTCTCAATTAGCAGAGATCAGGTTGGTTTCAGTACTGGCAGGTGGATAACATCTGGAAGCTTGTGGACTGAGTCATTAAAGGAATGAAAGTGACACCATTAAAGCCATAAAAGTTTTTGTTACAGTCAATGGCATAATTATTATAAGCATGACAGATAATGGAGGAGGAGCAGATATGAACAGCTAGAACAGTGAGATCAGGCTAACCATTTTGCATGAAGGAAGAATTTGTACACTTTGGAAGGAATGTGTATGCAACACTGACCTCTCCCTTCCACCTCTGCTTTTCAACCTATTAGGAAAGAACAAGTAAAACAGATCCAGATAGCAATAAATAAGGAAACAGCAATAATTAGCTAAGCCAGAGGAATGGCTAACTGCACCAATGCAGACATAACAGGTAGGTTAAATTTAAGTTTTGAAAAATCTACTGACAGATATCTACTGATAGCTAACAGAAAGGTTAACATTGAAGAATAAGCAAGCTGCCTTTTTTAGAGTACTAGCAAAGACATGAGTATGTCCATAACCCTAACACCTGACATGGCTAAACTGCTCCAAATTGTTTTAGGCTGATGTTATCCAAGATGCAAAACCACACTGGTGACTAACTTACTGACTATCTGGCAAGTACATCTTGGCTGGATTCAGCCAGTGTTGTATCCATGACCATATCTTTTGCCTGCTCATATTCCCAAATATTTTTAAGAGACAAAAATAGTTTTTAGAAGTGCAGAATTGGTGAAAGAAAATATCAAACATTTGCTAAAACACTAAGGACTCTTTGATTACCTTGCTTTAACAAGCAAGAGACTCCACCTGTGGGATTTTGAAGATGTCTCCAGAATCTGACAGAGGGAGCCAGATGGGCAAGTATACTGAGATATGAACTTCTACTTACCTCAGATACATCTCTGCAGGTAACTTGAGTGATACAGTCCACTGCTAAGATTACACAACATGTACCATTATAGAGACTCCAACTTTAGCCCTTCTGAACTCCTACCAGCCCAGATACCGATGGTGCACCTCTGCTATTCTGGTATAGAAAGTCCTGAAATATTTCTTGTAGAACAGGCAGTATTAACTAGCATTTTCAGACAAGCCCAATGGAGTTAAGTGTCCAGATTCCATGAACTTTTCTGCCTAACTCCAATAAACTCTAAAAATTCCAGCCATTTGTACAGAGATGAAAATGTTTTCCTAGCTTCATTTTAAATTACATTGCATTTCAGACCCTTCAATTGAAATTCCCCTCAAAGTTTAAGACCTTTACAGTCATTCTTTCAGCATTTAACTTTCAACAAGATTTAACGTTAAAATACAAACATTATATTAGCTACAGTTCAGTCCTTTCCTAAAGAAAACTATCAGCACCAATATAATAAGGATATCCAGGAATTTTTATCAAAAACAAGGAAAGAAAAGCCTTAGAATAAAATCTTTTACCTTGGTTTTTTTGGTTGTGGCTTGGGTTTTTTTGTTGTTTGATTTGTTGAGTTTTTTTAACTTTGGGGGGATCAAGATGTATGAGACAAACACAGAAGGACTTTAATCCCAGCTCTTCCTTTTTACTTTGACCACAGGGTCCAACAACCTCTTCAACAACTCCCAGTTCCCAAACAATACTAAGCCTTCTTTTTCTCTGTAAATAGGGAAAAGCAGGCCTCCAAAGCACAAGAGAATTAACTGAAGGAAGGAAAGTCATTGGACTTTAAGATATTACAAAAGCATTTATATAAATTTAACTTGAAAAAGTTGTTATTTCAAACCTCTGAGAAAGGCTAGAATTTGCAGACCACATGCAGAGGCAAAGAGGTGATAATTAATTCTGTGGAAGGTCCAAGGGCATAATTTCAAACCACAGCGGTGAACTTAAAAGCCTGATACAGAAGACAAAAGTTAATTATATGAGTATGTCGGGGAAAGGCTTCTGATAAGGAAATTCCCATTGTGTTTTGGTCCCCTAAATTGAAGGAGGGTGGCTTTCTCTTCAAGATTTTTTCCTAGCGGTAAAAGAAAATCATTAAAAGTTATTAATTCAGAGGTACCACAACAATTTCTTCTTTCAAGATAGTTTACAGAGATGTATTGCTGGCTACTGGAGAGAGTGTGGGCTGAAAGGTAACTTCACGCGGATATGGTAGATTCAGCCAGAACATATGGACATTAATTGGATGTTTAAAATGATGTAATATTGGATAAAAGGTGAAATTACTACTTCCTGCATCAGTACTATTACAAGACTCATGAGTATATGCCATAAAAAGAAATGCCTTTAGCACCAAAATGTGAGTAATAAGCCTAATTTTATTAATTCTGGTCAGATATTGTGCATGTTTAAAACCTGGATACAAAGATGGCAACTTCAAAGCTTTCTTCTATAGATGAAAAAGGATTAGAGCCATACAGACTTCCTCCAATATTTTGGTGGGACAGTAGCAAGTGGGGTTTTGTTGTGGGCATATGGAATTAAGTTTGCATTAACAGAAGAAATATGTCCAGTATGCCAAGAAGCAATTTATCCTGCCACTGGATAAAGCACATAAACACATGGAATATCATGATGACATCCACACTAGCCAAAATTCTAAGCAAGTGTTAAGACACAGATTAGGCTGACTCAAACAGAGTAAAGCAAAGATAGTAAACCAGCACTATGTTGGAGTATCCTAAACTAGATTGAAAATGGGCTGCCAAGCAGATACGAATCACCCAAGCAAAATCTTAGGATTTGATACACATTACACACACACACACACACACCCTTTTTTTTTAATGGCACAAGCAGTAATATTTTGTTCTTTTTCTTCTGTCTTACGATTTTATTAAAGAAAGTTGAAGATACAAGAAAAATGCAGGAAAAAGAAAAAAAGAGGTCAAATACTGAACAGAACATCCATTTAAAAAATCCATTGGTCCTGTAAGACAGTTACTGTTTTTTCCTTTGTGATACACAGCTTTGTCTTCCAAATAAGATTATTTGTATTTGTTTCACTTCTGCCTGCCAATTTAGAGTGCACTCAAAGAATTCCAGCACATTCATCAGGCATAATGTTTATTTCAGGCATCTCTACAGCTTGTGTTTTCTCCACTGAAATATTTCTAAGTGCTCATAACCCTGGTCTTATTCAATGTTCTCACCCTCTTCAGCAAAAAAAAAAAATATTTTAAAATGTGGTAAAAGACAACATGAAAAGCAGAAGCAGATCAGAAGGAATTTTCCTGACAAAGTAATTCTGTCATCCATACAGCCTAGTATGTTACCAAGGAAAGTTCAGAAATGGAGTAAATTGCTAGTAAATGTCCCTGTGATTCACAGATTGAGATTTTCATTTAACTTTTGATTAAACCAGGATTCACAAGCCTCCTTCTGCACAGATCACACTTGAGAGTGACGTACAAGATTATTTGTTGGCTCCATTAGGAAGAAGAATGGATTGGAAAGACAGGAGCATACAGGCAGCAAATGCTTTAGTCATGCAGGTTTGCTGCCTGTACGCCAGAAATGCTTATGGCCAGTCATAAACTTTAGAGACCACAATATAAACCACACCAGCTACTCTTTAAAACTTTTAAATATGCACTGTGATTCTTTGTCACTGTAGCCCTTGGAGTACAAGAGGCCCTAGAATTATTCACTAAGCACTCTCATTATCCTAGTTCAACCATCTCCTTAAACTTTCCCTTTTCCATGCTAACACTGCTCAGCTTGTAAGATAAATATTCTGTATCATGCTGCTCAGTGCTACCTTACACCTCCGTGAGCCCCAGCTCCAATCCACTGTGAACACCTTCAGGCCCCGGCCGCTTTTGGGACTTCAGGTTTGGTTTCATCAGGTGATTCCCAATGGTTAGGATGACTTCTTCAGTTTGTGGCTGACTCCACAGACCGGGGCTATTTGGCCTATTTTATTTTCTCTGGCTTGCTGCCAGTTTGTCTAAGAAGCTCCAACAAATGTAGGCACACTTGGTAGTGGTCTTGTGTTATCAAGAAAGCTAGCACACAAAATTGTTTTTCTTCAGCTGATAAATACTGCCAACAGATTAGCAAATTATTTGAAGAAGCCAATCCTCTCTTGGCTTGTTTTTCGGTTCTTTTCTTTTATGGGGGAGGGGAGGGAGGGGAGGGTGGGCGGGTTGGTTTGGGGTGGGTGCGGGGGCGGTGGGGGGGTGAGGGGTTGGGGAGTGTGGGAGGGGGGAGGGGAGGGGGGAGGCGGGGGGGGAGGTGAGGGGAGTGGAGGGAGGGGCGGGGCGGAGGGGAGGGGATGGGAGGGGACGGGGAGGGGCGAGACAGAAGAGAGGGGTCGGGAGAAGAAGAGAGGGGCAAGGGAAGGTGCAGGGAGGTGGAGGAAGGCAAGGGAAGGGAGGAAGGCTGTAAGGTACTTTCTTTCCTTTCATTTCTTTCTTTCTTTCACTTCCGGTTCTTCCTTTCCTCTCCTTTCCTTTCCTTTCCTTTCCTTTCCTTTCCCTTTCCGTTCCTTTTTTTTTTTTTTTTTTTCCCATCCTGGTGGGCACTGCCCTCTTGCTTTGCATAAGATATCCAGCAGAAACATGAAAGCATGTTTTAGTAAACATGTTTTAGTATTCCAAGGGTAAGTTGCTTCTCCTGTCTCTAAGAGCACTGTCTGACAAATAAGTCTCTAAATAGCAAAAATCAAGCGGTTTGCCCTGGAGGGATCTGAAGGCCAAGCAGATCTGTTCTCTAAGGTTCTTGTCTCTTCCCAAGCAGCTGAAAATAGTCTTGGTAATGGACACAGGCAGCAGGGACTCTATTTTTCCAGGCCAGAGACATCCCTAGGAAGATCTGAGTCATGGGGAGAGGTTTCCAGCAGGTGATTTGAGCTCTACAGTTTCTCTCCACAATCGTAAGTGCCAGAAGGACCTTGGCTCACATGCTGGAGGTCAACACACCTTTCCTCCCCTTTGCAGCACTTGAAGGATGCTGACAGCCATGGCACCCCGCAAAGACTGTCCTCTCCCATCCGCAATTCCTGAACTTGAATGGCAGCTGAGCAGGGAGGAGATACATGTCCATATGGATGATGAAGTCCCCATAGCCTGCAGTCTGCATTTGGGGTCTTTACCAAAAAGAGAGCCTCACACAGAAAAGATGGAGATGTATCCAGAAAAACAATCAAGGACCCTAAAAGAAAACCTCATTTCACATGATGTCTATTTTTTTTTTCAACTTCTTTTGTTTCTTTACAGCCTCTCCCACATAAACACACAGCATCTGGGATGTGAACAAGCTTGGACTTAAATTTGAGGTACTTGTGGAGTGCCTTCACTATCAAGGCTGTAAAGAAATTCAGTGGGGACATAGACAGTAACTAACCTTGAAGAGAAATTCTTCTTAGCCTCTATGCTATTCACCACCTTTCATATTTGCTCATAATACCCCAGAATCTATCACTAGTTGTCATAGCTACCAACGGGGCAGATTTTCAAAGTCAAGTGCATGCCAACATCCATCTAACAGAAAGATATAGTAGGTCTTAAATCTGTAGTTCTTTTCACCAGGAGTTAATGATGCAACCAATTTGGCCATTGCAAGGCACACAAACATTAAAAATATAACGATTTAAAGAAAATAAGTTATGACAAGGCAATTTTAAAAATGTGCTTGCAATCACCAATCCAACCCAAAGCAAACAAAAACAATCATTTCACAAAACTGAAGTGTGTGCCACAAGAATGTACTGCTAGCTGGTGTTTTCGAAAGAATTCTATTGTTCAAAGTAGCTGACATTGCCAAAAGATACAATAATTTTATTACATTGGCTTAATGAACAGTAAACTTCTCTGTGTACCATAAAATGGAGGAAAAACTGCAGGATTTCGAAAAGAAGACAAATCTGCAAACAAAAACATCTCAGCTGCCTGCCTTGGTTGTGAATCAGTCCAAAGGAAATATTAAATATAGAAATAAATTACCTGAATTTTACCAAAGGCCCAACACCTAGCTGTTTGTTTTTACAATGAATTAGCTATAGACAGCTATAACAGCAGAAGTTTGGAGGGCTGTGCTTAAGGTAATTGCAAAAGGCATGTAAATTTAGACAGCTAGTCAGTGGAAAAAAGGAAGACATGATTAATCAACAGGATTAGATAGAAAATTTCTTTACATATAATTGTAAGGAGCAACTGTGCTTTAATTGTAGCATTGAGAGAATATGTCTTTCAAATGCTAAATTATTCATCGTGTTAGATACTTGAATGATCTTTTCTTAAATCTTCATGTAGGAGGTAAAAATTCTAGAGACAATACTTAAGGCAAGATACTGGAGGAAAATTTATATGAAAAATATAAAAGTCTCTCATCTGCCTAGACTGATAAATAGTAAATATGAAAAGGGGGAAAAAATGAAAAGAAGAAGAAGAAGAAAAAAACCTTGAGAGAGCCATGATTTGAGAAGCCTGTTTCTTAGAACAACAAATAGTGAGTCATCATAATAGAGAAAGAATTAGTCATTCTTTGCAATGCTACAGTACATCCTCTGCATGAGTTATGCAGAAGATATGCAGAATATGGACTAGACTCTAAATCAGGACATAAATGGCTGATTTTTAACAAAGGTTCAGAGAACAATCAACCAAAGGCTGAAATCCCGTGCATTCTGTATACTGCAGCATCAAGCCATCAACAGAATACCAACTGGATTCAGGCAGGCGGCTCAGAGATGTGGTTAATCACAGAGCCTAATACTGACATTTCACACAGGCAACATTACCACGGATTATACCAAGAGATCTTACCAGAATGCAGATGACAAGAACAGGATTAGGCATTCCTTGCAGAAACCGGTCAACTAACAGTTGATGCCATCTATCGGGATTACACCAGTTTCCTGACGCTTCCTGACGCTATTTTCGTAGGCAAATGGAGCAAGACTGGGCTAAATCATCAAACTTTTTTTATGTGCGAAGTAGTTCAGATTAAAATATATGAACGAGAATATGTTATTCTACACCAAAATATCATCACACATGAAGTTATGCAAATATCTTTACTTTGGGAATAAATACTCCAAATTTATTTTTGAATAACTTAATATGGAACACTTACCAATGAAAGGAGACATTTTTTTAAATCCACTTTTAAAGGCAATTAAATTAAACTTGAGTGAGACATTCTTATTATTCTCTTGCATAAATACGTAGAATATATTGTACTTAAAATTTACATTTTACTTGAATCCTAGTTAACTTTCGATGTAAATAGAAATCATGGGTTTTTACTTTTTACCTTAACGTGCTTCCAAAGGATACTGAAAAAAAACCCCCACTTTTAATGGAGGATAAGTATGTCTATATAGAGATACTTGGAACAGTTATAAGGCAGTATATCATCACATTTATATATGTCTTAATTTCCACATCCGGACAAGAATTTGGTATCCAGAGATTGAGAATGCTACCTACATTAGTTCTGTAAATAAGGACATTTGTACTCATTTGTAATAACAGTATCATAAAAGTATGCCAACAAAACACAGGATCAAACAAAAACCAAAACATATTCACAAGGAGGAATGAGAGAAGAAATTCACTGCTCTGTTAGTGAACAAAAACAGGTTTGTCTGGCTGTAGAATGCACGTTACATCTTGCACTGCAGGCATAAGCTCAGTAAAATACAATTAAAGAATTAGAGAACAGTTGTGGATCCATAACAGAGAAAGGACACCCCAGAGCCCCGTGTCTTCTCAGTGGAAGAAAGACGGTTGCCTTGTAGGAACGTGTTGAAAGCATCTTGCCTTACTGCACTTTTACTGCTTCTGAAAGGCCCAGGTTATTTCTTCTCATCACTCTCTGTTAACGTGCCAGTGTTTTCTGTTTGTTTCCACTAGAACTAACACAGTCAACAAACTAAAATGCAGCTGACTCAGTCTGACCAGGAGTGCTTTTTCTAAATTACGTTTATATTTATGGCATGCTCAGGTTTATGCTGTGTTTGGTATCTGTTCCAAAATATTTCAGCTGTTAAAGAAGAGCCAAGTTAGCCAAAAGAACAGTTTATCTACATAAAGAAGTGATACCTAGAAATCCTGCCAAGTGAGAAAAAGGTCAGCTATTTAAGCAAGCAGTGAAGTTAACACGTAGCTCCCCCTCCCCCAAGCCTGCTCAGATCTATCATGTGTGAACTGTAAATCTGAAGGGGGACAAACTAGCATTACCCTTGTCTTGTCTAACCTGACTATTTCACAGCTGGCATTTTCTGTTTTGTTGATGAGGGGTCTTTTTATGGTGGACACATTTTATTCTTATTTGCCGAGGTGTTTCGTATTCTAACTTAGCTTTTTCTACAAGCAAAATGGTTTGAATCCAAGAAGGGTGAAGTGCCCTTTCTTTAAAAAATATGTTTACTTGAATGAATTTGTAATCACACAATTTTTAAGAAGAGTTACAGCTAGATCCACTGGAGAACTGCCTCAGGATTTAGGCAGAACACCTGAGGCGCTGCTGTTTGGGTTTGGGGCTTCAGCTCTGAACCTCTCAAGCTCAGGTGCCGGTGAAGCCTGGAGCTGCCCAGCACCTCGTCCGATTCCCACATTCCCAGGTACCTACAGCAGCAACCTTGCAGATGGCCAGAACTGCCCATCTTTTTGGTGCCAAACTTAGCTGCTGAACAAAGTAACAAGGATTCAAGAACAAGCTCTGTTTCTGCCCAAGCCCTCTGGGAGATGCACATTACAGTGGGCACTCTTAGAGCTCACCTAACCTTTGGTGACAAGTCAGATTACAGTATCCTCTTACAGTATTTCTCTTGTTCCTAATGCTTCTTGTATTTCTTGTTTTGCAAGAGAAAAGCTTACACATGAAGGGTGGGGATTGCCTCCAGCCAGCTTCACAGCTAGCCTGGTGCCGACAGCACTTTCCTAGGAGAGAGATAAGAGATAAGGTTTTTGACAGCCTCAGGCTGAGGAGGGCAAGTAACTCCTCTCTCCTGTTTCCTAGGTGAACATTCCAACCACTCTGCTATTCTGCTTAAGGCAGGCCCAGCTACCTTCTTCCTCCTCCTCCAGCTCAGTTTTGAGTCCTTTCCAAACAGTCACTTGTCTCTCAACTCCAGGGACAGCCCCAAACTGTGAATCTGAGGGGAACAGAAGAACTACACCTTTGAATAGCATGCCTTGTCTCCTTGCATGGCCAGAATTTCCAGCATCTTGCTTTTTGAAAACCTTCCTGATAGTTCTAGGAAGCAACTTGCTCAGCAGCAAGGCTGTGATTTTCTCCATGTGTCTCTTCCAAATGCCTGCTTCTCAGCACACACTGTGTGGAGAGCTTATAAGCGTTAAGGTCCTGGGGTGTTTTTCCCAGGCCAGCCAAGCTCCACTGCTGGGTGGATAAGGAGGTCACCATCCCATGTCTCTTCCCTCTCCACCCATTTGTCTGGCTGCCACTGTGCATTTTTCCAAACCATGCCATGGAATTGCAGTTGTGCATCCTTCTCCATTAGAACTGAAGTTGTGTCAAGCTCTAGGTTGCTCAGCTGAAATGAGAGGTGCTACAGGAGCTATACTCAAGGCATTTGTGGTCTTTTTTTGGATCGCATAATTAGGAAAGTTCAAAATATGTTCCTGAGTCCAAAGCCAAAAGCTACATACTGAAATAATCCTTTGCAAATGAAACTTCTCCTTAGCCTGAATTCGATATACCATGCAACTAAAGACACCACCCCAAAACAGTGATTAGGCCAAATTGCAGTGATTGGATGGACTTCAATGGACTTACTACTGGTTCAGGTTTTCCCCTAGACAGCATGAAAACACTACTCAGAGCACTTTGCTGGAAACCAGCTAAACTTTTTTTGTATGTGCGTGAAATAGAAAACATTAATAAGCTTTGGAGATATTGGAGAATTAGATTAAATTAAATCCCACATAGAAATGTCAGTGCCTGTTATGGTCAGGGTTGTGTTCTAGATTCAGTATCAAATTCAGTACTACATACTCAGTCCCAAAAGATGATGGCTGATAACTGAAATCAAAGTAATAATAAAGGAGCTATTCACTTGCTGTCTGATTGGGACTCCAAATTCTCATCAAATCAGGAGCAAATACAAAAAGTGAATCTGATCACTTCTATTTTAGGGTTTTTTTGATTTGTATTCAACATGCAGATATGGAAAGATGTTGTTTTCTTTTTCAAAAACATGACTGGATTTTGTTGATTGTTGAAAATTAGCTTCATGAATATTTCAGTAAGGAAAAAGCATTTCATCAAGTATTCACCGACTTCACAGAGCTAATACACAATTGACTTAAAATAACTTATGTTTACAAGGCTGTATTACATGGAAAAAAAGCAACTTGGCTGGTCCAAAGCTGGGTATTATTCATCCTAGATATCAAAGCAAAAGATCTCCGAGCCTTTTGGAGGCAGTCAGAGTGAAACATATTGCAAAGGGCGTTTCTTACCAGGCTATATATTTTTAAGAGTAATGGGTCTGGGTCAGGTGCAGAACTTCTGAACTGAGTGTCTCGATTTTGCCTCCTGAATCCATTTCAGCATTTCAGTGAATGGACTGGACAAATTCAGATAAAATGCTGAGAAATTTTATGGATTTAACAAGATTGAAAATCAAAATCACATTAATATTTCTGATGATGCATAACCTGCAGCAAGATTTCCTTGGGAAATCACAGCTTTGTGACTGAGAACCAGAACAAATCTGGGTACCAACTGTGATAAGCAAGCACAAACATTCCTGTTTGACAAACTGGCTGGAAGCCCATTTACTAAAAACTGTCACCATCTTTATGTTGATTTGCCAAACACAAGGTTACAAAAATTCTGTTGGGTGGGTTTGGGTTCATACAACAAATCTAGAAGGCACACAGATTTCAGATACAAAGTGCTCTTGTCATGTCCTTACTGCTATTTTGAAGACACATTTAATAAAAGTCATCAGTAACATATGTTTGCTATGCTTGTTACAAAAGCAAGCCACCATCAAATCTACTGGAGAATTCATGCTGTAATGGGATTGTTTTGAGCCTTATTATGAAAGGCAAGACTCAAAAAAGTAACTTAATTCTATGTATAGTTTCTTAATAACAAATCTAATATTCCCCATTTATTCTCTGCATTTTCTGAGTGGTAATAACACAGTTTCTATCAGCATCAGCAATAGTGTTTTTAACTGCTATGCTTACTAGTTTAACATTTTGGCTTGTTACCTCTTAGATTTCATAAGGATGTCCAAGAAACATTTTGTTTATGTACAATACACCATGGAAGGCCAGGGCAGACTCCGGAGATCTGAAGAACTAGCATAGAAGTAGTATTTAGGCTTGCATTTTTGGAATTCTGCTGCTGAAACTAAATGTAAATATACTTAATTACATTTTTATCATTTAAATCATATTACCTGAAGGTGTGGCCATCTCAGGAAACCAGCTGATCTTACAATTTTTGCCATCTTTTAAAAAAGATCTGTCTAGAAAGATATTCCACTGCTGTAGGTAAGTACAAGTATGCTGGTTCTCACCAGAATCTGCACTAGCTTGTGTGGATGGCAGTAAAAAGAAATCTCCTGTTTGACATACAACCCAAACTCTCTGGATAAATGAATTCAGCTTAAAGCCAAGAATTATTTTAGTTCTGAGACACTAGTTCTAGGCCAACCTTAAGCTACAGATAAATGTCAGTTCTTGATTAGAAGGTTATATTGATATCTATATTATACGTCATGTGTGATACTTACAAAGACACTCACTAAAACGAAGGACAACTGATCAATTACTCATGTTTCATATAATGAATCTGCAATGCTAGCTTTGCCCTATGGAGTCAAGATTCTGCAACTTTTTTTATGAAGAGTATATCCTACAGACATTTACACACATTTCTAAGAAAACATGTTACCGCAGTTGATTTTATCTGCTAAAGTTTTAAAAGCTTTCCATATTGAAGCCCTGTGAAGGTCTACTGATTGATTATCATTGGTGTGGCTGCCGATTAATATATTTAAATTCTTATATTTCTGAGATTATATTGTGTCAAAATTTTTCAATTTTCATCTTTGACTAAAGCATATGAATTTTTCTTCTTCTAATTTAATTTGAGAATGATTTTGGAGAAATATCATTATTCCCAGTGCATTTTTGCCACAATGACAAACAAAAACAATGCAGTGCCCAAATATACTTCACAACTGATATTAAATTGTGTAACATGAGCTCAGCTGGACTCAAGAGCAGAGACAAGTAATTGTCTCCCTCCTTTCCCTACTAGTCCCCCAAAATGAGGGAAAGTTCATGTAATCAGCAATGACAATACACAATGGAGTCCCAGGTATACACGCATGCTACCTGAGTAGATCAGACCACTGCTATGTGTCAGCACAGATCTGCAATTAATGCTAACGTGAAGTTTTTTCGTACCAAAAGAATGCAATTAAACACTGAAACAGTGCTGATTTGTGATGCCATTGACTAGTTCATGTCACAGAACTCCTTAATAAATATCAGGTTTTTTCATAGTGAGCCCTAGATGTTATCAATCAAAGCCCAGTTGCCTATGGATGTGGACACCCTTTGAAATAATATGCTATCATCAGGATAAATAAGGACACTTCCATTTCTCAGTGTCAATGGAAAAGCGCTCAAAGCTTTTGGCTGCCTGTTTATGAATTTTAATGAGGCCTGGGTTTGTCTCAGAAGGAGGTAGCCTTAGTTTTCAAAGTGATTCAGACAAGTCAGTACAATATTAGAAAACAGTACAAAAGCATGAGCCATAATATAATAAAGCACTTTGATGAAGCTGTGTTGGGGAGGGGAAGCCAGCTTATATAAAATCATCCCCACTGTTGCTCCTCCTAAACTACAAAACTACCAACTTTTGGATCTGTTTCCAATGTCATTTTCACCTTTGGTTGCTAAATAGTTTGTAGTATGGAATGAACAGTAAAAATAGAGGCTGATTGTTATATTTTAGTCTCAGACGGAGGATGATTTGACACTTCTCATCCATCAGACAATTACAGGGCAGACTCAAGTTAATTTGGGCTTTAGAAAATGTTTGTTTACTTGAATTACTTTAGCAGGGTATTTAAACCTGGAATATGATTTATCTCTAGCAGAACCTAATCCATTAGCAAGGCCTTCAAGGTTCCCAGTCTAACCTCCACTTTTCAAGTCCCCCAGACATGTGTGCACATCTATGTACCACAGCAGCCCTGCAATGCCTTTGTCCCAACTACAGCCACAAACAGAGGGAAAAGCCGCCCTGCCTGGATGCAGGATCCTATTCCAGCCTCTTTCCTTGTTTTATTTCTTACATTCCCTGTATTTCCTAGCTGTGGGCAGGCCTATGCATTGTTTTCTTACCTGCAAAATGGAGAACATCACTGCCCACTGGCTCAATACCGGCACGAGGCTTGTTTCTGCAGCATCCTTGATTTCTTCCACAAGCCAACCTTCAGGGCTCTGTGAAAACTTGGGCTCTGCTGGCACGGGCTCAGGAAGAAACAATAGGCAAAAAAAAAGTCAATATTTGCCAAACAGAAAAGGCCAGCTCCTGCATAAGGTTTCCACGGCCTGGTGAGTCATGTAGAGTGAGAAAGGTCATCAATACTGGATTCATTAAAATCTGGTTGCTTTAGGTGAATGCTGTGGTGACTACAGAAGACCAATGCTTAGACCAAAAAGCCAGCCCCCAGGTGGTTGCCCTCTGAGCACTGGATGAGCTACCAAAGACCCGCGAGCTGGGAGGAGGAAGGGTATCTCTCAGGTTGCTGTAAGAAAAAGGCAGCCCAGGACCCCCATGAGTTGGGAAAAGAAACTGATTTCTCCCTCTCCCCCAGCTCCATCTCCTCATCTCTCAGCACAAGCAGCTCCCCTCTGTGCTACCATGTCCCTGTTTCTGCTGCTGGAAAAACATGGGGTGGGAGGGTCCCTCATTCAGCTTCCCTTCAGCAGTTCTTCCTGCTGGAAAGGTGGCACATTTGTAAGATCTAGCAGGTGAGCAGAAATGAAATGATATGACAGTTCCTATCTTGATGATAGGGAGCAGTATATGGGGTTGTTAAAAATCTCTCAGGAAAGACCTTCATTCGCTCTCTCATCTGAGTTACTTAGGACTTGCTGTACTTATCTTCAGGATCTCCACTTTGGTTTCTGAAGGCAGACCCTTAAATGTAACAGCAGATGGAAATCCCAGGCTCCTTGGGAGCCTCTATGAGTTTTCACATGTTCAGACAAAACTCTCTCAGTTTGACCTTACTGCCAGGAACTTCTAAAAACACTCACCATTCTGCAGAAATGAATTAGAATCATGTAAACTCAATGCTGCTGTTATTCTCATCTTCTTTTCATGTCGTTATGCCCATTTCCTTCCATGTCCTTGTTTTATGCTCGTCTTTACCTACTTTCTTCTCCAACCTTATTCCACATTCTCATATTCCTTGTTCATGCTTCTTTCTTATGCAGCTGTTCAAAAACATATCTGTTGTTCTAATTTCTTTTACCTTTCATGTTCATTCTGCTCCCTCTTCCTTCAAACTGCTTACTTATGCTAAGGCCCAGCTTTCAAATTCTTTTTAATTCCCTGCACTTACGCTAAGTGCCACCCCCCAGCTGATTTTTTTCATCTTTGTTGCATTTCCCTCATTTGTCCCATATTTCTCCTTGTTGTGAAAGATAAAGGAGTCAGTAGTCTTAGCATGGCAAAGTCATAAACAGAACAACTGCACATTTGAAAAAATCAGTTCTTTTCAGCCAGGAATGGCAGACTCTGAGCCAAGTTAAGTATTGTCATAGTAGCCTTCAAAAAAAGTTGGAAGTAGGTGGGAAAATTTCTATTCACTCCTAAACTCAGCACTGGTTACTACTGCATGAGAGCACATGAAATGTTATATTCATCACACTCAGTTAATGAGATCAGTTGATGGTATAAAGCACATTTAGGAAGTGGTAAATTCATGCAATAAATAAAATGCTTTATTCTGGCACTTAAATACTGCCACACCCAGTGAAAAAGTTTTCTGCCTTGCAATACATTAACCATTATCCCAACACCAGAGTAGTTGTTAGCTGACTCTGTTTACTGTCTGGGCAGGTGATAACCACACCTATCCATGAGTAGAGTCATTAACATTTTCCTGGAAGGGGCATAAAATAGTTTGGAAGTCTGAAACTTTTACCTGATTAAGGGCTAAGGCATTCTTACAGGCACATAGCATACATTTGGATCATTACCAAAAAAGCGTGATCTCCCAAATCCCTTCTACCATCTGTAAATGGAAAATAGATATATAAGAGCTGACCCCAGAACCACAGACTAAGTCACGCAGGTGTGAAGCATCATAACCAGCTATCAGCTGGACAATATCAAGTAAAAGACACTTCTGGATCTAATCTAGTAGGTAGGTAGACTTTATTCTCTTTTCATTGCCGCTCACTTGCTTCTGTAAACATTGGCATCTCATGACCTCCATTTGGATTCTGTCAGAGAAATTATTTTATGTTCTTTTAACTTAGCTTTTCTTAAAGCAGTTATAGGGTAACTGGCAAATGTGAAAGTCTTTGTAGGCTTTGCAACAGTGAGTCTTTAAACATGTAGTGGTGTGTCAGTTTTTCAGACAGATCACAACCCTAGCACATTGCTTCAGGTTGTCTAAAGAGTAAGTCTGAATTTCTTGAATTTGTGGTGTTCAGACTGTAGATAATAGTAACATCTCTTCCACATTCTTAATTCCCATTACTTTTTACATTATCCTGGTGCCTGGGAGTCACAGTCATGGATTTGGGTCCCCTATGTGCTGGCTTTGGAAGCACCCTGCAAGATAACCACAATTAGTGCCTCTGTAACCCGAGTATAAGGAAATGTGTTCTGACCCCAGCCTCCCAGTGACACTTTTTGTTGTCCAGGAATGTATACTACAAAGCCTCATCTGCCAACAAGAGTATATATGTTAGGTCAGAAGATCCCCTCCCTAAATGGATCAGACGGTGGAAATCACCCAGCCAAGCCACATGAAAAGGCTGCAAGCTGGTCCGGGGGCAATTAAGAGAATTTCTGTTTATATGAGAGCCTTTTGCTCAAGATTACCAATCTCCTGACAAAAGGGCTACTTAAGAATGCAGTAAAGATTACAAAACCAGATAAGAACGTACAAAGACTTTAAACAGGGTTGTAAAGATAGAAGTATTTATTAAAAACCAGGTCTCCATGCATCTCAGGACACTCCAGCAAAGGAGAACAATCAAAACATTTAACAAGCCTGTGAATTTGGAGCTCAGATACTCCCTCAGAGGTCTGGTGCTATCTTAATGTAGAAGTGACATTTCTTGCCCAGTAGATGAACAAAATATTCTATATCCAAAACAGCAAAACTGTTCATTGAAATGCTCATGAGATGTGATGCCTATTTTGCTAAGAAAGAAACAGAAGGTGTAGAATTTATGTAATAACATGACCTTTCATGCTCAAGCCATGGATAGCTTTTTCAGTACCTGGTATTAAAGGTTAGGCATTTCTGGGTCCCAGTCCCATGACGAGATTTGGAAATTTGTTTCCACTCACTGTAGAGTAAGCAGTGACAACAAGCCTTCGCCAGAAAGAAGTGCTTGAATATCAAAACAGCCATCAAGCTTTAACCTCATCAGGTGGGAATGAACTTCAAAACAGGAAAGCATAAAGCAGTACAAGCCCTAAAGCCATATTCTGTGTCTTGAGATGGAAGTTATGAACCACAGAAATCCTGTGTCAGCAGATCTCAGATCATGGTAGGCATGCAGGGAATAAAGAGATTATCAAAACTGGGATGAGCTAAGCCCGTGACGTACAACACTGCAAATGATCTGCTATTCAACAGATGCCAGCACAGAGCTTTCAACACTGGGGACAGATGTTTGAAATGCTTAATGGGAGCAAGAAGCCCTGCCTCTGCATGTTGAACCTGCTTCTGGAGCATCCACAAGCGCTTGGCCAGGCAAGTACAGTGGCAGTTTAATTTTCTGCTCCCAGAATTATGACTTCCTGCACAGGCTGTTAGAGACCCTGCTGCTGATCTAGGTGAAATGCTCAGGTTTTATGTTCTGAAATAAGCAGGTCTCTGGCAACTGCATGAGATTTGTTTGTTTTTCATCCATACAAACACAGCAATTCTAAGCATTGCAGCTAAAAGCGAACATGAATATTTGTTACAGAAGATGTGAATTCACAACCTAGTAAGTACCCATAAATCCAGTCTATAGTATATTAGAAGAAAATAATGTGTTTAGTCAAGTGACCTATATCTTAATAAAAATACAATAATTCATATTTCCAGCTACTGCAAACAAATAATCTTAAGAACACCCTCTTAGGTATTGGGGAATGGTACTCTTTTCATCATCCCATTTTACTGATGAAAAAATCAAGACCACAGCTTCTTGCAAGAGGAGTTTGTCATAATTTATATCTGATCTCTGGCACTGAGAGGAATCCTGTATGAGCCCCTTTCCAGCTGTAACTCAGATTAGCTTTACTCCTGCTTTGGGTGTACATGATTCTTTCTGGACCTCGAAATGGGAGCAGGATTATTTGAGCTAAGGCTCAAATGATCAACTAGCATAAATAAGTATACCTTCCTCTGTTTGACTAGAAAATGAAAACACAAGCAATTGTATGATCCTCCTTTTTTATTTTATGGGAATCCAAAAGTATTAAGCACTTCAGACCTCCCTTTCTTAATAAGAAAGACCTTGTTTAAATGGTTAACAACATCAAAACAGTAAACTTACAGACTATAAAGTCTGTCTTTACTGCCAACTGATTTGTTTTTCTTTGTTATATCCATTGCTGAGATTTTTTTTAAGGATTAGTTTTTCCTCAGATCTGATTAGATGTTCTAGATAAAGCCCTGGGTCGAGGTTTTGTTCTTTGCCTCGTAAGTTCTGACCCCACAGATTTTTTCTCTTAATTTGGAAAGACTTATGGCCTGAAATTGGAAATGCAAAGACCACAGAAGCATTGCCCTTCTCTCTAGATTAGATATTGAACTGTCTGTTTAGCTGCCCTGTGGACACTTTAGTTTACGGTTCAGATGCTTGTAGGAGAACAGAGAAACCAGGAAAAATATTTCCCTCTTCAGAAGATTTGTACTCTGTACTTAGGAAAGCCGAACTCACCGTCAAAGGAATCTTTGGCCACCTTTTCCCCATCGTGATAAGTCCCAAATGAAAAGGGCTCAGCATGAAAAAAAAATGGACAGGTTGATATTCTTCATATCAGTATACTGAGCTTTACCTACAGAAATGCTGTAACAGTGGTTAGGAAGAGAGGACACTGTTAGGTCTTCTGGGGGTTAGTCTCCAAAAGAAAAGGGCTGGACAAAAAGTGCTGGATTTTTCCTACAGAACTTTCTATGGTCTGTCTAGTTTAAAATGTCACTGAAGCTACAGACTGCCTTGGATATTCACAGGAAACTCCAGAAAACCCTTCTCTGGATATTTGAATAGAGGTGCCTGGGAATCTTGGAATTTATTTAGAGACAGTAATATCTGCACAATGAAAATAATTTTTCAAGCTTTCAAAGGTCTTTTCTAGCTTCCCACATTTCTCCAGACTCGTGATTCCAAACTACAGTCATCATTCTTTCCCCACCCCTTAAAAATTGATGTATTAGGCTCCTTCACATTCTTTATTCCCCATTACAGAAAAAAAGAAATACAATTGTTCTTGCCTGAAACATTCATTTTCTCCATAAGTCACTGCTCCCCCCGTCCAACACTGCAATATTTGAATCTGATAAACATGGTTAAGAATCTTAGATTTTGTGGGATCCCAAGGGATTAGGGAATCAGCAAGTGCTCTTCTTGTATTTTACAGCAGTGCTAAAAAATACGTAATTGCCAGAGATTTTTTTTTCTTCTTTGTAATCAAAGGCAATTGAACATTATTTACTGTGTGGTCAGTATGAGCCTGAATAATATGAATTGTAATCACAAAAGAGCTTTTAGTTGAGTGGGAAATAACAGCTAAGGTTTTTTTTCCCCTTAAAAAACCAACTACCAAACCCAGGAACACAACAAACACAATGCCATTTTAGTGCATTTCTGGGAATACTTAATTAGAACTATGCAGCACAAGTCAATATTAAAGCTCCATAACAAATTTATACATTTTAAAAATTCACTGGGATTCAAATCCAAACAAAGGCTGCTAAGTGACAGAGAAATAATAGAATTACTGCTGTATGCTAGGATACTGGCTATAACAAATAATCATGCCATTCTCTGTCACCAGTCCACAGGGATCCCAGTAGAAATGACTCCTCTTGAGGTCCAGAAGAGAAAACCAAAAAATATTCCCTAACCTGTTCCCTCTGTACAGTTATTGCATACTTCCTAAATGGAGTGATGGTCAAACAATTGAGGAGCATATCCCATACTGCAAAAGATCAGTGCTTACAACTAATTTATCAATTTTTTAAAATATGGGACTGTCATACAGGATATGAATGGCAAATAACATGCTGAAGTGCACATAAAAACTGTTAACAAACAAAATTTTTAAGAGCTCTGTGAGCTTTTCCACCACACAGCTTTGTCAGCAGCAATACACCTTCTACAGACACTTTTCATTTTCCTAATCATCGTTCCACTTTGTTTCAGTGCCGAAACAGACTCAAATTCAGCCAGCTTTGTGTGGAGACAATCTAACATTTGTATTACAAAGTAAGCTGTCCTGCAAGAAATTTGATTCCAATTAATTAGATGGCAGTTTGGCTTCAGGTTTTTTCTACATGATAGTGTAATTATATAGAAACATTTTTCTCCTTCTGCTCGTCCACACTCTTAAAAATTATGTCCAGACTCCTTTTTTACAACTCAGCCACTGACAGATCTTTCTCTCAGCCCTTGACAAATGCCACAACACACCTTCCACATTCATTCACAGCCTTTCCTTCTGACCTGCCCATTTTTCTCACTGACTAGTCTTCACTTCTGCTGCAGCTTTACTTCCCCCCATACATCATCCTAAGCTGTTCTTGCCTCTCTGGGTCACCCACGATCTGGCCCATCCTTTCCCCATCCCTTCCTGGGGCTGACTCCTGCCTCCACACAGCTGGCTACATCAGCCATTGCTTTTCCAGTCAGCACCATCCAGCTTTTCCTGGCACTGCTCTGAGACATGGAAGGGCTGTCCAGGGAAGGGGCAGCAGCCACCTCCTTTGTGAGAATGCTTGGTGAAATATTCGGGGTGGCTGTGTCCTTGGCACACTGGTCAGTATTGTCTCATCAGTACTTTCTCCTCCAGAGACTGCTGACTTTCAAGAAAGACATAGTGCTTGACATCACAATACCCTGCAAAATGACCTTTGTATTGTGTTGGTGCAGTGACTTTTGGCTGGTTGGATGTCCCCAGCCCCCTGGGACCCATGACATTGGCATTACTATATTAACAAAGAACCCAGAGCAGGGGTAAGAGCAACCCACAGAGTTCAGATCTGACTTTTTTAAAATTCCAACTTTTTATGGTTTTTAAGCCTGATGACATTACACTGCCATGAGAGAGATCTTATGAAAGTCACTATTGGCACACTACATGCTGTACAAAGTACTCTGTGTGGCATTTGCATAGTCCTTCCACAGTGACTGGATGAGCAAAGACATGACATACAGTCTATGTTTATAAAATGTCACATAACCAAAAATCTTGTTCAAGGAGTTACATGGTGGAAACATGAAACAGTTTTAATACAAAACAAAACCCATGACTTTTATTAGTACTTAGAAGTGAAATCTATCCCTAGGCCACTTTTTGACGTGCAGGCATCAGGAGAGCAGAACTGCATCTTGTTAGAGGGAGACTAGGCAATGAAGGTGCTAAATGAGTAAAAGCATCTTTACAGACCCTTAGCATCCAGCACTTACTAGAAACCCAGTAAGTGTCTCAATCAGCATACCTCCACGGACAAACAGCATTTCATAGTCCGATGTTAATTATCCCTTCCTTTATATTAAATTCTACCTCAGTGACCTTGTTGCTCTTCAAAGGAAATGTGAATAAGAAAAGGGTTTGCATTCCTGCTAGCATTCATATTTCATACACACACTAAAGTCTGAACACATTTTAAAAAATTCAAGTATAACTAAGGTGTGGCAAAGCAGATCATACATATTAAAGTGCAGTGTGGATTGCATATACTAAAGTCCCTGTATCTATCTAGGCACATAGCTAGAAACCAGTCTTTTGTCAGAGATGCTTCAACTAAGCACATGCATCCTAGCTGTTTTAAGATTTTGTGGTGTAGGTTTTCACCCTTTAGGTTTTGGTGTGTGAATTTCATTTTCAAAATAAATGTTTGTGGATTAGTTTCGGTCTGCAGACTACAATTTAGCGCATGGATGAAAATGAGACAGACTCAAATCTAATTCACACTATAAAATGCAGCTGGATGTACTGAAGTACAGCTGGGATGCACAGGCATGGAGTTCATTGATGGTTACATATATTCTGAACTATCTGAGCATTTCCAAAAGCAGAGAATATAACACATATTAACTTTTCCTTTATGAAATCACATTTTATTTTTTCAACATTCCATGCTGAAGAATGAAAGCTGGAAAAATCTCTTTTTAAATGCATTCTGTTTTGCCTTGCCAGCAAAACATTTCTTCCCTTTTCTAAACAATTCATGTTGAAAAGAAATGATCAACCTGATTGGATTTACTTTTTTATACACACCGTATATCAAGGCAATCCTGAGCTGAATTTTATGTTCCATAATCCTGTCCAGAAATGTTTTCATCATGCAATAATAATCGCCCCCTTGAAATTCAAATCTATAATACATAATTGACACATTAACTCTAAAATGGTAAGAAGATATGTGGAACTATTTTCAGCTGTTATCAACTGTACATGGCTGTGCTTCTGAAGCACTTAGCGCACATGGATTGATGATACATTTTCTGAAGGGGATAGGCTTTGTAGAGTGATTATTTCTGTAAAGAGATATATTGTAGGTTTTTGCCTTCACTTTCCATAATGCACACAGTAATGTCTGAGAAAGTTAAACACATTGTAAAGAAAGCAGACCATATAAAACAAATTGAAACTGTATTTTAATCCCATTTATACACCAGCAGTGTCATTGCTTTATATATCAAGAACACAGGATGCACAAATATTTTCTCATTTGGCTCCTGAGTTGAAGACGACATCACTGGAAAAAATTGCTTATACAACTAAAATTTCATCTGAATAGTTGTGTGTGATTCATGCCATTCTATTCGAAGTATAATTTTAGTCTACTTTCACTTGCCCTTGAAAAGCTTTTCAAGAGAATCTTGAGAAAGTCTAAAAGGGAGGGAAAAGATAGGAGGTAGAAAAATATGATCATCTTTGTCCTCACTGTATTTAAAGAGGCACCAAAATAGCTTATTGAGGTTATAGGCTGTATCCAGTAAGAGATGGGCTACAGTAGAATTTAGCAAGAAGTTAGGTGTCTAAATCGTGATCCTGAGATCCTTTGCTGTTCAACTCCATTATGTCTTCCTTAGTGACTTTGAAGGTACACCTGCAAAGTTCCAAGCTTCTTGTTACAGTGAGTGACAGTGTGCAGAAGGCAACCTGGCCACAGCATCAGGGGCCATGCGTAGGGTGGCACCAGGCTTGGTGGCTCTTCTCCCAGCAGTGCAAAGCTCTCTGCCACTTGTAGCACCACCAGGCTCTACAGCCCTGGTCCGGGCTTGAGCTAAGCCACAAAAGTCCTCCCCTAAAAGGAGACCAAGGCTCAATTTTTCTCACAGATTGAAATAGTGGATGTACCCCCAAAGGAATATACTAAACCACACAGAGTCAGCCAGCCCCAGAGCACGGTCCTTAAAGGAAGAGAGTTTTTGTGGTGTGATGAGAAATAGCCCCATCTTTCAGTACAGCTGTGCCACGTCTCCTCTGAGGCACATACCTGACACCACCAGTCAGAAGACCAAGGAGGTGCCTGTCATGTCACTGGCTCATCAAGTTTCCTTCTACATGTATGCATACCTCTCATTTGAGCCAGTGATCATTTCAACACATTTCCTTGTCATCTTGATTTATTAAGGAAGGGAAAGTTGAGTATTTCCAGCTTCTCTTAAGTTGAAAACTAAGGCCTAATCCCAACCAGTGTAAACTTATCACCTGGTTGCCTTTATGCTTAAAGTAAACTATCATGGTAAGCTGTACCCATACTCTGGGTTAGAGCTTGCCTACCTTTCACATAGTGTCAGTCCACTTTCCAAAGAAAGGAGTTGTAGGTGCTTGTACTCATGCTCTGGATGGTGTATCTACTTTAAAACAGATCTTTTGCTAGCAAAAGGTGGTTTTAGGACTATCACTCTCAAAGTACATATTAGAGATTTCATATACATTCAGTGTATTGTTGCAGATCAGTTTTGTGAACTTACTTTGTTGAGCAACTGAAATCTGTGTGATGTGGTTTGATGTTTACAAAACTCACACCTTTGATTTTGTAAAAATACTTACGAAGTCTGTAACATGGGCACATAGAGCATGTGGAACCCAAAAACCCAGCATTATCTTCCCTAAAGCAAATGTTTCTGTTGAGGTGCTCCACCAGAACTCTGCTACAGGTTTTCCTACATACATCTTTCGAGCCTTGGCGCCTCCGCTGATGCTCATTAAGCAGAAAGGTGGGTATACTGTTAATGTTAGTGGCAGATTTGTATGGTGAGCTTTCTTACATGTAGTAGGGTAGGATTGCCTGCTCTACTGTAAGCCAGCTCTATTGATGCCTTTCACAGTGAATTATCATCTTCTAGCTACCATTAGCTTTTACCTTGTTGCCTTAGCCATGGGATCTCATTCGTGAACAGGTTGGAAACAGACTTTTCAAAGTGTGGCATGTTCTCAAACCTGGGATATTTAAAATACTTACCGTATGAAAAAAAAGTTATATCATATACCTGAATCTGCCCTCTCAAAGTCAATTCTGAATAAACCAAGCTTTAGTAGAACATGTGGATGACGAGCCTGTGACCTTGAGCTTCCAGTTCCTCTTCAGATAGATACACGGGTATGCAAAAATGCTCCCAAAACCTTAAAGATAAGCATATGAAGTAGAAGGTACCTATTCCAAGCCCTTCTATAGCTTGAAAGAGGTCCATTTAGAAAGAAAATGCCTTTTCATCCATGCAGAAATCAATCTGCTGTGAATATCCCTATATTAAAAGGATGATACATTCATCATTTTAGGAGACCATTTGAAATCCTACTTTTGCTTTGGGTTTCTTTTTTACATTTCTCCTCTTTTCTTCTTCTTTCCATACCTCACCATGGATTTTAGAGCATCAGGCAAAGCCGTTTGGCCTTTAAGCTCTTTAAGCAACAGAAGGAATAAAGTCCAGCTTGCCATGACCAGCTAAACTTTGTACGTATTACAGACTTTTCTCCCATACTGCTCTCCTGAGTCTCTTCTAACAGGTCAGAGACAGGGCATATCATAACAGCTCATCTGGAGCTAAGTGTATGCTTACAGTACCAGCCAGTCTACACATGTACATTGATTGACTGGATCGCTTCTGCCAAGCACACTGTAACTTTGCAGAGAAAACTCATCTATTACTGTGACTCAAGTCCCTCTCTCTTCCCACCCTCCCTCTCTCTTGTTTAGACACTGGTTTTCAACAGACATTCTAAGAAAACATCTTTGAGACTTCTATTCCTCCAAAGTTGGTAAAAATTTGCCAACAGATTAAAAGTTCTTAAGCAAAAAGGAAGACAGACAGACAAGCAGAGATTGCATAATCATAATTTCCTCAGGAAACCATGTTAAAAACAGATTCCTGAGTCCTTAGATGTAATAATTACAGTCATTACCACATAATATACATTTCCATTAGCATTAACTCACTCAATACAGATAAACTTTGGAATTTAAAGTGGATAACGCCCTTTTTTGGTCATTTAAAAAAGAATTAAATCTGAGGCAATTAAGAGTCATTAAAGTAAATGATTCATGGAAACCCAGTTTTCAAATCTGAATGCCTAAGCTAGCAAGATTTCTACATTTAGGTGTTGAACCGATGGTTCAACCAGATGATATTTGTCACATATCAAAGTATTCTGCTGGAAAATTCAAAAGCCAGACATAATCTTCGTCTCCTTACTTTACACAAAAAAAAGTTTGAATGGCAAACTTGTAACACATCTGTATTGGATTTTTTTACTACACAGATTCTCAACTTGAGGGTCTTATACTTGTCCGGGTACGAATAATTATACGGCCTGCTTCTGATGACCCACATAAGAGATCAGACATGGCATATTATAATTTTTATATGACCATATGTATTGAATATAGAAATGTATTGAATAATTCTTCCCTGTTCAAGAACTGGTGAACATCATATGAAGCTAGTAGGTGGCAATTTCAAAGCAAATAGGAGAAGATACTTCTTCATACAACATGTATGAGTTCAGTGGTTGAATTCCTTGCCACAGGAGGTTGAAGATGCTATCAGACAAACTGACAAAAGGACGCAAAAAAAACAGTGATCTGCAAACCACAAACCACTGACAGCCAAAGGATTATTCTGGAAAAGTACCTCTTCATATCTTGGGCATCTGCTGCTGGCCACCATTTCTTCTGTTTCTTTGTTTTGTGAGGGAACAGGATTTTTCAGGCAAGTATCTGTATAGTATCTGTCAAGCATCCCAAACCCCTACACACATCAGCAAAGTCCCCTCTCTGCCCTCATGCCCTATGGTCGAGGACCAGGAGATCGCACCCAGGTAAGTTATTTGTCATTACAGCACGGAAAACATTCAGGCCATTGCTGTTGTCCAAATGTCAAATTTTAGCAAGCAAGCAGAGTTGGGGGAAAAGGGACTTTTAGGCTCAAAACCTTACATTCTTTCAAGCTGAGTTCTCAGTCTATGAAGGAGAGGCCCCAGTCTTCCTCCCATACTGGGACCTGGTACATAAAATGCTGAGAACAAACCACAGTATATTTCAACGTCACTTTTAGTTAGCTGTTTTATAAGAAAGGAATATTTTATCTTGTTATTTATTTTCATACTAATTGTTTTTGTATGATTTCTGTTGTTCTTCAGAAGCAAGGTGTTATGGATATTTCCTTTTATAAATTTAGCACTTTTGTAATTGCCAAAAACACAGCAGTCAGAAGGCCTCAAAAGCATTTTTTCGTCAGAACATATTTCATTCCTTAAATACAGCTTCACACACCCGTTTCATACTAATGCTTTATAAATTAATCATCAGGAACAGATGCCAAGTATGTTATACTTTTTCTTGGTGAAGGGGAAATGCAAAAGGCCAGCCTCCTATTTGCACCAAAAGAGAAGCCTCCTGTTTATATTTTGTTGCCTTTTTAATAGAAAAAGTTATATTTATATTTTCAAGAAAGTTCCCATGCTGCTTCTATGTACCTAATATGAGACACTTTGCCAAATTAAATACACTTTCATTGTCCTTCTTTTGAAGCATGCTAGTTAAGAGTGCATTAATAAATATGAAGAACATCCTATGCACATAGTTTGTTTGCAGAAAGTAAATTACGTTCAGGCAAATCAAGGCAACATAATACAATGCATTTCACAGGAAGAACCAGGGAACATTTTTCAGATGAACTGCACTGAGAAATGCCATTTCAGATTGATGAAGAGTGTGCAAATGACCTCAAGCATAAGAAATACCAAATACTACAGAATTTGGAAATTTTAAAGTAAATGCAATATTTCAGTGTTTTATCTTGAAACAAAGCTTTCATAATTTCAATTTATTTAGTTTTAAATGAAAATTCCTGTCAAAGAGAAGATTTCAGTTCAGTAAGAATTAGTTTTATTTTATTATCCAGTCACAAAATTGACACATTCATTATCTGCAGAACTCTGCTTGCAGGTAAAGTCAAAAGGCAACAACTGCAAAAAATTACATAGAACTTACTTCATTAAAACCTGAATATTACCAAGATAAACTTCTAAGGCCACACTTATATAAAAATACTTAGAATTTACTTGCTTAAAAGCCTAAATCTTATCTAAGGTTCATTGATTTACCCAAAAGTTGGCGTACATGATAAGTACACTTAGGGAAGGTACTTGTCAAAAAATGTGTGCAACTTCATAATTTCCTCAAGTTTCTCTAATTTTAGTGATTCATACATGCATGAAATTCAGAGCATATGAAATAATTTTAAACTTTATCTAAAACAAATTACTCTCAAATCTACACCAGACCAAACACAATTAATTTTTTGCATCTCTACATTTGGAAAGGCAGTTTTTATACTGTTATATTCACTCATATATTGTGAAATCAAAACAATATAAAGAGAATATCAGAATTGTGAGGAGACTGCATAGAGAATTGCAAATTAGAACACAAAGCTTTTAAGCTCACAAAATTCCCTTTTTCAAGAAAGAAACAATACCTGTTTGGTGCCAAAGTTTTAAAGACCTAATTGTTGAACCAGGCAGCTCCCCTAATCAGACTGGGATGATGAGAAACTCTTCTGCCAATACAGAGAAAACACTTTCTTCAGTTTATTCAACTAATTCAGTCTAATGCATGAAACTACTGATAACCTGAATGAGATATGAAAAAAAGCGACACCAAAACTTAGAACTGTTTCTGTTCCTATGAAACTAGACTGGAGAACCTGAGATCTACCAGCAGCAGAAATTCTTGGTGATCAGAAACAATCCTTTCATTTCCATTTCTGTAGATAATGCTTTCTTGCTTGACTAGATACATTCATTTAGTGTCTAAAACATATTTTAACTTTAGAAAATGGATTACATACCCAACAAATTTATAATAATGCTACTGGTTAATAGAAATACTTTTAAAATGCCATTTGTGTTCATTTTAATTGAATTCCAGCTCTATTCAAAAGCAATTTGACATCAACCGTAAAGAAAAGAATAATCACCAAGTAAGTTAGAATTGCACCATTGATATAAACATGCACAGGTATATTATAAGCTCTTTGTTAGCCTTACATATAAATCTCAATGCTAAGTTCATTAATTTGCTAATCAAAATGTTTTGGTTCTTACCAAACAACAACAACCTAATGTTCTTTAAGAAACTAAAATTACTATTACAAAAAAAAAAAAAAAAATTATATCAAGTTTGCTTGCTTGTTGATGTAAATCAATCTACCTGGAAAAAAAAATGTCTTGGACTACCTTAAAGTCTTGTGAGATGATCCTTTTCTTTCTGCAAAGGACGATACTAATTTTCAAAGAAGCCAGGACCACGTATATTTTTTGTTCTGTAGGTGCAACAAAATGATGTTGAATCTCCTGTGTCTTAGACTGGTCTAAAATAGGGCTGTTATTTGGTAGGTTTTCCGATAACTGACTCTTTATAGATGAATCATAACATGATGCTGGAAACTTGGCAATTACATCAATGACTCTGCACCATGCATTGTACATGACCTGCATACTAAGGGAGAAGAGTACAAGTAGAAAGGAATGCTCTTTGCAGTTGCTGAGACTCACCTCATCTCATTATATCCACTGTGTGTATGCACAGTCTGACTTGCTTAGAAGACAGATGTAAAACCAGCAGCATCCTACAATCCACACGTTACTAGCTGTTACTGTTTAAGTTCCCATGAAATACTAAAATAACAACTAAATATCCAGAGACATGCAGCTGAAAAAACTCCAGAAAAAATTATTCTGAGACAGATTCAGGTTTGTAGCAGTGCTCACAAGATATTTAAAAGATTCAAGCCAAAGTTTCTATTGTGTGAGAAAATGCAAGTGAAGTACCTAAGCAAAATTGGCCTGATTTTCAGGGGCACTCAGTAGTTTGAGCTCCCATTTAGTTCATCCCTAAGATTATACAAAATAGTCTGTTTGTATAATCTACAGCCTTGAAAGAAAGGTCTCCTGTGATCTCTCATAAAAGAGTCTTGGCAGATAAATGTGAGTAACACAAAAGACATTGTCTTTCTTTCCTGAAAGTAAGTGCCATAAGCCCAATAGGTTTTCCAAACACATTGTTATAAGCACTTTGTTCTAAGAGGATGAAACTACAACTCTTTTAAAGTTCTTTTTCCCTTAAAGTGTATTTCTATTTGGTGGCTTTTATCCAGGTTGTTCCAAATTGCTTTCTGAAGTGAGGAATACTTGATGGAAATAGGAATAGCAAAACTACACAGAAAAGGCAACAGTGTCTGGGAACAGAGAAACCAAGTCCAATCTGTTGTTAAGTGGAATTTTCTTCCTAGCTAAAGAGAGAAATGTCCTGCTTCAACATGCTTTGCCTAAAAAGGACCCAATGTTTCCAGGTGCGCAATTATGTGCCTGAAACACACACTATGGAAGTACATACATATATAAACATGCGCATAGATGTCAACACACACACACACGTATATATGTACAGTATATCAGTGTATATATACCCGTTTCCCACTGAATGTAGCTTATGGTTTACTGCTTTGAAAATTTTTATTTTCACTCTTACTTTCACATTGTCATTTAAGAAACAGAAGCCACAGTCTTTGCAGCGCAGAGTCCATTGCAGACTCTGAAACTCAAAGAGTTTTTTCTTGTTGCCATCATTAAAAACCTGTCATTAATTAAAGGGAATTATGGGAATTATGACAATGTCTACTGGCCGCACAGACCCTAGATATGAATTCGTTTCCCCACCTTTAAATGCTTTCCGCCTGGACCCTTTCCTGTAAAGGGGAACTGCAGATTGGAAATGGAAGTGCGCAATGTCTCACCAAGGGAAGACCATGTACAAATACAAGAGACGGAGCCTGGGAAGGGGAGGCATTACTTTTTGTCCCCTCCTCCCCTGGTGCTGCATGACTCCACAGGGCTCAGGGAGTGGCAGAGGAGCTACAGGGCAGACAGTGCTCAGGGTGCCAAGGCTGTGGCATGGGTGCCAGAGATTATGGGCTAATGTGCCTGTAAAACCTCTTCCCACACAATGCCTGGGGCTAGAGGTTTACCTCCATCTTGTGATGTGACAGGGAGATTAAAGGCAGAGGGTAAGAGAGTCATCTGGGCAGAAATCAGGTCAGCCCACAACTTGCCACCACCACAACTAAGGTTCCCTTCTCATAGGATGGGCCAACACTCAAACCAAGCTGTTCCCAAAGATCTAATCTTCATTTTACCGGCTGATAAAACTAAAAGAGAAGTGTTAAGTGACTTGCCTAACAGATCTTACACGTGCTTTAACACAAAGAGTCCATGAATATTTAACTATTGATTGGTACCTTTCCTGCAGCAGCTGGAGAAAAATTCAGTTCAGAATGGACTTTAGGTTAGAGCTCCCCACTGGGCTGCGGGAGACAGATGTCAGTCTCTGGGTCACAACAGGCAAAGGAGAAACTTGATCCCGGGGGGGAGCAGGTCTCAGTATTGCTGTCCTTTATAGCGGGAAGGGAAAGAGCACAAGGGAATTAGGTTTTGTGGTGATGCAGGAAAGGCCTGTGGAGAGCAAACCCTTGCTTCCCTCCACCCTGCCAAGGACATTCTCATCAGTGCAAGCACTACCACCCAGTGCTTTCTCTCTGCCGGCTCTGCTCTCAGACCTTGGAATATAACACGTGTAACCGATTTCATATTAATCTGTACTGGAACACAGTACAATGTTACAGTCTTATTTAGTTTTTATAAACCCTTAAGAAGGGCACATAGAGAGGCTGGATGACAGGTTAATGTTCAGAACCACCTTGAGCCCAGGGTATTCTGTACCCAGCCAAAACAACACCCAGAGTGCACGATCTACAGTTGTGAAATACAGATGGAATTAATACAGCTAGTACGTGCTTATTCATATAGTCACTTCAGAAAAAAAAACTTCTAATAGAATGAATCCTGAGTACTAGATAAGACGAATAAGATTTCCCCAATGACTACTTTCAATCTTTGTTTACAACATCAAAAAAAAATCTGAGACTCAATTATTTATCTACCCATTATTTATTCATTCACCTAGTAGTATCTCAGTAAACTAGCATGTGGTTTGGCTGCTCAGTTTTTCCCTAAGGATTCTGGCCAAACACTCCTGCACAAAGGAAAGCCAGGGAGTATTTTCATTTGAAAACATAAAGAAAGCAGGCATATCTCTTCGAATCTCTTTCATTACGGCTTTAACTGGTGATGGACATATTCCAGACAGTCTAGTTCAAGCTTGGTTAAAGTCTTCAAATGTTTGGACACTTCTGAAGTACCCTTGCGCTTTATTGTGCCCCTGAAAGTGGCTCCCAGAAAAACTCCTTATCTCTGGAATACACTGAGAAGGTGTGGTTGATTACACATTCCAAATACAGAGGAGAAAAAACAAATGTGGGTTTATACCCCCCACCCCCCACCTCACCCCCACTCCAAAAAAACCCCTCCCACTGTAAACTGAACTAGTTTATTTGAGGATATTGTTATTCTCAGAAAGTACAACTTGCAACTCCAGCAGGCTTGCTCAGTCTTGGTCTGAGTTCCCCTTTCTTGCTTTTGGCCTTCAGTCACAGCTCCTACCCTAACCATGCAAAACCTGCTGCTTTCACTTCACATCATTTCCCCGAAATTCATTCCTCTCTGTCACTTGTTTCTCTTTAGTGAAGAAAAGAAAAAAAATCAGTCACAACAAACAAAGAAAGTGTCAAGTTTTGTATCTCATCATTGTCAAAAAAGGCAAAAGCTGTGGGGAAGGAAGGATTTGGACAAAATTTGGTCAGGTTCTGGTAAAGAAAAATATTCAGAATGTGGTAAAATCCTTCCATAAACCTAGGGCAGTCTTCACCATTAAAGTATCTCACATCTCTAGTCTTAACCACACCACCTTGTAAACCATTTATAGCTAGAGTTCAGCATGAATGTCCCAAAGCTTAGCCACCACAGTCACTACCTATTAAAGTAAAGAAAGAGGGGAAAAACAAACAACCCCCAAGTCTTCAAACGAAAAGAGCCAGAAGCCAGTGACTGGAGGAAACCAGTTCTTGGTGTAATAAATGTAGTGGGGAGGGTCTGAGGACCAGTGACTTACCTTCCTTACTAAAGAAGAGAGATGCTAAGAGGCGGGAAAATCTAAATGAACTGAGGTAGCATAGCAAAAAACAATTTGGTCGACATCTGAGATTTGGGGTGGGACTGAGTTGTACTCAATGACTCATTTAGGTAATCCATACTTTAAATACAGTTGGTATATTCTGAGGAGAACTATGGTTCACTAAGACTATATTATCTGGATATCTAGAAGCTCTGAAGTGCTAGAAAACTGCATCAGTCACTGTAGTCTGTAATAAATTTTATCTATTAAGCAGGATACAAAAATCCTGAAAAAAAAAAAGGCTATAAACTGGATTTAGAAATGGAAGCCTTCACAATACTGAAATATAGAGCAAGACGGCATACTCTAAGATAATATGCTTTAACTACGACACTGTAGAGTATGGCTAAAAAAAATTTGTTTTTTTCAAGTCATAACCTTCACAAAAGGAGATAATAAATATTGTGGGAAGGCACACAGAGGGCTGTTTTCATTTATAGCAAGACAAATTAATCCATGTCCATTTATTGTGACCACTCTTACTTCATTTTCCAATCCCAAGGATTATTGGTAAAGTTCTTTGAGAACCCAGGAGGTAGCATAAGACACCCAAGTCCAAAGTACTACAATATTATAATGCTGCATTTAGAATGAAGTTCACCCCGACTATCATTTAAATCAAAATGAAGCACTGAGTGCCATTCTTGTGGCAAGGAGATTTTGCCTTGACTTTTTGTCCAGGGCTGAAATTTATTTTATTGTATATATATCATAAGAAAAGGAGTATGCTTAAAGAATTCAAAGAATTTCAGGTTTTGTAATAAAGTAACTCTGTAATTAATGTACTATAATTCAGGAATCCAACAGAACTAGAGATTTCGATACACTGAAACATTTCACTGCATTTGCTTTAGTTCAGGCATGTCCTGCATTTACTTTCTCAGTAATCCTATTTAGACAGGCAATTTGCCTAAAGCTAGCATAATTGAGCATATTTGTAATATTGCATGTGGTAATGTGTCTCACTAAAACAATTGTATATAACCTAAATTTTCTCAAGTCAAAAAAAAAGAACAATAAATGAATTATGGCACTTCAGGACTCTAAGCCTTTATATCATACTCATTCACCTCACTGTATGACATCATAGTGGTCAAATGTAAGCCATGACAAAACTAATTCCTAGAGACACAGATGCACTTTTGCTATGAGCCAACTTACTTCTGTAAGAACCTCTGTGAGTCCTAGTAGTATCAATGATGTCAATGACACTTAGATGGCTCAGTATGCAAAACACTTTTAAAACTGGAATATCTGCCTTCTAGAGAAACAAAAAAACCTTATTCCTCCCACCCCACCTATGTTCTCATGCTCTGCAAAGCAAGCTAATAAAAACCTCTGTCATGCCATTGCCCAGTCTTCCTACAGTTGCTCTGGAGTGAAACTAAACAAACCACCATAAAGTGCAAGAACTCTGGATCACAAACTGTGAACAACATCTTCAGGGCTTGTGTCCCATTCAGGCTCTGCAATCAGACCAGTAATACCAGCAGGACTGGGAAAGAAGGAAATCACTTGTTACTGGATCTCATCTAGCTATAGAACAAAAGGGAGGTTGATTTCCTCTGTTGCCAGTGTGGCCATTTTAAATAGGAAGAACAATTCCAATAAAAATATTCATGTTTTAGTGTTTCTTCTGTAAAAGAAGAAAATCCTTTTGCAATCTGGAGAACGCAGATGTGGACACCAACGTGCCAGAAACTGATGGCTGCGAATAGCCCAGTGATGATACATATCTAAAGACAAGCCTCAGACTGGCTACTTCACTTCAGGAAGATAGGAGAAAGCTTGATCAAAAGCCACTGTTATTTCGCATGGATGCCCTTTAGACCATGCTTACATGTTTACCTGTTGTAAACTGTACTCTTACCATATTCTCTACTACTTCTTCAAACAATTCCTAGTCGACAAGATAGACTGTGACATTTCATGGTATCCAGCTATGAAGGTATCTTTTAGTGAAAATTGCAAAAAATTCAGACTGAAACTACCACTGCCTATCCTTTTTCTTTTTTTTTTTTTCATAATCTCATTATGCTTAATATTTCAGTGGACTCCACTAGGGATTTATTATAAATTTTAGTATCTTAGCCACATGAAGAGGGATTGGGTTGAGAGGGTTTTTTTAGAATTTGTTTTCCAATTGAGCATTAAGTGTCCATTGTAGCACTAAGTCCCTCATGGTGTAACAGATGCCTTTGTAATTTAATTCATGTGAGTTCCATGAATATTTATGTATATTAGTTAAAAACAATTCAGCTACAGTAATACTGTTCTGTGTCCCCTAGTCAACAAATAATAAGAAGTGCTCCCCTTGCCACACGCTTATCTCTCAGTTATTAATGTACAATAACAAATTCCAAACTCTCAGCTGGGAACATTATATTGTAATTGCTTAGTAGGCTATTAGGGCATACCTGTCTGTCAGAATCAAAATACAGAAAATAACACTGCTGTTATAGGAAGAGAACGATTGATTTCTTATGCCATCTCGTGGAAAAATTATTAATTGCAAGACAATCTCAAACTTTCACACGGTTCTGTATAAGCAGAAATGTCAGGAACGTAGTTCAAGCCAGCTTTGCTTCCTACACAAAAAATCTGTTGCCTATAAAGTAGTAACCTAGTTTGTTAACATCTTACAGTCAAATATTTTTGATCAGTCGACCTAAACTCAGTGGCTTATCTTACTGTATGCCTTGTGGATTGTGCAGTCTCAATCATAAAGCTCTGATTTAATTTCCTTGCTACAAACAGTTTTTAGATCTTTCTTCATATTCAGGTTTATACAGAAAGATAATATGCTTCTTTCAAAATTCATTGCACAACAGCAGTCTTTATTCTCACCTGGACTGCTGGTTGGAATAAATTTTTTTTTTCAGTAGTTTTTTGAAAATTGCAAACTAATTGTTCTAACAATAAATATTCACTGATTGCTTAATTAAACTTATTAAAATGCAAATTAAAATCCCAAACCAGTGACAATAATTAAAAAAAGAACACATTACCAAAATGATGGAAGATCAGGTTTAACTTTTTCCATTATCCGAAATAATGTCAATTAAGTATAATAGGAAAATGAGCAAGCACAAAAAAAGTCTGAAAACAGCTTTTGCCACAGAAACTTAAACAGGACTGTGTTACCTCACACAGAGCTGAGAAGAAAACTATAGATTATTATTTTGCAAGGGGTTTAGGTCATCCTTGTGGTCTAAGTCCACCTGCAGTCCAACAGAATTTGAAGGGCAGCCTAAATCTTCTTTCTGTCCTCTCCCCTCCAGTCTTATGATATTCCACCTGTAGGAAACCTAAACACTTATCTAAATCTCATATCTTTAATCTATAAACACTTGCTAAACTACATTCACAGAAGAACATAGATGATAAGTTCTAGGAAACCCCAGTGAGAGTGTGGTGGAATAACAGTAATGCTTGAGGATTTAACCATGCAGCTCTTTTTAGCATTAATGTGAGTCAATAAAGTTAATTTCTAGATTCCACTTTGAAACTACATGTGTGAGAGTTTGAATTATTTCCTTCTATTTACAGTTATCCTTTGATAATGCTTCAGCATATGAATACTACCAGACAAGATGACAGTGGAACTCAGCACCATTTACTCACTGTAAAATGAATTACAATTGCCTGGATGCAGTCTAATCCAGCAAACATTTCAGGGACTGCTCCATTCCACTCTCTCCTCCCCATTTCTCGTCTCAGGAGTAACATGCCCTTTTGCCATATTTCTGCTTCTTTCTAGAGCAGATGTTGCTCTTTTAGGCTGCTGCATGAGGTATTTCAATTGGTCAAGAATCCTCCATGGACAATGTCAAGACCAACAAATTGAGCGATTATTTAAATAAAAGCCACTTGACATGGCAAGCTACTGTGCTAGCATATTGCTGCACCGACCTCCTTCAAATTGTACTATTTAAATTCCTCTGACCTATTAAATGCCCTTCCTGCTTCACTGTTGCTGCAATACCTATGTGCTATAAAGCATGCTGAACCTGTCAGAGGGACATCACTGCTTGTGGAGGACAGCAGTTAGTCTTCTGGCTGTGCCAAGATCTCATTACATGTGGGTCAATCACAATACGAAGAAACACAGAAGCATCTACTGTTTGTGGAAAAACTGTAACTCCGCAAAGCTCTTTGCTACAGCTCTGAGCCCTGAATCCGTGGCGTAGAGTCCTTGCCCGTCCTTCCTGGCTGCTTTTCTTAACCCACTGCTGTGAGTGGACTCAGACAAGAATCAAGATGCAGCCCCAGCCCCTGTATTACCCTGGTCTCAAGCATGTGGTACATTAGGAAACTGTATACAGGCTTATGTTCCTGGCTGGCTGCTCTCACCACCTTTGCTGCATGCCCTTGTTTCCAGCGGCTTTGCAACCTCAATAGCAAGGTTGCAGATAGCAAGGTGTTGAATTACAATCTCTCTGTACAGGCCTAGTCCATGTCACGTTGATGTGAGAGGTGCCATGAGCTAGTTTTATTCTGACACAAATATTTTGCTTCCTAAAGTGGGACACAGCTTATATACTGTTCTTCATAACATAAGCCTATTGAAAGATTTGCTCCAGTACCACCTTTCAGGTCATTACCAAAACTGGGCCTGTTGTAGGTGGTTATTGTTGATCTTTTTTTATTAGGAGCAGAACTGAAGTCATATTTCAGTCACATACAAATTAATGAGACTATAAAATTAAAGTGCTGACAAAGTACAAATGATTATGCTCTCTTCCTTTCAGAATGTGTAATGTACATTCTTTTGTATCAAGAATTCATGTAAGTGCACTTTCCCATTTCTTTTTTGCTACTACTGTATATCTGCTGCAAATAGCATCATTTTCTGGTCAAAATCTTCCACTCTGTATTGAATTACAATAGTATAAACTGATGTCAAAATTTTATCCCCCATATCTCCTCAAGTAACTTTCCTGCCTTGCCTCAGACCCAGTCCCCAGATCTGTATGTGCCAAGGATCCCTATGACACCTCTTCGGCTTCAGCATCACTTCCAGATCCCAGATCCACTCTCTCAATGGTGTAGACTTGGACAGTTTATAGAGTGGGTAAGACAACTGAACATCTGGAGTTTCTTGTGTGGCCAGCCTTAAGCATGCAAAAACACTAACCACTGAAAATTACAAGATTTGAACAAATGAAGTTGAGTCAAATGACCTTTTATCTTGGTTTTGAGACTTCAAAGTCCTGTTAAATCTTGTTTTCCAAGTTGTCTTTGAAGGACAAAGTACTGATATAGTTTCCTGCCTCCAGGTGCAGTATTTCAGAATTCTGCCAGATATTATGTGTGAGACCTGGTAATGCTGTAGCTCCTGCAACCCATTAAAAATTAAATATAAGTACCCTTGACATAGAAAAGTCAATAAAGATTTCTGAGGTCAGCCTGAGTCATAGGACAATTTGGTAACTATGTTAAGGGAGGCATATTCAAGGAACTGAAGTACACAATCAGCAGTAATAACGATTCTGCAAGACAAATTAGATGGTTAATAACATGTAAACAGATCCGCAGTTTTCAGATTATGTCATTAGTAACAGCTGTGCAACTCTGATGCCATCAGAGGGAACGCACATAGAGACCTAAATGGAAATTGCTAAACTCTTTTGTTGATAGGGAAGAAAGGGAGGAGAGCTGGGTCACATCCTCCCATGTGTGTTGGCTCTGCAAGGTTAACAGGAGTGGAAGGTAATACTAACTTAATTTTGCCATTGGAAAACCTGCCAGTTTTCCATATTCACATTTTGCAGTATAGCTAGTGCTTAACTTTTGTTCTCTACCCTTTTACTTGCTGTCAGGCATTTTCTTTTCAACACATTCCTGCACTGCTTCTTGACATGCTTTGTTTCTCCTGTTTTATCTTCTTTTACATAAAGCAGGGGTGGTGTGCAAGGTGTCACCACTCACCTCAGAGAGGACATGAATGAGACTTTAGTTTCTCTAGTCCTTCTACTAGGCACCACAACTCACTTTGGTCCTTTGTATCTAAGCTGTGTGTGTAAAGCAGAAGGTGTGACCGTATATGCCCTCATTGATATGACATTGACCACAACGCCCTTATCTGTTGCAGTGGAAATGGTGTCATCTTCAATATTAAAGATTCTTGTTAATATAAGTCTATGCAATGACAGGACAGTAATGCATATTTACAAACTGTTTTGGTGATTCTTTCTCAGACAGTTATAAATTATTTCTTAGATGAGAGCTTTTTACACTTGATGAATAGCAGATGATTGTCACTACTGTTTAATTTTTAAATTAATTTGAAGTATAATTCTCCAACTATAAAGTGCTCTGACACTACTAAGAAATGAATCACATTAAATGAAGTTCATTATAAATCATCATCTTTACATGACACTCAAAAGTATGCTCTGGAAGAAATTAACGCATCAAAGCAGGATTCTCAATGTTTCATTTACACAGAAAATGCATTCCAGAATTAATTAAAATGAGAAAACACTAGGTAAGTATTGAAATTGTTTGTGTGGAACTCCTACATCAGATACATAGAACCAAGCTTATACTTAGTAAGAGCATACAAATTTGTAAGCCCTGTGAAATTTTACACTTATGAATTAGTTTCAGCTTCATGTTATTCAAGAATTTAAAAGAGGGTTACAAATCTGAGCAGTGACCTAGTCTTATACAACATATGAACTTTCACTATTTATATTTAAGAACAAGAAGCCAGTAATGCATGAAGGAAACCAAACAGAAATTTTGCATTACACTTTTGTAGAATCATGGAATGATAGAATGGTTTGGGTTGGAAGGGACCTTAAAGATCATCTAGTTCCAACTCCCCTGCCATGGGCAGGGACACCTTCCACTAGACCACGTTGCTCAAAGCCCCATCCAACCTGGCCTTGAACACTTCCAGGGATGGGGCATCCACAGCCTCTCTGGGCAACCTGTTCCAGTGCCTCACCACCCTCACAGTCAAGAACTTCTTCCTTACATCTAATCTAAATCTACCCTCTTTCAGTTTAATGCCATTACCCCTTGTCCTATCATGACACACCCTTGCAAAAAGTCCCTCTCTGGCTTTCTTGTAGGCCCCCTTTAGGTACTGGAAGGCTGCTCTAAGGTTTCCCTAGAGCCCCTCTCTTCTCCACGCTGAACAACCCCAACTCTCTCAGCCTGTCTTCATAGGACAGGTGCTCCAGCCCTCTGATCACCTTCGTGACCCTCCTCTCGACATGCTCCAACAGGTCCATGTCCTTCTTATGTTGGGGGCCCCAGAGCTGAACCCAGTACTCCAGGTGGGGTCTCACCAGAGCGGAGTAGAGGGGGAGAATCACCTCCCTCGACCTGCTGGTCACACTTCTTTTGATGCAGCCCAGGATACAGGTGGCTTTCTGGGCTGCAAACGCACAGTGCCGGGTCATGTTGAGCTTCTTGTCCACCAACACCCCCAAGTCCTTCTCCTCAGGGCCGCGCTCAATCCACTCATCACCCAGCCTGTATTTGTGCTTGGGATTGCCCCAACTCATGTGCAGGACCTCGCACTTGGCCTTGTTGAACTTCATGAAGTTCTCACGGGCCCACCTCTCAAGCCTGTCAAGGTCCCTCTGGACGACATCCCTTCCCTCCAGCGTGTCGACCACACCACACAGCTTGGTGTCCTTGGCAAACTTGCTGAGGGTGCACTCGATCCCACTGTCCATGTTGCCAACAAAGAAGTTAAACAGCGCCGGTCCCAATACTGACACCTGAGGAACACCACTCGTCACTGCTCTCCCCTTGGGCATCCAGCTGTTGACTGCAACTCTTTGAATGCAACCGTCCAGCCAATTCCTTATCCACCGAGTGGTACCTCAGTCTAATCCATGTCTCTCTAATTTAGAGACAAGGATGTCGTGCGGGGCAGTGTCAAATGCTTTGCACAAGTCCAGGCAGATGATGTCAGTTGCTCTTCCCTTATCCACCCATGCTGTAACCTGTTGTAAGGGGCCACTGAATTTGTCAGGCACAATTTGCCCTTAGTGAAGCCATGTTGGCTGTCACCAGTCACCTCCTTATTTTCCATGTGCCTTAGCATAGTTTCCAGGAGGATCTGCCCCGTGATCTTGCTGGGCACAGAGGTGAGACTGGCTGGCCTGTAGTTCCCCAGGTCTTCCTTTTTTCCCTTTCGAAAAATGGGGTTTATGTTTCCCCTTTTCCTGTCAGCGGGAACTTCCCCAGACTGCCACAACTTTTCAAATATGATGGATAGTGGCTTAGCCACTTCACCTGCCAGTTCCCTCGGGACCTGTGGATGCATCTCATCAGGTCCCATGGACTTGTGCAGCTTCAAGTTCCTTAGACGGTTTCGAACCTGATCTTCTCCTATGGTGGGCGGGTCTTCATTCTCCCAGTCCCTGCCTTTGCCTTCTGCATCTTGGATGGTGTGGCTGGAGCACTTGCTGGTGAAGACTGAGGCAAAAAAGTCATTGAGTACCTCAGCCTTCTCCATATCCCAGATAATCAGGTCTCCTGTTTCCTTTCAGAGAGGGCCCACATTTTCCCTAGTCTTCCTTTTATCACCAATGTTACCTATAGAAGCTTTTCTTGTTGCCCTTGATGTCCCTGGCCAGATTTAATTCTATCAGGGCTTTAACTTTCCTAACCAGATTCCTGGCTGCTTGGACAATTTCTCTGTTTATTCCTCCCAGGCTACCTGTCCTTGCTTCCACTCTCTGTAGGCTTCCTTTTTGTTTTGAGTTTGTCCAGGAGCTCCTTGTTCATCCACGCAGGCCTCCTGGTGTTTTTGCCTGACTTCCTCTTTGTTGGGATGCATTGCTCCTGAGCTTGGAGGAGGTGATCCTTGAATATTAACCAGCTTTCTTGGGCCCCTCTTCTACCTAAAGCCACGACATCTTCATATTGAAAAGAACACCACCAAACACACAAAACAGAAATGTTAAACTTACTTCCAAATGGTCATTAAACTACAGTTAAAAGAGACACTGTCAGATAAAATATGAAGCACATATTGGAAGCTGCATTTTGTAAGCACAGTTTGGTCTCCTGGTAAAATCCAATCCTTTGGAATGAGAAAGGAAAAGAAACAAACTAGCTCTGAAATAATATGGAAGCTGCCAATTTTGTATAAACTTACAGATATTTGCAAGTCTTTAGTGTAATGACAGTAACCAAGGGCAACAGGTTGAATATCAAATCTATTCAGCTGAGGCAGCCATGCAGAATATTTCTACTGAAACAGAAAACATAACTTGTAGCCTGGCATTCAAATAAAGTTTTAAAGTACAGAGAGTTTGAAATCCAGTAGGAGGCTTCTTGTGTTAGTCTTTCTGCTAATTGCTCAGCCATTTAGAGGTACTATCTATTTACTACAGTGGCCTACATTACACTATGGAGACCACCGTTATGATTAGTTGAGGAACTTGTCTCTGCTTTACTCATCCATTTTTTCTAGCACCTGGTACTTTTTTACAACACAGAATAAGAATGGAAAATATAAGTCTAAAAGGTTAAGTTTGTCAAAATATTTCAAAAATTTGTCAAAACCACAAACAAGTGCTGAGATGCCGAGAATGAAATGCTACAGTGAAATGTTGGAAGCCAACACAACTTAAATTTCAGACATCACTCACGTCTTCAGAATTATAGCAAAACAGATATACAATATGCAGTTTTAAAGCTGTAATTGCAAATATAGTATTAGAGCATTTTTTACATGGAGCTTCACTGTTTTATTAATAAAAAGATTTGCTAAGGTTAGCCATGTTGAAGGGAATGCTACTTTCTGCACACCTACTGAATAAACAGAAAAGAGAATGCAAAGTAAAAATGACCTAGAGCCATAGTAACTAGATTTAAACATAATATGCAAGCTAATTCTTAGACTTCAATAAGGTTTTAGCAAAGATTTAAAAATTTTCATCAAGCTGTTTTTTGAAATTTCGGGGAAGTCTTAGAATTACTGAGAAAGACTTTCTATAACAAAACCAACGAGCTTTCTTGGTTGGAGTGGATTCACTAACATATCCTCATTGTAAAAAGGTTTGGGGAAGAGGGGAGCTCATCCTTCTGCACACTTATTTTGCTACACATGAGCAGACATTTCATGGTCAACAACTGAGAGCACAAAATACTAATGTATAGAGTCCGAACAGCACAGTCTTAAACAGTTTGTTTTTCTTAGCTGGTTTATACTTACTTGATGAGGCAAAGGTCTACAAAATGAGTATTTTACGACCCCAGACCAAGAACCAAAAAAGGCAACATAGCTGCCCCTGACCCTACACACCAGGAAAAAAAAAAAAAAAAAAAAAATGTGGTAGAGGGACTGCCTTTATTTTGCTCCAAAGTAAATATTTACTTGCTTTTTCAAGGGAGAGAGGGAGGAGGGAAGGAAAACACTGACTTAATGGAGCCTAAAAGAAAAGAAAGTTTGTTAAGTTCTTACATTTGTCCTTCCCTAGAGAATTATCTCATTTAAATGCAAGACCCAGTCATGGAAAATGAGAAAAATAAAAGCTTTGTGAATGTAGGCATAAAAAATACTTATACTTGCAGTAAACAGTGATGAGTCAGTATCTACTTATTTGGAAGATTGGTTTGGTATAACATATAAACATAGGTACTTATTAAAGCCTGAATCTCTGGAAGCTGCCAAGCACCACACCTTCACTGTTTCTGTCTGTGATGATCCTGAAGGGGAAGGTTTCTGTGCAACAGTTAAGTGTCACTAAGGTCATTATGTGGTATTTAATTATTATGCTGGAAAAATGGAGCATCACACACCTCTGATGTAAATGTAGTTCAGTAACATGGAGTTACAAGTAACCTTTTCTAGAACTAAAATGGTTGTGAATATATAAGGAGCAGCATATTCCACTTATTCCACAGTATTTCAGCAACAAGGCAGATCCAAACTAAGATGTACAAGTGAATCTGACAATGCTGTAAGTGTACTACAATTTATAAATAATAAAAACTTCAGACATAAGCTGCATAGGCATATAGCTATTGTTTTCTCTGTATATCCTTTGGGTTATGTATTCATTGTCTTCTAGTTATACTTGCCATCTGTACTGAAACTGCTTAACAGAATGGTCCTTTGTCACTAAAGAAAAAATATATCACCAAGATGCAGAAACACAAATTCCTTACTTAAACAGAAGCAAATGGTAAAACAATGCCTTATAAGTAAATCTATTGGAGATAAAAGAAAACCTGCAGAAGAAACATCAAGTGTAATAAATTATATGTGGATTACAAAATACGTGCGTAGCTGCAAATGAAATTTATATAAGCAGGAATAAAGGCGAACATATACCAAAGTGCCAACTGCAATAACAGGAGCACTGTCACTAGCATGAGGGACAAGGTGCAAAGGTGGAAGCTTGGAAGACTGGTGTCTTGGTAAATCAAAATTACTGCTCAAATAAATGTATTACCCAAGCACAGAGCTTCGTTTTAAAGGAGATAAACTAGGCAGTAAACGACCAACTCAATTACCTAGTTTTCCATAAGGTTGTCAACGCAAGATGTTTTGTTACATAACAAAAGATTCCAAATAAACTCATAGCTACAGTGCCATCATGGGTAACACTTCTTAATACTCCGCTATTGGCAATGCTATGCTCATACAACACTTTAATGAAATCAATAAAAACCTTTGAGAAAGTGTGAAATGCAGCATATGGGCAAATCTGCCTCACTATCACAACTCTCTGGGATATTCCAAAAAGCATCTGCCTCATTCAGTGCCCTTCATTTTATTAAAACCTAGGGGTTTCGAGTGGTCTTTTTTTTAAGATTGTGAAATTAACTGACAACATATAAATAATGATTTTTTTTTTTTTTTTTTTAACAACAGTGCCTGGGCTCAGAATTACTAGTAATGTAAATGCACAAACTTTGGCCTATTAGAAAATTTATTGAGGGCCTACTGGTAAATCAAGGCATGCTGATGTACTATTTTATTCGTGGTTTTATCCTGTTATGGAACACAGTAAAGCACAAGTTTGTAAGTTCTCAATGATATGAAAGCACATATGCAAACTGAATTTCTAAAGTACAATAAAACATCTCATTACATATCTCTCCTGTCTCATCTCACATTTGCGAAAAGAGCTGGCGTATTTCTTAGAAGTCTTTCTGTGATTCATGATTTCTATAATCACATTTTCATTGTTTTGCGGTTACTTAACACTCTCCTATTGCAAGTATACTTGCAAAAACTTACCTATTGCAGACATATAACAGTATTCAAAACATCTCTATATTTCCACGGAAAGTAGTTTCAGTGAAACTTTTCTCTTGTTCCCTCAGCTGCATCTCCACGTTTCAGAAGTAATTATTTAAAGACACCCACACACCTACTTCATCTGATAGGCAAAATGCCTACCCTCTCCACATAGAAATCACAGGTCAAAGCTATGCTTATGGTTGAAATACATCTTGTTCACATCCTCTAGTGATTTTGGCAGAAAACTAAAATGTTGTTAAAGGGGCTGTAGCTACCTCTAACTGCACAACTCCATTTCCCCCAGTCTGCTTTTGTGACCAACAGCCTGTGCTGCCACCTATGGCACCATAAGCAGGGAAGTCTAAGAAAGCATGGCCATCATCTTTAATGAGACATAGTTTCTGCACTGGCAGCAATATCCAGTAATACATATTCAGTAGTACTCCAAGGTAATGGAGAAAATGAATTTTTTAAACATGACTCTTAGGACATTGTACTCTCTCATTACTGCTCTTATTTTTGATGTCTATGTTCAGCATTAGTTGCATTAGCCCCAAGAATTATTTTTGTGCTTTATGTTAAATATATACTTACAAGTCTTACCAGATCTGGGCTTATACAGAAAAGAAAAGCAAAGACTAAATGTCAAACATAAAAAGGAATCTCCTTCTTCCATACCCTTTTTCTTGTAAAGTGAGACCTACACATGGGTTTGGTGGTGCAGTAAGGGTAACTCATTAAACAGAAAATCCTACTCTCTTGAAAGAGCCTTCTGTCACATCTTTTAGCGTTATTTTATTTCTGATATGCTAACTTTTTCATGTTTAGCATAAACTGAAAATCTCACTCCTGTTACCTAACAAGACTTTTATACAACTTGGACATCTGTAGGCCTGAAATGTAAGATGTCTTAACAATTGCGGGCCCTTAGAAAAGATGTATTTTGAAGTACTGCTGTTCAAATCCCTCCTTTTTTTTCTGCTATGATAATTGAATGTCAAGACAAAGAAGACACTGAGGTCAGAGACCAAGAGCAAGCCAGTTTTACACTGACTTTTTAAATTTGATTTTCACCGCTAGCTGGAACTTGAATTGCAATAAAGTGAATCAGCCTAGTTTCTCTCTACTATGTTCTATTTTAAAGGAAAGTCAGCTTTTAAAAGTGGAAGATTCTCAAATTATATCTAGCTGACCAGAAATGCCAAACCTTTTGACAGTCAAGATTCACTCCAAAGAACTGGTGATATGGCGTCTCTCCCTGAGTTCAGCAAAACCAGCACAGGTATGGCAGAGCTTATCAGCTCGGTTCACTGCTGCTTCTCACTTGCTCTTTCAAATGGGGCTGGGATCTCCTTGTGGGGATGGGACCATGGCATAAGCAAAACAATGTAATAGAAAAGAAAAATATTCCTGAGGTTGGCTCTTAAATGAGCTGGGTGAATTTGTACCTTCTAATCAACATCAGTGCAGAAAACTACAACAGAAAGAGAGGTTATGATATATAAAAGCAAAAGATCAAGTTCATGATTTACAATTTCCTTAATTTCTAAGAATTTATAATGCCAGGTGAAATGTCAAACTACTGCTCAAAACACAAGAAATTCTTTGCCAGTATCTCACTTTATTCCACCCCTGAAACAGTGGGACTTCCTGCTTACTCTTCTCCTTCAACATTTCCTGGGACATACCTTTATTTTTAAATATTTTTTTTAAAGTATTATTTTAAAAATCCCTTTTGTAAAGTGCTGAAAGCGCACCCTTTGCCAAAACAGCATTGTATTTGACTGTGGTATGTGAGAAGGAGTTTATTGTTTAATACAGCTTCTAAAACACTGGGTAATATTGGCCAGTTTTGCAAGTATGTTTTCATTCAATAGTCTGCTCAGCCCCTGTAAGAGTACAAAGGTATTCACATGCATGTGTGTACAGCAGGAATCTAAACAAATAAGAATTTAAAGTATGTGCAATTCACTTCAAGGTCAAGTTTAAAATTATTCTGGCTTTAGTGGAATTTCTGTGAAAAACCCTTGAAGAATCAGGTCTAGCATTTCCTCAGAACAATGCAAACTAAGGACTTTCTCAGGAAAATATTGCACCTTAATTATTTTGACATGACATTGCAATGTTTAGCAGAAATATAAAATCTTGACCTGCAACACAGTATTCACAGAAAAATCATTCAGGGAGAAATACTAGGTGAAAGTATGTACACAAGACATTGATAACAGTGTCTTGAAAAACTTCAAGTGAAAGCAAAACAACTAGATAAATGTGGAAGTTACATTATTACCAAATTGCTGCATTAAAGACTAGCATAATAAACCTTGTGTATTAAATCCACATAAAGAACATGTAAATTGATTTTTATAAAAAAAATCAATTAATCTAAAACCTGCACTAGACTTGCATAAAAGGCCTTCTGGGACACCAAAAAGCTTTTTGTTCCCTCACTACGGTGTGTCTCCCTGATTTCAGGAGTTGGCCAGAAGCAGAAGTCCTGGAGCAGCAGCAGGAGTTCTGCAGGGCTGTGCTTCCATCCTGGAGAGAGGAAGCACTAACGACCCCTCCTGAAAGCCTATTTCCAATAACCTGCTGTCAGAACAGATCCCTGACAAGGCAAAGATGGGTGCCTTCTTATTGTTGGTGCTTTTTCTGGAGAGGGCCAGGTGAAATCTCACCAGCCTTCATGATGAGGGCTGTACCCACCACACACCACTACGTCTGGCTGTGGCCCTGGGCAGCTGTTAATGTCCACCACCGCCTTCCCTACAGCCATGTGGAGTTGCCACAGTGGCCTTGCTGTGCTGAGTGCCCTGGGACAGATCCCAAGTATCAACCCCTTGGAAGAAGGCAATAAAGACCCCAGAGCCAGCAAGGAATGGACCGGTCTGGCCAGGGGGGACTCAGCTGGGACGTGGCCCCAGTCTTGCCCCCAAGCTCCCTGGCCCTCAGACCCCTACTGAGATGTTGGCTGTTTTCAATAAATGCTGCCATGGGGCAGAATAAAATCTTGTTCTGATCTCACTCTCTCCCCTAGGGCTGGAGGTGGACCCCTTCCAAAGCAGCAAGATCCCAACTGTCCATCCCCCTCTCCCCAAAAGCCCCTCATATGTTAGCATGCTTAAAAATGCATGAACAAAGTAGGTATATTAACTCCCACTTATTAAAATCAGATTATTGCAAATATGTATGCTGATTTCCAAGCAAAGCCACAAAGAAAAAAAAAGAGGTTTTCTTGCATGTTATTTTGGCAAATATTTCTCCCAAGGGCATCGGCTAGCGAACAAAACGATTACAAGAAATTACAGTATATACCATGAATACTTTTTGGTATGCACAGAACAATTTAAGGTGTTATAATGTCACACTGCCACATTAAATAAAAAGAAAAAAATCACAGGCTTTTTAAGTTATTCAGAAAAGAATACAATGTTCACTCTGTGTTATAGAAGCTATTAAAGAAAAAAAAAGATTTTTAAACCATGCTTTAATAACAGCGTGATTACAAGTTGGGGAGTGTTTATCTAAAAGAACAAGATGAACGTTGCTTATGGCCTTAATCCAAAACCCTTTGAAGCTGAAGAGTTTTTCCCAATGACTTCAGTTGGGCTTTGGTTCAGGCCTCAAGACCATTTGTCATTATAAGATGTACTTCATTTCAGACCAACGTCCCCCCACAGAAGTGCTACATCTGCACACAGTATGTCTATAGTCAGATAGCCTGCACCAAACCCAAGAACCCCGCAGCCAGTTAATACAATAATCTTCTGGGGAGCAGAAGATGCCTTTTTGTAATGCCTTTGTGCCGTATCTAGCATGAAGCACAATCTATCACGAGGGTACTAAGCTTGTCTGCAGTATGAATTCCCTTGTACCTCATGAATTTCCCCTCACAATACCTGTATGAAACACCAGCAATTTTGTAGTTTACAGGAGAAGAAATAACAGAAACCTAAATAATTTACAGTGGGTCCCACATGATGCCAGTGACAGAGATGAGCACTCAGTCCAGAATTAACCCCACTCCTTAGACGAACAGAGTTAGGAAAAATACTCAGCCTAACTAGACCCATAGTTTTGGATCTACTTAGAGCAGTTTAGAAGACTACCACCTTCAGCAGTTCAGCACTGGCTTTCAGCACGAGGCTCCTGCCTGATAAGTGATGCCAATTCCCTGACCTCCTCCAGTGCTAAGTCAGTGGCTTAACACCTTGTCCTGGTTTCAGCTGGGATAGAGTTAATTTTCTTTCTAGTAGCTGGTATAGTGTTATGTTTTGGGTTCAGTATGAGAATAATGTTGATAACACACTGATGTTTTCAGTTGTTGCTAAGTAATGTTTATACAAAGTCAGGGATTTTTCAGCTTCTCATGCCCAGCCAGCAAGAAGGCTGGAGGGGCACAAGGGGTTGGGAGGGCACACAGCCAGACAGCTGACCCAAACTGGCCAAAGGGGTATTCCATACCATGCGTCATCATGCCCAGTATATAAACTGGGGGGAGTGGGGCTGGGGGGAATGGCTGCTCGGGAACTAACCGGGCATCCATCGGCAGGTGGTGAGCAATTGCATTGTGCATCGCTTGTATATTCCAATCCTTTTCTTATTATTACTGTTATTTTATTATTGTTATTATTATCATTACTAGTTTCTTCCTTTCTGTTCTATTAAACTGTTCCTATCTCAATCCACGAGTTTTAATTTTTTTCCTATTCTCTCCCCCATCCCACTGAGGGGTGAGAGTGGAATGAGAGAGCAGCTGCATGGTGCTTAGTTGCCGGCTGGGGTTAAACTACAACACACCTCCAACACGGAGTCAGCCAAAATGACCGGCTTGAGGTTGAGGCAGTAAGGACAACTCACACCATTCCCTGCTGTGTGTCCCAGAACTAGGAAGAAGCCTGAGCTTAGAGCACCCTGCCTGTTTTGGAAGTGAATTCTCCATTGGTTTGGGTGGATTTGTTTCTTTTAATGTGGAGTAGCTCTTTCCACAAAAGCAGCCTTAACAGACGCCAACAGCAGAGAACTGTTAAGAGTTGAACTGCTTACATCAGATACCTGGATAACATAATGGGTAAAGAAATTACAAAAATATTCACTAATTATAAGCAAAGATATTGCAAAATGTTGACAAAAAGCCAGCACTTATGTTTTGTAGGATGCAAAAGTGCAGGCTACAGCAGAGTCAGCAGTGAACTTGCACTGAAAAGCAATGACCTTGCTTCCATGCAACCTTGTGTTTGGGTTTGCAAGTTAGTGAACAAAATCCTCACACTTTTACTGCTGCATGCTTTTCAACATGTCAAGACTGAGTTCATCTGTAAACTATCTATTTATAAATATATAAACTGTGTCTTTTAGTCTGTCTTTAGAGAACAGTATTTCAAGTAGAGGAAATGCATTAGTGAATGCTGTGGTTGTCCTCTGAGAAATATCTAACAGAGGGCAAGGGCGAGGAATATATTAAAGGAACCAGGAACAGAGGAAGCAAAGACAGCATGAAATACCTTTGCTTCATACAGAAACAAATTCTTTATTCCCAGTTCTCTCAGTGTTAACTATGTATAATTTGAAATGCTTCCCCTGTAATTTGTACTGAAATGATCACCTAACTGAGCTGGGAACAGAAAGATACACGGTGGAGACACACATTTGGTGTGGAAAAAAGACAGTGGGAAAAACTGGAACACAACATCCCCTCCTTGGTATGAAAAGCATACAGGTATTAGTTTTTTTACAAAATATTTCTCCCATCATTTCAGGTTACATCTCAGATATATATTTAATTCAAATCTGATATGAAAGTAATTAAATGGCAAACCATATCAAGTTATGACAAAACATATTCATAGGATTAAAAACAGAGAGAGACAAAGATCTTTACCATAGCTGTAAAACCTCAGACTACATTTGGAAATAATCAGCCTCAGCTGAAATCATATTACATCTAAATTAAATTAATGCTATGCACCTGAAATGTTTTTGTTTTTAAATGACTTGGAGACTGTCCCTATGTGGTCAATTACTTCTTTAGTTTGCTGCCTGTTTTCCTACCCACCATCCCATCTGTTAATTACAATGTCTTTTGTGGTTCTGAAAGGAATTCCTTTCATTTGTGAATGGTGGAGTATATCAAACAGTTACCTCTAAAGCAGACTAAGAATTAGAGTTGGATTTCTTCATAAGATTGTTAAAACTGATTGTTACGAATCAAAATTACAACAGCTTCCAACATCTCCAGTGACTACTTTGGTAGTTTGAAAAGAAATTTGCAAGAAGTCTATGTGGAGGGTGACTCCTACAAAAAATATCTTCTTCAGTAACAAATATAAAATATGTGGCAACAAAAGCACTTTCTGTAAATCTCCCTGATGATTATTTATCACTTGGTGTATGGAAACAAATATTCAATTAAATGAATACAGTAATTTTAATCTAGCTTTTTCCCCTTAATTCCACCACTTTTAGAGTTAACAAAAGAACCTACTGAACAGATGGGCTATTTCCAGTTTTAGACACAGGTCTTAAAAAGGACAGTTAAACCATCAGGTACACTGTAATTGAGATAAAGTAAAGTTCCTCTTTCAGATCAATAGAAATGAGAAGTAGCTACATCAGATTCTGTGTTCCCTCAGTATCGTATTATTTTAAATTCCGACTCTCCTGGAGATTTACAGCCCTGTGAACCCCATACTATTTCCAGCTCCTGCCTTAACCTCAGTTATATTACTTCCCCCTGCTTGTGCAATCTTGCAGTATTCAGCTAAGATTTAGAGCCATGTTTTTACATTTAAAGCAACTGGACGGGGGCCGGGTGGGGGAGAGCGCCGAGACCCTCAGCAAGGGTGTCGGAGGGAGAGCGGGAGTGTAACTGTGACAGTGACAGTCCCCTCTGCAAGTCCTCCGGGCGGGCAGTGCCCCATGGGTCCTGCCGGGGGATTGCTTGTGCCGGGCTCACCCCACAAGTCCTCTCCTGGCACAGACCGGAGCACTGTGACCAACTGGAAGCAGTGCCAGGGAAGGACTTCACTTCACACTAGGCGGAACTGGGTTTGGATTCAGAGCTGCTAAGGACCTCACACAGCCCTGGAGCACCTGCACATCGCAGAGAGGGCAAAGGGAAAAACCCCCTCTAACGAACTGCAATTACATGAATATGCATTGCCCCTTGCTGTTTCATGTCTGTATGCACGTATGTGTACGTACACGTGTATGCGTGTACGTGCATGTGTATGTGCATGCACGCACACACACATCTCGTTTGACACAACACAGAGCTATTGCCTTATATTGCAGGATATTTTTTCTTCCAAAACCAGGCATGCATGCACACATGCACATGCAGGGGTTGCCTTCTACTTGAGGTCACAAAGCAAACCAGGGGGCCCAGTCTTCTGCAGGGGGAACCCAGTGTTAGGAGCCCCCACCATGTATCTGTCAAGGAGGAGCAGTGGCTATAGAGTCCAGACACCACAACTCTTCAATATCAAACATAGGGCAAGACAGGAATATTAGGTGCAAAATGTTTTTACAGCATTTTTCTAGAAAGGAAACCCTGCTGAACCAACTCTCCTATATTTTATCACAGTATGTACAGTATGCTTAGGTATAGAGAAAGTTCTGCCTGACCAGGACATCATAGACTTGGTTTATCTTGCCATTTGAGTACTTTTAGTATTGCTTGATAGTCCCTAGACTGCTCAGACCTCATATTGCTGACCAAAGGAGTCAACAACTTGTCATAACTGCAAGCTGGGCAAAGCCGAAAGATTACACAAGGTCACTTCTGAAAAAATGAGAACAAAATGCAGTTTTCTAATAAGACAGAACTAAACCTTGTTCACTGAGCCATGTCATTGTTCATGCTGTATGCTACCACTCTTTTAATCTTCTAATAACCCTTTCCCAGTGTCTGAGAAAATCCCCAAAACTTGATTCCTGCCATTTCACTAACATTTCATAGATTTATTTATAGAACAGGAACATACATTGCTCCTTACAATATAAATTTAGTCCCTTTCCTCAAATAGAGGATGGCTTTGCTAGTGGATTTTTTCTTCATATTTTGGGTAATTGAAATGCTGGTTTTGAGAACAGTTTGTGGTAGAGTTTGCCTGTCTAGAAAAAGAGTTACTGTCTATGCAGGGTCAAACTATGACTTAAAAACACTGAAGCGTGGCTTTATTTGAAGATACAACTGTGCTTGTAGCTGGGTGTTTCATCCTTGCATTTGTTTTGGTGAACGCCTCAAGGTCTGACATCTTTTGACAGTGCTCCAACTCAACAAGTGTCTCTGAGCTCTCTCCGAGAAAGCATCAGACCTGTTCCCTGCATTCCCACATGGCTGAAGTGAGGTGATTTCTTTGAACACAGAAGCAAGTGACATCCAATGAACTCTATAGATAATAAGTGAGAAAAATTCAAATTCATATCTCTAATAAAAGTTTGAGGTACTGTTACCGTGAAGTAATTTCCTTTTGACTTACTGTGATGCTCGTAGCCATGGTAGATAGAGGAAGCAAAGGATTCATATCTCCACAGGGAGCATGTCCTTCTGGATCAGCCTTCAGGGAAATCATTAGATGAAACTGTGAGGAGTGACATTTAGATGAAGGTGAAGGAATGCAGCTGCCTATCAAAGCTGATAATAATAAGGCCTGTTTGTACTTATCAGTTTGCACCATGGGTGAATCCTCTGTTCTTACACAGCTGTTTATACTGCACTGTTCATAGTTTTGTCTTCCTTATAGTCCCAATGGGTGAAGCAGATGAAAACACCCGATAACTGGTCTTGGACAATATCAGAACGGGATTCACATTGGTGTTCTTGCCAGGCTGCACTAGCGTGGTGGAGGAGGTGTGCACATCGAGAGTCACTTACGTTTCCCCGCTCACACTACAAACCATCCCCCATCTTCCCTGCTCTGTGATTGCAAATCCATTCCCCATCTACCCCACATGCTTTTGCAAACAGGGACCCACACTTGTTTCAGGCACAGGCATTGTCCTTGACCCTTAACCCTTGTCATGGGTCAAGGCTTTCCCTTGGTCCTTGTGACTGTGCTACAACCAAAGTCCTCCTGCCTTGTGTTTCAGTTTCTCCCTCCTCACCTCCTCCTCACCAGGACTCATGAATACGGGCAGTGTCAACCTTCAGGCTTGCCGATGCTGGGCTGATCTCCAGCCCTGCCAGGAACCTGTTCAGCACAGAGCCAGTTTGCCCTGCCCTAAGGTGAATCCCATGAGAATTTCCATGCTCTGCAGGCATAGGCTGCACATAAGAGAAGGGGCTGATGCCACCGGAGTTCTTTCCACCTCCTTCTCCAACAGCTCTTTCTTCACAACAGTCTGAGCCAAGATCAGACACCTGCACCATATCAGAGAGCTGGGTTTGAGTGAGGAGAGCTAAACCAATTGACATGGGCAGGGGGGGAGGGCATGCACCAGGTCCAGTGTCATATACCACTCACTGGAGATGGGGAAGAAGCAGTCTCTGTCAGCCACAGCCTCCTGCCTCATCAGTGGGCTGCTGTGGACACTACCAGTGCTCTATCCACTTTTCCCAAGGTCAGTCCCTGTCTTCTTAGGAAGACTGTATGGGCTGAAGCAGAGTAGGGAACTAGCAAGAGGCAAGAGAAAACTTTTGAAACATCTCACAGTCTTCTCAAAAACACCTTGCCTTCTCCTGGCCACCCAGACATATATTTGTTGCCTAGAAAAGTTGTCCTACCACCAGGACAAACCCCAGCTTTGCTAGCCCTGGCAGGAAGAAGTAACTTTGCATGCCTTAGTGAGCAGCATTGTGCTGGCTTTCCTGGGCCCCAACCCTTCCCTCCCCTATTCCCACCTTACCACCTTGTCCCATCCACTTACCACCACATCCTTCCTGTGCTTTTCCTTGGCCTTGCTTCCAAATTTTGAGGAGGAAAGGCAGATCCTGACTCTGGCTGGGTCTTTGCAGCAGGCATCACCAGGGGAGTAGCCTGGGGAGTTGCAGAGCAACAAGTCACTGCCAGTCCATATGACTCACAGCAGCCACTAACATGTTGGTAGTGGTAACCACTTGTGCACCGGTGCTCACCTGAGCTGCAGACGAGGTGTTTCATGCTGTCATGGCTCCGATCATGACAGCTCAGGGAAGTGCATCCACACCACCAGAGGGGAGAAAACCCCTCCGTGGCACTGTGTGTATCACCAAGGCTGGCCTAGAGAATTGTATAGCACTCCTCTGCCATCACTTTGAGAGCGCATCCACATCTTAGTGGGGATGGGGAAGTCAGTATAGGAGTCTGTCCTATTTTTTCTGACTATAGTGATTTATAGGCTTGAATTTATGAGGCTTGAAGAAGGGAATTAGGAGTTTCCCAAACTGCACCCAAAGAACCCAAAGTCATAACACTCTGACTGTCAGAAATGGGCTGAACTTCAGACAGTGCTGTACAGAAGCTTCCACCAACTGCCACTTATTCATTTATTACATCTCTTCTCTGACTGATGCATCTGTGGTGTAACTGGACCACTTACTTTCCATTTTTCAGGCAGTAAGTTAGCAAAGGAAGCCAACGCAGCTGATTAATGAAGTTCATTAATCTGAGAACATGAAACCTAGAAGAAACAAAGAACTTAAAGTAAATAAACTTCACATTTTTTTAATTTATTTATCCTTTATTTAGTAATAGCACCCAAAGCTGCATTATATTAACACAAGTAATAAAGCTTTCATATTTTATTCCTACCAGTGCATTTCCAAATCCAGGTGAAATGCTGGAAACAAGTAATGCTGCCATACCATGAACACAGGGTGTAGATCACAATGATACACAACTTACAAGTGAATCCCAATGTAATAAAATAAAGAGTTGTGGTTTAGGTATGAAACCTGTAACCTTAGCAACTGTGGCCATCTCTATTTCCATAAAGTACCATAACAAAACAGCGGCTGTAGGAACTATAAAGATAACATACTTAATCATACTTTTTGCATCACTTTATTGAATACTCCATGTTGGATGTACAACTTATAGCTATAGTGTGTGTTGGTTACAATGCTACAGTGAGAATGTGTATTGCTTGTATTACAGAAAGGGTCATGAAATGTATGGACCTGTCTGCATGTTTAACAAAATGAAACAGCAATACAATAAAACTGCACCACATGTGAATATTGTCAATGGTTAAGTTATAAAGTCATTCATTCAAAAATCCAAATATTTCAATGAAAAAAAGTATATAAAATGTAGTAAAACATAAATTACATTTAAAGGTCTGTACATGATTCATCCTGCAAATAGAAGCACAAAACCAGCACTTTGTACAGTATTGCTTATTTCGGTCTTCTAAAGTTCAAAGATTCATTTTCACTAAAGAGGCAGGAAAAAAACATGGTTTCACATGCAATCCAGCAGTAATTGTGGTAAATCAAGTAAGTCTCTAAGCCCACACAAAACCCAACACTTTTACAATGTAGGAACATGCATGTGGAGCCCTTTTCTATACTTGATAACCAATATGCAATTAAAGTTGGATTGTTAAGTTAGTGCACACCTACAATATCCCCTACAATATCCCCATTTTTGGTTAACAGTGTATTAAGGCTGCTTGCTGCTGAAAATACATAGCAGAGAAGGAATACTTTCATCCACAAATGCAGTCAGACGATCTCATTTGGAAGCTTCTGTCACAGTCATTCATCGGGAATGATGAAAGCAAGCCATCCTCTCTCCTCTCATGTTATTCCACAGGATGTTGTGGATGCTATAAGTTTATGTGGGTTCAAAATCATTTGGATAAATTCATGGTAGAAAATTCCATCGAGGGCTATTAAACAGAAAAAAAATTCCACTTCTGGCTTGGGAAGTCCCTAAGCCACAAATTGCTGGAGGCTGGGGAAATACCCTGGGGAAATTCTACAAGGGAAATTGCCCTTGCAGTCTTCCCTGGGCAGACATTATCGATGGCCTTTAGAGACATGCTACTGGGCTGGACAGACTTGTGGTCTGACTCAGCACAGTCAATTTTATGTTCATTTTCCCTACTTTTCTGTTTATCGTAATACAAACACGGATCAGTATTCTCAACTTGTTATTTTTTTCAGACTCAAAAAGCAAACAACAATCTCGTGTCCATTGTATCAAAGAGATAAATACTATAAACTAAGCTGTCCATCACATCCAGGGCACTTCTTTATGCTCAGAGCAATTCTGCAACCATAGTTGGATTCCTTTTTGTGTTATTGGTTTAAGCATGACTCATTAACATTACACTCACATATGATATACATGAAGTGCAATGCTACTCTGCAATACGTTGCACAGCAACAGTACATAACTGAAAAGCAGCTTCCCTCAAGAACTGTAGGACAGTAAAAAAGATTAAAGCCAGCAATTCTATACCATCATATTTGCAAAATCTGATGGTGGCAATGGTCAATAAACCCCGTATATGATTACTGCTGCACTTTACATGGATTTTTTTAGTTTTCTTTCTTTTAGTCAGATCAAAATCACTGCTATAAAGCCTAAGGATCTACAGTCTCCATGCATGGAAGTGATGTGAAATTTTTAGTAATGAGGCCAAATTCCTTAGGCTTCTGATTGAATTTCTGCTTCGTCCATCTGAAGTGTGTCATTATCACCCAGCAATTCTGTTTCAGGCACAGAGCCCTCCTCTTCCTCCTCCTCCTGGACGGGATTCTGGGCGATGTCTTCTGTTCCATTGTGTGTGTCATCTGTGCCCTCCGAGAGCAGAGCAGCCCTGTCAGCCACCGACGCATTGGAAGGTGCTGTTGTTACGTAGCCTGTGCTGGTGGATCCGCTCCCGCTGTGGTGAGAGCCTGGTTTGGGAATGATCTGGGGAGGCATTTGCTGAGGAGCCATTTGCATTGGAATTTGGACAGGATAAAAATTTGGCAAGTAAGCGCCATAGGCGGGCATTGGCTGGTAACCATTGACTGGAATGTAGAGCTGAGGAGGTGGGACCATCGGTCTCATCTGCCCTTTCATTTGTATGAACTGTGGTTGAGGGAAAGCTGGAGTTTTCTGCTTTGGTCCAATGTACCTAGCATTGCTGACGTTGCTAACAGGGCTTGTGCTGAGAGAACTTGTTTGTGTGGTGTTGCTTGCCCCAGAGGTTTGCGCTGAGCTGTTGTAATTAGAAAGGTTTCCCCATGTTCTTAGTCTGTTGTGTATATCTTTAAATCTTGGTCTTCTGTTGGGAAATTCATTCCAACACTCCAACATCAAAGTGTATATCCATGTGGGGCAGTCGTCAGGACATGGCAAAACCTGTCGGTTCCTGATCATCTCGATGACATCCTGGTTAGAATAACCACAGTAAGGCTGCAGGCCATAGCTGAAAACTTCCCACAACACAACTCCATATGACCATATATCCGAATCAATAGAAAACTTGCCATACATAATAGCCTCAGGGGACATCCACCGGATAGGAAGAAGGGAATTTCCCATCAGCTTGTAGTAATCAGCAGCGTAAACTTCCCTGAAAAGGCCTAAATCAGATATTTTCACATTCAGTTTATCAAACACCAGTATATTTCTAGTGGCCAAGTCCTTGTGGACAACATGGTGGCTTGAAAGATATTCCATTCCTGCAGCTATCTGAGTCACAATGTGGAAAAAGTCTGCCGGTTCCAGAGTGGATTTTACTGTCTTGTCATCGTCAGTGCTGCCAACATCCGAATGGGGAGATCTCATCACCAAGAACTCATGGAGGTCGCTGTGGGAACAATAACTAAATATCATGCTTATGGGTTGTTCCTTCGTCACTATTCCCAGCAAACAAACAATGTTTGGATGCTGTAATCGTGATCTCATCATTGCTTCATGTTTGAATTCTTCCCGAAGAGCCAGTTCTGCTTTGTCTTTAAGTGTCTTGATAGCAACAGCTTGTGTCTGTTCACCCGGTGCTGTACCAAAAAGATGCCCCTTGTAGACCTTGCCAAATCTCTCCTCTCCTAGTTCCTCCATAAACCGCACAGTGGACAGATTGATTTCTTTAAGTTTAGCCTGAAATGAAGTAAAGAAGATAAGTAAGTCAGTAAAAAAAATCAGAATGTTTTCTAAACAACAGAATCTCTTATTAAAGAAAAGCTCCCAGTGGTAGATGCTCCAAATCAAGATAAATTGGGCCAAAATGACTTTCCAGCTTTTTGTATATTCACATCAGTATATTGATTTTACAGTTAATCTTGAAATGAGTTATACTACTATCAAAAGTGTAAATTGAACTTTGCTGCAAGATGATGAGTATAATTATTTTTACAAAGGAGCAATCATAATTTCTGCAAGCTAAAGGAATAATTGGTTCAGAGTAAATCTGGCAAACAATGACATCTATTAACTGCAGTTGCACTTGCCCTACAGATCAACCCAGAGGTGCCCACTGGAGATCTGTCAGAAAAGCTGTGGGCACTGGCTGAGAAGGTGGCAGCCTTGGGATGAACTGAAACATCTCTTCCAGCAGAAGGAGGAACAAACCCTGTCTCTTTCAGTTCTGCAGTAGCAGATATGCCCTTTCTCCTCTGTTCCACTATAGGAACGGCCCCTGCCTGTGGGCAGCAGTACACAGTACCCCTGCTGAGAAACCTCGCACTAGCTCTGATGAAGAAGGGGATGGAAGGGGAGCAGAAGGAAGAAGGAATTTCTCCCCGCTACATGAAGGAAAAGGTGGCAAAGCCAAAAGTGAGAAACCCCCAGAGCCTCCCTCCTGCAGCTGGCAGGGAAAGCAAGGGAGTTTGTGATAGTGATCTAATGGGTCTATCCCAACCAGCATGGGCTGGAGGAGTCTCTGACCAAGCCAGATGAAGCCGGCACAGCTTCACACACAGGCCACTGCAGCAGGAGGGAGCAGGGCAGGCTGGAAAAAGGCTTTAACAGGTGATTTGGGAACAAGCTCTGATTTTGGTGGCCAACAGACTGTGGTCTGGACCAGGCAGTTTCCAGCATAGCCCACACTCAGCCATTAAACCTCCCCCTTATCACACAAAATCAAGGCAATTTGTTACAACCAGTAATATTCTGCAAATATTCTACAGTTTCTGAACAGATGTTGCCAATTGTTTCAAGTTAGGCATTGTTTTTTAGAGCTTGCATCTTGTAAATGCTGTGATTAGAAATTCAACATTAGCTCTGAACAGGATTTTAGCTCAGAGATCAGTTAGTTGACCCAGAAAATCGTATGCAGGAGCTGAGATCTGTAGACAGAAGTTCAAAGCCATTTTCGTTTCACTGTCCTTTGTGATACACAGCCTTAGAAACATGTTGCACCCCGGCTCAGCTCCCCGCTCCGTGGTGGTTCAGAATACCAGCAGACTGAGCCGACGGATTAGACAAGAAATCCCACTGTGCATTCTGTTTTAAACAAGCAAACCGTCCGCGTCATTACCAGGAGCGAAAATGAGCTGCAGGCTGAAGACTGGATCAGAAATAACAACACTTCCAGTCAGTAAGACAACAGGCAGAATGGGGATTGACAGGTAAGGACAAATGTCATAAAATACTTTGTCCTGAAAGCTGTTGCCTGAGGCCAGGATTTTGAGATACAGCTAGCAAGTGCGAGACCTGGTTTTCACTGAAGTAGATGGCCAGCACAGTATGAAAATTAGGTCCCTTAGAACACGGCTGAATTCTAACATTGACAACCAGAGACACTGAAAATCACGACACCTTGGAAATATGTGGCCTAAGCAAATTCTGGAAAAAATACCTGTTTGTGTTGATTAATGAGTGGCATTTCCATGTCCTGGCTAGGAGATGCCATTAGCTGGCGGCGCTGTGGTGTAGCAGCAGATGCCTTCTGCTTGTTTCTGCACATACAGACCAGGAAGAAAAGGCAGGCAATAACCAGAGGGATGGCTATGCTGGGAACCAGGATGTAGAGGATTCCCATTTTACTGCTGTCACGTGGACCTGTCAGGTGCAGAAGTGTTCATTGTTTACAATATGTATTTTTAATACATTCAGTAGTAAAGCAAAAAAAAACCCCAAACAAATCCAAACCCCCAAACTATGGTATGATTATTAATACTATATTTTAACGCTACATTTTAAACATAAACTCCTACAGCTTGAAAACAGAAGTCATGTTACCCTCTCCCCTTTCTCCATAATTTTCCATTAAATATTCCAAAGAAGTTTGAATGGACATAGCAACTAGCAGTATGAAGATAAAACTAGGAGCCCCACATTTAATGTTTTGACTGTAACAGTACGTGGTTTATTTCACTTTATTTTTGAGGCTTCTGGTTGTGGAAACTGCAGAACATAGACCAGAGTATCATTGCATTATCCTGTTCAGGGGAAAAAAAGCAAGTGAGTAGTCTTCATCACAGTATATAAAGCAGTGAACTCAATGTGATGAACCACGGCACAACATTGCAGTCTGGCCTTCTCGCCCAACTTCAGCCATTTGATCAGCACTTTGCCCACTCTTTACTTCCACTGGTACTACTTCTTCCCAGAATAAAATAAATCTCACTTCTCACTGGCAGAGATATTATTTGTTCTGTACTTAATAGAATTAAAGTGCTTTTATCTTACAGTGAGACAGACATGAAAGAGCCAACCATAATAAGACTGTTCTGGAACCTTCCTAAAGTGCTTTTTTCTTGATACTCAGAGACTCTAGGAAAGCATAATGATGTCCAAAATGTTCACTGGAACAGCCTGGGACGTCTTCTGCAATCGTGGTTTTGCTATTTGTGGCTACTGCTTTCACCACAACCACATCCCAGTGTTATCTTTACACCATGTTACATGCAACATAGAAATATATTATAAATGTCAAATCATGTTACTGTAAATAAGTGAAGTAACTAAAAAATTTCATGTAAATTTTGAGTGCTCTTAAATATCCACGCAATCTGTAACAAAACCTCTTTTATGGCTTCCATGATACATCTGTTGCTGCAGGAAACATGCTTTTCTTCCTAATGAAGCACAGTACTAAATTGCTTTGTCATGTCCAAAGACTGTTACCACTGTAATAGCTCTAGACTGAAGACTGTGCCAATACTGGGAAGTGAGTGGGACAGTATTAAGCTGCGTGCTTTTTATTTTTGCTGTCAGTTGTGCAGTACAGAGCCACTAGCAGATAGTGCAGGACTTTTCTGATAAGATCGTCCGTTTTATGACGTCTCTGCTTCTGCACTCCACATGGTTTCCTTCCAACCAAGCATGGTGCTCTATCTCCCTCTAGAGGATCTGAAAATCCTTGCTGCCTGCAAGTTGCCACACAGAGCGAAAGCAATATGTAGTGTGAGCAAACCGAATGCATACAGGTGATAAGTACATCAAGTCTAGCATTTGACAAATTAGAATACAAACTACAGCATCATCGTTAATTATTATCTACGCTTAAGCACCCAATATGTAACAAAAAGTGTCACTATCTCAGTTACAAGCTCTGATCTCCAGAAAATATTGAATACCTACAACACAAGACAAGGGTGCCGCATTATAGGAAGTGAAACATTTGAAAGCATAACTGCCTTAAGTGAATTGTACTTGTAAAAATAGGGAACATTCAAAATCACACAGGATTCAGGACAGTAGTAGGGGAAAAAAAGAAAGAGAATACATACTACAAGAAGGTATGTCACACAGTTCCATGCGTACGTTTTTATTCTTTGTAAAACACCAGGGCCCATCCATCTGACCTCCAGGATTTCGGCAATATGCATGTCCTCCACCTAGCTCTGGAAACTGTGTGCTTGTCAGATCATGGTTGTGCGGACTTTGGGAGTCCCATAGTTGGCAAGTGTGGCCAGACTTGGTAACGCTGACCGTCCCTCTGTAGTCTGCTCCAGAACCGTTATAGCACTGATGATCTGCAAGACAGAGTTTGACAAAACGTTGCAAATAACAAAACAATCAAGGCCAGCAAGACCAAAAAGGTTGAAGTGCATAGACCATGTATGCCAAAAGTACTTGAATTTAGGTACTTCAGGATTTAAACAAAAGCTGCGGGTTTTGAAATTTCAGTTCTGCAGGTATCTGTACTCTTACACCCAGATATCTGGATTCCGCTCTTGAGCATCTCAGCTCTATGGCTATACATACCAATATCTGGTAACTCTGGGTGCAAGTTGATACTAAGGAGCATGTATGGACCTTTTGATAAAGGACAAGGTAAGTTAAACTAAATTAGAGATCTGAGTTTTACTTCAGGAAAAGTCTTCAGATGCCAACAGTGTAAACTTCCCGCCACTTTTATTTCTCATAATCTTCCTGTCTTCCTCAAACTGCTCACTTCCTAGAGAAACTAGTGCTGCATTTTCTAATGCCCCTTGCCAAGTTTTCCTTCTTTTCTTGTTTAGAAAGAAGGGACTCAGGCTTTTCTTCTCTTTAGATACATCACTTTCATACCTGCTGACATCCTATCTTTATTATCTCTCTGTTTTGCTGCTATCGTCTCTTCACACTTTTTGAGTGCTTGTCTCTCATATATATCACCTGAACTGAATAATGCATTTTCCTGCACATTTGCAACACTACCTTCTCCACTTTTCTGAGTCCCACTCCCCAGAACTCAGGAATCCAGCTCTCTCAAAGCCCATCCTCCACATCCCCAGGGTATTCACACGGAGGCTGTTCCACCAGAGGGAGAACCACTGGCTCTGAGGATCACGAACTACTTCAGCCAGACTTTTTGTTGTTTTTATTCTCATTCCTTTTGCTTGATAGCTCTTCCCTGGCTGATTTGTCTCTGTCATTGTCTTTGAAGCTACACTAGGTTATTGCCTTACTAGCATAGAGTCTTCCATGTCCACCAATATGCCATGACCTCTGCTCCTAGCTATGGGTTCAGACAATGGATATTCAGAATAATCTTATCACACTTTGAACTTTAAACATCTCTAGTCTCTTGGAACTTCCTTGCTGAACATTGTGGGGGATGGTAATTAATTGCTAGGAAACGGAGTAGGCAGAAAAATTGTCAGCACATAATTACTGACAACGGAACAGCCCTTCTACTCCTGGATACAAATATAAATTCACGTAAGCGAGAGCAATGTTTTCACCTATTCTGTGTGGGTGAAGAAAGACAATTACACTCCATGTTCGATTTACAGGGTTAATATTCTTGTGGATTTCCATATAGAAAGAATGAACATTAAATGTTTAATTTCTTAACAGATTTTTCCAGTGAAGCTTCCAGAGCCTATTTGAGGTTTATTGATAGGTAAACAGAAGTCAGAAGTAGCTGTATGGGGGACTCATCCAGAAAGGCAAGGACTGAGACAGAGATGGGGGCAGGCTTGTGGGAAGGGAAGCCTGCAACACACTGCTGCCCCTCTCTAATCTGAGTCAAATTGGTTGTGTGAACACAGTTTTATAGCCCAGGGTGGTTGATATAACCCTTTTCAGTACTAAGCAGCATCCTTTAAACTCTCTCACCATCCTAACTATACCTTACAACAGTGCAAAATTGTGGTCAGTATTAACATGATAAGAAGTAGTAACATCCAGTATAGCAGTACTTCTTTTAGAAAAAGAATGACTGATAAAATATTGTGTCTCAGACCCAACCTGAGGAAGCAACAAACTCTACTTTCTCCCAGTGATGAAACATCCAGACTTACATCGGCTGAGTCTCTCCACAGGGATCCCAATCCTTATGCAGTTGGCAGCTTCCAAGGTGTCAGGTCGTGGGAGATCCTCACACTTAGGCAACTGAAGCTGCATCAAGATGAGGGGGTTTGACCTAGCAATGTTGTACTCCTGCCTACAGAGATCGTTCTCCAGAACTTCACATTCATCCCGGCACAGCTCCCGTGGCTTAGGGGTCCGAGAGCGCTCATCACACAGGGGAAACACAAAGTGGCAGAACGATGGTATAGCAAACTGTGAGCACTGATCAGACAAATGTGTGGAAGTGCCAATCATTGTAAATGCAGCTGGAAGGGAACAAAAATACTGCTTATGTAGTAATTCACAAAAAGCATGAGAAACAACATAATTTTCATGTCATTTGCCTTTTACAACTTTCATCTTTTCTTGAAGGTCTGAAAGCCTACTGAGCAGTGGGGAAATGAGTTCATTTCCGCTGCAAAGGAGAGTTGACAAATGCAGACAGCAAACCCAGCATCCCAGTGTCCCTCTGACGACTGCACAGAGCTTGTAGGACCTCAGTTCTTAGGAATGTACCCAAGTGACTAGCATTGAGCGAACTGTTGGTGCTTGACTAATTTTAACTTGAAAGGATATGGAGCAAAGGCAAGATACACCTGCCAGGATGCTGACATGAATTTCCAAAGTGCCAAATTAGGTAAAATCTGAATGAGGATCACCTAGCTTCTTCCTTCTGTAGACATTTTGATCAATAAACAAGACAAGTGTTTTTCAAGTCTTGACAGGCAAAATGAAGTGTGCCATTGGTATTTGGGGAGATATTGCTATTAATAGACATGAGAAGCCTAACAGGCAGCAGTTTTGGGAAAAATGAATGTAATCAATCTCAGCATACTGATCACATTAAGATGAATGTCATAATGAATTAGGAGCTTAATCCTCCTCTTCAGCTCTCAGCATCTACACACTAACATCTATCTGCAAGTTTTCTTACACATTGCAAAGAAAAGACAAATGTGCATGTTCATCATGTACTGGGGATGAATCAAGCTTCAAATGTAGGAACATTCATTCCCACACTGGAAAGTGTCATTTGTGAGTGAGGCTTACTAGACTGCGCGTTCCACTAATGCACACTGTAAAAAGGAAATGAGCAGTTCCAAGTCATTCAGCAGTCTATTTACAACCTACAGATCAATTCTTTGTCTCTTGTCCAACTCCCTCCTTTCAACCATCTACTTCCTGCTGCCACCTGCTATCAGGGAGTCTCCTGCCTCTTCCTGAATGCCACACATGCAGCAAGCAGCCCCAGCTCCAGCCCTTTGTACTGTTTACACCTTTGCTTATTTTAATACAAGAATATTAACACAGTAATATAACCATTTATCAGTCATACAGGGAACACTGCATGCAAGCACGATATCAGACCTCAAACAACAGCTGTGACGTGCTTGTCCCGAAGACTAACAGGGAAAAAATAAACTTGGAGGAGTGAAACAGTCACTGTTGGGTATTTGAAACACCACACTAATTTCTGTGAAGGCATTACAGAATTTAGATCAGCATGAGCAAAGAGTGCACAATTCACAACCATGTCTTTATTTTGATGGGAGGTGCAAAAGCCAGCAGGACTGTGTGGTGGCATCTAAGGGGTTTTTAAGTTATTAAACAGATACTAAACAGCACAGCAAAGACATTGCTAGCCACACATATCCACAGGTCAGGCATCAGGTCCATGCACTCTTTATTGCTAGCCCTCCAGTCTTTCAAGTCATGTGTCAAGTTTTTCTCCAGAAACGTCCTTCTTTTTTTAATAGAAGGCTGCAACTCTCACCTAACCACATGGCCAGGGCCGAACAGCACCAGGGGTCATAGAGACAAAGGGAATGTATTTCACACATCAGCACAGCAGGGAAATGAAAATCCGGAATGAAAATTCCCCATAGATGTTGCCTGTAACCCTGTTACATGTTCTTGGCGCCGGGCAGTAGGTGTCACTATTTCCCACGCACAGACTCCTCTGAACGTCCTACGGCTCTTAAGGACAGACCTTCCACCAAAAACTGTGCTTAGGAAGTATGGGCAAAAGTATAAGCAAAATCTCAGCAGCAGTTATATAGCAGATTTTTTTTTTTTATCTGACAAGTTACCACAATTTCAAAAATACCCCATCATTCGGACAAAGAACACCCAGTCTTGCAATACTTGTTTTACATATAAGAAAACTCGTAAGAACCAAGTATGCTGTGAAGTCCTCAGGGTTATTTTGCATAAGGCATTTGGTATGTCTTTCAGATGTATATACTTTGAAAATGCCATATTATTAATCGATTATCATTACTGCCTGGCTAGGCATGGGGCAGCTCTACATGGTGGTTCACAGAGTTTTCCTAAAAAAGAATGATTCCATCAGAAATTCTCCTCCACTCCAGGATAGAGAGTCCCAGCCTCTGAAATCTAACCAATAATCAGTGATGTTAGGGATCCAGCAGCCAGGTGGTGAATGTCCATGTTGTATATTCCAGAAACAAGTATAACTTGATCAAGAAACATTTTCTGGAAGATATCACAGTTTTTTGGTTGTTTATTTATTTTTAGAAGGACATTATGGACCTAATCCATGGAGTTACAGATTTAATTATTTCAGATAGCTGAACATTTCCATATTGCTGAAAAACATCCAAATAGGATAGAGATTATGTTGTAGAAAAAAATGGTATCATTAGTCTGTATTAATTAATGACATAATGGTAAAAGAGGCTGGAATTACACCAGAGTACAGGAGAAAGGAGGGAAGGGAATGAGTCGTTACAGCACAAGGAAAGGTCAACCCCTGGATTTTGCCAGTCCCAGAATCTGATAGCCATTTCAAGAACAGAAAAAAAAACTGACCTGGATTTCTGGCTTGACAATGAGTCTTTAATGTAATATCTTTAGGGAGATAGAGGGGACAAGTGAAGTGAAACTCTTTTTGGCAACTAGTTATGTTAAAATTGCAGATTCAATTAGTCAGCCATATCTGGCCAGATACAAATGAGCTCCTGCTGGAATGAGTTAACTGGCCATATATTATGATAAACAGTTTGCTTTATTCCACGGATTCATTCACTTGCTCTGCTTGTGTACATCAGAGTCACAGCTGCTAATGTCAGCTAAAACTGAGGTCCAGTGAAGAAAACCCATGTTGATGTACAGCCCATTAAAAGTCATTAAGGTTTTGGATGCATGTTTGTGACTCTGTACCAAAATGATGATCAGAGAAACAATCAGCAGGGGCAGAGCACAGGAAGGTCAACTCTTGTTTTATATAAATCAATCTGAAATCCAGACTGTGCCAAGATTATGCAATAGGGAAGGAAACCCAAGAGAAAAGCCACCATACACTTTTCAAGAAAGTAAAAATCAGTAATTTTTTTGCTACATCACAAAATGATTTTTAAAAAAAATCTTTTATTTGAATCCATCATGCAAAAAGTTCCAGTATAAACTCCAAGCTGTTAAAAAGCCAATGCTCTGACATTTTACTGAAGGACATGGGAGAAGCTTCTACACATTACAGCAGATACTTATCTTCCTTGCTCCCAATTTTGTTAACAGCACAAATGGGAAACTGGCTCACCTCCTCTAAACCTTAATGTAAGGATGTCTTAGTCGTTGACCAATAAAACTAAAAAGGATGATAGCACTATTTATACTTGAATTGGATACTTTCATGGATGCTTTTTGCCCTGCTACAGAGATATATAAGCTTACCAGTAATTCGGTTTTCAATTTCCCCTTGCATCTGGAGGGAGTCTACATAAATGGTCCTGTTTCCAATGATTCGTGCACACGCAATTCCCCTGTAGGGTTGACAGAACCCATCTTCATGGTAATCTTCTCTGCAAAAGACCGATTAGGATTTTATAAGCAGATGTCTAGCTGTCCCTGATGAATTTTTACAAAATAAATTCTTAGAAAAGCAGAAAACCCCAAAAGACTGTAAATCTGAAATTGTTCCATTCCCCAGGTGCAGCTTTCTCCTCCAATTCTCTCTACACTACCTTAGAAGTATTAACAAGGCACCCTGTAAATAGCTCATTAGAGAAAGAAGTAAACCAAAACCCAAGATTAATTTAAAAATCATATGCTAATGGTAATGGGATTTGACAGATGAATCTATTAAAAAGCCTTTAGACTGAGACAGAAACACAGATCTTGTTACATGTCCCCATGCAGTTTTGGCATCTAGCTGCACCAAGTACAATTAGGCAAACAGTAGGTTCTCTTCTCCCACCTCTCTCTCCCTTTCTTCATTTCCTGTAGCGAACAGCAGAATAGATCTTACCAAGCTTTAATTAAAACACAGAATAATTTTGAACTCTGAATTAGGTAAACAGAATAAAAAGTAATCAACGTTTTAACCTCTTTTCCTCTTCTCTTTACTCAGAGTCAATGCCAAATTCCTCTTCCAACATACATTTTAATACATTTGTCAGCACAGTTAGGCTTTGGGCCAAATTTTACTCCCTTACTTCAACATAAATACTTTGGCGTAAAAGCACTGGCCTAAAGGCTCAGCGGTTCAGTGCATCATTCCCAAAGCCTCAGTAAATAACACAGAGCTGATCTGTAGAAGGTAACTGTCTGAGCACTGAAAAGGGTCTTCAGAGTGAAAGCACTCTCAGAGTCAATATCTAGGACGCCATGTGTTTCCTCTGGCATGGCACAGCCTCTGTGCTAGGATTCACTAGCCTGATGGATTCACATCATGTCATTCACTGCATGATGGGCCATAAAAGGCATAAAACATAATCTAGAAAACCATGACTCTAGAGAAATCCTAAGACACCCAAAACCTTAATCACCTTTTGTAACTAAACAGTCAGTTCAAAAGCTTGAGGTACCTCTCCAATACCAGTGATTTTTCAAGTATTAATTCAATAATCTTCTGCACTTTGTACTTTATTATCTCTGGATATCAATTCCTCTTTTGCTCACCCATGGTTCCACTTCCCTTACAAGTACCTTCACCCTTCCTTAGAGTGCCACAGGAGCAGGACAAAATTGCCAGTGATTACATGTAAAACCACATAACTTCAGCTGGGCCTAATCAGCACAAAAACCTGCTGCCTGATAACAACTATCCATGATGAGCACATCACTCTACGCAGTGGTGATGGCAGCCCGTTATTTCCGATGTCTTATTCTGTCTTAGGAACCTCTTTTCACTTTTACTCTGCTGTGTCTCCCTGATAAGGCTCATCTCTTCAGGGAAATGTTACCACTATTTCTTAAAGTATAAACTCTTTGGCAGCAAAAGGTTGGGCAGGACTGTCCATGCAGTGTAGCCAAAAGCTGGAACCATCGATCATCACTTGAGCAGCATTTCTCCCCTTACTCCCAGAAAGACAATGACTTAACAGGACCCGATCCATCACACAGCTGCTAGATAAACCATGCTGATATGAAGTGTCTCATGCAGTTGTTGTCCAGATCTGGCTTTTATTTCCTATCACAGTATGATTATTAAATATTCATAAAGCAACATTCTGTCTACAAACTCTGAAACAAGTTCTGCTTCCACAAAGATATGTAAGTTTTTGATTATGGTGGATGAAGTAAAGGAGGAGTCTTTCAGGATCAATTAATTCCTGTAGTGAAATTCTTTCATAACAAACCCTCTAATTTTGCAACAATTCCATCATGCCTGAAGGGACAAAAATATCAAAGGATTTTGTCTGTGCCTGTTTCATGATCCTTGACCACCTCAGTAGGAAGTCAGCAATTCCCATAAGGAGCTGAATGAACATGAAACCTCTGTTTGACCTCTTTCTCAAGAGTAAATTCATACTCCTATCCTGCAGAACAAAGCCTGCAATATATCTAACTGAAACTGTACCTCACACTTCAACTGCAGGGCTCTCTTGCCAGCACCAAAAAAAAAAAAAAAAAACCCAACCCTATAAAAAATAGCACTCCAAACAGCATGGGTTTGGTGACAAAAGCAGTGTGATCTCTTACTTAGCTCAGTTTATTTATTTCTGACAAGAACTTCTAAATACAGCTTAGATACTATATATACACACATATGCTCCCCTCTCCCACGTTATAGCCAACTGCTGATTAAACTAAACTGGATATGACCATTACCATGGATGCAAGCAAAAGTAAACAGTAACCTGATGTCAGATACTCTGACAGAAGTTGGGCTGTTATTCTACATACATCTTTGTCAGGTCAGGAAACTCAGTGAATACAGTTTGAATAGTACTAGTGATCAAGGGGACAAAATTACATTAGTCTTCTTAGGAAAATAGTTGATTTCAACAAAGCTGCAGAAGTGGCAGCAATAAATTAGTCTTTGCCTCGGCTACACGTACACTCAGCACATGGCAAAACATCCGCAACAAGCAACCTGGGGGGAATCTGATAAAATAGTGCAGAAGCGGCATCATGCTCAGTTCAAACAGGAGTCTTTGGAACCATGTGTGGCTTTGATTCATGCTCCAAACCACATGCCAGCAATTCAGTTGCTGATCAGAGCAAGAGTTAAAAGCTGCTGAAAATAGGCAGAAATACTGACTCTTCAATTTCCTGCTGCTTGAGCTGTAAAGTCTGCTCTGATCAAGAACCCTGGTAAAAGCAGAAATCTGACTCCACAAGAGGAATCCAGAAGAGTTTAATTTGTTCCACTTGCAGAGCTCTTAAAAGCTAACCGCCATAGGTACTTTTTTACCTTTGTTCCTTATTGTTTCTTTCTGAATGTTTCAAGATGGCATTACCTTTTCTCTCTAGGGATTTTCTTCCATTTTTTTATAACTATTTTTTTTTACAAAACAGAGTCAGGAACATCCTAAGTGTTGACCTTCTTTTTTCACCCTTGCTGGAGGGCAGTCTCAAAGACAGTGCACCTGGAACATGAATTTTTTCAGCACTCAATTAGAGGAGAGGTAAGGTATATTATCCTACTGAGAGTACTCTCCTCTGAGCTACTTGTCAGATGTTTGACCAGAGTCTGGAATCAGAAACAAAATCACAAAGAATCTGACTAAACAGACCCTCTATTCCTAAACCCCCAACTTCCATTTCTTAGGATGAATGTCCTCAGTTTTCCAGGCCCATAAGGTCATCTGCCTCAACAATAAAGTTAACAACTAGCCTTTCTAATATAAAGCTAAAGCAGGAGAATCTTTTATTTTGGGCACATACAAATAAATAAAACCAAAACACCAATACTACTTTTATGTACAACCTGAGGTGTCTCTAAGATTGACCAGGCTTACCACATCTGGACACATCTTGAAGAACCAAGCACTGATAAGACATTTACAAGTTACTTGTCACACAGGCACTGCACCACCTGATTAAACACAGTCTGCCTTCAGGTTTGTGGGCAGAAGAATTCTGTATGAAATGGAGAATTAACGAAACAAGCAATGTAGAAGAAAGATGCAGGTTCACCAGTTCAATCTTCTCCCACTGACAGCAATCATAACTTCCAGGGACATCTGGGTCTATAAAGGAAGCACTGGAAGAACAAGGTGCCACCCACTAGGAATAAAAACCAGCATGCATGAATAGGAATCTCTCTAGATGGAGGTCATGCAAGACTTTCATAAGGTAGATATCTGCTCTAGAAGTATATGGAGAGATTTCTTGGCATGCTGCATGTGCTGCAAAAACATACTGAACATCGCCACCCCCATCCTCACACTAAGCATTACTTTAATTTCACATGTGACACAGAAAGGACACTGAAAAAAGGCTACAACAGAAAATACTTAGGAAACAAAGAGGCTTTTCTTAACAGAAGATCTGAAATGCTGAAAGAATACATCTGGGCACAATACACTATGTGGTATCTGTGTAACATAATCTACTGTATGCAACAATCACAGCTGAACAGTCCAGAGGGCATGTGAAACAAAAAAGTCCCAGTAAATAAAAGGCAACCATGGAAACTGTTCAATCCTAAAATCACCTTGTGACGCACATAAGTCTGATGAGAACTTTCAGCATGTATCTGGTGCCCCTGAAAACACAGTGAGAGCAGACCTAATGGTTTTGCTGAAAAATACAGAAAACACATGAAGGCATAATAATCTTTAGCAAGGGTTCACAAGGGAATTCTGAAAGCAAAGTTGAGAGGTACTAGAAATTTATTTGCTATTAAGATACCTTTTTTCTGATTGCATCCCACAAACTTAACTTACAAAAACATCAGAAACTTGTAAGTTAAACCTATTTTCCTGAAAATAGAAGAGACACAACACTGCACATCAGCCATAAAAAGAAACTCAGAAATCCCCCAGAAAACTCAAAAAGAAAACTTTTTTTGATTGAATACATTAAAAATCCCAACAAATTTAAAAGTACCCTACCAACCTACCCTTGTAATAAAATGAACAGAAATGTTATTTAAAATTATAATTTGAGAATAATTTATTGTAATACATTCAAATAATAAATTTAGAAGTTATTTGGAGAGATATATCCTCAGCTTGCACCTTACCAAGGTAAATGAAACTAAGCCAATTCATAGAATATAACAGGATATTCCAGACACTAATTTTTAAAAACATAGTAGAAACTTTGTTACAGCAGCTTCCCACAAGCAAACTAAGTGCAGTTAAAATTTCCTATAAATTTTTCCACAACAAATAAGAAACATGAAGTTTTGACCCCCTTTCATATTGTCCAGGAATTAAACAGCTTTTAATTAAAAACAGTTTAATGCTAAAAGAGGATATTAGGACTCCCCCTCATATTCCATTATAAGGGGAGTGGCAAAGCAAGGACAAATGCACAGAAAACCACAGTTAAGACAGTGACAGATGAAGGAAAGGACAAATGATTTGTGTCTTCCTATTTGCTATGGGTGGAGAAATACAACATTTGGTGTACAGTCATTGGGCTTGTGGGAAAGCCTCAGAGTTTTTGGTAGCTACGGCTTGAACACTGATGGCAGAAGCTGTGTAAAGAGGATGATTGTGATGGATGGTAAAATCAGACGGAAAAGGACAGGCAGCATATTTCAGATTATGAGTTAACTTAGCCTGGTGTGTGACTACTCCATAAACATAAAGCACTCAAGTTAAATGACCTGCAATACAAAGAATTAAAGGAATAAAGGGTTTATGTTTAATCAAAGAGACAAATCACTCTGACTTGTGGGAAGGGGATTACAAAGGGCAGCAGTAAAAAATCAGGAATTTCTGTTTTCAATATACATATGTATTCATGGTTTGTTTATACTGCATCTCAAAGTCAGGACCTCTTATAATCCCACACTACAGCCCTTGTAATTTGTTACTTTTACTCTTGACATGTGCCATGTCATAGTGCTGGGGAGTGAACTCGACTCACAAGGGGATCACTTTTCGATGGCTAAAATGAGTTCACATCTCCAAATATTCACTCCCTCCCACTGAAACAGGTCACAGAGAAGATCTGAGAGAAGAGAAACATACTACTTTGTCATACATTGTATCACATGTATAAAATTTGCCTCCTGTCAAAACCATAGTGAATTTATATTAATGTTACTATAGAAAAATACTTGGTATTTTCCAGTCAGGTTTGCATATTTACCTTTCAGGGAAAATATAAAATAAACCACTCAATTTCTTGTTTCATCGTGAATTAAAATTCGTCAAGAGTGTTGCCTTTTAAAATAATAGTTACAATAAGCTGTAAAATTGCTCCATCTCATAGGCCTCCTGTTGTGCACAGGAGATCAATGGAAGTTTTAGTACTGACATTCAAGGCAACAGAAGTATAAATATTTGATGGAGGAAAACAATGGGATTTTTCAAAACCAGTATTGACTGAACTATTACTACTCATCCATTGAGAAGGGCTGAGCTAATGCCAGGTGCTCCTAACATCGCCCATAACTTCTGCGCATACAGGGCAGAAATTCAGTAACACACATAAATGGATTGGAGGTTCTAGCAAAGTTTGAAAAACCCAGGTGTACAGGAAAACCTCAACACCCCCCCACCCTAATCCCCCCCCCCCCACCCCCCCAAATCATAAAACACCAAAACCCCACACCTGCACATCTGTGTCCTGCCTGCTGAAGCCAAGAAGTCAAAGGATGGCAGGGACAACTTCACTGTTGCATCAGGCCCCTGCTTGGATGGCGGCACCCTGTGCCCATGTCACAGGAGAGGGGTGCAGGCTTCCTGCCCTACCTGTATCTGTGCTCTGAACAAACAGTTTCATTCTCTGACCAAAGGTTTATCTGCAAATAACCCACCTTTCAGGCACATAAAATCATTTGTTTGCACATCTTCACCCGCGTCTAAAGATCAGTGCTCCTGGGATATCAGAAAATACCCATCAAAGTAGTTAACACCGCAAAGAGAGACTTCACTAGAATACAAGAGGGATGTAAAAACTTTTCCCATACACTAAAAGAATGTAATAAATAGTATCAGAAAAGAAGGGGACTCTAGTGTTAAAAAGTCAAAAACTAACAGGCAGGGGAATTTGTATAAATAGTCATAGCTCAGTTGCAGTCAATGGACCTATGACAATTTACACTCAGCAGTGATATGGCCCATGAATTTTGCTACCAGATGCTCATTGAGCAAATGATTCCCTTACGTCTAGCATATAACTTAGATAAATATTAACAAATAGCATTTATTTTTGTGCTTTTTATCTGAAAAATAGTACATAACAGAATCCCTAAAAAAATGAGCTTGAAGTCACATTTACTGAACAGAGCAATTGTGCTGCATTTGAATATTTATCTAGTTCCTAGAAAAGTACATTGTGAACTGAAACTCCAGATTCAATGTCTAAGATCAGTAAAAAATAAGAGTTGATCTTTATTCTACTCATTCTACTACATGATGAATTTGTTAATGTTAATCATAAGATATGAGACACCATTTTAAGCCAGGTAATAGATTAAGCAGTTCATTGAAATGTCATTAGTAAAAACATAGCTGCAAATGGACTTAGTGTTTGTGACAAACTAGAGAAAAGTTGTTTGTCAAACAGCAACTTGTAAACAACCTTATTTTTAGCCTATTGCAATTATTTCCACAACAGATTATAAAATCAGTATTTTTAAACACAAAACTTAGGCTCCAAAGTCTGTCTCTAATACATAGTCCAAATAATGTTTTAAACATATATTCCAATGCTACCATGAAAGGAGAATGTTTTTAATGCAAGGTATTAAAAAAATCACTGAAGCACAAGAAAGGGGGAGGACTTCAATAGGTTTTAAGCATATGCCTTCATTGAATCATGAACCAAATTGTTCTCTTCACTAGGCATTGCCTTAAGTGGGTGTCAGCACTCCTAGCTGAGCTGTGTCCTTGCTAAAAGATCAATTATTTAAGTGGATAAAATCAACGGAAAATGGTGTTGCCTTCCTTTCTTCCACAGAATCATCTTCCATCACTCCTATAACAAGAAAAACACACAGACCTCACTAGCAAAGATACAGGAAAGAACCGAACGTATAAAACTGTGGCAGGATGCTCATTAGATAATACTACCTGCTGCTGTGGTTTGATGGTATCATAGGCATTCACATATTTATTATTGCTCTAGATATTTAGAAAAGGTTTCAGTGTACCAAAACCTGTTGCTGTTCCCAAGTACAGTAATCACATACGGAAGTATAGACATGGGTGGCAGGATGGCACTTACCACAGTAACCTGGGTAAAACAGTCAAAGAAGCAAAGCTAAAGAAGGACACCTATGTCCTGAATTTCTGCAAGGAACAGAGGATTGTCCCTGGAGGTATAACCAGCCATAATCCTCTGATTACCACATGTAACTTTAAACAGATGATCTAATATTACTTCTACCTACAAACGCTCTCTTTCAATTCACCCAAATGACATTTTTGTAAATTCTCCCTCTGCTTTCATAGGTGTCAAGCATGTTGGAACGAAATCCTGAAATCAGATAAGTGAGCTGGCAATCCAAGGAAGGCTGCAAGTCTGTTTTTTAACAGAAACGTCTCTGTTACAACCAGGGTTACTAAAGAATTGGAAAGAAAAAAACCTTCAGAAAACTAATTGCAACACACGGGAACATGGACCTAGCCATGCAGCATTCCATCTTCTCGCTCACCAAAGAAATCATTATGAGTCTCCCTCCCCAACCCCTTTTTTTAAGGCAAGTTATCCCCCTCAGTGTGTTACGACTGTCTAATAAATTGTATCCCTCCGACATCCCCAAGGAAAAAGAGCAGGGCCAATGAGCCCTCTGAAGAGCCTCTAACAAGCAGCTCCCTATTCCGCCCCCCGTTGCCAGAAGAGAGCAAAATTCTTCTTTGCTTTTATCCTTCCTCCTCCTGCCATGCCACCCTGAGTAAGCACACACAGGTCAGCTCCAAAAAGGTCTTGGCAGAGTCCACCAGCTGAAAATGTCATTGTAATGGCTGCCGTATCCAGGCAGCAGCAGAACTGGCAGGTGGCATCCCAGGCGGCCCAGAGAGGGATGCGGCAGTGGGGCTGCCAGCGCCCGGGGGTCAGCGCAGGGGACGGAGGGCTCCACCTGGGCTGCTGTGCTACGCTGAAGGAGGGATGCGACTGAGCAGGCAGAGCTAAGAGGCCACGTCGGCTGCCCGGTGGATGGGAAAGCCGTGGAGGGCAGAAAGAAGGAGCGAAGGGCAGCTTTGATGGCTGCGATGCCGAAGGAGGGAGGGAGGGAAGAAGGAAGGGATATTGGGCCTCACCAAGGAGGCTGGGCTGGGGATAGGGGTCCCTCCTCACCCCTGGGAGTGGGTGAGAGAAGGGCAGCCCACCTCCTGCCAGGCTGCTCCAACCTTGCCTGGTGTCAACCCTCACCCCACTCCATAAAAGCCACTAGGGATAAGCATGGTGTAATAAATTCTTTTTAAAAAAAAATCCTTAAAGTTTTCAGGTAGCTATTCATGCACAGGCAGATTTTATGCACAAATAGAAGTTTTATATTATTGTTCAGTTCATTAAAATCCGTCGATGGAATTTTATACCTATGCCGGGATGACAGGTCGGAGGTAGAAAATCTTGAGAGGAAAGACTGAGAAAGCATGGTCAAAAAACAGCCAGTTACATAAATCCAAAGAGAAGGGGATGTTACAAGAAAGACAAATGTATAATTTAAAACAAAAACCCAAATCCCATGGTAGCGCCTCAAGCCTTCCTTTTTGTTTTTTTTCTTGAATGATGGGAAATACAAGTTTGCTGCAAAGTGCTTCCTAGCTTTTTAGTAGAGGTTAAAAGGTTAAGACATTTTTGGAAAAAAAAAGTGGTTAAAAACTGTTATTAATTAAAAAATGTTTCAGAATTAAAAATGTCATTTTCATTCACGATGCCATTAAAAATGTGATCACTTATGAAAGTATCTGAGCAAATGAAAAATTGAAAAGAACTGCACTGGCATAATTTTTTTCTTCTCTCTTCTTTTTTTAAAACATAACAAAGGTGGCTTTTCTATTTCAGCTAACACAGAGATTATACATCTAATAGCAGAGAGCTTTGTAAAACAGCCAGAAATTATCACAGTATCCGCTATAAAATGCTTACATAATTATACATACATGCAAGTGTTCATCTTCAAGGTTTTTCACAGACCATTTTTATTAAAACTACAGAAACATCAACTATTTATAACCATATAACACTGAAGTGTCAGTTTCACAGTAATTTTTCCAGTCTTAAGGAAAAATTAGCATATTCCATTCATCAGAAAACCCCAGCATCAACTAAATTACTTCTTTAAAAACATCTAAGCAACAATATGAAATACTTGTTAGCTTCTCTGTTACTTTTTATGGGTACAATATGAGCTACTTATTCTCGGCAATGTTGCAGGAAGTTAGTTTGTGAATACTTCCCAATGTTAGAGGCTGTTTTCATAGCTGCTCCTAACTTTGTAGAACTTACTTGAGCTGAAATTTTCCACAGTCCAAAGCTTTTTTTCTTTTTTTTTTTTTTTCACTTCAAAAGAAATGGTTGTTTCAAAAAATGAGGCCAGAGAATATTACCATTCTTATCTTTAGGAAAAAAGAAAAAATTAAAACCCAAACCAAAACCACTACCAGCAAAAGGAGCAGCCATTTGGTTGTGATGCCTTTGTATTGCCTTGCTATTGAGCAGAGACCCGAGACTTGCCGGAACATACCTTTTGCTGTTCCCATGAAACACTACCCAAATTTGTCCAACCTTTATGTCATTTTCATCTCCATGTGCTCAGCCCAGCCTATGTTAGTGTAGCTGATACATTCTCCAAATATCCCGTCTACAGCAAGCTTTGCAGACATGCATGAGAAAACAAAAACTGCTTGGCACCCTTGTCAGGGCTACCGCCTAAGGTTAATTGAGGCAATGGTATGAGGAGTTTGCTGAGGGCCCAGGAGGACAGGGGCTATGGAAGTGGGAGGAAGAGGCAGGTCAGGATGCATAAAATGGCTACCACCAGTAGAGCACATGATCCTCCAAAATATGGAGCAAAACTTAGTATTTTTTGTGTCCCACCATTTCTGTCTGTCAACAGATGAGTAAGTATGTGTCTCCTCTTCTGGGCTGGTCTGCACTGAAGACAGCAGTCTATTATTAGTGCTATCCACTTGTTGGCTGGCTCCAGTGACCGAGGCCTGGGTGGTATGGCTAAGGAATCCAGAACTCATGAAATAATTCTAGTATGTCATCATAATTCCACATAATAGGATTGTTGATTTTTTTCCAAATTAGGAAAATTAGCTTTTTCTGCACAGGAAATTCTATGCCAGTTCCAATCAAAGCCTCTGGAGTTCTCAAGAATTAAAAATAAACAGACACTCTCCCACTTCAGCCACTCAAGAGGGTAGAAATGAACAACCTTTGGCTCTGCAGCTGTCCTTTGTTGGGGCTGATGACACAGCACCCTGAACCACCCAAAACTGCTGGGAGGCCTGAGTATCCATCCAGCCCTCATGTAATCCCAAATGATAGTTTCCCCTTATTTTTCTTTGGACTTAAAAACCAGTTACTGAATGTTTATCAGACCTTATTTCCAAAGACTCCTCTCTTTTTTTTCCCTATGTATAACCAATTAATGCCTGAATGTCACATTTTTTTCATTTAACTCTTTCCACAATGTAACAGTGGATACTGCATTGTATCTCAGGCAAAGCAAAATAGCTCATATTCCAAAGTCAGTTATAATTTCTTTTCAGGTGCCACACACATGAAGCTATGCAAACATTATTAGCTTGATAGGCTGTGAGTAGTAATTGTACCAGCACCACAGCTCTGTAAATCAATCGAATCAGGCTTAACATTAATAAACTCTTCATGAATCAAAACACGTAGAAAACTCAGTTAAGAAATCAAATGCTTCTCCACGTTTAGCAGTTCAGCATTTAGTTCTTAACGCTTGAAAACTAAGATCCTGTATATACTGATATATCTCTCAGTCTGAATGACAGAGAATTTAAAAGTACAGTGATCACCCATTACACTTTCTTGCTAGAGTGCCTGAGTCTTGGAACTATTGATTTTGTAATACATTTTTGCTTTTCTTTCTTCTACTCAATCTAATTCTGAAATAAAAAACATGCAGCTAAACTTCATTACCCACTGAGGTTGTCTTGTCCACATTAATTACCAAACAGAGCATGAACACGGTACCTTGCAGCTACCAACAATAAATGGGGAATATCACCACAGCAGCTCAGAGTCAAAAAGCAGCCACAGTTTTAGCTTTGTTAACACAGTGCACCCGCAAGTGTGCCTTTGTTCTAAGTTTCAGATTCCTGTGTAATTTAGCAGTTAAGAATATGTTTTTATGTAACATGTAACATTTTATGTTTGGACTTGATGATCTTAAGAGTCTTTTCCTACCTAACCAATTCTATGATTTTATGTAATAAACTGAAGCCTATTACAGCAGAAAATAAAAAGACTGCACAAGTCCTGTTGAAAGCATAGAAGATTTGTTCCTGTGTGAAACAGTATTTTCTTATACTGCTTGCTGCTGTGACAGATTCTTCTTACCTTGGGGCAAAGACAGACTCTTTCTATTTTGGCGACTGAGGTAACATGCATGTATTCCTTGGGGTGGTATATGCTGTGCTGGGTGAAGAACTGGCTGAACGACTGGGTTCAAGGGATTGTAGTGAATGGGGCTACATCTGGCTGGTGGCCAGTCACCAGTTCCTCAGTACTCAATTCTAGGGCCAGTTCTGCTCAGTATTTTTATCAATGCAATGATCTAGAGGCAGGAGTTAAATGCACAGTTGTTAAGTTTGCTGATGATAGCAAACTGGGAGGTGCTGTTGACTTTCTCAAGGGACAAGAGGCCTTGCAGAGGGATGTAGATACATTGGAGCACTGGGCAATCATCAGTGGCACAAAATTTAACAAGAACAAATTATGGCTTCTGCACCTTGGATGGAGTGATGCCGGACCCAAGTGTAAATTGGCAGAGGAATGGCTGGAGAGCAGCCCTGCGGAAAGGGATCTGGGTGTGCTGGTTGACAGCAGGCTTGATGTGAGTCAGCAGTGTGCCCTGGCAGCGAGGAGGGCAAACCGCATCCTGGGGTGCATCAAACACAGCTTAGCCAGCCGGTCAAAAGAGGTGATTATCCCACTGTATTCAGTGTTGGTGCGGCACCACCTCGAGTACTACGTTGTCCTGGTTTCAGCTGGGATAGAGTTAACTGTCTTCCTAGTAGCTGGTACAGTGCTATGTTTTGAGTTCAGTATGTGAAGAATGTTGATAACACTGATGTTTTCAGTTGTTGCTCAGTAGTGTTTAGACTAATGTCAAGGATTTCTCAGCTTCTGATGCCCAGCCAGTGAGAAAGCTGGAGGGGCACAAGAAGTTGGCACAGGACACAGCCAGGGCAGCTGACCCAAAGTGTCCAACAGGGTATTCCATACCGTGTGACGTCACATCTAGTATATAAACTGGGGGGAGTGGGGGAGGAGGAATCACTGCTTGGGGATTAACTGGCCATTGATCGGCGGGTTGTGAGCAATTGCACTGCGCATCATTTGTACATTCCAATCCTTTCATTATTGCTGTTGTCATTTTATTAGTGTTATCATTATCATTATTAGTTTCTTCTTTTCTCTTCTATTAAACCGTTCTTATCTCAACCTGTGAGTTTTACTCCTTTTCCCAATTTTCTCCCTCATTCCACTGTGTGGGGGGGAGTGAGTGAGCGGCTGGGTGGTGCTTACTTGCTGGCTGGGGTTAAACCACGACATACGTGCAGTTCTGGGCCCCACAATTTAAAAAGGATATTAAGGTACCTAAACGCGTCCAGAGAAGGGCAACAAAGCTGGTGAAATGCCTGAAAGGCATGTCCTGTGAGGAGTGGCTGAGGATTTGTTGGAAATGGTTCAAAGCTGTGTCAGGGGAAGTTCAGACTAGGTATTAGGAAGCGTTTCTTTACTGAGACGGTGGTCATACACTAGAACAGACGTCCTAGAGAGGTGGTCGATGCCCCATGCCTGTCACTGCCTTGAAAAGAGGCATTTGGACAATGCCCCTCATAGTATGCTTTAACTTCTGGTCAGTCATGGAGTGATCAGGCAGTTGGACTAGGTGATCGTTGTAGGTCCCTTCCAGCTGGAACTATCCCATCCTATCCTATCCTATCCTATCCTATCCTATCCTATCCTATCCCATCCTATCCTATCCTAAATAAATGTTTGTGAAAGCTGCTGAACCAAACGAAACCAGAAAGTCAAAACCTTCTGGAAGCTGTTGCACTTTCGGAAACCTCTGCTGTATTTCCCACTGGCAATGCTTTCTCTTGCAGGACCTCAGCAAGCATCCCTTCACGGGCTTCTAACAGTTGTGCTCTGGGTTGTGGCCACTCAGGTCTTGAAGATCTCCAGGCTCAGGGATCCCACAACATGTCTCGGCAACCCATTCCAGTGCTTCAGGATCCTCACAGGGATGTTGTTTTTTCTTCCTTGTCTCCAGCCTGAACCTCTCTAGCTTCAGGAGATGCCGCTGTCTCTCAGCTGCCCACCAGGCATTGCTGGGAAGAGCCTGCCCCCATCCCCTCGATACCTTCCCCATGAGCACCGGCGTGTGCTGCGAGGTGCCCCAATGCCTTCTCTGCTCCATGCTGAGCCAGCCCCAGCCCCACAGATGCTCCTTACCTCCCCTGAGCCCTTCTGGTTTGTCAGCCTGTCTCTGGGACCCCAAAGAGGACATCATGCCTGGATGAGGCCTGATGGGTGCTGAGCAGAAGGGATCACCCTTGTGCCTTCTGGCTAGGGGACAAAGACAGGAGAAAAACCATGAGAGTGAGCCAAGTGCTGCCTTTGACGCTCCGGGGGAGGAAGCAGAGGAGCCCAGAGGGCTGGCCAGCAGTGCTGGGGTGTGGGCAAAGCCTGTGGGACTTTGTCCTGCAGCCTCCAAGGGAGGCACGATGTGTTGTTACCAAAGGAACCCTCTTGCCGTATGTGCCTGGAGACGTCTGCCCTGGACAGAGGGACCTGACGGGGCCCTGGGAAGACACGGCCGAGGCCTCCGTGACTGGTGGAACACCGGTGCCGAGCACAAGACGAGAGAGGGGGGGATGGAGCGGGCAGCGGCGCTGCAGTAACCCCAGACGCGTGCGCCGGGGCCGCAGCGCTGCTGGGGCGAGCGCCGTGGGCGAGGATGGCCTGTCGTGATGTCACCCACCAATGGGTTGTGACACCACCGAGCAACGGATTGTGACATCGCCGAGCAACGGATGGTGACCACGCGACCCTCACTGCTTATATTCGGGCGCTGAGGCTCCCCCCAGTCGGCTCGTGCCCGCACTCCAGCTGAGCAGATCGCGAGGTCTGGAGCACTGAGCGAGGCCTTGGCGCTGGTGTCGTGCTCGGGGAGTTGCTCCTGGCAGCTCTCAGTGCCCGACCCCAGAGCCGTCGAAGGATTTTCCCCGGCCCTGCCAGCTCCAGGCAGCCGGGGCACCCAGGAGCTACGCTCGCAGCAGCAGAGGTGAGCTGGTCGGGGACGCCTCACCCTGGGGAGCTCGGAGGGTTTCCTTCTTGGGGGACCTGGGCACTTCTTCCACCCCTCCCCGGGCCAGACAGTGACCCTGCCCTCTCTCCCTTTTCTCCCTTTTCTCGCGCGACACCGGCTGCTCCAGCACCGGTGAGAGGGAGCGCCTCCACGTCCCTGGTTCCCCCCAGCCCACTGCAGCACGTGAAGAGCGTGGCCACGGAGCTGGACGACCGCTCTCCCACCTGCCCGGGCAGCTGGGAGGAGGCCAGCTTTGTTATGCCATGCCTCCACCGGTTCTGCTACCCGTGCATCCTGCGGTGGGCTGAGAGCAAGCCCGAGTGCCCCCCGCTGCCAGGCAAGCTCCAGCGCTTTGCACGCCTCTCTTGGCAGGACACAGCGTCGGGTGCCGAGGAAGACATGGCGGAGAGCAGCTCTGCCGCAAGGGACGGCGGCATGAGCCAGCCGCCCCAGGCAGCGCCGGCGGAGGAACCGGCAGTCTCCCGGTGCCCCATCTGCCTGGGAGACATCAAGAAGCCAGCCTACGTGGCCTTCTGCTTGCACTGCTTCTGCTTCGCCTGCATCCGGCGGTGGGCCAGGAGGGTAGCGGAGTGCCCACTCTGCAGGCAGCCTTTGGACCAGCTGCTGCACTCCGTGCGGGGGGACGACGACTATGAGGAGTACGTGGTCGGCTTGCCCGCCCGCCTGCGCAGGACGATGGCGATGGAGAGGGCCCGCGGCCAGTCCCTGCAGCGGCGCTACAACCTGCGACCGCGGCCCGCCACCAGCCAGCCCTCGGCTGGCAGAAGCAGGCCTGCGGGGACTGACGGTGCACGGAGGCAGGGGCCCTCCAACACCACCTCCCAGCAGGCTCCTGCACCCAGCGCTTCTCGGCAGCCAAGCCCGCCGACTGCAGGCGAGCGCCCGGCTCCTCCGCGCCGACGCAACCGCAGGCTCTAGCTGCAGCCCCTCAGCATCCGCCTCTTCTGTCTCCAATAAACACCATGACGTTCTGCAGGACGCGTGTGTTTTTCGCGACCAAAGAGCAACCCGCCGCAGGGAATGCTTTCCAACACTGTCTGGGCAGTGCGGGAAAGCCAAAGGGGAGGAGGGTTTCCCGGGGTGCGCCGTGATGTCATTTCACCCAAGCGCCGCAGCAGGCGACGCGTCCCTCGCGCTCTCCCAGCCTCCCGCTCCCAAGCAGCAGGGCAGGGCTGCCCAAGAATCGTTAGCAGGGTCCCCCGGGAATCCGCTTTTGAGGCCTCAGGGGTCCATGAGCGCTGGTCAGTCTTGAAGAGCCACCGTTCAAAAGCACAGGAGCAGGCCATCCCATCGTGTCGCAAGGCAAGCAAGCGGGGTCGAAGACCAGCTTGGCTCGGCAGGGAACTCCTCTTGGAACTCCCGAGGACACAGAGGGTGGAGGATCGCTAGAAGCAAGGTCGGGCTTCGCAGGAAGATTACAGAGCTGACGTTCGCATGTGCAGGGAGAAGACACGAAAGGCCAAAGCTCAGCTAGGGTTGAAACTGGCTACTGTTGTGCCAGACAACAAGAAGGGGACCGCTGTCCCACCTGCCGGGGCAGCTGGGAGGAGGATGGCTTTCTTATGCCATGCCTCCACCAGTTCTGCTACCCGTGCATCCTGCGGTGGGCTGAGAGCAAGCCCGAGTGCTCCCTCTGCAAGAGGAGGATCCTCTCCATCTTGCACTCGGTGCGGGCAGATGATGACTACGTGGAGCATATCATCACACCACCCTCAGGTGTTGTCCGTCAGGTGGAAGGAGCCCCCAGACGCGCAGCTGCCCATGACCGCCATCTCCCTGGAGCACCCCAACGCTGGGCTGCAGAAGGGGTGCCCAGACGTCCTGTGGGCATCTTCCAGGCCCCAAACTGGTTGAACAACTTACGGGACAACCCAGTGCTCCTCCAGATCCTGCAGCCCTGTGTCCATCGGCAGATGGAGGAGATCTTTGGCAGCAGGGTGTTGGAGGCAGCCATGGAGGAGGACACTGCCACCACCATCCTGACCAGCCAAAGGATGGATACAGAGCTGCCGGGATGGGAGCTGGGGGTCTCCCGCCAAAATCGTGAGAGGACACTCATGCAACACCACAGACATGTCACTGCGCAACGGCACAGCGGAGAGACCCAACGTCTGCTGGGCTGGCAGGATGCCCCTGCTGCTGGCGGTCAGAAGGACCGCCCCACGGGTGCCCCCAGCCCCACTGCCACCCAAGGAGGGTCTCTTGTCCCCAGCCCAGCCTCCTCCAGCAGCCCTGCAAGATCCAGCGCAGACGAGCTCCCCGGCACCTCATCCGCTGCCGTCGGTGGGGGTCCCAGCAGCCACCCCTCTGCTCCCATTGCCATCCCTGCGGAGCAAGAAGTGCGCCAGGAGGAGCCAGGGGAGGCTGTGCCCGAGCCCTCCACTTCCAGCCGGGGCCGTGAACGCTCCCCTGGGAGGCCCCGGCGAGCCCCAAAGAGGAGGACCGACAGCTCCGAGGCCTCTCCAGCCAACAAGAGGCCAGCACCGCGTCGGTGACCCTGGAGGGTCCCTCGGGGGATGGCCAAACCAGGACTGGGCCATCAGCTGGGGCACGCGCCAGCCCTCAAGGGCTCCAGGCCCCCCAAATCCAATCATCCAAATAAAATAAGTGCATGAAAACTACAGAAAAAGTCTCAGTGTTACTAACAGTGCAGGTGGCGTTGCTGTCCTCACCCTGTTTTGTTTTTTTGCCGGGAGGGGTGGGACGTTAACGCTGATGGGTCCTTCTACACATGCCAGGCACTACTTCATTGTTCCACCCAAAGGCAAGTGATGCCCAGCTCCAGGCCTGCGGCATCTCTGCAGCTGCTCCCGGGGCAGATGTTTCCAGCCGGGGGCTCTCCAGGACCAGCCCATACCCCACCGCTCATCACCCCGGGCTCGCCCTCCTCCTCACCGCACCCTCTGCCCCCACGTCCCGGGGCTCTGCTCTCCTACCAGCCTGCACTGCTGGGTGCAGCGTCGCTACAGCGGCACCCAAATCCCTCCTCCTGCGCAGACTCACGACTCGGCGCTGCTCTCTGCATCAGCCTAGGGTCGTACCCTGCCAAGGCAGGAGCCCCGACAAGCTCAACAAGGGGACGCGCAAAGTCCTGCCCCTCGGAGGGACAACGCCAGGCACCAGCACATGCGGCGCGCTGCCCGGCTGGAAAGCAGCCAGGGAACGGTGACCGTGCTGCTGCCCTTGAGCATGGGCTTTCTTCCCGCTCTTCCAGATCTAGCCTTGGCACTGACATGCCTTCTCCTCCACCTGGAAAGAGCCCATCTTCGGCAGATGCTCGGCAGATGGATGCCAAGCAGCTGAGGACTCTGGGTTTGTCTAGTTTGGAGAAAAGGCGGTTGAGGGGCGACCTCTTTGCTCTCCACAACTTCCTGAGGAGAGGAAGTGGAGAGGGAGCTGCTGATCTCTTCTCCCTGGGATCCAGTAACAGGACACATGGGAATAGTTCAAAGCTGTGTCAGGGGAGATTCAGACTTGATATTAGGAAGCATTTCTCCAACAAGAGGGTGGTCAAACAGTGGAACGGGCTTCCTAGAGAGGTGGTCAATGCCCCATGCCTGTCAGTGCCTTAAAAAGAGGCATTTGGTCAATGCCCTTAATAACAGGCTTTAACTTCTGGTCAGCCGTGGAGTATTGTATGCTATTCTATTCTATTCTATTCTATTCTATTCTATTCTATTCTATTCCTTTACCCCTCTACTTGTTGTTGAATTGCAATCTGGGACTACTTTACTGGCATTAGGTAGGTGAAAAAATGGAGTTTTTTCAAGGCAATTTTGCAAAACTGAGTGAGATGAAATTTCAGGATTTCTATATGCAGGTCAAACTGCTGAGTGTGTCCCACTACAATAGACTGATTTCCCAACTTGAAGGAAAACATGGCAACGCAGGGGTAAGCATGCTTTCTGGCCTGCAAATTGAACTGTTAGAAAAAGTTGCGAAGGGGTGGGATTATGTGTATGTGTGTGCACACATATGTATAAAAACCAATTTTCTGTGATATATCAAATATTGTTTGTGTCCCACCTAAAGTAATCCTCTGCCTCTATTGTGTTACTATCAGATTGAAGAAACTGAGAAATGGGATGCTTATGACTGACCTTTTTGAGGAGCATGAGAGAGAATGCTGATGAGATACGCTTCCTGCAACTTTATTTTTACCTCAAATACTTCAGATTTTAGACTTAACAGAGCAGTACCAATTTAAAAGAGCAGATTTCCTTACTACATTTTCTTTCTCCTTTTTTTAAAACAATGCCTTCCACCACTCTTCACATTATTTAGTTTTGAATGGAAATGTTCCACTTTTATCAGTTTGCACCATCTGTTTCACCTTTTCTCAAGTACACTAAATTAGTTGCATCTATAGTTTGTTTGGCTCTTTCAAATTGAAATGGAGAACAAAATAATACAAAAGTAGGGAGAAAATTAACCATAAAGCCATAAAAATTTAAAGGAAGATGTATAGTGTGGTGTTACAACATTATCTCATTTTGTTAAATTACCTACTTTTCATTAGAATAGTGTTCCTTTATCTTTGTCCCTAACTACAACATTCACCCTTTCCTTGTATGCACTTAGAGGCTATTCAGCATCCTAAGGAACTGTAATTAAAGTCAATGTGGCATCAAATGCTGACAGGAAGTCTCAGGGACACGTAACTGTCCTTTTGTAGGACATACAATAAATACTTTGAAAGCCATTTAAGCTACTGAACGAAGGACAGAAGGGGAGGGGGAGAGGGAGGAAGTAAAATCAAAACAAACTAAAGATCACTGGTTATATCAGGGATGTCCAACAGCTGCAGTAGCTACTTGCCAAAAATCCAAGGGCCATTACTACTTTGAATATCAATTTACATGTATCCTTAAACAGATTAACAAATGTCTTATTTCACTTGCAACTTCTTTGATAGTTTAATGCAAATTGTTTGTCTGAGCTGCCCAGACCTAAGCACCTGCTGCTGATCTGGAATTTGCTGGAAGAGGGTATGTTGGGGTCACATATTTACAAAGTCAGAGCTGTACTTGGCTCTTCGCCGTACATTGCACATCTCAGAGTTGCACCTTACAGCTTGCCTGATACGATAGCCTGCTGGCTATCAAAAACCTAACCGCTGCTTTTCAGAGTAGTAGGGAGGGTCTCCCAGCACACAGGCTGTGGGTAAATTCTTCCCGACAGAAACAATCAACTTTCTTTAATATCCACCTACAAGTTAAATTTCTAAATTTTGGAAAGCAGAACTCTTAGGAAAGAAAGTATTTGTGTGTTTTGGTGTACTGCATGCTGTAGCTCCATATATAAATGCAAAGTGGTAAGCATTACATTCATTACAGTGCTTGATCTAACCCATTTAGAAGTATCTTAACAGTACTGCTAATCACAAGTGGGAAGGTACTTCCTCACAGTTAACCCTAAGTTAGCTTAACTGTAAGAGTAGACAGAAGTGTAACTAATCGCTTCTTCCTCCTAAGGTATTTGGAAACCTTGCCCAACAGCAGGCAAGTTCCATAGGGCTGCTTTCTTGTCTTTTTAACCAGGCTCTCTCAGTAAAGCAGTGAAAAGTAGGTGCATTACACCATAAGTCTCAGGGGCATTTGATTTATACAGTAGCACAAAGAAGGTAACATTTTTCAGTAGTCTATTTTTAATCACCTTTACTTGGTTTCCCTTTGATTTTGGGTGGTTTCTGAACAATATGAATTAGTGAGAATAAAGGATTGAAACAAACTATTGTCCTTTTTTCTATATTCCCTATCAGCTTCTTTCCTTTTTTATTCCCCTTCTTCGAAGGAAAGGAAAAAACTACCACTTCCAATAGTTTCTCCAGATAACAAGTTGCAGGAATACAGATACTTATGTCTACTCCAAGATGCTACGCATATTAGTTTAAATACAAATCTGGCTTTTAAAATTAGCCAATTCTGTAGGCACATATTGAATTTCTACTTCTAAAAAATGCATTAGATTGTTCATCTTTTATTTACTAGTGATTAGAAAAGATTTAAGTGGAAGATTAAAGCTGAAGAAATAAGTTAGTGTGGGAAGAAGCTGGGATCTGATGTGGTGCAAAGCAACCCAAACCAGTACTTCACTGCTCTTTAACTCTGCCTTGAATTACACATATTCTGGGCTTTTCATGAGAAAAAATAAATTTTTTGAAATACAGAAGTAAGATTAGGATAAAATTTTCACAATTTCCATTACAAGACAGAGGGTTAGCTTCTTCAGAATGTACTCTACAGCTCTGGACAGACCAGAGTATAGTTTTCAGTTATATATTATTTGTGACATGGTATACTTACAAGCCCTACCAGGCTGTATGCTACATAGCTAGTGTAAAAACAATCACTGCACCGAAAAATTACACTCTAAAATAGATAAGAGAGAAAAGAGTATGTAAAATGGCTCAGTGCAGCCTTGGTTTCAGTTCCTTCCTTCCTCTACAAATTTCCTGTCTTGGCCTGAGCAACTGTCAAAGGACATTTAAACCAATGGACCCAGAAGCAGGTCTGAGATGATTGTTGATCAAAATTCCCTGAAAGGAGCCCCAACCCCACATCAGGGTGAAATACACCCTCCCCCTCAACCTTGAAAGAAAAAAGGAAACTGACACACAGGGGCTAGGAGGGAATTGCAGCATGTTCCAGCCAGATCCTCAGATTGGATTGTCAGGGAGCCAGGAAATCTGCCAAGGCAAACACATGCTGTTTAATGTAGACCAGCCCGAGATAATCTGTGCCTTGGTTCCCCACTTGTAAAATAGGAATAACATTCCGTGCTTTATGGGGAGAGAATGTACCCTACACATTTTGAAATGATCTGATCCCATAATAGAGGAAGGCAAAAAATTCCCAAGATTGACCATCTCCATTTGATGTACAAAACATGGAGAAACAAAGGTTAAGCAACTTGCTGCAATCACACATGGAGACAGGAGCAGAGCCAGAAACTGAATCCAGACCTCTAAAATTACAGTCCAGTGTTTTAATCACAAAATCCTTCTTCTTCCTTGATTAAAACAGGAAACCAGAACACAAAGTATGCACTTATTCTGTAACTTCAACATGTTATGACAAATATCTTAGAAAAATATATATACTTAAATATGGTCATCTCAGCCAAGTGTATATTTTGATGAAACAAAAGGCATGCATGTCATTTTGGAGGAGGCCCATCGTTGAACACCTGGTCCTCATGGGCCTGAATAAACTCTGTAACTTCTGAGTTGCGAAAACCTTGTACTGGTTATAAAAGCATCTGTTTATGTGAATTTTAAGATAATCTTGTGTAATTTACAAGATTTAAAATGTTGTCAGTGGCTGAACTACACAGAGACTAAATATTATTTGCCATGCCACCCAAGGAAAGGAAGAAGATACAAGTGGTGCTACTGTCTGACTGTAAGGAAAGTATTCTTCCTTTTTAACGTGGTGTTGGGTACATTTGCTTTGCCAGACAGATCTGATTTACAGAATGATTTGCCCCCACAGCTACTGTCTTTTACCTGTAAGAACCCAGCCATGGGCAAGGAGGTGACCTCAGGGTGAAGTGCTCTGATGACCCACTCCTTCCCTTCTCTTTCCCAAGGTCCCATATTCCCTTTTCCACCTTATAATTACATGGAGATTTCTCACATGATGGAAACATACTTGCCCCCATCATAAAGCTGTATGAGTGCACATCACATCATGCACAAGGTCCCCTTTGGAGTCACAGAAGAGATGTGCTTTGGCTATGTGATAAAAGCCATGGGATATGCAGTTCCGTAGAGTATAAATTGCCCACCCCAGCGTCAGGGTTCCTCACCAGAGTTTTAACTCAGACATGTTACTAGTTTTAAAGACATTCTGTTTTCCATTGTTTGAAAGAACTGGTTTTTTCTCAACTACAATTGCTTCATCACTTTTCTTCAATGGACTGAAACTTAAAATTTTTACTGTGGTCCCAAACTACCTGAAGAAAATCACAGAATGATAGAATGGTTTGGGTGGAAAGGGACCTTAAAGGTCACCTAGTTCCAACTCCCCTGCCATGGGCAGGGACACTTTCCACTAGACCACGTTGCTCAAAGCCCCATCCAACCTGGCCTTGAACACTTCCAGGGATGGGGCATCCACAGCCTCTCTGGGCAACCTGTTCCAGTGCCTCACCACCCTCACAGTCAAGAACTTCTTCCTTACATCTAATCTAAATCTACCCTCTTTCAGTTTAATGCCATTACCCCTTGTCCTATCATGACACACCCTTGCAAAAAGTCCCTCTCTGGCTTTCTTGTAGGCCCCCTTTAGGTACTGGAAGGCTGCTCTAAGGTTTCCCTAGAGCCCCTCTCTTCTCCACGCTGAACAACCCCAACTCTCTCATCACCTTCGTGACCCTCCTCTCGACATGCTCCAACAGGTCCATGTCCTTCTTATGTTGGGGGCCCCAGAGCTGAACCCAGTACTCCAGGTGGGGTCTCACCAGAGCGGAGTAGAGGGGGAGAATCACCTCCCTCGACCTGCTGGTCACACTTCTTTTGATGCAGCCCAGGATACAGGTGGCTTTCTGGGCTGCAAACGCACAGTGCCGGGTCATGTTGAGCTTCTTGTCCACCAACACCCCCAAGTCCTTCTCCTCAGGGCCGCGCTCAATCCACTCATCACCCAGCCTGTATTTGTGCTTGGGATTGCCCCAACTCATGTGCAGGACCTCGCACTTGGCCTTGTTGAACTTCATGAAGTTCTCACGGGCCCACCTCTCAAGCCTGTCAAGGTCCCTCTGGACGACATCCCTTCCCTCCAGCGTGTCGACCACACCACACAGCTTGGTGTCCTTGGCAAACTTGCTGAGGGTGCACTCGATCCCACTGTCCATGTTGCCAACAAAGAAGTTAAACAGCGCCGGTCCCAATACTGACACCTGAGGAACACCACTCGTCACTGCTCTCCCCTTGGGCATCCAGCTGTTGACTGCAACTCTTTGAATGCAACCGTCCAGCCAATTCCTTATCCACCGAGTGGTACCTCAGTCTAATCCATGTCTCTCTAATTTAGAGACAAGGATGTCGTGCGGGGCAGTGTCAAATGCTTTGCACAAGTCCAGGCAGATGATGTCAGTTGCTCTTCCCTTATCCACCCATGCTGTAACCTGTTGTAAGGGGCCACTGAATTTGTCAGGCACAATTTGCCCTTAGTGAAGCCATGTTGGCTGTCACCAGTCACCTCCTTATTTTCCATGTGCCTTAGCATAGTTTCCAGGAGGATCTGCCCCGTGATCTTGCTGGGCACAGAGGTGAGACTGGCTGGCCTGTAGTTCCCCAGGTCTTCCTTTTTTCCCTTTCGAAAAATGGGGTTTATGTTTCCCCTTTTCCTGTCAGCGGGAACTTCCCCAGACTGCCACAACTTTTCAAATATGATGGATAGTGGCTTAGCCACTTCACCTGCCAGTTCCCTCGGGACCTGTGGATGCATCTCATCAGGTCCCATGGACTTGTGCAGCTTCAAGTTGTTTAGATGGTCTTGAACCTGATCTTCCCACTTCCTTCCGGAGGGGGCCCACATTTTCCCTAGTCTTCCTTTTATCACCGACATTCCTGTAGAAGTTTTTCTTGTTGCCCTTGATGTCCCTGGGCAGACTTAATTCTATCAGGGAATCTATCACAGGGAAAGCTTTAGCTTTCCTAATCTGATCCCTGGCTGTGAAGACAATTTCTCTGTAAGGCATGAAAGCATGCAAATTTATTCTGAATGATTAATACCTAAAAAATTCCTCCCCAAAGGAATGACTATTTGTACTTGATGATGGTGTTTCTTCCCACTTATTTCTCCTTCTAAGGGTCCAGCAGCATACAGGCATCAGTGACTGCAAACTCAGAACTGATCTTACTCAGAGTTCAATAAAACAGGGACTTCTCAAAGTTTCTTAGAAAGCCCCATTCCCCTGCACTGGGCTCTGGAAGGAGATGTTCACCTCCTGGCATCCTAAACAGACTGCAGAAAGGTAATGCGAGGAAAAGTGCAGCACTGGCAACAGAGCCAGTTCTGTTCACCTATATTTGGCAAGGGCTGAGTTTATAGCTACTTCTTTCTGCCTGTACTTGGCTGTGTCTTCCTCACTTCTGCTAAAGCCCCATCAGATTTTCCAGAAGCCCTTAGAGCTAACAAACTGTCAGATATCTTCCATCCCAAGTTCCCTTCAAGGTGTCACCTCTACAGTCACAGCCTTAATGAGAAATCTAGAGAGCTTCAAAACAGGAATTTGCCCAATGGGTAAAATTCAATCTAACCATTCAATTCAAGAGAAAAATACATTAGACTAGAGAACACATAGCCTTTTAGAATGATGTTATCTTGTAAAAGCAATACCTCTAGAAGGGAAGGCAACTGCTTCTTCCCTCCAAGAGATTAACATCCGTTGCTTACTTTTAAATCATGCTAAAAAAACATTCTCCGGTATTTGCTACCCATTTATTTTTTTTCCACACACTTGTACCTTTCTGAACGGACAGGATGTCTCTCTTTAGAAGGGCAAAAGCTAATAACATTAATGATAAAAAAGGTAATAGCATTATGCAGTGAGAAAAAGGGTTCAACCTGCTGGCTTGTCCTCTAGTAGTGGAGTCCTTTAGTAGCACAGTCCCTTGGACAGCAAGGGCTGGTGGTCAGAGACTAGTTTTCTGACTGTGTTTTGATTTTATTTCCTTTGTAAATTAATTTGTACTAGCTATTGATACTTTCAATAATTGTAATACTTTTGATAAATAAATAAATTTGGATAAACTGTATTGTTCCATTTCTACAGAAAAATCCCTAGAAATTTTTACAGATACAGACCTTCACAGAAAATAAAGACCTCTCCACCCTCTCAAAAAAATCCACACCAGTTTAAGACTATGTATTTGGCTGAAAATTTTTACTTTCAGATTTTTATGGAAACGTCTCAACTTCATTACCTCAAGGTCAGGGCTCTTTTGCACTGGCAAGTCTGACTGCATAATGCACATTTGATCTCTGGCAATCTGTAATTGTAGATAATTTGTAGAAATCCACAGCAGAACACATGGACTGCATAAAAATACCTTGCTAGATGGTATCTACATAGGTAATGTTTTTTATCCCTTAACAATTCATTAGGTATAGTTTTAAACCGAGTTACAATGGTTTTAGGTTTCAGTGCTTCCACTGAAGCGTGTCTTTTTGGAAGCATTAATGCCAGGAGAAACAGCTCTCAAGTGGCTCAACATGAGACTGTGCTGTGCAGCCAGCAAACAGAAAGACCCCTTTGTTCCATGTGGGCTCCTTCCAAGCAGTTAGGTATTTCTTTCACCTTTTTCCCCCTTTTCTCTTTTCTGGCTTACAAATCGAACTGCACAATTTTATACAAAATATTCAGTAAAAAAATCATAACCCATTTCTGAAAGTAAAAAACAATACTGTCAAATTACAGCATTTTATTTGAAGGACTAGGCAGAAGGCATGGAGCAGAGGAACATGGGAACAATTGTAAGGCATAAGAAGATGAAAAAAAGAAAGACAGTATCAAAAGGAAGGATAGGAACTTTGGAAAGGTGGGCAAAACCTGGTTAAGAAGGAAAGACAAAAAAAATTGAAACAGGAGCAGGCATGCAATGACGCAAAGATCTGTAATCCCTGAAAGCTCCTGGACCTCATATGATAAGTCCTGCACGACTTCTCACTAGACCTTTGACCTGCGCTTGTTTTTCTCAAGTTTCAGCTTTCTCTTCAATCTAGTGGTTATTAAAAAAAAAAAAAAAAAAAAATCTACCAGCAGTGTACTCTTCAGATTTAATGGCAGGTCCACAACAATGATGGCACACTATTGCTTCCAGGTCCACCACTGCTACTATTGGTACAAGACTGATTTAAAGGCGTCATAATCCAAATGACAGGATTTTTTTTGTTTTTCCTGTTCTTTCTTTCTTTATTTTAACTTAGAGTTCAAATCCAGCAAAAATAGATTAGTTAAGCATTCAAAACCTAGGCAAAACCAGAATGAAAGATGGCTTGGCAACCTTAATTCAATTCCACTTTTGGGGGGCATGTAATTAAGAAATATGTGTCACATAGTAATTTTTTTTCACTTTATAAATTGGAATTTTTTTAGTTATGTTGATATTTGTAAATATTAATAAGTTAATGCTCAGTATAGGAGAACAGTTTGGGAAATACTAGGGAAACCAAAAGAAATTGGATTAATTATTTGCTCAATAACAAAAAGTGAATCAATGTAAAACTTGGTTCCCAGCTTTTCACCTTGTGCTCAGAGCTTGCTGCTGTTCAGTTGCCTTTGAGAACTGTTCTTTGAACTTCAGTTCAGTGGTTCACTATGCATATTTCACTTTGCTGCCTCTTGTACCAGTCTCTGCCTTCTGATCTCATACAAGATCAGACAGCTTCCTGGTATCTCACTATTTTTCTCCTTTGTAGAACTGGTGCATAACAGTTTTCTAAAGTGCTGTAAGGTCTGAAGTAGGATTTCAGTGGTTACAAAAATTATTACATTTTTTCATACTCTGTCATGAACAGCTGTTTTTAATCTTCAAAAGTTAGCAATCAATTTTAAGAAAAATATGAAAACTTGTTAAATCCCTATAATGTTGAAATCCTTTAAATACATTTATACCTTCTGTCCATATAAAATAGAAGAATGTGCACCATGTGGTATTATTTTTATATATGTAAGATGACTGACTGAGGTACATGCAAGATGGATGGATTAGTGGTCAGTCTGCTGCAGTTATTTCAACTGTTTTCACTCAAGCCATTGGGAGTTCAGAGATCACAACCACTGATCAATAATGTACTTCTTAAAAGCATCTATGCGTCTTTACAAATTTGCTTTTACTCTTATTTTTAATTAGTCCATCACCAAACTAATTTTATGCCATTAACATATAAAAAGGTCTCAGACTGCATTCCTCACTCCATTAATTGATCAATTGCAGAATCTATTTCAAGAAATTACACAATACGCAGTATTTAAATTAAAATACATAAAGCAACGATGATGAAACAGAACTGATCTATTTTCATCCTTATGATTGGATCAGCAAGTGAGCCCAGGCAGCTAACAAAAAAATCACCAAATCACCACCGAAGTCAAAGTGACACTAACAAACAGAGGTTTTACCTAGCTACTCAAAGACAGGATTCTAGTCTTGTTTTATCTGACTTTTCAAGTTATACTAATATAAAAACAACAGCAGCCTAAGCATTTTACCCATTCATTTTTAACCACTCTTCCAGCCCATACTTGCCCTGTAAACATATACTGTTCAAACATCATGACTTTGTGGTATTTTGCTTGTCCAAAATATGAAATAAGCAAGCAGAAGTTGCTCAAGAAAATGCTATCAAACCAAAACCCACTGTAATACAATGCTATCCTGTCCGAAAAAGCTTCATCCATTCTGTGAGTTTTCAATCAAATTAGGTATTTTTAGCAAGCACGCTGTGGTTGCAGGCAAAGTTTACTGAGTTTATGAACTAAATTCTTAGAGAATAAAATTGGTCAGAGTACATTAAGTAATTTTCCAAAAAGTACTTACTGAAGATTGTGATTTGGGCTGTTTGTTGGACCTGTAAGCATAAAACAAACAAACATTGCTGGCAAGTTTGGCTCAAGGACAACAGCATAAAAAAAGTCAATAGCAATCTAAAGGAAACTGTGTCTTTAAGGGAGGTTTGTCTCAAGATTCAAACAAAACCTTCTGCGTTCCTGCACGTAATTATATATTGCTATTTTCAAAGCCACTAATAAAAATCACATGAATCTTCTGTCTGCTCAGGCAGCAATTTGAGTGGACTTAATTTTTGTTAGAAAATATCTCCCACCATAAAAACACAGGCTGTTAAAAAGATAATGTGTTATCTTGACACATCACTTACCTCTTAATAAGCCCCACCTGAGCCTTACTATCAGAGTTTATGGTATGACAAGGGCATGCTCTTAACCTTTGTCACAGCAGGAACAAGGTCCAATACCCAGCACTTAATGAATCACTACAAACTAAACTGTGGAGTTAAGCTATTTTCATTACAAAATTAGAAGAAATTTTAGGAAAATGTCTCTAGAATTTTCTTCCCCATTGCTTTAGAAGCGAACTAAATAAAAGCTTGCCTTCCAGGCTGGATGGTTAAGTCTCCAAAATGCAATATAAGTACTTCTTGAAAGGTGTGGTGTACTTTCAGCTGTCAAAGGGCAGAATTTGAGGCCAGGCTTCACATAGCAGTACAGATGTGGTATTTTACAAGGATGGGCCCAGCACTATGAACATCACATACAAAACTGCTTCTCATTCTTCTCTTCAGTTTTTTTTACTGACAGAGTTCAGCAGTAGAGTGAAAGCTCCAGGCAATGAAATGTTACCTTTTTGTACTTTACACTGGCACTTCTTTAAAATTTTTTCTTCACTACATATTTACAGACCTTTCCATCTGTATTTACTTTCTTTTATTACCAGTAAATGGGTATCAAGTTCAACCAAAAAGTTTTGTGCTGGGGGAGAGGCCCCAGGCAAGGGCTTTATTTATTTCCTTTCATGTTGAGAATTCTTCTCAAAACATCAAATTCATTTCTCATTAGGCTATTGTGGAAACTAACACCTAGTCTATAAAGCAGTCTGAGTAATTACAAAAGCCAGGAACTCACCGAGCCTTACAAACAACACTCCTGTTGCAGTTATTGTCTTCATCCCGTTCGAAGCCACGCACTGGTAGTATCCCGTGTCCGTGGTATCCAGATCCTGGATTCTCAGACGTGAACCATAATCTGTTTTTCTGATGATGATCCGTCTTGGCTCCTGAACCACTGGAGCATCATTTTTTAGCCATCTGACATTCGGAGATGGATTTCCTGCTACCTTGCAGTGGAGGATTGCTGTTTGCCCCTGGACTACAGTGATATTGTTTACTGGTTCCAAGAAGGTCAGGAAGTAACCTAAGAGGGTAAAAGGTCAGAAAAGATCAAATTTCACTTGGGTTGTGATAAAAGACTGCCCAAAGGCACATTTTTAAGAGAGGATCTTGGAAACGGTTTCAGTTTTCTTTCAAGGATATACTTAAAAAAAATGCAATTCACTGTCCTAGGGACACTATAGCATCACGCTCTAATTTGTCTTTCATGATTGACTTCAGGTTTGTCTGCAAGTAGGTGTGCACATCAGAAAGCCAAGCGTGAATTAATACCATTACATCCTAACTCCCTTTGTGGACACCTATTCTGAAGGAATAATGACTTTTTCTGCATCTTTTGGGAAATGGTTAGTGCTATAACGGAGGAATACACCCTTATTCCATAAAAGAATAATCCCAGTTGCAACCGTACTAGAATATCATTCTAATTTTACCACTTAATCTTCTTACATGGTCATATATTTGTCTTAAAAATAACTAAAACTGGAAAAGTTACTTTTAGATATTAATTGACTTGCTAGATACTCACCTGACAAGAAAATCTTAAGATGAGTCTGATTTGGATATATTTATCTTACAATTGAATTTTAAAGATGGTAAGTCTCACATTCAATTTAAAGAAAGGATATCTCAATTGCAGAAGTAACCTGTGATACAGAGGGCACTCCTAAATTGTTTATAGGCTGCCATTTTTTACATCAAGTCCTAAAATAGTGCTAAATTGGACAAAGAAAGGTCTGTATGGATATTGAATAATCAGGTTTCATGGGTTTAATTTTATAAATGGAAACTAAAAGCACTATTTTGTGGTTTGTTGAAAGCAAAGGGCTTGTCAAAAAGTACATATGCTGTATTGGTGATCTCAAGTGATAAAAAAAAGAAATAATTGATGGAAGAACACTGCAAAAACTTGACAATCAAACCTTCTGTAGGTTATTATTTTTAAATGTAATTTGGCGTTAGGAGTCCTGCAACTGACACACATTGCATGTTGAAAGCTTGAAAGCATGTAATTCCACTGAAATAATAATGTGATTGTCAAAAGAAGTAAGAAAAGTATGTAGCTGTCACACTCCTGTTTGTTTTGATGAATTTATACCATCTAGACATAAAGCATCAGGAATACTTCATAATACATTACATTTTTCTGTCAGCAGGATCCAAATATCAAATAACTTTGATGGATGTCCACATGTGCCATTTCTTATCAGTTAGATTCTTTTGCAGTTGTTTAATTAGGAAATAGTGTGTTACTGTGCAGGAATCTAACACCAGTAATGCAATGGTCAACATTTGCAGTCTAATTGCTGAAATACCTTAAGAAAATTGATGCTCTGCTTTGATTTATGTTTGACATGACCATGAAAATCAGTTCCTCTGTAATGGCTAGATATGGCACTGGAAAGGGGAGCAGTAGAAACATCAGAATATAATGAATTTGCAAAGCCAGATTTTGCTGAAAAACTGGGTTTTCCGGAGTATTACATTGTTCCTTACCACTGGCCGTTCAAAAGAAATCCTGCTTTAACAAATAATATGAAAATACAATATAGGCAAGTGTGAATTTAGTATATCGCTAAATAGAAAATGGGGTAAAGCCAAACATATATAATCTCCACATGACATTGCAAACCTACAGGAAAATTATTTTGTCATCCTTTTCCTGTATGTAATTTTACATTAGTTTGCTCTATTGTTGGCCTACAAATCTTTAGTACACTTTGAAACATTCTGACAGAACACAAAAAATAATTCTTTTCAAATACCTGATTAAAAAATGGGAGAAAAACTACATGAATGCTTTCTGCAATGTCATGCCACAACAATATCATTTGTTGTGGTTTCCAGCTACATTTCATGGCTGCAGAATTAGAATTGCTAGGATGATATTCTGGCAGGGAACAGAAAAACAGCAAATTACCTTGTTGATATAGGGAATAGAAGCAATTGATTAAAACTATTACTTAAGCCAACATTTTACACATGTAAACATTTCCAGCAGCAAGGAAAAAAGCATGATCAATCTTCCCACAAGTTATAAAAGGAATATCCATGGCTATTTCACTCTTAGCTCATTATTTAGGGAGTACCACAACTTATTTTGCCACTTTTTCATAATCTGTATGTAGTTTATTCTCATTAACACCCTCAAGGTAGAGTATACATTCAGGAAGAGAAGAAGGAAGTTTGCATTTATTTTAAATATGTTCAAAAAAGAGTTTTCATACTCAGTCATACCACTCGAGTCAGAATAATCAATTTATGAAAAGAGGTGGAAAAGTGGAAAAGCTGAAAAATTCTTCTAATTCTAGCAAAACAGCTGGGGCATTGAAGAAGTGCAAGGACATCTGGTCATGGTAACAGTGTTGAGCTGTTGGGTGGAAGTGGAGTGGAACCACAATGTAGGGCCATGAAAGCACCAACTCAAGGAACAGTTCTGGCAAGACACAGATTGGATGCGTGGTCTCCAAGACGGGTAGGAAATTGGCTCACAGGCCACACTCACAAGGTGGTGATCAATGGCTTTAATTCACACTGGCAGCCTGCCACAAGTGGGGTCCTCCAGGGATCGATAGTGGGCCCCACACTGTTCCAACATCTTCACAAATGTCTTGGAAGATGAGATTGAAAGCACTCTCACCAAGTTTGCTAATGAGACTAAACTGGGTGATGATGTGGGCAGAAGGGACAGTCATCTTAAAGAGAGACGTGGACAGGCTGAAAGAGGGGGCAAGCAAGAACTCCATGGAGTTTAACATGGACACATACAAAGGCCTGCACTCTTGATCAGAATAACCAAAGAGACCAGTACAGGCTAGGATCTGTGTGGCTGGGGGGCAGCCTTGCTGAAAGGGAGCTAGAGGTCCTGGTGGACAACAAGCTCAACATGAGTCAGCAGAGCACTGCTGCAGCAAGGAAGGTGAATCAGATCCTGGGCTGCATCCACAGGGGCATTACTAGCAGAGAGAGAGACGTGATCATCCCAATCTACTCAGTGCTTGTAAGGCCACATCTGGAGTATTGTGTCCAGTTCTGGTCCCAAAAATTCAAAAATAAACCAGAAAGACAAGAGTGTCCAAAGGAGGGCCACAAAGACAACCAAAAGGCTGGAGAAACCTGCTGTATGAGGAAAGACTTGAAAGAGTTAGGTCTCTTCTCCCTGGAGAAGAGAAGGCTCAGGGGGGACCTCATCACAGTTTTCCGGTACTTAAAAGGCATCCAAGAAGAAGACGGAGACTCTCTTCACAAGGAGCCACATGGAGTAGACAAGGGGTAACAGGTACAACTTGCATCAGGAGAGGTTTCATCTCAATAAAAGAGAGAAATCTTTTGCAGTAAGAACAGTCTTCACTGGAAAACGACTTCCCCAGAGATGTGGCAGAGTCCTCATCCCTGGAGGCTTTCAAGGTGTGATTAGACGGGGTGCTAGATGATCTTGTCAAGGCTCCCTTTACCAAAAAAGGTTGGACCAGATGATCTTTTGAGGTCCCTCCCAACCTGGGCTGTTCTAAGGGTCTATGATTCAGCAATCACGGGGGCAGCCTGAATGTGCTCACACAAAGTAGGCAAAATAGATGGTTTAAGGTCTTTTTTGAGAAGAAGTTGGGCCACTTCAAGCATGGAGCCAGCACAGAGGTACAATCATCTGGCTCAGAGATGCTCCTAACTCCTAAGCAGTGAAAGAGGTGGAAAAGATGCTTTCTGTAAAGGTGGGGCCAATTCAAGTGCTCTAAGTTGACAGCCAGAGAGTATGGTTCTTCTACCTCTTCAACATACTTTTTGTCCTTCCCACAGAAGTATATGAAAGGTCTACATTGTCCTTGTGCCATTGGTCAGCTTATAGCTTTCTCAAACTCTTACCACTATTTCACTTTTCTGGAGCTGGGTTGAGTCTTCACTTGGGGTTGGATATTCACTTCACATGGATATTACATTCAAACAAATTTGGATGAAAGCAGATACTAAATTCACTTATTAGGACCAACAAATGTAATGAACTCAAAATTAAATCCACGTTAGACCTTTCTCTTTTACCAATTAAACCAGAGTTACTGTTGGAAGTAATCTGGTCCATAGCTTTTAAGCAATCCAAAATATTTCATATGAATTTATGAATCAGATCCTATTAATAACTAGAAAAAAACTATTACCACCAAAAGCAATGCCAAAGATTTATGGATGAATTCAGACCCAGTGTGATTAGATACACTTCCCCTGAAGTCAGTGTAACTGAATCCATTTCCTGCAGGTCAGAATTTGGCTTTAGTTCATTATTTCTCCTGCCAATTTTACAGGCATTTTCTGCAGTGTTTTACATTACCCTCTTATTACAAATCAAGTAATAAATCCTTTAGCCTACTGAACTTTGAAGCACTTGTGTTTTCTTCAAGGTTCTGCAGAGCAGTTTAGGAGCAGTAGGGCAACTCACTGCCTATCCACTGCCTCTGTCTGTATCCTGAAGTACGCACTCTCTGTTAGTTTCATTTCCTCTTTGAGAAATGATGCTGAAGGCTGGTGTTTATACACTTAACTGAATCTGAAGTAATATATGACAGAGCAGGCAGTCATTTGTTGTACTGCTCTGTTTTTTGGTATCCACTTTAGATAACCCATAATTGCAAATCTTTCAAACAAAGTGGAGAATTTAACCAACCATGTTCTTAAGAATGTTTTCCTTATTTGATTTCTGTGGTGATAATCAGCAGTTACTTTTTGTGATGCATGTCACACCACAAACACTGTGTAGATGCCAGTTTGATGCAGTGGTTTGGGGAAAAAACAAACTGTTTCCCAGGATAAATTGGGACCTCAACAATGTGCAAAGCAATTTTTTTTTTCCAATATAGTTCTCTTTCTCTCTTAATAAATATTCCTTTGGACAGGTATGGAGAAAAATGAAATGTGAGGGCACTAGAACTTGTATTTAACTTGTGTCTTATATTTTGTGTTATGCATCAGTCATCTAGAATTTTTTAAAACTTGAACAGATTTATTAATCTGTTTTAATACTGACATACCTTTGAAACAAAGAACAAAAAGTCTCTATAAAATATTTTGGGCTTGCTATGTATAAACAGCATTACTAAATCTGTAAATGTCATATTATAAACAATTATATTTCATTTGGGATATGGATATCAAATAGGATTTTTTAAAAATCTGAGTATAATGGACAGCAATTTTCTGTGCTACACAGATACTATTGTTATATACTATTTTCGATACTCTGGCTTTGTTGCAAGGGTCATTGAAATGAAGGGAAATGCTTCCTTTGCCTTCAGTGGTCTTTGGCTTGGCTTGAAGTACTCCAAAAGGAAAAGCTATCTGATGGCTATTTCTGCATTTGCTGTAGGCAAAGATGCTCTAAATTAAATTTCTTTTTTATTATGGTTTCTAACATAGTATACAACCAATATTAATATTTATTTTGCTTGAACAGAGTAAAAACTGTTCTGTCAAGAAGCTATGAGGGGATAATTCAAGTTAAACTATATATTGTGTTATACTATCATACTCTATGTACCCTATGAATAAAGTAGCTTAGGGAAATGACTGACCTGAATTCTGGCAAAACTCCTCCATATTTTGAAATGCCTTTGTTATGTTGCCAGTACTTCATATTTTTAAATGGAATAAATTTGATATATCAAACAGAATCCCACGGCAACTCAAAATTAAGATGACAGGTCTATTTTGCGAGTTTTGGCAAGAATATAAAACTAAACTTTTCCTGCATGTGTCAAATCATTGTCAAGATATGCACAAGAATAGATACTAAGCTAAAAATATAAAGGGTGCAACTATCACTGAGACCTCACATGCATATTATTTTTCTTAGTTTTATTTATATTATTCTGGCACTTAGACATCCAAGTTATTGGCTCAAACTGTATGTGCTATTCTTGGCATAAACACAATAGAAAATGATTGCTCTGCTTCTGTTATTTAAGATCTTAGCTGTGATTTTGAAGTTCATTCTAAAAAAAAAAAAAAATTAAACATCTTTAGTTACTTTAGATCAAGTTAATTCTGGCTTACCTGTTTTCAATTCAAGTTTTGGTTTCTATTCATTTTTTATTGTTGTTGCTCCTTTTTCCTTATATGATTTTTAAAATATTTATGCATTCATAGTTTTCAGACCAGCTTTGTGATGGCCTCCATGAATAGCAATTACTACAAATTTGCAACTCTTTAATCTCAGAACGTCTAAATCATTTATGAATATTGAAGTTTCCTGAGATGGGAAGATAACATCAACCTTATTTCCCAAATACAGAAACTAAGGCAAGGAGAGTTTAAGTGGCTTCCCAAATTCACACATGAATTAAGTGGTAATATGTATGACACTATACTGAGTTTCACATCTTTCTGTGTTCCTGAGATAATGAGGATACGAGATAAGGAGACAAACATCCATTTTTGTGGAACATTTGGTTCCCTTTTCTTTCTGCATTGCATAATGGAAACAAACACTGAATGTCCAATTTCTGAGAAAAAGAAAGGAAAATTTGGGTCATAAATTGCTAGATACCTAAGATAAAACAATCTCTCCAGAACAAGTAATAATAATTGCAAATATATTTTATCACTTTTTAGAGTACATATTTCTTGGTAAGACATACATAAGTATTTAAATAACTTTAGATTCAGCAGTCAAAAAAGCCCATAAACCCATCTGTTTGGTATTGCAGAACACATCACAACTCATAGCAATGTTGTCTTTAGGCACTCAAAATTTAAAATCAGCTGTTTAAAAAAATAGCAAATACTTTTTGTCTGCATAACTGCATACAATTTAGAACATCTTCAGATTCATGGCATAAAACTTTCCGATGTTCAAAACCACTAGAAATATGTATGTTATGATTTGTTTAAAAAGCAACGTGGGATTCTTTTTCCCTCAGCCCCTTGCTTTTTCTTTTTTTCTCCCTCCCCACCCTTTTTCATTTTTGTCTTCAAATAACTCTTTGTTCATTTTGTTAGATATAAATACAAGAACATAGTCTCTCTCACCACAACTCTTTCAAATGACAAGCTTCTGCAATGGCATTTTAAGACTATATCTTAATCTTATATCCAATCAAAAGATGTTTTGGGGAAAACACTTTGAGTAATTAATCTAATGATACTTCCAATAGAAGCAAATTCATAATTTTCTATAGTAAGACATAATTTTTCACCTAGGAAGCATACTTTAGCTTATGGAATGGCTGATTATTAACAAAGAATGACTTGAGGAAGACAACAGTGTTCCCAAATTTACTGTGTTATGAATATAGTAATAAGTATAAAGTGTTCATAGAATTGACAGGTAATCTATAAATAATATCAAAGAGCTGCAGAGTGTTCTGGGCTTATAAAAGAACTGAACACTATCGTAAGAGAAAACAAACATGAAAGTTGCTGAAATTCAAAGCCTTTCTTTCTAGAGGTGTGTATAGCAACACTGCTGTAAATACAAGAATTTAGGTGATGTGGATCACACCATCACACCTTAGTGAGTGGTGGGAGTCCAATAAAGTGACTCTTTCCACAAGTAAATTAGGACTGGAAATATACCAAGAAACACCATCCTAATAAGGAGGGGAGATAGAAGTCTAAGACTCATGATTTCTTGCACAGATCATTTTCCTAAATACAAAGCAGTCTTCCCAATTTTTCACCCTTCTGCTTTATTTAACTGCAGTATGAAGATGAGCAACTCTCAACATATTAGACACAGGTTAGGAAATGGAAGGGGTGTTGGCAGCTCTCCCAAAATACACATGAGCAGTTAAGGAAACTACCCTGTTATATACTGCCACATAGTATTTCCAGATGAACTGATACCTTTACAGCCTAATTTAATCCCATTATTTGCACCCCATCTTCCATACTATTTGTGATCTCAATGCAAAAAAATGCACCCAGAAGCATGTAAAATAAAGCGATTTGGATCACATACACTTGAAATGGACTTCAGAACAGATTATAGCCAATTCAGGAATGATGGCGAATTAGCACTGAAATACTGCCACAATGTGCACATTGTCCCCAACACCGAAATCAGCACGCTTAAGCTCGCTTATTAACAGAAGGAAACCTATTTTTGAGCAGTGTTTTCTCATACTTGAAGGACTGAAGATCTTACCTAGCCCAGGAAACTAATTCTATGGGGTGGAATGGTTTTATTTTCCTGTTTTCTGAACTCCCAGATGAGACTGTGGAGAGGCAGGTACCACCTGTCCTACGCTACTGCCCATTTAGAAGCAGATCTTTGGGGGACATAACAGTGCAGTTAGGATGTGGACTGTTCTTTGGGTCACCAGTCATATAGATAAAAAGCTACCACTTTTAGAATACATATGAATGATTCCTGACAGGTTACCTTATGTCAAGTCAAAGCAACCAGGACAGTCCAGTCATAACTTGGATTTATCATATAGGTACCTCTTGAACCAGAATAAGTTCCCAGACAGACTTGTGCAGAAACCACAGTTAAGTCAGAGGCTTGAGGCATCATGTTTCCTGGAGCAACCCAACTCACTCAGTGTTTCAGCTATTGCAGGTTGCCCTCACTCATGCATTTTTTTAACTGTTAAAGTGTATTGCTCTAACATTCCCACCACAAGACATTATTTATTATGTAAGATTTTACTGGCAGCTCACTTAGGCATGAAGAGTTTGTATTTTACCCTTTAACACCTTCCCCAGTCTTAAAAGCACAAAATTACAAGCAGGGAGGCCCTCCGTGATGATACACCAGCAGTGATCATCACCACAGAAAAACTTGGTTTTGGCTTGTGCCACAACTGCATTTATTTGTGATTAACAGATATGTTCTTTTTCTACTCTGGGCTTCAGAAATAAAAGCTCCTTGTTGGCCTTGTCTTGGCTGACCCTCTGCTGCAGTGAGAAAGAGAGAGAGGGAACTTTGCTCCTTCCTCACCATGACCTCCTTCCCCAGCATCACTGGCAGGAAAAGCTGGCCAAGTGCAGGAAGGTGGGCAGAGAGCAGCACAAAACTAAGCAGGCAGCGAGCCTGGGTATTTCCAGAGAGGAGCATGGAGCTGACATTGTTCTGCCTCTTGGGCAGGGGAAAGAGACTTTTTAGGAACCAGAGAGTGTTTGTTGCAAAACAGAAAGACACCGAGAGGCGCTCGCCTGAAATTGAGATGGGGGAAAGGATCACCTTTTGTCCTAGTTTCAGCTGGGATAGAGTTAACTGTCTTCCTAGTAGCTGGTACGGTGCTATGTTTTGAGTTCAGTATGTGAAGAATGTTGATAACACTGATGTTTTCAGTTGTTGCTAAGTAGTGTTTATACTAAGTCAAGGATTTTTCAGCTTCTGATGCCCAGCCAGCAAGAAAGCTGGAGGGGCACAAGAAGTTGGCACAGGACACAGCCAGGGCAGCTGACCCAAACTGGCCAACAGGGTATTCCATACCATGGGATGTCACATCTAGTATATAAACTGGGAAGTGGGGGTGGGGAATCGCAGCTCAGGGACTAGCTGGCCGTTGGTCGGCAGGTTGTGAGCAATTGCACTGCGCATCATTTGTACATTCCAATCCTTTCATTATTGCTGTTGTCATTTTATTAGTGTTATCATTATCATTATTAGTTTCTTCTTTTCTGTTCTATTAAACCGTTCTTATCTCAACCCGCAGGTTTTGCTTCTTTTTCCCGATTTTCTCCCCCATCTTACTGGGGGGGGGGGCAGGGAGTGAGTGAGCGGCTGCGTGGTGCTTAGTTGCTGGCTGGGGTTAAACCACGACACCTTTGCAAAGACCCACTGGACTGGGAGGAGATTTGTGTTCAAAACTTTTTTTTTTTTTTTTATTCCAAAGCAGACCTAAGTTCTTCTACAGGAAATGCTCACTGCTCTGCTCTGGTTTTCAGTGAAAGATTGCTCAGAGGCAGTGCTCTTCTGGTGGTTCAGGTGCTGCTCACTTAAAGGAAACAGGGGAAGATAAATTCTCCTCGAAGCCCTGGAAGAGTCATGGTCCTATCCTGTCAACTATCAGAAGGCTAGCTTCACTTGTAGGAAGAGACTTGCAACTTTTCTAAAGTGCACGTTCTTAATAATACCTTGCTTAACCTAGTTACATCTTTGGAGACAGAACCATTTTTCAGGACTACTGGAAGATTTAGAGGAGATGGTGACCACTACACTTAGTTCTTCTAAAGTGTCTTTAACTTTGGGCATTATTAAAGCCTATTTACTATTATTTTCTGGCCTGCTTTGCGTCTATTCTACAATCTGAAAAAATAGAGGTCATAAACAAATCAGAATAACTAAACATTTCTCAAGGAAGGAAAGGAGGTCGATGTGATGGAAAAAGCTGAAGGACTCTTTCTAATGGTCTCAATAGTATGCACAAACTGTGAAGCAGAACTGTCCAATGATTTTTTGAAACAAAAACTGATACCTTACTATGATACAGAAACACATGGGTTAACATTCCAACCAAAGAAACAAAAAATTTCAACCAAGGGATTTTTGCTTATTTGGAGAATTTTGTAGCCACAAAAATAAAAGGGGAGCAAAATGAGGCCATTTCCAGACCAGGCATGCTGGAAACTAACAACTGATTCTATACCAATGAGTCATACAAGAACAAGAGCCTCTTTTTTTCTGAAGGAAATACAAAATCCTTATGATGTAGAAATGTTTGAGATGTGATTAATTACTTCCTCAGACAGGTATTGCCTGTGGCCCTGCAAAAAAAGGAAATAACTGTAGCTCCTTTCTCAGCAAGAATTTAACCAAGTAATGTCACATGAAAAAACACTTTCTTTTATGTCTGCACCCTTAAAAGCTCAGACATAACAGAAGAGTAAAGTGGGACCAACTTGCCAAGCAAACAAGCCCATCAGATGCAAAGATTAAACATGGACCTTTTCCCATCAAAAGTAGTGGGTTTGTGAGTGTGGAGTGAATAAAACAACGGTAGTATACAGTGCTGCTGACAGGAATGACTGTTACTGAAATTTATTCCCATAATGGAGGACAAAGTTTAAACCTCTAAAATAACTTGGGAGCTTCAGGAAGTGGAAAAGGGTTGACAAGAGGAGTACATCAAGTCTTCCTCCCAAATGGGAGGGGGACAGTCCCACACTGATGATCAGTAGGAACGTGGTTAGAGATATGCAAACATAAACATGTCTTTTTTTATCCACTAAAGGATAGAAATTAATGGGAGATTATGAAAAAAAGCTTCTAGTAAACATAGTCAACATAAGAAACCTAACTAACATCCAGGTGAAGCACAGTAAGGATTACATAACATTGGACATCTATGAGAACAGAGACTTTATGCCAAGGTACCCTCAAAATGTATGTTCCTCTGAAAAAGAAGCTCCAAGAAGAACATCTGACCAGCACCTCAGAGCTTCGTAGGTTTCAACATGAGCTCGTCTTGCTGAGAATGCTAAGGCAGAAATCAGGCTTAGCTCTTCATGCTAACAAGATTATCTGACATTTTTTCTAAGCATAAGGGTTGACTTTACTACAGCAGTGCATTCATACAAAGAAAAAAATCAATGCTACAAGTAAGAAAACATGTTTCTTCAGATAGAACATTGAAAATGTCCTGCTTTAGGAAGTTTCACCAAATTGTAATTGAATCACAATTTTCAGTAAATATGTGCATTTTCAGATGCAAGAATAGTATTTGGATCTATAGTTTAAGTGATAAAGTATCATAAAAATTTATGCTAACTAACAAGTTACTAGAAATTCTGCCATTACAGTCTATTTAAAAAAAAAATAATCACTAATGCCCAGAGCTATTTAAAAAGTAAGTATTCTTGTGTTGCCATGGGCTAGATTTAATTATCTCAAACCAAAGATATTTAGAGATACCAATACCTAAGATTTACCTATAGATGCCAAGTGTGGCACTATGCAAAATTAAATCATTTTCATGGCACCAACGTGACAGAAAATATGCTAGGAAGGTAATAATAGCCCTCTGTGTCTGGGTCAAACATCTAATCCCTCAGTGTGGGTGGACTGAACATGCTTAAAAATTAATTTTTATAGACTCCTGTAACCTTGCTATCCCTGCTTAGAATCAGAAGTATTAAGTCACACAAGGCTGCCTTTCTTACAGACTCGTATTCACAGGTAAATCAAGTGAACATTAATAACAGGATTTTGCTGGTCCTTTCTAAAGTATGCTTATATTTGGGCAGGGGGAAGAAAAAGTAACTACAATTAATTTTACCTTTAGGTGTTGGAATTGGTCTCTCAAGTCCATCTGCATGACCTAAGGGGTCATTTGAATCTGGAACTTCCATTTCACCTAGGAAGAAAAAAAGATTTTGTTGAATTGAGGTTCTGAGTTAATCTTTCTCTTAAATAGCATTATGACACTGAGTTCAGCAAACGCATTCAGACCAGATCCTGGTTCCAGAGTAGCACACAGGAAACACCTACTAACAAGGTCAGGATTTACCCATCACAGTTTAGAAAACTTGAAAATAATTTATGTTCTGGATTTACCTTGTGTTTGGCAAACATGGGCAGCATTAAAAAATACTTTCCAGTTCTTACCAGAATAAAATCCACATAGTTTACAAAGAACGCAAACATTTCCTGAAAGCAGTGTTGGTTCAGCAAATTAGCAGTACCTGAGCTTTACTGACAATCTCAGTTACAAAACAGCATAAATCTGCTTTTGAAGTTACATTACAGTAATTCAGATTCTATTTTCAGAGGTCAGACTCATCGTCTCTGCTGACTTTCTTATCCTATTCTCAGCCAGGTCCCTAAAAGATATCTCCCAGAAGTGAAAATGTAATAACCATTAGCCAAGTATTCCAAAGGGTGATGAAATGGACAGACATCTTTCTGTGTGCCCTCCTCACTTGTGTCTAATATATATCAGAATAAGCTAGAAACAACATTTAGCCAGCAGTTGCTGCAGACAGCAGACAATACTTCCACGTTCCTTTGGTTTTGCATGTCTTACAAAACCCTGACCATTATAAATGGGGGTTCATCTGTCTGCTCTCCCTTTTGAAAACACGATGCTGAGAGGAACAGAGTTGAACTTACAAATCAGATAAAGCTATAGGGGTGCTTTTACTAAAAACAACTTCTCAAATTACATCCCCAATATTTTTGTATTTCCTAATTTACATTCAGTCATCCAAATTCCTCATCACCTCGGCGTATCACCATGACAGCATGCAAATCTAAGGTCATCAGGATCTAAAGTGAAAGATCTGGGTTTTGTTGTAGATTTGTTAGGGGTGTACATGGTAATGTTTTGGGTAAAATGAAGGTAGGGAAAAAGCTCTCCCTCTTCCTTTTGTCTCCATTCCCCTTTCTTCAGACTAAACCCTGCAACACCACTCTGACTGCAAATCATAGTGATGAAACACAAGTAACCCCATCCCTACCTTCCACCACATTATGAAAGAAGAAAAGAATCGAGACTGACGTTATTGTTTTATTTTTGCTTTATGCTTTTACCCGTTATTTGAGAACAGAAGATTTACCTAACTTGCCTTTAAGCTTAGCAGGCAAAAACACAGAAATCAGAGACAACCTCTACCTCAGGCTGGGTCTGAAATTGTTTATTTTGTCACAGTACTGCCACCTTGTCACTTCATCTCTCCCTTCATCTCCCACTGCTTGAGGTTCCTACCCTGGCAGTACCACTGATTCCACTTGAGTTGTGTGCTCATTCCCAGACACCCCAATTAGAGTGATGGTGAAGACAGTGCTGTGCCCCTGCTAAGACATTCTCTTTCCAATTGGAACAGCTAAGGCTTGGGCAGACATCATCTTCTGCCACTACCAGCACTGGCCAATGGAAGTGGTATATAGTCTTCACCTGCAGAGTGGAGAGAGAAATGGAAATGGGTGGCCAAGGTGGTGGCATCTTAAATTGCCATTGTAAACCCTGCCCCAGTGTGTCTTCACACCCCTGAGGGCATGGTGCAGACTCAGTGCTTGACTTTTTACTGTACCAAAGTTTTGTTGACTTGTTTGATTTAGCGTGAACTGATGAATGCATGATAGGGATGCAAGTTCACCTCTATTCCCTTGCTTCTGCTTGACCTCCTCTATGTTGCACAAGGAGTTAAGAATAGGACAGCAACATTTATGGGCCACAAGGAAAATAAATCCAAGATGAGATATTGGAGTAAAAAGAAGAGTAGGAAAAGCAACTGTTCTTTTAGTCCACAAGCACCTCCATTTGGCTTGTCCTGGTGATCACAATCCACCAATATTCACAGGATGAAACATTATTTGTAGAAGCCCATTCTTAGGGACGCTTGGTTGCTTAACACTCAGACCTCCAGACTCCAAACTGCCTAAGATTTAATACCACGTGTTCAACTTTAAAATAGTTGTTTCCATTTCTTCAGTCATTTAGTGGGATTCACAACAAGAAAAAACATTGGAAGCTTAGATAAATGAGCATAGAAATGTCTTTAACTCTCTTCACTCCTTCCCAGACACGTATCTCCTAATTTTTTAAAGCTTTTCAAAACAAAGATGGAAAGAAACAAAAGCATTTGCTGATTTGAAAATATTTCAATAATAGTTTTGTGTGATTCACTTGTTCTTGATATGTTTATATCTGGAAAAAACATTAATCTCCAGATGTGCTTTACCAGAGAACAAACACAAACGGTAGACACCACCTACCAGCAAAATCTCCATAACTAAGCAAAGTTAAAATTGAAAATCCTTTGTGTACTTTGTAAACTATAAATACAAAATGGATCTGTCACTTAAACTTGCTTTTATGGAAGAAACATGTATATATTCTGTAATCTGCAAAATTCCATTTCAACCAAATTTATTATGAATTCCAAGCTTTAAACCTAAAGTTTCTGTACCACAACTTAAAATACCAAAAAGTTATTATCAATATGAAAATTTAAGTGTTTTACACTATAAATGCTTCTGGATCAGATGACCAACAAGTCACTACAACCCAATAAAACCTTTTCCTCTTGAGTTAAACAGAACTAAAAAATCCTGCAGTCAAGAACTTCAAGGAAAAAACTGTGTATTCCTGTTTAATATTATTTTCAGTGCTTTCTGATTTTGCATTAATAACTCAGTATATTTTTCCTGCTAGGAGGTGTTTTTCGCAACAGATTATAATTCTTGTTGTCATTTTTTCTTCAATTCCCCTCACTGTAGTGCAGACGCACCCCTGATCATGGGCCATCACCAACTCTCTGCAGTCTTATTCTTGTTTGAAGACCCCCTACACAACTGCGCTCCTGTTGACATCTGATTTTTAACTTACGTCCCTTTTCCCACTTTGTTTATTCAATATTTCAGTTAGGGTATGCCATTCTGCTTTTCTTCTTCCTACTTTCTGTAGCTTTTCCTGGCAGCATTTGTATGTGTTGTTCCACTGCCTGAAGGGGAGAAAAATCCATAAAGTAACTTAAGCTGTCCAAATTTCACTGTCAGTCTTGATCAGTGAGCAGCTACTGCTAGAAAAGATATAACTGTTCATTAAACTGATATTAGATGCAACAAAGATATTAGACAGTTGCATCTTTTTTCACATCTATTACAAATACAGCATTGTCATACAGTACTAAGAAAAAAGGTAGACTTGCAAAATACAAAACTGGCAGAAAAACAGCAATCCACAAAACAGTTGTTATTAAAAACTGGTACGAAGAGAAATGCTCAATATTTGAACCTTACAGGTGATATTATCAACTCACACTGGCAAGAAGTATGTTAACTAGCATGCTACTACATATATATGTAGCTGACTGAAGACAAATCAATCACCATGGTGTCTGGAAAGCATCTCAATGAACATATCTACATTGGTGTATGAGGAATCCCCACAGCAGGCTGGACAACTGTGCCAGTATATAGACAAAACAGCTGCACATGCTTATACAGTCCAAGCCTGAAAGAGTTCCTGGCAGAGGGCTTTGGGTGGCCCAGATGTTCCTGGAATGGAGAAGACAAAAATGAATTGTCTAAAAGGTATACAGGCTATCAAACTCCCTTATTTAAGACTACTAAAGAAAGTGAAGCAGGTAGGGAATGGGAGTAAAGACAGACGTGACTGAGAACAATGGAGACACAGAAGTGCACATGGGGAAAGATATTCTTAATACAAGATTTGTTCAGAACTGACCGTGACTACTAAGGACCAAGATCTTGGGCTCAGAATAGTTAGTTCCACCAAAACTGAGCTCAGTTCTCAGAAGCAGTAAGAAAAGAAAATCCAGTCACTATTGGGTACTTCTATCTAGGAAAGGAATAAAGAGTAAAACTGAAAGCGTCATTATGTGGCTGTGTAAATCTATGGCCTGCTCTCATAAATTGAACATTGCACGCTGTTGAGGCCCTCTCATCTCAAAAAGGGTACAGAAGAGTTGGAAGAATTTCAGACAAGAGCAGTGAGGATAATTAAAGTTATAAACCAGGTTTTGTGCAGCTGCTAGGATTTGTTGCTCTGGGAAGGACATAGTGGAGGTAAATGACAGTAAAGGTCTACGGAGTCGTTAGAGTCTTAAAGAGGATGGGCCAATCTCTCAGTAAAAGAAATGGGAGTATGAGGGAAAAACAGCAAAAAGCAATTTCAAAACAAAGCTAAAATGAGGTAAAGTTTTCTCAGACAAGGTGTAGTTAGGCTGTGGGCAGAGTTCACATGGTTACAGGTGAGACTGGACAAGTTCATGGAGCAAAATCCATTCAGACTTAACTAATTCATAGAACTCCTATGTGGGCAAGGAAGTCCCTGAGGTCAAAATGGCTGGAGGCTAGGTAAATACCCAGGATAGAGTAGTACTAGGTACACCAGACCTCTTCTTACACTTTTACTTCAGCATCTCCTTTTTGCTGCCATCAGAGTCAAGGCACCGGGTTGCACAGATCTCTCATGTGCTCCAGTATGGTTTCTCTCACATTTTTCACTTGCATATGTTCTCTGCTCAGACATTAAATGTATCACAGCTTATTTCTGAACATGCACGTCTTCAGTTTACATTTGCAGTGATAGTGTCAGGTAGAAAAGTTCACCAGTGTCTGTCCTCCTTGCACACTGCATGACCAGACAAGACTTCAGCATAACTAGAACTCAGCCTGAAAGCCAACTGCCAGCATGGGACAATGTATGTGCCAGATGCGCCACATGTCAGATCCCCAGGAATACCCATCTCTTCAGGGACCACACAGTCAAGTATAATGCAGATGCTGTTAACAGTACCTCTTTTAAACTGCTCACCCACACAAAAAGGATTCTTAACTTTTCAGAGCAATAAAGGAAGCTATTTCAACTTAAGGAAAATCCCAACTCCAAAAGAGAAACCATATTTAAAGTCAGTGTTCCCTATTTCTGATGTACAAAATACATTCTGTTCCTTTGACTTACCATAGCAAACTGCAGCAAGAAAACAAGCAGTATAGAAAATCCTTTTCCAAATTGAATATAAATAATTATCACTTCTTCTGTCAATTCCCTATTCCTGAAAATATGAGGAAGATTTGCTTACTGACAGGGTCCAGCACAGGCAGCTCCACTGCTCTGTTTTAGGCACCAATGACCAAAAAAATACACAAGCAAACATCCCATACTATTGAGACACGAATGCCCTTTCACACATTCAGAAACTAAATTGCCCAACTGATCACAGTGTCAACTCACAGGGCATACACCATTCATCATAAAAGAACTAAATTTTTCCCTCTGAAACAGTTATGAGTTCACAGATCCTTCATTATTTGGGAGGTAATTGCAATAAACAGATTTCAAAATGCTCATGGCCATAAGCAGACATCAAAACAATGCATTAATCTTCATCAAAAAGCCAGTCACAAGGAGGCAGTTATCATAATTGATACCAGAGACAAACCAAGGCCTCAGCCTCACACAGGAAGAGAATAATGAAGTCAGGTATTTTCAACCAGAATGGGCCTGATTAATTTAGAGCAGTTAAGGGCTGGCTGATGCAATGCCATGCAATGTTAATAACTGTCTTCCAGTTCTTGCGGAACACAGATGAGATCTTAAAAGATGGGAAATTGCACAAATACTTCCTATTATTTATTAAAAAGGGTAAAAAGGAGTGCCAGAGAATTATAGACCCATCATCTTAACTTCAATTCCTGGAAAAATAATGGAGCAAAGAGGTGATTTTTAAGCATTTACAATAAAGCAGAGACATGAGTAATAACCAACATAGAAGCCAACATTGACTTGGCTTACATGGATTAGAGCTGAACATACATCAATAATCTCAAGCTATGGCAAACCAGGCAAACATCATACTGGGACACATAAACAGTAGTAATCCTTCCAGTCGACTCAACGCTAGTAAGGCCCTGGAGTGTTTTCTCCAGCTTTTTGTATTCCATTTCAAGATGGATGTGGGTAAAACTGAAATACTACAACTAGTGCCATGAGGATGGTCTACAAAATGGGACCAACAAAAAGAAAAAATGGATGACTACTACGCCAGCTTAGTCTGAAGGAGATTAGGTGTGGAGTGAGAGCTAGCATTCTTCAAACACACAGGTGTCGGTGAATGAAGTTTTCCAGGGTGGCAGATTAGGCAAGCATCTATTGCGTATGATACTGCACAGATACAGCTAATGCTTCTTCTCCCAGGGTGAAACAGGACCTCTTAAGGTCTTTTCCAGTCTCATGATTCTATGAAGAAAACAACCATCCTAGTACCATTATATGTTAAATCCCAAAGCTTACAAATAAATCCTTCAACACTAACAATTGCACATAGCTATAATTAGGGAAACTGCAGATTTTTGTTCGGCCATTCCTTCCGCTCATCAATAATCCTGTTTCTGGAGCTGAAGCTATTTTCAGATTTAAACAGCAATATGCAACCTTTGCTTCCTGCGACTGTAACCTTTGACTCAGCTTCTAACTTTCTTCCAATAACATAAAACTCCCAAACTCTCTCTCTCCAGCCTAATACCCTCTAATATTCTGCTCTTTTCTTCATAAAACTTTGTTGACCTTCTGTCAATTACTAACCTCTGGAGCTCCCAAACAAAGAACCCACTGTACCCTTTGATTCAGCTGCCAATCTGATTACTTTGGCTGGGGGAGGCAGGCTGCTTGGGTTGCTGAATCAGGGCCTTTCATTGACATTTTTCTTTTCCAACATCTGCAGCCCCTGGCAACCAATTGCAGAGTGGGCTTGGCAGACCTGTAAAGGGTGGTGAATAGCCTACAAAAGATGCAGTTTGTAGCATAAAATCAGTGCGTCCCTTTCATAGTGATGGCAGATTAGAACCTCCACAGCACATGTTGCTTAAGTGCTGCAGCTTCACACAAAAATAGCTGAAGGTGGGGGAAATAACCTGCACTTTTTGTTGCAGTTGCTCTTCTCAGAGAACTGTGAAGTCTGAAAAACAGGTACTTCTTAGCTTGTTATGAGCTCGCAAAGCATACTATTCATAGGATAGTATGTTAACTAGTTAAATTTATTCTTTAGCCATCCAAAATCCTTTAAAATTACTTTCAGCTAAATTTATAGTAATTAAAATCTCTCACTATGAGACTATTAGAAAAGGAGTAAGCTTTTCTAAGCCTGCTCTGTTATAACATCAAATAACATTAAATAAGTATATTTAAAGTAAAACACCAGCCTGCAAGTCACAGAACCTTCAGAAAGCTGGTAGAAAACACAGACAAGAAACCTTTTACAAGAGCCAAGGTTGAGTTATACAGAATAAACTCCCACAATTTATAAGCATTCCTTATTGAAGTAAATCTCTTGTTTCATTAGTGTGAATTTTCCCCTCTTTTGATTTTTTTCTATTTTACCTAATAGCTATATTGAAATGGCTTCATCTCAGTAAGTATCAGGAAAAACAGTCTGTTGCAAAATGTGGGAACTGCACTAGGGGACAAAGGCAGATCTGAAGTTTATGAACTGTAGCAATGAAAAGGGCTTCATTATTTGTTTTGGACAGAAAATTTATCATTGATTTAAAATAAAATTCCAAACAAATACAAATATTAAACCACCTTCATTCTGCATAGCAAGACCTCATTTCTCAAACACATTTTAACAGAGATTCAAAATCCTATATTTTAGCATCCTTTTGTCCGTTAAATGCATAAAGAGGGAATCCGCATATTGCATTAATCTCTGTTACTGTGAATTTTTGTGTTCACAGGCTGATCCAAGATAGACTAGTTGTCTGTTTTGGAAAACTAGCAGTCAAGTGCATGACGAAAAATCTGCTTTACAAATTTCACAAGGTTCCCACAGGAACTTCCTCATTTAATAAAACAATCCTTATTAACCTACCATCAAACCACTGTAAAACACAGTAGAAGAAATCAGCTGGCCATCAGCACAAAACTGCAGAGAAGGAATGATTCTTGTTTTCTACACAGAGCTGCGAGTAACTTCCAAAACAGAAAAAAGAATAATGAAGATGCAGTTTATCTTCTTAGCCATCAACCAGGCGCCTCACCAAGTACTATGAAGTCAGCGTGAAAAGAACGAAATCAGATAAGTCATTTAAAATATTATTACCAGGGATTCGAACACACTTCAATGAATACTTTGATTTATTTTAATGCCTCATACTGTTAATGTGTATTTTACATTAGCCACACGGCTGCATTTGCACCATCAATCTTTACGCTTTCATTATACAACCAACCCTCATCATCGGGCTTAGCTATTAAATAACATAGATTCTTCCTCCTGCAACTCATACTTGCCACTTAAAATGGGAGTTCAGAAATGTCAGTCAAACCAAAGATAAAGATTTGTTCAGACTTCATTCACAGAAGAACACTCATTAACAGCTGTCACAACGTTACAGTAAACCAAATAGCACCCATGGAAAAGAAGATACTAATTCTAAGTCAGCATTTTCAGTGCACAATCAAGTTCTGAAGATGCAAAGCTTTAGATTACAAATGATTCTATAAATTCACAGCCAAACCACTCTTTTGATAAAGTGACAATAAAGTCCATTCCTCTTATTTTACAACGCAGAGTGGAGATTATTAAACAGGAACGCAGCCTGCACGAAGGAATATCCAAATCCAATTTGCAGTTCTTAGGACTTCCTGCAAAGTCCTGGCCAAGTTACCTTAGGCCAGATTGCTAAAAGCATTTGATGCCAAAAGATGCAGACAGGTGTCTACCAGAATTTTCAAAAGCATGTGGGCACCCAAATCTCATGCCTGCAGTAAATGTCCCTTAATCTTTCGTACCTCAGTTGCCCAGGGGCTAAGAGAGGGAAACATTAGCTCCCTGATGTGGTTCCCAGTGCAGCTGCACGAGTGTTTGAGCCAGCACAAGGAAGGGAGAAGCATGGAAGCAAGAAGATGGGGCAGAGAAAAGGCAGGGGGGAGTTTTTTGATGACTGTGGTGATTTATGCCACTTTCAACTGATCACAGTATTCCAGACTTAAAAGTTATTCCTGCACACTGCGGAGGAGAAACCTTATAGTCACTGCAAAGTGCTAGCTTTGCTCCTAGTAAAGAAAGGCAAAAATCGAAGCAATATTTGGAAACAAATTAAGATGTAATTATGCCAATGAAACTGTTCCGGATGTTTCATAAATAAAAATGAACTCCACAGTATTTACAGAACAAAATACTTGAAGCTTTTTAAACCACAAATGCATTTCAATGTCACTTCTAATTTAGCAACAATGGAACCAAGTCTACTACCTATCATAAACATAGTTTTTCTGTACAACTCTATATTGAGCAGTCCAAGTCGATATACTGAGGAGCATATAAAAGCCTTGAAGCATCAAAAAACCACAAGTCATTCTGGATTTCATAACAAATGTTCTTTGTTGGTAATGCATTATGCTAAAAAAAAAGTAAAAAAAAAAGTAAAGCAATTGTGGGTACATTCCAAGGCACTTCACCACCTCAGCTGTAAAATCATAGTTTAAACACAACCAATAGAGGCTCTGAACACACCTGCAGTAGCTCAAAGAACACCAAGCAACATGATAATTATCCATGGCATTATTACATGATTGATTATTTTACTGCTTCTGGCTGTGAAAACAAAATAGTCTCAACCAAATGGTTGAAAATAATCATGATTTATGAGTATAACACTCCATCAACTGGGATAAACAACGATTTTCACAGTGCTCTTTTTTTCTGAAAAATATTTTAGAATCCAAAAATGCCAGTTCTGTTTGCAGCCTTAGGCTGAAATCTTTAAGACTCTAAGTCAGAAAAACAGTCCTAGTCAGACAGACACTTGAAAATGGTCTTATTTCTAAGCACACTCCTAAAATGCTTTTCTATATTTGAAACAAAACAACATTCATCTCCTGCAGTCTAGGTGGCAATGTAAAAGCAGCACAGATCACAACTGAGTGTAACAGAATATAGTAGAAGCTGCTACTACCTATTCTAATGGTTATTCGGACTGAGTCGACAACTACAGGCAGTGGCATGACTGTAAGTGTAAAAAAACATTCCTACACTTTGTTTAGTTTTCACTCTCTAATTGTATTTCAAAAGCAGGAATTCCAGCACCAGTCCTGGAAGGTAGAGCTCTGCTCTCCAGAAAACAGTAAATAGCATATTCATATTAATCAGAGCACTTTCTGAATTATAAAAGTGTTTGTGGGTAAGTATTATAACCATCTTCCTGACAGAAAGGATACAGTGGAGGCCAATGAATAATTAGTTCTCAAACCCCAGTGCCTGATACTAAACACTAATTTGAGAAACCTGGGCACTCAGGCTGGAGGCCTGGGTTATCAGTATTCTAAAGGCTGGCAAATGAGCCAATGATGGGGCAATATTTATCCTTAAATAAATTCATTAAATAGATGTTCCTGTTCTTTCCTATCATTAAGCATCACAATTTTTTAAAAGACCCAAGCGGATAGAAAAGTATGCTTCTGGCTCTCTGGAGCTCTACCTACCCACTTGGGATTTGTCTTCACTAAGTCATATTAGAACATGCTTTTACAAAGTTATGCTGCTAATATGTAACACCAAATACTGTGTTCAAAGAGAAGCAGCTGCTCATTAGTCAAAATTATTTCTTACTGTAGGTTTTGCTCATGACCAGTTGGCATAAAGTTAAATATGCCAGATTCAATTCTTAGAGAGGGCAAATTTCTTTTTAACACAAAATATCTTGGTTTCTAGATCAAGCGCTCAAAATTCTTAATTTTCTACTGAAAGTTCTCTTTATAATGAGTAATTAGTTATGGTCTATATACACCAAAAAAAAGAGTAATCCCTCTCCCTTACTGGCAGTTCAGTTTGTACTGACAGCCGTGGAGCAAGTATGGAGGGAGCAAGTCAGTGTGCAGGTGTTGTGCCAGGCAAGTCACAAGTGAGCACTCCCAGCACTTGTGACAAGATCAAATATTGTTGGTGGCTAAACATCATTGTGTGAGTGTGTGTGTGTGCGCATGCATGTGTGCATCCACATTTGCCTGTGTGTGTAGAAAATGGAGGTCAAAGATAAGAAAGCATGCCAGGATATAAAGGAAACTAACACCCGATCTATATTTTAGCCATTGAAAAATGCAAACCAGTTATTCTAATTGAAAGTTTAAAAGAGATGTTATTGATTTGTTTTAGTAGGCTTTCCTAAATTTTCACAGTATGGAGTTATTTATTTAAATAACATTAATATAAACATAAAGTTTAAATAATATTGATATGTATTCAATTGAGAGTAAATATCTAAACCACACAATATTTCTGCTAACGAGCTGCTTGTCCAGTCTAGATGATAGGAAAAAAACTTTTTCTTCCTACTGCAGAATCTGTTTGACTTCTTGGATTACAACTGAGTGTGTACAGTGAAGTCATAGTGGTTGCCTGCTCTGAAAGGAACTCCCGTTTCTCTTTCTTCTTAAACTATCTTTGCTGCTACAGGGGAGGGGGGCGAAATAACTCAGATGCATAAGTGGACTTTGATACAGTTGCTCGTTGTTATTTGTCTTTAATTAACAGAGCCAAGCAACACTTTTCTGCATGAAAAGAGATGGGATATTATTTGCTTATACTATTCTAAAAAACAATAATAAAAAAAGAGTAGAGCCCTGAGGTGGAAAACAGAGTAAGCAGAGTGCTTCCAGATGTGGATACAGGCCATTTTCAGTGGGTGGACAGTGAAAGAACTAGATGAAAACATGGTCACAGTCCCACTAACACTAGCCAACATGGCCATTTCCAAATGACATAATGACGCACCGGAGCTCCCTTCTGCCATGCCTGCCTGCACGCAGAGCAAGGAGCAGCTTCCCTAACCCAGGGGTACAGAGGAGAGCCCAGGCATGCACTCCCCAGCAGCTGGGCTGAAAGCACTGGGCAGTTTCCACCCAACTGCTACCTATTTCCCTGAGCCAGGCAGGGATTTCCTGAGCTCCCAGTATCATTCCTCATTATCCAGTTTAATGATTGTAACTGATGCTAACCACAAGATCAGCCTTAACCATTTTATTACGATTTCACCTCAAGCAGCAACGTTGGAAGGCTGTCACACTGCCATTTTAATGAGTCCTGAAAGCAACACTTGCGCAGTGCTTTTTCACAGTTGCATCTTCCCACCAAAGAGCTCTGAACCTTGCATATATAAACTCCTATTTTGCAAACTACAGACTTTCTCACCTTTTTGTTACTGTGACAGCAGGACTGACATAGTTTTTTGATTATTGCATGGGTCAGTTTTGCTTCTACATCGTCAAAATACCGTGGCTGTAAAACACCTGTTTTCATGACATGTAAGTGAGAAACAACACACACAACCTAATTTTAGATTGCAAGGTTAGCTCATAGCACTGAGCCATGACCTCAAATTCTTGCTCATATATTGAGCAAATCTTGGCTAAGTCACATGCAACCACAGCTGAGATTTCAGACATGGTTTCAGAAAAGCACTCACTTGAAGCGATAGCCTCTTAACAAATGCAACAAAAAGCTCACATCTGTGAGTAAGCTATTGCAGTCATAATCATAGTTGGGAGTGGAACAAGCTGTGTGGAACGAGCAGCATTTACTGCTGGAAAATTGGCTGGTTCCAACCCTGAAGTGCAAAGCACACAAAAGCCAACAGCCACTCCAAGCAACGGCCAAACATACTGCTCTTCATTTCTAATACTTCTGAGCCATAATGCAGATACCTCAGCTTTGGGATTGGAAAAGATTGTGTTTTAAGGAAGAAGAATGTTCTTCACAATGAGCATTAAAATTGGGACATGTATTCTGTTTTCATGCATTTTATTATGTTTCAACATTTAAAAATATACATAGCATGTATTCTGCTCAGATACAAATGTAACTTTTATATTTGATACGTTCCCTTACAACCACTGTTTACTTAATCAAAGTGGACAGCTGTGGTTTTCATTATCCTTAAGGAAATATTTGCACAGGTATTACTTACTTGTGTTATACATTACCATAAATTTTTGCAAGCAAAAGCCAACCATGCCTATCTAAATGTCTTCATATATGAACTTTTTGTAACAAGTGTGAGCAATTGCCAAAAAAATTGTTCCAAGTGTGTAAGCAGTTGCCTTCCTTCATGTTAGCTATGGACAGCTTTAAAACTTCATTGGCTCTGAAGTACAGAAAAAGACTGCTAACTCCAGCCAGCAGGAGAGGATGCTAGAACCAGAATACATCTCTATACAGAGCAATCAAAGCAGCCATTATAGCAGAGAATACCATTAAGAAATGACATCATTTTAGGCACTTGTAGGAATCTAAGACTTTTGTTGATAACGAAGCTTCAACGGAAGTGTCCCATGTTGTGTGATGTACACGGAAGCAACCTATGCATAGTTGGGACTCACTGTGCAATGGAAAGACAAAAAACTGCTAAGCTTAATGGGCAACTTTTTAACTGCAAACGCTCATTGTTTATTCTCAGTAGTGGATATATTCTAAAATATTAACTGGGTTTCCTCTGTGTGCTGGATTTGGCCGGGATAGAGTTGAATTTTCTTCATAGTGGCTGGTATGGGGTTATGTTTTGGATTTGTGCTGGAAACAGTGTTGATAACACGGGGATGTTGTATTTACTGCTGAGCAGTGCTTACAAAGAGTCAGGGCCTTTTCTGCCTCTCACACCACCCCAGCAGCGAGTGGGCTGGGGGTGCATAAGAAGTTGGGAGGGGACACAGCAGAGACAGTTGACCCCAACTGACCACAGGGATATTCCAGACCATATGACATCACTGCTCAGCATACAAAGCTGGGGGAAGAAGGAGGAGGGGGGCGATGTTCAGAGTTACGGCATTTGTCTTTCCAAGTAACCATTACGCATGCTGGAGCCCTGCTTTCCTAGAGATGGCTGAACACCTGCCTGCTGATGGGAAGTGGTGAATGAATTCCTTGTTTTGCTTTGCTTGCGTGCACAACTTTTGCTTTACCTGTTAAACCGTCTTTATCTCAGCCCATGAGTTTCCTCACTTTTACTCTTCCAGTTCTCTCCCCCCTCCCACTGTGAGGGCAGTGAGCAAGCGGCTGTGTGGTGCTTAGTTGCTGGCTGGGGTTAAACCATGACAATGGTATTAAAAAAGAAGTAGAATCAAATCTTTCCATCCTTGATTGCACATGCAGTCAAACCACTTTCCCTGCACTCTGAGAATTTCCCAGGTCTGGCTGGTACAGAGCCCATCAGATAACTACCAGCTCATTCTGCGCTACTGCACAGGCTGTGATCTGCGTTATTTGGCACAGCAGCTGATTCAGAGAGGGAACTGCCAGAAATGGAGAAGATGGCAGTCTGAGCTCAGCACGGACAGGTCAGGGGCTCTGTCAAGATTGAAAGGAGCCAAGCTGTAGGAGTGACAGGAGAATGCCCAGTCAAGCAGGGTGGAAGCGAGAAACTCACAACAGTGTAAGACAGTTGGCTGGCAAGATAACTTCAAAGCAGAGTGCATTTCTTCTCACTTGTCTGACCGTTTTGCTGCCCACCCACGCTACTCAACATTAATACAAGGCCAACAGTTTGTTTCCTATCAAAAGGATAGATTGCCTGTTATGAAATAAGCCCAGTTGCTTGAGTTTAACCTGACAAAGCTTCACAGCAATAGAAATAGTTATCTGACGGTTGCCTGGGGGCTCAGCGTCATTTACAGTAAATAACATTTACATGACAAAAGACTACCATAAAAATTAGCAACCACTAGCTATCTTTGCTAGCAGTCACAGACATGACATCATTAAAGTAGTCAGAGGTGATCTATCGTGGTACCGAAGACTAAGAAAGTTTATTACATCTGCCACCAGTTTTGTGAAAACAGAGCTTTTTCTTCTCCAGTACTGAGGCATTAATTTCTCGGCACTTACCTTTTTAAAATGTTTGTTATTTACAACATATTTTTTTGGTGAGCATCCAGCTGTTTCCTTGTCACTCTTTGGGAGTATGTGAGAACCTACATCTTCCTACAACAAAACTCAACTACAGCCAAATCTTTAAATCTTGGCAGAGTACCTGCATTGACAGAGTACTGCATGTAGCAGTTACTGTGTTACTAAAGGTATGGGAGGTTATTTTTCCCAGTATGCATGTTCCTGTGCTTTGGGAAAATACTTAGGGAATTCTGTCCAAAGCACCAAGTGTGATGTTAACCGCAACTTAACCATTAGTTGTATGCTGTGGCACTGAAGAAATGCATCTCTGAAAAGACTGGAGTGGTTATTTGCATGCCATGCACTTTCTATTGCTAGACATGAAATTAAGAATACACTGGGAAAAAGCTTCTCTGGATCTTCCACTACGTCAACTACTTACTGACTCTTAGGTTTTCTACAAAGCAGCCAACATGAAAGAGACTTGGTGATTTACAGTCCAACGCTATGAATGTAGATAAGATCTGGGCAAAGATCTAAAACAAAACAAAGAACTGTATACTAGTCTTGGAATGGCTTCTCAAATATTTAAAACTAGCATGACCCAGAAAGCCAACTGATTGATATACTGCCCTCAACCTTGTCACTCTTGGCTAGTCTGTTTTTCTCTGCTCTGTCTCTGTATTCTGTCTTGTATATATTCATCTGAAATACCTAACCTCACTCATTTGATAAAGTAAGCATTGTACATATAATAGGTTATTAAGTGCTCTGCTCAGTTACTTAGCTGTCCATGAGCACCTCCTGACTATGCAATATGCAGAGACATCATTTTTGCTAGTATGACTCTTCAGAAAAAAAGTATCATTAGAAAAGCCTGTTAAGATGCCTCCTAGGATAATGAGAGTCAAACATATTCTAAGAGTATTTATTTTCATTTTGTTTATTTATTAAATGAAATTATATATCATTTGCATTTTCTCCTACTTGGAAAAAAATAAATAGTAAATTATTCCTCAAAAAAAGAAAATTCTCTGTATATTTATAAACATATCTACCTCCAATAAAACTAAAAGCCAGTCAAACTGCTAATACAGGAAATCTTAGTAATAACACAACGTAAATTAACTCCATTTCCTCCTTATACTTGCCTCACAAACACAACATATACTAATCTTCATAACAGAGAGAAGCAGTGGTAACCTTGAACATGCAAACATGACATGTCAATCCAAATATAAAAAATGAACAGAAAAAAAATTATTGTGCATATAAAGGAAATAAAACAGGCTGTACTACATATACATATTTCTCCCTCCTATTTTTCTCCTCTTCTGCACAAAAATAAGAATACAAACAACCCAAGCCCTCCTTCCAAAACTTGTAAAAGAATCTAAATTTCACAGCTTATGCAGAAATTGAAAGAGAAGTCAGAATTGAGTATCTGGCACTGCAATTCTCGCATGCTTACAACTGCTAGCACGCATTTGAGAAAAGAACAGTAACAGATGGAGTCCTTAACTGGCATAAATCCCCTTCCAGGAAAAGGTCTACAAAATGGCAAAAATGAAATTAAATTATGATGATGAAGGAGGAGATTCATAGACTGCAAAAGTCAGCTTTGAAGAACATGTATCGTTGCCACAGCACAGCAACTCAAGTAGTCACAGGACTGAATTCCCTTACCTTAACCCATCTTTCTACCCATCACTTTCCATGAGGCAAAGGCTACTGCAAACTTTCAGTCACTTGGTTTGCCAGGACTTTGTGAAACTGCTTCATAAACAAAAGAGGCAAGTTATATACTGTATTATGTTACTGTAACAAGGCTTTTAAGCAGATTTTAAGTGACCTTATTGGCCTGAGTCATAAAGCAGTAATTCTTAGTGGACTTACAATTTATGGTCAAATTTGACTTGAGCAATAGCCCCTTACTGCTTTATTTAGTACAAAAGGCTATATCACATTCTGATTTATTGCATTCCGATTGCTATGCTTTTACTTTTTTAGAACGGATTTATAACAATGCTATTAATAGAGCTCCAGTACAATGACAACAAGCAAGTCAATAACCACACACTTTTGTATGCATTTTGCTTTTCAGATAAAGAACCTAACAGTCAATACCAACGTCAAAGTGCTAGCATATCAACTACAACTATTATAACAGCTAGGTTAGTATAAGATCCAATTATGTCAGTTCATTGCAAAAGTGTGCCTAATGAGGTATATTGAGCAAAATCATTTATTACAAGATACAAGTATAACTGAATTTCTGTAGCTTTCCCAGATTCCAGTGACTAAGCATTCAAAGCTGCTGCTTAGGTGCAGTAACGTTTAACACAGAATAATAATGTAAGGTGAAGTCTTTATGTTAAGTTGACATTTTCCTCCACAGACTTTCTAGCTAAGGTTTGTGAGAGAAAGAGCTCAGGGAGACCGAGCACATGTTGGCAAACAACAGTGGGAACAAAGGCTGTAATTGCTACTCATCCCACTTCAGTCAACTAGAATATAAAAAAGGCTGACCAAAATTCAGACTTGCTCGGAGGACATTTGGAGACTAAACTATAATTCAGTACCAATAGGAATGAAATTCTCATAGAATCATAGAATGATAAAATGGTTTAGGTTGGAAGGGGCCTTAAAGATCACCTAGTTCCAACCCCCCTGCCATGGGCAGGGACACCTTCCACTAGACCACGTTGCTCAAAGCCCCATCCAACCTGGCCTTGAACACTTCCAGGGATGGGGCATCCACAGCCTCTCTGGGCAACCTGTTCCAGTGCCTCACCACCCTCACAGTCAAGAACTTCTTCCTTACATCTAATCTAAATCTACCCTCTTTCAGTTTAATGCCATTACCCCTTGTCCTATCATGACACGCCCTTGCAAAAAGTCCCTCTCTGGCTTTATTGCAGGCCCCCTTTAGGTACTGGAAGGCTGCTCTAAGGTCTCCCTGGAGCCTCCTCTTCTCCACGCTGAACAACCCCAACTCTCTCAGCCTGTCTTCATAGGACAGGTGCTCCAGCCCTCTGATCACCTTCGTGACCCTCCTCTCGACATGCTCCAACAGGTCCATGTCCTTCTTATGTTGGGGGCCCCAGAGATGAATACAGTACTCCAGGTGGGGTCTCGCCAGAGCAGAGTAGAAGGGGAGAATCATCATTACCTCAGCCTTTTTCGTAGTATTAGACATGGCAATTTTCTGCGAGTTTCTGATATTTTAGTTGTGGGAAATCTTTTCAAGAGTAAAAGTTATGCATAACTGATTTGAAGAAAGTTACAGGACTCAAGGATAAAAACAAATAGGCTTGTGTCAAAAATTCATGTGTTAATTCTTTGCTATACCCTGTGTAATGGACCTACAGAAGCACGTCTTTAGGATGGGAGAATAAAGTGTTGTGTTAGTTGTACAAGTGAGAAGCCCTTTGAAATTCAAAGTAGTTTAACAATTCACATCCACCTAGAAAAACATGTATCAGGAAAAAAAAGTTTCTTTCATATATCAAAGTCTTCAAAAATAAGACGGTTTAAGAGAAGCACTTGTATTTATATTGTCTCTCAAATACTGTAGGCCACAAGTGATTAAGACATAAATGTTTACAAATCCCAAGCATTTGAAAATGTGGTTTTTATTAGGTTAGCAGAAGCAGTTGCTACACCTAAGAAAGTGTTCAGGTTTTTGTTAGTAAATGTTTTTTTTTCTTTTCTTCATGGGGAGAATAGGGGCATTAATCAGAGTCCATTCATTCACCTCAAGCTGCAGCTTGTCAGGAAAGCTGGTGTAGTCATTTTTGTCTCTGCCATTCTTTCACCTTTAAGTCTTGATTTCAATCCAGATAAACAGAGACAAAAATGCTTTACCTCCTGTTTGTACGTCATGATCCCCTAGCTACGGCTGAGGTCATTAGACATTATTTTTATTATGCATAGAAATAATTAACAAATTCTGATAGTGAAAATTATTCCCCAGATCAGTTCCTTAGAAGGCGCCATACAAACACACACACACTGGGTAACATTTTTGAGTAAGCGGGGGAGTGTATGAGCCACAATATACAATGCCAAAAAGCACAGCCTTTGCAACCTGAGTTGTAATTGCAGCCTGAATCCCAAAGGCAGTAGAAAAGAAAGCCTCAAGTGACAGAGCCGCTGCCCTTTCCTGCATGAACTGCAGCAGGGCAGCAATACCTCTTGGCACTTTCCACCCCTGCTGCCTGGAGCTGCAATTCCCCCAGGTAGCCCGCAGAAAGCTTCCCAACGGCAGATGTAAGGAAGATAAAACACTATCACCCAGATTTGTCTTTTCTGTGTGTACCATAAGGCTTGCTGCTGTCGGAAATGAAGCATCAGTGAGGGTATCACCATCACATTGACCACAGCTTATGCAAAGGACCTCTGAAGCTGCTACTTACCATTCAGAAGCACTTTCAAAATCCCTGATATCACTAGAATTAATAGAGCCATTAATAAACTTATTGTTTTCTACCCACTTGCATTTCCCCACTTAGCTGTTCTTTTCCTAGAAGAGTGAATGCTTAGGTGGTAATCCTTACACTGACAAACATGGGTGGACAGTCTATTCAGAAACAGCAGAGTTACTTGCTGTGAGACGTGTCACTGTTGTATTGCAGTAAATAAAGTGACAGTTCAGCAGTCTAATCAAAGTAGGTAGTTTAAAAAAAAAAAGCACATTTATGGAGGAAAAAAACCAACCGTGAGAACGAACAGAGATTCACACTGTGAGTGTTTCAAAACGGGCAGCTAAGAAGAGCACCCTGCTTTAATTCTGTACCTTCACTCAGCAACGTAGCACAGCACCTGGATAGTTTATGATTGCTTGTGTAGTCATATTTTCAGACTAACTGACAGTATAGACTACAGTGTTTCTGTAAATATTCTGGACAAGAGCCATAAAACATGAACCATTCTCTGTTTATTTAAAAAATTCCCAGGACCAAGGGTACATTTCACCTTGGTATGCTCATGGTCAGTCTGCCCTCTCTCTTTCCATCCATCTTTCCCTCTTTTCCTCCCGCCCTCTTCTCTTCCCTTCTCCCCTACCCCAAGGAAAGCTCTTAACTTTCTTCAGGTTTTCACTTTACCAATTTAAGCCAAAGGACTTGTACTAACCCTAGTGAAAATATTTAAATTTGCTGGCTTAAAGTTAGGTCTTAAAAAGTTATGTTCTCACCAAAATTGACCGAATTTCTGAGGTGTTGGTTAAGCCATTTTCCACTGTGGTTCACTGAAGTTACAGGTGTGTGGTTACTTTAGCATAGAGGGGAGAACTGAGCTGCTTCCGTTTACATCCTTAGACATGGGGACTTAAAGGCTCAGATCTGAAGGTCTTGCATCTCTTCAACTAGCTGAGCATATGAAAGAACAAACTTTCTAGACTGATCTATTTAGAAGCACACTTCTGACTCAACTAGCTTTTAGTATTAAATTAACCTTAAATCTTAACATGCGAAGAAATAAATTTCAGTTAATATTTTTTGATCTTCTATTCTTCTTCTTTCTTAGTTTTATCCAGGGAAAAGATGTTTATGACCAGAGTCCTCTAAAATGTTGACTCATCACTCATCATGCAGTAGAGCACTGTGCTCTGTTTACAGCACCGCAAAGCTTAAGGCATTTTGTGGAATTTTTTCTGCCAGATGTTGCCCTGTTCGAAATTTGTACACAGCAAAAGAAACGTAACAGTGAAGTCCTGCCTTTTGGCAAAATGACAAAATAGACATACATTAAATGTCAGCTTTCTAGAGTTTACATCACTCACACCCCTCAGTCTACAAGGACCTACAAATTACAGCTGTCGAAGTTTTTGCATAACCTAAACTTTCAGCTAGAGAACCCTTACTTGTCTACATTTATTTATATTCTTGGTAATGGAGTGGTTCATTATTTATACTAGCTGTTTAAACAGTAACTGGGTTGTTTTAGGAATTGTGCATTTGTGCAAAGATGGGCTGTGCATTTTACGTATCTGAAGAAAATCAAGATTCATCAACAAAAATTGACTTAAATTTGTACAGTCATAGGAGTAAAATATTTTTCCCTAAAATCTTTTGCAACAGTTTTTGCAAGCAAAGAATGCAGATTAAGTTACTTCTCACACCTACTAGTCATGTTGCTTGACTGTTAGGATTTAACATTGTTAAATCTATAAACAGACATTGCTGCATTTTCAAGTCTCCTTTCATTTTTAAAAATGTGTAACTTTGCTCATGTGTAAACAACAGCTCTGGAGATATGTGTTATGGAAGAGTTATTACCTACATACTAAACAATCTCCTAACTGAACTTAAAACCGCAATTGGCACTCTGCAGTCCTTCAAAAATAGAAATGGGTGAACCTTTTTGAATAGGGAGCCTTTTGATCTTGGAGATTCACAGTGTCCACAGAAGTAGCAGGAACACTTGCATCTCTTATCTCCAGCATTTTGAATGCATGTTTCCTTTCAAAATTGACTGCATCAACAGAATTGATTGATCATTATTTGCAGGCAATTGGAAACCTGGACTGTGTATGAATGATAGATAATCTGTATTATACTGCAGAGAAAGTGTTAACATAGGTAGGAGTATGCTGTATGTGCATAAATATGAACAGAGTAAATATTAATTTGGAATTTTTCTTTCTCCAGTCCGTTCCTCCAGTATCTTTTATGCATGTACCTTTTAAAAGATATTCAACAATGTAGAAATTCAATACATGTTCTGAAAACTAGTTAAAAAAGTTAATAAAACAACATTCCAGATCCCACATTTCAGACCTTAAAAGCCACTTAAGAAAGAAGTTAAGGGTTTCATGCTAAAACACTGGTAGTGACCATGTACCCGGCACAAAGGTGAGTGTTTATGACCTCAGTGAGATGGGATTTCCATTTCCTTTAATGAGCTAAGACATCAGACCTGCACTCTTAACTTGCGCTTACACAGAACCCGCCCCTGGGACAATACATCTGTTTCTGTGGAAGCAAAGAGAAGTAGGTGTGGAGAAGGGGTGGGAGGAAATGGGGAAGGGGACTTGGAGAAAGACCTGCGTAACTAGACCAAGAGAATGATGGTATCTGTGGTGTGGCCAATCTTCAGGCCAGAAAGGAGAAGAAGAAAGCACAACAGTGCAGTTTTGCAGTGGGAGTCACTAGTGACTCCCGTATTCCCCAGCTCTGGAGAGCAGTGCATGCATTTTTGTTCCAAAGACTGAGCCCATCAACAGCCCTGGTCACTGCAAAATACTGATTTCCAATTTGCTGTCTCCGGAACAATGGCTCTTGTTCACAGAGCACAGTGATTATTTCAGAGCCATTTGGATTTTGATTTTGATGGGATGGCAGAAACATGTGTTACCCCAGCTTCCCTGTCATAACACTTAATACTGGCAACGACAGTAAAACCAGGGTGCCAACTATACCAGAAATGATATGCAGTATTTAAAGGCACCTTGTTTACTCCTATCATTCACTGTTTCTCCGTTAAGTACACAGACACAGCTCAGACATACACATATGTGGGCCACAAAGTTAAAACTTTGCCTTACCACAGTTGAGAGGGCGTATTTGCCAGCTGTAAGGTCCACATCTGGCTGATCAGCCATGCCCCTTGCCAAGCAGCAGTTACTGCAACTTCTCTCTGGCAAACCAAGCAACAAAGGGGAGAAATTCCATGTGGAAATGAATAAAAAGAAAGGTAGGAAGGCAAGGGGGATGCAGGAGACCTGGGGAAGTCTGGAGAAGTCTTCAGAATGTAACGGGGAGCTCGGATATGGAGGGATCGCAGGACTCTAGGAGAACAGCTTACATGCAGTGGTGTATGTGCAGAGGGAAGAGAGTGGGGAAGAACAGGAAGCCGGCTGGTAAATGAAGTTCTCAGCAGAACGCCCACCCACATGTCTAGTATAACCATAACCTCCTTTAACCATATCACCTAAGCATCCAGTTTTGGCCTCTGCAGCCTCAACTACTCTAACCTCACTCTCACAGATCAGAGAAGTGAAGATTAAAAGTAACTCAAGTCTTGGAAAGGTCTTTAGAAGATCTATGAAAAAAAAGAGTTAAAGAGGAAAATAATCCATGGCATCTGAAATATAATTTGGTGGTCCCAATCAGAAAGCCCTACTAGATAATATATACAACATCAAGTGCACAACCACTTTGCTCAAGGATATTCATAATTTGAAGTGGCATAGTGTTTTAGTTTAATCCCAGGCTGAAAAGATTGAGTCTGCATGAGCACTAGCATTGCGTTTATTTTTAGAAGAATACACTAATAGTTTTATTTACAGCCAAGAGTGAGAGATGTTTGGGTAAAATACTTTTTAACTGCAAGAATAATTAGATGTTGGATGGCTAATCCTCTTCCTGGAGCTTTTCAATTTCTTAATTAATATCTGGGAAAAGCTATTAGCTGTAACTCATTTGTTGCAGCTGTAAAGTGCTGTAAAGTGCCAGACTGAGTCATTTCATTAACTACTGTTTTTGAAAGAACAGCTTGCTATCTAATTCTATAAAGTCATTCAACCTCCTGGTAGCACATGTGAGGAATCATAAGCCAACCAAAAGCTTCCCCAGTCACTGTTTCTGAGAGCAGACTGACAGCAACAGAACCAAAAACAGAGAAGGGGAAAAGTTCACATGGTTTATATCTGATCTCTTAGCCTTAGTCACAAGGAAATGTAATCTGCACATACAGCAAATTATGCTCTAGTCAAAATGCTTGTGTAGGTATCTGCCTCAGCTTCAAGCAGGGTTTTAGCTGTAATCTACAAGTTCATAAGACCTACACAACCCAGTTGTTCCACAATCAGAATAATGGAGCTTCTGCTGTTACGGAAAAATGAAAACATAACTTTGGATAAAACAGCCATACAGGTAGCCATGATTGTTTATAGTCTTGCTTATACCACGCAACCAAAGTGCCAGCAGAGAGCAAGGAGAGCCAAAAGGATTTTAAGGAAGCAGAAATTTTAAATGACTTTGATTCTTAGCAGCCTATACTTGCCACTTAACAAGTTGAGGTATCAAGTAGTTGTGAGAGTTGTGACTGATGTAAGAAACAGGATATTAAATACAGGCATTTACTCTTCTTAAATCAACCAGTCCAGATCTCTAATGCTATGCATGCTAGTTTATGTGTGAAAAAGTACTACAGACCCTCATCATTCATTATAATAACCATGCAGTCATGCAGTAGTCCAAACAGTTGTTTTCTTTTGAAAAACAGCTTTATAATAAGTAAGCAGTACATTTTAACCTTACAGCAACATGCCTCAAAGCATCTTCTTTCATTAATACGGTTTGTCATTCTACAAAAATATATACTAAGGCTATTTGTATTCTACACAAAGCTAGAATGTAGGACTTGAAACAGAACACTCAACATTTAAGATAAAATATGTACATTTCAATTCTGAATGAGGTACTAAATCAGCAAAAACTTGCTTCTGACAGACTAGTGATGAATTATAGGATTTTCAGTAATCCTCCAATAAACAAAGTGAACACTGTTCTTCATGCAGAAACTGCTGGTTAAATCACACACAACATAGATCTGGTATTCTTGCTGGAAAATATGACATTACCTTGATTGTCAGACAGCCTTCTAGAAACACTCAATTTTCCAGCTTGCGTCTATGTAAGCACACAGTTTAAAAGAAAAATTATGTGATAGAAGTCATAAACATACAAAAACCCTACCTAGCAATGTAGATCTTGAAAGACTTTTCTATGCTCCAGATGAAGGGAGAAAAATACTTTTAAAAATATACTGTGAAGGAAGGAAGAAGGATTACATGAAGCTGGAATTATTTTGCAAAAGAAAATGAAGCCTGACATCCCTCTCCAACAGGCTGTAAAGATGCCTAACATTAAAATCAGTTTGTCACCTGTAAGAGGTAGAGTTCTGCATGGTATTTGGAACAAGACATGCCTTGCAATGGTAAGCTCTCTATATGTTTGGCAAGGAAACAGTACCACCTGCACTATATGGCAAAACTTGTTTATTTGTGTACCAGGCTGAGCTCATGTACTCATTGATGAAACATGTCTGTTTCAGACAAGCTTGTGGAGAAAAAATGCGGTGTATGTACCACTCTGTGCTTTAAAGTGGAAGTTTGCCACAACAGAAATCATTCACAGAATAGTTTCAACTAAAACATCTATTTTAACTCTTGGACAATTAATTTGTATAAATAGCAGATTAACAGAATGAAGTTACATCACACACACACCCCCCATCTGCTTTTGAACTGACAAGCAAACTATGTTTAGTGAAGTGCAAAAACATATCAACCCTTCCTATCAAATTTCGGTTCTTCAGAGAGCCAACTTCTCAGATCTCCATAGGGATCTAGGCAGGGTGGATAAAATGAAAGAATTTTTTAAATAGCTGGCTTTCGGATCTTGCTTTATTTAAAGATATTTTTCTTTTGAAATTCCTCATTTATATTTAAATATGAAATTATTATATCCTGTGCAAAGTAGTAATCTAGTCAACACAGCTAATTTAAGCTACAAAAATATTCAGTAGTATTTAAAATGCTTAAGAAAAATCAAATCTCTGAAGAAGTAGAAGCCAAAGACAAAGCATGTGGAGCTAGAATAAGCTGAAATGTTAAACCAGCTTTTGAGAGAAACAGACTATTCCGCAGGTGCATAGTGAATATATGCTTCATTCCAAATTTCAACTACTTCATTCAAAGCTGAAAAACCAACTGGGATTTTAAAAGCCAGGAAACCTTATTTTCCTCTTACAATCCATGAATAAAAATGAGGTGAGAGGCTGAGATGCAGTTTTAAAATCTTGAAGCCCATGGTAACAAGAAACAATCAGTTCAATTCACTACTATAGATAAAATTGTATTTACCAAGTCAATATGTTTCAAATTAAAAACATATTTTTGGAAAGTTATTTTCTCTTCCATATGCATGTTAAAGAGATTTTATTTTACTGGTTTTTTCCAAGCTTGTTTTATGCACAAACAGCACAACCATGGGCAATAAATGCTTACACTAACATTGTTCAAATTTTGTGAAAATAAGAAAACATAATAAATGTATATTAAACTACACTACTGCTGAAGTGCATTGCCCCTTTAGAAAAAAGGGATACTTGTAACATACTTATGAACCTTTAAACTGTTTTAATTATCAAAGACAACCAACTTTTCCTTAAAAAAAAAAAAAAAAAAAAAAAAAAATTGAAAGCAACAGTCTTCCTATTTTCCAATTTAAATTATAGTCAGAAACACTTAAGTTACTTCAAATCTTTCTACCCTGCTCTTCTTTGCCTAGAAACTGGACAAAAAGGGAGATCAGTTACAGTCCTTGGAAACAATTTAGCCCCTCTGCTAAATGCATTTCAGGATTCTTTCATAGCAGCAGGAAACAGTCCTGATGCAGAGCTGAGATTACTTCTGTTGAGAAAGAGCACAAAATTTCATCTTCTTCTTTTGATAAAATCACAGTGCTGAAAATATAAGCTCTAAAAATATGGTGGTATGGAGCCGACAGTGGGATTTGCTGGTTGGCACCACCCCTCCCCATTACCTGAACTTTAAAAAAACATAAAAAGAGATCATTTCTGTTTTAAGACAGATTTCCTCCCTTTACCATGGCATAGGAGCAGTATTTTCCATTCGCCTTTAAACAGCAAGGCACGGTCACTGTGGAGGAGGATAGAGGGAACTCCCCCAAAATTAAAATACATCAGTAAAAAGGACAAGGGAGGCACTAGCCTACCCCATCTGAGGCCACAGAATGCCATTGCTTTAAAGTCTCAGGGTGGGAGCATAATAACCACTTTGATATAACAACACCTCCATAATTACTGAGATTGTACAGTGAAAAGACTTCATCAAGTTGCTTTCTATTAAGTCATTTAATGTTATAAATTTATCTTCAGTTTCCTGTCAGAGAGAAATGAGCAGGGAGTTGAAAGGGCCTATTTAGGCTACAAGGAGGTGCCTTCTGCAGTAGTCAAGTTGCACAGATAAAGTCAGACCACTTCAGATCCCTAGTATGGGCCAGGTGCCTAGCACAGCTGGCATCCCAATTCAGAGTTTGATATTAAACAATGTTAATAAAAGTTGAGGACAATTTTGTGCAAAATAAAGTCTTAAACTAATGTTTGTTTGTTTAGAGGTTTTTGCCAGTTGAATACCTAGCAAACTGCTATAGTTGCATTTGCAAACAGAAGCAGAACTATCTTAGCCAGCTTTGTAATTACCTGAAAACTCATACCACTGGCTCAGTTAATTTGATGCATCCCTGATCCCAGTCTGAAGGTCTGTATTTTAACCAGGCAGTTCCATCACTTAAGCAAAATATAAATTGTTTAAGAATGAAAATGGCAGGTTGTGATACAACGTAGGCATTCTGGAGCAAAACCACAGTACTAAGGTACTATTTTGCTCCCTGTTACTTTGCCAATTTAATCAAGCTTTCCTTCCCCGAGACTGAATTCCTTGCTAATATTGTTTGGCATAAAATTCAAACATATTTTTCTGTTGTACTGTTTATTGGCATATATTTAACAAGAGGTTTTCCTCACACTTTCAATCTTAGCACTGCAAATAGCATATGATATCATATAGTTTCGTTTAATTCTCACCAGTGCCACTGAACATCGTCAATACCTTTTTAAGATAAAGTTACTGCTACTCCAATGAAGAAAATCTATTCAGGCAGCTACCTGGTAATACAGAAGAATAAACACTAAGCTTTCTACTGCAGACATACCATATAGATATATTATTGAGCCATACATATAGATATATACCATATATATTTGCTTATGATAATCATATATGCATAAGTTTTAACAACTCTTATTTATCAGAGAAAAGCAAACATCTTATAAAACTTAATTTGTTCACAAACCAGAATGAGTTACTTCTGAAAGGTATGAAGCTGATCCAGTTTAGCTATGCTGATACAACTCTTAAGCTGCCTGAGCTCTGATACCAGTTTAGGCAGCAAAAATGCTACAAAATGGATACAACTGTACTGTTATAAAGATCGGTGACCTCCTCAGGTATGGGTGGCCCCACAGACATCCTGGTTGTCAGTGGGCAGTCACCCCTGTCCTCCAGCTATTTGCTCACAGGATCAGCGAAAGAGGAAACTGAGGACATAGGAAACTGTACTGAAGATGAATGCAGTATGACAGCAGTAAAAACTCACTCTTTTGAGCATTTCAGCTTTCCAAGCCATTTCATCCCAGCACCACCATGAGGCCCAAGCACACACTCAAAGCAGTTCTGACTGCTCCCAGCACCAGGCATTTTGCAGACAATGTACAACATCAGGCATTAACCTCCATTATGGCAGGACATGAGTCTGTGGCAGAACATTTACTTGGGGCATAGGATGAAGGAATGGAAGAACATAGTGAAGACCTGAGTGATGCCCTCTGTGGACTCCGCCTGCTCACCTGCTCCCCCTGAGCTTGTTTTCCACTGAGAACCGTCTTTCCCCTCATCTTCCTTTACAGGAACCCGATGGTCTATGCATTGGCGCTCCACAGGCTCAAGGTTGAGCAGATGGAACATCTAAGTTAGAAAACTCTGGCTTACGAGTGTTCATACAGCAATGTAAGAGCCTCGCTCTCCCATTCACCTTCACTACCATGCAAGCTGGCTACCTGCACCATGGGGTTTCAGAGGTTGGCAGGAATGTGTTGGAATGAGTTGGAAACACAGTCAGCTTGCTGAAGGAATAGGTTGTCTGGTCTTTCCTGGGAACACCTCAATGGTCACAGCACTGAGGAGTCAGTGGTAGGTGAGATGACATCTGACCTAAAAACCTATGACCTAACATGGCTACAAATGGTTGGAGTACTGGCATGTGCAACTGAACAAACAAAAGTTTTCTTTCCTGGTACCCAGAGAGAGATTCTTTTCTCCGGTATCCAGCAGAGAACCATAGAAATGTTTTTCAGTTAGACCACAAAAAGAAGACAAGAAGCAGAAGTATCTGAAAGCAGATGGGAAGGGCAAAGTCACCTCCAGCTCGGTAGAAATGAAATGAGCCCTACACATTCAGTTCAGAAATACAGCTAAATGTTTGTTAAACACAAACCAGAAGTAAGAGCAATATTGGCTTGATCTCAGAATCTGTGTAGCTCAGATAGAGCAGCTAAAGCCAGCTTATGGTGGTTACGTGGCCTGCATTTGAGGCAATAAGCATTCTTCCACAGTCCTCAAATAAATCAGGCCACTCTTGAGCTGAAATAAAAACGTCTGTGACATGTTCTACCAATTAACGTGTTTACTCATTTCTTTTTTTAAATGCATTACTTTCTTGCACAGTCATCACTCCACATGGCTTAAACTGACAGTTGTGGACACTGTCCACATGCTGGTCTAACAGTCAGTGAACCATCACACTTCAATTTTCAATGTTTTCCCAAGCTGTAAGAACTAAGCATATAAATCCTGCAGCATTGTAATTATGGAGTAGCTACAACATAATTATAATAATATATACCAAACAGGGACAGTTCTGGGGAAGAAAAGGAAAGTCAAAGAAACATCAGTAACAAAATAGCAAACCCAGGATTCAGCAACTGTCGTGGTTTAACCCCAGCCAGCAACTAAGCACCACGCAGCCGCTCACTCACTCCCCCCCCACCCAGTGGGATGGGGGAGAAAATCGGGAACAAAAAAAGCAAAACCCTCAGGTTGAGATAAGAACAGTTTAATAGAACAGAAAAGAAGAAACTAATAATGATAATGATAACACTAATAAAATGACAACAGCAATAATGAAAGGATTGGAATGTACAAATGACGCGCAGTGCAATTGCTCACCACCCACCGACCAACGGCCAGCTAGTCCCCGAGCAGTGATTCCCCGCCCCCACTTCCCAGTTCCTATACTGGATGGGACGTCACACGGTATGGAATACCCTGTTGGACACTTTGGGTCAGCTGCCCTGGCTGTGTCCTGTGCCAACTTCTTGTGCCCCTCCAGCTTTCTCGCTGGCTGGGCATGAGAAGCTGAAAAATCCTTGACATTAGTCTAAACACTACTAGCAGCAACTGAAAACATCGGTGTTATCAACATTCTTCACATACTGAACTCAAAACACAGCACCGTACCAGCTACTAGGAAGACAGTTAACTCTATTCCAGCTGAAACTAGGACAGCAACTTAAGTGCAACACACAGTATCTATGTTCTTCCCTCATTAAAGCAGAACATGCAATAGCAATCCAGAAGACTCACTAGAACTGATTTTAAATACCTTCAGTTCAATATATTCAATATGTATTTCAGACTATCTCGTTAAGCAGAAATACCTTCTCTTTCTCTATATAAAAAAGAATAGTCCTTGGTAAATACTGCAAAAGCTAAAAGCTGAATTTTCAAAAGAAGTCAGCACCCCTAAACTCTCTTTCACAGAACATTCTTTACACAGCTGCTGAGCATTGGGTATATGGGAATCTCACCATAAGGCCTTTATTTCTAATTGTAAAATTATACGTGTGTGTGTATAATGCAACAATTACAAAAGCAAAGCAAAAACTTTAGGGAATTAGTTCAATCAAACTTTTTCAAGAGACTATTTACTAAGGGTACAATTTAAGTTCATAGTGCCTACATGTAATAAACCTACTGTGAAATAATCAATTTTCTAAAACAAATACAAATTTTATACTGCCTATGTCTGAGATCCACTGGAGAGAAGTAGGTTAGATAATCCAGGTTAAGAACTCATGCACTGCCTCTGCTTCTGCATTCATAGATGAGGGCTGGAGGATCTAATGATGCTGTATAATATGGATTTATTGGCTCAGACTGATGCTAGACCGAGTGTCTTAGAGGTTTTATAGTCAGCAGTGCCACTGGTCTCTCTCTCATTCGTACTTCGGATTTACGTTTCTATAATATGAACAAAGCTCTGTCCAAATTATTGAACACTCTCTCTTTAGCATAGATATCTGGTAGTTAAAAGCTTTGTAAGCTTTAACACCTACTGCCTCAAGAAATCTCCATCAACAGAGAAAAGAGTCTTGGCAGTTAAAATGTGTTTTCACTGATATTCAACAATTTTAGAAGATTTATTAGAGATCTTTTGAAAAGATATCATAGTTCAATAGATAAATATATTCTTAAAAGCATCAATCTAGCTAAACAAGATTATTATTAAATGTTTATTCTGTTACTTAATATTTTTAATGAGAGTTTTCAGCATATTTTTGCTCATCTGTTTTCTAAAGACCTAACAAAACATTATGAATCTTGTGTTACACTACCTCTGTGAGCTGAAGGCAAACAAATCAGCTAACTCTCATGCTCCTAAGCAAACATTTCCAACGAACCCCTCTCAAACATACATTAGAAATGTTCTTCAGAAGCCAAAGGCAGGTCCCTAGAGTCACATGAGGAAAGACAGACTTGTCATGCCATTAATCCAGCTCTTTCTTCTTACCTCATTAGTTATGTCTCAGAAAGAGTAATTTAATTAAATTTGCAGTGCCCATCAACAATAGTTATGGACTTGGGTGGAAAAGGGACCTTGAGTTAAAGAAAAATTAATGGAAAGCACGTATCTTCACATTGCAGTTCTGTTCCACAACCCTGGTAGCAGAATTACCTGAAACAAACAAAACCGAAGGCACTACACAGCAAGTAGGTGAGGACTTCAGCTAAGTCAAGTGAATAAAGAGACAGCACTTTTAAAAAAGCCTTCTGGGAAAGAGGACTTTTTAGCTCAGCTGGTGAGCTGGCATCCCAGGGACACTTACTGTTCCCCTGCATTCAGATGGGTGATATTTGGTAAGAGGAGCTCATGTCCTGCAGTGGAGAGAAGAGCAGCATTCAGGTGCTAGCACAGGTTGGGACGAAAACCAAATCCCTGTCGATTAACCAGTGTCCTAGTTTCAGCTGGGATAGAGTTAACTGTCTTCCTAGTAGCTGGTACGGTGCTGTGTTTTGAGTTCAGTATGTGAAGAATGTTGATAACACTGATGGTTTCAGTTGTTGCTAAGTAGTGTTTAGACTAATGTCAAGGATTTCTCAGCTTCTGATGCCCAGCCAGCGAGAAAGCTGGAGGGGCACAAGAAGTTGGCACAGGACACAGCCAGGGCAGCTGACCCAAAGTGTCCAACAGGGTATTCCATACCATGGGACGTCACATCTAGTATATAAACTGGGAAGTGGGGGTGGGGAATCGCAGCTCAGGGACTAGCTGGCCGTTGGTCGGCAGGTTGTGAGCAATTGCACTGCGCATCATTTGTACATTCCAATCCTTTCATTATTGCTGTTGTCATTTTATTAGTGTTATCATTATTAGTTTCTTCTTTTCTGTTCTATTAAACTGTTCTTATCTCAACCCGAGGGTTTTGCTTTTTTTGTTCCCGATTTTCTCCCCCATCCCACTGGGTGGGGGGGGAGTGAGTGAGCGGCTGCGTGGTGCTTAGTTGCTGGCTGGGGTTAAACCACGACAACCAGGTGAGGCCATGGCCAGCTCAGGCTTATCTCCTTCTTTGCAGCAGCAAGAGACACAGTATTGAGTCCCTGCAAAAGTTACCCAGGTCCCACGCATCAGAAATAGGAGATACTGGAGCCAGCTCTTGGACAAAGAGCCATGGTTAAAGACCATCATCTAACTAGAAATACTTATGCAAGGGCTGCGAAGACACTGGGCTTAGGAAAACAAGAGGCAGAGACTGCTGATCCAGAAATCTCCCCTCTTATTTGTGAATCCCCAGCTGGTAGGTTACAGGGATGCCTCATGCTTATCCACTGGCTGTGCTGGGCTCTTAGAATATGTCTATATACAAAGTTGCAGCCTCATTTTTCAGTGCCCTGCCTAGTGTCTCTGCCCTTACCCAATTACAGAATCCAGAACATGTTCGTAATAGAGGCACGAGGCACCTCTTCACAAAATGTCACTTGGAGACACAGAAAAAAAAGTTCTTTTAGACATTTACACCCAAAATGAAGACAGTAAGGGAGAGGATAGCTATCTAATGCACCTATTTCTCACTAGCTTTATGGTGTGTTCTGTTTTCCCTCAAGCACTGAAAAACTGCAATGTAGGCTTTTCTTCTCTAATTTCTCTTGTTTCCCATATTAAATAAAATTTTAAAATAAATAAAGGTGGTGAGAGAAAGGCAAAAAAGGTAAAAGCAGGAAATGGTACCCAAAACACAGTAGTCCCCTAAGAAAACAACCATCTCACAATAAACCTGGACATCTACCAGCTGAAGGGTTAACAAATTTGTTTCTAGTCTTACTTTTCTTAAACAGATGTTCCAGACAACATTAAATAGGGGCTAGAAAGAGGGGAGAGGCAGAGAATGAACTTTGGTGCAATATGGAATTTTTAAAGGCATTTCCTTCTCCCTAAGAGCCAAAAGCTGTGATCACTTAAGTCTGCTTTTTTAAATACATATTCATTTTGTAGCTTTTGCCAAACTAAATGAATCCAGTCTTTGAAAACCTTTTTTAAAAAAAAATGATAATTTTCCCAGTCATACTTGAAGTCTGACTTTTTTCCAAGAATGTCAACAAAAATGTATATGAATTTCTCCCTTTCCAAAGAATTCTTCTTAACTGTTCAGATGTGTGCCACAACAGTAAGTTAGTGTTACAGATCTTAAACTTTCAGATCCAAATAAATTCATTTTACCCAACAATTAGGAAAACAAGCACTCGTTTCTTCTGGAGTGGTGTTTCTGTATTCTTTATTCTGGGTTTGGGGTTTTTTTGTTGGGTTGTTTTGGGGTTTTGTTTTTTTGTTTGGTTTTTTGTTTTTGTTTTTTTTAATTTGCCAAAGATAATATCAAGTAATGATAATACAGCTGTTGACCCTGAAATTCAAATACTGCTTAGCAGTATAGAATAATATCATTAAATGTTATAAAATACTTTCTAAAACTGCATTTGGGAATGTTTTTCTTAATGAATAACTTAAAAGCTGATCATGTTTCCAAAGAACGTTCCAGTTTTCTGACTATGCAGGTGTTTGATATACCTTATTCTTCCTTTATGTGAAGTCCTGAATGGAAGCATAAATGATTCAGAAACATGGGCTCCCAAATAAAATGTTTCTTTCACTCCTGAAGAGGTGTAAAATATTTTTAACAAATCAGAATGTGTTAAAAAATGGTTTTAAAAAACCACATATGTTAAAAATGTTAAAAAATCAGAAAGTCCCAAATGACAGTATAGCTCAGAAGGCCTTGCTATAAGAAAGGGAGAAATTTCTCATTTGTTGCAGGAGTTACACATCTGCTGAACTATATGAACTACCGAAGTTAGAAGGAAACAGACAAATTAATTTCACAAAGAATGTGAAGGCTGGTTTTGTTTCTAGAAGTCCAGACTAATCTATTTCTGATTTTTCTATATTCTACGTATGTACATTACACATTGATAGCACTTTTCCTGCTCTGCTTTCTCACCTCCAACTTCATGCCTGTTACATTTAAGAAAAACAATCTTGAAAAACATTAGCCAATTTTAACAGGCATAAAGGAAGGCAGGTGGGAAATGAGAACAACAAAATAATACTGATAAATTATGAATGATGTGATAAAAATTCTTGCTGTGTAGGGCCCCATGTTTATGTGTGTGTTGACAGTGTTCACTGTAGAAATGACCTTTAGTAAACACTCAATAGTAGTCAACTGGACTGCAATGTGGAAAAAAAAAAGAATAACCAATTAAATACTCTGAAGAAAAAGACAACCTCAGATGTTCAAAACAACCAAAATTAAAGTAGTGTTAGATGATTCCCATTCAGTATTGCTGAGGGTCCTCATGCAGGCACCACTTATGCGAAGAGGAGGAAACTGGCCCATCACTTTGTGGTTCTAACACAGGAAAGGTATCCACCCTGGAGGACAAATGGGAATTTCTCTATTGCAGTGTGTAATGCAATGCCCAATCTTTTTCGGACAGTTCTTTTCATTCACTTCAATTTCAAAACATTAATGGAATGCAAAATATCATTTATTATTTTTTCTTATTCATTTGCCTAGAAATTATCCTTTCATCTGCTTTAACCAATGTTTGCTGCCTGTTGAGAAATTCAGTTGTCCCAAGCTTCTGTTCCAACAAATGCAGTATTATGTCTCTTTTACATGCTCAAATAGTAAAGATCTTTTTTTTCTCTTTCTCTGCTATATACCTGATTTGTTTAGTCACTATATATTCAATAGTAAAAGTCAAAATAAACAGAAAGGAATTTTATCAGATTCTCAGTCAACTGAGAGTAAATGGTGTCTTTCTGAAGTGCAGCAAACCAATAAAAGCTTTGAAGGTATGTTACTCTACAACAACTTCCAGCATTCTTTTAATGTAAACTTTTATCAGAAACAAAGGCACTGAAGTCAGTGAGGAACTTCCTGGTAATAAACAGTAAAAAATTATAACAAAAAAAATATTAATAATCAACAACGACAATAATAAAATAAAATAACCACTACTGATTTGGCAATATATGGGACACTAGAGTTCCTGATATTGCAGTGTTACTTCAAACACTACAAGAAAAATAAGTACAACACACAGATCAGGCATATAGTGAATAAATTAAGTTCTCAATCTCAGATATTTATATGCATTAAAATTATGTACTTTCCAGAGCTTTTGAGATGTTAAGCAGCAATTCAGAGCACAATGTGCAAACAGACACCATTTGACTACGGCAGAAGTACTGAGCCTGAAGTCATGACAGAGCTCAGCCCATACACACAACTGGGAAAATTTAACGTCCAGGTCTTAGGAAAGCTGGTAGTACAAAGCCAGAATTTCTGGGAACTATTGTAAGAGCTACAGAGACAGTTGTGTTCTCTTCTTTTCAAGCTCTTGCACACCATTTTTCTGTCAGTACCTCAGACCCACAGGAAATGTGGCCTCAGCTGCATCATGTGCATCACACACATGGTGAAAAATAATAGCAAGAAGAGAAGGAAGAAACAAAACACAAGCCAATTCACAAACCACTCATATTTCTGACTGAAAGCATACACTTACATCTTCAGCAAAACAGGAGACATACTACTTGTCTTTTAACTGTAAGGAAATTCAGCAATAGCCAAAACAGTCCAGATTTTTCAGCAGGGATAAAATAAAATGGCTGTCACTAAAACAACAGCTTGAATCTCTCTCTCAAAACCCTTCTTGCTGTTAAGTATGTGAAAGTAACTTTTACTTTCTGGTGATGATAGAGGTAGCTGAACAAATGCCAAATACCATTAAGAGTTGTTTCAAAATCTCCAGTCCTCCTGAGATTTCAGAAGTAGTTCTGTAGACACCAAAAGACTTTATGGAGCTGGAGTGCTGCTCATGACAGCACCCCGAATACTGGGTACTTGGTTAAATAAACCTCATTGGTAATAATCTGTGTTATTTTCCCCAAAATGAATGAAAATAGTCCTCAGAACGTATTGAACATCACTAAAAATATAAGTCATATTCACTTTCAACAGTGATGTTGCAAAGGAATCATAACTATACATTGTACTCACCACTTCACATTAAAAAAAAAAACCAACCAACAAAAAAACCCCAGCTCTTGCACAGTGGAAAAACTACTATTTACATTAAAATAACTAGAAACTTGACAGTCTTTTTATTCTTCTTCTTCTTTCCATGTTCTGTTTATACTAAAAATGACCCTTCTGGAGGAGAACGGTTCACAGGGAAAATGAACTGTGTTCAGTGCTTTAAGGCTATGATGTCAGGGCCCTGCTGTGCAAAGGCCAACATTCGTATTACAGCCATTACTTACTCTTCCTAAGCAACAACTAACACTGGAAAGATAACAGAAATACAGAAGATTTTCAAATTCTCCTCAAGTCTCCAAATGCAGACAATGCACTGATAGATAACAGAAACTAAAAGTAAACTGTCCTTTTAAATTCTTAGCAAGGTAACTGTTTTTTCAAAATCTGTTCCCTTTAGCATAAGCTATTTTCACTGAAACATTTTGGGGTGCTCACTGCCTGCAGAGCAGCTGTACTTTGTCACAGTTTGATGAAGCAGACCTACTTTGACAGTGAACAGGGTTACTAAGGGCTGTCATTCATATATGCTGAACCAGAGCAGGAGATCAGTCACTTTCTGAGCCCATGCCCTGCTCTTTATAAATATTCCCATGTGTTTGCAATTAGTTAGTGGGCTATTCTGGCAGCAAAGGTTATTGAAGGCTGTTTTCCAGACATGTGTTTGGGGTTTTTTTTTTTCTCTCTGCACAACTAAGACTCAATCTTAGCATGTTTAATAACAACACAGCCAAACAGTAGGCTCCTGTACATATATCAAAAAACACATTAAATGGAAGAGTTTATCTGCCTTCCCTTGCAAAAAATTGGATGTGCTGTAGATCTAGAGAGCCACAGAATGCAATTGTGTAGCTTCTGGCAAGCTATGACAAGCAACAGAAGCCTTGCAAAGCACAGAAGATTTCTGAAATCTGGTTTTAGCTGCTGTAGAGTTTAGAGTGCCCTGAATATGGGGAAGGATTCGACTCCTGTTGATCTGAAATTTCATTGCGTTAATTGTTTCATTAAGAAATTAATTTAGTTAGGTATTCCCCTCCACGGTTTGTAAGTATTTGCCCAATTAATACACTGTCAGTTGCATCTCGAGAAATACATTCATTTATGCATGACAGAGGTGCAACCTACATCTTACTGGAGTAAATCATCCTGGCCTTCAGGAACATGTGGCATGACATACAGCACATACATCAAAATACCACATTTCTGTTTGTTCTCTTACATCAGATGGTAACTTAGGTATCAACCTAACTAACTGCCTATATCTCATAATTACAAGTAGCTTGTTCTGTGAACAATAGTGGAATAATTGTACACAGCGAATATCCTCAACCAGATACAGCATTGGGGACTATTCATAATATACCGCTACAACACTAGGGAATATGCTGGATTCAGAACTAGCACTGAATAAAGAAATATAACATGATTAAGTACGTTTGTAAACAATGCTTGCATTTCAGTAGGCTGTCTCTATTGCTTAGTGAAATTAAAACTGTAGCGCTTACTTTAAAATCCTTGGATACAAAAGGTAAAAATAAACACAGTGCAGAGTAAAGTGCTAGAGTCTAAAAGAAAAGTCTTACGGGATTACTAATATAGTAACTGAACCACCCTTTATGATTTATGTGGCTCATGAACTTAAAGTAAAGTAAGCATTGAAGTTGTAGCATAAAATGTTGGTTCTGCAATCTAATCTGACCAGATGACCCTGATATCCTCATAGTACCGTCCTGTGATGGCCAAGAGCATCTGAAGAGAACGAGAATAAAACTAACTTCTGATGCTAACATAAGCTAGGTACTGTTTCTTGCCCAAGTCTGCCTGTTCGCTGCATTACAGAGAAAGGCAACTGAATCAATACTAAGCATCAGATTCACAGTCAATAGCAGCAGCTGTTAACTCATGCGATCTTCTTTGTTATAAGAACAATTTAAATACACAATAAAACCTGCCATTTTCATTTGTTGTGGAAATTGGAGGGAATTTAAAATACATCAGACTAGGAAAACCTGTGCTGGTGGAGCTATCAAAGTCAGGACAAGCCCAACATGTTTCAGCTTTTCATCCTTCTACATATAAGCTAGACCAGCAACGTGTAATCATAAAGAGGATAAAATGGATTGTTCTTGTACAGCACCATTGATACATATGCATTTTAAAGAAGAAGGTCAGGAGAGAATACAGTCAAAAGAGTTGACTCTGCAAAGGGCTTTCACACTGAGTTACAATCAGTAGGATTATTCATGTGACTAAATGCAACTCATGTTATGAATTAGGCTTTAAATTAAGAAAATGTCAGGATTAGCTAACACACAAGGATGAGAAATAGGCTGGACGAAAGTGAGGAATCTAAAATTATGCAGTCTTCAAGGAAGGCAGCATACCATTTTGGTACTTAAGAAAGTCTGTTTAAAGGGAAAATTATTAGATGATTCTCAAATTCCATAGCTACGCATAAACCATGAAGAATTACATTCAGACCATATCTCCATATTATATATTTAATACAGATGGGTTAAAAAGTAAGCCTAACATCTAGTTCTCTTCAGTGCCTGGAAGGAAAAAGAGTTTGATCCAAAAACCAAATGCAAACTAATTTTTCCAGTACTGAGCCAAATACAGATGTAACCTTACAAGGTAATTTGATTTCATGATACTTTTACAATTTTGGAATGAAACGGTCTGATAGCAGCTTCAAAGAATTCAGCATAATTAAAGCCAGGCACAATCAGAACCAGGATTTGGGCTTGAGCCCAGATTATAGGTGAAATTTCTTTCAGATTCGCCCTTCAAGTTCATCTCCAATATTTGTACTATTAAATACAGAAGAGGGACAGAACTGAATAGAAACACAAGGACATTAAATGGAAATGTACTTTTTAACAGTATTTACTGTTGCAAATGAAAAACAAAATAAATGCTTTGATTACATAATGAAGGAAAACAAGAGAACCAAAATAAGATCCTCATGCACACTCTTTGAAAAGATCAGTCAAAGTCTATCAGTTATTTACAGTCCTAGAGTACCTAGACTGACAAGTATCTATATTCTACAGAGGGGTGAAAATCTGTATTGCTGGTTCAGTACAGGATTATAGTTTCCTTTGTCCACTCTTTTATGAACAACAGAAAGGCTACAAATCATTTCACCATTGTCCAGGAAACTAGTTGAAAATTCCTGTCTCAAAATTTTCCAATCAATCACCAGCATCTCTGTTTACACAAGGAGGTTCCCTTTATAAGAAGATAGTGTAGCTTAACTTTGTTATAACACACTGACCTCCAGTGTCAGCTGCTTTCCAGAGTTTACAAGCCTCAAGCCTCATTGGAATCCAGCACAGTATCTCATTCACAATTGACTGTAGTGAAGGAACGCTTGCAATATGAAGGAACAAGCAAGCAGATAAAAAGTAGTAGGCATAGCCAATAATATGATTGCACAGCATACTCTGCATTTCTTTTGAATTTCCCAGCCGAAATTCAGTTGTGGTCTTCAACAGCATTTGCCACCTACGATTCACAGTTGCTAAGAGATGTAAATATGCAACAGATCAGCCATTCATCTCTCTGCCCATGGAGAATTACGGCATACAGTATGTTTTCTAGTATTTATCCAGCTCAGTTTTATGAGTTCCAAGAAACGGAACCTCCCTTGAAAAACTACTCCTGACAGTGACAGAAACCTTCTGATGGTACAATGCATTACATTGACAGTAAAAAAAAAAAAAAAAAATAATAAGCTTGCTTAAGTTTAGTGGTGTTGTTCATTATTTTACTATATCCGTATTTCTGTGCTTGCACCTTCCTCTGCCATCACCACTTCCTTAAAATGCTCACATCTAGCCAATTCCTCTTCATGCATTTGTACACATACACACAGGGTCAGATTATTTTTATTGCTTTTCTCTGAGCTCCTTTCAATTCATTAATATCTCTCTGTTAATGGCAAATTCCCATTTGCAACAACCTAGCAAAATATTTTCCCACCTCACAGAAAAGATCGTTTTACACAACACTGTTTCTATGCAGTCTGCTTGCCAGCCCAGCCCTTCTCATGCACATTCAGAGACCTTTCCTTCAGAAGCCACACCATCTTCAAAAGTCTTTACCTCCCCTGTCCTGACACCCTTTTTCTCAGCATGTCTATGGTAGCACTGTATCTGTTTAACTAGCCATGCTGTGATTTGGATCAAGCAACTAACCAGCCTAAAAATAACCCAGCAAAAGAGAAAAAGAAAAGGTTATTTTTAACACAAATCAGTTTTCAAATCCAGTTCACTTCACAGGTGCACACCCTGTTGTACCAGCTGATTGACAGGTTCTCTGGAGATTAGAATAAGCAGCAGAAAGCAATGGCTGCAGTGCAGAACAGCACTGCCAGAAAAGGACATGGCCATGAAACTAGATGGTCTTCCTGCAAAGAACATCTTCCCGCAGAGTGCCTGGAACTGCACTTCAACGCCTGCCCAAATTGCCCTGCACTGTGGTGAAGTGCAAACAAACACTCACTGGTGTAAGTGAGATACAGGCAAAATCAGGTGAGAGGGTCTATTTTTATTCTGTATTCCAAATAAAGCAATGTGTATGTTTAAAAGTAGAACAAGGCAATAAATTTTCACCACCGGTAAAGTTAGCATAAGGATTTCTACCCTTCCTCTCCACAGAACATTTTTCTGTCACTTCAGGTATGCTCATGCAAGCAGGATCACTGCTATGAAGGCTTAGAAATGTTCCAGCCTTTAGGAAAGAGGTTCTTCATTTAAAATCTCATCTTCTAATAACAATGATCTTCAAAATAAAACAAAAACCTTCAGAAAAAAAAGAAAATATTTCCCATGGATTCATTAAAATAGGTACATATTTATGTTAATTGGGATCCAGGTATCTATGGATTGTGGTGGATTCAGCAAACCTCTGACAGAGATTATCTTTTCCAGTGACAAGACACCAAAACTATAATAAATCACACTGTTTTTATTAACTTTTTGTTAACAAAACAGAACCTGGGCTGAGAAGGCCTGAGAACCTACAGCTCTTCACTTTTCTCTCATCACTGTAAGGTTAAAAATGTAACCTGAAGAAACATAAAAGGCAAATTTACTGTCAGAAGGAAATGTCACTTACATATGTTCTTCTTTGGGATGTGACCTATTGCTATTACCTTCTCTGCCTCATGACCTCCTCCAATGGGAAGGCAACTACCTCATTCACACTGCCTGCCCCAGCCTCTCTTCCCTTTCAGAGCTCTCTAGCCACTATATTCTCCCTTTCTGTTGCCCTTTTTTGGTCTCTTTCTGCTTTGCTATCACTTTTTGCAATACATTGTTCTGGATTCTCAGAGACTCTTGGCTATAGGGCCCTAATGTGAATTCCTTCTTACAGTCTGTGGCTCTTTCTCTACAGCCTTCCAAACAAAGGTCAGTACTCAGAGGCTACTTAACCATCCTAATTCACATGGTAACTGAACACAGACTATCCTTCACACTTCTCCCCGGAAAACAGAACCAAGATATTAAGTATCATTTTTATGTAGAAAGCTGAATATTTTTTACTCCGTAGTATGCAAGTTAGCAATTTTATTGGTAAAAGAATTTTATTGGTGAGCACTCTTTCACTTAGACGGTGACAATTTCCCCTCTCCACTTCAGATTCTCAAAAGGTAGTGACTGATATTTATTTTTGCTACCATAAGTATTCATATTAATTCCATTGCTGTGACAGCTCATTTCACTTTCTGCAGATGAAAACAGTACCAAACTTCCACTGTGATTCAGGGAACTTTATTACACACTCACATGAGAAGACCTAACTTCCTTAACAGGATCTTTGAAAATATATACTACTCAGGAAGAGAATTTCAAGCAATTCCAAAGCAGGCAATTAAAAGTAAATTTGAACAAATACTGATTTTAAACCTTGCAGTAGGATCAAAAGCATTGCTTTAGTCAGACATCCACTCTAGTGATATCCAAAGCAGAGATACTATAAATGTTCAAAGACAAACGACAACACTATCTGAACTGGCAGCCTACAGAAAATATAGATGATCAACTTGATGAAATACATACGAAAGATTGATGAAAAGTCCATGAACTAAATAACTACATTTTGCACCAACTGAAATAACCTTCAGTTTTGATCTAAGCACAGCACATAGCAATAGCTTACCCTCCAGGTAATAAAGGCATGAAATATATCCTCACCCACCCAAAGATGAAAGAATATTATGGAAAGAGCTTTGTGATTATTCAGTACAAAGTAGACTATGTCATAAAAATATGCCTGTGCTTGTTGCAAAACCTTTTCTGTAATATATGGAAGGCAAACACTATGAACCTAATGCAGTGCAGATGAATCATCCAGTAAAGATCTAGTATATCATACTGCTGACAGTTTTTGATAAAAAACACTGCAAAGTCTTCATTGCTGGTCCTCTAGAGGTAGCTTCACCAATTTCTTTTGTGCTCCTTGTTCCATGTTTTGACAACGGTCTTAAGAAAACCTTAAAGATGTGGCTCCCTACCTGTGTATCACAATTCTGCCTCCTCTAGGACAGTATTTGCCTGAACACAGTAAGTGAAAATTCACTTGCCATTTTGGCTGGGTTACCCACACTCCAGGAACCTTCCTTCCTTTCTCTAAAGGACAGGGAGAAAGGAAAACAGCAATTCAAGAAATAGCAGACTGAGTTGTCGAAGCACTGTCTCAAAACACAAAACAAAGGCAGTGCCACAGCACAACAAAACCCTTACTTTGATCAAAGTTATTTTGGCAATCATTACTGCTCCCCTTCCTTTGTTGAACAGGAGGAACAACAGAGAGGCCGTTCAATTACCCTTGCTATACAGACTTGGATAGTATAGGAAGGGAAGCTGCATTTCTTCTATGATTTGGATTTACCTTTGTGCTTACAGGAAGCCAGCCATGAAAAGCTTGGTGCAATGTAAAGATACACAGAACAAGAGGCTCAGCTCCACTTGAAAATCTGGGGAAACAGTCTTCTCTGAGTAAGGCTGGCGTGACTGACAAGAGGAGTCTCACAATGAGCAGTGGGGAAAAGGCTGAGATACATTTGTAATTTCTATACCTAATACATGACAGAAGGTAAATCGGGCAGATAAAAGTACAGCAAAAGGCAAATAAAAATCGGTATACAGAGGATGGAAAGCAAAGGGAAAGTCCTAATATGAATGAGAGAAGCAATCAGGTATGCAAAAGAAGTAACTGATAAGACTGTGCCTTATACAGCTAGAATTTAGAGTGTAAACAATCAGAAGCAACAAAAATGTGATCCAGGCATTTCCAGGCCAGGACTTCATTAATGGGCAAGACTTCAGAACAGATTTTTAAGGAAAGATTAATTAATATGCAGATAAATTGCAAACAAAACAAATTATAACATAGGATCTATAATAATTCTATCAGTTTTACCTGACATCGTTCTGCAATAACAGCACTGATTTTATAGACGTCTTCTAGCTTAGCTTGAGTAAAGCATTTGATATATGGAAATTTATACTGAGTGTCAGGTGAATGATGAGGTACTACAAGAGCAAGATGAAAAAGAGATGGCAATAAATATTGACAAAATTAGTTTAAGACTGGAAGGAGATCATTAGGGAGGTCCCACACGGACTGGTGCTTGGACCAATCTTGCTTAATATTTTTACTGATAATGCTGGAACAAATATCAGAAGTTTGATGTTGAAATCACTTAACTACAATGCACAGTGATGGCACCGTAAAATGGCTAATAAGAATGACCTTGAGGTCTGGATCAGAAAACTGGAATTAATCAATATCAAAATCACGAGATTATGGAGTTAGGGACTAACATAAAATTCCATAGTATACTGGGAACTCATCATTTAATTGAGGTGAAGATGGGTCTGAATGCACTAGTAAAACACAGATGTGGAACAGGAAAATAAAATCCTTAAACTTATCAGGTGAGACATTGCAACACTACAGAACAGCTAGTGCTGTTGTATATCTTATATTAAACCTTGAAATAATATCTCATACATAAAAGAATGAAACAGAAAATAGAATAGATGCAGAAAAAGGAATTGAGAGACAGTACTTGCACAATACATGGAAACAAGATTTGCTTGTTTCCCATAGCAAAATGAAATCAAAGAGAATTCATGTCTGTTGTCTATGGAAAGTTCAAGGAAATTAAGCCCAGGATGAAACATAACTGTTTGCACAAAAATAAATTGATATAAATGAGCAGTGGATAAACTTACACTCAAAACTGAAGAGTCCTACCTGTTAAAGCAATCAAGTCCTGGAACAGCCTTTCCAATGGGAGCAGCAGAGGCAAGAAAACATTAGCTGTTTTTCATACAGACTTTGATAAGTTTAAGAAAGGGGCTATATGGCACTGTGCCTTCAACAGCAGAAAACTGCTCAGTGATGCAGGAGGTTCCTTATAGTCCTAGGAAACCTGCTTTTTTCCCCTTGGGTTCAACAGCTCATAAAGAATTTGGACTTCCACTCTTTCCCTTCCAGCTGATCCCTGTTACAACTTATTGGCTGTGAAAAAGGAGTCCCTGAGACAGTACAGAATATGACCACCAAGAGCCATAGTGATTAACGCCAGAATGAGGAGGAAATAAGAAGCCAGCAATGTGCTTCGCACTTCATCCTGCAGATGTGGACTGACCCAAGCATGATATACCCCAGATGGGTCTTGCCTGACCGAGAAGGTGACAGGCATGTCACCCCAGCCACAGGGTCCTGGTTTGACTAAGTTTCACATAAGACTCTGGAAAAAATGCTGGTCCAAAAACAGCACCAGAGGAAAACAGCTGGGGACAGAGAGGAATGTGATTGCCCCTTTTAGCAGCAGCAATGTTACATCAGCTTAACTGCAACATCAAATCTAAACATGTGCTGAATGTGGGCTAGTTCAGCGCAAGACCAGCTTGGGTGGCTCTGCACGGTGCTTATAGCACTGGAGCTCTGGGGACTGTTATCTGGAGACATCCAAACACTGCTCTGAGAAGTCACAGCTCAGGCCAGCTGAGTTTATTAGCTGATCCCAGCACTCCTGGTGCAGATCTAGCTGCAGTGAAGACACACCTGAAGACAAAAATCCTTGGCTGGGTGTGACAACTTTTGGGGATGGGGGTGAAGAGGCTAAAGATGAAGAGCTAGACCCTGTGAATCTCAAACACCACTTTTTTTCTCAGCTAGGCCACAGCAACATAAAACTACTGCTCTAGAGCACATAGTTCATAGCTTTTAGTGTTGTAATAAAAGCTGTATACAGCCCCTTTTTCTTTCTAAAAGCATGCAGCTTACCTTTCACATACATGCATCACGTAATCTTAAGCCCATCTGCCAAAGCAGCAGTGCGCTTCTGAAATGGAATTACTCTTCTTTTTTTCTACTTTTTTAACACATTGTTTTGACAAGAGGCAATTTCTGAATTGAAAAGAAAGTGATTTCAAAATTAAATCAAAAACTTTTCTCCCTAGTCCCATACTTCATAAAGGTACAAACCTTTAGATGCAGCACAAGGGTTTACCTAAAATTTCCATTTCTCTTCAGTCCCACAAGGCCCAAGATAAACAGTACCCTAATAAAAGTTGATAGCATGGGCTCTGTTCAAGTGAAACCACTTTATAACATGACCAAGTGTGTTCTCTGCCAGGAAATGATTGCTTTTCCAGTTCAACCCAAGAATGTTGCTCTGCCTTATGTCTGCTGGCAACAACTTCTCTGTTTATGGGTGGGCTAAAAAAAGAGGATTCAAAGGCTAAGTTTGGGCCTCAGGTAATGGTGCTAGGATTAAGATTTGGTCCTAGATTTTAACACACCTATAGTACTGGTTTGCGAGGATGAGCAGAGAAACAAGAAAGGTATTATAACATATTACATAGTTTACTAAGCTTCTGTTTTTCTTCTCCTTATACTTATTCACTACATCTCCATTCAATTCAAAATCAGGTCTACAATAATGAAACCACAAGCAAGTATGATTTATTAACTTCCTATACCATGTTAGCACTATCACAAACTCTCTCGTCAAAGTCACTGTATTCTCAGAGATTTCTTGCAAGAAAAATCTTTGTACCTTACTGCAGAAGGTCCTTCCTGATCAATGCACTGCAAAACCAGCGCCGTAATTGGTAAATGTTTTGCAATTACAACAGCACTAGCCTTTAATGAAGAGAAGGAAATTGGTTCTTCCCAAAAGAGAAAGACATTCAAGCTACTTACAAGGTACAGGACACCACACAGCGCTATCGCCAGGGAGACTTGTGGTGGAACATGCTGCCAGTATTCCTGGTACCTCTAACACACGTAGTGAAAACTACAATTAAACTATGCCCTTATTGTGCATTCAAAAGCAAAGTGCCTCAACACTAAGCTACATACTTTAAAGATATTCATGGGAATTTCCCAGGCTTAAGGAATTATGAAGAAAATCTAGAATAGGTCAGAGTGTTAGTGTTACACTTCACTGCCTGAAACTTTCTGTAATCATCGAACAGCCTAGAATATAAAGTGGACCACATGTGGGCTGCAGTCCGTCAGGGGTGTTCCTGGCCTGGCCTGGGTTGCCCGTGGGCTGCAGTCTTTTGGGGGTGTCCCACTCCAGTGTTGTCCACCCATGGGCCCCCCAGGAGTGGTCTTGCACCACTGCTGCCCCCTCCTACTTGCAACCTATAACATATGTGTGTTCAGTCTGCTACCCCCACCCCTGGAAAGCCCATCTTTAACACTAGGTTACAAGAGTCAACATCGTAACAGTCTGGACATATTTTCATTAGAGACCTTTCAGAGCAGAATCATTTCAGGAGGAAATGCCAGAACAGCTGCAAGAACAGTGATGGATGAAAGAAATAGCCATCAACAATGCAGTTATGGAAAATTTAGATGGATATGTCTAAGCAAGAAGTGCACAGCGGGGAAAGCAGAAGAGAGTGAGCTTTCCAACCCCACAGCTCTTCAGGTCACACTTTTGACTACTCATAGATGAAGATGTGCAAGTCTATCCTTGGAAAGAAACACTTCCTACGATTTAATACAGCTGCAGAAAGACATGTGAAACCACGCCTTATTAACAATTTATCCAGAACTGAGAACACTATTAGAAGTAGTCCAGAGTTGTATTAAATCAAAAAGGACCAGAATACCATTATGCCAAATCTGTATCAAGTTACAGAACTGACCTGGTTTATAACAACTGTGTTTACAATGACATAGCACCAGAAAAAAAACCTAGATTCTTGAAGTATTAACAAGAAGAACGTAACAGACATTTGGGAGATGAATGTCTAGCACACAACTCAAACGAACACCAGCCTTCTTAAATTGATACCTGGAGGCCTTCATTTAGCTTAAACAGTTTACTTCCAAGTCCTGCATTACTCAACTTGGTAATGCAGACTGTCCCTGGGAAGCCACCCTCGTATAGGCATGTGAGAAGGACTTTTTTTAAAATCAAGCTCTTCTTGGACACACTTCTGTCAGTATCTTGTCTCAGTTGTCACTATAATTTTGTAATTGTTTGCAACATAAAGCTTTTTATTGCAAATGAAGGACAGGAAAAATTAACTTTGGGTAAAAAGACTATTTGTAGAATGAAGAAATATTATAGTCTTAACCTAAGGAGCTCAGGATTTAATACCAGACAGCAGACAGAGTACACATATATCTTCAGAGAAAGGAAGATGTAGAGACCTAAAGAAGCACAACTGTCAAAGGAATTAATACATCAAATATCTTCTTCTAGAGGGCTTTACATATAGAATAACTGGGCAAAATGAAATGAGACTCTCTCAAGCACAAGGACAAAAATACAGCATTTCAGAGACATGAAGATAAAGGCAGAAGAAATAACGTCTCTGGTGTATGAAGGGCTTTTAAGGTAAAGAGAATATTCAATCTATCTTTTTTTTTTAAAGCCACTTAATGGATTCAGGAAAAGGTGGAAACTATATAATATTAAAATTCAACATCTTGTAAAGAGAGAATGTAGCAGTATCTCTGGAATGTGATGCAAAGAAGGACCAGGAAAAATTTAAAGCCAAAACTCAAGAGAGGGAAAGAGAAGGGGGAAGATAAAGAGGGCTGTGAAAAGAAACTACAAGGATTTAAGAAGGAAAAATGAAGCCTTATTTTAGACAGTTGAAAAGGGCAGCAGGTTAGCTATAAGAGATGTCAGAAACTCTGTTCTGGAAACAGAAGCGTTCTGATCTGATATGATGACCATACTAACAATACTAGCAAATAGAAATACTTAGAAAACAGGTACATGTCTTGACCAGAAAAAATATGTGAATGTTTCAAGTAAAGAGTATTTTAACAGAGCCTTGGTAGACATGAGGATTTTTAGTTTAATTTTTTTTAAAGCTATTGACGTTAATGTGACTAGGTTAGTTGTTGAGGAAGTGGACATTATTGCTCCAGATCTACTCACACCTCAGTCACAGGCAACTTCAGTAAGGTCAGAGTCAGTACAAAAACCTGTGTTTACAGACATCCTGCATTTTTAATCTCAACTTCTTACTGATACATTGCTAGAGCCTGCTGGTTGTTGCAGTCAAGCACCGCATGTCCATCCATACAGCTCCGATTTCTGCAGCGAGTAACTGTATAAGGCTTTTGCTGCCTGTACACCTAAAAGACTTCTCAAAGGTGTATGGAACAATAATTCCTGTAAGAAAATGAACTCCTGTAACAGCATATATATACTGTATTAATGCCTATATAGCACACGGGAGTCATCAGGTTCATGTATTCCTTCCAGTTGAAGGATGCTCAGCTTCCTCAGGTATATCAATCAATGAAAGCAGCTTAGTATTTCTCTGATTAATGCATATAGAAATATTCGCAAGGTAACAATTTTTGCTCAGTGCAGGCAATATCCTGATGATGATCGAGTGTGTATTTCAGCCACCAACACAGTATCTAATATAAACAAACAAGTCTATGTCACACAGGCCATAAACATTAGCCTAAGAGCAGCTACTCAAAGCCTAGGAAGGAAAGCATAAAAAAACTGCTTGGAAGAAGAAAAACATCCAATAAATTTGCTAAGGTATTGCTCATGCATTTGAGAGGTGCTGGAGTGTGTCCAAAGAAGAGCAACGAAGCTGGTGAAGGTTCTAGAGAACAAGTCTTATGAGGAGCAGCTGAGGGAACTAGGGTTGTTTAGTCTGGAGAAAAGGTGGCTCAGGGGAGATCTTATTGCTCTCTGCAACTACCTGAAAGGAGGTTGTATCGAGATGGGTGTCAGTCTCTTTTCCCAAGTGCAAGTGATAGGAAGAGAGAAAATGGCCTCAAGTTGCGCCAGGGGAGGTTTAGATTGGATATTAGGAAAAATTTCTTCACTGAGAGGGTTTTCAAGCATTGGAACAGGCTGCCCAGAGAAGTGGCTGAGTCACCATCCCTGGAGGTATTTAAAAGACAGGTAGATGTTGCACATAGGGACATGGTTTAGTGGTGGACTTGGTAGCATTAGGTTTATGGTGGGACTTGACGATCTTAAGAGTCTTTTCCAACCTAAATGATTCTATGACTAAGCTCTTGTTAAGTCTTGCTATACAACACACACAGACTTCACAGAGGACAAAGGTACATTTTCTATTCCTTTTCTGCTAGAAAATAAAAATTCTTTGTTCTGAAATGAAAAATCTGCCCCTGAAACCAATGTATTTTTCATTTCTAGAATGGATTATTTAATTCTGCTTGTCTGAGGCCAGTTCCACCAGGGATCTGAAACTCATGAGCCACATTCACGAACCAACAAAGATGGCTATGAACACGTAAGACCAACGTTCCTTGACCTTCATTTGCTGATTATTCATTTTAGGATGAATTTAAAGTTCTGACTTACACTGCTCTCAATAGTTGAGTGAGAGTGAGTTTAACGCAAAGAATAATCATAAGCCCATTTATCAAATGTTAAATACTACTTCTAAAACTCTATGTCATGGGAGATCATGCAGTTATATTGTATTCAGATCTAAATACAAGATCCATCTCTTTGATAAAACCTTCCCTTATAATGGCATCTTACCATAAGCAAGAAAAGTCAAGTGAAAACAGTAAGGAGGAAGGAGAGAGCAAAGAAATATGAAGGAAGGACCACACACACCACTAAACATGATTCATAGGAACTTCACCTGTGGGACTACAGTTAGATACAAAGACGCTGGGCACCTTTTGGGCATATAATACATTGACTATGCCAGCTGGCTCTTTTGTAGGGTGAAGTGCATTTATATCAGTGGACTTATTTGGGAAGCATAAGGTACAGAGATGCATTCAATGTTTTCCAGTTAGTGTATACTGATGCATGCGTATTGACTTCAGCATGGCTTTATGCCAACTCATACAACCTGAAGATCTCTTCAGGATACAGATCTTCCCCAATAATCTCTCTAGTCATAGAGTCTCACTGTTAAGCTGTGACACTGGGAGATGGCCAAGACAAGTTCATAGCAGACAGAATCACAAATGAAGCCTCTGAACACACACCATAAAGCAGACTTGAAAGAAAAGATGACCTTTGCTTTTCTTATGGAATCAGAATCCTTAAATCTTGGGTAACATAACAGGTAAGCAACTTCTTCATGTAAAAGAGCGCAGGACAAAAACAGACAAGGATTCCCATCCTACAAAGCCCTCTGCAGTTTATTTTCCTATGCAAGAGTATTGTTGGTACTACAGTAGCTGAAGTCTTTCTGCAGAGTTTTGCAGTAATGCTAACTCTTTGCATGCTGATGCCTAGAAAAGGAAACGTAAAACTCTCCATGGGACTGATGTTTGCATGGGATATCATTTCACAAATTTAAAAAGAGAACAGTGCAAGACTAGTTTATAAAAATGTTAAATCATTCAAACAACAGTGAATTTATATGTCTTTAAACAGCATTTTAACTATTTTAAAATACACAACCTTACAGGAAGAATGTAAGACAGAATTTTTTTTTTTCTTTTTTCATTTGATTTATTTAGCTTTCCCCCAATGTCTGTTCTCCGGTATTTCCTGGTCTCTGAGCCAGATATTCCACATATAATCAGGTCTCCAAAAACAAAGCCAAAAAATTAGCAGGAATTCCCTGTAATTCTATATTCTTAGCTTCAAACAAACTAGAGTGGAAAAGAATGCAACTACTCTTTCCTAATCTCACTTCTTTTTTTTTTCTTTCTTTCTTTCCAAAAACATCATTATCTGGGACCAAGAAAATTATTTATTGAAAGAAAAGCATGGGGTTCAGATAAAAATTTCAGTCACACTGTAGTTTCAGGAAAAAACTCATAATCATAAGACTTTTTTCTCTTTATTGTGGTGACAGGACATGACAGTAACTGAAGGTGAGAAACATTTTTAAAACTTGACTTACTATAAATAGCTTATTATAACTTTCAGTGCATCCTCCATAATGAGGCCTTGCTCCTGCAATACCTGTTCACAACGCAAAGCTAATAAAAGCAATTGTTTGCAGGATTGGGACCTAAATTCTTCCAATCATTTTTTTGTACTGTTAGCTACATTTATGTTTACATCCTTATATCAGAAAGGTGTTCAGAACCTAGTAGTATGAAAAAAACAACAGCAAAAGAGAAAGAACGCACACAAAATGGACATTTATGCATACCATAACAACAGCTGCTAAATTTAACTGTATATTGATAAATTCCGTATGTACCAGTGAAAATTAGAAAGGCAAGCAATCCAGAACAACGTAACTGTATCTCTAGCAAAACTGTTCAAGCCACTCATAACAGAGCAGTAAGTATTCAAGAAGGGCTGCCTTTTGAATTAAATCTATTTTTTTAAAAACAGCTTTTTGCTTGAAGAAAAATGTGGAATTCTTAACAGAAAATCCCCTTCATCCTCCTTGTGTGGATGCTCATTACTTAAGCACACCTTCAATATTTTTAAAGCGCCTCTTCATTCTACCTCTTTCTCACTAACTGAAGTTGGCAAACCCAATACCTAAAACTAAGATGGAAGCTACTACCTCATTTCTATCATCTTCTTGTCATCAGTCTGCGACTCCCAGGTTTTGCACAGGTTCAGCAATGGTGCAGAGCTGTACAGTATGAACCGGAGACTTGCCAGGTATTGTGCGCAGGAGTGCCACACTAAGAGACTATGCTTGATGCACAGCCTACAGTGAGCTACAGGCTTCTCTCCTTTGAGAGGCAATTATCATCTGTAGATCATTACAAAGAACCGAAGAAACATTCCAATTCCTCTTTCTCATCTAAAATCAATTGCTGTAATACACAGAACTGGGGGAATGAAGCAACAGCATTCAGGATCTTCAGGATACAGGGACTTATTCTTCTGCTTAGCTTGCAAAGAAGGGAAGGGAAGAGAAGGTAAGGGTCACTGCTCTCTACTCTTTATTTGCACCTGTGAAGGAGCAGGAAATATTTTTGGACTTGCATTCAAGATATAAATATATATAACTTTTAAATTGCACAGTCCTCTGGAAAGGTAAAATATATTTTTCTGTAGCACAAGAAAAATTAAGTTATTTAATTAAAAATTAAGTAATTTAAGCTATATAATTGTTAAAATTTTACAGTGGAATCCCTTGGCTGACATATAGCTAATTTCACTGTACTCTGTTCTTTTTTTTTTCAAAGCAAATCGTAAAACTGTTGTCTGAATCTTTCTATATGGCGAGCAGTCTTGATTACAGTCCGTCATCAGCAAGGATTTAAGTATGGCTCTACTCTAAACCTTAACAGAAAAGTGCTTGCGATTTTCCTCACAGCTCAGGGGACATTTTAATTCAATGTTTTAGTTCTTAAGGTGGTCAAAGACATGCCTATGAAAGAACACAGCACAGTGGCCAGTATAAAAATCATACAAGCCAGCATGGCATTGCTCATGTTGGTGGTGGGGGGAAAGCAGCTGGAAGACTTCCACTGCCCACAGCCCTCGGAGCTGCCTGGGGTGTTTCTGCATGGCACCATGTGAGGCTGTGCTTTGCAGGCAGGTAATCACAGCCTTGTCCCCTCACACTGGTGAAGAACACAAAAAACTCTTGTTTTGAGCTCAAGCTGTCCCCAAAAGCCAAGCCAGAAGATGGATTTTGTTCCTTAATGCCCACCAAACATTTACTGACTGGCAATAAGTAAAAGCTGGATCAAACGTTAAAGGCAGTGGGGTTATCCAGATGTAGTTATGACATAATACATCACTCTGTAGCACGTGAAACGTAAAGCCTATGTTTCAATCTAAAGCCAGGCCTAACTTACAGAGCTGGTAGATGTTTGTGTGTGTGCATGTGCATATGCACGTGCACGTATGGTGGGGTGGACACATGGGGGGCGTGTGTTTCTGAATGGATGTGGGTGTGCATGTAGGGTGGGTCTGTGTGCAGGAAGGTATGTGCACAGGGGTATAGATGAATGGGTATTTGCAGATGTGTGTGTGCAATTATGTGTGGGTATTGGGGGACATTGGTATAAGGGTGCACATTTCTAACCGTGTGCAGGTGCGTGTGTGTGTGTAGGGATGTACAGGAGCATGTGTGTGTAGGTGCATATCTGTGAAAGTACATGTGGGTTTGTACGAGTGTGTGTTGGGGTTTGTGTACAGTTGTACACTTGTGCATAGGAGTATGTGTAGATGCATGTGTGTGGAGTGTGTAGGGGGTATGTGTGCAGAGGTCCGTGTTTCTGTGTCTGTCTAGAGGTGTGTAGTGCAGTACGTAGGAAATATGTGTGTGTGTGTATAGGTGTGGGATGTCATAGGGAGGTGTAAAGATGTGTGTGCAAGTGGCTAAGTACAGGGGTGTTTGTTTGTGTAGGGGTTTGTTTATGGTGATGGATGGCCATAGGTGAGAGTGCAGAGGGTGGGGTGTGCACGCGCACACAACGTAATCCAAGCATATGTAACACAGTATTTAACAGAATAGAGATTTTCAATACAGAAGTCCATTTTCAAATAAGCACTTTTGACAGAACTTAATACTGACTTGCACTTAAAGTTAATTTAGTTTGCTGTGATTTTTGTGACTTTTACTTTACACAATCGGAAGAATTAAATATGCATTTGGAGAAGGAATGAATATACAGGCTAAGTATTCACAGATTATTCATTGACATTGATTTATTTAATTTCACAAGGAAACTGTGAGCAGCCAATTTCTTTGAGAGACTTCATAGCCCTGGTGTCTCTAGTTTAGTGTCTTGCATTAGCCTTGGATTTATCCAGAAATAGGATCCTCTACATTTTCCAGCACTGATATCATTTTATAACTCAGCATTTTGTAATATATTACCACGTGCAAGGGACAACTGTGTTCTGAGAAGATGTTACCTTGTGCCATCTATTTCGATTTATTAGACTGCCATCTATCATGTAACTGAGACCTTGCTACAAAATACATTAAACGAAGCTGAAGTTTTCATAAGTATTCTCTTTAATATGCAGTAAAAGAAATACCTGGATTTGAATTCACTTGATGTTACAATTAATCCTCATTTCTAGGCTTTAAACATATTTTTAAAAAATCACCCATCCAAAGCCTTCTCTCTTCAGGGAGAAACTACAATATTTCAGCACAGAATGGAAACAAGAGTATGGAAGCAGGACTTTTAGCAAAGGAGGTTATCTGTGTATTCAAGAAAAGAGACAGAGAAAGACAACGTTGAAGGCAGCACTGCTCCTAAGGCCAATATTTTTCAAGGGGAAGAAAACCAGAGATCTGAAACTGGAGATATGTTTCTAAAAATATGGCTGTAAGACCCTCAGCATGGTATAAGAGGTGAGTGTAGGAACTATGCTGTAACTCAGCAGCTAGTTCTACTTGCATTAATTTGGGAGCCATCAAAACACATATACATCTTAACCAAAAAGTGCAAAGAATTATTGACCTGAGTGACAAGGAAGAAAATTTACCCTGTCTTGCTTTATCCCCTGAATGTTTTCAGTTGTCAGGCAGTTCCTGTTAAATAATAAGGACAAGGACAGGATGTTTACCACAGAACACCTCTAGCCACTTCAACTAGGGTTACTTCATAGCATTACCTCAAGGAACTCCCAGCACAAAAATATCTACTCTGCCAGAAGTACGGTGCTGGGAAACCTCCACACTATGCAAGCTCCAACAGCTCTCTAATAAAGACACAGTAATGGCACACTCTTTTATACATGTCCCATCTAGACTCAAGAGATACTAAACTAGCCAGTCTTCTCTCCCCATGTTGCTGCTTTTCTCACTACTGAACTGTGGCAAGTATTCCAAAGTAAATACTGCTCACATATTATATTTTGCCTTATATTGAGGATCGTGGATCTGATATCCTGACTTGAAGCAAAGGCTTACTCAGGATTATTCTTCTTAATTGACACCCAACATTCACAAGAGTTTGTTTGATGATGAACAAGGAAACGAAGCAATGAAATAGCTGTAATGCAATTTTGGTGGGGGAAAAAAAAAAAAAGACAGATTGATAATAAGATAAGAACATTCCAGACCTTCTTAATCACTAATAAAGAAGGAAAGGGCAGATAAACATCACTTCTCCCTTTCACAAATGTTGTGTTTCCCTAGACAAGCACTGTTTGTGAGGTGGGTCCCCAAGCTTGAGGAGAAAGAAGTGGTCACTTCAACAGGAATACAAAGAACCACTCTTTCTTCTTGCCAGAATGCTCTTCTCCCTCAGCCCATGAATGAACAGTTATGATCAGTGTTAACAGATGAATTACTTACAGTGAAGAGTAACAGATTTACCACTACAAAAAGAATACCACTAGATAACGCTGCAGCTTCTTTCACATGGAAGGCAGGTACTAATTGCACACCCACAGAACTTTTTTCATCAGAAAGTGAAATTAAGGGTCAAGTTAGACATGTAACACACAAAATTTTTAAACAACAACATAAACTGCTATCTTTCTGAAAGCACTTATTCCATCAAATTTTACATCCAGACATTGTTGAGGTTAATTCTTTTTTTTTTCTCACCACTCTGGTACAGACCATGCAGCTCCTGACACACTCTATGTTTGTTGTGGAAGAACCTGAAACATGTTAGATGCTTTTCAGTCACAACAGAAAACTACAGATTTTTGTGCTGAGGACTATAACTAAGACTTATTGCTGAACCCACCCAAAACCCATGCAATTATCACCACTGAGGCACTGCTGAGGTACACTCTAACAGGAAAGGCCAAGCTGTGTCAAACCAACGATCCATCTCCTTGAGTACCCAGTGTCCCATAGTGGCCTATGGCAGTTGTCTTGAAAAGAGTATTAAAAAATAAAGGGGAGTTTATAATGGTGTCTCCAGTATATTCTCACACCTCTTAGCTGCCTGAAGCAGAAGGGCTTCCTGAGCTAAAGGTGGTTTCTTGGTGTTTAACAGCTTCTGGAAATTCTAGTGAACCCTTAATGTGCAGACCTCGAACAAGTTGTACAACTTACTGCACTTAACATCTTTGAGAGAAAATTGATAACAAAGACATGAAAACATACAATGGGCTACATTGCATCAGATCAAAGGACCATTAAGCCCAGTGCCCTGTATCTAAGAATGGCCAAAATCAGATTAATATATGACACTTCCCCTTAACAGTCTTCCAGCTTCCAACTGTCTTCAGGCTTAGGACATTCCTGAGGTGGATGCATGCTCACTAACCCTCAATAGATTTCTCTTCCATGACCTTGACCAAACCTCCACTCGAAACTACATTTTGGCAGCCAATATCCCCAACATCCTTTGGCAACTGGTTCCACACCTCTATTGCCAGATGCATGAATACTCATCTCCTTCTTGGTAGGAGCTGGTTCCTAACAGCTTTATTTGATGCCTCTTAGATATTCTGAGCCTCGAATGAACTATACTACTTCATGTTTCTTTAAAAAGTGAAATGTAGACACAAATAATATCTTTCAGGCAGAAAAATGAAATTTAACAAAGTGGATATGTGGTCAATGCCTTTTGATAGTGTAATTATAGAAACCATACCTGTAAGTTGTTTTTGCAAATGAAATATTCACAAATATCATGTTCTCAAAAAAAAGAAGTGTATAAAAGAACACAATCATGCTACTTTTGCTATATGCTCTACAACAGCACTTCCCTAAAGCTAAAGAGAAGGTGAGGTGTCTTTGTGTGCTCTGAAGTGAAAACTAGATTAACTTCTGTTTCAGCAGAGAGGAAAACCTAATAACTAAATCCTGGGCAGAGAGTCAAAAAATACATTAAAATATAGATACAGAAAACACACACTGTACAGGATCCTGATTATATCCATACTTCTTAAGAGCAAGGCATACCTCAAAGCCCACAGTGATTCAAATATGGAACAATAGCACTTAAAACTTTAATGTAATAAAATATCAAGTAATTTTTAGGAAAAAAAGAAGAAACAAATCCTCCCCCCCCCCCCCCCAACTTTGGACTGATTCCTGGCGCCACTGGTTGAGCAAGGAACCACAAGCATAGCATATTTACAGCAAGCTTTCCAGATTGCGCTGCAAGAGCCAAGGACCTTTTCTGTAAACTGAGGCCTCAATCCACCCCACACACTTCACTTTGCAGCTATGTGCATTTAATAAAGCTTCACATTCACATTTTTATTTTTCTCGTTATATTGTTTATATTACTCTGCATTAATTTCCTCTTTGTAAAATCCCCTAAACTGCTCATAAAACTGCCTTAAAAAGAAGTAAAATGATCCGGCTTGGAGATCAAGGAAGAGAAATGGGGCCATTTTTCACTAAAGATGTAAAGAACAGAAAAGAAAATTAATGTATCACTGATTGCTGTACATGGCCTGCCAGCAGATACAATTCTGGACTCTTGCATCCCAGGATTTGTCCCAAAACGGTACAGGATGGTGTTTGAGAGAAGGCACCGACAGTCATATTTTAAAAGATATTTCTGAGCATAGAAATACAGGTATGCATGATCCTCATGAATGTTAAGTGGGAGCAGGGAAACCATATACAACCAAATTTTTATAAACCTCACAGGTTTGAAAATTGAGTGAGACATCCTGAGTTGCCTTGGTAGCTATGAGGATATATCCCTATGCAACCTGACATGAAGACAGAATCATTCACATGAAAAATGAGGTAAGGTGTAAATAAGTAACATGTTGAAAAATAACTGCCACAATCCAAAAAATCAAGAGGAAAAAATCTTAAGACTTAGATTTGTCATAAAGGAATATACAGGCAACAGAGATGACTGTGTTCAAACAGCTATTATATCAAGATTTATCCTTAAATCCCTATTTTCATAAATCTTTTCTAGTTTAAAAAAAAAAAAAAAAAGCTTAGGCTGGTGACAAGCCCATTTGGCATGAGCTACTATAAATATTTCAAAGTTTCCATTTCTTTCTCTTTAAAAAAAGCACAAATATAGTCCTTTTATGTTCCCATTTAAGTAATCACTTCCAGGTTCCATACAGACCCATCCCCATGAGTAAGACTTAAAGTCTGCTATTACAAGCAGAAAGGATAAAACTGCCCTTTGGCAGAAGTATTGTTTTTGTGTAGTTAGACTTTTGGATTTCTACCACTTCCCTTCTTGGCTTCTATTCTTCCACCCAACCCTACATGCATACATACCGGGCCTTTAACTTGTGCTGCCAAACAACCTCCCTCCAAAGAGTACATCAGGGGAGAGAAAAAAGAGCAGTAAAAAAAAATATCAATTTTGCTTTCCAATGTTGTGTAACAAACAAGCCACAAAAGGACTTTGAGTCAGCAGAAAATAGTAAGCGAATTACTGTTTATTCCCTAGAAATGTTATATCTTCTGCCCAGAAGGGAAGCTAGGACACCCACTGGAGTTCTACCTACACTGCTCTGGCTTCACTGATTATCCTTGGTTAGCAAGTCACCATATGCATTTCATGGGAACACTTAAAATCATATCACAGAAAACTGTTAATCAGAATATGGTTATTGAAAATTTGTCATAGAACACAAATCACTCCATCTGAACCACAGCAGATATTCACAAGCCAATAATCACCAAAATGAATTACTATTAAAGCTCTAGCTTTTGCCTCGATGCTGACTCACACCAAACTATGCCATTGGATTCTTAAACCATAACTGTTTTGCAGGAAACTAAGATAACATTAAAAAAAATTGACTGGAGTTCACTCTAGATTTGTGGCTGGTATTGTCAAAACTAATGATGTTGCACACCTCCACTTTTGAATAATCAATGGGACATATTCAAAGGAGTCTTGAGTTCTAGCAGAGAGCACTCAGCAACTTCATGAAACTGGGCTCCTTTGAGGTGCCCCTAGCTGAGTATCGAAAATAACTAAATTTTTCAGTCAAAAAAATTTCTGAGGGTTGTGGGAGAGACAACAGGGAGGATAATAGGGTGTGGTGGGTTAACCCTGGCTGGACGCCAGGTGCCCACCAAAGCCATTCTATCACTCTTCCCCCCTGCCTCAGCTGGACAGGGGAGAGAAAATATAACACAGGGCTTGTGGGTCAAATAAGGACAGAGAGACATCACTCAACCAATTACCATCACAGGCAAAACACACTCAACTTGGGGAAAATTAACTCAATTTATTAACAATCAACCAGAGTAGGGTAATGAGAAATAACACCAAATCTCAAAACACCTTCCCTCCACCACTCCCTTCTTCCCAGGCACAACTTCATTCCCTGATTCTCTACCTACCCCTCCAGTGGCGCAGGGGGACAGGGCACGGGGTTTACAGTCAGTTCATCACATGTTGTCTCTGCCGCTCCCTCCTCCTCAGGGACAGGACTCCTCACACTCTTCCCCTGCTCCAGCATGGGGTCCCTCCCATGGGAGACAGTCCACCACCACCTTCTCCAACATGGGTCCTTCCCTCGGGCTGCAGTTCTTCACAAACTGCTCCAGCATGGGTCCCTTCCACAGGTTGCAGTCCTTCAAGTACAGACTGCTCCAGCATGGGTCCCCTGTGGGGTCACAAGTCCTGCCAGAAAACATGCTCCACCGTGGGCTCCTCTCTCCACGGGTCCGCAGGTCCTGCCAGAAGCCTGCTCCGGCACGGGCTTCCCACGGGGTCACAGCCTCCTTCGGGCACCCACCTGCTCCGGCGTGGGGTCCTCCACGGGCTGCAGGTGGATATCTGCTCCACTGTGGACCTCCATGGGCTGCAGGGGGACAGCCTGCCTCACCATGGTCTTCCCCACGGGCTGCAGGGGAATCTCTGCTCCGGCACCTTGAGCACCTCCTCCCCTCCTTCTTCACTGACCTGGGGGTCTGCAGGGTTGTTTGTCTTACATGTTCTCACTCCTCTCTCCGGCTGCCATTTCTGTGCCCCCTGCAACTTTTTTTCCTTCTTAAATCTGTTATCCCAGAGGCGCTACCACTATCACTGATGGGCTCGGCCTTGGCTGGCGGCGGGTCCGTCTTAGAGCCGGCTGGTATTGGCTCTGTCGGACACAGGGGAAGCTTCCAGCAGCTTCTCACTGAAGCCACCCCTGTAACCCCCCCGCTACCAAAGCCTTGCCACACAAACCCAATACATAAGGCAACATGCCAAAGGTCTGAGATGTCTATACAGAAATGTCTATACAGAAGGAGAATAAACAGGAAGACCTTTCAAGTCTTTAGAATCAACCAAAATTACCACTGAATCCACCTCACAAAGACAGGATAAATCACAGGGCTGGAACTGGTGCAGAGGGGTGCAAAGAACTTGCTGATGAAATAGGGCAGGGTGAAAAAAAGAGAGAAGGTCTTACACTGTACATCAAGAATGCATACACTTGCTCTGAAGTTCAGGAAGAGTCGAGAAGCAGTCTTCAGTATCTCTGAGCAAACATAAAATGTGAAAAGAGCGACGACAACCACATCTTATTGCAGATCTGCTATAGATCACTCAATCAGAGGGAGAAATGCATGTTTTTCCCTTAAGTAGCTAGTAGAGGCATCTAGGATAAAAGAGTTGACAGTAATGGGGACTTCACCAAGAAATCTGCAGGTGAGGACAAGAAAAGCCAAAAGGAATACACAGACAGTCCAACAGGATTTTTTAGAAGATTTCTTAGGTGAGGTTGATTTATATTTAACTCTAAGTAAAGGAGAGATGAGTCAAGAAAGAGAAGACAAATTAGTGGCCACAAAATGACAAATTTTTTATTCTGTGGAAAAAAAAGAAACAGATAAAAAAAAAACCAACCAACCTGATACAATAAGGAATATTGTATTTAGAAAGGGATACAACAGCATGCTAAGTATACTGGTAAGCAGAGTGCCTGAGGATGAAAATGTTGAGTAAAAAGAAGTGAAGAGGGATTTTGTCCCAACACAGAAGAAACAAGAAGCACCACAAGGGACCAATGCAGCTGTGTAAGGGCCTCTTTAGAATCAGAAAATATAAAAGGAATTAAAAAAAAACCCTAGAAATAAGGACCTGTGATGAATGATTAGTCATAGTATAGAGCAATTACAGAAACACATATGGGTAAAATCAGAAAGGCCAAAGTATGCAACGAGTTATAGCCAGCATGGATACAAAAGACAGTAAAAACATGTTCTCTATAAACCGTATGTTTAAAGAAGATATCAAAAGTCAAGTCCATACTTAACTGGGAAAGAAAACAAACGAAAGAAGAATGAGGCAGAAGTTGTTTTCTCAAACGTTTTTAAAAACTGATTAACTGTGACTTGTGTTTTTAACAAAGGAAGCTTGAATAGAGGTAGAACAAGCAAATGCTATATAAATTGGAGTTATTATTCAGGTCATCATCAGGGTCTGATCTGTCATCCTCTGTTCCACCAAATTCCTCCCACCAGACTCTTTCTCAAAGGCCCATCAGATGTGGGCAGTGTCCCCAAGTTCCCACCTCACACGATGGATATGTCACCCCAAGGCAGGACCACAAGTGTGCATACAAGGTTAGATGATCAGCAGCTGTGTGTCTCCAGGGTTACAAGACTGTCAGAATTGGGGACGCATGTCTGAATGGCAGTCATGCAATATATCTTAACTAGCTACAGCTTCTGACCTTCTCTTCAAAATAGGAACTGGAACATAGGCAAACAGATCAGTTAGGTAGACTCACAACTAACTGAAAAACTGTCTGCCTGCAGAGTAATTCTCCACTGTCAAATCTCCAGTAGGAATTTACAGGTCTACTGTCTTGGATTTTATTCTAGAAAATATTTTAATTAGTAATTTGAATGGTAGACTAGAGTCTGAGTATCAAACCTGTGAGTAACTCCCATGCAGGAGGTATCATAAGCATCCTGAGGAACAGACTCAGAGTCCAAAATGGCATTCATGAACAGGAGGAAGGGTCTAACATCAAAAAAGATTAACTTTTAAAATGTCTGACATATGCAGAATTTAGTAACATTTAAAACTACAACAGCACAAAATGAGGAAAAACTACTCAGGCTGCAATACTGCAGAAAAACTTCTGGCTGCTGCAGACAATAAAAAAGTAGACTGTGGATGCTTAAGACTTAAAACCCAAGGAAATCTTATTGGAGCTATCATACTGAGATACCAGAGAGGATTATTTTGCTCTACTAGATGTTCATGAGGACTGGAAATAATTATTTTGCTGATTAAGTGCCAAGGTCTTTGTCCAACTTTGGGCACCACTGAAAAAACTATGATCAACAGACAGCTCCAAAAGCAACAGGAAACATGAGTCATAAAGAAAAATTGCACAACCAGGTTTAAGCGTAAAAATTCATAGGTAAGCATTAGTCCAATGTATAAAAGGTTGTTATAAAAAGGACAGAGAGCATCTGTTTTAATTTCTACTACACGAAGAAGGAGGAGAAATCAGCTTAATTTGCAGCCCGGAGGATTTGGGTAAGAAACCAGGAGAGCATATCTTATTTTGAGGATAGGTAAGCAGAGGAACACACAATATATTCACTGGAGATTTTAAGGAGTGGGATAAACATCTGTCAGGACTGGTTTGAAGTACACATAGCCTGCTGTAGAGCATGAGCTTGAACAGCATCACCTCTTGTTTGTTTTAAATTTAATTTTTCCCTAAACCTTTAATTACTCCATTGTGGTTTTAATTCTACAGCTGAAATATCTGCAAGGAACTGACACTTTTTTTTCATTTTAAGAGATGGTGTTTAAGCACCTAACATTTTAAAAATTCCTTCCTAGAAAATTCCTAGATAATTATTGTACCAACCTTCTCTTCCCAAGTACAAGCTTGACAGAAATGAAATAGCTACCAAAATTTGTCTTGAAATTGGTGGAAGAGGAAGGAGAAAAGACATAGGTAAAACTTGCTGGACACAAAGTAGCCATGCCATGGGCAAAGGAAAAGGCAAAACAGAGACAACAGACAGAGTAGGGGTCAGCTATGGCTAATTTGAGGGACCCATGGTACTGGCAGGTCTGAGGTACCACTCCCCAGGTCCTGGAGGAAAGCACTCACACAGATTAATCTTTCATTCAAAGGATGCAAGCAAAGCAATGAGTAAAAGCTTCTTTGTGTGGCATAAGCAGACATGAAGCACTTTAAAACAACAGAACAACTAAGAAGAACCTGGACTTCATCCTTGTCATGTTTGAAGCCAACAACCTTCTTCTAAAGCCCTTCCTGATTCAACATTCTTGAATTTGGCTTTAATAGCTGTTAAAGAGGTGCTGTCAAGAGGTATCTTTTCCAGTAAGCAATACTCTGTTGTCTCTTCCACTCCCTCTCCCTACCTAAAAGAGCAAAACTAATATGCAATTGTCGCCTCTAGACACCCACTGAGCCTAGATTAGGCCTGAAGTCATACTGGCAGTAGATGAAAGTAAATTCTGATCACAGTCCAGAGCCTGATTTAATCTGGGAGAAGGGAGAGGAGATAAGTGGGCGTGTTAATTCCTGAATTTAGTTTTTTCTGTTCATCTTTGCACTGGAAAAGAGGTGAAGCTGGAAATCTTTTAAAGATGGATGAATATACTGCAGAACAGGTTTAAGCACATGAGCCAGCTTTCAGAAAGAGCATTCACTCATAAACTGCAGGCTTGCATACACTGGAGAAAAGTGAAAACACCACCAAGTCTCTTCTTATCAGAAAAAGCAGAGGTGGAATATTAGTGTCTCTAATATTTTGCAAAAGAATTTTTCCACTAGCAAATACAAATGATTGACCATGATAATGCAACTAACAGTAGTAAACCAGAAATATGTGTGTTTTTCTTCTATGTAAGTGGTTATAAATTTGGAACATGAGTTATATAATTAAATAGCCAAATATTAACATCTGAAGATACTTAACCTGTACTTACATTAATAAGCATCAATCTGGTGTTTTGGTTCCCTCCCTAAAAAACGTTAAATAACATGAATAAATTAACTTTGACTACAGCAAAAATTCTGTGCTCATTACACAGGCACTATCCTCAAAAAGATAGTTAGACCTGAGTGTTTCAATTCTGTCCTATCATCCTGTTAACAGAAGTGCTCTTTCACCAGTACTATTCTACCAAAACTGTTTTGCAGATTAGATTCCTTCACAATCTAGTTTAATACCTCAATATTTTCCATACTAACAACAAAATACATCACTAATTGCAAAAAAAAAATAGGGGGGGGGAAGCCCCAGAAGGTAAATCAGCTCCTTTCAGTATTTCTGCACCGAAACTAGCTTTAGGTGATTTTCAGCTAAAATTATTAATCTCATCTAAATCTCCACGAAAAATTTGCTATGCTGCTACTTAACCTTAGCAAGTTTCTTCCAAATGATCCAAACATAAAGAAATCCATACACTCTTTGTGCTTCTACAGCCCGCTTTCTACACATCCAATTGATCGTTGGGTGGTCCAGCTACATGATAGTGTACTCCACAATTATCTGGAAGGTGGACAGCCAGAATGGGGAGGACGTGACCTGACCCCTACCATTCACTATTTATTACACAATTTATTTCTCTTGGTTGCTGACATACCTTTTGTGTTGTTTTCCAATAGTTTTATTTGGAAACAATTGAGATTTCTGAAGAGACCATAGACCTCAATCTGAAAAAACTTCATGGAACCATATCTATGTCTAAGAAACACAGATTGAAAAACAAACCTTGCATGAATCTGAGGATAGGAAACTTTTTTTCCCTCAAAAAAACGTTTTATTATTCTCATATGATGAGCTACCCACCCTTCATCCACTTTAAATTTAAGGCCAGTAGGGGAATTTCAGTACAAGTCTCATTTATCGTGAAGAAAAAGTTCAGCAGGAAAATGATAGTATTCACCAGGGGTGCAGTGCATATATGCATGTGTGTGTTACATGGAAATAATCATTATGTTTTGCTTTGTTTCAGGTTACTGGCTTTTAGCCCGAATTTTCTCCCCACCTAATTTGTCAAAGTGGGTAACTATCCCACTGCCATGAGCACTTAACAAACATTAGAATAATTACTTTCTGCAGTGTCGGTTCCCTGAAATGATGACACACTCTTCTCCCTCCCCCAAGAAGAATCCATTACTTACCTGATCATTTTGTCTGCTTACAGCTGATAGCATCATGTAGTTCCAGTTCCAAACCACAGAGCCCCTGCTAGATAGCGTGTAAGTGTAATTCCCTTCTTAATAAAGAAATTAACTCTGCAGACTGGCTATGCATTGCAAAAAAGCAGAGCAAGTTGGTTTTTCTTCAAGTTGTCTCTACATTTACTACCCATACATTTTTAGCTTTCTCATCTTCTAATGTTGTGAAGATGAAAAAGGTTACTAAGCATTTCTACTACAGTAGTTATGCTATAAAAGAAGGAGGCCAATATAAGAACATAAACAAGCAATCCAACCTTAAAAGCCCACATTCTTCAGCCAAACTCTACCTAATCCTAAACCCATGCACAGTCACATTACCGCTGTTGTTAGGCTGCAAAGCTGCTGCACACTGTCCTCAGCACTTAAAGTTGTGCCTCACCTCTGCTGCTCAGGCTTGTCTTGCCTTGGCTTCTGTAGCCCCTCCAAGATAGGTAGGGGCTGAAGCCAGCTATGTCTTACCAGAAGTGACTCCCCCCTCTGCAGCAAAGAGCCAGAGAAGTGAAGAAGACATCAGACAGGTTTTCTACTCCTGGCAGTGAACACCTGAAACGTAGGTTTATGCTGAACTGTGGAATCCCATGGCCCATGGGAGAGAAAGCACATCACAAAGACTCTAGCAGAACATCTAGGGGAAGAAGACAACTTTTTTCCCTTCATGCACAAGGGAATCATTCTACTTGGGAATGGGAGCCAGTGAACAAGGGATATGGGAGGAGGAAAAGAAGGAGTAAGACTTATTTTCCTATCCACCTTCCTATCCATTCCTTCCAGAAACTCATTCACCTCTGGGCAAAAGGTTTAATAGGATAGCAATTTTTTTCATGCTTATTATGAAAAGTCCAAATGGTATTTCCAATTACTAATTTTGTCCTCATTTCCATGTCAAACGATCCTGAACTCTAGGGGAAAGAAGGCAGTTATCTTCCTAGCCACCCCAGAACAGAACCTAGCTCCTTCTTTCTTTTTCTTTTTTCTTTTTTTTTTTAAGAGATTTCTGTGTTCACACAGATAGATGAGCCAAAGATAAGCCAGAAGAGGGATTTTTTTCTCCCCAAATTGACTTATTTTATTGTATCTGATCATGACAGTGACTGAGAAAACCCATTCAAAAAGAAACCCCAAACCCTTAATTCGAACATGTAAAGATAAACATTACCAGTAAGATATTATCTTTCATTGCTGAAGAACTACTACCAGTTATATACAAATATGACCAGAGTAGCCCTCTATGGGTCAGAGTTTCTTTGATGTTGATGGAAACCTGTTTTTCAATTAATTCATAACAAGGGAAATGCACATATTTCCACTGCAACTCCCAAGCTAAAATCTCACAATAGTATATAAACCCTCTACTAAATGTGGAACAGATGAGCTTTAAAAGAAAGTAATTTTTATCATGGAATCTTTTAGTCAAATTGGGAACCAGTGTTGGCTTATCACCTGCCGCTCTCCATTAATGATGATACTTGAGTATGGACATTAAAATTGTGCATATGCTGAGAGGAAAAAAAAAAAAAGGAAGAAAAAGTATTCTTTGATGATAGAACTCTTACAAAAATCTAATGACACTTCTGATCTGCAAATTTTGAAAGAGCAAGTTAACAAGAACAACAACAGATCAATGGACCAACTTAAAAATAAAAGTTGGAACTTAAGAACAGGTTTACTTAAGTCTTCCCATTTTTATACTAATTATGGTTCTAGTCTGAGCAGCTTCGCAAGAGGCATCACTGCATTCCAGGGTTATTGCCTCAATGATTTCCAAAGCAATGTGCTCAGTTTACTTTCCAGCTCTGCAAATTTGACTTGGAACCCAATCATCAAGCTGAGATACTTCCTCCTTGTATAAAAATCAAGAATCAAGATGAGCAAAATTCTGCCATATGTGACACTTCAGAAAATCTATCATCTCCATCAGCATAGCAGAGATTGCACTGCTGCCTTGTCAGTAAACCAGGTGAAAGAGGAACCATAAGGAAGAAAGATAAAATTGGCTCAGATGGATAACAGAATTACAAGTTTATCATGTTATCACTCTAATTGTGTATGTTTTAGTGTGCTAGATGTCTTATAGCCTTAGCTGAAACATCACCATCTCCATCCAGCTCTTCACTGAAGCTCACCAGTTTAAGTCTTGTATTTCATAGCTCAGCTGGAGCCACTGACATGACTACAAATTGCTTGTAGGACACTGTGCAAAGCCAGATAGGTTTGCTCAAACTGATTGCACTAGCAATATATGCCAAACTGGCTGACTTTAGACAAAACAGATAGGCAATGTTGACATGTTCAGTTCCCTGAATTTCCCCCACAGAAGGTGACTGCAGATACAGTATATGGTGCAGATACATAAATTCTTTCTTAATGTGAAATATATAGCAAACACTGTGCTTAATAAAGAAAATTTCCATCTCCCTTGCTACCATAGACAATTTTAAAAAAATAAAAGGTCTTGACACCTGTAAAATTTTTGCATTTTATACTCTTCCAGTTTGATAGCTTGGAAATTGATGTGCAACATCTGCCTGGCAATCAGCATAAACACCAAATAAACTGGGCCAACTGAAAAAAAAATTGCTGTTTTCCTGCCTTGATAACATTTCTGTATTAGTGAGAACAAGAAGAAATACTAAATAAAATCTATCACTTTTTTTCTGTCACTAGCCAGCAGATTTTTTCCCAATCTAAAACCAGTATGCTAGCACTGTTCAATATTGCACCTTTTTTTCTCTAGCTACCTAGCTAACCAGATGGCTAAACACTGAGTTCTCTGCCTAAGTGGAAACACAGTTAAAGAGCTTACCTAACACATGAAAGACAAGAAGATGAGACTGTCCCCTTCCGTGGTCAGAAGAGATGGTTGTCTCTCCCTCAAGTAACTCTGACATTAAATTTCCAAGAGATGAGATGACAGCTGAGCAACAGCAGTTAAATCCTTGCATGTACAACCAGATCAGTCCATCTTACCTCCAAACAAGACTCAGGAACTTCTCAGGAACAATTTGAATTTAAAATAGTAATAATTTGCTACTATTGTGACATGGCTTCAGAAATACTGAGGAAAATATTACATAATGTGTCTCACCCAGGCTTTTTGGACAAACTCTCCTGATCTGGTCATGAATAAGGAACTGGAATGTTCCTTTGTTATAGGTGTACCAAGCACCTACAACAGAGTACTAAGGGCAACAACCAAGAGAAAAGTATCAACAGTGGTCCTCACAATTGGACTTGTACTATTTGTACTTCAAATGCTTAAAAATTAAAGCCCACATCACAATCCAGACTGACACATTTGTGAGTAGAAACATAGTTTACTATTTTTTGAAGTAATTTTAAGGTAATGTTTACAATATGCTCTTGGACTCAGTCTTTAATTTTTGATTATAAATTAGCTCATATTATGTCGAGAAACATTGTGTAATTGTTATCACAGCATTAGGAGTTGATAAAGCCCTGATATAGACTAACAATCCTCTATGGCCTGGGCCAGAATGCTTCTAACACTGGATGGAGAGAGAGAGAGAGAGAGAGAGAGAGAGAGAGAGAGAGAGAGAGAGAGAGAGAGAGAGAGAGAGAGAGAGAGAGAGAGAGAGAGAGAGAGAGAATGTGTATCAGATGTATTTATTTGTATTTATATTTCCATGTACTATAAGTACATGGAATAAGTACAAAGAATGCAGCCAAAACTGCATAGAAAAATATTTTAAAATCTGTAATTTATTCAGATTTTCTCTGATTTGATACTTGGAAACAGTTTTTCTTGGATAGAACTAGAAACTTATTTCAAACTTTGAAGAACAGCAGGACACAGGATTTTTTTAAGTTACTGTAACAAATCATGACCAACCACAAACGTTCTGTTATAGTTTGTCAGATTAAAAGTGAATATACCATTTTGCCAGAAAGACTAAATAATCCAATAGTGATTGGCTTACATTTTCTTTTCACTTTTTAATGTTCTGTTATAAATTTCTACCCAGTGTGTTACTGCCTGAAAGTAACTTCAAATAGGTGAAAGCTGACAAGTGGAGTTTTCTCTGCCAGAAGTATACATAAAAAAAAAAATTTTTTTTTGCAAGCATACTATGCTATTTAAAAAGAGACTCTAAGGCACCACAAGAAGAAACCCTTTATAAATCAAGGGCACACTGTATACAGTAATTCACTTATAGTACTGAAGAGAGATGTTGTTAAAATTTACTAATCCATTTTTGGCATGAACTGCAAACAGGCAAGATAGTTTACAAACACAGGTTATAAGCACTGTTGCTAGAGCTGCCACTCCTGTGATCTCAGGCAAACTCTGAAGCATATTGCTTCCTTTCTGAAAAGCTAAATACGTTTCCTTCCCCCACACACCCTTAGCTCTGGACAGCTGAATCATTCTCATAGCAGATAAATCTTTCTGACTGCTGATTATTCTGACGGGGGCGGCGGGGGGGAGGCACTGTGTGTGACAGGGTCCCTTTTGTTTCATTACAGGCGCAACAATCTGTTTTCCATTGAACAGAGTTTTTAGTTCTCATTCCACAACATTTTTCTTTAATTATGATAAAAGACAGTAATTTAATCGGGCATAAATCCTGTTCAAGCGAACATAAGAAAATAAAGGGGTTAACTTTGGAGGCAAAAAGTTAGACATGTGACCTCTTAATTACAACTCTAGATAATACACCACTAAAGCACTGACAAGTGAAAAATTGTTCGTTCCTCAGATTTGTACTAGTATCACTAGAAGAATTAATTAAAGAAACCCACAATCATTTTTATTTTGATTAACGTGCTTTGCCTAGAATATAACTATTCAGTTATAAAATGATCTTGATTCTACTCCAATAGCAGAGCCATATGCACAGCTGCTCCCAGAGAAGAACATTTTCTTTGTAATACACTATTTATTTCAGAAACTATGGAGACCAGCACCTCAATTTGCCAAATAAGCAGGGAAAAAATTAAGAGGTTGGGACTGATACCAGGAGGGAAAGATACTACCTTCATAGTTGGGCTAGCTGACACGTAATACAGGCAAGACGTGTATGAAGACTAGGATCAGCATCCTTGGAGTACAATCAGTATGTATTCTCACTCATTGCCAAGTCCAAGAACTGGCACAGCAAACGGCAGTTTCAACTCAGTTTAGTTGTTGGAACCAAAACTCACCTTGACCAGCTAAACTGCAGCAGAACTGGTCACTATTCACACAGAAACAACCATCAGTCACTTTTTAAGCTGTGAATAGGCTGCCTGTATTTTAACCCACTTCATTGAAGCACATTCAAGCAGGACATCACCTCCACCCATCTTCTCAAGGAGCCGAATATGTCAATATCCCAAATGACTCACCTCTTAGAAAACGGAAATGATGGAAGAAGAGGGAGAACATGGTCTCAGCGAAGCAAAGTGAGAGCGTGCACCAGCAGACTTGTGTGCAAGGGAGCCTAGAAGTAGGGGCAGGCGAACAGGAGTTATGAGAAAGACATGGAGAGATCCCAGTATGACAGAATAGGGAGTTAAGATCTTTGGGATAGAGGCACGAGATGTTGTTAGGCATGGGGGGAGACAGCAAGGGAAAGAAATTTGAGGGCTGAAATTTGGGAGTCACTGGAAACATGGATAGGGTATGCAGAATGTATTCTAACTGAACAGACAATGAATCTTATTGAGCAGAAAAGGACAGAGGAAGTTCAGTGGCCCTGTGGACATGTGAAACACCATGGGTCATGCCCACATACCTGCAATCTCTCCTCTCACCCCCAAAGAGGCCGCCCATACCAAAGCTAACCCTGGGAAAAAGCCTTGTCACGTGTTCCTCCCACACATTATACTCCTGCACTGCCAGAGTTAGACCTACAGGCTAAAACTATGCCAGAAAGCGTGCTCCTCGATAAAGCCCAGCCAGCTGCAGGCTGGCATTCAAGCTTCAACCTAGATCCTGTTTTGTTTATGGTAAGGATGTAGCCCAAGCTGCTGAAGTGAAAAGATGATGGACATTGGGGAAAGACAACAGGGACAAAAATTCACCCTTAAAGACAACCTAGGGGAGTCACAGGGAGTCCCCTAAATGTGGAGGAATGGATCAGATGCAAAGACCTTGGTGGGCAGAATAGGTGGATTGCATAGGTTTATGCAACAAGGACAGTGTGCAGACCCTGCGCAGTACACAAGTGCTCCGTTCTTCCCATAAGTAGCAGTAGCTGCCACTACCAATGACAAGGTCTATCAATCATCACACTGAGCTTCCCCACTGAGTCTCTCAAGTCATGTCTGGTTTGTAGTTAATACCTTCTTTGCATAACTAGCACCAAGATAGCAGTTTTTAAGACTACGATGTCACTATATGAAAAAGATAGGTTTGGTTAATTGGTTAAAGACATTTCTTTGGTTGCTTAAGTTAAAGACATTTCTTAAAGCTGAATAAAATGTTGAATGTTCAAACTACAGATGTCAAAAGGAAGAGAAATCCCTTGGGGCTTTTTTTTTTCCGGCCAGTCTGGAGTACATTATTTCAGGGCAGTGTGGAATTGCCTCTGGCTATAGTTACAGAGTAGACTTTAAATGAAAACTGGTGTTGGTCTGCATAATATTTTGTGCACCTGGCGAAAATATTTATCCAAGCAACAGCCAGATCTGTGGCCACCAAACATGCTGAGGACTCACTTGCATTATGTTCAATGGAATCTTTGAAAGTACCAGCAGACACTTATTGTATTTAAGCTAGCTTCTTCTCGTTAATATATATGAACAGAAGTTAGCAAAAATATATCATATTGAATTAGCAGCTAGGTTATTCACACAATGTGGTCAAATTTGCTACACAGTTACTCTCGTAGTATGTATTTTCAATATGATTTTTACAATGACAATTTAGGTTTACATGCATCACACTTGTAATTAGTTTTCCCTTATTAGGCATTTAATAACTTTAAAATGCAAACATATACTTAGGGTTTTAATACCTTTAATATAAATCTACCCTTCTAAAAAGTCATATACCAACTTACTCATGCACACCAGTGTTTCCTCCAGAACGAGCATTCATGATATGCTATACCAGCTTTGCAGTAATTCAACATCCAAATGCTGGACTTTCAGGGTATGTGATGCTATACAGAATCAAGAGTGGAACCAGCAATGCTTCCTTATCAGGAAAGCAGACATTTTAAAGTACCAACACTCTCCGTTTATATGGAAAGCTTAATATATAAACAAACATACATTCCTAGGCTGCCATGCAGTCCCAACACCTCCCTGTTCATATTAGTGTACTCCTGCATCTATCTACTAGATTATTTGAGACACTGGCGAAGTTTTAGTTAATGCAAACTAAATCTGAACTATTTAAAATATAGATCACTGGCTATTTTCTTTCACGGAATAAAATAAAATATGACAGCCACTTCAAATACACCCAGAGCTAAATTACAGTTTATGCTGTCCCTCCCCCCACGTAAAAGAACTCTACTAAAGAATGCCTCTGTTACAGAAGTGCATTTTGGTACCTTCCTAATCCTGAGATAATTAAAATATGCTAAGGTAGTAAGGTATTAACTCTGTAAAGAGTTCACTAAAGAAATGCTCCCTGCATTCTGAATGGCATCTACAAAGTTTCCACTTACATACACAGGCATTTTTCCTAACCAAGTAAAAGTATTCCTTCTCAATAAGAGTAAAAGCAGAATTGTTGATGGAACCGCAATTTATGTACTGGAGCACAGCTGCCTGAAGCCACGTCAAAAAGCATCCTCAGCACATCATCAATGCTGCCCTGCTCTTTAGCCACACGCTCCTTGGAGTAATTGCTTTTTGAAAGAGCTCAGACTATAAATTGCCTCTGACAAATTGACTTTCATTTTGTCTTCTAATGTAAGAAGACCAGAGATGCCACTTAAAATTACATTAAAGAGATTATTTCTTGTCCCCTGGTGACCACATTGCCTGGACTGTGCCAAATTCAGTACACAAGCCATCCTGTTCTACTTCTGACCTGCAATTTATTTTACATCCATAGTTAACCCAAGCTCAGGCAGAGGAAAATTAGAATGGCCACCTGGAAAGGTGGGCTAACAATGACCCTGCTGCAAAAAACATCACAAAAGCCCATGAAAAACATGCTAAGGTTGCAGGGGACAAATCTGAAAATAAAAATCTTAATTATTTCTGAGGAAACTCGATGCAGAAGCAGGTCTATTCTGAGATCATCTTAATGGGAATATAATTTTCCAGAACATGTAATGTTAGGAATGAAAAACCTTTATAAATTTACTACCTCAAATCTTTTTACAACCTTATACACTGTTAACTGAAACACATCTTTAGTTCCAGAAATTACACTGCATAATGAGAATATAAAATTCTAATCAAGCACATAGCTTGCAAATTTCAGTTCTAATTTACAAAAATTTGTAAGCACTATTAAATTATAAAAATCCTTTCAGACCAATGCATCTCAAAGTATTTTATCCATTTATATATAGCCACACCTGGGTTTAGAAGCCCAAACTAAGCCAAGGGAGGAACACTAAATCTTGGTTTATTTTTTTTAAGGTGACTTTGTTTGACAATGCTTCACCAATTAGCATGTTTCAAGATGACGGAGGTGCAGAGCTAGACATAACAGTTGGAAATAAAACTGGTTTTTACACCTCCATTCAGCGAATTTGCATTACTGGATTACAAGCGTAGCACATTAAGTAAGATCTGATAGACAAAAGAAATATTAGTGGTTGTCCCCACATCTGATATTCCAAATAATGGGATGAAGATCACATAATTACTTTTACTTCTGAGCAGGATTCCTTGGGTCTTTTTCATCGCTTATTATGTGATAGAACACATGTATTCAGGACATGCTTGGTCCAAAATACAAAGCACCAACTTTTAGAGATAACTCCTGCTTTTTAATCTCTCTTTAATTTCAAAGTCTGTCAGTAGAAAAAAACCTGAGTATTTTGGCTACTTACATAGAAGTGGCATTACACAGTCCAAAAGTGCTAAGTTAGAAGAAGTGAGAAGGAGATGCCAGTGAACAATCTTTGATAACTCACTAGGCTAAAAAAGTATTAGCAGACTAACACACCAGAGACATGGAAAACTCAGACTCCACCCTCTCTTACCACCACCCATGGAGCAGAAGATATTGCATCTGTATGATATGATTATGCCTTTCATGGGAATCCTGTAGAACACATTTAGCAGAAACACTGCAGAAAGAATGAGAACAGCAAAGTGACAGCGAGCAGAATCTTCACTTCTTCACCACTTTACCTTACCTCTCGATTTTGCATAAAGGCTAGACACCAGATAGGCAGCTAGGACAGTGGCATAACAGCCAAGAAATTCCTTCAGCCACTTTCTGAGACTTATCAGTGATCAGATTTATCAGATATCAGGTGTTTGTACCTGAAACATCACTACACCAGAGCCAGATGCATAAAAAGTGTTGTTTACAATAGACAGATGAAATACTGGATTTAAAGCAAAAAGGAGCAATGGCTAAAACTGGCAAGTCTGAACCAATAGTTGCTGAGGATTCATTCTCAAGAATAGTCAGGAAGGAAATGCTCTTGGACATCCTTAATGTTTTTAATTATCCCAACCTACTTTACACATATTACTGTAACTGTTTCTGAAATATCAACTAAGGACTGTCCAATATTAACAGACTGTTCAGTTATTTCTTAATATAAATTCCTGTCTGCCGCCTTTTCAATTCCTTGCTTAATTGGAGAAGAAATAATAAAGATTACAATAACATTTAAATCTGGTACTACCCTTGCTTGCTGAGAAATTGTTGGATTAGAAGCAAGTAAAGCTTTCTTTTTTCTTATTTTTTTCTTTTTTTTTTTTTTTTTTTTTTACTGCCTTAACAATCCATTTGGCAGAAGCCTTGATTGTTGGCAGTAAGGAACACGCTCAGAAATCTGTGGTTGGACCAAAAAAGTCACTTCTAGTGCAATAATGGAAAACATAAACCCATCACTCAAAAAAGCAAGCAAAAAAAAAAACCCAGGCCCCGCTTTCTTAAAACAGTGAATCACACATATCTTCTGTCCTGAAAATTCTTTACATCAATTAAAAAATGAAGACTTACCAATATCTCATCCAAGCCTGGAAAATGTGGTGAGTTTGGGCATTTTTTTCCTTAAAGTTATATGCCTTCATTTTAAAGTGCATTGCCTGTTCCTTTTCCCTCCATCTTCTGCTTGCAAAATGACACCCTTAGGGTTGCAAAGCTAATATTCCAAAAAAACAAATGCAATGTTTTCATTCCAAATTCACAACAGGGATAATACAGTATTAGGACTCTGAGTAAGTTTACAACTGCCGTCTGCAACCCCACAAGCAGTAAAACTACCATGAACCAAGTCAATTTCCCATAGCTTATAAAAGCTGCAAAGAAGTGTGAAATTAGGAGCTCAAGTTATTATCTAAGGAGAAACACCCCAAAAGATACAGGCTAGGAGTAGTGAGTTTTTTTCTGTGTGATCTCATCAACATCTTACACGAGCTAGCTACGTGTGGGGAGCTGTACAACTTCCCACTCACCCAGATAGATACACAATTTCTCCCCCCAAACCTGCAGCCAGAAGTAGCATTTAAAATTTTGCTGAGAAACCAGCATCTAACAGAAGTGCCCCCACTCATGGAACACAATGTGATGAGGCTGATGGAAGAGAGAAAGAGAAAGTCATCATCCCTCACAACCAGCCTCCAAAAATGTTTTCTGTACCTTCAGACATGTAAGGGTAATTCCTGATGAAACTCAACCCATTCAGCTTTTCACAACTGCAATTCAAGGTTTCTCTTGAACTGCATATAAAGAAAATGGGTTTGAAATATATGCTGTACGTTCCAGATCTTTGGAGCCCTTAGTACCTCAAGACTGAGCTTCTCTTCTGGAGGAAAAAAAACAAAAACAAAAACAAACAAATCCAACCAAACAAAAAAAGCCAACATCCACAAACCACACACCACAAACAAAAAAAAATGTTACATGATTCTCACTAGATGCAGGAATTATCAACTCTGGCAATCAAATCAGATAAACAAGCTCTTGGTATTTATAGTTCATAGTCCACAGGTGTTCAGAAAGAAATGTTCATATAAGAAAGAAGAGGGGGGTGGAGGGGTAGGGAATGAAAGAAATAGACACCTCACTGTAAGAACTGGAAGCCAACTAATGTGATCTAGTGTTATTTTCGAAAAGTCATTAATTCATACTGAGATGTAAATTTATTCATTCTTTAATAAGAAAAGCATCATATACACATCTTCACAGATAAATATACTTCCAGTTTCATCCTCTGTTATGAAAGCAGACCCCATGGACCATAAATTCAGCAGGCTTAAATAGAATGTACATCAGGTGAACAAAATGTAAAACTGAAGAGAAATGTTCAGTATAAAGCATTCCTTTAAACCTACGTTCAAGGCATTACTTAAAAGTGACAGAATCACAAGAGCCTCATTGTTTCTTCAGCTGACTTCATGCAATTGTTTCTAAAACATTGTTCTGTTGATTTCTTCTGTGCTGCTTTTGCTTGGCTTCCCAGCTTCAGCTATCAGACTGACTTAGGCAGTCAGCCTGAGTATATCTATATAGATTAATAGTTAAGGCTAGTACTAGAATCTTTATTAACATTTTGAGTTTCTCTGTGTGTAGGTGTCACTAAGCAAGTTTAACTTTTCTTTTTTTTGAATGGCATTATATTTTTCTACAATACCCACGTGATGGCTTTTTTTTTTGTTTTTCACTTGCCTGTGTATTTTCTTTTCCCTGAAAGTATTGTAATTATCTGTCATTTACCATGTAATGTTTTGGTCTTGTAACCTTTAAAAATCTTTTTTTAATCTTCCAATCTCTTTTTTTTATGGTCAGTTCAATATGATTAGAAGTATTCTGTTACATACTGCACTATATTTGTATCATGTTGGCATGTCTTCCTAAATATGAACACTGTGGATGTAAAAATGTGCTTATGATCTTCCACGTGTACATGGAAAAATGTGGTAGGTACATATCCTGGTTTCAGCTGGGACAGAGTTAATTTTATTCTTTGTAGCTGGTACAGTGTGTTTTGTATTTAGTGTGAGAATAATGTTGACAACACACTGATGTTTTAGTTGCTGCTAAGTGGCACTTATCCTAAGTTAAAGATTTTTCAGTTTGCCATGCTCTGCCAGAGAGCAGGGGCACAAGAAGCTGGGAGGGAGCATGGCCAGGACAGCTGACCCGAACTAGCCAAAGGGATATTCCATACCATTGGGCATCATGCTCAGTATATAAACTGGGGGGAGTTGGCCAGGAGGGGCGGATTGCTGCTCAGGCAATCGGTCAGCGGGTGGTGAGCGACTGCATTGTGCATCACTTGTCTTGGGTTTTTTGTTTATGTTTTGCTATATTCCTTTTCATTACTATTGCTTTTGTTGTTATTATTATTATTATTATTTTTTATTATTGCTGTTAGTATTTCGTTTTACTTTAGTTATTAAGTCGCTCTAGTTATTAAGTCGCTCTTATCTCAACCCACAAGTTTTACTTTTTTTCAATTCTCCTCCCCATCCCACTGGGAGCAGGGAGGAGTGAGCAAGCGGCTATGGAGTGCTTAGTTGCTAGCTGGGGTTAAACCACAACAGTACACATGGTTAGAAGAAAACAGGCTGATATTTTGAAAACTAGAATCTGCAAAATAAAGGAAAATAAAAATATTCCAAAACTGCGAATACTTTATCTGTGCAAAATCTTACTGAAGCTTTTACAATGACAGAATTTCTACTTTAAAAAAAAGAACATAGAACTTCATGAAAACAAGAAATATTTGTCAATTACTAAAACCCAACACATCTAAGTAGTCTCACACCACCAAAAAAAACCCCTCTTGTGCAAGCAAAGACTGTATGAAAAAACAACACGTTGTTTTCCTAAAATGTGTTCAAAATCAGGTTGGTAGTTTTATTTTAGAAAATATCTTAATAAAAGATCATGATTTTTGTGAGTTCATAGGATCTCAGTTTAAAGAAAAGAAATGTTTTCAACAGCTTTTAAAAATATTGTACACATGGAAGATCATAAGTACATTTTTACATCCACCTCAGCATTTAAAACAAAAACACATCATGAACACTTGTACACTATTACGTTCCAGACTTCAACTCCTATATCCCAAGAACACTGAGTTGTCCGCTTTTCAGTTGATACTGGTAATTGTATGCAAGCTGCAGGAGGTTTATAAATCCATTTTCCCAGACCCAGTTAGCTTTCTGAAATAGCCTGCAAACTGTAGTAGAGCTTTCCAGGAATGCACCTTCTAATTCCATTTCCTGTTGTATTTAAAATCCTGCCAAAGGAACATTTCAAAGCAGAATGCAGGATGTAAGTGTATGATGGAAAGTTCATTGAAGGCTTCCAAAATCACAAAAGTAGACATGTTAATTTAAAAATGAGATGTGAAATTGTTTATTGAAGAAATATGGACTATGACGTTCAAGTGGGTCTAAGAAATAATGCTAACAGTGTGGCAGCCCCTGCAGACTTGCTTTTAATTTTATGTAAAAGGTTTTTATTGGAATAAAGCACCACTGCTCCAGGAATTGCCTTCCCATGGCTTTGCTCTCTCTGATATTTGGGGTAAAACAGGTTTTGAAGAAACCTCCTTTAAATACAGCTTGCTGCAGGCTTCAGACAGAGGGGGATTCTGCAAATGGGGACCTGACACAGTCAGTGGAGCCAACAGAGAGCTCTGCCATCAACCTGAGCCCCAGGCTGGCCTCCTCCAGGTCCAGCACCCAGTGTTACAGTCACCTCACAAGCTGTACTTTTTGGCTGCCCTGTAACTCACTTCCCGTGACTCGTGAACTGTAGTGCATCAGCCTGCCTTCTTCGTTTGGTCCCTTAAATAAGCGACTCAGAGAACAACTATAAACTCTGCGTTCCAGTGGCATCGCTTGACAAATAATCTGAAAAAGGTATCTGAGGAGCCTACAAGGCATTTGCAGGGAAAACGTGTTAGCAGTTCTCCTCCAACAGCAATTGCCATTCTTGGAAATGCTGTAATCACTACACATGAAAAGAGAACAAAAGCTTTTGGCCACACAGCACCAGTGAGCAGTAACCATGCCTGGTGCACAGCTGTCAGCAGCGGCTTCTGAAACCGACAGCATCTTCTCACAATGTGGCAAGGTAGGTGCGGAGGTCAAAATGATCAACACTGTGATCCTGCAATGTGCCAGAGACTCCCTCCCTAATAAAATGAATAAACATGTGCATTTCTACAGCTACGAAAGTAAAATCCTGTCTTATCCCTTGCTTTACCAATACCATTTCCTTCTGAAACCTGCAAACTTGCAGGGAGAAGCAACGTAAATGGGTTGTATTTGGAAAACTTTGTTTTCCAAGTGATCATGAGCAGAAAGTTGCATTAGGATCTTGGATTCACTGAGCAACTTCTGGAAGGAAAAACCAGTATGCAGCAAATGAGTGAATGCAAGAAGCTGTTCTGCTTACAGAGGCACAGACACAGAGCAAACAGTCTTCAAAGTACACAAAACCAGAAGGAAAAATTACATGGGCTGACATGAACATATTACTAACTTCTGCAAGCACCAAACTTGACAGAACTGAGTACATTGGCTATCTTAGCCACCAAGATAACGTTCAAATTGCATTTAAGAGGTACTGATCTTTTTTTTCTTTTTCTGTTTTGCTGTTTTCCACACTATTCTTGTTTACTCAGAAATACATGCTTTTCCTAGGACTTTTAACTATGCTTCCCTATTTGGCAAAAAAGATTTGTAGAGACTTAAAGATCTGAATCTGGACTTAGGGTAGAGTTTGGCTGCAACTCTTCTAAATAACTGCCACCAAATGTGGCCTTTTTTGTAGTGAATAAAAAAGCTTTAGTTTTTTGTGCGTTGTTTTTTGGGGGTTTGGTTTTTGTTTTGTGGTTGTTTTTTTTTTTTAAGTTAGTCATTACCTGCATTCAAGGAACAAATTTTAAAAGAAGGACAAATTTTCTGGGAAAAAATCTCCAGAATGGTTAAGGAATTGAATGCAGATGTCAAATCAGAGGTAACACCTCTATTGTAATCACAGATCAGTGCTAGTTCTCCTAATTTTCTTATGAAAAGTATGTTTTGAATAATGCTACTCATGACTCCTTTAAAAGGAGAGATTTATTTCTGACAGCTGCTTTCATTTTACATACAGAAATATTAAAGTCTGTGATTATTACTGAGAACGTATAATTACAAAAAATTTAACACTTACTTTCAGATGGTCCCCAGATTTCCCCCACCCATCCCCCTCATCTCCACTACCATGTTATTTTCATGTAAGAGGCAAAGAAATACTACACCATATTATTAGAAGATAGCTTGAGTTTAAATTATACTAGCTTGAAAGCATATCTTTTTTTAAAAAAAAAAGTTATTTTAACCCCTCTGCAATTCTATTTTTCTTTAGACTTAGAATTGATTAAAACAAAACAATGCCCTGTCCAAACCTGCGTTCTTTTCATGATTTTCCCATCCTTCCATTATCATCCGAAAATACTCTATTCTTACAGTATGAAATTCTTTAATCAGTTCTGACATGCATCTACTTTTTACTTGGCCCAGCCCCAGCAAACACAGTCGTGCTCTACTACACATAATTTCTCTCCATAACCTCTCTTTTCCTTTGGGTAACATACTTCATTTCAAAATATACCTTCCACTACAAAGCAAGACTCCAGGCTTCTGTAAGGATTAAATTAGAGGTTGAATAATTGATGCACAAGCAGAATTCTGGTTTAGTTCACAAATACTGCTCTCATTCAATCTGAGTTTTGGCCAAACCAGCTGTAAAACCAAGCTTTAGTCTGCCTGATCAATTGCCATAGCCTGTTACTGAAATCTTCATTGTTTTTTAAAAGACCTAAACTTGAGAGTATGTTCCAAGATCAATGATTCTTCAGGGTCATCTATTCTTATGTGGTATTTAACAAACATGATTACAAAATAAATAGGTAAAACATCAAGTCTAAATATTACTTCCGCTACAACTCTCACCACTTGGGATCACAGCCCAACACCACCAGTATGACGGTAGAGAACAGGGAGAAAATTTTCCAATACCACACCACTGGGAAAGCAAAAGACACACATATATTTTTCTAATAATAATGTGCAAAGGCACATCCTTTCAGAGAGCAAGGTTTCTGCCACCAAAAAAAACCAAAAAAGAAATTAAAAAAATTTTCCCCATTTCAGAGAATAGGAATACTTAAAACTATATATAGCTTTCCTAGGCCAATGGGTTTGATCCAAAATCCATTACAAAAGAGTTACTCTGCCTCTTACTTCAGATGAGGTGCCAGTAGCCTTAGCAACATATTAAATTATGTGCAATTTTTGGACTCTGTTTTTCATCCACTATGCTGAAACCCTAAAGATGAAACTTTAACTTCATGTTACAGCTCTCTTTTCTTGAGGAGAATATTGGCTATACATCTGTTTTACATACAGAGTTCTCATCAGTAACAGAAATGTCTCCTTCAGCCACCTCGTCCTCTCTTTCTGGAAAGCTATTCCACTGCAGGAGAGACAGCATCCACTACTTGTAATTTAATCATATTGTGCCGTTTCATATTCAGTTTAGACACAGTCATGTTGGTAAATGTACATCACAGTAGCTAGAATAATCAGAGGAAGACTCTAAAGAAAAGATTTTGAAAATACCTCATCAAAGTCAGAACAGCTTGAGACAACTGCCTTGATGGCAGGAGCAGCAGGGGGGAAAAAAAACAACAAAACAACAGCAAATTAAAACAAACAAACAAACAAACAAAACCCAAACCAACCACAAAGGAATTAAGCTTATCACTTCTTTATGAACTTGTATAGGAACAGAATACGACACGATCCTGGGCATTATACCCCAAAAGCACTCCAGTTTGGAGCACATAAACAACCCATACCTTCAGCAGGTCACATGCTGGCAGCTCAAGAAGAAAAGAACCGGTTGCAGGGTTGCTTGGGACTGAAGAGTTTTACAGAGCATTGTAAAACAATGGACACTCCCACACGTGAATACAATATGTGCTATTAATCCTTTCTTTCTCTACACCAGAATGTCTTTATGGTTGTACTGGCATCAGATTTTCACAGTAGCTCTGATTTTTACAAACAATGAGTCCATAATCTGCATAACAATAATTAAATATATATATATTTGAAATAATTCATAAGGTCTTAATCCACCGAGGAAGCACTGCTTATGAAGTAGTTTTGTGTTTACAAAAAAAGTGGCATCGAAGAGTCTAATTGTGCTAACGCTTATACAACACTTTCCTCCTGTGATGCAGAGACAGGGAAGAAATGTAGTAATTCGCTTGAGAATTTGTAGAAATCAATAAATCAGATGTCTCTTATACAACTGTATTTTGAGTGGTGTTTTTCCAACAAAAAATATGTGAATCACAAGAGAAAACTAAATCCCTTTTCCAAGGCTTCAGAGCCTCGAGTCCGTAAAGCATGTGGCTAATATGCTTAAGGCCCTATGTTGCTACTGCAGCAAAAGATCATGAGCATCAGCCACTGGAACGAGCATGCACATTTCATGAATAATACAACAAACGGACAGGTAAAGCTGACACCACAAGCTGTTGACAGGTGAGGCAGAAACCCCCTCCAGGCAACAGGGAGTGAAATGAGGAACTCCTATTTTTGAGCTGCACGTATCTTTTCCGTAAGACTTCATCCTCCTGGAGACAGGCTGGCAGCCACACGTCTTGTAAAGTTGGTACTTCATTTACACATTAGACACAGTAGCTAGCTGAACAAACAAAGCAATGTTGAGTCAGCATGTCAGGCAGCCTGGTCAGACTAGGACCCATTCATGGCCTCCCGCCTGTTTTTTTAACCAAATAAGATTTGCACAAGAATAGGAGACAGGGCTGTCACCATTCTTTACAAGGGCAGCGTTACTTGTAACATTTTCCAAGATAAAGTAACTTCGATATTTGGCAAGCCAAACTCTAGTCCTGTGTCTAATGGCAATTTCTTTTGATCACAGCCTTTACACCAGTAACTGACACATTACGGGTTCTCCTTAAGAAAATGAAAAGAATAGTAAGTGCTTTTTGCCTTGAGAAGTCAATAAAAACAATCTTATCGTCAATATGGTTAAACAACTGTAAATACTTAGGAACCTAAGAAAAGAGGGATTCATTTTTTTTCATTCAATTATATAAACAGATCAAGGCACACTTCAATTCTTTTGTTTAGGAAAAATCTTTAATACTTTGTTTGCTTTGTTGTCAGAGATAACATTTTTTCACCCAGATTAAAGATAAACCTTATAGCTCTTGTTTAGATAAATTATCAAAATTCCAAGCCTGATGCTTGACCTTAATCAGTAGGACCAGCCAAAAGACTTAGATGTATATTTTTCTTGTGCCAATTTACGTTAACTTTTGCTACAGGGTTTATATGAAAGCAAATGTCAACAAAGGCAAGAATGAAAGCTCCATTATACTTCCTCTGAACTACATGAAACTCACTAAAAATTCTGATTAAAACACCGTCAAAACAGAACAAGAAAACTTAATGCATCAAAATGTAAAATACAAAAGCAACTTGAGTTTACAATATAGTAGATTGTTATCATGGATTAAAACACAGAAAAGCTACCTAAATTAAGTAAAAAAAACTTTTGCTGTTCTGTTAAACATCTTTTGTACTATGGTCAGTAATGCAATAAGCATGTTATGCACCTAAACAGGTATTCCCTGTAACATATTTAAATCCCAGGAGGAGAGTCTGGCCTCTGGCAGTCAGTGTGAATCATCACCAACTCCAAACATCTCTCTTGAAGATAAAACTTTGCTTCCATATTTTGATAGCAAGCTTTTTTCCTTGTTTTGTAACCACCACAACTGAAATAAAAACTAGCATGAAACAAACTCAAACTCATACTGTTCTTAAGTAAGTATGCACCTGATAAACTAATGACAACACTAGTTATTCTAGATGGAATGGTGCAATGAGTGCCACAAAGATTTTGCACGTTTCAAGACTTCCTTTCCTCTTAAGAGGGAAAATACACTCATATTGCAGTATTATTTTCAAACACTGCCAAGTAACACTGTGGGGACTGGGGTTTTTTTTTAAAAAACTTTTTTGAATATGAAGTGTCTAAGTTATCATTAAAATGTCAGCAAAATGTATTGGGCTGTTTGAAAATGGAAATGGCTGGCAAGCTCACAAGCTGTCAGTAGTCCATCACACAAATACACACACATTTGTCACAACAAACATGTCAACTTTCCCATGTTTTGACCCTAAGCCCATTTATACTTCTATTGCTGAATGGTGAAGGCTGAATATGCCTTTCAAAGAGCTCCCATGGGCCACCTGTTACCATCGGCTTTAGTGTTCTCCAGTAACACATGAAATTCTCACACACCCTTTGGGCAAGAGATTTCAATCCTAGTTGGGCACAGACACTGCCAGTCAGATACTCGGACACTGCAGTACACAATGCAGTACACAACTGCAGCACGCTTGCACAACTGCAGAGGCAACCCCTGAGGTGCCCAGCTTCAAGTGTGAAGGTTTTGAAAACAAGGTGATGCTCGCCATCTGAAGGTTTAGGGAGACCTTCAGAAGATCCCAGAGGAGCCCAGTGACACATCCATGCATTACATTTACTTGACAAATGGCCACCTATATTCTCTTTCTCCATTGCCAAGTGATCCTCAGGAAAAAAACAGGCTTTCATTTAGACCTAATCTTGGAGAAACACTAATCCATTTCATTCCCTAGTGACCATATCAGCACATGTGCTGCCTCATTAACCTCATCAACAATGTTCTAACCAAGAAATGATGGAGGAATCTTCATGCTCCAAAAGCATCTAGCTCAGTATATGTACTACTCAAACCAAAATAATATTCATGGCTACAGTAAAAGAAAAGTCTGATAAAATTCTGGTAGCTGAGTTTCCAGAAGGCCAGAAGGCAAGCATTGCTAACTGTTTTCTTCTGATGCTTTCTTTAGAAGATGAGATACTGAGCTGTCACATGTACACCTAAACACTCCCATGTTCCCAAAACTTCAACAACAAACCTGATAACTGATCAGTAATAATTTAAAAAAAATTAAAAAAAAATCAGTCTCCAGATCACAGGTGATCTCTCAGCAGAGCAAGCAATACAATTAGTTCAATCCAAGTAAAACTCAGCCTGAAAAACAAATCAGATGGTGTTACAGTAATCTGAGAACCCCAGGAAATGCCAGAGTTGTCAGGCCACCACCTTCTCAATAACATTTCCCCCAGATTAGAAACTGGATACACTAGGTCACTAGTTGGCAAAACTCCCAGCCTCAAATGATGGCCTGTCAAACAAGAGAGAAGGGCACTCTTCCATCTCCTGCACTACTAACAGGAGGGCCTGACAGTCTCTGGAGAGCAGAATCAGCACTTCACCACATAAAAATGACAGGGACATATTTTTATTTTCTGTACAGTACTGCATTCCCCAGCAAACCAATGTATTTGGAATTCACAAAATGAGTCTTCTCTTCAAAATGCTCCACTTTAAGGTCGTGGGTAACTTGATCTATTGCTATGTAATGTACTTTACTGAAATTATAAATTGCAACTGGGAATTCATTAGGAGTGGAGCAACCTGATTACTGAGGTGATAAAAACCTCACAGTAACTCTGTTGCTAAATATCTTTTAAGTGTTGATCCCTTCATAATAATTGGGATGGGGGAAGGTGGTGGAAGATGGAGCATTAATAAATGGTCAATAAAGCTTTTTCTAATGGACTTTCATGAAACAAGAAAAACAGCTGTTTCTAAATCAGGTTACAATGTCAAGAATTCCTTTGCTCACTTGCTTCTCTTTCCTTCCCAACCTTGAAGATGGCCCACTGCTACGGAGCTCCATCCACACTTAGCACAATAAACATAGTGCCACAGTCACACATGGACATGCTATACGTCTTTATTTTAACCAGAACTTTATTTTAGCCAGATCCTAAAATGTTTATGTGGTTCCCAGTGGCAACATAAATGCCTGTAAGGAAGCTGATTCACAGGAGGGAGATGGGATCTCTCCTCTGCTTCATGAGGAATGAATGCTCTGCAGAATACTTTGTGGCTGTGAGCACCCTGAGCCTCCAGAGCACTGAACTTGATGTACATCTTCATTTCTTCCCTGCCCGAGAGCCTAAGTATCTTTCCAAAAGGAAACAGAGTATGTAAGACCAGGGCATACCCAGTCTCACCCTGACATGGAATCAAAACACCCTGGGATGCACATCCGGAGACCGGAATGAGCAGGCATGTTCTGAAAAGCATCTGTCTGCAATCTACATACAACAGGTCATCATTGAAGACATCAGTGCAAAAGAAAAAGGCATCAAAGTATTTGACACTGCTGAAAATTCAGATAACCTTAACTATACTATGGTCCATTTTCACTTACAGAAACTGGGATGTCAAATTTAACTTAAGGTGAGGCTATAAAGCCTTTTGGAACAGAGATTCTCCTGAAATGCCGTTTTACAAGGGCACACTGTGCCAGTATACTTCAAGTTAAACATTTACTAGACACTTGAGAGAAACAAAACACTAATATAACTAGGGGAAAAGATCTCTTAGAGTCTCTACAAAGGTCACATATATGGAATAAAAGTCAATCAAACCATTGTTCTGAAAAGCAGAAGTATAAAAATGAGCAGGAGAAAAGAAGAGCAAAAACAGCAAGATCCTAACTCACTTTTCAAAATGAAACAAAACAAAACAACCCCCCCCCAACTCCTATTCTTAAAGAAGGACAGGTTGTTGAAATCTGTCAGGATGAATCAACTAGAAAACCTCTTTTTGGAAAGATTTACTAGGATTTTTTTTCCCAACCAAGCTGAAATTATCACCCTTGGTACAGCAGAAAATGGTAGGAAATAATGTGTAGTACAAGTAGCATTTTAAAAATTCCATTAGCTATGTAGGGGTTTTTTTGTTCTTGGATAAAAGCATGGTAGCTACTAGACACTGCACATAAAACAGAATTCATAAAATTACAGGACAGATTTATGTGAAAACATACATGATTGATTCTTTTTAATATTACTAACATGCCAAAAATTCATGACTTACTTACACAAAAAGTAAAATAAAATACTTACCTATTCAAATGGTAAAATAATTTGTACTAAGTCCTGGTGAAATTTACAGGAATGGCACGTGCTCAGGTGTAGTTTTTGGCATCTATAGATCTGTGTTTTGGGGTAAACTAACTTCACTGAAGCAGAACTGGAAGTCAAGCCCTTATCTTGCACGAGCTGATTGAGGAGACAGGAACAGTGGCCTGGCAAACTTAAAAGCTGGCTTTTGATGAGGGAAACCAGGATGCTGGAGGAGGGGGGGGCAGGGGGGGAATGTAGACAGGACTACATCAAAATGTCACCAGACTGACCAATCCTGCTAGGCAAAATGGAGGCCGTACGTACACGTTGACTTTCTGCCTTAAGACCACCTCTCTGTCATCACAAGGACATCACAGGGGCAAGGAAATACATCTTCCTATCTAAACCTGAAACATGTGCAGCACCAAGGATTGTTATCAGGGAAGACAATGCTAAGCCACGCTTGAGAATTTAGGGCATGAATATCAATGTACCCGACGAGGGGGTGGGGGGCGTCTTGCTGCAAGACAGCCAGCTCCTCCCCGGAGAGGAGAGGGAGAGGGAGAGGAGCAAGGCTTGCAAGTACAAAACAAGAGCGTGTGCCACGGTCTCGAAACACAGGCCTGAAGGTGAGGCAAGGAGGTGCCCAGAAGGCACCCGCCAGGACGACCAGGCCAACAGGCTGGCGAAATCCTCGAGGCAGCAGGAGCCAGCGCCTCACAGGCCACCTGGGCCCACCACGGCTCGCGTCCCTCAGCAGCGGAACGAGACGCCCGTACGGGCAGGCACAGTCAGCCGCCGGGCTGCGTGCACCCCCCGCAGGAGCCAGGCACTGCCCTCGCCTTTTCCAGGAAGGGTGCAATTTGGACTGGAGGTGTGGAGGAATTGCTGCGAGGACAGCAAGTCAGTCCCAGCCAAAACTGGGATGGACACCTTCAGCTCTCCCTTCTCTCTTTGCATGACAGCTTGCTGGTGTCAGTGCAGGGCCACCTGCTACCACAGTAGGTGCAATTCACCTGCTGCTTCCCCCGCAGCTAGCCCCGGGCAACACCCACAGCACCAGGCAGAACAAAATCATCTCGCAGCTGACCTCCTCAACCTTCCTGGTTTACGTAACGTAGAGGTCTGTCCTAGTTTCAGCTGGAATAGAGTTAACTGTCTTCCTAGTAGCTGGTACGGTGCTATGTTTTGAGTTCAGTATGGGAAGAATGTTGATAACACTGATGTTTTCAGTTGTTGCTAAGTAGTGTTTAGACTAAAGTCAAGGATTTTTCAGCTTCTCATGCCCAGCCAGCGAGAAAGCTGGAGGGGCACAAGAAGTTGGCACAGGACACAGCCAGGGCACCTGACCCAAAGTGGCCAACAGGGTATTCCATACCATGTGACGTCCCATCCAGTATAGGAACTGGTAAGTGGGGGCGGGGAATCGCCGCTCGGGGACTAGCTGGGTGCCGGTCGGTGGGTGGTGAGCAATTACACTGTGCATCATTTGTACATTCCAATCCTTTCATTATTGCTGTTGTCATTTTATTAGTGTTATCATTATTCGTTTCTTCTTTTCTGTTCTATTAAACTGTTCTTATCTCAACCCGTGGATTTACTTCTTTTCCCGATTTTCTCCCCCATCCCACTGGGTGGGGGGGGGGGAGTGAGTGAGCGGCTGCGTGGTGCTTAGTTGCTGGCTGGGGTTAAACCACGACAACGTCAGTCCAGCAAAAAACAGGCATAAATCAGAAATAACCTGAACGCCAGCTAAAGCAATGTATTTCAAACATACGGAAAGACTTAAGGACAAACATCTTTATGTTATGCAGGCAAACAATCCTCCAAAATTTAAAACAAGGTTGTCAAGATTTTGTGCCTTCTCACAACGTGAACAAACTTTTCATTCAGCGTTTTCTAAACATCATGACAAACAGAGCTAAACTCAAGCAGCATCACTCTAGGTTATCATTACTAAATCAGCTATAAATAAGGCCAGTTAAGAGACCACAAGCTTCATCCGTAGCACTTAACTTCCATCTCAGCAAAGCTGAGCGATTTTGGACTTCTAAAACATCTCTTGCCACTCTCCAGTAATTGAACTTGTTGTGGAGGCCAGCAGAGAAACACAGAGCGCCATCCAGGAGACCTCAGAGCCATGAAATAATTTTACTTTTGAAATGTGCTTAAATAATATTACAGTGTGAAGAAACAGACATCTTTACTCTGCACACATTCCTGCCATTCCAACTTGTCCACAGGTTCCTGTTCATGTTCTTTTTCCTCTGTATACAGAAAGCCTTCTTTCTCAAAAAACACATTGCACAGGGAAATTTCAGAGCAAGCTGTGTTTTTAGATGACATGCTTAAAAGTTTAAATTATTGAAAAAATACTATCCTTTAAGAAAGAAAAAAAGAGCAGGAGAGAGACATAGACCAGATGGTGTGGGAGGCAAATCAAAACAGCACAAGGGTTATTAAATTGCATCCACTTGGAACTATTAACTGGCCAAGAATCAGCAAGACAGGTTTCCAACTCAGTCTGAATATTCAGGGCTAAAATCCTGGGCCTAAAACTTGTTGCAAAATCAATATCAAAAGAGTGACACTGTAATTATACCAGAAAAAAAAAAAAAAAAACCAAACAAAAAAGATAATTTATTTAGTCTTTAATTTATATGCTTGCCTCAGTTACAACGGTGTATTGGAACTGAGCCATTTTTCTGATGGGAGAATATGAATGCTGACTTCTATGCCAGGTAGATTCCTCTACCGAAAGTATTCTTCTTGTATATGGTGTGTCATGATGAGAGAGAAAGTCATAAAGAATACTTAAAAATTTCAAAAGCATCTGCTTTTTCGAATGAAAGCTGCAGATACTCTATAATTCTGAAAATTGAGTCACTTAAATTTAACAAGTAATTTTAAACATCCAAGTTAGAAAATTTTGGCCAAACTGCACAGCATACAGGTGTAAATGTTTCCCAAATTTGCAAAATGCAACACGAATTACAACAGCTCGTGTTTCCTGGAACGCAGAGAACTAGTTTTTCCCTTTTGTTCTTACACTCTGAACTGCACGACTTTAATCACTGTCTGCTGATAACAGAAAAAGGGGAGAGAAAAACCTCCTATGAAATGTGGAGAACTAGAGTAATACCTGAAACCATTATCAAATTTGTCAACCTTGCAAAGAAACAGATGGGCTAGGAAGACATTTGCCTAAATTATATTAGGTAAATATAATGGCAGCTCAGATCCTGCAGGTCTAGGGCAATTAGGAAGAGGAGTGGTTTAAACAGAACAAGAGTTCCTGAGGCTAGACAACGCTTTAACAACTCTTTCTGAAAGGTAGTTAAAGTATACAATGCAAATAAAAGAAGTCACAAAAGGATATGTTGCCTGTTAAAGGGAAAGGGCTTAAGTCAGGTATTATCAGTAATTACAGCTATATAACCTCATCTCCAAAGCATTAAACAATGAGGATGCTCAACTCCCCACTGACTCAGAGTATCGTTCCTGTTATGCATAGAGAGAAATTAAAGTGTTGATGGCAACCTTAGGCTGTCAAGTCAGTCCACATGAAATCACGCATTGCAGGCAGAATGTTGACTCATACTTTTTTTGAATTCAAAATTATGATTCTTGAAAGGCCAGAAAAAAGGAAAGATGAAAAACACTGTAAAGCAGAACTGCCGAAAGAAATGAACAGTGCTTTAGTGAAATCTGTTTTTTCTTTGGGTGTTTAAGTTAAAAGGGAGAGTAGTCATAGGGGAAGATGTCCAAGGCTGAGAGAAAAGCTGTAATATCCCAAGGCTCTAAAAACAAAAGACAGGTGAAAAACAGTTTATTTCAGTATTTCAGTTATTTTCTTCTAAAAATCTAATATTCTGTGGGAAAAGGCAAGGTTAAGAGACTGTCTTAGAATTCAGGCTTTCTTTAAGCCTCCAGAAATCAGAAGTTATTTCTGCTGTCAGTCATAACTGTGGATGGGTATTTGGTAAGAAAGGGTGTCTAGGAAAGGGTATCTCTGAAAAAAAGCTCAAAAGAATATTTAACGTTTAATATTGTTAGCCATGCTCTGAGCAGGGCCTGGACTCCATGAGGAACTGAGGTCCCTTCCAACCCTAATTATCCCAGATGGCGCATATTTCCACTTCATTTGTCTGTTCAGTGTCTAGCCTAACTAATGCTCTATTGTTTTAACTTTTTGTCATTCCTTTCACTATTGGATTTGGTCAACAGTTTATCTCACAGCTGAACATCTGCCTCTTCAGGTTGACCACTGCTGTAAATCCAGCCCATCAAGAATAACCCCACACATGGCCACTGGCCAGGCTCTGCATTTGAGCACTCCAGCGCTCTCAGAAAGACTTCCCTCAGTAAAAACACAGAGATAAACCTGAACATAAGCAAACTGCTGTAAATTAAGGCAGACTCAAGACAGAAATTTCCTATGATACTTGCTCCAGTAAGATAAAAAGCAAAACCAAGATCTAGGTTTAAATTTTGTCTCCACAAGCCTCATACTGATGAGTGAACCTGAGAACAAGAGGTATAGAACAATACACTACTGAACTAAGCCAGAAAAATAGCCATTTAGGCAAATGAAAACTATCAAACTTCAGAGCAGCCTGCACTTCATTCTATGCATATAAAAATCTACACATTCATTAGCATATCTACCAGGATAGCACAAATTAGAGGCACAAAGCCAAATTTTTAAATTATCTTTCATTTTAACCAGTTTGCCTTTAGTGTCAAAAAGAATCTCTATCCTGTTAGCAATCCAAAATACCCCACCTTTCTGATCTACACTTAGAAAAAACAAAGCAAATAATGAATGGTTATAAACTGTAATCAAGTAATCCAAACAAGAGCATTCAGGCATCTCTTAACTAAACATTAATGGAAAGTCAAAAAACAGGTATTTTGAAATCCAGTAATAAGCAATTGCAAAGACATACAAAAGTCCAAGATTAAATCAGTTCCTGTATCTTGATCAGTGGCCAGAGGAATGTTGTTATTTACAACATCTGTAGTGCTCCAAGGGTAGGCCAGTTTGCTTGAACACAGACTTTCTAATCTAAAACATCTTCAGGAGGTAGAAACATCATCTGTGAAGTCTAAGAGACCTCAGATTTAATCTTTGTTTGAATGTTTATTAACATCCTCAGTGTGACTTCATTGACTGTAATAGAATCATCCCAACTTACAACAGCTGAAGACAGGCATTACACTTTTTGTAGTATTACCCTGTAGCTGGCATCAGCCTCTACATTCTGCAATCATATGAACAGAATAAAGGATGAGAGAAAAAAAAGAACTGTAGTCAAAATGCCTTTTTAGTGTATGGCATTCCTCCTGTAGTCATCAGTATGCAAAATCCCACTTGGAGAAAAGGAACTGTCCTGCCACTTCCTTTAAAGAAGTGCATGCTTCTTGGTATGCACCTCCTCCTGTAAATTAAAAAAAAAAAAAAAAATTACACGCACTTATTGTGTGCAAGCTCTTTCTTCAAGGCAAGCCACTATCTTCACAGCCACCCTAGAGATCTGTGAAAGCTACTTCTCTAAACTCCTGGTGCAGCAGCTTCTTCCTTTCGACAGCAGCAGGATGAGTGCCTGGGTAACATTTTAGCTTTCTGGTCCCAACAAAGCTCTCCACCACTCAGTCTCCTCTTTCAGACCAAATCCCTGCTCCTCTTCCCATAAAAATTTCAACTTTTTCCCAAGCCTGAAAGTCTGCCCTCTACAGAAGGACTTTAAAAGCTTCCTATTTACTGAGTGAATGATGGCATACAGAAATAATGACTAAATGGGAATCAAGTAGGTCAAGTACTTTGTGAAGATGGAAGCTGGAACTGCCATTAAAAAAAAAAAAAAAAAAAACAAACTTGCCAAATTTGCTTCTTCCTGTTCCCCAAATTATTTTAAGAAACTATCTCAGGAACGTTCTAATCACTACATATATTGGTTTCAAAAATACTCATTTTCTCCAAACATATACTACAACTGTAAGTTACAACGATTCTATGATTCAATTATTCTCCAACTGTACATGGACATTTTCCTATTTTCTAATAAATCCATTTTAACAAGAGAAGATCTTAGACTCAGTCATTTTAGAACAATTGTTGTTTCTTTCCAGTTATGATATGCCTATTTTTCTTCTATGCTTTCTGATTTGACCTGCCAACAGACTTTTATACATCTCTTTACAATTCTGGCTGGTATTAACTTGTACATGATACTGCTCTAGAAATACTGTAAGCTTTTGCCATTTATTCTGTGTTGTCTGTCCCCCTTTTTTAACCAGTAATCATTAAGAATGAACCACAGTAGTAGGCCAAAGCTACTTGAATGCTGTAGGGTACATATATGCCGAGACATTTACATGCAGTAGGAAGAGCTTAAATTTCATGTTTCCTTGGATAAAAATGTAAGCAAGCTAGTGGCTTTACTTCTAACTATATCTAAATCAACCATAGGAATTTCTCATATAGGGTTTTTATTTTAGCATTTTGATCTGTTATTTTTTCTTCTTAGAATTTTACCAAGTTCTCCATTAAACATCATACCATGTATATGCACAATCATGCCTGGTGCCACATGTTCATGGACAAACCATACAGAAACACTTGCTCACACAAAAACCTCTCTGCTCTCAGTACACTTCACATAACTCCCTTCTGACTTAGCTTCCTCATTTATAAGATTAACAAGTCCATCTCACTTTCTCATGCAATTTGAAAATTAATTAGCATTTATAAAGTTCTTTCACTTTGCAACAGGAGCTTCAGGAGATGTTACTGGCTCCACAAAACAAGATATCACTAACACCTACAACTGTGTCAGTGAATTGCAACTCCCTGCTCTGTTTTAGATGTTGAACACTAATGGTCGCAGAAGTAACACAAAAATTCATATCTGGGAAGTGAAATGCTTTTCAGTTTCAATTTTATAAAATTATACTATAATCATGTAGGTCTGACTTTTTATACGTCTTCTATTCAGGTAAAAAAATTATTGTATGTTCACTCCGAGAATCTGGTTTCTTACAAAGTTAAAAACTCATTATTACCTTCAAAGAAGTACAAATGCTAACTTAATTAATAAACTCTCACTGTCTGTCTTATACTAGAGGTAGACACTGCCTCCAGAACAGCACTGCTTCTCATGCAATTCAGAATGCCATTACATGAGAGACAGATGAATGTCTGCCCCAGTCTATTCCAGTCTTACACAGCATTGTTTTGTTAATTGCTGATTCCCATATAGACACAGGCCTCTGATTTGTCATACAATCTGTATACGTGCATGAACTTTGCAAGCCACTGTCAAAACTGTTTTATTTGTGGCGCTAATTGTGAGTGATACATTTAGGAGAGTGTTAACCATATAAGATAACTGGTTTACAAGCAAAATCAAATGCAAAATGTGTTTATGAAAGCAGGTCTTCTAAAGTTCATCTCAGCAGATGACTGCTGGCGGGGGGGGGGGGGTGGGGAATGATGAAACAGTCGTCTTTTTTACAAAAAATAGTCCTGTAGGATCTTAGTTCTGAACAACCCATGTTTCACATACTTCCTTCACGGTCCAGTCTCGTGGAGACACAGGCAAACTTGGCTTTAGATGGTTAGCGTTCACTCATACTGTTTGCCAGATCAAAAAAACTGTACAGTGAACTAGAAATGATCTTAATGCAAAAACACACATTAGAGTCAGGAAAACAAATCTTCCTGAAGATTTCTTTTCAGTCAGAGCTATAATCATACAAGTTTAAATATAAAATGAGAATGGAGGCCAAAGCAACTATTCTACACTATACGAAGGTCTGCCTCCCTAGAGCAAGACAGAAATAGGGATTCCACAGAAATGGATGTTCAGGTAACTGAAGTTTGAGTAAAATGGAGCCTCTGAGAATCCAATAAAAATGATTTCTGCAGAGCTGAGCTGGCACTCTAGAGCTAATTAAACATGACCAATGAATTAGTGATGTAGTTCACTAATTACTTACTTATCATGTAAGTATTAGTCTGTTAGTTATCGCAAAATTCAATAAATCACAAATCATGCCTGATAAAGTCTGCTGATACACAACTGGGGAGAGAAAGGGCTCACATACAATTTTTTTAGTACATGTGAGAGAGACAGAGAAAGACCACTACTGGTTCATAGATGCAACTGAAATCCCAAACAATGTTGTTTCCATAACTTTTGATGGTGAAGCAGTGGTTCATACAGAATTCCTTTAAAAGCAACTGTATTTGCATTGCATGTCTGGGGTACACCTAGAACATGAAGGCTTCTAGTGCTTGGGTCTTAACTACTACAGCTGTCATCATGCTAAACACCAATAAAATTATGCAAAAATGAAGGAAACATCTGTGGATAACACTGTTGTTACACGATAGACAACACACTACCAAGTGAGTATCACAAATGCCAGCTTCAAATACTTAGAAGGATTTAGCACAGTATTTGATAAGTCAGTCAAATGAGTCTTGAGTACTGAAAAAATGAGCTCAGGAATAGGTTCTTAGTCTTCAGCTATATTTTACAGTCTGTACGTAGAATAAAAGTATGAATTTAACTTGGTTTCTAAATCCAAAATTTTCCTTCCTTGGATAGCTACTTGTAATATTAATCTATCTGAAATGCTTTTCCTATTGTAGAGGTCAAATTACGTAAGTTTTGAGCAGTTCCAGATACTCTACTTATTTAGAGGGTTACTAAAATTGTTGCATTTAACTTCAACATATAATTTGAAGCTGAACTACTTTATTTGCTAGTTAAATAGCATTTTGCCCCACTCCAGAGATTAAATTCACCACAGAGCAGAGAATTCTTACCACTTCATAAATATCTTGTTAACAGCTAAACTATGACCTAGGTAAGACACTTCATCACAAAACAGAACATTAAATCAACTAAACTCATTTTTGTTAAAGCAGCAAAACAAACTGTAGCCTTTTCAGAAGGGAGGGGAACCCTGATGGTGGAGAGAATGATGACTAATAGTATAAATGAAAGTATTGGCTTTTTTCTCTTGGGACTCAGGAAGGATCCTTTCCAAATTATGGTTTTAAATTAAAGACATTTGGAGGTCTCAAGTCTTGGTCCCTTTTGGACATTCATCCAAATCCCTAAACCACCACATATTTTAGAAAAACTTGGCAGTCTCTGCACAGAAAAGCCCAGGACTGACCTAACTGTCTCAGAACTACCAAAGAGAGTGGTTTCATCAGTTCAAAGGAGGAAAAGGAAAAAAAACCAAACACACTAGGGAGAACAGTACAGAGAAAAAAAACAAATAAACCCCACAAAGGGGTTGCATACATCAGACATGAGCAAAGATAAAGGAGGTCATAATTTCCAGTATTTCATAACTATGTTTTTGACCTGAAGGAAAAAAAGCATATGTATTTTCCTAAATAAGCGGAGTCCACTATTCTTTCTACACTATTATGGCTCTCAGAATGACAGGACCTGTAGACAGTAAAATTGGCAATGACTTCCCTTCATGTCTCTATCCACTTTGAGTGTTTCAAACTGGGCAAGGTATTTGAAATATCAACCACTGCAGCAGACACAACTTTACCTCCCTTCTTTTTCGCAAGTAAAACTTGCTATACAACCCATGGTGAAAGACATGGCGATTGCTTACATTATACGTCCTGAAGAAGAAAAAAGTAACCAGAGTATAAGGCAGGACTTTCCCAAGCACAGTGTGGTGCTATGTTCAGTACCTGTAACACCAGCCATGCTGGCAGGGCAGCAGTACAAGTTTCTAGTTCTCTGCCAGTCTGCACTCATGAGCATGTTAACCTCCCCTATACTTCCTATCACACATTTTCACAACCCTAACCCCATTTCCACACCTCACAGACATTTATTCTCCTCATAAACTGGATCACAGCCCACCTCCTCTGTTCAGACAAGCCCACACACCCCAGCTCACTCCCACCTCGTCGGACCTGGGCTCCCCATCTCACCCTTTCCTGGCTTTACCCTTCCATCCCATGCAAAAAAAAGACAGATGCTGCTACCAGCAGTTTCTCAAGCAACATCAGTTAATGAAGGAGCATGCTAATAGCTCAGTTAGTCACAGAAACCCTCTCTTTGGAGGTATTTTTCCTACCTGATGTTCAGGCTTTTTTTTTCCAGACAGCTAGAAACAGCCACTTGTGGATCACTTTGAAGTACTTCCTACTATTGGCAGGCAACCACAGCATATCTGTGAATTCCTAAGATCTAACATGCTAGGTAATAGCCAAAGAATTAGTCAGAAAGAAAGAAAGAAAAAAAAAAAGGAAAAAAACCCAAGTGTCAGAACAAAATAAGCTGTAGGGAAAAAAATAAAATCATAGGAACAGAAAAGTAAAACAAAGGAAGAGGATGGGATGATGGGAGTTACAGGAACTGAAGACAATCCTGTAGAGAAAATGACAAGTGCACAAATTTATTCTCACAGCATTTCTATAATTCTAAACTCATAACTTATTTCAGAGCAATATTAATGCTCAAAACTGAAATTCTATCATATGCTCCCAAATGTACAGTACTTTTAGTTAATTGCCTTGGTCTTGCAACATACAACTACTTACACAATATGGGATCTTAAAGAGCAAAAGAAACAGGAACACGTTAACCAGTATGAGATTAAAGGATACAAATTTAATCCATTAAATTGACGCAGAGATGATATTAAGAGAGAAACTGTCATTTCCAGAAGTTTTCTATGAACTTTGTCTGAACTCAGAAAAAAAAAAACCTGAATCTTTGAAAATAGTCAGGTCTGAACTCTGCCTTTCAAATTGATAAATCTCATTCTCTGGTACAGTATGACAACATGCCTTACCAGAGTTACAGAAAGGCAAGTTACAGAAAAGCAAGTTATTTAAGAAGAAACCACAGAAGCAGAGACACAGACATATTACAAGAGTTTCTGCTGAGGGAAGTTTAGCTCCCAAGAACTGTAATACGACAGCTCCTATCCTTCATTGAATGACAGCATGAAGCTGAGGCGCCAGCAATTAGTCTGGGGGAGAACTGTCCCACTTCACATTCTCATAGGTGAAATATGAAAAAATTACATAAAGGCAAATACCAATTCATTGGAAAACCATAATGAGAGTTAACTCTCAGTGGTTAACTGACACGATGGAGTTTCACAAGTTTCAGTGCTATGGATACTTCCCTTGCTGAACTCCACAGGCAACACCAAGGTGTTAGGTGTTGCCAATATTCTGATCTTAGCAAATGAATTAAAATGTCAGAAAAAAATGGTATGGAGCAAGTGGGAATTAAGATGCACAACTGAGTGAAGACAGGCAGAAGGTTTTGTGCTTAAACCATTGCACTGGTACCAAGCGGGGACTTGGCAACAATTCTGCATGAAAGATCTGGAGTAGATCAGAACTTGAGCAATGCCATCCTGCCACAAAACAGTCAGACATCACTCTGGGAAATAAAAACAACGTCATCCAGTAAATATAGGAAATAATCCTCTTTCTTTAGCCAGTGCTGGTGCATCCTGAGCTGGAATACACCAGTTTTGGTTAGTGCACTTCAAGAAAGATGTTTTGGAGCAAGTCCAGTGGGGAGGAATGAGCATAACCATGAGATTCAGAACGCATGATGTAAGAGGAAAGGCTATGGAAACAGGAGGGGGAAGGGGGTGTCCAAGGAGAAATGTCTACAAGGAAACAAGATAATTTTTAAAAAGTGTTTGTTTCAAAGTTTGAGGAACTGTTTCAGAGGTAAAAAAAAATAATAATAAATAAAGTACAACTACAAGGGGTAGAGGAATAAACTGTAAGAGAAAGTAATGCACTTAAATCAGAACCAAGTGTAAGCAAGCACTAAGCCTGCACGTTTGCCTGTGGAAGTCACTGAACCTCTGTTCCTGTCACCTCTTGAGAACAGGTTATGCCAGCTACAGGTGACTCTGCCTTGAAGAACAGATAACCTGACCTCTCAAGGTCCTTTCTGATCCTTTTTTCCCCAATCATACTGTGGTTGCAGAAGATGTTGTGCTTCCTAGAAAATATAACAGACGTAAAGACACCTGAAGAATTTCTACAGAGCCTAACACCACAGCACTGACATTTGATTTTTTTCTGTTTATTTCTAGAAACGATAAATCACATGCCAATAGCCAGCACAAAGATGACATTTCAAGTATTTCACTGATCACTAAAGACTTGTCTGCAGGAAGAAGTTACTACATCTAGTTTACTCTGTGGTTTCACACTGAACAAGTACTTTCTAATAACTACCTCTGCGGACACAGTAAGTGTTCAGTAAATGTGAGGTAACGTTTTCCACTTTTTGTAATTTTGAAAATGTGCTGTAAATTGACACCTTTGCTTTTTGCAGTCCTTTCCTGTGTAAACACATCCTCCTCAACTTCCAGAATCAAAACTGCTCCTGGCTTTAAATTTGGCCTTTGGATTACAAACCAGGATAACTTCTGAAATCTGCCTTTCCTAACTCTACATGCTCTTGTCTTTGACTGGCACGATCCTCTTCAAAGCATTTTCTACACTTGGTATGTTCTTAAATAACACATTAACAAAAATATGCATATTTTTCTCAAGAACAACATTATCCAAAAGCTGTCTAGAAATAAAATTTGAAAGAAATGTGTTTGAGGGTTTTTTTTCTTGTTGCTTTGAAAACCACAGTATCATCAACTTTGTAACAGATTCTCTGTTACCTCAGTTGGGGAACAGATTTCTGAATGCAATTTCTACATTGACACAGAGACAACAAGATAAATGTGAGATCAGCTTTAGAAAAACAGGTTGAATTACTATCTACAATTTCAGATATTAATATCCAAATTCACCGAGTTTGCAAAACTAAGCATAAAGAACAGACTCACCCTCTCAAAATATTTATTAACTATTGCTTCTGGTCTGGCTGGAAATACTTTAAAAAAAAAAAATCAATTTGTTGCATTAAATTGCTTCCAGGCAGAGCTAGGAAGCACAGTTATTTTTAAAATTAAAACAACAGCAGATATATTTGCCTCATGTAGGTTTGGTTCAGATCCTGTTCAAGCTTGTAATTTTACCTACATAATACCACTTTCCCCTTTGTAAGGGATTCTGGTCTATCATGAAAGGAGTCATCATTAACCACCACTATAACTACAATTTTTAAAATAATTTTTAATGTTTAAGCTCACTCTTCAGCTATTGAGTTCCTAGGGTACCACAAATGATTTTTATTTCCCATTCCCCAGTAAAGGAATTTCTTATATGAACATAATTCCCTGGTTTCTCTGTCATAGCCTCCTCCCCTTTTTTTCTTTTCAACTTTGTGAAAAAAATATTTCATGGCTGTTCTAAAGAAGCGTGATTTGTATTTCTCAACAGAAAGTTGTAAGATTTAAAAGACTGATTATGGCTAGATGCTACAAGATCCTTGTTATTTTCAACTGAGAATAGTCAAATATTCAAATAGGACACTGAAAGCTTTGATAGATCTTTAGAACCTTTGCAAAACTCTGCTTTTGTCCATTTCATTGTTTATTGTACAAAAAAAACCCTCCCTTGTTTTATTAACACATTTAATTTTGAAATATCATTAATTCTTACCTCGTACAATGCAATACAAAACTCACTGGAATCCTAAAATTCAGCTTAAGCAACAACTGCTGGAGATTCAGCTGCTCAAACACAAAGAGAAATGACAAAGACTATTTGTGGTGAGAATAACTACCTGACAACTAATGAAACACTTGTTTGCAGACTTGACTTTCGAGGCAGGTGAGATTTTTCTTATTTAAACTGCACAGGTTCGGCTCAGCTCTGCAGAATCCAAATCTTAGACAGCCATCAGTTATAATGATATTGTGAAAGTGTCTCTAAAATTTCTAGCCCACACAATTATGTTAATATTTCCGCATATCACATTTTCTATCTCCAAGAGTATAGTCCCATGGCAATTTAAGCTACTCTATGCTAGGGCTGCCATGCACTCCTCCTCCTCCCAGCCCTCCAGCCACCCAGCCTGCCCTCTTCCTGCACCAGTGTCGGTGCTCCTGGGGACAGGAGGTAAGCCAATTCAGGCAGCCTAGCCAGCACTTGGCTGGATTTTGCAGGGTTAGTTTTTGTCCAGTCAGCTCTCTGATATACAGTTTGGGTAGTTTTGCATTACTTGACAATTGCACCTCAGGGTAGATGCACCTCAAGGCAACTTTTCATGAAGAAAAACGCTTCTCTAATATATCAGCAAAATGTGAAAACTAATGTACATTTAGAATCAGAACAGAATTGTTACTGCCTGAAATTAAAAAAGTATGCGGTATTATATTTGGGTTATCTATCTAAAATCTGTTGCCATAGCCTTCATCTGCCTTTCATGCTTTTGTTTTTTTAAGAAGAGATAAAGTTTACTATCTACAGGAACACTGCTGCCACGTTATTAGCTCTAGTATCACTGGTTTTTTTTCTGTAACACAATTCTACCGTGTCACTTTTCTAAACTAGAAACAACCACAGTAAAACCATTTGTTAACTTACCTCCCAAAATACGCACTCTCTCAGTTTAAACACTACGAAATCTCGGCATTCTCTTTGTATCATACAACTTCTTGCTACAACTTTGCTATGATCAAGTATGCAGAAAACTTCATAGGTCACTGGGGCCTCTTAAGCTTTCAAGCAGTTTTGTTTATTATCGGTTCATACAAGAGATTTACAGAACCTATTTTAAAGTCACTCAGCTCTCGTAGTCCTGGGCTGTTCCTTCTTTTTTCATTTTCTGATCTTGCTCTATTCAGCAAAAGTTTTGATATACTCACAAGAGTAACTTCTCATGCAAATCCAGATAAACGTTTCTAGAACTGTCCTTCTTGGCTTTTTCCTTCATAGACGTCTTATGCTTCTCGTATCAGACCTTCGTTTGTTCTACATCCAAAAGAACAAACCAGTGAGGTCCCACAACACCTTCTTCTGATCTAAGGTGGCACTGCTGTGACTCAGACCTCCTGTCCCTTCTGCCAGCACTGGTGATCCCACAGACAACTAGTTTTATCATAGCGCTCTCACATGGACTTACTGTACCAGTAACAGATAATAATTTCTTTATATACCTGTACCTTACTGGAAATCCAGGCATTGACCAGGGTTAGTCAAAGATGTATTAAACTGTATTAAACAGCTTGCAATATGAGACACATTAAAGACAAAGTATACAGAGTAAAAGACAATAGTGACCAGCACGATAACAAACAATTAGCCTAACCTTTAAATGAGAGATTTCCAGACACATCACAACAAGGAAGGATAACGATGAGTTTTGCACGTTTTTATGGGAGGCTCCTATGAAGCATGAAGGAATAAACTAGGAAAGTGTGTGACAGAGAACCACTCTGTGAGCTAAATGGAAATTCACTCATTCTGCTCTTGGAAGATGCTACTACCGCTACTATTATTCCCATCCTCCTCCCACCTGCTCAGCAAAACTCTCTTGCCAAAGGCTACCAGCTATAAGTGAGCTAGTGAACTAGGTGACCTCCCTGCCAAACCCCAGCTTGGTGACAGCACTGCAGAAGTTACAGCCTCCTCCGGCCTACTGGCAGAGCTGCTCATGTGAGAGACCTCTGATACATCGAACTCAACATCAGCTGGGTTACCTTAGACTGAGTGAGCTGCAGGATTTTGCTGACGTTGCCTGAAACAGGTTGCTGAACGTCCACCCACTACTCTGACAGGAAAGTTGGAAGGTGGTAACATCCCACAGGAAGGAAATCATGAAGAACTGGGGAGGGGGAAGGAGGTTAACTTCTTTTAACAGTACTTTTAGATATGGATGATGCCCGGTCATGTCCAAGAAAAAAAAAGTACAACAGTTACAGCTTGTTAAGGGCCTTAGAAATGAAAGATTAAGGTCTTACAAATAGAACTGTACGTAAGGAGTAATTCGAAGACTTTGCTGTAAAACACAGCTCAAATGCCTGAGCTATGCTGATTTAACTTGCTTGTAAGATTTTTCTGTGTTGGTTATCTCTGCCTCAAACTTTGTTCATCAAAAAAAATCTTTTGTGTCTCCTTTATATCCAGGTTAGAGGTATGAGATCTATCTATTCTGTTGTAGGGAATTTGTGCAGGACCCTGCCAGTCTCATGAGTTTGCATTGGGTAGAGTTCTGTGATTCCTCTTCTAGAATTACATACAATGAACTTATTTTTGTTTACAGTTCATCTGATATGGAAGGAAAGAGTGTTTCTGACTAGGAGAAATCAAATTTATTATTTACAACCATAGTTTTTATACTTTTTTTTTCTAAAGAAACAGGGATTAAATTCTTCCTGTCTTTTGCTGTATGTGTTCTGTCCTCTACCTACTCTATAATTGAATGTGACTGCATTATTACTTTGATAAAAAATTAGTCCATTGATAGTTTGATTTATGATTCAACTAGACAGTTGTGAAGTTTTGCTTTTCAAAATAACATACACAATTTTAGGAGAATTCTAACAGAATGTAGCCTCTCTTTATACGACCAGTCAAGTCATTCTACTTATATACACAATACCACAGAAAAAATAATGTTAAGGCAATGAACTACCAAAAGTAAGGAAAATCATTTATAGAAGCTGCTGCTTCTTGAAATAATACTTACCAGACGAACTGTTAAATGAACAGCCTAGAGCAGTGTTGACGAGGACAAGGGGCAATAACCTAGAGTTACAGAACTAAATGTTTATGCTGCTCATATAAAAGGATGTGTCCAAACAGAGCAATTAGAAGACAGAAATCTAAGTTCAGTAGAGGTTTCATAGATATGACAATATACACATGGGGATTTTTCATTCAAGAAAGAATATCGAATGTGTGTTTGTTGTTTCTCTTTACAAGTTCAGATCACCTGATGTGGAAGTATCAAATCTACGAGGTACTTGGACACGTCTCCCAGGTGAAATCGATGGAGAGCTCACTGACAAAATACCTATGGGGACCCAATCTCATTTCCTGATTGGACTACACACACTTTACAGCTAGACACAGGCCAAACTGTGCTCTGGAACAGTTTCCCATTGATTTCACTTTGCTGTTCCTGCAAGCAGTACCCTCACAAAACATCTTCCTGTTGCTCCAGCAAAATCAATATAGTGGAAAAAGAAAACATCTTATCTCTTTTCATTGTGCTAATTCTCTGTTCACCTCTGCCCACACTGTCTTTCACTCCTGCAGACTCCTTTTTCCCTACAATTACCTTCCAGCAGAGTCAGCTTGCTGATTTAACTAAATAAACAAGGAGCTTCAGGTGCCTGTGAAACTGCACGCTCACAACCACACAACCTTTAGGGCATGTCAGTCAACTCTGCTCTGGACTCAGAGGAAACAGGTACATAAGACAGCACTCATTCTTCAAATACGTTCTGCTGAATCAGTAATATCATGATACCCTTCCTCTTCCATCAGCTATTGTATACCACACTTCTTCACCATCACAGACAGGGATGCACTGGGACAGTTTATAGAGCAAAACCAGAAAGCATCAATATAAATGAAGACTAATTCAATCAGCAGACAGCAGCATAGCCCCTTTGTTTCATGAACCAGTGCACACTGTTGGTACAATGCATGTGCATAACAGCTCACACAGATACACACAAGCTAATTTTAAACTAGCTCAGAAGCACAGAACTGTCTACATAATACCCACACTGCTTCTTCAACAGGCTTTGCAAATTGCTCAAGACCAGTGCTACCATCCTGTGAGCTAGCTAAGCCTAAGGTAGGTGGAATACATCTACTTACCCCCATCACAATAACAGCATATCATTAGTGAAATGCATTTCTACTGTGATTTGTTTTCACTGATATTACAATGCAGATTTGTATTCTTAAATGAAAGCTTTTGTCCACTGCCAGTTAAAAGGCAAAGTCATACTCTATAGCTAAGGGATTGCCCTGACTGACACTTTGAAAAGCGTCTTTTACTGCCACCAGAAAAGTCACATATGGCCATTTTCAGTTTCAAAAAAGATCACTGGCCAGCATCGCTTGGAAAGAAAGTGGAATTCCTTTCCCAAACTAGCTGAGGAGGACAAACAGATGTAAAGAGAAAAAGGTTGGTTGTGAGTCAAGTCCATGGAGAACGTTAGAAAAACTATCTAGAGGGATATTTGCAAGTGAATATTGGTGCATGGCAAAGGCTTGGAAAAAGTAATGGCAAAAAGCTAGTAAGGGACATTTAACTTCAAACTACTTACACGTTTAGACAAAACCAAGAGGAAAGACAATCATTTAAGTTAAATTGTTGTTTGTCCTGAATGCTGCAGCAGTCTGCAGTATTAGTAACAATTAAAAGCAGGATTAACAAACAATGCATCTTCCTTCAGTGCAGCAAAATCCTGTCATTCCTTTTCTTTGAAGCTTTAACTACTTTGTAGTCACTGGATTAGAAGACTTGAGGACTTGCATACTTTCCAGACATGCTGAGCCTAATGACAACTTCCTTTACAAAGCAACAGCCTTACAATGAATAAACAAACTTAAATAGCAAGCCACCCTTTGCACAGAGAACATAGTGACAGATGCTATGAATTAGATGGAATACTGTAAGTAGCATTTCTTCCCTCTGAGCAACCACACAACGCAACACAGAACATCTATAGAAAGATTTATGTATAAAAACCAAAGGAAGTTTGCTTAGTATTTTTTCTTTGCCTGCAATGTCCAAAATAATACAAAGAGGCTCTTTAAAATAAATTCTCTCAATCAAAAGTATGATTAAAAACTTCAGATGCTGACTGCTTCTAGCTGACATTTTTATTTAATACAAAACATAAACTTAAGACTCTGAAGATAAGCCATGAAGAGGACTCTACAAGTCTTCTATATAGATGACTCTTGTAGTTATTAAACAAAACTCAGTATTTATTACTATTCTTTTACATTTCATTCTCATTGGCTAGTGGGCTAAGACTGTCAGTTTTCTAATTAGTGGTCAAATATATTTCCATGCCAATGACAGTTCTGAAAGCTATTCACACACCTTACACAAATTGCAGTGAGTTTAGAAAAAAGATCAGCTTTCCTGCAAACAACTGGAAGCTCACTAAGAAGGATTAATTTGCCTGTCTGTCAGCTGGTCCTTTTCTTCCTGCATCTTGCATTTCTATGCTGTTTACAGCAGAAAAGAGATTAAGGAGAAAACTGCAATTCCATTACAAATGCTTAACATAATCAAGACACTCAAGGGGGAAAAAACATTCAGTGCCAACCCTTGACCCAAGGATAAACTTCACCACTGAACTGCTTAATGATTTAATTAATGCTAGAAAAGGTTTGACCTAAAAATAGTTCACGTAGTCAGTGTCATTTATTAAAAGCCATGGGAAGACTTCTTGTATTCAAAGCTGCATCGAGTTTTACCAGGTGACCTATGTACAACTTCCAGAGCTGAATCTCATTTATTAAAGTCAGGAGGGAGCTATAGCTAAATCTCATGCAACTATAAAGATTTGAGCATTTTACAACTTTTTGTAGTTAGACATTTAGAAGCAATCTGTACTTATATTCATTTCTCCACTAACATTGTACTGTAAGAAATCAGGGGGGTTTTTTTATAAAATTAGGTAGAAGTTTACAAACTTCAGGGCTTGCCAAATCATACCACAGAGTTACCATTATGTTTTCATTCCCAGACTTTCTGTTGACAGAATTTTATTTTTTTTTTAAACACAATGTTCTGCATACTTTGTAGAGCACATGCGTATTAACTTCAGGTTGATTAACGACCTTTTCCTATTTAATGGTAAGGGGGCAAAAGTCTGTAAGCCGAGTACATTGTGCATCACCAGTTTCAACAAAAGACCGTCCCAGTTTCTGTTGCCTCTCACTTGGTCATACTGCAAAGCGAACACTGAAAAGGCTGAAATAACATTTTCAAAAAATCTACGTTTCATTTAAACTTTTATAACAAAGACTCTGTTTACCATTAAGCAGATCTAATTAAACAGAAGAATACCGCTTAACAATAGAAGTACACAAGTATTTATTGCTGTGATTATGGGCTCTCAACCACTGTGCTGCAAGTTCAGTGAAGAAAATGGAGTCTCAAACTTCGTGCCTATCGAAGTATAGCGAATCCACACTTTCCACAGGTGGCTGAGACGATTGTCACAAGCCCGTTTATGGGGTAGCATTAAAAAATAAAATAAAATAAAATAAAATAAACCAAAATCCGCTTTTAGTGGTAGTCTGTGATTTTATACTGCCTCGGAGAAGGTTGAAACGTTCTCGCCAGATCTGAAATGTCTCCTGACGACATGCGCAGGCTGAGAGGTCAGTACCACTGCCCTCCAAAGAAGACTGAGATGCTTTGCCGCCCGAACGGCCGAGCGCTTTTTTCGGCGCACTTTGCGCCGCGCCAGGCGCGCTCCCCCCGCGGGCAGCCCCGCGCTTGGCCAGGCGGTGCCCGGGACCCCGCACCACCCCCCCCACCCCTCCGGGAAAGCTCTGGCAGGGCAGAAAGAGGCCGGCAGCGGCAGATGCACAAGCGACGGTGCTCTCTGGCTGCGGGGAGAGGGCAAGGGAAGGAAGGAAGAAGCTCCCGGGACACCCTCCGCGCCGCCCTCCCTCTGCGTCCGAGAAAACAGATCCAGCTGCTCGAAGAAAAGGGAAGAAAGGGGGGACGGGGACAGAAGGTCCGGCATCTGCTTTTACAGCCCGCAAGAGGACGACCCTCATCCCCCCTGCGGCCCCAGGAGGAAGCGCTGCCTTCGACCACAGCCCCCACACCCCCCCCCCCCCCCAGCCTCAGCCTCAGCCTCCCCCCGCCCGGCCCAGCCCGGCGACCCCCGGAGCCCAGGACCCCGCAGGAGGGGCAGGGCGGCGGGGGCAAGCCGCGCAATTTGTTAGCGGGCCCCCCTTCAAAGGGAACAATAAAGGCACTAGGAAAAATAAACGCGACGGGAACTGACCCCAAATCCGCGAGCTGTAACACGCTCGCCTCCTGCTCTCCCCCCCCGGAAAACCCCCAGACCTCCAGCTTTCTGCTGACCCTCTCCCTTCGCGGTAATGCAACAAATGGCAAGACCTAGGACTCCGGAGCTGAATAACAGGAAATATAGGCATCTGTCACCTCCCGGGGAGAGGTAAATGGATTAGCGAAAGCAACAAAGGGAAGAAAAGCCCTTTCAAACGTGCAATTGATTAACAAGTCCCCTCTAATCCGCAGCATCACTGTTTTTCCTTAAAGACATCATCGGTCTCCTCCTGCACTTCGGTGCAATTAAGCTAAAGCCAGGCAAGGAGGGAGAGCAAGGCGCTGCTTGCCCGCCGAGCTCCCGCACCGCCCGGTGCGGACAGCACGGGAAGGGTTACAGACCTGGCATGGAAATGGTACCTACCCCCTGCCATCTCCTCCCCCAGTCCGTGGGCAAACCGCCCCTGGAAGGAGTTTGTGAGCAAGGTTTATCTGCTGTAGAGGGGGAGAGGGCAATTTTCCAGAGAACGGTTTCACGAAAGATCAAAGAGCTGAATCCGGCAGCTCCTACCTCCCCGGTGCATTTCACATCCCAGGGAAAGGAAAAGGTTAAACCTCCCCTTTTCTGCTCGGAAAGCACCACACATTTTAGGCGTGCGCGGAGAGGGGAAAAAAAAAAAGAAAAAAGAAAAAAAGAAAGTTTTTGCAGCTTCTTTTACAAGAACTGTAACTCTTACACCATCGCCGCTCTCCAACCCCACACGCTCCCTAAGGTCCCTATAAATCACGGCGCTCGCCTCGGAGATGCCGTACCAACTGGCAACCGTTCAGCAGCCGCACTGCCGCTGCCACGGCGCAAGGTCAGATGTTAATCGGGACAGTTTATTCAGCCCTAAAAGCAATCACGGAGCTCGCTGAACCGAGTCCTAGTGTTTCCTCAGCCCAAAGGCTGACCTCCTCGGTGCCCGAGGGTCGACCAGGTACACGGATGAAGTGGGACCCTCTAAGGCTCAAAAACACACAGAAAAGAGACCCCGCCGAGCCTCCATCAGCTGCAAGCGCGGCGGCTGCCCCCTCGCCCACTCAACTTTAATCCCCCTCTCCCCCCGCTCCTGGTTCCCGCTGAGATTCTGGCAACACTCAACGGCCCAAATAATAACAAGTTATTATAACTACTCCGAGGGGAGGGCTGGAGGGCGGGCGGAGTGAAGGAGGAGGCTCCACTCATTGCCATCCACCCTCGGCAACAACAAAACCCCGAACTTTTCCTTTGTTTTCTCCTTCTTTCTCGCCCCCCCCCCCCCCCCCCAGTCGCCACCCGTCAGCCTCGGTGCGCTGAAGCGGTCGGGGCTAGAGGCACGAAGCGCCCGCTGCCCGAGCGGGGCCGGGGCGCCGGGATGCGCTCGGGAAAAAGTTTTAGCGAGCCCTCCTCAGCGCCGCCACCGCTGCCCTCGCCTCCTGCCAACCCCCGCCCCCTCGTAAAAAAAAAAAAAAAAAAAAAAAAAAAAAAAAACCACGCAACATCAGGTTTCCATTTTGCCAAGAAAAACCAAAAAAAAAAAAAAAAAAAAAACAAAACCCACCGAAAAAGAAAGAAAGGAGGGAAGAAAGAAAGAAAGAAAAAGTAAGCGACATCAACGGCCGGCTGGGGATGCTGGCGGCTCCGCCGGCTCCCAACGGACACGCGCAACCCTCCTGGAGACGGGCGCCGCTTTCCCTGCCTCCCCTCTCCCCTTCCCCAAAAGCAGCAGCACCCTCCCCTCCGGCCGGGGGTCCCGCTCCTTACCTGCCGCGCGGAGGCGGAGGAGCGAGGCGGCCGCCAGCAGGGCCAGGAGGCGGCCCGCTGCCCCCCGCCGCCCCGCCGCTCCCCGCCGCCCCGCCGCCGCCGCGGGGACCATGCTGGCCGGCCGGCCGGCCGCCGCGGCAGAGAGCCCGCGGGCTAGCAGCGCCTGAGGGCGGAGCAGGGTCCGCTGCCGCTGCCGGGGAGGGGGCGGGGGGGGGGGCTCGGCGCTGCCGCAAACTTCTCCTCGGCACCGCCGCCGCGGCCCTGCGCTCCCGCTAACGGACTGTCCCCGACTGGGGGCGGAGGAAGCCGCGCGCCTTTCCCCTCCCTCCTCCTCCTCCTCCTCCTCCTTCCCCAGCATCCCAACGTCACCCGGGACAAACCCGACACAGGGGAGGGGAGCGGCGCCGAGGGGCGGAGGGGACACGGACAGTCCCTGCGCTCCGGCACCCTCTGCCGGGGGCAGCCCCCGCCGACCGGACCCGACCCGACCCGACCGGACCGGACCTGACCGGGGGAGCCCGCAGCCGCCTTTCCCTCCGCAAAGGGCCGGGCTCGACGACTCCCAGGAGCCGGCAGGCTTGGGCTCCCCCCTCTGAAGGGCGAGTCCTGCCGCCAGAAGCCTCAGGAGCCTTCAAGCTTCCTCAGAAAAATCCCCAATTAGACAAAAATAAGGCGGGCGGGGGGCACGTCGGCCAAAACCGCTGCTGCTTCTCTCCTTCGCTTCCTTCCTCCCCGCTCCACCTTTGACGCCTTTCTGCACCCACACAGCAGGAAGGGATTGAACACGGTTACTCCTGCCCCCGAAACGTCGAGGGGCATCAGCCCCACAGTAGCACGTACTCCAAGAGGCAAGGACCACCACCACCCCTGGGATGGTCCTCTCCGCACTCTGTCGTTCTCTCTCCCGTTAGGGTGCCAAAAGTAAATGTTGCTTTCTGTCTTTAGCAGGCAGAAAATTATTCTGCTCCCAGTAAAGCTTCAAAAGATTTCAAAGTTATTTGCTACCAGAAGGAAGGGCGTTCTGAGCACAATTTAAATATGCTTTTCAAAATCCGCTTTAGTTTTTATTTTTTGCAGGTCAGAGAAATCAGCAGTCTAAGATAATGCAGAACTGTGAGCAGGCATTTGTTAACTATGTCACAGAAACTCCAAGAACACAGCAGCACCTGAATATTTGCATATTTTTAAAGTTATAATTAAACAGCGAATTTAATCAGATATCTTCTCTGTAAATACAACATTCTTATTGTTTTAGACTTCATTTCTGGAGATTTGATGCTGAGTAGTGCTGAATACTTACAAACCCCTTTAAGTTCTTCCCCAATCAAGCTCTAAATTCACAACTGTTTCAGTCAAATTCATTTTCCATTAAATTTATTTCTTATTGCAAACAAAGGCAAATGCTGCAACGTATTCTTTCTTCCCACTTTTGCACCCCGTTTCTTTCCTCTCAGGTCTCCAGCTCCATCTTGAAAATTCTTCTGGCACCTAAGGATGACAAAGGGAGGTCCTGATCCCACTTCAGCAGGAATGTAGGACTGACTGAATTCAGTCCCTTGCCATCACAACAACACATTTTCTAATCCCTTTCATAAACATATGAAACCTAATGTAAAAGTAGTGAGGATCTTTTTTATAAGCTCCACTCTGTAGATTAAAGGCTGCTCCAGACCTTGCCTCTTTGATGGTTAGAAATCTACTCCTAAATTCCAGCCTATATGTATTCATGACCAGTTTATGCTCCTTATCTCGTGTCACTATTATCCTTTCACATAAATAGCTTCCCACTTCCCCTCTTTGTGCTATAAAATGACCAGAATCACACCCCAATCTTTATTTTGTTACACTAAAAAAGCGTAAATGTTTAAATTTTCTCTGAAATGATCAGTTCTGCATTCCTTGATCACCCTAACCCTTTTTCCTGCCACTCTGCCTATTCCCCCATCCCCCTGTATTTTTGGCAGTCTGATTTAATCTTTCTGAAGATGAGGGGCTCAAGCTCGGCATAGTATTGGAGATGCTTTCTCTACCGGAGCACCCCTAATTTCCTTTTTGTGCTGCAAAGACTGATACATCCTGATGATTCCAGTACCTTTCCAGTTACAGATATTCTATGATGTGTTAGAAAATCTACATCCTCTCTTTCTTTATCGTTTCCAGTGTATACCTAACAGCAGAGAACTGCATTAAAATTCTATGTGCCTGGCCTCACAAATCTCTCCCCCCCCCCCCCCCTTTTTTTTTTTTCCTCAAGCCATCAAGACCAGTTCTGTCTGTAAGATATCCTGCTCCATCTTTTATCAAGAATACCTCTTGGCTCTGCATCAGCAAAAAATTTTGGCTGCACATTGATAATGTGTCTTAAGGCTTTTGTGAATACATTAAACCTATATTAAATATCAGAGATCAATAGTTAAGAGCATCCCTCCACCTAACAGTTTGCAATTCAAAATTTCTCATTTTCCTCTCTTCTGCCAGCTCATCATCCACCTTACAGTCTATCTAGGAATCGCGATAAGCTCCATCTTAACACCTAACTTCCCCTATGGAGGTATATCAAATGTTCAACTGAAGTCCAGGTAAATGAGATCCAGTAGGTCCTTTGTTTTGAAAATCACCGAAAGGAAGCTATTAACGTCACCTGACATCATATCTGTCTAGTAAATAAGTTTTATTCTAGTAATTTCCATGATGTTATTTTTTCTTCCAAACTCTGTTCCAGAGATCTGTAGGTATCTGGATGACTTTTTCTCACTCTTTGTAAATATCATCTACAGACCTGAACAAAGCCTTGATCTCTGGGGAAATGGGCAAGATCAGATAGCTACATAACGTGATACAGGAAGCATATGCAGCACATGAGCTGAGGATAACAAAAAGACTATATGCTCTTCTGCTCCTCTCCAAAATAAAGCTGTTACTTGCCACTGGCTATAAGTAGCCACCATGTTTGTTACTTCCCAGTTACATGATACTGCACCTCCTTCAGACGATTACATAGGAAGGGTGCAGAAAGGAAAGAAAAAAAACAAATGTAACTAGGCCTGCAGCTGAATTTATTCCTTCTCCTCTCCCCCATTTTTATTTTATTCCACAATTCTGGCAATATCTGCTGTTTGGTTGTGATGATAATCCCATCATGCAATAACAAGTGTGCTTAGTTTTCTAATGCAGGGGAATAGATGAACTCAGTGCTAAGAAACTAAAGCAGAGACAGTGCTGTGACTTTTACAACAAAGTTAAATTGCTTAAAACCTGTAGCAGTTACCTGCCTAAAACCTTACAAGCTCTGAGTTTATGTTTTTCTGGAGCTTATGACTGTTCAGCTGACTTTCTTACCTTCCACACATAATAGGGGATAAAACTGCTTGCATAAATTAGTCTACAGTTTGCATAAACCTCCCAAGAAACAATATTTTGCTTTTTTTCTCTGATGCTCTCAAAAAATCTCACAAAATTGCTAGGATATGGATCCAAATAATTTTTGCATTTGGGAATAAATTAGCATTTGATAGAAACTTCAGTTGTGAATTATTTTTCTGACTTAGCAGGGGAAACCGGTTACATTATGAAGGCTAAATGACTAGACCAAGTTAGCTAGTGAGAATTTAAGTCTCCTTCATAAACACAAATGATTTTGTCACTGACCACAGAAACTGCCATTTCATATTTCATATTTGCAGGGAGAATCACTTGGCAGGACCGAGGTGAAGTCACTACAGTGAAGAAACCACACTACAAATTCTTGCTCTCTATTGTAGAAAAATATGCACAGCAGCCAAAGGAGGATGGACAACTGCACATATCTTATGAGTTGGTTCGCCCAACTCGGGTAAGCCATTAGAGTGCTCGTGTCCTGCAGCATATGGTCCCAAACTGTTTTGTCACTATTTGACAAAGAAAAAGCTGTGCATGTATTTGTTTGCATGACCATATGGTACGTGCCTGATTGGAGTAGTTGAGAGCAATGGGCAAAACTGGAATTCAGCCTGAACTTGCTTGGAAATCCCTGACAGAATTTGGATGGATTCCCTTTGCCATGTGTGTCTACTTTCATAATAAATACAACAAAAGTAACTTTAAAGAATGTGCAAGATCAGATGTGGTGCAAACTTGAAGGTCTTAGTGTTCCTATAATCATTCTGCAAGCTTAGATAAGTTTTAATTGGTGCACTATCTTTATTCAAAACATTCATTCCACACCTAATCTTTCTATTCCTGTGATGAAAGCAGTGCAGAAAACATTATTGCAAGTATTATCTACATGCTTCACATTTGCAGGATCAACTTTTGGGCTTTCTTCTACAATGGTAAAGTATGTCCCAGAGAATTCTGCTATGGGCCAAAACTGAAAAAAGGATTTAGGCATCTAAAATAGGATTCAGACAGGCTTCAGACACCCAAGTCCAAATTTGTAACCCAATAATGTACCTGTTTAATCTTGAACATCTCATTAGCTGTCTCCCATTTGGTGTACGTGTTCCGTGCACACCCGGACATTTATACATTGCCAGAACTGCCCCAGCCGTAGCGACCAAATGCCCAGTTCCACTGGGTCCAGAAACTTTCCTGGCACAATGCTTGAGGCTCTTGACAACCTGTGCCTGATTCTGACCACCCAAACTGTTTTAGTCACTGTTTTCTGAAAAGCACAGCTTGGAAGGAAACCGTGGTGACAGTACTCAATGTTATGCATTGGTTCAGCAAATACCAGCCTAACATATGAAGAGCTGGGCTCTTGACCTTTCTCAACATCTAGGCCCTCAGGGAGTGATTTGGCCACAAGACACTCTGCAGAAGAGAGAGACACACTCTACCCCTCTTACTGAAGCTGTGCCATTGTATGTAAACAAAGGTGATAGTCTCGGGATGGAAGTGAGAAGGCACAAGGGGAAACCCAGCTGTGTGCCTCAGGCACTGAGCAAGGTGTAGGAAGTCTAAGAGACTGGTCACCCTGTGACAGTTAGTGAATCACTGAATAAAACCAAAAATAGTTTTGGAGCAGCCACTCAAAGAACTGTGTGTTCACTGTCTACCTGCACATTTCTGATTATTTTTTTTAAATTAAACTTGTAGCTATCAAAATAAAAAACAAGTTAGAAACACTCATCAGAAAACCTTTTCCTTCTCTGGAAGCAAAATAGTATCAGGTTTTGATCCACACTTTTAGACCATTATTTATTATGCTTTAAATATACACAACACTGAGATACATATATGTATATTAAAATAGCCACAATAAATATTTTGAAGGAAATTTTACCTCCAGAAGGTAAAGCCCATTTCTAAGCGGGCTCAGGATTCATCTCCCTTCTTGCTTTGCTTCCAGCTCTACACATACAAACATATCAAGCAGTATTGCCACAGAAGCCAGCCTACTACAGAACAAGCAGATCTGACAAGTATTCATATCATCAACACTCTTTTAAAAAGAAGATCAACAAGGGTATTTCTCATCGCTAGAACCACAGGAAACAATAAACACAGCTTTTCATTTATTTCTTAAGTTCAGATGCAGACAACACTCACAAAGATAGAGCTGATTCCCCTAACTTGTAAAATCATACTCACCTGATGATCTGAACAACATGCAGTGTCTTCAGACCAATGCCTTCTCAATTGTCTCAGTCATAAAAACTGACAGGGGGAAGAAAGCTGCATCTCTCTTCTCTATCCATTATTCCTACAGGTAAAACAATTAGAGAATGACTTATTGAAGATCAGAATCCAAATAGAGAATGGGATTTAGGTTTCCATTATACAAATTAAACAAGAACATGAATGTCTGAATTTAATTTAGAGCTCAACTAATCCTTGAAATTTTTATGATTACACTAAAGAACGATCTTGGCATTTAGTCTCTCATACTCCAAAAAATAAAACTAAGATTCTTTTTTTCATGCAATTTTCATTATTGTTTGTTGTTACTTGTACTGAAATACTTACATGTATTTATTTTAGTTGTTTATGTCAACCATCGCCATGGCACTAGAATGCTACAGTTTTGTAAATAACGTGAACAATTAAAATCGTAACTATTCAACTTATGTAAACTCCAAAACAAGTTCTAGCTGTCAAGCTGGAGCGGCAACATTCAGATATTTGATGGATTTCAAAGTAAAAAAAGGGTGTCTATGTGCCCTTAACACCCTAAGTTACTTGCTGAGTTCATACAGAACTATAAATCCATTACCCAAGCTTTCAGTACTAGGATACTATGTTAAGTACTGCAGTTCACAAGACAACACCAAAAATCCAACATCCTCTCAGTGAGGCAGACACACCACCACCAGTGGATCTAGACACCAGAGACTGGTATATTATGCAGCATAAAAATACAGCTCAATTTTAAAATGCATCCGATCTTTGCAAGTCACCACAAAACTACACATTGTTTTATTTTGAAAGGTCATAATCTGGACATGACGGTGTCAAAACTGAACTGAACCAAGAGTTTAAAAGTCAGCACCCAAGGGGTATTGACTACAGACAATGCTCTTTTGAGAGCCTTGATGTACACATCAGTGTCTAAAGGACAGTTGTGGGGCAAGTTGGGAGAAGGGAAAGAAGAGAAGGTGAGGATTTTTTTGGTTTTGTGTGGTTTGGGGTTTTTTTTTGTTTTGTTCTGGACTGGGGTTTTGGTGGGTTTTGTTGTTGTTGCCATTTTGTTTTGTTTTTTAAAGCTAGCCTTGGCTAGAGAACAGGCAGTCTTCAACATTGGCACGCAGGGGTTCAGGGCCACAAACAGGAATCAGAAGTTGTATGCTCTGTTCCGAAGAGCACTTAACAGTACTCCAGATGGGAGACATCTCATTACAAGCTTGTCAAAAGTGCATCAAAGAATGCCTTGGATTTAAAAAAAAAAAAAAAAAAGATGGATATACTTGAGAAAGAGGTAAAATCTGGGAGAAAACTGGAAGCAGTCAGCACAAACTATTATTTCTTATGCCACAGACATGAAGTTTCTTGTAGTTCCTCTGCTTTTGCAGTCACAAAACAGTCCCCAAACGGACAACAGACTCAGTCTAGCAGAAGAAGGCTAAACACATTGCAATCCTGCACTAGGGATCAGTCATGTGGTAAAAGGAAATTCCTCTCCTTCCCGCTTCTCCCCCCAAACTAGGGGGTACATATGGCATACACACATAAGGGAGCAAGAGCAACCATGGAAAGAACTTCAAAGACAACACACAAACAGTAACGGGAACATGAATACAACTTAAATCCATTCGGTGCTGCTGTGTTCTGTGGCGTGGAGCAGAGGAGTGCTGTTGGCTCTCAGTATACATTCCCCAGTGTTTTCCCTTTGGTCTACAACACTGAGGAGGACAGTCTGCCACATTTTTCCCTTCTCTCACCCACAGTCTGAACTTTAAGACTTATGAAAAGAAAATCCAGCATATTGATGAATATTAAATTATTCGGGATACCATAAGCTAATAGTATACTCTACCACATTCACAGACCATTGTGCTTAGAGAATGGGAACCTGAGAGAGTGACATGGACTTGAACAGATGTACAAGCATGAATAAAGCTGCTTACACACACACAGAAAACTAGTCAACAGTATAGATAACAGGGACTTCATGCCGAAGTACACGGAAGATGACGTGATTAAGCTGAATTCTATTTTTGAAACATTTTAAAGACTGCATAAACCTTTTCTCCCCAGAGAGATTTGCAAAGCCAATCAGCTGGAAAGAAAACAACAACTGGGTCCCCAACTCCCACACGGGTCGTTAAGGTTCTCTTCTATTAAAAGCAGCATAGTGCTAGCAAGTAAAATTATTTTAAAATAGACTTTTTTGTTATATACAATTACAAGTTTGCACTGTGTCTGAATCGGTTATCAAATGGTTTTGATCTTGCAGTGCTACTACCTGTTATATAGTAGTTTTTCCTTCTTTGTTTCACCTTCTTTTTTGTCTGTGCACCAGTCCCATAAATACATACTTTACAAAAAATAGGAAAGTGAAATACTTCAGTTAAAGATGTTCTTTACCTCTTCTCATTCCCTTTACTGGAATTGGAACAATGTGAACAGTTATTCACTACACAACTACAAAAAGGAGTCTGTGCCTTTTCTGTTCCTCTTCTAGAACTTCTTTGTTTTTATTGAAGTGCATTTTAAAGTATCTCATTTTCCCATCTCTTCTGTGTAGTTATGTTCTTTAAATTCTACAAGTAGGAAAAACTTATCTAAATATATTTTTCTCTTCAAGATCTTATTATCATCCCTTTTACATTCGATGTCTTTCATTCACAAAAGAGACACAAGAAGATTGGAGACTAGCAATAATTAGAGAAGTGATTCATGTTTTGTCTTAGGTTTAAATTGCAAGCTCAGTCTGATCTGCCAAGGGAGGTAGGTAATTGCCTCAACCTAGGGGCAGATTAGATAACTCTCCTGAATGAAAAAGTCTTATCTCCATAGACAACACAGGGAGAAGAAAAGGGACTGAAGGCAAGTGAATTGTTTCACCTTTTATTAGGGAATCGACGTTTTTGTACCTGGTCAGCTACTCTGGTGGCACGATGTCCTGTTTTGCTTAAGGAATCATGAGAATATGCTTCCTGGTTTGAGTCCCATTTATGCAACTGAATTTCTGCCTGATCTGAGGCTCTGCTTACAGGGATCAGTACCCCTTGTCTGGCATCAGTCAGCATTCCCCACTTTGAGCAAAGAGGCAAGGATGGATTATCAGATCAGTCGCTACTGTTGTCCCCTAACAGCTGTAACCTGACCAAGATCAAACAGGAGAGAAAACTTGCTTTGGCTCCTATGTTGTTCAGAAGTTGCTGAGCCACAGGTTTTGATGGAGGTTTATCTCACTTGCGTAATGTCAGCTGTGGCGCTACACAAGCGTCTACCTGCCCTGCGTGAAAGCCTCTTAAATGAACACTTCCTGATATCTTTCTTTCCCAACCAACCATAGCAGCAGCAGCAGTCAACTTCTTGCAACAAATCTGTAATTAAATTAAATAGCACAGTTAAATTAGACTCAGATGCTCTGAGCCACTGCATAGGCTTGATGATATCTCTGAGACACCAGTGTCATTTTTGTGGAGAAGAGTTCATCTAAAAGGCCCCAGCATGTGCCAGTTGCTGCCTTGTGCAACAGCTAATGTTATGCAATGCTGGCCCAGCGAAACTTGGATCCTGAGCACTACTGTCCTCTGTCAGGTTCTCAGTAACTACCGAGCAGCACGGGAATCAATCCAGCTAAATAAAATAGGAAGTGGAGAAACAGGACAGCTCATTTCCAACTCTGAGCTGAAGCCCTCTGAGAATGTCAAGGATAAGTGGGGAAAGTCTGAACAGCACTTTTTCTCTTGCCTGTAAGTTGTGGATAATAGGAAAAGCAAAGACAATGGAAGACAATATTATTTCTCTGCGTGGTTGGTTCTGAAGTACTCCGTATTTAACCGCAGTTAAGTCAGACAAGAAGGCATAGACTGATTTGGCAGAAAAGCTGCTGTTTAGTCTGTAACATAAAACATACAAAGGCGGTCTATTTAAACTTTGCATTTCTACAGTTGCATAGCTTTTAATTCAACAGGAGGGGCGAAAATACAGCATAGATAATTGTACTTTTGAAAGGGTAGGAAAGGAATTGGGAGACTTTAGTTATCTAGTAACCTACAGCATACAGGGCTGCTCACACTGAAACGAGCCTGAATGGAGCAGACGGCTTGAGCCACACATGGCACTAGAAATAAAAACAACTAAATAAATACATCTGGGTGGAAGGAACCATGAGAAATAATTTTTTCCACTGTAAAATGGGGGGGGAAAACTGGAATTCTTTTTTCAGCAGAGCTGTTGCCAGTGGGGCTGAATCTGCAAACTACAGCTTGCCATGGATGCTAACCTCATTGAGGAATTTTCTTCATTAAAAAGAGCTTGAGTTCCTAGACCATGGAGACTGTATACTGGGTATATGTGTATTTTATTAATGATGTACCACAGACATGGTTTTATACTGATGTGTGTATATTATTGAAAGAACCTTACAAGATTTTCTAATGCAACCAACCACCAGTATCCCAAACCCACAATTGTGTTCCTTTTTGTTTAAATTCTTTGGAAACAATGCCCTTAAAGTAAAACAAAGAAGATGCAACAGTGCAATAAGGAGACGACAACTTAAAACACAGTTCTGCCTATATATTCATCCTACTTCCAGTTTCTGTTTGCATTTGCAATTTCATAAAATTATCTGTTATTTTATTCTCAGGCAATAAGATTCCAGCAAAAAATTTAGCCAAAACATAAATATAGTCCTCATATGCAACATGACTGAGTTAATGCTAATGCTACTCTTGGAAATTTAACTTTTGCTGTTTACTTTTAGTTTATACCTTCAACATTTTAAGTAGCAGAAAAGAAGCAACTGTTGCTAAGATTTCCAGGCCAAAGCCTAATCAAAAAAATCTTGTCTTTAGCATTGATAATAATGCCGAAGGACTGTGATGTTTAAGATCTTAAAGTTAGCCTTCCTATTACCTACAGTAAACTCCATGGGGTTCATTTTGTTTATTTAGTGGTATATAAGCTCAAGGTGACTTCTAGGACTACTTGAAGCCATAGCTTTTTCAACTTTCATTAGCATTAGCGGGAATCACATACATGCATCAGTGGCAGGATAAACTCTAAAAGAATCCATTTTTAAATCAAAAAGCAGACTTAAAGACAGATTTCTATCAGTGCATTTTACATGACTATGCAAGGATTTTGATTTGATCCACACTCAGCGGGGGTGCCTGTTATTCAAACCATGTGGTATCCGCTTGGTATGCAGGGTATAATACTGCTGCTGTCAGCATTTGCTTTAAAATCTGATGCAATGTATTACAAAGAAGATTTGAACAATCATAACTAAAATTTGTTGGGAAGACTTGAAACAAAGGATTGAATGAAGTTGAAAACTTATGGAAACAATAAAATCTGAAATGTTATAAAAAGAAACTTAGTATCCACATGGGAACTATTCTACAACCTTCTTGGCAAATTTTAATCAGACTTGCCTAACAAAAGTAATATAACTAACTTCTATATAAACAAAAACATGCATACCTTCCAACAAAGGGATTAAACATTACAGTTAACATTTTTTAGGACTACCATATATAGAATGCTTGGTGCAATTTGATGGCACTGAACTTAGAGAAAAATGCATAGCCAATTAGCAAAATAATTTCCAATACATATCTGTTTATCAGGTCATCTTTCACTGTCTTCCACTGTGAAGACTATATTTACATTAACATTTATACAATGTAATTCTACCAGTTTTATTCCATCTAGCTTTATTTGGTCTTATTAAACCTTAGGTGAGACTTTTCTGTCCAAAACACATACACCGATAATCGTAACCTTCACAATCTGCCATATTTAAACTTATTTAAAGTTTTACTATCAATGTTGCTATAATTTGGCATTTAGACAGGTCTGTCAGAAGTTATGAAGTAGTTCTGACGAATCAGCTGTTTCCCGAAGAAATTGGGAAATTACACAGCACAGAGGTAGAAGACACAAGACTTGAAAATAGAGATTTGCCTCATAATACTTTGTACTACACAACTTACTCGTTCAGAGGTTTTCAAAGTCTTATAGAAACATGAATATATGCAACCCAAAGTTAAAGAAGCTGTGTTAACAGCTTTTTAGGGGTGAAGAAACTAAAACTATGGATGATTGACCAAAATTTCATAGAAATTGTGATAGTACGAGAAATAAAACAGGATATGAAAACTCATACTACTGTGACTTTCAGTCTGTGCTTCAGAAGACTGGCCTTCATCTACACAAAAAAAAAATTCCATCCTCTCTACTCAAGCAGTGAAGTTTTCTCTGCCAAACTTTACTTGCGTTACTTCTAACATACTGAGAGCTAAAAAGTGACATAGAAGCATAAGAGCACACCTTAATATACAACATACAATGTTTCCAAACATGGTAGGAACTACAAGAAGGATATTTCAGATAGTGAAATGTATTTTGCACTATTTATAGTGACATTAAGTAAAGTAAATGAGACCAGCACCAGAGGATCTGACTATTAAAGTTGTCTGGTGTTGAGTCCTTTTGCACATTTAAGGTCATCAAGATCTTAAGAAACAGAAAGCATACTCTTAACTGAGATAAAGCTGTCTTTCTTACAGGTGTTCTCTAGTCTGCTGTAGACAGCAATCTGATAACAAGTTCCTGGGCAGACAGACCTTGATCCACTATGGTTAGTCTTTTATTAACTGTGTTCAGTGGAAGTTTTCTAGTATCAGCAAGACTAGACTCTACCACCAACTATTGATACGTGCTTGATTCTGCTTCAGAACAGATTACAGGGCCTTTTGAGATCCTTTCCAAGATAGTTTTTTTTAAAAAAGCAAGATGGGTATTATTGTTAATACAGAAAGTATTAAAAAAAACCCTATGACCACAAGGAAATATTAAATTCTACCACGACAAACAAGTGTTTTTCACTGACATGAACAAACACTGAAGTATCCAAATCTGTTTATGAAGATGAATTCAACGAAGTTGAGATGGAACTGAGGACATAGAAAATACAGCCATAATTTTTTTCTGTTATAAGTTATAGTCAGTATTATTTTTCAGAGTATAGATTCTATCACAAATCGTGAAAATCACTTTTTTAAGGGACATGTTAGGATTAACCAAGGATAAAGGTTCTGGTGACAGTATGCTCCATTGTTCTGCTGGCAGAAGAAAAACATATCTGAATTGTGCTTTTGTCACTTTATCTATCCTACCGATTGGCATGCACTTACTTATTTCTTCTTCTTTTTGGCTTCAACATAGCCGCTTATACTTGCCAAGTCTGTGGTATAACCCTATGGAGATGTACACAAAAGGAATACATCAAAATAGAAAACTCAAATACTTTCCTCAGTTTAACCCATGACAAAGATTCTACAGAAACTTTTCAATTTCAGTTTTCAACTCTTTCCCTTCCATTTGCATGGATTATTTATTATTTTTAAGAAAGAAAAAGATGGTTTATTAAAAAGTAATTATGGAGCAACAATAAGAAAACAACAGTGTACTAACAGTAAACTCAACTGTGGTTTATTCAATGCTTCATTTTCAGCTTAGGAGGCCAGCTTCCAAAGCACAAAAGGACGAGCAAGATGTGGTGATTTTGGACTTTCTCTTAAGAAATATTTCCCCCACCTACTGTACATCTAGACCACTTATGTAATATAGCAGACATTTATTTTTGTGTTAGACAGATAAATGGCAGTATTAGAGGACAAGTTTCTTAAAAAGCAGTGTTGTAGGGACTTTATTGATCATGAAGCACAGAACCAACCATCAGACGTGGTGCCAGAATGCATAGGTCATGCGTGTTTCCGGCAGTAGCTTTCTAGTCTTTTTTACTACTGATGAACATGCCACCATATGGTAAGAAAGGGGTTCAAACTGTTCGTGGTGCAAGACAATATGTGCAAGAGCAGTCACTGAATTTAACAAGATAGCCTCCATAAGCAGCCATTACTATCTAGAACTACAATTCAGTCAAACACTACAGACAAAGTAAATTTTTATTGTATTAACAGAATATTCCTAAAAGATGTAAAACTTACCTCATCTCAGTTATCCATTCTGTGCCAGTAACAAACTTTCTCTCATTTCCTTGCTTTGATGGACCTGTGCTATCAGCTTTATCCCCAATACATGACACCTCATATTTCAGTACATCATTCTTTATATCCCAGCCCTCAGTGTTCCATTGTCATTTCTGATAACTATTGTACCCACAGGAGGACAAAATTTGAGATCCAATTTCAAAGTCTATAAAGTATTTCAGAATACCAGTTTGATGAGCCTGAGACAGTTCAGACAGGAGAGACCTATATCCAGAGGGATTCTGAGGGTACATGCAGTGGACTGGTTGAATCTCCAGCTTAACTCCACACTCAGATAGGTGCTGTACATTCCCAGATGCTACCACTAAACACAAATCCCTAAATAAGTGTAAAAGTTAGTATTAGACACACATTGTCTACTAATGTGATCTGTGTATACCTCAATGCTGCCATAATTTCATTTTTACCATTACAGATCTTTGAATTCAGGGCCCTCAGAAGCTGGGGTGGTGGTGGTAGATGTTGTTCTTTAGGTTTTTTTAAATCACAAGCACTGGGAAAAAACTACACTTGAAGCCATAGTTTGGGTATAAATAATGAGTCAGACAACTGTTTTTTATTTTCATTTTTGTTTTCACTGACTGAGAATGTAAATTGAACTTTACTGCTATTGTGCTTTGTTCTCCCTCTCTGTGAAAATGTGTTCTGCATTAAATCGCATGGATAAACTAGAACAGCTCCAAATATCACCCTTCACTTTTGTATAACACAAGAGCCAAGAAAAGATAGAGAATGTGGTTTTATGACCAACAGATGGTGTAATTGGTATCATAGATGTTTTTATGTCAGGGGGTCGTAGGTTCAGCCTCCATCTGGAGCCTTCTCAGATCTGCTATGTAGCTAAATGATTAAAGAAGCTATATTGGGTCAAAAACACAACCACCTGCCTGAGGGTAAAAGTACTGCTTTCTTGATCTAGTTCTTATACTACAGTTGCCTCCCATATTACAGTTCTCAAGCCAACCAATGCAGCAGTTAATACCAACAGGATTCAACAAAATATTCAACACCAATTTGCTCATTTCCTTCAAGATTCTCAGTAACTTTTGACCAATCTTATAAAAGTAAGCCTAGTTTTGCTTGCTTGAGTGAAAAGCTATTCTAACTTAGACTGATAAATAAATGCAACAGGCCAAAACCCAAGGAAAAGGAAACAAGTAAGCTGGGTAGACCTTTAGAGATTCAGCATTGGCCAGCTGGCTAAGATGGCTCATATCTCCCAGTCAGAATTAGACACATTTGTATTCTGAAGGTAAAAAGCAACATTAATACTCAGCACAATTGTTCTTAGCTACAGTTTCTGGATTAGGATCAGAATATCAACAAAAATGCTCTAATCCTACAGTATTAGGGTTACATATGGTTTACCTGGCTAAAAGGGTGTACGCACAGATCAAACCCAATAATTTATGCACACAACGAGGTCACCAGTTTAATTTCCTCATGGGGCAAGTATTAGCAGTAATAAAGGCACAAAGTCAGTGAAACCATGGCTGCAGTGGAAACCAATACTCCCCACTACCATGAGGTAGGGATTCTACATACTGTTAGTATTATCGTTATGTGGTGCACCAAACTTGCCCGGGATACTTCATGTGTTAAGTGCTCTCTGTAGTACTAACACCAGAGAGTTTACCTGGCTAACACTGGAAACAAGTAAAATGTTTCTGTCTAATAAAAAACCCCATGCAAGTTACCATAGTTTCATGCAGTTCTGTTACAAAGCATCCTGTTGCTCTTCGCAAACTCTGGATAGCAGTACTCCCATGGCAGACAAAACAGTGGTCCAGGATCTGAATTTTAAAGATAATGACAGAGGTATGAGTCAAATGCTTTCCATTATTGCATTTCATGCGCTCGTACATAAAAGATCAGTAGAGTCAAACTCTCTTTCAAAATGTCAAAACACTGCCTTATATTGTGTTTCAAGGATTTTCCCATGCTAATGAAAAACTTGGTATTTATTAATACTTTAAAATAAACTTTAACACAAATTAAAAGCTAATGTTAAATAGACTCATTTATTTTAAAAATTTAAACACAAACCATATTTATGTTCACTTAAAATTATAGGAAGAAAACAACATGTGATCTCATTACTAGCTTTAGAAGTTTCTCTTCCCCTGTATGACTGAACTGACAGCCTGCTACACCTCTGCAATCATTTGCTGAAGATGTCTCTGGCAAACCTACATAACTGAAGCCCAGCTTCAAAATCACAAATTTCAGCTGTTGATAACATGCAAGATCATGTGCTTCTTTTTACAGATCTCTAAACAGAACAGGGTCTTCAGAAAGCAGTTGCTTATTAAAAGACAGGTGAAGTTTTAACTGTACTGTCTTCAGTGCTAAACATGTTTTTGCATAGGGGGTCATCCGTATTGTATGTATTTACTGGTATAAGAAAAACTTGAGATACAAGTGAGGGGGAGAAAAAGGCATATTTTCTCTCTCATATGCACAAAAAATAGGCATTTTTACTACCAGCAGTAGTAAAATATTTTCCTTTAACAAAGGAAACATTCCCTTTGCTGCGGAGCACTTTTCCTAATTGCCTGTACTATGGGAAGAGTAACAAACACCACATCAATGTAATAACATATATTTCCATTCCAGTCATCCCTGCATAGTTGAGACATTTAAAGTGGATGCAGGATTTATGAAAATGATTAACTTTTGCTGACCACACCAAAATATTTGTACTAGCTGCCCAGCATATTGCTTAAACACTTGAGTGCCTCTAAGTGGGAGACATCATCAACACAATTATTCAGCAGCCAAGAAAACAAGTTTGTTAATTTAAGTACTTCTATGTGAATTCATGTAGCCTGTCTTTATGGGTATAGTATGTCCCTTGATTACTGCTCAGGAACATCCACAGTTGCACGTAGTTCTTGGAAAAAATCCATACTGAAAACACTTTACAAAAATAAATAGACAGAGAACTGCAAGTAATAAGGAGGTCATACATCCTGAGACTGTTGTGAAGCACAGCATGATGCTCCTGTACACGACAAACCTATCTTGCCCTTGCATGAACTTCAGGAATTATTTCATGTCAAAGAGTGGATAATTTCACAGGAAAAGTGATAATGAGAATACAGGACCTGCACCTGGATCTTCCAAGAAAACCTGAAAATTAACCCCCTTTAACCTCTAGTTTTTTGGGGCAAACACATGAGCATTTAAAAGTTATCCATTGGTCTAGAAGTTGCTGTTCCAGTGTCACCTGTAACACAGATGTTTCAAACTTTTCTCTTTGCCAGTAATGCCTAGCAAAAGCAATACTGTGATGTCTGTGAAGAGTAAGAGAGCAAGATTAATCAGTGGCCTTTTGGGCTATGTTCTATTGAATAGAGACAGCAGCTAGAACAGAGTCTGTTTCCACAGCGAGATGCTCTTCCTCCACTAGTCTCCTCAAATCCATCAATACTACCTTAAGGGATCATAGACAAACACACAAAGGTGTAGACTAGCAGCCTAAGTCTCTTATGAGGCTACTCCTGTCGTGGAAGTGAAAGGCTTTGTCAGTCCCTTCATCCACCAAATAAGATACTCAAACGCTAAACAGATTGGACATTGTGCAAGTTTCGTGCTGCCCATCAACAATTCCACAGTAAACTACCCTAAAGGCAAATGTTGCTGCCATTTTTCCATTTGTGACAACAAGAACTCCTTCACCCATGAGTTAGCTTACTGCACCTTTCTTCTGTCCTTGCTGGCTGCACAAAGAATCTCTGAGGCCAAAGCAGTACACATATGCTGAACTTTTTTTTTTTTTTTTAATTTTAAGGGTCGAAGTAGCCAAAACTTGTTAAAACCTTGCCACTTGATACCATCTCTTAGCTCTGCTCAAAACTGTTAAGTGGTTATTTTTTTTTCACCTAGCTGTTTTCAACACTTTCCTTAGCCCAGCATAACAAATGTATTTATAGAAAGATGTGTGGATACATAATAAATTCCCTTTGGTATTCACGCATTGAACTCTTCTCCCAGGTTGCAAAGGGTATGTGTAACTTCATTCATTTGCTAGTTTCTATATGATTTTGCAGTTGCATCTAATTTTGCTGTGAGGTGAGTCACTATCACTGGTTTTTCTTGCAAACACAAACAGTTTCTGATACGCAATGATTTCCAGTACTCGGAACCAAGCTCACCATTCTCCAATGTGCATTGTTGATTGAATGCACCCAGACTTGGGTGGACCAACAATAGGTGAGCAACAATTCTGGTGACAATTAACTTCTGTAACCTAGTCTCATTACTAAAGATAGCTAGGATCCTGCTGTCCATTTTCTTCATTGCAGCTCCACTGCAGCACTTTGCATTCTTGTATCTTATTACTCTTAACCAGCACTTAATGAGCACTTCATGTTTCATTTTCAAACTCAGGGTCCCTCAAATAGTACCAAATTCCACCTTTGTAAAAAACATCATTATCTTGCTGTCTTCACCTCATAGCATTCAAAAATTGTTTCCATTTTTGACCTGTAACTCCAGCCTGTCTGATATTGCAGCTGTGATATCTTACCCACACTTAATTCTATGGTTTCAGATAGTAAAAATGGCAAAACTGACCTTCTGTACTTAGAGGTGATCATTGACACTTGAGTCATTATGCATTTCTACAGACTCCAACTTAGGCTTCAAAGCTCAAGTATGCATGTATTGTAAATTGCACAGCATTCACCAGCACTACACACCAAGGAAGAGATGAGCACTGGAACTAGCCTGAAACTGAGTCATTACATTTTCACTGGAATCATCACCTAAATTTTTAAGCACCCAACAATGCATTTATTTTTGGTAGCTATCCTGGAAAATGAAGGAAGAAAAGCAGGAAGATGACTGGAAAACAAAGGTGCAGGAAATAGCAAAATCTTCAAGAAACAAGAGAGCACTTAAAAGTTCTGATCTTTTTAAATCCTTAAACATTTAAAAATTCTTATTCTCAATATAGCAATCTAGGTATAAGCAATTATTTAAAATTTGCTTATTAACAAAGTCTGAAAATTAGCATTATTTCAGTAAAACAATCTGCATACGATCATACCTATAGCTTAACTTCTTCCATGTAGTTCTTTTATCCATGAAAAAGTCAAGAAATTTATTATTGCAAATGCTTATTACTGTTTGCTAGCAATTCTTTGTGTGTAGCTTGGCCATGGAAATCTAAGAATGGACCGAAATTAGACCTATAGTCTTTCACCAATAAAATATTCTATCTGAATAGTCATAAACAGGAATTTTGTTACTACTGAGTATTCCATAATATCAGCTACTTTAAAGGCCACTTAAATACTCCCAGATTTTAAACCTAAAGGCTGCATACAAAGGTAAGGGATATCATAGTCTGTTTAGATTCTGTAACTGAAGTTTACATTCACCATTGACACCAAGGCAAAACTTTACTCAGTACAAACACAATAAACACAACTGAAGCTAGCTTATTAAGAAAATACTATTCTGGACAAAGTTAAAACAAAAAAGTTAATATTTAATCTTTCAGCAATTAACTGTACAAAACAGCCATTTCATTATCTTGTTATGTGAAAGAACAGAGGAAGTCCAAACCAGTGAAAAATTATGACAGGAAGTCAAAACCACCTCTCAGATTATCATGAAGTGCTGGTGTTACGTCACCTTTTTTATCCTCTCCCTTTAACATCTGTCTAACATGCACTTCTTGTAATGCAGAGTTTAAATTCTTTCTCTTTCATTCCCCCCAACACCTACTGTGACATTCTTTGGTAATCACCAAAGGGCTTATTCCAAAAGAAACCCAATGTTGAATAGTGCAAGTGTGAAAAATTATTGCCACTTCCTGTTTTGAGTTATAATCATAGAACTACAGAATCACACAATAGCCCAGGTTGGAAGGGACCCCGAAAGACTGTCTGGTCCAACCTTTTGTGGGAAAGGGACCCTAGATGAAATTACCCAGCACCCTTGCTGGGTTGCATCTTGAAAACCTCCAGTGATGGGGACTCCGCATCCCTGGGGAGGTTGTTTTAAAGTGACTGACTGTTCTTCTCACTGTAAAAAATTTCTTTATGTGAAGATGAAACCTTTCCCAGTGCCAACTTACACCTATTGCCCCTTCTCTTCTCCATGCGGCTCCTTGTAAAGGGAGAGCCTCTGCCCTCTTTGTAGATGCCCTTTAATTACTGGAAAACTGTGATGAGGTCCCCCCTGAGCCTTCTCTTCTCCAGGAAGAAGAGACCTGAATCCTTCAATTTTTCCTCACAGGGCAGGTTCTCCAGCCCTTTGGTCATCTTCGTGGCCCTCCTTTGGACCTTGTCCAGTCTGTCCTTGCCTTTCTTGAATTGTGGGCACCAGAACTGGACACAGTACTCCAAGCACAGTCTGACAAGTACTGAGTAGAGTAGGATGATCACATCTCTATCTGTTAGTAATGCCCCGAAATGTTCTCATTTTTGGCCTGCATCAAATATAAGTTAACCAGTGGATTATACATTTCCCATTCTACTTGAGTTTTTCCTCTGACTCCAACACTTACTGGTTTTTGCCAAACCTGGATCCCCTGTTGGAAAATCCAGCTCAGTTATCCAAAGAGCACGCAAAGTCAAGTGGTAATGCCTTTAACAGCAGGCGTAAATAGAGAAAACTTATCCATATAACATGGTAGGCAAAATTGCAGTATTTTCTTCTGTAAAGGTCTTTCAAAGCTGGGGCATATTTCATCTGGACTCAAGAGTTTGTTGATACACCAGAAATTCTACACTGAGTCACAGCAAAACCATATCTGGCCCAGTGTCTAGTTTTTCAACAGCAGTTTTGCATAAGCATCTGCTACCTAAGCACTAGAAACTGGTCATGTAGAGAACTGTCCTTCCCTGATACACTTCCAGCTATCCACAGTTCAGCTGATTTATTAGCTTATGTGACTTCTATTATGCACATTTTGCAATGACCTAGCACACACTGCCCAGGAAACTAATATCTGAAAAAATCCATCAACAGCAAGACAGAGTAAGTCCATTACCTTATTAGCATGAAAACTGCCAAAGAACACAAAAACACAAGAAATGTTATCCAGACACTTCCTTTTATTAGGACACTGAAACAGCTTAATGTACAAATGCTTCGCATTAGTTGTAAATATTTCCTCTGTTCAAGCAGCATTTACAGCTCACATACATTTCTTGAGTCATCTTAAGATGCAAGACACTTTTGTGGTAGCAACTTCATACATCAGTAAATGCCAACACTCCACAACCCTGTTTAAAATAATAAAGTCCAGATGGAGTGACAGGAAGGAGAGAGCACACCATTCTGTGCAGAGACTGGGATCATATTCCAAAAATGGAAAAAAAAAAAGTTATTCAGCCATACCTCTCTTTCTAATACTCTCCTTATGCATTTTACCTCCTATCAAAAAATGATTACTATAATAAACAGAAAAGGCATCTGTAGGTTTTCTTATAAAAACAATGAACCTACACAAATAACGATCAATTATTTTTAAATATTCAAGGAAAACAGATATCTCTGTTTAAAAAAAGAAAAAAAATATATATCATGGGAGCACATCTCTTCAAGCCAAAATACCTTTGAAGTATAAATTTGTTCTAGTCCACCTCAGTCCCCGCATATTGCAAGCAATTGCTTTCATCAGGACAATTTCAATCAATGGCCACCTTATTATAGTTAAAAATGCATTCCTTCTCAACTACCAGATACTAATCTTCAGTAAAAAAAAAAAAAAGATTAACTACACTTACTTTTGATCACTATTTATTAACCTAATGCTTCCACTTATCTGCAACTCTGTTCCAAATACTTGGCAGGGCAAAATACATAAATTGGTTGAATTAAAATTAAGAATCCAGATACTTACTTTCAATAGAAACTTCCAAGTTCAGGTTAAGGCCCTTAAGTGTTTGATTCACCTCACAGCATCCTGCTGAACAGCTTTCCATTTATTTACTAAGACCCCAGCCTCACTCCCACATCTGAAGAAATGGATTAAAAAGTCCCACTTCATCCAAAGATAACCACAAAGCAACTAAAACAGGCATGTTCATATATTTATCAGCCTAGACCACTGAGAACTTAAGCACCTTAACAAGCTTCTGATTTTTTAATGTCAGAAGTTTAACCAGAAACACCTGCTGCCTCCCTACCCCAAACCAACTTCCTTCCCCAGAGCCATCCTTCCCTTCATCTTCTTGCCATGTCAGAGACATTTATCAAAAAAGCCAAAATGAAGAGGGCCAGACATGCTTAAACTGACCAGGGTTATCTCTCTCCATCAGCTACATCTCATAAGCATCTTAATTTCTCACATAGACCATGTGTATGACCTGTCAGTAAAACACACATTGTCACAGTACTTCAACTGCTATCAACCATAAGGTATTCACTTTAGTGTGATCTAAATGCTTCTTTTCTATACACTTGTAAACAACAAAAATGGACAAAGGCATTTTTACCAGTGTTTGAATGCTGGGTATGTGTTTGCCAAATGAATCAGATGATAGTATCTCTTAGCAACATTCTTGAACTTCTGCTTCATCAGAACCACTTAGTCACAGTTTTGAAATTGCCCGAAATTTCACTCTGCTTCCTGCCAATTTAGGTGTTATCACTTCATTTTAAAGCAAAAAAGAAAAACAAAAACAACAAAACAAACCCATGTATCTAAAGATTGTTGCTAGTTCTCAAAAGTGCAACAAAAAAAATCCCCCCATTTGCAGACAACATAAAATAAAATGCAAGAAGTGAATATAGATTCTGCAATCTAGTATTTTGATACTAATCGGTGACTTGCTTACCTTCACAGGTTTACCTTGAACTCCAAACCCATTTCTTATGCTGCACTGGAATCCAAGTACCTCATTTGTTCCCAGCTTATACACAAAGGCTTGCGCTTACTTGAATATTCAAGTTTCAATTATCAAACTAAAAATGGCTCACAGGCTCAAAGTATAGCGATAAGTTTTAATTTCCATTTCTCGCAGTCTCTGAGGTTCTTGAGAAGGTTGATTGTTCTGCACTTCAGTTCCAGTCTATAAAATGGGAATCAGCTTCCTTCCCCACATTTTTGCCCTTTTAAATTGTTGGCTTCTCACAGGCTTTTACTCATAGTTAATAGAGAAAAACGTAAATCTTAATGAAACAGAAATACTCTTTCACATTGGGATGAAAGTTTCTCTACATTGCACAGATAATGATTTGACTATTTCAAATAGTCAAGCAACAATCACAAAAGTGCCCCAACACAACTTTAGCTGGTTTATCTGAATACACACAGGTGAAGTTTTGAAAGCCAGCACAGAGACAGCCACTATGAACTGAAGTTCATGCTCATCTGATGCAGAATATTCAAAAAAATATAGTTGATCATGCTACAAAATCTAATTATATGATAAGTAAAAATCTGAATCAAACATGATTAACTTTTTATTTAAACAATGATGTTTCTCAAAAATAGTCCTGTAGTCATTGTAGCAGCAACCAAAAAGGCACGTAAGTACAAACCAACCCAGAATACAGATCAGACAGAATATAAAATTTTTAAACAGGCATTCTTAAAGCAAAATCCTGAAATACATAGCTATAGTTTCTATTTCATAAAGAGGTACAGCTTACTGTCATCCTTTCTTACCAGTTTCCTCTGATTGGTGTAATGCATCCATCTATGCTTACTGAAAATCCTGACAGCATAACCTCCAAATATTACTATCCAATTCCATGGGGATTTTATGTGCGTGTATTGAGTTGTGTTTCAGTAGTATTTGTACTATCTAAACTCTTATTAGCTATCTGTGAGTTTTCCCCTCTAAGGTATAGCTGTCTAGAGATAAAACTTAGCACACACCATTTTAGTGCTTCACAGTAGTTTGACTAAGCTAGTATTTAGCTGCTGTTTCAAAACCTTGGTTCATTCTTCATGTTGCTTATGACTCATCCTCAAGTCTGGTGCAAAGTCCCCCTGACTGAACATACTATAATGGAATTACACCAGTTTCACAATTCAGAGGTTTCAGTTTCGATGTTTTAAAGTTAATAGTATGAAAAACCTCACCCATAATATCAAACATGCATATAATTACATATGAAAAGCAAATAGCACTTAATATGAATTTACCATTTAGATAATGGAATTCTCTGGCCAGGTATTCTTAAAAACTGGCTTCCAAAAATGGTTAGAGAAAGATAAAAACAAAAAAGAATTGAAGTTCCTCCTATAATTCAGTAATAAATGACATAATATAGCACAAAATTATCTCTTAATGTGTTATTTTCTCCATTTTGGTAGTATTAGAAACAGTCTATATTATTTTGTGGAGGGGAGGGAATATTCCTTGAAATTTATTTGAAGTTCCTACATTCTGAGAATATGCAGAGAAAATTATACGTTTTAGATGTTTATGGGGAAAACTGAATGTTCTTATACATTTTTAAAAATGTTTAAGGGTTTGAAGAAATAAATTTAAAACTTTAAGATGTAACTTATGAAAGAGTCCTGTATGCAACAGTGATATCCCATTTTAAGGAATGCTAGTAAATGTTAGAGTTTGAATTGCAAGTACACTCTGTCATTCACCAGTTCCAAAATTCAGCATTCTTCCCCTCACTGCATTTGTACCATTCTGAACAATCTTGTTACTCAGTTAGGTTTCAAAGCCATCAGTGGAAGAACTTGAATATCTGAAGTCACTCTACAGTGTAACACACTTATCCTGATAATCTGGGGAAAGAGGAATCCAAAACAGCAGTCTAATTCAAAACAGAATGTACAGCTTCCTTAAGAAGTGATGCAGCTTTGTCCAGTTCTTGTTCTGTTTGTTCCACTGTTATCACTACTCGAATACTAGAAAAAGAAAACCAGAACCATACACAGTAAACTTTACTCCTTGCCTTCAGCTTCAGACTTTTCTTGTACTGATTTTAACACATTAAGATCACTATCTCTAGGGAAATTTTTATGAATTCAAACTCAACCAGAAACAAGACCTATGAATAAACAGAAATGGTCAGGCTACTTTCCCCACCCCACCCCTACACATCACAGAAATTTGATTGTTATCTTTTTTACCTCCAGATGTGCAGCTCATGGAAATGTGTCTGGTAACAGGCAACATTCTGATCACTAAGATTCAGGTAGTTTTGATACAGTTATTTCAGGGTAAGCATCCTGTAAGTCACTGAAAATATACCTCAAAATGGAGCCTGTCCCATTTTTTACAGGACCAACTATTCAATCCAGTCTACTGAACACAACCCCATCACTGTATGAAAAGAGATAGAGAGTCATATTCAGTAAAATGAAATAATGTATTGACTTTCTACTAACCTGGGTGGAGGAAGACATTTTTCTTCCTTCTCCAGATAGCGGGCCTGAGTTAATGCAATACCACTATCCATGCACTACAAATAAAGAAAATACAGCAGTCGTCAATCTGAGAACTTCTGATTGCATGTCCTTTTGATCACCAAATACACATAACTAACTTCTATGAGTTTGGTGTCAGGATAACTGTAAGTTCTTTCCAGATGGAGGTTTTGAAGGTTGTGCAAAATCATCTTTAATTTTAATACAGCTTAAACACATAAAACAGGTTAGGGTGTAGCTTCTTTAGCTTTCATTTCCAAGTAATGAGACAAAAATGCTGTATTAAGTAGGCTATTAAATCACATGTAAGCATATTTTCAAGGAAATCAACTTCAGTTTCTTTTTGTTGTGTAGTCCTGTTTACCTGCCACCTGAAATATAAAACTTCCTCATCAACCTTTATCTCATTCATGTGGGAGAAAGAGAACCAATGTGTATTGAAGACGGAAAAATACTACATACAAAACATGAGATTCTTCACACAAAAAAGCAAGTTCATGGACTCAAACAAGCAAAATTACAGAAAGCTAGACCTCAAATGGTTAAAATACACCACCAGAACTCTGTACAAATAATAGCCTTTATTCTTATGAACATCATGACAGTTTCCTAAGCAACAGTTTTATACGCAAATTTAACTTCAGTTTTGAAGTACATAATAGGAAATAATTATTTTCTGAAGTAAAAGGTCCAACATATATTTTTATCCAGTGCAATGGACCTAAACATCTGCAGCAAGAAATGGTTAGAAGATGGTCTTTAATATAGACCTGTAGTCAGCAACGAAACTGAGTTTCTTGCAGCATTCCTACAAGACATTCCAACGAGTTACCCAACAAGCCTCCCTACCCATATGCACTTCATTCATTATTCACATTCAAAGGCAATGATATATTTTAATTGCTGTGGGGACACTTACATAATCCACAATTCTTTTGAGTAATTTCACATCATTTTCTCGAGATCCACAGCTCTCTTCCAACTGTAGGTGCAATGCTGGAGAGAAAGATTCCCCCACTACTTTTAAGCCAGAAATCCTAAAACAAATAAAAAGGCTTTAATGCACATCCTATTTGAACACGCGTTAAAAGTTCTAGATCGTGTTTCCCCTTTCTACATGGCAAATGAGAAGAGAGGAATATTTCACTTTACTAATCCTAATGCAGACAATTTCAGCTTGCAATAGGTAAATATAACAAAACTTATCAAGTGAATGTCTTTCCTAAGGAGTTTACTAAATGTAGTTTCAGCAAGTTAGTGTAACAATAGTGACTCCTCCTTTTGCAAAAAGCATTAACAATTCAGAAATTTTGAAAGGATCCTTACAAAGATGTGGGAGAAATGTTAGTGTTAGGCTTGTATGCTGCTGATAAAAAGACAGCTAGTTAAGTCATGTCTTTAGAGTCTATATTAAGATAACAAATAATAAATCTTTTTAGCCAATTATGTGATAAGAAGAAACAAGGTTTATTTTTTTGGCAAGACTTCTGATTTAAAATTAATTCCTGTAGAAAATCTTTACAACATCATCTGTCACTCAGTCAGAAGCCCCTCTAAAAGTAGTTATATTACTAGAATTGCTCCCCTATCTGTACATAGGGACAATTGTTAATCAGGTTTGTAGAATTTGATTGAATGATTGACATTTGATTGTCGTTGTCCTGACACATCATATCATCATATTCAGGACTGAGTTACTTAATCCCCTCCAAAAAAACGTATCCAATACCCAAGCAAGACTTCTGGTCTCAAAAATTAACAGGTCCCATAAACGCATGTCTACCATCAGCTATAATTTTGATTTCTTGACTTTGATGAGCTTGCATCACATACAGTGTAAGTTTATACCCTCATTTTCAAATAAGTTTTCTATTTTTACAAAGTTCAAGACCCAGTCAGAACAGAAGAGATGTGAAATCCATAAACACCAGAACTGAAGCCTATAGGAGAGAGAAGTGGCACTATAAACACACTGAATCAATTATAACCTTGAAAAAATAAAATTATACTCTAGCACAGAAAGCATCTTGCATTATTTCTACAATGCTATTTCAATTCACAGTCCATTCCAGAATGACAAATCAAACTGATATTCTTCTTCAGCCACAAAACTGCAAACATTCTGGTGTCATTCACCTTGCTAACTAACATACACTTGCTAACTAACCAAACACAGGCGATTTCTTTAATACACAAGCACACACACTGCATTTGTCTCACTACTGCACTCATATCTAGGGATCGGGGATACAACATTTGGTAACATAAAGGACAAGCAGTTCAAGGTCCAGCTACAAGGTAGAAAGACAATACACAGTATAGCTGTATAACGTATCTGTTCTTAGTTATGTTTCCTAGGAGCGACCTGACTTCTAAGAAGTAGCGTTCTACAAGCAGGGAGATGGCAGCAGAAGTCAGACAAAGTTGCGCTGTAATTTTTATCTATTTGCTGGAGAACAGAGTTTAAGACAAGCTACTAACACAATTAGGTTTTGTTTAGAGACACACAGTATTAGCTTCTAATTATAAAATAGGCATAATTCTTCAACTGAAATAGATAATCATAAACTGCCCCCCTCCAAAGAGTAAATGAGAAAAGATGAGTAGGAAGCAAGCTTTGTATCACTTCCATTCAAACTGAGTCTCTGCCTGAACAACATGCTTTGTATTTGCTATACACTTACTCACAGAAGCTGCTTACAAGTTTCAAACTTAATTTTAATCTTAAAACTTTTTCTGCCAGTCACAGCTGTAGTAAACTGAACTACATAATTCATCTTACCCAACCATTTGAAGAAACCCAGGAGTTTAACATGAGGTCTTCTGATGGCAATACTTCAACTTTACATGAACGTATTAACTATGTTTTTCAGAGCCTCTGCCAAATTAAGATTCAACAAATATTTGAGAATCCAATGCATGTACACTGTGACTTTCCTGAAATCAGAATTCACTTTCCTAAGAAATGCTGGAAAAGTTTAATTTTCGAACAAAACCATACAACTTCCACACACAAAAAAAAGAGAGAAGTCTGAAAGATCTGATTTTGAAGTAACAAAGGAACAAAACTAGCCTCCTGAACTCCAATGTTCCTTTTAAGGCTAGTTCTATATTAGTAAATTAAACATGCCTTGGACTGTTTTCTGGCCCTGTGGTGAATGGGTATGGAATGACTCACATCCATACTTTTAAAATCTGAGTCTCCGCATTGGGGTGGCCACATCCAAACTGGCTACTGGGAACAGCTTCTGGCTCACGCCAACTCTTGAACTGTATCCAGGAGTCCTTTCAAAAAGTGGTGCTTGGCCTGGGCCAAACCCATGCCACAGATCACTTCAACAATTTCACAGACTAGACAATCAAGATCCAGTGCCCAGGAATGCTTCCTGACATTAACGTACCAGTATGGATGTAGCCTCGGGGAGCTCTCTCTTCACAGCTCTCCATGCCCCAGCTACAAGGCTGGGCTGCAGAACTGAGTGGCAGGACCAGGCTCTTGGTGGTAGGGAACCCTGTGTAGCTGGACTGCCCTGAACACCATAAACATTTCCATCAGTTTTGCTAACAGAAAACTAGAATGAGGTCTCACTGAAAAAAATGTCAAGTTTCTCTGGACGGAAAAATCTTTAAAAATAAATCTGCTTTTCCCCAGCGAAAACTTGCCTTATTGGAAAATTCTCAGCCAGGTGTAGGATATGCAATAAGTAATGAACTATTTAAAGAATACCATCTACTACTGTCATGCTTTTTTAAAAGCCACAATATTCTGTCCCATCCATCCTGTTGCCCTGCAACAGAGCTTCTTCATTTCTATTTACTAAGACACTTAGATATGCTTAAATACAAGACAGAAATCTACTTTATCTAAGGTTGTTAGGAAAGTTAAGAATATTCCTGATTTCTGTTAACCATCCCATCACTTACTGCATTTTCTTATGCTTTATAAACTGCCATGGACAATAAGAAAGTAGTTCTATGCAGGATTCAGAAGAATTCTTCCATTTCTTCCACAAACTGGCACTTGGCTTGTATCCAAAACAGGAATAAACATCAGTCATTCCTCTAGCTTACAATACTACAGTTTCTTCCCTCACCATAGTCCATATAAAGACCAACATTTTTTTTAGAACTCTAATCATGCACTGGTCCTTATATACCAAGTCCTAAATTTCATGGGTTAGTTACACTTTGGCTAAAATAAAGATTTCCTTTACTTTTAATTTGTTCCTCTCACTGTGTTTGTTCTATTATGAGAAAGGAGAAAAGCTGTATATTCTTTCCCACCTTCTTTGTGTACAGTTCTACCACCATTTTACACTCTTTTTTAAACCAACAGTTAGTTCCACTCTATCACAGTGAGAGCACCATGAAGAATTGGAGTCAAGCAGCAGCCATGGTTAGGTAGGGAAAATGAGTGCATTTAACATCATAGCATTAACAAAATCTTTTTCTGAAAACTTTGCCTCCTCTTCGAACCATCACAAACTTTTTCTAGTGTGGTTATCAATTGAAGAAAAACACACTGGACCCTGCAAATATTAGTTCAAATCTTCTCTCTGATACTGCTTTATGCAATTGCTAGGATAGTTTTCCTGCTACAGGGCTGCCCAATTCCCTGGTGTTGGTAAATCTTTCAAGTTCTTTCTCAGTTTGACCTAGAAGAACTATTCCCTTTGCAATTTTTTGGACCTCTATATTACCACACAGTTTTCCATAAGGCAAAAAATACAAAAGTCCTATTACAGACATTACTTGTTGATTTGTGACTATACTAATAACTGAATTTATGTGAAAAAGTGGAATCAGTCACAGGATAGAAAAGTACCAGCCATGGCTTATTTGCTTCTGTTTTGCAGTAAATATTGACAAGTAAAAGGTTGATAATTTTTCCTTACTTTTTTTTTTTCCCTGTATTTTAAACATATTTGTAATGATCACCTAAAAACGACGGGTAGAGAAGAATATTACTATTAATCTCCTTTTAGCTCAATCATAACATTCTATAACTAGCAAAGAAGACATGCTAACAGTTTTCAAGTTACTCTAAAATTTTAATTTCAAGCGTAGAAGCATCTGTGTATCTTTGACCTGAAAACCTATGCATTTTAAACCTGTATTGAAACAGAACACAGCCAAAGGAGACAAGGATTATGTGATGGTAGGATTACTCCAAAGAAGTTGAATGTAGCTAAAGTTCTAACATAAAACATCAGGTAAGCAGGAAACTGCTTATTTGAAATAATAAGCAACTCACTGAATAACTAAGTAACTAATACTACAGAAAAATCAGCTGGTATAATCAATCACGCATTATAGATTTTGTGTGTGTTTAAATGTTATTCATTTCTTTAAAATGTAACAGAAAACTGTTGAAGAATATAAATTGTAAAATACCAGCTAACATAACTATTCTGCATATTAAACAGTTGATGAATAGTCACAGTAATTTCTGTATTTTTTAGTATCAAAACCTGCCAGGGAAAAAAGCAATTACTCAGTATAGCCATCTTTTAAAACAGGATAGTGTTAGGAAACTTTAAACAGAATCCTGATTTTCCAGATAAATTCTAGCAATTTTCTATGTGACTCTAGAATAACGAATATTTCTTTTATGATTTAACATTCAAATCTCGTATGTAAGAACAATATTGTATTAAACGTGATTGCAAGGTACACTGAGTTGCCTGAAAGAGTATCTGCTAAGCTATACACCAAATGCTTTTACTTAGACATTATTTTCAAAATGCTTATCAACACTTCGTACCACTGAAAGCTACCACACTCTCCTGAAGACTTAAGTGTGTAAGGGCTTGTAAACACCCTCACTAGCATTAAGGTATAATCTAATTTCAATACCTGTAAACGGATTTTAAAAACTTGGACTCTTTTTAGTAGCATAACAGAGACAGTTGGAAAAGGCTGACTTTCTTCCTTTAATACAAACATATTTAGTGTACACATCCCAGTCTAAGTATCTGTAAAACCAGAAACAGATCTGGGCAAGGAGAGTTCTTTAAAGTTGGCATTATAAAGGCATGGTCAAATTAACAATAGCCAAAAAAATCCCCCAAAACACTTACCCCTGTAAAGCTTTGTGAATTCGTTCGCATTTAGCCCGAAGAGTCTGAAAAATGTCTGCACACGCAAAAAAAAAAAAAAAAAAAAAAAAAAAATAAAAAAAAGAAAGAAAAAACAGAAAAATGAAAAGGCTTAGATATCCTGTTTCTACTCCACATTTCTGTATGTCTTAAGATTTCAAAAAAAAGCATTTGGAAGGAAAATGAAGGTATACATATGTATTGAAGTACTAAATCTTTTCACTACTCTTCATAATGTTCCTGATTCCCATTTCTGCCAGGAAATGACAGGCTTTCAAGGTCTGACAAATGCATTACTTCCCTTTATCTCATTACTCCAGCTGCATCGGTTCATGATCATATGGAAAGGATGACACAAACACTTGGTAGTGGGATTGAAATGACAGGTCAAACATATTGCTATCTATAAAATATCTACAGCCATGCAGACTCTGCTCCTTGATCCTTTCACCAGCTCACTGCAGATTCTTGAACAGAAAACTTTGACTCCTGGATCTGCAAACCTTGGTGGTTCTCCTCAGTAAAGGCTGACCCTCCACTACAGCTAACAGTCCTGTAACTTACTCTTAATTTTTTCTGGCATTTTTTTTAAGTTCTGAGAACTAGGCATGGGCTACCCAGTAGTTTTTATTTATTTGTGACAAATTAAATACTGTATCTCTCTGCAGATGTCCTCCAATCCGTTGGCACTAATGTAGGTTAAAAACAAATACATACAGATTTGGCCAATTTTATCCTTCTCATGTGTCTCTCACCCCCTCCACCACCCTCAAAAAAATCTTTCTTAGGTTCTAGCAACAAGGGCAATTCTCTGACTCCTAGAACAGAAACTCCTGCCTGTCAACTCTATCCAAACACTCTGTACTTAGTCCTGCCAAAACTGCAGGTATTTGTACCATGATCATTCCCAAGATTCTTGCCTGGATGCTTACTTGAAGAAGAAAAAAAATAATTATGTAGTGCAAGTGGAAAGGAAATGGTTGTTCCATCCTGAGGAAACATATTCCATTGTTTCTCTTTAACCTTCCCTTCCTCCATTTGTCTTGAAGGAATTTGTTTTCAAGGAAAAAGCATATTTCTAGTCTATAAAGCAGAATAATAATTTCTTATTTGCTTCGTGAAAACCATCTCTGTCCCTCCTAGCCTCAACTACCTTGCTCACTTTCAACTGGAAGAAGGAAAGGGGACGAAACACTGAAGAAAAGCAGGATAGGAAATTATATGAAGAGACAATCATGCACGTAAAATTAATTAGCTAAAAAAGAGAGAGGACTTAAAAGAGTAAAAGAGTGAGGAATCAAAGTAAGGAGAAGTATGAGTTATTAGTTTGGAGTGAAGAAAGACTGAAGAATAAGATTTTCCTGAATTAAGTACCTGGATTATCTTCCATAATATTCAGAGCCTCAATAGCAGCAGCAGCTAACAAAGGAGGCAGGGATGCAGAAAAGCAGTAGCCTTGACCAGACAATCGCTGTGAGAGAAAGAAAAAAAATTCACTTTTTTGCTTACAGCAGTATAGACAATGTTTTAAAAGTTGGTTCACATACATTTAAACAAAACAACCTCTCCTCCACACTTACAGGTTCATGGAAGGATTTAAAAGTACGTCTCCAATTCATCTACAAAATTTCACAGAACCAGACAGTTTCTGTATAGAATCAAATGTTGCATAATAATTTATATCATAACATTCCTTGCAAATAGATTTTAGTAACTAACTCTCATTTCTAAGTAACTAATCCTGCCACACCATATAAAAATGAGACCTGACTTACCTGATGGTCAATAATAAAAGATCTTCCACAGCAAAATCCTCCAATAGAAGCCAGTGAATTTTCCATGTTTGCACTAATAAGATCTATATCATCAATCTGCCAGTTAAATTAACAAGTTAAGAGATGCTTTTGATTACATCAAGACAATTTATAAGATAAATCTATTAAAGACATATCTCGTTTCATATTATCATGAATACTAGAGAAGATCCACCAAACTATCACATACTAAAATGAAGCTACAATTGAAATAACAATTTTAAGCAATACAAAAGGACTTTAGAAATTGAGATTTATGGATCTGTAGATAATATACACAGGATCACTCTTTTCCAGGCATTGCAATGTGAAGAATACAAATGGAAAAAACAAATTATATAGATACACGTGACAATTCCTCAGAGCACTCAGTGTGACAGTGTCCTTTAAGAACGTAATTAGTCCCACTGCAGTCAGTAGGAGTTAGAATGTGATTAAAATTGAGCACAAGCCTAGTTAAAATTGAGTCTGAACCTTAGAGACACATTTGTCTTATTTCACTTGTTAGCTGGAAATACATTTTTTGTCTGGCTCTGTAATATACACTGATGACCGTTGCTACAAATTCCCATTCTAAGCAGACAAAACTGAAAGATTATGTTTGTAAATTAATTTAACATAGAAGCCAATTAATCAGTTGGTACTTGGCAAGCTTCACAGTAGCTCTGTTTGTTTCCTTTTCTAAAGCTTTTTAACATTCTTTTTCTCTTTTCCACATTCGTAATTAAGACACTTACAGTGAAAACAATAGGAGATAGGGGAAAACAGAATGAATTCTCAGAATTTGATATTTCACTTCCAAGGTGAACTAGACACTGTCAGCATGTAGTGAGGGATGCTCCACACTAAGACACTGGCAACCAAAAGAGCGCTTCTTCCTTCCCCAGCTCAGGTGGCTATGGTAGCAAACAACCGCAAGGATACCATTTTGGATTTCCAAAGTACTCAGCTGAATAAACACCACAAAAGACTCTTGAAAAGACAGCTTGACTTAATCTGCCAGTAAAGTAGTACAACAACGTCTTTGAAATGACCATCAAATGACCTATTTTTCTCTGCTGGAGCAAAAGGCAATAGAGGAAAGTAGGTTGGCTATACACTGAGATTTTTCTGACTCACCCCTAACCCCCAAGTATTTCCGTGTAAACATGACACTTAAGTGTTTGTGGCTGGAAAATACTGCAATCATCATCTCACCAAGTGTCCAAAAAAAGCAAAAAATCATGCATTGTAAAAATTCTTTTGTTACCTTCCTCACTAAAGATAAATAAAATTATTTCAAGTAAGCATGTGAAAGAAAAGTGCCAAGACCTGAACACTTTAAGACTGATAAAGTATGTTTAAATTTCTACTATACAATACTGAACATTGTTAATGCCACAGGTATAAGAAATCAGTTGTGCATTTGCTTCTGTACAAGTCTCTTGTTCACAACAAAGCTCACAAAAAAGGCACTTACATTTATTCCAAAGTGTTCAGTAATTCCTCTCCCATGTTCTCCAAGGACTCCAAAGGAAAGGCTCTCCTCCAAAAATATTCTAACTTTGTATTTATACTTCAATTTTATCTAAAACAGAGCAAATGATATAAAATAAAAGTCAAGCCCATCAGAATTTGGTAACAAGATGGGTGGAGGAGACAAGGTAAAGACAGACAAGTACAGTATCCTGAATACTGAAAAAATGTCAGCTCTAGAGTTGTATTCTGTCATTGTAACATTGTAAAAGCCTTCAAAATTCTTCCACCATGTAAAACTAGAGTAAATCTCAAATGTTCATGTACCAAAAAAATTTTTTTTTTTTAAAATAGGCTATCAAGTACTTTCAAGATGATGCATTCTCACAGCATTTCTTCCGTTATCTACTAGAATATTGCCTGCACAAAAAGCCAATTTATGCTGAATAGCAAGTGTTTTCCTTGAAGTCACAGTTTGCGACAGCTGTGTGACAGTTTCTTTAAAAATTCTTTTTTTTTTGTATTATATATAATTTAGTTTAACAATTTAGTATCATACACCATAGCTGAAAATACAGTATATTTTACAGGTTGAAAACTAAGACCATAATCAGATATTCATTTACAAGTCTCATTGCATTTAGCTTCAGAATCCTAATCCTGATCAGAAGTTTCAAAAGAAAGTAAGATTTGGGATCACCATTTCATGAACATTTGGGAAAGCAAGAAGCTAAACAAAAAACCAGCATGCAGAGTTTTTCTGTGTAGGCTTACCTATATGATACTACTATTTCATTAGCCACATGTTTTCATATGCAGAGTTTAAAAGGCAAACTCAAACCACTTACCAATTCTGGAAGCGGGCAAACATCTCCTGTGTTCATATACAATCCTTCCACTACAATAAACCTTCGAGTTACACGGGCCTTGCGAGGATTCTTCAGAGAAAGATATGGTTTCAGTTCATGTCAACTGTTACTAACAAGCGAAGCTTTGAAGATATTTTGATAGGGAAGGACAGTAATGGGAAGGGAATGAAGATAATGTCTCTTTTCCAAGTAAGCTTTCATTTTAGTTTAAACTTAGTATTTATCATTTGTAATAAAAGTTGAAATGCCTCATTGGACTAGTTTTTCTTTGTTTTGTAATAATTTTAAAGCTTTTAACTCTTATGCAAGATTTTTGTTTTGCAAGAAATCATAACCAATCCATTTGAACTTTATGAATAAAATACAAACAATATGACTACAGAACAAATACTACAAATCTTGGTCTCTATTATATTAATCATTAGTCTGAGCATTTAGAAGGCTTTTCAACAAGTGGTTTGTGCACTAGGATTCTCAATGTAGCACAAACCTCTCACAAGTAGTGACTTCATAAAACACAACCCAAAAGTATTCATAACATTCAAGTTACAATTTCCTTGTCTGATCTCTGGACAATATAGATTGTAAGGATATCCTGCACTGGTTTCTGTTTAAACTTCAGTGGTATGATTTGAGTTTTGTTGTTTTAAAATGCCATTCCCCTGTTATTTACTTTAAACCTTACTGATACCTTCTGATCAAAGATATTAAGTCATGCTTCTTACCATTTTCAGTTCTTGTAAAAAGATTCCGAGAACATGTATTCAACTTTTCTGAGTGGTAGGCACCAAAACTAGGCACAGTCCACTCCACAAGTTGGACCAACTCTAGTGGCAAGATCTACCCCATCCTAGTCAGCGTGTCTTAGTTATACACACATGGTCTATATTAAGATCTTGGCCACCAACTTTATGGTCACATTCCACTAATTACATTAAGAAACTTTAACCATGTAGCTAAATCAAAGCACTCTGCTGGAACAAACCAAATATTTTACACAAATTGCACTAGTCTGTCAACCACATCTAAAAACTCATGTAAAGATTATCTCACAAAACGTATTCTCCATGAAGATATGTTAACTACTACGTTGTCTATAAATTTGCTATTAATCAGATCCTTGACTGATTTAGGCTGATGTTAAGCTGATTGGCTTATAATTATGCAGTTTATCTACTTTACTTTTTCTATGCGTTAGCACAAATTCAGCTTTCTTCCAATTGTCTGTAACTTTCCACCATTCTGTGAACAAGGCACATATTCACCTAATTCTTTTAAAAATCATTTAACCAGGTTATCTGTACTTGCTGATCTTGATTTTAGTAGCTGCTTTTGGACACCCTTTTGTATTACTGTCAGAATGAGAAGGAAGCCATCAAACTGACCAAATTTTTCAAGTGAGAGAACATCTTTAGAGTTGAGTGCAAGATAGGGGAAGAGTCTAAGAAAAAAAAAATCATATAAATTAAAGGGTTAGGATTAGCCATTTTTGTATTGATTGTACAGTATGGCACTCGAAATGATAATTAACTTGCATGATTTATTAAGTAAATGCAGTTATACAACTTCCTGAGAGACAAAAAAAAGCACTCTCTGATAGTATTAAAAAAAAAAAACAAACCTCACACTTCAGTCATCTGCCGATAAAGATATTCCCCTACTACCAGTACCTGTGAGCTCAATTCCAGTGGTTACACAGACAAATGCAAGTAAATAAATATTCTTTAAAAAAAATAAAAAATAAAAAAAAAAATCAATCTTAATTACATAAGCAACATTAACTGCTCAATAGAGATTTATGAAAACCAAATAACTGCCTATAACCATTGCATCCATTCAATTACACAACCTAGTAAAAAATGTGGGGGAGGTGGCACAAAAGAGTACAAATATTTCTTCAAAGGAATGGTACCTTTTGATCTTCAGTCTCTTGTTCTTTCAACAGTCGTTCAAGGTCAGCCATATCATTATGCTTAAATAACTTGATATTACTACGAGATGCTTGTAATCCCTTCTGAATAGCAAAGCAGGCAGCTTCATCTCTGTAAACACAACAAACCCTTCTAAGTTTGCACTGGCTTTAAAAATTATTCAAAGAAAGCTGGCTATTAGGACTGTCCTGCTTTTGAGCAGATATCTGTACTTAGGTGTAGTTAAAACCAGATTTATTAAAGCATCATATATTTTATTTACATTTTGAAAACTCATTTCCAAAGCTTCTCAACTTTCCTATGCATGATAGCCAATAAAAAAAAAAGCCAACAGGTTTTTTCTTGAAGGGTACACTGGTGTTTTTGTTTGTATGTGACAACAGTTTATTTGAGCATAGCATTCCATGGACCAGGTACTATACCATGGTAATCATCCCAGAAATCTCTCACTCCATTTGCTCTGGGTCTTAGAAAAAAGGCACAAAGATGTGCCTGTAACAGTTATAGTAGTCCTCCAAGTATTCAAAATCTGCTTTTTAATACCCTTTGGGAATTACTATCTCAGTGTTCAAAGAACTATCTGCCATTTTTAAGTGCTGGAAAAGCAAACCTCTGAGCATGATAGGGTATGCAATTTCACAGCTGCCTAAGTCGAATAATCTTTTAAAAGTGGCAACTAAATCAAACATTCTGTACATGCTAAATGCAGTAATTTCAACCAAGTTGCTTTGAAATATGGCGAGATCTTTTATCAGTGAGAAACTGAAACAGTACAAGATAGCTAAATCCAGGACACACTGGCATCTTGAATAGCGTGCATGATCCTGGTCCATTCGTCTCAAAAAAGCTGATCCAGAAAATGTTCAAAGATGACCAAAAACTAGGATCAAAGTTATGAAAGAACTTCTGTAAAATAAGTCAAATCAGCTGCAAGCCTTACACTTAGAAAAGAGAGGACTGAAGAAACATTTTGGCAGACAAATACAAAAGTATCAGTGTGTTGTTACTTAACCCCAGCATGCAGCTAAGCCCCACATAGCCACTCACTCCCCCCATGGAGAAGATGCATCAGTTCACTCTCTAAAAATCAAATGTATCAACTGAAATAAGTAGGTGTTATATCCAAAACAGGTATTTGTTCATATTTTTTCATAAAATGTCCAAGCTAAACTGTGAAATTGCATGTCATAGAAGCATTGTGGTTATTAAAGATTTACAAAAGTACTAAAAGAATAGGAATGTTTAAGAAAAACCCATCAGCTACTACTAAATCCAAACCCTTGTCTTTGGCTCAGTAAGTTTTGAATATTGTTACATTGTCTCTCCTGGTTTTTTACTCTTCCCTAGACAAACTGTCACTGGTTACCCTCAGGGACCAGATACCAGGCTTGCAGAACCCTTAGTTTGACCCTGCATAGCTGTTCTTGTGTTATTTTAATATGCAACGATATTTATCCAACTAATCCATTGCAAATACACATGCAGGGAACAACTGTCCTGCAAGAAAGGTGAAAAGCCAGCAGTAAACAGGAGAAAAACAAATATGACTGTACAGTTTCTTCAGAAGAAAACTACATGTTAGACTTCTGTTAGTTCTTGCGTGCACAAGTTTGGTTGGTTTTTTTTTTCAGCTGAGTGTCCAAGTCCGCTCTTTCATGATAAAAGCAGTAACTGATTTGATTTCAAGTATTTGGCAAAGAAAAGATATTAGAGCTTTGTACAACAAAATACTCGATCAAAGTCAGCATTATTTTCTGAATGGTTAACTTAATATGATTAACAGTAATGAAAAAGAAAAATTGAAAAGAAAACTCTTTAATCTGGCATTTGTCATTACTTACACAAACACAATGTCCCCTCTTTTTGAATATGCAGGAATAGCACTGGCAATTGTTGCAAATCCATATGAGTATATAATAGCTTCCTCTGTCCTCATGAATTTTGCTAGTCGTTCTTCTAATTCTAAGTGCACATCTATTTGAGAGAAAAAATGAAAAAGCTTAGACATATCAGAAAGACTATAATTGCTTTTAGCAATCATCTAATTGAAGCAAACAATGTTTATTTGTAGGAAGAGTGTTACAACAAATAACTTCCCAAAAACCAGCTGCAACCAATCCAGCCTTACTTAAACTGACAAGTAACCCAATATTAATCAGAAGCTTTGATAGATCTGAAAATATTTATGTAATGTCATTCTTATGTTCTTATGCAAGGATAATTAAAATCTACTTGCAATTAGACCACAAGTAAATGATGCAGCACTCCTGGACCGTGACTAGGGAACACAGTTACTATAGTCAGACAACGAATAGCTATGTAATTTATAGCCATTAATGAGGTCCTGTTGGCAGACTGTCAGTTCTTCCAAGCTGATGCTTCCACTGCATATAGCATAGCTATCATTATGACAGAAAACTGTTCTTGTCAGGCTGCAATCACATACCATCTCCTGAACGCACTTCAGCCAATTGAAAAGGTCACCATCTCAACGCCAGAGATTACTCACCCTTAAGATAAATTGACACAATTACACACACAAGCATTTCCCAAACCAATTTGGTCAAAGTGACCCATGTTAGAAACAAAACACCACTAAATCAAAAGATTAAGAAGGGTAATACCACATGGTGAGTAGATTGTTGCTGCAGAAAGATGACCACAGCGTTAAGTATTCTGCCTAAGCAAAATGACCTGTATCAAACTGCTATTTTGATTGTGTAACTCTCTTGCCACTACCTGCTTCTGCTAGCAAATGTTAGTCAGAGAATTATGCCTTTTATCAACTGGAAATAAACAAGATTAAAGGCCAAATAGAGGTCCTTAGTGTATGACCTGAAAGATCACCCTTGGCCAAACATTACCTTGCAATTATTGAAAGTTCCTCAAAACTAAAATCAAATGAATCAACATCAGTTAAAAATACAGATTCTTCAATAGCCTATGAGGCACAGTTAAGTCAATGTTGCTACTTCTAGCTAGGTACCAACAGCAAGGGTGTAGGAAGAAAGGGCTTTGTAAATATCTTAGCTTTGCCATACTTAACAAATATCTAGCATAACCTTTCCCCAAAAGGGCACATCCACCTGACTGACATATTTACACTACAAAAGCAAAAGGCATGTCTTCAAACAACAGCCTCCCAATCACAGTCAAGAGCAATTTTATCCAAAGACTGCAAACTATAAATCTTCAATAATCGTAGTGTTTACCTGAGCATTAAAAAAATGGAATGGAAAGGAATTCTTTTATTTGGTTTTCCACTAGTTTTAAATGGAAACAAAAAATTTAATCGCTTACTATTTGAAAATTTTCTTTTGCTACCTATCACTTTGATCCAGCTGTATTAGGTACACCAAACATTCGGAGAAACCTAGAACAGACTTCCTTCTCCGAAGTCTTTGAAAGGAAGGATACTGATACTGATTGGAGTTATCTAATCTACATTCTGATAGAGATTTTAAGTAGTCCTTTTTCAGAGTCTTTGTATCTTTTTCTTTATTGTTACATGGACTTCAGGACCAATGAAACAATCTCCGGTCCAGCTTCAAAACAGGATGATGAACTCTGATTTAATTATTGAACAAAAGCCCAGGAAAGACCTTTCTCTGGCAGCAAGCAACAAAAAAAGAGACTGGCCACATGGCAGTTAAGACATGCAATATAAACAACATTCAGCCAAAAGTGTTCCTTCTTGAAGCCCTGCCAGCAGAGAATAACAAATTAGGGCAAACAAGGGCTGATCTATTACTTTGAGGGCGCAGCTATTGAGACCTAATGGGGAAAAATGTTTTGAGTGTAAAAGGCCACCTACATCCTTTAACAGAAAAAGTAGAAAAGATGACAAGATAATCAGTTAAAAACGGAAACTTGCATGCTTCTCACTGAGCTTTATTCAGCAACAACCATCTCTACGCTGAGCAAGGGCTAGGTAAAAACAGTGGGTGAAAGACATACTGTCAGCAATAATGAGCTGACGAATATAATCAGATTTCTGTTAAGGACAAAAATTTTAGAAGCCTTGTAAATTTTGCCAAGGGCAAGAACATTTAAGTTCGGAATGACATACAGCATACACAATTTGATACATCATTACATAAGGGAATGAATGCTTTGTATAATTGTGAGATGGAAAAGCTTAAGATAGTATTAAGGCTTCACTACCATTCCACTATGATGAAAACAGAATACTACCTTGATTCTCCTATTCTTCATTGCAATGATTTGCTTTAGTCTGCTTACATCACTTGGATTAGCCTAGCTTCAGTGAAAGCTGTGAATATTACCTAGAGCACATTTGCACAGAGGAAGATATGACTGGAACAGCTTTCTACATAATTATGAAACCTTAATAAAGCTATTACTGTCAACAACTGCTATGAAGTGCCAGTTTAGTGCCCAGCATGTACTCACATGCAAGTCAAAAGCAGAACTGAGACCAAATCCCACATCATCTTTTAAATATTTTATCAGGTAGCTAGTCCTGATCTTCACAGTAGTACTGAAATTGTGGCTGCTAGGCAATCAACAATAGCCTTAAACCCACCACCACCACCAAGAAGTGATACACCCCTCAGCTGTCATTATGGAGAAAATAACCGTCAAGATTCAGTTATGGGTGAATATACTAGAATTTCAAGCTTATCATAGGATAAAGGCATGGATGCAGTTTTCAGGGATACAGCACAAAGCAAAAATGTCTTAATAAGGACTCACCAAATCTAGGAAATCCCTTCAAGCAGGCAGAGATATGAAGAATCAAGTCTCCATTCAAAATAAATTATAACATGATATCTACATTTAGAAATAAAGAGATCTCTAATATTGATAGGAAACATCAGCCCCTAAGAAGGGATAACTCTGAGTGACAAAAAATGACAAACATCAATTAAATCCTATATAGTTAAGTAAGAGGAAATCACATAGTTCTGGACACAACATGACTCATCTACCAAAGTCAAAGCACATGAAAAATTGTGTGAAAAGTTTGAGGCATACAACATTACTGATGTAAGGAGTGTTTCTTATCAGAGATTCATAATTCTGCAATACTCAGATGTTTAAAGTCAAGGGGAAATGGGAAGGCAGTCTGGGATCCAACAAGAACAGTAGCTGCTTGTCTCAAATTTTAAACCAATTCTCAGTTACTTTATCTGTAAAAGATGATATCTCAAACAGATGAGTATAACATCATTTCTTCACTAGTGGTGTCATGCAGCAACACCACAGATTATATAACCTGCTTTGTGAAATGAAGCATTTACCCAAAAAATTCAGAAGTCAATGAACAGCAACCAAACTAAATGCAAAAGCTATACAGTTTGGATCTTAGGATTAGACCTCCAAAGAGGGCAAGAAATAACCCAAAGAATCTCTCACTTACCAGAGAAAAATCAACTTTTAACCAGTCTGTATTGAATAATTAGTAGAAAGGAGCAAAGTGAAAGATTTCGCAAAACCTAAAATCAGCCTGGACTCCAAAGGCAGGAGGCATTATTCCACAAGTTTCTTTGAGCTTTTCAGTGTTTTGGGAAATAAAAAATAAAAAAAAAAGCAAAAAAAAAAAAAGCCTGTATGAATTCCAACAGATCACTGCTGACCAGTGATCAGTGAGGGAATCTAGCTTTCTAAATGCTCTCTACTGATCAATGGGCTACCATTACCTTTGTCAGAAATGAATTATGGTTCTAGGCTAATGAACAATCTATAAGATTGATATCAAAGACTCAACTTCATTCTGATATATAGACTTCTATCAAATCAAAATAGATACAGCACCTGGCTGATCACTTAAAGGACTAGCTTGATTAATTGAGAAAAGTTCCAGTCTTGACTTCAAGTCAAGGCTACAGGAAGCCAACTCTATGAAATCAATTGAATACAAACACACCATGAATTCCATCACCTCTGGGAAGAGACTGGAAAGTTCACAAGAAGATGAGTCAATGGTTTCAGCTTGCAACTGTGCAGCTATTCATGTATTACTCTTTGGTTTCCATGCACTATTTCAAAATACCAATGCCTGTAAAGCACTGTTTCCAGAGGCTGATATTTAACTTACTACTTCTTAAAAAGAATGAAAAAAACCCTTAGTAACACCTGTTCATGTCATAAAATCTCTTTAACTACAACCTTAAAGGTATCAGTAAAGGAAAACTTCATTCTGACTACAGCATTAGATAAACTTCACTAAGAATCTTTATCACAGAAATCAGACTGCCCTCTTGTGGTCTACTTAAAAATGTATTATTAATTTACACTTAAATTTGCCATGCATGATTAAATTCTAATATGTTTATTTTCTCTTTCCACTATAGTGACAAGAACTAAAACAGATTATATTTAACCTCGCAACTCTCCTCCAAGACCAGCATTAGAAAGAGTAAGAAAACATGTAAAATTAATAAGAAACAAGCTATGAACAACAAACGCTACCAATCCTTAACAATTACACTAAAAAGTGTGTTAGAGGGTAACTGTTCTTCACAGTGATAGAAATAATTTGCTGCCTATATATAGAACTATTTTAGCTGACTTACCAAACCAGTCTGAACACCTTTAAAGGCAGATCAAAGAAAGTTACTCACCAAAAGTACCATAGAATCCTCTAGGTCCACAAGTGCCAACACCATATTTCTTCAGAGATGCCTGGGCTGCACTCTTTAACAGAAAAGAATTACATGAAATATTTATTCCTACACTAGATCTCTAACTCTTCTATACACTTCACATTGACAAGTTTATACCAATGTACACAGGCCAGTTCATGCATCATGTAACATGACCTGCTATACAGAAAGTATAACATACTGAATTCCATTAATTAATTTCACATCAAAACTATTTTAGACAAGTTTTTAAGCATCATTCATTGTATTCTCATGACTAAGGACATTAGATACTAATCTAACTTGATAATCAGCTAGTACACAGTAAATACACTAGATTAAACTTCAGTAAAAAGACAAACTTAAATAGCACACAATTACAAGGTTTATAATCTTCCTTGCTGCTTTAGAAGTATACTTCCTTGACAAAGTTTGTGCTTTCTGAAGTCATTCTTAATTTCAAGACAACACACAAAGTAAAAGAGGAACAATCACACAAATACAATAACTGGAAGAACTCACCTTAACCTTTTCATTATCCAAAAGTCCAAGAAAGTTAAACGATGCAAAGTTTATACACTCCTTGCCATTAACAGTGATTATATGGGTGGGAGGACTGAAAAAAAAAAATTACAGACCTATTGTTATGAATGAACAGTTGCCATTTTCATAAACAGTCAAACAGTACAGGAGTTTTGTTTCTCAATAGTAAAAAGCTTTTTCAAGACTCCTTCTTTCCACTTCTTTTGCAGCTGCCAATCAATATTTAAGTTCAGTGTAAAATCACAAATATACTACCATACTCAGCAAAAACTGTATTCCTGCAGTTTACCAAAGAAACTGTAAATACCTTCCTGAGATATTTAGTTTAATCATTCCTTATTGAAAACTTAATTCATGCAAAGGTGACTCCTGAAGAGATTAATCAAGCTTCTTTAAAAGCAAAGTGATACCTATTTGAAATCAGGAATACTATAAATAAAAAGGAAATTTCACTGCTACTTAGTTCTGTGATAAAAATGAATTTAAAACAGATGTTTTTGTCATAAAGCAAACCCACAATACCAATCTTGTACCGAATAGGGCTTCCAAAACATAGGTACTAGCTGTAAGCAGACAAAAAAGTATTGTATTAAGTGTCATCTCAAGTTTCCAATTCTGTTTAGTCCATAACAGTTTGAATAACTCATGTAGTCAGGAAACACAGAAAGTGTGAAAACACCCAATATTAACAAAAGAACAAGAGCACAATATACATGAACCAAAGGGCAGAGAAATTTTATCTAAACCATAATTTTTTAGGGCAGAAAGTTATTAAAAAATTGAAGATAAAAATAGCTATTAATGCTTTAAACACAAGCATCGCATCTGTGTGCTGTATTCTAAAAGCAATCCTGACACTTCAATACTACAAAATCAAAAGTTTCAATTAATCACTCAGGGTGTTGAGAAGTCTCAAAGCTAAGCCAAATACAAAACCTTATGTCTGCCCATTTCTGTATGCATTGTCAAATATTACAGTTGAGATCCTATACTATTCCTCAAACACAATAGTTTCAACAAGCTTTTCCCATGTGGAAACTAGCACTGAGCAATTTTCACGATCAAAATTAAACAGGGCTGCTCAAATGTCAAATGCCTGTGCACAGCTGCTAAAAATCTGGTTGCTGACAATATTTCAATGGGTACAATAGGTGTGCAACGCAAATAAACTTTAAGTCCAAGCTATTGACTACAAGTTAAGGAAAACACTGAACTGCCTGAATCTCACTTAAAAAATTGTTTGATTTTGGTTTATATCTCCCAATAAAAACTAACCACACATTGCTTCAACCAAGCAATTGCAAAGCTTACAAAACAGTTTTGGAAAGCTTTCTACTAACACAGTGCATGTGTCATGCATCTTCATCACTGTCATTTCATGACATTACGCTGACACAAGCTGAACCTGACCCCACAAAGGAGCAGTCCTGCATTACTGCAGTGCATCTTCTGCATAGTACTAGCATTATACAAATGTGCTGCAAACTGTCTTGGGGAACTCACTGCCATACCTGGATCTGTTCCTCTGTCTTGCTCATCAATGAGCTGTACCAAATGTCGGAAGTCCTATTAACTGAAACAACTACTTAGGTTCGCAGATATTCACAAGAGCAGACCTATACGTTTTGGCACTAACACATGGTTCAGTATATTCCCAGCATACTATCAAACCTGGTAAATTTACAACAATTTGTCCCCACAGCTCTACCTCTCAAACCTAGAAAATACAATTATGTTCACCAACAACTTGCGCCTAACAAAATTACAGCCCTCATGAAAACATGGCCACACTTTGCTATCAGGATTTTACCCAAAATTCTAAAGGAACACTCATGGTTAGGCAGAAAACACTCTTGGAAAAACTTATTCCAGTGAATAATTATATCCAAAACACAGATGCTAACAGTACCATAAAACCTTCTTGGCAATGTCAAAAACAAGTCTTTGCAAAAGGAAAACAGTGAAACATTTATTTCTTTATAGTTTCATGTATCTCCCTTCCCCTAGTATAACACAGTTTGTTAGGTATTATGGTTAGGGACAACAGTTATGAGATACTGAGTGATCCAGCTGAAACTGTAAATAAAAATAGAATTTCAAGCTATATTCAAAGAACTTGCAAGTCCTTCAGAATTGTGTCTTTTAGGGACTGAAAGCACTCCATCTGTACTTGGACCTCTCACTTATCTCTTAAGTGCTGCATTTATTGAAAAATCAGTCACAGAAGTTGATAGAGTTAAAAGCCAGACATTAGTGCCTTTTTATTTTAAAGCAAAATGAGAATCAGCATGAGAATTTTGTAGACATATTGTTTTAGGAAATAGGTTTACACTTTCTGAATGAGATATTGTACAACTAAGCTATCTTGCATAGATTAGTTCACAGAAAGGCTACCACAAGAACTAACTAATTTCTGGACTGTGACTGAGCCATCATGGGCAACTTCTTCACTGCTGATTCAAGATTGGTCACTTCCTTTGTATGGACAAGTCTCTGCATTATTGGCTTTGCTTACCATTTGGCAATGTTACTGGGATTATGCAAATGTTCAGCAGAAAGGAGCATACTAACGTAAAGCACGAACTGCCTTGCATATTGAGGGAGGAGGAAGTCTGCCTCCCCCACACAGTGAGTGAAAATTTTTACTGAAATATTTAATACTTCCTAAGTGGTTATGAGCCTATATAAACCCTATCTACACATTACTGCAAATATGCAATATTCAACCACCACATACCAAGATAATTAAGATTTATGTAAATCACCATTTATGGTAGACATTAACACACGAAAATCACTGAAAGAAGACTACCTCATTAGTATCAATAGGGTCCCACTAAAATACTAATTAGAAATGCTCTTGAACTGGAATTAGGATGCAGACACTTTCATTTCTGTATTAATTCTGCAACGTGGTTTAAGTTTATACCCCAAGTGACAATCTCATAGCTGTTGAACAACTTACGGGAAGGTAGTTAGTTGGCAAGACAAATGCCAAGTTTTCCCCATAGCCACTGTGAAGTTTAATAGCCACAACACATTAACATTCTGTCACAATACATTCCCTAGCTGTAAGCACTGGAAAGCTCTAAGTAATTTAAACATTTTTTGAATCAATCTAAAAGATATATTTGTTCAGATTTTTTTGAAACATCCAACACTTTAACTCCACAGTACTGCTTGTTTTGAAATTCTGAACAGTAACAGAAGGATTTTAATCAACATCACAGTTGATTAAAATAGGCATCCCTTTTCTAAGGCAGACTTTTCCATGGTGGCAGAACCATCAAAATGGAGCTCCCTATGACAGCAAACAATTGTGCTCTGTCACTAAATTATTTTAAAGTATTAGTGTCACTAGAAGGATATCAAGAATGCTTATATTGTAAAAGTTACTGAAATGAACAAATCTGAAGCTTCTGAAAGAAATTTCAAAGCAATTTCTGAAATACTGTGACTCTTGCCTAAGTCAGCACTCATTTTAAAACCCTCATAACACATAAGAAAGTAATGCTGAGCCACAATTTCCTCACAAAACAACTTTGCCATCAAGCATCTCTACTTCTAATTGTCCAAAGAGGAACAACTTTTCATGAAATGCCAAGTGGCTAGCCACAAAATCAGTTTATTTTGAAGTGATTTGTGATGACAGTTTCCCCCCAACCCCTACACAGAAGGTGGTAACCACCTTTGGAGGTCTAAGTCTACGTATACAAAAAAAAAATAAAACAATTACTACCAAACAATACAGACCTACAATGAAGGCAAAGATGAACTGTCTCTCCCTCCACCCCCAACATTAAAACAAAAAAATTAATAACAACGTTTAACGTAAGAAAGATTCTCTTAATACGATAGTCTTGATAATGTTGCAAAAACAAGACCATCTCTTCAGTGGCAAATTCAGTCCTGCTATCTAAAAATGCAAGTCATTTACGAAAGGTTTTAAGGATATGGAAATGCTTAGTAAGAAATACACTTAAAAACATGGACATCAAGCATTTGAGTTGAAACGAAAAACAGAATTTACTTTCATTACATTTACCCTGAAACAATGTTGTAGTTGAGGGCTGGGTGATCTTTTGGTACAGGAGGTACAAGAGGCTCTGGCTGCCATTCTTCAATCAACTCTTCTTTTTCCTGAGCAGGAGAAAAGAAACACTGCTTACAAAGGATTTCCATTAAAAAAGACATTATGTGCTAATAAACAGTTGGTAATCGTTCTATGAGAAATTACGTATGCTAACATGAGTCACCTTTGAGACACTCAAAATTGGTATTACCTCAGTATGTTCAACTGAAGGGCTCTAAATTCTTCAAAGGGGAAGAGATGTAAAGAAAGATAGCCAGTTGTGCCTGTGCATTAAAGATCTCATGATATGGGAATCAAGAGAAGAGATACTAACTTGGTGTCCGTACCAAATTTTAGTCAATAATGTTTCATTCAATCTATTAATTATGCAAGTCCTCCTCTACAGTTTATGTAATTGAATACAAATTACATAATAATTGAATATAAATTGCTCCACTTTACATTCTCAAGTCTTCAACAGCGCTGTTTAAACAACTGGGGCATTAAAATACTTCTGAAAGTAACACATATGTGAGCAGGACACAATGGAGAAAACCTGCCAAATGCTCAAGAAATGGTAACAACTACTAAACCATGTATCTCCCACCTAACCATGGAGGAATACTGAATGCACATTCATTTTCAAAGTGCTTTAAACTATTTGGAGAACCTCATTTAGATCTTTTTCCAAAGGACATGCAGTGGACCAGCATAACAAGTGCATTAGACTAGATCCACATCAATTAGCAACCATTCAGGCAAATCACCAAAATCATCCTTCATATCACAAAAGCAGAACTTTCCCAGAGGATTATTTACTAGTACAGCAAGATACACCTAATAACATATTTAACACACTAACTTTGAATAGTATGATTACAATGGGGTTTTATTTCTCTATTATTTCAAAAAGCAGCAGAATATTTAAGGCTACTTATTTCAAGACCAAAGTATAAACTCTGCAATTGATTTTTGAAAACACCACAGCAATATCTTTTTCCAATTTTATTTTTTCCAAGTACACTTTTCAAAGCCTTCAAAGTACAAAAGCAAATTAAAATATGAAACAATCAAAAGGAAAAACTACATGCAACATATGCCTCCTGCATATTCATCACTTTCCTTTTACTAAGCTAATGAATAACTTTGTTTCTAGGTATTTCCAGAGTACTAATTAATATCCCAGGAGTTCCACAAAGGTCTATCTCAAAACACAAATGGAAATTTCAATAGCCCTGTAATTCAGAAAAGATCCTTTTTATGTGACCATAGTCACTTCTGTTTCTAATATATTGCAGATGTACTTTCAATACCTTTTTATTTAACTTTCTCATGTTAGATTTCTTACTGAAATTTAACCCATGGGGCATATATTTTAAAGGAAATAAAGTGCCATTAATATGTGCAACAGAATTGAATATATTCAATATTTTGAAGTGGCTACACTTATGTTAGAAAATGTGCTTAGTTTCTTTAGCCACCATAGGACAGACCCCAGCTGGAGCCTTGCACGGAGTTGTGTATGCATTGAAATGCTGTTCCACATATTAAGGAAAGCATTAAAGTAGGGGGGTTTATTAATTTACCCTGTACTAGAGCCACTCTTAGCATGTCAAATAGCAGATTTGAATGCTTCAATTAAAAAAATCCAAACAGATAACTGAGCACCAGAGAACAGAACAATAATATTACTATTGACTACTACTCATTACTGCATTCTATTATCAAACCTCATGTTTGACATGACTCAGCAAATACCTCAAGAACCCTATGGGAGAAGATTACCAGATGATACACCCCATAAAGGTTAACATGCAACACAGTACCAAAATGGTGGAAAAGTAGTAGCCAAATTCAGGTTAATCTCAGAGTGGAACCACAACCATAACCCTGTATGCTAAGCTCCATTGATCCAAGACAGAGAGTGGCAATTCCATCCTCATCTCAGAACCGGTACCAGTGTGCATCTCTACACCATACCGCTATTTGAAAAAAAAGTATCAAAGACATAAATTAACACTAAGTGTGCTGACCCACAGCACTGCAAGCCAGCAGTGGCTACAGTACAGTCCTCTCCCAGCCACAAATACATTCCTGTTCCTTGTGTTGGCATAGGCAACCAGACAATAACCTTGTCCAGAAAAATGATCCAGACAAAAACTAACTCAGCAAGAGCGGGATGGATGTACAGCTAAACTAGATCCTACAACAAACTAGTCCTAACCTAGACTGGCTGATGCTACTGGGAAACCATGTCCGGAGTTACAGTTGCCCAGTAGTATCTTACACCCTTTCAAAAGAGTTCAAAAAAAACTTCGGAAAATCAGAAAGCAGGATGCATGCTTATGCAGCTTTCACTCGGCTCCTACAAGAGTTGGTGTTGAAAAGGCCCCAAATCCCTGATGTACAGTGTAGCTTGCATCAACAGTCTTGTTTTCATTTTAGAGCACACGGTCAGGGGGGTTTTTGGTTTGGTCATTGTTTTTTGTTTTAATTAGAAAGCAGAATAAATCAGGTGAGAAGTGGTACAGCCTGTCAGTTATGGAAGGATAAATAAGAAAAGCATTTAGATGACATCAAATGCCTAAAGGGGAAAGACTTAGGAAGCATGGTGTTTCTTCTGTTTAAGACCTGAACACAAATAACATATGAACAGCGTTTATACAACATATTTCAAAGGCAGAGCAGGCAACATAACATACCTCTTCTTCAAAGAGGGCAGAATTAAAGCTGTGCAAGTCTGATTTTTTTGAACTAAAGGTACAAAATATCACCAAGCAGCTTAGCAACTGATACACAGATTCAATTAAAATCTTTTTGTTGTGGAGTCTAGCAGAAAGGAAAAGGTATTTATAGAAGGACACTGTAACTACAATAAATTAGCATAGTACAATTGCAGTTGAGATCTGTGAACATAAAGGTAATGAGTAATTCCTAATTACTACTTCTCTCTCCCATTCATACTAAGTTGTAAGAAGTTTCCATTCTTCCCTTTGAAATGTTTGCAGCACAGAAACTAACAGCATAGGTGACAAGCCACAGATGAGATGTGGCGATATCCTGATTTTTTTTATTAGCACAAAATAAAATTTACATGAGAAGACTAATCCTCATTTCAGACAACACCATTTCATTAATTCTAGCTCACATTCATTCTCCTCATTCTCCTCACAAGGCGTTTTGCTTTTTGATGGGCATAGGAACAGAAACAACAAACAATTGCATCTCCATGTCTTATGTCTTCTGTTTCCACATGTACTTAGCACAGGCAATAGTCTACTGAAAGCTTCTGTGATAGAAGTTCCTTTATCATGGTGGGGGATTGGAGATATTGGTGATTAAAATGAGTACCAATCTCAACCTAAAATGGCCATCTGCGATGCAGATGGGACAGTCCATACCCCTTCCTGCTACCATTCACCAAATATCTCAGTACACTGTCCTGTCCTGCTGACTTTTCAGGGTAAACATGACCATCTCCCTCTGACCAAAAATACAGAGTAGAAGCAGGCTTTCATACAGCTACCCCACATTCAGAACAGCACTCATCTTCTACCTCCTAAATAGGCACCAAATTTCAGACCAGTATCAGGAAGAAAAATGTAAATTTTGAAACATATAGAGAAAACAGATTTTAATTCACAATGTAACATCCTCAATATATAGTTGATTTGCTTATTTCTCCTCAGTTCACTGTACTGAAAATATCCACTTGAAAAGAATGAACTCAAAACTTTCAATTTCCACTCTCTCAGGCTGTCATGTAAGTGAACTCATCTCTCAGCTCTTCATCTTTCCCTTTTATAATTCCCTTTAATTTATATAGACATAAATGTTAAATAAAATATAAATATCAATATAGAATTTATGTATTTTATTTTTATGACTAATATGCAATACACATGAAAATATAAGATATAAAATGTTTACAGGTATATTTTATAAATTATAATATACACACCTATTATACATTTGTGCATATATATATAAATATTTAAAATATATTTATCTAAATACACACACACATATATATAAATAAAATGGGTTTGGGTGGTTGTATTTTGTTGGTTGTGGTTTTTACTTTCTAAACGCCAGATGCCTTGGGTAAGAGAAATACTTGTGTGTAAACACATCCAACCCAAATTTTTTTAAGAAGCTGCCTTGCTGACCCTTGTTTTTAAGAAAAGGTAGCAATTATGTTCATGAAGACAGTTCCTAGCTAGCACTAGTGTTTTGAAACAGTGTCATACATGCATCTGTGTCGATATCCAAAGATGAATAATATTTTTTTATTTGCTGGTCCTCAAATAACAAGTCTTTAATTTCATGGTATTTATAGAATCATATATCAGCATGGCATAAATTGGCACAAACAACGGGCATACTAGTTAGAAATTTCTCTCTTTCAAACTATGCTAATATTTAGGAGAATCTTTAACTACATAGGGAGTCTTGGCTCAAAATGACTGAAAACCTTTACAAGAACAGACTTTATCTGCTCTTCCCTGGAGAACAACATCTGATCAATCTCTGAATGCTATTCCTGCAAGAAACCGTTCTTGCGGTCTACAGTATTTCTCAGCCGCGCATTAAACATTTGTCTCTGACAGGAACTTTCCAGCCTCCTGACTAATATTACTCTAATAAAACTGTTCCCATGCTACTACTGCACGAAAATTCTAAAACCAAAGAAAACAACTATTCCTCTCATCCACAAATAGTAAGACATGGCTCCTACTAGGACTTCAGAGATTTTGAGAGAAAAGCTCAGTATCATTTATTGCAGAGTGAAAGACACCTACATCTGGAGGGCAAGGCTGGAGAGTGAGCTTGTAGCTAAATGATGCCACTCAATCTCCCACGGCCCACTTCAGTCCTTAGTGGCACTTTGCTGCTTTTCTATAGATTTTATTTGGGGTGAAAAGCCCCTAAGAATCTATATGTCTAGCACCTTGTCTGGCCACAGACTTATTTGTACTTCCCAAAATCCCAAACTGTCAGGAACTTACAGTCACAGAGCAGTACTCCACCTTTTTAGTTAATGATTTGGGAGATCTCATTATTTTGGAACAGAACCAACAGGAATACCTACAAACACTGTTATTAAAGGATGACAGACAGACAGTTGAAAGATGATTCCTGCACTGGATTTCGTAGTACTCTTGCTATACATTTGACTAAACCCAGAAGCCACCTTCAGTGTGGATTTCTTCACTGTTTTAGAAGTGTGACTCCTAAGTGTACTAGGTTGCATAATATATCATCTACCTCTGGTTCCCCAGGACAGACTGGTCCTGACAGATCACATTGTGATGGCTGTGCAATAGTGGTATTCTTCAGCAATATTTATTACACAGAGCCAGCTCTTCTCTGGCAGCATCCCCAACAATAATTCACAAAGAAACTCCAAGTATCATTACATGAGTGGCTGACATAAAGGTAGCCTAAGCTCCACCACCTGAGCAAGCCTATCTCCAGTGCCTGCACCTGAGCAACCCAGTATTTCTTTCTGGTGTAGTAAAGGCTGGACACCACAGCATGAATCAAACTAGAACAAATCAGAAGGCAAATCATCAGTCTCCTCGCTGAACAGCGGGCATGTTACTACACGCAGCTCAACACACACACAGAAGCCTGGCTGCGTGGGATCCCACATTGTATGAAACAGACTGTACTGCGTCTGGCTGGGATGGCATTAACTGTCTTCATAGTAGCTGGTATAGCACTCTGTTTTAGATCTGTGACCAAAACAATGCTGACAACACACTAATGTTGTAGCTCGTGCTGGACAGTGTTCGCACAGTGTTCAGGCCTTCTGTATCTCACTCTGCCCCCACAGTGAATAGATTGGGGGGCGCACAAGAGGTTGGGAAGGGAGATAACCAGACAGGTGACCCAAAGTAACCAAACAGCTATTCCATACCATATAATGTCACACTCAGCAATAAAAGGGAAAAGAGAGGGTTCAGGAAAGTTAGCCATCTTTTGCTCTGGAACTGGCTGGCTGTGGTGAGAGATTGCCTTCGCATTGCTTGTCTTGTTTCTCTCTTCTTCCACTTCTCCTTTGCTTATTAAACAATTGCATCTTCACCTACAAGTATTCTTGCTTTTACTCTTCATTTCCTCTTTCCCTGTCCCACTGGGGGTGGGGGAGAAGGTGAGCGAGGAGCTGTGTCGTGCTTTGCTGCCTACTGGGGTTAACCCACAACACAGACCAGTGTCAGCTATCTGTGGATTTTTAGTGAAGATTAAGGTGGGTTCTCTTTCCCCCACAGCTATTCCCCTACACAAAATAAATGAGCTCTTTTCATAGCAATTACCTACATTGTAGAAAAAGAGATGGAATCACTCCACACCTCTGATGTATCAGTCTGCTTAAGTCCTTCAACTGTAGAAGACTTATTCACACTTCCATTTCGCCGTTGTATTTATGCTTACTTTCAATAAACTATCTGTAGACAAGACATTCCCTTCCAAATACAGTTCTTCCTATGGAAAACACTGCTTCCATCTTCAGGGGTCAATGGTAAAACCAACTAGACTAACTTAAATCTCCTTCATTGTCAGCCAACCTGAACATACGATCAGACCAAAGAGCACTCCCCCATACTATTCTTTTTGCCATCAAGATCCAACTAACAAAGAGCTAGAGTGGTGGATGTCTTCAACATCTCAAGTCAAAGCCTTTGCTGTAAGACAGCTCTTAGCACTCTCAATTTTATTCTTCTGTGCCTTCCAACTGTGAATCAATGTATCCAGTATCTATACAATGCAATTCTTGATCACTTTGGACTTTTTGCTAGCATTCACATTGGATCCACCCCTCAAGCTCAGTAAAGCTTGTATAAATCTCATCGTAAGTATCACAGCAATAACGTATTTGCATGCTTCTGTTCTTCAAAGAGCCTGCTACTGCTGTCCCACCAGTGAACTTTACTATTGTCATCCTGCAAAAGCAGGATTGTTATTAAGCATGAGCCATTTCCAAATGTTTTTCCCCCTTTTGACCCCCTTCTAAATGCCTGCTTCCACTGAGCTGCAGCAGACCAGCTACACTGCAATCTCCCAATTGCTCATTGCCCCCAGTGAAGAAGATACAGAACAATTTTCTTTCCTGCATACCACTGTTCCAGATTTGTCTGAGCACTTTCTTATACACCTCAGCTTCAGCAAAATGGTCTGTCAGTGAACGAAGGAGGTGACCTGCAACTGGATGATAACATTCAAGATGCACATAGAAATATCCGAGTGTAATCCTTAGTCTGTAAGGAAGAGATAGTTTTCAGCTTTTTCAGGTCACCAGTTATGCAACAGTAGCAAAGAGCCTTTTCCCACCATCTACTGCAGAGGGAATGAATCTTTCAAAAGAAAAAAAGTTATCCTCCAAAATACCAGAGATCAAAACCATCTGATGCATAAAAACTCTACTAAATGAACTATCATAGTTTCTGAATGGACAATCAGGGGCTACTTTAAAGCTGCAGCATGTCTTCATAGATGATCTGAACATTCAACGCTTCACCACACTGGACTTCCTTTTGCATTCACTTCTCCCCTGTATTCTTATCAAAAGTGGCAAACTTAAAAAATCCCAGGATCAATTCAAACCTTTCCAAGCACAAAACTGAACTGGCATTTCTTGATTCCCGCTCAGCTCACTTCTTGCCTCCAATGTTAAATGCCTCCAATAAATACCTGCTAAAGTGTACCCTAAGCTCATTTAGTAAGTACTCCCCAAAAGAGGACACTGCCTGCAGATTTGCTCACATTTACAGCTTTGCACCTATAGTCCCTGCATCCTGTTCACTGATGCATTACACTGAGCTCACTGAGCCTATACACTTAACAGGTATCCTTAGCAAGAATAAGATCAGAAAGCATGCAAGTGCATGGTATATATGGGAATGACAAGGTGACACACCCATAAGTCTGTTTCACAAACCTTTCTCAGTACCATGAACAAATTCCAGTGTTTTATGCCATTCATAAAGGGTACCATTCCTCTGAAGCTCTAGCAAACGAAGCCTGTTTGCTATACAGGACTTCAGATCGTCACATCAGTTCTTTTATATTTCTCAGACTCTCAAACACAGAGCTACTTTAAAAGCACCAACTGAAGTGTTTAAGCAACGAGCAGTTTCTTAGCCCAAAGTAAGCTTACCCTTTGAAATACTAAGAAAAAACCAGCATGATTTGTAATGCAGCAGTGGTTCAACAGCCAAATATATCAATAGCTATAAACTGTTTCTCTAAAGAAAAATATTTTTCCACCATACCTTAGGTGTTAGATCAGATCGCTCTTGAAGCTTGTATGTCTTGGAGAAAAGAAGTCTGATTATCCACAGAATTAGAATTCCTTCCAAAATGAGATGGTAAGCAGGAGCCTGAAAATAAAAGCACAAAAATAAGTCTACACAGAATTCTATTTGAATCAGTGCGACACTACACAACAGTTCTGTCTCTACTAGTATGCTCAGAAAAAAACCAAAGCTGATCATTAGCTGATGTGTATTTCTAAATCAGTAAAAATTATATCAAAGTGGATTGCTTTGCAACTACTACTTGTAGCTGTTAACTTGCATTTGAATGGATTTATTCTGTTGTTAATAAACAAGACACACTCTAAACTGATAAGTGTTTTCAGTTCCACACATGGACATAAATTGAATATTGCAAGTAAAGGCAGGTAAGCTGTACGGGTTGCACCAGTATCTGTGAAGGCAGAAAGCTTTTGCAACAAGCAGAAGCCTCCTGAGAGTTTGAAGGTCTGTGTGTCATCTATACACACCCACTTCAACCCTACATTCTTACAGCTTACGGTCCACACGCAGTGACAGCTACTATTATTTACAAAGAAATCTAATGCTGTTCTCATAGCCCATTTTTGTTAGTTTCACAGGCACTTTGAGCAGGTGTAACCCAACACAGTCACGAGAAGCAGTTTTGCCCCTGTGTCATTGACTTTCTTGAGTGGACACAATATTTAGGAATATATACAGCAAACCAAAACAGAGCGTTGAACCAAGTTAAAGTTAGCCTCTTTGGGTGCTTGGAAGGAGGAAAGTCAGTTTCCTCTGGCAGCACAGCTCATTTAAAATAGATGTGGAGTTATGGCATCAGCATTTGACACCTAGTTTTAATGATGGGTTTAGTTATTTCATTTCAGAAAGGCTCCTGTCTACACTGTGGATGCCTACTATTTTTAAAAGACTCAATGTGCACACACACTAGTGCACTCGTTCTTCAACTCGGCGGAAGAGCTCCCTCCCACACATGAACGTTTTCTACTGGGATCTGACCTGCCAAGAAAGGAAGTGGAACGCACCGCACATCCAGAAACTAAACGAAATCGAACACAAGTTTTTAAAACCAGTAAGGAGTCCTATGACACATCAAACCACAAATAATGAATTTATCAGTTGCAGAGTACTTTTCAGTTCACCAAACCTATTAAGAAAACATACGTACACGGTGACATCTAAAGAACACATAATGTAGTAGCAGTAGAGGTCCACACAAGCTACTTCCCTGTGCTTTTCAGTGCCCACAATTGCTCCGAATTCAGCATACAAGACTGTGCCATCAGCCTGAGTAGCTAAGCGCTTCTACATCTGTACCGCAAACCCTAGCACAAATCCTTAAAATGTTATCAACCTTTGCCAAAGGAAGGGAGGGAAACAGGCTGTCAATACAAGAACACGGCCTATCATCAGGACATCCTTTTTAATATCACGAAACAAAGCCTGGATACAAGCATGCCACGCTGATCCCCTCCCGCAGGGAACGCAAGCATCAACATCCCAAAGTTGTGCCTTCCTTTGTAAACAACGTTTCTAAGTTACAAACCCCGACCTTACACTCGAAGAACACTGTGACGCTGATCAAGGGTTCATGCTCCGGCACACGCCTTAAACGTAGCCTTACCAACGGAAACGGGGAAAAACATACGCGCGTGCACCTCGTTTTCGCGCGCCTACACCCGCGCGCCGCTCCGCGAGGGCAGCCTCGCACGGGCGGCACCGATCCGCAGCCGGATCCCGACCCACGGCGGGCAGGGCCAGGCCCAGCACCGCCCCGCCAGCCGCCACCCAGCGACGCTGGCCGGTTATCCGCCCCGGCGGCAGGCCCGGCTCTACCTTCCCGCTCCCCGCACCCGAAGCCAGCGGCCCAGGGACGGGGCAACCTCACGCCCGTCACCCAAGCTCCGACAGCCACGGGGGGCCGGCGCGGGGGGGGGGGGGGGGGGGCGAGCGGTGGGAGCCCTTCGCCGCACCCACCCGCTCAACCCCAGCGGCGGGACAGCGCCCCGGACCCGCGCGGCCCCAGACCGCACCTCGTAGAAGGCCTGCACCATCTCCACCAACACCCACTGCTGCCCCATGCCCGCCGCCGCCGCCATGGCCGCGCCTGCCCGCTTCCGCCTTCTGCAGCCTGCCTGGGCGTGGCCGCCGTTGTACGCCGACGTCGGGGGCGGAGGGGTGGGGCCCGCGGCCGCGAGAGAGCGCCCCCTCCGGCCCGGCGGGAGCAGGGCGGGCGGCCCGGTAACGGCCGGGTCGGGCTGGGCTGTTCGGCCGCCGGCGGTGCGGGGTGCGGGCTTGGCACCGCCGCGGAGGGCGCGGGAGGAGGCGCGGGCGTGGGGCGGCTTTTCTTGACTTCTGTAATGGTGGTTTATAAAGAATCGCCTTTTCTGGCCGTGCTCCTGCGTGGGTAACTTCGCGGTTACTGCTGCCTGCCGCCGCCGTCGTCGTCGCAAACGGCCATTTTCTCTGGTGGCCGTGATGGGGGAGCGAGGCCGGGCCGAGAAGGTGCGCTCTTCGGCACTAAATAAATGAAATTAACTGTAAGTTGAACTTGCGTACGAAGACAAACCCGGGTGCATTGGCTGGTGTGTGCTTCCCCACTGTGTTTCCAGCCGGCCCTGTTTGTTGGACACGCTGGCGTAGCCTTGGCTTGGCTTTCTCCACACCCATAGGCTTCTTGGGCCCGACACTGTCCCGGGCTGGAACCAACCGAGGGGCAGAGCCTGTGCTTTGGTACCTCATTGCACGTTGCGCTTGGCTGCCTCTATATCTGTTGCTGGTGACTTCGTTGCTGTAAGAAACAGTTTTTCAGGTACTCGAATGGTATCTGATCAGACTTCAACAGCAAAAGCAAGACCAGAGTATTGTGGAAATAATGAGGAAATGCAAATAAGAAGAGAAAATACGGCTTTAAGAGATTAGCCAAAGTGTGCAGCCATAAAAGCTGAACGTTGTTGGGGAGAGAGAAACCCCATGAAGAAGAAGAGTAATGGTGAAGACCTTGCACGGATGCACCTGAGTGTGGGGAGGTGACTGAGTGTCTGCGCACAGCTGCGCAGGACTTCAGCGACTGCTTGAAAGGCAGTGGAGAGGAGGGGGAGCTGGAAAGACGTTTGCTTAGAAAGTGAGGTAGCTCTTGATGGAAAGGGAACAGAGGACATTGCTGCTAAAGGAGATGTTTGGGAGCGGCTTCACCGATACTAAACAGCTGTGGAGGGCTTCTGATAGTCTTTTGGGAGAGCACTGTGGAACTGCACCCCTTGGGGCTTTACGCGCTAGTCTGCACCATGGTTAAAGGAGAGGAACCTGGGGCAGCAGGTGATTAAACAGGTGATAGCAAAAACCATGGGTGCTGTGGCTAACTACAAGCAAACAGTAAGTTATAGTTTTGCAGGAGCGGGTGGTCAAAATCAGTGAACTTCACTTTCACACTGACTGAAATGCATAATAGTTAATCTTCTTCCCGAGTTTCCGAACTTGATGCGCTTGTCACATTCCAGGCTCCACACAGTAAAGAGAAAAAATGTGGTTTCAGGCTATCTGAAAAGTCAAGACAGAGACAATAAATGTCCCTTTTGTTTCTTAGCTGCATGAAGATTATTCTGTTCACTGTTAAGTACTTCTGTGGCCCTTGCATTGTGCTAGAGAGGAGTCTTGGGCTCTTAGGAGATGGCTGCTACTACCAGCCTCAAAGAATGTGTCTGGTATGCATCCCAGTCCCAAATTGCCCCCAGAAGAGTGGGCCACATTAGTTGTCTTGGAGGGCTGCAGATTAAGTTACACCCCCACTCTCAACATCAGATTCTGACTTTCAGTATTTGACATACATGTGTATGACTGACTGGGAGTCTAAGAAATTGATTTTGTGAAACACTGGATGAATTGTTTCCAGCTTGAAATGCAGTGAAGTTAATAACATACTAACCAGCAGTTCTTCTGGCAGTGAATTCAGAGTTACTGGTCTGAATTATCAGGGGGCTGGGTCTCTCATAATAATGAGCCTATCCCTATTGTTCAGCAGTTTCATTGTTCCAACACAAGGCAACTGCTGCTAATTGCTTAAGGCTGCTATACTTCCGACAGCAAAAAAGAGGGGGAGGTGAAGGGAGAAGTCTTTTGCAATGGCAGTTTATGGCTAGGAAGAAAGGGGAGAAGAAAAACATCTTAAGTCTACCTCTGAACTTAAAGTCCTGACAGAAGCTATTGAGGCAGTGCCCTGGGGAAATTCCTGCTCTGGAAGTGTCAAATTTTGTCTTCCTTCCCATATTGTCCAGTGTTCCTAAACTGCTCTTACGCTGGACCTTCCTCACCAACCCACTTGTTTCCCCCACCCTGCTTTGAATTCCCAGCTCAATTCACCTGGGTCAGTGCTGGCATGCTGGTTATCTGCAGTTGTTCTCTGGTCACTCCAGAGCAGAAAAGTGGGACTTGGTATGGTTATCAGGAATTTTGTTTTTCCTAAATATCACAGAGGTAGCCAGTGCGAGTTATCTTTGGTCCTCTTTGCTCTGTTAGCTCTTCCTATGGCTTTTTCATTCTTACTTTGTCAAGTATATGACAGATAGTAGGAGCTGGAAGTGGAAGTGAGGGAATGATGTCCACCCTCTTTCTGCACTCTTGGGTCTCACCCTGGCTCCTTTCAACCTGGTACTCTATCAACTAGGAAGTGGGGAGAATGGCAGTAGGAAGTGACGCATAACTGTGAGGGCATGTTGGTGGTTGCTGCCGTTCTACTTGTATTGCTCTGTTGGAGATATGCACATGAAGGGGATGGTGGGAAGAGAAATGTGGGAACTGGTGGGAGTAGGTCCTGAGAGTCATTCACTTCCCCCCTGCACCGTCCAACCATACACACAGAAGGGGAATGACAGCCAAGGAGATTAGGGACGTAAGGGAGTGTTTGAAACCATTCTCACATGTTCTGGGTGGTGAAAGCTTAGCTTATATTATTGTGGTTTTAGTGTGCCTAGTTGTAACTTGTTGGCTCTGTGGCTACTCTCAAAAAATAAACAAAAAAATAAATAAAGCATTGGGAAAGCAATCCTGTACTGGCAAGGAGAATAGCAGGCTAATACTAGGTAGTCTTTTTTAGTTTTTGGTGTCTTGAAACCTGATGCGCAACCAAGATGATGCTGGCACCAAGCACAGAAAATGTCCAAAGTCAGTTGGAAGCTTAGTATTAAGCCCAAAAATCGTATCTTAACTCTTAGTGGGAAGCAGAAAGATGTTGCAAGAGTACTATGCAAGTGCCAAGAAGGACTTGAATATCAAGTTCTGTAGTTTACCTGTTATGCAGAGGAGTAATTGTTCACAAGGCAAGTGGAACACAGTGTTATCTCAGGCCATGCACTACTGCATCCTGGAAACGTGCTTAATCCTAGTTCTATAGTGCATTAGCTCTGGTTTAACTTCACCAGCAGAAATTTGTCTTAGATCTGCATGGGAAACATCTGGAGATCGCAACCTTTGACACAAGCTGTGTAGGAGTAAGGGTACCCAGTGGTTGGAGTACTGGTGCATTCTAGTTATCTCAGACTGTACCGTGGCACGCTGAACAACTGTAGTGACTAGGTGGCATAAAGTGGAAATGCTGTGGTGTTTTCCTGGCATAGCATGGGGACCAAATTTGACCTCAACTGTCTGGAGTTAATGACTATTGTAACTGTGTAAGGGCGGCCAGAGTCCTCTTTTTAAAGCATATTCAGCCAAAGGTGGACCTTTGGAACAACAAGCTAACTTATCACAGAGATGGGTGTAGGCACAACAGTATGTCTCCTGCTTATGCTTCTTTTCAGTGCCTGTTCCCCAGGTGGGCTTGGCAGCACTGGGCTAAGCACCTAAGTTTCCAACACATGACAGAACTAAGTGTCTTAAGATGGAATTGACAACAGATAGGCCCAGAGTTCTGTGACGACTAAAGAAAACTTGTATTAGAAACTTGTTAAGAGCTGCTCAGCCAGACTGCTGGGACCAATAACAGAACAGTCACTGTTTAAATGGGAATGTTTGCCTTGCAGAGAGCCAGCTACCCATATGCCGTGTTGCAATATTGCTGTTGCAGAGCTAGATTTTGTATCCTGTGTGGTTAAATCCCACATACCTCTGATTCAAGATTTCAGACATTCAGGTTGGGGATTTGCAGCCCAGAACTTTCTGCTGGGCTGGTTGCCCATACTGCAGAAGGAAATAGATGGGTGGCTCATGTGTTTCTCTCCCCTGCCTCAATATGCAGCTGAACTGATGTCCACCTTTTACTTAAAAAACTTAGTCCAAACAGCACACGATTTACTCCAAATTGTGTCAGTTTAAATCTCATTTCTTTTAGAAACACAAGCACTGTATTAAATAGGACGGCATGGAATCTGTGTTCTTCACTTCTTGTCCCACTTTTTGCTCACACTGAATTGACTAATTGCTGTTTCTCACAGCATATTTGGATTAGAAACATGGCAGACACGATGGGCAGACTTGTTCCCAAAGTCATTCTGATGGAGTTAAGGCAGGTTGACCACAATGAAGTCGGGATCACATCAGGAAGAAAGTAATTCAGTCAAAATAAATAATGCAGTATATTGTGAAATACTATCAGCTCTTCACATGCAAATTGTCCAAACTGACTAGATTCAAATGTGTGTGCAGAGTGATATGTCATAAAGGTATGTGCCTGCAATAGACCGATTTTTTCTAGGCTGAAAAGTAAGTTTCATATGCTATTTTTAAAAAGTGGTCTAGTGGGCTAATCTGACATGAATTTTGGGTAGCACACATAACATGTACCATATGCAAGGTAGAGGTCATGACCTGCAAGATGAGAAAGAAAAACACAATTGGCATAAATTCTAGCCATTGCTAAGGTGGCCAACAGAAGCTCATAAGGTTTGGCTCCGAACATTCACATTCTACACCTCCTTTAAGTACTACCATGCAGGCCTTCTCACTTGAGAATTAAACTAGAAGAGAAGCAAAGGGATATTAACCCCTAGTCAATTCAGGTTATTTACCTGAAGATTTGGACTTCAGTCTAAAACAAAATGTCTAAGAAGCTTTCTTGTCAGCACTGTTTTCCATACTTACTATTTTGTGGTGGAAGTTTTAAAGGAGGACTTCATCTTCTGATGCTTTGACTAGGTAAAAGGCTGTCACCTAATGCAGCCCTAATAGCCCTTTAACCTCTGTGTGGTTACATAAAGGTCACACTGGTTTGTACAAACCCCTCCTCTTTTGCACTACTGTTATGCACTGGCTGTCTTACATAAAAGTGGGGTCTTTAATGAGTGCTTCTACAACAAAGAGTGGAACCATCATTTGCAGGTTATTCTGATGCACAGAGCCTTAGACATAGCAGTACTGAGAAGCATGAAAGTGTGATGCATGCGGCCTTTACTTCCCTTACTTGCAACTAGATGCCTCAAAAAAGGATCAATTAAAAAAAGTAAATGAGCATCAAGCTGCCCATTTAAAGTTGTGAGGGTACCGGTATGCTTTGAGTCCTAGATGGAGGTGAGAACTTGGTTGTTCTAGTCAGGTATTGGAATCTTTTGAAGTAAGATGATTCAGTCAATTTTTTGAAAATGGAGCAGCTTGTACTGTAGATTTAATTTGCCAGCAAAGAACAGACAGATGAATAGGCAATTACACAGTCACAATATTGTAGGTAGGTGGCTACTTCCTACTTCAGTTTCAAAAGAGATCTTAATGCAGAGCGTGTGAAAGATTCTGTCCATGTCAGAGATAAGCTCTTTCCTGCACTGGACTGTGACTGTAAATGTTCCCCAAAATTTCAGGTTTAGGGTGTGGTCCAAATGGAGTGAACCTTATGGGAACAGTGTGTACTGGATTTAAAGCTACTTTTTTAAGATTAAAATGGCAATTTTGTCCTCTTTATACAAAGAAATGCAATAGATACCTATCTTCCAGCACCAGTCTTAATGAATTGGCTTTGGATCAAGTACCACAAACCCAGTTCCTAGTCTTAAATTTGAATGCATGTTAAATCCATTCAAGTAGCAGATCATATATTAAGATTAACAACAGATTTATCCTCCTCATTTTTCCACAGTTAATTGCCAACAAATCTTTCTGATGAAAAGTAGAAAAGAACTATTGAACTTTTTCAGGCCTGCAATATTGTAGAACTCGGATCAAAACTAGGATGAAGTTGTGCTCTGTGCAGTCGCTGTTTTTGTTAGGAAGAATGGAATGATGGCAGATGATAGTTGCAGATTTTGGTGAAAGCAAGAGCATCTCTTGATCATACCTTCATTGTGGTGCACATGGCTCAATTTCTGGTAGCTTCTTACATCCATGTAGCACTGTGGGGCATTAAAGTATTTTAGTATCCCATGTGGGCTTAACATCCTCAGGCTAAATGTTAATTTCAAGTTTTAAGCAAGCTGTAAATCTTCATAAACCATTTCCAGGAGCTTTGAGAGCAGGTTGAGCTGTCTATGAGAACATAATCTTTGTCTTCTCCTTAATGACTGGGTTTCTTCGCTAAGGTCTGCAGAATATTTGGTGCTCTCAGTAACTCCATTGTGCTGACTGTAGCAAGCATTGATTACTGATGCATTCATTGGCTCTGTGACACCTTCTACAGATGGTGGTGGTGCTTTTTCTGTTTGATTTTCTTCAGTTCAGCTCCTTTGCTGTTCGGTGGTTCTGAATTGTAATGGTAACAGTGTAGTCTGCAGCATGCGATTGTAAAACTCTTACTAGCATACTTGAGTTTAGAAACAAGAGACTTCAGATGGGTGTTATCAGAGTAGAGAGAAGTTTGAAAAGTTATGGTAACTTAAGCATTTTCATGCGTGGTTGTCACCATGGCATTTGCTGCCTTAAAGATATTTTTGTAAAATTGCATGTCAAAGAAGCAACTAAATTTCAGCCAGAAAAACACAAAGTAGTCCTTTGCCAACTCATCGTTCTTGCCAATCTACTGAAGCACAGAAAGGCACTGTATTGGTTACAGATCCACGTAACACATACCAGAACTCAAGCTGAAATTCTTTGTGGTTATAGGTAAAATGTGTGTGCATGTGTTGGCAGAGCTAGTCAAGTCTGACAGGCAACACCTTGCATACGTTTGCTACCCAGAGAGTTGCAACATAACTGCTATGAATTCAGAACAGATGTGGCTGAAAACAGTGATAGAGCAATGCTCTTTCAAGGTCTGAAATTCTTACCTGGCTTTTAAACCGTATGATTTTACCTGAGTAAGGCCTGAGTAAAAACATAGTTCCCTGTTCAACTGCTGTTTCATAGCCAATTAGTGGAATACAAACTGTGTTCTCCATTATTAAGCATCCATAGTCACCCCAGATGTTTCACAAAAGTAAGTAATTGTAAACAGTTGACATCTAAAGGATAAAATAAACTGAATAAAATGATACTGCCAGGAAATAAAGTGACTGAGAACCCCTCCACACACTTTTCCCACACAAAGTAATTGTTGAAATGTTTCTTTCAGAGGGACCTGAACAGTAGGGTTGAACAGGGAATTCAGACAACAATGCAATGGGTGAGTGTTGGTGGCTTTATAAGACAGATTCTGATCTTTCTGGCACCTCTGAAAATCTAAGTGAAAGTCTGCTGGAATCAAAGAGTAACTTGTTTTCTGAAGCTTTTCAGAATTTCCCAGTGTACTCTTCAGCATTGTGGAACACTGTTTTTGTAGCTTTGCTTCTGTAAAATGTTTGCACTGGAAGATAAGTCTGCTGCACGCAATTGTTTATGTCAGCTGCTGAAGCTAGTGCACAGTTTCAAGTGAAAAAGCTGGCACAACTTAGCTTGTGCTCTGTCTGAATATTCTCCTAATTATTCCTGATTATCCTAATAGTTTTTTTCCTTTCTCTTGCAGGAAATGGCTGCAATTTTGTGGCTATAATGGTAGGCTATTTTAAATATAAATTTAATTTATACCATTGTTTCACTTTAGAATTCATATTAAAAATAGGGCAGCCGATTACTTAGAACAGTCTTCTGAGAAATGCTGTGGACTGGAGCTTGCCTAGCTTGTGCCTTTTTGGTTTGGAAAACAAGCAAGCAAGTTTTCAGTTGCTATTTCTTCTTTGTGACTTTTATTTCTGTACTCCTGGGTTATATTCTGACTGATTATTTAAAAAGATTACAGTAGTCTTAATTAGCAGGTAAGATGATAAAGCAAGCAGCTTAAAAACAGTTGGTCTTTGCTTAAACATAGTAACAAAATGGAACAACTCTCCAAAGATTCTGATTAATTTTTCCAGGAGACAGGAAATGACAAACATGTTCACTATCTGGGCAGTTATCAAATAGAGAAGAATGTGAGATGAGAGCTTCCTTTCACTGACTAGTATCAATAAGAGAGACCACTGATTTGCAAATGCAAATACTTGATTCTTTGGGGGAGGGGAAGAAATCTGGAGAAAAGTCTCATGCATGCTTCATTCTTGAAAAAGATACTTTTTGCTAAATTTCTGTGCAAAGGAGCAGATCAGCTCTGTCAGGTCTGATGGTTGCTATCAAAACCAGAAAGTAAAGTAATCCGATCACTTTCTATCCTGGTAAGTTTGCTGTTTTTAATTTATAACACATTCATATTTCGTCAAAAAGAGAAAACCATTGAGAACATTTAGAGGTACTTCTAAGCAAATCTTAGTTCCTTCTGTACCTGGGAGGTAAAAGGTCTTGCTCTGATTCTTTGGATCATGTCTGTATTTACATAGAAAGAAAAGGAAACCATTAGGTAGATTCTGTGGTGCGTTTCCCTCAGTAGTTCCTTGAATTCCTGTGTTCACTTTTGTGATGCTGTAACATTATCTGTATTTCCTTCTGCTCCAAGCACAGCTGGTGAAACAAGAATCATACATTGTTAAATTGCCCAACAGTCTTATCGTGAAATGGGTGGCTTGTGCAACAGGAGTTTTTACAGTCAATTCGTATTTCAAGGCTTTTTGTGTATGGATCTCATCAGGAAGTGAGCGAGACAATAAGAATTTAGAGTTGTGGTACCAGCATTCCCAGACGCATTTCTTTATTCCATATGGAGAAACGAATGTGTAAAAACCATTTGCAAAATTACAGTACATTTTCCAAGTGATTTTTCTGTTAAATATTTTAACCAAAATTGGACATGTGTGGCTAGCTGCAGAAACGAGGTCTTTTTTTCCCTCTTAACCACACTTGTATCGCCTCATAGAGAAACTTGGGCAAAACTTTTGTACCAGATTGTTGTCCCTAAGACTGCAAAAGTACATTGCAGGGTTTGAAAGAACATCATTATTAGCTAGATCTTGAGATCCTGCCACCAAAGCAATTCTTGGTGAGTGTTGTAAATTTCTATAACTTCACTGAAGTAGCTCTGACGGCTTACAGTGGCTGTCTGCTGTAACTGACTCAAGAGGATTACTCCTGCTCCCACTACCTTAGAAAAACTGTAGTGTTCTAGTATGCAAAGCTGTGACCTTAGGCTTACTTACTTAAAGTAGTACACATTCAGAAATGAATTCTGCTACCCTCAGAAATGCAGGGTCAAGTACAAGACATCAAATAAAAAATTTTCCAATTGTTTTACTTGCTTTCTGATTTAGATTTCTAACCTGCCAAAACCAGGATCTGAGAATGGATATTGAGGTGCCCAATTACCAGAAACAAGTTCTGTGTTAGAGAGGAAATGTATTTAAATCCCAGCCAAGAAATCCCAATGGAGTGTCTTTTATGGATTGACTCATGATTTTTGTGGTTAATTGGCAAAGTTAGCTAAGAATAATCATCCTAATTTTCTTTGTTTGAAAGCAAAAAGTAAAAACTGCATTGAGAGTCACAGAATTTTGGTATTTTGTCTTGATCCTTCAGTCTTGCATTTATGAAAACATAGAAGCAACATATTTTGCATATTCTCAGACCTTTGTGGAAATAAGTGCAGTCAAAAAATTATGCTATTCAGTGGATGAAAACTGTTTATGTAATTTTGTAACTGCTAGGCTTTTTACAAATGCAAAGTAATGGGCACAAGGGGACATCTGCTGCCAGCGAGAGGCAATGCACTGAAGCCACTTGACGCTAGAGTTCATGCAATAGTATTGTAGGAAAGTAAAAATAACAGAGTTGTTATGCTTACCTTACACTTTTATGCCAGACTCTGGGAAATACCTGAGGATTTGTGTGTGTGTGTTAGGAAAGGGCAGCAAGAAGGCAAGATGGGGTAGCTGGAAAACCAGGTCATATTTCTTGATTCATTCACCTCAGAGCTGTAAGAAGGGTTCGCTCACCCAGATGTTTCAGCAACTGTTTGAAGTGATGGTTATGTTTTTTGGTATAGCTTTTGCAGTCCCTAAAAATCCTGAAAGCCCTTTTATTCAGCCAAGCAAGGTGCTGGGCTAACCCTAGAAGGCTCCTACATGGAACAATAGGACCAGGAAGTTATCAGTTTGGGTCTGACATGGCAGTGGTCCCATTGCAACTAAATCATTTTGAAAGTATATATGTGACTTGCACAGGATTAGTTACTAGTCTTGAGCCAGTCTCTACCAAATATATCAATGGGTAAAAGGCAACAGTGATACTGACAAACTTGTCTTAAATCTATTCAGTGTGGAAAGGGTGTTGTCAGGCAATTGTCAGAGGGATTTTAGATCAGGGCACACTGGTATTTCACTGGAAAAACAATGTACTATGTACTCCTGGCACCTTGTCTATTTGTAGTCATATAACTTCCAGATGACACAGTTATGTTAGTTTTCCGTTTGGAAAATCTGTACTGTGGTGTGTATCATTAGACAGCTGCTGAAACTTCTTTCAGACATAGAGTTCTCTTTTTTTTATGGTGTTTACTCTTTGAGGGAAGGACAAGAAAGTGCATTTCCTATCAGTAATAGTATTCCTATTAATAAGGGTATTTAACCTAAAAGTCAAGAGACAAACAAGTGACTGTAAAGACAAAACTAAGATGTCAACAAGAATTGTGTTGCTCACCTCTGCCATAGGGATTTTTCAAATATCTTTTGACTTCCCAGTGTAACACATCATCAGTGTATTCCCTATCACAATTGTAACAGCATTTCATGTGCTTTACCGACGAAAATATTGTGGCAGTCAGGAACTGTTTAAGCTTAGCTAGCTAAAGCAATTTCAGAGAAGCCTAAGCAAAATGATCACAGGGATCAGAAAAAATGAGAAAATTATACCAGTGCTCTGAAATATATAGGCTGGCTCTTTTTTAAAAAAACAAAACAAATAAAACAAACAAAAAAAACCAAAACCAAAACACAAAACAGTGTAGGAGAAGGTTCAGGACACCACATACCCTGCCTTTGCTAGATGTTGATCTTGTTAGATGGCAGCTGTGTTTAAGTGTATTTCCTGTGTAAGATGAGTCATTAATGACAGAAAGAAGTAGCATACACCACAGAATTAGGCTACCATGAACACTATTCATAGATCTTAACCTTAATGCTGCTCAGAAATTGAATACATCACTGCTTGGTGCCTTGTACCAAGTACCTATATTACTGAGGTAATTGTGTGTCTCTGGATTTCCACATGAAACTCAGGGTATTGGGGTTTCATCTCTGACACTCCTATGGGTGGGTGTAAGGGCATCTCCCACCCGCAAGGTAATATTGGAGTTGCACTCAGGAGGTTCTTGAGGTGTGCTCTGCCACCCATAAAGGGAACATTGCTGACTTGGCGATGTTTGTCAGGCTGAGTCTGAATGAATTTCCCTTTTTTGGGGCCAATGCTCTGATAAGTTTATTTTCCACATGTGCTACCAAAAACCCACAACAACAAAAGCAAATCCTCTTGAAAACAGAACTCTTTACGGCACGTTTCCTCCCTGGGGGAAGGATAAGAGTACAAACAACATACAGCAGATGTTACCCATGCTGTTTTAAGCCCTAGCAGGAGCTCAGACACTGTGGGGATAGGTGCTGAGTGAGAACACACAAGCAATAGAAAGGTGGTCTTCTCCAGGTGATTTCTGAGGGCGGTTGCAAGGTGCTGAAATGGCAAGATGCACTGATGTTGCAGAAACCTTTTATGCTGGGGTTGTGGGGAAATACACTGTTGAAAGGGGAGCTTAACATGTAAATAATAATTAATTCATTACCTGTTTTTTATTATTCAAGTCATAGCAGTTGGCTCACAAACACAGGCTGTTTAGAACATTTAAATTTAACATAAACTAAAGGTTTTTCTTGGTTTTCATTGCTGGTTTGGGTTTTTTTTGAGGGGGATGGTTTGCTGGGGTTTTTTTCAGGAGCAGGAGAGTTGGGATATTTTTCCTTTTAGCACAATTGATCCACATTCTAGTCAAGGAATTAGTAACAATCTTATTTGGGTGAGGAAAAAGGGGAGGGGGGGAAGGAATTGCAGTTGCCAAATTTCACTTTTGGTAATGAGTGGGGACCAGAATGAAAACCAAGCTATTATTATCTAATTCCAGGCCCAGTTTTTAGGGTTAGACAGTTAAGACAGTTTTCCATTCTTATGAAACATGCTTTATATTTTCTTGTATACATGAATGTCCTAAAGCAATGAATGCCCCAAAACCATCATCTTTTATCCTTGATCAAACTGCCAATTATATTACACTGTCAAGAGCAATTTTTTGATAATAGTTTAAAAATTAAAAAGAACTAATTGAGGGAAGAGGATCAAGCCAGAAAGGATTAAATGCTGATACCATTTCACTGGAAAAATATCATTCCTGTATCTGACATACTACCCTACATTCCTCCTGTGGCTAGTAATTCATTCCTGACTGTCCTGCTGTGAGGTGTGTTATCTTAACCACGAGGCCTTCCCTCCCTTCTCCAGTATTCGGTGTTTCTGCTTTTCGATGATCACCCCTCACCCTTGCAGGTTTAATACAAATGTCTTATGACAGCTTGCTCCCCAGATAAAAGCTTAGTTTGTATAGACATATCTTCCAGCACACTGATTACTTTTCTCTTTGACCTCCTGCAAAACATTAGCCAAGGGTGTTTTGAGCAATTTCTGCATTTAGTCATGCTGTGAGCAACACTGCTTTGCTTCTATTTTCTCAAGTCTTTTAGAAGTGATGCAAGTTAATGTCTGACCCAATGTTTCCTAAAAGCATCAGGTTATATCAGTACTGATCTAATAATTATTGGAAACTACAGCTGTGAAGCAGTGGCTTAAAAATGTATTAACTTTGGACTGGTTTAGCTAGGGACAGTCTTTTATGGTTATACAAATCTTTTATGGTTATGCAAGTGCTTTTAAACAACATCGTGCAAAAGGAACAATGTAAAGTAGTAATATCCCATTATCAGAGGATGTAAGTAGAAGTGGCAATCCTTGCTTAAAAAAAAGTGATGTTGTATAATTTGGAACTGAGCTAGATAGTTGCCTTACGAGGGCAGAGTATATTTCCTTGTACGCTTACCATGCATATGTACACAGATCAGCCAGGCAACAGCAGGTGCATCTGTTCCTTACCACCTTAACTATCCTGGGTAGTCCAATTGGAAAATTCAGGTAAGTTATTTGAACTGTTTGTTTTGTAGTACTGACTCCATAGGAAATAATCCTTTTCTTAAAAACATTTGGGTCTCACATTTTCTTGTGTCTTCGAATTTAACATCAGTTCTGATGTATATATTTCTGGATTTAAGTTGAACTAAGTTGAATTGGTATCCCTTGACATTGTAGCATAATCTTGAGCCAAGCTAGGTTTGAATTTAGTAGTGCAAATATTTTTTTGATGCTGTAGAATAATACTGTGGGTAGAAATACCAACCGAAGCTTGTACAGTGCCCATCTAAGGTATGTCTGGGACAGAACAACAAGGTGTCCTGTTCTTACAGAATTGAATACCTTGCTTCCCCAGGCACTAGTTTCCCAAAACTACTTTTTTTCTGTACACAAAACAAAATACGTATGTCTGCTTCGCACAGAACTTTGACGGACTTTGCACAGCAACCTGGCATAACAGGAATCTGCAAGTACTGCAAAATGCAAGGAGCTTTGTACAAACACAAAACAACCTTGTTGCCCCCTCTAAATCCCCCAGTAGATCATCCTTTGCACTGTGCCAGCATAGGGTATTTTTGCTAGTTAGGCAGCTGCTGCACTGTGATGGCTTCTGTTATGCAGACCAGTCTGTCTGTCTCCCACACTCTGTTAACTACATTCAGCTGTTGTCACATTGGTTTCTTAGATTGCTAGCTGTTTGGGGCAAGGATCAGCTGGTTTTTAGATACGACTGTTGCCTAGTTACAGTATTAGAAGAGCCAAGCACAACGATGAACTATTGTGCGGTACTGCAGCGCAAAAACATAGCAGGGGGAAAGTGCTAAAGGATTAGCTATTTGTAGGTGTTCTTGACTGGCAGGTGCATGGGTTATGCAGCTGTGTGCATAATCTAAACACAATTATGATTTCAGGAGCTAATAACAAGGCTTACAAGTCTCCAAAGTGAAATGAGTAGACTGTAAATTCAATTGTGCAATATTTATTCCCAGTGTTTCCTGAAGTCTCTCTTGAAAACTTATGCAAGGAAAGATGTAACTGGGAAATGATTAAAATGATCTAGTGACATTGCTATCTCCTATTTCTATGGTTACTTCCTAGCTTAAAGGGAAAGAAATGTTACTGACGAGTAATAACGTGCATGTGCATTGGGAGTTGATATTCCAGTCTTACAAGATTTCAAGCTTGCTGATTCAAACCTGATAAAACCCTGCACAGTTCACACCAGCAGTAAATTAGCTCTTTTTTGTTAAACTTCTTCTTACAATTACCCAGCCTACCTCAAATATATTTTAAGTCTATATTACAAAAGGTTGATCTGGTACTGCCAGAGAAATGAACTAGAATTATCAGATCTAATCAGATCAGAGTTACATACTTAGTTTCAGTCCCTCAAAATTTTATTTCATTAATTATTTTTTTTCTTATTACCCATTCTTGCAAAACAACAATGAATTGACTTCATTACATAGGATTAACTAAGGATTTTTCTGTAATATTAGTCTGGTAATTTTTTGCCACTAGAGAGCAGATTTGCACTATAAAATGTAGTGTATCCTCACCAGAGATGTGAAAGGGCTGGGAATAGCATCCTGTAAATAAAACTTTCAAATACAGTCACCTGGTAATATGCATATATGACTGTCTTTCTCAAATAGACTTTAGACTCTTCCCTGATTTTTATAAATTGCTTCCTTCAGAAACTGTAATGGTTAAAAATTATGTGTGTTTGAGGACTTCAGTGGAACTCTACAATTCTCTTGACGTTAACCAGAAGTTCAGGAAAGAACAGACCATTCATTCATACTGTTTTAAGTATACTACCCTGGTAAATGTTGTATGAACTGATGGAAATTGATCAGCTCAAATTAGTTTATGTCTAATTTATATATTTATTTCACTCCCTTAAATCAACCTTCCTTTACTTGGACATTTCATTAAGCTGTATTTAGAAGCAACCTGGAAACACCTCTTGGCTATTGAGGTATTGTGAAGTGGGGGGGCTTTCATAGTATGTTTTCAAGCTTTCTGACTATCTAAAAGGAACAAAGACTTTGCAAACCCAGAAGAGGGAAGCTCAGAAACCCTGTTTGTTGTCCACATACACCAAAAAATGGTAATATTTGGGGTTTAATCCTGAGTCTGTTAAAATCAGTAGTTGTGCTAATTCTTTGATAAAATAGCTGTAAACCCAGATTTTACTGTGGGGCAAATATCCTTACACCTATTGCATCTCTTAATTGAGGACTGTTAATAGATACAAAAAGTGGCATTAGAAACTTCAAGGTATTTGTCTTGCTTCACTAGCACAGCATGGGGAAAAAAGTGCTGCTGAACAAGGTCACAAACTGACCTGGTCAATGTAACAACGAAGTTTCATGGGCCAACAGTGATGTATCCCTTTCATTATTCTATACATGTAGAACATATTATTCATGTGCAGTTTGTTAACTGGGTTAGAAGCACAACTTGTAATATCCTGTGGTCACGAACTGCAGGATGCTTGAAGAACAGTGAAGTTTTCTTCTCTTCAAGTTTCTTCATTGTGTTCTGTCAACTCAAACACACATACTTCTGATAAAAGGCAGTATTATAGCTCTGAAGATTTGAAAAAGATCTATATGACAGGCAGAGAATGTTTTAAATCTCCCGTGATCTCAGCATTACGTTATAGATTCTAAGAAGTACACAGAAGGTCTAGCCCATATTTCAGTTGTGTAGCTGTTTGTGAGGTGTGGCTTGAATAGTAAGATCCACAAAAATTTCAAGTTAAATTTTATCATCTGTGAGTTATGTGACAGATCCCCTCTGTGAGGGGATTGAGAGAAACATGTATTTCACTTAATCTTGTCAAACTGAAAAACCAGATGAACATATTCTTGTACCTGTATGCTTGTTCCGTGTTTTGGCTGAAGCCACCATAGGAAACCAAATTAAACTGAGATACGTACAACATGACTAGGAAAAAGAATTCAAATGCATGTCCTCGGAAAAATTCAGCCATAAAAGCTTATGTAACTTAGATATTCTAACATGTTGCTGCGCTGCATCCATATTCCCAGCCATACTCGCACTATTCTTGCCTTTGGGGTATCTGCTTGCTACTGGAGAACAAGATGATTGGGAATAAAAGGCATATCTCTGTACTGCCCAGGAAGATACAGCTTGTTGGCTGCTGTACAATAAATAGCAATTATATCAATGCTGTTTAAAAATCATGGTTTACATGATATCCTAATAGCTTTTTAAGCAGGGTTGAAGGTTACCATGGGTAACAGAGCAGACTGGTAAGATCCAGTTCTCTTTAGCAGTTCAGAAAGGAAGCAAGAAAAAATCATTGGTTATGGCTCAGTCTTGTCGTATGAGGTGGGATCAGGTGACATCTCATTTACTTTCTTCCTAAACCATCAAACAATATGTCCACTTTGTCATTCCATATGGTCTGTTTTCCTAGCTGTCCTTTGTAATACACCTTAGAGGCTTAAATAGACTAGCTGATGTCACTGTCCTTATCTAGCGATTTCTCCACCTGTGATAGGGATCTGATTATTCTATAACCAGCACTGGCCTGTCACAACAGTGAGCCTTGGTGATGTCAACTGTGGTTCACTGAGAGGAGGACTGGCATCCTCGACAGCTGCTGGCAGAATTTGTGGAGCAGTTCAACTGGTAGCTGCTCTTATTCCTTTAAGGCAACTATATAATTAGAAATGTTAAGGAAGGAGACAAGCTTCAGCAAAATCTATGCCCATTATGCCTAACCACCATATTAGGACTCTCAACTGAAAGTAGATGGTATGGTTTAAATATTATCACTTCGGTCACTTGCCATGCATACAGCCTTTACTACAAGGATGGCAGAAGGGACTGGTAGTTTGCATTAAACTTGTGCCAAAGCTGATCAGGCTGGTCCTAAGTGTAGCCAACTCATCAGAAAGCAACTGTTGCCCTGAAATACTTCTAACAGTAGAAAGTCTGTTTGATGTAAGTCAAAATGGTTCTTTAACAAATTAACGTTTGTTTTTGCACCAATAAAATCAGATCTATGGTCCTGCGAAGGCAGCATATTACTGGGCTTAATTACAGTTACAGTATGGGCAACCACTATTTCTTCCCCACTTGAACATTAATCACAAGAAAGTGGGACCAAGAGGGACAGTGTTCTCTGATTAGAGGGTTTATAATTGTAATTCTATTTATGGCCATCAACATGGTGGGAAGTTCTGATTTCTCGTATTACAACAGAAAAACGGAAGCAAAACACAACTTCCTCCCGCCCTACGCTATCCAGCTGAGTTTTCCAATGTTTGCTACTTTGCAGAAGCTAATATGCTAAGCCTTATGATTTACTTCTGGTGACATAATACAGCAAATTTTTTAAGACTGCTAGAAGTCAGAATACATCTTCTACCATTTGATAGAGCAATGTCAGCCTATATTAACTGACTATTCAGATCTTCACATATACAACTTGGACAAAGGTAGGTTGTTATGCAGAGTGATGCTAAGTACTGAGGTGCAGTGGTTCATGGAAAGTGAACCACCATGTGCAGTAAGTTTTGAAGCAAGCTGGAGTTCTTGCTGCTCTTCCTTCTACTCCGTTTGCCACTTCTGTCTGTCCTCCTTAGCGCAGTTTTCATCTCAAGGTGAGCTTAGAATGGAAATGCTGAGCTTAGACACCCACAGATTTTTGAAAAATAGATCTGTAACTAGTCAGAACCTTCTGCTCATTGCAGGAAAGTGTGATTTCTTTCTGTTGTGTCAACTCTTGCTATTCCAGAATGATCTCTGAGATTCAGGGAAAAAATAGTAGGGGCTATTTTAAACTTTTGAATGTTAATAAAGAGCTATCATCCAGTGACCTAGTTCCAGCTGAGAACGGTCTTGAAGGATTTCTGATTCTTTCTAATATCCCTGCTTTTGCTATGTGCAAGAAATTTCTAGGAATATGTCATAGCATTGACTTTGTGCTTCTGTCTTAGGATGTATGGTTACACAATGTGAAACAGTATGTTATGAGCCTCCTAATAACAGCAATTAAAAATGATAGTCTGTCTTTCTTCATGGAGTAGTGGTCTTCAAGAGTATCTTCAAACAGTAACTAATATTAAGATAATCAAACTAAGACATCTTCAGGTGTTCCTACTGTTAAAATGCCAAACTGCAAAGATACACTGGTAATGCAATATATTAATGAATAGTCTATTGGAATATGTTAACTAGGGAAAATGTGTTGGAGATGTTCAAATTTAATCAGAATAGATAAACTTTAGATTATATGATTTATACAGATTCTTTAGGTTGGTTGAAGGTTGTAATCTGTGTTTATTTCTTAAATCAGGAGGGACTCGAGTAGAAACTTAAGTAAGGATCCTAACCTTTTTTGCTGGCCCTCAACTGAAGGCCTTCAGTCCTCAAGCATAGTGAATATTGGTATGCATATTGATATAGTGTGATACTTTGTTGCAGTACTGATTACTTTTTTTTTAAATCTTATGTTGATGTTAGATAGAAGGTCTGTTGTGTATGTGATACTGCTTTAAATTGCTGTGCAGCAGTTAACACATTAGCCTGGAACTCAGGAGGCTGAGGTTTGATTATCAGCACAGCTGCGTACTTGTAAGTGTCTCAATCTCATTTCCCTCTCAGAGAAGTGCAGATAATTTTACTTTTCTGGTGAGATACATCATATGACTTTCAGGAGCTCACGTGCTAAAGAAGCAGGAAAGATACTTAACATCAACTACACAATTTAAATATCTGCACAGAAGAGCTAGCAGAGGAAATGTTATTATTCTCTCTTTACCTCATAGATGTAATGTACATTGAAATAAGGCTCCTATATTAAGTGTGAGAATAAAAATCCCCACAGATGATACATTTTCTGCAAACTTCCTTAGTATTCATAGCATACAAAAAGAAAATTGTAGTTTTGTTTATCTGACATACCAACATATTTTTACAGTGTTTTTCAAAGATTAACAGCAGGCTTTCTATGCAATATTTCTAAAATATTTCCATCCCAGGACAATTTCAAGTAAACTTAAATAAGTAGTCTTATCTGCCATTACCAGCAGTCATATTCCTAGCACACTTTCATTCACTTTACCATTTACTTGTTTATGTGAGCTTAAAATGATATATGTTCTTTGCTGAAAATAGAATCTAGGCTGTTGTTTTGTTCCGTACCTTGGACTTAAACAATTGCATAGTATCGAAGTTATTTGGTACTTTGTGTAGAGCTAATGAACTTCTCAGATGTCATGGTCTTTTTCCTTTGAAGCTAATGGAAGAGTTATTTTTAAACCAGCAATATATTTAAAAAGTGCTGTGAACTTCCTTTCAAACAATTCCAGTTTAATTTGTCCATATAACCTCTCTGTTCTTTTTATCACTTGTTAAACACACGATTTACAGTATTTACTGTTGTGTAATGGTGCTTTTGAAGAAATGCATTAGATTTTAGAAGAGTAGTAAAAGTTATTGCATGAAATAAAAAGCCGCCTGCCTACTGCCTCTTTGTTCTTCTTCTAGACACCTCTCTTACTTCCACATGTCGCAGGGACAATTCTGCTTTGTCTTGCCTAGGTCACTTGTTCCAGAAGAGACTTTGGAGGAAGGGCAAGTCCCTACACAGATAGTTCCAGAAAAGTCACTATAAACTTGTGCTCAGGCCTGTAAATAAAGGTTAAAAAAAACCCCGCCCTTATTGGTGTTGAAGTCCTTTACTAATGAAATGGCTTACACTTACGCAGTGTTAATGATTCATGATCACAATTCATTTACACAAACCTGGGAAAAAGGAGAGAAATCCTCATTCTCTTAGCATTGAATTCACTTGAACCAGAGATCTTAAAAGTTTCAGTTTTTTGGCGAATCCATGGCTATATGCTTTAGCCCCTTATTGCATTTAAAATAAGACTTAAACATAATTAGCACTAAAATCCAGAGCCACCTCCATCTGAATGCTGTGTAAGTAAAAAGGTGACCTTACTTGGATGCTTTCACAACTAAGCACTTAAAAACTAGAACATGCATTCAAGAAATGCACCACTCCCAATGGCTTAGGTGGAGTGTTGAAGTGAACTGGGAAGCCTGGCGTGGTATACTTGCTCCGAGATTATTTAATGTGTAGCATTGGGGGTTTATAGCAAACTGCAGGGTCAGCCCAGCTGAAAGCAGAGGTGGCTTCTACCTTGGTGATAGTGAGGTCCACCCTCCCCAGAACTTTATAACTGTCAAAAAAAAAAAAATATACCTAGTCTAATTTACCTCCTGTGCTAAGCACAGACAGCAAATGCATGAAGCCCAGCACAGCAACATACCCTGAAGTGTACACCAAACCAGCATGTACACTATAGTCGTCAGTGGGGAAGAGGATTCTGCCAACTCAAAAGCAGTGAAGCTGCTATAGGTTGCTGGTGCTGCTTGCCTGTAATAGAATGGGGTGTTGCTGAAAGCTGTCATCAAGAAGTAAGAGATTCAGGACCAGATCCACCTCTGTAGTTGCTGGAAGATCAAAATAACCAGGACTAGCTGAATGCAGAGCTTTCTTCTTCCACTTTGTCTGGTGCTGCCACTAATCAAGAGGAAAAATTGTTTTATTGCCAAAAGAAAGCACAAGAAGGATCATGAGTGTTGTCTAATACTGGTTGTGAGAAGCCCTGGATTATGGTTCCTGTTTCCAGGCTCTCGGTTTGGTTTATTGGGTTTTTTCTTTTGTTTTTAGAAATGTCTGGTCCAGAGTCAGGTTTTAGTGTTGAATTGGGCTATGAAGAACAGAATGAGCTTGAAGACATTCTAGAGCCTTGATCTATCAGAGAAACTAACAACTGATTAGAGTTTTGGTTGTCATCCTTCTTTTTAGTAGCTTGTCAGCTATTATAGAAAAAAACAATAGGATCAACCTTGCATCCTCTAGCCTATTCCTTTGAGAAACTATCAAAAATATGGATTTACTGCATTGTTAACCTGGAGGACCTCCTCCTTTCTTGGGTGCCAAATGTGTTTTGTTTGGCAGCCTTCCATCCTGTGCTGGTTTTGAAAGGATACTTGGCTGAAATTGAATCTTGTCTTGCAGCAGCATTTAATTAGCCTTTTTCCCTCTGAGATTAAGATTTAAAAATGCTGGTAAGTCTGTTATCTATCTCAGTTTTACACAAACAATTGTTACATGGAGCTGACAAAATACTCCATCATAATATTGTGAATTTTGGTAGAAATCTGTGAGAAACTCATCATTCCTAGTAAGTCTGCAGGGACAGTAACTAGCGAAACAACCAACCATCTCACTCTTGAACATCTTGTGTTCAGCTTGTACTGATGAGTCAAGCTCTTTTCCTACACAGAATGAAGGCCAAATTATTAGCTAAACCTCACATGTCCTTTCCCACCACGCAATGCACAGTACTGTAAGTACTGTTTAACACACAGTCCACAGCCTAAAATACTGCAAAGAACAAGGCTGTCTATCCCTTATTTATCCTAGCCAAACCACATGAAATGCTGGGTTAAATGCTACATCAAGTTATTCCCAAATTGTGTCACTATTATGTTATAGCCCTGTCTCAGCAAAGATGACTCAGCATTTTTACTGGTGAAATAATTCCCTAAATTGTAACTTAGCTATAGAAAGTGACATAGATTGCTGAGAAATTATAGTGGGAGGCAGGAGGAAAGAGGCGTGATGCAACTACTCATCTTCCCCAGGTTTCTCCCTGGTTTTTTGTTTCTTTAGTTTTGCTAGTCTCCCAAGATGTTTCTGTTAAACAAAACACCAGGTATTTTAGTTGCCAGTGTGCAAACCTGACTCTGGTGACTTCAGGTTTCATCTTCTCAAAAACTCTGAGGCCAACAGGCAGCTGCTGATCTTGGTCACAAGTCTGCGAATGCAGAAGTTTTCTGTCAGCCACAATGGAGCCATTCCAGACAAACCTTGTTTTAATAGACAGGAATCTGGCCACTTACGTTTCTTTTTACTGTAGTATTTGTGGGAAGTGGAAACAGTGAGAGAATTCTTGTTGAGCAGAATAGTTCCCTTAGTCATCTGGTACAAATACATGAAGGAGGTAAGTAGCAGGACCCATTTTTTTGCCTCAGTAACAGCACCTCAGTGGTGCTGACTGATGCAGGACGACAGAAGGCATCACAGAATTTATTAATGACTTTCTTCTAAAACCAGGTTTTACTTAAGGACTTCATTGGGTCAGATGAAAATGCTTGTCCTTAAATTTATGTATTCCTTCCTTTCCCTGTGAAAAAAATCTCAACACACACATGTTCACACAGGCTTTCTAGGCATTTGGCTGTCTCAAGAAGTTGTAGCAATGTTAACAATAAGATTGTGTGTCTTCTTTTTAAGAAATAGTGTCTTAAACAATCTAGTAAATTCAATGCAGAACCTAATGCATGGAAGTTTTATGGCTTGTGTTCTTGCAGGCTGTCAGATTACATATCTACAAAGGTCTTTTCTGAGTCTGAATCAGTCATCACTACAAGGTTGGCTAATTCTCTGTTTAAGGGCAATGGAGAGCTTCTCACTAAATGTACTGATCTGGCAGCATGTTAGTTGCATAATTTATGCAGGCAATTGTTTAAAAGTGCTTCTCCTCCACGTCCATTGACTTAACTTGCATAGAACTGGAGCTATTGCTAGAATATGGTATAAGAAACTGCAGGTCCTCAGCTTCAGTGCTTAGTTTTTATGTACATTCTGTGCATGCATTAAGTTTATATGTAGGGTCACAGTATAATTTTTCATGCAAATGACAAATATGGTGTTTTCAATGTGACTCCAGTACTGTGGTACAAACTGTACAATTATACAGGTGTTTTGTAAAACAAAACAAAACAAGAAAAAACAAAACAATACCACAAAACAAAACAGCCCAAACGCATATACTACAAAGCAATTAAAAGCCTCTGCCGGAAGTTGAAGGACGTTATCCTATCCCTTCTTCCATCCCTGTGTTATTTACTTAGTAGGTTTTGGTGATTTTTTTCCTCACCCCTCTGTTATACATGGAATTGTTGTATTTATAATGAATTTTGATCTTTCAGATTGGTTTGCTCCTTTTAAAAATCTTAATATTCACAGGATTTTAAGGATTTAATGTTTTCGTTGTCACTTTTTCAACTTTTACTAAGAAATAGCACTTAAAGCAACATTCTATTTTCACACTGCTCTTTGATTTCTTTTGTCTAATTTTCACATAATAATATAGAAAGCCTAGCTGACAGTTATCTGACACCTGCAAATTTTAAAATAAAATCTGTAGAACTTTGATTCAAAACTATTTCTGGTTTATAAAAACCATGTGTGTCCTTTGGCTCGCCAAAATCCTAGATGCTAAACTCTTTCCACTGGTGAACTTTGCAGAAGTTGTAGTCCAATTATGTAACAGGCTTTTGTTTTCCTCTTTAATAATATGCTAAGAAATAGCTTAAGAAAACAATTTCTCTGTTGATGTCTCATATTCAATCTTTAACACCAACAAAAAAAATGTATGTTGTGTGCCTCTACTCCCCTGTACTTATAGTTCTTGACATTTTTAAGTGTACATTTCAGGACAGAACTATAATATGCAGGAAATAATGCATAAACATTGTAGAATGTAAAGTCTTTGAACCTATCTCTATAATATGGTTTGAAAGTGCTCCAGCCTTTTTGCAAGATTCATATGGAATATTTTTTCCTCTATGTTAATAGTATGAATAGTGAAAGGGGAGAGTCTGTCTTCCAAACGTATTTTAAGGTGTTTTTTTTTCCCGTCAGTAAAATCGTTAATAAGCTATTTACTTTCAATAGAATGTAATATTTTCATAATGGGTCACTACTTTCACAGTAGAGTAGTATCAATTTGGGTTGTCCTACCTGAAATTTTGAAATTATTATTTCAGAAACTAGTTACATTTCCTGAAAATCATCTCAAGTAATCTCTAAAATCATGAGTTAATTTAAATAATCTTAGCCAACAGGCTACATGGGTTCCCAATGCCCTTCATTAGTCTTCTCAGGATGACTCTACAAAAGATGTGACCAGAGTGACCCTGCAGTTTGTCTTATGCAAAACTTTTAATTACTGAGGAGCTTTGCATGTGCTAGAACTATGAGAATGAAAATAATCTTTGTTATATAGCTATGCTAAGAGAGCTGTTTAAATGAATTTTAGCACTCATTTTTACTGTCATACAAAACTATGTGCAGTCTTAAAAGTTGCAGTCTTGAACCTGACCAGAAGTAAACTTTTCTTGACGTACAGTTTACTGCTCCTGACTTGGAATCACACATCATGCCTTCTTACTGTTTCTAGAAAGAGATTTTTTTATCAAGTTAATAATTAATTAATAAAAAATAAATAAACCTAATAATTAATTCTAAGGTGAGAAGAGAAAAAATGAAAACCCCCAAAACTAGTGTCCCAGAAGTTCCTAGTACAGGCAGAGATTATAAAGCTAAGATCTTACAGCAGCTTGTGGTAACTGTTCAGCTATTTAGATGCTTATCTAAACTCCGTTCTACTAGACTTGCTCATCTCCAACAGATATTAGATACCATCTCTGCGATGCATCTCTCAGAAGTTCAGATTGGACATGAGGAAAAGGTTCTTCACTGAGAGGGTGGTCGGTCACTGGAACAGGCTCCCCAGGGAAGTGGTCACGGCACCAAGCCTGTCAGAGTTCAAGGAGCGTCTGGATGATGCTCTTAGTCATATGGTTTTGTTTTAGGTAGTCCTGTGAGGAGCAGGGAGTTGGACTCTTACAGGTCCCTTCCAACTTGAGGTAGTCTATGAATCTATGATTCTATAAGTAACGTTGGTCCAAGCTAAAGATGCTGTGTTTATCAAGTAACTTGAATAAAGAATAGCCTTTAACCTACTTGTAAACTATGAGATCTTTTTGATGGGATGTGAACTCACTGTTCAGCTATGAATTATTTTTTTTCCTGCAATTTAGGGCAGCAAATTATTTAACTGCACACCTAATTCTAAGCATAAATCCATTTCTGCAGTTCTCAATACCTTGCAAAATCAATGCCCAGTGAAATGAATGTTATGCTACTTTATAGCATAAAATCTGTCAATCTCCCAATAAATAGTTGCTTCTGACCTGATCCTGTCTAGAGGTAAGCTTTATAGGGCAAAGCAAAATGCTTTCTTCAAGTGACTACTGCTAGCTGAGGGGAAAACATACAACCTCTTAAGTAGTATATTAATTTTTTGCATATTAAATATTTTTCCTTAATTATGTAAATTGCAGTTGACAGTGGTCAAATTTCAAATGTTTTATAAAGGCTGATTGCTGTTTTTAACTTAAAATTACAAGGATTACCAGAGAGACTTTTAAAAGCAAACATTGCAAAAAATCCTTGAATTAGAGAAGCGTTCCAACTTCTGTGATTACTAATCTTTGCTATGATTGTGTACTTAGCTTTCTACCAAAAGAAAACACAACTCTTTTAAACAATAATTGGTTAAGGGAATACTTTGTATGCTCAGTGTTCTGTAGTGACAGAAACTGTAGCTTGGATATACATCTCCTGTTACTTTAGAGAAGTTGAGAGTTTATTTTGCTTTGTATATGTGCCAGTGAGATGGAATTTTTACCGCAGTTTCATCGTTAATTTTTTGAGGTATATACACCCAAATGTGGTTACCTATTTTTCAAGAGCTACTACTGAGATGTTCTGCTTTCTATTGGTGTTAACTCCCAGGTGTCCTGAAGGGTAGGAGTGACTCTTAACCCCCAGAGGATCAGAGTGGTTTTGTCTTGAAGCTGCATTTTACACTAAATTTGCTGGACTTGGAGCATTGAGGCAATCCTGATCACCATACTATTCCCCTCAAAGGGCACTATGCCACGTGAGCTTTGGAGTCCTGCAACTTTTCACCCTCAGCACTTCAGTCTTCACTATTTTGCAGCAGGTTTAAGTGGATTGATTTTACTTAGACTTACTTAGTTTCTTTTTACCTCACTTTACTTTTTCTACAAATGTCTCTTGGCCTCCCCAGGATAAATCAGGGCAATTGCTACAGTCTTCTGTAGCTCTATAACACAGAACATGGAGAAAAAGGGCAATTTTAATTGCAGTTTTCATATCCTGCTTCCTTATTCATAGCACACAGTGTTTCTCCCCACGAGCCTTATAGTCCAGGAACAGGTGTCTGTTAAAATCTGCAAATGTTCTTTCTCAATGAAAACTAAGGGAGCAGCACCTGTTGAAGTCCAATCATGCATTCCTTACCTTCAGGTGCTTCTTAATACAATTACATATTTTTATGCAGTCCTGTACTTGTCTCCTTCACCTTTCCTTTATGTGACAGTAAGCCTCTGTGAAATGGTATTGCCCAGTTTGGAAACCACTTTAATAATTTGGATTCAAAAGGTAGATGATTCCTTTAGCGGTTTCACACTGAGCTTAGCAGAGGAGAAAGCTTAAGGGATAGAAAAGGGGAAGAGTAAATAGGAAGCCCTTGAACTAAAACCACTTTAAAGTTACTAAATAGTGAAACTACTAGGAAAGAAATGGCTCTTTCCTGAATCCATTTGTGGCAAGAGAATCCCTGGCTGGAACGCAGATCTCCTCTGCCTGTGCCCCATGCTGTTCTCATTGCTGCTCAGAAAACAGCTTTGGTGCTTATAAGAAGTATCAGCCTAAAAGCCTCAAAGAGTGTCTGTGCAGCCGTGCTGATTTTCTACATGTTGCTGCATGTGATGGGGAGTACCAGCCTTATGCTGAATCTGATGCATGGCCTACAGGCAGGAAAATCATGTATTTCAGATGCACACACACAAAAAAACCCACCAAACCCAAACCCCAGCCCCCTCAATTCTCTCTCAAGAAATTCAGTTTCCATCAAATACCAGGCAATCCTGATGTGTTAGCATCTGTGTTTACACACCGTTCTGCGTGTAAAACACTTTTACTGGCAAGTATGAACTGGTGATTTACACTGATGTATCTAACTTTTTAATAAATATAATAAAGTTCCTGTCTGATGCCAGTGAATTGGACTGCCATCTGTTTTTCAGATAATGAATCAGAAAAAGAAAATACTAAAACATAATGCTGAATTTTTATAGTCCTGGCCAAGTGTTCTTATTTTAGATGTAGTTCTCAGGATCACAGAGGGTGGTGTTCTACTACAGGAGAAAATTAGTTAGCATTGTATGGGAAAAAATATCTCTTTGCGCCTTCCTCAGTCTGATCAGGAGAAAAAAGATTCTTTACAAGGAGTGATTTGTTACTACAAACTCTCATAAGCAATAGTTTAGAAATTAGGCAGTCTCACATGAATGATGAAACAGTAGAGGTGGTTGCTTTGTATGTACATTCTGAAAGGGGGAAAAATAGGTTTTCCCTTAACAAAAAACTGTGCACCTTGTGCCTATATTGACATTTAAGCATCATGGGTGGGAAGCAGACCAGGATTTTGTTTCTCACACTGTATATGACAAAAATGTAGAACATTTCCATTCTTGGCAAAGTACATCCACTTAGTGGGATGGAGCACAGAGCTTCGGATTCCCCTTGAATGAGCTTAGGCCTTACAACCAGAAATTAATTGCCTACTGCTGGACTATGGATCTCTTTCAATAAACACTTCAACACAATTTGAAAGAAATGCTGTTGAACTATAGTAAGCCTTTGTCTGCAGAGATTGAGGTTTTGGGAAACAGGGAATATATTTTTCAGAGTGTCTGAGCATGGAATTGTGAATCAGGAAAGAAATCCCCAGCTGTCAAAAGACTGGGCTCTTGAGTCTGATATATGAATAGTCTGTTCGAGTGGCTGATGTAACAGACAAATTGGTAGAAATCAGACAAAGCAAGTGGTCTGTGAACTGTCTGTCTCAAAAGATGTAATAAAGAAAAGGGGAGAAACACTGGAAAAGAGATGCAAAAGAGAAGACTCATAGTATCCTGCCTGGAGTGGTATGAAGAATACAACTGACTTGAAAATATTCCTGAAAAATTTGGTTTAAATTTGAGACCGCTTGCTAGAAAAGACCATACCACCCAAGAAAATAGACTTCCAGCATATACAAATAAATTTTCTTACGGTTCATCCACTCCTATTTAAGTGAAGCATATGTTAATTTAACTCAAGCAAATGTACACATCCTCAATTAGTCTGCTCAAACATCAGCTGCAGCTATAGCATGGCTAAACCTCCTAGTCAAGTATCTTTGACATCTCTCCTCTGTTCTAGAGTAGGGTGTTAGTCCAACTTGTGAATTGGTAAGGGTACCGATGACTGAATGGAATTTAATTTTAAAATAGGTGTTGGATATTTTTGAACACCAAAAAACATTGCAAAATATCTGAACAGTGCTGGAGTTGCATTCCTAACCCAAAGGGACCCAAGGTTACCTTCTTCGTAACTGCTTCTGAAACACAAAGGGCTGATTAATTTAACTATTTCTGGGGGGTGAGGGGAAGGTAAAGGAGGAGAAAAAACATGTAGCTTTCAGTTTCCTCGTAAGGAAAAATCTCAGGTGTGCTTTCCTTGTCTTGTTGATTTGGTCTCGAGACCAATATATCTCTGCTTACTTTGGCTCTGCATTGTGTTACACAGTAAGCTATGGACTGTGCTAAATGAATTCTATCATAAAGGAAAGTAAACACTTGTCATTAAAAAAGCAAAGCAGTTTTTTAACATACACTTGCCTTTTCAGAAGATTCTCAAGTCTTAAATTGCAGTTATTTAGAAATATGTTATCGTCTGACATGACTGGAAATAAGTTGGAAAGCCAATTCTAGAGGTAGGTTTTGTCTCAGTCCTTAGCTAAGCAATAAAAAAGCCAAGTGTACTACATGGTAGTTATTTCAAGAAATTAATTTCTGGAACAAGAAGCGTAAGACTAATAACTTGAACCACCTGAGAAGCGTAAGAAGCTTTGAGAGATTAGCTGCCTGGAGTGTTTTGTGGCTCCTTTTGGACAAATGAGCTTTTACTAGAAAGTTAACTTCTACTCTTACTGACTGCAATAGATGTGTATTTTACTTGGACCTTGCTCTGCATTACCGATACTTGTCTTTGAAGCCCAGAAGGCAGGAGAAGGGTTAGTTAAGGTGTTTCTGCTCCTTTTCCTCATACAGAAGTTATTGATCCAAGTCTCTATTTTTTTTTGTGTGTGAGACATATGGTTAAATTTGTTTTCAAGTCTTTCCCATCCTAAATGGTCATACCAGCTTTCTTTTCCCAGGTGCATCTTACCCTGTAGTAACATGCAGCATCCTCAGTTTTCCAGTAGTTGACTGTTCTTTTTGTATTTGCTCATCCGCAATGAGTTTTACCACCAATTACTATTATCTGTTGCTGCCTGAATTAGTGCTGTGTGGTATGCTGCTGCTTCTATGCCTTTGTTACTTCCTAATGGAAGTGCTGTAAAAGTCACCAGCAGTTGGAGTGAAGCAGTAACAATAGACTGCCAGGATGTAAACTGGCAGGTGACTCTACATACGGAAAGCAACTCCAGAATAAGTAATGGGCATAAAGTTCCTATCTGAAGGCGTTTGTTTGTTTGCAATTTTTTTTCCTAACTTCTATCCTGAATAGTTAATGTTGGAGCAAATACATTTGTTTTATCAAGATCATTCACTGTTTATGGTTACATTTTCTCCGGTCTGTTGTCTTTCAACAGAGCCTTGTCTTTTCTGTCTAATCTCCAGCAACAGAGGTCCTGAATGAGGCAGAATTGAGTACAAACAGCACAATGAGGCTGTGATGTTTCTTAAAGATTTGACTAACCCATTATGGCACCTGAAGAGACATAGTTGTCTCTTAGATTCAGATAAGTCACCTAGCCAGATATCCCATGAGAGAGTTAACTTCTTTCCCAGTAGGTTGCCTGTGTTAAACTTTGCATATGGATAGTAGTAGTCAATTGACTACATCACTTGCACAGCCATTTCTATTTATATCCAGATTTCTGAAACCATTTAACAACTACGTATCAAATGCACTTGAATTTAAATTTTTCATGTTTAGGAATATGAATGTGCATAAACATGACTTATGTTGTTCATTGCCTTTAGAAAAAGTGGCAGTTGTTAGCCAAATGGAAAAGTCAACTAGTCAAACTTTTAGAGGTAGCTCTATTATACTAAAATGCCAGCCTATAACTAACTTTAAAAAAAATTTTTTTCTATATAGGAGGTACTTTCTCCAGCCACATGGTTTGTGTTAGGTTAGGGAGTTCACCCTGGCTGCCAAGTTTAATAAGAGTCAGTGTAATATTTTTTTAACCAATGGAGTTGAAAACCCCATAATGTCAGTTGGAAAGCCTTCTTGGAAAAAAGCCTTACTTGCCATGGTGTTTAGATAAGCATGAGGGAGCTCAAAAGCAGCAGTATCCATGAATTTATATCTATCTGAGTTGTAAAGTGGGTTGGTTGGTTTTTTTTTTTTTTTTCAAATTACTGCTGGAAACGCCTAAACTTTAAAAGCTTCAGCTGGCTCAGATTTTGAGCCTCAGCCAATTGTACTTTTTAAGTCTTGGTTTATTACTAGTGAACTTTCATTGCAGCTGGTAGTTGGCTGTTTACCAGTGGGCTCAGTAATGAAGTTGTCTTGCATTTCCCCACAGAGCTCAGACTTTTCTCATCTGAGTCTTTTTTAAGCTCTGCATGGGGAAACTCCATCACTCTGTCATTGATAATGTCCAGCATTTGAATTTTTCAACACAAATCTGTAGTAGTTTCAATATAGCTTACTTTCTAAAGAAAAAAAGTAGAAAGAAACTTCTTTACATTACTTAATAGAACTTTTTAAATTCAAAGGTTATTTTAACACTGAAATGCACCTCTCTAGTATCCTGTTCAATTCATTCTGCTTGAGAAATTCAACATTTACACAGAAAAACATTCTTTTCTAGATTATTTTTGTTAGGTAAACTACTATTATTAGAATATTAGTAATGCATTTAGCTCCATCATAATTTGGAAAATATGAGAAAATTAGTACAAATCTGCCTTGAATTCCGCCCCCACCTCCCATTTTGTGGTATCTTGTAATTTCAAAAAAAAAGTCTCAATTTTAGTGCTCAATTACTGGCCTTATGCCTGCTCGTTCTTACAAATTGAAGACTTGAGCATCTATACTTAACTGTATTTTAGAAACCAAAGAACTGGCACAGTTTTGGTAGCTTGGTTTGGTTAGAAAGCTAGAGTGCGGCCAATTTAAAATTAATCTGATTTTTCATCCTTAGATGAGGCTAAACACTTCTCCAAATGGAAAGCAAAGCTTCCTTTCCACTGTCTGAGGAGAGAATAGGGTGGGACTACTGCTTGTCTCACAAATTTAAAAAATCTAGCTTTAGAAGGTCTAAACCCACACCATGTAGTGTTACTCTAAATCAAGAGATCTGCCCAAAACGGTAAAATGGGATTGTTACTAAGTGTCATTCTAAACTGGGATTCTAATACATAAATCCTAGTCTATAGCATTCCTTCATTTATAATGTCTTCAGCTTTGCCTTTTCTATATTGGTTTCATTAAAAGTACTTTGAAATAGTTTCAGAAGGATAAATACTACACAGAAAACCACTTTTTAAAAAATAATATCAAAAAGTATAGAATGACATTAGTTTGCCAGATTGCTTGGTTTGGTATTTTTTTCAGAAACCTGTATATTTCCAATTGTACATACAACTTATCAATTTATATGCTGCTTTCATTATTGTTTATTACTACTACTACTACTACTCCTCCTACTACTGCTGCTGCTGCTACTACTACTGGATTAAATCTAAAAAAATATGTATAACATCTGGGGGAGACAAAAGTCGAAGTTGTAGCTACCCTCATGGAGATAAGCTTGACCTGAGATATTTTTGTTTGGAGGAAACTACTCTTTTTCCATATGTCTGAAAAGATTTGGTATGTTAGTTCAAGCCCATGTATTTTTAGGAATGGAAACAGTGTTTTAAGTAAGTGCACTAAAATGTGTCCTTCTTTCTGAATAAGAGTAACTAAAGAAAATCCAAGCCATTTATCTTCCCACCTAGTTGTACCTGAAGAGAATTCTGAGTGTGATCTTGTCTTGGAAGCGTATCTGGAGGAGGCCCGAGAGGAAAAGGAACGGTACTGCGGGCTGTCTGTAGATATCGATAGTGAGATGTCTCCCGGTAGCTTTGCCCTTAAATGCAAACACAATGCTGGAATCCTTGTGGAAGCAAAACCAGACGAGTAATCACTCTAACGCTTTTCTTACACTCCTGCCAGCTCTGTAACATTCAATTCAGTATTTCTTGTGCCAGCCAGAACTCCTCTTCCTCTCTGCTCTGGGGGGAGCAGAGAGGAGCCCCCCTCCCCACCATGGGCTTTACAGCATGCCCAGGATGCTTTGGACTCAAAGTGCTTTGTCGGGGGCTGTGCCTGCCTAAGTAAATAAAAAAGGGAGGCAGGGGGAGGAATGCCCTTCAGGTATTCACTTTTTGTTACCAGCTGAGGTATGGATTGATCTTAGCTCAGCTGCGTAGCAGCATAGTAAGGAGAGGTGGTCTGTAAGGAAAGATGATGCCTTACTGTTTATACTTTATTTTAATGACAGTTAAGGGGTTGTGAACTTTTTGCGGATATAGATTCTGGAGCTTTGTAGAGCAAAATTCTAGCTCCCTATGAAAGAGATGCTTGGTAGGTAGTATTACTTTGGGGATGGTAGGCATTGTTACTTTAGGGCTAAGTGCCACGTATTGCTTAATAGTTGTGGAATTGTATTACAATTCATCTAATGTGACTGTAGACTTACTGAGGAAAGAAAGGCAGGTAGTGTCTATCTGTTTCTTCCATGACAGTGGGTACTCTCTACATCCCTATAAATGGTTTATTTGAGTGTCATAGGTGCAACATTGTTCACTGCTCTTCAGTTAACTAGTAAGTCATGTTGTTTCTCATCCCTGGATGGATAAAACCCTTACAGCAAGACTATTTAATAGCATGAAATTCATATTATAAAATTATATTATTTGAAATTTTTTCCCAAATTTTGTGCTCTAAACTTGATGATTTGTAGCTTCAGCATCACCCAGCAATGCAGAAAAAGTGAATGTGGCTGAGACAAAACTTAATTAAGCATCTCAGATATGCTCAGGTTTATTCTGCTTTATAGATCCACACGTAGAAAGAATGATTTTCTCCTTTCCAAACGGCAGAGTGCTTTCTAGAACATGAGGCAACAATAAAACAATGTCTTATTCAGTAGCTTTAAATAGGAGTCCAATTGGGACCTGGTTTTCTGATGTGTATGAGAGCAGACACTGGGATGCCAGCACAAACCACACTCTTATAGATTGCCACACTTCACCCTAACTGCTAGTGGTGTACCACAGCATTCCTGGGCTGGCAGCAGGTCTGTGGATTACAGTCTGCTAGTGGAAACTTTCTGGGACCTAATTGTTCTATATCAAACATCTTAAAAATGACAGAATGTAGACTTTCAGGGTATATACAGGGCAGAAAAAAAATCTATCTGAAGTTTTATGCATGGTGTCAATTAAAAGCTTAATTAAATGCTAATGTTAGTTTATGTTAGTACATGTTAATGTTAGTTAAATGTTGCTACAGAAAATCCAACCAAAGACATGTGAATGTTCTTCAGCCTTTAACTGTAGAATGAGAACAAATAATCTCTGAGTACATGACATAGGATTTGGTGATGCATTCAATTCTCTGCTTTCCTTAGTCAGTTCCTTTAACAGTAAGATTACCACGCTAGCTCTTTCCACGCTGCTATTGAGCATACTGTGATTTTTGACAATGGACTGTAAAATCCACCTGTGAGAGCCATACAAGTAAATATATCTGTAAATATTTAGCAATAATATTTCAATTTAAAGAGCAGCCGTAGATAGGATGACCAGGTTATACCCAGAGCAAACTACATACTGCCAGTTCAGAGGATTTCGTGGGTGTGTCTGGCTCCTTTATCAGAAACTGTTATGAACTGAGCTTAGGTGGGTAGGTGTTGACGTTGGGTATCGCCCTGTAGCCAATGTGAATTGAATAGGTTGAGCAAACTCAGTTCTCCTGAACAAGATGTCTGAGCTGTAAAATGCACAATCAGGTGGCTTTACATCCCAAATGATCTGAGCAGAATGATGAAAGATTGAACAAGCCATGAAAGTTAATGTAACCTCAACACTAGGAATAAATTTGCTTTTGACCAGCTCTGGTGGGTCGACCTTGGCTGGCCACCAGGTGCCCACCAAGCTGCTCTATCACTCCCCCTCCTTGGCAGGGCGGGGAGGGGGGAGAAAATGAGATGAAAAAACCTTGTGGGTCAAGATAAAGGCAGTTTAATAAAGGAAAAGCAAAGGCTGCATGTGGAAGGAAAGGAAAACAAAGTATTTATTCTCTACTTCCCATCAGCAGGTGATGCCCAGTGAAGTAGGGCCTCAGAATGCATAGCGGTTGCTCCAGAAGACAAATGCCTTAATAACAAATGCCCCTCCCCTGCCTTTCTCTTAGCTTTTATTGCTAAGCAGACATCATATGGTGTGGAATATCCCTTTGGTCACTTTGTATCAGCTGTCCTGGTTACGTCCCCTCCCAAGCTCTTGCGCACCCTCAGCGTACTGGCCTTTGGAGGCCAGGTTGCAGGGGTGGGGGCTTGGAGGACAGCCTTGATGCTATACCAGCACTGCAGCCAAAACACTGGTGTGCTATCAACACCTTTGTAGCTACAAATACAAAGCACAGCACTATCAGGGCTGCTATGGGGAAAGTTAACTGCATCCCCACCAGCTGTGCATGAAACAGTAGTAAGTCAGTGGTGGGAATTTTGTTTGAACTAGTTTTGTTTTAGTTTTCACCCACCTAGTTTTGTGAAGATGAATTCTCCTGGGCAGTTGAGACAAATTAGATTCCTAGACAATCCAAAAATTAATCTAAGCGTATAAAATTCATACACCTTTAAAGGAGGGTTAGGGAAGTGGTATGGGAGCTAATGGAATGTATTACCTCAAAATACTGTTTTCTGCATGCATTACTTGGAGTACTATAGCTCTGCAACAGGCTGTAGTATAGGGAAGAATGAGTAGATCCATATCCTGGAGTCGAACATACCACACTGTAACTGAGTGACCCCTGTTACTTGTCTGAGAATAACTGCAAGAGCATATGAAAATTATAGTGGTAAGTAACTAAAGAAATGTTATGTAATGTGATGATATCTGAACCAAATTGGCATATAGTTGTACAAATATAATACTGTCCATATGCATGAATACTGAAATAATCTCCAAGCAGTGCAAAAGCAGTCTGCATTCAACTGAGCAGGACCACAGTGTGCACTGGGATCTAGAGCTGTAGAGGAACCTTCCAGCTGGTGAGAGTGCAGGGTCAAGCCAAAAATGCTGACCTCTGAAATAAAAGTAATGTTAGTCATCTGCATGCTTTTCTAGAGAAAATGCAAGAGTAGGGCAAAAAAAGATATCGGAAAGAGACTGCAAAGTAAGGGGAAGCAAAATACTATCTAACATGAAAAACATATGTAGACCACCTAATTTAATATTTAATATAGCAGCTTCCCATCCTGTGTCCAGAGCATAGCTATTTTGGTCTCTCATGGAGGCACAAAGGGTTTTTACAGTTTTTCTCACTGGGAGCTGTTGAACTGGCCTTAATAAACTCTGTTAGCTACTCCTTCCCCCACATAGTGTTATATCCTCTAACATGTGACCCTCTACGATCATGATGAGCCTAGAAAGTTTGAAAAACTCACTGGACTGAATTCACTAACTACCCTGTTCTCCAAAAGAGCAAGCAAATGCGTATTGCAAGGATGAACACTATGCTTTTTTACCCTACTCTCTTTAGCTCTAGTGAGCAGAACAGGACCTAGCCTGTTAATTTTTTTTTTCAGATCAGTCCGTCTTTTGATGTGTAATGTTACCTTCTTGTACCAGTAGTGAATTGCTTTTACAGGAGTGAAAACCACATCTGCTGATGCCAGTTCTGCTGGCGTGAATGTGAATGAATAAGGGGCCTTCAGAACAAGCGCTTACCCATGGGAAATCAGGAAACAGGGAAGACTGGATGCTGTAGTCATGACAGCAAGGGTTTGGTGTTGTGCTGGGCAGCAGCTAATGCTACACCTGTATGAAAACATAAAGCTAAAATTCCCAAAGAGATAGCAGACCTGAGATTTATCTCTCGGCACCTCCTCTGCTATGTCTGCTCTCAAGCCCTAAACAGCCAGGTACACCCTGGAAGACTAAAGGGACTGACGCCATCTAAGCTGTTATTAGAGACAAGACTGTAATAACCGATCAGTCTGATTATTTGCAGTTCTCTGCACATGCATAAGGAATGTTGTACTGTCTTCCTACATTTATAAACTTAAAAACTATCACAAACAAGTTGCAGTGGCTTATTTCTGGTAAGCAATGTTGCCATTATCCCAGCAGAGGGAAATCTGGAGACATTGTCAAAGCAGATTTAGTTTTACAGCCATAAAACCAGCTTGTTGTCATAAATATACTGGAATTAGTTAGTGAAGGCCTTTCTTTTTAATTATATGACTGCAGACAATGATTAACTGATATTATTGCTTAGTATGCATTAGGACATGTTTCTTTTTAAGCTGTGCTCCCAAGAATAAGATCTGGGGCATTAAATACATTGGTGGTGTCTCTTGTTTTTCTCTAAAAATTAAGTTAGTTTTTTAAAGTTATTTAAACTTTGAAGTTCTAGATAGAAGCAAGATACATTATTTGGGACTTTTTTCTTCTTCTTTAGATATTTTATGTGTGCCAAAAGTAGTTAACAGACCTTCACATAAAACCAAAGAAGGTATGGTTTAATATATTAAAAGCATCAGGCTTTACTGAAAGGGATACATGCTACTAATGAAAACTCTTCTGGTGCTTAACAGAAAGTTTTGTCCTTTACGGTAACAAGTGGAACAGTGCCAGGCAATGACGATAGCATAGACATAGCTATACTGACAAAACTATACATGGTAATGGTAATGTAAAAGCTTTTTTATTTTTTCATTGCTCATCTCCTGCAGAAACAAGAGAGACCAGTGTAATGGTATCTCCATAAGGGGATTCTGCTGACCTACCTATAGTGGCCAGTGACAGGAACTTCAAATGCCTGAGCAATGTATAAGTGACATAAGTCTGTAATGTAAAACTAATCATGTGGAAACCAGAGATTCCTGATTAGTCATGAGATTGAGGAAGAATAATTAGGTTAGTAGTAGTAGTAGTAGTAGTAGTAGTAGTAGTAGTAGTAGTAGTAGTAGCAGTAGTAGTATAGGAACTGGAACAGAAATCACCACTACTGAGTGGCTTAAGATTAATTTGGTCTTACGTTCTAAAGGGATGGAAAAGTCTGGTAAAAGCTACCCAGTACCAAGCCAGAATTGTTCTAAACTGATAGGAAGTAAAACATTTGCAGAAGCAACCAACCACAGACTCCTACCCAATTTACTGAGCAAGTCTCCTTGGCTTTCTGCACAAGCCTTTGCCACAGAATTGTACTCCAGAATTTGAAATTTCATTTTAATACTGCTACTTCTGAAGACGAAAAATAAATATGTGAGAAATTGAACCAGATGCATGCTGCTACTTAAAGCCCAAGAGCGCTGACTCACCATCACAAGGAACTTAAGCTCCAGTGGTTGATTTCTCTTCCTCCTTCCAGCCTTCACCAGAGGCTATTGTCCCCGGCACTGCAGCAGCAGCCAACAAGAACGTGTATCTGCTCTTTACACTCTTCAGTTCATAATATAAGCTGAGGTCATCAGCAATTTATACATGTCAGGCTGTAAGCAATGGTAGGACTAAAGAATGTGCCATCCTCGCTATAGAAGCTGTGGGTCCTTGGATATCTGACCCCAGAGCAAAGCTGCTGCTTTTTATTTGCTTATTTAATAGTTATTTTCAACCTTAGTCAGTTCCTTGGTTTGGCTAACTTGTGGCTTAGGAAGCAGTCACACAAACTTCACAGCCACCAAAACTGTGGGGGAGAACGTGGCAGGGGGAAGAGGCCAGAGGACAGGGAGGTAGGAACTGCTTGCATCGGTTTTGCCAGGAAATGTCTGTATTGCCATAGCCAGCAGCAGGGCAGGGGACAGTGTTGATTGTGGGGGACAAGAGCTGCTTCTGTGACTGCAGATGAGCCTACTGCAAGTATAGTTAAATGATGTCTGTCTAGTCAGTGTGTGAATTTCATCATTTGCCTCAAGGCTGAACTAACTCAGCAATCCGTAGCAATTTGTGTCTCTAGTCAGCTGTTCTACAGAATACCCTGTTAATCTTCCTAGCCCCGTTCACAAGTGCCTTCTTAGGTATTAAACAGCTTCCATTTATATTGAACTCAGAAGCCGGGTAGTTTTGAGCATCTTCTTTAGTATTTCTATGTTAAAGTCCCCATCATCAGTACATAAATCTGCACTGAGCTAAAAATATAAATGCAAAAAGACCACTGAAACAAACTGCATCATTGTATGCTTCATTTTAAAAAATAAGCAACTCCATTTTTAAAAGTGTTTGAATTTCTGTCCTGTAATGCTGGGGTGACTTTTAATCTTCTTAAGCAATTTGACTTTACTCCTGAGACCTTGTGCCCTAGTTAATACAGCAAAACTTTGTTACGGAGTCCTCTGCTAACCCAGATTCCTGTAACGGGTGTATGTGGGAAGTTTGCCTGTCATGTAAATGCTAAGGTGCTCTTACACAGAGATGCCCTTTTCTTGGAGCCTGTTATCTGGCCCCCATAGCAGTGCATACTACATTGTGCTTATATATAATCGAGGATAAGCACAAACAACTCCTGGCTTTGTATATATGTCAAGTAGATGTATGGCCCTTTTTAATTGCTGCTCCACATTGTATAGGTGATGAAGATGCCAAGTTCTATGCAACTACTCATGAGAAATGTCCTGTTTCTGCATCACCTGGATCTAACTATTAAATTATCCAAAAATGGGCTACAGGTGAATCAGGGGACAAGGAGCATTTTACACCTGCCGAGAAGACAATTGCCAGGCTAAGCCAGTGTAGTGTCAATTCCTTTTGTTGGTGTCTGAATCTTTTGGGTGGAATAGTGCTTACTTCACATTTGTTGGCAGGAAACATAAATTTAAAAAAAGCTATCTTACTGTGTGGCAGTACCACAAAAATTATCCAGAATGTGCACTTTAAGATACAGAAGCTAGATAACAAGCCTTCCTAACTGACAGTGCTGCCCAGAGCTTTTATTTATCTGTACAAGGAATGAGTGTAGTGTTAGCACCAACACTTATATGTGGTTCCACAGGATAACTCTTTGCTGTCCTGGACAAAGCCTTTATCTGATCAGCACTTCAATCCTATCTGCAAGTGCTAGGTCAGCAGATTAATTGGAAATTTGTGACTGGTTTGATGATCCAGGAAAACCAGTGTGATGTCTCACAGGTTTGTAAGACAGAAGTATGTTGAGGTCAGTAAGTTAAAGGGCTCAGAGAAGCCCCTCCAAATTTTTTCAATTCCTGTGTCAGCAGAGCGCTGTTACTATTTAGTGTTTTGAGATTTACTGCCAGCAGGAAACTTCTAAAGCAAAGGCCCCAGGGGCTTGTGATTGTATAATTCTAAACAGCATAACAATACTTTTTGTAGCTTTTATCACTCTCTGCCTGGAGCCAGCAAACTGCAGTTCTGGGAGGTTTGCTTCCTCCGAATGATTTAGGACAGGGCTTTTGAGTTACAGAGATGCTCAGAAGACATGAAGAGAGTGATGTATATCAAGAGAGAACCAAAAGGAAAGAGGTTTGCTTGGGCAGACATCTCATTCTGTTGCTTTCCTCCCGCTACTGCTACTGCTACCCCATGCAAACCAACAGGTTCCTTCTGCACAGTGATTTGCTGTTCCTGTAGCTGTCCCAGCACGTAATTCATTGTTTCTGGAACATCTTCTCCAGCTGTTCCTTGGCAACAACGTTCCTCTGGTGCTGCTGGTGGTTCAATCTGTAGTGGAATGCTTGAAAAGTGTATGCTCTTGGAAAGGTGTATGTAATGATGGTCCAGGCAGTCCCTCAGCGGTAGCTTTAGGCAAAAAAAGGACAGTGTGTGACTAATACCAAGTCCACATTTTGTGCTCTTGCTATACCACAGAACACATTAATGCTTCCAAATTTTTGTCTCTCTTGTATTACAGAAAAATATTTTAATTGCTTTTACAGCTTCTGGGTTGTTCTTTTTCAAAACTTTAAAATATACTTTAAGCCTTTTTCTTTAAATTTATCTTCCTCATTCTGTATAGGTTATTAACTTTGTCTTTAACACCATGAGGCAGATACCATAAATTGTTTGGGGACTAAACACATTCATGTTGAGATGAACAGTTCTCTTCCTTGCTACCAGGCTTCCTGCCTCATGCTAGGCCAAATTGTTTAATCAAGAAGTGCAAAGAAGGAAAAAACTCCTGTGGTGCATGCAAAGACAAACTGATGCTTTAAGTCAGATGCTTTTTAAATCTACATTTACACTTGCTTTAAAGCCTTACCCAATTTTCTGTCTCTAGCACTTCTGTGTTTCAGAGCAGTAACCACATGGGAAAATGTTTCTGGTGCATGTTCCATGCTATGACATACCTTATTTTTCAATAACTGAACATGGAAGATGTAATTCTTGCTACCTGCTGAGGTTGCTCTGTAGTTTTCAGCTGTTTTGGAGTAAACCTGTTTCCCATCCCCTCCTTAATGTTCCATTAAATCATCAGTTTCTGCTAATTCTTAGATGTTGTGTCACATTTGGTTAGCAAAAGGGGAAACAGATGTAAGTTGAATGAGATTTTCTCTGATAAGCTCTGTGTACATCAAAAAAAAAGGATCTGCTGCCTTCACTGTCAGAAACCCCTGTTCAGCGCTACTCAAAAAATTTACTGTTAGAAATCATCTCTTAGTTCTTGGAAGACAGGATATACTGGGTGACAAGAGTGAATTGCTGTTGGGGTAAAACATATTTAATATCCCTATTTTTAACTTTCATGCTGAAAATAAATGCTCAATTTTTAACAGTGCTGCTGGGAATTCAAAAGACATTTTTGGGGGAAAACGTCACTGTTTCTTTGCCTGTTGTGCATGACTTTTTAACCCAGAATGTTGATATCTTCGTCCATCAAGATAAATAACTCCATTGGAGTTCTCTGCTTCGGTTCTCTGACCCATATCCTTTTTATTATTCTGTTGCCACATAGGAACCAGACATCCAGACAGCTGATTCCTCAGGAATTCTGTCTTCACCAAATGCCACAGAGTCATTTTTTTGCCAATAACACAGCAAATCTAGTAACTTAATGTATCTTAAGACTTACAGCAGCTTTCCTGATGTTGGTAAAATACAGATTTTTCAATAGTTTCTGAATTATAGCTAATAAAATTAGAAAAAGAGGGTGGTTTTTTAAGCTATTTTTTTCTCTTTAATCTTAGAGATTTGAAAAAAAACTGGCATATTGAATATGCAACACTTTGTGACTGACTTAATACAATGTTTTGAAATAAACTGTGATGGCCCTCATGACCTCTTCTCCACTGCTAGTTGCTAAAAATTTCCCTGACAAATTTGATATGTGTACATTTCTGCGTGCATTTGTGTATGGTCAGGCATATATTTGAATGTATGGAGAAGCTTGTATTTCAGCAACCTACTCCATGTACTTTCATCAAGCATTTTTTACATGCATGGAAACTATCTCTTTGCATACATGGGAGTAATTAAATCTATTGTTTGCAGTAGCATTGTTTTGCTGACTGAGAGGTTCAGCATTAGACAGGCTTGCTCCAGCCAGTGACAAACTTGCCAGTCAACAGAATAGCTGACTTGAGGTGCGAAATAAATGAAACCTGTATTAAGTGAATGGTTTTCTGCCTTTCTGTACAAATTCTCCATTATTTGAGTAAAAACTACATATGACTATTTGTTGAGCTTACAATCTTCAGCTGTAAGACTTGACTCATGAAATGCCACAGTTACCCTCATCTAGTCTTCTTATAGCAGAAACTCCTTACTGGTACCATTTCTGCATGGATGGCCCTGTCTGAGCTAGGCAAAAATCACTTCGTCTTTTAGCAAAGGGGTATTGGAAGGACAGAATTGCTTTTGGTGCCTCTGACCAAGAGGAAGGTGATGCACTGGAACTCTTAATGTAGTAAGGGGACAGGGAAGAGGAATATAAAGTAGATTTGGTTTGTTTGCTATGAAGATAACCTAACACCATTGTGTAGCAAAGTAAGGAAAGAAAACATAAGGAAATTCTGTGTGGAATGAATGCACAAAGCATCTTTTGTACTCCAAGTCTACCAGATAGGAGCAGATGATACACTTCTGAAGAAGGAATGTTATTTTAATATGAGAAAGCACCTTGGAATGGAGATTCTCTCATCTAATTCCCACTGTTTCAGTAGCTTTCTTCTAAGAAATGTTTTTTCATTGGAAAAGTTCCCCAAGAGCTATTTCTAGGAGGAATGACAGAGAAACCATTGTGGTTTTCCTTTAAACTAGCTTTTTAATTACATCAGATGCCATCTACAATATACTAAGTCCTCTGGCTTGTATTTATTTCATTACTGTGAGTTGGTTTATAGAAAAAAAAGAACTAGATTAATGCCAGTTTAAAGCTTGGACTAGCACACCTCTCACCTAGCAAAAAAACTATGGTGATGTATAACTTATCTACCCAGCAGTTCTTGTTCAGTGTGGGTGTCAGTTATATTCTGTGACAGAATAGAAAGGGAGGGTAAAGCCTATAAATGTGATATGTTTTAAGGACTGATGAAAGGAAATTACAAACTACTTCTGGAGAAGTATTTCTCAGTTTGGCCTGTTGCCTCCTTCACAGGAGATTCTGCCACAACCTGAAGGCACTCAAGTTTTGACGGGGAAAAAAAAGGGTGTGTGTGTGTATTTTTGGTCTGACATCTGAAGGTAGTATTTTATCTGTTGCTTTGTTGGTTCAGGTTTCCCTGGAGAGCTTACAGTGACTACTCTGACTATGCAGAGCCTATTGGCTGGATGGGGTCCTCAGTCTCAGCTGGGGCCTCTAAGCATAATTGTAATACAAAAAATAGTCCAGGGTGCTACGTGAATGAAACTGTACATCTCCTAAAGCCCTTGTTCTCCCTTGAGAGTAATTTTAAAGTATATTAATTATTTAACAAGCATGACATTGCAGATGTAGTCTGAAGATTGCTGGTAATACATTTCTCTGTCCCATGCATCACCTGTCCTTGAGGGAATGCATACACTTTGCATGCTTGTAAGTCAGGATTGTAGCCTACTCTTCTGGCAGTGTTTGAAAGTTTAGTTGGCTTGAGCAGTTAAAGAAGATTTATACGTGAGCAGAGACTTCAGAAGTGTACCTACCCAATTCTTAGCTTGTGACACTAAGCTCTTGTGTTTTGGGTTTGCTTTTAAATGGAAAGGAAGAGTGGAAAAACACAGAAAAGGTTAGAATGACCTGACCTGTCTTGGAGTTGTGCTCAGCTGGCCAGATACAACCTCTGTTCCTATCTCAGTCTTTGCCCTTCTCTTCTTCCTCCACAGTCGCCAAAACTGTCAACAAGAAAGAGCCTCCAAGTTTCACTTCAAAATAGCTGTCCCTTCTCAATCTGCTCTCATTTTAGAGCCAACATTATAGTGTTCATGCTTGCATGTGAGAGTGATTTTCTTAATTCAGCAAGACTATGATAAGCTTTATAGATATTTGTTAGCACAGGTATTGAAAGTGTAAGTAAAAAAGAACAACAAACAAGGAAAGGAAAACCAAACCAAAACTACACTTCTCTCATTCTCATGAGGCATGTATTTTTCTGACCCTCTGGCTCCTCTTTTGACACTATTAAAGACTTTCTGTCAGCACATTCTTGCCACTCTGTCCAAAAACATCACAAAAGGTGTGCAGCACTTTCAGAAGCGACTGTAATTAGGATCCACCAGTGTATGGTAGCACTGGCAGCTAACCACTTCAGAGTGTATGTGGATCACACGCATCTGTTTGTTTCTTACTGCACTTACAGCTGTGAGTCATGGAAAAGAAATGAATGGGTTCTCCAGCACATTGTCCAAAAATGCAGCAACTGTAATTGTTTGTTATTGTAGTAATTGGTAATAACTGTTTGCTTGCATGTGCATATTGTATACAGGCAGATTCATTTTAGTCTGATACAGTGGGTGACTACCTCATGAAAGACAGAAAGCCCAAATAGAGGAATACCAAATACAGGCATGTGGTACCTGAAGTGTCTCATCAGCTCCTGGCCGATGAGTATACTTTTCCGATGAGTATACTTTTCACCAAACTGCTTAATCCTGACTTATATTGGCAAAACTATTTGTATATGAACAGTTCATCCATAGCTGAACTACAGAAAAGGAATTTGAGAATCCTGACTATCTCTGATGGCAAGAGGAACAAAGAAATGTTAGAATATTGCCCTTGATTATTACCTTTTGCCTGAGCCCACATATACATGTTTGTATTGTGAACATTGGAAGTTTTCAGTGTTAGTAGCTGCAGGCTGCGTTCAGTCCCTATTTTCTCTTAGCTGTCATCAGGCTCCATACAACAACCCTCAACCTCACAGCTGAGTTCATGGCTGTCCTGTGAGCTGGCTGCATTATGCCTCATTTATTTTTTCTTATGAGATATTGCTGCTAGAGTGCTCTTTCCTCATCCCTAGTAAAACGCTTACCTAAAGAATCAAAGCCACAAAAGAAAATAAAGGAAAAGAATTGACTGTATACTTAACAGTTTGTTTTGCAACAGGAACATTCCCATCACTACTGCCTGCAGAATAGGTCTGCAGTGTTTGAGGAAAACAGCGTATTCTGCACAAATGGTTGAAGTTCAAGCGCAAAAGTAGTATCTACAATGCTGTTGTCTTGTCAGTCTCTGTGTTCTGTCATGGACTTCAGAGCTCTTAATACTAAAACTTCATCTTCCTCGCATCTGTCCTCAAGTGTCTAACCAATTCTCAAGCACTGAAGAAAAATTCATAGAGTTTGTATGGGTGATCAAGGCACCCATAAATTTCCACCCCTGATATGCACCATTTCCTAAGACTCCCAGCCTGAAGAAGCTCCCCTACAGCAGATGGGACCCAAGAGAAGCTTACCCAAATGAGGTAATGAGCTATGGAAATAACTGATCATCAGAGGTCAGAACATATTTCATCAGAGATCAAAGTGTACTAGTAGCTAAAATATTTCTCTTCCATACCTCTGCAGAGCAGCTTTTGCCAAGTACTTCATTGCTATCATGAAAAATGTGAATTATAAGAACAAGAGTCATGGGACATCTCTTCTAGAGAATCTAATTATCGAACCCTAGAGGATGTAGTTGCTGGTAGCTATGGTGTGAATCTGTGTACATAGGAGTAATCACACTTATGGGACAGCTTACCAGTAATTGTAGTTCCAGATGTGTTGTCCATATGCTCATTCATTATTCCTCCCCCTCCCCCCACCTTTTTTTTTGGCTGTGTCAAAGGTTGAGAAAATAGAGTATGTGCTTTGCACTACCCTTTTGTGGTCATGCATAGAGGAACAGGAAAGAGGAACACACACCACAGGGTGCTGCAACAACACAAGGCTAAAATAGTGCCAAAGAGAGTGAAAGGAAAATCATCATGAGCAGCACATGAAGAAAAATAAAGTAAGGGGACTACCAGAACAGGGAAGCAAGGCATAAAAAGGGTAAGGCAGCAGCAGTAACAGCCTAGCAGAGCTTTGGCCACAGGGTTGGACATGGGGGCAGCAGCCTCACACAGGGACTTGAAGGGGAAGGAGGGGGGACTGGGAGAGAGGCTCCTTCTGATGCCGCTGACCCAAGCTCAGAGCTGCCATTCAGACTTCAGCAGAGCTTCAAAAATGCTCCTGTTCTGATACCTTCATTCAGTCACGTTTTGTGCAATGCAGCTTGAGAGGAAGATTGGACTGGTTTTACCAGTGTAGGAGGAGTGTGGGAGCCAGTAGCACTTTGAGGGACAAACCAACTGCTGCACAGATACGTTGAAGTTTGCCTTGCTACAGACTGGCAGAAGAAAACAAGTTTTATAGGTAGATTAAATACATGTGTGACATTTTTCATGCCCTATTTCTGCTGTGTACATTGCTTTGCTTCTTATTTTACAGTGTGCTATCTTTATTTTCTCTTTACTGCAGGGAGCAGAGGCCTCATCTGTGTGATAAATGTGCCTGGCACCTTCTGATGGTCTAAGGTGTGCAGATACGTGTTTAACACAGGAGTGGAAAATCAGGTCATGCATAGATTGATGGAGAAATTGCACCCAGCAGTGGCACTGCCACCATTTTCAGAGTGCAGAAAATGGCGAAGGCAACAGAGCTGCAGGAAGCACAGGGCAGCTATTCCCTTTGTAACTGACCAGAGTATCCTAAATGTAAATGACTTCATCAAGAATTGCAACAGTGTTTGCCCTGTAAATTGAGCAGGAAGCTTTCACATCTGCTCTCAAAATAATTGATGTGTCCACAGAGCTGGTTTCTCATCCTAGGTGACAAATTGAAGAAGCATGCCCGTGAGCTTTGCTGTTGTACAAAGTGTACATTGCCAGGGCTGTGGGGTGGGGAAGTTTCTTTTCCTAGTGTTGGTAGGGAACTATTACATGTGATGCTAGAAACCAGCTTGTCCTTGTGGAGGAGCACTGCAAGGCAAAGCAAGTGCAGGGGCCCAGAATGGGAGAGGTTTGTTCGCTCTGCCATCTCCAAGTGGAGAGGGACTGGAGCCTTCCCAAGGGAAATGGCAGCATTGGAGCAGTGTGAGGCCTTGGGGCTATTGTTGTGATATTCTTCTCACAGTGCCCACTCCTCAAGCTTTGGGCTGCTCATTCTGTTCTGGTACTGTCCCCTCTACACTGCTATATCAGCTTTTGGGACAAGAAAGTTGGAGAATGCTGTGAGAACAAAGCACTGCAGGAAGACCTGAGCTAAGTTTGGAAGCTAGTCATGGTGACTACTTAATAACATCTCCTGTAATCTCTCTCACAAGCAGCTTAGAGCCAACACACATTTTGGAAACCAATACCAGGCTGGAGCATGACCTGAGAACCAGGCATGCTTATGCATGTATTGTTTTGTCCTGTGTACACTCTTCTTGAATAGCATATTTGAAACCCAGTATATTTCCTGTCTAGTTCAAAAGTGCCTTTTCTTTCACCTGGCCGGAATGAAGGTGGTTGCATACAATGGCTCTTTGAATTTATTTATAGGGAAGGAACAGAGATGGAAGGTATCCAAAACCAACAATGGTTTTCAACAATGCTTGCCAGGTCAGCTGCTTGCCAGGTCTAAGAGGTGGCAAGAGAAGGAGATCCAGAGTTTAGCCAGACTTGTTGATGAAAGAGGATAGCATCATAGTCTGAGTTATGCATTTTCTTCTCCCTCCCCCATATCTTTGTGCTAACTAGTGCTTACTGCTGAGGGCCAAACGCAGCAGAAAACATGTAGCTTTTTTCTTGGTTATGTATTTGTTATAACTTGTTACTGTCTTGTTCTGGGGGAGGCACAGTCTCTAGTTGCTTCTTTGGTTTGGTCTTCAGAGATCTGGGACAGTCTTAAGGGACACACAGAAGAGTTTTTGTGTTTCTGAGGTGGTAATTAACTTAAGGCAGTAAAATGCTTCTTCTCAGTGTGTCTGTTAGGAAATGGGTAGGCCATGGGCTGTGGCTGGAGCTGGTGCTAAAATGCCCAGGAGCAAGGCTCACAGCTAGAAGTGAGGAGACACAGTGCAAACAGGAGGTGGGGTTGCCAGCAGAAAACCATGGGGACCACCAGCTTCAGCTGAAGCAAAAGAGTACAGCAGACAGTAATATGGCACATGTGGCACTGTGTCAAACAGCAACTCTGTTTTAACCTATAGAGGAGACGTTGTTTTCGGCTGCCTTTTTTGCCTCTCCTGTGAGCTGAGGGCTCCAAGAGCATCATCACAGAGCTAGTCATAGCAGGTTGCTAAAACTGGTGCTGAAAGGCACAACCCAGAGGAAGAAGGGCTCACAGTGCAGTTGGGAGCACAAGGGGAATCCCGGGTTCACTCAGCTCAACCAAGCCAACTGTTTAAGTTGATTTGTAGCAGAGAGAAGTTTAACAAGTGTTTGGGATCTAGTGCATAAGCAATGTTACGCTGGGTTTTTTCTTCACATACATAATTTTTCAGGACTTTAGACCTTTTAAAGACTGACAGCCAAATGTTCAGTGAGAAATGGGGTTGCCTTAAGTTTGACATATGAGATAACCCTCACCGAAGCTGCATAGTGTTCTGCAATAGCCAGAAAGCGAAGTCAAGAGGGGAAAAAAGCAGAGTTCTATTATTTTTGCCTAGATTCACATGTTTCTAGTTTTCTCTTACTTGGAACAATAAACCTATGCACTGTGTCAGTGTGCTTCTCACTAGTTCGTGTCACCTTCACCCAGAGACACACGTAGAGGACCAAGAGCAGCAGCAGAGACTTATATGGCGACTCACACCACCACTCACAGTATGCCGGGAGAGCTCCAAACCCTTGTATACTGCTTTGCTAGGTGAAGTCACCACTATACTGCCAGAGGGAGGTCATCTGTTAGCCAGTATGAATGGGGGTAGCAGACATCTTACAGCACCTGCTCTGTGCAGTGTCTTGAAGAAAATAAGGCTTAGCACTCCCCAGTCCACCATGTGCGAAAGAGGATATGTCTGCCCACTGCATTTTTCAAAAAAGCTCTCAGGCATAAGGGAGAGATTAATACCAGGAATTTATTGGGTTTACGTGGAAAGGTTTCGATAGTGGGGGACTGCCGGGGTCTCTTCTGTGAGAAGGTGCCAGAAGCTGCTCCCATGTCAGACAGAGCCAGCTCCAGCTGGCTCTGAAACAGACCTGCCGCTGGCCAAAGCTGAGCCCATCAGCAACAGTGGTAGAGCCTCTGGGATAACATATTTAAGAAAGGTGCAACAGCAGCTGGGAAAGAGAAGTGAGAATATGTGAAACAACCCTGCAGACACCAAGGTCAGTGAAGAAGGGAGACGAGGTGCTCCAGGCATCAGAGCAGACATTCCCCTGCAGCCCATGGGGAAGACCATGGTAAGGCAGGCTGTCCCCCTGCAGCCCATGCAGGTCCATGGGGGAGCAGATATCCACCTGCAGCCTGCGGAGGACCCCACGCCAGAGCAGGTGGATGTGCCCTGAAGGAGGCTGTGGCCCCGTGGACAGCCCATGCTGGAGCAGGTCTCCTGGCAGGACTTGTGACCCCATGGGTGACCCACACCGGGGCAGTCTTTTCCTGAAGGACTGCACCATGTGGAAAGGACCCACACTGGAGCACTTCGTGGAGGACTGCAGCCTGTGGGAGGGACCCATGTTGAAGAAGTTCATGGAGGACTGTCTCCTATGGGTGGGACCCCATGCTGGAGCAGGGGAAGAGAGCGAGGAGGAAGGAGCAGCAGAGACAACGTGTGATGAACTGACTGCAACCCCCATTCCCTATCCCCCTGTGCCACTTGGGCGGAGGAGATAGAGAAATTAGGAGTGAAGCTGAGCCTGGGAAGAATGGGGTGGGGGGGAGGTGTTTTTACATTTGTTCTTATTTCTCGTTATCCTACTCTGTTTAATTGGCAGTAAATTAAATTAATTTCTGCAAGTCAAGTCTGTTTTGCCCATGACTAATTGCTGAGTGACCTCCCTGTCCTTATTTCAACCTATGAACTTTTCATAGTATTTTCTCCCTCTGTCTTGTTGGAAGTGATAGGGCAGCTTGGTGGGCACCTGGCAGCGAGCCAAGGTTAACCCACCATAACTGGCAAACTGACACAAGGGTTAAGTGCAGTGGGAATGGAGCAGGACTAGAAAGCTGGTTTTCAGCATAATGCATCCTTAGAGTACATGGCAAGATGAGAGGCAAGTTGTTCAGGAAATCTGAGTTGCACAAAGGCTCCTGCAATGGACTAAATCTCAGTTCATCAGCAGGCATCATTGTGTCATTCAACTTAGTCACTTCTGCACCAAAACCCAGTCCTTTGCCCCTTCTGAAGGAGGCTGCTGCAGAGTTCAAAGCCAGTTATCAGTTTTCCATGATGTACAACAAGCTCACATCACTTAGCCTACCATCTGCCTTGAGTCAACTGGCAGCTGAGGCTTTGCACGCTGCCATGTTTTATCAGCCCAGAAGGACTAGGTGTCTGCCCTCGAAGTGTTCCTTCTTTCAGGAACCAGCTGTGGGCCCACTCCAAAGACTTTACCCATTTTCCTCTATCTAGGCAGGTTTACCTGACCAAAGAAAGCTAGTGGATCCTGGAAGTGCAGAAGCTGCTGAATTTTCCCTTTCTCACTCCCAAGAACTGCTGCCAAAGCCTGCTTGTATTTGTGGGCTTTTATACTGAGCCCTGTGCTCAGCCTTGGAGCAGCTGGGCAGCCATACTGTGGGTCTGGCTCTTAAGAGAACCACTGATGCTGCAGCACACACCTTTTTATGCACTTTCACCTCCAGGCAGGCTGGGATTTTTCTGTTGCTTCCCATAACACATGAATGCAAACAACAAACCCACTTACTGATTAAATGAACCACAAACAAGCAAAATCAATATTCACTTTGTATTTAATCACAGGAGCCAAATGGCAAGACCTGAAGCATTTAGCTCTAATGAGGACATGGTGCTATGTTCACAATAGCATTCCTCCATTAATCACCCTGACTGTAAGGAAAATAGATGGTATGGTTTTGACACCTCTATTCTCACAGTTAAGGGCTCGAGATGGTATTACATCAGCGTGACAATGTTGTGTCATTGGGGCTGACTAAGCAGTTGTAAACAACCTGTCTGACGATCACATGCAGGCACACTCACAGATGAAGAGATATTTGTTGAAACCATGCAAGGTTGTACAGTCAGAGAACTCTGCCTCTTGCAAAAGAGCTGGTATACCAGATCAGTGTGTGTGAGCAAAATGCCAGATGAGCAGTCTTGTGGACAGAGCACCCAGTTACCGCAGGCATGAATGCAAGAGCTCCCCTTCTGCTCTCCTCCCCACTTTCCTTGGAGGTGTTGCTTATAGTGACCAGAGGAAAAAGAACTATACCATCTGTCTGTGCAAGTTCCTTAGTCTTTCCTTTTGTAGTTTGGTGTTTCTGCCATCACGCCAAGATGTTGGTAACAGGACTGTCTGCAGCAGCTTGGCAGAGGACAGATCTTGTTCCTATGTCCCATCAAATGAACACTGGTGATAGAAGTGACTAAAAGCTGTATCTGAAGCTGTACTAGAAGTGAAAGGTTTTCTCTCTGTTCACCCAGGTGACCCTAAGTGCTCTTACTGACATAAATTAGCAAAGTAAAATTAAGTTGCAGTGACCTCTGATAGGACAAGTTGTCCTATCCTGGCTTACTTCCTGCAGTCCTTGTTCAAGTAAGTTTTTTCATTAAAACAAATGAGGCTTCTTGACAAGAGTGCTTTGACCCTTTTTACTTTTCTCAGAAGATCTATTTTTTCTTACTTTGTGGTAATTGCTTGAAGCATTAGAGAACTCTCTTGTTACCCAGCTGTTTCTGAAGCAGTCTTATCTTTCTGGGTACAGAACACAGGCAAGGGACAGGGCAATTAGTTTATGAAAAAAGTTATTAACTGATTTATATAACTGTTAATAAAAAATAAATTAGTTTTTCTTTTTCAAAGTGTCTATTATGCCCTGTGTGCTTGTGCACCTCACTAAAAAGTTCTGAAGTGACCTTTCAATAAGTATTACTGACTGAAGTGAGGATGAGGCCTGGGGTGCAAGTTACTTGATGTAATGTTACAAAAGAAATGTGGCACTGCTGTTATCCTTTAGAGGATGTTAGCTCCCGACCAAATATCAAAACACTGCTAATGCTACTTCAAGAGCATTCTAGGAGATGTTTTGGAGCAATTTTCCTATATTTGTTATTTCAAGCCTCACTTAAACTCGTTAGCTCCTGCTGCATATTCCTGATAATCTATGTAAATGAGGTTATAATGCCATTTGTAGTGGGAGGATTAAGACTGACCTCAGGTAGGAAACAAGCAACATCAGTAGCACATAAAGTCTCAAGAAATAGTTCTCAGAAGCCCAAAACCTTGAGTAGTACATAGTGAAGGAATAAAAATGCAGATGATGTGGTGTACTAGAAGTTTGGGCAAAAGGTTGTGCAGAGGAAAAAGCAAGGCAATGAAATCCTGAACCATGCAAATGTATTCTTAGTTTTGAAAAAAACCTTTAAACTCTTTGCAGTCCTCTGATTCTGGATCCTCTTGGCCTGATTAAAAAAGGCCATTCTCATTTGCAGGTTCATTTATGGTCAGAGGACTGGAGTGTAAGGTTCTCAATTGGGAAATAGTCCAGTGTGATGTCAAACTGGCTTTACCTTGGGACAATGAGCTATCTAAAGCAATTGCCCATCCAGGGAGATGAGTGCCCACTTTCCAATTATCCAAATATTTATTGCAACTTCTTAAACATCTTGTAATATGAACATCAAGATCACTAGTATTGGGGGAGTGGGGGGGGGCAGTTTATGGGCCCTTTGGCATGGTTTGTTGGACAAGACTGTGGAAACTTCTTACTTATAGAGAAGCTTAAATTTAGAAGGCATGTCAGTCTCATGGAGGATTTTTCTTCATGGGTGTGGATAGACTTCCCACTGAGGAAAGCTATCCAAATGAGCAGCTGCACATATTTGATCACAGTTTTCCAAGCAGTGACAGCACTGATTATTGTATTGATAATAACCAGCTCCAGTCACCCTGCCATTAGCTGACTGGGTTGGTTGGCATAACCCTGCTAAATGGGGGCAGGGAGGAGGAGGGCTTGACTTTTCTTTGTGCAGAGTTAGCTATGTGCCCTCACTTAGAAAATCTGATTTGAGAAGGGTTTTTTCAACTCTGTACAACACTGTGTGAATTTGCACTTAGGAAGGTAGCAGTGCTGCCCAGGAATGTGATGCAAATGACTCCTTTAGTTTCGGGTGAGGCCAGGTCTATCTCAGCTGCCCCTGGAGCGGGGCAGCTGCTGCAGTTGCATGTGTTTGAGCGAGTCTCGCTGTGGCAGACCCTGCTGGCCCGCACAGCTGAGCTGGGGGCACTGTGCTTGCAGCAGGCTTTACCTGCCGGTGCCTGCAACACCTGCAAGCACTGACAAAAATAGTTGCAAGTCCCCTCGCGCCAAATGGCTTTGGCACTTTGGGACAAAATGTCTGTCCTATCAGCGCTGCGCTGGCCTCCACATTGCTGCCAGATGAGTGCCTGAAGTGCTGCTGTGCGGGAGGCAGGTGGATGTCTCGCACAGCGGCTAAGTGCCTCGTGCCCCAGAAACTGAGAGGCACTCAGAGAAGAAATCATTATGTCTCATTATAGCATGTACTTTGGGGACAGTATGGGCCACTGCATCTGTGGAGGTCAGAACAGTTAAATTTTGCTCTGGGTTTGGTGTACAAGTGTGTTTTTTAAGAGGCTGAAAATCCTATTTTAGATTGTTTTACTAAGCAGTCATCTTGATGTAACTTTGCAGTTCTAGGATTTACAAAGTTGTTGCATTAGCCACAGTATTTCCTTCTGCCATATATTGCCAGTGCTCTGGCTATGATTCAGAGAATCAGTGAGGAAGCTCTTAACCAGAGTATGGCATGGTAATTTAATTCCCATCCAAGGACTGGGCTCGGTGCATTTTGGCAGTCTCTGAGGAAAACAGCATCTGTGCAATTGCGGATAGATGTAAACAGATAGAAGTGGGTGGTTCTAGTCAATAAAAAGAAATATTGGGACTTGGACCTGTAGCAACAATATAATCCTGATGTTGTCGAGCTCCAGCAAATGGGTTTGGAAACAGGCTTCTGAATGTTTTTTTAAGAGATATGGGGCTGCATAGGCATCCATTGTACCATTGTATGTATGTTCACATTAAGAAAAATAGTCTTCATTTTATACAGACTTTGAAAATAAAAAGAGTCTCATTTACCAGCTCTGTTCACCATGCAACACTGTTCCCCTGGGCTGCTCCTACCCCGCCTGTTATGATGGGTCCTGCTTATGCCAGCTGGAAGCCAAATGTTGTCTGCAACTTACAGAAAGAGTAATTGGCTTGGAACCTACTACCTAAAACAGTGAAAAATGAACAAGCCTTGCTGCACTGGGCTCTGGTTTTGTGGCTGTCGCCAATAGCTCTTTCTTGAAAAGAGCACCATGCGGAATTGGCCTGGGTACAGTGCTTGGACACCTATCAAAGTTTACCCTCCTCCCCCACTCCTTTCTTTTCACTCACCCACTGCTAATATCTGCCCACCCCACAGTCCTCCATCCTTCCAAACCCAGAGTGTTGCTTGCTGAAATGTGATTGTTGATTCCATGTTACCACCTTCTGAAATGTTTTTCTCCTTTATGCACATCAATCGAAATACTGCACAATGCCCTCATATCCATGCATTATCTCTGCTGCTTAATGCATACACCATATACAAAATGATTGTTACTGCTCCAATAGGTGAAATTGTGACAAGTGGAAAAAGCTGTGGAGTGCCAAAATGTACATTAGCATTAACCACCTGGAAAGTGTACTCTTCTCCAAGGATTATGATTCTTTGCATGTTTTATTGCTACTGTAAAGATTTTATTGCTGCTTTTCTAAGGAAAACTGTTTCAGAATAGCTGTTTCCCTGGTGTTGCCACATTTCATGAAATCTGAGGACTTCAAAATCAGTTCCAAGTAATACTCATCTTCCTCCTAGAGGTGATGTTGTAAGAACTGGCCTTGCATAACAGCCTACCTCACACATTTGGTGAGGGATCATGGTGAGTGACAGCAGGTGGAAAAGATAAACCCCAGTTCCTGTGTGGTGCACGAGGGCTCCTCACATCATTGCTGTATCAACAGCAGTCATTTATCTGAGCTTCCCACCAGGAATGCACAAATGCAAAATACGTTTACGTCACCTGGCAGATTATTTCAACTAAATTATAACCTACAAAGGCTGATGTAATGGTCAGAGATCAAAAAAAGACCAAAAACAAAAACCCCAAAACAAAAGCCAACAGCCCCTTTGTGGTGCTGAAGGCATAACATGGGCAAAACAAAGCACATTCCTGGGAAACAACTGCCCATGACTCTGACATGCAGAGCACTGGTAGACCAGCACTCCCTGAATGCTGACATCAATATATGAAGCTTTCTTACTGCTTAGCATTTTGAAGAAAAATTACATGTATCAATAGTGGGGAGCTCACTCTTTCATGCTGAAACCTCCTACCCTCAAAGTCACTGTTGAACTGATAAAGCTTATCATGACCCTTGCATATATGAACACCTTTTTGAACTGTTGGAAAATCAGAGTAAGCTAATTTCAGTGTCATCTACCAGATCTCCAGCCCTGCTCTGTGTGTGTGATTGCATATCAGGAGAGTCTTCTACTACAAGCCAAGTCCAAAAGTGAAGCATCCACTTCACTTGACAGAACTGATAAACCAAACATAACACTCTACTTTTATTTTCTGGTAATAGGCTCTGTTACTATCTTGTGTCTAAAAACAGATCATCAAATTTTTGGAGAAAAAAAGATGTATCTGGCTGTAGACAATCCCTGCCATGAAAAGCTCCCACAAATGCTTAAATAGCTATGTTATAACAAATGAATATGCCTTTTGCATGACAGCTCAGTCATTCATAAATGTAGTTATACCATTCTGCATCATATTTAAGTAAGCAAGCTTGGTATTCAGCACATTGTTGCCAACTCCACCAACACTCTGTGTTTTCTAGGCTTAATAGGAAACCTGCTTGAATTCTGAACTCATCATTTCTATTACCTTGTGTGAAGGCAGAAAGTCACATCTTGTGTAGGGATGATAGATGGAGTTAGCACTGATGGCAGAAATGAATCATATTGCCTGAGGTTAGCTGACTCTTGGTGATGATGTAGTTGACCATTTGGTAATGTGTTCAACATGCTCTGTGCCCCCAAACCAAATAGAATAACCTGGGCAAAGCTGGTGAGCCCAATACATGGAAATAGATCTCCCAAAAAGCAGAAGTAGCTTTGCAGTAGACAGATTCACAGTGCCAGCTGCGGCTAATCTTTGTCACTAGGCTGAATGTTCTGCGTTTTTTGTTGGTTTTGGGTTTTTGTTTGTTTGTTTGTTTGTTGTTGGTGGGGTTTTTTTGGGTTTTTTTTGTAATTCAGAAAGCTTGATGCTTTTCCACAGCCAGGTTAAGCTATCAATGTTCCTCACCACAGATTATTTCTGATCCCATGCCACTCATTCCTATGCTTACTCTAGATAAGCACTAAAAAACTGATTCAGGTTAAAACTAACCTATTTGGCCAAAACCCCAACTTTTGCTATAGGTCAGTACCCAATACAGTCAGCTGAGCAGCCAAATCAGTGTCAGTGCTAGCACGGACTGTGAGAGTAAGCAGACAGGACCAGTCTCAATCAGTTTTACTAGTATGCCTTTGAAGTACTTCTACTAATCGTTGGCAGAGCCAGCACTTCATTTTCAATAAGCTTTAATGTCACAGTCACTGTATATGGATCTACAGTCAGGACTACATCATTATTATTCAGGATGTGAAATACAGTTAAGTATTTGTCAATTTATTTATTGAGTAGTGCACATTTTAAAATAATTTATAGCTGATTTAATAATGTTAAGTGATGAGGTGCACATGTATGAGCACTCTGCTTTATGCCATGAATACAGTCACAGTAAATGGGTTTTCTTATTCTGAAATACTGAAGAGCACATGCAATTCTTCTCCATTACATAAAGTTTTAAAATATGCTCACCAAAATACTGTTTTGATATCGGCCAACATTGCATAAGGTAGGACATCTATCAAGAGTGAGAAGGATGTTTTACTGTGTTTTGTCTGGTCATGTTTTGTTGATTTTCAAGGAATCTAGCCAGAGCTATATATTCACAGTGATGATTCAAGAAAAATGGCTTGCACTTAGAGAGCATTATTTGTTCAAGTTCACAATAACTTCCAGTTATGCTGGCCTATTGCGTCTATGCACAGAGATTGCTCCTAATCACCTAACAGCAAACATTGAAAGAACCATCTAAAATTTACCTATTACTACTTCGATATTTTTGCCAGCAAGAAAAGGTTAAATTTTCATTATGTCTCATTCTGGGGAATCTTGCTCACTGCTTGGCAATTCCCTCACTTAGTACCTCTTAGCTTCCCAGTGGCACATTGCATGTGCCATCAGTTTAGGCAGGTGAACTTCTTCAGAAATAAGGTAGTGCTGTGCTGATTATCATTTTTACATCTTACGCATAGTAGAATAGTTGTATAGGGAAGTAGCAGCCTTTGGCTGCAACCAGCATGTTTTTATAGACTTAATACAAAAGAAGCCTCTGACTCTCATCCCAAATACTGAGCCTATAACATCTTTTACTCTGGAAATGTTTGGTGCTCATGGAACTCCATTATACCACTGTATCTGCAATTGAGTACAGCTTTCATCATTCTATCATGTTAACAACTGGTTTTAGGGACTAAGAAAATGTTAAAGAGTAAATAGTGCATAATACAATAATAATATACATAATTGTGCATAGTCTTCTTTGATTAGCTGTGATCATAGAAAAAGGGATCTGGAATAAGAAGTGGGAATTTTACTGTTGAAATTGAAATAAATGCAATGTTCCCAAACTGCAAAATCCATGGTCACAATCAGTGTGAAATCTTCACCAAAAGCTTGTGATCTGTGGGAATGTGTACTACCTAGGCCTCTTTCGTTAAACTGTTTTCACAAATATAAAAACCTAATAAACTTTCTTTGGTAAATGCTATACTGCTTCCTACTAGTTTCAGAAGGGGACATAGTACTTTTTTATTTTTTTAAGGCATATAAAGAGAGAAAGTACATTCAATTAATGAAATCTTTTGAGTGACATCCATAGAGATCTTCATAGAAGATGGGGATCACTAAATACAATAAAGTGCTGAAGATCTATAGAATCCTTACGAAGCTCAGAAATCACTTTCCATTCTCTAGGAAGGGGCCCTAATCACATGCATACACACAGAATAGGAATAGCTTTAAAACTTAGACTTTGAAAATCAATATTGTATTTAATGGACTCTTCCCCCCACTCAAAAAAAAGAAAAAAGCACAAGGAATACTGAAGTCAGAATATCTGTGTCATGAAACATGTATTGTACTTTGTAAGAATGTGTCATTATGTAGACAGGGTAAGATTTCCTAACAACTTTATTTTCTAGACCTGGGGGGTGGGGTTTTTTTGGTGTATCAAATCACGTCAGAGTACAGTGCTACTTGGGACCAAGACTATGTTCAGTGACTTGGTTGCTAATGCAGCACCTTCTCACTTAAAGATTAAAAAAGGCACAAAAGGAATGAATTGACTCATACAACTGCTTTGGGCAGCTAAGCAGACTAAAGATTAAGTGTAAACAGGCTGGCTCCTTCTTTAAGAGGTCACAATTCTTTATTTTTATAGATGGTAATATTAAAACATCTGGTCTTCAAAACACACCTTTGTAGACAATACGAAGCTCCTATAACTTCAACAATTAAAGAAAAGAACCCTCTAGTTGATTAGTAACTCATGACTTTATCTTGATCTTTCTTTCCCTTTAGAACTATGTCTTTTCCTCAACTGGCAATTTCAAGAGCTTGCCATGAACTAAAGAATTCATTATCAGTCTTGAAAACAATTTACCATGAAGTTTAAAGTAGTAAATTAGTGCTTAAGGAATTAACTTTGGGAATGTCAAATATAAAAATTGAGCCAAATACAGAGTAGACAATATCGTGCCTTGCAGGTATATTTAATGCAGTTGTGCATATTAGGATGATTAGTTGTACAATTAAGTCTTCTACTGATCACCACAGTAATCTGCATCGCAATCAAGAAAGTTACACACATACCAGTTGCAGTCAAAAGGAAAGAAATCCTGTATATAAAGGTTTCCAATGTATTTTTTAAGGAACCTTCCCTTGAAGATCCTTGCAGAAGCCCATGGTATACACACTAAATCAATGCAACAAAACTTCCAATAAAATTGTGGTTTAATCCACTTGGCAACAAAAGGGTCAAGTGGCATGAAAAAAGCTCAAGTCTGCAAATTAGTTATTGACACTAATAGGTTACTCTTCAGAGAATTTTCACCACAAATTTGTCTGTAGGCTGCAAGTGTTTTTCTAATGCAAACATAACTTATGAAAAAGAAAAAGGGTAGGCCACCAACTGAAAGAAAACATTTATTGAATCAAAGTCAATACTTTCCTTTTAATATCTACAAGCCAACACTGAACTGACTTTATTCAAGAATGAACACAATGTACAAAAAAAGTATGTCTGTTATAAAAATATGTCAATTTTTTTTTTCCTGGCTATTGAGCTGAAAACATTTTGACAAGTGCAAGATAGTGGCTTAAATTTGCTTACCAAACCTATTACCAATGACAAAGTTCAAATACTTTTGTAATCATAGTATATTTAAGACTCATTGATAAAGTGGCATTAGAATTGTTGACACCTAAAAAAAAAATACCACTGCACTGCCATGTGTTTATGCACCCAGACAATTGAATATCTTGATCTTCTGTCGTCACCAATCAGTACCTTTATCAGTGAAGACTATCCAACCTAACTCGAACTATTCAACCAGCTAATTGACACCTACCACTGGAATACAACTTAGGGAAGGCAAACTACGTCGATGGCCCTGTATTTTGTGTGTTGTTTGCGAACTGAGAGAGAAGAGTAGGTAGGTTCATACATGATTAAATCAACCTGACAGCTACTGCAATGTGAAATCAGGGAAAGGATGGAAAAAGAATAAGGAATCATTTATGACAGCAATCTATATTTACGAACATGTGTGTTTACGTATAAAAATGGATCTGACTAGGCTCAGTTATGCCTTGTTTGCTTGGATGGTTTTTTTTCCCCACATAAAAATTTAACTCAACCAGGACTAAAATCATTGACTTCTCTCAAACCACCACTAAAGAGGAAAAAAAAGGACCATTTACAGAGATAATCTGAAAACAGTGCAATATTAAAATACAATTTCACAACATGTGAAAGAAACATGCTTTGGAACCTGAGCAAAAGGCATTTTACTGACTTAGTAAAAAGTCACCCTGTGTGTTGTTTTCATTGGCATCTGTTCTGCCAGATTATGTTGCTCGTAGCAACTTCCATGGCCCCTAAATATTTAGTACACAGAAACTGCCAACTACTTAGAGAGGTCTACTAAACTTTTCAGCTAATATTGCAGGCAGTCTGACATGCCGCTACTGGAAGTGACCATACAGCCTAAAATTAAGAAACACTGTAGAAAGAAAAAGAAGCAGCCAAACATGATGCTTTTCTTCTTTAAATAGATTAAAGCGCTTCCACAACACTTAGATACGGTACTACACTGGTTTACAGTCTCAAGGTCAGCTCTTTCAAAATAAATATACTGAACATTTACAACAAATGCCTCATGAATGCAAGCTCTCTCTTTATTATCTCAAGACCAGTTGGATAAAAACTAAAATAAAGGCATAACTCTGAAGCAGCTAAGTTACAAGTCCTTTTTCAGAAACAGGCATGACTTGGTGCCACAGCAAAATTTTTCACCAGTCTGCAGTAAGCAATTTTTTTTTTTTACTCCTAGCACCAAGCGGGCCACCATATGAAGCAACCTCACAATGCATGCGGTCATCTACTCTGCTGATTTTGTATGAAATAATAATCTGTGCTTGCAGGTCCCAGACCTTTCAAAAATGGGTATGAACAATAGATGATTGAAGACATTAATGGAAACTTATTTCTAAGTTACTTGAGTGGAGAAAAGATTTAAAGACTAAAAAGCAACAGAACGTTGCACATTAGTATTTCTGAAGGATGAGGGAAGCTAAGGTTGGTGCTTTGATTTACCTTCAAACAAACAAAAAGCTAAAAACAATCCTAAACAGCTCTATGTCTGTGATACTGGTAGAGGCCAATGTGTGCATGCCACTGAAAGGCACAGTCGGACCAATCTGATAAATGGCATCATCAGAGCAGAACAGCAATGTTTCACTGGAGCAATCACAAAGGGTGAACAATGAGCCATCACTTCTCTTGTCATGAGCACAGAAAGCAGTCACCAAGGCAAAAGAGGGGACACAGGAAAGAAGATACAGGAACTCACATAAACCTGGAAGACAGAAAACACATTAAACTGAATTTTGAACATTCTGAATAACCATTTTCCTACTGTAACTTTGCTATTCATTGATTTAACACCATACATATTATCATTAAATGGATGGAACTGTTGCAAAAATCGTACCCTAATCATACCACAAAATTCTTTTGAAATTTGTTATACAACTAACTTCACTTGCAAAGATTTGCCTACAATATCATCTTAGGTATAAAACAGGCTTATGGACAGACTGATGCAGTCAGGACAATCTCTTGTTCATTGTGTAAAAAAATTAACATGCTTACATTGTACTGAATTTTTTACTCAGAAGTGCATTTTAAAATTGGGCATCGTAAAAACACAGCAATTTATAGGGAGCTAATTATGAAGCAGTATGATTGTTCTTCCTACAGCTCTAAAGGTGCCTAAAAAGCAGAGTGCAATACTTACTGGAAAGGTTTCCCCAAGGTTATCCTGCTTTTGTATCTACAAGCTGCATCTGAACATTTGCAGACATGCCACCTCCATAGCCTCCCTTAGACTGCATTTGGTTCTGAATTGAGCTGACCTGGAGACAGAAGGGAAAGGGCAGCAGAGAAAAAAAAGAAAGGCAGTTAGTGAGCTATGGCGTCTTCTTGCTTCCAATTTTATTTCTTGTTTAGGTTTGGTTTTCAAGTGCTACTTTACCATTAAAGCTACATTACTTTTGCATGAGGACATGTGCAGCGTAGGCTTCCTGGAATTTTCACTTCTGCAGGCAGCTCAGCAGGAGAGGCGGAAGAACTGATGCTGAGGCAGAAGTTTTTCCTCTCTCCCAAAGAAAACTGATTTAGGCTTTCACTGACCCACTTGATTACTCAAAAAAAATTAATCAAATCTCTTACTGGTATCCAACTCTACTCCATCTGACAAGCTATAATTTGTTATATGGAAAATGTTCTTTTCCAAGTATGATAAACCAGAGAAGTTGACGCCATTACAGTAAAAATATAATAGACAACTTATAAAATATCTGGATAGTATCTGCACTGTGTGGCTAACTTCAGATAATGAAAAAAGGACTTTCTAAACCAAAAAGGAGCTTTTGGTTTGTGGAAGGTTTTTTATTTATCTAGTTACGTAACAGCATACACTGCTTTCCTTAATTGCTACTAGTCCTTTAAATGGCAGGGCTTTTACTGTTTAAATCATACTCAATCTATCAACTTCCCTGAAAACAGCTTATTTGAAGATATTTTTAGCCTGATGCAAATAAATACATAAAGACCCCCCCCCCACCCACAAAGACATGCACATCCCTCTACGGCTTTCCTTGCCTTTATCAACAAAAAGGAAGGGAAACCATAGTTCTTTCCTACTTGTGTAGCATGAGTCAAAATAATCATCTCCAAGTGCCTGCAGGAAGCCAACTCCAACCTTAAAGGTTTGGCCTTTTTCTCTCTGCACCCCAGAGTGTACATAACAAGTACACAACGAGCACAAAATAACATATTCCTTCAAGGCTACAGCTTCTGAAATTGAACTTGCAGAAAGTCTATGCCTGCAGGGCACCACTTGCAATTATGACATGTATGCTCCTTCATAGAGACCTCAAAACATCACTAGAAAGCTGTATTGAAACAGCACTGGAGAAATACTTCCAAGTAGCATGCATGACTTTTTCCCTGTCTACAAAGACGAAACAAGTATATTCTTTTCCACAGCAAAGCAAAACACATGCACACACACAAAATGAATAAGCACAATTCTTTTTACATACTGTTTCTCAAACCAATGTCAAAAAAGGAGCCTGTTTTGGGATCTTCGTCTTCAACAGTATTGCATATTGCAGTGCTATGCAAAAGATCTGATTTTTACGTATTCAAGCAGCGCAATGTAAAACCATTTTCTACCTTGGTGCATTGCTCAAACAAGTGATACAGCTGCAGAAAAGCAGTTATATTCACATTTTTCTTCAGAGCCAATACTCTAGTGGGTCTGACATCAGCGACTACAAACTCAGTAAGAAAGTGTGGAGAAGTGCAAACCACATTCATGGGGTGATGTTTAAGAACTTTCCCATTTCACCAAGCTGGTTGTCATCTTCATCAAGCATCTTCTGTTGCTCATTGGAACAAAAGGAGTTTGAATTTAATCTTTTTTTTCCGCAGAAAATTAATTAATATACAAGTAAATGTATTCACAAGAATGACTTGAGGATGGTATTAATTTAATCTGAATGAACCCTGTCTCTAGTGAAAAAGAGCTAGAAAACCATCTCCAGGCCATATCACCTTCCAGCCTGACAACTTGCTTATATGATTTTAAAATTTTGGAGAACAGCAAATCAACACAAATTGCAAGGCTAAAGTGTAAATTTTTATGATTACTTTTTCTAAAGGTTAGAATAATTTCTTTGGTACTTCAGTCACGTGTATAGACGTTTGTGTTAGTGGGTAAGGAAGTATATCAGTCTAAAATGCAGAGCCTGTTACACCTAAAGCAAATAGAATGCAGCAAATTAAACTTGACTACATTAACAGTTCAGTGGCTATTTTGTATATGAAAACTTATACAGGAGACATACAACGTTAAAAACACTGAGAAAAAAGCAGGTCTAACTATTGTAGGCTTATAAGTTGGTATTCTTTCTGAAGCATCCTCCTTTTGAGGCAGTCTGAGCTACAAGAACAAGCACCATGAAATGCAATTATTTTTTCTTTCTCAAATATGCTATTGCCTTCCTTTGATGATATATAACAGCAAGGGTCTTCCCTCTTATGTGTAATTTAGGTAGGATAGGGATTTAAAGATTTTGGAAGTGGAAGAGGTTTGCACCAATTAAAGATCACACAATCTGTTGTGCTGCTTATCTATCTCATTAATTTCCTTCTTTCCTTTTCTTTCCCTCCCTTTTAGAATTAGGAAATAGCACAGATGGTCCTCAACAAAGAAAACAAGGGAAAACTAAGAAAAGGATGGAATACATGAAATCAAAGACTAAACTGAGGAATATGAAGCAGAAGAAGAAAGTGAGAGATTTCACCATGGAATATGAAGGTAAAATAAGAAAGCAATGGGAATGAGAAAGAAACAGTGCACAGGGGACTCCTACTGTTTAAGCGTACCTTTGACAAAGGAGCAAGGCACCCTACAGAGAAGGCAAAAAAAAAAAGCAAAGTATTTCAGTAGTCAGAAAACTACTGTACTCAGAATCATAAGGACATGTAATAAAGAACAATGCTGATGAAAAAAGGCACAGAGCAGATAGTGGGCGAAGAACCAAATTTATATGGGAAAAGCTAATGAAATTGCAGGAGGTCCTCCTAAGGTATTCAGACAAGAGAAGGCACAAGGAGGTTCATGAAGGAGTATAATGTCCATACTTTAAAAGAAATTAATCAGCAGAAAAACATGTGGAGGTTAACACCATAATCTTGGAATTTACACTGCTAAGAATGGACAAAGAGACTGGATGCAATATTAGCACAGTAAGTTACCACAGAAGAGGCAGGAAAATAAGCAGTGTGAAAAAGTAGAGATTTGTGCTTCTGAAGAGAGAGAAGGACAAAAAGGATTACTTTTTGCATACCGATCGTTTCTATCTGGGATCAGAAAAATCACTCTGGCCACTGATGCAGCACGTTACCCACACGAAAAAAGTGAGGGAAAGAGATAGCCAGTTATGAGCATTCAAAATTAAAAAGTCTATGTAGAGAGACAATAATGATTGCCTACTGTCTGCAGGTGAATTGGATATTATGCAAGGCAAAGGTGAGGGGGGAAGTCTGAGGTGAAAGAGCAAAGCTTCAACCAGTCACCACAAACCTCACACGAGGCAGCTCAGCTGTGAGAAAGAGGAAGGTTCTCACAAGAGGGACAACAAACATTTAAAAACCAAAAAGCCATGCTTTAAAAAAAAAAGAAAACTGCTCACTTTATTACTTCATTTTATAAAGGCTTTGAATATTAATGTAATACACTGCATTAAGTAAGTAATTAGTTTTAACTGAATTTTATCAAGTTGAAGCTGTGTTTGTCCATTTAACTTGCTTACAGATGTTTTAGTACAAATCAATTCCAATCCATTATGTTGTTTCTGGGAAAATGTAGTATACTGTTTGTCACATCTGATTTTCTAGCTTTGCTGTTCCCCAATACATATGGAGTTACAAAAGTTTTTGTCTGATCTCAATAAGCTGTAAACTAGTTGAAACTACAGATGACCTCACTTGCCTACATTAAAACCATCTCTTTCCTTTACAGCTCTGCTCTCTATTCAGATACCTCTGACAGAACTCTTTCTTCTCCTTTGTCAAGAAGTATTTTTCATCATCACCTACATACAATCCTTTTCTAGATTGCATATTACTAACCTTAAAAAGAGATTGACATTTCACATAAATACAAAGCTGTGCAAAAGAAATAATAAGCTGATTTTCAGTATCCATCTTAGTCTCTGTTTTTCACTTTCAGAGAGATAAAAATCTTTATTGCTCCTATCACCTACAGGAAGCTACGAAACCTTGTGACATCGTTACTTGCTCTGGAAATAATTCACAGTGCAAATAGGGCTACAGAGTATAGAAAAACATCAACAAGGACACCAAAAATATTTGTGTGCACTATAAACCAAGTTAAGTTAGAGTTTTACATGAACTATATTTAAAATTGCTTAAAACACTTTTTAAAGCTTTCTCTAAAATACTCTAGTAATATACCTCTATTTTAGTTCATACATGCCATCAGTATGATTTTTTAAAAAGTATTCTAGACATAGCCTGTACAATATATACAGCATCTACTATGAATTGTCAATAAATACAGGAATCTTAAAAATGGTATTCCATAACCTTGAATGCAAGTGTTTAGGACTTGGAATTAAGACGCTAGCAGGTTGTTCTTCAGTTTTATAGAGATTCTTTCTTATAGTTGAAAGCCTCATTGCTTCAGCCACCATATACATATACAGTGTTCCTGTATTCTAAGATGAAACATTCATCTGCTTATGCTTACCGAATTCATTCCACTGAATAGGTCTCCTGATCCTACATGAGCTGTGTGAACAAAGTTTGTTGGCTCCCCAATCATGCTTCGGTCAATTCGCCGTCGTCTTTTCTGAAAGGAAGGTAAAGAAACCATCTGAGAGTCATTCAAAAGGCAAAAACAACGTGTGTCATAAATGTCAAATTTAACTGTCCATAGAGTATTTCATACACTGTAAGATATTTTCATAGAGTCAAAAAGCAGAGTCCAAATTCCCAGGTTAACCAAGACATCGGTAATACTGTCATTTGTTTTTACTTGGAGGATCTATAGCAGATCATTAGACCAGCACTGATACCCCTCCTAGCATTTACGCCAACAAAACTCTTGTAAATAACCTTACTATGTTCCATGGTTTATTTAGCAATACTTGGAACGTTTCATACAGTAACTTCTGCCTATATTTATATTTAAATTTAATATGTGGCAGATAAAATTTTAGATTTAGTCACTCAAACCAAGAATTAATGATCAAAGATCTTTAGTATAGTGTATGAAACCACTAACTTACAGGATTTCTGATTTACATGCTGTGGGAACTTATGTCACTATTTGTAATATACTTCATGGTGATGTTCAGAACAATGCCTTGAGTTTGATCAGGGTTAGTCGCAGACATATCTTTACTGAACCCTGTATACTCAGATAACTTCCAGTCTGTGTGTTTGTAGCAAGGCAAGGTGCCAGATTAGGGACTCTATTCCTGTGCCATGAGACAGAAGACAAGAATTGCTTAACCTCTGCCTCCCCTTTTTCAGAGTCACAGCTTCATATTTTATTAATGTAATAACACGCAAATGAAAAATTGGAGGCAGTAAGGACTTCATCTAATTAAAGCTGCTTTGGTTGCCTGCCTCCAGCTAAGCATTGCATCTAAAGGAATAAAACAAGAAAATCCTATCCTCATTTCTTAGGCCAGAGCCAAGGAGCTTACACAGAGCAAATCATGCAGTGTGCAGTCACCATATGCCAGTATCCTGTATTTGAAAAAACCCAATAGCCATGAAGCACAGTATGAATATCTCAATTTAAGGTGTGTCATAAAAAATACAGTGTAATAGCTAAAAAACTACTTAAGCTCAGTTAAAAGCTTCACATCATCTTAAAGTCCACTCAGTCTCATTTTTAAAGGGATCTCCATTTCTAATCTGGAACGAGATCGTAAGACCACCCAGACTCAAGACACGAAGGTACATGCCTCACAAGTGAACTAGCTGCTATTGAAACGCAGCTACAGATTAAATCTTTATGAATCAGAACCCACAACTATGAGAATATATCGCGGGGTTTGGCCAGGAAGTGCAAAACACATTTAATCCTTTCATGTACCTTTTCCCTATTACTAAACTCAGATTTCAGTAGGTTTCAGTACCTTACTGCATCATATTAATAGCTAGGATAAGGAGAAACACATAAAACACTCCCATAGAAAGAGCAAAACAAAATGACCCAATCTATGCCAAAACTATTAGTAAATTCTCTACTCCCAACAAATTTGACAAGATCAACCAAATAAAATAATCATAGCTATAAAAACATCTTCATGTTGTTTGAGGGCTTTCACAGAGAAAACGTTTATGGAAATTAACTGAGATATCTCAATTACAGGAAACAGGAAATTAGTAGAGTTCACAGGACCATAAATAGCCACAACAGAATCTATTACCATGTCCCACCAATGCATTAATATTTAAATTTGGAAGTCAAGCTCACTTATATATACAGAAAATGATTTCTTAAGTTATATATGCTATCAGCTAGTAAAGCATACGTGACTAACTTGGGGGGAGAGACCCCACACCAGGTTTATGCTTCCAGTGGATGAGAACTGCTCATCTGACATGTTCAGGCTGAGGAGCATCTCCACCCGGCATAATGATTATTTTAAATGCATGTTGCTGTATTTACATAATATAGTATTGTAATATGCTGTGACTGACACAGAAAGAAGCTCTAGAGAACTGTATGAAACACACTGCTCCAATTAAAACACTTAAAATTGTTTCAGTTCTACAGTCATTGCCTCTCTCCCCCTTTTAAAAAGTAACAGCCAGAATCAGAGTAATTTATGTGTCAAAACAATACATCCATGATTTCTTAGTTTTAGTACAGTTTTGAAATGCAGGGTTTTGATGCAGAGAAAATTTAGACAATCTCAAAGCTTTCAGAATTTTTTGTTTCTTTATTCTGCAAATAACCAAACTCTTTCTTTGGGCAATTTGGGCAACTCAACTTATTCTCCTCCTTTTCTTGTTGCTAAGATCACTGGCATGCCAGTAACAGAATTGAGTGCTCGTGGGTAATTCTCTGCTAATCGTCAGCTAGTCAACCGGTAACCACTAGTTGAAGTGAATTGCCTTCAAACCCTGTTTATCTTAAGAGAGTTTCTTATCAGAGGTCATCAGCCAGTTACACCCTGGCATATGCCCACTGACATGATCTCCCTGAAGCAGTGGAAGAGTACTTAAATGCTCTGCTATATTAAGACCACAAAGTAGTTCACTCTGAAAGCAAATAAAACTTTTTTTTTGTTTTTTTTTGCTGCAGGAGAACTCAGTTTGCATTTATATTGGTGTTTTAGCTTAGATCATGAGCATGCTTTTGAAGCAACATTGCCAATCCCCATTTACCATGCTTCAGTTTTAATTTCAGAGTAATCTTGGAGTGTACAAATTAGACTTCTTTTGGGTGAAGCTGAACTGGAAGACTAGCTGATACACTCCCATTGCTAATAAACATTTGAGGCCAATGGACCAGGTGAGCCAGTCTGAAGCAGACCACAAAAGAGACATCTAATGCACATCATGGTTCCCCAACACCAACTGTTCTGCTGTACTGCATAGCTGCTCTTACTAGGATGTGCCATTTCCACAGACACAGCCTCAGACAGAACCAAAATGACGAATTAGCATGGATGAAGGCACATGGGGAGCGCTGTAAAAAAGTCACCTCTTTTTGAGGAATGTAACACAGGATACAGGAGTAGGGGAGTATGCCTGGAAAGGTTATAATAAAGCTTTTACAGAGGACACCATAAACATTAGCTTGGCCAGGACTTTATTGTGAAGTGGTATTTTCTGAGGCCCTGTGCCTGTAAGAATACATGCAATACCATTGTTCTATAAACAATAAGAATTAACACACAGATTGATTCTTCAGTAAATTTAGTATATTTAATTTGAAAGAAGCTGAGAAGCAGCACATTCATCTCTTACTTAAGGAGAAATGAATTGTATAGTTATGCTTATTTCCTCTGTGTATCACTTGCACTAGGAACAAGTATGGAAAGGCACAAGTCATATGCCTGAGCTGACAGAGCCCAGAGAAAATTAATTTCCGCTAGCCTTCACCCATGCCCCAAACTCCACTTGATAACATATCATAAATAATTAGCCTTAGAATATATATACACCACTAACCATTGTAGTAATGAGATCTGACTATAGAGATGATCTGTAATACAACTGCATGTTCATGATGCTAGTGCAAAGGACTTCAACATACACGCACCTGAATATTTGTTATCTTCTAAAGGTTTGTTTGAAACATGTTTCTGACGGAACACATATATTTCCCAACATCGGCAGCCTAACTCAATGAGACCCTATGTCCTGTATCTGTGTTTCTTGTGGATGTTTTCTTAGCAGGTGGGAAGTAGAAGAAAGCTCACATGATTAGCTAACTTGTCTGTTATCTTTCTTGTTAGTTTGGGTCAAGTTCCTGAAACATTTGGTATCAATGGGCAAAAAAAGGTCTCAAATCTGAGTTGTAGTATTTTACTTTTTTTCCCTCCCTTGCCTTGTCCCAAGGCACTTCCCCCTTTACTAAGGGGGGAAGGGGTGGCAAGGAGCACAATGGAAGTGAGATGAGAGGAGAAGACCCGTAAAGGGATCCTGGAAGTGGAATATGACATGTCATCATTTAATGACTTTACTCAGTTTGTTCCCTTGACAAAAGTCTGTAGAATTTCAATTGCAAAGTACTTACCAGGTAATCTTTACACCACAAAAAGAATAAATAGTCTCTAAGCAGAAGAGATGCGGGTTTGTGTGTTAAATGTTTGAGAGGAATGGAAGCAGTCTGAGGACCCATCTCAGAAGCTTTGCTTTGAACATATACTAGATGCAATGAAACTGGATCACATTTCAGTTACCATAGTAATGAAGTAAGGAATTGATGTCTCTTCTATTCTTAATCTGCGAGTGATGCTTTGCACCCACACAGGGAGCATCTCTTTCGAAGTACAAGATTAGAATTCAGAAAGCCACCAACAGTTGCATCACACAGAAGTTATTTCAACCCTGCAAGTTTCTTGAAACTTTTGACAAATAGTTTTAGACTTCTGTTTAAAAAAAAATTAAACTAATTATACCATGTATTCAACCTGCCCTTCAGCAAAGCCACAAGCATTTTACTGAAACACCATTTTCATAGTTCAATAAACTACTTATTGCAAGAAATTCAGAACTGTAATTTGTTTCTTTAAACAAATAATTGCCACAGATGGCTCCAGAGACATGTAAAATTTCCTTTATATTCCCCTCTATTTTTGGCTTGCAGGGAAGAAGTGATCACCTTTGACTATTTCCAAAATTTGTCCAGAGGCTGGGCTGTGCTTCTCTAGTTCAAGCTACTTCATAGTACTTCATAGCTACTTCATGGCAACAGTTCTAAATTAGACAAGTTCTCTGCCTGTATATATACATATAAAAAAGAAAAGTTTTGGAAATTTTTCTCCTTTGCATGGTTATGCATCCCTCTCTGCCCTTCATGAAATGACCTCTCAAAAAAAAAAAAAAAAAAAAAAAAAAAAAAAAAAAAAAAAGAACATGCAGAGTAACATCAAGGTCTCAAATAGATCAGAAAATATTTGAGTCATGTCATTTAGATCCTAGTAGACTGATAATTATTTTTCTGGAAGCTGCTAGAAGTTGCAAGTGAAGTCAAACAGAATATCATATAAAGGTACCCCAAAGTCAAGTACCAACCTACAAACACTGGCAATCAAAAGCAAAGCAATCTCGTCTGTTTAGCTGGCAGAAAAGCATGCTCTGCTAAATCTACACCAGATTTTTTGAGATAGCTGCTAGATACATATCCCAAATCCAAGTCTGAGTGAAATGTTGGTGACACACAGCACTTCAGAGGACCCTGCGACACAAAAGCCTGTGTGGATTTGACCTGCAGAAGGCTCCATCTCAGCCCCGGTCAGCCCTCAAATGGAAGTGGTATTACAGGTCCAGATGAGGAACATGCTCTCTAAGCATAAAGTGATACATGGTGGAAACTGAAGAAATTCAGAGGGGAGGTAAGTTATTGCCACATTGTGAACACGTAGTTTCTAAAAACAATACTTCTTTATTAAAATTCCTGTATATGGCACTTCTCTCCTACCACCTACCATTTAATTTATCTCCACTTTACACACAAGAAAAACTGCCAACCCTTTTTCCCACACAGCAATGCTCTTTACCCAGCTGTATGTTGTCCTGGCTTTCTAGATCTTAGCATCTCCGTCAAGTAAACTGTAAGAAACCAGGCAACAGAATACCTGCTGCCCTCAGTGCAAGCCTACTATAGGGAACAGAGCACATCTACACTAGCAACAAATTAGTGGCAGGGGCAGATTGGAACTTTGCACCTCACATTAAGAATAACAAATTTTGGTATTTAAATCACAAGTATTAAATCTTTGTTTTGATCGTTCTTCTCTAAAACTAACACAGACACAGTTGCTTTTCTATTGAGGAGTACATTTTATTATTATTTATTAATATCATCAAGCTACCACAAGGCAAGGATAACACTTTCCTACTGCTAACTTTGTAACATTTACCAAAACATTACAAGTGTCATTTTTCATGACTATGCTTCCATACGTATATACGGTTTTGTCTTATTTTATATGCAGTAAAAATATATTGCACATAATACATTTATGTATTACATAACAATATCTTAATATATCATATATTGCATTTCAAGGCATTTTTCTGTCACTTCATGTTTAACTGTGTTCCAAAAGACGTAGGGCACAGTAAATTAAATTAGAAAGGAAATACCATGCTGATCTATCTAGCCTAATCTTGTGCAACATGTTTCCAAGCAGATCCAAATCAATATGAAGTGATCCATATATAAAATGGCAAGTGATGCACCTTCCTTTTTTGACACAGTTCTTGTTGTCTTTCCTTCTAACTATCTGTAGAAGAGGAACTTTGGTTCAAATTTGTCATCATCTCTCCTTATTCCACAAGACATCCTGAGAAAAATAGACATCATGTTATTTTGGCTTCTCTGTTATTTCATTACAAAATTTGTAAGCTTGCCACAAAGACTCACATGCACAAAAATCTAAGAAATTACATTTATTGAGGCATAATTCTTGTGCTTTATAGTCTCCCTTTCTGGATAAAATGATGAGAAACATCTTTTGTATTTTAACTTCTAAACAGCCTTGATACCTAATCAGAGAAAAGCAAAACAAAACACCATGCTTTGGCACCTCATTTGATGCAGAGTAAAAGCATCAGTTTCCCGAAATTAATTTTCCAGTCTTGTATCAGACTCTTCTCTAATTTCAGACTATTTAAAAAAAAAAAAAAAATTCCTTAACAGGAGTGCAGATTGTGTAAATCAAGTTATTCATAATATTCCACATCACAGCAGGCTATCACAGCAGCATTTAAGGCTTCAGTGGGCCCCATTCACCTGCCGGGATTGCCTTCAATGAGTCAGCAATGCTTACTGCTGGCTTGCAGGCTCAGTAACCTAACTAAGATAGAAAATAATTTTCCCCTTTTCTTGAGTGATTACTGTCATAAAAAAGGCTTATCTCTCTTGGCAAGAAGATAACTAAAGAACACTTAGTTCCTCACTGAAGCCTGGTTCAAGACTTAATAAATTTACCTGCAAACTCCCTACTGAGAAACTCTCCCTGGTGAATAGAGAAGTGAACGATCCATCTAGACACTATAAAGATCTGCTTTGCAGAATGAGTTTTCTGTGGTCAAAGAATGACCACTTACATTTATTACCTCCAAAAATTTTGCTCTTTTCAAAGTAGAAAGATGTCCGTGAATTCATAAACACTAGAAAGTAACACAGCTTTTGAACTTGTCTCCACAACATGAAGGTCAGTTTTTCAGACTGTTCGGTCACTACTATCTCAGTCATTAAAATGGCATCAAATACAGTAAGAAGCAATTCACTCTCTACAATAGCTCTTTGCAAGCTTGACTTTTAAATAACAGCAGGGTAATTTGAACATAATGAAGTATAATAATTTTTAACCACATCATCTAATTCTTTGCCACACTAAGAGATCTAGAGTTAAAACATCTTTCCTTAGTAAAACAATCCAAATCCCAAACTCTCCTAAAATAAAATAAATCCCAGTAGAGCCACCACAACTGCTGTTCCTGCGGTCGATGGGACAAATGCAAACAAGGAATACGCTCCTGGTTCTCCTCTGCACCTGCCTAGTGCATTTGTTTTCATGATTAGGAGCTAGTCTGCTCATACATCCAACATTGCATGGGTGCACTATCAAGACAGTGCTAGGTAAGTATGTGATTTGCTAATTATTTTTTTTCCTTTTAAATAGGAGCTATCAGATTTATATGGAGGCTTACAGCTATTGTGTTTGACCTTTCACAAATAACCCCCAAACAGCAACCCTTTTTCGGAGAACTTCTGTTACCATTCATTCTAGTGTTAATTTCAGGCTAACCCAATGCAAAAAGCAAGCTCTTTTAACCTGCTAATTTACTCTCTGGGATCCTCGCCACCAATCAAGATAGGCGTTTCATAACTTCTCCCTTAGGACAAAGTGATCTATTAAACTTTTCAACAATATGACTCCCTGTTGAAATAGAGCTGTTTGCTAGCTTTGTATTCAAGAAGTCAGCTGAAACTTCAAAAGCAAGTGCAGGCCAAAGATAAAACTAGGATAGAAATCTACAGAAAGGATTTAATCAAAGACAAGATAGTCAACCATTTCAAAATGGGGGATTTGGATGGTTACAGGAGAAACTGAAAGAGAGAAAACACCCTTCATTTTATTTGCCTTCTTTGATCCTCCTACTTTTTTTATCTGCTCTGAAAAGAGCGCCAGCCGCAAGGGAGTCCCTATGCTGTGCCACCCAGCTGATCCTCCACATGCTAGCACACGGGAAGAGCTGGGTATCTGCTCAGAATAGGAACTAACAGATCACCCTGTAGAGATGGCTTTCTGTCCTCCCACATACATGCTGTTCTCCTCCCTAAATATTCTGATGTGCACAGGATGGCTGTCTGTCTCTCAAGACAAGCTGTGGTCTGAGTGACATGTCTAGGTTCCCAGTATTGACCTATCAAAATTACCTAAAAAGGTCTTAAAGAGTGTCTTTCATCAAACCCTACATAAAGGGCCTGCAGGGGCAAGGGTGTCCCTTGTATTTGTTTTTGTGCATTGTGTGTTTAAGATGCATTTCTCCACACTTTCCTCCCTAATTAGGAACCTAGAGATTCTTGTTAAAAACAACAAAAAGAATGTACATGTATAAAGCTGGAATGCTAATACACTCCCCTCTCTAGCAACTGGATCATTATGTAGCAAACTAGTACTGTGAAAACAATGGCTGGATGTATAGTATCATCATATAGCCAGTATGATATTTTTGAAGAAGAAAAAGCTGCAGGAGAAAAAAATGCTTTTGCTTTTAGCAAATTTGGCACCTTCTTGAATCTTTTGAAGTGTACGCTTTTTGATCTGTTTACACAATATTCCATTATATTATGATGGTGTTAGTCATCACATGACAAAACTGGCAATTGTAGCCTATGTTTTCTAAATAAACAGGAAAATTTGCCAGATGAGGTCAAATGACTGAAAGACAATAGGTCTTTTAAGAAATGTGTTTAGCTCACACATTAAAGGGAAGTTGTTCCATTCCAGACACTTAAACCAACTTTAAGGCACATAGTAAACTAGAATCCATTCCTTGGTATAGCTATTAAGCACTGTCCTTTTCAAAATACACATTAGCACAATTTTAAGATGACACTTACAACTTGTGACTTGGCTGTCACATTATACCACAAACTAACTTCTCTTTCGAATAAGTTTATTCTCATTATTTTTAGCGATTAATGCCTCTTTAACATAACTTAAAAACCAAAACAGTCATCTCAGATAACAATACTGGTTTTCTACTATAGCAACCATACTTATTTAATGTCTTTAGACAGACTGATCTTTAGACAGACAGATGCCGTCTGATTGTAGAGTAACAGGTAATTCATCAGTGATAAGGACAGCAGGGCATGATGAAAGAAACAAGTCTGTGATAGTGGCTTGCAGTATCTCAGCAAAAATCAGAACTTAGCATTTAACATATACTCTTTTCTTACAGTTGCCAAGCTGCTTAACTTCCAACACGTTAGTTGTTGCTTGGATCAAGTACTTATTACCAGCCCACACAGCTGGAAACAAAGTTTATCACTGCACCTTCTGGAGTGAATCTAAAGCTGTGACACAGGTAAGGGTCAAAACCTCTGCTGCACATGGTATAGAAGGAGACTGAAAGAGTGGGCTTGTTCACCCTTAAGAAAAGAAGAATCATTTGCTTGTGGTCTTAATGGTCTTCCACTGCCTAACAGGAGGGTACAGAAGACAGACAGACTTGGAGGTGCACAGTGATAGTATGAGAAGCCACAACCTGAAGTTGCAACATAGAAAATACTGATTAAAAACAAACAAACAAAAATTTGTTATGTATGTAGTCAAACACTGGACCAAGAACCCAATGAATATGAATGTCCATCCTTGGAGATCCCCAGAACACAACTGGACATGGACTTGCGAAAGCCAGTCTAGTTGGTTCTGCTTTGAGTAGATGCATTGCACTAGATAGCATCCAGAAGTCTCTTGTCACCTAGATTACTTTCCAAGTCTCTAACTTCAGCTGGTGACGAAGAGCAAGAATGTAGAGCAGGCTGGAATTGACTCTGCTGTAACACAGATGCAGTATATTCTCCCCAGTGATCAGAATCATAATGTTAAAAGATACAGGTTAAACAAATGATGTAAAGATACACCACAGTACAAACTTTCTGGAAATTTCTAATAGCTTCTTAAAAAAAGCAAATCCCAAAGTTCTGATATCAACACACTGCGAACTGCATCGTGTTGAGCTCTCTTTCCTTTCACTCGCTGACCTTTTCCAACAAGAACACAGGAAATACTTGAAAGGTCATCTGGCATGGTGAGCGCTGTAGTTCTCTAGAGGACTTGTGTCAGGATTACAACATGTAGCCCCTCCTGCTCAGCCAAATGAACGTCACCACCACCACCCCCCAGCTACAACACAAACAAAAGCTTCAGGTGTCCTTAAGTACATTGCATATTGACATTCTTTTGTTAAGAAATTGTATTTCATGCTCGCAAATCTTGTAGTAAGACTTCCTAGAACTACCTGGCTAATACAAACACGTTTGTTATGTCCTGCATAAGCAGGTGTCTGCACACATTTGCATCTATATGGAAGCATAAATGTTGCATAAGATACATTATACAGAAGCCTTCTGTACTCCTATGTACACTCTGTATAATCTTCTAAATGAGAATGATATGCACATACCAAACTCCATTACAGAAAAGCACAAGAACAAAATATAAACTGAAATATTACCTCCAAACAGGTAATAGCTACTGCCAGATACAGGATCCTCAGTCACACTCACCATACAAAACCAATCACTTAGTAAGTGTAATACTTTCTCTGGACCACCTAGTTAAAACATCTACTGCTCTGAAGACAATAGCTCTAAACACATTGTCATCTGCTCACAAGCAGAAGTTTGGTACTGCACATTGTGATTCACCTTCAACTATGACAACAAATCAGGGCACACATTTTCAGAAAACCTCCACACGCAACTCTCAGTAATTCCCTTACTGGGAGAAGATGGATCTTCAGGAGCTAGGGCACTGATATTTTTTAGCAGTAGGATTCATAGCAGTAGAGGTGAAAGCTCTAGTACTTGTGCCACAAGCAAAACCAAAGCCACAATATTTAATAATAATATCATGAAGAGTCAACAAACACAGACACAGTGAATTAATCAGCTTGTAAATACCTCTGTCAATGTCATCTTAGAAGCTAGACATTAGCTTGCCCAGTAGCAGCAGCTTCTTGTTTCTTTATATACATACGCAATGAAATATTTAAGTACTATTCACCTGGTTTTCTAGTGGTGGACTGTACTACTTCTCAGTGAAGTCTTATTAAAATGAACTTGCTCTGAATGAAGATACTTCCTTTTTTTTGTACAAATCCTGTTTTAAGGGAAGTAATCCCACTAGTTTTGTGTGTGTCAGGTCCACGAGACACACTCCTGACTGCTGACCTTTCTGGCAGTCTTCCCACTGGCATTTCCTTGCTAAGTTACTTGTCATCTGTGTGAACTCATCATTACCTCTGGGTACTCTTGGTGCTCCAAAGGCATCCTGACCAGTTACCTCATCAGCACATGAGCACTGTCACACAGCCTCAGGTAGCCCATTTTGCACTGGGGAGAAGCATTCATAAACATGGAATCATGAGTTTGCTTCAGTGGCCATCCCACTTCTTGCTCCTGTGAGGAATTCTGCAAAGCTCCCAAATTTGACTGTCAGTGTCGGAAATCTGTTAATCCAGTTCATTTTAGGTAAGTCACTGGAACCAGTGCATCCCAAAGTATGTTATGATGTAGTCTGTCTTTGCTAACTCTTGAAACATCAAAGCAAAAAGGCATTACAACTTACATAAGTGAAGCAGGAACAGCCTCCCATATTCTTCCCATACTATGAAAAATAGTCATGCATTCGAAAGGTGATCCCACTAGCAGACGTGGAAATGATGGCTTTACACACAAAATAAAAAAAAAGACAACACAACAAGCTTCCAAGACAATTTAGCTATGGATGGCCCACTAGATATTTCAGGGATCCTTAGATGCCAAGCCCACATGGAGCATGGCTTGAAGCATCTCTGGAAGAGTAGTCTAACAGCAACTCTTAAATTCTGAAATCAACAGCTGCACTCAGACTTAAAATAGCTTTCTGCTCAGCTTTTGACATATTCAGAATAGTATCTGACACAGAGCAGCAACACAAAAGCCTGTGCCCAAAGTGTGACAAATACCCCCAAAAGATGACAGGGAAGTTGTTCAGGAGCTAATTAACAAGTCCCAACAGAAGCATGGGGGCAAAGGAAGATCAACATGGTGTGCCATTGCAAATCTGTAGGCTCAAAAGACAGACAATGAAGAAAAAAGGCCATTGTGAGCTTCCTAGTCAAGCACTGTATTCCTACCTAATTCAGTTTGACAAGGAACATAAGAAGGAAGTCCTTTCAAGGAGTGTTCTGCTTTCCCTGGCAAAACAAAGGAATCTTTGCTGCCTTGTCCAACCTCCTATCAAAAGGAAAACACCAGTTCCAAGCATGTACAGGCACTTTTGCCTAGTCTAGCTGAGGCATGCCACCATTCCACAGGTCTTGAGTGTAAACAATCATGAATTATTTAAATTTCATCAAGTCAGAAATAGTCCCATATTCCTAATTTATTTGTCAAATTCTGCTGTTCTAAATACCACCTCGCTGAAAAGCAGTATTCAGGAGCAGTAGCAATAGCTCCTTACCCTTCCATTAACTGCACAAAGACGACATATAAATTTTGTTGAGGACAAAGTCTCAGGTACATTCATTATTCAGAATTTACTGCCAGACTCATGAGTAGGATCAACAACACATCACACCATCATTTTTAGAGGCAGTGTGGGCTGCTCATAATATTCAGAAAAATCTTTTTTCTTACTAATCCATTTCTGTGGCAAGCCTAACCCTCCTTGTCTTGCAGGTCTTCTGCACTAAGTTATCTATGATAAATTTATTACTGTGAGAACAGAATTTTTATTACCGTATTATTGTGGCTCCTGCTTGCATACTTTTTTACACCATTCCTTCAGTCTAGTACTGGCAATTTTGAAGTTGGATCCACTGTAGAAATCCAGGAAATACAGTGGCTTTCTTAGTGTGTCACATCTACTGGTCTTGCCAGAATAAGCCTATAATTAGGAGCTTCTTAAGATAGGAAGAATAGGAAAGCATGGTTATTTAACAGTCAGCAAAACAGGGGAAGCTCTGGCATTGCAACACTGAGCACCATGGAGATCTCTCAGACTCCTCTAGGTTCTTGCATTATTGGCAACTTCAGGGCAACTGCTTCCCAGTTCCACAAGTCTAGTCAGCTTCTATCAAAAACAAGATACAGCCAACATCGGCTGTTGGCTACAGATTTATAGGCACTGGCAGTTAAAAAAAAGACAAAGTCAGAATGAAGAGGAGAAAAAGCAATAAACATACTGAACGCAACCAGCTTTTCTAAGGAGCTGCAGGCTGGGAATTTCTAAACTGGGTGCATAAGTGTAGATTATTTATAGTAAATATTTTTCCTTTTGCTCTTCAGCAAATAGACCCGTATGATAGCTAAAAAGACAGGTACACAACTCGCATCTTCCCAACAACTAGAGCTATGAACACAGAATTGAATAGTTATTGTTGGTAGGAAGATATCTATTGTTCCTAAATTAAACAAAAACCCATCAACTAAGCTACAACACTTACACCACCACCACCACTCTGTTTCGTAGCCTGAGTGTCAGGTACCCTTTACCAATACACAGGTCGCCAGTGGACACTGGCAGCTATACCAATAAAACAAGTTATTTTTGCACAGCTGGCTCATCAGCATGACAACTACCAAATCTTGATCATACCAGATTATTTTAGAGTTTCCTATGCCACGGTGTCATCAGGCTACACCACCCAGAAACATGCTTCCATGATCAAGGCACAGAATTTGCAAGAAGTTAATTTTCTTGCCAGAATTCCTGCATGGTTTCTATGCCTCAACCTCACTTTGCCATTTCACTGAGTTTCCCTGAAGTGCTGTGAAGATCCATGGACACAGGCATTAGAGTAGCCGCCTACAACTGCTGTCCTGATCAGACATTGCCACTTACGTGCTTCTCAATAGCTTCAAAGTTTTACACTATGGAGAGCTGCATACTACCTCAAAATAATTTAGGACAAGAAGAGATGCGTCAACATGAAAGGTCTCACTTTTAATAGGCAAAATCTGAATTGTTTACTGTGGAATTGGTAAAACACCAGTTGTCACTTTATAGCTACCCTACAGAGAGCTTCTCAGAGCCTCTTTAACCTTTCACTTCAGATGTCTGGAAATAGCGCATTAGAAATATTTTTGAAAATCAGAAGGCTGTGGTGGTCCTGCTGTCCCTCTGGTGTTTGCTCCACATCCCTTTCTTCACTGCCTGCTGGAACAAACACATGCACAGGCACGGACAGCCAGCCAAATTTCATCCTTTCACCTTACTGGCATTTACAGCCCACTGCATACTACTCACTTCTCAGGAGCCCTCCCTGCCTCTGCTCCTTGCTCTTCTCTATACAGTAACTTCAACCTCTGTCCCGGTCCCCTAAAGGTATTGGTCAGCTTTGTCATTTAACAAAGGCCAGGCAGGAATTCTACCCAAACACTGTGGGTTCTTCTTACTGGAAAGAAAAACTGATTTACAAGTTACCTTGATAAAGGAACCCAAAAGCTTGCATAGCTAGAAGACAATAGAGTAGTATTATGAAATCCTGCCACTTTAAACTTCTGGCTATTCCCTTACCTTTCTTTGTCCTAAATCATCTGAAGCAGTTATGTTAATAAGTCCCTCCTGGAAAAAAAGGAATTGCTATAGCTCTTCAGAAGCTTAAAAAGCTTGTGTTCATAAAAACAATGTCTACTTCATTTATGCTCCAGCTGCTTCTATGCAGAGCCAAACATTACAACTTCAGAAGTGACCCTAGTTCTCTCTATAACATCATTCTAGACAATTTTAAACATAATCTCTTAAGCTTTAAAGTGTTAATTATAACATACTATACTGAAAATGCAAATATATTTTAAGTACACTTTATGAATCTAATATTCTTTAAAACTCAAGGGCAAACATAAATTTCTCCATTAACAACAGCACAAAGGGGTTTTGTGTTCCAGCTGCAAAGCTAAAAAAATAGTCAGAAAGCGGAAAGATGCATGCATTATCAAGACACTCAACATTCCCTCTTTGGGATCACTAAGGAAAAAAATTGAGAACCCCAAACCTTTCTGCCCTTCCCAGTTGTTTCCCTGCAGGCTTCATTTTCAGATTACTCTTCTGTGTTCTGAGATTGTATAGTTACAGTTCCTTTTTGTTTAAGAAACTAAAACATGTAAACTTGGATAAAACAGTCTAAAACTTAGGTGTAGCTGTTTATCTGGGGAACAGTAACAGCATGAACCATACCACAGTTAGTGCATCCTGTACCTTTTCTTGTCTTATGCATTGCAAACATAAGTGTCTGCTATGTTTGGTCATAAAAAATAAATCATCAGTGATATCCCTGCAATGCCTGCAGAGCCAACATTGCTAAGAGCCTAAGCTGAATTTTATTCCTTCTTGGGCACGACCAAATTATTTACTAAATTCCAGTGAGCTGAAGCAAAGGAATTACTTGCAGAAAATTTAGTGTACCAGTGTGGGAAAAAGATTCAGCCTGACTCTCTGAACCCACAGTGCGTTTGCAGACCTGGTAACTGGAAGTTTTACTTATTTTCAAAAGTGGTTCCTTGTAAGAGTTGATCACTTAATGTATGTTTTATTGACCAACAAACAACTATAAGGTAAAACAAGTTTTCAAGTTGTATTTTAGAGCATGCTTCAAAGGGAAAGTTTTGTCTGCCTTTTTAGATATAAAATACAAGGACATCAAAACCAAATAAAATCCTCTCATTCCCTTTATAATTTTTCTTTCCTTTTCACTGGGTAATAATGTGAGCTGACTAATTCTGGAACACTAAATTACACAAGTGATTATGTAATGTAAGGTACTGTACAGTACCTGATCACTTTTCCTGTTATATAAAGTAGATATAGATCACACTGATGTAAGCTCTTCTGTTTACTCTGACTAAACAGAAATTAGTATTTACACTGGTATCAAGTTCAGAGACAGTGAGCAAGAGACAAAGATATTGCAGAATGTCATTTTGGTGACATGAAGCATGCTACCAGCAGCATACAAGGAGACTAATTTTACAGTCTTCAAAGGATGATCAAGATGCCCTCACATTTGTAAAATATTGTGGCAGATGTTCCAAAGTAGTTATTTCACAGAAGTCTTGCGCACTTCAGAAACTTCTCTTGTATTATAATCTCTTTAGATATAGAAAAGCTGTTTACAATGAACACCAAGTAAGTAGTTAAGTCTGAAAAAATAATATATATGTAATCTATAATTAACCTCGTTTGTTTTAAAATCTAGCTAGAATATATTTTTGCCTTAACATTTAAAGTTGTGCTGCCTTCAAAAAAAATCATGATGCTCCTACACATGCCCCATAAAAACATACTACTAAACATCCAAGAGTTTTGTATTTTTTTATTATTTGGTAGTGCCTTTTCTCAGAGGATCTCAGCACAGTTAGCAGGATCCCAGGCAAGCGCTCAGAAAAATGCTCTGGCGGTTGGTTTTAGCTGTAATTCAGCAGATTATTCCCTATACACACAACCCCCCCCCCCCCCACCTCCCCCACCACCCAAACACCAAAATCCAAACCACCATCCAAAACATACTTCACAAATCAGAGAAACCAGGAACTACAGTTTGTATGCCTTTGCTATGTAGGAAAACACAAAGTGTTGCAGCCTGCAGAAAACCCCATAATCTTCAGTTCTTTAACCACTAAATCAGCTAACGCACATCTATCTTCACACACATCTATCAGTCAGTTTCTTGCCAGATTTTAATCTAGGTGTGTATGTATTAAAATGTGTACGTATTAAAATGTGTACATTTCCTCTTGATTATCTTCTCTGTGTAGAAACATTACTCTCCTTTTATAACAGAAATGTTGGCATTTTATTCCTGAATTAAAAAGAGCAGCTAAATCTCAGTGACCTGAGATATGTGCATGTATTTTATTGCTTTAGGGGTAGGGCCATACAATCCTTGATTACATCCTTTCTAGTCTTCCAGCAGTCAGATAATCTATACTGCTTTCACCATGACCACTTTAATCACCTTTTCTCCCTCATACTACTGGTAGCAGCCTAGCATTGGTTGCACAGTGTTTTACAGATTTGCACTGTCTTCATGGTTAGCTTACAGAAAAGGTAATATCCACATAGCATATTGGGCTTAGAAATCTTTGTCAGGTTTTAAAATAGTTTTTAATTATTGCTTTTAAGTAGCCCCAGTTCTTCTCTCTCACATACCAGTCCTGTTTCTTTTTTCTCTCTGAAGTATACACATTGCAGTTATTTTCCTTCCTCCCCCAAATTTTCCTTTCTGTGCATTACAATTTGAAGAGACATTTCATTTTCAATGCTTAATTCTGATGTTAATACAAGAAAATATGCATTTGATATTTTTCCATGGTGAATAAAAGGCCCTGTAGGCTCTTTTGCCTGCTATTCTGTAGATCAGCACACCTATTCTTGCATTGGCATTTCTTTTTTCTCTTTACAAGTTCAGCAACGCCAAGCCACTACCAGAAACACAAGCAATCCAATATGTTACATACATGCACACACTTGTGTATGTGTGTGCATTCGCATATCCTAGCAGATTTGTTTGGAATATGTGCCTAGCAGGATTTATTGATCCCTTTTTAACAGTAACCTACTATTTAACCATCATCCTAGAGCCTAGGAACTAAATGTTTTTTAAGTAACTTGAGTAGGGCAAGCTGTATTTGAAGTAACATTTGTTCCAAACGGAGTTAAGTAACATGTTGTCCTGTATTAATTTTACTCAAGCGTTTCAAGAAAACTACCTGAAGTGGACTTGGCTTGGAAGCCCCCTAGGTTTAAAGGAACTTGATGAGTCATAAGAGTAATTTCATTTCATAAATAATACACTCCCTTGACAAACAACTTTAGTTCCCAGTTGAACATAGCCAAGCGTGCTTTCTTTAGATAATTTAACTCCTGATAGCATCAGCTTTTCAGTTCACAAAACTGATAAAGCACTCCAAAAGGCAAATTTTATGCAAATATATATAATGAGCTAAGGATTAATAACTACAGTTTATGCAACTGTCTTTTTGAAAACACTGATGTGACATCACCTCTAAAATTCTATCATTCTGGCGTAATCCCCAATAACATCTATTCATCAATCCTGTTCAAGTCTCTTCCTCCATTTTATTTGAATCCTATTCATTTTTCTCTACTGACCACATCATCCTGTATGTCCCAAACAATTTTTCTGTTCTTTCCTCATTTAAGGTCGGAGGCTCTGAAGCCACCAATGGACTACCATACAGTGCCCCAAGTTACCTGGCTGGCATCTTCCAGCTGTAAAACAAGGAGAGCAATGCTGACCTCTCAAATGAATCAGGCCTGAGCTGCAAGAAAACTGAACTCAAAATCAGTGGCATAACTTGGGGATTTCAGTGGAGGCAAGACTTTAACCTGTGCTTAAAGCAGTCTGATGCCAGAATAAGAGACTGCCACAAATTTCCATAGTGTTCACCTGCACTCAGCTGTCATCACAGTCCCTGCCCATCAGAAGTGTTCTTGGTTTTTAAATAAGAATTTAAAAGGTCACAACTTCTTTTAACAAAGTGAGACTACAAAGCTCTGTGCTGTCCCCCAGAGAGATGGACATAAACCAGAGGAAGGCAGCCTGCAGTAAGCAAGAGTATTTCCCGCTGTGAGTGGTGATGTGAGGAGCTCTGCACCTCTGCTCCAGATCTGGAGAGCCCCAGCTGGCCAACACTACCATGCTAGAGCAGTAGAGCATGAAGTGCCATGCTGTGCCAGCAAATAAGTGCTGGTCTGGGCAAACTTAGAAGAAAAATCACAACTTGGTCCCAATTTATTTCTCAATCTCTGGAGATAAGGCAGCCACATACCAACTTGAAACCATCTTGTGCAGGTTAGAAACACCTAAACCATAATGCAGGCCTACCAAATATAAGGCAAAATTAAAATACTCTGGTTAGAGAGCATGCCAGTACCAAAACATACAAACTATGAGCTAGGTAGTCCTTTAGGATAAACCATCAAGCAGAACACAAAAGGTAGTTACATTCACACTGAAAAATGTCATACCACAAGCAAGACAAACAAACAATTATGAAAGACCTTATGCCTGCTGAAGACAGCATATTATAAACTCACGCTATTTTCTGGCACTCAATGAGCTGAATTTATAGTTGCAAGAAGAGAGATAATGTAGGTTAAAACTATTAAAAAAAATTCCATGTGAGCGTCTCCCTTTTGATGTCAGGTCACTCCCTGAGCATGACATGTCAACAGATTGCTCAGTGTCACACATTTATTTGAGGGAGAAAACACAAAGAGAGATGTCTTTTCTCAGCTACAGCCCTTCTGAGGGTACACCCAAGTAACTAAAAAACTCTCTAAAATTATTTGAAAAACAAAAAAACCCCCAATAGGTTCAGAAAAGCATTACTTCCCTGAATCTGCATCAGAGTGCGGTTCACAGCTTCAGTTTTTGTGCCCAACCACAACTCCTCTATTCTCCTCACTCCATGGCAGGATATTAAACCAGAGTTATAGAAGTCAGCATTTTAGAGTGATCAGCTAAGCCACTCTGAAGAAGAAAGTGAGAAAATCATTGCAAGTGATAACTTATTAAAGTCTATGGCTTAATGGGTACCTCATAACTTCAGGATCTCTGAGAATACATGAAGAATAGCTATAATTCAACAGGAACTTTGATATCATGCATGTTTCATACATAAGAGTCATAACAGGAACTTGAAAAGCAAAAGGTTTGAGGAACAGTCTGATAAAGGAAAACTTCCATCATTGTGAAAAGTCATCATTGGGAAGTAAAAATGTAAGTGCAGGCAGAGATCATTAAAATAGCCATTTAAAAATGGGTATTTTGTGAGTTGCATATTGGTCTTCAGAATTATTTCCAACAGAGTATCTCAGATCCATTACAGAAAAGTTACAATAAAAATACAGCAAGATAGCAGCAGAGGAAGCTTGTACTCTCAATACACCCTTTCATATCAAAACCAGTTAAAGGTAAAAGGCTGAACGCTTAGCTTCAGGGCAACTGAATTCTCTATTCACTAACACAAAGCATACTTCCATACAGAGTCAGCAAAAGTGCACATCTCTCATACTATGTCCAAGTTACCTCTGCCTCTAGCTGTTGGCAAGTAGAAATGCCCCTAAACCTACATGGTTGCCCATCTCCCCTGCTCTGACATGAAAAGCAGAACAGGGGAAAAAATAGCTGAACTGCCAAGCATTAAAATTAAGGCACACCAAAAATATCAGGGCTTTGCAGCTTCAACTGCCATTAAAAAAACATGACAAAAATTACATTGGATTTGTTAATTTCAGAAATGCTTCAGCACAGTCTCCACGAGTGGCTGCAAAACTATCAACTTTTGCTAAGCAGTATCAACCATTTCTTGTGGTAGCTCCTTTTGTCAGTGACTCATACTGGGTTTTGCTCTTGAAGCTGTCTTCTCACTGTAAAATTTGGAGATTTAAAAGAAACAAGCAATTCAAGGGCTCTAACACTGGTCTCCAGATCAACAAAGAGTACAATCTGCTTCCTCCCCATGTTTAAGCAGAAAGCCTGACCTCTGTAGAGCCTGTAGATGTTACAAGCATACGATGTCCTTCTTCAAATATGTTGATAATGGCAAGACATTCTCATCAACAGAAAGATGGCATTATTCTTGTTTCCACCTCCTCAAAGAGCCATTTTCCATCCCATCAACTAGTGTTATATTAAATACATAGCACCAATAGAGCTAACTAAGAGCTCCTAAAAATTTCACAGCCATAATAAAGGATCACAAAATATTCAGTTGATTTTCATTCAGGTATTTATACATAAACACAAAATACTTCCTTTTTTGTTTTCTTTGTAAATGCTTTAATACTTGAACATCAGAACAGATATTTTAAGATGTGTGGAAGCTAATTTAAAGATAAAAGAAAAATCTAAAGCAGCTTTATTAGGCTGAAAGCAGCACAAACAGATCAGGTTTGAGAAATAAAAGCCAAGCATTTTGCTGCTTATTTAACTCTGCCCCCTTTGATAAGGTGTTCCCTCAGGCTACTTCCACAACAGCACTGAATAGGAAAAAGAAGGAATTTGAAACATCTGAACAGGCAGCTCAATATGTAACTCAGTATGACACCTCTGAAATCTCAGGGCTCTCTAGAGTTGTCACCTTTTACACTTGAGTCTTTCATAGGCTTACTGAATGTGGTAGGCTGATCAAATTTAATGAATAAGAGAGTCTGAGTTTTAGTCATTTCGAGCCAGAACCTGCGCTTGCACGGCACTGCTGTACTGAACGCGGAGCCTGGCCCAGTACTTTTTCAGTAGCAAACACCTGATTTACTGTGCGTGCCTACTGAGGGTGATTTATTCTGTGTTTGTTATGCATACTGAATGCTTCATTATCATTACTGTGTTCCAGTTTTTAAGAGCTGCAGTGGTAGATGTATCCTTGCCAGAAAAAAAGCTAGAGCTGACAATATCCACCAGTGGTTAATTTCCTTAAGTAACCAGAGTCAAGATCATTTATGCCTTCTGTAGCAGTCAGCATTCAGTTCAGTTGATAAATACAGCAATATGCGCAGGGTTTTTTCTGCCTGTATTTTAAGATGGGGCTCCCCACTATAAATACAGATCTGTCAGTCCTCTTTCATACATGAAAAAAGACATGAAGGAAACTTCACTTTCTAAACCACTTCAAACATTTATGGCATAGCATGCAGCAAAACCGTAATAGCCCTTTGACAAAATATGAAATGGAAATAATCTAAACAAGAGACAAGCAACAAAACAGAAACTAATTAACTAGAGAAGGAAGCTTGGTGCAAGAAGGAGGAGAGCACTTTTATTCTTTTATAGCAGAGCAATAATTTTACTGCAAGGTCACGGGAAACTGAAGGGCTCAGCTGTACTGGGCAGTGGCCAAAACCAGGTAGGAGTGCACCAGATCACGACCAAAGGCTTCTCAGACCAAAAATTAACTTTGCAAGTTAAAAATGGACAGAACATGAAAAAAAAAGGTGGAGGAAAAGAACAGATTCCTGGTGTAGGCGGAGAGCTGAGCCTAAGAAAGAAACCACGGACATGTTCTCTGAAAACCTGCAAGATAAAAGGCTCTCTAAACTTCTGTTACCAAGCAATGCATCTGGTAGTGGGGATTTGGCAGAGTTTACTGAAACGTAGCAGTGGATGGGATGATAGCACACAGGAAACACGGGAAGAAAGAGTCCTCTTGTCACTGGGAAGTGCAAGATCAGCTTAAAGAACCTATAAAGGCTATCAGTGGGAGGTGTAAGAAACCTGGTGCAGTCACAGAAAGTGCTACTCTTGTCAAAACAAAAAAAGGTTTGGGTCAGATCATAAGAGATTGAATTCAGGCTATTTAAACAACCAAGAAAACCTGAACATAGTTATTAAGAGATTACTACCACCTCCTTGGTATCATGAAAACAGATATGAAAGCAACTAGTTGTCTGAAGACTTCATTGTGGTAAAATATACTATCAATCCAAATCTGACAAGAGAAAACTAGAAGCTGATATGAGAACACCTTCCCTTGGCTTTTGTTTGCATTCTACTGTGGTAAAGACCCCAGGCTATTAAGAAGTAAGACCTAAGCCACCATCAGAAACATGCTCCCTTCAACTGTATCACTATTTAGTTTTGTTTCTTTGCATATTCAATTTCTTCATTTATCATCTTATTTCAGAAAAGCATAGAGACCCATGTTCAAATATGCCCCTTCCATGATCTTATTGTGAGTACTGCAGTCTTGGGAACACCAAGTGAAATAGTTAGCAACCAAAGTAGCATTAGGAGAGAGAGTAGAACACTGCTTTCCAAGAAGCCTATGTTTTATTTTGCAGCAACACAGTGCATCCATTTAGCACTGACAAAAGACAAAAAGCTGTGCCGTGATACATTTCAATAAAAGATGATGGTAAAACTTGAATATTGTCTTTTAATTAAGGAACCTTTTAAAGTCTACTAACATATAACGGCAACATTGTTACTGTTCTGCTCTGGGGTATGCTATCAGTGAAGCAATGGCAGTGAAATTAGCTAAGTACTGTGTTCTTATTGCCATAAGGTTTAGCAAATCTTATCTAAAAAGACATGGTTCAAAACCATGAAAATACACTGGAAAGCATCAGTATGCAAGTCTGGAAGGCATACAGAGTATTGGCAATAACCTAGAAAATGCCTTTGTGTACAGTCTGAATAATAGTCTTCTATAAAATTGACTGAAAGGACTCAGTCAGTGCATTTGTCATTTTAAGTGCACTATAGCTGTAAAGAATAGAGATGCTGTACTGAAGATTCCTATTATAATATGCTAGAATTTTGCCTGAAGAAAGCTACAGAGACAGTTCCTGCATCCTGGATTTCAAGAGAGGAGGAGAACTCCTTAGCTCAAAGGAAGCTATAAATATCACAGAAACATGCAATTACTAAAAGTTCCAGGATTTTCTTCTCTAGTGAAGAGGCTTAAAATTTATGTCACTACCCATGACATTAAAGATGTCCCAGATATCAGCACCTGACAAAGATAATGAGGAAAAAATCATGTTTCAGAGAATGTAAGTTTAAAAAGAAAAGGAACATTTTAAGCATTGATCAGAACAAGTAGCAAATTAAGTAACTTCCTGCTTTCAAGGTCTTTATTCCAAGAGGCTGGTGGTTGTTATTGTTGCTACAAGACCACATTTGTCCTTCCACAGAAGGAGCACACTGAATATGTAATGGCTGAACATGATAGTCATGGCTAGGACACTGTTAGTCAGGCCATGAAGAAGTTGAGATGCAGGAGGTAATATGAAAGAAGGCACATGAAAGAGATGAAACTTGGCAGATGAGGCATTTTTCCTGAGAAAGTGGACTAAAGTGACATATCGAATGCAAGGTAGGGGACAGCCAAGTAGCTTTTACGCAAGTTTGCATGTTTCACCTATTTTTTGATACAACAGGGCAATAAGTACCAGTATTTGGGAGCTAAAAACTAGCATGTTTTTCAGCATGTAAGTCTCCCAAACATGCAATCACACAACACCTGCAGAGACAGGGCAAAACTGCTTCCTTACCACTTGTCTGGTTTATCAGTTTGCTCACGCTGACAGTACATGCTTTGCTACCTGTCAGAGGAAAAACATTCTTGTACTTACTCAGATGTACATTTACCTGATTAAATACTCCACTTACTGCAACAGTGCATGGCAGAACAACAGCTGTACAACACAACACAGCAAAATGAGCAGAGTAACTGCAGGGAAAGAGCAACTAAGCGCCTATCGTCAAACATGCCAAGGAGGGCCCACAACTCTTTTTTCTGAGATGCATGCTGAAGAATTTTGGCACTTCATAATAAGCAAGGCTCCTACAATATTTGAAAGGCATATTTCAGGAATTAGGTCAATGCTTAGCAACATGCTACTTGTATCTTAAATGTAAGGATGGTTTTAATTTTCTAAGCAAATGCACACCACCAGATCAGCAGAAACATACAAAAATGGGTTGTTTCCCTTATCTACACTTTTGAAGTACGTTTTCTACCCTTTCCATGAGTTATGACCCACAGATCACTACATGCTGTATTAACATACCATGTATTTCTTGGCAATAACTTAACTGTATCATAAAGCTTGAGTCAAGATTTTATAAGGACTGAGCCTCAGGATTCTTGTAAACAAACAGAATATGCCATTTTCTGTCTCTAAGTTTTTTAACAGTCATATCTTATTTTTAATTGCAATACATGTTCTAGAAACTAGGCACATAACTTTGGCTATATATGGACACAGCTAGCATTTTAAAGGACTGCATGGTATTCAAGCAACAGGAGAGGACTGCAGCTTCTCATGATGGTATCTCAGAGTTCATCTCCCACAAATCTACTTAACTAAGAGTGAGATAAAAGTTGCATTCATTTGTTAGCAATATTAATGGTCACGCTTTTAATATTTGCGTTGTTACCCAAGAATCAGTCTAGCATTCAGGCTTTGTGCAATGGCAATGCCTAACATTAGATTTATTGTTTTTTTAATCCTTTGGCTTCCTTAAAGCCAAATATTATCAAGTGAGCTCTAGTCACTCTGGGATTCTCTCAGTCACTGTAATTCCAGCATATGCTTTAGTAGTAACTGGGCTTTTTTCCACATATTTGCAAGATGACCGTTCATTCTATACATTCATTTAGCTTGATCTGGATGCCATACCACACAAAGATTTTTCTCACAGTGCTAACCATATTCCTGGTTAAGTCCACCTTTCTCCCAACTGCACTGGACTCCAGAACACACTCTAAAGGTACTTAGAGTATATGAAACGAAGAATATTTCTGTACTTTCTGTCTTCCTTACGTATGCTTTGAAATGTTCTTTTACCCAGCTGTTTGCTACGTACTTTTTCACACAATAGCCATTCCAAATTCTATTTAAAAAGAAAAAAAAAAAGTATTTACGGTATGAGTGCATCCCTTCACTCTCCTAAAGGTTTAATCTAAAATTTAAAAAAACAATTAAGGCTGAAATCCTTAATTACATTAAGGTGGAGGAGGACTGGATTTCACTCTGGACTTTTTAACAGAATAATTTCCTTCCTTCATCACTGTCCAGTCATATCTGAAGGCAGGCCTACACCATACAGAAGTCAGGACATTTAAAGATCTCTACTTAAAAATTACTTATTTTAGAATGATAGTTTAGGTCCTCCTCACCCTTCCCTTCCTTTCACCTCTTCTGCAATTCAAACAAATAAAGGCTCTTTCGAAAGACTTTGGATAGATTTGATCTTAAGGACCGGAAAATATCTGTGTGACAACAGCCTAGAACAGACATTTTTTTGTCCCCACAAAGGCAGGATGTTAATTAATTCCTTAGTTCTCACTGAGCTTGGCCAAACAGCACTAGTTTAAAAAGCCCTAAGAAAACCTGAGAATGTGAATGATGTAGTTAATTATACAAAAACAAAGCAGTGCCAATATTCATACTTACAGGCTGAGGCTGTTCTGCAATACAGCAGTTGAAACACAACCAAAACTCACTCATTGTTTACAGTCTGAAGTGGGAACACAGATGAAAAGCAGGACTCAACCTCTGTAAATCTGTCTCCAGGTAGCCAGTTCTTTAAATAGGTTTATAATGGTTCCAAGTTAAAATCTTTTCTCTGTTGAGCTCTTCTCCAAAGACAAGTCAGTCCCAGGACAAACAACTTGAAGGCAAAAAGTTATTTTAGAGTCTTCTTTCAGAAGGTTGGTCCCAGCACCACAGAAATGTTATGTATGCTTCTTTGGTCCCTAGCGCTGCGTGAACCTGAAAACAAAAGTACATTACATCAAAAAGAAAGAATATACAGAATCTCATGCTCCCAAACAACCACCCACACCAGTGATTTCTTGGTAACATCTTGAACCACAGACTGAAGAGACACTAGGAAATAAGTCATGCTTATTTCTAAAGTGACTACCAAAAATGGCATATACCAAAAATCCACGAGGCTTACATTCCAGCTTTGGTTAGATAAAGTGATATCAAGAACTGGTGTCCAATCTTTTAGCAGCCATCTCCGTTTGATCTGTTTTGAACTTTCAAATGTCATTTTACAAAGTGACAATTGCACACACACCCCTTTAAACTTCCTAGAAAATTGTGCCTATTGACACTTCATATTTCTCAATGGAAAAGTTACACAAGTCCATTCACAGCGCGAGGTTTAAATAATATTTAACCCCAACTCTGTTGCATAGCTGTCAAGCAAAGGCATGCTTTTGAGGAAACAAATCGGTAAATTTCTGTATATGGAAAATTTGCAAAATGGCTGGACTTGTTCAGCTCAAGGTATTTTTCTCCCACTTTCTCTACCCTCCTGCTTCATGTACAGTTGGCTTCAAAATAGGAGATTATTTGTAGAGTTTGAAACTGTTTCCTTAAACCTCTAGAATTCCTCATGTGGAACAACTGAGGCTCCAGATTCCAACCATTCCTTTGCTAAAATAACGTTTATTGGTTAATCTCCAACTCAGTTTCTTTCAATAAGAGTGCAATAAAAATTCCCGTGAGTTTTCACTCTGGCCATTTATCTTGCTATCTATCACACACTCTGCTTGCAGAGAAAGCGAGATAATGAGTATTCAGAAGTTTTTACATGCATACTCCTCAATAATTCTATACACGACTGCATCTTCATTCATAGAAATGTGTGCATAACTATGTGTGCAAATGTGTGCATCATGCTATGCAATTCCTCACAGTATGAAGTGGTTTGGAGACTCCGTGGGATACATAAGCTACATATATATATGCCCATACACACAGATTCTGTGGCAGAGCAGTCCCACTTAGTTGCTGCCTTCATCAGTTCTCTACATGCTAAGCACATAAACAGAGAGGTCCCTCATTTACTATACACATGCCAAGTTACTGTACCGTGCAGCCACTACTAGCCAGGTACTTTCCAGCACTGTTACAGGCTACAACACACAACATAAAGAAATACAGTAGCACCTTTCCCATACTAAGTCCAAACCCTCTGGGAAGCTGTCCCACTTCTTACCTTTTAAGGGACTAACAGAGGCTCTTCAAGAAATAAATGCATGCTGCAGTAACACCATCTAAACAGCAAAACCCCAGTAAAAGTACTTGTCTCTCCCAGCTTTGAAAAAGCTACTAGTAGTGTTTAAATCAAGTTTATATGCCATTTTGTGGCATTTCTTGCCTAAAGATCAGAGTAGGAAGGGGGGGAAAAATGCTTTGCTATCTTTTCCTATCACTAACACCATATAGAGCAAAGCAATTTCATTAAACAGAACACCTTGAGGGTAAGAAAAAAAAATGAAACAAAACTCCAAAAATTCTCCTACACAAGCTTTCTTTCGTCAGACACTTCAGAAAAAGGGTCTTAGTACAGTGCTAATATGACATATTTTAACTACTTAAAAGAAGATTTTTCTTGTACCTCAAAGATGATCATCCAAATCCCATGTATGTGTCAATAAGCTGCAATAAAACATGGGTATTATCAACAACCAGTCTGAAATTCAAGAATTAAAATAACTTTAAAAGTCTCTAAGGAAGTTCTCACTTCATAATTGGGTAGCTTCACATCATTTTCTTAATTCTTCTGGCTACTGAAAGTTTGATGAACTTCAGATCACAAGAGCTGGACTAATGTAGAAAAGCTTGGTAAGAAAATACTGTTCTCTACAGTCTCGGAATTTGCATGCTACACAATTCTTTTCTAAGTCTGATTCAATATGTAACAAAAATAGAAATAAAACATGGTTAACTCCTGTTAAGCCTGTAACAATTGACAATTTTAGTCCAGTAACTGCACAGCTTATCTCTCTGTAAAACTTGGTGGTTTTACTTCTGAGAAGATAGGCTCCAAGTTGTTCTGAAATGCAGCAACAGTCCCCCGATGCTAGCTGCTCAGATTATGAGAAATTGAGAAAGCAAGTACTCAAAGTTAGAGCATTTTGAAGTCTAATATATTGTAACCTTCCAGAGCTATAAATGGATACATTGCAGTGGGCTTCTCTTGCTGCGCAAGTATCCCAATATTCTGATTTGCAGCTCCTGAAATTCTGACACTCGCATTATTGCTCCCTCACAATCTCTGTTTGATAAAGTCCAGATTTAACATATTAAATTCTTGTTCTCACAGAGGGTTAACTTCCATCCTGCTGTTACACCCGTGTACAGAAGACAGACGCACATGGAAAGGGCAGGGAAATTCCTCTGTCAATCCGTCTCCTCGTTTGCTGATAGCTGGCGGACTCCTCCAGCTCACTGCAGCATTAAGTGCCGTGTTGAGCTGAAGCCTCGGGAACAAACCCGAAGGGCTCGAGCATACGCCTGTGAGCCTAGAAGGCTCTTCCTGGTTACAAAATACTCAAGGATGTAGAAGATTTTCTCCACCCAGCCTCTCAACACGCAGGACTCGTGCCCTCCAGGACAGAGTTCTCTTTGACACTGACTTCCCCCCCTTAAATCAAAAGCTGCTGAACAACAAAGCCAAGCTAGAGATCGTGAATAATAGTCTCTGATGACATGTTCATTCTTAAAAATTTATTTTATCTTCTGTAGCCTGTACAGTGCCACATTTGCCTTTCATTTCATGGTTCTGCAAGCAGTATCAAGCAGGTTTTCAATCTGTTGTCTTTTAATTAAAAAAAAAAAGGTGGTGGGAGGACACAATTGTACGCCTGGAGAGAACTGACAGTAACTGCACCTCTTAAAAGGCAAACAAAAGCTTAGCAGTATTTGTTAGAGCACTGGAATTTTACACCCCCACTCCGCTAAACAAGTGATTTTTACAGTGGCCAAGTTAACATAAAAGATCAGGTATAAATCTGCCGCACCAAAACAGAAAGAAAAAAAGCAATTAAACCAAAGGCAAAAAGGCATATCAGCACTGCGATGTCAACAGCAACACACTAGGACTTCGCTTACACTACTAGTTGCTTGTTTAAAGAACAAGTTGAAACAGGAAAATTCTGCTGTTCTTTTCCAAATTATCGGCTATAAAGAAAGAAAGAAAAAAGCACCACACTGACCTACAGCTACCAGTCAGGTAATTATGTAGTACCAGCCCACTAGCAATCTGGTGAGAAAGCATTCCTGCAAAGCCTGGACTGCACCCCAAACCTAGCTGCAATTAATGAGGTCCCAAAACATGTGCAATACTTTACAGCTAGTTGTCTGCTTTGTCTTTGGTTCAAGCTTTTAATATGGCACTGTTTGTAAGTGTTGCTGCATTTGCCAGATGAAGAGGACAGAGGCTGAAGAACATAGTTCAAGACAACAGCTCTGTCACTCCTTGTTTTTACTCTTTACACAGTTTATGATGCTCAGAGTGGCAGAACACCATATAGCTCATGCCAAAAAGACAAGGCGCTTATTCTGCCTGAACCGGAAAGTTAATCAGTGATGAATGGTGAAACACCTATTTGTTTTTTCCCATTTAAACCTTCTGAATGCAACTTATTTTAGAGTGTGTGATTCACATTGCAAGAACACACCAGACCATCATGCTGAACAACTTTGTGACATTTTAAGGATTTTATACCTTATGTATGACTTCAATTTCATCCCATTTATAGAAAATTTAAGTAGCATGAAGAAATGAAGATATTAAAAAGGATACATTGTTTAAAATTTAAAGTGAAAACCAGTAAGGTAATTTTCATTACTCTGAAGTTTATTCCACAGTATCTGATCTAATGCAAAAACCAAAACTGCTACTTACCATTAAATACCAGTCATAAAGGCAGTAACTGCAAACACTGCATTAATGGATAGTGGGGGTGGAGCACATTCTCTTACACTATCAGCAATTTTTCTTATTAAAGCAGTATTAGCTTTTCTGTAGGAAATAAACAGAGCAGGAAAGCAGGAAGGGTAAAAAAAAGAAACCAATCTCCCCTCCAAGCTCTTCACGTTTACTGGCAAAAAGCAGGTTAGAGAGCATTTACCTTAGCTGATCCAAACAGGAATATGCTGCATGCTGTGGAGGGTCAATTACAATAAAGCTACTTATTAATTATACAGCTTAAGAACAGCCTGGTGTTCTTAAAAAACATCTATAAAAAGTTCGTTTTAAGGGTGAACCCTTTATATCCTTTGACTGCATACTGTTCACTATGGCTTCAAACAGGAAGTGTGGTAACAACACTCTTTGACAATTACTTGAAGCAAATAAAACCGCAGGAAGAGAAAAGAAAATGACTGCAGGTGTTAACATCTGAATTTAACTAGATTTGCTCTAAAGCTCAGACTACTATTTAAGGAGAAAGGGGGGGGGTGGGGAAGGGAAAAAAAGTGAAGCACGCACAAAGTCATGACTAAGTATGTCATGTCATGGTATGTCATGACATGACATGATGTACTATGACATGCACATGTATGCAGTCACAAACAGGACTACTATTAGTTTTTTAGTCTCAAGTACTTTATAAGAAAGAAGTTTACAATCAATCTTGATACAGAAGTATCATTCCATAAAAGACACTTTTCTTGGTTTTTTTTGCCTTAAAGGCTCTGAACAGCTATCGTGTTTCAATACTGCAAGCTCTAAGTAGAAAATAATCATTTCAGGGTGTACTTTTAAGACTTCTTTCATATTTTTTACTATAAATCTCTATTGTAGCTGTACTATTTCCTCTTGCTGCTTCACAGATACAGTCACGTGGCAGCAAGAAATGAGGCGGGGAGGGGATTAAGGTGTGTCCAAACCAGCAGAGAGGTTGCACTGGTGCACGCTTCCATACACTTGCAGCTGTAGCAACTGGAAAATGCTCTCCAGCTCTCAAAGGAAGCCAGAAGTGTTTACTCACTTGCCAGCCTCATTTTTTGAAATAAAATAATCTGTACAAGAAGCAATAGAGGTTCTAAACAAACCTGATCTATAGGGAAAGTTGCCTTCATGCATTAATTTTGTATCACAACCTTTATCTCACCAGGGCAGTGCACTTCAGAAGCACTTCCTCCCTTCCCCCCTCCAGAGCAGAGACTTCTGGGGACTTTGGCACTGCTTTTAATGCACCAATTATCTTTTGCACTTTCAGATCCTGAGAAACCTGAGCTGCAAGTAACTCTTGCCAGACAAAGGACAACATTCACCATCAACACAAGCTGAGTAAGGCTGAAATCCCTTTTTCACTTCCTCATAACTTTCCCATATCTATTCTGCCCACCCCTGCCCTGCAAGTGCTTTTAGGTTTAGTTTCAAGACATTTAGAAAGCTTCTTCAAAGTTCGAGTTAGACTTTCTTGTGCACTTTCAAACCCTGAACGCATAGGTCCTGACTTTGTAAAAAGGTATTTTATTTATGTCTTTATGATACAGTTTTGAGCATTATTACTAAAGCTTTTTATAAGATTTTATTACAGGGTTTTATTTTGGTATTATTGGTCATTTGGGAGTCAGGGGTTTTTTTTGCCCCTATTTATACTGAAGGGGTTTTCATTGGTGTATTTACTTAAGCAACTTAAGAATAGGTTGTACTTCAAATCAAGCTCAACACAAATTAATAGCCATGAACTACTACGTATTATGCAAGTACTTCTGAATTAAAAGTTTCAGAGAATAGTGAAAAAGGTGGAATAGGATGAAGGTAGTCTTACGGCTACTTAAAGAAGGAAGATGGATTGCTTTTAATTCTTGTTGTTGTTGTTAATAGAATGGAGTCTGGCTTTAGAAACAATCTCATCTTTCACTGGAACCAAAACACCTCCAGTTTTTGTTTATGTTTTCAGTTTGTAGGAAGCCACCACAAGTTTCCCCACAACAAATGTACCCATCTGAGATAATACATGGGAAGGCAGCAAAAGATACAGGAAGGGAACCACAGCAAGTCTGTAACGAGAAATACTAGGCTTTTCATTAGGTCACTGATGGCATAAGAGGGAGCTGTAAAGCAGGTGAAGGCAGGAAAGCAGGCCATTTACTCAAGGAAAGAACAGCTCACAAGTGTGACAGTAATCACGTTGTTTGCAAGTGCCAACTAGGCACTTAAAGCAGAGCACCTTTAAACATCTTTAAAACATCATGATAGTGTGAAGCTCAAACATTTGTTTTATCATTGACAAGTGTCCTGCCTTTTTTTTTTTACCCCCACCTGCAATTGCCTGAGTTTTACTCTCTAGTCATTCTGTTAAATTTAATTATTTCAGCTAAGTGGCCCAGCCCTTGAAAGGTCCTTATTACTTTGTGCACAAAACCAACAAATTAAAGAGACAGTATTACACTGGTCCGATTAAAATTCCCTGTGTCCAGTTTGGAACACAAAAGCATAGTTTTTCAGGACCAAACCAAGTTTAACAGGCAATACTGTGTCAGTGACTGAGCAGTGCAGGTAAACTTTTCTCCAGCACTGACATTTCAAAGCTTCCTATGTCTTCAACAAATAATTGCTTTCAATATACATGGGTTCAACGCAGCTTTCTGAAACAGCTCATACATAGCTCATCGTATTTCCCACACATATATGCAGACAGGAGCCTACTTCTCTGAAAACCACAGCATAGAATATCCAATAGTTCTGCACTATGAAAATATAGACAAACAGAAAACTAATGGTCCAAATTTATTTACTAAATAACAGGAAGACAAACCAAAGACAAAATAAGTATGTTTTGTCCTACTGAAGACATAGTCTAGGCATAATACAGTTTGCCCTACCTACAAAAATAGTCAGTTAAGAACAAGTGAGAAGCCTTTGAGATGCCACTCCTAGGTTTAGGAAATCTGATTTCATATTCTGCCCATTCACATTTAAAAAAAAAATCCTGTTAGTCAAATTTCTAATTGGGCAATAACATTACCTTCTTAACTGTCAAGGCCTATTAAAGGTAACACAAAAGAACACTTTTCTCAGCTGACCTCCTTGTTAATTCTAATAGGTAATACCAGTCAGAGAGAAAAAATAAACAAAGCAAACTATTGGTCTAAGGCAGGCTCTGAACAGGGTACCATTTCCATAAGGAATGGAAAGAAAAAAAAAACAAAACAAAAAAACAAAACGTCCCTGAAGAGCCCCCTCTTATGACGTCTAAAGTAATGACGGGAAATGCTCCACATCGGCATCCAGAGTCCATCATTTTAACAAGTGTAGCATTAAAAGGAATGGAATAGTCTATGGGGAAAAAAATACCCATGACAAACTATGTGACAGACCATACAAGATATTCAAGGGACCGCTACCTGTTTTTTAGTATGACAATAGGTAAAAGCATTATTCACAGCATTTATAATATTCCTTTTTCCACAGAAAACTAATACACCAAAGCAATTTCCAAGGAAGGTTTCAGATAGAGGAAAGGAATAAGTGGGAACAAGGGGAGAAAAGACCATTAACACTGTCAGGAGTTTGCAGAGGCAAACTCTCACCATTCCAGTAATGTTTCACGTCAAAAAAATCAACATGGCACACCGCTATTGCAGATTTTAACTTACTATTGTAAGATAGACAGCCTTGCAACAGAAGTCTGCCATTGTATCTAAAGACATTTTAATGTACTTCAATAGATCACTGCTATCACTTCCTCACCTCCCACTCAAGTACGAAACAATTATGAAACCAATTACAGTAAGCAAAGCAGCATCACATTTTGTGGGACTGGATAAGTTTAATCAGTCACCCAGTAACACTAGCTAGGGTGCACATTTGCCTGTTTGAAAAGCCAGATGAATCACCCCTGTTGAAGCCTTCCTTGGCACACAGCGATGAGATGTTTCAAACAGGAAGAGTGCAGCTTGAGCTGATGCTTCTGCTTTGGCTTTCAGTTCCATAGCTTGCAAGCAACAAAACAGCAATAGTTTTGTATTCAAAGTGTGACAGAACAGCATATTTTTCATCTGCTAGCATTTAAGGCCCTACCATTTCTTTATATTTATTCTCTAGCCCTTTTATAATTTCTCTATTATTAGCTGCTTTAGATAACTTGAACTCTGTGTGTGTACCTGCATGTATGCACATGGGAGACAGAAAAGTTTCTAAGTTTCTTTAAGCAAAGACAAATCACATTTTCAAAGATACGTGGATCACTCTAGAATAGAGATAGTATTTAGGACGTTTGGAGTATGTACTTACAGAAGTTATAGGCAGAGACCTATTAGTTCATGCAGTCCATCTTCTCAGGTGCACCAGTTCCTAGGTAGCAGTACAGTCTACTGTACTGTGCAGTCTATTGTACTTCCAGTGCTCCCATTAATTCTCCTGAATGACCAGTATGCAGCTTAATACAGATCACATCTGCTGGCTTCAACTTCTACCACATTTAGTGGTTGCTCAGTTAAACAACACTCACACAACTACCACACATAGTGCAAGTCTAAATTAGGCTACGACTAGTCTGGAGTGGTGTAAGTTTTTCCTGACGAGACACTTCAAAGCAAGATATTAAAATATTTGGTTTATTTCATGGGAAGTCCATCTTCAGACACAAAATGCTGCAGAAACACAAGCAATACGACCCAAGTTAGGCCAGAAAAGCAGGATTTTACTGGCGCATATGACAGAGTCAGAAGCACAGAAGTTTTAGAACCAGTGAGAGGTGGCAAGTGCTAACTGGGCCTGTTGAGATTTCACTCTAAAGGTAAGCTTGGGGAGCTGCACCAGTATGCTGACAAAGCAAGTCTCAAAAAGAATGCTCTAGTCAGAAATATGCATACATGTAAAAACGCTTACCATAGCTACATGTGTTTTCAGACCGGAGCACAAGGAGGGGGGTGGATCTGATAAATTGCCTGGCATTTTCCTCTTCTCCCATCAAAAGCCAGAGACCTGCTAGCACAGTACTGTGTAAGATGCAGCACGAAGTGACACCTGGACAGGAGAGTCAGGTTTCTTCTTTATCTAGCAGCATACAGCAAGAGACAGTTCCCTCCCTCTGCCTCCAGACATTTCTTAAGTCACTTAAAGGAAAGGAAAATCTGAACATAACCGTAGCAACAAAGAAGTTGGGTTCATGTATCATAATTTAAATATGCCATAATGCAGAAGAGTGTCCTAATTCTATAATCCTTAAACAATTGCAAAGAAAGCAATGAATTGAAATACAACTACTAAGAAAGAAGCATGCACAGAGATTCTAGACTTCCACAGCACAGATAACCCCTCTTATCCACTTCCACACACAAGAAGCCTACCAAATACCATGACTGCATGTGCATGCACACGTCCGTATGAAGCCACACACACAACCTATAATTCAGTAACTGCAGCAATCACAAAGTATTTCATTCCTATGACTAAGGTTACCATGCTATATACAGAAAGTACGAAAATAACTAGAAGCTAACAAGCTTTAACCTCTATGAACCTCAGACAGCTAGCCTGTATTAAGGAGAACAACTATGAACCGAAAAAAGTTTCTAGGGTCAGCTGGTAAAGAAAAATTTCATGTATTAGCATTGCAGTCAGTATGAAATGACATTTTTCAGGTCAACAGCACTTTTTTTCTCCTGAAAGGAACACTCTTTTTTCAAAACAGAATGAAATTTAGGGAGGGGAGAAAAATGGAGAAAAACTCTTCAGGAGATTTTTTTCTCTTTACAATTGTTCACACTAAGCCATTGCACATGCACATATAGACACAGTTCATTAATAGCCATAACACCAGTACCTATACAGCGTTGTTTCATACAGGAAATCCTATAATTCAGTATCCTATTTTGGGACCACCTTCAGACTGCAGCTTGATTCACATACTGCACATTAATTAAGAGGAATTATTGCTCTTTCCTTCACCCTCCCCCAAGATGAGAATCACTGCAAATGATCCTTAATATTCTGTAGAATTTGACTATTTACTCTTTGGAAGAAACACTTGACCACAGAGAGCTCTTATATGTCTTTTGCAAAGCAATGATAAAATGTTTATCTCCACAAAGGCAAGAGTATGAAATCTAACTGCAAACAAAATCTTGAAAATCCTCACTGATTTTCATTTCATGATAGATATTTGCTTATTAATTTTTTGGTTGGAAGTACAGATCAAGTTTGTTGTTAGGCAACACTGCTTGTCGTTCTGGCATCACTGACAAGGAGGTCTGACTGAAGTCAGCCCCACTGTGCAAACTGTGAGAACTGTGCTAGGCCATATCTTTACAGGGACTAAGGAATCTAGGCGATGTCTTATCAGGAGCTAACAGTACCAGTCTGAGCTGGGACTAGACAAACCTAAAACTGTTACAGCTGCACACCTGCACATACACCAAAGCAGGGTTTGACTACAAGTCAATCAGTTTCTGCTATAAATATCTGTAGCCCACTCCCAAGCCCATTGAACTCCCATGTACAGCAGCAGGCTGCACAGCAGTCATCTCCCCCTTGAGCAGGGACACCTCTCAAGGTTACTTCTCAAAGCTGAGAGACCCCTTACCCAGCATCTGATACCTGTAATGAGGTAAACAACATTTTACATTAGGTGTAAAAGTATCATAGAATCATACAGTATCTTGAGTTGGAAGAGACCCATAAGGATCATCGAGTCCAACTTCCTGCTCCTCACAGAACTACCTAAAACTAAACCATATGACTAAAAGCATCGTCCAGATGGTCCTTGAACTCTGACAGGCTTGGTGCTGTGACCACTTCCCTGGGGAGCCTGTTCCAGTGACCGACCACCCTCTCAGTGAAGAACCTTTTCCTCATGTCCAGTCTGAACTTCCCCTGACACAGCTTCATTCCATCTCCTTGTGTCCTACTGCTGGTCACCAGAGAGAGGAGATCAGCGCCTCCTCCTCCACTGCTCCCCTTGAGGAAGCTGCAGACTGCCATGAGGTCACCCCTCAGCCTTCTCTTCTCCAAGCTGAACAAACCCAGTGACCTCAGCTGCTCCTTGTAAGTCTTGCCCTCGAGACCTGTCACCATCTCGGTCACCCTCCTCTGGTCACACTCTAATAGTCTGATGTCCTTCTTATACTGAGGTGCCCACAACTGCACACAGGACTCAAGGTGGGACCGCACCAGCGCAGTGTGGAGTGGGGCAACCTCCTCCCTCGACCGGCTAGCTGTGCTGTGCTTGATGCACCCCAGGACACGGCTGGCCCTTTTGGCTGCCAGGACACACTGTTGACTCATATTCAACTTGCCAAACCCCCAGATCTCTTTCTGCAGGGCTGCTCTCAAGCCTCTTGCCCCCCAGTTTGTATGTATAGGCAGGATTACCTCGTCCCAGGTGCAGAATCCAGCAGTTGCTCGTGTTAAATTTCATACAGTTGGTGATTGCCCAGTTCTCTAGTCTATCCAGGTCTCTGTAAGGCCTCTCTACTCTCGAGGGAGTCCACAGCTCCTCCTTATTTAGTATCATTGGCAACCTTACTTAATGTACATTCGACTCCTGCGTCCAGGTCATTTATAAAAACATTAAAGAGCACTAGCCCTAAAATTGAGCCCTGGGGAACCCCACTAGTGACTGACTGCCAGCCTGATGTAACCCCATTTACTATAACCCTTTGAGCCCGACCCGTCAGCCAGTTGCTCACCCAATGTATTATGGACTTGTCTCGCTGTATGCTGGACATTTTGTCCGGAAGGATACTGTGAGAGACTGTATCAAAAGCTTTCCTAAAATCCAAAAACCCATGTGCTGGCTTCCCTTGGTCAACTAGATGAGTGACCTTGTCATAGAAGCAAATTAAGTTCATTAAGCAGGACTTTCCCCTCGTTAACCCATGCTGACTATGACCAATGACTGCAACATCTCTGAAACGTTTTTCAGTAACTCCCAGAATAACCTCCATAATTTTACCAGGCACTGAAGTGAGACTGACAGGCCTCTAATTACCATGGTCTTCCTTCTTACCCTTCTTGAAAATTGGGTTAAATCACTGCTTAATTACCATTCAACTATTGCTTAATTGATTACCATTTAATTTTCATTCAATCATTTATTAATTATCATTTGATCATTGTTTAATCATTAATAAACCCTTTTAGTTAACCACATAACAATGTCTCTTAATTCACCTGCAACATGTCTTTTTATACACTAGACAACATGAACAACTGTACCAAATAAAGTTTAATTATAAGTTAATAAAGTTTAAGAAATCAGGTAAAGACATGTGCAATTTTAAAACCAAAAGACACTACGCTGTAACAGATGTAGAAAAATAGCCAAGCACACATATACAGCCTAACAGAAAAATACATGGTGCACAAATCTCCAACACTGAAATGCAATTTCAATGGAGATACCAGAATTATTGACCTAGTTAAGAAACAAAGTGCTGTACAAAAAAGGGAGTTTAAAAATGTTCCAGAAATATTTTAACAAAGTACATATTCTCAGCAGAACAGTTACTGCTGTTCTGAAATCTGAACACACAGGAAGCTAAATTGCCTCCTCAGAAATGACCGGCCTACCTTGCCAAGAAACACTGAATTGTGTTCCCTGTGTACCCACAAAAAGTTCAAGTACATTACTGCTAAAAATGCCCATTTGGAAAATGCCCTGCGGGTCATATCTCAGTGGTGGTTAAGCCACCTGGAGTTTTATTGCCAATGTAAAACCACTGTAAATCTCAAATGGTTTGGCTTTCCTATGGAACACCCATGTATACGGGAGCATTTGGCTTACCTACATTGATAGGTATCCAGTGAACAGAAAAACCTAGAATAAAGGTGTGTCAAGGCTAAGAGTTATTTTTCCAATGAGTTTTAAAATAAGTTGTTCATACCTGTAAATGTTAAGCCGGTTCATTTCAGCTCCCCAAACTGAAAGCTGATGACAAAACCATAAACAACTAGCAATGCTTGTCTACTAAATATGAAAGAAACTTTATGTATGTTGATTCTTAGTCAGTGGCTCGCTATCAGGAAGTAAACAGGCAATGTGAGAAGTATACTCTGACACCAAATAACCACAGGATGACACTATTTGAACTCCATAATGAACTTCTGGTTATATTAACTACAGCTATTCAAAACTGTATTCTCATACAATAGCCAGAAAATACCCGTATAGCATGTAGTTAAAAATTTGACTTCCATACATTCTCTTAAAAACCAGACATATCACAGATAGGATATGATTTTCTGGATGCAAATTCAGTCTGCCAACAATTTAAAGAACTTTCATTGATAAACTGCAGAGATTATCCTATGTCATAAACTATCCAATCCTATCCAACAGCCTACTAACAGAATGTGTTTAAAAAAGTTTCACAACATAAACAACTGCTCTTGTAAATTCTGAGTTTGGGTTTTTTTTTAAAGAAAAAAAACCTCTCAATTTCTAAAAACAATCAAAAATACCACTCCTTTTGAAATGAATTGCAATAAAAACAAACATTTCTCAAACTGAAGACCTTTCTGTTCTTTGTGATGCAAAGCAAGTATTTTCTACGTGTTACACTAATACGCAAGAGATGACTGAGACAGTATACCTGGCCAGACACTTCTCATTTGTTCCTCAAGGACACAGCCAGACAAACTTGTCAGGATACATCTGGATTCAGAGCGTGGTCTCCTGTCCACCCTCAAGATATCCACCTTGTCAGCTGTGTTTATTTCACCATTAGTTTTAAAGTTTTCTGTGAAATAGAAGTGTTTGGTTTGTTTAAGACTTAGGGGTATGTGACAGCAGGGGATGACAGACAGATGAGCAGGTAAGTTGGCAAGATAAGGAGCAGCTTCTTGGCTGAGGGTGCACGACAGCAGGTGGGAGCAGCCACCAGGCATCCAGCTTGCTGCAGGCAGACCAACCTTCCCCAGGGGGCAAGGTCAGGGACCCTCACTCAGCTTCCCAGCCCCCAGGTATGGCCTCACTAAAGTTACACACATCTGCAAGTACCCACCAGTGCAGATAGCTGAGAGCTTTTTAAAAAGCCGAAGGAGGTAACGGATGGATACTTAGATTACTAAGGTTTTCTTTTCCTCCCTAGTAAAAAAACCTGATTCACCTGCAACACATTTACTCAGTTATTCTGACTGCAAAAGTGCTTCAGCCACTGGCTTTGACAAACTCATGCATCTGATGTTGATTGTCTTCCTTAAAAACACTGCTTTTTATTTATTTTCTCTTAAGCATGTTTTGCACTACAAACACCGTTCCTATTCTTTCCCCAATATATTCTAGACTAAGCTCAAGTCACACAATAAAAATTACATTCACTAGAGGCAGAACTACTACATGACATTTGCAAAGCAGAGTCATGCCAGCTATTCAATGTGAATGACTTAATTGAAAATTAATCAGAACAGTATTTTCTCCTCCTAGAAGCACAAGCTTAGGGGAAAAAAAAAAAAAGTACACCAAAAGACATTAAGAATCATATGAAAGGAGGCTAGCTTTTAGGCTCCAATCTCTATCCAACCAGTGGATAGGAAAGAGAAGGTACACGCTGCCACTGACATTTCCTCCCAGAAATCTCAGTGCTGCAGCTTTCAATGCTACCTCCGCTACACTGCAAATGGTTTTGCTTTACATGCGAGAACACTGCAGCATGAAAAATAAGTCATTCTAAAGCAAAGAGCACACACAGTTGTAAATCTGCTCTGTGTTTGTATCCAGGGCAATAAAGAAGATTTAAATAGAATGACATTTTTTGCTCAATTTATCTTCACAGTCACTGGTTTAATTGTTAACCTTCTTGTGGGGAGAAAATGGGTTTTGTACGCTAAAACTCAACTCGCGGCAAAGCTATCTGCTTCTCAATTTAATGCAGTTTTTGAAAAACAGTACTTTCTATCACACTACCAGGTGTTCAGAAACAGATGTGAATGCACAGCCAACCACAGTGCTTATGTTATCTGGAGTCTTAACTAGGCTCTGCTTTCATCAAACAAAAATTAACAAGCTGTCCAGCTCTGCTTACCAGGCTTGGTTCCCATGACCGACTGGAGAACCCTCTACTCTGGGTTAGCAAGTAGCTACCACAACAGCACAAGACCTTCCCCAAAAGTCCTAACCCCTCAAAAAAAATCCCCCAAACAACCACACCACAATCCTCCCCACCCTCAAATGAAGGTATTTCATTCTTTAGCTGAAAGCCAGACAGCATTTGCTGCTTACTTCCTATTAGCTTTCAGTTACAGTTATGTTCCTACACTATGAATTCTGCCCTTGAAAGTCTCTTATCTGTGGATTATATTAAAAACAAACTACCTTATTAACAAAGAAATCAGAAAACCTGTGCTGGAAAGAAAAAAAAAAACCAACCAAGAACATGCTGGATATGAAACTAGATTTGCCATTTGTCACATACACTATGTCTACAGAAGGAAGAGGTTGGTGCTCAGTTGTCAAAGATGTGATTTCATGCATAATCATTGTGCTGCACTTAATCCACTTCCCATGTGGGCAGCTCAGGAGGTGGCTGTAGGTGAGGGAGCTGACTTTCACAAGCAGAGTAGTGGTAGCCACACCAGACAGGATTCTTGAGCAGGCAACGGAAAGCAAGTCTGGACTAGCTACCGCAACTTCCACATATAGACATGACCCAGACTCACTTAACCTCAGAGCATGGCCCCTTGCCAAATGTCTCCCCCCCACCCCTCACATGCTCTGTACCTCACCCCCTTCATGGGCATCTCTGTGGAAAAGGGGATTGATCTGTGCACAGTTGATAGTTGGGCATCAAGAGCTAGCTCTAGCTTTGTTTTTAAGATACAGACTACAATGCAGCGTATTGCTATCTTGCATGAAGGAATTGAAGGTGCATCATGTTGAAAGTAAAATAATTATTTCCAGCTTATTGTAACAACAACAACAAATATCTGGACTTAAAGGATCTGGTTTTTCACCTTCTTATTCTAGGAAGTTCATGCATAAAATGCATTTATGGGTACAGTGCTATTATAAAACATTTACTTATTTGTCAATAACTAGTACATATTACCTCAAGAGGAGCTCAGAGCACACAGCCAACTCAGACACTTTTGTATGACACTTTTCTTTCACTTTCACAGAAGGATTCTGTTGCCCTGAGGGGAAGAAGAGGTGCCTATGCTGAACATAGACATGAATTTCTTGTTTAGTTGATGCCCGCTAGAAAGCCCCCTACCGTTTAAGTCAGTATTTTTAATCACCGAAAGCCATTAAGACCAGTGCAGTGGTTTCACCAATGAATGAAAAATCAAAGTTAAGTTACAAAGAATAAACATGAGATCAACTAATCTATCTTATTTATCAAACATGGTGGTTTTTTATTTGCATGGTCACACTTTCAGATGATAGATGGAAGCATAAAACACAACTTTAATTAGAAAAAATGTTATTATGCCCAAAAGCACAAATGACATTGTTGATATAACTGGGTACTTTTGAAGATAGGTTTTCAAATCTGCACTTCTGTACTCTGACACCCAGCCTCCAGGAGCCCTTAACGGTAAAAGCTATAGCGGAAAAAAAGGAAGGCAATTATCAGAAAAACGCTTCCTGTTTTTTTTTTCTAAATTGTAGAACACTCTCAGTAGGCAAGTGGTGGAAGTTCAAGCACACGACTCATGTAGTACTAAACTGTACAGAGCATTAGTTAAAAAACCAAAAGAAAACTCCACACATGAACAGCCACATCTTGGCAAAGAAATTAACAGATGAATGAGCAGATCTTTTCCATTCCATTTTTCTAAAATGTTCTGTGGGAAAGAAATCAAAAGGTCTTTAATGTATGTTAAAAAATTGCATTGCCAAAAAAATAAAATTGATTCAGTAACCATTTAAAGACTTGGCAAAAACTTTCAGAACTGCTATCAAGCAGGTAAAAGAACTACAAATTTTTTTTCCTGAACTTAATATACTCCCAGCATTCCAACACAGGCATAACTCTTCATCTTGTGCCATGGTGACTTCATTGAAATTACTGTAAAAAGATATCATGCATACGTATAAATATCTTTGAGTATAACCCATTATCATGAATCATATTGCTAACTATTTAACAGGAATTAGTTTAACTGTCACAAAAAAAAAAAAAGACGACACAATTAGGAGGCTCATAGCAGGCATAGGCTTTGCCATGAGCAGTCTGACTTTCAGGAAGTCTTCTGACCTCTTCCTCTTTACATGTGTGGGAAACTGAGTGATAATGATAGTATTATTTTATAACTCAAGATAGCCAAGGATATTCTTATTCATCTTAGTTCTAAGCACATGCACTTCCACCATTTATGGATTTCAATGTATATTTTCTTGCAGAGCTAGGACATTCAAACTGCTCCGTGATGCCAAAGAGAGAGGGCAACCCTTTGCCCTGCAAAACTGGCCAACAAATGTTTATTAGTTTTTAGAATTCTGTATGTTAACCTTTTACATTTTTATGAGCAGGCATTGCAAAGAACAAGAAATACATAAAAATATGGTATCTTTTAATATAAAGCAACAGGTATGTTTCTCAGCAGAACTTCTTCTGAACTCTGCTCACAGAACTCTGAAGTTGACATGAATGATCTGCCTTAAAAAAAAAAATAAAAAATCACTGAATATACACTGCTGATAACTTTTAATCTGTGATGAATTTTAAAAAAACCTCTGCACATCTGTCTTGATATCTGCTTTCATTGCATTCTAGCAATGTAACTATAAAGTCATGTATTCAGACCATATCATGATGAAATCACAACATTCTTTTTAAAGGGAATCTTTTCAGTTATTCAATTTTGCTGCTCAGAATAAATATAACAAGTGGTTTTTTGCAGGTCTGGCAGTAATATAACATGTTGGTTCTCACCTAGCATTATCACTTTAAGGAAAGACTAGTTTTAATCCTTCTTTAGGTGGGAAAGACTGATTGTTGTAAGCTACACTATGAATATATTGTAGTGGCTGCAGTATCCACAGATACTACTTCTCTACTAGACATGTGAAATTATAGTATCCACAAGGGGAGTTAAGAGTATGATACTGTCGTGGTTTAACCCCAGCTAGCAACAAAGCACCACGCAGCCGCTCACTCACTTCTCCCCCCACCCAGTGGGATGGCGGAGAGAATTGGTAAGAAAAGTAAAACTCATGGGTTGAGATAAGAACAGTTTAAAAGGACAAAAAAGGAAGAAAATAATAATGATAATAATAGTAATAATAACATAACAATAATAATAAAACACTACTAATAAAAGAATTAGAATATACAAAACAAGGGATGCACAATGCAATTGCTCACCACCCGCCAACTGATGCTCAGTTAGTTCCGAAGCAGATCCCCCCCCCCCCCCCCAGGCCAACTCCCCCCAGTTTATATACTGGGCATGATGACACATGGTATGGAACATCCCTTCAGCCAGTTTGGGTCAGCTGTCCTGGCTGCATCCCCTTCCAACCACTTGCGCCCCTCCAGCCTTCTTTCTGAGAAGGCTGAAAAATACTTGACTTAGTATAAACATTACTTAGCAACAACTGACAACATCAGTGTGTTATCAACATTATTCTCATACTGAATCCAAGACATAACACTATACCAGCTACTAGAAAGAAAATTAACTCTATCCCAGCCAAAACCCAGACAGATACCTATCAAGTATGTACTTTCAGTACTTTCTTTTCTCCTATGTCAACCTCATCTTCTGTATTTATAAAAGCTCTGCAATATACTCAGCAGCTCTTTGACAAAACATTATTATACAACACTCTTAAAAATCCCTAATGGGTACAGCAAGTCTTTTCTTTAGGTAACATTAATATATCACATATGCAGTTGTTATACTTATCCATGTTTACTTGCCAGACACGTGCCAAGCAAAGATAATCCCAAAAATATGAGAGAGAAGATTTGCCTTCTTTGCTATAATTAGGCAACACAGGACTATAGCTGTGCCAGATCACACTGTACTTCTTAATGTTTATTAATACACAGATCTGCATAAATCACTAGAATTTTATATTTTATTTTGAATGGATTTTTGTATGACATAACAGGATTTTAAAATACCTTATCTTTTTCTCAAGATACAGACTTTAAAATTAAGGCTTGAGACTACAAGTAAGAGGCAAAAAAGCCTTGCAGATGAGAAAAGTTATACAAGAAAAATAAGCTAAAGAAACAAAATATAGCTTGGAAAGAAAGGTGACTTACTAATGCTGACCTACAGAAGTTACCTGGAGAAACAACATCCCATTTACTGATGCATGTGTTTTCTTGTACATCACCATGTCAAAAAACTGCATTTCTCTGCATAATTGTTCTCTGCGCGGTTGTTCTTTGTCAAGCACTATTAAGCTGAAAGTAGATTCTTATTTTTAACCAGTCAAAACAAGAAGTAAATATATAGTTATGTCATTAGTCGATTTGTGGCCACTAATATGCTTCTACTGCTTTGTATTTAGCCAAATTTTCAGTCGTCTTTTGGGTTTTTTGTAAACCAAGGGGGGAAAAAAACCCTGAAGTTTGAAAGTTTGTTGTATAGACAAATGCCAGCTAAACCAAAGATGGCCTGCTTTAGAATTTTTAGATACAAACAGAAATGGTGATAAATGGACTGATGGTTATTCCAGTCTGAAGAGGCCTCTACAATGTCATTATCCAATTTTCTACACAGAGACATTAATGTCAGAATTGAAAGAAAACTAAGATCTTCAACCTTTTGTCTGTTCTGTGATCTTTTCTTAAAATAGGCACTGAAATGTCACTTGAAGAAAACAAATTATGGGGAATCCATTAGTACCCTTAGAAAGTTATTCTGATGATTAAGCAAGCTACGTCTTAAATGTATGCCCCTTTGTTTCCGTATGATTCAGAGTTATACAAACACTTTACCATCCCTCTCCCTCCCCCTTAATTTCCTTCTCCCTTTGTCAAACATTTTCTCAACCTCCTCACTTTGCAAAAGGCAAGACACAGGAAGCAGTAAAAGTAAGCATCTGGAAGGTGTGCGTGTCTGGGGAGATTACACATCACTTGCATTTTAGTATTATTTTCATTATGTATGACATTCCAAGTAAAGACATACAATGTATTGGTTTCTTTTTAAATAAATTCATCAAGGCTTTGTAGAAGTTTTTCCTACTTCACAATCTACCTTGACATTTTTGCTATGCATGTATTTTATTTGTTTTTTAAAAAAATAAAAAACCTATTCTGTCCATCTTGTCTATGTATCTAGCTTCTGTAGGATTATCTACCTGGTACAGCTCAAATCTTAAAGGAATAAAGATACCGGAGTGATGGAGGAATCAGGAATTTAGGAAAAGCGAACCCCAAACTAGTAAACATCTTCCTCCTTAACCCTTCCCTCAAGATACTTGCACTATTATGCTGCTGTTAGCGCTGAAACCGGTGTTAGCTAAAGTTTTGTGCACCTTTCATCTTTCTGCCAGTGTTTCAAACAAAGAAAGCAAATCACCCTCAAGGTGCGTCAAGCTGCCAGATACTCAGCCTCTAGTGTTTTTCCACTTTGTCCTGCTTCTGTTCTCCCTGCAGTACTGCACTGCGAAGCAAGCCTGTCGAATCCTGGGGCAATGGGGATAAGAGCCAAAAGTTAGAAAAAAAAATAGAAAGAACAAGCCAAGTGACCCTTTTGTGGTGAGTCTACCTCCTCCATATAGTGAAGGTGAAGAGCAGCCATTCAAAGTGATTTGATCTAGGTGCTTCTTGCTACCGAGTTCTTTTACACTTAGATTCCACGAAGTTTTGTTGAAAGAGGAGGCCGTGCTTCCTGCTCCTGCCCTGTGTTCTCCAGGTCTCCACACTAGCCTGGCATGGCCTTCAGACATTGCCCCCACCTACTTCTTGCTTTCTCATCCCTTCCTCAAGTATATCTATACTTCTCTCATCCATGCACACATATGGTTAGGAAAAAAGATTCATTAAATGTTGCATTTTGTAACCGCCAACATAGTATCTACTCATTGGGGGCACTTCAATTCCCCTGTCACATTACATGACAGTATTTTCTTATCCACACTGAATGAAGACTTTCAGTACAAAGTTATAGCTCTGGAGAACTTATATGAGAGGCAGGAAAGGGAAAGGGAAGAAATGAGATTATTTACAAGAAAACACATTTGAAAACAGTATCAGCAATTGTAGTATGGATCAGAGGCATACTGTCTCCAAGCAATCTCTCTTGCATTATTTTAGTTAGTTACCTGCTTGCAAACAGGTAAGGAAGGGAAACAAAAACACACACACAAAATACTGCCCTCTTCTTTCCAACCTGCTGACATAAACAAAAACCCTAATGGAAGCCTGAAAAATAAAGAGTCTTTTGACCATGGTATTTCTCATGCCAAAACAATCACTAGACATACAATACTTCTGCTGATAAACTTGAAAGGTCCCGAAAAACAAATACGAAGTACCATACTTGTGCTTCCTCGCTATGAAGAGAATGCTGCTGCCACAGAGTAAGAACCTCTATAAGCGTGAAGACCCAACGGTTTCTCACATAAATCAAAACCATTTGCCCACTTGAAACAGGGAAATATAAGTTCCTTTACTCAAGATCAACTACAGAAGTTTTCCAGACAGCTAACGCAACAGGCAATCTTTTTGTAACACATATGACAAAGCTGTAAGGAAAATGGCAGCAGCAACCGTTGCAGCTCTTCATATCAGGAAGGACTGTCAGGCTTCTCCAAGACCTCTTTTCTAAACTATGCTGATGAAGACTGCAGAACAAGCCACAGACAGTGAAGTGAATTACAAGGCTTAGCTCATGATAGATTTAACATCACATGCTTCCAAGCTTAAGCTTGAAAAAAAATGCTTTGCCAACACCACCTACTCTGTTCTCCACCATCTGTTGTCTTATTCTACTCTTGACAGGTAAACTGAGTTAATCAATCAGAGTTATTTCTCTTGGTGAATACTTAGTTCCCTAGACCACAAAGTAAATATATATTAGCTATTCAGAAGGATCATCCTGGCTCCAAGTGTTGTTACGGAGAAACATGACAGACCATTAAAATTTCCTAACATACAAATCCACTACCTTTTCTGGTACTGCCAGGGTCAGGAAAGCCTATGGACACTGGTACATGCTTCCCTTTAAATGAGACTATGCTTGTCACAGCAATTTGGAGATACAAACCACTAAAGAGCACAACAGCTTCATTTTCTCTCAAGGACTGCTGTGGCAAATGACCAAGAAACACGAATTAGACAAGTTTTGGAAAGATAAAAATAACCCAAACTAGCACACTGCCCTTTACAAAAGAGGTAAAATGGCAGATTTTTTTATTTTGAGAGAAGATACACTATTTTCTTTAGTCCTATGGAGACTTCTGCCCCTTTCCCCAGTTACCCTGAACTCCTAAGAAGTTTTGCAGCCACTTTTGAAGAAAAGATTGTAATAGCTTTGAAGTATATAGAATTGGTAAATATCTTCATAATGACCTTTACAAACTTTGTGGTGAGCATTCTTTCTGAACAGTACAGAACTGCTGGCAAACTCCATTATCACTGAAAATTTAAGCAGTAAAATTCAGTGGAATCCTCTCTGTTCAAGGGAAAAAAGAGATAGGTCTCTTCTGCCTTCACATTTCTCTTAGTTCTGTTTGGGTTTGTTTGTTTGGTAGTTTTTTTGGTTTGTGGTTTTTGTTTTTTGGTTTTTTTTTTTTTTTTAAATTATTTAATAACATCATAGTATTTCATTTGTGTAATCCTTTCCAGTGAAAGGTCTGGAGATGAGTGACTAGGGTTTTGCTAGAGGATACAATCAAGTCTGCGTGTAGAACTGACTTAAGTAAATCAACTCAAATAAAAAGCAAGCAGCAACTACTTTGCCCAAACTGTCAAACAGTTGTAAGGTGACAATTGAGTTTACCATACAAAGTTGCCTTATTTTGAATGAGATCATATCTCCTCCAATGCCACACAACTGTTCATTTTTTCTTTTCTGTGTGTAGGTGCAGTGAGGGGCATTTTCTTTGAATCTGCTGACAAAGATATCATGTGTATATTTGGAAACAAAATAACCAAAACCACACACCAATTCCTTTGCCTGGGATAACAATTTTTATCTGAAAATTAAGATTAAGATGTAAGAAGTATGCATTTAGATAAAAGTTACAGTTGCTCTTTAACATATTTTTCCATTATGGTTGCTCTTTCTCAAATAAAGGAAAGGGTTGTTAAAGGGGCTGTCAAAGCTCTTTAAATCTGTAACTTTGCTTTCACTACCAACTTCTGCAAAGAACCCAAGATACAGCCTCAGATCCTATCCCAGCCCAAAACATTTCGTTCATTCTTCCTACACCTCACAAAAATACAGAGAATTCTGTAATTTGAGGCTCAAGGTGTCTCCAAATATTTTATAGGTGCCAGACCTTTCCCTTTGCACTTTACAGCAAGTCAACAAATACACCTAGGAAGGGAACATGGTCTTGCTAGCTTTCACCTTCAGTCCTCTTTCATTGCTCAGGCTGAATACAGAACAAGTGAGAGAAGAGGCAAAAGAAAAAACGGAAAGCCAAGAAATTAGTAACTCATCCCATCTACTATCACGCTCCAGTAAATCTTGCTTGAACAGTTTAAGATCACGTTGTTCTAGCTTTCCACCCTGCTCCTCTGCAGGACATCATTGCCTGTGTAGCAGAGTCAGTGGAAGAGAACATGCTCCCGACTTGCAGTTGCCCCAGGTCAGTACATTGGCCTGATCAGAGAACATCCAGGAATCCTCACATCTGCTGCTCCGTTTGCTCTGGGCTCTGACTTACTATTAGCTTGTAGCACAGATGTTAGAGACTGTGTATAGGAGGTAAGAAAGTGGAAGAGAAAACAAACAAACAAAAAAAGATCTCTACCTATCTTGCCAAAAAATGGCTGCTGCATTTGTCAAAATACTGGAAAACAGAACTAAAATAACCAAACTTTCCACATCACCATTCTTCGTTAGAGTAACTAAATGAGCATGATGCAGTAACAGCGCCTGCACTGGCAAGGTGCGCTTGCTTCCTAAGTGGAATTGACTTCCCCCTTTTCTCCCCAAATGAAGGGGCAATGGCTCACATGCAAGGTTCAGCATGAAGGCCAGCCAAGACGGCTGCAATCCTTTCACGCAGGATAATCAGTCACTTCTCCAAAGCCCTCTTTGTCTGCCACTCAGCCACAGATCATTTGGTTTAAGGTATTCATTATTCAGTCTCTCCCTCAAACAAACGCCTCTCTCCCAGACGTGCAGCCAGAACTGTGGCTGGTGAATCACTATCCATAGCTGGGTAATTAATGAAGCCTATTGTATTCACATCAGTAGTGTTACCCCAATTCATTCACAGGACTTCCCATGCAAATAGATCGAATTGTCGCATCTTACAAATGAAATATTTAACATTAATTTCTCTTGAAAACATCTGTCACAATAAACATAGCCACTTAAGAAGCACCAATGCAAATCTTGCAAATAGTCCTGTGAATATATATACTCATATATATACATTTTTTACAATAAATTAGTTTCTCAGACCACTGCTTCTTTAAGTATTTTGTGCATCTATACTACAAAAATCAGCTCGAACCAAATTCCTTCATGCTCTTTAACTAGTGACAATGAATTGTGTGCTGTATCAAACAGCACTGTGAATTCTCCAGGAAATACCCTATCAAGTTAAGACTCTAAAAATCACCAAAAAACCCCCAAACCCGCAAATTTTTACTACTTGTTACGAGAACAAACTTACAGTGTTATGTTCAATACAAGAAATTCCTAAAGCCCAAACCAAGGCAGAGTTAAAAGTAACAAACAACGACACTGGCAAGTCTTAAGTCATTCAGTTATCTACGTATTAAAAAAACCCACATAGACAGATTCCAGTCTAAGGATTAAAATCAAAACCAGAAAAAAAAAAAAAAAACCCTACGAAGAATAACAGGCACACAGGTTCTTCTAAATACTATGCTACCAGTATAATTTGCTCATCTCCAAATGCGCCCATCCTCCTTTGGGAAGCTGCCCTCATTCTTTTCTCCAGGCCCTTGTTGCTAGGGTTGCAGCTGCACGGCCCGTTCCTGTTGAAGCGCAAGTCTTTGGAGGGGGGCACAAAGGGTTTCATTATCTGCTCCTCCGAGCTGGCACAGCACCGCCAGAACAGAGCATTCCCCGTTCTCCCCCCACGAGAAAGCAGGCAGGCAACCCGCCCCCCCCCCTCCCCCCCCCCCCCCCCCCCCCCCCCCCCCCCCCCGCCGTCGTGACCATTTACATATGAAGAGCTGCAGAAGGCACGGGTGCCCTGGCTAAGCCGCCTGCCACCCCCCCAGGTGCTCCCCTCCAGGGAAGGGTCTATCAGAAGCTGCTCATTTATGACCCAGTCATCTTTACTCGCGACTTGATGGACGTTTACGCTGCAGTTCGACTTAAGAACTAGTGAGATGGGGTTTGGTTTTGGGGTTTCTTTTTTGTTGTGGGGTTTTTTGGTTTTTTGGGTTTTTTTTGGTTTTTTTTTTTTTTTAAAAAAAAAAAACAGTAAGAACAGTCTCCTAATATTTCTAATCTTCCAGAAGGAGTTGTGTTTAAAAGTCCTGGCCTCTTCTGGGACATACAGATTGAAGGCACAAACCAGAAAAGGACACAACGACCAAATCGGCACAGCGCGCTGCGGTCTGAAGCGCTGTTCATTCACGCTGAACTACCTTCCCAGGGCTTAATTTAAGTCTTCATTGGCATTAACAGCTGGATTCATTCTATGAACACATTTACACAGTTGTGCCACTTGTGAAGGGGAGAGGAACACGGGCAGTGGTTCCACTCAGAAAATTTAGCTAAATAAATAAATTTAAAAAACAAATTCAAAATAATTAAAAACTAATTGTTTCTTGGACTAGTTTTGGTACCATCTCACTTGTAAATGCCAGTATATTGTCAACAATTTCCTATAAAGAAGTTGCTTAGCATTTCTAGTGTCAGAGGCAAGAAAACAGGCAAAAATAATTGGTTTTCACTTTGGACTCCTCTTCCTCAGGGCAAAAAATTCATTGCTGAACAGCAGAATTCAGAATTCTCAGAAAATCGATACAGAAGAGAAAGTAACTCTCCATGAGAACCCTGAGTATCAATACGTAACAACTCATAAAACATGTTTTTTGAGGCTATGTGCAAATAAATAGTTTACAACAGAAACCGAGAAGATTTCACAGAAAGCAACCTGAAGTGATCATTAGTTTTACATTAATAAGCATATGCACAGTGTACATAGGGTGCAAAAGCATTCTCACACAGGGTGTCAGACTATTACACAGCAAGAGGTGGAAAGGAAATCACGGTTTTTCTAGGCCTTAACTTCAGTTCTGGCTAGTTTTTTCACTTAACATTACCAGATCAGCAGTCCTGTACCTGAAGGTCTATCTCTTTAGCAACAGTGGAGGAAACATCTGGGATTTGTGCTAGCTCTGAGGAGCCCGAGTCTCCACAGAACGCAACAGAGAATTGCAGCATTTGCTGCCCATAAGACTACCAGAGTGTCCTGGCAAGGTTATGCACTTACTGCACTCCTGGAGTCAGCAGATGACGACTTCCAGATGCAGTCTGAAACTAAAAGGCTGCTACCTGCCCCATGAGCTGATACCTGTGATCTAACACTGGAAGGACCATAGACAGAAGTATGATATTTTAGCGCTGTGTTGACACAGGACATACGCAGACAGTCTAGTCTATTTTGTGGTAACCTTTTGAGAAACAGGTTCGACCTACCCTGGCACGTTTCCTCTTGGTACTTCTGCTGAGGTCTCTGCGTCCCATGTGATTATTTCTGAATGGGCACAAAGGAAGGCAGAGATGAACAAGCCTAATTTCTGCAAGGGAATTTCTTTAAAAGTCCACATTTTGAAAAAAACAGCACACTTACAGTTAACTGTCTCAGTTCTGTGTAAAGCATTTAATAACCTGGGGGAGGGCGTGGAGGAGGAACAGATGGTCAGGAGTTTAAATAAAGAGATCCTGAAGAATACAACTGGTATTATTAGAGAACCAAGATTCAAATACTTTTAGTGCAACAGAAAGTTAGTTGTAGTTCTAACCCAGAATTTGTGATGCCTTAACCTACAATTGTGGGCTTTCTTCCTTGTGAATATCCCATAAATATTTAAAGTAGGAATACAATAAGATCAAAAATAGGTACATGTACCATGCTTACTTGTAATACTATGTATTTTAATACTTGATTCCACCTGCTCTTTTACCTAGCCTCATCTCATACCTCTTTCTCCGTCTCCTGTTGTATAGCTCTATAATTGGGATGGTAGAACAATTGGTAGGAAGAACTTCAATTTTGTGTTAAAGATATAAATTTGCTAGAGCCCAAGAACAAAATAAAATAAAACAACACATGTATTTCACATTAAGCAGCTCACAAGCCAGAAGTAACTCGAAGAATAACAAGGGGTAAGAGTCAGAGGAGTGGTAGGGTAACACACGGTGGTGCTGAAATAACTACAGTTCTTGAACATGCAATGTAGTGAATAATGCTGATATTTGTCAAAAGACAGTGAATCTGCTTTTTATGTCACTAGTACATCCATTTTTTAACATTTGAAATTAACTAGTATGTGTGTGTATTATATTTTTATATAGATATCTACCTCAAGCATTCCAATTGCTTCAATGAGATGTGCACAAAGGTATCACCCTCACCCTCAACTTGAGACTAACACAGTTGCAAATTTAGACAGCACTGGTAACATCAGTAATAATAGTCCGTGCATACTGGTCATCAGCTTTCATTCATTAATTCTGTACTGGTACTTTGATGGGGAAAGAGACAAAGTGTTTGGGATTTTTGCAGAAGTTCTAAAAAAAATAGTCTAAAATACTTTCTTCCACTTCTTGATGAATAACCTATTTTACTGTAGAACTGAAACCACAATATCTCAAAAATGAGCTTTCTAAAATGTACAAATAGTAATAGGAGGACAATGAAATAGTGAAAAGCCTTCCAGAAGATTTTCTGAGAAGTTACTGCTCTTAATTTGTGAAGTGATGGATGTTTCTTCTTTTCATAAGTGCTTGTTATTAATAACGGTGTTACTGAACATGTCCTCAGAACATAATCTGTTTCTGCAAAACAAGCTATTATTTCTGGATATATGCGAATGTATCTTCCTTCTAGAGGATTCTCAGCTATCTGCAAAAAAGCAGTGAAACAAACAAAAAACCACTTCCACGCTTGAGTTCAGCTTGAAATACCAAATTAGTAATAGCTGCAGTGCTTCTCTACTGTAGAGGCTTCCGGTAAGTAAATGCTACGTGACTTTGTTAAACTTATATGGAAATGAAAGTATATCAGTCTCTAGAGACTGGAACAAGCACATACTTTTGTTACAGTTTCTTTTGGGACATATAACAAAGTCAGACTTTTCTGCAACAAAGCTTTACATTTGGGAATTTGATGCCTATTACTATTTGATGCTGTTACTAGCCACAGCAATGCAATATGTTAACAAAGAGCATCCAAGAGCCTCCACTACTACCTTAGAAACACATACCAAACCGCCTGTCCTTAAATGGCACTACAGTCAGTTTTTGCAGAGCTAGCAACTTTTTCCAAGGCTTTTAAAACAGAAGTAGTTACAGTTTTCTCCCATGCCACCCCACAAAGGACTACATAATGTAACATTATCCAGCAGCCTTCAAATTCTGGGTCAATCTAACAGCATCACCACAATGGTAATGACCACTACAGCTATTTTGAGATAGAAGCAGCTGAAAGGAAGAGACAAAAAGGTAACAGGAAAGGTTATAGTGTTATATATATATATTGGTGGAAGGAGAGAGGGAGAGAAGCAAGGCAGAGCAGAGCAAAAGCACCTACACTCATGAAACAGCCCTGAAGCTTACATACAATATAAAAGAATGGGGTAGGAGATTTGTTTTTAAACAAATAAAAAAATTGAAAAAAGGGGAAGCAAAAGCACTTGTAATGATACCACAACAGATAACCCACTACATTAAGAAGCTTTGCTGAAATATACCTAAATATCCAGAGGCAAAGATAGTGCAGGAGATATTGAAGAGGTAGATGGAGAGCAGAAGAAAGAGGGTACAGAAACAAAGGAACCAGTGTATTTATGGGAGAGCACTTGTTGACAAAATAATTTTCTAGAGTGGCTTATCTGAAGGTAAATAATGAAATTTTGACAGTAAATCATATTTTTCTTTTATGGCAACTCTGCTAACAATGAGTAATTTCAGCAATCGTCCATAAGTTTGTTTTCCCTACAACAGATAAATCGAGTGATAACACCTGTGTACAAACTAGTCTGGGGGACTGCACTTTAAAATCAGCTGGGACTACAAGGATTGATGTCACAGTGTGGCTTCACATTTACTTGTTAAGTCACAGTCCATTAAAAGGCAGAAAATATTCAATACAGCAGCACCCCAGTCTCTTGTGGCATCTCAAGTTAGGAGCCTTATGTTAGAAGCATCTCAAAACACACATGGAAAGTTAGGTAGCTAGATTTTCTGAAGTGCCAAGTACCCAGCAGTTTCCACTCAAAGCCTGCCAGATTTTTGAGAAGCAGGTTCTATTCAACTAGATTTGGCTTGCTGTTTTACAAATCAAACAATTCCTCTGGCACCCCTGCCCCCCAGTAATTAATTACAATGCTTCTCCATGCCTCCACTCTCTCTTCTGCATAAGGAAATTAACATCTTTTCATATACATGTATAGCAAGTAACTATCACCCATGCATTCCTCTTTAAGAGAGGGTATTTCACATTTCCACATCACCACAGTAAAAGCATCTTCCCCAACAATACTGGCACTAACTTGAAAAGACTGCTCTTAGAAAGGGGGCTAGGCTGTCATTACCATCCTCATTTTTTAGTTCACTCACATTAATTAAAAAGCAAGCAAAAACCCCAATGAAGCCACTGCAACTCCCCCACCACTATTTTTGAGTCAATTCAAAAGCAGCTTTCCTCTTTTGCCGGTCAATGAGATTTAAGGAAGTTACTGCTTGAGGCCAGTCTTCCAGTTCTTCAAACTCCTACACTAACGAGTCAATGTGCTCAGGATGTGCAAATGCAGTTCAGCCTCTGAAATTGATTCATACTTCAAGCTGGTTGACCCAACATGACTGACAGAATAACTGTTGACAAATACTTGGAATGAAGTCTAACAAACCAGCCTCAAAAGAATGGTCGGTCATGCATAATCCAGCCAGAGAGAGGCATGGATCTATTATGCGACAGGAACAATGGAAATATTGGCCTGCTTACCCTTCCTCCCCAATTTACTCAGTAACAGATAACATTCCTGGCAGGATTAATAATTGGGAGTGAAGAAAGATTAGAAGGATTGAAGACTGATATACATTTCAATACAGAGAAAGACAGCAAGACAAGATGTGCTTCTTCTGAATTGCCTCAGTCAAAAGAAGAAATCAGATTCTTGAAAAATGCTGCAGCTATTAGCTCATGCCTAAGGAGGCAGGAACAGCAAGAAATTACTTTGCTCATTATATTTGAAAAAGAAAATGACATCACAGAATGGTGTCTTGTGAGAAGTCCAATATGATTTGAATGAAGCATATTTCAAGAAACTAGATCGGTCTTTCCTGGACACAGGGTAGCATCCAAATGGCTCAATGGAACTGCAACAATTCTGGACATGAGTAAACATGCAGACTAGGTGTCTGTGAAACTACAGAAAGGAAGCAAGATGTCTGTGAAATCTGCGTTTCCAAAGCTGAATGTTAGTAAGATTTAAGACAGTATTTTGAATCTATGTGCCAAAGTCCTGAATAAGTGCATACTGGAACACATCCCTCCTTCAAGGGACATAGCTTAAAGTGCTTCTCCTATTAGGACAGTACCCAGTAAGCTGTAAATAAAGTTAAAAAACAAAGCTAGAAAATAATCCATCCTGTGGCCTTCAGTGTGCTGTAGCAACTGTTGGTCCAAAAGAAGACATCAGAGCGGAAGAGTATTTTCTGTGGCAAAGATGAACCTGAAAGTTAAATTGGGCCATTAGCAAAAGTCTGTTCATTACTTCTTCTTTCCTTCTTCATACTAGATCATTAATATAGGAAAGAATATTATCCTTTTCCTTCTTTTGAAGAAAATGGACAGTTGCCATGGTTAGAAGTTCTACCTGGAATGCAAGAACAAGATTTAGATATAGTAAAGGAAACAGATCTCCTCCACTTGTGTTCACTTTCAGGTATCCAGTCTGCTGTAAATGTCAGATTCTTAGACTTCATATGAGCTCTTCTCTGCCTCTGAGCTACCTAGCTTACTAGATTTTAAGTATCTCAAGTAATTTCATGCTGTAGAATAGGGTTCCTTAATTATTTGATACCTATAGCGATCTAATTTGACTATGTCACACATGCACATTGTCTGGTAGCTTTTCTGAATGGATAGGCATTGCACATAGGCGGGTAACTACGGATCTAATGTACAGAAGACAGACAGTAAGCACTAAACAATTTGTGACAAGGACTCTTAACACTCAGCCTGGGCTATCCCAGGAAATAGGATGTCAGCATTCAAGTTGTTCCAGGACATTTGTCCTTGGCATTCTCACTGCAGATAGCACTCTTTTCTGAGCGTTACGCACCATGCGGGCTTAGGGCATTTTCTGTGGAGATGTGATTATTCATGGTGGTAAAAGCCAGAATTACACTCTTAGGCTTCTTAGTCTTTGTGCTTTAGTTACAAAATGGCAAATTCTTTTCCTGCATAAAATTACAAATAAAAACAAAAATATGATTGCAAAGTACAGAGTGTGTTTAAGAGGGCAGGAAGCATGTACAGGTTTTTCAGGATGCCATACTTCACACTGTACAAAAGCTTAGCCAATTTGAGGAAAAGATGACAGCATATGACTCTACTTCCAGAAAGAAAAAGCCCCCAAACTTAAAGAACAGAACCTCCAAAGCTGTTAGAGATACTTTAAATATCATTATAAAGTACATTCTATAGCTAGTTAGAAGTTTAAATATAAAACCTCAAAAATGAAAGATCTCTCAGGGTATATATTCAATATTTCAAACTACAGTAACTAAACATCATGCCGGTGTAATTCCTAGCATTTCTTTGCAGGCCTCATGCTTTACTTCCCCATTATGCTGCAGGATGGCTTATCCACAAAGGAGGGCAAACAAGTTCAAGTGTCCAATTTAGACACCAACCAATATTCCTGACACACCTTCCTATCCTATGTTTTGCTTACTATTCTCTTCATACAGACAGGTGTAATGAAAGTTGACTTCCATGACAGCAATATTCTTATTGACAGGCTTTGATTCCTAGCTTTCCTCTGGTTTATGGTTTCCATTGGCACAAAGCCTCAGCGACTTTGCTCCTCATGTTCCACTTTACTGTGAAAAGTGACAGCTAAAGTTATGCTGTGGACTTCTGCATTGATATCGTTCAATTGGATCAGCTGTGTTCTACTTCAAAATGCAAACAAAATGTTTCAGGAAAAACACAAAACTGCTTTTGAAGACCTATGTAAGAAGCTGAATCAGTCACACAATCCTGCTGCACCCCAGTGATTTGACCCAAGTTTAACGATGAAGGAAGTGGAGGACAACCAGATACAAACACAGAGGGTGCAACAGACAGCAGTAATGAAATGTAAGTATTTGTATAAATGGGCATCTCAAGTGGAGTAACTGAGGAGCGCAGTTTTGCACCTGTATTACTTCAGAGTTATTCTACAGGATTAATGCAATGATCAGAACTCGGGAGTTGCAGGTAGAGGTTAAGCTAAACTGAAAAACAAAAGTCCTTCACTAAACAAAATGTTAAAATCCAACATCTTATGTGAATTTTTTTCCTTTGCCCTAATGTGAACAGGGCATTTAAATTTCAATTAAACAAGTGAACTAAAACTTCTCTTTTTGCTATTACTCCAACTTCATGAATCAATTATTAAATTGAAAATTAGAGTCATACAGAATTGATTAAAGTGTGGTGGATGAAGTCTAAACACTTCCTTACACAGGAAACTAAAATCCATTAAAATCTTACTCAGAAAAGACAGCCCATGAACCAAATTTTAAAACCATATACTACAAAAGCAAGGTAACAAAAAAAAGACATATTTCATATTTTGAAGCTATGCAGGCTTTTCTGAGTAGTCTGCTAATATTTTAGGCTAAGACTTCTGGCTGCAAGAGTGTACTGCAGAAGTGTTGCAGAAGCTTTTAGTGCTAGATGTGAATGGAGGAAGCGTTTCCTTGACAAACTCAAGTCGTTTACTGGTGTAAACGCATTCATCTAAAATTCCCTACCATTTTGACACTACCTCCAGAAGGAAGATTTTTTTTCCCCCCTTCTCCCCCACCCCAGTATTCTAGACCTTTAGTGAATTAAGTGATAAGTAGCAATACTAGAATAGAAAAGTTAAGGAAACCACACTTATGTCTTTTTTTCAGATTGTTCTGGGTTTGCTCTAAGCAGTTGGAAAGTGTATGTTTCAGAGTACCATGAGACCAGATGAGGAATGTACTATGATGAAGAGCCACAAGCCTTAATGCCTTCTCCTTCACATGACTGGAAGTACATCCACCCACCATGTGGTCAAAGTCATGTGACAAGAAACACTGGCTATGTGAATGAAGATGCAGGTCCAGCCACACAATTGTAGGCGGACAGGGGAGGGAAAAGTTGCAGGGTTCTAGGTAAAGAGGTGGCAGGGAACGGCCCTGGTGCACTGTCCTGCATCACTGTCTTATAAACTGCCAGTTTGAACCTCAAAACACTGAAGAAAGATATTAAGACTTCAAGCATGGGTTTTTTTCAGGCTGGAATAGGACACACTGTAAGATGTTTATGGAGATTTTACACTCACCAATTTCATAGCTGCCAGCGAGGCAAGTCAGGAAGGCTGCACTTCCTGACCTGTGCTGTGATTGAAGCTTCCTGCCGACACTCCTGGAGCATGTACAGAAAGGGCAGCCAACAGGTTGGGAACACCCATTGCACTTCAATTGTTTCTGGCACATGAATGAAATGCACATATTTTTGCACTGTGGAGTTCTCATTGCTCCCTGTGTCCCCCTGCTCCAGGGGGCATCACCACTGACAGACACCAGTGCTCCAGGAGAAGTCCTGTCTCCTCCCCACTTGGTCTTCCTGCATCAGCTCTCATCCATGCCCATGCCCTCCTCCTGCTGCTTGCAGTACAGCCCTTATTCTCCTCCAGTTGCAAATATTCCTCCTGTTTTCCTCTAAGTCATCTCCTTCAGACAGGCATCACCATCTTTTACCTGCCCTTATCACCCCTACATCTGCTACCTAACTGCCTGCCGCCTTTTCCTTCTCTTCCATCCACCTCCACAGTATGGGTTTTTTTGGTTGTGGGGTTTTATCGGGTTGGTAGGTTTTTTATTTATTTTAAAATTACCTGATTGGATACCATTTCCTTCTTCTCTCCCCACTCCTGACAGAGTCTCAAGGACAGAGATTCCCCATGCCCAGACCCCATTCTCATTCTGCAATGAAATATTTTTTTTACAGTGTGGATATATAAATATCTGGGGATACTCCTGAGGCATAGCAGCAAGAAGCAGGCCAGAGGAGGAACCGCAGGGCCAGCAGAGGAGGCTGCAGCTCCTCATCCCACTTTGGGATGCCACTTACACTTCCAGTTTCACATGCTACTAATAAAACCACCTCCTTGTCACATACTTCTCCAGGGTAAATTCATGTGCAGACTCTTCCTTCCCCAGGCTCTCTGGCAGAAAGATTTTACAAGTAATAGTGAAATCAGAGCTGAAAAAACCAGGTGTGTTCATAGAAAGTAAGTGCACAGCATGAAGGATAAGCCCAAACATGTCCAGTATCGTCAGTCATACTGACAACACTTCAGAGTTGTCAAAAGAACATGGGGGAAGGGAGAGAGAAAGAAGGAAACAGAAAATGTAATGTTAGCCATTTACCAGTATTTAAACGAAATGCAGCATACTTGGAGTATTTTTAGGGTAAAGCATCAACTCTGCTACTTGAATTACGTACCTCATGAATGGTGCTCAGAAGCACAAAGAATAAGGTTAAATAGAAATATCTTTATTACGTAGTACCTGAGAAATGAAATAGTGTTTTTCAGGCTTTGCTCTCAATGTGGAGAATCATGCAATGTGTTCCACAAGTTACACCTCTTTCTGAGGAAGCAGCACGTGTAAGAGATTTTTATGCACATTTCCTAAAGTACTGTAACGGAATCCTTCTCCACAGCTCATTTGGATTTTCAGACAGTAAAATACGGAACAGTAAAGGAGAATATTAAAGTAGAATTTACAAGCTTCTAAAATTAAAGTTGCTGTACAGAACTGAGCTCATAAGAAACCAGCAGCAGTTTCAGGATTTAACTGTTCAGTCAGTACTCCATGTAACTCACAGATATTAACCCTACATAAATGAGCTGCGATCATATTACTTACTAAAGTCAAATAGGATTAGATCTATCCAAGAATTTTGCTGGAGGCAAATTCAGCTGATTAAAAACACTGGCCATTCATCTACATTATTTAACACCACACCAAAGCAGGTGTACTTGATGGGATTAGAAAGTAGTAAAGTCAAGCTGGATGGGTCCTTCAAAGCTGAGCAAATCAGGATAAGCAGTAGCATTTGATACTAAATTGCAAGTAAAATTATTAAACCCATAAAAGAACACCAAAGGAGTTTTGTCATCTTACTGAAAAATTAGGTATTGGAGATCTATTTAGAAGCCTTACTTTGAACAAAGGAATAGGAATGTGAAATTGACAAAGTAATTAGCAATTCCATCAAGAATATACTTTGGTAAGAAAATTAGGGAAGAAAATCTAGATAAAGTATGTGCGGTAGCACATACCATGAATACCATAGTCTGTTGGGGCAACAAGACAATTTAATGCTGTCAAAAATAATTCGTTAAATTAATTGAGGGTCACAAAGTACCTGGACCTCCTGTCAAAGTTAGTCTGAACTAGATATGGATATTAATCAATCTGGTTTTATTATGAGCTCAAAGGACATTTGCATCTCATAATTCTGCTGGACTTCTTATCAGGGGCTCATCGCTAGGGAGGCACTTGAAATGCTGCTTAGAATTCATAACAAGAGCCACGAACCCAGATCCAATCTCCTTAAGGTTAAAATCCCTACCATGCTTTGATGGTTTTGGTGCCACAATGAATATTCATAGATCTGTCATCTATGTTTAGCTCAACATTTAAAGTGAAAAGTAAACAGACAGTATTGCCTACCTGAATTTCACACCTTCAGTTACTCTAGTCGTTTCTTTAAGCAGCAAGTTATTCACTGAAGAGATCCCCAATTCTAGAGACCAAGGAAGGAGGGAAAAATGGTGTTAAGTAACTATCTATTACAGCTCCTAATGCAAATTATTTATAACGAAGAGCAATGTAACTTCATGTTAGCAGGAAGAAAAGAAAACAGCTACCAAGAGGGAGAGTCTGGCGTTTCTCCAACTCTTCTTTGCAGAGCACCACAGATGTCAGAACAACTGAGCTACTGCAGTTTGTGAATGAATTCAAGGATTAGAGGCTGCCTTGTTCACTGCAGTGTTGGAAGAAACCTTCACTGACTTGTGCACTCCCAGGTGCTCTTTATTCTTACCCTAATATGTCTACACACTGTTTAAAATATATATGTATATATACACATAAATTATATACACGTATGACAGTTAAAGGAAGTAGATAAGGAGCATGGGTTCAAAAGCAGTAACTACTTAGTTTGGGCTGCTCCCTTTGCTAGGGTCAAACCTTAATATTCACAGGGTCTGGTGGAAAGGCGCTGAACCAGATGTATATTCCAACACTTCTGTGTGCAAGATTAGTTAGATAATCCTTCTTACTGATCAGCCTTCAGATCACTGGCAACAGCAGGTAGTTCAGGAAATAACTGTTTTGTACTAAGTGCCCAATAAAAATGTGTAACTAAGCAGTTAAGTCTCATGACATCTGTGAGGTTTAGCAAACAAGTTTGTTACTGAATTATTGTCCATGACATTTGCTAACAAGTTCAGCAGTTCTCAGTAAAAGGAAGGATGGATTACAAGTACTGCAGGCAATAACAGAAAGGAAACACATTCATAAGAGCTGGCTCTGAGCGACAAGAAGAATCACTGCTCTAGAATCTGCTGTTGAAGTAGCAGCAGATTATTTACCGGTATTAAACCTGTACTCAAAAAAACCCACCACCCAAACCCAACAAACCAGAACACCCCTGTATTCAGAGAGCATCCACCTGTAATGGCAAACTGTCAAGACAGCATTCATATTATCAGAAACGGGCTTCAAACCAGACAGAAGATGTAAGGAAAGCTGATAACTTCAAACAAACAGTTCACTCTTCAAATGTTCATGTAAAATAAGGTAAAAGGAGTACTAAATTAAATTTTATGCATCTCCTATGTAAGGTAGGGCAATGTTTTGTAGATTTTATTTTAAAAAACCAAAAAACTCTCTTTACACTTGAGCTCCCTGGTGTTTTATCTTTCACACTACATGGCAAGACACTTGCTTGCCAACTTTCTGTGGGGACTTGTTTGTCATTTCAGCCCCTCCTTGCTCACATACTACGGAACCGAGTCTTCTGGTTTTTTTTCTCAGACTGACATAAGCCAGATTTAAAAAGTAAAATTAAGGGTTTTTTTATCTTTACCCCTGTAGTTTGCAGAAAAGACTGTCAGAAAATTTATGGACTAGAAACAAAGAGCTGAGGCAGATGGGAACAGGTAAAATAAGACTATAAATGAAGAAAAATGGTAAATCAAGATAAGAATGCTGGGGCGGAAAAGAGGGAAGGAGGAAACTTCTCTGGACAGCATTACATGTCAAGAGACAGAAAACTTTGATCACTTCTTTTGTTAGGATAGAAATCTGGGTGGTCAAAACTGAAAAAATTCACAACAGTGGATTACTAAGAGGAACAGTATTAGTAATTGGCTATAACTGCCTTTGTGAAAATAACATTTGATGATTACATAGCCCTGACAGTGACACAAGGAGAGTCTGTGGAAAGAATGAGATTTGAGTCTCCTTCCCTTGGCTAAGGAGTAAGACAACAGATTTTTAGTCTTTGTTTATCTTTAGTTACCCCAGAATAATGAAGAGGACACAAAAGTAAACTTTAATTGATGGAACAATAAGCTTGACAGACTATATAAGAGATGTACAGTTACTGGGTGAAGGGCTAGAGAACTACAGGACCCAAAGATGGGAGGGACATCTAGCTGGAGCAAAGGAGGAGGCTATCAACACAGCAGCAGAGGTACAGAGGGAAAACACTTCAATATCATAATGCTTGAGCTCCACATAAACTATACTCAGAATACCTGTAAGCAGAGTTCTGATGATTTTTCTTTCCCCTGGTAAAATAATCATATCATAGCAAGCTGTTCCTCAGGCAAAACAGCTGAACAACCAGTTTATAACACATGACACTGCACTGGTTGCCTAACAAGTTCAGTAACAAAGCAAATAAAATCCGTAAAGCCAGCAAGGAAAACATGCATTTTTAGAGTAGGTGTCAATTTTGTAACTGAATTGTCACTGAAAGTTGGCTACCTTCTAGTTAAAGACTCTGTGGACAACATCTGATATATAGACAGGAGAAGCAACTAATTTAACTGCAGTTAAACATGGACCTCTTCACTCAAATGCAATGCAACTGAAATCAAAGTGAAGAAAGATTGTATTAGTAAATTTCACTGAGAGGAAACTGAGATAATTCTGCATGACGAGATGTTAGCACAGAGTACACATTAATAGCACACATAACATCCTAAAAACATGTAGAGACTGCAATTCTGCATAAGCCATTTCAATATGTAACAATATTTATAAAAATGAGGTAACAGTAGCTATAAGAATAAGTATATTTACAACTTCTAAGCCAAATGTCTTCCTCTATCCCTCTCCTTAAAGGAAAACAGACTAAGTAGAAAATAAATGAATTGCACTTTCCTAAACTGTAGCATTAGAAATCTAGGGCCATGCTGTTAAAAGCATCAGGACAGAACAATGAAAGCCATCCTTGTACAATAACGTTTTAAGAAGTCAGTCACAAATGAGATCTGGTGAGTAGTTGTAAGTCATCGTGTCTCAGCTATTTAGAGTCCCAGATGAATGAAGCCTGTAGACTAAACCCACACACTAATGGACAATTTAATTCACAAAACCACTTCTATAAATGGTAGACTTCTAGCTCGAAAGGCTATTAAATGAACTGGCATAGAGTACCAGCCAGCAGAGTGGAAAGAACGGTTGTTTGCAGGTACTGCCAAGGCATACTGCTAATCAAGCTGTAACCCCTTTCTATGAAGTTTGGACAGCTTATTGCACACTTGCCCACATCACTCATTCATTAAGAATGCTAGTTATAAATAGCAATTGTCTAAGTGTTAGCATTTGCATGAGAATTTGAAGCTTTACACTTGTCTGAAGCCTTGTTTTCAGAGCTAACAATTCAGTATACTTTCTGTATTTCTAAATAATAATTAAATTACTGATTTAACCAGTTAGAAGAAATTGCTAATGTTGCAACATTAGCAGGCAATTTCATCATTATCGTGACATCATCTGCTTAGATGATTTCTTATTTTACTTGGTCCATCACAGCTTCAAAAGTCATATTAGCCTTTGAGAAGTTCGGTATAAAACTTATGTATGAAAACAAAGATAAAGTACAAATCAATATGATAAATGACATACAGATTACCTTAGAAAGGTGAAACATATCTATTAGTACAGTGCTTCTACTGAAGAGATACACATTCTTTTAGAGAACCTAAATGCCAAAGAAGTCTATTTTGATGGGGCAGGTAGAAAAGTGTCATAAGCATTAACAGACTTGAGAAAATTAATGCTATTATTACTAAGCGTGTGAAATTCAGAGAGAAAATCATTAGTGCAGCCCCATAACATTTTCTAAGTTGTTTTCTAATTACACAGAACAGGTTGAAATTTGATAAAGAAATTGAAGATGCTATACATGTAAAGTGTAAGCTTTAAAAATGCATTTGTGTCTTAGGGAAAAGTATTTTCTAAGCTAAAGAGGCCATGAGTTGACAATAGATGAAGAGTTAAATAGCCTGCAAACAGCCAGTCCTTTTCATTACAAAAAAAAATTCAGACATTGAACTTCAGCAGTTTCATCAGTTTATCCATAAGAAAATTATAATCTAAACTTTATATTGGGTTTCATTATCTTCATTAGAACATCTGACTTACCCTTTTGCAAGCCATTAAAAAAAGAAATGGAAAAAATACCAAGGATTAGTTTTGCACCTGCTAAGTAATTTTCATCTCTCTATAGACATATATAGTGTATACACCCAGATTTACAATCATCCCTCCATTCCAGTCGATGGCAAAGTCATATACATACTGAAAATTACAGATAGCCTGTAGAGCATACTTTAGCATTTCATTTAGTAGAACCATAATTAATGTGAATGGAGTTAATAAATCTCAATGAGTTCAGAGCTGTGCATATTTGGAAGCAAAAGAGCCATAAGGTATGTAACATTAAATGTAAGTTGAGGCACAAAGAATCATGAAAGCTCATTTTAGTTTCTCCCATTCCCACCAGAGTGATGTAACTCTCAAAATTAGAGTCCTTTAGAGGACAACGTAGAGATGGAGTTTACACTTAGATACATCTGAAGGAGGAAGGTATCTCCATTCACCAACTTAGCCTAGAAAAGGACTAGTGACCGTAGCCTACTTGAACTTCTCTCTGAATACCTTCTCCCCACGACTAACATTGTTTGAGAGATCATTAGAAGACAGCAAGATTAAGACATTTCAATTTTATAATGTTAACATTTACCTCCGTTGGCCTCCAGAAATCTCACCAAGAAAAAAAGCAAATAATCCTCTTGAAACTACTAGGAGTCAGACACATAGAAGGCTGACCTCCAGGTCATGTATAACTGTGCTGGCATCAAGCTTTCCTATTTCTTCTCTGTTCTAATGAAATTCTTTGGCTCATCGGTGACACAGGTGTGTCTAACTGGATGATGAATGGACAACACTGTATGAGCACACTAAGGAGAAGACTGAAAGATACCTGGGTCAGAGGCTGGGAGTGCAGAAATTCAGCTATGTAAGGTGTGAAATCTTATATTTCATTCCAATTAGACACATAGGATTTTTTGTATGGAGAAACTCTGTATGTATTACAATGTTTGAGAGGCTAAGCCTTTCATAAAGGGAAGGAAGAATTATCTGTGCGCTAATACTTCTTTCTCAGATTATTTTACTGCCATACAACCTAAATCTAACTGTGATCTCTTTTGCTGTATATAAAGGCTTTCCTTATTCCTAAGGAAATGGCTGAAAGAGGCTAATACCATCAGGAGTTTTGGTGGGAGGAAGGTGCATTTAACAGTATGCGTTTCAGAAGCAGGTACTGTGTTTTCATACGTGCCAACATAGACTTTGAGAACCTGACATGAATAACTTAACTGATTTATCAGATAAAGGAAGTCATTTACTTAAATTTTTGCTTCAAAGTCTAGTATGAATAATTCCTTAGCTGCCTGCTTTAAATCGCACAGGTGACAATCAACCTGTGTGCTACTATGAATCCTGTAGGATTAGACAGGTTAGACTTCTACTCCTGTAGGAGTAGACAGGCTGAGGTAATCAACAGCACAAAAAAACCCACCCAAACTACAATAGATCATTGCCTGAAGTCCTATCGACCCTGAAGTTTTGTCTTTTAAAGAGCTAGAAAGAGAGGTATCCTGTTGGTGGACATTAAACAGCTCCTTCAACAAGCCCAGTAAGGACCTAGCAAGTCACTAGCTATACAAACAGCTCCACTGCCTACATAGTGGAGTTCAGCCTTTGCAAAAACAGCCTTGAAAAACTCTAACTTGTTTTCCTGAGGCAAAGACTTTCAAAGTCATCACTTCCCACACTTAGCCTCTCAAAAGGAGGCCTGGGATTTTGAAGAAAAAATACCGTAGTAATAAGCATTATTACTATGACAGACTTTATCTAACAAGTGAATAGCGTTGTAAAAACAAAATACACCAAGTGATGTGAATGCATACACAGGTGTCTCAGACCTACAGCTGACTGTGTAAGTTCTGGACAGCCTGACTGAGTGCTCGTGTTCACGCCAGGCTGATTACTCCACTCTGCCGGTGGCACAGGCAGCTCTCATGAGCCTCCCCTGACACATCTGAACTCTGATGCAGTGAGAGCATTTCAACTCCACATCCCTCTTCATGGTTTTGCTATACCGTTTATCTATGCAATGAGATAGTGAAGAACCCCATTCTCTCAGGCCGTCTAACACAGAAGTCATTATAACTTGGTCTGCATTTTGAACCAGTGTCAATGCCTCTGTAATTCTCAATAGCAGTGGGCCAGTATTTTTAAACTAGTAAGTTACTGCAGTTCATTAAAATTTAAGACTATCAATATAGTAATGGGGAAAATAAATCATCCTTCATCCAAGTCTCCCATTTTTTTCACTTTATTTAGACTACAGCAGTAAAGAGCCAAGAAACGTCTTTTACTTCTCCTGTCCCCCACACAAAGCAATAGCCAGTCTCCCTATAAATTCATAGAAATTGATAAGTTTATCTGTCTTCAGCACTGACTAAATAAGGGTAATTATTAGGAATCAGTTTTAGCACTCCAGAACAGAACACAGTTCCTTTTAAAAATCTTTTTTTTTTTTAATAATTGTTTTTATTTAAACCAGCATTGACTACACTTCAGAACTAATTCTGTGTCTAAGGCAACAACTGCATGCACCAAAGCATCCAGACAGGCTTACCGAAAACCAAGAACCTTAAACATTCACAATGACTTGGCAGAAATCACCAGGACATCAGCTATCAGTAGTAACTGTCCTTGGTATGTAGCTCTAGTTGTAAAACACTGACTTTTAAGCCTACCTGTAAGTTCTTAGAGAGGCAACAAAGAAGTTTTGAAGTTTCTTTGCTGGATTACAAGATTCTTATATGCCATTTTCTGAACAGAAAGAAGACTCAATGATTACCCACATATCTGATTATTTTAGTGGATTAATTTCAGAATCACAAAAAAAAATCTGATTAAAAATCAGACTGTAAGCAGTATTAGCTGCATCATATTACTTTGGTTTTAATTAAGCAAAGAACATATCTGCATCAAAGAACAAGCAGTGCTAGTGGCACTGAGCATACGCTGTATTAACAGATTCTGTTAATGCAGATTCCAACTTTAGCCTTCCTCCCACACACACACACATTACCATGGTGATTTGCAAAATTGGCTGCCTGAGATTTTGGAACAGTACAGCATTTGAAATGCCCTCAGCATCTTTGAATAGATGCAAACACAAATTAAGTTACATTTAAAGCGACAGGAAGCCACAAATAGTTTCATAAAGCTGTCTTTACAAAAGAACACTGACAAAAATATCTTAATATGACCTCAACCAGTAGAAACAAAGCAACAAAGCTTTTACATGAATGCTTTCTGTCCCTGAAAGAAAGGGAACCAAGTCTAAGGATTCTAGAAAAGAAATCACATACATTCAGTATAAAAAGCATAATCTAGAATCGCCCGTTATCTCTGTCGACATTTCAGTAGCTATCTCTGGAAGTGGCATTTTCAGAACAACATATTTTCTTTAAAGGAATTCTTAATTTATATACTATTTCACTAAAATGCACACTTGTTCGGATATAACAGGTCTATGCTTGTTGTGAGTTTCCCACAAGTAGGATCACTCTTGATGCAGTTTCCTTTTATTAATTATAATTTTCAACAGAAATTTGAAAAAAAAAAAACATCTTAAGAAATGAGGATCATCTTACTGTGAACACATAGATATCCTGACAACAGAGGGCACAGGACTGGGAGCCACCATGACAATTCTTGGTTCTTTGTGCTCCAACCAAACAATAGGTTAAACAAACAAATCCACCACAAACTCTGGTATCTATATTGTCCTGTATTTAGTGATAATGTCTCATACTTTAATTTGTAAGCACCTTGGGATACAACTAAACACAATTATGATTCTAATGAAGAAATACAAGGGGCAAGACTTCACCATAAATGCTGCCTGCAGGTAATGACCAATATTACCCTTGCAAATGCATTCTTGCAGAGATGCAGTTGACTTTCTTCACAGACACAACTGTAATAAATTTAGGATCTCAATGAAAGGTTCACCACTAACTTCATCGTAGCCAAGGTTTGACTTGACACACTTAAAACTGAAAGGCATCCCTTACCACTCCTACTGACTTCCCAGGAAAGGCCTGTGGTAAGTGGTAGCACCACTTAACAATCACACGTGGGTGAAGAAGAAGCACCAGCGCAGGGATTTACAGACTCTTCTTTAGAGCCCTCACAGGAAGCTTGGCAATGGTGGGCCCTGGAAGGTGGTCCATGTGGAAAAACTGGATTAGAGTCAATCACATGTTTCACAACAGAGTGGCTGCACTGACACACTGCCCCTTCGAATCCACCTCAGTACAGTCTTAAATCCAACTAACATTTTTCAAGAGCATCACAAGGCTTTACCCATTACCAGACAGCTTAGCAGAAAACAAGTTACAATTGTGTCAAGTAAGAGCTGGACACACCTAGATTTATCTTTCACTGTTAATTAAGTCGCTATTTCAACAATGAAATAAAAAGACTTGATTACACAGCAAACCCTGGCTGTACCAGTGACATGATCAGTGACATGCTCCCACTGTGAGCAGATCACCTATGTAAGATGAATTTTTTGATAGGACAAAAAAAAAAAAGAAAAAGAAAAGAAAACAAAGTAATGCACCATAGCTACTGACTTAAGTCTTCCATTAGCTCCACAAATTATTCTCCCCATATGCTTGAGAACAATAAAAAAAAATTTAAAATCTGATGAGCATGGAGTGCATGAAATACTGAAACTAAAGCAATTATTTGAAGAGTACTCCCTGCTCCCTCCTCCCTCCCCTTAAAAATTAGAGGTTACTTAAAACAGGTATTTCTAAACCTTTCTTTCAGTCCACCATAGATTGACTTCTTGGGTATGTCACCACAAATAAAAAACAGGTGAACTCCTGCTTCTGCAATACTTACACATACTTTTGGCCAGAAAAAAAGTTTCTATTGTATCTCAAAGTCTGTTTATACAGTTCAGGTGAACAGGACTACTCTTAACTTCAAACTACTTTCTTACATCAACTTTAATCTATTTTTATTATCTGAAGGCAGAACAAGCCTTATAAAACTCAACTTATTAGAAAAGGATTTCAGTACAGAAAATCAGGGCAAGATACCATTCACTTGAAGTGTTAAGAGGGGAAATAGGTAGTTGAGCTCAAATGAAAAATTGTTCACAGGAAGCTCTAAAGGAGTAAGTGGAATTCCTTTAGCAAATAGTGTTTGATGAGAATAGCTGCATCACATCGGGCCAATTAAAAGAGATGTTATCAGTCAGCACAAGAGTTATTGAACATAAGCCATAAGATAAAAGCAACCAATAAATGTAATAAAGAACTTTCTGCATGTAAAATTTCAATAGTTACTAGTATGACTGTTTTGACGAGGAAGCCAACTGCAATTTACGAAAGTCCTATTTTTGCACAAGATTTAAACAGCCTCCAAATTCAGTGGGTCAGTGCAAGAAAGATGACAGAAGATCCCCTTCCAAAAAGAAAGTGAGGGAGAAGTATACCAAGCCCCCCCAAAGATAAGCCTGTACTTTATGACAGAAAAGGCACCAACTTTAAAACAGAAATCACCAACTTCATTCAAAAGACAGACACACTGTGGTGGGTTGACCCTGGCTGGACACCAGGTGCCCACCAAAGCTGTTCCATCACTCCTCCCTCCTCAGCTGGACAGGGGAGAGAAAATATAACAAAGGGCTCACGGGTCGAAATAAGGACAGAAGAGATCACTCACCAATTACCGTCATGGGCAAAACAGACTCAACTTGGAGAAAATTAACTCAATTTATTAACAATCAACCAGAGTAGGGTAATGAGAAATAAAACCAAAGCTCAAAACACCCCTCCCTTCTTCACCAGGCACAACTTCACTCCTGGATTCTGTACCTACCCCACCAGCAGTGCAGGGGGACGGGGAATGGGGGTTACAGTCAGTTCATCACACGTTGTCTTTGCTGCTCCTTCCTCCTCAGGGGCAGGACTAATCACGTTCTTCCCCTGCTCCAGCATGGGTCCCTCCCACAGGTTGCAGTCCTTCAGGAGCACACTGCTCCAGCGTGGGTCCCCCACGGGGTCACAAGTCCTGCCAGAAAACATGCTCCACCGTGGGCTCCTCTCTCTCCACAGGTCCTGCCAGAAGCCTGCTCCGGCACGGGCTTCCCACGGGGTCACAGCCTCCTTTGGGCACCCACCTGCTCCGGCGTGGGGTCCTCCATGGGCTGCAGGTGGGCATCTGCTCCACTGTGGACCTCCATGGGCTGCAGGGGGACAGCCTGCCTCACCATGGTCTTCCCCACGGGCTGCAGGGGAATCTCTGCTCCGGCACCTGGAGCACCTCCTCCCCCTCCTTCTTCACTGACTTGGGGGTCTGCAGGGCTGCTTCTCTCACATGTTCTCACTCCTCTCTCTGGCTGCCATTTTCCATCCCAGCAACTTTTTTCCTTCTTAAAAATGTTATCACAGAGGCGTTACCACTATCACTGATGGGCTCGGCCTTGGCCAGCGGCGGGTCCGTCTTAGAGCTGGCTGGTATTGGCTCTGTTGGGCATAGGGGAAGCTTCTAGCAGCTTCTCACAGAAGCCACCCCTGTAACCATCCCCCTGCCGCACTACCAAAACATTGCCACACAAACCCAATACATGCATGTATTTTTTCTATGCGGACAATTGGGATTTTGACTGGGAAGGCTTTGGTGACAACACTTTCTATTCTGTTGAAAGAAAGTTTTCCTAAGAAAACATTTCTGAACTCTGTGCAGTAACTGACAAAGTTCAAGACATGTACAGTCAGAAAAAACCATGTGGAGTTGTACAGTAATTTGTAAAAAAAGCACAAGAGCCCAAAATACCCAGCAAACAATAACGCAGTCTGTAATCCGTTATTTGGTTCATGCATTATTTTGCCCTTGCACTGTGATTTATATACTGATAAAACAAATAGCTCTCTGTTTTAGCCTAAATGGTTAGAGATACTTACAATATTTTATCCTTGCTTGCCTGAAGTCCAACTGTAAGTACTGTAACAGTTTTGCTGTGAAAAATTATTGGAGTGGTCATCACTGTGTGTAATCTCCCAGTGTTAGGAGCCCCTTATTGTTTAGATGAAAGTTTCTCCTTTACTATGCTAAAGATGAATTGCAATTTCTCCTCCAGCACCTCTACCCCAATGTAGAGGCAATGGTTTATACAGTGCAAACAAACCTCATCATGACACTTCTGCTACAATTTATGGTGCGGAGAGGATTCAAACTCTGTCCAGTGAAGGACTGAGCTGACAGTTTTCTAATAAACACAGTATCAGACCAAGTGCTCAGGTAACTGCAATCCGATAGACCTTTGACATTACTAGATGTTGGCCTATACCGTGATCCATACTTTCAACATCAGCCAAATAAGCAAGCCATCCATTGAACACAACGCACAGAGATCCATTTCAGTTGTTTGTTGAATATGCCTTAACCATAACTTTGAAGGAAGCTGAACAGTTCCTAGCTCTTCAGGCAATGCAACTGTCAGCAGCTTGCTTTCTCCCGTGTACCACTCCAACGCACTACTGCACATGCAGAGAGAAGGTATCAGTTCTCCCTCTGACATCTCATGACAAATATTACCAAACTGATTGGACAGAAAGCTAACTAAATCAGAGGAGGAAGTTAATATAGTATAGTCATGTTTCCAGGAAGAAGCCTGCAAAACCTGCTGATGATCACATTGACACCTTATGTCTTCCTCTCTATACCTCCCTCCTAAACCCTTCTGTTAATGTGACACTGACAAAGAAGATGGAAGAGTGCTCTGAATTAGGTCTCTGCTAATTAAGTGTGCCTTCATTACAGGCAAGAGAGCTCCTCTTCCTCTTGGAGTTGAGGAGAAGCAATCAAGAGAAATCTTCTGTTGTTCTTGGGACAGTAATTACCCTTGGACTAGTAGTTTCATCTCACACATCCACTTATAACCACACACAAAAAAATTGAACTAGAAAGAGACCAAAGGGGTCCTCAGACAGAGTTACCCAGCTATGTAACAGGCACTGAGAACAGACCTTCTCAATAGGACACACACCAGCCTAGCTTTCCTACAGTCTCTGTTAGTAACAGCCAGCTTTCCCACTGCTAAACCTCCTCTTCAATCTGCTCTTTACGTGAAGCCCCTGCTTCAACACGTTCAGTGCAGCTGTTTGATTGCTCTCTTACCCACCTTCATTTGTTTCAGGTTGCTTGTTCCTTGCATTTGTCATTATTTCTTGACATCATCACTGATCATGCAATAAAACAAGAGACACTAATCATGCAAGACAGACTTGCTTCATCAAAATATCCTGAAACTTTTAAGTGACTGTGAATACTCAAAAACCTTCAGATTTACTTACATTTTTTAAACAAAAAGGAATCCAACCCACCCATCTCAGGATCAGCATCCTTCAGGGAAGCATTCCTCCTCCCCCTCACCCCTTTATTTTCCTCCCAGGCTTGGCTACAGGAAGGAACACCATGTCCCTGCTTTTCTAATACATCTCCATTTAGTCTATTAAAAAATTTGTCCTGGAAAAAAAAAATAATCATTTAGTTGTGCAATCATCATCATGTACGCTTAGCTTCAGTACTTTTAATGCAACAGTATTACAGCAAGACAGCTATGATATTAAAAAAACTCCCTCATGTTAACCCTGCTAAGTATACTATAAGAACTGATAAAATTGCATTAGAAAACAGGCATATATGTACCAGCTACATTTGTGGAGTAAACAGCAGCCAATTCCCTACAATCCTTCAGCATATATAAGAAAGCATTTCTCTGATTTTTAAGGTATCAAAACAGTGACTAACACTTTCACAACATCGCCAGTTCTTTTAAAACTCAGTCACTTGCTTTACAGGCCAATATTAAGATTAGGATGCAAAAGAAGACTAATATTAAACAGATACGGTAGTTACTAGCAAACACATTTTAATGAGTACGACACAGTAAGGTACAACAAGGCTCTATGAAGGGCCACACAAGTCTTCACCCTTTTTCTCTATCTGAGCGCACAGAGGTATACAGCGAGAAACAGATACCCAGAGGTAAGGTGGCGACCAAAGATAACTGTGTCATTCAGATGCATGTTTATGTAAGGCGACAATCTTTGATATTAGCTAGAACCATATCTAGTAAAAACATGCGTTGCAGTAATGAATTTGATGATAAATTGCTGTTCCGTTCCTGGACTCAGGTTGTCAAGTGTAATCAAGAGTTGCAAGTAAGTTGCTGAAAGCTAGTTGAATAGTCAATGTATTACTTCAAAGTAAGTGAAAGTTAGTCATATTTTAATTCTATACAAGTACTTAGTGACACTGACCAGAACCCAGTGGGTTTCTGCACAAAGAGCTAACACAAATCATGACAGAGTTTGCAAAACAGACTGGCAAGAGACCTTCTTTAGCACTATGGTATGCTAAGCTGACATGTAATTTGCCACTCCACAACAAGCTAAGTTCACCAAAAATGAGACAAACAAAAAAAAAAACCACCTGCAAGAGAGGTACGTCCAGGAAGTCCTGTAACTTTTTTTTTTTTCTTACAGTATTGAGTAATTTAATTCCACATTATGCTTCATGCCTGAAGGCTGGTCTATAAATCACATTAAGCAAAGCAAATGTCTCAACACTATTCTTAATAGCTGGAAAAAACTTCTTGAACTCCAAGTAACTGCCACCTCAGTCATATACCACAGAATGAAATATGTTTTCCTTGTAATTCATATGTCAATAGCGTAAAGAAAAAGTGTTTTTCTTATAGTGTATTGTAATCCTAGCAAGAAATCCTAACTGAAGAGAAACCCCTTCACACCCCACCTTTGAGGGTCAAAAGGTCTGGCACAAATATCTAAAGGGTTTGTGCAAGTTTGCTCCAAAAGGCTGTCTCAAATTACCAGGTGTTACACAGAGTCCTCCCCAGTGGACAATGAATTATAGCAGCAACTGCTGATTAACATCATTTCACCACCACAAACCATTACCCCTTCCAGAAAGGTAAGAGAGTGTCAATTGCACTTCTTGTTAGGGAAAAATATGAAATGAGATGTTTAACACTTCTTGATGACTGTAATGCCTCTAGGGGACATGACCTGATTTCTCGACACTGCTTTAGGGTTAATGTTTTATCACTGCAATGAAAGCTGTGATATCTAGGTTAAAAAAAGTCACAGTAAAATATTTAGAAAGCCATTTGGAATGCACACTCAACTTCTCTTCTCCCCTTCCTGTTTCTAAATGAATTCAACTTATTTTTTGGACGGCAGAAACTATGATGGGATGTTCAAAACATTTCTAACTGTCTTTTCCCTATCGTGACAAGCCACCATGTCCACAAGGCTTCCCACAGACCACCACACTGCAAGTCACCACAGAACTTCTGACACCCTCATAAGGTCAGAACTACTAGCAAGCTTCAAATCAATTTATTTTGTCTGGTTATATGACAGTGTAAGTAAATTGTCAATTACTTTTCAGCAAAACAGCCCTTAAATGGAAGATAACATACGACACAGCTGTAACACTTCTGGACAACAGTTTCAGACAACAGTTTCAGAGTTCTTCATTTGTCTGGTGTACAAATGCATTATAATGTTTTATAGACAGTACACTGTAATTTCCTATCTATACAACTTTGGTCTAGATATACAGAAAATTCACTAGGAAGCTTTGTGAACATAGAATAACTGATTCTCTGCTGTGGAAAGGATACCAGCCTTTACTCAAAGGAGAAAGCACGTAGAAAGTATTACCCTTTAGCAAAATCATTTAGGTATCTGGACAGCTATATCCAGATTCTAGTTCCTCACTCATGCTAATGGGAGAAATTAAATTTAAGAGAGCAGATGCAACTACTGACACACAATTAAATTTATGTACATACTAAAAATTATACAGTGAATTATCTCATTGCTTACTTGAGCTGCTACTTAGTTCATCAGTGGTTACAATCATTTGCCTGATCACTTTCTACGATTACATCTACAATAGTCCCTTTCACCCTTCAAAAAAATAATTACTATACAAAATTAGTATTTTACTACACCTTTCAAAATTGCATCTATATTTCAACAACATAAAAAACAACTTTGAGAAACATATCTGTACCTTCACTGAGCTATTATTAATCAGATTACCTAAGGAAATTGACTAAACAATCCTTACGAGCAAGAAAAAAGCACCACTGAACCTCAGTTACTTCAGTTAAATATAAGGAAACATACTAGTATTACACTTACAGGTGTTCCCTATACATTGATTTAAGCTTAAAAGGTGACTGTCAGCCCTTGAGAATTAAGTAAGAACCAGCAACAAAAAAAAACCCTAAAAAAAGAGCTTGAGGCAACCCCTCCCCCCAGGCTTTACAGATTTTCTTTACTTTTCTATTTTTTAACCAATTATCGCAGTCCAGGAGGCATATACGTGCAACGGGCATGGGAAAAGTCTGTTCAGGGTTTCATTTAAACTACTTCTGAAGTTTTTGTCACACAAACCTGAAATAAATACTCCATTCATCCACCCAACTTCAAAAACAAAATCAGAAGACTTACAGTTTAATGCATATCCAACATCAGAGTCACAAGTCGCAGGACCTTATGCTCCCCTGCCCTATGAAAGTAAGATTTATAGTTTTGGTAAGAGCACAAGGTTACACACATTGAATAACTGCCTGAAAACCAAACGCTCAACCCACAGGACAAGCGCCACATTTCAAACCACCGTGTTATGTACGACTCTCCCTCTCTGGATGCACCACAAAGTCATCGCTGTTATACCCCATCGCCCACCACCCCCCCCCCCCGGTCGGCCTTCCGCCCCTCACGCCGCTGCCCGGGGCTCCCCACGGCGGTCAGGGACACGGGTGGCGGCGGCCCGGGGGGGGGCAGGGCGGCTCCGCGGCATCCCCGGCACGCCACCACGCCCTGTGCCCGGCACAGGCCGAGCCCAGGCCCCCCTGGCCGGCCGCTCCCGCCGCTCACCCACCTGCTCACGGCAGCACCTGCCCCCCCGCTTGGCCAAGGGGGGGGGGGGGGGGAGAGACCTAACAATAAAAAAAAAAAAACCCAAACCCTGTTCACCTTTTCTTATAGCCCACCAAAAAAAAAAAAAAAAAAAAAAAAATCTGTTGCTTGCTCCTTTCTGTCCGAGTGTCAGGCGGGATTACCGCTGAGCATCACTGCCGCGCCCGCAGCACTGGCCAGCCCCGCTGCCCGCTCCCTGCTGCCCGCTCCCGCGACGGCGGGGCCGGAGGCTCCCCCCCACAACGCCCCGCCCGGCCCAGCCCCGGCCCCCGGGCTCCTCGCTCGCCACTGCCCGGCCGCGGGGTCGGCGGTGCGGGAAACACCGGCGGTCTCAGGCGGCGGCGGCCGATGGGCAGCCCCCACCCCGCCGGCAGCGGCAGCAGCCCGAGCCTCGGCGCACCCGCCCCCGCCCCGGGGAAGGGAGCGGCCGCGGCGGAGCCCGGCCCGCCGGCAGGTACCTGCCCCGCGGGCGCGCCGGGGAAGAGGGGCGGCGATAGGCGGGGGCCCCCGCACCCCCGCCACTCACCGCTGCCCACGGCGGCGCCCGCTCCTTTGTCTGCACGCCGCGCCCCGGCACCTCCGTGCCCCGCTGCCGGGCGCCCCGCGCCCCCTCCCCGCCGCGCTGGGGGCGGAGGAGGACGCAGACGAGATCCGCGGAGGAGGCCGCTACCGCCCGGCGGTCACATGCAGCGGGCGGGCGGGCGGGCGCGGCGCGGCCCCCCCGCCCCCCGCCCCGCGCTCCCGGGAGCCCGGCCGGCAGGGTCCGAGGCGAGGTAGGGGGTGAAGATGGCGACCGCGGCGGCGCGGGGAGGGAATCCCCAGGCCGGCCCGCTCCGCGCTGCCGGCTGGGCTGGGCGCGCCGGGGAGGGGAGGGACAAAGGAGGCCGGGCGGCGGCGAGGACGGCTGCCGCTGCCCGTCAGCCCTATCGATGTACCGCCCGCGCCGCCGCCGCCGCGCTTTCAAACCGCCGTCAGGGCCGGCGCCGCAGCGCCCCCTGCCCGCCCCGCTCCGGCCGCCCGGGCGCGGCGGCTCCCTGAGGAGAGCCGCCGCGCCCGGGCGGTCGGAGCGGAGCGACCCTGGAGCCGCAACGGGCCTTATTGCGCAACCCCAGTGGGACATGGGGGCCGGGCTGGCGCCGCTGTGGTCCCCGGGATGGGCTCTCCCTGTCCGGAGGCGGGCGAAGCCAGCGCCTCCAGGGTCCTCCGAAGCCGGCGGGGTCGTCTCACCCCTCCTCAGATGCGTTTTCTGCCTTCCCTCCGTGAGGAGATGGCACGCCCCGGGGCAGGTAGCGCAAATGGCTGACCGTTCGGTAGCCGGCTGCCCAAAATTCGGTGCTGTCGTTGCAGAGGCCTTGAAGAGGTGTGGGAAGCGGGTCACGAAAGCTGGTGCGGTTGGGGTCGGACCTCCAGGAAAAGAGACGGGGCTCTGGCTTCAGATCCCTGGCTGTCAACGGCAGCAAGCCCCTCTGCGCGTCGGTAAACTTCCCCATCCTACATCCCCGCCCCGGCAGTCACTTCAGTCCGTGACAGCAACCTGAACCTGACCTTGCAGAGAGGTGATGGCTCATCACTCCCATAAGTGATTTACTGATTCAAAATAGCTGTGGCACCACTGCCGCTCTTGAAGGGAGCTCTTTCCATTCCACTGGGCGTATATTGTCTTTTAAAAAGAAAAAAGGGGGGAAAAAAGCTAAGGGTGGCAAGTACGACTCAAATATGAAACAAGACGAACGTGCAAGTTCAGGCGTTCCTGGCTGGGTGGCAAAGTACAGCCGGCAGCTCTACCCAGTGACACGGTGGTGCTGTCAAGCTGCAGTTCTCCACGTAGGGAGAGGCTGCCGTCCTCCGCCATCTCACCTGTGCGCTGCTTGTCCTGGTTTCGCACATCACCCGTGGTTCAGCAGCGTGGGTTAAAATGGAAAATGTGGCAGTGCTAACGAGTTGCCAGTAAGCTGAATTTGGATGGTATCACAGGGAAGGAGACTGGAGGCACCAATTGTAGAGTGGAAAATTTCCTGGTCTATCCCTAAATCCGCAAACGGTTATAAAACAGTCTGAAAAGGGTATCAAGCATGTAAAAAAAAAAAATTCAAAACCTTTTGATCTCTTAGTCTGTATGAATCCCTGACCTTTACACTTATTAACAATATAGATTTCTTGTCATTAGTAAGACAATGTGGTTGATTTTTGTTATTTTTCCAGACTCTTGTTTTTACGATTTTGGACATTTTTCTAGAAGGTCTTTATTTGTGCCCACTGAGGTACCAGATGTGGTTATGTCTAATTTGCCTTCAGAAGGACACCGTGTGAAGCATGCCCAGCCACTGATCTCCCCTTGCACGGACAGAGACACTGGAAACCAGTCCCAGCCCAGCACCCTGCCCGTGGTGTTTCAGCTGCATGTGCTTAGATGATGAACACCCTTATCTGATGACTGCAAAGAACAGCTGCGATGGTTGCTTCCATTCTGCTTAAGCTTCTCATTGCTGTTAAGGGACTTTACTTCACAAGAACCCTGTGATGTAGAGAAAGTATTATTCTCCCCACTTTCCAGATGAGAAATTGCAGCATAAAGAGGCAGTATTGTTTGCCTCAGGTCATACATGTAGTGTGTGGTAAAACCAGAAATTTAATCCAAAGTTTGGGTAGAGATCTAACCACAAGTTCCTTTTCTTTCTCAAGCTCTATGTCTCAGGACTCCTCTCCTGAAAAATTCTTGGGTGAAGGAGCAAAGCAATATTGAAGAAGACACACTAACAGAAATTCTGTTGAGCTTGTGCAAAAAAAAGTGTTGTTAAATGCAAATGTTGCAAGTAGGCATATTTACACAGAGAACTTCTGCAGAAACATTATCCTGATTTGGTAAATGTACAAACCAAGAAGGGGAACACCATGCAACATGTTGCTTCAGTGTTGTGCATTTAAGACCTGTGATGTAAGTAAGAACTTCCAGCTTTTATTGGCCAAATTTCATGCAGGAGCAGGTGAATCACAGGAGCATCACAAGAATCTTAGGCCAAAGCTGCTAACACATTAACAATTCCCATGAAGGACTGTCCACATTAGGAGTACCACTGTATTCTAAAGAGTTGTGGCATTTTCATCAGACCCTGTGCTAACTCATGGTTTGAACTGTTCCACACAGAAATTCCTCTCAAGGAACAACGATGTGTCAAGTGCATGCATCCACAATCATCTGTGTTAGATGGTTCTGGTACATCTTCAGAGTTTCGGGCATCTCCCCTGCCACGTGTCTTAACGGACACTAGAGTGCCCACAGGCACGTTGCGTAGCCCAGTAGCATGAACCTGTAAGAAGCCAAGCCCTCCAGGTCCAGCATTACGAAAGCACATGCCAAATACATGTCAGAAGACAGTCATGTGCCAGGCTGCTTCTGGCAGCAATGGTATGTATTCAGCTACCATAGTTACTAACAAAGTACTAATCGCGTTGTGTGTGAGAACAAACTGTGTACAGAGCCAGCCATGCTTGCAAATAAACTCAACTAAGCCTTCAATAGTTTGAACTGAGTTGGACAAAGGTGCTCTGACCAACAGATTGTATTAGTTCCTCAAAAGCACAGTCACGCTGTCTTTACTTCTTTCCAAGTATCTCTCTTGTGTCCTTCTGACTAAATACTGACCATTTTCCTGATTTGTTTCCCCAGTGACAGCCTTGCCCATATTACTGACTACTTTTACTAATTACTTCTTCCATATCCAAAGTTGGGCAAGAACGTTATCTTTCAAAAACTTTTTCCTCTCCCACTGTCCTCAGGGCCTCATGCCGAAGCATGAAAAAATGGTCAGGCAGAAATAACTCAATATTTATATGAACCTTTGGTGATAAATGGTATTCTTCCCACCCTGTGGGCCAGGGTGCTTGCTAGTTGGCATATCAAACACAACAAATAGAAATCCATCATTGCTGCCTTTGATGGTGTCTGTGAAAAAAAGAGATTGCTTTTTAAAAGGGAAAAATTACTTTATAATTCTAAATATAACAATGTGTTGTTCTCCTTTTTTAAATGAACAATAAAATGAACATGTTAGCTGTGATTAAATAGCAGTGTGTGGGTATAACACTCATAAACACCATGGAATTCCTCTATTTCTAGTGTAGCCATATACAAGTCAGTGAAGGTGTGGACCAGCAATTACAAGCGGTTAAGGTAGCTATTCACTGAGCTGTGTTAGCTGACCATAACTGCATTCCTTAGCTGTGGCAACTGTGTGCCTTCATCCCGGCAGCCTAGACAAATGTGGTTTGTTTTGCAGTTGCCACAGGCAAGGAACCAGGTGTATGGTCTGTTAATGTGGCTCAGCTAACAGGAGGCAACGTGTTACACTTTGCTCAGTCGATTGCAAGGAAGGAAGGGTCTGTTCATGGCCAAGGCTGAAGGTGAGTCCAGTCATAACCACCAGCTTTAAAAGGAGGTCAGCCCAGTGAGTGGGGGTGGTGGAGGTGGAGAAGAAAGGCTAGCTTCTTTCTTGTCTTCTCTGCTAAAAGGGGAAGCTACTGGGGATATTCACTTTCCAGTGTTTTCTCTAAATGGTTCTTCTCTGTGAATGAGTCTGGGTAAGGGAAAAACTTGCTTTTTCCAGAACAGGCAGAAGTTTCACCTGGAAGTCCCAGCAAACTCTCTGAATCTGCATGTGTTTTGGATACAAGCCCCTCTACATGGCCTGGTAACTGTCCATGTGGAAGCTGATGCACCATACCCCCTCCCTTATGGCTTTATAGGTAGCATATGTCTTTTTCTGAATTAGATCCAGAGACCTGAAACACAAGCTGAGGTGCTCTTTCACCAAGTAGCGTGAGGCAGATTTACCACTCACCGAGAAAGTGTGGGGAGAATGGAAAAGAATGTGTGTCCTCTTGACTCAGTCACTTCTCACTCAACATGTAAAGACCTGAACTTGGCAAACTAGCTCAGAGTTTTTCTGCATAATAAAAAGAAGATCCTTGAACAGAAGAAGCTCACCAAAAGAAAATCCAGAGGGATTTTCTCAGATAATAGTACTAATAATAGTCAGAAATAATAATTTTCTGACAGAAATGCAACCCCACAAACAATGGCGGTTTTTTACACTTGCAAGAACCAGGGCTGGTAGTTAGGTTTCTAATATATTTTCTGTAACTTCCCTTAATTTTGATTCTGTGCATGTACATGGCTTTGGAAAGTCGTAATTATTTAACATGCATCTCTGTTTCCTCTCTCACCCTCTGGCTGTCTGGTCTGTTTAGGTTGCATATTTCTGTTATGTTTGTGCTCTGTTTGCACATTGCCCGGTATTAAGCAACTCCCAATTTGTTTGGCTTCTCTACTTGCTATTGTGATACAAATAATAAATAATTCTACACTTTTAAACTTCATTATTATTTCAGAAGCTCTAGGGATTAACTTCATTTTCCTGTTTATGAAAATATAGTTGTATTGGTTTTACCAAAGATCAGGGGCATTTCATTAGGAACTGTAAAAAGCAGGCTTTGTGTTTTACAGGCTTTGCAATATGCTACTATGAAACTGGGTAGAATGGTCTGGGAATGGGAGGAAAGCCCCTGGAATTCTCTGTGACATCAGATTTTTCTCATCATTGCTGTTAATAGTCCTAGGTGCCTTGCTCATGGCACAGAGAGTTTTACAGACGTATCTTCGTACTGCTGGCTAGGTTTAAGTATTTTCCTAGGAAGCTTTTATTCATCTGGGAAAAAGTCCTCTGAAGTCAACAGGAGCTGTGTGTAAGTGACTTCTTAGGTCTCTGAACCATTTACGATCATCCTTCCTAGCATCCAGCCAGCACTTTGAAGGCTGACATTGCTCCCTTGTTTTTGTTCTGTAAGTTAATTGTCTTCTTTTTCTTTCAGATTTTTTAATTGCCACTTCCATTAAAGATTTATACTCGCTGTTTTTTGAATGCAACCATATCAGCCCTGTTCTGAACTGCAAACTAGGTGGACTCACATTCTCACTCCTATAAACCTGTCTGTCCCTGCAGCAGAACCATGTCAATTTAACCAAGGAACAGTGACAAGATGGCAACTCTTCATCTGGTAACAATATAAATCCCCATTGCTTTTTCTTACTTTAAGCTGTTCAAACCCATTTGCCTCATGCCCCGCCCCCTACCCCGCCAAAAAAGGACAATAAACAGGAAACCACCATTCCTAATACTTTCAGAATAATTCTATTTCTGACTTTAAAAAAATACAACAGGATGCTGTATCCAGTATCAGGAGTATTTTATGGTTCTAAGGTGAATTCTGTCCTCTTCATGAAACATTTTCTTGGTTCCTAAACACAGGGAAGTACCCCAATCTGCTGACCTTAGAACTTGAATGACTTAGTGGAAGATGCGCCACTGTCTTCAGTGAGACCAGTTTTTTACCTTGTGTGCTCAGCTTCCTAACACAGTGCTTTGTGTGCCTAGGTCTTTTTTCTTTATACCAGGAGCTTTCATATTCAGTTCCACCTTATAAATTTCAGTGTATCTTTTCCACCGTTTTGGTTTTGGGTTTTTTTTCCCTACACTGTACAGTGTTTATTGTAGCTAGTTTAATTTCATTATTTACTTTTAAGCAGTGAACAGAATCTTACTCAGCTGATGGATAGGTAGTACTAAAAGCTTGCTCGCAGCAGTATTTGGCTGTGCCATCAGCCACTCCATTAAGATGCCTTCCTTGTTTATGTAACTGGCAGTAAATTGCATCAACTCATATATTGTTGGTATTTTTGATCTCTTGCCAACCTGCTAGATTAATTTCGAATTGCTTTTAGTCCTAGGCCACCAAAGATTGACGACGTGTTTTGAACAGGACATTCGTATTCATGAAAAAAAACCAACCACCCTCAGCATCTGAACAGTGACTGTATGCCCTGAAGCGTATGCTTTTTGAACTTGCAACTGGGATTTCAGACAGTATTATCATTAAGTACTGGTATTTATTTCGTGTCCATAGTACTGGTCAAAAGAGGTGGGGCTCACAACAGAACTAGATGATGTGCTGGGGAAAACGTGCTGAGATGTTTCCTAGAACAGGAATCCCACTAACTGCTAGCAGAGTTGGGAGAATTTCAGAAAACTCTCAGGTCAAGCCAAAAGCAGGATATATGTAAGTTGCCTTAAAAATTAAACTCAAATGCTATCCATGCCACAGAAAATGTGTGTGTGAGGTTACACAGGGTTTTTTTATCACTACGCCATCAGCCTCACTGATTCATTCTTGGGGAAGGTGCAGTTTTGCATGTCCAGCTGTACTGCCAGACAGAGTTTGCCACAACAAGGCACGGGTGTCTGCACATGGCTGGGCCTAAGCACCTGCCTTTTTATTCCTGAATTGAACAAGCCCATTGATGTAGCAAATAACATTGATAATGGGGTACAAGTCACATGAATGTTGCCCACAGTATTAGGTAGGAGAATGTTTTCCTGAAGTGTGAATGGATGATAACATCCATTCGGCATGCTAGTCTCAGATTTGCAAAGGGAGGTGAAATCTCGATCTGTGCCAAAACTGCAAAAGAAGAGGACAAAAGTATGCATCTAGTTTGAAATATGACTAAGATGCACCAACAGTAAGAGAATAGTATGAAGTTCCATGAATGCTGGAACCCATAAATTCTAGTTTCTTAGGGTTTCTATCCTGTGATTGATTCCCTGGTGTCTCGTAAAAAGTCAAATGACTGAATTTTTTCTTGCAGTGGAGACATTCACAAAGTCTCTACTGTGTGATATCTCCACAGTCTAATGAAGGGAAATAACATTCTGTAGTTTCCCATCTCCTGGGCAGGGTTTCTCTTCTCTCTTGGACTACCTCTTTTAATGAAACTTGTAGGGACTTACAAAGCTGGGACTTTACCTTTTATGACAAACACACAGACACAGACAGCATGCACAACTTGAACTAAGGTGAAAAAACCCTTTACTTATGCAGAAAAAAGAAGAGAAACTCTAGCACAGAACTGAAAAAATCAGCAAATAGAATAACAGGAAAATAGCTTTAGAGAAATCTCAGATTTTCACATTTATGTATTTGGGAGAATTGGTCTTGAAAATGGGACTATCCAATTACCCAATTGACATGATGAAAATCATAGCTGCCATAGGCAGCCAGAATACATTTTTTCCAGCTTTATGTCTTTAGCAATATATGGTGGCAGTAAGTTCTGCCAGCTAATCACACTGTAAATCCAAATATTCTCTGAAACTCTATTTCCTCTCTATCTTGAGTGACTGCCTTTTCTCCCCTGTGGCACAAAATTGAGAAAACAGCATTTAATCAACCATTTTCTTTCCCTTTACTAGTCTTTATTTAATCTTAATTCACTTCCTTTCCTCACGAAACCATCCGAAACGTGAGAAGCTTTCCTCAGAGGTGACTGTTGAGCTCTCTGTAGCAGCATTGCTATAAAACATATCAGAGCATCGGGATATCTAACCTGAATTAACTACAATCCTGCTGTATCCAAAGACAAAAAGAAATAGACATATGTTTCTACAATAAGGGGATTTAATGCCTTGGAAGTCATTCTGCAAAAAAATAAATAGTTCACCTGTGTGAATTAATTTGTAAGTTGCAAACTAAAAGATTATCAAGTATGGTTTTCTGAGAAGTGTCAAAAGAAGTGGATTCCAGAGGTATGAGCCCTCAGTGGAAGTAGCATGCTGCCATGCCTTCAGGGTTTTACCTGGCAGCCAGCAGCAGGAGCAGTGCAGTAGGTTGGTACTGGTGTAACGAGGGTGAGATGGCCAAAGCTTCCTTCCCACTTCAGTGGCATTTGTATCAGGCCTCCATCCAGTGAGACAAGACCTTAGATGGTCTTTATTATGATAACCAACACTTCGAATGGCACTGAAAGTAGTTTTAACTAAGGCTTATACGTTGTATCTCACGTATTCCTGGAACCTCCTTTTTTGTGGGACAGCCACAGTAGCACAGCAGGAAGTGATTGCAGTGCAGAGAAACATCTTCCCTTGCAATCATTCAGAGAAATCTTGGGCCATTCAGAATTCTCCACTGGTACCCAAGTCTTACCTCCATCATGTTATGGAACAGTTTAAAGAAAATATTTGAGGTGAAAGTAATAAAACGACCATGCTAATTCATACAAGTAAGTTTCTGTGAAAAATTGCAGGAATGCACACCTGATTTTCCCCTGTAAATAGAGGCATTCAGCTGCTGCTAATTAGCATACCCATATCCTGCAATTTTAGTAGATTTTGGTGGATTCTGAGTAATTGCAAAGAAAAAGCAGGCACTGCATGATAAAACTGGGTTGACAAACTTAAAAACAATCTAGGCTTTAAATGGTTATTAAGTGTAATTCAAGTTCCAAATTAGGAGCCAGATCTTGGAGGCACTCCAGATGTTGAACTCCCATTGAAATTTACAGCAACTTCAGCAACATCTCTTATTAAAAAGCAATAGGACTTTATTGTACCTAAGTAGATTTCAGCTGTTCATTTCAGAACAGTTCATTCTGTAAACAAAGCACACTGGTGTAGATACGATGCATAAGCAAAACAAGTATGCTACCAGACCAGGTTCAGGAATTTGATAGGTTACCCCTTGCTAAATAATATAACTGTTACTTTTCTAACATCCCCAAAATAGTCCAAGCAAAATGTTGATGAATTGTTTTTCCACTTTGAAAATCCCTGACAAAGAGACTGATCACAGTGTGCATAAATTAAGAAGGAAAAAAAGTTATAGTGAAAATGTGGCGGATAGGGAACAACTATATAAAATGTCCCACCCACTTATATATTTAGGAAAACATTCCAAGGATTTATATGCTGAATACCTCACTGAAACTGTAAAGGGTCTTTTCCTCAAACAACCCACAGCTGAGCTGTGCATGGCAATGATACATAAATAGGACTGTGCCCTGGAGGATATAAGGATGTATAATTTTGAAAAGGCAGTATGTACTTTGGTGCTTTGTGTCCACCACGTGGTTGCTTCCCTTTTGGTTTCTGTATTTTTAGCCCTGTTGGTCCAAATACACATTTGGAAGCAGGTTAACCACCTCTTGTTTCACTGAGACCTTACGTAGCCTACCTGCGTGACAAAACCAGAACCAGCTGAGACGTCCTGGTTAACACACTGCATTGCCCTATCCAGGGAGTGAGGAATTCAAAACAGGGAGTAACACCAGTGTATCACACAGGCCGTTGTTACAGGCTTCATTTCCGTAGCTTTGTTGGGTAGAAGAGGGTCTGTAGGACACCAAAAGCAAGTGACTTGCTTCAGTGTATGGAGGACTGGGAACAACATTCTGCTTCACAACTCCCCCCACATGTTTAGTTTTGTCACCATCTAGTTATATGTAGCGGTTCTATTTTGAGGCCCAGTCCCTAAGGCACTTCAAGCGCTGATAGCCAAATCTGGGCTTAAACCAAAATCTTGCTGGGAAATAGCACAATTTACCCATGCAATGTGGGATCACATTTAAAAACCATTTAAATCCACTCAAGCACTAAGCTTTTGTTTAAAGGTATTTTTTAACCTACACGTTGCCAGTGCTAGGGCAACTTCAGTAATGTTAAGAACAAGTGGGAACAACAGGAAAGACATGCTGCTGGCAACCAGTGCTGCTCAAACCTGTTCCACATAGCTGTCAGAGCTTTCCCTGTAATGCTGCACCGGCAGATTCCCACCACTCAGGAATGGTTGGAAATTTTTGACAAAACTTTTGGTAGCCTCTAGCAAACGTTTACAGATTGGTATTGTAAGATACTTTACCTGTAAGATACTTGTAGTGGCAAACTGGGTTTAATGTGTAGGCATACGTCAACTGGGGTTTAAATTAAAAAAATGTACTAACTCATTTGGGTCATAAGACAGATTTGGAGTGGTCTTCCAGGTTTTTTCGCCAACCCATTCTAGATTTGGAAAAAAAATGAGAGATATCCTGGGAAGTGAAACTCTCTACCTATCTCCCACGCCACTTCCTCAAGAATGCAGAGGTACTTATGATCACATAATCTGAGAAAAAAAGAAAAAAATAATAATGCAAGGATGTATCCTAGAGGACTATTTTTGTTCTCAGTGAAATCAATTTATAAATTCCCACTGACTTCAATGGAAGCTGGATTAAGTTTAGTTAGTTTTAGAGGAACTTTAGTAGGAGAATAGATGTCTGCCTTGGGCAAAAAGAGAATGAGGGACTTTCAAAGTATCAAATTAGAGACACGGGGCTCATGTTCCATTTATTATGCCCAGACAATCTAGTGTGGGAACAGAAGGCCTTCCTTTACAGATTTTCTCCTACTGCTTCTCTCAAATTATACTTAAAAAGAACACACATGCACACACACCCCCCAACCCTCCTCTTAAAGCTATAAAATTCCCCCCGTCCCTACCCCAAACTCCCTCTGTATCAAACAGTTCTTTCACACATGCAAATTTATAACCCAGGAACAGGCCAGATTCTGTTTCAGAAAGTGCCTCAGCTTTGCTGAGAATTTCGTGTTTACCTGCCATCATCAATTACATGCATTTCACCATATATTATTAATTGGGTCGTGATTATCTTTCCAGTGTTTCAGTCTAGGAATGTACGCTTATGCCAGGATAGAGTTGGGATACACCCAGTGATATGGGAACACACTGTACCTGCCTCTTTTTCCTGCTTGTACCTTGCTTGTTATACAAAGCTAACTAGGATTAGCAGCCCGTAGGTGCTGTGCTTCTGCAGGTCCTATGTTCAGCACATTGGTGGACCAGAACATGGGACATGCCACAAAGCACGCTTACCCCACAGTGAAGACACAGCCTATTTGTTCTATACTAATTTTAGAAAATCTCACAGCTGTCAAATTTCAGTTCAAATTTTATAACTACTGATATGTATGTTCCTGAATAAGATACCAGTTTCTCTGGCTTTTCTGTCCATTTGGAGTTCACGCGTATATGACTGCTGCATATGCAATTTTTACAAGCACAACAAACGGAATCTACAGAAGCAGGAAATGGCTATGTATTCATTCATTTCCCAAGGTGGTCAACTGCTTTGAAAACAGGGAGGAGGAGCAGGCTGAAAATTTAATGGAAGCTCAGGATATTAAATATAATTACTGTTAGTTTTGTTGTTGTTTACTGTTTTCCTTGGGCAGGCATCCAAAAGCCCCACAATGTCATATTTAAAACCAAAACAAGAAAGTTCTCACATATGTAGAAATACATCCTGCCTTGAGGATCATGAAGGAGGAGGTGAGGATTGTTAAAAGACCAGCTGGGTGGCCTTGGTACCACTTTGACAGTTCCAGGCTACCCACTGAAAGACAAATCTTTCTCCCCAGGTTTTTATCAAAAAAGGTCTGTTTCAACCCAATTTGACACTGAAAAAAATGCCTTTGCTGGTGCTTACTTCATGCAGAACTATAATCCAGGGGGGGAAAAAAATAAATTGGCCACAGGCATATTTTCTAGCAGTTTCTTTTTTCCAATTGTCTCTTTTGCTTATAATAATTTTTCCTTTAAAGTACTGAGGATTCATGAATTTCCAGTTAGTTCACACCTATGTTTGTCTTCCAAAATCTCCAAAATATGTGTAGTGTAGACATTGGGTCTTCTGCACTGAGTGCTTTGCTCTACTGCGCTGCTGCTGCTGCACTGTGCTAATTGCTCATGTAGAAACTGAACAATTTCAGATTTAGAGTCTGAACTATTTCAGATTTAGAGTAAGCACATCACACAGCAGACTGTAGCAACCCACGGACAAAACTTGGCTAGAGTGCGTTAGGCTTTCTGTCTCTTCTAAGCGGCCCTGACATACTGTGTACCCTGTTATACTGCCTAAGTATGGATTTACATACATAACTGTCATCAGCCTTTGAAAGTGACTTCTAATCTGGCTCAGAACTCAGGACCTCTGGCTTCCCAACTTACTATACTCAGGACACCTTACAATCCTACCTGCACATAGAATGTTTATTTATTTTCTATTTTACTCGTTTGAAAAAGATAACCACTGGATCCTCATTTGGCAATACAGAAAAGGAAACTGCATTTATATATTTGTTTATTATATACATTAAGGTTCAGATAAACCTATAGTGACACAGAGACCTCAAAATGTAGAAGTGCCCTAAAAATTAGACCCTCTGAATTCACTGATGTACAACAAAAGATGTAAACTGAACAGCTGGGGATAGAACGTTTCACTTCCGTGTTGTTAAAAAACTAGACTGTTGGACCCTGGCCATTCAAGGACTATTTGATTGCTGTACTTGTATTCTCTACAGAGAATTAATAAATAATGACATCAAATACACGTGCATGCATGCATGGTTGACAGAGAGGGAGAGCCAGTTCCATGAGGCTCCAACAACTGTAAACTCCTGTGAGGGCATAAAAAATTGAGAAGTGCCTTACAAACTGAGTCAGTGGTGCATACTAGCAAGAGCAGATTTGCAAATAATAGTGTATAAATATAAACTAATCATAAAAATAACTTCTGAAAACTGCCTATAACAGAGCAAGTGGTTCATTAAAAACATTCCCATTGTTTTTCTTTATTCCTTTTTGCATCAGTGGTTCTGCTGTAATTCTTTTTGTATTCTTGCGTCGTTGCCAGTCGTGCTATCTGGAGAGAAACAACTGAAGCAACTTTAGAGGCTGCTGTCTTTATATGGCCACAAGATGCTAGGCCTAGCAGCTGCAAGGCTGCTAATTCTGCAAGCTGACTTTCTCTCATTTCATGCTTCTATTACCCCAGATAAAATAACTGCTGCAGAAAATGTTGTGCATAGCTCTATAATTTCTCCTCAGGCTGGCAGCAAGGGGCTGCAGAAAGCTGTGTTCTTAGCTGCTGCTTCTCGTACACATCTTTCCCAATTGTCTCTTTGCTCTGCTGTCAACAGTGAAGTGGGTTTGCAATCACAAACAGTGATAGACCTCCTGCAGTAATGCAGAAGTGAAAGGAAGAGAGCTACTGACAGGGATGAGGTACCCATGGAAGAAGGGGACTGACCCTTCTTCAGTGTCCTCTTCCAGCAAGGAAATAATATCCTTGGCTTGTGCTTTTGACTGGGCTAGACTGAATGGACATCTGTTCTTTGACGATGCAAAGGGTCCCTTTTTCAACCACAAAAAGGGAATAAAAACCACATTCCCCAACTTGCTGAAACACATGTTGTGGTGGACAGAGAAAATGCACTCCAAGCATTCCCCTGTGATTCCGGCCTGCAAATAAACTCAGGAAGATGGTATAGCACGTTGCTTATGTTTGGATCTCAGGAGACTTCTGTAGGATTTAGCTTGCCTTTTTAATTTTTCCCTGAAAATATCATTGCAATGACTCTGATACATTATTAAGGCCTTAGCCCTTCACACACCCATGTCAAACTTCACACAGACAAGTTGTCTCATTAATTTAGCATGTTTGAAAATGCAAAGCTACTCATATCTGACACTGTCTGTCACAGTGCTCTACCTTGTGCTGCTTGCCCTCACTGAGCGCCTGTTCTGAAGGGAGTGCAGGTAGCCCAGCAGTTAAACCCTGCCTACACAACACAGCAGTCAGCCTCCAGAGCGGCAGTTTCACCAAACACGACCTGTGGGTATCTCTAGAATGGCAATCTGGCTCGCAAGTAAAAAAAAGACAGATTCTTATTCTTTATCCCCTTGTATGGGAACAGTTCAATTGCCTTCATGAGACTGTTCACCACGTTGCATGTAGATTGAAGTCCTACTGTGCATGGAGCAGAAAATATGAAATGCTGATACTGCTGTAAGTTGTTTCACTTCTCTGTCTGATAGAGGAATTCAGATGTAGGGTTTAGGTTTTTATTGTTGTTAAAAGCTTCAGTGTGAGAAGAAAGTTAAGTGTGGAGAGAAGTAGCATTCATTCCATTCAGAGTTAAACTGGTGAACATGAGAGGAGGCTCAGGACGTTGCATATGTTTTAAGTCTTAAAATGTCCTGTTACTAGCCAGAAACTTTTATTATGCAAAGAAATACTTTTTCTGCCTCACGGAATCTGATGTAGTTTATTGAAAATCTAAGTTTAACAAAGCTATTTTTATTTTCAGGAAGTCATAGTTTATATCGTATAAAACATGAATGCATGGAAGACAGCCCTGGGGAAACTAAGCCCATATCTGGAAATGCAGCAGAGGATCCCTTGTGCCAATTGCCAGTTTAACAAAGTCTGTTTGCAGAAGTCAGAACTAAGAGTGTTCATGCTCCCAACATACTCAACATTGTACTCCTCTCAGCAGTAAACATCCTCCTCTATTTTATTAGTGATTTTAGCCTTATTCTCATAATTGACCATTTCTTAAAGTTCTCCTTTCCTGTAATTGGAATTAAGTATCTCTATTATACAAAAAACCAGATGTGAATAATGAGATGCCTTCCAAAGAAATTGTTACTTAGCTCAAGGTCACGAGACTTAGTCCTCTTGAACTACGCTCTCAGCTCTGCCACCTACTTCCTCTAAGACCTTTGATAAATCACTTAACCTCTCTGCATCCATTTCTCCACCTGTAAAATGAGAATGGCAATACTTTCCAAGCTCACTGATTAACATTTTACAAAATACCTTTGCCACTCATGTGGACAGAATGTCTCGCAAGAGCCAGGTGTTACTGCCCAGGCCTTGATGAACTCAGCACAGTACGAGGGATGGACACAGCCCGGGTCTGACCTGGGTGATTATGCAGCTGGCTGGCCATGACTGCTTTGTGTGTTGCTACTAGTGGAGGCCTACAGTCACTTTATTGCGGAACTTGCTTCATACGTTTGTAGATCTGGACATTATTTAAAAGATAATTTTGTTAGCAGATGTCCTATACTAACCTGGCAGAGAATACCTTAAAACCCCAAAGTAAAAATATAAGCGGTTTGTTGCTTTTTTTTTTTCCCAGGGATTTGATCTATTAAAATTGTCTTAGGCTCATTTTTTGGTGCATCTTGAAAATGAACATAATTTTTAGGATATATGCAGTTTGACTTTTGATCTGTAGATTTTCTGGAGTTGAGAAACATATGGAGGGTTTGGGCAAAGTTTAGGATTAAAAGTGGAGACTGATGCTGAGAAGAGCTACTTGTCACTCTGCCAATCTCCCCTGTTCCTCTGGCTTCCTTACTCACTCTTCTCTTTCCTTTCCTTTCCCTTTCCCTTTCCCTCCGCAGCCTCTTTCCTAAGAGCTATCTAACTGATATTTCAGTTCCCATGCTTCTGCTAAAGCAGACTGCCAGTCTTCCTGACACTAGCAGAGAATGGGTTTCAGTTGTTTATGTGCTGTACTATACCACTGTGCTGCAACACTAGGGGGTAACAGCTGGCTGAATAAAGGATACCATTAAATTTCACCAATTTTTTAAATAAAAAAACAATGTTGATTTACATCATGGCTGTTTTATGAAAAGGGGTCAGGAAAGGCAGAGAGTTCCTTAGAGGTCCAGTGAAAGACAGAAAGCCACCTACCTGAAAAGAGTCACCTTGGTACTTGTTTTTTGCTGTTTCTCACTTATGTAGTCCTGTGCTGAGAACTTAATGATGGCCTTTATGAGCCCCAGTCCTTAGCACATAGCTCATCTCAAGCGCTGAAGAGAAAGCTTAGAGTACAAACTCAATTCCACTACTAAATTAGACATCAAAAATATAGGGGATACAACATTCAGCAGTGCAATGGCTTTGTCCTTCTGTGGAGATGCTTCTAGTCTTTACTCAAGTGTCAACACCTGGAACATTTCCATCATACAATGTAGGTCTTATTTAGGTACCTGACGGTAGGGAAGGGACTTAAGTAAGGAAAAGAAAAAGAATCACGTATCAGTCACCAGAATCATATATTTCATTTTTATCATCTACTTAAATTTTATTTTATTGGTATTTATTACCACCAACTTCTATATATGGAGGCTGCTGTTAGTTCCTTTAATGGACTTACTTCACTCCTCTGCCCACATACTTCCTTTGCACCACAGTGCCTTCCTGGCAATATTGATTATGAATCAGTTTACTTCCGACAACTATTCTGAGTACAGCTTTTAGAAGGCCATGAAATCCCTTCTTTCTCAAGGTGCTTCAGGCACAAAGAAAAGCTATTAATATAAAACTTAATGTTTTCTACAAGCTCAGCTATAGTGAACAAAGAGAAACTGCTTCATACTGTAACCAAGGCAGACACAGAGTTATTTTTGTCCGATGGTGTTCACTTCACTACAGGGTAAGCAAAGAAATCTTTATGTGATAGATGTCCATAATAACTCTCAGGGACCAGGTAGGCAGAGGTCACAGAGCAAGACACCAGCCCCACAAAAATAGGTGCTAAGATAATTTTAAATGGAGGCGTAGACTGTGAGGGCTGCTGGGACGGAGGTAGATCTAATGTTTGTTTATTTTCCTTTATTTGTTTTCCCTCAATAATGAGGATTTAATTCTGGCTGCAGCTGTACCAGTTTAGCTAAAATTTCCATAAAGACTACTAGTACCTTTGGAGGACTTGAAGCCAGCTTGCAAATGTCCCCAGCTGTAGCTGAAAGAAAAAAAGAAGGATTCAACTAGTAAGAGTCACATCCAATTCACTTAGGAAACACAGAGGCATTAATTGTACCTGTGACTTCTTAAGACTTTTGCATCTCAAAGGAGAGATTCCTCTGAGAGAGGTCAGGACCTGCTTTTGCCAGGAGCTCTGTTATCCCCCCAAGAGAGAGGAGCAGCGCTGATCTGAACCAAGGGGGGGTCCTAAGTGAGGGTATGGTTTCAGCATCACCCTGAGCCGATCTTGGGCTGTGTTGCTGTTAAAAGAAGCAGTCCTGCTCCTCCCGTGACATCCAGCTGCTCAATCTTGCCATGCGTTTGCAGTGGTTGTGGTGATCCCCCAGCCATGAGACTTGTCAGCCCTCTGATCTTACCGATCAATATTTCTTTCTTGAAGGCATAGTTTTCAACTAGATCAACAAGCTGATCTCGCTTGCCAAACAATTCCTAGTTTCAGTAGGAAAGAGGTAGCAAGAATGTGTACCAGGGAGCAAGGCATAATCACGCTTTTCAGTGGCAACTCCATCTCAAAGCGGCTTAACCCAACAACAATATTATGCTGAAAAAGTGTCGAACACATGCTTTGCTCTGCCAGAGCCACCTGGTTTTGTCTTCAGTGTTCCCTTGTGTAACTTCCATTAGCATTATGTTTGTTGAAACATATTTTTGTCAAACACAGCCTGATAGTGTCAGCATCTCGTTAAGCCAACTTCGAACACAACCATTACACTTACATGAGAAACCTGCGTGTAGCGGCAGGAAGCCTTTGGGTCTGTCCTTACGTCCCAGCAAGAGCACTAGCCCTATACAACTGAGGTAAGGCGCTAGCTTGTGCTGTGGAGCAAGAAGCCCATGGAGACACAGTTCAGACCCTGAGTTGTGCTCCACACTCACAATTGCAGCTATGCAGCATCACAGCTTCATGGCTATTATTTTTTGATCAGCCCCTCTAAGTCTCAACTGGTGGCTCAAAACATTCAAGAATTACCTATATGTGAATATGCAAGCACACACTGAGCATGTACCAGCATTTTATTGACAATATAAACATAACTTTCAGAGCTTCTTCTAGGAAAAGCTAAACACAAACATGGTGTGTTTTTTCTGTATGTCTATGTTGTAGAAGTGTACAACATCAAACAGCACACTTGACAACTGTTAAAGTGATTTATAAACTTCCAGCATGAAATTTTTCATATAATCATTGCTATCCTCTTGTGGGCACCAGCAAATTCTCCCCAACTTTATTTTGGATAGTGCATATCTGCCAAATGGTTATTGCTCAGAAAGTATTTTCCATGTGAAATATTTATCTTGTAGCACAGTAAGGATGTATGTAATTTACCAGGGAATTGTAGTACTGCACAGTATCTCACTGAATCAACTTTAATGAGTGATTTCTAACACAAAATCCTGCTGTGAGAAGCAGAAAAATTAGAACAGTATTGGCTCCCCGCGGATGTATTCTTCAACTCCCTGGTTTGCTATTCCAGATATAAAGCCCTAAAAATACTACTGCTTCACTGTAAAAAAACCCTTGAAAGTAACCTTATCAAGCCTAATATATGACAAGATGACAATACAGCTGTTATCAAGACTTTTTAGGTATAAGATGTGTTTGTGAGTGCATATACACATATGCAGATCACATACATAGGTACCAGTCTCCTTATGTAAGGGAGAAGGGTATTAAAACTGGGGATTACAAGGTACAGTTCTTTGTACAAAAATGGACAAAACTAACAGGGGCATGACCTTAAGCACTGAAGCTTAATGAGAAGTATGAGCAGGACATTTCTCCCACAACAATATTGCTACATCCGTCTCAGATATACACTGTGAAGAAGGACTTGACTTCCACAACACTACCCCAAGTCCCAGACCTTTGCCTTCCCTCCAGACCTTCCACCCAGGTCTTAAATCTGCTGACATGTCAGGGGAAGGCCAGGTAAAGAGGCAAAGGCAGGCATTTTCTTCTCACCAAACTAGTGGAAAAAAACCATGTTATTTCATGCAGCCTCCTCTTTGTGGGCAAATTCATTTAAAGATGAGAACTGCCTCTGCTGAGACATCTCCACATGAGCTGTGCAGAGCAAGCCATCCAGGTGCACGAGCAGGTCCTGGAGTGTGTACTGAAAAACAGGGGTTTAAAACAGGTAGCCTTACCCCTGTCCCCCTGATGGCCAAGCGCTTGATTCCTCTAATAAGGAGGAGATACTTCCTCCTAAGGAAACTCTGTAATGCCACCATAACCATTTTCTTTCTCCTAGTCTGCTTTCACAGGTCTGCTTGTGACCAGCTGTAAGCAGGTGCTATTCTGCTTCTTTTGACTGCTCATGTTGCATATTCTGTTCCAGTTTAAGAAGTGTCCTCTTGTGTGTTGTGATTATGTGCATAGCTGCTGATCACTCATATTCACTTCTTCCACAGACCTACTCCCACCTCACCCCTTTGCCCTGACATGTGCAGGGTACTCTGGCGAATAACAGAGCAATCTCCTGTTACTCTGTACAGCCACTGTATTAAGTGCACACTCATCGCCCTGCTGCTTGTGCGCTGTAGATGCAAATGTACTCCTGTCACTGCTAAGTTTTATAGTGGTCCCATTCCTGCAGCTAAGTACAGAAGACAAAAGAAAGACGTAGTCACTCTGAAATGCACGCAGCTGTGGTCTCACCCAGACAGCACAACCTGACTGTGGCTCCCTGGCTAGCAATCCTGCTTCCTTTGCCTTTGGGAACTATAAGCTGCTCTAGCCCTTTCTGCTGATAGCGTCTATTTTTTACCCTCAGCTGCCATTAATGCATGGGCCATTAATGCACTGTGGATACACAGCCAACATTCATCCCCCCACTTAGCCAGACATCTGGCAGCTCAGTGGCACCTGCCCTCTCCTTCGTTCTGGACCAGGCAGGGTGGGCAGGTTTCATTACACTCCCCGGTGCCCCCATGGTGCCACACAGATGGACCCTTCTGACCCAGACGTGGATACCTTGCTCCTGCCATGGCTCCAGACGTTTTCTTCAGACAGTTTATGCAAAAGAATCAACAGCTAATTTCAAGAGGGGAGGAGGGAAGAGGAGTTATTACTATGAAAAGAATTTTGTGCTTGCAGGGAAAATACTTTGGATATAAGAACTTCAAAGTAGGACAAGAGTGATAAGAAACAGATCTCAATCAGAGATTAATTTCCTGTTTTCTATTCAAAACAGTCCTATGTCACAACCAGTGCAGTATTACTGCCCTAGCGTGGCCAGAGAGATTTTATCCTAAATGCTTACCCATTCCTATAAGCAGAGTATGGCAAAAGAACAACATACAAAATACTTTTTCTGTAAAAGATTTTAAGACCTGCTCTGTTTCTGCTGTCCTGGTAACCAAACTGCAAATATAGATTCCCACAATCTACTACCATGATTACTGAAACTTCTTTCCCTTTGGCTCCCTGCTGCCATTTAATCTATAAAGCAGATCTTAAAACTGTTCTCCTTGGCTATAAACCTGACCTTGTTGACCCTCTTCGATACATTTAGCTCAAGGCTGGTGTTCTGACCTCCCAGTCAAGTGCGAGCCAGCTCCCCTCCAGGAATTCAGCCTCTGCTGCATCCCACCTTCAATGCTGCTGGGCTGCTACTCTCACGTTGTGGTTTTCTTTTCGTGCAGCTGCCCTCGGTCTCTTTCTGACTGTCTCTGGGTTTTTTCTTAATGAAAATCTCTCCTTAGTTCCTGTTTCTATTTCATACCTCAATCTCAGTTTATGTGTCTCTGTTAACAAAATATACATATATGTCCTAAAATAAAACTTTCCAGTGTTAGTCTGAGAAGCTAGGTCAAGTTTTTGTTGTAGCCAGCTCCATTTTCCCCTTTGTTGCGTTATGTTTTAAACTAATTTATAATCTCTTTGCGTTTTAAGGCCTCCTCCCCCTGGCATTTGCTTTTACTACTGTTAAAAATGATAAATAATTATAATCATTATTAACTTATATAGCAGCTTTTGGCTTTGCAAAGTTTGGTCTGAACCACTGAAGTCATCTTTTTGGAGAATATGAAGAAGCAGTCAGATATCACTGAGTAATGAAATTCAATAGACCACCATTTTTGAGACCTTACATGCAGTTTGTTACTTTCTTTGTCCATTTAATAACTATAGCTCTACCCTTAACACCTGGCCTACCAAACTGAGACTAGGATAAAAATCCTCCTTTGAAGTACCCAATTTAACTAGTTTCGCAACCGTGACATGCATAAAGACTAATGGACACACAACTTTCTTTTGCTTGATTTATTGGTATTGACATTCAAAGTACAAAACAGTCAACCCCTTTGGCAGTTTGCCTCCAGCACAAAAATCCTGAAAATAATTAAAAAAAAGAGCCATGTCCCTCAAATAGTTTCTAGCCTGGAGTACTGCTCCTATCAGGAAGAAATATTCAGGGAAATGACAGCACTGTATGCTGGCTTCAGAATGGAAACATAATAATCTGCATAATTACACAGCATTTGTAACTTAAAAACAATACTTGCCAACACCTACTGCAATAGCAGGGACAAATCTGGGCTTCCTGAATTGCATGTAGCTTCCAAACAGTCCAGCTACCGGCAGTACCTGCTGCTGATAGATTGTGCAATGAGAAAGGGCTGCATGGGCCTGGAGGTTGTTGGATCATGCCAAGTTCCTTGGCTAAGGAAGAAAAGAAACAAGGAAGAGTTTCTGTGGTCAGTATCACCACGTCATCCTCTTTTCCTAACTGATCCTCAGGTTGCTGCGCTCACCTGGCTTAACTGAAAAGAAAATCCAAGCAGGAAGTTCTTACGCCCCTGAAGGGAATTACAAAACCACGGTGGATTTCCAGGGGTCTGAAGGGAGCCGTTGAGAAGCATTTTGATCTTTTCTGAAATCCTCTGCAATTTTGCCTTACCCAGCTCTTCGTCTTGGGGGATGTCTTGTCTCCCACAATCCCTCGTGGCATCTCCCATGCCTTCCCCAGAACCTCTCTTTCTCTGTTCATGCTCACACACCAAGAGCTGCCATGCAGAGGGCTGGTCACTGCTCACCACCCCTGTTTAACAGGGCTAGGGACCAGCCTGCAGCCCCCCTGCCCTAATGACCAAGGTGCTAGATGATGTTGGGAGGATCCCGTCCTGCCTGTTAGATTACGGGAGAGGCTACCAAGGCAGCAGTGATGTTTGGGATGTTGAAACTGTGACTAGTGTGGGGGCTGAGGATGACTGTGCAGGGAGGTTAGGACACTGAAAAGTGCAGCACTGCCAATTCCTGCACAACACACTCCTAAATGCCATTAATAGCAGCTGTGGGCTGAACGTGGGCACAGCTAGTCCTCCCTGCTGCCATGCCACACACTTCTCCAAGCAGTGCCCCAGGGACTGCACCGCTCGCAGGACCCATCCTCACCTGGTTTCATCCATGGGACAGGAGATCAGGCTCCTTAAGGTCTGCTGGAAATTGGCCAGAATACTGTCTGCCATTTGAAGCTCTGAGAAAGCAATTCTAAAATGTGGAATCAGGTTTTTAATTAGAATTCCAAGGATCAATTCTCCATTCGTATCTCTAGTTTTCCTGTCTTTCCTGCAAGGACACATTATTACATACAACAAATGAGCCTAGAGCACAGACGAAAGGCATAAAACACCTGTGTGTTGGTGTTTGTGTTTGATGTGTTTGTGTTCATTTAAGGTTATCTGAGGATGTTCAGGTACGCAGATGGACGGAAAATTAGAATACTTGATTATGTCAAATGTACTGTTCAAAAAATCAAACACATTGTTCGAATTACTCCTTAAGTCAGGTAATATCTCTTAAAGCATTAACGTACGATATGGAAAGGCAGAAAGAGGAACATTACAAACCAAGGAAGTTAAAACAGCATATAACTTGGCTTTTTGAAGCAGCATGTTCACAGCTGCACAGCTATGCAAGCATTCAGTAGTGTGATCCTTTGCTGAGATTCTTTGACAATTCTGTTGCTCCATACCAAAATGCCATGTGGAAGTGCAGTTAGAAGGTCTGAAGAAGGCTTTGCTGGTGCTCTCTGCAGCTGGTTCTCTGACCATATCTTTTTGGACTGTTACCATACTATATATATAGTTAACTGCACTAGATACACTTCTCAGGTAACAGCCCATTTTCAGTAGAGATAGAACATGCAAGATGTGAGCCACAAAGCTACTTTCTTTGAAATCAATCACCATGGTGAAGATCTATACAGATGTTCTCCAGGGTAAAAATTTAAAATGGCTTCAGAAATTAAATGAGTTGGTTACACATTCTTTCTATTGATTTCTGTATTGCTTTTAGGCTACTACTTACCCAAAGGCACCCAGTGCAAACAAGAGCTTGGCACACTTTGAAGATTATGCCACATCCAGCTTGCTTTACGCACAGAGGTGAATTCAATGAGATTGCTTCTGTGCACAAGGCAGGAAAGATTTACTCCCAAGTTCCTTATTTCCTTGGCAAACTGTCATTGTAAAATGTACTGCTGGTTCTGCAAGCATTTAAGCACTGCATTTAATTGGGCTGTTTATATAAGCAAGAACATGTATTTGCTCAAATGCTGACCAGATCAAATTCTATGCCATAGCTGGAATTTTCATATGAAGTCATGCTTTAAGGAGGTAAGACACCTCTTACTGAAAGTTGTCTTCCATTGCAGCAGCAGTAATGGTGTGGGTGAGGGCTACACACCCAGGGGTTTTAAACCTGTATTTCCGTACAGCGCCTTTCTGCTTCCTTGTTGTGAGATTGATGGTTAAAGATAATGCAACAAGAAGCGCTGGCCTTTCTGGTTTTAGTGGACTCAGGATATCCACAGTGATTTACATGTTGCATAGACAGCTATCTGGCACAGAACAGGCTGCTGTTAACTCTTCTCACAGTTCAGCAGGGACAGAAAAAAACCATCAACCTCTCAAAAAGAATCATCTGAGGTATTTGGCACATGGTTAGCATCAGTCACTGTATATTGACAAAAAAGGAACATTTTGGTTCTCAGACCGCAAGAGAATGACAAAAGTCTTGAGGGAAGAAGACCAAGACAGACAGTGGCCAACAGAAAGAAAAGATAGAGAAAAAAGACATTTTTCTGTACCTAGGCTAAGACTGCTCCGATTATTGTACCCAAGTCAGAGTTTGCCGTGGGTCAACCCTACATAGGTAAGCAGAACCAGAAATTCAGACTTAAAAGAAACCCTCTCACAACCCTGGAATAGCTGTTAAATGAACCCAAAACATGCAGAGTACTTCCACTGATTCAAGTGGGATTGTTTCCTCACATTTAATTTGGTGGAAATATCAGCAGAGTCCCTGTAAATGATTTCTACCTGATTTTTTTTAGGGATAAGACTATTCAGAATCCATCTGCTGGGTAATGATTAAATAACCCATGTTAATACAGTGTTAAAAGTTAGTACTTGATAACATCTGTGAAACTGGCTCTGCATAGAGTTCCTGAAGGGCATGGGTAGGAGAAGTCAAATGCGCAATGTTCATACATGAACTATTAAGGCAAAAAAAGAAAACTAGCAGCTCACACAAATTTCATCTTAAGTCACCTGCAGGCAGACTTCCTGCCTTAGAGACCATGAGCTACAGAGAGGTGTTACAGAGGGCTATACTCCCACTGAACCAAGTGCAGCACGTCTTTTTTTGTACTCTCTTTCTCTCTCCTTGTCTCCTAATTTTCTGGTAAGCAATGGCAGAGGTGTAAGAATCTCCTTCCCTTTAAGCTTCTGCTGCCTTCGGTGTGGTTGAGCACATTACTTCGAAATTACTTTAACAGACATATAATATAGCTGGTGCAACTCATCATTTTCCCAGCACCCAGCTGAGTCTTCATTCCTACTCATTCTAATGCATCTACTGCATATGGTTTAGTGTTGTGGGAGGTGAGACTTCAAACATCCTAACGAAAAAGGTGTCCACTTTCCCGGAGGCAATACTTCGCTATGAGAAAATACTGAGCAGAGTCTAATTGACATCAGTGAGAGCTGCACCTCATGCTTTTCTTGATATTCAGCCTATATTTTCCCCACTTCCTCCTAGCCCCAGTTATAGGCTGTCAAACTGTCCCAGCCTTACCTTATCTTCTGAGGGCATACATTTCCAGGGTACTGATACTGCGAGTACGCTATTTTACACCAGCCAGAACCAGCTATTTCTTCTTCATTTCCTTATGTATATGGATACTTCCTTGGAGATTATTGTTTAGCTAATCTTAGTTTATTCTTAACTTCACACTGGAACAGATATAAAACAGTCTTTCTTGGTCTGTTTTAATAAGTATTATGGTAGCTTTTTGCACCTCTGTTTAGTAACCCTTAGTGATTTCCAAATATGAAACAGTCTTCTAAATAATACATAAAACAACAAAATCAGTATTTCTTTTCTTCTTGCTAAAATTTATGGTCCCATTACTTCCACAGAGGTTGTTTTTCTAGGATTCAACAGGATTTTAGTTTCAAAACCATGCCAGATGTTACAGGCAGTTCAGTTCAGATGCTTTTGTGCTTTTTTGTTTCTCTACAATTTCAGCTTTCCTTATTAATTTTCTTTCTTTGACATGGAGGAGAGGAAATAGCACTTAGGAGAAATCCCTCAGAGATCACCTGACTTAACTTCTGTGGTTTGAGTTACTGTATACTTGAATAAATTACTTAGCTAACTACTTCATCTGCTGGAAAATTAAGATTTAAATAAACGGGACTGTACAAGAACAAGGTGATGAAATCTGCAGCAAGCTTTACCAGATGTCTTGATCACAGAAACAGTGTTGTGTGCTTTGTTCCCTGGTTTTGGGTTTTTTTTTTTGCACTCCTTTTCTCCTGAGTATTTGAGGTCTTCTGCCCTGAAATGATGATGGAATCCATGTGCCAGCATTTGCATACTTTTTCTCCGTTTCAAGTGTTTGTAGTTTCAAACATTCACTGAAATGTGGTTAAAAAAATAGTGAAAGAAATCCCAACATGCATCTTAAAGCAGAATTTCAAACTACAAATACGTTGTAGGGGAATGGGAAGTATGTCAAACAGCATGCTGTGAAGTGTGATTCATCATTTGATGTAACTGGTGCATCGTAACATACATTTCCCATCTGACAAAGGCAGGTAATGCAGCCTTTACAACTCTGTCCCAGGTCTTTTGTCCCTGGAGTCATAAATCCCCTAAACTTTGTCTTTCACACAGTAGCTAAAGCAAAGAAGTACTGAGGAGCATACCTGCCACAGTTCTGCCCAGCTGAGGACTTTCTCCAGGGCTTCTTCCCTAAACACGTTAGAGGCATTGCAAAATGAATTTCTAGAGTCTGTTTTTTCTTTTCTTTTTAAAAAAGTATTTGTATTGTTAGTCTCACATTAAGTTGCCACGTTTCATTTTCTCATACCTGATATGTTTATAAGCTATTTAACTGCATATATTGAGGAAATAGTGAGAAGCTCTGAGCTTACTACCTAACATGTTCATATCTACAATGTTACCAGAAAGTAGTATAGGTACCTTTGAAGTTCTTATGTGATCCTCCTCATCATACATTTAAGAGTTTTACAGTTCCCTTTTAGAGGAAGTTCTCTTCCTTCGTTCTCCATTCTCTTCCTTCGTTCTCCATAAGGAATAAAAATACAGACACAAGTCTCTGCAAGTCATTGCAGCTGAGTATTTATTTAAGTGCCCCTGAACAAAACTGAAATAAAACAAACACTTATGCAAAATTATACAGAAAAATGGCTGCAAAACAGATAACTGACCCTAAATCTTTCTGTTCAAAGTTACTTTCTGCACATGCTGCAGTCCTAATTATGACTGCAATGAAGCATAATCAAGTACAACTTAAAGAAATTCTTTGCCTTCATTATTTCTGTATTCAAATCTCTGTTCCTCTTCAGTCCACATATCAGTCCAGTCCTTTCACCTCCAGTCTGCACTGCAGACTATAATTAAACAATGAAAATCTAACATTTATTTATAGTGAAAAATTCTTTAAAGAACCATTTAGTACATTGACATTTTTGTTCCACTAGTGCAAAAGTTATCCTTAATATTCCTTTATTCCATTTGCTCTTCCTTCTATGAATTTTAATGCTCTCATCCTCATTCATATGCTCATTCATTTTGCATTTTATTTATTGGTTTGACAGGAGCCAGCCTCACCTCAGATATTATTGGACAATACTGCAGGGTCCAGTGAGACCACCTGTCTGCTTGTATTTCCACAAAGAACGTTCAGAGGAAATCTACTGAGGAAACCACATACATAATTAAATACTAGTGACCAAAAAAATCTGGCATGTTCTTAACATTAAAGGGAAATTCCTCCAGGGACTATTTCCAGCTAAGGAATAATTCCTTCTTCACCCTTTTTCAGTACTATGTTGTTGTATAGATCTCTTCCCTGCTTATCCATTATAACATGTTGGCCAAACTGCTGCAGAAAGTTTACTATATATGTAGCCTTTGAGATGACATCCAAAGGAATTAGAGCCTGAAAGCCATACTCTTTGTGTTGTGACATAGCCAGACACAGCTAACTGTGAAAAGTGCAGGTTTGTTCCCTCTCCTTAAAAGCACTTATTTTTCATGGGTAGTTTGTAGTAAGTCTCCAAAAATACTCCATGAAACTGACTTCAGGCTGCACCTCTGCAAGTGTCAGGAGGAAATCTGTAACAGAGGATAGCAGCCCTCCCAAACAGAAAATGTTATGAATGGACTGATAAAGATCTACACAGAAACATCAGTGCTGGCTCATCTGCAGGTGGACAGCAACAGATCAAAGACTTTTATCTTAAATACACACTTAGAAAGGGAAGGAAGCATTGCAATGACCGTTTCATTTTTTCCTTTACAAACTGACTGGAAAAAGTGCAGAGTATTGTACAGGTCACTGCCTGCTTGTTTTCACTACCACATTTCTCCTGCACAGAGAGCAGAATGACAAAATTCCCATGCTCAGCTACGGAGATGTCTTTCAGCTGGAAAGGGTAGTTCAGGGGCAGCTGAATCAACCTTCACACATAGCCACTGACCTCAGAGAACAGGGCTGCTACTACTACAGCAGCAGGTGAAACAGTAGAACCACTCCCATTTTTATGGCCTAACGCAGTGAATGCCATCCTCCCTCCCAGCTTCTACAGACCATAGTTTCATTGGCTGTTTATTTAATCGTGACTAATCCTGGACTCAAGCCATAGCTGTTCGGGTACATGAGATGGAAAGCTAAAGCACATACTGTGAGAAAAAGGAAAGCATAATTTGAAAAGTAGATGCTTTCACTCCTCCGTCTGATGCAAACCAGATTATTGAAGTGCTAACTAAATGGAAATATTTACTTATACAAAAAGCAAATTATTTAAGCTTACTGCTATTTATCAAAGTATAAAGATGATGCCCTTCCTCTCTTCTCCTCTCCTTGGATTTATTCTTGCTGGCAGGAAAAAAAAAGTCACAGGAAAGCTAAACTTTTAAAAAACTGAATAAACCTATCATAAAAGCTTTACTAGTGAACTCTTTCAACAGAATTAGAGAGATCTGGATATCTACACCACAGATTTACCCCATAGAAGCAACATGTACTTTATCCTGAAAGATGACTGGATTTCTACTAGTTATCAAGACATCAAACCTTTGTAGCTGTAAAATACCAGTCTTAATACTGAATTAATGTTGCAATTTGTGCTTTAAGTAATTAATTTCCCATAAAGCTAAAGGTGAAAGATTTGACAGCCCACCAAACTCCAGAGCTTAGGATTAAATTGTTGCAAGTAGTTTGGAAAGAGTTATCTAAGGCAGGGAAGTACTAGGACTCGGCTCTTCCTGTAAGTTGGTCAGCCTTTATTTTTAGTTTTCAATTGTCAATATTTTCTTTCCCTTTTGTAAAGGAAGTGTAAAGAACTGCCAGTACTTGAAGCTAAATTACTTTATTTACAGGTCGAGTATGATACAAACAGGACTGATGATGCTATGCAGCATTCAGACTAGTTCAGCTCTTTCAGCTGGCATGAACTCTAAGAAATAGAATAAATGCTAATGCTAGATTTAGTCACTGAAGTTGCCACAGGTTTCTTGATCTCATATTACCTGAAAAACTGCCCGAGAACTCAGCACCTTGGGGAAGGTACAAGCCATTTTTCCAGACTAAACTTCTAATGCTACTTCCAGATGAACTCTTTGTGGAGTCACTTCGTGGTATCTAACAGCACTCCCTGTGAAAATAGCAACTAAATGCTTCCTTTACCAAAGTGCACAGGAACAGAGAAGGGGATTAATTTGGCCCTGCTAAATTAGAAAAGCCACCTTATTTCACCTGAACACCACAAAGACTTCAACACAAATCCTACCCATGCAAACAAAATCAATTCATAGATTAAATCTATCACCTGTGTTTAATGAACATCAGGCTATAGCAAATGTACTAATACCACGCTTGATCCCTATCCTGAGCTACTGCTTGCAGGAAAAAACCTAAGAAAACTTGTATTTTGAAACTGTTAAATAAAGGAGAAGGAAAGGTGGTTAGACCAAACCCAAAACTTAGTATTTAAACAGGAAATATTCCTTGGCTGTATTTAATGCTTTCACTAAAGCTACAGTGTACACAAAGTCAATGCTTCATGAAGGGGAACACCAGGGCAGAAGGCTCTAACAGACACATCTCTGGTAGATGATGTCAAAAGCTGAGAGTGCTTAGAATTTTCTTATGTGTAATCGAGGTGACATCTGTTCTGCCAAACTCTGTGTAAGCATGGGACTACCTCGAGTAGACCTGAAACTCGCCTCTAAAATACCAAGTCCTGCTATGCAGCACTGCTAGTATATCTGTACAGGTCTCCAAGGCACCTGCAGACAGCAACACCCAGTGGTTAGACCATACTGACCTCTTGGCTATAGCACCTGAACTTTAGCAGATCTGAACAAGCAGTGAGCCCATTTCAACAGAATTTCCTGCCTGCCTGCAAAAGATCTCTAGAGATTTTTTTGATACATGACATGGTTAATCTACCCTTTAAAGAACTATTGCCTTTAAGGCTTATCTTTCAAGACTGATGATGCATACTCTGGAAGAAAGGCACATATGTCTGCTCTAAAATTCTGCTGTTCCTGTAAACCTGAAAAAGTTTAATTGTGATTGAATCATGTTATTGTGAGCCTATTAAATTACAGTTTCTGTTGTAAAGAATCAACCTTTTCCCCTCTCAAGTCGTTAAGTGAAAGCCCCTGTAATTAAACAGTTTCAGCTAACTTTTCAAACTTGGCAGAGGGAATGCAACAATACTTCCTGCCTTTTAACATTATTTATTATTAGTTAAGGAAAATAAAGGTATATATAAGCATAAAGCCAGCAGTATCAAGAACAGATTCACACCCAGAGTGAAATGAAAATGGAAGCAGAAGCTGAGGAGATGACTGGGTAATGGAACATGAACCAACAGGTAAGCATGGACTAAAGGGGAAGAGGAACAGCCACTACCACCAACTAGCACAGAGAAGTCTTTTAATTACCAGCTGCTCATTAAGCAGGTTTGTGAAAGTCTTTCGAGGTTGTAAAGTTAAATTTGCAGAAAGCAAACACCTGCTGGGCCCAGACAGTGACCAACTATGAGATACTTTTCAGCTCAATTCCTTATTTGGATTCCTATTTATCCTGGTCTGGATACTGCCTGGATTCCTATTTAAGATCACATTGAACCAAGAACAACAAATAGGCCTGTCAGCCTCTTACATTAGTAGTCTTTTGCCTATCAAATTGATTTTCCTCACCTCAGCACTGCAAAATTCAGTTTGTCTTTGCTGCCCAGGAATGCAGAAAGACAGCAGGAACATGGAATGTTAGTGCACAGACCATAAACATACTGCACAAGAGTGTTGTTCTGAAGGCCACTAAATTCTACGAAGTTTTTTTATCATGTCCTTTATTTTCAGCAGTTGTGTATGTTATTCAGGTGACTCATTCTGTATTTTTATTACAAGCATTCAAGATGTAGGCAAGATGAAGCACACAAATGCCTGTCGAATCCCTAGCCTGATCCTGTAAGTTGACATTTCCGCACTATCTTTCTGTTATATGTGTTAATTCTTACTAAAAAAAAAAACCCTAAACCGCGTGACAGCAGAACAATACCAAAACAATAGTCACATCAAAGTTTCCCCACTTGCGGTTTCCTCAAACATCACACAGAAGACCGCCATCTACTGTTGACATCACTAAGCCTGTTAGTACACACATATTTTGCATGGTAACAGGCAATACTATTTTACATCACTACTCAAAGAGTGAAGACCTACCATGCCTAAGTTCTATGAAATTAATCTGAAGAATAAAATCACTAATAAACTACTGCCACAGCCTGAAGTAATGGGTCTACAAGAGATGAATTCCCCTCAATCCCAGCATGCCATGGGATGTATTCCTTAATGGTTGTATAATTTGTCATTCTTGCCAGACCTGTTTAACTATTTCTGCTTAAAAATTGGTCACTTTGCTTGAGGTAATGTTCTGTTTTGTTTTCTCCTTACAGCTGCAACTACCTTCTATTTTCTCTCCCTTGAGTACCCCTCTGTTATGCTCCTTATGGCAAAAAAAATGTCAGCGTAGGCCCGCTACAGAGGGATTGGAAACCAGACATAGAATATGCCTTGTCCTTAGAGAAGTGAACAACACAAGAGGCCTAGAACAGCACATCCCCTACAGACTGAGACGTTTGTTTTGTAGTGGAGCCAGCAGACTGCAACAAATAGAATGAAATGAGTGCAGTTCTTGCTCTCTCCCATCATTTGCCTGCTGCCTTCTAGCTACAACGCAGGGAGCATTAATTGCAACTGAAAGAGTGTTACTGACAACGTATTCACTGCTGGCTGCCCTGCCCATGGCAGCCAGAGGCAATAGTTTTAAAGAAAGGAGTACTTATCGCACTGACATGATGTGTGAGGAAAAGAGACTAGATGCAGGCACTAGTCTTCCGTTTTACTCAGTCAGTGAAGCCATGTCAGAACCCACATGGATATGCAATATTGACATATTGGAGGCTTATTAAAAATAAAGAGGATCACTGGGACCTGAAATAGAGCTGAGAGGTATTACTAGGCTACCTCATTCCTGTGTGAGGTATGTAGATCCTAGTATGGTGCCTGTTACCAATTTCACACAGAGAAGATTCTATATACCACTGTAGTTGCATCTGGTTCCAATTAAAATGGAACTGAACAGATCACTGTGATGAATTCTGCAAGAAGGAAGTAAATCTCCTTTAAAAAAAATGGAAGTGCATTAAACGCACCACAGATTCACTCTAGGCAAGTCAGATCACTTGTGACTAAGCAACAAGCCTCTTTTCTTTGGAAAATGCCTCAGTAAGTCACACTATAATCAAAAGATAAAACAAAAACCTTAAATTCATCAACCATATGATCTAAGCCAACACCCTCAGGTTAGGTGGTGGCTGGGTTCTTTTGTTCTGCTGTCATCTATGAACTGCCCTGCCATTCCTGCTGGTTCAAAGGTGTGGGGGAGAAGAAAAACACTACACACACTCTTGCCATCTGTAAAACCTGAATAATTTATTCAATAAACCTTAAGAACTCTCTCAAACATCCCACTATATCAGTGTACATTAATGACAACTTCAGAAATCATGCTTTTGGTCCAAAGCATAAATTTAATGCTAAGTGCAACAAGATGGTTTTTCACTACTTCAAAGCAGCATGATTGACAAAACCCTTATAAATAAGTATTATCAGGATTAAGAACTGCATTTAATTTGTATTTAGTTTTGAAAAAACTCTGGATTGCTAGGAAACAATCTCTGACGATTGCCATAATTAAAAACACTGCTGACTGAAGTAACAGAATTCAGCAGTGTATTTTTAAGAGAACTGTGCATCTTGAGGTTCTGTGGAAGTATTAGTATCTTCCACAGAAGAAGTGCATGGTGATATCACAGCACACAAAATTGGTGACTTGGTTTCAGTCTCTGTTTTCCTGGTAACAATACTTACTGTTTTAAAATTTAGCTTTAAAACAGGTATCCACTATTAGTTTTCAGAGATCTCATTGCAGGAGATTAACCTTCTGGGGAGAGGGCCATATTTTCCTCAGGATTCATGCTTTTTTGTTGGTTTATCAAAGTAAGGAGTGTTGTCTTGTAGCAGATCTTTCCTGGGTATGAGCACTGTAACAGAAAAAACCTGTAAGAATATAATCTTATGGAAAATACTATTTAAAATTCTAAAGTTGTTTTTACATTTACAAACAAAAAACCAGGTTACTACAAAAAATCCAGTTAGTAAAATGAGAATCTGAGCTTCTGGTAAGCATACAAGCAGCATCATGGTATCTACCCAAGATAAAATTATATTAAGATTTTTACCTTCTGTTGGTCAGAATATTGCCTTCCCCTTTTTCCTTTTAAAAGCACTGAAAATACTTTAATAGTATTAAGAATCCATAAAAAATGGTACAGTGTTGTAGTAACTTTTTGCAACAGAGATAATGGCAATTTTATCATGCCCAAGTCAGATTAGGTTTATTCCAACAGTTCCAAAAACGAATACTAAGTTTGACTTAGCCCTCTCCCCCAACATCCTGTAACATTCATCTTACACCTGTTTTAAAGGCCAACAGGAAAAGAAAGGACCAAATGAAAACTGCAGCCACTATATCATCACAGAAATGCAGTGTGTTAGGAGTGTATAATTACACAAACATTTTAACCTCTTCCTGACTCTAAGTTCTTGCCATCTAGCTCTTCAGAAATCAGTTTTTCCTTTCTTTATGAAGGGAAGGAGCTGTGTCATCTTGGATTTGCTCTAGCAGCAAAAACTAAAGCACAAACATCTAAAATCATTATGCTGTACTTTGACTAGGTCACACAGCTGTGAAAGGTACAGTAAACCTGTAAAACTGTGTGTGTTTGTGCACATGTGTGTGCAACAAGTAACATCCTGTCTGAAGTGCACTGATATCCTGTATCTTATAAGAAAGAAAACTGATTTCCTTGAAGGTATCTTCCTTTTGCATCTGTGTACTGATACTGATGCATTTTTGTAAGTTTCTAAGAGCTGTAAGTAAAATTGCAATTGCATTTCTGAGATAAAATACTTGTGAGTAAATTTACGGCAACACATCTTGATCTACACACCTAGAATAAGTACATGAACAGAAATACCAAAGAAAACCAGAACTGGATATAAAGTATTGAAAAACAGAAGTTCAAAGAAATAAAGATTGAAAGAAGAATTTTTAACCTGCCTTTTCTAAGCTAAGTTTTGAACATACACTGCCAACACACCAATCAAAATCATCAGAACATACTGCATGTGTGGTATATTACTAAAATGTAAGCTCTACTTGTATCAGCTTAATCTGAAATTAGAGTGAAATAAATAGAACTGAGATATTTGTATACTACTGAGTAACGTAGAAAAATTATCTAATACGACTAACAAGCTCCTAATTGAAATTGTCTTCTCTTTAGTAAGAAAACCTCAGCCTAATTTTTTTTTCTTTTTTTAAAGATTTACCAGTGAATCCCAACATGACTATGAGTCTCAAATTCTTTTTAAAGAATAACATTGCTCTGTGCACTGCTTCTATGACAGCACAGAATAATTTCATTTGATTAGGGAAAATGCTCCCCTTACCAATATTTGTTCTCACTGTCTAAGACAAGTCTTTGGCTTTTTCTTTTCAGTTATTAAATAGTTATTTTAGAGAGGCAGAATTGCCACAAAAAAAAAAAAAACAAAACACCAGGTGTAGCTAAATTGCATATTGTCAGCCTCAAGATTCTGACAGTAACTTACTTAAGGAAACCAGCTGCAGCAATAGTTTCTGAAACATTTTACCTAGTTCCTTTTTTCCCCACTGTTCTTTCATACAACATAGCTACTGATCACTTAAAATTTTTTTTTTTTTGGCAGGTGGGGTGGGGAAGTAGCTCGGGTTGAAGCAAAGACGTAATACTAATTTAAATACAGCCCAAATCTAAGCATTCTACAACGTTTTCTTTTTTCCCAAATAGGCCAATATACTTTCTATTACAGCAAAGTAAACCTTCACCTACAAAGTTTCCAAAACAAACATGTAGCACCTAGGATGAAACACTATGAAAAGCAAACTTTTCAACTGAGGTCACTTATTTTTATTTGCCAACAAACAGCAACTCAAGCGGCCACCTTAGGGATGCACTTCCACTTTTTTTTTTGTTAATAAATCTGTTCCAAGCCTCTCATTTAATACAAGATGATGCCATAAAAGCAGTAAGGGAGCTAACTGTAACTCTATTGGCACTATAAAAGTTACCAAAGGGCATAAAAATTAAGGATCAAAAAGGTCGTTCTGCTAAAACTTCCTTCATCAAAGCTGTACTGGAATTGAATACCCATTCAATGTACTACCTAAGCAGACTCATATAACTACATAAGCATTTCCTACAAAAACCTTCCTGCCAGACTGGCACCTAGGTGCCAAAAAGCAAAGGAAAGTTATCGACTTGGTATTTTCATCATATCCATGCACAAGATGTTCAGAGGGGATGCAGCTGGGACAGCTGACCCCAAATGACCAAAGGGATATTCCAGACCATATGATGTAATGCTCAGCATATAAAGCTGTGGGAAGAAGAAGAAAGGAGAGGACACGCTTGCAGTGACGGTGTTTGCCTTCCCAAGTAACCGTTACACATGATGGAGTCCTGCTTTCCCAGGCATGGCTCTAAACACCTGCCTGCCGATGGGAAGTACTGAATGAATTCCTTACTTTGCTTTGCTTGCACGCATGGCTTTTGCTTTACTTATTAAAATGTTTTTATCTCAACCCATGAGTTTTCTTACTTTTACCCTTGTGATTTGCTCCCCCATCCCACTGCGGGGGGAGTGAGCAGGCGGCTGTGTGGGGCTTAGTTGCCAGCTGGGGTTAAGCAACAACAACACCTAGCCATAGATTCAACCGGAACTTGAAGTCCCACTTCCAACTTTTTTCCTCTTTTTAATCTCAGATAATTTTTCTTTACAAACAAGAAAGGATGGAAACAGTAGGGTGAGATATTCAACAAAATGGAGCAGCAGTGGAAACCACACCCATTTATAGGTACAATTTCACACACTGCACTGACCATGTTATTCAGCATAAACTACTATCAAAATATGGTGACAATTATCTCAACTCCCTAAAAATTCTGAATTTCTTTTTCAGAAATTTTCTCATGGCACACTCTGGGCTACCAGTGATATTAGTAATATAATAAGAGCCACACCAGAATAGCCTAGCTTAGAGTGCTATCTGACTAATCAAAGCTAAATTCTTAGGAAAGATGCAAACACTCCAGAAGGCTGCTCAAAGAATGGCACTTAGGAATAACATTCTGTTACTGATCAATTTACCATGGTATAAAGGTCTGTATATTCCTTCTGTAAGGAGATTTGCTTTTACTCTTTCACTACAGTATCAAGCTAAGCATCAAGTTTGATCTACTGCTTTTTTGTATTTTGAGTAATAACTTGCTCCTGGCCACAAAGATTTTTCATTGCCATGACCTTTAAGAATTATTTATTGTGTAAAATAAAAATGCATTTTTTTGGTATTACCTTTGAATATAAATTCCAACTTCACTGAATGCTCTTTACATTTTAATTATACCAGGACAAGTAAGAGTATCTATTTACTCTACACATTTTTTTCTACTGTTCATTCTTATTCTCTGAACTTCCATCATGATGCTCTGGATTTCTCTTCAAAGCATTGCTGATCTTTTAACTGGTGATTCACTACATTATCAAGATTAAATAATTCTCACTTCAATACATATTCCAAACAGACAGCTCTCAAACCCTGATGGCTCTTTCAAGAATATTGTTTTGTTCTTACTGCAGTTAGATCAATTAGAGTGAGAAGCAAAGCGTAGACCTATCCAAAACAGATAAAGGGGGGGAAAAAAAAAAAAAAAAAAAAGCCAAGAGACTGCATAATGACACCCTTTGCATTCATAAGCAGGTCACATGCACCCTGCGTACAGATGCACTTCAGATTTTCTGCTGCAGGACAAAGTTTTCCTGGCCAGTACTAGACTCTGGAAGACCTCCTTCTTGTACACAAACCTCATTGCCACCATTTCCCTAAGAAGTCTGTAAAATTAGGTGGGGGCAATTCTATCACTTTTTGTTTATGGAGATTTTAAATGAGACAGCATTAAAACTCTCCTACAGTCAAAATGGACAATCACCACTACTCTCCCCTTGTCCGCTGAGTCAAGTAATTTAACTGTAAAAGGGTATCAGATTGGTCAGAGAAGATCTCCCCTTTGTAAATCCTTGCTCACTACTCCCAGTCCCCATTCTGTTCTTCAAACATTTGGAAACGGCTTCCAGGATTGGCTCGACCACCTTCCCAGGGCACAAGGAGAGGCTGACCAGTTTCCCAGATACTCCCTCTTGCCCTTCTTGAAAAAAGGAGTGACATTTGCTTTCTTTCAGTCCTCAGGCAACTCCCCTAATCACCATGACCTTTCAAAGATGATTGAGAGTGGCCTTGCAATGACATCAGTCAGCTCCTTCACCACCCATGGGTGCATCACATCAGGTCCCATGGATTCGTGTACGCCCCATCTGTTCAAAGGTTCCCTAGCCTTTTCCTTCTCTACCAAAATTAAGTCATCCTCGCTCCAGATATTCCCAATAGTCTGAGGCTCGCAACCCCTGAAGGCAAACCTTGGCAGTAAAGCCTGAGGTGAAGAAGGTACCCAGCACCTCAGTCTCTTCTGTGTTCTTTGTTACCAGGTCCCCCTGCCCTATTCAGCTGTGGGCCCATATTTTCCCTCCTCTTCCTTTGCTGCTGGTTCACGTCCAGAAGCTATTCTTACTGTCCTTCACATTCCTTGCCAAGATCAACTCCAGGTGGACCCTGGCTGTCCTAACCCCACCCCTACACACTCACACAGTATTAGAATATAAATTTGTATTTGAACATGAATTCATGTGGCTTTTGCAAGGGAAATTCTGCCTTACAGTCACTGCTGGAGTTCTCTAAACAGCTCTTGGGGGGCTGCCACAAAATGCTTGGATTCCCAAAAGTCCCTCAGCAAATGCTTTTAAGAAAAAACCAGCCTTATTATGACAGAAGATCTTGCATGGATAAGTCACTGGTTAAACTGTAGGAAGTGAACAATATATGAACAGGTCTCCCAATGGAGGGATGTCAAAAGTGGAGTTCTACAGGTATTTTTGTTGGCATCTGTGCTGTTTAACATATTTGTAAATAACCTGGAAAAGAATGGTGTTTAATGATGCCAGGCTGAGTGAGTTCTTTAAAAAAATGGCTTACTGCAAAGAACTGCAGGACAAGCTTAAGACTTGACTGAGTAACCAGTAAAATAACAGACCAAATCACATGTAGAGACATGCAATGCACACAGGTCAAAAAAAAAAAAATTAACTTCACAAAGAAAGTGATAGGTTCAAAACTGACTACGGTCATTCAGATGAGTTTAATGAATACAAGATAATTTTGTAAAAATATATAAATATATGTACGCACAGTAGCCAAAAATTAAATTTAGAATTAGGAATGCCTAGGAAACCAGTTGAGTTCTGATGGAGGGAGCGAGCTCTTAGTCATCTTGAGAGATAGAGCACAATTGAAAAAGGTGCAGAGAATAGCAACAGAATGATCACAGGCATTCACTCACTGTTTCACAGAGAAGCTGTTCCGTGGTGGGGGGGGGGGGGGGGGGGGGGGGGGACAAGGGGGGCGCAATAAGGGACTTAAAAACTCATGAACAGCTTGGTGAAAATGGCTAGTAATTGAAGAGTAGGACCAGATTCAAAACTACAGCAAGTGATTCTTCATAAAAAACAGAGTAAATTCTTTGTCAAAGGTTCCCAGTTGCAAGAAATTTGCACAGGTTGACAGGAACAAGTTCATGAGAGAGAAACCCACTGAGGATAACTAAAACAGAAACCATTCCTGGCTCAGGAAGTGCTACCAGGTGTAAACAGCTGGAAGATGTGAAAGTTCACTTCACTGTTCCTACTCTTCTACTACAATCTGCCCAGGATCACTGTGGAAGACTTGACACTGGTCTAAACATATCTTTGGCCTCGATAATGGCTGTTCTAAAGCTAATGCTTTACCAAATCTAAAACTGCAAATAGTTACAAAGCTTTACAGACACCACTAAACAGAAGTGAAAGGAACAATGTACACAACTGAAGATTTCTCCTGTCCTCCACCACATAGTTGTATGCTGAACCTACTACTTCCTTGTGTTTGACTGTAAGATAAAAGAACTTCTAAACCAGGAACCAAAATTTCAGAATTTGATAGGCTTTGCATCAAGGCCATCATTGCGTCACAATCTTCCAAGGCATAACCTGAAACTTAAATTATCAGAACAAGGTTTTGGAAAAGAACACTCAATCCTCAAAGAAAAAGCTATTCTATGGCAGCATACATACTGCATTTGCTAATTCTCCTCAGGCAGCTTCTACTTATTTGGTAGAGCAAGCACCTACAGATACTGTGGCTACTACAGTTAGACATACACTGACTGACTAGGCAGTACACGCATGCCAACTTGCTACCTAATTGCTGCCACTCCTAATTAGTTAAGGTACCAAGTTATAACTTCTTCCTCTCAATGAGGTTATAAGTTCTTTCTCTCAATAATGGCATTAAATGCAGGCACTGCCTCTTTTCTAGCAGCCTCCGCGTTTCAAAATATTTGCATAGAAACTTTGTACCTTTGAAACCTCCACCCGTCCCTAAGTAGTGACATTAGTCAACAGGCTTAAATTAAGGGTTTGGTCAGAGAAATGACAGATAGGCTTTCGCTCTCTCTATCCCTTTACTTAGTTTTCAAGTTTTATATTTATTTACTGAACTACAACAGTTTTAAACATCTTTTTTTAGCATGCAGTTTTACTCACATATTTTGTCAGAATCTGTGTGAACTGCCTGAATAACAGAAGTTCTGAGAATCACTTCAACATCTGAAGCTATTTTCAGAAGCTAGGAAAAAGAAAACAAACAAACAAACAACACAACAGAGTAATTTAAGTTATATGTAATTATTCCTGAAGGTATTTTCCATACTAGACAGCTATTTAAATAATAAAGCCAGTCCGTTCTATTATTCAGTTAGTTATGCACTACTTATACATAGCTTTTACTTTGGGGATCCTGGAATAACTTACAGGTTGATATGTGAGCTACTTAAGACATACAGCACGAGAGGAAGGAAACTTCTGCTCAGTAACATACAGCAGTATAAAATCTATATACCCAATTAAAACTGCAAGCGAATAAGGTAGAATGCAACTACCAAAACAAGTAACTAGTTTCCAACGATTAAAGACATTGGTGAATGCCTCAATAGCATTTGACTACCCCTAGTGAAAGGGCACCTGGTTCTTTCAACATTCCCGCTCTTGAAATAAGGAGACAAAAATAAGGGTAAAACACAACAAGAATACTGGGGTTTCACAGAAAAGTAGTACAGGAACAAGACACTACCTAAAGATTAGCAGAGGTATTAGTATTTAGCAAAAGGCCTAGAATTCCTTCCCTCATTAAAAGGGTAAGCAGAAGCACCCTTGCTACTTTTGCTGAGCAATTAAGAGAAGCCTAATACTTGTCTGCATGATAGCTGCATCAGAAATAAATGAAATTGCACAAGTGAGACACTTCAGTAGACATGCTTATGCTAGGAAGTAGTGTGTACCAACACAAGTGGATCTTTGCAAGAGTTAGAGCTCAAGACTTGACATCTACATTGAATTTCTCCCTCCTGGCTCTCCTTCCCTTTCAAGGGTTTGCACTAAGCATCCTCATGCTCTCCCTGCTGAATGCCCATTAGCAGCTAGGCTGCATGCTCCTGAAGCATACCTTCCACTTCTGATTCATCTTAAAGGAATTCTGCCATTTGCTCTGAGATTGCTTCACAAAACAAGCCAAATCACAGGAAGTGGAGGTAACCAAGGTAACTTCAGAAGTGCACTCCTGATCTCAACTTAAATTCTGCAGTAGATACAGCTACCAGATCTCACATTCTAATATTGCAGATAGTTACTTCTACCTCCTTAGGTCACTACATAACTAAGTACCTGATGTTGTATTAGAAGACATTGCAGCTTCCTATTCTTGCAAAGTAATGCACATTTGGTTAGTCAGTATTCAATTTTTTTAGCTGCTGTCTAAAGCAGAACACTAACACCCCTGTGTTTACGCAAGCAAGTGCCCAAATTCTCTCAAGTCCTGTGAATCATTTGATTCAGTTCCTTTGCATCCAAGTCTATTCAGTATATATATATATATATACACACACATATGTATATATAATAAATACGACAGCTGCTATGATGTTCTAGGATTCTGTAGTTGTGATGAAAGTCTGGAATTTCTTCCACTGACACATTTAATCAAGATATCAATTAACCCATATTAAAAAGTTACATATGTGTATTTTGCAGGTTGCTATTCCTAACAAATATAGATTTTAAAATTATAGCAAGTATTCTTCCTGTACTTCTGTAACAAAAAGAACATACAATTTAACAGATCAGACACCAGGAACACAAACACAGAAGTATTACTATAGGGGCCTGATAACAAGCAAAAATCCTAGCAAGTCCTAACTAAATGCTCAGAACTATTTATGTTACTGTCTAGTGGCTGGTATGATGCAAAGGTTTAGATTTACTTCTGCAAAGGACAGATGGAAGCACTTTCTTCCAACTAGTGCCCAATGACAACGTAAATACAGTCTGTTAAAAGGCTGAATGACAAGGACTAAATTATTCAATCTGTATGGGTGTTAAGAACTATAAAATATCTAAAATATGGAAGTTTCATTTCAGGCCTCACTAAGTTGTAGAAAAATGACTCAATAAAACATGTTTAGGTAACAACTGAGCAAGTTACGTAGTGAGTTAACAGAATGTTCTACTCTTTTTAATGCACCACGAGGAAAGAAGCAGCAAAAAACCCCAGTAGTATAATTAATACCTCTGTATTACAATAGTCATGATCATTTGGCTGTTTTTTGCCTCCCGCAAAAGATGCTACCTCATTTGTGATCAGGAATCAAAATAACTTCTCATGTCTGCCAGTAACTGAGCAGACTATATAATTTCTCTGTATCTTTCTGTGCTTGTCTATACAACAAAGACCAGGTAAACTTAAGTGACCACAGCTCAGCTAGATGTTACGAGCAAAGCATACAAAATATTTACATGAAAATAGCAACATAAAACACCTTTTCCCATAATTTTATTATAAGCTTCAAAATAAGCATATTGATCTACCGGAAGACACTTTCTCCTTATGTATTTCTGTATGTGCAAAATTCTGTAACATACTATTAATACCAATGGAGGTTATAAATATATTTATAATAAAGATCCATGTAAAAGCCTTTCTGAACTCACCTGGCTCTCAGAGTTTCTCGATAAGTACTTACATTGGTTTAGAGATCCTTTAAGTCAAAAGCTCCTATGTAAGTATTCTTATGCAAAATGGAAAAAACCAATGAAAACAGGAAGCACCTCATTTATCTTCTCTTCAGATGTCTCATCTTGGTTATTTTTGAATTCTTCATTTATCTTTTGTCTTGCAGCTAAATAAAGTAAACAAAAAAAACTAAAGTGTGAACAAAAAATTTTATGTTGTGTCACTGCCTCAAGGCTCAGAATCCTAAGTCCTTTATAGCACCTTCCTGGTGCACTCTGCCTGAAGTATTTTAATGTAATATTTCCATGGAATTCAGGTGATGTCATGTTTTAAGTTGACTGGCATGGAAATAAAATATGATTGCCCATCTAGCATTCTGAGGTTTAAAAATAACTAACATACAGAAGCCACCACTAAAGCAGTATTTATCCCGAGGAGCAACCGTATATAAGAAGAAACAACATGAATCCTTAGTACAGTTAAACATGCTTTGGCTGGACTGAAGAGAGGAAGAGGGGGAAAAAACAAGGCAAAAAAAAAAATAATCCCAGGAAGATCACCAAGGTTCAAAAAAGAGATGTTTTCCTTATGAAATATGGCTTGAGTGCTCAAGTCTAACAACCAGGTTTTTTGTTTCAAATTAAAGGACATCTGGTTATGGACACACAAGTTTTCCCAGTGATTACTTATAAAATGTGGAAGGGAATAATTTAAAGGAAGATTCTATTAAGAATTCTCTTTCTATATATTCAGAGAAGAAAGTTCCACAGAAAGATAGGTAAGCATGCAACACAGAAGAAAAATATCTCACCTTCAAGGGCTCTGGTATCATTTTTAAAAACTTCTTGACGGGTTCTGTGTAATAATTTAAAAAGCTTCAAAACCTGTCAATATAACATCAATAGAATTAGCTTGTTTGCTAGCAGGATTCTTAGTCAAAATGAACATGTTGCAATTAAGAGTGTTCTGGTTGACCTTTCATGTTCTTTCCATTTTGTACAGAATTTGGTATGGAATTAGTATCTAAGATACTTTATCTCAACTCCTGATCGAATAACTTGCAGCCAAAGCAGATGTGAGGAAATCAAATTCCTAGACAGTTCTAGATGTTTCAAATTAATCCAAGATGCTAGAATGTACTAGCACTACATTCCTAAATAATAATTTGACATGACAGGAATATAGTCCTGAAAATAACGTTGACACAAACATATTTATTGTGCCAATATCAAATAAACCCAACAGAATCGGAATAACTCTGAAAGTCAAGTCACCTGAAGGGACTATCAAGGGTGTATCACTGGATAGTCTCAGATTATGAAAAAAGATAGACATATAAATGTCTCAAGTACTCTCACACTTACAAGCCAATGTAAGAGGAGCAAATTTCAAAAGGATCTCAAACTGTGTATTAACTAATTAAAAAATTATTTTTCATGTCTCTGTAAAATATCTGGGTATAACCTTCTACAGGTGATGTGGCAAAACCAAAACAAAGCAAAGTCCTTCCCTAAATATAACTGCCAGACTAGCAAATAAAAGCTTCAGTAAAAGCAAACACTCAAAAAATTAGGATTTACAACATGGAGCTGACACACCTCAGTATGTACGTAAAGCAAATCCCTTGAGAATCACAGCTCACAGTCACATGGTTTTGACTGTTTATTCATATGGACTGTAATGACTTACAGAAATCCTCAAGTCCTTATCAAGCTTTTCTGGTGTTTGTCAGAGATTGACAAGAATCTCTGACAAGCACCAAAAAAAAATGTCTTGATAACAAGATACCTTCTGAAGTTATTTCTAGTACTTCCTAGTGTGTTTTGGCATGTCCTAGAAGGCACAATTCCAGGTACTTCATGATAATCATAAATTGTTTTCTCACAATCAATATTCAAAAAATTTCTTAGAAGGATGCAGAGGAAAAAAGGGGCTGTAACTGAGAAGTGACCATCGTCTTTATCAGCATGCTCTGTATCTGTGAGCTGGAGATGCAAACAAGACTGTCCCCTAAACGTAAAAGGCCAATAAATACATTCAGGCAGGGCCCTGAAAAAAATGTTGCCTCTGCTTGAAATCTGCCAATGACAGAGAGAGAAACAGCAACCTTCTCTGAAAGCTATTACTTCCAACAGATGTCAACACATTTTTAGATTTTTCAGGCTAAGCTGTCACCCTGCACTCAGGTGGTCACTTGGCTACACCTTGAGAAAATTCACCCAGAAGTGTATGCACACAAAAAAGACAGTTTTTAGGAAGAGGAAGAAGACATAAAACAGTAAGAACAGGCAACTTTCCAGTTCAGTACTGCTTCTTTAACATAATACTACCACAGCTTTAGTGCTATTAAGGGACAACTTACAAATACAAACAAATTCAAATCTCGCTTCACCACATGGATTAGATCACATTGTAATTTCTACTGTAACTTATGATTTAGCATCCTGTTGAGTATATGCTACTGCATTACAGATCTTTCTGGAAAGAGGACAAACTAGTACATTCTCGATTGCCTAAGATTCTCACGAATGTTTAAGTAAAAAATTTTTGTCACTTTTACAAGAATTAATACGCGACTTGACAATCAGTTAAATCAATGTGAGAAGAGACATATAAAGGAGAACATGGACTCTAACTCCTTTTCAGCTTCTGTGTCCTTAATAACTAGCAGCCAAACAGAACCATGTTGCCTTTAATCGCAACATTCCCTAGATGGCTGAATCTGTGGAAAGCAAACTAACAGAATTAAAAGCCAGTAAATAAATTTCTTGTTCTGTAGATGTATTTTAAGAGCTTTGACTAAGTTATTTGGACAGGACAACCTGAAATATTCATACCCCATAGTATTTTCGCCATCTTTGCAAATAGTAAAGTTAGTGTAACTAATGATTTTGAATCAAAGACATGTATGGTGAAAGCTGAAGAAGTGTTTTATGGTTATTCTGAACTCTTTGATCCAACAATTTTCAGGCATCTTCCTCTGCTATTTGGCTATTTCTGCAAAACCCTCCTGGAAAGGTCTTCGCCACGCCAACCACAGAGTAGTTATATTAGGTGACATTGAAGCAAGATGTATCAATGCACAGACTCCTCTGAGCTCTGCACGTACCTAATGAAACACAGAGCTCCCGTTATACCTCAGTGCATTAGTACCCCTAATACTAGGCTTCAGAACATTTCTGAAACAGGGGCTCAATTCCCCCTGGAAGTACTCTATACTGCAAAGATAAAAGGTTTAAATAATTCTTCTGCCTTCACTCTTCTTCATTTTCCAATCACAATTCTCTCTCTTGATGTATTTTAACCTCTACTTGACTGCCATCTCTCAACTTGCTTCCTTTTTCCACAACAGCCCTTGCATACAAAGCCCTGCTTTCCATTACCTAGTTCTGTGTCCTTTTTGCCCGGACAGCCTGTGGATGCTATAAACGCTAGCAACCGCTAGGAAAAAAAGCTCCTACCCTCCAGTTACACACAAAGAAAAAACTCCCCTAAGTATGCAACTGGTGTCTAGTTACTATTTCCAGCCCAAGGTCGCAAACCAGAAGGGGAACACAGCGCGCTTCTCCGGTGCTTCACGCACTACCACCAACTCCAGGCACGCTGGGCACCCAGCAGCGCCAGGGGGGACAAAACCCCACTGCGGCCGGCGCACGGCAGCAACAGCCCGCCAGCGGCAACCTTCCCCACGACGCCGGTGGCACCCCGGAGGCCGAGTGACTCCCGGCCTCACGCAGGGCGCAGGCCAAACGGGCAACGACGGGGTCGGCACCGCGGGCCGCTGTAAGGCGGTGGGGGCCTTGGGGGGGGGGGGGGGCGCAGCCTCCACCGCCGCCTCACAGGAGGCCGACGCCGCGCGGGCCGTCCCCGTCCCTTCCCCACGGGCTGCAATCCACTCGAGGCGGTCCCCGAGTACCGGGGAGGCGCCAGCCCCACTACCCCCGGCGGCGCATGCGCATCACCCTCACCTGCCCGCGGCTCGCCATGGCGACCGCCGTCCTTTTCCGGTCGGGAGCGGCGGGGAAGCGGCGGAGGCGGAAGCGGAAGTGACGATACGACACGTTCCGCGCCCTCCTCCCCGCCACGGTGCTGCCGGGTGCCCCCGCCAATGCTGCCCCGCCGAGCACGGCTCGCCGTCGCCCTAGTTCCGGGCAGCCTTTGCCCACGCCGCCAGCCCGGCTGTTTCCCAGAAGTGCTCCATTGCATTTAAACTCTTAATTCCCTTTTTTTTTTTTTTAAAAAAAAAAAAAATGCTGATACCGAGATAATCAAGGGTTATTCATCAGAAGTGATTGGACTGTTTCATATTTTGTTTGGACATCCTCTCTCTTGGAGAGAATATTCTGACCGGGACTGAAGAACCACTACAAAATGCAAACAGTTGCCCTATCGGTATGGCCACTGAGGTTGGCAGGCCTGAATCCAGGCTAACTTTGGAAAAAAAAACCAGATGTGGTTCTTCAGGTGACCACAAGAGGAATTACAGGTTTTGACAGCGGAACTGCCTTTGATGGTAGAGGTCAGGGCCCCGAGCACACTCATGCACCTTCGTGGCCTGACCAGCCCACGGCCCAGGGTCCCGCGTGGGCACCCCGGGGCCTGCAACCCCGCAGCGGGGCCGGTCTCCAGCCCTGCCACGGCCTGAAGGGTGACCCGGCCTGCAGGTGTTCGGAGGTCGCAACCATGGGCTTGTGGGACTCTGTAATACACGAGGACATAGAGGCTTCATCTTCTAATTTTCTCTACTTTATTACAGATTACCACAAAACAATCACCGCTAGCAAGTGCACTGTCACAAAAATCACCACTAGCAGGTGTACCTATGATTATAATAAAACAACTATGTACCCATCTCAAGCTATTACAAATTCAAATCGTAGAATCATTTTAGGTTGGAAAAGACCTTTAAGATCATTGAGTCCAACTGTCCAGTCCAACTGATGACTATTGGCAAGCAATAACACCAGCAATCCACTGTGCAGCAACAATCAACATTACAGCAACAACCAAGTAGGTACTTACTATCGCAGGTTACTCCAAACTTTCCGTTAGTGAAGCAACTTATCAACAATAGAACAGCAGATACATTATGACAGATTACTTGTATGGATGTATAATACCAGTATCAAGTGAATTAGATTTCAGAAGGGGCCAGACCATCCCGGAGTGGAGGACACACTGATCCCAGAGGGGGACCCGACCATCCCAGAGGTGGGAGGACGGACCGAGCCCACCCCAGCAGTGGTCCCAGCGGGGGGCCGTGAAGTAACAGAGTCTCACTTCAAAGATGATCTGCAGCACAGAGCCTGGAGTCCCCAGTGGGAGTCCAAGATCTCGTAGAAAGTTTCTGCAGAGAATTCAGCCTGTTTAGGAAAGGAAAAGTACGTGCCTCAAGGGATGTTCTCAGAGAGAGAGGCTCCATTTTGGAAAAAAAACTAAGTCATTTTTATATCGTAGAGACATAAGAGGGCATAGGACACCACCACTGTGAGCAGCCAGTGGGTGCCGTTAATTTCTGTATTCCACCTGGACCAGGTGGATGATGATGTTTGCTGTTCTTTCAGATCAATTTTTATTTTGCCAGACCGTTTTCCTGCTCTTGCAGTTAGAACAGCCAATGGCAGTCAAGCACTCTTACTTTCTCCGGGTGTTTTGCCCTTTCTCAGACTATTTTTCACCTTTTCAGATGAAAAGTTGCTGTTACAGTTCCTTGTTTCTGCACTTACCGATGGTATCTCAGGACGTCTCCAGTTTCTAGGTACCTAGCTGTACTTAAAAGAGGCCAGCTGCACTCTTCAAGGATGCTTCTGGTTCCCAGGCTCACAGCTCCCTGGCTGGCAGGCATTTTCTCTGCCGGTGTTTTTTCAACAGAGATTTTCTTCTGTTCAGTCACCTTCCCTTTCTAGCCAAGTCATCTTTTTGGCTGCCCACAGTCCTGCCTTGCCTTGCCCATAGCCTGACTGACCAGCCCAGCCTCGGCCTGGCCGTCCCAAGGGTCTGTCTGGTACTTTAAAAGTCAATTACCATTCTCTAGAAAACCAAACAAACAAGCTTATACTTCAGTAACACATCATGCAGCATTAGCTAAAGGCAGCATAAGGATTTTAAATGTAATCAGCTTTACTGCTTCACTAGACCTGTAGCTTCAATATATAGTCTATGTCACTGTTTAATTGCAATCACAGTCAAAGCTAATTGAAGTGTGGAAACACTAAACTATTACTAAATATTTTTACTATTTCAAATCTCCTAAATGCACTTATTTTGGACTACGTACCTCATAAAGAAACTTGATTTGTTAGCAGGAGAAAGTATCCTTATTCGTAGATCCATTTGCAGGAATAGTTATTGCTGCTGTGAGTGAATGAATTAAATCCTTTGAAAAGGCCTTGTTATATTCAAGATAATATAAAATTTGCCATTTACATGGTGAGACAAAAATATATGTTGAAATAAACATCTGAAAAAAAATGCTTTTGCCTTTTCAGAGAAACTTCTTAAATTGTCTATTTATGTCTTTTCTTAACATAGAAGTATGCTTTCTAGACTGACTGCACGGTAGCCCATGGAACTACTTAAAGTACCTTAACATGTACAAATGCATTCTGAACAAGTATTTATATGTTAAACTGTTCCTGAGTCTTCTAGCCAGTAATATCAACTCTTCTTTCACAAAATATGTTTAATTCCTGAAGAAATAGGGGAATAAAATTATTCATATCTTTGCTTAATAACCACGGTTAGACAACAACAGAAAGCATAGCAATTTGCCCCTGAAGCACCAATTCCATCCTTGTTTTAGCCATCATACTCAAATACTATCCGTAGGACATATACATGTCAAAATACATTAATACAGCACCAGCAAATGAGGAACAGAGTATCATCTCAGTGTTTACTGTGCTTTGTCAGAGCTTTGTTTAGGGTATCTCAAGCTGCATAAATTCAGAATTACTACCAGACGTGTATAACAAATCTGCTGTTTTTCTAACAAGTTCAGGTAATCGAACGTGGAACCATTTTAGGTTTAAACCACTCAGCAGTATTTATTCCCTGCCTCCCTCCAGAATTACCTTTCCTGTGAGATTTTTGTCAAGAGGCAAATATATATAAATGTCTATATTAAAGTCTTCTTAGAGAAAGCTTGAGGGAAATCAGATTCAATCTATTTTACCTGTGAAGTTTAGAAAACGAAGCTTTGTTGTTACTCTTTTAATTTTGGCGGTTTTTTTTCTGCTTTTTCATTTCTCCTATTTCATGACTGGTGTTACATACGTAAAAAAAAAAAATTATGATTAGATGTCGTAGCTGTGTAATACTGTATTGCCGTCAGTGAATTACTGCCTGTTCACATTGATAGATCTGTCTTACAGCTGGGAAAGGGCTGCCACATTAAACTGCCTGTTATTTCCCCTCTGCGAGAGCCATCCCAATGCTAGCAGCACCCAACATCTCAGACTAAACCCTGTGTATGTTACGCCCTTGCCCTCCAAGCTTTGGGGCCAGAGCTGATGTTTGTAAAAGCCCGCTACCTGGCTCAGCCCAAGCCCTATCTTAATGGAGCCCCTCAGCCCTGAAAGGCGTTCAGGCACTGGTGTGCTCTGTTCGCCATGTGCTCGGTGCCGGGGGCCACACAGCTTTCGTCTCAGACACCTCTGCCAAGGCAGCAGGGCCTCCAGGACGTGCCTGACAGCAGTTTCTCCTTCTCCTGCAAACTTGTACGGAACAGCTAAGGGCAGCCCTGCCAGAAGCAGTCATTCGGCTGCAGGGCGCAGTCCCAAGAAGTCACACAGAGATCTGGGCTGGATTTGGTGAGGCAATAAAAGAACATTTCTGGCTACCACACGCCCTCCCGGGCCGCCACCCATCTCATCGGCGCTCCCGCCCCTTCACAGCGCTGATGCCTCCGCGGAGCAGCCGACAGCCTCTCCCCAACTCGGATCCCTCCGCGCCTCCCCGAGCCCCATCACTCCTGCTCAGCGAGGGCGGGCCAGCCGAGTGGGCGGGGACAAGTGAAAAAGACAGGCGAAACTACCAATGGCGAGGCGGGCGCGGGCGGCCGTGATCGGTCGACGCACTGAGGGCCCCGGGAGGAAGCGCGGGGCGACGGCCGCCATGGCGGACGAGGTCAGCAAGGCGCAGGCCGCCCGCCCCGGCGGCGACACCATCTTTGGAAAGATCATCCGCAAGGAGATCCCCGCCAATATCATCTATGAGGACGAGCAGGTGCGGGCGGTGCGCGGCCGCGCCCCGCTCGCAGCCGCCCGGGTCGGGGGGTGCCGTTGAGGCGCTCGGGAGCGCGGCGAGGCGGACGGGACGGGACGGAACGGATGGGGCCTCTTCTCCGCACCTTCCTGCAGCGTCCCTAAAGCACCGGGCTCCTTCGGGCACCGGCGGGTGGCTGGGCGGATGCAGGGCTGCAGGTGCTGCGCGGCCGGCCCCTGCCCCGGCCCCGCTGTGTCACCGGCCTGTGTGTGGCGGAGGGCCTCTGGCGCTCCCCGTGTCGCAGCCTGACGGCATTGCAGGCCGTGCTGCAGGCTTAACTGCCCAGGGACGTGTAGGGGGTTAGTCGTGAAACCTAAGATTAACCGCCCGCAGGCAATCTCCTTGTGGATTCAGGGCGTGCGTACCCAAACAGTGCACCATGCTAGCTGCTTTTGCACCGCAGACATGCGGGTCTCGATGTGCCTCTCGATAGCGTTATCGAGATTATACAGCTGTGCCTGCCAGGCTTTGGTTATGAACCTCTGAGAGGGATAATTAAACGGAAGAATTACAGAGAATTACGGCTTTTTCTGCTCTTCGCAACAGTCTGAAACTGGTCAGCCTGCAGGCTGCAAAAATCGGTTTCTGTGGTGAGGTGGGACTGGTAGCATTGAGTGATGCTGGTGCACCACAGCGTGCTAGGAGCTAAGTGAAATGGTTTATGAAGAAAATGCAGCTCTTATCTCCAAGATGTAAACTAAACTAGTATCCAGTATAAGCCCCGCCCCCCCCTTTTTAATTGGAGTACTGAACATCAACAGGGGCTTTTGCTTTTGAAATAAGGGATTATCTGCAGTGTAGAATACAGACTCACTAAAGATGCTGTTTGTCTGATTTGTATGCTTAAAAATTATGCATAGCTTGGAACAGTGTTTTCTTAATAGATACAGAAGTGTTGCGGCTGCCAGCTACTCTCAAGAATATTGGAAATTTTCACTGCTTTCTGAAAATCATGCTTACATTACTGCTCTGTGTTTATGTGAGGGTGTGCATCCTGTCTTGACCCGGGTCAAAGCTGCATGAGGCTCTTCGTCAGCTGTCATGGCTACAGCAGTGTAACCTGAGCACTGTGCTTGATTGAGAATCAGGCCATTGACTTTGATGAGTGACTTGAGCGGGGTTTATAACCTACTCTGACTGCCATTAGTGCACAGTATTTTCTGGAAGAGCAATTACCTGCAGTATCTCAGTTGATTTTTACTTTACACTGTGCAGAAATGTAGAACTGCCTTTAGAGTTTAGTTGACCATAGTGGATGATCTTTAATTCATTTTGTTGACTCTGTGAAGGTCTTTTTAGAGGTGGCTGCAAATGTTACAGGGAGAAATGTAAGGAAGTCTTTTAATCATTAATTGACATGCGGAGAAAAGGAGATATTAAAAAGTACAAAGTCTCTGTGGAATTAAGCCTTATCACTGTTGTTTTAGTTGAATCTAAACTTGCTGAAGTGAAGGTTGGTTTACCATGCACTTTCTGTGATTGTGCTCTTGTTCGATACTATTTCAGGTCTCTGTCCCGTAGAATATTATTTGCTACCGGTCTTCTGCTCATTAAAATCTTTGAGTTTGGCCATTTGCATTCTGCCTCTAGGTGGACCACAAAGAATAGAAAATTTTCTTACAAAGAGATCGAGTCAAAGTAAGATTTATTTAATTAGGAGCAAATTAGTTTTATTAATCCATTCTTTGCTTATCACCCTTCTCTGTTTGGGAAAAACAAGCAGTTCATCAGAGATTTAAAACTGGGCATTAAGTTCTTAAGGATAGCTTAAAATAGGACAGATTGGAGGTATGTAAGATGCGACATTGTTACGTAAGTAAAGTTCGGGCTTTTCACCACCCTTGCTCTTGGCAAAGGCCGCAGTTCCTCTCAGTAGAATTAAAAAGCAGTATAGTCGCAACGAAAATTCATTTTGTTGATTCACAAATAACTGAAAGCATCTAGGAAGTAGATATTTTGAAGAATGTAAGATACGTGTTTATAAGTATGCACTCTTTGTGGCATAACTCTACCAGTAACCACCAGACATTTTGCTGCTAAATGTGGTGGCTACATCAGAGATGCCCTTTGGTTAGCAATGGCAGAGTGCATGCTCAGTGTGCGCATCTGCAGACTGTAGTGGTTGCAGTAGCAAGTCCTGGTCCTGTGGTTGGCCATTTGCACAGAGAGGCATAGCTTTCTTTTCTCTTTCTTTGCTTTCTTTTATATTTCTCTTACCTATTAGAAGTTCCTAATTTGAGATTTATTTGATGCAGTTAAGTGCTGCATGCAGTTTCTGATTGATAGTAATTTTGGTACTTGCATAAAATTAGTTGCGAGTCAACTGCTTATTGTTTATATTTCAAAAGGGATGCCTTTCCCTCAATTTGAGAATATCTGAAGTAGAGGAGCCTTAATACATTATTTTGAAATAATCTTTTTCTGAAATACTCGTTGCTATTGAGAACAGAAATGTAATCCAGCCTCAATCAAGTCACTTTAGGTTCTTCGAAATTGCCTTGCTATCTTTGACCAAGGCAGTATTCACACATAACTGGAAGATGATTGGTGACTGTTTGCCATTTGTTTTATTAACAGGGTATTAATAAAAAAGTGAAATAAGCATAAATGTACTTTTTATAGGCATGCATGTCATCAGCTCTGTTAGTTGGTATGCATATGTGGAAATAATAAATCATGAACCTAATTGCATATTAACTTGCTGAGAAGACTACAGCTTTTAAATAATACTTAAAACTGAATAATGTTTATTTTTTTCATACCAGAAGGTCTTCCTAAGCAGGCGTTTTGTGTTTAGAAATTAGAGGACTTTGAATAATACATCACTCAACAAAAATCAACATCTCTGCTTATGTTTGTGGTATCTAATAATCTGCTTGAGTATGTATTTAGTGGGGCATATTGATTTACTTAAACTGTTGCCTTTCTCTGAAGCACATTATGTTTTAATTGTTTGTTGTTCTTCCAGTGCCTTGCGTTCCACGATATTTCACCCCAAGCTCCAACACATTTCTTAGTGATTCCTAAGAAGCCAATTGTCAGGTTATCTGAAGCAGAAGATTCTGATGAATCTGTAAGTACTCTAAGAAGCTTTCTGTACACCAAATTGTACTTCTAATTACTTCCTAATTTACTAGACTCTCCCTCTTTTCCTCTTGACATGTCAAAGAGGCAAAGTAGTTTTCCAATACTATAATCCTTTTCCTCTAGCTTAGAATGGGAATGGAGTTAAGGTTTTCCAGTAAAAGTAGTGATACAAAGCAAAATGTATTTCTGGGTATGTATTTGCAGTGCAAAATGCATTGTTATTTTGGAGTACAGTCTTGATATCTGTTTTCATGGTTTACAGGCAGTAGTACTTATTCTAATATGGGCTTGGGGTTTTGGGTAGGTCAGAGATGAAGAAAGTAAAAGTTAGCTGAGAGGTGCTGAGTATTTCAATTGTAACTATAAACATCAAGTTCAAATATTCTGTAAACTTTTACATGATAAAGTTTCTTTTCCACCAGAATTATATATGTTGCCTGAAGAAGTAACGGGGGCTTTAACCATGAGATAAATTTTAGCTTCTGTGACACTTTCATAGTTTGTTACTGTCTAGCTTGAAAAAAAATCTATAGTTCTTTTTTCCCCCCTTTATTATGCATAGTCAGTCTTTATAACTTTTCTTGGACAGTGTCAGTTGCAGGCGGACAACAATTTGAAGAGCAGTGACTGAATTTCTAAGAATTAGCTTACTGGCTTATTTGAATGGTTCTCTGCACTCATTCCTTCCCTTCCTGCCCTCTCCCCTTTTTGTGTGTTTTCTGTTTGTTTGGTTTTTTCTTTTCTTTTTTTTTTTTCTCCTCCAGCTTCTTGGGCATTTAATGATTGTTGGCAAGAAGTGTGCTGCTAGCCTGGGCCTGACCAATGGATTCCGGATGGTTGTGAATGAAGGGCCTGAGGGTGGGCAGTCTGTCTATCATGTACATCTCCATGTTCTGGGTGGTCGTCAGTTGGGCTGGCCTCCCGGCTGAGATTTTTATACCACGAGAGTTAACTGCATGCATACAAATTACCACCAAATAGATTTTAATATGTTGCCCATTGATCTAGCCACTGTTAATGTATTTTTTTTTAATGTGTGTCTACAAAGGGTAATAAATGCTTTGAACAACATTCACACAATAAAGATTTAGCATGTGGGAATCGTCTTTGTCTGGTGTGCCTTACTGATGGAAACAATTCTGCAAGTTAAAATGGTGTTCTCTGGAGTTTAAGTATGTGGCGTGTTTCAGTCTGCCATTAACAATCTTCTGTAGATAGTGATTTGCCGAGGCATTTGAAACCTGAAGGTACAAGTGCTTAGCAGTTTCATGTCTTTTGGGAAGAAAACTAAGCTTCTTGAATGTGGTATGTAAATACTTTTAAAGCCAGTGTAGGCTACTGCTAAAACTTTTTAAAAAAGTTTTGTATGAAATTTCAAACATGCTGTGCAAGGGCTGTGTTGGTACAGTGCAATGTGTCAGAAACATACAGCTCCTGTTGGAACGCTCTTGTCAGTGGCTGCTTTATGAGGCCCCATCTTTCTGATGGGAAGGGGTAAGACAATAGTGTTAATGGGAGCTGTGATAGTTCCATAGCACACTGGTATTTACTTCTACATTGTGATTTTGATGGAATTGAGGACTTGAAATGAAAATACTGAACTGTGTCTGTAGGGCCTTGTAAGATGCTCAAGGCATTTCGACACGTAAGCAGCATGATGTATGTATACATTTTAGATTCCAGATTTATTGGGCGGACTTTGTCCTTCAGTGAGTAGTAGTTTTTCTGTGTTGCTGCATACAGTTGTTCATGCAACACTCATCGAGTCTCCAAGACAATGAATTTTCTTGAAGTTAGGGTTACAGATGTGTCTGCCAGTGTAAATATAAAGCAACTGTTCTTTCTGTTAAGACTGAGAAGTCCCAGCTAGTCAGTTTTTATGACGGAAGATATTTGGAAGACTTTGGCCACATGTCTTAAGAAAAAACTGGGGTTTTTTTGAGCACCACTTCTCCAGAATACAATTTTAACACCAAAGGTGTTAGAGAAAGATATGTGGGAATGTAGAAGGTGGACAGGTAAAAGCTGTGAGTTGTGATTTCTATTCAGATAAAAACTTGTGTAAGTTTGGTAAAAGCATTTGAATTCATTCAATGTGAAAGTATTCTGTAAGTACTTATGAGGGTTCTGAACCTTCAGAGTTTTTACCCTCAGATGTGACTTCAGTTGGAAAATCAGCTAGTGCTTCTGAAAGCAGCTGGTCTGTAGTCAAGTTAGGAATAAAAAGGTGGTCCTGTAGTGGTAGCCTCACAGCTGTTCTCCTGGGTGTCCTGCACAGAAGTGAAGAAGAAAACCACCCAACTCCCAGAGGTACAGCATTGCTGAGCAGACAGCTGAATGTGTAACACAAGAATGAGGTTTCACTAGTGGATACAGTGGGGCTACTGTAAGGTTTATGGCTGGGAAACCTGCTATTGGAACAAGTTCATGAAAGGCACTTAAGGATATTGAGATCAACCATTGGCACCCAAATGTGGGAAAAGGCATGTGATGTCTGTACTACTTTCACTTTTCTAATTTCTGTTCTATGTGTATGCTTTATACCAACATTGGCATTTGTGAATTAAAACATGGCTGTTGAAGTTAATTGCATCACTGCTGAACCCTGTGTGAAAGTAACCCAGTAAAGCTTTTGTTGCTTTCCTTGGAATCTGACTTGCAGATGCATGTGTTTCAGGAAGGTAAGAATACTTCCAAGTGAGGGCAGAACCATGGAATTGTTTCAAGGGTAGCCACGAGGTGAGCTTGCTAACCAGTTTAGTTTTGCTTCAGCTTCAGATGAGTGTGTTCCATAGTACCTTGAAAACTGAAGACATGCTCAAATGATGAGTAGTACTGAGCTTAAGACACTTGTCAGACAATGGTGAGCACAATGCGGGAAAAATACAATTGAAGGAAAACTTTTTCCTAAGTTGTGGCTGTTAAGAGATCACTGAACCTTCAGGAAATGGGAGAACTGGGTATTAGTTGCCCTCTTCTAGCTCTTAAAAGCACTTGTCAGTTTGTTGCTAAAAGGTAGACTTCAGCCACCCTGCCATCAATTTCCTTCTGCTTGAGTTGCAGTCTGTTACTTCTGTGGCTAGGTAATAGCTCTGGTACAGCTGCTCTGTCCTATAATTTCTAAGGCCAGTTACAAAGTGAGATATGTTAACTGCATCACAGAGAAACTGCAGACTTCATCTTAGATACTGAAAAAACCAGGGAGATGGACGTGGGAAAGTGGGGTTATCCTGTATGGCCCTTCAGCTCTACAATAGTGATGGATTGTCCTGGGTTCAGCTGGGATAGAGTTAATTTTTACAGGAACCTGGGAGGTGGGGGGGCATAGCCGGGGCAGCTGACCTGAACTAGCCAAGGAGCTATTCCATACCATGTGACATCATGCTCAGTATATACATGGGGAGTGGGCCGGGGGGAGGGCTCTCCTGCTCTCTCTTGACTTTCGGTGGGGGAAGTGGCGGAGCGTCGGGTCCCGGGTGGTGAGCAGTTGCACTGTGCATCACTCTTTTCTGTATACTCTTTCATTAGTACCGTCGTTGTTGTTGTAACTTTTTTGCGTTGTCCCAGTAAACTGCCCTTATCCCAACCCTCGAGGTTCCAGTTTTTTTTTTCTTTTCTCTCCTCCGTCTCCCCCCTATCCCACTGGAGGGGGCGGGAGGAGTGAGCGAGCGGCTGCGTGGTCCTTTGTTACCGGCTGGGCTGAAACCACGACAGTCCTTTTTGGTTGAGATAACGACAGATCTGGCCAGAGCGTGTTGAAACAAATTTGTCATACGCATTCCTTATATTAGATAAATAGATGTTAGTCACAATGTTGATTAATTTGTTTACATGGTGGCGTTTTGTAGGTCCTTATATGCTCTATGTATTGCCTGTAGTTACGTTTCTCACCTCTGGGAGAGTGATTGGGATTATCATTTTGCTGTACTGGGCAATGTCGACTTGTGAAATGATTACATCACTGGTCATGAGGTTAAGCTGGTATCTGTATGAGGCAGTGATATCATTCCCATACTTTGGGCACCTTCTATCGGATTTTATTGGTAATTACAGCCAATCCATGGGGGAGTTAGGGGGGGATACTTCCCCCCGTCCGTTCGCCTCCCTTTTCTCCTTCCGACTAATTACAACAGCTTTTGAGAACTTTGAATATCCTTGGGATGCACAGGCCACTGTGCTGTTAGTGCTATGCTTCCTGAATATGTTTCAGGTCTTGTTTAGGGCTACAAAAAGGCTCTTTAAGAGTACCACCCAGAGATCTGCCCCAAAGCTGGATATTCATGGGTGGCACGGCATGTGGGAGGATATGGGCAGGTATCTAGAGAACTTCTCACCCCCAGTGGCTTGGAAGTTCACTCCCGAACAACTACAGAACCCTCATGAAGTGGTAGAATATTTGAAAGAAAAATGCTGTGGCTATTCCAAAGACGTACAACTCGCTGCACTGTGCTGGGCCCTGGCCAGTATCTACCAAACACTGCTTGATATTATGCAGCACCCTCAGGGAGAAAAGGGGGAAAAGATGGAAAACAGGGCAGCAGGCACCGTGGCTACCCCTACCCCGGCAGCAGGCACCGTGGCTACCCCTACCCCGGCAGCAGGCACCGTGGTTACCCCTACCCCGGCAACAGGCAGCGCGGCTACCCCTACCCCGGCAACAGGCAGCGCGGCTACCCCAACCGCAGTGACAGATACTGCAGCTAAACCAGAGAACCAACCTGTGCCAGTATCAGTCGCCCCTGTACAGAAAAAGAAACACACAAAGAAATCAGTTCGCTCAGTGAGAGATGAAGATGAACCAGGGTCATCACGAGAACAGGAGGAAGAGGCAGAACCTGAAATAATCACCCGATCTCTATCCCTGAGTGAGTTGCGTGACATGCGAAAAGATTTTAGCCGCCACCCAGGTGAGCACATTGTTACCTGGCTGCTCCGATGCTGGGATAATGGGGCTAGTAGTGTGGAATTAGAGGGTAAGGAAGCCAAGCAGTTGGGATCTCTGTCTAGGGAAGGGGGCATCGACAAGGCGATTGGGAGAAAAACACAAGTCCTCAGCCTCTGGAGGCGACTTCTGTTAGGTGTAAAGGAAAGATACCCCTTCAAGGATGAAGTTACATGTCACCAAGGCAAGTGGACCACCATGGAGAGAGGTATCCAGTACCTGAGGGAATTAGCCGTGCTGGAGGTGATTTATAATGATCCAGAAAATGCGCAGTCACCCATAGACCCAGATGATGTCCAATGCACACAACCCATGTGGCGGAAGTTTCTACGAAGCGCACCACCAACCTATGCCAACTCATTGGCAGTAATGTCCTGGAAAGAAGGCCATGGGCAAACGGTGGATGAATTGGCTGTCCAACTCCGGCAATACGAAGGAAGTCTCTCTTCCTCCCTACGGGCCTGTGTCTCGGCTGTAGAGGAATTGTCCCGAGAGTTCCAGCAATTCAAAGTGGATATGTCTTCCTCCCCACCTGTACAGGCCCGCATCGCAGCTATTGGGAGTAAGCATTCCTCTGCCCAAGAGAGAGGAGAGAGAAAGTACACACGACGGGCTAACCTGTGGTTTTACCTGCGCGACCATGGAGAGGACATGAGGAAGTGGGATGGAAAACCTACCTCAGTCCTGGATGCACGGGTACGGGAGCTGCGAGAAAAAGCAACCAGGAAAGAGGATTCTTCTTGGAAAACTGCTGCTCCAGTTTCCTGTGAGGAGTCCCCCAGATGCAGTAGGTGGGCTGATCACATTTCTGATCCTCTTGAAGGGACTTCTGATTCACGGGTGCGAAAAGTGAGTAACGAATATTCTAACCAGGATTAGAGGGGCCCTGCCTCCAGCCAGGTGGAGGAGAGGGACAACCGAGTCTACTGGACAGTGTGGATTCGATGGCCTGGCACATCAGACCCACAGGAATATAAGGCTCTAGTAGACACTGGTGCACAATGCACTCTAATGCCATCAAGTTATAAAGGGGCAGAACCCATCTGTATCTCTGGTGTGACAGGGGGATCCCAAGAGCTAACCGTATTGGAAGCTGAAATGAGTCTAACCGGGAATGACTGGCATAAACACCCCATTGCAACTGGCCCAGAGGCCCCGTGCATCCTTGGTATAGATTATCTCAGGAGGGGATATTTCAAGGACCCAAAAGGGTACCGTTGGGCTTTTGGTATAGCTGCATTGGAGACGGAGGAGATTGAACAGCTGTCTACCCTGCCTGGTCTCTCTCAAGACCCTTCGGTTGTGGGGTTGCTGAAGGTTGAAGAACAACAGGTGCCAATTGCTGCCACGACGGTGCACCGGCGGCAATATCGCACCAACCGAGATTCCCTGATCCCCATCCATAAGCTGATTTGCCAATTGGAGAGTCAAGGAGTGATCAGCAAGACTCACTCACCCTTTAATAGTCCCATATGGCCCGTGCGGAAATCTAATGGGGAATGGAGACTAACAGTAGACTATCGTGGGCTGAATGAAGTCACGCCACCGCTGAGCGCTGCTGTGCCAGATATGTTAGAGCTTCAATATGAACTGGAATCAAAGGCAGCTAAGTGGTATGCCACAATTGACATTGCTAATGCATTTTTTTCCATCCCTTTGGCAGCGGAGTGCAGGCCACAGTTTGCCTTTACTTGGAGGGGTGTCCAGTACACCTGGAATCGACTGCCCCAGGGGTGGAAACACAGCCCCACTATTTGCCATGGACTGATCCAGGCTGCACTGGAAAAAGGTGAAGCTCCAGAGCACCTGCAATACATTGATGACATCATCGTATGGGGCAACACGGCAGAAGAAGTTTTTGAGAAAGGGAAGAAAATAATCCAAATCCTTTTGATGGCTGGTTTTGCCATAAAAGAAAGTAAGGTCAAGGGACCTGCACAGGAGATCCAGTTCTTAGGAGTAAAATGGCAAGACGGGCGTCGTCAGATCCCTATGGATGTGATCAACAAAATAGCAGCTATGTCCCCACCAACTAATAAAAAGGAAACACAAGCTTTCTTAGGTGTTGTGGGCTTTTGGAGAATGCATATTCCAAATTACAGTCAAATTGTAAGTCCTCTCTACCAAGTTACCCGGAAGAAGAATGATTTTAAATGGGGGCCTGAGCAACGACAAGCTTTTGAACAAATTAAGCGGGAGATTGTTCATGCAGTAGCTCTTGGGCCAGTCCGGGCAGGACAAGATGTTATAAATGTGCTCTACACTGCAGCTGGGGAGAATGGCCCTACCTGGAGCCTCTGGCAGAAAGCACCTGGGGAGACCCGAGGTCGACCCCTGGGGTTTTGGAGTCGGGGATACAGAGGATCCGAGGCTCGCTATACTCCAACTGAAAAAGAGATATTGGCAGCATATGAAGGAGTTCGAGCCACCTCAGAAGTAGTTGGTACTGAAACACAGCTCCTCTTAGCACCCCTACTGCCAGTGCTGGGCTGGATGTTCAAAGGGAAAGTCTCCTCTACACATCATGCAACTGATGCCACGTGGAGTAAGTGGGCCGCACTGATCACACAACGGGCTCGCATAGGAAACCCCAGTCGCCCAGGAATTGTGGAAGTGATCATGGACTGGCCAGAAGGCAAAAATTTTGGAATGTCGCCAGAGGAGGAGGTGACACGGGCTGAAGAGGCCCCGCTGTATAATAAACTGCCAGAAAATGAGAGGCAATATGCTCTGTTCACTGATGGGTCCTGTCGTATTGTGGGAAAACATCGGAGGTGGAAGGCTGCTGTATGGAGTCCTACACGACTAGTCGCAGAAACTGCTGAAGGAGAAGGTGAATCGAGTCAGTTTGCAGAGGTGAAAGCCATCCAGCTAGCGTTAGACATTGCTGAAAGAGAAAAGTGGCCAGTGCTCTATCTCTATACCGACTCATGGATGGTGGCAAATGCCCTATGGGGGTGGCTACAGCAATGGAAGAAGAGCAATTGGCAGCGCAGAGGTAAACTCATCTGGGCTGCCGCACTGTGGCAAGATATTGCTGTTCGGATAGAGAAGCTAGTGGTAAAAGTACGCCACGTAGATGCTCATGTACCCAAGAGTCGGGCCACTGAAGAACATCAAAACAACCAGCAGGCAGATCAGGCTGCCAAGATTGAAGTGTCTCAGGTGGACCTGGACTGGCAAGGTAGGGGTGAGCTATTTATGGCTCAGTGGGCCCATGATACCTCGGGCCATCAGGGAAGAGATGCAACATATAGATGGGCTCGCGATCGAGGGGTGGACTTAACCATGGACACTATCGCACAGGTTATCCATGAATGTGAAACATGTGCTGCAATTAAGCAAGCCAAGCGACTGAAACCCCTGTCGTATGGAGGGCGATGGCTGAAATATAAACAGTGGGAGGCCTGGCAGATTGACTATATCACACTCCCACGAACCCGCCAAGGCAAGTGCCATGTGCTTACAATGGTGGAAGCAACCACTGGATGGCTGGAAACATATCCTGTGTCCCACGCCACTGCCCAGAACACTATCCTGGGCCTTGAAGAGAAAGTCTTATGGCAACACGGTACCCCAGAAAGAATCGAGTCAGACAACGGGACTCACTTCCGAAACAACCTCATAGACACCTGGGCCAAAGAACATGGCATTGAGTGGGTATATCACATCCCTTATCACGCACCAGCCTCCGGAAAAATCGAACGATACAATGGACTGCTGAAAACTACATTGAGAGCAATGGGGGATGGAACTTTTAAACATTGGGATACACATTTAACAAAAGCCACCTGGTTAGTTAATACTAGAGGATCCACCAATCGGGCGGGCCCCGCCCAACCAAGACTTCCACATACTGTAGAAGGGGATAAAGTTCCTGTAGTGCACATGAGGAGTATGTTAGGAAAGACAGTCTGGGTTAGTCCTCCCTCACGCAGAGACAAACCCATCCAAGGGGTGGTTTTTGCTCAGGGACCTGGGTACACCTGGTGGGTGATGCAGAAGGATGGGGAAGTTCGATGTGTACCTCAGGGAGATTTGATTTTGGGAGAGAATAGCCAGTGAACTAGGCTGTAGGATATTTAACTGCTAAATAACCTGCCAATGTATGTCATTGTATCTATAGTGTCTATATGCCATATCAAGGGTATTACTGTAAGAATTACCCAAATGACTGAAGAATGGACTTTGAAACTGAGCCTAGAACAACAGTGATAGAACTTGAACTGGCGCCCAGCAATTTCCTCAAGATCAACATCTTCGACCTGCAGACCAAGGGTGTGGGTTGCATCAAATGTACCAGCCAGAAGTTCCAGAGACAGCATACAACAACCCAACACCTCACACCATCTCTCTTATCCTGAAGAAGTGTTACAACAGATGGAGCCTCAAAGTCATGGACTAAATAAAATTGATGGACACATTGGAGGGATAACCCATTGACTAAGGGAATACTATTTGTATGTGTGTGTGGTGGGGGGGGGGGTCCATATACATATATATATATATATATATAAAAGACAAGGAAAGTGGTAGTGGTTGATTGGAAAATGTAAGATCTGGGCATGATGTAAATGGTATAGAATAAGGGGTGGATAATGTCCTGGGTTCAGCTGGGATAGAGTTAATTTTTACAGGAACCTGGGAGGTGGGGGGCCATAGCCGGGGCAGCTGACCTGAACTAGCCAAGGAGCTATTCCATACCATGTGACATCATGCCCAGTATATAAATGGGGAGTGGGCCGGGGAGAGGGCGCTCCTGCTCTCGACTTTCGGTGGGGGAAGTGGCGGAGCGTCGGGTCCCGGGTGGTGAGCAGTTGCACTGTGCATCACTCTTTTCTGTATACTCTTTCATTAGTACCGTCGTTGTTGTTGTAACTTTTTTGCGTTGTCCCAGTAAACTGCCCTTATCCCAACCCTCGAGGTTCCAGTTTTTTTTTCTTTTCTCTCCTCCGTCTCCCCCCTATCCCACCGGAGGGGGGCGGGAGGAGTGAGCGAGCGGCTGCGTGGTCCTTTGTTACCGGCTGGGCTGAAACCACGACATGGATCTAAGACACCCTCTGGAAGATGTCTTGGTCTCTTCTGTTTCTCCAAGTAATCAAATTGTAATTCAATGACAAAAGCCTGTAAGCAACCTGAGGACTTCACCTGTATTTAATCTTCATGGGCAGAAGGTGGAAATGATTTACCTGAAGTAGATGGAAGCTGATGTGTGGTCTGAAATTGAATTGCTGTAGTGTGTCTACTTAACTGAGTGATTGAGCTAGGCAATATCTGTTGTTATGTTTCTGTAAACTCCCTGAGGTATCCGGAAGGTCTTTCTGCTTTTCAGAGGTAGGGATGGAGTGGAGAGTGTGTTGGGAAGCAGTAGGGGGCAAATTTGAAGAAGCTAGATATGGCTTAGAAATTAAGGAGGACTGCATTATTCCTGTAAGTTTTAGTGGTCTCTGGTAGAATATTTGTCTCACCTTGCAGATAATACCACTGTTACATTGCTTCAAATCAGAGACAACAAATGGTTATTAAGCAATAATCCACTGAAAAAGAGCTTGGCATGGAAAATTACTGGCAGAGAAAGCTTACGAATCACGTATTTATTTATTTATTTATTCAATTCTTAAGGATTTAAAAAAAGGAATGATCAAGAGGTATGTATACTTCAGTATTTTAGTTTGGATTGAAACTGTTCTTTCAGAGTGAATTTGGCTGTGGTTTAGTTTGTGGTTTTGGAGTGGTCTTAGGCTGTGTGGATTGGATTCTTCTTGAATGAACTGGAAGATGCACATCAGATATACTCTGGCCACAAATAGGCATTTGGTCTGTGTGTCCAAACTAGAGCATGACAAAAGAACAAAACCCAAAATGCTGAAATGTATGTAGTATGGGTGTTAGATTCTCACATTAGCTTTGCAGATTGACTCTTACTAATCTGTACTGCTTGCTAATGTATTTCTAGTAAAGATGGCATCCATGGGGATGGCAATAAAGGTATGAAAAAGGCAGAGCTTACACAGAGAGTACGGTATGAAACTCAGAAGTTCATGAACTAAGAAGGAGAAGGACTCAGGTTTTATGAGGGGTTTACACATAGAGGGTGAGCTTGGTCTGAAAATACTTCATTGTCTGCAGGACAGTTGAACAATGCAGAAAGTAAACTGACCACTTTAAAGGATGTGTCTCCAGCTTACAGAGCGACACAGAATACTTGAGCATTTGAGAGAGTGAAATGTTATGTCAAGTTTATTATTTTTGTCCAGCTTGAAGTAATGGTTACACTAACAATAGCATGGCTATGTTCAAACCCTCTGTGTGTTTAGGTTTTGTTTGTATCTGCTGCATGTTCTTAAGAATTAAACTAGGCAAAAAGGTTGATTCCTTCAGGAATAAATGACAGGGATGTGTTTGCAAGAGCTGTGGAAGACTTTGAAGGGTCCGTGCTAGCTCCAGGTTGCTGTGGAGCTACAGGAGAGTTCCGTTTTCTTTAAATCCAGTAAATGTACTTAGGCTGTTCTGGTTCTAGGACTTAAAATTACACAGAGACCCAAGTAACCCTCTGATGAGTGTCCGAGAGTGCGAGCTAAACTATGCATGTGACATTTATGTCAGTTTTTAGAATGTTGGTCACTGAGTTTGAACTAACACCTCCTAGGTATGAAATTTTGCATTCTTTTAGCTATTGAGCTGTCCAGTCTTCTTGAGCCAAGCTGACCACATATACCCAACACAGTTTTGGAAAATCCCATGACAGTAACTGTTGCACATTTGGACAAGCCATCCTGACTTAGGCTACGGTTGTCTTATTTTCTCCTTTTTCTTTGTTATTTTCTTGTGTGTTGGAAATTATTTCTGTGGACTAGATGGAATTTTTCTCAAGAGCACTGTGTTACTCGTTTATTTGATTATGGTTGTATTTGCTATGGATTTAAATACAGAATTATCTCTTGATTCTGTGTGTTTCTTCTCCAGTTAATGGGTAAAAAGCAGCCATGGCAACAATTTCCTTTAGTTTTTAACAGACAGGGAATTCTGTAATAAACTTGACAGAACGTAAGCTTGTTTTATTGTTATTTCCAGTTAAGATTTTCTGTCCTTTTGACAAACTGTAATAGTGTAGTCTAGCCAATCCATAGCTGAGCATGAAGAAACTGGGTAAAAGTCAAACCCTAGGCTAATACTGTTGGGCAGAGCTGTCCACCAGAGTTGGCCACCAGGTATATGCCCTATACCAGTCATGAAGGAGTTGAAAAGGAGATGCGGGCTTTATTTGACTGTAATGTGTGTACACCTGACACTTGGACTAGTTACAGGGCTGCCAGGTGGAAAAAAACCCCTGTGTCTAAGCCTAAAATGCAGAGTCCTCTGTGTAGAAGTTGAAGGGGCTTGGTGGTTTAAGGAATGGTGACTGCGTCAGTGACTGGGGTAGGAACATAACACTTTGGAGATAGGAAACTTGGGAAATATCTGAGGATCCAGCCCCTTTGAGGGAGAAACGTCAAGAGAGCAAATGTTTTTTTCTCTGAGAAACAAAAGGCTCTTGAGAGAAAAAGCATTTCACCTAGAGGTTGGAGAAGAAGGAGACTACCTCCTCTCAACTCATGGTAAAAGTGAAAAAGAACTGGCTCACATCTACTCAGTAACATCTTTATAGGTGTTGCTAGGTTTCCAACACACAGAACATCCAACAGACAGTCCAGAATGTGTGTTTCTAACACCCTGGAGATTATAACAGAGCGACTGATTTTGCTCTTACAGAGGCAGTGAGTGAGTTTAAAACAAAGATTATACATAATCCTACCAAGTATTGCTTTTAAAAATGCATGGGTAAATAGGTCGCAGATGTTATATGCTGTTTTCACACTTTTCAAAAAGCAAACTCAAAATGCAAGGTTGCTTATTCAGTTAAGTGCCCAGTATTCATATAAACTAAACTGAGATCAAGAGTTAAGACTGATTTTTCAGTGAAGAATACTGTGAATGTTTTGTCTGTTTTGAGCAGAAGTACTTGGACACATAGCCACAGATTGATGAGGGTGGTATAAAAAGCTGGGTGAAAGAAGCGTACCTCTATGTTACTGCCTCAAAAGGAATGCTCTGTATTTCTAGGATTATGTAACATTGATGTAAACACTATATACGAGCAGAGCAGAGAATCTGTTAGAATGAGAAAGTACTTTAGCATGTTTAAAGCCCTTCTTTCCATAAGTAAGTGCCATCAAACAATTGATCACAGCAATTAGTAAAAGCAAAACTGGTGCTAATTATTTCACTTAACGTCTCAAAACACAGCCTTACAGGAGACAATGCCCAGGATGTGAAGGGTAAAGGGACAGTAAGTGAGGCTGGAGCTGCAGTTGCTGACCCCTTTGTCAGGAAGGATTTGTACTGTTGGTTTGGCTGAAGGTCAAGTGCCAATCAGTCTTTTATAACAGATTTCAGCAGCAGAGAAGACTCACAGCTGAGAATAACTATACTCCAAAACAATCAGGTATTTTTATTTTGTTGTAGTGGTAGCTGCGCTTCTGTTGAATTTTGTCAATGTAAAAATTCCGTTACTGTGAAGAAGATAGCGAATTCTCTAAACACTTGATAAAACATCATATTGATAGTGTATGTTGGTTGAAAGATGGAAACTAGATGTGGAAAAGCCCCACCCTACTATCTCTTAGTGGGAAGGAGGGAGAGTGTTCTGCCTTGCTCGTGGCTTATATGTTCATTAAAGCTCTGACAGGCCTTGGAGTTGTATCCTGTTGCAGAACAGGAGCAGTTCTGTCAATTCATTCGTAAAATGTACATCTGTGCTGCAGGTACTTTTTTTTTTTTTTTCTTCTCCCGGAGTAGCCAGTCTCTAAATGCTGTTTTACATAAGCAAGGAGGTATGATCAATGTTTGAGACCACAGCAGCTAGCACTTACTGAAGCAGCTGGTTGGAGCCGTAGCAGTTTAGTGTCTTAAAAGGTCATTTACTCTTGCAGAGTTGAGATAATTCTATTTATCCGTATGCCTCTGTTTTATTGTTACAGAAGATCTAGACTATGGTGGGTGGAATAACAATTCCAGAAGCTTCGTTTCAGGAAGGACATGTCTATGGGGAAAAGGAAAGGGAGAGGTGAGGAAAAAAAGAAACAGAGTAAACAATGTGGTGATTGAATGGGGTGATGCTGCAGTGAGAATCTGTGCATGTTTATGTTGTATTAGGGCAGGAAGGGGGATATTCTCATGAAAGGCCCCTTCTGCTTTCTTATGTGGCACTGGGGACTTCTGTTTTCCCAGTGTTGTTCTCTCTGGGTCCTTCGCTCCCAGCACAGGTGTAGAAATCTGGAGGTGAAGTTGCATAGCTCCAGAGAGTGGTTGCTCATCTCTGATTCAGCTCTGTGCTAGGGGTCTGTCTCTGTCAAATAACCCAGTGCAAGCTCAGGGAAGCTCGGCACCCTGATTTGCATCAGAGCTCACCCACCTGTCTATAACATTTCTGTACTTTTGCACAGAGGGGTGGTTCCAAGAAGCTGTGGTGACAAACCTAACATCACAGTACTTACACAGGTCTTCTTTTCTGTAGTCTGTTGATTGGAACGCGTTCAATGATTAGGTTGCAAATGACACTGCTGCTTATTGATAGTGTTCATTCTTTTTTCTTTACAATAATTTCTGCAAAAGGATTTAACTTGATTTAATTTTTAGTCCAAAACCTTTACCCCATAAATTGCACCTGGATCTCAATTTAGTGAGAACACTTGGTTTTATGCTTGATGGAATTAATCAGCTTGTTGCTGCCTTTTTTGTAGTTAGAAAAACCTCATTTGATTCTTAATATTGTGGCTTTTTTATCGTTTAACAACTCAGCAGTGTCCACAAAATTGCTTCTGCTTTTATTCACAGTAGAGCAAACAACATGCATTTGCTTTTCCAGCTGTGACATAGAAACATTCAAGTTTTGAATCAAAAGATGTGAAATAAGTGGGAGGCATGGTACAGTTCACTTTTCGCTCTGAGGCACCTCTCTGGGTTGCATCTCGGGCTCCCTGGAGACTCCAGTTATCATTAAATCGTAAGCTAGCCTAGGGCCTTCTCTGTTATTTCTGCGCAAACAGAATGGAATTCTAGCTTTGTGGCTAAGCAAGATGCATTGTGACTGTAGTCCAGTGGTTAGGGCACTTATATCCAGTGAAGCTTAGCTTAGAGAATTGTGGAAAACACTGTCACCCTGGTCCCAGAGTAAAGACATATGGGATATGATATGCTGACTACTTTAAATGCAAAAAATAGGATGCGAGGGTAGACATTTTGTAATAATAAGAATTTTCCTTCAGACAGCTTTTCTTAATTGAAAGAAAAAAAAAAAAAAAGAGTTCTGACTGTTTTATAAGTATCCTGATCTTGTTGAGTGGGGTGGGGTGTGTGGTGTCTGTGTGTGTACGTGTGTGTGTAGGGTATGCTGTAAGCAGGCTTACTACACTTGATGTTTTTGAAAAAATGTGGGTAAACACAGAGCTTTCTAGAGATAACTGGGTAAAACAAATGGGTTCCTTGCACATTTAAGCACTTGCAGGGCAAGGGTGGTGTTCTGTCTAGGTTTTTTGGACATGGGTAAGGTACATCTGTGTCATCTTTAGTATTGTTATCTTCAGAGTAGAATGAGAGGCCATGTGTGTTACAGAAACCATCTGCATAATTAGAATAATGAGCTATCTGTTGCAGAGAAATAAAAAATTATGTTTACGAAACTGTTAGAGACCTTTACATCGGTACTTTACGTTTGTAAGAGGTTTTGGTTTAGACTGTATGTATGATTAGTAGAAGCACTTCTTCATCAGCATGTTAAGAAAGTTATATCCTGAGTTCATGCCTTGTATTACTGTGGGAAAAGAGAAAGTGTGTAGCAGAACAACGACCTTCATCTTCAGAAGAATGGACGTCAGCTTCTTGAGTGAGCTTGTAGACGAGATCCCATGGGAGACAGCTGTGGAGAGTAAAGAGGCCCAGGACAGCTTTTTGGTTGTCAAGAATAGCCTCCTTCAGGCATAGGAACTGCATGTTTTGAAGTTCACAGGTTGAGAGGATGTGGCTGGAGGTCCACATGGGTGAATGGGGAGCTCTGACTGAACTCAAGTGCAGAAGGCACTTCTACATAGGTGGAAGTGGGGATGGGCTACATGAAAGAAATAAACATTGCTCAGGTGAAGTAGAAGAGCCAAGCTCAGCTGGAGCTGAAATTTGTGGTGCAACAAGAAGGGCTGTTAGAGCTGCCTAAGCAGCAACAATGGACTAAGGAACATGTAGATCTGCTTAAGAATGGGGTGGTGGGGCCTAGTGACAAAGGAAGTGGAAAAGGCTGAGTTACTCAACAGCTTTTTTTGCTCTTTCTCTACTGGCAAGGTCTGCTGTCAGGTCTCTTAGATCTATGTGCCTAGAGGCCAAGTTTGGGCCATGCTAAAGGAAGACTGAGTTAGGGACTTCTTAAGCAATCTAGACATACACAGAAGTTCATGGGACTGAGTGGGATGCATCCAATGCTGCTGAGGGAACTAGTCAATGTCATTGCAAAACCTCTCTCTGCCTTCAAAAAGGGATGATGACTGGGTAAAGTATGTTATGACTGGAAGAAGGCAAGCATCACAGCTATCCTGAAGAAAGATAAAGTGGATTTGGGGAACTTCAAGCCTGGCAGCCTCATCAAAGACCCCAGGGAGATCATGGAGCCAGTCTTCCTGGAAGCCATTTCCAGGCACATAAGGAGAAGATGATCAGGATCAGCAAGCACAGATTTACTGGGGCAAGTTGTGCCTGACCAACCTGATTGCCTTATACAATGATGTGATTAGCAGTGTGGGTGTGGGGAGCGCAAAACTTTTGACACAGCCTCTTTGTATCCAAAGTGGAGAAACATGCACTGGATTGGCAGATTAGCAGGTGAGTGGAAAACTGTCTGGACCCGTGGGCTAAAAGAGTAGGAGTTCAGATAGTGGCTGGTTAGGCATGGCATTCCTCAGGGGTTTATATTAGGGATGCTAACATTTAATGTCTTCATCAGTCACCTAGAAAATGGGGTGGAGTACACCCTTAGGAAGTTCACAGATGACACCAAATTGGGGAGGGGAATGACTGATAAGCGGGAGGTCAGGGCTGATATTCAGAGGCAATGCAATAGATTGCAGAAGTGGACTGATGGGGACCTTTTGAAGTTCAACAGTCAGGTGCAGAGTCCTACACTTGGAAGGGACCAGCCTCGTGCAACAGGTACACTGGGGGCTTGACTGGCTAGAAAGCTGCCTTACAAATCAGGATCTGGGAATTTTGGTGGACAACAAGTTGAACAAAAAATCAGCAGCGTGCCCTTGCAGTAATGAAGGCCAAGCCCACCCTGGGCAGCATTAGAAGCAGCTTAATTGAATTAATTCCCTCAATTAAGCACTTGTGAGATGGCGTCTGGAGTGCTGTGTGAATTTTTGGGTTCACCAGCACAAGGAAGATGCAGACATACCGGAGAGAGTCTAGTGGTAGGCCACTGAGACGCGGGCTGGAGCCCATGATATACAAAGAAAGTCTGAGAAACTGTTTAGTCTTGAAGAAGCGATGGCTTGGAGGGGGCTTTCTAGTTTCTGTTTTGGGTTCACCAGCACAAGGAAGATGCAGACATACCGGAGAGAGTCTAGTGGTAGGCCGCTGAGACGCAGGCTGGAGCCCATGATATACAAAGAGAGTCTGAGAAACTGTTTAGTCTTGAAGAAGTGATGGCTTGGAGGGGGCTTTCTAGTTTCTGTTTTCAGCTATCTAATGGGTGGTTGTAGTGAAGACAGGTTCCTGGAGGTGCGGAGGGAAAGGGTGAGAAGCAATGGGCTGATGTTGCAGTGGGGGAAATTCTGAACAGATATTAGGAAAAAATTCTTCAGAGTGAGGAAGGTCAAATGTGGAGCACGTTGTTCAGAGAGGCTTTGCCATCTTCATCCTTGGAGATGCTTAAAGCTTGACTAGACAAAGCCTTGAGCAATGTGGATCTGACTTCAAAGTTGGCTCTTCTCTGAGCAGGAAAGTGGACTAGACAGTCTCCAAAGGTCCCTTCCAACTTTGTTCTGTGGTTCCATTAACAGCAACATAAACATCAAAGAAGATTCAAAATAAAGTAGTAGAAACAACAAGAAAACCACAAAGTAAAAAAGCAAAAAGCCAAAACTGCAGAACCGAAATAAAAAGCATAGTGAGAGAAGAGTCAGTTGTATTTGAAATCCTCTAATTTTGAAAGTGTAAATTTGCATTTATAAGGGTTTGTATAGAATGTATGACATATCTTACTCCTTTTGTTTTGAGAGTGGGAGAAATGCCATATTAAGCTGCTCATTGTTAGCCACAATTAATTAGAAATCAGTGGCTGAAAACTATTAATCAGAATGTGGAACACATTTCTTTTGAACACCAAAGGAAAAGAAAGGGAACAAAAGAGAATCAGAGCTGTTATGAACAGACTGAATTTTCTGTCTTGAAAGATGTATGATTGTTTCTTGCTTTACAAGACACAAATGGTAAGAGAAGTGTGGATGTTCCCCGCCCCCTTTCCGTCCCCTGATGGACTACAACTGTTTTGGGATGTCTGTCAGCCACTGTTAATCCCTGTGTGAACTCAGACAATAGTGCAATTTTGAACCTTGTTACCTGGAAATGAGTGCTTGCTCTCATTTTCTCAGCTGATGGACCTTGATATGTGAAACTATGCTGACACTGATAACATTGATGGGCTCAAACCTAAAATGGTGCAACTTCTAGTCCACCTAAAATATTAATTTTATAGAAGATTTTGCGAGTTTCGTGAGCTGGTGCCCATCTCAGATGCTTGCTTGGTTTAAAATGTGTGTGCAAAATGTACGTGTGTTACTTGGCTTAAAAAGTAAAGCAGAATGTTATGTATATGAGTACTTGTTTGCCTTTATACAGTAGTGTCTGGACTTTTGACTGCTGCACAGCAATCCCAGCTGACTGCTGTTTGGATAGCAAGAGGCCAGTTCTGCGCGGTGTGCCAGATTGCTCACATCTAAGAGAACCTCAACATTTCTGCTGCCAAGTCAGGTCAAAATTTCTGGCTGACAAGAGAAGCAGATCTTGAAAGAAAAGCTTTTGGTCAGATTTATGTGTTTGAGTTTTAAGATGTTCTTCCTGGCATTCTTGGGTTTTTTTCAGCCTCTGTTGTTTTATGTAGCTGCATAGATATCAATATTAAGACTTTTCAAATGATAAATTTTTAATTGGAAAAAATGATGAGTAAATGGCTACGTGTGGTTAAACAGGTAGATTCTTAGTTTTGTTTCACAATACTTTTATAATAAAATTCTGTAAAATATGCATGATGAGGTGTCAGTACATAGTTTGACTGTTAAAAGATACAAAGCAGATTAATTTGATGTTGTGTTAATGATACGCTGTCTGGGAGTAGTTACAGTCAAGCAAAAAGCTGTTCTATTAGTATTGGAGTCTGAAACTTCAACCCCCAAACTTCAGGTTGAATCTTGGTTCTCTTGTGTCTTCTTGTGTCTAGAATATTTAGAAAAGCTAGCTCCTGTTTTCCTTATGTTTAGGAAAAAGTGGAAACAAAGGTGTACACGTGATGTAAATATACTTGCCAATATTGTAAATCATGCTGCAAAGATTTACAAAGTTAATTTGGTTAGTTGGTATTGTGATGTAAACAAACATGAAAAATTATTATTTTCTCTGTCACCTGGATTTTTCTGTCTTTTGAACTTCTAATTCAGGAGGCTGTAGTGTTTACCTGGATTAGGGAATTAGAAAAATGACAGTATTTGGTGGGCGCAGGTGTTTAAAACTTTCTTCACTGCCCTGAAGGAACTGACCTGTGACAGTTCCCTAGCTAATCTAGGCACTTGTGGACAGCCATTAAAATTCTTGTCTTTTCTTGCTCCAAACAAAGTAAGTTATTGCTGGCTAGCGCTAGATTTTTCTAACCCATTGTGATCAGTCCGAACTTTCATGCAGTTCCCATTTTGAAAAACACTGGGATAGATTTAAAAACAAAGTAACTTTTAATCAGTCTTTCACAAGGAAATACTTCATTAGTTGTTTATCTTGAGCTGCTAAAACTTATGAAATTAACTGCATCTGATGTGTTTCAAAGGTAATGTGACAAAATGAGGTAAAAAAAAAGTTATAAAAAACTAATACATTGTAAATGGAACAATGTGTAACTGAACAAAATAGAATAAGAAAGACTAGGACAGTCACAAATGTAATAATTGTGTAGTGTAAAGAATAGGAAGAAGGTGAATTTGAAGACAGATAATGGGATGATGGGAAATTGAGACTGAGAGATAGAAGATTAAATAAATATGGCTTACTGAACTTGACTTCCAGTCCAGATGTTAGTGTATCGCAGTAAGTATAATTTTTACGCATATTTTATTGAAGTATTTTTCAAATGCTCTTAATAAATTTTTGCCTTTGAAACTTACACTGGTTTCAGTGGGAACCACATTCAGCCCCTCCCTGAGCACTTCTAAAAATTGCTTATGTCCTGTTTGGCCACACCAGGGCATATTAAAATACAAAATTCTTGTGGTAGTGAAAAACATTGCTACCCAATGAAGGACATCCTGATTCTGCTGTGTGTTCTGTAATTGAAATAATGTGTACTTTGTAAGTGGGTAAAATGAAAAATGCCACACCCAAGTATCCACAGTGAAATGTCCTTGTCTCTTTGTTACAAATCAGCATGCTGTCTTTTCAGTGAAGGAATCGTCCCTTAAAACGGCAGATTAAATTTCTGAGCAAATTTTCCTAACTGTGCTTCCTCGGCCGGGCCACTTGAGGGCAGCGTAAGACTATTGTTAAATTCAGCCTCGGGCGTTTCAACAGTGTCTTGATCAGTGAGTGTCTTGGCCTTTCACTTCATTGTAACAAAATTTGAATGCTAATATCAAAAGTTGTAAAAATAAGTGATTCAGCTTTCTGAATGGCTTCTGCTCTGATGCACAAAATTTCTTGATTGCAGAACGGCATGCATCAGTTCAGCATGGTTGATATGGATAGATAGCCTTTTTCAGAGTTTTAGCTTTTAATTAGCTTCACACCATCTTAAGAGCTGCTGTGTGATAGTTCAGAAAAAATCTTGCTGGTGACCTTGTGCATCATGCATTGATTATCTTTGAGAATTTGTCCATACACTCATGTTTGTATGAACTTGGTGTCTTCTGGAGGGTCCTTTCCAAGAATTCTCAATACAAGTGCTGCCAAAATTATATTTAGTTTCATGTTTTGGATGTGGAATGTGTAAAAGACTTATCTTCACATCTAATAAATTGTCACTGCAGGCACATAAACCATAGGTGGTTACATGGCACTTTCCTATAGAAATCCTGCCATTGCTGTCTCATTATTCAGACAAGTACTCGATTATTGTAGTGTGTCATTACATTTCTATGACTGCATTCAGAACATTCAGAGGGAAAGGGTCATAAAAAAATCTCTGAGTAATAACTAGAAGTAGACTAACAACCACTTAACTGTAGTTTACTTCTTAACTGCAATTACATATCAAAGTAATCTTTCTTTCAGAAATGCTTTGGATTTATGCACAATATTATAAAAAACCTTACTGAATAATAACATCAGTTGCTTACTATTGATCACGTTTTTTCAAATCACTATTTAGATGGAGGGTTGCATTTCAATCAGAAGGAGCGTTAAAGTATAAAATGAGGGACTGAATGCCACATGTTATCAGGGGTATTCTGAATCTCACTGGCTCTTTCAGTTTTTTAATATTTTTTCCCCTGTAAGTGGGCTTCTTATATGATTCACTAGCTCCTTCCATATGTTTTGATTTAAATTGCTGGTGGTGCTATGCATGCCTCAGAATGTTACTGAAGCAGGAACCAATCCTGTGTAATTCATGGGCAAACACTGCAATTAACAGAGGGAAGAAATAATTTGACTTACAATATCTGGTAAGCAGTGATGATTGTATGCAAAGGTCTTGGACTACAAGGATCGAACAAGAAAAAACCAAGCTTTAGAAAGCTGCTGTGTGAAAGCAGTTTTGATTTTGAGAGAGAATGAGGAAGTGAAAACAATTAAATGTTGTAGTCTAAAGCAAGATTAGGAATATGAATCTAGAACAAGATGAAAGTCAGGTTTGACTGGAATTCCTGTTATTTTGCCATATTACTAAAGTTTAGTAACTCTCAAATAAGCAGAGACTATTTTATCTGTTAAGAAGTCCCATTGTCTTGGGGGACTGCGGCTTAGTGTAAACAGGACCATATTCAGGCTCTTTGCTTCTGAAGTTACACTGTAACTAACTTTCTAAGATCTAAAAGATAAAAAAAGTTGTTTGCTGAACTCTGGGGTGTGGGGGCTGGGCCTTAACATCTGCAAATGGAAAAAACGTCTGCCTGAGTACTGTCAGACCCTATGTGACCCAGCGGGGTAGGAGCTTTATTGTCATTATTAGTGATGATCACTTGCTACCTGCCTACTTGCTGCTGGACAGTGAAGTTTTGGAGCTGTCAGCCTGCTCTTCTCAGTAAGTTTCATGTTCGCATTGAGATTTGCAAGTATGGGGCAGCTCACAAGATGAGGTTCTTGAGTTGTATATTGTTCTAAGCAGAGGGGCCTGTTTGTTTGCCAGAGCATCATGAGTATATGTGGTGCTAAATAAATTATTCCAGATTAAGGGAAAAAAAAATGTAGGAGTGCTATCTTTAGGTTAGCTGCAGACCTGTGTTTGAGTAGAAAGCACAGTAAAGAAGCGTGTTTTAATTCTGAACTTGAACGTTGTAGCAGTAAGTAATGAAAACTAATGAAAGATTTGTATTTCAGGCTACACTGCTTCATCATCTGTAAATATCCTTCTCAGTCTATAAGAAAAATATGTTCTGTTTTCTTTGTGCTTTTTCCTAGTTGCTGCAGATGTGTGCATGTCTGTACATTGCTGTTGTTAAAAAAGCAAAACCAACAACATAAGACGTATTCATGGAATCATAAACTGGATGAGACTTTTAACACATTTCTTGCTTTAGGATGCCAATGATTTGAAAAGATAAAAATGAAGTAGAGAAGGATATATTTTCTGAGTCTTAATACCCAAATTGAAATACCTCGGGAATGCTCCTTTCAAGATGTAAATTGTTTTAAAGATCTTAATACTCAATTCAAAATACCTCAGGAATACTTCTTTCAAGATGTGCGTTGTTTTAAGGGTTTTGTTATTAAAAAAAAAACCCCAACCTAAAACGTACTGAAACCTGATAGTTACAGTTTGGCTCTGTAAAGTCAGGAATGACTTCTACTGTGGCTTTCCCTCCCTCACTGTGGGAATCTATTGACTCCTTGCAACTTTTTCAAAGACTTTATCTACAGAGGTCTTCAGGGCTTGCTGTTTGCTTTATACATGTGTACTGCACTTGACAAAACTCCTAACAGTTTGAGAGAAAATGCATTGCTTTTAAATTCACTGGACAAGATCTTCCATTCTCTATAGTGCAGGTGCTTTCAGAATGTCACAAAGTGATAGGTGACAAGCAAGGAAGATTCAGTAAACAGGTGAAACTGAAAGGCATTTAATTTTGAGGTGTAACACCAGCTCAGGAAGAATATTTTCCAGTTAGCTTTTGTAATCCTTGTAAACCATTAAAAGTTGCTGTTGGTGAAGCTCATGTCAGAATGTACTTGTATTTTCTACTTGTACATGGTTGGTGCAGTAGGAACTAAAGGAGAAATCTTAATTACATTTGGGCATCAGAGTAAGATCTTACAATTTTAATTTTACCCAATTTTAGCTGCTTCAAAAATAGCCTGTGTCTCTTTACAAAGTAGTGTAGTTAATAAAATAAGGACAGTTGCAGGGAGTTTTTGGTATTTAATTAAAGCAGCTGATATGGGGAAGAAACAGACCAGCTTTTGTTCTCAGAAGCTCTCTTCATGTTTGGTGTAAAAGCTGTAGAAGTGTTTGTGCAAGTATGTTCTACTATATGATTACTTGCATTAACAACTTAATCCAGATGATAGAAAGGCCAACCAGAGAAGATGCATTACTGGAACTGTTGCTTACCAGTGCACAGGAACTTATTGGAGGGGTCTAGGCTTGTGGTGGCCTGAGCTGCAGTGATTATGCCTTAGTGGAATTCATGATCTCATGGTATATGGGCCAGGTGAAAAGTATAGTCAAGACCCTAAACCTTAGGAAAGTGAACTTTCAGTTGTTTAAGCAACCAGTGGCTGGGACACCCTGAGAAATTGCCCTCAGGGATAAAGGAGCAGAAGAGAGCTGGCACCTATTTAAAGGAAGGTAGGAGAGCAGCATGGCTGAGTAAGGACCTCCTGATCAGACTGAAACATGAGGGAAATGCATAGGCAGTGGAAGCAGGGACACGCATCCTGGGAAGAATACAGGGATACTGCTGGGAGTGTGTAGGATGGGATCAGGAAAGCTAAGGCACAGCTGGAGCTAAATTTGGCAAGGGATGTGAAGAATAACAAGGGCTTCTCCAGGTACATTAGTCGGAAAAGGAAGACAAAAGAAATTGTAAACTCCTCGTGCTAAATGAGACAGGAGGTCTTGTGACAACTGACATGGAGAAGGCTGAGGTATTCAACAATTTCTTTGCCTGAGTTTTCACTGGCAGTTGCTCTTCCCACAGCTCTCAAGTCCCTGCATGTCAAGGCAGGTACTAGGGGAATGAAGTCACACCTATTGTGGGAGAAGGTCAGGCTGAATACCATCTGAGGAAACTGAACATATACAAGTCTGTAGGACCCAATGAGATGCATCCCAGGGTCCTGAGGGAATTGGCAGATATAGTCGCTAATTCAACGGCTTAATGTGCAAATGGAAACAAGTAGTGGGTGGTGTCCCTCAGGGGTCCATACTGCGACCAGTATGGTTCAATATCTTTATTAATAACAGAGACAGCAGGATTGAGTGCACTCTCAGCAAGTTTGCAGATGACACCAAACTGAGTGGTGCAGTTGATATGCTAGAGGGAAGGGATGCCATCCAGAAAGACCTTGATAGGCTGGGGAAGTGGGCCAGTGTGAACCTTGTGAAGTTCAACAAGACCAGGTGCAAGGTCCTGCAGATTGGGTGGTGAATGGATAGAGAGCAGCCCTGCAGAGAAAGACTTGGGCATACATGGGTAGATGAAAAATTAAATATGAGCTAGCAATGTGCACTTGCAGGCCAGAAAGTTAATTGTAACCTGGGCTGCATAAAAAAAAGCGTAGCCAGCAGGTGATTGTCCCCCTCTACTCTGCTGTTGTGTGACCCCACCTGCAGTACTGCATCCAGATCTGGGGTCCCTAGTACAAGAAAGACATGGACCTGTTGGAGTGGGTCCAGAGGAGGGCCACAAAAATGGTCAGAGGGATGGAACACCTCTCCTATGAGGAAAGGCTGAGAGAGTTGGGGTTGTTCAGCCTGGAGAAAAGAAGGCTCTGGCGAGACCTAATTGCAGCCTTTCAATATATCTTTATAAAGGGGGCAACTTACCAGAAAGATGGAGAAAGACTTCCTGAAACTGAAAGAGGGTAGATTTAGATTGGATACAAGGAAGACATTTTTTATGATGAGGGTGCTCAGACACTGGAACAGGTTACCCAAAGAAGTGGATGCCCCATCCCCAGAAGTGTTCAAGGTCAGGTTGGACAGGGCTTTGAGCAACCTGATCTGGTGAAAGATGTCCCTGCCCAATGCAGGAGGGTTGGACTAAATGATCTTTTAAGTTCCTTTCTAACACAACCCATTCTATGATTCTCTGTTACTTGCTGGAAGGAACTCCAGTTTGTACAGTGTTGTGCTTGCTTTTTCTGGTTGGAATATGCAAGCTGGTGACTGGGCTTCAGTAGATAAGTGCATTTTTTTCACAGGTGAAGTTAGATGTTTGCTTGATTTTATCTCACCCACACACCAAAGATCTGCCTTCTATAAGCATTTATGGGAGTGGAGTTTAATCCCTGAATTAATATATGTGAAAAGTAAACATGACAGAATAGAACATGAGTCAGAATTAGCAAAAATGTTAACAGAGTCATATTCCCACCATTTTGCTTAGTACATCTGGGCTGTGATTGCCTTAGCTGGAACAGTATAAACTCTGAGGTTTTCTCAGCTTTGTAATAGCACTAGCAGGAAGTGTATTTTAAGTACTGTCTGTGACTGTGACTAAAGGACATATTTTGTAATAAGCTGTTTTATGAACTGCAAATATAAAATGGTTTTTTTTCTTCTTTAAACTTCTACTTTAGATTGATTAAATGCAAGCTGCAGAACAAAAATCCCCACTGGTTTAGCTTTGACACTTTTGACCACTATAATAGGGAAAATGAGTTCAGCTGCAGCAAAGTTTATTTTTTCACAGAGAAGAGATAACAGGTGAGAGATGGAAAGTGGAAAATGAATTTGGGAACAGTCACTTTTCATTTACCTAGAACCTCTAAATACATTATGAAGACACTAGACTCCTAGGGAAATAGAATGCAGCTTTGAGATGCCTGGCAGTTCAGCAAAGAGGAGAGTTGTGAGAGATGCTGACCTGAAGAAGGATTTCTCAAACTTCTGGCTTCTCTCCCATGAAAAATTCAGTCAGGAGGCCACAGCTCTATTTCACATCTTTCTGGAATGTGTGAGTTTCCACATTATTGCTCATTTCCGTCTGATTTTTTAAAAGCACTGACTTTGTCTCTGCTACAGTGGTTTCAAGTGTTCATATCTGAATATTTAAAGATACTGGACTCCCCTTTCTTCCCTCAGTGATGTAGACCTGAGCCAGACTGCTGCCAAGCAGTGGCTCGCTGTTCTCTTAGGTATGTCTGAATCAAACAGGAGCTTGGACTGTACCAAGCCTCGCTGTCTTATAAGAAATGGCTTTTGGAGTAGCCCAGCTGACTAAAATTATTTTATAGCAGAGGTGGATTTGGTGAGCTCTTATCACTGACTGAGAGGTTCAGGAATCAGTTTTTCACTAGGCAGCTTTTGGATAGTCTTTGCATTCAGTTTGTCTTTTAAAATATAAAATACTTTTTCTTATCCTCACTTGAGGTAATTTTGATACTAAGCTATTAGCTGATTCGTAAATTTTGTATCTGGATACAGCAGAGTGCCTCTGTGGGAAAACAGGATTCATTTCTCCTTCGTATTGTGTTGCCAGCTTTCAGGAGGCTATATTTGTACGAGTGTCAAAAAAAATGTGCACTTGTAAGCTCAAATTGTTTCTTACCTATAAGAATTCTTTGTGAGATATTCAGAACCCAGCTCTGCTAATAAATGAGAATAACCAGCACCCTATTAACATTAGATCCTGGCAGGGGAATGAGCAGAGGACTACTTGAGATCAGAAAGGAGACAGACAATTACCTTAATAAGAGCTTTGTCTTGCTTCCAAGTGGAAGTTAGAGCACTTGCAATAAAGAGGCTGTTAGCAGGGTTAAGAGCGTTTCACATATTACAGCTATTGCTGCTTTTTCCAGAAAACAGTGGATAGCTGTTGTAAATAGGACTCTTACACCTGCATGGAAGCTATGGATTATTTTCTGTTTATTTTTATGCTGCTTTTAATGTGAGTGTTGATGTATCCATATGCACCAAAGTATCAGGTATTACTGTGAAAGCTAGGCATGTGATGTAATACTGGGTGCTTCACTGCTAATTTCTGTTTATGTAATTGGAATTAGTTTGGGGTATTTCAAAGATGCTGACCAGAATGCTGAGCCTACTGAAAGGTTTTGGATAGCGATATGTAAAAAGCATATTACTCTAGGCTTCCCTACACTGCTTTCTGATATACCTGATCATTAGAGTGAATAGTTAATGAAGGCTTCAGTTCTTGACCTGTCTGCCACCACTGGCAATGTAGTGTCAGTGATAAACTTTGCCAGTCTGTTTGATATAGGCGAATTATTTTTGGCCATCTGTTCAGGGATGTAGTTGCTAAAAAAGTACAGAAAGAAAGAGTAAATTCCTCTGGGCTTGAATGTGCTGATCAGAAGGCTCAGGGCAGCATGAAGGAGCCTGTGTCAGATTGTCAGATGTCCTTGTAAGGCAGTTAATGGGCAGACCCCATCTAGCAATATTTGGGGTGAGCCAGACATAGATTTGGGAAGGTATGTAAAAAGCAAGCTCTGCTCTGATCTGACAAGCTGCAGTTAGAGCAGCTTGGGGGTGCTGCTGTGATTTTGACAACAAGGACTGTCTAATTTACAAAAAGTCCTTGTTAGTCCCTGGAGAACAGCAGAGAATCAGAAGGTTGCAAAAATGTTCTCAAGTCACTTTAACATCCTTTCCCAGGGTATTGGTTGCTTTTGGGCAGCTCATTCTGCATCATGCCTAATTGAGGAGCTGCTCTGCTTCTTGCTCAGTTTCTAAGGACGTCCTGTATATGCCTGTGTTACCGCCACTTGTTTTGACAGCAACTTTCTGATAGCAAGTTTCTGTGAATGAAGTCCAGTGGTAGTGAGGAAAGAGACTCTGACTGAGATTCTCCCAGTAAGACTAATGGTAGCTACATTTTCTAATTCGGGAAAGAATTTATCCCCTTATGCTGGCAGAAATGAAGGAATTTCATAATTTAGGGAACTACTCTTTCTCAGTCTGTATGATAGACTATGACTGGTGCTTTCCTACAGACACAAGTGAAAGTGGTAGGCAAGGGTGATGAATAAAACATTGAAGGTAAGGCTTACTGTATGGTTCTGATATGAAAATTTGTTCGTAGTATTTCCTGAAAATTAATTAATACACAGGAAGCATAGCCGATTCCTGATTGCTCATACATAGTGCAGTCATCAAGGTGGAAATAAACAAAATAATTAGACAAGCTTCAGTGTTACGGGAATGAGACTAACATTTGTTTATCAGTATTTCAGCTATACTCCTACCATCCTGCAACTGAAATCCACTGTTAAACAAAAGCTGGTCTCATCCCTCTAACATGGTATTTGTCTGGGGTGTGCTGTGAGCCTCGAATAGTTCCTGGTATAAGGGCTCCATGGACCATGGTGTCTGTACTGAACCCACTGTAATGAACTGCCTTGTTTTTGTGATACAGTGCTGCAAACAATATATATTGGACTTTGCCAAATATTTTTTGGTATTGTTTCCTTCTGTTGGTTAAGCCACTGAAGCACTCCATCTGGCTTGTGATGTAAGAAAGAATTGTGTTTATTGTGCAAAATATATTTGATGCCCCAACTATTGTTTTGTTAGCTCTGAACTATTGTCCCTTTGTGAGGCTGAGTATCGTCATCTTGACACCAGAAATAGAGACGGCGTCCACTGACAGAAGGTAATTTCAGCTCCCATCCTAGCTTTCCTCTAAGGAAAATTTTGCATCCTTTCCAGACAAGTGATAATCTTAAACTGAATTCTGTAATTACTTTGTGCCTTTAAACTGAGTATTTGTAAAATGGGTACAAGTGATTAGGATAGGTAGAATTTATTTGGGTTATATAAGCATCTTGCCAAGGGGCTAAATGTTACCATAACTCACCTATCAGAACTGTCAGATTTTCCTTTCAGTGCATTATTCCTATTATAAATATGAGAGTTTAACTTCATTATATTTTTCATGCCTCTATTTTACTTCTGCAAAGACAGACTTTTTGCTCTCCATTAGAAGACCAAATCCAAAAGTAATTTTTTTTTGGGGCACTGTTGTTATTTTTTGACACCATATAGTGATCCAACACACAGTGACACTTATTTTAAATAATTTGAAAACCTCTTAACCCTAAAATATGCATAAATATAGACTATCATACTAAGATTTGAATGTGTGTCTTATACTTATGCATGAACTCAGTTCTAAGTGTGTGTTTAGAATTTAAAAAAAAATATTCTTTTTTTGTAAACTGTTCCACTTTTTTCCAGTTTAGGAAAATTTGATGTTTCATGAAAAGTTGCATGATATACAATTAAGTAACACAAAATTTAAATAAGAGTCTTTTAAGCAAGAGGATTATGCAGAAGAAAGTAAGAGATGTTAGATAACTGTGTTGTGGGGTGATTCTTCTTAATATTAACCTGGTTTTACTGAAATCAATGAGAATTTAAGGTGCATCTTTAATATCCAGTAGCTTTTTCACACACACAGAAATGAATACTCACTCAGAACACAATCACTTTAGGAATCACTTTTTGTGTTACTCTTTCACTTCTATTCAGTGATCTCCATCTGCTCTGTGATCCTCCAGTCAGATGTAGGGGTGTGACTTATTTTTGAGAAACATCAGTAAGAAATGTGGGGAATTCAGGCAAGGAGTGAAGTTCATTCTTACTCCGACATCGTGTTGCAACAAAGAAAATGACATGGTAAGGCTGGCTTTCTGCAAAAGGAGTGGTAGAATAATAGGTCTTTCTGTGCTTTGTTTTTGTTACTGGAGGCCAAAAAAGCTTTCACTGTAGCCTTACTTAGGATACAATTCATCCCATCGAAGAGAATGAAACGGCAGCTCATTTTAAATGTTCCTGTAGGCAAGTATTCTTTAACAGGGAACTAAACCACTGTCCAGTCAAATCTTCTAAGAAAGTTCAAGAAAGATGTTGGGCATCATCACATGTGTCATGGTTTAACCCCAGCCAGCAACTAAGCACCACACAGCTGCTTGCTCATTCCTCCCCACACCGAGTGGGATAGGGAGGAGAATCGACAAAAAGAAGTAAAACTCGTGTGTTGAGATAGAACAATTTAATAATGAAAGTAAAAAAATATATAAAACAATAACAATAATAATAAGGGAAAGGAATATAACAAACAAACAAAAAAGAAATAAAACCCAAGACAAGTGATGCACAATGCAGTTGCTCACCACCTGCTGACTGATGCCTGAGCAGCAACTGGGGCCTCCTGGCCAGCTCCCCCCAGTTTATATACTGAGCATGACATCCTATGGTATGGAATATCCCTTTGGCTAGTTCGGGTCAGCTGTCCTGGCCATGCTCCCTCCCAGGTTCTTGTGCCCCTGCTCTCTGGCAGAGCACAGCAAACTGAAAAATCCTTAACTTAGGATAAGTGCTACTTAGCAGCAACTAAAACATCAGTGTGTTGTCAACATTATTCTCACACTAAATCCAAAACACACTGTACCAGCTACTAAGAAGAAAATTAACTCTATCCCAGCTGAAACCAGGACAACATGATAGTGAATTAGATGAGATGTGGGAAACTCAATGGGACACACTTCAGAATTCAGTTTGTAGTACTGCAGTTGTTGGAAGCATTCTGTTTGTTTCCTAAGTTTCAATCCTACAATCATACATGTTTCTTCCAGGTATTTTCCAAGACAGCAGTGTTTGTGTTCCATTAACACTCAGTTCTTGTGGATCGGTCCATAGTCCACTAAGCTTGTCAGCATGTAACTTAGTGTCTGGAGTAGCAGTGGTGAATGCATTAGTCTTTTAAGCAAGAGAATCATGCAGAAAAAAGTAAGGGATGTTTGGTTCTGGTTTTTTTATTTGTGTGGTTGTTTTTCGTAAAAAAAAAAAAGGTGTAATGAGCTAGTGTCTAGGCACTGGGATGTCTCTTCTGACTTTGTCTCAGATTTTCTATGTTACTTTGGGAACATCACAGGACCTCTAGAGGTGCAGCTGTGGGATTTGTTGGTCAAAACCAACAGTTCATATGCCCCATGCCAGTCACCTTCTCAGTTGTGCTGATACAGCTGAGTGTACAAGTCCAGAGCAGTTTAAGTCTGTCCATGTCTGGGCTGTCACGTTTCTCACCTGCCCCTGTTTGTGCTTTCTGGTCCGTCTTCTTGTGCCAGTACCCACATTGGTTCCCTTTCATGATGAACTGGGAGGTGACTAGGCTAAAAAATTGTACTACTGCCACCACTAAAATATATATTTTTTTCCTGGGTTTGCTTCCTGCACTGATTTACCACACAGAGCTAGTGCAGAAGCAGAGGTCAGAAGATGGACCAGGAGGAGAGTGCAGGACTATTGCTTCCAGGGTTTAAAATGCCTGAGGCTGCTGTGGCACCATACTGCTACCTTTGCCTCAGGTGTAGACAATAAATAATACATGTCGTATAAATCTATGTAATCTCCTATTTCTGTAAAAACTGGAAATACTGGAGTATGATATGAGCATTAAGACCCACTAAATGCCGTGTTATTGGTAAAGCAAAGTGCAGATGACAAATTGTAGCCTCTTGTTTTTCTTGTTTTCCTTCTGTTCTCTAGCTGTTAGTGAACAGATTTTACTGTTTTGAATACATAATGTTTTCATAATGCCAGATGCACTGTGGATAGTTGGGCTATTCATAAACCACAGATTCCTTACAGACTCTTTTCATTTTGTATAATCATTGTCACTTTGTCTGTCCTTGAATGAGTTATCTTTTGGGTGATGGCAGAAGGAGAGGGGGGAAAAATGACATCAAGTTCCTGGTTCCTTGTTTTTTTTCTCAAGAAAGTGAAAACTTTGATCTGAAAAGAGCCAGGACAGAGGCACTGTTGTCTGATGGGACAGGGCATGTGGCTGGGTAAACTAGAATTAACCTAATACTCTCCTTTTGTTTTCTATGTGATTTTGAGTCATTTGCACCATCCTTTTTGTAGACCACGTTTTGGTTCTTAGCTCTGTGTTAGCAGGGGCTGTGTGTCTTCATACATTTGTACAGTGTGCAGCGGAAGAGGGCGATGGTATCTATCTGTCTGTATACGTTGCCATAATTAATACCCGATTTTTTCCTGGAAGCTCAGTCACTATCTGACTAGATGACTACTGGTAGAGTAGCGCTAGTGTTCAGGTTGGATTGAAGCCTTAATCCCTTGCAAAATATTTTCATGCAAGACCAGTCATAGGGAGTGCATCTGGGTAATTCTCTAGCTTATTTAATTGACTTTTTCAGTTAAACAGCTTTGGTTATCTAACTTTGATTTTTCTCAAGCCCCATCTGCTCTTACTTCCTGTTGTGGTTTCAGCCCAGCTGGTAACAAAGCACCACGCAGCCGCTCACTCACTCCCCCAAGGCCCTGGCCATGGTGGGATGAGGAGAAATATAAAGGCAGGCTCGTGGGTTAAGACAAGGACAGGGAGGGATCACTCACCACTTACGGTCACGGGCAAAAGACAGGCTGAACTTGGGGAAGAAACAAAATCAATTTAATTTACTACAAGTCAAATCAAAACAAGGATATTGGAAAGTAAAACCGAACCTTGGAACACCTTCCCTCCACCCCTCCCTCCTTCCCAGCTCAACTCCATTCCAGGTTCTCTCTACCTCCTCCCCCGCAGCAGCGCAGGGGGACGGGGCATGGGGGTTGGGGTCAGTTCGTCACACGTTGTCTCTGCTGCTCCTCCCTCCTCAGCGGGAGGACTCCTCACTCTTCCCCTGCCCCACTGTGGGGTCCCTCCCACAGGAGACAGTCCTTCACGAACATCTCCAGCGTGAGCCCTTTCTGCGGGCTGCAGTTCCTCACAAACTTCCCTGGTGTGGGTCCTTTCTGCAGGCCAATCTTCAGTCACAAACTGCTCCAGCGCGGGCTTTCCCATGGAGTCACGGCCATCTTTGGGGGCTTTCGTTCCCCTGCTCCCCTCCATGTGCTGGGGGGGGGACAGCCTGCCGTCTCACCAGGGCTGCAGGGGCATCCCCTCCTCCGGCACTCCTCCTCCCCTCCTTCCTCACTGACCTCGGTGTCTGCAGAGGGGTTCCTCTCACATTCCAATCCCACTACTCTCTGCAGGTTCCCCTTCTTAAATCTGTTCTCCCAGAGGCGCTACCGCCGTCGCTGATGGGCTCGGCCTTGGCCAGAGGTGGGTCTGACTTGGAGCTGGGGAAGCTTCGAGCAGCTTCTCACAGGAGACACCCCTGCGGCCCCCTCCCCCGCTACCAAAAAAACCCACACCACACAAACCCATAACACTTCCCTTATTTAAGATGAAAGTTCTTTAATTGATCTTCTTCCTCCTGAGATCTGGAAAAACTGGTGAAGTCTGCTTTCTGTTGAGGACAACTGCAGTGAGGTTTCAGCTGGCTGTGCCTTGTGGCATCGGTGTGCAGGTCCTGATCCAACTAAGTGTGTACTTCCTAAGTTGAGGGTAGCCTTTAGGTGAAATGAACTTAAAATGAAACACATGCCTTACTGGATTGAAATTTTAAATGTCAGAGTGATTTTACCTCAGAAATCCCTAGTCTTAAAAAAAGAAAAAAATTTTATTTTCCGAGGAAAATCTATAGGAACTTCTGAGTAGATCTATAGTGCTAACACTGCAGATTTCTTTGGTTAGCTCAGTCCTTGCAAATGTTTTTTCTAGCATTTTGGCAGTATGTAAGAATGTGTTGCTTAGCCTTTTTTCCTTCTTTCCCTAGGGAGCAATAATGTAATATACTGTACATCTTGAGGTTATGTCCTGCCTGTCAGAATTTGTTCTAGATCACTAGTTTGCTTGATTATTATGGGGTCAAACCACAAATAAGTGAAAAGTGTCTCAGCTGCCAGCTGCAGTAATGAAGTTCAATAGGAAAGAAAGGTGTTAAGTCAAGCTTGATTCTTAATATTTTTATAGCTCATTGGGGCTAATCTCTGAATGAAGACAAACCTTTTTTAATGTGTATTACATAAAAGAATTATTCTAATTTTCATTTGACACGTGGAGCAACTTTAGAATTAGCTCGTGTGCCCTCAGCTGTTTGTAATGATCAGGGTGTCTTTCATAGTTGTCCGTATCAGTCAGCCACAGAGGGAAATACAGAAACCAAAATTTTTGGTTGGAAAGGAGGGAAATGAAGTTAAAATATTTGTTGAAGAGCATTATGCTGGAGACATACTTGTGCTTGCTGTTGTTCCTCACTGAAGGTAAGATTTGCTGGATATGTGTAAGGAAGCCCTAATTCTTCTTTCTGTCTTCTGGACTTCCTTATTTCATGGGACAGAGCGCAGAGGTAATCTGATCTGCACTGATGTTTCCACACCTGTGGAAAAATTTTACTTTCAGAGAAGTGTTTTTTGCATGGACAAGATTAACAAAGCAATGGTTGAAGAAAGTGAGTGATTCTCTGATTTCTGATTGAGAACTAATGTCTGCCCCCTTGAAGTGACATCCTCATGTTGTCTTTAAAATACGTTAATAAAGGCACGAAGAGATAGGTTCTTTTTAGGATTTTGTTTTCAGGACTGATAATGAACACATCTTACATGCGTGTGTAAAGTGAAGGAAATACAGTATTTGTGTTACATGTAGGTGAAACAATACATGTTGCGATGAAGCTAATAATAGTGCTTTCATGTGCACCATAGCTGCATTTGTGGACAAATGGTCACCTGCAAATTTTAATTATAATTTTTCTATTTCTAGTGATATACTATATTGTTACTATTCTTGACATTCAACTATAAAAAATAAGGCTGTAAAAGTCACAGTAATTTGCACAGCTCTGCAAGGTGTCCCTAGTACTGCATAATACCCATTATAATTTAACTAGGAAGATATAAATTCAACCCAATGCTCTGCAGCTTCTTTTGGGACCAGATCAATAGGAGACAGGGAATATATTAGAGGTTTGCCTCTCTCACAGAGGGAAATGGGCAGGGAGAGATCTGCAGTGGATCTGCCTGCTTTCTGTTGAGGCAGTTCTGGCTCACTAATGAATCATGCAATTAGTGACTCCTGTGTGTTGACAGAAATGCAAAATGAAGAAGAATAAGATGCATGTTACCTCTTCTCTCTGCCCTCATGGGATAGGCAAAACTTTTTGTGGGCAGAGACAAAGGGTGTTGATTTTATGGGGGTAGGTGGTCTGGACTTTGTTTCTCTGGACATGTCTGTATGGTGATGCCTCCTTGCAACGTAGGTCGGTGTGCCCTCCTTATCCACACTGCTGATGTGCTGGTGTACATACTACCGGGTCTACAGCCAGCAAGTCACATCGGAGTGCACTTTAAGTAAGAAATGAAGTTTGAGTCTTTTGCGCTGGTCTTAGGCTCCTTATCCAGAAATTTTGGATAGTAAAACAAGTACATGGGATTATTACAGCCCTGTCATTACCAGGTTCTGATGTTAATTGGTATGATGGAACCTTACAAACCTGTTTAAGCTCCTGCTGAATGCTATGACACGCAATAGTTCAATACCGTTAGCTAGCTAATAAGACTTAACTCCTGCAGGTGTTGCAACAAATAAATGTGAATTCTAGATGTTCAGAAAAAAACAATTAATACGGTCTTGCAGAGGACTGAATCTAATCCTGTAGGGAGTCTAGCAGGCATTAAACAGAAAAGAACAGTGACCCAAAAAATTAACTGTTCTGATCTCTGTGTGTTGTGCCTGTTTTTCTGAAAGGATGCCTCACAAGTACGGATTTGTATAGGTACACTCATTATTCTTATTAAAAGAGGTGAATAAAACCAACTTGACCTTAGTGTTCTGAAGCCTCTGACTTAAATATGAACCAGACTGTGTGTACCTTGCTTTATTTTCAGATAAACAATTTGTGATCTCAATGACAGTTTTCTGCTGCTTACTCTATCAGAGTGTCTTCTATCCAAAAATCTTGCCCAACTCTTTTGGAAACTGCATTAACTAACCTTTTCCAAACAAGCCGTCTAGGTATCCTGAATGAATCTAAGAATCCAGTGTGTAAGGTCATCTTTCTTCCATCCACCTTGAGATTTTTCTTTTCTAGTGCTATTTCTTCAGCCAAGAAGACTGTAAAACTTTTCAAGATACATTTATAGTTTCAAGTATTGGAATAGGGTATTATTCAACTGTCTGTGTATTCTGTTCCTGAAAGTGGCCAATGCTTATGAAAAAGTTAAGAAAGGGAGGAGTGTGGTGATACTTCTTCAATATGCTTTTCCAGGAGTCTGAGGCTGAAAGACTTTCTGGTCTAGAAGTAATATGGTTTGGGCTTTTTGACTCTGTTTAAGCATTTTATTTTTTTACCAATGGATTTGTCCAATTTCTTTTTGCATTTTAATACGCCCTTGTTATCCACAACATGTTGCAGCAGTGAATTCCTCAGAGAGGAAGGAGACCATCCAGCTTGTCACAGACTCAAGGATTTGCAGCCATGAATCCCAAACAGAAGACACTACGTCTCCCTAGTCTATGATTAGACTTTTAACATTTCTTTCCAAATGGGATTAGAGTCTCATTCCTTTCCTGGCACTTCCTCCCAACACATTTAAGCAGCAGATTGAATCAATATATTGATTTCCATAAAGCTCATTTTTTAGGCTATGAATTCTCCCCTTATATGACATAAAAGGAACATAAAAGAGACTGGGCAGCAGCCGTCTATGAGCTGGATATTACCATGCCTACATTCCACTTGCAAATCTAGCCTATAAATTTGAATTAAGACATTTTGGCTTACAGAATTTAATGTCTATTCAGAGATACTGTAAATCTTCATAATTACACTTATATTAAGCAAGGCATTTATCTCCCCACCCCTCCTTTCCTCCTATTTTCTAAGTGATGATTTTTTTCTGAACTTATATTATCTCTCTCTCTGTATTGGAGTTGTCAGTTTGTTGTTTACTAGTATTTAAAAAAAATACAATATTACTTCTCTAATTTCTAGTTGAGAACACCACAAAACCCACTATGTCAATGTATAATTTAATCATGAGTCCATATCATGAATACTGTGTGCACTTCAGACAAAAGGGAACAGTTGAACAACAACTTTAAAAAAAGTCAACAATGATGAACAAAGGCACAGACTTGCTTCTGTACAAGAAGAAAGTAAAAAGCTGGTGGGGATAAGAGAGAGGCCAGTAAAATCATGAGTTAGGATAAAAAAGGTGAATATTCCCTATTCTGTATAATACAGAACTCTAAAGGCATCAAATTAAACTACAAACTGTCAGGTTTTGAAAGGCTTGTAAAATTGTTTATTAGAGGTATTTTACCACCTACCTAACAGACTTGTGTCTTTGTATCTTGACTTTGGGACAGGTTAAGAAACAAATAAAAGGCTATAAATCAGCATGGCACCACCTCCGATCACATAGACTTTTGCATTCAAGAATTGCAAGAGACTGAAGCAACAATTAAGTAAGGCTTTGCAAGCATTCAAATGCAGTAGTCAAACTTTCGAAGCAGTTTTAGGAAAGGTCCTGAAGCATATTACATTTGTTTGAGATTAGCTTTTCCTCCCCTAAATGAAAGACATTAAATACTCAGTTGAATGACTCTGTAAAATTCCCAGATCTTCTCGTCCCTGGGGACATTACCACTAGTGTCTAAACTATATCCCAAAGTTTTTTCTTTTGAGTTTGGCCTTCATATGCCTTGTCCATTCATTTCACTGCTTGCAATGAGTCACAGTTTTTCCATTGACTCATTTGCTTTTAGATGTTCCAACTGTGAATTTATAAAGTCGCAACCGGCAGTGGAAAGATAACCATAACTGGTTAGAAAATGTGAAACATGCCTTAGAGGCACAAAATCCTGGGGTCACTGTAATGCATCATCTTTAGGCAGAAGCTAGGCCAGTTTACATGCAGCCACTGCAAGTTTTAACGTGTTCCAGTGCTGCAAACTACTCCTGCAGAAACCAAAAATTGCCAGTGGACCAGGACCTTCTTGCTGCAAATTCTTATCCCTAGAAACTGTTGTCACAGAAAGAAAGGATAGTGGGCATGCAAGCTGCTAAATTGTGCTTCCCTTCTGCAAGGGTGGTGGTCCAGTCCTGTGTTTGCTACTGAGATTGGCTTTAAGTCAGCTGTGGGTGTTGGAGATTTTTTTTGTTGTGTGGGTGGTGTGGAAACAGAAAAAACAGTAGGATAAGCTGCTGTTTTTTCTAATTTAATTTTTTTTTTTTTTTGTCTGTGTGAATGCATTTATTTAGTAGGATCCAACATCTGTAATACAGAAAGTAGATGCTATAATCCTGTGTTCAGTTTTGTTTTGTTTTGTTAAATGTTAGGTCTTTGGAGTGGACCCTGTGTTCTCCTGTGTTTTATAAATCCCCATGTACATTCACAGTGATGTAGAAAATCTTATTCTTAATGGAAGAGGAAAATGTAAAAAAGGGCCATGAGAAGATCTGTGCACCCGGAAGCACTAAATCTGGTGCAAAGATTCCTAAAGATTCCCAAGTGCATTAATATTTCTAATGTCTAGAGTTAACGTTCTTACACAACATGGGTTTCAGCTGATATTTTCCAGTGTTCACATTCCAAAACACACTGTCTTTGAGGTTTTTAAAGACATTTTTTGTTTTCAAGCAAGGATCTAAATACTCAAAAATAATTTTGAAGACAGAAATAAATCAATTTACAGATGGCTATGGATTAGTTTCATTTTCTCTGTTTTATGTGTTTCTTTTTGTGACTGCAAAAAAGATTTTGGCCTGCTACAAAGGGACTTCCTTTTTAATGATCTTAAAATGTATACTAATTGTAAACAAGTAGCTGTATAGTTTAAAACTCTGTAATTAACTAAATCTTTACTGAGCTTAACAGGTGCATGTTTGTCGAGTTCAAGGAAGGCTGCTCTTTCCGTCTTCTTGTCTTCCAAGAAAAGGTGCTTCTACTGGAGAAAATAGTCGCAACATCTGCTGCTGGAGATGGATATAAAGTATGAGAGACCCATGAACTGTGGAGTTTGCTTTACTGTTGGGTTGATTACATCTTCCTGTAGATTAAAAATCCTTTAAAGAGCTTTAGGAAATGCTGTGCAATCTGGTCTTCCAAAGATAGCTTTCTCTCTGTCAGAAAAATAATTCTATTTTGTTTGGGCATGTGGAAGGAGTAAGTTGCCAGCGTGCTTGTGCCTTAGACACATGTGGCTGTCTCTGGCATTGACTGTAAACATCTGGGGACTAGAGTAATTGCAAAATAGTAAAGAACAATAGTATTTCAAGTGTATTGAGAGATCTCTATAAAATAGGCCAGTTGTCTTTTCCGAGGTATGTAGGTATGCCACAAAATTATGTATAGTAGGTAAAAAGATACTCTGTTGGAAGGCTCTACATTTTGACACCACTCTGTAGACATAATGTCTTATGAGGGAAGATATTTTTTTACGCTGTCTTTGATCTCATTGATGCTGTTTTTTTCATAGTCAAAGGTGAAATATTTTCTAATATATTTTCCAGTTGCATTTAGTCTCTAAACACTGTCTCTCCTTTGGTCCACTTATACTGAATTTTTAGGCTTACAATTTCCAAAGCAGAAAATTCTCCCTACTGAAAGAATCCCTTATGTAATGGTGAATACAGTGTTACTAGCATGTAATTATATATGCGTCCAATGGCTTTGATGGCAAAACTTTCATTGACCTTGATAATGGTGAGCTAAGTCCCTTTGTGATAACCTCAATAGTGGAATGTTGTCATGTTGAGTTGGGAGAGCCTTGATTTTGTTCAGAAGTGATGGATTAAATCAAAACCCAGTTGTTGATGGTGAATACCAACTGAGATCATTAAACAAAACATGGAATCAGTTAGTATTGCTATTTTGTATTTGCTCTTCTTGCTTTCAAGTGGCAGTGAGCTACCTACTATTGTCTATGAAGCCCAGGATAAGGCTGCAAGTTGAGAGGTCCCTGTGGATCAGTACACAAATCTCAGCCATTGAAGTGTAAATGTAAAAATAGTTGGTAGTTCTTTTAGTTACAGACAGAAGTTTGTATGCATCCTGTGTTACAGCAGCAACCTTCCTACTGCTTTTATTTATATTTAAAATTTCTCCTGCTTCTGTAGAGCTCAGCAATGTATTTGATCTGCATCAGAACTTCTGTAGATTTTGTGGGTGTTTTCATATGGGGTTTTGGTCAAAACCCACCTGTCTTCTCAAGTTATTAATACATTATAGAGCTGCTTGGATTCTTGTTTGTTAAGGGATTGCTTTGTTTTCTAGGCACTATCAGATATATGAGACTTGGAAATGCTAAGACTACGCGTCTTACAAGTAGATTTCCAGTCTATAGGATTGTTTTAGGGACCTTTCATAAAGGGTTGGTTGCTCAGAGTTTCGCTGCGGGCAATGTGAACTCTTGTACAGTCACTAGTCTTCTTGAAATACTGGGTGGATGATAAGCCAGTGGGTAGTAAGGGGGGGCGATACTTGTGTGCAGCAAAGACACTAGTTGATGGGGCTTCCCAAGCAGAACTTGGAACAGGCAGTGGCTAGAGGTGGCAGAGCCTGCTGCACTGAAACAATGACAGTTTGAACTTCTCAGAAGACAACACTTGGGTTGGTGGACAGCCAGCAAGTTACAGGGAATTGATATATTGGCAAAGTAATTTGAACTTCTGTTGCTGTGTGGTGTAATTAAAGTCTAGCTACTCAAGGTGAGGATTGAAACAAGTAGTGGGAGAGCATGCAGAATCATAGAATCACAGACTAGAATCATTTAGGTTGGAAAAGACTGTTAAGACCATCGAGTCCAACCATTAACCTAACAGCGTGAAGTGCACCACTAAACCATGTCCCTAAATGCCACATCTACAGGTCTTTTAAATACCTCCAGGGATGGTGACTCAACCACTTCCCTGGGCAGTCTGTTCCAATGCTTGACAACCCTTTTGGTGAAGAAATTTTTCCTAATATCCAGTTTAAATCTCCTGTGGTGCAACTTGAGGCCATTTCTTTTCATCCTATCACTCAATACTTAGGAAAAGAGACCGAGACCCACCTCTCTACAACATTCTTTCAGGTAGTTGTACAGAGTGATAAGGTCTCCCCTCAGCCTCCTTTTCTCCGCACTAAACGACCCCATTTCCCTCAGCAGCTCCTCATAAGACTTGTGCTCCAGGCCCTTCACCAGCTTTGTTGCCCTTCTTTGGATACGCTTCAGTACCTCAATGTCTTTCTTGTAGTGAGAGGCCCAAAGCTGAACACAGCACTCAAGGTACGGCCTCAGCAGTGCCGAGCACAGGGGAACAATCACTTCCCTGCTCCTGCCTGCCACACTGATACAGGCCAGGATGCCGTTGGCCTTCTTGGCCACCTGGGCATGCTGCTGGCTCATATTCAGCTGGCTGTCGACCAGCACCCCGAGGTCCTTTTCCACCAGGCAGCTTTCCAGCCACTCTTCCCCAAGCATGTAGTGTTGCATGGGGTTGTTGTGACCCAAGTGCAGGACCTAGTATTTGGTCTTGTTGAACCTCATACAGCTGGCCTCGGCCCATAGATCCAGCCTGTCCAGATCACTCTGTAGAGCCTTCCTACCCTCAAGGAGATCAACACTCCTGCCCAACTTGGTGTCATCTGCAAAATACATTAAGCGCATCATTGATCCATGCTTGGATCTCAGGTTCACCAGAGACAAATGCTTGTGTCCTCCAGACTCTGCTCTGCCCTCGCTACATGGATTTATGAGACACTGTCAGTAAGCTTCTGAACTGCTGCAGTGTATACAGCATGTTGTTTGTTTCAGAGTAAACTTGACAGATTTTTGCTTGCCTTTGAAAAGTAGGCTACAAAAGTGTGTTGTTTTAGGGGCTGATTGGTGAGCAGTGTGATTGGGACAGAGAGGAAAACATCCTAAGCAACTTTCACAGGCTTAGAGAGGAAAATATCCTAAGCAACTTTCACAGGCTTAGAGAGGAAAACATCCCAAGCAACTTTGACAGGCTTAATCAAACCCAGCCACGGTTTCCTTCCCCTTTTCTCGTCCTGGAGAAGCTTCATATCCTGCTGGCCGGATTTGGGGGGGGGGGGGGGGGCGGAACTGTACTGCCACAAAAGTGAAGACTCCAATTGAATTATGACTGTATTGTCCAAAGCAGCCTGTGTTCTTATCCTGAGGGAAAGACCAAAAAGGCAGAGGCTGATTTTGTTCTTTTATCAGTTTTTTTGTATAAGGTGGTATGGTACATACAGGGAGGCAGGCAAGATATTTGAGAATAGTGAATTATTAGAAAGTAAATAACAAGTTCAAGTTTTCTTCATATCTCTTATATTTTGTTTAAATTTCTGTCTCTTATAGGCTGGTAGATAATTACATTGTCTTGAGATTGTTGACACAGATCATTTGTGTATGTGTTGCAATAAACATGAACAGATTCATGGATATTTTGTCTTCTGCATGTGCTGAGATTCTTATTAATTCCACTACTTTAAATCGTTTGTCCTGAAGGTGTTTCCTTAGCCACTAAGAACTGTATAAATAGAGTCATCCTTTTAAGGGAACTAGTGTTCAGTAGCATGCAGCAATGTCAAACAAAGAAGTACAGCTCCTGCTCCTTTTTTTCAGAAATCTTTCTTTGTTTTGGGTTCTAAGTGATTTTGATAGGTCATTAAACAATGCATGACCTTATCTATCTGAGGTCTGCAGATACAGCTCAGAAGGATGATACAGCACATACAGCATGATAAATAGTGTGGAGGAAGCACTCTTTTCTGCTCAGCATTGTGCCATGTATTAGTTTTATTTTTTTCTCTTAGATAATATGAGAAATAGAACCTGAAAGTCATTGTAGAGTCTTCTTACCAATTTGTATTTATTTTTGGTAAAATTTTATAGCAATTGTACACTTCTTCCAGTCAAGGTACTGGATAACTCTGATAACTCTGATGCTATTTTTAATAATCTTAAAATTTACCTCTGCCTTTTTTCCTTAATTGAAACTTTTCATATGATTAATTACTTTTGCTTTATTGCCAGAACAAAATACAGAATCACAGAATCACAGTGTCGTTGAGGTTGGAAGGGACCTCTGGAGGTCATCTGGTCCAACCCCCCTGCTCCTGCCGGGACAACTAGAGCTTGCTGCCCAAGACCATGTCCAGATGGCTTTTAAAGATATCCAAGGATGGAGACTCCACCACCACACTAGGCAACCTGTAAACCAAGCTAAGTCACCCTCACAGTAAAACAGGAACCTCCCATGTTCAGGAGGAACCTCCTGTGTTTCAGTTTGTGCCCATTGCCTCTGGTCCTGTCACTGGCCACCACTGGAAAGAGTCTGGCTCCATCTTCTTAACACCCTCCCTTCAGGTGTGTATATGATATGATGAGATTCCCCCCAGGCCTTCTCTTCTCCAGCCTGAATGGTCCCAGCTCTCTCAGCCTTGCCTCATAGGAGAGATGCTCCAGTACCTTCATCATCTTAGTGACCATTTGCCGGACTTTCTCCAGTTTTTCCATGTCTCCTTGTACTGGGGAGGCCAGAACTGGACACAGTACTCCAAGTGTGTCCTCACCAGTGCTGAATAGAGGGGAAGGATCACCTCCCTCAACTTGCTGGCAACACTCTTCCTCGTGCAGCCCAGGATACCATTAGCCACCTTTGCCAGAAGGGCACAGCGCTGGCCTATGTTCAACTTGGTGTCCACCAGGACCCTAGATAATGTAATGTTACAAATAGTGTTATTTCATTTAGGCTCCTATCAGATATACAGGTGCATGGAAAGAAATAATTCACATATAAATTTTCTCTGGTATCTTAGTCCATGCTGTTTGTAAGCATATGTAGCAGCTACATTGACCGGCTGAGGCAGTGAATGGTTGACATTGTCCTTGAAATCACTCAGTCTTTCACTGGAGGCTACTGGCCTCTTGACCCTGAGATGAGGATTTACCACTGCAGCAGTGGTAGTGGCTGTGGAGATACTGAAAACACTCACTCTCTGTTCTAACCAGAGATGAGCCTCAGCTCTGTGAAAGGTTAGATTCAAACCCAAATCTGGTTCAAATTCCTGTCTTTCAGCTCTAGGGTGTGTCATATGAATGAATACTGAAACAAATTGTATCACAGCTTTCTGGTCAACCACTGAAATCTACAGACTACTTGGTGCTCTCTGACATACATTGCATAACCTATAGGAGAAGTGGTGGATTTCTTATGGCAGTTCTACTCTAATGTGAAGTAATAATGGGAGCATTTTCCATTTCGGTGACACTAAAAGCAGATACTTTGGCTCCTACAGAGGTACTTTGAAGAAGAGCGCTCTGAATGTCCTCTAAAAACCCTGCAGGTTGTTCCATACTGTATTTCTGATTTCTAGCAGAACAAAATCATCTCTTCAAAATTTGTAGTTCTAGCTCTGCAATGCAATGTCATAAGAGAAATCAATATTTTTGCATATTGAAGGTCCATTGCTTCTTCAGGAGCATCATGCATCTTCTTGGCACCCATAAGTGACAGGGGTTTTTAAGATTTTCTCCTATTATGCAAGAAATGAGAAATATTTCTCTCACATTTGATTAAAAAAAAAAAAAAAGACAGCTGTGTGAAGTTTCTTAGAGCTTTGAAAAGCTGAATCTAGAATATGAGGAGAGTCACACATGTATGATAATCTGTTTCTGTTGCCTATGCAAGGATTTTACTTCCAAACCACATTTATAACCAAAAAAAGAGAGGGCACAGGAATATTTTTTAAACTTGCATATCGTATTTATATACAGATGCACAGACTTGAAATTTTAAAATTCTACCAGCTGAATAACACTGTGTTCCTATGAAGAGTTACAACCCACGTGCATGCCTACAGGACATCTGAAGTTTTCTATGTACAGAACTGCATTCATATATTAAGTCTTTAAAAAAATATATATATATGTACATACATATGGAAGTCTATATATATGTACATACATACATATATACACACACATGTATAAGCTACATTGTCATTTATTCTTCCTGGGCTAAACTGCACCTAAGACTTTAAAGACAGCAAGCTATAGAGATGTAAAGAACAAGTTGGACATACATCAATGTCCTATTTCCCACAGATGCACTACAGAAGGCACAAGATAATGTTCCTTCCTACACTTCCTGAGAATGCATCCATTTACTAAACCATCTCTAAACAGAGCTCCCAAATTCATAGACTCTTATTAGAATATACTCTCCTTGATACTGCTTCCATTTCTATTTGGGAGCTGGGCTCCTTGTTGCTGTCAGGTTTTTTTTAGAATAAGCATGCTGAGTGGATCACAGTGCTGCTTGTGAAAGAAGCCTGTCTAAGCACTGGCTTTTATCTTTGATCTCAGATGAACACTTTCTAAGTGTGGCTCAGCAGGTAGCTGACTGTCCCTCCTGCTCACTTTAAATTTTAAAAGTGTCTTATCTCCCACAATGATTTCTTTGTCTTTCCTGTTGAATAGAGTCTTTTTACTGAATCCACAAGAGAAGAAAATCTTGAATGGAGCTGGAAAATGAGAACAACTTTTCCCCCCCGGGGTAATGTGCATTTTCACCTTTGTGAGACGCTGCTCCATCCATTCCCGCACAACATTTCATAATAAAAACATCCGATGCACTATGTGAAGCCTTCTTTTTTTCTGCAGCAGCAAACTCCTTTGTTGCGTGTAAAGGTATAAAGATCTCAAGTGCACATAAAGATCACAAAGTGCAGCACAACACCGTTTGGATGTAGTGCCTTGTTCCTGAAAGTGTATAATGTCTTGGTTGTAAAACCTTCTTCCGATTCAGCTGTGTTAGCATGGCACTGTGCCCAAGCTAATGGGTCTTGCAGCTTGAGGGAAAAACTATGCTCCAGCTTCTATCCTGTATTGGCTTCTGAAGCCAGTGTGGTTTTCACTCACCATCATCTATGCTTCGCCCCACAGTGTGATGCAGACATGACTTACATGATTCTCTTGGTTTTAGAGGCTTCTAGCTAGAACTGTTCTTCTACTTATTGAGGAAAACTTAGTAATTTGACATCATAAAAGTGCAGAAACCCTTTTATTCTGCCCATCTCTCATGCTGTTGCAGTAAGATCATAATATGTGGCAGTCTTCTTTCACTCTGCTTTTGTGGTGCCTTAAACACTGAAGTACTCCAGCGCACATCAGATTCACACTGGATTTCCCAGCTGAGGTCTTAGGCTAAAATGAGGCAAAATACTGTATATTTTCAAGTTTATTAGAACCCCAAATCCAAATGATAGCTTTGAAGGATGAAACCTCATGAACTTGTCCCCAAACCCAGAATCTTCCTGAGTTCATGATAGAACAATTTTAAATAGACCTAAAATATTACAATGTGTAGCATCAATGTTTTCTGATATGCAATGAGTAAATATTTCTAATATTTTCATTCTAGCACTTTGCCTTCCATCAGGAGATTTAATGGTGTATGTCAAATGCTAAGAAGGCTCCAGCAATTCTGTAAAATCTGTAAGCATCAGTATTCCTGCAAGAAGAATGGAAAAGCTCAGGGCAAAGGATCTCAGTGTTGTGCTCAGGATTGTACTTATGCTTGTGGAGCCAAGGAATAGAAAAACTCCTGCACCTGACAGAAAGTCCTCCCATGTTTCTGCCTGCTTCAAGTGGATTATGTTATTTTCTCTTCAGGAAAATCATTGGTAGAAAATATATTACTGCAGATACACTGCTAAGGTGTAAGCCAATTATATTATTTTTAAAGCCAATGATAGTAGGAGATTTGTAATTAAATAAATGTATTTTTTTCTTTGAAGAACTCTGTCTATCCTGTTGCAATCCTGTTGAATGCAAGTGTCTCCAAACTGCAAATGATTGTGTGTGCCTTTTACTTTGTAATACCAGTATCTGTCAGTTTCCTTGCCTGGCAGAGTTGAAACTTGAAATCAGATCCAAGTTGTTATTTGGGCAAGATTTCCTTAATGTGCACTTTCCTTGCTTGGCAAACTTGCTGCTGATAGGCAAGCAGATGTACTGCAGACAGCACTGGAGGTTGAGAGTATGAATGTTGTGTAATACACTTGTTTTCTTTCTCCCCATTTTGCTTTTTCTTTTCTCCTCCTCCAGCAAGTGTGCTCCCAGGCACTCTTGGAAAACTGCCAATCCAGAAATATCAACACTCCTGAAATTCTTCCCAGCCTTAGACTTCTGATATCCTTTTCATGGGGTAGTCAAATTAGGAAGGATCCCCGAAGTAATTTCTGTGGAAGATGTCACTGGAGAAGGCAGGGCAGGGTCAGACAGAAGGTCCCTAAAGACACGAATATCTCGATATAAAAAAGATAAAGCTATTCATACTTTGTGTGACTACCCTGCCTAATACAAACTGCACAAGAGACAGAGAATGATGGTAATCGTTCTTCTAGTACATATTTACTCCCTGTTTACTATCCCACTTCTGGGCTTTGATGGGCTTTTACATAATGCTTCTCATCTGTTAAATGTTACCAGCTACTAGTAAAAGCCATCTACTTAAACACACATAATTTAAATTACATAAAAATAAAGGAACTATAAGGTCTGTTGGGTGTTGGGGTTGTTAATGGGCTGCAATGCTTAAGGGATGCTGAAAGTTTTGCAATTTGCAGCATTAACATCTACATTCATGCTGGTCTGTTAGGTTGCTCCCAAAGGACCAGCTCAGTAGAAAACCACCTTGTTTATATCCATACCCTGAAGGTGACTCTAGACACACCCTATGGCACACTGCACCGTAATAGATAAATTGAAAATACCTATCCCCTGGGGCCTTGGCAAAGCATGTCTCATACTTGTTCTGTGCCAAATTGTCTGCTTTTGGCCCATCTGTGTGGAGCAGACTGACATGCCACAAATCTACCAACACCTTGTAGCAAAAGGGGAGGAGACCTGGGAGCCTACCCTGCCTCTCCCATGGAAGAATTGCTTGTTTGGGGGTCAGCTGAACTCTGCAGCCCTTGGGAAGATGGCCTAGGTCACTGGACTGGAAGTGTAAGGTTAAAGCCATTCGGTGATCAATGGAGTGGCAACTCAGATTGCTCCCCAGAGCTCTCGTCAAGAGGCAAAACACATGCAAAATGATACACACCTTACCTGTGCCAGGAAAAAAAAATTTACTGTTAGTCAGCAGAACAAAAAATTTATTTTCCCATTTGCAGGGGCTGTGAGCAGAGAAGAGAATAACTTAGAGTCCTGCTGTCATGTAGAAGTCACAATGGGCGGAAAAGACTGTCTCATGTCTATCTGTCTAGGCAGCTGATTTTCCTGGGTGACACACAGCAACCCCAATGGGCACAGCGGTGCTTTTACCATCACAAGTCTGTCTTCAGCTTTCATTTGCACAGAGCTGAAGTCATTTGGGATCTGGCTTTTGAAATGTTTCAATATAGGTCTGGGGTGGTCTTTCCTCAAATATAGGCCTGTGCTGAATACAAGGAGCCATCACCATGTGCACTCAGCACATCCTGATCCAGGAGAGAATATTATCCAAATTATTTTCAGGATAAAGGGAACCTTTGGCTCCTTCCTATAGACATATTTGTTGTAACAGTGTCTCTTGACTGCTATGTGAGCACTTTGGAGATGCCCCTGGACAAGGATGGGTGACTCTTGCAAATTGGATTAGGCAAGGATTCAGCTGGCCCTGTTCCTGGCATATGGTGATGATTGTGAAATGGATAGAGATTCTCCATGCAAGGGCAGTGCTAAGCCTGCACCTCCCTTCCTCCCTTTCTGCCTTCTTTCATCCAGAAGATACTGTGCAAGCCAGCCCCTGGCCCTGAGAAGCCATCTCACATGAGGGTGGCCACCGGGCTGCCCAGTCAGTGCTGGATAATGGACTTTGGATGGTGGAGATGGGCAGACACCAGGTGAGACTGAGGGAAGAGTGTATCATAGATACGAACTTCATGATTTGACCATCAAGTAAGTGGATAGGGTGGTCTGAGGTGCAGAGAAGGTAAGACCATGACATCCCATGGACCTGTTATCCTTACTTTTGAATACCTGTCCTAGTTTCAGCTGGGATAGAGTTAACTGTCTTCCTAGTAGCTGGTACAGTGCTATGTTTTGAATTCAGTATGTGAAGAATGTTGATAACACTGATGTTTTCAGTTGTTGCTAAGTAGTGTTTAGGCTAATGTCAAGGATTTTTCAGCTTCTCATGCCCAGCCAGAGAGAAAGCTGGAGGGGCACAAGAAGCTGGCACAGGACACAGCCAGGGCAGCTGACCCAAACTGGCCAACAGGGTATTCCATACCATGGGACGTCCCATCTAGTATAGGAACTGGGAAGTGGGGGCGGGAGATCACCGCTCGGGGACTAGCTGGGTGCCGGTCGGTGGGTGGTGAGCAATTGCACTGCGCATCATTTGTACATTCCAATCCTTCCATTATTGCTGTTGTCATTTTATTAGTGTTATCATTATCATTATTAGTTTATTCTTTTCTGTTCTATTAAACCGTTCTTATGTCAACCCGTGGGTTTTGCTTCTTTTTCCCGATTTTCTCCCCCATCCCACTGGGTGGGGGGGAGTGAGTGAGCGGCTGCGTGGTGCTTAGTTGCTGGCTGGGGTTAAACCACGACAATACCGAAAGGATTTTGTGACACTGGGACAGCTGAGATGGCTCTGAAATGGGTTTCTGTGTACTCACAGATGCACTGCCGGGTCTAGTTGTGAAACAGCCCTGCGTGGGATCTGTGGGGCAACGTGCCGTCTGGTGTGCTTGATGCTCTCTGTCAGAGGATGTAGTTTGGTAAAGTTGGATTGCATCTGGCAAGGATTTTCCAGGTTATCTATTTGTCCACACTGCCAGAGGACATGACCTGAAGGCCTGATGTGGTCTACATGGACTTCAGTAATTCTCATGGCAGCCTGGTTGGGGCACTGTTGCCCCAGCACACCTAGTGAACTCCAGTGCCATGACAACATGAATAAGGATTTGGCCTTGAGAGGAGCAAATGACTGCTGAGAGTGCAGTGGGTGCACTGCATAGACACAGCCATAGAGATACCAGTGCTAGATAAGGATCATTTGAGCTCTGGCAGCTCCATCTAGCCTTTGGAATACTAACTGTAGCTCACTGAGGGGTGTAGAAGAGGGAGCGGGTGAGTTCAGGTTCACTTCAGTAGCTCCTGCAGTGTAGTGCAGTTTTCTTAGAAGTGTTTACCCTGCTGGTAAAAACATACCACAGCTGGAAACGGGGTAAGATTCTGGCTCTAAATGCAGAAGTATGTATTAAAAATGCATTTTGGAGGTAGACTGTCTTTATGGCCTAAAATACTACTAGTTCACCAGAAAACATCTCACCTCCACCTGGCAGTGAGCACCCTGTTGCTTCAGAAGCGTGGTTGCCTGGTTTGCCCCTGCACCCTCGCCAGGTGAACTGGTGATCCCGTCACCTTCTCTCATGTCACGGTCCCGCAAGTGAAGAGTGGTACCTCTCAGCTCTTCACAGGGCGGCTGCAGGCAGGGAGAGGATAAGGCAACATGCCTGCAATCATTTTCTTCCTGCCCCGCCCGACCCAGACTTACAGCTGGTTTGGGGTACATTTGTATCTTGGTAACTGGGAAATCTAATTAGATATCCTGGAGTCCTAATTAAGTAAGTGGCTTTTACTGTTATACGAGATTTTGAGAATAATCATGTGTGAAGACTTCGGACCCATGTTCCATTTGCATGTGCAGTTTCTAAGGCTGTGCTAGTTAAGTGCTGTAATTGCCTGTAGGAATTTATAGTGTTTGCCTAAATGGAAGAAAGTACAAATAACTCCTAGCATTCAGTTTTTAAGTCTCTGATTTTAGAATTAGGGAGACAGCTGACATAAAATACTATACTTGAATAGAAATACAAGAACAGCAATCACATTCTGTTCGCATAAACTGTGTCTTTTTTGGCAACTTGTGTATCAGTTGATGGAAAGCTAAAATTTTGCAGCTATTTTAACACCTGGTTAACAGCCACAGAAATCCTTGGTAATGACTGAGTATGTACCATTGCATGGAATACATGCTAATAGTGTTCCGATTAAGCAGCATTCACTGCAATTGCATCTCATTAGGTAAGTCATTTCTGAGGGAGATGTACTAACTGTTTTTCTTCATTATCTATTTCATGATTAAGAGGAATTTACTATATTTACAGCAGTGCAACTAAAGCTATTCAGAACTAACCATGCCAATATTTACAGAACACAGAGAGGAATTGTGCTTCTGTCATCTTTGTTGCTAATTGTGAAGGGTGTGTTTAGTTTCTTTAGAGGTGCTTTCACTCCTGTAATGAATAAAATGATCCCTAAGTTGGTAAAGTGCTTTGAGATCCTCTAGAATATAAATGATTTTATAACTTTAAACTGCTATTGTTATTCAGTTCTCTGAGCTATCTGCTACTGTCCAGCAGCTGATTTTTATCATCATCATCATCATCATCATCGTCATCTAATGCATCCTTCAGGGAGGCCTCCCTGGCTGCAGGTGGATATCTGCTCCCCCATGGACCTCCATGGGCTGCAGGGGGACAGCCTGCCTCACCATGGTCTTCCCCACGGGCTGCAGGGGAATCTCTGCTCCGGCGCCTGGAGCATCTCCTCACCATCCTTCTTAACTGACCTTGGTGTCTGCAGGGTTGTTTGTCTTACATGTTCTCACTCCTCTCTCTCCTGACTGCTGCTGTCATTGCACAAGGCTTTTTTCCCCTTTCTTAAATCTGTTATCCCAGAGGCACTACCACCGTCGCTGATGGGCTCGGCCTTGGCCAGCAGCACGTCCATCTTGGAGCTGGCTGGCCTTGGCTCTGTTAGACATAAGGGAAGCTTCTAGCAGCTTCTCACAGAATCATCCCTGTTAGCCCTTCTGCTACCAAAACCTTTCCACACAAACCCAAATCACCATGTAAAGCTCTTTAATGCAAGACTGTTGCAATCAGCTGGAACACTTAGGAAAAGATTTTTGTTAAATCTTACAGCAGCTTATTCACTGACAGCATTATGATCCTTTTATTCCTTCTTGAACAGAGACCATTTTTTTTTAATTCCTTGTTTGCATTTTCATAGAGGCACATAAGGTGTTAATAGTCAATATGTATCTCAGAGAACTTTGTTAAATGTTAGCATTTATACACAGCTTTACTTCCAGCACATCAGGTTTCCATACTGCATGGATGAGCCTATCAAGAATAAAATGTTTCTGTGTTTATCATTTGTGCCTGGGTAAATACCATACCAATTTAAATAACTCCCGTTAGAAGCCAAGAGCAGTAGAAGTGGTGGAAAAGTAACAACTGAAGACAGAGGGTCTTGGCCTTGCCAGATGACAGGCAGGATCATGATAGCTCATGTTATTTGGGATCAGGAGACATAGTCCAGTTCCCTTTCCTCACAGCATTTAGTCAGTCTTGCTCCAGCGTTTTCGTACCCATGCAATTTTTTAATGAATCTCATCCTGTTTTGGCAGCTTAATTAAATGCCTTCTTGTTCCTGATTTCTCCTTTTGCATTTCAAAAACATTTGATTTAAAATGAAATGGTAGTTTTGCAGTCTTGGGAGCAAATTTAATGCCTTTTCTTTTTTACTTGTTCTCCATCCCATGGGCTCTTCATTTTGCTGGTGCTCCTTTCCTTGAAATCACTGTAGCCTGGGAAACCTGCAGAAGCTCAGAGGCCAGAAGGCTTATTCTGCTTTTGTTCTTCTCTTGAAAACATAAACTATCACTATCCAGCCTGCTTTTCTACTCGTAGCCATTCCTTTCCTCTTAACAGACAAGCAATTCAATTATTCTCTTTTTCTCCTTCTCTCCAGCCCCATTCACAGAAGAATCTGGCCAAGTGCTTGTATAACTAACATTTTTGTGTACTCTTGAGGGATACGAGGTATTTCTCAAGGCAGTGAAGCTGAGGCTGTGCAAGGTTTCTGAGAAGGCACAGGTCATTTTGCAAGGACTGTCCTTTTAAAGGTATTCCTCTGTGATTGCCAAAGTCTGCATGGATGCTCTTGACTCTGATCTCTGGGAGGAAACCAGGAGGTCAGAGCAGATGCTTTTGAGTCCTGGTCTCCTTCTTGAAGGTGCCTCTGAAAGCTTCATTATCTGTGTGCAAACAGTTTACAACTGAGTACAAATACAGGAGATGAATTATAAACATCCTACAGTTTGGAGTTTCTCAATCTGACAGTTCTCACTTCCCAGGGGAGGCTGTGTAACATTGAAAATGTTCCTAGTCTAAAGTAATCTAATTTCCCTCACCCCCATCCCATACACAGCTCCTTTCCCTTCAAGTCCCAGAATTCTCAATCAGACTTTTAAAACATGCGTGCAGGATATAACATGGGTTTTATCATGTGCAGGTTATCTGGAGAGCTGGAGGGTAATGACTCCTGCTTGTGCTGTCCAGAATAGAGCGCACAGTCAGGGTCAAGCACCTCCTGCATGCCAGTGTACTCAGCTTCAGCATTCCTTCACTGTTATAATTAATCTTCCCCCCCCCCCCCCCAATTTTTATTATAAGTGAGTGGTGAAAATGTTTTATTTCAAATGAGGGTTTTGTCTTATCTGAGCAGAAAATGACCTGAAGGTCAGATCTGCCTACAGGCAGATAGTAAGTATTAATTTCTATGACTAAATGACATAAAGAGAACCAAGGATTAGTTATATCACAGATCAGCAAATTGACCTGGGGTTAGCTCTGTAATTTTTTTTTCTTTTCATACAATTCTCATAACTGGAAAAGAAAAAAAGTATTTTTAGAGTCTTAATGTGATCTGAATAAGTATCAAGCTTCCTTTTTTTTTCTCCTGCCTCTCTAACTTTTGCCTCTCTAAAAGCTTTGGAATGGGGAAGGCCAGATTATATTTTACTAACTTAGTCTCTGTGCACATAAGAGAAAAAAGGAACAGCAAAATCAATCAAAATCAATCAGTGTGTGGTAGGGCAGGTGGAGAAGGTATTGTGTGAGCTTATTTGCTAAATCATTGACTTTCTGATGAATCTTGATATTTTCCTGCTAAAAATCCTATTCCAACTTTGTGTGGCTATGGGATATGTCATTCTTAATACTTTCAGGTATCCTGATAGATCAGTTTGTAAGAGTAAGTGTTGCTTAAACATAAACTAATTAATTAAATATTAGGGCCAACCAAACTGTGGAAAGCACCGTAAGGTAATTTCCCTCCTTGTTGTTGTTTGAATGGAAGGTGTTTAATGTGCACTTGTAAGTTTTTATTTCTCCTCATTTTTGTTGTATTGCCTTTTTAATTTGTTTGCCTACACAAGCATATTAGTATTTAGGTGTTCGTTAGTTATACAGGTCAATGAACTGATTAATTTAATTCAGTTTAAAAATTAGATTTGCAAATATTCTCCATTCTCTTCAGTTCTTCACCACTTGGAATTACATTTACAGTTCTGAATAAGTGAATTAAGTATAAATACAGCACATAAGTGTTTTATTGTGTCAGGGAGAGTGGTGTTATAGGAACCATGCAAAAAAGGTATGTGAAAAAGGCCTGAGCATGTCACTTTAGCTGTTAGAGATTTGACAAATATATCCAGGATTTTCTATATTCACATTGACAGCATATGGCATTATTAACCCAGAAGCAAAATATCTAATTCTTTAAGTTTTGTAAGCTAAAGAACTTCAATGTATTTCGCTTTATGTGGTGACACAAACTACCCACGTGATGCAGTGGTTTATTGTCACCATGTAACTGTGCAATAGCAGTTATGGTCATAATCCACAGAGGTTGTGTTGGCTATTTCATTGCTTGGGTGGCTTTTCTCATATTCATGAGGACTTTGTCGGGCCCTTTGGACAATAAAGAAGTGTCAGTCGAACATCAGCCCAAGGGAATTTTAGACAGCTACTCCCCAAAGAGTCTGGTCTTGGGATTTTTCTAGCACTTGGGATTTTTCTGATGTTTGCAGTTAAACTACTCCAGCTTCATTTTATTCAGTCACCAGCATCACATCCCTGATATCAGGAACCCTTATTGTTGATCCTTTGTCACCCCAAAAGATCAGTATGCCACAGTTTTAATCTAATTCCAGCTCTTGTTAGATTTTTCATATGCCCCACCTTTTTACAAAGTTTGCTATAGGTAATCCATATCCCCTCACTGAGGAATGTACCCCTTTTCACTTATGGTCTGGTACTGTCCAGAGGTTTTAGTCAGGATTGAGGTCACTGGTGAAAGATGCTCAATGGTGTGAGAGCTTCTCTTGAGCTGTTATTCAGGGTGCCAGATATTCGGGGTTCGATTTCTTAGAATTGACTCATTCAGCACTGCGTGCTTTTGCAGTGTTAAAAACAAGGGTTATTTTTTTCCTGGGAGGTACTTTGTTCAACTTTTTAGCAGTGGTAGCCGAGTAACATCCCCACAATGCACCATAGAGGCGGTCATTGTCCATGGGAACTAGGCTCTTGGTTCTGCAGGCTAGCTGGCAGGGAAAGGTTAAAGAATGAACAGTTCTGAGGGTAAAGCTGGGCAAAACAAATGAGGTAATATAACAACTGTGTACTTGAGCTAATTTTTTCGGCTACGCTGCACACTGAATATCTAAATTTTTGTAATTACTGTCATAAGTCTAACTTCTTCTTGGCACCGAATTATACTGCTTAAGGTTCTTGCCATGGCATTCTCAAGCTACATAAAAGCAGAGCGAGGCCTGTTTTGAAATGTTCCTCAAGAACTTCAGAGTGTTTTCTAGGTCAATGGTCTCAGGCAATTTTACAGATAAAGTCATATATGATCACATGTATAGGTGAGCTGATACAGAATCAGATGCTATTAGGTCTATTTCTTAGATTGATTAACCTTTCTTAGACCATTCCGCCAGTTGTATAGTGGAGATAGCAGTATTCTGTCTTGTAATGAAGATGTTTACAGATGATAAATATTTTGAAAATACTTTTTTGTCTGCAGAAGTTGAGGATTTCTTTCCTGCTGTATTGTAATTCTTTTTCCCTTTGTTACTCTTCCAACTTTCAGAGACTATTTTTTTTCTTTTGACTGTATCAAAGTTTTTATTGACCTACTAAGTGAAGTGACAAAATCTGACCTCGTGCTAGCTGCAAGGTGTTGCTTTTACTACCAGCTTCCTCCTCTTACTTTATAATTTTGATTAGTTCTAATCTGAAGAATTTAGAAATATTACCTCCCTGAATTAATATTTTCGTTTTTCATAGCTAGCTAATATGGCTTGATCAGCTGTAGAGGAAACTGTTGCTGTTCTAAATCTCTGATACAGACTACCAGCAGATAAGGATTTTTTAATCAGGATATGGTCTGATGTGTTGCTCTAATCACTTACATATGGCCACTTTTTAAAAACATAATCAATTAAGATACAGCTTTTCCTCTTCCCAGGCTTACGCTTAACACTAGAAATTGATAACCCTTAAGTTATTAATTTTTTTCATTTTTGTTTTTTTCTTTTCACATTAGTAACACACAGTTCAAGTGATATATATAAGAAATATATATAAGAATATATATAAGAAATGCCGTTCCTTGTCTTAGCTAACAATAATGCTGAAAGATTTCATTTTAAAATAGGAATATTCTAAACTGGGAACTTCAGAGTTAAGCCCCCTTCATAATTTTAGTCGAATAAAAAGAGTAAAATCTCTGGTTGTGTAGTCACTTGTACGCTTTATTTCTACTTCTGCCTAAGCCTAGAGAGCCCTGTTTTTCCAATTATGACACAAAGCTAATACCTTACAAGGACAGCATGTCCGTAAGGTTTCCCTATTCAGGAGAGTGTGCATTTTTTAGATTTATGAGGCTCCAGCCAGCAGCAGGGTTCCCTTGCGATAGAAAACGCATAGTGGGAACCCTGGGTTTAAGGAATTTGTGCTGAACAAACAAGGCAGAGTGTGGCTCAGACTGGGCAGCACACCAAGGTGGAGGACAGCTCAGGGCCTTGCTGGGGCTCACACGGGAGCTGAGCTGAGCTGGGCAGAACAGAGCTCAGATTTTCGCAGTGCTAAACCAGAAGTTTAACTGCAAAACTTCAAACCATTGTAAAATTTTGATTCTGCTGAAGCCAAACCCAAATCCTGATGTTGATTAGGCCTTAAATCTAGGCCTGAATACCAGCCAAGATATAATCCAATGGTACATCTGAGGCCTGCTTCCTCTTTTTATATCCCTTGAAATATCTCTGTGGTGGCTCAGATTGTCTAGTGAGGCTAACGAAAACACAATGTTGCAGATTCCTAGACTTTCCGGACTTTTCCAGTGCTTTCTGCTGGTTGTAATGCAGAAATCTTGATGATTGCAAGAAAAGTATTAAATTTCCTGCGATTAGAACAGAAAATTCAGATTTCATTTTGTTGTAAAGCGAGGCCAAAGATAGATATGCAGAGAGAGCTCCACGAGCAATTTAGAAGTGAGCTGAGGACAGGTAGGCTGTTAGATGAAAAGGTCCAAAGGAATGTGCAGCCAGGTACCTCTGTGATATAGATGCAGCTGCTGAGCTACAACTGAAGCATGATTCATTAGTGAGTTTTAATACTAGGGCTGTTTTCTTGTTCAAAGATCAAAACATATTCTAAATGGAGAACTTAATGATATAGAGAAAGCTGCTACTTAATATTCAGTCATTGGCTCGCAGTTTAAATGCAAAGATATCATCATGATATATTTGCTTCTGCCATGTACCTTTTGATATACATTTTTAAAGTGGGGTAAGTGCTTCTTTGATAAAAGAGGTATTGAGCAACAACAGATATTTTCTTAAAATTTATAAATATTTTAAGTTTGTCTTATCTTCTGCATATCCTATACAGTTATACAGGATGCTTTTCTGGAGCAAAACAAGATTTTGGAAAAAAAAAAGAAGATTCATACCATATTACAGGGGATTTGAACCATTTGTTCAAAAGCCACGCATGCAAGCAAAGCAAAACAAGGAATTCATTCACTCATTCCCATCGGCAGACAGGTGTTCAGCCATCTCCAGGAAAGCAGGGCTCCATCACATGTAATGGTTACTCAGGAAGACAAATGCCAGTGCTGCAAACGTCCCCCCGCTTCCTTCTTCTCCCAGCTTTTATTGCTGAGCACAATGTCAAATAGTATGGAATATCCCTTTGGTCAGTTTCTTTATGAAAACTCAGGGTGAGTGCTTTGCAGACAAATGCTGTGAGGAGACTCTGTCATACGAATATTAAAACAAAAGCTTTTTCCAAGGTCTGACTCAGAATTCTGTACAGTCCAGAGCAAAATTCGGTTCCCAGTTTTCCTTCCTTCACACGCACTTTTTGGACTATTTATCTGACAATTAAAATAGCCAAATAACAGTACCATTGGAAGCAATGCTAATGGCAATAAACAGAATAACAATCATATCAGCTATAATAAGCATAACAATTAATGTTGTTACCCAGACAGAAAATGCCAATCATTTTTCTATGCCTTGAGGATACAACAAAACCCCTGTAACCTCTAGATGGTCAAAAGACATACTGTATCATCAAAACACGTAATAAGAATGGAGAGGGACTGATGTCTTTAGGATCTAATACCTACAAGGAGTATTTATTCAGCTGGAAACTTTCTGACTTGGTAACGAATGACACCTAGTTGTATTAGGCATATTAATAACTCTGAAAAATTGAAGCTGCCTAGAGTGGTGAGGCTAGCCGCTGTCCTTACTAATATGTATTCACAGAAGCTGTAATTTAGCCACAGAAATAGAAAACAACAGTACATGAAGGAATTCAAGAAACGAGGTATGAGGAATTATTCACAAAGCACCTATGATTTGTTTGTTTTTACACCAGTTAGAATGAAAAATGTGCTGTGAATTGAATGAGGCAGTACTCAGAAGGGAACCCTTACTTCCTCCAGCCTTGCAGGTCCACAAAAGCTCTTAGGAATTTTTTGGTCTCATTGACCCAGCTCCAGGGATCTATATGTAATTTATTCCTCAGCCTGGATGTAAAGATGGCAAAAGTGAGCACTGAAAATAAATAACTTTGCAAAAAGACATGAAACTATTTTTTACAAGTAGAGAGACTGTATCATTGTGATCTTCTTTCTTTTTTTTAAGTATGATTATCTTTCTCCTTATTAATCTCTAAACAGGACTTTTTCCATGTCATCTTGCAAATCCTTTGGGTTGGTACAGTCTTCCTGAGTCAGTGGCTGTAGCAGGAAGCTAGCTAGTACTTCTTATTTTATGAGTTCTGACCTTATTTGGCTGCTTGAGGGTGAGAGAGCTTAGGGATGGCCAAAATGCAGTATCTACCCTAAGGCTGCAGCTGCAGAATGATGATCTAATTTCTAATGACTCTACTTACGACAGTCAAAATCATTATTCAAAGAACAGCAAACATGGTTCTTTATGCCTTGAAGCCAACAGGCCAGATTAAAGTGGGAATCCCCAAAGGGAAGTTATGCAATGGATCCTCTAATCTGTTCAGTTTCTTAGCCACAGAAAGTACAGAATGACTGGATTGTGATCCACTTCAGAATTAAAAAAACACGAGTGTACAAACAAAAATAAGGCCATCAACAATTGCATGTTGTTCTGTTTACAGGCTATGTTTTGTTCAGACAATTCCATGTGATTGCTAGTGGCACCAGGGTTTAAGCTTTAACAGGGCATTACTTGTCTTATATGAGTTTGTACAAGCTCCAAGTTTCAGTGGGAGTTTACTCAGAGTCTGTCAGACCCATAAGCAGCTGTTCTATCTTTCCAAATGGCTTGCGTTGTTCTTCCCTAACCAAGGATGAATCACAATAAAAAGCTTCTGTCAATTAGGGTCTTTTATTTTTCTTTTTTTTCCTTCTTTTTTTCTTCTTTTTTTCCCTTCTTTTTTTTCCTTCTTTTTTTTCTTTTTTTTTTTTTTAAATTTCCAAAAGTAGGAAGTTATAAATAAAATGCATTATCAGATATACTGACTGTTATTAGAAAGTGCCTTCAGTTATGGCTGATCTATACCTGTTGCTCAATGACTACGACAGTAAACATAGATTATCATAACAAATATCTGCAAAATAAGTATTGATAGATGACCATCTTCTGAAAAATAGTAATAACTGTGTTTACCTGTATAGACAATTATCAATATTTAATCCAGAAGATATAGCTCTATAGGATCTTGCTAACAGTAATCAATAACTCTTTATATCTGCATGTCATACAGATTAGCAGTGTTGACATTTTCCTGTTGTTTTTGATTTAAGGGATAGTCAGAGCTGTTCATTTTTGGAATCCACTGGAGGTCACTGCCTATATAGTTTCACAGGAATCTCTGTATACCTTAATAATTAGTGATTTATTGACATTACATGAGTGCCTGGCTGAAATCAAAGCTCAACTAAACTGTCATTATAGATACATGTAGAAAAAGCATTCCAAAGCATTTGTATAATCTGCATAAGTGAGATATAAGAAGAAAAACAGTGTTGTGAAGAGTATTGACCAGGGTGGTTGGGTTGTTGGCAGAATCAGGAATAGAGCTCTGATTTCCTCAGTTCTTGTCAAGGTGACTTAGTTTATATGCTTTAAATGATTTATTGGATGATTGAGACTTCTTTTCATTATTTTCCATCCAGCATGTCCCTGTTAAAGAACAGATAAAATATTTGTGTTTGGTGGCTCACTGTCATGAAAATTTTGCAAGTAATGCCTTCTTTATTCCTTGAACTTTGTCATCACATGACAGTGGATATGAAGGACACTGCTGCAAATTTTTTTTATAATAAGTAAATAATAATCTGTCTCAGGAAGGAGTTATGCATTAAAAATATCAAAAATTTGGTTTTTTCCATGCAAAAGTGTTTTTTTGGGGAGGAGGGGTGTGGATTGGGAATTAAATTGTGATGAAAGACTTATTGAGGCATGAACATTTGAGAAGGCTGGTATCTCAAAGTAAGAGAATATGCTTTGTATGTTCACATATCAAACAACCCCGAGAAATGTAAATGATTATAAATCTCATTACAGACTGATAGCATAGCATGCAATTTTTAATAACTATATGGGCAAAGGGAATAAATGTAGATCTCTAAAATGTTTACTTAATTAGCTCATATTCCTGTTTTCTTCAGAAATAGATATTACATTTCTTTTACTACATTTTTTTATTAAATTTCTTAATGTAATTGACCTAAGGGCTTAAAAAGTAGCTAAATGCTTGCAAATGAATGAAATCAAACAAAGGCACAGAACTGTAGTCAAGGCAATTTGTGGGGCCACAGGAGATTAGCTGTGTAACACAGAAGATCATAGTGACAGAAAAGAAGGCTGGCTGTAATGGACTAGAAATGCTGATCTACTCCAGGCAGGTATTTGTCTAATTTGTTCTTTAAAAAGCTTTAGTTTTTTAGTTAGAAATCCTATGCCCTTTTGATTTCTAGTGCAGTACTTCCCCATATTTAGCACTAGAAAATTTTTTCATAAAGTCTAAGTTCAGCCTCTCTTATTGCGCCACAAGCCTATTTTTTTGTTGTAGCCACCAGACAAGAGTGTATATTATTTCTTTCTTTCCCATTTGAAGCAGCCTCTTACATATTTAAAGACTATCATCATTTTCCTTCAAGTCTTTTCCCTCTCCACCCCTCTGCACCTCTGGCTCATGTAGTCTTTTCATCTTTAGACTAAGCAAACCAAATTATTTCAGTCTTTTTTGATAGCTCGTGTTTTGCAGATGCCTCATCATTCCTGTTTCTCTACTCTGGACTGCCTCCAATTTGATACACATGATTTTTTGAAGTGTGGTGCCTAAAACTGGGCATTATACTTCAGCTACTTCAATTCTAGTCTTATTATTGCTGAGCAGAATGGAAAAATTCTTGTTTCTAATAATGTTGTTGCCATTTATATGTTTGTCTAACATTTGACTTTTTTTCTAATAGCATGGCACTGCTCATCCATCTGCAATCTGTAGTCTGCTCTAGTCCCCAGGATCTTTTCTGAAGACCTATTACCTTGTCAGTCCTTTGCCATCTGGTATTTCCTGTTTGTGAAACTCATCACTCCCCACAAAGTACAGAGCTGCACACCCGTCTAACTGAATTGCATCCTCTTTTTCTTTTTTTCTAGACCATGTTTTAAGTCTACCAAGGTCACTGTGAATTCTAATTTTGTCCTCCATCAGACTTGTAGAGATCCCGTCTTAGCATCATCTTAGAAAGTAGCATGCTTTCAAAGACTTATCGGCTGCTAATGCGTGGTGGGGTGGTGTCTGCTAGGTCTGGAGCAAGAGTTAGGGCTGCAGCATCTGGACTTTGATGATTCATTAATAGCTAGGGGAATAGTTTTCCAATGCTATGCTGAATAAATCTGTATGTTAGTTACTAAGGATATTTTTTTCTTAAACATACTGCCTGGAATCTGTGTAGTTTTCACTTTGGGCTATTTTGTTTCAAGATCAAATGTCATGGATTTATAATCTCTAACTGGAAATTTCACAAAAAATGCTTACACCTTGGGATAGGGTAGAAGCTACCTGGCTGCCTGCCAGAGCAGGGCCACATCTGCAATGAATTGTAATAATCACAGAATCATAGAATGATAGAATGGGACCTTATCATCTAGTTCCACCCCCCCTGCCATGGGCAGGGACACCTTCCACTAGACCGTGTTGCTCAAAGCCCCATCCAACCTGGCCTTGAACATTTCCAGGGATGGGGCATCCACAACCTCTCTGGGCAACCTGTCCAGTGCCTCACCACCCTCACAGTGAAGAACTTCTTCCTTACTGCTAATCTAAATCTATCCTCTTTCAGTTTAAAGCCATTACCCCTTGTCCTATCACTACATGCCCTTGCAAAAAGTCCCTCTCCGGCTTTCTTGCAGGCCCCCTTTAGGTACTGGAAGGCTGCTATAAGGTCTCCCCGGAGCCTTCTCTTCTCCAGGCTGAACAACCCCAACTCCCTCAGCCTGTCTTCATAGGAGAGGTGCTCCAGCCCTTTAATCATCTTTGTGGCCCTGCTCTGGACTCGCTCCAACAGGTCTGTGTCCTTCTTATGTTGGGGTCCCCAGACCAGAACGCAGTACTCCAGGTAGGGTCTCACCAGAGCAGAGTAGAAGGGGAGAATCACCTCCTTCGACCTGCTGGTCACACCTCTTCTGATGCAGCCCAGGATACAGTTGGCTTTCTGGGGGGCAAATGCACATTGCTGGGTCATGTTGAACTTATCAACCAACACCCCTGAATGCTTCTCCTCAGGGCTGCTCTCAATCCACTCATCACCCAGCCTGTATTTGTGCTTGGGATTGCCCCGACCCATGTGCAAGACCTTGCACTTGGCTTTGTTGAACTTCATGAGGTTTGCATGGGCCCACCACTCAAGCCTGTCAGGGTCCCTCTGGACGACATCCCTTCCCTCCAGTGTGTCAACCACACCACACAGCTTGGTGTCACAGCAAACTTGCTGAGGGTGCACTTGATCCCACTGTCCATGTCCCCAACAGAGATGTTAAATAATATTGGTCCCAATATGGGCCCCCGAGGGACCTCACTTGTCATTGGTCTCCATTTGGGCATCAAGCCGTTGACTGCAATGTCTCTGAGTGCGACCATCCAGCCAATTCCTTATTCACCGAGTGGTCCACCTGTCAAATCCACGTCTCCCCAATTTAGAGACAAGGATGTAGTGTGAGACAGTGTCAAATGCTTTGCCCAAGTCCAGGTAGATGACGTCAATAATATACTAACTGCTTAGTACTGCCACCAAATATTCAGCATTCTGTCTTGCTCGCCACTGACAAATTCTATAAATCTTGACCTTTTTTTTTTCTAATTGATTGACTGTCGTGGTTTCAGCCCAGCCGGTAACAAAGGACCATGCAGCCGCTTGCTCACTCCTCCCGCCCCCCTCCGGTGGGATAGGGGGGAGACGGAGGAGAGAAAAGAAAAAAAACCTGGAACCTCGAGGGTTGGGATAAGGGCAGTTTACTGGGACAACGCAATAAAAGTTACAACAACAACGACGGTACTAATGAAAGAGTATACAGAAAAGAGTGATGCACAGTGCAACTGCTCACCACCCGGGACCCGACGCTCCACCACTTCCCCCACCGAAAGTCAGAGAGAGCAGGAGAGCCCTCCCCCCGGCCCACTCCCCATGTATATACTGAGCATGATGTCACATGGTATGGAATAGCTCCTTGGCTAGTTCAGGTCAGCTGCCCGGCTATGCCCCCCCACCTCCCAGGTTCCTGTAAAAATTAACTCTATCCCAGCTGAACCCAGGACATTATCCACCCCTTATTCTATACCATTTACATCATGCCCAGATCCTACATTTTCCAATCAACCGCTACCACTTTCCTTGTCTTATATATAGATATATATGTATATGGACACCCCCCCCCCACACACACACACACATACAAATAGTATTCCCTTAGTCAATGGGTTATCCCTCCAATGTGTCCATCAATTTTATTTAGTCCATGACTTTGAGGCTCCATCTGTTGTAACACTTCTTCAGGATAAGAGAGATGGTGTGAGGTGTTGGGTTGTTGTATGCTGTCTCTGGAACTTCTGGCTGGTACATTTGATGCAACCCACACCCTTGGTCTGCAGGTCAAAGAGGTTGATCTTGAGGAAATTGCTGGGCGCCAGTTCAAGTTCTATCACTGTTGTTCTAGGCTCAGTTTCAAAGTCCATTCTTCAGTCATTTGGGTAATTCTTACAGTAATACCCTTGATATGGCATATAGACACTATAGATACAATGACATACATTGGCAGGTTATTTAGCAGTTAAATATCCTACAGCCTAGTTCACTGGCTATTCTCTCCCAAAATCAAATCTCCCTGAGGTACACATTGAACTTCCCCATCCTTCTGCATCACCCACCAGGTGTACCCAGGTCCCTGAGCAAAAACCACCCCTTGGATGGGTTTGTCTCTGCGTGAGGGAGGACTAACCCAGACTGTCTTTCCTAACATACTCCTCATGTGCACTACAGGAACTTTATCCCCTTCTACAGTATGTGGAAGTCTTGGTTGGGCGGGGCCCGCCCGATTGGTGGATCCTCTAGTATTAACTAACCAGGTGGCTTTTGTTAAATGTGTATCCCAATGTTTGAAAGTTCCACCCCCCATTGCTCTCAATGTAGTTTTCAGCAGTCCATTGTATCGTTCGATTTTTCCGGAGGCTGGTGCGTGATAAGGGATGTGATATACCCACTCAATGCCATGTTCTTTGGCCCAGGTGTCTATGAGGTTGTTTCGGAAGTGAGTCCCGTTGTCTGACTCGATTCTTTCTGGGGTACCGTGTTGCCATAAGACTTTCTCTTCAAGGCCCAGGATAGTGTTCTGGGCAGTGGCGTGGGACACAAGATATGTTTCCAGCCATCCAGTGGTTGCTTCCACCATTGTAAGCACATGGCACTTGCCTTGGCGGGTTCGTGGGAGTGTGATATAGTCAATCTGCCAGGCTTCCCACTGTTTATATTTCAGCCATCGCCCTCCATACGACGGGTTTCAGTCGCTTGGCTTGCTTAATTGCAGCACATGTTTCACATTCATGGATAACCTGTGCGATAGTGTCCATGGTTAAGTCCACCCCTCGATCGCGAGCCCATCTATATGTCGCATCTCTTCCCTGATGGCCCGAGGTATCATGGGCCCACTGAGCCATAAATAGCTCACCCCTACGTTGCCAGTCCAGGTCCACCTGAGACACTTCAATCTTGGCGGCCTGATCTGCCTGCTGGTTGTTTTGATGTTCTTCAGTGGCCCGACTCTTGGGTACATGAGCATCTACGTGGCGTACTTTTACCACTAGCTTCTCTATCCGAACAGCAATATCTTGCCACAGTGCGGCAGCCCAGATGAGTTTACCTCTGCGCTGCCAATTGCTCTTCTTCCATTGCTGTAGCCACCCCCATAGGGCATTTGCCACCATCCATGAGTCGGTATAGAGATAGAGCACTGGCCATTTCTCTCTTTCAGCAATGTCTAACGCTAGCTGGATGGCTTTCACCTCTGCAAACTGACTCGATTCACCTTCTCCTTCAGCAGTTTCTGCGACTAGTCGTGTAGGACTCCATACAACAGCCTTCCACCTCCGATGTTTTCCCACAATGCGACAGGACCCATCAGTGAACAGAGCATATTGCCTCTCATTTTCTGGCAGTTTATTATACAGCGGGGCCTCTTCAGCCCGTGTCACCTCCTCCTCTGGCGACATTCCAAAATTTTTGCCTTCTGGCCAGTCCATGATCACTTCCACAATTCCTGGGCGACTGGGGTTTCCTATGCGAGCCCGTTGTGTGATCAGTGCGGCCCACTTACTCCACGTGGCATCAGTTGCATGATGTGTAGAGGAGACTTTCCCTTTGAACATCCAGCCCAGCACTGGCAGTAGGGGTGCTAAGAGGAGCTGTGTTTCAGTACCAACCACTTCTGAGGCGGCTCGAACTCCTTCATATGCTGCCAATATCTCTTTTTCAGTTGGAGTATAGTGAGCCTCGGATCCCCTGTATCCCCGACTCCAAAACCCCAGGGGTCGACCTCGGGTCTCCCCAGGTGCTTTCTGCCAGAGGCTCCAGGTAGGGCCATTCTCCCCAGCTGCAGTGTAGAGCACATTTATAACATCTTGTCCTGCCCGGACTGGCCCAAGAGCTACTGCATGAACAATCTCCCGCTTAATTTGTTCAAAAGCTTGTCGTTGCTCAGGCCCCCATTTAAAATCATTCTTCTTCCGGGTAACTTGGTAGAGAGGACTTACAATTTGACTGTAATTTGGAATATGCATTCTCCAAAAGCCCACAACACCTAAGAAAGCTTGTGTTTCCTTTTTATTAGTTGGTGGGGACATAGCTGCTATTTTGTTGATCACATCCATAGGGATCTGACGACGCCCGTCTTGCCATTTTACTCCTAAGAACTGGATCTCCTGTGCAGGTCCCTTGACCTTACTTTCTTTTATGGCAAAACCAGCCTTCAAAAGGATTTGGATTATTTTCTTCCCTTTCTCAAAAACTTCTTCTGCCGTGTTGCCCCATACGATGATGTCATCAATGTATTGCAGGTGCTCTGGAGCTTCACCTTTTTCCAGTGCAGCCTGGATCAGTCCATGGCAAATAGTGGGGCTGTGTTTCCACCCCTGGGGCAGTCGATTCCAGGTGTACTGGACACCCCTCCAAGTAAAGGCAAACTGTGGCCTGCACTCCGCTGCCAAAGGGATGGAAAAAAATGCATTAGCAATGTCAATTGTGGCATACCACTTAGCTGCCTTTGATTCCAGTTCATATTGAAGCTCTAACATATCTGGCACAGCAGCGCTCAGCAGTGGCGTGACTTCATTCAGCCCACAATAATCTACTGTTAGTCTCCATTCCCCATTCGATTTCCGTACGGGCCATATGGGACTATTAAAGGGTGAGTGAGTCTTGCTGATCACTCCTTGACTCTCCAATTGGCAAATCAGCTTATGGATGGGGATCAGGGAATCTCGGTTGGTGCGATATTGCCGCCGGTGCACCGTCGTGGTAGCAATTGGCACCTGTTGTTCTTCAACCTTCAGCAACCCCACAACCGAAGGGTCTTGAGAGAGACCAGGCAGGGTAGACAGCTGTTCAATCTCCTCCGTCTCCAATGCAGCTATACCAAAAGCCCAACGGTACCCTTTTGGGTCCTTGAAATATCCCCTCCTGAGATAATCTATACCAAGGATGCACGGGGCCTCTGGGCCAGTTGCAATGGGGTGTTTATGCCAGTCATTCCCGGTTAGACTCATTTCAGCTTCCAATACGGTTAGCTCTTGGGATCCCCCTGTCACACCAGAGATACAGATGGGTTCTGCCCCTTTATAACTTGATGGCATTAGGGTGCATTGTGCACCAGTGTTTACTAGAGCCTTATATTCCTGTGGGTCTGATGTGCCAGGCCATCGAATCCACACTGTCCAGTAGACTCGGTTGTCCCTCTCCTCCACCTGGCTGGAGGCAGGGCCCCTCTAATCCTGGTTAGAATATTCGTTACTCACTTTTCGCACCCGTGAATCAGAAGTCCCTTCAAGAGGATCAGAAATGTGATCAGCCCATCTACTGCATCTTGGGGGACTCCTCACAGGAAACTGGAGCAGCAGTTTTCCAAGAAGAATCCTCTTTTCTGGTTGCTTTTTCTCGCAACTCCCGTACCTGTGCATCCAGGACTGAGGTAGGTTTTCCATTCCACTTCCTCATGTCCTCTCCATGGTCACGCAGGTAAAACCACAGGTTAGCCCGTCGTGTGTACTTTCTCTCTCCTCTCTCTTGGGCAGAGGAATGCTTACTCCCAATAGCTGCGATGCGGGCCTGTACAGGTGGGGAGGAGGACATATCCACTTTGAATTGCTGGAACTCTCGGGACAATTCCTCTACAGCCGAGACACAGGCCCGTAGGGAGGAAGAGAGACTTCCTTCGTATTGCCGGAGTTGGACAGCCAATTCATCCACCGTTTGTCCGTGGCCTTCTTTCCAGGACATTACTGCCAATGAGTTGGCATAGGTTGGTGGTGCACTTCGTAGAAACTTCCGCCACATGGGTTGTGTGCATTGGACTTCATCTGGGTCTATGGGTGACTGCGCATTTTCTGGATCATTATAAATCACCTCCAGCACGGCTAATTCCCTCAGGTACTGGATACCTCTCTCCATGGTGGTCCACTTGCCTTGGTGACATGTAACTTCATCCTTGAAGGGGTATCTTTCCTTTACACCTAACAGAAGTCGCCTCCAGAGGCTGAGGACTTGTGTTTTTCTCCCAATCGCCTTGTCGATGCCCCCTTCCCTAGACAGAGATCCCAACTGCTTGGCTTCCTTACCCTCTAATTCCACACTACTAGCCCCATTATCCCAGCATCGGAGCAGCCAGGTAACAATGTGCTCACCTGGGTGGCGGCTAAAATCTTTTCGCATGTCACGCAACTCACTCAGGGATAGAGATCGGGTGATTATTTCAGGTTCTGCCTCTTCCTCCTGTTCTCGTGATGACCCTGGTTCATCTTCATCTCTCACTGAGCGAACTGATTTCTTTGTGTGTTTCTTTTTCTGTACAGGGGCGACTGATACTGGCACAGGTTGGTTCTCTGGTTTAGCTGCAGTATCTGTCACTGCGGTTGGGGTAGCCGCGCTGCCTGTTGCCGGGGTAGGGGTAGCCACGGTGCCTGCTGCCGGGGCAGGGGTAGCCACGGTGCCTGCTGCCGGGGCAGGGGTAGCCACGGTGCCTGCTGTCCTGTTTTCCATCTTTTCCCCCTTTTCTCCCTGAGGGTGCTGCCTAATATCAAGCAGTGTTTGGTAGATACTGGCCAGGGCCCAGCACAGTGCAGCGAGTTGTACGTCTTTGGAATAGCCACAGCATTTTTCTTTCAAATATTCTACCACTTCATGAGGGTTCTGTAGTTGTTCGGGAGTGAACTTCCAAGCCACTGGGGGTGAGAAGTTCTCTAGATACCTGCCCATATCCTCCCACATGCCATGCCACCCATGAATATCCAGCTTTGGGGCAGATCTCTGGGTGGTACTCTTAAAGAGCCTTTTTGTAGCCCTAAACAAGACCTGAAACATATTCAGGAAGCATAGCACTAACAGCACAGTGGCCTGTGCATCCCAAGGATATTCAAAGTTCTCAAAAGCTGTTGTAATTAGTCGGAAGGAGAAAAGGGAGGCGAACGGACGGGGGGAAGTATCCCCCCCTAACTCCCCCATGGATTGGCTGTAATTACCAATAAAATCCGATAGAAGGTGCCCAAAGTATGGAAATGATATCACTGCCTCATACAGATACCAGCTTAACCTCATGACCAGTGATGTAATCATTTCACAAGTCGACATTGCCCAGTACAGCAAAATGATAATCCCAATCACTCTCCCAGAGGTGAGAAACGTAACTACAGGCAATACATAGAGCATATAAGGACTTACAAAACGCCACCATGTAAACAAATTAATCAACATTGTGACTAACATCTATTTATCTAATATAAGGAATGCGTATGACAAATTTGTTTCAACACGCTCTAGCCAGATCTGTCGTTATCTCAACCCTTCGTGCCCCACGTTGGGCGCCAAAAAGGACTGTCGTGGTTTCAGCCCAGCCGGTAACAAAGGACCACGCAGCCGCTCGCTCACTCCTCCCGCCCCCCTCCGGTGGGATAGGGGGGAGACGGAGGAGAGAAAAGAAAAAAACCCTGGAACCTCGAGGGTTGGGATAAGGGCAGTTTACTGGGACAACGCAATAAAAGTTACAACAACAACGACGGTACTAATGAAAGAGTATACAGAAAAGAGTGATGCACAGTGCAACTGCTCACCACCCGGGACCCGACGCTCCACCACTTCCCCCACCGAAAGTCAGAGAGAGCAGGAGAGCCCTCCCCCCGGCCCACTCCCCATGTATATACTGAGCATGATGTCACATGGTATGGAATAGCTCCTTGGCTAGTTCAGGTCAGCTGCCCCGGCTATGCCCCCCCACCTCCCAGGTTCCTGTAAAAATTAACTCTATCCCAGCTGAACCCAGGACATTGACTTATGGAGTTAACTAACCTGGAAAAGGTTTCAGACAGCTTATTTGATTCCAGTATTATTATTGCAGTATTTAAGATTTATTGGGTGGTTAAGAATTAGTCACTGAAGGAATTTGTGAATCATTCTGAATAACAAATAAATTTATGCTCTGATTGAAAACAATTTGTGAAAAGGAACAAAGGGAAAATTTAATTTTAAAAATGTTAATACACTCAACTCCAATAGGACTTTTAGCCATCTTTTAAACCTTTATAGACCAGAGAAAAGAAACAAATGTGAGGGCTTAATGTAGATTCCAGAGAAAGTCAAAGGTAGAGTCAGGATTAGACTTTTAGCTTCTGTCTTTTGGTTTGATGATGACTCTGGTTTTGTTTCCACATTAGTTCATGTCTTTAGAGTCCTTGAGGGTAGAGGTATGGATGGAGGGCCTTGGAGAGCCATGTACATCTCAAATTGCAATACCAACAGGCTTACCAATGAAGGGGGAAAGGAAAACAGCAACAAGAACTGCAGCAATGACAGATTGAGGCTTGGAGTGCAACACTTGCAATTGCTTTGCAATTTGCCTTGGTGGTGTGATTACACACAATTATAATCCTGTTGCACCGACTGCTAATTCCAGAACACTATGTGCACACAATACAGCATAGATTGGGCATTACAGAGTGAATATTAAATGCAGAACATAAAGCTCTAAGTACTTTGTAAGCAAATCAGAAAGGCAGGCAAATAATATTATGAGCTAGGGTTTTTATTTTGGATCACTGTCTTAAAAATTAAATGATGATTCTTTATGTATATCTACCTGGAGGAAATGCCAAAAATGTGTAAGAAAGATTATCCACAACCCAAATATTGGGCACAAACACAGAAAATCAAATAAAGAGAGTAAGCTTTGGAGGTATGAAAGACAAACTTGAAGAAATGGGCTAGGAAAGCTGAACACTAATATTCTTTATGTTCAGCTGTAGGTCTGATTTCATCAATTCTGTCAATAGCAGAAATCAGCAGTAAGCAAATCTGCAATACAAGGGACTGAAAAAGGTCCACAATAAAGTTTGCAAATTAAAATAAAAATCAAAGCTGTAGGGTTATGAACAATAGTAGAAAATGGACCCCAGAACACAGTCTGCCAAACCACAAGATTTTTCACATAACAGGACCAGACTAATAAGCAGTAATTAAGTGTTACTGGAAGATAACACTGCTGAGTTGCTAATACTCTAGCATAAAATGGTTGTGGCAGCAATTTTTTCATTCACCTTATTTTAGAAGAGCAATATTAGGAAATTCTATAAATAATGGTTTACTTGCTCACTTCTTGCTTTTGCCTTCTTCCCATTGGTTCTGTCAGAAATGGTATTTGGAGGAAAGATACTCCAGCTTTGGAAGAAAGGAGGTTTTTGATTTTACAGAAGTGGTTCAGTGTTGCTAGTGAACTGATCAGAGCCATCGGTATCTTCTGTGTCCTTATGGTTGCACTTCTACACTTGCTCGTGACTTGGTGGTTGACTGCAATGTGAAAGCATATTCTGTTGTTCAGTTATATTTTAACTTAAAATATTATGGGTATTGTTGAAGTGGTGTGACTAGGCTAGTCACCATGGAAAACTTCATTTGATAGATAGTATTTGCTTTTCATTATTATTGACAGTCTTTCAGATTACTTTTTCAGCTACAGCTCTCATCACTATGACTCACCAAAAATCCTGCTTTGCCAGACTGGAGTGCTAGGCAGTTTGGGCTAAAACATTCCCTCAGCTCCTTGATGGAGGCAGAGCCTGTGGCTTTGCATTTCTTTTGTCTAAATACAGAAAGACCACAGGCCATAGACAATGTAAATCTCTCCATCCCAAATTCCTGGAAAGATTTACTGCTGTACGAATGTCAGCTACACAGCATGTACTCTGGCAATGTGAGACTTCCCACAAACACTGACTGTATGAGCACGCTTTATGGGGTTGAACCAAACACAGACTGTAGAGACATTTGGCATTCTGGTCACAAATCACAAAAGCCTGACAGCCAGGTGCATTCAGAGGAATTCAGGCTACAGAGCCTTCTGTGTCCTGCCTTCTCTTGCCAGCAGGCAACTCTGCTTCTGTCTTCACCCTGCTGCATTTGAATGGTGGTCATCAAGGACTGACAGGTCAGTTGGTGGAGTAAGATTAGGCTATTCTGGTTTAAGCAGTTGTCTGTCTTACTCTGTACTCTTATACATCAGTAAGATTCACCTTAAGAGCTGTGTTTCACTAGTTCTGGGTTTTGAAACAGGTTCCCAGTATGTGTACAAGGCACCTTGAAGTCATCTTCACATTTGTCAATACAGAAAAGTGAAGAATGGTCAGGGATTTTGAGTGAATCTTTTTCTGCTACCGGGTGGAGGTTGCCACTGGACAGCAGCTGTTTTCAGGCCTGCAACCCAACCTTGCAATGACAACTAGATCTGGGCAGAAATATTTTTTTTAATTTCCTTGGAAAATAGAAGCTGTAAATATCAACACTAAAAATAAGTAAACTCCAATTTAGACAAATCCAGATTTTTTTTTCACTGAGCAAAGACTCCTGCCATGGCGAGCTGTGAAGGCTGGAGTACACCCAGGACTGATTTGAATGACCTAGTCTGAACAAATGTTGAGTTTCACAAGCTGTTGTCATTCTAATTGGTGAGATACCAGTTTCAAGTTCAAATGCTTCAACCCCAAATTCTTTATACTTCCTTATTCTTAAAGCTGGTTTTCTGTAACAGGGGAAGACTGAAAACTAACTGGTTCTGGGTGGAGTCACTCACACATGAAGTTTGGTTCTGCCATCATTAGCCCCAGCAACGACCTGTCCTAAACTGCTAAATTTGTGAGGCACAAAGAAACCCATGCACCTACCCAGCCTTACTTGTTTAAGTTCTCAGTATGTCCACCTTTCTCTGCAGTTTCTAGCCAGATTTCCTTTGCAAGGGTGTGCTTCTAAGGTATTCGCATGAAAGCCAGGGGCTTTCTGAACCTGGTTTTACAACACAGAGCTTCCCATACTCCTGAAGTAGCAGTTGCTACCTATGGTGCAGCACCACCTTCTCCTCTTCCTACACCTGTCAAAACCGTCTTTTCAGTACTGTTTCATTTGTTTGTTTGTTTGTTTTTCTAGTTATGAATTATTATCTTTGCTTGCTTGAATTTCTTTCATTTCAGTAAAAAAGGCATATTCTTTGGGAGCTCATCAGACAATTCAGAAACTTGAACCTCTACTTCTCCGAGTCCCACCTGCCATACCATACGGTAGTGACTCTCCCACAGCAATAAAAGAGTCTGAGCCTCCGCTGCAGTAGTCTGAGATATTTTTCATGCATTTGAAAATGACTAGAAGATAATTCAGGATTTTTCAATTAAAATTGTTGTACCTTCTTTCCCCTTACCCTGGATTTTTGCTGTCACAAGGCTAAAAAATAAATCGGTGGCATAGCTTAAGTGGGTTTGAGCAATGGCAGGGAAATAATCAGAGCACTTCACTGCGGCACCAAGTGTGATGAGACTATAGCTTGATGGTGGGTGCAACTATATTCAGAATCTGGTGTGAAAACACCAGTCTAAGTCCTGTGCTTGTGCTCTCTGTTCTGTACCTTAAAGTGTACAAATTCCAGCCTATGATGAGATTTGCTATCTGGGCTTTTTGTATTATCACTGATGTAATGCCAAGCAAGAGCTTTGTTGTCAGCCGTTAGTTATTGCCCCTGAGCCAACAGGAGCTGTTGGAGGTTTTGCTAAGTTTGTCGCTGCTACAACTTGCTTTTCATACATCTGTATGTCTCACATTGTGCCTGCATCTCCTTAACGAGGTAAAAGAAGGCATTGTGAGTAAGAAAGGTGGAGTGAGATGGTTGAGGATTGTGAAGATTTTACTGCATCTGCATCAGTAGCTTGCAGATCTGAGGATTCTTTTTTTGTTTAAAAAAATAGTCAATCAGAGGGATATACCACTGCTTTCCTATCACTGACTTAATGGTGATTATTTTATCTTGAACTCACTTCAATGGCTTTTAGAAGACTAACATAATATATTGTGACCAAAATGAATGAGTTCAACAAACATAATCAATTGAAATCAAATGGAAAAGGGAGTCTAATAAATAGAGGCTGCTTTCAGCCTTCATGTGAAGAAAAGGCTGCTCCCTTGACCCCTCTGATCCAAAGCTTTCAGCTCAGAGGCTATGTCTGCCCTCTGTAGTGATGTTCAGCTGCTGCATTGGGCTATTATTCTTACCTTTTACTGTTTGGATATGTTCTTTATTCTCATCAGGTCTTCACATTTTATTGGATACATTTATATATTCATTGGAAATAGCACAACTATAAAAGAGTTGACAGAAGATATTTTCAAGGTTATATTTAGCTCCTGAGAAACATTCTGGAGACTTCCTCTGAAGTCACTGATCCCAAAATCACGTTAACTCTCCATCATACAGTCCACACTGGTGTACAATTCCGTCTGTGTATGCTTAATAATAGGGAGTTCAGAAGATGCAATTTTGGGTCTCTTCTTTCCTCTGAATTACTGCTTTTCTTTATTTTTTATACATAAGCTTACATAATTTTCCTTCCTCATGCTTTTTCTCAGCATTCTCATTTTATGTGGAAACACCTTTTAAAATGCAGCTGTATGTGAGTACCACTTTGACATTAGAGTATTTCTTTTTTTAGTCTCTTGTTGTTATTACCTTCTTCCTACTGTCTCTGATTTTTCCTAACAGCTGCCTCCTAAAATAACAGTATGCTTTATTCAGCTAGTTGTGCATGATCTGGATGATAGTTGGTTTTCAATTTCTGCAATTATAATATACCAGACTGGTGCCTTCCTAATCTTCACAGCATTATTTTTCAAGAAAATATTTTTCTATTATGTGTAAAACTTTTGAAGATTTCCTTCTGAGCACATTTCATTTGTAACTGCGTTTTCTGTTTAGTGTGATATTATCTCCAGGAGCTGTCTCTATGTTCCCTTTCCTACCATCAACAACATAGATTGAAGATGTATTTCTGTGTCTTACATTATCCCTGAAAACTTTACTATTGAACAAGTGGTTTTGTTTTTTTGGTTGGGGTTTGTTTTTTTTTTTTTTTTGAAACATTTTAAAGTATCTGAAGCATCATAGATAATAGAGAAGGAAAAGATGGTGTAGGCAATATTATTCTCTTGATAATTCAGTGTTCGTCTCCAATGCTTTTTAATCTATTTATCTGCAAAAGATGATGCCACCAACATGCTTAAGAAAGAATGGCATACACCTAGTTAGACAACAGGGTTAAATGTGTTTTTTGATACATAAAGGTACTTTATTTCTCAAAGTGAAGTGAATATAGATTTGCCATAATTTTGCAGAAACAATAAATTTAAAGTTTTCAGCTAGGAACTGATCTTCAATTTTGATTATGTCACAAAAACCTAAAAGATGGATTTATGTGCCTAAAAGCAGTATTTTGGATCTGCACTTTTTGATTTCTTGAGATATACCCTTGCTTTTTCTTGGATCAGTTTCAACTTTTGCTTCCACCAGTACCCTTTCTTCATAAGTCACTTAATGCTTCCTTCTGTGTGGCCAGAAAGGATCCCGAAGATGTGTCATACATTCTTCCTTGAGATATTTCTGGTGCTTGATTGGCAGTGGCTTTTAAAATTGTTTGACAGCTGTGCTGGAAACTCACTGGGCAGTGCTAAATCTCTCTACATTTAACACTGAAGGAGAAGTATACCATGCCTGCTGGGAGAATATGGAGTTAACTTGATGATGACCTAAGGCAGACTAGAGCATTCACACTGAATTTTGTGTCATTTTAGAGGTGCAGTACAGAGCAGAGAACCTGAGTGGTCACTCTATGACTTTCCCCTTCTTTGCTACATGAGGCTTATCTATTTACTACACCAAATGGTGCCTTAGCCACAGCTTTTCACTTCGAGATCATAGGTTTCTGGTGCCTACCCCCAAATGTCAAGACTCTGCTGTTGGGTTATTTTTCCATAAATCTCACCTGAACAGAATTAATTTTCTTACTTTCTATCCATACTGTTCACCCCTTTCTATTTATTTGCGTTAATATTTTATCTATCCTGATTTTTACAAAGTTTCAGATCTGTACAGTTAGTTCAGTTATCAGCAGTATCTGTTATTTCATCACCTCAGGTAGGACTATATGGTGTAATCTAAAACCTTGGAACTTATCCCAGGTACTAGGCTGCATCCTTGGGCTCCTTCACAAAAATAAATTGAAATCAAATTTAGGTATGATCCTGATTCCTCTCATTGAATCACAGACTAGCCCAGATTGGAATGGACCTCAAAAGACCATCTGATCCAAACTTTTGTGGGAAAGGGAGCCTAGATGAGATTACACAGCACCCTATCCAATTGCATCTTGAAAACCTCCAGTGATGGGGACTCCACCACATCCCTGGGGAGGATGTTCACTGGAGTGAATGATTGTTTTTACTGAAAAAAATTTCTTTCTTAGTTGAGATGAAACCTCTCCTGCTGCAACTAGCACCGATTGCCCCTTGTCTTACCCATGTGGCTCCTTGTGAACAGAGAGCCTCTGTGCTCTTTGTAGATGACCTTTAAGTACTGGAAAACTGTGATGAGGTCCCCCCAGCTGAGTCTTCTCTTCACCAGGGAGAAGAGACCTAACTCTTTTAGTCTTTCTTCATAGGGCAGGTTCTCCAGCTCTTTGGTCATCTTCATGGCCTGCCTTTGGACCCTCTCCAGTCTGTCCGCATCTTTCTTGAATTGTGGGGACCAGAACTGGACACAATACTCCAAGCCTGACACACCTGAGCAGATTGGGATGATCACATCCCTATCTCTGTTAGTAATGGCCGTGCAGATGCAGCACAGAATCCGATTTGCCTTTGTTGCTGCAGTGGTGCTCTGCAGACTCATGTTCAGCTTGCTGTCCACCAGGATCCCCAGGGCCCTGGGGGGTGGCTGCTATGGCTGGCTCCCCAGCCACACAGATCCTAGTCTGTGCTGGGCTCTTTAGTTATCCTGACCCAGGTGCAGGAATTTGCACATGTCTTTGTTAAACTTCAAACTGTTCTTGCTAGCCCAGTCTTTCAGCCTGTCAAGGTCTTTCTGTAAGATGGCTGTCCTTTCTGATATGTCCACCTCACCACCGAGTTTGGCGTCATCAGCAAACTTGGTGAGGGTGTTCTCAATCCCACCAACCAAGTTGTTCATGAAGATGTTGAACAGTGTGGGGCCCAGTATCAGTCCCTGGGGGACCCCACTTTTGACAGGCTGCCAGCCTGTGAAAAAAAACGTATTATTTCTCAACCTATACTTTTGAAAAGTCAATAACTATGTAGTGGATTTGCATGGAAAGGTTTTGGTAGCAGAGGGGCTACAGGGGTGGCGTCTGTGACAAGCTGCTAGAAGCTTCCCCTATGTCCAACAGAGCCAATGCCAGCCAGTTCCAAGACAGACCAGCTGCTGGCCAAGACTGAGCCCATCAGCGACGGTGGTAGCGCCTCTGGGAGAACAGATTTAAGAAGGGGGAAAAAAGCCCTGCACAATGCCAGCAGCACTCAGGAGAGAGAGGAGTGAGAACATGTGAGAGAAGCAGCCCTGCAGACACCAAGGTCAGTGAAGAAGGAGGGGGAGGAGGTGCTCCAAGCTCCAGAGCAGAGATTCCCGTGCAGTCCGTGGTGAAGATTATGGTGAGGCAGGCTGTCCCCCTGCAGCCCATGGACGTCCATGGGGGAGCAGATATGCACCTGCAGCCCAAGGAGGACCCTACACTGGAGCAGGTGGATGCCCGAAGGAGGCTGTGACCCTGTGGAAAGCCCGCTCCTGGCAGGACCTGCAAATCCATGGGGAGATGAGCCCACAGAGCAGGTTTGCTGGCAGGACTTGTGACCCCACAGGGGATCCATGCTGGAGCAGTATGCTCCTGAAGGACTGCACCCATGGAAGGCACCCACACTGGAGTAGTTTGTGAAGAACTGCAGCCTGTGGGAAGGACTCATATTGGAGAAGTTCATGGAGAACTGTCTCTCACCACAGGGATCCCACGCTGAAGCAAGGGAAGAGTGTGATTAGTCCTGCCCCTGAGGAGGAAGGAGCAGCAGAGACAACATGTGATGAACTGACTGCAACCCCCATTCCCCATCTCCTTGTGCCACTGGAAGGGAGGAGGCAGAGAAAATCAGGAGTAAAGTTGAGCCTGGGAAGAAGGGAGGGCTGGGGGGAAGGTGTTTTAAGATTCAGTTTTATTTCTCATTATCCTACTCTGATCTGATTGGTAATAAATTAAACTAATTTCCCCAAGCCGAGTCTGTTTTGCCTGTGACAGTAACTGGTGAGTGATCTCTCCCTGTCCTTATCTCGACTCATGAGCCTTTCGTTATATTTTCTCCCCTGTCCAGCTAAGGGGAGTGGTGATAGAGCGGCTTTGGTGAGCACCTGGCATCCAGCCAGGGTCAACCCACCACAACCTAGCAGGCTTTTTTTTTTTTTTCCCCCTAGCATATTTAAATTATAGTCAGTAAGTAAAATAGAGTCTAGTTTACACTAGGTGAGTTTAGCTGGTAGAAGGCAAGAGAGGGAAGGACAGGTCTTCCAGCAATATGAAAGTAGGAATGGCTAGGAGGACTTAAACTCAGTGTTATTTTCTTTCAGTTATTGGTTGGAGATCTTGCTGTTTGGTAATCTCTCAGAAGGGCTGGACCTGGAAAATTGTCCAATTGACTGGGTGGTTTTGTTAGATTATTTTGGGACTCGGGGTGATATAAAGCATCCTTTATTTGATTTTCTGGGAGAAGAACGGAGAGGTTGATTTATATTTCTGTTCTGAATTATTAAGTCATTTATTTTACTGTAGTGTCAGGAGTTCTCAGCTGAGATCACATCCTGTCTGGCAGGACAAAATAAAAATACGTTGTCACAAGTGCAGTGCCAATGGTGTTACAGACTAAATGGCATGGTGATGTCGAACAACTTGCCTAAGGTTAGAGAACAGATCAATGGCAGAAGTGTGCCCAGAGCTCCAATCTCAGTCTTTAGCTACTGGCCCACACAGTCTATTGAAAGCAGCTGATACTAGAAAACGGGAGCTGCAGTCCCAGGCCTCGCATGCAGTTTCACTGGAGATAATGATGGGACCTCCCCCAGTTTGTATCCTTCCCTGGAAAATGATGTTTTTTTGTAATACCTGGCTGCACCTGTTTCCCACAGCCAGTTTTACTTCTGTGTGCCAGCATATCCATAAATCCTGCAGTTATGTTCATTAAGTTAAACTTCCTCCTTCCAGAGCTTTATTCCTACAGCTCTGCTTTTACCCAAGGTTTGGAGAACACTTTCCTGTGCTGGCAGCTATGGTCTTCTGAATACATGGCTTCAAACTGCAGTGTATAAGCCTTATGGCTGCACTATTTCTTCTAAAAGCCACTGCTGTTTTTCTAATAAAGTTTGTTTCCTGTGGGAGAAATAGAAATGCCATGCTGCCTAGTGGAGATTTTTTTAAAAATTTTATTGTATTTTTGATAAGTAAACAATGCAAACTAAAACTGAGTATAGCAAAGAACAATTTCTGTGCCAGACATTCTTCTGTACAGGTTGATGAAACACATTTCACAGCCATAATCCTCAGTCATCTGGTACACCAATTCCCCATTCCATCTAAAAATCCTGGCATTACTGTAATAACTGATGAAGCACTTATTTCAGAGATCAACGTTGAGGTCCTAGCTTCCTTGCTGTGTTTAATTAAGAAGATGATTACTTACCATTTGTCTACCTAAAATAATAAGGGATCTTATGTGCTCAGTTGTCTTTGAAGCCATTGGCCAAAGGCCAGTGACCTTTCAGTAGCGATGGCCTCTGATGCTGTTAGGAGCCCTCCCCTTAGAGCATCGGGCAGATGATGATAATCTTCCCCTCCTGTCAGAGCAGCGAAAAAGCAGTAGGTGCCACGTTCTGACACTTCTGTGACTCATTTCATCTCCAGGCTGACAGAGCTATACAGACTTTAAGCATTCCCTTTATACGTCTACCATTGTAATCAGAGTCTATTTTTAGTATTTTTTTCTAAAAAGGAAAAATTACGATCAAGGAAATTTAATACACTTTTACAATAACTCTCTGTGAAAAGACTGGGGATTTTGTTTGGCTGCTGTTTGATCTTACTTTATTTTTCAGACTAGCCTGAGGACACAAACTCAATAACGTGAATTCTTGGGACAAATCGTTCAGTTGAAAGAGAAATGGGGGGTCCCTCTGCACTCCTTTCCCACCCACACATCCACTGTGCCCAGGAGGGGCTAGGAGATGGAGTGGAAGGGGCTGCAAGGCTTTTGAACCATCAGACGGGTTGACATCCTCAGAAGTAGCCTGGCACCGTGGCAGTGTGCGTGGGAGAGATGGCAGGGAGCAGGAGAGCACTCCAAATGAGCTGCTGCTCTTGCTGTGAAGAGCCCTGGGTACCTCACAAGCAGAATGTTGCATATCTGGTTGTGAGCTGGAAGGCAAAGTTGCCAGTATGGCAGTTCACTCAGCAGCATGACTGTCCTGACAAGTGAGGAGAATAATAAACTAGCCTGGAGAGTCAAGGCGTGCAGATCATTACCACTCTTGGACCTCAGTGTCTTTCTGCACCATGGGCTGTTTGGGGTCTTGTACACAAGTCACAATGGTAACTCGACTGCTTTGCTTACACAAGGTGCTCAGAGCCTGCATGGGATGGCAGACCTACGGCAAAGCCTCTCTGTTCTCCTTGAAGGGGTCGTGAGTTTCTGCAGGGCAAGTGGCAGAGTCTAGGCCAGCATTTTTTTTCATAGAAACATCACATTTATGGTCCTGGCTTTGCAGCGTGGAGAAACAAAAAGAAGTACAGTATGATGAATACAGTGGAAGAGGTGATGTTCTTCAGGGAGCAAAATACATGAGAGACACCTTTGCAGTTTCTAGCAAGGGATTTTTTTCAGCTTTTAATTTTTACAACTCTTTCTTGATAGAATTGCTTGCTGGTCTGATAAAACAATGTCTAACTCATACACATCCCAATACACCCTCCCTTTGCAAGATACCCACCAAAGAGAAAACGCACACTTTTTTTTTAGGCAGTGATTCTCATTCTGGCTGCCTAGTCCTGAATTGATTTCTGGGTGAATTCCCTAATGGACAAAACATAAACCACCTTAATAACTGAGCAACCCATCATCAACACAAAGGGTGCCTTAGCTCCTGCACTTAGGGATACAGTAAAGTTGTAGAAAGCTTTGGACAAAGCTGGTGTGGGTGGGAGGAGATGGGGAGAGGAGGAGGTGGGCTTGGAAGCTGTGCTGACAGATCACTCATCCAGATTTCCAGTCTGAGGAGTGAGTAAGAGGCCTCAATAATTACTCTAGGGACAAGTTCCTGGAATACCTGCATTTTGGTGTTCTGATGAAAATGCTGACTTGATATGTAATGAAAAAACCCCCACATTTCTGAAACTACAGGATTCAGTTTTTTAAGCCATCTTCTACAATATTGCAAAGAACAGTGGACAAGGTTATGTCTCCTTAGCTGCACAGATATCAATAGGGTTGCAGGATTTGCTGTTTTAGGAGTTTAAAGCTGGCCTAGGTGTCTCAAATTCTACTTGAACAGTGTTGTGTTGCATTCCTCTGCTGCCCCCCTCTTCAATATTTACTGCTTGAAAAACAGTTAAGTAACAGAAATGTTCTCACTTACTACTTACTTGGTTGTCGTATGCTTATCTTTTATATGAATTAAGATGTTTTAAAAACATGATACATATTAGATTACTTTTTTTTAAATAGAACTTCCTGTATATATTGGTTTCTATACACAATCCCCCCCCCCCCCGCCCAATTCTGGACATCTCTTGTTTGTACTCAAATAACAATTTTTGCTTCTGGACATTTCAGGTAAACACCAGCAGTATAAATGCTCAGAGAGTCATATACTTCTCTGCTAACTACCCATCTGAAATGGCTCTGGATTAATTTCATTTTTAAAAAGTCTGGAATAAGGGATACTTAAAAATTTGCTTCCTGCAGTGAATATTTCATCTGCTAATATGTGAAAGACTGTATTTTTTTGAGAAAAAGCATTTACTTTTGAACAATTTTTTGGCATTTTTAGTATTACTTACATTGTAATACAAAGGGGGCGGGGGTTGCATACCATGATCCTGAATATTGAAGGTACAGTAACAGTTTGGAACTAGATTCCAGCTTTTAAGTGTAATGCCTGGTTTTATTGGGTACTCCTCTTGGATCGCCCCAGGAAAATGCTGCCTCTCTTTCAGCAGCCCTCTTACCAATGTCCCTTGTGCTAGTGACAAAGGCTCTTAGAGCCCTGCTCATCCTATTCCGGGTAATCAGCAGTAAGAAGTAAGTGAACCTCAGCTGGACTGGCAGCCCTTCCTGTAGTGCAGAGGGAGGGGATGATCTTGCACTGCCCCACTTACTTAGTTGTCCTTCATTAGGGGTCTGGAAACCATTCTAGAAACCTGCAGCCTTTTCAGCCCTGTAAATGGGAACACTGCAGTAGGCAACTCCTTGTTGTACAGACATTATGCAGAAGCAAGGCCTTGGGTGTGTACTTGAGGATTTCACAGAATCATTGAAGTTGGAAGGGACCTCTTGAGATCTGGTAGTCCAATCTTCTTGCTCAAGGCAGGGTCAACTACAGCAGGTTGACCAGGACTGTGTCCAGTTGCCTTTTGAATCTCTCCAAGGATGGAGACTCCACAACCTCTCTAGGCAACCTGTGCCACTGCTCAGTCTCCCTCGCAGCAAGAAAGTGTTTTCTTGTGTTCAGATTGAATTTCTTTTTTTCAGTTTGTACCCATTCCCTCTTGTTTTCTCAGTGGGCACCACTGGGAAGAGTCTGTCTCCATCATCTTCGTTCCCTCCCTCCCATCAAGTATTTATGCACATTGATTCCCCTGTAGCCTTCTCTTCTCCAGGCTGAACAGCCCCAGCTCTCTCAGCTTCCCTTCATATGAGAGATGCTCTGGTCCTGTAACCATCTGAGTGGCCCTGAGCTGGACTTACTTCAGTATGTCCACCTCCCTCTTGTACTGGGGGGGGGCAGAACTGGACACAGCACTCCAGACGTGGCCTCACCAGGGCCAAGCAGAGGGGAAGGGTCACTCCCTTGACCTGCTGGTGATGGTTTTCCTAATGAAGTCTGGATGGCTGTTGGTCTCCTTATCCCTGAGGGTGCATTAGATTTGTTGTTTCATACTTGAAAAGAAGCACCAGCCTGAGCACAGGAAGACCTGCCCAGCAGTCAGTCTCCTGACCAGCTGTAGAGAAAGCTGTTCCACGGAGTTGAAAGCATATTCTGCAACAGGAGCTGACTTCCAAATGCAGTAGGGCTTACGCTCATTCATCTTGCTGTCAGGACACTCCACACAGCACAGAAAGCAGCGCAGCAAGCAGAATACAAGCCCCAGGCGGCAAAGCCTGAGAAATGAGTTAAATACAACTCTATGAAATAGCTCTAATGGCCATGGCAAATAGGACTCTTATGTTAGCCTGAGCAATTATTATGTTTGGGCTTTTTTCTCCCTTTTTAATGACTGTCTAGGAGACAAAATATATATTCCTCATTTTTAAATGTGAAGAAAGAGAACTATATACGTGGAAGCCAATTGCTTTTCCTGGCAACTAATAAACTCAGATTTCTCCTTCTCTGCAACTCAGTTGTGCACACACTGACTAAGTATTGTCATTACTTATCTGAGCATCTTTCCATCACCTATAGTAAATACAGAAGTGTTGTTGTATGAATGCCTCTATCCTGACAGACTTCCCTGCTCCCTGGGATCAGAAGCATAAGTCTTCTACCATTGCTACTTATCTGGGGAAAGAAGGAAATAGCAGAGTAAAACACTAACCTTTTCTGATCTTAAAAATTTTGGCACCCTTTTAAGAGGCAACAGATCTTTACATCCTGAAGATGACTATTTGGGACTCTTTGCAACAGAATTAGTGGAGTGTGGGCCTTCTGCAATTTCGGGGCACCACTGCCAATTTCAGCTTTAGAGAAACTTCACTTGCCTGTGTAATACTTTTGCTTCTGTTCATTTTTTTCAAGTTAATATAATATATATGGTGTTTCCTCACTACCATGAGAAGATCCCAGCAAGATTTTTGGAGGCTTTTGGAATAAAAGCTGACCTGACACTTTTACAAAATGAACAAACATTTCATTTTTTTTAGATAACCTGGACCTGCAGCCACTATAACTCAAGATATAACTAATCTCTTCTCTGTGTCTAGCTGTGGTCTCCACTAGTAATTATAATACATACAGGAACTAAAAAATTTCTCAAATCTTAAGTTAAAGTTAGATTACTGTGTAGCAGGAAGGGTGTAGTATAATTTTTAAGTTGTGCTTTATCATAAATAATATTTAAGAGAAAAAAGAATAGAAAAAAATGAGAAAAAATATTTAAGGGAAAAAGACAACTTGTAGGAGAAAAAAAATGTAATGACTGTTATAACAGAGGACCTGACAAACAAATTATAAATAATTTTTGCTGGTGAGATTATGGTTGTTTAAGAACTTGATTTGTCCTAATGTGGTCCAGACTTCTCTGAGCAACTAAAAGCATGATGCAGTCATACAGAAATGTGGCTAAATACAGAGCCTTTTTTCAAAGGCGTAGTTTGTGTTAAAGCATTATAAAAACAGTTGAGGTTTTCCGAGTGAACTGACTGAGTAGTCTTCTTAAAAAGTCATCCTTATAACTCAGTTCTCAGGCCAGAGAGACTGATTTATGATGAGGGATGGATCTGTGCTTGGAAGATATGAAGAGCCCACTATGGGAAAAGCCTTACAGAGCACCAGGCAGGGAAAAGGTAAACAAGACAACACCAGGATTTCAAGTCAGCTGGCAGCTTACTGATGAGAAGAGTCTTCAGCGTATGGGAAATTGTTTGATACTAGTAACATATAGTTGAAATACAACCTTCAGCAAAGTCTGCTCTGTTCTTAGTTCCAGAGTTTAAGTGGTGAGAACATTTGTTGTCTATAGGCAAATAATAGCTTTTTTTTAGACTTTAAAACTGAGAAGAGTTTTCTGCTTAGATTGCCTCTGCTGAATTAAAGGACCTTGGAATCTTAATTCTAAGGTAAAGGGTGATTCCTTATTACCTGTATGTTTACATTTGAGTAGTAACCCCAGACACTCCATGCCATAGCTGTTGTTCCTTGTCTGTGAGCTATATAAACAAGTGCCACATTGCTTCTAACTTTGGTTTTCTTCAACATCAAGGAAAGATGAACTGATGTAAGTGCGAAAAGGGAATTGGTTACAGATGCTATGAATGGACTGATTCGGGAGATCACAGCCTGGATATAAAAGTGATGAAGAGTAAATAGTGCCCCTGATGATAAGAACCATTTTTTGGAAGCTCCATATCACTGAGCATTACCAATTTTGTCTAAATTGAGAGTGTTATGTATTTATATTTTAGTTAGATTAGCCAGAGGACACAATAAGCATTTATGCTTCCTTTATGCCAATTTTATGCTGGCTTTGAGGAAATATAAGATGCCTATTGGCATGGAGCACATTGGAACAAAACACTTTGAGTAACTATAAAATAGCAGAATGGATTACAAGGGTGCAGGATTTGTAATTCTGTATTAACAGCCTGAAAGTTGGATTTACAGTGTTGTAAAACTCTGATCTGAGAACAGAGGCAGATTGGCATGTGGAGCTGAGGGACAGGGGATTCATGCTGGGATATTTGGCAGCTTAAGCCCAGTGATAGCTAGTTGTTCAGAAGAAGGAAATTTTAAGTATGTGACATGGAAGGTGGAAAGGTAGCCATAGAGTCATATTGATAGTGCTACCTCTGAACGTTAAATGGTGGGCTAACTAGTAATATTAATGGAGACAGCCATTGCACATTGGCTCTAAGTGTCAGAACAGTCTGAAAAATGCTGTGTGGTGGCAGCTGAGTCCCCCCTCCAAGTTGTTCGCTCACTCCCCCACAGTGGAATGGGGGAGACAATCAGAAAGGCAAAAGTGATAAAACTTGAGGGTCAAGATAAAGACAGTTTAGTAAGTGAAGGGGGGAAAAATCCAAATGTGATGCAAAGGCAATCACACCAGGCTGATGCCCAACCAGTCTCTGAGCAATAACTGCCTTGGAAAAACTGCCACCAGCTTCATTGTTGAGCATGACATTACATGGTATGGAATATCTGTGGTCAGTTTGGACTGGCTGTCCTGGCTGTGCATCCTCGCAGGCTCCTTTCCACCTCTGACCTACTCACAGTGGGAGCAGTGGGAGCAGAGTGAGCAACAGAGAAGGCCTTGATGCTGTGCAAGCACTGGTCCAGCAATAGCCAAAATATTATTGTGTTATCAACACTCTTTTAGTTACAAATCTAAAGTACACCACAATATGGACTGCTATGAAGAAAATTAACTCCAACCCAACCAGACCCAGTACACTCTGTTAAACAGACTATCAGTTGAAACCAGTACAAGGAATGGAGGAAAGAGCTGGTCATGCTGAAACAGCATGGCTGGAAGGAAATTCTGTGCATTGTGACACACACTTGGATGTTCCAAAATGCTTAAGTTCTCTTGTAAATTCATTTAGAACAGCATTTTTTACACTACTTTACTGAAGGTGGGTTTCATGCTTGCTTAACAACTTATGGAACACAGTCCTTAGCCTTCCTCTGCATTTTTCATTAATATTTGGGTCCACAAAAATCATATTTTCAAAAACTCTTTACTGGTGGAAGAATTGCTCCACTGGTAAATGCAAAAGTTACTGCTCTTCATCATGTTGAATGTAGGTTTAAGTACAGTGAGGGACCCACTGTAGTCAGATCAGGTTTTGGTTTTCTTGTACGTCTAATAAGAAGTTCAGTTAATTGCCTGTTCCATATTCACAGGTGGCAAGTTCATTTTTGTGCAGGGTCAATGCTTGGTCAATGATTTGCACTGGTTTTGATGGATGCTTGAATATCTGCGTGGTGGTGAAGTCTTTATATTGATGTAAAGTGCTGGAGCAAAAGACCAAAGAGGATTTTTGTGTACTGAGAGAGGGTGAGTTGGACAGGTGGGTGGACACATATGTATGTCACTGGATTTCAGGTGTGCACAGCCTTTACTCATGGCAGCTCAGAGAGAAGGGCAGAGTAAATGTAGGGCAGTTGGTACCTGCCTGTATAGATCTCTCTCCTAACATAAAGCTCATCATTGCTTTCCCCAAGCCAAAGGGGATCCTAGAAATCTTTGGCAAGATGCGAAATTTCCAAAATGTCCACTTGTCTTCTTCAATGACACTTTTGCAACTTCAAATTCCTGCCTACATCCATCATCAGTGTTTGTGAGGCATTGATACAGGTTGGTCACAGGGACAGACAGAACCTCTCCTCATCCCATCCTCAGAGGCCCTGAAACCCTTCCCTACACTGGTAGTTGAGTAAGTGCTATGGAGGTTGTGGGATCCCAATGAAGGCAATACTTGGGGAGCAGCAGTAATTTCTCCCAGTGACCAGACAGGTGGCGCAGTTTAAGAGCAAGAAGCAGCAGAGAACATCCAGAAAAAATGAGATGATTCCAATACAGAAGCAACCTCTGCCGCTCTTGGGTGGGAACAAACTGGGACAATGTTTCTGCCTCAAGGAGTTGGCAATACAAGGCCTGAGACTCTCTTGGGAGCTGTGGATATGGTGTTTTGGTTTTTCTTTAGGAGGGAGGATATGGTCACAGCAAAAGAACAGTTGATCAGCTCATGAAACAGAAGGCTGGACAACTGATTGTATTGACAATCAGTTTTTGTCACTTTCCTAAAATGACTGGTTGATAAGAATTGAAATCTAACAAAAATATGAAACTCAAAACCCACCAAGACAACTTTCTTGAAGTCAGCTGTGCCTCCATAGTTTTAGGTGCAGAAACTGATACTTCTGCATAGAATTCACCATCTGAGGGATACTTTTACACAGAACTAATATTGATTATGATTTCTTCTCCTTGCACAACTGTCTGTTTAATATCCTGGTTTATATGTGCACGTTATAGTTTGAAAATAACTATTTGTTCCCTTACATTCATAATAACTGAGAATATTCATTATTGCAATTTAAAAAGGCCTAATTTGAGATACCTCAGAATGTAACAATTACACTTCCTTTCAGTGTTGGAGTTTGACAGTTTTGAATTTGGATTCCAAAGAGAAATTTCTAGGATGAGTGAAGTCCGAGGTCTCTGCTATACTTCTCCTGTGCATGATTTTTCTAACAAGTATTCATTGTGTAGCCTTGGCAGCAATAGCAGTGAATGAATTCCATTCAAATTTAGAGAAAAAAGTAAAGTGAGGCTTATACCAACAAAGTATTCTAGAAGAAAATGGATAAAATAGAATGAAAACTTTTTATTTCATTAAACTGAATAACCCATGTGTGGATGATGAAAGTGTGCTCTTATCTTACACGAGAAGAAAAATATATGGCTGAAGGTAAATTGTAAGATATGAAAAGGTTGAATTTAGTTTAACATTTATCTTGTAGACCAAGGACTTTGAACGTCAACAGATATCTCTCTGCTCTGCAGAGGAATTTAGATTTAGATTTCCCTAGACCTCTATGTCCTCTGAATTCTGCAGTGATACAGATATATGTTTTAGTTTGGCTGGCAGCCATGGTAAAACATGCCAGATAGATAGTTTAATAATTTATACAATGCTTTCAACCACTCCACTTTATTATCAGAAAATAAACCCACCTTTAAATATATGAATTGGGAAATAGATGTCGTGTAGGAAATCATTGATTTTTGTCCTTTGATGACACAGGACCATGTATAAGTTGAAAAGCAAGCATGGCTCCTGCCTTTAAGGTGAAAGGGGATGGATTTTTACCAAAGTGTTTTCCTGGATTCTCTAGCTGCTTTTATTCTTACCAAATGCCTTAAATCTTTTTATCTATGCTTCACCGTCATAAGGCAGGCTGAATATAGTGCCATCAGCACAAGCTTTACTGACTTCTAAACAGTTAGCAGTACAAGCCTTTTCAAGTCCATACCAAAGATGCCATCTTCTAATCGTTACAGACCTGCTTACAATGCTCTCTGGGTTGTAACTAAAGAAGAATTCACTAGAAACAATGGAGACTGGGCTTCAAACATTTTTGGTAAAAAGGTTCTATTTGCTAAACTAAAAAGGAAAAGAATTTCTGGGAGGATACACAAGAAGTGATACTTGTGTATGGATTCCTCTGAATGAGCAGACTCACTCTTTATGTCTCCTTTAATAACATCGTCCTGGTTTCAGCTGGGATAGAGTTAATTTTCTTCTTACATCACAGTGCATTTTAGATTTATAGTGTGAGAATAATGTTGATAATACTGATGTTTTAGTTGTTGCTAAGTAGCACTTATCCTAAGTTAAGGATTTTTCAGTTTCCCATGCTCTGCCAGCAAGCAGATGCACAAGAAGCTGGGAGGGAGCATGGCCAGGACAGCTGGCCCGAACTAGCCAAAGGGATATTCCATACCATTGGGCATCATGCTCAGTATATAAACTGGGGGGAGTTGGCCAGGAGGGGTGGATCGCTGCTCTGGCATCAGTCAGCAGGTGGTGAGCAATTGCATTATGCATCACTTGTCTTGGTTTTGGTTTTGTTTTTGTTTTTTTTTATTATATTCCTTTTCATGACAATTATTATTATAATAATATTTTATTGTTATTATTGTTAATATTAAATTTTATTTTACTTTAGTTATTAAACCATTCTTATCTCAACCCACAAGTTTTACTTTTTTCCCCAATTCTCCTCCCCATCCCACTGGTAGTGGGGGAGTGAGTGAGTGGTTGTGAGGTGCCTAGCTGCTGGCTGGGCTTAAACCATGACAGACATAAACCTAAACCAGTCAATAACATGCTTGGAAGTTTCGTTTAAGTTTTCCTTTTCATCGTACTCTACCAGCTTTTCCTTGGCTCTAACACAAGATTTATTTTACTTTGTTTTGCTATTTTTTTGCCTGCCAATGTATACCTTTTATATTTTGTTTCCCATACCATTATAATAAATTAAGTACTTCCCTCTTTCATGCTTTTAAAACACACGTTATTTCAGTAGCATTGTTATCAATGCTTTAGTGATATGTGACTAACTCTGGTGAGTTACTTTTTCCTTGAAGTGAGTTTTTGTTTGCTGTTATAACAAGGCTTTCTTAATGGAAATAGGAATAAATAAAGCAAATGTTCTGACATTTTTCTAATACCATAAACACTCATTCACTTTCCATGGGATATTAAGGAAAGCTACCTACCTGAACAGTTAGATCTTTCCGGTAGTTACTAAAATCCCCAATGGAAACGCAGGTAGAATTTTTCTGTTTCACAGGACTGCCCTGATTCCACTGAGCCTTTTAGTTATTTCTTTCTTATCCATTAATACAAAGTTATTTAAAACAATCTTTTGAAACCCTGTTGTACACATAGCAATGAAAAATGGGATAACAGTACTATTGACGTGCGGAAACAGACTCCACAATCAGTGAGACTGTAAAGTAGGTATGTTTATTCAGCGCTGGGCAGCACGGGGGTACTCCCACCAAAGTCATGCGTGCCCGACTCGGCAGTTCGTTTCAAGTTTATACAGTCAAGTGTTACATATTCACAATATGCCTATACATATGCATGACATATCCCCGCTTCATATTAAAATTAGCTCTGAGAGGTCATTTCCATAGTCTCCTCTCAACTGCGCTTGCGCAGTGCCTCTTTATGGTGGTCGTCTGGTGGTCGCAGAGATGAAGATAGATGACTCCTCTTCGTCACCGCTTGTAACCTCTTTTCTTGCACAGGCTCAGTGATTTCTTGGTATTCACCCAAGCTGCAAGACCAGTCTTAGCTCTTGGGGCCTGCTCCTGCTTCTTATCAGGAACTGTCTCTACCTCATTGGCTGGTTCTTTGGACCAGCTCTTCTTATCAAGGACTGTCTCTATGTCAGCTAATTTCAACAATGTAAGCGCTAAACATCATCTTTCATCCCCCTTTATTATGTCTACTGAGATTCTTTTGACTCCCCTTGTCTCAGTCCCCCCTTTTCTAGAAAATAGTAAATTCTTTTACTATATCTAATCCTAGTACTTATAATACATTATTTCCCTATCCAGCATCTTCTCAAAGTATTTGTTGGTCTTGAGTTTTCGTCGTAACTGATTCTTTTTCCATTCACTGTAAGAGTCTCCTGTACTCCTACAGCACAAAAAGCCACATCGAACCACTATGCCAAGAACCACAGACAAGAGAATAATGATTATTATAGTGACAAACAATTGCTTCAACCATGTCAAATTTGGCAACCAGGAGGTTAATTTTTCTTATATGTCTGTCAAGTCCCAAGAAGTGTCATCTTGGGAAGCTTCATGTAGTATTCTAGTCTTTTCCCATATCTCTTCAAGATCTGTTTCAATTCGTTGGTTTTAATTGATATAGGTACAGCAGGCTTGGTTTATAACTACACATAAGCCCCCTTCTTTTGCTAAAAGCATGTCCAATCCCATTCTATTTTGGAGTACTACTTTACTTAGGGATTGTATTTGCAGTTGCAGCCCTCGAATTGCATCAATTGTAGCTTTTTTCTATAACCTCTAATGTAGCAGATATATTCATGATAGCTTTCTCCAACTTGCTTACCCCTAAAGAGGGGATTAGCCCTCGGACAAAACTATGGTACCTAGTACCTCGAATAATTAGTGGGTTTTCAGTCCGTTTTACACGGAGCCAACGTGTTGTCAAAAACCCTCGGGGAGGCGAAGCTCCCTCGAATATGCTGATCTGATGTGCAAGGTACCCCCGAACACAGTGTCCCTTCCAGTTCTGGGGTAAACTCTTTCTGGCCCTGCCATCCCCACAGAGCCACCAGTATCCGGGCCCTGTGTTGCATCTTGGACAGAGATGTGTCTCCCTTCTGTCTTGTTCTTGCCCCTTCTTTTCTGGCCCCCTCTTTGGTTTCCAGATATAATAGAAACTGATAGTTAAGTTCAGTCCAAGACGTTCTAATTCTCCTTTATCAAAAGTTCCCAGATTTTCCACAAGGCTACAATTGTCCATGTCTCCCCAAATACTATCAGTAATATTTAAGCAATGGCCAGTAATTAAGACCTCTTTAGGGTCAGGTACCTCCAGATCAAAGCTGGGTCCCCGCTGGGTATTTCCCTTTCCATAAAGGCATAATCCATTCCTGTCTGGCCCATCTTTAATAAGAGATGTCCAATTTGTGGTTGGGATTCCTAAAAAGGGGAGTTCCATGTTCCCCTGAGGAAGGGGATTACATACCCAACAATCTGATAAATTTAGTACTTTCGAGATACTCTCTGTCATATTTAAATAAGTATTTCGATCCCAAGCCTGCCCCTTGGGCAAGGTCCAACTCAGGAGCATGACAATCAATGTCTTACAAATTTGAGTTTCAAAGGTCCCTTTTCTTGTGAAGTCCATTGTCCTTTGGGTGCCTTCTTCACCCTAGTGTGATGGATCCAGGCGCTCCGTTCCTTGATCCTAATCGCAGTTAAGGAGGTAAGTAATACTTGAAATGGTCCTTCCCACTACGGCTCCAGAGTTTTTTCTGTAAGAGACTTTATATACACATAATCTCCTGGTTGTATATTATGTACAGGCCCATCCAAACCTCTCCCTCGAGTCCCTACCACATGCTTCCTGATTTTATTAAGTTGCTTACCTAATGCTACCATGTAAGAAGTCATCATTTCATCCCCCGCTTGTACAGACACCCCTCTCTGTATCCCATAGGGTTGTCTATACAGAATTTCAAAGGGGCTCAGTCCTTCTTTTGCCCTTGGTCTTGTTTGTATACGCAGAAGGGCTAAAGGGAGAGACTGAGGCCATGTCAAATTTGCTTCTTGTCCTAATTTCACAATTTGCTGTTTGATTAAGTGGTTCATTTTTTCCACTTGACCACTTGACTGGGGGTGATATGGAGTATGAAGCTGCCAATCTATACCTAAATGGCGGCTAATTTGTTGTACTATTTTTGAGACAAAATGTGGTCCTCTGTCAGAGGATATGGTTGCTGGAACCCCAAAACGTGGTATTATCTCTTGTACCAGTATTTTAGTTACCTCCCAAGCTTTAGCCGTTCTTGTTGGGAATGCTTCTGACCAACCTGAAAAGGTATCAGTTAATACCAATAGATATCGATACCCCCCTTTTCTTGGAAGTTCTGTAAAATCAATTTGCCATTGTTGTCCAGGCCCATTGCCTTTTCCAATCTGGCCCATTTCCGGCTTGGGGGTATTCTTAGGATTAGTCTGGAAGCAAAGACCACACTGTTGAGTCACCTGTCTCACCGTGGTGTATAAATTTCTAGCCACAATTTCTCTTATCAAATGATTATACAGAGCCTCTGTTCCCCAATGTCTTTTCCTATGTTCCTCCCGTATCAAATGCCATAATAATCAAGAGGGAACGATTAGCTTTCCTTGTGGGGTATGAGCCCACCCCTCTTCATTATATGACCCTTCTAAATCTGTAATGAGCTTCTGATCTTCCTTGGTGTATTCTGGCTTACCTTCTAGGGAGATCTGCCTATCCGGAATTAAAGTTCCTTCTATTTTTACCTTTGTTTTGGCCACTTGTTTTGCCTCTCTGTCCGCCAGCTCATTCCCTTTTTCCAAATCTGAGCTCACTTTCTGGTGTACCTTAATATGCATTATTGCTACTTTCTTAGGGAGCTGGACATCTTCCAGTAACTTCAGAATTTCTTCTGCGTGTTTGATATTTTTCCCTTGAGAGCTCAGTAGTCCTCTCTCCTTCCAAATTGCTCCATGTGCATGTACAACTCCAAAGGCATATTTTGAGTCTGTATAAATGTTCACAACTTTGCCCTGGGCCAACTCCAGGGCGCGGGTTAGAGCAATTATTTCTGCCTTCTGTGCGGAAGTGTTCATGGGCAAAGCCCCTGATTCTATTACCTCTTGGCTGGTGGTGACGGCATATCCCGCATGTCGATTACCATTTAGGACGTAACTGCTTCCATCTGTGAACCAAATTTCCCCGTTTTCCATGGGGCTGTCTTTCAGGTCTGGGCGACTGGCGTATGTTGCTTCAATGGTTTCCAAACAGTCATGATGTACCGGTTGTCCTGTGTTCCTGCTGAGAAAAGAAGCTGGGTTAACAATGTTAGTGACTACAATCTCCACATCATCCTGCTCTACCAATATAGCTTGATATCTCAGGAATCTTTGTGGAGAGAGCCAATGTCCACCCTTTGCTTCCAGTACTGTTGATACTGTATGAGACACCAGAACAGTCATTTTCTGGCCCAGAGTAAACTGTCGGGCTTCCTGTACGTTCAGTGTTACAGCCGCAACCGCCCGCAGGCATCCAGGCCAACCTTTCGCAGTCGTGTCTAACTGCTTAGAGAAGCAGGCAACTGCCCGTCGATATGGACCCAGGTTTTGTGTTAATATTCCCAGGGCAATGCCCTGCTTCTCATGGGAGTAAAGAAGAAATGGCTTACTCGCATCTGGGAGTCCTAAGGCCAGGGCTGACATCAAAGCCTTTTTCAGTAGCTCAAAGGCTCATTCGGTCTCCTTGTTCCACTCAAGGTGTTTCTGCTCAGTGGCTGTCAACGCATACAGTGGTTTAACAAGCAATCCATGATTATAGATCCACACTTTAAAATAAGTTTAGTTTAACATGAACTCTTTTTCCCTCTCTAAAAGCCTACTTATCCTGAGTACAGAAGCAAGGCAGAAAACCCCCAAGAAAATTATGTAATAAAAAGTGACGTGCGGAAACCGACTCCACAATCAGTGAGATTGTAAAGTAGGTATGTTTATTCAGTGCTGAGCAGCACAGGGGGTACTCCCACCAAAGTCGTGCGCACCTGACGCGGCAGTTCGCTTCAAATTTATATAGTCAAGTGTTACATATACATGGAGTTTCGCAATACGCCTATACATAGGCATGATCTATCACCGCTTCATATTAAAATTAGTTCCAAAAGTCACAAGGCCGGTCTTGGCTGGTTTTTGGGGTGGACTGCTGCTTCTTATCAGGGACTATCTCCTGCCCCAGCCAGCCTCAACAATACAAACATTAAGCATCACTTCTTATCCTCTTGGGCCAACAATGCAAACGTTAAGCACCACTTCTCATCCTCTTGGGCCACGTCTACCTCTATTGAAATTTCTTTAACTTCATTATAAGCTAGATAATTATTAAACAGTTCTTATCTACATCCATATATCTACTATATCTACTAAGGTTCCTTTGGCTCCCCGTTTCAAAAGAAAGTAAGCGAATTATTTTTGAAGAGCAGATCTTGTTACTATCTTTCTCTTCCCTCTCTCAAATTCTCTGTGACTTAACCTCATTTCTCAACTTCTGATTCGTCTGATTCTTGCCTGACATGACGGTGGAGTGGACAGAGAGTACATCAAATACCAATGTTAACTTTAGCTGTACCCTACGTGTGAAAGGATCTTCCTGCAGAAGCTCTACAGAAGCTTGGCAGGAGCTCAGACACCATATCCACATCTCCCAGGAGAGGCTCAGGCCTTGTATTGCCTGCTCCTTGAGGCAGAAACATTGTCCCAATTTGTTTCCCCCCAAGAGTGGCAGAGGCTGCTTCTGTACTGGAAGCAATTTGAGATTGCCTCTAGGAATATTAGTCGGTGTCAAAGACCTTGTAACAAGTTGGCCTTTCTGGACATGTAATAAGCTTTATTTTTTGTCATCTGTATGAGTATTTCCATTCTATGTTTAATGCCATGTACCTGCCCATATGTGAGCACAGAACTGACGGGACTGTATTTAAGCCATAGCATTCTGCAGTAATTTCAGCGTATGCGCCTGTATCTTCAGCTTGTTTCTCCCTTGTCCTGGTGTCCTTATGACAACAAAAAAATTCCATATTTTACAGAAAAAGCAAGACCTAAAATCCTTTAATTTTTAGAGAATGCCCCCTTAGTCTCTTACTGAATTGCAAAATGAAGCAAAGAAGAATCAAAATTAACTGAGTTACTGAAAAATCTGAATTATTTTTGATTGCATTGTTTTTCCTTAACTTTTTCCTCAAGCTACAAATCATTGTGCAACTCAGAAAGCTCCAGTCAGTACTGAGTCTGCTCCCTTTCTAACACATAGCCAGACAGTTCACTTAAGGATGACACTGCAGAAAGAAGCTACAAGCTTCACAAACATGAAAAGGACAAGGAGCTGGCGACAATGTATTACAGGACAGAGGAGAGAAGCTGAGTATGACAGGCAATGATCAACATGGGGTGAAGTTTGAAAGGAAAGGACCCACCAGTGGGTAGCAGTCTTGGAAGGATTTAGGATCTTTCAGCAGATTCTGTGCAGATAGCATTAAATGAATTAATGCTTAATGGCCTGTATAATTTAACTGTTATGGTTTCCTTTATAGCTTAGCAATTATAAAACATTTAATCAGTTGTTTGTTACATCATTAGACCTCACCTTAAATCACCAAGTATATAAATAAAGCATTCTATTACGTTCATTTTACACTTCTGACACATAAGTAGAAATGGCGTCACTCTACAAAGAATATGACCCCTGTGCAATAACCATATGTCCTTCAAAAAATTGTTTGACATCTCAAAACCTTTGTCAGAGCTCTTCAGGAGAGTAAAGAGAAGTTTTAAAAGTAGGTACAAAACTGATTAAGAGTTTGAAAATGCAGTGGGAAGTAAAAGGTCAGTTTTGTCTTTGCAAAAGCTTAATAGCAGGACACCATGTGGCTGTGTACTCAGACTATTATTTTTTGTGTCTATAGATCATATTAGTAACCTCAGTCAGTCTGAAGATTACAGCATGGGGGCCAGTGTGGCCGAGTGCCAAGTTTTGAGGAATTACTTCCCTCTCTGTGCACAAGCCAGCATCCCATATGTAGGAAGAAGCGAACAGAAACGTCTCTCAGGTCTGGGCAAATGCCATAGAATCAGAAGGTGAAAGCTGCTACTTAGGAAGATTTGCAATGGCTGGGGCAGGAAAAGAGAATGCTAAAACAGGGTCTCTGGTGTGAACCAGCCACATTTTTGGAAATCTGTTCTAAAATAAATGGAAGCATTCACTGTGGGCATAAAATAAGTAATGGTGCAAAGATAAAATGCAGTAGAAGATGCAAAACAAGACCTATGTTTGTTAAGCCTTGGTACTTTTAAAGGTGACTCTGAATTCCATTTTGAAGGAAGGCAGCTTTCTGCAGCTCTGTTTTCCACATGGCTTTTGCATAAGAAAAGTCTAAGCTTTACTTTTGTCATATTTAGCAAAAAGAATCTTCACTGCTTACCTGTCTTTTTTTAAATGAGTGAATTATGCTTATATTTTCATAAAGCAATCTTTTATACAAAATTGTGTAATACAAGATACTAGATTAACATTAACCACAATTAAGGTAAAATTTTTTAAGTCCTCATTCAAATTTTTATTTACTTCTTGTTCAGGTAGTCTTCCTGAATAACAAAGTATTGAAAAGAAGAGATATCAGGAAAGTAGTCCTCTCCAAAGCTTTATTTCTGTTTTTGCAAAGGTATTGAATAGGTTCTGCAAAAGGCCTGTCAAGTTCTCAGTATGGTGCTACTCAGGCAAAGAGAAAGAAATGCCGGTAAGTTCAGTGCAATAAGTCTATGGCACTTCTGTTTGCATCACACTGAAGAAATTGAAAAACATCTGTCTTTTCTTTGTAAAGAAAAACATTATTTTAAAAGACATTTAGACAGTATTTAAAAATTCCAAGGAGAGCCCCATTCATTAGAAAGCCTATTATATAGTTACTATATAGGATTAACAACACATCACTCAGACATGAAGGGCTGACAGTCAAACTGAGCTTTGCATTACTTTTTAACCTTGATTTGGGTCCCTTTGTCAAATCCTCAGTGATTAATTTAATTTCATGTTTGCATCAAATCAGTAGAAGATCCAGCACCGTTTCTACCTTTTCTTTGCCTGCACTTTTTCGAAATACAAAATATTTTTAATCTTGGGTACTCTTAAATGTTTGGGGTTTTTTTTTAATCTTATTGACAGCTGGTAAGTTGGCTGTGAAAAGTGTCCAAGAAAGTGTTTAACAAATGAAAGAGGAACTAGTCAGGCTGCAATGAACTTCTCAATTGCCTGCTTCCATTCAAAAAGGGGGGAAAAACCCCTCTGAGATTATCACTGTCAAAACAACTGGGTTTTTTTGAAAGATCACTGAAAAATAACTGTTCCTATGTGTACTATATATACCAGTGCATTTCTTCTCTCGCTTTTCTGTGTGTGAATGCCTCACTGTGATACCTGCCCTTGGCATCTGCTAATGATGTCAGCAGTACCACTATGGGGAACAGTCAGTAATTTCCCACAAAGCCTGAATGGTCACACTGGGTTCATAAAGGTGAGCTTTTGGGCAGCTCAGATGCTTTCTCTCTCCCTAGAATCCATTTCAAAACCTAAAAAGCAAGAGCAGTGGTGGCTGTGAACAAACACTTCAGGGATGTCAGGCAGACGTTATAGGCAGACAACTTTGTAATTTGCCTTTGGAGAATTTAACTTAAACCGCCCAACAATGTCCTTTGCCTTTCCACCTTTTTGAATGTTATAGTTTGCACACCAAAGGGGTTTTACTTGGTGGGGAGTAAAAAAGAGCATGTTTACACAGTGTATTTGCTGCTCCTTCAGTGGTTAGATCTGTCAAAACCAGTTGTTCACCCACTGAATCACCTCTGTCTGCAGCTTCTGGTTCTGCTTTGTGGGGTCATAAGTGTCTTGGTGATGGCAACCTTTGAGGGCTGGGCACACCTGAGCCTTAAGCAGTTCTTCCGTGGTGCCAGATGCATAGCTTGTGCAGCTTAATCTGTTGTTAAACTCATCAAAGCACCTGAAAATGGCCTGCATTTGCATATGGCTGTTTTAAAATAGGAGTCTATTGCTTGAGCTCTGGCCTTTCAGTAGTTTGGACACTACAAAACCCACAGTTTTCGCCGTCCAGTATAGTGCTTGAAAACAGAAATGTACATTAAATATATAACTATAGAATGTGTAAATTTGTACCAAATATAAAAATAGTAGCAATGACTTGAATCCTGAGCAGAAACCCATCCTGATTACTATTTGGTCACTTGAAAGACATGTAAACAGAGGATGTCATTTCTCTTTGACCATACATTCAAGCACTTGTGTGCAGCATCCTGCCTGCTTCCATATGCCTGTCTCCATACCTCTAGGTTTCTGTCAGTGCTTATAAGTGTTGTGGCATTCCCAGATATCCTCTCATTCCAGGTGTTTGCTCTGTTCCTTTTCCATCTCCAGCTATTCTTCCCCTGCTGTCTTGTGGTGGGGCATTCGCCCTCCTGGGCTGCTCTACAATCTCAGGAACTCCTGTTAGGCCTTAGCATTTGTGTAATGAGTTGGGCAGTTAAGTGTCCCTTGATCGTACCAGGACCTCTTGCATGGCTAAGGCGGGGAGCAGCACTGACTGTACCAAGGACTCCTGTCACCTAGCAGAGGTGGAGATAGGGAAGCAGGAATATTAGTCATGTCCTGACAGCCTTAGAGCATCCCTTATCTGGTTTTTGTTTTTCCCTGACATCCCTGGAGCCTTCATTATCCAAATCTTACATCATTCCCTGACGGCCTTGGGGTCCTCCCTTATCTGAATCATAGCTCATATGAAAATGGTACCAGTGCTACTGGAACTCCAGTAATTTGCTGATGACTAAAGGCAATCATCTCGCGAACCTATAAAGAACGCTCCTAAATGAGGCCATTTCAGCTCTCCTGGACCGCAGCAGGCTGCGACCAGCATCTCCCTCTGAGTGGGACGCCTCTCAGAGCTCGCAAACTCTCCATTTTGTGAAAATCGGAGGACTATCACTGAGAGCTGACCATGGGATCTGGGCTGATACCCTTTGCTCCTTGAGGCTCAACCCTTTTCCCATTGAGAAAAATGCTGAGATATTTGATGTGAATATTTTCACTGAACTTGAGGGGAATTTTTGACAGGTATACCTATCTTTGCTTTGCTTATATATATATATATATAAAAATATATATATAAGTGTCTGTGTGCATGCATGTGTGAATTAACCTGGGTATCCTATAGCAAGTAGAGTATAAGTATTGCCATTTCTATATCTTATAATTCACCTCAATCTGTGAATGAACCTCAGGTTGCTGTTACAAACATAATTCCTTTCGACATAAACCAATGACCAAGTCTAAGACTAGGAGTAGATCCAGCTGCACCTAAGCTCCATCAGGAGTTCAGAAAACAAGGGGGTCTTCTCTGAACCTTGTGACTCAATGGGAAGGTTGCCCCTACCTTTTTACATCCCTGATTTCTATGCAAATCATGAGGAGTTAATTCAAAATTGATTTTTCCTTCTATGTTTCTTGCCCTTTTGCATCTTCGGTCTCTGTATAAATAGTTCTAGTTTGATTCTATTTGATTTCCTTTGTATGTTTCACCCATGTATTAAGTAATAGAGTGAACCTTGCCATCGAGTTTTGTGAAGTCACACTTTTATAAATTCCTATTTAATCATTTTTGCTAATACCCTTGATGGTGATTCTTTAAGCAGTCCAAACGACTCCATTTGCAATGTGTCTTCAGCCCCTGTAAGCCCTCCCTGTGACATCCCAACCCACAGCAGCCCCCAGGCAGGTGCTCAGTGCTACAAAGGTGAGTTTGGTAATTTCAGCATGGCTAGGTCATCCAACCGTGTCCTCAAGCAGAACCACCACTGCTGTTAAATAATAGTCCTTGCTGTTCGGTAAGGGTCTCTGAGATATCATGTGTAAAAATATTTCCCAGCTGAGCACCTTCTGGTGACTTAAGATGTATTGTATAATCATAGCTAAATAATTCTAAAAGTGTACTTTTGGGGAGATGTTTCATGATAAGTAGAAAATAGTACTAGATGAAGCACTAGAGACATATACAATGTCAATTTAAAATAAAAGAGAGACTTTTTTCTGCCTGATTTATCATCCAGGACTTTTGTCTAGACTTTTTTACAGCAGAAATTTAAAACACTTATGAATTTAAATAGTAAAAAGTCTTGGCTTAGAACATTAATGATTTCCAGGCAAATTAAATATTAAAAGCAAAGTTTGAGAAGTGTAGCTTAAAATATCTGAAACTAAGATTCAAAAAGAGATGTCTAAGTTGTGAGTTGTGTGTGTGCATGTTTGCATGCGCCTGCTAGCACAAATTATTCAGGCTCATTTAAGAATGGGTAAAATAATAAGAACAAAGAAAGGGCTGGGGAATGATTTGTCAGTGATGATAAAATCAGAGGGATGTGTCTTCCTTTATCTTTCATGAAAGGAAATAATCAAAAATGGGAAGAACTGACCTCCAGCTTTTGGTCCAAACCTAGAGAATCAGTGTCAAAATTTCAGCACAAGGAAATGTAATTATAAAGAGCCTCAGCAGATGCTACAGAGCCTTTTGCAGAATTCTGCGTGCTCCCCAGGCAGAGAAAAAAATCACATCAGAAGAAACTGAGATGAAAGATGGAGAGAAAGTAAGTGCGTGTCTCACAAAATGGGTCCCTGTAGGCTGCTGTGCATATGTAAGGCAGCAGATAAAAACCATGGTAATTTTGATCTCTCCTCTTTTTGGAATCATTTATTTGTTTACTGAATTTAATTGTGGCTCCTAATTCATGTGAAATTTCAGTAGCAGTACTGGTTTTAAAATCTTTTTAGAAGAAGCCTTGAAAAGCCTTTGTGCAGTACTTCTTGCCTCAAAGCAATGTACAGCAGTCCTCAAATGAGGTGTGTTGCCAGCAGAGTGGTTGTCATATAGCAGAATAGTAACATAATAAATATTCATTGGTAGACTGTTGCAGATCTGAGAATAAAGTGTGAATAAGTTTTATTCATGTTTAAAATACCAAATTCTTCGCATTATTAAAAAATTTAGTTTCCCTTAGACGTGTTTTTCTGTACATCATTTGGTTCTTAGGACAATGATGTCAAAGGAGAAGAGGCCTAACCTAGGGGTTAAGAGACCTGCAGTGCTCTGTGTTACTTTACTGTATATCCCTGAGTAAGTCACCTAGGACTGAACTCTAGGATATACCTGCCAAAAGGTTGGGACAGAGATCCCATTTTGGAAAAGCAGTAATGCAGAAACAGGGTATTTGCTTTCATGCAGGCAAGTCTCAGAACGGCATCCTCAAATGGCACATAGCTTTGGGCAGCCATTTAAAAATGAAAACCCCCCTTGGTCTTAATCCTGCTGAGGGCAAGCTGTGCTCACCTGCGTTCTGCCTACTACTTTGCTATCAAGAGATGAAGTGTAAGTGCTCCGTGCTACCATGCTGTTAGCAAGGGAGATTTCCTCCCAGTTGATTGCAGTAGTTTACATGCCCATTTCTTGGCCACAGCAAGACTGCAGCATGCCTTTGCAGCAGTATGTGCGGCAGGATGCAGCTGAGAGATGGCAGGAGGTGCTCCTTTGGACAGTTCATTGAGCTCAGGAAATCTGTGAAGGTGTTTTCATGAGCAGTTTGAAATGATAGACATAGTAAGCTGTACAACTGAAACATTAAATCCAGTAGGATTAAGATAAACTGAGCTGAGAAGATGGGTATTCTTAACCTTCTCAGTATTTTTTTCAAGAGCAGGAGCCTTCTAGGATCTGTGTGATACAGCTTATATACATAGTTCCTTCTCCTTAGCATTGCTGCATGTCCATGCATGCTGTTCCTGATCTTGTCATTATTCAGCACCTTGCTATGCAGCAGTAGGAGTGCAGGACATGATGCAAAGTCCACTGGAATTTATCCCAAATACCAGTCAGAGATCTCACGAATCAAAGCCTCAGTTCATTGCTTCCTAAAGCAGAAGTAGTCCCTCCAATCTGCAAAAATAACCATAGAACTACAGCCTTTCTACAAGCTATGTTCAAACGGAAATGAAAGATCTTTCAGATGTGATGGTGCCTGTTTTAGAAGCTGGACCCACATGCCAGACAGATATGAAGGATGCAGAGGAGGACCATGGCACCACAACAAATCTGCCATGTACTATGGGATCTCCTGTTTTCTCTGTAGCATACAAGTGTGGTACAGCTTCTCATTGTCCACCATTAACCTCTCAGGGTGGCTGCCAGCAGCGGAAAACACACAAAACTTGATTCTGGTTTTGCATTTTCTTGCTCTGCCCTTTTTCCTGTGCCAGAGATCATGCCTGAGTAAGCAACAAAGAAATATTCAGAGTCCCGGGGCTGTCTTTGTTCTTTCCTCACTCAGGTTTGCTAACTCAGCAGCTGGTCTATTTTGGCCTTCCTAGCATAAGGAATAAAAAAGTCTCTTATTTCCTTTGCCTATTTCCACAGCAATGCTTCACAGTCTTCCTTTAGGCTTTCTTCATCACCTGTAGTCTCAACATTTCAAGGAAAATAATTGATGCCACCAGTCAGAAATGTAAAGTTCCTGTTCTCACTCTTTTCTAGCTTCATATTTTCTCCATTTCTCCTATATTGTTCAAAAGGTGGGGGCAGAAACAGGTTCAGGGTTGATTCTGCTGTTTTCTAGCTGTCTGAGCCGACACAATAAACTTGGTCCTCTGAGGCCTTCAGCAACACCAGTATTTAGATATGTAAGAAGGGCTTCCATATGAGTGAATGCCTTTATAAATAAATGTGTAGCAAATCCCTGTCCTTCAAGAAAGACCTCTGCCACCCAGCATCTCTTTCATTTTCAGAAGGAAAATATAGAATGAAGACCCCATTGTAAGCTGGCCATTTCCTTTCCTTTTGGGAAAAGTCAGCTGTTTAATTGTATGAAACTCATATTTGATGTACACTGGAGTCTTCCGGATTGCTTCACATCTCATTGTGAGACAGAGCTTGTGTCTCAGCCTTCTTCCCATTTCTTTCATGCCTTCCTGAAGCGTTAGAAAACAGGATTTAAAAAAAAAAAATTGATATTTGTTTTTTTTTTAAAGTGTTCTTGCCAGTAAACAAAGTAATAAACTGTAGCAAGTGGGAGAGCAAACAGTAAAAGAAATATAAAGCAGAATATAAACATACTATATATCATGGAATACTAAACATAACCCTAAACATACACTAAATAACAAAATAAAATAAGAAGTGATTTGTGGTCTGGTGGATTTTGTGGTCCTGTGGTATTGTCCAGCATTTAAGTCAGAAGAGAATTCAACTGATGAAATGCAGCATAAACACTAAACATTACTTATTAGGCGGAATTTCACAAAACCAAGTAAAACATAATCTGCATTTTAAGATTACAGTTTAGAACTAGAAATATTCAAGTATGGATGCAGAGAAAAAAGTACCACTTCAGCTATTTTTACTTACAGCCATGTTGCTTTCTCAGAATTGTTATTTAAACACTGCTCTAAGATCTGGAATGCTAAGCTAAAAGTCCAAATGTTTAACTAGTCATGTCATAATGAGTTTTCACAGAAATGCTGGGATTATCTGTAGGTTTTCAAACTGTTGGGTTAATATACTAGTCAGATATTTTTAAAGAAACAGCCATATCAACCATTCTTTTCTGTACAGAAAATAACATACCTATACTTAGTATAGACAATATTGCCAATGCATTGAGATAAGACACAAAAAAATAATGTTACAGTGAGAATCAGAGAGAATACACAGGGAAAAGAGGTAGTAATGCCTCATTAGAAAAGAAAGATGGTGGAATTATTGTTTGTGCTTCTCTATTTATTCTGTTGCATACCATCTTGCTCAGATAATCCTAATTCCATTGTTAACAGTGCTAGTAGTCGTAATATTTGTGTTGTGTCACAGCTTCTGCATATTTATAGGCCTGGAAGTCCTTTTTGCTCAGTTGAGGGACTGAGGTGGCATGGGAGGTGTTTTCACGCTGCTTGGGGGTATGTAGACATTATTTTCAGCCTCTCTGGTGTGATACAGTGCCTTTTGGAAACAGCGAAGAATCTGCTCAAAGAAACTATAGGAATAATGAGCACAAGGAAATTTCAGGCTGAAATGTGTTAGTTGCTATGTGGGGACTCAAAGTAAAGCGCATTAGCAAGCACTTGGTACCAAACATGTGCCCAGGGCCTGCAAACCTTCAAATTTAAGATGAAAATGATTCTCCGGAGTGCCTTCCCATTTTATCATGGCAGATTTAGTCCCCACCAGAGGGCACCCTGAACCTCTGGGATTGGCAAAAAGCAAGACTTGAGTGAAGTGCTTCCTTTGCTCCTGTAGGAAATATGATGGCTGACTGCATGCCTTGCCATCACTGGGAGAAAACATGAAGGTATTCATCCTCTGATGTGGTGGATATCTTCAGGCATTGGAAATCAGAGGTCTTAGCCATGGTTGAGAGGTGGTTTGCATGATGAAGCAGATGTCATCTACTGTGAAAACACCTCAAATAGGAAAGTTCTTATATGCTCAGTCAGTCCTTGGGCTTAATCCAATTTTAAAGAGAGACAAGGAGAAGCTTTTCAATGGCTGCACTGGGAGCAAGATGAGCCCTCTGATGTTTCCAGACCTTTCAATTTTTGCTCTTTTCTGCCAGCCCTTTTTTCCACCTTTGCTTTACTCTAAGTTGCATATAAAAAGCAAAGTTGGGGATACTTCAGTGAAGAAATCTTACAGCCACACAAAGCAAAGCTGACTCTAGTGTTCATTTATCCCTAGACATGAAAAGCGCCAATTATAATCAGCAGGCAATCTGCATGCATGACGAATTTCAGGAGCTGAGGATTACAGTGGTAGTGGGGGGACTTTTCCTTTCAAGTCTGCTGCATTGTTCTTCTAATCAATTGTTTAGCCTCTAATCGATCGACTTTTGATTTAATTGACATTGACTGCAATCCTTTTGTTCTTTGCTCTTTTGCAGCTGCAACTAACACACATCTGATTGTATGCAGAGTGGGCCCAACTGTGTGTTTCCCAGGGAAGCAGTCTTATCCAAAGCCCTTACATTCTCTTTGTCTTCTTTCGGGGAGTATTTTACTGGAGTTAGGAACACAGGGCCATTCATTTCATGGCCAGCAGATCATTTGTTTTGTTTAAAAAATAGTAAACACTGCCACTAGTGCTGCTGCAACTGCTAGCTCAGGGCATGAGAATATTTCACATTTAAATTAGTTGTGAAAATGAGACTAATTAATTTTAAGTATTAACCTATGACTAATACCTCAAAAGTCTCAATGAAAAGAAAATGTGCCATTCTGCTGTTCTGTGGATTAAGAGAGTAAGGTAAAGCTCACCATTGTGTGCTGTTTTGAGTTAAAAATATTGTAATTAATTTTATCCTGACTTGGAAAATACTTGAAGCGGCATTTGGCTGTACCAAGAGAGTGTGCTAATGTCAGCATTAAAACCCTTCTGACAAATATCTAAGCCTCTTGCACAGCATATTGAGGTTCTGCTGTTTGAGTCATACTTTGGGCTTATTGTCCAGCATCTGCGGCTTTCAAAGCTGCTAAAGCTGAAAGTTGATAATAGTAATTCTGAGCTCTTGTACTTTTCATCAAAACCATCTCTTCAGTTCATTGATAAAGAACATGAACCACTGAGAGGCTAAATGACTTATCTACCCAGTATGACATGAGAAGTCACTGGCAGAGCCAGAGAGAAAATAGGCTCAAGTAATCTCTTCTAACCACAAGACTGCACTTACTGCTTACCACTACAGTGATCCATCACTATGTCCAATTTGTATCAGTATGGTAAAGAATCTTTGAAAATAAGTGTTCAACAACAGTGTCAGGAATTAATTCTGTGGCTTTGCTGTACTTTTTTCCTACACTTTTCATTTTTGTTAGTGAGGTCAAAGATTATTTGCATGAAATAAATGTTGTTCCTCTGGACTTTTTTCCCAGCTGTTTTGTTCCTCTTGTGCAAGATACCTTGTGCAAGAAGTCTCTGCTTTTGAATTCAAACTTTTCCATGAGAGCCAATTAAGGAGCTGTCACCTTCCTTGCCTGACAGGATAAAATAGCAAATTATGTCCCCCCAGTATGGTACCCCATTCAAAATTGTATCCTGGGGACATTTCCTTTCTGTCAAGTTTAAATGAGAGTATAATTCATCTTGATTTCAAGTTTTACAACAGAAAGTATTGGAGATTATGGCTACACCCTCTTTCCAGCTTCTTTTCTTTCCCCCTACTTTCTTTTCCTCTCCTGACTTGATATTCTTCCCTCTGAGAGCCTTGATCTCAGTATTTATCTCTGTGTGGGGAGGCTTTCCATGACGACATTTTAGTACAGCTCTTGTATTTAACCAGCTGGTGTTATTGCTCCAGGTTCTTCTGAGCAATACACCGTTAATACGTCAGAGTATTTGCTATCAGTCCTGCTACCCCTGTGGCAGAGTCTTCAAGGAAGCCAGCAGCTGTGCATCTTCTCTTGAGAGGGCAATAGTGACCAGGTTTAAAAACAGAGACAGGATTTTCAAGGGGCTTGCATGTCCACTGACTCTGAGGCTTCCATAAAACTCACTGCCAGCTTTTTGTACAAGAGCTTTCTTAATACAGGGGAGATTTACGTATGGAGTTACATGATGGGTATACCCAGGCATTTCACTGATACATATGTGCTGTATGTGTGTATTTTGAGTCATGCAACAAGGAGATGCCACGGTGCTGCCCTGGTGCCAGGTAGACCATGTCATCTAGCAGAGCATCCTGCAACGTAGCACATCTCCTTGACTTTGTCAGAACACTTGTGCTCCCTGCTGAAATGGATGTCACATAGGGCTATGCCAGCAATATACATGGTGGGGATGCAGGTTCCAAATAGAAACACTGGAAAAAGGAAAACCTTTTAGGTACACCCAAACTGAATATCTTGGGGAAAAAAAAAAAAAAAAAAAAGAAATCAAAGTGAAGAGGATTCATTTATTTATCTTGTAACATATCAACTGAATGCAAGCAAAGTGTTCATTTTCTTGTAGCCTGTAAGAATAACAAAATGTAGTTTAATTTCTAAATGACATATTATTTTGAAAATGGGAAACTTTTTTTTAATGTGATCAAATAATGGAAGGATTCTAGATTCTTTTTCTATCCTCATTGAAAGATTTTTTTGAGTTTGACCCCAAATCACAGACTAGTCCAGTTGTCCTGAACTTCTATTTTTTATTTATATATTTGTATATATTTACATATTTACTGTTCACTGTACCTCTAAAGTGAAGAATGTTTGGGGTATGACATTAGGAAACCAGAGCATGAAAGGAATTGAAGTTCTTGGTGTTCCTTTTTTTTTTTTTTTTTTTTTTAAGGAATTCTCTCCCAAAATACACTGCCTCATGTTCAGCAGAGGTTTCATTGTGTTTTGGCAAAAATCTCACTTTTCCAATGATACTGCACTCCCTGGCAAAGCCCCATCTTTAAAACAGTTCTATGTGTCTGTAAATAGCACAAAAAAATAGTTAATACTGACCTTTTTGTACCTCCTTATCCCTTCACTTTGGAGCAGAGTCTGTGGTTTTGAAGTTTTTACCATTGAAACTATGTAAGTTCGGTGCAGTCAGCATATCTACCCTCAATTTTCTGAGAAGTTTCTTTAGCTGGATGTAAGTGTGTGTTTGTTTCTCTCTCAGATCCTTCCTTTCTTTGTTTCAATGAGGGGGGAAAGCAGAGACTTGAGATTACAAATACAAAGGAAAAAAAAAAAAGAAAAAAGTGGGTGTTTACTAGGTAGAAAATTTAGGTAGCAAATAAGAATTGCTATTGAGCAAAGCATAGGTAGGTGGAGCTGGGGAAGAAGCAGAGTTGGGATGATACAATAGGCTTCAGTGAAGAAACAGAAATAATGATTTGGAAAAATTTTCTTCTCATGATTCTTATGCCTCTTCTTGTCATTCTTCTCTCCCACAGGTTGTTGACATAGTCATGAGGAGCTGATAAGGTGTTAAGAGTGCTTGCTTTTTTTTCATGAAAATGTATCTCAGTAAAGATGGAGAGAACAGTAATACTAAAAATACGATGGGTAAGCAGAATTCTGAATAGAATGAACTTTAAAACCTTTCTCCAAAACACTGATAAATGAGTTCCTTAAAATGCTGTATTGTGAGACATAGGGTAGTATATTCTTCATTTTACTGCACATCTAGCATGGAGCAAGATCTGCTTCATTTGCTATTTTGCCCAAAGAGTCACTGATAAAAATGAATTTTGTATCCAATCTTTCATTGTAAAATATTCAAACAATTTTTCCTGCCAGCAGTCACAGAACAGCTGAATGGAGTGTCCCCTTCTGCTGCCCTTAGTTTATTCCTGACTTAAGAGGTCCACTGGTATGGAAATTGCACTTAATTTTCATTTTTTGAATGAATATTGGTTTTTAAGTGGCTCTTGGAGTTTGTTTAGGATGAAGCCTCCTAGGCTGCGTTTAGGTAATACACTAACTCAGATGTAATATACCAAAGTATGCCAGTATGTCAAAACAGAGATACTCACAGGAGCAAAGTTAGGCATGTGGTTCAGTACTTTGCTGAGTGGGAGACATGACATCAGTGAAGGTAAATGCAACTGCAAAGAAGATTAGGTCTTTGCTGGCAGTAATTTGTGCTGATTGTGAGTATTTCCTGTCATCTGAAGACTAAGCAAAGTTCTGCAAAGGTGAAGAGAATAATTAAAAGGGGAAGACAAATCCCAAGAACAGACTGAAAAGTAGGTTTTTCTTTTCCTTTTTATTTTTCCCAGAGCTTTATTCTTTTATTGTAGAGGAACAACAAGAAGGGAACACTCAAATGTTTGAACTCTCTCTAGTAATAACAATGTTAAAAATCACAAGCACATTTTATGTCTACCCACTCAAGAGGGAAGGTAAATGTATTTTGGAATTTCAAACCCTACTTTGCTGCTCCGGTTATTTTGTGTTCTGGTCCCTCTGCTACCCAACAGTCTATTGTAATTTGTTTTATTATTCGTTGGTTTTTGTTGTGTAGCTTGAAATGATATATAGTATTGGAAAAGAAATGCATTAAACATGCAGTGTTCAGTTAGCAAGCCCTCGTTTCTCTTACATCTTTGTTACTATGTATGGCAGACTTTTCCCTCTACTATTCAGAATCCTACAGAAATGAAATATTGATGGAAAGGAGCTATCAAATGCCAGCAGTAGTTAGTGAGGGTTGAAATTCTTATGTCCAATCCAAATCCTAATGTAACCTTTACATTCCAGAATAGAATGTTGAAGCTGTTAGGAGCTACCACGCTCAACACCTCCCTGGGTTTGGCCTTCTGGCAAGCACCATTGTGTTTCTAAAGAGCTCCCTCTTGTTCTACTCAGATTTTCCCAGTTTTCCCACCCTTCTATGGTTATCTCCCATAGTTTTTCCGTTAAATTAAACAAGTATTTCACAAGAAAACAGCTACTGAAGATTTTATTTAGAAGTGTTTTTTTAAACACTCGTTCCTACAAGCTGGGTCTGCCGCTGCGCTATGCCAGCCAACCCACTTGCTGTCCCATTGAATCCTTCTCAGAGAGGTCCTGGGACAGATCAGTGCCGTGCATGAGCCCCAAGGATCCTTGCCCCAAGACAGGCATCTGGATCAAGTCTTTTCTCAATTCACCAGACACAGCCCAAAGAAGAGTATTGGGGTGACCTCACTCTGGCCTCATGCGGTAGCTGCCTATGGTTTTTCTGAATTAGTCCTCAGCCCTGGCCAACATCAGTCAGCTCCCTATTGCTTCCCCCAAATGCTGATGAGGTATCTTTGCTTCCTGGAGTTACTGTGGTGGAGGAAAGAGAAGCAGTGGATGAGGCTTCTGTGCATTTCCTTCTTCACCATCATATACCATAATTGAGACTCTCTATACTTATGGTTTCAACCCAGTAGACTTAAACACATAATGGACAACAGCTTCTTTGTCAAGTTAAAAGTCCAGCAGCTGGAAGGTCTCACTTGAAGGTGCTGCTACTGCTCCTGTGGTCTGCATGGTCTATCTGCCACCATCCCGAATGTGGGCAAAGGTGGATTTTTCTCCCTGAATTTAATTATTGGAAATATCTACCCTGTCTTCAAACCAACACAATTACAAAAATAACACTGTAAATATACTTCTTTTTTCCCCATGGAAATTAGTTTTCGTAATTTTAGACAAATATCCAAACCAAGCAGGAGCTGGCATGTGTAAGAGTCGGTCAGAAAATCAGCATTGTCTCAACATTGTCATCAGGAACATGAACAGTACGTTACCTGACAACGGCCTGTTTGGAGCGCAGCGGCCAATCCCAAGGACAGAATGTGCGGTACAAGGCTCCTGGAAGGTACCTGGCTAGAGCCGTTAGAGATAACCACATAGCTACTGTCAAAAAGGATGGATTGCAACCGTTGCCATAACATCGATGAAGAAATCATGAACTCTAGACGAACTTTGCTTCATTATAATACCAAAACACACCTCCTGGTCGAAGGCTACCTGCCTCCAAGACTTACCACGCCTCGGACACTGACCCTGCACCTACGTGATAGCCTCGCTCGAGAAGGGCGGAGATATGATAATTGTATTCTGAGAAGGGTGGAGACTCCTGAGGCAGAGGTGGAGCAAGGTGTGTTACTAAGCATAAAAGATGACTTCTGAACAACGGAAATTTGAAGCTTCCCCACCAAGCACCACGACGATCGACGACGCAGCATTAGCTGGACCCAGGACCGTTAGGACGTCTTGAGATCAGCGGTGGTAGCTATAACCTCTCTTTCTCCTCTCTCTAAACTTTACTTTACTTTTCTCCTTTCTTTCACCCATCTCTAACTATCGCGTGCCTCTTCACAGGCAATACAATAAAGTTTTACTGTGTGATTACTGCTATCCCCTTTGGTGTTGGTCACCTTAATTTTGCACTTTCGAGATTGTGGCAAACGAACCATCACGAGTCCACCAAGTGGACCGTGACAGCATGCACCATCACTAAAAATAAAGCAAATGAGCAAGGGAGGAGTCAGTGTAGGAGGCACACAGTTAATCTGATTTCATTAGATGGATGATCTTTAACTAAAGTAAAAAAACCAGCAAGTCTGTGTAGAGGTCCTCATTTGATTTTAAGAGCTGCCAATTGGTTTCATTTTAGCTTAATTGACTGCCTGAAGCTAAAGATGGTCTGAGCACCAAAAATGGGCAGAAACGAGAAAAACTGTGAATTATGGCAAATACAGCTACTTTGGTGTAAATCTGTGTGTGGACCCATTTGTTTCCTGGTCAAAGTGTGTAAAATCGATTTACTGAAAGTCAATAGCAAACTGCCAGGAAGAATGTTTTTCGTTCTTACCTTATGTCTTGAAGGCTCATGCAATCTATTACTCTGTTCATTCTGACATTCCATCTGGAATAAGCCTTCTCTGTTTAGCACCTTAAAAAGCATTATTTTTTATTTTCTTTTTATGTTTCAAAATAAATTGCACAAAGTGGCATTGCAAATAGAGTGCTAAAAGTCATTTTAGTTCTTCACTGGTTCAGCAGTCTGCAAAAAGTATGTTTGACTTTGTCTAGAGGGCTGTACAATTTGATGTTGCTGTTGAATCTCTGCATCTCCAAACTGATTTTTCTTTTATTCTTTGATGTAAAGCAGTGCTCTACAGACCTGAACTCTGTAGTTAAATACTGCTTCATTGGGCTTACATATTTCTACATAAATAAGGCTATTTTACTGCAGGCTTCAAAACAGTTATTGCTATATTGTTGTATACAGATTATAGTGTGGGCTGTTATTCTGTATTTGAGGTTAAACTTTGGATTTATATCTTCTAATTGTCAATTCCTATTCTTGAATTTAATCAACAAATTTTACGTGCATTCAAGTGTAATTATAATTTAATCTTCTCCACTGCTTTCATGTTCTCAGAGAGAACAAATTGCCAATTTGATACATTTATTTCTTGAATTCAGTTCTGTTCCCAGATGCTCTGCCACGCCCCTTGCAGTTGCAAAGTAAATAAGTAAATAAAAAAGCAAATTCTTAACCCCCACCCTCCCACCCCCAATTCTATGCTTTACAAAGAGATGGAACTACTTCTTTCTGTGAGCCATATCTTGTTCATATTTTCAGACCATTGCTGCTGGGAAAAAATGGAGTCTATTGAAATTTGAAATGGAGATTACACACATGATGAAGAAAGAGTTCAGATAGCAAAGCTATTTCCTGAGTTTATGCACAAGTCTATGTAGTATTTCTAGAGGACTTACTATCTATAACTAACCATCAGATAACTCAAAAGAAGTTAAATAACTGTGGAGGAGAGTTTTTTAATTCTTTTTTTTTTAAATTCAGGTACCATCTCCTTCACCTCATCTGGTCAAATATAAAAGACATATCTTTCTTTAAAACCCTTTTCCTGCCCATTACTTAACCCTGTCAATTTGTCCAGTCTGTTTTGGTGGTTTTATTTTCTTTTGACCAGGTGAGGATACTGCTGTGGCTGCACTGATGTTTCTTGTGTGACAGCTAACTTTTGCTGACAGAGCTTATGCTGCAGCAAACCAATTTCTTCTCTCTCTTCCAACTGAATAGTCATATCCTAAAGTACATGTCACTGACATAAACTGATAATCTGCTACGGTTCATTAAATACTTCCATTTTGTAATTATGCCAAAAGCAATAAGTAAGATATCTTCCATGAGAGAAGTCGCCTGAAACACATTTTCTGGCTCTTCTGCTGGAGATTTCAACAACACTCTGAACCACTTCTGATGAAGCACTTGGTTAGCTGTGCCCAGCAAAGAAATGGATATACAAACACATCTCACAAACAACTGTTTTCCTAGTTCAATTACATACCCACCACAGGGTGCTTATGCACTTTTCAAAATCACAGTCTTATCTCCAAATTTGGGGGAGGGGTGGTGGTAGTAACAAAGTGCTATAATTTTTCTTTAAAAGACTTATCTGTCAATAAAGATTGTTTGCCATACATTTACTGGTGGAGGACTTCAGTAGCTGTGCGGGTAGGCATATGGGTGAAAGCAAGAATGTGAATATATGCATTGTGGTATTGTATATATAATTGAAGCAAGTGTCTCAGATGCGACTACACTGACAAGAGATGGATGTGACAATACCAAAAGATGCCAAGAATTCATCTGGTTTTACTGAATTGTTTTTGCCAACTTTTTAAGTAAAAGATTAAGTCTTTAAATCAAAACAATGTAGTTTTTCTAAAAAAATTCCTTGACTGCATTTTAAAAAAGCCATTTAATATCTTCCAGATGGAAGATGAAATAAATTTAAATTTTGAAATGTATAAAGTGCTTTATTTGACTTGCTATATTTTCCTCAATTTTTTTAATTGACAGAAAACTGAAAAAGATCGGTTATTCACATGTTTTATGTTAAAGTTGCAAGTGTGTTTTTTTTATGTCTGTCCATGCTGTAATGGAGACACATTTCAGCTAAGATGATCCTGCATGTTAAGTGCAGGAGTTTTGGAAGTTAAGGACCTTAAATGCATTACCAGTCAGTGCTTCTAAGCCAAGTTATCTTCAGGTTTCTTGGGGGTGGGAGGGGGTTATATGAATTAGAAACAGGAAATTAACACATTTTCTGAGTCCACTGTGAGATCTGTGGTTTCTGCTATCACCAAAACCTTGCAGGAGTAAATTTCCTTGTACTTCCCTACAGTTTTATCTATAATGCATATGCATTGATCTGACCTCACCCAGTCTAACTTATCCTTCCTAGTGTCCTTTTAAGAGTTAAACAGTACTTTAACTTAAATGACTGATGCATATGCAAAATAAGCTCACCTGCACTGGAGGAACAAAGGAGAAAAGTGGACTGGGTTTAGGGGCTAGATTTCCCAGTTGTTTCAACACACAGCCCTAGGCTGATCTCACTAGCTGCTCTATCCGAGATCAACAAGGCAGACCATCACAAACAGCACAGTGACTTCGCTATGACGTGAGACTGGAGGAAAGTGGAATTGAAATATTCCAAAAACCCAAGTACAGTGGCAATTGGTTCTGCTTCCAAAGCTGCCTTTGCTCTGTCGTGCCCTGCTTAGACAGGAGGTGTTCTTTCCTTAGTAATCCCCACCATCTCCTTTCAGTTTAGCTTTGTAACAAAAACAAGGAAACACAACATGGTAAAAAGCCAGGTGCCTGCTCCCAGCTGGGCTGGGCGCTGCAGGAGGCTGGTGGCGGGCTGCCAGCCCTGTGCCTGGTCCTGAGGCACAGGCTGGGCTTTAAGGTCCTTCAGACTGTGTTCCCTTTGGCTTTGCCCTGCAAAACCCGTGCCCAGATGTTACAGACCAAACCCAAAGCAATGAAGTCAAGTAGTAATTCAAAGCTGATTTGAATTAACTAGGAATTTTTCCAGTCTCCCCCCCCCCGCCCCGCCCCTTATTGATTTTAATGAGTTTTCAGTTAAGGCCATAAGGCCTTTGATTCATGGATGGCAGAATTGTGATACTGCAGTATGCACCAACTATTGCTTAATCCCGCCAGATCTTGTAAACCATCTAAACTTAGAGCTCAAAATCAGCCCTCCAGTAATAGCAGTAATGCTCTTTGGATTTATTGTCTCCTGTTAATGTGCTGTTCAGAACTGGTCATAGCATTTCCACAACCAGTCACATGGCAAATTTATAGCTGAACTGACGTTGAGTCTTGCCAGGTATGGGAAAAATAACCTGATCAATATATAGTCATGGCTGTTTTGGGCTGTTCAGAGTGTAAGGGTGCCTGTCCTTGGCCTATGATCAGATTGTCACAACTGTTGCTACAGTTGTCTAAGTGCATTTCTTTCCTTGTTCCATTTTGTTCTGTTCATCCAGGATCCATCCCCCCCCTTCTGCTTTTTGTGCATCTTGCTGTCACTTTGTCTGGTGCATTTTGTTTATATTTTTGTCTTGGTACAAATTAAAATGACTCTGCTGGTGTCTTCAAGCTGACCTACATGATTATTTGTTTTAGATCTCAGCAAATATTTCTCTACCTAAATAACCGTATGAAGAATCTCTCCGTTATTTGGTATCTAGGTAAAAAGATAAGAAGTATTATTAACTTTGTACTGCCCATTGTCCTGCCTGATCACTTGCATTGATTATATCCAAAAGCTTGCTGTATCCTTGGTAGCTTTCACAGTCAAGACTCAGCCGACAAGGTTGGAAGCATTCCAGGATGGGTTACTTGTTTAGAGATACTTTAGCACTGGATTGTGTTTTGTTGTGTCAATATGAACAGGCTTGCTCTGAAGTAATTCTGGGCAATCCATTCACTTTATGCAATTTGCAGAAGTATGTGGGGAGATGAAGCATTCTCCAAAGTGACATCCACGCAGTCCCATTACTTTCAATACGTCTGTACGGTTGTGACTAGGGCTTCTGGAGTAAACTATTGTGACTTGATTTTGTATCCCTGGTGTTGTGAAAGTTCCGTATTTTCTCTTCTTTTGCCACCGCTCAGTAGTTAAACTGCAGGTGAGGAGTGGTAATGACCTGATATAAATGCACTTTGGCATGAGCCACATGAACTTTGAGATGGAGCACGGAATGCTGCAAATTAATCTGTGCTTCTGAAAGGCAGATTCATTCCCAGAGCTAATGCTAGCATCACTAAAATATTTTTAAAGGGCCTGCAAACATTTAATATATTTCCTCAGTATACAAAATGCTATCAATGGATTATGATGAACAGTTGTTTTGTCAAGAGAGTTCTTATCTCCATAGATATGGAGCCTTTTATTTGCTTTCGAGTATGGCTTTTATTTGAGTATGTTACTTCAAATCTCTGAACACTAAAACTTCAGATTTCTAGTTCAGAATAATAAGAAAAGGGATTTTTTGACATTTTAGATTTAATTTAATAACATAGTCCATTGACTTTAGCAAAGCCAAAGCATTGGTCTTCGATGTAGGACTCTTCAGATAGTGAAATTTTCCAAAATAGAAGAAAATTAACAAAATTGGCCTTACAGTGAATAGCAGGGGTCATCGATTCCTGAAGAATGCTTCTAACGCTATCTCTTGTTCTGTCCAGGATTAGATTTTGGCTTGGTTAATCCTCTCCTTGATAAATATCTCCTAACTATATTGCAGACAAGTCAGTCATCTAATTTGATAGATACTTCTCTGGTACAGGTTACACAGTTTTCATGAGTGACTTCAGAGGCTTTCTTCCAAACACATTTACCTTTTTTGTGCCAACCATCTAACGCTTGTCCCTTCACGTTAATAATAATGCCCATTTTAATCTCTGTAGGGCAGAAGCCTGCACAACCTTTAACACAACAAAACCTCGCTGACTTAGTGCAGGGTGTACTTATGTCTGACCCAATGTACATTACAGGGAGATTAGATAGTTTGATAACTTCCATGCATATAACATTTGATTCCTAGTAAACTCTTTTGCTATTTATTAACCCTCATTGTCAATATACCATCTACAATCTGAGTGAATCATTCATCCAAACTGCAATTTTCTTCCGGTGCCAGAACTCCATCTGATGGGAATAAGCATAGCCCATGGGGCCACACCAATTTATAGCCATAGGCTGCTTTTTGGATAAAGTATGCTCTAAAACAGGAGCCACAAGCAAAACTGGGAAAAGAACACAGTTTCTTCTAGGAAAAAACCAAAGCCTCCTAGTGAGAGAGGCCTTCTATCTTAGCTGTCTTCTCTGAAAAATAGCCCTCAGTCTTATGCCAGGGACTATGTCTAGTCTGTAGTACCCACATGTCTGATGGTGTCTCTGTAGTCACAGCTCTTTGAAGAATTCAAATTTGGCGGGACAATTACGAGACAGACATCTGAGTGTGATGGACATGAGTGACGTCCAGAGGAAAAGCAAGCTTGTTTCACATCTGGAGCAGGTCGCTCGCTTTCAGATCCCTTTGTCAAGGCTTCCCCCCCTGCCCAACCCAACACACACCGCTTGCTCCCTCTGCTGTGCTCTCACATTCCTCATCAGTTTAGGGCCCTCTTTTCTCATCTTTGGTATGTGTCTTTTATCAGTGGCAGCAATTTTGTTATACTTTTAGTTCCAGCTTTGGGGTTGTTGAGGGAGAACTGCAAGGGGGGAGGAAGGTGTCTATGGATACAGAAGGCAGAAATGTAAAAGTATGGTAAAAAAATAAGTAACATTGCAACCTTTTCTGTTCTGAACTGGAAAGTCAGAAAGTCCCAGACATCTTAGGGCTGGATTACCGTATGTATTGACATATGTATATGTGGGTCATTATCTGTAATATTATGTGCTTCCTTGTTTTATGATATAATCCTTGAAGATTTTTTTTAATGTCAGAAATAAAGGTTTAATGTACTCCAGGGATTACTGCTCCACATCTCTCTGCCTGCAGGCAAAAGAAAGCAAAATTATTCTTTTTAATGAAATAACTGAAGCTGTTGTATTTACCTTCCATGTTTCATTAATAGGAACTTGTTGGGTCTCAGTGATTTTCTCCTGACACTGTGCAGCAAAACACACACAGCTTCACTATGGATGAAAGGATTCTCTAGAAAAGTAAAAGAAAGCTCAAACAGAAAGTTCAGTTTGACATTTTAGAAGCAGGCATATGTCTGTTCTATCCACATCGCTTTATTAAAGAACTGAATGTACCATCCGGGAAGGATAGAAAGAAACACATTTTATAAAATACAGCAATGCATCTTTCAGCTTCACTCCACATGACTATCTGGTGCTTGATGTGCAATCCAATTGCTACTGTATAACTAAAGGACATTAGAAATACTTGAAGTAAAGGACAAAGCTGCTGCATTTTTACACTATTTTACTTGTAGAGTAATCTGTAAAATTCTGTTAATAAAGATCTTTGCAGAAGAAGTGCCCCTGGCCTAGATTCTGGTAGGGTTTATGCCAGAAATAATGTGTGCTGCTGAAAGAACTTCTCTGATGCTCTGTGAACTAGTACAAAATAATGACTTGATATTTTATAGGTGCTTCAATGTATTTTTCCATGTGTGTTAATACCACTTGTTAGCATTCAGTTCAATTGCATTACCTGAATTAATTTCTATCCATATCTTCTGCAAAGTACTAAATGAAACTGAATCACTGAAGATCTCACTGAGACTTGTTTCTAAGGTGCTTAAGTAAAAAAATTCTTGGGTGCCAGGTGGGTCCTTGTTTTGTGACTGGATGATCACAAGAATCTGTATTAACCTAGTTACCTATTTTAATTCTTTTCAACTCATCAGTGATCACAGTTTCTGTCTGATTCATGTGGTGGCCCATATGAAATCTTTTGACAGTCTCAATCAATTCACTGGCAGACAGCAATTTACATTACAGAAACCATGACAAAATTACCAAAAAAGATTGTCCTAGTTTCAGCTGGGATAGAGTTAATTGTCTTCCTAGTAGCTGGTACAGTGCTATGTTTTGAATTCAGTATGTGAAGAATGTTGATAACACTGATGTTTTCAGTTGTTGCTAAGTAGTGTTTAGGCTAATGTCAAGGATTTTTCAGCTTCTCATGCCCAGCCAGAGAGAAAGCTGGAGGGGCACAAGAAGCTGGCACAGGACACAGCCAGGGCAGCTGACCCAAACTGGCCAACAGGGTATTCCATACCATGTGATGTCACATCTAGTATAGGAAATGGGAAGTGGGGGCGGGGAATCGCCGCTCGGGGACTAGCTGGATGTCGGTTGGTGGGTGGTGAGCAATTGCACTGCGCATCATTTGTACATTCCAATCCTTTCATTATTGCTGTTGTCATTTTATTAGTGTTATCATTATCATTATTAGTTTCTTCTTTTCTGTTCTATTAAACCGTTCTTATCTCAACCTGTGAGTTTTACTTCTTTTCCTGATTTTCTCCCCCATCCCACTGGGTGGTGGGGGAGTGAGTGAGCGGCTATGTGGTGCTTGGTTGCTGACTGGGGTTAAACCACGACAGTTCTGCTGCCCAAAGACCGTTGGTCTTTCCTTCAAAATGGAGAAGACTAAGGTCAATGTTCAGAAATCACTGTGGTGTATTATGGACGGTGATTGCCAAGGCATTTTACGGGACCATAGTTTTTTTGAAAGACCAAGGCAACAGCCAAGAGAACTAGAAGTATGGGGGAAAGATTAAATACTTACCTGAAGTATTTTTAGAGAGAGAAAGGAAATATTAGGAGGCAGTAGAAACTTTCCGGGACAGACAATATCTTTTTATTCTATGCTGTATGGTGCATAGCACATGGTTTAGCACTTCCGAGCACCACTGCAATGTAAGATTTCTTTTGCTAAGACATACAGGTACCATCATAGATACTGGATGGGAAGATAATGTAATATCTTTCTAAAAGAGGTCAGCCACTGACTAAAACTTGGAGAAGTTTTCTTGCTGTAAGGAGTCTTGTCTATATTTCCATTAATCTAAAAGCACAAAGAGAAGCACTCTCTGCCATCTCAATTTCTTTGCATACCTCTGTTTATTTAGAAATACCCTACTGAGATAAAACTCCCAATTTACAGCTTTGGGCACTGCAGAAGACTTAGAGAGGTAATAATAATAATAAAAGACAATAAAAAAAATCTGTTTTAAAAGGGAAAAAATATAGAAACCATGAAAGAAAAAGAGGCAATCCACAGACACAGAGGCTCCAACTGGACTTCCTGGCATCTTGTCAAAATAAAATCTTGTTCTTACCTTTTAAAAGCGCACCTTTCTTTGGAAGTTGTCAGTAACAAGGCACAGGAGACATCTGTGGCTGTGACACGCCTCAAGTCTCTCTGTATAGGCCTGGAAGCAAAGACATGGGTAGATGGATAAGCACCCAAACTTCCCGTGCAATGAAATCAGATGCTGGTCTGATTGGATGAACATTTTGTGCAGTTTGGTTTCTCTAGGATCCAGGATCCAGATGAAATATATAGGCTCAGAAATGTTAGGAACTTCTCTTCCTTGTCTGTGGAATGCACAATCATGTTTAATGGAGGAAACTTGTGGCTGTGAAACCAGAGAAATGACTTTAGAATTTGAATGTCTTTATTTTAATTTGTCAGATAACATCCCTGCCCTATCCCACTCAGGTGCCCAGGCACATCAGGGGAAGGGAGCTAAGCATTTTATTCTCACACCTTTCAGTAGAATTGATTGAATTAAAGAGGATTGGTTTGATTAAAGTCTTGCGTGTGACTGATTACCAAGTGTGACAGGGCAGGAAGATTAGAATGTGGCCATTATTGCTGTGGGTCAATCAATCAAATTTGTGGATCCCAATGTCACCAAACTCAGACGTGTTTGGAGGTGGATCCAGTTCTTCTATTTGTAACTTCCCTAATGCTTTATCTCCTGTAACTTTTGCATCAATAGCCCGTGTATGAGTACCGAGTGTTCACCATAGAGAAAGAAACTCTTGGGCAGACTTTAACAGCTTTTATAGAATCTAGTGCTGGTTAATGTCATCCTTAAAGTATCAGATGAAAGCCAATCTAATTAACTAGTCAGCAACTGTGCTGACCAGGACTTTGTATCAGTGCTTGTTGAGTGTCAGGAAATTGGATCTGGGCTTCGACAGGGACAGATGAACTGTTGCTGTGTAAACTTCCTCAGACTATTACTAGTTATAGGGTTTTGTTGTCCACTGTGATACTGCTATGGCACCTAAGGTGAAGGCCATGAGTATTCTCAATGTGGTTTGTAAGAAAGTCAAAAGGGATGAAAAATCCCAAAATGTTTCTGAAACTTTCCTGGCTGCTTCTTGAACAATCCTCCCAAAACTATATGGGTTCCTTCCACCCACCAAATACATTTACCAAGGCATCGCTAACTGCAGGTGCCCAGAGTCAGTTCAAGGCCTGCCAGTAGACCAGGCAAAATGGATTTTGCTGTTTCTGTTGCTAGCCTTCCCCTCTTATGCAACAAATTCAGTTTTGCAGAATGCTCTTCCCAGTTCTCCTTTTACTACACATAAAGTGGTGATGCAAGCAGATGGAGGTGCATGCAGTGAACCTCTTTCACTATGTCCTAGCATGTCTGCCACTGAAAAGACTTGCTAAAGGAATAGCACTGAAGATGGAAGTCCTGGCTTTTTCATGGTGAGAGGAAATTCATACCTCAATCTTTGTTTGCCTTGTCTCTGCACCTGTGAAGACAGACACCTTCGTGGGGTATCTACATGATCCCCTTCGGCAAGGGGCCAGCCTGAGAACAGAGGGATAGGGTTCTGTGTCTCTGGGGCAGGAGCAGAGTGTATGTCTCTAATGTGCAGTTATTGCCCCCACTCCTAAGGCGGCACCACTGCCACCCTCACGGGTGCTGTCATTTGCACCTTTCACTGCATTACCCTACAAGGAGGCACTGAGGGGTTAGCCCAGCCTGAGACAGGGCACTGTCTGTGGCTCCTTGAAATGTGGGAGCCTCGCCTCTTTCCATGCTTCATTCCCTTCATATTGCCCTGGCATCTGCTGTTGTTGAATTAGGGGTGTGAAAAGGTTACATCCCTGTCTGTTTCCTGTAGCACTTCCTTCAGGACCTGTTGTACAGGGCCATGACTGATCCATTTGTGAACCTGCTGGTACTGTCTGTCTCCATCAGCTACTCCACATGCAAGTTTCAGAAGATGTCAAAAAAACCCAAGTCTGCTTGAAGCCGTGGCTGCCAGGTTGGAGAGTCCAGCTTCTCTCTCCCATGTGTTTTCTAACTTTGGAGTAGAGAGGCCACACAGGAAGTAAAATTTCTTTGTTCCTTTTTCCCCAGCCTTTCCAAGGAGGGGAAAGAAAAATGCTACACTGAGCAGGCACAGAGAAGGAGTGATATCTGGGGTGTCTTCTACTTGGAGGCTATTTGGCTATCCAAGTCAGCTTTGCTTGCACTTAAGGCTGACATTACAAGCTTTTATTATTTGGGGTAGTTAATATTTACAGTCACTTCTTGGAGGAATCTGTTTTTAAAACTGCAAGATCCATTTAGCAGGTGTTGGTATGGAAAAATAATTGCACTCATACATGAGCTACATTACCTTACTTGAGTAGGCAAGTCAGACCCTTCTCTGTGTAGCGCATTACTTACTCTGTGCTGCATGCAAGAGATTCCTACTTACTGCTATCGCTGGAAAAGTTCTTTGCAAGGTCAAAGGCAAAAGTATATCTAGCACAGGCATGGCTAGTCATTTGTCATTTCCTACTTCAGTAATCAGGAATGTGCTGTTACGAATCTGCAGAACTGTCAGTTTTGGAATGAAATGTTTTTTTCAAAGTAAGTCTCTCATTTGACTATTGAAATTTACTTTTTTTTTCCCCCCAGTAAAATTGTCTGAGATAAAAGAAGTGCATATTAAAAAAAGTACATGCCTGTGCAGAAATCCAAACAACAGCCAACTACACTTAAAGGAAAGAGTAACTGCTTCACACTACAGGAGCTATTTACTACTTTGCTAAGCTGGCATTGCATATCTCAAGCAGTTTCCTCTTCAGTGACTCTCTCTTGCGCCTGCTAAATTTAATGGAAAAATACCCACTGAAATCAATGAGAATAGGATCACGCACACAGTGTGCAAAGAACTATGTAAATAAATAAACCTGCCATCCCCATTCAGTCCTAGACTCGGTGCAGCTAGTGTTAGGAGACACATAATTTTGCTTAGGGCAGTATGAGGAGTCTAACAATTTTGAATCTCTTTTTCATTTCAATCTGTGATAACATTTGCTAGCACTGAGGAATCAGTACAATGAAGCAAATTATGTGCTCTTTTGTTTTTTAAATATGTATTTTCTAGTAGAAGTGTGTATGTCCCAGACAGTGCAGCTGGACAGTGTCCTGCTCTGAACCAGCTCAAGGCTTCCTTGGGGTGGAGACAGACCTGGGAAACCACCAGGGGCTGGACTGCACCTCTGCAGCCACCCACTGCAGCTGTGCTGGGATGGACAAGCAGAGGAACAGCTCTGCAAAATGAGTCTGCTGTTCTCAGCAGATGGAAACATCCTCCCCATTCCAGCACTAGCCACTGTCCTCCACACCTTGGCAGCAAAGTAGGTGGTGGGTCCATTTGGTGCCCCTCAGTAATTTGCTCCTCTAAGGTAAACTGCTTGCCTTGCTGGACCCTAGATTTGGCCCTAGTCATCTCAGAGGGCTGGTTTTGTGAGAAAGTAATATAATTCATATTTCATTTTACTTAATTTGCCAAAATATCTCTTCCTGGGGCTGCAGCAAAAGAAGTTTTCATCATAAGGCTCCTAAAAGGGAAGAGTTTGATCTTATATGTACCATTAAAAGAAAAAGATAACTGTGCACAGTATCACCAACATGACATTTTAAGAATAGGAACATCATGTCAAGCTTCTAGGTCATGTGAAGTTCATCACATTCTCAGTTAGTATCAAATGCTTATCTCATGTACTTGCTGATGTCTGAGGCTTTATGGAAGTTCAGCTATAATGGGATTACAGACATGTACATTAAGGAACATGAGGATCACAGAGCACTGAGTGGGTGTGCTGTAGAAAATATTAGGGTTTGTTTAGAAATCTGACTCTTTAGAGTGGTTTTTCTTGAAGAAACTGTAATAAAATGTAAGGAAATAATAAAATAGGGTCTGCCCTGTATAGTTGAAAGTTTGAGAAATTTGGACTTGGGTCTTGATGCTTCAGAAAGCTCTGTGTGGATACATCTCATAATGTCCTATCAATTATGCCATATGCAAAGTGTGACTAACTTCCCAACCATAAGTTGTACTGAGTCTCTTTTTCTCATGAAGATGGCTTCAGCTATTTCTTCACAAGCACTGTACTGCACTGGTGCCTTCTGCAGTACTGTATGTTCTCCAGACACATTGGCACAGGGAGGAAAGTGCTTTAAATTGTAGGACTTTTTGTCAGCTTTTAACTCTGTGCCAAGACTGAAGGGCATTTTAGCCTTGATCTTGTCTTGGTGCTAAATGTAAGAGGGCATTTTGGATCAAATTCTTACTTTATATGAAGTGTAGCCTTTGGCCCTGTTCATTCAGTCTGCTGCTTGATTTTCCTGCCAGGACTCATTTGCCACCCTGTGTCTGCAACGGGATGCATGGGCTGACAAGCAGCGGTAAAACCCTACTTCCAAGTACAGCAGCTTTGAAGGATCTGTTTATCATAGCAAAAATAAATGATTTGGACAGGCACATATGGATTGATGGGTTGTTGGATATCTACTGTGTTAAATAACTCTTCTGCTAGGTACTATGAAGTAATAAAAAATGTCAAATTCAAGGTTTTGATTTCAAAAAACCTCCCAAACCTCAGTTTTATTGGAAAATTCTTGACTAGTTGTATCAGAGAGCAAGCCTGGGTCCCTAATTCTCAGCCTCAGTGCTCCCTAAAGCAAGTAACAAATGGTCCTCAAAGGGGCCTGTGTTAATGGAGAATCATGAATGCCTCTTCCTTGTTTCTTGAGGTCTCTGATGTTCCTTACAACAGGATGGAAGCAGACAGCAGTGTAGGGCTTTGGTGTCATTCAGATATTTGCCTCTGACAGGGAAATGCTCTGTTGGGAATCTTTGCATGTAACTGGATTGTAAACTATTTGCATTATTGCACAAGCCACAGATTTTAACCCATAATCTTGATCATTACAGCTCTGCTGCTGAATGTTCTATGCAGAAAGAAAAATTGGTCTTCAGACCAATGAAAAGACAGTTATAAAACTCAGAAAGCCCTGAATATTCCAGATATACACAAATGTGCACACTAAATGGATATTGGTGTAGTGGGAGACAGGCCCTGTGAATCTTTCTTCATCAAATTGCCTGACTGAATTAAAGATCAAACCCTGCTTACCTGCAGTTCATTCCTTCTCTGGAAAAATGCTGGCATTGCACTGGCTTTTTTTTTTTACCTTTTTTTTTTTTTCCAGATAGATAAAATAGAAAATGAAAAACCTCTTGAGGGCTTCTTCAGTTTACTATATATAGAAAACTTAAATATATAGCAACTAAGGAATTAACTTCTCTTTGCCCCTAGCAAATAAGAGGGACCCTGGAAGAGAGACAGCATGCAGCAGTGTTGTTCTGTGCTGTTGCTAGACTTAACTGGACTGCCACGTAGTATTTTATTTTGGTGCAAGGCAGGTATAGGGTACTACCTGAACTTCGTGTTTTCCACCCATTTAGCACTGTTGGAGGCCTGCAAGAAATGCAGGCAAAAATGGAGAATGAAAACATGTCCTAGTGCAAGGACTAAATACACCTGTGCGTGCAGCCTTGTGCCTGTGAACCAATCGCAATGAGAACTGGAAGGACAGGAAGCGAGAAGGCTCCTTGTCTCACCAGCACTGAGAGTGAGAGTGTGGGGCATCTGTGTGGCATGGGGTGTACGAGCATCCATCTGCTTTCCTTAGTCAAGCACCTCCCACGGTGCTCTCTGTATGAGCTGAAGGGGTAAACATCTTGTGTGTGTCTGTGTTTGTGTGCATATCTATGGCCATAGAGAGATATTAGCTCTTCAGGTATAAAACTGGTCTTCCTTGCATAACTTGTTTTAGAGCAAATCATTCATTTTTAGGCTCGTCCCACAAAGCTTTGATGATTGGCTATGACTATATCACTGCATTCAGCATAAGGCATAGTTCTCCTATTTAAAGGCATGGATGAAACTTCGCAGTGTGAGGGTTACTGCATACTTTAAAAAGCAAAACAGTTCACATTGTGTCTTCATCTCCCTTCCCATTACAAAAGCCAACACACTGCAGCCAAGTGTCCCTATGAGTCACTGTCCAGTAATTAATCTCTGCTATGCCAAAGGCATTCAAAACCACAGAATAGAATCACTCAAGGGAATACTGTATTAGCTGGAAATTAAAGTTTAAAAGGTTCTAGCTCTTGTTTCTCTTGTGGCTGCTACTTTAAATATATTTCTACTGGAAAATGGAAACTTGCTATTATGGGGAGGAGGGGAAAAGGGGGATTGACTATTCCCCTTGACTTAAAATCCTTGTTCGACAACAACAAAGCCAGGAACAATCACGAGACACTAATGCATAAAGTGTCTCTAGAAAATAAGCAGCTCATTAAGGAAAGAAAAAAATGTTATTCCTGCCTAATTATTAGGAACTTGTTCGAACAGGGGATAATACTAGCTGGGTAGTTTTATCTCATTAATGGCTTTCTTAATGATTTTTTTTTTAAAGCAGTAGACCTGAAAACTCTTTGACCTATTAATGCTCAAAGCAAGATGGTCTATCTGATTTTCAGTTTTATGCTGTGATCCTTTGGACATATTTCACCAAGGGTATAAGTATAAAACTGTCTTGTCTGCAGGCCCTGTCTGCCAGGCAAAAGAGGTCCTGCTTTGTCACACTCCTGTTCCTAGTCCCTAAATGAAGGAGTACCTTGTCAGCACATCTAAGTTATGCTCTGAGTTTACTGCACTTGACGTTAACCTCTGCTGTGTGGATGAGCAGAGCTGCAACATAAATGCTTTTGTGAGAACTGGGGGGGGGGTGTCTGCAGAGATAGTCCGAATCTCCTGGGAAATCTAGGTCCATCCCTATGAATATATCCTCTGTCTCCGTCCTTATCTGGGAAAATCCACCCTTGTTCTCTAGGGAGAGGAGTCTTTGGGGCTTTCTTCGCTCTAAGACTCTTCAGGCAGGTAGATGCTGTGGCCAAGGTGAGCTCTGTGCAGTTCAGCAATCACCTGGAGCCAAAGAGGTTTTCCTTCAGCATACGCATTTCAGCTGGATGGCTCTGTGTAACACAGTCCCCCTTATGCTCAACAGTAAGCCTGGTGACCTGATTCATGTGGCACATTCTGAAAGGGGCAGCTCCATGCCTACTCCTTTCCCAGCAAACTAATAACAGTAATGAACATTTATATTATGCACAGTTTGAAAAGCGTATTAACAGCTTACTAACTACCAGTGTGTGTCCAGACTGTGCTAGAACAGATTGCATTTTACCTGGCTATAATTTTTTTTAATGCACATACTTAATTTCACATGGTTGGCTCTGGCTTTCACTGAATGTAACAGCTCTTTCTGTAGCTCTTTTTTAGTACTAATATCAGTATTTCTGGCACCACATCTGTGCATTTTCTTGCAGCAGGTGGAAATGCCAGAATCTTTATTCACTTGCAGGCTGCTAGAAAAGTTCCTGTGACCTCATGGTGAGTCTGTTGCCATCATTTTTGTCCATGTGGTGGTGTTGCACACTCTTACAAAGTGCTGTAATCCATTACAGTTGTTGTATTACTTTCCAAATGCTGGGCATTTCCTTGGCCCATGCTATTTGCGAGGGCATGTGTAGCCCCACATGATATATTTATATTTTTTGTTCTCCCACATTCTTTTCTGCCTGAGGGTTTGGTTTTGTTTTGTTTTAATGGACATTATTAAAAGAGAATCCCTAAATTACAGCAGCATAATTTTATCAGTCCTCCCACTGTATGTCTTGCAGCACAGTTTGTGAGATGCCAGCCTCCATAGCAAAGTCAGTTTAGAGTTTTGTGATATAAATATTTGGATATTTCAAGAAAGAAAGGCATTATTTCTTACATTAATTCTTTCAATGATACAGTCCTAGTGCATGCTCTTCCTTCACTCAGAATGCTTTTAATATGTTTTGCCTAGAACCTTGTCCTGGTCAGAAACAGCTCAGAGCCTAGGACTTTGACACCAGTATGCTTCATCCTTTGTCTGAGCTCAGGCTTCTGAGCACTGTTCCTCAGCTCAGCACAACCACTTCCAACTGGCCTCTATGAGAAACATTTCAAGGCACAGTTCAGTGAAGTTGTGGCCAAGTTTTCAGAGAAAAGGAGTGGAAACTTCCTGTGCCAGCTTTATTCTTTAAGCCAGCAATTCAGGAAATTATGTCTTCTGTCTGGACTGGGCAATGTCTATTGTTTAGCAGATCTTTTTACTTTGTCAAAGACTAGTCCCCTTTCAGGAGCCTGTCGTCTTTGGAGTTCTTCACAGTTCTTCACAGTCCTTCCTCCTCCCAATCCAAACTGGGCTAACACAAGGGACCCTGTTAGCACTTGCAACTCTAACCTACCTCTTCAACCCTGGATCATTCTGCACAAGCTTTTCTGAGCTTTTACCCTTTTCCTGTCCTCCCCATCTGAATAAAATTTTACAATTTTTTTTTCTTTCTTTTTTTTTTCCTTCTCATTATATTGACAGTTAGCCCTCCTCTGGGGCTGCCTGGTGTTTCACAATCAACTGATTTCAAATGCTTGGTTTTCAGCTGCTGTTGTTGCACACATCACTTGGAGGCTTCATGAAATGCTGGTGTCTTCTCCAGAGTGTGCTTTCAGTGATGCTATTCTTCTGTTCCGTAGGTTGTTAATTAGTTTTGCTTCACACCATGTCCTGTTCAGAGATACTTGGAGGCAGAGTTTGACATTGTTCTGCTTCCTTTTCTTTGTTCTTTCCCCCTGTCCAAATGCTAAGTCAGCACAGCAACCAGTTCCAGCTAGCTGCTCCAAGAACTTCAGATACAGTTCCCTGCAGATAGCAAAAAGTCATTTCTTGGAGGCTGATGAGACCTTCATAAGAAATTCCTGTCTTGATTATCACTTCCTGATGTGAAATTTGCAAAATACTTCCTCCTCAACTCTCTCTCCCAGCCAAAGATGTAAGTGAACAAAATTTACTTCTTGGCTGTGGATGCTCATATCCCTGTGGGAATATGAAGTGTGGGTGCTTTCTCCCTGTGCTGTAAAAATGTCACCTGGCTCTACCTGTGACGATGTTATTTGGCCCAGGGGCTTTTCACAGAAACAAAAATATTCTCTAATGCAGAAGGTTGGCTGCTCTAAGTTATTCACATAGCTCAATGCCTTAAAGTAAACCTGACAGATAGTAAGGCCCTGAGTTAAGGCTTCAGGATTTGGGTCCCTAGTAATAGTTGAACACAATAAAAATACTGTCTTGGGGGTGGTCTCTGCTGTTCAGAACAAATGGAAAGCAGAATCTAGGCTTTGTTATAAGTACGATGTGAATCCTCCTGTGGCAGATTTCCTCTGATAATAGAGATGAACATGCTAAACCTTTTACAGAGACGTCTGCTAACCTATAAAAGCTTAAGCTGCCAGGTCTGGTTCAGCCCTTGCCTTGGGTTTCTATTTCTCTGTTTAGCAATTTCCTCCTGGAGCACACATGAGTAGAAGCACATGAAAATACAAACTGCATGGCAAATCAAGGAAAAGACTTCTTGTTTCCTGTGCTTTCTTTGTTGTTTTTGTTTGCATTTCATTTCCCTGGGGAAGTGGGCCCCTATATTTAGAAAGGAATAAGAATAAGTGGCTTAGAAAGCTCTCCTGCCTCCCTCTGTCCCTTCCTACCAGGAACAGGCTGAAATCTGTGCTGCGGCCTGGACCCAGTCCATGGTAACAAAGCAAAGTCTTGGGTGGCAAGCCAACAGAGGCTGTGAGAGGAGCAACATGGTGGAGTGAAAAAACATGCCCTCTCATGGGTGTCTTTGCATCCATTGTTGGTGCACAGTTGTGACACTGTAGTGTGAGTGCTTTTACGGTCCCTGTGTTTATGAAAAGGAACCTGACTGAAAATGGGGTGTAGTTTGGCTCCCAGGGTAAACTTGCCTTGCGGGGGGGGGGGGGGGGGGGGCGGGGAGGGGAATAGGGACGGGGTGCGGGGAGCTGCTGGCAGAGGCAACAGCTCAAATCCTGGAGTTCCAGGGCTGCATGCTCCCACTGTCAGCACTGACAAGCTGCTCTCCAATGCCCTGACTGACATGGATGCCTGGTTGTAGTTCTTCTTCCTCCTAGCACTCACCACTTCATCTTGTCCCCTCTCCCTTGCCCACACCTGGGGAGGGAGCACCACTCACTTGTGGATGGAGAAAGCAGATCCTGACTCTCAGCTGGGTGCCAGGCTCCTATGGGAGCTCAGCTGGAAGAAGTCTGGGCACTGCATTTCTGCCTGCTATTTGATGTAAATAGAAAGCTGCTGTAGGCTTGCTGAGGCTTCAAGTCAGGCTGTGAAAGCACAGGGGCCTTTGGGATTGTTAAAGGATTCTCACTGTCTTAAATATACAACAGTTCATTACTGGTTGTGCGTTTGGGTTTGTTTGGGGGGTTTTTTTTTGGCGTTCTTTGCTGAAATTAAGCCACAAGAGAAAGCCAGGTCTTGTGGGTGAAATTTCATTAGTGCTGCATTCTGTCAGTTAGCTTGTAGCCCATTCATCTTTCCTACCCTTCTTTAAGTTATTTCCATGGCTGTCACATTTCTGCAGCTCTTTTCTCTTGTACTGTGTCTTCACTTTGGCTAATACCTTATGCTATTGTCTTCCTTGAGTGTGCTCAGAAAACTTGGAACTGAAGTAAATATTTTTGAGCTCTCTTTCTGGAACATCATCCAAGTACATAGGCTTTATTGAGAGCTTCTTCCTCTGCATAGTGGGACCTTGGGACCTTCCCCATGGAAGAGTAGTAATTCCTTAGGCCTATCCTGGATCTCTTGCCAATTTCTTCTGTAACGTAAGAGATGCATTTTGCTTGCAGTGAGGAGCAGTTATGAATTGATCAGCCTTCTCCCTTCTGCACGCTACATCCTTTCTGTCCCCAGAGGCAGGCAGTGTCCTTACATGATTCAGTTGTACAACAGCTAAGGAGCAGATCACTCGCCTTGGTCCCTTTCCAGCAGGACTTCAGTGATTCAGACATTAGTAGGATCCTCATGACAAGGGGACTGGGCAGACTGGGCATCTTACAGCTGCTTTAGTCAAGTGAGTTTTATCCCTATACCCTTATGCAGTAACATCGGCATTTCCTACTGCAGCACCCAGCACAGAAATTTGTCAGCTAATTCTTCTCTCTCAGAGTTGCAGGAAGGAAGTTGCCCCTTGTTTGTTGCACAGAAGAACTACCCTATTACCTTGGATCATATTAATGAAATTTAGTTCTGGTTCTAATCAGTGTTTTCCTCACAATAGCTTCCTTGTAATATCATGTAATGTATTTCTTCAGTCATCCCAATCTAACTATAAGCATTGAGATAGACGGCTTCTGCTGAGCTGAGTTTTCTATTAAAAGCTGAAATGTCATTGACACCAATATGGGAGGATAATTGGATGTGGGAACAGTATACAGCCTGTGGGGTTACATGCTATGCAGGCAGCTGGGCACAAGAAAGAAGGGTGGAAGTGTCTTCTCTGGCTCTGTACGGATGACTGGCGCAAAAGAATGAGGGAATATAAACTTTTCTCATGGCCTTTCTAATAGGACTCAAAAACAGAGTCCCGTAAGGCCCTCTGGCTAAATGCCACACCACCATTGTACTGTGGTGCTGTAGCATCTCTTTACTATTGTTGTTTCTTACAGGAGGGCAGAGAGGAATGGGTGAGCCAAAAGACCTTCATATTGGTGTCAAGAATTGGTGTGCCAGGTTTTTCTTTCATTCATTTATAACAGGAACTGTTTTATTTTAGTGTTGCACCTCTACTGCTTTCAGTACAGTGGAGAAACGCCCAGGCTTGCTTGTAGGTTATGGCTGGCTGGCAGCTGCTGTCAAGTCTTCCACAGTGAGTTAAGTATCTAACCCAAGACATAAACCAGAAAAATTAGTGCTTGACCCTCTGTCTGTTGGTATACGAGTGTAAGAGAGGCTGAGAAGTTCAACAAGTGTCATCTGGCTAGGCAAATTCCATGGACTGGGAGCAATTGTGCTGCCCCTGTTGCTGTCCCTCTTTTAGCCACACGTGAGGCTCAGGAATAGCCCTTAGTGCTGTAGACAAAGGGGCTGAATCCCTCCTGGGGCAGCCCTTGCCTGTTCTCATGCTTTGCTGTCTGGCCACAAACTCCCAGCACTAGCTAAGAAAAGACATTATGAAATTAAACTTCAAATACAATTATCTGGCTGTTCATATGCACCCATTTAAGTCACCATTAAAATTCTTGAATTTGCGTTGTCAATACCAGGTACAGAATCATCTGGGACCTGCTCACATGTACGGATGAGCTTATGCTTAGGTGTTAGCTGGCAACAATTGTGTTCTGGTCTGGTTTTAGCATCTAAAACTGGCTCACAGTTAAAAACTGGTTTGACTGAGTAAATTCATGGGCTGTTGTAGCACATCTACATGACAAGCTCTGCCAGTGGACCAAGTTTTAAATTTGTCAGTGAGGCATGCAGTAGGAACATAGCTAATGTTCTTCCCAAAACCTGCTTTTGGGTCTTCTTAGAGATGCCATGAGACCTAAAGCTAGAGGACTGAATTCTCACACACTGCAGCTTCTAATGTTCTTATGTGTCCACTTCTACTCAAAGATTGGCCAGTGTGTGAGACAACTCTCAAAAACACTAAACAGACAGCAAAGTATCGGGGTGACCTCAGACATGTGAATACCACTATCAAAATGGTGCCAGCCAGGTTACTTGATTTTTGTAGTAAAATTTTTTAAGCTCTTTAAACTGCATATCTACTTAAAAAAAAAAAAAAAAAAAAGTGTTTTCAATAACCCAATTTTCTAACAGAGTCAAACCTCTGTATTCTGGTAGGCACATCAGCTATGGGTTTAAGTGCCAAACTTCAGTGTGCTAAAGTTTGGCAGGCTGAGGTGTCTACTTACTCCTAATACACTGTTAAACACCACACCATATTTTTTGTACTGCTGAGGCTTGTAAATGCTAATGATGTTTGCAGAGAATGTGAGATAATTTATCTCTGGTGCCAGAATTTCTCATTGTACTGACCACTCCAGAGTCATGAGGTCTGTGTGGTTCTGTTTTGTTTTGCAGAAGGGACTGTCTCAGAAAAGATGAGTAAAAGACTTCTGTAATAAAAGGACTCAGGATAAAATAATTCTTAGTATTTTAAATCATCTGGAGCATTTTGTTTTACAGAAGGAAATTAAAATAACCAGTGACACATTAATGCTGCCATTCAATGGAATAAAACAACAACAAATACTGGAGTATTTAAAGATATTAAAGTGTTATGGCTTATCAAGATTAAAATTTTTATTTGCAAAATATTAAAACTTTTATGTAGTTGTACATCTTTCAATAACTTTAACTGCATAAAATATGAAATTTAGTTCAGTTGCACAAATAACTCTGGAGATTAAATAATCCAATCAGGACCCAAGGCAATTACATTTAATCAGGTTAGAGTATATGTGACACAGATCATAGAATCATAGAATTGTTTAGGTTGGAAAAGACCTTTAAGATCATTGAGTCCAACCATCAATCCAATACCACCATGCTCACTAAACCATGTCCTGAAGTGCCTTGTCTATGTGTTTTTTTAATACCTCCAGGGATGGTGACAGCACCACTCCCCTGGGCAGCCTGTTCCAATGCCTGACAACCCTTTCAGTAAAGAAATTTTTCCTAATACCCAATCTAAACCTCCCCTGGCACAACTTGAGGCCATTTCCTCTCGTCCTATTTCCAGCCACCTGACAGAAGAGACCAGCACCCACCTCACTACAACCTCCTTTCAGGTAGTTGTAGAGAGCGGTAAGGTCTCCCCTCAGCCTCCTTTTCTCCAGACTAAACAGCCCCAGTTCCCTCAGCCGCTCCTCATAAGACTTGTGCTCCAGGCCCCTCACCAGCTCTGTTGCCCTTCTCTGGACACGCTCCAGCACCTCAGTGTCTTTCCTGGAGTGAGGGGCCCAAAACTGAACACAGCACTCGAGGTGCGGCCTCACCAGTGCCCAGTACAGGGGACAGTCACCTCCCTGCTCCTGCTGGCCACACTATTTCTGATGCAGGCCAGGATGCCGTTGGCCACCTTGGCCACCTGGGCACACTGCTGGCTCATATTCAGCTGGCTGTCGACCAGCACCCGCAGGTCTTTCTCTGCCGGGCAGCTTTCCAGCTGCTCTTCCCCGAGCCTGTAACGCTGCATGGGGTTGTTGTGACCCAAGTGAGGACCCGGCACTCGACCTTGTTGAACCTCATACAGCTGGCCTCGGCCCATCGATCCAGCCTGTCCAGATCCCTCTGTAGAGCCTTCTTACTCTCGGGCAGATCAACCCTCCCTCCCAACTTGGTGTCATCTGCAAACTTAGTGAGGGTCCACTCAATCCCCTCATCCAGATCATTGATAAAGATATTAAAGAGTACCAGCCCCCATACGGAGCCCTGGGGAACACCACTTGTGGCTGGCCACCAACTGGATTTCACAACCCTCTGGGCTCTTCCATCCAGCCCGTTTTTTACCCAGTGAAGAGTACACTTGTCTAAGCCATGAGACGCCAGCTTCTCAAGGAGTATGCTGCGAGAGGCACTGTCAAAGGCCTTGCTGAAGTCCAGGTAGATAACATCCACAGCATTTCCCTCATCCACTAGGGGGGTCACCTGGTCATAGAAGGAGATCAGGTTGGTCAATCAGGACCTGCCTTTAATGAACCCATGCTGGCTGTGCCTGATCCCCTGGTTGTCCTGCACGTCATGTGAGCGCACTTAAGATGAACCGCTCCATAACCTTTCCTGGTGCTGAGGTCAGGCTGACAGGCCTGTAGTTCCCTGGATCCTCTCTCCAACCCTTCTTGTAAATGGGCATCACATTAGCCAGCCTCCAGTCAACTGGGCCCCCCTCTGTTGACCAGGACTGGTGATAAATGATGGAGAGTGGCTTGGCAAGCTCCTCTGCCAGCTCTCTCAGTACTCTCGGATGGGTCCTATCTGGTCCCATAGACCTGTGGGTGTCCAGGCAGGTCATTAACTAGTTCCTCCTGGATTATGGGGGGGTATATCCTGCTCTCCGTCCCTGTCTTCCAGCTCAGGGGGCTGAGTATCCTGAGGATAACTGGTGTCATTATTAAAGACTGAGGCAAAGAAGGCATTAAGTACCTCAGCCTTTTCCTCATCTTTGGTGGCAATGTTCCTCTCTGCATCCAATAAAGGACAGATATTCTCCTTGCCTCTCTTTTTATTGTTAACATATTTGTAAAAACATTTTTTTTGTCTCTTACGACAGAGGCCAGATTGAGTTCTAGCTGAACTTTTGCCTTTCTGATTTCGTCTCTGCGTGACCTAATGAGATCCCTGTACTCTTCCTGAGTTGCCTGACCTTTCTTCCAAAGATGGTAAACTCTCCTTTTTTTCCTGAGTCCCAGCAAAAGCTCCCTGTTCAGCCATGTCAGTCATCTTCCCCGATGGTTCGTCTTACGGCGCATGGGAATAGCCTGCTCCTGAGCCTTCAAGACTTCCTTCTTGAAGAATGTCCAGCCTTCCTGGACCCCTTTGCCCTTCAGGACTGTCTCCCAAGGGACTCTCTCAACCAGTGTCCTGAACAGGCCAAAGTTTGCTTTCCGGAAGTCCATAGTAGTGGGTTTGCTGACCCCCTTCCTTACCTCAACAAGAAACGAGAATTCCATCATTCATGGTTGCTAAGCCTGACACGGCCTCCGACCACCACATCTACCACCAGTCCTTCTCTGTTTGTAAACAGTAGGTCTAGTGAGGCTCCTCCCCTTGTCAGCTCACCTACCAGCTGTGTCAGGAAGTTATCTTCCACATGCTTCAGGAACCTCCTAGATTTCTTGCTCTCTGCTGTGTTGTATTTCCAGCAGACCTCCAGAAAGTTGAAGTCTCCCATGAAAAAAAGGGCACACAGTTATAAGACTACTACCAGCCACTTGTAGAATGTTTCATCTGTCTCTTCGACCTGGTTGGGTGGTCTATAACAAATGCCCTGCACGATATCTACCTTGTTGGCCTTTCCCTCCATCCTTACCCATAGGCACAAGACCTTACCACCACAATCATGCACCTCTGTACAATCAAAACACTTGCTAACATAGATAGCCAGCCAACCACCTTTCCTTCCTTGCCTATCCCTTCTGAAGAGCTTAAAGCCATCCATTGTAGCACCCAAACTCTACCAGTGTCCCCTGGAAACAGGGATGCAGAAAAAGCGGAGGCATTCAATGTTTTTTTTTTCCTCGGTCTTTAATACTAATGGTAGACCTTGGGCTGTCCAGTCCTCCGATTTGGAGGACCGCGACTGCAGGAACAGTGACTTTCATTTGCGGACACGGAAATTGTAAGGGGCCGGCTGCATCAGTTGAATGTTCCTAAGTCCACGAGGACTTGCTGGGACTCACCAGGAGCTAGTGGACGTTATGGCAGGACCCTTCTCAATCAATCACCAAAGGTCTTGGGAGTCTGGGGAGGTCCCCGCTGACTGGAAGCTACTCGACAGTATTCCAATTTACAAGAAGGGCACAAGGCCGTAGGATAGAAATAGGAACAGAAGTAGAAATACAAATAGAATAGAACAGAGCAGAACAGAAGACTAGTTCATTTGGCAGGGACCTACAACGATCATCCAGTCCAAAGGCCTCTTCCACTTTAGGGCTGACCAAAAGTTAAAACTTATGATGAAGGGCATTGTCCAAACGCCTCCTTTTAAGGCACTGGCAGGCATGGGGCATCGACCACCTCCCTAGGAAGCCTGTTCCAGTGTCTGACCACCCTCTTGGTAAAGAAATGCTTCCTAATATCAAGGCTGGACCTCCCCTGATGCAGCTTTGAACCATTGCCACGCATCCCGTCACTGGATCCCAGGGAGGTCAGCACCTGCCTCTCCAGGACCCCTCAGGAAGCCATAGAGAGCAACGAGATTGCCCCTCAGCCTCCTTTTCTCCAAACGAGGCAAACCCGGAGTCCGCAGCTGCAGGAGGCGGTCCAGGAAGATGGAGGAACTTGCTAGGAGTCGTCACTGCTGCTGACACCCCCAGCACTCTCCTTGTGTCCAAAGCCCTGCGACAGGCGCCAGCGGGACCTGCAGCACCACGCAGCAGGGCAGAGGGGAGAGGAGCGCTGGAAGGGGCTGCCTTGGCGCAGTGTCCAGACCTGCTTTCCTCCCCCATGCCAAAGCTGGTAGAGCAAGGTGGAGGTCCTGATGGAGCCCGCACACCTTGTGTGTGTGCCAACAGGAGCCCCGGACAAAAACTGTGCGCGCAGAAGCTGTGGCGGCTGAAAAGCAGCGAGGTCAGGGGCTGTCATGGCTGTTCCCCGCTGACATTACAGGGGTGTTGGGGGCCGACGGCCGTGCAGCCAGGGAAGGCAGACGCCCCAAAGGGGGAGAGCCTGCTCCACCGGACACTTGCCACCTTCTCATGGCCTGGCGGGTGGGTGTGGCAGTACACTTCCGCCCCCACCCCCATCCTGCCAGCAAGAAACGAAACTTCTCCAGGCAGGGAGAAGGGGAAGGAAACCCTGGAGGCCACAGGCTGAAATTTGAACTGGCCAGTCGAGATGCGCCAGGTACACTGAGGTGACCCTCCTGGCCAATAGGGATCAAACGACCACAGGTCAGATTTGACAGGGGTATAAACGGGGTCCCGCCGGAGGACATGTTGGCAGTCCTCCTCGGAGCAGCGGGTCTGCAGTCGGGGACTCTCCCTCGGGTCGGGGCACTGCCCGAGGTAACTCCTCAAGGGAGAGAGCCCTCAGCTTTTAGGGGAGTGATACGCGCATTTTGAGCCATCATTTTAAATCTTGGGGATTCTTAAGTCAGCCGTGTACTAGTAATTCTCTTTACGTCACTGAGCCTGTGGTTTTATAAAACGTTACCAGACCTCTAATTAACTTCTGCTGAAGAATAAATCTGAGTCTTAACACCTATTGGATTTGGTTAGTCGTGCATCTGTAACATTTTAAATTGGCGTAGTCGGCAGGATGGTGTTAATGTAGGAATTATTACAGAGGCACGGCTGCAGCCCTTCTCCCCCAGGTCTGGACTGGGCAAAGCACAAGTGGTCTGACCCGGCAGCAGTCATGGAGAGAGCAGAACTATGCCGCAGAACTTGTTGGGACGGCAAAGGCAGTGTGTGTGTCCTCCTGGGCGCCTGCTTGATTCAAGCACAGAACCGAAAGAGTGACTCTGCTAAAAGGCAGGGGGAAATAGATTATCTGAAGGTGGAATTGGAGGAAAGGGACGTGCGGCCCCTTATTGAAACAGAAGGGCACGCGGGTCCACATGGTGGGAGCCCCCGGAGCGCTGTTTGCACGGCCCCTTGGTCGGGACCCGAGGTCAGTGAGTTGCAAGCTAAGTTTTCGCGCGAGCCGGGTGAAACCAAAACTGAGTATTTGTGGAGAGTTTCTCTAACGGGGGAGGATCGGATACTGCTGAGTGATGGTGAAGCAAGAAATTACTGGAGACCGGGAGTGTTTCTGAGTGCTGGACTGGCGGGTGATCAGTCGATAACGTCCCGAGTAGCCTACTGGGCTGGGGGTGCGGACCCCAAGGAGAGAGGAGAATCTGTTACTATCCGGGTAAAGTGACTGTCGGAGTTAACGGAGGGCAGCAGGAAGGTCCGGCCAGCCGGTTGTAAACCCGGCCCCGAGCGGTCTCGAACTCGCGGGCGGTCGGGTCGGAACTACGATCCCGGAAGGGACGCTCTGGCGGAAAGCAGCGGCACTGGGGGCAGCCCGAGCCGTGCTGGCGGGGCAGTCCGGTGACGACATCCGGGAGTGGAATTGCTGGAGGGGAAAGCTAGAGACCAAAGGGAAGCGGCAGCAACCCAGCCCGCTCGGGAGGAGAAACGGGACCCTTTCGCGGCACTGCGAGGGGAGCTGGAAGGGCTAAAAAACTAGGAGGTGCGGTTTGGGGTTCAGGCCGCCCAATCCGCGTGGTGAATACTCTGCTACATGGTGAATGGTCTGCTGATAAAGGGCCTTATATACACATTCGGGCCCAAAAGGGATAAGTTTGGAATTCTTAATTGATACAGGAGCCCAAATTAGTGTTTTAAATGATCGACAAGCTAGTGAGCTGGGAGTTAGGCCACCAGGAAAGGCTATAAACATTAGAGGAGTAACAGGGGCGACAGGAAAATGCCCCATAGCTCGAACTCAACGTTGGTTACGGGGGGAAAAAAGAATGACAGCTGTGGAAGTGGCTTTAAGCCCCTAGGAAGGAAATGTACTGGGATTTGATGTGCTGGCAGGCAGACAATGGGACCTACCCAATGGTAGGGTGTGGAGCTTCGGGGGCAGGGAGGCAGAGGCTATTCGTGTGAGAACATTGCAGGTTGCTCCTGCGCTATGGCAATCTAAAGGAACCCGCGTCCCTCAATACCCGCTTCCAGCCACAGCCAAATGGGGCGTTTCGGAAGTAATTAATGATCTGGAGAAACGAGAGATCGTCAGTGGCACACATTCCCCTTATAATCCTCCTGTTTGGGCAGTCCGTAAATCAGATGAAAGGTGGTGACTAACAATTGATTATAGAAGATTGAACAGTAATACCCCACCATTAACTTCTGCCGTCCTAAGTATTACCTCAGTGATAACAGCAATACAGGCTGCAGCCCACCCATGGATGGCTGCTTTAGATGTCAAGGATATGGGTTTTTTATGCTTCCCCTAAGGAAAGAGGACAAACCCCAGTTCGCCTTCACTTGGGAAGGGACCCAGTACACTTTCAATCGACTTCCCCAGGGATATAAGCACTCCCCCACTATTGCTCACAATGCCTTCGCCAAGCTGCTTGATGCTGTGGAAGTACCATCAGGTGTCCACATATATCAATATATAGATGATATCCTGGTTGGTGGGGACAACAAGGAACAGGTAGGGCAAGCTGCCCTCCATTGGTGTTGTTCCTATGACCTTAGCAAAACCCAGAGACCTGCACGCCTGGGAAGCCTTGGATGGGAGTGGAAAGACTCACCGCATCAGTGCCCGGTGGATAATACCGGACTTCTAACCCTGTGACGTGCTTTTAAGACTGAGGCCTAGTTTGTGCTTTCTTACAGGACCGTGAAGGAATGAGTCATTCCAGTCCTTTTGCTGGTGACAGGTGTGGATGGTGAAGATCTGGATGATGATGTCGTGGCAAAATGATGGACATTAATATATCGCAAGTCCTTGAGCTCGCATGAGAGCAATGTAACAATTATAGTTGGAGGTTCAGATTGGATGGGGGAGGAGGTTATACTCATGTTGTTTATAGTTGGTCACCAGGTGCAGTAAATGCTATTTCAGTATGAAACACCAGATGTGACTATATCCTCCAGCTAACCCATGGGATCACGGGGCAGAGTTGGAATGGTACTACCGTATGCCCTGAAATTCCATGGGGGCAACTGTGTATGGTACTCAAGGAACATCAATAGAGCATTCTAGAACTGAACTTACAACTAATCAACCTTAGCCACCGTTACATCTGACAATTTGGGGACTCTTAAACTATCAGTTATATCGGTAAAATGACTGTCAAAAATTGGGCTGCATTGGATTAGACGCCAAAGAAAGAGAAGGGTATATGTAAAGTTTTGAACATGTCAAGGGACAACTGCTGTGTTGCCCCCAAATGTGTCAATGTGACTTCAAGACTAAATCAACGAGAGAAGACGGCAAGAGACTCAGAGGCAGTTGCTTCTGCACCAGGGACCAACTGGTTGGGAAAAGTTTTGATATGTTTGGATTTTCTTTCACGGGATGGGCGACCAGCCTTCTCTAATCTTTAATAATGCTTGTAGTTATGATTACCGTAATCTATATTGCAATAAGCTCTATCAAATGCTTGGTAGCGAAGCCTGTACTAACGATTAAGTATACTCCCTTAAAACTGTCCATACACTGGATATTCCTGTGTTCAATATTCCACTTAAATTCTAGACCAGAAGGGAATGATGGCCCACAATGAGCGTCAAATTCATCAGACTGCACCCCCTTTTAACTTTTAACCACCACTTCAAGGAAACCAGTCGAATCATGACTGGGGTCACGGGGTGGATTGTGGCAGTACACTTCCCCGCCCACACCCCCCCCCCCCCCATCCCGCCAGCAGGAAATGAAATTTCTCCAGGCCGGGAAAAGGGGAAGGAAACCCTGGAGGCCACAGGCTGAAATTTGAACTGGCCAGTCGAGATGCGCCAGGTACACTGAGGTGACCCTCCTGGCCAACAGGGATCAAACGACCACAGGTCAGATTTGACAGGGGTATAAACGGGGTCCCGCCGGAGGACATGTTGGCAGTCCTCCTCGGAGCAGCGGGTCTGCAGTCGGGGACTCTCCCTCGGGTCGGGGCACTGCCCGAGGTAACTCCTCAAGGGAGAGAGCCCTCAGCTTTTAGGGGAGTGATACGCGCATTTTGAGCCATCATTTTAAATCTTGGGGACTCTTAAGTCGGCCGTGTAGTATTAATTCTCTTTACGTCACTGAGCCCGTGGTTTTATAAAACGTTACCGGACCTCTAACTAACTTTTGCTGAAGAATAAATCTGAGTCTAAACGCCTATTGGATTTGGTTAGTCGTGCATCTGTAACAGTGGGGTTTAAGCTCAGGCCTCTTGGGTCGTGTGACAAGAGGCTGGTGCCCCAAGCACAAAGGCCCGACAATGGGCAGCCCTGCAGTGGAGGGGGGGAGCCCTGGTGAGCTCCTCGGTGCCAACGGAGCGCCCCGACTTGGCTCCTGCGAGGGCCGTCAGGGGAGAAGAATGCACCCCTTGTTGCCGGAGGGAAAGCCCCCGAGATGACAGAGCGGCTGAGGTTGGAGGGGATCTGTGGAGGTCATCTGGTCCAACATGCCTGCTCAGGCAGGCTCACGTAGAGCACATTGCCCGGGACCATGTCCAGCTGGAGCTTTTGAAGACCTCCAGGAATGGAGACTCCACCAGCTCTCTAGGCAACCTGTGCCAGTGCTCGATCACCCTCACAGCAAACAAGTCTTTCCTGATGCCGAGGAGGAACCTCCCTCTTGTGTTTCAGTTTCTGCACACTGGTCCTGTCCCTGGACATGGGCAGGCTCCGTTGCCTGCGCACTCTCCCCTCACATACCTCTACAGCTTTATGAGATCTGCCCTGAGCCTTCTCTTCTCCAGGCTCAACAGTGTGAGCTCTTTCCACCTTTCCTCCCATGGGAGATGCTCCAGTCCCTTCGTCGTCTTAGTCAAGCCATTGGCTGGACCCTCTGCACCAGCTCCTTCTCTGTCTTCTACTGGAGAGTCTAAAACTGCACAAAGTACTCCAGGTGTGGCCTCAGCAGTAGGGCTGAGTAGAGGGGAAGAGTCACCTCCCTCAATCTGCTGGCAACGCTTTTCTAATGCAGTCCAGGATACCAGTAGCCGCCTTTGCTACAAGGGTACGGTTCTGGATCATGTTTGACTTGGTGTCCGCCAGGACCCCCATGTCCTTTTCTGCAGAGCTGCCTTCCAGCCTGTTGGCCCCCAGCATGTAATGGTGCATAGGGTAGTTCCTGCTCAGGGGGAGGACTTGGCACTTCTCCTTAGGGAAACTTCATGAGGTTCCCACCAGCCCATGTCTCCAGCCTGTTGAGGTCCCTCTGGATGGCACAACAACGCTCTGTTCTATTAGCCACTCCTCTCAATACTGTATTTTTGGCAAACTTGCTGTGGGCACACTCTGCCCCATCATCAAGACCATTAATGAAGATGCTGAACAGGACTGGACCCAGTAGTGATCCCTGGGGTACGCTGCTAGTTACTGGCCTCCAACTAGACTTTGCGTCACTGAGCACCACCCTCTGAGCCCAGACATCCAGTCAGTTTTCAGTCTCCCTCCCTGTCTGCTCATTCAGCCCATCCTTCATCACCTTCTCTAGGGGGATAACTCCGTGGGGATCTCTCTGTGGGAGGACAGTCTCAAAAGACTTACTTAAGTCCATGTAGACAATATCCGCTGCTCTCCCCTTGTCTCCGGTCATTTCCCCCCTCTGACTAGGGGAGAAAGACAGGAGAAAAGCCATGAGAGCGAGCAAGACAGGAGAAAAGCCATGAGAGTGAGCCAAGTGCTGCCTTTGACGCTCCGGGGGAGGAAGCAGAGGAGCCCAGAGGGCTGGCCAGCAGTGCTGGGGTGTGGGCAAAGCCTGTGGGACTTTGTCCTGCAGCCTCCAAGGGAGGCACGATGTGTTGTTACCAAAGGAACCCTCTTGCCGTATGTGCCTGGAGACGTCTGCCCTGGACAGAGGGACCTGACGGGGCCCTGGGAAGACACGGCCGAGGCCTCCGTGACTGGTGGAACACCGGTGCCGAGCACAAGACGAGAGAGGGGGGGATGGAGCGGGCAGCGGCGCTGCAGTAACCCCAGACGCGTGCGCCGGGGCCGCAGCGCTGCTGGGGCGAGCGCCGTGGGCGAGGATGGCCTGTCGTGATGTCACCCACCAATGGGTTGTGACACCACCGAGCAATGGATTGTGACATGGCCGAGCAACGGATGGTGACCACGCGACCCTCACTGCTTATATTCGGGCGCTGAGGCTCCCCCCAGTCGGCTCGTGCCCACACTCCAGCTGAGCAGATCGCGAGGTCTGGAGCACTGAGCGAGGCCTTGGCGCTGGTGTCGTGCTCGGGGAGTTGCTCCTGGCAGCTCTCAGTGCCCGACCCCAGAGCCGTCGAAGGATTTTTCCCGGCCCTGCCAGCTCCAGGCAGCCGGGGCACCCAGGAGCTACGCTCGCAGCAGCAGAGGTGAGCTGGTCGGGGACGCCTCACCCTGGGGAGCTCGGAGGGTTTCCTTCTTGGGGGACCTGGGCACTTCTTCCACCCCTCCCCGGGCCAGACAGTGACCCTGCCCTCTCTCCCTTTTCTCCCTTTTCTCACGCGACACCGGCTGCTCCAGCACCGGTGAGAGGGAGCGCCTCCACGTCCCTGGTTCCCCCCAGCCCACTGCAGCACGTGAAGAGCGTGGCCACGGAGCTGGACGACCGCTCTCCCACCTGCCCGGGCAGCTGGGAGGAGGCCAGCTTTGTTATGCCATGCCTCCACCGGTTCTGCTACCCGTGCATCCTGCGGTGGGCTGAGAGCAAGCCCGAGTGCCCCCCGCTGCCAGGCAAGCTCCAGCGCTTTGCACGCCTCTCTTGGCAGGACACAGCGTCGGGTGCCGAGGAAGACATGGCGGAGAGCAGCTCTGCCGCAAGGGACGGCGGCATGAGCCAGCCGCCCCAGGCAGCGCCGGCGGAGGAACCGGCAGTCTCCCGGTGCCCCATCTGCCTGGGAGACATCAAGAAGCCAGCCTACGTGGCCTTCTGCTTGCACTGCTTCTGCTTCGCCTGCATCCGGCGGTGGGCCAGGAGGGTAGCGGAGTGCCCACTCTGCAGGCAGCCTTTGGACCAGCTGCTGCACTCCGTGCGGGGGGACGACGACTATGAGGAGTACGTGGTCGGCTTGCCCGCCCGCCTGCGCAGGACGATGGCGATGGAGAGGGCCCGCGGCCAGTCCCTGCAGCGGCGCTACAACCTGCGACCGCGGCCCGCCACCAGCCAGCCCTCGGCTGGCAGAAGCAGGCCTGCGGGGACTGACGGTGCACGGAGGCAGGGGCCCTCCAACACCACCTCCCAGCAGGCTCCTGCACCCAGCGCTTCTCGGCAGCCAAGCCCGCCGACTGCAGGCGAGCGCCCGGCTCCTCCGCGCCGACGCAACCGCAGGCTCTAGCTGCAGCCCCTCAGCATCCGCCTCTTCTGTCTCCAATAAACACCATGACGTTCTGCAGGACGCGTGTGTTTTTCGCGACCAAAGAGCAACCCGCCGCAGGGAATGCTTTCCAACACTGTTTGGGCAGTGCGGGAAAGCCAAAGGGGAGGAGGGTTTCCCGGGGTGCGCCGTGATGTCATTTCACCCAAGCGCCGCAGCAGGCGACGCGTCCCTCGCGCTCTCCCAGCCTCCCGCTCCCAAGCAGCAGGGCAGGGCTGCCCAAGAATCGTTAGCAGGGTCCCTCGGGAATCCGCTTTTGAGGCCTCAGGGGTCCATGAGCGCTGGTCAGTCTTGAAGAGCCACCGTTCAAAAGCACAGGAGCAGGCCATCCCATCATGTCGCGAGGCAAGCAAGCGGGGTCGAAGACCAGCTTGGCTTGGCAGGGAACTCCTCTTGGAACTCCTGAGGACACAGAGGGTGGAGGATCGCTAGAAGCAAGGTCGGGCTTCGCAGGAAGATTACAGAGCTGACGTTCGCATGTGCAGGGAGAAGACACGAAAGGCCAAAGCTCAACTAGAGTTGAAACTGGCTACTGTTGTGCCAGACGGCAAGAAAGGATTTTATTAAGTGTGTTAAGAGCAAGAGGAGGTCTAAGGAAAACTTTAGACCCCTGTTTGTATTGCCAAACCAGGGCTGGGGCATCAGCTGAGGCGTGCACCAGCCCTCAAGTGCTCCCAGTCCCCCAAATCCAATCATCCAAATAATGAGGTGTTCTATTTTATTACCTTTCAATATCACCTCATCAGTATTTTTTGTCTTTTCCAAATTTGTGTATTTTTGAGTTTCGTAAACATAATCTGATTAAAGAAGCTAAAAATCTTTCTTTTTAATGTAATCTCATTTTTCTTATAGAAAATGAAAAAATGTAAACAATTCCTTTCCGCCGCAGACAATATTTATAGCCCATGTATGTTGTCTAACTGTTACAGTCTCTTGTCCAATATAGTTTTGCTTACATAAAGATTTTTGAGATTTGATTGTTCACATTTTAAACAACCAGGATTTCAAAAAACATGTGTGGGCAAAGCTTTTTTTGGGAATGGGAACTATAGATTTTGTATACTTAAATTTGCTATTGATGTGTATAGTGTCAACTTACAGGTTAATGTGTACTTTTAATTCATGGATCAGCCCCTGAGAGTTTATTATTTCACTTTTCTTCTCCTCTAAACTTCCTCGAATATTTTTATATCCTTAATGGGAACAAGGCCCAGAGAAAGGAACACTGTGTTCTGCTACAATGGCCCTCATTGCATTTTCCCATCTTTTCAGCTATTTTATATGATACAGTATTATGATTTGGTATTTTCTTATTGTTATACAGACCACTAATATACTGGCTTTCAGGGCTGCCTAACACAACTGCCATGGAAATCAATGCAATATGTACTCAGTGTATTTATATACATATTCTTTTTTTTTAATATATTAAATATATCCCACACAATATGTATGGTATTGTATTGTGTATTGTATTGTGTATTGTATGGTATGGTATGGTATGGTATTTATTGTATTGTATTTTTTATTTTGTAGTATCTACTGTATTGTCTGTATTGCATTGTATGGTATTTATTCTATTGCACGTATTGTATGATATGGTATGTGTTGTAGTCTATTGTATGTATTTTATTTTGTATTGTATTTTGTACTGTATTTATTATATGCATTATAGTGCATGTATTGTATGTGTTGTGTGGTATGGCATGGTATGTATTGTGCTGTATTTTGTACATTGTATTATATTGCATGTGTTGCATTGTATTGTATGTATGGTATGGTACGGCATGGTATGTATCCTGGCGTGTTGACTGTGCCTGATGATCACATTGTCCTTGAAATGCCTTTCAGTAGCACCCAGTAGGATCTTCTCCACCATTTTTCCAGGTGCTTAGGTTAGAGTAACAGGTCTGTAGTTTCCTTGGTCTTCCCTCATGCCCTTCTTGTAAACTGGCATAACGTTGGCCAGCTTCCAGTCAGTGGCGACCTCCTTAAAGTTCAACTGGTCTGGTACAAGACTGGACTAAAGGATTGTAATTGAATGATTTGTGTCCAAAGTGCACACAAGTTCCAGTGACTGCCTCAGAAACTGAATGACATATTAAGTACTGTCTTAGTTTCTGAGCTGATAGAAGCCACCCGCTGTTACCATTTAGTTTTGATTAACATCAGTGGAGAATCTCACCTGCTGTCTTGAGCCTACATACAGCTGAAACCCACCTGGCAACAAATCCAGCTGGAAGGACTTCACTTTCAAATTTCTCTTTGTTTCCCCTAAGTTTTACAGGACACTTCCTGTTGTTTACTGTGGGAAAAAATTGCACATCTATGCAAGTCAAAAGGCTGAAAAGCAAGCAATTTGTTCTGCACTGTGTCTAGCAACCTAGTCTGCTCATGTCCTCAGAAAGTTCCAGAAAAGACAGTTGTGGGGATAGGTCTGCTTTCTGTTCTTTCTTTTTTTTTTCCTTTCTCTTTTTAGAAAGTAGTTGCCGCTTTTTAAAATCTGGCAAAGACAGTGATGCTTTCACCCCCTTCTCAAGACACTACAATGGCTAGAACACTCGCCCAAGAACTAGGAGCCTTATGCCCAACTCGGGCTGCAAGTTCCAATTTGCATTGAGAGAGGATGTGAAAAGAGGAGTGTTGGCCGTGATCTTGTGGTTAGAGCCCTTCTCTGAAAATGACTGAGAGCCGGGTCCTGATCTCAGGACTGCTCCTGTATGATTTTTCTCCATTTGACATTTGCATTTTTCACTGCGAAATCTGTTAATATTCTTTGGTGAAGAAATCAATGTCTTGCTTTCCTTCAGGAAAACACCTTCACCCCAAGACAGACTGTATAAGCCTGTTTCTTCTGTATGCTCTTGCTAGTCAGCTTGCCTTATTAAAGGGTAGCATCCAATAGAAGACATCCTGTGGTACAGTAGGACTAGAGAGAGCAATTCTGGAACGCAGAAGGATAAAGAAGAAAGGGTGCTTTGCACCTGTTTACCATGCGTCCTTGAGCACGAGGCTCAAGTCCTTTTCCTTTTAAGATAAAAAGATTGAATTTGCCTCACCTCGAATTCAAACTCGCTGGTTACTACCTGATCAAAGAGAACCGCATGTTCTAGAGTGAAAATGGGAATCCCGCTTTGCCAGGCATCGTTCCCATAGGGCGAGCGAGACCCTGCTGCGTGGCACTGGTACGTAAACTAGGAAGCCAGGGACAGGAATGAAGCGTCAGGGGCTCTCTAAGTGCCACTGGGTACCTCAGGCTTAGAATGGTTGTATTTTGACTTATGGGGGCAACACAAAGCAGGCTCGATGCTTTGCCACGGACGCCGGAGACAGGCCGAGGCACGGTGGCAGCGGGAAACGGCGGCGGGAAGCAGCGGCGTGGGGCGTGCGTGCACCCCCTCCCCCCCCCAGGCCGAGGAGACGACGGCTGAACAGGCGGCGGGACCCGAGCCGGGGGGGGGGGCTGCTGATTGGGTGAGCCAGCATGGGGCGGAGCCAGCAGCGGAAGGAGCCTGGGCGGCGCCGCGCGGGAGATTGAAGTAGGCCGAAGCAATGGAGGCGGCTGATGGCCAGGGAGGAGGTGGCTGATGGCCAGGGAGGAGGCGGCAGCGGCGGGCGGAGAGCCGCCTCCCCGGACCTCCCGGCAGAGCCCCTGCAGCCGCACTGCCGGAGGGGCGGTCCCGTCCCCAGGACGGTGTAGTTCGGAGAGTGTGTGTGGTAGGGTATTGTGTGTATGGTATGATATAGTTTGCGTTGCATTTTATGTATTTCACGTGTTACCTTCAAGGTATTGTATGGTTTGGTATTTACTGTGTGGCAGGTATTGCATTTTTTATGGTATGGTTTGGTAATCATTGTATGTCTTCTATTGTGTATCTTGTCTATATTGTGTTTTGTGTTGTGTTGTGTGTTGTATTATGTGTAAGGTTTTACCTGTATCGCATTACATTCTCAGATACCTGTATACCAGCTAAATATATGGTATCGAGGTTGTGAAGTGTGCATGGCCTATGAAATTCATAGCCATCTTAAATCAAGCTCACTCACTTTCACTTCAGTCCTCGGTGCCAGTAATTCCATAGGAAGACTTACGTGGCAGGAACTTGATTTTTGAAGGACTTCGTTATCGTTCTTGTGCAAAGAAATGGGAAAAGCTTGCATTTGCAATACACGCATGTAATGTAACGTACTGCATGTAATGTGTGTAGTTTATGGCATGGTGTGTATGGTATTCATGGTATGGTATGTATTGTCTGTAAATTATTGTTTATCTTCTACTGTATTTTTTATTGTGTTGTATTTTATATTTTCTTGTATGTCGTCTTGTACGTCTCTTATTTTATTTTGTATTTTATGTATTGTATTTTATGGATTGTCTTTTATGTGTTGTCTTTAATGTAATGTATGGTTTGGTATTTGTCGTGGTTTAACCCCAACCAGCAACTAAGCACCACACAGCCGCTCACTCACCCCCCCCCCCCCCCCCAGTGGGATGGGGGAGAAAATCGGGAAAAAGAAGCAAAACCCACGGGTTGATTTAAGAACGGTTTAATAGAACAGAAAAGAAGAAACTAATAATGATAATAACATTAATAAAATTACAACAGCAATAATGAAAGGATTGGAATGTACAAATGGTGCACAGTGCAATTGCTCACCACCCGCCAATCGACACCCAGCTAGTCCCCCAGCCGCGATTCCCCGCCCCCACTTCCCAGTTCCTATACTGGATGGGACGTCACACGGTATGGAATACCCTGTTGGCCAGTTTGGGTGAGCTGCCCCAGCCGTGTCCTGTGCCAGCTTCTTGTGCCCCTCCAGCTTTCTCGCTGGCTGGGCATGAGAAGCTGAAAAATCCTTGACATTAGTCTAAACACTACTTAGCAACAACTGAAAACATCAGTGTTATCAACATTCTTCACATACTGAACTCAAAACACAGCACCGTACCAGCTGCTAGGAAGACAGTTAACTCTATCCCAGCTGAAACTAGGACAGTATTGTAGTGTATGTATTGCATTTTGTGTTATACTGCGTGTATGGTATGTACTGGTGTATTGTATTTTGTATTGTGTGGTGTATTTTGTATTGTCTATATTGTATTGTATTTTGTATTGTATGGTATGATATTTACTGTATTGTTTGTATTGTATTGCAGTATGGTATTGTATGATACTGTGTGTATTTTGTATCATGTTTTGTATTGTATGGTATGTATTGTATGATATGGTATTTATTGTATTGGATGGTGTTGTATGGTATTGCATTGTGTTTTGTGTGGTATTTATTTATTGTATGTATTGTGTTGTATGGTATGTATTGTATGGTATGGGTATTGTTATTGGTGTTGTATGGGTTTGGTATTGGTATTCACTTGAACCTCTGTCTCTTGAATTGACCAAACCACCATGTTTCTTTTCCTCCCACACAACAGTACCCCGGAAGTGTGATGATAAAATAAGACACAGGCTGGTGCATACTGATCTATTTTATTTTCCACCACTAACACTTAGCAAAGTTAAACTAGATAGCATGTAGCTGTTTCAGATAATGATAGACTGCTTTAATGGCCCACTATCTTAAACTCTTCATTCACCCTTTGTAGTGACTTCTGAATGCCACTAGTTCCATTGTCAATAGAAAGGACTGATTTCTTTTTTCCCCCATAAGTGTTGTGCTGTGCTCACTTTATTCTGTCTAGTATTTAATTTGTATTTGTAACCATCTGGATTAGACTGCCTGCTGGAGCTGGTGATACGACGAGACCAAAGTTCTGTTTAGTGCCAACACTATTTATCTAGACCTTCTCATAATTTGGATTGTGTAATCAAGCCTAATGGAGAGATGATGTTCAGGAGTGTTCTGGAACAATTTTTAAAAAGCTTTTCCCATTTCTTTGCACAAGAATGATAATGAAGTCCTTCAAAAATCAAATTCCTGCCACGTAAGTCTTCCTATGGAATTACTGGCACCAAGGAGTGAAATGAAAGAGAGTGAGCTTGATTTAAGATGGCTGTGACTTTCATAGACCATACACATTTCACACCCTTTGTACCGTATATTTAGCTGATACACAGATTTTGAGAAACTGGTGCTGTTTGATTTTTGTGATTTGAGTGTGTGTGTTTACCACCAACTCATCTCTTTGTCGTTATTCATTATATTTTTGAACTGCTGTGTTCCAGAACAGCGTTCTGTTTCTAGGATTTTAACATTTTAAATGATGTATGTCTAATGTGTTAGTTGGACCTTCTTTTGGAAGCTGGCTTTTGAAAGTGTGTAGCCAAAGCATTTTTCCCCAGCTTCCTTTAAACTGTATCTTGTTGCTTGGAAGAACAACTTTTAACTTGGATTTTGTTAGGCTTTAGTTGCTCAAAAAGATGGCACAGTAAGTTTTGTTTGGAATTTTATTGCTGTCTGTTACTACCATTTATGAACAAATGTACAAATGAACAAAATGTAGCGCGCTCCTCCGTTCAGTGATGACTGTCTTTGTTGAAGCAGTATCTGAAAACACCACGTGCTGATAAAGTGCAAGAAGTCTTTTTAAAGCATAGGGGGGCTGGTGCAAATCAGTCGAATTTGTAATGAGTGTTAAAACTCCAGCAGGAGAAAAGGAGATTTTTGGTTCGCTAGTGGACAAATCAACAGTATTTGTAGCTTGGTGTGGAATTTCAACACACCTTTAGTGAAACTCATTGACCACAAATCTTCTTGAACAGAAGGTAATAAATATATATAAATTCTTGCTGACTGAAATGTATGGAGCTATCTTCTTTCTTGTGGTAACGTGAAATATGTCAGCTGTGAGCCATGTTCACTCATGCCGTCCTGCTTATTTACAGTTATTACTCCCTTTTATTGGTAGTTTAACTATCTGGATAAGCTTGGCTTAGGACTTCAGTAAGCGCAGAACTTGGCTGAGGAGAAATGCATTTCTCAGAAAAGTATTGCTGCTGTCCTTTCACTGCGGTGGGGCTGAGAATGGAGGCCACCAGTTTACACGTCACATAAGGCAGTTCAGAAACTGCTTAGGTTCAATGGCAAGTAGAACTGTTAAAACCAAAACCGCAGTAAGTTGCAAAGGGAAACTTGAAACTTGAATACAAACCTCTGGGACACTCGGTAGAGGAGGGCGCATGAACTGAGCATTTGAAAGACATGCAGTTCATCTAGGCTCAGGATTAGGTTATATGTGAGAAAGCACATCTTTATTTGCCAGCTTTACAGAGGAAAGGTAGTGTATGACTGCTGAGGAGCAGTCCTTAAAGGAGATAATTAAGTCTAATGCCACAGAATGGCCAGGGCTAGAAATATTCTGCTGTTAGGGAATACAGCTATCCTAGGTGGGGATTTTGTTCAAAGTAGACAAGTGCTGATGGTTTAAGAAGTGCTAACAAACATGCTGCAAAGAATCCTGGAGGCTCATCAAGAGGCTGAGCTTTACTTAGAGAAAAATCTAAGAGGTGTCTCATGCTTGCCTAAAAATACGTGATGCTGGGAGTAAATATTACAAAATGTCACAAAATGCAGGTTAAGTTTAGTGAAAGAAATACTCGTTTTTTGCTGGGGATGGGGATTAGGGAGGGAAGACTGAGTCCTAGAGGTAAATTAGGCATAAGTTTTTCTGTTGGTAGCAGGAACAAACATCTATTTAGTTTTTCTAATCCTCCAGTTCCCAGTTTCTGAGTGTTGAGGAATTTTTATGGTACCCCTCAAGGTGAATTAGAGACACATTTGTGCTTAAAGAGAAAAGAAAAAATTAATGAACAATGCATTGGGCAGAGTCCTACCAAAATACACATTTCTACATGGAGTCTGCAAAGATGCCTCAGGAGCCTATGCCATATATCCACTTGGACCAGCACCCATCCCAAGAGTGGCTGCATGGGGCTCCTCAGCCTGGCCCTGGGTGCACCCCCCAGTGCAGCTCTGGTGCCCAGTGGTGGCCCCCGAGCTTGGGCCCCTGAGCACTCCCATTCCAGGATGGCTACAAGGCAATGCTGAGGCTGTTTCTTACCTCATCACCCAGGGGAACTTCACTCCCTCGTGAGGAGTTGCTCTGTCTCTGGCATCCCTGCTTCCAGCCAGTTTAGCCCCTTCTTGCCCTACATGCCAGATCGTTCCTCGGTCAGAAATTACCACCGCTGAGCAGTTACAATTTGAATTTCCCCTTCACTAAACAATGTGAAAGCACAGAACCAAATAATTCCTGTGTGTTTGTGGGAGAGGGGTGGCAATAACAGCCTGAGGTGTGGTATGGGCAGGGTGTGGCAGGGTTTTGGGTAGCAGTGCCTAAGGAGACAGTGCCAGAATCTGTGTTGGTGGACTGATGTTGCAAAGAACCTGCTTTAGATTCACTGCTTTGCTGATGTAGTCTTGCTATAACTAAAGAGTGATTAAAATATCTCCCAATTCACTTTTCACTAGACATTAAATAATGCCTTAAAATTTTCCACAGATCTGGACATTAGCAGCTAAATGTCTGTTCTGTAGTATTTCCAGTCTAATGGCTTTATGTAAAAGGATTGCAACATAGTGAACTGGTTACTAAAGTGAGACTACATTTAACATTGCTAAATTACAAAAAACGCAATGATTTTTTTTCAATTTTGTCAGTCAATATCAGCTGGGTGTTTGCTTTAGTAGGATGAGTTACAACAGTACTAGCCAAATTTGTGTGTGGCTGTAACCATTCTCTGTGTCCTTTTGGACAAGCATTGCCCTCTAGACTTTGCAGTTTCATATGGTTTCACAAATCTGCTTCCACTGGGCATGAAGAATGACTAAATCAAGGTTCAGATATGATTCTTGTGCTGCAAACTTCCTGTACTACTATGTGCTGGGATTTTGTTTGTGATTTTTTGTTTGTTCATTTTATTGTTGCCTAAATACATATATCCCTTACCAGTACCTGTTCCAGTTCAATGATCAGAGAAGTGTCTGTACCATTTCTATGTTTGGACTGCGGCAAGTTGGAAGCTTGTGGAAGAAATGCCATGGGATTTGAGAGGAAATAAACTGCATTAAAAATTCTGCTTGGCTAGCAAATTTTCAGACAGGTTGAACTCTCCAGACTTCAGAAAACAGTCTGTAATAAAGAGGTGTAATCGGAGCACATCTATACAAATGCAGTGTCCATTTGAGGCAAAAAGCGTAAGTATCATTGACAGTGGAGCATAGATTTACCTAAATTTCTGAGTGGCCAATAGATTCAGAACTTGTTTTGGCATTCATTCAGCAAGGTTTAGTTCAGTGTAAAACTTGGCTTTGACTAGCTGACCATCCATCCTCTTCTGATCATTCCAAATACCAAATAGCTGGACAGTTATTTCTGCAAAGACTGCTGGATCCTTGCAACCCAGTGCCCTAAAAGTTCTTGCTGTCAGGTGATTAAATCTGGGCCAGAAAACGGTATTATGGAAGAGCCACTGTTTTCTGCATATGTTTCTCACTGTGATCCTCTTTTCTTAATTCTCTTGTGTAGTTGATTAAGTACTTTCACATTGTCTCTGGTAGTTATACTCTTCAAGTTTTCCTTGATTAAGATCTACCTCGATAATCACTTAGCTTGAAAAGACAAGTTTAGGGCTCACAGTACCTCCTCTGGTTATTTCTTACATCCTAGACTTTGCTTTTACTGCTGTACTATGAATGTTAATCAATTGCTAATGAAGTTAACCTTCTTCATTTTCTCTGAATATGAAACATTTACTTGTACAAATACTTCTTGAGATTATCTAGTGTATGAAACTGGAATGGGCTTTGGTCTCAGTGTACTGTACTTATATTTCCAAGCACTCCCTTTTTATACACAATTCAACAGTCTCCTTTTTTCCTCTTGGAGTTCACTGAAGGTGTGTGTAGCAGATGCATTTGTTCTGTCCCTTTTGCCTCCTCTACCTTTTTCTTCTCAGAGACACTTCACCCGTTTTTATTCTGAGGTTATATTTTTACATTGCCAGAATTCTTGTGTTTCTTCCAACATAAAGAACAGCCATATAAGGTCAGGCAGTATTTTTCTTTATGGGTTCTCATTATATTCACACAAACCAACTTCACCTGAAGTATGTAGTCTTAAGGGAAAACTAAGGGGAGAAACTAGTGATATATACAGCTTTCTGTAGACATGCATCATTGCTTACAATAATTCGGTACTATGAAAGCCTGTATGTATAGTTAAAATTAAGGCCATTTGTGATCTCACTCATAGGTCCTTATCAGGTTATACCTATGAGTAGGAATGTTACTGCTGGGGTCTCAAGAATTAGATTTTGGCCCAATTGTCATTCCTGCCTTAACCTGTGAGTGTACAGTTCTGCAAACTGAACTGTAGAGATTTTATAGAAGAAACAAGATGGGAGATGATGAGATTACTGTTAGAGATTAATTTCTTGTTCAAATAATCACAAAATACCAACTTCATTTGATAATAACAAATGCAAAGCCATAGCGGACACCTTGGTTGGGGTTTAGGAGGAGGGAAAAGTTCCTTCACTTTGTGGTCCTGCCTTGCATTACCTGGAGAATCAGCACTAGAATGTCTTCATTGTACCTGGTGAACTTCACCACCATTATTCCACCATCTGTCCTTGACATACATCTGAGAGTGAAGAGTTACTCTGGAGGCCAGAGATGCAAACCCAAGGTTAGGATGACCAAAGAGAAGAATTGCTATATAAGCTTTCAGTGAACCACTACAGGTCTAGGAAAAATAAGTCCTTGCCCAGAAAAGGGTGCAGTGACATCACGTTGCTGCATGTTAAAACCCCTACTAAATGATACCTGTAATTCCAAGAAGTGCCTGGAGCACACGCACAGTGCTAGAAAGTGTTAAAAGAAAGGCTACAAAAATAATCCTGAGGCTGGAAAACAGGCCTGAGAAGCTCAGTTATTTGTATTATCAGAGGAGGCTGAGGGATTACGTGTACTAAGGCAGAAAAGAGATATTAGGGAAGTTATAAGACAAAAGGATAATGAGATTCAGTGGGTAGAGGCTGAAATTTGACAATTTCAATATTAAAATAAGATGCAAATCTCTAGCAGGATAATTAAACATTTAAACAGCCTGTCAGAGAGGGTGGTAGACTTGCTATTGTTTGGCAACTTTATAAAAGACAATGTCTTCAATGTTAATTTGAATTCTGTAGTCTGAATATATGGCTCAGGCTTTAATCAAAGATTTTGATAGTAAATCCTAAAAACACAGCAAACACAGATGATGTGTGTTCAGTACACTGCTTCAGTATACTGATTTATATACATATATATAGGTGACTTTGGGCTTCACACACATTTTAATAGCATCTCAACATTTTGGCAAGTTAACGTCAAAATATTTAAATGGCAGCAACAAGCAAAATAAGTGCATGTCCGATACATGACTGCCTTCATGAAGGCACTGTCCTTCTAGTGCAAAAATATATTGCATGCTATCTATACTCTAAATATGCTGAAACCCAGGAGAGCAGTCTTGTTTGTTAATGACACTTTGTCCCACCCAGCAACTAAGCACCATGCAGCCGCTCACTCACTCCCCCCTCTCCCCATAATGGGATGGGGGAGAAAATTGGGAAAAGAAGTAAAACTTGTGGGTTGAGATAAGAACAGTTTAATAGAACAGAAAAGAAGAAACTAATAATGATAATGATAACACTAACAAAATGACAACAGTAATAATGAAAGGATTGGAATGTACAAATGATGCACAGTGTAATTGCTCACCACCCACCGACCGGCACCCAGCTAGTCCCCGAGCGGCGATTCCCCGCCCCCACTTCCCAGTTCCTATACTGGATGGGACGTCCCATGGTATGGAATACCCTGTTGGCCAGTTTGGGTCAGGTGCCCTGGCTGTGTCCTGTGCCAACTTCTTGTGCCCCTCCAGCTTTCTCGCTGGCTGGGCATGAGAAGCTGAAAAATCCTTGACATTAGTCTAAACACTACTAGCAGCAACTGAAAACATCGGTGTTATCAACATTCTTCACATACTGAACTCAAAACATAGCACCGTACCAGCTACTAGGAAGACAGTTAACTCTATTCCAGCTGAAACTAGGACACACTTCCAGCTTGGGCAGATATTGGACAAGAGTCCTTCTAGACAGAAATTTGTTGGCCTCTGGCAGCTCTTTGTTCTGTATACAAATGAAAAAGAAGAAATAGTGGGGTGATGGATTACAGTAGGCTCCTGGAAACTGTTTCATTGCCCCTGTTCAGGATTAGAATTTGTGAAGAGGAGAGTGAAGAAACAGCTAAGGCCCCCAGGCTTTGGGATGTGCATGGACCTATAGAGCAGGAAGCACTGCATGTTCCTTCTCAGTTAATGCTGTTTGTGTAGCCTTCACTGTATGCAATGAGAATTTTAATGTACTTATTATTGTATTCTACAGTTTATTCCAAACTTGCTTATTTTCTTTGCTCTGTCCTCTATGGCTTCTGGTTCTTGCCTGCTATTTTGGGAATCCTATGTTCAGGAAAACCAGGAAAGGGATGTAAGAGAGAGAAGAAACAAACTTGAAAATGGAGGAAGACCACAATAATAAGATACAATTAGGAAGTTCTTGGCCTGATTGTGTCATGAAAAGGATAATTGCTCTGGAGAGTAGGCAGCCTTTACACTGCAACTGACTTAGCAAAGAGAAAAGGGGAAATGTGTGTCTTGTGCATATAGTGTAATGAAGGTGGTGTAAATTTAACAACTCTGGATGTGGAGAGAATGTGCATGCCATCATTTGTTGCGGCAGTGCATTTTGTGTGAATCTGCAAAGCTTCAAAAAACTACAGCAAACTGCTAAGGACTTTGTACAATAAAACTGCTTCTATTTAAATACCAGCTATCTAACATCATTTAAATGGAACATATAAAACACACAGCTTCTGCTTCTTTTCCTCTACTCATTTCCATATCTATTATGTACACTCTATATGGTCCACAGCGATTACTTGATAAACCCATTAAGTTATCAGCAGGGCATATTTGCAGGGCATATTCACTCTAGATGTTATCGTTCAATTCACATAAAGGTGAAATGGTTTGTACAGGGTGTAGCCTAGAAGCTGTTTCCCACAGAGGCTTTAATTAATGATAGTGTGCTATAGCAAATATAGAATATGCCAGATAGGAAAATAGAGTACGGAAAGTCCAAAGAACAGGCCAAATTAGACTGTGGTGCTGTGTTTGGGCTAGCAAATAAATGCATTGTTAAAAAAAGGGATGTAATCAAAGATAGAAATGGAAGCTGATGCAACTCAACTGCAGTGGATTAACTGCTGCTAAATTTGGGACTGTGCAGACAGGATCATCCTAGAATAGGTTGTTTTGGTTTGGAATTAAAGGAATTATCTGCAGGTTGTTCTTTGTTCTCCCCAGTTCTCCCCTATATTTAAATGAATTTGTCTGGGAAAAATGTTGTTACGGCAATATATTTTTTCCAAATTTAATCTCTATGTTTCAGACTTACAAGTTAAAATACTAAGAAAATGGAATTAAGGAAATATATAAACACAATTTTGTTGCCTAAGCATAGCTGTAGATTCCTTTCTAGATCAGAAAAGTATTGTGTCTTGAAGAGCAAAGTCAGATACACAAAGCTATTGTCAATGATGTGTACACAGCTTTGTCGCTGCCATGAGAAGGAGAGGTTTAGGTAGAACATGTGCAGGAGGGCTCTTATGTGAGAAGGGAGAGAGGAGGAAAAGCCTTGGAGACTCTTTTGTCCCAGAGAGACAGAAAGGGCAGGTGAAGGCTGATGCTGATGCATAAGGCTACCCGTCCCAACACTGACTGCTGCCAAATTCAGGATAGTCTCTTACTAGTGACAGCACTGCCTAAAAGCCAGGATGTCTGATAGTGTCACAGGCAAAAGTAAGCAAGGGGGTCATGCTGCTTTTCTGTCTTGCACAACTGTATGCTTTGATTTTCCAGGGCTGTTTTTTCCTTCAAACATCTCACTGTGACACACTTTATTATTACAGCCTTCAGAAGTTTATCTCTGGCAGGAGGTCTTCAGGATTGTGTACCTCTCTATATAAAAATAGAGTCAGTCATCACCTTTGCCTGAAGTTTCCTATTGCATATGCTTATGATATGCCTGAATGAACAAAAAACTTGACTTACTATTGTTGTGTTTAAAATCTTGTGTATGGCAAAGACATAGTACACCTTATACAAAACCAAGAATTTATTATTAATATAATTTAGAGTCTAATCATTGTTAGTCCAGATCTAATTGTTGGGGAAAAAAAAAAAGAATTAAGCTTGAATTCTTCATTTGTATCCCTTTTCCTGGTATTACATACATCCTCCCTCTTTTCCTCCAGTATCTGGGGTCCTTCACTAGGAGGACTATGATGTGTTTTTTTTCTCTTTTTTCTCTAGGTTTCACCTGGGATCATTTTTCTTTGCGTGCTGACAGACTTTTTCACCTTTGCTCTTTCTTCATTGGTCTGCATCTCCATGTTATGTCTGAATTTGTGATGCCCATTACAAAATTCTTTGTTCTCTTTATTAGCCCTAAGTCCAGTTTTGCCTGGCTCCAGGTATTTCTTTAACTGACTGTTGGTAAGTTTCTTATACCCATGGGGTACCAGTGCCAAGTCTCTGCCCTACCTCTTCTCACTCCATGCCTGTGCTTCTCTGCACCACATCCTGTGTCTCCACTTCTGAAGCCCCTGCTATTGTACCATGTCTCTATTTCTATACACTACACCATTACATTAGAACTGTAAAAATCTCATTGTATAGAAAATACGGCCTTGTTACTGCTACTTACATAGTGCTATGGTTGTACCATATGAAAAAAGTAAATAAACCAGAAAAATTGCTGTCACCATTAAACCAGGTGAAACAAATCTGCAGGTAGGTCAAGAAAAGTTCAGACAGGTAGACTGACAAGCCTCAGTCCTGAGGACTTGCAAATTAAGTATAAGGTTTATGGCCTGTAGCCAGCAATGGCAGTATTGTATTACATGGTAACAGAATGCCTGGGTTATTGCACTAAAGGCCTATAAAAACTAGTTCTTGTTCATCTCCAGGTTTATCACCCGTAGCACTTCAGTCTTGAAGCTGTTGATTTCCTACTTTCCATGATTCTGTGAATCAGCTATCCTTATTTTGAAATTTGTTGTGGATGTGTTCTTGAGGCTACACAAAATTCTGTCTTCCCAGAAAGACTTGGTTTCAGGTTTTGTCTCTCTTCACCTGCTCAGAAGAACAATTTTTACTTTATTATTTCATTTAAAAAACATTTTCAATTTTCACAAACCATGGCCAGTGTTTTTTCTAGTGATACAGCAGTACAGCAAACACTGGTGCGTTGAAGACTTTAGATCTGCTTTAAAAAAATCACAATCTGAAATGTCCTTATAGCTTATATTGCTCATTACCCATTGAATCCTCCAGCAGCCTCTGCTGAAGTTAGCCACCTATTTTGATACAAGCTGGTGCTTTGCACCCAATTTTGTTTTGGATGGGGACAATGAAAACTCATACTTCTTTCCTTCTCACTGAAAGAAAACTATTTGGAATTTTGCATCAATTTCCAGGACAGGAATAAATTTTTGTCAAGTGGCAGGAATGATTTATGCAGGTCTATTTTTAGAGCTGGACTGTTCATGCTTGAATACATGTAGGAGTGGGCCTGCTGTGTCTGTACTCTGTCAGTGAAGAGCCTTGGTCTGAGAATTCTTCCAAATATTTGTGCAAATGAATGAAGCTTTTTTCTCCCCTTGCGATAAATTAAAAAGACAACAGTATGCATTTATACTGCTTGATCATTTGCTGATTTAATTCCTAATTGTACCTGCAATGTGCTAGATGGATTTTTCACACTATGCTTTGGGCAATACTGTATTCTTGCCTTTAGGAGACTCTATGATACCGGTATCTGCTTTAACAGGACTTGGCAAGTTATACTGCATGTACAGACTGCGTGATTGGGAGGAATTGATGTTCGGAAGTAGGAATGAACTACAAAAGAAGATCTTAACCCAGGTGTGTGCTTTGAGGGAGCTTTGAAACAGTTCATCACTGTAGGTTCAAAGATTCAATTTGTGCTTCCCAGCTTATTTCATCAGACCCTGTTAGATGGTGGAAGGGGAAACTAAAACACCAACATGAAAGAAGCTTCAAGTTGCATCTGTCACATTAAAGAGTCTCTGTTAAAATAGCAGTAAAAAGCATCCATCAGGGAATTTGCTGGATTTATCCAGGAAAGGATAGCTTTCCTCTGCCTGTGGAAAGGATGATTAGCAAGGCATGCGCACACAAAGGCAGTGAGAATTCATTAGTCCCAGGCCACGAGTAAACAGGATTCTGCAAGATTAGATCTTGGGTTGTAATATACAGTGATACTACCTGGTTAGGTTATGAACTTGGACAAACTCAGTTTTTAAAGCTCAGTGCACAAGATTTTTCAACTACTTTTTTTTTTCTTTTTAGAAAGAGCTTGGCACACACACAAGACTATTTTGCTCTTCTTGTAAGTGTCATTAGTGGTTTCTGAAGTGCAGCTGTATGTAAGTGCACTTTTCATCTTCAGTATTATACTTCCTTAAGATTTTTGTGGCTAACACTGCTATCTGAGGGAAACTAAATTGGTCTGCAAAAAGCCTGTATTTTATGTAACTACACTTCCATATGTTAAAGGTATTTCACCCTTTTCTATTTTACAACCAGCTAATTGCTACAGTTTCTTGGTGTTATTTAACTGAACTAGTTCCCCCAAAACTTGGTGTTTAAAGCTTCCTTTATTATGTGTTTGCCTCTGGCCAAATTTTCTGATTCTCTCATGCATAGGAGCAAGATCTCTTAAGGAAAAGGACAATGCAGTATTTCTTCACTTGGCCAAAATAGCCTGTAAAGTTTGAGTTTGAGCAGGTATGGTTTAGCTACCTTGCAAGGCTGCTTTCAGTAACTTGTAATGGGCAGTAGCTTTCACAACAGGAAGGGCTAACGGTTCTTCCTGTAGCAGGGTACTGCTGTTGTTTAAGTATTAAATGCTAGGAATCCACTCCTGAAATTATAGAACTACTGTTGTTTTTAAATAGTGTGGAAACAAGCTGTGAAGTCTTCCCACTAGCATTGATGGGAATTGAACCATGTTTCCAGTATGCTGACTGTCAGAGAGGAAAGATAAAAGGTTTGGAGAGTTTGATGCATTAAAGTTTTTTAAAGATTCTGTAGAGATTAGATTTGTATCACAAAAGTTTTTATTGCTGGAATCAGAAGCCTAAAACTAAGTACAAAGAAAGATAATGAATTTTTACCTGACGTGGGGGAAACCATGAAGTTGCTTAGAAATTGTCCTGTACTTGCTCACAGGTCAGCATGGGCCATCTCACAGCATCTAAGAGCTGAACAGTCCTCAAAACTGGCTTTGCCAAGAGGCCTGCCAGTCATCTGTAAGTACTGAGAAAGGATTCAGAATTCAAACCAGCTTGTTTGTTCTCTTTTTCTCTCCATTTAAGCACTTCTGTGTCCAGTGACTCACAGGCAGCCTTGCACGACTCCTGTCCTTGGGACAGGACTCCTCTCTCCTACAATTCCTGCAAAGAGCACTTCACCACAGAGACAGCAGTCAGGCAAACAATATATTAATTACTGAGCCCAATCTGTGACTTTGGGGTTTTTCAAGAAAGTAAAGGTTTTGAAGAAGGGTCAGTCTCATTTTTCTTCTCACCATTAGCCTCTGGCTCATTTGGCTATTGGGCTGGACCCAAGCTCCAGCTCACTCTGCACAGTGTCTGTGGTTCGGTTCAGTCTTCATGCCTAAGATAATAAATTGAATGCTATAGTGTAGCCAGCCTTAAAAACTGAATTTATGTCTGTCCCTTGCACATCCAGTTAATAAAAAAAGTGTTTTAAGATTTAGGTTCCTTGTTCACTGGTACCAGGACTATGTGAAATGTTAGGACTGCCTGGGGCTAGACTTTCTCTCGGTGCTGGGCAAAAGCCAATTTTTTGTCTGTTTAGTCCTTTTAAGGACACATAGCATAGGTCTACAGCAGAAGTGATGCAAAACTCAAGCTTGATAGACTTAGTAATGTTTAGGAGGTTCTTCTCAGTTTTGCCTTGCTCCAAGGCTCTTATATCTGGGGTTTTACTGGGTTTATTTAGGGAGAAAGAAAGCAAAGTCTCAGAAGTATCTTTTGCAGAGCCTGAATCAGCAGGATACTCTTGTCATATAATGGCAATTTGACTAACTTTAAAGGTAGCAGGGCTGCAACTTGGTTACTTGCTGGGACATATTAAAAATTCACTCTGAATTGCTTTAGCAGAAAATTTAGGTCTTGATGCTGATTGGGATGGGGATTCTCTATAGCACTTGTCTGCCGTATATCATGACAAGCAAGCTGTGACTGCATATAATAATAAAAAATAAACAATAAAATGACTAAAGCATTAGAAGAGAATTATCAGTTTGAACAGCAGGAGGAAGATTATTCTTGTGACATGACTAGAAAGAAATGTTTGTGATTGCAGAGACGAGGCTCAGCCTAGTCATATTATGTCCAGAGATGCTTGAAGTTTGTCTAGATGTCTCCTAGCCAGGGCAAAAGTCTGTCAGTCTTAAAATGGAATCTACTGCACAGCACTCATAATGTGTGAAGAAGTGGTTGTTGGTGGAGAAGCAGAAGGGGGCTAACATGAGAGCTATGAGGTGGTTTAAAGGTGAGGTAGCAAATAGGTGTCACTGGGTAAGCATTTGAAATGGAAGGATTAAACAAGCAATCAGTCAGTAACAATCTGCAAAACATCAACTTTACTTTGGATGTCTGGCAGAAAGTCAGTTTGGGAAATGATAAGGCTTCTGTATGTATTTCAATAATGACCATGCTATATTGGTATATATGGAGGTGCTGCTAGGATAATGCTGCTACAAGACATTTCAGCACTGTGCACTAGGTGAGTAAAATGCGCTGATGTCCTGACTGCTAAGCAGCATATTTTGTCTGAAATTGAGCAATAAGTAAATGGCAATCCCATGTTAGACATGTGTGACTGTTCACTCAACTCTTGCTTAGATTTTGGCTAGCACGGCTCATGCTGAGGCCTGATGTATGCTGGGAGCAGCACCATGAGGTCAAAGTGAGAGCACTAAGGAGGCAGGACAGGTGGCCAGGAAGAGTTGAAGGGCCATTGTGCTGCCATGATGACCTGCAGACTTCTGTCTCCTGTAGCCATTATCTTTTGTCTGGCAGTTTCCTCAGAATCCACTAACTTATGGAAATGGTATAGACCAAACCTCCAACCTGGAGGGTGTAAAACATCAGCTTACACGAAAAGTTTTTGAAGCGGATCCAACAGTAGCTACACTGCTGAGGCTTTCATGCTTCCCGGTGCAATACAGAGGACATCTGCACCATGACGGAGGGGGAAGGATGAGCACTCTCACCGTCAGCTAGGTAACTAATTGTTTTTTTTTGCTCATAGGTGCACATTATTAAGTGTTACAGGTTATAAGTTATGAAACCTTATGACTTCAATGATGAATAACTGAATTCATGTGATAGACTAGTCTGGGCAAATGGGTACTGATCCCCTGTTTGTTGTGTTTGTTTATTATATTTCTTAATAATCTCATGAAATAAAGTTTAAATCACAGGGAACGTGTCCTGTAAATTTCAGAAATCTGAATGGACCTTGACAAACACACATGTGATTTCATGGGGGAGATGATAGCACTACAGCTTCAAGCTGCCAGTTAGCCAGGAACAGTCTGCTCATGGCTTTTAACATTCCTATTTGGTAAGTTTGGAAAAAAATGAAGTTCCAGGAGCTTTGGTGTTTAGGAATCTATCACTCCTTCACCCTCAACCAAAAAAAAAAGAAACCCCAACAAAAATCCTATGTGTTGATCTCTGTTATTAACATTAGAGAACCCCATGGATAGGCATATTCATCAAAGGCAAGGTGTTCTCTGTGAGAAGAGTGTTAATCATAATGACTGCTTTTACATGGTTAAAAGGGAGAAGATTACACTTTAGTGAAACTTGTTTATAAACCAGTACCTGCAATCCTGGTTGAGTAACCGGGGGATGATGTCTATCTTCTTTGTAACCCAACCTGATCTTGAGCCTAAGTCCAGTCAGTACTTCCGTAATGGATCTCCTAAAGCACACACCAAGGTCCAATCTCGCAATTCGTCCTCCCTGAGAGGAGGATTTCATGGCCTAATCATCCTCAAAGCCAGTGCTGAGATCCTCTAAGCCTTTTCACCCTCTCTCTCTCTCTCTCTCTCTCTCTCTCTTCCAAGCTGTGCATAGATGCCTTAGTTCAATTGTAATGTTTTAATTATTTGGGGAACATATGGCATATAAAGCTAAAAGGAAATTGATAAAAGGTACATATGTTCCTTGTAGGTAACTAATAAATCATGGATCTAGGCAGAATAGCACATGCCAGGGGATCAAATCCTCATTATTTATATTGCCAGAACACTGACTGGACTTGGAAGAGAGAAGTTCTGCGCCACCGCTCCTCCAGCTGTGTTGTTCTGCTGCATCTTTTAGCGGCAGGCTTGCTCTTGCAATTTAAAACGACTCTGAGTAGCCAGATTGTGCTCTCCCACTCTTTCTGTTCCTCTGCTGGGATTTTTCCAGTTTAATATTATAGGGCTAAGGATGCCTTATATATATATATATATATCAATATATATGTCTTTTAATGGCTGATAAGATATTCTTTGGATATGTTGGGGCCATCTCAAAAGAAGCTGGACTCCTATATTTAGGAAGCTGAAATGAACCTTAAGTCAGTGTTTTTGATACTCCAAAATTTTCTCCTACAAAAAGACATTCTAATTGGCACTGAAGGTTACAGTTCTGCTACATTCATAATACAGAAATGGAAATAATAAATTTACATAGTTCCCTGAGCTGTTGCACTAGCAATAGGAGGGGCTTCTTACAGCAGTGGAGGCAGCTCTGCTTGGATTTGCAGCAGCCACTTTGAAGAAAGTATTAAGGAAAAAGAGAAGTAGCAGACAAAGAACAAGGGAATATCAATAAGTGGGAAACAATGGCAGAAGTAGCTAGGGATTACTTGAGGCTGAATTGAAATGATAGGAAAGTATTTGCGTGACAGACTTTCTGGTTAAATTATGAATCTTTGGACCCTCATGGATTATAGTTTTGACACCAACAGTATAACCTTGATGCATTATGTTGGTTACACCCAGGAAATGGTTGATGTCAGTGCTAACAACAGCTCTGGACTACTGGCCTGTCAATGGCTGGTGAAAATCTCTCAGTCACAGAATTGATTTGTGCAAAAACCTATGGAGCTAAATTTCTCCTCTCTGGAAGTACGAGGAAGGCAGATCCCTGATGTTAAATTGACATATCAACTAAAAAATCCCTTTTTGCTTTTTGGTAGGTCTTTATGTAGAAGAAAGGGAGGACATGTGTGGGAACAGGCACAGATCAGGGCCCGTTTCTTTCATTCCAGCAAGAGTTAGAAATAATCTGCCCTTATACTTCCAGGCCATTTGCATACAAGTAGCAGATGTAGCAAAATATTGGTCAATTCCCAGTTGGAGTGGAAATCAGGTTTTGTCACTTCTAAGTTAGAGCCTTAAACTGTAACTTAAGAATTGGTTCTCTCCTTACAAAAATACAGAATTTGTGAATATTTTGCAGAAGAGAGAGAAGTCAGCTGTCTGGAGGCACGTGGGCTGACTGCCGAAGCAGGAGCAGCACAGCCTCGTTATTGTGGGACCTCGTTACTGTGTCCTGGCCACCTCTGCCAACCTCCTCTTGTGCTGCAGCGGCTCTGCAGTACAAAGGACCCTCAGCAAGGGCTTAGCTGCTCACACAGATGCTGCGTTACCCTCCGCAGTTCTCCTTCAGGTTATGATAGGGAGGAATCTCAGCCTGAATGCTTCTTTGTTAGTGTGTCAAGATATGTAACATATAACACTTGAAAACTGTTTAGATGGGCTACTCATCCTGGCTTCTGAGTCAAGCTTAAAAGAAAATGTCAGTAATTACTTGTTATGCATTGGAGAAAAAAAGCAAGTATTTACCAAACAGAAGTACAGAGTATGCTTCAAAAGGAGGTTTTCAAAACAGCTATTAAAATTCCTGCCAGTGTTTCAGTGGGGAGGGTCTGCTTTCTGTGGAGGTGTCCACTTTGGCAAGGCTTTTGTCCTGGTTTTAGCTGGGATAGAGTTAATTGTCTTCCTAGTAGCTGGTACGGTGCTATGTTTTGAGTTCAGTATGCAAAGAATGTTGATAACATCGAAGTTTTCAGTTGTTGCTAAGTAGTGTTTAGTCTAAAGTCAAGGAGGATTTTTCAGCTTCTCATGCCCAGCCAGCGAGAAAGCTGGAGGGGCACAAGAAGTTGGCACAGGACATGGCTGGGGCAGCTGACCCAAACTGGCCAACAGGGTATTCCATACCATGGGACGTCACATCTAGTATATAAACTGGGGGGAGTGAGGGCAGGGGATCGCCGTTCGGGGACTAACTGGGTGTCAATCGGCGGGTGGTGAGCAATTGCACTGAGGATCATTTGTACATTCCAATCCTTTTATTATTACTGTTGTCATTTTGTTAGCATTATCATTATCATTATTAGTTTCTTCTTTTCTGTTCTATTAAACTGTTCTTATCTCAACCTGTGAGTTTTACTTCTTTTCCCGATTTTCTCCCCCATTCCACTGGGTGTGGGGAGGAGTGAGTGAGCGGCTGCGTGGTGCTTAGTTGCTGGCTGGGGTTAAACCACAACAGCTTTGCAGAACAGTGCTGGTGGCTGAAAAAAAAAAAAGATGTGCTGTAAGGAAAGCATCTGTAATGAACGGGTTAACTGTGTTCATGAAATCGCATGTGGAGGTAGGGATATTCTTCACTTATCTAAGACCATGAGTACCGATGATTAGCATATGTAGAGAAACGTTTACAGAGCATGAATGGGACTTGAGTCACCTAAAGAACAGCTGAGGAAGACTTCCGCCTTCATCCCAACAACCACCAGAAGGCAAATTACGACCACTTAACACCTGATGGCACAAGATACCGAAGATACCAGCCAGCCTTCACGTATCAGGGACTAAAAAGACTGTATAAATAAAGAGGCTCTTCCCCTGTTTGGGTGCGAGCTTGTGGCGGAGCACTGTCTCCCCGGCCGCCCAGCGCTGTTTTGCTCTTTTATCGCTTGCTAATAAATTCGATCTTTTATTTAATACAAATTGGCTCCTCCAATTTGTCACGAGCGTCTATAACAAACTTGGTGCCGTGACTCGGATCCAGGTTCTTTGGTGCGGACCCTTGCAAGCGGGGAGGCGCCCTATCCCCGGACAGCCCCGTCTTGAAGAGGTGCCGCCGCCATACCCTGGACCCACGAACCCCTCTAAATTATGATAACTGAGCAAAAGAACCTGCAGGACCCCTTAAATTTTGTGCACGAAGACCAAACGAAGACCCCGGGAGCGGGTGAGTATATAAAGCGTGAGCCGTTTGGTTGGGGTGGTTATCCCGAGGTGCGATTGTGTGAGAGGTCTCTCTGAGATCACGCGAGTGCGGACCCTCCAGTAGTGCAGTTCTCGTAGCCCGCGAGGGAGCGAGTCACGACCGAGGGGAAGTGAGTGTGTGTGTGGATAAGGGCACCTCGGAAGATGGGACAGAGGAAAAGCAAGCCCTCTGGACCCATGGGGATGGGGAAGGGAAATAAGTTACCAGACATACCCCCGGACAGTCCCCTAAGCCTGATGTTAAGATATTGAGACAGTTCACCAAGGAGAAAGGATAGGTCTAAGGAAAAAGATGATTAGTTATTGTATTGAGATTTGGGGTGGAAAACCTCTCAGCAATCCTCATATACTCTCGCCTGTGTTCGGGTCCTCTGAGGATTGGGTGTGTCAACAATTAAATATATGGGTAAACAATAAGAGACCACCAGCCAGCCCAGAGGAAAGTGAATATGCTGCCTTATGGATTTCCCAATCCTGGGAAATGTCATTCCTCTTTGCCTTAAGAGAAAACAGACCAGATAAACCTCGAAAAGATGATGAGGACCCCCTTTGGCCCCCTCCCTATGCCCCTCAGGCCCCTCCTCCTCAGGACCCACTCCAAGGCCAGGAAATAGCCCAGGCCCAGGAAGGGTCAGATTCGGAACCTAATTCCTCAGCCCCGGCACCCCCTCCCAGAAGGTCTGCACGTAATAAAATAATACGAAGAAAGGAAAGATTGTTCCTTCTTCGGGAAATGTTGGTGCCTGGTGAGGATGAACAGGGGGGACCGGGAACGGGGTATGTGGCAGTCCCCCTTTATACAGGGGATGTAAGAAAATTTAAGAAGGAAATGGGGAATCTGTTAGATGATCCCCTGGGGGTAGCCAAAAGGTTGGATCAATTCTTGGGACTGAATTTGTACACGTGGGATGAATTACAGTCTATCCTGGGCATATTATTTACCGTAGAAGAAAGGGACAAGATTAGGGGGGCTGGGATGAGACTGTGGGACCAGCAACATCAGGCTGGCCCAGCGACGGATCAAAAATGGCCCTTAAATCGGCCAAACTGGAATAATCAGGATCCGGCTCACAGGAAAAAGATGAGACCCCAATGGAATGGCTTGATTGAACCATTTGAGGTGGTTATTAAGAACCCAGAGATTCCAGTGAGAGTTAAACAATATCCCTTATCTAATGAAGGGAGAAGGGGACTAAAACCTGAGATTAAAAGACTATTGGGAAAGGGGGTACTCGAACCCTGCATGTCCCCTTTTAATACCCCGATTTTACCAGTAAAAAAAAAAATCCGATAGTAGCTATCGGTTGGTGCATGACCTAAGGGAAATCAATAAACGGACTGTCAACCGGTTCCCGGTAGTGGCAAACCCACACACCCTGCTGAGTCAATTGGGACCCAAGAACCAATGGTATAGCGTAATAGATCTTAAGGATGCATTCTGGTCATGCCCTCTAAAGGAGGAATGTAGAGATTATTTTGCCTTCGAGTGGGAAGACCCAGACACTCATAGGAGACAGCAGTTAAGGTGGACTGTACTCCCCCAGGAGTTTACAGAATCCCCAAACTTATTTGGACAAGCCCTAGAACGGGTTCTACGGGAATACCAACTGCAGGATGGGGTCGTACTAATACAGTATGTGGATGACTTATTGTTAGCAGGAGAAAATCAAGAAACAGTCAGAAAAGAAAGCATACGGTTGTTAAATTTCTTGGGCCTTCAAGGCCTCAAGGTATCACGGCCAAAACTACAGTTTGTGGAAAAGGAGGTGAAATATTTAGGACACTGGATAAGCAAGGGGACTAAGAAGTTAGACCCCGAACGAGTAAATGGAATTTTATCACTGAAAGCCCCGAGGAGTAAACAACAGATTAGACAATTGTTGGGGCTATTTGGGTATTGTAGACAGTAGATTGAAAACTTTAGTGCGAAAGCACGATTTTTGTATCAAAAGTTAACTATGGATGGGTTGCTTAAATGGACCCCGGAGGATGAAGAGAGATTAGAGAGTCTCAAGGCTGATCTAGTTAACGCCCCTGTCTTGAGTCTGCCTGATGTGAGGAGACCCTTTTATTTATTTGTGGCCACTGAGGAGGGGACAGCATACGGAGTTTTAACCCAGGAGTGGACAGGGAAAAAAGAAACCTGTAGGGTATATTTCCAAATTATTAGACCCCGTCAGTAGAGGGTGGCCCACCTGTTTACAAGCAGTTGTTGCTGTAACCCTGATAGTGGAAGAAGCAAATAAGATAACGTTTAGAAGTGAATTAAGGGTGTTCTCCCATAATATTCGAGGAGTTCTCCAACAAAAGGCTGAAAAATGGATCACCGATGCTAGGCTTTTAAAATATAAGGGGATCCTAATCCATTCCCCTAAATTGGAGATCGGAACAACGAACTTAAAAAATCCGGCACAATTTTTGTATGGGGGTCCTGAAGAAGAATTAACACATAATTGCCTTCAGACCATTGAAGAACAAACAAAAATTAGGCTAGATCTGGAAGAGGTAAAATTGAGAGAGGGAGAAAAGTTATTCGCTGATGGGTCATCTCGAGTAATAACAGGGAAAAGGAAGTCAAGACAAGCAATAAGAGGGCCCAAGCGAATAACTGTGGTACATGTTAAGGGACACCAAAGAAAAACAACCCCTGAAATTCAGTAAAGCCAGGTGATATGGTATTAATAAGAGCCTGGAAAAAATCCTCTCTCACTCCTAGGTGGGAGGGGCCCTTTCTTGTTTTACTTACCACAGAAACTGCTGTCCAAACTACAGAACGAGGATAGACTCATGCAAGCAGGATCAAAGGACCAATTCGGAGTTCTCATTGAGAAGTGACCAAAGACCCTGACAGCTTGAAAATCAAGCTCCGAAGAAAAGTGGAGGAGTGAGACTGTCTTTTGTAAAAATCCTCACTGTATATGTTATCTTTATATGTTACAGGTGTAAACTTTGTAGAGAAAAGTGGTGGACACATTGCTCCTATGGGTATTCCCCTAGTGACATTTGCCACGAATGTTATAATTACGAACAGGAATTAATTGAGCAAGCATTATGTATGGGAATATCAACTGGAAAAATTATAAAAGGCTCCAAAGAATGGTGGGATATTTTTGCTAAAGGCATAAACCCTGAGAGGTGTTGTCTTTATGTAAATGAGTTATGCCCAACGAAGACTGAAATAGTGCAAGTATCCCGCAGACGAACAGTGGTCAGAGTGGGGTGGGGAGCTTGGGAAGTGAAGGATACAAACTGGGACGCATATAAGTCAAAACAAAGTAAATATAAAGGAGGTTCCCCTGAAGAATACAACTGCTGCTGAGAAGATAGTATACCTCGCTGCTCTAAGCAACAGAGTAGGCAGAGAAGAGGGCAGAGACGTACTGCTGTGGGGATTAAGGTTGATGAACTACCTCCAGAGAAGGCTCACGGAGCCTCTTGACTTATTACTCCCAAATAAAACATCCTCAGAGCTTCCCCAAAGTCTCCCATCTCTCACCAGGGATGAAGACAAAAATCAAAATGATTATCAGCACCCTTGGAATACCTGTCGCAAGGGTAAAGGGACACCACTTTTCTCAAACTTGAGATTAAGCACTTGAATGATAGGACTGTTACTAATGCTAATGGAGACAACCCAAGACAAAGGGAACCCCCACCAACCTTACAAATAGACGCTTTATAGGTGGGAGGATCAAAAGATACTACAGCAAGTAATTGCTGCCGGGGCCCCAAGCTTTAATCAATCCTTATGTCAAATCATACCCAGGAACCCATGTCTACATAACTTAGGCTTTTAGTTTTGTCCCAGTTCTAACCCTGGAAAGGGGTATTGCAACCATCCCGACTCTTACTATTATGCTTATTGGGGTTGCAAAACTATAGCTTCTGATTGGATTCCTAGGGGAGGTCCAGATAAATTCCTATCTGTAAGGTGGGAGCCTCATGGATGTACACCTGCTTCACATGGTTGGGATGGAAGCCAAACAGGACTATGGAGTGGAAATTGCCCATATGTTTATATTAATGCAACCAACCCGAAAGATCCTGCTTGGTTAACCGAGAGAACATGGGGAGTCAGACTTTGAAAACCAGGCGCAGATTAAGGGGGAATAATTACGATAAGGAAAGAGCTGGTGCCAAATAAACCCTCTGGTGTAAGACCAAATTCAGTCGTAACAGAGGAAGATGATAATAACAATATTGTACAGACTACTACTATCTTACAAGTAACTGTAATACCTAAGCTTATTTACCATCCCGAAGATTTTATTTATAACTATCAAACTACTCAGGCCCATCACATACAAAAAACGTGAGCCCTTGACAGCCCTCACGGTAGCAACCCTCATAGCAGTCGGAGCTGCTGGAGCTGGTACAGGAATAACCTCCCTCATACAACAAAATCAAGAATTTCAATCCTTAAGAATAGCAGTCGACGAGGATTTGGCTAGGATAGAAAAAGCCATGACAGCCCTAGAACAGTCTGTTAGGTCTTTATCAGAAGTAGTATTACAAAACAGACGGGGCTTAGACCTAATGTTCATGCAGCAGGGGGGGTTATGTGCAGCCCTACGGGAAGAGTGTTGTGTATATGTTGACCATACTGGAGTAGTTAGAGATACAATGGCCAAGCTACGGGAGGGGTTAGAAAAACGGAAGAAAGACAGGGAAGCACAACAGAGCTAGTATGAGTCTATGTTTAATTATTCACCCTGGTTAACCACCCTATTGTCAACTATTACAGGACCCCTTATCTTGTTGATCTTATTTTTGACTTTTGGGCCATGCATTTTTAATAAGTTGATCGCTATTGTTAAAGGGCGCTTAGAAGCTGCACACTTAATGCTGTTACGAAAACAATATGAACAAATAGAGGATGAAGGAATTAATCCTATCCTCGGGCGGACAAAAGAAGTATTAGATCGATTTAATGAACAAAATCAGGATAAAATAGAAAAGGGGGGATTGTAATGAACGGGTTAACTTTGTTCATGAAATCGCATGTGGAGGTAGGGATATTCTTCACTTATCTAAGACCATGAGTACCGATGATTAGCATATGTAGAGAAACGTTTACAGAGCATGAATGGGACTTGAGTCACCTAAAGAACAGCTGAGGAAGACTTCCGCCTTCATCCCAACAACCACCAGAAGGCAAATTACGACCACTTAACACCTGATGGCACAAGATACCAAAGATACCAGCCAGCCTTCACGTATCAGGGACTAAAAAGACTGTATAAATAAAGAGGCTCTTCCCCTGTTTGGGTGCGAGCTTGTGGCGGAGCACTGTCTCCCCGGCTGCCCAGCGCTGTTTTGCTCTTTTATCGCTTGCTAATAAATTCGATCTTTTATTTAATACAAATTGGCTCCTCCAATTTGTCACGAGCGTCTATAACAGCATCCGAGAGCTTTTCAAGATAAAAGATATGGGTGGAACACATGTTGTCTGAAGAGATTTGTAAGGCGCAGGAAATGTAAACTCAAAGTGTGTAATTGCTTCAGGAGTTCAGAAGATTCTCTGGTTAGTCTCGTGGCTTTTTCTTTCTTAGTAGGTGGAGAGGAATGCATTTAGCTAACTATCTAGAGCAGCCTGTCCAAACTTATCCTGCTGAACATCTGCTTGTGAGGCAAGCCTCTGACTGAATGCTGCGAAGGGAGGTGCTGACTTGGGGCTGCAGTCTTTGCTGGTCTTAGCTCTTCTGGAGGCTGCCTGCCCTGTCGTGGGTGACGTTTAGGAGCAGCCAGACCAAAACATGGATACCACCTTGAGGGGTGAGTCCTGGGTCCTATGTGCTTTGCCAGTACACCCCAAAATCTCATCTTCTTCCATCCAGATGCATTTTCTTTAGAGGGAGAGATTGTCCTTATTGCTACATTAGGAAGAAAATATCAGGCCTTGTGTTTGCAGAGAACATCTGGGAATGAGCAGGACCGCGGATAATTGTGTGATAGTTTAAGGACCCCTCACAAGCTTAAAAACCAGTAAGCAAACAAAATATCCCTGTGTTCATTACAAGATTTTCCTAAATTTATTTTCTTCTTTTTGAAAAGGTTTTCCTAAAGGAGGCTCTGGGTTGTGTGCAGATGCCTTGTTTTCCCAGCTCCTTGGTAGAGCAGCCTCTTCATTCTGACAGTCTGGTGAGACTGATATGACTGATTTAGAGCACAAAGAGCAGGGTAAAGTTTGGAGGATAAAACCAGGAAAAACCAAATGAGTTGACTCCATGAATGGACACATCTTCTCTATCACATCATTTCTTTGCACCTCACATTGTCATATTTTACTCCTCAGCACCATTACCTTCAGGCTGAATTGGTGTAATGTGATCTCCATCAGGATCTTTTTTATCCAAGAGTCCTAGGCTTGGTCCTTGACTTCACTGGACTAAAGCACTGAACTTTGCGAAAGCTGGTGTCTACTGTTGTGAAAACTTTTAAAAGAAAAATAACTGACAGCTGAAAGAAGATTATTCTAGTCTACCTACGTTCTCCAGTTTGGTTTTTTTCAGTATGTTTCTTTAATTACATGCTGCCAGCTGCTTGGACTGTGAGAAATACTAATTTTTAAATGCAAGAAATACTTAGCAGAGAAAAATATTATTAAGATTTCTGGACAAGATTTGAGACCAAGAGCCAAATGGTGCTTTAATTTAGCATTAGGCATTTGTTATAAAAGCTATGACCACAGTAAACTTGTCTGGTACTAATGCGAATGTCATGTGTTCCCACAGGAGACCCATTGAAATTCAGCTATAATTAATGTACTATTGCAGCAAAGTGTCAATGAAAGGTCATACTTTCTAGTGCTTGTCCTTTCAAAACAATTAAGCAATTAATTACTGTTCTATAAGCTCCTGCTCAGTTAAATGCCATTCTGACAAAAAGGTGCTGTTTCTTTATATTCTGTTATCCCTGTCAAATTATCTACCTGGCCTTTAAAAATTAACTTTTTTCTTTGTGTCATGAAGGTCACATGTGGAAGGAGGTCATTGAAATTAACACACTAATAATTCAGCTTGCAAGTTTTGCTGTTAGCAGATCTTTGGTGGCCTTAATATAAACTACCTATTGCTTACGAATGGGAGATAAGTTATACAATGTAGGCCTCTGAACCTGCAGAACACTTTCATGTGCACAGTTTTTCTGCAAGAACGTGCTTTTGCATGAGTTTGTCTTTCTTAAGCTTTGCAACACCCTTTACATAAATATTATGTGCCAGTTATTTATTTATAGCTTTATCTATATCTTAGCTGATCCCTTCTGTTTCTAAATTGGCATAAACAGCTGTTTCTCACTTTCGTGCAGGAAGTCTTGGAAGCAATGGTACAAGTCTAACAACCACCTTTTCTTTTTTATTCACAGCAGGCAATTTTAGTTTTGAGGGTGGGTTTTTTTGCATGCACTGGGAAACATGGATTTTTCACCTGCCATGTAGATTTGTTGCCTGCCATATAGCTGTGGTCAAAGGGGACACTTTCTTACAGCACAATCAGAACACTAAAGGAGAAAAAAAAATGCAAATTCCCACTGAGGGCAATGTGGCATGTTGCTGTTATGGAGCCGGACCAAGCTGCCAATGAAAGAAGAGCTTCTGTATTCACCAAACTGAGATAGAAGGTATTGGCCTTGAGAGAACACTGCTCAGCACAAGAACAGTGGATCAACTGGAAAACTGTTGATGGAGCAATAACCACAGCTCTTGAACTATTTATCTACTGAAGCAATTTCATCATTTTTTAGCACTTAATCATTTTAAATGACTAACAGACCTGATCTGTGGAGTAGATCTGAGATCTTTAGACCATGGTATTCTATAAAGGGTCTTGGCATACCTTGTAATTTATCCGGAAAAGAGATAAATGCACTTTTTATGGAGAAAAGCACAGGCTTACCTTTCTCTTCATGGGTATTTTGGCATGGGCCATTTTTCTTTTTTAGCATTCTTCCCCATATGTTTGAAATGTGTATCTGTCTGGACCTGGAAGTCAAAAATTATCTGTCACTGGAGAGGTTTGGTGCAGTAAACAATTATGAAAGCCCAGGTCAGGTTTTCCTCTAGACAATTTATTATGGTCGAGGAAGACTCTGCAGTATGAAGAATCTCTAACGGAATAGATTTTAATAGGTCACAGCTCAGATATGAGAGTGAAGGTGTCCTAAAAGCGGATTTGTTACCCCGTGTGCAATAGCCCAATCTCATGCTCTCAGGAGAGATATTGCTTTATTCTGTGCAGCGTGCTCAGTGGGCTTTCCACAAATCAAGCACACCAAATTCATCAGGTGTGTCCCTTTTATACAGTAACAATTGCATCTATTTTATTAAACTCCTCCTACCTAGTACATATTCAAACTGTCTCATGCATATGCATAGGATTACATAAACATGACACACCAGATGCCTTCTCTGCATGTGTGGGCGTCTCGGGTGGTCCTTGGTGGTCGTTTGAGGAGGTATCCCCTCCTCACTTTGACTGCTAAATCGCTCTGTATGGGGTCAATGGTTCATTTTCCTGCCAAGAGGGATGCACCATCAATCAGGAAGAATAGAAGGGATCAGAATTGGTGCTCCAGGTGAGGCACCATTAAACAGGAAGGGTAGAAAAGATCAGAATGATCTTGGCTAACTAACTTAATTTAAAACAGGACTTTCTAATCTACCACAGGATTTTCTATACCTGACATCAAAGACAGGATGTCAAAATGACTCCCTGCAGCATTTTTTCTGCCTGCAGAAGTGCTACCTCCCATCCTCTCTGTTTCTGTCCCTGTGTTGGCAAGGATGTTCAGGTAGTTGGATGCCTGAACCACATGAAGTTCCCAGCATCCATATAGATATCTAACTGGGGGAGTACTGACAGAAGCATGCTCTGCAGAGACATGCAAATATTTACCTGAGTCATCAGTGTGCTAGTATTTTACTAGCAGATAAGGTCTATATTTATAGGGCACCTGAGTCACTAGCAGTAGTGGATGCAATTTGTCTAGAGTGGAAACAACTTTGCAAAGTTATGCTAATTTGATATGAACATATTGATGTTTTGAAAATATTTTTTAATATATTGAATATGGAGAACAGACTCTTTCTCCAGGGTCCTTCACTGAGCATCCAGTCTAATCTGAGACTTAGACACAGGTCTTAGGTTAAGGCTATTGGTTTTACTCTTGTCCTGGTTTCAGCTGGGATAGAGTTTATTTTCTTCCTAGTAGGTGGTATAGTGTTATGTTTTGGGTTCAGTATGAGAAGAATGTTGATAACACTGATGTGTCTGCCTCAAGGCTTTTAGTTCAAAGGATACCAGACAATCACATTTCTTTCCCCAACTGCTTAAGATTTGATCTTGCAAATCAGTGTGTAAGCCATGACAGAAAGGCTAGGTGGACAGATTTTGTGGATAACCCCTTCCAGGTTGGCTGAATTAAAGCTTTCTATGCTCAAAATATTAAGCAATGGGTGTAGTTCTTTGTACAAAGAATCATAAACCTCAAGACATATGTGCCCTCTCATGTAGTACCAGTGTTACATTACATTTGTGATGAGGTTCACCCTTCCACCTTGTCCTGTTTATCACTGTTGACTGGGGATGCAGATATCTGAGACCTTGCTGGTTTTCGTGGTTCAGGAGTTCACAGAGCAGCCTGTGGACCAACTACTCTGTTTCAGTGAGGTAACAGGGCATTGATTCTGCTGATGTTAGCAAAACAGTAAGAACAGAGTTGTTTCTGTCATAGTTAATACATTGCCTCACTTGGCTGTCTTTACAGGTCCTAAATTTGTAAATCCACCTTCTCAAGACATACACAACCACCGCTTGCAACAGTGGGTGCTGAACATGTCCAAACCTTGCTGATGCTTAATAAGGTGCCTGAGTGGGTAATAAGACAGCAGCCACACTTGAAAAGCCTTAAGCCCCATTATGGGCACTTATACCATGCATTCAAAATCTGTTGTTCTGCACAAGCATAAATGCTGCTACTTGCTTCTGCTGGTCTGCCAGTAAGAGTTGTTTTGCATCGAGGTTTATTTTCCTGTTTAAATGCATTTTCAACTCTCTTTTAGGGTTTTTGCTGTTCCTAGATGTTTCAGATGGAGTTACTATTGGAAAGAAGTTATTTTCTTCAGCAAACACCTATTGTCCTATGTTTGCATCACCATATTCTGACAGTTAATTTTACTGCAACAGAGACATTTGTCTCAATGAGATGTGAATTCCGAAGATTTTGGACCATTTATTTGCCCACAGGAGACAAGTGTAACTTGCAGGAACTGGTCTGCAAGAGGCTTATGGTGGAGATGAGGCAGACACCACTCTCTCTCCTGCTTGCTATCCCTGGTTAGCAGGGACACACAGAATGTCCTAGCTGTCATGTAGCACTTCAGTGTCAACACTCTGATTATGATGATCTTGTTTCAAAAAGGGAAGTGTTTCTGAACATACTTAACTCAGATTTGTTCACATTTTTAACAACCCAGGAAAAAGGAAAAGTGCCCAACTGAGTGAGAACTGTCTATACTGCACCTGATAGTAAAATTGGAAGGTGATTTAATCCTTTCTAGGTTAGCCTCTCCTCCTTTTCCATGGGACCTACTCTGGTACATCTCTCTGTGGTGTGTAAGTCTGCTTACGGAAGTGTGGAGGCAAAGTGTGAGTGTGTCTGCCTACTTTTATAGCTCCACAGGCACTGGAAGAATACTCAGTGACAGAAATGTTTTTGAAGGAATAACATGAACTATACGTAATGCCTTCAATTACACTGTTGTAAAACAAGGATGGCCTGACAGGGATGTGAGACTTCTGGTTTTTTCCCCTGTATTTATTTGAACTTTTCTAGCTTTGGCTGACAGCTCACTGCTCAGCTTCTGGGGTTGGAGCCTGGAGATGTGCACATAAAATGGTACTAAATGGGAATTATAGTTTCATGTATTGCCTTTCACATACTTAGCATGTGAATTTTACAGATAAATGAAGAGTAGGGTAGTGGAGAATACCTGAAGAATATTAAGTTCTTCAGTGGCATCCCTAGTTGCAAACTGGAGAGCTGTAGGACTGTTTTCTACTGATAAAATAAACAAACAAACAAGTTTGGCTTTCAGGGCTTTCAGGAACTGTTAACATGATGAGAGTGCTTTGAATTGCAATGGGTTGCTCTCAGGTAGCTCTGAACTCAGGTGAAAGGCAAACTCTTTTACATGGAAGAAATATGAAACTTGCTTTTAGTTAATTACCTAATAATAAGTTGTTGAGGGGGCAGGAAAGTGGGCTGCAGGTTTTCAGCTGCTGGCAAACATTTTATCTAAAATGTTTTTCCTAAGTTTTTGATGGTTAGGGTAGGCTGAGAGACAATCTGTGAAATTTAAAAAGCTTTCAAGCTTCAAAACTCTTAATGTGTAAGAGAGTTTTGCAGGGGGCTGGGCTAATCTAACCTGCTTATTCCTTATACCTTACACCTTTTGCTTAGGAGCAGCTTCTCAAAACCCAAAGGCAGTAGATTTAACCAAATGCGTGTAAATTAGAGAATCGTGTTGGCATCAGCTATAAGCAATGAAAAAAATGGTTGCAAGGGACAGCGTTTCAGTTTTCACTCAGGATGTCCTGCTGGGGAAACTCTGAATCTGCTTACCCATCAGAGGACCTAAAAAATCCTCTTCATAAGAAGCCCAGCTGTATTGTGGACTGGAGCGAGGTCCCAGTGGGGCAGTGGTTGTGCCCTGCTCGGTATGGGTATGAATGCTTTGGCTCACTGGGGCTGAGTGCTCACTGGCTCCACATTAGTGGAATTAGGCACATCTCAGAGCTATTTCAGCTCCTTTTTCACCGGTGTCTAATGACATTTTAAGTTTATTGTAACTGAACTAGGAAATAGTTACAGAACTTTTCAAAGTGTCTTCTTTTTCTGTTTTTCCTCCCAGCTCTCACTTCAGTTAAACTGGTCTATTTTACACTGTTTATTGTCCAGCTAGCTTGCTTTATGGTATTTTTAAACTGCAGTGGAGTATCTAGCTAAAAAAAGAAATTCGTAACAAAAGACATGGAGTTAAATATTAATTTCCATCAGGCTGAAGTTCAAGTGTTAATGGTCATTGTATGTGCAGAGAAAAAGTGTTGAGTTTTTTTGGATATCAGAATATAATCAGCTGTTGTTTTTCTACAACGCTTGGCAATGAAATGTAGTTAGATGTCTCAGATGACATGAAAAATGTATATACCAGCTTTTAGAGCACTGACTATTACTTTTAAAACCTTTGATTTAAGCTACTTGATAACTTTGCTATGATACCATGTAGTTAACAGGGTCATTAAAAGACAAATGACCAAGTCACTTATGAAATGCTTGAAAACTATTAGGGAGGAATAGGGAGAATGGGTTTCAGTGGAAGCTGGAGTTTTCTGGCAGTTGTGTTGGCAATTATCACACAGCTTCTAAGCTAGCCATGAATTTTTATTTTGCAGGTCTTGAAAAATATTTCTTCACCTGGCATAGGACTGGTTATGTAAAAAATACATAAAATATCAGAACAGTGGTTTAAGAAAGAAGATTGAATAGTTGAAGGAGAAGCCAGTAGGCATAACCTGCAATGTGTCTACCAAGGCAGTGATCTGTCTCTCACAGTGTTTTAAAATGTGCTGATCTGAAGCAAAAGCCTATCTAATGGTCCATGCATTCTTTAGGAAATATCAGAAAAGTTCTTTGGATGCTGTTTGTCAATACAGACTTTTTTACAGACTCCAGTATTGACAACTGTTATGGCTGTCAAGATTTGCAGAGTAACAAAGCACATCTGCCTCAAGATTCAGGATCTAGACTTCAATGCACAAAAGTTACCATGCACTATTCTTGCTGCAGCAGCATGGTTAGGACATTCATAGCTGTACTTTAACTACTAATTGCAGGTTGATTGTGAATGCCCAGTGCACCATCTAGTAAGATAAATAGTAGGATAAAATTATTTTTACTAATCAGTTTATTTTAAACTCTGTTGCTTTGCAAACATTTAAACTCTGCTGCTTTGGCAGCAAAACAGTGGATTCGGTTGAGGAAGCTGGAACTTCTGAGTGAACTGCATTTACTAGCTGCAGCTGATCATATAAACCTAGTTGTTCGTTCAGTTGGGGAAGATACTGAAGGAGAAGTTGAGACACTCTGAGTTCCTTCAGACTCCTGGAGTCAGGAGATCAGCTTAAGTTTTGTGATTCCATAACTAGATCAGCCTGGAAAAATACAGTATTGATCTTTCCTAGGTGGACAGACAATAAATGAACATTTGACTTGGGGAAGTTAAATCAAAATCTCTGTGCTGAGGAAGGCCTGCCTTGCAGAACATTAGGCATAGCTTCTGTGTGGTGGCTTTGCGGTTTTGAGTAAAATGCTGTAAGTGATGGAGAGTGTCCCATGAGGCCCAGTAGGCATCATGTAACTTGCTTCAGCAACCTGATCATTTTGAGACATATCAATATTTGGGTGCAATGCCCCTCTGGAAAGACATTGTTTAGGAAGAGGAATTTCTCTTTAAATTTCTCTTTAGAATAGATAGAAAGGTCCTGCTGTTTTATGGAATGGGACCTGTATGTTTGTAATCAGAAACAGCGATTTGCAAATGAGGTACAGGAGAATAGTGATGAGGGGTTTAGAGTACTACTGAATATCCAAAGGCATCTGTTCCCTGCAGCTATTTTTGCCCCACAGATTATGGTAAAACACAAGTACACTGGACATGATTCAAACAAATGAAGAAAACGGTCTCTCCCTTGAAAAGCGGGATGTATGTATGTATATATATGTATGTGTGGGGGTGGTGGTGACTGATTAAAAAAGTGCAGCAAGTGTTAAGAAAGACAACACATGCAAACAATTAAAAAGAATGAACTATCATTAGAGACATCCTATGTGAAATGGAGCTGATAACAAACTTTCTGTGCCTTAGTTTGCTATCTACTTTTGAAATCCATTCCCCTCTGCCCCCAGAAAAAAAATCATGAAATACTCATCACTAAAGAGGCAGTATGAAGGGAACAAGGAGGTATGATGAAAAGGTGCAACTGGTAGCACTATTAGTGTGGGGAAGAAAACAAAAAACCTGGTATAAAGTGAGAACAGAGTTAATTCCCTTATCTTCTGAGGTGACAGCCTGCTGAAAAAGATGTTATGTATTCTATGAAATATTAAATAAGTCTGCTCTCCAGTAAGATCACCGTATCTGCCATGTGTGAGGGGGAGGGAGAGGTAGGAAGCCCTGATGCTGTGCACTAGGAAGTAGTTAACTGTTGTCTGATTATCTGAAAGATCATTCTGCAGGGTTTCTGGGAAGTCCCAGAGGTGCACTTGCTACTGGTACTTCATACAAAAATGGTTTTTATCTTTTTTTCCTTTTGAATGGTTTCTCAAGTATACCACAGAGAATAAACATCAAAGAATAATCAGGCAAAATAGTACTTTAAATGTGTTTAAACCAATCAGCTATGCTAAATGGCTCTAGATATTTCTTAGATATTTTGTAAGAACATACAGTAGTTTAAAACATGCATCTGCTTATGCTGTGTTTAATACAGCATATATTAGTGATCAGTTGTTTGTATCATTGACACTGTACCTCTGTCCTGGTTTCGGCTGGGATAGAGTTAATTTTCTTCTTAGTAGCTGGTACAGTGTGTTTTGGATTTAGTGTGAGAATAATGTTGGTAACACACTGATGTTTTAGTTGTTGCTAAGTAACGCTTATCCTAAGTTAAGGATTTTTCAGTTTGCCATGCTCTGCCAGCAAGCAGGTGCACAAGAACCTGGGAGGGAGCATGGCCAGGACAGCTGACCCGAACTAGCCAAAGGGATATTCCATACCATAGGGCATCATGCTCAGTATATAAACCGGGGGCAGCTGGCCAGGAGGCCCTGACCGCTGCTCAGGCATCGGTCAGCGGGTGGTGAGGAACTGCATTGTGCATCACTTGTGTTGTGTTTTATTTCTCTCTCTCTTTTTTTGTTATATTCCTTTTCATTACAATTCTTATTATTATATTTATATTTTTATTATTATTGTTATTCTATTTTAGTTACTAAACCATTATTATCTCAACCCATGAGTTTTACTGCTTTTTTAAAATATTCCTCCCCATCCCACTGAAGCAGGGGGGAGTGAGTGCGTGGCTGTGTGGTGCTTAGTTGCTGGCTGGGCTTAAACCACAGCAACCTATCACAAGGCCAAAAAGTGATTACAGTGGTCAGTACTGCAAACTGGTGCTTCAGTGGAAGAGGGTCCATTTGGCGAGAGGGAAGGAAGGTTTGCCAGTTCTCCAGATTGATCCTCCCTAGCAGGCAGTGCCAGTCAGAGAAAAAAATCTCCATGTGTAATGTGTATCAGCAGAAGCTCCTTCCAACCAGGGCTCACAGTGAGATACTCAAAATGCTTTCCCTGTTCCCTCCCTCCTCTCACGTTCCTGCCTGTAACATAAATGCAGCTCATGCTCTTCTGGTGTAGCTATGCTCAACCCTGCTGCTATAAAAAGAAAGATCGAAGCTCAGCTTGGTTACCCTGGGTAGCTCTATATGCTGGAATGGGTGAACCTAATTCTCACTGCAGGCATCTGAAGCCAGGAGAAATTACTGGTATCATTTTACAGCTGGAGGAAAAGAGACAGAAAGGTTGAAATACTTTATTCAAGGCCAAAACTGAGTCAGAGAAGAAATGAAAGGCCTTTGGAAGCTCCTATCCTCCTTAAAGGTAGTTAGAGAAACTTTTTTTCAGCACAAAGTCTTCAAAGTGCTGCCTTTTTTCCTTCAATCTGAGGTGAAGTTTGCTCTAAGACCTCGACTGCTGCTGGATGGGCTGAGAAGGATCCACACACCTGGGATAACGCAGGCTGAGGTTGAATTCCTCCACCACCTCTTTCAAGGCAGGATTCTGAATACTCCATGTTGCTGACCCTTCCCTTTGGCTTTTCTGTTTTCTTCTCCATTTTGTATGAAGTTGAACCAGAGATATGTTGTATGACTTTCTCACACTCAAACCACTGAGCCAGAGACATGAGCTCATATCCCTGCTCTAGACTGAGTAGCTGTGAGTTTTGAACACAAATACATCACATCCCAAGAGACTTCCCAGGTGAAGAGTTATTCTGCAGTGCAGCACCTGCTTGTGAAAATGTTTTGGAAGGATTTCCTTTCGTCTGTGCTGAACTGAGGTTTTCAGCCATTTGAGGAGTGGAGCAGTAGAAAAGCCTTCCAGGAGGAGCAGTTGGACCACAAAGTCAATCTGTTTCAGAGTTCTGCTCTTAAACAGTAACAATACTCTCCAATACTATATTTCCATGAGTGTGCTTTCTGAAACACATCTTATTTGGGAAAACAAAACAAACAAAAAAAAAGTAAGTTGTGACTATTCCTGGTCTTTCTGCCCACAAAGCATAAAAAATCAAGTTATGTAGTTTAGTCTTTGGTTTTGGTTTTTAAAACAGCAACACTCCTGTGTCTCCCGTGTGTTTTCTGATATGCTTAGAAGCTTATTATAGTGTCTGCAGCGTTAATGTGTGCTTTGCAATACCTTTGATACTGAATGTACTTAAGTAGCAATTTGAGATGCATTGAAATTTTGAAAAGCTTTATTTGAAACTTTGTCGAGTTGTGTTTTGGCACTGGCTCAGTAGAACTCTGTGGCTGTATCAGTCAGATTCTCCCAAGTGTTTCATGCTGCAGGGCATTTTGACAGGATAGTTGTATTTCACAGTGCCTTCCAGGGACCCGTGTGAACAGGGACAGTATGTTGTCTTCTCCAGAAAGCCACAGATCTCTAACCTAAAAAGCAAAAAAAAAAAAAAAAAGAAAAATTATTGATACTGCACTAATGTAGCACAGTATCAGAGTAACTCCAGACAGCCACCTGCATAAGATAGAGAAGAATATGATGACTGTGCAGAAGATATTATCACAGCTAGGTGCCACACAAGTCTTCTATTGTAGTGCTACTATTGGAATGGAGTAGAGGTTATATGTAGGTCTGAACTAATGTGTATATAGATTTGCTTAAGTACCTTGTCCCTCTACTCTTGTTCACATGAGCAAGACACTCCTTGTTAATCTGTTTATTTTCAATCATTTTCCTAACAATATTTGACTCAGTCTACTAGCTACAGAACCACAGGATAGTTTAAATTGGAAAGGACCCCTGCACCTCATTTGGCCCTAGTTCCTGCTCAGAGCAAGTTGAACTAGATGAGGCTGAACTCCGCTTTCCTTTTGTGAAAATCTGTGCTCTCATTTTCCTTTTCCTGTGTCTATGACATATGCCCCCTTGAGTGCTCCAATTCTTTCTGAAGAAAACATGATGTGTGGGCAAAGAGGGATTTGTGATCCTGCCCTGTCCACATCTCCCAGGTCAAGCAACCAGAGCCTAAAGACTGCGGCATTTCACTGTCAGGCTCTAGATGCAGCTATGAAGAGATAGAAAAGGCATACTCATATGCAAATGTAGAGGCTGAGAAAAGCCTAAGCTTCTTTAGCTTCCTATATTATCTTAATTTTCACATGAATGACTCACTTTCTTCAAAAAAATCCCATTTCAGCAAGGGCAGAAGAATTCGACTGCCCTTTTGCAGCAGATTGAATTGTCTTAAAAGATTGTGCATCTCTTGCATGCATGCAGCTGGGATGATGCTTCATTTTCCTGGCTATGTTTACACTGCCTGTCCTTTAGATAATAATATCTAAGAAAGTACAGGATATATGAAGAAGAATAGTAACACAGGACCCTGTAGTATTAATAATCTTCACAGAAGACATCCGCTTTTCTCATCTTGGAGCTAGCCCAGACAAACAATAAAATTACAAGCATTTTGCCCCCATCTTGATATGGCAAACTTTCTTTGCAGACGGGAGCAGCTTTACTTGTTTCCTACATCCTTTTGTCTAGTACTGACCTCCCTTAGCAGAGAAGTACTGTCTTTCAGCAGCAGTTCTCGAGGTTAAATCCCTAGTATAGATAGCAAAGTTCCAGTTCTCAGCTATGCCTCGCTTCTCAGTGTCATAAGGTCCTTACTACTGTTCCAGCTCACACCAGGGCTGGAATAGGAAACCAAGTCTGATTATTTGCCAAAATAACCAATATTAAAACAACAATGGAAAAACAACAAAACCAAAATTATTGGCCAGCTACACAGAGTTCATTTTTTTGGTATTTGTATTTACCAACCAAATACCAACTGGTATTTGAATACTTGAAATGTGAATATTCTATACCTCTTAAAAGTTAAAATTTTTAGTATTGCCAACATTCTTGGTATATATATGTCCAAAATCAGGTTTTAATATTTTCCTGTGGACCTCAGCAAAAAAAAGAAGCCAAGCACATGGAATAGAAAACTATTAGAAACCAGTGTTTCTGACTGCCAAGCTGTGTTTTCATATATTAGCTTTTAATCCATTCTGGCTAACCAATAGGATTTAAAATTGCCTAATTAAATGTGAAAGGAATGATGCGCTTGTAAAGCTGTTAATACTAGCTGGGACACTTGTAGAATGGACCTTGGGCTTGGCTACTACTGTCCATATGGAGGATGCTGGGGTGAGCAATAGCATGCAGAACTTTCCAAGATGCAGTGTGGAAAGCATTAGCCCTTTGCTGAAGTAGGAAATTCAGCATCTGACGAGCCACTGAGATAATATTTCCATAACCTGTTATCTGACCTGAAATCAGGAGGGCTTTGTGTTCAGTGCTTCAAACAAATTTCTTGAAAGTCTGGCAATATTTGCCAACAAGCCACTTTTTTTTTCCCAGTATAGTTTATCACTGTAGAAAGAGATTAAAGTAGTGTCTCCAACCTCATGCTGTTTTTCCAGTGTTTGCATCGCATCTGTATACATGTGGCTGTCTGGATGCTGGAAGAGGAGTTAGCTACAGACTCACACTTTTGCAGAGAGGGTTTCCAGTAAACTGCTGTATTTTTATTCATACCTGCTTTAATAAACTAAATTCTCAAGCAGTCCCTTATGGCAATAAACCAGATGGAAACAGTAATTTACATATCTCAGGAGAACACCACACAGGCTATTCAGAGATAGAGGGCAGAAAACACAGAATATTATGCATAAATTACTATATTTTTGCATGTAGTAGACACCAATTATTTAATTGAATGTAGCTGCCTATTTACGGCTTTCTATTGCAAATTACTTCAAAGTAGTATGGCCATTTGGAAGATTTTAGAAACAATAGCAATATACTGATCTGAAGATCCTTAATGGATTGAAATCTATCCAGCTTTAGTTCTTTATTAAATTTTAATTGGTATGACCTATAAACTATAAAAAGTAAAATAATACCATTATGTTGCCAAAATATGTAATTATGAGTATTGGTAGTCAGTTCAACTGCTTTTCTTTCCAAAGCACAGAATTATTAACATCTCCTGTGTTGACTTACTTTGCAACTTAGAAATACATTTCTCAACGGAATGTGTATGTAATAAAAGAGTCTTACAGGTATTAATAAGAACCGTTTTAGCTCCAGATTTCACCAAATAAAATCTAAATTAGTCATAGCTGTAATGTCTAACGTTTATTTGCTGATTTCAGAAAAGTGAAATGTCCCTCAGTCAGGAGTTTGATTTATGTTTTTAATATGCTTTGGGATGGTGAATGTAATCTGAGGATTAATTACTGGATTTTAGAGTTTTTTGTCTAATTCATATCTGACCAAGACTGGTGGCCATAAGAAGTCTTAGCTGATGACTGTTGGCAAGCTTGTTTTAATATTTTTTTTATAGGATTCCTGTTTTGTTGCTGTTTTGGATTAATTTAATTTTTTTTTTTTTCCCAGACCAGCATGAATCATCATGAAAGGAATTCACAGTCTTACTTTATCTGCAGAAAGAAAAGTTAGACCATAGTGGGTAGGCACCTGTATCAGCACTTGTTTGTAAGCAGGTAGCCTGAGATCAAACTGAAAGAGCCCGTTAACCTTTTATCTGTCTGAATGAGCCATTTGAGACCAGTGGGAGACATCTGGCAGTAGGTTAATATACTGAAGCAAGGAAACCTTGTGGTATTTCCTCTGCAAACAAATAGTTTCTCAGCAGAAATGTTTCACTGTGTTAAAATAATCATTTACATGAGAGCCAAATGTACGCTCCATGAGACTGCTGTAATGGTGAGGCTGCCTGGGAATGTTTTGTGCAGGCTGGGTGGGTTCACAAGTTGGACAGACACATTTGTCTAGGTCTATGAATGCTTTTGTAAGAGAAGGCTTGGTTTTGGTAAATCAATAGTTTTGGGAAAGTCCCTGAAGGATTTCCAATTGATGCAGTTGTTTGCGACACTTTGTGTTTTGTACTTACACTGCCTCATTTGCCTGTCTTTCATCTTCCAGCAGGAAACAGTTATTCTGTGACAAGGGTCTGTTCCATCAATGTTCTCTCTTTTAAATGAAGAGGGAAGAGAATACAGGGAAGTATTTGCATGGGTTAATACCACAAGTTTTTGACCCCCAAATTTTCCTTTTAGCAATATACTTAAATTAGGAGTAGCTAAAAAGAAGAAACAGCATTTAGGAACATCTGTACTTCATCCTCATGCAAGTCCTGATGTAGGCTATTGCAGGCCAGTTTGGCCATTGTGTCTTGCTAGACTAGCACTAAGAATGGTTGTAATTTATACTGTATTTCAGTAGCTGCCAGGAGGAGCACAGAATCACAGCAGCACAAATTACCTTCTCCCTTGTCCCTGCACCAAAGCGCCCTGTAACTGCTGGGAGGGAGGGGATGTGCAGGCCGGAAAAGACTGGCCAACACATCTGTCTTACTTTTTCAGAGGTCTTGTCTAAGCAGTACTTTCTAGGCTGCACTGAGAGAGGTTGTGATATAAATCCCTTTCAGTCCTTTATGCTGAGCTAAAAGGCACTGTATTGCATACCTGGTACTGCACTGACTTGATTGACTTTGATGTATATGCATACTTATCTACTGTTTGGTTGGGATACTGTCTGATCTTCTAATACCACATTAGGTAATGTGAATATCCATAGTTATATGCTGTTTATTTTCTTATCTTCTCTCCAAGAGGTTTTCCTCTATATTCAGTGTATTGTTTTGTGAAAGTATAATTTAAACGGCATCAGTGTCTTTGTTTTGCACTGCAGTAAAGCTGTCTTGAACCTGAAGTTAACCTGAAACTTTATAACCAGTTTTCATGTTAATACTACTGGTAAAACTTGCACACTGCAGGTCATGATCCTCTTACCCTGTGTAGATCTCTGCAAAAGCTCTCCACACATCTGCAAGTGCAGACAGGAACTCCACGGGGAGTGGGATGGTACTAGAGAAATGGAAGGTTGTATCTTTGTTGCAGACATTTCCCAGAAATATTCCCTAAATCCAGTTCAGGTTCTGTTTATTAGGAACCAAAACTGTTGATGGGATGAATGCATGTACTGGTGTCAGCCACGATCATGTAAACCTCACATCATGATTTACCATCTTGTATCCTTCATCTACTGTGGGAAAGATGAAAAGCCCACTTTCCTTTCATCAGTCCCAGTATGAGGCAGTACTAAGAGGGTCTGCTGTATGTATTATGGTAACTGAATTAGGACTACAATATACAACCTCGACTGTGTGAAATTCCAGTTAAAGACAAAAGTTCTTCCAGGGTCCCCCAAACCCTGTTTCCTCCTTAGTGTGTATCTGGCTCTAGAAAGGCAGAAGCTGTCACAGCATTGTGAAATTGGAGCTGCACGAGTCAGCCAAATTCACTTTTTCAGACATAGAATCTTACACAGGACTTTTCTAGATGCTGATTGAGGAGTTATTCTCAGATGCATGTAGCATATCTGTGTTGAATCTGTCTCTTAATACCATGAAAATTTCTGTTTAGATTGACAAATGGGCTGGAAAAATATAAGGAAAATATGAAGGCTTAATTTTTTTCAGGATATAGTATGTGTACTGGGTGCTTGGGAATCAGTCTAGGCAAAAGTAGGTGTAATTCATGGCAGATGGTACTGGCTGTTTGCATGGTCTGTGCTCTTTACTTTTAAGATTAAATTCATCATTCTCCCATGGTTCCCATATTATATGGGTTTCTCTGGGAGTTCTCCACAGTGCAAAAACAAGTTTGGATTCACACACAGGCATCATACGGAGTGAAAATACATTGCGGTGGACTGATATACCATTTTGTTTCTTTTTCCCTACTCAGTACCAACGTTGTAAGGTTAGGGGTTCTGTCATCTAACTGATGCAAGGTAAATGCAGTGCTGTATGCTATGGGGTGTGTGTGTATATATGAGAAATGGATGCTATATCTTCAAGGGAAAAATCTAGCTGGAAAGACAGAAATTTTATGCAGTGGGGTGATGCAGAGATCTCTTACATAGGCAATCGCACTTGCCTCACTATATTAGTATTTTTGAGTGCAAACTACATGCTTTAGGATTTGGCCTATTTACACCAACTGGAAAAGAAAGCTTCCATTTTGTTTCTAAGCAGCTTATAGCGAAACAGGGTTTTGCAGCCGTGTCTGTGAACAGGCTCAACTAGGAGCAGTTTTGGAGCTCTCCTAGCTCGCCTGCTTCCTGCTTGTTGTACTAAATAGACTATTAAGAGAAAGCTCACACACTGTGGGAACAAGTGATGCACAATCCCTAGTAGATCATAGCTGCTACAATACATTCAGTAAAGAATGACATTTATTGCAGTGATTTGTGTAATGTGGCCTCCCATCTCATATTTGGTGCCCAATGAATCTTTAAAGTGTTGATTCATTTCTTCAAATTTCTACCTGCTTTTCTTAACCTTTTGGATGTGCAGGTGTTCAATGATGAAATGGAGCCTGCAAAGCTTAACACAATAAAATATGTGCCACAAAATGATATGTAGAACTAGGAAGTTAAATAAAATGCAGTGTTAGCTCTCACTGACTTCTCTTTCACTATTCTCCCTCTTCCTCACCCTTAGAAAAATAGTACCTCAGAAGTAAAGAAATGATGTGCACATAATCCCCCAGTGGTAAAATAGCTTTCAGGTTCTTTTGAATTAAGAGTTAAACCTCTTGCTTTCCTCCTTCCCACCGTATCTAGCTGAATGGCACAATGGGATGAATGAATGCTGGAATAGGAGCCTTTGTGTGAAAAATGCTCATGTGTTTTGGCTTCAGTTGGCGCCTTAAAACATTTTATATAGGATTAAAAACAAAATAGAAACGCAACAGTCCTGTTGGGACTGTTTCTGCTGGGAGTATCCGTCAGGCTGCTGCGTGTGGCTGCTTTTAAAAGGCAGAAAAAAAACCTAAGGAAAATTACTGTTTCACTTTAGGCAAAACATAACTAAGAGAAGAAATATTGTGGGCACAGTAAAGAAATAACTGTCTTGGTAAATTAACTGTTAAAATTTTTTCATTTGTAATCTCTGTGTGGGTATCATCAACAGCCAAATAGATCAGATTGTTTCTGCTTTGTGCACAGGTTTCATTCAGGAATAGCTGAAGTCTGGCTGTTGGGAAGGGGACTGGGAATTAAGAATATTGTATTCCTGGTCTGCTTCTTGGTCCCACTGCTCCTGAAGAAATCATTTACTTGTTCTGGTTATGATGAAGCAGGTGGTAAAACTCTAGCTGGGGTTGGTGGGATAGGACTGTGTTCATTGGTTCTGCCTCACTTAAGGGAGATTGTTGAAAAGTTTTTTTTTTTTTTTTTTTTAAATAAGCCAGTGAGTTTGAAACTTGAAGAATTCACCCTTAGACAATGAACCGGAGGGTTTATGGTGTTTATGGTAACCTGCCTTAGAAAAACAACTGCACTCCTTTCTTCAGAAAATGAAATTCTGGGGGCTTTGGTTTGGCTTGGAACTAAATCAAGTCTTTAAATAGCATTACTGTTCCCTCAGTATCTCTGATGCTAGTTGTATTGTACATTCATATTTAGAAAACAGTCCAAGACCACATGCAAAAAGGCGTTTTAACAGAAAAGTTTTAATTGGCTGTCTAAATAAGGGATGTGTGAGCTCTGGTTCATTGCACAGTTTATATCCCTAGCTTTGCAGCAAGGTCTTTTGCTGAAGCAAGGACAAGTTGAGTGCTCTGTGAGATGTGCTCTTCTTCAGGAGTTATGGGTTTGGGGTTTGGGAATTAGCTGCAAAGGGGCATCAGGAAGTTGATGGCTTGGGGGATAAGCCTCCATTGCACAAAGGCTGAGGATGCAGACTGGCCTAACTGCAGTATATTCGTAACAGAAATAGAAGATGTGCTTGTAGCAAAAGGTAAGGTTTTGGTGGTTTTCTTTTTTTTTTTTTTCAGGTTGTTGTAATTTTCCACTTGCGTTTTCAAAACCTGGCTTACTGATAAAGAAAACTCCTGTTTGTGGAGATGGTTTGTCTCCTCCTTTTGCTGGTGAGCGTGTGTGTCAGAGAGTGAGAGACAGCAGCATGTGAGAGCCAGGTTTTTCAGTGGTTTTGATGTGAATGTGAGTCCTGGTGATTCCAAACTGTAGAAATTTCAGATTCCTTGCTCCATTTCTGCAAGTTTCCATTGCCTTGGCAAGGCTAGGCAAGGAGGAGGCTGCCCGCAGCAGCGATCCCTTGGGCTGAGGCAGCGCCAGGGACCGAAATGGGAGGGGGCAGCCCCCAGGCACCCTGACCACTGCGCTGCTGCAGGGATGCCCGGCAAAGAAAACTGCAGACTGGTTGGGTTGGTGCCATGGACCAGCTGGGCTGCCAGCGGACCCAGAACAAACGGGTCGCAGAGGTGGCTCTGAGCAACTCTACTTGGAGCAACGCTTGTTTCTGGTAACAGGAATTGTGGGTCCCTGTGGCCTCTCATGTCCAGGACATTGACAGGGCTCTGCAGTGGAAGATGTCCCACTGAGCTCTATGAGCAGAATGAAAAGATTTTAATGCAACACTTGCCTTGAATTTTTCCACCCCTGCAAATTACTTTGGTTCAGCAATGCATCTCAGCTCACTCCTCTGTGTTCTTTTTTAGTAAATTTCCTTCATTGCAATGCATGTGTTATTTGGATATGTTAGGATCCGCCAGTAGTGTCTGCCTTTTCCTGAAGTTGTGCATGTTTTCCATCCTATTAGAAATCAAATTCTGTTTTCAACTTTGAAGTGGGCAGTAGTGCCAGATTGGTTTGTGCAGTATAGCTGACAAACAGCAGATGAAATATTTAATGACTTTTTATTTCCCAGATCACTAAAAAGTTCAGGAATGTGTTCTAAAACTTCAGCCTTGGCCTATTTAATTTTCCAAGCAGGTTTTTGATATATATATATATATATATATTGTAATTTTATACACGTTGTGGACCTGTGTGAATGAAGTGCTGAAGTAATCTAACTTCCTGATAAACTTGCACAACATTATAAAAACTTATTTTCAGTTCCACAAGCCAAACACTGTACTTAACTCCACACACTTTAAAGTAACCCCCTAAAAACATCCTTTTAAAGGAGATTAAAAGGCAGATATTTTAAGTTCATTCCCTTCTGAATTCATCTTGCATCCATACTGGATCCACCTGAAGATGATCCTTACTTCCAATATGTATGTATGTAGGCATGACTCTGGGCAATTCAGGCAACCTCCAAGGCTGGTTGTTAAATCTCAGAAAAATCGGATCCAGTCAGGCTTCAGCCCTATCCTTTTAACTAGGTTAAACAACAGTATTCTTGTGAAAGATATAATGCAATGTAAATATTGGGTTTTTTAAGAACACTGTACCTATATACCTATAGAACACTATATACTCAGCGCTAAGATACTTTTTAAAATATTGGCATCAAAACCAGGAATTAATTTCTATTTTGCTGGTCAGGTTTAAAAAAAAATGTGCTAATATAAAGTGGTGGAACTTGGTTGTAGCTGCACAAGGTAACTGAAGTAGCTTCAGGAGGAATAAACAGTACTTTTATGGTTGCACTTAAATAAACAGAACAGTGTTGCAAAGAACAGTAAAGGATATGGAAAAAACAGTGAGTTTTATGAACTGAAATATCTCCCCATGTAAACTAATGAATTCTGGGGCAAAGAAAGAATAACTCTAATGACCAGCTGTGCAATGAAATTGTAAGTCATTGGTAGTGTATAAAAAACCTGACAGCTTTTGCTTACATAGTTGATATATCCAGTAGTAGGACACAGTAAGCTTGTGCTTTAGAGGGAGACTGTTTTGCAGGAACCACATAATACTGATATATTCCTTTGTGTAAATAGTGAATTTAACGGCTTTGGAAAGTGCTCATACAGTTTCTTTGTATGGCTGCTGTGGAGTGGAGGCTCGCAGGCATTTTAACACATATTTATTTAATCATTATCTAGTAAGGAAAAAGCTTTTGCAGCTCTATCAGAGAAAATCACTTCAGGTAAGGAAGTGGTACAGGCTTGTTGAGCAGTGGCTATGTAATAGCAAGATGATTAAGGTGGCTCCTGAGGCTAACCCATTAGTTCAGCATCACAGTTTGGTGAAAAAAAGGTGCTTAAAGACTTCTTTCTTCCTCTTAGCAAGTATCTGCTAAAGTTTTCCCTCCTGAAGGACCAGATGGATGGTTTTATTGGATTTTTCTGTGATGAATAATTTCACTCATACCCCTCTCTAAGAGCCATCAAACTGAGAAGAGGTGGATAGACGCCCTGTTGCTTAGGTTTTAGGTGATGGGTCTTGCCTACCTTGTCTAGTTCCATTTAATCACCCACCTCCAGAAAACAGGAGACTTGTAGAAATAAATGTGTGTGCTGGTTTTGGCTGGGGTAGAGTTAATTTTCTTCATAGTAGCTAGTATGGGGCTATGGTTTGGATTTGTGCTGGAAACAGTGTTGATAACACAGGGATGTTTTAAGTTATTTCTGAGCAGTGCTTACAAAGAGTCAGGCCTTTTCTGCTTCTCACCCCACCACCGAGTAGGCTGGGAGTGCACAAGAAGTTGGGAGGGGACACAGTTGGGACAGCTGACCCAACTGACCAAAGGGATATTCCATACTGTATGATGTCATGGTCAGCATTTAAAGCTGGGGGAAGAAGAAGGAAGGGGGGGACGTTCGGAGGGATGGCGTTTGTCTTCCCAAGTAATTGCTACGTGTGATGGAGCCCTGCTTTCCTGGAGATGGCTGAACACCTGCCTGCCGATGGGAAGTGGTGGATAAATTCCTTGTTTTGCTTTGCTTGTGTGCGTGGCTTTTGCTTTACCTATTAAACTGTCTTTATCTCAGCCCATGAGTTTTTGCCCTTTTACTCTTCCAATTCTCTCTCCCATTGCACCAGCAGGGGGAGTGAGTCAGCAGCTGCGTGGTGCTTAGGTGCCAGCTGGGGTTAAACCATGACAATGTGTTACTAGTCCTGAGCCAAAAATGCCTTAGATGAAAATGCCAGTAGCTCTTCCCTAAAAAGACCTATCTGGACTGCATGACTTTCTAAAATCAAGCTTACATCTCATGTGAGCATTATCTGCTGTGAAATTTGAGAAACTCTCTTCCAATCACACAGAAATTCTCACAGGAGGGTTTTTTCTGTCCTTTTGATGCTTCCTATTCCACTTTGAATTGGAAGAGGAAAAAATATATGAACCAAAAAGCACTTCAAAGCTATAACTTCACAGCTGGAAAGAGCCAGGATCTCTAGTGGGATGACTAGATGAGTTCAACAAAATGACGCAACAATACGGAGCTGCATTGATATCTCCCCTATCTCCTCCTTTTGGAGCACCATCTTGCTCCCAGATCTCCGCAGTACAACCCAGCTCCTGTGCGTGGCTCCCTCTTACCTCTCTGTGTAGACAGATGTGAGTGATGAATATGGGAATGAAGACCAACTGTGCAGGGATCTAAGAGGATCTAAGAGGCAAATTCTGAATTGTGCCCTTAAACTCCTTTAATATAGTGACAGATTTAAAAGAAAAGAAAGATAAAAGATATTAAAAAAAACCCCACACTCAACGGATAAATCTGTATTTGGTTCTGCAAGTAGTGTCTTGAGAGAGATATGACTATGGCTGCTCAAATAACATCATTTTGCACATGTTAAGGCACTTCATATGCTGTTTTTTTAGTAATATGATCTTGTATTTTCTGGTTAGTAGCCCTGTGGGCTGTTCCAAACTCACCTGCATCTGTTTGAAACTCCAGCAACACGAACTTAACAGGACAGAGGGTGTTGTTAAACAGTAGGAGAAAACAGGGGCATTGCCACAAAGAAAGGGCCTATCCTTTAAAAAGAAAATGAAACGACTCTCTTTACTACAGTATCTGTTTTGTCGCTTTCATTTATTTCCTATCATTTTGGAAAAGATAGGAGATAATTTCCTATGAAATACTACTGAACTGAATAATTTGAGAATGGCAAAGTCTCTCCTCTGCTCTCTGGAAGAGTACGGACGAGGGTTTTGTAAAAAGAAAGATAGAAATTAAATTAGAGAGGTTCCCTAGCCCTCAAGATTTTTGAAAGTGAAGACTGGTGCCCACACATCAGCTGATTCTGTGATGTGATTTTGTAGTGCAAGTTACAACGAGTCATGATGTGAACTGTGGCAGCCATGCTGAAATACTGTTTGTAAGGTTACATTTTTGAACCTAAAACTGTAAGCTGGTTTGTTGTGGGTTAACCCCAGTAGGCAGCTCAGCCCCACACAGCCGCTCACTCACTCCCCACAGGGTGACAGGGGAGAGGATCAGAAGTGCAAAAGTAAGAAAACTTGTGGATTGAGATAAAGACAGTTTAATAAATGGAGGGGGAAAAAAGGAAACAAACCAAAACAAGAAACAAGTGATGCAAAAGCAATCACTCACCACCAGCTGACTGATGCACAGCCAGTCCCCAAGCAAGGGCAACACTGGAAAACTGCTCCGCAGTTTTATTGCTGAGCATGATGTTATATATAAAGTATGGGATATCCCTTTTGTCAGCTGGGGTCAGCTGTCCTGGCTGTGTCCCCTCCCAACCTCTTGCCTACCCTCAGCCTACTTACTTGGGGGAGGAAGAGTAAGAAACAGAGAAGGACTTGGCACTCTGTAGGCACTGTTCAGCAATAGCTAAAACATAGGTGTGTTATCAACACTGGTCACAGTGGTCACAATTGCAGGACATAGCACCATACGAGGTGATATGAAGAAAAATTAACTCCACGCCAGACGGACCCAGTAGATTATTAAAAATACCACCTTTTTCCTCAATTAAGGGATTTTTAGCTATTTCAGTTGCTAATGTAAATGATATAAAATATTTTCCTTTGCCCTGTTGTTTGTAGAAGGTAGAACTAAATTCGGTGCAGAGCTGTAAATGCAATTATCCTGAAACAGCTAAACTAGGACAGATGACTTTGTATTACAGCAAAGACATCAAACAAATATCGCTTTCTCTATGTGACAGCCAGTGCTAAGTTACTTGTTTTCAGAAGAATGGTTTGTTTCTCCTACTATTTCTTTTCATACTGCTTTGGGGAACTTCTTGTTGAGACCTATGTACATTTTCAAAGCAGTCTTAATCCCATTTTCAGCAAAGAAATATGTACCACACTGCTTAAAAGCCTTTGAGTGCCTAGCGATCTCCCACTGAAACTTGTGAGAGTTTGGCATTTAGGTATCTCTGAAGGTTTGGGCTTTGTAAGCTTATTAAACAAACTTCCAAAGTCTCCTGAAATGGAGTTGTGTTACATTTCAGTGCGATTTGAACGTCCAAGTCCACAAATTACTTCAAAAGTAGACCTGTAGGGCTTTTGAAAATGCTGTCCTGGCTTCACTGAAATGTAATTGATCTGATCTAGCTGAACTATATCACTGTTTGAGGTTCTTGTCATCGGGGTTGATATTCTAGCTAACATTAATTAATGGATTAAAAAAAAAAAAAGTTGTGCAAAAATTCCTGGCTGCTTAATCATGTAGGTCAATGCCTAGAGAACTTTCTAAAATACTAAGGCATGTAATTCCCATTTATTTCCAAAGCTACCCATGCAGACACTATCAAAAAGCCAAACAGAGACTAATGTGTATCTGTAGGTGGTTAAATATCCTTAAGTACTCTTTAATTTGGCTTCATGGTGCAGTACCTATAGGTTTACTTTCCCTGTTCATAAAAACTGTTACTAGTGTTACTGCTGCACCACAGATGTTTTTGAGAAATGACTACAAAACTAAAAAAATAAGAAATTGCTTTTAAATTCCATGTATTACAAATGTTGTGTTCACTTTTTTAGTTTGTGTTGCATAATCTGTAATTCTAAAAAAAATATTTTCCTAAAATAATATAGATACTGATCTATGTAACTATTGTCCTTCATTTCTGTAAAAAGTATGTGTTCAAATAAATGAGGAAAAATTACTTCGATGAGGGACAGAGATGCTTTACTTCATCCAGAAAGAAAAAAGCCATTTCCTGAGCACCGATAGGCATGCATTAGTGTGGTGCACAGAGCTTCACATGTAAGGACACAGAAGTTTCGTGCCTGAAAAGAACCAATGTTGCACACTACACTGCTCATATAAATACAATGTGAGGATTTAAAGGATTAGCCTCTCTGTCAACATGTTTGTCCTTGGTTTAGGAGAATTAAAAGGCCTCGTGCACTCAAGTCCAGGCAGGAGAGATGTTCCAGAACTGAGTCTGCAGCAAACCCATGGCAGGCTGGGATGAACCTGACTACTCTGACCACTCTTGGGGGGGGGGGGGGGGGGGGGGGTGGTGAAGAGAGAGGAAAGAAAAAAAGAAAAAAAAGAAAAAAGTCTCTCTCTTCCCCCCCTCCTCCCCCTGCCTTCCTCTCCCCTTCTCCCCTAGTAGAACAATAGGCTTGTCAGCCATCCCTTTCTTTAGAGGTTCTACTTTATCTACACCTGTGCAAAAAGGAGAAGGAATGAGTTTAGCAATCCTCATATTCTAATAGTGTTGCACCAGCCTAATGGCATGTGTAGGGCTCTGAAAGCTCTTGCAGGTTAGAGATATCCAGAACCAAGGAGCTAAAAGATGGTCCTCAAAACCACCTTTTTTATTCCAGTTCTGTACTCAGCACAGAAGCAGAGCATCAAAAAGAAAACAACTCATTACATTTCTCTGCTTTCCTATTTAACATTTCTGTTTTGTTCCAGATACTCTGAGGAAGAAAGGTATGCAATTTCTGTTATAGTTTAATAGTATCAGTATGATTGGGTATGTATGATTGGTACTGAATTTAATTTTCATATCTGTAACATTCTCCACAGCAAAACAGTGGATTACAAAAAGCACAAACTTCTTACAGAGGATTCAACTCAAAATGTTCCAAAAGATGGCAGGTTTACTGATGATTTGTACTGATATTACAAGCAAAATGTGCTCTGATAAAAAACTTTTTTTGCAAAAAAATGTGATACTGAGCACATGAAAGTAAGAGCTTATTTAGGCACACAACAAACACTGAGAGAAACTTTGTGAAACAAATTCAGTATTGCAATATAGGCACCTGTTGATTGACAAGTTACAGCAAATATGCATGAGAATATGGATCATGTGAATTTTATAACTTAGAAATTCTTATATTACTAAGCTCCATTTGCCCTATTGCAAAACAGGAGGGACATGCCCATAAGCACCGTCTGCAAACCCAAAATGTGAGATCACATTTGGAGTGTTGTGTCCAATTTTGGGCTCTGTGGTACAAGGGAACATGACATTGACAAACTGAAGTGAGTCCCACAAAGGGCCACCTAGATGATTAAGGGACTGAGGTACCTGTCATGTGAGTAGAGTCTGACAGAGAGCTGGTTTTGTTCAGTCTGGGGAAGAGAGGCGTAATAGGGAAATCTCATTGCAGTCTTCAGGTCTGTAATGGGAGAATATAGAGAAGATGGAATGAGACTCTCCTTGAAGCTGCATGGTGGTAAGAGGAGAGGCAATGGACACAAACTGCAGCAAGGGAAATTCTGATTAAACACTGGGAAGCTGTTCCCCATGAAGGTGATCAAATGCTGGAAGAGAGGCCCAGGGATTCTCCATCCTTGGAGATACCCAGAATGTGACTGGACAGCCCACCTAACTGGGCCTGGCCTGAGTGAGGTGTTTGAAGCAGATGACCTCCAGATGTCCCTTCCAACCTATTTTATTCTGTCATTCTGTAATCACCTTAATGGAATTTAAAAAAAAATCCCAAATATTTTGGTCCTTACATTATTTGTTTTATTGATTTTCTTAGACAGTGTTTTCCCAATACCCATGTTTTTATATCCTCATAGGCTGGTTTTGCTTTGGTTATATGTGTTTAGATGTGTTCTGATGCAGGTTCACTGGAGGATAAGCTTGTAAATGATCTGTGAATGATTGCTTGCATATTCCTATTTCTTAGCACTTCTTGTGCTCAGAAAACAATTTATTCAGTAAATGTCATAAATAATTCTTTCTGAAAAATTTCTGTCATAATTTAGTTTCTTCTTCAGCTCAGCAAGTGTCTAGAAGCAGATCATGACTTCTTCAATTAATTTGCTACACTTAATTCAAAAATATTTGAGCTTTGTTTCTACTGTGATTTCATAGTCAGCAGCAGGGTTTTTAATATTCTGCACTGGATATTCAAGATACAAACCTGTTGATGAGAAAAATGACAAACTATTGCACTGATCTCTAATGGGATGAATGTGAACTGGGAGATGCAGAGCTGGAAGGGGATGGATGCCTTTTAGAAAGGCTGGGATTTACTGTTCCACTTGCAAAGGTTAAGATTTCAGATCCTAATGTAGCACACTGCAGTGGTCTGGAAGGAATAGTAAATGCAGGGTGTTACGAGTGAGTCTCTGTGAAATTCAAGGACATTGAAGGGTTGTCTTGATCTGTCATCCATTTTCTTATTTCCTGTTTACCTATCTAAGACTGTAACCTTTCTTTTGTGCAAATACTGTCCAGTTCTTTGGAAAGCAGCTCATTGTGTTATGTTTGTAGTTAGTCTGACAGGCAAAGGCTAATCACCATCCTCTCCTTGGAAGGCCTGCTGAGGAATGGCAGAGATAATAATGAATTGAAAATGGTATATGAGAACAATTCCCCAGAGCTGATGAATCAGACCAAAGTAATTTAAAATAAATTTTTGTGAGAAAATGAACTAGTAGCTCAAATGATAAAAATCATAATGAAGGGGTGCATGTGGGGGTTTGCATTTGCTTTTGGCCTCTAAAAGTTCTTGTAATGGAAATAAATCAAGTAGCATTCATCTAAATCCATGTCATATCAAGTAAAACAGATCCACTGCTCAAGTGACTACAGGATACTAGGCTATTTAACCATCTTCTGATGGTGTGTAATAAACATTTTGCATAGTCCATCTCCCAGATGTGTTTAGACATACACTGTTTTATCCATTAAAGGTGTATTTCCTTGCTAATTGTTCAGTGGAAAACCGTAGCTACATTTTTGATTTAACACTTACCTGTGAGGTCAAGACTTGCAGAGAGGTCTCTCCATTTTATCCTTGTCCTGCAGAGCACACTAGTGTATGTCTAGAAGAAGAAGAGGAAATGAGGGTGAGAGGCCAGGGGATCCCATGTCTGGGAAAACATAAAATAATCTGCATTCCCACAGTATCTGAGAAGACTGGGGCAAAACCAGGGTCAAGATGTAGGAAAGTTTATGGAGCAAAATTGGTATGCAGCCAGCAGTAGCCTTCACTTCTGGGAGCAGAAAGAGCTTGTGTGGCTGCAGTGGCTCGGGTGGCTTTGACAGTCAAATCCCATCACTTACTTGGCTTTCATGTGGACTAATTATCAGAGGCAGCTCAGCTTTCATTATGTGAGTTTTTGTATTTTTATAGTGCTTAGTATGATGGGGGGCTGGCCCAGGAGGAAGGCCCAGCAGTGGATATTGTTGTAAATCATATTCCGATAGCTTGCTTTTGTGGCCAGTATACAGAATAGGTAATAACAGCTCAAGCCTCTATTGGAGAAACAAAAAAAGAGAACCTATTTATTTTTATGTTTCACTGCAGAAATTACAGTGACAGATCTGATACTACTTGCTGAAAAATAAGGTAGTCTTGCCAAAAAAAGTAAATGAAAGATTTGCTTTAGTTTTAAATTGTTTCAGTGTATTCATACTTTCAAAGATTTAATTGAATGGACATTTTGTGAGTTAACTACAGAGATTTTGTTCAGAAACATTTCACCTCATTGTCAAAAGATAATGTGCTGAAATATATACATACAGTAACATCTTAATTATCTTGGTAGGAAAGTGAATGCAACAGCAGCAAGGGTGAGAGAAGCCAGGGAAGTCTCATACAGAAAGTCATTGTGCAAGAGAACATTTGAAGAAGGACCTAAGACTCAACAAATCTTGAATGCTTATCTGATTGTATTGAATTGATTTGAGTACATCAAACACTTTTAAGCTTACCTTTGTATAAATCAAGTGAGTAACAAATTAAATTCTATATGGTTGGAAGGATTTAATATACAAATAAAGAACCTAATCTTGCAAGTCCGTTAAGAATTAAACTCTCTTCAGGTCAGAACACGTTGTATATGGCAAGTGTGTTGAACATATACAGTGCTTCTTTCAATCTGTAGCAAGAAGCATGTTGGGAGAATGTTCTGGTCAGGAAATATACCATAAAGTAGAGAGATACAAAATTACTTCACAGATAATCCTTCTGTTTGAATAAGGGTTCTGATGTGCTCTTTGAAGGAAATAGTGGTTTATAGTTACTTTTTATACTGTCACTGTTTGGGACAGGGCCCATGAAGCAGAAATGCAAAGATTTGTTTACTGGCAGTTTGCGTCTCTCTAGGCTTTTAATAAAGGTAACCAAAAGGTTAGATTGCCACTTGGTATTTTTTGCTGTTCCTGTTCTTCTCCATGAGAAAGATTTTCCATCATTCGGAGAGAAATGGTCTACACCAGAGAGAAGAATTCACTTCACCTTCATAGAATCAAGCTAATAACAACCTTTTAAAGCTGTGGATCAAAGTAAAATTACAAGTTAATCACACGGACTTCTAAATCGTATCTTCTGTCTACTTTTCAACTTGAGTCTCAAATAATTAAAGCATAAGGCCACCACCTATGAAACATGTTTTGCCTAAACACAAATTTTATGTGCAAGTTTTTTGTTACTGCTATCCTAAGTCTAGGATATATGAACTGGAACTAAATAATGCCAAGACATTACATGAAAATTACAGTAACCCCTCTCTTTTTGCTAAGTAAATGAACTGGCTTTATGCATTGTGATATTCTTGTCCAGGATGAAGAGACATAGCATTCAAAGGCATAGCTGTCTTACCTAAAGCATCTGTGAGGTATTGTGCACAAAAACATTCTGGAAAAGAGGGACTGGAGAGGTACAAAGCACTTTGTTCACAGAAGAGGAGCATTTTATGTCATACCCTAAAATTTCAATACTGTAAACTAATGCATTTAGGTTGTATCCAGTTTGAAACCAAACGGCAGAGGCTTGCTAGCTTTGAATATGTCTGGTTTTAGGATAAGACATTCAAAGAAAAACTTAAGTATGCAGAAGACTTTTTTTTTTTTTATTAAATTGTATGTGTTCTTTACTTTGCATTATAGGGGTGTGTTATGAACACATCCTTACCTTTATAAACTGCCTTTGCTACAAAGAAAAAAGTTGGAGCTTTCTTTAAAGCAGTTCTATAGCACAATTTTAATTCTACAGCATTACATCTCCCTAGCTTTAGAAAGTCCAGTGGAGTGGATGAATGAGGTATCGCTACCTCACAAAATCATGAATATGGAGGGAACAGGGAAGAGTGAAGAAGCCAATCTGAGCACGGAGTGCTTCATGTAGCATCCAGTCTGACAACATATTAAAGCTTTTGACTGAAATTAAGCTATGCAGAAAAGGGAACTTAATGGAGTAGAAGAAAAAAAGAAATTAACATTGTCCTCTTCTGTTATTGCTTAACATTTACAACTCTCTCTAATCCTTCCTTGGGACATTGTTACATTAAAAGAGGCATGGAAATATGCTGCTGTTGCAGAAGCCTGTTTTTGCTGGTGTGGAAAGAAAATCAAATTAAAGAATCTCAAACAAATTTTCATTTTACCTGCAGCAGCTAACACAAGTAATAAATTCTGCATCTGTTCATTTTGGCTTAAAACTGAGAAAGTTAAGAGTGCATAATGGCAGTTCTGTGACTCTCACCAGGGATACCCTAGCAGTTTTCCAAGCAGAGAGAACTGATCCTGTCCTTAGTATTAGGAACAGGAACAATAGGAAATGCAGCAGATCACAGAGTTACAGTGAAGGACTGATCTAAACTGTTTTCACTTGCTGTGCAGAATCCTACCCATCACAAACATCTGAGGTGTTCTGCTCTCAACAGCAGTACTGAAGACTGTCCCAGGTAATAGACAGGTATCCTAGGATAATTTTCTTTCTGAATGCTCACAGCCATTCTGCTTGAGGGAGCATCCTGATACTTACACTAACAGATTCTTATAGCCATACTTGTGTCTCTAATCCAAAAGACTAATGAAACAAAAATTTGAGACTGATGACACTTGATGCTGAGTCTTTAAGTCAGGGAACTTCTGTAGTATGTGAAAAATAGCCATCACAAGCAGATTACCTGCAGCGGGTGATACCCAGGCTTTCCAACATCCATTAATTATTACCAGAGTTGTGGATTTGTTCTATTTAAACAGGGGAAACAGTAACCCTCTTAGTATGTGTGATCTTCCAGCTGCAAACAGAAGACTTTGCTTATTTGATACCATAGTTATAAGTGCTTCTCCACTTTCTGCATCCAAATCCATATACAATGGCCAGCTGTTTTGCATCAGGATTTATATCTGTAAAAATTCATTGCCGAGCTCAAGAATGAGAATGCTGTTTTACAAAAGAATTTAAGGTCTTGATACTTTTCTTCTCCCTTCTGCAAAAGAACTAAACCCTTAAAAAAAGTGGAGTTACCTAACCCTTAAACATAGACAGGAAGATTCCTGTTTACATCCCCAAGTGTGGTAATTCTAGGTACAGAAAAGATGTACATTTTGTCACCATTGTCTTCCCTCTGATCAAGCTACAGCTCCAAAGTTGAATGTGGTACCATCAAGGCAGCCACTGTACAGCTCTTAGCGAAGAAGACCCTTATTTTACATTGATAGAGAAAATTCCACAGTGTGCCAATGTACATAGAATTATAGTGGTTCCATTACTGATGCTACACAAGAGACTTGCTACAATTTAGGGAAATAAGTAAGCAAACAGGGTACTAAACTCAGCGCACATCTACTTGGATATGTGGTAACTTTCTGATGTGCTGTTTTCCATTCCTTTGATACAGCCATTTAGCTGCTCTGGAGACCAGGTTTCCATTGGCATGCCATGTGCTTTTCTAAAGCATTAGGGAAGCACAGAGTTTAAGGGAATTCAAAAGGGATCAGACCATCTTGTCCCTTGACCATTTCTTGCTCTTTTTTGCCTATCCCCACTCCTAAAAGCAAATATGAAATAATACGTAAGAGTCTGATTTTGAATAGAAGTTAAGTTCTGGATATAACTGAACAAAGAAGCAAGACAGGTGGCAAAGCAAGCCTATGAATATTTGTGAAAATAACAAGAACAGGAAAGTATAACTAAAACGTGTTACTAAGGAAAAAATTAATCTGAGCAGCAAGCAAAACCCAGAGAAAAATATTCAAATGAAGTGATGAAAAATCCACCTCTTTTGCATTTCTGTACACTGATACCCTCAATAAGTTTCTAAAAATTGGTACAAGGAAAAGTTCCATATCAGTAATAAAATGGGCATAATAGTCTAACAGTATTCTTTTCTATCACTGTTTTCAAACATTCTGTATGTAAAATTGAAGTTTCTGTAATTATGATGTGTTATAATTTTGAACTTCACTCTGGTTCATGTTAATTACGGGTTTTGCTATGTGAAAGCATAAGATGTGGAGATTTCAGCTGATGTCCTGAAGTATTTCAATGAAGTCTCACTGTGTTGGAGACTGTGTTCAGTTTCGGTCAGGTAAAGTGAGCAGTTTGGCACAGGTTTGAGAGGTGGTTTACTTTGATGAACTGTATTAGTGTTCACTTGATTTAATTCACAGGCGAGTAATGATTAGTAATGGTTCCTGGATCAGTGATGGAAGTTTCTGGAAAGTATTTTGTGGTCATTGTCATGGTTTAACCCCAGCCAGCAACTAAGCACCATGCAACCGCTCACTCACTCCCCCCTCTCCCCATAATGGGATGGGGGAGAAAATCGGGAAAAGAAGTAAAACTTGTGGGTTGAGATAAGAACAGTTTAATAGAACAGAAAAGAAGAAACTAATAATGATAATGATAACACTAACAAAATGACAACAGTAATAATAAAAGGATTGGAATGTACAAATGGTGCACAGTGCAATTGCTCACCACCCACCGATCGACACCCAGCTAATCCCAGAGCGGTGATCCCCCGCCCCCACTCCCCCCCAGTTTATATACTAGATGTGACGTCACATGGTATAGAATACCCCGTTGGCCAGTTTGGGTCAGGTGCCCTGGCTGTGTCCTGTGCCAACTTCTTGTGCCCCTCCAGCTTTCTCGCTGGCTGGGCATGAGAAGCTGAAAAATCCTTGACTTTAGACTAAACACTACTTAGCAACAACTGAAAACATCAATGTTATCAACATTCTTCACATACTGAACTCAAAACATCGCACCGTACCAGCTACTAGGAAGACAGTTAACTCTATCCCAGCTGAAACCAGGACAGTCATTCAATAGATATATTGTCACCTCAGCTAAGTCTATAAAATGTAAATATTTTTCCTAAAAGAAAGTTATAACCTTGCCTGTGATTCTGCTTTGATTTGGATGTCCTTCATATGTTTTAAAATAATGGCCATTTGTCCCTGACTCACATATATATTGTGCTATATGAAGTCACTACTACCATGATAGTCCAGGCTGACAGCACAAAGCATGATGCTACCCATAGTATGCTATTTGCTCAGTATTTTGTTTAGATGCTAGTGAAGGCTGGAAATCCTAAGACTATAATGAGCTCCTCCACTCTGTGTGTGTGTGTATAGAGCCAAGTTCTAATGTTGAAGATAGGAACACGAAAAGTGCCACTCTGAATGCTTTTTCTGACCGATATGAATTATGTTGCAATTTTATTAAACAAGGGAAGAATTCTGGTAAGTTTTGAGAAAAAACTTAGACAAGGTGTTGTCAGGTGTTAGATCTGTGAAGTAAAATTAAAAACAAAACTGGAAGAGAAGCACCATTCAGTAAAGTGTTTAGATTAGCTTCTGAAGAAGAATATGCCTAGATTAGTTTCTGAAGAAGAGTACTGCCTTAACATAAGCGACTGACATTTCACAGATAAGATGTAAAACACTAACTTGTCTGGTTTGCCAAGTGGATCTGCACCCTGCAGTCCCTATTCACTGAATTTTCATGGTTAACCTACAACTATCTGAATAAATTAGTCATTTTAAACATGATGGCTCTTATCTGACCTTTCTGCTGAACTGTCTTAGCCTGATTCCTGCTTTTCCCATTCAGCTGTAGCAGTTCTCGTTAAGGCCACTAATGAGATCTTCTTACCAGAATGAGGTCCCTTTTTCTGTACTCTTCCCTTCAGATATCCCTTCTCTGTCTTTCTTCTGGCTGGCTTTCCTTTGCTTTTTACTGCTGGGAGTGTTGTCCTGCTAATTCTGCTAGCAGAATTGACAGCAAAATCTTTCCTTGGTTTGTCCTCCTCTATTGATATTCTCCAGATCTCTGTCAATTCTTTCTCTTCCTTTTCTGTGATCATCCCCTGGGATTTCTGCATCTGCTCCGGAGTTTCAGTTGCTGCATACTCTAAAATGTACTGCTTCACAAGTAACAGAGCAGTGTCTCATCTGGAAAACTGATTAATTCTATTGTTTATCTTGAGTTATATATGGATGCTGGCTGCATCATGGCTAATTAAGGAAAAATTACCCATAATTTTTAACTCATAACATGTTTAGAAAAGTTTGTTTTGTTACTCTGCCTCTAGCTGCAGTTCAATTCTGCTTCCCACCTCCTTCCCTCCCTCCACCCTACATCCCCCACCCCTGTTCAGGATAAATTATGAGTTAATGACTTCTCATAAGCCCAACGCCTGCTAGATTTGCAACTGAAGCATTTTTTTAACAACTGCAACAACCATTATTTCAGAAACACCTCTAAATGTTTTTCTAATAGACTCTTAAATACAATGCAAACAATTATCTTTATTAAATGCTTATTTTATGGGAAATCAACACTACGTTTTAACTTTTAAGTTTTGAATATGTCCTTCAGTGGTGTTTACAATATTTAAAAATAGTCTGGCTAAATTCCTATGTTCATTATTGTCCACCAGGAACGCTTTCCAGTGAAGAATGAGATATTCTATTGGAAAGATGTAATAGTTTTAATTGTAGGAAGATATGATGGGTATTTTCAGAACATGGTCTGAATGAAATGAAAAGCACAGTAACTTATCCAATATACATCTAAAGTAATATGGCACTGATAGTTTACACCATATAATAAGTCACTTGTTAACATTTTAAAAACAGCTGGTGACTCGCAGGCAACCCTGTCCTTCAAAGCATTGGGAAGGAATTAATTAGTCAAAAGCTGTCTTTGTAATTGCTCAGCTGCTTTAAACTTTCCAGAATGATACTGACCCTACTTAATTTCTCCAACTATTATTTTTCAGATAACTTCACATCTTCACTCCATTAGAGCTGAGTATAAAAATAAACTGATATAAAGCAGCATTCAAGCATATGAATGAAGCACCTTGATGCTTTGGCAACCTTTTCAGAAAGGTTAGATCTGAGCCGTGTAAATGATGGAAGCCCTTTTTAAGCCTCATTTGTAGTCTTCTCCTGAGAAGCAGTAATCCCAAATGTGTAATTTCCATTTTTTTTATTTAACTCTGTTCTTATAATCAATGTATAAACACTAACTCTCTTCCTCAGCACAGGAACCACTCAACAACTTTTGCTTTAAAATTGTTCACCATAAAAATAAGCAAGAGACTACATCCAGAATTTGTTTGACAGATTATATACATTCAGCAATTAATGCTAGTGATGAGAATGGCAGTATTTGTCAAATAAGAACTCATGGAGTCTCAGACAGAAATTACTTGCTGGAGTTTTTTCAATTAATTCATAGGTGGGTCCAAAGCGGCATTAGTGTGTCAATATGTGAAAAGTGGATCCCCACTGTAAATGAGCAAAGAAATCAGAGTTGACAAGCTTTATGTGTGTGGTGCCTCATTGTAAAATCAAAAGGTGTATGATAATCCCTGTGTTTTGAAGGCTCGCACTTCCTGCTCCATATTATCTGAAAAAAAAAGAATGATCCTGCAGCTAACATATAATTGCTGAGGTTTTTTTCTTTCTTTTTTTTTTTAATAGGAGATCTGACTTTAATTTTTCAGATTTTTTTTTAATTTGAAGTTTAAAGAGATTCTTAATTATCACTTTCCTGTAGTAAAGTAAAATCCTTTTTTCTAGATGGTACAGTTATTACTCTCTTTTTGAGACTTTCTTCTCCATGTTTTTTAGCTAAGTAATGGAAACACCAGGGCTAAACTGTCAGTACTTTTTCTGGGCTTTGAGAGAGATTGCTAATCTTTATTGAGTTATGTTAACCATTGGAAGAATTGTGGATGAAATAGAGTGCTGCATTTTATCAAAATATTTCAGCTAAATAGAGGAAGGAGATAAGTGACAAACTGAGGTTAAAACTTTGGTGACAAGCATCTGGATTTTGATGGGGTCATTGCATATATAGCTACAATTTTTTTGCATTACTGAAGAGGTTTTTGGTCATCCACCCCTCTCTTCTTTTCTGATGCCAGTATGAATAACAGAAACTGTTGCTTTCTTGCAATGGCAAAAATTTCCTGAGAACAGCTAATCTCATAAAACTGACCATTTACTGGGATAGGAGTATTTTAATATTTGCTGATCTCTTGAAATGTTCTTAATCCTCTTTTAGAACCTGTCACCGAAGTATTCATCGGTATTTTAACATCATTAACTCCACACCTGAAACTCAGCGGTTACCTGGCTTGCATTTCAAGCCTAAGCATAGCCTAAACAGTCTGAAAAAAGCTGATGCTCTATAGGGTGCAAATTATTCCCATTAATACAATGGAAGTGGAAATTCCTGAGTTGTGAAAACTGACATCTACAAGTTAACAAATACCACCCGCAGTTTTAAGGAAAAGCAGATGGTGTAATTATGTTAAAGAGACCAGAGGAACACGAAAGAGAAATCAAGGACAGTGAGAATAGTGGCAATCTTGCAGCCCTCTGAGTGGTCTGTATGCCCAGGGCAGGTCAAGCACCACTCATGTCCCTTCTGTTGCAGCCTGGGACCACTGCTGTGGGATAGAACATGTGGTCGTGACAGAGGACTGTGATTTGCCATTTATAAACTGTTTGCAGAAATCAACATTCCTCTTAAACTTTAGCAGATCTCACTTTTATTTTCACATGAGACCTTTCAATGACTGTTTTGGACTTGGCAGGATTGCTTGGATCAGAAATTTAGAAGTCTGTGGGATGCATGGACTGGTTCATGTACCAGTTTGTTATGTGATAGTAACAGCTACTTTAGAAGAGGTTAATAAGAATCACTTCTTATAAAACTTGGAAGTTTAATTTATATTGATTTTTTTAAATGTAGCTCCCTACTACATTTACTATGCATTCTATTGCGCTATTTAGGAGAAAAAATTAATAAAGATAACCTCTGTGATTTCCAAAGATGTGATTGAGATTCATTGGGCTTTCCTTCTAATAATATGTATATATTTGTTGCTCATTATTGTTATAGACGCTCGTGACAAATTGGAGGAGCCAATTTGTATTAAATAAAAGATCGAATTTATTAGCAAGCGATAAAAGAGCAAAACAGCGCTGGGCAGCCGGGGAGACAGTGCTCCGCCACAAGCTCGCACCCAAACAGGGGAAGAGCCTCTTTATTTATACAGTCTTTTTAGTCCCTGATACGTGAAGGCTGGCTGGTATCTTTGGTATCTTGTGCCATCAGGTGTTAAGTGGTCGTAATTTGCCTTCTGGTGGTTGTTGGGATGAAGGCGGAAGTCTTCCTCAGCTGTTCTTTAGGTGACTCAAGTCCCATTCATGCTCTGTAAACGTTTCTCTACATATGCTAATCATCGGTACTCATGGTCTTAGATAAGTGAAGAATATCCCTACCTCCACATGCGATTTCATGAACAAAGTTAACCCGTTCATTACAATCCCCCCTTTTCTATTTTATCCTGATTTTGTTCATTAAATCGATCTAATACTTCTTTTGCCCGCCCGAGGATAGGATTAATTCCTTCATCCTCTATTTGTTCATATTGTTTTCGTAACAGCATTAAGTGTGCAGCTTCTAAGCGCCCTTTAACAATAGCGATCAACTTATTAAAAATGCATGGCCCAAAAGTCAAAAATAAGATCAACAAGATAAGGGGTCCTGTAATAGTTGACAATAGGGTGGTTAACCAGGGTGAATAATTAAACATAGACTCATACTAGCTCTGTTGTGCTTCCCTGTCTTTCTTTCGTTTTTCTAACCCCTCCCGTAGCTTGGCCATTGTATCTCTAACTACTCCAGTATGGTCAACATATACACAACACTCTTCCCGTAGGGCTGCACATAACCCCCCCTGCTGCATGAACATTAGGTCTAAGCCCCATCTGTTTTGTAATACTACTTCTGATAAAGACCTAACAGACTGTTCTAGGGCTGTCATGGCTTTTTCTATCCTAGCCAAATCCTCGTCGACTGCTATTCTTAAGGATTGAAATTCTTGATTTTGTTGTATGAGGGAGGTTATTCCTGTACCAGCTCCAGCAGCTCCGACTGCTATGAGGGTTGCTACCGTGAGGGCTGTCAAGGGCTCACGTTTTTTGTATGTGATGGGCCTGAGTAGTTTGATAGTTATAAATAAAATCTTCGGGATGGTAAATAAGCTTAGGTATTACAGTTACTTGTAAGATAGTAGTAGTCTGTACAATATTGTTATTATCATCTTCCTCTGTTACGACTGAATTTGGTCTTACACCAGAGGGTTTATTTGGCACCAGCTCTTTCCTTATCGTAATTATTCCCCCTTAATCTGCGCCTGGTTTTCAAAGTCTGACTCCCCATGTTCTCTCGGTTAACCAAGCAGGATCTTTCGGGTTGGTTGCATTAATATAAACATATGGGCAATTTCCACTCCATAGTCCTGTTTGGCTTCCATCCCAACCATGTGAAGCAGGTGTACATCCATGAGGCTCCCACCTTACAGATAGGAATTTATCTGGACCTCCCCTAGGAATCCAATCAGAAGCTATAGTTTTGCAACCCCAATAAGCATAATAGTAAGAGTCGGGATGGTTGCAATACCCCTTTCCAGGGTTAGAACTGGGACAAAACTAAAAGCCTAAGTTATGTAGACATGGGTTCCTGGGTATGATTTGACATAAGGATTGATTAAAGCTTGGGGCCCCGGCAGCAATTACTTGCTGTAGTATCTTTTGATCCTCCCACCTATAAAGCGTCTATTTGTAAGGTTGGTGGGGGTTCCCTTTGTCTTGGGTTGTCTCCATTAGCATTAGTAACAGTCCTATCATTCAAGTGCTTAATCTCAAGTTTGAGAAAAGTGGTGTCCCTTTACCCTTGCGACAGGTATTCCAAGGGTGCTGATAATCATTTTGATTTTTGTCTTCATCCCTGGTGAGAGATGGGAGACTTTGGGGAAGCTCTGAGGATGTTTTATTTGGGAGTAATAAGTCAAGAGGCTCCGTGAGCCTTCTCTGGAGGTAGTTCATCAACCTTAATCCCCACAGCAGTACGTCTCTGCCCTCTTCTCTGCCTACTCTGTTGCTTAGAGCAGCGAGGTATACTATCTTCTCAGCAGCAGTCGTATTCTTCAGGGGAACCTCCTTTATATTTACTTTGTTTTGACTTATATGCGTCCCAGTTTGTATCCTTCACTTCCCAAGCTCCCCACCCCACTCTGACCACTGTTCGTCTGCGGGATACTTGCACTATTTCAGTCTTCGTTGGGCATAACTCATTTACATAAAGACAACACCTCTCAGGGTTTATGCCTTTAGCAAAAATATCCCACCATTCTTTGGAGCCTTTTATAATTTTTCCAGTTGATATTCCCATACATAATGCTTGCTCAATTAATTCCTGTTCGTAATTATAACATTCGTGGCAAATGTCACTAGGGGAATACCCATAGGAGCAATGTGTCCACCACTTTTCTCTACAAAGTTTACACCTGTAACATATAAAGATAACATATACAGTGAGGATTTTTACAAAAGACAGTCTCACTCCTCCACTTTTCTTCGGAGCTTGATTTTCAAGCTGTCAGGGTCTTTGGTCACTTCTCAATGAGAACTCCGAATTGGTCCTTTGATCCTGCTTGCATGAGTCTATCCTCGTTCTGTAGTTTGGACAGCAGTTTCTGTGGTAAGTAAAACAAGAAAGGGCCCCTCCCACCTAGGAGTGAGAGAGGATTTTTTCCAGGCTCTTATTAATACCATATCACCTGGCTTTACTGAATTTCAGGGGTTGTTTTTCTTTGGTGTCCCTTAACATGTACCACAGTTATTCGCTTGGGCCCTCTTATTGCTTGTCTTGACTTCCTTTTCCCTGTTATTACTCGAGATGACCCATCAGCGAATAACTTTTCTCCCTCTCTCAATTTTACCTCTTCCAGATCTAGCCTAATTTTTGTTTGTTCTTCAATGGTCTGAAGGCAATTATGTGTTAATTCTTCTTCAGGACCCCCATACAAAAATTGTGCCGGATTTTTTAAGTTCGTTGTTCCGATCTCCAATTTAGGGGAATGGATTAGGATCCCCTTATATTTTAAAAGCCTAGCATCGGTGATCCATTTTTCAGCCTTTTGTTGGAGAACTCCTCGAATATTATGGGAGAACACCCTTAATTCACTTCTAAACGTTATCTTATTTGCTTCTTCCACTATCAGGGTTACAGCAACAACTGCTTGTAAACAGGTGGGCCACCCTCTACTGACGGGGTCTAATAATTTGGAAATATACCCTACAGGTTTCTTTTTTCCCTGTCCACTCCTGGGTTAAAACTCCGTATGCTGTCCCCTCCTCAGTGGCCACAAATAAATAAAAGGGTCTCCTCACATCAGGCAGACTCAAGACAGGGGCGTTAACTAGATCAGCCTTGAGACTCTCTAATCTCTCTTCATCCTCCGGGGTCCATTTAAGCAACCCATCCATAGTTAACTTTTGATACAAAAATCGTGCTTTCGCACTAAAGTTTTCAATCTACTGTCTACAATACCCAAATAGCCCCAACAATTGTCTAATCTGTTGTTTACTCCTCGGGGCTTTCAGTGATAAAATTCCATTTACTCGTTCGGGGTCTAACTTCTTAGTCCCCTTGCTTATCCAGTGTCCTAAATATTTCACCTCCTTTTCCACAAACTGTAGTTTTGGCCGTGATACCTTGAGGCCTTGAAGGCCCAAGAAATTTAACAACCGTATGCTTTCTTTTCTGACTGTTTCTTGATTTTCTCCTGCTAACAATAAGTCATCCACATACTGTATTAGTACGACCCCATCCTGCAGTTGGTATTCCCGTAGAACCCGTTCTAGGGCTTGTCCAAATAAGTTTGGGGATTCTGTAAACTCCTGGGGGAGTACAGTCCACCTTAACTGCTGTCTCCTATGAGTGTCTGGGTCTTCCCACTCGAAGGCAAAATAATCTCTACATTCCTCCTTTAGAGGGCATGACCAGAATGCATCCTTAAGATCTATTACGCTATACCATTGGTTCTTGGGTCCCAATTGACTCAGCAGGGTGTGTGGGTTTGCCACTACCGGGAACCGGTTGACAGTCCGTTTATTGATTTCCCTTAGGTCATGCACCAACCGATAGCTACTATCGGATTTTTTTTTTTACTGGTAAAATCGGGGTATTAAAAGGGGACATGCAGGGTTCGAGTACCCCCTTTCCCAATAGTCTTTTAATCTCAGGTTTTAGTCCCCTTCTCCCTTCATTAGATAAGGGATATTGTTTAACTCTCACTGGAATCTCTGGGTTCTTAATAACCACCTCAAATGGTTCAATCAAGCCATTCCATTGGGGTCTCATCTTTTTCCTGTGAGCCGGATCCTGATTATTCCAGTTTGGCCGATTTAAGGGCCATTTTTGATCCGTCGCTGGGCCAGCCTGATGTTGCTGGTCCCACAGTCTCATCCCAGCCCCCCTAATCTTGTCCCTTTCTTCTACGGTAAATAATATGCCCAGGATAGACTGTAATTCATCCCACGTGTACAAATTCAGTCCCAAGAATTGATCCAACCTTTTGGCTACCCCCAGGGGATCATCTAACAGATTCCCCATTTCCTTCTTAAATTTTCTTACATCCCCTGTATAAAGGGGGACTGCCACATACCCCGTTCCCGGTCCCCCCTGTTCATCCTCACCAGGCACCAACATTTCCCGAAGAAGGAACAATCTTTCCTTTCTTCGTATTATTTTATTACGTGCAGACCTTCTGGGAGGGGGTGCCGGGGCTGAGGAATTAGGTTCCGAATCTGACCCTTCCTGGGCCTGGGCTATTTCCTGGCCTTGGAGTGGGTCCTGAGGAGGAGGGGCCTGAGGGGCATAGGGAGGGGGCCAAAGGGGGTCCTCATCATCTTTTCGAGGTTTATCTGGTCTGTTTTCTCTTAAGGCAAAGAGGAATGACATTTCCCAGGATTGGGAAATCCATAAGGCAGCATATTCACTTTCCTCTGGGCTGGCTGGTGGTCTCTTATTGTTTACCCATATATTTAATTGTTGACACACCCAATCCTCAGAGGACCCGAACACAGGCGAGAGTATATGAGGATTGCTGAGAGGTTTTCCACCCCAAATCTCAATACAATAACTAATCATCTTTTTCCTTAGACCTATCCTTTCTCCTTGGTGAACTGTCTCAATATCTTAACATCAGGCTTAGGGGACTGTCCGGGGGTATGTCTGGTAACTTATTTCCCTTCCCCATCCCCATGGGTCCAGAGGGCTTGCTTTTCCTCTGTCCCATCTTCCGAGGTGCCCTTATCCACACACACACTCACTTCCCCTCGGTCGTGACTCGCTCCCTCGCGGGCTACGAGAACTGCACTACTGGAGGGTCCGCACTCGCGTGATCTCAGAGAGACCTCTCACACAATCGCACCTCGGGATAACCACCCCAACCAAACGGCTCACGCTTTATATACTCACCCGCTCCCGGGGTCTTCGTTTGGTCTTCGTGCACAAAATTTAAGGGGTCCTGCAGGTTCTTTTGCTCAGTTATCATAATTTAGAGGGGTTCGTGGGTCCAGGGTATGGCGGCGGCACCTCTTCAAGACGGGGCTGTCCGGGGATAGGGCGCCTCCCCGCTTGCAAGGGTCCGCACCAAAGAACCTGGATCCGAGTCACGGCACCAAGTTTGTTATAGACGCTCGTGACAAATTGGAGGAGCCAATTTGTATTAAATAAAAGATCGAATTTATTAGCAAGCGATAAAAGAGCAAAACAGCGCTGGGCGGCCGGGGAGACAGTGCTCCGCCACAAGCTCGCACCCAAACAGGGGAAGAGCCTCTTTATTTATACAGTCTTTTTAGTCCCTGATACGTGAAGGCTGGCTGGTATCTTCGGTATCTTGTGCCATCAGGTGTTAAGTGGTCGTAATTTGCCTTCTGGTGGTTGTTGGGATGAAGGCCGAAGTCTTCCTCAGCTGTTCTTTAGGTGACTCAAGTCCCATTCATGCTCTGTAAACGTTTCTCTACATATGCTAATCATCGGTACTCATGGTCTTAGATAAGTGAAGAATATCCCTACCTCCACATGCGATTTCATGAACAAAGTTAACCCGTTCATTACAATTATCAGTATGCCTTGTGCCTCATAACTTCAGCCAGTATTCACAGAATTTCTGTTCTGTGCACAGTTAAAATGTTATCCATTCTGTTTTGGAGACATCTCTGTGGTATGGTGGAAGAACCAAGTAAAAAGTAGGAATGACTTCAGGGTCATGATACTTGGAGTTTGAATGCCCAAGACACGGAGGGGAGAGTGAATAGCATTCCCCAGGGAGTGGGAAATGGCAGATTCAAATGAAAGTTCAGCAGTGAGACAATTCCTACAGTACAAGAGGACCGGGATTTCCATGACAACTGGATTTCCATGACAACTCCTGGCTGTGGCCAGGGAGGGTGACTCAGAGACAGAGATGATCCCACAGGACTGGCGATGGCTATTTTCACTCTCCTGAAGCCAAACTCTGGCATCGATGGAGAAGAGAAGGAGAAGATTATGTGGAAACTGAATCCAAAGGGGGAGAAGCCATTAACAGACTGAATTCCTTCAGGCTGGGAAAATTCATCACAGAGTCAAAAGGTTCAGACTTTTACACTGAGCAGCTGGAGAGAGCTTCTGCTTTCCACAATATGCTGCCCTCAAACTTAGCAGACTTCTAACTGGAAAGCCAAGCAATGATTATTGCTGGCTGTGCTAAGGTGTAATTAGATGAGGATGTAGCTATTGTTAAGGGGTATATGAGCAGGTGACTAGATAAGATGGAGTGAGGGGGTGCAGTGGGGTCAATAAGGTGATCTATTTCACTGCTACACTGATATTCAGTGACCCTTGAAGTCAGAGGTGGTTCAGCTATGAAGGAAGAAGACTATTCGAGGCTGCTCCTGTATTTTCTGTGTGGATAGCTACATGCCTGTTCCAGCAGTGAAGGTTCAGCGGGTCTTCTTGTGATGTCCAGACCGATTCCCTGTAAAATTAACAGTTTTTCTGATTAAGCCCTGAGATTTTGCATCTGGCCTTTGAAATTGAATGTCATTAGTGAACTGGACGCAGAGAATAATTAAGAGACTATGCATGCAATCACCTAGGCTGTAGGCTCTCTAGAGATGGAAGAGCTGTGCATGCTTGTGTGATGCATATGTGCACAAGTGTTCATGTGTTTGCACACACAGCAGTCAGCACAGCAGTATTCTGGCTCAAGTACTGTGCACACAAATATTTAAAGGGTGATGATGGCAAAAGAAGTTAAGACAACTGCACATGAAGTGGCAGGTTGGATTGATAATTTGTATTTTTGCATGCCTTCTTAACTGATTTGCATTTCCTTTTCATCCTAGACTTTTCAGTTAGGTGTACATCTTTATGCACATCTTTGACTATGCAATTTCAAGCCCATATTTTGAAAAAACAAGCCCAATAAAGGAACTAAACATGAAGTATTAGTATTTGCTGTCTGTCTGTAAATGACACAAAATTGTCGTGTAGACAAATTAATCTTTCAGAAGCAGTCAGAACAATTTGAATGGGCTTTGTTATCAGTCATGTCAGCATGACAAGAGAGAAAATGTGTCCTTTGTAAGTTTTAACCTTCGCGTACAAGACAGAACCTACTCTATTGAAACATCCACACTTCAATTATTGTAAGGAGTCTTTGCACTAATTATAAATTTTCCTGCTGTTGTAAAGCTGCATTTTTAAGAGGGTAGACATACTTATGCCAGATGTCAATACAGATTTATGTAATAAATTCTGTTATGAGTAAATTGAGTAGGTCTCAGGAAACTTTTGGGTCTGTAATGAATTTTAAAAGAGTATAGTGGTAATACTGTATAATTGGTAAGCTCCTGAACAGATAAATGTGTCTATAGATTGGATTGCCTTCTCACAAGGTGATGCCCATTTGATTTCTTATGTTAAAATCACTCCTCCAAATATGAGGATTGCACCTGGTAGGATCAGAAAGCCAGAGTGGTGGATAACTAATTTATCGGGCACATACTTGTGATTCCAGTGGAAACTGCAAATTGTGCATCAGGCAAAGGTGGCTGCTTTCTTGAGGTTTAGAGGGTAGTCATGAAAAGAGTGCTGGGAAAGAGCTATTGGGTTTGAAAAGAAAAGAAAGAGAGAGTTGCTGGAGGCAAAACTTAAGCTATTAAACAAGTAAAGTTCAAGACATCACACATAATGTGCAGTGAAATGTTTCCTGGTCCTGTAGGAGTTCTCCACCCGGACTACTGTGCAGAAATATAGCACTGCAGAAAATGATGATGGGAGGAGGTCTTAGTGGACTATCAGCAATTCAGAGCATCTGCTCAACATTTATGAAAAATTGTCTGGTGAAGTAATGCTATGATGGTTCTGCATTTCCAGCTCATTTAAAAATGACAAATATTATAGTGGGTATTTTCTTAATATTGGTTTCCCACATAAGAAATTGCATAGGATGGTTATAGCTTGCCAGTGAAAGGCAGGTGGTTGAAATGGTCAAGGCGACAATTTCTCTCTCAAAATGTTGTGATGTCAGGGCATTCTTTACTAGTTCTATAAAGTATATGAGGTGTTCAGAAAATTAATTTCCCTCTCTGTTTTACTTCAAGAGCAGAAGTAAACGATAAGTTCTACTGGTATACATAGCACAGTTGCAAAGAATATAGTTTTTGTTGAGGACAGAAAATAAAAAGCCCTATCAAGAATAATTTATGTGGAAAATGTTACTCTCTCTTTACAAAGTAAATGTCAAAAGAACAGGATTTCTCACTTGTATTAGTTGCTAAAAAAATCCTCTTGCTAATTTCAGAAAATACTTCAAGATCCATGCTGCTGTTTGTGTTGGACAGTAACTCTTTGTATCAGATTTTTAGTGCAAATGCTAATGACTGGATACTCATTTTCTAGAAATATTTATCATCTAGTCAGAATATTTCTGAAAGTGAAAACAATTGCATGAACATGTTCCATGGGAGGAGATGAAAAGATACTCTTACAATGAAGAAGTCTTTAGGAGGGTTTCTTTTCGTGGATTTCTTTTTTTTTTTACCCAATGCCTGAGTGGAAAAAGAGATTAAACCCACTGTTTTCAAGTACATGCATTTTTAGATGCACTTAACTAATTTTGCTTACAAACTTTCTAGCACATGTGTCTGAGTCCAGGCTACAAGCTTATCAGGAGACTGGAAGACTTCTGGAATAGATGGGGCCTACATGAAAGTGATGCAAAATGAAGGATCAAGGGATATCAGAGGTGCAACAGAAGTGACCAAAGATAGTATTGTAGCAGAAGTTGTAGACAAATGCTTTGCATTTGTATTTATTTGCAGAGGAGCTTTGGGAGGTTCTTGCTGCACAGTATCTCTCATACAGACATGTCTATGCAATTTGACTCACAAACAGACGTCAGCATTTTTTACCTCAAAATTTGGCATATACACTTGTCCAGGCATTGCATAGGAACTTCTTTTGTGTGAAAATTTTAAATATTGTATTTAATTTTGACAAATTACATTCTACAGAATTATTTTGTTTTGTTCTATTTTTGTGTGTGTGTCAGAAAATCCAGAAGTTTTCCAGGCTTTATTTGAATGAAGAATTACCTTGCTGAAGACTTACTCACATGGCATGTTAAACTCAAGTCAGAAGACTCCACTCACATCCCAGGTCCTCTTCTGTTTAAATTGTTACAGACTTAAATCTGACCTTGGAACTTCCTGACTTGTCCAGATGTTTCTCTAGGGCTACTTTGCATATATATGTGATGTAAATAGAATGGCTTAAACTCAGACTAGTCTATTGAAAGCAACTTCATTGCCAGGTTATCACAGTCATTTTTTTGAAGCTTTTCTGAGTCTGTTGCTGCCACCCACATTTAACCTTGCACAACAGGATTTTTCAGCCATACCAGTACTCAGCTCCCACTTCTCAAGTTGTCAAATAACTATTCAGGCAGTCAAAACCCTGAAACTGTTAGTAGAGTTTTTGCTTTCAAACCTTTGGCAGGTAGCTGAAAATTAGTATACCCAGAATTATGCAAAAAATGAGAATTTTTTCTTTATTGGTAGAGGTAGGCAAATCCCAGTAAATCAGGTGCTATAAGTAGTAATTAAAAAAAACGTGTAAAAGGGAGCATAATTTCTCCTTTTTCTCCTTCTGTTCTCTTCTAGTGGCTTTGATAGAGCTTAGTGGCTGCCAGGCTGGCCCTCCCACCCTGCTAGCGGCATAGCTGTAAACCTTTTAAACTCCTTTCAGTCTGTGTGCGGACGCTACAGCAGAACTCCAACCACATACTTTGGGGACCTGCAAGTAGCTTTACAAACATTCATAGTGGGTTTGCTAGATATTTTTCTGCTTGTATGCAAAGAACCAAAGATTGTAAGACTATTTCCAGTTTATGTAACACTCTTTTTAGGATCCTGGTCTAATTCTCATGTACAACATATAAAGAATGAGTTGATTTATACATCACTATGTTTAATCCTTCTGTGGCATTACACTTCTTTATCATATGATTTATACAACATTGTTTAAGCATTCTTTCTAATTTGATGGTCAAATAAAAAAAAAAAACCCTCTTTTCTAAGCCAGCTCCTCTTAATACAGAAATTGTCATAACTGATTTGCTCTTCTGTTGTTTAGGCAGTTCATTACAGAAGTCTCCTATGGCATGCAAATGCCTGCAATGAGAACAGCACAAATCCCAGGTAATGTAGTTAATACTATCTAATGCAAGAACATGGAGAATAGGTGTTAATGTCTCACAGCAGTTCTAATATTACACCTATTTTCTACTTTCCTCAGCCCCATGCTTAATGCTTAGAGTAGACTGGCAATGACTCTGCTGTAATTATATTTATAGTTTCAACCCGTAAGTTCTTTAGATCTCTGAGACACTATCATTCAGCATGTATGTGTCCATAAAGAATTATTAAGAACTGATTCCACTACATGTAGCATGTAGGATCCTGAATTGTTACCGGCATTGTGCACACATGGAATAAACTTCCATGTTCTGGGATCCAGCACTTCAAGTCTGGCATCTAGAGAAGTATCTGCTGCCAACAAAGGCTTTTCTCTCTCTGTTTCCATGTCCTAGTCCTTCTCCAGGGTCCAGCTGTTTCCCTTGTGCCACAGTTAGCATTGCTGTGGCTTTGTGGTAAGCTAGATCAGTGACTTGACTTGGCAGAAATTCTTGGGAGAAGAGGAAAAGAGAAGTAATTGATCAGCCTTGACACCGAGCCTCATGAACCCTAGAGCTGGCATGAGAGAGGAGACAGGGATGTGTGGGCCAAAGCAGTGGGCAAGGTAAAAAATGGTAATCAAATGAAGCTCGCAGAAAACCGTACCCTGAAATGCTCTCTTCTCCCTTATGCAGACTGGATGCCCTGAGCTGCTGTGCAGGATAATTTCAGGGCTTGTAATTGCACTCAGTTGTTAGGGTTGTTTTGCCATAAAACTGGCACCGAGTCAAAGTAAGATGCAAGAAGCATCACCAAAGAAGCAATTAAGCCAAAGTGTAGAGACTGCCTCCCAAACTGGAGGAGACTTCTGATGCTGTATTTTTGCTGGGCATTACTATAGCAACTGATAAGAAAACTGGTCACAGCAAAATTTTCTTTCTTCTTCCAAATGCTGGAGGTAGATGATTAGTGGTTTTTTTTCTCCTCTCTTCAGGGCAGTATTATATCAGAACTAATGCTGCAGATTTTTGTTAAGTGAAGCTGTTAACTCTGTGCTCCTGTTCTGATTGTTAATATTAGTTCACGTGGCGCCTGCAGGAAATATTACATGGAGAAGAATGGTTTTCAGGTCCTTTATGAGAGAGTCAAAGTAAAGAATAGTGTATTTTAGCAAAATGAAACACTTAGAAAGCATAATACGTAGGCATTTTGTAATAATGACGGTAGATCACTGCATGTTCTTAAATATGCATATTATGTATATGTAACATTGCTATTTTGCCAAGGAGACCCTACTCATTCTTATGCAGAAATAAAAAGAGGTTTGTGACAAGTTTATATGTAGGATGTAGCAAAAGATTCTGATCTGGTAGATAAAGAGATGTGGCTTTTGCATTTCTGCTGTTATACTAATTTTTGCAAGAGTGTATTTAATACAGGTATGATTTGGTCTTTATGGGTTTATTGATTTTGGTGTTGGTAGTTCAGTATGATTTTGAAAGTGGTGGCTAATTTTGGAAGGTGTTCTTGATAAATGTCAGACAAGTAGTTGTTTATCTGTGTAACTTTTTTACTTTTTGTATGTGTGGTTTCTCCTAAGTACCTGATTTTACCTCACATTTGAAGGACATTCATTAACTTCAAGTTACAGGTTTTTTTATCGCCCTCTACTGCCAGCTATTTCCTGCATCCTCAGTTTTAATGGCTAAGCAACAGGAACAGATCTCTGACCGATCTCTCTTCTCCTCTGTGACCAGGGAGGCTGGCTTTGAGGGAGGTGGTTTGAAACAGGAGTAGGAGTATTGCCCCATAGATTTCCCCTACCTTGTTCTTTCTGAACATGATTATCACTGGCATCTCTTACCGGCATTGACATACTCCTGGGGGTATGGATTTTGATAGGCTTTTGCTTCTGATTCTTTCCTGAAGGACCTGGATGCTGGGTGTAATGTGTTCGAGAATGCAGAACCCTGGCCATAATTAGGACCCCTTCTTGGATGTGGCTATCTAGGAAATACACATGCTATGTTTCCTGTTACTTTGTGAGCTGTTGTGAATCTTGTATGAGACTGGGTACTTTAGGAATTAACGGGTGTTTTGCATCAGGGAGGGATATATCAGTTTGAGCCATATTGTAGCAAAAAGAACAATGCGCAGGGCAGAAATATCACTTTAAAAATATGTAAATCTATTTCAGAAGAGTTTAGTTAAGGACCCCAATATTTGATAACTAGAAAAAAATGCATTCTACTATCTTCACTGAAATTACTTTATCTCTTGCCTGGGAAAAAAGGCTTATAGGATAAAACAAGAACAGAAAACAAATCACATTTTTTTTGAGGGGGCAAAAAAAGTGTAGGGGGTAGATTCAGGACTGTGTATAGAAATAACCTTTTCTCATTTGTGTGTTGGTAGTATTTGATGCCAAAATTAAGGAGCATACAAAAAATGTTTGTCCTTACTTCTTTGTTTTTATTGGACCTTGGATGGAAGTTAAAATTCTCCTTCAGAATGTGCTGTGTTTTCCTGCATTGCAATGTGATTTCTTTGCACACACTCTGTTCTGCTATTTATGCAAAAGCTCTTTCAATTTTAATCAAGTTTCACCAAAATGTTTAACAACTTGAACTTCAGTAAAGGCCAAAACTATTGCTTTTTTTAAGCTGTTTCTGTTTTTTCTCAGGAACTTTCCTGCTACTGTGCTGAAGTAGTTTGATCTCATACATTGATAAGGTTGGTATGGTATGTAAGATGTGCATTACATACAGATGGAATTAAAACTGGAAAAACAGTTGGCACTTCATGGCTTGTTTCTATCATAGGATCACTATTAGTAAGTAGTAAATACTTTGCAACTGTTATCACACGGAAGTAACCACAGCAACTTTATGTGAGTAATCAGGCAGTAGAAGGCAACTTCTGACTGTTGCTGATAGTGATGAGTGTACCAGAAAGAACACAGTAGAAGTAGTTTTTAGGCAGTGCTTTTTTTTTTTTCCCCAGGAGTGCCGGTGTGTTATTTATTTTTACATTTTTTTTTACATTGTAACAAATATGATGTGGAATTTGCAGGGAAAATTAAAAGGGAATGGCAAAGTACTAAATTTACAGGTAATTTTATTTAGCTGAATTTAATCTAGCTTGCAGCTAGTACAAGTATTACAATCAGTAGATGGTCTTGTATAATTTCAGTCTCTCCTTGGGGAATTTGGCTTGTTTGGAGCAGAAGCAGTGCTTAAAATTTTTAAAAATATATTTTAGGTCTAGCTAGCATATATTTTAGGTCAGTGCTAGCATTTTTCAGGGGAACTTATTTGATAAATATTTTATTTAAATAGTGAAACTTATAACCATGTCTGGCATATAACAAATGCACAGATTAGTGCATGTTAATTGTGTAAATGGCTCTTTTCTTTTAAAATTTGACAAAATTATTTTCTGTACTTTTGCAGCTTGGTTTATATAAGATGACATTTAACAAAACTCAAATAAACAGTAAACTGCTATTACAGGATGAACACCTGCATGTACACATTGCATATGACCATAGATAGCTGTTCATTTCTACAACTGCTAAGCTCTTTCCAGCAACTTCAATTTAAATCTGAAGTGCCTCCAACAAATGTACGTAAAGGCACTTCAGATTAAATCCTAAACTCACAGCAGTCAATAAAAGTTTTGCAATTGATTTTTAATGGGGCAAGGATTCACTCTAAGAATGTACTGCAGCTAAATTAAACCTGAATTTGATCTAGAAGAATTATGTAACCATGTCAAGTGGTGTGGAAATCCCTAGGGAAAGGAATCATGACAGTAACATTAAAAGAAGGTTGAACTCACAAAAATTTGAATTCTTTCTACCATCCTTCTCTTCTTTCAGGATTATGAGACATCAGGAGAGAATATGGAAAAGATCTCATTTTAAAACAAATTGAGAATGATTTATGCTTTTTAAATATCCTGCTAAACTTGTGATCTCATCTCCTAATCAGACATATTTTTGGCAATCTAAAAGATGCAGGGAAGTTTGTGAGATGAGCTGGCGGTTATTAGGAGTAGGTCCCTGAATCTACAGCTGTGCTGAGTGATAACAATTAATTCCATTACATGATTTGTAATACCACTGCATTCTACATAAAAGCTAACAGTCAAAGTCTAGCTATGATTCAGACCCAAACATCTCTTTGACATGTGTCCTTTTTTCCTTGGGTATTAGCATGTCTACATGATTATTCAAAAATGTAGGAGTTTACTAATTTTGCTACTTAATCCACTAAAAAGAAACATAAACTTACTGGGGAAATTAGGCTGTATAAAATTTCTCCATCTCTTTCCTGGATTTAATAAATCTCGTGGAATATTACTGACATGTGCCAAGGAGGAGTGGGTGGCAGTAGCTCTGTTGGAGCTCTCCCTCCATCCTCAAAGTCTGGCTGCACAGAAAAATAGTAGATAAAAAGCAACTGCAAGGCTAGTTGCTGTGCAGATATGGGACCTCAGCAGGTCCATGGCAGTTAGATCTGTAATCCATGGGACACACCTACAGCTACTTTTTAGAAATTACCTCTCTGGCACATAGTGAGGACATCAGGTTCCTAGCAATTTTTCTCTAAAATCCATTCCTGTTGGGTCTTATTACTTCTTATTGTAGCTTAACATAAGGGTTTTCTCCTTTCTGAGAAACGAAAAGAACTTGAAAGCAACTTTGACTTCTTGCTTATTCAGAGGGACAGCTTGGTTTTGGAAGTAGAGCCTGTGCTGTGTGTCTACTTCTGGCTTTGACAGGAAGTTAGAAACATAGAATGATAGAATAGAATGGTTTGGGTTGGAAAGGACCTTAAAGATCATCTAGTTCAAACTCCCTGCCATGGGCAGGGACACCTTCCACTAGACCACGTTGCTCAAAGCCCCATCCAACCTGGCCTTGAACACTTCCAGGGATGAGGCACCCACAACCTCTCTGGGCAACCTGTCCAGTGCCTCACCACCCTCAAAGTCAAGAATTTCTTCCTAATATCTAATCTAAATCTACTCTCTTTCAGTTTAAAACCGTTACCCCTCATCCTATCACTACAATCCCTGTTAAAGAGCCCCTCCTCATCTTTCTTGTAGGCCCCTGTGGTGGGTTGACCCTGGCTGGACGCCAGGTGCCCACCAAAGCTGTGCTATCACTCCCCCCTCCTCAGCTGGACAGGGGAGAGAAAACACAACACAGGGTTTGTGGGTTGAGATAAGGACAGGAGAGATCACTCACCAATTACTGTCATGGGCAAAACAGACTCATCTTGGGGAAAATTAACTCAATTTATTACAAATCAACCAGAGCAGAGTAATGAGAAATACAACCAAATCTCAGAACACCTTCCCTCCACCCCTCCCTTCTTCCCAGGCACAACTTCGCTCCCGGATTCTCTACCAACCCCGCTCAGCAGCGCAGGGGGATGGGGAATGGGGTTTACGGTCAGTTCATCACATGTTATTTTCTGCCGCTTCATCATCCTCAGGGGCAGGACTCATCACGCTCTTCCCCTGCTCCAGCGTGGGGTCCCTCCAACGGGAGACAGTTCTCCATGAACTTCTCCAATGTGGGTCCTTCCCACGGGCTGCAGTTCTTCACAAACTACTCCAGCATGGGTCCCTTCCATGGCATGCAGTCCTTCAGGAGCACACTGCTCCAGCATGGGTCCCCCGTGGGGTCACAAGTCCTGCCAGAAAACATGCTCTGTGGGTTCCTCTGTCCACAGGTCTGCAGGTCCTGCCAGGAGCCTGCTCCAGCGTTGACTTCCCACGGGGTCACAGCCTCCTTCGGGAACCCACCTGCTCCGGCGTGGGGTCCTCCACGGGCTGCAGGTGGATAGCTGCTCCCCCATGGACCTCCATGGGCTGCAGGGGGACAACCTGCCTCACCATGGTCTTCACCAGGGGCTGCAGGAGAATCTCTGCTCAGGCACCTGGAGCACCTCCTCCCCCTCCTTCTTCACTGACCTTGGTGTCTGCAGGGTTGTTTCTCTTACATGTTCTCACTCTTTCTCTGGGTGCCATTTTCTGTCTGTCACGCAACTTTTTTTCCTTCTTAAAAATGTTATCACAGAGGCGTTACCACTATTGCTGATTGGCTCAGCCTTGGCCGGCGGCCGGTCCATCTTAGAGCCGGCTAGTATTGGCTCTGTCAGACACAGGGGAAGCTTCCAGCACTTTCTTAACGAAGCCACCCTTGTAACCGCCCCCCTGCCCCCCCCTCAACCTTGCCACACAAAGCCAATACAGCCCCCTTTAGGTACTGGAAGGCTACTATAAGGTCTCCCCGGAGCCTTCTCTTCTCTAGGCTAAACAACCCCAACTGTCTCAGCCTGTCCTCTTATGGGAGGTGCTCCAGACCCCTGATCATCTTTGTGGCCCTCCTCTGGACCCACTTGAACATGTCGATATCTTTCTTATGCTGGAGACCCCAGAGCTGAACACAGTACTCCAGGTGGGGTCTCACAAGAGCAGAGTAGAGGGGGACAATCACCTCCCTTGACCTGCTGGTCACACTTCTTTTGATGCAGCCCAGGATGCGATTGACTTTCTGGGCTGCTAGCACACATTGCCGGCTCATATTTAGTTTTTCATCCACCAACACCCCCAAGTCCTTCTCCACAGGGCTGCTCTCAATCCACTCGTCGCTTAGCCTGTATTTGTGCTTGGGATTGCCCCAACCCAGATGCAGGACCTTACACTTGGCCTTGTTGAACTTCATGATGTTCATACAGGGCCACTTCTGAAGCCTGTCAAGGTCCCTCTGGATGACATCCCTTCCCCCCAGCGTGTCAACCACACCACACAACTTGGTGTCCTTGGCAAACTTGCTGAGGGTGCACTTGATCCCACTGTCCATGTCCCCAACAAAGATGTTAAATAATATTGGTCCCAATACGGGCCCCTGAGGGACCTCACTCATCATTGGACTCCATTTGGCATCGAGCCGTTGACCGCAACTCTCTGAGTGTGACCATCCAGCCAATTCCTTACACACCGAGTGGTCCACCTGTCACATTCATGTCTCTCCATTTTAGAGACAAGGATGTCATGCAGGACAGTGTCAAATGTTTTGCACAAATCCAGGCAGATGATGTCAGTCACTCTTCCTTTATCCACCAATGCTGTAACACTGTCGTAGAAGGCCATCACATTTGTCAGGCACAATTTGCCCTTAGTGAAGCAGTGTTGGCTGTCACCAATCACCTCTCTGTTTTCCATGTGCTTTTGCATAGTTTCCAGGAGTTTTCCTGATCTTGCTGGGCACAGAGGTGAGACTGACTGGCCTGTAATTCCCTGGGTCTTCCTTTTTTCCCTTTTTAAAAATGGGGATTATGTTTCCCCTTACCCAGTCATTGGGAACTTCACCAGTCTGCCACGGCTTTTCAAATGTGATGGATAGTGGGTTAGCCACTTCATCTGCCAGTTCCCTCAGGACCTGTGGATGCATCTCATCAGGTCCCATGGACTTGCACACCTTCAGGGTCCTTAGATGGTCTTGAACCTGATCTTCTCCTACAGTGGGCAGTACTTCATCCTCCCAGTGTCTGCCTTTCTATTCTGTGAATTGGGTGGTGTGGCTGGAGCACTTGCCAGTGAAAGCTGAGGCAAAAACATTGTTGAGTACCTTGGCCTTCTCCATGTCAGTTGTAGCCAGATCTCCCATTCCAATCATTGCACAGATACAGTTTCTTTCATCTTCCTTTGTTGTCCTATGTACCTGAAGAAATTCTTCTTGCTATTTCTTATGTCCCTAGCCAGGTTCAGCTCCAGCTGTGCCTTGGCTTTCCTGATCTCCTTCCTGCACTCTCGGGCCATATCCTTATAATCTCCTGAGGATGTATATCCCTGTGTCCACTGCCTATGGATTTTGGTTTTGTGTTTCAGTTTGGCTAAGAGGTCCTGACTTAGCCAAGCTGGCCTCTTGCCTCCCCTGCCCAACTTCTTGCACATCAAGATTAAGAGCTCTTGCGCCCTAAGAAAAATGTCTTTAAATATCTCCTGGCTCTCATTCACCCCTTTGCCTGTGAGGACAGTTTCCCAAGGGATCCCATGCACTAGCACCCTAAACAGCTGAAAGTTTGCCTTTCTGATGTTTAGGGTCCTGACTCTACTTTTTACCCATCCTATTCCCCTCAAGATTGAGAATTCCACCAGGGTATGATCATTGCAGCCCAGACTGCCTCCAGTTTTGACCTCTCCGATAAGTTCTTCTGCATCAGTGAGCAACAGGTCCAGCAGTGCCTCTCTTCTGGTCAGGCTGTCCATCACCTGTACTAGCAAGTTGTCCTCAATGCACTTCAGCACCTTCCTGGACTGCTTAGAGTTCACTGTGCTGCTTTTCCAGCGGATGTCTGGGTCATTGAAGTCCCCTATCAGGCTCAGGCCCTGTGACCGTGATGCTTCCTGCATTTGAAGAAGGAACTCTTCATCAACCTCCTCTTCTTGATCGGGTGGCCTGTAGTAGACACCAACCACAAAGTTTCCTTTGTTAGCCTGGTCTCTAATTTTCACCCATAAGCTCTCGAGCTGTGCATTCCTCAAAGATAGCTCCATGCAATCAATCCCATTTTTGACAAAGGACAACTTGCCCAACTCTGCTTCCTTAAATTGTTTTTCATGAGGAAGTTTTACAGTGATTTCTTTTGGTGTGCAGAAGCTACTAGTGAAGGAGAGTTAGTCCAGGTTGTTACTATTTTTGCCACACTTCCTAGCCTTACACTCCCTTTCCTGCCACAAGTAGCTGATTCTCCTATAGCTGCAGTACTGCTGTTCCTGCTTCTTTGAACTTAATCTGATGGGACAAGTGTGGATTTCAGACTCCAACAATGAGTTTGTTGTTGCTTTTGTAACATCAAGTTATGTCCTGTACTGACTTTGCCCTGTTATTAAGCTTAAAAAAAAAAAAAAAAAAAGTGCAAAATAAATTGCTAATGTTTCCAAAATCTGTAATTTGTTTGTTTTATCAATGACTAGAGTGATATGCTTGCTCTCTATAACCTCACTGATAAGACAGTCTATAGTTCCCTGCTCCTACTCTTCAGCCAGTCAACTTTATAGGGTGGGTAGAGATATGAAAGACAGGGGGTTAAATGTATAAATAAGAAAAAAAAATGTTAATTTCCCCTTCATTAAACCTTATAAAACAATATTCCATGAGGAATATTTTTTATGTGCTATCTTTTTTCTAAGGATAAAAGGCTGTTGTCTTTCCTGTGTTACACCTGGTTTTATGCTATAGCTTTCCCTATCCTGTGTTAACCACCTTTAAGGTTACAAGGGAGTTTATATATAAGCTCACATCATCATTTCATCTTGTGCCATTACTGCAGTAGTTTATTTTTGCAATGAAAACAAGCATCCTCTATTGATAATAATGTATTCAAGAAGCTGTTGGACAGCCTTTATGGCTAACAGCATGAACTGCAATAAAGGAAGGCTGGTTCTGAGGCTAAATAACCCATTGCCAATACTATCTAAAACAGATGCTCATATTTTTTGTAGGAAGTTGCATTCAAAACATATAACAACATATTTAAGTAAGAATGACAAGGTTGTCAATACAGGGCATTAGTAACTGAGGGCCATCTTCCTTTCTTTTCTTTTCCCTCTGCTAATCTGCATAATCTGTATGCATCCAAAAAAAAAAAAAAATAAAAAAGAAAAAAAATTATCACTGATGGAATGAAATTTTCAATTACTTTGGTTTAAGCCTTTGAAAGCTGTATTTCTAATAAAGACACAGGCATCCATTACAAGAGGGTCTTAAATATTATCAGAGCATAGTTGAACATATTTGAAATTTTCTGTGACTGGTGGTAAAGTTATTTTATCATTAGCCAGGTTATTCTTCATTGCAATTTGTACTAACCAGAAAAAAAAAAAAAAAAAGGTTGCTGTATTTTGTTGTTAAAAAGCTTGCTATGGGAAAATGTAGTTAGCAACAAAGTTACTATGACAACTGGTGTGAAATGACATTAGTTAACAAGACTGACACTGCCCACATAAAGTCATTGGGAGGATGTGCCTCTGAGAAGGTTGCCTGGCCCTGACTTGTTGTACTTGTTGACAAGTTGTACAAGTACAACTTGTCAATCTTTCCTGCTTTCTAATAACGTAGTTCAGAGCATATAAAAGAACAATGCTGGCCTCTGAGGTACAGTGGTTTCCTTTATACTGGCCTTTGTACCATTCCAGTCTTTCCCAATAACAGAAGCTGTTCACAAAAATTTGTCATCGTGTTTTCTAAACTGACATGAAAAACTTGTCCTAGATGACCTTGGCTTCAGTCCTGTATGCATGCACAAATGAGTATGTCTGCAGATGTGGGTGGTCCCTCTCCTCAGAAAAGCAGTACAGTGAAGATTTTGGTCAGATCAAAAATTCCTCTTGTGAAGTGTCAGAGAACCAATTTAAGTATTCATTGACCTGAATGGACTGTTGGTTGCAAGAGAATTATATGGGCCTAAACGTTTGGGCATGTGCAAGTTCAACATAGATATGGATGGATATAGCTGTACATTCATTTAGCTGCTTTTTTTTTTTTTTTTTTCCACAGGAAGTAATTTGTCTTTCCAGTGGCAAATTAGGTTCTTTCTGGTACGAAAATTGTATTTCCTTTCTCTCTCTTTTTTTTAAAAGCCTCCCTTAGTGAAATGACTCCATTAGTTTTATTAGTATCAGAACCAGTCCCTTTATTTCTTGTGTTTCTATGGTTCTGATAAAGCTAAAAGTGCTGAAACAGCTTTTCAGTAATATGACTCCATTCTGCTTGAAGTACAAAGAAAAAGAGCCCAGTTTGGCTGATTGCTGTAACAAAAGGCTCATTTAAAATCTCTGAGCAGTTGTGGTTTTTTTCTCCCCCTATTCTCCCCCAGATCAAAAGCTAGTTAATATGTGGAATATTTTTGTCTCATTTCAGTTTGATTGCTTTGAGTCTGTGCACTGACAAGACCTATGAATCCATCAAGTTTTTTTACAGTATTTTGCATCATTCATCATTCTGAATCCATGTCGATATTTTTTTCCTTGGGGTTTAACAATCAGTTCTCTACCACTCCTGCAGATCCCTAAGAAGGTATATGCTTGTTCTTTTCTTTCTTCTCAGTCCACCTGTCTGCATTTAGGTATGTTACTCATACCTTTCTCTTAAAAGGCATTTTTCATGATGACATATAGCTAAAAGAGCTACTAAATAATACGCTGCTGGTTATTTACCACAGCAATAAAGGTTAATCAAATAGTCCAATAGGAATAATCTTTTATAATGGTGTGGATCTAATATATGTTACTTAAGAGTTGTAGTTCCTTATTGTCATGTAACTGTTATTTGAACAATGTCCATATATAACCATCTTACCTATAGGGATGTTTTTTTCATTTGATGTGTTTCTGCAAGTGCCTTCCAAGTCATATAGGCAAGTATGTAATGTAAACCCTCATCACATCTGGCTAGATACAAACTATATGCAAAAAGCCCTCTGGGATGAGGGCACATGAGCAAGACACAGGCTGTGTTGATTGTTATGTGTGTAGATGGTAGGCTGGAGGCTGGCTATTCTTGATTCGGCTGCAGAGAGATGTCAACCCAATCTTTAGCTCTAAACACAGAGGGCAAGAATTTCTAAGACTATTCCATAGAGCTGGGACTGTTTAGCCAGGAGAAGAGAAAGCTTCAGGGGTGGGATCTTATCAGTATGTATAAATCTCTGAAGGGAGGGTGCAAAGAAGATGCGGCCAAGCTCTTTCCAGTGGTGCTCAGTGACAGGACCAGAGGTGGTGGGCACAAACTGAGACATGAGAGGTTCCGTATGGACATCAAGAAACACATTTTTACTGTGAGGGTGACTAAGCACTGGCACAGGTTGCCCAGAGAGGTGGCGGAGTCTGTATCCTTGGAGGTTTTCAAAAGGCGACTGGACATGGTCCTAGGCAGCCAGCTCTAGATGTCTCTACTTGAGCAGTTGGACCAAATGATGTCCAGAGGCCCTTTCCAACCACAAACATTTTGTGATTCTTTGAGTTCACTCTACAGTTAATGGATCATTAGGGAAGTCCACTTTTGGGGACTGCTCAACTCACATGATTGTCTTTCAGTACAGTGATATAGTTAATCATTCAGGCTAGCCTATTTTGGTTGTCTTTTGACATGTGAAATATTTAGACCCCGTAAGTGTCTCTGTTGATTCATGACAGCTAATCTCCCAAATACTTCTGGGATGCCAGCACGCAAACTGGTGAATAAAAGTACCAAGTATGTAGGTGTTTTCAGCAGTCACAGAGACTCTTTTTGGCTTTGAAAGCAAGCTGTAGGGTTGAATAAAAATATAGGTGTGATGTCTGCCCTCAGTGTCCACCAGCATGTGAGAGGGATGCTTTGAGCCAAAGGCAGAATGGAAAGAGCTGGGCCACAGGTCTCCAGACCACTCTGTTTAACCGAGAGGCTCCTTGGGGTTGCTTACTCCAGAACAATTTAAAACCAAACCAGATTATGATGGGATTAATTACTATTTCACTTCAGCAATTATTTTGAGACAATCTCAGCCAGACCACAGAGCTGTGAAGCTGCAGAACCAGGGATCTGCTTTGCCTGTTGTTTCTTTTCTGGGACTAAAAGCATCTTACAATAGGAGTGGAAATCAAGCACCATTCTTAACTGCATTAGTACAGTGCAGCTGTTACTGTGCAGGCATTATCTCTTCTTTTCTTTATAAAACACTGCTTTAAACTTTAAACTTTGCTATAAAACTTTAACTTGGTTAAATGTTATTTCTATGGTTAGTTGAAGCAAAATAGAAAGAAAGCAGGGTGAATAGTCCTGATTAGAATAGGAGTCCCTATGGACTCTGCTATGGTTTAGTGTTACAGGTATTTTTAGTTTGTGTAAGCGTTCACATTTAATACCATATTTTTAATAAAACACTCCCATGGTATTGATATGGATATGGCAGAATTTTATGAGTAGATATAGGGTGGTTATGCTTTCTGGAATTGGTTAATATTTTTGTCCAGATAGTATTGTAGGTGTTAAACACTTTTCTTGCAATTCAGGCTACTGATACAAGACTCCTGCCTCTTCCCCAGATAACCTTCTTCCAATTTTTTTTTTTTTTCAGAGTCAGAGAATAACCGAATGATTATTTGGCTGTGCCTCTGTGATTTATTATTAGGATAAATACTTTCCTTGCAGATTACAAAAGGCTGAAAAAATGAGAGCCAGTAGCCCATATGGGAACTAGGGCAGGAGAAAAAGGGTGTCTACTGACACCATTCCCCACCTTAGACAGAGAAGTCCCTCTAGAAAGCCAAGAGATTCCTCCGAGGTGGAACCCCTTCTGTGAAGTTTTTGCCTCCTCAAGAACTGTTTTTTTCTGTTTGATACCAAGAGTTCAAATGTGATATAAACAATGTTTTGGTGATAGAATGAAAATGGAAAAGGGTAAGAGTCGTCAAAAGAGAGGAAGAGAAATTCTTTTCTGCCTCCCCCTCAGCCCGCCAAATTACTCCTCGTGCAAAATAAAGCTTCGCAAACTAGAATAAATATTTTTCCCCTCTCTGTTTGTTCCTTGCTGCTCTCCAGGTTCTGGATGTGGCCCTTACAAATTCTTCTTGATGTTGTCAGCTATAAGAAACTACAACCAAGCTTTGTAAAGCCTAGAAAAAAATTGTATATTGTTCCATGAAGAAAATCTATACTGGTATGTTTTTCTGACTTCACTCAGTGTTGGTCCAGAAGCTCATGAGTCTGTAGTGTAAGCTTTAAGAGACTGACAGCCCTCATTGGTATTATCCTTCTAAGGTCTTTGAGAACTTTCTCAGCAAATTTATCCTTCCCACATCTTTAATTTTGATGAATATATAATTGTGCTTGTTTGAGACCTAAGGACTTGAAATCATGAAAATCGTGAAAATCAGAGGTGACAAATGCTCTCAGAAGTTCCTAAACAAATAGAACCAGAACCAGAAGAAAAGTAGTAAGTTAAAGCACTTATTGCTAAAAATTAGTCATGGGTGAAAGATAATGGATAAATACCACAAGCTTTTTATTTATTGATTTTATTTGTTTATTATAAATCCACGTGAAAGATTTGATACAAATCCTGCATAGCCAATACAGGTATTTTATTAATTTTTGCCAGATCATGAAGTTCTTTGTATTGTGCTAAATGCATTGCGAAAACATGTAACACTAATGCTATTGTGATATGCCCTGAAATGTAAAGGTTGTCAAACAAATTCTTCTAGTTAGAGAAAGTATCAATGTAAGTGAATAAATAAGTCTAATTTCTATCTTGAAACTGACAGGAACATTTTCTTTCTGCTGGGCTGATCAGTTGAGACTGTTCTGACTGTTGACTGTACTGACAGATTGACTTTGATTGCTTGTTACTCGACATGGTACCTAACCTCCTGATCAAATCTTATTTGCATGAAAAAACAAGGTTGTAAGGAATTCAGAATGAACACATTTTAGGCATAAAGTGCAACATTTGGAGTTTAGGGTGGTAGAGCTTAATTCTTTTTGTGCCATACAACTGAAAGTTCAATGACTGTGAAACTGTGCTAAGATATCAAATGTGAAATGACATAACGAAAGACATGAGAAGTATGAGTGTCATGGTTTAACCCCAGCCAGCAACTAAGCACCACGCAGCTACTCATTCACCACCACCACCACCCAGAGTGGGACAGGGGAAAGAATCAGAAGGAAAAAGGTAAAACTTGTTGGTTGAGATAAGAACAGTTTAACAGAACAGAGAGGAAGGAACTAATAATAAGAACAGTAATGAAATGACAATACTCATAAAAGGATTGGAATATACAAAACAAGTGATGCACAATGCAATTGCTCACACTCGTCAACCAGTGCCCAGTTAGTTCCCAAGCAGCAATCCCCCCAGCCCCACTCCTCCCAGTTTATATACTGGGCATGACATCACGTGGTATGGAATACCCCTTTGGCCAGTTTGGGTCAGCTGTCCTGGCTGTGTCCCCTCCCAACTTCTTGTGCCCCTCCAGCCTTCTTGCTGGCTGGGCATGAGAAGCTGAAAAATCCTTGACTTGCTACAACCACTACTTAGCAACAACTGAAAACTGTGTTATCAACATTCTTCTCATACTGAATCCAAGACATAACACTATACCAGCTACTAGGAAGAAAATTAACTCTATCCCAGCCAAAATCAGGACAATATGAGAAAAAAACCAATGTGTGATACCTGTACTCAGGTGAACAATAGGGGATAGTTGGTTAAATAAACACTAGTAATAATGCCTGTCTATATGAAAAATAACATCATACCTGAAGCAAATACGTCATGGTACTTTCTTCCCCAGGTGTGAATGGCATCTTAGACACCTGCATCTCTGGTATGTTTACCTTTCATTATGTTCATGCTTTAACAGCTATGTAAACCTATTGCTAACAAGAATTATGCTGAAAGATAACTTTAGTCAGAACAGTTGTGGGGAATACCTGATGCATGAAAAAAATCCTCTAATATGATCTTGCTTATCATGTAATTAAAATTGTAATCTGATTTGAACAGAAGCAATGAATTTAACATTCATGTAAAAAAAAAAAAAAAAAGACACACTGGACAGGGTCAGAAAAGAGGTTTTCTATTAGAGCTGATATACTTTATCAATTTTAGTTACCAGAAGAACTGAACTTCTATCAAATGAAGGCATAAAACAGACAAACTTTTGAATAAAGCATTTCTTTCATAAACTGTACATAGAAAAATAAATCATGTGCAGGGTTTTTTTGTATCTGAAGTATTTTAGCCATGATGGAAATGCTTAAGTAAAGAACTCAAAATCTATTTTTCCAAATTACTAGGGCAGTAATGTGTAGTATACCAGTATACATATTATTTTACAGATCATAACTATTTCATATGATTCTTTCATAAGCAAAAGGTGATGTAATCATTGAACCAAGTTGTCAGAAGAAGTTTATAGTATGTTGCTTGTTTCTAGGAAATTCCTAACTAGATCAAATTATTGGAATCTGCAATCATCTTTCAAATACAATTGGGAGCTATAAATGAGTTGATTTTGGAGGAGAATTTACACTGAGGGGAGACAACACCTCTGTTAAGTACAGATGAAGATTCTGTATCTGCAAATTAGTTTGAAATGGATTTTAATTACATTGGAGAAATTCAGATATAATGACAGCAGGTCTTTGTGATGTCCCAGTTCTTACAGTAGAAAAGGGAGGCCACACACAAATACAGAAGTCTTTTTAACCTGTTCTGTGGTCCATCTTTTCTAGAGGTGAGAGTCTTACTTTTAAAGTGTTAATGGCAGAAACAAAAGAAAAATAAAGCAGCCATACTTCTTGCCAAATTATTCCACTGTCCTAAACTTCTACAATCATTTACCTGCTTGAAGCCACTGCTGGTGTTGTTTTCATCTGTAAATCTTTTACAGGAAAATATATTTGATATTAAGACAGGATTCATGTTCTGGCACATTATAAATACAGTCAAATAACCTATTTATCTTGCTCATTTCTTTCATTCTTTTCACTTAACTGGTTATGATAGTTCCTTGCTCGTCTGTCATCCAATACATAGATTTTGGCTGTGTCATTTCTGGTATCTGCTAAGAGTGCTTAAGTTTCTCTCCTTCTGAATTTCCTATTTCAGGATAGTTTCTTGTCCCTCAGAGAAAATGCCTTCTGGAGCTGGTCTCATACTGAATTTACCTTGGCATGGCATGGTGAAACCAGCCAAAAGGAGGGGAGGGGAAAACACTTAGTGCTAATGAAATGAAAGCAGTGAGAGGGAGATAACTCAAATAAATCAGAAAACATACTCTCTCAAATTTCATTAAATTCTTTATCTCTGTTTAGTGGAATTGTTTGCAAAGTAAGAGCAAAAGCAAGATAGTGCAAAACAGAAAGACAGGGAAAGGAAAAAAAGGAAAAGGAAAAGCAAAAGCCTCCTCTATTAGAGTATTACCACTAGCTGAAGTTGTTCCAGGTCTGGGAATGGTCTTAGTAAGCAGAGCAGGGTGAACATACTGGACATTCTTGGCAGCGCTTACTTTTTTCTCCTCTGAGGGGATGCAGTGTTCTTCCTTCCCCCTGTGGCATGTGACTTTGTCCATTTACTGAGAAGTGCTTTGGAGAAGTAGTTCTGAAAAGCATGCTAATTTTTGACTCATGCCATGATGTGGTTGACCTTTTGAGTTTTGTTTGTAGTGGAGTTTGCTCCTATGCAGACCTTTTGGCATTTGAAACCTGTGGGAATTTGGAGAGGAGCCTAACAACCAAAGGAGGAGTGTGTTTTTTCTCAAGAATCCAGTCATCTCTGCAGCTAGCATTAGCCTAATTGGGACTTTCTGCCGTTATATTTCTGTATAGTTGGCAGGAATGAACAGGAATGTCTGTTTGGAAGAGGACTTAGAAATTCTTTGCCTAATTCTGTTGCATATGTAATTTTTGTAAAAAGCCCTTTCCATGCCAGTTTGTACAATACACTATTGCTTTACACTAGTCTCATCAAAGCAAAGATGTGCTTTCACAGTTGTAGCCTGATCTTCCAGAAACTGCTGCTTTCTGTACTTTTTATGAAGCTGTGACAAAACCAATTTATAGTCAAAGATGACAGGAAATAGAACAAAATGCACAGCTCTGAGACTTGTCTGGAGGCAAGAAAGATTAAATGCTGGTGTCCTGTAACAGCTGTAAAGTTCACAACTATTTCTGAATAAGCAGCCGTTGGTCAGTTGGTTCAGCTCTGAGATGGGGTGGTGGCATCTGACATGGAGACTGCTTTGGCTGCCCCTGTTCCAGGACCCCACTGCTAGGGAAACTGATATGACACTTGCTCATTTGTTTGCATTTCTCTCTTCTTTCGAATTGTTTTCTAAATATAGTGAAACAACATCTGCTAGGAAGGAAGAAAGAGCAAGGAGTAATACATTTTACAGTTCTCTTCTAGGGGAAGATGCCTGTGGTCATACATTTGTACATCAGACAGAAAAATGGTAATGCTCTGCCCTCTGGCTGTTTAAATAGTCAAAATGAACAAATGAATAATATGCATATATAAACCAGTGTGACCTAAGACTCAGCCCACAAAGTGTAGACAAACTGTAAGCCAATGATGGCAAGACTTCATGAGTTCAGCAGTTTATGTCAGTCCAGATATGGGTGTAAATGTGTGGGAACTAGCAGGTCTTTCCTGAATCTGTGTGTTCAGGCTACAAATCTCTCACGGTAAGTTGTTTTCTTTTGCTGCAAGAGAGATACTTGCTTAAGTGCTGCAGTAAAACATATGGCAGCAAAAGAAGACATACATCAATTTATGAGCTATACTCGGCCTTTTGAATTTGTGGCACTGTGCTTCACAGAACTAGGGAAGGGAAACATGAACAACTTAATCTGAAATAATTTAAGAAGAAAATTATATGTGCATAGGAAATATAACCCTCATTTACCATATGCTAGCAGAGCTTCATAAGAAAATACGTATCTGTCTCATGTATTATAAAAAACCCAGGCTGTTCTGTAGCAGTTTCTTGGCTTATCACTGCTCTTACTAGAAGGCTTTTTACTGTTTTGTTGTCTTTTCAAACAGGTTAGTCACAAGATTGTTCAAATCATACTCAGAGAGCACAGTACACCTTTTTGCTACTACCAAAATACTCCTAAACAATAGAAGTAATTTTTGTTCCACTTCATGCTCAAAATAACTCTACTTCTACAGGTTAAGGCCATGTATAGTTCTACACTGTCTTAGGGTTAAAAAGCTTTTTCAAGATCCGAAATTAAAGCAATCCCGAACAGTATGTGTTTATTTGTAGCAATCTCCACAGCTTATTATGGAAGAGGGAAACACCGGACCATACCAAATGCTTTGTAACAGCCCTGGTTCCCATTCCCTCTCTCTTCTGTTCTGATTCATTAAAATCTGTGCACTCCTTGTAATGCTGAGTATTTCTTCTAATGATTAAAGCTATCCACCTACACTTGTCAGATGTTAGATTTTTCTGTCACTCCCTTTCTAGGCTCTAAATAGGTGGGAAACCAAAGTTATGTATGGCAATCTTATTCTTAGCCTACCCTAGATGAATAACTTTTACTTGACTGGTGAATTTCACGTAGCCTGTGTCAACTACACTGTTGCCACAGGGCACCTGGGCTTAGACAGAAAAAACCCATCACTTTGTCTAGAGGTAACCCAATAATTCATGTCTAACATCATAACTGAAATGTAAGACTGTGTGAAATAGGTCTGAAAATATGTTTATAAACAGTTATGGTACTGTATCGCCAGATTACAACAAATTCGTACACAATACACAATCTAAATGCAGCTGGCTACTGCAAGTGTTGAAGTCTGTCATTAGTGTGCCATAACAATTAAAATTGTGACACCACTAAATGTGAAAATTAAAAATTATCCTCACTTTGCACATATATAAAGTGTGCTGTCTTTGTAAGAAAGGTCATTTTCTCACATACACACATTTTAGCCCTAGGAAATTAGGCTTAATTCCTACTTTACCTGCTTGTACCAGTAACGCAGGTTCTGTTGATCAGATTAGTTTCCCACCTATATTTTGCAATTCGATTGCTTCCTATTATATCTTTACTAACATCTGTGCATAAATTTGTAGTGTTTAAGTCCAAAAGCAACCATCAGATTATCCAGAACACATATGTAAGTGGATTGCTCAGTTCAAATTCAGGCAGCCACAGGGATGCTCCACATAGTACTGAACGCATCCACTTGGGCTCGGCTGAGCATGTACTGAAGAAGAGTTCTCAGTCCTGATCTTCGGAAGCCACTGCTGTGGTTGGAGATATGTCTGTCTCATTAACATACATTTTTAGTGACTCTCTGTGTTGAATTGGTCCTGCTCTTAGTCACTGTGCTACCTGAGAACATCTTCCCACTCCTGGTGGGACCCACCCTGGCCCCATCGTGGCTGCGAGTCAGTGAGAGCTCTCCCCTGCACGGAAAGGACCCTTCCAGCGGCTGTAAGAGTCTGCACAGTCAGGACACGAGGACTGCAAGTGGCCCCAGAGTTTGCCCTTCCACAGGGCTTAGAGATACTACTACTACTACTGCTACTGCTGCTACTTATCATTATTATTATTGTTGTTGTTGTTATTGTAGCTAAATAGTGTACTTTGAGAGCACAATTTTCTGAAAGAGCTTCTACATTGTAACCAACTAACCGATCTATCAATTTTCTGAGAAGTTGAACAGTTCAAGCTCTTTAAACCTGTATAAGGCTTTTTCTTCATTCTTTGACTCATTTTTTAGGGCCCTTCTGCATTATTTCCAGTTTTTCAGTATATCTTTTTTAAAAACAAGAGCATAAAAAATCTCTGCAGAACTCCAAGCTTGACATCTTTGCGTGATACAGAGAAGTAAAAAACTCTGTTACTTTTGCCTCCTGTATCTATTAATACAGCAAAGGACTACATGGGCTTTTTTAGCTATAACATTGCAAAGGAATCTTGTATTTTGTGACTTCCACCTCCCTGTTCTGAATTCCTTTTTATTATACCTGTAGCTTTACACTTAGTCATATAAAAATGCTTTTTATTTCAATTGGTCCAGCTTGAAAAAACAAATCACATTGCTCTGTCTTCATGTCAGCAGAAATATGCCTAGAAGACCGCAAATGTTTGTGCCAGATCATCCTGTTTTGTACGTCCTAAATACTGGCAAGCCCCAAGCACTCTTCTGTTACTAGAGACGTTACTTCCAATGGTCTTATTGATCAGAATATATTAAACAAAATTCACAAAGATGCCCTTTTTTTTTTTCCCCTTGCATGTTAGCATAGAAATAAAAATTACAAAAAGCCTGAGCGGTTCTCAGCATTTTTAATTCTATCAACCCTCATTAGGTAATAAGTCAAATGCAATATGCCTTATACGAGTGTTGCGAATACTTCATTTTTGTTGGAAACTGGGACTACCCAGAATATAACACGAAACATAGTTACTAGTTGAAAGTTTTTGAGGGAGGTCCAGATTTAAGTACAAGTTTACTCTTAATGAACAATCTAGTATGTAAGATTTTATTCACTGCCTGGCATGCTATCAAAGCTAGTAGCAAATGTATTCAATGTCATGCAAGCTCTCTATACCCCTTGAGAAAGCATATATTTCTCTCAAAAGCTAATGTTATTCCAGCATCAAAAGCCAATACCATTTAAATACAGTTACTCTCTGAGTTTTTCTTGCTATGATTTTATGATGTTTGTCTCTGAAGAATGCTGCTCCTTGTGGAAAAATTTCAAATTCTTATTCTACCTGACTTACTTGTTATTTTCAGTTTTCATTAAACTATTAAGTAGTCATATAATGAGCCATTTTTCTTGTTTAAATGAGTTGATTTTGCTTGGCTCTAGCTCTTTTTCATTTTTGATTGTTTCACTGACTCTGTTTTCTCTCAAGTTCATTGGCCTTGCTTGTGTATAGGAGGGCAGGGAGGAAGGGGATGGGTTAGTGTACAGCTTTCCATGACCTTTGAAGTGCTCTCTACTATGGAATTTACTGTATGGAGACAGCAGCTGTTATCTTCCTCCAGAAAAGCATTATATGTAAGTGTTGAAACGTTGGATAAAATTACCAATTTCCTAGCACACTCCCATTCTGCTTCCAAGGGATAACATACATAATTCTTCATGATCTTTTTTGGTGGAGTCAGATGGTCTCTTTGATGGATTATCTGAAGATAGTTTGTGTATAGCCACACATCTCTTGCAGCTTTGTGATGAAAAAGCTGAAATGGATTTGTCTCAGGAGACCATGGACAATTATTCATTTTCCATTGTGCCTTTTGATATTTTGAGGCCTTGATCAATAATATAAAACTGTATTAACTTTCTAGTTTTCTGTGGCTCTGTAACACTGAGATTAAGGTAATGGTTTTAAATAAATAAAAAACTACCAGACCAAAAGCCACAGGTTTTGATTTTAACATTTGATAAAGTTACTAGACAGTTTATTTTTTACTTCAACAAAAACTTTGGTCTGGATCAAAGCAAAAAGTTCCATCAGCATATAGGAATTTTCTTCCGCCAGAAAAAAAAAGAACCTGAAAACACAATGTTCTCAGCTAAATATTTCACATGAATATCAATCTGGTACAGAAGCCTGTAAATAAAGCTATTTCCACTGTAGTGTTAGTACTGTTTTGGGTGCCCAAAAACCAGCTACTTATAGATTTAACTGAAAAAACCCTCAATGTCGCAGCTGATGCTCAGTGTGAGGTCAACACATTGAAGAGATTCAGAATGCTCTGGAAAAGGTCAGTAAGACCCTACTACTTAATCTCCCCATGAATGATTAATGAACAGTTGTTTGAATAACCCAAAACTTTGCTACCTGGAACAAAGCAGACCAAAATTGGGTTTTTGAACCGATGAATGTCTCTGTGGATGGTGAGCAAATTTTTCAAGGGTTAGATTTGATACAATATTTTATCTAAATATTTTGTCTAAATCTTCCCTGCCCTGCACTGCTTTGCTACTGGGACGTGCCTTGTGATGCTGCTCATGAAGTAGTGTCCTAACGGATACTCCTTTCACTTGCAGTTGTGGTATGATTAAGCTTTGATGTTTCTTTTAGGTTTCTGTATATTTCTTTATATTTGAGTAGTTACATGTTTAGTAAGTGTTATCTCAAACTTGGAGTTATGTTTATTCTCTCCTCTTCATGTAGGCCCTGCAGTCCTTCAGCAGCTGTTCTTTTTCTGCTTTCCTCAGTGAAAAAACAGTGATTTACTTCAGCACAGTGGAATCTCTCTCTATTCCTCTTGAAGTGACATTGTGTCTATTCAATTCAGTCATGGACCCAGAAATTAAAAGCATGGTGTAGGCTCTTTCTTATGGTCTGGTCAACCCCGTGCAATCCTCAGTGAGCAAAACTCAGAGGAGACCCTGCTCCCCGATCCTGCCCATGTCCTTCCCTCTGGAGCCAAGAGCTGGCAGGAGGCACAAAAGCCTTCCTAAGCTGAGTTTGCTGAAGAGAGGCATGCACAAAAAGAACAGACAAACTTTGTAAGCCACAGCATAGCAAAAGGTGCATTTCTGAAGGATAGTAAAAGAGGACATTTATAAGTTATGGGGTCAGTCCACCATGAAGTTGGGTGCCCTAAGAGCTCTGTTTAAACATTGAGATCTATCTCGTATTTCCCCCTCTTAGCTTCCATAGTGATTTTTTTTCTGAATGTAGGTCACTAGGGCTGTTTGAATAAATTTTCTACTCTGAAAACAACATACTTTCCTTTATAGCAAAAAAGTCTGCCGCGTCATACATTTTCTTCTCCTTGGGTTTGAACTCCTGAACAAAAAACCCCATATAAATCAAATAGAGGCCAAAGGAACAAAAGGGCAAAAAACCCAACAAACAACAACAATCCCTACTTCCAGAATTTCAAGTAGGTTGAACCTCAGAGAATAGAGACACTGACTGAACTGTGATATAGCTGTTTTCCTCTGACCTAAGGTTTGTATCATTTAATCCTTCCAAAGGCAGAAAATCACATTTACTCATTAGGGAAAGATGAATCTGTTTTCAGCTCTACCAGCTTTTCCAGGTCAACTGGCTTTAAAAATGCACATGTGTTTGATAACAAACAAATCACATGCCAACAGATTCTCTCTGTGTGTACTACTGTATTATATGTACATGGATTGGATCAAATCAATATTTATTATTTAGCACAAACTCAGCTAAAAACACAGCAAGAGTCTATGCCTTGTGTAGTCCTTTGAATAGCAAGGGGATCTTTTCAATGCTGTTAGAACAGTCCTAGCACAGTTAATTTTTTCTTCTTCCCATCAAAAGTCACATTGAAAAAGACAGACCAGAAATGCCTAGCATAACCCATGTGTCAGCTGCATCCTGTAGCACAAGCTTGCCGTACTAACTGACTAACCCTCTACAAAACAATCCTCCCTGCACCTTTTCTTGTTTAATGCGAGAGTGGCATTTTTCCAGAGAAAGCCATGCATCCTGAATGCTATGGTTTGTAAGACAGTCCTATTCTTTAGTCATTGCTTCTTGGCTGGCTTTTCCCATGCAGCATGAACCACCACTGCCGAACTCCCTCTCAAACACTCTCAAGCAGCTTCCTAGGTAATGTAGTGCAAACAGTCACGCTTACGTGGCCTGCCAACACAGTTCCAGCTGCACACGAAAAGCAGGCAGGAAGCAACTCAGCTAGTGTAAACCAGCTTTCACAGGTGCTTTTGCCAGCTAAGAATCTATCCCAGGACACTGAAAATCCTGCTATGCCTTCCAATCAGCAGAAGGACATTTTTTTTCATTTTTTTTCAAATGAGTACTTAGTTGTTCAGCCACACCACTAATAAAAAGAAAATAAGGGACACATTTTTGAGGCAAAGAGCATCTATGAAATGCATGACAGATAGAGGGACTCAATGGGACATAAACCTACAAATACATAATTTTATGTTTACCTGCTGATTTGAGATCAGTCATTTTTGGGAAAAAACACAAACCCCAACAGTTTAATTTCTAATATTATTAGATTAAAAAAAACCATGATAGTGGTTTTCAGTTTTCAGATTTCAGATGAACCCCGTGGACTCTCTCCGTGCACATATGTACATTTGTAAGGATGAAATGGATTAATATGATCAAACTACCATCTTTGGTTTTTTGATTTGCATGTAGCAAAGGAAGATATTCTGTCTGTTGATTTTATACCTCCCCCTCACTATCTAACTTCCTGATTACAACCCTTTTGAGAACTAATAAACCAACCTGAAGACCACAAAGATGAGGTAGCAAAAAAATCTTATTTATATTATTATTGTTATTTTCAGATAATTTTTAGGTAAGCTACAGTAAAAATAAATTTGGGCACAAGGCAAGGAATGCACAGTAATATATCAGGTTCTTAAGCAAGAAAATACCAAATACTCATCTTCTACTGAAAAATTCATCTCACAGTAACTTAAAGCAAGTACTATTTTCAGCATACTGAAAAAGTTACCATTTTTAAAGAGATAAAAACATTAAAAGAAATCAAGATCATGTCAAGCTACATGTGTTTTTTACTAACTATACATAAAGCAAAGCTAGGTCATGGAATGTGCAGGAATATACTAAATGGAAGTGTCTGTACGAAGGATTTAATTTCTGCTCTATATTTATCTCTTGCTCTTAATTGGTGTGCTTTTCTTATCTTTTATTAGATAGTTGGTTGCTGTGGTGGAATTTTCTCTTCCTGTCATTCCTTTGTTATAAAAAATATCTAGCATATTTCTCTAGAATGGATAGTATTTGAAAGGAAAAATAGCTGAGCAATGACAACTTTTTCTGTTGTGCACAAGGGTTTAGCTGAAGCCTAGAAGTTTTCTTTAAATTCTTTATAGTGGGAATGTTGTTGAGCACGCCCTTGCAGTAAAGAAATAATTATATCTGGTTCTATGTTTCTGCTACAGTTTCAACATCTTTCTTCTACCAAATTATATTTTCCTTCTTTTTGTCATGCCTTCATCCTTGTTGTTAATGTTATATCTCAGAAAATCAAATAATATATTTAAACAGGAGAAAAGTAAGTACAAGTGATTTACATAGCTGCACAAGAAGCAAATGCTTCCATTTGCTGTGGGAGGGAGTGAATATCTGATCTTATAGAGACAAAAAGCCTGCAGAAACATACGTATAGTAGGGTTAGGATGGGACTTTGATGAAACAGATTTTGTACATTGCATCATGCCTGCAGGAACAGCACTGACACTAATGGCATTTAATAGGGGCAGTAGGGTAACAGGTGATAGAACTTACATCCAAATTATTCAAATTAATTTGCAGATAATTTTCACAAAAATTTTAGTGTTTTCCAATGTGCTTGCAGTAATGGCCAGGGCACTTCTGCTTGTACAAGTGTGGAAGGAGGGAGGAAAGGAAGTGGAAATCTTCAGGTGGTTTGTTTTGGGAGAATGTACTACTGGTACCATACATTAATATTGACAAAGAAGAGCAATACTTGGCACTGAATTCTCTTCACTAAAACCGTGCTTCAAAAAACAAAGTGAGTGCAAGTATTTCCATTGCAATGAAATGCATTGGAAATGAGACACAAACAAATGACTTGACCAAAATGTCCAAACAAGTCCATGGGACCTCTGGAAGACACCAAAGACACATTCAAGGACTATTACTTCAGTGTCTTTCCTTATGGCTTTTGGGAGAGAGCAAAATAAAAAGTATGCCTTTAGGTATTAGATCCCTAGGAGATCTTCAGTACCAATTTTTATTGTGAAAACAATAATATTCACTTTTGTGAAGCTTTTTCTCACCTCTCTCATTTAACTTGTTTCTGCAGACCTGAGAGTAAGCACTGAAACCGTCTATCTGAGTTAGTAACAACAGCCCAGATGGAAGGAGAGAAGGATCACTAAAACTCAGTCTGAGAACAGACATGTCCTCTGAGTGAAGGTACTTCTGCTTGGGCTGATGCAAGGAGCATGCAAAAGCTGGTTGTCTGCCTGCTAAAAGCAGATCAGCAGCTGGTTAAACTTTTCACAGTTTTATGGAGTAGGGCTGGGGAGGTTTCTCTCTTGCAGAGTTGTTGGCTCAGAATAGATAGCATTCTTTCTGAAAGTTGTCTAGTCATTGATTAACCCTTTCTTATCCTCAAATGAAAGGAAAAAAAGACATGACGTAAGCTTTGAAAGAAAATAACTTTAGCTGCTGGCTAGCAACCTGTAAAGGAAGCAATTACAGGACATACAAGAAATAGTTAATGTGTGAGATGGAGGGACAGATGGCTTTGTTTCTTTCTAGACGTGCAAAGATACTGCTTCTCTGTAAGCTGAAGTTACTGAACTGGAAGCCAGTGCCCAAAAGAAGCACCTACTGCCCTCCCAGTGGGAATTCTGGCTGGCAAGCCAAGGGCAGCCAGGTGCCACTGCTCCTTTGCTCTTTTCAGTTCCAGCCCTGCCACCGAGTTCACTGAGGTCCCACCTCACCTCTTCCCCTTGAAATCACCTTTCAGAAAACTTGCACATGCACACTTTCCCTGCCAAAGTTAAAAAGCATAGCTACATCGATCTGCACAGAAAACACATTCTTTTTCATTTTAAAACCCTTCCTGGACAATGTGGTTTCAATTCCAAACCTACTGCTGGTAACTTTCCCAGCAGCATAGGACTGCTTTCAGCATGTGGAAGTGAAATCCATCTTAGAGGTCTAAGGGGATTGTGCAAGCTCTGACACCCAGGCTTCGAGATTTACAAATTATGATTGCCTTCACCTTGGGGGTCAAGGGCCAGTTCATTACAATAGACACCACTGGATTTGTAACTTTCAGTCCTCAGGGAGTAAATCATGGCTTTCCACACTTGGCAGGATGCTTTGGATTTTTTCCATTTTCTTCTATCGATCCTAAAATACCGATTTTAACATAATCTTTAAAGAGCTAAGTGGATGCATTGCCTCCTTAAATATACCCAGGTGTTAGACTCCACAAAGCATTTCTTTTCAATTGGTGCTAAAAAACAAATTGACCTAGAAGGATATATGAGGATCTCTAAAGAAATTTATGCTAAATTACTGCAGGGAATTGAATTTGTAGCTCAGGTCAAACAGTAACTGTCTCTATTTAAAGTGACATAAAGAGACATCCGCTTCCCTTGTGATATATGCTCTTCTGGATGACCTTTAGCAGGCTTTGCTGGATCGTGTGACTGTGTTGCAAAAGACAGTGCAGCTCTAAACAAAGGGATTTTTTTTAAAAATGATTTTTTTCGTGCAAATTAGCAGAGTTGCAATTACTGATACATTTATGAAATATTCCTTGAGAATTGTACAACATCAGTGACATGATAAGAAAATTATTGCAAGTAGGAATCTACCAGAATTTCAGTTACTTAGTCATGAATGAAGAAAGGTAATACACTAAACATTTCTTGGTCAACCTGTGAGATATTTTTGATAATCACTTCATTTTGCAGAAAAGCAATTTCACAAGCTGTCTGCATCAGTGTTTGTAAGACTTCCAGACTATAGTGAAATATCAGCCTGCAGTTTTGCTGAACATTCATTGGAATTTATTGATCATCTGTAATGGTTTCAAACCCAGAAGTAGCTAACCATCTAAATGACAGGTACTGATTGAAACCTGAAGAGTTATTTTGACCTTGCAAAGATTTTTACTTCAGTAAGTGTTAAATATCTTTCTAACTAATGTTATCTGGTTATTAAAAAAGCCTGATGGCATGAGTCAAAAATAGAGTGAAGCAAACATGTACTTGGCTTAGAGTTTAATTTTGACTGAATTTAGCAACTCTTGTTCTGGAACAGATGAGATTATTTGAAATGACACTTCACAAAATCCCATGTCAAAATCTTACCATTTATAACTATAACTCCTTGTATAAACAGGTACAAATTTGGCTTGTAATTCTGATACAGAGAGACACCTTCACTGGTTTTATGGATGTTTGCAAATGGTATTATGACAGCTGGTACTGATATTCACTTGGATTAATCAGAGATTCACATGGAGAATACAGAAATTGTAGTTCCTTTGCAGGACTAGCACTCAATATTGCACAGAAATGCTACAGGGCTGAGAAGACCTGAGCAAACCTCTGCCCTTCCCCCTTTCCCCTTGCAAGCAACAGAGCAGGATTTCTGCATAGCATTTGAAAGTGCTGGGAATAATTCAATTTTTATACTAATAACCATGCCTAGTTGTAGCTTGGGAGCTGAGGAGGTATAGTACAGTGTCTCAGCCATGGAGCAGATGTGCTGCAGTCATAGCCAGCACCCTGGTATTTGTTCCTATCCTTCCCTAAATAGCTTCTACATGAGAAAATTTTCATCTGCAAAATGGTATATTGATAACTTTCACTTGATCACAGTAGGTTACAAAGTAGATTTCAAAGTTATTTAAAATCCTCCCTCTCTCTTTGATATCTTTCTCTCTCAGAAGTCATTGGCATCTCAAATGATATCAATGAAAGTCAAGTCACTCTCTTTTCCTGCCGAGGGGAGAAATGGATTCTCATTGTGGTGGTTTTAACTCAGCTGAATGCTTTTTTTGAGATACAACTTCGAGAAACACATTACAAAGCTTGCTAATAAGATTTAATAGCCTAGCAGAGAAGTCAAGATTAGAAGGTCAAATGGTCATTTCTAAATTGAAAAAAATCGTGACTAAATAGCACTTAATTGTAAAATCTTTGTAGGTACAACTGTCTGTTCCATGTCCCAAACTTTCAAAAGAAGTAAACTCTTAGATTACTATCATTTGTGCTTCCTATTCCTGTCGTTACCAGGAACCAGAAGAAAAGCTTAAAGAAAGAGAATGTTTTGGTGGAATATCAGGCAATATTTTCTGCATTGTGCAACTTCCTGTAAAATACAATTCCAATAAAATCTGTGAAGTGACCTATTTAAGAATTTGATTGAAGCACAAAAGCTAAACATGCATTTTAATTTGCAATGACAACTGGGACACAAGTGAAATAACGGATCTGTTTCACTTCTAATTCCTGTAGCCAACATTATATTCTGGTCTTCAGAATATATGTATTTTACACTAAGAGCTGTGGGTCACCTACTACATAGCTTGCGCTGGGCACACAGCTTCTTCTGAAGCTCCCTCTCAGAGAAAGATGCAGACTAGATGGTAGTGAGGAGACCAAGAAAAGCAGTTTCCTTTTTATTAACTAGATGAAATCAACACATAAGTGAACCAGGACTCCAGTGACCTCTCCTTGCTAATTAACCCCAAATCTTCCCCAGCACTGCAGTTGGGTACAGGGATATCAAAGGGCAGGTAGTCTAGTCATCCGTATAAAAATGAACTTGGCAGAGCAATGGAGGGAGATTTGTGCCTCTGTTCTGTGAGGGGCAAAGACCATCCCTTGGCTTGCACAAGAAAATTAATAGGTAGAATATCTCAAATATCCTATTTCACCTTATAAAGGTCTGTCATTTGGAAGTCTAATTCTGCTGTGATTTGCAAAATTACCCCAGCGTTCAAGTATACCACTTTTTCAATAGTATGAAGCACAGCATCAGCACTCACTGAACAAGAGTAATAACTGCACTGAATCTGTTTAGGTTTTCTCCAGACATATGGTAGATCAAAGTACTTTATTGTATTTTTTTTTAAATTGCTGAGCAATCTTTGTTGATTTAGTGTACATGGAAAAATGCTTTCCAGTAATTTATTGAATTACCTTACTCTGCTTTATAGCAATATTGTCTGAAAGAGTACAGTGGGAACAACAATGCTGTGTTTGCAAGACAGGAAAAAAATTTGAGATGCATGCCCTAAAAGGATGCTGTTACTATGCTTGAAAAACTGAAGAAACCACACATTAAATTTAGGCTGCTTACAGATGGACACTAGTTTATTTTCTGAGCATGTTATGCACTTACTTAGCATGCTTTAACTTGAGGGACACAGGACTAATTCTGAATTTAAAGTGAATTGCAGTCTCCACATTCCTCTGAATATCCTTTATACCTAGAAACCTGGTGAAAGATTTTTATTTACCTAGCCAATATCATATAAATATGCATATATACTGCTCACAGAGGAGAAAAATTAAGTGAAGTTAATACTAGCAAAAATCTATGAACTTCTTTTTTTTTTGGTGAGGGGTTAGTTTTGCTTTTTATAAGTATTTGGATGTCTGACTAGGTGTTTGTAAATCAATGTTAAGAAGTGATCAGGTTGCTGCTCTGGGAGGAAAAAGTCAAAAGGAAGCCATAGCTTCAGAGAGATTTTCTTATAGGTTCTGTAAGTAGATTTTAGTTCTTGATAAACGTACAACATGATACATTTAAAATTTCAAATTTGTCCTGTTATACATTGCCATGAAGCAAAGGGATAGTCGTTCTGAGACTGGAAAGACTAACAGCTGACGAAATTGCAGATTTGATAAAAACAATAACTTCCCTTTTGAAATTGTTGCATTGCTTTTAACCTGGCTTTTTCTTTGGTATATTTATACATTAATATTCCTGCTAAATGAAGGGGAGTATGTCTGTGATACTTTGTGGTTGCCTTAGTTCCAGCTGACTTTGAGAAATACTGGGGCACTTTTCACTTGCTAAAAACCATGCATACCTAAATACCCAGGAAGCAAATCAGATTTAGCATAGATTTCATGTATGGCAGCCAAGAAATACAGGAGGATCGATCGTGTACAGGAAAATTCTGAGTGGGAGGGAGGGAGACAGGGCATGAAATACTTCTGTTTTCATATGCTGCTACAAAAGGTAAACAAGCAAGCAAACTTGCTTTTGTATCTATAGAGATGTGTTACGGCTGGAGCACTCATCACCAAATGTTTGTACGCCAAATAGTTTTGCCTCTGTGCATCAGTCTTGCCTCAAAGCATCTTTATGCAGTGGAGGTATTGAGGATGTGGAATATTAATTCAGTCATCCAGGGAGAGAAAAAAGACATTAGAAATTCTACTAACTGACTAATGACTTTAATTTTGATTTTGAAGAAGAATAATGGGGACTTACAGACATTATGAAGAGAATGCTGTACTAAGTCTGATCCTGCACAGAAAAAACCCACCCAACATGTTTCATAGAAGTGGGAAGGAAGCAGAAATAGCCAGCTTTTTGCATAATGGTACAGTATTTATAGTACTTGCCTAGTCTATGGGATATGTGCAGTCTAGGGGCTTTGGACTGTAGTTGGAACTCAGCCCTCTAACTTCACAGGACATGCTTTAGTCATTGGGCATGCCATGCCAGAACTACCCTTCGTCCTGTTGTAAGTTTGAGCCACTGTGCAAAAGGAGGGCAAAAGGAATGCCAAATTCATATTCCCCAAAAAAGAAATGGTATGAGCAACCTAGACAACTGCTAGTGAGGACAAAGAGCTCCAGATTCTGGTCTCTGCTCCTAATGAAGCTCCTGTTACATCCAATAGGTCTGGAAGAAAGAAAATTCAGGACTCCCTGACCCACCCTTCTCCCCAAGGAAAACTTCTTGTCATTGTAAGCAGAGCCAAATTGTTTCTTGCTTACTTTCTCCCCCACTCCAATTGCACTTTCTGCTTTTGTATTTCCCAGTGGTCCTGGAGGATTAAGACATATTGCTAGGAAATAAGAGTTGCCTGTTCAAGTACTCTCAGACTGTCAGGGATCCCAGTAATCTTCCCGACTTCTTGACAAGATGGTTTGACCAGGTCAGATACAGTCCATCTAGCCTGTATTTGCTTTTCAAGAAGATGCCTAAGGAACAGTGCAAGAACAGGGTGGACACAACCACAGTATTTCACACTGGCATAGATCTAGTATTATTGAGCTGAATTTATTACATATGTTAGGTAAGACTTGAGCTGCATGAGGGTTTGAGGACCTCAGGCTGCTCTCCACAGAAAAACAGATCTAGGGCACCTCCCTGGTCACAGTGAAACATGTAACACAGATCACATGCTGAACTGCCACTGAAATCTCTTCTCCAAAATGGAGCTACTATTTTACTTTAAAATGTTCACATGGACAGAAAATCTTGCACAGCTGATGATTGAAATGTCCTATTGAATCTAGGGAATACAAAGACATTACACTGACTTTGATAATCTATCTGCCTGTCCTGAAGAAAAGCTGCAGATGTCCCTTACAAAGAGGTATGTATGCCGATGTAATACATTCAGACTTTAGAAGAGTGGGATTTCAGCTCTTTTTATGTCCCCAGCATTTCCTGGTGAATAACTGCAATAGCTGCACGCTGTGTGGGGTTCACCCCGAGCAGCTCTGGGCACTTTCTGCCAGCTGTGTTACACCCAGGGCTGAGATGCCGAATTCATCTCAGTACCAAACAGCATTGACCCTGGGCAGGCAACACTAACCAGCTTTTAAAAAAAAAAGATTGGCAGGCAACATTTCTGAGATGTCTACTTGCCAGACAGCCTACAGCCACTTTCCAGGACTGGTTGCTTCCACCAACTATACCACATATTTGGGATGCTCAACATTCTTGAAAATAGGAATCAGTTGGACAATTTGGCAGCATATATATCACAGAGAAGTTCAGTTTACTGTGGGGTGGTAATATGCTTTTATTATTTTTCTAAGTTACCCCTCCAAAACATACACCCCTCCACACACACCCCACCATCCACCCCTGCCCCCTGGCTGAACAAGGCACCAGGCAGGAAGAGGAAAGGAGTCATCAGTGGACTTTAAACCTACTACTTTTGTCTTCTCAGAAGAAGTCATTTGCAGGTTCATTTTTCACCTGTGATGGTTTTTATCCTGCTACGATTTTCTCTAATATATGGCAATATAACACTACTGATCATCTTCTGTATGTCATATCATTAATTCATCTTATTCTTTGTAAAAGCAAAGATTAAAACATATTCCTTTGGTGTTCCCACTCAGAATCATTAGAATTCATTTTAAACACAGTATTAATTAATATACCATTACACATGTTCCCATATTTTTCTAGGTTTTAGTGATGTAAGTTGTAGAAAAACTGTAATTGTTGAATTGCAGAATTTGTAATTGATTTAGCTAAGTATATGCCAGATCACAGCTCTTCCTTCCTTGTTCAGTTATATCAGTTAGGTAAAGAGCTGGAACATCCTGCTTTGTCTTTAAAACACAAGAGTTTGGGAAAGTGACCTAACTCAGGGCATATATTCCACAGATTAGACATGTCCCTAACTGTACTGACATGTAACTTTAACTAATCATGATTACAAATAAACTTCATGACTGTAATTTTATGAGCCCTTTTGAATGTGTACTAGGTCCATAGTACACAGAAATCTTTGAATATACTCTAAGAATTAAGATTTTGATCAAGTGAACACCATGGGAACTAAGGCACTTACCATCCTTTTGCAGATATACCTTTTTTGTTTGGACTTCATCAAGCTCAGGCTCTAAACTCTGGGATTCAACTCAACACCACTGGGATTTCCAAACATCAGATACAGCTCTTAGCAGCTCATTAGCTGTGGGATGGCATTAGCACTTAGACTGGGGCCTGCTGGCACAAAATAGGATTTAACAGTTTAGTTGCACCTTGATGAAGGTTTTAAGGATGTCAGTGGCATTTGAAAAATGGCATAGAGGGGAAAACAGGAACATTTGGCACTTAGTGACTGTAGCTCAGATGCTCTGCTGTGTTGCGATGCAGTCTAATGTAGCAGAGAAGGGGCACAACAGAAAAGTGCATTAAAGCTCATTGCTTTCAGGATGTAGCTATTCTTTCCTGATCACCAGAACAGATTAGAGTGGTTTCTGGGTTGCTGCCATGGAGCTAGCCAGAGAGGAAGAGCTATGGTGCATAGCCCTCAACTCCATACCCACAAATGTAAACCATGGCCTCAGATGAGCTATGCCAATTCTGTATTCACCCAGAGCACCTTTAGGTGATGGACAGCCATTTTCAGATGTTATCTTATTTCTTGCCAGAGACTGAGTGCTGCTAAGATGAAAGCAACTAAGAAACTGCTTCCAAGAGTTCAAACATGAGTTAGGAATAATTGTCCTTGCCAGGGTCAAGGAAAAGACTGGGTTGGGAGAACACACAGTGCCTAATGTACCAAGGCTGCAGATGCTGCTGCTGCTACAAGAATACCATGGTACAGTAAGTAGCATGCATAGAAGGAAGTGGCTTGAAAGAGTTTGCAGAGTATATTGTGGGGAAATGGACCAGCAGCCTGGATGCCACTTACTTTCCTGGAGCTCTGGTGCTTACATCAGGGTATTAGTTATCTGACAAAACAACAGAAACATGAAAATGGTGGTCTCCCTAGCAAAAAAAATGTACATATACTTTTGCCTGAAAGCTTATCTCTAAGTTCAGGATCAAAGCACATCAGCATTAATCTTGAATTCCGCACTCTAAAGAATTTGACATGCAGTGCTTGCTTTTAATAAGCAGTAGCCTTTAAGTGAGGACTGATGATCAAGTCTCAAAACTCTGCAATAACCTGGAATAGTAAGAGATCTACTGCAAAATTTTAGTGACAGAATTAAGTTTTAGCAATTCTCTTCCTCTGGAATTTAACATGAACTTCTTCCTTCATTGCTAAGAAATAAATATAGACACAATGAAACATCATTAAAGTCACTGGCAAGCTCAGTCCTTTACTCAAACACATAGTTAGCATTACTTTCAGTTTTATTTATTGAAGATCTTTGTTAGTGCTTCTAGAACTCTTTTTTGCTTTTCCAAGGGGCTGTTTTTTGGCATTAGATTATTTTCTTTCGGCTTCCTGTCAGTAGTGGAAGCTGACTTTCCTCTGAATGTTGTTAGTGGTACTCTGGAGTAATGATAACTAAGGGCAGTTAAAGAAGCTGGTTTATTCTTAACTTGTTTCTCATTATCTGAGCATCACAGCAGGCCTCTCACCCACTGGTAATAAGAATTATATTGTTTTCCATCCACTTTTCCTTGCCTTACATGACCCTGCTCAGCAGATGTAAGAACTGAAGCAACCGACTGGAAAGCTGGTGTGTGTTACAGAGCACTTCTTGTATGCTTGTCCTGATGTGCCTTGTATTCACAAGCAGACACAGATTTTAGGGCCAGAATTTTGGAGTTTTCTACAGAAAGAGATTTCCCTTTTGAGTAGATGTGGGCTTACTCGTATCTATCTAGCAGAGAGGCCATGCTTCCCCACAGAGTCCTTCCAGGGTACTGGACACTTTTCCTTTTAGGGATCTATGCTGTCTTTGCTCCCATGATATATTTGACCAGAATGCAAACATTTGCAAATTAGGTATTTGAACAGAAATTCTTTGTTAGTGTTATCTAAGGAGAACGGTCTAAAACCACACCCTTAATGGTCTCAACCCCTGACTATAGCCTGAGGAATTAGAGCACTACTTTTGCAAGTGACTCCTCTACCAAATCTAGTACCAAAGACAGTTCATCATGGTCAGCACCGGGAGAATGGAATAATGTGAAGAAACAAACATGAAAAAACCTTTACAGACCAATTTCAGCAACATTTTCTAGAGCAGCCATGGACTGGGGATGATCCCTAAATTGAGCCTCCACAGAGAGAGAGTTCATCTCAAAATTAGTGTGAGGCTTAAGGGCCTTTTATGACCTGGAATACAGGTGTATCTTGGCCACCTTTTTTATGCACCAGATGGCTACAGTTATGGTGACTCTTGAGAAAAAAAAAAAAAGTAGCAGTCACAACTAGAACAGGTCTTTTCTGTAACTGAATTCATCCCATCAGAACTCCATTAAGACAGGAATGTAACTGAATAGCTTCTTGAAAACACTTCAGAAAAATGAAGTGGAGGGTGTAAGGGACAGAGTATCACAATTCAGAGGCAATAAACTGTGAGGATCCTTTCTTTAACTGTAATTTTAAACAATGCATTTCTCTCTGGCTTTCTACAAGCTCACAAAGTATAGGAAAACCATTACAAGAAGTTCAATTATTTTAATAACAGAATTAATGCAAGGATAGTGAACACTCTTACAAGCCTCTTAATTTTCTACTTGAAGGTGCATGATGAGAAAAGAGTGCAGCCTGTTCATAAGACAATCATCTCATTTACCTTCTCATTCCTGAAGCACATTCCAATGTAATTCCTCTATATAAACTTCTCCTTTTTTTTCTTGTTCAAGCATTTACTAGAAGGAATTATTCCAGAGTAATATGAGCAATCATATTTTGCTAAAGAGCTGAGAGATGCTTGAGGAACAGGCCCTCTCTTCCTTGCCTCACCAAAGGCAACAGGGGTCTTCAGAAAGTCTGGCATCACAGATATAGATCATTACAGTGTTAATGCAGGGAAATCTGGCAGAAAGACACCACAGCATGGTATGAAATATGCTTCCCCAGATCAAAATAATGTTTTTGCCCTGGCCAGGGAGACAAACAGAAAAGACAAGGAAAATGTATCAATTCCCTGAGGGAGTCATGGACCCTTTCATTAGCACTGCCTGACACAGCACATACTACAGATCACATTGTGAGGGAGAAGATGTTCAGTGCTGTACATCCATCCCTTTGACCCTACCAAATAGTGACTACATCTAGCTTAGGGCAACAAGGTCCACATCTGCACAAAGGCATCCATAACTCACCCTCTCACTGCCTTCCTTTTGACTCTGAACATCACCAGCCTCCAAATAAAACTGTCAACCTCCCTGGCAACGGCTCTGACACATGATCTACCACCATCAAACTGCTTAGCTGACAGCGGTGCCTCAAAGTATCCCTTTCAAGTAAATATTGTGCATCAGCAACTGCCTGGTTCTTCTCCAGCTGGTTTGTCACAGCAGTATTCAGCCCATCACACCATAAGGCAAAATTAAACATTGAAGTGCAGACGCTCCACGTTGGGCTTTTTTGCCAGATCATTGAAATGAACATCAGCAGAACTCCCTGCTGGCAAGGACTAACTACCTCAAGTTGCCTTAACAATACGTGGTCAGGGGACATGGCTTGGTGTAGCTAACTTGCAGCAACTAGTAATGCAGCTCAATGCAACATCATTGCAATCACCTGGTCTAAGTCTGAAGGATGAGAAAATTGCTGGGGACTAAACTTGACCATCTAGCAAGCTGTCACAGCCAGTGAAAAAAATTGCATGTCTGCAACAGCTTTATCATGCAGCTTTGGCTACTTCACCTATACCTTGCTTCCTACCCTACCTTCATCTATCCTATGACCTATTTTATTTAGCAGCTCCCAACAGATACTGTTTAAAAAATAACCAGCTAAGTGCGTTATACTAGCTCTCAGGACTTTGGCCCTCAAAAGTCATCATGGAAAATTCTTATTCTAACATGTTCCAGGTGCTGCTGCAATATCCCCTTCTTTCAGGCACAGATCTGTGTCCAAACGAGCTGAAAAAGTCCATTGAAAGCCATCAAAAGACTTCCTAGATCCATCTCTTTTGACCACTGGCACATTCAGGTGAATTAAGATGCTAATCTTCACTGCCACTTCTTGTTGCTCTCCACAGCCTATTGTTCTTGGCCAGTCTGGAAAAAACGTGCTCCAGGCAGAAAGCTTTGACAAAGTATTTAGCCAGCGGTTGTCTTTTTTCTGCCCCCTGTACATCTACAGAAGCTGGTCTGTTTCTTGCAACTGTTTTTTTCCTTAGTGCCCTGGGCATATAGCAGGAGATGTCTGCAGCATATAAACAGTGTCAGGCTCTCAGCAAATAGAAGGCATTCTCATTTCAAGGACGTCAAACATGTTCCCAATTACAGTCCTCAGAGTGAGGTGTGCTGTATAGCAGCATCCTCCCACAGGTGCAAACAGCAGTGAGGTTGTATAAACCAAGGTAGGGAAACTATGCTTGGTGAGAAAACAAGCACAAGCAGGGTGGCCTGGGTGATCAGCCCAGTTAAATTCTGGCAGGTATTTGGGATGACCTATTTGCAGAATGACAAAATACGAGTACTCTATGAGACAGCCAGTTGTGCATAAACTCTAAGTTACTATATAATAATAGAAGGGCATTCAAACATACTTAGTTCCCACATACCCTGCATGCATTATAAATATCTAATAGATGAAAGCTATTCAATAACTGCAAGTAGTAACCACAACTGCCTTCCCTACAGAGTGCTATTGTCTACTTGAGAAAATATTTGCATTGGTTTGGCCTCTTTTTAAAAATACGTGATTTTCTCTTCTTTTTCTTTCATTTTTCTTTCCATAGGAAAATGTCTTTTTACTTATCTCTTTCCCTTTGATAGTCAATTTTGCTTGAGTTTATTTGATACCTTTATCAATACAAGTGCACACAGCTGTAGTTGAAGAGCATCTGAAAGGCATGTCTGTGTCAATGCGTGAAAAGGAGAATAAAATACGTTCTGAAAAGGCAAAATCATTGGAGCTGCCAAGGCTTTGACTATATAAGCTTTAATTCGCAACTCATAGTAGCAGACTAAACTGACAGGATCAGAGCACTTCTCAAGTTTGTTTTTAAGGTGGGGGTGTGTGGGGAGGACGAGGGATCATGCAATGCAGATCAGAACTAAATGACAAGTTTAAGAGTAAAATGCACATCTATCGCCAAACTTTTAAAATAATGGGATGTAAATGCCTTTCAAATCATACACAATAACAGAAGGTCTTTTAAGGGTGAGTTCATAGTTAAAGCTGGAGAAGGTTCCTATTGTCACTTCTAATCAAATTTCTTACTACTATTGTGGGTAGCTAAATGTGAGCCACTCTCTCTTCTGTATGTACCCAGGATAAATTAGGAGGCACTCACTGAGATGCAGAGCCCTTAGATTTCCAAAGCCTGTTTCCTCAGCTGTAAAACTGAATTACAGTACCTACCTTGCTCTTCTGTGGAGCCTTCCAGACAAGGTGTGATTACTGTGCATGGCATTGCATGCAACACTGAACTGCTACATCTTGCCACAGAAAGTCCTCAGCTGGCACACAGCGTGGGCTGGATGTTACAACCTTCTATCAGCTGGAGTGGTCATTTTTCATGTGAAAGCATTCCCTCTCCAGTCAAATTCAGGCACCTGTCTGTTTATTCAACTGCTTTCATGGGGATTGCATGCTGGAGCTGGAAAACTCTTTGCTGAAGTTTTCCACTGCTTCAGAAGGCTTCTTTCTGCCTAAAATGGGTGTTGCAGTTAGAAGTCAGAATCTCTCTGAAACAACAAATAATTCTAAACACATTCATCAGACTATGCTCCTCACTATAGAAACTTGTCCCTTTCTGATGTGTAATTCCTTTTCCAGCAGAATTGTCAGTGGAATGATATAATCATTAGTCCATTGCATGAGCTTGCTTATCTAAAAGCAACTTAAAAACATTCCAGCAACTGAGTAAATCTAAAAGTGAATGTTTTAATGTTTTGCATATAGGATACGGCATTTTATCAAATACTTACTAAATAGACAGGTACAAGGACCCCCCAAAATATGGTTATTACTCATCATCCAGACCAAAATTATGGAAATGATCCATTTATTGTTGGTCCTCATACTCCATCGGCAGCAACAATAGGTCAGAATGAATATGGCTTAAAAATGAAGTGGTGGTTAGAGAAACATTGCTCATTTAATTGTTAAACTGATAACCTAACACCTGATTTATTAGATTTCTGCAGTATTTCCTTCTCCCCATAGGAGAATGTCAGGTTAAAACTAAGTTTTTTATTATTCCCCAAATAAATACAAATTTGATCACCATTGCATCCTAAACCAAACCCTTTCCATTGTCATTACCCTCAAGGAAAGGCCAAGTAAGTACAATTGTGTAAAGTGCATTTCAAGAATTTAAAGTGAATGAAGTCATACCTAAAATGCTGTATAGAAAGCACTGAAGAACCGCTCTGTTATCAGTGCTACAGATTATAAGCCTTTGCTTTTGCTATTGTGCATAAAGGAAGCCAGTTATCCAAGAAGGCATGTAATTGTGGGCTGATCTCCACTTCTATCTTTCCTTGACACAGTTCCAAAAGATTTCTGTCCTTGACCAGAGAGTCCTCTGTCATCTGAACAAGAACAAGCACCACTGAAGTCAGTAATATATAAATAGACAGATAAGTAGCTATAAAATAGAGATTTCAAAATAATTGCTCAAATATTGACTACCTTGTATTACAGCTTCAGTTGCTGAAATAAATCCCACCTCACTTGTCTTACAACAATATTTGCAGGTACTACTTACCTTCTACGACTAGTATCTATAATGAAAAGTAGCATGCATACTATAACTAGTACAGACCAGCTTCATCTTTTTTACCTTAACTTTATTGCTTAATTTGCTAATATGAGTTTGATTTAGTTTAGGGTGCTTCCCCCCCTGCCCCCCCCCATTGGAGCATCAGGATTTCTTGCAACTATTTAACAATTTTTTAGACTTTCCCAGTCAGTTGTTGTCCTAAAATTGTATATTCAAAAAGAAATTATATGAAAATAAGGTACCAAATGATCAAATGAACTTATGATAGGTATTATGATATGTCATTGTACTATAGGCTTAAATGCTCATGGTTTCTGGATTTGAAATTTTGTTGATACTGATTAAGATTCCTGTGTGGCATAAGTAAGAGGTTGTAGTTATAGAGACCCCTATTTTAATGTAAGACAGCTGGGGAGTTTTCCTGATATTGTCAAGATTTAACTCCCTTGTCCCTGTCTATAGGTGCTTGTCAGACATGTCCTTACCTTTCTTTTCATTATTGCCTATATAATAATTCCAATCCTGCCTTACATTATCAGATAAAATCCCACTGTCTTCTCTTTACTATGGGATTCTCAAAATAGTATAGCTTTGACATTGGACTCACATAATTTCAATCAGTTCAACTGATTATAAAAGCACAGTCCAAATAGGTTTAATAGTTTTAAAAATTCCTCTGCAAATCTTTAAATGTCAATTCTGATAAAGATTTACAGATTACCAGAACCACTACAAGCTGAAACACTAAGCATTCCCTTTGTAAACTACACGGAAACTTTGGCCTGAAGATGTATTTGTACATTTCCAGATAAATGAAATGTCATTTTTTGTCATGAAAATACATAAGCAAGGGAAAGCAGGCAACAGACTGAGGCTGGCTTGTCAGGAGATTCACAGTCAAACTGACAAAGCTGTACTAAACCCACTTAAGAATGAAAGAGTAATTTTATCTGCACGATAAAAATGATGGAGCTTATTTTAGCTGTTAACCTTGATCTAAAGGTACTCTTTAAATAAAAATCTGCTTATTTTCTTTAGTACTATATAGTTAATTTTGTATATATGCCAATGTTTAAATAAGATAATACTTTTAAATAATTTTCAAATCAGCATATCTTTTGACAGGTTTTGTTCTTCTGCTTTCTTTGAAATCACAAGTGATTATTTAAATTCTTATTGCTTTAAAGTTACTCAGTCATTTTCTTTTCAACTTGAATGTGTTGCAAACTTCCAATGCAAATGCTTTTCTGTGAAGTTTCCTTTCTAAAATAGTTCTCAAGTACAGCACTGGCCTCTACAGTGGCTACATGAAGTATTGTGCATGGATGCTAGTTGATCAAAAATCCATAGAAGCAGGAAAATGGTTTGTCACCCTAGACTCATTCAGGGAGGCTAGAAATCAGCAATGTTTCTATACTGTATGTTATATTCCCACCTAGTGAGGAAACATCGACCTTTTACAAGTATCTTCTATGTAGCTGCTAATGATGTATGTAAAATCTACTACTCAGCATAGGTCCCACTAAGAAATCTAGATGCACACAGGAAGTGCCTATAATGTCTTCTCCTGCCTGCACTCACAGCTCTGCAACTGAAGTTATTGCAGGCCAAATTTTATTCTGAAATCAGAACATAACCAAATTTCACAAAAGTTTGGATCAAGATGAAACTTTCTGCCTTAACATTACTGAAGAGTTTTGTTGTCTGGATATTGCTAAATGCTTCATGCCAGAAGAAAATAAGTTTCTGACTATTTTCTTTACCTAATAAAAATTAATAGACCTTACCTTTCTTGTTTAACAAGCTATACATCCCATATAAACCTTGATGCCTTACATATTTTACTAATGAGACATTAACAAGATTATAAAACATATAGTTCCACTTGCATAACAGTAAAACACTTTCTTAATATCACTGTCTCTCACTACACTTTTTTCCAAAATAATTCTTGCAAGTGCTACGTATTTCTTTAGAAGTACAGAATATTTTGCCTGAATGCAAGTTTGTCTGAAAGCTAATAAACTTTTTAAAAAAGACAAAGATGTTACTTAGGTATGAAATCCCATAATAAATAAGTATAAGGAAAAGAGGATGTATTTTATGCTATCTACCAGGCAGACATTCTTTGAGGAATGTCTGATACCTTGCTAGATGTTCAGCTAATTAGTAGTAGGTGCGATTAGTAAAGCAGATCAGAGCAGAGCAGATGTGTAGTCAACGAAAAGCATTGTTGGTAATTTGCTATTTGGGCTGAATTAATCAGATATAGTGCTTCACAAGAATATTAAAAGAGCCAAAGCTACTAGACTGTAGACTAGAAGCTATAAAGCAGAAATACAGACAGCAAGAGACATTAAGCACATCTCCAAGTTCAAAACACATGGCCATAGCCCTAGCCCAACAAGCAAGGGATAGAAAGAGTTGCAGATAGAGTGGCCAGCTTTGCAAAGAACATGCTGCCATTCTAATTGTGTACACCTGCACATGAAGACTATTGGGAAGGGATATCCCCTGAACATGATTTCGTTTTAAATAAAATGTTAAATGAAGTTGAAGATTTCACTAAAAAAGGCCCCCAGGGTGTTAAGACATGAGAGTATGATACATGCAAGATACATGCAAGAAAGGTACTGGCATAATTATCTCAAAAATGGTCAAAATTGGACTCTTGTATGTTATGGTACTAGAAGCCTGGCATCTGTACTCTTGAATAGAGGAAAATGGAGAGGGGTGGCCTGTAGCTACAGAGGTGGAGAGTTTTGTTTGTTTGCTTTCTTTTTTCTTTTTCAAACAAGAAGCCAAAATTAGCTAAAATGAACATTTATTTTCATTGCTAAGCAACACAAAATCAACATTGCCATACCCAAGAATAAAGTGGTTACAAACATCAGAATTACAAGCTCAATTAATACTTGAATTCAAACAAATTTTTATTGCATTTCATAAACCCTTAAGGTAAGCAGAGCAAGATCCTAAATTTTCATAAGAGATAAGCAGACAAGTACATAAGCAAAAAGCCTGTGCATCATCAAGGGATATCAGAGCCACTGCTAAAGATGAGCCTTTTAAAAAGCAACTGGGACTCAGTATGTGAACAAACAGCATATGCCCACACCCTACTATCCGTTAAGAGAGGGAGCTCTCAATCAAGATGAGATTTTGTTTGAAGATATCAGAATGGCAATTCCTCAGCTTAACATGAAAGAAATATCTTTTTTATTGTACATGAAAATCATCTGTGATCTGAAAAAAACCCCAAATAACTATATCATTTTTTTCTAGCTTCAAATGAAGAGAGATACTGAGAAATGCATATGGCCAAAAATAACCCAAGGCAAGAACAATAGATGATATTGCCAACCCTGTAAAAAAGTAGCCTTTGGAAGAGGCAGAGGTTCTTGCTGCCAGAAAAAAATTAATTATCTGTTAACTTTCCTGAGACAATCTTGCTAAAATGCAAGTAAATAGGAGATTAGGCATATCAAGATTTTCATTTTTAGATGAAGTATCTGTTATGAAAATACCTCAGAGACACTCAGCAAAATACAGGTGAAATACTACTTCCCATTATTCCCATGCAAAATATCTTAATGGAAAACACTGGGAAAATAATAAAATATGTCCTACCAAAATGATGGAGTCAGGCTTTGATGTGTATTTGGTTATGTTCAAAAATAGAAAAGCACTGGTGAAACATAGCTTGTCACCACTGACTTTTTAAAGTCTGCATTAGAAATTAACATCAGGGTAGCTAGGGACCTGCTGGTGTGTATAGACAAAGGTAAACCATTATACTCAGAATATGAAGTTCCAGGAATTACCAATGTTTTGTGAAAACAAGGCTGTGTCTATCTCTGATGGGAAATAGCTGTCACTAACAGCAGAGATAGGTGGTGGCCAGACATAAGTGGGCACCTACAACAGCTAAGTGGTGTCTGCAGATCCCAGCAGGCAGAGAATTAAGGTGTTGAGATGTTTGTTCAAGAAATCCTCATAGAGGCAATGATCACATTACACTGTAATAGCAAAGTCCCAGGGCATGCCACAGCTAAAAGCAACAGATTAAACAGAGATAAACAATGTGCTGAGATCTACAGACCACTTCATAAATAGCATTTCAGCCTTGCTCACAGGCTATAAGTCTGAAATTTATTATATACTGTTGATGATTATTAGCTCTTTGTTACATTTGGCTGGGAGGAGAAAGATGAAGAACTATAATTTTTAAGAGCATGCAGCCTGAGCCAGATCGATTACTTATCATTAATAACAAAAAATGTTGATCAGCAAGACAGCTAATAAGCCAGGCGTGTTTTAAATTCCCAGGTTTAGAGCACCTTCAAACTGGGACAAACTCTACATTGCAAAGACATGGCTTTCTGAAACATTCTTTTCTCCTCCAGAAAAGTCCTCAGACAAACATCAGTGGCTTTGGTACAATTACATGGAAAGCAGAAGGTCTCCCCTCTCCTCAGCTTCACTGCTTTCAAAATTCAAAAAATGTTGGAGGGATGGGGGAGAAGAAGAGAAGGAAGTGAAGGAAGGGGTCCCTCTCTGTCTTGAATGCAATGCCAGTGCATCCCCACCTGCAAAAAGCACACACTGAACAGTATCCCCTGAGTACAGCGAGAACATACTGTACCAAAACCAGGCAGGTTTCGTGCAATGTATGTGCTATTTATATTTTGATACCTGCCTTATTATTAGCCCACAACACAGTGGTGGGTTTCCTGACTTTGATTTAACACAGTGGCGTGACACTTTGCTGATCTGGTGAAGCATCTAATCCATTGTTCTCACAACTGCTCTATCTTCATGTTCTCGGAGTAAGATTATTCTCTGCCTTTGCATGTTTCCCTGTCAGAGCCCTTCATTACCCTGACAGAAACTTGCCTGCACCAGCATAAATGGAGACAATTAAAGCCAGGCTTTATTGTGATAACAGATTTCTCTCAACGTTATTTTCTGCTGTGCTTCACAAGCTCTGGTCTGAATAAAGGAACAAGGGCAGGATCTAGGATACCACAGCATTCAGGTTTTTCAGCAGAATTTAATCTTTAATATATTTCCTGTTGTTATTTAAAAAAAAAAAAAAAAAAAAGATTCTGATCTGTGAGCTTTCCATGTCTCTCCAGTAGCATTTCATCCACCAGCATGTGTTGTATTTCTGCATTCAGTATTAGAAAATTGCCCTGGGTAAAGCCATATAGCATCTGACGGACTTTCATGAAAGTAGTTGCAAAGTGTGCTTACTGCTTTATCCTGCTGCCTTGTCTTTTACATATTATTCTGATTCATTATCATGTTTGAAACACTTTCAAAGTGATTACTAGGAAAAGAGGAATTGATCTGAAGTGATTGATTTTGGATTGGATATTAGGAAAAATTTCTTCACCAGATGGGTTGTCAAGCATTGGAACATGCTGCCCAGGGAAGTGGTTGAGTCACCATCCCGAGAGGTATTTAAAATACATGTAGATGTGGCACTTAGGGAAATGGTTTAGTGGTGGACTTGGCAGTATTAGGTTTATGGTTTGACTCAATGATCTTAAAGGTCTTTTCCAACCTAAATTATTCTATAATTCTATGATTCTATAAAATTGATGCCTTACTCCAGGTTGGTAAACTCTTGACCTTTCAGAACACAATCATATTGATTTAATAAGATCTTCTACTGCCCTTTTCTTCTGAACAAATTCCTTTTCAAATCATTCCTACTGGATAATCTACTACAGAATCATGCATTTTGGATTTAGAACTGCAAGCTATTTGTGACATATGGCAAGGAAGAAAAAAGTCTATTGTAGAAGAGTAATAAGAAGTGGCATATTGCCAAAAAAAATCTCACCATCATGGACCATCTCTTTTAGTACTTGTGGTGGGTTTACTCTGGCTGGACACCAGGTGGCCACCAAAGCCGGTCTATCACTCCCCCTCCTCAACTGGACAGGGGACAGAAAATATAATGAAAGGCTTGTGGGTCAAGAAAAGGACAGTTTAATGAGGCAAAACCAAAGGTCGTGCACAAAAGCAAAGGAAAACAAAAGATTTTTATTCTCTACTTCCCACCAGCAGCCAATGTCTGGGCACTTCCTGGGAAGCAGGGCTTCAGTACTGGTAGCAGCTGCTCCAGAAGACAAATGTAAATAACGAATGCCCGTCCTTCCATCTCCCTTTACTTAGCTTTTATAGCTGAGCTGATGTCATATGGTATGGAATATCTGTTTGGTCAGTTTGGATCAGCTGTCCTGGCTATGTCCCCTCCCAAGATCTTGCCCAGCCCCAGCCTGTTGGTGAAGGGGGCGGGGGAGAATGTTGGGGAGACAGCCATGATGCTGTGCAAGCACTGCTCAGAGGTAGCCAGAACACTGGTGTGTTATCAACACCTTTCTAGCTACCAATACAGAGCATAGCACTACAAGGGCTGCTGTGGGGAGAATTAACTCCATCTCAGCCAGACCCAATACAGGACTTCAAGTACTAAATCTGGTATTGTCCTCTTGGTTTGCTTTTAGGCTCACTGACTCACGTGAGTGTTTGGGGAAACAAAGAGGAAACCCTTACTCCACATGTGCTAGAGAATGCATTTTAGCTGCATAATTTGCTGAAGTTCTTTCTCCAGATCAAACTCCATTCAGAGTTATGTAATGGACTTACTGTACTGTGAGGGTTGGCATAAGAACCATATTCTTTCTGAAGGGAAAGGAGAGCAGACCAAAGAAGAATAAGAGGATGCAGAATCTGCTAATCTCCTCTATCCAGATTTTCCCTTTCCTAGCCTGATCTGCACCGTGTTGTCTGTAGCTCACTTAGAAACTCCTCAGTGCACTGTCCTACACTTGCAAGAGTTCAGTTTTCCACAGAACCAAATTCAGCTGCTTTCTGCACCTCCCATTGGAAATTCTGTGCCCAGTCAGGTCATTAAATGTACATAAAAAATAAAAGGCCTGAAGCAGTAAAGCCATCTAGGTATTTGTTCATGGAATAGGTATAGCAAGTGTGCAGTACTAAGTGTTGCCCCACTGATATAAAAATCCACTCTTGAAGGGATCCTTCTAGCAGTTAACCTATTTCACATTCCACACCCAGTGTCAGACCTTAATGGCCCTGACCAGCCCCACTTGGGGCACTCACCCCACCCCACTCCACCCCAGGGGTCCCATTCATAAGCTCAGCCTGGGACACCCAGGTCTTCTCTGGATGGACGTTGAATCTATGCTATGGGCTGCCGATCTTCAGCCCCATCTCTTGGTGGACGCCTCAGACCCACATCTCAGCCCCAATTCCTGTTTCTCCATTGCCTTGCCATGCCATGGATTCTGCAGGCCCCAGCTCTGTCCCCTGCTCAGATCCACCGGGTTGGGCATGATCTCATGGGGTAGCCCCTTGCTCAATGCTCCCTGACACTTATTTTCCATACCAGGATTGCTGACAATAATACCAGGGACTGTCAATTCTAATGGTGGCTTGGGTACTACCTTCACAGAAACATTTTGAATTTGTAGCCACTACTGGCAATTTGGTACAATCATCTGTCTAATGGCATTAATTAAACTGTATTTTAATAAATGGATAACTTAAGGTGAGCCCCTGAAGGTGGTTCTTCGTTGCCACAAGCCTTCTACATCTTCCCTAACACACAATAGTTTCCAGTTTTTTCCTAGTTGATTACAATGTGGTTATTATTCCCATTTTAGTATTTCTTTAAAAAAAATCTTCTTAATTAAGAATTTCTTAACATTGAAGTATTTCTTTACATCCCCATAGACATTAAGGTCTACCTTTAATAATTTTGCTCACTTGTCTCAAAACTTGAGAGGAAAACCTTTAGCACTTTGATTGCTCAGTGAAGGATATATTTAGATCCAGTGAACACTGTACATAGCCAACCCAAGTAGAAAAAAATAATGCTGGCAATATGAAATGGCTATTTCCTTCCTACAAATGGATAATGCCATAGGTATTAAACATACACTTGTGGTCAATGACAACACTGAAACTTCACTGGCAGGGGCCCGAACACTGGAAAACAAATGGCAATAAGCCAATATATTTATAGTGAAAACTGTGTGATATACCAATCCTGGATTCATGACAATGATCATGAAATCATCAAATCCATATAAAGGTATTTACAGGAAATAACTTGATGATCAAATGTTTGTATGACTTTTCATTTCAGTATAATCTAAGATTCCTAGTGATATACAAGAAAGCCATTTTATGTTTACACCTTTTTGTATAAGCACTAGATTAAGTTCTTCAGAGTTAAAAAAGTTGACCTGCAATAGCTAAAGAAACCCTGCACAGAACACATGAGTTCCCAACCATATTTTCCCTTAAGGTGAGCTGCTCCTGGCACACATGATCTAAATATCAAATAGAGCCCTAAAGGATGCAACAGGTGCCTTAGTAATCATTGGACTGTCCTTTGAGATAGGGATATAGCTTTCATAATGTCAGTAGACAGAAGTGTCTGAGGAAAACACTATAATTAGTTCATTTGAATTTGCTGGCTTCATGGACTCATTCATCTTAAAAATATATGAAATACTAAACAAAACTGAGGATGCTTGTGACCAAGAAATTATGGAGTACTTTGAGAATCTCCTAGTAGGTGATTACTGTTGGGGGTGATAATGACAGTACTATTTTGCACAAGAGCTCTTGTCATGAGCAAGGGGGAAAAAAACAAAGGGAATGCCTGCTCATTAGAATAGTCTTCCCTTCACTATTTAATTTCTTTTCCAGGTCTGGTATGTGGATGCATGGCAGTTCAGGATCCAGAACCATTATGTTCTCACCAGGAGGAGTTCCCTGATGCCAGGAATACTTTCTGCTAGGCATTTTCAGCCAGTTTACCCTTATGCCTTCTTCATATGGTTATACTTATTTTTGTATGATTTACAAGTATTTCTGTTCCACAAATCTCTGTGTCTGCATAGGTGCTGACTTACTAAAGACAGTTTACCTATCCAGGATACTGACATGTATGAACATTGTTGGTTTTCCCCACAATTTAGTTGTTCAGATGGTATATTCTGACACATAGTGATTTTATGCAACAAAACCAAAGATAGACTCATCAATATTAAAACATGTAAATCATATCTTTTCAATAAAACATTCTCATTTGACTTTATAATACATATCCAACCCTGCTTTCTAGGAAGGGAGAAAGATTCTTTAGACAATATCTTGTTTTGTTATGAAATATGCAAATCCTAGACTGTCTTTCTTCCAAGTAGAAGACTACAGCTTTCTATTTCTATGCCTAAATCAGCCTTTTCAGTTTTACGATTAAGTTCATTGCTCATATGAATGGCTCCGATGGAAAAGCATCATTACCCTGCAATTTTCCAAATAGGTATAGAATAAGTGTTTATTATTGTATCTTTGTAACCATATTTCCTAAGCACAGTGATATTGTAGATTTTTTAAAAAAACAAAGGAAAAAGCTTCCTCTTATACGCTTTTTTTCTGCAGACAGATCCATCATATGCTGATGTGTATAACATTATAATGAAGAGTCACGGGAAGAGGAGATGAGGCCTTGCCTGAGGAGCCAAAGCTACTTGTTACCCTAATGTCTGGAACAAAGGAACTGCAAGGAAAAACAAGTCCCCCCTTTCAGGTTTGGTTTCTTTGGTGTATTTTTTAACTTCTGGAGTGAATTCTGTAGTTCTGCCTTGAAGTATCTTCTTTTTAAAGCATGTGTATCAGTGATGAAGTTAACTATCTTGCTTATCATTTGTTGTATTTTCTGTTCACTGTTAATGGAATAAGTAAACTGAAGAGTTAGCATAGAAAGGGGGGAAAAGGGGAGTGAATGGAAAAAAATATATCCTATCTCTATAGATAAATAAAATGAGCTGGATCATAGGTATTTCTAGAGTTGTTTATCTGATTGTTGCCACCTAAAGGCTAACATGACCCAAATAACTCTAGCTGGGTATATACTGTTATAGTACGTGTATAAGTATCTGTGCTTTGCCAGCTGCTGGGAGGTAGAAGGTGTTAGGGGTTGCTGAATTAGGTAGTCTGATACAGGCAAGGCTGCTGCAGCTCCAAGCCCCCGGGTCTGACCAGGTGCGAGGCTGAGCACTTATTTGCTGTAGGCACACAACCTCAAGCATACTTGTACAACACATATATATGTGCATATATGTACAACACATGTATATACACAGCCAGCCAAAAGATCAACACATACTGACATAGTCAGTGCTCAAACAAACAAAACCAGCATCAACAGCCTTATCCTGTTCCCCTCACTGGCTGGTCAGGGTCAGGATGAAGGTCCATTTGTGGAAAATGCACATACAGATAGATACACAGTGTGGATCCCTCCAGTAATTGGCCCAAGACTCTCAGCCTAGCCAGTGGCTGCCCCTGGATCCCTGGTCTCCCCAGCTGCTGGCACCTGGGCACGTGACCCTCCAGTGCTGCAGCCCCATTCCCGCTGCCGGTACAGAACACCCTTGCACACACATGGAAATGCACACGCACAGAAATGCACACACACCCAGACACACATGCTGAGGACCTCTTTACATGCAACCAACACTTAGGCCCTTATCCCTTTATTTTTCCACCCTTTTTCCTCCCCAAAACACCTTGACTCTTCCATTTCCTGCCTATGGTCCTCCCCTAAGCATTCCCTAATAAATTTTCCATAACCCTAAAATGCTGTTCCCTGCATTCCATAGTAGAGTCCTGTACTGCAGTAAGCAGCACACCTCTCAGACTGAGAGGTGATGGGGTGACTTGCTGGTGTCACCCCTGCCTGGGCAATGGGGCTGACACTTTCCTGGGGCAGGGGCTCAGGTCTCTCATGAGGCTGTTGGGTCACCCCACCTGCCAGTGGCATGTTGGGCTGCTCTGTCTTGCTAGAGGTAAGCCTTTACTCACACGATCTGACAGAAGTTTAAGCAAGATACTATAACACAAAGTTGTGCTGAAATACAGACAGGCAACATCTCTCTCTCATGGAATGCTGTCGTCTAGTCCTTATTAGCTAGTCAATAAGCAGTAGCAATAGTAAATAGCTATTAGCTAACTTATTTACTATTAAAAACAACTGTAGTTAAGTTGGAGCTCTGCTTATTAGCAACTACCAAAGAATGTACCAGGAGGAACACGTCATTTAATCAAAGTCTGTGAACTCAGGTTGCCTTAAGAAGCTATTAGCTCCTGTAAGGGAAATTATAGATTTGCACCAAGCCAGGGTAATCACTGAAGCTAAAAAAAAAATTTACAGAATCTAAACCACTTGTCTTAGAATAAAATGAACTGCCCTTTGCATTGACTGAAGGCAGAAGTTAGATAGTGATCCATGCTGAAGTTAGCATACAGTCTAACCTGAAATTTAGCAGCGTGAATCTTATTCTGAGTAAAAGTCTCTCCAACAGATGGAAGAACTTCCTAAAAATGTTGGCTTTTCCACTTCAGTAATGGAAAAAAAACCTAAAACTCCAGTTTTTAAGAAGCAGTGTTAACTTTTCTTAAAAAGTGACAAAGGTAAAGCTGCCTATTGCCTCCACTTACTTGAGTTATGATTATATCCTGGTATCAAATACTTCCGAAAAAGCCCAATGTGTAAGGAATGCTTGAAACACACATTTTTTTAGGCTATATATTAAACTTTTTATGTATTGCCTTAAACTTGCTCTTAAGGTTTAGAGGGGGAAAAATTACTACTAATAAGGAAAATAACTGGCTCTTTTTAACAGCAGAAACCTGGTTTATCAATGGGTATGAGTTTTCTGAAGACGGAAGACATGAATTTAAAAATAAAGCATAATTAATTAAATTAAATGGGTTATTTTAATTTATTTTAATAACCAGCTTTACAAAAATCTGTTAGGTATGCAGTTTATTCTTTTCCTTATGTGATGCCAACATAAATATTTTACTTAATGACTTCCATAAATAATTTATTGGGCAAATGCCCAAAAAACCTCAGCAAAATTTTTTTTTTCAATATAATTATTGTGGTTTTATCATTGCTTTTTCTTACTATAAATATGTATCACTTTCTCCTGACCAGCTTGCTCACGGAGATTGTCTCAAGCTTCTTCCAGCTTTTTAAGTGTTGTTTTGCATGATATATCTGCATGTAACCATGAACTACATATTTCAACAAATACTTGCTTTTAAAAGATTTGGGTTTTCACCTTCTACATGGGAGGGAACATGAATGGATGGGAGGAAAGACAGAAAACATATTTCAGCTTTACAGTTACAGTATAGCTGTATGTGAATTATTCCACATACCTTCAATAAAAAAGCAACATTCTTCTTTTTCTCCACCACACCATCATCTTCTTTACTTTATGAGCAGCAACATAATCATTTTTAGAAAAGTGAAAGATAAAACCCTAAGCCATGAAACTGCTTTTGGAAAGGACAGACTAAAAAACACACTGTCCTGGATAATGCTATCAGATTTAATCTTCAGCAGACATATACCTATGCATTCTTCATACAGAGGTAGTGATAGTTAATATTCTTTCCAGAAGGCTGCAGTTTTAATCTAATTAGGTGATGGTTTGGTAGCTGTTTACTGACTTTAAAATATATAGACACATTCTTCCACAGAGTCATATTGTTCCACAAGCTGCATATGCTACTAGCACAGTTAAACTGGCAAACCAAAAAGTATGGTTTTACGTGGAATACAGAAAAAAATATTCTCTGATGTGTTCTTGTGAAATATGCAATCTAAATCCATTTTTATTTCCCCCATATCTCTTAAATTAAATTTTTAGAGAAATGCTCAAACAAGCAGTTTAATAGGAAAATTAGCACTTCCTGAGACTTTTACAGCTATACGTGAGCTACCATAATAGCTAAAAAGTGGCCAAAACCAACAGTAACAAAAAAGATTTGAATGTGAAAGTGAAATATTATAATTGACCACCCATGAAAAGATGTTTTAGATTTGTAGTTTTCAGGTTGCACAGTTTTATACATACTTGTCATTGTTACAAGCTTGGTAGTCTGAGAGATGAAGAAAGACCCATCTCACAGTGAGCTCATAGAAACTTACCTGACAGCTGAAGGTGAGGGGAAGAGTTGGTGGCTCTCAAGCCTTTGGAATAATAATTGTGAATACAAAATCAAGCTGTTTGTTTGTTTGGGGTTTTTTTTGTCTGCTCACAGACATTCTGCCAACAGAGAAAAAGCCAAGTACATCCGATAAGTCCATCACCAAGCTGTCTTAATCTGCATAATGCAAGTGTTGTCACTAGCAGCCCGCAGCTACATCCTTTCCCTGGGACAGGCTTGCCCTTCTAAGGACATTATGTTTTGATGCAGCAGCCTAAGGGAGAATTTCTACCTCACTGAAGATTCTGAGGAGCCCAGAAGCATGGCAGTGTTCCCTGAGCTTGTGTGTGTTGCTTCCTTTGAAGTTAACCTATTTATACATTCCCATTCTTAAAAGCTAGTACAAGAAAACACCACTTCTTGTAGCAGGTTAGAGTGATGTGCCAGCTATAGAAGCGGTCTGTTCCCTTCTGCCTCTTTCCCTAGCAGGATATGGTACTAGCTGCTTCAAGAAGATGTCCAAGAATCTTTACTGCGGATATGATAACCAAACCAGAAGGGAAACTGCTCCCTAATCCATCTTTGAAGATACACCTCCAACTTCTTCTACCTTTGCCATAAATTTCAAGATTTTTTCCACTGAGAATAGTACATATAGCTCCATTCAGTTTTAGGCAGATTGTGCTGAGGCACCAATATGAGAAATTTAACAACAGGACACAAACTTTACAGTCCTTGGTGGGAACAGTGCCTTGTCCATTCTGCCCACAATATTATCAAAATTAGACGCAGCTTTGAATTCTGACATTCAGATTAGTTTCTGCTATAAGGACCCTCAAAATCTTACATCACATACTCTTTGCCTTTCCATTTACTTTATCTCTCTGCCCTCAGTTCTGTACTTTATTATAGCCCTTGTTAGAGTCTCAGAAGTGTCACAGATTGTGGTGTCAAAAAACCCTCTTTTTATATATGGATCTGTGCATATTTATGTATGAAAGGGAGAGGCAGAAGAATACTTGAAGCATCCTGGAAGCAAGAACAAAGTTACAAGATTTAGAATTTTCTAACATTTGCAAAAAGCATCTGTTAACCTGCTGCTTGCAAATTAAATCATAAAAATATGAATGAAGAGCATCCTTAAAGCCACAGAAACCAGAAAACCAAGTAAATATAGTTGATTCTTTTGTTTAATTACTACTTATTCCATATTAATTGTAGGGGGTTGTCACTAGAAAGACACAACTAACATTTATTTACATTTAGATTTTAATTCATTATATTTGCGCTGCCTCAGAATCCAAAATCTTCCTGTAAATTTACATGATAAGCCTTCCAATATGTTTGGTTTTGTTCCTGTTGTGGGGGAGATATGAGCACAGAGGCCAGAGGCACAAAAGGCAGACAGCCATTTGAAAACTCACTTCTTGCACCACACAGCTTAGATACAATGTAGTCCTCAAAAAAATTAAGCCAGTTCTAGAATAATGCAATCAACTATTTTTACGAATGAGCCTGACCTTAAATCATTGCCACATTGTTGCTCAGTCTAAATCAGCTTAGTCTTTCCCTCTGTTTTGACATAATGTTTGTCCCATTTTTGGACTGATATTAACATTATCCTTAGGTTTGGTACTCGCATCCATCATGCCTGTTGCTTATCTTTGCACCACATATGAACAATTCAGCATTGACCCTGTTTACCTTCCTCTGAGAGGTCCAACAACAGTTACACATTTTGTTTGCAAATCCTATAATTTACTAACGGCTGAAATACAATCAGCACAGCAATAATAGCTTAAAAATTCTCAGGAGAAAATGAAATCTCTTTGGATTTTTTCACTAATCTTCTGACCAAATGTATCATCTGCCACATTTATTGAAGACAGTGTTTTCAATTGCTTTATTGTGGACTGGAACACAGAAGAGAGAAGCAGCTGTCATAAAACACAGAAAAGAACTGAGCTGGGGCTTTTCAGTCTCCACAAAGGGGCAATTGAGAAGATGGTGAGTCAAGAGTAGAAAGAGGAGAGAATCAGCATGGAGATGGACGCCAGTGGCAGAGCAATTCTTCAGAGTGTGCCACCACTCCCTGACAGCACACAGAGCTTTTTTTAAACAACACATACTGCAGAATCCCTGCTCCACGCTACACACAGACAAACTGTACAATTCATCCAAGCCAACCAAGACAAGTGTTATTTTTTTCCATGAATAGAGTCCTTTTTCAAAAATCTTTCTGGATGAATTCACCTAGTTTTGGAAACCTTATTCTAGCCTAGCAAACACCACTTTCATAAAGTCCCTTTGTAAGTCTTGGCCAAAATTATGTAATGATGAGTTTAGATCCAGCAGCTAAAAGCACTAATTTTTACAATGAGGTCAGTAAGAGGGAGAAGAAGATGACGTATAGTTTGGTGGCTGCAATCCAGTTCAAACAATCAGCAAAGTAAAGTAAATAGTTCTAGTCTGGCTTTGGTCTGCTCCTTCTACCTGCACCTGCTGAAAGACTCATTGAGGTACCATGTATGAAATTATAGTGCCCAGTGTACATTATTAACATGTTCTGCAGTCACCAGCAATCATGAGTTTATAAAATATTAATCTGTTTGTTAAGAAACAAACTACTTATTCTTGTCACAGGAGATATTTATGATTTGTTCCCATTGTGCAGGCTGCACATACATACTGTCTTAAACAATAAAAACCTAAAAGTATAGGCTCTAAATATTGTAAGACACAACTATGCAGAAAAAAAATCCCACATTCACATATATTTTCCTCTTACTTGCTATTCAGGCTCCCAAATAGAGCTTTACATAGCCATATTGTACTCCAAGTTCCTAAAGAGAGAAAAAGAACTTGAGGAAAGAGAGTTAATGCTCCCACTGAGTTTCACTGAGTTTCATACATCCTTACTCCCACAGCCACATCACTCAGTTCATCGTCCTTAAGATAACTTGAGGAAGCTGCTATTTTGAAGCAGTCTTTCCTGAAAAAACAAATATACAGTCTGGTATTAAAACTTCAAGCCTCATCTTTTAAGTACTTACCAAATAGATCATTGCCATTTGAGCAGTTCCTTTGGTTCAGAATTTTTCTTTTTCTTTCCACAATGATGCTGACTGGCAGATCCCAGCGTCATGGCACCATGGAAGGAAAAAGGATTTCAGCACAAGTAGAGCTAAAATTCCAGAACAGACAGCCATGGTCAGAGACTAATGTTTTGCATGCTAAAAAAAGATAAGGAGAGTCAGTTTCCTCCTGAAATATTTCTTGGAAAACTCCAACAAAGATGTGAATACACCTTTAGGTAGGATCTGTCATGCACTGGAATGAACATAATCCAGAAATACAGCTCTTGCAGTTGCCTGTACTGAAAGCAAGGGCATTTTTTTCGCTGAGTTCTTCTTCCACTCACACCACTTCATGTTTCTGATGCAGCTTTCCCACCATAACAAAGTAATCATAAAGTTGCAGAGGTAGGGGAGAATTTAGATATCTCCCCAAGTCTACTGCACATTCTGATTTTGTGAAGAAGAATGTCAGCTCTAGGCTGGAAGACCAGGTCACCATCTCTGCCTACTCCACATGTTCTGACTGAAGCCTGCCATGATAGGACTACTCATTTCACAGACCACACTGCCAGTCATTCCTTCTGGACTGAGAAAGTATGAAGAGTGGTCAAACACCATTTTAAAATGTAGGGGTTTATTTTCATAAGGGAAAAAAAAAAAAGGCAAGCAGTGATTTTAAAGAAACTAATAACATCTTTAAGGATCGCTTTGAAATTATTCTTGACATATAAGGACTGTGGTACTTCTCACTAAATTCAATGGTATGGGCTGGGAGTCAGCTGCTGCTGCCTGTGCATTTCCATGATTAATGTCTCATAACTAATAAAATGGGCCTCGAGGGACCACTGAAACTTTCTGCAACCAAGGTGACCTGGCTATTGGAGAAATGTCAAGTGAAGGTATTTGCAATGCAACTCTGCATATCAATAACTGTATTACATATCAGGTTAGGCAGGAACAATTGTCTCAAAGGTTCTTTGTTATAAAAGAGAAGAGCTTTTCAATACCTCTCAGTAAATCACTCCCTGTAGGCCACAACTGAAACTTTACTATATATTAGGGTTGTGGTGCTAGATACTAGGACTTGGTCCAAACCAAGATTCTTAAGTATGTGTTTTTTTAATATTGTGTAAATTCTTTTACCCAGTACCTTTTACTACTTGCTTCCAATACCTCACTGAATAGGAAGCTGTAAAGATAGCAATACAAACAATTTTTTTTATTTTTTATTTTTATTTTTTTGGTCCAAGTTTTGCTGGAATTTGTAGATGTTAGAAAGTTGGAACTGCAGCTTTGATCGTTCTGACCACTGGAACTGCCAGTCCCTTCAGACAAATAGTACATATATACAAGTGGTATACAGACATGTGCAGTGAATGTGATAAATCCACAATGCACTCACCAGCATGTGCTTGAAAATTTCAAGAACATGGTTGGTTAGTGTATGCACTTGTTCAACACTTTGCTTGCTACTTGATTCTCCTAAAATATTTCTTTGCATGGGTTTGGCACAAGAAATCTGATCTTTTGCTGTGTTAAAAACATTTTACATTTTGTTCTTACTCTTGAGATTTCATAACATTTTGTTTGAGGAGGGTGACTGCAGTTCCAGGCAGATATACAGGTGCCAAACCAAGTCAACATGCTTGAATAGGAGTTCTTTCAGAGGGTGCATAAAGGACCACTCAGAGTGGAAAAAATCAAGAAATTCTACCTAGAAAGAAATCAAAGCTCTGCCTGGCATTGAAAAGACAACAGAGGGACAGAGACAAATTAGCTCTGGAACCACAACAGCCAGCAGATCATTATTTAAACGTCCAAATGGATGTAATTCCAGGCACCTAAAAAAAGAAGACACAAAGCAGCAACAGAAATCTGGAAGAAGTGAACTGATGGAGGGTTTTGAAACTTTAAGCAACCCTGGGGCCTTGCATGGTATTTAGCATATTCTTATGTAGACCACTTTCATTAACTTTAGCTCAAATTTGGGATCAGTTTAGAAAAGGAGTAATGAATTACTAAGAGAGGCATATCTACGTAGTACACTGAACTGGTGTTAAAGTTACCTTCTGTAGGTCACTCCTTTGTCACCTGAATAGCTTTTCAAGATCCACAAAATGATTGGTCACAAAACTTTCTATGTTGTGAAATAAATCCCATGACTGGGACTGTTGCAGTACAAAGATAAGGACAAAATTGGTTACACAGTGTTTACTCTTTAGGTCAGACTGATCATCCCATTGAGTTATGAACCATACAGCATTGATTCTGACAAATGAGACATGAACCCAGCAGCAAAACCCCTATTACACAAGGGTAGAACAAGTCCCTTTAGGCATTTCAACTTCAAAGTAAATCAATCAGAAGTTGAATGATTGACAAATTCAGATGCTACAATGGACCTGCAGCCATGCAGCATTATGAAATGTAACAGTCTCCCTTCTTTACAGGGGAAGTTACACTTAATTCTAATTTATACAAACAAATACCCTATCAGCATCCAGGGACAAATATCACCACTGAGATGATATGGCTCTTGAAGGATAATTTTTGATACACAGTGCTGTCAGTCTCTGAATACAAGGATCTCTAAAAGCAAAAGTCACAGCACTTAATCTCACCAGTTCAATAGACAAAAAGACAGACCTTGCCAGACATCCCGCAGAATAAAGCCTGGTAAATTTCAAGTTATCTGGTCTGGTAGACTTTTAGGATATATTACAATAGCTTTTTAGGTTAGAAGCCTCTTTCATTTGCAGTATTAGGCTAAAAAAAAATTACTAGGAAGAACAAGTAGATGAGGCCTCTAACAAACAGATAGGAGCAGTCTCATGTCCACAGGCCCCGGGAGACGTCAACTACCCTGATGTTTACCGGAGAGAAAAAACAAGCAGGATGTCAGCAATCCAGGAGGTTCATGGATGGCATCAATGACAACTTCCTGACCCAAATGATAGAGAAACCAACGAGGCAAAGACCTCATACTCAACAACAAGGAGGGGCTCGTTGGAGATGTGGAGGTTGAAGGCAGTCTTGACTGCAGTGACCACGAGATGGTGGAGTTCAGGACCCGGAGAGGAGGGAGTGAGCAGAGCAAAAAGCAAGATCACAACCGTGGACTGCAGGAGAGCAGACTTTGGCCTCTTCAAAGATGTGCTTGGAAGAGTGCCATGGGATGAAACCCCAGAGGGAAGAGGGTCCCAGGAAAGCTGGGTAATACTCAAGGATCATCTCCTCTAAGCTCAAGAACAGTCCATGGCCATGAACAGGTAGTCAGGCAAAAACGTCAAGAGGCCTGTGTGGATGAACAAGAAGCTCCTGGCCAAACTCAGTCACAAAAAGGAAGCATTCAGAAGGTGCAAGTGGGGACAGGTAAGCTGGGAGAAATAGAGTGATAGTGTCTTGAGCATGCAGGGATGAGGTTAGGAAAGCCAAAGCCCAGCTGGAATTTAATCTGGTGAGGGACGTAAAAGGCAACAAGAAGGGCTTCTATAAATACATAGGTGACAAAAGGAAGGCTAGGGAAAATATGGGCCCACTGCTGAATAGGGAAGGGGACCTGGTGACACAGGACGTGGAAAAGGCTGAGGTACTGAATGCAAGACTGGCCTTCCTGAATCCCAGGTCTCAGAGAGCAAGGGGAAAGCCTGGAGCAAAGAAAACTTCCCTTGGTGGAAGAGGATCAGATCAGGGAATGCTTGAGCAAACTGGGCAGACATAAGTGCATGGGCCCTGATGGGATGAAACCACAAGTGCTGAGGGAGCTGGCTGGTGTCATTGCAAAGCCTCTCTCGATAATCTTTGAGCAATCACGGTGATGAAAGAAGTGCCTGAGGACTGGAGGAAAGCAAATGCCACTCCTCTCTTCAAGAATGGCAAGAAGGAAGATCCAGGAAACTACAGGTCCATCAACCTCACCTTGATGCCTGGAGAGGTGATGGAGCAGCTAATCCTGGGAACCATTTCCAGGTACATGAAGGAAGAGAAGGTGATCAGGAGTAGTCAGCATGGATTCACCAAGGGGAAGTCTTGCTTGACCAACCTAATAACCTTCTGTGATGAAATGACTGGGTTGGTAGAGGAGGGAGGAGCAGTGGATGTTGTCTCCCCCAACTTCACTAAGGTTTTTGAAACTGTCTCCCCCTAGAGAGACAACATCCCCATGGAGAGGCTGATGAAGGATGGGCTAGACGAGCAGACAGTGAGGGAGACTGAAAACTGGCTGAATGGCCAGGCCCAGAGGCTGGTGATCACTGGCATAAAGTCTAGTTGGAGGTCAGTAACTAGCGCTGTACCCCAGGGGTCACTACTGGGTCCACTCCTGTTCAACACCTTCATTAATGATCTGGATGATGGGGCAGAGTCTACCTGCAGTGAATTTGCTGACACTACAAAACTGGGAGGAGTGGGTGGTACATCAGAGGTTTGTGCTGCCATTGTGTTGGGCCTTGACAGGCTGGAGAAATGGGCTGATAGGAACCTCATGAAGTTTAACAAGGAGAAGTGCAAAGTCCTGCCTCTGGGAAGGAACAACCCCGTGCACCAGTATATGCTGGGAGCCAACAGGCTGCAAATCCACTTTGCAGAAAAGGTCTGGGGGTTCTAGTGGACACCAAGTAGAACATAGGCCAGCACTGTGCTCTGGTGGCGAAGAAAGCTAACAGTGTCCTGGGCTGCATGAGGAGGAATGTTGCCAACAGGTCGAGGGAGGTCATCCTTCCCATTTATTCAGCACTGGTGAGGCCTCATGGGGAGTACTGTGCCCAGTTCTGGGCTCCCCAGTACCAGAGAGAGATGGAGCTACTGGAGAGAGTCCAGCAAAGGGCCACTAAGAGGATGAAGGGGGCGGAGCACCCCTCTTACAAGGAAAGGCTGAGAGAGCTGGGACTGTTCAGCCTGGAGAAGAGAAGGCCTGGAGGGGGGATCTTATCAACGTGTTTATGTACATGAAGGGAGGGTGCAAAGACGACGGAACCAGGCGCTTTCCAGTGGTGCCCCATGACAGGACAAGAGGCAATGGGCAAAAACTGAAACACAAGAGGTTCTGTATGACCATCAGGAAACACTTTTTTACTGGCTCAGGTTGCCCAGGGAGATGATGGAGTCTCCATCCTTGGAGATCTTCAAAAGCCACCTGGACATGGTCCTGGGCAACTAACTCTAGGTCCATCTGGTCCAACCCCCCTGCTCAGCTCAAGCAGGTTGGACCAGATGAGCTCCAAAGGTCCCTTCTAACCTTAGCCCTTCTGTGATTCTCTGGTTACGCACACATGTGAGTTTAAGAAATAGGGTTCTGTGGATGTTAAGACAAAGATGATAGGTAGCAATATATTGGATTCTGCTGAAATTACATGATTTTGGTGCAGGTCAAGGGCTCCCTAGGGGGGGTGGGCAGGTGACCGTTGATATTTTTTTCTAAGAAGTAGCCCTTCTGTGTATTACAATTGCCAGGGCAACTATGCTCTTGCATAGTAGCACTCTACATGGGTTTTGCTGGCTATTCCTAAGCTCAGGGGTGGATATGTGGCAATATGGGCTGATCACAAAATGGTTGTGTAGGCGACAGCTCCAATGGCCTTTGTAAGGTAGAGGAGATTTTCTGGTTTCCTACATATGACAACTAAAATTGCTCATCTTTCCATCTTGAAAATGAGCAGCCTATGTTAATCTTCCTTTGTAAAATACTTAATAATAGTTATTCATGCACATGTGCACAGAGAAACACACAGGTCCACTACAAAATTTTCAGCTGAGGTCCCCACAGCCAAAGAATGTTAGAGGCACCTTGGGGAACAAAGGTGTATGTTGGCCTTCTGTTACCAGGGTTTGCAGCTCTGTTGCACAGCTGGAGCTCCAGCTACTGCAGCAATGGCCACATTGTGCATCAAGTTCTTGTCTAGCTTGAATGGTTATTAGGCTTCCTGCTCTTCAGAACATGAATACAGGCATGTTTCATTGATAACACATTATTGTACAGTTGATTCTAAGGAAATTATTCAGTAGTTAATCAGTCAAATTGTGATAACTTATTCCCATGTATAATGATTGTATGTGATATTCTCTCTGATGTTTTAGCTGCTCAAAATAAGGCTTTCCTCTCCTTCTGTTGTAGAATTGGTCAGTTTTCTTACTGTCTAAGAGGATCAAAAAAATCGACATGATAGAGAATACAATTATTTTTTTAAAGAAGTGAACTGAATCTTGAAGATCATAAATGTTACTTTTTTTTTAGCTGTAGGTTTATGAGATAACACCCAGCACTACTGTAGAACAGAAACAAGGGCCTTCTCCATTTCACTGTAAGTTTGTTACCCAACATATTAAAATCCCTTTTGATCATTACTTAAATTCATAATTTCCAGAAGCTATAGGTATTAGTTTAGGAATAACCATTTACCTGTACTGTTTTCCTTCACACTTTACCAGTGCAGAAACCCACCTTGTATGCTATTACAAATCTGTTTTCTGAGAATGCATTTAACCATTTCTAGACACACCATATATTAATTTTAAATAGACCATGACTTTCAAAGATGATGAATGATTTTAAAGGCTCTATTTCTTACATATTAAGTGGGATTCACACCCACATTTAAAGAAATAACATGGTTTAGGGTGTCTGATTTTTGGTGCCCCAAATTTTAAGGCACCCTGGAGCGCAGCTCACGTCTGCAAATTGATTTGGATAATCTAATTTTAAACATTTTGTTGGTGGTTTTTTTTATTTAGTAGTACTTTGGTTACTTAAAATCATTTCTGTATTTATCATCAAGAGTGTAATTTTTTTTTCATTCCTTTAAATGACTGCATAAAATTCCTGCAATTATTGACAACAGCTGAAAGTCCTTTATTACCCTCTTGTGATCTTATCATGGAATATTAAAGTGATTATCCAGTATTCTTTCTGCTGTGGTTCTTGTAATTTCTGCAGTGCACAATAAGGTGAGTAATTAGCTTATGACCTTCCTTAAGCAACTGCTTGTTTTTGAGGTTAATAGAATCCATTTTGAGTCACTTATGAAAGCACTGCATATGCTTTGGCTTTTCTCATACACTTTTTATAGTCTCATGGCAAGGCAGTGTACTTGGAAGGAATGACTGCTTTTTTTCCCTTTCATAGTAAATAAATGTTAAGGAAACATAAACAGGTACTAGAGAAGACAATCATCACCAAACAGAAGCTGTAACAAATCACCGGATGGATGAATGGGAATGAATGAAAAGATAAATCCAGTTGAAGCAATTCAGCCAATGTCCTACAGGAAAACTTCTGGCCAGTTTCTATGTGTTTGCTGGAAGGCTCCAAGGATCATCTTATGAATGTAGCATTTTGCTTCCTTCTGGGGAAAAAAAGTTGAACAGCAGACTGTGTTCTTTTAAACTTTGTTGCATGATGCTAATAAATGTTGCTAGTCTTACATTTCTTAGAAATTGGTAACTGGCTCATCCATTTCTCCTTTGAAAAGTGGAAGAAATAGAAGTGTAAGTAGCTCTGCACACCCTAGGGTTGACAATTCCAAAGTCTGTGAAGTACAGACCATCTCCAAACAGAGAGAAACTGTGGGACCTAAACACTCTAGGGAGTTTCTGGGGTTTAATCTAATGTAATTCTTATATAGTAATAAAAATATTAATTTAATGCAAGTAGAAAGATTTTTTCTGATTCAAGTTTCAAAAGAGATGCGCATGCATTGAGTTTCAGGTATATTTTGTGTGAGCCAGTAATGAATTTTCAAAGTTTGATACTAAATTATTTTTCAAGTCTTCTTTTCTTTGCCTACCTATATCTTATGCTGTTTTGACAGGTAAGTAAAATCATTCTACAAAATGGTTAAATACTTGCTGTGGGATAAGTGTTAGCTCTCTAGGTTATGATTCTTTACAGCTTATATATTGAGTGTGTTTTCCTCACTTTTTCCATTGTCCTTTTCATGCTCTTCATCACCACTTTTTGTTTCCTTCCATATCCTGATTTTAATCCTTCCTTTCATATCTGCTCACTTCCCAGTGTCTCTCTCCTCATTCTCAGAGCCACATCATTATTTACTCTCCTATGTCTATATGAAAATATCCATCCCTTTTCCAAGCTCTTTTTCTCTGTTGTTGTTTTGCTGTCTTCCCACTTGCTTTTCTATTTCTCATTTTCTTAGTAGCCCTGTATTCTTTTCATAGTGCTAAAGGCCCTTTTCTGGGGCCTTTCTTTTTTCAGGACCAAGTATATAGTCATGGACAGATATTAATCTGTTTGGAGGCTATGTGCATACTTCCTCAGGAGGCAAGCTATACATTCTTATAAGCAAAATTTCATTACCTAGCTGATTTTTACCTCCTGTCAGTGTCATTGTCAACATTATGGTAAAATCCAGCAAAAATCTTTGTTCAGAGGTTCAGTTTTTGAGTCCTATGCCCTGACAGAGAAAAATAAATTTCAAATCAAATACCATTTCTATTGCAGTGCCCTTCAAAAAAAGGAGGCCACATTGAAATTCATGAGCTTCAAGATGTCAGTAATGGGTAAAATAAAACCACATAATTATAAACTGGAATTTCTGTTTTTGTGTACAGAAATATTCCTCCTGACTCCCAGGTTACATTTGTTCACCTTATCCATTTATTCCTGTCACTTGATGAATCGCCACATCAACGTTGCTTATTAAAACCAGACTGTCACCTCTCTGGGATCTTTACCCAGCAGCCTTAGCAGCTAAAAATGGCGCAACAGATTTAGCTAATAAAGTGACTTTTTAAGGCAATCACTATTAGGAGAATAACAAGTAAACCCACTGCTAGAGTTTGGAAGAAATTTGCAGAGGCTAGTGCTAATTCAAAGGGAGAGAAGTCTATACTGCAAAACTGAGTAAATGAGATACAGCAGGGGGGGTAATATTGGAATGCTGGACTTCTTTTTAAAATTGTCTGTCCAGAATTAATTGCTCCTGATACTGTACAAATGGCTCAAGCCTCTACTATGTATTCATTCAATGCATTAATTTAATAAATATTCTGTAGGAGTGGAGAGAATCACTTTTCTCTTGGATGTATTGTTGAGCCCTGTATGATAGTGATTGTAGTTTGAAACATCCAACGCATGCTCTACTGCTCTTTCTGAACTTGACAAAAAATTATTTTTGTGAATTAAAGGTATACAGGTTTTAGTGAGATAATTTTACCTACTACAAGTAACAAAGCCTTCAGTTTCATTTGCAGTATACTTACTTTCTCTTCTAGCCAGAATTCCTTCAGATGCTTCTGTATTTTTTTATCACATACAGCTCTTTGTTTTCCCTAGTTTCCTAGGAACTGTCTTTCTAAGTACTGCAAAAACTGAATCATGACAATCCAGCTTTATATTCTAGCTTTATTTTAAAATACAGCCAATAGTCACAATGCAAACTCTGACTGGCAGGGAAGATTAAAAAAATTGCCACAATAAATTGCCATGTGGTTATTGTGCTATCAGAGTGACAAATTACTTATGTCAGATAAACAAGAGATTAATGTCTTCATGTCTGTTTAGTACTAATGCCTAGCTGTTATGATGATTGGTACCATGGGAGTCTAAGCAAGAGCATTGTTCTAGCTATCTCCCAGTCATGTTGTTCCATTTGTATTCTTCTCAAACTAAGGACAGTGTGTCATCCAGGCTCCTATGGTGTACTAGTAAGTTTATACTGGAATTTGATGGGCCTGAGAGTACCAGCATTTGTGCCTAACAAGATCCCTTTTAAAAAAGAAATTCCAGCCTCTAACTGAGTAGTGCCACAGTAGGTGGAGTTTGCTGTATGTCATGGTTTAATCCCAGCTGGCAATTAAGCACCACACAGCTGCTCGCTCACTCCCCCCAACCCAGTGGGATGGGGGAGAGAATCAAAAAAAAGTAAAACTCGTGGGTTGAGGTTAAGACAGTTTAATGGGACAGAAAGGAAGAAAACAATTATAATAATGATAATAATGATGATAATTGTAACAATAATAATAATAATAAAAGACTTAGAATATACAAAACAAATGATGCACAATACAGTTGCTTACCACCCGCTGATCAATGCCCAGTTAGTTCCCAAGCAGCGATCCACCCCTCCTGACCAGCTCCCCTCAGTTTATATACTGGGCATCATGTCACATGGTATGGAATATCAATTTGGCCAGTTTGGGTTAGCTGTCCTGGCTGTGTCCCCTCCCAACTTCTTGTGCCCCTCCAGCATTCTTGCTGGCTGGGTATAAGAAGCAGGAAAATCCTTGACTTAGTGTAAACACTACCCAGCAACAACTTAAAACATCAGCATGTTATCAACATGATTCTCATATTACATCCAAAACATAACACTATACCAGCTACTAGAAAGAAAATTAACTCTATCCCAGCTGAAACCAGGACACTGTAATAAAGCTCCGTGCCCATGTAATAGCTGACTAGTTTCTGCTTTTCTGTGTTAAAGATTAATATAACTCTGTGGATTACTGAGATTTGTTCTTCTCCCATTATCCTGCCCTGGCAACACTCGGGATTTTTGCAGGAGAGGAAACACACAAAGATGGAACCTGCAAATCCAGAACAAAAGTAGGCAGTGGCATGTGGTAGGTTAGGCCAGAAAAAGTTCACCTATTTCATGTCTATCAGTGAGGTGGATGAAAGCTCTCTGGTGACGTTAGAGGCAGGTTTCTTGTTTACCTGCATTTTTATGAACTATACCACTAGATATGGCAGGAAGGAAGTTGAGAAAAAAGGGCATGTTTTTCAGGCACCAAATATTTCTCTTCGGTTTTGGTTACAATATTGTTACTGATTTGTCATTGATTTGTTGTTAGTTAGACTTAATCATATTTAGTTTTAACATTTTAGCAAAATCATATGTATGTTGTATTTTATACACTTAACCACCAACCAGTGTCTGTTGTGAAATCCCCTGTATAGCCCCGTACCAAGGCCGGAGAAATTGGCTAAAATTATCTAGTAGAAACATTTAGAACTTAGATAACAAGATAAAGAAATTAAAATCTGATTATAAAAGAGTTTGGTTTGACTAAAAAGTAGAAAATTGTGAAGCATAAGTATGGGAGTGTTAAGTTTGAAATGTAGCCTTAGGAACTTAGGAGCTTAGAAAATGTATAATGTGTAACCATAAGAATTTAAGTATTGTTCAAAATCATTTAACCACAGAAGTCTTGACAAAGATTGGTAGTCTTGTAGTGTTTGTTTTAAACACTAAGGAAACCGTTATGGACACCAGTTTGCTGCTTGGAGACACCTGAGAGGTCAAGAAGCGGACAAGTGAGGAAGACTATGAAAGACCACCAGAGGACTCCTGAGGACCACCAGAGACCTTCACTGCGCCTGCGTAAAGGACATTTACATATGCTAATGATTTCCCGGAAGTCTAATGAATATGTATAACTTTTCTTGGAAATCTAATGAATATGCATCAATAAGTCCTAATATAAGGTGTATTGTTTTGGTGACAGGTGTGCGTGGTTCGTGAGAGGACTCGCCCGCGCACCCGGCCGTCAATAAAGAAGTGTCTGCTTATCTACACTAAATTGGTGTTGATAAGTTCTTCATTCCGAGCTTTTCGGTAACAATATGATGCCTGAATCCTTAGTAATAAGATGAGGAGGTGTTTCTAGACTGTCACAAAAAGAGTGATTTACTTCTTTTGTGGGGTGTCTCCTCCAGGAGTTGGTTGGAAAGTTTTGCATTTGTATGGACAGGCCTGTGGCAATCATTAGCCCCAGCACACTGTGTGTGGTGGAAAGGGGGGTGCAAGCTCTGTTTCTCCAACCTGTGCTCCCTTCCATGTCTAGATGGACTGCTTTTATCTTCCTTCCCTGATATGCCGTAAAGGGAAGGATCTGTCCTGGGGGCTGCTGGAAAGGAACTTTTCTTTTTATAGACAGCAATGCTGTGTGGGAAGAGTTTTCCAGCCAGATCCACAGGCAGGCAGGAGGTAGGGAGATGATGTTCTGGTTGTGGTGGTATTGCCCTAAGTAGTGATGATCCAGTCTCTTGAAAAACTACGATATCAATTCAAAAGGAAGCATCTCCCAGTGTAGTCAAATGTTTGACTTACAGCCTAACTGTGGTGATACTGCTCAATTTAGGGTTAACCATGATGCATTGTCCTTTAAGGAGGACGGTTACTCAATAGTTTCACTATATAGGCCGGGTTACTTTGTATAAACGATGCAGGCTTTGCCAGCAACTATACCCTTGAAGAAGGAACTAAAGGCTGATAAAAAAGGAAACATCCTGCTCCAGAAGGCACTGGAGGCCCAATGATCGCCAAAGCATGAACTAGGGGAAAAGTAAAGGTGGCAGGGGGAAATCACGACCACTGACTCAATTCAAGACCTAAAAGGCCTACCCCCTCCCCCCACCCCTTGAGCATGTGCTGTAGAATAAAAGAACATTGTACCTTTAATTCAAGCAGGGGAAAACTTTAGCCCGATAGAAATGATGGTGATGAGTGGAAACAGACGCCACAATCAGTGAGATTGTAAAGTAGGTATGTTTATTCAGTGCTGGGCAGCACGGGGGGTACTCCCACCAAAGTCGTGCATGCCTGACTCGCCAGTTCGCTTCAAATTTATACAGTCAAGTGTTACATATACATGGCGTTTTGCAAAACACCTATACATAGGCATGATCTATCCCCGCTTCATATTAAAATTAGTTCCAAAAGTCACAAGGGTCTTGGCTGGTTTTTAGGGTCCACTGCTGCTTCTTATCAGGGACTATCTCCTGCCCCAGCCAGCCTCAACAATGCAAACATTAAGCATCACTTCTCATCCCCTTGGGCCAACAATGCAAACGTTAAGCACCACTTCTCATCCTCTTGGGCCATGTCTACCTCTATTGAAATTTCTTTAGCTTCACTATAAGCTAGATAATTATTAAACAGTTCTTATCTACATCCATATATCTACTATATCTACTAAGGTTCCTTTGGCTCCCCGTTTCAATGGCAGATAAGCAACTACCAATAATGATTCTGGTGAAGGACTTTGGAAATTAAGTGGGTCAATATAAATTGCTTACTTATTTAACTGCAGGGTGTGCTAGCTTTGTGGAGTTACCACCTAGCACCCATCTGTGTGCAAATATGAAATAAGTAATGTCTCTCCCGAGTGTGTGATTATTGGCTCGTTGCACACCAGGTAACAAATCCACTTTTTGGACAACACCAAGAGCTAGTGGAAGAAAGCTAGGACTCCTCATGACTGCTACTGCAAGGAAACAGCCCTCTCTGTGGGCCTTGTCCATGCAGGGAGGACAAGTTTCTCAAGGGTGAGCTCAGAGCCAGCTGTGATAAGGCTTGGGGCTATGAAAATCCTTTGCCGCATAGAAATAATTAAAGAAGAATCACACCTGCATTGACTAAGATGTAGTCAGTCATTCCTGAATGAGTTAAATTCATAAACATCTCACCTAATTAAAGCATAGTCCTTACCTTCTTTCACATGTCTGAAACACTGTTATGTTCTTGCTGATTGCCTGAGAAACTGTATTGCAAAGACAGTGGAGAAAAAGCCAAATGACATGATGTGATAAGTCATAGCTCAGAATAATGCCCTTCCTTACACTGGTTTTGTATGGAGGGAAGCCCAACCTGCCAGGGTGAGTGCTGAGGCATTAATGAACAGAGAACTGAAATTACTCACATGCTCATGCAATTGACAGATAATAAAAGACTGTAAGCAGTGCTGAATTTAGCACTTCATAATGTCTACAATTTATAGCAGTTTAACATTTCAATCATTTCTGCATATTAGGCTTTATTTTTTCAAGCTGGCAGGACTCATTACACCTTTGAACTTTCACAAAGAATAAACAACAAAAAAGGTTCTCCCTCACACCAGGCCTCAAAAACCAAAGCCTATGGACCCAGGCCAAAACCCACTGAAGATAATTTTCCCACTTGACTTAAAAGCAAATTTTGTTCTTGTTTCACCCACACAAGAAGACAATAATTCCATTGGCATCAGTATTAGGTCCTCATCAGCTCTGAATAAAGCCTTTTAGCGTGGGCCTAATTGCTATTGTTGCAACTGAAAGAAACCTGACAGGAGGTTGCCCCTGGATCTTGGAAATGTTTTGCTACATTTTGTCCAGATTGATCTATGTGTTTTAACATAGAAAACAAAGGTATTTAACTAAACTTGAGAGCAAAAGAAAAAGTGATACAGAAAACCTCTAGTAATAAATAAAGCAGGGTGGGTCTGGCTGAGCCAGAGCTTTGAGAGAGCATCTCAGCGAAAGCCTGTCCTGACATGTCACCATCTGCACACCAGGCTGTGGAAAGAGATGTTTGTAGATCAGATGTATTAGGAGCCAAAACTAAAGCAGCAGACTTCTGCAGTCATATGGTTAAAGCAAAACAAAAGGATCTGAAAACAATTCTGTCTTCTGTATCCAGGTCGCAGGCCTGGCCCCAAATACTACAGTCCCCCAGGAAAAAAAAACTTTTTTTATTCTCATTACCTCTGATTTTGAATTTCAGAAATACACACATTAAATATGGTTTTGTTTCTCCTCAGCTGACCTGTTGCACTCACTGTAAAATGTCTGTTCAATGCACAGGTTAACCTTGTAACCCACACAATTTTTAAAATGTTGATTTTGCAGCATGAAAGGAATTTAAAAAAAATTTGCAAATTCAGCTTTGAAACAGGAAGACTGCTGAAGAGTACACCTATTGTTTTTGACCCAGTTTCAGTCCAATTAAAAGTTTCCATGTAGACATGATCTAATTGCTGTTCTCTGGTACTTCAGAGTAACACTGCAGCCAGCCAAGAAGGAAAAGCTGTGCTTCATTCTCAGCCAGAGGATGAAAGAGGAGCTAGGAGAGTCTCCTATGGAAAAATAATAGTCCTTTGTGTAAAGAAGCAGGAGATCCTCATTTTCATTTTAGTTACACAGATCTTAGTGACACCTTGCAACGAAGTTTGGGGCCCATAAAGGAGTTTATGCCTTCTTTCTATACATGTACTCACTGGAATGAGTCTGAGGTAACGGTTGCCAGACAATGCGAACCACTGCCTAATGCCTTTCCTTGAATTCACATGTGTTTTCTTCTGAAGTGGGTCAAAGCAGACTTGAGTATTAGCAAGGGTTGGCCTAGTGAGGCTCTCTTACATGCTCGGGATTTTCTTCATAGTACGTTCATAACTGAGAATCTCCTAGAAGAAGCAGGACTTTAGCAAACTATTTGTACAATAGAAAAGACTTCTTAAAAGCACCAATGGTAAAAGCTTTTCTTCTCATTGATATGTGCTGTGGGACTCTGGATATAGGAACAGGCCTTTGGATAGCTTAGCTGCATACCCCTTCCCCTGGTTTCTAGACAGAATTCAATCAATTTATGCTATTAAAATAAGTGGTGCAGATCTGAAATATGAATATCATGCTATTGAAGAGAGACACAAATTGTCATAAGTAATCTTGTTTTCAGAATGCATTTAGTTTCATTTTTAAATCCTGGAGCTGCTTTCAGGAAAATGGACATTCTGACAAATGATGTTGTACCTGCAGGAGAATTCATTGATTGATGACACCCTGTACGTGTTCCTATCTTCCCAGGCCTCATGTTGAAAAGCTTTGCTTGTTTCACAAATGTACCATTTCAGACTGATTGGGTACCCAAAGAGAGCACACATCATTGTGCTTTCAGGTTTGACATTGACTGATTGAAGAAGTCAGGAAGAAACCATCAGACGCAGCAGATACCACCAAAGTATCCACAGCTGCCAGGAATCAAACTGCTGAGAAGTCAGATGATTTGGGGGATGGGGGTGGGGAGGCAGAGGGTGTCTGTGAGAGGGGGAAATTACATGGCAAAGATCTTATAGCTGTGCTTTCCTAGATCAGAGAGTCTGGTATGCCACCATATCCAGGTACAAGAAATAGTGTTCTTTGTTCACATAGTAGCTACTCAGGTCCCTCGATTGTCCGTATTTCCACAGGTGGAAAAAAATTAGCTACAGGGTTACCAGTTGTCCTCCAAAAATCCTATATAATTGTCTTTTTCATGGGTTAGAAGAATGTCTACACAGTTTTGCTGTTGTGTCATTTTCTCTGTAATCCCTCAAAACATACCACTTTGTAATGGTAGGCTTTGAATGCAGTTAACATACCCAAACAAAAATTTGCTTTTTTCCCTGCATCTTGTAGATGCTAGAGAAATTTACAGGACTCTCTGGGGCACAGTAGGGTGCATCACTCTATGGCCTACTCACGTGATGTGAAAAAAATTGTGAGATATTTGGATATGTAGAAAAGACCACTACATACTGAGTCACATTTTCTTAATGTGAAGAAGAATGTTTCTCATTAACTTGTGCACCCACCTGCCTGGGCACATAGAAACTAATGCTTTAAGAATAGATTGAGGATAGGGTGCAGAAAAGCTGACATCTGTCAGGATGTAAGCACGTCCTTCCATTATTCTCTGGTTGCATCTCAGTGAAGTATAGCAACTGTATTGTGTTTGCCAACTGCTGGCCAGACATTTGAGTAGACTTATTGGATAACCAGTGTCTGGAATAAGTAGGTCAGAAGAGTTGCCTAGGTGTAACTTGGACAGAATTTTGCCAGTGCACACATACAGATTTGATGTGATGTAGGGAATAATTCCTGCCTGTAGTTCATGTGCTAAGGAGTCTCCCTACAGCTATACCAGCAATAACACTGCTGCAACTGCTGTTCTTCAATGATGCACAGAACTCTTATAAATGGCTTGCAAAATCTAAACCTGTTGAGATAGTGCTGCCCCATTTTCACTTGCTGAATTGCCTCAGAAATCCAGCAAATTTGACAAACACATTTGGTTGCACAAATACCCTTGTACAAGTTTGATCCAGAGAAATATTTCTGTAACCTTTCACAACCAGTTGAGTATTTGATCATAGACTTTTACAGGCATATCAGCTGTATCTGGTATAGTTTATCATTACACACAACACAGATAATCTTTAAATTCTTAGTGCATTAAGGTACTTAGCCAAAAAGCAAAACGGTGTGACATTTAACGAGGTCATAATCTAAATCCTTATGTACAATAGGTAGGCTTCTAGTACTATGGACTTGGAGAGTTTGAGTCCTTAGATGAGTAGCTTACATCCCAAAGAGAGATCCACACAGACATAATCAAGAAGAGAGAGTTATACATGAACTTCCTTCCCTTGCGTGCTCTCCCAGTTTCGCTTGAGAACATTTCACTAGCTGCTTTTGTGGTTGTTTCCTCCAGGCACTGCACCGCCTAATTAAATCCAGATAGAACAGGTCTTCATTCTTTTTCTGTTTTACAGAACAGACCCAAGCACCCTATAATAAGATAAATTATTTCCAGTATTTTCTTTAAAGCTTCTTTTTATTCCACAGTGCTCACAGCAAATGAGCTGTATGGTTAACAAACAGGATCTCAGCTCATCTACAACAGTATAGCTCTGCTGATACCAAATTTAGAAAAAGAGGCACAGGTGTAAATGATCTGTTTATACTCCAGTAAGGAGTCAGTGAAGCAGATTAAGCCTGGCTTTAAATTAAGCTCTAAGTAAACCTAAATAAGGCTTCGTTTTACAGATCATGCTACCAACATTGTCCCCTTAAGTTCATGTCTTTGACAGATAAAACATCAGGCCAACACCATACAGGTGCCTGGCCTGATGCTGGGGTGACGGGTGTGTTTTAGGATCTTCTGGCAGTTACAGGATAGCTACATTCAGAAGGAGCTGATAGTTTAAGCAGGGCATCAACACAAGCCTTGTAGCTATATCTAAGCCATCTGTTTGCAATGAATGGTAAACTTTAGGATGAAGTTAGGGTTCAGATCAACAGAAGGTGTTGGGTTTAGATTAAATGGGTTGTAGAATGACCTCTGGACAGGATAAGCTGCACCCTCTATAATGATTAAGCTAATGATTGAAGGGTCTTGTGGTAGAAGAATAAGTCAATAAATGTAAGTAAGCTAAAATAAGCTGTGTTTTGGAAAGGACAGCAAAACTGACTTTGAAATGTGGCGGTGTTGCTGCATGTAAGTGTAAATCTAACCCAGCGGGGGCTGCTGGTAAGTGCTAACATTAGATTTGTGTTCTGCTTGGTGGGGGCAGATAATCTAGAATCCAAAATTTGTTTTCATACTGCCAAGTTGACTTTTGGGATAGTACTGGCTATTTAATTGTATCTGAAGCTAGGCTGGCAGACATTTCTTATTTTGAAAGAACTGGACTGTTAACTACAGTGCAGGCTTGGTCCTCAAGAGGTTCCCAGTGTGGGATACAAATGTTATGAGGCAGTCTGTACTGCTTATGTCTGAAAGGGTAATGCAGCTCATCCAAGTGCTCTGGCAGAACTGGAACCTTACAGTAGCTCTGCAGCATGACAGACCAAGAAAGTTCCTCATTTAGGTGTGGGATTTCACCTTGCATTTTTGTTTTCTTGTGTTGATGCATGTCTCTCCAAGGTAGCTAAGGTGTTCTTTCAGTATGTTTTACCAAACATACCCAAGGAACTAAGTCACTCTATGTTAAAGAAAATTTCTTCCCCTCCACTACAGCAGGTGACTACTACAATATTAAAATTCTAATCTTCACCGCAAAGCAAAGATCAAATAAAGCAAAGGCACAGCTGTGCCTCACCCTTGTTCAAAGCTACAGAGCCTGTATGGAGAGCACCATCTTTGCTTTTTCCTTTACCAAGACTTTAAAAAAAATATTAAAAATGGTTTGAGTTTCTGGTTTAATTTTGTTTCTAGTTACTTGAGCCTGCTAATCTGCTGTTTCTGTAGAAGGTCTTGTATTAAGGTGAAAAGAGTATTAGACTATAAAATGCCCCCCTGTGGAATCTTTATGCCTCTTCAAAATAACAGTGCAATGTGTTTTCTAAATTACCATGTGGAACTTGGAATCCAAATAGCAGTATGTCTTTCTCTGCTTTCCTGAGTACATAAATTTTCACCCTACAGTCCTGTCCTTTATGGTACTTTCTGAAATAGCTAAACAAGTGAAAATTGTTTCTAATTCATCAGTTCTGGTAGCTTGGTAGCCTAGTGAAATAAATTTAGATTTTTAAGTCAGCTGAAATGTCACACCAGTTAAAGAAATAAAAATTGCTCAACACGCAGATGAGTGTACCATGAATTGAAGTAGAGCCCCATGGGATCTCATCTCAATGCAGTGGATTTTGTACATTTCTTTTCTAGCCAGGTGTATGATTTCTTCAGGCTGATGGCATTAACTCCCTGGGTATGCACATGAGGAGACTCAGGTGTGTCATTTGTTCTAGTGAATATACAAACAAGCAGAGCTAACACCATATGTACAAGAGAGCAGTCACCTGTGATACGTTTCTTGCTGGCAACTGGTAGAAATGAAAGAACTTGCTCTCCCTAGCCTCCCTAGGGAAAGGAGTGTTAGAAACCTATTGTTGTTCCCTTGCCAACCACAAAATGAAAGTCTGCTTGACTGACTTTTTTTTTTTTTTTTCTTTTTTCCAACAGTTAGAAAAGGGGGAGAAGATGCCTCCTTGCCTTGATTACTGAAAGAGCTCTTGTAAACAGTGGTGTGGTAAGGTACTTAATGCGCACTGCTAGACGATGAGTCAGCAATCAAAGCATTCCTTTGTGTTAAATGAGCGATCTGGTCTTCCAGTTTGCAGAGTTCTCACCGGACTTCATTGCTATCTGATCAACAGGGGGCAAAACCACTAGCTTATGAAACGTAATAGCAAATTTTAAAGGGAACTGTTAAAATCCTTGTTAGAGTATGTGTTCACTCAGAGTCTTTTCAGGACAACAGGAATGCTTAAACAGGTAGCAAAGGTGAGGATGCATGACTCTGGACATTTTTTAAGCCATGAAATGCTCTGTTATTATTAAGAGTAGAATGGATTATCTAAACTTTCTTTTTTTGCAACTATAAAAATTCCCATCAGTTGAGGAGATAGCGTTTCTTGTTCTGTGTTAGTGGTTCACAGAACATCAGCAAAGTGATGGCTACCATGAATTCGGTAGTTTAAAATTACTCTTGAAATTGTCACCAGCTTTACTGAGCTTTGTGTTTACAGAGTAAATAAACTCTGTTCACATGTGACTTCAAAATAAATACACATGCTATGTTAATGACAATTGAATAAGTAGTGACTCCTTTGGTTGGTTTTTCTCTATTCCACCTTACCTAAGTATGTCATTCAGATGGCTGGAAAGTAATAGCTTTGGATTCACCACAGTCATGGCAATAAAGCCCTTTTCTATGTTACTGCCTTTTCACAGGGCTTACTGCATGGTGTAGGTGGATTGGAAGCTCCAGAAGGAAAGCAATTTTTTCCAGTATGTGAAGCTGTATGTTACCTGATAATATCTTACTGCAAAGTGGAGGTTTGACAGTTGAAATCTATTACAGGGAAGCTCCATGGCCTATTTAAGAGACGGTATGTTTCTCTCCTGGAATCAGGGAGGAGGGAAGGAGACCAGCAAAAAGGAGATTCCCTTTTTTGCATTCCAAAAAATTTTGGTGAACTATAATTGATGTTTTCTTACAGAAACTTGTGGCTCTTTGAGGCTCCTCTGTTCTTCCAGAGAGAAAGTACCTTTGCTTGTCAGAGAATAAGAAGTTTAAATACAGAGTGATAAAGTTTTATAGCTTATTTAGCAATTCAGAATCCAAATATTGCCTTTTCTATTCCTGAGAATGGCTCTCATATGCGACAATAATTTTGCTCTAGCTATACTTTCTGGCAAGTCTGATTTGGATTATTAAAAAGGCAACATTTTACTATATTTACTACTGTAGTATTTTGCCACTTCAGTGTTTCTAAAATAGCTCACATAATTTATTTTACAGCTGGGTGAACACTGACTAGGAATATAAAGCAATAACATCATGGCTTTGTGCCAGAAAAAAAAAAGATATTAGTAAAAGTAAATGCTGGAATGTAGTAAATATAAAAGGGTTGCTGTAATAAATTCAGCTACTACCTATTGTAGGGAACAAAGGTGCAGTGGGTTTGGGGTTTTTTTTGTTTGCTTTTTTTTTTAATGAATGTTGAATCTCTGCAGACTTTTAAGATTTGATAAAGTCCTAGTTCACTGTTGAAAATGACAGCAGCTGAACATCAAAGTAATACAAGCTGCTCCAATAAGTTTCGCATAATTCACCTGTAAGGCAGGCAGAGCTGTAGATGGGTTTCTACCCAAAGAATAAAATATGTTGTCAAGGTAAGAACTCCACTTAACGTAACAGAATTGCCTAGAATTTGGCATGGCTGCCCTCCTTGTGTTTCAGTGGTTTAAATGTTCTTACCTCAAGAATAAAAGAATAAGATAATCCTTCTACTGTAAAAAGGTTAAAAAAAAAAAGTACATGTTTGACCTCTATTTTGTAGCAGTGACCACTTTAATCGTACAAATTTAAGCTAGATTTTACTGTATCCAATGAACTGTAAGATTGATGGACTCTCTCTTGGTTAGGTAAGCAAAAATGAATGTCTAAATTGCCAAATCAAATGCTCTTTCTCAAATTAGATGAGAGACTTGGTGTGAATGCTTTATGTCTTTAACTACAGGAGAACCATAATAAGACTATTACCATTATCAAATGGAGGTAGGCAGATCCAAATAAGGCAATAGCTGAAATGAAAGCAGAACACCATGTCATACTACCAAACATCTGAACCAGCATAGAAACTTTTAATGGGGAGTTGCTCTTACAAAGCCTTTGTGTTGTGAATACCATAAAATTACCAATTTAGAAAAAAAAAAAAAGAAATTGAAAAAGAAAAAAAGCTGTGGAGTTCCGTGTTGACTTCAAACTGTATTAACTCAGAATGAATACTGTGCATGTTTTGTGATGCTGATATTGCTTCTTTCTTGAAATGTCATACTATGCAGAAGAAAAGAACAAAGTTGCATATTATGTGACAGTTTCTGTCAATTTTGCCCAAAAGTGGTCTATAAAAACCAGGTCCTGAATATTCAGTCTCATTGACCTAGGTTTTGGGGCCTGAATTTGGGCTGCTTTCCATCAAAATACATCATCAGGTTTAATGGACTACATTATCTTTGGATTGTTTTTTTTTAACTAATTCTTTTTAGGAAAGTACTATTTTCTTACTGGTAGATGCTCCAGTTTTATCTGATAATGACACTTTTTTTTTTCCTTACAGTTTGAGTGATTAATCATCTTGAAAGTAGCGTTTGAAAGATTTTGTTTACCTTTTTCCAGTTCTGAAAAACAAAAGAAATTATTGCTTTTTTTTTTTTTTTTTTTCCTTTTAGGAACAAAGTACAAGTGAGACTTTATTCAGGCAGTCCAACTGTTGGAATTGAAAACTTTCTTCTCATAAATGCATAGTTTACAATTTTATTAGACATTTTAAGAAAGAAGCTGTATGTCTTTGCAAGCTAATTTGGTTAACTGTTCATCTAGTTTTCAATTTTCTCTAATTTTGCTCAGGTTTTAGTTTGCGAGGAAATAATATTGTCAACATAATACTTCAGAAAATAAGGTGATCTTCTATTTAAACTTATCCATATGAACTCCAGGGAATATGAAGAGAAAATCTTGTTTGTTAAAGTAGGATTGATCTAAGATAGACTTAGGGATCATCAGTTTTCCTTAATGCTGTTTTGCCATATTGGCTTTCTGTTGCTGACATGTCAATTCTGAAGTCACTCACATCGGTAGTGTCATTTAATTAAATAAGCCTGATGTTTTTAAAGTTACAGCACTATCTTAATAGTCATAACTGTTTGCAAGACCAGAGCTTAAGTAACAGCAATTACTAGATGCTGATGATATGTAGAGACACTGTATCAGATTACAGAATTTTATTACAAGCTGGTACAAATGTTTGTAACAACCAAATGTGATTGGATATGGAAAAGACTTGTGAGGGTTATTTCTGTCCTCTTTCATATGATGACTCAAAATGCTGGAAGTTATTCAAATTCAACAGAGAAATTATATGAGCTTAATTAGAAGAGAAGATACTTGAATTGACCTTGCAATTCCTTGGAGTCACTGATTTATCATTCTAAGAGGTAGTTTACTCTATCTTCCCAGAGAAATTGTGGCTCCTGGGGAAATGGTAAATTAAATAATCACTGTGATCTCTTGTGGTATTTGTGATGAACCTGCATACCTTCCCGATCACTCCCTTCTTAAGTGCTGCACAGGCCTATAATTTAGCTATCAGTCTCTAGAAAGAATCAGTAATCTTGCTCCAGAGATGCAGAACTTACATGTGGTGTTGTTTCTAAATTTTGATGCTCAAATAATTCTGTAGGTTGTTTCCTCATACTTTTTCATATCACAAATTTATGATGTATCTGCTACAGAACTAGAAGCAGCAGCTAGTGATAGTGCAGGCACTTTGCTTTCTTAACTGCCTGGCTTGTGTGTCTTGCTCCAGGTAAAGCTGGTGAATATATTGAAGTTCTGGAAAGACTTTCTCTCCATGTAGAGCAACAGGGATCTTGAGGAGTTTCATTCTCTTCACAGTGCTGAGTGAAAATCAGCTGCTGGACTTGTGGCAATAGACATTGCCCATTAGTTTCTTGACAGCTGTGAGTTGATGACACTTGGTATCTCCTGTTATTTCCCTTCAGCTTGCATTAAGTCTCTAAAGCACTGCAGTGCTATAGCGTAAAAGTACTCTGTCTGGGTAGACTGGCCTGACATACCTAGAGGCTCAAGCCTGGTGGTCTTATCAGACGTTTTGGCTGTATACTCTATGGCCATAGCTACAGTATTCACTTTTCACGTGATATTTCTAAAGGGGGGAGGTTGTTGGTTTTCATACATTCCCAATATTAAAATTTTGTCAAATTTACATATTTATTGCCATAGTAAGAAAAATAGAAATGGAAGCAAGGTTTCGGGAAGCATATGATGACCTTGTTCAAGGGTTTTTTGAATACCAGCCTTCTTAATATGTGCAAGGTCAACATGCAAATTATCGGCAGAAAGCTTAAATGGTTGGTCATTGTTACACAGCCATTTAATGGACGATTGTATTCTGTAGCCACAGAAAGGAATATAGAGAACTATATTACCACTTAGCCTGTTATGCATATAACTGTAGTGCATTAAAAGCCATGTATTAAGTAGCCCAGTGATTTTGTCCTTTAATCCTTGTCATGTTGGTTTACCTGGTTGTTCATGTGTCAGTGCCTGCATGACATTAACAAAGTACAGTTCAGCTATAATGGAACTCAGATTAAGCCAGTTCTAGTCATGGGTCACTGCAATTTGCAGCTCTTAATTTGCATCTTTACTGTCTCTTATTATTGTAATTTTTGGCACATAACTCCAATTTTACCAGATTATTGTGATTATCCTTAAACTCTGTTAATTGCTAGACCTTAGAGTACAGCTGGGAAAAGTCTTAAAGAGAAATAAAGTGGTCTATTTACTACATTGTTAATACTGTTAAATTGGAGGCTTTTTTAGATGAACTCAATCCAATGCATAAAATCTGGAAAAATAACAAATGTAAATGCTTTGAAATACACATTATACTGGCATATTTAGCATAGGAGAGCTGGACATCAGTTAATTCTGTGCTATATGACTTGTAAGAAACACCGAACGTCTTGAAAAGGGATGCAACTTTCTTATTACATTATATTGTAGCTTTGATTTTGCTCAGAAAAGTTTTCCGTCTGAATTATATGAGAGGAAATGTATCCATAGCATGCCAAATACTATTATTTAGTCAGTTTGTAGAGGAGATTGGGGGAGGGGCGCTGCAGGGATCACTGGCTACGTAGGTAATACATGCAGATTTCCCTCGCACCTAGCTACTTTGGTTCGATGCAGTGCAGAGCTGAGTTACTTCATAATAACAATTTAACCTGCCTCTTCAGTGATTTATGTTATCATAGCTCTTCCAAAATCCAAAGAGACAGAATATACAAGGGGAAATAAATGGAGAGCCACAAACAGTGTGGAAAAAACCTTGATATATAAGGTAGCATTAGTGAGAAGGAACTGGGAGATCCTTTCAAATTGAAAAGAATTAAAAGGACTGAAGGAAAGAGAGAGTATATAGAATAGCTGGGCAGGGAAAGATAGGAAAAATAAGCAAATTGTAAAGCCAAGGCTAGGACTAATTTTGCATTGAACTGAATTTCTTTCTCTGCCATTCAAACAGATGTAATTTCTCCTTCTGGAACTTTTTTTCGCACCTTTGTACTGCTGAATTCTGTTGTTTTGTTGCAATTCTTTAATAGCCATATTCATGTTTAACTTGCATGGACAGTTGGCCGGATATATCTGGAGCCAACAGGTCACCCTGTGTCTCAGCCGAGTACAGTCATGTTGTCAAAGTTCCTCACAGAGGAGGGATTTAAATGGTGGCTTTCTAGAGAGGTTTGGGTTGTATAAGGTTTTGTTATGCAGCGGGTTTTTTTAAGATGCTGCACTTTGGGGAGGTCGTGATTGGCTACAACTTTACATCTGTATGGCTGGTGTGACAGCAGCCCACCTCATGATGAACTAGCAGTGGCACAGAACTGACTGAGCAGAAGTGACAAAGGTACTTGGGCAGAGCTGGTGGCAAAGCGATCGGATGGTGCATGACTGCGCATGTGGGCCAAACATCGTGGAACAGAGTTTTCTGGCAGCAGGCAGGTTTCTGCCCCAGTCTAACCAGTGGTGCTTTCAGCCAGGTGAGGTTTTTATTGCAATGAAATGTGCACCCCACTGTGGCTCAGGCAGATTTGTTATTCACAAATGCAATGGCATCAACATTCAGTACTAGCTCTCCACAACTGTAGCTGGTGCCTGAGTTTTCTTGTGCCACAGCAGAATACGTGGCACTTTCAGAGCTTTTGGGAACACGGGTTAAGATCTGTGGTATCTCGAAAGAGAAGGTCAGAAAACTCTGGGTTTTTTAGTAACTATGAAACACCTTTCAATCTTTTTTAATTTTTTTTGTGAAACGAAGTTAAACTTTGAGGGCAGAACACCATTCTTTCAAGAGGAAAAAATTGATATATATTGGAAATTAACACAGAGATTGCCAAACTCTTTAAAGATCTTTTCTTTAAAGACCAAATGGAGATGGCTGATAATGAATTATTTTGAAGGCATTTCACATTTGCAGTGGATAGGGAATCCTGAAAGGCATTGTGTCACAGCTCTGTAGAAACAGCTTCAGATTAATATAACCTAACAATTACGATTGAGATTATATTAAGCCATATTTTCAGTATTTTATCTATACTGATGATCTTATCACAGATGGTAAATATGGAAACAGGTATCACAGGAGTGAAAGAGAGTGTATAGTGATTGTTTTATATCATTAAATAACTATACCAAGAAATTACTATAGTTAGTTACAAGACCAGTCTTATAAGGCCAAGTTTTATTTATATCTATTTTTAAAATCCCTTGGGAGTTTAGCTTCTAATAACATGTGAAAAAGTAAAGATTTATGCTGGTGTTTCACAGATATGTGAATGGTAAATTCCTGATGTTCCGCTACATTAATATAAAAATATTCTTACTTTTGCAAAACTTTTACAGTTCTTATTTCTTGTGATTTTTAACTAGTTGCACCATGAGAGTGGCTCTCTTGTCTCTCAGATGCTCACTTCTAAGGACTAGATCTTACAAACACTCATTGCATATGAGTACTCAAGTAGGTTCTGCACTTACTCCCAGGAATAGTCCAATTAAGTCAAAGTGTACCTTGGATCAAATCCAAGCCCATTAAATCAATTGAAGTGTTTCCATTTACTTCAATGGAAGCTGAATCAAAGCCATCATGTCTGCAGCTCTCCAAAAGTACCATCACTTATCTCAAATACACCTACTTAAATTCAATTAAGAGTAGAATAAAATCTCCCAATGTTTTACAAGACATTAAAATATTTCTTCATTTAGGAGTAAGAAAGAAAACATGATGACACTCTGTACCTTAGAAAATACATGAATGTTATCTTATAAGATCTAATATAAAAAAAAAAAAACAAATACTGTAACAAACATGATGGTGGAGGCAGATGGATCAAGAACTGATTCAAATTTATCAGAATTGCTATCACTTAGGTATTACTTTTTTGCCCCATTCATTCATAAGCCTTTCATTTACATATATACTGAAATATGGATACATTATCTTAGAAGTTTCAAAGGAATTTGCCTGAATTGATCATAAGAAAGGCTAATTACTTTTGCAGTCTTGAATTCAACGTAATAGGTATGATCTGACTTGAGTTATTCCTAAATTCTAGTTGTACATGCCTAGGAAATAGTTTCATATCTTTTCCTAAGGATTTTTTTGTATATTGAGCTATTGCATGTGAATGGAAAAGGAGTGTGGATGAAGTTGTAGTTATCTGTAGGTGCACAGTTCTTCAGAGCTTTCAGAGTAAGACCAATGGCAATACCTTTAAAGTTCAATTCTTAGTAATCCATGACCTACTAAATGAGATCTCTGGATGCTGTTGAAAAGATGCATTAAAAAAAATTAATTGGCCGTTTTCGAGTGCTAGACCACTTACTGGCTATTGTGTCAGTAAGTCAGAGGTACAGAACTCAGTCATTCCTTTGAAATAATTATCTGAAAAAACCAAGCAAACCAGCTTTGATTCTCTTCTGTCCCTAAATAATTTAGGCTACAGCCTATGCTATGTGACTGCTTTTCTCCCATTACAGCCAGAAAGGACTTAAACTGTTTTTCTGGATGAATTTACTTCCAGAAATTAACTCTCAGTGAAGAGTTACTCCATTATGTGTAATAAGTGACATCTGAAGGAACCCCCTCAACGAGGTACAATATATAATTAGGTCCGATAAAACTAATGGGGCCATGGAACTAAATTTTTCAGTCTTTTTACTAGAACATGTACTCATGCATTTCAGGACAGATGAATAACTGTTCTGACATGCACTTGAATTTAACAGCTTCATTTAATCTATTTATTTCAGAGATGAGTGGGATCAGTTTGATGAAGTGCAGGTATGGTGCTGTCAGCAGTGTCACAAAATCGTTCTAATTATAAGGACTCGCACTGTGAGCTCCACAAATTGTTCAGCAAAACATTTACCAGTGAAGTGCTATAGTTCAAAAGGAAAGGAAGGAAAAAGATTTTGCCAGCTGTTTCAACCTAGCACTGTGCAGTTCTTGGTTAGGGGCGCATGCCTCCAAATGCAGTATTGGTGATAGCTGGTGAGTATATAGTTGATTTTAATACTAGTCTTATTGAGTATCATGTACTTCCAGTAAGTAATTTATGCCATGAGGCTCAGCCCCTCTTTCTGTTTTCAAAGTACTCAGGGGTTGTATATAAAGTTTATAATGTAAATCATTATTTAGAACTATTTACTGTAAAACCTATATGGATGGATCTTGTTTTGCAAGCCACTCATTAAAAGTTTCTTCTAGGTATTTGTCATCCCAAATTCAAGTTGTTGATTCAACTCAGTCAGATGTGTAGCTTACAAAGAAATAGTGAAGTAATGATTAAAACCAGGTTATTTTAAAGGAGGATCTTGATTTCTTTGGTAGCCCAGTCTAATTTGAACAGTATGTCATGTAACATAATTGAGGCTGTACACCTAGGAAACAGAAATGGAAGTCACTTTTCCAGACAGACTTCTTTAGGAAAAGAAAATTGATTTAATAGCTTGTACTATGACCTTGTTTTGAAAGTTATATAAAGGAGCTTAAAAAGTTACATATAAATAGGAGAATGATAAATGAAAGAGGTGAGGCCAATTCCTGGACTGTGTGCTGTTCTGATACACCTGCTGCCCACAAAGTCTAGAACTTCTCTTTAACATGACATTCAGATTTTATGAATTTTTTCCTGAATGATTTATTTTCTTGAAACATAGCGCTTAATTTAGCTATATTTAGTCAATGCCTCTAGCAAAATGCACACTACCAATATGTGGAAAATATTCTTATATAATGTCTACTCTCAAAACTTCTGAAAAAATTTTTGCGACCACAGCAAAGGTGGCATTTTCTCTTTATAAAGATTAACAATAAAATAACGCTCAGAATGTTAGCCTTATGGAATACATCAGCCAGAATGCTTACAGTATGACAAGTTACGAACAGGTGAAACAGACTTCAACTACAGCTTGTCTGTCTGGCCATCTGTAATACGCTTATTCCTACTGAAGGTAATAATGGGATAGTATGAAAAGAGAAACATTGAAGTAGTTTATAATAAGAGTATCCACATCCTGCAATACCCTTACAAAACTCCCAAGCTACAAATCATAAATATTTTATTTAATTTTGCTGGGTGTCCATTACTAGAGATGACAGTGTACTGGTACAAACTAAAACAAACAAGATAAGCTTGGATTCTAATAGGTGAACTGTGCAAATGGTTAATGCACTGAACAGTATGAATACATGCAGACCAAAAACTTTAAAGGCATTGAAATATTTCCTGAATAAGAATGAAAGCCAGCTTATTTGACACCAAATGTTCCTTTGTTAATAGCAAATGGAGAAAATGGGTATGATAGTTTTAATTCAACATGTCCAAACAAAATCCAGTATTCAAATTCTAGGTCAAGATTGCAGCTTCCATCAATTTTTCTGTACCTTGTAACAAACTCCATAGTGGGCTTATTCCAAATGCTGGATTTGAATTTCAATTTTGAGGAACTTAAGAACTGAAGTTCAAAGGTTGTTCCTATGGTTTTCCTTCTCTCTTTTTACCACTCTTCTAAACAGAGGCCCAATTTAAGCATTCCCTATTGCAAATGGAGCACTAGGATGGCAAAGCAATTCTTAACCTAGCCAAAAGGACCTGCTCCCCCTCTGTGTGTCTCCATTTATACTCCTCCTGTTTCTTCTCAGCAGTAGCTATAATAATAGCATTAGTTCTTTTAAGTATTCCTGGCCATTTCTGCACAAGTGCAGAACTGACAATGCTCAGAAACAGTGTATGGCACTTCTAAAAAAGGACTCCGTTATGGTATTTTGTATGCCTATCTCAGGAAAGGAGACAGAAAAAAAACAAACTTACCTTCAAAAATTCTGTCCTGCAAAAGCAAAAAGAGGCCCCTGCTAAATGAATGGCAGAGGGATTGCTTCAAGAGCATTTGTTTTCCTGCATTAACATACCCTTGTCACTTCATATTAATGCATAGGCAAGATGCAGAAGTGATAATTAGAAGACATATGAGAATATGTCTGTGTATACATTGTGTGTACATTGAAAAATTACACTTACTGGAGAGTGGGACTGGAACACTAAGCACAGTCTCCTTCCCAACAGGTGTAGTTATTTTCTTGGTACGAGGTTGGGGTTTTTTGTTAGGAGTCTTGCATTTTATCCTGGAAAGTGCTACAATTCTATTTATAATACCAAATACCTCAGTACTTTCATGTTTCATTTTAATTCTTCATTTCAAGGACCATCATTTGGGCTGTACATTCTTTGTATAATACACTGCATTTGCTCTCTTTATAGGAAATTCAAATTTTTTTTTCCCCACTCACTTAACAGGATAAGGGAAAAGACAGGAGTGGGTAGATGGTTGTCCTATTGTAGTCTGATTTTATGAAACAGTGTCCTGCTTTCAGCTGGGATAAAGTTAATTGTCTTCCTAGTAGCTGGTATAGTGCTAGGGTTTTTGAGTTAGGTATGAGAAGAATGTTGATAACACGGATGTTTGCAGTTGTTGCTAAGTAATGTTTACTCTAAAGTCAAGAATTTTTCATGTTCTCATGCCCAGCCAGCGAGAAAGCTGGAGGGGCACAAGAAGTTGGGAGGGGACACAGCCAGGGCAGCTGACCCAAAGTGGCCAACAGGGTATTCCATACCGTGTGACGTCACATCTAGTATACAAACTGGGGGGAGTGGGGGCAGGGGGATTGCCGCTTGGGGACTAGCTGGGCGTTGATCCGGCAGGTGGTGAGCAATTGCACTGTGCATCATTTGTACATTTCAATCCTTTTATCATTACTGCTGTCACTTTATTAGTGTTATCATTATCATTATCAGTTTCTTCTTTTCTGTTCTATTAAACCATTCTTATCTCAACCCATGAGTTTTACTTCTTTTCCCAATTTTCTCCCCCATCCCACTGGGTGGGAGGGGGAAGTGAGTGAGTGGCTGCGTGGTGCTTAGTTGCTGGCTGGGGTTAAACCACGACAAACAGTATAGCACTGATCACTATTGTATGTTTCCCCTAGTTAAAATTTTGAAAATTATATTGCAATTTGGGAAGGCTAGACCAATCTGAACAAGTAAAAGTCATTATTATTTAAAGTGAAATTTTCACCCTGCCTCCTCTAGGTGAATACACCATTCCTGTGTGTTAGTTTGATGGTACAGAAAGACGAGATCTTGTATTTGTTCAGAGCACACATATGGACAGTGGCAGAGCTGGTTTTGACATACTGTATGATATCCTTAGAGGTTAATGAGAAACACAAAGAACAGCGCATAATGTTAGCTAGTTTATGAAAGCAGTGTTATAAGCAAGGCTGAAATGGTTTAAGGCAGACCATCTACGAATCTGAATGATTGCTGCTGCCAGCCTTTATGAGCTCTAAGTGTCATTCTGGCCATAGCAACTGCAATATTTGTAAGAAGTGAGGTCACATAAGAGAATCTATTTCAGCAGAAGGACAAAAGCTCCCTTTTCCCATTTCTACTCTTTTTCTGTGTTGGAGTGGCTTTGTTTCCAGCCTTAAGTAAAGGTATTTTTGAGTACCATGGTGAAAATTCACCAAAAAAAATGCACTGTTGCCTGCATGATAGTCAATCTCCTACATCATAACAGACAGACTAACAAAGCTTCTGTTGTTTTGCTTACAAATAGATATGGTGATGAAGGCAGAAGACGTTTCTGCTTACTCCATTGCAGCTGTCAGCCATCAGCTGAAGGATTTTAGAATTTATTTCCAGTCACCTAAAACTTCAAAAGCTTTTTTTGCTTCCTCTTTTTTTTCTTGCCTGCTTCTTTGCTTTGCTTTATTTATGATCTCAAAATTTCTGATTTATCCACTGCTAAATAGAATCCCGCTCAAGAAACTTCACCCTGTACAGATATGATAATTTTCAGATATGACTTGTTTTCGGAAGTGCCAGTGCTCAGTCACGCTACAGTGAAAGTGTTTCCTAATGTTCACACCTCCTACACAACCATTTTGTGATCAGCCCATATTGCCACATATCCACCCCTGAGCTTAGGAATAGCCAGCAAAACCCATGTAGAGTGCTACTATGCAAGAGCATAGTTGCCCTGGCAATTGTAATACACAGAAGGGCTACTTAGAAAAAAATATCAACGGTCACCTGCCCACCCCCCCCTAGGGAGCCCTTGACCTGCACCAAAATCATGTAATTTCAGCAGAATCCAATATATTGCTACCTATCATCCTTGTCTTAACATCCACAGAACCCTATTTCTTAAACTCACATGTGTGCGTAACCAGAGAATCACAGAAGGGCTAAGGTTAGAAGGGACCTTTGGAGCTCATCTGGTCCAACCTGCTTGAGCTGAGCAGGGGGGTTGGACCAGATGGACCTAGAGTTAGTTGCCCAGGACCATGTCCAGGTGGCTTTTGAAGATCTCCAAGGATGGAGACTCCATCATCTCCCTGGGCAACCTGAGCCAGTAAAAAAGTGTTTCCTGATGGTCATACAGAACCTCTTCTGTTTCAGTTTTTGCCCATTGCCTCTTGTCCTGTCATGGGGCACCACTGGAAAGCGCCTGGTTCCGTCGTCTTTGCACCCTCCCTTCATGTACATAAACACGTTGATAAGATCCCCCCTCCAGGCCTTCTCTTCTCCAGGCTGAACAGTCCCAGCTCTCTCAGCCTTTCCTTGTAAGAGGGGTGCTCCGCCCCCTTCATCCTCTTAGTGGCCCTTTGCTGGACTCTCTCCAGTAGCTCCATCTCTCTCTGGTACTGGGGAGCCCAGAACTGGGCACAGTACTCCCCATGAGGCCTCACCAGTGCTGAATAAATGGGAAGGATGACCTCCCTCGACCTGTTGGCAACATTCCTCCTCATGCAGCCCAGGACACTGTTAGCTTTCTTCGCCACCAGAGCACAGTGCTGGCCTATGTTCTACTTGGTGTCCACTAGAACCCCCAGACCTTTTCTGCAAAGTGGATTTGCAGCCTGTTGGCTCCCAGCATATACTGGTGCACGGGGTTGTTCCTTCCCAGAGGCAGGACTTTGCACTTCTCCTTGTTAAACTTCATGAGGTTCCTATCAGCCCATTTCTCCAGCCTGTCAAGGCCCAACACAATGGCAGCACAAACCTCTGATGTACCACCCACTCCTCCCAGTTTTGTAGTGTCAGCAAATTCACTGCAGGTAGACTCTGCCCCATCATCCAGATCATTAATGAAGGTGTTGAACAGGAGTGGACCCAGTAGTGACCCCTGGGGTACAGCGCTAGTTACTGACCTCCAACTAGACTTTATGCCAGTGATCACCAGCCTCTGGGCCTGGCCATTCAGCCAGTTTTCAGTCTCCCTCACTGTCTGCTCGTCTAGCCCATCCTTCATCAGCCTCTCCATGGGGATGTTGTCTCTCTAGGGGGAGACAGTTTCAAAAACCTTAGTGAAGTTGGGGGAGACAACATCCACTGCTCCTCCCTCCTCTACCAACCCAGTCATTTCATCACAGAAGGTTATTAGGTTGGTCAAGCAAGACTTCCCCTTGGTGAATCCATGCTGACTACTCCTGATCACCTTCTCTTCCTTCATGTACCTGGAAATGGTTCCCAGGATTAGCTGCTCCATCACCTCTCCAGGCATCAAGGTGAGGTTGATGGACCTGTAGTTTCCTGGATCTTCCTTCTTGCCATTCTTGAAGAGAGGAGTGGCATTTGCTTTCCTCCAGTCCTCAGGCACTTCTTTCATCACCGTGATTGCTCAAAGATTATCGAGAGAGGCTTTGCAATGACACCAGCCAGCTCCCTCAGCACTTGTGGTTTCATCCCATCAGGGCCCATGCACTTATGTCTGCCCAGTTTGCTCAAGCATTCCCTGATCTGATCCTCTTCCACCAAGGGAAGTTTTCTTTGCTCCAGGCTTTCCCCTTGCTCTCTGAGACCTGGGATTCAGGAAGGCCAGTCTTGCATTCAGTACCTCAGCCTTTTCCACGTCCTGTGTCACCAGGTCCCCTTCCCTATTCAGCAGTGGGCCCATATTTTCCCTAGCCTTCCTTTTGTCACCTATGTATTTATAGAAGCCCTTCTTGTTGCCTTTTACGTCCCTCACCAGATTAAATTCCAGCTGGGCTTTGGCTTTCCTAACCTCATCCCTGCATGCTCAAGACACTATCACTCTATTTCTCCCAGCTTACCTGTCCCCACTTGCACCTTCTGAATGCTTCCTTTTTGTGACTGAGTTTGGCCAGGAGCTTCTTGTTCATCCACACAGGCCTCTTGACGTTTTTGCCTGACTACCTGTTCATGGCCATGGACTGTTCTTGAGCTTAGAGGAGATGATCCTTGAGTATTACCCAGCTTTCCTGGGACCCTCTTCCCTCTGGGGTTTCATCCCATGGCACTCTTCCAAGCACATCTTTGAAGAGGCCAAAGTCTGCTCTCCTGCAGTCCACGGTTGTGATCTTGCTTTTTGCTCTGCTCACTCCCTCCTCTCCGGGTCCTGAACCCCACCATCTCGTGGTCACTGCAGTCAAGACTGCCTTCAACCTCCACATCTCCAACGAGCCCCTCCTTGTTGTTGAGTATGAGGTCTTTGCCTCGTTGGTTTCTCTATCATTTGGGTCAGGAAGTTGTCATTGATGCCATCTATGAACCTCCTGGATTGCTGACATCCTGCTTGTTTTTTCTCTCCGGTAAACATCAAGGGTAGTTGACGTCTCCCATAAGGACCAGGTGCTGTCAATGTGTGGCTGGTCTTATCTGTCTGTATAGGGCCTTATCTGCTTTTTCTTCTTCATCAGGTGGCCTATAGCAGACACCCACCACAATGTCACCCTCACCTGTCTTCTCTTTAATCTTCATCCATAAGCACTCTGTTGACTCCCTATCCACGCCAAGGCAGAGCTCCTTGCACTCCAGCTGCTTTCACATAAAGGGCAACTCCCCTTCCTCATCTTCCTAGTCCATCTTTCCTGAAAGAGCCATTCTGTATCCCGGTATCCCTCCATTGCAACATTTCACTCATGGGAGCCTTCCCACCACATCCCTGTGATCCCAACAAGATCATAGCCATGCAACTGCCCACAGATCTCCAACACATCATGCTTATTCCCCTTGCTGCATATTTTAGCATACAGGTACTTCAGAGAGTCACTCCAGCATGCTGATTTCCCAGAAAGGTTTTGGAGATTTCTCCATAATGGTGCCTTGTAGGCATTTCCTTACTTACATGCAAATGGTGGAGGTGACCCTGCTTAAGCCCCATTTTGTTGATTTTGTGATTCCTTCCTGTCACATCACTCTGTGCTGTTTGCTCATTGAGCCTGTCCATCATTTCTTTCCAGGGCTGCTATTAACTGTCTTCCTTCAGCATCATTCATAGTTTTAAGCCCTCCTTACCTGCTCACACATCCTACTGGCAAAGATACCTTTGCCCTGCTTAGTAAGGTGGAGCCCATCTCTCTCAAGCAGGTGCTAGTCTGCAAAAAAGGCTCCAGTGGTCGTAGAACCCAAACCCCTGTCACCAGCACCAGCTCCGCAGCCAATTACTGACCTGCATTATCAGCGCCCTCCTTCTGACACCCTTTCCGCTCACTGGCAGGATGGAGGATAGCACCACCTGGGCCCCCATACACTTGACTACTGTCCCCAGAGCTCTGAAGTCACTTTTCATACTGTCCAGGATACCTCTGGCAGTATCATTGGTATCCACATTGAAGAAAAGCAGGGGGTAGCAGTCAGAGGGTCAGACAAGCTTTGGCAGTCCCTCCAGAACATCCTGGATCTGGTCCCCCACCAGGCAGCAAACCTGTAGATGATAAGTCAGGTTGGCAGATTGGTGCCTCTGTCACCTGCAGCAAGGAGTCACCCATTACAATCACTCGCTGCTTTTTCATGGTGGTCATGCATGGTTTAGTGTCAGGTAACCCAGTTCCTTTGCTTGAAGGCACATCTGGATCCTCTTCAACTCTGAGGGCAGCGAACTTATTTTGTAGTTGTAAGCCCTTAGGTAGGGCAGGAGCCTTTCTCTCCATGCCTAAATTCACCAGCTTCCATCCTTCACCTTCTCCAGAGGTTGCATTTATACTAGAGGTGGATGCTGCCTGCACCTCACTAGCAGATGGGGTCCAGGGCTTTTCAAGGTGTTGCGTCTCAGAGAAGATCCTTGTCTATCTCCCTTTCCATACTCTCTGATGCTGTGCAGACTGCTCACTTCCTCCCATAGCTCCTCCACTTGAAGGGACAGCTCCTCCAAGACGGCACACCTCCGCAGAACAGAAAGCCATCTCTCCTGGCGTCAGAGAGAGGCCCCTGGCACTGCCTACAGCCTGGGGCTTGGAAGGATGCTTCCACCATCTGAAGCTCTGCCTGTGTCAAAGCCTCTGCCTTGGCAGGGACAGCTGCTCCAGCACTTGCTGGGGAAACTGACCTGTGGCGTGTAACCACTGTACCTGACACTGTTTAAACTGGTACAAACTCAGCTGAGGCCTCCTTCTTCATGCCTTTCTGCACAAACTGCTGCATCTGTTGGCTGTCTTCATGAGCTGTGTTCTAGGCTTGGCTCTTGTATAGGCTCCTCGCAAGCACTGGCTAAAAGACGCTTGACTCTCCCTAATCAGGGGGCTCCTGCAACAAAGGCTCCAGGCACCCTGGCTCAAGGGCAGCTGACCACACTTGTTAGAAGCTGCTAGAGCTTCCTCAGGCCCACACATAATTGTTTGATTTGACTTTGGGGGATAAAAAGTATGGTCCCAGTGAAGTGAAGAGTGAGACCCCCATTGACTTCAAAGAGATAAAAAATTGAAATCTCAATAACATGTATTAATTCTTCATACAGTCATGGGAAAGCGAGCATTGTATGATTTCTCATCTGTGGGAACTGATGCTCCTCAGGCACTTTTGAACAGGGTTATAAAAACTTGAGGAATGGGAAGACAACCCATGCCAGCTCTTTGCTAAGAATTCTCAGCATGTTTGCCAGATTTTCTAGCAAGGAGTGAAAAAGCAAGAAAACACACTGAACTAAGCCACAGCTATATAATTGAAACAGTCATTTTTAGTACAAGTATTTGAGAAATGAAAAACGTTTGAGTCACCAATGGAGATTGTGATAGTGAGCCATACAAGGGAACTGCAGAAAAGTGATCTGGACCCGGAATGAGTAATTTCTTCATTCCCTGGTAGTAGAGCAAACCCAGACCCAGACTAAAGCATACCAGTCACAGTTGCTTGGGGTTACTGGCAACCACAATAAAAATATGTCTGACTGTAGATCCTTAGACCCATGGACCAGACATAAATAAAATAACTCTTGCTTGCAAAGGAGAAAATCTAATGGTGGGGAAAACCTCTGAATACAAACGTGTGGTTGAAAAAACAATGTCTTATCTCCCTTCTGTAGAACTCTCTATTTAGCTGTTCCATATTTATTTGTAACATCCAGAAATAGGCAGTCCTAGTGCAAAATCTCTTTGTAGAAGAAAAGATGCTTTTCCATTTCTAGGGCAGCAACTCTAATTCATCACAGAGCCTCCAAAATTTTTACACTAATTGTTCTGTATAAAATTAGGTGAAAGTATTTGGGAAAAAGTTTGTACCATGAGGAGCACTAATAAAGCTACTACTTCCGTGATAATTTCAAGTAGACTAAGGAATACTTATATCACATGAACAATCACTGCTTTGCTTTTTGCTGTACATTCTTTCAGTCATTGATACACCAGCTCCAAGCTTAAGAACTGGAAAGGAAAGGAAACATACTTTTCAGAAATTACAAAATCTGCAGGGCATGAGATATGTTAAAAGAATAGCATACACAAGACATGGAAGTATATAACTTTGTATGGTAACATTATGCAGAATTATATGCTGTGCTAACAGCCCTTAAATGTTGTGAATTATCTTGTTACTATACAGAAAAAAATCATTTGATTAGCTTACAGAATATTCACTAATTTGGGCTGATTAAACTGCTGAGTGCAAAGCAATTAGTAAAAACATTCCATACACTACTTGTTTTCCACAGCCAACAAGTAAATTGGTGTGATTAATCCTTTCAAATATAGCTGTATTTATTACATACAAATTCTAGTTTTCAAAGGAATGTATTACATTATCATATATACTTATCATATATCTTGCATACTACAATCCATGAGACATACCTAGGGATTTATAAGAGCTAATGTCAATATTTTCCTTGAATTAAAATTCTGTAACTTACACCTGTCTTCATAGAGAAAATTTTAAGAGACCTCAAATACTAACTTTATTTCAGAAGTAACCAAAAGTTCAGCTTTTATCCTTGCTTAATTTCCCGTGTTCAAATGCAAGAAATACCAGGGTAAGGTGCAGTGAAAACAACTGTGTATTTTAAGGAGTGGTTCCTTATGAGGCCTATTCACCCCAAAATTATTAGTTAAGATAAATCATTACACTATAGAGGAAGTGTTTTGGCTGATGTTTAATCTAAGACTGATGTGTGAATGCTAGTAACAAAGCAGTCCTGCACTATGCTAATTTAATGTTTCATCAGCTTTAAAACAAGAGCCACATTCTAGTTTTTAAGTTTGATATTTAGTATTAATCAATATAATCCAAAAGTGTTCTATGGCATGTATTATTCAGTGTTTAGCATTAACCAGTTTTGTTAAATACTCTGCTGCCAGAATTTGTTGAGAAATATAGTCAATTCAAATATGTAGTAAAGGAGAATGTAGATTAGTGGTAAGCCGATGAGGTAAGCAGTGAGGCTCTAGACTGCTGTAAAATGTGCGTAAATAACTGGATACACACAGGTAAATAGTTGAGATGAAGCTAAATGCTCACTGTAAACTTGCTATTTGAACCCCAGATTACAACTTCTTTTAAGCTCTCCCTCCTGGGAAAGTTGTAATTATGAAAAACTTTGCTAACTTCATTTCATCCCAGACTTACTTTCTGAGAAGTGTGACAAATATATTTAATTTAATGAGATCAGGTTATCAAATTATATAAATTGCTACAGTTCATGTCATTAACTTTAAAGACAACAGGGGAATTTACACAAGTCAAGAATCCATTCTTTCCACTGAGCTGTAAGATTATCTCAAGTGCTTTAGTTCACCATATCTCTACATCATATCTTCAGGCATATGCAATACATATTCCCAAATCCTAAATTTGCTTGTCTTGTAAATTAAATTCCAACACATGTCTAATATGTTTTATTGAATAAAACAGGTAGCAAATTTTGGGATTGTCAATGAAGCCTTTATTAATATTTCTGAAGAATTTTGCATGTAAGAAGTAGAAAGTTAGTTTGAAGATGTACTCAGATGCTCAAAATTGTTATTCATTATTCAAGGAAAAAGTTAATTATGGACTGCTGCTCAAAGTAGAGATTCCGGTCAGCACTGGAGTTGTTATTCCATTGTATTAATTTTCACTGTGTTTACCTTCCTCTTAGTTCTGTCTGCTTGCTGAAACATCACAGCAAAGTACTAAGAAAACATGGGGGTTCTAGCTACATTATTCTCCCATTTCTTTCTTATTCTTTAATTTTAGCTATAACAAAGTTAAAACATGATTGTCTCCCCAGTTTCACAGTTGATATCACCAGTCAGTTGCAAATCTTACTGAATCAATATTCTCTCTCCAAGACAGCACCATTTGATCTGCCATAGATGATTTTTTTTCCCAGTCCTGCAAACTGAGAAGGTTGCTACAAGGTCTATGAAAACAAAGCACTATTAAGTGGAAGATGGACGTTTACACCTCTATAATGCCAGTAGGATGATTTTGCAACACCTAGTGAGCTAACCTTGGGAATGAAAAACAGCTCCTTTGAAAGACAGAACTATATATACACACACACATTTACTTGGAGTCTGTCTTTTCTACTAACTTGCATTATGGCACACTACAGAATTGTCCATTGACGGAGAAATAAGTGCCTATAAAAGGTATTGCACATACGTTTTGAAACCTACTTTTTGTTGCATTAAATATATCTTCGACATTAAACACTATCTTTGTTTTAAGAGGGAAGTTACCTTTTAATCCTTTATTATAAGGAGATTGTTTAATATAAGGAGATTTCTTTTTTTTACCATTGAACATTCTTTAAAAGGCAGATCTGGATTTCTGAACTTGTTTTCTAGAATATTTGAGAAATTACCTCAAATATTTTGAATGACAGGCAAGGAACACACATTTGTGTTGTGCATGTTGTTCATCAATCCTGTTTTTGATCAATATAAGTTGCAATATCAGGGAATTATGTATGTGAGTCTACACTTGCTGAAGTGGCTAAGTTGTGTACAATTGTGTTGTCATGTAGTTAGTGATATAATACCTAGTCATGTATGTGGAAAAGAACACATTGGAAAATAGGGTGAAAGCATCTAAGGTAATTTGCTGAAGATATTGTGAGGTTTGTAGATGTTTCCATTGCATTCATCATCTTTTTTTTTTAATTAGCTTCCCTTTCAAAAAAGCAATGCTAGCCATAAAAATGTAACAATTGCTTCTAAGCTGGCTATTATGACTCTAAAGAAAAAAAAAATCTGGATCTAGAGAGCTCTGAAAATATCTACTAATTTCTGTATAGTAATCAAGGGCAAATAAAATGGTAAGAATTAAGCAGAAAAGACCAGAGAGCAAAACAATTATACTACCATATACATTCCAGTTATATCTACGTCTTAAATTCTGCATGCAGATCTGATTATTTAATGTCAAAAGCATACATTAGAAATGAAAATGTACAAAGGAGAGCAACCAGAATTATTACAGTTGTGGAAAAATTTCCATATAAAATCAAATTAAATAGACAAAGACTTCCTATCCTGAAGAAGAAGCAGTTGGGGAAGCTTATGACAGAGGTCTACGAATTCTTGAAGGAGAGAAGAAAGAATGATTAAAGTTCTTTTTCAGAAAGTATATAGTTACCACATGAAACTCACTGCTGCAAGATGCTTAGGATATCAGAATATAAGTAGGGTAATCATCAGTTAGGTAAGTGAATGGTAGAAAAATAGAGATATATTAAATTGATTGAATGTTGCTACAACTCCTAGCTCAGGGAGTACTGAAACAGAGATTGCTGGAAACTACAATTTTGCTCTAGAAAGACTGTGTTGGCTCTCATTTCTAGTTTTTCCTATGTGACCAGGGAGAAGAAGAGGGTTCAGGTACTGATGCTGGTGTGGATTGACCTCGCATAGTCTTTCTTAATTTGGCTTTGTTAGTGAGCCCACACACAGATTCCTTTGATAATTCTGCTCCTCACTTTGAGCAGAAAGTTAGATTGCATTGGAAAAAATGTGATCTGACAGAGACATCTGAAGAAGATGATACCTGAAAAAGATACCTGAAAAAGTATGTCTCACAACAAATTTGGTGGCATTTGAATCATTAGGAGGACTTTTTTTTAGTAGGATTTCAGGACAAAATAGCAAACATGCCTCTATTTGAAGAACATTGTGAATTCAACATGCCTGGCTGGAATTAGGGAAATTATTGTTGTTGATGCTGAGTAACACTGTACAAAATCCAGATTACTATGCTCTGTATTTATAATAAAAATATGGGATCACCTTATGCTAGGTGATATGTTTTGTTCAGCAGTGCTTAAATCACTTAACAAGTGTTCTAAACATTGCTTTTTTCAAATTTATTTTTGGTAGTTAAACAGACCTAAAAGACATGAAATTACTTTTGACCACTCAGTGTGAGGACAGAATAAAGAAACACTCTTGAGTCCCAAATAAAGGAACGTTATGTATATTCCTGGTCACCAATTTAGAAAATTACTTAGAAATGAAATATTGTCAGTTTATGGCTGGTTGCCCAAAATCCAAGAAAAAATAAAAATTAAATTTGCAATGTAAGTACCTAATGTCTTCATAAGCAGTCAAAACCTGTTATGGGGTCCAACTGGAATCTCGAGTGCTACTTAAAACATTCACAAGGGTGAGAGGTCCAGTATCATGCTGGAGTCAGAAGACTGTTTTTCAGAAGTCACTCATGTCAGTACCAGTCTCATAAGGACATGAAGTTATGAAATGACGGATATGTTTGGCAGCAGAGGGAAGAGATTTTAAAACATAGCATTAAAATACTATCAGGGAAAAGTAACAAGAAATTAATTGCCAATTGCATACCTAGAAATGTAAATAGGTTCTTAACTCATTCAAAAAAGCATCATATTAGTTAGGCTGGAGACTTAGCCTAGAAAATCATTTACCTGGGAGACTGAAGGATTTATTTTACCTCCTTGTAGAAACCAGCACTTAAACTAAGATTCTTTCTGATCTTATTATTGTTATCCAACAGTACAGAGAAAAGAAAATAGGAAGAGTCTTCTGAGCTATGTTTCCCTCCATAGAGGAGATCTTCAGTGACAAATGACCTGTCAGATGAGATTGGTAGAGAGATCATTTTTGCACTGATTGCTTCAACCCTCTGAGTCTAAACTTCTTATTAACAAACTGATTTCATCCTGGAAATTAATAAGGGGTTGTAAAGTAGTTAGATAATTATAGCTGTTTGAGCTCTCTGACTCAGAGGAAGATCAGATAACAAACTGGCACTTCTTAAATTATGCCCTTACATAAGGGCAGGTAGACCGGGTAATGAGCAATATGCAGGAACTGTTGGGCTTTCTCATATTTCGATGTCATTTGAAAATCAGAATGAAAAGTGTGGTTTTAGAGGAGTTATTTCTATGAAAATGGTAGGTGCCATTGGAAGTGAAAATAAAATTTAAAAAGACTGGCCAGCAGAAACAAGCAAAACAAATACAACTTTACAAACAATGGACACAAATGAAATAAACTGTAAGGCAGGTCTGTCTGACCTGTCTTTACGTATGGAAAACTCTTGCCTCTAGTTCTGCTGGGTTCCCCAACTCCACCCTCCCCAGCCTTCTTGAGTTCCCTCTGATTCATCTTGACCATCACTCCTTTGTGTGTTATTACTTGAAATCAAATAGAAGTCTACAGTTGCTAGCTCTAAAAATTCTTAGTATGTCTGCAAAGCTCCTACTACACTTTGGGGCCCTATAAAACACTACTCTTACTAGCAAAAAGAATATTTAGAAAAAGCTTAGAGCAGGGCAACAGCAATATTTATTGTGATGATCACTAATATCCAGTAATGGCAGAGCTTTTCATCTCTTTTAATTCCTTTCTCAATAGGTCTTTCCATTCAATATCCTCTTGTTTGAACTCAGAAGTAAGATCACTAAATCAGCTTCAGCATCGCAGGGGGAGCATGAACAAACTCAAATTGGAAAGAGAGGCAGTTACACAGATAGAAGAAACCTCATAGACTTGGGCAATGTCTGTGCCCAAGTGACAAAGAACTATTTAACAGTATTTTTTTAGAACTAAAGCTCTGAACTATTTTTATACCAACTAGGAATTGGGTCTATAAATCACATATTCCACTGTTACTTTTTTTTTTTTTTTTCCTAATTGCTGTTAAAAATATAGCATAAAAAAATCATTCAGAATTTGGAGAAGCAAATGACTGAATGCTTTAACAACATACTGATTATTACTGTGCTGCATTTGGGAGCTGTCAAAAAGAAGCTGATTTCTTTTGAAAATCATCCCATTTTATTACAGCTTTAGGCCTCAAGGATTTTTGATGATTGTGTTTGTCAGCCACTTGCCACACATGAAGCATGCATTGAAAACAGGTTATAATTAGTTGGGTATCAGAGGTGAGTTTTGCAGTAGAGTTTTAAACAGGTATATTGATCCCCCTTCTCATGTCAAAGAGGAAGAAGTATCATTTCTAGAGGCCTTGACTTTTCAGAGGTTTTGAGCACTTACACAAGGAAAATGAAAAAAATCCTTATTGTCATTCTCATGAAGGAGAGGAGTCACAGGTGCAACAGAACATCTGCAGTCTCTGTCTTTATAAATGTTGCTGTTTAAGAGGGGAAGAGAAGGAAAAAGCATTGCTGTGATGACTTAAGGCTGGTTTTGGATGATACTTTTAAAGCCATGTTAATAACTCTCTGAATTCTTCAGCACTATGATTTCCAAAGGTGCTTGGCCAAGAAAGCTGCCTTGATTGCTTTTTTTTTCCCTCATCCTGAAAATCCTCTCAAGAGCTTAAGGAAAGTTTTGATGAGTTATTTTAGTCTTCTCTTTGAAGCCTCTACAGTCCCCCTACAAAAGCTGTGCAAACTGTTATACCAAACTTCTGACAAAGTGAAAACATGGAACACCTCTAGGTGTAAGTCACTTGTCTCAGGACTGGTTCTCTTCTGAAGAACACAGAACACTTCTGTTCACACTACTCTCAGCAGAAAAAGGCTTATTCCTCACCATATCAAAGATCTTTTAGAGAAAGTGCATGTACAACTCACCACCCACTCCAAAGGTGTTGATATTATGCATAATTTGGTGGCATAACTAATTAATTTCTGTGCTGTGGTTCTCTGCCTGAATCCTTTTTAGTCTCTCAGGCATTTATAATATGGAATTTCACACTTTCTTAAAAAAAATCCTGTGACAGTTTAGATCTTATCATTTTGGGATAAATGTCTTAACGATTTTGTCCAGGGAAGTGACACAGGACTTTATGGACAAAGCCCAGCAGAGAAATCCATGGAGTCCATGGGTACTGAGATCTGGTAGATAAAACATACATGTATCAGCTCTCCTGCCCTAACTCACCTAGGTCAGAGGCAGTCTGTCACAACCACTTGAACAAAATGATCTTCAGTATCTCATAGTATCCTGACTTTTTAAATGTGGCTTGGTTTCCAACATAGCAATCCAAGTTTTTAAGCCTTCTTAGGATGTGAAATGAAAACTCGTAGTACAAGAAAGCAGTGGAAAGGCTGAAGGGACCTTTCAGCAACTTACTACTGTCAGATTCATTAAGGATTTTGGCTGGGAATCTTAATTCTCAGCATTTTCGATAATTTAGACTTTGTGGTAGGTGAGCACTTAAATGATGATAACAAGCAACAGCAAAGAAGTAGTTCACTGTGCTGTATTCAATGTATATTATTAGATAAAAAGACCTAAGATTTTAAATTTGCTAAGCATCTGGTGATCACCTTGAGGAAATGTGCTGTGTCCTGCAGCTTACCCAAGAAGTGTTAGGACAGGTACTCTTTTTTTGCTTGTTTGTTTCATCTGCACATGTGAAATAAACTGTAATGGATGTAGTCGAATTGCCTTGAAGTGTTTCAGGGCCATAGCAGGTTTGTGGTTTACAGATGTGAAGATGCACAGAATGTGAGTTGACCAAGTTTTCTGGACACACTGCCATTTTGGCATCCTCTTAGGACTGTTTTGTTTGAGGCTAAGAACGGGCAATAGCTGTTCAAATGGATGCCTTGATGGTAAGCTGAAATGAAAATAGAAAGTCCATTAGTGTCATATGTTTCATTTTTCCTCAGATATGACCAGACAAGGATTTAGAAATCCAGGATGCAGACCTTTTTTCTTTCCTTGCAAATACAACAAGAAGAATTTAATGGCCAAGATGACAGTTTAAGTGGAGCAAATGGAAGATTTTCAGAGTTTATCGCATTTTCTGATCTTTGGACCAGACATTGGTATTTCGGAATAAAGGGTAAACAATTTCACAGATCTATAGACATAGCCCTCATGCATCTTGACTGATCTGCATGTTCATTTGAAATGGACAGTAATTTAAACAGGTTGGGTTTTTTTTTTAATTTATTTTGGTGGAAAGAGATTTTTACAGACCTTGGCAGAGTTATCAACACCAGCCAGGTTGCAATCACTTGCTGTGGGCTTTGGCTTCTACAATGAACTTGAGAAAGATTTACCTTTTCAACGCCTTGCTCTGCCTTCTCCAACTGTTCAAATTCCACACAAAAAGGGAAATTTTAAAATTTTTCTTTTCAATCTAGACTGTGAATTCAGCTCTATCTGTGACACCATAGAACATTCTGTGTAAGCCTCAACATTCTGTTTCAGCACATTAAAATGGATATTCTGGTAAAGGAGAAGTTCAGAACAACTGTCTTCTTTTCTTTTGTACAGCACTTCAATACCAGTATATGCATGTTCCAGATGGAGAAATGATAGCAATTTCTGCAACCTGTGCTTTGCACCATTTACTACTTTTTCCTGTGTTGGAATTTATTTCATTATTGACTGTTTGCTTACATTAGTCTTGATACTGTTTGAGCATTTGTTTGTTGTAATTTTTAAATACAACATAAGAAAGAATATATCATAAATGTGCATAGGACACGAAAGCATTCTTTTGGATGCATTATACTTCGTTTTAAAAAGATATATCAAAAAAGATTTTAATATATGGGTTACATAACCAAATGCAGGAGAAATCTTTATTCTGATCCCAAACAAGCCTAACCTATTGACAAGCTTAGAGTAAGCATTTGTTTTGTATATACATTAATGATTAGGCAATAGAAGTAATTTCTGAACTGCTCACTGTTTCAGTTTCATCATATACGTTGTAGTTGTTTTAAGCTTTTAGAACCACATTCAGATAGAGGGATAGATAGATTCCTATTGAAATATAAAGCTGACATTTAAATAAGTTCATAAAGAGTTTAAAGCCCATCTATTTTAGGAATAAATTCGATAGGTAGATCAAGAAACACAAAATTTAATTACCATTTGTAAAATGGTTGGACAAACATAACATAAATCAAAAGCTAACTAACCATAGCTGTTGCCATTATCTCAAAGTGAATTGCAATCATTTGGAGATTGGATGTTTTTATGATTAATATAATTTGTACTGCCTGTTTTTCCTAACTACTTTCTCTGCAAAAATGACCACAGCAATGACCTCTCTTAGTAATTTAATGAGCAAGAGGTGGTTCTCATGCAAATTGCTACCACATACATAAAATTATGATGCCTCCTGCCTTGAGACATATGGTTGTCTGACTATTTAAAATAATAATAATGAGGGTCATCTTCTGCTTCTTACACAGTATGAGTGGTAATCATAATGGTTGCCCGATTGCTTTATAAATGCTAACTAATTAAATGCCAGACTCTCTTCTGAGGGACCACTACTGATACACAGTATATTATGGATACTTGCTGGTAGCAAGTCTGCTCAGAAAACAGTATAAAGACACATAGGAAATCTAACTTCTAGCATGCACAGAAAAAAAAATAGGGTGCATCCTGATTAGGGTATGCCCTTCAGCTAGGGTAGCTGATGGACCATTTAGGACTTGCTGAGCCTCAGAAAAATAGATATAATGTCCCGATAAGGAATGGATTGTTTTAGTGCTGAGTATAGTTTATCCCTTCCTACCCTCAGACTGTGATTAAGAAAATGAAGGGTAGAATCTTCCCCATCCTACAAGGAGCAAAATAGCTTTGAGAAGAAAAGTGAAAGAAACTGTAAGGACCAGAGTTTCACAGGTGGAGAATGTACTTGATTCAGGAGAATCTAAGAGCATTTTCCTATGCATCAGTCTTTCCTGCTGTTTCAAAGAGGAGAGATTTATATAGAGATATTACTGTAATGTTAGTTGTTGACTTTATGGTGTTTGGAGATGAAACTGGAACATTTCTTTGACATCATATTCCAGAGAGCACTGTCCTACAGAAGTGCATGTTAATAGCTGGATGGACCTCCCTGATCAACATTTGAAGGGGAAGAAAGGTTTGCACAAATGTAAAAGAGGTAGGTTAAAACAGAAACCTTGACAGTACCACCAACACAAAATTGAGAATTCTGAGAATGATTTCACTCCTTTGTATGCGATAGTAGTGCAGCAATGCAGAATGGAAATGCACAGGGGTCCACTCCAAACAGAGATAACTGAGTGAGTTGCAGTCTGTCAAAAAGTGATCATGCTTTTATACTAAAATATCTGATTTTTCAGGGTTTAGTTGAAATAGCAATAATCATTCAAGTCATGTGAGTTTTTTGGGTGCATTCATGTAGGTAGTAAAGCTGAAATAAAATTAAACATTAATTCCAACTGACGCACTAGGCTGCTTCACCTGAGTTTAAACTTCAATAAACTCACTGAAAATGAATTATTTTAACTATCAGTTACAGTCTTTAACATATCTTACAAATTTGGGGCTAAATATTGGTTTTATTCCAATTAGTGTAAATTTTCCATTGACTGCTGTTGAACACAAGAGCCAGTGCAAGAGAAAGAATGAGGTTGTGAAGCTTTTTGTGGGGTACAGAGTTTACCACTTTGGAAGCAACAAGCTGTTAATTTGGTTTAGCTGCCTGTGGAACTGCACCTCATGAAAATATGCATTATTCACATACCATTGGCACAGAATTTTTTGATGGCTAAGAGTTAGTTTTTGATTTAGATTTACTTTGAACCACTGCTTTCCCTTTTGCTTTTTGTTTTCCTCTCAACAATGCTTTTATGAAAATAACTATAGATACTACTACAATTAACAACCAGGTCGACATGCAGTATTCATAAACTATTGCAGAGTAATAATTCCATTGTTATACATACATTAGGAATTCCATCATAGAATCAATTTATCATGTAAGAGAATGGAGTAAGACTTTTGTCTTTTTTTAATGTTGGGACTAATAACCCTGAAGCTGTCAGTATCTATAAAATATTCAACAGTCAGATTCTCCACTCTTTTATGTCATCCTTCAGCAAATGATGTAAGACCAGAACAATTGCTACCTTAGTCCAAAACTTCATTTAAAGAAATGAAGTTGACTAAAAAATAAAGAGAATTCCTGGAATATACTTTTTAAAGATAATAAAAGTAATCTGAATGACTCTCCAAGGTTTAAGTTTATGAAAGGTAAGTTGATAAATATGTTGAGAGGAGGCTATATTCTCAAATTATAGTTTATAGCTGAGCTTGATACCCTTAAGCTAAAATACTTTGAATGGGAAAGCTGATAGAGCCATCAGTGCACAGGACAAGATGGTTCCACTGCAACAAAGCACATTTCAAGTATATTGAAAGGAACAAGCTGGATTCCTCTGGGAAAAGTACCCCAGAGAGTAAGTCCAAGATTCGTAAGTCAAATAGAACAGTAATGGAACATGAAACTTCAATCTATATGTCATTAAATCTGTGTTAAGCAAGTTAGATCCTTGGAGCGCTTTCAGATTTTCAGCTCTTTTCTGAAAAGAATATGCAGAACTAAGAAGCACAAAAGGGAAGGCTTAAAGACTTAAGCTGAACTTAGCAATCAAAAAAAAAATACCACAAAGACCCAGAAAAGATATAGCTCAACATGCTCATAAACCCTCCAGGCAACTTTCACTTATGTAATAGTCATTTTCTTAGGACATAGTGTAGGGGCTAAATGTGGCAGAAGGGTAATATTGCAAAGAAAAGTATATCTGATAAACATGGTAGATACTATGCACAAAGGGCTTGCTTCAGAGGCAAGTTTTCTTGCTGAAAACCTCTATTTAGTTGAACATATACAATGTGGAATCTGTTTACAACGAGCCTTTTTTTTTCTCTCTATGCATATATAGTTAGGTGCTGAAATAGAGCACTTTGTCTACTGGATTGAAGGTGCTGTAAGACCACCATTTAAGACCAGTTTGAGAATGAGAATTATAATGTTGAATTAACAGAAAGAAAACAACAAGAAAAAAATGACATTTTTCTTTCAAGTATGATAACTTTTTTTAGGTTTATAGGGATGAAACACCAATTTGTTTCATAGCTCACAATGTTCTTTTGGATTCCCTTGTTTGTAAGTTGTGGCTGCAATATGAAATGCTTGGGATGTCACATCTGCAAGATTTTCTGTGTAAAATTCTTGTGGAATGGTAGTGACTTGCTTTGGGAATCAAAACTGAATTTTAACTTGTCTTTTTGAAAGTTCTTGGGAGAACTTATTGTCCTGTCACGTTAAGAGTGGTGTTAGCATCACGAGCCAAAGGGAGAAAGCAGCTTTTTTAAGTCACTTGAAAGGGCAGAATTAGCAACAGCAGTATAGCGCTTACTGCTACATCCCTCCCATCCCATTAGAGCAGCTAGATGTCACTTTATTAGATCCTGCTTCTGATGCTCGCTGTTGTTGTCAGCCTGTTGACCAGACCATTATCAAGACCAGGCAATTCCCTTGCCAGTGCCTGAACCCTGAATACCGCTACTTATCAGAGAGCATGCCCACCGAAGGGGTATGTGAACTAAGCGTAGCTGAAACACCATTCAGCTCCTTGGGGTGTCACATGTTTGGTTTGTAGCATGCAGGTTTTTGTCAATTATTTATATGCCGTAATGAGTCTCAGAGTGGAAAAGAAAGTGCAGCTGTAAATTGCACCAGCTTTCATCACTTCCAGTGCTTCAAATTAAAATTCCAGTAGCAGACAAGAAAATGACTGAATGTCCACCTTTGTGGAAACAAAAGCAAGAATGCAAGAAATGCTACTGTTGTATCCTCGGCTAAGCACTACTGTCCATACATGCTCACACATTTCATAGGATCTTTATGCTGGATGCTCTACAGCCAAGAAATCTGTTTTGGTGAGAAGGTATAAAGAGGAAAAACACCTGCATAAGTTAGCACACGGCAGAAAAGATTAAGTTCTAATTGGATATAAAAAATAATAATGACATCCCTGCAATTTTCTCAGTCATTTGATGAGTTGTAGCAACAATCAGAATTTACCAGTTGAGCTGAGTAATTAAAAGAACTAGTTATATTAAATTCATATAGTGTTTGCTTCCCAGTACTACCCTTACTGCCTTTGTTAAGGCCAGAGAAGAAGACATTGCAAGCATGAAGTTCTGAGATGAGACTTCTTGAGTTTTAGTTATGCAATGCAGAGGAAAAAGTCACACCTTAAAATGTTCTGAATAAAGTACGAGATTCAGATATAGCCCATATGAGATGATGAAGAAAGAGAAATAAACGAATGTGATATTCAGTGTTCAGTGGTGACACAAAATGGTGGTATTTTTGGAATGATGGCAAATGTAGACAAGTAGGAGGGAAAATCAAGAGTGATGATCTGCCAGGATGACCTTGGACTAATAGTCAAGAGAGATATCAGAGACGCTGTAATTTAGAAAGCAAACCACAGACTTTTCTGAGTTGCAAATGTGAGTAAGAAAGTTAAATCCTGGGAAACATAAGCTGAAGAGTGAAAGAAGTTTTTGCCCTACTGCAGTTTTTCTGTTGAAAGAACCAACTTACTCGACAGTTGTTACAAAATAAACCCCTTAATTTCTTTACCAAAGTACACAATATAGCATTTCACATTTCTTAATGTGGGGGAGATACCAAATGCCTGGTGTTTCTTTCAGCATACAAACAGTTACTAAATTCTATAATAAAGAAACAATAGATCCAACTTCCAGTTAAAGATTTAAAATTTCCTGAGATGTTTAATTATCGATCTCTGTTTAAAACTAGTATATAACAGATAGAATTCAGCTTATTTTCACCCAGAATCTTTAGTTCACCTGTGTAAGCTGCAACATAAGCTAAGGCACAGCAGATGAGCAGATCTGCCATTAAATTAACTCAGAATACATAGATATGACCAAAATTTAGTGATGCTGATGAATCACTGAAAAGCCCTGGTGGTTTGTTGTGTTACTGATTTTCTTAAGAATGACAACAGGACACACAGTTAGCAATACTATACAAGTTAAGCCATACAGTAAAATAGTGTGTGGACTTGTGTTTTAAAATGCTTGTTAATATTCATTGTCTTACACATGACTTTATATAGGAACGGGATTTAACAAAAATTGAATAAATGTAAATTTCCTCAAGATTGTCAGCCCTCTCAACACTGAGATCAATGGGTTTGAACTAAGGTAACCAATGAAAAAATTATCACCACTTCTAGGAATGATTCTTTGATTTTATTTTTTAGAACATACTTGAAAAAGTAAATCCTTCTGCAGCAAAGTGCTTGCTGATAAATATTATACAGCCCTATCTTGGTTTGGAAAAATTTAGAAGTAAAAAAAAAAAAAGAAAGGAAATAGACCAAATTATAGACCATTTTTTTTTATTATGTAATATATATAGATGTACATACAGAGATGTACAGATATAATTGAACACACAGATTGCCTTCAGAATACTCTTCTTGTACACAGCAATGTATTTCAGGCATTTCACATTACTTGAAGGGCATCAAGGGCAAAATGATCATTGCTAGAACAAGTTTTGCATTTCAGTCATCCTGATGGGCAGGTAAAAAAAAATCAACCCAAACCAAACTGAACAAAAAACCTCAGGCTGCAAAAGCATTGACTCTTCTAGCATGCACAGTGTGCAGTGGAGGAAGAGGGCAACAAAGATGATGAAAGGACTAGAGGGCACGACTTATGAAAAAATGGATAAGGATACGAGATGTGTTCAGCTTAGAGGAGACTGAGGGGGTGACCTCATTGCTGTCTACAACTTCTTCAAGAAGGTTAGCGGAGAGGAAGGTGCTGATCTCTCTCTGGTGTCTGGTGACAGGCCACAAGGGAAAGGCTTAAAGCCACTTCATGGGAAGTTTGGATTGGATATTAGAAAAAAGTTTTTTATTGAGAGGGTGGTCAAGCACTCAAACAAGTTACCCCAGGAAGTGGTCATGGCCCCAAGCCTGTCGGTGTTCAAGAAGCATTTGGACAACTGTCTTATTACTAAGGTTTAACTTGTACGTTGCACTATGTGGAGTGAGGAGTCTGACTTAATGATCCTCACGAGTCCGTTCCAAATTAGGATATTCTATGATTCTAAGTGGAAGCTTTCTGCTTGTTAGCATAAATCTCAACTAAATGTAATCAAGTTTTATTTCATATTAAAACATAAATAACTCTCTTTGATGTTTAATTTTATTAATTTATTAATTACAACACATGATTCTTCCTTGAATGTATACTTCAAACTATTTTGTGGACTTATATTTAATATCTTTAAATAACAAAATTTAAGATGATTATGAATAAAATACCATGATGTTTAAAGGCAAGCTTTATCCTAGAGGATGGACTTGCCTACTATTCCTCTGGCCTTATTTCCTGGAAGTTTTTCATATCAATGTAAAAATGAAATACCTCCTTTGGTGTCATATAGTGTATATAATAAGGAAGCAGATAAGTTTTCATTTTAAAAGATGTAGTAAACTGGTGTTTATAGAAACAGAGATGTTATACCTTGGGCTTATTGTTTCCTTAAATTTCTTCTGACATCAGTAAGGACTAGTTATTCATTTACTCATAAGAAAGTGTCTGGCAAGTGTTAGCAAATCAGACATTGACAACACAAGAAATAGCTGTAGGAATGGAACTATCTTTTTGTTGGATTATTCATATCTCTGTTAAGCTCTCCCTAAAGTAATTAAAGAGTAAGACATTCATCTGGAGAATAAATCATCCCTGCAAAATAGCAAGATGAGAGCAGAAGGAGAAAGGAGGGGGCAAATGCTATATGACTAGATTTTGTTAGAAATTTTTTTTTTTCCTGTTATGCATTAGGTGTTAGAAAGGATTATGGAAATGAAATGGGATAGAGACAAGTGCTCTGTTCTTGTGTTGAATGACTTTCAGGACAGCAGTTAATTGAACTGTTTATCACATTGGAAGGTTGCATGAAACATGGCTGTCAGAAGACTTCAGAATAAACTGCACTTCATGCTAAAAATAAAAACAGACCCCCACCTTCATTTAGGTTTTTTAAAATTCTAATGTGGTTATTTAATCTCAAAGGAGAAATACTCATCATGATCGTGGCAGCACTGCTGAAATGAGCAAGTCATCTACTCTCTGCTACATTCCTCTGCTACCAGTTTTCCATTTAACAGGGTTTTTATATAAAATAGTCTTGGGGTAAAAATCAGATCAGGTGATTTTGGGGAGGAAGAATAAAGTGCGGCAAAATAAAAGTACACTTAATTTAAATTTCCGAGATTATTTCTACACTGTAACAACCAATACTAATAGTAGGTGTTATTCCAAAGGATTCACTGTAGGACCTGCACACAAACAAAGATGGACCATTTGGTAACGTGTCAGATAGATCAAGCTGGAGTTCCTTTGTTGCTCCCATGAGCAGGCACCATGCATCTGTTGTGGCTTCTCTATATTATGTAGCTACAATTCCCCTGCAGAGACAGAATTATATTTCAGACCTTGCGCACATTCAGATTTCAGTGCTGGAGCTTTCAACAGGAACAACCCTGGAGCTGACAGGCTTTTACTGATAGGGTCACCTGGCCAGGGGGAACCAGGGCAAAATCCATTTCATGCATCATCAGAAGATGTAACTTTTCACTCCATGAATCATGCTACATCAAATTCAACAGAGTTCCTAGAAACTTCATTGAATACTCAGAGACATGATAGGGCCTTGCAACAAGTGCACTGAGCTGACTGCCAGCTCCTAAGGGGGAAGGCTGTCAATAAAAGCAGGTGTACCCTTTTATTTTCTCAGCATTTTCTCAATATGCTGCCAATGCCAAGATCAACATGTCAGGTATCCTGAAGGTGAGACTTGCTGATTAAGGACAAGAAGTAATTAGCTTAGAGTTTTGCCTTTCCCTCACCTAAGTGACTACTAACTGCAGTGTATTCTCAGGTAAATTGTGTCAATGAAGATCTTCTGCAAAGTTTTCTCTGGGATTGACACTACTGAGGGAAACTTTGAGTGGGATTTGTGGGAAAGGAAATACCTCAACAAAGATCCCAGGCTGAACAGTTTCTCTTGGGAAGAAAAAAAGGTGCCAGCGAATATCAAACTGTTGGTGCCTGCTCTCCCTCACCAACTTGTCCAATCAATCTTTTGTCAGAAAATGGGAACTATCCTTTTTTACTCACTTTTACATGCACAGCCAGTTTTGCCTACAAAGAATACACACACACATTTCTAAAATAAGGTCTTTTTGCAGTTAAGGTAGTTTTATTTCAAAAGAAATTAATTCAGTTTTGGCATGCATTTAAACGTAAGATTTTTTTTTTTTTTTTGCTAAGAATATTCCAATTTATTTTTCTTTTTTTTTTAACAAAAATGATTGCCTTGACCTGTTCCTAGTGTACTTTCTGCTGAATGCACACAAAATTTTACAGCTCTGTAGTTGAAACCCTAAACACATTGAACTGAAGGATGACAACACTCTGTTGTGCCTGACCTACTCCTTTTCACAGGAAGTTACATTTCATTGAGATTGTCCTCAGAGGTTATCTCCCAGAGGATTTTTTTGTTGTTGTTAGATTAATCCACACTTGCAATTATCTTCATTTTTGTAATATAACAGTGTTTAGCTACCTTCTGCTGGTGGTTTCCAAATAGCAGCTAATATCACGAGCCTGGAAGCAGAGTCAGCACCCTGCTTTATGACTGCTTAAAAATTTAGGGACAGTCTTTGCCATTGAGTTACCTGAGCATTAATTTAAGAAACTACAAGTCAGGAGTCACAAAATCCTGGTTATGTCCAGAAGCCTCAGCACAGAACCTTTGTGCCTGCTACAGACAAGTCCTGTCATTTTTCAAATGCAGTGCCCCATTAAAGACCTGATCAACACAAAAACCTCGTCCAAGAAAGAACTATTAACCCCATGGGCCTTTACTAACTTCATCACCTTTTTTAGCTGAAATACTATCCCTTTCTAAGTCCACCATTTAATGATGGACCTTAACACTAATGCCTGTGAAATTGCTCAACCAGCACTTTGGAGAAAGGTTAGGGAAATGTGAAATAGGCAGTCCATCAGAGCAAGAGAGAGAAATTTCACCTTCAAAACCAGCATACAACCTTTACCAATTCCTAAATCTTTGTGTTGAACTGTAATAAACTTTGGATCTGGTGTCCAACTTCAAGCTCAAACATGCTTTCATAAAAAGCCTTCACAAAGAAAGATGTTTTCATCCTTCTGCTGTAAACAGTGGCCCACCTGGTTCCTGTGTGTATTCAGCTGTTTTAGTTACTGCTCAGGAAAAGCCAGCCTCCACCAGACACAGTTTATTTTATTTTTTATTAATGTTTTTTTAATAATCTAGCCAATACTTTTAATCTAGCTAATACTTTTAATCTAGCCAATACAGTGAAAAGTAACTGTCACTTCTCTTAGTTGAAGACATTAGGTTTATGATTATATTTAAAACAACCCAGGGAGGAAGTGGCTTTTAGCTACTAAATGAGAAGCACTGCATTTTTAACTGCTACTGAGAAGTAAAGATTTAGCTCCTCTGGAAGTAATCAATTCCTAATCACATCAGTTTTTGCATGCATCTGTCACATTTTGCAGTAAATCCTTTCTTTTCTAGAAAATTTTGCAAAACTTCTAAGTGTTAGCTAACAAGTACTGAATGCCTTGCACTTCCACAGGGCTCACATGTCTTCTTTCAAGACTGCGTTCCTACCTCTGAAAACCAGCTGTTGAACACCAGGCCACTATTTTGGGCCTATGCCAGTGCAGTTGTGATATGCAAATTTAAACAGAGGAGACCCTAGGTGCTCCTGTTGAGGTACTGTGACCTCTGGCTCCATTTCCAAAAGGCTCTGTGTCCATGCAAGAAACAGATCCAACACCTGGAATTTTCACAATGCAAAGACAGGGGATATCCACATTTTCCTGGGATTTGCTGATTTGGGGAGCTACTTCCCACAGGAGCCTTTGGAATTTCCATTTGAAGTTTACTGAGCCCTTTAGTCATGGCAACAATTACTAGCAGGGTACATGCAGAATCACCTAACATTGAATGAATTGAATACTGTCAAGAAAACATCTCCATCTATTCTATAATAATGGAATTCCTGTTACTTTTGAGAAAACATTTTTTCCCCTCCTTTCACTCATGTTATACCTGTCTCCCACTTTTTATTTCACATTCAATATAATTTTAATTTATTTTTCATTTTTAACTGGTGCAAACTTTCATGGGCGAAAATTTTTCTTTGTTGCACATGAATAGGTTTCTATAATGCTATTATATTGTATTGATTAAACAAGTATGTCTTTGCCATAGAAAAATTGGGGGGGCAGGAGGGGGGGGCGAGGCACAAGCCCCAGAGGATTAAAGCATGCAAGATACCATGGGGAAGGTAAAAGTTTGAGAGTCAATCATTTTAAAGTACTGCCCACCCACTCAACACCTCCAGAGGCCTTGCCAGTTCTTGTTGACCTCAGCTTTGATTCCTGCCTTCTTCCTCCAGCTACTGCATCACTGTTTTGGGGTGCAACTCCAAGAGCTTTGTGCCTGACATTGAGCCAGCAGTGCCACAAGCAGCCTCGGAGCCTCTAGAGAACTTGGAGGCTGCCAAAACATCAGCAGCATTTCCTCTCCATAGTGAAAAATCCAGGGGAGATGCAGTGACCTGATTCTGCAATCTCTCATCGAAATGAAAGCACAATATGCTGAACTAGACAGAGAACAGTTGGTACTCAAGAGGCTTTGTTATGCCTGTACTGGTGGTGTATTAGGCCCATGACAGGATGGCTTTGCTAGCATTGTTTCTTAGGTGTCTATACCTAAAATTTAGGAGAAGCATATTCCCCCTCAACAGAGCCCAACTCCAGTCAGCATTACCAGTGCCTTACAAAAGCCTAGTACCTTCATGCTGTAATAGCTGGCTGGAAGGCACATGTTGTGAAGTGGTTCCAACATTTCTCACAAAGAGGCCAAGCAGGGCCAGTCTTCCATTTGAAACTCCATTATGTGCACAGTTTAATTTAACAAGTAGCAGTATTTCTGTGACGTGCTTTCTGTCCCTCATTGCTATGTTGTTTGTTTCCAGACTGAATTGCTTTTATTGATTTTGTACTGTTTTGTCTAATGATTTTTCTTGTAAACCCCACTTAATATGATTTATGACCCTCACTCCTCTGCTGCAAATCCAGTTGTAGGATGCTCACTCTACCAGTAAATCAATTATTTTAAACATTACCTCTAAGGGTCTTCTCAGCAAATTTCTCCATTGTACCTTAGAGATACCCTCTGCCTTTTCTTCCTCCTGTCACTTCCTATTTAACATCTTTGTCTCTTGATGTGCACACACTCCCCTTTGGAACACACATCTCACAGATGTCTTTTGAGGATAAGGTGTCCGGGGGGACTCCACTCTACTTCTTTTAACATTTACCATGTAGCTGAGAGTTTGCTTATCCATAGACCTGATGGTTACAAAAGCAATCTGTGGATGGTTTAAGCCTTTAAGTGTCAGAAGGGGATGTCAATCTGGTTTGACTTACCATCCACATAATAAGAAACAAATAAACAATCAAAACCCTGGCAAGGCTGTGATCTGAACCAGCATCTCCCTCATGATCCTAGTAAATTCAGGCTACAATGTAGTTTACCTTGCTTCTGTGGTATGAAACTACAGAGATTAAAAATTGTCTTGAAATCAGCAAGCAGGTAACTCATCCTTTCATATGCACTTACCAAGTTTTAAAGCTAAAATGTCAAAAGAGTAAAAGAGCAACCTATGTTGAAGGCAAAGGGATTTTTGTGGCTTTAGTGCAAGGAAGCTCTCATTTGTGGCTTATATAATAAAAGCTACAGCAAAGAAAAGAATCCTAGTGTCTCCTGGTCATGACATATGACTGCATAAAACAACAAACCGTATGACACACTAAAACCTTATGACACACTAAAAATAAGCTTTTTTCCTCCCCTTTTCATATTAACAAACCCTAAGAAGAAAGTATAACAAAAGGCAGAAATATCTGGTACCTTTTTACTTTCCTTCAATCACCAACTCTAAGCCGATTTTTGGTCTAAAATCTCTGCTAAGAATAAAATATTGCTATTAAGTCAGATTACACAATAGAATTAACCAGTTTTCTCCTCCATTCAACTTAAAAGAGTGTATATTAAAAACTTGAAATCAGTAAAAATGTTAACCACAAGACTTAGTCAAGACTTACCTATTTTAACCGCAAAAGTGACAGTGGAACTAAAAGAGATTTACAGAATATACCAGATCAAGGACAGGTAAATATTATTTCCCATTAGTTTGATGAAGCAGAGGTGGTTAAGAGATACTAGATAAAATGGATTGTACTAAAATAGCCTGACTTGACAAGACTTACCTGTAAGATGCTGCCATTATAACAGTTTTCTATAAATCTTTAACACTGATAATTGCCTCAGTTTTTCACAGTTTATACCTGAGTAGCCAAATGCAGACTATGGACTCAGAAGGACGTAGGCAGTAATTTCCTTATAACTGGATCCAGATGACATAATTTCTTGTTGCAAAATTTATTTTGTCAGTCAACTTTAGATGCTGCATGGCATATATTACAGAAACAAATGTGGGTAAAGCCACTGAATTTGCTTGATTTCCTTGGCTTGTATGTGGATGGGTTTATTATCTTCTGTTCAGTAACAGTTTAGCAAGTGGCTGGTGCGGACTACAGAGGTTAGAACATGCTTGTACACTGCATACTTAGAAAACTTTTATCTGAAATGGGCGCAACATAACCCTGCCCTTGGACGCTGCAGGAGGGACAACATGATAAACGACACCAAGGAGCCCACTGAACCCTAGTCTGATAGGTCATTTAAAATTAAATGAGCACTTTGCTTCTACTTGGCTATGGAAGCATGAAGTATTTTGTGGATGAGTTTAAGTGGTTACATTTGTTCACATACATATTTTAGCTGTGTCTTCTGTTTCATGTTCATTCATCCTGATAAGCTGAAGAACACACGTGCCATGCAGTTCATTTTCACAGAACCATTTTTGCTATGCCTCCTACTTCCTAAGGTCTTAACCCCATAACAATTATTTGATTTTGCTTTACACTGTATAAATATGCAATGCTGATAGATAACCTCACATAGTTTCGCTCTTCCCCCCCCCCCCCCCCCTCCAAAAAAAAAGACACTGGTGCTTAACTTTTGAGGATATATTGTAAAGTGAATAATTCATTCAGTGGAATTACCCAGTTGTTCACCACCTAGTATGTGCAGTATAACTTCAGAGCCGTCTTGTCTTCCATGGGCTGCAGGTGGGCATCTGCTCCCCCGCTCCCCTCCATGGGCTGGGGGGGACAGCCTGCCGTCTCACCACAGGCTGCAGGGGCATCCCCTCCTCCGGCACTCGTCCTCCCCTCCTTCCTCACTGACCTCGGTGTCTGCAGAGGGGTTCCTCTCACATTCCAAAACCACTAACCACTGCAGGTTCCCCTTCTTAAATCTGTTCTCCCAGAGGCGCTACCACTGTTGCTGATTGGGTTGGCCGGGGCCAGAGGCGGGTCCGACTTGGAGCTGGGGAGCTTCTAGCAGCTTCTCACAGGATCCACCCCTGCGGCCCCATCCCCCGCTACCAAAAACCCCGCCACACGAACCCGAAACACCACCCTCCATCCACGGCATCTAGGCAAAAGATCATGTGGTTTTGTTGAGTACATGCCCTAATCTTAGTCTCAGCAATGTTATTTCAAGGTGTACTCCGTAGAGAAAACAATACACTTCATAGACTGACAATGTAATTTGTGTCTACTGTGTCCTTAAGGAAAAGAGGGGTTAATGCCAATAAATGCCTTAATTAACACTAATAGGGGTTAATAGATCTGTATTAGTATAATTTTATAGAATGATTTTAGCTCTCAAATCCAAAATATGGTACAAACTTGGCATAACCTCTCTACAGTCACTGAAGAGTTTTTATCTCTTACACAAAATCCAAATACAGAGGGCAAATTTTGCTCACATCAAGTTCTTTTTGACTGTCATTAATTCAGAATGACAGCGTTAAAAAAATACAATACCACTGGTTGCATTACATTGGTAATATCTCTAGAAGATTAATTAGTCTTGAGTAATTCATTCATTGCTTGTGTCAAACAAAAGTATGTCTTCAGGAGCAGGGTAGCAAAGGTCTTTTCTCAACTCTACCTTTGCCTTCTTTACATAATCTCCTGTTCCTGTGTGCATGACAGAAGGAAGCATATGCCTGGTCTTTTGGATAACTGATGCACAACCCTTTTGCAAGATGGCTTCCCCTAAAAGCTGTCCAGCTGCACCTTGCATAGCAGGCAAGAGTCCTCCTGGTCTGTGTCTTACTCCTCCCTCACCTCAATATTTATATAAACTCCACCAAAAGATTGCACAGAGACAACTTGAAGGGGAAAGGTAGTGCTTACCTGTAAAGGCAGAGATGCACTAAAGGGGTATCTCCAGGAGAGCAAATACCACCACTATAGACATTTGTAAAAGGTGTGTGCTCTGAAAAGTTCAGTTGCTTATCCCTAATTCTCGTCATACACATGTACTGCCAGGGTCACACAATAGCTACTGGGAGAACACCACACCACCATGCAACCCTCACCACAGGCAGACTTCGTGTTTCTGGCAAGCTGCAGCCTAAGAATCACAGAAACTTCATGCCAAAATCTGGCATCTCATTTGCACAGAGATTTGAGCTATTAGAAAGCTATCTGTGAATACTTTTTGATACATCAAGAAGATGTATAAATTTAATAATCTTATGTGAAGTGGACCTTCACCATGACTGTTGACCAATTCCTACAAGGAGCAAAAAAGAGACCTATTGTGAGAGCTGAGTACCTTTGTCCCCAAAGGGACAATGCCAATAAATACCTCGGCATTAACAATTACTAACAGGAAACCCTTTGTCTATGGAGACTATGCCTTTCTAACCCACTGTAACACAAAAGTAAATTAACACTAGTAAACTGGTGGGTTTATAATAAAAGAATTATCACCTCATCTGCAACTATGATTCCCTACAGTATTCAAGTACAGTGGTTATTACAGATTTGCTGTGTGATACACCAATTTTAAATGTTGATCTGCTAACATCCTTGAAGCATCTCAATATCTAGTGAGTACAGTATGACCAGATCAGGAGAGACAGCATGCATCATTGTAAGATTACAAGCACTTTTAATTCAGTCATGCTGACCTTCCAGCAGCGAGCATAAAAGCAGCTGAAAAATGAACCGTTCAGTGATAAGACTGACTGCCATTAGAATTTAATTGTCCCTGGTGTTCGTGCAACGAAGGGCCTCACCTTGTCAATGCTCGCACTGGTTTTGGTAGCAGGAATAAACAGAATGCTTTATCAGTTTTGACAGTTATGCCTGAGAGCAAGGATTTAAAATGAACTAGTTAAAAGAACCAAAATATCCTAGCTGCTATTTTAAAGAAAGAAATGTTTGATATTTCTTACCCAGACATGTGTCTTCTAGGATCTGCAGTTTATTTGTTCCCCGTACTTTTATGGTCTTGAAAACACAGTAACTAATTTTTGAACAGAATTTGCATTAAATTTGCATTAAACACCATACTGCCCCCTGCCGCCGCCCTCCACCCCCCCAAAAAAACCAAAACAAAACCAAAAAAAAAGAAACAAAACAGAGTGTCAAGAGTTATTATGGAGGACAAATAAGCATCACAGGTGGAAACTGACCCACCTGCCAGACCTGTTGGCGAGCATCCTTCTGCTAGAAACTATGGAAACATAGTGATACACTCTGTTTAGCTCTTAACTTCAGAAATGTTAGCCATGCAGTGAAGTTAAACTACCTAATTATGAATTCAATTAATTCAATGAAAAAAAGTTGAAGTCAGTGACAGACTAAGTTAACTTAATCTCTAACAATAAAGCTGGAAATGCAGGGGGAGCATCTTTGTAGAAGATAGTTTGGATAAGTGCACTCTGCATGTTATATGTTTTTTGCTTTTTCGTGTTAAAGCAAAAAATCTGTCTTAAATTGTGATATTTCAGGTTAATTTCAGTTAGCAACTTGAGGCCAAGATTATAAAATGTATTTTCACAACTTCCTGATGAGGACGGTAGGAAAAGAGGAGTAGGAAGTTTTAGAAAACCAATACAAATGACAGATATGGCATTTTTATGATCACTATGTTGCACATGAGCTGCACGAAGAAGAAATGGCAAGCTAGAGGCTGTCAATTTAATAGGATGCAAATATGGCGAATCTCTCTCACAATTTATAAAGTGTTGGAACAGTCTTGAACATACTGTTGATAGCAGAAAGGGTCTTTGAGCTAGGAGGAATCTGCTGAATGATGCTCAGAGGAGAATGAACGAGAACTCCTAGAGCAGACAGGAAGTGGGCTCTGCCTCCTGCTACATTCACTTTGCCCAGCAGTAAAACCAGGAGGAGTTCTGTGGAAGGATACATGAGAGAAAAAAAGACTTTCCACCACGAATACAGGAAGGTAAGAAGAGGTAGTTTTTCATGACACTTTCTGCCCCCACACCCTGCCAGACACTTCATGCCCTATTCCAGCTATGGGGGATCTCACTGTGAAAAAACTGTATTACTTTTTTATATGAAACAATTTCCAAATTTATAATCAAGAATTTAACCCTCTCTTTTGCTAGACTAGATGTAGCAACTTTTAAAATAAGAAATCAGCTTAATCTGAACTCAGCCAAATAAAATAAGTATTGCTGGGATTCTTTGCAGTGTTGCAGATAATCCCTTTGGGTCCCTACAGGCAAAAGCAATTTTGGGAAGTCTGGAAGGCCAAGTTTGTTTTCTACTGTTGCAGGTCAGTTTGGGGTTTAGTGGAAATGCAGTCTATAATGGATGCAAGAGGAAAGCTCCTAAATCTAGATGTGCTTAGCAAACAAATATCCCAAATTATTGGTCATCTGTTGAGTGCTATCAAATTTCAACTGAAAAGCTTTCAAAAAAAGGACCCTAGCTATCATTCAAAAAAGAAGAAAAATCTTTTGGATTGATTTCTAACGCTCCTGCTCCTTAAGGAAATGGAAAAGAAAACAACCCACACCTCCAAAACACCCCATCACATACTGACAAATGCATGCTACCGAAGCAGAACTTCATATTCTTCCAAACATGTGTCTATATCTGAGAAGAAAAAGAGAGAACTAAAAGGTACACCTGATTTACATTTAGGGATCTACCAGAAGGGGATCAAAACCAGCAGAAAAGCATATATGGAATGAAAGACAAATATAAAAATAGTAGAGACCAGATCATGACTATTTCTAGGTGAACCAGCTTTTCCGTGAGACATACCTCTTCCTGTTTCCAGCCATGGTAGATGATTATGTATAGGTATCAGACTGTCGGTGCCTGAACAATTTGTAGGTATCTTTAAAAGAGAGCTGAATTAATTGATAATTTTTTCTTAAAAAAAGAAGGTAAAGTTATATTTGATCACAGCTGTCACATGAGGTTTAAGTCCCTTACTGATAGCCCCCGACCCTTCTTGTTTTGTGGGCTCCCCAGCAGTTCCAATAGGGTGTAAAATGGAGAGTGAAGGCAAGACTACAGGTAGACTGGTTTTCTCCTCTTTCATAAAGATCCTGAAAATAGCCTGTGGAGCCTGTGTTTCCTGTCCCTCAGGTGTCTATTAGCTGGACCCAAAGCTTTCTGGAGTACTATGCTTTCTAAGACATCATCTCATTTACCTAATAGAAAGCTATGACCTACATTTTCAGCAGTGCTTCTCTAATGGAGAAAAGGACCCAGAGCCGCTGCTGTTCTAGGTGGGGTCACCTGAACAAACTGAGCTGGAAACCCCTGATTTGAGCAGAAACACAGCGTAGAGTAACAGAAAAACATTCTAAATCACTGCCAAAGACATCACTCAGACAAGCACACAAATTATTTTCCCAATGTAAGATGCTGCTGTACAAAAGATTCTGCCATAATAGCACTTTCTTATGAGTGTAGTTTCAAGCTAAAATAAAAAGTTATGCCTTTAGATCGATACTTTTTTGATCTTAAGAGCCACTGAACAACACAAAGCAATGTGCAATGGGGATTATGCATTCATGCAAAGATATTTTGATAATTTGAGATAAAATGTAACTTCCATACTACCTAAATTATATTTCTATTTTTTCCAGAGTTATATCAGATCTGACATTTTAAATTATGAAATCATAGTTATTTGATAATTTAAAAAAACATAAAATAATAGAATTTCAGATCAAGTCACAAAACTGCTAATGCATTATGTCTTTTCATATTCACTTAATCCAAACCCTCCAATGTTATTAACATAAACCAATCTGCAGAGGGGTATATTTATCTACTAACTCCATGGAAATGAGAAAGGAATTATTAATAAGAGCTCAGGAGTGCAGTTTGCCCATCCTTCTATGTACAAGAATGCTGACTCAAGCTCACATTTTAGAAAGAAAAATTCCAGATCTGGGCCCAAGTTTATGATCCTATTTGTAAAGTGGTTGCTATTTTTGTGAAGTCAGGCACTAAAACCATGTAAAGAAAGGGTCTAAACATATTCAGAGTTATTTTCTAAACTGTAGGTTTGATTCTGTCTCTTTTATATGGAATATTTCTCCCTCTTTTTATATCCATACATCTATACCTATATAAATAATATAGCCCTACCATCTTTAAATGGTAATAGCCAACAACACAAGAGTAATTTCCAATTGTTGATTAAAAAGTATTTAATACTTTAGACCAAGCAATACTTTTACAACAAAGTTTTAAAGAATCCCTAAGAAATGCATGTCCCAAGCAAGCAGGATGTGTGGGATGTGTCTTATCCCACAACATATTTCCTGTCATGTATTTATGAGTCTTCTATAACTGTTCTTTCAGGTTTGGAAATGTTCACTATATCATCAAGGGACAAAACAAGGATTAACCCCTTAACTCCTCCACAGTCTTTGATAGTAACTGAACTTCCTGCTGTAAATGTAGTTAATACACTCAGTCTAAGATATCTGTAGTTTATGTATTGTGACTAACATATGTAGGAAAACTGTAAGAGACATAATGTGCAGGAAGAAATATGGAAAACTCACTCCAAAACCATACTGTAAAGAACAATCCATTTTCCATAACATTGTTTTGACCCATCCCTTCTTTCACCATTAGGTGAAAGTCATTATTTGCTTCATTCAGCTGTTACAAATTTATGATTTCTTACTACCATCACAAGTATTTCTCTTGCTTACACTTCAGCCATCAGAAAAAAATTAGATAAATAATTCTTTTCAAGGATGAAGTTCTTTGTCTTAACTACATATCATAAGAAATGAAGCCCATTGATTGAAAATAATAATAATAATAAAACAAAAAACCCACTCCACATTGTATTTATAAATGCCAACCACATTGTATTTATAAATGCCATTTGTTAGCTGGTAACATAACTGTTACCAGTTTAAGAATTGAGCGCCAATAGCAATTATAACTATTAATAATGTTCAAATGTTATTATTCCTCACCTGAGGAAATGCTAATCATCTGTTTAGATTTTGGTATGGGAGCAGCCTGACTCCTCTCTCTCACCCCTGCATTCTTCTAAATGTATGTCATGCTCTTTGTGAAGACCGTGTGAGACAAGTAAGCCAGTTTTTCTTTTGAAGTTTTTGGCTACAAGAAGATTTAACTACTTTTTTGATGAGATCTAGTAGTCCTACTGATATTTTATTAAGATTACCCTTTGGCAAAAACTCTTCCCACCCCCCTTACTCAAGACAATTCTGAATTTATAATCCTATTTCCTGATCATACAGGAAAATAAATCAGGACAGGGCTCAGCTCAGTTATTGAACTGCTCTGTGGTTTTTAAGTGTCCTGTGCTTTGCAAGGGCCCACCCACGGCACAATCCTCTTTACAAGAAGGAAGAGTTAGGGAGAAGGAAAGCACTCTTACCAAACATGGGAAAGGCAGGAGATGTTATATTTTACTTTTATTTGTGTTTTCCTCCAGTACACCTTCATCTTCAGCCAAAAGCACATGTTGCACATTTTATGGCTTTTACTACAAGCTGCAGGCTTGGTTTACTCAAGCACTAGTTCCTAGAGGTGTGACAGACACTTTATGCCATTTCTCCTAACCCACACTGCCCAACCCAAATTTCTCCCCTCCCACTTCTTCTAGTCCGGGTGAGCTCTCAGACCAATATGCTGCAACCCACACAACCATACAAAAGCAAAGAGGAGAAGTGGTACCAGCCCTGCAGTCTCCCATACCCTGCTCCAGCCATCTTCTCCACCTGCAGTTTAACAGTTTCAGCCCACCCACCCACCCTAATTAAGTAAGTGACCAGCTCCCACCATGCTCCAGCTGGCCATCTCTGCTCCCAAAAAGGGGTGGTGTGGTAGCAAGCATGAGGTAGGGGAGGCTGAAGAGGAAAGGAGGAGGGTGATCTCCCAACCTGTGCTTGCACCATGTTTGGGTATGCAGTGTCCACCTCCACCAGCAATGTGGCAGCTGCGACGCTGCAAGCACTCCCAGAGGCCAGGTCCCATAACCCAAGCATTTACATCCACTCTAAATCACCAAAAAATGAAATCTGGGTTGTCGCGAGTGGCTTTGCACCCACAAAATGCCCCAAGAAGGGTCATTGCTTGCTGCCCCTTGTTACTTTGGACATGCCTCTGACGGGTCACCAGTAGCTTTTGCGAGATCACCCAGATTAATTCAGAGAACATCAAGCCTTAAAAAAAAAAAAAAAAAAAGAAAAAAAAAAGGAGGACTTTTCAGGTGGATCAGTTTGCTGGATTTTAAGTTAACCAGCTCCTCATACACATTTCTGAATAGGAATGGAGATAAGCTAGGAACAGAAAAATGTCCTTGTTAGGGCTCCCAAGTCTCAGTTAGATCCTAATTTTCAAAGCACTGCTGTTACACAACCACATAATAAAGCATTTAACAATAATAGGAATTCTAATTAAGCAAAATGCACTTTATGCTGTAGCACATAAAATGAGATTGCAGAGATTAAGAACATTTGTCCCTAGTTGCCATACACAGATAATGCTTTTATACTTGGAGAATCATTGGTCACCATATCTAATATTTTAAAACCCCAGAGAACTAAAAAATATAGTTAAAAACTATAGGAAATGATTCTTAAATCCAAAGGCAGTGTCTAAAATCAGAAATACACACAAATCAGTAACCATTAAGACACATTTTTACTGCGAATTGTGCCAAGAAAACTATAATGTAAAGAGAATCAGAGCAATTATCGTCACGTATTTTTCACATATATACATTGACATATGTATATGTACAATGTACATTTGAGTACAATGTGTACAAATACACATATGTATAAATTGGCTTCTTAAAGGAAGATAATTTCTGTTGCAGAAATAAGGTACTTCAGTTCAAAGATTAGACCAGACTGGAAGATCAAAGTCCTGGCCTTGAAAATGCCAAATGCCTCTTGGGATGTACTTACTTTGGTAGAAGGGAGGATATTGAACACTTGTTGCAGATGGAGTGACTCACTTCACTCATAAGAGAAAAGTAGCAATATGTTTATTGATACAAAACAGAGATTTAACGAAGTTTGATACTAAATGAAACAGTGGTTTAACAAGATTTGATGGCAAGGTTTACCTGAGTATTTACTGCATAGAGGGCAGGGTCAGGCAAAACTGTCAGGGACACCCTCCCGTTGAGTCATGAGGTTCAGAAAGGACTCCCTTGCATTCTAAACTCCTTCTCAGAGAGCAGTTTAGATGTGGCTGGATCCTGACTTAGTCCCAGACTTGGTCAACAGTTTATGTCTAAAGGATTATATGTGCACAATCAATCCCTGATATCACTTAGCTAAGATTTCAAAGTTTCAGCGCTTTTATTCCCAATTCACTTACCGAGTATCTGACACGATAAGGATTCTCTCAACCTCGAGGAGTAACCTTGAGCGGCGTCCCTACTCAAGAAGAGATCCTGGCATGCAGCCCACTGCCATGCAGGAGAGCTCAACAGGCTCCGGGCTGTCCACTATTTATGGAGTTAGATGATTGACTTCTAGTCATATTTGCATATGAGCCATATTTCAGCTGGTGCGTGCTCAACTAGCCCTCAGCTGTTAAGCAAGATTTATGGCCCTTAGCTATTGTGTTGTTATCTGTCTCCCTGGAGCCCAGCTTGGGCCAGATGCAGCCATCATGACCGCCACTGGTGGCTCTTGCTTAAGCAGAAAAGCTGTAGGAGGGCGTATGTCACCACAACCCTTAGCTGAAAACTTCCGCAGATGTTGTGGGCTTTTTTAATTACAGTGTCACAGATAACATGGTGTAGCTGAGAGTTAATACTGATTTGTTATTATGCTAATCTTCTGTTCTTTAAGAGTTTAATCCTCAAAGATGGTTAAAATATAATTTTATCCACTTCCAGTATTGTATATTGTATTTCAACATTTCAGTTCTGGACATCTGTAATAAAAAACAAAAACCAAAGGTCAGCACAAAGCTTTGACTAAATTTTGCATGGGTACACAATGGTGTAGAAGACAGCTCATTCTTGACATTAAATCAAACACGTCTTCCTAGAAGAGTTTCAGAACTTGAATGGTGTTCCAATGGATGGTTACATGTTGAGTTGTAACATGGCCTGGACTAGAATTTCATGTCAAATAAATGTCTACATGAGAAAACAAACTGAAAAGAAAGAAGACAAATTCCTCATTTTACCCTATTGCTCTGAATGCTGACAGAAATTTTGCTGTCAATATAGATGGGTCAGACCTCTAATCTACAGTGGATTTTGTTCTACTTTGTTTTAAGGAAAATGTCTTTCTTTTCCACTTTCATAAGGAAATGTTAAATCCATATATCTTACTTTCATGATATTTGGCATAATTGGCCCAAATCTGAATTCTTTTCTCTCTGAAGTTTACTTTCTATCAAATTGTATTCATTTTGCATGCAAATGACCAAAGGAAAATTTTAAATATGTTACCTAGGGACACCACATAAAACAGATCAAATGGTAAAAAATTAATGTTTTGCATAAAATTACTCATCTTGACGTGAAAACCAAGCCCTACCCTATTGCCTTTTAGGACAGTTCAGGGACACCATTAAAATGCCTTTTACATCTATGACTGCAGTCATTAATCTATCTGTTCTCTTATTTTGCATATCTAATAAATACAGAGAGATTAATAAATTTTTTTAAGGTAATATTGGGTGATAAAGAAGTTAAAAAAACTCCCTTGCTTTTCTTTTTTTATTTCTTTTTTATTATATATGCACATTAGTACCATCTGGTAGAACAATAAAGATCTCTTCATCTCCACATCCCTCTTGGTTTGAATATGATTACTGTTGAAAAGTTTGAAGAGGTTTCCAAGGGCAATGAAAGAAAAGACAAAATCCAAACAACAGACACCAAATCAAAATTTGTGTAAAAAATGTTGATCATGTCTGCCAGTTAAACAGCTTTAATTTGGTGTAATTTTGCCTTACTGTGAATATGTCCCATTCACCTCCATATGCAGATATATATATAGCAACCCCCTTTACATAAATAGAAAACATTTGATCTTGAACCTTCTTTCTTACTGAAAATTTCAAAGAATTGTAATCTCCATACCATAACCAACTTGACTGAAATTTACATTTTGTTTTCCTTTAAAATGGCTTGATTATTTCCTTTTTTTCTTCCTTTTTTTTTTTTTTTTTTTGAGAAAGCTGTTATTTTCACTCTCAAGAGGTGTGATATACTCCTTTTATCTAAACATTTCCTCAGTCTTCTGTATAAATGCACTGGGTAGCTTTGCAAAATCTGGATAGACTTTGTTTTAAACTTTAGAGCTTTGTGCACACTATAGTTACTCAATACAGAAATTGGCCCCCTTTTTTTTTTTTTAATTAATTGTGTTAGGCTAAAGATAGATGCTATGTGAAAGATGGGAAATATCAGAGTGAAGTTTGTTTAAAAAATATTGTCACTGGGTGACGACTCTGACCTGAGAACTGCAGCCTAACAATACACTCTTATCCATGGATTTACTTTTTCATATTTATCAAGGCACCATCAGAGTTCTATTTCAATGTATTAACTTGAGGGACATGTTCTATGCTCGGTGCTATCACAAGTTAGTAGTGATACATAAAAATGTGGATTACTCTGTGCTTTAACTCCATACAGAGGAAAGTGTGCCACTCCTATTTATGTCGAATGTCTCTCTTGTATGAGAGCTTTATTTGCTGCTTGGGAGCTACAGAAACAACCAAGGCCCAAATGAAAGGGTGTGGCAGAAGCCCTGTGTGCCAGGCATCTGTTTCATGTGCTATAGACTATAACATAAAAACAGTTTGCTTTTTCTGTAATCATGATATCTTCTTTCTCTTTTGGCACCTCTCTGGAGGTGGAGCTCCTCTGCATCACTTGCTTGAATATATCCTATGCGAAATAAGGGACAAGTGGAAGTGTCCCCTTCAGCTTATTTAAGTGGGAAGTAGGTCTCAGAAACACAGCTTATAGCAGAGCATCAAATGCATACACACACTCAGGTAAGCACTGCAGCAAGATTAATCTTCAAATAGCTGCTTAAGTATTTGCTTCAACTTTAAATTGTTTGGAGTTAAATCCTAAGTAGCTGCCTCTAGCAAGAGCTAGCTTTATCAGAGATAACAACTAAATAGACTTCTTCCCCACATGAGTTATTTTACTACAAGGGATGCAAAAATGAAATCTTTGCTAACATTTTCACCATTTTGAATTCTCTAACAGTCTTTCAAATACAAAATCTAATGCTTCAAATCTTAATAGTTTCTGCACTTATTGCATCTGTTAACCATATATTACAACAACATCTAACTCCCTTAGACCAAATAAAATACCAAAAGAGAACAGCAACAGGTGACCAGAAGGGCAGATGCCCATGCAGAGGGACAGCAGGGTCACAGCATAGCAGAGTGCAACCCGTATGCGGTCAGTCCCCACTGCTGCTCCAAAATGAGGAGTGTGTGGTCTCTGTTTTGTTGTTCAGTCACTGTGCAGCAGGAAGGAGGAGCAGAGGGTGTAAGTGATATTCCTGGTAACAAATCCTTGATGATGCAGGATGCTTTGCCCACCTTGTTCATCAGCAGCCACAAGTGCCAAATATGCCCATATCATGGTTTGGGTTTGGGCATTTTGTGTGGTGAAAGAGAAAAGGAAACTTGTTCCTTGCTGTGCTCCCAAATCACTACAACACTGCACAAGCTGGGCAAAAAAACCCATGGATGTCACTTCTTATAATATTTTCTAGCTATCCTAAGCTAGCCATGTGAAGATTTGACATCATTCTTAGACCTAACACTCTCTCTTTCAAAGAGTGACAAATGTGGAGGTGTACAAACAAGGGTGTCTGAAGCACTGTCATTGATTATTCCATTTAATAATTTCTTCACTACAAATGGAGACCTCCAATTTCAATAAAAATAGATTATCTCATTTCCCTCTCTGAGACTGCTCAGACTCTTGAGACAAAAGGTCCCCTTTCAGTTGTTGTCATTATTTACTACATGTACGCTTGCTCTTCCATTGGAAAATAAACTGTTTGTTCTGCCAGTTTGAAATTGGAAAATACATAAGATTGGTAGAAAGACCCTAATTCTCCCCAAAATCCAAGGTGCCTTAAACATTCAGGATATTATGCTGCTACTAAGCTGTTAGATTTAGGTCAATGTGCTATTCCTTTTGAGATTATAAAACCATTCTGACCTGGATTATGTAATACAGGGATTTTTCACAGCAGTTCCTGTAGCTGGCAAGCTATAATGTGCTAACATGAGCATGCCTGGACACTTTGTTTTTTGGATATTAGATGAAGGTTGGAGAAATTATTTGGAAATTATTTGCAATGTGATTTCAAACAGTATAAATCATCCTCAACACATACATAGCAATTTACCCTAGCTGCTTCGAGGTATATGAATGGGATGATAAAAAGTCTCTAGCAATTACCTCTTTGACTCTGATTTACTGCATGCGTATACAAATAAGGAGAAATTCAATATAGTGGTAAGAAGAAAATCAATATTGTATTAGTTTAGATTAGACACTTAACTGGTGAAGACATCAGTACGGTAATACACTGTACTATCCTTTTACTTTATGTAGAAACCAAACTGTGATAAAGTTCCTTCCTTAAATAGAACAAAATATGTGGTCTCAGGTTTTGAGCAGCTCCACTAAGCCAGGAGAGAATTTGCTTTTTATATTATGGTATGGAAGCTATAATTTGCAAAGCTCTATGAGGCAAAAATGAGAATAAGAAAGGAAAGGCAAAGTTATAAAGCGTATTGCTAGATAAGGAAGACTGCATCAGTGGAGCACAAATTTCAGGCCTCTCGACACTTGCTCTGGGCTTCTTAGATCTTCATGCTCCAGCCTCTGCTTTGTTTTCTGTGAAAACTAGGAGTAGCTGTTTCACACTATTAAACACCAATGAAATATATGGTGATAATTAACTACTATTTGTCATAAATAGGCAACCGTGTAAACTATTCTCTATGTTTACCAAACGTGAGCTGAATAGTACAGCAGGATCTGTGTCTTATGGAACATTGAACATACAAGTTAGGAAGAAGCAGAAGAAAAAGTGGCACAACATACTGCACAAATGAAGGCGAGAAAAGGAAACCAACTTTTCACATATGTTCCCTTTTCTCCTTTCACTGGGAGTGGGAATAGATTCACAAAGGTTTCACTGAGAACTGATGATTGATATAGCAAAAGATCTGATCCAGCATTAGAAGGCAGGATTGTCAAACTCAACATTTCATGTATATTTGTGGGGGTTTTTTTTCGCTGCAAACCTAATTTCTTATTCGTTGCCAGGTCTCCTATATTCATGAATCCATGAATGGCAGCTGAAAGAAGAAAACCCATCATATGTGGTGAAAGTCACAATAAATTGGCCCAGTTTGGCACTACAGTAAGGGTCTCAAAACAACAACTGTTTTTCCTAGGTGTAAGAATTTACAACAGTTCAAAGGTCTAAGATTTTCAGTAGGAGGTCAGCTAAATATGCTGCATTTGTATGTCTTTTATATGAATTTATTTGGCAAAATTACAGACATGAACTGCTACTGCACTTGAACACTGTGCTGGGTTGACCCTGGCTGGACGCCAGGTGCCCACCAAAGCCGTTCTATCACTCCCCCTCCTCAGCTGGACAGGGGAGAGAAAATACAACAAAGAGCTTGTGGGTCAAGATAAGGACAGGAGAGATCACTCACCAATTACCGTCACGTGCAAAACAGACTTAGCTTGGGGAAAATGAACACAATTTATCACAAATCAACCAGAGCAGAGTAATGAGAAATACAACCAAATCTCAGAACACCTCCCCTCCACCCCTCCCTTCTTCCCAGGCACAACTTCGCTCCCGGATTCTCTACCAACCCCGCTCAGCAGCGCAGGGGGATGGGGAATGGGGTTTACAGTCAGTTCATCACATGTTATTTTCTGCCGCTTCATCATCCTCAGGGGCAGGACTCATCACGCTCTTCCCCTGCTCCAGCGTGGGGTCCCTCCAACGGGAGACAGTTCTCCACGAACTTCTCCAATGTGGGTCCTTCCCACGGGCTGCAGTTCTTCACAAACTACTCCAGCATGGGTCCCTTCCATGGCATGCAGTCCTTCAGGAGCACACTGCTCCAGCATGGGTCCCCCGTGGGGTCACAAGTCCTGCCAGAAAACCTGCTCTGTGGGCACCTCTTTCTATGGGGCCACAGGTCCTGTCAGGAGCCTGCTCCAGCGCCGGCTTCCCATGGGGTCACAGCCTCCTTCGGGAACCCACCTGCTCCGGCGTGGGGTCCTCCACGGGCTGCAGGTGGATATCTGCTCCCCCATGGACCTCCTTGGGCTGCAGGGGGACAGCCTGCCTCACCATGGTCTTCTACAATGGGCTGCAGGGGAATCTCTGCTCCGGCACCTGGAGCACCTCCTCCCCCTCCTTCTTCACTGACCTGGGGGTCTGCAGGGCTGCTTCTCACACATGTTCTCACTCCTCTCTCCGGCTGCCGTTTTCCGTTCCCAGCAACTTTTTTCCTTCTTAAAAATGTTATCACAGAGGCGTTACCACTATTGCTGATGGGCTCGGGCTCGGCCAGTGGTGGGTCCTTCTTAGAGCTGGCTGGTGTTGGCTCTGTCGGACACGGGAAGCTTCCAGCAACTTCTTACAGAAGCCACCCCTGTAACCCCCCACTACCAAAACCTTGCCACACAAAGCCAATACAAACACTTAAATATTTATGAAACTGACCATAACTGGTCTGAATAATTTTGTCTTCTAAATCAATGTTAAGACTAGATCTCCAGCATCTGTCCCTTTCTTACAACTAAAGACTTTTTCAGCTGTAGAGATGGCATCTTCCTAAAATTTTTTTCTCACTTAAATTTTATTTATTCATATGTAACACTAACCACAGCTCTTCAGGGAGTTTTGCCTTATTTCCAGGTTGACAAATTTCAGTATCTCTGTTATCAGGCTATTGCTGCAAATACAGCCAAGTGTAACTGCATGTATAGAAAATGACCTGATTTCATGTGCAGAAACCAATCTCAGTTTTCTAACAGTGTGAAACCATGCTGCTTACTCTAGATGCTAAGATTCTTGAAAGTGAGTCCACTGTCTGCCTGGATGGATTAGCATTCTGCTGCAAAGCTGTGGGGGGCCAGAGCCACTTGTTTCAGAGGGTTATTGCCAAATGTGCACAAAGCTGTTATGTATGGGATGCAGCTCGTCATAGGACATAACATAAGATATAAACTGGATTTCTAAAGGGTTAGAGACTCAAAAAATGTGTACTGAATCTACCCTCAGCACATCTTTTATTTTCACTAGGCATTTCCTTTAAAATGCTCAGGACATACTCCTGTGGGATTTCCCAATGCAGATGACCCAAACACACAGGTGGTGTAAAGGAGTAATATATATGCTAAGTGGGACTTTCCTTTGCAGAGAAGAATGACAGTCTCCTGGGGACATAATTTTGCTCTAAGAGGTATCCATATGCAGTGCATGACTTTGGGGTAAAAAGAACAACAGTGAAACAAAAATTGAGTGTTTTGCCAAGAAAATACATTTTAAAAGAATTTCAGAGTGTTAAGGGTTATGGTAGCAGTGTTTGGGGATTTTTCTGTCCTTTATGTATTGCAAAGGTTATGTATTATAGAACTTGTTTTTCATTTCTTAGGACTGTTTAAGTGTAAAATAGGAATGAAATACCAAAATGCCAGCAAGGACACCACAGACATGGGGAACTGCAGATGTTTTACTTATTTTCTTTACACTCTCGCTCTAACTTACTAAGCAGTCAATAATCCTTCTGGTTATCATTCGCCCAGGTCTACACTTTAAAGAACTTAAAAAATCATTTCCTCTGCAATGTCTGCTGCATTTGAAGAGCCATTTCACCATTTTCTTAGCAGAACAATCACTTAGGTGTTGTATTGTGTTAAGTACTCTAATGCCCCCATACAGCATATTTTTGGTTTTTGTTTTTCAGATGAAAAGGTCAGAAAAATAACGTCTTTCATTACCATTTTAAAATCTGCATTGAATGGATCAAGTCTCCATTTGCTGTATGGCACTCAATCCCTACAATTTTAATACAAATCTGTATTGCAGTACATTGCAGGCATGGTATTATATTCAAAACACCAGTAACTTCCATAAACAACATTAACAGTCGTATGCACTCACAAAGATTCTTTTTTTTTTTTAATTCCATGGTTTTACTCTGTGGCTAATAAAATTATGCAAAATCACAGTTCATCAAGAGATGCAATTACCTTAAATGAAGTACTCTACTGTAATACAGAAAACAACCAACCAGACAATGTTCCATATCAAAGCCGTTTTAGAAACAAATGTGACATTTTAGGGAAGGAATTTGAAAACTAACAACTTGGAAGCCATGGAAGGAAATGGCCTTCCCAAATAAAAATGCTTGAAATCTCATCTTTTTGTCATCACAAGAACCTACTAAAGTGATAATAGACATTTTCCTCATATGTTCTTCATTACATATGGTTGATGTATTGGTTTATGTTTTGCTGTGCTTTCTAAACTTACTGCCTTTCCTTTTTCTTCTGAGAAAAGAGGAGTTATTTACAGGTATACTTCTAGTCCCTCACCTCATTTTTGACACAATAAAGAGGGCAAGTGTGTCTGTCCCTGCAGGACAACCTACAGACCTTGTATCTTGAAAGACTGGAAAAAGTGTGCTGATGATGTGGTATCTGCCCTTTTCTTTATTGAGAAGATAATACTGAATTTCCCACTTCAGTATGTTGAGGTAAAATAGTTCTGGAGATATTGTGAATAGGAACACATGAACTGTTTTATTGTACCCTGCCTCTGACCACCATGAGTTTTGGGAAAAAAAACTAAAAAAATGTGGCTTAAAAGGAGAGGCATAAGGTATATTTTCCAAGGCTCTAACAGTTGGGAAATTACAGATACATCAGACATTCAATACTTAACATAGCTGTCGTCCATTACTTTGCCTAAGTGCTATTCCAAACTCTTCTGTACTCTTTCCCTCCACCGCCTGATGACTGAAGATTTTGCCCTCGGTTTGTAGGACCCGTAGGCATATACAGCACCACAGTACTCTTCATTTAATTGTTCTCATTTCCCAAGAAAGCCCTACACTCTCTTCAGCCTTTTAACTGTCTCTGCAGCTGGTCCTTCGAAAACTGTTGATAATGGACCCCTGGTTTCTTTCTTAAAGGTAACAAGTAATTAGAGCACCTTGTGAAGTGAAGATAAGGTTAGTTTTTCCTCTGTGTACTACTTGGCACTTGCTGATACTGAATGACATTTGCCCTCTCATTTGCAGTCATGCAGCATTAAAGGAACTTTCTGTAGCTCCTCCTGGGAGCTTAAAATGCAGCTATTTTGGATAATTTAGTACCACCTTCAAAGAATGAGTGCAGAAGGTATCTTGTGGATTTCCCAGCATCTCAGGTTCTCTACCCAAGCACAGACATAGACCCTGGCAGACACTGAACTTGATTGAGAAAGCTTATTATATTATAAGAGAATACAAGCCCTGAAAAAGATGTCTCTGAAGAATTTGTAAATCTAGGTCTGTTCTGTTCCTAACTGTGCTGAAATGATGGTGATTTTGTCTCTACTTCAGATTTTTATGTCAAAGACATATATTGTGCCTTCTGTATCATACTATTTACTCCTGTATTTTTCATTTTCTTTAAAGCTTTATTTATAGTAAATTCCAGATGAAAAAATTCCCTGTGTTTCTACCTCTGCAGTTAGATATAAAAGTTTCATAACCATTTATTACCAAATCTGTAGTTTGTATTTGTCTAACATTCGCTATAGCTCCTGGATCTCCTGGATATGAAGATCTAGAACCTGGTAGATGAAGGATTTTAATGAATCCGAGGGCACTTCTACAGAAGTCACTGGAAAATCATTCTTTGTCTCATTTATTCATTGTCTATGCTCTTTATTGTCTTTTTTATTCTTCAGGGAGTCATGATGTACTTTCCATTCCTGCAATAAGAAAGGACATTACTCAGGAAAATTCAGAGACTCAAGTTAAATCCATCAGCAGTCTGGATTACATTTTGTGTAAATCACTTTATACCAAGACACTATTCCTCTTTCTATCACTATCCTAATTATATGTTTTCCTGATGTCATTAGTAGGTTTTCTGTAGAGTAAGAATTTTAGCCATAATCTGCTCAAATGCTTTCATTCCTAATCACTCATTTCTCCAATTTAAATGCAATAGCCATGTAAGTAGCTTCCTCAGAAGCCAAAACAAAGACATATAAATACTTTTATGTGTATATAGCTCTAGGCTCCCATGCTTGGGCAGAGGATTGGAGCAGATGACCTCCAGAGGTACCTCCCAACCTCAACCATTCTGTGATTCTGTGATGTGTGTGTGTTATGGATAAAAATATACATATATATATATATATAAAATCATCAGAGTTGGTTTCCCCTAAATACTATCAAGCAGGCATAGTTAATTCTCCTATGCTTTAATGAATATCTTCTATCTAGACAAAAAGAAAGCTTAATTAATTTCCATGAAATAACTTGCATGACTTTCAAAGCGTCATTTGGAATACACACCAATAAGTAAAATCCAAGAGTGATCCTCTAGACTAAATGAAAAACAAATCAGTTTTTAATTTGTTTCACTATTTTCACAGTAATTACAGAGCATTGTGAGGGAAGCTCTCACACTTTATCTGAGAAATCGTCATGACCAGGTGCTTCTCTGCAGTGCCTGTACACTAATGCAGGCAGGATGGGGAACAAACAGGAGGAACTGGAGGTCTGTGTGCCACTGCAGTGCTACAATCTCACTGAGATCACAGAAGCACAGTGGAAAAACTCACGTGGCTGGAGTGCTGCAATGGATGGGTACAGGCCCTTTGTAAAGGACAGGCTGGGACTGTAAGTGGGGGCAGCTGCCCTGAATGTGGGAGAGCAGCAGGAACACACAGAGCTCTGCCTGGGACAGGTGGTCAGCTGGCTCGGAGTTTATGGGTAAGGATTAGAAGGCAAACCAGTGTGGGCAGCATTGTGTGAGGTGTCTGCTACAGACCGACTGATCAGGGAGAAGTACCTAAGGCTTCTTCAGCCAGCTGGAAGAAGCCTCACATTTGGAGACCCTGGTCCTCATGGGGGACTTGAACCACCCAGATAATCTGCTGCAGGGACAATGCAGCAGGACACAAGCAGTTCTGGAAGTATCTGAAGTTAATTGATTAATAACTTAAGACAGGTGACTGAGGAGAAGATGAGGGAAGGTGGATTGCAGCAATCAAGGGAGGCTGAAGTTCAGGAACCTGAGAGGAGGGAACAAGGCAAACAGCAGGCTCACAACCCTTGACTTCAAAAGAACAATATTTGGCCTGTTCAGGGACCTGCTTGTAGGAATCCCATGGGAGGTGGTCATGGAGAACAGGGAGTTCAGAAGAACCAGCTGATTTTCAAGGATCACTTTATCCAAGTTCAAGAGCCCCGTGAGCAAGAAATCAAGCAAAAGTGGCAGGAGGTCTGCATGGGTGAATGAGGAGTTCCTGACTATATTCAAACATAACAAAGAAGCATACAGGAGGGTGCAGGGATGGTGCTAGGAAAACTAAAGCCACCTGGGCTTTACCCTGACAAGTGATGTGAAAGGCAACAAGGGTTTCTAGAGGTATATCAGCAGCATAAGAAAGAAGAAGGAAAACGTGGGCCTATTGCTGAATGGGGCAGGGGACCTGATGACAGGGGGTATTGAAAAGCTCAAGGTACTCAATGCCTTCTTTGCCTACACCTTCAGATTTGCTTTCAGAAATCCCATGCCCAAGACCAGTGGGGAAGTCCAGAGCAAGGAAGACTTACTCTCAATGTAGGAAGATCAGGTTAGGAGGCATAAAAACAAATTAGACATTTTTTTATATAAGCCCATGAATGGGATGCACCCATGACTGCTTGGGAAGGTGGCTGACATCATTGTGAGGCCAGTCTTGATCCTCTTTGAAATCGGGGGATCAGAGGAGGGAGGTGGTTCTTGAGGACTGGAAGAAAGCAAGTGCCACTCCTGTCTTCAAAAGGAGCAATAAGGAGGACCCAGGGAACCTTGATCCCTGGGAGCGTGTTGGGGCAAACCCCTGTAAGCTCTTTCCAAACACATGAAGGAAAACAGGTGATTGGGAGTAGTCAGCATGCATTTAAAAAAAGGAGGAATCATCCCTGACCAACATGACAGCCTTCTACAATGGAATGACTGGCTTTGTGGACAACAGGAGAGCAGTGGATGTCCTTTATCTGGACTTTAGTAAGGCTTTTGTTATGGGAAACAGTGTCTCCCATAACATCCTCATAGATAACCTTTGAAGCACAAACTAGACAAAGGGCTGAACTGTCAAGAGTCCAGTGAAGGGCCATGAATATGATTAAGGGTCTGGAGCATCTTCCATATGAGGAGAGGCTGAAATAGCTGGAACTATTCAGCCTAGAGAAGAGAAGGTTCAGGATGATCTTATACATGTGTATAAATACCTGATGGGAAGAACGAAAATGAGGGAGCTAAACTCTTCTCAGTGGTACCCAGTGACAGGAAAAGAGGCAATGGACACACAAAGTGAAATACAGGAAAAGCTGTTTAAACATGAGAAAACACTTTTTTACTGTGAGTGTGGTTGAACACTGGCACAGGTTGCCCAGAGACGTTGTGGAGTTTGCACCTATGGAGACACAAAAAATCTAACAGCACACAGCCCTAAGCAACCTGCTGTAGCTGACCCTGCTTTAAGCGGGGAGTTGGACTGCATAATCTCCAGAGGTTCCTTCCAACCTCAACCACACTATGTTTCTGCGATTGCTGTTCTCAAGCAATCTACACACTTTTAAATCATTTTTCACTTCATTGTAATATTTTGAACAAGAGCAGTGTCAAGAACTATTCCTCTAGAACAGCACATAAGAAATTTTAATAGACACACAGCAGTACTTTGACAGAAGAAAATACACTTGTCAGAATGCATTATAGTCTTATAACACACTTTGAAACAAAGATCGTGACTTTATCCAATATTAAACATAATCTGAGAAGAAAAGAAACAGCTCACCATATGAAGTTTTCTTCATTTTAAGTTAATCACAATGCATGTCCTCAGACCTGGGGAGGTAATGCTGTTCCAGTTTCTGTTTACTGCAGGTGAAAACCCCATAGCCACACAGGAATTAAAACCATAATCACACAGGTCTTGTTCATCTTTTATGATATCTATGATTCTGTGACAGTAACCATTACTGTTCTTTGTTATACAGTGAAAAGTATTGACATAGCTGACCCTTTTCAGTTTCTTCTAACTTTCCCTAATACATGTCTTTGGTTCCAACATTTCCCATACTTGGTTTCTGTTTAAAACATGAATGCTTTTCTACAGTATGAGCAAATGTAGTTGTTTTTAAGGTATGTGACAGTGAAAACATTTCTCTTTTTGTATATTCCAAACAGAAACATCATGCTTAGACAAACCCATAACTCAGAAACTAGAAACTCAAAAAAAAAGGAAAGTAGCTTATTTCATGGAGACTGCTGTTATCAAGGTTGTAGCATTTTCAGCATAGTAATTGTTTAAATTATCTGCTTCACCAGGGACAAAAGTTTTCTTCTGTGATTCAAGGCATTTTCAGGCTCAGTGTTCACTGGTTGGAGAAGCAGGAGGTGTTCAGCTTCATGGAGCAAACCGAACCTTAACAAAATTCAGCTGAAAGACTGTAGTTTTATGGGAGGTGGAAAGGTGTAAGTCTGCCAATAACCTGGAGTCCCCAGCTTTTATAAATTCTTCCAGTAGACCTATGAGATCAAAGAGCCTTTAGCAAGCAGGAGGATTATTTAAAAACAATAACAACAACAACAGATTTCAAAACAAAACATAGCAAAATAATTTCCTCTCATTTTCTTTTTATTCCACCCCCCCCTCTTGGTTTTGGCTGGGATAGACTTAATTTTCTTTCTAGTAGCTGGTATAGTGTTATGTTTTGGATTCAGTATGAGGAGAATGTTGATAACCCGCTTATGTTTTCAGTTGTTGCTAAGTAGTGTTTATACTAAGTCAAGGATTTTTTGGTTTCTCATGCCCAGCCAGCAAGAAGGCTGGAGGGGCACAAAAAGCTGGGAGGGGACACAGCCAGGACAGCTGACCCAAACTGGCCAAAGGAGTATTCCATACCTTGTGATGTCATGCCCAGTATATAAACTGGGGGGAGTTGGCCAGGAAGGGGGCAGCAGATCGCTGCTCGGGAACTAACCAGGCATCGGTTGGCGAGTGGTGAGCAATTGTATTGTGCCTTACTTGTGTATTCCAATTCTTTTATTATTATTATTATCATCATCATCATTATTATCATTATTTTCTTCCTTTTTGTCCCATTAAACTCTCCTTATCTCAAACCACAAGTTTTACTTTTTCCGAATTCTCTCCCCTATCCCACTGTGGGGGGGGGGAAGTGAGCGAGCGGCTGCGTGGTGCTTAGTTGCTGGCTGGGGTTAAACCATGACAACCCTCCTTATTAATTTTAAAAACCTCAGAGATGTAGAGCGCAGAAAGAATTCATATATTACTAATCTGCTGCAATGTCAAGCACTCAGTGTAGGCTTCCACTAGAGTTTTCAGGAAATTTGTTTTGGTCAAAAAGTGATCATGTAGGTAAACCACATTAATTACTGCCAGGTCAGCTATTTGGCTCCAGAAGTGGTTAGGGAAAGAAAAACCCCAAAACCCAAACCCAAAACAATTGAATAGAATTTAGGGAAGCAGCAGTCAGACCAGTAGCCTGTAGATGGCTTACTACAGCCTTGGAGTTAAGGTGTGACAGCCACAGAGGAGGGAGTTTTGGAGATAATCCTTCACTGAGAGGGCTTCGTCCTACAGTTTGAAATTGTTTAAAATCCTGAACTGCAAGAGAGAGAGGGGAATTTTATTCCTCTCTTGTCTTATAAGTGTTCAGCCAAGACTGTTAGATGGAGAAGGATTCCCGGACTTTAACACTGTCTATTCTGAGGAAATGTCAAAACGTGATCCATGGTTTTTAATGCTCCCACTTCCTTGCTTGGGATGACTTTTAGTTTATTGTTATCAGCTTAATTCATACCTCCCAGCGACATGAGATGTTCTCAGATATGCTTTCTGACACTGATTTGGGAAACCTCTGTAATTATCTGTCATGCAGAATTAGGGACCACAGTGTGAAAGGTTAGATTTGTTTCTTACGAGCTTTGTTTACAGAAAAATCCAAATGTGACATCAAGGGAAGGAAATGATTGGCTATAAAGAAAAACAAGGCAAACCAAAAAAATTTATTATCCCATCTCACTGAGTCTTAGACAATTCAGCAGAATTTCTGAAGAGATTCTATTAGTAAACAAATAGAAATAGAAATGGTTTTTTGACATTTTAGACATGATTTTGATTAAAAACAGACTGCGTAGTCCTTGGCTCTTTGCATCAATGGTGTGCCAGCCGGCCTCTCTTGTTTGATGAAGGACTGCAAATGCTGGCTGAGAGCAATTCAAGGGAATAATTACATCACCCTATGAATTAAATCTCACCACTGCTATTCCCAGAAAATCTGACAAGCAACAAGAGCAAGGGGAGCTGCACTGAATTTTCAATGAAAGAGTGTGTTCACTTTTGGAGCAGATATTTTCAGCATATTTGGTTTAACCTCATTGTCACAGTCCCAAGAAATAAAGGCTGACAACAAAGAGAAGAAAGTTGCAATAAAAGTTAACCAAGAAAAATACCAAGATACTTTAAGACATTGTCCAAAGCAAACATGGGTATCCAATTGCTATGCAGGGTTCAGTTTCACGTTTTCAGACCTCTGCTGTAAACTTGTTGAAATGATGTTGGAAAAACAAAACTCATTCACATTTTAATTTACGTATCAGAATACTGCAAGGTGGTAAGCCAAACAGAGCCATGCTGAAATCAAGTATGTTACTTGTAGACCTTAAGGCAATTTTTATGGCTACAGCTGAGTCACTAAAGCAGCTGGGCCACTCAGTGAATTTAAATATAGTAAATTAAAGGCACATGTAATTGGCTCTCTGTATTTATTGCTCTCTCCCTTTTCAGTGTATCTGAATATGCTCAGGGTCGATTTCATAAAATCTCTTTCAGGAGAATTCCTCTGTTCTCTTTCTTCTACTTTCCTGTAAAAAGGATCTTAGTGAACATCAAAAAACAAACTACAACTAGTATTAAATGAGGTATATATGCAAAATTGTTCTTCAGGGGCTCTCAGGTCTCTCTGTTATTTGTTTGCTTTTCTCCATGGGGGTCTCAGAGGATAACGAACTGATCATTATGACCTGAACTGAGTCTCTGTATTCCTTTTCATACATTTGAGGCAATAATTTTTTTTTTTTTTTTACTGCCTCAGTAGAAGTTGGTAATGAAAACAAATATGTACAAATGAAGTCTACCTTTCCTGTACTCAGACATTTCTTTGACTTTAATAACCTGTCAAGATCTGTCATCAGTGCCATAATTACAATAGCAAGTTAAAAGTTCTTATCTTCCATTTAGTTCCATCTGACACATCTGTTACCAGTATAATCAGTGCTCCCTTGCACTGCCCAATTATCTCCTAAGTGGCAAGGTAAATCTTAACAAGTTAACTGAATGTTGATGCAGCAAGAGCCTAGAAAAAATAAATGTTTTTTCACCATTAGGATCTTCACCATTGTGGGTGATCAAGTACAACTATGGCCAACCTGCCATCCCAGGAAGGGCTATGCCACCATGCTCCTCTCCTTCCCCCTTCTCAGCCAGCACCAACCGTTCAGCCCCAAACTCAGGTACAAACTAAAGTCCCTGAAATGATCAGCTCCAGTGATGCCTCCCCAGAACTTGTGCTGTCCTGGCAATACTCAGTTTGTTTGAAAGGTGGGGTAACCAAGAGACTGGCAATGCAGTATTAGTGCCACCATGACATATTCAACTCAGGGAGGGAAGCTGCCTTTTGAATTCAGGTCTGCAAGGAGCTGTTTTGAACTGCAGTGGACACCATTTAACTGGTTTGTGTGCAGGGATGTGGTGTCAACTCCTTCCCAGCAGCTTGGTTAGCTCCTTATTCAGTTATTTGTAATTTATACAGAAAGATAGTGAAGGTGTCATGACACACTCAGAAGAGGAGGGTGAGTGACTCAGATTCCCAAATCCCCAGCGGCGTGGACTAAGGTGAGACAACTCTCAAGGTCCATATACAAACATTTATTAGATTCCCACAGTGATTAATATATGTCTTAAACTAGGTTTTCCAATAATTGGTTAGGTGTATAACAAATTATGGCAAGTAGTAAGTGTAATGAACGGGTTAACTTTGTTCATGAAATCGCATGTGGAGGTAGGGATATTCTTCACTTATCTAAGACCATGAGTACCGATGATTAGCATATGTAGAGAAACGTTTACAGAGCATGAATGGGACTTGAGTCACCTAAAGAACAGCTGAGGAAGACTTCGGCCTTCATCCCAACAACCACCAGAAGGCAAATTACGACCACTTAACACCTGATGGCACAAGATACTGAAGATACCAGCCAGCCTTCACGTATCAGGGACTAAAAAGACTGTATAAATAAAGAGGCTCTTCCCCTGTTTGGGTGCGAGCTTGTGGCGGAGCACTGTCTCCCCGGCCGCCCAGCGCTGTTTTGCTCTTTTATCGCTTGCTAATAAATTCGATCTTTTATTTAATACAAATTGGCTCCTCCAATTTGTCACGAGCGTCTATAACAAACTTGGTGCCGTGACTCGGATCCAGGTTCTTTGGTGCGGACCCTTGCAAGCGGGGAGGCGCCCTATCCCCGGACAGCCCCGTCTTGAAGAGGTGCCGCCGCCATACCCTGGACCCACGAACCCCTCTAAATTATGATAACTGAGCAAAAGAACCTGCAGGACCCCTTAAATTTTGTGCACGAAGACCAAACGAAGACCCCGGGAGCGGGTGAGTATATAAAGCGTGAGCCGTTTGGTTGGGGTGGTTATCCCGAGGTGCGATTGTGTGAGAGGTCTCTCTGAGATCACACGAGTGCGGACCCTCCAGTAGTGCAGTTCTCGTAGCCCGCGAGGGAGCGAGTCACGACCGAGGGGAAGTGAGTGTGTGTGTGTGGATAAAGGCACCTCGGAAGATGGGACAGAGGAAAAGCAAGCCCTCTGGACCCATGGGGATGGGGAAGGGAAATAAGTTACCAGACATACCCCCGGACAGTCCCCTAAGCCTGATGTTAAGATATTGAGACAGTTCACCAAGGAGAAAGGATAGGTCTAAGGAAAAAGATGATTAGTTATTGTATTGAGATTTGGGGTGGAAAACCTCTCAGCAATCCTCATATACTCTCGCCTGTGTTCGGGTCCTCTGAGGATTGGGTGTGTCAACAATTAAATATATGGGTAAACAATAAGAGACCACCAGCCAGCCCAGAGGAAAGTGAATATGCTGCCTTATGGATTTCCCAATCCTGGGAAATGTCATTCCTCTTTGCCTTAAGAGAAAACAGACCAGATAAACCTCGAAAAGATGATGAGGACCCCCTTTGGCCCCCTCCCTATGCCCCTCAGGCCCCTCCTCCTCAGGACCCACTCCAAGGCCAGGAAATAGCCCAGGCCCAGGAAGGGTCAGATTCGGAACCTAATTCCTCAGCCCCGGCACCCCCTCCCAGAAGGTCTGCACGTAATAAAATAATACGAAGAAAGGAAAGATTGTTCCTTCTTCGGGAAATGTTGGTGCCTGGTGAGGATGAACAGGGGGGACTGGGAACGGGGTATGTGGCAGTCCCCCTTTATACAGGGGATGTAAGAAAATTTAAGAAGGAAATGGGGAATCTGTTAGATGATCCCCTGGGGGTAGCCAAAAGGTTGGATCAATTCTTGGGACTGAATTTGTACACGTGGGATGAATTACAGTCTATCCTGGGCATATTATTTACCGTAGAAGAAAGGGACAAGATTAGGGGGGCTGGGATGAGACTGTGGGACCAGCAACATCAGGCTGGCCCAGCGACGGATCAAAAATGGCCCTTAAATCGGCCAAACTGGAATAATCAGGATCCGGCTCACAGGAAAAAGATGAGACCCCAATGGAATGGCTTGATTGAACCATTTGAGGTGGTTATTAAGAACCCAGAGATTCCAGTGAGAGTTAAACAATATCCCTTATCTAATGAAGGGAGAAGGGGACTAAAACCTGAGATTAAAAGACTATTGGGAAAGGGGGTACTCGAACCCTGCATGTCCCCTTTTAATACCCCGATTTTACCAGTAAAAAAAAAAATCCGATAGTAGCTATCGGTTGGTGCATGACCTAAGGGAAATCAATAAACGGACTGTCAACCGGTTCCCGGTAGTGGCAAACCCACACACCCTGCTGAGTCAATTGGGACCCAAGAACCAATGGTATAGCGTAATAGATCTTAAGGATGCATTCTGGTCATGCCCTCTAAAGGAGGAATGTAGAGATTATTTTGCCTTCGAGTGGGAAGACCCAGACACTCATAGGAGACAGCAGTTAAGGTGGACTGTACTCCCCCAGGAGTTTACAGAATCCCCAAACTTATTTGGACAAGCCCTAGAACGGGTTCTACGGGAATACCAACTGCAGGATGGGGTCGTACTAATACAGTATGTGGATGACTTATTGTTAGCAGGAGAAAATCAAGAAACAGTCAGAAAAGAAAGCATACGGTTGTTAAATTTCTTGGGCCTTCAAGGCCTCAAGGTATCACGGCCAAAACTACAGTTTGTGGAAAAGGAGGTGAAATATTTAGGACACTGGATAAGCAAGGGGACTAAGAAGTTAGACCCCGAACGAGTAAATGGAATTTTATCACTGAAAGCCCCGAGGAGTAAACAACAGATTAGACAATTGTTGGGGCTATTTGGGTATTGTAGACAGTAGATTGAAAACTTTAGTGCGAAAGCACGATTTTTGTATCAAAAGTTAACTATGGATGGGTTGCTTAAATGGACCCCGGAGGATGAAGAGAGATTAGAGAGTCTCAAGGCTGATCTAGTTAACGCCCCTGTCTTGAGTCTGCCTGATGTGAGGAGACCCTTTTATTTATTTGTGGCCACTGAGGAGGGGACAGCATACGGAGTTTTAACCCAGGAGTGGACAGGGAAAAAAGAAACCTGTAGGGTATATTTCCAAATTATTAGACCCCGTCAGTAGAGGGTGGCCCACCTGTTTACAAGCAGTTGTTGCTGTAACCCTGATAGTGGAAGAAGCAAATAAGATAACGTTTAGAAGTGAATTAAGGGTGTTCTCCCATAATATTCGAGGAGTTCTCCAACAAAAGGCTGAAAAATGGATCACCGATGCTAGGCTTTTAAAATATAAGGGGATCCTAATCCATTCCCCTAAATTGGAGATCGGAACAACGAACTTAAAAAATCCGGCACAATTTTTGTATGGGGGTCCTGAAGAAGAATTAACACATAATTGCCTTCAGACCATTGAAGAACAAACAAAAATTAGGCTAGATCTGGAAGAGGTAAAATTGAGAGAGGGAGAAAAGTTATTCGCTGATGGGTCATCTCGAATAATAACAGGGAAAAGGAAGTCAAGACAAGCAATAAGAGGGCCCAAGCGAATAACTGTGGTACATGTTAAGGGACACCAAAGAAAAACAACCCCTGAAATTCAGTAAAGCCAGGTGATATGGTATTAATAAGAGCCTGGAAAAAATCCTCTCTCACTCCTAGGTGGGAGGGGCCCTTTCTTGTTTTACTTACCACAGAAACTGCTGTCCGAACTGAGGAGATTGAAGTAGACGGACGCCTGTAATCTTGAGAGCAGACAACAGACGACACTTTATTGCTAAAACACACACATACTTATAGTCACAAATTCTGCAAAGTCACTGTACACGCGCACAAGCACAAAATATGATTGGTTATACTAACTCTGTACACGCGCATAAACATAGGACATAATTGGTTATACCAATTAAAACACGCGAAACTTGTCTCAGTCTAATTGGTCAAGATAAACTGCCGAATTGAGGTTCTTTGTGCCAAGTTCCCTTTATCGTGGAATGTGCACCTGTGTTCTTCTAATTGGCGTCTTTCTTTTTTAGTCTTCTTGTTTATTCTGTTCAAGGTCTTCTAAAGGCCTCTGGAATGCTCTTGCGGCCGATGTTAGCTAAACATGTGTCCACAATTCCCCCTTTTTTGTTTTTTGTTAATCAACACAGCCTTACTTGATCCATCAATTAATTCCTAAACACATTGCAACACACAAGGCACACAAATTAAAATACAAAAACCCACTACGAGATAAATCAGAACTATCTTAACCTATGATTTAAGACTACACCAATCTGTCTTGCTCCGTGAACTCAGCCCAGCAGTCAGTAGGTGCCAGCTTTATGTGGGCGTCCCCACAGAGGCAACGGTGGCCTTGCCGTACACCAACCCGATGCTCTTCGGAAAATCCCGGTATTTATACGTTTGCAGAGGAACAGATTTCAGCACACGTGGCCAGCGGGTGCTAAAATTTGCCTCAGTTGAAACATAGGGAGCCTATGACGCATACGCTCGCTGGCCAGGCGTGCTGCACGAGTCATAGGCATCCTGTCTAATTGGTTCACGGGCTTTGCGATGCGGTTATAATAATTAAACACAGTAAAAGCAACATTATACCTAATAAAATACATAAGAATAAAAGACACACAAAAAGAGGTTTGATTAATAGCCTCAGCCACTGTCACCCAAACATTCTTACTGTCCCACGGCGTTAAACGATGTGGATCAAACACCGGTGTCACTGTCATGCTGCTTACTACAGTCAGTGTGTTCCATATCAATCTCAGCATAAGGTTTCGTCCATTTAGTTGGAATCCACTTTGGCCCATTTTCTGTAATGACACAAGCATAACCTCGACCCCACGTTATTACTTTAAAAGGTCCTTCCCATTGCTGGCGCTCAATATTTTTAACCCAGACTTTCCACCCATTATCAATATTTTGAATCCCACTATTCATTGTTTGAAAATGCCGAACTACAGGGGGAACAACTGATTCTCCACGCAAGGTCAAAAAATTCATCACATATACTGCTTTCATGAGTCTATTTGAAGGAGGTTCCCCTAATTCCCCTGTTTTTTGTTTTTCCAAAAAATCTTTTAATACTTTATGAGTACGTTCAATTATAGCTTGACCTGTAGGAGAATGAGGAATGCCGGTAATATGAGTAACTCCCCATTGCTGAAAAAATTCCTGAGTCCGTTGTGCTATAAAACATGGTCCATTATCTGTTTTTATCTGGGCCGGGACACCCATTACTGCAAATGCTTGTCGTAAGTGTGTTTGTAAATGTCGACTTGTTTCACCCGCAAGTGCTGTGGCCCATATCATCAAGGAATATGTATCAACAGAAACATGAACAAAACGCAATTTTCCAAAAGCTGGTACATGAGTCACATCAGTTTGCCATAATTGCAAGGATTGCAGACCCCTAGGATTTACAGCGCCATCTCCGTGTCCAGATAATTTCTGGCACTCAGCACAGGATTGAATGATGGCTTTGGCATCTGCTATAGAAATTTGAAACTGTTTGGCTAATACTTTTGCTGGTTGGTGGAAAAAACTATGAGCTCCACGTGCTTGTAAAAGTTTATTGGGGGGTGGCCCAATCCATACGGGATTAGCTAGTAAATCAGCTCGTTTATTCCCTTCTGTGATCCATCCAGGCAAACTGGTGTGACTTCGCACATGCATTATATAATAACACTTTGTCCGTTGGTTTAACAGAAATAGCAACATCTTAAATTTTTCAAACAATGTAATGTTATCAATTTCTTTCAAATAAGCCCGTCTCAAGCGTTTTACTACACCTACCACATATAAAGAATCAGCAATAATATTGACCTCAACATCCTGCCACCTTTTAAATACTTCTATTACAGCTTGAAGTTCCACCACTTGAGGGGAGCCTTCACATGTGACAATGTGATTTTTCCATACCTGACCTTCTTTCCAAACTACTACTGCCTTTCCTGTTTTTCCACTGCCATCCGTAAATACTGTAGGACCATCAGTAGGTAACTCTGCACACAATTCTTTTTCTTCTAGTTGTATATTTTGTAGCAAGGTAAACATTTTGTGTGCAGGAAGATGAATATCTATCTTTCCTTTGAAATCTGCAAAAGCAATTTGTAAAGTTAGACTATTCTGTAGACACCATTGTAAATATCCTTGAGTCAAAGGAACAACAATCGTGTGTGGTTCTTGTCCACAAATCTCAATAATCCGATGTCTCCCCTTTATAATTAATTCTGAAATCATTTCAATTCGAGAAAATATGGTTTTTCGGGCCTGATGAGCTAAAAAGATCCATTCTATTATTAACAAGTCTTTGTGACTCCCCTCCCATTGATATATGATCCCAAGGGGTTGTTTTTCTCGGTTTAAAATGCTAAGATTAATGTCAAGATTTTCTTTAATCCTAAAAGCCTGACTCTGGGATATTATATTTGCTATCTGTTGTAATGCTTGTTTACCTTGAGGGGTCAATTGTCGAGGTGCCGTTAAGGTAGTGTTGCCCCGTAACATTTCAAATAAAGGGGTCAAAAGCTCATTATCTATTCCCAACAGCGTTCGAACCCAATTGATTGTCCCCAGTAATTTTTGCACATCATTCAATGTTTCAATCTTGTCTGTAATTTGCAGTTTTTGCGGAACTATCGTTTTTTCTAAAATCTTCCAGCCTAAATATTTCCATGGTTGCATTTTTTGTACCTTTTCTGGTGCTATTTTTAAACCAAAATCAGACAATTGTGTAGTCAATTCTTTGAGCTTTTCAGATAGCTCTCTTTTCCCTGCAATCAAGATATCATCCATATAGTGATAAATAATCAAGTCTGGATTTTGTTGTCTAAACCCTTTTAGAGCTTGGGATACATAGGATTGGCATATGGTTGGAGAATTTTTCATTCCTTGTGGCAGAACTACCCAATGATAACGTTCCATGGGTTCCTGTTTGTTTATGGTGGGGATAGAAAAGGCAAATTTTTCTGCATCTTTTGGGTCTAGATATATTGTAAAAAAACAGTCCTTTAAATCAATAATCAAAATGTTCCATCCTTGTGGAATCATAGTAGGCGTGGGTAACCCTAATTGAAGGGCTCCCATATTTTCCATTACTTCATTTATTTTTCTTAAATCATGCAACAGTCTCCATTTCCCAGATTTTTTTGGAATGACAAAAACTGGTGTATTCCAAGGGCTCGTGGTATTCACCAAGTGCCCCTGTTCCAATTGCTCCTGTACTAATTGTTTCAGGATGGCGACCTTAGATTCAGTCAGCGGCCACTGATCTACCCAAATCGGTTCCTCTGTTTTCCATTTTAGTTTTAGGCATGGTCGCCCGTCAATGGCCGCGCCACAAAATTGTCTCCTGTACTAAGCACACATCCCATTTGACTTAGTGCATCCCTACCTATCAGGTTCATAGGGATATTGGTTACATAAGGTTTGATATAAGAAACTGAATTTTGACAAATCAATTGAATCATATATTTGCTTTGTCGAGTTTTTGATAATCCTCCCACACCGAACAGTTTCGAATCCATCTCAGAAAGCTCCCAAGTAACAGGCCAGTCCTCCCATGACAGAACTGTTACATCTGCTCCAGTATCCACTAATGCTTGTAATTTTATTTTTTCTGGCCTGTTTTTTGCATTTTGTAACTCTACTGATATACTAGGTTTTGTTTTATTGATCTCCATTGACCACATAATTTGAGCTTCTAATCCCGTAGATCCAAACCCTGCATTGCCACGCTGCTTATTAATCTTACATGGTACATTTGATTTAAAAGGGACTAGCTGTGCAATTCTACTTCCTTCCTGTATCGATACTGGTGGAGACGGTGTCCAAATCATAGCATAAATGCGACCTGTGTAGTCCGCATCAATCACCCCGGGAAGCACAAAAATTCCTTGTAATGTTATACTAGACCGTCCCAACAACAGGGCACTAAGCCCATTACCTAATGGTCCTTGTGCGTTTACTGGCACACGGTGTACCTGAGAGTTCCATAGGGAGATGGTTTCTATTGTTGAGACATCCACTCCGGCACTTCCAGCTGTTCGGGCTGGCAATTCTGCCAGACATCCTTCTTGGCGCCGTTCCAGGATCCTTTCGGAGCTGTTGGGGTCATCGCACCGCTCCTCGCGCTCTTCTTGTAGTTTCCCGGCGATTGAGTACCTCGGGGTGGCAGAGCTACACCTTCACTTGTAAAACGAGATCTACATTTGTTAGCATAATGTCTCCCTTTATGACAACGAGGGCATATATTAGGCTCAACTTCCAGTTTGTTTCGCCCCTCTTTACACTGAAATTGCAAATGTCCCGGTTGTCCACATTTATAGCATTTCTTAACATTTTTTGTATCCATTCGCATGGCTACAGCAAAAGCATTGGCCATTAATGTAGTTTTATGCTCCAAAGACCCAACTTTGTTACAGGCCTCTATCATATCTACTAGCGTCACTCTTCCTGGCATTGATTGTAGTATTTTTTTACAGTCTGGATTTGCATTTTCCACGGCCAATTTTATTATCAATGCTTCTTTGGCATCAACATTATCTATTTGCTTTTCAATAGCATCTCGCAGACGATCAATAAAGGACATATAAGGCTCCGTATTACCCTGCCTTACACTTGTAAATGATTGTTGTGGCTTTCCGGCTTCAGGCAAGGTTACCATTGCCTTCAGAGCTAAGGAAGCTGATTCTTGTAATACTTCCACCGGTAGCCTTGCCTGCCTATTAACATCTGCAAAGTCACCAGTCCCCATCATTTGTGCAGAAGTGATCATATATCGTGGATCTCCTTCTGGGCGGTCCAAATTTTTTAGTGCTGCTAAATCACATAATTCTGCCCATTTCACCTTCCATAATAGACGCTGAGTCGGGGTTAAAATCATAGTAGCCAATTGTGTACAGTCAAAGCCCATTAAAATTTGACCAGAAAATATATTCTCCAATAATGCCTGACTAAACGGAGCAGACAATCCATTAGCCATTACTGTTTTCCGTACTTCTTTTATTAAATCCCAATTGAAAGGTTGCCACACGTTTGGGGCATTCTGCCTGACTGTAACTGGAAAAGCCACAGGATTTAGACCTTCAGTTAACATTTTATCATTTATGTCCTTCCATCGCTTTTTTATAGCCTCTCCTGGGGATGTAGCTGCCTCATAGGGAGGTGCAGAGGGGATAGGTCTCTGCTCGAGAGACAGGTTACTTAAAAGTTGATTGTTGCCTTCATTAATGACATCTCCCTCGGTGTTTAATTGCTCATCACTGTCCGAATTATTTACCACCTCGCCACACACACTTTTCTCGTTTTCCGGGGTATTTTCAATTGAAATTTTTACAGCAGCAGCCACCTCCTTTTCTGCCTTAAGGGCTTTCAACGTTTCCAGCACCAGTCTCCACGTAGCGGAGATTTTCTGAGCCTTCACGTCCCCACGCGATACAAAGTCCCAAATTACTTTTCCCATTTCTTCCCAATTTTTAATTTCAAAGACTTCTATATTCGAAGTGGGGGCTCCATGGTTCTTAAGCCATTTCAGCATCATACGTAAAGTATTTGAATCATATTTAACTCCTCTCATGGAGAGGATATGCGAAAGCATTTGTACAATTGCCCCTTCTTCCACAGACATCTGGGCACCCATTTTAATCTTTCTAGCCGCTCACCTTACTTCCAAACGAGCAGGTGATTGATCTCCCGGGAGAAAGTTGTCCGCTCAGTCCAGCTGGCTAGACGACCGTTCGGCTAGAGTCTCCTCCGGACGCACTTCCAGCAATTCCAGCGTTCTCTCGACCCACTATCACGTCGGGGTCACCATTTGAGGAGATTGAAGTAGACGAACGCCTGTAATCTTGAGAGCAGACAACAGACGACACTTCATTGCTAAAACACACACATACTTATAGTCACAAATTCTGCAAAGTCACTGTACACGCGCACAAGCACAAAATATGATTGGTTATATCAACACTGTACACGAGCATAAACATAAGATATAATTGGTTATACTAACTCTGTACACGCGCATAAACATAGGACATAATTGGTTATACCAATTAAAACACGCGAAACTTGTCTCAGTCTAATTGGTCAAGATAAACTGCCGAATTGAGGTTCTTTGTGCCAAGTTCCCTTTATCGTGGAATGTGCACCTGTGTTCTTCTAATTGGCGTCTTTCTTTTTTAGTCTTCTTGTTTATTCTGTTCAAGGTCTTCTAAAGGCCTCTGGAATGCTCTTGCGGCCGATGTTAGCTAAACATGTGTCCACACGAACTACAGAACGAGGATAGACTCATGCAAGCGGGATCAAAGGACCAATTCGGAGTTCTCATTGAGAGGTGACCAAAGACCCTGACAGCTTGAAAATCAAGCTCCGAAGAAAAGTGGAGGAGTGAGACTGTCTTTTGTAAAAATCCTCACTGTATATGTTATCTTTATATGTTACAGGTGTAAACTTTGTAGAGAAAAGTGGTGGACACATTGCTCCTATGGGTATTCCCCTAGTGACATTTGCCACGAATGTTATAATTACGAACAGGAATTAATTGAGCAAGCATTATGTATGGGAATATCAACTGGAAAAATTATAAAAGGCTCCAAAGAATGGTGGGATATTTTTGCTACAGGCATAAACCCTGAGAGGTGTTGTCTTTATGTAAATGAGTTATGCCCAACGAAGACTGAAATAGTGCAAGTATCCCGCAGACGAACAGTGGTCAGAGTGGGGTGGGGAGCTTGGGAAGTGAAGGATACAAACTGGGACGCATATAAGTCAAAACAAAGTAAATATAAAGGAGGTTCCCCTGAAGAATACGACTGCTGCTGAGAAGATAGTATACCTCGCTGCTCTAAGCAACAGAGTAGGCAGAGAAGAGGGCAGAGACGTACTGCTGTGGGGATTAAGGTTGATGAACTACCTCCAGAGAAGGCTCACGGAGCCTCTTGACTTATTACTCCCAAATAAAACATCCTCAGAGCTTCCCCTAAGTCTCCCATCTCTCACCAGGGATGAAGACAAAAATCAAAATGATTATCAGCACCCTTGGAATACCTGTCGCAAGGGTAAAGGGACACCACTTTTCTCAAACTTGAGATTAAGCACTTGAATGATAGGACTGTTACTAATGCTAATGGCGACAACCCAAGACAAAGGGAACCCCCACCAACCTTACAAATAGACGCTTTATAGGTGGGAGGATCAAAAGATACTACAGCAAGTAATTGCTGCCGGGGCCCCAAGCTTTAATCAATCCTTATGTCAAATCATACCCAGGAACCCATGTCTACATAACTTAGGCTTTTAGTTTTGTCCCAGTTCTAACCCTGGAAAGGGGTATTGCAACCATCCCGACTCTTACTATTATGCTTATTGGGGTTGCAAAACTATAGCTTCTGATTGGATTCCTAGGGGAGGTCCAGATAAATTCCTATCTGTAAGGTGGGGGCCTCATGGATGTACACCTGCTTCACATGGTTGGGATGGAAGCCAAACAGGACTATGGAGTGGAAATTGCCCATATGTTTATATTAATGCAACCAACCCGAAAGATCCTGCTTGGTTAACCGAGAGAACATGGGGAGTCAGACTTTGAAAACCAGGCGCAGATTAAGGGGGAATAATTACGATAAGGAAAGAGCTGGTGCCAAATAAACCCTCTGGTGTAAGACCAAATTCAGTCGTAACAGAGGAAGATGATAATAACAATATTGTACAGACTACTACTATCTTACAAGTAACTGTAATACCTAAGCTTATTTACCATCCCGAAGATTTTATTTATAACTATCAAACTACTCAGGCCCATCACATACAAAAAACGTGAGCCCTTGACAGCCCTCACGGTAGCAACCCTCATAGCAGTCGGAGCTGCTGGAGCTGGTACAGGAATAACCTCCCTCATACAACAAAATCAAGAATTTCAATCCTTAAGAATAGCAGTCGACGAGGATTTGGCTAGGATAGAAAAAGCCATGACAGCCCTAGAACAGTCTGTTAGGTCTTTATCAGAAGTAGTATTACAAAACAGACGGGGCTTAGACCTAATCTTCATGCAGCAGGGGGGGTTATGTGCAGCCCTACGGGAAGAGTGTTGTGTATATGTTGACCATACTGGAGTAGTTAGAGATACAATGGCCAAGCTACGGGAGGGGTTAGAAAAACGGAAGAAAGACAGGGAAGCACAACAGAGCTAGTATGAGTCTATGTTTAATTATTCACCCTGGTTAACCACCCTATTGTCAACTATTACAGGACCCCTTATCTTGTTGATCTTATTTTTGACTTTTGGGCCATGCATTTTTAATAAGTTGATCGCTATTGTTAAAGGGCGCTTAGAAGCTGCACACTTAATGCTGTTATGAAAACAATATGAACAAATAGAGGATGAAGGAATTAATCCTATCCTCGGGCGGACAAAAGAAGTATTAGATCGATTTAATGAACAAAATCAGGATAAAATAGAAAAGGGGGGATTGTAATGAACGGGTTAACTTTGTTCATGAAATCGCATGTGGAGGTAGGGATATTCTTCACTTATCTAAGACCATGAGTACCGATGATTAGCATATGTAGAGAAACGTTTACAGAGCATGAATGGGACTTGAGTCACCTAAAGAACAGCTGAGGAAGACTTCGGCCTTCATCCCAACAACCACCAGAAGGCAAATTACGACCACTTAACACCTGATGGCACAAGATACCGAAGATACCAGCCAGCCTTCACGTATCAGGGACTAAAAAGACTGTATAAATAAAGAGGCTCTTCCCCTGTTTGGGTGCGAGCTTGTGGCGGAGCACTGTCTCCCCGGCCGCCCAGCGCTGTTTTGCTCTTTTATCGCTTGCTAATAAATTCGATCTTTTATTTAATACAAATTGGCTCCTCCAATTTGTCACGAGCGTCTATAACAGTAAGGTACACCTTGTGTTACTTAACAACTCTAAGAGAAAAGAGAAACAGAAGGAGCCAGGGAGAGAGAGATAAAGAGATCACCGGTCCTGGTTCCAGCATTAGTCCAGCCAAGGGGGGAGTGTCCTGGTTCATACAAGAGCTCTTCTGTGGATTCCCACCGGTGGCACCTATCCATCCCTCCTTACGTTTGCCTTACCAGTATGACCCACACTGCTGCTAAGGTGGCAGCCTTGTTTCAGGTTCTCCCCCCTTCCCCCAGGTAACGTGTAGCAGTTGGGTTGAGAGACAAGTCACATATGTTTAGCGTGATCTCCATAGTCTTCATTAGCATAACAAGCTTCACAAGTTGCACCAGAGCAGAACCGTCCTGTCTCCACAGGGCCTCCTCTGCCAGCCGCATCCTTTGCTATTCCTCCGGCGTGGGTAGCCTTATCAGTCCATTCAGCACAAGGCCTGCGTTATTCAGTTCAGGGTACTTGTGAGTGAGAAGCTCCTGAGAGAGGCTCCGAGGGCCTCCGCCCCCCTCCCCACTTATCTTTAGCAAGTTTCGTCTCTCCCCATTGTTCGTGCTTCCCTCAGGCTGCTTCTCTCAAATCTTTGTTTCGGGGACTTATAAGCCATCTCCTACAGAAGGGAAAGTACTCAGGCTCGAAGAGCATTTCATATGTCACAGTGAGCATGTCCCTGAAAGTGGACACAGCTTTAATAGGGTGACATAAATACTGACTTAAGACAAGCCTAAAAAAAAAATTCAGTAAAAATAAATAAACAGACAAATTAGTATCTCCCTGCTTTTATTTTCCTTTCTATTCCTGCATTCTCCTAGATTCCCACCCTTTCTGTGGCCACTCTTAAAACAATTAAAACGCAAGGATTTTAAAACTGCTTTGTTTGTTCCTAGGCTGTGTAGCAGTGATGGTGGATGCTGCAGCTCCCCAGTGAGGAAGCATTTGTTAAACTCCAGAAAAAGTAATTCCATGGCATGTCTGCAAAATCACCCTAGTCTGTCAAATACAGCATGGCCTGAGGGGATTAGATCCTGGACTTTATCACTCAGCATTATAAGAACAAGGCAGGACACTGAAGCTTTCATCGCATGAAAGTTAAAAGGAGACAGGACCATAACCTCATCCGTGGACAGCTTTGGTTGTGAACAAGTACAGAGCCTTCCCTTTCTTACTAAATTTTAATGGGACTGCTAAAACACATTAGTTATTCTGCATTACCCTGCCTTACTCCCCCAAAGCCATTTTGTTCCCACTGCAAAGTTTAACAGATTATGTGGCCAGCTTTGAGTACAAAGTCTACCCTGCTCCTTCTTGCTAATACCGTTCAGCACCACGCTACTTCTTTGCATTTCAAGGACAAAAGAAGACTTTACATGATTAACATTGGGCTAATTACTCCAAACAGCCTCACCACACTTCACAAAGAAAGGAAGTTCTTGCCATTTATAAAATAGATAGATTGAGCTGATACCAAAGTGAATCAGTCAAAACGTAAAAAGCCGCAGAAAGTAAAAGGAACACATCTAACAGATTTAAAAGCCCTTTTGTAAACAAGAAGGATCTTCATTATCTTTAACTTAAAGGAATACCAAATGTTACCAAAAACACAGTGTTTCTGACAGAGTCACATTAATTTCTCCAGTACTTGCTGGAAAGCAATTAGCTATTAAAGGCTTTTTTTTTTTTCTTAATATGTAATTTAAAGTACTTTAAAAATTGTCTTCTTTTATAATAGGTGGGGGAAACAGAATGATTTATTTTGCTTCATATACAAAACGAACTGCAGAAGATGTGTCAAAAATTTCTAAGAACCACAGTATGATACAACAAAACTGAAACCGTCACCAGAAAAGAAAAAAAAAAATTTAAATGGCAAGATTATAATTTTATATCTTGCAAATGCTGCGCTATATTATTCTTCTCCCTACATTCCAGCAGCAGCTTTAAAGTGGTCAGCTCATGTTCTGGTAAGCACCCAGGTTAACATAGACTGGTGTACCCTCCTCTCTAACTGAGCTGGTACTGGTCTACCTCAGTGCCTAAACCAGCTAGTGCAAGCTAGGTTGAGTGCTGACTCCCTCACTGAAATCAGGTATCTCACCCTAGCAACATTGGATTTGCCCATGGGAAAAAAATGGCAACACAACAATGAATTCTTCTAAGACTCAGCATGCCCATCTGCCTAAGTACTGGAATTGTAGACTTAGAAATAAGTACTGAGTTTGGTTTTCAGAACAGATGATCCCACCAAGTGGGGGAAACAGGTTGCTAGAATGGGAATAGGTAACTCACTCTTTCATTCCGACTTTACAAATACTTGCTTAGACTGACTATTCATTTACAACTTTTTACCTCTTTCTATTTTTGCTCATGCAAATTTCTCCTGCCAGCTTATATTTCTTTTTTAAGCAGAAAAGGTGAAAGGAGAGGCTTTAAAAATGACCACAAGTGCATGGAGAAATGTAGAAAGGGCTCCAGTGGAAAAAAAAGTAACATGTAACCATGTCAGGAAGACAGCACTTCAAAGTAAGGCAGAGTTGCTAAACCAATTATATTGCCAACTTTAATTCTCATAGTTCATAATTTCCAAGAGATTGACTTAGCAATCTTTCCAGTATTTTGAAACATAATGACTCAATGTTACATTTCCAATGCTGCTCTCAGGGTCATTGCACAGGAGGCAAAATGCTTCCTGGGCATCCCTGGCTGACTGTCAGACTGTGGTCCTGCTCGGCTGCATCCTGCCGTGTTTCTTTTCTAAGGATAACCATGTAGCTTCAGGCTCCTGAGCTGTCAGAGAGACTGACACCTTGAATTATCAACGAATTCCCTCTCTCTCTTCCTCCCCCCTTCCTACTTTCTTCAAGAGCTGCTCAGTTGACCTGACAGGATATTTCTCTTATTCCTAGGGGAGAAGGATCTGGTTTATTTTCATATGAATCTGCCAGCCTCAATTCATCTGCTTACTACAGTGCTGGTAATTTGGTGCATTTGCTTCAAAGAAAGACATTAAGCCAATTTAACTAACTCAAGACATTTCCCCAGAGGAGGACAACACAGATGTAGAGGAAAAGCCCTCTCCCCTTCATTGTCCTTCTCTCGCAGAAGGGTTTGCTGGAGACGGGGAAGACCATGCGTAAGTTTGGGGCAGGGGCTAGAGCTGCATGAACACTTTTCCAACTCACTTGGTTCTGAGCTGGGCCAAAGTGCTCAAGTCTTCCCTTCACAAACAAGACCATATCTAGACCTGAAGAGGACAGTTCCAGTCTGGTAGCAGGTTAAAGTTATTTCAAAGCTACTGAATACAGCCACGTCTCGTAAACCAGCTGTTACGACCTGTTGAAGTTAACACATTAAAGAGTGCTTTTTCATGTGAAGAAGTGTAGGAAAGGCTGGAGGAAGACTCTTTTCAGGTATGTTGCAGCACTAGAAACCTCTGAGGTCTGTGTAGCCAAAAGGCAAGGCAATTCAAGGGGACTGACAATAGAGAATTCCCTTGTGAACCTGGCAGAATAACGAAAGTATCTGGGTATGTAACCTTAGTGAAGACTGTTGCAGATTTTCTCAGCTGTGTTATTCCCAGAGTATGTCCTCAATACAATGACTGTAATCTGTAATTCTGAACATAAGTGTATTGGGTTTGTGTGGCAAGGTTTTGATAGAGGGCGGGGGGTGGGCTACAGGAGTGGCTTCTGTAAGAAGCTGCTAGAAGCTTCCCTTATGTCCGACAGAGTCAATACCAGCCAGCTCCAAGATGGACCTGCCACTGGCCAAGTCCGAGCCCATCAGCAATGGTGGTAGTGCCTCTGGGATAACAGATTTATGAAGGGGAAAAAGTTGCTGCACAACAGCAACTGCAGCCAGAGAGAGGAGTGAGAACATGTGAGAGAAGCAGCCCTGCAGACCCCCAGGTCAGTGAAGAAGGAGGGGGAGGAGGTGCTCCAGGTGCCGGAGCAGAGATTCCCCTGCAGCCCATTGTAGAAGACCATGGTGAGGCAGGCTGTCCCCCTGCAGCCCAAGGAGGTCCATGGGGGAGCAGATATCCACCTGCAGCTCGGGGAGGACACCATGCAGGAGCAGGTGGGTGCCTGAAGGAGGCTGTGACCCTGTGGAAAGCCCATGCTGTAGCAGGCTCCTGGCAGGACTTGCAGACCTGTGAAGAGAGGAGCCCACGCTGGAGCAGGTTTTCTGGCAGGACCTGTGACCCTGCAGGGGACCCATGCTGGAGCAGTCTGTGTCTGAAGGACTGCAACCTGTGGGAAGGACTCATATTGGAGAAGTTCATGGAGAACTGTCTCTCACCACAGGGATCCCACGCTGAAGCAAGGGAAGAGTGTGATTAGTCCTGCCCCTGAGGAGGAAGGAGCAGCAGAGACAACATGTGATGAACTGACTGCAACCCCCATTCCCCATCTCCCTGTGCCGCTGGAAGGGAGGAGGCAGAGAAAATCAGGAGTAAAGTTGAGCCTGGGAAGAAGGGAGGGGTGGGGGGAAGGTGTTTTAAGATTCAGTTTTATTTCTCATTATCCTACTCTGATCTGATTGGTAATAAATTAAACTAATTTCCCCAAGTCGAGTCTGTTTTCCCTGTGACAGTAATTGGTGAATGATCTCTCCCTGTCCTTATGTCGATCCACAAGCTTTTTGTTGTATTTTCTCTCCCCTGTCCAGCTGAGGGGGGCAGTGATAGAGTGGCTTTGGTGGGCACCTGTCATCCAGCCAGGATCAACCCACCACAGTGAGAAAAGAAAGATCAGGTACATTTATTATGGAGTTGTCTAGTACCATTACAGATGTCTTATTAGTGTTCTTCTTATGATCTCTTCCCCCACCTCAAGCCCATGCATGGATTTATAATAGTGAAGGCTGAATCAAAACTGAAATAAAATGGTATTTTCCTCTACTGGGAACTAAGCATACCCTAAATGTAACTCCACCAGCTCCACTAACATTCCAGCTCCACCCTTTATTTTAATTCTGGTCATATGTGCTTTTCCCAAGTCCTGACCAGGTTGTAATGGAAATTTTTCCAGGCTGGAAAAATTCTGATGGAATCTTTTTCTTTTTTTCTTTTTTTCTTTTTCTTTTTTTTCCCCCCACTTTTCTGCCATCTTGCTTGCCCCATTTGGGGGCAACCTGGAATAAATCATGTCTGTATGGAATCCAGACTCATATTTCAGCACACTGTGCTTTATTATACTTACTTTCAAATCTTTTGGGAGGAAATAGTAGGGAAATGGAGTAAATGGTGGGGAACACAGGTTTGGGGAAAGATGGACTGCACTGGGGACATAAAGGGAATATTTAAGGGAAAACCTTATATTAGAAAACTTTTATTTCAGTCTGTGCATATACTATGCACTATACAGTCAGTAAATTTAAGGAATATTTTTCTGGCAAGAAAAGTCATGCCTTTGAAAGCTGAACAGTTTTTAATAAGCATACATGTGGTGGAATAAAAAAGAAAAGAATGGGGTTAGCTGACAGGGACAGGATAGAGTGGATATTCAGAAGGAGAAAAGAAGAATAGTTTGGGGACAGGGATGTCAGACTGTTATTGCCGTTGCGACAAGAGAGAGAAGTGAGCAATGTGTGATCTTATAAGGATTTCCTGCCCATTCTAGCTTCAATGGTAACTTTTTTTTTAATACAGACACTCTCAGCATGTGCCTACTAAATGATTATGCCTTAAATCAGGAGATGATTATGTCACAGCTATTTCAGCATAAGTTACCATATGATCATACTAAAAAAGTAAAAAAGTCATGGAAATTGCTTTTTTAAAATCAAAAACCACTACAGCACTGCATAAAAAAATAACATTTTCCAGCTCAGCGCTGAGGACTGGCCTGTGAACTGCAATAATGCGGGATAATTTTAAACATGCCCTTTATAAGCCCAATTTAGTTTCACAGTCTCTCTATAAGTTTTCTTATCTGATTGGGTTTTTCATATGGACACAGCTTTTGTTGAGAACCCACTAGCCTTTCAGAAGTTGATATTTAAGGATCATGTTCTCCAAGCTCAAAAATGGTCCATCCCATCAATTAGGATATCAAGCAAAGGTGGCAGGAGGCCTGCATGGATGATCAAGGAGCTCTTGTCTGAACTTGGACATAAAAAGGAAGTGTACAAGAGGTGGAAGTAGCAGCAGGTGTCCCAGGAGGAGTATAAAGCTGCTGTCCCACCTTGCAGGGGTGGGGTCAGGAAAGTCAAGGCTGACCTGGAGTTGCTGCAGGGAGCAGGGGATCTGAAGGAAAAGGCGGCAGGTTTCTACAAATACATAAACAGTAGAAGGAAGACTAGGGAAAACATGGTCCCGTTGCTGAATGGGGCAGGGGAGCTGGTGACAAAGGACATGAAAAAGGTCAAGGTACTCAACATCTTCTTTGATTCCGCCATTATCAGTAAAAATGGCCTTCAGGAATCCCAGGCCCCTGAGACAACTGAGAAAATCTGCAGCAAGGAAGACTTAGCCTTCATAGAAGTAGACCAGGTTGGGGAGCACTTAAAAAAAATGGATATACATAAGTCTATGGGCCTGATGGGATGCACACATGGGGGCTGATGGACCTGTGTGATTGCATTGCAAGGCCACTCTTGATAATCTTTAAATAATCGTGGTGACTCGTATAGGTGCCCAAGGACTGGAAGAAAGCAAATATCACTCTTAGCTTCAAAAAGCGCAAGAAGAAAGACCCCGGGAAATACAGGCTGTTTAGCCTCACCCTGATCCCTAGAAAGATAGTGGAACAACTAATTCTGGAGACCATTTCCAGGCACATGAGTGGTAAGAATGTGATTGCAAGTAGTCAGCAGGGATTTACAAGGAGGAGATTATTCTTAATGAAATAGCATTTTACAATGAGGTGACCATCTTGGTGGATGAGGGGAGAACAGTGGATATTCTTTACCTTGACTTTAGTGAGATTTTTGACAGTCTTCTATAACACCCTCATAGGCACCATGACAAACTATGGGTTAGATAAATGGACAGTGAGGTGGACTGAAGACTCACTGAACATTTGGGCCTAGAGGGTGGTGATCAGTGCACAAAGTCCAGTCTGTGGTATACTAGCAGTGTACCTCAGGGGTTAACAATGGGGTCAACACTGTTTAACACCTTCATTAATGACCTGCATGATGAGACTGAGTGTACCCTCAGCAAGTTTGCAGGTGATACAAAACTGGGAAATCTTAAATAATTAGTATAGCAGGTGGGTGATACCATTCAGAAGGACCTTGACAAGCTGGAGAAATACACAAACAGGAACCTTATGAAGTTCAAAAAAGGTCAGGACAAAGTTCTGCTCATGGGCAGGGATAAACCTAGGCAACAGTACATGCTAGGATCTGACCAGGACTGGAAAGCAACTTTGCAGAGGAGGACCTCAGGTCCAGGTGGACAGCATGCTGACCATGAGCCAGCAGCGTGCTCATGCAGCAAAGGCAGCCAACTGCCTTCTGCACTGCATTAGGAAGACCATTGCCAGTAGGAAGAGGGAGGTGATCCTTCCCCTCTACTCAGCACTGGTGAAACACCTCTGGGTCCCGTTCTGGGCTCCCCAGTGCAGGGACACATGGACATACTGGAGTGAGTCCAGTGAAGGGCCAAAAAGATGATTAAGGGACTGCAGCATCTGTCATACAAGGAGTGGCTGAGAGAGTTGGGAGTCTAGAGAAGAGAAGACTCATGGGGATCTTATTCATAACTATAAATACCTGATGGGGAGGAATAAAGAAGACAGAGACAGACTCTTCTTAGTGATGCCCACCGGCAGGAGAGGAGGCAATGGGCAAAACCAAAAAACCCAAACAAACAAACCATAAAATTCAATCTGAACACAAGAAAACACTTTGTCCTAGTTTCAGCTGGGATAGAGTTAACTGTCTTCCTAGTAGCTGGTACGGTGCTATGTTTTGAGTTCAGTAGTGAAGAATGTGGATAACACTGATGTTTTCAGTTGTTGCTAAGTAGTGTTTAGACTAATGTCAAGGATTTTTCATGTTCTCATGCCCAGCCAGCGAGAAAGCTGGAGGGGCACAAGAAGATGGCACAGGACACGGCTGGGGCAGCTCACCCAAACTGGCCAACAGGGTATTCCATACCGTGGGACGTCCCATCCAGTATAGGAACTGGGAAGTGGGGGCGGGGAATCGCCGCTCGGGGACTAGCTGGGTGCCAGTCGGCGGGTGGTGAGCAATTGCACTGCACATCATTTGTACATTCCAATCCTTTCATCATTGTTGTTGTCATTTTATTAGTGTTATCATCATCATTACTAGTTTCTTCTTTTCTGTTCTATTAAACTGTTCTTATCTCAACCCGTGGGTTTTGCTTCTTTTTCCTGATTTTCTCCCCCATCCCACTGGGCGGGGGGGGGGGAGTGAGTGAGCGGCTGCGTGGTGCTTAGTTGGTGGCTGGGGCTAAACCACGACACACTTTTTTTTTTTTTTTTTTTAGTGTGAGGGTGTTGAAACACTAGAAGAGGTTCCCCATGGAGTCTGTGGACTCTCTGTCTCTGGAGATATTCAAAGCCCGACTGGACATGGCCCTGAGCTACCTACTCTAGGCAACCCTGCTTTAAGCACAGCGAGGTAGGCTAGACAATCTCCAGAGGTTCCTTCCAGCATCAACCACTATGTGATTCTGTAAACTTGCAAGTGTAAGACTGTAATTGTAGGACTGACAGTTTATACAATTCGCATCAGCTTCATCCATCAGCTTAGCCACATTCAATATTATTAACTATGACAGTCACATATACCAACAAAATAAAATAAACTGGAGATCTCAGATCATTAAAAATGTATGCCCAGGTTTAGTTACTCTCATGTGATAACAAAAATCTGAAATAAACTCTGATAAAAGACATATGGAATTAAAGCAGAGAATACACTTTCCTCCATGAAGTGAATAGGAGTTTGGCTTTTCATTTCAACAAGGACAAGATATGTACGGTGACAGTGAATAATGTCAGACCCCCGGAATCTTCATGGAATATACAAAGGTGCTGCTTCAGAATAAAGTAGCAGCCTTTGTGTGAATTTTATTTCTTGGCTTGCTGAAATTGAAAAGTTAATGTCATTTGGGGTTTGTTTTGATTTTTTTTTTTTTTTTAATTTATAGGGATAATTGCTTTAGCAGCAGTAGCTCTAATTGTAGCAATTAGCAATGTCACTTTTTTCCTCTTTAAAAAAAATTCCAGCTGATAGTGTGGAAAGAAATTATAAAATAAATGAGATTAAAGGTACTAAAGACTTCCCATTATGGCATATTTCATTTATACTCTCACTAAATAAAGAGACAGCAGGATGATTTTAATTTTTGAGCTTAATGTGCAGTTTTGAGAAGAAAAAAACCATGACCACGTGAAGGAATGGTACAGACCACAAAAAATTCTGTCTAGTCTCGGAGATCATGTTTTCTTCACCTGAACAAAAGTTTAGTTTTCTATTTCAAAATTTCCTTTGTCCTGATGTGCTGCTTACCCAGAGGCAGGTGAATGACAACAAAAGCTTAAAGACTATCCAATAAATACGTAACTAAACAACTCCTGACATTTGTTCTCCATTTTGCGTCCTCTTCTTGTGCCCTTACTCTGTATTGGTAAAGCTAATCAGCTTACTGACTGCTGCATCTTCTATTCATTCATCACAGTGCTTGTGTAACTGTGAAAAGAAAAAGAAACTCAGTCATTTACATTTCCAAAGAGCTTCCTGAAATTTTTCTAGAAATATGTTGTATGTTCAGTCTTTCCCCATTTTGCAAGCTAAACTAGTGCATCAACTTCATCCTCTTGGAAGGCAGGTAACAACAGAGGAGCTTGGTAGCTCCTCCTCTTGCCCCATCCTCCATCTTCATAAAGCAAACACTAGTAGTGCCCAGTAAGGCCAAGTTGGATAGAGATGCTCCAACTCTACTACCCAAGTGGAATGTCATGGGCAGACAGTAAATCACTTACAGAAGCACATCATTGGTCAGAGATGGAGCACACAATGGCATGGGAATTAGCTTCTTATATTGCTTTTTACCAACAGTCTCTACTCAGCAAATGGGTATCCCAGTGTCCTCAAAGTCACGGCAGATGCTTTTGACTCTTTCTTGCAAATCCTTCTCAAAATCCTCTCAATCTATTACAGGAGCATTTAAAAAAAAAAAAAAAGATTCTGGGCAAACAACTGAAATTAAGGCATGCCAGCTGCATCAGCCAAATTGAAAGAGGAATACATTTTTAAAGGAAGGATAAAGAGACAAGGCGTTTGGGTGGCCTTTAGATGAATAACTATGGTAATCCTAGTATTGTTCAAGGGCTCTGTTTCAGATGCCATTAATAGACTAAGCAGCTGCATATTTAAGCCACTTTTGAACTGTTCTTCCAGCCATACAGGCTGCACCTCTCTAGCAGCCTAAGTGCAATTTCTTCTTTTCAGCCAGCACATAGCATATTTAATAGTCTATTATATATCCTGAGGTAGTCCAAAGTGATATACAGCAGTTATTCTATGAAAAGCTGATTTGCAGCTAAGTATAATTTCCTGGCACATCACATATTAACATAACACAAGATGGCAACTGACTGCATGCCTTTTGAGAAGAATATTGCTATAAGGGGAAAAAAGGCAGAAATATGTAGCTTCTTAGGCTTACATTGTGAACAAAAGGCTTTAATGCACTAAAATATAGAGACTTTCACTATATTCCCAATTTTTTTCCCTTTATGCTCCAGCAAGCAGGACACACAAAATGAATTTAACTCTGGATAGTTGCTCAGGTACTCTTGTGACAGCACTTTGTAGGAGGAATGAAGGGAAGGGTGAAAGAGTGAGGTCTCACTGTTAAATGTGGAATATAAATATCTTCCTTGCAATAAGGCAGAAAGTCAGTGATTTGAGGTCAAATCATTGTCTGGAGAAAAGACAAAAGGAAGAAGGAAAGAAGAAAGGATATCAAAACAATGGGAAATAGGAAATTGGCATATACTGGACAGAACAGTTGATCAGGAAAAAGAACAAATAAAGTATGTATCTTCAAAAAAAAGCATATATGAAAAGCTTAAGAGAAGTTTGAATATGTATCGGTTAGGATCTTTGGATGTTTTGCGTTTTGGTCTCCCTTTAGAGAAGGCCTATTATCATCAAGCTTTCAAATTAGAAGGTGTGAATGTAGATTAAATTCAGTGATAAACTAAAACCTAGAAAAAATTCTGCAGAAGTTGAATTTTGGCTGTGAAATGAATACAGGATCAGGCTATGTTTCAGTTAGCGGAATTTGTTCTTAACCATCTGTTCCACATCTTGAATTAATATTAGAGCCTTCCCTGGAGTGGTTTTGGAGTCTTAAATAATTCTGCTTCAAGAAAACAGCCAGAGCAACAAACAGGTGGGATCAGCCCTGATCAACATGAGTGATGTCCAAAGGCATTGCTTTGGGTAGCAGCAGCGGGAGCATCCGACAATGTCTGTTCTCCAAGCACACTGCAGATTAGGTTGTGTGGATGCCAGGGTTGTAAAGAGAAGGAAAACAGGTTATTATTAGCTTCTGACATCACTGCAAATGTACAAAGAGGGGAGGGAAAGGGGAGGGGAGGGAAACATTAATTTTAATGGCTTTTACTGGTAAATGAATTATTTTTGTTATAGAGAAAAATTAAGCTAGCTGACCAAATATAATTTATTCTTTGCAAGTTTTCATTTTAGGATCTTTTCAAAGGGAAACATTTTAAAGAGGATAACTTTCCTTAAAGCAGTGCTCAGGGGCGTGATCCAGCTGCGCTAAAATGTCTAGGAGCTGAGTTCAGCTTCCTTTAAAGACCATTTCATTATGGCAATTAAAGATACAAGGGCAAGATACCTAATACATTTGTGCTACCAAATATTAGTAAAAGTTCAGTTTTTCATTAAAAATTCCATGCCATACATTTAACTTGTAAAAGATGAGGCATTTATTTCTGTACATAACATCCCTGAGAGAGCTTCTCCAGACCCCTGCTATGAACTTCCAGATACACTCCAAGAGGTCTCAGTCATTTGTTCAGCCCTGGCCACCAGATCCTCAGCAGAAACCATAGAAGCATCACCTAGAGCATACCTCTGTTATGAAATTCAGTGTACCGCCAACTTAAGTAATAATGTAGAGGTCAACATTCAGTCCACTTGTGGTAGTTACCACAGGTTGTCCCCTCATTAGAGGAATGATGATGTTTAAGTGAGGACTACATGCTGACACTTTGCTCAGTTATGGGGGTTTCGGTCTGTGCTAAACTTTGTAAAGTTTCCTGGAGCTTTGAACAATTATGTGAAGATGGACAAATATGGGATAGTTAGTTTCTGCATTTCTTCTGAAGGCTGTTCATCACTTTGTACTGCTTTTTTAAATACTAGGTGAATGAATACTGTAAATAACTAGAATCTTGTCCTTTTACACTTAATGAGCAACTGTAACATCTTTCCTCTGATCTACTTTATCTGAACAGTGAGTTTGCATTTGTAAACTCCTTCCTTTTATATTCATTTTTCCAAATTGTTTCCCTGAATCATCCTTGCCCTCCAGAGAGCATTAAAAACCATCTATGGCTTAATATTCAGGCCTGTGAATCCCACAGTTCACATCCTAAATTCAATAGGATTTTAGCTCCTTTGCAGACTGGGAGTCCTTAAGCTGTAAATGGCCAGAAACTGAGGCTATAGTGGTAATGAGGATGTGCTGGACTTAGGCACTGAACTGGTGTGAATCCACCAATAATTGGGGCTGATTTGTCTTCTTCCTATTTGTCTATATTTTACATAGTGGATTTTGCTTCTGAGACTTCTTAAAAGGTGTAATTGATACTTTATCCCAGAGTGTGAGTGCAGGTGAAAGAAGGTGTAAAAGCCAGTGCCCTCCTTGCCCTGCTAAGATGTTGTACTATGATATGAGGCATCACTCATTCCACCTCAGTCAACGTGCAGGAGAATCGTGGCTGCCTTTTGCATAGCAGGGCATGCTGAAATAAGTTTCCCTTTCTCCAGTCCAGAACATCATCTCCAGGACCTCAGAGAATTTGACTGGCATTTGCTCACTGCTAAGCAAGTACATGTTGTAGGACTGATGTGGGATGCTGAGGTATCCCTCTTTTTTTTTCTTTCTCTTTAACTCTGCAATTGCTTTTAACCTAGCTCTCCTCTCTGCCTCTCTCTGCCAGAGATGGCTCTATGATTATCTCAAATATTCAAAGCTTCACAAGCTATTTGCCTGAAATTTACTTCCTTTGGATTAGATAGGAAAGGCTTGTGAGCTCAGCTGCTGTTCAGGTGAGGGAACATGAGGGTAAACCATATCGAAAATCTTAGTATGCACAGGATAATTCCTCAAGATCCTGCATACGCCCAGTGTTTTATAGGTGAGTCCCAACACTGTAATTCTCACTGTATAAGCGGAGTAACTAAGGACACTTAGGAAAGTTTTGGATTCTTTGCATATCTTTCTGTTGGTCTAAGCTTTAACATTAGACTGCTTTACCTCACTGTAGCCTCACAGCAGTGCACAATGTAAGTAAAGAGTATCAATTAATATTTCCTAGACATCTGGGCCAAAATCTTGTTTCAATATGAATCTGTTCCAGTAATTTCACTGCTCTCTCTTCCTTATGATTACATATTAAATGAAACCATGACTGTGAAAATAATTAATTTTTCTAGAAATCCTGTGTGGGATCTCTGGCCAGAGCAGCTGCAAAACAACTTAAAATTTACTCATCTCAGGTTGGAATCAATTTTAACAGGTTTGGAGAGCTTGTGAATATCATATCATCATAAGAATATCATATTATCAGTGATACATACAAACAGCGTCTGATGTGTACCCAGAAAAATATAGTAACTTTTTAATGAGGACTAAATCTGCTAAGATGTTGCATTCAAAAATACAGAATACTCCTCATCCAGTGTTTGCTGCTTTTCCTCATGGGACTGTTGAATTTGAATAATACAAACCCTACAGAGCATTGGGGGCACAAGGGCTTAAGCTGCTTATATTTCCAAGAAATATACCTGGAGAGTACCTGGAAACACCACTTTGCAAAGGTCAGGCAGATATTTGAATCATCACTTTTCTGGCACATTTCTTCTTACACCGAGAAGCCAAAACTAAGTGATATAACTGAACTTTTACCATTTGACTTCGGTGTGTATTCAGTGAACTTCATAAGCGTGTCTTCATAAACCAATAAATTATTCAGTTCCTTTGCTGTTTAACTGAATCTTTTACACTGAGAAAGAAAAATGCTTTAAAACGTAAGAAATGACAGTCTTAAAAAAAAAGTCACATGAACCCACATCATCTTTTGCATGATTCAAAGACAACAGACCATCTGAAGTAAGACAGTTGTCATCATTTAAGCCTAAATATTTCATTATAAAGGTTCTCCTGGAATTCTGAATTAATGTTACTCCTCCTCCCCACATTCACAGTGGTCATTTCAGAGCTACTGAATTATAGAGCACCTTACACTCACCTTGTCTGCTTGCTCCAGCAGCAGGTGCTGGCTGTGATGCAGTGCTTCATGGCAGTGTAACCTGGAGACTACGCTGCTTTATCTCACTTAACATTGTTGGTGACTTGGGAATTTGGGTTATTGTAACAGAATAATAAACGTTTCATACTTTTCTTAACAAATTGGCAGAGCTAACAAACATGTGTATCATATTTTGGAGTAAAGGTTCTTCACATATTGCAGAGCAGGGCACTATGACTGTCAAAAGCTCTAGAAAGTACTTCCAACATATAGTATGAGGCCTCTGAGCAAACCCTATAATTATTTTTCTCCTGCTGTGTTTATTTCAAAAGTCACATGTGGTGATGAATTCTTTAAGGAAAAGTATTGATAGGCTACACTCAAAGGGGCTGGCATTTGCCAGCAGGCTAACAGACTCCCCCACCAAAAAATACCCTTAAAAATTAGACTTGTTGTTGTTGTTGCAATATTCAAATGATTATTCTTCTAGCACAAATGGTTAGGATGACTGGGTAACATCTTCTGTCAACGAAAATGACTGGAGCAGGTTAGCATTTGCCTAGAAACACCATACATTTTTTTATTCTCTCTCTCTATCTAAAGTAGAAATGCTTTCCTTTCAACAATTTTAAAGACTTAGGTTGGTCTTTCACAAACACAAGGCTTCCAAAGCCATGTCTGTAGATTTCAAAAGTATTATTTATAAAGCAACGCACAATTTAATCAAAGGAAGATATACAACCTTTGAGGTAAAAATGACTAATTCAATGATAGAAATAATTTTGATACTATTCTTCTCTAGGATTCTGATGATGTTTCCTAATTGTAAAGATACAGCCAGCAGCTGAGGCACAGCTTTTACATAATATTGTGTGGGTGGAGGTTTACACCTGACCTTATGCTGGTATAAAGAACTCAAAAAATGGAACCATACAGTTCTAAAATCATTGTCATCACAATATTGTCATATTATTTTTAAGTGGTACATCTTTTATCTGGGACTTTTCTTCCCTATATTTCATTATTCTTTTTTTTTTCTTTTTTTTTTTTTTTTTCAAAAAGATGGCTTTAAAATGGTTTATGTATAATATAGTACATCCTAGTATTTTGAAATGAGATTGGCTCATTAATCAACAGTCCATAATGACTACAAAAGGAAAACACAGGAAGCATCACTTTAGGTCCAGTTTTCCTGTAAACTGAGAGGACACATTGGCAAACACTCTCTTCTTTGTTCTTATTTCCATCCCTTTTAACTTTAATTTTGTTTATAGCACAAGAAAATCTGCACACAAGGAAAACCAATGTGTGTCACATCTCAAAGAGAAATAAATCAGTAATCAGGCAATGCATTTCTGGGCAAATATAACAAGCCTGCAGTAGCACTGAAAGGCAGGGGAGCATAAGCCAAATGGCTCAGAAACATGCCAACTCGAGAGCCTTATGAAAATGACCTTATACATAAAAAGAAGTATGGCAGTCAGACTTGGCTATGAGCTTAGGAGATCTTATAAATATGAGACCACCAGCAGCCAATTAAGAGCTTCATGTCTGTCACACACCTCTAACTATTTCACACTTTACTGTGTTTCCTTACATAGAAAGTAATTAACAATCAACCAATGTAAAAGACTAAAACTGTGTGAGAGAAAGGACAGCAAACCCTATTTCCAGAAAAGACTGTTGTAGAGTTTTGTTACAAGGGGAAGCACATGCTAGTGCCACCTTGGTTTTGGGTCCCCAGCTGGTTCTGGTGCTGAGGAAGCCACACCTGGAGTATTCCATGTTTCATCTGTAGCTGGTGACAGTTTGTGTATGAAAATCTACCATGAAAATTTACTCTTCAACTTTAAATGTCAGAGCAAAGGTCTTTGCTGTCTGACCCACAGCAATTAAAGTTAAGCATTTTCCTTTGTAATTTCTACACCTTCAGGGAAATCCATTCTTTGCCAGACAATAGTTTTGGTACTGTCCTACCTGAAACATTATATCGAAGTTATTTTATAGCATAAGTATGAACTTGGTCCTGAGAGCTTTAGGGTATGCAAATGTTTCAATTTGATACAACTGATATGATATACGAGAATAAGGATCGCATCGTTTTTTTCTCAATGCAAAAGAATGAACATACATCCCTCATTAGTAAACTGAGTTCACTGATAAGATAAAGAAACAGGTGTTCATCTGTTGTTTCTCCCGTCATACTCAATTTTCCATGAATAAACAATAGAAACATAATTAGTTTCAAGCAATACAAACACGTTAGTGAAGTTGTATCCTTTTGTTAGTCACTTTATTTATTGTGTACTTCTGAGCACTAGTGCTGAAACTAATTTAGGATCTTCTTAGCTGGTGATATAGGATGTAGTTACAGGATGTTCTGATTGTATCTGATTTTTGAAGTGAATTATTATCTTTGCTTTCTACAGGTGGTTCTAAATAATTTCTTTCAGTCTCTGTGAACTATGTCCATTTTCATATACCTGATTTTGGAGAAATGAAGATAATGAAATATAGCAAGACAACATAATGCTATAACATTTTGTGCCCAGAAATTGTAAGTCTTTCAAGATGAAGTCTGTTCTTGGGGAGATTTTCTGACCAATTTCCCAACCAAAGAGCTTTAATAAGAATCTAAACTTCAGGTCACTTCACCTAAACTAGTAATTCTTTTGAGGTCTGCCCTTCACTAATATTTATAAGTAATTTGCTTTGACTGAGAGCAGTTTAAGCAGATCTAGCTAACTAAAAAAACCTCACTAAATCAAGAAGGATGAGCGTTTACAAAATTTCAGCAGTTTTCTAAGGAATGACATGACACTGAAGATCTCCGACATATCTGCAAGATTATTCAGACAACTCACTATGTTGAACTTGAGAAACTGAAGAGACCAAATTAATTTACAATAATTAAGATATTGGACTGTATTACTTCTAGTTGATTTTTCTATCAACCATAATAGAGCAAGTGGGTTATTCCCTCAGCTTTCAACTATGTACAATAGAAATAATAAGTCCTATTGGTTTCAGGATCTATGGTTTGAAGAAGCAACACATGTGCTGGTATTTTCTTCTAATCTTTTCCTTTGTGATATTCTTCTACTGAATTTGGAAATTCAGTTTTTACTGCTCTGCAGAGTTTTGTGCTCTCCATGGCCCAAACATGTGCACCCTGAGGCAGAAAAAAACTGATGGCAAGCAGGAGTTCCCAGCAATTCTAAGACTTTAGGTTGAGCCCCTCTAATATGTACACAACATTTTAGTACAAAGCCACTTTTTCAGTACAATCAAGGCAGAGTATAAAGTTAGGAAAACAGAAGTATGAAAGCAAGATAAAGTGTTGTGAAGGCAATGCATAAAAAGGAAAGCAACATTACTCCTTCTACAGGTACTCTCTATTGCATGGCACGCAATAATTAATGATAATTAAACAATGAGAGATTAATTTCAAATTCTTTCATAATGTGTCAGATTTTCTCAAATTGTCCTAATATGGCAAAAGTGAAATTAACATATACAGTCCCTGCTTGTATAATACATATCAGAAGCCTCTTTTTGTTAGTACTCAGGGTTTAAGCCCACTGTAGCAGGCTTCTGCTGGCTTGATCACAAATTGTCCCTGCAGTTGCTCTTTTTTTATGAGCAGAGAGAAAGATGATTTGGTTCCCTTTAACTATCTCATAGAGTCATTCCCTCCAGGAAAAATCCATAAAGACTGTTGAACACTCAAAACCAGTGCTGAGTAATCACCTCATCTATTTGCTTACATGTTCTTACTTGAAATCAAGTCAGCATCTGTAAGGTTTTTTTCTTTTTTTGGTCAATGAATTTGCAAATAAATATGGCTTGTATTGTGCTGATTTATCTCATTTTTACATCTGTTCACCATTCTCTCCAAAATTAATTAAGCTGGGGTTTCAAGTGTTAAGAGGTTGAGTATGAATTTTCAGTCATATTATCTAGTTCTTTTCAAGCCCTAAAAAAGAACCCAGCGTTGTTTAGAAATGAGACCATCACTCAATTCAGTAAGACTATGCACTGCATGTAGGGCAGCCCAAACCTCTTTTTTATTATATTTTATCTCCAGGGAATCTACCATTCTGACAGTGCAATATAGTGAAAAGTGTGAAAGCTGAGCCATGAATGTTATTCTAGTCCTACAAAGAAGTGTGCTGATGAGTACATGGAGGGCTAATCCTCTTCAAGTTGTTGTTCTTAAAATGAAGAGGGACTGTGGACTCTAGCAGCAAGGGCAACTCTGGAAGCATATGTTTCTGCCATCCTTTGTCCTTCCCATTTCAAGCTACACGTTTTTATCCTTCATGTGGAAATACCGCATTTTCCCCAGATCCTCTAGTATGTGCTGACTGCTAAATGCATTGCTTCATGTGGAAACAATTGCATAGGCTTCTTCACAGCATTCCTGTCAGACAGAGTAGAAGGGCGCAGGGATACATCAACCTAGTTTACAAATGAATGCTCTTGACACATTTTCTTATGTTTTTATTAACTGCAAAATTACATACTCAAAGGCTCTAATATAATTACAGTTAGATTCCTAAAATGGAAAAAGTTACCTTTAAATTTGTCAGACTGTAAGGATTTGTCAGGACATTCTGAATTTTAAAGAGACAATTATGTTTCTATCTTTTCCCTAGTTCCCATAACAAGGAGCTCTGAGCCCTCCCCTCAAGGAGGTCAGTTGAGGTACTGTACTGGAAAAGTTACATGCCTGAATCAGTATAGTAATTCTTCATTTGAATTCACAACATTCAATTCATCTTATTCACTTCGTGAGCAAAATATGGCATGGCATTATCACTTAGGACCAGCATACGGACCACAAGCATAAATAAGTTCAGAATTGCAAAATGATCACAGAAAAAATATGCTGAAGGTGTTCCCTCCACCCTTACCCCTCCGAGACCCTGTTTTCTAACTATACCAAATGCTATCAGATACTACCTGCCAACTGACACTGTGACACTGTAACCGCATTTCTTTTCAGGAGTCACTTCTTGTAAACACAGTGTGTCAAATTGAAGGGGAATATGTGAACACTAAAAATGCTAGCACTAATTACTATGGCAACTCTGAAAATTCTGATGTTAAAATTAGACACTTCAGTTTACGTTGCCCCTTTTCTCTGGAGAAAAAACCCAACTTAATAACATTACATATATCTTACTTATAATGAAAATATTTAAACATATGTACATTCTTTTCATAGAAAATCTTTACATCCAAATAGGAATCCCAAACACAAACTGATTCAGATCTGAAATCCGTGAAAGATTGTAAATATAAAGTGAAAATGTCCTACAGATATGTTTTGCAAGTAGAATTGAGCAATGCAGTTTGGAAAGTAGACAGCAGTTATCTTCAACTCATGCTTATCTCACCAGTTATTAAAATGCTTTATTTCCAAAATAGCAAACAGCAACACCCTATGTGGAGAAGTAAAAGCTTGTAAAATGTCATCCATTGAAACAACCAGAGGAATGTCAAGGGTGCATTTAAGAGGCACAGGACATGTTCTTTGATGGCCTAGAATTAAAAAATTGACTTTAAGAAAGATTTATCTGGAGGATGGAGAAAGAAAATTCTAAAACCAAATGGCAAAACATACACTGAGATTCCCATCTTGATATCAGGACTTCAGCTGAAGCTGCCATGGCTTAAACTAAAGCCCTGAGTTATTCTAATATCTAAGAGGGGATGTAAAAATAATAGAATTAGAAAACTTTACAGATTTTTATTGCTAACCACTTTTTGATAGCCTACCCCACTGCTTTAAATGAATGCTGAAATGAAGACTGGTAAAGCATCAAGGCACGCACCATAGAGCAGAAGGCAACAGTGCTGCTGCCAGCTGTAACTGCTGTGTTCACAGAGGTGGTAAGGTGACCAGAGGAAAGGGCAGTCCTGCACTCAGTGTTTCCTTTTCCTCACACACATCACAGTCTGAGCTGGTCCCTGGAGGGACCTTGTCAGACTGCCACAGGGCTCCCCCCGCCCACTGGTAGGTGAGGGTGGAAGGGGAACCACTGCATGCATAAATCTTGTTTGCACTGGGTTCTGGGAGAGGGCTTGAATGTCCTTCCAGAGCTAGGAGATGCTCCAAAGGCCCGGAGTGTAAGCTGGGTCAGAATCAAACCTAAAATAAATATTGAAGACCACTGACTTCAATAGAAATCTGCTCTGCTTCACCTGGTCTAGGTACCTTATTCAAGTCTTTCAGACACACTGCTCCCATACTTGAATGTCTCTTAGTAGGGCCAAAGCATATATATCTCTTGACAGACACAGAGAATTTTTGACAAAAAAAGATGAACATGAGTGACAAGAAAAGATCCCCCTCATTTTTATGTAGTCAGATACTGCTCAACAAACAGTTAACGTCAGTGCTAAAGTGGTGAGGGATTTTATGCTTTTGTTCTCTTAAAACTAACCATCAATCAAATGCAACTACATTTTTACTGGCTTCAAAAACCACTGCAAGAGCAGTGAGAAAGCTGAGGGAATGTTACTGGTTCGCGCAAAGATGAACGGTTTCTGGTTGCTTACAGTGGTCCAGAACTACAACACAAAGGTGATATGCTACACTGCGTTATCTGTGCGGTTTCTTTACTTTACAAAGCATGGAAAATAAGTGGGAGATGAGAGAAAGATGGGACTTTTGACAGAGCAGGGAGCTGTGATTATTAACAGGTTTCCCCTTCCCCCTCTCATTTTGTCACAGTTGTCAGCTCATCTCCAATTATGCAAATGCTTTCAATATGCCTTTCTGCATTAGTCTGCCATTAGTTTTACACTTTGTTCTTTCACCAGTGGCTCTTAATTACTGTAATTTTGTTCTACAGTCTTTGATAAACTTATACAGTGTCCCCTTTTCACATTTTCATCCTATTGAATTGAAGGCGATGACTCCAGCAGTTGTAAATGGAGTTAATGCAGGACTAAAATACCCCACCACACACAAATGATTAAGTACCCACATCATGGCTCTCACTTTCATGTGGTTATTTCAGGAGATAAGGCTTTGATGTGAGTTAAAGAAAGGCCAATGTCTAGCATGTGTGGAAAGGAAGGAGAACAAAACAGATTTCATTACATTTTATCTGGACCTGGTTGTGGCTTCAGTCCAGTTTCCTGGATGGTTCTCTGCTGCCTGCTTCTGACTAGGCATCAGATGTCCCTGCCTGCTTGCCAGTGCCAGTGGCCAGCAGGAATAGGCTTTAGCTGTAGAACACTTACAGAGATGGACTAGAGGTGATACCCTTTGCTCACTCCCAGCTGACAAAAGCAAAATGCTGAACAGAGTTATAAACACAAATATTGTTCTGAGGACAACTTTCAGCTGACACCTTTAGAACAAGTATGTTTAAAGGCAGGGTGACCATATCTAAAGACAACCTTTATAAGCCAACTGGGTTATCTTTTTTTTTTTTTTTTTTTTTACTGATCCATGAAGACAAATCCCCTCTTACTGGCAGTTTCTCTCCCTTCATTTTCAGGCAAGAGACATCAAAGACAAAAGTGTGTAAAGTTTTTATATGACCAAATTAATTGCACTCTTGAGCCTGATAGAGGGGTACTTAAAGTGGAAGATCTACACAGTGGTAGAGGTAAGCCTCTGTAAGCAGACACAAAGAACAGTTTTCTGGAACATACATTTTTTGCCATTGAATGCTCTAGCTACAAACTTCTAAACCCAGAACCATTCAATTGAACTTAGAGTTGCAAGGGGACCTAGCTGCAGAACTCATTGATCTTAATGCGAATTGCATGGCTAGAAACCATATGTTTCTTTGCAAATGTATGTATAGTTCTTCAGTCATTTTTGTTATTTAGTATTTCTACCTACTGAAGCATTTATACATGCAGTAGAGCGATTGGAAGTTACTACAACAGAAATTTCTGTAACGTTCAAGTTCATATTTCTACAATTAGTGTTTCCATAACTTGCAAGAGGTTGTATACTATCATATTACAGAAAAAAGCATTATTTCTGCAAAGTTGGCCTCACAAGATCTTAAATCAGTACATAATTTTATTAAAGGGTGAAGCACAAATACAACATAAGGCAAAAATCACATAAGGCTTTTTTGTTACTGGGGTGCACTGAAGCCCACAAACAGACTTTGTACACAGTACAAACACAGGCCAAGAAGTAGAATGGACCTCAGAGGCCTACCAGCCATGTGTCAAATAAGAGAGAAAAGGAACAAAATGAAGATGTATTAGTCAGCAATGGCAAGCAGAATCCACTCCAGACATCTCTATAAGATGCTTGTTTAAAAACGTAACAACAGAGTTTGGCAGTAGTATCTTATGTTGATGATGAAAGAGAGATTGTGTGTATGGAGGTGAGCTCAGCTCTGGAAGTGCAGAAAAGCAGCACTCATTTTAGGGAATATAGAAGATGGTTGGCTGGCATGGTGCTGAGTTCCTAACTTATGTTTACTCAAAGTACATAATGAAAAAGATATTATTGCATACTCCGTTTTGGATTTGCCTGGGTTTCTAATGGTTCTCATCCTAACTCTGAGTTCTAGCATGGCTTCCACTGAATTTATTAATCTTGTCAAGGAAAAAATAAGGACATTGTCAAATTTTTCCTCACACAATAAATACAATTGCCCTTGTAAAAAATGCACACTTCATGTGAGTTACAATCTCTTTAAAAAACTTCAGGAAACTGCATTATGCAAAATGGAGCACGTGTTGTCAAACAGTCAAAGGTTACTCAAGCCAGACAGGTACCCTCCACAAACCATTACTGTTAATTGAAATTGATAATGCTGAAACTGGGAGGATTTCTAAAGGGTCAGTGGTGATGGCGATGATGATGTTTAATGGCATCCTATTTCTAGGAAAGGCATCTTGATCTCACAGGTTTTAGCAGGTTGTCAAATTGCATTGCTTTGATTAAACTTTGAGCTGCATCTGATTGTTCCCATGATCAAAAATATGCTAGTTGACAAAGTGAGTCACGTTTCATTCCTTTGGCATTTGTTCAAGAACAACTCCTGCAACTGGAGAAGTTTTCTACCGCTTTCTGCCAGCAAGATCCTCTAAGCCATTTCAGCTCTGACAGCATGGGCTTTCTCAAACAGTTCCCTAGCTTCAGTGATGTTTGTGTCCTCACCTTTTCCTGTGAATAAGGTAATAACCTATTTTCCAGGGTAAGCAGTAAATTTCTTCCGGCCTTCTCATTCTTATCTGTATAACCATGCCATGCAGGGGGTCTGGGCAGCATCTCGCTTTCTCCTTCTCAAAGCCTTTAAGGTGTGGATTGTAGTCCCAGCAATAAAGCTTACCTGAGTGGATGGTTCACAGTCCTTCTCTTCCAACAGCTGCAGGAATCCTGCTGCCTCCAAACCTGTACAGTTCAAGCAACCTGTCTCCCTCCTTACTGAAGCTGGGTGCAGCCTTTTGTAACCTCAGCAATCACCACCCCCTTACCAGGGTTGAAGCTTTATAAAGAGTGATAGAGCTCATAAGAAAATTGGCTTTAAACTTATTTCAGCTTTCAGTATAATTCTGTCAAGTAATCTCAATCCTTTGCATTTGTCATTATCTATTTTCTCCTAGATGATATTTTTTACACCACTTTTCCAAAAGCTGGTCTTACCCTTACCACAACAGCAAAGATGATGAAAAGCTTCTGAGACAATTTAGGAGTTTCAAATTATGTCTAGTGTAGCTTTAACTAGACAAATAATGTAATACAAATGACATTCATCATTCACTCTATTCCCTTTCCCTGCTGAATTCCATTTTAATAAAAAAAAACCTCCCTGAAGAAAATCTTTAAAATCCTCCATGAAAGCCTTCTGTAAAGATGGCTTTGTCTATAAATGGCCCATGAAATAATAGAAATTCCTACTGCCTTACTCTCAAAGTGAGCCCAGATTAAGAGGCGACTACGATTCACTCACATGGCTAAATTAAAGTGGTACATATTTCAAAAATTCTTTCTAAAAGTTAATTTATTAAAAAACATGGATCTATTGCATCACAAAAATATGGTTTATGTAGAATATGGCCTCCTGCAATCTGTCTTACCAGTCTGATTTATGAATCCTATCTGGCTGCGAAAAGCAGTTTCTGAATCACTTCACTTTGATACAGTCCTTCTTTGATACAGAAGCTCACTTCTGTATCAGAAGAGGATAAATATTTCCTGCTCTGAAGGACTGCTTTTCAGTTTCTCAGGAACTGAAGAAGCTTTTAGAAAAGGGAAGTAGTTCAGCTAGCTTGTGCCTCCCCACTCCCCACCAATCTCATACATTCAAGGTGGGTGAGAAAGAACAGGAAACTGGTTCACATCAAGTTTTGCTGGAGGACAAGATGGCAGAAAAATAGTAAATAATCATGAGTTAATGTTTAAAAATATTTTAAAAAATTAAAAAAGAAAAGATTTTGAAAGAATAAGGCAGGTAGAACATCTAAGCAAAGTTTTCTTTCATTAGAAGGTATTTACAGAACCAGATCCTGAGTGCTGTCCAAATGTGATCTCCGTGAGTGGCTGCCTTGACACTGTCTATAAGTGCCAAGCTATTCCCAACCCATCCATTTTGCTTATTTTCTGAGCAAACTCAAGACTACTGTGATACCACTTGAACTTCTATGTCAAGTAGCAGAACCTGTGTGCCGTACTCTCTGATGCTGCACGTTGGGCAGGAATCATATTAGCTTTATGCTCCTCTTTTATTGCTGGCGTGTTCTCAAAGACTGGAAGTTAGGTTACAGCTTTATGTGGTCTGACTCATGCCAAAATTAGATAAGTGAACTAGCCAGAAAGATGGTGTGAATATGCCACTGAGTATATTTATAGGGAAAAGCCCTCTAATTCCAGAGACATGTAAAACACACAATCTGTATCACTGGTATTACTCTGTAAATTCTGAAATTGCTACAGTAATCTGGAGTGTACAAGTTGCCATTACAAGATCAGTTGCTTTTTAGTTGTAGGAAACTTAGAGCACTTCTATATTGAGTTCTAATGGATGCTTCAGTCTTAGAGGTATTCCTTAACAGCTTCACAAAACTGTCATTTCTTCCTCCTTCTAACTGTTAAAAGCCACCAGCAATAATTTAATCGGTCACTTGCTGCTCTCCAGAGTTTTTACCTTTATTGGTTTGTGGGTTAATCTGTTTTGGCAGCCTTATGATGAGACTAATTTGGCATATATTTATTGCCACTACTAATGACCACCACATTTAGCAAGTCTAAGCAACCCAGAGTAGACAAAAAAGAAAGAGATTATATAGGGCAGTAACAGGAGAAGCCATTTGTTCCCTGTCCTAGGAGGAAATGTCACTGCCTAAAGAAACTCAGGACTGACAAAACATAGATTCTCTTATTTCTATAATCCAAGCAGATAACAATACATATAGAACATTTCCTATCAGTGTCAGTGACATTCACCTTTTAGTGCATTTTCTTTTGTAATCAGGATATTATTATTGCTCTTTGGTGCTTTACACTAGGTTTGCATCACAGTAACAGATTTTCAAATCCCAAATACGTAATGGCTTAATTTATCAATACAGTTATCATAGCACTTAACAGATATCTCTGGCCATGCTGGTAGTCTAGCTTGTCAGTTTACTGTCTCAGTTCAGTCCTCAGCAGGTAACTGCCTTCTTAAAAACAGCAGCACTGCAGTTTATCTTAGAAATATCAATAAGAAACTTCCCTGAGATGCTCCATATCTTTTCTGCCTGCTCATCCCTGGGACTTTTCCCTGTGACATCTTTGTATCATTGAGTATCCTACTTAGCACTGCATAACAAGCTGGGTCCTGGACAGAAGCTTGCACTATCTGTTTTGCACCCATGTATTCACTCCACAGGCATTTTTCAATAAACAATCCAGCAGAGTTTTTAGTAGTATGAATTACATCTGAAAACACATTCAGGCTACTAACAAAGAGAAATCAATGGTTTCTACTGGAAGGCTGCCTGAATACCCTCGTATGAAAAGCAGGCCTGCATGGATGAACAAAACTAAACATAAAGCATACAGGAGGTGAAAGCAGGGACAAGTAACACATAAGAAATAGGGAGACAGTGTCCCAGCATGCAGAGGTGGATTAGAAGCCAAAGCCACCAGGAGCTGACCCTAGCAAGTGACATAAGGTAACAAAAAGGACTGCTAAAGGTGTATCATCGGCAAATGGAAGAGAAGGGAAAATGCAGGTCCATTGCTGAATTAGGCAAGGGACATCATGACAAAAGACATGGAAAAGGTCAAGTCACTCAATGACTTCTTTGCCTACATCTCACTATTAAGATTTGCCTTCAGGAATCTTCAGGGTTCTGTTAAGATTTGCTTTCAGGAATTTGCCTTCATAGACAAGCTGTTGATGTGTGGATTGGAAAAGCAGACAGTGAGGTAGGTTGAAAACTGTCTGAATGGTCAGGCCCAGAGGGTGATTTATCAGTGGCACAAAGTCTAGTTGGAGGCCGGTAACTAGCGGTGTACCTCAGGGGTCTATACTGGGTCCAGCCCTGTTCAACATCTTAATTAAAAATCTTGATGATGGGGCAGAGTGCACCTGCAGCAAGTTTGCTGATGACACTGGGAGGAGTGGCTGATACACCAGAGGGTCATGCTGCCATCCAGAGGGACCTTGACAGGCTGGAGAAATGGGCTGACAGGACCCTCATGAAGTTCAACATGGAGAACTGCAAATTCCTGCCCCTGGAAATGAACAACTTCATGCACCAATGTATGTTGGGAGCCACTCAGATGGAAATCAGCTTTGCAGAAAGGGCCCTGGGGGTCCTGGTGGACACAAAATTGAACATAGGTCATCACTGTGCCTTTGTAGCAAAGGCGGCTAATGGTATCCTGGTCTGCATTAGGAGGAGTGTTGCCAGCAGAGCGAGGGAAGTGATCCTTCCCCTCTCCTCAGCACTGGTGAGGCCACACCTGCAGTAGTCTGTCCAATTTTGGACTCTCCAGTACAAGAGAGAGATGGAGCTACTGGAGAGAGTCCAATGAAGGGCCACACAGATGATGAAAGGAGTGGAACAATTCTCCTGTGAGGAAAAGCTGAGAGACCTGGGACTGCTTAGCCTAGAGAAGGCTTGGGGGGATCCTATTAATGTATATAAATACCTGGAGGGAGGTTGCAAAGAGGACGGAACCAGGCTCTTTCCAGTGGTGCCCAGTGACAGGACAAGATGCAATGGGCACAAAATGAAACACGGGAGTTCCCATATAAACATCAGGAATCACTTTTTACTGTGAGAGTGACTGAGCACTGGTACAGGTTGCCCAGGGACATGGTGGAGTCTCCATCCTTGGAGATACTCAAAAGCTGTCTGGACATGGTTCTGGGCAATCAACTATAGGAGTATCTGCTTGAGCTGAGCAGGGGGGGTTGGACCAGATCACGTCCAGAGGTCCCTTCCAACTGCACGCAATTCTCTGATTCTGTGAATCTCAGGCCTCTGACACCAGTGGGAAAGTCTGGAGCAACAAAAACTTACCCTAGGTGGAGGACAACCAGGTTAAGGAATATTTGAATAAACCAGATATACGTAAGTCCATGGGACCATATAGGATACACTCACAAGTGCTTGGGGAGCTGTCTGATGTCACTGCAAGGCCACTGTTCATCATCTTTGAAAGGTCATGACACTCAAGGAAGGTTCTTGAGAATTGGAAGAAAGCAAATGCCACCCCATCTAGCAAGATGGAGGATCCAGGGAACTACAGGCTGGTCAGCTTCTCCTTGATCCCAGTGGGGAGATGGAGTGAGTAAATAAAGCTGGAAACCATTTCCAAATATATGAAGGACAAACAGGTGACTGGTAGTAGCCAGCAAGGATTTTCAAAAATGAAATCATGCCTGACCAACCTGACAGCCTTCTAAAATAAAATGACTGACTTGGTGACTAAGGGGAGGACATTGGATGTTGTTTATTTGGACTTCAGCAGGGCTTTCAACTCTTCCATAATATCCCCATAGGCAAACTGAAGATCTACAGACTAGATAAATGGACACTGAGGTGGACTAAAAACTATCTGAATGGCCAGGCCCTAGCTCAGATCCAGTCCAGTCACTAGTGGTGTACCTCAGGGGTTAACAATGGGGTCAACACTGTTTAACACCTTCATTAATGACCTGCATGATGAGACTGAGTGTACCCTCAGCAAGTTTGCAGGTGATACAAAACTGGGAAATCTTAAATAATTAGTATAGCAGGTGGGTGATACCATTCAGAAGGACCTTGACAAGCTGGAGAAATACACAAACAGGAACCTTATGAAGTTCAAAAAAGGTCAGGACAAAGTTCTGCTCATGGGCAGGGATAAACCTAGGCAACAGTACATGCTAGGATCTGACCAGGACTGGAAAGCAACTTTGCAGAGGAGGACCTCAGGTCCAGGTGGACAGCATGCTGACCATGAGCCAGCAGCGTGCTCATGCAGCAAAGGCAGCCAACTGCCTTCTGCACTGCATTAGGAAGACCATTGCCAGTAGGAAGAGGGAGGTGATCCTTCCCCTCTACTCAGCACTGGTGAAACACCTCTGGGTCCCGTTCTGGGCTCCCCAGTGCAGGGACACATGGACATACTGGAGTGAGTCCAGTGAAGGGCCAAAAAGATGATTAAGGGACTGCAGCATCTGTCATACAAGGAGTGGCTGAGAGAGTTGGGAGTCTAGAGAAGACTCATGGGGATCTTATTCATAACTATAAATACCTGATGGAGGGCAATAAAGAAGACAAGAGCTAGACCTTCCGTGGTAGTGCCCAGTGGGTCTGGTTAAAGGGGCACAGGTTGCCCTTTGAGGCTGTGGACTCTCCACCTATAGAGATATTAAAACCCAACTGGACACAGTCGTGTGCAGTGTGCACTAGGTGATTCTGCTTTGAGCAGGGGTTTAAACTAGATCACCTCCAGATGTCCCTTTCCATCTCAGCCATTCTGTGATCATGTGTGCTTCTGTGAAATATGTACATAAGTACATAAGCATGAGAATTTTTAGTAAGGTGCTTACTCATCTTCAGGGAACTGCACTCCACTATGGAAGGGAGGTTGCCCTCCAGAGGCCTTGCTGACCCCACCACTCTGGGAGTGCTAACACAACTAGCCTTGCAGTAGAGAAGTATGGGTGCATTTTTCCTTCTCTTTTCTCTCCCAAACACCTTTCCTGACATTTTAATTTACTTCACAAGTACTACTGTTAGCCAACACTTAGCAGTTAATTCTGTAATAAAGCAACATAGTTGTCATGAGTGTTAGCAGGAAAAAGAGTATTATGAAAATGTGACCTCATGAAGTCTGATATATGTCTCAGGAGCTAAGCACCTCCTGCGTCTTCAACATTTTCTCTCTCCATTTTCAAGGGTTCGCTTCTTTGTGTCACTGAGCCCTTTAACATCTGCTGAATCAGCAAGTCTTCTATTCTTCAGCCCTAATTTTGGAGATGCATTTTAAAGTCTGGAAAGGTTTTGTGTTCCTGTTCCTGGCAAGAAACTCAAGATGTCAGGAGAAGAGACCTCGGGAAGTGGTAATAAAATTCAGGATAGTTTAAAGAGAAGTGACAGGCAAATGCAAATGGCTTGCAATGGAGCTCGGAACTAATTCAACAAAGTGCTGTAGCTCAGCAATTTTACACAGCAGTGACATCACTACAGAGTCTAACTTAATCATATTTGTATGAACAAATTACGAAGGTGCTGAAAAATAATTTTACCTGGAATACATAATTTTTGGTTAAATGCATAAGCTCACAACAAAATTTGTGCCCAAAATTTAATTCCTTGCAATAGTGATACTAAAAAGGAGATAGATTGCCTTTGTCCTCTAAGTTTGTCATCAGTACCTAAGTACAACAGAAGCTATAAACTGAAGGTGGAATAGGAAGGGAAAGAAGATGGGACAAGACTGCAGAAGCTTCCTCCAAGTGCCACCTTTTTGTAGAGGACATTATAATCTGCCCCCCCCCCCCCCAATTCTTTTTTTTCAAAAGATGTACCATAGTATTGGGTATTGCCATTTCTCTACCATTATGCTTCAACTGTTAGTGCTAAAGACAGCTTTCCCATTTTATTTACTCTGTTCAAAAAAAAGAAAATCCCAGTAACACAGCATTGGAATAGATATTTACCACACACCATGGGGGTAAAACAACATGAAAACAAATGTAGGTATTTTAGGCTCTTATAAAAAGCAAACAAAAGTAGAAATATTTTTATATTAGCTTGGCATTTCCTCCTTACACCACCCCCAGTTAAAGCAGTGGGTTGCAGTGCTGCAGAAATATTTTCCTGTAATGTTTCCCATGTTTCTCAAACAGCACTGCAAAGCATTCTGTACCCAGTGCTTAATGGTTACATCTACGCTAGTCCGCCAGTTGTTTTTTTATTAAACCTTTCTAAGTTCTTCTTCTTTTCTTCCTGCAGTTTCTTTCCTTCTATTTCTTGTGCTATTTTTTCCCATCTACTTTAACGTCTACCTTAAGTAAATTTTGTGTTTACACAGGTACTCTCTTTTCTGCACTGTGTCTGTATCTTCTTCCTTTCAAATTTATGGCCTCTTATTTCTCCCTATTACTGGCTTTTGCCCTCACATATCAAGGCTAGTAAAATTGCTTACCCATAGACTGAATTTCTACTTCACAAGCAAAAAAAGATCCATTTTCTTGGCTCCTTGTATGATTTCCCATGCACTTTCCTTCCCATCGCCCACCCTTATCTGCTCCTGTCACATACACAGCATTTATGCTCTCTTTCCACAAAGCTTTATGAATGGGCTTCCCCACCTGGTGCTGAGCTGAATCCAGGCAGACCTAGATTAGCTCCCTGAAGAGCACTGCAACATGTCAAGCATAAAGAAAAAGAAGAAAGGGAATCTTCTCTTTGGTTTCTTGCATGCTCCCTTCTTCGCCCAGCCCCATGTTTCTCTCAGAGCACACTCTCTTCTAGGGATGTTCTAGGCTAAGCGTTGATCTCTCTGGTCTCTTTCGTACATGAGGGCAAGACCCAGGGATCTGCCTTTGTGTCCTTCCCTTAAACACCTGTTGATCATGGCAGAAGTTATGACTGATAAAATTCTACAAGTAATACAAATCTGCTGCTACCAGCAGCTCTGGAGTGGAAAACACAGCATTTCTCATTCACTTTTACCAGCGACATCTTCCCATAACTTGTTTTCTTAAAAGGACCTATAGTCTCTGGATATCCTCCAGAATCAGCACATGCCAGGAATATGGCTTATCACTTGGCCTCAGTTATTTAAATATATTTGCTCAGCTTTGTCAATAGAAAATATTCAGTGATAACTCATATTCATTCCAGATTTCTCATCAAGCAAAACCATTGTATCAATGCAGCAAATGAAAGACCATAGGTGAACATACCTTATTTCAACCACATAGCTGTGGTTGCAAGGTTACCCCAGCTGTATATTACTGTCCAGAAGCCTTTGCTCAAAGAAACTCTTTCTCATTTAAAGCAGTAGTGTGCCACATAACAGTGCAACGTATGAAGTTAATGGAAAGACTAGAGCATCTTAGGCACAAACAGAACAAAGCTGTCAAAGATCTCACTCCCAGTTAAATAACAATAAAGAATGTCACGTCTAAAAAGAGAACAGCAAAAAGTTGTAATTGCCAGTTAAACTATCACTTCAGTCAACTTGGGCTTGCTGGTCAGAACAAACTGGGTGTGAAAGGTCTATACATTTGGTATTGCTCCAGATGGTTTCAGCATTTGTCACTGCATGTACAAGTGGAACTCAAAGCAAGGCAAAAAGCTTTCAGGAAGAAAGGAAAGCCCAGTTCTACTTTAAAAGAAGTTTTGTGTTCCACTCTTAACATAACAAAGACACACACACCTCTCTGGATTTACATCATTCCTATCCATCCTGTCACCCATGAAACATCTTTTACTGCATTCCTCACTTAACTGCATTCCTCACTTTTTTGTTCAACTGGTGGTACCACTGTGTTTGGACTTTGTGCCGGCTCCCACCAATCATACACTAGAAGCATGAAGGTAGATTCCCAGAATCCATGATGCTTTGTACAAACTCAGGCTTCTACTTCTTACCTCTGTCCAAGACAGCCAGCTAGGAGAATTGTCCTTATCTGGGAGCAGATCTGAGTTTTGGTTTTGAGGTTGAACTATGCCCAGCAGTTCTCTCTCTGGTCACTCATGGTTCAGCCACCATCTTCATAGCATTTATTCAGCTTACCTTTTCTTTAGTCAGCAGCGTATGGATGAATGTGTAAAATAAACACAGTTTATTGCTCCAGATTACCCTAAGCAAGGGTGAGAACAAGTCATGAAGGCTTCCCAAATAACCAATAATAAAAATGTTCATGAACCCAAGCACAAGCATTTTTTTTTTCATAATTCATTTTATTCCTTCTACCCCTTTTTTGATGAAATCACCTAAAGGCAATTTACCTGCTCTAAGTAAAAGTGTTTGGCACCTGCATTAGCTAGCATACATCTCCTTTAGGAATATCTTCACAGAGCCCATTGCATTGCTGGGGCCTCCTTTTTAAAGAGATGTCTTCAGTGGGCGTGCCCAGAAGCTGTGGCAGCAGATGTTTTTGACCTAAGTACCTACCATCTGATTATGCCACACCAGAGTCCTGCTGAGTCTGACAACCAGTCTCTCACATGTTTAGGTAAGTCTTGCCTGCTGTATGGAGCTGGATGCTATGCCCATAGCTTTGCAGACACTTAAAATCATTGCTAGACATGGCTGATTTGTGGAAAACACTATCACACTGCAGGCATCCTATGCAGGGCTGAGGAGATCTTCCCACCTGCACTACAAAAGAAACAAACCCAGCAGCCTACAGTATATAGAACACCTTTTGATCTCTGCCTACATGGTTAAGCTTTCCACTAATGCTAAATAAACACTAAATCAGCAAGGGTGCTTTTAATTTATCTTCAAAGTTCCTATAAATGCCAAACATCTGTTGAATAATTAGGTGCCTAGAAAATAAGGATGTAAAATTACAGTTTGTATCATATAGTCCATATATGTGCTGTCTTACATGTTAATAACCATTATTTACTTTATTAAAACTATGGAACTGATAAATATGCTTCTGGAATTCTAGATGGAAGATTTGAATGCAAAAAAACCCCAAACAAACAAACAAACAAAAAAGAGATCAAGAAAATCCCCAGATTCTGTTCATTTTCCTAGACTTAAGGACTGGAAAGTTTTTGCATTTCCTTACCTCGGTGGGATTCCAGTACAAAGGAGACCAGAGAAAAGGATGAAGTAATAATATTCAGAACACTTCTAACTTACAGTGGCAGGCAAATGGAAACAATTTGAAGCAGGACTGGAAACTCATTCAGCAAAATACTCTAGTTCAGCAGTTTTTTATGGCAGTGACATCATAAAACCATAACGGAAATATCACGCTAGCTCAAAAAGTTTCAAATACTGTAGTAATAAATACTGCAAATGGGAAGACCCAAGGAAAAGAAAAATAGGAAGAAGAGAGTGAGTCATGAAAAGCCAGCTCATTAATCAAGTGAACAAATGCTGAGAGAAGAAAATTTGAAGAAAATTATTCTAAGAAATGAAAGACTTTAAAATGGACCAATTTAACTTTATATGTTACTTATGGACTCATGACAGAGTATAACCTTCAGTGATACTCAGTTATTGTAAATAGTTAAGACTTTTGTGGGACATCTCATTGTGCTGCAGTATAGGACCACAATCATCACTGCTACCCTCACATCATGGCTGATTTTTGTGTGTATCTACTATAGGCATTTTTTGTTTTCTTCTCATCTGGTTTTCTTTTAAAAATAGAGCAGAAACACAAAACCTTCCTCCAGTCAATGGCTCACCAATTCTTAGTACATATTTTTTTCCAAAAATTTTAACCAGTTTCAAGTTGCAGGAAAAGCAGATGTAGACTGCACATGTGTTTTGTTTATATCTCAAAACTAGCACTGCTCTTTGGAGCAAAATCTTCTGTGTGGCAAACTACGTCTTAACTAATCACTAGAATTACTTCTTAAGAAACCAAAAGAAGTTCAAATTGCTTATTTGCTCTATTTAAAGAAAGTGGTTGTTAACTCATTCTTCTTGGATGTCTCCACATTTCCTCAGGATCCACAGTACACTCCTGTGAGCCATTTTATCAGCATTATAATTTTTCTAAGAGTGTTGAGGCATTGTTAAGCACTGGTACAAAGGCTCCAAAAGGCACTTCTGTGCACATCCTTCTGGTGTTTGGTGAGTGCAGAAGGTGCTTCTCTCTGTACTGCTTTTTGGGAAGACTGTTTGGCACCCTTTCCCCCACATGTCTCACGCTATGGTAGGACTCCAAGTGCATGGTCCAGGCCCACTAGCCCCACTGAGTGGAAGGACTGCTGGTTTTGCCCCTTCCTTCACAATGCCCCTTGAAAGGAAACAGGGAAGAGGTGTGGGACCTCCTTTTCCACCTGGGACAGGGAGACACAGGATCTGCACAAGATACTCTGCTGCTCCAACCCAATGAAACCTCAGTTCGGCGTCCTCCTTTCACTCCTCCCAAACCCTGATTAAATTGGCCCTTCCACTTCCCAAAAGCAGCTGGTGGCAGCAAGCACAGCTCTTCTGTGCTGGCTTGAACTGCCTGTTGACAGGTCCAGGGAGAGGCACCTGGCAGTGCTGGTGGCAAGGAGATGACACAGGCAGAAGGTGCTGACTCCCACGGCTAAGCCTCATGCCTCCCCCTGGCTCTCTGCCTTTCTCCAGCTTGAGAACCAGTACCCTGATGCAGAGTATACTCAGCAAGTCTTAGGAAGCCCAACCTGATGTGTTTCCTTCACCCAGAAGATACAAATGCTCTGTTAAATTGAGTACTGTGAATGGGAAAATGCCAGGATGGGGGTGGTGTGGGGATTTCTGAGTTTTCTGTGTGGTGATTGCTGAGATTTAACAAAGGCAGTGTCTGAAAAGCCGAAGTGCAAGCAGTTCGCAACCTACTTCCCAGCAATGGAACCAGGGAACCTCTTCCCAGGGTAAGGAGGTTTTGGGACAAATTGGTCATTATGTTCTAGTATGAATTAATTAGTTATGCATTTACAAAGGGACATCATACACATAGAAATTTCATTTTACAATCAGGATTATGATTCAGACTAGACAAAAGCAAACAGTTGATTAGCACAGACATTCCCATCTTAATCTATACATACATAACATTACTCTAACACTTTTGTGCTTTTTTTTCTTTTAATATGATCTCCTTAGAAGGCATATTATTCCTTAAACAAACTAACACAAGTTCTCAAGTTATCTCAGGATAGTTATTTCAAAAGACAATGCAATATTTTATAATAAACATTTATAATCAGGTTTTTAACAAAGTAATTCATCATATAAACAAATGAATCAGTCAGACACTAAATAAATATTTGTACTGGTAAATACTAGCATTTTGCTTATATCATGTAGGACCTGATCCTGCAAGCCCTCTGTATACATTTTTATCCCCACTGAATGATTGGTTTCATTTCTTGTTCTAATCTACTATTTTACTTTGAGCTGAGCAAATACTTTCTGGCCACTAAGTAAAGTAATTGAAACAAGCACTGGAATACATCCCAGCAGACAATTATTTCCTTAGATGTCTTTGTAAATAATTATTTTTTTTCCTTTTTATGAAATCATCACAAACATTTATCAACAGGCATTCAGTTTTTTATATTTACAATCTGAGTTGCATCAGTTAGACAAGATTGATCAAGTAAATTGTATGTTCCTTGTTCTTGGCTCTCTTATTGAACAAAGTGTGATCTTTGCACTCAATTTAAAGAGCAGTTTCCAAGAACTATTTCATAAGTAGTACTGAATTTTACTCTCTCCAGACATTTGAGCTAACAATACTGGGCTAGGAAGGCAAGTGCCTCGAGAAGAATAACAAGCTCTCCTTGGGGAGGGCAGACAAGCATGAATTACCTTCTATCTATTCTCATCTACCACAATTAATACCTCCTCCAAGGCAATGGGGATGGCCTTTTTTAAAGCATACAAAAAGCTATGACCAGCCCTTCAATTCTGAGTTTATTCGCTCCTTTTCAGGGATGCCTTTTTCCTTGCACAGTAAATCCCGAACAGAGATGTACCTCTGAATTCCAATCTCTTAGTTGTTTTTTGAAAGGAAACACAGAAGGAGTCAGTTACACCTGAAAACCTTACAAACTTAAATTCAATAATTGCTTACTTTTTCCTGCCGAGGTCTATTTCAGATATAGTTTGAAATCAAGGGTACTGAGGTTATTAGATGTACCCGCTGCATTCATTTAAGTTTGGTTGAATTCTGATGGTTTCTTGGATGCCTTTGAGTGCTTAGCACAGCATAACATGAAATGTTCCAAGCGTGTGGCAAAAATAACAATGATCGTAACAAATGGCTGCCTGAACTGAAAAGAGGAACATATTTTGAAATTACTCTGTCTCTATATCTATCTATATATAGGGATACACACACACACACACCCCCCCCCCATATAAACATTTCTCTAAAATACAGAAATTGATTTTATTATTTCTTACGTTGGTATCATTTTAAATACTTTACTCCATAAATCCACAATATGACAACTTCAGGCTGTCCAGAGAGATAAATCTTAACACAGTCTTATAACCTCCACTAATATAAATATATTGGCAAAGAACTTTGACCAGCAATAGTAAATTTTGTAACTTAAATAATTATGCTACAATTATTTTAATTTTAATAACAAATTGCTACTGAGTACCAATATTCATGGAAAATGTAAAAAAAAGAAAAGATATAGCTTTAAGTTCTAATGCTGTATCAAGTGTGGCTTTATGAAAGGAATGTAAAAGAAAATTATGTATTAGAGGCTCATTCTAAAAAGAGAAACAGCAACTTACACTATGTGTTTCAAAAAAAGAATATTGTATGCCTGCACTTTATCGTAAATGACCATGTTAAGTCATAGTTTCTTCTTGCCTGTAAATGAAGGATGTTGGTTCACAAATCTTCTAAAGTGTACACGAGCATTTGATTAAATCCTGTTCCTTTTGAAATTAAAGTTCATTTACACTTAGAGTGAACAACAATGAGAAGTTTGTTATTATAATAAGACATTTAAGGACCTTGGTAGCCAGTACCAGTTGTATTTGCAAGTAGCTCCTCAGGTTTTCTTTTTTTTTTTTTTTTTAAAAATAAAGGTACAATCATAGTTATTCATTTACTTTAAAAATTCTAAAGATGACGAAAAGTAGCGTTTATACATATAAGTCCTCATATAAATTATAAAACTCAAGTTTATCTTATAGAGTTCCATCCCCAGAAGAAGCATAAAGCACTTTTGTGGTACCTTCACCAGTAAATATTTGTATCACACCAAATCTGAGAAATGCAACAAAGATGATACTGCATCCCAAAGTCAAAAGAGAACATTCTTCTGATGCAGTCTATTGTGATGGATGTGCTCCATGGGATCATATGATTGCCGTGACTTGACTGAATTTTAAATAAAAGAAATATGAAGGAATTCACCTCACCAGTTCAGTAGGTATAAGAAACATCAGTGAACAGCAGACTCATCCCGTTTGAGGTCAAAGGTCTTTGGAAGACAACGAGGAGGGAGTTTAAAACTACGACAGCAAAATCAAATAATAACAACAAGAATGAGGTAAACTCCCCTAAAAAGGCCAAATAGGCTGAGATGTCAGGAGAGAGTTATATTGTACCTGATCCCCAAATGTTTCTGTAGCCAGAGTTCAGCGAGCTGCATGGTGGAGGCAAACGTACTTGCTTTGGACCCTAAGCACATTTTATATTGTTTTGGATCTAAATTAGGGTCACACTGAACTGGATGAAAAATATGGACGACTCCTACTTCTTGACTTCTGAAAGCCTTCAAGCCAGATGTTATCACTTTAGTAAAGAGGTCTACGTCCTCAAGTCCCCAGCCTTGAATTGAGGTATCAAATCCACCAGCAGTAAGTAGATCACTTTTGTAAATACAGGTAATTCCAAATCCATACTCCCTCCAAAATCCAGTTCTTTTTGTGAAAACAAAACTATTGTCAGCTGGAGGGTTGCCTCCATATATTACTTTTGGATCATATTGGCTAAAGATGATAGGGTAGTAAACCTGTTCTCCCTGAATAGTGTTCTCTCTGCATCGCTGGAGGAAGTCCGGTGTGAATACCAGATCAACATCACAGAACAGCAGCAAAGTGCCATTGTCAAATCGAGATGAGGCCATTTCAAGACCTAAACCTCTAGAAAACTTTCCTGCCATTGGAATCAGGGTCATATCTGCCTTAGGATACTTAATGCTGTATTCTTTCATTAGCTCTATGTGTTTACTGGAGTCTTGGCCTGACTCAGAACTGAAGAGAATTATTGCCAACTTTACATTCTGCTTGGGAATCAGACAAGTCTTCTCAAAGTTACCCATAAATCTTGAGAAAATGTCAAATCTTCCTGTGAGAGGGACAAGAATATGTATTTTCTTGTCACTGCGTCCCACAATGTCTTTGGTGCCTTGGAACGATGAGGAAAAAATCTTCAAAGAATTTGAAAGAAAAGAGAAAGATTGAGTGTCAGTGTTGGTATCCTCCAGCAAGCTTCTTACATCCAGCTCCTCTGCTTCTTTGAAGAAAGGTTTGCTAAACAATTGCTGAAGGTAAGCGTGGCGTCTCACCGGAACCGTAACTTTCCTTCCTTTGTGCCTTTTGTACAACAGCAGTAAATCCAGGATGTACTCCACTCCATGCAGAGGGTCTACCCTGCGGTAGCCATACTGTATTTCCTTGAAGTCAATAAGCCTTCCTCTAGACCTAGAGTTCTCATTTATCATTTCCATGACTTGCATCACGGTGTCATCCAGTGCAGCCCGCAGGATGCTGCTCAGGCTCTGCCGGGGTGGCTGGTTCTCCACCATTGAGTAAAGAAATTTTCCTGTCAGGAACTCCCACTCAATGACTTCATCCCTTTCACGTGGCTGGAAATGATTGAAAGATGGCATCACTCCCAGTTGCTGATCTTCCTTATTTACTTCACTGTTACTGAGCTTGCTCATCAGGGCACTTTCTCTATGGAGCTGGATGGTCCGATAGCGCAGTTCGGAAATTTTGCGACTCAGTATGTAATTGTGCAGCCTGTATTGGTAGGCTGGTCTTTTGTTTGGATGAAGTGTTATGGCTGTGTGAATCTTGCTATTGTGAAGATCTTGAATGTAACCCTTGCGGTTGTGTTCATAGTTTTCATGGAACAATTGCTGCATCTAGAAAGAAAGAGAGAGAAAAAAGGAAAGACTAAGTGGAAGTGCTTCTACCCACAAAAGGACCCACATTGGTACTGTGGATCATTACCAATTCTTACAGATCATGGCTATTTTTAGGCACAGAACTTTAAAGTATTCAGTATGAATTATTTACACTGTTTTGGTCTCAGACTCAGTACTGTCCCCAGTAAGCAAATATTGTCCTCTAACTAAACAGAAAGGCAGATATCTTGGGTTTATCTTTACTTCATCTAACTGAAAAACTAAATGAAACACTTAACCGAAGGTCTGTAGGTAATATTTCTGAGTTCCCAGGTGCAGGCTGAATGCTGCTATGCATGAAACACTAAGTCTTCACCTACATCTAAACCCTTATTAGCACAGATCCTTACTGAAAGGTTACCAACACTGGTGACGTTTTTCAAGAGGACCCTGGATTTATGTCTATGGAGCACAAAGCTGCTTGTATTTTCTGTGGACATATGCAAATAGATTGTGCTACTTAACATTCAAAAACCGAATGGACATCATTTCAACAAAACTATTTTTTTTTCTCACGTGGACAAAGAATTCAATGATTTAAATACAGCCATGGGAATATGTGTGTAGGCAGGGATACATGTAATAGAATACATCAATTAAGCTACAGATCATGCTAGTATAACTCACCCTGAGTAATTTCCAATGTATTTCTGTGGCAAGAAAAGATATTCTACTTCTGTCAAATCAGTAATTGTAATATCTTCTAAATAGTGAAGAGATACATTTTATGGCTGAAGCCCAGGTCTAGGATTTAAAGTATCTGGCCTTGATACCTTTCTGTGCTAACAGCTAAACTATGAGCAAATCATAAAACTTTCTCTGACTCAGTTTTCTCCCTAAAAGAAAACTTAGCTCATTATTAATTTAATGTGATGAGTATTTATTCTTAAATGGGAAGGAATATGGAGGAGTAAAATATTAACATCATAAATACATTTAAGACCCACTGCTCTTTGCTAAGCTAACACCTACTAACTCCAGAGAAACAGAATTATTTCCCATGAGTAGCAGATAAAGAAAAGGCTGCTCTTTTTCATCTGCAGACTGGTCTGTAATTAATACATAAGGAAAATATGCTGATTAGAAAACGTTCAAGGACGTGTTGTAAGCTTGAGCTATAATCGGATTTTGAGATGAGTATTGAAGTTTATCTTTTATACAATGAGGAAATCAAGAGAGGTGAGGTCTGATGACACAACATCTCAAACTCAAACATTTAGCTCATTTTACTGCAATTCTTTCCACAACAGAGGTTTTGCTACCAGAAGTAATATTAAGCATAGGGCAATAAATGTAAAACAACTCCTAACAGAGCTAAGAACCACAACAACTGTTGAAATTCCATTAGCATGTACAAGAAATACACATTGCCATATTTAGAAAAACAGAATTTTAATACAAAATTTCAAGAATGTCCCTCCCACTCCATTCAGACCCCAAATGACTCTGCTTGAGCAAGCATAGCTACTACCATTAGTCAGGTCAGCGTTTTTGAGGCTACAGTCATATAACATGGAGAAAAGCAACAGCCTAATTCTGAGAATACCTTAAGCTATCTTAAATTGGCCTTTAGTAAAACAGATATGTCTGTTATATTAAAGCGAGAGTGAGCGTGAAAAACCATACATAGTTACAAAATGACTCAAATACTCCTTATTCACAGAACTCCCACCTAAAGCTGTCAGAGCACATTTGTTCTGTCTTGGGAGGTGGGTATTTTGCTTGTCTTATGGTACCTGAATTTTCACAGTAAGTTTTATTTAAGGTAGCATAATGTATTTTAACCAAAAGATTCTTAACAGATGACAAACTATTGCTGTAAAACTAAATGGTGTCCTCTTATTCTGCAAATTCTTCTCTAACCCTTGACTTATTACAAGCTCAGCTTCACAGCAGATTCGTTAGCAGCACTCATTTAACAGGAATATTCTATTAACATAAATACTGCATTTTTATTACATTCCAATTTCAGATGCCTTAGTTTATTAGATATGCTCCACTGAAATCATAGCAAGAGGATGTACTCCATTATACTAATGATTTTGCTTTTGATAATCAACAACAGGTTAACAGCAGCAATGAAAAAAAATTTGAATCAACTCAGTAATACAATATTATCACACATATACAGAACTGTACTAACCCATTTTAAATGATGTCACTGAACACTTTTAATAGATCTCAATACAGAGAAAACAGTTCAGAACAAATACAACACTGAAATCATAAAATTTTCCTGAAGATAGCAGGTTTTAATCTTGGTGCCACACTGAAATTTATTTTTGATACTGCAGGACAAAAATGTCTTTTTACAACTCAAATTATTAACATCTGGATGAAAGCAATTCAATGTGTTCCTAACTTTGCTTTGAAATTTCTAAGCAAGGTAGTCAAGCTTAGGAGGCAAAGGGAAAGATGATTAAGTTTCCTGGAGAATGGATCTGTTCAAGGGCCTGAATTGGTCAATACAGTCATAAGTGATCTGGAAAAGGATATAAATTGAATATAAATTAAAATTATTCAGCATGGCAAAAGTTAACCTGCTTGCAAAAGTTCTTGTTATTTTGAATGGCTAGGTAATAAAACGGCAGATTAAATTCTGTGTAGATAGATGCAAAGCACATGTGAAGAAGGCAATCCTAATTATACCTGAAGAATGTCAGACTGTGCAAGCTGTTAGCACTCTGGAAAGAGAACCTAGTTACACAGTAGGCAATTCTGTGCAAATGTCACGTTGATGTTCAGTAGTGATGAAAGGAAAAGCAAACAGCATGAGGACAAGTCTAGAGTGAGTCAGAAACATCATTATATGGTTGTGGCCATAGTGCACCTGAATCTTGAAGGCTGTGGGCAGGTACCTTGTCAATATCATGATGTCCTATCTGAAAACAATAACATAAGAGTAGAAAGGTACTAACCAAGGCCACCAGACGATCACACATGTGGATCATTAGATGAATAGATGACTAAGGCAAAAGGGAGTAATCCAAAGAGGGCCAACCCCGAGATCTATAAAGTCAGTAGCACCATAAGGGAAATGGATAGGAATATTCACTGTCTCTTCTCACATAAAGAACTATGACACATACAATGATGCTCCCAAGATTCCAAAACAAAAAAGGAAATACATAGCTCAATCACAGAATTTACTGGCACAGCAAGCTGCTGATGGTAAAATTTTGCATGGCTTCAAAGAGTGAGCCAACAGCTTAGTGGGAAGCTTCAGTCCTTGTTATGTTAAACACAAAGGTACACCTTCTCCACAACATTGCTGTACTGCAGGCTCCTGGAGCCACAGCTGAGGCTGTATCACAATATGTCTTTATTGCCTTACACCCCTGCCTAGGTTTCTTCTACTGGCTACTTCAGAGAGAGGATATTTTGTCAAATGAAAATTTAGTCTGACATAACACTTTATGTTCACTAAAAGCAGTGAATGAGAGAAGTTGTCTTCAATTTAATATAATACATGGAGGCACAACATTTTATTTTTTCATACTGCATGACTCTGTTACTTTCCTGAAGAGTTTGCTGTCTTCTGAACAATTCTTACAGCACAACTAACACAAGAGTTGGCAAGGACTTCTGCTTGTCTCTTTTCATGCCAGCTGAAACTAGAAGTTGGCAAGAAATGTGAATAATCTAATTGTGCTCTGAGGAACTCTGAACTGCAAGCAGGAATAAAAAAAAATGAGAAGAAACAAATTAGAATAAAGGCAATGCTTTATTATCGTGGCAGAGAAATACAATAGCTAATATGTAAGTACAATGTAATTTGCATTGCAAGCTCTGAAATCATTGTAATCTCTGTGATTTACTGATGTAATAAAAGAGGAAAGTTCTTATTACATATACACAAAAGCCCAAACCAACCTACTTTATTATTGCAAGACTATCACATATGAAAAGATTAAATGCAAATGGTCCTTTTTAAATTAACACGATTTTTCTATGAGCATTGTTTAAGAACAATTTCTCTCATTTAACAGAGAAGACATGGAACTTAATCCTCCATCCAGTCTAGCTCTTCCTAAATCTACAGTAGTACTAAACTGTTGACCATTTTATCTAAACTGGACTTTTAATAAATTTAGAAATAAGATGAACAGGAACTATTCCTGGTCTTTCTTCACCCTGTTCTTTAGTGTTTAGCTCTCCTAAAGATGAAGATTTATTCATATTCATTTCCAGTGACTTCAAGGGGCATTTCACATAAAATCTGCTGTGTTTGAGATGATGCTGTTTGGCTGAACAGCGATGAGCTGAGTACCTTAATTGAAGGATGAATTAAAAAAAAATAAAAATTGCACGTAACTACAGGCACATTAGGATATTCTCAATAATGTATACTATAATAAAATGCAACACTAACCTATGGGTGATCATAAGTTTCTGGACAAGAAAACAGATTTCAGCAAGTCATTTTATATGGTGCTATGAGAAAAACTGTCAGCCTGGAGAAGATAAAATTTAAGACTGGAATTATGAAATGCATGTGAACTGGATAACAGAGAAGCAATAGCCAGCTATGTTTAAATGGGGAACTCTCAGTTTGGAGGGAAGTCATCACAGAAGTTTCTGAGTAAAAATATCATACCTAGTGACACTGGCACAAAATCTGGGACACTGCTCATGACACAAAGTCAAGGACATCATGAATAGACAAGAGGAGAAGACACCCCACAAGAAGAGCCAGGGAACTTGGAGAAGCAACAATGCAGAAATTCAGTTGTTATAATAATACAAAACACATAATCCTACACCCATGGATTTAAGAGGTAGGTGACTAAACATCTTAGGACAAAATGACTTTTTAAACTGGAGATAACTGACAAATAAGGGGAACATGAGAATATTAGCAGACAGTAAGGTGACATGGAGAGATTATGAAACATCAGTGTGTATCCTCCACAGAAAAGGAAAACAAGATTTTATGTTCATCAGTCAGAATATTTCTGCAAGACACAGCAGACAATTTCACACAATTCTGAACCTCCATCTTTATCAAATGCGTGAGACCAATCAATGCAAATGAGATTTGCCAGGACCAGAAACTAACCTATGAGAAGAGGTTAATGTTATTTGGCTTGTTTAACCTTGCAAAATGAAGGATAAGAATAATATTGTCTCTAAACACATTAAGTAAATAAGAGAGAGATAATGAAAGCAAAGTAGCCTTAGGTTTACCTGGGCAGGAAGTTGAAGGAAAATTTCTAGCTGTCAGAAGAAGAGTTTAGATCAGATTTTCAATACAAGTAATGCATGCAATTTAACCAGGTTTAAAAAAACTAGATTACTTGTGACTAAGGGAATCAATGACTTGAGAAATCCAAGTCTTCCTGCTGACATCATCCCCAGGATGAACAAAACTTGATGTATTGATGCCAGCTCTTGTATGTAGGTGTTAGTAAGCAGAAAAATTACAAGCGCACACCACAAGTTCAATTAATAATTTCTTCAGCATTAGGACTATTCACTCAATAGAAAGGGATCTAACTTCTTATTTGCAGATTAGCTAGGTATGATATGTAGTGATCAAAATAAAAAAGAGCTAATTTTTTTAGACTTTTTAAAAGTAGAGCTGTGCATTGATTATTTATAACTCTTCTGCTGGCCCTCACCTTAATGAGATTAATAAATAAAGGTTCAGAGCGAACCCTTTTGGACCATTTTCCCCCCACCTCCTTTCTCATGTTAGTCAAGCTGTTAGACTGAAATCAGCTCAGAACGCTGTAAGCCAAGTGATATCAAGAAAAACTAAAATAAATCACTCATGAAACGGTGCTGCTCTGTTAATATTAGTACACTTATTTTGACACCTCATCTCTTTATAGCTTTCAACTAAAAAACCCCACTCCAAACCCCTAAGTTTTCCTGCAATATAGGACAGACAATACAAGAAGGATGTATAAAGTCATGCTCTTCTGTGTGTGATTCTAGCTACCCTCCTGCTATAGGGATACTTCACCAAGCACACAATGTAATAAAATCCAACAAATCTGTACAGGCAAAATAAGCATATGTTAGAAAAAGAATGGTAAATACTTTAACTTTTGTAATTTAGCTTGTAAATAGACAAATTAAACAGCACTGACATGCAAGTATAGCAGCATACATGCAAGAAAACAGCAAAATGTTTTAAATTACCCTCAGCATTATCTAAATGGAACAATTGTGGAAAAAGCTGCATTTCAGAAGTCAACAGGTTTAAGGAAACAAGGCTATCACCCTTTCAACTTGCTCAGGTTTGGTCTGCCTGGTGTCATTAACCCCCTTCTTTGGCACAAACCAGCCTTCAGAGTAGGAGCATCATGGGTAATGGGGAAGGGGTGAGGGATTAATAAATTGGTAACAGTGCAACACTGACAGTGAACAACAGCCCTTTGCTCACTGTCAATGTTCCTTCCATTGGCATGTGAAAGGGAGAAGGCTGCCCCAGGGGTTTTGATGATGCTGAAGATCTGACTTATTCCCTATTCAGGATGAAAAAGGAGAAGTGATCATGGAGAAGGTATAACCAATTTTGCTATCACAGCTTAAGCTTTGTGTAATTCAGTGATCTTCAGACTTGTGGTTGCTCCTACATCCTCTCGTCATTGAGAGAGCTCAGGAGAGGAAAGCACATCCATATTCTCATGGAGTTACACATTGAGACACTGGCAAATGCACTGAGAACAGCTGCATGTTTACAACATGAGTCTTGGGAGCTGAACGTGCCCTCCTCAGCACTAACTGAATATACTTGCAGTCCAGCAGGTAAATCCATCCGCAGTTTTGCCATTCATTCGTCTCATTACTGAAGGTGATTTATCACAGCCACATTGCCTGCTATTGCATTCAGGCACCAGTCTGAAGCATGCACGTACTTTATACCCTTTTGAAGATCTTGGCAGGACACGTGCACTTCCTTAGGCAACAGGTCCATGCTTAAGACTTTTCCAAATGATAAAACTGTTCTTGGGTTCCCTCCAGTCAGGTGAAGGGGTAATCCACCCTCATGCAAATGAAACCCTCCCAAAGCTCTCAGGGCTGTACTGCCAAACTGGATCTTGCCCAGGTTCCTGCCATGCGGCAAAGGCTGCTGCAGCTCCCCATAGAACCACCCTTCCCCTGGGCTCTGCCCCTCGCTCACTGGTGGTGGCTGTGCCTCAGGTACTTTGTCTGGAAGCTCTGCCAGAAATAGGGATTCTGACTTTATTTCTGCAGTAAAGAAAGATGTCCAGCATTTGATAGCCAGTACCCAGCTGGGAGATTTAACAGATTGCTGCCTTGGTTTTTGAGTAAACGGTTCCACCTCTGGGAAAAAGGAATGCTGACAGCTGTTCGCTACTTGTCAGTGAGCCCTAAAAAAAATTCAGATCTGGAAGAACTGTGCCAAAGGTGTTGACTTTGACTAACTGTTTTTTTCTTGTCTGAGCTTGCTGACAGTTAATGTTTATTCCCAATCAATTCTTTTTGGTTGGAGTTTTCCTAAAAACAAGATGTCCTTTTAATAGCTTTCTATACAGCTCAGAGAACTTGAAGCTGTGTAACATCCTACAGTAGTATCTATATAAATAATTCAGAAAATACAATTCTTTACATACTGAAATTCTATTTTCAGACTGTAAATGCTATGACAATTGTTCTAGGATCAACAAGTAGTACAGTAAAATGCTCTCATGTTGAACCCTTAAATGATTTGCTGTGATCAAAGTGAAGAAAAGAAATTTTTACTCCAAATATTAAGACCTAGATTTCAGTGATTTGTCTTTTAGATATACAGTAGGAGACAGGTGCAGAGTTGTTTAGTAAGCAGTATTTCACAAATTTTAAGATATATTTCATAACTTTCATTCAGCATTTTAGAAACAATACTCTTTCAGCATTTGTATCAAGTCCTTAAAATATTTCATCATTAAAATAGCATGCTTAATTTCATTCTGATGGTCCACTAGTGACCTGTAATCTGTATCAACTACGCTCTACAAGAAACACTTGCTTTTTTATGTACTTGCATTATTATTTACAGAATTCATATTATATTAAAAAAATAATTGCAAAATTTGATCACAAAAGTGATCCATAATCACTTACAGGAAAAGAAAAATTAATCTTCAGTGTAAGTCACTAAAAATTCCCAGAGGTTCACACACAACACTTCATTAGAGCAATTAAAAATATTTCTACCTACAAAACGTACACTTTTTTAATATGCATCTGAGAAAATGCTTAGTTGCTAACTTCAAGGAGCAAAAAAAGAGTGAAGTTACTTTGCCAACATCTTACCCTTAAGCATAGACTGTTTCTGAAGGTATTTTACAACCACCACTGAGTCACAAAATTAAAACCCAAGTTTTTCTGTTAGCAAAAAAAATAATAATTAAAGTTTTATTGTGAATATGGAATTATTTATTAAAATAAGTCAAAGTTACAATTAACTCTATTTCATAATACATGTATTTTGAAATGTGCAAGTATTTTTACTTCTTAAACTGCCCTTTCTCACCATGTGACAGATTTGGCCATACACAGGCAAAAACATTAAAATCTGTTAAATTATTAGCCTCCAACACTTGCATCAGAAAAAAAATGGAGAAAGTCTTTAAAGGTCATGTATTTAGTCAGAAATATTGAATTCTATCCCTTGGATTACGGAAAAAAGATGAAATGGTGATTCAATAACTGATTATCTTTTCTGAATTGTTTCAGTGTCTCTTGTGAAATGAGCTAGTATATTTGTTTAATGATAAACTTTATTAAAACATGGAGTTGTGCATCTGTGTATCTGATCAAAGATCTGAACACTGTAATTATTCTTCTAAGTGTATTAATAGCACAAAAGCTGATTCCACATATAAAAATTATATAGAAACTAGAAACTTGAAACTTGATTTTTTTTTTTTTTTTTTTTCTGTGCTATATGGGTAGTATCATGCTTGGAGTAGCAACACATCCCACTTTACAGGATTAATCCAGAAGGAATTTTTACTGAACAACTTCCCTTTTGTTACATAGACAAAGATCATGGGCAAGTCCATTATTTTCATGACAAATTGGGTTTTTCAAGCTTCTGATTTTCTGATCCTGTGTTTTATTACAGAGAATTAGAGAACATTTTGTGGCTTGTGACATACGGTGTGGATGTCCTCTGGACCCTCGTGCATCAAGCAACTAATACGTGTTTGCCTATAATCATTGCTAATATTCTACAATGAATGCATATTGTCTTTCCATTCTCATGTTCCCAGCAGTGCTCATATATTTATATTCAGCTCATCCCAACAGACCTCCCTCCCACAAAAAAACCTTCCAAAGAAACCATCTAAATCTTGACAGTTAGCACACTCAGCATTTTTTAGCATGTATGTACTCAGCACAGTAAGAAGGCTGAAGCTCTCCACAGTGTTACACCAGGGAGTAGTTTGTTCTATGATTGTACAAGGGTGCACAGGCTGTATTTCAGATACTTGGCTACAGCTATTCCTAATAAAATAGCTGTAATGCATCCTTTCTGTTCTTCCCTTGTAGAGACCAATCTTCTCATACTATGTGTTTGAGAACACATAGTCCATCCAGCCCTGTTTCATGGTAACGAACCACGTTTGGGGCCAGGGAATTAACATCCTGTAATGGGCCCGCGGCTGTGCTGCCTGGCTGTGCTTCACGTCATGACTTCACTTCTATCATACAAGCTGATACAAGGACAGGGGCTCAGCACATGTTCTACACTCCTGTCACATCACCTGACGTGGGGAAGTACCTCCCTCTGCTCAAAGCCCTGCCACGTGCAGTGCATGAAATCTCTACTGCTCAATGAAGAATGGGGAGATTTTCTTCTGTGCCTCAATTTTACAGTGCAATATAAAAATTTAGTGTTTCTATAGCCTTATGCTTCAATTACTCTGAGTGGGTAATCTTAGTACAGTGAGAGAGAAAATTTTATATAGCAAGAGAAAGCAGCCCCCCACTTGCCACCACCCCAGTAACAACACTAGCTATAAACAGTATGAGGCTCCTTTCCCATGAAAAATCCTTATACAGTAGTGATATTTTACATGGCACAATCCTCCTTACTGGGAGATGAGCATCTCTGCAAACTACAATGGTCTGACACAAAGGGTTCTCTGGTATTTATGACTTCCCTTGGAAAATAAATCTAACTGAAGAATCTGCATGCCTGGACCTTACCTAACCTGTTACCCCTACAGAAAATGTACATCTTACGTTGCTCTACAGGAGCTCAAAAGCTCTTCCTTAACTGATCCTGTCATAAGTATCCTTACTTTTGAAGTAATTCAGCAATTCAAATGTTGAAGAAAACATTGTGAAAAAGCCATTACCATTTCTGATTCATCTGAAAAAAAATATTAAAAAATCAAGCTTCAGGGCTACAAACTCTGAGATCTAAGTGCTGAGGTAAATTGCTTCAAAGTAGAAATGCTTCTCTGCCTCACTAGTTGGTCACATTTCTGGCTAAATGAAAAGTTCTAAGTGAAAGCAATTATTTGCATTTAATATTCACAGTATATTTATCATTATAGCCTATAAAAGGGAAACTCTCTGAGGTATTATGCATCAGTGCAGTCAATTATTGGGACACAAAACGTTTTTCCTCATCTAGTTTGATTGGGTTTTAGGAGTCTTTAATAAGTATTACTGTTTGAGGCTAAAATTTGAGGCTAAAATGAAAGCAAAAAATATTTTTTTCAACTGTTTTTATTGCTTTTTACCCTCAGTTTTACCTAATGTTCTGCAGAATCTGTTTTGATACAAAAGACAGCAAAAATTATCAGCCCTATGCTCCCCGAAGTCCACAGTTATTTGGAAACAGCACTTCGCTTTGCATAAATGTTAGAAGAAATAATAGGAACACCTTTACTGTAACTAGAGGATTTATCTATACAAGTCATGTACCAAAAAAGTTCTCCTTTTAGGCTTAGCATCACAATTATTTGTTTTGCACAGCGATAGGCATTCTACCACATCATTCTGTCACCCCCAAACACTTCTATTCTGCAAAAACATGAGTTTTGAGAACTTGTGAAGTAATGTTAATCCAGTGCAACTTCGATCGTCAACCTTGAAGCTGATCTTGCTTGAAGAGCAAGGGACTGGACCAGATGATCGCCAAGGTCTCTAACTTAAATTATTCTATGACCCTACAATTCTGTATTAATAAGTATTCTGATACTATGAAACATAATTTGAAGACAAACATGTGGCAGAAATTTCTACTGTACTATCAGTATTAGGGAATCTGTACCTGGCATCCTCCAAAAGTCCTTCCCAAAAATATAAACTGACACCGACAATTCAGAGTATTTTTAACTTATTAATACGTGACCTGTGTTATATAGCATATATGCAGAGGCGAACATATAGCATGATTCAAAATTGTTTGGAGTTACTCAGTCTTAAAGAGGTGCTACTTCCTCTGTTCGTTTATCCTTTTTTCCCTTTATCCTACAGTTAATTTTTTCACCTACCTCTTTTCTTGGGAGTGTCTTTCTCTTCTGCAGACTTCTGGAAAGTACTTAGATACAGCAAAAAAATAATCATTCTCCTCTACTTAGTTGACAAGCTTCCATTTAATCAGATACCTAAGTCTTTTTTTTTGTTCTCTCTCCCCCCCCCCCCCCCTCCAGTAGGTCTAAACTAAATGGTTTATATTGGCCTGGAATTATGTATTAGAACCCCTGTGAGAAAAGTACCACAACATTCCTGATGATGAAATATATATTCTCAACAAAAACTATGGTACCTGGCCAGTTAAACAAAATTACACCAATGGCAATTTCATCAGCTGAACTTCCAAGCAACTTAAAAAACCTGGCTGATATTTTAGTAGTATGCAGTTGATGCCATGGAGAGTGCTGTATAACGTATTGTGAAGAATATGATTCTTTTTTTTTGCTAACAAGACTGTATGCACATCTACCAGATAAATTGCAAATGAGAATACTCAGCTTACTACTGAATACTCACTACTCAATACTTATTTCCTGGTCAAAGTAGAGCTGTTAAAGTACTGCCTGAGCAGAAAAATCAGTTTGCTATGGTTCTCTGAAAAGCCTATGAAGGTGAGAACAGAAGTTAGTAAGAAGGAGATATTTTAAAATGTCAAACCAGAAAGCATCACAAGAGGACAAGGATGGGATGCCAACCTATCCTGGGGAGTAGTGAGGACCAATTCACTACACGACTAAGTAAGAGCTGGGAAGGTCAGATATACTGGAGGGAATTTCTCAATCAGAAAACATACCTTGCCCCATATAGAGGAATGCAGTTCATCAGCAGATCTCTGCTAATAAAATGCTTCGGAACGGTAAAGAGAACAAGGCAGGGAACTGTACATGGGGCTTGCTTCGTCAGAAACCATGTATTCTTTGTCAACAAGTGAATACTAATGGTGTGCTCCTAACACCGCTGCAGTGTCAGTCTTGCCTACACCCATCTCCTCCCACTGGGAAATTAAGCCGTACCAGGAATGCTCACACATTGGAATTAGGGGATTTAGCTACAGTAGACCATGAGAAATATGTACTAGGTTCATGAAAAAGGCAGTTTTTCTAATACTGAAGGGTTGCTCGACAGAAGATCAATCCCAAAGGGGCTTGGGACTGCCAGCCAGAACAGTGCTGGTCCGTGGCTGAAATACCAGGACATTAAAGTTTGCTATCTCCTGCGGCCTGGAACCAAACAGAAGGGAGTTTGGTGAGTTTCTCAACACAGACTTTGTTCAGATCTCTGATATGAACAGATCTGCAAAAGAGGAAACGTAACAGAATGCTGCCTTTGCCTTCGCTGTTGCCTGTCTGCTTATTTCTATAGAAATTTTCTCCTCAGTATAGGCACATCTGAAAAGAAGTGTTTTCATAACTCGTAATAGCAAATCAGATTAGTAATAAAAAAATAACTCAAGCACTGAAATGAGAACAACTGTTTAAAAAGTCATTGAGGTCCTCAGGAAAAAAATGAGATTGGCTGGAAAAAAAATCCTGTAACTCTATCTGTATTTCAACACAATCCATAATTATACATCTAAAATTTTATTTCTCTTGTGGCACAGGCACAGAGCTTGTTTTCTTCTCTACTGTTCACCAACTACAATTTTCTTCTTTTTTATCTTAAGAAGTTACCATTCTACTGCAAATACACTTCAGAAAACTGCTGGTTTTACCCTTTAAAGAAGCTTTTGAAGCATTTTATTATTAGAAGAAAAGTCAATAGATGCTCGCATAACCAATTAAGTACAGTTTTATATTCCAGCACTATCAGATATTGTTGAAATGATGTATGAAGAACAACATCCATAACTTCCATTAAGTACCACCATGAATTCTGTGTTTAAATACTTCATCAATCAAACAAATCAACTATCTGAATATATTAGAAATTTGTTTACATTAATGCCTAAACACCTACAACAAAACCAGTGTAGGAAAACACTTGGCCTCAAATGCCTTTGTTTATTCACAATTAGCAATACTTCGCAAAAAAATAGTTTAACTATTTCAACTGCCCAGTCCATTAGCCTCATTTGGATAGATTTTCCACACAAAATAAAGAACAGACAAGCATTATAAAGAGACATATGTAACTGAAAAACTTAAAAGCTTAGCATAGGAGAGATACTTGGTTATATCTTAAAGATGGAGAATACGAATTCAACCTGCAGCAGCCATTTTAAATTACACTCAGCCAGGCAGCATCAGATAAAAACTCATTGCAATCTTTTATGCAGTGCTGGTCTAAGGACAGAGGCAAGAATGTGAGATAGAGGCAATATATGTTTTTAAAACAGACTAACATAAAAGGACAATATAAACATGCTTCTATGGGAAGAAAACTTTAAGAGACCTAAAAAGCTGCCTGGAAGCCTTTTGGACATCTTAGATAGCTGACTAGTTTCCTTGCTTAAAGCTCAGGCTGTAATGTTTGGATTTCTGTTTTCTGGTAATAAATGCAACATATTGACAAAATCTGAGGTATCAAAAGGGATAAAGGATGACGGAAATTGGCAAACTAAAAAGAGAAACAGATCTGGGCTAGTGTGTACCTAAGACTTAAGAAGAAGAACATACTGTTAATATAAAAACAGGCAATCTCATAAAAATCAGCACTTGTAGCAGAGCACTGACTTTCTGTTTAAAACTCTAAGGGCATTAAATTTATTTGATTGCTTTGAAGCCTGCGTGTTTATTCAAACTGCTCTCAAAATCTGGCATCTTGCAAAAGCTCTTGGGTGGAAGTAGGTGTTCAATTATGAACATGCTGGAGCAGAGGAGTCCTAAAGACAGCATCCAGGGAAAAAAAAAAAAACCAACACCCCCCCCCCCCCCCAAAAAAAACCCTGTACCAAAATTTTAAATCTGACAGAAGCTACAACGCCTTCTGCAACACTTGTCTGGATATGAGACCATGAATGTCATCCCACTTCATGTGATTTCAGTATATCTAGGCTTGACGGACAAATAACTGATGACACAAGCACTGAAGTGTGTTTAAGCACTCAGCCATGACTTTATTTATTTATATACATTTATATGGAAGTGGTATGGGAGACTTAGAGCTATGACAAAGGGCTGCCCACAGCAGGAAATACTGCTGACTAGTAATCTTGACCTTTCTTATATGATTGAAAAAACAGGCATAAACTGTATCATTACAGCAAGCCACTGAGCAATGCCCCACTCAGAATGCCGTATCTTTCTATCTGCATTAGGTGAGAGGGAGGAGATCTTTCTTCTTCCACTTGTCTTTGGCCATGCTACAGGGTTTCCCTGCTGTGTCCAGACCTTTTTTGTACTTTCACGCTCACCTTTGGGGATGCAGGTGTGAACAGTGTTCAGTGAGACGTAGTGCCTTATCGCCAAGAGAAAGGAGATTTACAGAGCTCTCTTTGCTCACTCAACTAGTGGTGGGGCTTTGTATTTCCCTTATGCAGAGGTCTTGCCTGCCTGGGTGCAGGGTCTTTCCTTCCCAGGCAGGGGCAGGTGACTAAGTTTGGCACTGGGAGCAGAGCTCTGAAGATAATGGGAACTAAAACCTGCCTCCAGCCAGATTTTTCTAATGCTAGGAATATTAACTTTACAGAGGAAATATACAGTTATGCAGCTATAATAACATAGTAATAATTTACAAATAATAGATAATTGAAATCAGACATGTTTTTTATAGTAGGACAAAGAAATAGAAAATCAGCAGATGTAAAATGGAGAAAAGGAAAGTCTATGTGTGATAAAGTACCTAAGGCAGCCAGGGCTTCTTAATATTACTGAAGCTCAGAACTTAGCATGACGCTAAAGGGATTAAACATACAGATAATAAGAACATCCAAGACGACATTATAAGGGACAAGAGCAGTGAAAAACCTTGCTGCTCGAGGGCAAAAGCAATTTGGTAGCTCAATAATGGCCCATTGCAAGGTCTCAGCATGAGCTCACTGGAGAGATCAAGCCTACAGAATGCAATATTAATAACTTTTCCCAGAGAAATGTATTTAGTAAAAAATGAGAATTTGACCACTTTCACATACATCACATAACATTAACATACTGAAAACAGAATTTTCAATACCTTTGGACAACAAAATAATAAACATGGACTCGTGAAAAAAGAACTTTTCTCTTTTTTTAACTTGATAAGCACATCTCAGGAACACAAATGTATTGCAAAGTCCCATTTTCAACTCTCATGTTAAGAAAACAAAAGCATCAGAAGACCTACCTAGTATGGACCAACACTCTCTATTCTACCTCTGCTGATTAAATACTCCCTTCTTACAATAAAGTTAAACATAAAATTCACAGCAACCTCTACAAAATTTGGGAATGACTGAAACCTGTTTCTGGTGGCTGGTAGACCTAAAAGTGGTTTCCCAGAGGTTACCAATGGAGAATGAAAGACCGAACTATAGCTCCCAAAAAGTTAGAAACCTCCCAAAGAAACAACAGGCAAAATCAGTAGGGTAAGAATTTCTGTCATACTTCTCCATTCCCTTGACATAAAAGCTGCTCAGCAGTCTGCATACTGATTGCCTGCATGACAGGCCAGATTTAATCTCTTTTTGATTTAATTTTCTTACACTCGTACTACATTGAATCATTACTCAGCTGAGGAAGGAACAGCATGATCTCCTTGTCAACCTAGTTTGCCCTTCTTGCTTTGTCAGTAAAAGAATAAAAAAAAAAAAAAGGATGTTCAAATTAAGATTTTACTTCTTATGGTGTAATCAAGGAGATTAAGTATAGCTTCCTTCCAGCTGGTTTTATTAACATTAAAGTTTATGATAAATTATGAACCACCCTTGAGCTAAACATCCAATTAAAATAGCATGAGCATGGCAGGATGTCTGTTACAATGTTTTTCTTAGAAGAAATCCTAATTATATTGCCATTATACTTTTCAACAGGCATAGCTGTGTTTTCTGACTGGATGGGATGAAAATATAGCATTAATTAATATGAATGCATTCTTACAACATCACTGAGAATTAGTCTTACACTAAAAATAAACAAAAACCAAGCCTACTGAGTTATATGCTTCATGGGGACTGGAGATGTTGCATTGAACAGTGACTCTTCATCCTCCCAGTATGATAAAATATCCTTAACAAGATACTTCATTATTGGATTTCTGAATTGGGAAGTGCTGCTGATTAGTAAAAAGAAAAAGTCTTCCAGCTACAGAGTGGTAATTTAAAACCCATTTTATACTGCTCATATGTCTTTATGGCTGAAAATGTTACTGGTTTTAATACACATTTGAAGATTTATGTTATGAAAAAAGTGGTATTACCCTTGTAAAGGCAATTTCTAATTCAAGTCATAGAATTCAAACTAATTTTTTTTCAGGTAGTAAAAGATCTGCACATTCCTTGGTTCTTCAGTAATAAAGTCTAGCAATTTTCTTACAAATCACGAAAGTTCATCTAGCTTGGCGATTAACTCATTAAGGAATTCATAATATACATGCCCAGTGTCTTGTATATCACATCACATCATTCTGTTTTATACCAAATTTGTTACAGCATAATCAAATATACAGAAAGCAGTTCTAAAAATGCTTACCATAAAGATTTTGGAACAAAACAGAACAAAACAAAAAAGATGACAAATGGTGAAGTGCAATGGGGTACAGCAAATGGCCAGGATTGATATCTTTGGAGAAATACTCAAGAGAAGCAAATTCCTGGTGAAAACAATTCAGAAAAAAAATTAAGGACTTTGGATTTTACCAATAACATAGACCTAAATCATTGAGAAATGAGTTGGCCCTTGTTTTTATCAAATTGTTGGTTGGCTTGATTTGTGTTTTGAAAGGAGAATGTAAGGCGTAAGGGAACAGGGAAAGGAGGGTAAAAGTCAAAACAAAGGGCAATAGTTAATTTTAATTTTCTCCTGTCTCTCACTGTAAAATGTTATAAGAGAGCTGGTGCTATTTCTGTAGGATAACATTACGTTTATTTTTAATAGGATGAATATTAAGAAAATTACTCCTCTGTCAAGGTGGCCAATAGTTCTATTTTGTAATGATGTCGACACCATATAGTAAGATAAACTCTCACACAATTTCATTTTATGATCAGCTTGAAAAAACATTACAGAGCTGTTTGAAACCCATCTAACAGGATTATTACATTTGTTTTCTTGGATGTATGCCTACAGGGAGCTGTTACTTCTGTTACAACCATGCCTACCAATTCCTATAAAGAGTAAAACCAGACAATGTTTGTTTAAAATACTGAACAAAATGGGGAAAACAACAAAGAGTTTTAGAGAGAGACGATAATAGGAATAAGTTCATTCAAAAATGTGGCAATAAAATTATTTTTCCTATACTGCGACTGCAGACAGATGTGGAATGTTGGGATGCAAGCAGTAAGGCACAAAGGGTATTGACACTCACGTCGCACTGAGAGACGTTTTAGGAGGATGGGTTGAAATGTCACTGTATCTGGCCCAAAACTAGGTGGACTTTGCCTTCTGAGAAAAACTATATACTATAATGTGCAAATTACCTCAGGTATATATGGAGTGCAGAAATCTTATCAAAAAGGAGGAAAAAATAATGTACTGGAACTTCCTGCTAATAAGATAAACCACACTAAGACTAGGAATTAGAGACATAATTGGTTATTGATCCTACCACTATTATGAATATGCTGAACTGATCAATCGTTTGCTGAAAGATTTCAGCATGCAAGCAGAATATTCAGCTATCTTCACTTTGGAAATTAGTTTTGGTCTTTTCTCTTTAGTGTCAGCTGGGTTCTTTAACATTTAAAACATTTGTCAACGTGTTTTCCTTATAGATACCACCAACAGGACTTTGTTTCAAGAAGGTCTAAATATACAGATATGGCACCATTTGGAAATGCAGTGACCTCTTTCACCAAATAGGCATGTTGTGTTTAATCTATTTGTAAAAGGAAATATAGTGCTGTTAGTAACTCAGATTTAAGCTTTTTCATACCTACTCAGCCTACCTACGCAACAGCTGCTATATGTTAATGTATTGCAATCACTACTAGTCTGAATTATAGTTCCACTGGTGACAGAACAGCTCAACACCACAACAATGAAAAAACCCCCGTCTAGCCAAAAGGATCTTTCTGTATTTATATAATTATGAAGCATGTAAGTTACATCAACTCATTTCTATACTTGAATCAAGTTGAAAAACCTCTTTTCCCATTTTACAATTTTATTCTTTCTCTCATTCAGAGAGAAGTTAAGAAACTGTAGACATATGAACTGGTCCTCATTTCTCTTTCCAAGATAGGTGTCTACAAAGTAATTCTTTACCAACCCCTAATTTTAAAATGCCCATGTTAGAAGCCTTAACACATAGTGACATTAAATCTATTTCTGTATAAATAAATTCAGAATCATAATCACTGAGTTTTCATCAATTTCATTCCCAAAAGTCCTTCCCATGCAAGACTTGGAAGAGAAAGCAAAACCTGGATGCAGCACACACAGCAAGGAGCATCCACAGACAATTGTGCTTAATCACTGCTTTAACATGGGCAATTTCTGGTACAGGAGGTATATTTTTTGTGCAGTTTGATCTATTAATTTCATACAGTTGACTTAGATTAAAAGTATGAGAGGAAAAGAACAGAACCACTTAAAATATGAAATTATCCAAACCCATTGCTTCTTATTAAAGACTGTTTCTGGAGATCCTTGAATAGCAGTTTTATAATGCCTTCAAATGCATACAAACATAGGCATGTAACTCTGCCTTCAAGAAGCTGAAGTATCTTATTTGATACTTCCCAGGAAGCTGGCCCACTAGCTTTTTTTAATTTACTTTAACTGACATTTGTTAGCCTAGGAGAGCCACAGGCCCATGCTTTTGCTGGCCTCCGAAGTCTTCACTTAGCATCTGAAAAAACTTTCAGTTTTAAAAAGATTAAGTATAACAACTTAGCAAACACCCCAAAATAAGACAACTTTTACGTAGTAAGTTCAGAGAAACAGTGGATCAGCATTTCTGAGTTGAAACAAATGCTACCTTTGTCTTGGACACCAGTCATATCCACCAAAACTAAGGCGGCAGAATCCACAAAGGTCCTTGTTTTCTGTAAACAGGCCAGAATGTATGCTAAAGGAAGATTTGTATTTTAAGATACAAATTGAACTGTTTTCATACTTGATTCCTTTTCTATTTATCACCTTCCATCTCCACATCGGCTAGTAACATGACTAGTTTAACTGGCACTGACTGACTGCCAGACAGCTTTATTCCTGACTCTGTATAAATAAATACAGGAGACGAGAAATAATATACAGAATTGTTAATGTAATGTCTTCATTAGTCTTTGAAAACATTTTCTACATGCTTATTGCATTGTATGTACAGGCAACACACCTGCTTACCAGTTCTACCTAGATACAGAACATACATGTTTATTGTTCTTATTTCAAATAAGCACTACACGTACTTTTTACAAAGGCTATGAAATGTATCAGTGAAATGCATGAGTAACTTTCCAATTTAGGATCAGTGAAAATGACCCAGAAGTTATCAGTTCAGACACTACACTAAAGGCTGTTCACCATAGTCAAATAGATTTTCAGAACACTTAACTTCAAATCTCATTATACCAACACTATTTTTCTAAAGCTGACAGCCACTTGATAATTACAGTAAGCATGTCAATACCCTCAAACCCCTCTCCATTACCTACACGTTTACCTTCCAGAGATGGATTATAAATTCAATAAGCTCAACATACCCAAGAGAACAAAGTTGAAAAGAATGAAAACCTCCATATAGTATTTGGAAATACAAGTAGCTAAAATATGTATTTCCCAGAAATGTTACACAAATTACAACCCAAATTTACAGTAATTTTAAGTTTGCAAATTAAGATTCAGAATTTAGGAAACACAGGGCCCTTTAGAAAAATATTAAGTGAGTGTATCTTAAAAGGATTAAAACATAATTCACTTCCCATATTCTGCAAATAAAAAGATCACCCATAGCATAGCATCCTATCAGAATAAATTACTTCACCACCTTTCCAACCCTGTCAACACTTCCTCCCACTTGCTGCAGTTTTTCCTCAGATTATTTAAGTGATTTCATATAACGAAGTGCCAAAAAATTCTTTTCAAGTTGTCTATAATTGGATATTAATGCTGTATTGCAGACTTGAAGAGGGCTTGTATGTCCAAATTCTATTCTTCCACCTCTATGAAGTAGATCTAATAAACAGCTTTATGTCTCCCTACACCCCTTTCCTCTTATGAAAATGCAAAAGCATTGATGCAAGGGAAGAATTAAGCCTGACCTTCCCCAGTTTCTGAGCGTACGAGACTTCAATGCTTCTATTCTTTACTAAATTCTGGATGCAATTTTCCTGTTCCTTGCCAAGAAACAAAAATTAAAAACAAGTACTTGCTATCCCATCGATACTACATAAATAATTGCTCTTGTCCAATTGCGGATTTCACAAGAAAGTTCAGGATCAAAGGTATGGGACATGGCAGCCTAGGGCTAGAAGATTAGAGACTTCAAAGGACAAAGGTTCAAGCCTGGGCCAGAAATAGCAAGATAGGGCCATTTTGACTCCTGGCTGCTACTATTAAATGTTTGGTCTCCTAGATCCTCAGCACAGGCTTCATCCTTTGAATTAATGAAGGCTAAGTAGAAAAAAAATTCCAGTCTGCTTTTAGCTACTGCTGAACAAAATGGAGCGTAGAAACGAGAACTCCTGCTGTCGCTTCCAAAAGGTGAATGCTCTAAAACCTACAGGTTCTTCTGTCTCTGTCCCTGTCAGTACCTGTGATCACTCCCAGGGTATTTTCTCCTTGAAGCCTTGGTCATGACCAGTGCTCTTCTGCCAGTTGCAGTTTCCACTCCCCCATTCCTTTCCTATCCACACTGCAGTGCAATTTTGTGTCCCTCCCCACTCCTCCCTGCCACAGAAGGTTTCTGTTTCACCCCCTCAAGTCACTGCATTGATATGCTTTGGTGGGATAACAAGTAACTAGCCTTTTGGCAGGCAGGAACTGTCAGATGGTAAAACATCGTTCCAGTAGATGGTATCCTTGGAGAGCATCATTGTCTCCGTCTCGACTACAGAACCACTGTCAGTTTGGAAGTGAATTTTCACAATGATGGTAAGTACACATCTCCACCTTGGTCACCAGCTCATTAACTTTCAAGTAGCCACCCCCAAGTATGAATGTGAAGCAATTTATCAGTAAGAAGGCATTTCTGTTTTCCTTAGTACAGATCAGCAATATATTTTCCCTAATCTTGTTCTTCAAAGGACAGCAGAATTTTTCACAAAATTTAAACAAATCTGTTCGTGACATAGAAAATTTCAGATCAAATGGTTCAAATCTGGCACAATTATATGCAAAGAAAATAAAGCCCTCTTCTAGGAAGTTTTATATAGCCTGTAATTAACAGCAGCATAATTAGCCCAGGCTATGCTAAATAATAGCATATGTTCTGTAGAAGAACAAGGGCAACCCTTGAGCTTCTTATACAGAATTAAGTTTTCCTTATGCTCACTAAAGCAAAAGACAAAGAAATGTCTTTGATCAAAAGTCCAGGCATGTTTACATGATGCGTTCTGATTTATCTAAAGTGTCCCATCACTTCTATTACTATATTGTGCTTGATAAATGAGTTTACCTACTCAGGGTTTGTGGCTAGACTTGTAACTGCTAATTTCATTGTGTAGAGCTTTTAAATATATTGCTTAAGATTTAAAAATTTGCTTAAGATTTAAAATATTGTAACTTTTGCTTCTTTTTTCTTCATTTTACTTAAATTTATTTCTCTCTTTTATTTTCTATCACCCTTTAACCACAATCATAGCAGATTTTTTTGCCCATCAAGAGAAATAATATGCCCTGGCATTAACCAAAATTTAATCAATTTAATGTTCATTTCACATCAGAGATTTTTAAAGTTTTGATAGGAAAACACATCATTTATTACTCTCTATTAGAAAAGTTAACTAATTTTGAAGGAAACTGCTTCTGTATGTTTGGATGAGATTAGCCAATACTTTTTATATTTCTGTCTAGTAAAAAAATTTGTAGTTTGATATTTGCAACTGCTCCTTCAGGTCTCCAGTTACAGAAAACACTGTATTTTACCCAAGGCTCTTCAGTATTCTTTCTATCCCCAAAGAACTATTTGGACATGGCACTGCAGATAATAGTTAACTGTAAAATTTAGGTCTCCTCAGTTTTGGCCAGGCATTTTTTGAGAGAAGCCATTTTGGGTTCCAGCTTAGTTCCTAGTAGTCAAACGTGCATTAGGTACTTCAGAATTGTGAATATGGGGTACTGCAGGCACTAAATAGTAATTGAAGTTCAGAGATTTTTCTTGCAAGGTATTACTGCAGATTTGAATTATGCTGAAAATGTAGAAGAAAACCCCCTAATCTGACAATTAAGTAAAAAAAACATAGAAAGGGACTTCTTCAGATTATGGACCAGATAAATTTAAGTCCTGAAAGGTCAAAAAATAAAAGTAAGAAAGGCAATGTGCAATATAGTGCTGCTGTGTGAATATATCCAAAATTTGGAAGGGAAAGTAATGCAATAAATTCTTTCACAGAATGAATTCCTACATACTATTTCCTTCAGAAGGCATGATCATGCAGACCATGACTGTTTCTATGACTTTCCAGCAGGATGTGACATGGAGACAGGAGCCTGTGCTAATAAAATCCTCAAGGCAGAACTGCAGCACCCCTGTGACAAACCTTTGATGGAAGCAGTCCAACTTATGCTTGCGGGCTCAGCAGTGTGTGTATTGTATTTATAGCTTTCTACTCGTATGAATGAAATCTTTGCTGATAAAAACAAAACCACCATCACTTACACTAGTGAAGTGCCTTGCACAGATGTTCAAGAGCTATGAAAAAAATTGCAAGTCAAGCTGATTTTATACTTGGTTATATTTTCTTTTAAAACAGATGGGTTTCTTTTTATGGCTTGTAAAGCCGATTTTTATATATATTTTAATTATCTCTATTCCATCTGTGCAGTTTAATTACTGATTTATTTCCCTTTTTAGTAAGATATCCATCTCTGTATATTTAATTACTGTCTATAGTGAGGAATGCAAATAACTTCATTTTCCTTATGAAAGTGATGATGCATCTTTTAAAGACAGCACAGATAGGACATGTCATCACAAATAACTAAACAAACATCACAAATAACTAAACTGCAGAGAGTAAGAACTGTAACTGCAGTTCCCTTTACTAGCCCCTATATTTTATCAGCTAATTGTAAAACCCAGCTTTTCATTGACAAGACAAAATAATATATATACTAATTCAATGTCCAATTCCACCTCACTTTGCATAAAACTTGCCCAGAAGTGTATTACAATTGTCTCTGCAAATACACAAACCCTATCTCAGGGTCTCTGAAAAAGTCTGCCACTTTTTAATGTAAACACTAAGATACAGTTAGTATCATTCCCAGGTCAAACTTGGACAGACTCATTCTAATTTTGATGTAATTCTGCACATACAGTTAAACTGGCAGCACTCCCCTTGAGAATGTGTCTTTTTTTTGGTAAAGCCATAAAACCTAATGTGGGTCCAGTTATGAACATTCTCAAGATTTAACACAACCCTGTCTAAATGGCACAGGTGCTTAAACAGTCATAAGGAAACACAGCAACAGTAAAGAAATAGTATGATTGACTCAGTTCACTATCCACAGTTGGGAGGTTACGTATGTGAATATATAAAATTTAGGAAAATGGTGTAGTTAACTCCTTAGAACTGATCACCCAGATTAGTAAAACTAGCATGGTTGCTTTAACAGATGAAATATGTTCTGGTACTTTTTTTTAAGCCTGGCTTTTCCACACATGAGATGTTTCCAACCAAATGGAGAGTAACACTTCATAAGCATTTACCACTACAGCTCATAAATTGTTTTGTCTCCATGAGCAATTGCCGAGAAATAACTACATTTCAATGGTGACATTCTAGTGTAAGCAAAATGATGTACAAAGCCTGCAGAAAAGCAGTAATACTGCCACAGGCTAATTAGTATCCAAACTCTGAAAGTCTTTTAAGAATGCACTTAACTTTTCAACAGGTTGATACAAATGGGATCAAACTGTACCCCCAAAAAGGCATCTTTTACATTTGACTTAGCAATAGTCACAGTAATATAATAATAATGATGGAAGAAAGCAAAAAATATATGCTACCATTCTTTGTAAACAGCAGCTGCATTTAATTTATATCAGAGGTGCTGTGAAATATAATAACTTGCTAAGTACCTTATGACAGCTGAAGTGTTTTATTAGAAAGAGAAACAACTGAGAAGATCCTTCCCTAGGAACTGACAGATTGCGTGTGTCAAAGTGCATCACTGACCAAGAAGGTCAATAGTTTATGTTAACTGAATTATTATCGCTTTCATTGTAATCATCACCAAGGAAAAACTTCAGAACTGTAGTTTGTTGAGCTTGATCTTAATTTTAGATTATACAAGTTATCATATAGCATTAGGAAGTCTTCCAAAAAGAAATCATTTATCAAGCAAATTTAACCTCATTCGGTCCTGTTAAGTCAGGGCGTGGGCTTTATTGAAGAAGTTAGCTCAAGTTATTATACCTCAATTACTCTCCTTACTTTAGCCCAAGTGAAAGCAGTCATCCTATGAATCAATGGTGAAGCCAGCATGATTGGTTGCAATCTCAAGCACTTCTGTAACTCCAGCTTCCACAGCTCCCTTAAATTACTGTTCAGTTGTCAGTATCGTGCGGGTTTTAGGGCCCCCTTCCATGCTGTGACCTGGGCTGCCTGATGTTAGCTTAAATCACCACTTAACTCAATGAAGGATTTTTGTACAGAAAATGGGTAAAAGGCAAGACCAATGATAGTCCACCTTCGTTTCCTGAGTGATAGGGAGAAAGAAGAAAGAGGATTCCTGTGACAGTGGAATAAAACAGATCACACAGTATTAGACAGCAGTGGCAATGGACTGCCCGTGGCATTGTGTAGGTATGCTTCTGCGTGGACCTACGTGCTGCCTCCCGCGGGTTTATCAGCCCAAGTACCGCATTGCCCTGAAGCATCTGTACCACTTCTCCACCACCCTCCACAGGGCTGTATCTGTGAAGAAGGCACTGGAGCAAATACAACCAGCTTGTCACAGGACCAGCTCTGTGTGCCTGTATATGCCCCACTCAATTTGCAGCTCAAATAATCCAGCCTTCATTAATTCAAGAAAGAACCCTGCAAGAGAGCTGGGAGCACAGAGATGATGACCTCTAAGCAAGCTGCACTACCTATCACACAGGACTTTGAACTGCAGCCATGGAGTCTCCTGTTGCTTGCAGAAGCACCATTTATTACAGTGACCATTTTAAATCTGATTTCTGAAGGACTGTAGGTAGACCACTAACTCAAGTCTAAAGGTGCTTTTATGTGTACATTAAAACTTCCAGGTGTGTTCTTTGTTCATTGCTGCCTGAGGAATGGAAATGACAAAATCCACCAGCTGCAAAGTGCAAGTGGTTTCTCTGATCTTTCTGGTGTGACAACTGGAGAGATGATTATTCACGTTCTTACAAGTAGGTGTGTCTACCGCAATTTCCACAGAGTTTGCAAATGGCTTTTAAACATTTCTTACTTTACATACAAAGGCATGTACATATGTATAGGAAGTGAGAATGATAAGCACTATAGTCCCACGCTATCTCACAGGGGCAAACTTTTTGACTAGTTTCACTATTGCATGTCTCTGCCAAAAGCACATTAATTTTTTGTGACTACATACTCACAGCATCAACATACTGATGAATTCCTGTGATCTAGAAGGGTGCCCCCGCCCAACAAAAAATCAGGCTACTGGTAAGTATACAAAACACTTCCTTCTATGTGTACCTTAACTGACAAGGTCAGTGCCTTGTATACGATGCTTTACTTAGAAATGCGGATTCTTCTTAGCCTGTAAGGAATTTTATATCAGCTAAACCTTTGAGAAGACCAGATACTACTTTCAAAGAGTGCATGATAATCACCCTTGTGCCATTCCCCTGCTCCAAGGAGAACATAAATAGCATTTGATCCAAGAAAACAATATAAGTTTCAAAAAATACAACAGAAAAAGATGGACAGTATAATGCTAACTAGGTTTTCCATCATGCCTAACTTTTTAAATGATACTGCCTCCCCAAAAGTTCTTATTTGTATTCTATTTATTTTAGTTGTTTAAAGCTTATGTTTTGATTTTTTTCTAGGTATTTTAGCTGTTTAAAGCTATATGGTTGGATTTCCTGTGTTAGCTAGTGAAAAGGTGTCGTGGTTTCAGCCCAGCCGGTAACAAAGGACCACGCAGCCGCTCGCTCACTCCTCCCGCCCCCCTCCGGTGGGATAGGGGGGAGACGGAGGAGAGAAAAGAAAAAAACCTGGAACCTCGAGGGTTGAGATAAGGGCAGTTTACTGGGACAACGCAAAAAAAAGTTACAACAACAACGACGGTACTAATGAAAGAGTATACAGAAAAGAGTGATGCACAGTGCAACTGCTCACCACCCGGGACCCGACGCTCCGCCACTTCCCCCACCGAAAGTCAGAGAGAGCAGGAGAGCCCTCCCCCCGGCCCACTCCCCATTTATATACTGGGCATGATGTCACATGGTATGGAATAGCTCCTTGGCTAGTTCAGGTCAGCTGCCCCGGCTATGCCCCCCCACCTCCCAGGTTCCTGTAAAAATTAACTCTATCCCAGCTGAACCCAGGACAAAAGGATACTAAAGTTCTTCTTTCCCTAGACAAGGATATCATAGCCCTCCTCATTTAAATAGAGGTAAACCAGATTCCTTTTCTGTAAGATTCTTTAGAAACCTCGATAATCAAGTCAAAAAAGAAAAGAAAGCAAGATAACAGCAAGACAAGACAAATACATAAGTCTAGTACTTTGCAGAAAACTGACACCTATGAAGACATTCAATAAAACAGGATTCACTGAAAACAGACAAAAAGCCATAGTAAATTTCAGCATGAAAAAACAAAGGAGAGCATTTATAACTTGAGAATTTGTAACTTAAGAATTTCTTAAGTCTCAAAATAATAAGCTGGAATAGTTCAGTTGATCACCCTATTCTCAGACCCCAAGATTTAAGAAACATGCACATGTAAACATCACCTATGACCACTGCTGCAGAATTACAACGCAAATCCTTGGCATATCTCACCACAGAGACGGGACAATGTACAATGGTGAAGTGTATCTGAGACCAAGTTCTGAAAAAAAAGGAGTCTCAGCAGGTGATTGAGCAAAATTAATCCAGATTTTGTTGAGACTGTTTCAGTAACTAGTCACAAAGAAACACTGCTGCTATAATGGTATCCTGGTAAACCAAACCTTCAACACTCTTTTTCCCACCCAAAAGAGATAAACAAATATGCACTGTATAGCCCACACAGAGAATCAACTGAGACTTACCTGGACTTATTTTCAGCTAAATGTGGGACTAGATTTCCAAATAATGCAGCTGAAATTAAAATGATACTACCAAGACATGCATTAAGTTTATACCAGCAGCTAATTTTTTAAGCTAATGTCCCATAGCCTGTAGCTAATCTGACAGCTTCACAGACTATTACACAGAACCATGCATTTCTCTCCTTTTCTTTTTTCTGCATTCCTCAAGACAGAACCATAAATAACTTCTTGAAGATTCTGTAATTACTGTAGCTTGATCAAAGGTAAAACTTTCAAGAGGTAAAATTAGAAACAGGGAAGAGCATGCAAGTATGCATAAAATGATGAAATGAAACCCTAAACACGGAGAGAAGGAATCAATTGTAGCCAGGTTTTGGTTGGGGTTTTTTTTTTTTTTTTATTCTCCAAGATTAGTATTTTGTGCCAGGAAACAAAATAATTCAAAGCATCTGAAAGTGTTCCAGTCAGAGTAGAAGATAAATATGATGAGATCTGATTAAGATAAAGCTTTAACATCACAACTGGAAATACCATCTAGTTATGAGTCTCACCACAGGTCATCACTTCCCTTGACCACTACTTCCCCCGCCTTGCCTTGACTTCGGATGGCTGCCTTTTAGACAGCCTTTTCTTCTTTCATCGGTCAAAAATCTTAAAAAGAAAATTGCAATTTAACACATCATTAAAATTGAAGAGGGGGCATTGTTGTGAGCAACAACAGAATTATTTTGGGTTATTAAGTAGACTCTGGTAACATTGAGCCCTAAAACCAGAGGTGGTAATCTGCTGGAATGGTATGTTCAACATACAATATAAACAACTGACAATGCTGCAACACATGGTTAAGCTCAGGGTCACACACATCAGTGTTTATAAATCTCTCCCTAACCTACTGAATCCTTGAAGGAACCTCTCAAAATAAACACTGCAGGGAGCCTTAGTTACTGATTATATTTATTATAAAGTTGGATGGATAAACTTAGAAAACTAAGCATTCCTGCACTTAGGGGATAGGCTTAATATGAGCACTGATCATGTCAATTTGCATAAAAGCGCACGCGTGCACACACACACACAAAGGCACAAAAAGACTTTGATGAAAACAGTCAAATTTGAACCAAAACAAAGTCAGCCAGTTGAGTCAGACATCTTCAGATATCTTTAGATATTATGGTTAAAACACTGTGTTGTGTTTCATTTAGTTCCCTTGTTATAATTACGACCACCGCTCTTACTGACAAACATGGTTTATTATGAAACTTTTTTGCAATAATTTTGTGGGAGCTGATATCCAGTGGTGTTTCCCTAATCTGATCAAAATATGATTTTATCATCACATTTTTCCACCTCTTTATGCTTTTCCCCAGCTTGTGTTGTAGGTTTCTCACATGCAAAATATTGTAAGAAAAAAAAAGTTTTCTGCAAACTGCATTTTCTTTTCATCTAAAAGATGGCTGAGAGCAACTAATAGTGCTATAACAATATAGCAATCATTATTATTATATCACAAATATAAATTGAAATACTGCAATCCTGTAGATTGTATTCACAACCCAATTGTTCTTTAATACCCTTATCTGCAAGCACAAAGTAACACAATTTATTTTGCAAAACTGTTTTCCTTGTGTTCCGTAGCCTTTTGCTTCACCCATACTATGCTGCACAGAAAATGCTTGTTGTCATGCTAAAGCAAAAAATAAATACATTTGCTGTTACATTTATTTCCCAACTATTTCTAGTGTTAATAAAAAAAAATTGTAATGGTGACACAAGACTGGAATTCATGTGCTATATTGAAAAACTGATGTAAGGAGTATACTAAAAATTAATATCTCATTACAATATCTGCAGTAAGTGTTAGAGTTTGCTAACTTAGCTAAAGGATAAGGATTATTTAGGTAGAAACTGCCAGTTTCTGTTTTGAAGATCCTACATGTTCTCAAATTTCTAGACTCGTACAGAAGAGTACCTCACCCTTTATTCCAATATTCAGATATACCTAATGGAGGTATTAAATCTAACAGATAAATTATTCTTCTAGCCTAAAAAAATAAAATGTCATAATAAACATTTGGTTTTAACAACCTAACCAAGGACAGTTGGTTACGGATATTCACAAAATCTCAGAAGGAAACATGCTGTGGGCTTGTTTCTCTCAAATCATAAAATCATTCAAGAGCCACCAAAAAAAAAAAAAAAAAAAAAAAAAAAAAAAAAAAAAAAAAAGAGCTGGTCTTATGTCTTCATGGCCAAACACTATATTTTCCTCTGGCAAATAGGTTGACTTTCTCCAGCAGAAGCATTAGGGATGAAATCATAGCCCAACTGAAGCACTGAGCAGCAATGTAGCGAAAGGATTCTGCAGAGAGCCCATGAACACATACACATCCTTTCTGCAGCAAAAAGGTCCCAGTTACATGTGAGCAACCAGGCATACAGGAAACTGGGTCCCATTACCTCCTATCTCATCATCTGCTTTCATCATGAAACTATAGTAGTACACTCGCTGCACTTTAATTAGAGTGACCTCCACATATGTGACAGAAGGAGTAACACTTTTTATTACTTTTCTGGATTACTTCAATACTTCTTATGTCATCTGACTAAAAGAAAGGAATCAAAAGGTTTATGACTTGTCTTTTGAAATTCAAACTCCAGTTTTCAAGACAAAAACAATTTATAAATATCACTAGTTAGAGAAGAATCCAGAAAAAAAAAAGAGTAATAGGAATCGGGGAAAAAACCCCAAGGATTGCTGTTTATGTCTACTGCCAATTCAAAGTTACATTTTTGTTGGAGAGGGAGCTTGTTCAGTTTTTCTGGTTAGTTTGCTGCAGTAACTCTGTTCTCTAACTACATATACCATCAAGAAGTGGCACTAAAGTAACCTAACAATGGGCAAATATATTTTTCAATATAATTCAAAATCTTTTTCCAGTGTTCAAACTGCAGAAATACTATTTAGGACAGTTCCTGTTATCACTCTTCCCTCCAAATGTGTTGAACAATACTTTACAAATACTAGTTCTCCCCAACTGCTAGTGTATTTTAATGGACTCCCATCCTTAGGTAAGGTAAGGGGGTGATGGCTGTCCATTATGGTTGCTGAACTGAAGATGGCTCTTTTACAATTAAAAATGCAGAATACATAAAACCATACCCACCATGAGGATATCTATTTTAGCTGTCATACTCTATTACACAAGTGCTTTTTCAACACAGAGTAGAACATAAAGCATTTGTGCACAGAGTTTCCCAAATGTCCTTTAGAATTTATGTGCAAATTTGTTTCTATCACAGATAGTCACATACTGTTTCACTATTTCAGTACTGTAAATAAATCTTTATTTCCAGTAACATTTCCAGCAGGAAAAGACATATAAACAATCTGTACCCCCCAAAATGCTTATAATCATCTACCTTCTGCCTTTTCAACCCACAGGACCCTAACACTGGGTGTCACAAAGGAAATTCTGAAAAATAACTAATTGTGTAACACCAACTCCTACTCTGACCTTCCAAAAACATATACAGAAAAAGGGCTTCAATGATGCTGCAAGAGAAAAAAACCCATCATACTGAGCTTAGAAGTAAGAAGTTTTTGACTGGAAAGAGAACACTTCAGTTTTTCTCTGCTGACTTTCTAACACAAGACATCTATTTCAGGTTAGTTTTTTCTGCAGCTACTCTCCAGCACATCTGATTTGTGTGCCAAATTTGCTTAAGAATTATTAACCTCAAGGTTTGATTACGGAATACCTTATAGCTGCAGAATGCTTGCCAAAATATGAAACCTTGCTGCTATGCTAACACATTTTATCATACTCCCTACTGGTCCCCTCCTTCTTTCATAAAGAGAGAGAGTCAGTCACGTATTTCATTTGCTTTAGGTAGCAGACCTGATGATGGCAAAATCTTTTGGGCTCCACAGAAATGTATTACTGCAAGATCAATTGCTATCGGTTACTTAATGAGTGCATATGGCGTTGTCTTTTTTTTTTTTTTTAATTAAATGGAAAAAAGAGTGTCTTCATAATTTTGAAAATTAGATGTATTAATCCCAGAAATGGACTGACAATATACTTGTAAAAATAGCGATCTTCCTCTTCATTGTACCTCAAATGTTCATTTAAGCAACAAGAGTAAGAGTAGGTTAATAAAAATGAAAGAAAGGGCAGTTCTGTGATTCAGCCACTGCAGTTTGAGGAACTCGTATTCAGTTCCTTGTGTCACCACAAATCTACCGGTGACACTTGAGTCAAGTCACTTTGAGTCATGAGCAAAAAACTAAAGGACACCAGAAAGAAGGCACTGAACAGAGACTTGGGCACTTAGAATCCAAAGTCTCACTGAAATTAGTTTTAAAGCTTATGCTAATGTTTGCATATACCCAAGGCAATACTTGCAGGTAGTCATCCCAGCCTTGTGCTTGCATGGAGCAGTGCCGACTGCAAAAAGGTACTCAGTAAATTGGCTAAATAACATCAGCAACAACAGGCACTAACTGCAAATATGGATACACCTCTAGATGCACCATGACACTGTTTGGGTGTCACTGGACTGACCCCCAAAGATCTGATGAGCTCAACGTTGTGCAAAGGTTTCTGCTAAAACCAAACTACCTCCAGGAATGTAAGACCTCTGTTTTTGTATCCTTTTCCTGTCTTTTCTTGTTCTTCTCTTCCCCATTGTGCAGGGCCCTTTTTCTTTCTGGCCTCTTCTCTGGAAGGGAGAGGAAAGGGATATTCACAGAGCTAAGGCTAAAACAGTTCAATTCAACGAAGTTCCACCCACCTCCACCTCTAAAACTTTGCAAAAGAATGCTAAGAGCAGTCTTTCTCATTAAAAACAAAACAAAACAAAACAACTCTCTACAGTTAAACAAAAAGAAAATAAAGGAGACCATAAAAAACTGAAACCTTCCTTAAAACGTTGTTTCAAATGCTTTAGTGGTTTACCTCCTTTCTGTACTTTAATGAAGTGTTTAAAAGGTTTAAGTAGCAAGTCCCTATATCTGAAATCCCAAACCCTGTATGACTGCTTAGTATTTTTCAGTGAGAGGATCATACTAACACAGTTGAATTTCTGAGCTCATTTAGTCTACCAGAATTAATATACTTAGAATAAATAATTAGACACTTGCAGCGGATTAAGGAAAGACTTGTTTAAAAGCACAGAAAATCTGTCATTTATCACCAGAAATTAATGAGACTTTTCTAATGTGGTAGAACGCTCTACAAGCCAATGGTTTGAAGTGTACTAAACACTTGGACATGATTTCACAGTACATTTGCAGCAGTTGGCATAAACCAAACTCATATATTCTTTCTAGGTCAGTTTGTCTGTCAATACTTAACAAAACAGCCTTTTTTTGGAACAGTAGATTTGACATTTTCTTATGGACCCTCCTAGGTAGTTCTCCCTGTGCTTTAATACGCAGTTCTGAAGCCAGCTCTAACAATCTCCCTGGCCATCATGTAACCACGATCGCTGCCAGCAGTCTTGGGAGTGGAGTGAGAACAAGGCAATGCCACAGCTTTTCAAATCAGATGCTGAAGAACTTTGAGATGCAGCCACAGGGCACCTCAAAGGAAAGGCATGAGAATATATACCACAATCAATTGTAGAAATGGATCCAGGAACCACTTTTCTGAAATTTGTTAGGAAGGTATCCTGAACAGCGTAATAAGAGAGTCTTCAGCAGCTCCTCCCTGTCCCCCCATCCAATAGGTTCACAGATATTGAGGCCAGCAAGCACCATTATGATAATTTACCTTGACTTTCTATATTACATATTCTACAATATTTTATGCTGAAATTCCTGAAACAACCCTATAAATTCTGATTAAGTCACATCTTTTGAAAAGACTGTCAATATTAAAAGATCTGGAGAGAAAAAGCTCACATACCTACTCATCAATTGTTTCAAAAGTTAATTGCCTTAATTACTAAGCATTGTGCCTTGCTCCCTGTCTAAATTTGTCTTGTTTAAACTTTTGTTTGCTTCTGTATCTTTTGATGCCTTTGGGATTGATAAGTGTCCATGAAACCAAAACATCCTACCTGTGCAAAATTTACAGTATGAAAAGGGATTAGGAATGCCTGGGGAATGTAAGATGGTGTTAGTTTTGCAGAATTCCAGTGCTTCCACCCAGAATGACTTAAACATTTGTGTCTTCTAGCAAATTATTTATATGTACTTAAAACAACTGAATACCATTGGACATTCTGAGAGTGGGAAGGAAGACAAGTGTGTAGGTAAAGGAAGGGAGAAGAATTTCTTCTCTATACCAGAAGTGTTCAACTTTCTATTCCACTGTTCATACATGTGGCTTATGTATTTCTAATTCTCTCTCTCTCGTGAGTATACAACTCACAGTATTTACAGGAGACTTGGGTATACATTATCATTTAACTGCTCCTTTTGTCTGCCTTTTTTATTATACAGCAGTAATTTGAAAGGCAGAAAATCAGTCTGACTTTAATGTCCCAGGAACTTACTAATACAGCTTTAAAGAGGGCTCAGAACCAATCAAACCTGCAGAGGGATTACTTGGAAGCAGTGCAACACGTTGTTAATTTTATGAAAGACCAAGGTTGACTGTTGATTCAGTGAATATTTTGGTCTTCGGTGTTTTACCATCTTCTGAAGTAATATAAGGAAACAAGCCTCCATGTTTTCAAACCAGAAAAAAGAATAAATTTAGATCACTATAAAAAACCCACAACTGTTCCTGGGTCTCATGAAATCTTCAGTCAGACACTATACATTGCTAAATATCAAAGATGTATACAAAATACTGTCTCAGACCTGAAATCTAGGTTAACCAATGGTGCCCAAATGACAAAATATAACCATATTCTATCACTGGCTTCTCAAATTAGCGTTATTTGCCCGAGTTTTGACAGGCAACACACAAGACTGGGTACCTGGCAGCAATCTGAAGAAAGGCAATGTCAACAAGAAGGGCACAGGCAGCATTCCACACAAAGGAAAAAAAAAAAAGGGGGGGGAGAGAAACAGAGAGGGAAAGAGAGGAAGAAAGGAAGGAGGGAGGAAAGGAAGAAATCAAAGATAGACATCTGGAATAGAAATAGAAAAAACAGTTAAATGTTTGCTATTGAGCCTAATTCTTCTGCTCAACTGTCAAGAGAAGGGGAAAGAAATGCAGGAGGACAACAGCAATGAATGAAGCTGGAAACATGCTTCAAGGCATTCAGAAGAATTCATGAACCTGCTCCCAGAAAATAGAGTAAGCTGTAAAAAAATATGAAAAATCTCCTTGGTTTTGCTAGATAAGGTGACAGGTGTTTTGTTTTCAGAATACAGCTGGGCCTGATATCTATTTCTTTTTAAACTTTTCATTTCAAATATGAGAAGCAAAATGCCCTATTTTTAGATTTTTCTCAGTGTATAGGCAGTACAGAAATTCTAAACATAGCAGCGATATAATCTCCGTATATAAAAAAAAGTATATTTAAGCTGTTAAAATAACTTCCTTTCAAATAGTTCCTATATATTTCTCTCTAAGATGCTGGTATAAGAAACATGAACTGACTATTGTCCTATTCTTTCACAGAAAAAAATTAGTTTTTCTTCTACATTCTTAGCATCTTAAGATTCATAGCATAAGACAATCTGTGAATATTATTGCACAGCACTACAGGCCAGAATAAAAAAATGCAATTTACAGAGAAATAACTAGATTACAGAAAATTTTAAGATAGTTACAGTTTTGGTTATTTTTTGTTGCCAAGACAATACCGGAAGAAATAAAACAATCCGAAAGTTTTAACTAACTAGTGTTTTTTGATCATTAGTCTCTTTAGGGATTTCCTCTTTAGGAATTTAAAGGCCATAAAAACTCAAGATTACCAAATTTGGAAATCACTCTAATAATGTGGAATAAGGTTCAGCACTGATATCTAAAAAGTAAACACTTTTTGATTCTCAACTAGCATAAACACAGAATTGATATTTTATTTTAGTAGTCCATACAATTTAGTCCCTTTTCACATATAGCACCTTCAGCATCGAAAGATGTCAAAATCTGAATTGCCAGCATCTGTGAGCCTGATTATACTAAGGTATTTCACCACTGAAATAAAAGTTTTACTCCTTGTTGCCTCAATTTCATGAAGAAAAGGTTAGGAAGGTTTGTGTTGTTCTGAAAGATATTTTTCTGGATTCTCAGTCATAAAAATAACAGGAAAATCAAACTGTTTCTTCTTGGAATTTTGTCTTTAGAATGACTGGATTGGCACAGCAAGACAGTTCTGTGTTTTCTGCCTTTAACTGGAGACACTTGGATATTTTGAATCTTTAGTAAATACATAATTTCTTTCATCTTTTTAAACTGTAATTGAGATCAGCAGGTGTTAAAACAAAATACAGCTTTAGACATCTTGAACTAAACCTGCTTCCTTTTCTCCATCACCTGTTTGTTCCTTAATTCAAAAGATAACAAATTACATGGCCCTGCCTTTAAAGGAAAAGCCACACAAAAGACATAAACTTTTAATGCACAGAATGGGAAAAAGAGAGAGGCTTTTTATATTGTAGGGTGGAAACAGAAGCAAATGAAAGAATTAATAAAGTATTTTGTGTATGTTATAAAGATCTATTGTCTTACTATATAAAATTGTATGTATAATATGTAACATAGTTTATATGTAATATATAATATATAAAAGTTCTTAGCAAGGTTAGTGAAAGAATATCTCCAGTAATTTGAATTTCCTTACAAACCCAACCACAGTGTCAATGCTCCAAAATAACATTAAATGTAAGACTGCTTAAGTAAAGTGCACATACAACGGTGACCACCAACTTCCTTGCAAATCTGCTATCTGCACAGACAAGCAAACCCCAGAGATTCTCACTTTCAGATGTATTTAAACCGACATGTTTTTCTCTTCACGTGGTAGGGAAACCAGTGAAGAACTCCTGAGAAGAAATTAAGTCAGTATGAAAATCTGGCAGTTAGGGAGGGATGACTTCCCTATTTTCTGCACTGGTTTTGACAAAGGAATAACAGGAGTCTTTACGTAGCTTAATGAATATACTAACTTCTTATTAGTCTGGGACCATCTATTGTATGTTTTGTGAACTGTAGATCATTTGGACCTCAGACTGGTAAAATGCTTTTCAACCAAAAAAGATGCTGTGATAAATGAAGCAATCTCATGAATTCAAATGGTCATGCACTTATTCTGATTTGGAACAATGTGCTCTTAAAAAACTAAAGGTTTAGTTTTGTCTGTTTGTTTGTTTGTTTTGGGTTGGTTTTTTTAATGACCGAAAGCATTATTACTACTCAGGGTCTATTTTTATCACTTATGGGATGCCTCTCATATTCCTGTCAGTGCAGTAGCTTTGAGGAGTTCCTTACTGTACCTAGAACAAAAAGGCTGAACTCTACTGTATCTATTCAATTTTTAATTTTTTTTTTGACTGCCTTTTAACCTTGTTGCTCACTGCACCTTCACATTCCCTCTTCTAAGCACTTTGCAGCTCAGAGTGGGAACAGTGGACAGCATAGTATGGATGTCAGCTGATGTCCATAAACCCAGGGCAACACATTTAAGGAAGGTACCAGTACAAAATCAGATTTACCGCTGCAACTGAAGAACTGGCCACTGTGTTGCTGCTGCCCATTTGGGTGATCACAGCCATAGATAGGACCCAAAGGACAGATCTTGCTGTAGGTTTTCTCTTACATGTTGCCTCATCTGTTTGACTCTCATTCCCAAAGTCTCAGATCTCTCCATGCCGTATTTGCTTTATTATGATCAAACAATAGTTACCTTGAGTTTCAAGTGCCAATCTGTTAATTTTTTCCCCTCTGTGCTGACAGTTTTCAACTTTTGTTTGATTTTAATTATCTTATGTTATTATTTTAGCGCACCAGGAAGTTACAGTAACACAGCTGAGTTGTTTAATATGCTCCTTCGGTTGTTAAAATTATTACCCTGCTTATTTCTACTAGCAAAAATATTGGTAGCTATCTCCGCATTCTTTTAATCACCACTCCTGAGAACTCAGTCTAGTTCTTAAAGTTCTTTCCTTTATAAGGTGACCAACCTCCTCACCACCGCACCCAACTTCCTCAGCCCCACCCTCCCACCCAATTGACTCCATCTTAGTGCCAGAATTGTATTCTTATTTTCTACAGTATCACGCATGCTTTCCTTCTGTCTCGCCTGCCATCATTTTTGGAAGCATTGTGCCCTTGCCATTTTCTTCATTTCACTGCAGAAGGGTATCAGAAATGCAATTTAACTAGGTAACACATCAAAGAGCAACCTGGCGGCAGGTAAGCCAAAGAGGATCATCCATTTTCATGGACTAATAGACAGACTAATAGACCAGAACATCCATTAGAGTACACAGTCAAGCTTACAAACCACAGGTGCTTACATACCTTCTAGTTAAGCCCAGTATTAAATTCTATATATTATCTTTGGCAAAGAATTAGCTTTCCAAAAGGCATGCCCTGATTTGAAAGCATCAAAGGGAAGAGTATCTGCTGTGTGCCTCAGCTGTTGATCCAGGAATTAAACACATTCCCTTTAACATTGTCAAATTTTCAGTTTGATCTGCTTGCACCTTTCAGCCCTTTGTTTTTGTTTATTTCAATAAGAAAAAGAACCATTTAGTACCAGTAATTTTTTCACTTCTGTGTTCAAGTAACCCAGTCATGTCTCCACCTCTTTCCTATAAGCTAAACCACTGAACTCCTATGTTCACCCCCACTGACATTTTCTCTAACTCCTGGACAGTTTTCTGGTTCTCTTTTGACTTATTCTCATTTTTCAAAATGCAAATGCTATAGACCCTCAGGTGACATTCACAGATTTTCTTGGTAGAAATAAACCCACCTTCTTTCTATTTACTTCTTCCTCATTTTCAAGGATTTTGCTAGCTCTGGCAGCCACACTGTGAGCTCAGGTTCAGCGTTTTCTGCTTTGACCCTGGAATCCTGTATGGAGCTGCTTTCAGGGACAAAAAGCCTCCCATTGCATTTTATAGGATGTTTCCTTTCCATGTTCCTGAAGCACTCACTCTTCACTTGCCGTGGTTAAAATCATACGCTGGTCAAATTTACCATCACTCTCCTCTCTTTTAACCTATCTTTCAACTGTGCCTTTCACCATCTGTGTCAGGTCTAGCAGAAAATGCAATTCCTAGAAACAACTGCTGATGATCTCTCCCAGTTGACTAATATTTTAAGAGATCTGACATGTTGTTAATTGTATCTTAATGGCTTTAACATGTACTCTCTTCATAGCATACAATGCTATTATGAAAAATTATGCCAACCAGTATTAAGCAGTTAACAAAAAACATTAGTTCTACACAATTTACCTTTATTAAGCAAACCTGAATCTCATCAAGGGATGCAACTGAATGGGGCTGACATGTAACAGTTTCGATGAACATTAACTACATTCTTCACTTTTAACTCTAATTCATTTTTCTTCCAAAAATTAAAATAGTGGACTATTGAACTTAAAGATGTTAATCTGGTTCCAGAATGAATTTACAGAAACAAGTTATGGAAGAAGGACAATCCATGATGAAGGAGCAAACAGGGACTTAGAGCCACCAATACGTTGGCTTGCAGAATCCCTCTGAAAAAGAGTACAAAACAAGCTAGTTCAAGCCATTGCTTTTATGTTACCAAACTTTGAAATTAGTTTGATCTGAAAAGGCCACAGGGCACAGGATTCCCTAGTGTCATCCCACAACAAAAGGACAAAGCAAGACAATCTTTCTATGGACGTGCAGAGAGGAAGTCACCGGCAACATAAAAGAAAGTTATCTGGCAACTGCAAAACAGCTGTCCCAGTCTATGACAGACATGATATGATCTAATCCAGTAAAATATTTCATAAAGTTATTAATTAAAAAAAGTAAGGTCTTACAACACCACTATTTCAATGGCATACCTAATGGCATCTTCTTTTTTTTTTTTTTTTTTTTAAGAGAAAGACATGAAAGTCCTGATAAAAAAATTGAAATGAAAATCACTCTTCGTTGTCTCAGCCGAAGCTTCTCCCTCTCCTTATCCCCCTTAAGTACAGAATACACCTACAAGGTTACAGGAAATACTGAGAACATTGAGCTGGTCTCAAGTATAGTAATCCCTCACTTTTTGCTGAAGAACTATCAGAAAATATCCAGGTCAGAGAATTATAAAGACAAAAAACCCCAGAATGGCCACAACCTGAGAAAAGATAATATGCATTTTGTGGACTGAAGTGAACAAAGTTTCTTCTGTTTGAATATAACTGGCTGAGGCCAGCAGCCAAAATAACCAAATAGTCTAACTGCGCTTTTACAGTAAATTATGTAATTTCACATTTGAAGATCCTATTACCAGATGACATCATATTTTTGAGCTAATGGAAACTCCTGACTGTAATCTACTATTGTGAGCATACTGTCAAAAAGTCTAGCTAAGGTATGTCCTGAAACCTTATCCTGTGTTTTACAGTCCATCATTAAATGCAGAGACTACTATAAAATAGTAAACTACAATCATATCAAAGCTCATTTTTACTCAGAAAATGAAGTACTAGAGTCAGATATATGCTACCTAGAAAATAAAAAGAAACAAACCACTATAAATGGTTTAAATACAGCTAGTGCTTGCTGCATATGTTAGCTGGGAGAAGACAGAAAAGCTAACTACTTTTTTAAAAATAAACTGTACTATAATTACAACAAACCAGGAATATATTCATCAAATGCATGGAATACATTCATCAGATAATACCTTATACGGAAAGCGTGACTCAAAAGATAACCTTTAGTCATTATACAAGCAGTCTGCCAGGGTTCACACAAAGTGATCACAAGAACAGACTCTAACATACTAGCAAGCCCTCTAAAAAGGTTTTTGAGTAAGTGTTTGTGCAACTCATGTTACATCAGAGGAATAATTTCTGTTGATAGGTATACTACATACAGCATTCACTGAAAGTCACAAAAATTAAACATACCATAAACTGTCACCAGTGGCTGTAACACAGGGATCACAACTAACTGAATTCAGGAAACTGAGTCTAAAATGAGGCTATTTGTGTCTACATGTTTAAGAGTATACAACAGATTCATCTACAAAGTATATTTTAGAATTTTTTGGCTTTGACTTGACTCTTAAAAATCGAGGTGGAGGACACTTAGGATTCTGAGAATTTAAAATGAGAAAAGATTGGAGGTACTGAACGAGTAAGGACATTAAAGAAAAAAAGAGTCAAGGACAAAGGCATATAGCATTAAGAAAAAGGCAACAGGAAGATACAATACTGCTTAGCCAGATTAACATTACCTGCACATTATGTAAACATCTCTGAATAACAGACAGCCATACATGTTACAGTAAAAAAGATATTAAGGTCTTAAGCTTGTGTACAACAGTCTTCAGAAAAAACAAGCACAGTAAAATAAACAGGCTCACTAAAAGTATATTCTGGAAAGGGGTGAAAACACTGTCATATTATTCAACTTATTTCCATTTCCAAGAGAGTTTTCAAGATTGAAGGCAAATCCATCATTCTTGGTTTACCCTATTCATAAACAGAACAAGACTATTTAAGGCAACATCTGCCTGAATTTACCATCAAATGTCCTCTCCAGCTACAATTTGTGAATAAATCTCCTTGGGTTTAAAAATTAAGAGAACTGATCTCTGCATCCAACTTCCAGTGGTGTTAGTATCCAACAAGGACAAAAGTATAAACGTACTCCAACACAAATTTCAAAATACTTTATTTCTTTTTCAGAGACCGTGGCAACAAATAAATAAATGCTGTTTTCCCTCCCCAATGCTTATTTTAGTTTTCTGCACTGATTACTTTTCAGCCCCATTAAAAATAGTCATTAGTTTGACTGTTTCATCCAGATTAGTTTCAAGGGATCTAATCTTTATATAATTGGACGCTTTTCTGCGTTGGTTAGATTTCAGACTCTAAAAGACAAGGTTATATCCTAACCTTTTCACCTTCCTAAGCTTTTCATTTTACCACACAATCCAAGTCTACTAAAAGTGTTTGACTATAACAATATAGCTAATGTGGTAAGCAAGCACAGAGAAAGAGCTGCTGATTTTACGGTAGTATCATTAGGCAGCAGAGATTCAAATCTCAAAGGGAAAAACAATACACACGACCCTCTTTTACATTGCTCCTTTTCCAGAAACAAGAGCTCCCAGAATCCTAAATGTATAAATATACATATAGGAGCTTTGCAATTACAGTACTTTAGCCATAAAATTACAACACATTATATATAGCATTACTGTAAGAGGAACCAGTTTGATTCTACGTGTTCTTTTTTTTTTTTACCCAATCTCAAATCCATGGATAATCACATCTGCTTTGCTGTCAAATACACATGATGAGCATGATACCCATCACTTACACAAAAAATCAATTATTTTACATGTAGATGATCTAAGCAAACAGAATTTTCACAAACACAGAAACCACACAACATTCACAGCGCATACAGTTCCTTTACATAATTCCTTACGCAACAGATAAGGAGCAGCTTATCCCAGATTTTTTCATTTCTCTGCTCTCAGGTACAAAGTAGTTGGTTTCAGAGCAAGGAGCGCAAATTCTCATGAATCACTGAAGTGGCTTAAAAAGCACGTAACATCCTCCCAGCCTACGCACTATAATTCTAAGACAACACATCTGCCAACTGTATGTCACAGGATAGGACCCGCTTAGTTAAGCTCCCATAATGCTACTGCTACTCTGCTTTTTCAAGCATCTGCCACTCACAGCTCTCCTCCCTCGCCACTTTGTTCATCTTGGCGGGCAGCTCTGCAGGAATGACCAGCAGCTGCTGTGTCTCCAGACCCTGGCAGTACACAACAACATGCTCTAACAATACATGCTGGAGGTGGAAGCGCTGCTTATTTCAGTGTGCTCTCTACAGGTTTCTTAGCCAAAAAAACCCAGTCAGGATATGGAAGTTTCAATTATTTAAATGAAGTCAAATAACAAATGAGACAAAATGAGGTCTCGCTCTGCCTTCCAGAAGAGGCAAAGGCCTTTCAGTGCAAAATAGAGGTCTAACTCATTGAGAACAGAGAGCCTGATTAATCAGGTTGCACTTACTAACAACAATTACCTTAAGCTATTATAAACACTTTAAAAGAATCTTAAAAAAAAAGGCTTACAGAGTGCCTTATAGATTGTAATGAGCCCTAATAGGATTATTAGCAATGATATTGGTGGAGAAAATCCTAATAATACCCATCCCACTGCTAGTAGTACGCCTAGAACTGCAAATAGATTTACATGAAGAAAGCATGAAACCCTCCAGATCAATTTCTAACCTGTATGTTGAGGAAAACCAAGAGTTTATTACTGCTCAGTTTTTAAGCACAGAATCAAGCATACCTTCATAAACAGAACAGGTTTTCCTCTCCCCCACATAAAAGCTGCACAAACTTATATTGTGCTGTAAAAAAAAACTAAAAGGAAATTCCACTCAGTGTGCAGTCTTCTTTCCACCATAAACTCACAGGGTGAAAATACTACCATTTCTACATGCTCAGGCCAGTAGGCTAGCCAGTTATTCGTTACCTTTGAATCCATCCACCAAGTGAAGAAGTAAAATGTTATTTGCAGTGAGGAGGTAATATTTAAATTTGGAGTGTTGTATCAAGAGGATAGGTTCTATCAAGAGGTGTCTGCTAGCTCCTGCAAAGCTGGGATTTTACACAACATAGCAGACTCTGTGTTCTGGGTGTGTGGCATGTCCCTGTCCCAGTGTGGGTGGGAGGGGGCTGTGCAGTGCCATGTGCCTGTCATGCCAGTTACAAGTGGTTCTGACCACCTCCAACGGACCCACTGCACGACACAGCCAAGCCCGTCGGCCATGTTGGTGGTGCCTCTGCAAAAGCATGTTTAAGAAAAGGCAACGAGCACCGGACAGAGAGAGGAAAAGGGAACAAAAAGAGTGAGAAGCAGCAGAGAGAACATCAAGGTCAGAGAAGGAGGAGAAAGAGGTGCCATTTTAATTGGCAATAAATTAAATTAATTTTCCCCAAGCTGAATCTGCTCTGCCCATGATGGCAATTGGTAAGTGACCTCCCTGTCTTGACATTTTCTCCCCCCACCCACTGAGGCAGGGGAGTGAGCAAGCAGCTGGGTGGGAGTTTGGTCCTTCACTAAGGCTAACCCACCACACTGGGTCAAATGCTTGATAAGCAGCTTCCAGTTTTACAAGGGCAACTACCAGAACAGTAGTGTCCAAACACTTTTTTTGCCTGAAAAGCTTCTACATTCCAGACACAACAATATATTTCATCACAAGGCCTGTTCGTGACCTGATTTTCTAATTTTGTCTATAGAGAGCTGCCAGGATACACATCGCCAAGAACACCGAGCCAGTAAGCTGAAAGCAAGCTTGAATCCAGAATTCCAGGCTGCACCAGCACAAAACTCATTCTGAATATACCCTAGGTTTACTAAGGTATGTAAGACCATGACCAATAGCCATATCTGAACACAGATTTAAATTTCTCCCAATGTAACTAAAACAAAGTACAACCCACTGAGTACCTGGCTGACACAATATGCTTAGTGGACAAATAATAATGCAACACTAGTTTTAGGATGAAAAAATAAATTTAATCTAAGTTAGTAAAAAATGTAACTGATATATTCAGTCTACATCTTTTTCAGTATGCTTTTTGAGTGATGGCTGACCCTCTCATCTTGAAAATATGCAAACCTATAGAGCATTCTTCAGAGACAGAATTCAGTGACACAAAGTGACAGATAAAAACCTAAGAGTTGTTCCTTAATTCTTTTAGAAAACAGCTTTTCACTCAGCCAAGCTTCAGCAGTATTGGTATTTTAACATCTCCAAAACAGTAGAAAAGAAAAATCCTCTAATGGTTATATGCATTCAGTGCTCTAGATGTAATAAAACAACTGTTAAATAATGGCCATCAAAAAATTTAGAAAAAAAACCCATCCAAAACCCAACAACAAACCACCCTACAAAGATACCCTACTCTTTCCTTTCCAACACAGAATAGCTGTATGCAACCTGGAGCTAATCTGATTACAGAGTATGTGAAAATATCAGGAAGAAATGCAGAGTTTGGGAGCAGTGAGGGGTACACAGTTTCTTCATTTTTAACACCTTTTTTTTTTTTTTTGTTTTTTAATATAAGCCTAAGGCAGAAAACAGCTATGTCCAAAAATCAGGTCTCAGCTTTCTTCTCAAGATGCTATAGTCAATGTACATCAGTCACTTAGGCCAGTAAGAACAGAATGATGACAAGGTCCTTTGTGTTTGTTGAAAACTGAAAGTTGTAACAAAGGATGCAAATGAGAAGAGTAGTAGACATCCACCAGAGGAGAGGATGGAGAAACAGAATAGGTTACACATTTTTGGGATCAAAAGAAGAAGAAATGGCAATATATAACATGAGGTTGCATCATCATTCCTCTTTCTCACTACTAAAACCCAGTGTCTAATCTTTTCATAGACTGGAAAGGGGAGAAGAAAGCAACAAACAATTTGGAGATGCAGGTGCAGTCATCTACTTCTTCTGATAATACTGATAATACTGTTTCCAACAAATCTTTCAAAAGCCTAAATGAGAAAGAGTAGAAAATATATTCTACAGAAAACACCATCAGCAATTGTAGTTGAGACACAATCTTTAAATTTAAGCCTTTTTCACTACTTTACAAAAGACTGAGGAGAAACATGCTGTTTGATGCAAAGAGATGTTCCTTGCACCCATAGTGGTTTGGGCAAGTGTTAATATTAAACTGCTGCATGAGAGAGGAAGGGAGAAAAAAGGTAGTAGAAGGAACTTTGGTTAATACTGAAATAGACTTCCTAATGATGTTATGGGATGTCCCTCATGGGAGGTTTCTAAAAAGAACTTAAGCAAAAATTTATCTGGAACAACATAGGAATTGATCCTGCAAGCATGAACTAAGTGATCTTGTGAGGTCTGCACAAGCCTGATTTTTCCAAGAGTTCATAATAAGTGCTTCCTCTATCAAGGCCAGTAGCAGTGAATACAGGTGATGATCGTCTCTCATGGAAGAAGTGATAATACACAGGTAGAACCCTTGTTGCTTATTTAAGAAAAGGACAAAAGAAAAATCAACATTTTTATAATTTAGCCCATTCATAGCCTAAGATGCTGTTGTTTTTACAAATACAGCTTTCAGAGGACAGACCACATGTCGTATGCTGACTGTCATGTTTAAGTGAAGCTAAAGGGATCTTAAAAAAACCATTTTGAAACGTATTCTGTATGGTGACACCTTACCTTGAATATTATCTTCAGTTTTAGGCATAATTTTTTAATGAAAATATCAACAATCTGTAGAGGTTGGGGAAAGCACAAAACCAGCCCATGCTGGAAACACGATCTAGCTGTAGAAAACAGAACTACAAAGAGAAGAATGAGCAAAAATAAGGTAGCAACCTTCCAATATTCAAAAAAATCACTATCAAGAATGTGGTTATGAACTTTTCCTCATGCCTACTGGGCCTGCAAGGAAAGGATATGAGGAACAGGATTTAATTTGCAGCAAGGTTATTTTGCTCCCACATTAGAAACAGGCCTTTTAGCTATACATACAGTGGAAAAACTATATGACAGCATTAAATAGGTTATGTTAGAGTGTCCTACCTGGGCGACTTTTAAGAACATATTTCTATGTTCTTAGATTTATATAAGGGGTGATATAAGTAGACTTAAGCAGGCCTCAGTGAACTGAATCAGTTGAGGTCAGATGACCTTCATGCAGTTAATATTTCTGTGTGTCTAAATATCCCTGAGAAATTTAGACCCACATGTTAAATTCAACCATTAAAAATTTATGTACCCATATCAGAAGGAACAAATCTAAAATTAAATGTATTTTAGCAGTGAACTAGGTTAAAAAACAATCCTTTGTAAAAATGTCTGAGGATTCATGAAAAATAATTTATACACAGAAACATCTACTTTTATACAGATACAGTTTTATAAAAACTTCTGAATTTTCAATAGTTTCAACAATAATTAAGAACCAAAACAAAAACCTCCAAACCTGTGAATGATTGGTATAAGATGTTGGTAAAACAGTAAGTATCTGGAATACCATATTCTTGCTGGAGGACTTCCAGTAACCTTGGAGTTTTCTAAACTGCTCAAACCCAATACTCAGCAATAAAAAACTGGTTCTAACTCAAAGGCTATACTTTGTTTGACTCTAAAATACAAAGATAGGTCAAAACATTCATGGTTTCCTCAGAGGAATGCCTTTCATGTACTAACTGAGAAGTGCTGTATCTACTCTTGAAATTATCAAAGCTTTTATACATGTCAGGCAGAACAAAGTCTCTCTCCCTTAAATTTGTCCTCCTGAAGATGACTACAAAACTCTTGCTATGAGGCACTACAGTTTATTTTATAACTCTCATTGGTTTTTTTTGTCCTGTTTACTGACTGATTTTTGTAAAGAGAAGAAATCCAAAGTCTTCTTTTTAAAAAGCTCTCAAGGATAGACATGTGGCATCTCATTCATAATCAAATGGCAAAAAGGCTGTAACACTACATGGCCTAGAAGAGCTCAAGCTTTCCAGCAGGTGGGCAGCAGCCATAGCTTCCAACACATTTCTGCTGGTAAGACGCCAGAGGTCAGAACAGAATCAATACAGTATCAAGGTCAAGCAGCAACCTTCCAGGCACTGAGATTACACCCCGTCAGAGCTCTTTGTGGGTCATGTTCAGAGAGGTACTGTTAAATTCAACTTGGGTGGGGAAAAACACGTCCACTTGAACAGGCATACCTGGAAATACCACCTGTGAAGTCAGCACTATAATCTCCCCATTTCATTAGTTTTTCCACTCTTCTCCAGTGTCACTGTCACTCTAACTCAGGGTTCATAACAACACACTGTTCTGAGTTTCTTCCACTCAGTTCTTTGATAAAATGATTGTCAATGAATAAAAGTTTCAGCCATTTTATCCACATCTTCAGGGTGATGTGAAAATGTCATAATGTGACTGTCTCTCACCATGGAACATGCAACATTCAAATCATACCGAAAAGAGCCTTCATGTACATTGGTGTGTTCCAAATCAGTGACCAACAACTACAAACAAGATCTTGGCATTTTAACAGGTACTCTTACAATTTCAGCTCAGTACCAGGTTGTGGTCAAACACAACAGACAGAATTTTAGGAACTAAAAGGACAAGGATAGAGAAAGTAGAAACTATCACTATGCTAATCAGTGAGTGCTCTTCTAGCCTTCCTCTAGTTATAAATTTAGAAAAGGAGACAGCAGAACAGAAGGGAAGTGGACACACAAATAAGAGGTAGGAAGGGAGGAGATGAACGAGAAAAGTAGTTATAAGGAATGTGAATGAAGAAAACATGAAAAAAGGAAAAAAAAACCATAGGAAATACTAGCAGAAGATTCTGCTGTTCATAACTAAAATACATATGGCATAAGGTACGTAGAAGGAGATGGATCACAAAGCCAAGGATATTATAGTATCTTTATGAAAACTCAGCTAGGCAAAGCCAAACCTTCCATGATCATGAGCAAAGTGAAATGAAAATCTATGATTATAAATAAGAATGTAGGTTTTAAATACTAATTAAAAATAAAACACATGAAAAAAATGCTCAGTGACATTATTGTCATATAACGACTAGCATATTTACTGAAGACTAAGACTTTTGGAATAGAAGAGGACAGCTGTTTAAAAAAATTTTGAAGTCAAATTATTCATTATTCCTTGTATTTGTGTAAGCTTTTTGATCACTTATTATTCACTCTAATTTCATATAAAATTGAGTAAACAATGTTGAAGTTACTGCTTTCACACTATTCCTTCTTACTACTCCTGTTCTCTCGTTTTTGGAATGTAAGTTTGGTCACTCTCCTGCTTCTTTCTCATTGCAAACTGTTTTTCCCACTCTCATCTTTTCTACCTTTCTTCCAGCTCAGAACTGTATTTGCTGACTCACTACCTTTTTTCCCAAACCCAAATCATCATTCCCTTCTCACAGTACATACAGGTGCAGCATGCCATTCGACATATGAAAGGTAAAAAAGCAATCAATCAGGAGAGGAAAGAAATACAATGTTTAAGTTGAAATACTGAGTATCTTCCACTTGATTATTTGTCAGCTAATAGATTAAGTAATAAGAGCTTCCCCCTTATGTAAAAGTTTATGCACAGTTCAGTTAATGTTCGTCATCAGTCTGGGCTTGGCCATTAAGTTTCGATCACATCAGCAACTGCAAGTTTGAATAAAATCAGTTGTGGTGTTGACTACTCATCTGAAGAACTACTCATCTAAAGCCCCTGCTGCCTGGATCTAAAGGCATGGCATGCACCCAGCTAGCATGTGGGCGTGCAGCACGCTAGCCCAGCAGATGGGCTGCAGGGAGAGTCTGACAGGACAACATTTATCATGTGTGTTCGCAGAGTTGGTTTTGAGCACAAATTCTTGACTATGCCTTTTAACTAATATTTCTGTATTGAACGCACAAATTCATATACATGCTGCAAACTCTACAAGCAGGAAAGCTTGTTTCTTGGTACCTCAGTGGGGTGAAATACATAGCAGGGAGCAATATCGCTATATTGATACTCTGCAATACAGAGATTTACTGTTTGAGTGGGCTAAGAAAGGTCCTGTCTCAGAGGTTTCTTTGTCTTGTTAATTTTTAACAATATATATGCACACTTCGTGGTTAATGTGACCTACAGCCCTGTAGGTAGAATCTGGATTTATATGTAACTAATATATTTTTTTCGGTGGCATGGTTAATGTCAGAGGACACAACTCCTTGGCTCATTCATCTGACATGGGAATGGGTTCAGACTGCATTATACACACTCCACTTTTTAAAAGTGCAGATACTTTCTATAAAACTCAATTTTAACAGTTTGGCTAAAAGTGGAACTTTAAAGTGCTAAAAATGCTAAGAGAAATTCAGCCTGCCCAAATAAATTCCTTATTAACAGAGGCTAAATGAAACTGAACTGCACTGCACCCAAATTAAACATTCGTAAAGGAACTTCCATTAGCTTAACTTAAATTGGTTTAACCAACTTAAATCACTTTAACTACAAACATCAACAGGCCTTAGATTTCTTACCCTCTTGTGATTTCAGCACTTTCTGAATGTATACAAACACTGAACTTTGGCAGCAATTCAGCTCAGCACCATGCAAGTAAGAGTGACAGCTACAGGAAAGGGGCACGTTCTCCAAAGATGCCAGACCTTGCCTTTCTTTAGGTCTAAGAGAAGCTTTGTGAAACAGCATTAATAAATTTTGGCAGTATTGCCATTTTTGTCTGATGCAGTATGGTTTGGAAACCAGTTAAATGGCATTTTGCCATCTTTGTACTGTGAGTTTGTGGATCAAGATACCTAAATCTGTATAGATCCCATTTATGGGTATAACCCTTTATGTGCACATTCTCGAAATATTTTCAGAAAACCAAGATTCCTCTTAATTAGATATTTCAAAAATCTGTTGTAAGGTTGTCTACTTGATAACATAATGCAAGAGCCTTAAGAGGCCCCACAGAAGTGGGAGGGATGTCAGTACAGCAAAGCTCGTCTGTGCGAAGCCCCTAGGCTGAAATGGGAGGTGGCAGACCCAGAAGCAGTTAGAATGGACAGTATGGGTCTGTCACAGTTAGTGACATGCCACCAGCATCTAATTCTTTGTCATCCTTGACTGGACAGATATCAGGACAGATTATAACTTAAACAATGGGTAGAACAGGAGTGGAAGGAGGGGAGAAAAGCATCTGGCTCTGAAGACAAACATTTGAATTGTCTAAACGAAGAACCTAATTTAGTCTCCCTTCCTGAATCACCTTAAAAAAGATGGAGGCATCTTTTTCCACTCAGTGTGGAAAGAGTCCAAGAAGATAAGCTGATGAAGCTGATATGCAGTAAGCTGGTATGTAGACTCACAAGGATGTGACCACGGAATTCCCATCTGTACCTTTCCATCTTCAAAGGTGTTATCCTTTGCCTGTTAAGCCTATCCTCCTGCACTTCTGAAAGAACAAAAGGAACACCAGCCATTGTTTTAAAGTGCTCACCTAAAAGATCACAGGACTTAAAACTTGCATCACACCCTTCATCATCCTGACCTATTTGGCCTCCAGTATCAACTCACTTTCAAACTTCACAGCTAAGGAAGATACACATAAAAAATCAGTGACAAATATTTGGATACTAATAGGTAGCTTGCATGTAATATTTAAAGATACTATACTTAAATGTCATATCTTGACACGAAATAAGCTACCATCAAGACCTCAAATATTGAAAGCAATTAAATAATTGATATAAACATTAGTAGGAATGGAAAACTATTAATGAAGATTAGATTCACAAGATCACATGTGAAGACACTGAAAATTAATCTGGAAGTGTTCACACGCAAATACCATTGTCTGATTGTAGTAAAATTTTAAAGCGTTACCTATACTCCAAAGTATGTCTCTGCCCAGCTATAAAGCATCTGAAGGATTTAACTTACAAGCAAAGAAGATTCGATAAGGTATTATACACAGATTTCTAGTTATATATATTTAATGCTAAATTCAATAGATTCTTCCTTCTCCTCTAGCACAATATCCAGCTGCAGTTCCTGTTGTTATTACCCTTCTGGCTCAAAAGGAAACTCTTTTTCTTTCATTAAAAACTAATAAATACATAAACAATACCAAATAAATAATACTACTAATAATAGAAAATATGCAGGCCTTTCATGATATCAGCATATTTTACTAATTAATCAGTTGCAAGTAGGTGCCCCGGGAAAAGCAAATTTTATGAAAGGATATAAAAAAAGAACAGATGTACTTCAGTGAGACATATTAGGAAGTTGGTACAGGAGAAAATATTGCAGAGAGCAGTTAGGACACCAGATTTTGTGTGTCCTAGGAACAGGTTTTTGGTTTAGAGAAAACAGAAGATTAAACTTGCCAATGAGTAAGATAACATCGAGAACCAATTGGATAAAATAAACATCATTTTAAAAGAGTAATTTTTTGCTGTCTTCCACTTTGCATCACTAATAAAAGAGTTCTCACTCTTCTGTGTGGATCTTAACATGCAATTTACACCACCAAAAAACTGAAAGCTTTAGGTTTCTTTTAAAAATTGAGTATTTTATTATGCAAAATGTTTTTCAAGGAAAAGCTGTTGTAAACCAATCTGACTCCAGTACATTCTGTTGAAGAAAAGAAGAAATGGACTTTGCACTATATATTGTAACAATTTATAGTTCCTAAAGCGATTTGAAACTCATCCCAGCACATATTTTCAGGCTTCCCCCCTACTCTCCCAGCCATTATAGCAAAACACTTAAAGATGCTATTAATAAACTAGCAGTGAATCTTTAAGAGTTCCACCCAAACACACTAAGTGGGAAATGTAGCTTTTACCTGCAGCAATTTAGGTAAGGCTGTTACAACTGTGTCATCTTAGAATCATTTCCCAAGCAATTGCTGCCTGAACTTCTAGAGGACTGACTTCAAAATGATATTTCTAAGTGATAGGAAATCCTCTGACCTTCACTTGCTAGCTCTGCCTTCCTTCATGTGTTACCATGAGCTGCAGACACTTGCTTGACCTGAGTGTAAAAATAGCAGGTCCTGCTTTCCACATTTAGGATCAAACAAAGCTAAAATGAAACCAATGACCATCCCTCTTGTGTCAGCACTATCTAACTTCACACAGGGATGAGAATTCATTTTAAGCACCAACAGCTCCCATTAGGGCTAGTGGACAAAAAGGTCATTCAGCAAAAAATTTTAGGGAAGGTGTTCAGCTTTGGTAAGGGTGAGAGCTGGGCAAACTCTGGATATGCTACTTGGTTATAGAAACCTGTTCTTTTTTAACCTGCAACAGAATTGCTTGCTCCTCAGAGAATAGTGTTCCTCTGTGTGGACTAACAGTGAAGACTGAGGAGATCGTTCCATCTTTTTTTATTCTGTTCAGCATTCAAATCTCTCTAATCCAGCCAGAAACAGGTATCTGCAACGATAGGTATGCAAGAAGAACTTGCCAAAGGAGACCTACATGCACAGTGAACATACAAAACATAACCCATTTTCTGCTTTCTGATATGCTGAGGACCGTACTGCAGAGAAGCTTCATTTTAGGGAGAAAACAGGCAGATGGAAGCAAACAACTTGTGCACTACTATCCTGCTGATAAACTGTGCTTTTTTTTTTTTCCCTGCTGGGTGTCTTGCAGTGAGGTGCTTCCAAGACTTTGGCATTTCATTTCAAAACTTTTTCATGTGTTCCTTCTGGAGGACAAAGAGGTTTTAGGATCTTTGCTTTTTATGAATGAAAGTCTAACTTATATCTTTGAAACATACAGTGTATGCTCTACCTTCTGGTTGATATGTCACCAGAATTCAGCAGTTTGGTATCAGAAGATCATAGAGGGGAAAAAAAAAGAAATAAAAGCAATTAACTAGTTAAAAAAAATATTATTCTAGGTCAAGAATACAAGGTCCCTATGCATTCTGTGGATGATCACCTTCTAAATTACATCAGTATTTTTGGAAAAGCAGAAATATTGTTTTGTGGATGAAGATTCACAGGACAGTATAATCTTGTAGTTTAATGTTTAATGCTGATATTTTAACTAGACATGTTAGTTACACTCTCATTTCCCCACAGTGAAAATTAACTCTTTTGAATCTACAGATCTGTAAAACTGTACTATTTGTTGCACGGATCAACAGGACTTATTCAGAAGGATGACACACAGCGCTCTAATAAACCAAATTCCATTTCCAACTTGTGGACAATCCCATTACTCAAAGAGCCACACTCTTGTGTCTATAGATACTGAGGTAGGCACGGAAAGCAGTCACACTTCTCTGGTCTGCTACAACTTGGCTTTCGCACAGCTGAGAAGCGTCTAAGAGCAGGCTTAGTGCTGTGCTCAAGCCACTGAAGCTGCTCTGCTGCCAGCTCTCTGGTTCTGCACCACAGCCACACCCGCCTGCCGCTGCCTCTGTGCTTTGCTTCTGGCTGCAGCATTACAGCGTCTAAAATCCAAACAGGCGTCTTAGCAGGCAAACTCACACTATGGAACCACTAAGCATAACTTAACTCTCCTTTGTTTCAAGCTTCCAGTCAATGGGAAAGCTTGCGGCAATGGCACAGAGCTATCCAGCTGAAAATTATTCAACATAAAGCTCTGTATTGGCGATGTGCTATAGGACAATATATTATATTAGATTTACAGGGTTGTCAGACCGAAAAAATAATATGCCGTGATTTGGCCTGGTAATTAAAGTGCCTTCAGAAAAATAATAAGAAAAGTATGTTCATGCTGAGCTAGCTCAAAAGTTCACACTGTCACCTCAGGGTGACAGCATTTGCAGGCAAAAGTTTGTACCTGCAACGTCTGTAAGGATGACTAATGAGCAAAGGCAGTAATCACTAAACTGTGCAGTGGGGAAAAACTGTTACACGTGTCAGATATTTAGAAGCTAAATATTAATATAAAAACATCTCCTTTGTGAAACACAAATCATAAACAGATTTAGAGGCCAAAGTAAAAACCTATTCAGTCAGAAGAGTGATGATGCAGTAAGTGGCCATGACTGGAAGATTCTCTTTAAAAGCACACCCTTCCCACACTTAAAATGCTAACTGCAAGGGAATGGAGGTGTGTTTTTAAATGCTAACAATCAGTGTTTTGCTATTAATCATCGACATATAATCAAGATCTGTGACCACAGGAAGATTTTTCCCACAGTTTTAGGCTTAACATAGGTCCTCCAGGCTTGTCCCAGAGACCAAAACATGTATTTAAATCACAGTGACTTCTATAACTATTACAGATATTAAAGAAATCTAGATCTCTTTAACTATAACTTTCTTGTTATAGTAGTTCAGTACTACTAAATAAAAATATGATAAGAATAAAAATTAAGCTGTATGTGCTTTCTGAAAGTTTGGAGGAATTACTTTCAAATCTCTAAATGCAATAAAGACAAGAGTACCCTTGAAGAGGGAAAAAATAAACTACATTAGTAAATATTTACAATGTAATCAGTTACTTTTGCTTATTTTCTTGCAGTTCTGATATAATCATTAAATTATCACCACTGCCTTCTGTAGAATTAATAGCTCAAAAGCATTATGGATTACATATTGCATTTAAAAGAGTCTGTTGTTTTCAGTGGAAACTGCATTAGACTTCCACAGTAACCACTTAATTTTTTAATTTGTTTCTTATGTAAGTATCTCACTGCCAATCTCAGAAAACTGTAATCTCCTCATTAGCTTTAACTAGCAGTAAAAGATGTAAATATTGGTACTATATCAACATTTTCAGTTTTGCAGCATCTCAACTTTTTCATTTTAATGTCTCCAAATACATGCATCCCAGGAAATTCCTATCAGCCTGCTTTTCTTTATAGGAACAGAAACTGGACAACAAAGGAATTGGATCTGAATCCAATTACTGAATTTTGTCTGTTTATTATTATAACTAATAATATATTGATATAACACATTATTTATAGCTAAATATATAACAGCATCTCTACTATTCTGTTACTGAAGTTGCCTACTGAAATTCATCCCACTGTCATGCTAAAATATGAAATTATTGGAAATCATTAATCAGGAATTGCTCTAAAATGAGGCATTAAAAATAGCAAGTTTCTCATGCGTGTAGCTCACTGAAGAATAAAAACTGAACATCTACTTGAGACAGAAGAGATCCCTCAAGGAAATGCCAACCAAAGGAATATCCTGAATTGCTAGTTGCAACAAGTCGCAGAACATACTGAGAGGAAAACCAGGCCTTAGTTTCCATGCACAGAAAGCTAATTTGATGCCATGGGGGCTCCTATGCTTTTCCAGTGGTGGAGAGCTCAGCTGGAAGTTTTGTAGCTGGTATGTGTGTGGGTCCCTGTCTACATGCAGAGGCATACATTGGCAGCAGACGAGAATGCAGGTTAGTCATTATCATGACTTCTCTGTATTGCATGGTGCCCAGATAAGTAAATTTTAAAAACCTATGTAACACAATTCCTATAGACAAGCTCGGTTGTCCTTTCCATAGACTAGGACGTGTTTTCACAGCAAACAACACTGCACCTGAGAGGTGGTTTTCAGTGAGAGCTTTGCCAACCCCAAGCTTGCAGAGATGGGCTGTGTCAGCTCTGGCTAAACCCAAAGAGCCATGCAGGAGACAGCCACAAAGTGCTTTACACAGAATCGATCAATCTTTCTGTTCTCAAACACAAAACAGCCATTTCCATCTTGTTAGTATTTTTTTGATGCTGAATAATTTACACCATCCTTTTTTTGTGTAACAGTGCTCTCTTAAACCTCCACTGCACCATGCTGTCACTGCATGTCACCACTAAAGCAGAATAAAAGTGAATGATTTTAGCAAGTTGTGTAAAGTTCTGCTGTGGATGGACTCTCCTATACCTAAGGTAAGAGCCTTGCACTGTTATAGTCAAAGAGCACTTCACTGCCCTGTGCCGTGCAACAAACATATGCCATCAATAATTTTTGATCAACTAAAATTTAATACCAAAGTAACCACATAAAACCTAAAAAATTTACAGAACAATCTTCCCACTGATATTCTCCTGCCCAAGTGTCCTCACCTCAAAATCACGCATAGACATGTTCCAGCTCTAAGAAGGTCATTTGGGCTGACATAGTTTGAAAGTGCCAGTTTAAAATTCTGATTTGTCAGACAAATCTGTGTAAAGTAGCTGAAGAGTTTGTAAGAGTATGCTGGGCAATCTGTAAGTAAATGGTGCTAAACACTATAATCAGATTCATATCCATCACTACTTGAATGTCAACACACAGTGCAGACAAACACTTCAGCTATCAAACAGTGGCAGCTCTAGATGTAACTAATATAATTTAAAAGAAAAATACTTCATTGTCTTCAGAAAATACAGATTGCACTGATTTTAAAAAATAACCCCCAACCCCGCACCTTATGCTGGATAGCTTGGCTATTGTTTGAGCTAAAACAACAGTAAATATTGCAGTATTCAGTCTATGACAGCTATAAAATCCTCTCACATGAAAGTGAAAGGACAAATGGTATAAATAGGAACCTAGTTAGTTGATAATAAATATGGACTTACTGGATTGGCATGTTTATGTTGACAGACAACATATCTGTCAGCATTAAATCTATGTATCAGCAAAGTTTTACATATAGCAATGAAACTGTGTATTTCACCATAATGATTTCTTTATAAATCCATCTAAAGATAGTTACTTCAGTATTTAATTGTATTTTCATCCTGCACTAGTCCTGCTATATTCATGAGATGTGCTCTCATTTAACTGGATTCTCTCTATTCTCACCAGTTGCCTTTCCTATCCTGAGGCTACTCTCTGCCTTTCAAATTTCTTGTTTCAGATTACTGCTTGTTCTGCTCACCCTTGATTACTTTCACTGTTATTTCTACCTGGAGGGATTCTATCTCTGATACTTCTTTTACCAGATTTTTCCCTATGAGAACAAGTCCCTGACAAACCATTTTTTCCTCCATTTATTTCTACTCATTCACCTTTTTGATCCTTTATATGCGGACTCCATATTTTCCTTTCCTGTTAACAGTACAGATATAATTAAAATGGAAATACCAGGGGAAAAAAAGACAAAAAAGGAAAGAGTGCTTCAATTTGAAAGTGTTACTGAAAACACCAGTCATGTCCCCACCCATCCCCACCAATCATAGGCCAGAATATTGCATTGTAAGGAATCGTAGCCATGAAACTGTGAGAGCATATGGTTTGTGTCAGTGTTGTACTGAAGAAATTGTATGTTAGATTGACCATATCACACCAGTTCCTATCACAAGTCTGAAAATCTGCAAACGCAGCTATTGCATGCAGTATTGTCTGCAGTCACTCCTAAACCACAGAATTCTTTGCTGTTTATGTGATCCCCACTCCTTTCATGATGTGCTGGGCCACTGTGTATTTTGTCCAGCACAGTGGCTTCAAGCATCACTATAGCTGTTGTAAATCCCCCAAATTTAATAACTTCTCTTTTCGTGAAGGAAGAGAAAATAAACCTTCATTCATAAACATAGGTTGTATTAAGCCAACGACATTGTTCACAGTACCCACAGCAAAATTCTCTATTTCTCTATTCAGATTTGACATTTGGTGTTTCTGCCCCCTGAAAGTATTTTTTAAATTCCATACAAGAGATATTTGCCATATATTATTTTTAATCAACAGTTCCATATTACTATAGACTGAGATTGATTTTTGAAAGTTTGTTAAAATTTATTTACAGTCAATCTTCTTTCATAAAATGTTTTCAACATAGAAGGCAATCATATTAGACTTCTTCAGCAGGATTCAGAAATAATAAATAGAAACCCCCTTATTACTGTTGTGACTTTTATACATAACATGGAAGTGTAAAAAAGGAATCCTTAAGGGTCATTCTACTTGCTTGCCTGAGATTGTACAAGGATTTTACATGGATTTAAAAAACCCGTATATTTTGGAAGTTTTATTTCACTGTATGTTCTGCTTTACTGGTTGATGACCCCATAAATCAAGCTATCTAAAATCATATAGACTGTTTACTGAAAAATGTTATTTTGAATGCAGCAAAACTCAGAAATCTTAAACACACACATAAGTGCATCACTGCCTAAACTAGACCTACATTAGAATAGAAGCAACAATGACAAAATCCCTGATTCTCAGTTACTAATAACAACCTGTTCAACTTTTTACCCATACAAACATTGCAGCAAGGTTTGACTAAAGCAACACACTGTTGACTGTCCTGAGCAAGCAGGAAAAGCACAATAAATTCAAAAGCAATTGAGAAAGTCTAACACTTAGATTTAGGGTTGGCTGGGTTATTTGTTGGTTGGGTTGCGTTTCATCTGAAGCCCTAAACCAACTAAAATACATAGAGATCATAATTTATTCTATTAAGTTTAAAAAATGTGTAAAAGTGTTTCTAATTAGCTGTCACATTTTAGTAATCAGTCGAGTCAAAGTTAGTCATATGTAACCCTTCATGTCTGTTCCCACGTAATACAGCAAACCTTGACTTGCGTTTCCCAGATGTATGGTTTCATCTGTAAATTTCTTGAGTACTCTTTTGCAATACTTCACCAAACAAAAAATAACCATCAAACAACGTAGAAAAGACAGAAAAAAAGACAAGTTCTTTCCAAGTCTTCCACCATCAAATGTTAAAGTCAAATTCTCATATATTTTGTTATCAGAAGCGTACATTATCTCAGCCTGGTAGATTTGTAGCATAAATGTGCATATTGTTCTAGCATGAAACCACTAAACACACGGATGTTAGTAACTGTCCAAAATGAAGTTAAGTGTAAGCCAATGATACAGAGCACTGTCATAGGACGTAAAGTTGGTACAAGTATACTTACATGTCTACTTGTACAGAACTTGTGCAGAAGAAAGTCACACAGAGAAAGTAAGATAAAAACTGAAGAAAAAAAATGAGTTTGAAGAGAACTTATTTTTAGACTGCAAGTAGGATTTAAAAACTTGAAAGATTTTTTCTTCTTTAATGGATACACAATTTACAGGTGTCTCAGAACTATTACAAATGAGCAAAATGTATCAAAGAGTAAAATATCACTATACTCCTGGAAACTGGGGAACATATGAGGGAGTTGTAGGGATGGATTACAATACTGAAGTATAAACATCATTGTTCTTTTAGCATCAGGGTTTGTGTTTACTTAAAAACAGAGCAGTGTCCAGATTAATTCCTATTTAATTTTAAGCATTATGTTAGAAGCCCTAATACACAAGGTTCAGTCTCTGGTGAATGGTAAAAGCGTGTATTAATAACAGACAGAAAAAGCCAGCCTTAAAAGCTGTAGTAAGCAAACCTTCAGTGTACTGTCTGCCCATATATACAGATATTGAGTATAACTCTAATAATAAATATTGTTCCTCTTAATGTTTCAAAGGCTGTATTTATTCGATAGTAATAGTACAATCCATTTTGTTCCAGCTGTAATGTACACTACATTTTTAGCATGTAAAATACACTTGAGAATGTATTCTCTGAAAAGGTTTTGGAAACTTTACAGATTAATATAAAACTGGAGAAGATATTTCAGTCTACTTCAATGACTTTAGTATGCTGTACTACATTAAGGCAAGTTCTCCAAAGACTACTCCAGTAAAATTCAGTAAAATGTAACAACTGCAAGACAACATTGCACTACAATTAAGATGCCAGAAGTGTCTGTAATGGCATAATCATGGCTTTAAACAAACCAAGCACTTTAAGCAATCAGCTGGTGAGGTAAGGCATTACTTAAGGAGAAACAAAACATTCAGTTACAATGAAAGCAAAGCAACTGTGAATTTATAATAACTGATTTTGAACACAACACAAGTAAGGTTTATATAGAATTTGGATATAATTATATTTCTCTATCATAACTTACTGTAAATCTCAAATATCCATAGTCCAACAATTTAGTTCAACTCTTGTAGGACAAGTTCCTAGTTAGATTAGACTTTTAAACTTTTAAATCCATCTTGCAGCTTTGGATAGACACTAAATTTTCAAAAACTTATAGCACTGTTTCAAATTCACTGACTTCTACCATTTTATTTCAGCTAGGATGAGGGCTTTTCAAATAATCAACTGATGAAAGCATTATTCTATACTAAAAATTAAATTTAAAAAATCGAACACCACAGGACTGCAGCAGGAGAAAGTTATATATGCATATAATTGCATAAAGCATATTTGCAGGTGCAATTTTTGCTTGCAGAAGCAGTACTCATCACTATCCCTGGAAATGAATTAATGGGATTTGCTTGCAGTAAAACATGCCATGTTTACTTACAACTTGAAGAAAAATAATAACTTTCCCATATGATTATATGTATTTCATTTTTCCAATTATCCAGATGAAGTTAACTGGAAAACACCTGTTGATGGAAAGAATGTACCTTTTTTTGTTTTTCAATGCTTGTTTCTTTTTTTAAAGCAGTCACAGGAAAAAAAAAAAAAACGAAGTCATATCTTGAAAACCAAAGAATCTTTATTCAGAGAGAAAATCTATTTTGATCACTTTTACAGTTTAAAGCATGTGTTTGGGGACATTTGTTCCCCAATGAACCTTTCAAAATGGATAGATGAAACAAAGACAAATTCATGTCAAAAAAGTGCTTACAGATTTCTAAAAGTGTTCAAAAAACTCTAAGATGCGTATATGCACTACACTAGAAGAGTATGATGTGGTATCACTTGCACCCTTGGGAAAAAGACTTTTGTTGCTGCATGCAATCAGTTTGCATTATAATGGTAGAAGTTTCCTATTGCACCGCAATTCTTCAGGCATATCCACATGTGTAAGTTCACCTGACAGCAAATGCCTTTCACAAAGTTCTTCAACCAGAGTGAGAACTGCTAGTACCTTTTTTTTAATATTGGTGAATTCAATTAGTAGTTTTAAAAGAGCAGAGAGTCCTGTGATTAAATTAGCTGTCATGAGAAACATAAGAATCCAATCTTATGAAGCTGAATAACTTTAACAGAATATTCACTCCTTACGTCTACGACTTGCCCTGTGATACAATGCTGCCAAGTGGTGATGAACCCCTCAAAGTGATCATGTTTATTCATTCTAATAACATAATTAGCATAATAAAAGATAAAAATCCCATCAGAATAGATGTGTTAATTATTTATGTTAATAATTATTAAATAAATTATTTAACAAATTTAATTGCAATGAGCAAATTTTTCATTCAAAGAAAAAAAGAAAAAAACCCCAAAGCTTTCCTTGATTTATTTCCATAAATATTCTGGTAGTGGTAAGTTACAGCAAATGTGGTATTTGGTTAATACCAAAGTAGTGCAGGTTTGCAGTTTGGTATTTTCTTACAATGCTACTATGCCTTCTGCAAATTAGCCCCTCACTGAAAATATCATATACGAACTGCTTCTTTTCCTGTGTGCAAAGACTGTGATTTACTTGGGCAGATAAATTTGATGAACTACTTGCTGTGGAAAATATCATTCCCATAGACTGAGAAAATAATTTTAAACATCAAACACAGATGTGTTAGAAGTCCTTATTATTATTATTAATGTAGTCTATTCAAATCTTACAGTCTAAGCACAACGTAAAGGCATTGTACAGGCCTTTAATGTATAAAATCTATTCTTTTCCACTGTGAATCAAAGGAAGGAAAACATTATTTATCCTTTCCCCTTTTGCTAGAGTTGAGTTAGTGCTCCTGCACTTGCTAAACTTAGTTGGTTTTTTTCCTCTTTCTTCATCAAAGGCACCGATAAGCCAAGCAATTGTAACCCAAAGGTAGATTTAGAAAGCAAAACACAATACCACTGCAAATTAATTGCACAGAAGGGCAAAGATAATTGGTCCCAAATCTGTCTTAGAAAAAAGATCCGAAGTAACAATAAATTATAGCAGTGAGCATACAGAAATTACACAAGATGAAAACTGGACCTCCGCTGATCTGAAATTATCAGCTAATCCTATTAATACTTTTAAAACAAATATATTAATTGTCTCTTAGAGGACGTTCCCACATTATTAATGGCTTTCCTACTGTTCCAAGCCAGAAAGTCATTCATATTATCTAAGATGGGGAAAGACGCTTATATAAGAATTTCTGAAACAACTTTTCTTCCAACACTTGAGCTCTAAGAGAGTCGGAGCTCTCAACTTCCTGATATGCCCATCACAGGCATGGACGTAGTAAACAGTGCAGATTCAAAAACAAAGCAAGAACCCTCTTTTTTAGAAAGCCCACAACCCCCTTCCGTCCTCACCCACTTACCCCACAGTATTGTAAAGCAAACATATAGGAAGACAGTCAGACCACTTAAACCCATTCCCTTTCATATCTGACCTTAGAAGTTTTCCAAAGTTCAGCTCATCTTAACCTTTTGCATCCAACATTCTCTGTCGTTGCATTCCTTTCTCATTTAGCTATTCAGAATTGTTTCCAACAGCACATAGGCAGGTGTGTTTTGTTTGTTTGTTTGTTTTAAAGTTTCGCCAATAAAGAAGAGTGTGAAGACGATTGTGGAACAGTTTGTCTTGAGAGCACTCACATGGCAAGTCCGGGACAAGCAGGGGATCAGGCCCCGTCAGCACGGGTTTACGAAAGGCAGGTCCTGCTTGACCAACCTGATCTCCTTCTATGACCAGGTGACCTGTCTAGTGGATGAGGGAAAGGCTGTGGATGTTATCTACCTTGACTTCAGCAAGGCCTTTGACACTGTCTCTCATAGCACACTCCCTGAGAAGCTGGTGTCTCATGGTTTGGACAAGTGTACTCTTCACTGGGTGAAAAACTGGCTGGATGGAAGAGCCCAGAGGGTTGTGGTGAATGGGGTGAAATCCAGTTGGCGGCGGGTCACAAGTGGTGTTCCCCAGGGCTCGGTGTTGGGCCCCGTTCTGTTTAATATCTTTATCGATGATTTGGATGAGGGGATTGAGTGCACCCTCAGCAAGTTCGCAGACGACACCAAGTTGGGAGGCAGGGTCGATCTGCTTGAGGGTAGGGAGGCTCTACAAAGAGATCTGGACAGGCTGGATCCATGGGCCGAGGCCAATCGTATGAAGTTCAACAAGGCCAAGTGCCGGGTCCTGCACTTCGGTCACAGCAACCCCATGCAGCGCTGCAGGCTCGGGGAAGAGCGGCTGGAAAGCTGCCCGGCAGAGAAAGACCTGGGGCTGCTGGTCAACAGCCGGCTGAATATGAGCCAGCAGTGTGCCCAGGTGGCCAAGCGGCCAACGGCATCCTGGCCTGCATCAGAAATAGTGTGGCCAGCAGGAGCAGGGAGGTGACTGTCCCCTGTACTGGGCACTGGTGAGGCCGCACCTCGAGTGCTGTGTTCAGTTTTGGGCCCCTCACTACAGGAAAGACACTGAGGTGCTGGAGCGTGTCCAGAGAAGGGCAACAGAGCTGGTGAGGGGCCTGGAGCACAAGTCTTATGAGGAGCGGGAACTGGGGGAACTGGGGTTGCTTAGTCTGGAGAAAAGGAGGCTGAGGGGAGACCTTACCGCTCTCTACAACTACCTGAAAGGGGGGCTGTAGTGAGGTGGGTGCTGGTCTCTTCTGTCAGGTGGCTGGAGATAGGACGAGAGGAAATGGCCTCAAGTTGCGGCAAGGGAGATTTAGGTTGGATATCAGGAAAAACTTGTTTACTGAGAGGGATGTCAGACATTGGAATAGGCTGCCCAGGGAAGTGGTTGAGTCACCATTCCTGGAGGTATTCAAAAAGCACGTAGACGGGGTACTCCGTGACATGGTTTAGTGGGCATGGATGATGGTTGGACTCGATGATCTTGAAGGTCTTTTCCAACCTAAATGATTCTACGAGATCTACTGTTTGGCTAAGTTTAACACTGAAGATAATACAGAGAAGGCACATACAGGAAAATACCATTTCCTCACAACATGCAAAAAACTAGACAATACTAATGGGAGACAGCTAATAAAAATATAATGCCTGTGGACCGTATGCATTCAAATAATTTGGGAAATACAAAATGAAATTAAATTTATGCACTAAAATTGGAACAGAAAACTCTATACATTATATGAAATCTAGGTTCTTAGGTAGTTGTGTAAAGTCAACATGAAAGCTAATGGATCTGACTAGCCTTGGAGACATGTTTCTTCCTTCACATCTGGCAGCAAGGATCTGCACAGCATAGCACTGTCTACCTCCCTTCCCAAAGAAAGTCTCTCCTGTCTGGAGACATTTAATATGGCATTTAATTAATAAATAATTTGAATAATACACATCAATAATTTTATATAATTAATTACATTAATATATAATTTGACATTTATTGATATATAATTTGAAAATGTATTGCAATAAGTTTGATGAGAAAGTTCCTACTTGTGAATAGAGTAGAGTAAGATATCAGGTGCTGGATAAATACTGAATTTTCAGCCCCAGCTGTAATCATTCCCTGCCTCCAGGTGATGCTTACTGGTGTAATGTTCAAGACAACATAACCCACAGAATATAGCCAAATTAATAACATAATCCCTACAATAAGATAAGTAGTAAAATGTGAGATTAACTCCAGTATCAGAAGATAGACGAGCAAAGGAAAGAATCCACAGGCAAGTAACTGAAGAGAGGTTACAAATTATGGTAATTAAGAAACAGAGAATACCATCTAAAACCTGTTCTTTGATTCCACAACAATAGAAAGCAGAAAAGGAATGAGACTAATCTGAGTTTCTGGAATGCTGGGAAAACAAGTCTACAGATCAACTGTTTGAATAAATGTAAAAAAATGTTAGCTGGTCAAGATCAGCATCTACCGTTAGGAAGACTGCATTTACCAGAGCTTGGGATGGCAGTGAGAAAAAGCAAATACAATAACAGAGGAAACAAATGGAGCAGAAACAGAGGTATGAGGAGAGAGAGAAATGAAAACAGAAAGAAGACGGACTGCAAACAACGTCTATTACTGCAGACTGAAAGTGACACGAAATCCTGAGAAAAGATACATAACCCTGACTAGAGAATTGCGAAGGTTGCCTCTTCCTAAAGAATTACCTGGCCAAGGTACCTAGATTTCATACGATATTTGATTATTATCTGGGTTTAATATGAATTCTCTTTGGCTACAATTGCTAATGCATGTGAATTTCTAATTTCACTTAACATTCTTCTAGTTAACTTCACTCCTTAATTATATAAATATCTTAAAACTATAAAGCAATTTTTTATGGTCTCATCATGCAAGACCTTTCACTATTCTCAGCACATACATAGTCAAAATATAGATGATAATATACACTCAAATAGTACTCTGCACCTCATAGGATGGTTTCATTTGCAAGGTAACAAAATAGGATATATCACAACATTTTTATTACATTACATTACATTATATTATATCCCTGCATTTCGTAAAATGGGAATAAGGAAACACCCCAAACAAAAGGCTGTTCTCTAGAGATAATCTACAGGCTTTATTTAACAGTGCTTAAAAATAGTTAAACAAGTAACTGAATATTTTCAAAATGGCAATGAGTATCTAGATTAAAGTAAAAACACTGTTAATGAAAACATAAGCATGTTAACAAAACTGCACTACAAGGTTTACTTTCGTAAGATATCTACAACTCATGCTAGGGCTTCGCAGGAACTCTACTTCTTTTCAGCTTGGATGAACTCTACTTCTTTTCAAGCGAAGGTGTTGGCAACTGAGCGTGAAAATAGCAAAAACTGCTTTGTCTTGATAAAAGAAGTAAGAGCATGTTTCTGTAACTCCTAGGCCAAGAGCACAACTTTTCTTCAACTAATAAAGCATAGCTCTCTTCTTGGTCTCTAACATCTAGCTCCGTACGTAAAGAGAATATGTGCCCAGAATTTCTGAAGTGCATTTATTCAGGATTTCTGTACTTGAGTATTCTCATGATAAGCTGACGAAAAGTATTACACTACTTTAGCAGGACACTGACAATTACTGACACCAGAGACAGCACTGACCAACAATCTTACTAGACTAATTACATTAGAACTAAATCAGACACCGCTTTTAAAGTTATTTACATGTAAGCTGCTGATTCTATTTGAGGATCTCAAACCACTTTACAAACACTAGCTTTTTGCCTAACAACATACTTGGGAAGAAGCCAGCTATTATTTTCCTCATGTAATTTATGTATGCCACAAAAAAATTATTTGCCCAAAACCACTTGGGATGCTCCATAACATAAATTCTGATGTCTACCACATGTCGTATTTCTTCTTCTCAATTTGTGTATTTCCCTATTGTACCTCAACTTTTAAAAATCACATCATTAGGCTGCAGGTTATGGAAAATTCAGTGAAACATCAGCCTAGCATAAACATATTAGCACAAAATTCGAGCCTAGCCATCAAAGAGTGAAACCTAAGAAAACTATTTCTAGACAGGAAAGTATGAAGAAAAAAAGCAGGTTTGAGTTATGAATCAGATGACTATTTTGCATTATGCTCACTCCCAAGACTAAAAATATCGTAATAAAAAGGGCTTATAGAACTTTGGGGAATAATATCTGCAAAATTCACCTTTTTGTTAAAACTCACACATAGCAGCATATGTACGTCAGATCTGTAGGAATGACTTCTGGAATGCAGAACTCAAATACTTCTGTGAATAAAATTACACAACTTCTCAGGAATGTGATTAATATTTTCCTCTCTAAACAAAAGGAGAGGCCTTACAGAATATTCTCATATAGTACAAAGAGGCAGACCTTAAAGAAATATTTTCACTGTCTCAGCTACTGATACAACTACCTCATATCTCATGATCAAGACACCATTACAGGACAGCTAAAGTAAAATTCAGTCACATCTTCTTTTGAACCTCTCCCTTTGCAACACTATCTGCTAATTTTTCTCTTTTAATAAACTATCACTACTTCTACAAAACTGAAAGCTCAAAATAACTATATATCAGAAGTGGAATCAGAGAAAGTGAGGTAAGATAAAACAAATAATGACTGTGTAATTAAACAGAACAAGAAAGTTTTCCATGAAAAAAAACCCCAAAGCCCAACCGCCCAAAAGCCAACAAAACCCCCTTCCACAAACCTTCCCTCACCCCCGCAAAAAACCCCAAACCAAAACCCCACCACTCACTTCCTGGCTGTGTTCCTCACTCACACTCATTAAAATTTATCTTCCGGTAACAAAAAAAAAAAAAAACAATTACAAATATTTCATAGTAAGATTGCCAACTGCACTCCAGTGTTGATAATCTGGAAAGTGGGGTTGCCATGCTTTAAAATACATCAGTAATGTTCACGCATTTTACACTGAGGGGCATTTTACACGCTGAGGGGCATTTTACACGCTGAGGGGCATCTTACAGAAGAACATGTGTACTGCTAGAGTACTCACAGCTACATTCTGGGTCTACTTACACTACTGTACACACAACAGAAAGGAAACACACGTTTTATCATGTTTCACACATACCAATTAATAGCTAGCTTTTGAAGAAAAAGCAAACAATAAAACCAGAGGAAAAAAAACAGTGGAGGTTATTGTCCCAGTGTAGGTCATAAAGGATCTCTAAAGACACTCCCAAGTCATAGTTCACACTGCAAGCAAATCTGTGACAAATATATTCCTCTGCCCATAGGTGGCTGAGGACGTGCAACAACAGCTCTAGCTTCCCAAATGCATTCCCTGTTCTGTGTAGCTCCTGCAGCTCCTACGTGGATAGTCCTTCCCTTTCTTCACCACCTGTTCAAGCTCCCGTATTTCCTTCCCTCCCCTGCATCCACTCATCTCGGTTTCCTCCAAGGCTTTGCAGCTCTGTTGCCTGGCTTGAATTACCAAGTAATTTGCTATTAGTAAAACAGAGGGAAGAAAGGGGAGGTGTTGGCAGAAGAAGAGGGGATGATATGTATCTTTATGTACAAAGGAGAAAACTGAAGATAAAAGGAATCTGGCTCCTTGGCAAGGCAACACCACTGTTGGCGGGATTCAGGCTGACTGAGATGTGAGTGATGAGTCAGAGGATAGAAGTTCGTATTGCTTATCAACATGGAAATGGACTATTGATATTTATAATCATATATATTCATTTGGTACACCATTAAAATTACTTCTTTCAAACCCTATTTATTAACCTGGAGTGGAAGGCTACAGGCTCTCTGGGAAGGACAGGCAGAGGAGAGGAGGAGGGGGTGTCACCCTCTGTGTCAGTGACCAGCTGGAGTGTATGGAGCTCTGCCTGGGGATAGATGAGGAGCTGACCGAGAGCTTATGGGTCAGGATTAAAGGAAGGGCAGGGACAGGTGACATTATTTATGGTGGGGGTCTACTACAGGCCACCCAGCCAGGAAGACCAAGCAGATGAGGCCCCCTGTAGACAGACAGGAGCAGCCTCATGTTCACAAGGCCTGGTCCTCATGGGGGACTTCAACAACCCTGATTGATATCTGTTGGAGGGACAACATGGCAGGGCATAAGTAATCCAGGAGGTTCCTGGAATGCATTGATGACAACTTCCTTCTCCAAGTGATGGAGGAGCCAACGAGGAGAGGTGCTGTGCTGGACCTTGTGCTCACCAACAAGGAGGGGCTGGCGGGGAATGTGAAGCTCAAGGGCAGCCTTGGCTGCAGTGACCACAAAATGGTGAAGCTCAAGATCCTTAGGGCAGGGAGGAGGGCGCACAGGAAGCTCACCACCCTGGACTTCAGGAGAGCAGACTTTGGCCTCTTCAGGGATCTGCTTGGTAGAGTACCATGGGATATAAAGCCCTGGAGGGAAGACGGGCCCCAGAAACCTGGTTAATATTCAAGGATCACCTCCTCCAAGCTCAGCAGCGATGCATCCCAGCAAAGAGGAAGTCAGGCAAAAATGCCAGGAGGCCTGCGTGGATGAACAAGGAGCTCCTGGACAAACTCAAACATAAAAAGGAAGCCCACAGACGGTGGAAGCAAAGACAGGTAGCCTGGGAGGAATAAACAGAGAAATTGTCCAAGCAGCCAGGGATCAGGTTAGGAAATCTCAAGCCCTGATAGAATTAAGTCTGGCCAGGGACACCAAGGGAAACAAGAAAAGCTTCTATAGGTACGTCAGTGATAAGAGGAAGACTAGCAAAAATGTGGGCCCTCTCTGGAAGGAAACAGGAGACCTGGTTACCCAGGACATGGAGAAGGCTGAGGTACTCAATAACTTTTTTGCCTCAGTCTTCACCGGCAAGTGCTCCAGCCACACCACCCAAGTCACAGAAGGCAAAGGTAGGGACTGGGAGAATGAAGTACCACCCACCGTAGGTGAAGATCATGTTCAAGATCATCTAAGGAACCTGAAGGTGCACAAGTCCATGGGACCTGATGAGATGCATCCGCGGGCCCTGAGGGAGCTGGCGGATGAAGTGGCTAAGCCACTATCCATCATATTTGAGAAGTCGTGTCTGTTCAGGGAAGTTCCCACTGACTGGAAAAGGGGAAACATAAACCCCATTTTTAGAAAGGGAAAAAAGGAAGACCCGGGGAACTACAGGCGAGCCAGTCTCACCTCTGTGCCTGGCAAGATCATGGAGCAGATCCTCCTGGAAACTAAGCTAAGGCACATGGAAAATAAGGAGGTGACTGGTGACAGCCAACATGGCTTCACTAAGGGCAAATTGTACCTGACAAATTTGGTGGCCTTCTATGACGGCATTACAGTGTTGGTGGGTAACGGAAGAGCAATGGACGCCATTTACCTGGACTTGTGCAAAGCATCTGACATTGTCCCACATGACATCCTTGTCTTTAAATTGGAGAGACAAGGATTTGACAGATGGACCACTCAGTGGATAAGGAATTGGCTGGATGGTCGCACTCAAAGAGTTGCAGTCAACAGCTCCATGTCAGGTGGCGACTAGCGACTAGTGCCATTCCTCAGGGGTCGGTACTGGGACCAGCGTTGTTTAACATCTTTGTCGGTGACATGGACAGTGCGATCGAGTGCACCCTCAGCAAGTTTGCCGAGGACACCAAGCTGTGTGGTGCAGTCGACACGCTGGAGGGAAGGGATGCCTTCCAGAGGGACCTTGACAGGCTTGAGAGGTGGGCCTGTGAGAACTTCATGTGGGCCCGTGAGAACTTCACAAAGTTCATCAAGGCCAAGTGCAAGGTCCTGCAGATGGGTCGGGGCAATCCCAAGCACAAATACAGGCCAGGCGATGACTGGATTGAGAGCAGCCCTGCAGAGACGGACTTGGGGTTATTAGTGGATGAGAAACTGAATATGAGCCAGCAACGTGCGCTCGCAGCCCAGAAAGCCAATCGCGTTCTGGGCTACATCAAAAGAAGTGTGGCCAGCAGCCTAGGGAGGTGATTCTCCCCCTCTACTCTGCTCTTGTGAGAACCCACCTGCAGCACTGCATTCAGCTCTGAGGCCCCCAACATAAGACAGACATGGACCTCCTTGAGGGGATCCAGAGGAGGGCCACAAAAATGATCAGGGGGCTGGAGCACCTCCCCTTTGAATATAGTATCTACATAGTGAAATGAATAACTTCATCTTTTTTTTAATACTCTATTTGCAGCAGGTAAAGTCTAAAGCTTAATTTCCAACTCAGTAAAATTCAGTACCAAGTTCTGAAGAACACAGTTTTGGATATTTTCAAGGGCAATACTAATCTTATTTTACCAAATTATGAGACACAGTCACATGTACACTTGTGAAATTTTACTTTACCAATTCAGTGGGTTTTATATGTGCTAATACTGGTTGAGAAAAGATTGCTATCCTGGACTAACCAACCCTAAATGAACATCAAAGCATCACTTAGAGCCAGAAAAGAAGCATTGCTCGTCAAACAAAAAAACACCTTTGCCATTTGATGAAGGTACACATTAAAAGTTTTCCCAGTGTAACAGTTGAAGGAACAAATGCCCTCTCCCCACTGAATGTTTCATATTACATGAGTGAAAAATATTTAAATATTACATTGCAATTTTCTTTAAACTAGTAGGCAAATTCTAAGTTTTATTATCACTTAGAATAAACCTAGGCCCCATGTAACTAGCTCTATTACAGAGATGATAGAAGTATTCCAATTTTATGTTGCTGCTTTGGGCAGTAAATAGAACATGATGGATTGTTAGATGGTTATTTCACAGTATCACTGAAACAATTATGTTGAAAACTTGGCAGTAGAAAGAACTAAATTTATGTGACAATTTGTTCGTCAATATCACACCTGGAAAGTTTAATAAATCATTCACTTAACAGCCACTGGAAAATCTCCCCACTGTGAGAAATAGCAAAGGTAATTTAAAAATAACAAAGCACACCCACTGGAAATGGAAGAGAAAATACGTATAATTTATTCTACACACAATGTGACTAATATGTATACTTGTTGCAGATGGTAAAGGCTGATAGTGACCGGCACAGTAATAAAACACATCAAACAACGCAAGAGAGTCTACTTCGAAATAAGAACAAAATTTGCAGCCAACATAATCCCAATAGCCAAAACACAAACGTTTCTGCTATCTACAGGGTGCTCTGGGGGAAGGGGGAGACAGAAGGGTTGGGAACAAAGGAGCGAAGTTGAGCCTGGGAAGAAAGGGGACGAGGGAGAAGGTGGTTTTAGTTTTGTCTTTGCTTCACTCCTTCCTACTGTATTTTTAATTGGCAATAAACAACATTAATTTTCCCCAAGATCAGTCTGTTTTGCCCGTGACCCTAACTGGTAAGTGATCCCCCTGTCTATTTCAACCCATAAGCTTCTCTGTCTTATCTTCTCCCCCATCCTGTTGAGGAGGGGCAGTGAAAGAGCAGCTGGGGGGGGCATCTGGCAGCCAGCCAAGGTTAACCTATCACAGTGTGTGTGTGTGTGTGTGTGTACACATGCACAAAGATAGGCACAAATTACCTGGAAGATTAACAGCCTCGGTTACACAGTAAGTATTATTTTCTTGTACAACCCAAGGAATATATTCTCCAATATCTCAGAAAATTACTTGGCAATGCAATACCACATTAGCAAGAGTGAAACTTACACACACACACACAAACCGCTTCCCCCCCCCCCCCCCCCCCCCCCCCCCCCCGCCTAGTTCCATTTGCAACTACAAACATCATTGGGCTGTGAAGTGGATTTGCAGCTGAAAGCTAAGGTAGTTTTTTGCTTTGTTTTGCTCTTTTAAGGCTGCCAGCATTCACTCAAAACAGTGGGCCTACCCAGGCATCCATTTCAGTAAATCTTAAAGCTTACTGAAAAGCTTTGTTTTCAATTTGTCAACAATACAAAATTAAGCTAGGTGAAATCAATAAAGAAAATATGCAGATATACATGAGGGAAGATTTACTCGAAGGAATATAGTATTCTAAAGAACCAAAAACTGTCTGAAATTAATCATCAGGTTAACATCACAATTTCAAAACTAAAATTACTAAAATTAGTAGGAAAACCAGGAAGTGTTATTCAACCTCATAGACTTCTATTTTGTAGAGGTCTCAATGTTTGTTTTATCCAATTTGAAAGTTAAATAAAACATTTCAGAATAAAACAGCAAACGCTAGAGCAATTAAATTATGTCTGCTGAGTCTTATTGTGAAGACAGAAAGATATAGTTATTCTATGAAGCAAGAAGTTACATTGCTCTAGTACAGCATGTTCAAAGTAAAGTTCTTTCACTATTCCTGTAGACCAACTGACAGAAGAAAGAAATCACTTACACGAATGAAACCACAGACTCTCCCTGAAGGAGAAAAAGACGACAGTTTCACATGTGGTTTCCACAAAGATATATCTTAACAGCTGATACAAAAAATGTTAGTAGGTAGCATTGAAAAAAATCTGGCAAATGGTCTCCAGTTGAATTCATGAAAGGTGGATATCTAATCCTAATTATCATAGATTTGTTGTGTTTAATGTTTTGACAAACAAACTTTTTTTTAAGCTGCACTTCTATCTCCACTTTTGCACTGACTTTAACACAGTACTGGAAGGATTAGGAAAGACTTTTACAGTGTATGTAAAAATACAGCTGTCTAGCTGTACGGTTTTTCAACTTCAATGTACTATTTAGTGGTCAAAAATCTCAGGTTTTTAGATAATAGCGCCCAAAATTATCAATACATTTATATTTATTCTTCACGCTGAAGCAAGCTCTCCAACTGAACTTAAGACACCAGGACGCTGTACATGGAGATGGCTACAAGACCGATTCCAGATGTAGGATCCATGAGGTAAGTAATGCTATACAGTTGTGGTTCCTTGAACACCAGATGGGACAGAGGTACGTGCTAGATGAGGATTTAGAAAAGCCAACGGCCCGGTCCATGGCATGCCGAGCCCAACACCCAAAAAAGGGATTTGCCCAAAACCCTGTCTGTCCTATGGTCTTAAGCACATACTGCAGTGTAAAGTTCAGTGTCCCTGTAAAGGTAAGCCTGAAAGCCCCTTCAGCTCAAAATGCAACACAATCAGTATTTTCTCTGTTCTATTTACATAAAACTGGTTTCTGCATCTCAAACAGCTTTAGGTGAGATGCATCTCATGAATACAGGTTAGTGAAGACACAGTAGGACTCCGAACAAGTCTAAAAGCTTTTGACAATTTCCATTAACAGTTTGAGGTGTATTACAGCATTTCACAGAATTTTGTTGGATACCTCTCCTGAACTCTGCTGTTTTTATTCTACCCAACTCTCACTGTCAAAATTCCTGCAGTCTTTTCATCTGGCCCAATTACACTCTGCACTGCAGAGGCCTCTACAGTAATGCTGAAAGCATACAAATGGATGACTTTGAGAACAGATCAGCCTATATTGTCTGCACAAATACAGTGTTACATTTAGGAAATCACAGTTAACTGCTTAGGAACTGATTTAAGACAGACATTACAGTGGAAAGATAGATGAATTCTATCAAATAGGGACAATCGCACACAATTCTGCTTCAGAAGGAATAACATGAGCTATTATAAATCCTGATAATTAATTGTAGTATAAGAATTAACATATATTCAGCATCCTTTTAAATGTCAGTTCATTATAGGTGGATTTTGAGCAACACAAACCCGTAGCATCATAACTAATTCTCCTTAGATAAGGAAACAGAACTCTTAACAGAACATGAAGCATACAAGCACCTTAAAACCAGAAAATTTCTTCCCATGGGTGTATCACACAGAGGTGTTTTTTTTCAGATAGCCATTTTTTAAATTTAAAAACCCAAACGGAAGTATTGAAAAGAAGATGCAATAAGAAAATTACAGAGAAACCGTACAGCAGCTCAGCATTCAGAAAGAGCTTCAATAAAGTTCTCCATTTTATAAACAAAATAGCGCAAGATGGAAGAAAAGCAATTCTACTTTCTAAAATATTACATATTTACATTGCTTATAGATGAAAAACCCTGCCAATACAGTTCAACAATAACTATCTCTAATGTAATTATAAACCAATCTCCTCCTGACTGTCTCCTTTACAGATGTAGTGGAGAAGGAAGGATATTTGACATTTCTAGCAGTGCTCCAAAATATGCTGAAAGACTTTCTTCTGTTAGGTGTATTTGCATTTTACAATAAAAGTACAGAATCGTCTGGAATAGAAAAGCATTAAGGATAATTTCATCTAGTTCTTTTCAGAAACACCTTTAACAAAAGGCCTCTCAAACCCAGCTACCAAAGGCACACTGAACATATTACCTAACATTAAGGAAATCAAAAGGTACAGTTATACTATTCAAAATACTTCATGTTAAGAGTATGCTCAAGCACAATGGCCAACTTTAAAAAGAACTAAGGTTAAAGAGGGAGTCAACAAAATCCCTTTTTAAAAATAGTCTTAAAATTTTCTTCCTCCTTACATTGGCAAGTTTCAGAATCTGATGACATCCTATTTTAATACTTCCACAGTTTCCCTGAAATTATTGGCAAATAAAGATGGATGTTATATTTCCCACAAGCAAAAACTAAAATGTACTCTCCCTATTACATCCTTTTACTCCACCCAGACAAGAAGTATTTTTAAAGGAACATTTCAGGTTTCTTAACCAGTGATAAGACTGAAAAACAAAGCAATGCCATCCATTTTCCACAACATACTTCTGATGTTAACAATTCTAGGCATTAAATATTTTCATGAACAGCCAGCATGCGGAAGAAACTGTCTCCCTCCAACAGCTTTCAAGCATGTCAATTCAAAAACAGCACAAAAGGAGACAAAATAACTGACTTATCCTAGAGATATATTTTTCTTTTCATTTGACATACCTAACACCAAAAAATAGGAAGAATCACGCTTCTCTGCTTTTCTTCTACAGGGAGCTTAAGACCAAATGTTGACAGAATTGCACAGAAAAGCAGAGTGGCAAAACTCTCTTGACAAGATGGGGAATGGCCAGTATTCCATGTATCTCCCTGCCATGGACTCTGAAAGGCTACAGATAAATCCTTAAAGTAACAACTGATGCAGTACAACCTTGCATCTGATTTTATGAAAGGATTTTTTTTCCTCCCAACACAGCAGATACCAAAGGCTGGCAAGATACGTGGTGTTCAAGTTGACTTGAATGAAGGGATGCTTTTAAGTTAACACAGAGCAGCTGGGTTCACAGATGCACTTCTTTAAGGGCCTACAGGTGAGCGCACAGGGCTAACAATAGGCTTTATACATGCATATGTCCATTTTTAAGCAGAACCAGGTAGGCACAGTTATCCCTTTTCCATTTTCAAATGCAACAGTTTCCCCTGGTCAAATTAAGTGTGTTAAATTGTTTAAAAAGCTATTTAGGGAAAACACAATCTTTTAAAAAACTTTAACAGTAATCAAAAGATTTACTTTCAAGTCATCTTGCTAATTCAATGTCTTCTCTCATTGAACAAACATTGTCAGCAAGAAGGGATAAACTGGTATTTATTGATAAAATAAGCCAGCAGCAGGACTTACTGCCATTCTCTATTCTACAGAAGTGCTTAACAGCCCAATACCCAGGCCTCCTTACTGTGGGGCTACTACTCTATGCACTGGATCACCACGGACCTGGAAGTAGAGCATGTGCATGTGCAAGTGCAAACATGCTGTCCCTGTACTTAATCATGCTGCTTTTTAACAGATGTGCACTAAGTTCTCACACTTTTTTCCAAAACCCAGGTGCAGCTTCTGTCTTGTAGTAGTTACTACTGTTCATTATTTTTCATTACTTCTAAGTAAGACTCTTAAGTAAGAATTCTTCTTACTAACAGAATTTACAGCTTCCATTTAAGAAACCCACCAGAAAGACGATGTTCTTTAGAGAAAGTATACTCTTCCCAAATGTGAATATATTAAGGATAACTTGTAGTGTATGAAATGCTACAGGTTTATCCTATTTATCAGTAAGCCTCAAAAAACTTCTGTTCAGTAATATCTGTCGTATTCTCTGTGTGATATTGTTAAGTTCATTACTTTTATCTCCATCTTAAGAACAAGAAGCTCCCAGTGCCTTCCCCCGTCCCACAAGAAACAGTCATCACTCAAAGCTGCAAAGAGAACAGACTTGAGGGGTTGTACTTGCTGCCTAAAATGTGACAGCTGCTGGAGAGCTTTGCCTGTACAGACAAATCTGATCGTAAAGCAGACAATTATCCGAACTCTCTATGTCTGTAAAATTAACCAGTCTAGAACAATTGAAAGCCATCTTTCGTAAATATAAATTGTAAAAATGGTTTTGCTACCACTTTCACCATCTCTGAAAAACACTGTCATGCAAGTTTCCCCTCTAATACCCCAGACACAATGCTTCTAACAGTTCCTACCTACTGAAGGCTCTTCCAGGGCTATAAGACTTGGCAAAATTGTAACACACCATTATCAATAAAACCAGATGTTTGCAATTTCACTTGCAGGCCTTCCTTTCCTAGCAGCAGCTGCATCATACCATTGGAAGTTTTATGGCTCTGAAGCGTCTGCTCTAACCTGCTGTTGGCTTTGGTAGTACCTTATCCTTACTCTTCCCAGCTGTCTCCTCCTGTCACTGTTTTGACTTTAGAAGTTACTAGCCATACGTTGTCTCTCCTTAGCCTCCATGACTCTTCATAAAAGATATGGTTGCTTGTAGTGATGCTCAAAAGTTAAAAGGAAGAAAAGAAGTGATGTAGCAGCAACACAAGTACTCTCCAGGTCCCAGCTGAGAACTGCTACTATAATGTAAATAATATTACATGGTCTTTGAGATTGATGAGGAGGGGGAAGGAGAAGAAACCACAAAAAAGTTCCCCACTAATACAAAACAACTTCAAGAAGCAGGCGAAAACATATCAGAAGACATGCTGACACCTTTTATACAATACCCAACTGCTTTTTTCTGGTTTTATGTAATGAGAAGTTCAGATAACCTAGATGCATATGATACCTGAAAAACAACTAGCTCAAAATCAATAAACCAAGTTCTTACAAGAACATTCTAGTTGTCCATTAACTAAGTCTTATCCTTTGCTTAATTTTAAATTACCTGTTTCCCTTTCCAAATTAAAGCATGCTGATGCCTTATTAATGGCACATATTAATTGGACTGCTCTAAATATAGAGCGAGAAGATGAAGCTCAGCTGAAGGGGTATCACAGACAGCAAGTTACCTCTAAAATGTGGCCATTTTATGCTATACTTGCTGGAAGCTTTTCTGTGCAATGATCTGTTTCTGCACAATGTTAAAAAGTGTAGTAGGACCCTAATGTTTAAAGGTACCATCCTACAGAGAGAGTACATTATCCAAGTCAGAATACTATTCCAGGATTGTTTCTTTAATTCTGTGTCATGTGCTGTTTCTTAGCTTTTTTTAATCCCTCCCCTAGGTTCATGTGTTTTCTTTAACACTCTACTTACCTAACTATCATCAAGCTAAAATTTAGTAGAATGCATGTAAAACAAAGGTGACGTAATATTACCATAGAAATTTTGGCAAAGAATTTTAGATTACGCAATAGCCAAACTTCACAACACTCACTTCTAGAAGTCAAAATTTAGTCAGTCCTTCCATGGAGTAACAATACAATGGAAATTATAGCAGCATCAGTAATATTAACGTCCCTTATTAGACAGGGATGTAAATGAGATATTCTTTCCTAGTAATTTTATAAACTATCATATCTTACAAAAATGAACTCTGCAACAAAAAGGAAAGTAACTAAGCAAGAAAGAATTGTGATGTGAAGGGTGGAGGCAATGACACCTAAATCTGACATCTGAAGCAAAATAATCCCATGTGTGGGGATGTGACACGGCTGGGATGTAAAGTTTAGGCAACGTATACCATGTTTTAAGTCTAAGGACAAAATGGTTCAGGGAACAATGACTGGAATGAATGGCTCTGAAACTGGCAAATATAACTAACCTTCCTTATATATACAGAAAACAGGTGGAAGACTTAACCCACTCTGGATTCAAATAAATATTTTTCCAGTAACTTCAACTACATACACACCAAGGTGAGAGAAAAAAACGGATGCATGCAACATCTTTCATAGCTCAATTTTAAGTCATTGTTTTCATGATTTTTTTTCATTTACTACGGTGCCCTCCCAAACAACTTGTGCATCATTTACTATTAGTAATTTATCTTCGTAAGTAGAATTCCAAGAATGAAAAGAAAAGAGTTTTACAAAGAACATAGCAGATATAATCTAAACACCTTTCTTGGGCTGTTTAGCCAATAACAGAATAGCTTGTGGTTCACAAACAAATAACATTAATTTTAATATGCTTAATGCAAAAAAAAAAAATTGTGCGAGGAAGAACACGTTTATTCTGAGGAATGCACATATATGTATTTCAGCCAAATACTGAATCTGTGCTAACCAAAAAAAGTTACACAAGTCAAATTACATTTACAACACAGAAGGAAAATCAATCAAAGAAGAAAAACCTTGCATAGCATGTCTGTCCAATGTTCCCTGGTTTGTAAGAAATGGAAGGTATACACATCCCTGTTGACACCATCAGCTAATAAAGTATCTTCTGCTGCCTACAACTGCTTAGCCTGTCAGGTCTGTAAATAAGCAAAACTTCAAAAAAAGCCATTATTGTTGCAAAACCATTTGCTAGTCTGCATCGTAAGAGCACAGGCATTTATATTCATTTCATCCCTAGAACACATTTCAGTATATTTCCATTATACGAGAGTCACCATGAAATTAAAATCAAAACCCTCTGAGTGACAATCAAGATTTTTCCTAAGAGTTTAATTGGCACTTTTCAATTTAACTCATAAGAATCTTAAAACAAAAAGGCAAACAATTGCAGCCCTAGTGCTTTTACTGTCTCCTTCACACTAACACTACAGGAAAAAAAAAAAAAAAAAAAAAAGCTGTGGTGTGTCTGACCCTCATCTTTTTCACTCTCCTTTCCTCTCTATTGTAAAAATGACTCAGAACTATCCAAAATGCTGGAAAAACAAGGAGTATTATCTTTACAATAGCATATCACTATCATGAATATTTTCATAAAGGCAGAGGAAAAAACTGACAGGTCTTAATGGAGAAAAGGTGCTACTTTTTAATACTTCCTAATGAAAAAGAAAAAAAAAAAAAAGGAAAAAAAAGTACAGATTTTACAGTCAAAATCAGATTTTTATTTTGTTTGTAGTTAACTATTTCATAAGTCTTTGAGGAAGAAGGTCTAAGTAGAAAAAAGATATCCCAAACTTGCATATCCATCCTGATGCGAAAGGCATTTGATTCCAGCAACTCTTCTCAAAAGAGTATAAAAATACAACCTTAATTTAATGCTGCAAGATTACTGGAGCCACAGTGATGAACTATGTATCAAAAATAGAAATTAATTATGTTAGGATGTTCTAAGAATATTTTAAGATTAATCATCCTCTTCATTCACCCAGAGAGGTCAATCTACTCAGCTTCTGCTCTTTATGTTCCACATGTGCAGTTTACACATCAAGAGGATAAACCAGCTGTTACAGTAGAGATGATAAACACTGATTTCTGTCAGCGTTTTGGTTAATTATGTTACATTCCAAGTTTAAAAAATAGCAAGAATATCATACTTATGAAGACAGTAGTAACCAAGTGGTTCGTGAAGACATTGGTTGCAATTTATTTATATTTCTTTAAATGCCTATTACTTTTAAATTAAAAAGCTGTTTCTTTATATAAACTTCTGTATTGAATCTCTAGAGCCTTTGTAATACCACTGTTAAACATAAACAGCCTTTTTCTAATTGCTTTTATTAAAATTAACTCAGCTTCTTTAATTGCTCTTAGAACTGATGGCGACTATGAAAACATTTATAAAAAGAACTCAATTTGTGAAGCCATTTCCTAAAAGTGAACCACCTCATCAGAGCGCTGTCTGCCAGAATAACTATAGCTCTGTACTGAAGCAGCCATGGATTTTTACCGAATTACGCTGCTGGTAAGACCTAGAACGTAGAAATAAAATGTACTTGCGAAGCACCTTCACGTTGTTTGCCAAAGAGCTGAGGAAGGCAATAACAGAAAAATACTACCTTTTGAGATCTACTTTTTCCATAATTGTAATTTTATAAACCACATTCAAAACTTGCTCCAGGGTTTTTCTGTTTGGGGATAAAAACAATACAGGATATTCCAAACATCGCAGAAGAAGAATAACATAAAAGGTAAAAATGTTTTTGCACTTCTTATAAATGCCATCCTATAAAGCCAAATAATTAATAAAAATGGGATGTTGCTGATACTGACCAGATCCTGTTCAGTGAAGAAGTAATTCCCAGTTTAGGACAGTATATCATATATAGAAGCCTGCCTACACAAATCTATTGAATCAAATAGAATTTAAAAACTAAGAGCTGTTCTAACTTAACATTTATATAATTATACACACGTGTGTGCGTATATATATATATATATATATATATATATGAATAATACCCTCATTCCAGCTGAAATACTTTGGAACTAGATTAAACCAGTGCAAAATAAATACAGACACACACAAACAGCAGAACTTAATTAAGGGATTTCCTCCCCACAGAAAAGCTCTGGAAGCATATTTTACATCCATGTATCAGAATCCACAGACATTCATGATCATAATTACCATTCACACTAATAGTCAAATACAAGATTGTGTAATTCCCAACAATATTTTTTAATCATAAGTAATGCATTGGACTACATCCAAGCTGATAGCTGTTAATGATGAAATTACACAGAGATTTTAAGTAAATTATTTGAGAACTAAACAAGGAGATGCTTCAGAGTCTTTGTAATATTAACACATAAATACTAATCCATATCTATGGCATAAAGAACTGTGTGCCTACCTGCTACTCACAGAAAACTGGCTTCATTGCAAGAAGGGACATAACATATCAAGTATTCTGCTTGTTATTGCTAACTTTCCATGTCTATTTTTCAAGTTGTCTTACAGCTCCTGGCTAAGGAAGAAGACTACAGTTGCTTCTCCATTTAAAATGTTCAGCTAGCTAGCCCCAATAGGCCAGCTTCTGTAGAGACCAGCTTCTAAATGAGAGAGCTCAAGTTAATGTAATGTCTCCCCACAAAGATTATTCAATTCTACAGTCCACAAAAGTGTTTATAAGCTAAATGAACTTTAAGAGAGTCTCAAAACCTCTTCATCTGCTCTAACCTGAAGAAATTAGCAGCTACAATATCACCGGCTTCTAGGAAGCACAAATTTTTAATCTTTATACACTATCTAGCGAAAGGAAAATAAATATATGCTCAACAGTTTCATCCTGTAAAACAGTGTAAGTAAATGTATCCATTCCTTGTGTTTTTCATGTCAAGTATCTGGTGACTGGCAAAGCTAACAGCCAGCTCAGTGTTGGACCACAGACTCCCTTTAGAGGTAGCTATTCCAGCTGACATGATGGCAACACCACTTCAGTGTGCCCATCACTGCCAGAGAGTTCTGGCCCCTTCATTTATTAGTCAGGCTACTTAAGTTAAACTAATGTTTAAATGAATCCAGTTAATTTTCATTAAAACAGGACACAGTGCAATTTCAGGGACAGCAGTCGCAGAGAGAAGTGACATTCCCTGGAATGACAGTGGCAATACGAAGCGATGGCCTTCAGCCTGCATATTTATAAAAATCTCAACTTTCCTTTTAAAACCAGTATATTCCAATCTCAGAGAAGCTGCACATGGGCAAGTATAAGAACCCCAAAAGCTTCAAGAGCATGCAGTCAAGGGCTGAAGCTGTGGTATGGCAGTGTAAAGTTTCTGCAATATCATCACTTTTATTTATATTTGTTAACAATTGTGGGCACTTGATAAAAAAAAATAAGTATTATAAATAAGGTAAGTAGACACTAAGAAGCTGAAATCTACGTGTAAAGTGGAAGTGCATTCCACAAACCTGTGCTTAGTTCAGATGAAATTATCGGAGAGTATGCTTTTCCACAGAGTACTTACAGTGGTGGAATCAAGCATTTAGCAGTTCACAATTAAGATACAATACAATAATTAGAAAAATATGACTCCAGGTGTCTGAGAGATGGGGTTTCCAAGAAACGGGAGCTCAGGTTTCTAATACTGATACGGTTAAGATTAATTTCCACAAGCAAAAAGACAGCAGATATGCTTTTCTCTGATGATTAATACTATTATTTTGTTGCATCCAGTAGTTCCTTATATTAAAAAGTGCTTGTTTTTACTACGTTAATAGCCTAAGTCAAACACATTAGTAAAAAAAAAGCTGTGGAAAAAAAGAGGCAGGAAAGAAGCCCTTAATACAGAAAGCAACACAGTCCTATCTTTTATCCTCTATCTTTGCATGAACACCATACTGTCAGGCTTTTCTCTCTCATCTTTGATGCAGCACAGCTTTAACCAGTGGAGCCGGTCAGTTTGCTTCAAGTGCCCAGTAGCTGCCATCAAAGGCTTTCTGGGTCAATGAATTGTATTCACTGTGGTCAAGCTAGGATGTGCACAGAAATGAAACAAAAGTGCAGGATTTTCAAGATAGCAACACATCTCAGCACAGAGGTAACAGTCCAGTAAGGTCTTGAAAAGCCTGAAGAGAAGTTTTCAAATGGCAATTTATGACCTAATCCAAGATAACCATGAACTAAATTACTGTTTGGCTTGTCTAGACTTTGACTAGAACAAAGTAACTTCATTCAGATGCAGTGCTGACATATGCAGTTCACCTCCTTTTTGACGGCTCATAAATAAGGGGACAGCTCCCCTACGGCAGTTATCTAAAGAGCATAGCCTCCTCATCTCACAATGGCCCTTGCTCCAATCCTAACCTCAAAAAACCAAGTGTGCTTTTAATTGGATAATTCAGCATGCCAATACTCTGGATTGCAAAATTGCCAAGCCACTCGGACAAAGTTCCTTTCATGCATCGATTAACATGCCAAGAAAACACTTAAATAAGAGGTAGTATACTGAAGAATACTGAATCTCACATGCCCTCTGTTAATCAGAGATTGATTAATTAGGCTGAAGAGGAACAACCAAACAGATGAAATGGAACAGTTTTATACAGTGTCACTCAAATTCAAGGTGTAGTGTAGGCTACACTACACTGATTCTACTTCATTGCCTTGTGCACTTCCACACTGCTTCAAATTTCTTAGTATAATAATGAGAACTTTTAGCCTAATTCACCAATATTTGATGCTTTGACTGGTTCTCACTTAAGAAGAGGTGGGGAATTGAGTAATACGGCAAGACCAGCTTTAGAGCAAGTCTTGCCAAAGGACCTGTTCCTCTTCTTTATTAGTGTGACCACAGGGGTGGTATCTCAGAAATATGGTTAAGTTTTGGGAGGAAGTTATTAAATAATTTGGTGTATTTCAATGAAGAAATTTTTTACATGCACTAAAAAAAAAAATAGAAAAAGTTGCAACCTGTATCATTGTACTTAATATCACTGATTATTATTGGACACACAATAGTGGTTGACACCAAAATACATTTAAAATGTGAACCCTCCATAATGTTTCTTTCTGTCCTTCTAAAAAGCATCAGCCTTCGAATAATTAAAACATCCAACTTCAAGCATGTGAACAGACCTGCCAGCAGTGTTCACGTGGTCATGCCTAAGAGCATTTAAAAGCCTGCTGAATGCATGTCTTGGGTATTTACAATTAAATTCTGCCTTGGAGTGAGCTGAAGTTTTGCTCTCAGCTCCACAGCTGGACCAGAATTCCTCTCCTGCAATTCCAGATAAGGATTTTAGGCATGTGCTCTGATTACGTTTTTAAAAAACTACACTCTACATTAAAACAATGTAGAGATTTAAGCATGACGTGAAGCTGATTATTCAAGCTATTAGTGCCGACCTATGTTTGCCTCTGCGAAATACAGGATGTTGAGCTCTATTAGTTAACTATAATAGAAAAACCAACACAAAACAACAAACGCCCCTCCTAGCACTTTGACCTATTCATAGCTAAGTTGCTACAGTGATAAGTCCATATGATAGTTAAGAACTGAAAAGTGTGAAGTGGCAGAGTGATAAAATCGTGAAACATTCAAGGAGCCCACGTAAATGCTTTCCCACTGGCTGCAACACACTGCAGGTTGCAATGCCTTTGCCTTTTAGGCTGGCTTGAGTCCAGGCTGTTTTAGCCTGCCCACGTGTCCAATCCCCCTTCCATCAGCGGCTGTGCAAGTCACTCCTCCTCTGGCTGCCCCAACCTCAGAGGCTTCCCTTACTCTGAACAGAAGGTATGTATTTGCTGTTGAACCAGGGTGCACATTCAGTTTCCATGGCTACATTAAAAGCTACCTACGGTACTCCATTCATTTTAAACTTACAAATTAGGTAAACTGAATTTTATGAGAGACAACTTTAATTTCTTTGACACCACTCAAGTTGCTAAGTAAATCTATATCCTTCATTTTGTCTCTGAGAAGATACTTAGAGTGTTCAGTTTTCCTGCAGATACGGAACAAGTGATAGTTCAATTCTCTTCAATGAAATAGTGCAACCTTCTAAAAACCCAAATGTTTCTTAATGCTATAATAAACATTGCTGGCATGTGGCCCAGTCTCTGGCCAGCATATAGCATACATCTGTTTCATCCACTGTTTTGGGCCAGTTATCTTAAGCAAATAATCAAGTGGTACATAAAATTTCAACGAACTATTTCCTCAAAATGAAGATGCTTCAGTCTGCAAGGCCACTCTCAACCTCATTTAAAGAATTATTTTTTATTGTCCTTATGTCTCTAATAACCCAGACCCAATTCCATCATAACTGGAAACTGATAAAGCAGTGAAAACAAAAATATGGAGATGATGCTTTTCAAATGCAGTCAAAACCTATCCTCTGTGTGTTCTTAACATAATGGTAAGTGGGAAACAATGAGGAGGAAAGACCTCCCCATGCTGTTTCCCTTTACTACAAATATTTTCAAAGATGAAGATGTACCTCTCCACTACCCACTCACTAGTAATCTCATTGCCCAGACCATCTCCTGCCTTAAGTAGGATTCTGCAGGAGGAGACCAAGTACAAGCGGAGGAGGCATTTTCAGAATTCTCTTGGAAATTCTCACAAAATGCCATTACTACACAAATACAAAATAAACCACAAAAAACCTATCAGGAGATTACCATAGCAGGTGTTAATTAAATCTTTGCAAATGAAGTTTAGACCAGATGCTAAATCTAGTGAAGGGTCTTATCCCGATCCAAAGCATCACATGAGCTACACCAGGCAGCTAGGTAGAAAGCAACTTATATAAAAGATACCATTTGCAAGTATTTACCAAAACTCCAACATCTGAGATACTGACAATTTGCTGGTCTACAATGAAACGTCACAGAATGTAGTAACCACAGGTATTTGAAATGTAATGGTACTATAACAGTACAATCAGACAGATGACTATGTAAGGAATCTAAAGACAAAATTAACACCACAAACTCATATGGTGCCTAGTTGAAATCAATGGCCAGGGATTTTATATTCCCTCTCTTCTACTCTGTTGCATACATGCCCATGGGTGGGGAGGCCCCCATGCAAAAGTTTAATCAGGCTTACCTCCACAGACATTTATAGACACTAGTGGGAAAAGGTGCAGGTATTAGGCAGCAAAATAGTCACTACGTACTTGATGTAATGCAGATACAGTCAAACCTCCAAACGATTTGTTTTTCTGAAACATTCTTAGGTATTTACTTCTATTTGCAGAACAACCCCAAATTTCAAAGGCTTGACAGTCACCATGAAATGAATTCTAATCCTCCTAACACACCATCAAACACAGTCATCTCCATTGTGAATAGACAGGCTACTCCAAAGATAGAAATAAATGTAATTCATAAATTACAGCCATGCAATCCCATGAAGTGCATTCATAAAAAGTGATTCAGAAAATACAATGAGCAACTGAAACGAACAATTCAGTTTAGCTCAATCACAAATCACGGGCTTAACACAGACTCTGGAACTGATTCTTGACCAAGATTTGACTAGATTTCAATAATGGTTTCTTCAGACTTAAAACATGGGCACATTCTTTCATTACACACTTCTCTATGCAGAAAATACCCAGAATTTTTCTATCACTTCCCTCTGAAATTCCTCAGTCACTGTATTAGCAACACGGGCACACCACATTTCAGCATTTCAAGGATGACCTGGAGAATCAGCAATACTCCTGTGGCAGCTATTTCTGTATGATGCCTAGGGTAGCAGACAGGTTCCTTCAGTCATCTCTAGGGCAATGCACCCACCCTGAGACAACAAAGCATCAAAGGGGCTTATGCAGCAGGGTTGCTGAAATGGGTCCTATTTAATAAGAAAATGCGATACAGCTGATACATAGAAGAAATGCTACCACTTATCTGAAGGAGGTGGTTTCGTGCTTACTTTGGTACCATTTCTTGAAGCAAGGGGCAGACAAGGCTGCTGCCAGGGCTGCAAGCCTCACTTGGTGCAGCAGAGGGTTTCCACAGCTCCCTTGCACCGCTGAGGGACCAGCAGCACTGACCCAGCTCTGCATCTCACGGGGAGCAACTCACAGGGCTTTAACTATAGTGGGGGGCACAGACAGGCACTTGCTTTTCTGGAGAAAACAGCAGAGACCAGCCACAGTTCTTCAGAAGGCCAGAAAAGCAGCAAAAGTTTTAGTATTTTACAGCAGACTGCCAGATATTTTTTGTCACAAGCTAACATATAACCAGTGCTGATTTGACACACTCACAGCCCTGTGCCCTGGCCCTCAGAGAAAAAGTCTGGCAGATTATTCTCTAAGATGCACAGTTAACTCAAGCCTACATTTTATGCAAACTGCTTTTCCTTACACAATATTCATATTCAATTTAATAGAACACTGCAACGTTTCCACACAGTTCTGTAAACACCGATCAAATCTAATAAAAGTATCTATACTTTGCGTGAATCTCTACAGAATGGCTCAACAGAAGCTATGGAAAAGAATGCTACTACTGTGTTGCTTGAGGCATCTGAGCTTTACAGAAATTGCCCAGTATCCTGTTCGCCTGACTTGCAAGGTCAGTTTCACAGTCAGCTCTGTGGGGCTGTGCAACAGGTACACCTGGAAGAATCTTCAATCTACCCTTACAAACAACATTCTAACTGTTGAATTTTCTGTGCTAATGATCCTTTCTCATTGACATACACGTGTTTGAAAGAGAAAAAACTACTTTGGGTTTTTCTTTCAAAAATGGTGAAGCCTGAGATTTAGCTTCATTGAACGTAGGTTCTTGTTTTTGTAATAAGTCGTTCCCTATGCTCCTTCCACATCAGTAAATGCTTGTCATTTCAGTGCTACATATTTCATATCTAAGCATCGTATCTTCACCTACAGATGATATTAAGAGGTAAAAATTGAATACTTATTTCTTTTTTTTAAACAATAATCAAGTATGCAACACGGAATCCAAGAGTCAGTTTTAAGATGCATGAGTTGGCTTGGATGTGTTATAAAAAATTGTTACACGCTTTAATTATATGTGTATATATACACACAGATGTACACACAGATGTGTCCTTTAGAGAACTCTGCTTCTCTTCTTGCATTACTTCGTCGCTGTTTCTCTTATTGCATTACTAACCATGAACCTGAATCTGCATCTTGAAAATCTCGCTTCCTCTGAAGGAAGCTTCAAAGCATTTTTAGTAGGAGGATAAGGACATACATGTATCTACAGTGTAAGGATTCCTTCTCACCCTCAAGCCTCCTTCAGTTAATGCTCGTGTGGCAAAAATTGGCTACAATGCAAAAATGTTGAAATCACGTATCTTCTATAAACAGATATCAAAGTCAGGAATTAAGGATCAAGTATACCACTAAAGCCTGACTAAATTGTATCAGCAGTAAGCATCCTTCGAGGTTATGTTTAGATTAAATCCTAACATTCAATTTCTCCATTTTGTATGTCTGGGTATCTACAGTGTGTCTAATCCAGCTACACAGCAGATGTAATTTAAAGGCATATTCTCTCTTTTCATGCCCTCCCCTTTTAAATCTAACAAACTCAGTACTCCAATTCCAACTCCAAGTTGAATCAACACATGCTGCAGCATCAGATAGCCCTTCCCTTTTAACTGAGAAGTTATTTGTCTATTTCCTGTCTTAAATATCTGTGCGGTACACTAACAACCAACCTCATTCTAGAAGCTGGGAAGCTAGTATACTTATATACATATACATATATGCAGAATATGTATATGAATACATTCCTTACAATTTGTTCACTGAGTCAGTCTGGAGCCAAAAATAAAATTAAAACTTTTATCACAAATCAGAAAATAAAGATTTTAAAATGTTAATTAGCAATAGCATTCCTGAAAATAAGAAGGAAAAAATATTAACTTCTAGGGATAAATTTGAGAGAGATTAAAGCATAATAAAAGACAAATTAAGTCTTGTATAGTGACGGCTGAGGTCAATATAATGCCCATTTTTGTTCGAACAGTCAAGCAAGTAAGTTAGGATGGAAAATATTTTATGACGCTATATCCTGGAAAACTGAAATTGGTAGCCTGCTGAATGAACACTAATAATACAACATGGCATGATCAAAACCTTCAGGTTTGATTGTTAGTTTCTGTAACTTTATTATTCTGACTTACTGTCACATCTAAATGTGGTTTCTGCCTTTGCCTGACAGATCTCTCTTCCTGAACTTTAAGAAGTCCCTTGGTTTCTTTCACATCTGACTAATAATTCTCCTCGTACCAAAATCCTTACCACCTTACTTTTAACAATCCCTCAACGAAGGGTGCAATCGAAAGGCTATTGATAGTTAAGACAAAGGAGTGTTGTTCATTTTGCAGCTAACCAGAATCTCCAGAATAAGGTTATAAAATCTCTGCTCCTTGGACTTCCTTACCCCTCTTGAGGCACCACACTTTTTAAAATGTATGCAGCTAACAGATGCCCCCCTCCTCCCTTTTTATTACCACCCACACTCATTGAAACTTGGCTGCAGCCAGCAGTTCTGCACAGCACCCCCATATACTTTGAAGCTAGACCTGTGACTGCATAAATTTGGTAACATCTAGAGATCTCTGCCAAGATTGGAACCCCACTGAACTAGGCACTGTCCAAACACAATGGAAGTCGTGATTTTTTTTTTCACAATTATTGTTAAGTCTCTTCATAAAAATACACCTTTATTGGCAAATATTCAGCTGCATTCCTCAAAAGCAAGAAAAAAGTAAAAATTGTGTAGGTGCAAAACCAAGGCACTTGCACCTTTTAATTATTGTAAGCAGGTCATCAGATGAAAACTAAGTACATCTTTATAATCTTCACAAGATTGCTTCCAAATTGTAGAGCATTACAGATTAAGGTAATCTAGGAACTGAACAGACCCTAGAAACTGGCATTGTAGAGTATTTCGAACACAAATATTTATAAAGTTGCAAATAAAATTTCAATGTTTCTGAGCTGGAAAATAAAAGGAGGGATTTGTCAAAGCTGCAAAAGCTACCCGATCCCCAAACCTAAGTTTTGAAGAGAGGTAGATTAAAATTTCAAGATATCACTGATCAGAATACAGTGCATACACTTTTACTGTATTGCTATACTTTTTTAATTGTGACTCTGCTCCATATTATAACACCTTTCACGCAGGACAGATTGTCACTGGCAATAAGAAAACAGAGAATCTGATTTTTTATTCCAGCATTAAACCAGAAGTATCTGCTAAGTGTCTTTTAAAATCCATGATTAGGAAAAAACCCCTCTGTTTGAATATTATAATTGGTATTTTTAAGGTTCTCCAGTTAAAAACTGCAGAACAAAAGATTAATATAGAAGTGTAAATTTGGAAATAAAATTCCATTTTTCTAGCAGGTCTCAACACAGGGACTGGCAATGACCATCAGTACTGAGAGAGGTGGTTTGTAAAAACTATTTAAACATCCTATTTATGACATACTCCTACACTGATATTTTAAAGCCTTTATAGTTCAGTAGAAGTGAGAACTTTGTGACAGCTACAATGACAGAAAGAAGCAGAAAGAACCTGCCGTACCGTTTGACTCCGTGCATGCTGGCCAATAAATTAAGGCAGAAACTGCAAAACACACTTCCTGGAAAAGATAAAAGCTCACGATCAAACAAAAAAATTTGCTTTCTCTGTAGGAGTAGCATTTGAAGAGTTGCTGTCAAGGTTTTTATTTTTTTTCCTGCCAAATGCTGGATCCCAACTCCTTCCCCAAAGTAGTCCTGAGCAACATCCTCCAGATTGTTTGGCAGAATCAAAGCCTTGCTTCAGCTTCTTGCCGATTCCTAAAGCCTCCTTCACAGGACAAACTTTCTTTCAGATTTTCACTTATCCTGAGGTAGCTAAGTTACTCAAGTCAATCAAACTGAAACGAAAAATACTTTAAAAGAAGCGCATTTTTCTCCTCAAATAAGCTATATACTAAGAAATATATGTTAGTAACTATCAAAGCTATTATGAACAGATCATCTGATGACAATATCTGTAGCTGGTGTGTAATTGTCAAAAAGATTTCCTATTCATTTGAATATGACAAGGGCTACGAAGATCCAAGTTAATACTCAGTTAACCCTTTAGAATAAAGTACTGTAAATTCCAATTTTTTTCCTTAGCACTATTTTGGCTTTTACCATCAAAACTGATCATAAGAAATAATTTAATCCTCCTCAGTTGAATACTGGGTTTGGGTGTGGCTTTTCTTTCCTTCTTTTAACTTTCATTTTTCCCCTAGTATCTTAATGTTTTGGTTCCTTTTCTTTTTCTCTTTCTATGATTCCCTTCAATTTTTCAACTCACTTCCACAGAGCTACGAATATTTTTCAAGGAGATTCCATTTAGTCTCCACATTCAGCTAGTCTGTGGGAAAAAAAAGTGTGAACACACCAGATTATTGAAAAAATGCAGCCCGTTCTTAAAAATAAAATATGGTTTGAATAAAAATTACTGGCTTCAATATTAAAAATAAAATACCAATAGGAATGGAAATGTTTTATTTCCTGCCAGGAACAGAAAGACACTGAAAATAGACAATGTTTAAAAAACAGCTTATCCCTTAAATAGCACACAGTGTAGACATTGCAAGAACTGTGAACCAACATACCTGCATGCCCCCTGGGCATCTACAAAGGCACCTAGTAATATTTAACACAGAGAACATTTTTTTCTCTCATTTGGCTATGGGAGAAATAATTTAGTTTTTTAATGTTATTTTGTGCATGGGGATGATGCTGTGTATGTGGGGGAGGAAGCCTCAACCATATAAATGAATCTGTGTACTTCAAAAGGGCCAAGAGTCATAAATTATTTTATTTTACAGTATTTTCTGGCTCACCCATTTCTTTCCGCTACCTTACTGCAAGAACCAATTTTTTGCTGGGGAATAATGTCAACATGAATTACTTAGCCTTTTTCTTTCTCAAAATGGAGTTATATTCCCTTAAGATTTCAAGAACAAGAACAGTAGTGGACTGCTGATATCCTGCACTCTTCTGCAAGGTGCCTGAGGGAGGAAACCAGGGCCCAGCAGAGTCAGGACATCTCCTGATGGTTCACCCATCCTTCTGCTCACTGTGCTGGGGCTTGTCCTTGCCACTCAAGAGGGTGTGGTGCGTACAGGAGGTTTGAACAGTTTCAGAGATAATGTGTTGCTCAAAGTCTCAGTAGTCAGAAATTCCACGCACACCAAGAAAAAAAGGAAAAAAAAAGAAGGGTGGTTAGCTGCCCCCACCACCAGGTCCCCCTCTCCTCAGGACAACCCTGTACACTTGCCATATACAGGGATAATGTATATCCATATTCTTTTCCCAAAGACAGCTTGATATTATCAGCATTATCTAACTCACCAGTCTTCCATATATATTTTTGATAAGTAGGATGAAGTCCAGCTCTGAAATTTTGAACAAGGTCAGAAATAGGTAGGAAAACCTGGTGTTTCGTTTCAGCAGTACGAGTCAGGGAAAAGGAGCTTCTTTTCTTCTGTTAAAAGTGAAACTGTTGATTTGCAATTATCTGGAAGTCTGTCAAATCCAAGTCAGTATTATTAAGCTTAAGGTTTATTAACTGTTGGCCTGAGGGATCACTAAATACACATCAGCGAATCTTCTAAACTAGTACTGTATCAAAGAAAAAGCTAAAATATACAAAATAAATTTGAAGTAATTATTCAGAGTTTCCTTTTTAGCTTTTTATTTATAGGAAGTTCAGTAGAAAATATTGTCACTGGTGTGGGAAAGTTCAGTAGAAAATATTGCCATTGGTGTGGCCATGCCCAATTCTAAAACAACCAGAGCTAATTTTTTTAATGAGACAGTACATTTTTCCTGAACTGGAAGCAGAGAAGAGTACGAACAGCTAGCGAGATTCAAGGTGGGTTAATATACAATGTATTTCTATGCACCTACTCTAGTACTAGTATTGTCCTCATCATCTGATCCTGATTATGCTCATTTCTTACTGTGTTGCCTTTCTAAGATTTCATTAGCAGGTGCACTGTCTTCCATCATTTTTAAGGTTTTTACAAATGCTGTCAACTAGGAGTCATAGATTTGTTTCCAAATTAAACTGGCAGAATCGTTAGAGCATTATGCATAGGAACTGTTTAAACTTAAGCTCACTATTCAGCAGAATAAACAGTTCAAGCACAATTCAAATGCAAAATGTGCAGTCCAACTCCTAATGGAACTCAATTAAACTATTTCAGAGGTAATGTTCTGAAATTCCATCCACACTAAAAAACACCCCATACTGAAACTCAACAACACCCACCCCCCAAAAAAACTCAGAAACATTTGGAAGGTATAATATCATTCAATAAATGCAACTATGCAGCTTATGCAACTCGGTCAGTGTAAAGAGTCTGCCAAGTTGATATGGACTGATCTGCAGAGAAGGAGCTCAGGAGGTCAACTACAATTTTCAAGGGAAAAAAAATTCCAGGCAAGTAAAAAGACCTATAACATTGTAAAAAACTTCTGGTATACATTTCCTGACACATTATTTGGAGACAATCAGAATAAAGTGGCTCTTAAAGCCTGAGGCTACACACCCTGCTCAAGCAGTTAGTAGCTAGCAGCTGCCCCTTCCCCTTTCCACCCAAACTGTGTCCAGAGTTCCAACTCCGATCTATGAAATTCACGCATTTCTTTTGAGAAAGTGAAAATGCAAATTCTTACTTTACTGTAGATTCCATGCAGTTAACATGAAGGACTAAGCTACCACAACCCGAAACAAAATTACGCTACAAGTACCATTGAATAGGAGCTTTGTATTGTAAGAGATACAGTCAAGTGGTTTTCATATGTACTGGTTTTTTATGGATAGTAAGACAATAATTAGAGGGCTTTGCACGGAGAAACTTCCTATTTATTGACATCCATGATACGAAGTTAGATTTTTCCACGTCAGAGTTCATTTCTTGTTAACAGTACAGCAAGTGACACAGAGGCTGTGTAAGTTCAACAGATTTTTGCTCCCTCCCAGCCTAAACAGAACTGTTCAATAAATTAAATCAGTTTTACCTCTGCAAAACCAAGCACCTTTTTTTATGTTAATAACTTAAGTCTGATTACAATAAGGACAGAAAGAACACCTGGTTGCTGAAGACACTTCCTGTGGAAAGAAGCAATATGCAGCTAAAATTAAGCTTCTCAGGGTCACTGACTTGCTATTCAACAAGGTTTCCTCAGTGTCACAGTGAATCGGGTCACAAGCTTGTCATCACAGTTTAAATTATTGTTTGACCAAACTAGTGGCCTGCATTTGAAAAATAGTTACAGAAATCTTAATACAAATACAAATTTTACAATTAATTTCACGTAATGACATGAAGAAAGGATTTCAGATTTCACCACATGCCAAAACCAGCAGAAGTGACAGTGGAAACGGGAGGGAAATTGACTGTGACAAAAATAAACTGTCTGATAGGAGACAGAATGGGAAAATGTTTTATCTGGATAGTTAATAGCTTGAAAAAAGATTAAAAATATAAATTGCAATAATTATTTAATAGCAAAGAAATAACTTTTCCTTATTTTTTCTAAAAAGCCTATTTAAATTGAAGTTTCAGAACTTTTTCAAGCATGAACCAACAATTGGCAGACTTCTTCAGTTGCCTTGAATCAAATTCATGTACCTGTGCCTATTTTCTTCAAAAGACCAGAACCAAGCAAAACCAAGAGATTTGAGTGCTTTATAAACTGCTTTTTATTTAACATACTAGACAAACTAACAGACCGTATGAAATAGAAGTACTGTGAAGGCATTTCCTTATTTTCTAATATTGCTAATTTTGGATCTGACCAAAAGGAGGTCAATGTATTTTAGCCACTTTGTTGGATTTTGGATCTGCCTGTGAATATTTTGTCCTTAAATTGATTCTGTGCATATGTGCTCATTTATACTGCCTGTATGGAAATGAGGAATAGCAGAAACCTTAAATATCTGTGCAGCCTGTCAGAGTTAACCAATGGCCCATGCACTGAACATTGCATCCCCAAAGAGAACACCAAAATAACAGCGGTATCCCTAGCTGCTTATTTTATACCTTAAATGAATACAGACACAAAACAAGACAGTTTTTTAATAGCATTCACAGTCATCCAACTGTTAGAAAACTCTTGATTTCCTGAAGAGGAGTTCATTTCTCTGAACTAATTCTAAATAACGAAATACATGTAGGTTTGAAACATTAATACAAAGCAGAAATAGTTCTATAGCTAACCATCAACAAAGCAAGCCATGCTGTACCATGCGATGAAAAGCTATGAAATGCAAATTGTTAGTGAATCTATGCAGGGTACAGTTCATTGGCAACAGTGACATAAATGATTTGGCAAAATGCATCTTCTCCAGTAATCTCTGTGGAGATAACCTTTATTACATCACATATTTGATTTAAAGATTTTGTCATTGTTTTCAGAGATCAAGAATAAACTAGTTTTTGCTTGGTTAGTCTTGGTTTTGTACGACTGACTGCACAGAACAAGGTCCAGTATCAGAAACTGATTGATTGATATCAGTATTAGTATTAGTATTTGAAGCAGACTGTTTATTGATAGAGAATTATCCCAAATAATGTAATCCATAGTCAGCTTTCCAGCACACAGTACAGTGAGCACTTCTATTTAATACTGACTGCTGCCAACAACACAGGCTCTGGCTTCACAGCTCTGTTACCAAAGACTTCAGTTGCACAACCATATTCTTATTCACAGCTTATCATTCAACCATATAAGAAGTCTCACCCCAATTGGTATTTTCTGTCAATACAACAGAACTGGGGTAAGTGTGTAATACCAAATATTAGCAGTAGCATATTAAGTTTCAGGTTTCAGTATTTTCTTATTGGTAACATTACATACATTCCAGGAACTGTGACCCAAAAATGCACACTTCCTGCAAAGCTACACTTCCAAGCCCTTAATAGTAATTAAGGCTTCCAAGCCTTTAATAGTAATTAGTCATACTTCAAAGCCCTATTTGTTTTGGAACTAAAATACTGTCTTAAGATGCAAAGGAAATAAAAATTATTAAATACCATAAAAATTAAATCAAAATTTAAAGATCAAGCAGAATGCCCCAAAGAGATAAAGCTTACAGTACATAGTACATACATCATTTTTGGCTTTGCTGCAAGACATTTGAATATTCACTCCTATGCAAAATCACTTTTCAATCTCAGATATTTGAATATTATAGTAAAATGACAGGTAAAGCGAAGAGTAATAGAAGTTTAATATGTGATCATTCGGTCTTGCCATAAATGAAGGGCAATAGCACTGGCAATAGCACTCTTTCTCATCAGTAGTTCCACTGAAAAGTAATAAAAAATGATGCTTCTGAAATTCTTCAACCACAACACCTGGTAAAACAAATTATAAAGCAAAATACAAAAATATTATTCCATTTCAGCTAATAACTAAGAAAACTTTTTTGTCTTTCAGGGACAATGTTTACAAGTTTGGGGTTTTTTTCATAAGAGGGAAAAAAAAAAAAAACCCACAACAGAAATTAGAGAGGTATGAAGGCAAATGGGTACCCTAAGGACATACATTTAGGAAAGCTGAAGTTAGATTGAAAAAGCCTCAAAATGAAAACATTTAAGTTCTTCAGTTTGTTGTAAAACTCAGTCCAACAGTCAGATGAATAAATCATTCTCCTCCAGCCAGCTCATTTAACTGTGCTGCTTGCATATTCTTTTTATCAGGAGAGTGTTACAGTAATTTTGCCTATAGCTGCCATAAAATCTCAGGTGTACCTTCTGTGTGTTAATACAGTCTTAAACAAGATGTAAAAATCTGAAGTGTTTTATTAATATTTTTTAAGATATTCACCAAATGCCAAAACAACCCATAGGAAATTTTCCTTTAAATTCGATGGAGGTTGACATGTATTGAAGAAATGACTCAACCTACAGACTGCCTTTCAGAATAAATAAACAATGAATGAAACCCCACTCCATTTAGTTCCAGGTTCAAAAATAAAAATACTTGAAGAATGCAAAAGAGAGAGCTGCAAAACTGAGTTGTCCTATCTTGTAGCAAAACTGGTAGTGAGGAGAAAAAGGATAGACAAATCTTCTCTCTGCAAGAAATACAGACAGATCAAGCAAAGAGGGCAGAAAGAGTAAATGGTAAAAATAGTCATACTTCAAATGTTTTATAAACGGAGAAAATTTGAAACCATTTACAATGAAACATCATTCTTCAGAGAGGAAATACCTTAATTAGAAGAAATTACATGATCTGACTAATGCAATACACTAGACAAAAGGAGATACGGAACAGAGCCCAGACTTCAACCTCGTAATGTTGCAGCCCATGTAAAGAGCCAAGCTGGTTCTCAGAATATATCAGACTAAACAGGAAGATTCAATTCATCTTTAGTAATAAATAACAAGTACTTGAGAAAAAAAACTTTCAAAAATCCTGCAATAATTTATCAAAAAAAGTGTGAGAAATTAAAAATCTTTAGAAAATAGAACGATTTCAGAAGGAATACTGGAGTCCACATGAACAAGACAACTGTTAGAGGACATTTCAATACACATCTCAACAATGTGCCTGTGCTTTCAACAAAGCTCCCAGCCAAGAATTGTAAACCAAGGAAGAGCCTTTGACTTTCAGTAGAATTGCATGAAATTTCCAACTAAAACTATTTCAGGAATTAAAAATAAGAAAACCTATGGCAAGTCAATTTCTGAGTTCATCAGGATTTTTTCAAATCATATCGAAATCAACAAAACCACCTCTGTTTCAATGTTTCCAACAAAGTGAGAAATCATTTTTTTCTGCAACTTCCCAATTCTAAGCAGAACATTAACATTCAAAACTATTTCTTCTGGATTCAAACAGATACTTCATTTGTTCTAAAACATTTTCTACTCCTCTGTTTCTTCTTCTTGCCCCATGATTTAAAAGATACTGTGAAAACTAAAAAGAACAAAAAAAAGAAGAAGGAAAAAAAAAGAAGCAGGGGTAGTGTACTTCTCACCATTTCTTTGTTTGTTCAAGGTATAAGCATATCTTAAAAGTCAAGCCTAAAGACTAGATGTTTGCCATGATCAAATAGTAATTGCAGTTTCCCTTCTGCTCTGATAGTTGAGGAAGGAAGCACAGAAACTTCAAGCACCACAAAATTGAGAACAGGTACAAATACAAACATTGTCATGTATTTTTCAGGAGACTCTTCAGTAGAAACAGTTCCTTAATTTTACCTTAAGCATAACCTTTCTTAAGATTTAGAATCGTATTAGATGACTAACTGCAGCTGTTCAACACCACCTCAACCGAGCTTAGAGGCTTGCTCTCACAAGCCCATGAAGTGAATTACACACTGTTCAAGGAAAATTCTGAGCAGGCATCTCCATTGATGGTATTTACCTACCTGAACAACATGGTGCTTGTTTTAGTGCTGACCCTCATGCCTGCCATCTCACACCTCACAGCTGCCAACTAAGCTACTCTACAATAATCATACAAGATAACCAAACAACCAAATATAGTGTAGTGGGAAGAAAAAAACATAATCTAGCTGTATCTTAATATCTAGCAATGAAAATTAAGTAAAAATCTGACTTCGACTCAACACAGTATTCAAAGTTACATTTGTGTAAAACCCATGTACAAAGTAAGCGTTAAAATAATTCTTCCCTGAAATACATTCTATGAGACTTTTTTCCATTCAATAAAAGCCTCAATATAAAGCACTTTGCTGCTAAAACTTGAGGCTATTGGCAATTAGAAAAAAAAGTTAAAAAAAAACTGTTTAAAAAACCTTTTATAATATAGCTTTCACTAAATTATGTTAAATCAACTTCAAAACATTTCAGTGGAACATGCAAGTTTTTAATACTTTTTTAATTAAAGAGATTTCAAGTATAGCGTTATAATTTTGATTCTTTTTTCTACTTAAACAAGACCTGAGCAACACAACACTATATTGTGCACTGCGTTAAGTATCACAATATTTCAGCAATCCAAATTTGCTGCTGAGAATCGGAGAGGAAACAGTAGGAAACTTTTGCTTTTTGCTCACAAAAGCCACAAAGTTTTAAGCAGTTCTGATTTCCTACAGTTCTCCATAAACCACATATTATTAGCAATGTATTTAATTTTTATACTTACATATTTATATTTTTCCCTATGACTAGTCACAGAATTTTTGTATAATTACATTATCTTGCATAGGGTAATAAAATAGAACATGCATGATAGAAGACTGTGTTAAGAATCTGTGGAATCACTGTCAACAACTTATTTGAACATTTAGAAACTACTCTTAAAAAATCATGACTTTCCTGTTGTGCGTTGCTCAGACTGACGAGCTTCTTCAGAGCTCCTTTAAAATCCTCAGGAACGGTCCTGTTTGATAAGTATCTGGGCAACCAGCTTTCAGCCTGATCTTTATTAAATTTCTTGTCTGGTTGCTCCGACATCACCTAGTTGGGAAGAACATGACCCTGATTAAGCCACTGGAAGAAAAACTGGCAACATTTTTGTGATTCAGTTCCCATAAGTAGCAGTTTGCCAGAGTTGATTAAAGGGACAACTCAGAGGAAGGGGTGGAATGGAATGCTTAATGAGGCAGCCTAAAAACCAAATCACTCTGTCTCTCACATATGCACAGTCCTATGAATAGTCTCATGGCTACATTTTCAAAGAAACAGCCAGCCAGACGATATTCTTCTAATGAGTCAGAGCTAAGATTTAAAAAAAAAACAAACACTACACCAACTCAAAATACCTAAGTTGCTACAGTGTGAGCTGTAGGGATTTTTTTTTTTTAAATCAAAGTCATTGTAATTTACACTTTTGTGCAAACAAACGTTTTACACATGGTAAAGATCGTGTTTGTGACCGACAGTGATAATCACCATCAGGGAGGCAGGAAACATAAAAACATTCAATACTTGGAATTACTATTATGTAGGAAGCACAGCTAAAAAAAACCCCAAAACAAGAACAAAACCCCAAAAGAAGCAGCCCTGCAACAACCTACTACAGAGCCTTAACTGAAATTCCAGTTCCTGTTGGAACAAGAACGTGAATAAACAACAAGTGATTAGATTTTTGGTTTAAACACGTCACCACATCTCAGTCAGTGTTACACAATACATAAAGTATTAGAGATTCACAAGAGAGGTCTGAAAAATCTACTATTGCTTCCTGATCCCATTAACTTTATGGAAGGAATGTTAGTAGAGTGGACAAAACACAGAAGCAGACTTAGATGAAAGGTTATTCTCCCGGGGGGGGGGGGGGGAAGTCTTCCTAGAGATAGTAACTCAAAAGCACTTAAATGACATATTAAAAGACAGCTGTCAAAAAGAAACACACACTTTGCTGGACATAACGGATGGAAGACAAAATAGCCCCTGATTTGATGACTTCATCAATGAGAGGAATCACAGGTAGAAATAAGGACCTTGATAGAAGGATAAAAAAACTGCAATTAGAATAGATCTTAACAAATAATATGAAATGAACTGAAAGAAGACTGTTGAGAGTACACAGGATTTAGTAAAACATGGAAGAAAAAACAGCCTAAGAACATAGTTAGTCTCAGTCAGTATACAGAATGAGAAATGTGTTAAATACTTATAGCAAATCTTCTTCCCCTTTTATGAAACAGAAGAAAAAAAAAGGGAAAAAATCATAGATGAACAGATTTTTCTTTAATTTTTGCTCCCCAGTTCAGAATTGGAAGTGTATGTGCGGACACCATCAGAGAAGACTGACAGCTTCTAGAATGTAAACTGAACAGAATGTATGCAGATGCAGACCACCAGAAACAGTACCATAATAAAAAATGGCAAATTTTTTAACTCAAAAGAAAAAAAATGTACCAAAACACAGGATAAAGAAAGAGGAGAGGAGAAATCAGAAGACACGGAATAGTGACGAGGTTTTAACGAAGACTGACAGAAATACGAAAGACTAAGAAAAACAAAAATACAGAAAAAATAGTAGTGAAAGACAAGAATAAGCACAGAATAATACAGAAAGTAATGCCTAATGTAAATATGAAAGTGGCTGGAGAGAGGACACCTGAAAAATTACTTTGAACAGCTCTTCTCAGACATCAGTCTCTGATAAAAACAATATAGTGTGACAAATGCAATACCTAATGCACTTGAGATTGCAGTAAAGAATCACCTTCAGAAGAAAAAGGTCCAGGAAAAGGATTCTTTTCTCCAAATGGAAAAAAAAGGGTTACATTTTTACATGGGAGAAAGCAATGATGGATAAAAACAATCCATCATTGTTAAGCAACGAAGTAAACAATAAGGATAATTTAGAGGTGGATAGGAAGTATGACTTGATGAACTGAGAGTGAAAATGGGCAGGACTATAAAGTCCCAAAGCAACCCACAGAACTAGAATGTAAAGGAGGATACATGGAGGACCTTAAGAGACCTCCATATATGTTAAACCAGAGAAGAATCGTATCGGAAGTCAGCATGGACATAGTAATTTTACTGCAGCTGAACACAGACAAAAAAGGAAAGGGTTAGAAAATGTTATTACGTAAGAGAAACACACTTAGCTTACATGACAGAATGGATGAATAGAGCACATATGCTACAGAAACAAAAGTGATGGCCTGTCTCTTGGACAGAAATGTTAATAAATGAGCAGACTGAAATAAATATAATGCACAAAAAAGAATATAAGCATAGGTTCAAAAGAGAAAGCATTATCAATTGAATCAGATCACCTACCATTTCAAATAAATGGCAGGCACCTATAATCTCAGAATTATGAAACCACAAAACCACCACAATTCTGTGTCTAAGAATTCGGCTATTTTTAAATACCATTTGTAAGAACAAAACACAATAGAAATTACTTAGATAAACTAAAAAGTTTGCTTTTTTTTTTTTTCTTGTGGTACGTGACATCCCATGGTCTTGAAAGTAAAGGCACAATATATGCTTCTACAGATGATGAGGGAAACAGCATTACCAAGAAACTTGATGCTGAGAATGAACTGCAATGCAATTGCCACAATTATTTCATACACAACTGCATTTTTCTCCAAGGGAATGCAGAAATATCTTGTTGTTTTCAAAATACAGTGTTGCCTCTGGGAATAGAGCCATATTTCTGTGTGTGATATCATGGAGAACAGCTCCCTGTGTTAGTGATGACTGTACCGTGAGACTAAAGTGGTTCACACACTCCTTTGTAAAGCAACAGCTGGAAGCACTGGTCAAGAAAGCCACCATAACCTGATGTTAAAAACTCCCTACAGTTTGAGTTCAGAGAAATAGAAAAAAACCCCCACCATTGTTTTTATAATTTTAGTTTGTTCTGTCTCCCTATTTTCTTATCCAGTGCCAGCTCCCTTTGACAGTATACCCACAAAAGAATCCCAGTGTGCCTAATATAATCAAAACATTCAAATCCTTCATAAATCAAATGCTATTGCATAACACACAACTAAGCAAGCAAGTGTGCTTGCTCAAAAAACCCAAGGGACTGGAAAATAAGGTTCATTTAAACTAATGTTACACCAACCTTTACATCTATTCGCCCAATGCTTGCACTGACTCAGTCACCTTTAATAACACCGAGTTCTGTGTTTACTGCTCATTTATATAAAACCCCACTATGTGGTAATGCAATAATACAAATGCTACGTTGTCTTGCAGTTGCCAAAGTGTCAAGTTTCACAGTAGATTTATCTTGTTACATAATCTCCTGCTCTACAAAGTCCTCTCCAGCAACACTACAACACAAGAATTATGAAATCTTCATGACTACCAACCAATACAATGATTTTGGATTGTTAGAACTGAGAATCTTCAGTACTATATATGTGCTCTGTGAGCTGCGGAATTTGCCTGAAATACTGTCTGAGGTGACAGTCTCTGATAGAAATTACCACTCCTCTCTTCAAAACAGAGGTTCACAGGTGTGGTGAAATGGTGAAGCCATTTATTAAACAGTACCTGCATCTTTGGTATTAACAAAGTTACCATAGATAGCCTTCTGTATGAACACACTCTATTTTGCAGTGAAACGGACAAAGCAAGACAGACAGACACCCTGCCAGCAGTTAGTGGTAATCATTCTGAAAGCATGGGTTTTTGCAGTGTTCAAGTGCTTCTCTCCTTCAAAAGGAAAACTGGAACTCATCAGGATCTTCTTGGCAGGCAAGAGACTAAACTGCTGTATGAACAAAGCAATACTCTGTAAAACTGACCTACAACAAAGTAAACCAATACCTCAATACAAAACTGGAATACTTGCAAGAGAGCTGCTACTTCAAATTCTGATGCAAATCCAAGCACAGCCACGAAGATTTGCATATCCAGAATGTGCCAGTAATTTATGTTGCACTGCGTACAGGGTGAACAAGCAGCTACTTCTAAAGCAGTAATTCTGAAAACTAGCTTAATATTAAACAAAAAACCTTAGGCATTTAGTCTTCATTAAATAGTAAATTATACCATTGTAACATATCTCAGCAATGTTTAAACACTGTCAAAATAAAATTAAATATAGTCTTACCAGCAAAACTAACTGAAATGTACCTGAAATTACTGCTATTACTGTGCTCAAATACTCACATACTTGCCTTATATTTTATTAAGACACAAATCACTTAAAAGATATTCAATGAACTGTCACTGTAATTAACTTACTAATTTTAAAACTTGTGTTTCTTCTCTAAATCATTACATATTCTTCTTCCTTTTTATATTTAACTTCTTTGATCCTGTCACTGTTCAGTCTCATTTATTATAGAACAGTTTCTCCGTACTACTGAACTGAATTAACAGTTTTCTACCATCAAACATTAAGGGCTCTTTCTCTCCTTTCCCCTCCACGAGTCACTCTCACCTCTTGACTGCGTGTACCCACTGCTTACCTTGGCCTAAATCTGATGTCCTTCCAAGCAGAAGGTAAGCCAACTGAACTCCACTAAGCCACTTCAAAATATTCATGTTTCAGTCATTACTTCACTGCTTCAGTGAGCAGAAGCAGCTTCTGACTCAGGCAAACATGAGCTGGACAAGGAGGAGGGGATGGGACTGCTGTCCTGTTACGGTGAGAGAGGGTTGACCACGCATCTCAAGCTGTGCAAATGTGCAACCACACACGTGGTCTGTAATGGTATAAAGGACAAGACTGTTTTTAATGGGTTCAACCCAATTCTAGTTCAAAATAGAAAGGAATATAGTTTTCCTGCATTTTCTAAGGAAAAATCAACTGAATCTCTTTGAAGTAAAGAAGTGACTTTATCGTACCTTTAAGGATGAGCCTAAGACAACTCAGCAGTTGATGATGTCATTGTGAGGCCACTCTTGATAATCTTTGAACAATCATGGTAATAGGGAGAGGTGCTTGAGAACTCAAGGAAAACAAATGCTATTCCGCTCTGCTCAGCACCCATCAGGCCTCACCCAGGCACATCTTCTTTGGGGTCCCAGAGACAGGCTGACAAACCAGAGGGTCTCAGGGGAGGCAAGAAGGGTCTGTGAGGCTGGGGCTGCTTCAGCATGGAACAGAAAAGGCGCTGGGGCACCTCACAGCACACCCCAGTGCCCATGGGGAAGGCATCGAGGGGATGAGGACAGGCTCTTCCCAGCACTACCTGGTGGGGGGCTGAGAGACAGTGGTATCTCCTGAAACTAGAGAGGTTCAGGCTGGAGACAAGAAAGAAAAAACAAAATCCCTGTGAGGATCATGAAGCCCTACAGTGGGTTGCCCAGAGAGGTTGTGGGATCCCTGAGCCTGGAGATCTCCAAGACCTGAGTGGCCACAACCCAGAGCACAACAGTCACAAGACCATGAAGAGATGTTTGCTGAGGTCCTGCAAGAGAAAGCATTCCGACTGTGAATGCAGCAAAGGTTTCCAAAAGTGCAACAACTTCCAGAGAGTTTTGACTTTCTGGTTTCATTTGGTTCACCAGCTTTCACAAACATTTATTTAGGATAAGATAGGATAGGATAGGATAGGATAGGATAGGATAGGATAGGATAGGATAGAAAAGAATAGAATAGAATAGAATAGATCTACTTGGTAGGGACATACAACTGTCATCCAAATGTCTCTTCCACCGTAGGGCTGACAAAAAGTTAAAACTTATGATGAAGGGCATTGTCCAAACGCCTCCTTTTAAGGCACTGGCAGGCATGGGGCATCGACCACCTCCCTAGGAAGCCTGTTCCAGTGTCTGACCACCCTCTTGGTAAAGAAATGCTTCCTAATATCAAGGCTGGACCTCCCCTGATGCAGCTTTGAACCATTGCCACGCATCCCGTCACTGGATCCCAGGGAGGTCAGCACCTTCCTCTCCAGGACCCCTCAGGAAGCCATAGAGAGCAACGAGATTGCCCCTCAGCCTCCTTTTCTCCAAACGAGGCAAACCCGGAGTCCGCAGCTGCAGGAGGCGGTCCAGGAAGATGGAGGAACTTGCTAGGAGTCGTCACTGCTGCTGACACCCCCAGCACTCTCCTTGTGTCCAAAGCCCTGCGACAGGCGCCAGCGGGACCTGCAGCACCACGCAGCAGGGCAGAGGGGAGAGGAGCGCTGGAAGGGGCTGCCTTGGCGCAGTGTCCAGACCTGCTTTCCTCCCCCATGCCAAAGCTGGTAGAGCAAGGTGGAGGTCCTGATGGAGCCCGCACACCTTGTGTGTATGCCAACAGGAGCCCCGGACAAAAATTGTGTGCGCAGAAGCTGTGGCGGCTGAAAAGCAGCGAGGTCAGGGGCTGTCATGGCTGTTCCCCGCTGACATTACAGGGGTGTTGGGGGCCGACGGCCGTGCAGCCAGGGAAGGCAGACGCCCCAAAGGGGGAGAGCCTGCTCCACCGGACACTTGCCACCTTCTCATGGCCTGGCGGGTGGGTTTTAAGCTCAGGCCTCTTGGGTCGTGTGACTAGAGGCTGGTGCCCCAAGCACAAAGGCCCGACAATGGGCAGCCCTGCAGTGGAGGGGGGGAGCCCTGGTGAGCTCCTCGGTGCCAATGGAGCGCCCCGACTTGGCTCCTGCGAGGGCCGTCAGGGGAGAAGAATGCACCCCTTGTTGCCGGAGGGAAAGCCCCCGAGATGACAGAGTGGCTGAGGTTGGAGGGGATCTGTGGAGGTCATCTGGTCCAACATGCCTGCTCAGGCAGGCTCACGTAGAGCACATTGCCCGGGACCATGTCCAGCTGGAGCTTTTGAAGACCTCCAGGAATGGAGACTCCACCAGCTCTCTAGGCAACCTGTGCCAGTGCTCGATCACCCTCACAGCAAACAAGTCTTTCCTGATGCCGAGGAGGAACCTCCCTCTTGTGTTTCAGTTTCTGCACACTGGTCCTGTCCCTGGACATGGGCAGGCTCCGTTGCCTGCGCACTCTCCCCTCACATACCTCTACAGCTTTATGAGATCTGCCCTGAGCCTTCTCTTCTCCAGGCTCAACAGTGTGAGCTCTTTCCACCTTTCCTCCGATGGGAGATGCTCCAGTCCCTTCGTCGTCTTAGTCAAGCCATTGGCTGGACCCTCTGCACCAGCTCCTTCTCTGTCTTCTACTGGAGAGTCTAAAACTGCACAAAGTACTCCAGGTGTGGCCTCAGCAGTAGGGCTGAGTAGAGGGGAAGAGTCACCTCCCTCAATCTGCTGGCAACGCTTTTCTAATGCAGTCCAGGATACCAGTAGCCGCCTTTGCTACAAGGGTACGGTTCTGGATCGTGTTTGACTTGGTGTCCGCCAGGACCCCCATGTCCTTTTCTGCAGAGCTGCCTTCCAGCCTGTTGGCCCCCAGCATGTAATGGTACATAGGGTAGTTCCTGCTCAGGGGGAGGACTTGGCACTTCTCCTTAGGGAAACTTCATGAGGTTCCCACCAGCCCATGTCTCCAGCCTGTTGAGGTCCCTCTGGATGGCACAACAACGCTCTGTTCTATTAGCCACTCCTCTCAATACTGTATTTTTGGCAAACTTGCTGTGGGCACACTCTGCCCCATCATCAAGATCATTCATTAACGAAGATGCTGAACAGGATTGGACCCAGTAGTGATCCCTGGGGTACGCTGCTAGTTACTGGCCTCCAACTAGACTTTGCGTCACTGAGCACCACCCTCTGAGCCCAGACATCCAGTCAGTTTTCAGTCTCCCTCCCTGTCTGCTCATTCAGCCCATCCTTCATCACCTTCTCTAGGGAGATAACTCCGTGGGGATCTCTCTGTGGGAGGACAGTCTCAAAAGACTTACTTAAGTCCATGTAGACAATATCCGCTGCTATCCCCTTGTCTCCGGTCATTTCCCCCCTCTGACTAGGGGAGAAAGACAGGAGAAAAGCCATGAGAGCGAGCAAGACAGGAGAAAAGCCATGAGAGTGAGCCAAGTGCTGCCTTTGACGCTCCGGGGGAGGAAGCAGAGGAGCCCAGAGGGCTGGCCAGCAGTGCTGGGGTGTGGGCAAAGCCTGTGGGACTTTGTCCTGCAGCCTCCAAGGGAGGCACGATGTGTTGTTACCAAAGGAACCCTCTTGCCGTATGTGCCTGGAGACGTCTGCCCTGGACAGAGGGACCTGACGGGGCCCTGGGAAGACACGGCTGAGGCCTCCGTGACTGGTGGAACACCGGTGCCGAGCACAAGACGAGAGAGGGGGGGATGGAGCGGGCAGCGGCGCTGCAGTAACCCCAGACGCGTGCGCCGGGGCCGCAGCGCTGCTGGGGCGAGCGCCATGGGCGAGGATGGCCTGTCGTGATGTCACCCACCAATGGGTTGTGACACCCCCGAGCAACGGATTGTGACATGGCCGAGCAACGGATGGTGACCACGCGACCCTCACTGCTTATATTCGGGCGCTGAGGCTCCCCCCAGTCGGCTCGTGCCCGCACTCCAGCTGAGCAGATCGCGAGGTCTGGAGCACTGAGCGAGGCCTTGGCGCTGGTGTCGTGCTCGGGGAGTTGCTCCTTGCAGCTCTCAGTGCCCGACCCCAGAGCCGTCGAAGGATTTTCCCCGGCCCTGCCAGCTCCAGGCAGCCGGGGCACCCAGGAGCTACGCTCGCAGCAGCAGAGGTGAGCTGGTCGGGGACGCCTCACCCTGGGGAGCTCAGAGGGTTTCCTTCTTGGGGGACCTGGGCACTTCTTCCACCCCTCCCCGGGCCAGACAGTGACCCTGCCCTCTCTCCCTTTTCTCCCTTTTCTCGCGCGACACCGGCTGCTCCAGCGCCGGTGAGAGGGAGCGCCTCCACGTCCCTGGTTCCCCCCAGCCCACTGCAGCACGTGGAGAGCGTGGCCACGGAGCTGGACGACCGCCCTCCCACCTGCCTGGGCAGCTGGGAGGAGGCCAGCTTTGTTATGCCATGCCTCCACCGGTTCTGCTACCCGTGCATCCTGCGGTGGGCTGAGAGCAAGCCCGAGTGCCCCCCGCTGCCAGGCAAGCTCCAGCGCTTTGCACGCCTCTCTTGGCAGGACACAGCGTCGGGTGCCGAGGAAGACATGGCGGAGAGCAGCTCTGCCGCAAGGGACGGCGGCATGAGCCAGCCGCCCCAGGCAGCGCCGGCGGAGGAACCGACAGTCTCCCGGTGCCCCATCTGCCTGGGAGACATCAAGAAGCCAGCCTACGTGGCCTTCTGCTTGCACTGCTTCTGCTTCGCCTGCATCTGGCGGTGGGCCAGGAGGGTAGCGGAGTGCCCACTCTGCATGCAGCCTTTGGACCAGCTGCTGCACTCCGTGCGGGGGGACGACGACTATGAGGAGTACGTGGTCGGCTTGCCCGCCCGCCTGCGCAGGACGATGGCGATGGAGAGGGCCCGCGGCCAGTCCCCGCAGCGGCGCTACAACCTGCAACCGCGGCCCGCCACCAGCCAGCCCTCGGCTGGCAGAAGCACACCCGCGGGGACTGACGGTGCACGGAGGCAGGGGCCCTCCAACACCACCTCCCAGCAGGCTCCTGCACCCAGCGCTTCTTGGCAGCCAAGCCCGCCGACTGCAGGCGAGCGCCCGGCTCCTCCGCGCCGACGCAACCGCAGGCTCTAGCTGCAGCCCCTCAGCATCCGCCTCTTCTGTCTCCAATAAACACCATGACGTTCTGCAGGACGTGTGTGTTTTTCGCATCCAAAGAGCAACCCACCGCAGGGAACGCTTTCCAACGTGCTCTTGGCAGTGCGGGAAAGCCAAAGGGGAGGAGGGTTTCCCGGGGTGCGCCGCGATGTCATTTCACCCAAGCGCCGCAGCAGGCGACGCGTCCCTCGCGCTCTCCCAGCCTCCCGCTCCCAAGCAGCAGGGCAGGGCTGCCCAAGAATCGTTAGCAGGGTCCCCCGGGAATCCGCTTTTGAGGCCTCAGGGGTCCATGAGCGCTGGTCAGTCTTGAAGAGCCACCGTTCAAAAGCACAGGAGCAGGCCATCCCATCGTGTCGCAAGGCAAGCAAGCGGGGCCGAAGACCAGCTTGGCTCGGCAGGGAACTCCTCTTGGAACTCCCGAGGACACAGAGGGTGGAGGATCGCTAGAAGCAAGGTCGGGTTTCGCAGGAAGATTACAGAGCTGACGTTCGCATGTGCAGGGAGAAGACACGAAAGGCCAAAGCTCAGCTAGAGCTGAAACTGACTATTGTTGTGTCAGACGACAAGAAAGGATTTTATTAAGTATGTTAATAGCAAGAGGAGGTCCAAGGATCTCATCCCCCTGTGCTGCTTGGAGCGGGGAGGAGGTAGAGAACTCAGGGGGAAAGTTAAGCCTGGGATGAAGGGAGGGGTGGCAAAGGTGTCTTTAAGATTTAGGTTTTACTTCTCATTATCCTATTCTGATTTCATTGGTAATAAATTGTCGTGGTTTAACCCCAGCCAGCAACTAAGCACCACGCAGCTGCCCACCCACTCCCCCCCCACCCAGCGGGATGGGGGAGAAAATCGGGAAAAAGAAGCAAAACCCACGGGTTGAGATAAGAACAGTTTAATAGAACAGAAAAGAAGAAACTAATAATGACAATGATAACACCAATAAAATGACAACAGCAATAATGAAAGGATTGGAATGTACAAATGATGCGCAGTGCAATTGCTCACCACCCACCGACTGGCACCCAGCTAGTCCCCGAGCGGCGATTCCCCGCCCCCACTTCCCAGTTCCTATACTGGATGGGACGTCACATGGTATGGAATACCCTGTTGGCCACTTTGGGTCAGGTGCCCTGGCTGTGTCCTGTGCCAACTTCTTGTGCCCCTCCAGCTTTCTCGCTGGCTGGGCATGAGAAGCTGAAAAATCCTTGACATTAGTCTAAACGCTACTAGCAGCAACTGAAAACATCAGTGTTATCCACATTCTTCACATACTGAACTCAAAACATAGCACCATACCAGCTACTAGGAAGACAGTTAACTCTATCCCAGCTGAAACTAGGACATAAATAAATTTTTTTTCCCTAAGTCGAGTCTGTTTTGCCCGCAATGGTAACTGGTGAGTGATCCCTCCCTGTCCTTATGTTGCTGCACGAGCCTTTCCTTACATTTTCTCGCCCCTGTCCAGCTGAGGAGGGGAGTGGCAGAGCAGCTTTGGTGGGCACCTGGCGTCCAGCCAGGGACAACCCACCACGGACCCATACTTGAGCAAGATGGTGCCCTGGCAAACAGGGATGCAGAAATAGCAGAGGCATTCAATGCTTTTTTTGCCTGTCTTTAATACTAGTGGTAGGCCTTGGGCTGTCCAGTGCTCCGACTTGGAGGACACCGACTGCAGGAACAGTGACTTTCATTTGCGGACATGGAAATTGTAAGGGGCCCACTGCAGCATCAGTTGAATGTTCCTAAGTCCACAGGGACTTGCTGAGACTCACCCCAGAGTACTGAAGGAGCTAGCGGACGTTATGGCAGGACCCTTCAATCATCCACCAAAGGTCTTGGGAGTCTGGGGAGGTCCCCGCTGACTGGAAGCTACTCCACATTATTCCAATTTACAAGAAGGGCACAAGGAAATAGAACAGAAATAGAAACAGAAGTAGAAATAGAAATAGAACAGAACAGAACAGAAGACTAGTTCATTTGGCAGGGACCTACAACGATCATCCAGTCCAAAGGCCTCTTCCACTTTAGGGCTGACCAAAAGTTAAAGCTTACGACGAAGGGCATTGTCCAAACGCCTCTTTTTAAGGCACTGACAGGCACTGGTGTCCTTTCCCACCTGAAGTTTCCTAGGAGTCCATCATTGTCCATGTCCTGTTCCACGCCCCTTTTCCCCCATCCAGCCGGACTTATCCCCTTCCCCCTCTTTGGACCTTCCCAGAGACATCCTCGGATGAGCCTCACATGTTTCCACAACCCCCTGAACAACATCACCCTGCGAAGTTTGGGCACAGCTTAGCATTTTTGCCCGGCATCCTGAAAGGAGTCCCCCAGTGCTAGAGGCAGTGACCCTCTTTAGCCTGCAAGGCCCCCTCACAGTGTTTCTGGGGTTGACCCATCTCAGCTCTGCAGAAAAGGACATGGGAGGCCTGGTGGACCAGTCAGCACTGTGCTCTTGTGGCAAAGGTAGCCAGTGGTGTACTGGGCTGCAGGGGGAGGAGTCTTGCCAGAGAGCCTTGCAAGCCCACCTCAAACCAAGTCTAGTGAAGGACACCAAAGGCAACCAGAAGGGGTTCCCTAAATCGGTAAGTGGCAAAGAGAAGACTAGAGAAAATGGGGGCCCATTGCTCAATGAGGCAGGAGACCTGGTGACACAGCACATGGAGAAGGCTGAGGTACTGAATGCCGCCTTTGTCTCGGTGTTTACAAGCAGACCATCTGTGAGAAATCCCACCGAACCCCTTCATCACCATCATCAAGCTCTAGACAGTCCAAACACTCCCTAAGATACAGGGCTACCCCACCCTCCCGCCTTCCTTGCCCATTCGTTCTGAAGATTTTATAGCCATCCATTGCAGCACTCCCATTGTCTGAGTCACCCCAGCACATTTCTGTAATTGCAATTCTGTCATAACCTTCTAGCTGCACAATGGCTTCCAGCTCCTCCTCTTTGTTGCCTGGGCTGTGTGCATTGGTGCAGATGCACTTCAGTTTAAGCTATTGATCCTGCCACCTTTTGGGGGAAGAAGCCCTAAGTCTTACATGACTGTTCTCAGGTGCTTCTGTAGTTTCTAACACATCAACAACCCTTGCATCTTTGTTACCGCATGGATCTCCATCCTCTACCTGTCCTGAGTTGGCTAAGGAGCATTCACTGCTGCTCTGGTCAGCTTGGCTTTTTACCCTGTTGCCTGCAACTTCGTGTCACCACTATGGACCCCATCGCCCAGGCTTCTCCATTTAAAGCTCACTTCACTACATTTGCTACCCTGTTGGCAAACATTCCTTTGCCTTTTCTAGTCAGGTGGATCCCATCTCTCCCTAGCAGGTTATAGTCATCAAAGAGCGTCCCATGATCATGAAAGCCAAAACCCTTGCGACAGCACCAGCCATGTAGCCAAGTGTTGACTTGCATGAGGCCTCTGGTCCTGCCTGCACCCTTTCCTCTACTTGGTAAAAGACAGGAAAAGGTAACTTGAGCACCAATCCCTTTCAATTGCACCCCCAGAACTTTGTAGTCTTGTTTGATTCTGCCCAGTTTGGGCTTGCTGTGTCATTCATGACTACATGGAAGAATAACAGGGCATAACACGCCCTGCTTCCAGACGTTGTGGCATCCTCTGTGACATCCCAGGCCTTAACAATTCAGTCTCTTACAGTGCTATCTCGAGCCCTTTGTCTCAAAGATTGTTAGGTGTGAGGGACAGGAATGTCCTCTCAAGGAACTGTGAACTGTTTATCCCAGATGGCCTGTTTAAGCAGGACACTCCTCTGTCCATAAGGATGATTACCAGGCCATTGAGGCATCCAGGGGAGGAAACAGGGGCTGGAGCTGGTAAGATACTGGTTTCTGGTGTCGAAGGTCGTGTGATAGATGAAACCTGCAGCATGTGTGACATCATCAAAATATGCCCTATAAAAACTGTAGAGACAAGCCGTGGGGGCTTTTCACCACCGAAGAACTGAAAATTGAGGACCAACGGGACGCTGCTGGACCCGTGGTGGTGACTATCCTTGCAATCCTATCCTGACTGCTTGCTTGATTTCTGCCTTTTTTTCCATTCTATCCTATCACCACTATTTTCCACTTTTGATACTTTTGATAATAAAAGCTTTTTTGGGTATACGGCATTTGACCTCGTTTGTGTCTTAATCTCGCTGTTGGAATCATATCGAAACCTTGCCCGACATTGGATCAGGACAAGCACCTGGAAAGCAGCAAACTTTACATGATTCCGTCAGGCCGACAAATGAGTGCCTCAAGGCCCCTTAGCAGAGAGTCTCCCACTACAAGCACTCTTTTTTCTTCTTGTGGTTTCTAATGTGTGCTGCAGGTACGGTGTCTCCCCGCCGAGCTCGCTCACAGGTGTTTTCACCTGTTAAGACATCACACCTGTCCCTGGGTGTTACACAGAAGAGTGGAAATGGAAGTGGAGTCCTGCTCACGTGGGTCACCAGGGTCCACAGTGCCTCACTCTGAGCAGCACCAACCGTAAGAGACTGGTTTTGGAACCCCTTCTCTCCCTCTCTCCTTCTGCAGCCCCTCTAATACCTCACAGTCTTCTCCCTGTCTCCCGCAAGTCAGCCACCTGGCGTTACACACCCTTGGCTTGCTTGCGTCTTTCACAGGTACTTGCTCGTGCCTCAGGAGGAAGGCCTGGACACTCACTGCAACCTGAGGGCTGCACCACACACTCCCTCCCTAGCACTTCTGTCTGGGTGGAAGCACCACACATCTCAGGGCTTCTCCCTGCAAAAAGCCCAGCTTTTGCTCTGAGACGAGCGCCCACCATTCTACTGAGGGGGGGCAGATGTTGCCGCCCGATACCCGGCCCAGAAGGCGGCCCAACCGCCGCGCCGCGCGCCCCGCCAGTCCGTTTACCCACCCCGCCCGCTGCCGCGCACTAGCGCCGCCTTTTATACTGCGGGGGCGTGGCCGCGGCTGCTCGGTCCCGCCCAGGTCTCCTTTGCCTCGCTGACGAGCGCTGGCGGCTCCTGGCTCCGCCCTCCGGGCGCTTCCCTGCCTGAGGAAACGGCCCTGCGCGCCGCCAGGAGCCGCTGCGCTGCGGAGCGAGCCGGCACGGAGCCGATCGCCTCGGCCAGGGTAGCCTTAAGTAATTACATTACCTGGGATTCCTCTGAATTTGCCATAGAAATCAACAAATAAATCCTTACAAGATCCGGAGAAAGAGGAAGGTGAAAGCCATGCTTCACATGCGTGTGTCTTGGGATTCGTGTCCCCAGTTTTTCTGCCTGTCTGTCGCACCCGCCTCCAAATGCCCTGAAGGGGTATTAGCTCCGCGGCTCAGCTGAAACACCCATCTGTTTTAGACTTCCTACAACGCGAACAGGGCACTTGACGGTACTGAGGAAGAGGAAAGTGAAAGCTCCTCTGTTAGAAGTAACAATTTGCACTGTTCGGAGAATCGTTTGTCTTCCTTAGGAAGCCTACTTCTCAAGGGAAATTCCTCACAAAAACTCTCACCACTTCTGCCTCTGATGACTGCAAAAAAAGCTGAAGCATTACCCTTGCTGTTGGCGAGTATCTTCAAAATTCCCAACATGGGAACCAAAAAAACCCTACAATTCTCAGAATAGGGAATGGCATTGTCTCCACATAATTATTAAAAAGAGTGATGGCAATTACGCAAATCAGTACTCAGATTAAACAGTTAGTGATGCACCTACCAAGGAGGATTTGAGTACCATAAAAGTATTGGGACTATGCTGAGATTGTGTAAATCGGACACTACACACAGCTTTGCTGATTTCCATGGTCCAAGCAATAATTGCCAAGTTCAGCTGAATAGTTCAGTTGCAGCCCTCAAACTAGTTGAGACACTCTCTTTTCAGGGCAATTTGGGATATCCAGATTTGTTAGGATTTTTGCCTCCATAAAAAAAAAAAAGTGTGTCTGAACACACTTTTCCACACATGACAGAAAATGCCAGCATGTTACCGACTTGCACAGCATTTGACATGAATATTCATCTTCCATAATTCTGCTAAAAATACTGTTTAAAAAAAATGAGACACCCAGAAGATCCAAGTGTGACAAGAGTTTGTGGAAGAATGGAAAGAATTCTGCAGTTCTCATCCCAAGAAATAACATATTCAAAAAGTATAGACATGCAAGAGGTTCTACAAATGTGACATCAGATAGCATCCTTCCAATTCAATGTAGCAGTATTTGTCTTGCCAAAAATAGAGGTGAGTCAGACCGGTGCCAGCAGAAGAACCTAATCAGTGTAATGCATTGTTGTCATCTCAGCTTTCTGAAATAACAAGGGGACACAAAGAAAAGTTAGAGGAAACGCCACAGGAAAAAAATAATTCATCTTCTCTGCAGCAAAGAAGCTGGCATTTTCTTTGTATTTTTTTGCCCACTAACCTGAACGAAATTCCGTAAAAGAAAGACAAACAGTATGAGTGTCTTGACTTCAATGCAGCTAAAAGAGAGACCTAGGACAAGATTTATAGTAGTGATGAGGCATCAACAGATACAGACAAGTAGGTAACATGAGGCACACCTTTAGATACCAAAGTTCTCTTAGAAATCAACACAATTGAAAAATGTATTCTTGTCCACAAAGTCTAAAACCAAAATTTAAATCCAATATTATAGTACCCGCTTTAAGATCTGGACGTACACTACAAAGAAGTATTTTGTTTATTTTATAGTAGAAGTGCTTGGGAACCCTAATGCAAGATCATTTATTTGCGGTAAGAGCCGCCACATATATGAAAAAGGAAAAAAGAAAAAAAAAGATGGCCAAATATCTGGTCATAAAAAGCAGTATTTCATTTATTTAATTTTCCTGCTAAAATTGCTTCGTTTAAGGTTATTTTATGCTTCAGATTTCACAGTCTGTTTTCTTGCTTCCTTCATTTCAAAATGATGGGAAGAATGTGCTAATCACTGAATGGTTGCCTCAGGTTTTGGATATTCCAATTTTCAAACAGACTACACATGAAGTGCCACAAAAATACTTGGATTGTTTTCTCAAGATTGCACATGCTTACTTTAATGAAGTTGCTATCAGGAGATAAGAGACATTGAACTTTACAAGTTCCCATAATTTTTTTTTTAATTAAATGTATTTCATTTGAACACCCAGAATAGACATCAGACAACAGAGAACAATCAAAAGGTAGAGCTGAGCATAAGGCATCATCAGTTACTGCAATTGTCAAAGAATCTAGGCTTCTGTTGTCTTGATTAGTAACACTATGTTAGTAGTAAGTCAACACATTACTTCTGGATTTTGATGTAATTAAAAAAAAATTTCAATAATCAATGTGGAAATAAACACCTCAAAATGAAAGGCTCACACGCTCTCATCCTGCCAGGGGACTTGAACCACCCCAACATCTCCGGTAAAAGCAGCATGGCAAGCTGCAGGCAATCCAGGAGACTCCTGGAGTGCATTGAGGATAACTTGTTAAGCCAGGTAATAGACAGCCCTACCAGAGGGGTGCAATACTGGACCTGTTGGTCACCCAACACAAGTAAGCTAACCAGTGACGTCAAGATTGGAGGCAGCCTGGGCTGCAGTGATCACACACTGGTGGAGTTAGTAGTCCTGAGGGGTATGGGTCAGGCGAAGAGTAGTCAGGACTCTGAATTTTAAGAAAGCAACCTTCCAGCTGTTCAAGGACTTAGTCAATAGGACCCCCTGGGAAACTGCCCTCAGAGACAAGGGAGCAGAACAGAGCTGGCAGATCTTTAAGGATGCTTTCTACAGAGTACAAGAGCTCTTGATACCCAGGTGTAAGAAATTGGGAAAGGAAGGCAAGACACAGGCACAGATGAGTGGAGACCTCCTGGTCAAACTAAAGGGTAAGAAGAAAACGCACAGGCAGTGGAAGCAGGGACAGGTATCCTGGGAAGAGTACAGGGATGCTGCCTGGTTGTGTAGGGATGGGGTCAGGAAGGCCAAGGAGCAGCTGGAGCTGAACGTGGCAAAGGACGCAAAGAAAAATAATAAGGGCTTCTACAGGTATGTCAGCCAGAAAAGGAAGGTCAGAGAAAGCGTGCCCCCATGAGGAACACAACTGGCAAACTGGTAACAACGGATGAGGAGAAGGCTGAGGTACGCAACAACTTTTTTGCCGCAGTCTCACTGGCAACCTCTCTTCCCACATCTCTCAGTGGATGGACTGCAAGATGGGGACTGGGGAGCAAAGTCCCTCCCACTGTAAGAGAAGATCAGGTTCATGACCACCTGAGGAACCTGAACATACATAAGTCTATGGGACCTGATGAGATGCATCCCAGAGTCCTAAGGGAATTGCCTGATGTAGTTGGCAAGCCACTCTCAAGCGTATTTGAAAAGTCATGGCAATCAGGTGAAGTCCATGGTGACTGGAAAAAGGGAAATATTGCACCCATTTTTAAAAAGGGTAGAAAGGAGGACCTTGGGAACTACCGATTTGTCCACCTTGCCTCTGTGCCTGGGAAGATCACAGAACAGTTCTTCTTAGAAGCTATGCTGAAGCACATGGAGGACAGGGAGGTGATCTGAGACAGCCAACATGGCTTCACCAAGGGCAAGTCCTGCCTGACCAACCTAGTGGCCTTCTATGATGGAGTGACCGTATCAGTGGACAAAGGGAAGAGCTACAGATGTCGTCTATATGGATTTCTGTAAGGCCTTTGACATGATCCCCCACAACATCCTTCTCTCTAAATTGGAGAGATACGGATTTGATGGGTGGACTGTTCGGTGGATGAGGAACTGGTTGGTTGCATCCAGAAGGTAGTGGTCAATGGCTCAATGTCCATCCAGATGGACATCCGTGATGAGTGGTGTCCCTCAGGGGTCCGTACTGGGACCAGTACTATTTAATATCTTCATCAATGACACAGACAGTGGGATCAAGTGCACCATCAGCAAGTTTGCAGATGACATCAAGCTGAGTGGTGCTGTTGACATGCCTGAGGGGACAGGATCCATCCAGAGGGACCTGGACAAGCTCGAGAGGTGGGTCCATGTGAACCTCAGGAGGTTCAACAAGGCCAAGTGCAAGGTCCTGCACCTGGGTTGAGGCAACCCCCGGTATCAATACAGGCTGGGAGATGAAGGGATTGAGACCAGCCCTGTGGACAAAGACTTGGGGGTACTGGTGGATGAAAAGCTGGATGTGAGCCAGCAATGTGCACTTGCAGCCCAGAAAACCAACCGTATCCTGGGCTGCATCAAAAGGAGTGTGGTCACCAGGTCAAGGGAGGTGATTCTCCCACTCTACTCTGCTCTCATGAGACCCTACCTGGAGTTTGCATTCTGCTCTGGAGTCCTCAGCACAGGAAAGACATGGACCTGTTGGATCGGGTCCAGATGAGGGCCACAAAGATGATCAGGGGGACAGAACACCTCTCCTATGAAGAAAGGCCGAGAGAGTTGGGGTTTTTCAGCCTGGGTAAGAGAAAGGTCCAGGGAGACCTTGTTGTGGCCTTTTAGTACTTAAAGGGGGCCTGTAAGAAAGATGGGGACAGACTTTTTATCAGGGCCTTTTGCAATAGGACAAGGGGTAATTGTTTTAAACTAGAAGAGGGTAGATTTAGACTAGCTATAGGGAAGACATTTTTTCACGAGGGTGGTGAAACACTGGAACAGGTTGCCCAGAGAGGTGGTAGATGCCCCATCCCTGAAAACATTCAAGGTCAGGTTGGACGGGGCTTTGAGCAACATGATCTAGTTGAAGATGTCCCTGCTCGTTGCAGCGGGTTTGGACTACATGACCTTTAAAGGTCCCTTCCAACCCAAAGTATTCTATGATTCTATGATAAAGTAGTTTGCTTTCGTGCAAGCAGCCTTAAAATAAATGAAATTCTTAACTGTAGCCAAAACAATCCTTTAAAAAGGTGCTCGCTGTGAGACCATGAGGGAAAAAGAATATGTAAAGTAATAAAACAGACATACTACATTCTCACAAGAACATGAAAGTATTCCCAGGATGATTACCACTTACTGGGTTAGTAAACAAAAAATTAGGGGACTGTAATCCTTAAATATGCATGCTTAGACACAGAGATGAATGTCTTAATTATTGTACTGCTAAAACACACAGCTTTAAAATGTATTGATTCCAGTTCAGCATAAAGATTTTTTTTTAAAAAGGATAAATTGTATATTCAGGACTACTTAAAACGATAAAGGCACAGCTGAAAAGATACACAAGCCTTTTCGCTGTTAGGCAGTAGTGTTAGCCTGTAATATTTTCTTAACTCATTTTACTAATGCAGTCCAAAGACAACCAAAGCAAGTCATTCAGCTGTACTGAAGATGACACCTACTTAAATGAAAGAGCCACACTTAAACTACCATCCAGTAACACAGAAATTTTTAACTTCCCAAATGTGCCTTATGGCTGGCTATCTGTTCTGACTTGTTTTAACACTGCAACGCATGTTAGATCAGCCAGGTGGAAGAGTCATTGTACAGTCCTCCATAGACGAGTGTTAATAACAACAGTTTTCTCCTTTAGCATTGCATGTTTTTAAAGGTTGCTGAGAGTATCTCTTAAAAGGAGGATGAAAAGAAAACTCTAACCTTGCCAACTATCTTTAATTTACCTCAAAGGAAATGGAAAAATGTATTTTCATCTTGTTGAACTCTTCTGAATAATGCTTCTTTTATAACCTCACTCAAAATGTTTATCATTTTATAGTTCCAGGTTGGACACAGACAGAACTCTGAAATGAAATAAAATAAATTTGTACATGTGTGAAGACACTGTTTTTGAAGGGATGGTTCCAGCCATTTGAGAATGCTCTACTGTCATAACCAGTATTTATTTTCCTCTAACTTTTAAAGCATTATCTGAAGTGCAACTCAGTAGAACTGAATGCAAACAGAAATGACAAGCAGATTGTAGTCAGATATCTCTGAGATGTAGAGACCTGCAGCACTTCATTTTACACTGCCAGCAAGGATTGCCTGATATACTTCCATAGAAGTAATTTTACATTTATCAACCTGTCAAACCTATAATGTTTTTGAAAGTTCAAAGCCAAGAAATACATAATGTGCGGATTCATCACACAGCAAATGAAATGAACAGCAATTAACAGGACACATTTAGATAATACTACACAAATTCTCTATTTTATTCAAAGATGCAGCTGACTATAAAATAAGCCATGGTCCACAAAACAGGGCTGATAGGTCTAAATTTCTCCCAATTCAAACATCATGAAAGGCTAGATATAGTGAATAGATGGGAAGTAGGAACACTTTCCTACACAAATGGGCTCTTAAATTACTCAAACCTAGTCAGAAGGCATCAAGCACAAAGCATAATCAGCCAGTACCTACTCATACTCATCCAAAATTTTGGCTGTGTTTACACTGGATCACAACAAGCACTCCTCAGATGACTTTTCTCTACCTATCTCAACATTTTCCTCTGGATAATCAAGTCAGAGGAAACCTGAGCTGCTCAAGCCCACCCCAAGAAGTCACTACATATTCATCAGTGTGTTCTGTTAAGCTGGCTAGCTAATACTAATCAGAGCAAAGTCTATTTTGTACAAGCTCATGCATGGCCATCTAAAATATCAAATCACACAAAAGGCATGGGGCCACATGCCACTTGCCAACTGCACTAGCTACACAAGGAACTGGGTGATGCCAGCACAGACACATCTCCACGTGCTGCACTCATAACTGTTTTTTTAAAGGTTTCTTATCCTGCGTACTGTCTTCTGCTCTGGAATTCACTATGCATTGCAATATAGTTTTGTCCAGTTAAGATATATTACTGCTGTAAAAATTACATTTTGAGTATTTTGTTTTCTCATTATAAAGTCTTCATCCAGTGCCGTACCATTTTCTAAAATAATACCCCTTTGGGCCACAGTATTAGTATATAGTACTGCATCAACAGTAAGTTTTGAAATAGTGCAGTATCAAACTTCATTATGGCAAACAGTCTCACTAAAATGCCCCATGCCACATTTTGCCTCTCCTTCCATTCCTTTATTCCTTTTATTAAAGTTTCAGTAAAAATAATTCAATGACTTTCAAAATAAATTTTATGAGAAAGTTTATGTCACAGCATGGTGGGGGACGTGGAAGAAATGCACCCGATTATTTAAGTAAAAAACTATGAAACTGTCAAGTATGCTGTCAAATCAGGATGGACCTCTGACCTCAGACATGTGCTGAAACAGAGTACAAGGCTACCTTACCCATTATTTACTGTCTTGTGTGTAAAATGTAAACCACAGTATGTAGTTATGTTATTAAAGCCTGTTTTTGTAGGCTACAAAAAACATTCATAAGGATTAGGAATATGCATTAGAAAGAAGAATTTATTATTCATCATACTAGTCCATTTATAGGATTGTCGTCATTTGTGATGGTATGTATATTAAAGACAAAAGAAATAATGATCTGCCACCTTATTGAGGTCACTACATGCTACTGTACAGCAACAAATGCTCCACCTGTTTATGATTTTGGAAAAATCCTTTAAAGCAAAAATTTACATGATCCACTGAAAGCACATTTACATGCAAGTCTATAATTAGAAATTCTATTTTAACACAAGCAAGACACATTTAAATTGCATCCTGGTGCTTCAAGTTTTAAGTGCTTGAAAAGCAACCTTAATGCTTTTAAATAGATGGGTTTTGTTTGATTTGTATATACGCTTTTAATTCACTGCCAAATGGAAAATCATTTTAGAAAGAAAACTAATTCAGTAGCTTCCAGAATCAAGTTTCACAGAACAATTCCAGCAGGATGTCCAATTAAGTACACTCAGTTGTTTCCTTTCACTGTACTGACAGTAATTTAAAAACAAACCATGATAACTGAATCTAGTGTAGAGCTTAAAAAAAACCACCACAGAACAAAACAAAACAAAATAAAACACAAGCCTTGTCACACAGATCTGTCCCAAGAGTTGGCAGACATTTAACATTGCCACCAAGAAGCAAAACACCATTGTGGAAATCATCTCTAGACTTTCATCAGCAGGTGATAGAACTATCTAGCCCTGAGAAGGATCATGGTAGTAAGATTTATCACAAATTTAATTACAAATTCCTATTACAATACACTACAGTCTCTCCATGACTCTTCAAGTCACATCACCCTATTACTCTTCTAGACCCATAAAGTGACATAATTGGCTTGCTTAATGGTAAATGGCTGTTTTTTAAAAGGACACTTGAAGATGTATCTCTCCTAAAAAGAGTCCAGTTTTCATTATATAACACACAAATGCAAAAATAAGCTACATCGAGTTTTGAAACATTTTTACGTTCCTTTTATGTCTTCACATCAGACAACTTCTATTATAAGTTGTATTACTTGACCACATTTCACTAAGTGGTTTTTTTTCAATGCAGTTTATGCTGAAGGATTATTTTACTTGATTTCTATAGAAGGAAAGGCAATCCATAACAACAAGGGAGAGAAATCTCTTAACTTTTTTCCTGTCCTCAGAAGCGTACTGATGATTCATGGCAGGGTCTCCATTTCATTCTTCTGTCTCACCGCACTCTACAATACAGAGAGGTTACTACTACAGTTACAGTAGTTCGTACAGCTATTGTATTGTCTGCTTTATTTCAAGAGATTACCTATATCCCTGTCATATAGCAGATCTAACAGAAATGGAATCTTCAGTGAGTAGACTGCCTTTAGTCAACAGGCGGGTTGTAACAGACTACTACATCCTTTTTGAAACAATTTAAAATATTATTTTATTTGAACATATTTTTGCATTTCTGATCCAAAAGTGATCAGAATGGATAGAACAACTTTCAGTAACTTCCAATTTGCAAGAAGCTGAAAAAAACATTAAGTAAGTTCCTTCAGTAGAGTCAGCTCTTAAAATGTTTGAGTGTTAAACTTTTCTAAGTTTGAAATATATAGCAGCACTAAGTACAAGAATCACGTCTGCTTCTGTGCGTGTTTACACTTAGGCAAGATTACTTACTGCAAGTTTCATACAGACAGCAATTTGTAATCCATAATACCTATACATGTATCTATTTCATTTTAAAAATACAGTCCAGTATTGCCATCCTTTTTTGTTCTGAGGGCATTCAGTTCTGTTCTACCTTTGCCAGACCAATATTTCTACAAAGGTATAAGACAAAGATGGTGTGCTCATGCTGCACAGAACCTGGCCAGACCACCCAATGAGGCCCATCCCAGGGAGCTTTAGGACTTTGGCACCAGCTGATGATGGCCAACATCTCACCACATGGTGGCCTAACGGGTCGGCATCTTTGCTCATACAAGTCCCAGACAGCTAACCAGTCACCAACGGACAACAGAGGATGATGTGAAGGTTTATAAAAAACTACAGCATTTACAAAAGAGAATGTATTACTCAAAGCATTCAGTAACTTTGAAAAAATTCCTATGGTGAAGAAGTTGGATTACCCATCTCTACTTAAAAAAGCAGCAGCTGGAATTTACAGTATCCACCTGGGGCATATATTGATACCTATAACAGATAAGCAGCTTCAGACAATTTAAGAAGGATTCAGCTCTGAAAAAGATAAACCTGATTTGATGTGCTCCTTTAAAAAGCTTCAAGCATAAGCTTTTGTGGTAATCCAGTTCCAACTAATTAATATTTTCTAGCAACATACTAAATACACACAACTCATATTTTCACCAAAACTACTGTTTTCTGTATTTAAAACCCTTCTTAGTCTTTGCTTCCTCAGACTAATTTATAAAACACATAAATAAATTTAAGTAACACTGAAATTTCCATAAAGAGGCAATCTGACTCATCTACAGAGTCAGCTTTCTTGCGCACTCACCCCTCACAAGGCTTGTGTCTGAAATCAAGCTGTAACAGATTTCGGCTCATACAATACAGTATTGCTGTAAATTATGCCTGAAAATTGGCTTCCTGGTTGTTTAGGGTTTTTTTCCCCTCTCCTTCAGAGAGGAAAAACAACTACCTTTGGAGAACCAGAATAGACAAGTGAGGCTTTTCTGCACGTATCATAAAACAAAGCATGCACGTTATTTAGTTTTTGGAGATTTTGCTCCTGAAACAAGAAAAATATTTTTCTATTGAACTGTCCATTTCACACATTTTTGTTTGTTCATATTTGCACTAGATACAATTATAAATATGCAGGCATCTTTCTTGAGTCTTTCACTTACATAAGCGACTTTATTATTTCTCTAAGTAGTAAGGTGCAAAGCTTTAATAAAGGTACATGCTGTAGGCGCTTCCCTTGTTACAGGAGCCAAGGAAATACTCATACAGAAATCATGCACTTGGGATCACGTCAACAAAATTTAAGAATGTTGCTGGGGGAGAGGTGGGAGGGTGGGGGTGGGGCACAGACACCACCCCAAAACCCTACTGAGATCAGCTTTACAAGTGGATTGTAATTCTCTCATAAGCTAATATAATTTGCCATGGTTTTTTTATACTTAATAGAACTATGAGGTTATCCTTCCTACAAAAGGAGAGGAAAGAAAGAAAGGAAGGATAACTATTTCATTTGTAAAATTGCGAGTTTGTTTTTTCCCTTGTTTTAAATGCAGCCAAGTCTTCTGGCCCACTTTCTTCGACTAACCTCAACTCTGGTGCAGTCAGCAGGAGAGAAAAGCTCACATGTCTTTAAAAAAGAGACAAGAGACATTATTCTAATTTGCAATCATCAATACTACAAGACCACAAATCTTAACTGTCATTACAGAAAGAATTTCATTCTGATGGCAACGGTGCCTTTTCATATTTTAATACATTAGGGTTTTCTGCATTTATTGACAATTGTTTTTGCTAACTGTACATTATTATACAACATGTTCTGTCTTAATAATCTCATAAATTAAATCTTTACACTATGAGGAAAAAAAGGCTAAAAAAAGGGCAGAAAAGTGGCCACAAGTCTCTATGGCTTAAGGCCAATCTGACAAAGAAAAGTCCTTGTTCAGCTTCTTAGAGACAGAATATTGCTGCCACTTGAGATTATCAAAAGGTGCAAGTCAAAGAGTTTATACAACTAACACTACCTTTGCCTTAGCAAAAATTAGCATAATTTGAGATACAAATACGAAACAAGGAGTCTCAGTGGGGTGCGTGAGCATTGGAAAGGTACTATAATCCTGCTTTCATAAACCAAGCTTATGAAAATTTAAATGAAATGGCCAATCAATACAACCAAAAAACATATTCCATCTAAAACTGTAATGGAAAGTTAAGACATTTTCATATATTTTTTACAAGGCTCCACTCTGATTAACAATGGTATTTAAGCTACTGACTTATATCATTCTGCCTTTCTCGAACTTAAGTCACATTTATTTTTTCTCTCTACTTCTGGCATAGGAATGCCAAAAGCTGAATTTTTCTAAATGCCTTGGGAAATTCTAGTGCCATATCTTTATTGTTATAAGGTGCTAGAAATTATGAAAACAACCCATTTTTTCCCACTATTTTCTCTTCAAGTAAATTCCTGTCTTGGTCCATAGTTATTTTTTGTAAGGGTAGATGTACTTAAGGAAACGTGCCTATTACTGCACAGACATCTGTATAGCATGCTGTAATTGTACAGCAAAGTCATCCAAACTTGCAAAAGATAAAATTGCTGTGATGATGCTTCACTTAACCGATTCATAAATTTGACAGGTCTCCCTAGCACTGGACAGCATCGTAGGTTAATTACTGGCAAGGGTCAGCATCTTGGTGTCCTTTTGCTACAAATCAAATTAGTTCCTACACACACTCTGTTATCCAGTCAACATAATCCCACAAGTTCTAAAATAGGAGACTGACATGACATCAAATTAAAAAACAGTAGTCTTCATCATTTAATGGGGAAGAAATGAACACATTGTAGAGCTGACAATGTTCTGCTGAGATGTACAGACTTAACACTACTACTGCCAGTAATATTTAAAAGAAGAGAGAAAAAGAAGGTGTTGTATTCTTTTATTATTAAAGAATTAAAATTACTAGATAGGATTAGTATCAAATTGTTCAAATTACATATATAAAATATTTAATTTGCCTTCCCTAAAGGTCTGGTCACAGTAAATAAAACAGATGGATATATATTATTAGGCCAGTAAGTAATCAAGCAGAGCACATCTTTCCTTTGTCAAAGAATAAAAAGAACTGGTATCCAGAGACTATAAATACAAACATCAGTGACCTACAATACTCAGTTCCTACTTTTTACTTGTTAAATAGTAAATACCAAGCCTGCATTTGCAACCCACAGAACAGACCTTTTCCATCTATGTAGTATTTTCTATTAAGAAAAAAAAAAAGTACATATTTTTGCCCACTTTTTCTGCATATTGCTTAACCCAGAGTATTTCAAGTCATCAGGATTACAACCGAAGCCTCTGCCAGTTTCTTCTTACTGTTTTGTTGTTCTCCCCATTCATCTACCTCAGGCACATGGAGCAAGCCTTCTTTCACATACAGCCAAAATTACTTTTTACCAGATTAATTTACTCCCCACAGCCATGTCATTACTGAGATACAAGCTGATAACGATAACACATTTTTTTTCCATTTTCAACATTTTGCCTCTGTAGACCAACCAGACCTGCATAGCCTTCAACAAGCCTCGATCCTGTGACTAACCAGAGCAGAATTTTACTGCGATTTTGTGGTCAAGGAAACTAACGGACAGTGCACTCCATTAGTTGCCTTCTGCATACAGACCTGAATTACCATGTTGAAATCCACTGGCAAAATAAATCCATCTTCCTTTAGGTATTTGTCAAAGACTGGAAATTGCCATTGCAACATCAAAACCATATTTAGCAGAGATTTCAAAAGAAATTTTCTTCCTAGAAATGCAGAGAAACCACATTTCAATATTCTTATCAAATACAAACATTACAATTCTTATTCAAAGAATGTAAACTATAAAGTATCATCATGCTTCCACGTGAACTACATAATCTGCTGTAGCTTGAGTGCTCATGAAGCAGAAGCCCAGCATATTAGTAACACAAAAACATATTCTAAAAATACTCGCAATTAATTAGGCAGTTCAAAACTGCAAGCATTTAAGTTTTGTCAAGTACTGACAAAAAAGCCACTTTTGAAGAGGCTTGAAAAAAAAAAAGAATTCTTAGAAACTAAGAGTTAACATGACCTGTTCCCATTCTGTTGCTGTACTTCCACACCTGTTTCTAGCCTGAAGTTTAATTTCAAACTGATATTAACAAACAGTATTTTAATACTGAGAGAAAAGCAGTATTAAGATAGGGTTTTATTAAAAAATTAGGTTAGCATTTTCCTAACACACACAGTTCCAAAGAAAAAGAAACCATCTCATTGTACTGATGCACTGAGACTCTGTATAGGTATTTGGATTAGCTTCTGCTCCAGTTTTGCAGATGTATAATGAAGTTGTTATTCTTCTGTGTTAGAAGCTGCAAATATAAAAACAAGCCTGCAATTTTCAATGCATCTCATAATCACTCTTCATTAGAGGCTGACTACTTTAGATATTACACAAGCAGAACTGGCTGAAAGACCACTATGTTCTGCCTCTGAGGAACCTCAAGAGTGTGCTGTGTTACCGACTTGGACCCCAAGTGAGCTTTGCTGAGGCTTCACTATCATTCAACATGCCGTTTCTTCCTGTTGTGGTTTAACCCCAGCCAGCAACTAAGCACCACGCAGCTGCTCCCTCACTTCCCACCCAGTGGGATGGGGGAGAGAATCAGAAGGAAAAAGGTAAAACTCACGCGTTGAGATAAGAACAGGTTAATAGAACAGAAAGGAAGGAACTAATAATGATAATAAGAAGAGTAATAAAATGACAATACTAATAAAAGGATTGGAATATACAGGACAAGTGATGCACAATGCAATTGCTTACCACTTGCCAACCAAGGCCCAGTTAGTTTCCGAGCAGCGATCCCCCCAGGCCAACTCCCCCCAATTTATATACTGGGCATGACATCACAAGGTATGGAATACCCCGTTGGCCAGTTTGGGTCAGCTGTCCTGGCTGTGTCCCCTCCCCACTCCTTGTGCCCCTCCAGCCTTCTTGCTTGGCTGGGCATGACAGCTGAAAAATCCTTGACTTAGAATAAACACTGAAAATATCAGTGTGTAACCAACATTCTTCTCCTACTAAATCCAAAACACAACACTATGCCAGCTACTAGAAAGAAAATTAACTCTGTGCCAGCCAAAACCAGGACACTTCCCCATTCTTCAGAGCATCCTCTCTTCACAGACCTGTTGATTTGCAGAGGTTGAGGGGATCACCCACTGCAACCTCTGGCTTGAACTGCAGCTTCCAAACCTTCCTCCACGGAGACTGCACAACCCCCTGGGTAGCCTGTCCCACTGCTGCCCTGCCCTCCTCATGGAAAAGTTCCTCATGTGCAACATGAACCTCACAAGCACAACTTGTGACAACTGGCACCTTCTTATACCGTCTAGATCTATTGAGAAGAGCTCAGCTCTGTCATCTTTGTAACTGCCCTAGTATTTTTAAAAGGCCACTATTGCATCTCCCTTAGAATGGAGCATGATCCTTCCAGCAGGGAATAGAGGGTAACATCTTTCCTGTCTACTGACCATGCTCTTCCTAACGCAGACCAACATATAGCTTGCTTGATTTGCAATGCGAGCATACTTTTGGCTCACCTTGGCACCCACTGGGAACCTCAAGTCCTTTTCAGCACATCTGGTCCTCAGCCAGTCCCCTCCCAGACTGTATAGAGCATGGGGCTATTTCACGCCATCTGCAGAACATTTGCAGTATTTCTTGTTTAACTCACAAGGCTTCTGAAGGCCAACTCCTCAGGTGTCCCAAGGTCCCTCCGTACTGCACTTCACCTCTTCTGTCGGTGTCACTCCCCCAGTTTAATGTTTTCTGCAGACCTGCTGAGGATACAGTCTTCCTGTCCGTCTCAGCGACCAGGCTCTTAATAGAGATACTGAACAGTACTGAACAGTACTGCACCCAGAACTCGACCCTGAGGGTGCACCACTTTTCACCAGACACTAACTGGACACCGAACCGTCACTTACACCCATTAGCTCCAGCAGTCCAGGCATTTTTCGGCCTAGCTAGTGCTCTGTTCATCCAGCTTATACTTATTCAGCTTACTAATAAAAATAACACAGGAGCATCAAAGCCTTCTAAAGTCAAAGTATGCTCAGTCCACCACTGTACCCTCATCTGCAAAGCCTGTCATTTCATCACAGAGGCAATAAGGCTGGTCAAGCATTGCTTGCGGTAATAACATTAACTCTTCTTGATTACCTTCCTTCCCTTTATCTGTTTTCCTTGCTATTTCCCTGTTGTAGGGAAAGTACTACAGTCGTCCCTGAGGATTTGAGCTGAGTAGCGTGCAACATCTGCTCATCCCAATGCAACTGGAGAACTCCTTCCTGCCGTGCACACCTTGCTAAATTCAGTCATCTCCCTTTTTTAATACCTTTTATATTTAGCACATCTACACCTAGTACATAACTAGAGAGACTACCCAAAGCCACAAAAAAACCTACTTAAGGCTAAAGGAAAGTAAAAAGAACTCCTCCAGGGAAAACATTTCAGGCTCACTTTCAAAAAAGGTAATGATTTGCACATAAGACACAGAGTATAACAATTAACGATTGTTACTGGAATGGTGGTGACATCTTTCTGAGTGTGTGCTCATTACAATGGCATTTTCATTAGCAAATACCTGAGCATTTACATGAGGCATGAGCAATTAAAGAATAAATACAAAAACCAAAATATCGACAAAATTAAATTTGCAAAAGGGACAAATTAATAGAACTACAGAAACATTTTTATTAAAAATGCCTTTTTTTCACAATTCAAAATGGAAAAGCAGGTTTTGCAGTCTGTATTAGGATTGCCTAAAACTATTTCACCACTGGGAGAAGTCATACAATACACCTTGCTATTGTTTTTGTCATGTGGTTTTACCGTATTTCCTGCAATAAGTAAGAATCGTCTCACTTGAAACCAAATATTTAAAGTGTTTTTTTCTGATATATCCTGCTCTTGTGGCATACTAATGGACCAAAATAAAACTCACTTTGTATATGCAAATGAATGCGACAAAGATATAATGTTTACAGCCAAGAGCTTAGAAAACATTATTAATAACATGCTTTGAAACCAATTTAAACATTAACAGCCTTTTGGGAAGAAAGAGGGCTTCTCCCCAGCTTTGATCTCTTTTTTTTTTTTTTCCCTGACGTAGAGAAAGCAAATTATCTGCACTTGTAATTACTTTCTGAACACACAGAATATTGACATAAAGGACACTTTCAGTCTGGAGATTCAGTATTGGAGATTTTCCCCAATTTTTTTAGCACTTTTGAAATTGTAGTATAGTATTTCCATCTTCTCCAGTAATAATGTAAACAAACTAAAAATGTATCAAAAGTGCATGTATTTAAGTATTCCTTTACTTAAAAAATACTCATTAAAAAGCGGGTTTCTTTGCACAGCTGTAACGTAACTAATAAGAAGAAGCGGAGTTCATACAACACAAGGGCTTGCAAACAGGGTACAACATAAGCATCTACGTGGACAGCATGTTTCAAAACAGGAATGTAACAAGCTATCAAGAGGGGGAGAAGCTGAGAGTAGATAGAATGACATACAACAAGTTTCTTAAACAGGTTTTTACTTTTAATCAGTCTTTTTTTATTCAACTCTATTTGATTGTGTAAGTCAAAATAGTAAGACAATGGTTCTGTTTACCAACCTTTTTGGAGAACACCATCATAACATCAACTCTTTCAGAGAAGGCAGAGGAAAAAAGGCACATAGTACTTACTGATTATGAACTGAGTGCACCAGAAACAAACTGACAGAATTACAATAGCTAAACCGCTGCCAGTGAATTAATCTGATCATTTACAGAAGTCTGCTAGAAACCAGGAGACACCATCACTGAAGATGCATCATCACAGAAAAAGTCTATCCATCTCCGCCAAGTGTTCGACAGCATTTACTACCAGTTCATCCCCTACGTACTAGCCAAAAGACCAGGTTTATTAACTGACAAGATGAATACTTAAGACCATGTGTTTTCTCTCCAGCAAAGCTAAAAAAGTGAATCATCTTTTGATTCGTATGTGATGGCGTACTAGCTACAGATTGCTTTTAGTCAACCAATCTCTATTTTTATGTTAATCATAAATTTTATCCTTCATTTTTGACCAAGTTAAAAAATCAACATCCAGCAAAATAAAACCATGATAAATCCTCAGAATACTTAGTAAAAAGTGGAACCTGATAAATCTTACCTGGTATTCATTCTTGCTTAAATTGTTATAATAATAGTTTCTAAGTGGAACATTTAGAAATCTTAGGAAGCTGTTGGCTAACTATCAAAGCCATTAAGCATAGTGGGAGAACATTTAGAATTTAAGAACCAAAAACACCAGCAGAGGGGAAAAGTTACAACACTTTATCCCAAAGACCAATGGAAGTTATAAAAAAAAAAAGTATGAAGCAGGAGCAATGTTGTCATTCCACTGTAATATGACTCATAAAGGCTATGGCTATGGGCTAGAGCAGTTAACACACACTGTTTGTCTTTGAACAAAGTATATTGGTTTAGCTTTTAATAAAAGGTTTAACAATTCCTCTTTCTAAAAGTAGCAGATAACCACATAGTAAAGTTTAATCTATCATCAAAGCTGCTGAAATCAAGACACTGTAACAAACTCTTCAATATAGTCTGTCATCCATACAGATTATTTTTTAATGTATCTCACTAGCTAAGGGACAAAGTGTTGGGCTACGGCTTTTCATGAAGAACAATCTGAAATCTCATGACATTTACTTGTCCAAGAGAAAATCTGTGGAAAGGAATTTTGGAACAAAAGGTTGGATGAAGACATGACAGAGCGCGTATTCACACATGCAGTCACAGAAGTACTTTTCCGTAAACAGTAAATACACACACACACACACACACACATATATATTCCTCCTGCACCTGCACAAAATAAAATAGCTGCCATTCCTTGGTATAGAAATCCTGCATCTTGTAAATGACATTGGCTTACTTGTCAGAGGATCTCGAAGTATGATGCTGACATGGTTACAATTAGTATGGACTTTAAATAAAAGGTGCAAATAAAACCTTGAATGAAACAGTCTTAATAATGTAATCACGAAGCAGAAAAGTGCTCAGAGTATTAAATGTGCAATCACAATTTACAATTGACCAAATAATTGTGGGTTTTTTCCCTTCTGTGCTTCTTGGGCAGATTCACACAAAAAAAGTCCAGGAAAGGGAAACATGCATGTTCTGCAATTCAAGAAGAGAAAAGCCTCATTCTTTTAAACTTTGTGGGACAAAAAGGTGCAATGAATGTCTGTAAAAGTATTCCTTTGAAAGTCAGTCCGGGACAGCAAGGCCATGTTGTGTCATATACTGCCTAGATAATTTAAAATATTCAGAGATTAAAATTTAGAATTAAAAAAAAAAAAAACCAAAACAATTCTTAACAGAGCTGGCAATTCACGTGGCAAATTGCACCATCTCAAACCTGCATTTTCTTTATGGGACAAATCTTGGGAGTGCCAACTGTCAGAGAATAAAGCAAACTGCTTTCAGAAAAGTGCCTATTTTACGATCCTCCCCATTCCCTTCTCACAGGGACACATTATTTTCCTCCTATGGTATGGCAAGTGAAGCACCACCCAGAACGTGAGGACCCTTCCATGCATATGGAGGGTCTGGGAGGATACTGGTAAGTGGGCTGAAGGCAAGAAAGACTACCTGAACTGTACCTCCCACCTCCCATATACCAGTTCCTGGCGTGTTGCACCCAGAAAGGCAAAACACGTTCCTGCCCCTCTCTGGCTGCTAAAACAAAGGCTCAAGCTTTTTCTTTTGCGTTCTGCGGCCAGCTGATGAGGGCAGTATTTCACCGCCACCCCTCTGTCTCCCACCAGTTCCTCACACTAACAAATGCACTGTTGGAGAATTTTCTCACAGCGCTTCCTCACAAAGAGCTTTTTTTGACAGCTGACATCGGTAATGGAAGCGTTGTGGACTATGGCAAAAGAGAAAAACCAGAACATTCAGAATTCATTCGCCTCCCCTTGGCTTATAGGCTTTATTTTATGCGATGGTCATTTGCTTTCATGTTGGATTCCTACCTTCAGTATAACTCTCTTGAAATGTGTTGGGAGAGAAAACAGACAAATTAACACCATCTGGCTAGCAAACATTTGAAAGAAATCACACTTTGTTACCCATAAGCAAAGAAGAATTGCTAAAATTGATTAAGATAAATCACGACACAATTTAAACACTATTTAAAGCTATTGTCTTTACACAAGCTACTAAAAACCCTGCAAGTCTGTAAACTGTGCTGAGACCGGGATCAACTGTGTTGTTAGTAATCTGTTTCTCCACAATAGCTGTTCTGAAGTTAGTTTGCTTTTCTACTTCTGTACCACACAGGACACAGCCTGCAAAAACTGACAACTTGCCAAGACGACAGAATGTTACCTTTAGCTCACGGTTGCAGAACTTGCTCTACACTGCAGCATATTGAAATCTGAGCTGCTTTTCAGTAAGCTTACTGAAGATAACTGTTGACAGAAGTGAAGCAAAAGTACGCATTTTCAACTGAAAATCTGTATAAAAGGACGGTATGCAGCATAAGACACGCACTGGGTTAAAAATAAGATCTAGTGTCCCAAAAAGATCACCAAGTAGAATCAAAAATTGTCTGAAGTTTGATAATGAGACTGCCAATGAGGCAAAACAGTAAAATTGACAGAATAAACAGGAACACATTTTCCAGTCCTTTTATTTTTCCTGTTGTAATTTTCCACAGGAAGATAATAAATCGGCTGAAAACAAAAAAGTATTTTCATGCAAGATGGGAAGCATCCAATGAGTAGAGAGCAAAAAAACCCCATGAATTTGAAAATACTGGGTTCAAACCCCATATTGCTCCCCGTAGCCTAGGAAGCCTGTTTGAAATGGCAGGAACCAGAGCCTCTGGACAGAGAGATGCTCTTGACTTGGATTGTGCATTTGGACTATAGAAAAAGAGGTTTGCTTTTATCCAGTGCCTGAAAAGCAACAGCTGAAGGAAAACATGAGCCTACCAGGTATTATTAAATGGGGGCTACACAGTAGAACTTCTATCTAGAAATGGTTGCCATAAGTTGATTAGGAGTCACTAAAGCTGCAATTTTATACTTGTTTTTTCCCCCTGCTGCCCCTTTAGACTGGACCCACACCATGAATTTTTACGGAAGAAAAAATTCAGTTCCTAATGAGAGGCAGACCTAGTAGGACAGACACCCTCAGTTGCGTCTGACCTACCCGGTGCAGCAACCAGGTGCCACAACTGGGTGTTTCAATCCAGCACTCAACAAGTAAACGAGATACATGTGTGCATTCTCCAAGTGAAGAAGATGAACAACACCATCAGCCTGCCACACAGACTCTGATGTGACTTCTTCTTCTTGTTAACAGTGAAAAGCTGGGGATTTATAGTCCCAAGAAATTACACACCAAGAATGCCTGAGTGACAACACTAATACATGAAACTGGAAAAAAAGAAAAAGAACAACAAAAACCAAAACAGCAAGAGTGGCAAACCCCTATAAAACATACCTTTATACATTTAAACTTACTCCCACACTTTACTTTCATTCACGGATCATTGCTTTGTTGTACAGCTTTATTCATTTTGTATTGATTTGGGTGCCTACCACCTCTGCTGTAAAAAATTAAAAAAAAAAATTAAAAAAATTTTAAAAAGAAACTAAACTAACCTCGAGAGCTGTAAAGAAATTTCCAGTTGTTAAAGCTACTCAGGGAGAGGATTTTTTGTTATTAAAACTACAATCAACTAAACCCTTCATTCAAGTTTCATTTATGTTAGGTATAAACCCTTAATAAACTGGCTCTTTTAAAGAATGAGCAACAGCACATTAGCTGCTTCTGCCAAACATATATCATGTCTTAACTAGTGAAACTTTAATTTTGCTCAGAACATCCCATCACCGTCACCATTACCATTATGTTTTAAACTGACTGCCTTTTGACATTGTTAGCATTTAGGAGGTCTTCCAATTTATCCTTTCTTCAAGAGCCCCACATGGATCTCCTTTGAAAAACAACTCATGCACAGTCATAGAAAGCCTCCCTGTTTCCAACTCCAACTGCATTTGCTTACAAGTCCTCAACTTCAAGGCCCTGCCCCAAAGCTATACATGTCATCCTACACTAGACATAATTGTTCTTATCCCTTCCTAGACAACCACATTCTTTCCTCTTTCACACTCTGTCACATCATTCTCCCCCTACACGGGAAAAAACGGTGATGCTGTTGCATGAACTTCTCCTTTTTGTCTCTCAAGAGCTCGTAGAAAACTTCTCAAGTGAGCACCTGCTCAGGTATCCTCATTCTGCCTACTAACAACATCTCACAATCTTGCCTTCCATCTTCTCACCTTCTGTCTTCAGGGCTGATCATGCAGATGTACAACCTGTGCATGTGATGCTCCCATGCACCCCAGCTTCTCATTGCTGCAGGGCTTTGCTAGCACCGAGTCACCCCCTGGGTCAGCGCCTTGTCTTGTGAGCTCTTTGGAAACAACAGCATTCCTTGCACCTTAGCTACAATGCAGTTTTTCAACAGCATAGAGAATTAACCTCTACTAGTGGTACATACACATGCAAAGACAGTTTTTGGTCTGAAGACTAATTCCTGTACAAGCTTCTAAATCACCCAAATGACAGTGCCTGTCAGTTTAATGACTATTTCAAAACCTATCAGTTTGGTAGAATAGATTATTATTTAATTACAGATTGCATAGGTTTTAGCAGAAAAGTTTACATATTCTTTTTCTCAAGTTGAGTTTATTTATGTATGTATACATACACATATATTAACTTACATTATCTTTACTCAAAGGCAATTAATTGGGTTTGTTCATCCCTCCAGAGTGTATATCCTCTTAAAGCTTTAAAATAAAGGTTTTAATGTATTTTTTTTTCTGTAATTACATTTCAGGAACATTTTACAATACTGTTATAGAAACTCTGCGGCCAACCCAGTGGCACGCACTAGCAGTTCACAAACCAAACAACCTGTTCAGCTTTGCGTACCATCTATTACTTAAACTGAGCACTCTTGAGTGCTAAAGTGAGCTCACTGAGACACACGCAATATAAGAAAAGTCACCTGCATGACGGTTGTAAACCATTTGAACATGAAAGATTTTGTAATTACTTGTATTGGATAGAAGTCCAAGGAGTTCAGCTCTTCTACAGGGCAAGAATTCATCTAGCTAAAAAAAAGAACATTAATGAGCTGTCCAGTAACACGTGGCAATACTGTAACATTTTGCAAAGAGATTTATGTAGGCTGACCATAAAACAGCAAAAGTTAGACAAAGGTTGTCGAGCAGATTAAGATGGGATCTCTGTGGGTCATTAGTTGCCAGGACCACAAGTTGTTATCTTTTATAGAGATGGCATCTCAACAAGGACTACCCCAAGAGCTCCAGCCTTCGCTACAGTATGGAGGTATTCACTGAGTGTGGATTCAGGGAAGTGACGACTGCAGCAGGTATTGCCAAGATAATTTCTTTCAAACGCCTAAGATCTTCCATAAGTCTCCCACCCAAAATGATGTTGAGAACTAACCACATTTAACTGATCAAATCTGAAGGATTTAGAACACAGAACACGGCTGCAGGCATTCAAGAAGAAACTCTAAGAAAACACACATTACCGTGTTGGAAGCATTTTTATTGCTGGGTGATTTCATCACCTAGAGAACATTAAGGTATTCATGCATATGAAATTATTAAACATTATAAATGCTTTCTAAAAGCTATTCCCTCGCCCAGTTTAGGAAAAACCTTGAAGACCTATGCCCCATGATGATCACATTCTTCAGTTTTTGGAAATTTGTGACAAAGAATGCTATGTATCATGAATATTTAATAGCTAAAGAACTTTTGATAATGACTGAACAGAAAGGGTGTGTATAAACAATGTGGCCTCATGAGTTCAGCAGCAGTTTGTATGACTTTGTGCAATAGAACAACTGTACTGGAGATAAACTAATAATAAAAATATACTCAAGACATAGAGGTATACAGGAAGCCCCAAGAAAACTGCATTTATCTTAAAATACGTCTGGTGTCAAAGCAACACTTCAGGCAATGGCACTCAGCAGCTCGGCACTGCAGGGTAACACAGAAGGAAGAAGAGCGAGCACTATCTTCGATGCCTTCACCACTGTGTGAGAAACACAAATGAGGTGACTCACACTCTTCCATTGCAGGATGGACTGCACCACAGATCAACACAACAGTAACCTATTCCCCACCCCACCTCAGAGAATTACATCCCAGTTGTCACCTTCCCACAACAGCAAAACTAAAAACCCTATAAAGAAATTTTAATACTTTCCCTGGAAACATAAAGACTATAGAAGCCATATTCTTAGCAAAATGTGCATATTGATTAAAAAAAAGCTTTTGCAACTGAAGATTTGATGAAGAGGAAGTAGTTGAGAAATATCTATGCACATATTCTTTATTTAAGCAAGGAGAGGAAAGTAGAGCTACTTTTCTGGGACTTCAGAAAAAAAAGTTCAAAAATTACTGGAAAAAATGTACTTCCTCCTCAACAACCTCCAAAAGTTATTAAAGTTTCACACACTGAAAATTACATCTCCCCTTTCTAGGTATGTTCAAACCACTGAATGCAACTTTAACAGCCCACATCATTCCTTTAATACGTTTGCCTTGCACATCTATTTCATTAACAAAATTTTCTTCTTTTTATAGACATATTGTAGCTTTTATCAAAACAGTTTCATTCCCACAGTAACACAGTGCAATTCTTTATGGTTCTATAGGTTTTCATGTCACTTCAAAAGCAGAGACAAGAGCCCGAGAAAAAATTTTACTGCCAACGAGACAAGGTGGCAAAAGAATGTGAAGGGCGAAGCCACAGAAAGGGACAGAGGATGGAGGGAGTGTGAGCACTGAGCAAGGAGGCAATTTTATGGCAGAAAATAAGTCCCTATATTCAGTATGTGACAAACATTTAATTGAACTCTAAATTGAAAAGACTTCCCACAAAGTAGGCTAAAGAGATCAGATGTAGGAATGAACACTGTTCTCTCCCTGTATACTGACAGCAAGTGGAGAAAGATAGGAGACGAGATAAACTTTCCCTGGGTGAGGACTGACTCCACTTAACCAAACACTTCGGTGAAGTTTCCTGCTACCACACAGTTTGGTGTTAGCCAAAAGCAAAACACAAAAAAGCCGCTAGAGCCTATGACAAACTCAAGGACTGCATCTCTTCTACAAGCCACAGTTTTCCTGTGACAGCTATAAGGAAGGATGTAAAAAGACAAGGATTTTGATCAGAGCAAAGAGAGAAGGTGGACTGATTCCACCTCAGCTCACACCACTTGTCATGGACAGTAGCTTTAACCTGCGTATACAATGGCACCCTACAGCTTCCTCAAGAGTTTTATGGCTCTTCTCATCATTCGAATGCCAAAAGGACACCAAAACCAGATCTTTTCATACCTAAGGATGTAGCCGCATGTAACACAGGTCACTGCAAGGACACTACAGAGGCAGTTTTAGCTCAGCAACTTGCATTCATTAATTTACTTAGGAAAAGTTGAGTTCTGCAAAAGTTGACATCTCTCTTCCAAGAAAGCTCCCAGAGCTGGCAGGAGCAGACTGCTTTGTATGCTGTGAAGACTGAGCTGTTTGTTTCCTATTAGTTGCAGGACTGATGCCAGCCTCAAGACACAGGCATGATCTAAACTGCCTAAGGAGTATAGGTACACATGAGATTTAACACACAGGTATTTACTGCTTAGTACTGAAGTTGAAAAGCTCTGAAGAAGCATTAATGCTGGAAATAATCCTTGCATTTATGCAAGCCTTCTTTTCATGGGAACATGTTTTCCAACCTATCCAAACATGTCTTTTAAAAGTCTGTATTTTATTGTAGATATTTCAAGGAAATTGCCCCAAGCTGTCACGTTAAGAAGCACTGGCATGCTCTCCTAGCATTTTATATATATATACACACACACACACACACACACACATACATACGTGTGTGTGTACACGTGTACACATATACACTTCTTCAAGCTTTAGTTCCTTAAACAATTAATTGGAGTCTTCCACTTCAATTCATGAATTAAAGCATTCATAAACAGTACACACAGGATTTTTATTTTTTTCAAATTAGGTATGAAGTCATAGCATGAAAAGATCTGCACTACACAGTCAACATTCTTCAACCAGAAACATCAACTCTACCAGCAGACTCAAGTATTCATTCAGTATTTGTCCTGGCTACGAAAGCTGTAGAGCAAAACTGGGAACTACTACGTTTGTCTTCCACAGATATTCAGCATTGGATCCAAGTAACTGACTTGAAAAAGAAAGTCCAGTGTTCAAAGACAGTCCTTCGAGCTCCTTCAGTGGTTTCTGATAATTTACATGTTTATTTGCAGTAATTTCACAATGAACAACATCAAAAAAAGAAAATGGCAAATCAGAGGATAAGTGAAAAGACCAAAACGCAACTTTCCTCTAAGATGCACTGAATTGCTTCCCGTAGTTGGAATGAAAGCCCTCAACAATTAACATCACGTGTGATTAAGCTCTTTGTGAGATGAAATCTTTCTTATTCACTAATCATTTGCCTGCTAGGAGGTACAAGTAGACTTGGAACAACGGCTAGCATTCTCCACACGGGATGTGATCATGCAATACAGCACATTCCCTCTCCTACTACCCACAGCATCTGCCTTTGCTGTGGAGGTCACTAAGCTAACCAGGAACATTTCATTGACACAGGAAAAAGCAATTTTTATCTGATACTCCAACATCATGTTTAGGACAGCACAGTGTTCCAACAGCAACAGGATTAAACATGCGACTACTATACTAGTAAATTTTAACACATGTGAAATATTCTGCCAGTCAGAAGCTCAATAAGTGAAGATGGCCGAAGACAACACTGACCTAGTAGTACTAACCAACTGCAAAATGGTGATGAATTGACAGTGTGATGAAGCCTTACAAATGGTAAATGTAATCCTGAGCTGCACTGTAGAAGCTACAGATGAGTTCCCATACATAATGCCATAGGCAATCCTGACCACACATTTAATTAAAAGAAAAAAAAAACAACAAAAAACCAAGAAACTGAGGCAAATCAAAGGAAGGGTGATTAAGAGAAAAAGAGGAACAGAAAGCATGGATTCTTCTCATTAAATAAAAGCTCTGTAGCATTTATCAATATTGATGGATAAGTACAAAGGATGAAACAAGAGCTTTCTAAAGTAAAGAAGAACAAATGGCTGCATATTTGCCGCAAACAAGTTAAAAGCATAAGTAAAGAAGCTACTTATTACAGCAATCACATTTTTATAACAGTATTCCAGTGGCACAGCACAGGTAAAATGGAAAACCCCATTATTTTAGATGGAGCTCAGTAAGTTTATAAAAGGGAATGATGCAAGTGTGGAAGGTATCTTAAGTACCTTCTTAGAGTGTGTCAATGAATGGAAGTATCAGCCTGTTAAATACAGAAGTGTTGCTGTTTTGTTATCTGTACTGATGAACAGATGCCAAAAACTCTACTGGACATCTCTCATTACTATGTATTTATTCCCAGTGAACAAAGAATAAGAGTTATACTATAAAACACAAAAATTTTCTTGAAACTGTTTAAAAAATAACAGAGTAGCACTGTATGATTCTATCCTTGTACTAGTCATTAAAGCTTCTCTTCCCATATAACTGAAATACTTAATCCAGCAGCTATTTTTGTTACCTACCTACATGATCATAATGGATGTGATAAGGACGAAAAGTTACTTCATTTGTACAAGGTAGTATCTAGTCTGCAGAGAAAGACTTATTTTGACCAAGCTGATTAATAAAATTATGGTAAACAGAAACAACTAAATAAAAATCAACAAGAAAAGCACAAATCACTTCCTCCCCCAACCTAGGCATTGCATTTGAGTTTCTTCCAAGTTTGAAAGAACACAGAGTGTACCTACATGGAAGGTAACGTGGATATTAAAACTCGTAAAACCATCAGCTAGTTTGTTTTCATTGGCCACTCCACAGGTTTATGGCAGAACCTCCAAATAAATCTTCTCAAAGGCCATTTCCGAGGAAAACATTCTCCAAATGACATTTAGCAATGGAAAATTAACAATGAAGTTATTTACTAAAATTTTAGTATTAAACTAAACATTCTATTAACCACAGCAAAGCTCTTTTAAACCGAGATGAGCGGGAAGCTCCTGCTTCTAGCATTATGTGCAGCTAAAATAATAAAGCCACTGCTGTTCAAAACGTTTCCAGTGATGAGTTAGGAAGCTTAGGCTGGGCTGGGATAGTTGATAAGCATACTGAAGAAAGAATACCAGCCCTTACTCATTCAAGGCTCTCCGTCCCGTAAAGACCATACATCTCTTACATCTCTCTCCCATGACAGAGTTGTCACCTTCAAGCATACAGGCCAACAGCACAGCGTGGATAGGAATTTAAGAACAGAGCAGGTTTATTCTTGGATTTAGTACAATAAAAACTAAGGCTAACAAATTTGGAAGAGGGAAGTGAGTGCCAACGTACCACGGCCAGGGTGGAGGAATGCCAAATGCACAGTTTCGTTACAGAATTCTTGCTTGAAGGCACAAACAAGAATCAATTTTTTCAAAGATGTAGAAGACATGCGCTACAACTCTGAGCAAACCTCAAGCATCAAATGCCACTACAGAAATACATATACACTCACATGACCCTCTTGGATGCACTAATACTACATTTCCCAAAATTACTATAGCCAAATATTAAGAAAAAATACTTTTTACTGTTTGACTGTATTTTCTGTTACAGTCAACTACCCTCAGTTAGGTGCAATTATTTCCCTCTACCACGTGAAGAAAAATATCTTCAATCACAAAAATTTAGAGTAGAAGAAAAGAAGAATCCAAAATACCAGCACTTGCTTTCATTGGTTCTAGCAGGACGGATTTATACCTAACGAATTATTTTAATACAACAGTTAAAAATATCAATAGCACGTAACAAAACTGTTTCATTTGCCGAGTTAAGCACTTTCGTAAAAGCTTTGTCATCAGCTACACCTGTTCTAGTTAAATTCCCTGACTCTTCGAACTGATACTCATGCACTTCAGAAAATTTTGCCCCAAACTGATAAAAAGTGACAGAAAAAGTCACTGTTTTATCATGAGCAACAATAGGAAGCCATGCAATTCTGGCAGGATAAGAGCTGGTCCATAAGGTAGTCCCCTTTGGTGATGAAAACTTATTACGATAACAGGTGTGCTACAGTCTGTAGCTGGAAAGAAAAAGCTTTCAAGGAAAACAGAAAGCTGAAAAGGTTAGTCAAATTCAAGCTGGAAGCGAAAATACATGTACATACAGAACAGAAGGATACAGATACAACTAAGAAGAGAAATGAAAAACTGAAAATGAAAAGCTGAAAGCCAAATTCTTAAGCTTTACGTAGAGAGACTGCAATAAATACCTAGAAGCACAGCTTAAAAGCTCCAAAGAACCTTCACTTATGCCCCTGGGAGCTTGCTTATCAACCAGACACAAGATTTAAATACACGCATATGTACATACAAATGCACATTTCTGTGCATACAGATTTACAGTCTATGCCTCATGAAGTAGTTAAGGCCACATACACTTCCACTGCATTGCAGCCACGTATACTAAACTAAAGAAATGCTGCAGGTCTTCAGTGCATCTGCTTCCACGCCATAAGGAGCTCGTTCACACACGCCACACTCAGAAAGGGCCCCATGAACAAACACCTCCCTGATACCAGGAAATACAGAGTCAAAAGGAGCATCGTACCTGGTGATAAAATTATCATCCTTCGGATGTTAATTTGCCCTTGAATGGTTGTAAAAAAAAAAAAAAAAAAAAAAAGAAACAAACATCAAAAAAGGCTGAGGGACTCAAATGTACTTTAAAGCAATCTTGAAAATATAAAACACTTCAAAGTATCAAGTGCACAAAAAACAAGGTAAAAAATGACAATCCTATTTGAAAATTATTAAAAGGAATACTTCCAAGTTTCTAAATCAAATATTTTATCGCAAACTAAAAACTAAAAAAAAAACAAACCAAAAACAAACAAACAATCTGCCCAGTCAGTACCTCGGGTTTTAATCTTCAGTATTCTAAATGCCTGGTTAAACCAGCACATTCCAGAAGAGAGTTATTTTAGGCTTTTTTTTTTTTTTTTTTTTTTCATTTCTAAATGTTCACAAAGGTTAGTTTACTAAAGGTAAAACTTCAACCAATGTGGAAAATGACTGTGGAAAATGTGTCTCAAAAGCACTAAATAAAAAGTAAATGAAAAGGTAACCTTCCCTTTCCTAGGTTCATTTCAAGACTAACTCATACATAAAACAGCATTCAAGAAGACCATCAGTTACCAGGCTGCTTAACCTCCTCCAGAATTTCCTAAAATTATACCTCTAGTTCAAGATGTTCTTTGTCTCCTAAAGTATACGCATGCTTTAAAACAATTCTTAAAAACAGGCCAAAAATCTTTTCGTAGTGTGATACCCAGGAAGCCAAAAATACTGCACCTGGGGTGGAACTACACATTTACTTACTGCCCCATTCCAAATTGGTACTAAAGAGTAACCAACCTGTGTGCTCATCTTGAGCTTAAATCATTAGCCAGCACTAGACAGATGGAATAAACTACTCATAGCGTAGCAGCTCCTGCTACGCTTTAAATAATATATATATTCTTTGAATAGTTCATGGTATATTATGAGATCAAATAACTAAATAAAAATGAATTTTAGAGAATGTGTTACAACAGCAAATACTGACAATGACTTAATACATACCTTCTCACGTAAGAACTAAAAATAGGGGGAAATCAGTTTGGTAATGAGAACCACAGAATAAATAAAGCCCGAAGACCTAAAATGATCAAGCTACACTTTATACCTATTTGTCTACTTGCAGAAAACTCCCAAGAAACATACAGAACTGGAACAGTAGCTTGAAAGCTTATTCTTCTAAAAAAAGAAACATATCCTATTTTTGATACCTAATGAAATACCACAGTAAATATAAGTACATTTAATTAGCACTTATTTCAAACAATTTCTGTAACTCTCCTTGTTTACAACTTCCAGCTTCTCTCTTTGTGAGCATTTTCTACTTCGGCAGAAGTGCATCTTTTGATCTCATCAAAAGATGTGAGGTTGGAAAGTGAAAGTCAGGAAAAAGTTATGTCTAGGAGATTTTCTAAGTCAGGACAAGAGGAGATACAAAGACCAGCCCAGAAGAAGTAACAAACCCCATCAACTCAGGGGGTTGGGAGGGAGTAGGAGGAAGCAACCTGTGAACTATCAGTGTCTCTGAGAAGACTATACACACTTTGAGCAACTCTATACTATTTGATTTACCTGGTAATCTGCAACAAACACTTCATCTTCAGAAAGGCTCAAGCAGGACTGTTTAACAAAACTCTTTGTCAAAGTATGACCAAAGTAGGAAAGGGAAATTTGTTTCAGAACACCTAGGAAAGACAAAATTTTGAAAATAAAGATAATTCTGGGAATATCTATGGAAACTAATGCTTCTCCTGTGGTTTGGTTTACTTGATTTTAAGGTAAAGGTAAAATAGAAAACTATTTCAAGGCAAAAAATAAAAACATCAGCGTTTCATTGTGCTTTGTTTCATGGATTCACTTAAAGCACTGAATCCACTGTTGACCCTAAAGCAGTCAAGTTCTTCATCTGCAAGTCTCTTCAAAAATCAAGCTTATTCCTTGTATAATGTGACAGGCACTGTCAAGAGTGGTGATGTGATGGGTTTAAATGAGACGACTCTTACAATAGCTGTGCCACAATTGCGTCATCTCATGTCAAACACTATTTTTAAACCCACTTGAACAGCTAGCCTTCTGCACTAGGCTTCTACGTCTATGGAAATACCACCTCCAATACACCAGTTGCACAAAAGTCGTGAGAAAACATTTCCCATAAAATGAGAGCAAACATGAGAAAAAAGTTGACCGTGTTTAGGTTTAAATTTCCGTATATCTTGAGAGATGGCTCCGGATACCCATATGCAGAACTAAAGACATATTTTTAATCATTTAAGAACCTTTCCTAATGTTTTTCTTTTGCTGGTCTGTCGAATGCTTTGGTAGTTCAAATAAGAGCTTATTCTTAAACAGGAAAACCTTTGAACTACTTGCTTTAAGAATGCACAAACATTCAAAATGGACAGGAAAGCTGTTAGCTAGCCCCAATAGTCCTGCACATAAATAGCTACTGGCATCACAGAAGAAAACAGATTAAAAGGAAGGTGTATCCATGCTTTCTTCACATCGCGGACATGAAAACACACCCCCAGAGTCCTCCAGCACCTTGGTAATTCAGCACCGGGAGTCAGAATTACACAGCTGTCATACTCTGAAAAGGCACGAGCAGTATTTCCTCTTGGGGCACAGCAGGAAAGACAGAACACCCAATCTGCAAACAAGCCAGGAACCTAAGAGAAGCTAACTCTCAACAAGGCTGAGAAACAGCCCCCTTAGCTCTTGGCTCCACAGCTAAGATGCCACCATACAGTGGACCACAGCCATGGGCTAGCGTGTGCTGGCACACACCTCCATGGTAGCTGCGGGAATACCATCTGAATCCTTCTCCATAAAGACCCCAAAAAAAGGTATCTCCAACTCTTGCAGTCCTGCCGAGCCACGTGGGGAAATGCTTAAGACCCTCAAGAACATGCAAGTACCGGGGACGACTGTTTTTTCACCGTGAACTTCCTCAACTCCCAGCCAAGCTGATCTTGCAGGATCAAGAAGGGCCAAGATGACAGGGAGTCCCCAGGGTGTGTGAACGCAAGGGAGGCGGCACCCCCAGGCAGTCTCCCCAAATTCCCCAGGTAAAAGAGCAAATGAATGACAGGAGGTTACTTAAAAAGCCAGAGAAAGAGCAGGGGGTCTGCACAGCACGACAGGTGCAGGCAGCTCAGATGAGGACCAGACAGAGCCACACAGGGCAAGAGTAATGACCCAATTTTAGCACCACGGTTACAGCAACAGGATATGCATTTAATGATTTGCATTTTATTCAGTATCATGTACACACAGAAACACTATACTACAACGGTATGGAAATGTAGGTCACTTTTCTAACCAGGTGAGAATCACATTAAAGTCAAAAAGTTTGAGAACTACCTTTAACATTACTGTAATCAGATAGCTATTAATAACAAATGGTTAAGAGAGCACATACGCAATCCTGTATCAGTAATTGGCCATTTATGCAAATAGTTCTGAGCCGCTGTGATCATCTCATTCCTCTCCATATACCCTCAGAGACCCCTGCTACCATCTTAATTATGCACTCTTCCATGCACTTCTATTCTAGGACACTGACAGCTCTCTCTATGCTTTTTAAAAATGATGCTACATTTATGTAACTACCCAACGAAGCTGCCCAAAAACAATAGCTTAAGTGGGGGTGGGTACTGCTGCTTCAAGACCGATCATTCCAAAACCCAAACGAGCAAAATACCATCTTATCATCATCAAAGGCAAATACACCTCTAGTGCTTCTGTTTGGTGTAGTGTTCAACCCAAAGCTGAGTTGTGACCCACCAACACCTTCACCAAAGAGAGAGACAAAGCCTTGAACGAAAAATTAAAATATAGCTGGAAGGAAAACTGACATTAAAAAGGAAAAGATAAAGCATTTTTAGAGGAAGCCAGAAGATGGCTTGCAAAGGTGCCAGCACCTCAGGAGACAGTCACAATACCAGTGCACTGCAAAGGGAAGCTTTTTGAGCATGCAGTTTGATCCAAATAGGCAGTTTCCCAGGATATTTACTGTAACTTTTACTGTTACTACTGGGAATCAACAACAAATAGGATATTAGAGATCTGCATTATTAAAAAAATGTTATAGTCATGAGACTGTATACTATGGTCATCATAGAACTTTGTAAAAGGAAAAAAACAATAGGAAAACAATCATTAATGTGGACTGCTTGTACATACAAAGTACAGTATTTTCTTTCGATATCAACGTACACATTACCAAAAGATCAAAAGTATATGGGGTGGTTTGTATTAATGTAGTTTTTCGTATGAATGTAGTTTTTAAGTTTAAAATGAATGTAGAGGGCATTGGAGTTGATACTTATGGTTCCCTTTTAACTTGAGATATTCTATGATTCTATGATATTTTCTCCCACAGAAAGGGAAAAAAAAGGCTACAAAAAGAAAAGCTTTACAAACTTAACATTAGAATATATGTTCCAAATACACTGACAAATGACCTAAAAATCTTTTTATGCTGCATTTGTCATTTTTCATCTTCTGAAGAAAAACATTCTCTGATTGTCAGTATTTATACCCTGACAATGTTTGATTTCTGCTTGAATTCTTACAGCCACTTAATTCATGCAGTGCATTTTATTTTGTTCTTTTGTTGAACTACACTATTTGATCTGTTATGAACTTAGGTTACAAATTACAAAATGGTCTCCTGAAATCAGAAACATTAAAAAAGGGGGGTGGGGGGGTGGGGGGGGCGGGCAGCGGAGAGGATAAAGCAATCAGCCTTTTTTTCCAAATGGTCCTCTATAGTCAAGTCCCTCCTAAACAGCAAAGAGAGGAATAACACAGCATTGCAGTTTTTTAACTGTATTTTTGTTTCCAAAGAATAAAACCAGTATGAGTCACTAAAAGCAAGCTAATCTTTTCCTTCATTTAAAGAAAAACCTTTCAAGGCTTCAAAATTAGTGGAAGAGAGAGTGCTAGCTTGAAATATGATTCTGAAAGCACAAAAGCAAAAGGGCCTTTTTAACCTCTACTGTTACTGATTTGGGGAAGCAGAAGCTGCTAACACCTAACAAAACCAAAAGGCCTTTTACAGCGATATTTTAGACAAATTTGCCAGGTTTATTACACCTTGATCGTTACAGCATCATCAAACCTGCAGGATAAATTAAGATACAGTTGAAAAACATATCAGAACAAGGGTGGATATTCTGTAGAAAATGATCCATCCAAAATACAACACTTCCAGCAGATCCTTCCTCATGTAGCAAGGAAATGTACTAGATTTAGGCTGCAGTTCAACCATTGCTTCCAGCCAATTTGAATGTAAGGTGCTGCCAAGAAGGGCGGTTTGACACTCTCCTGCCCCTTCATTCCTGGCTGAACGTGACCACTTCTTTCTTCTGATGCTCGTGCTCAGCAAAGCTTTGCCTTGAGTACTGATTCAGCTGAAGAAAACATTTTTGGTCAGGTTCAGGTTTCAAGTGGATCCTGACACATCTCCAGCTCACCACAGGGCTGCACGAGTCCTGCAAAACAGGACACCAACCCAAAAGAGCAACCACCCTTCAGTATTTATGTCAGCTTAGAGCAACTGTCAGATTGCAGCCTGAGGGCAGGTTTTTGTCTCCTCCATTCCGCACAAGTGCCCTGAAAACACTGTTATTAGATTCACTCTCTCAGCAATCCGATGACTAACTCTTTATTTAAAGTGGAGGAGCTCCATCAGGAGAGACACAGAGAGACTCATCACCTCAGCCATAAGTTATTTGCTATGTGGGAGACCCAGCCTTTAGCCCTGCCTTCAAATCTGGCAGAACAAGAATTAAACTCTAGCAAGCCCCAAGAATAAGAGTGGCTCATTGCAGCCTTGTGCACCTCTTCTTTTCTTATTCATTCTGAAAAAAAAAAAAAAAAAAAAAAAGACCGCCAAAAAAAACAAAAAGTCAACGTTGCAAACCTCTCCTTGCCAGCAAGCATATTATGTATATAAGCTGTCATAGTTTACTAGGTAACTCTAAATGGCAGCAGAATAAAACCTGACAGGCAGCCAGACCTACCTACACCAACTGAGCCACCCAGGTGTCATGGTTTAACCCCAGCCAGCACCACCAAAGCCGCTCCATCACTCCCCCTCCTCAACTGGACAAGGGAGAGAAAAATATAACAAAAGGCTCGTGGGTCGAGATAAGGTCAGGGAGAGATCATGCACCAATTACCATCACGGGCAAAACAGACTCAACTTGGGGAAAATTAATGTAATTTATTGCCAATCAAACCAGAGCAGAGTAATGAGAAATACAACCAAATCTTAAAACACCTTCCCCCCACCCCTCCCTTCTTCCCAGGCACAACTTCGCTCCCGGATTCTCCACCTAACTCCCTGCCGTGGCACGGGGGGACAGGGAATGGGGGTTACAGTCAGTTCATCACACGTTGTCTCCACCACTTCATCCTCCTCAGGGGCAGGACTCCTCACATTCTTCCCCTGCTCCAGCGTGGGGTCCCTCCCACCGGAGTCAGCTCTCCACGAACTTCTCCAACGTGAGTCCTTCCCTCGGGCTGCAGTTCTTCACAAACTGCTCCAGCATGGGTCCCTTCCACGGGTTGCAGTCCTTCAGGTACACACTGCTCCAGCACGGGTCCCCTGCGGGGTCACAAGTCCTGCCAGAAAACCTGCTCCACCGTGGGCTCCTGTCTCCACGGGTCCGCAGGTCCTGCCAGAAGCCTGCTCCGGCACGGGCTTCCCACGGGGTCACAGCCTCCTTCGGGCACCCACCTGCTCCGGCGTGGGGTCCTCCACAGGCTGCAGGTGGATATCTGCTCCACCGTGGACCTCCATGGGCTGCAGGGGGACAGCCTGCCTCACCATGGTCTTCCCCACAGGCTGCGGGGGAATCTCTGCTCCGGCACCTGGAGCACCTCCTCCCCCTCCTTCTTCACTGACCTGGGGGTCTGCGGGGTTGTTTGTCTTACATGTTCTCACTCCTCTCTCTCCTGACTGCTGCTGGTGTTACACATGGGTTTTTTCCCCCTTCTCAAATCTGTTCCCCCAGAGGCACTACCACCGTCGCTGATGGGCTCGGCCTTGGCCAGCGGCGGGTCCGACTTGGAGCTGGCTGGCCTTGGCTCTGTCAGACATAGGGGAAGCTTCTGGTAGCTTCTCATAGAAGCCACCCCTGTAGCCCCCCCGCCTACCAAAACCTTGCCACGCAAACCCAATACACTAGCAAAGATCAAGCATTTCAGGTTTTCTCTTGAACTCTCTGATTTCTTTCATCCGCACCAAAAAGAGACCTTCCCATCCAGTTCTTAGAAAACAAATCTAGTAAAACATGATGCAACAGTGATTCAACTCTTCTATAGCTTTTCTGCTTCTATGAATTTTAATGCAATTGTTTCCAGTTTATATTAGTCTTCAGCAACACATACAAAATACAAATTATGCATCTTCCCAAAAGCAACAAAGTTCAAAAAAATCTCGCAGCTCAGCAGCACTCAGTTTAATATTTATATACAACAAGAGCACTTCAGGACAAAAGTGCAACTGGCTATGCAGAAAGTCCTGGCCCCCATTTTACATTTCACACAAGAGTATCTGAGGGAATAATTCCCCTTCTAGCACACACAGAGTGTTGCTGATCTAAGGCAGGAATGAAAAAGCATGGAGCAACACTTTCAGTGCCCTGGGAAAAAAGTCACCTTTGTCACCAACTAATTTACCAACCCGCAACACGCCAATCTGCTCAGGTGCAGTATCAGACTGCTTGAAACAACCAGCCACACAACACAAACTATGCCAAAGCACAAATGCAGCTCCTCTCTCTCCAGACAACCTATTTCGCTTCTTCCCTTCCACACAGATTTAACAGTGGGATAGCATCCTAAGCAGCTTTGTCTTAATCATCTGCATCTTCTGGAGCATCTCCTGTACCAGCAACAGGGTCAAAGATTCTTCTAACAAATGGAAAATACTGGTCAGAAATGAGCAGCTGCTATTGCAATGCCTAACACAGTTTTTTCTTTTTCCATTCTTTACTATACAGACCTAGGGCATTCAAGAGCAACTGACAGTCAAGACTGGTGTCACTCTATTCCAGATCCCATAAACACACATGATTTTTACAAAAAGTTTATGTTTTCAGGCCCCAATCCTACCTTGAAAAGCTGTGCTTCTGGGCAGTCACATAACTCAGTCTCCAAAACTGAAGAAAGTAAACATATTTTTTTGCTCTATCCCACTTACGCTCAGTGCCTGGAACCAAAACCTCCTGACATTCAACATCAAAATGAATTATAACCACAGTGATAATGTTATCTGTTATCAGTTTTCTCTCCTTCCCCAGATTTCTTCCCAAGAAGACAAACCAGAAAAAGAAAACCAAAACCCCTTCCAAGATACGACTGTCAAGACAGAATCATAATTCTGCTATCTGATACAGATCAGCAGGCATCACATGCCCATAAGGATTTGCAAACGACCTTGTACAGACACAGCCCAAACACATCAGAGTGTAAGATTAAGCTGCCAACGTAGTGTGCAGTTTGGAAGTCTGATTAAGAACCACTAGTCCTACATCGACATCCATCTGCACGGTAAGTGCCTTCCCTGCTCTACCAGTGCAATGGCTGTATTATTTTACGTTGACATTTACAACATTTGTTGAAATAGCCTCTAAAAGCACCCTTCTATTGTGAAGTAAAGGATAAGATTTCCACCTCTAAGATTTCTACCTAATTAGTGTCAACCATTCAATATTTATTTTCGTTCACCTGTTTACATGCACTGTAGCCTACCAAACCCATTTTTAAAATGGCCACCTTTCCCTGGGCCACTCAGAGAAACACTAATCCACAAAGTTAATTATTTTTCCTGTCTTTTTGCCCGTTAATAGCACATCACCTCTTTCAGTGGCCCATTTAAATGATTTTTCCCGCTTAACAAGGGAGTGCCACAAGGGCAAGCATATATTAATATTAAAGAACCGGTCAAAATAACTAAAATCACATTCATCATATTAGCTACCACCCTTCACCCTTTCTGGCAGTTGCCTGCTTAGTCTATTTTTACTTACAAAGATAGTCTTGCCACTAACCACAGTACTTCCAGAGAAATAGGCCTGAATTTTAGTTACGGCACTGCAAATGAACTTTTTGGGTATTGCAACACATCTTTGTTACTTTAGAAAATGTTACTACTGAATGAAGTCATTTGCTCCTAAAATGACTTCGGCATAGGCAAATTTGTTACATTGCATGTGTCCTTAACAGACTTTAACAGGGTTTTACACTAAGAAAAACACTGTCAAAAGCGTATGGTACACACAGGTAGCGTAACAAATTTCATTTCTGTACAAGAAAAAAAACCCCACAACTCCCATTTCTGCTTTTGCCAGTAACGAATGCCATTAAAATACATCTGAGTAATTAAGAAAATACAGGCAATTCTTCTTCAAATACCACAACATATTTTAAGAAACTGCAATGCAGAACAAACAGATATGCCACACGCTTATCCAAAACCAAGTTCTTAAAAATTTAGATCCAACCTGAACAGCATACGTCCAATACAGCAGCATCCTGTCACGGATTATATGTAGAAAACCTCAAGGTAATGCTTTAGCAACTTACAGCATAGCAATACTTACAACATGGCTGCAGTAATTGTCACCAATGAAAATTGAAAGACACAAGTAGAAATAAACATGCTTGCAGCAACATGCCATGAATGTTTTCCTCTCTTTTTTCATTACAGTCTGGGGTTTACATTCTGATGCATGCGTTAAAACATAATCATGGTGGGAAGAGATTGCGGATACAGCTACTTAAGTTGCAAGATGTAAAACTCTGTAAACAAACAGCACGTTGCAATTTACACCGTCACTTACCTCGTATGACCAAACACACTGAGTTCCTCCAAACCTTCGGACACACCTGCCCACCTCCACGTCCTCATGAGTGGTGTACATTTCTCGAAGGCATTCACCTATATGTGGCACCATCCTCCTGAGAACCTCCCGGCTGAAGATCATTCCTGGCCCTCCCATGCAGAAATTCTCTCCAGGCTCCAGCCCAAGTTTTCCGAGTTCTTCAATATTACCCAGACCAGTCTGTCCCAAATACAGAGGCTTACTGCTGTTCAGTGAGCGAAGAAACTCCTCCAATTTTTCACCTGAAAAAGAGAAAAGATTACCGTTCTTTCTCTGCCTAGTCTGCCAGCCATCTCTTTTTCTGTACCTCAAGCTTTTTTAAAAATGTAACAGGCACATGTGAGACCGTCACAGGAAATCACTTCCAAAGCAGTGTCCTATACCCAACTGAAAATATCCTTGGACAAGTTTACTTTTCACAGTAAAAAAGTGACGACTTTTTTTATTATTATTAATTAACATTACAATGACATTTTCATTCAGCGAAAAGCCAGAATATGACCAAAACTCAATTTTACCAGTAAACCTTGTTCTGTTCAACCAATACTAACGGAAAGCACTCCCTGGCTAGTTTAAGACTCTCTCTAAAGTAGGACAATTTACCAAGATAGTACCAAGCTGGGGAGGAAGAGGAGGAGACGGGAAATCCCATGTATCATTCTAATAGGATTCATTTTTGAAAAGACCAGAGCAGATCTAAATTAACTGAGATAAATGTGTTTGATTACGAAGTAGTTGCTGGAACAAGGTAAAACTCAGGCTCCTTCCAAAGTATTTCCAGTGCTACAATGTCTACACACTTTTCCTTCAAACCCCGTACCTATTTCTTTTAAGAAATTGTGATTTCATATTTTCTCGGAATTAAAATTTCTGGATAGGTTTAACTCGGAAGCTTAGAACCAATTAAAGACAGGTTCATTACCACTCCAAAATGAGCCCAAAGAAAACACTGACAACTTTCACGTCTGCAGCCAAATATATAAACCTATATACATGCGTACGTGTGCGAGTGTTTCACGGATGAGTGACAGCTGACAAGCAAGCAGCCCATTAAACGACTCCAACAAAATCGAGCGGCAAATAGGGCAGTACACAGCTACCTCCAGTTAACTCTCAACAGTGCGTTCAACAGTGCAAGCAACCACGCCCGCAACCTGGGCCTACGCTTACAACTTCAGCCTCTCTTTCTTTCCCAAGAGCAGGACGCTGCACGAGTAAGTCACAGCAGCGACAAGCGCAGACCAAAAGGAAGCGGGTTGCAGAGCAGCATCTTCTAACGGTGCTGTAAAACTCGCTCGGAAATCGGGCTAGTACTCTGCAGAGAGACACGCTGCGACGGACAACAGCGGCTTTACAAGGAGCCTTCAGGGGCGGCGTTTGCTCAGCCCAAGTGTCAGTGAGCCAACGGAGAACTTTTACTAGTGCTGAAAACACCATTCCCAAGGAGTACCGAATCGGAGCCGTCGGGCTGAAGAGTCGCCGCCGCCGCCGCCGCCGCCGCGGGGACTGCCCGGCCGGAGTGGGACGCGGCCGGCGCCGCTCCCCCCCTCAACCCCCCGCCGCCTGCGCACGGGCGGCGGGTCGAGGCGGGACCGCCACCCTTAGGCTGCCCGGCCGAGCGCAGCGGGACGCGGGGCCGGCACCACCCCGCCGCTCCGCTGCCCACGCCCGGCCCCAGGACCCTCTCCGCCGGCCCACGGCAGAGCCTCGCCCGCCGGGCCGCCGCACCGGCATCCCACGCCCACGCAGGGACCGCTCGCCGTGCCCGCCGCGGTCCAACCCGCCGCCTCGGCCCTCCGACGCGCCCCGGACTCTCCGCGGGCGGCCCGGCCCGGCCCGGCCCGGCCCCGCCCCGCGGGGGCACCTCGGGGTTCCCACCAGCGCCGGGACGGCACCCCACGCCCCCCCGCACACGGGGGCTGGAAGCAAACGCCGCCGGCGCGCGGGGTGGGTCGAGGCACCCCTTGCGCTCCCCGCCCCCCCCGGGCGGGAACCGACTCTCCCTACCCCCCGTGGGACCCCGCCGGGCCCCCAAGGCCAGCGCTCCCCTCCCTCCCTTCCTCCCGGCCGCCGGCGGCGGCGGGGCGCGCCCCGGTCACCTTTAATGTAGACGTCGTCGTCCGCCCGCATGAACCACTCGTACTTGTCCAGGTAGTGGTCGTGCATGTACTTGATCATCATGAAGGACTTCTTCTGCGGCGGGTAGGAGTCGTCCACGCCGGGCAGGGCGACGACGGGCATCGGGGGCAGCCCGGGGGGCGCGGCGGAGCCCTGGCTGGAGAAGAACTCCACGCGGCCCGGCACCGAGGGCGCCCACGTCCGCTGCGCCGCCACCGCCCGGCTGCCCAGGTACTTCTGGGCCGTCATCACCCCGACGTAGAGGAAGCTGCGGGGCTTGGCGCAGCCCGGGGCTGCCCCCCAGTCCCCGCTCCCGTTGTGGCTGCCGCCGGGCCGGCCGCGCCGCTTCTCGGCGCCTTCCTCCTCCTCCTCCGGCTCCCCTTCCCCGCCGGCGGCGGGGCTGGAGACAGTGCCCTCTTCCGCCGCCGGCGGCAGCTCCCAGGGGCTGCTCCTGAAACTCGTGCCGCCCAGCACCGCCGCTGCCTCCGGCGGCGCCTGCTGCCCGCCCGGCGCCGCCGCGCCCCCGGCCGCCCCCGGCCCCGCCGAGCGGCCGTAGTAGGAGCAGAGGCTGGCGCCGCGCCTCTTCTTGTCGCTCAGCTCGGCCACTTTGGGGGCGATGAGCCAGGAGGCGGCGGTGAAGCCCAGCACCAGCCCCAGCACCACGCTCAGCCAGGGTCTCCGGGACCGCGCTGCCATGGCGCGGGCGGGGCGGCTCCCGGAGCGCCGCCGCCGGTGTCCCCCCGCCGCCTCCCGCAGGAGGCGACCCCCGTCCCGCGGCGGCCCCGGGCGCGGCGACTCCCGGCGCGGCTCCCTGCCTCGCCGCGACGGCCCGGGCGTCTGCGCTGCTCCCGAGTCAAACTTCTCCGGGCGGGAGGGCGGCGGCGACGACGGCGGAGCACTAGCGGCGGCCCCGCCGCTCCGCTGGCACCTTGTCACCGGGGCGGCTGGTCCCTCCCCGCCCCTCCCACCGCTCAGCCTCCTCCACACGGCGGCGGCGGCGGCGGCGGCCCCCTCTCCGCGCTCGCCGCTCAGCCGGCTTCCTCCGCGGCTTCCGAGCGCCTCAGCCCGGAGGGCGGCGGCGCCGCCGCCAGTGCCCGCGCCGCGCCGGGGAAGTGCCGGCCGCCGCCGCTCCGGAAGGAAACGATTTTTTTAGGTGCCGCTCGCGGATCCCCCGCGCCGCGGCCCCGCCACCCGGCCCGGCCCCGCCGCCCCCCGCCGCCCCCCGCCGTCCGCCGGGGCCGGGGCCGGGGCCGGGGCCGGGGCCGGCCGGGCGGTGGGGCGGGGGTGCCCCCGGGCGCGCACCGGGGTGCCCCGCTCCCGCCGCCGCCGCGTCGGGAGAGGCCGGGGGCTGATCGGCGGCCGCAGGCAGCTTCGCTTCGCCCGAGGGCGGGCACCGGACGCCGGGTAGCACCGTCCTTGCGCTGGTCTCTCATCCAAAGGCTGGGCACGGAAGGGGATGTAGTTTCGGGAGGAGGGAAGCCGTCTGCTCTGCCCCTGCTCTACCCTCTGCTCCCCGGCCCCGAACGGTTAACAGCTTTCCAGCCGAGAAGCGTAGTCCTTCCTGACCGCGTCTTTTTCCTGTGGCGTGTGTGCCCGCAGCCTGGGTATGTTGTTACTGTCACGAGCTCCGAGGTGCTGGGGCGTTGCCTCCTCATCCTCCCGACCTCAAGGGGACTGCACCGTCTACAGCCCCGGATGGCCGACAACAGGAATTATATCCCATATAGGCCGCTGTGCCTGCAGGGACGGCTTCAATTCTGAAGTTCAAGATCTCCCTCGTACCCTCCAGATTTATATGCATCCCTAAGTTAATGGTGCAAGATGCTCATCTCCAGCACAAGCCATAAATTGTTCCTCACATCCATTTGTCATTTCACTGAAATACATCCAAGTTACCGAAGATCCAGTAGCATATGTTTAATCGTTTGTCAGCAGACCCACCCATGTCCGTAGCTAAGCCTATGGTATTGTCTATCACTTCACGCGACTTTTATCGATTGCCAGACGCATATGTCAAGGCGAGAGGAGGAGTAGGGAAGCTGGTATTGTGTGATGCTAGCAAAAGTAAGGGAATAGCGAGAGAAAAATTTCAAGCCTTTTCCCAAAAAGACAGAAGTTACTGCGCCCACCTAACGAAGCCAAAAAAAGCCCTTTCTGCGTAGCCTCTAGCTGTGAAGAGGTCACTTAACTGAAGTAATTTTCAGTTTTTCCTTGTGCCTCCACCACATGCAGCGAGCAGGCTGTGTGCTCTTTGTGTTTTTCAGATGTGCGAGCATCAGGCTCAGGAAACATATACCCTCTAGCTTCCCCAGGGCTGAGCATCCTTTCCAAAGCAGCCCATCATTAATTTCCTCTCTACGCGCACACAGGCTGGAACATTTATAATGCCAAGCAGCAAGGCACACACACATATTCGCTCCAGCTGTCACCCCTAAAAACAACAGCCCAAGCAATGTGTCTGGGCACATAAATACCACCCAGGATGTTCTGCGAGCAGCAAGGTGGCACATCCTGGGGTCTGTCTTCACCAAGCTACTAACAGGCAACAAGCTAAGCGGGAAGGCTGTCCTTCAGAAAGCCTTTACCATGGCATTAGGAATTGTCAGTATTATGAGTGTCTCAGCTTTCCATATGAGTCTTCCGCTTAAAAATACCATCTCCCGCTCCTTCCCCCCCACTCCCTGCAAAGAGCGGGGGGTTGCTCAGTCCCAGTGAGTCATGCGCAGAACGACCTCCAGTAGTAAGGGCTCCTTTACACCTACACAACCCCATCATCACGGTGTCCTAAATTTTCAGACAACTTACTGCTGTGGGGTTGCAGCGGTACAATGTGTGACGCTAAGCTACTTCCATTGCTTATGCATACGCTGAAATGACTCCAGTCAGTGTCAGCTGTGGCGACTTCTCAGGTCTGACCGCGCTTATTTTTGTCCCAATAAGAGCAGGCAGACCCATGAGAGAGGTGACCAGCAAGCCTTGTACACATTTCCGAGATGAAAATGGACCTTAATGTCGTGTGTGTCACCAAGATAGTTTATAAAGGAATTGAGTATAAGGATATTTGAAGCAGAAATATTGCAAGTATGCACCTGCATTTGTATTTTTAGTTCAATGCTGTACCAATGTTTCGATACGCCGTGGGGAAATCTGTTGAAGGTTTGTGGGTTTTTATGGACCGACCAAGACGCAGACTGGACTGCTTTTATAGGAGCAACAGTGGCACCTAGTGGTTCGTAATAACAGTTCCGTGCCTGTGTTCAGTAAAGGCGTGAAACCCAGAATGTACTTGATACAATGACTTGTTCAGCTGGGTATCGTGAGTTCATGTCTACATGGCATTTGCCAAGAAAATTACAGCAATGTCACACTGAATGTGTTTGGAGGGAATGGGAGAGGCCAGGGCCAGGTGGTAAGTTAAAAAAATTGAAAGATAATTTTGTAACAAAATTTGTTCAGAAATTAGAAAATCTGCCTTCTGTCCACTGTGTCATGTGTTTCCAATTATAACCTCGGGGGCCTGTCTTAACATTTTCAGTTTTTCTCATGTAAAGAAGGTGGAAAATGCAATCTCCCATTTCATTCCCTTAGCCTTACAGCCTCTAATCAACTTTTACACACATGTCTTTTGATGAAGGAGTGGCAGAAACATAGGGGTATCCTTGACCTTAGTAATGCTAAATAATACTAAAATAATACTTTTTTTTAGCTCTAGAAGAAGGGGCCAATCTTTCTTACACAACGATACCAGCAGAAGCTAGAGTTCAAACTACTCACTCTCGCTTTACTTTTTTGAAAGTCATTCTGGCTACACAAAACCCAGTCATTTTGTCTTCAACAGGTACAAAGCCCCAGAATGAAGGGGTGGCCAGCACATCTGCAGCGTCAGAGAGGAACAAAGCTGTTCTCTCCCAAACTTTTTCTCCTATGCCTTAGTAGTAGTCTTACTACGTTTTCTTCTCCGGTGCAAGTCCAAAGCCACCCGTGATAGATTGCTAGGAATTATGAGCAGGCTTCAAATTCAACACTGGACAGAAAATAAAGGAAGGTAAATCTCAAGTGCATTCTTGGATGTTTTCACTCAACTAGCTTCCCGAGATGTCTGAATATGATGCTGAGACTTGAGCTGCAGTTTATAGATTGCGTGAAGGGCATCTAAAAAAAGATAGCCATAACACCGTTCACAATCTCTTCGCAGCAGCTGTAGGTGAAAAGCACTGCCTAAAGCTAGCTGCAGTTTAAGTGAGGCTGAGGGTAAGCTGTGAAACCATCTTTGGGCAGAGTCTTTCATGCTGCCGGTCCCATGTCTTGTATCAGTCGTCTAAGAAACAACGCTTTAATGGTTTTTTTAATGCAGGTTGATCAGCTGAAACAGACATGGCCCAGGAGCAGATTAGAGCTAAACAGGGAAGAGAAAGCATCCCATTTAATTCCACTGTCAGAAAGGAGCTCAGTGAACTGAATTTTGTTCCAGCTTTATTTTGCTTAACCCTAGATATCCTGCATAAACAAATAGGTCAGATCTGTTAGAACAGCAGGATTTCTTTTCTGCATTAGTAACCCGTTGCTAAAACATGCAGTATGTCAGCTGTAAAAGAAAACTGAAGTGCAATTGTGAGGAGAAATTCATTTCTCCATTTGTATTAGAGCTGTTACTTCAGATGGAACTCCTGACCCTTAACTGTGCTAAGTTTTGCTCTAAAGAGAGCTTTATGGAACAGTAAGAATACATATAGACATACCAAAGATCAAGTAGCTGTTACGGTATTTGTTGATAAAGCAGGTTAGTGCCACTCCAGTTAAGAGACCGTTTGCTTGGGATTGTCGGTTTGGTGAGTGTCTCAGCTTTCCAGACGACTTTTGTTTGTATGTGTGTTGGTATGGAAGTCACACGATGTATGGTTCCCCCAAGGCAGACCAAAATCAACTTTAATGTATAATTAGGTTTTTTGTTTAGATTTTGAGGTACTAAGGTTTAGAGAATTTCAGAGATGGAAAACTCTTTCGGTATCTATTTTGTGTTCTTTTTAAGAGGATCTAGGTAACATACTGTGTGAATTCAAAAAGCGGCCTGACGGATGGCTTCAATTTATGTTGTAGCAGCCACTACAATCAACTCAAGCTCTGTTAGGAAGCGAAGAAAGAGCAATGGCGATTAATGCCATTTTCAAAACAAAACAAAAAAAGCCTTAAAAAAATGGTGACAAATGGATGTCCTTGATGCAAGAAAGGAGAAACTCAAGACTGAAACAGTAGTTATTGAAAGGACTGGAGCTATTAGTATCGCTAATCAGACAGGTCTGAAAATTTTGCAGTAGGGGGTCTCAGTCTTTGAAGCCAAAACAAAACTTTTTTCACTGCTTTTTCACTTTTGTTCCTTAACATGTCACCAGGAAGCCATGAAAAGCTCCCTTTTAGGTGTGTGAGGTTACAGAAAATTTATAGCATTTGGCTCTAAGTGATAGACCATAATGTGCCCACCCCACAAAAGTGGCTCACGTCAGAGCTAGCACGGCCATCTGCAAAAGACAAAGAAATTTCAGTTGTCTTGTAAAGCAAACTTTGAAAAATATTAAGCTTAAAATTCCCCTTGGGCATTCAGTGTTATTGTGGAGGCACATACACATCACTTCCAGAGCAGTAGTTTTAACTGCCAACTATCCTTTAACATTTTTAGAAGCATATATTTATTCATAGATACATCTGGGTAATCATATGCATTAATGGTATATTAACTAAGAAATGGTTTTATTGTCTTTATTTTTAGTCTTATGTTCTAAAACACCAGGGTGTTTATGCTGAACTTGGTATTGTTACATGGTGCCTGCATTATTGCACCTTCTGACTCCATAGCCATTTGCCTTTCTACATACAGTTTGATTTTGGAAAGTAATTATAGGTCCAATCTGTTAACCCTCACAGCCACCCGACTGAATATGATTAAAGCCTTTTCTGTTGATTTTACTGGGCACTGGACCCAGCCGGATCTTGGATAAATATAGCCCTTTCTTTCAAGAGAGATCAGCTCCTTGTGTATATTCAGTCACATCCACACACTTACGGTCTTACCACCATTTCCTTGCAGAGCAAGTCAACCGCAGTATCTTGCTCCTTCACTACTGTCCGCAGAGCCATTTCTGAAGCTCCATGTACTCAGTCCTGCTCCAGACTGAGATCAGTGAAGTGCAACAGGCATTACTGAAAGCAAAGCCTTTCTATATCTGAGAATTATATGTAGTTCTGAAAATCCAGCGGTAACTTGAATTTTAGATTCAAGATGAGTTTGCAACATCAGCTATTACCAAACCCATCTTCTACTTGTGAAACGAATGTACTTGATCTGCAATTTAATGAAAGATAAACGTGGAACTCCATACTTGTGTAATTTATTTTTGGATTAAAGCCAAACTGAAATAATACACGTGATAGGCTAGGCTGTGAAATCCATATTTATGAAAATCCCTTCAGATTTAACGTTTGCGACATTTATTTATGAAGAATTATTATGATACTTACACTTACATTGGCAGTTTATACGTAAATCTTATTTAACCTGTTTCATTTTGCTCCTCTTTCAAACTGTTTATTTTTTCTCTATTTTGTAGTAGTTTTACCTCTCATCTTAGAATACAAACCAATGAGATTAAACCACTCTTTCTTATGAATAGGAGACATCCCTACACAGCTTCCACCTCTGTGGGATACATTCAATGGTCCTACGTAGTGGACAGCAGTGTTTACTCTCCTCCTCTTCAGGTGCTGCAATAGCTGTGAACTTGTGTGGAAGGCATAGTCTCAAGTGGTTTTAACAGGTTTGGGAGATTGCATATAATTTCTCCCCGCAGGGGCTGACCTCCATAGGAAATACTTGGGTAAGTTAGGAAAGGTGCATCATTCCCAGCATTGCGGGTCCATCGTACTCTCATGCCTCCTAAGCCGGAATGCAGGTATGTTTTGTGACACACCACACAGGCTTTGATCCTGACACCAGATCAGGCACGTGGCTGGAGAGCACTGTGGCATCCTTCCAGTCCATAGGCACAGCACCTTCTCCTTTGAAGCCACAGGATAAGACAGTATGGTGCATGGGCAGCTCTTGTGCCAACAGAGATACTCCCATGTGGAAGCAGGGAAGCACTCTGCGGAGCCACAGTATGCATGCACTGCTAGAGGCTGTAGACAGAAAGGATCTCCCAAAATCCTGCAAAACCTGGAAGCTTCCAAATTTGGAGCATGTTCTGCAACTGTCGTCCCAAGAAGTGTGCTTTGGCCTTACCTCAGTGGCTTGGGGTAATGTACCTGAAAGAATCCCGAGCAGGGGAATCCAGAGAATGTTTCAGGGGAATTGAGAATCTTTGCGTCCCAGGGGAACTGTTGGCAGAAGGAGTCTGTTTCTTACAGGTTCTTGCACATTACTGATACTAGAGAATGCAGTGTTGTTTCCTGTCTCAACACTTTTTGTCATATGTTATTGCCTACTATTCTAGTGGCAGATATAAGGATGAAGTGGAGTAATTTCTGCCCTTTGAAAGAAAGTCAGCAATGTGCTGCATCTCCACATGCGCTTGGGATAGACAGAAAGCCATGTACATCAATCCCGGTAAAGAGGTAGCTCCAAGGAGCACAACAGAAAATCTCTCTTTTAAAGACCTCAGCAGAAACTTTTGGTTCTCAATGTACTCTGAGAACTAACTGTATGGAGAAAGATGAAGACTGAAAGTAAAAACCTTTCTTGCTTAACTTAACTCCCCTACAGTATCTAGAGTAGAAAAAGAACCTATGTAGTCCTTTCTTCTAAAATTTTAAAATATGTTCATAAGGCAGAAAAAGTTCTTGTTGTAAAAACTTTTACTAATTGTTGTAATATCAAATGTAACACCACGGTTTGATCAACCTGGCCACAAGAAGTCTTTTTTGAGGGGGGAAACAAAAGAAGGTAGAATACAAGATTAATTTCTAACAGCAGTAGCCATTATTCTCTGTACACAAACATCTTACTGGTTAATCTGCAGGCTGAAGCAACACACATGAGGAAGGTGTGTGGCATATACTTTGTTGTGGTGTTTTGCAAAGGCAGAGGGCACTGCTTGAGAAGTGGATGCCAAAAAACTCTGAAGGTTGTTCAAGCCATTTGAAAAGAAAAACCCGGTAGAGGAAATAAAAATTTAAACCAAATTAAAAAAAAAAAAAAAATCCCAAACAACAAACACTTAGAAGAAAACTCTAGAAGGGAAACAGCAGGATGGCTACAGAGGCGAGCAGGTGTTGCTCCCAGGGGAAGAACTGAATACTTATCTTCTACTATAAATCAGCCAAAACAGAAGTGACGATAAACACAGACACACACCATCCTCCAACATTTAGTGTCGCTGAACGATGTGACATCTTAAAAGGAAAAATTAAAAGGAGAGAACTGTGAGCCCAGAAGTCTTTTAAACGTGCTCTCTCTGATCCTAGGCACGTTGGTTTGGTAAGTGTCCTACAGCGTTTTCTTTTATGCAGTCCTTTTCTAAGAATTGTTGAAGAGGATATGAACAAGTTGATTACAAACTGAACTTTTTTTCCAAATTTGCTAGGAATTTTACTCAAATACTATTTTTCCTCAGACTTGGCATTAAAGTCACCTGATGAAATGTCCTTCTAGTCTGCAACTTGAAACATCCAGATGAAGGACAAATAATGATGCTTAAAAGACTCTTTTCATTAAATATTGCAATAACATTGTTTTGCAATTGTTACATAAATCCAGAAAAAAATAGATTTAATTTGTATATTATGTCACTTTTCCTTCCTGATCCTAGAGATGAATTTCCAAAGTTTGAATTAAGAGTATAAAAAATTGTATTGAAATTAAGAGAGCAAAATATCAAGGATTCTAATTAGAACCCAATTCTCCAGTATATAAGTGTTTTGAATTTACTTGGAAGCAGTCTTATTGAATTTGGTAGGATTATGGATGTGTCAATTCAGCTTTTAGTTCTTATTTCTAGCTGAGTTTATTAGTAATCATACTAAGATTTCTAAAAAGCCAGACGAGAGCTAAGCATTATGAGCTTATTTTTCCTGAGAAGTTTAATATGTTGTCTGCTGTAGCTAATCATGCGCAGGATTAGAAAGCCTGGCAGGAGAGTTTAAACACGCTGTAGATAAACTATTAAATTCCCACCAAAGATACTGGAAAGCTGCCTGTTGATTTCAACAAGCCTTGGACTGGGCCCGAAGACTTGCTTATGCCTCAGACCTTGCTTATGCTTGCTGTGTTTGAATACAGGTAGGCTCTTTTACAGCTACACTGGGAGCTGATTAGATGTTAACCACTTCCTCGGTGGTTGAGGAAAAAGATAGATGCACAATATGAAGAGTAATGGTGCCACCTTGTGAAACAATACTGTGGTTGCAGTCTGATGGTTTCTGGCAGCATTTCATTGTAAGTCAAGCCATCACGCAATATCTTCAAGATCAAGTTACCATTACACCATTTTATTTTATACCTTTTATTAGAAAAGCCTTTAGAAGAAGCTGCTTCTCTACTTGCTTTCTGAATTACTTGCTGAAAATTCCATTACAGTCTTGAAAACATTATCTTTTACCTGCTGATTTCCTGCCATATGTAGCTGCAACAAGTGGTGCAAAGAGTAGATAGCTCTTGATAGCGGGTGTTTTTCCAAAATAATTGTAGCTTCGGCAAAAATATCAACCAATTTATATAAAGTGTCTTGTCCAGACAATCTGGAATTTTGAGGGGAAAAACCAACAAACCAACCAACCAAGCAAATATTCTAAATGCATAGGGAATTTTCTAAGGGAAAAGTTAAATTGTGTGTTTTATCATTTTATAATTGAATTCAAGAAGAAAAAAAATTTCAAAGCAATATGAAAAAAGCTTTTTTGATTTACAATATATGATGATTGTGTGAGTAAAAGTATGTGCATGAAATATCAATCACTGAATCAGTTCAGCAAACTTCTACAAGGAAACAGTTCCTCTATTTTAAAAATACATTGTATAGAATAAATACATCATGATTTTTACCATCATTGTTTAACTATAACAGGAATAGGAGATCGGATTAGTAATGTTTGAAACCTGCGTTCGGCTGAAGAGAACCCAACAGTTGAAGAATCATCCCATATTTCCTTTGAACCTTTTCATTTGATTAATGAGTAATTTGTGGCATATTTTGGCTACTCAGTTATCCAGGACACGGTGGCCCATATTCAGCAGAATATATTCTTTTTAGCACAGAAGCAATCCTAATGGAACTAGGACATTAGATTCTAGACATCTCAAAAGAAAAAGTGTAGAAGGTTCATTTTGTGCATAAAATTAAGAAGATGCCACAAAATGTTTCTTTATAATGGCTGTATCATTTGAAAATGTCAGAGGTGCTGCAAAGTTGAAGTACTGGTTTACGGTTAGAAGCACAGGTTCCAAATCACTAGTATGGGTATTAAGCTTGTTGTGATTATGGAAAGGATATGTTTGAAATTATGTCCACTTTAACTTTTCTTAATAAGGAAGTTCATCATTTTCTTAAGCCTAAACACATTGTCCTAGTTTCAGCTGGAATAGAGTTAACTGTCTTCCTAGTAGCTGGTACGGTGCTGTGTTTTGAGTTCAGTATGTGAAGAATGTTGATAACACCGATGTTTTCAGTTGCTGCTAGTAGTGTTTAGACTAATGTCAAGGATTTTTCAGCTTCTCATGCCCAGCCAGAGAGAAAGCTGGAGGGGCACAAGAAGTTGGCACAGGACACAGCCAGGGCACCTGACCCAAGGTGTCCAACAGGGTATTCCATACCATGTGACGTCCCATCCAGTATAGGAACTGGGAAGTGGGGGCGGGGAATCGCCGCTCGGGGACTAGCTGGGTGCCGGTCGGTGGGTGGTGAGCAATTACACTGCGCATCATTTGTACATTCCAATCCTTTCATTATTGCTGTTGTCATTTTATTAGTATTATCATTATTCGTTTCTTCTTTTCTGTTCTATTAAACTGTTCTTATCTCAACCCGTGGATTTGCTTCTTTTCCCAATTTTCTCCCCCATCCCACTGGGTGGGGGGGGAGTGAGTGAGCGGCTGCGTGGTGCTTAGTTGCTGGCTGGGGTTAAACCACGACACACATTTAAACATAGCTCAAAATAGTTTACCAGTTGAATGAATCTTTACACTTAAGCGGAAGCAGCTATCGTGAAGAGAGAAATTACAAAATTCAGAATTTGTGACTCATATGCCTTTAGCAACTAACATTCTCAGAACAATGGCTTCAAGCGTGAGGTCTGGCAAATTTGCTTTGCAACATCCTGCTGCTTACACAGCTACTTGTATTTTATGCAAAATTTGTGAAGAAGAAGTTCGCTTATTGGGAAAATGCCATTTACACCACCATTAAATGTCATAATGTAACAAACTGCAGAGAAAATCCAAGACTCAGAATAGTTTGTCCATTTAGTTTGTGGCCTTGTGGTGAGAGTGCAGAAAATTTACAGATTTACAGTCTCACGCCACAAATTTCAAAGAGGTATCTCCACACGGGCAAGCTTTTAAAATTTCAGGTGATCACAAGACAAACATGACTAAATTCCTCTGATGATAAAATAAGCCTATGTGTCTTATTTTCATTTGAATTATCTTGACTACGGCTGTCTCCAAGCACTGTGGCTATGCAAAATTTGGGTTAAAGCAAAAAGGCTTTGGATTTCAAAGGTAGTTGTTAGTCAGGCTCCTGTCCTACACAGGAACCCCTCCTTCCAGGCTGGAAGATGCAAGGCTGATGACAGTAGGCTGATCCTGGTAAATTTTCATTGCATTTCTACTAAGTCCATTGTTATCCAGGGTATAATGCCCCTTTAAAGCATTTGGCTTTGCTCTGCCCCGCTTGGTGACAGATCCTTCAGAGCTCCAGCTAAATAGCATTAAATAGCACTTAAATCACTCTCTGTGCAGTTCTGACGGGGACACTAACTTGGCTCAGAGTAAAGCAGTCTGTTTGAACTGCTCTGCTTCGAGGCAGAATGTCGGGGTGTTATTTTAGGTGAAACAGACAGTGTTCAGGGCCCACAGAGAAGTCAGTGAGCATACTTTTTAGTGTTTTCCTGTGAGCATCCTGACTTCATGTAGGCTAGAAAATTCCAATGGCTCCTAATCTTTCTGTTTGGTCTTAACCAAAACTGTAGCCTTTGGCTGAGGTGATGAATTAATTACCATGCCATACCATTATTAAAAACCAAAAAACCCCAAACAACTTCATGTGCCATGTGGTACCTTGTGCCTCTGAGCTGCTGTGGCATATGGGGCTGCCACAGCAGAAGGGGGCTGCGAAGATCTGCAAGTGCTCTGTGGACAAAGGCAGGAAATTTCCCCTGGGGAAAGAAGGATAAATTGCTGATTCCCCTTGATTAACACACCAACGACCTAGAAATCATTCCTCACATAATCTATTCCATCACTTCCTTTATGCAGTCTTCCCAGATGGCTGGGACCAGGGCACTTCAGGAGTGGTACAGAGGGGTACCACCTGACCACCCAAAGTAAAGAGCCACACAGAGTCCTGCGGGAGGGAATGCACTGCTCGTTTTGGCTGGACCGATAAGACTGACTGCGTTGCCTGTCAAAGCTTACGCTCTGTCATTTTCCTTGATCAAATCTTTTAAAAAGGAAGAGGCAAAAAAGAAGAAGAGAGCCAACAACCAACCAAACCGAACTTTGTGAGGCTGGAGATACACCTGAAGGCGTGGCTGCGCAGTACAGTGGGAAAATATTCAAGGAGGGGAGACAACCCTTTCTTCCCTATTCTGAGACATGGACAGTAAACAACTCTTGACATCATCATCAGAAGATATTTTTACATGAACGTTAGTGGTTCAAGTCTATTATTAGCTATATTTGTCTTTATTTCACCAGTAATAGTAAATAAGAAAGCAAGGAATCAGGATTCCTTTGCCCTTGCTGTGTCTGCATGACTAATCCTTACTTCTGGCTTCTTTCATTCAAGTAATCAATACTAGGAATTTCAAGGCCAGAGCTTATATTTCTCATCTAACAACTTTTTTTCTCTTAACGATATTTTAAACAGATTTCAGCTATTCAGCAGCTAATGAAATCTAAGACCGCATCCAATAAACCATGCCCTGTCATTTGCAGCCTTTAGCTGCTGCCGTGGTAACATGCTAAAACAATTGATACTTAAATCGGTAAGTATAGCTCGTAAGTATTTTTCCTTAGACCAGTTGAGCACGCACCAAGATCCCTACTACCACCTTGAGAGTAGCATTCCCCAAACAACACAAGCATGCACAGTTTATTTGCTGGAGAAGAGCATTTTCTACAGGTCGACCTCCCTATTCTGATGTAAAGGTACTGACCTCAACTCTGCTCATACTCCGTTTTTTCCCAAAGTGTGATTTCCTAAGCAGAGGGGAAGCAGAGGATTCCTTATCTGTCTTTTGCAATGTCAGACAGGAAATTATAGATTCTATTGAAGATTTAGGATTTGCCATGCTCTTTCATTTATTTAGCTTCACTCTTTTAATCCTGGGGTAGGAGGAAGAGTCATATCATCACCTTCAATACACTCAGTGATTCATCTCTTCTGTTTTCAGAGTTATATTTGAAAGCCATTTTACACTGAAGAGTGCTCAGCATGCTGCTTTATGCTTAAATACTAGCTGACAGATCCAACGTAACAAAAAGAGCCTCCCTTGCAAGGAAGCTGACAGTAGTGGGGGGGGGTGTTCTGCTTTTTTTTTTTTTTTTTTTTTTTTTTTTTGCATTAGAAGAGAGCCCACCACTGACACTTGTTTTCAGCAGAGTGATACACTACTGAATTGGCAGGCTTGAATAAGCTCAGAGCACTGCCAGGCAAAAATCCCTTGTGTGAAATATATTCACCTGATTCGTGTCAATATAAAACAATGCTAGGGCCGCATGGTGAAATGTGACCCTCTCTGCATATGTAATCTTTAACCGTTTTGCTTGATCTTGTATAACCGTAGGCCTAAGGGAAGTAGGAGGGTATGTATATAGTTCTTGCTTCCTGCAAAAACCATACAGCAGTAGGAAATTACGAAAGTTGGAAACGAAATAAAATCAGACATCAAGTAGAAACCGGAAAATACTTTACACGGTCTCTCGGAAGTAGTGGAATCCTATAGCTGCAAAAGAATTTGCAAAGGTTTAAAGAAAAGGGGGGGATTGATATAGAGAACGAACTGCTTATTGCTTAATGATTGTCTCTCTGTAACTTTACATACCCAGGACTGGTGTTTGTCAAGGATTAAGCCTGTCAGAGACTGGTACTTGGGAATGATGAGCAAGAAGGAACCATGAGTGATCACAAAACTTAATTAAATGTTTGATGAATTTACGACCTTGTTAAGAAGGCACAAGTAGAGGCTTTGCTTGAATAGATAGGGCCGGAAAAGATAAGAACTCCTGCCTTTGTTCCCGTCCTTGTAGATAATTCAGCTTAAACTAGCCATATGGTTCTGTACCACTAATAAGAACTTAGATAATAAGAGCACTAACAAGCACTGATGTATCAAAACATGTAAAGGACCATACTGCGCAGAATCACCTGAGGAGGGTCAAATAGCGGACAAGTGAGGAAGACTATGGAAGACCACTAGAGGACTCCTGAAGACCACCAGAGACCTTCAATGCGCCTGCGTAAAGGACATTTGCATATGCTAATAGTTTCCCGGAAAACTAATGAATATGTATAACATTTCTCAGAAATCTAGTGAATATGTATGTAGAACCTGTACTTAACCTGCACAATTAGACCCGATGGTGTGCGCCTTGGTAGAGCAGAGACTCCCGGTGCACCCAGCGCTGTTTGCTTGCCTCTATTTGTTTAATAAATTGTAGACTTTAATTAGAATCCTGTTTTGGACATGATCATTTTTCACACCTTGCGAGGTAAAGGAAGCAAAGAAGTGGTTCCTTGAAGAAACAATGCCAGGGGAAGGGAAAGAAATTCCTGTAAAGTGCATTTCCAGTGCACCCACTGTTATGTGCAATAGCAGAACAACCTGACTTAATTGTACATTCTTTATTGCCTTAAATAAAAGAAAGAAGGATGTAGAAAGTGAAAAATAAGCCAAATTACTGAAGACAAGGATGAAAATGTCATCAAGCATCCAGGAACGAGAGGATGCAAAGTAACAACAGATATCAGAGGTAGCAAGAACTTACCCTGTGGGTGCACAGAAGGTGTGTGTAGGGAAACCATGCTGCTGAGCAGGCCAAAAGCCATGCATGTGACCACGCATTATATCTTTGTTTCCTTTAAAATGCCACCATATTTATCTTTTCCATTAATTTTCACTGAAGGGGCTATTTGTGAACTGGTTGATAACACAGAATATATCAGCACCAAAGACGTAAGAATTCAGTTTAGAATAGGGAAGGAAGATACCAGAGGGAGCCCTTACAAAAGTTAGGTGTTGCTAAGGTTGGTTGAAACTGCAAAGCTTCATCTTGGGATGCTTGCAGAACTGGGAAGCAGCTGTAAAGCCAGAAGTTATCTCAGAAGTGAGTTTGGTGAGATGCCAAGAGAACAGAAAAGGACCATTATAACTTTGGTGTTTAAAAATTGATCAATTTGCCTAACTATGGTTTCTAGAGAGAATAATCTGAAGCAAAACCATAACCTGAGGTAAAAACATAATGAGATCTGACAGTGGAAAGCTCTCCTGAGCAGGGGGCTCTCCTGAGCACAGGAGGCTGTGCTGGGCCCATCTCTGTTCTTGACAACAACAAAAACATGTCCTGAAACATTAAGGTGCTTCATAGAATCAAATTAGCATTTCTCAAAGATGACTCAGGTTAAGTCACTCAAAAATCACATTAGAGCAGGGGGAATTCAAGGTATTAGTCTTGGTACCAGTTCTTTGACTACATTCAGATTTTTAAGGTCCTCTACTGAGACTGACATTGAAAACTAAGAGTCTGCACTGATGTTTTTACTTTAAAAGCCCTCCACCTTAGTTCTGCCCAGGAGCTCCCATCTGCTCTCTGTCTAAGCTCACAGGACCTCAGTTTTTCCTTCTAGTTCCACTGGGCACCTCTGTAGTACTCATACACTCTCCTGAATTTGGATGAATTTTTCCAAAGGTTTCTGTCGAGGTTTCTATGTGGAGGCCCTAATGCCCTGCCAGAGCAAGTGATTTTCTGCCATGTCAATGCTGTACATGCCACTCTCTGAGCCCGTGCAATAAAACCTTCTTGTGCTCATTTCTGGCAAGCATTTGCTGGTACATTGACAGCAATGAATTCTTTCCAAAAAGCTATCTTCCTTGCCTGCCATTTCCCTATCTAGGTCATCAGCACAGTACCTGCGATAATATATTTTAACAGCAGTCTCCAAAAGAAAAGCCACTTTATTAGTGTTGGAGTTCAGTTTGGAGTTACTGAAATTTTTATTTGAGGTGTGCAATTTCACGATGTCTTATGAGAAAAGGATTGGTTTTATATTTGTAGGTTTTGTTAGCATTAAGTTTTGTCAGGGTGCATTTCATACCAAAAAAAAGTTTAATTCACAATAACAAAGTTAAATTTTTTTGTTGAGGGTTTGGGTTTGGGTGGTTTTTTTAAATCTGAAGAATGGAAAGATAAAATGAAAGATCAGCCCTCAAAATTAGAGATTAGCATTCATCTTCCTGGTTCTTCTGTTATTTCTACCTCCCAAAAAAGTATCAGATTAAGCTTTGAAGGAAAGCTTAAGGATTTAAGACGCTTTAAGAAACTATACAACACAACAGTAATCACACATATGTTCCCTGGTTTGCTGCCAGTATTTTTATCAAGGGAATAGCAGTTTGCTTAAGACTTCACTTTTATTTTGAGATAAATTGTCATCTGAGAATGCTAGCTGTAGATGAAGAGGTTATACTAAGTGGAAAGCAAATCTATGTTATGTCATCAAAAAAGTCCTTTTCTAATGTAATAGAGCTTATGGCCTTGCTTGGTGTGTTAATATTCTTCTGGAAGAAAAAGGTGGATGTAAATTAGAACCCAACCACGTAATTATAATGCATAGCAGTTACTGTCAATTACTTTATAAAACCAACTTGTATATTCTTCAGATTTTTTTTTCTTTTCTTTTCTTTTCTTTTGGAACTCCAAAGCCGGAGGCCTTAGAAGGCAGAACCAGGCTGCAAGGCAGAAGAGTCTGCTGCTACTCACTGAAAAAAAAAGGGAGTATCTGGGGTTTGGGCATTGTTATAGACGCTTGTGACAAATTGGAGGAGCCAATCTGTAATAAATAAAAGATCGAATTTATTAGCAAGCGATAGAAGAGCAAAACAGCGCTGGGCGGCCGGGGAGACAGTGCTCCACCACAAGCTTGCGCCCAAACAGGGGAAGAGCCTCTTTATTTATACAGTCTTTTTAGTCCCTGATACCTGATGGCTGGCTGGTATCTTCGGTATCTTGTGCCATCAGGTGTTAAGTGGTCGTAATTTGCCTTCTGGTGGTTGTTGGGATGAAGACCGAAGTCTTCCTCAGCTGTTCTTTAGGTGACTCAAGTCCCATTCATGCTCTCTAAACGTCTCTCTACATATGCTAATCATCGGTACTCATGGTCTTACATAAGTGAAGAATATCCCTACCTCCACATGCGATTTCATGAACAAAGTTAACCCGTTCATTACAGGCATGTTCTGCCAACATAATTAAAGCAGAACAAGATCCTTATTTATGAGCATCATGCTGAATTACTCAGAACTCCTTCATTTTCTTTTTCTGGAACGGAAAGGAAGCAATTTTGTTCTTTAGCATCACCACATGCATGAAGTGACACGTGCAAGACCAGTCAAAATTATTCACCTCTTTACAGCGTGTAAGGAAAAAAAAAAGAAAAAATACACAAACACCTACTGCTTTCTTGTCAGAAGCAGCACGGTGATAATTAAGTCAGTGTCTCTGCCAGGCAGCTCTCAGCTCCTGCCACGTTCCTACAGTAGCTCAGGACCAGGATCTGCTCACCCAGGAGCTGGGTGAGGATTTAGCAACAGCAGGAGACACCGACTCCCGAGGAGTCCCAACTCCTTGCTTCTCAAAGCAGCCCTAGAGCATTGCTTAACAGCACCTGGTCACCTGCCTCCTGCCTCCAAGAGCATCATGTTTCAGAGTCTATCTATTGTCATCAGTCTTTTGTCATTTATTTTGGAGTCTGTTCATTTAAAGGCATAATGGCTACTTTCTGAGGTCTCTTGCCCTAACAAAAGCTGTAGAAAACTTTCAACTGGCTCTTTGTTGTAGCTGCTGGTGTATCTTACCTGCAGCTGGCAAGACACTAGCTGAGGTAGTTCAATGTAGCAAGCCAGTCTCTAGAGAATGCTGAGTCGCCTGTGGTGTGAATACGGTGCACTGAAAAGACGTGTCAGAGAGAGCTACAAAAATATACAGAATGATTTTGAAGCCCGAGTGTGCTTGCCAAACTTGCACACTGCCAATGTGCAGCATTAATGCAAACCGGCTTGCACTGGAAGCAAGCTGTGGATGTAGCTGGCTCGGTAAACTTGAACTTTGGCAGGTAACCAAATACACTGTTGGCATATTCAGATATAACCAGGATGGATCAGTAAGGGTGAAGCTAGCTTTGTCTCAGAAAAGAAACTTGGAAAGAATCCTGTAACTATACTGTAAAAGGATGATTTGTCTCACAACCACTCTGCTGAAGTTAAGACCAACTTCCTGGGCATCCTGACATCCTCTCTGGACATCATGTATGAAAGGAAAAATAAACAAACTCCTAAACCACTTAACATTTTTATGGGAAGGACATTATTCTGATTCATTAGCAGGAATCCTGACACATGCCCCAAGTTCTTATCAAGTTTTAAAGGCACAGCTAGAAGCATGACTCCTAATAGAAGGGAAAAACAGAGAGCAGGCAGGGAAAGCCTCCTGGACTTTAGTATTTGTCAATTAAGTTTAGTATACCACTGTGCTATTAAGGACAGAATTTAGCTCTTTTTAGTTTGCATAACTTTATAATGGATGCCTTCCTCATCATCTCATTGACAAACAGCTTCCTCAAATAGATTCTGCTGGTATGATCGGTAACAGCTTATTCTTCAATATTTCATAAGCATGCGTCAGCAGTTTGCTTAATTACTAGCTATGAGACTGATTTTGAACACTGAATAACTCCTGATAATTCACAGAAATACATACCATTTTGGTTTTGGTGAGCTTACCTGGTTTCTCACCCTTATGGTCCCCATCACTGTGCTGAATAACGAAGGCAAAATGGATTAAGAAAACAGCGGCAAAAAGAAGTTTTATTTTCAGCAAGCATTCAGCCTCCAGTCATCACATGTAAAAACATTTGCAGGTGAGAAAGTGAGGGGGCTTTTTATTGTTTAAGAGACAGGATGCCATCTCCCTGGAGTGAGCTTATCCCACTACAAGTTTCAGCAGGAGCAGGCAGAGACGGCCAAGGCTGCCTGCCTCGTTTCCCCCAGGTGCAGCAGCCCTGGCTGCAGGGCTGCCCCACTCCCCAGGCAGCCGGTACGGCCTGCCAAGCTGCTGCAGCGTCCAGCTGCCCAGCTCCTCGTCTGAGCTGCCTGTCCGACAATCAGTGTGCCTGCAGGGCAGCCCCAACTCGCAGCTGCATGGGAAGTGCAGCTTCCCAGACCTCTGCCTAATTCACAGGTTCGTTTCCAGCTGCCAGTGAGTTAGTTACGCAGCACAACATCTCAGAAGGCCACTTCCTCACATCTTCTTTCCCAAGGAAGTGGGCTTACCACTGGAAAGGGATGTTCAGCACAGATCCTTGAAAAGCAAACTGAAGTCATGCGATGGTCTCCAGCTGGCACCCTAGTTGCTTTCCCTTGCTGCTTGATCGCCAACCTTCCTCAAAGAAGGAGCAGTAGCAGTTGTTAGCAACACGTAACAAGGGACTAATGCCATCTGCTTCGCAAGTACTATGCTTCGGGTCCTGTCTCTCTTAGTATACCCTAATTACTGCCTAAGAACTTCTTCAGCAAAATTGTTCTTGACACCAGAGATTTTCTGCTTTGGATGCTGGAAAAAACACATCACCTATTCCTTTTAGGAGGTAACAGCTTCACAGGGCCAATGGGTTTTTTGTGTATACACACACACAGGTAAGTATCTATCTATCATACGTATGTATGTATACGTATACCTACCTACATGTATGTATACATCAGGATGCATGTATGGCCAGACTTCATTGGAAAATGCACTGTAACCTGGGAAGCCCAGACACTTGTTCTGGGTAGCAGTGAAGGTGAAGCTTGCCCCCAAATCGACAACTGGGCAAACTGGTTATGTGACTGAATATGTCATGGGGTCACTCCTAAAAGGAAAAAAAAAAAAAAAAAAAAGAAAATGCACTGGACAGCATGCATTGAGCCAGAGGTATAAGTGACTGAGCCTTCGAGAAATGTTACTGGCATCACACAAATGTAAAGGTTGCTGGTAGCTCCCAGCTGCCAGGGTGCAGAGCAGGAGTGCCAGGCACATTCACAGCTTCTAACTGGCCCATCATTCTCGATCGTTATCTCTAAGCTGAGGGGAGCAGGGAATACTCTACCCTGATGGAAGGAGATCTCAGAATGGAAGCAGGCTTTTTTGGTGGTAGAGCTGCCTTGTGAAAACAAGGTCACTGACTCCTCGCTTTTCGTGGGGGTATGGACACAGCACTGAGGAAAGTATCTGACCAAGGCATAGTACAGTTAAAAGTAGTCAGGATGGTAAAATTTAACGGGTGTCACTATATAGGTCCTACTGTCACACACCTTTATTTTTCTTTGTCAAGAAAACCCCAAGGACTCTCACTTCAAGGTCAGATAGGCATTTAGCTCCTTAGCGCATTCTCTTCCTCGGCAGTTTGTTGTGTATTGCAACATTCATTTCCACACAACATTACTGCTATAAACCCTAGGTTTTACTCATTTGTTTTCTACTGCCTGGGGATTTGAAAACTTGCCAATTTAATGCACAGGCATCCAGGCTGCACAACAGTATCTTTACTCCATTTGCTAGAGCTCATTCTTCTCTGGTTTTGAGCTTCGCATAATCTTATACTTCAGACCTACTCTACTTCTAAGGTTTTATATTTTTGCCCATGTGCACAAAGCCAGAGCTGCTGTTGTATCAGCTCATTCCATTCTAAATGCCTTGTTCAGGATCTATTCTTGTTCTAAGTATAGATCACTTTGTGTGTCACATTTCAACCAGGGACAAAGCCAGATTTAATGTCATGGCTGTCTCTTTATCCTCAGCTTAATCTTAACAAATTAGGAGGTTTCCCCCTTCCCTTCTCATTATTTTATTTTTAAACAGCCTGATTAAAAACGTCTCTCACATCATAGTGTACTCAAAACTGTGCTATATTGTAACTTAATATTGCAGGCATATCAGAAGTTTTGATGGGGTCCAATGAAGATACAACAACTTGTCAGACCTTTAGAGCAACACAGATCATTTCAGAGCAAAATAGAGCTTTCCTGATTTGAATTTTTCCCCACATACCTAACACAAATGGTTCTGAAATTCAGTGCAGTTAATCTTAAGAACAGCATTAAAAAAAAAAAAAAATTAAAAAAAGAAACGGCACTTTTGGCTCTTGACTGTGTAGATTACTCACATGCCAATTTACTAATACTTGGTTCAGCTCACTTCTTCTTGAACTGGGGCAGCATTCATGACATTGCTTATTAGAAAGAAAGAGAAATAACGCAAATTTAAAGACTGAAGGCCCTGTGCTTATTTTACCCTAACAGCTACTTTTATAATGCACACAGTCATCATAGAATGATAGAATGGTTTGGGTTGGAAGGGACCTTAAAGATCATCTAGTTCCACCCGCCCTGCCATGGGCAGGGACATCTTCCACACTTCCAGGGGTGGGGCATCCACAACTTCTCTGAGCAACCTGTTCCAGTACCTCACCACCCTCACAGTAAAGAATTTTTTCCTAGTATCTAATCTAAATCTACTCTCTTTCATTTTAAAACCATTATGCCTCATCCTATCGCTACACTCCCTGTTAGAGAGTCCCTCCCCAACTTTCCTGTAGGCCCCCTTTGAGTACTGGAAGGCTGCTACAACGTGTCCCCAGAGCCTTCTCTTCTCCAGGCTGAACAACCCCAACTCTCTCAGCCTGTCCACTTATGGGAGGTGCTCCATCGCCCTGATGATCTTCATGGCCCTCCTCTGGACCCACTCAAGCAGGTCCATGTCTTTCTTTTGTTGGGGGCCCCAGACCTGAACACAGTACTCCAGGTGAGGTCTCAGGAGAGCAGAGTGGAGGGGGAGAATCACCTCCCTAGGCTGCTGGCCACACTTCTTTTGATGCAGCCCAGGATACGGTTGGCTTTCTGGGCTGTAAGCACACGTTGTTGGCTCATGTTCAGTTTTTCGTTCACTAATACACCCAAGTCCTTCTCCTTAGGGCTGCTCTCAATCCAGTCATCACCCAGCCTGTATTTGTGCTTGGGATTGCCCTGACCCATGTGCAGGACCTTGCACTTGGCCTTGTTGCACTTCTTGAAGTTCTCACGGGCCCACCTCTCAAGCCTGTCAAGGTCCCTCTGGAAGGCATCCCTTCCCTCCAGTGTGTCGACCACACCACACAGCTTGGTGTCCTTGGCAAACTTGCTGAGGGTGCACTCGATCGCACTGTCCATGTCACCGACAAAGATGTTAAACAACGCTGGTCCCAATACCAACCCCTGAGGAATGCCACTCGTCACTGCTCTCCACTTGGACATCCAGCTGTTGACCACAACTCTTTGAGGGCAACCATCCAGCCAATTCCTTATCCACCGAGTGGTCCATCTGTCAAATCCATGTCTCTCCAATTTAGAGACAAGGATGTCATGCGGGACAGTGTCAAACGCTCTGTAGAAGTCTAGGTAGATGACATCTGTTGCTCTTCCCTTATCCACCCATGCTGTAACCCCACCATTGAAGGCCACCAAAATTGTCAGGCACAATTTGCCCTTAGTGAAGCCATGTTGGCTGTCACCAGTCACCTCCTTATTTTCCATGTGCCCTAGCACAGTTTCCAGGAGGATCTGCTCCATAATCTTGCCAGGCACAAAGGTGAGACTGGCTGGCCTGTAGTTCTCCAGGTCTTCCTTTTTTCCCTTTTTAAAAATGGGGTTTATGTTTCCCCTTTTCCAGTCAGTGGGAACTTCCCTGGACTGGCACAACTTCTCGAATATGATGGATAGTGGCTTAGCCACTTCATCCGCCAGCTCCCTCAGGAACTGTGGATGCATCTCATCATCCCAAGTCCCACAGACTTGTGCACCTTGATGGTCCTTAGATGATCTTGAACGTGATCTTCACCTACGGTGGGTGGTACTTCATTCTCCTAGTTCCTGCCTTTGCCTTCTGTGACTTGGGTGGTGTGGCTGGAGCACTTGCCGGTGAAGACTGAGGCAAAAAAAGTCACTGAGTACCTCAGCCTTCTCCATATCCCGGGTAACCAGGTGTCCCATTTCCTTCTGGAGAAGGCCCACATTTTCCCTAGTCTTCCTTTTATCACCAATGTACCTATAGAAGCTTTTCTTGTTGTCCTTGACGTCCCTGGTCAGATTTAATTCTATCAGAGCTTGAGATTTCCTAACCTGATCCCTGGCTGCTTGGACAATTTCTCTGTTTATTCCTCCCAGGCTACCTGTCCTTGCTTCCACCCTCTGTAGGCTTCCTTTTTGAGCCTGAGTTTGTCCAGGAGCTCCTTGTTCATCCACACAGGCCTCCTGGCATTTTTGCTTGACTTCCTCTTTGTTGGGATGCATCACTCCGGAGCTTGGAGGAGGTGATCCTTGAATATTAACCAGCTTTCTGGGGCCCCTCTTCCCTCCAGGGCTTTGTCCCACGGTACTCTACCGAGCAGATCCCCAAAGATGCCAAAGTCTGCTCTCCTGAAGTCCAGGGTGGTGAGCTTGCTTTGTGCCCTCCTCCCTGCCCTAAGGATCTTGAACTCCAGCATTTCATGGTCAGGGCAGCCAAGGCTGCCCTTGAGCTTCACATTCCCCACCAGCCCCTCCTTGTTGGTGAGCACAAGGTCCAGCACAGCACCTCTCCTCTTTGGCTCCTCCATTACTTGGAGAAGGAAGTTGTCATCAACGCATTCCAGGAGCCTCCTGGATTGCTTATGCCCTGCCGTGTTGTCCCTCCAACAGATATCAGGGTGGCTGAAGTCCCCCATGAGGACCAGGGCTTTCCCTTAGCAATTTACCACTAACAGTTCTAGCCACACGCAGAACATTATTCACTTACAGCTTCTGTATCTGTAACTCCAGATTGTCTTACATTGCAAGCACTTTCAAAAGGAAAAAAAAAAAAAGTTTGTTTTTTTTTTTTTTAAAAACAAAAGTTTTTCATGCTTCCAGTTCAGAAAACAAAAAAGCAGGTGAGGGTGTGAAAAACAGAAACCAGACTTGGAACAAAACCAAGCACCTTCCACAGCAAAAGCATCCTTTGTAATCTTCACTATGGATCATCTTTATCACTTCCCTTTCTGAGGAAGCACTAAGTTACTTAGAAGAGAGAGACCCAAACAGCTGAACAGAAAATACTGCTTCAGTGTGCACATTTATGTGTGCTTTCAGTATCCAGTTGTGCCTAGAGAGAAGAATCTTTAAAGGCTGAACGTTTACTTCATATACCACACCCCCACAGGTATTAAAAAACAGAAGTCCACCAAATATGAAGCAAATAAGCCTGATACCCAGTAGGTTTGTGCTGTGTTTGGTACAACCGTGTGCTGTCATAAAACTCTCTGCCTTCCACCTTGCCCCTACATCACTTTCTCCAACAAGACTAACCTTACCACATGCAACAAGAATCCTCACAGATGAACCCATTTACAGCCACAAGAGTTTCAATTTACTGTAGCAGCTGCAGCAAATTGTTTTCTGAGCTGAAAGTGGCCTTTTGGAGAATTTCCAAGAAGAGCACAATTGGCACAGAGGAAACCCCAGAGGGAAACAAGCCCTCTTTGGGAAGGCTGGTTCATATACTGGGTTGTCTGTAAAGCTAAGTATGTGGGTGGAAAAAATAATGCACACCAACTCAGGATTTTATGTTCTTCTGAAAATACAGCATGTCATACTGCTGTGAATTAACTATTCCCCTCTCTCAAGGTAACACAAAAACTGTCTGCCAGCTTGTTTCAGTAATGCATTGAAATGTAACTGTGTACAGGAATTTTGTTGCTGGGTTGCTTTAATAGAACATAATATATCAGAGGAGTGTCCAGCATTTATTTTCTACAACCAGATGACTTACATTAGGTCTGGTGAGGGAAAAAAAACACCCTTAATTATGTAATTCATAATTGAATATTCTGACTCTTGGATTCACTGTGTTGAGGTCAGCATTAGAGCAGCAGGATCATTGCAAAGCGTGTCCAGCTGCTGAGATTCACAAAGTTAGCCTCCACGACTAGAAAATACTGGCAAGTCCCTCTGTCAGGAAGAGGGCTGCCTGTCAGGAGGCACCAACACCATGGACCGGACTGGCTGCTCCCAGGGAGAAGTCCACTGAAAAGCAGCAGCAAAAGGGAGAAGTCAGTGTCACACCATCTGGGGGATCTGTTCAAAAGCTCTTTACCTAAACCACATGTGCACTCAGACTCCACCTTGGTTCAAACTTGAACTACATCTGTACTCCAGCAGAAATCTGCCTGGATAGTGTTTAAGTTTGGGAAGTGTCCATCTAGGGGCTGTCCTGTGATGATCCTATGTGGATAGCTGCAACCTTCACCCATTGCTGTTTGCAGTTGGACACGTCTAGAGAAGCTGTGCACCTGCAAACCTGGCAGCTGGCCATTTTCAAGATACAGCTTGATAAGCTTATGGTTTGAGCCTAGCTCAATGGCATAGGTAATGTACCTGTCAGAAACACAAATTCCAACCCTAGGAAACTTAAAGGAAAGATTGAAAATGAGGAGAGGAGAGGAGAGGAGGGGAGGGGAGGGGAGGGGAGGGGAGGGGAGGGGAGGGAGAGGAGGGGAGAGGGGAGGGAGGGGAGAGGGGAGAGGAGAGGAGAGGAGAGGAGAGGAGAGGAGAGGAGAGGAGAGGAAGAGGAGAGGAGAGGAGAGGAGAGGAGAGGAGAGGAGAGGAGGGAAAGGAGGGGAGGGGAGAGGAGGGAAGAGAGGGGAGGGGAGGGGAGGGGAGAGGAGGAGGAGAGGAGAGGAGGGGAGGGGAGGGGAGAGGAGGGGAGAGGAGGGAAGGGGAGGGGAGAGGAGAGGAGGGGAGGGGAGGGGAGGGGAGGGGAGAGGAGGGGAGGGGAGGGGATGAGGAGAGGAGAGGAAAGGAGGGGAGGGGAGAGAGGAGAGGAGGGGAGAGAGGAGGGGAGGGGAGGGGAGGGGAGGAGGGGAGGGGAGGAGAGGAGGGGAGGGGAGGGGAGAGGAGAGGAGAGGAGGAGAGGGGAGGGGAGAGGAGAGGGGAGGGGAGGGGAGGAGGGGAGGGGAGAGGAGAGGGGGGGAGGAGAGGAGAGGAGGGGAGGGGAGAGGAGGGAGAGGAGAGGGAATGCCCCCCAAACCCTGAAACTTGCAACTTAAGTCTTTTGCAGATTTAGATTCATAGACTTACAGAGAAGTATTTAATGAATAGATTTATTTTTCTCCAAGCCATTGTTCTGTTGTTCTCCTTCCAGCCAACGGACTGGAAATGGGCACAGGCCTGCCAAACTCAATTTACAGTTCTGGGTTTGCAGTGCCACCAGGCTGCTGAGAAATGAGTTGAACCATGGGACATGTCATGTTCTTACGCATGAATCCAGGCACCCTGGGTCTGCTTGTAGCAGTGACTTGAGCCTGAACCGATGCCGTGGGAGATGGAACTGAGAAAGCCTTTCAATTTAAAGAGGAGCTCACAGACACAAGAGTCTCTCTTCTATTTATTAATGCATTCCTATGCAATGCAAATAATCAGGTTACAGCTGTAAGGTCACAGCAGAACTGTGAGCCCGTAGAATTGCTCTGGATTTGTACCCCTCTTTGTCCACAAGGTAAAGCTTTCTAGGAAATTGTAAAAAAAATCATACGTATGTAGTGCAAAAAGCACTTGTTATAAAGGAAACTATATAGGAGGAAAGTGCTGCTGTTAAACCAAAAAGTGTAATTCATCTAAAATATGAAAACTTTTAAAATTTACCTTGTGCAACAAAAAGAGATGGTACACCTTATGTGACACCTGTTACTTGTTACAGCAGGTCACTGCTGCTCTAGCTTTTTAAATCTAGAAGCATCTTCTAACCACTAAAATCACTTGAGACAACAGTGGACAGGAACATCACATTTGTTGTGCTGGAAATCTGACGCTTACTTCATCTGACTAGTATCCCTGTAAATTTGTATTTCAGTGAATTATTTCATTTACAAGGATGTAACCATGCAGACCTAGGTCCTTAGAGTGGCTTCTGTAGTCTGATCTGCTTAAAAAATGTCTCTGAACTAGCCAGTGGGACACTCTCCTTGGGCAGGGGAAGTTGTAGGGACCTTCCTGATCTTTCATTGATAGATAACAGAGATGTTTAGCACTCACACAGGTTCTGCTGTGACAGTTCTTTATTGTTCAAATAAATATTAATTCAACACTCGCACATCAGAACATCAGAACCGAAGGAGTAACTTCTGCCATGCCCAGAGAAATTTATAACATCTTAAAATTCACCTTGCATCTTCCTTCTTCAAATCCTGATGTGACCAAGGCAACTTTACCCATGGCAAACTCGAAAATGTCTCTTTCCCTCTCCTCTTCCTCTTTTAGACCGTGTCTTGTTTAATGAGTCCATTGGCAGACAAAAAAAAAAAAAAAAAAAAAAAAAAAAAAAAAAAAAAAAAGAAGCTGGAAACTGTGAAAACGTGTACCCTGCTAAAGCAACAAGCCCTGCAAGATGCTTTCCATGGGCCAGCTGCATGGGCCAGCTGTGTACTTTACTGAAGTAGAGTGGTAGCTGTAATTTCCCCAAATAGTGCCTGTTGGAGCGCCAGAGCCAAGCAAGAGCCTGTGTTCAGCAGCTTCCCAGGTTAAAAACAAGTAACAAGAGAACTCAGTTGCATGTTTATGGACACTTTTGGGAAGGCAAGAATGTAGCAACGGAAGAGGAAGAGGAAGATGAAAGTTGGGGATTTCCACATCAGAATTTTCCAAGATGCTCTAATGATTTGGGAGAGCAGTTGTACTAAAAGCCAATAAAAAATAAAGTTCAATCACTTAGGCAGTTTTGAAAGCTAATCCTTATTCACTGGAGAGAAGGAAGTTAATTTTTCTAAAATCACTTGTGAAACACAACAACCACCAGCAACTGCAATTATAACTTGGCAGAATCTGCGTGAACGAGTGCTCTTCTTTGCTTCCAGGTTGCAGCTGTACAGTTTATAAGAGCTAACTCCTGCTACATCTCACTGCCAATGCCAGTTTTCCCAATCAAAGGCAGTATTCTACCACAGTTAAATCTTTGTTCTACATCTTCTGAGTAGGTGCTGGTAAGCTACTGATACATCAACTTCCTGTTTCATGTTTGTGTTTTTACTGACTATTAAGTAGGAGACTTTGCTGCCATTTGAGCTGATTACCATTGGAATAAAAAATTTAAACCCATGCCAAGTTTTATTTCTGTTCTGATTCGAATTTGACTACTTTCTTATCTTTAAGCACCTGCTCAAATCCTACTGAAGTCAAACAAAGCGTATGTGTAAGCATTTTGCCGGGCCAGGAAGAGACCAATGAATGTAGATGTCAGAGGTTACTTACCACGGAAAAAATGTCTATCTCCCATTTTAATGCCATTACCTAGTATAGTTGTTTTATTCATCCAGTTTTAAAAGCACTTTTGGAAGACACTAAGCATTCTGTTCTCCAAACTCCAGTACTGATTCTAGTTTATAAATGTTATGTGGTGACTTCTCTTCTTCGGTCCCTGTCACTAATGAATTACAGAAAAAAACCCCAACAAACCCAACCAAAAAAAGCACGGTAGAAGAGGCAAACCAAAGCAATCTTACCAACCAAAAATTAAAATTGTTCCTGTACAACACGCATAACCTAATATTGCGCCAAGTGGTTAAAGCAGGGGTGTCTCCTTAAGGGTTTTTTAGACCAAGCACATCGTAGGAGGATCCCGAGGCTCCACCACTCCCCCTTGAAGTGAGGCCTTTGTCTCTCAATCCGTTGTTTGTTTGTTTGTTTGTTTGTTCCCCCCCCCCAAGTATTCAGCTGTTGTTTGTTTTCTCAACCCCCAGAGCACAGCTCGCATGTGGGCAGACAATGAGCCATCCCCCGGTGAACGCTCTCTCAAGTGCAGCCGCAGCAGCAGCGGCAGCCGCAGCAGCAGGCCCCTTCCTTAAAGGCCAGGCAGGCGCTCCCGCAGGGCACGAACGGGCCTTTTTCTCCCTCCCACTTTCCACCAGCGCTTACACACCGGTAACAGAAAACACGCGTGTGCCGGCGGAGGACGGGCTGCCGCCGCGGCGGGGCGGGGCGGGGCGCGGGGGGGCGGGGTGTCCCGGCCCGCCGCTCTCTGCCACGAGGTGTCAGCAAAGGCATCCGCATCGCGACGGCGCGAGCGGAAAGCCAAAAATTCAACACCGCCCCCCCCGCCCCCCCCCCCCCCCCAAAAAGGCAAATGCCTCCAAAGCGGCACCTCCGTGCCTGAGACGCTTTTCCTCTCTTCTGACTTTCCGCTGGGTGACAGCAGAGAAACCAGACCGAAACAGCCGGTAATGGGCTTGTGGAGAAAAGTATTTGATCCCTACCGCTAAACCCTCAGAGAGCAATGCAGTTAAGAAGCTCGCATTATTGGCTGTTTTCCTGGAAATTACAGAGCCCTTGGCTTTTAGGCTTCCCGCCTGCAGGCCTCAATAATTTACAAAAAATGCGTCTCTGCATTGTATGCAATGCCCTTAAAACAAATGTACTCGGGCTGGACAAAAACAGTTAAGTATTGTTGTTTTAAGGCGAATAATTACTTCGTAATGTCAGCTATTAGTCTTGTAAAATGCTCCCAAGTTCTTACTTTCACAAGCTGAATGGGCCTGATCTTTCAGACAAGAACACCTACCTACACTGAAACTGCAGCAAGCCAGGAGACTGAGTTCCCCTGTAGATTTACATCTGTGTTCAGTCTTGCAATAGGGACACTAATTTTATGCCAATGCACTAAAATCCCGCTACAATTTTGCTGTTGGCTGCTCACCAGATTAAAGCAGTAAGCTGTTTTAGCTTGGCTCTTCAAACCAGCTACGGTACAAGCTAGACTAGGGCCCGAGTAGCTACGGCACAAATGAGATTCAAACATGGACCAGGTGAGGAAGGAAGGAATTAAACACACTTATCTTACTGTCACGCTGCACTTGAAGATGAGTCCGTCTTGGCCTGAGTTAAAGCACTGCAAAGCCGCTGTAAGTAGGGCGCATGCCAGAATTCAGAGCAGGCAATACACACCCTCTACCTCGGTCCTATTCCTGACCCATTCCAAAGCATTTTTTGTGTGAAGAGAGGTAGATCTGGTATAACCCCAACTTTCCAGCTTTCGCGCATCTGTGAGAGTTTCTTGCGTGGGTGAGGGAGATCCCCATCTCAGTAGTATTGATAGCCCCTTACCCTAATATAGAGGTGTAAAGGGTTTGCAGCACTCAGAGTATTTTTCAGAAAGAAAAGAAATAATTTAAGTTCTCTCTCTGTTCACTTACATTTTATTTTGTCGTTTTATCTCATGTTGTCATTCTCCTGAATTATTCTGAGGTGTACGAACTTAATTGCCTGAGTGCTCTTAACATTTAATTTTTACAAAGACCCTTTTTCACAGCCTGGCTATATAACTTTAATCTTTTTGAGGTGTATTCTGACTCTAGTTCATACTCTAGTACTCCACCAACTCTGCTCCAGTTTGACGCGTCAGATTGAAAAACATACTGGCACTCCATCTTTTGAGGTGACAGAGATGATACATGTTCAAAGAACATGACACAGGGATAAAGAAAGCCCGTCTCAGGTCTCAGGGGATTCTTTTGATAGAAGCTCAGAGTTCTGCTTTTGTTTTTCTCCTCTGAAAAAGTATAAGAAAACATTTATTCATTTAGGCTAGCTTCTCACTAAGTGCTGCATCATTGCAGCAAAGCGTTCAGTCACTAAGTGATGCGTCAATCTTTGTTTTAGAATTCTTTGGGATATCTTGAATGCCGCTTTATCGTACTTTTCTATATTCCACTAATAGCTACCATAAAAAGATGAACAGGACGGTAGGTGTTTAGTAGAATGAGCAGTCAGCTGGTTGTCTGTACATACTGTATGTACCACACCACACACACTGACCCGAATCACTAGTCCAAAGAAGAAGGCACTAAGAAAAGTAGCATATTTATAGTTTTCTTTTTTAATTATACCCATAAGGAGACATTCTGCCATGCTCAGAGTATGTGTCTCTTTTCAGGATCAATTCTTTATGCTGCACAGGAACATTGTAAAATAGTGATGTCAAACCAACTGTGACAAAAAATTGGAATTCAAATAAAACAAGGGAGGGGAATAGCCTAATAAAAATATTTATTGAAAAAATTCCCGTCAACATCATTTGGCTGTACTAAGTAAGTAAAATGCTGAGTGTGACTATGGTAATCAGGACGCAAACAGCTAGTACCATGAGCAGGATTATTCGGCAACATTTGGAACGCTTTTTTTCTCTCTCTTTCTTTTTTAATAAGGTATCATACCCAGGAGTATAAATATCCCCCATCCAGAACTGTAGCTCATTAGGACTTTCCTAAAACAAAAATCAGAAAATTAACTCAGTTGCTTTCTCTTGCACATAAAGTCATTAGAACATAGCCAGAAGTATTCTGGCTATCATCAGATAGTGATTAATGAATTTAAGGCATCACAAACACAAATGCAAGAAACTTTCACTTGAACATAGGTTGCGCTGCTTGCCAGATGCTGCAAATGTTCCACTGGGAAAAATTAAAACCACACTTTTCAGCCAGGAACCAAATGTAGAACACCAGCCATTGAAGAGTGATTAAAAAAACCAGAAGAAACCATGTTGTTTTCTCAAGAAGACATGTCAATTTATAAACACAGATCTGAGTTCCTTTCGAAAAAAAAAAAGGAACAGCAGTAAAAAACTCACAAAAGTAACGCTAAAAGTGATTTGTGCCAATCCACAGGTAGATAGTGTGGATGAGGCTGAGAAAATGGGTGTTATTTGATAACAGAATAATGTTATGAACATCATTAAAGTGGGCATACAGTATTTAAGTGCCTCATTTATAGTTCTTCCCTATATAAACAGGGAAGCTGAGTTGCGGGGTGTTGCGGTTTAAGACTTTCTTTAGTCACAGAGGTCACGTTCTGCAGAACTGAAATTCCTGGAGTCTAACCTGATACGTAGACTACTTTTCCTGATCAGACTCATATTAGTCTCATGTCTGCAGCAGCAGATATGTCCATATTTACTTCTGGAATCCGACCAAAACAACCAAGCGGGCTGCACAGTGGTTCATGCACACACCACACAGCTCAAAGCAATTCACTTTGCTCAAATGCAACATAATGGCTCATTACCTTTATGTGGCTGGCCAAGTTAGAGTGCAGTGAGTGTCTGTCATAGTCTTGCACGGTCCAGGAAGGGCTCTTTTTCTTCTCCTCCCAGTCATCATCCACCTGGATATCACTATACAAGGGATTGCTTTTGATTGTGGATTTCAGGGTGATGGGTGTAATGTGTTTCCCGAGGGCTTTGTCTATCATTTCTTGACTGACCCCGTTCGAGTCTAAGCCTGGCAGCTCAGTGACATTTCTCTTTTCTCTCTGGAAGGCACAAGTTAGATCAGAAGTTGGCTTTCATCTTCATTTACCTACAATGCAGGCTCCCTTCCAGAATTATCCTTTGTAATACAACAAAATAATTGTTAAACTACACTTGCAACAATTTTTCTCGTTCTGGCAAACATCTACAGTGCAGTAAGGGAGTCTGACTGTTCACTCTGGACAGATTTCTTCCTTCTGGGGAAAGCATGTGGGTACAATCTGAACATTAAACTCTTTTGCAAATGTGAACTGACATCATAATGCCTGCTGAAAGAAAGCCTCTGCTTTAGCAAAACAGTGCTATGGAACACTGTGGTAGAAGATGCAGTGCTGATGAAAGCCACGGGCGTATCATGCAGCAGCAGAGCTGTGAGGACAAAGCAGAATGAAGCACAGGCATGATGGTGTGTAAGTGACTGCCTTGACTGGAGCTGCACCTCTGAGAGCAGGGGTGTGATTCACGGTTCTGCTGGCACTGCTGAATGCTAGACCCATGTCAGGACGTCAAAGACGCCCTTCATTCAACGGAGAGAGAGTCCGTTAATTCAGGCACTGTCAGAACTCAAAAGTAACTAAATATCTGAGCAGTCTCCCCGCAACAATAATCATTAAATCTGACCTTTTAGACCAGGGGGGTGGCAAGGGAGGAGGACGAACAACCCTGGTGGGATCACATTTTTGGAGAACTCGCAAGCTGCTGCTTAACATGGCACTAAGAGCCTCTTCAGGAGCTGGTAAGATGGTAGTTACCGTATTTTCTGATCTGTTGTTGCACGGAGGGATGCAATCAGACTGTCCAATCCAAGCTGTTCAACATTTGGGTTCACCACTACCTTCGGTCCCCGAGACTTTGAATTAATCTGTCACTGATCTGCGGTTCCGGAGATGCCTCAGCTTCCCGAGAGACCTGCTTCTGGCAGAGCCCTTGCCTCATGCTAACACCATTCCTGTGTCTCAGGACTGCTTCTGCAGAGCCATCACAGTGCAAATTCCGCTTTCCTTATTAGCAAACACCACTTCCCCGTTAGCGCCTTTGTCCTTAGGAACTTTATGTTGAGACAAGGGGCTTGCTCCTGCTAGGGGCACATCCTGCTTCTCCTTCCATCTTTCTGGTGGGAGCCCACCTCCTCCTGCATACTGGCTCTGGGCGCTGCTCAGATCCCACATCAGCCAGTGCAGGTCCCTAAGCTGATAGCAAACTGTTGGCTTCTTCTGCTTGAGTAATTTTCAGCCCCCTTTGTGGGCTGGTGAATCCACTTTCAGTGGAAGCCAGCTGCTACATGTCATCACCTACTTTATGCCTCAGTGCCTGTGCACACGCATAGACATGTGTACTGGGGCAGGCAGGTGTAGAAGGAAGCGGGAGGACTGCTTTCCTTCAGAAAGGAAAGGTGGAGAAGAGAAAACAACAGCTTTTGTCTACAAAACCCTAGGAGGAAGCATCGTGCTGGTATTCTTATCACTAAATCGTGCACAAGTGACTAAGCATGTTTCCCATCAATAATTACCATTAGTAGGTGGGTGGATCCTCAGTGCCCTCCCAGTCCCTCTATTAGTTCATAATTTCCATATATCATTCCTTAGCCTTGACATATCCCCTGGCAATATTACTCTTTGCATTGCAGTTAGAGCTGGCACTGAAGCCCTCTCGGTTGTACCAGCCAGATTTCAGCTAAGCTGGCGTTTTTAACTGTCATTTCTTTCTGACTGCATTTTATTTTATTTTATTTTATTATTTCATTTCATTTCATTTCATTTCATTTCATTTCTTACTTAAAATTTGTCATTGACCTAAATGATGCTTCCCTCAGGCTTGCTAGATAGTTGAACTTGGAGAACATTTTGTTGAAGAACACAAACTGTCTCACCAGGGGACGCTTCGTCTCCCTAGGCTAAAATGTTGTGAAAAGAATGCAACTTGACAGTAATTTCTAAAGCTGTTTTAAATAAAATGCTCCAAAACTTGGAACAGATGGCACAATGCAAAATTTGTTCATAAAGAGAGTGCTTTGTGGCAAAATTTTTGCCCCTTCCATCTGGAATACCTTCCTTTTCATGGGCATGAGAATAGGAGAATGTGGTAGCCTGGAGCAGAGGTGGAGGAGGAATAGGATGGAAGGGGCAATGGGGTTTTACCATGACAGCTAGACTGGAATCTGGGGTAGGAGATAGTTTGCAGAAGTTTTAGAGAACAGACATTGAAGTGCCAAGCTAATTGGGAGAACACACTTGAGTGCAGGCAAATGCTTGGTTGTGAAACTTCTGCAGTAGATATGTCCTAGAGACTAGTTAGGGAAAAGGAAGGACAGAAGCCTGAAGCACATCCAAAAAAAAAAAAAAAGGTTTAGGTCCAAGAAATATGAAGAACATTGCATGAAACATATGCATTTATAGAAGCAGAGAAACAGAAGGAGATTAGATAATAAAAATACGCCTGCTAGTATTAATTCGAGCAAAAAAATGAATGTTTTCTAAGAGTCAAAACAGTTTTCAGAGACTTCTATGGTTTTGATTCTGATTCATGAAGCAAATGTTCAAAGAAAGAGGAAAGTACTGTAAATTTAGGTATCCGTATGTGTTACAGAATTTATATGATATACTCTATGTCTAAGAGACCAGTGTGAATGAGGGTGGAACAGATCAAATCAGACGCAATTTATGTTACTATTCACTGAGTGGAAGGAAGGAACAGCAAATACTCAAAGCAGCAATAGTTATGAAGAACTCCGAGAAACTGTAGATGAAATGTGTTGACGAAATGCTCTTTTAACAAGATGAAAAACTCTCAACTCTGTGAACACATAACTGTTTGATCTACATATAGCTCATGAGCAAGAAAGCTGTTACGGTTTATAACTCGGGTTTCACTGAGAACAGTTTGTCCCTCTTTGACAGACCCAGAGAGCTGGCATGTACAAAAAGAGGATTCTGTAAAAAGCCTAAGATCTATAGAGAGTCAATGTTAGTTCCATCCCTGGGTCAAAACGTGCTTACTCCGCAGGTTTTTCTTGCTGATTATTTCATTATGCAAATTATGCGTATAGGTACATTACAATATATATAATTAAAAATCATAAACTAATCTATAATGCTAAGAAACATTTTTATCTCATTTTTGTCTTGACTTCATCCTTTTGTTCCTGCTGTTGTCACTGTTGTTAGCACTGAAACAACCTGAGAGTCTAACCATTCTTTCCTCAGTCTGTCACATGAGACATCGAGGTAATCGCCCACCAAAACCAGGACATCAACAGTTAAGGTTAGGCCTTGGTCTCAAGCCCATCTACCTGCAAGAAGAGGTCAAAGAGACACCTACATAATGAAGGGCATTTGCTTCCTGGAAGCCAAATTGTTCTTTACTCCCCCCTCTAAAGACAGTTAGTTCCTCTTGTCTCGTGGCCAGCCATGGTCTCCAGCTGCTGCTGGGGGAGATAATGAAAGTGACAAATGCTGTTGATGGGCAGCTACGCCTGAAAGTTTTCATCAAGGGGAGTCTTTAAGAAACTTAGGGCCACCAGATACTGCAGGATTTGTTTTGTAACAGCCTCCTCGATCGTGATGAAAGTGGGTAGCAAGGTGCATGCAATTTGTTTAAGACTGTTGCGCAAAAGCCTTGTAACCCACCCTGGAGGACTCTCCCAGCACTTGGAAAGGCATTTTTCTGATGCAGAGACCTGTTTCTAGGATAGTCAAAAGGTCTGACAGACAAAAAACTCCTAGGTAGTAACACAAGAATCCCTGTTGTAGCAACTGTGTAGGTATTGCTAGGCATTTGGGCAATAAAAAAAGCTCCTTTATCAGAATAAATAATTATTAGCTCTTTACAATTTTCTGAACAAATCTGATCTCATAGGGGATGCCATGGAAAAGCAATCAGGAAGGCAAGGAGGAACTGAGGATAGGTAAGCAGACCTGAAAGACAGACTATATCAAGGATTCCTGAGAATGCAAGTTTTCTTATGGAAGGAATGAAAGGGGATCAGAATTGCTTGTCAGAGACATAAGGCAGCATCAGGTACTACAAAGCAACCTGGGAAGCCACCTAACGCCGATAGGAAGGAGATCAGTAGATGGTTGTAAACACTTAAGCTGAAGTGACAGGAAAGTTTAGAGAAGAGTAGGCATTCATACAGACTATTTTGACTGTGCCGCACTGAGAGTACTTCTGTCCTCGTAATGAATTGTTTATTTAAAGAAAGCTGTTTCATCTGTCATTGGTAACGGAGTTCTGCAGGGTTGTGAGCGCATTACATAAGAACTTCTGTAGGGTGTCAGACCAAAGCTCCTGCCAACCTTGCAGCTGGCTCTTATTGTGGCCAGTTTCGGATGTCTAGGGAAGAATAAGGGAAAGAGTGGAAGTATGTAACGCAAGCATGAGCCAGGGGACAAAAAAGCGACTGTAACCCAGCACTGAACTTACAGGTAAAAAAAAATCTGTTGTTGTGGTACACTGAGAAACAAGCAAAGGCAGGACATAGGCGTTAGCTCAGAGGAGAGACCAGGAGGGGTTAGGAGTGCAGTTAGCATGATAGCTGTAATACCTGTAGGCCAAAATTTGTTCAGAGTTGTGAATTCCCTCGCAAGAGCAGCGTGAGAAGAAGTATCATGGTGTTCAAAGACCAAATGCTCTCTGCTGTCTTCCAGAAATAGGAAAAAAATGGAAATCCAAGAAGGAAAAAGAAGTCAGAGAATTGCAGAAAATGACCAGGTAGACTACAGGGGAGAAATGCACCCCGGCTATCAGGAGCAGATATAGGGGATTAATCATCTGGTGTATGCTGAGCATTAAAACATATTGCTGGGCAGAGAGTCCAGCAGGACTGGAAATTTTAAGGGCAATCAGAAAGCGGTCAGTAGCTAGCCATTTGCAGGAGAAACAGTCTGTGCTTTTCACGCTGCTTTTCACAAGGAAGGGCCAAGATTCCTGGACTGCTTTATGCTTTGTTTTATTCAAAGTAGACGATGAAAATATACGCTAAGTAGGGAAGCTGTTCAGTTTGCCTGATACAGAAGAGGAAAGTAAGGAGAAAGAGCAGCAACTTTTTGGTCAGTAATAGAACTGTCATTATGACAAGCTGCTTTTTATAATGGAAATAAATTTAAAAACTTAGAGGTGGAGAAAACACATAAACGCTTAAGTGCACTTGAATTTAAGTGATCTCATAATAAAGGTCTGGAAGAGACGACAAACACGCCACTGAGAAGTCACTTTACACAGGGAGCCCTGAGTAGGAATAGTTTCTTAAAAGAAAATTAATTTCTCTCAAGGTTTAATGACTTTGGGAGTCTGTAGGTCACACACATATGTTCTGAAATGAATTCTCCTCCCTCACCCCCCCCGCCTCGTTTCTGTTTCTGAATTAACTAACCCTTAACCCCATTAGCTCTCTCATCTTAAAGCAAAACACGTTACTCCTCCGCCATTAGTTCTCCACCGTGCCATCGTGTTTATTCTAATGTCTGGAACTCATCAGTTCTTTTTCCTTTATTTGATTGTCAGCAAAAGGGAAGAAAGATTGTCAGCAAAAGGGAAGAAAGGAGGTGAGCTCGTAAGGGAGAGAGGATAAGGCACAATGAGTTTTATCTGGACAGCTTGAATTCAGTAATGACTACACTTAAAAGTATAGGTTGTGCCCTAGGTTTAACATTTATAAACCACTGCATAGCAAACTGCATTTCTGGAGACATGGCAAGCGCAGACATTTCCTTTGAAATGGCCATCCCGGGGCTGGGAACAGAGTTCCAGGAAAACCCCCTTGCTGGTGGCGAAGGGCAAAGCACAAGTCGAAAAAGCACAGGGCTCCCCACACGTTTTTAATCCTCCCGCAGCTCTGCAGCCCTGGCTCGGTGACAGTGCGTCCTGTTTAACAACAATGGGGAGAAGGATCCCTGCTGCGGAGGAGGCTCTGTGTGTGGCTGCCTCCCTCCTGCACAAAAGAGGGGCTTAGGTGGGGTGGGGAGCGAGGCCAGCATTGCACCATACCCCATTGTTTGGGATCCCGCAGGCTCCTTCCCTTGGTTAGGGCTCTTTGCGATGGGCGACCATGTGTCCCCTCCTCGCAGCTCTCCTTGGGCAATCGCCAGCAAAGATTATACAATACGAGCCGAGGCGGCTGGAGGCGTTGGGGTAGGCAGAGGGAAGGGTGTCTGGGGTGGGGAAGAGGCCAGGGAAGGTAAGGGGGGGTCATGGAAGCGGCTGTCAGGAGCGGGAGGACTTTCACACGCAGGTGAGGACTGGAATGGACTCTGGGAGGGCGCGAAGGGTTTTGGGGAGCTGATGGGAAGAAATGTCTGGGAGAGGAGAAGTGCAAACTGGAAGTAGCTGTGGGAGACGTCAAGGATCTTTCTCTTCCCTCCCCTCCCCCAGGCTGATGTTTTTTCGGCTCCCACTCCTCATTCCCCGGGGGGAATTGGACCCCCACCTTAAGGATCCTCAGGATGCAGACCCTTCTCCACACCCACCCCCCAACCGCTTGTGTGTGTCTCCATCCCCTGACAAGAACCAGACCTTGGAGCTTTTGCTCGTGCTAGGGGTGGGGAAAGGCGAGGGGCTCCCCAGGCAGCAGGGAAGGAGCACCGTGGAGCAGCAAGTGGGGCCCAGAGGGGTGTGAGCTGATGCAGCTGTACTGCTGCTGATCCAGACGTGAACTTCGCCGCCGCCGGCTCCAGGGCCTCTACTAGGCAGAGCACGTTTACATTTTTTACCAAGAAACTGCTGCTACCTCTATCTAATGACCTGGATTAATACCGTCAGTGTGTTTCACACTTTCAACAGCTGTCTGTCAGGATAACAGGAAGGTCAAAGTAGAATGAGAAAAACAAGGCAAAATAAAGAGGAAGCTGTGGTGAACTGTGTAGACATATATAAGCTTGCAAGACACTGGGAAGAGTCCCTAATGCTCTCTGTAATGTGCCTTTTCATCGAGTTTGAAGGATATGACCTGGCTTTCAGATTTAAGTCTGAGTTTTTTTCTTATTCCTTCAGAGAGCACATTCCATTTGCCCCTTTAGTGCAATTTATCGGTATTTGACATCAGTAGACTTTCTGGGAAATCCTATGAAAATGTTACAATGAGCAGTCGAAAGCCTAATGTACTGAAATAAAGTCAGCGGACCGCCCCGAAGAGAGTAACGCTTCTCTTGGAGCCTGATCCTCACTGAAGTCAATGGGAAAACTTGCAGGGATATTAGTGATGCAGATTCAGAGATGCAGGAAGCTGAATCCACAGCTGGAGTCTCAACCTCATGCCATTTGTCTCCTGATCACAAAAATGAGGTAGAGAAATCAGGAAAAATGCCAGCCTCTTTTAGACCTTACCTGTAAATAGACCCTGTTGTGCCACCGCTGCACTCCAGGTAAAGCTGCCTCTGGAAATTTTGCCAAGCTGGCTTGTAGAAAGGCAGAGTTTTTCACTAAAGACTTCACCTCCAGTTGCAGGAATTTGTCAGGATGGTTGCTGTTTGGCAAAACGGAGAAGTCCATGTTTCTGTCCTGTAGACTAATAACGAAAACAGCCCCAGCTTCTGCTTCCTGGCTGTGCACACTCCTTCTATTATTAATGACGTGAAGAAGGATACGACAGTTTCCTGAAACTGTATCTGACCCCTGTTTGGTGTCAGGCTCACTTATGTCATCTACCAATGATAAAAGATTGTTTAGAAGCGGCAGAGCAGACAGGACATGTTTCTGTAAGTGCCTAGCTTAAGTTTTCAAGTTCAAGGTCTATTTTGATAGATACATATGTGCTCATTAAAGCTAACAGAGTACCAGTGAGTAGATGCATGAGACACTTAAGTGCATACCAGCACTTCCTCAAGTGACCTGCCAAAAATGTCACGCTTACGATACTTCAAAGTAAGCTTTTTTTTTTTCCAGAAAATTAGAAGCAGCTCCCACTGCAAAGCAAGTCCTCCTTTCCTGTGGCAGTACTAAGAGGCTCCATTGTGCTGTGTGGGTCGGTACCGTTTACCGCGACGGCTATGACATGCACTTCTTTAGGTTCAGGGATATCATTCACAGTAAATTCTTCTTGACCCTGGGAAATAATAGATTTTTTTTCAAGTAATTGGTAACAGAAGTTTTCAGAAATTGATTCTGCTCCTGTTCAAGTGAATGGAAAAAACTCTTACTGTCTTGAATGGCATGGTCTCAATCCCTTCACTTCTATTATTTTATTTTGAGACTTGGTATTTTCATCATCATTTTATAAGTCTTAAGTTCTTTTGACTTTCAGCTAATGAAATTCCCCTTCTCATCATGACCATTACTTACAACCGGCAAAAGTAGCCTCCTCATTTTTATTTTAACTTTTTTTTTCAAACCTTTCTGTTTTTCCTAAGATATGTTTCATTTTTGATGACACTACCATGGAGGATATGTATTTGAAAGTTCATTGTTTGAAATCCAGGAAAACCTGTTTTGGATCAAATTAGTGCTGAGAATTAGGGCATCCGAAAAATTTTAGACTTCTACTTAGACCAGAGAATCAGACCAATCTACTTTCCTTACAGAAGACTGCTGAAATGTAGAAAGAAAATAAACCCAGTAAACTAATTTTTTAAATGTTACTAATGTGAGATCCTAATGTAATAAATGAATACTTTGATATAGATGTAAGTTAAAGCCCTTATTTACTTAGGAAGCTCATGATTTTTCCTTATATGTATTTATTGGTGATTATTTTGCAGCATATCTGTTAAAAATTATTAATCTGTCTGACAGCATTTGTGAGCAGCCACAAAAGAGACAATAGTGACTGTGTTTCTAAGTGGACGTGCATGCTTGTGGGGAACCTGCTGCTGCATTTGGAACTGTTTCTCCCCAGTGTAATGAAGCCCTGAAACACTAATGCACCTCTACAATGTACCCTGAGGGATTACCATGAAGCTGCTGTTTTAGACTTACCATGACACGTAGCCCCCCTTTGTCCCTGTGCAGAACTAAGACAGTAATAATTTTTGTTCTAAAATAGCTGGGTATATACAACCATGCCTTCTTTCTTAAATACATATACCCTTTCCAGCATCTCTCTGAACACAGGATTCTTCCATGCTACTGTAGCATACGATGTGGTGTGCGTCTGTGTGAATTTCCTTACTGACACTATTTCATTTCATTAGACATAAGAACATAAAAACCATCTCACTAGGTTAGATGCCCCGAGCCCAGGATCTATCACTGTGTTTGAAAAAGGCGAGAAGAGATGCTGTTTAGGGAGACTGTGTACACCTGGCTACTTTCTGCTGTTCATTCTCCTTTTACTCCTCCAGAAGCCACACAATTTTTTGTGCTACAGTGTCTCTTTCCAGGCCTTAATTATTATCGATTCATGGACTTTTTGTCCATGAATTTGTCTAATTGCTTTTCAAATCTTCTGCTACCTCCCCTAGAAGCAAGCTTCAGAACTTCATGACCACCTGTCTTAAGTGCTTACTTTTATGTGTCTTAAACTGATTTCCATACTAGTTTTATCAAGGACACCCTCTTTGTTGTACTGCAGGATTTCAAGAACAAGAGCTTCATGTGCAGCTTATCCATCACCTCCAGGATTTTTTAAACCTTGACCATGCTCATGTCAGCCTCTTCATCTCCAATCTGAAGTAATCAACTTTTTCAGTCTCATCTCATAAACCACCGGGTCTATCCCCTTGCTCATTTATTTGCCTTTTATAATGTGTTACAGTGTAATTCCACTACATTGTTCATGAGAACACAGCAACTATAAATGAATGCACCGCTCAAGCTGTGGGTACACCACAGTTCCAAAACCGGGAAAAACGATGCCCTCTTTTCTGACAACATCCATCAGTTTTTGGCTTTTTTTCCTGCTATTCTCATAGAGCTAATAAATTCAGACTACAGTAACCACTGACCTCTGGGACTGCCAGTTGCAAGTTCCGTATCTTGTAGGAATAGTTCAGACTATTTTCCATAGCTATACTACCTTACATTTACCCACATCAAAGTTTATTGGCTAATGTCGTGCTTAATCATTCAGCTTTGTGAGTTTCTTGCCAAGTGAGGCAACAGTTAGTTAACCAGAAGAGCTTAATGTCACCTGCAGAGCTGGAGATCTCAGTTTTTACTCTCTTCCTCATGCCATTGAGGAAAATTGTTAAAAAAACTAAATCCACCATCATTCCTTGGGGAATCATACTGCTGACTCCTCTCCATCCCAAAAGACGAACATTTGCTTCCAATCCTTTAACCAGCTTATAAAGATTGCTCCTGTAGTCCTGTGTGAATGTAGTTTCTTGAATATCCTGTAACGTGGAACCTTGTTGGAGACTTCTATGTCCACTAGATTCTCCTTGCTCAGGACACAACTGAGGCCGTGCTGACTCTCTCCCAACAACCCATGCTCATCCAGGTGCTCAGGGATCTTATTCTTTTATATTGGCTATTACAGCACGCGAAAAGGAACTCAAGACTCCCTAGCCTGTAGTTCAAAGGATCTCCTAAAGAACCCTTTTTCCACAGGCAGGAATTACACGGCAGTCCGCCAGTCCTCTGGCAGAGTGGCTGTTTAAAACAACAGCTTACGTACCATGGCAAGCAGTTCTGTAACTTCCCAATTGCGTTCCTCCAGGAATCTCACAAGTGCCACCCTAGATACCTGTAAGCATCTAACGTACTTATTTGGTCTTACATTCTCGTATATTTCCTTCAACTTCACCCAGCTTCTCTGACATCTCTGCGCTAAGGAACATGCAAGGTACAAGAACCCCTGCAACATTTCCACTGGAAAGGCCAATGCAAATAATTCACTGAACTTTCCTTTCATAGCTCTGTCATCCCCGAATGTCCCTTTAACACTTGTGTTATCGGATGGTCCCACTAACTCCCTAGCTGGCTTCCTGCTTTCGATGTATTTCAAGTTGCTTTCAACATTAGTTTGAGCATCTTTTCTACAGAGCTCTTCAAACTCTTTCTGAGCACTGTTAATTTTCTGTTTACAATTGACCTGCTAGGCTTTAGGGCCTCCACTGGTCTCCTTATGCAGGCAAGCTTTCCATTTTTAGTATATTTTTAGAATAAAGAAATGGCTGCTTCTCTGTCACTGAAGATGACAATGAAAACTGAATGTAAAAAAACCTCAAACAACCCAAAACCTAAACCGCACCCTCCAGAACAAAGCAGCAAATTCCTTCCAGAATAAATGACAATGCAATTAAAATTCAGGTATTCCTTTTCTTTAAGAAAGGTATGAGAAGTGGTAACTATTGTAACTTTTGGTCACCGCTGTAGCGAGCCAGCATGTATCTGGGAAGAAGTAAGCCCACTGCGCAGTAGCCTAGTACAAACCCCGTGCCCCACTTAAATCCCACTTATTCCAACAAAATAGAGTCTAAGTGGGATTTAATTAGCAGAGAGGCCTACTCTAGCCCTTGTGAGCTGGAGTGAGTTTCACCTTTACTTGTCAGCTGAACTTAAGAGTGGTTTGAGATTCATTACTTGAAATTTTACATATTCATCAGGCTGGAAGGAAAACGTATTAACGCAGAGGGATTGTTGCTGAAAAAGAAAGACCAGATCCAAAATGTGAGTGAACTCGGGTGGAAGTGTCTATGAGTGCAGAAAGCTATTGCTTCCCTGAACACTGCTGCAAGGGGCTGCCCGCTGTCACCCACGGCTGAGGCAGAGCTCTGCAGGGCAGGCACACTTTCACCTGCCAAATAGAGTAATTCTATTGGACTTTCAAATGTGTGTCTGTGACATTGAGGAGTCACGCCCAAGAGCAACCGAACATTCTGTGCATTGAAACTTTTTAATTAAACAAAATATAAATCACATTCCATTATGTCCTTTATTTTTCTTTACTTTTTAAAACCAGAAGATACTTAATTTAAAAATCACACATTAGCACATCATTAAAGGTGCAGGTTTTGAATGCACAGCAGTTAAGATGCCAAACCAAAGATTTTGACAGTACAGCTATTTGAAAGCACAGACGTTGATTTCAAAGGGAATGAAGACTGCAGCAAAGTATTCTTCCTGGGCAGAATCACAGGCCTGACTGGGGGCCTCAGTTTACTGAATTGTGTGGATATCTATACAGTAGACTCTTTGCAGAGAACTAAGAGGAACAATCACTCAAATAAAGATGCATTCCCTTTTAGCTTTGAGTAGAAAATGTGATGCTTTTCAGACTCATTTCTCCATCTGTCTTGCCTTCAAGGTTTGCTCTTGTACATATTTTCAGAGCATGCCTAAAGGCTTGCATCACAAAATGGAGGCAGATGACCTACCCCTCTCCTCTTGACAAGTTCAGTGGTTATAGAACTCACCGAGATAAAAGTGGTTATAGAACTCACTGAGATAAATAACTTCTCCTCCACTGAATATTACTCTGTTATACCCAACTTTCCATGTATCAAGACTCACAGAGAGGCATGTCTGTCTGCAGCTGCAGAAAGGTGCCCAAGTCAAGAGGCAGGAGGCATTTGTTGTAGGGACTACTGTAGCTGTACCTGCTGCGATGCAGGGCTCAATGGATTTTCAGCTACCAGATTGTCCTGGTTTCAGTTGGAATAGAGTTAATTTTCTTTCTAGTAGCTGGTATAGTGTTATGTTTTGGATCTAGTACGAGAAGAATGTTGATAACATGCTGATGCTTTCAGTTGTTGCTGAGTAGTGTTTATACTAAGTCAAGGATTTTTCAGCTTCTCATGCCCAGCCAAGCAAGAAGGCTGGAGGGGCACAAGGGGTTGGGAGGGGACACAGCCAGGACAGCTGACCCAAATTGGCCAATGGAGTATTCCGTACCATGTGATGTCATGCCCAGTATATAAACTGGGGGGAGTTGGCCTGGGGTGGGGATCGCTGCTTGGGAACTAACCGGGCATCGGTTGGCGAGTAATTGCGTTGTGCATCACTTGTTTTGTATATGTCAATCCTTTTGTTATTACTGTCATTTTATTATTATCATCATTATTATTTTCTTCCTTTCTGTTTTATTAAACTGTTCTTATCTGAATCCATGAGTTTTACTTCTTTTTCCGATTCTCTCCCCCATCCCACTGGGTGGGGGGGAAGTGACTGAGTGGCTGCATGGTGCTTAGTTGCTGGCTGGGGTTAAACCATGACACAGACACAGACGCCCAAAAGAGGAAAAACGCAAATAACAAAAGAAGCTTTACTTTTTATTGAAAATGTAAAAATCATGTGAATCATGTACAATATTTTCTCATAAGGAAAATTTTAGCTGTTTCATAACGTTTCACAAAACTGTAAAACATTTCATTTTTATAAAGACTTTTTCATAAAACAAAGATAAAACTAGAGTAGTACAAAGCTATTTTCTAAATCATCAACAGAGAACTGAAAGTGTTTAACAGATTAATTCATACAAGTGGCAGGAGGAAAGACTATTCCATTTGTAAATCTGCAAGAGGACACAAAAAGGTATAGAGGGGCATGGGTTTTTTTCTCGCAAAACGTTTAAAATCAAGTGACGTGTTAAAACAGTACAGACGTGGATTCATAGGATGGTACAAGTTCTAGGACTGCGTTTCTCTACACTACCTCAAACAGTGCAACAGTGATTCAGTGTAAATCTCTACAGTGTTTCATTGATTCAATACTTGTGTTCAAGTATGTGTCCATGAGAATGATCAAAATTCCTACGTAGCTATTTTAATTTTCTTGTTTATAATATGTTATAAGTTACAGTAGATTATCCCCTTCAGTATGTTTCTAAATCAAATGAACTGATTTCACAATACATTCTGTAATAACCTGTTCAATAGTTAGCTTACTCACCTCAACATCTGTTGCAAAATACACAAGATCATTCTGCCTCTGAATGCCAAAATTATAATAAAATTAAAAAGGGCTTTATTTCCATATACAACAAAACTATTCAGCTAAATTAAAATAAATTCAAGATAACATGACTTTTTTTGGCAACAGAGAGACGACCCTACAGAAAATAAACATTTAAAATACTAGTTACTATTTTTTAAAAATTCTGATAAATGTATCCAAAATTGTTCACATAAAAATTAATTATGAAAATGTCAGAGGATAAAACAAGTTGGCTGTCTAACCAAAACAATTAAGGATGTCTGGCGGGCAAAAATAAATTAATTTGATTAAATTACATGTAATCTGATAATATTTGGTCTGAAGAAGCGTGCGTGTGTGTGTACGTGTGTGTGTGTTTATAAATAATAAGATTGCAAAGAGCTGAGAGCCAGCCAGCCTGACAGAGGTCAACTCTTCTGTTGCATTTTTTGCGCATAAAAGTCCCTGCACGTCTCACAGCACCGCTGATACCACCTCATGTCTTGACAGAGGTTCTTCTCTCTTATCACCCTGCAGTACACAGGCCACTGGTCTCCCAGGCACTTGAATGTTAAAGCAGCTGTGAAACAAGAACAACAACAAAGTCAAAAATACATTACTGTTACATTTATTAGTGACGAATCCGGTAGCAAAGGTGACAAGGACACCAGAAGTGTATCTGGGGAAGAGAACGGAGAATAGATGTAGATATTCAACAAAAGAAAGGCAAAAAAAAAAAAATCCTACTGCCATCAATATTTTCAACATTACAATTTTTTAAGGCCAGCTTAATTTATGAATTGGATTAAGTTGCATTGAAACTAATTGGTTTAATGTCATGCAGCTGTCTCCTCATGAGAGAGTGAAGCCCATCTTTCTGCCCTACACAGAGGTGGGCTGGGGCTGGGGCCAGGGCTATGTGAGGGCTGCAGAGCCAGCTCCAGCAAAGCCACACGAAGCAGCAGCTCCTGCTGAAACTGCCCTCCGTCTGAGACAGAAGCTGCTACTGGAAAAACAGGAAGCCTCAGCTTGAATAATACCAGAATGGGGTTCTCAATGACACCTATAAGGGGATTCTTTTAATCAGAGGCAGGTGGGGAAATGTAGGAATTAAAGCATGGAGACTGCTGCTGGTGTTCTGATCTGCTTTTGCTCAAGACATCAAGACTTCGTGCCATGCTGTCAATGAATGGAAACTGAACAAAACTACATGATGTCTTACATCATCTTTCTCTCTAAGTGAAATAATCTACTAGACCTTTAGTTTTGTTTGGCTTCTTTGTTCAAAGGAACAGAATTATGTCTTGCTAGCTTGAACGCTGTAGATGCCACACTATGAGGCACTCTTACAAGGTCTGAAGACAGTTAGCAAGTCCCATGGTACATTTCGTAATGCAAATCCATTTTATCTAGAAAAATGAAACTTACAGCATGGAATCAATGACAGTTGGTATGTTGGCAAATACACTTGTCCAGGCCACATTTTGGGCTTCTCAAATGCACAAACGCTGTGCATTTCTTACCTTCCTGACCTTTTCCCCTCCTCTCCAAGTACATTCAAAATGTTTGTTGTTGTTTTTTTTTTTTTTTTTTTAAATTGTCTTCCAATACATTGGTCTGACTACATCACCTTCTTTTTAGTAACTCCAATGGGTCTTCCCTCCTCCATGTCAAAGTCCGGCTACTAATCCTTACCTTCACATCTTTCATATCTTATCGTCACCCAGTTATTCAGGTTGCTCTATTAGTAGTCTGTTGCTGCTTTCTAACTGTGGGAATCCCTGACTACCAAATTCTTCCTCAGAAACCTTCTGAAATGACAAACACATCACACAGCCTGAAAAGCGACTGTTTGGTTTACTCTACCGCCTCCCACGGTTGTTGTAACTATTCAGTTCTCTCTAGCACTCGTAAACATTCAGATGCAGAAGCCTGACTTCTGTTGTATGCCTGTTGTACAAAATGGGCATATTTTCATGTGTGTTGTCTGTTTTCTTGTAAAGCCATCTTTTAATCCACCCACCTGTTTTGCTTATGAAAGCCTGTTATAGTGTTACCATAGAAGGACCTGGTACCAAATTTGAATCTTTGCACATTCAGTTATTCAAGCTGTAGCACATACATGGAATTAATATGGGAAAACAGTGAAAAATAGGGCACAAGAAACAGACATCATCCAAAAATCATCATAAACACTGAACTGAAAAAAAGTCAATCTCACAGAAGATTTGAGTTACTCTCTTTTTTTAGTAGAAGGGAGAGAGAAACTGAGAGCTTTTTATAAAAGAGTAGAGCTGGTGCAACCCACATCAGCTTCCACTAGCCCTACCCCCAAATCCAGAGGATCTATACTGCATAATAGGAATGGAACTGGAGGCCAAAATGATCAATATATTCAAGAGAAGCATTGCATTACGTGTTTTGGAGATGTTAATGTTTCTGCCAGATTGGATTCTGCCTCCTGCTGGATGAGGTTGAACTGTGGATTACTAACATCAGTGCTACACAATCCATTCTACGAGGACAACATAGCCCAATCTTTTTTTTGTGCCCTTCACAGTAAGTCAGTCAAATTTCAATGAATCTGATGCTACATTTTTTCTGTGAAACTTTGTGATTCAGTTTACTCTGTGACACAAAGCTGCTTATACCTCACCAGAGGGAGAGCGTCAGTGATGGAGGGATGGCCTCTTGCTTCTGAGAGATCAGCTGAACAAAGATAAAGCATGAAGGGCAACCTTACAACAATGAAATAGTGCAAGAGGGCCATAAGCAACAGCTGCCATCTCATCCAGCAAACTGAAACAATGTCTACTACACAGAAATGTTTAAGGGTTAAAAACTTCAAAGAGAAATACCCTTCACTGACTTAAAGGAAGGATTACATACAGCCCGAAATGTTAGAATCCCCTTCCACGCAGGAGTAATCTATTTGACAGGAGGGTTTATCTTAACAAGGGCTCTGGAAAATCATCTGGAAAGGGTATGTTGTCTTACAGCGAGCCTCTGAATATTCCCCAGTCATGCTCAAGAAGCAGATGAACGATTTGGGGAGCTACTGGTAAGACCATCATCAACAACCCACTAGGAAATAATAATTAACAGAATTAACAGTTCTGCAGTTATGCAGTAACGTAATTTCTTTAAGACCAACAGAGACCTGAGTTCCTCCAGGAACAGCAAATCTCTTCATGTTAGTAATTTTCCTTCACACGTCCTAATCCATCAGGCATAGGCTGTAGATGTTTGAACTGAAGACAAGTGGAAAGAGCTATTTGTATTTGAGGAACAAATAAGGGCCTCCTTGATCTCAGAAATATCACAAGACCATAGTTTACAAAACTTTTAAAGAGAAAACAAGCTATTGTCTTACTTGAGAAATGTTGATAAAATTGAGTGGACAAATATATAAAACATATATAATATGTTTATAATGTCTCTAATATAAACGTATTTTCATTTAGGATGTTTTGTGACCATAATATCATACAGTCCCATCACATGGTCCTTCCTTGGATGGCAAAATGCTTCACCATTCTGAGATACAGTCTCTGATGTACAGACTGGAAAACTGAGGCAGATGTGATCCTCTGCATAGAATTTACATGTTCTGAGTCCTAGCCCTCTGTTTTTCAACTGGGATTGTCATTACTCTATGGAGAGAAAGAACTAAAAAGACATTTCCAGTGGGAATGTGTCATTTTGACTGCTTACCTAACCTGGGTGATGTTATTGTGTTAACATTAATTTTCTCATTGCAGGGGTGGAGTTGACAGGGTCTGTAGGCTGCAGGCTTTTCCGAGGAAAAGCATTCATTGCCATGCCTTCCCGTGATCTTGTGCATGCACTGGATGACTCGGGACTGCATCCCTTTGCCACAGGTGACAGAGCACTGGAACACACAGAAGACACACATTCATTGGAAAGGTATTTTTGCCTGTAAACATGAAGGTGAAATGCCAGTCCAGGTGAAGTCCAGCTGCTCCTTCAGTTGTCAGCATTCCAAGATTTCTGCCTTCCATTCCATTAGCTAAATGAAAATTAACTTAAAATGCACAAATAAATTGGCAGTATTTATTGAAGGACTGATTCCAGCATCCTGTTGCTGTCAAGGCCCATTTTGTAGAGCCTGTGATGAAACTGAAATGCAGCAATGTGCCTGAAGGGAGCAGGGGCTGTTCTCCTGTATCTGTATCCTAATTTACTCTGATTAGAGGTGAATGTGATGGAAAAAAAGAAAATGCTCGCAGGCACTGACAGAGAGAAGCATTTTTAATTAAGCCATTACTCCTGCCAGTGCAAAAGTGCTCTTCCTACTGAGCAGAGTGTATGCCTCCCATCTTTGCGTCACATCTTCATGTTTTCACTTGTGTTCCACAAATGAAACACACAACACGAGACATGCTGCCTGGCCTTTAATCAACCTTCCCATCTTGTTGCCACAGAGAATGAGGTGAGAAAATAAAATAGCTGAGCACTGTAACGACAGTAATGTTCTACTTGTATCACAGTAACATAATATATTAGAACGAAAACTCAGGCAGTGCTATACAGATGCGTAAAAACCTATTCCAAACCAACAAAATACATGCTTTCCCCTTTGATGATTTTTTGTGAAGAAAATTTCACAGGGCATGAATTATTTTTGTGTCCGTTGACATACGTTCTATCGCTTTAACTACAAATTCATTCAAAAATTATGTATTGCAATTTTCTCCTACCTGCTAATGATTTTGACTCAAGTACCCACAAATTTCATTAAGATTTGGAGAAATTTACTATAGAGGACATCTTCAAATATTAATCAATTTCTTGCAATGAATGATATGAGCACTGGCTGAAAATTTATGCCACCACAATCCACATAATCCTGAAAATATTTTTATTCTAAAAAAAATGTTAATTACCTAAATATTCAGTACACATTTCCTCGGGAGGCCTCAAGAGGCAGGTGAAAAAATATTGAAATGAGAGAGAAAGACAAGGCGAGTGTGCTATAACAAAACAAGTTTCCCAACCATCCTGTCTCAAGATGGAGATGGAGAAGTATAGTTTTCTGAAAAGAAAGAATAAATTTTGAGTGTAGGAAACACTAAAGGGGTTTTTACCCTTTAAGCTTGTTATCTCTGTGCTTTCGAGTGACATTTTAAAAACTGTTACTTGGAGGAAAGATTTACACATGCCAAATGCGAAATAGAGGGCTTGTACCCAAGTATGTACATCAAGAGAAGTAAGACTCGTGTCTTTTGGACTCTTGAGACTCAACAAGGTCCAAAGCACACTTCAACTTGTAACCACATGAAATCAAACACTGGCATTCTAGTGTGCTGCTAGAGGCAGCAAGTGGACTTGATTTTGCTTCTGTTCTCAGTGATGTATATCAGGAGTAACTCCATAAAGTCAATAAAGAACTATAATTGCTTGCCAAATTAATCAGATACGGCCTGCATGAGCCAAGGCATGCAAAGATTTTAAATTATGAATACATAATTTTCTATTCAATAGCAACCACAGCTTAACATATGGACAAATGTGCTGTTTACAGGAGGGAATCCAGCTAGTACTGAATGAAGTCTTTTCAAAGTAGATGTCTGTCATCAACTTTGAATTTAGTGTACTGCTTTTAAATTGCATGAGAAAAAGCCTCTCAACAGAATTCCTTTTCCTGAATTATCTGCCTTTCCCCTGTGCAGCAAAAAATAATCTGACTTCCTACAATGGCCAACATTATGCTCATGGTAAACACGTATAATCACACATATACATACCCAAATTTAATCACCAGTAGCAGCCAGAACATCAATCTTAATCTTGCCAAAATTCCAGCTGCTTCTTGGACTCCTCTCTCCATAATTTCAGAGAGGTTTCTCTTTTGAATATTTTAATGGAATATCATGCGAGACAATGGAACAGCGAAATTAAAAAAAACCCAACAACACAAAAAAACCCCAAACCTGAGAATGAAGGTAATAAAATGAAGATAATCTTTAAAGATTTTCACAATGATCTTAACTTAGAGTAATTTTGCACACAGTATTGTATTTTTTTTCCCTTCAGTAAAACACTTGCATGTGTATTAACCGAAGCTAGAGTACGTGTGAGCTTGCAGTATGTATGTATCTTCTTTTATCAGCTACAGAGGAGGAGGAGAAGACAGGCAGGTGGATCTGGTACATATGATCTCCTAAAAATAATTTATCTGCCCTTAACTTTTGGTTATCCTAAAATAAGTAGGTGCAACCTAGCCATCTGGAGTACTGGAGTGAGAATGGGATTTGAAAACACTAGACTTCTGCTGACAAAATGGGCTCCAATGGTTTATCTACTAATTGATAATGCACAACAATTCATCTATGCAGGTGCCTTTGTGAAGAGCACTCTGTCAGCAGTCATGTCTTCTCTATATCAAATGAGCTCTGGCCTGAAAGCTTCTCGTGACTGCAACTGAGAAAATATGCAACAAGCAGACAGATCTCTCTCTTGGCTCATCAGTGCTTAGGGCCCGAGTTTCTGTGCAGAATTTGGCAAGATTTTGGCATTAAAATCTTAATTGGTGAATTAACATCCTTTTAACGACTGAGTTGTGAGATATTTCAAAGAGTGTTATGGAGCATTATAATGTAGTCTTCTATCCCAAACTGTATTCATCTTGCTAACAACTAATTTTAGTCTTGTGTGACCTAGTTATTAACATCCCAACTTTAGAGGAAGAAACTGACACTAAAGGATGCTAAAATAAAATGTCTCAGTTCATATAGGAAATAGGTGGCAAAGCAGGAAATAAAATAAGAAACTTGCCTTCTGTTTTATCTTCTTTTCTTGTCACAGAACTGTACTAATGTTTAACTTCGTGTTTATTCTTATTTTATAAAACTGAGAATTTTTACTAAGTCTTGTAAGATATTTGGGGAAAATTGTGAAGAGGCAGGGCTACCACATTGATTTGCAATCCAAAACTTCCAAAGCAGCCTGATCGGTTTACAAGTAAAGAGAGGTTTTTCCAAACCACTAGTGTTTTAAAATCAACCAGGGATTTGATAGTCAAGCTGTGCTCTTCCCTGTTCACACATCATCATCAGCAGCAGTGTCTGACTTCAGAATTAAGAATTCTACTGATTTGAAGCCAGAAAAAAAGAATATCTTTTTACCATATCTATATAATCTCACATTCAAAGTAGTCTGAAATAGTACAAAATAGGGAAAACACACTTCAGGCATGGCATTTAGCAGTGCATTTGCTAGCTACACAGACAAACAGTGAGATTTCTGTTTGTCTCCATGACGTGGTCTTAAACCTGAACTTGTGCTGCAAATACATCAGCCAACTGCTGGTATAACTGAGAGCAGCCACTGAATATTGGAGGATAAAAGGAATCCATAATATTTTTCTTCTTCACTCTGCAAAGGTATGGACTTGGTCCAATTTCACTAGTAGACATCTCAACTTCTGCAAACCAGCTAGATGCAACTCAGAGCAACAGCTCTGACCCGCATTTTGATACATTTTACTACATAGGCATGTGTACATTCTAGCTGAAGCAGACTCCTCCAAAACTGTCTCCTACGCTTGTCTGACTTTTGGATTTCTCTCACTGAAAATATTGAACTTGAGGCAAATACCTCTCACTGGATGTGCAGCTGTCACGTTTTAGGTAGCACTTGTGGTATGTAGCTAAAGTTGCATAGCTTCTGTATACTTCTGGAGTTTCCATGTTTAAAACTGTAACAAAGCTTTCAAGTTACAGGAAAGAAAAAATACTTTCACTTTTACATAGTTAAGCTGTGCATTTAATCAGAAAGCAATCTATCTGTCAAAACTGCTTGTATTTTCCATGACTTTATATATAAATATATATATTAATATAAGGCTTATGTACACAAAATTTACAGAAAATGCCCACTCCAAACCAATCTGTAGCAACTTGCATCAACTCAGCAGATCTCAGATTAATTTCAACCCACAGCTTTTATTACTAGTGAATGAAGAATACTTTTCTATTGGACTTCTTCCCACTTCCTCCACCTCCCAAATGTCACTCTTGCACATGCTGTACTTTTTTTTTTTTGTGGTGGTGAGTTAGATTTTACTTCTGGCTGTTCAGATGACCTACACTTTAAGGCCATGTAGCTGATTAGTAAAAATTCCCGTAGGACAACTGTGTTTGTAGGTTTAGACTAAATGTTCTAATACGCAGCCAGAGGTTTTTTATGTGGCTGTTAATCTGTGCATTTTGGACACAGTCCTAAAGGTACTGTAAAACCGTTCAAGCAGCAAGACATGTAAAACATTCCTGTTAAAGATTACAAAAAATTCCTGGATAAATATAGTTAACAGCTATTTTTTTGAAAGTTTTTCTTTCTTTCAAATAAAATCTACCCACCCTGCTTGAATTTTGTCCTACTTTTGAACTTCTTTTAGACATAATTTCAAGGACAGAAACCTAGGCGTTAAATATAACAATCCTTACACTTGGCATGCACACCCATTACCCAAGATTCCTTCTTCCTGTTCCCTGCCAAAGATATATATTCTGGAGAGAATACATATTCCCAAGGCCAACAGCTGAGGAAGGTGCTGTAATGCCTTAGCCGCTTCCAGCTGGCCTTCATAACAAGTAGGAATTCCTAAATTAAGGGAAAAATTGTCACTGGCAGACAGTAAGAGTCAAAATGCATCTTCCTGCCAAGACAACAGGCAATCATCGAAGAGGCTGATACAAGCCACAATGAAAAACTCAATCTGTGACAATATTAACAGAATTGACTCAGACAATTTCTTTTCAAGAATAAATGGATTGTTCAATAAAAGGTTTTTACAAGTCTAAGTAGCATTCAAAGTGGAGAGCGATGTGCTCATAAGGAAACTCAGTGATGAGTTCTACTGGAAATTATTAGCAGAGCATTCCTAATCATTTATGTATAGGTTCATCAGTTCCAGCATTTAAGCGGTTTCAACCTTTTCATAAAGTGAGTGTGCAACAAGGATAGCAAGCAACCAGACTTTAGCAACAGGATCCATATTTGCTAACATGCTTGCCATCTTTTTGTGTATCTTGTATTTTTATGACGTTTGCTTTTGAAGGCAGGTAGTAGATAAAGTGGTGCATTTGTTTTCAACAAAGACTTTAAACTGAGTTTAGCAATATTCTTAACGGTTACTAAATAAAGCAAATAATCTGCAATTTATTTAAGAACTTTTTTTTTTTATAGAGGCATTTGTGAATAGTATAACTAATACAAAAAGAGGGACTAACGGATCCAAACATAAGATGGGAGTCTGAGTTCTCCCATGCATCATTTCCAGGAAGGTCTTTCTGCCTCTCTCATTTCTGACACACCCAACACCTCAGTATGTGAATGCCAAATTTAAAATTCAGAACTTGTGCTAAGTTTAGCTGAAAAAAATCTGCTGTTGGTCTCTCCTAAGTTTAGCAAGTTTGAGTTGTCATTATTTATTTTATTTTTCTTTTCTCATTTTATTCCCTCACCCCCCCCCCCGCCCCCCCTTTTTCTTTTTAGTTCTTCTTTCTGGAGTAATAATTAGTAGTGGATAACTGTTCAAAACAGGTAAGATTTTAAAGTAAGATAAGCAGAGCCGCAGGTCACGTTTGATAAGTTGGGCTAGAGACAGGGTTCCTGTGGAGGAAACCCTCATCACCTCATCTCAAGAATCTGGACCCTTCTTTTCTCTCTTTTTTTTTTTTTTTTTTTTATTAAATCCTTGTTAGCTTCCCATGCAGAACAATTTAGTTGTTTGGTGGATGATGCAAAACTGCCTTTGGTAACAAGACAAGAAGCAACTGAAAGTTTGCAAGTAAAATTTGGTTGAGGAAAACCATGTAGAATTTGGTATAATATGATTATTAATGAAACAACAAAAAACCAAATCATTTTTTCTAGGACAGTATATAAAAATCTATACTTGAAAATATCATTTCTCATTTACTCTGAATCAGTAGTGGGGTTTGATAGGCTTCCATCTTAACAGAGTTGCTGGACTCGGCTTGGAAGTAGCAAATTCTTTGTCTATATTTGAAACCTAGGTTCAGTTCCCCAATTTCTTTCTTGGATGAACTAATGAAACACAGTCACACACTTCATGATTTAAAAATCTTGATTGTCCCAATGAAACTAGTTTGTTTTGTTTGCACAGTTGGACTTATTAGTTCATTTAGGAAGCCTGCTCAGAGAAGTACTGGTGGGACGAGAATCTCCTCAAGCTCAGGGAAGGCTGATGCCACAATATACGTCTTACCAGACTATGCAAGGAATGGGTAGAAGACCCTTGAATTTTGAAGGGAAAATTTCTTGCAAGACTAATTTTCTAATGTGGCACACAGGATAGATTTAGATCCCTCTGGAACCAGAAAAAGAGCAAAAGGGAAGGGTATTTTTTTTCTGGTGGATTCTTCCACCAGCTTTATACTCACTTAAAAGCCTTTATCATTAAGATTTTCCTTTCCTCCACAAACAGAAATCTGATTATGATTGTATTATTTTCTAAAAAAATACTAAGATAAAAGTTCCTGAAAACTTCAAAGTGTGAAGACTAAACTTCAGCATTAAGCAGCAAAAATTCCATGTATGATAACCTGGGGTCCTGGTCTATAAAAACGACAGACTGTATTACAGCCTCTCATTCCCCCCCAAATCAAGGAAGGTATCAGCATTTTTCTCTCATCATTATGGTCTATGTCAAAGCATGGACAAAAACTGTAATACCGTAATAGATAAAGGAAGTGATGTTTCTCTGTATGCTCCAGATGTACTTTACTTTAACACGATTTTCAATTTTGTATTTATACTTTCTATAGAACTGTATTCAATACAAAAAACCACATTTAAGTTGTAAGACCATTTTAAGCATGACAAATGATCAATCATACAACAGCATTCTACATGGCTGCAGTATTCTACAGTAAAAAGCAGAGATATTCAGACTTATTAATAAGATACAAATATATCCTCCAAGAACATTTTTTAAATTACAGGGCAATCTTGACTTTTCTATTAAAAAAAAGAGTTAGGCAATTGGTCCAAAAGTCAAGTCAACAGTTTCACTACCACATTATTATCTCTTTTTTCAGGTAAAGGTGCCCAGCAAAATATGTATCCCTGCTTAAGCTTAAACGTGATTTACTCTCTAAACTGACTGAAGACCATCACAAGTTATAGATCTATAGGGCAACCATAAGATTATTCCCATGCCTCTCAGTGATATGAAGCCTTCGCTTTTGTTTTCCCAGTTCTGTAAATTGTATTTATTCTTCATGGTTTCTAAAGGCAATACAGATAAAAGCTGAAGCCAAATATTCAACTTAATTTTTTAATAAAACAGATCTGTGATAGTTGTGATATTCTGAGATGAGGGAATTAAAAGCAAGCCGTATGATCACCATTTCTTTACGATCTTTACTCTCCAGCCAAGGAAACAAACTCTAGTCAACAGCACTTTTACAGAACTATAGCTTGTTTTCAATGTCTACGCATATTTTATCAATTCTAAAGATACTAAAGGTTTGCCTAAGTCTGTATGTTACTTTTAAAGTATGTCAACGAAGAAACTGGAAGGAGACAATTATTTGTTAGAGCCATGTGATAAAACTGGTTGTGAGAGAATTCACACTTAGTGGATTAGGCTCAACATTACACTGCCAACACTTTGTAAAAAATCTTTTATATGGCATACCATATATATTACTGCCATTAGTGCTTAGTGATGAATAAGACATTATTGTATCTCACACTTCCATATCTGAGAGATCACTGCATGGTATTTTGGCAGAAGATGACCTTCCATTGGTTACAACTATCAAACACACAAAGAAGAATCTGGAAGCAGTTAGATTTGATGACCTCATAATTACGTGTATCTTTCTGATGAAATTAGTCGGAGTATGTCATTCTGGACTGACGAAAATGAACTCTTAAAAAGAATTTGAAATATTAACCTTTGAGTATGCAGTTTAATGTTAGCATATATCACAATGCTGGCCTGCTGCTCTGTAGAAAACCTTCCAGGGAAAAGCATAGCTCATCAGCACAAAAATGTAATTAAGGGATTATGGCATTTCTAATGAAAAGACAATTTAAAGAACCCATTAAGGACATAAAGGAAATGTCATAGGAGGGGGAAAAAACCTTCGAGAAACGCCTTTCTCTTCAAAATTTCTACTGTTCTCTCTGTTTACTTTTCAGAAATCAAAGAAACAATGTCAAAAAGCTCTTTTGTACCACATAAAATTAAGTATTTGCCTTTAAATAACATCACACTACGTAGCACTCTCATTTTTCCAGTAGTATTACAAGTAAAAGAAAGACATCATCCCTAACCATGACTTTACTTCCGTTCGCCATATCCACCAAATTTTAAATCATGAAGATCTGAAGTGGTAGCAGGTAACTCAGCTAAATGGGTATAAAAGCTATTAAAAAAAAAAAAAAACCACAAAGAATTGAGAGTTTATGAGGAAACTGAACCCTAAGGACTTTTTTTTAGCGGGAATACTATGATCCCACATATGGGTCATTGCTTTTGAGATAAAAACCTTAAAAGAGAAACAGAGAAAATTACATAGGAAAATACCTTAGACCTATCAATAAAACTTCCACCGGTTAATTTTCTCTTCAAAATGTCAAAAGATTCTTCATTGGAAGAAAATGGATTTCCAGAAAATTATTCTGGAATTTTTTGGTTTATTGGCTTTATTGGTAGGAAAACCATACTGAAGTGTAACACTTTCACTATGTTTGATGAGGTCACCCAAAAGCATGACTGTCCTGAGGGAGCTATCAGAGGGCCAGGAGATAGACAATGTTGACCTGAGTTGTTGTGTTCCTGTGATAAACTTACCAAAAAATGATCAATACGTTTGGGTGTACTCTGTTTTATGTCAACATTAGTGGAAGTATTTGTGGCAAGATTAGATGAGGGAACTCTGGAGATTAAACATACATCTATGAACAACAGCCTGAAACAGCACAGATAAAGCAGAAAAGTAAATCTTTCTTACAGTATTTAAAAATATGTAATATTGCCTGTAATTCTTTAAAACTGGTAAATGAATAATATTAAGTAGCTATTCTGATTCTGTCTTGCCAGTCAGAAATCACAGACTTTAATCTGAAACAATTATTTCAAAAGACATTTTCAAGAATTAGTTATTAACTGTAAAGTATTTTCAGCTAGTAACTAGTTACAAGCTATTAGAAAACAGTAGAAAATGAGAATCATATCAGTTAAAGCAAAATAACAAAACATAAACAACAATAAATATTTTTGTGACAAAATGAGGACTTCATAGAAGGTCCAAGTTTATTGCAAGAATGAATACCTGAAGCAGTATTATCTACATTAACTGCATGAAAGATAGGATAAAAAAATGCATGAAAGGAAAAAGATTTCCAACACACAAAAATCAACTAGAACCCACAAGAGCGGAAGGATTACATAAATTCTAACAGAACCCAAGTGAACTGGCTAAATGAGTTACCCATTGGCTGATATACAGTCAGAGAAGCTGAGGAAAACATTTGGAAAGAGAGAGAGATGATCTTAGAGATGGAGATACACCAGGCAAAAGAACACCTACTGGACTGAGTCTCAGCAGTGGACTGAGTAATTGAATTTTCCTGCAGACATTGACAGCTTAGAATGACTTGTCAACTATCAGAGAAAAAATCTAGGCATTATCATGAACAGACCGATGAAATGATTTGCCCAATGTGTATCACTAAGCAAAAGCAAGAAAGAACATTAAGACACAAATTAGAGTAATGAACACGCAGCATGTACTTCTACCTCTAATAGTTATAGCTAAGGTGTTGTTTCTTTTTTTCTAACTCTAGTTTTCTGGTTTCTAATTCATTTTTTCCCCCTGAAAGAAATCTCCATCTCCTTTTTAAAAACAATATCTAGTATCAAATTTTAATGTTGCTATACAAATGTACATGTATGATTTTCTCTTTGTGAAGATGCTCAGTAAATGCCATGATGCTTTAACAGTTTAACCAAACTTTCTCCCTGAAGCAACACCTTTGTAATACTCTGTAAAATTTCAAGGACCCTTTCACCTAGCTGGTCCAAAAAAAGCCATTCCAAGAACTTACCCAGTTAACAGTATCTTGTTTCACCAATCCCCTTCTCATGAAAACATTTTGGCTTAATTTTTGGGAGCTGAAGCAATTAATTTTTAGTTTTAAAGAATGCTTAAAAAATACTCTTACCATTCTAGACATTCAAATTTTTTACCTCATTGTGTATAGTCTAAGACAATTTTTAAAATGACATAAAAATTGTTATAAATTAGCATTTTGGAAATCTGATATATGCAGGTTTTGGACTCCAGATTACAACTCTGTTCATCACCATTGAAAAGGGCCATTAATGCTAACAGACAATATCAGCACTTTTTAGGCTGCCAAACACCCACACTCTCACTTTTCAGTAGGGCTGTAGGAAGAATAATTTCTTCAAACAGTCATTTGTATGGAAAAAAAGGTGTCAGATCACAAAGCTCAGTGGATGCCCTGGATCTCTGAATCTGGCATACCACTAAAATACCTATCACAGCTACCTACCCTTTTGGGCAATGCCAGATTGCCAAATCTGGCAATTCAATAAACAGCTAGACAACCTGCCTACAGGGGAGGTAATTACAGAAGGTAAAGGGACAGTTGGTTGTCAAGAATAGAAAACAGCAAAATAGAGATCATGTGTACAGCATGGATACCTACAGTCTATTCAACTTCAGATAAAATGGGCTGCCTTGTAGAGTGAAAAGTTTTTTTAAAATTCTTGCCAACTGACACAGCAATTTCTGCTTCACTAGAAATAAAAGTCTGCTTTGATGATATAGACACATCATTTTCACACCAGTAAGCCAGAGTCCAGTCAATCATACCTGTCAACTTTAAGGAGTGCCAAACACTGGTAAGGCAAATAGCAGCCAGACTGCTTTGCTTATAGCTGTGGTTTCAGGTGGTAGGTAGAATCACAAAGGATACAGCTGGAAGGAGCCCCCAGAAAATTTGTAAAGCTGCCCAAAAGTTCAAAGTCTACTAATACTAACAATATGTGACTCTGAAATATTGCTGGGCATACATGGAGGAAAACGTCATCTATTTATAAAGTTCTCAATTATCTATTTTAGCAGCATTTTTATCATTTTACTTCTACTACCAGGGAGTAAGACAAACCCAGCTTGCTCAGGTGTATTTCAGATGTCCTCTTCTTTTGGAATTTCTTAGACTTTCTCTAACTGTTAATGCTTTTGAAGGTGACTTAGAAGTCAACTTTTTCAGGACTGATTTCTGTCCCTAGCGTGCATCTCAGCACGCCTCCCTAAAAACCACTCTTTAAAATCAGCGCAGCCCAAGGCAATTTCATACAATTGCTGAACTCATCAATGTTTTACCGTTTTCTTTCTCACACAGGCAACAACAGTGGCTGTGTAAGTGAATCTCCTCTTTCCCCATAGCACTCTATCAGACGGCACCCTGCAGCATGCTGTACACCTCGCAACGAGACTGTGGCTGTACAGACCCGCTTAAGCATGGGCCTGTATTTGCCTCTGCTACTTGCTGCCATCTTCCAGGCATCCTCTTCTAGCTATGAGGGTTGGGTTTTCATGTTCCCCTTCTTTTTTCACTATACTGTCTCTTGTACTCCATGAGAAGTTCATTATGGGCACCCACTTCTCTACTTCTTGAAGGGAACTTTCAAAACAAATGTATAAAGGCTGTACCTTCTGCTTGAGGCCCTCTCCTAGGACACACAGGAAAAAAACAGAGGAGCTGTTATCAAGTGGATTTAAATTTTTTTTTCTTTCTTTTCCTTTTCATTATCTAATTGATTATATAGTTCTCCCCCTACCATGTCACTTGTCAGATAAGAGTGCAAGCATCTTTCAGCAGGAACTGTAAGCTTCTTTTGCTGTTGTTTGTTCATGCTTTGTTTTTCTAGGGGGCCTAGGAAGGCTCAATCCTGATGGGAACTGTTGATGTGCCACAACTTAATTTTTTTCTAATATAGTGCCACTTACAGATAATGCAATTCAAGAAACAAAACAACATCTGCCCACAATTACTTTTTGATTCCAGTTTGACATTCCCCAAAACTTTGCTTATCCTAAAGATGCTTGTAGCAGAAAACCAGCAAAGATGTCCCAGTAGGTCTAAGCATGATGCAGATACCAGCATTTCCCATTTATGTGTGATTTTGTGTGTGTGCAAAATGGGTAACGTCTACTTTCAAAATCCTTTTCAGTCCTATCAGTGCTTTTGCGTATTATTCAGGGTGGTCTTGTTCTATTTTACTATAAACAAAGATGACATTACATTTATTCCAGGCAAAATACTACAGTACATTGAACTATTAAAAAAAAAATCTCTCTGAAACAAATAATGTTAATATTACAGGATTGGTTAGAAATGTACAAAAACCTCCCCACTCTCATTTCATTATACTGACATCTTCCATATGATTTGCTCATACTTCATTTCTGAAACAAAGACATACCTCATTTGCTGGAAACTAACTGTATAATTAACTCAATATAAAAGTTATTAACGTGATGCCAGTATTATTTTGACTTCTATTATTTCACAAAACTCACATAATTTCTCTGTCCATAAGTCTATTAATAGTATCATATTTTGACTCATGGCCAGGACTGTTTCATTCCCAGAATCTAAAAGAGCTAACAATTTTGGATGGGGAACCAAAGAATAAAACCAAGGCTAATTACCTTGTCAGTAAAACTGTAACATTAATATTATCCAAATTCTATTTTTTTTAATTGAAGGAGACCAAATCAGTTGAGTCTATTTGCTATGGAAATTTAGGGGTTGTTTAAATGTTTAAGCACACAGTTTAAAGGTTGAATGTCCTATGCTGTTGAATAGCTGGCAAAAAAAGAATTTGTTTTTTTCTTCTCTCCATTTTCACAGGCTCTCTGACTGCGACAGAAGGGAAGCAATCCTTATCACTGACAGCTGCTTTTTGTACCACTCAATTGGGAGATCTCTCTGTGACCTGTTGGGTTCCCTCTGTCTCCCTCTAACAGCTGCGCACTTGACTTCCACCTCAATACACACATGCACACACACACACGCATTCTGGGACTCACTGGTGTAAAAAGCAAGCAGTTGCTTTAGCAGATTAATATTTGTTCCCCATTTTCGCTTCTTCAGGCGATGGACAAAGTCCACTCCATCCCAACCATTGGGACCATTATCCCAGATGTCATATTTGACTCCTCTGCATCTCTGGTCTAACAGATAGATACTATTGAGAAATCCTGGTGGTGCTGCTTCTTTAGTTTATACTGAATGCATCGTTTTTCTAGCTTCCATAGACAAATGTCTTTTTAGAACTTAAACCATATTATCTTCTCTGGTCTCCTATACACACATACTTTATATTTCTTCATCTTACAGATGGCTTCTCCTAAATTCTACTCCATTGTCCAGTGTTTTGATTCTATTATCCCCTGCTGAATGTCTCCAAAAGTTTCTGGTATAATCAAACTTAAGCTTTTAATTATTATTTTCAAACCCCACTCTCCAAATTATTCTCCCTTCTAAAATTCATCCTGCCTCTCATGCTTCATTTATTCCACCAATGTTCTGAAGATTCTAGATAATAGCAAAAAAAAATATAGACAGCTTCCTACATAAAGTACCCTAGACCTGCCTTTCAAGCACCCTATGCTGTTGACATTTGGAGAATGACTTCTACAATGAGATGAACTTCTCTAGTAAGCCAGGTAGATGTGTAAACATGCAGTTCACACGCATTTCATTTCACCTCTCCCCTGCCTACTTGTTTATCCTTAGATGATAAATTCCTCTGAGCATGACCCTGTCCTCATATAGGCTTGAAATGGGTGGTAATGGGCAGCTTAGTAAAGGACACTGCTGCTGCTAAGATGGAGCTACGCCTTGCCCTAATTGGTGCTATAGTAGCTATGAGCTTTCCTCACCTGAAGGTAACTTTTACATTGTTAAATATAGTATTCCAAGGAGGGCATTCACTGGGAGAAGACAATGTAATTGGTAATGTTGCTAGGTGCTGGCTCTAGAAGCTCATTTTGAGCCTTTATTCTTTACTTTCTCATCATACTCATTTTCCTCACAAGGGCAGGCACAGAGCCCAACTGATGTTAAGAACACCAATATTTGGCGTATTTACCCACCTTGCTGATTTAAGAGCTATTATGGAGTTTAATGCTACATACAGGCCAGGTTATATAGCATACTTTTAAATTAAGTCAGAGTTTTAGAAGGATTAATATGTTTATTGACCTATTGGAGCTTGCAATTTTGGTCAAATTTTCTTTGACCTTGGTATTATTGTTAAAACATTGAGCAGAAGAATTATTTGATCTCTGTGTGGCTGTACCTCTAAAACAAAATAACTCCATTACAGTACTATTATGATTATTAATAATGTTATCTTTTCAGTAATAGTGCAATTTAAGCTTCATTTAAAATTATGCCTTAGGAGTTCAAGGGGAGCAGCAAAGCCAATAAGGATCACATTAAGCCTCTTGTTTCAATGTGTGAGAAGCGTCATTTAATTTTTTCAAGCCAAGTCTTGGCATTAGCTTGGGGGAACTTGGCTCTGCTCAAAGGAACAGCCTTCTGTCAATGTCAAGAACAATCCTAAAGAGTAAGAACAGTGAACACAGAAGGCTGCACTGAACTTCTGAGTTAGAAACAAACAGTGAGCAAAGATTAACATTTATCTGAGCTTTCCATTTGTTTCCCCCATTGCAGACATATTAACATGTATGCCATGACTTCATGTTGCTATGTACTCTAGCAATGGAACAGAATAGTAACAGGGAATAAAAAAAGGAAATCCAAGTATATTTTAAATTGAACTCATGTCTCTGTAGAGAAATTAAAGTAACTATTTTTTGGTATAAATCTTGGAAAATCTCAGCTGCACAAGTCACAGTCAGGCTGTATGTTAACTGTTCAAAAGGTTTTCTCAATTCCATATGAAATATTTCCTCATCTCCTAGTTTTGAAGTTTAAAGTACAGTTTAGGTGAGAGTGTTACAGCTTTGACTGTAGGAGGAAAGCAGAACATACAAGATGTCAGTAAATTTTAAATAGGAAGAAGTAAGTTCTTGTACATTTGTCTAGGACATTGATGTTTGTGAAAAGTACTGAATTAGAGACTAAAGGTCCTCTTTTCTCCAGAGGGCACTGGGAACACAGAGTAACTGTCTGAGCATCCCCACATAGCCTCAGCAACCCCAATTTGAAAGAATGCTTCAACTAAGAAAGCAGATGGTCATCCCTGTATAGTCTACTTGCTGTTGGTGGTAGTGCTAAACGATGCAGTTTTTTACTGCAGTTCTGTGGCATGGAAGTGCAAATACTAAACTTCATTGCCAAACACATCTTCTTGTGAAAGTAACCCTGCTACTGAAGGGTTTAAAAAATTAATGGTTATACTACTTTGAGCTTTTGAAGTAACTAAGGTAGGGGGGTTATCTTCTAGTTTTTGTAAGGCTGTTCCAAAACATTTCCAAATATTTTAAATGATCACCACTATAAAAAAAAAAAAATCATTTGACACTATCCTTTATCCTTTAAATGTGAAAAAAAGTAAAGAATATGGAATATATAGTAATGTGATAGTAACAATTTGTACCGCATTGTCATAAAATGGGAGCTCCCAAGCAGAATTCTATGAAACACCAGTTGCCCACAGAGTACTTGCAGCTAATTCTTGGAAGACTGGCTAGTCATACACTGTTGGCTATAGTCCTTGTTTCCAGCTGTTACATCACATGAAAGACAACTAAAAATACATTAAATACTTCTCCATACAAGCAAGTTAAAAACTGCTGCAATAATGCTAGGCATTGAAAGTAGAAGTGTTGTGTGCAAAGTTATGAAAAGAAGCAAGGGAAAAAAAAAAGATTACAATCTCTCTGCTAAAGTGTGGTCTGTGATATGGCAAGAGAAAACCCTGAGAAGGTTCAATTTCAGTATTGCAGCATGTTCTGGACATTCAAAACTGTATCAGATGTTCAAGGTCCCAGTCCAACAACACATTCAATCACAGATCTAACCAATATTTTCTGTTATAGTTTGGCCTATGCTTACGTACCTCACTGAAAACAAAACCCATATGCCAAGGAAATAATGTATTGACAGCTACGTCAGGTGTTCAGAATAGACAGTAACAGATGCTTCCTAGATATTAAATGGTCTATGTAGAAATTTAATAGGCTAAAGGTGCTTCCTTATAAGGCCGGAGGGTGTAACATTGGAAACACAAATCAAGTGTGCAAACTGTGAGGTTGGAGCAAGCTGCAGTTTCTGGAGTTGTTTGCCTGCCTACTGACAACAGTAAATTTATACCAGATTTGCATGATAGTCAAGATTCATCTCACACTTTCTACATATTTCTGATTTTTATTTATACTGTGGTCTCGGTGACTACATGTTTTGGGTTGGAGTTTTTTCACAGCCTTACTGTTCCCTCAGCTGGGAGACTCCTACACTTCTGATAAAAGCAATTTTTACAAATAATTCAGCTTGCAAAATGTATTATGCTGTGAAGCACTAGTATCAAGGATGCCTCACCTTAGACCAGTCTCCCATTCTCCAGACGTAGCATTTGGAATAGTCCTCACAGTCCTCTGCTTCTTTAGGTCTTGTGGACAAAACGCATTTCTTGCGGGGATTGGTGCACCTCACAGTCCGATGCCGTACTCCCTTACCACACTTTACAGAGCACTGCGGGAAAAAGATGTTTTTCACGTTTCTACAAAAGTCATAGTTAGCCCACTTTATCCCGTTCTAATGACCTCTGCTAGGCTAACATAAATATTTCAAGACTTCAGTGCTTTCCCAGCTTCCAATTTTCAACTACATAGACAATGGATTTGTTAAAAACTAACAAAAGAACAAAAATTCTGTATAGGGCAGAATGATAATTGTTGCATTTTCAGCTAAAAATATATAATTAGCTCAAAAATTATTTGCTTAAGGAAAAACTAGGTTTTCGGATATGAAAACATCTGAAAAACTTATGATGAAGTGAATGCAAAATGTTATACTGAAAATACTAGGCAATCTTTGTTCTACGAATGAAAGGAAATATAATGAAAGAAAATCTAAATGTTCATAAAAATAAGATATGAAGCAACTTCAGAAAAATTCTGCTAGTGTCTAATAGACCTTTTTTGGGAAGGAAAAAAGTTAAAATGGAAAAGTAAATATTCTAAAACTATGCAAGAATCCAGACAGAATTTGAAAATTCAAAGTCACTGCATATACAGCACGTGAAAACTCTCTTCAAGTTGCACAGAAGGTCTTAATCTATGTTTTTTTTCACCATTCCCACTTACACTGCCAAAAGTTATGCCATTTCCTTCTCAAAACATTATCACTGCTTTTGATCATCCCACTGCTTGCAGATCAAAACTCTCCTTTGCCAAACTGATTATAACTGCAGGAAGCAGTAATGGCTAGCTTCCAATATAACGGTGATAGTAGGAATGGCCATGGGAAACACCTCACTCTTCAGAATATACTTATTGCTTCCAACAAAAACATGCTCACTTATTTCTCATCTCTCGAGTAAAACAAACCAACTAAACAATCTGCGTTTCTTTCTTGCACCTCTGTAAGTGAATATAATTCTTCTCACAACTAGCCCTTGCATTATAAACCTCTGTGTACCAAACCATTAACTGCTGCTATTTACTTCTCTTATCTCTACCTTAGCATCTGCTTTTTATCTTTGAAAACATTCCCTATGTCTTAGCTCTTTCTTGCTTGGGGATCAAGGAGTGCTGCTGAGCAGAGAAGCCCAAAGAAGGGACTGTACCCACATTCAGAAGCTGCTGTTTGTATTTTGAACCTGGAGGGACCCATAGCACAGCTTCTGGTATGGGAGGCAATCAGAATTGCCTTTGCTCTGCCAATAGAGGGAGAAGCTCCAAATAATGCCTTCAGCTTGTCCAGATAGCAGTGATAACAAACCCTTTCTTCCTTCACAGTCAATTACTTTTAGAAGTAGTATAACTTAGAAGAAGAAAGCCAAATGGACATGCACATTAGAAGATCTTAAATTAATAAAGCTTTTTGAATAATTACACTCTACAGCAACGCTTCAGGATGCAACATATGCGAAACTGTGTTATTTACAAGTCCTTTTGCCCACTGTTTGTGCTGTTCTTGGAAAAAGAGGTGAGAAGAGAGAGGAAGGGAAGGAAATGTCCTTCTTTGCAAGCAGCTACCCTCATAGCCTCTCTGAAGCAGAATAGCGGCAACCATCTGCTGATCAACATCCCTTGGTAGAAAAGTACGTCAGAGATGTTCCCACTCTGAACTCGAGGTCTGGTAGCTGATAAGTGATGACCTTAATTCCATTTACCCCTAGCTACTATAGTCAGGACATACTTGGTTATATGTGCTTGAAAACCGGCCAAAAGAAACTGTTCCAGGACATTAACTAGGTAAAATGTAGTAGTTCTACATGGCTGGTTTTCCTAGTCCCTGAACCCTTTGCCAAATCATTGCATGAGGACCGTGAAAATCATTAGGCTGAGCTGTGCCACTTGCCGCTGAAAAGAATATTATTCCCAGAAAATAGTAGGGCATAAATAATCACTGTGAACTATTTGTATAAATAAATGCAGCACCTCAGACCAGACTCCCGCCTCCCACACAGTCATGCAGTCCTGGCCTTCACAGCGCTGTGCAGAAGCGGGCTTTGGCCCAAGGCAATCCCTCTCCCTAGCTCTGATCAGGGTCCCATTTCTGAGCTGCTGTGTGCAGGCTACTTGTCTGTTCTGTGTCCCTTTCCCACATGTCCTTGAACACGGAGTCCATTCTGTCATCATCCATCTGCAAAGAAATACAGGCAGTGCAGTAACAAGAAATCAGGAAGAGAAAAGTACCATCACATCATCTTACTCTCTTGCTTACCAGTACACACACCCAAGACATACTTGCATAGTTTCTGCCTCCTTTTAACTTCCACTTTATTAATGGACTACTTATTAATCTAACATATTTTACATTAAATGAGGTGTTAATGTTCATATCTTTTCATTCTCCAGCCCATTGTCCTTATGTTTTCAGAGTAGTCTCCTCTCATTATAATTCCAATTAGAAAAGCTCCAAAATACACACACATTTTAAAGATGACAGATCACTGATCAGCCTGTTATTCTCTATCTATATAAGTGCATGCCATGCACGTAAAGTCCAGCATTCTTTGAAAATACTCAGTTGCACAACAGAATCACCCCTGCATTAAAGGCTCATTGCTCCAGAGAAAGTTTAGAAACTCAGACTTCTTCACATTCTTCAGGTTTGGGCCTAACTCAGGTTGTGTAGTTTAAATCGCAGCAGCAAGGAAGGCTGATGCAACTTGGCAGAGCCCACATACCTGGAGAGCAATCGTTCTAGAACATAGTTTTCCCCAAATGTTCTGTAGCTCCAGACTATGGCCATGTGCCCTTAAAAATCAAACAGCTCTGCCACTGATGCAGTACACAAATGTATCGCAGGAGACTTAGATTGCAAAGGAGAGTTTTTAGGAAACTGAGATTTAATGAATCTGTTCCAACCTTCTGTCACACATTTTTTTTAAGAAAATAAAACATTTAACTAAGGATTTTTTATTATCAGTCCAGAGACTCAATTTATAAATCACAGCCTGTCATGATAATGCAATAGTTTAAGATACTTCTTGAAGTGCCAATAACAAACAACGATATGCAAGCCTATGCTTTAGCTACTTTTCTGTTGAAAGCTAACAATATTTGTTTTGTAAAAATCACTAACACAGTATGAAAAACTAGATATATGTTAAGGATCATGATACCTTTCTACATTTCTCAGCATAGCATCTCTGAGTAGCAATAAGCAACATTTAAAATGTTTCATTTAATAAGCTGGATAAAGTACAGAGCATTGAAAATTTCTAGTTGAGAATGCTTCAGAAAAAGATCAGACTATTACATTTCTATCCATTAAGTGCACAGTGATGTTAATATAATAAAATAAAGATCTGCTCAAGTATGTATATAATGAAATACAAATAATCCCTCCAAAGTGTAATGCCCTAGTCCGGGGAAGTCCAAAACACAGTGGTGTGGTCTTACTTAAAATGTATCATATCTTGCATTTTATCAATTTCAGTATTTCATCCTTTCCAAGAAAGCCATGTCTTCTGGTTCATTTTACATACTTTCTTCAACAATATTTGCATTTTATTTACTCTGCATTGTTTTCTTTAAAAACACCATCTACCTCTCCTCCAGATGACTGCAGTAGACCTATCCCAGTTCTTACTCCTGGGGATGCTAGCCAACTATTGCTAGCTGCTCTTGCCTCCCTTGAAAGGTGACAGATACGTTAACTAAGTCCACACAATACTTGGGGACTTCCTTAGTCATAATTCTTAGCTGCCATATGGAAACAGGACGTCAATCTTTGAAATAAGTCACTGTGCCAGCCTGGCCAGCCAGGGCAAGGAGCAGGCTGCCAGTTCGGCTGCAGGGACACCAAATAGGGTGGGCTTTGCAGGGCACAGGCTGCATGCTGCAGCTGCCTCCTGGGGTGAAATTCAGAGAAAAAAGTCTCCTCCTGCTTCTTCCAACATTCCACCATCAGACTCTAGTTCTGTCTATTCATCCACATACAAAGGGATGGGGGGAGAGGGAGGAGAGGAGGGAGGGGAAGCCTCCCTATACTTCAGGTTGCATAGTGTACCCAGAGTTTACTGAGAGCTTTTAAAGGAGCGAAGCCTTGATTGAACAAAACACTAAAATATATAATTAATTAAAATCATGGGATTAAATCCATCTTTATATAAACAGCATTTAAATTTCAATTTCATAGTATGCATCAGTGTGTGAGAACACTTCCTGAGGAAAGTAATGAGTTGATTTATTGAGTAAGAATTGATTTAGGCATGGTGCTTAAGGGCTCTCTTTCATTAAAACTCAGGAGAAACAACAGCCAGTGTTTCTGTTTTCCCTACATTTTGCATTATAACCTTTTGGATGTATGTGTTTACTGCACAGTTGTTGCCAGAGGCAGTCATCTCTCTTAGCTCCTAAGATTTTTACATCCACATACTGCAGTTTTAGTTAACCAAGTCACTATTACCTGGTCTGGCATGGCTGCTCATTGCACTTGCGGATCTGTGGTTCAGGTTTTGTTAAATATTTGCACTTCTTATTGTCCACAAGACTGATATTCTTGTTCATAATCTTTGTGCAAGAGACTGTTGTCTTTCTTTCACCTAGTAAAAAATAAAGCAGTTTTAGAAAACTAGCAATCCTTGAATTAAAGACTTCAATTAGTAGAAAATAAGTTCATAACTATTTGTTCCTTATGGTTACATTTTAACACTCCGTTTCTATCTGGGATTTTAGCGACAAACAGGGTGTGTGCAGGAGCGGGGCAGACTTAAGCATGCAATGTTCACAAATGGTCAGAAATGTGCCTGTGGATGGAGCAGTTAAGTTATAAATGCGCATTATGTGTGTGACCAGAGCTGACATTTTACACGGCACTTGTGTAGTGAGAGCACATGCAACTAATCTATTACATACAGCATTTGAAATGTTTGACAATTCTTTCTGCATTTACATATGTGAATCTGTGTATTCATATTCTCTCCCACACAAAGCTTTTCTGCAAACAGGAGGTTGCAAACCAGTTACATATATATACATGCACAAAACCACATGGCTTCATCAACAGTTTCATCCTGACATACACTTTAAGCATGTAAGCAAAACTACCAATAATTGTTATAATCTTTAATCAGATTCATCAAAATATTGATGTTAAAAATTGAAACACAAATATTTACACAGGGTACAAGCTGCAGCATTTTAATTTCACTATTGCTTCATATTTAAGCCAAGAACTAAAATAACAGTTAAAATGGTTTTGTCTAAAGTAAGAAAAATCTTTCACCTATATTTCAGAATATTTGCAGTAAAATACCTTTTATGGAACTTTGTATTAAGTCAGCTATTTTAGACAATAACATAGAATGAAGGCCAGTTACAACAGAAAAATATGATAAATAAACATTACAGTAAACCACTTAAATATTTATTTAAGCATTAATGTAGAATAAATTACTGACATAGTGCAGCTTAAGACTTGTCCAGATGATAGGTACCTTTAGAAATATTTGGGGCAATAAAGACAGATTGTGGTAGCGTTAAAATTATTCTAAAAATACTTCAGGAAACTGTGAAAAGCATGAATATTCCAAGTGAATAGGAATGAACTACTAAGAAACAGAGGATGCTACTAACACCACGTACAAAATACCTTCAGGGATGAAGCTTTCTTACCAAACCACAAAAAGCATGTTTATGGAAACGACAGTAATCTATCATGACACCAGGATTGTTCACAGAGTCAAAGGAGCTAGAACACTGTGTTCCTTATGCTGCTGTTATGAGAAAACAAAGCGTTTCCAGGCCTTCTTATTCAGTCACAACGTGCACAGCAGTTTTCAGAACTGCTGATCAGAGCAGCCCTGACTGTCAAGGTTGTAAGCAGGAAAGACAGGTATCAAAAATCAATATAGTATTAACAGTGTAAGTCTTACTAATAGCACAAGGTATGAACAGATCTCTATAGGTTGCATTCATTAAAAAACTCTGAAGTGTTTTTGCAGTGCAGTTATCTACTTGAATAACCACCTTCTAAACAGCAGTTTTAAAGGATTTTGTTACAGCAATACTGTTCATGTTCCAATATTTGTTTTCATAATCGTATTTTGTTCTTCCAAATTCACATTTTTCATGGTTTATAAACATAAACATAGGAAAAATATCACATCAGTATACTAATATCTGCTGTTGTAATATTTGTTCCATATGTTTCTGGATCATCCTCAACTCATGTTACTAACTGTACATATTTGATCTGAGACTGGGGTTCAGCTTTTCTGTAGTTTGAAATGTCTTTTACAGATCATTTATCTTCAATAGTTCCAAATACAGAGTGGAATGCATATGAACTTTCTATTCTTGTTCTAGCTCTTGCACTTGTATTTCTTCTTGGAAACTGTGTCCTGAATTTGCTTTGCTAATCTAGATTTTATTTCTTCACTACCATCTTTTTCTACTAACTTTATTTAGTTTGGATCTTTTCCTAGAGTTATCACTATTCTTTTAATATAATCAGAAAGCATGAGACTGAAGTATGTCCACTATTGCATGGAATCATACAAGCCGCCATGAGGATATAATACTATTAAATATACAACACTGACCATCAGAGTCTTAAATATTAATACACCATGTGTTTCAATTGAGATATATATATATACACACACAGTGTATATACATATATATGCATATTGTATACACACATATATATGTATTGTGTATATACATGCATATTGTATATACATACACATTTTTAATATACGTGTGTCTGTTTGTACATTTTTCTTTTATTTTACCTCCTCCACATACAGCATCACAGTCCTCCCAGCCAGAATGAGTCCACATGAAAAGAGGCTCCGGTACTTTAGAGCTCTGATTCTCAGGAAGAGGATCCAGTGGGATTGTGTACTCATAGTGCAGACCGTAACTCTGGTCATGGAAAAGCAGCACCTGCAAGATACAGAAAAGGAAAACCTACCTATGTACACAGACACCGTAGAAGACAAACTCTGAACTGCGAGGAGATAATCTTGAAAAGCACAACAAAATGACTTAATGCTCTATAACCTTTCAACCCTCCTGATGGATTTTGTGGAAGAAATTAATGAGTATCCTAATTAAGACGATGGGGAAAATTATTTTACTTAACATAAAGATCGAAAAGCTCTCCATGTGAAATAAGCAAACAAAATTCACCAGAAATCTGGAGGACGATTATGTCCTATGATTTCAGTGCCCTTAAATGCACCGGTCTTTCCTAGATGCGTCACATTTAAACCTATTTTAGATATACCAGACAATTTCTTGCATTTGAAGGATTTTGAACTGTGAAGTACTTCCTCATCATCTCTCCCTCTTTCTTTCTGGTGGCTATCATCTTCTCTTCCCCTCCACTGAAATGTATCAAAAATCTACTTCTTCATGGAGAACTTGGTGGTTGCAATCCTGAAACTATGCTGTGCTATAGTCAGCCAGGACAAAAAACATCTGATATTCATTCGAATCTCTCTCCTTAAGCGGCACATCAGCTTTTTATGACGTTTGTATGAATGCTGAGACCTTCCATCCTGCCTCAAGAATGCAAAGATTATTCTTGGATTTAAATGCATTTTTTTCAGAAGTGGGCTGACAGATCTATATACATAAGCACGTGTATATATATATATAAAAGCAGGTATATCTTACATATATCTCATTGTCTTCAGGAGCCTGGAAAAAAATATTAGTTACCATGCTATGTGATAGGAACCAGGTAATAACCACCAATCCATATTGTCATACCAGTAAATGTAAAGGTGATGTTGTGGGACCTTTGGCTGATATTTTCTCCCAGAGACCTCTCCGAACATAATGGACAGTGGTCCCGGCAATATTGAATGTTCCTGAATGCTCTATCTTCCAGTCACTATTGATTGACTGTTTTCCAGCATCTCGAAGAGCTGCAAAATACATGAAAAAAGACCAATATAAAAGGTGTCTGTTTTGTAGTGATTTGGGCCTTCTTTCACATCCTGTTTGGATAATTTAACAAGCAGGTGAAATCACCTAACTGTTTGCAAAGATATTTATGGATCCTACTACATGTGAACTTCAATTGGAACATGCTTCAGAAACACTTTCTGGAAGGAATGCTTGGCAAAACCATGTGTGTTTAACGAAGTTAACATCAGTGTCTTAATGCCTGAAGAGACTGACAGGCTCCAGCATAATTCATAATTTGATCACTGAATTAATTTAAAGCAAAGGCAACCATTCTCTATTCCCAGGGTGGTCATTTCTATAATCCATAAAGGCATGGGAAACGAAATTTTCACAAGACACTCTTCAAGATTTGTGGAATTAGGTTAAAACTTAAAAAAATATTCTAGTTCAGAATTCTTTCCCCTCTAATAACTACATTTGCCTTTTTCCTCCAACTTAGAATGTGACAACACTACTGTCATCCTACCTAAACACTTTTTTATACACTTTCACCACATAATTTGATGCTTCTAACGAATAGGGAAAGCTTGTTCTTTTTGGCTGAATCATTCCTCTTGTTGGCCTAACGTATATTCAAAAGCATCAAGTCAGGTAAGATATTTCATACCTTGAGAACACAAGATTTTCCATTAGTTTTCTGTAGTAAACTGAATAGATTCTTCTGTGAAGGACTTGTAATTTTATTTTATTTTACTTCATTTTATTTTGTTCAGATCAGGTCTGAATAATCATATGAAGTAGAATATACTTGAAGTCACCTTCTGGACAAGAAGTTTTACACATTCCTCTTCACTGAAATTGCATGTTTGGCATCAGACTGTTGTAAGAGGACCTCAACAGTTTAAGCCTTGTCCAAAATTTCTTTTTTAAAGCGGTAAGTTAATGTGAGTCACTCCTCTAATCATCTTCTCTCCTATTCATATTTATACTGTTATGTTTTGTTTCTATGGGAAACAATGGCAACAGGTCTATGGACTGGCAGAAACACAATTGCGTAAGACACCACTGATGTGTACCACTGCAGCACTGTGTAATAAATGTTAAGACTATAAAATCCATTAATGCTGTAGAACAGCCCTGTACTAAAAATAACCAGTGATTTTACAAGAATTAAAAATTGGTATTTTAGATTTAAACATTCTATTATTAATGGTAATTAAGTTCTAGTTAGTGTTTAAACTGTAGGGGCCAATCCTCTTCCCAGTAGAGAAACAAAACTAATGTAGTCGAAAGTGCCGAGGTCCAGCCGGGTCATGCTGCTCAGATGGAGCAGCATCCTCTCCCTGGAGATCAGCAGACCTCCCATCATTTTGTCTTGTTTTAAAATGAATGTGAGTGCCACAGCATGCAGACATGTGCAGGGGACTGGAATCCCAGCTCCAGAATATAGAAATATGCCAGATCTTGCATTTTCTGCTTTCAGATTCCTTACTTGAACCACTGGGGTTAAATGAAGAAAGAAAGGGAATGCTCAAGCCTAAAATGTAGGCTTGTATTCAGGCAGTCCAGCTTCTGTTCTTGACTCTGTCACACCCTATATTGTAAGCAAGTTCACTGAGTTTTATTCTACACCACTGATGTACTCCCACTCTGCTTAGCTTTTGATAGAGGAGGATTTCCTGTACGAAGTAATGCAATACATGAAGAAAATTCAGCACACAAGTGTATCCTCTCTCAGACTATAATCTACAACTAAAAAGACAAAGAAAACTCAGACTGGGAAAACCTACCGCAAGTTTAACCAATACCAAAATTTCAGTGCTAAAACAAGGGAGCTAATTACAAGTGTACCTCTGCAGAGCATAAAATGGCCATCATCACAATGACAATTAAGTGATCGTGATAATGCAATGTATCTTTTAATTACTGTACTAGGGATATACACTCTTCCAGTTCTAATGAGGTGTGAGAGGCTACACAGCCATAGAGATGCAAGATTTCACAGTTCAGCTATTGCATCTCCCAGTGCTCAGTGGGGAGCAACAGTGCCCTGGTCCTCATCCTCCACTTGGTAAATTTGTACCTACTAATCCTTTTGTTGTTTTCTATGGGAAACTGTAAAACAGTACACCACTGTATTAACTTTGAAATTTTTGCTTAAGTTGAAATTGCCACACTTTACAGAGAGGTTTTGTACCAAAACAAGAGGGAAGTTGACATCTTTGTGAATTGTGAATTTTGCCTTTTGCTCTGTGCAAAATTTAGTCATACTCTCCAGAAAAGTACCAAAACAATGACATTTTGATGGACCCTTATTTTTCTCAAGAAAATACAAAAAATATCTGAAATTCAATTCTAAATGAAAGTACCTCCACTGATACCTTTTGTCAAGGAAGTCATTGTTTCACTTCCATTCAGGTTATCATCCGTTCCCTTCAAGCCATCTTAAGAACATTAAGACTTGAGACTTGAGTAACTTTTTGAAAATTTCAGCTGAGGTAAGGCTGACTGGTGGGTAGTTCCCAGGGTCCTCCTTATTACCCTTGTAAAAATGGTGCAATATTCCCTTTTCTCCAGTCCGTGGGGACTTCACCTGACCGCCGTGACTTTTCAATTATGCTTGAGAGTGGCTTAGCAAATACATCAGCCAGTTCCCTCAGGACCCTGGGATGCATCCCATCGAGTCCCATATACTTGAATATGTTCAGGTTCCTCAAGTGGTCTCGAACCTGATCTATGATGGGAGGGACTTCATTCCACCAGTCCCTGCCTTGACATTCAGGGCCTTGAGAGATGTGGGAAGTGTTTACTACTGAAACTGCGGAAAAACCTGTTGAGTACCTCAGCCTTCTCCATGTTCGTTGTCATTAGCTCTCCTGTCTTATTTATCTAGGGTGTATGTTTGTTTGTGTGTGTGTGTGCGTGAGTATGCATGTGTGTGTGCATGTTTTCTTTAATTTTCCTTTTCTGACTAACATACCTGTAGAAGCCCTCATTATTCTTCACATTCCTTGCCCAATTCAGCTCCAACTGTGCCCTAGCTTTCCTGATCCCACCCCTACTCATCTGAGCAGCATCCCTATATTCTTCACAGGATATATGTCCCTGTTTCCCCTGCCTATGCATTTCCTTCTTATACTTTAGTTTGACCAGGAGGTCCTTACTCAGCCGTGCTGGTCTTCTGCCTTCCTCGCCTCATTTCTTGCATGTGGGAATTGAGAGCTCTTGCAATCTAGGAAAAATATCCTTAAAGAGCTGCAAGCTCTGTTCTGCTCCTTTATCCCTGAGGGCAGTTTCTCAGGGGGTCCTATCCACTGATTCCTTAAACAACTGCAAGCTTGCTCTACTAACATTCAGAGTGCTGGCTTTAGTCTTCACCTGGCCCATATCCCTCAAGACCAGGCATACCACCAGGGCATGATCACTGCAGCCTCGGCAGCTGCCAGTCCTGACCTCTCTAAATAGTTCATCTGTGTTGGTAGGCAACCAACAAGTTCCAGTAATGCTGTTTCTCTGGTCGGGCTATCTATCACCTGGATTAAGAAATTATCCTCGATGCACTCCAAGAGTCTCCTAGAGACAGCAGATGTCAGGTTATTGAAGTCCTCAAGAAGGATCAGAGCCTGCAAAGTGTGATGCATGCTGTAGCTGAAGTAAGAACACTTCATCAACAGGCTCCCCTTGGTTGGGCAGCCTGTAGTAAACACCAACCATGAAGTTTCCTTTGTTGGCTTGGCCCCTAATTTTTACCCATAAGCTCTCAACCTGTTCACCGCTGTTTTTCAAAGACAGCTCTGTGAAGTCAATCCATTTTTATATATAGAGGGCATTTGTTTCATCTTGATGTAAAACAGTTTCAAAAGGGTTTAGTTATTAACCATCTTCTATGGCCCTCTACATAGCAAAGGAAAGCATGTTTAGTCTCAGTGGACTCTGGTGTCTGCTATGGGACCAGGTCCTCAGCTGGCTTCCCTTGAAATTAGAAATTACACAGTCTTAAGGATTTAGTCCAAGATATTTTAAAACTACTAGCATGGTCAGAAATGAGGGATTCAAAATTTTGTACCATTTGTCAGACCCCAGCTGCTTTCGCACACCCTTCTCCCCCAAAATGTGGTCCAACATGCTTTTTTTTCACTAGGAAACATTTTATAAAGGAAATCAGACAACACAACACACCTATGGACTTGATACCTATAAGAGAATTGGCAGTTACAATGTCATGGAGTGTTAAATTGCAGGTCCAAAGGCTCTATAACCCTGAAGCAGCTTGAGCACATATTTGAGAATAACGATACAGTTAATCCACTTCAGTTCAGCTGAAAACAAATTATTACTCTCATTTCCAATTAGCACAGAAAAATTTCAAGTTTTAGATTGTAAGTGATTTGTATAGCTATATACCATTAACCAGCCTTATTAATTCATTATGGGCCTGGACCTGTCATGCCATTATACAAGTGTCACATGAATGAACTCCCTAATCTCAAAGCCTAGTGTATTTCTTATAGAAAAATACTGTAATCTTCTTTTTTGTATCCTACATTAAGAACTTTTTTTGAAAAAACTTTTAACATCTGTGAAATATAAATGAAAATATAGTGACAGAAAAGGCATTATATTAGACCACAGAAATCTAGATGAGGCTCGAAACAACTTTTTATAGCTGTTCTTAAGTAACAGACAATGAACCAAGGCTCATGTCAACATGGTTATAAACAGACAGTGTTATCACTGCTAGTTTATTCTTTAAAAATAGATATCAAAATTATTTCTTAAAATAATGAATACTAATTCCAAAATTAGAAAGTATATGCATTATGAAATATTCTCAAATTAAATATAAATAATTCCTATTCCTGAATACTGATGAAAGAATCACAATCTCTTATGCATTTTCTCATGTAAGTTCAGTACGGAGGAATACCTAATGTTCGGCTATATCTCTGCTCCTGCCTCCCTCCAGGGGAGAAGAGACAGGAGAGACCTCGACAGATCAATTGATTCAGTAAATGCAGTTGCAAGCTATACCTTACCTTTCTCCTAGGATGCCAGAGCTCCTGTTACTGTGGTGCATGTTGATATACCTCAGATAAAGAAGATATCCGAGGTGTTCAGGTAGAACTCCTCTGAAGATTTGCTTTAACAGCTCAATCACCCAGTGATGCTACTGATGTGGGCTGTAGTTTTACTGATCACTTTGGCAACATCATCGCAACTTCCAGATCATAGTGACTCTGCTTTCTGACCACCAGGTAAATCCAGAGAAGGGCATTTCATTTTGACTTTCTCTGTATTTGACCTGTGCTGTACAACAGGGATGAAATCTTCCCTCAGTTTAAATTAGCTTCTACTTTGTAAGCCACAGCTCTTAGAGTACAGGGGATTAAATTGTGTTTACAGCTATATCTCTAATTATACAATTAATAATTGTATAATGAGCTATATTATTTAAAAACCTTAATCCTAAAATGTGTATATGACAATTAGCAAAATAGAAAGTGTTGGCCTGTATTGACTCAAGTACAGAAATGCAGAGAGCAAAGTACTATGCAACATAAAATTAGCATACAGAACTATAAGATAGAAAACAAATCAGAAACATGAGAGAATTTAATCTGTATTACATTTCACATTTTTAATCACAGTATTTTGAAGAATATTGTTTCTAAGATGAAAGATTTATGTCTTCTCCCCAAAACTTTCACTATATTACTCCTATGAAAATGTTCCTATTCAAAATGTTACTCCTTTTCAATTCAGATTTTTATGCTTTCAGAATAAACCTCCTGTAAGTGAAGAAAGTTTAAATACCTTCTGCTAGTAAAAAAAAGAAAACAAGGTGCAACAACTCGGGTTTTAATTCAAAATACTGTAACAGATCTGTTCCTGGTTCCCCATAAAGGCTTAACAAAAAATATTGCAGTGAAATACTGGCTGATCCTCATTCAGACTGACATTAGTGAAGTTAAGAAAAGTAAAATTAAAATGACAAGCAATTAAGAGATAATAAGCACGTTTCAAAAATAAGCAGCATGACTGACATTATTTCATGGGCATAAAAAGCATTACATTTTATTTTTCTTTTGTAAGGTAAGGGATGAATCAGTTTGCTACTCATGAAAAAGGAATTAATTTCCCTACATACAATCCCAATACTTATTTTTGCATTATTTAAAAAATAAAAAATAATAGTATTTCTGTTGTCCACATATGTTAACATGGTACACACAGAGGGAAAAAAAAAAAACTTGCAGAATTTACAAAATGTGTCAATGAAACTTCAGTTATCGATTTGACACTCTTAACATTTCCATGTCAATGGTCCACTGGGGAACAATGAAATAATCCAGATCTCTAAATCTACTGTGGTATCTTAACAGGGCAGGGGTAGACCCCATGATAAACCAAGAGACACCCATTGATAACTTAAGCTGTCATAATAAAGATTCACCATCTTCAACATTTTCTCAACTGAAGTACTGAAAACAGCCAGGTAAAAAGTTTCTTAAAATGTAGATATTACTTATGAGCAGAACTAAGAATAGTGATCAAACCAGGGAATTTTTCATTTCAGTGTTCTATTTCTCATGCTAAGTCTCTCTCAATTTAAACTTAAGCAGTGCATGGAACAACGCCAATTACAATATTTCAGATATTCACTTAAACCCTGTAACAATAATAGTAACAAATTATACTCGCCTACACAACAGCTTTAGAAAGCATTAAAAGAGAGTAACTTTTTTTCAATGAAAGACAGTTTCATAGAAATGTAAAAGCTAAAAAAAAAAAAAAAAAAAATTAATTGTGATTAAATTTGTCCATTAAAACATTCAGACAATTCAAAATAATGCAAAGAAATACTTTTCTGCTTTCTTAGTCTCATTTTAGAATTTTTGTTTGACCTTGTTGGTGATTTGCTATGTGTTGGTCAGTGTGGTTTTTTTGTTGTCCAAGCACAAATTATTCCATGTTTCAGCATAAAACTATTTTCTCTAGTTTTAATGTGAAGTATTTTCTTTAGTACTTTCCATATGAAAAACTGAAAATCTTAAAGTATGCAGAATTTTTCTTAAATCATCTAAATAGATTCTTTGAAACATTCTCTAAACAAAATGAGACAAAAGTTCAGAATAAAACCTGTATGGTGCTATAACCATTCTTTTATTTTGTTATTTCTACAAAATTTCTTTAGATGTATTTTTCACAGATTTTTTTTTTTCCACTCAGAGTTTTGTTTAATCACAAAAGCATGTTTAGCTAGCACTGTTCAATGCTGACCAAAACAGGGCATGAACACTAAAACATATGACATTTACCTAAATAACTGTGAGCTGGTTTTTCTTCCACAACTTTGATTCTCCTTGCTCCTGCAGGTATCACCAAAGCTTCCACATAACCTAGACATGAGACCAGATGTCCTGAGTTAAATACAAAAGCATAGAAAAGTACATCTTGTACGTTTTTTCATTTTTTCTCCCTTATTCCACTTTTCAAATGTAACAAGTTATAATTTATATAGCAATGGTTTGAGGGTTCTTGCAAAATGCTGAAACAAGCTATGAAACTGTGCATTATGTGTAATATATATACCATGATATACAATTAAGAGTATAGCAAAGTAAAACATAACAAGAACTAGTGAGGCTGGGCAGGTTGGGGCTGGAGCAGATAAAGTTGTCTCTGGCCAAGCAGTTTAGTGTCATCACCACCACCAGACGACCATAAAAGAATTCCAATTTCACTCAGTGTGTAGAGACAAATGATATGGCACTAAAAACCATACATACTCCCACTGTTTGATTTTTGTTTTGTTTTGTTTTGTTTTATTTTGCACTCCATCTCCCTCTTCTTGCTTTAACACATTAAAACCCTGTCATGAATGGCTTTAGTTTTGAAGTCTAGTTGTTAGTTATTTGCTTTACATTACAATTGCTTCCTTAGAGTGTGGGACTAAGACATGCTGTTGAGCAATTTGCTTTAAGTGAAAAGGGGTGAAAAGGCAATGCAGGTGAAAAACACTGTGCAAACAAGAATTTTATAAATAAATAAAAACATGTTTTAGATTATCCAGGTGAACTTCAAAAAGTAGACAGTAAACCGAGTTTTTATTCTGTGTAGCTATGTAATGTTCTGTAACAAAATACTGAGCATTTACAACACCTTTTCAATAATCCTGAAACATGAAAATTAAACTGCTGCAAAGCAGCATTATTTATCTTTAATTTCCTTAAGAGCTAATAACACTTTCTAAGTATTGCTGACAGTCCAGCTTCTTGGAAAGGAAAGTAACTTACACAGTTGTTTAGAGGGCAATACCACAGTATTCTGGATTGACACAGAACCCTGAATAAACTTGAAAGTGTGTCGATATTCACATTAGCTATAAAAGAGAGCTGACACATTGTAATTTCTATTAGCAACCGCCTTCTTTGTAGTTTTTGATCTTGTACTCCTCCAGACTCATCCATGGTTTGGGATCCCTGCTCTGCATTACCTTCAGCTTAAGAGAGGGCCAGACATAAACATCTGAAAGCTATGCCTAACTTTTTTTTTTTTTTTAAGTACTATACTTCAGTCTATAATGCATTGAAGACCTTGATTTTTTGTAGATATACTGTCTGCTTCTAATTACAGGGTTTTTTTTATGTGATTTACTTACTGTCTTGAAATTCTGCACATTTTCTACTCAAGAAACTGAAAGTGTAATGGCAAACAAATGCTGAAGACAGTTGGCCAAATGCTGTTTCAAAGAAAAGACTTGTCTTGGAGAGAAGGTATACATGGTGCATGGTGCATATTATCAGGATTTTAATCCTCTACTCTGTCGCACTATTATGCTGGAGCCAGTCAATTATCCTCATTCAAAGAACAGATCACAGCAGTGTTTGAAAACCTCACGTTCATTCTGCATCAGAAAATCTATTTGCTTTTTATGATACATTATTAGCATAAAAAATTGAATAATGAAAAAATATAAGACTTCTTCATACATTCAGCTTTATGTGCTCCCACTGCCTGGCTTGGTTTAATGATGTTACTCTAGGTAACAGATCATCATTTTAATATTTATTTTGAAGAACACTAAATGAATCTAAACACTATAAGAATTTACAGTTCATTTATTTACAAAAAATATAAATTTTATTTCACAGGTTTTTTAAAAATCAGGCTCTTCAATGAAATAATGTGTTTCTTAATAGAAGATAAATTAGATAATTCCTTAATTTTATAATTGAAACAATTTGCAATAATTTTGCAAAACTAAATTTAAAAATACTCATGCATTCTTATCTTAAATGTCTTATTATTTAAAAAAAAAAGTAGATCTGAAGTTCTTGTGAGCAACTGCATTACTTTAAGAAGTATAGCTTTTTAAAGTTCCTAGTGCTCAAAGTAATAAAACAGCTACTGGTTTCCTGAGTATTTGAAATAAACAGACCTACCTGCTCCTCTGGTATGGTTAAAATCACCTTTAATAACTTTGCATGACTTTCCATTACCATTGCATACACCACAATGATCTTCACGAGCCAGAGATCCTAATATGCCATCACAGCCAAATTTCTGTGGGAGAAGAAAATAAAGCTATTGAGACACAGGCCATGTTTTTCATAAAGCTGCCTTTAGTAGTGGGCATCTCACGCTTTTGCAAGATGCCTTAACCAACATGATCTAGGCCTGCTCAGAATGAGGGTTGCACTAGTTCATGTCCAGAGATCCTTTCTATAGTAATTTTTTCTATGATTTTATGTAGACTGTTGCATTCACTCTTCCTATATGGTTGGCCAACTCTACCAGCTGCTCTCCAAGAGGAACACAACAGCATTCCCACTTCCCCCCGAGACCTCTGGCATTTCTGAGCCATTGTGCAACACTCAGCCCACAGGCCGTCCTGCTCAGCGACTTCAACCTGTGCAACTCTACTACTTTCTACACAAAATATGGGAGGTTCTTTGCCACAGCCACAATGGTAAAGTGCTGCGTAATGTCAGTCTAATGTCTTATTCTCAACAGGACATGAACACATCTGGAATATGTAATTATAAATTGTATTTGTGTTTTGCTAAAAAGCATCCAGTTTCAAACAAATTGTTTATGCAAGCACCTCCACATTAGTATGTTAGACACATTTCTATCAATAAATATCAGTGGTAGCTTGACAACAGGAATACAGTTAATACCATATGCTGGCCTGATATGAAATAAAAGCCTTTTAAGGTCTACAGAAGTCATCACACGGTAATCTCATGCACTGTATAAATGCATCTGATAAAACCAATTAAACTTCAAGACTGTTTGAGAAATAACAAAGATAAAATATAGGTTAGAAAGAAAATAAAGGATTCTTTTAAGAACAGAAACCATGGTCTACCAAGGAGCCACTCATTTCCAAGCACTTTAAGACTGTTACTTCACTTTATGCACAAAATTTTTATTAGAGTTCTTCTACCTAAAAAACCAACAAAGATTTCAAAATACTGATTACAACATAAACATTCAAAGAGCTGTGTATCCAAAATGGCACATCTACAAGATGTAAGTACCTGCAGCAGTTTGTTATAAACATCCTTATCATCACAGATACATATTTCCCAAGCTAAGCCTTCAGCTGTTTCACATACTGTGTCGCACTGAGTGAAATTACCTTCAAATATTTTTATATGACACAAAAAGAGCCATTCAGTCTTGGACATGCATACTGCAACATGCTACCAGAGAAATCACACATATGCACAACAAACATATGCGCTTGCATATGTGTGGCTGCGTATCCAGGTTTGAAACAAGTAATTCATACCTGGCATCTACCATCTGCACAGATATCTAAACCATGCTGGCCACATGAAGTCCCATCCATCACCTTTTCTGTTAGAAGCACAGGTTGATCCTTTCCAGCCGGTGAACAGAATAAGGCACATGGCTTTTCTGTAGTAGCAATTGATGGAAAAAAACCACCAAACTGGTAAAAGGTCACTTAACAAATACAGAATTAATATCAACATTTTTTTTAAAACATATTTGCTTATCTGAGTGGAATGAATCTACATTAGCATAACAAGTTATCTTAGATACAGTGAAAACAAAAAGATTTTGATCCTTTTCTCAGCTGTTTGAAAAAACTCAAGTTCTTTTTCCTGCTAGAGCATACTCGTACTATGAACTTGGCCTACATAGTGCTCATGTCGTGTTCACTGTTGCAATTAAGAATATGCACATTACAGCTGTTGGAATATTTTGGTTGTAATCTATACTTTCATTCTACTATATTTTTGGCAGATCATAAATATTCATTAAAAAAGAAACTTAATACTTTCCAGATTTTCTAACTATGCAGGTCAAAGAGAAAAAAATTAAGTAACTGAGACACCCTGGGAAGAAAAATATATGGCTTTACAAAGTCCACATTAAAAAAGAAAGACAAAAAAACTGAACACATTCTTTCTAGCATCTTTACCAAGGTCAGGCATTTTTCTACTACATTTTTAAAACATTCTGCAAATCATTTCAAATTTTGAAAGAGAATAAAAAAATAATCATATCCTATGTATCCATGTATTCCTAATAGACATCATTTATAAATAATGAAGTTTGCTTCACCACTGCCAAAGTAATACCAAATAAAATAAACTAAGTCTTCTCTCAGTGGTCAACTGAGTACAAAATGACATGATTTTTTCATATCTTTATTCGCAAGTGTACTGACTCAGAATTTCTTCCTAAATCTGTTGCAGATTTTTGAAAGGATAAAGTCAATTCTGAACTTGAAACTGATTTCACTTGGACACAATCTATGCCACTCTGACTTCATACTCACTTCTAGATTCCTGGAGTGCATTTTTATTAGTAAATTAAACAGTTCCAGGAAATATTCGGGCACTGGAATTCTACTGTCTATACAGCTGAACTGTAAAACAGTCTATGCCACATTTTTTTGCATGTGCTAACTAGCACTAGCTCGGTCTAGACTGGAAATTGCCATCTGCAAAGGACCATTTCCAAAAAGCAGTTTGGATGTTACCATCCTTTTTAGAGTGCAAAAGAGTTGAAGAGTACGGACACAGGACTTTTGTGCCAGCTGACTTACACATCAGAGAGTGGTCTGGGCACATTTAATTTACTAAAATTGACACAGCCTCTGGGTATCTCTAGGGGACTAGTGCAAACAGATGTGATCTCTTTTGCCAACATGTGAAGCCAGTCAGACACAAGCCATCTCCAGCTGAGAAGCATGAGTCTCTGCCTGAGTTTGTGCCCTCTGCATTCCTGTTATACTCCTTAAATAGTAATCCCAAAGTTCCCAGGGAGCTTCAAGCATGTATCAGCATTTTTTAAAGGAATACAAGATTAACAACCTAACCGTTATTTTAAGGACACTGAACTCAAAAGAGACAGTAACTCAATAACACTGGACAATTTCAACAGACTATAGGAGACCTCATTCAAATACAGGAACTATTTTGGACATGGTGCACAATTAGTGTCTACTAAAGGCTAAGAGTGCAAATAATTAAGGATCTGGGAACCATGTATTTCCGTAATACTGGAACTCTTCAGCTGGTGTCCACATTTGTGTCTCCTGAGGGACACCTCAAGACAACAGGATCTCTCAGAACAAAGTTAGATAAAAACAACCATCCATACTCCTTAACATGGGACAGGATAGTGTCAAGATTTTTCATCAGGTTACTGAATTATTCAAAGTCAGGCTGAAATCTTTTGATCCCTTAGGATACAAATCATGTGTTCATGTGCTAAAATGAAATTTAGCAAAACAAACCAAAACTAATTCACTAGATAAGCACCTATAAAATAACTGGAGAGAGTTCTCCTTACAATGAAATGAGCTAACATAGAAGCCTAATGAAAATAGTCTCACAAGTTTTCACTTTGGCACCTTGAGAAAAGGCTTAGAAACCGCACCCCCACCCCGCCTTGTTTAGCTAGGCATATATTAAAATAAGTTCTTGATAATAAATTCACATTTTTCGGGATTCAGCAATGTAGTTCTCTCAAAATCTATGCTTCCTAATGGTTTCTGATATTTTGTTTCAAGAGTTAAATATAAATGGCAACAATAAACTACTTAAAATGTGGTAACACATACTTACAGTACTCCTGTGTCATTCCAGGCTCTTCTTTATCACCAGTTGCTATGATTTTGTTACTTTCTCAAATTAACTGTTTTCATAACTGAAGTCTTTCTGTTGTTTTCTTGTTTTCTTTTTTTTTTAATTAAATAAATTACATCATAACAATTTAGAGAAAATTCAGTGGAATGGCAGCTGTTGTTCACATTCCTAGCAAGAACTTGTTTAGAATGTTTTGTTTTCTAGTTGCTGATATTTTACACCAACATTATTTTTGCAGATACTCTAAGTTCAACATTACTATACTCCTACTTGAGCATGCTCCTAGTGATATGGTATCTAAGTAAGTATGTTACACTGAAGCATGCATGCAGTATGCTAGGACTTCACATGCAGTAGCTGTTAGGATTCATAGAAATCTTATCTAAGTTTGCAGTATGCGTTACATATAGATTTCTGCCAAAATCAAACACTGGTATGTGAAATACTCCAGTGTTAAGCTAAAAGTGCTCTCTCCTTCCTCAAAAAATAGAAGCTTACGTTATCCGTAGTGTCTCTTTGACTTTGTAGGTAGAAGTATAACTGATATAAGCATGCTTAATGATGTAGCATTCCTCTAGAAAGCTGTACTTCTGAGTCACTTCATACTACATTTCTGATTAAATAGGACCAAACTGATATTGAATTTCAGTTCAAATGTAGTCATACCAAGAAGGACAAATTCAACAGGGATGTAAGACAAAAGATTCCAGAGTGTGTGAAAATACCACCAGATCTTGTCTATGAAATAAAAATGACTTACCAGAAATCTTGGGCTTGGGGATTCTTTGTTTGTTTGCTATAGTTTTTACCATATCTTTCTTAGTCAACAACAATACCAACAAGCTATAAGCTGTATGAGCAGATGTTAAGAACATGGGACATAGTTTGTACTTACCATCATCGATGACAGCCTGCCACTGGTGCACGTGCTTCTGATACGAAGATCTGACACTGAAAACCTGGCACTGCCAGTCCCTGAAGGCAGGGACACCCGCAGGACAAGAAGGATTTTCGCATACTCTGTACTGCATCATGGGACCGTGACACTCTCCTTCAAGGCCTGAACTAGAAAAGACGGCATAAATATTATGCTTTATTGTTGGCAATGTTTTGTCAAACTTACAGCACAGTTTATTTACGCTACACATAAATTCAATTTAAATAGCAGATTATTTGTTGACGTGTAACATTAACAAATCACCCACAAAAAATCAAAGTCACAGAACAAAGAACGTTTGCCTTCTGTTTGTACTGGTTACATTACATATAAAGAGTCGTGGGTGCTATACCATAACTTACACTTCGCCCCAAAGAAGCACTAGGACTAGTAGGAGCGTTCAGTAAGGAGAACATCAACTGCAGTTTTCATACAGTTCAGGTGATTTTTCTCTAGCTGGACTGAGCCAAAAGTGCCACTGAAAGGAACTAACACCTGCAGATTTTCTACCTCTCCTTTATTACAAGTGTGGTGTTGTGAAGTTCAGACAATATGCTTTGTTTCTTTTTGGTCACTCCAGTTGTGCTTGCAGGTCCTAATGAACAAATGCAAAAGAACAGTGAACTGCAGAAACTCAAGCTAATTATTTGGAACCTTGCCTGGAAAAATGAATGAATGAAAGTGAAATTAAGACATGCCTAAATTCTAGAAACAGCTTTTAGGCATACAGCTGGAAGTGGTGTTTAGGTGGCAAGAAATATGAAAGCATTCTGCATATCTAAGGCTTCTGTTAAACTACCATGCTTTTGTATAGCCATATCCAAGTTTTCCTCACATTTCTTTATGCAAACTTCACTTTTTTAATCCCTCTGTCTTTCCTGTCATCATTTTTTGCCCCAAATCTGTTATATTGTCTTTCATCTTTCTTCATTTCCCCCTTTTGTTCTATTATTTTCTGGAATCATCTACCCTACCCTGCCCTGCCCTGCCCTGGTTTGCCCTATCCTACCCTACTCTACTCTGTTCTAGTCTAGTCTTCTCTACACTTGTCTTCATTACTCAGCTCTACTCTGTTCCCAATTCTCTGCCTATTTATTCTTTTTCTCTTGGTGTATGAATGACCCACAAAAGACAGAAATAGTACTGAATAATTAAGAGGAAAGCATCTTTTAGCTGAGATATGGTGAAACAGACTCCATTCAAGTCAACAGTAAAACTCCCTTTATCCCCAGTGGCACAAGGTTTTCATTTTCACAAGATACTGAATCTAAATATTGTTTCCAGATATTCTATCTAAATGTCTGTGAAACTGGTAGAAAGATCTCTTTGTAAAAGTTGCAACTCCTTGTCTCTCCAAATGTGATGGAGGTCAATTTTCTCCAGCAAAAAATTGAAGGACTAGAATTACACACTGACACTCTGCAAGGCAAAAATCATTAATTTAATCTTCTGTTTCTTCTTCAGGTGAAGCTTAAAAAGAAAGCTGTATTCTCCCATTACTATTATCTAAGCTTTTGACAGAAGCAGAAAAGAGGAAAAATAGTGTTAACATGTAATAAAAAACTTGAAATACCTATTCTCCTAAGTGTTTTTCCGTATTCATAAAAATGAATTGCTTACGTATAGGATGACCTATATCTTAATGGGTTTCTGTACTCATAAGATTTAAATTCTGTTCAGAAATTCTGATGAACAGCAATGGAAACCTGAACTTGTTTTTACCCAGGGCATTTGCGTTGTCGACTGCTGATTCCAGTGTTGCAAGTACGGCTACAAGTGCTCCATGTGCTCCACTCCCCCTCCATATGCTCCGCAAAAGAGGTCCGATTGACACACTCTCCAGCCTTACACCACTAGGTGAAAATTGAGCTCTTAGATAAATAAATCAAGACATATGCAAAACAATTCACTGCTCCACAAGCACAGAGGAAGCACAACAAAAACATTTTGTTCAATACACAGTTTTCATATGTGTCAGATATATTTTTTCCTATTGTTCCTCATTGCTTTTTTTTCTATCCTAGTAAATACAACAACCAGAGACCTTTCTCTGGTGCAGTGGCCAAGAAGCAGGTGCAACTCTTATCCACAAGCTTGAGCACAAGTTCATTCCCAGTAAAGGATGCCTCCTGTAACAGCCTGCTGGAAATGGTCCCCAGACCATGCTGGCCCCTTCATTTGAGCCTGGGCAGTGCCTAGGAAAGCGCTTTTGGGTCCAGCCCAAACCCACTGCAGGGATCATCCTCCAGATGAACTGTATGGATGATCATAGCACAGTGTTCAGGGCTCTTCTCAGGACTTGTTTGGTTCACTATTACAGTTTCCACATAACTAGCAGGAACTGCACTGTCACTGATTATCACGTGACAATTTCAGTAGAAGGATACATTACAGGTAATAGAGAAAATGAGATTTTATTCACAACTTGTATTCAAAGAGAGAATGGAAGCCTCAATAACCTAGTGTTGAGAAAGTCAAGAGAACTTCTGGTATTTACGTAAATAATAATAATCACCTCAAAAATCTTGTATGCAAATATTGTTTCCCAGGACAACTGAAATTTCTCACTCAAAACCTATCTAATCACTATTGTTACGCTCTGTAACCTATGTCCATATCTGGTATAAATCATTGTAACTCAGCAGAAACTAGTATTTTATCAGCTTATACCAGCTGAATATCTGGCCCATGTATTATGAAATTTTAGCAATTGCAAAGTAAGAAGGCTACAAGTAGACAGTGAACACTTAATGTCACTAACATTAGTAATTCAATCCATTTCTCTTTGCACTCTGAATTATTGGTGAATTACTGTTATCAATGGATAAAGTTCATGAAGAAGTCTCATATTTTGAGCAAAACAAAACATGTCACTAATGCAGTCAATAAAGCCTTTTGTCACTTTTAGAATACACTTGCAGTGTCTGTGCTAAATCCTTGTCTGGTGATCTTAAACTTCACCTGCAGTTTCAAACTGCTCTTCATTGATCAATTGATCTTAACTTTCTTAAATCATGGCATTACAATGATGGCATAATTATATCACCTTTGAAAAGTCTTCACATAGGATGGCCCCATCATTACATTGGATTTACAGTCAGAAATTACAGATTTTGTAATGCTCTTGGATGTCTCAGACCAAAAATGCTTATATTTATTTAAAGATACTCCTTCAGATATATAGGCAAAACAGATTTTTCTCTAGAGATAGCATCTGCCTTATGTAGACTCTGAGGGCTGCTTGACTTAAAAAATAACCAAGTTGGACAGGCTATGCAAATGACATTTCCATCACTTCCTAAGATCCTAAGAGGAGCACAAGACAACAATACTCCATCCCTATAATAAAAGTAAAACAAAACAAAGCCAGTGATTTGTGTAATCTGAAGCTCATTTTGGATAGATAATAAAGTAAACAAGAAGAATAATCCCTTCTAATCCTCTGAGATATTTCAGTGATGTCTGCTTAGTTTTTGTCTGCTAGACATAACAATATATCTCTGTAGCCTGGGACAATGCTCATTGAGCCATTCTAATTAGAATCGGTACTTTGTCTTACCTGTACTAATTATTTACTCTCTACTAGCTAAGCTCTGCAATAAAGAGAACAGTGTTACCTTCCTCATTGGACTTTCGCAGGACCCATGGCACTAACATATCATAAATGGTCCCACAAGTATAATGTTAGAATGAGTCCCCTGCAGTGAGTTACTATTATTAGCTTTTGCAAGTCAGACTTCATACACAAAACACACACTAATTTTGGATGCCCAGTTCACAATGGCAATGGTTTCACAATGGCAATGGTTTCACAATGGCAATTCTGGGTAGTCTTAATAAGAGGTGCTTCTTTCCTATTCCATACCATGGACACACCAGTCTCAACATAAAGAATGCAACATTGAACAAAAGGCATGTCCCTGACTTTGCAGGTATTGACTTAAGACAGAGTATCGACTACACACATTTATCAGAATCAAAAGATCACAGCAAATGTCATTAGAGATATGAAAATGAATAAAACCTGTCTTTCCTTTAGCATGTAAAATGATATTATCTGAACATTTTATCTTACTCCGTTGATTGATTTGTTTACTTTTTTATGGAGGATGATGACAGTCCTGGTGAATGTAAGATGATTCAAAGAGCAAATCACTCCTGTGGGAGACTGCTCTCAGCACAATATCAGGAAAATCCCAAGATATATGCAGCTCCTCCTCTCTTATCTATTTGAGGTTATTTATCTTCATTTACAGTTATATACAGAGATGAAGAGGTTATTCAAACAGGAAAGCTCCTGAGGGACATTTAATGCAAGTCTGACTTCAGGCAACCATTTAATTTGTCTTTGATGACATACTTTTAATGACATTTATCACTCTTTTATATGCACTCACACTAGACACTTCTTTACAAAGCCTATCCTGAAAAGTTTTATCAAAAATCTCTATCAATTCCTTTGATGAGACTATTTCTAAATCTTCAATCATAGCTGAGAACTTTGTAACTTTGAAAGCTTATGTTTCTGTTTACAGTACACAGAGCAACATGGCATTCCATTCATAAATAGGGTACAAAACCAGAATGAATCTGAAATAAAACAGTGTAAGCATTAAAACATCTACGGCTTTGGCTAACTCTTTTTTAAAATTCAGTGTTTTTAGGGAAATGTACTCTTTTATCATATCTATATTATATTATAAGATATAATACATTAAACTATATATGTATGATTTTTATGATAATTGAGGTAAGCAGGAACTTTAAACAAGTGCAAAGACCTATTCAGCTTGTTTCCTTAACTGTTAGGTGTTCAGTATAATTTATATTGCTTTTCTACCAGCAACATACTTTTCCAGTGTCACAGTCTGTTCCGTCCATTGGTGGATCCAGTTTAGTTTTGCATTCCTTATCACCTTCCACCTTACACCACAACCCGGTGCAAATGACATGCTGAAAACCAAACACACAGGTAAGCTCAAAATCTATCTTATGCAAAATTATTTTCTGCATGCAACCCTCTAATGTTGTCATAAAGTTACCAGTTTGATGGTACTGAAGTGTGTTTAAAGACAGGTTAAACATGCACAAAAACCAAAGTGGGCAGATTCTGCTTAGACTTTCACTAATCATGAACACATTGAACAAGTCAAGCTGCTGTGTTGATGGTGGGGGGAAAAACCCTCTAAGTCTAAACCTAGGGGTCACAGTCTTTGCGTATGGCAGATCTCACAAAGCACATATGAACAACTTTGCCCCATGATGTGAAGCAACCACTGCACAGATACACTCCCGCAGAGACTGGAAGAGGTGTGAGCTTACTGAGAATTATTTTTAAAATTATTTCATATTTTTGCTCCTTTTATTTAGTGCTCATTTGTTTTATGTAAAAGGGAGAAAAATAACACTGTCACTAGTAACAAAACCCAAGGTTTTAAAATAAGTCCATTTCTATATACAAGGACTAATGTGTCTTTGTGCAGCTACATAGAACTGTGTTCGCAGGAGTTTTGTAAAAATGTGTTTGTAAGAAAATTTGAGGCTTCTCTACGACTTCGAAATCCCCCTTGTTCATACCATCCCAATGACTGCTGCTATCTTATGCTCTCCAATGATTCATAATTCCTTTAGAATTCATTCATTTCTCTAGAAATATCTCAAAAAAGCAATCAAACCTGATATCCACAAAGAAGACACAAAGTAAACTGACAAATCAGGATGAAATAGTTTTGCTGGGAAGATGAAGAGAAGGGGAGATGAGAGGGGTACTAGTCAGTAGTGAATTTTAGAGATGGAAAGAAAACCTGCTTATTCTGTCCCTAGCAAGCATCAGAACAAAATAGTTTTACCTTCTTGAAAAGAAAGTACAGCCTTGAAGTATGGTGGCTCACATTTCCCTGGCAGCTCTCCCTATTTTCCTCTAAAAAGTCCTCCTTCTCCCATGGTTTTCAGTCATTACTGCATTTTCCTTGCTGTCTTGATCCCCCCTTACCTGTAAACTGGGTGGAAGTGAACAGAGTGCATGTGGGGCTCAATTGTGGGCTGAATGTTATTGCATGTGCAGGCTGATTCCCCCAAAATATGTACAGTACTCCCAAAGAGGGGCAAGAAGGATCAAGAGAGGGGGATGGGTTGCAGGGAGGAGAAAACACCGGCTGTTTTTTTGAAACCAGCATTGTCAGAAGATGTGCTTTTTCTGACTGAAATGATTTGTTACATTGGTAGACCCAGTAAAGGTCTCTGTGCCTTTTACACTATGCATGAAAAATGTGTGATAAATCTTACACTACCTTGAAAAAAGTCTTATAGCACAGGAAACATAATTCAATCAAAGATTGTGTCTGAACCAAGGAACAGGACAGTTCCAGTGGGACTCTTGCATGTAAAAATGTCTGTAACATCAGCTTTTAAAAAAAGTCAAAGATTGTAGAGGTCTGAAGCACTGCACAGAAACTAGAGACAGGATGGCAGCAGTTTGACTCACTCCTGATTCATCCTATAACAGTTTTGTGCTGAAGCTGAACTAACAAGACACCAGTTAGCCTATGCATGTACTAAAATATAGCTACAAAAGTCCTATCCTGTTCCTGGATAATTTTGACAAGCATTTTTCTTATATCAAACTGTAATTTCTGTTCATGTTGAAGAGAGAAAAAGAATTTATTCTTTTTTTTTTTTTTTTTTTTTTTGAAACACGCACTTTAAGATGTAACTTCAGAGCCGAGAACTAAACAGCAAGAAGCCTTCTGGGCCAGTTTTGGAAGACAATGTAGATGAGACAGAGTATCAGATGTTCGTGACAAAGTGCTTCCACACCAACTATGAAATGGCAGACTATACTGTTGGAAACACTCCAGAAAAATATATGCTGGTTTAATGTTCCTAATTCACATAGGTTTTTTTAATATCCATAGACCTTCATTTGTCAATGACTACAGTTGAGGGAAAGCCATCCAGGTTTTCAAAAAATAAACTGAAATTTTCCTTTATGTCATCACATTTAAAGTATGTTATCCTGTTTTTTTTTCTAAACATTTTGATCTTGTGCTCAATTTCAGTTGCATATAACTGCGGAATGGCTGACAACAAACCATGTTCTTTACAAAGGAGCAACAAACTACAATTCCTTACAAATCCAGAAACAATTCTTCTAAACTTAGGAAGACATGAAGTCAGATCTACAAGGATTTGGGTATCTGACACACAGATGCACTTGAGCTGTGTAAAGAAATCAAGTAAATTAAATCAAGATGCTTGAATTAATAATGTCCTTTGTATACATCTGCAAGTTTCTGCAAATACTTGTATACTACCTCCTTATGAACCATGAACCTAACTTCCCCAGCTAGAAACATCTTTGAGCCTTAAGCGAACTGTATTCTAAAAACACTCACTTCTCTTCACCAATTTTTAAAATAAGCATTCAATATTACTATAACATTTCATCCTAGACTTTGAGATTCCCCAAACTCAAGAAAATGAAGATATGGAATTACTAAAATTGGAGGATGATTTGTAAGTTTTTTTCTGGGCTATTTCAGTCAAATCACAAATAGACTCTTTAGTTACTCTTCAGATTGTACTTCTGCTGCAGAAGTAAGAGAAATGGAGATTACTGTTACCATTCAACTTCTGACATTTGGGGATTTCTGCATGTGGCTGGGAAAAAAACATGATGCACAACTTGTTTTTTTCATTAGCAACCTGCAGTGCTGCAGATCAGGACTTATTTGAAAACTAACAGAAACCTGGAGGCCACTGTCAATATTGCAGGCACTCCAAAATCAGAGCACAAACTTCTAAACCAGAAATTTATTCCTCTGGGGAGAAAGTTTCATTCAGTCAAAATCAAGATAGCTAAGTTAACACTCACAGAGGTTTACTACTTATCTATCATAAGCACAGTTCAACAGCCATTACAGTTTTTTAGACTAGCCAAGGGAAGTAAGAGTTATTGCAGATCATAAACTTAGACTTGTGATATCACACTATTCACAATCTGTAAAATATTTCATTGTGGGTACACTGGAAAACAAAATATTGCAAGGCACACACAAAGGATTTTTTTCTGAAAGAATGTGTTAATCGTGACGTTTTAACAGCAAAAGCTTGCAAAATACAGCATGAAAGTCACAATGTACTACAGAAAGAGCAGAAGTCATTCCAGCTTTTAGGGTTTTTTTTAAATGAAAAGAGTGAGGCAGGTCTGTGTGCATCAAAGGGATGCATTTCCAGTCACATAAGCATCTGGAAAGAAGGTCCAGCTGAGAGGAAAGAACAGAGACAAAAAGAGCAATTCAGAACTGCATTTCTGCAAAGTCAAGATTGTTTAATGTGTGGTGGTGGAGATGAGGACAGATATTTCACCAGAGCTATAATATTTCCACGACTTTCGTTCTTTTCATTGTGATCTTTCCCTGAAATGCCTTAAAAATCACCACGAAATATAACCAGTCTCCTAATTCTTTGCAAAGATCACAGCTGTGTTATGACAAAAATTGTTTTAGTGGAACTGACTAGATAGCATTCACATCCTGGACTTTAATCTTAAAAGCCAACATTTAATAGTTCAACAATTATATTAAATTGTCAAGTTTTACAATCACATTTCATCATCAAGAACTACTTCTGGGCCATGATCTCACTATCTGTTATGTGAAACAACGTTAGGGTCTAATTGATTCTTGTGTGAGACATCATGGGCATAAAAGCAAACTTGGCTCCCTTACAAGATAAGCATGGCGACATGGTATAAATCTTGTACTCTGAGATCCACTCACACTTTACTCAGGCTCTATAAATTTTGCTTAGGGTATGAAAAAAAGTCTTTGAAATAAAGATGAAAAGGAAAAAATAAAGTCTGGACACCATTCATGAAAGAGGAGTGGGAGCGGCTTACTTAGGAAAATACGGGAGTAGGCCCTCAATGGTCCCTTCAGTCCTTTGCTTTGGCCATTAAACTATAAAGAGGAATTCCTGATAGCAAGGGAAAATCACTGGCATCTGCAGCGTTTCTCAGAGGTTGCCATGTAATGTGATTGTAAATTACCCTAAAGTGCTGCTCAGTAATAACATTTGTAGAAAATTACATCTCAGCAGAAATGCATTATTGATTGTACTTCTGGTATTTGTAGATTATTTTTAGATCATTAAGAAAATTATTTTCCATCATTACTCAATTGTTTTCTTAGTTGAATGGCTGTTATATATGAAACTTACTTGCTTAACGTAAAAGACTGCATGGAAGTCTGGTCATCAAATTATCTTCCAGTCACAAAAAATGTAACTCTGACATAGTTCATAATTTATCTTTTACATAGTTACACTGAAGTGCATGAACTGTTCAGCAAGTAGAATGTATCCAAGAAATCCTGGGCTATAAATTGTTGGATTTACTGAAGTTTAAATGAACCTTCAAGGAGTATGTTTCTCTCTCATTTCCTGGCTTGTGAACAACTGTAACCACTGTAAACTGCCAGTTATTGGCAGCGTAGAAGACAGTATACAGAGATAAAAGCATGTAGTTTAAATTTCATGGAAAATTCAGTGGTTGCCAATGTATAATAAAGTAATTATTTTAATAAATTAATACTGTAACTAATGAAATAATGTATTCAATTTAGAAAAGTCTTCTAAATATTGACTTCTCTAATGGCAGCCACAATAATCTGCACAATCAACACAGTGAACTTTGAATCACCTTCATAATATGTAAAATGCAATTATTTGGTAGGTTAAATTCAACATATTTGTATTTACATCTAACATCCTTGTACTTCAGAGGGAAATGATAAAATTAGCTACAGACTAACAGCACTTCACAGTTGGGACAGTGTTGGTGTTGCAAAGTCCATGTACTAGAACTCATGAAGGATTTCTGGAAAGTTTATATAGCTTGGTTCTAGCCCAACTTAAATGGCAACATTTTTTTTTTTTCTCTCTTCATTCATAGGAGAAACATAAGTAAGAGCAGGATGGCTTTCTTATCCTTTGGACTGTGCTCTATCCATTGCTCTGAGTTTCCTATTCACTGTAGAAATCTTATTTAATTGGACTAGGATATTGTAAACTTCCCTAATAAAAGAGCTACATTTAAGACCCACAGCAGGGAACAAAAGCAGGAGATCTGAATAAATTGCCTAAGCTTACTGCAACTAGTTCTTCGGGTCTACCGTCTGAGGAACAAATTTCTTGGATTTTTTTGTTGGAGGGCAAGGTGGGAGTGTAAATTTTGCTTCCAGACAAAAGAACGCAGAGGAAAACAAACAAGGTGACTTTACGAAGGTTGGCAGTGGAGCTTTGGAGAACTTCTCCCTCAGTGCCCTCATCAGATTTTCACAATTCTGTCCTTAGCGTCTTTTATTCATTTTTATGTAATTTCTGATAGGTCCAAAGCTCTTAAAGATGCATTACAATAATTTTTTGGTTCAGTATCTGCTTGTATGATTTCTGGTTCAGGGTTACCAGTTTTGCAGAGGATTTTGGTGAAACTGCAGAAGGTTCGTCCCCTTGCTCTCTTCTCAGAAACTGTTACCAAGTTCTCTTTTTCTTACTGTTAAGACCATAAGGTTACCAAGCAACAGACTTGGTTTATGAAGAAAATCGAAAATTAAATTGCAGTTTGTCAGAAAAAAAGAATAGTTGAAAAGACTACTGGCCTTTTGTATTGATTGCATCATTAGTAAGTTCTTTCTTCAAAGCAAAACTGCATCTCTTTGGATTTAAGTTACAATGGTATCTTAATACTAATATTTAATAGAAATTTTCCTAAACTAACCATTTTAATATGAAGTAATGATCCCGTAAGTGGGAAAAAAAGAAGGATGGCAAGTCATTTAGCTGAAATGTGTCCTCTTACGTACAAAATGCCAGAAGAGGAGAAAATGATTGAAGATGATTAGAAATGGACATTTAGGTACCAGCACCCAGGGCCCAAGTCCTCTGTGCAAACAGTTGAACACTACCAGGGTAGCATTAACTGAATTTAACTTCCTAACATTTCTAAAATAATGAGGAAAACAAAAAAAACCTTGGAGTCAGCACCCTGAGAGAAGAATATTCACTGCATCTGTGAATGAAACAAAACAGGCAAGGGACCACTTGGCTATCTGAATTTAAAAGCCTGAATTAGAACTAAATACAAGGGTATTAAAGGAGAGGAAGTGCCTGGAGAAATGAAAAGCATATAAAGGTATTACACAACAGCAAGTCTCCAGGTTTGATTATCTCTTCAATTACTTTTGAAATTCTTTTACCTGGTAAATAAGACCTAGAAGAAATGGTGGACTAATGCTGTATCATTTTCTTGTTCAAAATAGGTTTCTAGAGAATGAGAAACTAAAATCACATCTTTTACTTGAAAACGAAGTATTAAAAAACAAGAAACAGATTGCAATTCATGAAAAAGCACTTGGAAGCAATTAAGAACATTTGTAGAATCGTTACATTGAGTTCTACTGCTTATCTCTCAGAGTGAAAATGTTTTCAATAAGACAGTTAAAATAATAACCATTAACCTACAGCTCCTTTTTTTTTTCAGCTCTGCCACTCTCAGCATGTGGTACTCATACATGTATTGCAATGTTTCCTTTGAGAATCTTTAGGATAAAGATTACTCTCACTGAAACTCTCTAAAGAAAGAGTACTACATTCAAGCTGAAAAGATGAAGAGAACTGAAGATTTAAAGGAGTAAGGAATGGTGCTTTCATATTAAAAACTCGTCACATTTCCAGGCTATCTGTCCGCTCCAACTCTGATGAAATTTTATTTCACAGTTCCTCCTAGCCCCTGCTCTATCAACCTGTACTCCATGCTCTTTATGTATTAGTATTTTCATCTACCCGTCTTGTCTTGGTTACCATCTCAAGGGCATCCAACATGTTTAGCGCCTGTCCTGTTGACGTTAAGGAAGGATGATTTTTCTCAGTTAAAACCATTCTTAAAATGCTTCTTCAATCAGATGTCTACTAGTATTAGGCCATAAAATTACAAAGACCTCTTCAATTTTGTTAATCTGTCTTTTCAAGGTTAATATATAGTGACACTGTTTCACTAAATGGCATGAAGCAATCTCAGCAAACTGACTTAAGTACTGGAACTCCTAGTGCCATGGCACTGCACAGCTCTGCCTGGACTCACAGGGGACTGCTGGGAGGCAGGGTATATTCAGCGGTACAGAGAGCCCAGCTAACACCATTATTCTCCGTCGGAGCATGTATGGTCACAGCACTCTACTGAAGGTCAGATATGGAGGTTCAATACCCAAAACATAATGAAATGGAACCTACATGTGAAATCTGGCCCCAGTGGAATAAATTGCAAATATTCCATTCACTGCAACGAGGTGACTTCACACTATGATATTTTCTATTTTTAAAGTACAAGGAACATATCAGTGGTATGATATGATACAACATGATTCAGGATGTTTGGAGATCCAAAGCAAGCCTTACAAGATAAACATATGAAAATGTTCATATTAACTTCGGAAAGCAAGTGTAAACTTCTTGTTTCAAAGGTGCTATGTTCTCCTTCTCTCAAACACATGCACAAAAATATCTCTCACAGATAAAAGAGTTGGTAGGTGTATTTTCTGAAGTTACACCCATCCTTACCTGCATTTCTTGGCAAAAGGAAGCGGTTGGTCCAAAAAGAATCTGACACTGTTCATCTGCAGTGTATGTCATTCCTGGGAGTTTGGAGGGAATAATCACAGAATTGAGGCTCTGAGGATTCGTCTGTAGCAGACAGCTACTGGCCTTTGACCTGGCAATATGCGGAGATTCATATGCTGAGCAATGCTAAAGAGTCTGATTGTCATGGTGACTTAAACATGCATTTGACATTAGAAAAACATGGACTCTTAAGATTTTTTTATTTGTCAGCATTGGGCTGTCATTCAGAGAAATTACTCCATGTAAATTAATATGGCTTACTTGATATTAGTTAATGGTGTGTTCTGATGTTGCACATTTGCAGAAAGACAATATAATTTATCAGCTATAATAGGAATTTCAGGAAAGTGCTGGACAACATTTTAGTGTAAAATTTACTTAACTGATTAAGGTTTGGATAGAGATTTAAAGAATCATAAAAAAGTAGACAATTTATAACGCATAGGCAGTTGTGTAGCTTAGTTTTCACATCGAGCAGGACCTCAGATCAATCACGTCAGATTATATATATATACACATTTAAAAATACATAAATTTCTGAGCTGGTAGCCAGAAATTTAACTTTTCTCAAAAACTGAAGAAAAAATATTTGAAAATACTTAAACCTGTTAAAGCACCAAGTCATGGGTTTGAAGTCTGTCTAGATTCAGTATAAATGTGTCAGTCTGACACATCTAACTTACTTACACTAACTATTCCAGTGTCATAAAGCAGACCTTTTGAAGACTGCTTAACTGTGCAAGTAAATTCCCAACAGATATATTTACAAACTTAATAAAGGAACAGAGCTTTAGGACACAGATCCTATTTAAGAGATACAGAGCGAAACAAAATGTTTTAATTTGGTTTCTAGGTATAATATTCTCTACTATATATCTTGTGGTAAACTTCTATTTTAAAAATTAACATAATGTAATCATATTGCATGGTTTGGTATTGAATGGCACAACATAGATCAGAGAATCTACATAAAGTTCATAGGTCATTCACTGTCCAACATTATTCAATACATAGTATATTAATATATTTTAAACATATTTACATATATTAATATATATTTAAAGATATGTAAGTATAATCATATACATTAACATATGAAAAAAAAAATACAAGTAAATGCTGAAAACATATTTTAATGTCCATCAAATATTATATAGTTCATGATGATTTAAATTATTTTTATGGATTATGCAAACACAAATCTCCCACAGAAATGGTAAAAAATATGAAAAAAATGTTATTTCAGGATATTTATTGCAACTATTTGCAAATGACATACAGTAAAAGTTCTTTTTGTTTAATGATATACCTGAGAAATCTTTCCAGATCTTCCCTGCTGCACCGAGACCATGAAACATCCCCAAGATTCTGTCCTTTAATCCACTCTCCAGACATGATATGGAGACCATCTGCACAGGATGGGTGGTCATTGTCGTGGTTTATCCCCATGCTGAGTTTTGAAGTTATTAAAAATAAACCAAAGCACAACAAAATAACAAGTTGTTTTCAAACTGTTTGTAAGTTAAAACTCTTGCAAGAGACTATGAAAAACTCTTGTATAAAACATATAAGAAATCTCTCTTGATTTTTTTCCATGATACCTTTCACAGAAGTACATGGAACCGTGCGTGGAGGACATTCTCCTGAAATTCTATACTGAAAGGTGAAAGTAAAGCCTCATTCATTTGATGAGAAATTACATTCTAATCAGCTGTTCAATATATACTTTGGACAACTTTTTGAATGTTCAGAACTGCACAACTACTGCAGGTTGTACTTCTCTTGCTAATGGGCAACAAAAATACAGGAAATTTACTTTTTTATATCAGTGAATCATTTGATATTTTGGCAGGGATTCTATCTTAATTCTATATGGAACTTGTTTGCTGAAATTTTATAGACTATTAAAATGCTTACTTGTTTAATGTATAATCATTGTGTCTAAAGAAAAACCACCTAAATGTGTTTTCAATGTCTACTGTTAGAAATAACACTGATGAAGCAATTACATGGATTTTTATTTTAAAGACTCAGCATCCATCTGCATCCCAGTGAGTTCTCACATAGGGCACTGCAATGAAAAATTCTACAAAAAAATCTGCTTGAAGCTGCTGCTTTAAGTCAGGTGAAGACCCACTGTCACTCTCATTCACAACCAGTAAACACAGAGAAAGAAGATAGACTTAAATAAAAATAAAGTTTTCAAAATTAGCTAAGTGGATCCATGCTTGACTGGCATTAAGAGACACAAATTAAATACTCTTAGCTGTTCTTCAAGATTTGTAAATGAGCATGGGACTACTCTCCAGAGCACTGGATTCAAAATGGTGCTGGAATTTTGCATCCCTAGTCTGCCCTGCACAAAAGCAAAACTTTAGAGTGAATAAAGCTTTATACCTTGTATTGATTCCTTCAGCCAAAGAGCAGTCAAATCGCTTAGAGACTGCAGACGGAAGAAGTTTGCCGCTTCTGTAGGAAAACTAGAGTACATCATGCTTCTCCATATTTCACCACACTGCAGTGCCAAAGGGCAGAAAAGGCCGGCTACCCATCACTGAAAACACCAGATCACTTTTCTTCTCCACTCTATCCCCAAACCCCCTCATGACTAGATCAAATATTATATTGTTTTGCAAGCTGCATTACCTTGTGTTTACTAATGAAATGAATTTAAATGCTATGTAGGGCTTTATGTTGCCTATCAGAGTGCTCAGTATCTTAGTGTGATGTGTACACCCCACAATTTGGAGCACTGGAACAGCTGCCTCTGCATGAATCAGATAATTTTGTTAGTTGTAAACAGTGTAACCAAGGTAAACAAATCTGTCTGATCTCATCTTAGCTTCTGTCTTTTCCTGAACTGCCTGAATGGGACAAAACAACTACACAGAAGTGCCTTTGCACTTTCCTTACATTCTTCTTGCATGCTTCACATGTAGAATTTGAGATGTCCTTACCTCCAGAGTTATAAGAACTATGGAAGAAGACACAGAAAATCTAATGACACTTTACTTTGCTGACTGCACAAGAAATAGATTTTGCTTACAGCTCTTCAGGTTATATACTTCCTTACTGCAAAAGTACTCGTTTATCAGTATCATATATACACTATGATTTGAAATAAAGCATTTATAACATACAAGTACACAAAATCTTGTTGATACAATTTATTATAGAATTGATGGCTCCCATTTATGCAGAGTGGGAATTAACATATTTATATGTTATTTAAAACATTTTTTTAAATAAAAATTTTAAAAAGTTAAAACATAATTTCTGATTACTATTATGTCCCATCCACTCTGAAAAGCAATTCTTGAAGACAGACTTTGTCACAAACTAGTCTGTAAAATCACCCAGAGGAATGTGTGCTGAGCTGAACCAAGATCTTTGCTGTTTCAAAAAACAATTCCACTAGCCACCATTACATACAAACATCAGTGTAACCCTTTTTTCTAATCTACTACCAGAGATGCATTCTGTATAGTCTATCAGTACATGAATCCTGAGGACAACATTGTCTTTTAAGGTAAGCAGTGGTAAAAACTGTTGTACTTATAACAACTATGTATATCAGCAACATTAAGCACTAATAAAAAAATCTAATTCGAACTGTCTTCCCCTATTTCAGCTGCTATACTTTTGTAACACTTCTCCTATTCTGCTCTGACTTTCAAATGTAGTTCTAAGTATCTGCTCTAATCCAATAGGATTCATTCCTCAGTATGCTTCCACCTCCAAATGAAGTACAAGTAACAAAATAGCAAGTAGTGAAGACCAGTATCAAAGCCTTTGACTATCAGAATGAATAGCTACTTCAAAAGGGAAGTTCAGGTCATTATGTTAACATGAACTAATTAAACTGCAAGACAATATGTGAGGAGTATGCTAAAGTAGCAACAGAATCTGCTTTTAAACATTCTCAGAAATCTTTTCTTCAATACGTACTATTGATCTCTTCTCTAGTATCGTAATGACTTCATACTTTTATCTGACCTACTATCAATTATAAGACCACATAAAAGTAGATATGCAGTAGTACTGACTTCTGATTTCTTTCACCACATCACATTATGTGTGTGGTGAAAGAAAGAAGCTGAACAGTCATTGCTACCTTCCTATCCAGCAAGAGAGTAAGTAATGTAAGCATGTATATCTACTTCATTAACAATCAAGGATATAACAATATTCAATGCTCACACTGGTGGTCATGGTATTTTATAGCCTTCCTTGCTGTACTATCTACATGAAGGAGACAACTACATCCTTTCACTAAAACAAAGGCACCGCAGAAACTGTGGCTGTGTAAGGTGCTGTTCTGTGCTCTTCTTACAGAATTTATTATGCTAGCATTGGGCATATTGCCCTCTCTGTCCATAAGCTCCTCTGTCCCACAGCCGTGATCATTCACCCTCATGCAAGAGTAAAGCAACACCATGTGTTTGTGGCAGGAAGACAAGTGAGTTTGAGGTAAGAGAATAACTTTACAACAGTCTGATAAAACATAATTAACACAGAAGATGATGTTGTACTTTAAGAAGTAGTACATCATATCTATATGGAAATAAATCAAATTCTCTTTTAAGAACAGAAGCGGGTTTTTTCACTGATACATAAAAATGCCCCAGCCATTCTGGTTAAAGACTATAAATGGCAGATATAATAAGAAAGTAGGAAGCATCCTATGTAATGCATTCCCTAACTAAAATACTAGCAATATTTCAACTCACACTATGCAACTAAACTATATTTTAATAATCTCAGTTTAAAAGTATTTTGACAAAGAGCCTTGGTCAAATAAACTCCACTAATGTTATACATGGTTGTCAAGTCAACTGAAAAAATATTTTTATCTAATAAAACCTCTAAAACTTGTTTAAAAAACACAGCCAGATTTTTTTTGTGATATCATGCAGAAAGTTGGAACAATCTCTGCTAAATGTTGAAGACGACCCCTGTTGATATTTAATGTGCAGCAGGAATAGTACAAAGAAAAATCCCTAATTTCTTTGTGCTTAGAAGTCAGAATTAACAACTCAGGCCACCGAAAGCAGGAGACAAATATTAGTTCCATTTTTCAGTTAAAAAGTAATACTTTTACGATTCACTACTGCTGCAATTATATGCATACAGCTGGATTCAAGATAGATGAAAGCATCTCTTCTGCCACCAAGGGAGTAAGTTATATTCTTGCAGGCACATAATGCATGCCAGTGTCAACCCACATACTGAAAAAGTATCAAACACCACATTTTTATTTGATTTGATTTGATTTGATTGTAGCTAACTATTAAGAAATAAAAGCTCTTCTAAGCCTCAACTCTTACAGTCATTATGCTCTACTAAATAAGTTAAATAAGGCTATGCACACACCTTCTGGAAAGCATTAGGTCTGCATTGTAAATTGTTATTTTATATTTCTTCACACTATAGGACTCCAACATTCTCCTACATGTGCTACATTCATGGCATCATGAATTTGCTCAGTGACCCTACACTCTTCCAGGTGGAAAGCTTTTTATTATTTATTCATTATTTTCATTGTGCTTTGCAAAAGGCAGATGATGACCTGGTTATCACCATCCCATTCCACTTAAATGCATGGTAGTGCAGCTGAACAATAATGATGCTATTAAACTAGAAACAGGCAATGCAGGCACAAAGACTGAGTAGTATCAAAAACTTAGTATAGGATCAATTAATTGGGTGAGTTCAGATAGATGTGGAGAATTACTTCAGGTCTATCTGTAAATAAAAAAAAAAAGCTAGAATTAAAAAGATTAAAGAGAACTACTACTGTTCAGAGTTTTACAGTCCCTAACAGTGAGACAGGTTAGGAAATAGAAGATGGATTACGAAAACCACAAAAGCAAGTACCCAAGGAACCAGGGGCAGGTTGTTGAATATTCAGTATAATAAATAGAATCCCAAAGCATAAAGGTTAACAGTTCAGCCAAAGAGATACAAGCAGCAGAGGAATGATGAGTGTAAACTGCACATCCAGGATAATAGTACTAGTTTAAGATCATGACAGAATGAAAATTACTGGAAAAACTTCCACTTTGTGAAGGAGATAGTAAATATCTAAATGCTCCTGCGAGTTTATACCTTTGATGTGTGATGGGATCAGGGTGCCATCTGACTTCTTTCAAAATTCATATTTTTATAAATCACTACACAGCATTTGTAAATTTACTTCAATTGTTATCCTATAGATTTTTTTCCACTCTAGCAAATAAATCACAAACATATAATGGTTTGTATTACTTTAAAAAATAAAAATAAGAATTCATTAAAAATAATTATTAATTACAAAGTGTTATTCTCCCTATTATTTCCGTTGTTTTCTTTTTTGTCATCACTACATGCAATACTATGTTAGAATGATCAAAGCTTTTTCAACTATGGACTTGGAAATGACAAGGTTTAAAAGCTTATATGGCATTTAATAGTACAATGATTGTCCCAACAATTTGTCTAATCTGAAATTTTGCATATCACAGTATCACAAAGATGTATTTGATAAGTGAAAATAACATTACTCATTTGACTACCACAGACAGGGAGATGGAAGGTGCACTACTTTGTTAGTACTTGTATTGCACTTATTCAACAAAATATGTTTTATCACACTATCTTTATAGAGAAAATTATATAAACAAACAGACTAGTAGCAGGTTTCTATAAGCTGGTTTATAGAATTAATGCAAAAACCCTGCATTACTACATGTTGTTTGGGTTTTTTTTTTAAATCCGTTAGTGAAATAATAAGTCTTGTACGATTTTTTTATGTGTTTTAAAACATGAGATCTTCACAGATCATTGCATAAATGGGATAAGACACATGGTTCTACTTGTAAATGAATTATTTAGCCTAAAGTGAATTGAAAGGCAAGTAACCCAGCTACAGAAAAACTATGATGGTAAAAGGCAGAAGATGATTTCTTTTGGAAAAACTTTGTCTTCAAAGGAAAAATCCACTGGACAAGGAAACCTCAATCTTCCTGTTAATAATTCAATGATAAAAAAGAAAAAATCAAAAGGAATATGTTTACACAATGAATAGTTGTCTTTTGTGAATCATTGCTTGTTCTCTAGGATGTTGGCAACTCAGAATACATTTTCAATCTTAAAACAGTTGGATAAAAAATACAACATATATATTAATTTACAGACATGAACATACACTGCATGCTACTGTCCAGCTGAGTTTGTAACTTCTGCTAAACAGCTGCTTTCTTCTCTACCACTCCAACACTTCTACCACCATGCTTCAAGAAGCTGGATCTAGACATAGCACCATGTCATGGTCCTTTGACTTAAGTACATAAATAATTTAAAGCTTTGATGTGACACATGTATTTAGCATCACAATATGAAGATACATATCACCTCTTGCTGAAATTTTTTACAGAATGTATATAATACAGGAAAAGTATTCACTTCTGGCAAATATGATACCCATGCCACATCCTGTAAAGTGCTGTATTTCAAGATAAACAATTATGTCTATGGTTTATGACTTTAATCTTATGCCAAGGAAAAACATTGATGTATAACATTTCTTCAAATTGAAGAAAATATGTAATCAGGAAAAAGACTTTGAGCTATCATCTATTCACTGAATAGACAAAAAAAAAAGTTTCCTTATTAACAATAACCATTGACACTATTATGATCTTTTGCCAAATTTTCACAGCTATTTTAAATGTACCAGACTATCAATTAAGCCTAGGCATCCTGTAGGCTGTTGTTCAGTTACTAACTGTTCAGTTTACAAATGCTACTCTAAGAAAAATTAACTATAAAAGCACCCTGGAACATTATAGTCTGGCAGAAATGGAAGCCTTGATACCTTGCTAGAGGAAGAGTTGACTAATCTTCTAAATTTCAAGTACAAAATTACGGTATCGTTTTAACTTACTAAAAATGCTGATGCAGTACTACTTCACTGTCTCAGTGCTTCATTCCTTCCTGAGCTGTTTCTTTCTTCAGCTATCTAGCTACCAGCAAAAGACTAGTGAGGCTTGATTTCTGCTAGGCATTGTTGCAATGTGTTTGCATAAAATAAGATCTTTCTGGGGCCTCGGTCTGTTCTTAGAATTGGACTAAGCAAAACTATTTTTTTTTCTGGTTTTAAATCGCCATATAAATTTTGATAGTAAGAGTAAACGGAAATGCAAAGTACATAATAAACTGCATCTTCTTCTGTCATCTCTAATTGCAAGTGTATTTTGTTGGACAATTTCCAGACCACTAGGAAGTTTGGTATGATGCACCCATCTGCCCAGTAAGATCCGAGGCTGATTTAAATCAGCGTAATTTCATGACTGTGGAACACAGATGCCTACTTTGATATGCATGCAGGAAAACCAGAGACGACTTTTAAAGAACTTACCTACTAAAGCATGAAAACTGAATGACAGAACCTAAGGTGATCTCAAGGACCTTGTGACTGCTTTTTTGGGACAACGCTATTTTTTGCCATTAATTTCTATTTACTATCATTGGTGGGGTATTAAATGTCCTGCTTGTATGGTTGAACATCTAATAGATACTTTGAACTTCATTAAAATAAGTTTAAAAAAAAAGAAGAGAGAAAGAGGTTTAAAAAAAAGGCTTTAAAAATCAGTCAGTGCACTGTGGGGTTTTTGTTGCAATAGTTTTGAACAGTTACCTCATGGATTCTTCTCCTAATCTAACAGACAAAAAAGGCAGCATTTGCAATGAAACTACTGAGGTGATTCTTGCATAAATCATGTTTGAAATAAAGAATATGTAATGCTGAAATGCAATACAAAGTGAAAACCCCCTATTACCTTTTATCAAAACAATAAGTAACAAAGAAAAGGGAAAGCATTGTATCTTTCTTGTTAAGAGTAAATTTAATAAAAGTAGTTTCTTATTAAACAAGTATTATGCTTTTTAGATAAAATTTCCTGTAAAGTGAACAATTTTGAACAAACAGGACAGCAAATGTTACCACAGATAGTAAAACAATACCAAAAATAATATAAAAATATGTCCACATTTTATGCAGCTATCCACAAACTGCAGACAAGTATAGCTATTTTTCAGTAAATGTGTCAATGATACAAATACATATATGGGAAAGATAATTTCTTACAGTCTGTTGTGCATGTATTTTTAAAAGCATAACAAAGCTCAATTTTGCAAATTGCAGCTATGCTTTTCAAATTGTATTGCTCAAAGTTAGGTTCCTATGTCTACACTTGAGTTGACAGTCAACAATAACTTTATTTTGAACAAAAAACTCAGTAATGGTGAAAATCAGTCAAAACAGTTAAAACTCAACATCTCTGACAGTCAGGCTGCTTCTGTATCCAACTACCTGAATCTATGGATATTTCTATATCTACAGACAGATTAATATCTGTATCTATGTATCAAAACTTGGACTGAGAAACCCAGCTTTGGACCTTTGGCCAAAAGGACAGAAAAATTAAGGAAAGAAGCACTGGGGGGAAATGACAGAGTCTGCGTAGCTGGGAGGACAAAACGACAGGCACTTCCCCTGCACCTTCTATCCACTGCCCCTGTAGCCCATGGGATCAGGGATTTATGGGAGAGAGAAGGAATCAAGTAGAATATTTGGGGACAGGCTACCAGCACGGACCCTAGAGACACAACAGTTCTGCAGCAGCTTCTTTCTTACTCAGCAGTCACTGCCATGGGGACACCCGACATCGTAAGACCCCAAGATAACCTGAACCAGGATGCTGGGAAGCAAGAGCTCTGAGAGAAAGGGACCCCAGAGTGATATTATGGCCATTACTGAATAAAGGCTTAGCTTAATTATCAGTAAAAGGAGTAACTATCCAAACATGTCAGCTAAATATACACCTGGTTAAATAACCTACAGTTCTCAAACATCTTTTAAGTCAGTAATTTATCAGCAAATCAGGAGTTGGCTAAATATATGACATCATGGTATCTCTCTTATGCACATCTAGTTTAAGAGAAATGCTATGCACAGCATATAAAAGACAGGTATATTTTGAGATTCGTCTATACTTCCTAGAAATTCATTCACTTACTGTTTATGCTTACAGCTATGAAGGGATTTTCCCACATTTGAATATTGCAGTGCTTGGAATGACAGGGCTCCAAAATTTTGCTGGCCTGTCTCCTTCATGCTAGTACACAAATTATACAAACAATGACAAAAAACATCCCAAATTTTAAGAGGATGTATTTGAATTAGAAGGCATATGTCTTTCTGTATAGGAATTATAGACAGAAACAGAGGAACAGTTTCAGGTAATTCAGGTAGTTTCAGCAGTGTGATTCAAATCATGGATTGTTCATCTAAATTCTGTTTTCAGGAATGAAGTGTATTCTGTTATTAGAGATACTGACATTGACAGTCCTAATATAGATACGTTTCCTTGTTTGGAGAAACAAAAGAAAGCTATGCTTATCATGAGTTAGTAGGAATTACAAACTCTGCCTTTGTAGTCTGTCCCAGAAAAGGGGAAGGCACATGGAAGGGGAGGGACTCTTTCATCATTCATAAGAAATGTTGCTGTCACTGACTAAGTAGACAGAGAGTTTTCTTCTATTTTTTTCCAAATGAATCCCCACAACCCTCTCATGGTGAAGCTAAACTTTGAGGAAGTTGCTGGACTAACAGGTAGGAGAATCAAAATTCTTGATATACCCCACAGATAGGTATTTTGGAAAGACAAAAACAGTACTACTACCCTGTAAAACCTCTCTACTCTTCCTTCTCAAGATAGAAAAGTCATTAAAATGTAAACAGTGGGTGGTCTGTATGCATATCCACCCAGGTATCAAGTAAGGCTCCATTCTTTCTCTCACAGCTGAATGATAAGGGATCAAAATAAATGTTAAAATGAATACTTTGATTTAGCATCTGAGTCAAAAGGCCACGTGTCAAATGCCTTAATTTAGTAATCCTTACTAATATGAATCCTACTGTGCACAGTTTCATCAGTGGAAGTCACCGCTACTGCTCCTGAAGTTTCTCATTATACTTGTGATTAGATGATATTTGAGATGTAAGGAGGTCTTCCGTCAAACCTAATTAATACCTTTGCTTCCCATGTGCTAATCTTGTTCCTTGTTAAACACAAATTAAATTGTGAAATTCTACTTAAACCTTATAAATACCAAGACAGGTCTTTTTTTCAGTTACTTTAATGAGATTCCCCATTCCACATTAGTAACTCATTCACAAAGATTGGTTGACAGTTGCTTTTATTAATCCTGTTGATTTTATTGTGTTCTGTTAATCATATTTTGGACTGTGGTAAAAAAATGCATGGAATAACTCATGCTCCATTAGCATTTCCTACTCTCCCATTTAAAACTCTCTTCAAGTTCCACCGGATTTCATACAATTGTTTAATATTGTCACAAAAAAATATATGTTGTTTGCTTTTGAGTCATTAAGTAGGTGCTTGAAAAATTCCACAGACTTCCTGTTTGGAACTACAAAATACTGGGTAGAATACCCTGAATTTTAAAAATAGGTACATTTCATATTTCACAAAATGCTTACCAGAAGAAGAATGTGGATGTGTATAAAATTGATTCTGAGAAATTCCACCAGTATCTCTTTCAACTATTTAAAACAACTTTTAAATTACACTTAGAGCACACAGTAATTGTTAATTTTGAAATACTGCAGTTTACATCTATCCTTTATTTCTGCATACTTAAGGAGTCCTATCCCACAGACAGCAATCATTTAAGTAAAACGATGATATAAGTGTTACTTGATAAGCAAAACAATGGCATTCTTTCTCTTCTTCCCTCTGCTCTCCACATGGAGACAATGTCTTTTAATTCATTGTTGTTAGCTTTTATTCTGTAATATGACTTCATTACATAATTACCTAATTGCTCATTAAATTTACTTTAATAAATAAGATTTGATTATTAGAACCAAATCCATTAATGTGTTGCAGTTTTTAATCTCTGATTACACAGACTGGCTGCTAATATTTCAAGATGGAGCTCAAAAATCAGTTGTTGACTTACAACATTAATTCTCAATGTCATTAAAAGATCATTTGCTTTCAGATATACATGGCTAGAACAAAGACACTTCATATTGCAAAGTAAGGTTTAGTTTCCCATTGTATTTCATTAAGAATATTTCTGTTTTAATTGGAAAAACTAATAGAATGACAACACAACACTTAATAAACATCCATGTTATTAGAAGTATTCAGTACAATTGACTGTAATTCTTCAGCTGTGTTCCTGTGCAAGCAAACACAGATTTCAGTGCAGAGGGTATACCCCATCCCCTCCAAAGTCCCCTAAACCTGTAATTATGCAAATTATGTCAGTGACATTAGAGGTCTGCAAAATTGTTCTGAGTTTGCAAATGATCATGATTTTACCACAGACAAATGAATTTCAAATATATAGATAACAGCATGGAGTTTGGTGTACAAAAACAAGCCCTCCAAAAGCAAACGGTTATCTTTTTCAAAGGTACTTTTACACTCATCAAAACAACAGCAATTGTGAATGTATTTGTTTATGTTCTCAGGTCGATCAACAAAAATCAACAGAGTCTATACTGCATACATTTGGAGTCTATTTGAATGATAATTTTTGGACAAGTATATTATTTGTTGTACAGAAGACAAAAAAGTAAGGGTTTTCTCTTTGTACTTTGAGAGGTGAAGTCTTTGAGAAAGTTTTTGTTTCTCCTATGCTGTTGAATAGGACAACAACAACAAGCACAACTAGAATGGTTAAAGATATTACAGAAAAAAGGAACATAATAGTTAAGTGACTTCAAGATTCAGAAAGTTAGTGAAAATTTTCTAGAATACATGATGTATAGAAAGAGGAAAAGATTTATGACTGGTCTAGATGCTGATCATTTAATCTCCATTTCTGAGACAGTTAAGAATGAGCAAGACAAATCTCTGTGATAGATACTCTAGTTACATTTGAATGTCTTGAGGTCTTTTTCAATAGGACCTTCATTCAAATGTTTGTCTTCAAATATTTTTATATTGTCTCTCCGCAAAGGGTCAACTACTTCTAGTGTGCTTCTTTGCAATTGCCAGGGCTAGGCTGGCAGACAAAGACAGTCATGCAGAGAAAACAAACGTCTCTGAAATATCACCTTACTTGCTTCCGTGCAAGACCACTCTATTTCAGATTGCAACTGTTAAGGACTTTCGTTCCATAATGAAGCAGGCATCAAGCTGAATGCCTCTGCATGTTTTGCAGTGGAGGCTGCCCCTTTTTTTTTATTTTTGGCGGCAGCTATGCATATATCCTTGGCTACCTATTCTTTCACTTTTGTGGTAGTCTTCCTGATTTCTGTGCGGCTTGTTACTAGCCTTCATGAGGTTGAATTTCTTGAAGAAATGTGTCGTTCAAACAACATCCCATCCTTTACTATGAAACCAGATTTGGTTTATTCTTTATTTTGATTGTTTTTAAATGTCTATTACAGTACCTGCAGAGGTACTGTCTCTAAGGACACCCAAATGCCATTATTCCTGTGAGAATATGATGGCTGGGATATCATTGTGATTTGTTTTTCCAAATTTATTTGAATTAATATGGAGGGATTTGAAAGTTCTGAAATTTCATAGTGTACCCTTTAACATTTTTTCCCAGGATTCATGTATCAGCAATTTAGGTTTTATGTCCCTGTAGGAAGATCATGCTAAATCCTTTCTCTTCCTCAGCCCCACAGCAATGCAAACCGATGAAAATATTTCAGGTTGACCACCAAATGCAACAAGGGTTATAGAGCCTGGCCTGTGCAGCAGTCTTGGATGAACTGCTAAGCAGCAACAGTGAGCTTCCCTGTGTAACTTGTTCTGGATACTGTTTGGCATCCAGCACCCCTTAGAATGTCAAAGATAGGTCTGCCTTGGCTGCTGCAAGACAAAAACGTCTTTGTAAGATCAGTATCCCATATTCTCAAATTTGCTAGCGCAGAAACAACACATCAACCATACCTTTGCAAGAATTTTATACCCGTTTCATGTTTTCTGCATTTAGGAGTTTGTATATCAACATTTCTCAAGAAGCATAAGGTGTTACATTTCTTTTTGATCACGATGCCTCTTTTTTCAAATCCAGTAATTCCGCTGCCAAGCTTTTTATTCCCTAAACATATTTTTATTGTGCAGGGCATAAAGCAGTACTTATATTTCTCTGAATTATCTGGTATTATCATACCTGCCTCAAACAATTTTCTAATTTACTCCATCAGTGCATTTATCAGCAGATCATACTCAGTTATTGTTTCTTTCCCCTTACCTTGGTTTACTGTCATAAGAACAGGCGTACAGAAAATAAGTTTTCCTCTACCCATCCCCCCTTCCAATATTAGCAAACACTACAGTGAAAAAAAGAAAAAGGACAGTATGTGGCTACAAAACACAAACAAATTTTTCTTTTGAAGTCTTTCCTTTATCATAACTCACTCAAACAGTCTGGCTTATATTAACCTGGAGTTGCTTTCTGCAGTTATGAAAACTCAAAGAAATAAAAAACAGAAAAGATCAATTTCATGCAGCATCTAATACTTATGTCACCCTTTTCCTCCAAGTTATATAATTGCTCTGAATTTGTTTATTTTGCATCCAGGACAAATTTTAAATAGAAATATTTTAAGTTCCAATCCCTTCTTGTAATCAACTGCATGTTTCAACATCAGATGCTATGACCTCCATTCTCAGACAGTTTTCACCAAATTCAAACCAAATCACTTTTAATGCAAAGTGTTTGTCCTAAGACACCTAACTCAATGTTCAGAGATCCAAAGGATTTAACAAAATATCCCTCTCTGTCGTCACTCTGAAGCTACTTTTCTAAAAATGTATCCACAGATAGCTGGAGAAGACACTGCAGGTAAAAATGACAGATTAATACACACCTCCCTTTTATTTTATTTTATTTAAAAATAAGAGCTCTCCTATTTCTTTTTCTTTAACAAGCACTGAAGCCAAGAATCAAATACAATTTCCACTAACAAATTTGATTATTGCAACATAAGAATTTTTCACTTTTGCTTCTAAGTATTGCTCATGGAATGAGTAAAAACATCCAATCCAATTGTGAAGGATAGTTACCTTCACCTTCACTTTGTCATCCTCTTCTGTTAAGGGGAGGAAAAAACAGTATTAATGTTGCGATGACCGATGACCATTATACAGTTTAATGGGATCTAACCTGAGAAAGCCAAATTAAATAAGGGCTTTTCCAACTCATGATCTCATTAAAATGCTTGTTGGCAAAAATAGTCAGAGCTGGATCTGATACACAATATCACAGTCCCGAAATAAAAAGACATCTTGGGGCATCTGCTTTTCCTCTAGACAATGTCAGTCCTTCCAGCTAACATAGTTATCGTGTAGCTATAAAGACTTCTGTATTATTCCAAGTTGTAAACATTTTCTTAATTTACATACTATCAATACATGTCACTACTATTATTAATAACAAAAACATTGTTTTCCAAATTTTTCATCAAATTTAAAAGCCTTCCTAAAATGAAAGAGGAAAAACTGAAGTACACAATCAAATTAATCAAATCATAGTAATATTAGATGCAAACAAATACTAGGGTTTGTTATCCACATACTTACTTGTGACCCATTTCATGGGCAATGGTAAAAGCGAGATTCAGACCATTGTCCTCTGCAATGATACATTTTCGTTTTTCACTGCACATTCCACTTAGATATGCTATACCTAGGAAACACAAGCACATTCTATTATTTTTTGTTATTACTAACTGTACGTACTATGGCACTATTGACACCAAACAGATTTGAAACCTTATTGTGGCCAGAGCCATCCAAATATATAAATGGATAGCTGACAAAGGTTTATTTACTCATAAGCCAGAAAGACTGGTTTTAGCACAAAATTGGATAAAAGGTAGCAAAGATATGGCAACCAGTGGTAGTAGGACCTCATAGTAATATTACCTGATTACATAGACTGGAATGTGCAGAAAATGTATTCTTTAAAAGCGTTGCTAGGTACCTTAATGAGATGTGATAGAACACATATGAATATCAATACTACTGTAAATGAAAATAGATGTCTACAACAATAGGGCACAAATCCGAACAGGTATTTCCTCTGACAGACTCAGAAGAACAGAATGCAAAGCACAGAGCCATGCCCCTACATTATCACTGTTAAGTACTGATACAGAGTTCAGCATGTTAATGATTTTAAAAATGTGTAAAAGAGTCAGGTGTCACAGAACTAGAAGAATTCGTAGGAGACTGCAGCCTTACAAACACATTCATTGTAGAGGCTATGATGCCTCTACTACACAATACCTAAGTTTTCAAAAAATAGAAGCCTGAATGGTAGGCTTTTGAGTTCAAATTCAGCTTCTAAAAAGTAGAATGTCTGTAATTGTAAAAGCTTGAGGAACATACAGCTTAATTTGGGTAACGGCAATTTTTTTCAGACCACAAATACATTTAGTGGGAACCTATTGTCGTCACTCGTTTGAAATTTCAGAGTAAGCAATCTAAGCACTGTTTCAAGTGTTTGGCATTCTTCCCAGGAACATCCTTTCAATGGAATGGTGCCCTCTGGATCAACATGTTTGCTGGATGTTTGCATCTAAAGGTCAAGTTTGAAATGTTTGACAGTGTTTGAAATTTAGTCATAATTATCATTCTAAGTTAACAAGATAAAAGTCATTCTTCTTACAATCCAAGTATTTGTCAGTCTGTGAGCACAATGCCTCATCCAAAACACGAAATTCAAGTAGTAACCCCATCACTAGGCTGGCTGTGTTGCTCTCAACAGAGCTGGCTGAAAGTTTTTGGACACAGAACTCATGACAAAAAATATTGTTCAGGACTGAACAAAAAAATCACAAATTAGATTTGAATAACACAGAGTATTTCAACTTTTACTATTTCTTTCCAAAGAAGGGAGAAAAAATGGAGCAGGGGTGAAAGTATTTGGGATACAAAAAAGGCCATACATGTTCAAAGCAAAAAACCTGAAGTCCTTCAAATGACACCTCAGGCTAAATGTAGGTATCATTTTATATTAACTCTATTGGAAATAAAAGAAGTAAGAAACACTCTGAAATGTAATGTTTTATTTTGAATGTTATGCTCCAGTGGCTGAAATAAAAAGAAAAATATTTCTAAAACCATTTTGTGCCTTGTAGTTCCACAATTAAATGCACTTTCAAGTTTTGATGACCGAACTGAAAAAGACAGAGCTGCTTTTAATACTGTAGGCACTAAGTTGTAGAGCTAGTAACAGTACCAGAAGAAGCAGACATCAGGGCCCTGACTTCAGCCAACACCAATGAATTTACATACAAAGTGCTAAAACAAAACAGAAAAATTACTTTTGCCATAGACAAAATCCAGTACTGCATTTTAAAGTGTTGTGGGCATTCCTATTACTAAAATGCAAAATGTTCAGAAATACCTTCCTTATTCTTCTGGTTTTGGCTGGGATAAGTTGATTTTCTTCAGAGCAGCTAGTATCGGGCTATGCTTTGGGTTTGTGCTGAAAACAGTGTTGATAACACAGGGATGTTTCAGTTATTGCTGAGCAGTGCTTACACACAGTCAAGGACTGTTCTGCCTCTCACACCACCCCACCAGCGAGTGGGCTGGGGGTGCACAAGAAGTTGGGAGGGGACACAGCTGGGACAGCTGATCCCAACTGACCACAGGGATAGTCCAGACCATGTGATATCTTGCTCAGCAATAAAACTAGGGGGGGAGGTTGGCAGGGAGGCCACTGCTTGGGGACTGGCTGGGCATCAGTCAGTTGGTGGTGAGCAATTGTTGTCATTTGCATCACTTGTCTTTCTTGGGGTTTAATTCTCTCTCATTGTTATTTGCTGTTTCATTACTACTACTACACCTACTACTACTACTACACCTACTACTACTACTACTATTATTAATCATCAATTAGTAAACTGTTTTTATCTCAGCCCACGAGTTTTCTCACTTTTACCCTCCTGATTCTTTCCCCCCATTCCACTGGGAGGGGAGGGAATGAGCGGCTGTGTGCTGCTTAGTTACTGGCTGGGGTTAAACCACGACACTTACTGATGAGGGCTATCTTCAGTTAGATAAAACTTACTTGCTGGGATCTACAGAAAGAGAATTCCCAAACCTCCCTCTGCCTGTTGATGTTGAGTACTAAACTGAAAACTGTCTGATGCTCTCTAGTTTTCTGCAGGGAAAAGAAGCCCCCTAATGTTCTTTTGGCCTCTAAAATGGCAGGTTCAGGTAAATTAGCAGTATCTTTCCATACAACAACATGAGTACTATCAGCTGCTGTCTACTATCCTTCTTGCCCCCCCGTTTATTCCCAAAGAACTATGCACATTGCAAGTTTCATACCTATTCTGCAGAAGAAGCAGTCAGCAATAGTAGGCATTTTCAATGATACTCAGTATATATATATATATCACCAATAATGTTTTTATACTTGGCATTCCTTGAAGGGAATTGATTATGTTTGACCTTTTTAAGTGTAACATACAAAACATAATACCTGCATTTCATTTAGATTAAAATAGATTTATGATTCTAGAAATGTCCAAAAGCATCAAATGCAATTAATGCTTTACGGCTTTTCCCCTATTAAACAAAGTCAACCTCGTATGTGAAAGCCACATCCAAGAGCAGCTAGTGGATGTAAATCAGCCAACTACTAGCCGTGAACTAGTTTCATGTCTTGTCCTTGGTTATTAATTTCACATGTAGAGAAAAAGAAACTGACTTCAGTAAGCAGCTGCTCTTGCTTAGTTGTCTCTGCATTAGGTAAGAGAAGGAAAAGGAATTTCTTCTTTAAATACATGTATGTTCACCGCAGCTTCCTGTGGCTTATTAACACAGCTGGAACTGTTCCAAGGTTAAATCCACAAGGAAAAAAAAACAACGAACAATTGCTCCCTTGTTATGATTAAGGTATTCCTAGTGAACTCCACGGTCTCAACACACAGCTTCAAATTAAAACACTTAGTATCTGAAAAGTGTTGGCTAGAAAGGAGTAACATTCTCTTACTGACAATTTAAGATCCTGTTATTCATCTATAAAGAAAGCTGTGTTTTGAAACAAAAAACCACTGAATGAATACATGCCAAATGTAAATTATTCAAATTACTTCACTGTGTAGATAAGTATTTCTTAAGTTAATTCAGAAGAAAATACACGCGATATCAATTAGGAAAGTAAAGCTTTACCGTTGTGCCCTACAAGAAGCACATAAGGGACTACATTTTCTTATCAAACAGGTAAATACCCAAATGAAATACATGCTGCTTCAGAAAAGTAGAACTTTTGCCAAAGTCATAGCAGTGGTTTATTACTACTACCATTACTGCTACCTATAGAGATGGGTATTTCATTTTACACAATATGATAAATTTTCTTTAAAATTTTCTGGTTTCTTAATGAACATCCTCATCAAATCATCAAACTATTTATTCTTTCAAAGTAGGCACACATTTACAACTTCTCTGTTGAAAAGTCATGGTTCAGCTCACAAGGATGTTACACAAAACACATTACCAACTTGTCCTGGTTTCGGCTGGGACACAGTTCTTCTTAATAGCTGGTACAGTGTTTTGGATTTAGTGTGAGAATGTTGATAACACACTCCTATTCTAGTTGCTGCTAAGTGGCACTTACCCTAAGTTAAGGATTTTTCAGTGTGCCATGCTCTGCCAGCAAGCAGGTGCACAAGAAGCTGGGAGGGAGCACAGCCAGGACAGCTGACCCGAACTAGCCAAAGGGATATTCCATACCATTGGGCATCATGCTCAGTATGTAAACTGGGGGAGTTGGCCAGAAGGGTGGGATTGCTGCTCAGGCATCGGTCAGCGGGTGGTGAGCAACTGCATTGTGCATCACTTGTCTTTTTTTGGGTCTAATTCCTCTGGTTTTGTTATATTAATTTTCATTACAATTGTTACTACTGTTGCTATATTTAAATTATTATTATTGTTATTATTATTATATTATATTTGATTTTAGTTATTAAACTGTTCTTATCTCAACCCACGAGTTTTACTTTTTTCCCAATTCTCCTCCCCATCCCACTGGGAGGGGGGAGGAGTGAGCAAGAGGCTGCATGGTGCTTAGTTGCTGGCTGGTGTTAAACCACAACACAACTGAAGTATCCAAATAAATTTGTCAGCTTTATCTACTTATTCATGGCTTGCTGCCCATAACATAAATCCACTATGTATATTAAAAGGCTACTGTCAGCATTGCCCGCAGGAACAAAAACTCCACGTAACAAAACCAAAATCAGATTAAGAAATATGCAGTCAAACATACAAACATTGCTCTTTCTTACAGTGACCATACACCATACAAGTATGGCTTGAATATGTCTGCATTTGTAATATTGCATTCTAAAAGGCTAGAGAATGGTTATTATTTTTTCCCTTTACAGTGATCCAATGAAATAGAGTTAATATTCTGAAAGTCTTAATCACACAGATTACTTACTTAGGACATCTGAATTTCTTTTCCTCTAAACTTCCTCAGTTTCACAACACATTCAAACTTAGTTTGTCAAGCCATTAGCTATGTGCTTATTCTGAATCCCTTCCCTCATATTTGCCCCAAAATCTACTTGCTAGTTTTTGATGCTGTTAAAAGAGAAAGAGACCCTTCCACATACCACCAGTTTAATACATTGATATCACCTGGATATCACCTCTACACATTCCTGAGCTATTTCACAGCTCCTCTGTTTTGGGAAGAGTAATGGTCTGCCCAACAGATTTTTCTTCCTAGATTATAAGGCAATAATGACCATCAAAAATACAGAAAAAAGTTCCCATAATGTATTCTTTAATGAAAAGGGATAGGACATCACCCAGATATTCTTTCTACTACTGATCAAGAGCAGAGTCTACCTGAATTTCCAGTCCATATGAAATCGAAGTTCCATAAAAACGAAATACATATGTTCCATTTCCAACACTTGAAAACACAAGCTGAAAGAACTGAAAAGAGCATATGTTTGTATAGCACAGTTCAAAAAAAAAAAGCATTTCCATTTTAAAGCATTTTTTAATGAGGGAGGATATTATATTCTCAGGAATCTAGGGATAGTATGCTACTTGTTGTACTATCTATCCATCAGTAAAAATTGCCAAATTTGACCATGATGAAAAACAGTAAAACAGAACACATTCACTGCGCCTACTGCATTCCCTGTCATATAGGTAAAATAATGAAGCACACTATTACTGTTGAATGCACATTAGATATAATTTCAAGAATATTGAAACTATTCATGAACTTAATGAATGATGGATCTATTTTTATTAAATTAGTATACATACAACTAAAGCATGTACTATGAATAAAACTAGTATTTATGATTGGAATTTTCTCCTAAAGTTTGTACACCAAGCTTCATAAACAATAATATAAAACACTGATGAAATACAGGTAAGCCTGAAATGGATAGAAAACATGCAGAAAAACTTATGACAATTTGAATCACGAACTTTCAAAAAAAAATCTTTAGCCTTCAGAAGGTGCCATGCAGTGATACACTCCTGAAAGCATGACCTTAGTTTGAATTATTGATGATGCACACACCTAGCAAGCCACTGCAATAGAAACATAACTTAATGCCCATGTACATCAGGCTTTTGATTCAAACATAAGTATTTTATATTTGAACCAGCAAATCAATGGGCCTGTGAGCATAAATTATAGTACTTAACTGGACTTGAATACTAATCTAAAAATTTATTTTACTTAGCAGCCCAGATGCTTTTCTTCATAAGCAGGAGAAAAAAGCTTTCTACAGAGCTGACACTTTAAAGTCTAATTAGTACAAGCTGCTCTGAATAGAGTCCCAGAGACTGACAATTTCCAGGAAAAAAAAGCCTTGTCAGTGAATCAGTAGCCCTTAAACAATCAAAACAACACAGTTAACAAACAGGAATCCTACATGCAAACAGAAAAGCCTAGAAATATTTTTTTTTTCTTTTTAAAGTGAGAGATATTGACAGTAATGATAACTATACCTATGCGTATGCATATATATACAAATGCACATACACACCGATGCAAGATGTTAGAAAAAATAATGGGATAAAGCTGTCAACTTCAGCTGCATTTTACGCAAACATAACTCAAATTTTATTCACCTGTTTTGCTAGTTTATGATTTATGTACATCTTAGAAAAACTAACGCTTCCAGAAAAAGAATTTATCAATAAGTATGCGATTTTATGTTTCAGAATAGACTATTAAGCTTACTTTTCTCCCTTTAAACAAACTGCTGCACTTCAATCCTTATAGTGGGGAAAAGGTCTAAAAACGGGGAGAGCATATAAATGTATGCCATACCCACATGAACAAATTCTGAATGTGTGATTGTACAGTTTTAGGCCCTTAGTTTTTGCATGTTATGAACAGTCCACAGATGTCTAATATGTTATTACAGGAATGGAATGGCATAACTGCTGGATGATACTAATTTTCTTCTAAAACACAGCCCACATGGAAAACACTTCTCTCAAGATGCATACACAGATGGGACAGTAAGTGAATTTTCCCCACTGTCCGCTCCTGGCCTTTGCTGACAAGTGGTGTAGGGATCCCCTGAGCTAAAGGCTACATCCATACTGCCATCTTTAACAGCCACCAAAGCATGTATTCTCTGAATTTGGGTATTCCTTCTTAACCTGCTTCAGAGTTTGGGTCCATAACATGTAATGGCAAATGGCTCCAGAGTGTAACTGGGTACAACAGTACTTTTTTCTCTTTTTATGAAGAGTGCATAGGGGGTATTCTAACTCAAATATAAATCTCTATTCATCCATTCAAAGCCATCTATGCCTTCCTAGATCTCTGTCAGCTATCTCAATGACAAACTGAGAAGCTCTAGCACTTTTAGGAACTCCTCGAGCAGAAGCCAACCACACCTTTTTGACATCTTATAGCCCTCTGCATCCCTTACCTTGTTCTACTACAAACTTCCTGACAAAAGTCATTATAGTCAAAAGGCCACGTGTACCATGGTTTAATAAAAGACCAGCATTATGATTTTTCTATGGTTCTCTATTCTTTCCTAGTCAGTCCTAACAGTCACTTTACTCAGCTGATCAGTGAGCTGGCATTTTCAGAGAACTGTCAACTACCATTCTCCAATCTCTTTCATGAGTGGTAGCAAAGCCCATGGTTTCACACATATAAGGTAAAGACTCTTTTTTTTTTTTTTCTTAATATGCATTACTTTATATTTGGAAATACTTAACTTCACCTGCTCTTTCACTGCCTTTTCAGTATCATGACGTTCATCTACAGTTCTTCTCGTCAGCTTTATACTGAATTATCCAGAATGCTTCAAACCATAAGAAAGCATACTCAGGCCACCACTATTCGAAATACTTTATGAAGCAAGGCAGCTCAAACTCAAGGACTCCTCCTTCTAATGTAAAAGCTGACAAATAATTCCCATGTCTTGTTTTTTAACTTTTAAGCAACATATGAAAAAAATTTCTTAAAAATTTAATGGAAAAAATTTAAAGCAACAATACACTGTAATATGGCCACTGAGTACAGCCAGTACACTTTTAAAACCTTTTCATTGCCCTTTTTTTTTTTTTGTAAAGGCAACATCACCAAGTGGAAAACCTGTCCATAAAAATATGCATGAACAGGAAAAGACAAAGATGCAAAAGAAAACTGCATGCTGGAAAATGAAAAGAAAAAAGCTATAAATTGAAAAAGGAGAGAGTCACAACTTCCTTTCCTCCACATTTGACTTTCTTTTGCACCTGTAATCTAGAAACAGAAAAAACTTTGTTAGATTGTGTATAATTGATGTTGAAGAGGGCCTAAGTCATTCTGTTCAGAAGAAAATTTGAAAAATCATAGCATATGGAGTAAGATGCAATAAAGATTTTCTTCCCTTCATATTTTCCATAATATTAATATGAAAGAAAAATAAAATGTTATCTTTCTAAGCAATAACTCAATCTTCTTCTAAGAAATTGAACTAGTTTGATCCATTACTCTAACTTCCTCATGGCATGATTTGCATAAACAATTCTTCCAGATGTTTGTTTTACATGGCATAGAAGAGTATTAATAAACTTGATCCACATTTATAAGTTTAACTTTTGGACAGAAGTAGAAAAGTCTATTTTTAGGACTTATACAATAAGGACTTTCAGTCCCTAAATTACATGGGTAACTTATAAGAGCGCCTTATGAAAGCTTCATGGAACTCTGCTGTATACAATCAAATAAGATGTGACTTTTAAAAGGAGACACCTCACTTCTTTGGCAACAAAACTGAATGGGGCTTTCCAAAGTAAAGTGGAAGCTTGTTACTTAAAAAGCCAGAAACAGGTTTCAAGCTGAGTGCCAGCCATTTCAGAACAGCTTTCACCAAATATGTGCATAAATAAATTAATCTTGAGGATGTGCTTTTCACTGATACAGTGGAGAGACATAACAGATACACAGGTTACTTCGAATGAGTAGCACATGCCTCAGATTAAGAGTTGGTGCCCATCTCCTACCACAACACTCTGTTTCTGTATGTTGACAAAACCCTTGTTACTCTACAGACAAGACGGGGAGATGATGACAGTGAACACTGCGGTACACCACAGGAAGTATTTTTAACAACTCAAACTTGCTTTCTGTGTTTTCCAACTTGTTCTACAATTACATTTGCTTTACAGGTGGGCAATGTGACAATGTTGTTTTGCAGCCTTTCAGGTTGTATTTGTCGCTTTCTCTACCAACCCCTTCTGGGGATCATATTTTTTGCTGGGGCAAAAATGAACAGGGAAAGCTGTGTGAACTAGCCATTTCCAGTCCTCATGATATCTAAGCACATGGCACTTCTGATCTTGGGATTAGCTGTAGTGAAACAGGAATGAGAATTTACTCTTTACAAAGAAAATTTTTTGTCATTGTCCATTACTTTCTTATATACATACACAGCATAAAAAAGACCATTAGGAAGAAACATCTTTTAAAACATTGTGCTACATGGAAAAAAGCAGAGCTTGAATTCTGTTTTTCTTTGATAGAATGAATCCTAACCTAGAAGCTAAGGAAAGACTGCTATTAATGGATCACCACAAAGACTAGAAAATACGTAAACTCAATCATACATTTTTCTTTTAATTATTTACCTTTGTGACCAGATACACCACTACTCCAGAACAGCAACTACAGTTGTATAAAGTGTTACAAGATGGTATGTGTGCACACGGTATGAAGGCTCTATCTATTCCTTTGACTAATTGTCTCTACCTTTCTGTGTACATATATATGTATTTTTCTTTTTTTCCGTTCTTTTGATCCTTATTTAGCCCATCTTTTGTTATTTTCCAAACCTGCTTTACTTAAATAAACTTATTTGGGAAAAAAAAAAAATTACCTTTTTGTGTCTGGTCAATAAACCCCTAAAACAGAAGATGGGTCAGATTAGATGGGCAAGGGTAATGTGCTTAAGAAGCTGAGGGAAGAATGTAGGGAGTAACTGACCACAGCTGTTGCAAAGAAAGCTGAACTTATCTCAACACAAAAGGGACTGAAGGGTTTGTTTTAGGTAAGTGCCTGTATCAGTTCAGTGGATTAACTGCTTGTGTAAATGTTTTTCACTGAGTTAATCAAAAGAGTGTGAATGGCTTCTTGAGTTAGCCAGCCCAGCAAGGGGTAAGTGCATATGTCGCTCAGCCCAACAGAGAGTATAAAAACTGAACAACTGACAAAATGAACTTTGAACAGAGTAATGGGCTTGAGCTGACTTTAACTCACATATTCTTTCCCAGCACCTGGGGACGTCCAGCATCATGATGGTGAGCAAATAAAGGTCAGTAATAGGAATCAGATTTGTACTGCAACCCAACTGTATATTGCAATGGCTATACTGTGTTTGCACTGTGATTTCAGTACATTGCCGTATTACCCTGCTAAATCAAAATCCCATGTAATATCAAATATCTTCAAATAAGTAACTTTGTTTTAAACATTAAACCCTCCTGATGTGGAATATCTAATAGACCCTGGTGAGAGAGTACTGGATTCTGATACTCTTGCATTTCACTGCTCCTCACAGAGGATATTCTTTCAAAGGATGGAAGCAAAAGTAATACTGATCTATACAGTATCCATACAGAATTAGCCTTTTCTAAAATACATTTTTTTCCCTATTGTTTTCAGTTTGAGTCAAGTTCTGTTCAGTTGCTGGAAACCAACCCCATGTCAGAGCATATGGTACCTCTTGAACCTGTCAGGAAGCACGTAAGACCACTATGAACATCTGGGATATGAAGTGGCTATCTGTGTTTAATAGTGCTACACAAAAGCCTGAGAGGTGGAGGCATTCTTGAAAGTGGGAAATTCTCTGTGAAGTTCTTTAAAGAGAAAAATTCAGATGCGTTGAAAAATAAATGCTCCATTGTAGAAATGGGTATTGGGGGAAAATTATTATCAGGCCTACGTATTTCATTCTAGAACAGTTTTTGAGAAATTAAACACCTGATATACAGGAACAAATATCTTAGATGATTCAACAGCCTGATGAATATTGGATGATTAATATCTGGTATTTGTCCATTCAAAAATCTGTAAGGAATAAATGGCATAGATTTACTGTGACAAGTATTTTAAAACAGTTATCTTTCACAGAAAGAGAGGAACAAGTTAATTTTCCAGCCCAATATAAATACTTTGTGCAAAACTTTTTAGAGACTCACAAACTGAGGCTTCTGCTACAATATGACTTTAAAGGGAAAAGTAAGAATCACAGCCCCTAGACTGAATTCAAAGGGAGGTACCTTTGCCAAAAAGGCAAGTGAAATTCTAGTTTGCCAAGGATACCAGAGTAGTACAAGAAATTGCAATTTGAATACTTACTAGCATTAAGAAACACAAATTGACCTCATTTTATGAAGATGACCTTTTCTAATAACTTGTTACAGCTTTGCTATTGTATACTTTCTTGCCACTGCCAACTGTTCAAATTACTTTTTTTTTTAAATGTAAACAATATTTTAAACATACTTTTATAAAAATAAAGTACAAAAAGGCTTGGTTGATTTAAAAATATTTTAAATGTCTGGAATACATTAAAAACCCCCAACATTTTATTTTAAAATATATTAAAAACATCTTCATCATTTAATGTCAAAGGCCCTAGCCCAAGGAAACAGGAAAGCACAGTGCACAGAACAGCATGCTTATGAAAATGCTGATGTAAGGGTAGGCTTTAGACTGCCAGTGTAGCTACATACAGTATACATACTTTAAAAGTTCCCCTAGTTTTCAAGATCAGTTTTGAAGTATTCTCTGCTTTCTAAATGGAAATTTTACATAATTTCCATAACTTTCAAAAAATTGTGCTGACCTTAAAACTTGAGCATATATGTAATTTCAAGATGATTAAATGTTATCCATAATTTGTCAAAAAAAGCAGAAAATACTTATTGCACTCCTATTTTAATGCAAGTGCTACATTTTTAAAACAGTCTCTTGTCTCTTATTCTGCTTCGGAGAAAATCTGACTCTCCCCATAAGAAATGTGATGAATAGATCTTATCCTGCAACATAAGATGGTCCAATTAGTTGTCAGAACTGCTTCTACTGCTGTGAAATGTGTGTTCACTTTAAGATGTTTTAAAATACTGTAAGCCTACAACTCTGTACACTTTGGTCAAAATATATTAGCATCACAGAGTAACATACATACTAGAGGCAATTAAAAATTATGTCACTCCATCCAAATGGTGAAAATATTCACCCAGGTGCTTATCTCTCTTCTTGCCTTCCTGACATTTGGGTTTCAACTCTCACACTCATAAAATGTGCAGCTGCTAAAGTTGTCTCCCATGTTCTGTACATCTATGCACATTGCAATGCCTTTGAATTCACCTCTTGTCTCATTCCATCAAATAATTTTTTTTTTCTGAATATACTTCCAAGCCTCATGTAACACCTCTCCTTACCGATTTGATCTACCCATAATATATCACCCATGCTTCTCCTGGTCTTAAAAAGACTCCAGTCTTTACACCTTATTAAGCTGATTTTCCTATCATTTAATTTCTGATGCCTTCTTCCCCTTGTCTTGGTACCATCCTCTGTGCAACAAACCGATGTAAAATCACTCATGAGACCATGTCTTTTTCACTCTAACACACATTTTTTCGGCCTAGTTTTACTTCTACAACAAAATATGAGGAAAACCAGACTGTCCTGCTTTCTTTTCTTATTTATTTTATTATACCCATGCTATGGAAATGACAGTGTGGTAGAAACATAAAATTGTTCCTTGACAAACAGTGCTTCAGCACCGTAATACACTTCATCATTTTCTGCAATCTGTGTGATTTCTGTAAAACACTGCTCATGTTTTCATGAGATAATCAAGCTAAAATTGATATGAAAGTGATTATTTTACTGTTGTTGAGACCCCACTTAAAGAAAATAGTCAGATTTCTTTTTCCTTTTTTAAAGCATAGTGTAATCTTCATTCTTTTTTGTGTGAGACAAGGGGCAGCTAAGGGGATTGAAAGAAGTATTAGTCTGCTTTTTGTTTGTTTGTTGTTTTTTAGAATAATCTATTACTCTATTGCCAAAGTTTTGAAGTTAGTGACCTTTAAGTTTTTCATGTGAAGAAATTATACTTTGTCTCACTAAGAAAGAGATGCACTATAAGAAAATGATGATGGTGGGACTGCTTATAGCAGACACCAGTAGCATACCTTCCAGAAAAGTAAATTAAATAGCTAACTGTTTCTTTATACAGCAAACACTGTCTAGATGTGGATGGCCAGCTTCACTAGTATCTTTCTGATAAATGAGAACAAAGGCAAAGCTATCTTCTATCATGCCTCTTTTCAGCTAAAATAATTTGATTTAAAATTACTACTGTTATCTCCAGATATCAATCCTGTATTCCATCTTCATTAGTGTAAATAAGTATATATTGTTTTGTGCTGTATCAGCACACATGATGAAAGTGGTTATCCTGTCTAAGTCAGAGTCAGTGCTAACTGATCAGTGGCTGAACTTGTACCTGCAACTGCTGAGCTTCTTCAAGACCATATCTCAATGTTCTTGCAAACTGTTTCCAACTCAAAAATTCTTTGAGTTTGTTGGGGTGGTCCTCAGGAAGTTTGAACTCTATGAAAGCAAAATGAAAAGGCTGAGAAGGTCTTTCTTCTTCCAGGGAATCCATTACCCAAACTCCCTTTGCAAAGTCTGCAAGATTCAAGGTAATTGAGAACTAGAGGAGGCTCCTGTATCTCACGTGCAGCACTAGATGCTGACTAGTCCCCTGCTTAAGCAAGCTGAGTTAACAATGACTGACTTGATGAGAAACTCATGTTTTATTCAGGGTAGGGTACCATCATCCTGAGAATGTAAAACCTTCAGTACGGACTCAAAACAGAAATACAAAAGAACTTGTTGCCATTTAAGTTTCACAAAAGGGACCTATGAGATGGATTCAAACAGAAAATCTGCCCCAAACAGAAAATCTGCCCAAAAGCATTTAAATGAAGGCCCTGACCCTCTGTTCCTTCATGCTTGTATCTGTGTGTCCCAGTTTCAGCTGGAATAGAGTTAACTGTCTTCCTAGTAGCTGGTACGGTGCTATGTTTTGAGTTCAGTATGAGAAGAATGTTGATAACACCGATGTTTTCAGTTGCTGCTAGTAGTGTTTAGACTAATGTCAAGGATTTTTCAGCTTCTCATGCCCAGCCAGCGAGAAAGCTGGAGGGGCACAAGAAGTTGGCACAGGACACAGCCAGGGCACCTGACCCAAACTGGCCAACAGGGTATTCCATACCATGTGACGTCCCATCCAGTATAGGAACTGGGAAGTGGGGGCAGGGAATCGCCGCTCGGGGACTAGCTGGATGCCGGTCGGTGGGTGGTGAGCAATTACACTGCGCATCATTTGTACATTCCAATCCTTTCATTATTGCTGTTGTCATTTTATTAGTGTTATCATTATCATTATTCGTTTCTTCTTTTCTGTTCTATTAAACTGTTCTTATCTCAACCCGTGGATTTGCTTCTTTTCCCAATTTTCTCCCCCATCCCACTGGGTGGGGGGAGTGAGTGAGCGGCTGCGTGGTGCTTAGTTGCTGGCTGGGGTTAAACCACGACACTGTGGAACAGTTTTCCTTGTATTTTGACAACAGTTGCAGTTGTATGGATCATCTGCAGTTCTGTCCACAAATACGGAGCTCCTTTTGTTTCCTCCTCAGTTAAAGAACCCACGTATCACTGCCTACCCATCCCATTCTTCAAAATCCAGAGAAAAATATGCATTCACTACATGGTCTATCTAATTCCATTATGCTGATAGTTGTTTTCCATTATATAGCTACGGGACACAGAAACTGATGCATCAGTCACAATGAGCTACCTGGTCTCTCTTACTTTGAAAAAAACTTCCAATAAAAAACAGTGGAATTTTTCAGGGCAAAATACTATACAAGGTTGACTACTCTATTCAAATATAACCTTGCAAACGTTTCTTTGGAAAAGATAAAAATACTCTACACTAGCATATCTACTAAGAGCTAAACACAAGACTAATATTAGAGAAATGTCTGGCTAGCTAGAGAACAGGTATACCTTACTTTACAGCCATATATCTTGGTTGTCTTTAATTTGTAATGTTTGGCACTAAATTTTATTTTTCATTTTTAAAATTTAATTGTATGCATGATATGTGAAATGAAGAGCAATTCTTTATACAAATTAATACAGATTATATATCAGTATTAGAGTATATAGAGTAACTGATTATCAATGCACAATTATTTACAGTTGCCAACCCGCACAATTTTATTATGAATGTACACAAGACTTCATCTAAATATTTTTCACGTAAAAACAACCTATAAAAGATAAGTACTGAAGCTGTAAAATCCAGGAGACAATGAAAGATATTTTTAAGAGTTAACAGCTGCTTGGGTCTGATTCAGTTTTTCAACACTTTGGGTGAATAAAATAAGTCACATAAGTCACTGTTCAATACAGTGAGAGGGTCACTAAATCACTCATTCGTTTATCTCTTGCAGTCTGATTAGCTAAAACTGTAAATTTTCTTCTGGTAAATGAGTTTTTGCCAGCAGAGACTTTAGCTTAGTTAAACCACACCCACTTTTGTCCTCTGCTTTGTGTCTTGCCACCCTTCCCTAGCCTTGACATGAGCATCTCTTATGTACCATGGCAGTATTGCTCTGATGTTTCACTGATCCTTCACTTTTGAATCTGGCACACATAGCTGAAGGATTCATACATGAAGTTAGAAAGCACACACTATTCACAAGACAAACACAAATTATTGTGATAATTAGCTTGCAATTTCCTTTTGTTTTCTTTAACACAAAGCAAATATGCACTGTATAATATTACAGGTTCTTTTGTCCTTACTTGGGAATGCCTTTTTCTGATGGACAGGAGTTTTGCCTGTGAAAGAAACTGAAGTTCCAGCTCGAAGCACAAATATTCTAAATGCTATTCAGTGTAATGTTAAAATTCTTTACATATAGCAAGTCTCCCTACTTCTTAAATCCCTTTAAGGCAGAATTTTAAATACCTCAGGTAAGTTGAGACTAAATACAGAAAACAATACAAAATAAATACTAAAATTTACCTAGAGATGAAGCAGTATAAACTGTAGAAAATGACAAAGTTATATTACATTTTCACAGAAGTGATATGGTTACACATGAAAAAACAAAGAACTATGCACGGTATTGTGCCATATTACAGGACCACTTACTGAGGTCAAGAACCAAATTCAGCAATTGAGCATGTAGTTGACTCTGCAGGGATCTAAACATATGTTAAGAACAATCACAGCATGTCACCTAAATGAGAAAGAGCACAACTGAATGTATCTGAACAGGAATGTGCAACAAGAATTACGCACAGGTCTGAATGAATGTAATAGTTATTATAATGTAAGAAAAAAAAATTGCTAACCTCAGAGATATTTCAACATAACTACAGTATCTGAAAAAGTTGATTTCTTTAGTAACTGAGGAATGATTGCACCTTTAATACTATCATAATTATCCTATACTTATTTTTAACTTGTAACTATTATACAAATAAATAATATTAAAGACAACCATAAATACCAACACTATCAACAAATACACAAAATTATCCTGTACATCAAATGAGTAACATGTCAGACTGTTTCATTCTCAAAAACCTTTATTCCTTGAACCAGAAAATCCACAGGCTAATGGAAGTTCAATATGGGTGTCATAGATTTTCTCAGCTCTATCTAAAATTTATTCACAGATTGCATTGTAAACTTCTGAATCTGCGTATTAACATGAAAATTAAGCTTCCAGTCTTCCTAAACACAGTCAAAGGCCCTACTGTTTCCTAAGACAGATTGTTAACACATACTTAGTAAGAAAGCGGTAAATGACTTCTGTAGTATAATCTGAAAAACAAAACAGAAAAGATTTTTTTTCCTTCACTTTCAGCTCTCTAAATGCATTGGCTAACTACTTCAAAGTAAAATAAAATAAAATAAAGGAATTGCCTGAAGCAGTAAGTTCTTGATCAATTGTTTAAGGAAGAAAAGACTTGGTTTTTAAGTATGGTAAGTGGTTAGTAATTAAAAGTAAGCTCAATAATTATGGAATTGCCATCAAGAGTCCATACAGAGAGATTTATTCTGTGTTACCCTACTACTGTTGAGATTAATTAAGCTTTAAACACTCATAATAAAACACTGGAAAATAAAACAATCTAATGTGTTGTAACCTAGCTATTTTGTGTCTGAGTTACAACACAGCTTGAAAACAAAGGTTCGGCTGTCTTGGCATGAAAAACTAGCTCTCTGGTCTCACTGGAGTGTTGCCATTTAGTCCAACTCAGTAAAATAAGAGGCAAGGTAAGATGGGACTGCATCTTAATTTGGAATCAGGAATCTTAATAATTTTTAAACCTGAATTTAATATATCTAGAAGAGGAATAAAGTTGAGGCTTCCAACAGCAGACGTCTGGATTTGATGACTGAGGATGTGTATGGTAGTCCTACACTCTTCTGCTTTCCTGAGAAACTGCACCACGAATGCATAATTCATTTGATGTTTTATGACACATGAGGTAGACTAAATTCTATTTATTTATTTTGGTTTGGCTTTTTACATTTATTGGCATTCACATCTAATTGGGTTCTGCTTTGCTGTACTTACAGACATGTAACTCACCAGCAAAAGCGAATTTTATTCTGCAGACTGTAGAAGTCAAAATTTCCCTGATGACTTAAAAAAATCTTGTGTATTAAAGGTATTATTATATGGATATCACTTTCTAGGGAACTTTCGCATTTCTACACTTCTACATAGTTCAAATTATACTAAATAAAACATCGTAGCAATGTCACATGAGAAATTAATGTTCAGAAGCCACATGTGAACATTGTATTTAGGCATTTGCAGCTACTGGATACACATCTGAGATACAGTATTTTTAACAAAAACAAAAGCTGATGAAATGAAATTGAGTGAGATCTCTATGGCTAGCTTTTTCACAAAAGCACTTAAAAGATGCTCCTGCTCTCACTGTATGAGGTGTTCCTTTATATACAGGTCAGTGAATTTATTATCATGATCTTGCTGAAAAAGAGAATGTTGTACAAATGCAAAATTGTACATATTGCAAAAGTTATATGAATGGCTTAGATTAGGTTACACATTGGAAATCTCCATAGAAGTCTTTCGCAGATTAAATGGTGAACTGAATTCAGTTCTCTGAATGTCAGCTATCTTACTGACAAAAATTATCTTTCCTTTACACAGGATATGTTTAGAGTATCTTCTGTTCAGGCCAGTTTTTGTATTTTGGGCTAAACCAACCCACAGGGCAAAAACCCAAAGCTTACAATGCTCTTGCCATTTTTGCAAATTTTGTGTAGCAGCAAGCTTGGAGATATGTTGGAGAACATTTTTGACCTAGGAAGTTTAACAGACTGCAGCTATGCCTGCACTGGGAGAAACTTGCTGTGGTTGATTCTCCTCATCCCGTCTGTCCATCCAACTGCTCATGCTCCCACCCTAAATTCCCCATGGCACCCAGGACAGTAACATTCACACAAAATAAACAAATTTAATTACACTAGTGATGAATATCAGAAAAAAATGCTGGTCACAGTGGTCAGCTAGAGGGCTAGGTGTACATCTCCAGGCATGGGCGACTTCAGTCAACAGAATTTTAAAATGGCAACCTCAAATAGTATTTCTTTACTTACAACATAACACTTGTCACCAATATCCAACCTGAATTTATGCAATGCTAAAACATTCCAAAAAACAGATGTGTGCACACACCTTACAAAACTAAACTTTCTAACCTCCAGTGATTTCATTCTCTAAGCATGCCTCTGTCATTTCCCTCTGCAAGACTCACAGGACTATCAGCTCCCCTCCTGCCCCCCCTCTGCTATATATAGGGCAGGTCCTATACATAGATTCTATACTCCATCCTTTGTAGAAGTAATTCTGGCCCACCTCCTACTTTCAGCCTTACCTGTCTTGTGGAGAAACCTGTTCGCAAAAATGCATGTCAAAGTTAGGACATACTGTAAACGACAGGCCTCAGGACTGATGGATTCCTGTTTGCCTTGACTGATCAGAAATCTCCCTTGCTCCCTGCAAGTTTCAGCAACCCAACAACATACACTATTGATTTGTAACTGCCTTAAGTGCATTTCTTCCACAACTGTGCCTCTACAAAAGAGAAGAAGCAAACAAAAACCCTTCTAGTGAATATAAACAACAGAGGATCTTGTTAGTATCTTCTAGAAAAACAGACACATGCTGCAGGATCCAGTTCTGACAGTGGGGACAGCCTGGAAGAGAGGGGAGAGACTTCCTCTTGCTTCTTTATCCCAGTTTTAAACTGGGATATGCTCAACTATGCCCACTTAAACCACAGTGGCAGCACCTCTTCTCTTCTTTGCCTTCCTGTGGAGAAACACAGTGCAGGGTCCAGTAATCCTGTCCTGTCTAGCCACACCAAGCGTTAGAGCGGCAGATGACTAACCCTGCCTACAGGGCTTATGTCACAAGGGCTCCTGTTCTGCAGCACAAAGGTACTTGAACTAGCTTTAAATTAGCAGTATCAAGTGCCCGCAGGAGTTCAGCCACAGCAGCACACAGCTCAGCACGAAAGAGTTCACCCTGCTTCTCAGCAAACTGTTACCGCTCCCCTAGCTAGTTAGGCTAAGGGCAGCTACACGAGACTACAACAGAGCAATCTTCTGGATAAGAGGAGGGACACCAGATGGATACAGATGAGGAAGCACAGGGAAACAGACTTTGCAAGTTTACTTCTGCAGTGCTCCTGCCCATGTTCCGAGCAAATTCTTTGGCTGCTTCTTCATCAGTAACAGGCCCTAAGCATTCAGCTTCAGCATTTCCAGCGTTAACCTTCACTGGACAATGATAGCCTGCCCAATGCCCCATTTCTGTCGTATCTCTTAATGCACAGGGCTGGGGCTGGACTAAACTTTTATCCCTGGGGACAAGTTTTGGAGGAAAAGGCCAAGTCCAAGTATTAAAGATCTACACCTTTCACATTAGAAAAGCAAAGTAAATAAACCTATCTTTGGCATTTTGCTAAGTTGGATGGAAGACGTGTTCTTTCACTTCGTTTTGTTTTGTAGTCTTTATTGTGTAGATGTTTGACTCCTTACCGGTCATGATTTGTATCCAAACTATTTAGAACCTTTGCAACAGAATGAAGACCTGATGGCACCTCAATTTTCCACTATTGTTTTTATATTTGCAACACTAGCTTTTACCAAAGTTAGAAATTGATAATATACTATATTTGTACCATCCCCCTAAAACAATCTGAGGAGAGTTTTTAAGGGAGGTCTGTTTAGAGATTGCAATATCAGCATTTTATTAGAAAACACCTTCTAGTAAACAGTTTACATGGAAGGGCGTTTTTGGGAAACAATGTTCTCATAGCTGATGTTTTAACTGAAGATGGTATCTGAAAATACAGGATCAAATGATACGGTATGGGGTTTTAAAAATAATAATTTTTAATTTTTTTTAAGGAAAATCTGCTCTTTTGTGATATCATAAGATAAAAAATATTGTTTGAAAACAGCACTTAATTACCTTCTGTCCAGGAGACCACAACCAGAACATTATACTTACACTCCTTTGAGATTAGTGAAATGTTGGATACCCTGTCTTTCATAAAGAATCAGAAAAGCTCCATTTACTATTCCTGAAACATCCTATTACTTGGGAATTTCAACCAGGACTAAGAGTATAAGCAAATGGTATGAGCTTTAAAGGAAACAGGTTTGTGCAGAACAATATAGGAGTGTCAGCCGAAGATGTAGCTAAAAAAAAGAAGCCTCACCCTGCTGCAGTAAGAAGACAGTATTGAAACAATCAGCTGAGGTCACTCTATGTTAGGCAAAAGCTGTCTTCAAAATGATTCATAATTCTGACATATTAGGTCAAATGAAACTCTATACATGCCGAGAAAATTCCTGACCTTCCTTTGACAGAGGCATATTTTTTTAACTGAGTGCAGTAAAAGGCTTACAGTAACTGAATCTGGAAATACTACTTTTTTTTTTTTTTCGATTTTGTTGCAGTCAGTGTTACTAGGATATTTTACTAGCTATCATAAATGTTTCAAAACATCAACTATGGTCACAACATTTTACAAAGCACATGTTGTACACCTGCGGACTTTTGACAAGAGATGAGAGAAGATACTACCTGAAGAATCAGATACAATAAGACAAGGGATAATACAAGGATTCAGGTGCTTAGTGTCTGACATCTGGAATGGTCTATCTTCAATAAAGACTTGGAAAAAAACCAACTACCAGCAGGAACTGCAATTAATATTCACTATAGGATAGTATTACTAAAGCAACAGCTTTCAAATAGTAGAATAGAAGATTTTTTGTCTCCAAATAATTTTCAAATTCTACATGTTCTTTAAGGAGAAATTTACTTGGAGCTTTACAACTTACAGTGATATGACAGCATGCCAACATGTTAGATTTTCTTAAAAGTCACGTCAAAGGGCACTAGAAATGCAGACAATGTAATAGGGTGAATGGAAAGGAAGAACATGCTGGCTTCCCTTTGTGATTCTCTCACTTGTTAATTCATTGATCTTGTGCAGGTCATTCAGTCTGCCAGTATTTCCAGCTGTAGCAATTATGTTCATTCCTACACATTTTGAAAACCATTTTGAGATGATACTGCTGTGAGAACAACATTATGCATCCCTGAACACTTCCAGGGCATCAGAAGCTCTCAAGCACACTGCTAGAACCTACCCGTCAATCTAACCTACAGCTTTGATGCAAATAGTGAGCTGCATGGAAGCTACAAACAAAATTTTACAGCTAGTTAAGTAAACAATCACAATTACCACTAAACACAACCGCATGTTTGTGCTAAGACTTGCTGAGTCATTTTGCTGGCACAAGGAAAGACTGGAAAAGCAGGCAGAGGGATGCTAAACAGAGGCAGTGAGCAGCCTCCAAGCAGGGCAGTCCCAGAAAGGACATGGCCTCCCTTAGAAACAGCCGTTCCCTCACTTCCTGCAGATTAACGAGGCTCCAAACTGATGCCAACACAAGACAAGCCTAATTTCACAATCTGCCTGTGCCTGTAACATTTCACACTAAGAACTCTCTGTTACAGTGTTTCCACAGAAGACATTAGCTAGCAACAAACAACAGATGTAATCTAAAAGAAGTATGTCTCAGAGACTCAAAATCTTAATTGCTGCAGTGGAAATGTTGACAAAGGAAGGGAAATTCAAATGTACATACACTTGCTTCAAGAAATAGTCTTTCTGTGTTTATTTGTTAGCCTAATCCTTGAAGAGAGTGAGAAAATATCTGTTGATTTCCATCTGCTGGTACTATGGTTTGTGCAATAACCCACTAACAAGTTTCCCTATGGACCGTTGCTCCTTTCAGTTACTGAAATATGATAATACCAGAAAATGCATGCACAAAAACAATACAGCATCTACTAGTCCCTAGTTTACATTTCATGCTGATTCTTTTAGTACAGACTTAATTTTCTGAAAATTGACAACTGAATTATTTTTAATTTTTCAGAAATTCATTGAGACATCTACACTCATAATTTTACCTGTCTACAGCACAAGAAAAAGAACAACACACCAAATTACCACAAATTTAAAAGATAGTTCCCTCTGACTAAGCTAACAAAACCTGTTTGGAAGACAGAAATACCATGATCCCAAAAACCAGTTGTCTTCTGGGGGAAAAGAATGTTGGACAATTTCAGAGCTAAATCACTTTTTTTCATTAGCTAAAGTAAATTTAATTTGTATATAAACATCTTCATATTGTTCCACCCCTAGACAAGCCCTCTGTTTTAATCATAGTATGTCCCTAATGATCATACAGTAAAGCAAGGTCTGAGACCTCTCTTTAAGCTACAGAAGAGCTGTGAGAATCGGTGGCGGAGCAACAGGATCTCAATTCCGTGCAGGATTGGGGATGGCGAGCATACACATGAGCAGAACACCAGGGGAAAAAAAAATAAAAATAAAAGAGTGCTGCAGCCAATCAACCAGAGGAAGCTCAAGAACACTTGGGTCTGGTCGATTTTGAGCCTAAAACAATTGCCTTGTGGTTCTCCACCCAGACCAGAAAGAATTTGACAGGAGCTGTGACAATTGGCAATGCTGAAATCAGAACTGCTTAGATGAAATCAATTGAGCTGGGCTGACTGACACCATATGAGAGTCTAGCTTACTATTTTACAGAAACATGAGATTAGTCAAGGAAGGCACTCATTTGAGTTACTCTGGGTTTACATTGTGAAGTAAGAAAGTAGCCCCACAACTCCCCAGGCTACAGTAAAGCTTTCTGAACACTTCTAACAATAGTATAATACTTAATGTAACTCTGAAAAGCATAAAATAAAGACATTCTATTTTTTAAACTTCAACCCACTTTGGGAAATTGAATAAAATTCCAGAACTAACTCTTGTATTTCTGCCTACTTTTCAAAACTCTCAAATATGAAGTGTTAATATATTTTGTGCTTGATCACCAAGATAGCCAGAACTTTTTTTCCTGATTAAGAATGTAAAAATCTGACAAACATTCCAAAATATGTTTTCTATCATCATGGAAAAAAAATTCTTGCATTTGTCCACCTTAAATGCTTTTGTGAAGGAACATTTAGAAGATTGGCACCATGTATTTTGTCTCAAAATAAAGAATGAAATTATATCCTTCTAGGGAGTTTTGACACATGTTTTTGATTTTGAGTAAACATTTTTTTCGGGTTAACAGAGTTCTTGGTTAATGTTACCTTTAAACCATTAAATCTTCATATAAATCAGTCTGTTATTTTAAGAGACAATGAAAAAGTACTAATTGAAGAGTGCATAAGCTCTGTACTTTGAGTAGAACAAGACCAGAAGCACAGAGAAATTTATTATTTGCCACCTAAGTACATGAACACTTTGTCTGCATAACAGAATACTGGCACCAGTATTTACTCCATCTGGCTTAAGTGGGTACTCACGTCCAGTCTGAAAACTGTGAGTCTTGGCATTTAATGAATAAACAATAAATCCAGTATTTGTCTGTTTAGTATCCATCACTGGGAAGAACTATGATCCAACATGACAACCCTTTCCAATAATGAGGTCCATCCTGTAAATGTTCTTTCCTCATGACTTTCATTTCTGAATTGTGTAATGTGCTACAAAGATCACCTTGACTGCCTCACGTACATGTACAGTTATGTTAACATTTCACAGAGAATTGCCTTTATGGTAGACAAAAGTCTGTATTGTGGTGTATTCTTTCGGGGTTTTATTGGGGGAAGGAGAGGCAAGCTCTGGACACCTGGGAATTGTACAGTTGATACTACATTAGCATTTCTCATCTACTTTCTTTGGCAAATTCTGTAATTTACAGCATGTTAAACGTCCCTGGAATGTGCTGTCTCCTTTTGCTTATAAACATGTTGCATGAAGATCTATAGTAAGATCAAACACCTCATCCTTACCTTTCAATGAACTTTTACTCATGATCTAATCTAAGACTAAAAATCACCATTTGGGTTTTCCTAGGGAAATCAAAATTAAAAGAAAAGACACCAAAACGAAACCACCATCTACCTACACGTACTTTCAACAATTTTGCATATAAATCTGCAATCCTAAAAATATTGATGTAATACATCCATGCCAGCAAGACAATTTAAAAATTCCCTTCAAGAGAAATGCACAGACATGCACAAAGTTCTCCCTAGTTTTTGAACACTCTTCCTTAGATCAGCTCATGGATGATGGTGGACAAAAGCTTCAGAAAGACATTATCTTCTTTAGATTGAGCATGGAGCCACAGTACTGTAAATGTGCATGGAAGAAACGATACACTGAATTTATGGAACAGCACTATATTCATCCGGAAAATTAATGTTTAAATTCATGTAACTGATGGAACAACAGGAAAAGAATGACCGTAGCTTTTGCTGCATAGTTGTAGCTATATGGAAAGAACTACACATATGAACTTTGTTTCAATTCCTGAGGAAAACACTAAACAACAATATGTGTAGTGAGAAAGGCCACAACAGCCATTCCACAAAATGCCAGATTAGACAGCCAAGGTCTCTACTTCATTTTGCTTATCACTATATTAAGACTGCAAACTCTTTACTTCCTGTGCACTTACGATTAATTTACTGCCTCACTTTCAAGTTTCATCCAAGCTTCTTCACCATAGAAATGTGAAGGACTGATACTTGAATCAGTTCAATCTTATCTCATTTACAATTCCATGGACAAATTCAGAGATAAATAGTCATTCTATTACCTCCAAGGTTGAACAAAAGAGGAAACATTTTTCAAGGAAAATCCTTGAATATATTCACTTCATCTGTGAAATCCAGACAGCAGCCTATCCTGATTTAGGTATACTGGAAGTACTCCAGGTTTGACCTTCAGCTTAGATCAACATAAGATGCTGAAGGCTTCTTGCCACATTGCTTCCTCTTTCAGCCAGAAGGAAACATTTTTCCACTTACAAGACAAAAATAAATGCCTCTGCACACCAAACACTCACACAAAATTCACCCAAGACCAAGATACTGATTAGTGGAAGAACAATATGAATTCTTAACCACTAACTTCTGTAAGAGATACTCCATTCTTCATTTAGAATGATTCTTTATTGATATCCATCCCACAGACATGCTCACATAGACTTGGGATAATACAGCAGTAAAAGAAAGAAGACTACCAAGGAGTGAGGTAATACAGTTCACACAACAATTCTTCTCAAACCTTTGCCACTGAAATTAAACAGGAAAAAAAAAAACAACTACTTCTCTACCTAAGAGGGAGCACAAGCATGACAGTAGCTAATAGTCTATTACTGTCATGCTAATCTTATTGAAACAATTTGGGTTCTGAATACCTGTATTTATTACATATAGAACTCTTAAAGACATCTATTAGCCAAATGAAATTCTAGGGTAAAAACATGCCACGACAACCTTCATTTAGTGTCATGGCATGTTTTAACCCAGAATTACAACCGAACAGAACAATTGCTACCTTTTGCTACCTTCTCTACCAGATCTTTACTCTGAAAAACCGTCTTCCCAAAAGGGTGTGAACTAAATTAATGACTGCTGATAGAAAAACTCGGTGCAGCTAGCACTCAGTTTAATTGAAGACATCAGAAGATGCCTTGCACAATAGTTCACATCCTGTATTCTTCTGAAGTTACATAGTTCATAAACACTGTATCACTCTACTATATTATATTATATTCTGTATATATATATTGTATATATATGTATATATTATATTATATTTGTATCACTCTATATTATATTATATATGGAAACTTCTTATAAACATCATAGACATATTCTTACCAAAGATAAATCCACTGCATAAAAAAAGTCATAAACACATTTTTTTAGCTTCATGTTCTGAATTAAGAATATTGAAACAATTTGGCATTAAACTGTCAGTGAGATTAAAGACAAAAAAGTTTTAAAAGTTTGCTTTATGAATGAGATGGAAATATTGTACTTAAACATTATTTTGCTAGAAGCATACAGAAATCTAACAAAGTATTATTGGCATTTGAGATGTAGTTTGCATTTTAGCTAGTTACAGCTACCCATCACTGATGCTGTTGTCATCTTTTAGCTTCACATTTCTATTTATGTAACACTTATTTTATGAAGTGGTTTACACACAGTCTCTTACGTTTATTTACTTACCAACAGTATCACATGGTTCGTCTTTATGTACACAGAAATCCTTCCTAGAATTGGGGGGAAAAGAACAACATTAAGCAAGCCAAGCTGTCAGACTGGTAACGACCGTGTGACCTATTTACAAATATTTTGTGTGGCTCAGTGAATAAATACAGAACAGCAGTATCTCAACAGAGAGCATGGGGAAGCAAAGGCCAGGATTACCCAGAACACTTAAACATGAGCTAATTCTCAGAACAGATTTAGGAGTAGTCGGGTGACAAAACATATTTTAAAACTTAAAAAAACCCCACATATTTAAATTACATTGTACCTAATTTCTGTTTTTTTTTTTTCCCCCATGTAAGTATCTTGAAATGCAACAAGTCTAAAGTTAGTCTTTCTTTCATTTGAAATAAAAATATCTTCAGTGCTTAACATCAGGTCCAAATGCAGCATTGTAATCCAGCATTTAATCAGATAGAGTCAGAAAGTTTTTGTGCTAATAAGTCAATGGTTAAAATGACTAATAGGAATACATTCTGGAGAAGCATTTCTGCTAGGGCATACCATTCTAGTAGTGGAAGACTTACAAATTAACTCACTGGGAGAAGACTGTCCTATCTCCTACATAGATTTTAGTCCAGCCATAGCTCTATAAATAAGACTGTTCAATTGCATGAAGTGGATAAATATTTCATCTCTGTGTTAACCAACATCTGCTTGGGATTCATTTTAATTTCACACATATTTTACCTGTTCTCAGAGACATATAACAAAGTTACCAAAAGAGCAAAGGAAAAGCTGCTTTTTACTGGAGTGTTATAACTCATGCTAATTTTTTACTTTAAGTAAAAATGGGGCTGCTGAGGTATGCATGAACTGAGTAAGGCAGGGAGGGAACCAACAAGGAACAAACAACAAAAAACCCCTACATATAGCATCTAAGCAAAATACAACCTAGTTACCTGAACTTCATTTCAACATGTACTCAAGTTTCTGTTCTTTAGCTGTGCCACAGAGTAATGGTCTCTATTTTTAGAGAGGGACCACATGGGCCAGAGAGATTTCATTTTTATATTCTGCCTATGAAGCTACAAAGATATACACATAGATTGATAAAGATACACACATATATAAACACTCATTTTCCAGGAACAATATGCAGGAATTATTTGGTACTTGAGATGAGAGAACAGACTAGTGATACTTACCATTTTTACAAATGTAACTACTCCAAGAGCTTTTTGTTTGTTTGTTTGTTTCCCACAGACTATTCTCACAGAATGATTTAGACCCAAAAGCAATCTCAAGAGGCCAGCAAATTTCTGACACTTGTTAAAGGCCACACAGCCAGAGACTTGGGTTTACATTGCTTTTGATTCTCCAGTCACCATTGCCAGATAACTACAGGGTAGAAAAGCAAAACAACAGTGCTAGAAACAAGTCTTGCGAATAAACTGATAAAGAAACTCTGGGAATCCACTTAGAAGAGGCCTGGAAATTGAGCCAAAGGTGGTGAACAAGAAACTATAATCAGATACAGAAGGAAGTTCTTTTATTTTTTCAAACCTGCAACAAATTGCATTAATGCACTGGGTTGTAAGACAATTCTTTGTTTTGTGCTATGTGACACAAGGGACTTATTGTCTTGTTAAGCAACATGACAAAACAATTAGAAATATGGGACTTGTGGTGAAGCAATAGAACATGTGTAAAGACAATCTAAGGACATAGATTGTCTTCCACACACACTCATACAACTGCCCTAAATGTTAACTGATGTAACAACAAGTAAAAAAAAAAGAGAGCATACCTTCAAATGTAAAATACCATCTGACATTTTAAAACTGCCAATATCGAAGAGGTTTCTGCTTATGTAATAGCTTTGTTCTCATACACTTACTGAGCTGTTTTTGTTTTGTTTTTCTTTCTTGGCTGACTCTGACTATGGTTATGCTATGCATCCAGACTTTCATTATGGGACTTGGGGGAAACAGTACTGCTATGATTTGGCAAGAGAGAAGTACAATAAACCATTCTTAGTTCCTGATTTACATTGTAAGAATGTAATACCTCCTTTAATTTCCAAGAATATGAATGCATTACACACATTTGAGACTAGGCTCCTTAGTAAAGATTTACAGCTCTAGCTAGACCTACCAATGACTCTCACAGAAATTGTTCTCTAATTCCCACACGGTAACTTAAATATTCCACCATATTACAACTACGTTCCTGTGCATGTATACAACATACACACATATATTTATATACACCCCTCTACATTTTATATATATATATCTGGAATTGGCATACTGAAACTACACAAAACAAAAGAGAGGCTATGGAGTCTTCCAAGTAAGAGGAGGTATAAAATAGAGCAATAAAACACACTACAAAGCCCTCAGGAAAGCCACTGAGATTATTTGCCTTTGTTCTTCTCCTCCCTTCTCTAAGCAAAATAGGGCAGAGGTATTAGCATTACCATTAATGCATATAGAAGCTTCTGTGGCTCAAGTTAGTAACTGAGTAACACTGAAAGCAAGAAACTGGTTAAAGCACACTAAAGACCCCTTCTAACCACTATCCAGAACACAACTTCCATTACTCTAAATGGTTACTTTGCACGCACATGGAAGGGAGAACAGGTCCTTATTCAACTGAAAGAAAAGAGGAACGTTCACAAGATTTAGGACTGATTTCCGAGATTGAACAAGTTGGCTAACTCTAGAAAAGAATTCTAAGCAAGAATGGGTAACCACTAATCCATTGTTTCAGAAAATTATATTTAGTTAGTGCATTTTTAATCAACTACACGTAGCATTATGAAAGGCCTTCACAGCAAACAAAGACCAACTATCCAATTTCTAAATACAAAGTATCTCACTACATTCTCTTTGTTAAAATAAATCCTGATGTGTGGATGGGATATACAACAGAAAACACGAAGAACAGCAGAGGAAGACTACAGAAGAATCCAGGGTTTTTGTTGTTGTTTTATGAATAGTTTGCACCAATTTGTCATTTTAGGTAAATTTAACACTTGTTTTAGGCATACCAGTCAAAAGACCTATTTCCTGTCCAAGACGGTTTATCATTTCCTTCCATATGCTAGATTGGAGAGAAGAAGAAACAGAAGAGGACAGATAATAGATTTTACCAGTCTACCAAATCTTCATTCTGGCTTTCACCCTACTTTCAGTTTCTTAACTTCTCTAATGTTCATAATTTTGATAAAAGTAGTATAGGCTTGAAACTGCAGTCTAACTCCTGCTGTTGTCTTTGAGTCTAGGACTTACCACTTTTTCAGATATATTTGAGGCTTATGACCCATGCAACAAGTTTTCTCAAATCATACTTTTTTATAAAGAATAGTTGCAATTAATGGCCCCCATGGCAAATAACATTATCATCACATTGCAAATGGCTTTGTTTGCATCGTGCTAACTGAATAATGACAACACTGCAGATGTTCTTGTCTCTTCATGTAATAGTACATTCTGAAATTTTTCCTACATATAAACTAAGCACATACATATTAACTAATAAATGCACTTTAAAAAAAAATTAAATTAAAATCAATTTTGGAGTTAATGAACCACAACATAAATTACACATTTACTATTCAGTTGGCAATTTAAACAAATGGACAATGTTACTATTATAAATGCTATTTCAAAAACTGTTTAGTACTTTGAGAGTAAACCTCAAATGCACCAGTATGCACTCAACAGTGTATTTCAGCAAATCAGGAAATAGTATATTTAAATATTTTAAATGGTTAACAGATCACTTACTTAGGCTCTTTAAAGTTGAACTGAGATTAAAAAGGATAATATAAATAGGCCTTCTTCTAAAGTCCATGTTTCAGCCGAACTAAAAAATAACAGGTCAGAAATGTGGTAATTGAGCTACTAACTGAATTGAATGTGTAGCTGACATCTCAAAACAGATATAAAAATGTTATGAAGCCAAGGAAGGTGTTTTTGAGTGGAGTCCAACAGAATCTAGACTCAGCATTAGCATTAAACAATGATCTGGAAGAAAACAAGTGAGCACTATTGGTAAAGTTTGAAAATTAAATGACTTGTGGTAGAATACAAGTAGGAATGAAGACAAATCAATTTTTAAAGATGACTCATCTGAGTAACTTTTATTTTAATGTAGCCAAAACTGGACCCCCAAACTTGATCAGATACGCCAACAGCATGACAACAAGAAGAAATGAGCATTTGAAAACAAGCAGTAGGACTGAAAAGTATCCTTGGACAAAGATGCAGGAAAATATCAGACATGGCACCAGTACAACCGTTCACACACTACTGTGTCCAATTTTGGCGCTTATGCTTCAAAAAATAATTTGGAAAATAGGAAAAGGTCTGGAAAGAGCTAAAAGAATGATTACATGTCTGAGAAACAGGCTTAAAATCCTCTCTAAGTTAATCTAAGAGAAAGATGACTTGTGACTTCAGCACAGCCTACAAGTATTTACATAGGGAGGAGCCTTCTAACAGCTCTTTAGCAGCAAAAGGTACAATGAGATCCATGGTTGAAAGCTGAAGTAACAAAAATTAGAAATAAGACACAACTGTCCATTCTGAAAGTAAATAACCGTGACAATGGTCTACTTCAGAACACAGTTAATCTTCCTTTCTTTTAAAACTTTGTCTCAAGACTGTCTAGCCTTCTTATTCACCAGAAAATTAAAATGTAAAAATGACTGACCGAATTTAATGTTAGAGACTTGCACTAGATAATCAGAGATTTAAAATTCAGTTTACGTCCATGTAATGCTACGTAACAGGTCTGTCAGAGTGAATGGAACTTATGTAGCCTGAGTACTAAAGCTCAAAAGAACAAGCTGACAGAAACAGGTAAATTCATGCAGATTTTTCTCACAGGTATTATTACAAGCATTACCACTTCACAGACTCAAACAACTTGAACTTAGAGAAGAAAAAACCAAAACCAAAACAAACAGCATGTGATGACTTAAAATTAGGGGGATTTTTAAAATACACAAGATAAAAAATACATGTCTTAAAATTAAAGTGATAAATACAGGAGATTGTGGTTTTTTAAAGAAAGACACTTTGATTCTAAAGTATGCTCTTCTCAGGTTTCCATGCTTCCTTCTTCATCTACAATCCTATTAGTAAATATTTAATAGTAAGGACACGCGAGATTCTCATGAACTCCCTTGATGTCTGCTCTTGATGTCAAAAGAAAAACAGTAAACACTGTAAAACTTTGAAAAAATATCAAAGTTGGCAGTGTTGAAATTACAGTGATGAAAAAATACCACTATGAAGACAAAATTAAGAATAATTTAATCTCTCACCATGCACTTGCAAGAACTCATTTTTCCAGAGCTGAATTCCACTAGAAGTTTACGGACAGTAGCAGCTTAATATCCAAATCTCCATCCCCTTACATTTCAACAATTTTGGACTGCCAAACACTGCAACCTTTTTCGGTTACCCTGTAAAGTTAGTTTCTGTGCAGGAGTCATTCTCAGTCTTCCACCTCTGACCTTCTGAGCAGGTATTTTTGGTTCAAACCATTATCATCAGAAAGGTATTAAAAAGCAAAGTCAGAAAAAGAACTGTACTTCTTGTGCGTGTTGGAAGGTAATAGCAATGCTTAAGAAATTCTTGTCCAAGCTTTCAGGAGAAAATGAAACAATATTTAGCAAATCTAAGTGCTGTTTAATGCTACTGTCTACTTTTATAGAATGAGGCACTTCCTTACAGTGAAAATGCCTTGCAGCACTGTTTCAATTATGTATCACCCACAGCAAAGAGATTTCAGACACTGCAGAACAATACGAATAAACAGCTGATGTACACTGTGAACATGGAATATCACTGTCTATCTCACAAATATTAGGAGAACTGGAGATCTACTTTCTATCACAAGCATATGTGAAAATGGCAATTCTGAGAAGGAGAATACAGAACTTGACTTTTTTTTTTTTTATTATTCTTTTCATATTTACATGTTTTTCTAAAAACCACTGTGACAGAGATTGACCTATGCACTGGGAAAGCAGCATGATGCATAACTTTTAAGTGAAGGTAGATTCTGCCTCATTCCTGTACCTTTTTTTTTTAAATACACTTCGAAGCTTTCATTACCTTGTTTGCAATAGGGGCAATATAAGAATTTAAGAACTATCATAGAGCAACTGTGGGCTTTTTCCTGCCTTACTTTCAGTTACCTCATTCAGGCCAGACAACCTGTGCAGATAGCAACTGGTAACATCACCTCAGTGGCCACCAAAATCAAGGCTTAAATCTGTGCACTAGCACTCTAATGTAAAAGGCAAGGAGGATGTTGATGTGCCATGGTATATTTTTTCCTCAGAGAAAAGTACTTCCTGACATGTATATCTCTAAAGTACTAGTGCTAATTTATAACTGTGAATCAGATAGATTTATCAAGAGAGTCCTTAAAACAATTTCTGTCTTAATTCTCACATTTGCTTTATACTTAACCTCCCTGGGAATCTTTTCTAAACACACTATTCAAACTTTTTCCTTCTGTCCTCCCTTTACTATATGGCACCATATTTTAAACAGGACATTACTTCATCAGAATAACCCAATTTAAAGGGAAACTAAACAAAAACTCACAGGCTGAAATAGGACTACAGTAAAGTGAAATTAACAAATTGGTAGCAGATTCATATGTATCATTACAGCCTATGTGGGCAGCTGAGAAAGTTGTGGGGAGAAGCTGGTTTTGCTTTCCGCTTTATACAACAAATGCAAAAATAAGTCTTGAAAAGTACCTTTTTCATGGAAAGGCTATGACGGCTCTTTGTTGAATAAGTCTCTATTACATACACATTATGCTCTTTGTAGTTAGGCATTAAAAATTAGCTCTGCAGAATACTCAATACTTCATTTCTAACTCTTTTGGTTATTAGACACAACTGGCATGTGAAAGCACAGGAAAGCTTTTTCAAAGCACTCGTGCTGTTCTATTACCATGTGAGACAAAAAAGGAGGTGTGGGTAAGTTTTAGGAGGTCTGCCACAGAATGTGTTAGATAACCAAGACTTTACATTTTTACTTGAAAAATACCAAGCAGTTGGTGTTCATCTGTCTAAACAAAATTATTTCTCTCAGTAGAGCAGGTCTGCTCTCCGAAGCTGTTTGGAAGTTGTGACAAAGGAGCTTATTCTGTGTTTGCAAAACAGAATGAGACTCTGAATTAACAAAACACACAAGTGGAGCCACACATGGGGTTAGCTATACCATAAACCTGATGATGTGCAGAGGGAGCCTGGATTAGCAAAACATTCCCACAGTCAGCAAACCGCACTGGTATGATTTATTAGCAGCTAAAGCAGCTCTGAGATGGGAGGCAGTATAGTCCAGAGAATAATACCACTGAAAAAATAAAAATGTCAGAAGAACAGATCTTTAATTTCTGGCTCCAGCACTGACTTCCTATCTGACATCCAACCAATCACTTCCCTGCTCTCTACTTCAATTTCCTTAACACTGATCAGAGATTTACTCCAAAAAACATATTAAAGCTGACAGGTAAAAAATTGTAGGCAATGCAAATCAGAATGTCACTATTACAAAGCACATCAGAAAAGCATGTCTTAATATATGATTAGACTTTCCAAAAGCTTTTTTACCATTTAGAAATGCTGCATGAAATTCAAAAAGCTCTGTGGCCAAATGCACTAGCTGCTAAAGACATCTCCAGACCACTGCCTCTTGACTGCTTAACTAACGCCTCACTTGCATCAGTTCAGAACTCTTCTGCCTCTTCCTGTAAAGGCTGGTTAAGGTGAAAATGAAAAAATGAAAGGAAAGAGGTGTTACATGCTTTATTTCAAAGTATCTTACTATTTGTGAGACACACCTCACAAGCTAAAGAATGCAGCCCTAGACTCACTCTCCTGGCAGATGCAGGCTTGAAGGTTTGGTGCTCCCTCAAGCTGCTGCTGCTGCTGCAGATACTGCTGACTGCCTCCACTGTCTCAAATAAGAGAGCCAGGGGACAGGCAAGAGGTCACCCAACCACCCCTTGTTTCTAGCAACCAAGCAGTGTGCAGTTGCTCTATTATCCTTGGACAGTCACAAAGTACAACTAGATTTAAGAAGGTCTATTCCCCTTTAGCTATACTTACCAACCCAATGACATGTATGATACTCAGCCAACCCTTATGCCTTGCCCCAAGTTCACTCCTTCCTACTACTTACATCTTTCCTTCTACATCTAGACTCTTCCCCCACCAACACACTCACTGCTATTAAAATCAGGTTTGGGTCTTAATGTGAAAAATTTCTTTCCGGTCTGTCATCCCAATTCTGTTTTCTGATGAGCTAATGGCAATTTGTTACAAGGAATATTATTTCTTGTCTTCCACAGTAGTTCAGAGGAGCCTGTGTGAAGGACTACAGCTTAGCTAATGTATAAATGTGTAAGAAAAAACTAATCTGCCCCTTCAAAGCCCCAACAATTCATAAAACAGACAAACACAACAAATAGAGGAGGATGGCACAGGGTAAGAGGAGATGGATGTGGGCTTTTCTAAGAAAAAATAAGGGATTAAACAGCAAAAGTAGCAACAAAGCTGTCACTGCAGGCAATTTGGACTTCTTCCTTCCCTCTTTCAAGTATGTGACTGGCTCTCCAAAACCAGGGAAATTTAGGGAAGCATTTTTCTGCTTCAGAAAACTGAAATACATTATAAATATTGGAGTAATCAGAATGCAAACTAATTTTTAAAAAATGCATATAGCTCCTAGTGAGATTGCCCTGAATAAATGGTATAAGGCTACATGTAAGTTTAAAGATTACATATGGTTTTAGGATACCATGCCACCAACTAGCATGAGACAGCACAATGGTATTCCAATATATCTAATCACAGGAATTTTCTTTGGAAGGGAACTCTGAAGGTCATCGACTCCAGGGTCCACCTCAAAAATGGCACTAAGCCTAACCCTGGACCAGTTGAACCATCATTCTGTCCTTTTCTTCAGATAATGGCTGTACGCTGTCTGAACATCAAGATGTATCCCTCCCATGCACCACTTACAGCCTAAACCATGACAGCATGTGCTTGGGACGAAAGAGGTAAGCTGAAGGCATATTTCCTTCTGAATGTGTGAAATGCCTGATACTTAAGAGTTATAAGGAACTGCAGATCTGGGATCACATCCCTGTGGCCACAGAGCAGATACGGTGTACATGATGTACGTTCAGCACACAATGAAATGTGCTACTTCTGGATCCATTAGAAGGAAGCATAACTCAATAATGTGCCTAATGTCATGCTGATCCTGCTCTGAATGTTTAAATATGCTTTTGTGTTTTGAATGAAAGTATCTACAGGTCTGTGCGTGCTGCCTCTTTTAAATGAAGGCACATGGAGAGAGGCATCCAACCTATGGCCTTAGCTATATAGCCAAAGAAGAAAAAAGAGAATGACCTGTTTGTCATTTGAGATGTTTACCATCTGGGAATTACTGCTTTCTGAACCATCTTTACTACCACTTTACCACCACCTTTGAGTTCTATACAGAAGCCTCAAGTTGCACTCTTCCTCATTGCAAAACTAAATCCTAACTGTTGGTCATCTATCAGTTCCTTTGATCTATGTTCATATTAGGCCACTGCCTGGTTTTTAGTGCTCATCTTTCAGTATTTTACCTTGTGATCAGTATGGCTGCATCAACCGAAGACATGTCTTCTCCCCAGCTTGTTGACATTTCTAAGTGTATATCATTCTTCTTGCCAAATTCTTCATGTTGCCATTTACAAAAGCTTTCCAGCATTTTTTCCCCATGATGTCCAATATACATATCTGCCTGGAAATAAAAACCAATTCATTTTATTAAAATTATGATTCTTGAATTAAGAATATTTTTTGACTGAATTAGCAAAAATATTCTCCTTTTTATGGCATAATATATTCACAGCAGAATGACTTGAACTTCAGGAGCAGAGACCATCTTTTCCTCATGTTAAAGATACAGGTGACAACAGTGCACTGAGAGGTGTACAGTGGATCTGTTCACCTGAACTCATTTATTTGCTGATTTTTCACTATCCATAGTGAAGAAAAGATTAATGATGGGAAAAGCCAGAATTTGAATATGAAGTGAGACTTCTCCACCGGCTGAGAGGACACTGAAGAGAGAAATACTTTCTTATTCACTGGAAAAATATATTATAAAATTAGAAACCTGGATATGGGAATCCCGTTTTCTTACGAACTGAAGTGTGAAAGGATTGCCATAATAATTTGTAGTAAAAACAAGAAATAAAGTCGCCATTGTCCTGAAATATGATATACAAACCATAGGTTAACAGAAAGTCTCAATCAGGTTATCAGCTGACTTGTCTTTCTTTAGAAAGAAAGAACAGGATTTGAGATGATGACTGAAAGGTGCAATGAAAGCATAGTGCTATATCATGGCACCTTTTGTTTGTCTAAGGATTGGCTGATAAAGATATCAGTTCTCCTACTGTCCACTGGGTTTAAGGGAGATGATTTTTGTATTGAGCTATATGAATGCACAAAAAGCAGAGAACAAGCAGATTTTGTTAAGAATTAGCTGATTTCCACAACGAGACTTTGTTTGATTGACTTCCAGCTGCAAGCACAGAAAAATCTCAGTATGTGCAGCACATAAATTAGGAGAAGATTAATCTTTACTGGGGCTGCCCAACAGTGTAAATAACTAAATAATGCACCAAAGCTAACTGAGAAAATTTGTCAGCCATTAAAGTCAGTGAATATTGCAAGTCTTCGTGGAACAACAAGCTAAACAGCATTACCCTCTACAGGCTAAGACAAAGATAATATATATACTTACTGGAGCCTCATGAAGGAGGACAAGCTTAGTCACCCGAAGATTTACTTGTAGTCCAAGGCTCTTGTGCTGGAAAAGGTTAAAAACCTAAGATAAAAAACAGTAAATAAAAATACGTGCTTGTATTGCCCACAACACACTGTAGACTAAAAATAACAGAACCTCAAAGAACCTCAAAAATTTCTCATATTCTACAGTGATTGTTTTAATTTTCCATAATTTGAATGGATCATTAAGCTAATGTATTGTGTTGGTCTTCTGAAGGGAAAACAGAGCTTAGGCGGTATTCATTCTGGGAGCACAAAAAAGATCTTTTCCCCTCAATGGACATGACCACTTTATAAACTGTAGCCTGTTTCTCCAAACACTTACACATGCATATAATACTATTCACATGAAAATTTCTATTCAGTTAAATCCAGGATCATGGCCTGAGTGGTCTGAGCCAGGACATGGCAATAACTCTTCCTATAGTTCCTATAGTTCAAGTTTTTATTTATTGTTCAGCTTCTGCTCCTTCTTTAGAACAATCTTTCCTTGTACATTACAGATGCTAGTTTTCAGTGCTTTATGCACCAAACGAATGCATTACAGCTCCAGATAGAGCTGGGAGGGGAAGTAATTGTCCAAGTACATTAACCTTTGGGTTTTTTCAGCCACTAATGATCACACAATCCTATTCAAGAACAATGTCATCTTTTTATAAAAACCATAGATCATGAGAAATCATCCACTGCCTCAGCCTTCCCAACAATATCATGGGCTTCTAATAAAAAATTCATCTTATTCAGCTCTAACTTTCTGGCTTCCCTGAAGATATAAGACCAGACAGTACAGACAAGTCTGCAGCACCATGGTTTTATGCTGCAAAACATATGGAGTAAGTCTTCACAGCCTGCTGATGGTCATGTACTGACTGTCCCTTAAAATGTGCTCAGTCAGAATAATTAAAAGGAGCAATGAAATCAGCCCGCGGTGCTTGCATTGTTGGCAAAACGCCAAAAATAATTTTAAATTTCCTACCATGTTTAAGATGGTTAGAACAAATCTTCTGGCAGCATCTGTTCCATGATATGAAACCATAGCTGGATCTGCCACCACAACAGTTTCTATATTGTACTCCTGAGGTAACTTGTAAGAGTATCGTTTTCCTCTTCCACTTTCTGATACTTTTTGATTCTTGGATTTTCTTTTATCTGTAACATAAAACATTGCTTGACAAACACATCCTTCGAACTACCTCTACAGTACTTTTAGGATTTGCTACCAGTGATTATGGTATAACTCCGATTATGTGGAATGTAATAGCTATGAAGTCTAATACATGCTTATTTAGCACTGCCAATGCTAAGAGCTTAGACTGAAGGCCTGTACTACATATAAATGTTAGTTCACACCAAGAAAACATGAATTTTATCCAGCTGCTCAAATAAAGTCAGTCAGGTTCTTTGCATCCTTTCACCTAACACATATATATAAAAGAGTATGTGCCTCCTAGTTTGATTTGTGGGAGAAAAATAAATTCATGTTAGGTTTGACATAAAAATAGCCTCACTGAGATTGCAGATTTATCTGCCCATCTTCATAAATCACAGAGAAAACATCTTGATATAATTGTATCTTAGCATAAAAGACAACAAATACAGATTTGTCACAAATTCAATATTAAGAAAATACATGGAACAATTCAGTGATTTGTAAAGATGAGAGAACATTTCAGATGAATGACAGAGAATGATATGTAGGATATAGGTTTGTTGGAAACAAAAAAGTGAAGTTTTACTAACTTGTCTTCAAAGTCAGGGCTGCTGTCATCATAAGCAGCTAAAGTAAAACAACAAAACCAAACCCTGGAAACAGCCTTCTAAACCTACAGAAAGCTCCAAATCGAAAACATGTTGCATTTATGGTAAGCTAGAGGTTACTGCTCTTGTTAATTTTAAGTTTCCCCTCCAAAAACAGGACAAAATCCCTATTACTACTACAGTACATATGGAAAAAGAAAAACTAATTACACAGAAACATTTCAAGCCAGAAGGTGGTCAGATATGCATACAGCAGTTAGAAATGATATTTAAAATAATTTAATTTAAAACAAAATATAAAATGGAACTCCCTGTTGTAATAGCAAAATTCTGTTAGATGCCCTTGAGAGTACATAAAACTTCTGGGACTGATCTCATTGAAGTCACTGAAATAAAATTTTTTCCAGCTTCCACAATGGAATATCGGGCTCTCTGTTTACAACAAAAGTGATGCTTGAGGTGACAATTATAAACACATGTTCTGGAAACAACCAAATATTCAGAAATTTTGAGGAAATGTTTTGCAATTAACCGGTCTCATCTCTAATAGGAAAGTTCCTGCAGTTCATTTTATAACACAACTACTCTCCAAAAAATAAGTCACTCTTCATGAAAGTGCTAAAAATGTGCCTTAAAAGTCAGTGAACTCACAAATTAACTTTAAAATATAAGATACCAGTGGAAGATGGATCTGTGATTTAACATAAATATATGTGTAATATAGATTTAATGTAAGTATAATGTAGATACGTACTTTTCAATGTAAAAAGTATAAAGTATCCATGCTTAAAAAAGGTTGTATATCTTTTTCTGTAGTCATTTGTTAAAGATTATATGTATGAGTGATTTAGTCCATCCCGCTACATTTTAGAAAGGTTTACTAATTCCTGTACAATGTGACAATGTAAGACTTACTAACACAGATAAGCATACAAATTTATCAAAAGAAAAAAGTATATATTCTCCAGAAATAAATATTCCATGTTTGATTGCCTAGAAGTAGAAATACCTTATAAATTCATAAGCTATCTAAAATTAATTTTAACCTCTCTTATTTTGATCCTTCAGATACTTGCTTAGCCTTATATGTACAGCTAGCCTCTAGCTTTACTTGTGTTTGCTAACTGTGGATCTACAACCTAGTTTATAAAACATTATGTGTGTTTTCGTCACTCTTTTGAGAATAATTTTTAATGAAACTTCAGTGTCGGGATTTGTGCCAAAAATCCCACACCCTATAACCTATACAACTATGACTTACCATACAAGCATCTAATGCTGCAAGAGTAGGCTATAGATCTAAGTTTAAATAGTAAACACATTTGGGTTAAAAAAGATCTCTCATGAGCCATCTGGTCAATTTGCCTTCCTCCTAGGAGCAGTGATTGATTCCAGTGCAGTTTCAGTAACACAGTTTACTCATTGTTCACTTCTTTGTAAAAAACAGCAGCTAGTTGTTGAAAACTTTAAATTTAATATTAGCATGGCTGTTCAGAGAAGTCTGCTAAGACACCTCTCTAGAAGTTTTAGCCAGTGGTGCATTTTTATTCAGAATTGACAGTAAGCAGCCCACAATAAAATACAGCATTGTGCTAAACACTAAGGTCACCACAGTCCCATAAACTGTTGAAAGCTCTGTCTTTCCAGATTGTAGTGGATGAGAAGACTGCACAGCTCTGTAGACAAGCTGGCTGCAAGGGGCAGTGCCCATCATTTGCCTCAGATATCTGCTGTGTTAACAAACCAAAGGACAATCTGTTCTTGGCCAGCCAACCTTTTCCAAATTGTTGGCAAAATTCCCAATCACATGAGATCTCATTTATCTGAAAATTTTCGCTCTTCCCTAAGACCTTTAAATAAATGGAATTAGTAATTTTGGTACCAGTGGTATTCACACAACTGCCATGATTACTGCCAGACAACAGGCAAAACAGGCTTTAGGCAAAAACTCTTGTTTCTTTACATACTGATAAGTAAGTAAAAATGATAAAGAATTACTCATTATTGAAGGTACAGTATGCAAGAATAACTTCTGCAAAAAACCCACACCTACATCAGTAACGCACGTGCTAACAAGACAAAAATCAGATTAATTGAAAAAAACTGCTTCTTGGAATTAAAGATGTATAAATTCATCTTAAAAATTCAATTACATTGGCAAAATAAAAAATAAACGCTACAGGAGGGTACTGTGCAATAAAACTTCTATGTTTTGTGCAACTATAAAAAAATATGAAAATTCCATACCAATTTATTACTTAAACTCAGTTGACTGAAAGGAAAGCTAGAGATACTCTAGTACTCCAATAAGAAGGCTAGAAATACTGCAGCAAGTACATCTGACATTCAATGGGCAATTAAGAGAAAATAACAAGAAGTGTTAACAAAACAATAAAAATCCCCCCCAAAAAATAAAAAAGATGAAAATCCAGCTACTATAACCACAGGTTGCATGAAGTATGTGAGCCAGCATTAGTAACAGGCTATGACTACGGGACTCTGGACACTTACAAGTCCTCAGGCACAAGGTCATTCCCTGAATACATCCACATGAGGCCCAGACTACAGAGCAATCACCATCACTCCCCAGGCTTTCTTTTCCCAGGGAAGAGAAAATAGGTACCCTAGCCATATGGAAATTGCAGTACTCTGGCTAGGTAGGGAATATTCAGCAGCTTAGGAAGCCACAAGCTTTACCTCCACTATAGGTTGGATAGGGATTTAAATGTCTTAATGCAGAGTGGCAACTTGTTTCTGACCCAAGGAATGGAAACCAGTATCTCAGGCAGCACCAGTCTCCATCTAGTGCAATCTCATAGATCTAGACCTATGACCAAGATTGTTTATGCATTTTATTTCATGATTATCACATGGAAACAGGCTGTGGAGCAAGAGCCAACACAGCCCTCCCAGCTGACTGCCCTCCCAGCTGACTGCCCAGTCTACATCCCATAAAGTCAAAGTTCTGGTTTTGATCCAGTGAAACTAGCAGGCATTTTCCTGCAAAATGGCATCACTCTAAAAGCAGAAGCACAATCTGCTCATAACTCAGAATAGCATAGTGTTTATCACCAGAACTGAGAAGAAAAAGTCTCAGAAAAAGCTTTGGGAGGCTTCCAGTCTCCCAAATACGGAAGGGATTCAAAATTCAGATCTACTGTATCCTGGATAAGACCTCTCGCTCACTAGTCTGTGTGAAAAGGAATGACTATTTTAGAAGATAATTATTACTTTTTTCCCCAAAATGCCCCATGCCTTTACCATGAGTTAGGTTCACCGTACAAACAACTTCAGACTGCAACAAGTGCTTCAGATTAGGTAGAAGCAAAAGAGCTTAGCTTTCCAATGTGGCCCTTTGCTCTAATAGCCATTGTTTCTCTCACATTTTCTCTGTAACACACTTGTGAACTGGTTGCTTTGAAAGGTTTCACAAGCCATGTGCTGAAGTAGGGTGTGGAGTGTGAGGTCTATGTACGTGCAACTGGCTTACATATGTAAATAAATCACACACATTCAACAAAAGGATATACATGCACACTCACAAATCCAGAAAGCATCTGCTTCTGTTGGTATGATTCTCTCCCTCCCCTAACTAATATGAAAAATACACCCCATTCACAAAAACAAGTTCTTTGTTCTCTCCAAACAAGTTTGGCTGTGTAGCATCTTTCAATCCAGCCCACAACAGTAACAGACAACAAACAATACCTTCTTTGGTTGCCTCTCCTAGTTCTGCCTGAAAAGCTATTATTTCCAATAGTGATCCTTCAACACCTCCAGCACATTCTTTCCTTCTAATAATTACAATACATCGCTGGCAATACACATTTTCTTGTCAGGTAGCCAGTCTTCGAGATCAATTTGGCTCAAAATCAGCAGCATAAATACCTGTCCCAGAGCACCTACTGTGACACACGAGTACTGCAGGAGCAAGAGATCCTGTTGTAAGATAGGTCCATATTGCTGAGAAGTTGCCATATTGCCGAGATAATAGCTTCTCTGTGTCACACAGCTACAACTCTACCTAAGGCAGCTGTGCATAACAGGAGAGTATCAGAAAGCCCCATATACTCATCTGTTTTATCTTTGTTTCATTTATCTACTTAGTTTAGTATTTGACTTTAAAATCCCAAATGTTGCTGTAAAGGCTTATTTTTCTTGCTTCAACCCACCTGTAAGGCTGTGCCTGTACCATGAATGTTTTGGTGGTATTTGCTAACTGCATGTCACACCAGCAAATTGCTCCTAGCGTAGACAGAGCTTTTATGCATGTAACTTACTGCAGCCCCGCTTAGTAAAATAACCTGTATCAGTAAAGAGAGGGACTAGTCTTCCTATTACAACAGCATCAGTTAGAAATTGCAGGTATTTATACCCCCCGGCAATAAGGTTATGCCAGCAGATGCCAGTCAGCTATGCACAGCTTGAGTTATTTTGAAATTTCAAGCTGGCAGTAGAGATAATGAAATTATTTCAAGCAAATATTTGAATCTCTGTTGACAGACTATTTGCACCAAGTCAGAGCCTTGGGCATAAGATTATTAGAATGGAATAAGCTGACTTTCCCATTTTAGAGCATAAAAGAAAGTGAAAGGATGACTGGTAATGAACATGACAGAAAAATAATTTCGTTACAGAAGAGTTTGCATCTTTACTCATTTTCATACACATCATGGTTTGCTATTTATCAGCAAAATCTCTTTCTTCTCACCCCCAAACACATGCACGCAGGCATGCTCTAACTCACTTATCCCTAGTAAGGAAGAATAACCAGCTTTACTTTATGTGAACAACTTCTGCTAATATAGAAAATTTCACTTTTAGATAAGCTGTGGCAATGTAATACAATGCCTAGAAGAGAAATATAAAGCCTGCTGGAGGGAGTTACATGTCATTTACTTAGTCCCTCTTAATAACTACAAAAAGAGCCTTGCTTTGCTAATTCATCTTTGATTTCAACCTGTGGATGGATGCCTCATTATAAAAACAATACTTCCAAAATGGGTTTTTTACCTGTCACATTTATTCTGTAACCATATAGAATGGAAAGAGTAGCATAAATGTTCAGGAAGAACCACATGGCCACAGAAAAGTTTAGGCTGGAAGGCATCTCCAAAGGCCAGCTAGACCAACCTCCTGCTCCAGTCAGGGCAAGCTTTGAAGCAAGATCAGCTCTCTCAGAGCCATTTCCAGCTATGTTTTGTAAATGACCCCACAGCCTCTCTATGCAACCTCTTCCAGTGCTAAGCATTCTTGCTGAGATTTTTTTCCTTATGGCCAATTGAAATTTCCTTGAATGCAAGTTACAACTGTTGTCTTTCACCCTATCATAGCATACCTCTAAGGAAAGTCTGGCTTCATCTTCTTTCTGCAGCCTCTTAGGCACTGGAAGACTGAAGCCACATTCTTTCTTTAGCTGTTTGACATAACCCAGTTCCTTCTGCCTCACCCCAAACGTCATATAATCCAGCTCCCTAGACATGTCAGTGCAACTCTGCTATTTCTTTCCACTTTGTCAGTATCTCACTTACACTAGGTTAGGAGACATGAAAAAAATGCCTATAAATGTGTATTCATTCTGGTTTATTTCCTGGGAAAAAAATAATTTCTCACAGTAGCATTAAAAACACCTCCACTCATGCTGAGGTCAAAAGACTAAGCTGTCCTCTATCCTTTAAAGAAGAGGAGTTGATGATGAAGCAGGAACAACAGAATGTCATCTTTCACAAAAGCCATTTTTCCCCTCTCCACTTAATTAAGTAATTAAGTCTTACTACATGCCAAATTTTTGTTTAAACCCTTCTACTTCAACAACTTCTTCTACTCGCCATTGAGGAAGATGCATTAGGATTGTTTCATACAGTTCCTCTAAGTGTCAATCATAGAACATGAACACTGTTATAAAAATAATTTTAATTCAGTCTCAGACCCATTTGGAAATTCAAGACTTATTACTAACCAAAACTGGGATGAACTGTGCTAATGTTTTAAAACAGAAAATTAAGTACAAGCACTGCAGGTAGTAAGTAATTAAGCAACTACAAAAAGAGAGAGGGACATGAAATAGGTTGTAGCTATTAAGTTGAAGTAAAAAAAATGACCTGAAAATTTCTACTTTCGAATACAATTGGACATTAAGAAGCAGTGTCTATTCCTCAATGGACAGTTCCCTGTTCCGACAAGTGAAACAGCAGCCTCAGCATGCCATCTCAAAGCCCAGCGTAAGTTACTGCTAAAAGAATAATCAGATATGCTTTTGTTGGGGGTTGTTTTTTAACTACTATCTACATATCTTAAAAATATGTCTGCTACATTAGATCTTTTCAGTGACATTTGTATATTACCTGTAACAACACCACAGTACTGATTCTGAGAAGCTGGCTTTTCAGTAATTTTCTCCTCTATGGACCTTTTTCGTCTGTACACCCTGTGTGCATGACCTGTCACAGCCAAAGTGCGATTGAGTGGCTCAATAAATATGAAGTCCTCATTAATCTGTATAAACCCCATCTGCAAAGGAAAACAAAAGGAACACATAAGATAAGAATTTAAGAAAGTATGAAATTGTGCACAGTACTGCAGAAGAAAAAAACCACAAAACCCCATTTAAGAAAACACTTTGTTTTAGTAACCTTACCAGCAAGGTGACTACCTTTGTATTTTACAAGCCTTTCTACTTAAGTGAACTAGAATAAATTTCATTTATTTCAACTAAATCTGTGTGGGTGGGTGGCTACATGCCAATAGCAGATGCACGGTAAAAGATCTGGAATGTTAAAAGTTAGCTTTGGGAGACCCATGGGGTCATTTAAATATGTACAGCATGTACAGAACAGTCTATAGACTAGTTTTATTACTCAGTGTATTGTCACATTTTTAGATAACTATATTTAATGAAATAACAGGAATAATTTAGGACATAAGAATACATCCCGAGCAGCTATGAAGCTGCGAAAGACATCTTGTGACACTCTTTTTACACTTTTTCAAATTTAAAAAAAAGAGTATAAAAAAGGCAGCAATTCCTCCCTGGCTGCCAGCAGCTAAACCAGAAAAACATTATAAGACAGCCATTTAGTTGGTTAGCTTCACTCCATCCCAACAAATTTATACACACAAACACACATAAAAAGCTAATACAACAGATGCATATCTAATATTAAAAGACTGTGGCCAAAGTTAAAAAAAATACTATAAACCATATTTATATAAATACCATACAAATCTAACTCAGCTCAAATTGTTAAGCTGCCAATACACACAAGTTCCTATCAGAAGTAAAGCTGGAGACAGCAAGGTTTTGTGCGGTTTTTTCCTCCTAGAAAATGTCATCAGCAAGACTGACACTTAACTTTCCAATTCTCTAAATTTAAAAACCTATTAAACAGTTTTGCTACAGAAAGAAAACAATGTGGTACATCTGGCTAAAAGAAGCAAAGAGCTCTTCTGTATGTTTCCATGTAGTATGAATAGAGAGAAATAGAAAATAATTTTGTTTCTTCTGGAATTATGTAGATGCCATTATCACATTGGATATCCTTCCTGACATATGGACAAGTCATCAAAAAGAAATTCCAATCCAAGCAAGAAAACAAAATTAAATTTTATAGGTGGTACAAAATACAATTTCCTTCAAACATAAGTGGGCATTACTTTAAAAAGAAAAAAACCCAACACAAACTGTCTGCACAATCACATTAAATAAATGTGAATACATGTATTGAATTTTTCAATCAGCTACACTAGCTGCAGAATGCTGAACAGATGTTGAAAGGTCATCATTAACGTTGTACAGAAACACAAGAGTAGCTGGGTTTGTTTGGCTGTTCTGTTTCCTTTTTGAACTTCCTTTTTAGGTCAGTTTATCTTCATCATGAGCTTTAAATGTTACACATTTAGAATATTAGCTAGTTATGTATTTTCCATACACCTACCAGATACCACTTCTATATATCTTGAATAATGTTACCTTTACATAACAATTACTTTTCTAATATAAACTATAAATGATGTTAAATTAAATTTTATTTAAAAGCATAGTTCTCAAACTCTAGTAAAAGTCATAAACTATTTTTCATTCTATTTTTTATATCTAATGCTGAATTTCACTCAGGCATAGATTTTTTTTTTTTTTTAAATCATTATTTATCCTATGAAAGACACTGATAAACTCTGAATATAGAACAGGAGTAGCAGCCCATCAGATGGTGCTGCAGGTTTCCCCTGCCCACCTACAAAAAACAGGGCCTTAGTCCACCTTGACAAAGACTCAGCCATAGCACATTTGCCGTATTTCTTCTGTCTTCATTCTCTTTGCTGTGAAATGAAACCAGGGCTTTAAGATGCCATTCTTCAGATTGCCAACTAGATATACTGAGAAGCTGTGCTAGGACCACTGACATTTTATGCCTTCCTTCAGCTCCTTACATAAACTCAAGGTTAATCCATTGGTAGAGAACTCCACAAATTATTGCCAGTTTCCTGAGTCAGAAGTTAAAGAACTGAACGTTGATGTAAAGTTTATTGAATAAAATTAACTTCAGTTACATACAGTCACATGGGTAGTTCTCAGACAAATCTGGATAGCCAAATAATCTCCATTGACTGCTTTTCAAAAAAATGTGACTATTTCTCCATCTCTTGCACAATTTCACAGGTAGAAAAGGGAAGGTGAAGCTGTATCCTTGCCAACCATTCCCTTATTTTTTCATAATCATTATACGCGGAGTTAAGAAGATCTTCTACCATAAAAATAAACACAGAAAGCAGAGAAAATCAAAGCCATGCAATAAAGCACCACAGTTTCAAGGTGTTTTCAGATACTGGATGCCAGAGCCAATGCAGGCTTCAGACAGTTCAAATGGCAAAACCTCTATGTCATGAAAATGTACAGCAAAACAAAGATTTAAAAAATGTAAAAAAATAATATGCATCTGGGATAGAACTGTGAGTTCTGAGGAATTGACCCATCTCCTACCAGTGTCATCTGAAAAGCTATCACTGCTCAGAGGTGCAGTTGAAAAGGCTACCAGAACGGTGGACTTTTCTCATGCAAAGGTAATATAACATGCCATTCTTCCCCCTGCATTCATGTACCCCTGCATTTTCAAGTTTCTTACCTGAAATAAAACAAAACTTAAATGTAGCATACATACATCTCAGCAGAGTTCAAGCCCAGGACAACCTCATTTGGCCCAAAATTCCTCACACCTCCTAAATAAGGATGAACTGGGTACTTGCTCTGCATTTTATTTACTTTATGCACTAGAGTAAGACCTTAAGTACAGGGCAGACTTCATCAAATGGTCATGTAAAGCATTACATGGGACTAGAGTATGGACACCCTGAAATGGACTCACATCCACCACATGTATTTTAAAGTGGACACTTGCCCTCATAAATGAAAGCTTTCCACAACATACATTCATATCATATCAACACTTCTCACTTGCTTAAAAGAAACAAACAAAAAAATAGCCATGTGGAAACACTAGCCCTGAATAAAAACTAACTTTTTGTCTTACCTAAATAAAAATCGTTAACATCTGAAATATGCCAATAATCACAAAAAGTAGGTTTCTTCTGAAATACGAAAGCTGGGGTTTTTTTCTTACCTCTAATTGGAAATATCATATATGAGAGATGGAGAATGAAAAATACCTGCATATTCTGGGCAATTGCATCTGATAAAAGACATTATAACAGAAACTGCTATGCCATCTTATTTCTAACATCTATGTTAGAACACTCATGCTGATCTTTTCTGCCCAGCATTTCTTTCCTAAAAGGACAGCAATTTCTTTTTTTCCTGTTTGGAGCATATATAAGGTTTTGACATTCTGTCATGTATCCTGTGAAAACGTGAAGTCTACTGTTTCTAATAAAGTTATATTACCATGAGAAGTCATACAAACATAAAAGTGAAGTAAATTTGCAAAGACCACCTATGCATATAGTTATCAGATACTGGGTATAAGCCAGGAAATGTTAAGATTGGCAAAGATTTCTTTAAACTATTACATACTGTTCCTTACATACCAATTCAGAGTGGCAGCTTATCACTCAAAGTTGAAACCATGCAGATTTTGAACATAATATTGTTTCTTGCAGAATTTACACAAATAAGGAAGCAAAGGATTGTAAGAAAAATGAATATACTTTCCTCAGAACAGGAACTGAAAAGTAAGAAAAGAAGAAAATATATTTCCCTTGCTATTATTATCACAAAAAAATGGGATGAGAGAAGAATATCGACAAGCATGTACTACAGTCAGAGACTAAGTCATTCCCATTTTAATATCCCAGAGAAGAGATGTGGCACAGATAGTACTGTGTCAAAAAGGAGAATTTACATACCACAAGACAGTTATGAAATAACATTTTGCCAATACGTTGTGTTGTGTTCATCACAGGGATTCATTGAAATGCAATAATAAACGCAGATGACATAACACAGACTTCAAAGAAATGTCAGAACATTAAGGCTTTTTTACTTCTTTAAACAAAAAGTAGTTTGCCAGCTCTAAAGGATGAGTCTCACTGGTCTACAATTTATCATTAGTTGCCGATGTAGTAGCAGTTTCTAATCCTGCAGCTTTACATGTCAAAGCAAAATATTTCATTCACTAAATAATTCATCACTGTAGTGGGTTGAGCAGCTGCCAGATGCCTACCCAGCTGCTATCCTACTCCCCCTCCCCAACAGGACAGGGGGAGAAAATAAGATTAAAAAAAAAGCTCATGGGTCAAGATAAGGACAGGGAGATCATTTAGCTACTACCATCATGGGCAAATAAAATTTGACTTGCAGAAAATTAATTTAATTTATTGCCAATTAAAACAAATTTGGATAGTGAGAAACAAAGACAAATGACAACAACACCTTCCCCCTGCACCCCAAGTGGCACAGGGCGGGTGGGGAATGGCGAGTACAGTCAGCACATAACAGTTTCTCTCTGCTGCTCCCTCATCCTCACGCTTTACCCTTCCTCCCTAACAGTTTCTCTCTGCTGCTCCCTCATCCTCACGCTTTACCCTTCCTCCCTCTCCACAGGCTGCAGTCCTTCAGGATACGCCTGCTCCAGCATAGGCTCTCCACAGCCTGCAGTGCCCTTCAGGCCATGCCCACCTGCTCCGGCCCAGAGTCCTCTATGGGGTATCTGCTCCAGCGCCTGGACCACCACCTCCTCCTCCTCCTCCTCCTCTACCCTTTGTGTCGGCAGGGATGTTTCTCTCACTTTTTTTCCTCACTCCTCACACTGCTGGGCAGCAGTTTACCCTCTCCTTTTCCCAGGGGCATTGCCATCTTGGCTGAGGGGCTCAGCTGGGCCCTGCGGCAGGTCCATTGGAGCCTGCTGGAACCGGCTGTGGCCGGCACAGCGCAGTCCCTGGTGTCATCCCACAGACGCCATCTGTACAGTTACATACCTGTCTCCCTCTTGCGGGTTATTACTACCAGCTGCATGCTTGCATGGACACAGGCGTACCTAATAATAGTGTGTTCCCTTAAACAAGTGGTAGATTTAGAATTTCCTAATTCTCACTTGAAGTAAACTCCCACCGTTTTACACCTTTCCTGTTTTCTCACTACTCTTTTGTCTCTTCATCCATTCAAGAGGCATCTTAAACTAGATTTCAGTAATAAATGGACATACAGTTGCCATGTCATGACCCCAGTAACAACTTTCCCTGCAGTCTACTCTCCACTGTCTTGTGAAACAGATGCACACAGTGTGCAAGGACAGGCTGTACAAAACTGTACTTCTACGTGCTCCCACCAGAGTGTCCAAGGCAAGTAGCAATACCATCATAGGAAAAATGCATCCCTATCAGATGTAGAAAACGTACATATAGTTAAATAAACATATTACAACCATCAGCACCAAAATATTAATGTCATCTGCAGTACAAAAATGAAAGTTTTTCTTCAATGTACAGTGCAAAAGACAATTCTTGTTTACTAGTTCAATACTTAATAGTTTTGAAACACATTCTGGTAACCTTAGACATTGTACTATTTGTAAGATGTCCCACAGTTGAAGATTTATTCTTGACTAAAGAGGCAAAATCATTAACTGCATATCAGTATCCCACTCTGAAGAAGGTTTTCCTCCATGATTTTAAAAGTCCAGATCAAATTTATTATCATGATTCTAACAATGCTATCAGGACCTGACTTCAGCTGAAACACAACAAAAATAAAAGTCTCCAGCTCTTACTGATGCATAAAATAAAGCAAGTTCAAAGTTTTCAAACTGCATAAATAACAGGGTAAGAACTTCACATGTTCTTGTTATTCAGACACACTACAGCTTTCCATCTTTAAGTACCTTTGCTTAAGGCTGAAGAAACAATTTATAAGTGCCAGCAACTTCTGTCTTCAATTAACTGCTTTTCCGGGCTTTGCACAGCATACACATTGTACTTCTCCTAGAGGTTTTCTCTATCTACCTGCTCGCTCCACGCTGCTGCATAGAGTCAGGAAAAGTGACAGTGGGGAGAGAGTCAGTATTACCTCTGTTGACTGCCTTTCAGCTGCCAACATAGCATTCAATCCAATCCTTTCTGGGATTTTTTTTTTAATGGTAGGATTGCACCCCAAGAAGTACACATATATGCACAATGCCATACCTTATAGCCCTGATAGATGACAAACATTCAGACTGTTATGCAGAGAGTACATGACTACAAACATACATTCAGGTACTGGTCCCCAGATTTAAGACCTGTAGAAACAATTTTTCTATGGCTTTTAAGCTCTTCCAAACTCCTCTGCCTCCAGGCTGGTTTAAGATACACGCTACCCTGAATCTTTAGGAAAATCATTCTCTATAGGATGCTACTCTCATGATGTTTAAGATGATGACTACTTTTGTCAAAACAAGCTGATGTTGCACATGCAAAAGGATTTCTTCATTTTTATTAGATATGAAGTAGAATAGTGAAGCATGCAAAAGTGAGAGGGGTTTGCATATTCTGACACCTTTCAACAGGTGCTATTATTCACATAACCTTACTCAACTGAGCAAGAACCTCTCAAGCTGACAGTGGAGAGTGAAGTGTGAGCTGATCAGAGAAAGGACACAAATCCAGAGGAATCTGATTTGTTGAAAAGAAAATGAAGTAAAGGAGACCAAGGGATAAAGAAACTATAGACAGCAGGTCTGCCCAGAGGGTCTGTTGTTGTTACCCCTCAAAATTCCATTTGCCCATTAATTCACTGCCAGCCAAACCCTAAGATGTTTGGCATATCCTCCAGATTCTAAATTTCATGTTTCCTAGCCAGAAATAAAATATTTCCTTTTTTTAGACCTAAACCTCCCTCTATAAACACATTATTAGAAATTACTGCTGTATTTGGTACAAGTGCTGCCTAAATTACCAATATTCCAATATTTGCTATGATTTTTAAACTGTCTTCACAGTGCAGGATGATATCTAACCAAAGTACAGTCTACTTAAGAAGCCACCACAAACAACCATTGACTACCTCTGTAATAAAAATATTTTAATAGGGCTGTGCATGCAATGAATTATTTTGTAACACAAGTTTGAGATCTATGGCAAAATGTTACCAGTTATTTCAGATGTTAGCTGTACTGAATGTAAGTACCTAAAATAGATTTTATCATTTGTGCCTTTACTGTTTGGAGACCACATCTGAAATATTTTCTTTTCTCAAGAGATTTTTACAGGGAAATCTTTCAACAAAAATACATAAATGGCATAATTTTTTCAGAATTTCCCATTCTCAAATCTCGACATTCTGTTTCTTAAGTAAATTTTCCATCTTGCAAAGTTGTCCTCGCCCTGTTTTGCCAGGCTGGCTGATCACCTGCACCACTGATAAAATTGCCAATTGACAGGATTAAGAACACAATCACATCTATGTTAAGTACATATGAACAACTGGACTGGGTCAGAACAAAGGTCCATTCTGTACAGTATCCTCTCTCTAAAATTGTATAACAGATGACAAGAAAGAACATAAGAACAGAGCAAATGTAGTTTGTATGCTCACAGCCTACAGCAAACTCCAGTAGGGAACTGGTACCAGTAGCTTTACAGTATGCATAAACTTTAACTGCAGTGGAAATAAACAGAACCACAGTGAATGAGATCTCAAAAATATATCAAGACTATTAATAAAAATTATGATAAGAAAAATATGGAAAAGGAACTATGAAGATCCTAACGTACTGAAGGGTGGACAGGGGGTTATTTAACTTTCCATGACTTACAGACTTCTCTTTCTTTGACATGTATTTTAAAAGGCATCCTTTTTTTTCCCCTTTATAATGAGTAATATACAAACACTGTTCTTGTGATCGTTGCACTGCAAGTGCTTACAGACATTGTTGGTTAAGTCCAGTGCTGTCCTTCAGCAGCCCAGAACTCAAAGAAGCCAGCAGATTTATAGCTTTGGAAATTATTCAGTGTTGTCAAATATTACTAGTAATCTCACAATCCGTAAAAGGCTGACAGCCTCCTAAATATCACTTGAGACCTGTGTCAAATCTAACATAGCTTGGAAACGAGGCAATTGAGGCAACATGATAATATGGTCACAACTGTGAAACTGATAGCATTGTGAAATACCTATTGATTTCTATTCAAGTTTGCACCCATTCACTAGGACCTTAAGAAAGGCTGCTTTGATACAGCTACACTTCCCCCATTAAACTGAACCTTAACGTTTATCTTGCAGTCCGAAGTCTCTCTGCACATTTCAGTTCTTTCATCCCACTCCACAAATGCCTTCCTTATCAACGTGCACCACAACCAGACCTACTCAAAATAAAACCTCCACCTCTAAAACTTCCTACGCTCTTACCAGCAATACTTCTCCTTGCCTGCCTCTACTGCCAAAGTGTGCATCTCCCCTTATGGCCAGCTAGACTGCCCTTATTTCTTGCAGGTGATGTGAACAAGAAATCATTTCTTTACATAAGGCACTGCCATTCAGCTACTTGTTGGTATCTTGCCTCTGAGAAAGGCAGAATTTCCTAATGCGTCAACTGCCATTATAAGACAACAGATATTCAAGGTACTTTTTAGCTGGGAGGATGTAAATTACATCACCTGTAATTTTATCAGACATTCTTTAAAATGGTAACACATTAGCAATTTAGGAGCCCCTTCTGTAACTATTTTTGTTTTAATTCCTTAAGAATATTTATTGATGGTCACATACATAAAACATTTCGTATTTATGAAACCCAACTGGAAACACATATACTATCACTTGATTTTAAAATCAATTCACTATAGCTGTGCACTCTGAAGATTCCCAGGGAACATTCAATAATACCGTTTTAAGACATATCACATGTGATATGGTGAATTGCAACAAGACACAGGTAGAATTAATTCCTCAACCCCTTCTTTTTTTTCATAAAAATGCTTTGGAAATTTATTAATCCTATTTCAACTTTTCCCTATTGTTTCTGAATTATGCTTATAAATTAAAAGTTCCAACTCAAAGTTAAATCAGCTCTATCAGAAACCATGTATATTTTATTATATGTGCAGTTAGGTCATGACTTTAAAAAAAACAAACAATCCAGGACAGCAAATACTGCAGCACTGCCAAAATAAAGTTCCAACAGCAACATTAACTTTTGCTCAAACTGACATTCTATTTTTTTAGCTCTGCAACATGAATGCTACATTAACTTTTTTAAAAAAACTTAGATAGAATAGTTTTTCAAGCAAAACCAAAATGCATCTCATTGTGGAGAAAGCTCTTCCTGCCAGACCTAGAAAAGAAAACCTTTTACCTAGCCTGTACAGGGTTCTATACCTTTCAGTTTCCTCCTTAGTGAAGAGCGGTGGAGAAGCTGCAAATTTACTTGGTGATAAGATTATCTGACCAGCAACATATTGTTTCATAGCTATTCCCCAAACTCACTGCCTACAAGCTTCCCATGATAGTTTCAGATTCTGAATTTTAGTTACTCAGTTCTCAGTGACATGCAAACTATCTTGTTGAAAGACTTGGGTTCTTCCAATGGCATTTTGCCAAAATGCAGCTAAGCTAAGAAAAGGTATTTGAGTTTCAACTGGGAAATCGGTGACAGGCTATATTCTCTGCAAGAATCCCACAGCTCTGCAAAAACCTGCTCTCCCAAATGCTCCCGCAGTGCCAATATGTTGAATGAGAAGCTCACATTTCTTTTCCCTAGATAAAAATCTGAGATTAGAAGGTAAACCACTAAGATTAGAATGTATATCTCTAAACTGCAGACTGCACTTCTAAGATATAAAAGACACAAAAAATTCCACATAGGCTTATTTACACATTGGCCATTTACACAGTATAAATACCCTAAGTTACATGGCTAGCTTTTCACATTTGGGATGTATTTTTAATTTATGCGAAAGGCATCTGCAGAAATGTCTCAAATCTGTTTAATGTATTCTTTGTGATGGATTTAGATTTTATTGGAAGTTAGGCAAAAATGCTTCAGTATGATTTGTATCATTAGGCTATGAAGTCCACAGCTTGTAATGATCAGTACTCACACCTCCAAGATAAAGACTCAAAAGTCAGATTTTTTGTAGAACACATTGGGAAATTCTTATGTCACATCTGAGATAATTAACCCTCAAGCAGCTACCTCAAGCTGTCTGCACAGCTGCAATACAATGTCTTTAAAGGTAGAGAACGCATTTTGTTTTGATAAAAACAACAAAAACAGATATCATAAAATTAACATAAGCATAGAGAGTTCAAACTGTGATTTTCCAAGCAGTTCAAAACAGCTTTTCAATGCTTACAGGTAAACTTCTCATTAATAACAATAAGCTTTAAAGTATTTAAATTTATTCCAGCTTTAAAGAAAGGAAAGGAAAAGCTGTGAAGGCACATATATCAACAAGGGTCAATGTCAAAAACCTATCTCTATCACTACAACATTATAAGCTCCTTATCCATGTTTCACATCTGTTTTTTGTTTCAGTATTGTCACTTTTATCATAGGTCCCGTGGTAGCCCAGAGGGTTGTGGTGAATGGGGTGAAATCCAGTTGGCGGCGGGTCACAAGTGGTGTTCCCCAGGGCTCAGTGTTGGGCCCCGTTCTGTTTAATATCTTTATCAATGATTTGGATGAGGGGATTGAGTGCACCCTCAGCAAGTTCGCAGACGACACCAAGTTGGGAGGCAGGGGCAATCTGCTTGAGGGTAGGGAGGCTCTACAAAGAGATCTGGACAGGCTGGATCGATGGGCTGAGGCCAATCGTATGAAGTTCAACAAGGCCAAGTGCCGGGTCCTGCACTTCGGTCACAGCAACCCCATGCAGCGCTGCAGGCTCGGGGAAGAGCAGCTGGAAAGCTGCCCGGCAGAGAAAGACCTGGGGCTGCTGGTCAACAGCCGGCTGAATATGAGCCAGCAGTGTGCCCAGGTGGCCAAGAAGGCCAACGGCATCCTGGCCTGCATCAGAAATAGTGTGGCCAGCAGGAGCAGGGAGGTGACTGTCCCCCTGTACTGGGCACTGGTGAGGCCGCACCTCGAGTGCTGTGTTCAGTTTTGGGCCCCTCACTACAGGAAAGACACTGAGGTGCTGGAGCGTGTCCAGAGAAGGGCAACAGAGCTGGTGAGGGGCCTGGAGCACAAGTCTTATGAGGAGCGGCTGAGGGAACTGGGGTTGCTTAGTCTGGAGAAAAGGAGGCTGAGGGGAGACCTTACCGCTCTCTACAACTACCTGAAGGGGGGCTGTAGTGAGGTGGGTGCTGGTCTCTTCTGTCAGGTGGCTGGAGATAGGACGAGAGGAAATGGCCTCAAGTTGAGGCAAGGGAGATTTAGGTTGGATATCAGGAAAAATTTTTTTACTGAGAGGGTTGTCAGACATTGGAATAGGCTGCCCAGGGAAGTGGTTGAGTCACCATCCCTGGAGGTATTCAAAAAGCGAGTAGATGGGGTACTTCAGGACATGGTTTAGTGGGTATGGTTGATGGTTGGACTCGATGATCTTGAAGGTCTTTTCCAACCTAAATGATTCTATGATTCTATCTGGGTTTACCATAAAAGTTATCTCTTTTGCTTTCCTCTGTCTCATGGAGTTTTCTAAATCCACAACAGTCCATGCCAAAGATGAAAAGCTGAAATATTCCCCACGATACAATACATGATTGTGATAATAAATGTGTAATGATGGTATCATATTTCTATTTCATGGATTTTATACCAAATGGGCTTTAGCCTACACGATGTATAGTTAAGATTCTTTTTAATCAAGGTATTACCTAAAAGGGTGTGTTATGAATTGGTACACAATTCACAAGGGTGAACACAAAGGGTACAAAACCCTTTTTTGCTAGACTAACACAAATTTCAGAGCAAGTACAAATTCCCTAGTTTCCAGCACAGCATATCCATCCTTCATGATTACCATCTTAAGGAGATACAGTTTAAAAATCTGTAATTTTTTAAGAATAACATTAAAGTGCTGAAGTAATTATTACCCTTGCTTCTCCTGCCATTTTATAGTGTTTTACAATGACTATATACACACAGAAATACACATTCCTCACTCTCTGAAAAATTCGCATAGATGCAGGAAAATAATTACGTTATTACTCAGCAGCACTCATTATGCTATTCACTGGTATACAGGCATTCACTACATACAAAATGAAATTGCAAATAAAACACATAAAATTTATCAATTCTAATGTCTCTCATTTCTTCTAACTGCCTTTTTTAGACAAAAGGACAAAATGTGCTTCCTAAACTTGTGGTGGTGTTTTAAAATCAGATGTTCAGTCACTGCCATCAGCAGTGAAACTCATGAACCTGGCACAAGCCCTTCCAAGTGCCACAGCCTTCTTGCAATGTAACAGGCTGGTCCTCAGATTTAAGTGACCAGCTCTTCACATGCCAACTACTCCTTGTTCTTCCTACTAAAAATATCAACTGGCTATAGACTCTTGCAAGAATACTGTCACATCACCCATGGAGTCCACTTGTTCACCTTGTGCTAGTGTTTCCAGAAAAGTCAGTGCATTTTCAACTACTGCACACTTGCCCTTTGATCTCCAGAAGAATTCAGCAGATAAACCAATTGTCAAATGCTGAAATTGTGTATTCAACCCCCCTTTCCTTTCCCCTGCCCGAGAACCTCTTGCCCAAGTTCTCATTGATTAAGCTGTGGCTGAAAGGATCAAAAAACCTCCAAACTTTAGGATAAGAAACAGTCTAGAACAGAGAATGCAAATTGCCTTTGTATTTTAGATGTGTTAGATCCACAGATCAAGTCCAACCCCCTGTGCATTCAAGACTTCATAGAAGATGCTTTCTTACACTTACCCTTGTAACACACACCTTTCATCAGCCTAGATTTCTTTTTAACATATTTCTTTGCTGTTACTGTTAAAATAGTTTCAATAGAACTGTTGCTCTATTATTTTACTCTTCCTATTTGAAATTTGTTTGATTTTTCTCTTGTAATAGTTGGAAATCTTTCTAACTTTCTAACCTTAATTTATTCATAGCCATTATTTTAGATCCATCGGATCCTGGGTCTACATTGTTTTCCTCTGTGGCCAACTTTCCAGGCTCCTTGATATTCACTCCAGTGTTTTTATAAAAGGTAATCATATTGTATCACTGTTTCTGCTGTGATGCTAAACACACTAGCCTTTGACTGTTGCTTGATGAAATAGGCTTTACTACTATAATTATCCTTGTAGCCACAACTGAATTCCTCTCTCTGAACATCAAACAGAACTGCAGCCATATTTCAGCTCTCATTTCACTACAACTTCGTGAAATGACAATAAAGTTTCTGTATCCCCACTAAATGTCCTTCATCAGTTAGACGCATCTTGCACACCCACAACATGCCTGATGGCTCATAATGATCTTATGATCAGAAAATACACATTCTTTTCCTCCTCTCACTGCCAGCTAAGTCATCAGTCTATAAAGCAAATCTATAAATGTAGTATAAAAGTAGTAAGTCATAACACAAGCCACTTACACCAGCCTTTGGTCTGTTTAAGTCTCCTGTGCCTCCCAGCTCTGAATTTCCCACTAAAGCAAAGTCAGCTCCCCAGGTGTTGCTTCCAATCTTACCTGCTGTTCATATAAAGCATCCAAGATAGGTTCTTCATGACTAGAACTGGCCAGGAGCTTTCCACCAAAAGAGGGTTTTTTCCTTTGAAAATACTGAATCATCAAAAAGGTATATGCTCTTTATCATCTAAAACACTGCCTTCTCTCCACATTAATATGAACAAAAGTCACACTGAAAACCAGGCAAAACTTACTGGAACCCTGTCTCTCATTCTGCCAGCTAAATCTGTAAGAGTGGGACTTCAGAACGACTATACCGAGTTACACCAAAGGTACCTCTTCTGTTGAAAGGCAGCCAGCTTCACGTGGAGGTTGAAGTCTTTAAGAAGTGGGAAAGCACAGAACAGTCAAGCACATAACAGGATTATTAGGGATAACAGAATTCCTACCATTTGTTATTTCCAATTTGTTATTTTTAAGGTCATCATTACATCTGACATTCTGTTTTTACAAAAATACCTTTTTTTTTCTCCACTTCCTAGATCTAACTAGTTTTGTCTGTTAATCTTTGATGCTACTTACTTCTCCCATATTGTAAGGCATACAACATATTACTAGACAGATACGGTGGTGAAAATTGTTCCTCCTAAGTAATGTGCCAGCAGGTTCATTACAACACCACGTATAAGCTTTCATAGATTCTCCTTTTTAAAAAAAATAAACTTTAAGAAGTTTACTGAAATTAAACATATGTTATTCTTTTCACAAATTTATTGCTTCAACAGCACACTGTAAATGGACTCTACTGTACACTCTTTTTTTGGCAGCAGTTACCCAGAAGTATAGTTTAATTGTAGTTTGTTTTAGTCAAATTAATTGTGTCAAAACACTAGAAGAGGCTCAACGCTTTAAAACACAGAACTCATCCCAAACTCTTTTAAGTCTTGCACTGAGAAGGCACAGCATAATTTAAGCATATATTAAAAAAAATTTCAAAATCACTAGTGCACCATAATTCAAATTTGAAAATGTTAAATGTTAAAAGGAGGTAAATCAGACACTGGTGTTGAGTGAAACCCTATAGTTCTTAAGATGACTCTTTCTGGAACAACTACAGAAACTTTTATAAACAATCACTAGCCTACACAGACTGTCCCATGAACTAGATGTGTGTATGCTGTTCTTTCTCTCCCTAGAGACAAGTCTAATATGTTCCAGTTCGAGGTAATTGAAGTATCTTTAATAGCAATTCACTGAAAACTACTACCATAAGGTAATGCTAAGTGCTATTTTCAAATGCTTTAAACAGAAATGTAACAAATATGAATTACAAACTCCTAAAGCTAAATGTACCATTCCTGTTGTATAGTCTATTTTTCTAAAAAACAGATGGCAACCAAATCAACTGTGTCTAACTGCAGATAACCTACTCCCAGTGTGTCGCATGAAGATAATTGTTACCTAATGATTTGCACTATAGATACTAGTAACCCTCAGAAAATTTAAAATTTGGGGGGTTGAAGAGGTATGACCAGACAAAGAATGTCATCTATGAGCCAGAAAAAACCATAAAGAACAGGGATAGTCAACAAGAGCCCCAACATCTTTACTGAAGTGACAGAATGATGGAATTGTGAGTCTCATGTAGATACCAATCATTCACATGACCTCATTTTAGTGCCATCCAACCTATACGTATAAAATTTATGAATAGTTATCAGCAGGAACTTCATGAAAAGTCAGCAAGGATGAATGCCAAGTCCAGCCCCTGCGACAGATTCACCCTCTGCACTGGTACAGACTTCCCATTGGGTGGGTGGATGGATGGATGGATGGACAGACGGATCGATAGATGGCGAGCAGATCTGCTAAAATGGACCTGGTGGTCCTTGTGGACAATAGGTGGAGCATGGAACACAACAAAGGGACTTATGCAAATAAAGAGAAAAAGCATAATGAAAAATTTATGTAATCCTACTGAAGTGTAACATACATTCAGAAGGAAAGAAAATTTACTCAAATATCTTATCCAAGGTATTAAAAAAAAATAAACAGTGCTGCAATTCTGCAAGATTAATAGAATATTTCTGTGTATACAATTTCTAAAAGATCTAACAGCTTGTTCAGTAATTCCTCAGTTTAGGCTGAACAATCCCTACAACTCTGTTTTGCTGGAATTTGTGTTTTTTTTCTGGTAAACACAACAGATCTATGCCACTGTCTACATCAACATCATCACGTCTCATAGAGGGGACACGTACTTGGCTGTAATGTTGTACTAAGTTGATACTGTCCTGATCTCTAAATTCTAGTCCAGTTCTATTATTCACTTTTTCTCTGTCTTTGTTTTCAGTTTTGAATTCTAATCTTGTTCTGTCACTGACTTGCAATATAAATATGGCCAAGATATTTATGCTCATGTATTCTTAACTAGCATTCAGTTTGGGGAGTGTATATGTATATGCTGAATGCTAATAATCTGAAACATTCAAAACTAGTGGTTATATTTTAAAATTTTGACATAAACCACAATTTAGCTTTCAACTGCAACAAAACAAACAATTGCAGTTGCATGCAAACTTACAGGCATGAAAAATGTTTGACAGAAGCATAAATACTCTAAATGTTTCTTTTTTTCCTGTTACCATGTTATACAGCTAAAATTACTGTGTAAATAAACATATTTTTACTAAACTGCAGCTACCCAGATTCTGAATACACATTCTCCACAGCTATGCCTCTATTTATCAAGTGTTTAGGCTCTATATCCTTTAAACAAAGGGGAAAAAAAGGATACGGGAGAGAAAGACTATACAATTTAAAGATGATCTGGACTTTGAGTTTGCAGTACATGAAATTCTATTTTCTTTCACATACACAGTTTCATGTTCACTCCAGAAAAGTATTCCATAGATACATCTTTAAAATCATAAATTCAAAATTATTAACATCTGAAGATTTATACTTAGAAACTACAAACTAAGAAATGCAGACTTACCACAGGCATGTTCTTGTTTCTTTTCCTTCTGCAGCCCTCTGGAAGTTTATGAGGTACAGAAAGCCTACGACTCTTAGCACAGGTGACTTTATTTTATAAAATTTTAAAACCAAATTAGCATTTCTGATCCAAGTGCTATAAAGCCATTGTTGAAATGGGAAGTCAATTTTTACATTACGTATGTGACAGTCTATTTAAAACCTATTTTCAAGACACATTGGGTTAAACACATACTGAAAAAACTTGATTTTTAAACTAACTTAAATTAAAAAACTGTAGTGTAAGCATTTGCTCCAGGTAACTATGCAAGGATTGACTAATATCACCAAGAATAGACAGATATTGGCAAGCCAGACTTCATCAGTGGTGCAGCTATTAAATGTGCAGAATATCCGTAACAGCACACAAGGCACACTCTGCAATACTTAAGAAAACAAAGATGGTATTTTCAACCTTAGATGCCTAAAACAACATAGATTTTATGGCAACCGTGACTATGTCACAAAAGAAAACATCACCTATTCTACCAACCTACCATGTATTAAATTACTGGTCTCTCTCTGATTATTCCTCCCTTCACTCAGTAGCTCCTACTCTTTATCTCAGAAGGTTGAATTGATTAGTAAAACTAGTTAGATTCTGGAATTATTCTTATCTCTCAGATAGTTTTGCTTCTATTACAGGAGAAACAGAAGCTCTGAGGAAGGGCTAGAAAGCCTTAAAGGTTGCCTATTTATTCCAATGACATAAGCTGAATAAATAAAATAGGTATACTTTCCTCAGAAACCTTGCCTAACATTAAGTATTTATTATTTTTTAAGAATAATGACACTAAAGACCATCCTATGTCTCTTTCAAAACCACTGTGTTTATGTCAGCTATGATCAAGCCCTGATACTATGGTAAAAGGGTAACCACATTATAGTTAAGATCAGAAGAGACTTTCTCAATTTTAGAATGTTAAAAGGGAAGACAAATGAGGTTGTTGTTATGGAAAAATCATTTCATGGATGCAACCCTCAAAACCCTCAATCTGCTCTGGTCAATATATGCTCAATAAAGCAAGATACAGTATTCCACCCTTTCTGTCTAAACCCTAAGCAGATCCAGATCTGATTTCATAGCAATTTAGATCAATGGCAGTGCTGTGATAGTAAATATAAAGTCATGTTATAGAATCAAGATTCTGATTTTATGGTGTGTAGAAAAATTCACTGCCTATATCTTTATGTTACAAAATTAATTTATTTTAAAAATAATAATTAATAAATGGAGCTGGAGCTAGAGCTAGTAAAAAGAAGGAAACTAGAAGGCAACATCTGTGCAAAGGTAAGGAATTGGCCACCTAGCTTAATCCTCTTCACTTGCATGAAAAAATTACAATTACTATTAATCACAAATCAATTTAATTAAAATGGAATTTATTATTCTACCAAGAACACATAAACTTTCTGTACTCACAGCTCTAAATGGTCAAGTACAATCAGAACCTTTTTTTTTTTTTTAAAGAAGTTCTTTCAGTGGTCAGCCAGCATTTTGGCCTTCAGGTTTCATATTTTGATCTGTCCTTACATGGGTTACAGAAATACTTTTATGTTTTTATGAGTTCTCATTTTCATGTAGGCCTATGTTTCAAGAAGCTGGAAGACACAGTAATAGTACAGCAACATACAAGGGCCATGCCTTCAGTTTGGCTCATCAAAACCGCAATGATCAGAGCTGACCATGATTCAAGCCCAAGTTCCAAATGAACTAACTACCATTACAAAAGGAAGCATTAACTAACTACCAAGGCTGCTAAACCAAAGGAAAAAATTCAAAGATCATTCAATGCTTCGGTCCTATGGACAAAGATCTTGATTTTGTCCCCCACACAATCATACATTAAACAGATGTTTTATGTGGTTGCATGACTTCAACTCCATTGTTCGTGTATGCACCAACTGACTAATGAATGAAGATGCTTCTTGTCTCTTGCCTGAAATGTTCTGGAAAGCCTTATTTTATTTTGCTTCAAAAAGCATGCTGGAGCAACATGTTCAACCAACCACAGATGACTAATACAGACCAATAAAATTAACTACAATCAAACTGAAAACCCAGATACAATTATACTTGAAAAAGCATGACACAGCCCTTTACTTGCACAATTCAATGCGGAACTGGCATAAAAATCCATTCTTAAAACAGCCACCTAACCTGTAAATTATGTCTATCATGTTGTCATAACTGAGTGATGCATGATGGTAACAATCACTTTTGCTCATTGTCGTGGTTTAACCCCAGCCAGCAACTAAGCACCACGCAGCCGCTCACTCACTCCCCCCCCCCCCCCCCCCACAGTGGGATGGGGGAGAAAATCGGGAAAAGAAGCAAATCCACGGGTTGAGATAAGAACAGTTTAATAGAACAGAAAAGAAGAAACTAATAATGATAATGATAACACTAATAAAATGACAACAGCAATAATGAAAGGATTGGAATGTACAAATGATGCGCAGTGCAATTGCTCACCACCCACCGACCGGCACCCAGCTAGTCCCCGAGCCGCGATTCCCCGCCCCCACTTCCCAGTTCCTATACTGGATGGGACGTCACATGGTATGGAATACCCTGTTGGCCAGTTTGGGTCAGGTGCCCTGGCTGTGTCCTGTGCCAACTTCTTGTGCCCCTCCAGCTTTCTCGCTGGCTGGGCATGAGAAGCTGAAAAATCCTTGACATTAGTCTAAACACTACTAGCAGCAACTGAAAACATCGGTGTTATCAACATTCTTCACATACTGAACTCAAAACATAGCACCGTACCAGCTACTAGGAAGACAGTTAACTCTATTCCAGCTGAAACTAGGACACTCATCAAGTACATGCCATATTAAATGGAACACCACCACTGATTTACTATTAAAAAAAAAAAAAAATTCACAACCCTGACCATATCCCCTTTCCAAAATAAATACAACAGCTTCTCTGAAGTAAACCAGGATTTAAAAATCTTTATTCCATAAAGCTTAAGTTAAAAATTCTTTACAATGAAGGGGTTTTAGTGATATTCCAGATCATTTATTATATAACAACACTGCAGTAATTATTAATATTGTGTAAGAAAGTGCCTTTGCATAGCTAACATGAGTAGTCCTAGAAAAAGCAACACCTATGGAAACATATCACCTATGGAAAAAAATCCTTGCAATTAAAGACTCGGTGCCTGTAAAGATATGTCTCTTTAGAGCATTTTGGTGTAATATGAGTAACTTCAGCACTTCTTGTGGTAAGACTAGAAACCACTCTTTTCGAGTATGAATCAAACTGCTGTACCTTTAGCTAATGAAACTGCATTAACCCCATTTTTTTAGTGCAAGCCTGGATTTAATCCCATCAGAATCTGAAATGCTATTTTATGCAAGGCAAAACCAAATAGTACACAAAGGATGAGCACAAAGCATTCTACACCAAGTCCCATGCAGGAGATTTAAATGGCAAATATCAGCAACTGTGTATGTAACCTACATTAGATAAAACACCTAGACTAGTACCAAAAAGACCAATACAAGCAATCCAAGTTTAAATTGATTCATCCATGTAAAACACTCAAATAGTGCATACCAATGAGCTACCATTGTTCAAACCCATGTGCTTTCATTGTAGCCCCAGAGGGATGTGGCACAGCTCCAAAACCTGCCCATGATTGGCCATAGTGAAATTTAATCTCTGCTAATCCTTATTGAAATACCTATCCACGACTCCCATTATTTTGGTTTTCTTCTGAGAGAGGGGATGAACTGCATTCAAAGACTATTTAATTCAAGGCAACACTCCATGAAACTCAGTTTCATTCAACTCTACAATTTGCCAAAACTACTAACTGTGGAAAACAGTAATTCAAGAAAGGAAAATAAATTATATTTATGGGCATAGAACTATAATTTAACAAATCAAGTTAGTCCATCTATAAAATAAAGTTATGCTTAGGCTTTTTATACCTCTATCGAAAATTACAATGAATCCAGAACTGGTGGCTTTAAGAGAAATAAATAAGACTCTCACAATTTATTATCATTTTAGATTCACATTGCTTAAAAAAGTTAAAAATATATAATAGTCATATACTTCTAGGACTCCACACCTAACTGAAACTCCTATCTAAATTTTTTTCCAAACTATGCATAGTTTTTCATTTTAACTTCTAAGCCTAGATTCTCCTTCCCCTTTTTGCAGAAAAAAAATTACTTTTACCTTTTATTGCACATAAAAACTAAAAGTTCTGCTACCTTCATGAAAGAAGGAACAGTATCTAATTATTTTTCAAGAACTATTATTTTAACTAAAAGGAAAAAAATATGATTTTTGAAGAAGGCTTTTTTCCTTTTTTTAAAAGCTAGAGAGTTTGATTTTATGCATGTAAGAATACAAATGGTGAGCAGAATGGAGTTTTGATAGTAGCATCTTGAACCTAGCAGCATCAGTCTGTCTAACCACTTTTAAGCAAATTTGTTTATATGAAATAAACAAAAGATTTATCACCCAAAATAAGAATGGAAGGAATTCTTTCCTTCCATTATTTCCAATGCAAATAATTTAGTATTAGAATCAAAAAAACCCTAAAGGAACATGGAAGAAATCTTTGTTATTATGCTTCCCTAGATAGGTTACTACAGAAGAAACAGGTGATCAGACAGAAAAAGGGAAACATGCTAGGACTATCAGCCAGAAATTGGAAAACTAAGTTTTTTATATGCATAATTGTATCCATTTTAGTCTATAAACCTGCTTCTACTTTAAACTGCCTCACTCCCCTCATGTGTTACTTAATAAATATTTGGGATGAGGTCCATTGATGTCATAGAGGGACAAAAGAGATTAGGGATCTATCTAGGCATAAAATCACCTAAGCAACTTCCCATCCCCTAACTTGCAAGAAACTTGTAAATTCTGACATTTAGACAATTGCCTGTTAGAAGAGTTTTACACAGAGCTGACAACAGAAGCACAGATCCAAACAGCTTTATGCTGAGAGAGTATTTTTAAAAAGCAAATTAAGTAAGACCACAATTAAATATTAAGTCCTGAGAATATGTGTACAAACCTGGCTTCATGTTCCCTGCACATACCAAGAATAAGAACTCACCCTTCACCCACTGCTGTATCCCAGAATAACAGGCATTCAGCTTTTTTTTGTCCCTTAACCTGTGCGTTTTTTTTTCCCCCTGTCTCCGATCTACACAGGAAAAGCAAAGCACTTCATAAAAGAAGCCTTGAAACAGAGTTACAACTGAGTTTTCAAGGTATAATCCAATCGCCAGGCTAATCAGTGTTCTCACTGACAAAAAGAGCACTGAGAAGTTTAAGCACATCTGAAGCACAGTTTAACATTTTACATAAAAGATGGCATTACTATAATGGCTCTAGCCATCACTTGGGCACTTCTCCCAGCCAGCATCCACTTCAGCCCAGAGGGACATAACAGGACATTTACTCTGTACTGAATCATAAAAAGTTGTCCCCAGCTGAATTAACATCATGTTCAGAAATACCTGTATTTTCCTTCACATACTGCTATCTAAATAACCTTAACCTGACTTGACCCAGTTAAACTTCTGACATCTAAAGAGAACTTAAGGTAGCACAGCTGAGATCATAAAACAAGCGTATGCAATTGTTGGAGGATAATCACACAGAAACTAAATCATTTCACAAGTCAGTTTTGGGCACATTTCTACATTTTCGGATGCAAAACTCATTCAGAAAATAATTCTGACCGAAGTACTGGTAGACCCAAGAAAAACATTCACAGCACAGGCTTCCAAAAAATTTTTCTTCTCCTCACTTACGTGCAGATGCATGTATTATTAGCAACTAGTGTTACGATATCAATTTATCATTCTAAATACATTGTTCTACAATTAGCACTAGAAATGTTCTTCATTCTTTCCCTTCCAAATAATACTTCTTTGCTTATTTATACCATTATTAGAAGCAATAGAAATAACCAAGATGACCAGATTGTCCAGGCAATGACAGGTTAACAACAAAAGGTTAACTGAACTGCTAATGCACAACAGATGTACATCTGATTTTAAATTTAATATAGATATTTTTGGCTATTGGTTTATAAAATTTTGACCAACTACCATCTTGATATACAAACTAACACAAGAATGCATGTGCTCAGCATATTTCACACTATTTCCATTACATTGCTGCTTCTGCTAAACAAGGAGCAACCAACCAACCCTCATGCTATGTCCCTAAAGTCATCAGTGAGAGACCTCAGTAAACCAAGGAGAGGCACACGCCCTACAGAAAAACTTCTGCAAACATCTCATTCTCCCCCAAATCCAAATGGCTTCAACTCATCCCTTTCTACTGTGGTAGCTCTCTTTATCCCATAGCAAAGAGAGATGTGCATCATTTGCACGCTACCTCTACATGACCATCAATTTTCACAGACTCCTCCTTGAATATCCTCACCTACCATCAACCCCACAATGACTCTCACATCTGACACTTTCTATTGTTTTCTCCCTATTTCCCAGCTCTCCTATTTTTATGGTATTATGTCGTGGAAATCATGGATGTTCCTATTTTTTTTCCCTGTCACAATCTGCCATTAACTACCAAAAAGAATCTCTATTCTTGCAGGTCCAAGAAATCTTTTAAAAAAGAAAGACAAAGAAAAAAAAAGTGCTTTTAAAGTAAAATTACAAGAGTTGCAACACAACAAAACAAATTTGTTTCTTTTAAAAATCCTGGTTCATTTGCTATAGAAGAAACAACCAGCACATATCATGAGATATGAATAAAAGTCAGGGATATGAGACTTAGAGAAAAAGCTAATTTCACTAATCTTAACAGCTGTAGCTGGGAGAGGCTCAGTGCTTCGTCTTTTTAAAGCAGTTATCTTCAAATTAGGGGGTCAAAACTTTACTAATTTAATTAATACAAAAACTTTACTCATTAATGGACTTACCCAGTTTTTCTGATTTGCCATCTCACTCCTGTATCTTGCAAAATAACTTTGATAATTTTATACTTATTAATTACAATGGGTAGAGATATCAAGTGATTCACAGCAGTCTCAATTTTTGTAAAGTTACTCTGCAGATAGCATATTTTTCATTTCTAATTACGGCTTGGAAATATATTGCAAAGGAAGTATTTGTACTGAAACCAAGCACTTCAGGAGAGCAGCAGGCTATTTTAAGCAGGATTGGAATCACAAATCAAACCTGTCTCAGGATGGAGTGATTACATGATTATAGGATAGCTGTTCGAAGGAGAAAGGAATCATTACCACATGGTCTGAGGCATCTTGGCCCAACATCTTGCATACCACACCACAGTGTTTAATATTAAAGGAAAGAGAGATTGTTATAGTGCAAATATAAGCTGAGCCTAAACCAAAACTGATTTTCTAAACCTTTCAGCTCTACATTAACAGTACTGTTACTATGTTTAAAAGACTTACCCTTCTTATGAAATAGCAAGAGTTCTCAAAAAAACAAAAATCCAACCAAATGATGTTTCATCCAGAAAGGCAAAGATGAATAGCAAAAGACTGCAGCATCAAAGCTCAAGAAGGAAAATAGAAACAAACAGTTTTTAGTCCTTTATCTTTACATAGATCTTCATTGGATTATGTTTCTTAATGACACTAATCACCCAGTTAAAGGGATACCATCTCCAGTACTCCTTTTCTTTAATAATTATGCTTAAAATAAAAATGAAGCATATTTAATAGTTCTGTTTGTAAATAACTTGCTGTTCAGGTAGAATAAAGCAGTATATGTTAATAGTGCTTTGCTTGTAGATATATGCTGGTTATTCCAGCTGGCCATAGTCACTTTCTTGATTTTAATTTTCAATTGCTTTTCTACTGTGTTTTCAGTTGTGCTTCTTTAGATGTTCAAGGTGAGATTATAATGAAGAGATTTTAATCTAACAGAGAGATTAACAAAAATAGCAGAAAAACCTATGCTGGAGGAAGATGAGTCTGTGCCTAAGCATGCCACAGTAATCTCATGTCAACAATTTGTTTTGTCTTGTTGGAGAACAGAATTCCTAGGAGCCTGGCTGCCCTCCTTCCTCCCACGTTCCACTGCCATGTAAATCCCGGAGGAACAACCCAGCACAGATTCAACACATACATTGAAAGTATGGGTATTCTTTCTGGAGCACCACCACATTTCATTGGTTCTTCTACCTTATGCAGAGGTGGGAAGCCCAAATTTTAGTCCATCACTTTATTTTCCTAGGGTTGCTTCTGTTTTTTTCTGCAAAGAAACCCACTTTCCTAACAGAGCAAAGCTCCTTTCCGTTCAGGGCTGACATTTCCACTCATGCCCTACCTCGCCCACCTATTTCTACTGATAACAAATTTTATGTTGCCCACTTAAAGATGTTTAAAACATAAATAAAGCATAAGTTACAAGTCAACAAAGCAAAAGTTGGTGAAACTGTGACCTCTCAGTAAGGATACTCAGAGTACACTCAGTCACATATTTATTTCTGTTCCTCTTGGCAAAATTTCATTTCCTTAACAAACTCAAAATACAACCATAGGCAGACTGTGCGGTAAGAAATAAAGAGTTTAGCTTTCTAAATAGGTAACTGAAAAAGCCTCCAAGAAAACCACCTGTGATTTCCCACATCTTTCTGTCTCGAGTTAGCCCTAGCTTTTAAGAAGAGGGGATCTAAACACATATTTTACTGCTTGTATTTGTCCTCGCTTTAATTTAAGGATCCCAGGAAGTTGAGTGTATAGAAGGAGGGGGTGTGACTTCACTTCATCCTGGCAGCCTTTAAGGATAATCCTATTTAATTTTATAATCCTCCTTCTGCAATGTCAAACTTCAGCCTGTGTGTATCAAATGGACCATGAATATTGCTAACAATCTTTTTTCTTTCCCCTTTTATGAAAAATTGTTGGTGATCTGTTTTCTAATGCTTATCCTCCACACAAAAGAAGCTGTAAATGTCTCCAATTTCTTTTGGAAAAGCATCTGGTGTGGAAGTTACTCAATACTGATGTGTAACTGCAAGATCACTGAAATGGAGAGGCAGAGGTACTATTTTTGGTTGCAAGAGGCTTGGTATTTCACCCATTTCAGGCTTATATGTTGGTACTGTATAGCCCAGGATGTGTAATGGGGTAGTCACTCTCCAGCCTGATCGAAGCAAGAAGTCTATTAAGAAGTCCCAAAGCCTTACACCAGGAGCTCACAACCTGTAATAGCACAGCTTCCCAGGGCAATTTACGAAGCCCATGAGCTGCTCCTGACCACCTGCTCCAAGGGCCCCACAAAAGCAGGATGCACACAAAAGGAAGGATTTACCCTGCATGTGCACTGCACAGCAAATGTCAGGCTCACTACTCACACCCAATGCAAACAATCTATGCACTCCCAATCAGTCTGACCCTACACCAGGAAAGGAGTTGCAGCAGGTAAAGTATTGCACTGCCACTAAAACAAGCTGTACAACCAAAAGGCAGAAGTTCAGTGCAGCTGAGAACTAAGAACTATATTCATTGGAAGTTTTCCCATACAAAAATGTTGAAACACTGTGGTTAAAATCCTTCTCTAGGAGGAAAGATGTCAAAACAAGGATTCAGCCTTTTCTCAGGCTGAATCCTATCCTCAGAAGTGACTGTGTGCAGAATTTTAGGAATACAGACAATATTTTTCAATCTTATTACTATTGTTCTATTAGAATTTCTTTCTGCTTGTTCTAAGACAACCTGTAAAGTCAGACCATCCTTGATGGATAGGTACAAAATAAAAAAATCCAGTTTTCTAGAAGCTCTACTATGTGTCCTGAATTTAAGGGTCATGTGAATTTAGAATATCCTAAAAAATCTAATATTTTGAATCCATCATGTGTGATTCCCTTACTATTAGTGAATAGCACTGATCTTCAAAACACGGTTTGTGTCAGAAATAAAAAACCTATATGTTTCCTGTAAAGGTGCTTTCATTTTTTTTCAAATCTTACTGAAATACCATATGAGCATTCCATTAGCCAAAGAAGGCACAGAGTTTTTTTCATATCTTAATTTATTTCAGTTTTATTGTAAAAGTAGGACATCACCATCAGAAGTATCTGTTAAATTGTTGTTGTCCAATGATATTTGGCACATCTCTGCATGGCACAGAACTACTGATATCCATTCTTTTGCTGATGCTGGCAGCATTGCTTTGGATAGTGCTCTTTAAATGTATGTATAACAGCTGGAGTAAATCTGTGACTACTCGTCTATAAACCATTGATCAGATTTTTAAATATCTGCTTGTTAATGGCAACAAGGCCTAATAAATGCACCATGCACTTCTCTAGAGAGAGCTCTTCCCTGAATTGGATTGGAGATGTGTTAAGACTTGTTCCCACTCAAGTCACCGGGAAAATGCACATTCATTTTCACTGGAAATAGTATTTGACACTGGCTCTTCAGGGATTTAAAGAACTATAAATATGCTATTGACCATTTCACATTCTTGAGATCCAGTGAAAATATAGAACCACACAGATTAATTTCAAAGCTTCTCTCCAGTAAATTAATGCAGCTGGCAATGCTGCCCGTTTAGGCAGATCTCCACACATGTTCTGTTAGACAACCTGCTAAGTGCTAAAATGAACAGCATAGCTGTATGGAGCTGCATTCTCTTGTCCATCCTCTGTGTATACATTTGCTCCTGTTTGCACTTCCTAACAGTCTAAACATATCCCATTGCTTTAGGTATGAGAAGACATTCAAATCCTTTCTCTACCTAGGTGTTCTCTATTTATGGTAGACTGCTTCAGTTAAAAAGAAGAAACATTGGGAAAACCCCTGCCTGTCACCACATAGCCACAGAGTACTACCTAAGCAATTCAGTGCTGAGGAAAAATAACATTAAATGCTTGTCTTTCTGAAATCAAGGGAGTGGGGGATAAAGCACACATTTACTGTGTTTACAGCTCTCTTTGGCGAAATGCAGTGAGACTACTTCAACTTCCATTCTAGCAGCAGAGCAGATTGTCGGTAAAGAACGAGTAGCCAGATTTCTTAATTCTAAGTCCACAGTAAGTTTATCCCACAGCATGTTCTAAAAGAACTACCAGTTGTAAGTTATATATATTACCAGTTACAAATAAAACTGTTCAACAACATTTGGCATGCTTTTTTTTCTTATTTCAAATATTATGGCAAAGCACAAGCAAGCAGTAGAAACAACCATTTCAATAATTAATGGTCCAGCTCTGCAATTCATCACTTTGAGAAGAGCAGTTTCACTGGCATCAGCAGCACTGCTTACATCCTGGTATTTGGCTAACAATGAACAAGTAGGCAGTCAGCATACAGATGGAGAATTCTTGGAAACCTCTCCTTATTAATCTTCCTACACCACCACTGCAGAATCCCAAAACGCACTCAGAGCAGATCCCATTGAGCTACAAAAGGACATAAGAATCCGCAAGTGTTTTACCAAGGAGTTGGATAGGGCTGTCACCATTGATCACGTGAGCACTGAGATTACACCAAGGTCACGGTGATGGAGTTTCTAGACAGTCCATGCATATCTCGTCTTTAGTTTGATTAGAAAATATCCACCAAGTTATGTTTCCTTCATCTGTCAAGACAGGTTGCCAAATGAAGCCAATGCTGGCAGTCAGAATTTGGTTAGTAATTATCTGGGAGTACAGCTCTCATTTTTCACTTGTATATTCACATGATAAACATAGTATGTTTTGAACCTCATTATTATCACCCCTCCATACTGGCTTTTGACAAACAGCCCAAGAAAAAACACTACTGAAGCTCCCAAGAGCTGTGAAATAAGAAATACAGGAAAAATTTAACGTGCTGTACATTACATGCTTTACCCAACTGCAACCAGTGAACTACTCAAAAAGCATTTAAATCCCACTTCAAGGGGATAAGGTGCTTAACAGCTGCAACAATATTCTTCTTTCTGCCTATAGAAGGAGCCATCAAGACTTCCACATAGATATTTTTTCAATTTCCTGAATGTCACTGGTATGTCAAGCCTCTCCATGCCTTCAGAAACTGGAACCAACACCAACATCCTGACTTGGATGGCACAACAATTTCATGCAAGGCCTTTTTTTCATTTTATTGATGATCTGGTATCTTTTCACAAAACTAGCCCTAAGGCATCAACCACACATCTCTACTGCCATGTATGACCCTCCCCTGCACACGATGGCCAAACTTTTCCTATTAGCCTTTACACTTCTACAGTTACTTTCCTCAGTGAATAGAGAGATTCACTAAAAGGCTACTATCTAAACAACAGAATGGTGGAAGTTTTGCTGTTAGACAGAGATGCTGTATTTCACACTGAAAAGAAAAATTGCTGAGTGGAATCTAAGCTGCATATTAAGGGACTCTCAGCCCACTTGTTTGGCTTTCCAAAGTGTATGCAGCCTAACAATCCTAACCCAAAGTCTGCAAGACTTTGAAATGAGAGTATATCCAAGACATTCATACTGTATTTTCTCTGAAATTTCTTTATATTTAAAATTAAAAAAATAAATTGTAATTTAGGTAACTACGATAAAATATTTGTAGGTTCAAGTTTCAATGGATTTTTACATCTTAAAAGAGAAAATGTAGTTTGAAATATTGCTTGGCTCTTTTTGCAGGGCAAGGCCTAGAGGAAATGGGGTGGAATATGCAATGTATGTATGATGTTTTTTCAAGACTCTTGGAAACAGAGCAACTTACATATGTAATAGAGCCCAAGCAATGACTGAATAAAGAATGACAAATAACTAAAGATTTGTTATGACAACTTTGACATAATAGCACTGTGCAATTTTTTTTAACTATGTGTCTTACGCAGCAACACTCGCAGGAAGAACAGCTAATTAACTATTTCACTGCAAACAAGACTATGCAGTTGAGGATCATGACACCACCACTCAACATCAATGACAGTTTCCAGTTTTATTTGGGATACAGAGAACAGTTTATATTTCAGCTGCAGCTTTCTGAATGGGGAACATGATCTGGGCACATGCATGCTCAGATGGCTGGTAGGCTGGGAGTAAGCTGGTACTCCTAGGAAAAGTCTGACTGAATCAAAAATTACTAATGGCGCTCCGAGAGAACTGGGGTCTATTTAAACAGTGAATTTCAATTTATAAATCAAATAAAAGGAATTACAGGTATGCAATGATGTACATTACTTTTGAGAAGACATTTGTGATAATTATCTCTACCAATTTCTTTGCAGAGATTATCTCTAACCTAAATTTACCCATACGCAATGTAGGAGGAAGTAAAATTCTAACAAGAACAAGGAGTACAGAAGTCAGATGGTTTTCCAGAACATAAAAATCCTTTACCTGATTGCTTTCAAACCACCTTCAGATGACTTTCAATGTTTTTCTCCACAATTAATTCTGCTACCATGCTTTGGAAAATCTGACAAAATGTCAATAATTAGATGCCAACCACTTAGAGTTGTGTGAAACTTGGCGGTTTCACTTTGCAGGAGTGCAGGCAAATATTTTATTTGGTGCCAATCCACATATGTTCCTCTCCACCACTTTCAGTTTGGGTTTTGACTTTTGAATAAGTCCAAACAGGCAAATGAATAAGCAGTCAAAATTTCCACATTTTACCTGGTTTCACCATGCAAATAAAAACCAGGCAGGTGTATCTTCATGAATCAACAAAGGAACAAGTTAGCTCTTCAAATTTGGAAAGAAATAGAAGAAAACATCTATCACATGATTGTAGTGATTTACACCCACCTAGCTACTCAAAAAACCCAGGGTCATGATGATGTTAACTCTCCCTAGCACCATTACTGTTTGTATACTATATTCTGTAAAGTGCTGCAGGCATGTCTTTTTATGATGCTATATGAAGGCCCAAAATGAGAATAACAGTAGTAATAATTGGTTTTGTTTTAAATCCTGCAACCATTTTACATCATTCCAGTTGCCTTCTACTCTTTCTATCCACCCCCAAGTATCTTGGGATTGCAGCTCACTGGATCACCACTGCTGTTGTCAGTGTGCCCAATTCAGGTCTTTATCTGGTAAAAATCATGACTGATCCAACAGAAATTATAGCAGGTGAAATTTGTTTTAAATAAGGGAGGTATGCCACAGAAATAATACCATTCAAATAACCATTGAATAACCATTCAAAAGGTCTGACTGTATCAACATTTCTGCTGAGAACGTACTCATTGCATACTTCTATAGAGAAAATGAAAGGTAAGAAGGGTATGGAGTCCAAAACCCAAGTAACTACAGGTACCACATGTGGGAAGTTGTGAGGTAGAGAAAAAAGGCCAAAGGGATGACAGGAATGAAAGAAAAGGAATAATGAAGATGAGAAAGCATGCATAAAATATTGGTAGAAGTAGGAAAGACAGAACAGTCGGAAAACTGAGATGTAGAAGATAAGGAAGATAACACAGGTAAGAAAGGTAACTTTAGAATATAGTATGGAAATGAAGAACAAATGTGTTACAGATGGACTGGTGGAGAGATGATAATACAGGGAAAAGAGAGTAAGCATGGAGGTAACTAATTACAGACACACACTGAAGACCAAGATAAAATTAGGGATGGAGATGAGAAAAGCTGAAGGGAGAATAGCATGAGAATAAAAAGGAGATCCAAAAAAGAAAGGTATGGAACTGAGAGACAAAAGTGTATCTGGAAATGGGACAAATAACACTGAAACTTTACAGGACAAAGGCAGAAGTAGGATTAGATAAAAATTATGAGTGGGATAATAACAGTATGAATGGCAAAATGGTTAAAAATAAGGATAAGTACAGAGGTAGGACCCAAGAGGGTATGAAAGAAAGAAGACCTCAGGAAAGCGATGGGAGTAAAAAGAGGCAGATGAAGCTGGCACTTGGATAGAGACCTTGGTGCTACCCCTGCATGCAAGGTCATCTTACCAATCCACCACAGGTACTGAAGGAGGCGAAGGAGCCCGGGTAGCGGAGGACAGCACCACTGTAGTAACAAGCTCTCTCAGGTTGCGACTGTGCAGCACCGGGTGAGCTTTTGCCCTCACCCCCAAGCCGCTCCTCCACAGCAAAGCCAGGAGCCAGGAAGCGGCTGTCCCTCTTGAGCAGCAGGTAGAGCTCCCGAGCAAAGGCCGGGATCCTCAGCAGCACCTCATCTCCGTCCTCTGCTGGAGGTGGGGGCGGTGGGGATGGTGGTGGTGGCAGCTGAGAGGCAGCACCAGACCCTTGGGGCAGGGGGGACCAGTGGTAAAACTCCTGAGACTCATACTCATCCTCAGTGTCCTCTTCCTCTGCTGCCTCCCCCGCAGCCTGCGCCTGCCCCTCCACCGAGGAGGAGACTGAGCGCACCTCCCGGGAACTGCCGGCCACTGGGCTCGGTGTGACTGGGGTGCTGAGGGTGCTGCTCCGGTTCCCACAGCTGGGGTCGGCGCTGCAGCCCCCCCCCCCCACCGCTGCCACCCGCTGGCTCCTGCTGGCCCCTGCTCCACAACGCAGGGAAGACGATCTCCCACTCCTCAGTTTCTTCTGAAGCATGGAGACCTGCGGGAAGGCCAGCAGATGCTTTAAATGAGTGGAGCACCCAGCAGCCCACAGTGCCTGCCAGAAACCCACCCTATGCCCCCCACGACATGCTCCTTCTGGCTCCCAGCCCACCGAGCATGCCACCCAAAATACAGTGGGCTCCATTTGGCCCTTTTATCCTGTACTTAGACAGCAGACGGGCCAGGCGCTAGACATCCCTGTGCCCGTTCAGTGGTCTGGGACACACCGAGAGAGAGCTGGAGCTCAAGCCGGGCAAAAGTTGTGTTTGTACCAGTAGCTAGGGATGTTCTTCCTGACCACCACCTCCACACAAGGTGGGCCGCACATACCTTTCACCATTTAGACAAAGTGGCAACTTTTTCATACAGCTAAAAAAACCCTGTTATTTTAGCAGTGAAAACCCGAACAGAAAAATTTGAAAATTTCAACCTTGTTCTCAGCATGTTTTGCAGGACCTACTGTGATTTCAAAAGTGCAGCCAAATGCCCACACACACCGTGGCCACACATTTGTGAGTGGACGTAAAAGTGGCAGATGCTGTATCATCACAGTCAAACGGAATTACATTCCCTAGTCAGTGATGTTTGCGTACCACACACGCCGTATCACAATTTAACCAAAATTCCGGGCTTACCAGCATTATGTTTATAAACACACGAGTACACACAGCCTCCACCAGCCCGAGGCAGGAGGCAGTTTTATTTACACATTCACCCTACACACGCTAGGAATAGCACTGCGGGGAGGACAGGGCTGCGGGTGAAAACTAGCATCCCGTACAGACGAGCGCGTTGCAGCGCGCCCTCACAGCGGAGGCACGCATTAACTGCTCACCCGCCGGTGACAGGGGACGGGCACAGCTGCTGAGGCGCTTAACAATGGGCAGGTACCGGCTACCGGCGGGGCACGGAGGCCGCCCCGAGGCTCGGCCCCGTCCCGCAGAAGGCGCGCACTTACCTGCGGCGAGCCCGCTTGACAGCACGCACAGCTGGTAGAAAAAGCAGCAGACGCGGCTCAGGCGCATCCTCCCGCCCATCCCCACCGGCTCCGCGCCCGCGGGACGCCGGCGGGCAGGACAGGGAGGGCCGAGCCCAGCCGGGCCGGGCGGGGAGCGCCGCGGAGCGCAGCCACCTGGGCGCCCGCGGAGAAACTGCAGGCGAGCTCGAAGCGCGCGTCCCGCCGGGGCGGGCGGGCAGCACCGGCAGCGCTGGATGTGCAGCGCACGGGGCGGGCGTGTGTGTGTGGAGCGGGGGGCAGGCGCAGGCAGGCAGGCAGGAGCGCGGCCCGTGCGCGCACACAGCGCCCGGCGGCGGGCGGGCAGCTGCGCCCCGGCGGCGACCGCGCTGCCCCCGCCCGCCGCTCGCCCCCACGGGGCGGGACGCGCCGGGCCCCGTCCCGTCCGGCCCCGCCCCGGCCCCGCCCGGGCGGGCACCCGGCACGGCCCCCCTTCCCTTCCCTTCCCTTCCCTTCCCTTCCCTTCCCTTCCCTTCCCTTCCCTTCCCTTCCCTTCCCTCCCAACCCCGCCGCGCCGCCGGCCGGCGCCCGGGCGGCTCCGCGGCCAGCCGAGCCCCGGCCGTGCCTCGGGGGCACCTTGCGCGGGCGCGGCCCCGGACCCGGACCCGGACCCGGACCCGGGAGAGCGCGCTTCGCACCCCGGCCGCCTCTGCCGGGCAGGGGGCAGGGGCAGGGGCAGGCGCCGCGTGCGTCCCGAGAGCAGGAAGGGCTCCTCTCGTCCGCGCGGCCAGCTACGCGTTCTGCGCAGCCTTCGCCTCAAATTCGGGAGCAGCAGAGACTGACCGTTCCTGCCTGGTGTTGTGTAATTTGATTCTAAGCTCCTTGTGCCCCCGCGACGCGGCCCTCCATGGAAACCCACCCCTTTCCACCCCAACCCTTGTGCGCAGAGGAGCGGGTAAATGTGGAGTCGAGCAAAAGCTTTAAGTGCACACCTAACGTCAGCATAAACTGCAGAAGCAACAGGTAAACACCTCCCTCTAAAAGCCTGACTTCTTACCGTAACTTCTGCTGCTTTACTTACTATTGGTGGTGTCAAAGGTGACTACTATGCCTTAAGGGAAAGCAGAGCAAATCTAGAGTGGAGAGGAAAGCCATCTGTGCCGTTAAGGGTAAGCTACGAAGTTGCAAGAATTCTTTCTAAAAGTCGGTTGTATAAAATGAAAAGCAAAACAAACAAACAAAAATCACATGTTAGGGCTCCAAATAAAAAACATGTTCAGACGCCACGGAAGCCAAATGCAGCCAGGGTTTGCTCTCTGCTGTGCTCAGTAGCTGTTGCAAACCTATGCTGCATGGGTGTGTATTCTCAGCTACTTCCAAACAGTATTTTTGATTAGTTGTTTGGTTTTATAGGAAAAAAGTTACCATACAGTGGTCCTTTTTTTTTTTTTTTTTTTTTTTTTTGCATCTGAGCCAACTTACACTAAGCAAAATCAGAGGGACTTTGTGAAAACAATATGACAGATTTACATGTAACAGTGTAGGAAGAGGGGAGTTTTCCAGAGGCTGCACGCTAGTGTTTGCTTGATAATTAGGTTACCTTAAAAATGCATTTAAAGTGAAGCTTTGTTTCCCAAGTAAATAACAACATAGGTGCTAATTTACAGTGGAATTAGTTAATAGGCCTAATGCTGTAGCCTTCCCACAGCCAAAACTCTCCTTACAGCTGATGAGGAAATGCTCTAAGCTGTGGTTTATAAGCTTCTGTGCAAATACTAGATAGAAATTGTGACTGTGGTTTTTTTAAAACAAAGCAGAATATGTAGACAAGATGCAAAAATACACAGAGGAAATCTTTACTTACAGTGCATACAGTTACATCCCAAAAGATATAAATGGGCAACCAGCAAGAATAAGGAGAAAAGACATGGCGTGTGTATTTGCTCATTTTAAAACTGTTAATGGTTGTAACTTTTCAGTCTGCTGAAGTTAAGTTAGTCCCTTTGGACCAAATTCTGCTTCTCTTTTTCACATGTTTAATCTTACTAAAAAGACAAAAGAACTACTTTTGTCAGTAAGGTAAGCAGAATTTGGCCTTTTCAACACAAGCTGCAGGGGCTAAAGAGACTGTAAGAAGGCAACTGAGAAAGACTTCAATATGTTTGACTTTATCACTAGCCAAAAAAAGAGGAATATTTCAAGTAAGTCTCCACATACAAACACAATGCGAGCTAAAGTCAATGTGGAGCTGCAACAAATTTCTTTAGCTCATTTTATGTTTTCTTTTTATCGTTTCAATAGTTAAAGTAAAAATATAGGGGGAAGTTCTCTATGTTTAACTTTGGGGAAAGTGCACTATAAAATAGAGCCCCTACTGGTGTTCATTAGTTTTAACAAAGAGTCTGGTCATAGGTTAATACTGGTAGATGGTATTGTAGCCCACTACATGCTAACTGTCGTCACTGTGAAACTAGTGCAGAGAAGTCTATGTCTAAAAGAATAAGACTTAAAAGAACAAAAAAATGCTTTCATACTGCAATTATTTTGCAGAGAGAATAATATTGTATCCACATGTACTATACAAAAGACTTTATTTTCTTAATCACAAAGCCACCAAAACTCTTTGCAAAATAGTTTTTATTTTACAGAACTTATTGCACACGGGCTAAGATTAACTATGCCTTCGTAAAATTGGAAGAGATAGTATCTTCAAACACAATATAGAGCAAAATGAAAAGAAACATTTAGTTTGCTTCAGTAGATTCTTTAAAACTCCACTTCCTATCTGAAAGGTCCAAGCCTTTTGGCATTCTAAGGGACTTATGCGGAACCACAAATGTGTTAAGTAAAGAATGTGTTGATTTGTAAAGTGTAACAAAGATGCAGACCATCTCACTGGCATGAAAAAAAATTACAGAAAATGAGGTAAAGAATGTGTCCTCATCAGTCTTTCCTGATTGAGAAAAATCAGCCTAATTTTGTTGAAATCAATAGAGATTTGGCAATTTCCTCTCTTTTTGTCCTCCCTGATGTAAAATTTACAGAACTGTGCCATCGGTCTCTTAGGGGCTGGCAGGACAAGGGCTTTCTCAGGCCCCACCACAGGCTGACTTGTCATTTCTTCAGTGTGCTGAGATCATTCATGATAGTGCCCCTATCGCTGGTAACATACCATGGATATCTCAAGCTATCTTCTGAAGACGTGGGCATTGTTCTTCAACCTCCACAGCCTTCACCACTGTGGTTTTATTTAAATCTGTGCTGCAGTTACTGTCTTACCTTACGTGCACAAGGGCAGAATTTCCCCCCCCATCTCATAGTGAATCTCTTTCAGTGATTCAGTTCTGGGGATTAAGATAAGTATGGACAAATCATGCTGTTGAATTCGAAATGTCAGCTTCTAGCAATACAGACACCACCATCAGTCAGGGACTTGCCTTGGTTTATCTTTCTCTTTAGTTAATCATCTAACTGTAAAAGCTGTCAAGTTTATACATACAAAAGTGATTTAAAATTACCTCAGCTTTACAATATATACAAGATTGCCTCAAGTAACTGTTACCAAAACCCCCCAAACCTTTATCCTCTTCACAGGGAAATAGTTGTTAATTATTTGTGCATATGCTTTGTATGTATCTGATTGATGATATAATTGATTTTTTAGAAATCTTTGAGTACATTTGTTTCAAATTTGTACAACTTAACAAAATATGCTAGATGTATGAAAAAAATCTATTCTGTTTTGAATGGTGCTTACTACCTTAAGGCCACATATCATATGACCGTTGAGATTAGAAACAGAAACTCACATCTTCCTGTTTCTAGGGTGCTTTGCAAATGTTATCTCAGTATAAATAAACTTCTTTAAAAGCAGATTGAATTACATATTTTTTTTTAGCTGCAAGATTTATGTGAACTGCAAGATATATGTGAACTGATGCAAATTTTCTCCACTTAAGTGTGAATGAAATGAGGGTTTTTCCATTTTAGAAAATGTTGTGTTCCCTGTCCCTTGAACTGAACAGTGAATTTCCACTGCCTGTTAGCTCACGGACTCTGAATGCTTAGTCTGTAATTCTATACTGTTATTTACATGCTCAAAATGAAGGGTTTATTTAAAATGTATGTATTTAAGACCACTTCAAATAACTTCTCTTTAGCAGATCCTGCTTCAGAGCAAATCTCACAGTTACATCTAAACTCAGTAGTACAATCAGATGACCTCTGGAGTAAGATGTGTGTTGAACTATTGTGAGCTTAATACCTCTACTGGTTTAAAGTGCAAAAATTTTGAAAGTGCAAAGCTAAGCTCATAGCAGCTCAATGCTATTATGCTATGCCACCAGTTCTTATGATCCTATTAAGTTTAGGTCATTCAGTGAAATTTACTCCCAAGTCACGGTTGTTACTTTGTGAGTTACTTCACAAAGTCATACTGTGAAATTGATCAATATCTTTGTGGATGGTACATACAGGTAAAAATACACTTTCAACACACTATTTACATAGAAAGTTTGGCAGAGTCACCATTTAACCAGAAGTGACTTTCACAACTCTTTTATTATATCCTTCTCATTTGGTGACTTTTTTTCTCAGAAAAATTGATGCTTGGCAATTGTTGACAATTTGACAGAAAGCTCAATCTGTACGATGGAAGGTACCAGAGTACTCAGATTGAAGCCACTTAAAAGACAGCAAGGCTCGCTCTCTGAATCAGAGCCCTGCGCAACTTGCCAAGCTGAAGTCTCCCACAGAGAGGAGCTTCCTCAAATTTCTAAACTGGAAATCATCTATCAAGAAAATGTATCACTTGGTCAATTATGGGGAAAAGGCTAATCCAGAATGATCAACACATAGTTCTCATTTTTTTTGAACACCTTAAAAAGAACAAGGCTTCAAATTTGAAGCCTGCAAGTCACTGCTGGAGAAAAAAAATTCCTAATTTGTGAGAAAGCGTCTCCAAGGCAGAAATAAGATCTCTTACTTTTGAACATAAAAAGAAAGTTAAACCAATGCAAGAAACAACATAATAGGTCTTAAAAAAAAACCTGAACACATATTCCCTCCCCCAACTTTAAAACTCTGCCCATGGGTAGTGACCCAGTTAGTAAGGTTTCTTTTGTACATTAAAGATTTCAAAGCTTTGCTTGATTTCTTCCAATACAAAAGCAAATCCATCAGTATTCTGAGCTTCTCTTCAAATTCAAACAACTTAGGAAGAAAGTATATTTTCTGAATTTTCAAGAGCATGAAAGGACCACCTTTCTGAGCTTCTTCCTAATTAAGAAGATGGCAAAGGACAGCCTAATTTGCATTTTGGGAGGTAGCTGAGAATTGCAAACATGTAAGCATTGAAACAAATGCAGAGTTCTATGTAAAAACTTTTATTTCTAACCAGAGAAAAGGCCAAAATAACAATTCAGGACCTTGTGTGGCATTGGGAATCTCTGGTAACAATTATTTCCATTTACACTAAAAATGTACTTGCCTTGATTCTGAAAGAAATTACTTGGTTTAAAGAATTAGGTGGAAGAACAATAGAAAAAATGACATGCATAATAAAGAATACTTGGAAACAGTAACAGTTTAGTTAGTCTATCCTTTAGACTTTTGTCCTTTGTAATTTCAAAACTTTATTATTCAAAAGGTAAAGCAGATAAATACACTAGTTTTTAAGAACTTTTAAGATTGCCTTTTGAATCAGATCTTCAGTAAGAATTGAGGTTCCAACACTTGCATGGTTTACATGCATGCCTGAATTTAGAAGAGTAATCCTTCTGAGGTCAAAGTGTAGAAGTTTAAAGTTGTTGTTTTATAGGTGCTATTAAAATCTTGTTCCAGTCTTTATAAAACTCTGCCTGTACTCAACAGCATGTACAATTTACCATCAAAACCAGTATATCACTATTGCTATTGTAGCAACTACTATCACAGACTACTTATGGACAATACGTTCACATTATTAATTAACACTGCATGGTTCTTGACAATTATATTTTAAAATGATACAATAAGCATGTCTTAAAATAATCCTCTTCAAAATAAAAATACTGTTTACAACAGTATTATAATTTGTAAATGTATATGAGAACACAGAAATCTTAACTACTAGAAAAAAAGCACTAATGGAAAATATCCTTAAAATAGCTTGATGGACGTGAATTCTCATAGTGGAGGGAAGTCTTGCTCTGAAATAAAGATACTGAAACTGATTCCTCTGCCAAACTGTAAGAGCAGGTTAGAAGATCAAAGAAATTTTGCATCATCAAAAATGGTGGAAAATTAGAGTTCTACTTCCTGTTGAAAAGTTATCCCATTTATGACTGCAGCATTTGTATTTTAAAAACTTCTAACCTCTTCTAATTTATGTCAGAAACAAATTCAGGGAACTTGACTCAGCTACTTCATCCTCTCCCTACCTGCATGTCCCCACATTAAAAGGTGGTGGGGACAGCAGGCAGGAATGCAAGCTGTACAGCAAAGGAAAGTGTTTTGTAGGAACTACAAACATCCGGGGTGGGGTACAAAACTCTGTGGTATTTATGATCAAACCAGAATAATTGACAACTACATTAGATTATTAGTGAATGCTAGGTAGATATCTGCTATCTTTAAACTACAAAGTTTAAAAGGTTCTATAAGCCATAGTTATCCCAACCTTAGTAGACAACCAGTCTGTTTCAGAATTTATTCTGATTTTATGCAGAAAAATGGAGCAATCATGTTAAGAATTATACAGTGAGTTAAAAATACCTTTCCATTACTTACATACACAGTTTAAATGGCTGAGTGGGATTACCATCGTAATGTATTTACACCATTTTAGCTTCAGAAAAAAAGCCAAAACCCCCCTTTTTTTTTCTTTTTCTTTTGGTCAAGGAATCAGTACAACTAGAAAGCATATAAACCTGAACATAAAAATGAAGAATACAGGAATGGGAATCATAATATGTAGGTGAGAAATATGACAGGTAATGCAGGCAAATCTTGTATAACATGAAATATGGCTCCAAGAAAGATTTAAAAAACTGAATGAGTTTTAGAGATTCTGGCTGTTAAATTGCTGTATGGTCTTCAGTTTATCAGAAGAGGTGCATTACTGTATTTATTATATAACAATATATGTATTACATTATTAACACACAAAGAGCAAAAGAAGACAAGAAGCGGGAGAATGGATCCAGGACCAGGAGAAGTCAGTGTAGAGGTGACTGAAAGCTGATCAAGATAGCAAAGTCAAGGAAAACAAAAGGGGATAAAGAGAAGATGAGATACCACTTCAAAAGCTGTAAATAAATCAAAGGAAGCGGTCCATGCAGCAAGGTTTGTTTCCTTGCTGTTTTGTAAGGTGAGGCATATAAATAACCTTGCTTTCTGAAACACATCTTTCTTTCCGTATAGATTTAAAGAAAGCATGCAATAGGATAGCTGAACAAAGATAATCACTGATTTCTAGACAACCTTCTTCAACATGTCACCTAGCTGCAAGTGCTGGTAATATCATGAGGCGTTATAGAAATGAAGTTAACTAGCCTCCAAGTCATTATTCATTTAAATGACATTGCGGATATCCTATTTGCACTTTCCCCTGCCGCAGGAGAGAAAGACTTCATTATATATACCAGATAAAAAACAAACATAGAAGAAATGATTTATTTTTTCCTATCTAAAGGATTTATTCATAAGAACTGCTGTGTGGTAGCCTGCAGAACAGGCTGCCTTGCTCTTTTAGCCTCTGTAACTGGGAAACCCATTAAGACCACATGAGTTGTCAAAGCATACGGTATGTTACATACCATATGAGTACTGTCCACAGGCACTCACTTTGAAGGCAGGCCAATGGCAAACAGTGGCACCAGGAGACCAGCTAAAATATAGAGAAATCAAGGTGACAGCACATAAAACACAGGTTGTGCAAGACCTCTGTTAAACGGGCAGAAAGCCAAGGACACATGGGTAAAGGGTTTCCAAGCTACTCTTTAGTAGTCTTTTACTTGAATTGAGGTGGAAAAAAAAATAGTGGCATCATATGAGGTGTTCTCAGTTTTGCTTCTCAATTCTTAACCTCCACCTCCTTCTCCCTCCCATTATGCTGAGACAGATAAGAATAAAAGCGCAAAATTTGGTGTACGTAAGTGAGGTCAGGCAGTAGAAATAAACAAATTGACAAGCCGCACAACGGTGATCATATTCCTGGCCAAAGCCAGGAAGTGTCAGTCAACGGAGAGTTTAAAGATCTCCATTGCAGAGGAGACGTTAGTTCCTGTTTGCAGAGCAGCCTGAAGATTAAAAGTGCTGTATATCATTACTAACCAAAAAGCTCTGTTGTCCAGTAAAATGCAAACTATGATATATTGTCAGAAAACCTTGGGATTATTTATAAATACTTTTTCTAAACCAGCTGATGTAAATCTGATCTCCATGATTGCTCCTGCTTTTTCTGCCAGTGTAAGAGCTTGTAGACCAAGGATTTTACCCCCATGCCTAGATAGCAGTGTAAGCCTCTTTCATGGCCAATATGAAGGAACCAGATTTCTATGTATTCTAAGTACTATACTGTATGACACTGGGACAGGTAGTATAAATATATCACTAAAAAATCAAAAGGAATGGCTATCCTGCCAAGAAACGGCTAACAGTTTTTCTGATAATGAGAAATACATGGAGGAATTTTCCTATCAATAGAAATATTTCTCATAGGACATCAAATTGATGTCTTACTACAATCTAGTTATGTGGTACCTAACCCTAACTTTTAAAGGTCCTACTGTCATAGCCTTTTACAGTTTTCAGTACTTTTAATCTACTCACATGCCTGAAAGATAGGAAAGCATATTTTTAGCTACATTTTTGGTGAAACAAAGCACCTAGACACAATCCAGTGATCTGTTGAACGCTACACAAGGAGAAAGTAGTAAAAACTGAGTTTAAAGTCATGTCTATGGTTCTATGATTCTTTGATCTTTTACTTCCCAAGCTGGCGTCCTAGATACCAGACCCAGTTATTTTGATATTCATGTTATGTAAAGAAGATAATGTTACTCCAAGTTGTTATGCATTCAGTCATTTCCTAAACAAGTAAGATTATCTGGACTTTTCCCCTCCCATCTTTTACCTTAATTTTGATGTGAAGAAAAAGAGAGGACCAGGCTATCAATAGGGGTGGCTGACTTGACAAGGCCGGTATCAGTGTGGCTGTTTTTCAGAGATAACATCTAATGACAGAAGTTTGTTTCTGGTGTTCATTTCTCTGCTGCTCACTTTGATTTAGGCCTTGATTTGGATTCTCAGTTGCATATCACCAGAAACTTTGTAAGCTATCCAACCGCACATTTTTTCAGTGAATTATTATCATCCCACAATTTAGAGTCCCACTCTCTGTTCATGAGGGATACTGTCCATGAAGATGTCCAGCTCTCCCACCATGGAAGAATTTTTGTGAGTGTTGCATCCATGAAGTGGAAATAAGATCACCTATGTAGCAATCATAATTCTGACTCACAGAGACCTGATTTCTACACAGCATTTCCTCACTCTGTTTTCTTTCCGTAAGTCTTCCTAGCAGCCAGAGCTTTTTTGGACACACCTACAAGAAGAATGAAGCCTTGCAACCAATACAGTCAATTCTGACTATTAGCTTATTTTCCAGTAGCTCACACATTCAAGAAGTGTAAAAATGTGGGAAGATGCTCAAAGAAAGGCTTAGTTGTGTTTCCTTTTTTTTTCCTAAGAAAGCTGTCCTTAAGTATACCCAACTACATAGCTATTCATCATGATGTTAGGGAGAGATAGGGTAAGCATACCAGAGAGCTTCCCTCTCCCTCACCTCTTCCACATCATATAATTCTGAAAAATATGGTTGGGCAGGCCATTTATCCACCTTCCTGCCCAAGAAACAGTTGTAATGCCAGTGTCCTGTCTGACAATTGTTCATCAAATCAATCAGGAGATTTAAAACCTCAATGATGAAAAAATCCCTGCTCTCCAGTTGATATAAATTCCAGCATTAGAATATTGTAACTGTTAGAAAGCCTATTTTTCCTTAGGTTTGATCTAATTTTTTTTGTTCTACTTTCAACCTGTTTCTTTGGTAGCTGTAGATAGGAAGAAAATTTGTTGCCCTTTGTTTTATTGCTCTTTGGGGTCTTTTCAGATTCATGTTTTCTAAACCTCTGATGGGCACTGTTGCTCTCCCCTGGACTCTCAAACTGGCCCACATCTTTCTGGAAATGCAATTACCAAAAAGAGGTTCTTGCTGAAGCCTTACCACTTCTCAGCAAGTAAGAGCAAAAATTAACTCTGTGGGTTCTGAAGGCCTTAGTCCAGTCTGTAATGCCTCTAGGGATGTTTTGGACTTTCCTTTGTGTTTGAAATCAGAGTAAGGGTTTTCTGTTTATAGATTAAGAACTAACAAGGTCTTGGGATTACAGATAAAATAGTGGGTTTTTAAGCATTCCAGTTAGACTTTTCAAGCTTCTCACACCAAAATAATGGTGCAATAGGACTTGAACTCAATTAGATATCCTTAGAAGCCGAGACATGTAGTAATAAAATCAGACAGAATTATAGCTGCTGAGCAAAGAATGCAGAACCTTTGTGCAAGTGTGAATTAAATGTGACTTGAAACTGGCTTAACCTGTTGTACAAACTAAGTTGTTCATAAATATACTCAGAAGATGGCTTTAAAGGGAGAATATCATATTTTGAATGTAAGTATTATGCCTATCTGGCCTGTGCTTTTTTTAAAAAAAAATGGAATATACTTTTTCATCTTGCAGTTACCTAGGAAAGGTAAGTATTTGCAGAATATAGATCAGAGAATGTTGGGGGTTTTTTGCCTCAGGAAAGCTGTGTTTGGTATCTGTCCATTGGTGCGAAAGCAGCACCTCCAGTTTCCTTTATAACATAGCAAGATTTCTCTGTACATTACTTATCCCCTCATTAGTCAGTCTGCAGATATTAAGAGAAAGGCTTCTTTTGATCTTTGGAAATAAAGACATGTCTCCTGGAAAAGTTTCTCAAATGTTAAAAGGAGCCAAAGAAAAAATTTTTGCAAAGCAATGAAGAAACCTGGGTGAGGGTGGGGAGATGGAGGCTTTATAATACAACCTGTGAGTTAACAAATTCAAGTTATTACAGATTAAAGGGAAGAGTGGGGTGCCTTGCCTGGTTAAATAGCTTCCTTCTTTGTAGCCAGGCGTTCCAGCACAACTGGCCTCTTATGACTTCAGCTACAGCTATGGGGATTGTGAAGGCAAAAACTTACACAGGTGGGACTCTTACCATTTAATCAAAATCTTAAATTCAGCTTTAAACCATTAGTTGCTCAGAAGAAACCCAAGTCCAGGAACCTGCATTCAGGCTTAGCTTACAGCTGGCAAGGAAGGTAAACACGGTTGTTAATAGTATGTATGCACCATGGTAGCTATCACTGATATTTCACAGTCTATATAAAAGCTTAATTTATATTATCTGTTTTCCACTTGTTATTTATATAAAGGTAGATCAATTTTGATTCCTTTTTTGACCTGAGGTCATGAAGGTTAGAGTCCTTTGAGAAACATATGTGTTTTTACATGCTAGGAGGACCATATAGTTTACATTCTTCATTAGTATGACTTCTAGAGAAAAAGGAGATGAATGAACAGCAAAAGCAAATAGGGATATGGTTTGATTGCAGGAAATTATGTGGAAATTGGCCAAATAAGCAAGCTCTTCCTCTAACTGTCCCTCCTGACCTATGAAATGGCCATCTCAGTAGTGGAAATGTACCAAATGAGCAAGTTGTTCCTCCTCTCCCTTTTTGCCTATGAAAAAGCTAGTGAGAAGGACCACTGCCTCATTCAAAAAAACATACTTAGAAGGCAAAATCTTTCTCCCCTTTTAGGCACTGCAAAACATATTGTAGTAAACTGTTCAGTCCTTCGCACACAGGAGATCAGCTGTATTTGTTGAACCAGTACAGATGTACAGTTCAGATCTGGCTGGCAGTGGAATGTCATCTTGCCCATATTAACACATCATAATTTTTCCCTGCTTACCTTCCTTCCTTTCTTAAATACTTGCCAGTATGCAAAATTAAGTGTCTCTTCTGTTAAGAAGTGTGATTCATAAATACAGGCAAAACTGATGAATGAACAAGGAGACAATTAAAAAAGGAAAAAAAAAAAAGAAAAAAAGAGAGAGAACATCCTTTTCCATTTAATGGTTATGAATACTGCAAGGTTCCTGTGGTGGCTCTGTGACATACCAGCTCTCAGCTTGAAACCTGCTGAAGTTTTGCTCCTGCTTTAGTAACCTGCAGAGTTTTGCAAAGGGCATACTATTTTAAAGCGTTTAAGGCATTATGTCAAACTTCTGCACGGTCCCTTCTAAAGCAGAGTTTCTATTATAAGAGAAATACCCATCCAAATAAAGTTAATCCAACTTCCATCTTTCAAATAAGTAATTTAAAATCCCTAGCATCTATCAGTAGGTTGTATTGTCTGTTTCCCTAATATCCATCAGTAGTTTATATCGTTTAAGAAAAACAAATGCTGTCATTGTTTTTAGACAAAAGAATATGCCACTCTTAGTAGATCAGCAGTAGATATTAAAGTTCTAGGGCTCTTGGGGCTTGATCTTCAAAAAACCCCTCCTTTCTGTTTTACTGAGTATTGAAATATAAGTTGTGTGTTTTAATAGTTCAGTGGAGACAGTCATATATTAATGAGACTGCTCATTTTCTTTTTCCTCAAAGCTTCAGGGTGACATTGCTCGAAAGTGGTCATGATACCTTTTATTATCCTTTTATTTTTTGCTTGATTTCTTCCTACACCTTCAATAGAAGATTTTGTTAGAAATCTATTTAATTTATTTAGTTAAGAAAAATAAATATCTATCTGTAGTCCATAAAGCATCAGGCAAGTGGTGATTGTAAGAAAATCTGCTGCATCATATCAAATATATTTAATCAATACAAATCATAAAAGGGATATGTATAATGAAGATAAGTAAAAAAACTTATTAAGAAAGCAAATGCTATCAATTAAAGAGTGTTGCAGTCAGGTTTCATGGTGAGATTAATGCATTTTCAACTTAGTAAAAAATGAAAGTTCAGTTATTAAATCTGTTTTCTTAAAAACAACTTTATAGAAAGACTGAACTCACTTTTCTTTAGTTAATGTACCTTCCCGAATTACCAATTACAAACTTCTTGAGAACCACTCCCAATTTTATACACAGTGAAAAAGAATGATCTGTCTTTTTTGGCAGTAATGTAGTTGTCATCGTCTTTTTTAAGCACATTTGACATGTTCACAAGAGGGTGCAGGTGACTGCAAATTTTGAAGCTCTTTTCATGTATCTTTTCACATCTTTTCAAGATAAAAGTGGTTTTTGTCCTCTCTTAGGTCTGTGATTAAAAAAGAAATTCCTGCTTTGTATAGATCTCTTCTTTGAAAATAAGTTTGATTCCCAGAGCATCTAGCGTTAACTTCTGAAAAAGCATCTATATGAAGAAATTTATTTTAAGAAAACAAAGAGAAAAGCAGTTGTAGAACCACTTCAGAGAACACACTGGATAAAAATGACTGGGAATAACTAAACTCTGCTAGAGGGAGCTCTGCAGCTACATATTTACTCAAACAATTGAACTTTACAATAATTTGCAATCTACCTACTGTTGTAGACAAAGTTAGTTGAAAGTTGGAGCTAGCAGCTTAAATATTAATAATAGCTAGAGCAGACAAAGCTAGCAGCTTAAACATTAATAGCTAGAGTAGGCAAAGCCTATAGATCGTAGCATATGAACTGTAACAACCACATTACAACATGCCAAATAACTAACTACAGAATCGGCCAAAACCAACCTAAGAAGATGTGATACTGTGTAAGAAGATGACCACTTAGCAACTGCTTAGTAATGAAACAGCAAACAAATCAAACCAATAAAAAAGCAAGACCCCAGACCTTAATATTACTATTGGTCCTAACTATCGCATGAGGGGTGGGGAACTCAGATTGTAAGGGTATAATTGTCCAGGGATCTTTTTGTTCAGGGTCCCTCTTCAGAGGCACCTAGCTCGAGCTGTAACGCTATTAAGAAAAAGGACTTTAATCTCTTTTCGGCTTATTGATTCAGGAGAAACCTGGAGTCAAGCCCTGTTATGGTGGCTGGCATGCATAATTTCCATAACACTACACAGAATTATGATAAATTAACATGAACTTGAAATGGCCTACATATACTGTATGTCATCCAAAGCACAACATCTAGGTTACTGGTGATCTGTAAAACATTAGTTTTTGATTTGAACTTTTTTTTTTTTTTTTTTATCAAATTAGAGTCTGCTTTTAACAGCAGTATCTTTAAATGGTAGTTCTGTTATGGATGCAAGAGCATGAATAATGTTATATGATCAGGAATAAATTTTCTTTCCTATTTTCAAACCTAAATGTAGACAGAGGACATGTTTTTGTACAAGAAATGCAGTGAAAAGCCTGATCCTGTGTTAGGCAAAACATCCATTGGTTTTAGGGTACAACCAGAAAAAACATAGGAGCTCTGAAAAAGTTACAATTTCTACTCATGTGCTTTAAGCTGATCAAGAATTCAACTCCTTGTCTCGATTAGGCCCATAAATTACAGTCACAGTATCTTGGTTTACTTGATCTGCTTGTTCCTCGGTAGGTAAGTCTACCTTCTTACCCGCTCTTTGCTACCTCCATACAACTGTGCTGCCACGACTTCTCAGCATCTGCTTTGCATTAGCATGTCATGGCATTGCTAGTAGTTAAGGCAGCGTGAAATTCCCTTGAGTGGAACGGCCCCAGTGCAAAACCTGTGCAAAGCAAGAGGATATTCTGACATTTTACCTGTGCTAAATGTTCTAGCCACTCTAACTGTGTTGCTAGCAGAACTGAATGTACTAGTTAAGGCCTGTTTCAGTGGACTGTGCACTACATGGCAGCACTATGCACAGAGATGGCCTCTAAATGAAAGAAAGTACAAAGTGAAGAAGCATGTGGTGAGAGAAGAAACAAGAGTTTCTTTATTAGTGCTTTTGCTTTAATAAAAACATTTTATTTATTGATCATTGCAGAGACAGAGTTTACCTTATTACTGACTTCTGGCTTTATCTCCCTCCCATGTACATCTTACTGAGCAGAAGATAGAGCTCAGTGTTTAGAAACAGGGAAGAAAAGCTGACTATTACAAGATAGTAGTGACATGCTTCAGCTTCTTATGCTATGCTTACAAGAAAGCTTTAGTGTAAAACTTCATTAAATACAAGGTAGCAAATGGTTCCAAGAGGAGTTTGTTGCCATGAATAAGAGAGTATATAAACAGTTATAAAGTAAATAAAAGTACAGGGTAATTGAAATTTTTCCCCCTTAAAATAGGAAAATACAGACATTCTAATTTAGAAATTATTTAAATAGTGTATTTTTGCAAAGAATTTGTTGTTAAAAATATCACAGAAAAAGATCAAAATAACCAGCTAAAACAATGGCCTCTTGAGTCCAAGCATCTTAACAGATGGTTTCTGTTAAACTTCTCTTGCTTCTTCAAAAAGAATTTTTTTAATGTCTACTACAGTTTTATTATTATTATTATTTTGAGAACATACCTACAGTATTTTAGACATATAATATAAGGGCAAAAGTATGCCAAAAATCTGACAGAAGCATTTCTAACAGGCTTAACTTCTCTTTTTTTCAGCTGCTGATTCAGGTCACGTTTTCATTTACTTTCTGCTACTGTTGGACTTGATGAACAATTCTGTTCAACAGGAGGCTCTTTTACCACGGTTTAGTTTTTTTCAGTGTTTCCTCATGCTTTTCTTCATCAACAGCACATTTGAAGAAAAAGTGCTTAAAAATATTTTGTTTCCTTGGCTTTAAAGAAGCACATCTCTTTAGGACTTACAAGAAGGCATCCAGCAACCCATATGGAAATTTGTTGACATAGAGTTTGGTCCTGATCCCAGACAAGAAAGCTCTCATGACTTTAAATCTTTTGTAAGCGTAAGAGCTAACTATGTAACATACTTATCTTGTGTTATTTCATAGGAAATGCATTCCAAAATGACTAGGTGATATCAGTCAGTATCGGTACATTGTATTCCAGGACGGTATACCGTTTCTTCTTCTAGAGTAAATGTCGTGCAAAAGACACAGAAATATGATAGAGTTTGCTATATTCAAAAGACCAGTGAAAGCGGGGGGGGGGGGGGGGGGGGGGGGGGGGGGGGGGGGGGGGGGGGCGGCGGGTAGGGGGGTGCAAATTTAGCACACACAGCACTCTTTGATTTCCCCTGTTTTCCAGTTAGAGTGAAATTAGGAATGATAACGAGAGATTCCTAGTATCTCTGAGTAAGGTATATTCCAGGTATTAGCTGGAATAAACTGTATATAAACTTCCTCAAGGTGTATTTGATAGGGTGCTTTCTGCCTCCCTATGAGTTCTCATATCTTTCAGATTCAGCATTAGGAAACATTATGGAGATTTGTTATTCTTAGCAGATTCTTTAGTCATAAGCCAAAGAGTTACACCTACCCACATGGGCATTTTATTAACCTGTGACAGCTATAAGACTTGGTTCTTCCAAATGGCCTTAAATTTCAATTGCTTGTGGAATTGGTGGGTACAATCTTTTTAGTAAACCTTTCTCTCAATTTAATAGCCAACAAACAAACAGAACTTCTAAAAATACAAGACTGTAGACTACAATTTTTAAATAAACAATCAGAGCATAGTAGTTCCACAGAGAGCACAAAATTTACTACCAAAAAAAATATTCACCTGTTTCTATAATGATCTCACCTAATCTAATCTAACTGAAAGCAAACATAATGATCTCACCAAATGTCTGCCTCAAAAAACACCGTGGTTACTACTAACATTACCTTTCTTGGAAATACTACATGATGCTTATGTGAAAGGAACCCAAACTGAACTTCACTGGCAACTATTATTCTGGTTTTCCCAACCTCAGGGTTATGCAATCAAGAACAGGGAATAAATGTGCCAATATAGTGCAAGCATATTTTCATGAGCCACCATCTGGAGGGAAGTGAGACGTTTGCTGGAGACGTCAGATTTTCAAGCTCTGTAAGGGTAGTTACAAACCTTCTCCTCATCATTACACTTTTGTTTTCTTAAGCATTTGTGTTTTTCTCTGTGTCCTTCTAACCTGCTGTCTCTGTTCCCCTCCTGCTACAAGAGGGGGCCTCAGCTATGGCTTAGTGAGGCTGCTGAGCAGTTTCATCATTTCTCCTTTGCACTCCCTAGAAACTAGGCAGAACAACCTTCCTGCTCTCCATTGCAGCATCCAGCACCAGAGTGATTAAAGCAAGCATTTAGTACGGAATCCAATAATGTTATCCTTTAACCTGTTTGGTAGCCTTTGTCATGGGTAGAGATACACTCTCTGCCTACAACACACATGGATATAATGTGGGCATGTATTCAATAACAAATAAATTGTGTATGGTCTGTGTGAAAGTCTAGGAGCAGACACAAGCTTACAACTGTATGTGAAATTAAAATGCGGGACCACGTGGCAGTCAGAGTTTTTGCGGTAGAGATATGTCTGAATTAGTTGAATAGGATCATGGCATTGAATGATAACACAGTAAGATCACAATTACTCTCTCTTACTTTCCACAATACAGACAAGTACAACAGTCTGGAGGAAAGAAATAATACAAAACAAAACATAAAATCTTTGTGCTAAGGATAGGGTACTTAAAAGACAGAGCTAAAAGCCCCATAATATGACATCAAAAAATCAGTAATTAGAGTCAGTCAGCTCAGCATGGGAGCTTCTTAAAATATCAGAGAAGGAATGCATAACCTTAAGCATAAAAACAAAATAGCCACAGGGTATCTTAAAAAACCATGGAAATTCAACCCTATCAAGAAGAAATAACAGAATATATGTTCTGTCAGGGACAATGCAAGACTGCATTTACAGAAGCTATCAAGACTAAAGGAACTTTAAAGATTATTTAAAGAAAAAAAAATAACTAATGTAAGAGTCAGGAAGCCAGAGAACTAAAATAGAAAATTAGATTGGTAGAAATAGCTAGAAATGAAATAACAGGTAGAATGAACACTTTGGAAAACTGTTGCTAGTCTTCTAGCAGTAGAGATTGTTCTGCTTCTATATAGCCATGCAGATGGTAGAATTTTTCATAAGCTTCAAGAGATGCAGGACCAAGCAGTGATTTTCACTATCCAAAAGCCTAGGCAATCCATGGGACAAAAATTAGGGAAGTAATACTGAAGGCAAGAAACAAAATTGTTTTACTAAACAAAATAAAAAAAAAAAGTATGGCTGACATTGAGACTATGAGCAAGATTATTTTTATGCCCACATCACAGTTCCATGCTTCTACATACTTGGACATCTAGTAAGACTGCCAGGGTATCTGATGGCCTCTGAGCATTTGTTTGTTTGTTTGTTTGTTTGTTTGTTTACAGTGGGTCAACTACAGTCAAATAGACTATATTTTATCTCAGTGACCAATTAATTACATTCCTGTTCTGGAGGATCTTTCTCTATCCCTTCCCATAAGGGTATCATTCTTTTCATTCACTTTTACCACCTGGGAACTAATACTGCATTATAGTTCACCAGAGTTGTCTTAAATTAAAATCTTAGTTCTCAGTTTTACAACAGCAAGTGACTAGAATGGGTTATAATATGCTTCTAGATCAGCCACCTTCACATGTCAATGTATATGTGAATTCTGGCACTTGCTGGTGTCTTTTCAAAACAAATTTGTGTAGGAGAAACATGGATTTGGGCTTTTGCTTTTTTTTTTTTTTTTAAACACATTATTTGTTTCAAATGAGTTCTTAAAGCAGAAATGACATTATTTTACCTTGGAGATTTATTATCTCAATTTCCCATACCAAAGTTATTTTGCTTTATGCAGTGGTTTTGCTTTTTGTTTGGTGACAATAAATGCTGACATTTTTCAACGTTAGGTGATGTGAACTGATTAGAAAGATTCAGTTTTCATTTAATCAACAACAATATAGAATCAGCAGTGAACATGATGTGTTTGTTCACAGTCTGAGGAGAGGCATACCAAGAAGTTTGTATTTTTCTGAGTAGGAACTGAGGATTCCAGCTGTGGGGTGCCAGGAACAATCTAGAGGTATGGCTTAATTGCACAGAAAGATATCTGTGTGAATTGCCATTTTTTCCCTTCAGTCATAACAAGTTTTTGAATTTATGCCATGAAAGTTAGAATGAACTCAGTGTCCAGTTTTGTTCTGGACATATATTTGAAGCTTGCCTTAGATCATGTTCAACAAAAACAAGGATACCAGGAACAATTTAAAATCCACTGAGATCATGAATATTTTCCCCCAGGCACACCCCCAAATACAATACTTTCAGTAGGTTTTAGTAAATTATTGTGAAAGGCATCTGGACCAGACAGACACACACACAGAGAAAGAAAAATAGCATCCTGCTACTAGCATTCAGTTGAGAGGAAGAAATGGGATCTTCATCTTTGAGCATGTAGAGGAATTTGTAATATGTTGAGAGGATCCATGCATTAATGGACTGATAGACAGAGACACCAAAGACAACCTAGGTAATAGGTTTGAAATGCAGCTCCTGGGGGGTTACCAAGAGCAGAGACTCCTGCTCTGTGTTCCTCTGGTTCACCCAGGAATTTGGGAATGCTGCCCAAGCCTATGGACAAACCCACAGGCCTGTCAGTAAAAGGAGTGTCCGTACTGCGTGTGGATACACCTGCATACAAACACAGTGTCTGGGTTCCCCTTCATCAACTGATTAATGTGTTGGATAATTAAAATTAATGAGGATGACTTGGGGTTCCCAGGGAGGAAAAATCAGAGCAATATCAGGCAAGAAATTGAAACAGAAAGCTGTAAGGAGGAAGAGTCAGATGGAGATTTGTCTTCTCTGGCAAAGAGAAGAGGGCTCCCTGGACAGTATGAGGAGTAAGGGAACAGGAAGAAAAAGGAAGAAACAGTCATTACAGTAAAAAAGAGAAAAATTGTAATAATGACTGAGGCAAGCAGACCTAATACTAGAAGATGTCAAATAAATGAAAGTCAAGTAAAATGCACTGAAACAACTGGATTTGCTCCAAGAGGAGATATGCGCTGCAACAAAGACAGGCACTGGAAAGCATGCTTAGTGGCAAACCTGCTCATGCAGCAGTAGGACTGCATGCAGGCCCCTCTGTAGAATCCCATACAGAAAGGATGGGAGGGTCCCTGAGCATTATACTTGAAAATTTATGTCAAAGGACTAGGGCCATTGGTCTCACTATAGGCACAGCAAAGACAGGACATTGATCATTTGTAACCCAAACAAGAGGCACATCAGGGATCAGAAGGCACGAAATATATCAGTTTTCTTTGTCAGTTCTGCCAGGATTATCCTAGTAATGATTACAATTTAACATAGTCTAATTGGAGTTCCTTTTATGAAAACCAGAAATTTCTTAAGTATTTCACAGGTACCAATTAGCATCTTCACAAAAGACTACAATCACCCCATCTGGGATTTTTAACTATGAAAACCCCTTTATTTAAAAAGACTTTTCTTCCAATTTATCATGAATAAACCGTCAGTCTTAGCTTGACTACTGAAGACATTCTCATCTGCCATGGTAGCCCACTTCTGAGAGTAGCTGGTTTTGAGTCACATAGGAACCAATGAAATTAAGGAGATAAAAGTTCAAAAACAAAACCCAAATCAAACTTTGTTTAACATCTGGAAATGAAGTGAAAGCTGAACATTGCAGAAGTTTGTTTTCTGAGAAACTCTTGCTAACACGCCCTGTAATCCTCTCAGCTGAAAGCTCTGGGACAGAGTCCCCAGTTATAACACCCCCGAAAAGAAGGTAGTACAACACCATTAGCTGTTCTGATGAGTTTTTACAAGGCTAATTCTGCTTATTTTCATTCCCCATGAACTTACCTGCAAACATGCCCTGAACAAAAGAGACAAGATGACTACTGGTGTTGTGCCTAGTAAGTTACAATGTAAAGCTGAGTAATGCATACAAACACTAGTATTTTATCACCATCACAAATTGTCTTGAAAACAGTAGTAGAAGACACAGATGATTGTTCTTAGCCTATAAATAAATAAATAAATAAATTACTCTAAGTTGGATTTATCTCTGTCATGTTGGACTATGGCTATAAAGCCTTTTGTTCAATTAGTATCAATGGCTACAGTTTACACTCTTTGCTCTCATTTATTGTAAGGTGGCAAACAAGCATTAAAGATCAGTGCAGTATTGTGCCACAAAACCTGAAACATGAGAAAAACAAGGATTTAGATTTTTTTGCGCTGACTACATGTGCTGTCATAGAAGCAATGTCTGATAGCAAGTTGGTAATTAGAGAATTTGTCAGTGCACATAGAAATGAGAAGTAAAGAAAGTTTTCACCAGTTTTAACTACAAATGAAGTGCTATTTTGCTTTCTCCCAGTAATTTCATTGATCAAAAGCAACTTGTGTGTTTGGCTTATTTATCAGTTTGAAACTCCCTCAGTGCTTCTAGAGTCTCACCAAGAGATACTGTTGACCAAAACTCAAGCCAAAAAAACATTTGTCCTTTCTGAAGCCAGCCTTTTTCTTTGCAAGCCAAAAGTCAAGTCTGAGTTTTAGTGAGTTTATCCAAGTATAACAAAAATTCCTCATCATGAAACACTCAACCAACCCCAAGAGTAGACAATTACTTGGAACTAGTCACTGACTGAGATGTTACAGATGTCATGGAAAAGAAAGCTCATATATTTTTTCTTGAACAGCTGTGACATAAAACACAGTCTTTACCAGTATCTTTGTCACTGACACTCTAGTTATCTCCTGTGATACTTTAGGACATTGATACGCTAAGTCTTGAAAAGGATTATTAGCATTGCACCTATAGCTCTGAGCACATTGGTTTAACCGTGACTTAATAGGCAGCAAAACAGATCTTCTTCAGAGCTATTCATAGCCAGTCTGGATCAGCAAATGGTCCAGACTATAACAAGGAAACGCTTAATCATTATGTATTAGGGTGATTTCTAACTGCAGTTTTTTATAGAATATGGACTCTGTATACTGCGCTGTTGCTATCTCCAGTCCTGTATCAAAAGCAAGATCCAGAGAAAGACATTCGAAATATGCAAGGTCCGTAATGACCTTAATTATTCCTTTCATTGCTTCTTACAGAAACTATGAAGTTTTGAAGTTGTTCTGAGGTTTGGTGTTCATATGGGTACTACAATTGCCAAAGACAGTAAATTTCTTCACACTTTATCAGCTCAAGTAGAAGTATTTTACTCAGCTAAATGAAATTATTTAAATATTTCATTTAAAATAAAATATTGCTATTTATTGAAATAAGAAATGGAAAACTCTAAAATAAATACTTTCAGTAACCTACTGGAGCAAGGAGGGTTCATCAGTCATTTCATTCGGCCAGGATTTCACCCATGGTATATGCCGTGTAACCAGAGTTGTAAGTAGTTCTAAAAATGGCACCATAAATTAACAGCAAAATGCTATGAATATTTGATGGAAATTCAGAAAGGCTGAGTATATCTCATGGTTAATAATGTAGGTTAAGTATGCAATTGGGGTAGTGAAGTTAGTGTACTTACAATGCACCACTGGTTAACAAGCAGTATCTGTGTCTAACATTAAAGTGAATGTTAATGGTCAAAAACTGTACCTGAAACTATAATGTTATATTAAACCACTGGACCACTACTTCCAACAAACCCAACACCACCCATTTTTGTAATGCAGCCTATGTTTGATGAATCTTGATGCAGTCAGCCTAATAAGCAGAGAAAGTGACCCAGCTGGACATTAATGTGTTCAGATTTTAATTTTGTTGTTGTAGCAGTCCAGCTGAGGTACATTACTTCTACCATGTGCAAAAAAGATGTCACAGTGCAATAATCACAGAACCTACAGAATACCCACAGAATCTACAGCCTTCTGTTGGATCATGTTGTCAAGCTTACATAAACTCAGTGAAAATGCACATGACTCAAGAAATGAACTCTTCATTTCACAAAGAAGGTGAGAATTTCTTACCATACTATAAAAGTTGATTAGGCTTATATATAAGCAATTCACACATGGATTATAAAAGTACTTCAGACTTCAACAGCAGTTGCCCATGGGGTCTACCTGCAGGGTTGGAGCCTCAGAATGTGGCAGAGAAACGCTGAGGCATCTGCTGCATCTATTTTTTTTTTTTCTTTTTTCAAAAGCTGGAAACCATCTCAAACTGGGTTTCCATCCCCAAAACAGCAGCACCTGTCTAAGTTTACACTTTGACATCTGTGTCTTAAAACGAAAATATTTTTAATAAATACTGCAAGTGTGACAGAAATTATGGACAGACTGTGCTGGTTTTGGCTGGGATAGAGTTAATTTTCTTCATAGTAGCTGGTATGGTGCTATTTTGGATTTGTGCTGAAAACAGTGTTGATAACACACCAATGCTTTAGTTATTGCTGAACAGTGCTTATGGAGTGTCACGGCCTTTACTGCTGCTCACACTGCCCTGCCAGCAAGTAGGCTGGGGGTGCACAAGAATCTGTGCTGGGGCACAGCTGGGACAGCTGACCCCAACTGACCAAAGGGATGTCCCATACTGCCTACAGGGGGTTAAACCATAGCACAGGCCCGGGAAAGATGCCAGAACCTTAAGATAACCTTAAATACACATTTTTTAGGGGTATGGTAGTACAAGTTCCCTGACTGAGATTGCTATACCTCCAAAACTGGTACCTTTCACATTTTGTCCTTCTTCAACGCACACTTTCAAAAAACTCAGCCCATTACAGGTGTCGTCCCACATCCCTGGAAGTCTACCTGTGGCTATTCCTTCAGACACTAAAGATATCATCGACTCAGCGAGATCCTGGTGAAAATTCCTCACTCAGCCTTACCGATTTTTCTCTTTTAGATTCTGTATTTTTACACAGAGTCTTTCAGACTAGAAATTATTTCTCATCTTTTTGAAGTATCTTGTACTATGAGGAAGAAACTTTGCAAGATTATGAGCAAGGAGGAAATACAAATTCACTGACTACACTGTTTGTAACAGGCAAGAACAGGTATCTACATCCTGAAAAGCACAGGACTAAGAGGGTCTTAATGTAGCACTGAATCCTGTCGTCTGCTCAGCATGCCAAGTAATCTCATCCACAAATGGATTAAGAACCACCACTCATTTCAGTAGTCTATTTTTGCATCACTATTCCTGTTGGAAAGTTGTTCTATAGCACCACTGATTGTTAGAAATATTTAGCTTATAGATACTGATGATTTATATCTCTTTGCTTTTGTGTCATTGTCATTATTGGCCTTAATACCTGATGTATCTATAAGGCCTTCTCTTTTGGAAGACTTCTGACAAAACAGTAAAGCCTATTTATTATTCTCTTGTGAAACACTTTCTATTCAGTTTGTCAAAAAATCCCTTCTCACCACCTGTTTCACTTTGCATCTATCTTCCGTACAGGTGTTGCTCTGCATAGTAGAAAAGCAACAGTATTTCTTGTCTCTGCTGGAAAAAACTTTACTTATTAAAGCTTGAGGTATCATCTGCTGCAATCACAACAGTATCCCATCACACTCCTATGATTAATAATCCAATAAACTTTACACTTTTTTTTTCTGCTTCCAAAAGGTTAGCTTTCAGTTTAGAAAGGAAAACTTGGTTTATAACTCACAAACATGTAGCACATGAATCACATGCACAAAAATCAGGTTCGATTTTCACTCTATATTAAAGACTTTCCTCTGAGCCTTATTATATCATAGGGTAGCAGTTTGCAGGATTCTGGAGTGAAGATTATGAAGTTTCCCTGACTTTGGGGTGGTAAATCAGTGAAATTCTGTTTCCATCTTTAACATAATAATTTCTAGTTCCATACTCTCATGCCATCTAGCCATCCTGCCTTGGCCCTTGAATTCAACTTTAGCATCATTCTGGAAAGGTAAAATACTGATTAAATTTTGGCTTATACCTGAGGAGACTGAAGTAGATGGACGCCTGTAATCTTGAGAGCAGACAACAGATGACACTTTATTGCTAAAACACATACATACTTATAGTCACATATTCTGCAAAGTCACTGTACACGCGCACAAGCATAAAATATGATTGGTTGTATCAACACTGTACACGCGCATAAACATAAGATATAATTGGTTATACTAACTCTGTACACGTGTATAAACATAGCACATAATTGGTTATACCAATTAAAACACGTGAAACTTGTCTCAGTCTAATTGGTCAAGATAAACTGCTGAATTGAGGTTCTTTGTGTCAAGTTCCCTTTATCGTGGAATGTGCACCTGTGTTCTTCTAATTGGCATCTTTCTTTTTTAGTCTTCTTGTTTATTCTGTTCAAGGTCTTCTAAAGGCCTCTGGAATGCTCTTGCGACCGATGTTAGCTAAATATGTGTCCACATATACCTCTATTGTCCTCCCTTCCAATTCTGTCTTCACTGCATAGTGCCACCACCTTGATGCTCTTTTTGTTTACATGACTAAAGAAAGTTTATTCTTGGATTCAAATTTCTGTGCAAGATCTTCCGATTCTGTTTTTGACTCCATACAAAGATGTAAATTCTGGGACTATGATACACATGAAACCAGTGTATTTGTTCAGAAGCAAATAGCCTTGATAAGGGGTTGTGTGTGAATACTCATTTATGATTATGTTTCTTATATTTTATTAAGGTGTTTAAAATGTTGTAGAGTTACTTTATTTACATAGACAGGCATGCTGCAAAATGCTGAATGTTTTTCTGAAGAGTAAACACTTTCTTTAACATAGGTGCAAGTTGACAGATAAGGTCTCTTGGTCTACAGACAATATCCTTGACTATTACTATTCATTGTACAGACACATAAAAGAGCCAAGGGTTCTGCTTCACAATGACCCGGAGTTGGCAGTGAGCTGGGTCACTAAATCTGAACACAATCCTGTCACTATCTTGCAATGGACAGGAAAAAATATAAGCACTACTGAAGAAGATGTGTTTCAAACATGGTAGGCAAATTCTCCCTCATGTTTTTTCACTACAGTTGATGAAAGTGATCTCGTTCCTTTAGTGCTCACTGCTGAGGTCCTCTTAATAACAGCCAATGGCATTACATTAAAAAAGAAATAGCTGCTGACATATTGCCAGCTACAGATCATTTTCGCAGTGAGGATGAGACTACATATATAAAAACCAGCCAGTGCTTGTGTTAGAAGGATGGCTGGGCATGAAATTCAGACAAACACATGAACAGTCATAGAAGTGAAAGAAAAACCCACTTCATGATGATCAATAATATAAATTTTCATTTTAACAGTTATTTTTAAGCAGAGAGTCAAGTTGTGGGGGTGTAAGACAGATGACGTAGAGATGGTAGTGATGAAAATCTGAATCCTGAGTTACCATGGCTTTATTCTTGGACCACTAATAGTCGTGCTACCTATGGCCATTTCATATCTCAATAAAACCTGGACTTATATTCACTCACCAGTTCTACTGATACAGAAAAAAATATTCTTTAAGAGCTTACAGCTCATTAGGAATATTTTGGTACTATTCCCTTAGATCGAATAACTCATTCATATATGTAACTGTGAACTAGTCAGGTATTGTAATTACTACTTAGCCTAGACTATGAAAGTTGAATTTAAATGCAAATACATTGTCAATCACCCTTCATGGCTTTTAAAATCCTTTTCAAAATGTGATTTATTAGATTTAGCAGTACAATTAAATTTATTTATTAAATTTTACAAAATTTATTCAGGGATTTGTATTTACAAGTGTGGAAATTTTAATTAATTTGCCAGCATTTCCAAGCTCACATGCACAACATTTTGGATGAAAATAATTCCGTTGAAGTTTAGCTACTTGATTCTTTCTACATAGTATTCTTCATCATAAAACCATTACTTTAACTGGTATGGAACCAGTAAAATTGATCCCCAATAAAAAATAATTTTCCCACCTTTTTCTGATGTGTGCTATTTATCCACAGGCTTTTTTTCCAGTTTGGAAAATGATTTGTATTTTGAAGTAGATATGATGAAAATTGGTTCTTTAGAATTCCCTCTAGAGATTCAGTCTGGAGACAAGACCACCAGCAGGATGTGACTGCCTTCTGAGAAAACAAAACCAGTAGACTTCTTGGTATTTTCTTGAACAATCCTCCATTCAACATCGATAGCAGTTTAGATCAAGTAAGAATCACAATATTTGACCCAATATATCTTGCTAGTTTCCTTTTTTTTTTTTTTAATGGAAACAGAGAGTGAGACAGGTAGCTGGGGATTTGCATCTCCTGCATACACTGCACTTCTGTGTGGGGATAGGATTTTCAGGTAATATTGATAGGTGTCATACACTGTCCAAAAAAGATACTACCTTGGCCAACCTTGAGGAAAAGGTAAGTATTCAAATAGTAGGGAAAAGCTAGCAATAGGGATGATCTAATAGAGGAGTTCATCATGGAAGCTCAGGCAGTTTTCTAAACCAACACCCTTTTTCAGTTTGGACACAAGTAGTAATGGATATCTTCTAAGTTAACTGTGAGCATCTAAAGCTGTGTGGGCTAAAGTACAGCTCACAAGGTTTGTTGAAGCCAAGGTCAGCAGACGCTCCCAAAAATACTAAATGAAATTTTGGTTTTGGGTCCCAGTAGATTTACAAGGTTAGAAAGGTTTTTTTGTATTGCTTTTTTTTCTTAGAAGCTAATGAGCTCTTCAAAGACAAAAATCTGTTTATTCCCATTGGCAACTAATAACCCCAATGAAATAGATATGTGTTTTCCATTGGGGTTTATACCATTTGCTCTAGCATTTATATTACTGGCTTGTACAAAGGAAAGAAATAGTAGCTTGAGCTCATAATATGTTGGGCAAAATATCAAGAAGATTAGACCACATGGTAGAGCAAAGTCTGATGGAAAACATACATTTACTGCAGAGAAATAGTTATGCCAGAATCTAAGAAATTCTACTGCAAAACAGTGTCTGCCTTGTATCGTGGTCTCTTACTCCCTCTCCCTCTGTAAGATTTTCTTAGCAGGAAACTGGGCCATAGCAAAAAGGATCCGAATAGCAGATTACTTCAAAAAAGATTAAGAGAGTTAGTGTAGGAATAGAGAAGGGGAAAGATGGAAACAGAGAAAACCTAGACCAATTTTTATTAGCAAAAATATTTATCTTTTTCTGTTCCATAAAATGATGGCTGCCACAAATACTAAGCAAACTACAGATGTTGAAGGAGACCATCAAATGTACTTTACAATGTTTATGATATTTATTATTATGACCTCATTTGAGATTGAGTGTAATAGTAATTATGGTCTGCAGCTGCTAGTCCACTGACAGCCTCCTTCACTTCCATAGGGAATAAGGAAAATGCTCCCACTACATCACGTCCATGAAAAACAAGCTACATGTTAGACAAATTGTTCCTTCACACATTGCAAGGCTGCTGACTTCCTCTACCCTTCTCAGCAAATAGTCATAACCCAAAACACAGCTGCTGTCTACAAAGCTGAGCGGCTCAACATCTGCCTCTTTCACCCTAGCCAGAACTGCATTGATGGCACCCCTTTTTTCGCCTCAGGGAGCACACTGCAGGGGAGGCTGTGCTCATGGTGAGCATGGCTGTGGAGGACACAGCCCTACTTTCAACATTTGCTAAGCCAGCTTCAGCACCTGTGCACTGCAGAACTCACCCTCACAAGCACTGCTTCACCCCATACACCATCTCCCTCTTAAATACATATTGGCACTCTGGGTCATATGCTGTTTCCTGCTGACAGAGAAACACACTGAGGACAGTTAAGCCCATCCTAAAGCCTTAATGATTTGAATGTTTGCTTTGGATCTTATTTGTTCAAAGCTTGCAGTGCTGATAGTAGCAGTTAGTTATGGTTCTTCCACTGACTTGCCTTTTTCTATGTTTGTTGTACCAAGATATAGACAGAAATGCATTTTTCTGCCCTAAAACTAAGAAAAGTCACTCATCATTCTGCCTTTCAGACTGCACCGGGATGTAACTCTAAAAGTAGGGCCACCTTCCTGTTGCAGACTTCACCTCCTAAATATATTCTCCAGTTGTAGCAAAGTCACACTTTGTAGGTGGGATCATCTGCCTCATAGTTACTTTGGTGAAATATTTATTGATCTTTGAAGATGCTACCACAAGTACTGTGCCTGTTGTATAGGATCATAGAATCACCATAGAATGGTTTGGGTTGGAAGGGACCTTAAAGATCATCTAGTTCTAACCTGCCCTGCTATGGGCAGGGACACCTTCCACTAGACCAGGTTGCTCAAAGCCCCATCCAGCCTGGCCTTGAACACTTCCAGGGATGGGGCATCCGCAGCCTCTCTGGGAAACCTGTTCCAGTGCCTCACCACCCTCATAGTGAAGAATGTCTTCCTAATATCTAATCTAAATCTACCCTTTTTCAGTTTACAGCCATTACCCTTTGTCCTGTCACCATATGCCCTTGTAAAAAGTCCTTCTCTGGCTTTCTTGCAGGCCCCCTTTAGGTACTGGAAGGCTGCTATAAGTTCTCCCTGGAGGCTTCTCTTCTCCAGGCTGAGCAACCCCAACTCCCTCAGCCTGTCTTCATAGGAGAGGTGCTCCAGCCCTCTAATCATATTTGTGGCCCTCCTCTGGATTTGCTCCAACAGGTCCATGTCTTTCTTACGTTGGGGGCCCCAGAGCTGGACACAGTACTCCAGGTGGGGTCTCATAAGAGCAGAGTTGAGGGGGAGAATCACCTCCCTTGACCTGCTAGCCACACTTCTTCTGATGCAGCACAGGGTACGGTTGGCTTTCTGGGTTGCAAACACACATTGCTGGGTCATGTTGAGCTTCTCATCAACCAACACCCCCAAGTCCCTCTCCTCAGGGCTGCTCCCAATCCACTCATTGCCCAGCCTGTATTTGTGCTTGGGATTGCCCCGACCCATGTGCAGGACTTTGCACTTGGCCTTGTTGCACTTCTTGAAGTTCTCATGGCCCACCTCTCAAGCCTGTCAAGGTCCCTCTGGAAGGCATCCCTTCCCTCCAGCGTGTTGACCTCACCACATAGCTTGGTGTCCTCGGCAAACTTGCTGAGTGTGCACTCAATCCCACTGTCCTTGTCCCCAACAAAGATGTTAAACAGCGCCGGTCCCAATACCAACCCCTGAGGAATGCCACTCATCACTGCTCTCCACTTGGACATCCAGCTGTTGACTGCAACCCTTTGAGTGCGACCATCCAGCCAATTCCTTATCCACCTAGTGGTCCATCTGTCAAATCCATGTCTCTCCAATTTAGAGACAAGGATGTCATGCGGGACAGTGTCAAATGCTTTGTACAAGTCCAGGTAGATGACATCCGTTGCTCTTCCCTTATCCACCCATGCTGTAACCCCATTGTAGAAGGCCACCAAATTTGTCAGGCACAATTTGCCCTTAGTGAAGCCATGTCAGCTGCCACCAATCACCTCCTTATTTTCCATATGCCCTAGCATAATTTCCAGGAGGATCTGCTCCCTGATCTTGCCAGGCACAGAGATGAGACTGACTGGCTTGTAGTTCCGCGGGTTTTCTTTTTTCCCTTTTTAAAAATGGGGTTTATGTTTTCCTTTTTCCAGTCAGTGGGAACTTCCCTGGACTGGCACGACTTCTCAAATATGATGGATAGTGCTTAGCCACTTCATCCGCCAGCTTCCTCAGGACCTGTGGATGCATCTCATCAGGTAGCACAGACATGTGCACCTTCAGGTTCCTTGGACGGTCTTGAATCCGACCTTCACCTATGGTGGGTGGTTCTTCATTCTCCCAGTCCCTGCCTTTGCCTTCTGTGACTTGGGTGGTGTGGCTGGAGCACTTGCCTGTGAAGACTGAGGCAAAAAAAGTCATTGAGTACCTCAGCCCTCTCCATGTCCCGGGTAGCCAGGTTTCCTGTTTCCTTCTAGAGAGGGCCTGTATTTTCCCTAGTTTTCCTTTTATCACTGATGTATCTATAGAAGCTTTTCTTGTTGCCCCTGATGTCCCTGGCCAGACTTAATTCTATCAGGGCTTGATATTTCCTAACCTGATCCCTGGCTTCTCAAACAATGTCTCTGTCTATTCCTCCCAGGCTACCTGTCCTTGCTTCCACCCTCTGTGGGCTTCCTTTTTGTGTTTGAGTTGTCCAGGAGCTCCTTGTTCATCCATGCAGGCCTCCTGGCATTTTTGCCTGACTTCCTCTTTGCTGGGATGCATCGCTGCTGAGCTTGGAGGAGGTGATCCTTGAATATTAACCAGCTTTCTGGGGCCCCTCTTCCCTCCAGGGCTTTATCTCATGGTGCTCTACCAAGCAGATCCCCAAACATGCCAAAGTCTGCTCTCCTGAAGTCCAGGGTGGTGAGCTTGCTTTGTGCCCTCCTCCCTGCCCTAAGGATCTTGAGCTTCACCATTTTGTGGTCACTGCAGCCAAGGCTGCCCTTGAGCTTCACATTCCCCACCAGCCCCTCCTTGTTGGTGAGCACAAGGTCCAGCACAGCACCTCTCCTCGTTGGCTCCTCCATCACTTGGAGAAGGAAGTTGTCATCAATGCATTCCAGGAACCTCCTGGATTGCTTATGACCTGCCATGTTGTCCTTCCAAGTTATCGGGGTGGTTGAAGTCCCCCATGAGGACCAGGGCTTGTGAACATGAGGCTGCTCCTGTCTGTCTACAGAGGGCCTCATCTGCTTGGTCTTCCTGCTTGGGTGGCCTGTAGCAGACCCCCGCTATAAGTAATGTCACCTGTCCCTGCCCTTCCTTTAATCCTGACCCATAAGCTTTCGATCAGCTCCTCATCTATCCCCAGGCAGAGCTTCATACACTCCAGCTGGTCACTGACATAGAGGGTGACACCCCCTCCTCCTCTTCCCTGCCTGTCCTTCCTAGAGAGCCTGTAGCCTTCCATTCCACACTCCAGTCATAGGAGCCATCCCATCATGTCTCCGTGACGCCAATAAAATTATAGCCGTTCAGGCATGCGCATGTCTCTAAGTCCTCTTGTTTATTCCCCACACTATGTGCATTTGCATAGAGGCATTTAAGTTGGGTCCCTGATGAAGCTGACTTGTAGCATCTTCATCTTTTTTCATCATCTTTGGGTTCTCAGCAAAACACAAGCATCTCCCAGAATGGTTAAGATGCAGACACCTACTGAAATTTTAACCTTTTAAGCGCTGACTAAACAGATGTCAGTACTCTCCTGTCAGCTCCTGAGTTCTTCCAACTTCCTTCTGGCTCTCACCATCACAGCAGCTTTTCCCTCCTCCTCCACATCACTACCCTACAGGACTGGTCTATCTCCCACAGCTTTTTTTAACCAAGAGGTCATTCCCTTGCAGCCATTTTCCCCACCTAGTTCAAGTCCTGTCCCCGGTACTGTCCTCACCCCTATGTCTTCCTCAGCTCCCATGTCCTTATTATTCATATTCAGCTGTAAAGGTGTTGAAATAGGAAGGAAAACTCTTATGTATGGCACTGGAAAAGTGAGGCTGTGGTGAAAAGATATGTATATTGAAAAGATCCTTGTATATACAGACATTTGTATGAAGTTCTTCAAGAGTGTTATGCTCTTTCATACTTGCCAAAAACCAGGGGGGGTTCATTCTTAGCAGCCAAGCAGACCATAAGAGTATGAAGAGATTTTAAAATTAAAGGAAAAAAAAAAAAAAAAAGAAAGAAAAACCCTGCTGCAAAACAACTTCTTGGTTTTTTCTCCATTTGGAAATGAAAAAAACATGTAAAACATGCTGCTATGAAACCAAAACAATACATTCAAGGTTAATTTCAAGCATATATAAACTTTTTACAAGATGTGTGTATAACATGGAAATGATTAATGACAGTCATTGTGTAGCTTTATTGTTAAGTAAGATTTACCAGACAAGCTAATATAATTTTTCTGACATGAACAAAATAAACACCAGCATAGCATAATACGTCCATTTGAGCATTTACTACATGCTAAACATTTTATTTCTGCTTTACTCAAAATGAAATAGAATTACCACTTACAATGCTAGATGCCATGCTAAACCACAAACAACTTCCCTTCTTAAATCTTCACTGTTTTCTTATGCTTCTTTAGAAAATTCATAGGTTAAATCCTGGTGTATCTGCTGATTTCGTTGTGCTGAATCACACCATGTCATAAGTAAGAGTGGGATTTGGCATATGCTTGAGGTAAAGAAACTGTAAACTCTTTAATTGTTTAGAGCTACAACACAGCACAGAGCATGATGGGGAAATGTAAAGCGTACGCTGCTCTGTAATAAGTCTCAAGACTTTTAAGCACATGTAAGCAAGTAGGTATCTGTCAGCCTAAAATTTCAAAAGTGCTAGCTTGCAACAACAGCAAATGGGTTTATCTACAGGACTAGTCCCAAGTCCAGTGAAGGTAACAGGAATCTTTTAGTTTACTTGTGCTCTGTCTTCATGATAGTTTTATTGCTTTGTACATTTTCAGTTGTACAACTATTGACTGATTAAGCTTCACCTTATCTGCAGGAGGTGCATTCCTCCACGGACATCTCTCTTTCAGAATCATGAGACTGAAGCTGTTTACACTTACATTGTGTTTGGGTCTTCAGGTCCCAGAGTGCCGCCAAAGATCCCAAAGATCCCAAAGCTCCCAGCCCAGCCACCTTGCAGTCCCATTTCCCTTGCCAGCAGGATGAACCCAAGCCAAGTTCAAGCTACTAAAAATCCTTGTGAAAGGTGACTTCAGGGACCTTCCCAGAAGAATGGCAAGCCTTACTTATCTGCCAGCTATCTGTTGTAGAGTGCCACCACAAGAAGGAAATGGAGGATGCTGAGCCCCATCCCTGTGCTGGGGTAGGTGAGAAAGCTGGCACATGGTCCGTCACATGCCCTCTTCCATCTTTGTGCCTCTCTCATCATCTTCTCTTGTTATTCCGTGCATCAGCCTGCTTCATAATGCTGTATCATGCTCCAGTTATCTGCTCCTTTGTCAGCTTTTTGGAGACATCTAGAAATCCTGGCCCATATTATACCCAATCTCATCTGTGAACAACTCCTACCATCTTCATGATTTAAGTACAAAACCAGATCTGGGACTTTCTGTGAGATGTATAGATTTAAAAACAAATTAGTGCTAACCACCCTTATGGTTCTTTACTTCAGCTTGATGTGAGGAGTAGCCTGGTGTCTAGCAGCATGAACATGCATGAGGAGGCTATTACAAACAGCCCTCAGCAGATGCTCCCAGAACACAAACATTAAACAGACTGGAGTTTGAGCCTGCCACGGAGGAGACAGCACATGTAGCTCTTTAGTGTCAATAGCTGTGGGTTGGACAGATGTTTATGGATCAGTAAATTCAAAACGTTTGGTGTATTTTAAATGGCATGGGACACTCATTCAGGAAAGAGAGAGAGAAATTAAATCTAGCAATTAAATAAGCTAGACAAAGAGGTGGCCATATTGTTTTTGAGCTGGACAATATCTACATGTGTTTCCCTTTTGTGCAAGTCTGGCTAGAGAAATTATCTTCAAATTGAATTAAATGTGACAGTAGCTGTATTTTATTTTTAGATATGATGCTTTAGGTAAAGCCTGCACAATCCTAAACAAAAAGCAATCTAATCATGATTGTCTGTTCCCTCTTTTTAAAATCCCTGAATTTTATTTCCCTAAGAAATTCAATCCCCTTCATAGGTCTTCAAATTTTTTTTCCCAAATTGCAGAATTTACATTCACCCAGCTGCAGAACAGCACCAAGGTCCAGTGACATATAAAAAGCAAGAAGACTCAGAAGTTAAAGATCATGTTCTCAACTATTCAGTTACTCCTGAGGAAATGGAGTAAACCTGTTTCACAAACTTAAACATAATCTGAAAAAGTGACAGTGTGGTCAGTATATTCTAAAAATGTTGGTGTTTATAGATACAATAAACACCTTACATAAAAATACATTCATTTGCTATGTTACGTCTGAAAAAGTTCACTTTGTCTTTAATAGTGATCTATTTGTGCCCAAAGGATTTTGTGAAGAGTTTTTTGTTTTTCAGTAAAAGTTTCCACAGTATTGTCAAGGGTGACATACAGCATAGGTGCTTATCATGAATGCAACAAGTAAAATGTCATTACTGCAGTATTTATAAGCTGGTTGCATTTCATAAAAGAGCCACACAGAGTGGAAACAACTGGGAAGACAACTGGTAACTGGGAAGCAAGACAAGATTCCTTAATAAAGAAGCTCTCATTCTGGGAATAGCCACATCTCACGAAGATGTGAGTACATATTGTTGTTCCCCAGCTGTCAGGGAAGATGAGCACAGAAGCAGAACAAACCAATTCAGTCCAGACAGTCCAAGACAGACCAATACCAAAACCCAGTAGTAGCACAATTGAATTTTTTAAGTCAGATTTTTATGAGGCACAACATTGCTGATAGTTGCAGGAAGGCTACTCTGAGGAGCACCATTTACCAACAGTTTATGAGGATTATTATGGACACAGCTCTATTGGTGATATTGTGCTAATGTAGTAGACTTTTAGACTCTACTAAACACAAATAATATGGCATATTATGTGTAGTTAAGGCAGGGTGTTTGAATGCAGAGCACTGCATAAAGCATATCAGATACTTTTGACGTATCTGTGATGTGTCTCAGTGGCTTGGATCTGTGGATTCCCCCTCAGGCACAGACACTACTTTTGCTACAGATCTTTAAGGGATCTCTTTACTTTGATAGAGACATTTATACTAACGTGCTATCACTGTTATTTAAGATGTTCTTGTGCAAATTGGCAGGTTCCTGTTGCCCCTTCTCTTCAATTTTGCAGGATGCTGGGATGATAGGACCTATCTCCTCAGTTTCTGTCTGCCAAATTTGGGGGACCCAAATACAAGCTATTACTGTTGTTTTCCCCTGTAAGATATGTAGTAGATTTTTCTGTATGGGAAAGACCTTCAGATACTGTACCATATTGATTATTCTGTTTGGCCTTTTTTGTTTCTTTGTGCCTCTGCAATTCCTCATTTCCTCTGGCATCAGTTTTAAATATTACAGGCTCACTGCATCCAGTTTTTTACTAAATATGACAGCTGTACTTGGTTGATGCCAAAATATAATTTGATAATGCAAAGTATGAATGACTCCACATGACTTTTCTAAAGGTACTTTGCTACCCTGAGATAGTTTTCTTGTTGGACTGGGATGAGTGAAGTACCTGAATTCACCTTCATTGGTCTGTGCATTATACATTGCTGCTATGTTAGATATACCACATCTTGAAAAATAGAGTGCAAAATCATCTCTGTTTTCTAGCAAACTTACCTTTGGAAAAATGAGATTTATGGGCTTTTGGGGAAGCTCTAGGGACTGTAGGTTTACTGTGAGTGTAGACTGTAGATTTGCTTTGGGTATGGCTCCCACCTACCCCCAGTCAACGTACCAGTTTTTGTCTGCTTAGCTTTGAGGCTTGTCAGTTTTTGCTCAGACTGCAAAACCAGATTATTTTGTTTGATTTTCCCTTCATTTACGGCCTATACAGGAAACTACGACAGTTTCTTCTAAATATTTTGCCAAATACTATTTATGGATGTTCTAGAATTTTCTCCTTCTTCCTGTTTTTGGCCAGTCTATCTCGGCCTTATAAAGGTCCAGGCCAGCCCAAAGTTACAATCTGTAACTGAATTGTAGGTGAAGAATCAGATTCTTCCCTAATTTTACTTGTCTTTTGTATTTTTACATGCTGTGTCTTCCTTTTCTATAGAAGGCAGTGTTAGCAGATAATGCAAATACCTACCTACATCTTCCTGTTGCACCAGAGAACTACTAAACACAATAAATGTTTTAGTACAAGAGAGTTCAAAAAATAAAGCCACTGTCTGAAAATCTGGGTTTCTACTGGTACCCATTTATTTGTATGAGGTATTTGGAATGAGGTATTCCTCAGCAATCTGATTTGCAGATCTGCATCCTCCAGTATCTCAGTTCCACTGGCATTGCATCTACATATGAGAAGCATCCACAGCAAGTAATATTATCCTCTGAAATAAAAAGTTTCTAAAAAATCATAGCAACATCTCTGAGTATAGAGTATATTTTCTAAGAATCTATACCCATTATTTGCAAATCAATCTTAATGTAAAACATGTCGTTTTAGTAAAGCAGTGTTTAAGGTGATTTGGGGGGGATCTTGATTATTTCAAAAGAGAGAGAAATATCAGATAATCTTTTTTGTGATCTCACTTCCCCCAAATTTCCAACATCATGTCTAACAAGAGTTAAAAAGCAATAGAATTTTGTAGCCTACCAATGAAAAAAATTAAGATTTAATTAGGTTAATTCTATATCACTTAGGTAGCAGATAGCATGACTTCTGTATGGAAACAAGGCAGTTACTCATCTTGTTCATAGATGGGGCTCTGGCTATAGTTGTGGAAAATATTAGAGATACACAACTAAGCTGCTTGAGCAACCTAAACTCTTCGCTGTAATTGTGACTGTGTTACATAGGTTTTAGCTAGCAAATAATCTTGTTCTTTTGCACTCTCAACCAATACAAGCCATGCCACGTTAACATGGCATCATTCCTAAAATAATATACACTACTTCACAGCAGGGCTTATTAGCTTGGACTCTGTGATGTTCTAATGGCAGTTAAATGGCTCTTGTTGGCTCAGGCTCTGGGAAGCGCTTGCTCCTGGCTGTTGTAGCATACCATTTAGTAATACCTCATGTAGTAAACATATTCATTAATGTAACTAACTGCATGGGTGGTCTTTTTTTAATTTTATTTTTGAGATTAGAAATAGAGTGGAGTGACAGGTAGCAGAGTATTTTGCCTGTTCTTTAGCCTGAATTCTGAGTAACCTGGACTTTAATATTTTTTTAAGATACTTGCAGATCCTGACTTTTGTTCATGTTTAAACTAATACTTATGTCTTTTGTTGTTGTCTGCACAATAATTCTTTTCTGTTTCAAAATCCTCATTCTAACTGCTGTGTGTATCTTTGCAATTGCAGTTGATGTCCCTGGGGTTCCTCAATGTTGCTGCCTCTCAGATTGGCTTCCTTGGGGGTCCAAGCTGAAATGGTCCAAGGAAGCCAATCTGTTTAACTCTGCACTGAAGGAGGACTCATAAAATTGATTATTTCACGGTAGGTGGAAAGCCTGTAGAAAGTAATGGCTTAAGCAATAGTAAATAAACTTCATTAAGCTAATGGCTCATTAGCCTTCCCCCGAGATGTCCTGTCATCACATTCACAAGTCTGTTTTAAGGTGTTTTTTAGGTATATCAGAAAATCTTATCCTTTCTGTTCATTAATTTTTCAATTTATCTTTTTTCTCTGTCTTCATTATTAAAAAATTCTGTTTGTTTCCATGTCTGGGTATGTTTCTTCACATCACGTGGCTTTATCTAGAAGTGGTAGTTTTACACCGAAAGAGAGGGAAAAAATAGTAAGTTTCTAAATCAGGTTGTTTTATGGAAAATATTGGCATGTTTCCATGTTGGTAGTTCTAAAATTATGAAGTGGTAATTACAGAATAAATTCACCCACATTCACAGACCCTTACTTAAATCCTTTCTAAATCTGACAGAAGATGTGCTTAAATGGTACAAAATGTGATCACCCAAGCCTCTGCACTGGCATTTAATTTAAATGTGTACGGTGCAACCTCCAGAGAAATTACACAATTCTCATTTCTAATATTTTTTCTATTGTTGAGATACTATGTGCCCAATTTTCTGTCTTCTAGTCAGGAGAGTTTGAATTACAAAAGAAATGGTGAACAGCCAACTACTCTCAGTGTGCCATATTGTGATTTTAACATGAGACAATGTGGTGACCTTGCCATTATATGAAAAGAATACACAAAGTTATTTAAGCTGTCAACGTAGCTGTAGTTGAAGAGTATCTACCAGATACTCAGAACTCATATTCTAATTATAAAATAAGTTTCCAGGAATCTATTCCTTCATGCCTCTGTCACACTCATCTGTCATTTGCTAAGTCTCTGAAACATTCCAGACTTGACCTTGTCCCTGTTTTCTGTTTCTGTTTCTCTCTATTACTTTTCTACTGGCAGCTTTCATATGCCACATGACGTTTTGTACCTCATTGAAAAGTCGGGGTGTTTCATAAGTACAGTTTCCTGGATTGTAGCATCCTTATTACTTTAAATTAGATGTTACAGAGCAGCTCTTCAAGTTAAATCATACAGTAATTCATAACCCAAGTTTAAAAAAAAATCCCTTCAATTAGCTGGTAAAAGGAAGGATTCTCCTATAAAAGTGTGTATAACCAGGGCAGTAAAACTGTGGAAAGTGCCTGCTGTAGTGCAATTACTTTCTGCTTCAGTTTGCAAGTCAACATTTTACAAAATGAAAGAAAACAGAGCTCACACATTATAAATTAGCCTTATTGTGACACAGATGAGAATTCATAAAAAAAAAATCTATACTTGAATTTTTGTATTTTTTTATATAGTAGTCAAAATGTCACCAGTAGAAAGAATGAAATAAAATCCTTCTAAGGATGATTCAGAGCAGGGATGTCCCTTTCCATTTGTTAGAAAGGGAGCTTCCTAGTGTAAGTTTGCCTAAAAGTGTGTGCTGCAATAAATTTAAGGCTTGCCATCAGTATGAGGTGGTTTTGACAGTTGTAAATCTGTTCTTTTAGGCTGTACTAAAATGTCACATTCTCATAGCCTTACAAAGTTTTGTTGCTTTTATGAACAGAGAAGTGGTCATTTACTTTGCTTGGAGGGAAATTAGTCACAAACCCCTCTGTATTAGAAGAAGCTAATGAGGATTTTAGCATTGGGATTAAGTATTATTATTTAATTTCTTTTTTTTAATTTGTTTCTCCTTCTATAAAGCATTTCTTACAACTTATATCAAGCTTCATTCCAGAGAATTTTCATCAAATTAGTTTCATATCTTGAGCTAAAGGTTTTTAAATATTCTTCCAAAAATTAAAAAAAAAATAAAATTATTGCTTACTCAAATCTTCTTTTATTTTTGTGCCTAAGGCTCAGAAAATAAATGCAGTAAATAAATTCAAAATGCATCGGTTTATAAAATTGAAACCCTTCAAATTCATCATGCAGCTATAGATTTTATATTTTTATATATGTATTTTTAATACACACTCCCTTTTCAGTTTGGGGGATTAAAAAGAACAAATATTTTACACCAATTTGGTGAGACTCATGTAAACAAAAGCTATATTGAAACCACATTTGTCAGCTTAAATCATTGAGTACGAAATGAAAGAAACTAGTGAATTACACAGGATTATCTTCTTGGTTTATTCTGAAATTATTCTGAAGCAAATTGTGAAATACAATTCTGTATAAAGCAATATCATACAAGGATTTGCACAAAATCAAGCAACCTATGCTAAAAAAAGTAATGTGAGATTTAAAATTACTTGGTCACAGAGACACTGCAAAGATGGGGAATCTCATTTGGCTCAAATGAGACCTTAGTAGTCGGCTCAAATGAGACCTTAGTAGTCACCTCAAATTGCGGAGCAGAGACAGAGAAGATACCAAGATGCAAGAGCAAAGTTAGCTGTAGCTGGACAACAAGTTAATATAATGAATTAGAATAATTTAGGAAACATTTTGAAAAACACCATTTTGAGGTTGATTAGAAGGTCAGTCTAAGTATAAAGCTAGGGAATGATCTGAAAGATGAAGCTGATATAGTGGTATTTACTGGACAGACAGAACTGTCTGGCTATGATACGTCAGTACCCCTGAAGTTGAGATAACAAGGATTTATAAAGACTATAAAGAGGGAATAGCAACAGTCCAGATAAGAAGTGATTAATGCGTGACTGAGGATTTCAGCAAATGAAAGGTCATTATAAGACCAAATGCAGACCATGTTCCATAGGTGGAAAATTTATTAAAAAAAAAAAAAAAAAAGATAAAAAAGTTTCTTGAAAGACCAAGATTATTCATAGGGCTTTCTTTTATCTAAATATGAAAATTGAGAAGAATGAAGACAGTTATGTATTTTAGGACTATGTTGTTTAAGCAGGACAGCTTGAAAGAAAATCATTATAGAATACTCAAGTTTCTTGTATGACACAGCTACTTTTCTCTCTTTTTACACTCCTACCTCATATGAAATGCTCATTAAGTTTTCCTTAAAGAACACCACTGTGTCTGATTGTCCGCGAACAAAAACTATAAAGTGAGAAAATAATTTTTTCTGTACAGCTACTGTTCTCTTAATGAGTTTTTCTTTAAAGGACAGAATATGCAGCATTCACTCTCAAATTGTGATAGGCAAGTCATTATGGTTTGCAGAAACTGAACCGTCAACCTCAAAACCCTTACTCAGGAATGTAAGATTTGACTGCTGTACCCACTAAATAACATTTAGTTTTATATTTTCTTTACAAAATGCAATAGTATATTCTACCAGCCTCATACACACCTGTATAACAGAGTACTGAAGAAGAAATGACATTATTTAGGCCAAATCCACTTACAGAACTATACTGGACTTCTCTGAAATTGTACAAAAATGACAGGAATGATTTAAAAATGCTGAAATGCTGCACTTTTTCAGTTCTGATTAACAAATACATTTTTTGCAGGCCCAGTTATCCTATACAGCAATAACAAAAAAACCCAAACAAGTAACATTATCAAAATTGTGTAATCTTCACAGTTTGGAAAAGCAAAGTAAAGATGAATAGCCAACAACTGACTGGCTATAAGGTTAATCCCTTTTTTTCATAAAACGATAGGACTCTAGAGGGAAAAGTATCCAGTGGCAGGGAGGTAACGTTAGAAAAATGTAGAAATCATATAATGATATCTAAATTCAGGAAGTTAGCAAACCAGCAAAACGAAGTGATTTAGAAAAGAAAAACCACATTATCTAAATAGTTGAAATTAGTCATAGGACTACTTGTAAATCCTTGTTTTATTAGACAGACATATAAACCTACCATCTGATGTACATCAATATACTTGCCAGTCAGTTTATATGGATTTTTAAGATAGGTATTAGTACTAGCAGGTACTCAAAAATGCATACCTCAATTAAGTCTATCAATTACTTTTGATATAGGTGGGAGCTTTTCTTGAATAAACTGCAATTTTAAGCATCTTCATCAACAGGCAAACAGGAAATGAATGCTAGCACATATATGCTTGTGTACAGTCATATACAACAGTACGCAGGATCAGGTCCTTGGACTGTAAGTCCTTTGGGGCAGGGAACTTCTTTCCCTTTGCCTGTTGGCAGCAGCTAACCAATAACGCCATTAATAATAAAAGAAATGGAGAGGGTAGATTACAGCTTCCCCATGCAATTTTCAATATTTTGCTCTTTAATCTACCATATGACGTTTTGTTATCATTATCATGATCATTGTGAGAGAGTAATGAGGTTTCTGGACTAGTGCACCTTTCTGAAAATGAAGATGCAGATTCACCAGTTCGGCTGGTGGGAGCCGGTGCAAGACACACTGCCTTGGCTCTGGGTGAGCTGCCATGGTGGGGAAGGTGGCCAGAGTTTCTTGAATGTGACCCTTAAGAGAAGACCCTTGAGCGCTCAGTGTTGTGTATAGCAGTGTATCAAACCCTAACTCTTCCATTTTATTTTCAGCTTGCTATTTCTTTTCTTTTTATTTAATGAAATAATTATATGAAAAAGAAACAAAATCTGTGTTGCTGGTAACTTGTAACTACTGCTATTATAATCCCATCCAGCCATTTTTGGCATCACCTTTGAAACAGTAATATTAACCCAGCATACCAGTTCTTGTATAAACCACCATGTAGACTCTGACAATATGTGGTTTATTTTAACTTGGTTATTTTGACTGGCAGTATTATTCAATCATTGTGTTCAATGAGATAAAATCTGCCTTTGACAATAAATCTGAATCACACACAGCACTATATATTTCATATTGCAAAACAAGAGGAAAAATCCTAAAGGTATCATATTGCATGAAACCCTTTGCTGTCACATTATCATCTTGCCCTTCTGTCAGCTGAATTGACTTGACACTGTTCAGAGAGGGTTATATCCCAGAAACCTCAGTTAAAGGCATGATATCCTACCACACTGCAGTGAAAGACAGTGACTGCAGTGTCTAGTAGCTTTTATATAATAATTATGCCAATGGTAGGAACAAATCAGATGCAAACATCCCTGTCGTCGTATGTAAGCCAGACAGACCTCATAACAAATGTTTCCTCGCCCTCTGCCTCAGCATTCAGCTCCAGAATAGCTCTCACTAGGCTGTGAGTAAAGGCTACAGCAAGATGTGTTTTCAGCATCCACGGCAGTCCCTAGCCAATTATGGAGCCAGTACCTCTGACTTTGGGTACACGTTGAAGAAGGTACTGCACGCTCCCTGGCTGATACCAGTATGACTTTACCTCTTAGAAAATTCAGTGAAGCTATTAAGCACTCAGCTCCTTGCAGAATATGGTCCTGCATCTGTTTAAAACAAGATGGTTTCAATCAAAACACTTGATGACAACTGTCCAAAGAATTTTTACTTCAAGAGGCTAACTGACTACCTGAAGCAGAAGTTGCCAGTACAAAATGTACTACATTTTAGTTCATGAATAAACATTAAGGGGAACTGCCAATTAAAAAAAAAAACCAAACCCTTTCCTCTCCTTCCTGCCATCCTCTCAGTGTCATTGTCATCAGTTTACCGTTTGTCCCGCTGTTTTATATACCACGTGATAATCGTGATAGGAAGTTTAAGCTCTACCCAGTCCTTCTTGGCTCATAATCATAGAAAACCTCCACGAAGGAGGGAAGAAATTACTTCCAAAGATTAGCGTTACCACTTTACAGACACTCTGAGCAAAACCACGAGCCAGGACCCACAGGCCACTGAAAGGCATTGCAAAGTGAAAATTTGGATGATTGTCTTTTGCATGATTTTAAGTAAAACATTCATTTCCTCTGACATGGTCGCCAAACTGCAGCTTTGTTTACACAGGATTCTTTGAAGTGCTCGCTGCTACTCTCTATTTTTTTAATCTTCATTCAGTTTCAGCTTTGTTCATTAAAAAACCATCAGTGAACTATTGTGTTTGAATTCTGACTTAAACAGGCCACTTGGGGGTACTGTGCTGTAAAGCCAACAGAGCAAGCAACATAAAAAAGGCAGACATAATCTCATTCACAGCCCAAATTTGCAGGAGGACACCTGGAATATAAATGTGTCTGGATAGGACCAGGATTTTTGTGATTAATTGCCAGCTGTTGTCTGTAGGAGATAGAACTATGCCGAGAAACCAGGAGAAAGTGTTCCTTGGGGCCTCTGCTGCTCGCCTTCAAATGAACTGGGGCAGGAAGGAGCACAGTGAAACTCGCAAGCAGAAATAGATCTTTTCACAGGAAAAAAGAGCCCAGTATTGATACACCATTTATTTGCTCCCTTATCATGGCTATTCTCAACTAAGGGTTTATGCAAGGTCGAAACCTGGCTTAATTGCCCATGTTTTTCCACAGCTTCCTTTTAGAAAGCATACCTTGCCTAACCATAAACTCAATTAAGAATCACAAGCTGTGCTATTTAAACATATAAATGTGGTAAATGTCTGCTGAGCTGCAACTTATGGAGTATTGTCAGCAAAAACAATAATTTGCTTCAACTGTCAATTCAAAAATAGCCTAAAAAATAACAGATAGTAACTGGCAACATTAAAGCAGTAACAAACTTTGATATGTTGTTTTGATGAATTGAATAAACATAGAAATAGTAAAATTGCTTAATATTTTATGGATCTATAGTGCTTCTCATTCAAAGGTACCAACTTTATACTGTGGCAAGATAGATAACTGTGAGATTTCAGAATTATCCAATTTCTTAGATGTATAAAAAGAAGTTGATACATTACATCAAGTCATACACTGAATCATAAAACCCAGAAAGTAAATCCTACAAATACTTCAAGAACAGATTTATCAGTTTCTGTTGAGCTTTTCATAAAATAATTTTTTAAAAAAGAATGTTTCTCTGATTGCGCATTTACAGGAACTAATGAGTACAGATTTCAAAAGCAACCAGATGTTTTAAGAAAATAAATCCTATATCTAGTAGCAACTTTTACCTGACAGAATGGGATATAAGTTCCTAAGTAGCAATTTCTTGAAAATGGGCATTTCATTTTGATACTTTTCAATATTTTAGGCAATAGTTCCAACTGTGTAATGTGCTGAGTACTATCCCTTTTGAAAACAAACTCAGACTCTCTTGGGTTAAATACTTAACACTTTTTCATGTGTGGAGCTTCAGCAACTGCATAATAAAAATCATGCACCCCATTAACTTGCAGTTTTCTCTAATGTGATGTAAGAATGTAAAACTGGAAAGATCCTCTTGGAATATTAAGTCTAGCCCCTTTTTACTGCAAATAATCTTCTTATGTCCTCTCCTCCATAAACATGTAAACTTCCACTTAAAATTAACTTGTCTCTTTTTATCCCTCTAGGAAGGTTCTTCCAAAATCTTATTCCTTGAATTCTTAGAAATCTAATTTCCAGTCTGTGTTTACTCATAACAAGTTCACACTCATTTTGTTTTCCTGCATGTATCCTTTCCCCTCATCAGTCTTCCTGTTGTATTGATAGAGGTCAACAGCTGTTTTTTTTTAAGTCACATTGGATGTGTAAAAGATGTTTTAGAAACATTCTTAGAATGATGTTAAACTTCAGAAAGATGTTTAAAGGCCAGCTATTGCAGATACTGAAGCTCTGAAAACTACTTTAGTTTCAGCTTTATGAACCTCACCTAATTAGAATCAACATCAGTTTACGAGTGCAGGGAAAAAAAAGAGATTTCTTTGCTGAATCACTGAGTAGATAATTCTGATTAATCTTTTTAATCTAAAAAATTCAAAAGGGCAAGTTTTTCAATGATTTTCAATGAGTTGTCATTTCTGTTTATTTTATCAGTTATTGCTAGATTCTGTGATTTAGAGGAAATTTGTCTTCACTAAGTTACTTATTTCTTAACCTGTTGTTTACAAATATGTGTGTTTTCTGGTTTTTGTTCTTTTTTCTGTACACACATCCATAATTCCTCCCATAGGAGTTTTCATTTAATTATGAAACTTAATTTGTACTCTGAGACTATGAATACATTAGAATCTTACTTTTCCTTTTTTGAAAAACCATAGTTTTATCCTATACCAGCTTAAAAATATAAAGTTTTTTTTGTTTGAGTCAGTGGTTGGCTGAATGAATGGCTTCCAACAAGTCTCTAGCATAAAATCCCAGGTCTACAGAAAATCTTAGAATGGATTGCCCTTCCTATTTTCTAAATCATGGGAACACACAGCTAGAGAAAATTTGCGTAATTTTTTTGTATTTCCCTTTTCCATATGAAAACCTTTTTTTTGTTTGTTTGGTTTTTTTCCCCCCAAAAATGTACCCATCCATTCTGTCAGTAATATATGATATGGCCACGCCATGTCAATTCTATAACCCTCTCTATCTGAACTAAAAGTGCTTCAAGAATCATCACAATGACTTGTGCATCTCACAGTCTCACACAGACTGGGGAAAAAATAACAGATAAAGCTGTTTAGAGCAAATTTATCTTGTCATCACAGAACTTTTAATAACTATTTGCAGAAGTTTTATCACTTAATTATTTCATTGATTGTCATTAATATTGTCAGACAGTAGATGTTAAAAAAAAAAATCTTACAACAATACTGCTTGTTCAGGTCATGAATTTGAATGGAAACATGATTCTGTGTCCTGGTTCCATGGAAATTAATTAAGGCACTGTTAAAGGAAATAAAAACAGTCAGCCATTCCCTTTTCCATCTGCAAAAGTTTAAAATTGGTACAGCTTTTTCTAATATTTGTTTCACTGAAATACTTTGTACAAAGACAAGTAACAATTAAGAGACATGTGGAACATCAGACAACCTATACTGAAATGATTTTCTAAGCACTTTACAGTGACAGCTGAAAAAGAGGGAGATTTCAGCAGAAAGTGGATAATCTGACTGAAGGTGTGCAAAGTTGGCGAGCCAGGTAACTGGGCAGGCTCAACATATTGGCAGTTTTGCAAATAATTGTACTGAGCAGTTTATGTTTATAATAATGCAGAAATATTTTAGAGTTTTTTTCAAGCAGAAATAAGCCTGAGACTTATGCTCCGAGTCTCTCTTATTTTGAAGTTACAGATAGTAGTGTGGCCTCGTGTTGGACATGCGTAGCAGCCATAAAAGCATTAGACATAAGTACAGTGCTTTAGGGGAAGATTGTTCATGGCTTGGCTTGTTGCTACAGTTAACAAAACTGTCTTTAACAGGGAAGCAGAAATGGATTTTGAAAGCAGACTGAGGTTTGCTGTTTAGCAATAGTGTCCCATTAAAAGAGGGTGACGTAGAAAGGCAAGAAAATCTGAGAACTCACATTGCCTTGGAATAGGGGGGAGTAGAAGGAGGACTTAAAAGTAGGGAAAGACTGAATTGTGTGAGACTTGTAGGGCTTTTTTAGTAGGGAAAACTGAGATTTTAAAGAGATTAAAGGTTAGAGATGGGTAAAATATGTGCCAGAAACAGACAAGAGCACATACTTTAAAAATGACTTTTAAAAAATACCATCATTTTACTGATATTTTATATGAATAATTTATTCATAAGTTTTCAGAAAACCAAATCATTGTATACATACACTACATGCAGATGGTCTGAATGAAGGAAAGGAAAATACTTGTGATGGTTTGACATATGCTTTCTAAATAAGTAAATCTAACATGCAGGGCCAGAGCTCTGCAATAAGGTCTCCATTTCTAGCTACACGTACATGCTTGCTCTTACATTATGCCTAACACTGCCCACTACTGAACAAAGCAGAATGCTTGCAGTGTTGTGCTTAACTGGTATTACAGATGGCAAATTCCTTTTGCGGTTCAAAAAATTCTTTTTACAATCAAAATGCCAGCTTTCCCGAGGGCTGGAAGGGTGGTGAGGAGCATAAGTCTGCTGCCGTCTCCTGGCAGGCTGGGCCACGGCAGACCATGATGAACCAAGTTGCTTCCAGCAAGACAACAGGAATTAATGGAAAGCCCCACAGGGGAGTCCTAATACCTACCCACCGAAGGTATTTCATTACTCCAGTTACTGAGCTGATGGGAAGAAGGCAACCAGACATGCAGTCAAGGAGGGTGGCTGAATACCTGTAGTAACAGAGTAGGGCTTGGATTAACTCAAAAGTGAGTGAATCTGATGAAATCACATGTCCCCACCAGGTTGAGGAGAGCTGGTTGGTCCCTTTTTGCCTGGTTTGGTTTGGACTCGTGCTAACTGTAATGCTAAACTGCTGCCCTGCTCTACTGAAGTGGTCAGCATCCCTTCAGAGATGGCAGTTTATCATCTGTTTAAGATAAAGGCTACATAAAGCATTGCTTGGGTTAGATTACTCTGCATTTGATATAGGGTGGGTATCGAATTTTTCACCAAAAAATTCCCAACACTGGGAAATTTTAGGCAGATTTCCTAGTTCTGTGACAGTGCGGTAGCCACTTATGAGTCACTAGGAGATTACTGTAGTTTTACTCCAACACAGACCAGGATGCAAAGACTTTCAGGTCTCACTGGTAGGTTGCATTTCCCAGTGGAAGGTTTAGGGACTTGTAAGAGTCGGTCAGAAAATCAGCATTGTCTCAACATTGTCATCAGGAACATGAACAGTACGTTACCTGACAACGGCCTGTTTGGAGCGCAGCGGCCAATCCCAAGGACAGAATGTGCGGTACAAGGCTCCTGGAAGGTACCTGGCTAGAGCCGTTAGAGATAACCGCATAGCTACTGTCAAAAAGGATGGATTGCAACCGTTGCCATAACATCGATGAAGAAATCATGAACTCTAGACGAACTTTGCTTCATTATAATACCAAAACACACCTCCTGGTCGAAGGCTACCTGCCTCCAAGACTTACCACGCCTCAGACACTGACCCTGCCCCTGCGTGATAGCCTCACTGGAGAAGGGCGGAGATATGATAATTGTATTCTGAGAAGGGTGGAGACTCCTGAGGCAGAGGTGGAGCAAGGTGTGTTACTAAGCATAAAAGATGACTTCTGAACAATGGGAATTGGAAGCTTCCCCACCAAGGACCACGACGATCGACGACACAGCATTAGCTGGACCCGGGACCGTTAGGACGTCTTGAGATCAGCGGTGGTAGCTATAACCTCTCTTTCTCCTCTCTCTAAACTTAACTTTACTTTTCTCTTTTCTTTCACCCATCTCTAACTATCGCATGCCTCTTCACAGGCAATACAATAAAGTTATACTGTGTGATTACTGCTACCCCCTTTGGTGTTGGTCACCTTAATTTTGCACTTTCGAGATCATAGCAAACGAACCATCACGAGTCCACCGAGTGGACCGTGAGAGGACTGCAGTTCCCAGGACGTGCCCTGGCTCTGCTGTGCATCTGGACAGAGCTGACAGTATGGGGCACACAGAGATCAAGTCTGCCTCAGGCTGCCTTGCCATGCAGCTTGTACCACCACAGCTGCAATCCTATACTGGTCTCAGGTTGGAATTTCATTTCTTTCAGAAGGGAAATTCAGCAGGGAGTTTGTCTTTCTTTTAAAAAAAAAAACAACAAAAAAACCCAAAAAAACCAAAACCATAAACTCGACTTTGCAATGCACTTCCCTTTTCTGAGGCAAACACAGTCTAACTCTACATTAAGTCTCTCAAACTTGTCTTTTAAGACAGAGGCCGTGAAGGCAATTGAGTAGATTGTGCTGCATGGCTTTATTATTTTACAAGTTATGTTCTGCAGTTGTCTATATAGGAAACAATGTATTTGCATACAGTTTCTGGTATTCTATATAGAGTATAATGTTAATTTGATTGCACTGGGTATGCATTTCTCAGAATTAACATGGGTAGTTACTCTTTCAATACCTTTGCAGTAATAAATGCATGTGCTTGTACAATCAGTTGTGTCACCTTGCCCAAAGGCAGTTCCCTAGGGACAACTTCTCTAAATTTTTTGTGGTTACTGTGTTGCGTAGTGACCAGGAATACAAATCACATTTTGAGAAGACTGAGCAGCAGCAGCTACATTTGCTTCTTTGGTACATACTATAGATACTTCTCTGTAACTAACACCTCATGTCCTGGATTGAACCCCAACACAATTGCAGTGTTCTTAGCTCTAATGGAGAGAAATGTGTTAATTCATCTTTTGTTTCTCAGTTAATAACGCTTGTTTCTCCTTTAGCTTTTTGATCAGTTCTCAGGCACTTTGAAGATTTCTGTTTCTATTCTTTTACTGCTCTTAAGCTCCATATATAGTCTTTAATTCAAAGCAAAGAAACATGTCCAGCTTCCATACCACAGAGCCACCAAAAATAGATTCTCCACAGTATTTGCAGTCATACCCAGACTTCTACAATGCTGAAGCCAGCCACAGTTTAGCTGGCCATTTAAGGTAATTTTCTTCATCTATATTCATAAATTTTCAAAAGTTTGCTGAAAATTGATTTAAACATTGAGGCTAAGATATGGAAAATGCATTACTTAAGCACAATTCATCCCCCCTGTGCAAACAAAGTTGCTCCTTATAGCCTCCTCCCTCCCACCAGGACAAGATCTGATGATCTCTGATATAAGATACTTGCACTGTTCGATCACTGGGTAGTATAAACTGGATCTGGAATAGGTGTATTTTGAATTAATTAGCTGGAGCATATAACTAGGTGTTTATGTAGTATTTCCCACAAAATTGTCACCTGTGGTCCTGAGTGCTTGTGTTTGTTCTCTTCTTGCATGGTGGTGGTGGGGTCTTACCCCATACATGTCTGTGATGCTGAGTTTATCACCATCAGTATTGTTACCCTCGTGCCTTGATGATTGGGCTTAGTTCCTGGTGGCTATCCTTTGCTTTTAAGGTCAGACACTGCTGTCAGTAAAAGCTTAAATAAAATGACAAATCTCTATACCAGGATGGGTGGCAGAGGACTGTGCCACAAATCTCAGAGTCTGGGGAAAATGTCGGGTTGGGGAAATTTGTTTCCATGGACATCAGTGTTTACACTCTACCTTGGTAAGGAAGCTCGCCAAAAGAAGATTTCTGCTAGGGAAAGAAATGCCAGGGTTAATTGAAAGCAGCCAGCCACAGACCTGTATTGTGCTGTTTCTAGCTATTTTGGTGTAAGTCAGCATCTCACTATGATTCAGGGGGCAATATGTGCCATGTGAGAAGGCATTTTGTCATACTAACTGCAGATGGTGCACCCACAGAAGGTCACAACAAGCTTTATTAACATGAGTTTCCTTATCCATGTCAGAACAGTCAATTGGATGTGTATGTTGTATACTTTTGTTCTCCTGTCTGGCCACTCTTGTTTCTGTAAACACAAGAAAAAGTACTTCTCCATTGCATTTTAGACTGAGTCACTGTATGACAGTGAATGCTTTAGCACCATCTGCATACATTGCATTGTCACTGGATACAACACGTAGGTAGAGAGGTTTCCTAGTCAAAACAACACCAAGAAACCAAAATGTCCCTGATGCCAAGTCCCTCACCACCACTATAGTTATACTTGCTAATGGGCGAGTCTTTCCATTTTATCTGTTGCACTTTAAACACAAATAATTTAATTGACTTTATTTTCAATGCTATCCTACAAAGATTTGCAGAGGAACAACCAAGGACTTGGTATGTTGGGGCACAGAAACAGAAGCACAATTTGGAGATTAGGGGAGGGGAAGTGTACATCTTCATTCAGCTTTGCTCCCTGAAGAAAGTAGTCATGGATTTGTGTGCCAAATGCTTCTGAAAAATTGTGAAAAAATAAATTCTGACAAAAAAAGTTGACTGTCCATCTAAATAGTGAAGTTGTGCCTAAGAAATATAATGATCTAGACTGCAGAGTAAAACAGCATGTAATTTAAATCACTAATCTCAAAGATAGAAGTTTAGTCTGAATATCAGATTAATGCAACTACTCTACAATCAAGTCTGCAGTGTAGTAGGAAATAATCCCTTAATTCATATTGATAATGAAATATTAGGGGAAAGTATTTTTACTAAAGAATGTACATATTAAGAAAAAAAAACCTGCATAAATTCTTCATTGGAAGTAATCTGCCCACCTCTTTTTCAAATTCCATTTTAAAAAGAGGAGAACTGGGGGAAGTGATCTTGAAGTGGATTGTAGTAATAGTAACAGCAACAACTAGTTTCTCCCTTTTTTTAATCTTTTCTGTTTATGATTAAGGTAGTTTAAGTTTAGTGTATAGTGTCTGTTTTCTTTACAGTTGAAATTACATAATTGAGTCTCCATGGACCTAATGTTTATATAGCCTTTTACAATTTTAAAATCTATGTAACATACATGTTATTTGGTTTTAGGCTTAGTATTTTAGCAAAGATTATACAAATGCTATGCTGAACGGGGATGAAGATCCTAGGAAAGTGGTAAAGCTATTAGAGATAATTCTAAATGTCAAACAGTAGGATTTAACTAGGTGACAAATAAGACATTAAACAGGCCACAGTCTTTGCAGAGATCTTAACATTACTTTGTAATGGAAGGAGGATTGCAGACATGAATCGAGTTCAAAGGCTTCTAATGGAAGCAGGGTGGGGGAGACTCCTTAGTCAAAAAAAGTCAGTGTGGTATCTGATTTAACCCTTGAAAGGCAAAAGATCTGCACAAACTAAATAAAATAAAATAATTAAAAAAAAACAAACCCGAAACAACAACTAAAACCTAAAAAACCCCCCAGATACACATTTGAAACTGGCCATTTGGCTCCTTTTTTAGGATTGCTTATCCAGCCCCATTGCCTACAATATTTATATCAGTATCTTTCCACAATGCAATGCTCTTAATAAGGTAAGCACAAACACGCAAATGCCCAAACCCACAACCTGAAACAATAATCTTTAAAAGAGGAGCTTGCATGCCATTTGGATCAGAACAGACAAGAAAAAAAATTTCTAGAGCAACAATATACCAGGTACCTACTGCAATACAGTGTGAAGTTCGATTTAAGTTAGTGTACAGTTTCTGTTTTGAATTTGTAACCCCCAGTACTTTAATTACTATGAAACCAGCTCCACTAGGCTCAAAATTAGATAGCTATTAAAAAGTCAGAATGACTTCCACTATGTTTTTCATCCAGAAAAAACACAACTATAAAATCTTATGTGTCAGGAACTTTTAGTGTTGGGCTTTTAGTAATGACACTTCAAGGATGAAAAAGAGTTATCATTTTTCATCCCCTATTTCTAGATTGACAAGGGTATAAGTATAGCTCCCAGTGGCTTAAGGGCAAATATTGCTTACTATGAACCACAAATCAGCTAATTCTGCTACTGAATTCTGTGTGTGAAGGCATGGCATACAGAGGAGATACTCAAATTACAACTAATACAATTATCATTTTATTGAAAAGAATGAAAATTATGTAAAAAGGTAAAAAGAAAAAAAAAACAGAAAGCATTTTAACTTCTTTGGGAGAACAACAATTTCGAAGTTGTTTTCATCTAGAGTTAGAACTTTAAAAAATGGAAATAAGCTAAAACTAAGCATAGTTGATTTGTTTTCTTTTGCAAGCATCTCAGATGAGATTAATTAGCAGCTGGAATATGGGTGAGGAAGGAAAGGCATCCAAGTAAGCTGATCTTTGCAGATTATCACATAGATGTTATTACATAGAACCATGGAGTGACTGAGGCTGGAAGGGACCTGTGGAGATCAACTAGTCCAACCCCCCTGCTCAAAGTAGGGGCAGCTGGAGCAGGTTGCTCAGGGCTGTGTCCAGTCAGGCTTTGCATATCTCCAAGGGTGGAGGTATTACTAAATACTTCCACAGCTGCACATTTATATAACAGACCTCCCCCTGAGGCATACCAGCAGCAGGTACGTACTCTTTCGTTTATCATCTCAACTGATTCAAGAGCCTGCTAGGCTGACATTATACTTTTTCACCTACACCATTTTATGTGCAGCAAGCCACATCACAGGAACTCCTGTTACTGAATACCTGGTTTCCACCTGAGCAGACAGCTCCACTGTACTCTTTGGCATCCATAATAACTTTGTTAATCTTCACTTAAGAAAACTCAGGTCTTTATGAATATAGTATAAAATGCTTCTAATTTTGACTGAGTCAGTTGCAAACTCCAGAGTTCTGAATGCAGCACCTAGGGATGGCAAGAATCATGCATACCTTTGAGGGTAGGAAAGTGTTTCCTATTAATGGCAACAAGCTTCCAAAATAAACAGTTATTCCAAAGAAATCCTACTTCATTGCAAGCATACTGAGAGCTTATGCAGGCTTGCCTTGCTGTGGAATTCATTGGGCAAAGTATTATAGCTAAATTATCTGTAGGCATTAGGTAAAGTTCCACTTGTCAGCTTCAAAGACAAAATAATCTAATGAGACAGTAAAGTGTTGGAGGAGACTCACGGTGTCTTTTGTGAGACCTTTGCTAAAAGGTTGCAGAGCAACCTCCTCCTGCAGATGCACTCAGATAATCTGTGCCAGAGATAACGTATCCACGGGACACTGACTAATACTTCAGAGAAAATTTTCTCCTTTTGGAAAAGTAAAGACTATAGCAGGTGTGAAATATTTTCTCATAGTATCCACAGTGAATATACCACAGGAAATGCAAGAAAAGCTTTAACTGTTCCCCTTCATCCTGATCACCTCCTCCTTGCTTGGAGTCAGAATATTTGTGACATATGTACATCTCTTGTTTCCTGGGCTGCAAGGGCAAAATGGAAGTGTCAGATCCTTTCGAATGAAGTACATGTCACCCACGCAAGGAATTGCTCTTCTGACTCATATGGAGAAGAAAACAAGATGATGATCTTTACACCCATCTGTTTCTCCTGCATGTTTTATGTAGGCTGGTGCACTGTTCTCAGAAATCTTCCACTCCTAGAAGTGGAAGGATGATGATTTCTCCCATTTTCTCCCCTGAGTAATTTCAGGTTAAAACCTGAACTCATACTATTACATTTAGTCCAGAAGAGGAAAAGAAAAACAAAAATCCAGAAAGACAAGATTTCTCCCACAAAAATAAGAAGTCGCAGTAGGAGTTCAACATGTAAACTTTTTGCAGAAAAAGGCAATTTTAGAAAAACCTCTTCATCTTATTTCTTAATTTTAGACCTGAATACCTTGTAGTAGTAAAAATAATATTTTTCTTGAAACTTTAAAAACAATTATTCAGTGGTCATTAGTTGGTATTTGTTTTCTTTCTATATTTTCCTTTTTTTTGTTACTAAAGCTTGTTTATTTAATAATTACTTTTGGAAAAGTACAGGAAAAAAGGAAAGTTTGGAAAAACACAACTTCAAATTAATCAAGTATGGTAAATTTTAGACTATCCTACTATCATATGTATTGGTTCCAGAGGTAATGGAATTCTGTTTTAAGGAACAGAAATGGTTTTTTAAAAAGTACATTCAATTTTGTGTGAAAAAATAACTGGGTATATATTTGCATCACAAACTGTTTGCATCTCAACTGGTAACTGCACCCAATTGTAGCTGGATGCATAAAAGTTTTCGTAATTGTCTGCCAATTTGTGGGGGATGCAGGTGATTCTGAATATCTGAATTGAAGCCTTTCCAATTCTTTGTCTTAATTATCTTGATGATCAAAATTGCACCAGCAATTTCCAGAAGAAACTTTTATTAGTAATTGTTCTGAATTGAGGGCCATCAAACTGCCCTGCGTATACCTGTAAGTTACATGCATACTATAAAATGGTCAAAGTAAACTGCGGTTAGTAATCTTTCCCATCCCTTACTCAAAGAGCCACTGAGTAATGTATCCATTTAGCAACTAGGTCATCAGATTGTTTTTAAGTATTAAGTACAGTAAATATATAGTTCTTAATTTGCCATTATGGAATTCTCATACTGTTCTTTACACAAGTATAGATGTACAAGGGAAATACCTGGTCATCCACATTGGATCTGATTCTTAGCTGAAAGAAGCTGTACCTGTCATCATTTCTCAATCTGCACTGAAGATTACAAACCAGAAACAGAGTCTTTGCACCCTACATAAAAAAGCTGTATCACAGATCTTTAAACCTCATTATTTTTCATGGGATTTTGCTCATCTATTTGCAAAAGAATGAACTATCATGAAACAAGTGATAGAAGATGACTGCATGGGTAACAGGTGATGACAAAGGTGAAGTCACCACAGTTATGTAGTCATTTTGAGTTGGCTTAACTTACCAAAACTTAAAATGTTCTTTTCAAAAGCTCTTAATACTGAAGACAGTGAGTGTTTTAGTATTGACCTCAGTGGAAGAAATTTATAAGACTTCTTGAAAGAAGGGATGAGAAGAGATTGAAAAGAAAGTCAAGCTATGCCAGATGGCACAAAGCAGAGGACCCAGGCAGACTTCAAATATAAATGTCCATGTTGAAAAGAAAAGAAAAAAAATGTTGCATCATTTCATGCTGGGAAATCAGATAATAATAAGAAAAGAATATTTGACCCCATTCTCAGAGGTCCAAGATGACATTAGAGTCAGAGCAAAAATGTCAGAATACAGATCATACTTCTTGGATTCTTTTCAGTCTTATTTTATTTACTTGGAACCACTGAAACATCTAGTCTCAAGCAAGTTAATTTTCTGTTTTCTGTGTGGGTTTTATCTGAGGACTGCAAAATTAAGCCCTGCTAACTGTTCTTAGATTTCTATACTTGCATTCTAACTCTGGAGCTTTCTCATACTGTACAGGAAGTGGTAGAATACAAGTTTTTATATTATTACTATTATTACTATCACAATCATCATCACTATTATTGTTGTTGTTATTATTAATGTTGTTATTAATATTATTATTATTAAATTTTTTCCTTAGTATTTATTAAGCAGCTTTATGTTTCTTATTTGATTCTTTATTCAATATTTATTAAAGTTTAGATTTACTGTCCCAAACACATTTTAATGATAATTTGAGTGGTGTTATTAATTTCAATAGTTATTGGTATAATTGTGATGTGGTAACTTTATTTACCTTAGCAATAGATATAGTCATGGATGAAAAGTTAATTCTTCATTTTGGCAAAACAATACTGCTTCTAAAGTTTTGGGAAAGGTGAAGGCTATAACAAGCAGACTGTGTAAGTCTGTGTAAGGTGAAAATAAAACAACATATCTGAGAAAGCAAAAAGTTTCTAAATCCCATAACATCTTCAGAGGTAAAAGTTCATCTTTGCAAAATTTGTGTAAGGTAGATTTTTTTTTGCATAAACTTGACCTATTTGTTTTGCATCCTGCCAATAAGAAAAAGAATCAAAATAGAACCCCAGAGGCAAAACCCCATTCAATTAGACCAGAACATTTCGAATATTCACAGGATAGACTGTCCTATAATAAAGAAGTTTCACAGGACTCAGAATGCATAATGATGCCCTACTACTATTAATCTTTTTTGACATTTATTAAATTCCCCCCACCTTCACCAACCTGTGTCAGACAGCCCCTACTTATTTCAGGGTAGGTGCCTGGTAGTGAAATGCATGGATACAAGAGCCCAAAGCACTTAAGAAAAAAAAAAAACATTTCATGGTGGAAAATCTTCAAATTATACAGATATATTACTGGTGTTTAATACATGGGTAACTAGCTTACATAGAAATGTCCAGTTTATCCAGTTCTGAAACTGGACAGAAAAATCTCCTCCACCTCCATCTCTCTAATTTTGCTAAGGAGTAGGAGTTTGTCAAACCTGAATTTCTAGTTATCCCAGTTATATGCCACCCTGAAAACAATGAAACCTAGGTTCAAACTGTCTGGCAAATCTAGAGCTATTCATGTACTGTCATTACTGAGAAAGATTTTGCTCTGATCATGAAGGTTTGATTAAAACCTGTGGACTAAGAACATTTATACTTGTAGCCCAGATTTTCATTATATCTGTTATGAAACATTTAGGAAATCAACCATAAGTATAAATCTACTTACAAGGAACACACAGGGGACTAAAAGTCTGCTGGTTTTGACCAAAGAATCAGGCCCTCAGAAGTCCACTGGGTTTACACCTGTCGCTAAACAAATCATGAAGCAAACAGGTCTGTGGTGCAAAGTAGAAAGGATTGGGAGGAAAGATAGTGGAAAGAATGAACAAAAATATAAAAGCTAAATAATGAGATACATTTGAATACACAGATTTTTTCCTTTCAAGTTCAAAAAATCTAAATATGGTTCAAATATTCACTTGAAAATCAAATTTGTCTTGAACATCTATAAAAATGACCTAAATTGCTTTTGCATAGAAAAACACCTATTACTTACAGTAATTAATATTTGTGCTGTTGGCCTGGTGTTTTGTGTACCAGTTTTAATAAAAAATCCATTTTCCATGGATAGAAGCCCTGAAAACAATGACTTACCATGGAAATATTGACACAATGCAAAACACAATAGCACCAGTTCTGCTTTTAGACATAAATGATTCATACTGCAATGAGTCACTGTTCTACATAGGGGACTTGATTTCCTGGCTCCATCACTGCTCAGTTTATATCCTAAAACATTATACTTGAATGTTTGCTGTAATATTAACCTGCATAACTACATTTATTAATAAAGACTACCAAATTATCTACAGAGCTACGTAATTTTTTCTCCTGAGTCACAGATGTGGATAGCAATGCCATGCTTCATAAAAAGCCTCTCATTCTTGTACTTTTGAAGATTAGGTCAGTATGCCATATGGTTAACCTCAAGTTCTCTCAAGGAAAACACTCCTTTATAGTCAATATATCTAAAAATACTATATCTAAAAATGTAATTACTTGGCCTTAATTCTTTGGGATTATTTCAGTTGTACTCTCCTGCGCTTATTTGTTATTTTTTTATGGTTTATTGAGAGCTGGTTGTTTGCCTGATGCTGTGTAGACATAAAGAAAGATAATGCATTTCTTTATTTCTAATGTTCCTTTTTGTGCAATAGAATATTCTAATTGAGGTTTCACATAGACACTTGTAACTCAAACTGAACTGGGAATTTATATACAGTTTTCCAGGGTGACTGCATGCAGGCAGATATACAAAAGATGTTTATTTCAAGTAGACAAATAGCTTGTACTTTCATGAGCTGAAAAACGTATAACCAAAATATAAAGCATTTAAATTCCATAATCCCATGTTGTCCTGCTGTTACAAAGAAAGACAGCTTGTAACAAAACTCCACTTCCAAATTAGAGGCATTTGAAAATTTAGATTCACATGTTGAGGCTACAGCCCGTTTCTAGCCAGTTATCCAAATCCTTCCTGATTTTAAGCCAAAAGTCAACAGAATTAAATGAAGGAGGGATGTGGCCAAATAATTTGTGATGTAAAGTGATTTCTAGTATCTTATAAAAATGTTTTGGACCAACTTGATGCTAAGCAGCTAGTGCTTTATATGGTCATAACTAACACCTATTAGCTTGCTGATGTACTACTATCTTTGCTTCAGGGCTTTCTAGGTGAAACAGCAAGAAGTTAGCATTTCTTCAAGCTAATAACTGGGCATCTTGCTGGATAAGGAAAACCACAGTGCAAACACATGATGGAAATTCAGCCATGCCTCTCTAAATAATATGAAGCATGGCAGTCATAGCTGTTCAGTTGTTCCTGCTCAGCATTACAACAGTAGGAAAAAGCTGATGAGGAGAAATGTTGCCACGTGGTGGATTATCTGTTCCTTGAAATCCTGAAATAAATGAATTATACTTTTCTCAGCATTTAGACCTTTCCTTAAGGAAAAAAAAAAAAAAAAAAAAAAAAAGCATCAGACACAGCCAAATGCATCAGGCAGATGTGGCTGGAGAACCTACCTGAGGTGCCAGCTGGATTTGTACTAGCATTCTTGGAGAGACTGAAGACACGAATGGCTGCTTTGAATTTAATATATGTTATTTCCTGCCTGCTGGCGTTACTTACGGGACATTTGCTGTCCACTCTGCTGTGCCCTCCGAGTGCTTTTTTTTTTCCTTTCCTTCAATTTTTTTCTTCATTTTTAATATGGACTTTTCATGAAATGAAACAAAAATATTAAATTGTTGCCTTAAACATTTGGCTCCAATCACTTAGTTCTTAACCAAAGACAGACAGCAGTTCACGGTAAAGAGTAAAGGCAAATGGTTAACACATTTTAAGATAGATTTTTGGCAATGAAAGAAATTTGTGAAATAGTTTCTGACTTTTTTTCTGAAACAAAGCTGCTTACTAGAACTATTAGAATGTTTCTGTGACACCATTGCTCTTGCGAAGCTTACTTGCAGCTCACATTGTAATTATGTAATAAGAGCCCTGCTGGTGACAAATAACATAGTTTATCCAAAAATCTTATTTATACAAACCAAATCAGTAAGCTTTACAGTAAAATTGGTGGGCTTGACCCTAATCTTAGTGGTCAAATACTCTGCTCCACCATCTATGAGTGAATTAACAAATGAGTGTCCTGTTGCCAAACTGCACTGGAAATAACGAGAACACAGAATATGAGGTTCTTTATATGGACTATGTACATCAGATTATGAAGGTTCCAGGATTAGTGCGTTCATATGCAAGTATGCATATATAGAGATGCACATGCATGCGTGTTTTGGATGTGCGTGTCTGTTCCTGTAGCTTTTAGATAATTTTTGCTTCCTAACAGGTACATTGTGCAGATAGTTTTGAGAACTATGGAAGCTAGCAAGTGAATATTGAACCCTTTGTTTTGTTTCATCATTTAAGTAGTTCTGTGGCAAGGGACAAATAATGCTATAGAGGCTTTGTTCTTGATTTTTTTTTTTAATATTTATTTTATAGAATGGTTGAATCCCACTGCCCTGTAGTCCTACACAGCCATATCTTTACTCCTGCATGTGCCTGCCCAGAACCCATCACGTTCCTATCTATCTTTTCTTGGCCTGACAGCCCAGCAAGAAACAGCATGCACTGTGGCTTGGTGAAAATCGCAGCTCTCCGTGAGCTGACTGTCTGGCTGGTTGCTGTTTCTTGGCTGCTGGGTGAGCCTAAACAGAACAACTAAACTCTGATGGATCAAACAAACAGCTCTGGAGCCTGAATGAGGCCCCTGGGCAATATTTTGTGCAGGCCAGTTGAAAGAGCTTAATATCTTTGAAAACTCAATGTCTTTGTCAAGTTTTGTTGAAACTGTCCAAGGGACTCCAGGGTACTAGCGAGAGAGACACAGACACACAGACAGCATGACTGCCTAAGCCTTGTTTCCTGAGGAAACAAGGCTAAAAATGTGCCTAGAGATATTTTTAATGTCCCGAACTGTTAAGCAGTCCTCAAGATGAGGAAAAGAAATACCTACAGCACATATTGTTTGGGGGAAGATTTCAGTGCATAAAATGAGAAGACAAGTAAAAATCCATTCAATGCTATCTAAACCAATGATTTTGGATTGAAAAGGAGTGCCAGTGCTTTCCACAACTTGCACTTGAATGAAATCAGCACCAGTAACTACAACAATTATAAATGGCTATTAATTATAAATGCTTATAAACCAATTCACAGCAATAGCATGTCTCTTGTTGAAGAGAGGTTATTCCTACTAGACCTGCTCAGAATGTCATCCCATATAAATTCTGTCACATGTTGTGTTTTTGTTCTCTTCCAGAAATATTTACAGATGCCTCCCATTTCTACAAAAGTATCTGTACAGCACTCACTCTATAGTTTGTCTGATATTTTGTGCTTTTTGCTCATGGCTTCCAGATCACATGCTATGTTTTTAATTGAAGAGAAGGCTAATGTATCTTAAATATGAGATGCAAATTAGGAGGCATGGAGGACACAATATTCTTTTTCACGTAAGAGTGACTATCTCAAGAAGTGTTAATGCAAATATGCACCTCTTATCAAAGTACGACTGAAAACTGTCAAAAGATGGGGAGGGGTAGAGTTTAAGCATATTCTGGAGATACTACTTTATATCTTTGTAACTTTAAAAATGTGAAGAGTCCCATTGACATTAATGAAATCATCTACAAATTTAAAGCTACAGACCTGCTAAAGGAATAGAATTGAGGCCTATCTGATCAGCTTTACCTGGGAAACCATTCCTACCATGAGCTAGTAACTAGATCACTCCTTCTGGAATTGAAGTATCAGGTGTAGAAATAAGTCAGCCTGCTTTACCACCGGAAAAGAATTTATTCTCTTCCATTATATATTTGCATTTCAGTAGGCACATATGACTTTTCTTTCCAACAAGATGATCATTCAGAATAAGGTCAACACAGCACTACAACAACTCATTGCCAGAAAGGAGTAAATTAGCAGGCAAATTACCTTTTCCACACGGTCTTGATTTCAGTAGGGGCCAGCCTTGAGTGAGTCCTGTACCAGGATCTTGCAAGCTTGTAAAGAGGCCAAAGGCAAAAAGATGGGTCTGTGTGCTAATATAGAGATAGTGTGAATTCTCTCCTGTGCCTGCCTACTCTGGTCTGCAAGGCCAGCTTGTGCTTTCTCAGGCATAATTTGGGGGATAGAAAACTCCAGAAACTATTCCGACTTCAAAGACTCCAGTGTGACTGTCCTGTTTTAGGAGATCTAGCTGCAGACACGAAAAGGAAAGTTTAGATGCGTGGACTGAACCCAGGCTTTGCTACTTGGCTTTGGAGCCAGAATATAGGCCCTGGTTTATTTCATTTAGCAATACAGACAAAGCCTCAGTGTCCACACCTGGGCACTTAATAGTGCCTGATAGTACTCAAGCCTGCTGTGGACAAGCTGGCATAGCAAAAATCAGTTTTTCTTCAGAGAGATAATTTCAAATGTAAAGGCAATAAGGACATGTAGAAATATAATCTCATAATTCAGAAAAATTCGCAGGAGCAGGTAAGGGCTTGCAGAACAACCCAGCAATTCCCCTGGCCCCTGTAAATGTCCTGCGCTGGTCTGCAGGCTGCATGGATAGACTGCAACAGCAAATGTGCTGCAGGCACTGAACCTGTAGATTCAGCCTGCAGGGTGAAAACTGGCCACCTTATTTTGGAGCTAGTAGCTGTGCCTTTGGCTATTTCACAACTCTGCTTGAGCAAAGCAGACAGAAGTTCACTCAAATTTGCAGTGAAAACTGTATTACATAGTATTACAGGGAAAGGTCGTAGAACTCTTTAGAAATTGTGTCCCATCCCAAGCAGCCTGTAAAGAAATTCATGGAAATTTTTCTTTCCTTTATTATGTTTCGGTATTTACATTTGATGAGAAGATTCACTTTCATGACTCATTTCATTTTACTTTGAAATGAATTTACCTTGGTATACATTCTTTGATAAGAATTCTCATGCATATGCAGGAGAACGCATAAGCAAAAAGGTGAAAATACCTTAAGTTATTTAGTTAGCTGGTCTGTTAGGATATAGAATCACAGATTTATCTGAGACTCCACTGTGCCTTGTGTGGGTACAAATGAGGTACATTTAAGCTCTCTCCTGTGTATTTTTTATCTGTTACTATATATTAGATCTCCCCACTCCAATTCCTATGTGATTTTAACATACACATTTCCTGTAGTTTACTGGGAGACTAGATTCATAATGCACCATTTCAGCAGTTCTTTTACATTCATTCTATATGTCAAAACAAAACACTTTGAATTTTTTTCTTTTTTTCCACAAGTGTGCCGATTTTCACACAGCTGAAATCCCAATCATTTGAAAATACATATGTGCAGAAATATGCTATTAAAAGGAATTCAGAAAACATTGGCAAGCAACACTTTCCTACCGTAAGCAACTGATTTATATTTGTAACTGCAGATTTTGAAAGCCAGGAGTAAAAATGAAGAATAAGAAATAATTAATAATTTTCAGACATAAGTATCTAGCAACTTCCTACTGTGATTTTTGTCTTGTATAAAGCACTGCTGAAAGTTTTTATTGCATTTGGTGGCATAAATAGACCACAATCAATGTTTAATTTCATAACTTCTAAATATGTTTAAAGTATATGCTAATATTCAATGTCCAAGGTCCATTTACCCTATTTGTTTGTTTTTACACTTTGAATAACTGAAATTAAAAAGAAATATGCAAATTTCTTAATGTACTCAGTAATTACACCTTCAGAGAATATGCTTGTGATTACCTGTCCTTTGAAATAGCACTCTGCCTATCATATCAAATAGTTTGCACAGTCAGTACTTCCCAGGTGATAGTATTCAGACCTCCCTTATACGCAAAACAAAGATAAATGCAAGTAGCCTTACAGCACTGTTTTCCAGCCATTTTTGGAACCTGAGAAAATAAGCAATGTTCAATAGCTGCTCATGGGCATCTGCCATTTCTTGTTTGTTTTCTTCCCTTCTTGCTGTGGCCATCATCTCTCTCATCCTCATCCATTTTCCCCGCGATACGGTGCAGCTGGTGCAGAGAATGCACTATACAAGCCTCTGGCCCAAGCACCTGGGGTTGTTTCCATACTGAGCTCCTGCTGTAGGGGATGTACACAGGGACACTGGAGCTGGTTGAATGCAGGGCACATTTTCTTGAGTTCCCCAACCTGTGCTAGTATTTCCAGGGTCAGCTGCTGCCTTACCTATCTGGAAAGGTGCATGGTGTTTTGTATTCCTATGCTTTTAAAGTGGCTTTGGATCTTCAGGCAGAAGAGATTATTAAATTTAATTTTAAGATAAACTAGAGTATTTTTGTTCTAAAATGCAAAAGTGATTAGAATCACTAATAAATGCTTTTAAAATACATTTTAAATCCAAGCTGTTTAAAATTATTTTTTTCATCATTTAATTACCAAAATCTGGAGTAACAAAGGCTGTTTGTTGTTCTCCATTTTGTTGGTCCGTTTTGTTGGTTGTTGGTTTTTTTTTCTTTCCAGTTGTAGTTGATGGCATCTCTAATATGCAAAGCAAATATGAGGAGCAAATTTGTGTTGCTGCTTCGCATGTTTTTAGGGTCATCTGTTATAAAAGAAAAGCATCACTCCAAATTCATGTTTTGGCAGATAAAAATGTTGTTTACAATGTTTTGTGTCTTGCTGTAATCGCATTGTGAAGACACGGTTATTAGAAACATATTTTTATTTCCATCTGTTTGTTATGACTACCAGTACAGGGCTTACCTAGTTATTTACAAAGTCATTTTTCCTTGTTAAAGAAATACTTCTGAAGACAGTGAATTTCACGTAGTTTGTATATGTATTAATGATACCACAATTTACAGTTCTTTCACAACAAAAGGGGAATTTTTCTGACTTAAGTTACAAGATACTAGCAGTAGGAGCCAGGTAACAAGCAAGTGCATTTACATTTAAAACCTCTAATTCATAGGAATTTGAGACCACATACTAATAGCTCAGAGCTGTAACATCAAAAATATTATTAATAGCCACGTCCTGAGGACATTTTCCAAGATTGGTACTGAGTACTTACTGAATACTCTGCTATACGTCAGTGATACTGGAAATTACTCAAGTTGCAATGAACCTAGTTAAAAGGTCTAAGAACTGTTAGGTATAACTCTGTAATACCGTATAATGTACTCCTCTGAATCAGAGATCGAAGCAGCAGTGTTCCTTTGAAATTCCCTGTTATTATAGGTATAGTGTCTTTGATAGCCACATCATTTTTTTCAGCATCAACCTATTAAATTCAAGGAAGGCTGTATACATCTGATGAAGTTTTTTGCAGATCTGTTAAAAGACTGATTTAAAAATTACTGTTTACATTGATGAATAGTTTGAGATTGATTAGATGCATCATGAAAGAAGTGGTGAAAATAGCTTGTTGGCTTTTTTGTCTGTCCATTTTATGTGAGACTATCAACAAGCGAGTAGCATAATAAAGTAGGATCATTTTTTCAACATTACATTTCAGTATTAAAAAATCTTTAAATGTGCACATACGCTATTATGTCACTAAGAACATCATTATGGATGCAAAGTCAAGCATGTACAGGACTTGGACTTTCCAGAGCACACAAACATCTGACAATACATTGGGAGACTTTTTGAATGTAAAGCGGAAATATAAAATATAAACACATACGTAATGTGAGATACTTCATTTCAGAATATAGTGGTGTTTCATAAACAGTAGGATAAAATGTTAAGTACCTTCCCTTTCAAAAAGAAACTAGAAAAATAATCTCAAAGCTTTTGCAGTTCATTGGAGTCTCAAGAAGAACTAAAACTGAAGAGCAATTAAAAAAAAAAAAAATCAGCGTAAGGGGGACAGAACTTGAGTGTATTTATTCTGGTTCATTGCTAATGTTTCACTCGCGAGTACAAACCAGCATGAGCAAGAAGTTTGCAAGAATAAAGACTTCAAGGCAGGGACATAAAAGAACTGGAATACTAAGGAATGCTATTAGCATGAGATTTATAAACATGACTGATATTCTATAGTTACACTAAAACTCTTACATAAACTTGATTAATTGTGGTCATGAATGTTAGTACGTATGTATTTTTAAAATAGTAAATTATTTTACTTTGCCCATCAAAATATAGTATTTGTGTATTCTTTGAAGAACACTTTTACTCTAAGTATGTTCTTCAAGTATTTCTAGAGCCATCTGTTACAACACACTCTAACACAGTGTTAAAAAATAGTATTCTAGGAATTCCAGATGAAATGGTGTTCAACAAAGAAACTGATTGTTCCCTCCATTGCCTTATTGAAGGAATACTGAATAATGCATGTAAAAGTCTGAAAAATGTAGAGTATGGAAATATAAGATATATGTATTGTTAAAAAAAATCTGTAAATGTTAATCAAAGTTATATATTCCTATGTGCTTTACATCACTGTAGTCACATACTTGGAATAAAAGTCAATCTGGAACAAAAGTTATGCTTGTCCTCGTACAAACTTTGTATCTCAAGTAGAGCTGTAGATCATTTCTTAAAAAAGAAGAATAACAATCAGAGAAAAATATAAGCTAGTTTTCTCACCCTGTTAAAGCTGGAAGACAAACTACTGTTGAACTGTTTAACGATGTATTTAAAAAAACTGAATTAAATCTAAAAAATCAAGTTTTTGCTCTGTACTCTTGAAAGTTGAAGGACATTAATATTTTAGGTCTATTTTCATTCTGCTATATAAAATAGCATATCTATTATTTTATTCCCTAGATTTCCAGTAACAGTCATAATTAGAAAGAGGTACATCTTGGAAAACTAACTGCTGTTGATATTATAATTTTTGTTTCAGGAAACCTTTTTATTGGCTTTAAGACAGTCTTGCTGTTGTATGTCATAGTATCCAAATGTTTATTACAAAATTAGGTCATTACCATGTTAATTCACTCACTAGTAGTCAAACAAATGAGCCAACTCACTTCAAAAGTTAAAACAGTGGCACAGGTAGAAATTGTAGAAGTTGATGAAGACTATCTCAGACAACAGCATTAGACTGAAATGTATGTGTGTAATTCCTTGGGGAGGTATTCCTTGTAGCAGTTTAAATGTAAAGCTCATCTTTAACACTCTTTGCAGAACTTACGACTGAACTTGACAAAATCAAACAACTCAGAAGAGATGGAAAATGCTGCAAATCATTATAATATGGAAAAGTTTGGGCCCTGATAGGCTAAATGAACAAAGGTCAAGAAGACAGAGACCATGATCTAGGATTACACAGGAGAAAAGCTTCCTTCTTCCCCTGGGTTGCTTTAGTTCTGTGAAAATGCTAACTAGTTTATACCAGAATTCTTCTCAAAACAATTCATATAGACTTATACATACTCAGTGTGAGGTTGTCAAAGAAGTGTAACCTTTATTTCCATGCAAACAACTGACCCCACCAGTTTCCAAGTCCCTCTGAAAACACCAATCCTTACTTAATATCTAAATGGGAAATTCACTTTTTTCTCCACTGAAATTAGAGGTCACACTCAAATGAGCACCTTCAGATTACATGTTTTCTTCTTTCTGGAAAAAAAAACCAACTGTGAAATGTCTCACTCTGGTTCTTCCTGCCCTCAAGGCAAAATAAGAAAGAAAAAGGTAATATAACCTGACATTCCTAAATGTGAGGAGTAAAAAAAAAAAAAAAAAAAAAAAAAGTAGTTCTATCTGCTTTCTAAACAAAACCCCAGAGTCTCTCTCATTTGCAAGTAACCTCTAAAAACAATAGTGTTTACTTTGCATATATACACAAGCACATTCACAGACTCTTGTCAAAGAAATCTGGAAAATAAAATCAGTTGTTTCATTGTTGTTTCCTATTATAGCTAGATAAATCCTTCACCACATTATTATTTCTCCAGTTTTGAAAGGAACTGAGATCACACATAGTCATTCCATCATACTAGATCTTTTCCAAAAGAAAAGAAGTATGAAATACAAATGAAGTTGTTTAACCATATAATCAATTGATCCCACTGCTTTACTATACCATTCTAATAAATCATTAAAATAAAGCCCAAACTCTAAAATGGTGTTTGATATGGGAGACAGATTTTTAAGAGTCCACAAGAAAGTCAGAACCAAAAATGGATAAGTATCTCCATCTTTAGCATTATATATAAACATTCATATATATATATAAAATACCTCATCTGAAAGCACATCTGAAATATATATTTGTACAGAATAGTTTGGTATTAGCAAATTGGACTATGTCCTGAAAGATGTCAAGCTCTTTTTAGGGACAGGAATAGAGCCTTTGAAATCACAAGAAAGATTTTTGTTGACCTCTACAAAGCCCATGGAGAGCAAATCTCTGGCTGCCACGTAATGAACAAAACAAAATCACAATGATAAATGGACATTAACAGCTGCATAGTGTTTGCAAATGTTACTTGTTCTTTTAAGCCAAATTTTTGTGATTTTTATATAAAATTGTAATGTGTGTGAATAAACAACTCTTTAATAATAAACCACTTTATTGTTATAAATGACAGAACACATATTTCATGCTGATATGACCTGGTGAAAAAACAGTTTTATCACCATTTGTTTCAGCTGCATGTTCTCATTCACAATATTGCTTACAGAACTAAAAAATATTTATCTTATGGATTAGAATGCTGGTTTATAGCAGATTCCACAGCATTATATGATGCTAATGAGGTGAACTCATAACACAAAATATCATATCCTCTTTACTAAATCTTCACTCAACCCTAGAACTAAAATCTTTTTGAAGTACTATTTACCTAAGTTTTCTGATCACATTACTACATTTCTCTACTTTAGAAAAAGGGACAGACAGAGAGAGAGAAAGGAAGACATGCAAAGTAAGAAAGGAAGAAAAAGAAAGGGAATCAGGTGTATTCCTTCTGTGTTCCCTGGCTTTTTACTGTTTTAATCTTCCCCAGCCCCACACTTAATGTGTGTTTTGGGGGATGGCAGAACCCTTTATTTTGGCATTTCCCAGATGTTCTGGAGCCTACAGGGTCATTTAAGAAGTGGTAGCCAAGCTCTATCCTTTTCTAGGTACTGACCTCTCATTTCACTGGGATTTTTAGGTTATTACTGGATTACAGACTTGCCAGACACCAGCTGAAGAACTGGAAGGAAATAGTGGACTTCTTTGTTAGCTCCTTTGCAAGACTTTGGCTAGGCAAAGGAGTTCAGTGTTCACTTCTAAAATATTTTTGTTCTTAGTTGTAAGGAGGGAAGAGAATTTATCAAGGTGACCTCTGCCAAAAAGAAAAGAAAAAAAGAAGAGGAAAAAAACCAACAAAAAATCTTCAACTAACAAACCATAAGACTAAAAATCTTTATTCCACTGTATACTCAAGAGTTATTCCAGGATGTGGCAATTAAGTCAAGCCCTACAGTAATTTAGCATTCAACAATCAAATTCAACCAATTGTTCTGAACTTGGCAAAAGACCTTCATTCCTTCCCCCTCCCCCCCCTCCCCCCTCCTCCCCTCCTGCCTGGGCCTTCCCTGCCCTGCCTCCCTGCCTCCCCCACCCCAAGAAAGGATAGAGCAGCAAAACCAAGCCTTATGTTTTGCAGTGTTTTACCACTTTCAAGACTTGCTCTGCAAAGACCAGGTGCACAGTCTGTAAATCCTAGAGTTTAAAGAGCGTCTCTGATCAGATAGAGAACCACAAAGGAGCTATGCACAAATTAAAAGACAGATTGAATAAACAGTAAACAAAGAGAAGTCATGCCTAATAGAAATATGTTCCTTTGAAATTTGCACAGTCTACAACCAAACTCAAGTCAATGTATTTCTAAACTATCAAAGTTTTACTTGATGCTCTAAGTTGTACTGAAGACTCCATATTTTTTGCAAATTCGCTGTCACTATACCCGTTGGAGTTCTGAAGTTCTGCATCTGCAGCTTCAATAGTGAAGAAATTAAGAGATTTATAGGAAAAAATTCCTCTAAAGCCTGTGATTTTAGTGAAGCTACCTAAGGAGTGAAAGTCTGTATAGAGTACAACAATTATGCAAACTCTGAGGCTGGAGGAACTCCAATTGTTTTCCCAATCTGTATCAAATCAATGCTTATGACAATTTTTTAGGAATTTATTAAACTTAATAAATTAAATTGAGTAAATTTGCACTTGTTAAAATTCTCAGCTCTCTCAGTTAATGATAGAAAGTGTCATTATGATGGATTGTTGTTCACAAACTCTTCTACCAGTTTTAAAAAGCTGAACTAACAGTACTGACATACACAATATCATTTACACCCTTCACTGATTCATGTCCTTCATTCTTTCATGGTCTAACCATCAACTACATTAACCACGCATGTGCAATACAAACATAACTTTTCAGTGCTATAATATATTTAAAATCTAAGACCACTATGATAGAAGACATTAATGAGAAGGGTCTAAAGATACGACCTTCAATATAGTTAATATTTTCCTATCAGCTAATACATAGATTTGAAAAATTGCTTTTAAATGATTTTTTTTTTTTTTTTACACCCTAGAGGGTGTGAATTTTAGGAGATTGGGGAGAAGATATGGAGGGGTGGTGGTAAAATGAGGGTTAGAAATTTATATTCTGAGTTAAAATTTTCATTCAATCACAAGTATTCAGTAGTTAGGATTTTAGGTAAAACAAAGAAACAAATGTTACAACATTAACAGTAAGAATCACACAAACTGGTAGCACTGCTATGTGTTCAAGATTTTTCTTTTAATCTGTTACAGATACAGAGCTTTCACTGCATCTCTTTGAATCCTCCGTTGTAGGCTGTGACCACCATATGAAGTGGCAGGAGCAACTATCAGCTCTGGCTGCTGTCACTGTGTCAAGGTCTCTCCTTAGAGCCCTGCTCAGCCATAAGCCAGCTGAGAAAGTGCTCACCGGTACTGAAGACAGAAGGAACTAAAAATAAAAATAAAATTTTTTAAAAAGAAACAGACCAATGCAAAAATCAATAAACATCATTAATAAATTCAACACCTACAAACTCAACTGTGAGACTAGCCCTGTCTTACATTAGATTAAATTGCATTCCTTTTTAACAGTGATTTTTGCAGTGAATTTTGAAAATCATCATGTACTTCTGCAGAGAAATACATACTACACCAGTATAGTGATTTAATACTTATGAGTACTTGCACATTTGCAGTGCCAGTAAATAGAAGAATGGATAGTATGAAGAGTATCTTTGTTTATTTCTTAAAGTATCAGTTACTAGCTATATATCTGAGTGTCAATAAGCCCTCAGCGTGGTAGTGCATATGCACCATATGTGGCCACCCGTTACACAGGAAATATCAACATCATGCAAAAGTTATAAAATATATGCAACATATTAAAAATTATGTCAATATATACATTACACATACTTTCTTGCAATGACTGTACTAAACCTTAAAAGAAAGCAAGTTTTCAGCAATTATTTCATAGTTTTTTCAGATATATCTATTATAAAGTTCAAGACAGACAAGGGAGGAGGGAAAGGAGAGAGGAAGACAGAAAAGAATTTTGACTGAATTCCCTAACTGCAAAGTATCACCCATTAGGAGGCTGTGACATGCTAAGAGCTTTATCCCACAAAACATGAATAACTCTATATAAATAAAAATGCCTGCATGAATTCTCACAGCTGGGTGTTAAAAAGGGAAGGAGGAGAGGAGCTGGAGAGCAGTTCAGCTTTTCTTCAGTTTTTTATGCATCTAATGCAACAACTGGGGGAATTGATCCGGTATATACTATATGTCAGACTGCTCTCCTTGCAAAGTGGGCTGCACCCCGAACAGCTCGTTTTACTCTCCCGTTCATGTACTTCATTGACACCATTTCAGTGTCTCTCTCCCTCCCACTGAGCTGGATTTCAGGGACAGAAGATATGACCACAGCACTCTTGTGAGCTAATTAATAAATGAATGTCTGGTTGTCAAACTACAGATGCTCTAACTAGTTCTAAAGTTTATAGTGACAGGAGAATGGAGATAAAAAAACCACTGCCTCATTATTTATGTATTTTGGTATATATTATTTCATATTACTGTTGGATGTTGATAACATCACTGCTATCTATCCCCCCCCTCACAGCCTTGTAAGTCAGGGACACTACAGAAATAGGCAATATCTGAATTGCTTGTTCTTCCAACACGCATGTAAATTTGAAAAGGTAATGGAACAGATGTTAGGGATGTGTAGCTAATTTCCTTTTTGTTTCACATGTGATGTCCAATAGTCTTTCAAGATATGACAGGCATCAAAACTTCACTGCATGTCTCCAGATTTTTCCAGAAAAGCGAAACAGGAAGAACGTGGGTCAACTAGTTTTTGGAGACTCTTAGCAAGGACAGTACTAAACAGAATGAAACTAAAAGCTTCACCTAAGAAAAATCCTTGCAAGTAATAAATATGTTTAAACAATATGAATTGCAGATATTTTTTCTTTACTAAATAGGAAACATCACCAATTCACTTAGTACCAGAGAACTTTCTTATAGCCTTTCACCTCTCCTAATTTGTCCTCTGCCAGGAGGTACAGATGACCCCCACGTGAAAACACTCAGTATGTCTCTTCACTCAGTACACCAACATCTGTACACATTTGCAGATGTATACGTGTACCCTGTCTAACAGGGAGACAGAAAACTGGCTGCACTAAAGCAGCCGCAAGAAAAGGGCTTTGCCTTTTGGGGGCAGGCATGATGAATACTGCAAAAGGAATCAAAGAACAGTAACACAGCCTTCTCTCATATGGAGGAGAGAAAATAGTGCACCACTTACAACAGCAGAGAAATACCGTCGGTTTGAAAGACTGTGCATGTATGCATAAATATGCATGTTGGATGCAGGAAGGTCAAACCTAGATACAGCAAGTCAAGAACAAAAATTTGTGGAAGACTTTCACCTCTGAAAAGAATCTGAGGATTCCAGGACTTCTAGTTGTATCTGTACTGGCCTAGGAGCCCACTTTCAGGCATTGGGCATCCTTTTTGAAATCTAGCCACGTCAATGCAGGAAAGTACAGTGCCCCAAAGAAGGTTCCCTCAGGAAGCACATCCCTTTGGATCTGGTGGTAGAGATACTCATCTGGTACACCTTATCCTTTTTTTTTTTTTAGTTAAAATAAGTGGATTCAGAGCATATCCAGTACTCAGTTTACAGCAGCACAGCGGATTTCAACTGAAGCAGGTTAAGTAGCTGTTGTATGAGCAACTTAGATGGCAGCTTTAAACAAATGGTACCCTCTGGTATCAATGCAGTGATGAACATACCTTCCCTTTTCACAATAAGAGAACAAGAGAAGGTAGATGTGAACATATTGCTTTGTTATTCCTTCAGGAATAACAGTGGTATAAAAGTCTTTACAGTAAAAACTCTTTTGATAACAGAAGGACTAAAAGAAAATAAAAAAATAAAATCAAGAAACCACCCTCTCCCTGAGATGTCTCCAGAATTTAAGTGGGCATAAGTTGCAAAACTAGGCTCTGTGATTCTACAGTGACATAAGAAGTAAAAGCTGGAAAGAGAAAAGTCTTAGTCTAATCATAAGCAGCTACAGAAACTCTGTGTCCCAGCTGTGATCTCAGGAGAGCCATATTAACATAGGGGTGTTGCTAAATGTATGTGTCCCAAATAGTTGAGACCCATGGAGACCAGCTTTAGATAATGAGCAAAAGAAGGTTAGCAATTGCTGAATACAAGCAGAAGTAGCACAACCCTTCATGTATCTATCCCCATACCACCTATAAAAATTGAAGTGCATTGAACATAACATTTAACTTTGGCTGAACTTGATAAACAACTTGAACAGGGTAAGAAATGCTTAAGTAGCCTCTCCTGCTTTCTGTGCTAACCCACTAATAATTCAAACATATTTAGGCAGCTTCAACTGCACGACATCCCCAATATGTCCTTAACCATTCCAGTGCTAAGTACTATGGCTCAGTTCTACAACAGTCTTTATGCACGCAAGTCCCACTGGAGTCAGTGCTGTACATCTCTGGGTGTTTAGCTGCCTAGATATTTGTGTCAATTTTTGGACCCAAATTTCTTTTTAGAACAGACTTTTGCACAACAGGGAAACTATGTATAATACAGTAGTAAAATCAGACAAAAAAAATCAATATAGTTTTGCTTTTGGCTAATGCCACATTAATCTTTATATGTATATTGTTTAAAATATTAAAAGGCTATTTCACCTTGGTTTTCAGCTCCTCACTCATCCACATACCATTTTGCCTGGTCCTCCACATTTGCATATCCTGCCATGGGAAGTTCATTATCTATTTGAAGAGGAAAGAGAGGAAGGCAATAACTGGGAGCTTTCTATTGAGTCAGGAGAGCGTGGAAGGCAGCAAAGCCCTGTGCAGAACCATCTCTCAGAACTAAGAGGATCCATGCACTGCTGAAGTGCTTTCTCAGGATATATTGCAACAGAGGTGTGCCTGTGAATTTGAAGTCCAGATTTGTTCATAAATTGCCCATTCAACCATTTTTGACTTGCTAACATGTACCTAAACCCATTCACAAAAGTACAGTTAGTTTCTGGGCTGAAATAAAAGACAGTAAATGATAAGTATGAGATGGTTACTTCTAAAAGGGTTTTTCAAATCTTTCTAACCTTTAATACTTCTGTTTCTTTCCAGTCAAGCAGAGTTAAGTAGTTTTAAGATACTCTGGCTTTGTACTAGAAAGAAGTGGAAGAGGAGGTTAAGTGCAGGCAGAAACCCATTTCTCCTGGGTGCCAGGTGACCCCTGCACTAGCTGCAAGCAGGCAACCTGCAGCTGAAATCAATGTCCAAACCCTATTTGCTACAGCTGATTAAAGTGAGTGACCTTGATTTTTCCCCCAAAGCACCCAAGTGAGGACTGCTTACTCTCATCTGCCTTCACAGTCAGCGAAGTGAGTGGTAATTTTTTTTCCTCTTAGAGCTGAGAGCTTTCAGTGGGGATGTGATAAATGACCATCACTTGTAGACACTTCAAAAGCAAAACCTAACAGATCTGTCTTGGTCAGGGGCTCAAGGTGCATTTTAGTGAACTAAAAATTGCAAAATTATTTTTATTACAAGTTACCTTAGTTGCATCATTCCTTAAAAATTTGATGAAGTTTGGCCTCACAAAGTAAGAGTGGCTTCTTTCTTAGTTGCAGGAGTTCCTGGAATACAGGTCTACATAAATTCACTGAAGCAGTGGCTTAATGTTTTATATTACTAGTAGCTTTTGTTTTATGGTATCACTGAGAAGAGGGGAAAACAGTTTAGAAGAAAAATAAGGAACCCATTTTACCCCCATGACCTGAACCTTCATCCTTTTCTCTCATGCCAGACCAAACTCTCTTGCAGCCTTGGAAATGTTTGTTTAAGTGTTTTCCTGCCATTATTTTTCATTGTTGCATACTTCTGCACTTGTGTAAGGAGAACTTAGTGACAAATGAAGCAGAAACAACTGTGAAACTACAATAAATAAATTGTATGTCAAAGTTTTCCAGGGAGAAGAAAAGTGCCAACAAGCGAGGTAAGCTTTAGTGATGAGCAAAAAAATCAATTAAAATACAGTGACTTTAAGGCATATAAAATATTTTTTAAAGAAAATTATTCTTTTAAGAGAACAATGTTAAATAGCTTTGAAATATATGACAAACATCCTTCTGTTCATAGGAGAAGCTCTTAACTCAGGAAGATCAGGAGAGATTTCTTCAGCATAAGCTAAATTTAATGGTTTAATTTGTATTGATCTAGCTAAAAAGGCAGGAAATCAGTTAATTCCTTGAGAGGGGCAAATCAATCTTTATGCAATTATTTATTAAACATTGTTATTTTGTCTTTTTCTCAGAACTCCTTACAGAAAACACAATATTTTTATATTTATATATCTAAAATTGTTTATCCATTTTTACCCATGAAAAATGGGTGAAGTGGTCTGCTTGGAGTTAAAAATTTGAAAGTGAAATCATACCCTTCCTAATATCAGTGATGTTTTTTCCCACTGATTCTGTTTTATCTTAGATGTGGAATTTTTCTGTTTTTCTGAGCCCAGTTCTCTGTAGCTGAGCACACATTGCAGGATGTTGTATGTTACAGAAAAGTTATGTATGTACCACTTACCTTTCTTTCTCAGAAGAAATTTGTTCTAAGGAGGTTCAGTTGCATAATTAGGAATGCACAATGAATACAAATGGTGTTCATGGTTGACCAAAGCCCCCCTTTTCTGCAAGTTTGTTTGAATACTTCAAGTTTCTCTTCTTTTACAAATTACGCAGCTCTGATCACTGAAGTTTTCAAGCCTGACTGCAGATTGGACCATTTATGAGTCACAGTGTTGACATTAACAGTGAAACAGAAAGATGTACCACTGATTCAAGGACTGGGCAACGTTGTGGGAAATGCAAATTCCATTCTTTTTTCTGCCCTAAACTTCCTCTGTGGTCCTTGACAAGTCATTTTAGCGTTTTATACAAGTGTGCCCAGTTCTGAAATATAATTTATTATGCCTTTGGAGCCCCAACATGTGTTATGGTAGTGATGCAACTAACACAGGTAACCAAAATAAAAATGAGCACCTGGCCAAAGAGAAGTTATTTACAGATTATCTGTAAGGACATGCAAAAGTTACATAATTTTTGGACCCCGATCTCATAAATAGACCCATGTGAACAAACCTGTGAGCTTTTATGGAGTTTTACCGTCTTCTTTTTTTGTTTTTTTGTCTTTAAAGTAGCTACCTAGAAGCTTGGGGCTCCGCTCATGCTGTTCCAGACTTAGAATCAGAACCATCAGTGCACTTTTTTTTCTTCCAATAGCAACGCAAATAAACAGCCAAATCATGGACTAAATTGCATGAACTGAGAAAATAACTTTTGATAGTGTAACAGTGAAGACTAATGCAGAAGGCCAGCCAAGAACACTATTAACAGCAAGACAGGACAAAAAAATAATACTAGTGATGAAAAGAAGATAGTAGTGGTGAACAGCTTCACCTCAGATAGGAGGATGGGGTCAAGTGTAGTGCTATAACATGAATGCAGAAATACCAGGGAGTTGGATGGAATAACACAAAGAAAGGAAAACAGTTATTGTCTATGCTCTGGTTCACTGGGCAAACCCAAATTCCCCATTGGCCATTCTCCCAACAGGAACGTTTTCCTGAAATGACAGTATGAGAGCTAAATCCTGTCAGTTTTCCTCTAAGTGAAATCTGGATGGAAAGATAGAAAAAAATAATGGCTTAACAAGAAGTTCACTTTACTGTACAATAAGGCATATATATACAAACATGCATACAGCCCTGCATTACATACAGGCATAATTACTGTGTTTGTATCTTGTTCCAACATACAGGCCATTTGCTGAAATGAAACACCTAGGAGAAAGACTGTAATTCATTTCATTGCTTAACTTTTGCTATGTTTTGGTGGGTTGGCAGCCACCTTCGTATCTCAGGCCGGAGCCTACAGAGCAGACTGAAGAGATACTTAACCTCTTAAATCATGTCTCTTATTTTCTGTTATCTTACAGTTCTAAAATTTCTTGGCAAAAGTATCAGGAGGTTAACAAGAGAAGTTCTTGTTTGTAAATTGTACTTGTGTTTATGGCCAAAATAACAGCCTTTAAATGCAGGTTCACAAATAGGATTGCCATCTGCCTAGGCATATCAGGTCTCGTTCAGACAATTCCAAGCATTTTCAACACTTTGAAGGATTTGTACATTTCATATTTAAATCCCAGTGTTGTTCATTAAATGCTGGGTCTTAAGGAATTACTGAGTTCAGAAGGTCCTTATGTTTCATTTAAAACTCAACTTCCTAGTTTCTCATTAAAAAGAGTATTGTAGCCAGTGGGATGTGGTGAAACCAGAACAATGTCTCCTTCAACCCAAGCTTTAGACGTCAAATGTTATGTTGCATTTGCCCCCATTTTCAGTTTCTGTTCTTTTTCTGGACATGTACACTTCCTAGCTGTAAATATGGATTCAGGTTATATTGTCAAGAGTTTACACACATGTGCAAGAAATAGCCCAAGAAGTAGAACTACTTTCCCATCGAAAATGTGATCCTTCGAAAGTATTGTAAAAGTTATAAAGCTGCCTTAAAGAACTTCCCTCAAATGCAGTTTGGAGAACATCTTACATAAAGAAGGAAAAAAATCAGAAGGGCAGAAATTGGAACAATACAGCCACTTTTTACTACATATTGACCTGAAACAATTCTCCCAAATATTTATTTCCCCTAAAAGCTAAATTAGCCAAAATTTTCACTTATGCTTGCCTAGATTTAAATCAGTATTGGAACAGAAGACTGAAATAATATTAACTGTACTACTGACTTGAAATTGTATTTCCTTCTGGAAAACTAACAATTTTAAGACAGAGAATATGTTTATATCTAGGAAAAGGTAATGAATTTTCTTGAACTAACTTTTAAGTTCACTCTCAAAATTCACCGGTCATTCTAATTGTTTAGGATCTACCCAGCAGGGGTTATTATGTACCTCAGAATTAATTGTGAAAGGATACTTTCCTTACATCTTCAGAAAGAGTAACTGATGGACTCCAAAATGTTTTGCTGCATAATTGAAAGATTCATTTATTCTTTTGCAGTGCACATAATAACTGTGAAGCCAAACGGCTGGAAGCCAAGCCATGTGTATATGTTACACTCCATACATTATTACTACCATCTTTGTTAACAAAGTACAGTCTTCAATTAAATTCTTCTTCTTAAAGTGATATTTCTTTAAATCTTTGACACAATGTGATCAATGTTCTGCCACCAAAGTTTATAAATGAAAAACAAATGCTGATGTTTTGGGGGATGGTGGCTGGAAAGTTTGGGGGTTTTTTTTTATGTTTATCCAAGTTACCCACTTTTTAGTTGGAATTGTCTATTGTTTAGTTGGTATTATCTACATACTCAAAAATCCTCAGAGTAATTTGTCACTAATAATACAGTAACACAGTATATATCTAAAAGTGCCCTGCAGTGTACCCCAGGAAATAAATCGTATACAATGCTTCCCTTTAATTTTCTAATTACATCATTGTAGAAAGGACAAGTATATGCATTTTTCAACTATTTGTACAGTGAGCAACTACTACTACTTTTAGGTGGAGGAAACAGTACTAAATTCCAATAAGAAGACCAGAGGGTTTGCATTGAATTTGGATGCCTACCTAGATATCAACAACTTGTCTAGAAAGCCAGCAGAAATAGTGTACCTGTAGAGACTGTAAGGACTTCCTGCTTCTGGCTGGGACACAAGCTCCTGGTCTGTTTTGCTGGGAACTATAGATGGGTCAAGTATGCAGGGCAATGAAAAGAGATGTCCAAGATTACCCCCCCCCAATTCTAATTTTGAATGCCTTGAAAACTTACTGTCAACATTAAGATAAAAACTTTTTAAGGACAGAGATTATTTTTACTGAGTTACATCTTTTGTGTGGCTTTTTTTGCTATTTTCAATTTAATCATAGAATGATAGAATTGTAGAACAGCTTAGGTTGGAAGGAACCTCAAAATATCATCTGGTCCAACATTTCATAGGAAAAGGAACCTAGATGAGATTATCTAGCATCCTGTCCAATCATGTCTTGAAAATCTCCAGCGATGGGGATTCTACCACATCCCTGGAGTGGCTGTTCCACTGATTGATTGTTCTCACTGTAAAATGATTCTTTCTTCTATCAAGTTTAGATAACAGTTTACTGTTTCTAATTTATTCTGTGAGGTCCTATCTGCCTAAAATAAAAATAAGTACAATTCAAACTATTGCTTACATAGCTAAAACATAACCATTAATATGGCTACCAGCCAGGAGGCATCGCCTATGTCCTGATAAACAAACTCTTACCTGTATTAGCAATCAGCTCCTGTGTCAGCAATCCAAAACAGAGGAGACAGAACTTTTTAGCAACTTCCCAGAATAAAGAAGTGGGGGATTGTTGAGTTGTTTGCTTACATTGATCAAATAATTTCTTTAAAATCAAAAGGAGAAGCAGCATTCCTCATCAATGACACATAAACAGTTTAGGATTAGGTGAGTAATACTTCAGTGGTCATATCATTCAGCTGGAAAGCTCCATCAGGATTTCAGAGGAATGGTGAGAGATGGGACATGCTCTGAGATAATAACCACCTATTCCTTCCTTCTGCATAACCTGTTTTCCATGAATTCTCTCATTTCTCTCCACCAGCTTCAAAAGAGAGTGCTCCAGCGTGCCCCATGCAGACAATACTGCAGACAATGACCACAGGGAGGGGAGACACCAGGCTCCACTCAAAGAATGAGGAGAGATGAGAGAGAAACTGCTTCAAACAGTGGAGGGGATCAAAGGCCTGGAAGTGTACAATGGAGGAAGCTCTAACTTTACTTTGCAGGGCAAGAGATATATGAACTACTGGGGAAAATATTTACATTGTAGACAGTGGGAAAATTACTTTTTGCTTGTATGAAATGATGACTGCCTATTAATTTCTTTCTACTGCCTCATCTTCCTTCCTCAAGAGTTGACAATGTCCTCAGTAAACCCCTTAGAAATGTAGTCACCTACAGGAAGAGGCCTGGAGATGTTTGCAGTGCCTTGATCCCTTTATTTCATTTCAGCTTCCATTATTTACTGTTTTTACGTATGTCTGTTTCAACACGTGCTGCTAAATTTTACAGCCTTGTTCATCAGTATCAATCTTTTTTTCTAAATGAGTAATTCCTGACCTACTGACCTAAAGCTCCAGCCACAGCAAGTCTGCTTGAAAACTGCTAGTCTGGTACGACCACAGCTCATTAAAAGACTACCATATTCATGTTTTCTTCCTCACTTCATCTGTAAGAGAATAACACAGCACAGTTAATTAAATAAATATGAAGAAAAAGATCAACTCCTTGTATCATGATCTAAGTCTTACACTATTTTACATGGTTCGCATCCAGGTAAATTATAAGCTAAATTTTGAATACAGTAAATGCAAAAATAGCAGCTGTTTTCATGTTCTCTGCCTACAGCTATCTGGCAGAGGAACCCAAATAATGGCCATGGGGGGAAACCTGAGTTAGAGAATACAAATAATTGCAAATCCCAGATCCTGAGCTCAAAGCAGACGTCCACTTTGGACAGCCATCCTTACAGGACTGTGTTATATGATATTTTGGTATGATCTTTAGAAGAAAAAAAAAGGTTAATTATTTTCAGTGCCTAAGGATGCTGCTAATATTATTTACAGACTCAGTGGCAAAGGGTTTTATTTCTATTTTCTTTTTTAGTCTTGTTGTCCTTGCAAACCCGTATCCTAGGGCAGGGGATTGTGTCTGCACTTAAGGATTTCTGCATAAAACTAAGAGTTGCACATTGTTCATACATTGAGTTAATCATTATGTAACAAGTTCATACTCTTTTGCTAGCTTCCACATTCTCACTTTAGTTCAGGTACAGCACTACCCTATGCATTTTCACCTCAGCATACAATCAAGGGCATTGCATGGAAGATCTGTGCATGGGATTGGTATGGTTATATTAAAAAAATACTTAATTTGACATTGACAACTTCACCACATGAGGTCAAGAAGTGCTGACATAATATCCCCACAGGGCTTTTGGAAATAAAAAAGGCGAAGACAAGAGAATGGAAACAGTATGTAAGACAGATAGACTGAACAAAAAGAACAAGAGACTGTTTTGTAGAAGTGATTTCCAGGGTTCAAACAATTACTGCACATCTAACTAAAATCCAATTGTTCTCATCCGTGATCTTTAAAGCATTTCTGCTTCTCACAAAAAGTTACACAGAATATTTTTGTTTTCTGTTTCATAATCCATTAAATCAAAAACACATGAATGAGGTTTATGCAATGACATATGGAAGTCATTAATGCTGCTTTAGTTCTCAACTAAGTACCCAATCCTGTACTCCTTAAGTAAGAAAAACTCTTACTGAAGTCACTGTGAGTTTTTCTTGCATAAAAGGAAAAAAACCTGAGTACTAAATGTAATGATCTGTAGGCTACTAAAATTGCCCAGTGACCCCTATGTCAGTCCCTTTTAATAATAGACACTCTTTTTTGCAGGGTATAAATTCTCACTATACAGTGAGTGATTGTTTTCTGTTCAACCAGGGACCAATTTGGCTTCCACAAAGTCAAATGCAAAATTCTCACTGGCCCCTATAGGAAGCAGGATTAAGACTTTTACATAGTTCCTTTATAAGAAATCTTCTGTCTCAACAGACTGTCACTTTCTCAGCTAGCTGTAGATATGAGTGGGCTGCTGTATCAGTGTCAGCCACACATTTCTTGACAAAGAGAGTGCAGAAAAGCTTTACCTGAACATTACAAGGTGAAAATTGCGAAAATCAGACACGCTCAAACCCCTAGATATTGTCTACAGAAAGGCCACTATTAGCCTTTTAAGGAGATGAGCAAACAAAAAATCAACAGATACTTTTTGGTTTTTTTCAATTAACAAATGCTTCAAAGTACTATTCATCTTGATCTTAATTCAAGATCATGGAAATTAATGGCAAAATAAACCTCTCTCAGCAGTAAATGGGAGTGGATTCAGAAATATTTTTCCCTTTGTGAAATAAAACATAGAGATAAGAAGTTTCATTATCATTTCCAAGTAAAGATAGAAATGTCGTTATGTGAAGTCTCGGAATTTAAGTATTCTGCACCAAATTCTGCTCACATTCCCTGTTATTCTGACTTTTAATATTTGCGTATTATTCTCCCATAAATAGGTCACCTTGGTATTTTTCCAAGCCATAAGATCTTTGACATTGGAATATAAAGATGGAAACTGAAAACTGGAAATAATTTTCAGTAAAAAGGATTAAAGAGAAATATGAGATATCCTGACCTTCATGTATTCCCTGCTTAGCTGAACAACTGCATCTATGTATTTGTGATATAACACTGTATATTTTTGAAAATATATGTGCAGAAGACAGATTTTTTATAGACTTACATGGTCTCTATAGTCCATTAGTGTATTTAAACATGTTTATTTTAAAAGATAAAATCTGTTCTTAGAAACTGGAAAGGAGAATTTAGATAACGCTCTGTTGCACTACAATGATTACTTGTTCCAGTATTTTTCTTGGAACAGACTGACGATTCAAACCTCTGTGCATTCATTATCAGCTTTCTAGTACTTCAGAAATTCATTGCAAGATTTGATAGAAAGCAAGAGAGAGAAAAGAAATAGAGGCATAAAAACGAAGGGGACAGAGGAGAGGAGAGGAGAGGAGGCACAACAAACTGCCATCTAAGTATCTTCTATGATGTGTAACAGGAATTCAGTCAGGTAACATACTGCATATCACTCCCACTGTAAGTGTGGCCAAAAGCAAGCTAATAAAAAAAGTCAGATTTCTATAGAATTTAATACACAATCTGGCTGGCAGTAAAAGAAAACAGTTGAGGTTGGAGGGAAGCTATTATTCTAAGTGGGATGTAAAGAATCATCACCAAGGTTGAAATAAACTCACTTGTTTCAACTTAATGGAAGGTGATTTGTAGGTTACTTCATCATATACTGATTAGATTCTTAGGAAATTCAATGCTGAATGTCAGAACTTCATGGAGAACTAGATTTTCTTTATTCACTAGTACAGCAGTACACCACAAATTACACCAATTCCAATGTGCATTTCCTCTGAAATTTTATTTTACTATATTCCTCATAGTTGTTTGTCCTGCAAATCATTCAATACAGTGTTCTTCTCTGATTTGTCCTTTTTTGCAAGAATCAGATTCTGTCTAGGCAATATTTTGTAGGGTTCTGAGAACCTGAAGGAACCAGAACTCCTTCTAATGTGCCATAAGTGGCTTGTCTTCTCTTCTTTGCCCCCCCTCAAATATCTCTCAACTCTGAAAAGGCAAGTCTATCAGGCAGGAATCCTCAGAAATTCCTGTGTTTAGCCTCACTGAAGGCAATACTTGACAGTGATATTTCTAGCTCAGGTTGTCTGGTCTAATCTCCAAGCTCAGAGAGGAGTTATTGCCTACAGATTTTTCCTCACACTGAGTTCAATAGTTCTAGTTTAGAATATTCTGATAGTAAGGCAGGGAAAAAAGAAATTAGTTTTTTCCAGATCAAACAATGCTTAACAGTAAGGACCTTTCATAGAAGAAAAATAGTCTGGTTTATGATATTAACCTCCAAATACGTGTGAAAGCCACATATGAGCCATGAAGTGAATGATTAATCAAATGAAATTCTTTATATTTTTCTGAGCAGGAAAGGAAGAAGAAAGCCAATTTTGATTTTGTTTTCACTTTTACCTTCATCCAGCTTTAACCAGCTAAGCTACATAATAACACACATTTCAAAATTACAGTGCCAATTAGCATTACGACAAAAAATATTTCTGGTCTCTTTGACAAAGCCACTAAGTCCTTTACTATTCTAGACTCAGATTTTAACATAATTCTATGCTGTTGTGATTACATATTTACTTAGATGTGGACTACACAGAAATCACTGGATGGGAAAAGGCCAACTCAAACAATTTTCCAGCAACATTTCCAAGTTAAATCAAAGGAAGTGTTCAGGCGACAAAGAGCTCTTTACTTTAGCAACCAATGCTTAACTACCTTAGGGACTACTGACTAAGATTCCTGTTTCCTGGTAGGTTTCTTGTAGCTTTTGGATAGATGTTTCGGAAAGGTCAGGAGGATGGTCATTGATTTGCATATGACTTTTTCAGAGATGTGGGCATGAAATATCTGTGACTGCTATCCTCTTTTCACTGTAATGAAAGGAAACAATTTATTTTTTTTTCAGGAATACAACTAATTAGCAAATTAGTTATCAATTAACTTATTCTTAATGGTCTGTCAGTGGCATCTAAGAGATAGCATCTTATCTGCAACTAGAAGTCATAGAAAACAAAACACATTTCTGACACTGACATTGCAAAAGTCATAGAGATAATGTTTCCTCTATTTTAGTTTTACTAGGTGGTGAGAAACAGGAGAGGGTATCCTGTCCCTGTGGACAGAATGGCAAAACCTCAGCTGATTGCAGTGGTGCCAGAATTTTACCCAAGAAGTTCAATTGGAGTGACAAGGATTGCTGGATGTACAGACTCTTTGTAATATTTCATAAGAAAATGCTATTGGACAAAGTTTACTTTCACTTCACTTAAGGTTTGCTAATACATTGGAACCATAACCTATGTTGAATGTGAATACAAGGTATGAAAAAATGTTATTTCCATGCAGTTATTTTGTTTACCTCTTGCATTTAAAACCACTTCATGAAAAGTGGGCAAGTATAAACACAGAAAAAGGAGGTCTGGAGATCTCAGAGCGGGATGTCCTGTTGTAGCTGAGGAAAAGAAGTAGACTGACTGATTAAACCAGCGTGAGGTTTGTCACACTGTAAGTTCCCTTGTACCTCTAAAACTGCTGCAGATGAACCTTTCACTTTGTGAAAATAAAATTAAGCCCCATGATTTTTAGCCAGATGTAGCTGGAGAATCCCTATCTGATGCAACTGGAAGTCAAAACACCTCAGTGGGAGCTAGCCCACTGTTCAAGTCTGTAGTTATCTTTATATTTATATACCTATATATGTATAAAAATATATGTGTGTTTAAGTGTATATACACATACACAGGTATATATGTACATGTGTGTGTGCATGCTCCCTGAAGCCCTAAGAAATTAAATTGCTCTTTTCAATAATTTGGCTTCTTCTCTTGCATTTCTAGGACAAAGCCTTCAAGAGCATAACTTTGTTGTGCTCTTTTACAGACTTGAATTCTGAGTTTGGGTTTTCTGCTGCCCGTATAAGTAAAGGATTAAAACAACTTAGTACCCAGAAAGTGAATAAAGATCTTTGTATGCCATGGATCATCTCTCTTTATATTCACTGTCTTTCCTCAGATTTCTTTTTCCTAAAAAAAAAAAAAAAAAAAAAAAAAAAAGGCAATGTCACAGTCACAGCGAATACTTTGTGATAGTAGATTTTACTAGAAACATGGGAAGCATCCTATTTCTCACAATTAAAACAGAGTTTTTAATGAGTTTTATTAGACTAAAAATTTCACCAGATGAAGGCAGATAGCATGCCTTATGTGCTAGCAAAGACACAAGGTGAATATTCTAAGATGCAATCAGAGACAGTCATTATATTTTATATGACACATTCTGTAGAATTACCATGGGCAAATGTCATAGGAATAGACATTCATATACAGAACTATAAAGTATTTGTCATGGCTATTGGAATGCATGACACACCCACGAAAGGATGGATTCACCCATAAACAAATGTTTCCAGTTCTCATAAATTTAGCCAAGTGCCATGTGTCCAGCTCAACTCATGGTGTGTCATCGTGGTAGCTTATCCCAAGAAAAATCAGTTCATGCCTACTCTCAGAATCACACAAAAGCTATTTAGGGAGTGCAAAAAGACAGGCTCTGGCTGATAGTTGTATGTGATACACAGAAGTCAAGAACTGACAGAAAATTTTAAAGACTTTCAGTAAATGCAAAAATATGCTTAAACCCATTCTTTAGCATCCTGGGCGTAAGCATCTGTGCTGTAGCAATGAATCTACATAGATTATGGCAGGGAGTTTATGAGACGTATGTTTTAAATTGCTTTCAATACTTCTTGAAAATTACTGGAATTATTCTGTATGAATTATATCTAATGTAATGGAGATGTTGGATGTGTTAAAATTAGTGTTTTAGGGACAGCTGTTTCTGAACACATTCTGTCAATGAACCTAATTCACACTCAAGAGTTTCTACTGCTTGTCAAAAGAAATGGTATCAAATGTAACATCACTATCCAGCAACAGATAGCTTAGTATGAAGATTTATTTAAAAATTAAAATGTAACTGGGCAACATTTTCCACCTAATCAGTCTTATTTGAAAAGATATATTGTTTAGGCTTAAAAATTCTTCTTTGTCAATGGAACTGACATAAAATATTACGTCTATCAGAATTGCTTTGTTTGTTGAACTTAATCAGTTCAATATTTTCTTAGCAGCCCACTGCTCCATAAGACATGTAATTCAAGGTACCATTCTTTTTTCTGAGCCCAGATTCATTGAAGATTTCCTCTCCTGCAGTGCAGTGCATCCTTCCCTCCTACCAAGCCTTACCATGGGTCTCATCTAGGAGGTATCATCTGCCAGGTACCTCCAGAATCAAGAAACATTCCTCCACTAAAGCTCTATAAAGGAGGAAAGGCAGTTCAGGAAGCCAAACAAAAACGATTGAATATGTTACACACTTTTATTTAAATAGGAAGTCCATCAGAAAATGTATAATCCTTTAATGAACTGAAAGCTTCTGACACTTTTTCTGGGATTAGTATTCCGAAAGTTCGATTTTTCAACTTTGCTCAGAATGAGAACAAAACTATGGTACTTCAGAAGTTCCAGGTGAAACAAAAAATTCAGGTTTTGTGCCAGTTCTAGGTTTGCGCCAGTAAGAATATACATTTTACCAAGTCTTGCATATTAAGAGTATTTAGTAAAAATTATTCTTTAAGCTTAAAGAAACTTCTTCGTACTATGTATAATATTTAAAGAGTTAAAGGCAAACTTTTGTCAACTGCCTCCATTAAACTTTTAAGTCCAGAAAGGCAAATATCTCAGACCAATTATGAACTTAACTTCCACTCCCCTCAGCCCTGTCACATGAACCTGTTTTTAATCTGGAGGGGTTTTTTTCTTTCTCATAAGAGTATTCATTCACAGTTTGGTCCCCTACTGAGTGATCCCATTAAAGATAATCCCATTTATTGAATCTCCTTTCTGAACGACAATTTTATCCACTGCCCTCTCTGCAATGGTCCTGAAAGTCTTGCCCTGCCTGGCAGGGGTTGAAGCATAGGTCAGAGCTTTCCAGGTGTGCTACTGCTGGAAATCTCCCCTAAGGAAACAGTGGGTTTTGCTGTTCTTTCCTCCAGCTATCGAGGGAGCCTGTCAGTAGGCAATGACAATTTTCCTGTGCATAGAAGAAAAGAGTATTCTACTTTCATAGTCTTGGTTACTTTTGCCTTTATTTTGGCACTGTTGGGAGAAACAGTTAAAACCTGAAGCTTTTTAAATGAGCCTGATAATTGAAAAGTACAGGGATCAATACTGCACTTTCAAATTAGAGGAAAAGATCACCTGCTCTCAAGGTCATTCCCTGTTAAAGGCTCAAATCCACTTAAATCTATGGATATGTTTTCAGTAGTCTAAGGGTATATCCCAACATCAATAAAATACTGGCAAAAGAAACCATTAGCATTCCTACGAATTATTCTTTAAAATCCAACACGCTTGCACTGTAGCAAACTGAACTTCTGAAATAATTGATGTCTGCTGCCAAATGCAGCCGGATGCCTCCCCTCCATGTAACAGGAAGTTTGTGCTCCTGATGATGGGAGCCCTTAGTGGGGAATTACGGTACCCCGGTCTGCTCGCTCTCTCCTCCTCTGTGAGTTATGATCTATGAGCTGTGAAACTCATAGTTTTGTCATTCATTGTGTTTCCCCCAAAGCTGTTAAAAATTAATGAACCATTCAACAAAATCCACATGTTCACCATCTAAGACTCTGATCCTTGCAAATAAATCTATGCGGAGCTGTTTGGCTTTACGCCTGCCTGAGCCCTGATGGTATCAGTGGGATCCTGCACAGGTCCAACAGAGCAAATTCATGTACAGGACTGAGCCTCCTGCAGCCTCTCTCTAACATAAGTCTTTATGTGATACCATGAGTGGTTCACATGCTTAGAAAGCTGTCTGGCAGGTGTAACTCTTGGGCCAAATCCTTTTTTTTTTTTTTTTTTGCCTTATATTTACCTTCCTTAGGCTGAGAAAAATATTTGGAAAAGACTTTGATTATTTTCCAAAATAGAGGCTTTTATGCAGTATTGTAGTTTGTTTTGATGTGTTTAGGGCACAAAGCAATCAATGAAGATAGTTCTTACATATTTTTATAGTCAAGAAACCTTCACTCTAGAAGCCTAGAAAACTATCTTGTGTCTTAATTCTTTTATCATACCTACATAAAAAGAATAAAAAATCAAATGCACAAAATAAAATGGAAGTACTACACAGTCAGAGACACTATGGTTTCAGAGGTATCACTATCCATTTATCTAAATTCTCCTGTATTTAATATGCAGTTATCTGGCTATCTATTGTCAAGACATTGCAAGGCTCAGTTTCAGTGTACAACATTCAGATATTCTGATAGGAGGTGGGGACATCACAGAGACTAGATACCAATGAAGAATACAGGGCAATAGTATTTCTTATATGTATCCAACAGATTGGTGAAGTGAGCTTTCACATCTGTCAAACCAATTCAATAAAGCATTTAAAATACCAAATTCCTTTAGTCTCATAATTCAATGTACCAGGCCAAAGTGCTTTCAGCAAAAGCAAGGAAGGAAGAAAGAGGGATTTAACAGGTATTGCATAATGAGTAAAGGGTAAAGTTGACCCAAGATATGCAGGAATAATTCCCTTGAAATCACTGAAGTTTGTCCGTTTTGCACTGAGATTTAATTTAATCCCAGGTGCGTAACTACTTTGACACTATAACAAGCAAGCATTATTGTGGTCAGCCTGAAATGACACTACAGCTAGAATGATTTTTGCTTTGGTATAGGATGTCATTATTAGAACAGAATAGCTCTTACATATCCATATTTGATTATAGCAAAACAAATTAAAGAATTCATTTATAATTAAATAAGTTAAATATTGTGTTGTTATATTTATCATTAAAATATATTTAGCTGTCACATAGAAGTAATCAGTTAGTGCAGAAGAAATCAAACATTTTTGACCTTTTATTTAACAAAATAAATAATTTGTTAATACAAAAAAATACATTACAATGTTTTCACCTCTCAAATACCAGTAATTAATTACTGTAAAGAAAATTAATTTGTCCTGCATTTCAGTTAATGTTCTGAGCTAATTACATGGTAATTATTCTGCTACTAACAGCTCCACCTTTTAAGTCTCTGCTGAAATTTGCAGGTAAGGAAGAAAAAGAATCCTGCTGCTCAGTTTGGAGGCTAAATCTTTGCTAAACACACAGTGTCATTTCATAGAACACAGAACTCCTTATGTCAGCTTTAGTGTTATGCTTACTATCTCTTATAAAGAAAATATTAAAAATTGTTTCTTTGGATCATTTCTTCCCATTTTCCTAAAATCTATTTAGCTTTCCCTACATAAACAACTTCAACTCCTACCAGCTCCAAAAACTGTGATAGCATCCCCTGTGTAGGCCAAATTTGAAGTCTTAAAATTAATCACGTAAGAAGTTGATCATTCCTTGTAAACTAATTGCATTTTGCCAAGATTTCCTGGTGGGACCTCTCAGATTAATCATCTACTTCTGTTTTCCAGTTCTGCCAGCCCTTCTTCCTGGCTGCAAGTGAAATTCACGATGAAAAACAAAAATGAAAATAATTCAGAATGTTAGTTTCTGGTTTTCATCAACATGTCAAATTTGACCAGCTGTGCTTTCCACATGCCTCTGAGGAGAAGACACAGAGCCACAGGAACATCTGAGGTGTCGATCTCATCTGATAAGAAGGCAGCCGAAGGATGCTGGGACTGTACAGAGAGATTGAGATTAGAAGTTCATCACCTCTGTGGTAAGATACAGACCTCATTTCTACTCTGGGTCAGGTAAAATAAACCAAATTACTGCTTGTACAAATTGTGTTACCTTTTACTAGAATGCTGGCCCAGCCTCATAGCTCAAAAGACCATATATTTAAGCCTTGCAGCTTTGCAACACTTGTAATCAAATGGGCCTGTTACTTCAATGCAGTGATCACTCTGATGAGTCTTAAAAATCATGTTGCAAATTTCTTTCCCTCACTTAAACTGCTATATTTCAGGAAAATGATCTCTTCAGGCAGTGCAGAGCTGTGTGGCCTCCAGGGCTGCATTGGAGACTAAATGTTCTTGTCTCAGCACTTTAAAGACTGATAGCGCTAATTGCCCTTCAAAGTAATTCAAAGACAAGGGCTGTTAACCTTATCACCTTTGAAAAAACTTATTTCTGCAAGGACATAAAGGAACTTTATTCGGGCAATTATTCTCAGAGTTCAAGCAAATTGGACTATATTTATCTATAAATAGATATTAAAAATTGGACATTGACCTTATGTCTATCTTATCCACTATGAACTTACTTATTGATACTATTTCCATTTTATTTAATATGGTTTTTTCTTAATATTTACACCCTCATGTCCTTAATACAAGCTGACTAGAATGTGTTCTTCTGTAACACTGTATGTGAGACTTAATATCATAGAAACAGCAAGATATTGTGCTATGTTCCTATATTGCAAAGCATATAAGCAAAGGAGCAGCACTCACCTGACACTTCCTGGCAGAACTGATACTTAAACAATGCTAAGTGTTTCTTAATTTTTACGACTGACATGATTTTGAACTCCCATAAATGGAAGGCAAATATCAGCAAGTCCAGAACTAGTGAAAGGAGCACAGAGGGGTACACAACACTCTAAATAATATGCACCTTTGCCAGGTAATGTACTTTGAAAGGCAAATTTACTCCTTAATCTTGGATCTACATATGGAATTCCCACTGACACCAATAAAATTTGCAAGCTGAAGACAAATGGAAGAAGCCATCAAGACTGTCTACTCAAACTAAAGTAATAAATGATTTTTTTTATTATTGTGCCAGATCTAAGAAAATAGAAGAATACAATATTATTAATACAGGACAGGTTGATCCAATACAGTTATATTCAAATTGGCATCTGAACTTTCTCATATCTAGAAAGAGCTTATGTTACTTACAATACCGCTTATTCAAAGGTATTAAGTGGTTTTACAAATACGAGTATTATAACCTGAAAAGTAGTTAAAGATGTGGAATGCATTTGGAAAAATGAGAAAATTATTTACAAGGAATACTACAACAAATCATTGAAAGAACCAGGGATAGAAATTAACAATCCTGATTGTTAATTCTGTACTCTACCAAGGTAATGCAGCTTTCCAATGGAAAAAAGTCAATTACTATTAATAACAAGTCCACTAGTTATGCTTATATACTGAAATAAATCAATTTACAGAAGTAACTAAACGTCTTCAAGTTAATAACTGTAATAGTCTACTTTGTAGTTTATATACAGGAGGTGAAGAGCTAATGGGTCATTTTCCAGACTAGAAAAGCAAATGGCATTAGTATTTTTGAAATCTATCCAAGCTCCAAGTGTTTATATAGTAGTTGGTAAACTGTAACAGCTGGCCTACTGCTGAACGGAACAGGATACCTGGTCTAGACATTTAGACATAGATGACAGAATCCTAAATTATGCACTGCTAATATGTATGTTGCATATTTCATACACTTAAACTGCCTAAGTGGAATTCAGTGAGCAAAAATGCTAGGACAATTCATATCTTTTTTTCAAAGAAATCTGTTTTCATAGCAGTCTTGGTTCTAAAAATTACTTTTTATAATGTTAAGCTTAAAGGAGTAAGCCTTAAATGCCACACCACAAAACTTCAGAGGGCAAGTTATTTTTATTTTACACTAGTATCTTGTGACCTCTACTAAGTCGAGTCCTTCCCCCTCACAGCACAAAACACCTGATATTCAGGTGAGGATCTTCATCGGGGTCAGGGACCCCTGAGCACAAATCTGTGCTCTCCAGCAGAGACAGAGAGGGGAAAGAGCAGCTCGGGATGCCTTGCCTCCCAGGGAACTTCACTTATGGGCTATAGGGTATTATGACACACTTTCAGTTAGTTTGATGACACTGAATATTTTGTCAGAAGTTTAATATAAATAATAGCTGAGTAAAGAGTTCAGAATGCAGGTTGTTTAGGGAATTCATTCATGATGGGATATCTAAAATGGATCTAATGAATATTGAATTGGACAGAAAGAAAACAGCTTATTTCAAAACATCCTATAGCCTGATGATCAGAACACTTTTCCTGAGGATATATGATAAGGCCTATTTTCTACATAAAAAAGAAGCAAAGATATGAATGTTTCCCTCTGTGCACTCAGTCAACCATTAGATAAAACAGTAGAGATGTTGGCAGCAGCAGTGGCACCAATTTGGGGATTCTAGATCTGGTCCCAACATGTTTTCTTCCAGCTAGAATTACATACTGAATTTAACTCAGCTTTTCACATCTATCAAATTCCAGCTGCAAACTAAACCAGAAAAAAAAAAAGACTGAGAAGGAGAACAGGTAGAGGTGATATGTCGTACAGTCGTGCTTTGCCAGGTGAAGAGTAGATCATTCTCATTCAATTTATTATTACCAAGTAAATATTTCCTACAACAGGCTCAATAATTGCAAAGGCAAAGGTAAATGTCAAGGATCTGAAGTAGGTCAATATAAGGTTTGCAGCTGAGCATAACTACATGATCTTTCCAGGGTAAGAAGCAATCAATGCATTGCCTTCCCAATAGTTATTTTTTACTACTTTATGCTACAGTAACAGCCACTATAGAGCACTGTTAGTCCATTTCTGTGCAACCAGGTTAGTCTACATCACCTTCAAGGTAATTCAACTTTAGTCCCTCTGATTTCAAGTTGAAAAGATCAGGAACATTCTTCTGCTTAGTGGCAATGACAGATAAGAACTGGAAGAAAGCAAGAGTGATGGTCATCTGTAAAAGAACAGGAATAGGGGAAGGACCACTGGAATAGGTTGCCCAGGGAGGTTGTGGAGTTTCCCTCCTTAGAGATATTAAAAAACTCTCTGGGCGTGGTCCTCAGCAACTGGCTGTAGGTGGCCAGGCTGGAGCAGGGGGGTTGGACCAGATGACCACCAGCTGTGCCTTCCAACATCAACTGTTCTGTTGTTCTGTGAGGTATGTACACATCCCTGAGTTTAACACCCATGGGGCCAAGGGGAAAGGGTAAGTAAACAAATGAATGTCAGTTCTTTGAATAAAACAAGATGAGAACAAGCCGAACTGCAAACACCATCAAAAATCAAATCATGTCAAAACAATCTCTTTTCTTCATCTAACAGGTTAGTAGCCTCCTGAGCTAAGGAAAGCACTAATCAGCTGTATTGAGTTTGTCTAGAAAAGCTTTAGACAATGTTGCACATGACATTATATGCAATACAGAAGCATGAGCCAGAGGAAAACAGTACAGGGTAATGCCAAAGTGCCAGTAGTCACTGCTAGTATCCTACCAACATAGCTGTCTTGAGCACAGTTTCACATGTGGTTTTCCTCCCCCCCCCCCCCCCCATCCCCCGCCCCAGTTTTTTCCCTCCTAATCTGAATAATGGCTGAATAATGTTTATTGGATTTACACCAAAATGGAAGAAACAGTAAGCACACTAGAGGACAACATCTGAAAACAAACTTACAAATTTGGATTCACGGTCTGAAAGGTCCTACCTGGTTATATGAGTCTATCACCCTTAGAACTCATAACTTCTTATAGCTAGAGCAGTTTCATATATGTTCAGATACAGATATATTTATATTAATTTGTATGTATTTGTATATATACCTATATACAGATACCCATATGTATATATATGCATATATGGATGTACGTGTAAATAAATATTTATATGTATATGTGTGTGTGTATCTATGTACATATACTTATATATCAGCTGAGACAGGTGATGGATTTGAAAACAGAGATGTCATAGACAATGTTCCCCAGAGAGGAAAAGGAATTATTCAATGCCATGTGATCTTCTAAACAGGAGTTGAATCAACACTTTAGGACGTTTTGGTCAACTCTGCAAGGTTCCTTAATTGAGTTACTAGCAATGACTCATTGAAAGGGGAAAGGTTATGATAGATCTAGTAGGCATTTGACCCTTCTGCTGAACAGATCATTACTATCAAGTAAGATTAAGAGTGGTTTCCTGTTCTAGTCCGACTTGAAGCTTAAGCACACTGGGGAAAATATCCAAGATCATATGCTGCAGGAATTGATTTACTGTTGGAAACAAAAATACACTGGAAACAGTAATGTAGAACAAACCTGATTCCCCCCCTGCCAAAAGAAAAGAATAGAAGGAAGTGCTTGTGAACATGTGTGCATCATTTTCCTAGCTATAAGCTAGCTAAATAGAAAACATTTATAAAATAATATATTTAATATTTTACCAGCTACATGTCTTGATATTGATATTTCCAAATACTTTTTCTTAATTTTCATTCAAAACACAAATCCCAGCCCAGTTATCCTCCCAGGCCATCCTCTTGCAACGAGGTGTGCAGACATTCCCTAGAATTAATCTCTGTCAGAAAAAAAACAGTACCAAACCCAAAACAAAAACCTGGCATTAAACCAAAATATTACTAAACCAAAATATAGTCTGTGTTCCTCAGTTCTTGTTTCTAGTTTGAAGAACTTGGTTTATCATTGTTATCCATTGCTTTGCAATCATCACTTTAATTCTTCTTTAGAGACAAGGATATGTCCATTTTCAAAGGGCAACAACAAGCCGCAGCAGCCATGTGCAACCACAGGGCAAGCTTGCTAGCTGATTACAGCTGATTAGCTCTTCATGTTACAGTCACTATAAGTAATCTAACCAGGAAACTGGAGAGGTTATCCAGAATGGCACAGTTAAGTTATTGAATAGTTTTGCCAATTTACACATTTAAATGATATTTAGATGGTGACACTAACAAAGGGAAGTGAAGTAACTGGTCATGATAGCACAGAGCTTGAGGGACAGTGTGGGTGGTTACTGGAGAGGAGATTGATCCTTTTCCAGACTTCTCAGTTTATACTCTGAAAAGTAAATAAACAACTTGTGAGATTAATTTTAAATGTGTTTCGACTGCTTCAGTTTACCTCAGTAGTTTCTAGTGCCCTAAATTATGAAATATATGAAATAATTTTTCATGGTGGATTCATCCACGAGTCAATCTTATAAAAGCACAGACCGCCTGCACCACCTTCAGCATCTGATAAGCTTCCTTAGGCTGGTTGTGAACATGACATCCCCTCCTTAAACAAGTACAGGTGCTACATCACAGAAACAAGGCACTTGATTATTTGCAGCCTGTTTTTTAGGACTATGCTAATAATCAGTGCCTAGTGAGAAAGCAGGTCAGTTGGACAAATGCTGCAATTTCTTCATGTTACTGCATGTCCTTGGATTCCTTTCCCATGAATCAGTACAATAAGCAGGTCACGTTACCTTCCTTGCTTCTTAGCATCTCAATATCCCTTTCACCCAGGAGGGTAATCATCTCTTCTGTAGATGAAAATTATTTTTTAAAAAATATGGAAGACTGTTTTCCAACTTTCAAAACCATGAGTCCTAACTTTTACCTTAGTAAGACAGCTATCATATGGACTAAATGGTTTAGCAATACCTGGCATGCCTACTGCATAAAAGTTCACTCAGCCTTTCAAGAGGAAGAAGCTATGGCAGGAAATTAAAAGAAAACCTCAAACAAGATGGCCTTATTATGCTGGATAGGGAATGTCAGTATGGCATTACTAATTTTTATTTAGTCACAATAGAGCAAGCTGCTGAGAGGAATGCTCACAGTCGGGGCTACTGATAGGTAAAAAATGTAGTGAGGGATTAAGTATTTTCACATAAGTATAGAAATATTGCGAATTAACCAAACACTTAAGACCTCAGCTGTTGCAGATGTCAGTCCTTCTGGAAGATGTCTTGTCAACACTACCTTAAGTGCAAGAGTGTTCTGCTTGACTGAAAAAAGAGCACTTGGACTTGCGTACTGGCTGGTGGCATAACATATTTATGAGTACGTATGAGGCACAACCAAAACAGATAATAAACCATCATATTCAAGTACTGCAGACTTCTAATCATTACTATGATTCTTTTTGCAAAGTGAATATGAAAATGACTTATTAAATGTGTAATACATTACTTGTAAAATGTATAATACAGGCAAGGTAAAGAGTTTCATAAAGCAAGTATTGATGTGAAAGGCAACTATAAATTATGAAAGAAGCATAGCTGAAATAAAAGCAAATGAAAGACCACACGTCAAAGCCTACTTGTCATTCCAGAAATTTACAAACTGAAAACGAAAAGCACCAAATGACCAAATCTTTCAAGTAATAATCAAGAAAAAGCCGACCCAAGGTCTGGATTAAGACCTTATTAAGAATACAGTCCATAAACAAATTTAAGCTATGTTTCTTTGTGCACTGGTATGGAAAAGCTGATGAAATACATTCTGAAATTAACAGGGAACAAGTGTGATTCATCATACAGTGGGATAAAATTACTGTTACTTTTTTCATCAGCAGTTCAGAGAATGAGGTTATACCCTCCTTATGAAGAAATGAAGTTGATTTCCACAGAAAAGAGCAAAGTTTTGGTATTCATGAAGCCGGTGTACAGAAGCAATAATTCAGGTCCCCATTCAATTCTATTTAAAGACAAAAGGAGTCTTTCCACCTATTGAGTGGGATTCAGATTAGCCCTTCAGTGAACAAACAAATACAAAAGTTGAGAAATGGAAAAACCATAAATGGTGATTAATTTTACAATAATTAACATTGATCATTTGATCAACCTATGCTTTAAAAATTGCTTTTATGTCTTATCTATGCAGTATAGGCATGTCCAACCTTTTGCATGCTGCAAGCCATAGATTTGGTCACGTGGCTGAGCGCTATATAATAGATACATAAAATACAGCACATGACTCAGATACTTTTCATGATGAGTAGGACAAGGCCAGTTTAAGCACACCCTGGCTAACCTTAACACACCCCATGGCCCAGGGGAAAACGGTCTTAGGGGAGAAACCTTTTTGTAGCCTACCCCTTCCTTTGGCAGCTTTTTTGCAGCTCCACATCAATGGGATCACTATGCTTTGTTGCTCTCCCAGGCCTAACCCTATCCCTAATCCAGGACCATGGATGGAGTTTATACGCGATACCATAAATACTATTTATTTTCTGAAACTAACTTGTAATAGGAGGTCAGGAATTCTGAATAAGCACCAGAATGTCTGAAACAATGGGGCCACAACCTGAGGTATCCCACTTGTGCTAACTTAGCAACCTTTGCTATAGACAATATCAGTGTGAAAAATTTGTAGCAAACACAAGGAAAAGAAACAAACTGAACACCAAACTGTAACTAGGTACCCCAGTTCTCATTAAGGCAAATCTATATAGGCAGCTGCAGGGAGATGTGAGTTCAGTTCCTCTAGCCCAAGCTGGCCCAAAGAAAACAGGTTGGGTCTGGAAGCTGTACAACTGTGGTGTTCAACCATTTTAACTTCAGACATAGTGTGCTGACACATCTCTATAACTTCCAGGCAACTGCTCAATTGCACCTGGTTACTAAGGAAAATCAGCAAAGCTTTTCTAGTCTACTTGCCATTGAATTCTTTAGAAGTTAGCAAGAGTAACACATGGTAATTCATGGATGACTTAGTTCAGTAACTGCCTACATTTACAATTTTAAGGACACCCTGTGAAGTTGTATGTGCAGCCAAATATTTAACTAAATTCTACACTAATTAATAGATGATCTTTTCTTCTTTTTCAAACTACAGTTATCTATTCCTCATACTGGTAACAGATGCAAGACAGTAAATGATGTTTTACTAGCACTACTCAAAAACAAATTCACAGAAGAAAAAGAAAATGTTATTGACAACATCTAGGGAGTTCCTCGAATCAAAGATCAATTGATTACAAACATTCGTCAAAGAGAAATATATAAGAAAACAACTTGAAGAAATAAAATAATTTCCATAAATTACTAGCAGTAAATGGAAGAGAGGAAGTTGGGTTCCCAAAAATGTGGTTGACCCTGCCAAGAGGAACTGCTCTTGGCAGCTGTATCAGGTTTATACATTGCAACTACCTCTGAAGTACCAAGAAGGACACAAGATCTCTGTTTCTTAAAAGATGTAGCATGTTAAGGCACTGGGAGAAGCTATACATCCCTGGATGGGAATTGCAATATGCTGCTCCACCAGCATAGATTTTTGATAGCTACAATGTTAAATGTACATTATATGTGAATTCTGTTCTGGAATACTTAAAGCACCACCCTAAAATCATATGATGAATCCATTTTAATGCCAGAATAACTGCAGATAGTTTATAATAAGGATTCTGGATGCAATGTCTGTGCAGGGCAGCTGTATCAATTTAGCTGAAGCAGAGTCTATTTGTATAAATAAGTGAATACATCTTGTCGTACAGATAGAGCTTATTAACTGACAAATGAAGTCACTAGGAACATCACAGCAGAAAAAATTACCTCAGCCAAATGAATTGTTTCAAGACCCTTTTATTTGTCTGCTGATCCTTTGCATTTGTTTATTGTGGCTGTATTTAGATGGTACTATGTTATGTCTAAATCATACTCTAACTTGTGACTCAGATCTACTGTTTTCTTCTTGCATCTCACTGCTTACCTCACTTCCCCCCCCCCAAAATTAGAGAGGGTACAGACTACAAAAATGAGTTACCGGAACTATTTTGCAGTATACTGTAAGTTGTTTTCTATTTCTGTCATAATTATATCTGAACAGTCATGCTTTTCCTCCCGATTTTGTGAGATTTGGGGTTGCCTAATATGGAGAAGAGCAATGAATATGCCTTAAATGCAAAAGACAAGCCCAGATATGACCACAAAGTTGAATGTTGTGCAATACCCAGTATATTTTGGTGCCAGAGTCTTCTTGTTAATATTTAAATGAATGTGGGCAGTTGTTGAAAGGATCTTAAATGTAACTTGAATGCATTAATCATAACCTCTTAAAACTGAGGTCTAGGGAGATATACTTCTTTTCCTCTACTCATCAGCTGGGAAACTCCATGGCTATATGGATCAGTAATTTCAATGTAATTCTGCTCTTCTTAGTGATTGTCTAGTATGGATCAAAATTTCTCATTCAAACAGAGTCCTCTGTTCAAGTATAGCTACCTTGCTACAATGTTGATATCACAGTTACACCTTTTCATTAACAGGCATTTGCCTCAGACTTTTCTCAGAAATGAACTAGCCATTAACACAGACTGCATCTATCGTGCCCCTGAACTATCTTATTAACACAGAAGTTCTGTTAGAATCAAATTTTGTTTGTACTATAACATTCAGAGCTCTCATATTGTTTGGAATTATTTATCTTAGGTAACAAAAGTAATTACGAAGAGTTGATAGCATGGAGTGCATTTTTTTCCATTCACTTTAATGGCTACAGTAAAGGAAGCCAAATAGAACAAAAGGATAGAGCTGACGTACTAGAATTGAAGTGGACATGAAAAAAACCCAACCCTCTGATGCAAACTCTTTCAAACCATTTCTATGTTTTGCAGATGCAGAGGAAACAGTGGTGAAATGAGGTCTACAGTGAAGATGAACCATTAGGCTAATAATTCACCTCCTGCCAAAAAAATCCCAAAAAACAAGACAAACAAACAAAAAAAAACCCCTATTAGTCTTGTCTTACCATTACCCTGAACAGGAAATAATCTTTGAAATGCCTTAAAGGTGCCAAGTAAATGTCTATCCATCATCAATAAGGATGGAAGAACCTGGCCATGAAGGTAAACTTACAGAGGCATTGACTGTGTGGTCTGTACTCTGAAATTTTTCTCTGTGTATGCATTAGTAACTTGCATGATTTACCTACCATTCTAGAAATCTTAAACACTGCTACCATCTGCTGGTCAATTTACACTTGAATCTACTAGCTCATCAGCAAAGTAAGAAAGGGGAAAAGGAGGAAAAAAGCATACTTTAAAATGCTTTTCAGAAATAGTTTAGCCTTGTTATTCCCTCAATATATTCTAATTCAGTTCTTTCTATTGTCATACATGAACAATCTTCATGTCATAAGATGAAGAATCCTTTTATTCCTGAATTATTCTCAGGAGGAACCACTGATAGTAAGAAAGAGTGGCCTGTAATATTACTTTCCTCCGTTTTCATTTTTATTTCCTATAGTACCTTTTGTAACTAGGTCATCGTTGTCTGCTGTGTAGAATCTTCCATGTTGAAAGAGGGAAATATGCCAGTGCTCCATATACTGTTTTAGCAGCCGAGTTGGTGTTGAATTCACTTTTATGGTGTCTGTGGTTCAGAAAAGAAAAAAAAGGTCTCTCGGAAAGTGGTATTAAGGAGCAGCAATAATTTCTCTGCATTAAAAAGAATTACACATACAGTAGTTGTCATGAAAACTGAAGCTTGCAGGGTTATGACAGGAAAAGTTCTTACCCTTTAAAGTTAATTAAAACTAGTGCTAATCATTTAATTCCGTTTTTAAAAACCGATTGCATCTACCCTAGCAATTAACATTTCATACATAAAAGAAAACACTACCATCACTGAAAAATATACTGTTTAACTAGAAAACTGAAGAAAACAAGAGAATACTATTCCTAAAGAGATTTCTGACAAAGTTGTGGTATTGAGCAGTTCCATTAAATAACCACACAAAAGCAACAGAAGTCCCTGTTAAACTATCTGCTTGGAAAAAAATCAGCCAGTAGTGTCTGGCAGTGAAATCCACAGGCAAAAGAACAATGATGAGTCTGAGCCAAGCTGTTTGGCTGATCTATACTCCTTCACATTTCCTCCATTTTCAAATCTAGGATTATGATCCAACCCAGATTTCAGGTTCAGATCGAGATGTCTCTAAAGTTCAGGTGCTCTTTGCTGATTCTAACCATCTCTGAATGGGGTAGTTGGTCAAAAGGAAAATAACGACCGAGGATGGTGATGGATGTTTGTCTTGTTCATTGCTGAAGAACTGGATCTCTGCATATAGTAATTAATTGGTAACATTAATTTTATTATGTAGAATAGAATTCTGTAAAAACTTCTTGATTTTGGCATTTTCATCAGGTAGAAATGAGAAGCTTACAGAGATGTTAGGCTAGTTCTAAAGTAGAGTTACCAGGAAAGAACAGGGTTTGAGTTCTTATTCTCTATGTATTGTAATGTTAGTGTTTGGGACAAAAACAAACAAACAAACAAACAAACAAAACAACCAAAAAAAACCCCAAAAAACCTGTGTGCTAAATCCTAATTTGTTTATTGCTTACATGAGATACTATGAAAATTCACTGGTTAGTACTAGCCCAGTCTTGCTGTGGTGTAACCAAGAACAGAATTTTAACCTTCAATTTTTACATCAGATTTAAAGGGGGAAATCATGCCTTTACATTCTTTCTAAATTTATGATCCCATTAAAAAAGCCCAGACCTGAGCTTACACACAAAGGTGCATTTAAACTTTACATGTTCTAACCATTTAAGTACATGTTTTATTTTACCTCTTTACCTTATAGTTTTGGTGAGAAGAGAAACTATCAGACAAGAAAAGAAAAAAGAAAAAAAAAGAGAAAAAAAAAAAAGTTTGTTGCTGTGGTTTTTCCAGTTGAGCTAAAACCAAGATACACTCACAACCTCATAGGAGTGCCTCACTGCATTTGCAAGATTTCTAGACCATCTTGTAGACTAGAGAGCTCTGACCAATCATCCATTTTTTTTATACTTATCTTAACAGAACTCCCAGATTTTTGTTGCATCAGTCAGTATGTTGCCATGACACCTGGATAGCTTCTGAAATTGCATACATTTGTCCTACATTCCCTAAAAGCAGCAAGTGACTTTAGCCATTGAATACGCCTTGCTAACCAAGTTGAAGAGTAAATGAATTAAAACAGAGCATTAATTAGATGAGAGAAAAGAGGGATAATGTGGGGTCACATGAGGTATAAGTTTTACTATAGAACATATTAAGGATAGCATTGTCAGCATTGAATTATTTCCGCTCCTGTTGATGTCAGAGGGGGCAAAGAAAGGCCAACACTAAGCACTTTCAAAAATCCTACCCTAAGGGTTCAAATACACTTTTAACATAGTAACCCGGCCTTTTGTTTTCTCTTTCATCAATGCTAGTTCCAAAACAATGGAATCAAGAAACAAGTCGGGGTATGCAGTTGCCATGTTAAAAATATTTTTGTTATGATTTTATGCTCTGTGGCTTTTTTTCATCTGGCAGTGGCTGAATCTAAAACTGGAAGTTTCCTGTCTTACATCCACACATCTGTACTACTGAGGGATCCAGCAACATGTGGGCTACGTGGGAACACGAATCACTCTGTTGCTTTGTATGCCGAACAGAACAAGCTCCAAGAAGGGAACCCTTAAAACTTCGGAAGAGCTTCTTCCACTGAATTTCTTGTTCCACATTTGGCTCTTCTAAACTTAATTGCTGGGGTTGCTACTATGCATACTAACTAACCAACCATTTCTCAGCTGAGCCTGGTCAGTGTGGCTTTCTTATTTTATAACTGGAAAAAAAACCAACAAACAACAACCCAACACTTTAACAAGAGTTGGATTGTTTAGATTTGTGTATCAAAAGACACTTTAGAAATCAGCTCAGCATATAAATGGTGCTATTTTATTTATAACAACATCTCAACACCTGATTAATTTCTTTAAATAAATCTCTCTTTGGCACAGTTTACACATATCTGAAAACCACCACGTAATTTGGCACAATGCAGTACAGTTGGCTGCCTCTGCTCAAAAGAGCTCCAGGACTGGAACCAAGAGGGATACCACAAGCCAGCACTGAGGTGCATTAAAAGAGTTACATGGGGAGGATTTCACAGTGATTGCCTGCACTGTGTCTGATCCAAGCCATTGCTATTAGCTTCTCACTTTTGGAGCATTGAAGTCATGCAGAAAAAATACTTAGTGTGTATCTAAGCCTTTCTCACTCTACTCAAAGGTCTTTTGCCCCTACCTCCCTCCAGCTCACTTAAGAATTAGAATTTTCTTTTCCCAGAAGACATTTTCAGAAATGTGACCTCCAGAATATAGAACTGTACAAGTATTTTTGTTTCCAAGTAGTCAATACTAGCATTTAGCAGATTCAGGCATTTGACATTTTGCTTGGGCATTCATCACAGCCTATCTGAATAAAGTCCTATCTCATAGTTATTGCGGAGGTTATGTCCAGCAAAAGTTTGTGGGGTGTAAAACAAATGCCATTTCTATTGAGGAAAAGAAAAAAATCTCTTGTGTGTTATTAACTTGGTATGCAGAGCAGAGGGGGGGAAAAAAAAGGAAAAAAAAAACCCCCTAAACCCATTTAAATTCTATAAATGATTAAAAGTTCTGCTGAATAACTTCATTTTCCAATTTGAGGAAAGGGTATTGCTGGGATCCAGTCGGTTGGCCCTGACATGCTTATTCCCGAGGAAAGCACAAAAAAGAAAGTGGGTAGAAGTGAAACAACCCCAACATCAGTGTTGCAGCACCACCTCTTGTCAATGCACAGCTGGACAGACACGATCGTCGGGCTTTGGCACATACAAAAAGTAGCACTGTGATTGTAATAAGAGTATTTTTATTCTCTAAATTGGACCCCCAAATGGCACACCGAGTTTGCTGTAGCTTGGTTCTCCAGAAAATGTTGCTCAACTGTTTTACAATAATCAGAGGGAAAAAAAGATAGATAATATTCCAGGTGTTATTTAATAAAAATTCATTTTATATTAGTTCATTGATACTTATTAAAATATTCTGTAATATGCAAAATAGCGGGAAATAAACTCCTTATAGGTGTATTGTAATTTGCTGATTGTTACCTTTTAACGTGACTCCTGAATCTTCACTTTGATACTGTGGCCGACGGCACCGTTACGGAGCGTTTGGAGACCTTTTAACAGAGAGAGGATTTTGAAAAGGGTAGGGGAAGGACAAGGAAATAAAACCCTTCTCTCAGCTCGGCTTTTCGGGCGGAGGCTGCTGAGGAGGTGGGATGAGGGAGGGGAGGCAGCCCCCAGGCGCTGCCCGCAGCGGCAGCAGGGCCTCCCCGCCCCAACAGTGGTGGTGGCGGGAGCCCTCCCAAAATGCTGTCAGCCCTCTCGCATCCCAGGGCATGCCCGTGTGAATCCTGTCCCAGGACATCTATAGTGCTGATCCTAAGACTTGAACATCCCCCTCAAGGGCTACGGTAGGTGATTTGATTTTGATCTTGTGACATTTGCATTTCCAGTTGTGTTTTGGGGTGGGATACTATGTATCCTTGAAAGATGAGAATTCCTCTGAAGGCCAGTTGGGTGAGCCTGAAAGCATAGTGTTCACCTGGAAAAGTTGAATGACGTTGTTTGTATTTTGTTTGGTTAAATTTGTACTTAGAAGAGAGAAAGCAAAATTGCTTCGGATTACATGAAAATGAATGTGTTCTCTACATTATACGCTCTCTGCTAGCGTTGTCTACTAGTACTTCAGTGGAGAGGCTACTATTAGCCCACCCTCAGTCATGTAGAATTAGGGATCAGTATTTCTCTCGAACCTTTGGAAATACAGATTCAAGTCCCAACAGAGAAATGCAGGAAAGCGAACTGTGCCAGACAGTGGGACTCAATGTGAAAGGTCCTGCCACCTCCTCCACTTCGTGGAACTAATAAAAAAAAATTGCCAAAAATTTGAGATGAGGTGGGGAGCTTTTCTAGTTGACTGAAATTCTATTCCTCTTGGAAAATATTATGCACAGAAGCACACATCTGTCAAAATATTTCTGTTTTTCCTCCAGAAAATAAATCTTGCCAATTATAGGCCTCTGAGGAGAGAGTGACACACAGTGAGGAAGAAGAAAAGGCAACACCAGTGCCCATTCCTGCTCCTTCAGCTTATTCTTGAGAAGGTGCTTGATATTCCATGGGCTCTCTGACAAGGTGGGATTTCTATTCCATTGGCTGCACAGTTTTTATGGGAAATAATTTCTTGCCTTTCTCAAGAAATCAGTATAAAATTAAAAGATGAGCTGCTTAAATGCATCTGGGCAAGCTGGTTGCCTGTGATAATTAAGAAGTGGTTCCTTGTCAGTGCACGGAATGGGAAAGCCGCTTACATTAATCCAACTCAATAATTGCACATCTTTGGGGGAACACAATTTTTTTTTTTTTTTAAGATATGGCAGTCTGTAAAGAAAAAAAAAACTACAAAAACATGCAGTTCTTAAGAATACATGCTACCCTTACAAAGCAGTTTTGAAAGACTCCTCATGTTCACCTGGCCAAAACAGGACTGTTTTGATGAAGTATGATAATTGGTTCATCGCTTCTCATCTTTACTAGCAAAAGATATTCCATCTTGTTCTTCCTAATGCTAATCTTACCAGCCAGCTTTAAAATAATTTTTCTCCCATACTGTTTAATTTCTGAATCTTTATATCAGCATCTACAAGCTTTCTGCCCCAACTTCTGGACTTCTCTCCAAAAATCTAGGTTTAAATGTGTGTTCATCCTACTCCTATGATTACTCCATCAATAGCTTCCATGCTGTGGTTTTGTTTGTTTAATTCTTTAATCCTGGGCATATCCTTAGTCTGCTGGAGTATCATAGGGATGTCTTCAATCAAACACTCACCGCAGAGCCTGTCACTGAAGGAAGACGTCTTGTATAAGTTGTTGCATAAGGCACTTTATTTCAAAACGCCATCTTCCAGATAATATTTGATTCTTGGAAATTGTCGTGTTTGGGGGTTTGGGGTTTTTTTTTAAACACATTTGAAATATAAATTCATAGCTCAGGAACCATGTCTTTCTCTAAGTTTTAAAATTTGTTCAGCCCTGTGTTTTCAGTAGTACGAAGAGCAAATCAATAAGGGTGGACATCAAAATGTGTCTCTTTACACGTTCTTTTTATAGTAAAAGACAGTTGCTTTAAGGGAAAAAGGGGCCTTAAATAATGTTACAGTAAAGTCATGAGAAAAAGCAAGTAACCTGTGCTGTGTAAGTACAATGACCTGAAAAAACTGTATAAGGCAATAACTTGCTGAACAAACTTAATAAATCTGTAAGGACAAAGGCCAACTGAAGGATGGCAGAAACACCTTACTAGATCCACTGAGTGGGCAATGAAACACAGGGTGAATGAAAGCTGGTGTCAGTAAACACAAGATATTGTGTACTGGCAAAACCAATCACGACTCCACTTATAAAAAGGGAGGCTCAGAAGTGACCATTACCACTCCTGGAACAGGACCTTGTGGCTACAAATTCAGTGAAAGCATTATCTTCTGCTCAGGGCTCAGAGCAAGCAAATAAAACAGAAAACATTATGGTGCCACCATACGAAGCCCTGGTTCCCTGCTGCTTTGAACACTGTATGCAGCTCTGGTCCCCTCATTCCAAGCAGAATATACTAATGCTGAAAATGTTCAAGAGGCAGTAAGGGTGATCAAAGGCATGGAGCAGCTTCTGTGTGAGGAGCTCTGGAGCAGTTCAGGAAACTTCGGATGGGAAAAGGGACATTTGGGGATGAGGGAATGTCACAGATGTCTACAAAAATCAAGGTAGCCTAGAGACCATGTCTAGGGAACCGTTGTTTACTGTCCTTCCTGATACAAGAAGTGGATGGCAGCAAATAAAACAGTAAGAGGAGAGTTTGAAACCACACCAGGAGGTGGTTGGTTCTTCCTGGTACAGAAGGAAACAAGAAAAGGACTTTGGGGATGCTGTAGTTTATACAAGGTGAAAGGAAATCTGGACAAACACTGGAGGAAAATCTACTGAAGCTTTAATAAAGACAGAAAATCACATCCACCTCAGGAAATCCATTAAGCTGAGGAAAGTTGAAGACTGGGAAAGTACAACAAATACATGCCTTGTTCTTATTCTTTTCTTGGCATCCCAAGCAGCTGTTTATGGCCACTGTTGGAGACTTGGCTACCTGCCTAGATAGGCCTGTGGTCTGGCTTTGCAGAGAATATTTTCATATTCTGTCCATGGGGGAGAAGATGCTACTACCAAAGTCCTACTGCTCCACCATGCCTTTAGGATATACATGCAGAAGAGAGAGTTCAAACCGAAGGTTTCTCTCCTCTCATAAACCAGGAGATACTTTCCTATCTGAACACTTTCTCACCCCACTTAACTGCACACAAGGGCAACCATTGTGGTTTTTTGTTAAGAAATTAACACACCTCCCTATGTTCACTTTCAAGCAAGGATATTACCTAGTGCATTGGCAACTGTGCTACTGTCTTACATATTAAGGTGGCACATTGCATTTTGGATGACAAATGAAATGTTTGTAAGCTTTTGTAAGATGTAAAATGAAAAACTGAAAAACTACAGGTTTCTAAGAAGTGACAGAAAGACTGTGGAAAGAATTTGAATTCAAGATTAAAAGAGAGTTTTAGAAGCTGGAATATTAGTTTCATCACCCAGTTCAGGGGAGTTGGTGTGTATGGAAATAATATTTCTTAAACTTAGCAGAAGTAGATCATACTGAGGCATGTATTAAGATGGGAAAGTAGCTTATTTTATACTCTCATCAAATAGATGGGTTTGCTTACATTTCTTTCAGTTTTCAATATTTAATATAATTAAATAATGTAGAAAGGGTCTTCTCCTCAGCGAAAGAGAGATGTATATCATTCTCAGAGTAATAAATCCCCAAACCTTTGATGCTGCCTATGAAGTATATGGATTAAGCAGCCTTTCTAGTCTTTTCTGGTGATTGACTATTCCTGATAAATCAGCAAAAGTGAAAGATCTTAGTACTGAGAATGTAAATCTGTATGCTGCTTATACACAGTTCAACAGAATAATGAAATTAGGCATTTTGCAGGTTTTCCATTCATTTTTTAGTGGGGTAGAAGAGTCTAGTAGGTTTTTCTTACTCTCAGCACTTTGGTAGAAGTTACAGTTACACTCTTAAGAGAGAACATTCAGCATATGCCAAGATCTAGCTTAGTATCAAGCCTTCTTTAGAAAGTAGGTAAATATTCCTCATACTAGTTTTGTGCTTTGTACAACATGAAATGGATTTTTTCTTATGTTCTTGCAAGCACCAGCAGACTCTCTTGCCAGAAGCCTTCACTGGCAGCTGACCTACTTTTTCTGAAGAGCAGCGCCCATCTCCCACTTCCCAATTTAAATGAAATTTATTATCAGATTCTACTAGAGCACCTCTTTTTCTGACAGGTTACAATAATTATGCACTTATTAAATTGGATCTTATCTTACAAATGAAGAACAAATTGCTCTCTAAAGGAGACAGAAAGACATTGAAAAGTAGCAGAACTGAAGACAAACTTCTGAAATACCCCTAAGACCTCTCACTCCTTTAACTACATTCCTTAGCGGACCCTTGAACCCCCCCCAAAAAAAGTGCAGTTCTTATTTCAGTGTAGCATATAGCCAGTTAACTGAATACTAAAAAAACCCACTTTCTGTATGTATTTCTTCTGAAACAAAAGAAGTATCAGACTATTACTGGAATAGTATGCATCAAGTTTACTAGAAGTTATTAAAAAACCAAAGCCATGGGAAGTTTGGTTAACTTTGTACCAATTAGTCCTTGGTAGTTACCATTAGAAAACTATTAATAATACAAAGCAGCAATAATTGATGCTCAAATGTTTCTATGTTCTGTTATATTAGTAAAAATACACTTCTAATTTACAGATTCCATTTTTTAGCCATTGAAGACCATGTGATTTGCATCAGTCCCTCATAACACTGCCTCTTTGTCACCTGTGCCTTTGGTTTAAACAGATCCCCAGATCTCTCTTGCTGAAAACATTCAGGTATTTGACTTAACCTACGTCAAGAAGTCATGGCAGAGAAGTGGCAAGGCAAAGCTTTTACTTAATGTAGTGAGATATATCTGAGTGAAATAATAGCTTCTCACCAACAGGAGCTCTGCAAATGCAAAATTTAAGTGTACTCATATCTCTAGCTAAATTTGGGGATAATTTAAGCCTCTTTAAATGTCAAAGTTAATTTTTTGCAGCAAAGTTTGCAGACAAAATTTCACCTCAAATCAAATTTTTACCAAAACTGGTAGAGGAAGTATTAAAACACTCCCCTTTGAGCAATCCTCAGAGAAAACATCCCCCAGGCTCCTTCTTGCACCATTTCCCTCTTTCTCTGCTAGAAAATCCTTCTTAGGCTTCTGTCTGGCTCATCTGTGTCACCATGAAAGTATGGATAAGGCTTTTATTTCTTTTTTTCCTAGACAACATTAAAAGAGGGATTGCTGTAGCAGTGTGGATGGCCTGACCCTTGGCAGTGATTGCAAAGGAAGTAGGTACTCTGGGACTCAATGCCCAAAAGTCAAAGGTGTGGCAGAGAGGTGGCTGGCAGTACAAGGCACACTGCTAGTCAGGTCTCTTGTTCAACAGAGACCAGATACATAAAGACACATTGCACAAAACACATTAAAAATGTCATGCCTTAAAGGATTTGTGGTATCTGATTGTTTCCCACATACCTTTATTACCCTCACAAGAACCCAAGCACAGATGGCATCAGTGTATCGATTCAGGCACTATTCAAATGGAAAAACTTTGCTTTAGAGAACTTTGATACTCATTCTGAAAACACGGAAGAAGTAATCATCAAGACATAAGAGTAGCTCATTTTTACATGCTAGCTGTTTCTTTAGGGGATGTCTCTACAGGGTTGGTAAGCCCTGGAACACAAGTAGAATACTTCAAATTGTTATCAAGTTTTTATGGTCTCTGAAATACAGACAGAATTCAAGGTGCTTCACATTTCTCCAGCCTCTGTTTACCAACACACTGTAGACTGACTTCATTTCAGCAATGAATGTGTTGTTTTCTACCAGTATTTCTTTGTTAGGTTAAAAGTTAAATGCTTCTTGGAGGTATTTCCTTGTAACAAATTTCCCAGAGACAACCTCAGCAATTTTCTACTGAAGGCCAAGCATGGTGGTAACAAAAAGTAATTTTTTTCTGACTTTTTTTATTTGCAATACACAATAGGAAAAACAGTAGTTGTTTTTTGTTTTTTTTTTTAGAAAGAAGTCACAGAAAACCAAATTAGCAGAAGATTATAGATAGAGCTCTTAAAAAATCTAAAAGTAAAATTTTCTCCAAAGATTAATCAAATCCTATTTCTTCAAATTAAGATGTGCTACCAGATTCGCCACCTTTTCTCATGGGGAAAAAATATTAAATAATTCTAACATTACAGGGCAGAATTTAAGGACTGGTCTTCTCTATGTGTGGTCACTGATTGTGGATCTACTAGTCCTTAATCATAGAATATCAGAAATCATACTATTACATCAAAAACACTTGTGTTTTGATTACTGTAGCTCACATCAGAGCTCCAAATCTGGCCTTTTTGGCAAAGTCAGCTATAAAGATGCCCAAACTGAGCTCCTAATGAGGACATCCAGAACCACACTGTTTCATATGTAAATACAGATGCTTTGTAAGCCTGGGCTGGTTCTGCCTCTGAGGGTTAAATATATCCTGTAAAAGCATTGTCCTCTGAATCAAAATTTAACTCTAAAGTATTGCCCAATCTAACTATTTCGTACTTTGGTCCACCTCCTCACCTTTTCAGCATTTAATGTTTTCTAAAGTACTGCATGTGTCTGTTTCCACAGTGACTGCTATACCATTCACATGATTACTGATTAACCTATGAGTGGAGTTAAAGGATTATCCTTAGACAAGACACTTTCAAGGCACTTGTGGTTTTATTAACTGACCACAGTCTTCCTTTGAGTATCACAATCCAGCTGTAGTTAATTATGCAGCTCTGAGCATGGTGTTTTTTACTTCAGTAAGTGTGTGAGGAACTGCTTTCTGATTGTCCAGTGTACGTACAGATTTCACTGTATCACAGCAACTATTTGTTGAAGTAACTTCTGTTATCTTATTTTTAAGCACATAATACATGCTTTTTAGACATGTGGGCAGCCTAGATTTTCTTGAGGAAGAGAACATCAAGTACTCATTAAATCTTAATGTCAAACCCTGTGCATTACAGATGCATCACATACAAACCTTACAATTAAAGAATGTTCCTTAAATTGTTGTTTATGACCACTCCATCTGAATTTGGAGACCTAACATCACTTAACAACTTGTTGAGCATCTATTAATCAGTGGTTTTGAAATCCCCGAGAGCACTGTCAAATATATTGATAAAAAGAAATATCACCCGTAATTCAAGAAGTTATGGTAAGTGAGTTGCAATGACTAACTGGAGAACTAACACAGTTGTTTGACAGTGAGTTCAAGTGACTGTTTACAAAGTAATGAGCACAATAACAAAATTGTGATCATGAATCCCCTCTCCATTATTATATATATCTGTATTTTGTGAAGTGGTAACCCCATGGTTACTGGTCTGCTCATCTGCAACTTAAACACAACAGCCGCCTCTCCCATATTAACTCCTCACATGCTCCCTCTGGCTAGCTGCTGAGTTTCCAGCACAGCGTGCTGTGAAGCTGGCAATAGGGGCAACTGTGCATTCCTTGGTTTCCTTCTGCTATCCAATGCCCTTAAAAGATCATGTTCTCTTCAGGGTCAACCCAAGAGCAGCCCTCATGCAGCCTGGTGTGTATCTATGTCTTCCAGCTGCTACACATCTGACTCACAAGTATCTCCCCTGTGTTGCTCCCTAGTGAAGAGAGTCAGAATAAGCTATTGTTAAAATCAGACTATGTGGACTCACATTTTCCTTGCTGTCACCTTTTCCAATCAGTTGTGTTTCTGTAAATTTAGTGGAAAATACTGTCATCATCTGTAAAACCACAAAATATGCATCAGCTTGGAGGCTGCCATCTACAAGTGCGCACATAGGGTGAACCACTGTGAAGCACTGAGCTGTAAACTGTCCCCAGACTGTCTGCTGTCGTAGTAATACATGTAGTGTAATGCCACGTTAGAACAGAACAAAGGTGTCATGAACTTGAACAGGATACAGAAAACAGAATATGTGTGTGTATTTAAACATAAAGATACATAACAGACATGGAGGTTTCTAAAAGGCTGTATCATTAAGTTAAGTTGTCAAGAAATAATTGTTGTCACTCTCAAGATACTGTAACTGAAAGCTAAGCAATGCTAATGGGACCATCAATCATGCAAGTTAAGAGAAAACTACACCAGAGATCTGCAGCATCAAGGTCTTTGTGCAAAAAGCTATGAAATTAAATTAATAACCTATAAGCTGTGCGCATACTTGTGGAGGGACACTGGCTTCTGTTGCTGAGACGTTCTAGAAGTAATAAAATGCCATAAAATGTCAGCAAAACCCCACAGCTAAGATGTGTGAGTGTGCGTGTGCTTGTGTCTGTGGCTGGGGGGGCGGGATTAAAAATAGAAGACATGTTTTATATTTAAACTTGAGCATTCAGATGTTTCAATTCAGGACTGACACAGCAAATAGTTTTACCACTAAAGCAGGCTTTACCTATGCTAAGTATGCAAGCAACTTAAGAATGAATGGAAAGCATAAATTAAGTTTACACTTTCCTATGTGATAAACTACACTTGGCATGAGATGTCCCAAAGAAACTCTAGTACTTAGTGGAAGTGTTCAGGATTGCATGTAATTTTGGAATACCAAAAAAAAGGGCTGAAAAGCAGAATACCTGAAATTTAATTGGCTTGTTTTAGTATAACTGAAGCCACATTCTGCTGAAAATGAACACATTTGTCCAGACCTCAAAACATGATACCTTGATTTTATGATTACATCTAAGATGTTTCTATTTATATACGAAAAATTCAAAGATGTATAACCCGACAAAAAATACCCCCAAGACAGCATCATTGTAATGTCATGGAAAGAACATACTCAATATAATTCACTGTTACTCTTGTTGACATAAAGCTTTACTTTCAAAGATAACATTGTTTAACATAGTTTAAAGGTCATATTTTAAATATTAATTAAAGTCTTCATTACAAAGCAAGCACCAAGCAAGCAAGCAAACTCTCTCCTCCTTTTATCTCAGGTGCTTATAAAATAGAAGAAAAATTGAATGGAACAGAAATGGTTTGTTTTCCTGTATAGGCCTAGAGGTATCAATGTGACTGAATTTGTCAAATGTCATTGTACTTTAATGATGTTCTTCAGCCTTCTATCAACCTTACCAGTTAACCCAGTTTTTCCAGTCTATAATCTCCTGTCATGCAGACATTTTTTTGCCCAGGTTCAATATTTATTAATTTCCATTCTATTCTTCTCAGACAATACTAAATGATGCCAAGAGACTCAATCATTAATAATCAGTAATGGGACAGCATGGAGGAACTAATGGTAGACTTACTAGAGCTAATGAAAGGATTGCCTCCTTCTTTTGCCATCGTTACTTGCTTTCTCACAAGCAAAGATGAGAGATTGCAAAGCAAGAAGTCATTTGTCTGCACTGCTATGTGGGTGTTCAAGGGCACGTGAGCTGGAAGGTAAAAAACAATTCGTCATCAAATTCCTTGTGTTTGGTACTTGCTTTCTTTACGTATGGTATGTTGTAAATGTCTGATTACTGAACTGGTTTTGTTAGGTTGTGTGATAAAGCTCATCTGTACACCCACCAAGGAGCACAGAGTGACAGCGGCGGGAGGGGGACCCCAAACAATACCCTGCCCTGGCTGATCCCAGGCCCACACCAGGGCCACCAGCCCACCAAAAGCCCATCGCACACACCTGGAGGAGTCCCGGGGCAGGACAGCAGGAGGGAACCCAAACCAAGGGCTCCTGAGGAACAAGCCACCTTGCCACAGCCCTCCCAGGGCTGTCCCAGGAGAGCCCCAGCCCACGCCCAGCGTGAAACCCGCCAGCAGCAGCCATCCTAAGCTTCTGATGGAGGGGGGTTGCTGCCCAGGGCTGGGGGGCACGTTGTGGGTGCAGGGGAAGAGCAGCTTGGGTTCCCACGGGATTTATTACGGGATGTTTGGGGAGGAACCAAAGGTGGGAAAAGGGTGTTGAGGTGATCTGGGGTGGAACAGGAGTGGCAAAATGAGGGGCAAGGGGGCAAAAAGGGCCGGTGGCAGGTAAGTAGTTGGCAGGTGGGTACGCTTGTCAGCCATGCCCTGCGCCCGGCCAGCTCGCCACAGTCCTTCCTCACTCTGTCCTGGGCGATGGCTCCGTGTGTGTGCGTGCGCGCGCGTAACGGTCTGTCCCAGCAGCTGGCGTGGGGTTGCAGCTTCAGGGGCTGTGTGTCCCAGTGCCAGCAACTGGGGAGACCGGGATTCAGGGACAGCTGCTGGTCAGGCTGAGGGTCTGAGCCAGCCGCCCACCTCGTCCTCTCACGGACTTCCATCCTACTCTGCTGGAGAGGGGAGCAGGATGAGGCCCTTGGTGCTGACTGTGTCCGTGCGAGTGCTCCGGGTGTCTGTCTGATCCGTGTGTCTGGACACGTGTATAGGTACCTATGTGGTATGTAACGTGTGCTCTGCGTGCGTCTGCCTGCTGGGAACGCACCTCCATCCTTGCTGCTGGTTAGACCCCAGGATGAGGAGCTGAGCAGCCTTGCCTCTCCCAGGCTCCTGGATCCAGCAGGATATAATGCCCTGCAACCTAAATATATATTTTTTAAAAGTAATAATAGAATGATTCCTGTGTAAACAGATTAATGACTTACCTATACATGTAGAAATGAAAGGTTTTTTGTAACTTTAATATTTATTCAAGGATAAATCTCAAGCCTGTTAGGGGACTTGGATTCAGCTCCCGGACTGATTTTTTTCGTACAAAATTCTTATAGCTTGTTGGCAGCTTTGTCTGAAACAGCACTGGCTAAGGGCTACAGGCTTGACCCACCGGTGATCTCAGTGCAACTGTGAGGAGGACCACCAGGCTCAGCTGGTCTGTGCAGATTCAAAGTACTCATCTCCGTGAAGTGGCAAATATTCAGTTTGGCTTACCGTTTAAATTTTATCCAGCTCCCTATTATTGGAAACAACTATAACTTATACTGCTGTTTATTAACAGGATTTGACATGCAGGTTACACATGCAGATTCCATCTGAAACTAGTCAGGGTTTGTGATGCTATTTCCACTGGAGGAATATTTCAGAAACACATTCTTCAGATGATTTGCAATTGTCTTTAATATCCAGTCTGAAGTCACTCCTGGCTTATCTATTTTTCTTCTGCGATTAGAACTCTTAGGCCCTGATTTTTTTTTTTTTTCTTCCCTAGCATTTATCTCCCAACGATCATATAGAGAGCAAATACATACTTTCATTCCACTGGTTTAAATAAGGCAACCATTTAAAAATTATGTTCACACTGCATATCTGGCCTGTGCCTGAGACTCCTAAATTTTTACTCTATCCAAAATAACACACAGCCAGGCACCAGTCTCTCAGTTTGAAACTAACAGCTAACAACTGGGAAGCAGTAAGGAACAGCTTTCTAAGCAACAACTGAAAACATCAGTGTGTTATTAACAGTCTTCTCATACTGAACCCAAAACATAACACTATACCAGCTACTAGGAAGACAATTAACTCTATCCCAGCCAAAACCAGGACACACAGTCTCCTTATGAAAATATATTTTCATGTTAGAAAACCTCTGTATTTCATACTTTGCATATGGTAAGAAGAGTGGCAGTAGCTGTGTTCCATGTTATTAGCTAAAATCCACACATTCCCAGTGGAAAACTGACTAACAGAAGCAGAAGTGCTGTGCTAAATTCATTTCCTCTGTGAAAAACCTGTTCTAAGCATGCAAAGAGTGATGACAGAAAAAATTTCTTGTAATGCATTGCAGTACAAGCAATTTAGGGTGTGTAGCAAAACAAAACACAACACCCCGGAGGGATATGCATTGTAACTACGAAGGTACAATAATTTGAAGGTGGTTTAAGTTAGCCTTTGAAGGTGACTGTTTTTTCTCCAAGCTAGGTTAGCTCAAGTAGATCATCTATATTTCTATTGCTCATCATCAATAATTTCTGTTATTCAAGAAATAACTTCTGCATAATTTATAACTTGTGCTCCAACTAGAATTTAGATTGTGTTTTGTAACATCACAAGTCTTGAACAGAAACTTCAAATTTTCTCAATGTGTGCCTTCAGTACACTTTTATACCGCATACCAATGAAAGTCACAAAGGCCAGCTGTGATTTGAGACAGACAGATTGCCCAGTCCCTGGGTGCTCAGGTCTGGCCTGTCACAGGCTATGGCAGCTTTACATGATGTAGTACTTCTGACGGTACAGTGAGAGGCAGTTGATCCTGCACCGGTGCTGCACAGCTGAGCCACAGATACCATGTAAAGTGGACCAAACTATGATGTCTAAGCAACTTCTGAAATGACACAGCTCCTGCTGACTGAGAAGAGACAGCAATCGTGCCTCTCTGAATTACATGGCTACAGTAAAAGATGGTTAGGGGCTGAATTTCTGCCTCCTGTTGTTCTAGAAGTTCTCTTGTTGTCTGTTCTCCCAAGCTAATGCACAGGAGATGACTGCTAAATGCATTGCTTACATCTTGACATTATACGTTTGAAAAAACATGTTCCGTTCCCAGAAGGAATCTGCTAGGGTCAAGTGGGGCACAGCACCAGATTTTTTTTTGTATTGCACTACTTTAAGATGCTCCTTCAAAACTTCGGTGATATATGGAAGAGGAAATCGCTGACACTTCTGGTCACATGAAACAAGTATATACAGTGGAAATTATTGGAAGTATATATTGGCATAGAAATGGTAAAAATTTCTGGTATTATATACTTATTTATTTTACATTTTAAATCTTTAAACTGAATTTTGTCATTGACTGTCAGAAATCCAGGATATGCAAGTATGCATCAAATAGAGTAGACCAAGGCCAGTGCAGGATTCAAAGCCAAGGACTAGTCACGTCTTACAGCCATTAGCAATATAATGCACTACTTACATACTTGACTTATTCGTCCACAGAAAGAAACTGATGTGAAGTGAGGAAAAAGTATGAAGTAAAGGTGACTTTACAGTGACATTCACACAAAATAAAGGTTCTTAATGAAACCCCCCTGTAATATTATTGGTGCCTCATGCAACTCCCTTGAAATACTTTCAATGAATGTGTCCTCTCTTTTCTTTGTGTGTGTGTAGGGAACAATAAGAGATTACTCTTTCCTGGAATAAAGAGAAAAAATTTCAGAGTGCATGAAAAGGTATTTTGGAAACAAAATGTGAATGTGCACAGAGACTAATTCTTCCCAGCAGGGTTTTTGCAGGCATTCAGGTAAAGTATGGGACAGCATCCCATTGCTTTACCACACATCACAACCTATTTCTGAATACTAATAGAATAAATGCAGTGAAAGATAATTAGGATAGTATTTTCAAATGTAACTTGAGTCCAAATACATACTAGAACTTCCTGACATTCTCCACGCTACAGATCAGGAAAGTCACTTCATTAGGTGCTTTAAAAAATTCAATCAGTAGTTTAAAAAACATGGGATATTTCAAACTATTCAGTTTTGGACTCATCCTGTCTAGGTCATCAGTATTACCACCATATGCACAAAAGTAAACGGCTCTGATAATCTTTGACCTTTCACAAGTATACATCTGTATCATTAAAGTAGACTTCTTTTCATGTTATCTTTTGTTCTGCAACTAAGAGGTAATTAATATGTCTCCCTGTTGGCCACTTTCCTCCCATTGAAACTGCTGGACATAGCTAGGCTGATACTTAGTTTCTTTGCAGATTATGTTCTGGAATCCAGATTACAATCCCAGTTTATTTAGGTTAATGACCTGATAAACTCATGAGTAATCCCATTGATTACAAAGAGATTAACAGTTTCATGAGATGCAATAGTTTCACCATACATTCCATAAAGCAAGCTAAAATACTCTATTACTGCACATCACAAATCCTCGAGATTTTAAACTGTTTCCACAGTTTATAGTAAATTACATATGGCTTTATTCTCTTAGGGAGAGTAACTAACCCTTACATGCCTGAATAATGTGTGGGATAAACAGAAGCAAGCACATTCTCACCACCAGAATAATAATTAATGTTTAGTAATTAATACCAAAAGTGTTTTTTCTGAAAGTGGTAATTGCATTCTTTTCATTGTTACATGCAGCCTTGCAAAGACTTGATTATACCTTCAGTCTTTTTCAATACCTGATCAAATAAACTCTTCTGTGCAGAATGCTACCTATTGCTGCTGTGTAAAACAGAAAGGTCACATCTGCATTACCACACTGCTGAGCTGTGTTTATACTAAGTCAAGGATTTTTCAGCTTCTCATGCCCAGCCAGCAAGAAGGCTGGAGGGGCACAAGGAGTTGGGAGGACCCATAGCCAGGACAGCTGAACCAAACTGGCCAAATGCATATTCCATACCATGTGATGTCACGCCCAGTATATAAACTAGGGGGAGTGGGGCTGGGGGGATTGCTTCTCAGGAACTAACTGGGCATCAGTCAGCAAGTGGTGAGCAATTGCATTGTGCAACACTTGTTTTGTATATTCCAATCCTTTTATAATTATTATTGTCATTTTATTATTGTTATTATCATCATTATTTGTTTCTTCCTAGCTGTTCTATTAAACTCTTCTTATCTCAACCCATGAATTTTACTTTTATTTTTTCAATTCTCTCCCCCATCACCCAGCAGGGGGGCAAGGAGGGGAGTGAGTGAGCGGCTGTGTGGTGCTTAGTTGCTGGCTGGGGTTAAACCATGACACCTTGTTAGCCATCCTCACCAGGAAGTCCACTATGTAAATCTGCTATATGTTGCCCAATTGTTTTAAACTAATGTTAATAGGAAAATAATTTTTAATATTCAGATATTAAAAAATATACTAAAATATGCCATTCTGAAAGAAATTACACTATTTATAAAAGAAACCATGTTTCATGTATACACGATTAAGGACAAGTATTTAATAGAATACAGCAACCCCTGCAAATCACAGCTTTTCAGAAAAATTGTCTAACCCTATCTCAATTTACAGACTGGAGCTTGGTAAATCTTCAGTATTTCTCTAGTGTGGGACTCTGAATTGTCATGCACTGCTGATCTCAACCCCTCCTGCAGATTGCTTGAATATCCTCCTGGGTACTCATTAAAATAAAATAACTGTCTGAAACAATAGAATTGCTCTTCTTTAGCTTTTCACTTTCAGCCTTCTGCTCAACCTCCACATAATTGTGAGAGGAGATGTTTACCACTGAGGATGGAAGAGTGGTTCCTTAGAAGACTTTAGCCTCTCTTCCCTTTAATGTCGCCCCAGTAGAGAGAGATGCTTCTAAGCATTCAACTACTTACGCTTCCTAGGAGGAAATCTGTTATTTTCCTCTCACAGGCTTCTTGCAATGTTTCCCTAGAGTGACTGATACTGCGCATTGCAAAGGTCTGCCTCCTGGAGCTGGCAAAGCTTGCTCTGAGCCTTTGGATGGTCCCAGCACTAATACTTCTTGTCACCTCCTGTCACAGCCACCCATGGACGCCGTTGAGTAGCTCACTGTACTGCAGCAGGTTTACGGTACACACTATTCAATGGTAACAGCAATGTAATGGATTCATGGCCTGAATCCAATCATGATGCAGATTAAATCAGATTCTCCTTCTTCCTCTCCTGACATGCTTTAAGCAAAACTCTTCTACTTCTTACTTTGGAAGAGGAAGGGGGATTGTGAAGGGAGGGGGCAGGGGGAAGGAAAAATCCTTAACTTCAGACACTTCTCATTCTCAGCTTGTACCTGAAGTATATCCCACTTATCTTAGTAATGGCAGACACTACCCGTCAGCTCCTTGACATGGCAGGACATGGGTTTCCTTTTAATTGTATGAAAACTTAAAACTTATTCCATGTAATACCTATTTGTGGCAGGCTACTCAAAACCCACCTCATCGTTATTCACAGTTAATGAGTGTGTCAGGACTTGCCAGGGAAACCAGAGCAGGGGGGAATTAGCAGCACCATTGGAGCCAGCTGCATCAGTCCTAGCAGAGTGCAGAACCCTGTCCTGGGCTTCAGCTCCATGCTGCTACGCCAGAGCTCTGTAAAATGCTCATTTTCAATCAAACACAGAGACCAACAGCCTGGCCCATGAATTAAACTGTAAAACTTCCATATAGTACACGGGAGTGAGATTTTGCCCATTTAACTATTTACTTACCTTGGAATTTTTAATGTACTAATCCCCTTGGAATTTTTAATATACTAGTCCTTGCTCTAGAAGTTGCAGGAATACAAGTTATAATCTTTACAACAGGTTCTCTTTTGCATAAGAAAATTTTATACAGCAACATAATAGTCATAGATTATGAGTAATACATCTCCTCTGATGTGCTGTTTCTGGTGATTTTAGTAATTTTAGGGAAACCGCTCATTTTAATCATGCTTACCCACCCAAACACATCTACTAAACACTAATAGAACTGTGAGGGTACTTTATGCTATTTAGGGCATGGGATTCGCAAGTGATGGCACCTTGAGTATTGAGTCAGCACGCACCAAGAGCATAAATCTATATGTACCATGTTTCAGTGATAACACTTTCCTGTATGGCATTGTTCACACAATTTTAGACTGTCTTTCTCCTGTAAGGGTCTTGAAATAGCCTTGAAGTTGCTAGCAGATGACATGGTAATCCTCTGACTCCTTGGATAAAAGGATTTTGACTAGGAAGACCCAGCAGGGTTACTCAACATGACAAATGCTCCGAGATTCAGTGCCTCAGTACAAATATACGAAAACTAAACAATGCCACAATACATATACACACACACAAAAAGATAATGTCTGAAAGTAAGTTCGTCTTTAAGTTAGCCAGAGACATGAAGTAGAAACATTCATGACATGAGTTGGTTAAACACTCTGGTGAGCAGTTAGACAGCTTATTCCCTGGTTCTTGCCATCAGCAATGTTCCTTACTTTATGACTTGGGAGGAAATCTGGATGGAGTCACCCTGTCTGCAGCACCTCAATTCAAATCCCACTGAAATTATTAAGATACCTAATGAATTCTTCAAATTCTGGATCAAAATGCGAAGGCCAGAATGTCTAACATGTTTTATTGGGACACAAATAACACAAACAGGTACATATTGGTACTTCAAAATAATGGCAGCATTATACTTAATTTTAATAAGCTCCTACAAACTATGGAAACAATGTGGTAGACTAACGCCTGTTTTTTCAGATGCCTGAATGACATTTTAAAATCCAGCTTCAGGAGTTCAGCTAGACTAAGGTTTTACCAAGAGGTTTGTGAACCTGAACAGGCAAATCTTTCTGAAAAAATAGTTCAAATATTCTTATTTGAATTAATTGCAAACATCTGCTTTCCTGTGGCAGCACAATGAGAGGCTGCCACTAATGGATTTTGGCTCAATCTAACAATCCAGCCCCCTCCCTATGAGGCAAGATGAGTGGCACCAACCTAGTTCTAACTCACTTCATTTCAGGTGTATAAAGATCTTTTAGCTATAAAAATCCATGTCCTAGACAGGTAAAATCATTCCAATTGTGATGAGCTATCTCTGTCTTCAGAAAGCTTTAAGTTTGTCCAAGTCTCAGTTGTACGTATTCCTGCTCTTGAAACCCCTGTGCAGGTAACAGTTCATACCTGCCTCGGGGATGTCAGTGCTGAGTATTTGGTGATCTTCAGTCTTTGCTCCAACACCTTCCTCTTCTTTTTTATTTTGATAGCAGAATATTTACCCTTCCAGTTGGCAATTTTTGTGATACTGGGAGCCAAAAACTTAGCTGCTTTTTGGACAGTTACAAGGTAATGAAAACAAGGTAAAAACAGTCCAGGAAGGGAATAAAGTGCACAGCAAGACAGAGGCAAGGTCAACTGTGACCTACCCAGTTTTTGCAAACTTAAGGTAAGTAATTCTATGTTAATAAGTGTTCCAGCTTCTTAACATCCCCATGAGAAAAAAAAAAATCAGTAATAATTAGAAAACAAGTCTTCTTTCCCATTTTGCCTTTGCACTTCACCTTCTATTCTCTATTAACTGTTCTCTTCATTTGTTTGCTCAATCTTCTCTCTTGAGCAGATAAAAGGGTTTCATTAAAGCAAAGCCTAATGCTGTCAGTGGCAGGAGAGCTGCCAACCCTGGCAGTTTTAGTAAGTCTATTAAGCTGACCTAAGCATGCTAATACTTAATAAATTCCTTCTATTCACAGCAGTCCTTTGCAAGTATCCCTTTATCTCATAAGAAAAACTAAGTTATGCAATTCAAATAAGTAATAAAAGGCCAGACCCCACACTCTTCCTTATTTTTATATATATATATATATAGATCTGTCCTAAGAGAAGCAGCAGCATACTATCAATCATAACCTCTGCTGTACCAGAAGCACTTCTTCAGATTACAGAAAGGTCTAACAACAGATTCATGAAAGTATTCTATTTCAGAGATTATTAAGAAGAAACCAGTACTGGACAATCAAAACAGAACTTTTTTTTTCCAAGGATTTCCTGCCATAGCCCATTTGCAGAGCAGATGTTCTAAACCTATCTGAAGAACATCTGTTATACCCATCTACTATAGTTTATCTCTAATTTATCCAGAGGGGAAAAAAAACCTAGATTCTACAAATCACTGACATCTTCTGTCACTGCCATAGCACTTAATATGGCAGAAAATACTCTGAAGAATAACAAGTGAACTATGTAACAGTACTAGTTGGCATCACCACTCATCAAAGTAAAAGCTTTTATCCTCCTTAATATCATTTGCCTTTCTTCAGGGCTCCACAGCTCCAGCTATTACTTCATGATTAATAGAAACAAAGTTTTTAAAGCAACAAAGCATTCAACGTTCATCTCTTACATAAGAGAACAAATCTGTAGCAGTAGAAGAGTTTCAGTTCAACAAAAATCTTAAAAAAAAAAATCTATGGGGCTTCTAAAAGAAAAAACTAGAGTGCTCATGTCAAAAAGAGAAGATTGATCCTAATTCTTCTCTTCTGAAAGATTAATGTCATCGTTTAGGTAATGTAATATATGCGGAGGGAAGGAGGGAGAGGGCACCACCCTGATGTCTAATAGGAAACATACTCAATAAGCAGCATGATTTATTTAAGTGCACATTTACCCAAGAACTGTCAGGCAAGTGCAGAAATAATGGTGGAGCAGTCCCACAGCATCATTTCTCCAGCCATCTGTGATGACCATAACAGAAAACATTGGCTAGCAACAGCTGATTTTTTATTCATTCTCCATTTTCACGTTTTGCAAAGGGTACTGGGGACCTTACTTGTTTTAGTTCATACAAAATTATCACACAGGCAGAAAAGGACCATGGTTCTATGAATAGAGAGGATCATATTTTAAACTCAAAACTTAAACTGTCCCAATAAGAAAAAAAGCACTCATGTTCATGAGGGTTTAGCAGAGAAAAACCAATGACGCACATGCCTATTATTATATTTAGCATAGAATTTGTACACCAGCTACTCCAGCGAGGCTAACAACACATCAGCAACTTTGCACAGAAGCTGAACACCTCCAGAGAAAAATAAACCAGCTGCCTTTATCACAGACTGTCTGTCTGCTTCCCCAAGGAAAAAGAAATTACACTGAAGCCACCTACAGCAGGTGGCAATCATGTTGCTTAGCCACAGCTGTGGTGAAGCCTTCAATTAAAGGACAGCCTGGCACTTAGTGATGAATCAGGCTTTTTCACAATCACCTGAGTATACCCCTAAGCAATTCTCCTCCGTGTTGTTTCATTAATTTATGTCATATCCTTGCAGGGCAAAACAGTACTTACACTAGATAATGCAACAGCCTGCAGACCTCTTCTCATACGGCTCAGTTCTGCTGTTCTACTGCATGGGAACACCCGCTTGTCAGAGAACAGAAAACACAGATGAGTTAGAGCATGAAGAAGCAAAGGAAATTCTCTCCTGTAAATAAACTTACTTTACTAAGTTGCCATATATGGCAATACTTTTTCTATTCTTTTAAAATAAACACTCTTAGAATCTCATCTGAATTATTCACGTGATGCTGATTAATGCACCCATCTAATGAGGGAGAAAGACTTCAATCATTCTGCCCCTAAATTCATGTCTAAGACCTCAGTTTTATAGCATAACACTGGGTATTTCTGCATTCTTATTTTTTGAGCTTATGGAAAAAAACACAAATGAAGGACCTCAACAAAGATCTAGTTTGCCACAGAAGACTATGCAAATACCAAAAAAAAAAAAGTAAAATCATCACAGAGAATATCAATGTATATTATAGATTCTTCTTGAGTGCCATCTTGCTAGCCAATGATTCCCCTTGCGGTAAAAACCTTAGTTAGGAAAGGACTGTGTGCAAAGGAACTTGTGACATATGTCCTCCAACTTATGTTTGTATAAAAATGGTAAATTTTTAGTAACAAATACAATTATCTCTTAAAACCCCATGTATTTGTTATTGAGGAAATTGATATTGTTCCAAAAATAAACACGTGTAAAAAAACAAAAAAAAAAAACCCCTATCATTTTTCCTTCAATTACTAACTCTAGGTACCACCAACACAAAAAGGTAAGAAAGCAATAAAACCATTATTTCATGAGAAATTTATAGCATTTTTGTGCACAGCTGTTGATTTATATAAGTGGACTTTATACTGCTAGGCAACATGATTAATATACCAGAAAAGAAGGTAAAAAGTAGGTCAGTGACATAGGACAACAGTTCTTCAACTCAACTCGCCTTCCTGCCTCCAACTTGAAGCATAAAATTCATTCCTCAAATTTTGGAGCACTAAATAACACTGTAACTAGATGCAGAAGACAAGAATTATTAGACATTATCCACCCTTGATCTTTACATGAAATTCCCATGACATCTATAGAAATTCCACAGCTGCACAAACCAGAATAAGGTCCGTAGCAAACACAGCTTTCAGGATTTGCTCTTCAATACATATCACAAGCATAAGAGAGACAGCAAATGTTAACATTTTATTCAGTTTGAACATATAAAGGTTATAACTCTCTGAAACAATTTTTTTAGAGCCATCTTGTGGGGAAAGTAAGCAATTTAAAACAATACACGTACTCTAATTGGTTTTCTACCAAAAAGATCAGTGTTCAGTACGACATCTTCTAGTACCCTTTTAAAAAAATAAATGTCTCGGTCACACTGTAAACTTTATACAACATTGTTTAAACCACTGGAACGTGAAGGAAGTGCCTTTATAAACAATCATGTGTTAGAAGATTGGTTCTAGACAGAAAAAATATATATCATTAAGTTAAAGATGCTGTTTTTCTGAAGAATGCTTTTAGGCCAGATTCCATTCAAACTCCACCCAACTGCATCCCAGAAAAAGAGCGCAAAAACCTAGAGAAGCTGAGGTTTCTTTCAGAGCTCGCTTGGCCAAATGAGTAAATCAGATAGAATTATTCAATCTAACTAAAATAGGGTAAAAAAAACCCCAAAACAAAACAAAAAACCAAATAAATCTAAATATAGTAGTAGATTCAGCACTCGAAGCTGAAAAGCTTTTGTTCTTTAACATCCTTAGCATTGCCAAATTATTTGAAGTTTTGGTAATCTTCTGCTAGTTCTGAACAACTTCACACCAGTTGTTTATAAAGAACTCATTAAATGACAGTTTTCTGTTTGCGTACAGGGTTGGGCAGTCAGTTTTGGAATAATTGAAAGTTGTGATGCAGGCTTCAGCTACCTAGAGCGCTGCTGCTTGATCTATGTGTCTTGTCTATGAAGCAAAGCGCTTAAATTTTACCCTAGAGAACAAAAGCGCACATGTAGTCCCTATATCTTACTCGGTTTTAACTTATGCCCTATTAAAATACTTCATTGACATAGAACATTAAAGCGTATCACATGACATTTATCCAATACATAATTATCTTCTATTAATACAAAAGTAAAACAGAATATCACAGAATGCTTTTACAAAGCGCACAATCAAGAGGTGTCACAGAAATATGCACTTTTCAGAGCTGTTACAATCAGTGTATAGTATAGGCTAGCAGGCACCTCTGTTAATTTTTGTTTTGCAAATAAATAAGGATATTTGATAACAAAAGGGTCCTATGGTACCCAAAGCCTCTGACAGATGTAACTAAACAGAACATACTGGCATCCAGATGTGTAACCAGACAATTTTGCTAAGGCAAGCATGAGTATGTCAATTTTTAATTTTACACTTCTACCAAACTTTGAGTGAAAGAAGTTGTACATGTGCGCTTACAGCTTTTCTTCCTCCTTGAAGATGACAATGAGATCAGCTTCCTCCACATCCTCTTTAAACTTTGGAAAGGAGCCCTGACTCAGGTGCACTCGCCTTAATGAGATTTTGGATTTCTTTGAATTTTGGATGTTCTTTGTCAGCTACCAGCTGCAGCAATATAGCTTCACTAGTAGTAACTATAATTCCAGTACGAGCAAGACGCTGAAAGAGAAAAGAGCAGAGAGAGAATAACATGAGATACTTGCAAATGTGAATGAGTATACATTTTGTAAAAACGACAAATGGTGTTTTTAAATACATCTATTAACAAAAGTATTGTCAATTCCATTCCAACATTTCTTAGTAATGCCATTTATAAAGCTAGAATGGAAAGTGACTGTTTTTAGACTTTCCTGAGGAAAAAGGCTGCCCTGGATTGCAAATAAGGCTTCCTGCTTGGACTGGATTCTTCCCCCATGTCAGATTTAATATGCAGAAGACCCACACCCTCTTATATTAACAACCCTTTCCCCTTGCATGGTCCCAAGGATAGCTTTCTTCACTCTCATGCAGATTTGAAAGACCTGGGGAAAAAAGAAAATAGCGAGGTCCAAGCTGAAGGTGTTAAGCAAGAAACTTACTGTAACAATTTCTCTTTCAGGGCTTGTTGTGTACTAGTACTTAGGTCTTTGGACTACACAGCATGCTAGTACTAATAATCTCAGGAGACAGAACAAAAAGCTGCTCTACAGACCTTATAAATCATACTAGCACAACAGTGGCTTCTTTTAACCAACAGCCTCAGTAACTCCTGAGTTAGTTCTCACAGGCTACAGAATAAAAAGCATCGCTGCATAGAAAGCAAAACTGAAAGAGGTCTGCTAGATCTTCTAAGTGTGCAACTAAACAGAGCAATGCTACATGTAGCCCAAACCACAGGAGTTATCACAAAATTTTTTGGACTTTTAAGACTGTGGTTGTTGCTACATAGCAAAGTTATCTTTAAGTAAAGGCTGAACCACCCCCTGACACCCATCAACTTCCCAGCAATTGTACAGATGCTTTGGCAGTTAAACTCTTCATCGATCCAGCTTTCCCTCCATCATCTTCTCCTCAGTTGCATGCTCCACCAAATCTAATAGGGTCCTGAATGAGCCAAGGGAGGGCAAGAGGCAGAAAATACAGATACATTCACCTTCAGACAGGTTTCAATTATAATTACTAAGGGAAAGAGACTCTCCAAACTTTCTAGGGCAGACATAGATCACTGCTGTTTAGTTGTTCCATTACAAAGCAATTGAGGGGGGAAAGTTATTAATTTTAGGGGACCAGTAAAGTATATGTAACTACAGTCTATATAATGAGAAATGAACTAGGCTAGATTTACTCAAGTCAATGCCTCCTCCTTGCAATAATGGCAGCAAGCCTTGCGATATTCTTAAGTTGAAACAAAGCAGATAGCTTCCCCAGCTCCCCTATTCTGTACAATGACACATTTGTTTAAACCACATACACATACAAAAGAGAAAAACAGGTAAATCACAATGAAATATTATAGCAATGTTTTCAAGATGTACTTCTCCAGGAACAAAAAGGGTTTGCTTTTAACTAGTATGGATGAGAGAAAAAACAGACTATTAAAGAACCTTGCCTTCCAAGAAATGTTGATTGAAAAAAGAGAATGTCTTCTCTTCAGAAGTGAAACATACCATAACACGTCAAAGAGGCTGGCATTGGCTTACTTCTAGGACTAAGTATAATTTATATAGTTTTGATATTAGTAGGAATGAATTGATGCACATGCTAAGCATACTGGATTATTTTCAAGGAAAGAAAAAGTTTTCTCAGAACATAGTCTTTCAAACAAAGGAAAGCAGCAAGCGTGTGTTGCATCCACACCACAGAAACAAGTAGAACAGAAAAGAAATCCAGCAGGAACAGACTAAGCTGGCTCAATCTGAGACCAAGCAGTGACACAAGGCACCTTCATCAGATAGGGCAGATACTAAGAACAGCCACAACCTTGGCCAGTTGGGTTGAATTATTTCATGAATGGAAATTTTGAGGTTTTTTGGTTTCTGGGTTTTGGGGGTTTTTTTGATTGCAAGTTTTTGCCTGCTGTCATTTTTAAGCGCACAACAGAAGCAGAGGAAGTAACTCTTTAGGGTCATCCAGGCAGACCTGAAAGCTTTGGCTATCAATTAATTCAAACCACACTTCCTAGTACACCTGTTCAGATATTTGCATGTTTGTCACCAGCACCATCAAAATACATGCTATTAGAAGGGAAATGTGGAGAACTGAAGGGGCGGGTGGGACCAGATGGGATTTATTTGAGGTTGCTGAGGGTTGTTTTCACTACAAGGTCACTCTTTATCATCCTTGAAAGGTCACTGTGAGCAGAGGAGGGCTGTTACTGGGAAAAGGTAAACGTTAAACCCATATTCCCAGAAAGGTAAGGAGAAGGATCCAGGGAACACAGATCAATGAACCTCACTTCAGTTCACCAGGTATGGAGCAAGTTTGCACAATAGACAATGCCAGACTCACTAATTAAAAGAGCATAACTAGAACTGTCAGCTGTATGGTGAGACTAAAGCAGGATTACCCAAATGCTTTGGTATTTTACCAACTTCCCTAAGAAACATATCACCACGGTCAATCAGGATTACTGACATGCCCAGTACGTGCGTCCCTTTCTCCTAGTCTCCTGCTCCCAAGCATGCCCACCTCTTGCCCACAGCAGCATTTTTAAAAGAGGTTCTACGGCACAAAGAGGAGACAATGTTGGCGTGTGCAGCCACAGAGGAGGATGAGGAGGAGTTACTGCCATATAACTGGCTGGGTCATCACAGCAAGCCACCAAACATTCCCCGAATCATATTTTAATGACGACTACTTAAGGGACCATCGCAAAACATTTTCTTTGTGCTTGGTCAGAAAACATTGCAAAGACATACTAAAAAGTTACCTTAACCTGACCAATTTGCCTGGATTACAGCTTTTGCAACCAACCACGCTTTTAAGATGATCGATACCTTTTTGACTAGAAAGAAAACCAAAGCTAGCTAGTCACTGCTTTAACATCTGTTAACACTGCACCAACTTCTACACTTGCAGACACAGCACAAGTGATAATCAAATGTACAAAGACATACACAATAACGCAAACAGATTTCAGTTTTTCTATATTTGTTTTCTCTGCTACTGCTGCTGCACCACATTGACTTGGGAAGTCATGATTCCAGGCATTCCTGCACTCTGTGTGCGTCACTATGCTTTACATGACAGATGACATTAAGCTTCCATTTAATCAAAGTCATGGGTCTCATCAAACGCTATATGCTGGTGATTTCCCTTTAGCCTTTAATTCTCTTATTCATGAGAAACATAAGAAATTAAAAGTCTTCTCAAAATCTATGAAAGAAGTATAAAATGCTGTAGTTATTACTAGTTTCAATTTCAAAATAGTTGTTAGGGCCCAAGGGAAAAATCGAAATACTTAATGTATATATCAGTTTTTGATTTCTAACCGTGATGCCTCTAGGCAAGTTAGAGTACATTATCAAAAAATCATTTGCATGAATTTGCTACCACATAGCTGTATGTGCTTTTATATCTTTTTGTTACATTTATCTCCACTTTCTCAACATTTAGACTAAGCTCCTATAAAGGGGGGGCCAGGAGGAAGTCTTTACTATAATCACAGAGTCTTGAGATTAAGCTTTAATTTGCACTGATGAGGAAGAGCAGAGGGACAGACAGACATACAAGAAGAAGCTTTGAACAGGATCACTTACTATATTCCATTGCATTTCAAGGAATTTCAACAGCAGAACAAATACTGTTTGGAACAACAAAACCAAAAGCTCTATAGCACTTCTACTCTGCTATACAGATAACACTCCATAAGAAAGTATCCTAAAATGCTAATGGTTATACAGAGTAACCTAGATTGCATGAAACAATCACTTTTAAAATCCAAGTGTCCCAAACTGGGTTCCACATATTAAATCATAAGTTAGGGAGAAAAAATAAGTCAGTAATCCTTCTCCACCCCGGAAGCTATTCTGAGAATCAGAACATTCACCTCTTCTCAAGTCTACATTTGTCCACTACTTACTGTCTTTAGAAATTCCTTGTTAGCTTACAATAAGTAGGGAAATTAACATACATACCCAAGGTGGAGAAAGCCTCGACTAAGAAACTTACCTCAAGAGCAAACATTCTGTCCATCATACTTCTTGATGAGGTGGCATCAGCTACTATGTGGACTTCCAGACCTCTGCCAATTAATTCCAATGCTGTTTGCTGGATGCAGACATGAGTCTACAGGGGAGAAATCACAGGCAAAAAACCCACCAACAAACCATTGCTATAAAACATGAGTAGGACAATGCCAAAGTAGAGTACATAATTTATTAGGGTTCAAACACATATTTTTCTACCCCTGACATTACTAGGGAACTCAATGTGCGTTTTAAATGCCAACCAAGTTTGAGACAAGAGCCTGTAGTTTATAAATATCTCATTTCAGATTTTATTATGAGATAATGTCAAAGACAAATAACACAAGAATAATTCAATCTGTAGAGGATATCTGAGCACTAAGCAATATAAATTGACTCTTTTTAATTACAGAAAGTAATGCTTAATACTATTGTGGGCCAACTGACATTACCATAAAACAGTACAAGAACGGCAAGGCACGTACTTCTACTCCAAACAGGACAACGCTGCGCACTCCAGGGATCTCTGCTAATGCTGCTTCAACTTCTGGCAACACCATTGAAAATTTTGTTTTGGGAAGCACAAGTTTAGCTCCTGTTAAATCAATTTCTTGCACAGTGCTGCCGAGACCTTTGGGATACTGTTCCGTTACAATAACTGGAATTCCTAGGAGCCGTGCACCTTGGAGCTGCAAGGGGGCAGGAAGGAAAGCGTGCAAGAAATTATTAAAGAACAATAATGGCAAAGACGTTATTATGTGAAACTGAATAACCAGTAAACCGGCTGTGTTGTAAAATAATAACTTACATGTGTGATCAAAACCCACTACAAGAAAAAAAAGCAAAAACCATACCAGCCGTTGGCCCACGCTGATGATATCACCGAAGTACTTGATGGCAGGCCGGAATCGCTCTTGCATATCACAACAGAAAAACACAGTGCTTGAGGGTGTCAGGTTGCCCAAAGTAGTCATCTAAAAAACAAAATAAAGATAATGTTTTCCATGGTAGTGAAGACCCTTTCAGAAAAGCAGCAGAACAAGAAAAAGCCTGCAACACCTCTGCCAGGTAACAGACTTGTTATTTTAAGTCAAAATAGGAGAAATGTTTTTTAAGCCTGATTTTGGTATGTTTCTAAATTCAAATGAACAGCTGATACCAAGCACTATAGTACAGTCATCAATAGGTAATCAAGATTTTATTAGGTGAGAGACACATGTTAGTGTAAACATACATGGAAACTTCTGAACCCTAAAGTGGGGCAGAGAAGCGCACCCCCTAAAGTACTGTTAAAAAAAAAAAAAAAAAAAGCACCAACAGGAAAATTACATTCCTCAAATTCACTTTTAAATCCACAACTCTTGGAACTGCCATAAAATCAGGATAAATTAAAGTTAAAAAAAAAAAGTCAGACTTCCACTTGCTTTCAATACTCTGCATACACGTATTTTCAAGTTTCATTGTGTAGTCACTTTGTTTTATCTATGACATCTTTTAGCACAAGTTTGCTGAAAGTCCAAAGGCTAGAACGAATGCACAGAAGCTTCTCAGTATTATGATCAGAAACTGAACTGAATACATTTTAATGATAAAAATAATCTCCCAGAGTTTCCCTCGTACAGGCTACCAAGTGGGGTAGAAGTGGGGGGTAAGAAAAAAGAAATCAAATATTGAATTTTCTCATGCTTTGAAAGAGTGCTTTGTATTTGTATTAAATTACTTGCACTACCTGCAGAAGCAAAGATAAGGCTTCAGCTGGAGGCTACAGGGAAAGAAAGCAGTTACATACTATCATATAGTTGTAAGGCAACTCAAGAGGCATTACATCCATTCAGGAGCTTTTCAGCAGATTGACAAATCAAATTGAATAAACTGCTTCTGGAAAGTACCCATTAATTGTATACACTTCATTTCCTGCAAACTAAGGTTGTGATGTTTTAAACCAAAACAAAATTACAAAATCTGTAAAATAGTATATTTTGGAAGAGCAGGGATATATTGGGTTTACGTGACAAGGTTTTGGTAGCGGGAGGATGCTGCATGGGTAGCTTTTGTGAGAAGTTGTCAGAAGCTGCCCTATGTTGGACAGAGCCAGTTCCAGCCAGCTCCAAGACGGATCCACTGCTGACTAAAGCTGAGCCCATCAGTGATGCTGGTGGCACCTCTGTGATAATATATTTAAGAAAGGGTAAAAAAACCCCCACTGTGACACAGCAGCTGGGAGAGAGGAGTGAGAACATGTAAGACAAACAGCCCTGCAGACCCCCAGGTCAGTGAAGAAGGAGGTCGAGGAGATGCTCCAGGCACTGGAGCAGAGGTTCCCCTGCAGCCTGTGGGGAAGACCATGGTGAGGCAGGCTGTCCCCCTGCAGCCCGTGGAGGTCCACAGTGGAGCAGATATCCACCTGCAGCCCGGGGAGGACCCCACGCCGGAGCAGGTGCCCGAAGGAGGCTGTGACCCCTGTGGGAAGTCCACGCTGGAGCACGCTCCTGGCAGGACCTGTGGACCTGTGGGGGACCCACGCTGGAGCAGTGTGCTCCTGAAGGACCGCACCCTATGGAAAGGACCCATGCTAAAGCAGTTTGTGAAGGACTACAGCCTGTGGGAAGGACCCACAATGGAGAAGTTCATGAAGGACTATCTCCCGTGGGATGGACCCCACACTGGAGCAGGGGAAGAGTGTGAGGAGGAAGGATTGGCAGACACGAAGTCTAATGAACTGACCACAACCCCCATTCCCCATCTCTCTGTGCCGCTTGAAAGGAGGAGGTAGAGAAATCAGAAGTGAAGCTGAGTCTGGGAATTGGGAATCCTTAAATATAAGTCCCAAATCTTTCATTGATTCACCACACCTCCTGAGTAAAACATGTTTGATCTCAATTCTCAAGGCTAAAAAACTACAGTAATGGCCATGCTCAACCATACAGAATGGCCTGTTCAAATTGTTGTAAAAATTACTTGTGCATTATAATTGTAAACAATAAATTCCCACACCTCTCAGATTCAATACACCGCTACTGCCAAAACAGCAAAAGTTCATAACCTCAGTTCCTTCAGTCCTTGCTGGCAAAATGGCAATCCTATTAATACAAGCAGTTACGAAGGCAAATGCAGTAATGACCATAAAGCAGATGCTCTAACACTGGACCCACTGATGCCACAAGAAGACAGAAGAGCATCACAACAGGCATCAGGGAAATCTTTTTCACTAGGAAGGTACAGCTGCACTGAAAGAGGTTACCATGGGTGGTGCGATCTCCATCCTTGGAGATTTTCAGCATTCAGCAAAGCAACAGCTGATTTGATCAAGAATTGGATTTGTGTAGGAGTTAGGGAAGGCAGCCCCTAGATATCTCTCCCAAACGACACTTCTGCAATTCTACACCATGTAATAAATGAGGCCTGGGACCAAGAACGCTTGAAAATAAAATTAAATATTGAATAACTGCCTTGTTCTTGAACACCATCCATCTACGTGCTTGAACAATGCAGAAACCAGTTGGTGAGAAGTACTAACGTACAATTGAACATCACAGCAAGCACTTACCGTGACCCATTCTAACTTTGGCACTACCATCAGAGCAGTCAATCGTGACATTTAACTTCCCCATGGCTCAGCGGCAAAAATAGAGTAATTGGAATAGACAATATTTGTAAGTGTGCCTCCTACTCAGAAGATGTGTCATTTTGTCTTGGCATTTACAGGACAAGCAAAGACCATTATTTTCTTCTATAAATCATTCCACCACTCTAATTTTTTTAAGATCACTTTGAACTACTGCAAACCATCATGGATCATAGAGTGATCAATGTGGAGTTAGTCTACTGCCTTAGTATACACCTTCCTATGCCAAGGCAGTGGATGGCACTACCATCCTTAGAGGAACAAGTATGAATAGACTAGGAAGGCCTTCAAGAAGTTGCATAGTCTGCCTCTACAGAAGCATCAACCAAACACAAATATTCTTCAGATACCTACCTGGTCTGACCCATCAGCAATACACAATTTACAGAGCTCCTATACAATCCATCCCACAGCTCTTATCTTTACCTTGCAGTGTCTTCTTACCCACAGCTCCTTTGTTGCCATTTAAAAGCATTATTTCCAGTTCTGTCCATGCTGGATCTGAAATGCAAGAGCATTACCATCCTCCTTCACGTGCATAACCATGCACAAACGTCTATTACCATACCTCAAGACTCAGATCCAGTCTCCCTTTAGTCCTGTCCCTCCCTTATTCTAAAACATATCTAATACTTCCAGTCTTTCCTCCTACAACTCAAATAATTTTCATTGTCCTCCCTGGAGTGCTTTTCAAATTGCAGTCTACAGTGAGGCGCCCAATACTACTATAACAGTAGTACTTCTCAGCCTATAATACTTCTCAGCAGTAGTAGAGCCCCAGAGAAGATTGGTCAACTCACACCCCAATTTGTACTTTCCAGTATGCTATTTGCTCTTTTCATAATTGATACTTACACTCCTGAGGTGCATTTTAGCCTCAAAAATCATCCCTCGAACTCTCCTTCATGTTTTATTTGCACAGTTGATTATTTCTACCTTAGTGTAGGAATTATTTCTACCTTTATTGCGCCGATTTTTAACTGCATCTTATTTCACCTTGTTTCTCCAACTTGTAATGAAAAGCCTGAACTCTGCTCTCTCTAATGCTTGCAGCTCCTCCCAAATACAGTATTTGCTTAAGTTTCAGCAATGACATGGATGACAGAATATTTACAAGCAGTGGATTTGGAATAGATCTTATAGAGCCCAATTCAATATTATTCTGATTTGACAGTAAAGCACAGAAGAAAACTGACTGCCTTTCCAGCCAGGGAGCATCCTCATTACAGACTTCCACTGAACCCATAATCCCATGTGTTTATGTCAAACATCACAGGGAGCTGGAGCAAAAGCTTTTTGCCTGCTTTCCTCTATTATCAAGTTGGTTTAATATGATTTAATTTATGCCTTCAGTTTCATACCAGCGGCACTCTAAAATAAAGTTGGGTCAACTATGTATTTGCTAAATAGAAGCTTTCGCAAAATCTAACACAAATAATTCTTATATTGATTTTCCTATTTATTTCTGATTAACTTGCAGTCTAAATCGAACCATGCAAGACCTGGCAGAACAAGAAGAAACCAGAAGAAATAGATGGCAAGATCAAAATATCAACACTTGTTGGTGTTACTTGGAATAGCAGATGTGGGAAAGAGCGCAGCAGAAAGTAGTTTGAAATTAAGTTTCATAAATAGTAGCAAATGCAGTCCATAAATAAATTCACAGAAGTATCTGCTACATATAAAGGAAAGTTTCCATGTACTGTTTCTTCAGTGTGCCACGTAAGTCCTACCACTCACTCACTCTCAAAGATGTCCTCGGTCCTCCACGGCCACACTGCATCAGGGATATGGGACACGTTCACCTCATGCATCCCCCAGCAGTGAACACCAGGACCACCCGCACTGTTCCAGTGTCGCACCCTACCAGTGAGCTGAGGTGGGGGCAAGCCTACAACCGAACGAATGCCAAACCCTGGGCCAGCACCTCTTTGCTTTCTCTCGAAGGAGAGGTAGGCTGGGCCGCTGCAGGCGCATGGCACCTGTCCAAATCAACCCCAAATATAACACCTACTCAGCCACGGTATCATTAAACAACCTAAATTTAAAAGGAAAAAAAAAAAAAAAACCCCACCCCAAATCACCTGAAGATCCCACACAAGCTGTATAAGCTTCTCCATTACCCTCCATTAGCCACCAGGACTTTCTTCCCTCCAGCTGGAAGTTATCCACAGCACAACCAGAATAGGTATGTCAGATGGACACGTAACCCGATGCAGCTCTTTCACCCAGCTAGAGAAGTCATCTCTAGGACCTTGTCCAGACCAGGATTTAAAGGTATGCTCTCACGAGTTACACCAGCTTTAAATCCTACTCTAGAGAAGGCCTAGGTGGGAAAGGACAGGTGTTTTTTCACATCTATTTCATCTCTGCTGATTATTATTAATCACACAAAATGTGACTGTGATGAAATGCTGTAATTACAGTATCAGCTTTACAACAATATTCACATATACTGGGTCTTTACCTGTACTTTCCCTGTTCAAACTTCAAGAAACCATTGCACATACAAAATGCAATTTTCCCCCGCTATTTGTAATCAACAAGAAAATAGAAGTAGAGAAATAATCCCACATGACATCACTAGGCACCTCATAAATCTCTTGCCAAGGTTACCCACTAAAAGGGCAGAGCAGAGGACCTCACAGCGTTGGTACTTCAAGGATGCCATGAAAATACAACAACGAAAAGAAGCTATCATATTTTCTTCTCCTTTACTTCTAAAAGTAAATCTGTAAGATTCAGTTTTACTTTGTTGCTTACCTTTTAAAGGGGGGGGGGGGGGGAAGAGGAAATTCAGTTTAATGTATTTCAAGGGAAAAATAGGTTACAAGTGTTTCAGCTTAGGAATATAAATATTTATTTTGTGCTAAGCCGAAGTGCTGCCTTTATATGCAATCCAGCATTTTAAAAGGACAGACTTAGCTAAACACATGATGTTCATATAATTACAACAGTACAAAATTCTTTATCAAAATCCAAAATTATCAAAACGCTTGCTGCAGAGTAAAGATACAGAAACAAGGATTCTGGATTTGAAGAAACCTCTCTTTCAGTATTTTCAGTCAGTTTTTTCCCCTCTTTAAAGTGCCGCTTTAAAAAAAAAAAATTATTTAGAAACACTGTATTTAATTGTATCACTAATGTATCCAAGTTTATAATTGCATGTTTAAAAAAAAAAAAGGAAACAACTCCCCTCACTTGACTCAAATCCTGCAATTTATGCTTTGCCTTTTCCTGGTCTTGAGAAAACAGACTTAGGCTCCTGAGTTAATGTTACTTCTATTTCCAAAGCATCTGAATGTAGCAATATTAGACATGTGTAAAAAGAGTGAAAATCTGTGTATAAATAGTTCTGTTTTATTTACCTTATCTTTCAGCAACAATTAAGTAACATTCTGCAAGAAAGATACACCTGAGACATCAACATGTCTTTTAAAAGGAACCCCTGAAGTAGAGGTGCTTTATGCAATGATTTCAATAACAATTTTACCCTTTTAGCTCCAGCATCTTAAGGTTACAAGTTTGTAAATGCAGGGCACAAGTACTGCTGAAGAGGAGTCACCTTGAAGTTATGACAGCAACTGTGAAATAGCCTCTCTTGGGCATATTAACAAATGCTGGCTGAACTCCTCTATTACACGGCTATAATGAGCATAGCTGTCTTGTCTTCTGATCTCTCCAAAGTGTTTTTCCTTTCTGCTTCTCTCCTCCAAAGGCAGCTACAACAGTTACAGCAAAACACGATAGTTTTAGTAGCACTAATTAACTGCATTTAGAGTTAGAAGAGGTTAAAGCGATCCTGCATTCCCCCACCCCAACTGTAAATATTTTTCTGTTAAAACTTTCAAAAATAGTAAATTCCATGAAAAGCAGATGACTCCTTTCTGCTAGTACTTAGTCCCCCAATTAGCAAGCAAATGCCCTCCTCACCCGTTGAGAGAGGCCAAGGGTAAAGTCCCTCCTCACTGCAAGACAGTGGCTGAGGAATCTGAAGAGCAGCAGCTAGGCTGAGCATCAGGGTTTACTGCATCCCACCAGCCTGCCAAACACTGGGTGGCCAGTAAAAGTTCAAGTGGCTGTTTTGCGCCAGGACAGCTAAACCAAACAAATGTACATATATGAGCACAGTACGAAGGCACAAATACGACCAGAGAGCAAATGTCTCTGTATGGATCGAGCCTTGAATTGAGCTGCATGGAGTGACTTTCCAAGGGCAGCATATGGCGATTTCTCCATGAGATTACTGCCCCCGTCAACTGCAGGGACAGGAAATTGAAACAGCCCAGTCAAACACCATTTGGTGCTGACATTTCTTGAGCTACTGCAACAAAAGGCATCCTTCCGTGACAGGTCCGCACAGGAATCAAAATGGGAGGATATTGTTCCACAGCTCACGGGCGCTACCGCCCTAGGGTAGCCATCCCTAACTAAACGCATACATATATTTCATAAAGTACGCACATAAAAATACTGAAATTATTGTCTAGGGATACAGACGCTAGTATCTGTGACTCTTTATTTTAAACCAAATATATATTTCCAAATATGCAAGTCTAATCACATCAGTGAGCAAAGGTTGTGCCTCTTGAAAGACATGTTCAAAATGGTATTTCAACTGACTGTGACACACACAGTGTTGACAAACCTATGTCATGTGTAACTGCAGAGAAAACATTGGGGAGGGAGACAAAAAGGGCATACAATAGTGGCAGTGCATGAATCAACATATGGAAATAAAGTATAATCTTCCCATCAGTAAATCCCAAAGGTCTTAAAAAGCGCAGCTGTGACTTATCAGACCAAATGTTCCCCAAACGAGTGATCTCTGAGCACCTGCCGGTGGCTTAAGGCAAGCTGACTGACATCATTGTGATGTCTCCAGCTCATTCTCAGCTGCTGAAGCACATCAAGGAGGCAACTAAAATAATACACAATTACCATCCTTTTCATATCAACAGTTGCTATTGTCAGAGAATTGCAACAGTATCGGTGAAAGCAGCTAATCAATTAGGCAATTAATGCATTAAATATTGGTTCATCCTGAATCCTGCAGTCAGTTAAAGCTGCGTAGTGCATCTGCACTCTGGGAATGACGTATCCTTCCATGTCTCAACACTGACCTTTTACACCGAGATGTACGTCCTGCTACGAATGCTGGGGCTGCATTTATAGTTTCAGTGCAGAAGCTGTTTGCAAGAGAGTCTTTGCAGAGCAGTGATCTGCACGCACAAGTAAGAAACAAAATTCTGACCTGCACCACTGTTGCACACCCAGATTGCACAAATTCCATTTTTAAAATCCTTGCTTGAATTAAAATCCATACCAACTCTTTTTGCAAGTTGGCAAGACGGTCCCTTCCCGTTTCTCTGGCTGGGCACCCATCCATTCTGTTTCCAACACACAAAGGAGAAAGGTTTTAAACTGAAGACAATAAGTGATGAATGATTAAATGAGTAGTAACTGACAAAATAAGTTATTAAACTAGTTTGGTCTTACTAACCACTCTTTCCATACATAGGGTTAAGGAAAGGACAAAAGACTCCAAAGGCATCCTTGATGTACAGTCTAAGCGAACAGGACACCTTGAGTTTATGGGTTCAAGAGACTATGCTTAAGCAGGGTTTACAAACTGTGTGAATTAGACTGTTTGTGGAAGCATAAAGACAAGATGAGCAACGTTTCAGTTTTTACGACATCACTTTTTCAACTTACTAGTAAAGTTGGCTTGACAAACTAAAACTTCTTAATTATAAATTCAGAAGAATGTTCTCAAAACAATAACTACGTTTTGTTTTTTACAGTTGACTTCATGATGCTGGAGAAAGGAAAAAGCAATTTAGCTTCAAGTGCAACTATTACAGCATGACTGGCACGAACCTCAAGCGTGCATAAAGATATCTTAGTATGAAACACACGTACTGTATCTGTCTGGCAGTCTGGTTTCCTGGTTTACGGCCACAAAACTAGCGAGTTACGAACCTGCAAATCGGAAAGAGCTTTTGGGGGCCAGAAGGGATACAGGAATCCTAGGCACCGGCAAGCCACGAGACCGCGCTCCGGCAGAGCCCTCGTTACCGGCGCCCTTTGAGTTTCCTCCTGGCAGCATTAGCTCCGGTGAAGGCCGGGCAGCACCCGCCGCCTGTTTTAAAGGCGGAAACACTGCTTATTTCAGCCACCGGGCCGTCTTCCCATTCACGGGCGGGCCAAGTAAGTTCTGGCCCGCTGAAGGCAAAGCCCGGTTACCAAACGCGTGCGGCGCGGAGCGCACCTGCCTCCCCGCCTCAGCGAAACAAAAGTTTCCACGCAGGAGTCAGTCAGCGCCGGCGTGCGGGGCTCTGCCCGCGGCTCCCGCCCGCCCCGGGCTCCCCTGGCCGCCGCCACCCCCCCGCCCCAGCTCGCTGCCGCTTCTCCCCGGAGGGCTCGGGGGAGGCCGGGCGAGCAGCCGCAGCCGGCGGAGGGATGGGGCTGCCCGCCCACACGCAGGCACACCTGTGGCGGCCGGCGCTGCCCGGCCGTCGGGTCTCACCTGTATCTGCAGCGGCACCAGGCGCACCTTGCAGCGCTCGCTGACCAGGAAGCCCTTGGGCAGGTCTATGTACTGGCTCCACTCCTCGGCGAAGAGCTGCACCACGAACTTGCGGTGCATGTCTATCTGGTCCCCGTAGAGGCTGAGGAACTTCTGGATCAGCAGCTCGTAGCCGGCGCCGTGGGGCACGCTGGAGGGCCGCGCGAAGACGGAGAAGCAGAAGAGGACGGGCACCGAGCCGCCGCCCGCCGGCGAACAGCCCCCGCCGCCCGGAGCAGCGGCCGCCTCCGCTGCCGCCATCTTCAGGGGCAGCCGCGCCGACCGCAGCCAGCTCGCTGCGGCCCGCGCCGCCGCTCCTCCTCCTGCCGCCTCCTCCCCTCGGCCGGGCGGGCGGCGCCGGCGGCCCCCAATCCCAGCTGCGGCGGCTGCTCCTCCTCCTCCTCCTCCTCCTCGCCATGGGGCCCGGCCCTGCGCCGCAAGCCCTCGGGGCCGGGCGCGCCGCCGGCGCGACTCCGCCGGGCGGGCACCCGCTCTCCCGCCGCCGCGCCTCTTCGGAGGGCGGGTGCCTCCCCCTCAGGCGGGCGGCGGGAGGAGCAGCAGCCCCTCAGCCAAACGTCTGCCCTCGTCCGGGCCGACGGGGAGAGCCCGGGTCCCCCGGAGAGGGGCAGGCAGGGGGCGGGAGGCGAGGGCACCTCCCGCTGGGGCGGCCCCGTCGTGGCCTCGGCGCGGCCGGCAGGCAGCTCGTTCCCTCGCCGGGGCGCAGCCCGCTGCCGCCAAGCTGGTGGCAGAACCCGCTGCGGCGAAGGGGCGTGGGCGCGGGGCTGGGAGCCGCGGAGCCCCGTCGGGCGGAGGCGGCGGCGGGGAAGGCAGCCCCGGCGGGGGGAAGGCAGCCCCGGCGGGGGGGCGGGCGCCGTGCCGGTCGGGTCCGCTGCGGGGACGGGCGCGGCCGCGCCCCGCGGAAGTCGGGGAGGAACCTGTTGATAGAGCCTGAACAGTGCCCTGTTTCTTTCGAGCACGATCCAGCCCGGTCTGAGGTCTAGGTGGGGAACAGTCGTTCGCTCTTCCGGTACCGAAACTGGTTGCTGAGTCTAACACGAGGCTTTCTTCAGAAAAGTCCGTTTCTGAGCAGCCGGAGGTACCTGAGCTGCTGCACGCCGGGGCTCTGAACCTGCAATTGCATCCACAGAGGAGGAGAAGCGAGCAGGATGCAATGCATCCCCACATTTTATCCCAGCTTCCTGTTCTCTACTACATTTCCAGATTCATTAACCCTTTGTGTGCGTGTGCGTGCCAGGAGTGACTGGCAGCTGGAAATGTTGCCCATATTTTTGCCATAATTACCAGATTTTCTGCTGCATTTCAGTGTGCTTGGGGGAAAGGATCTGAGTAGTGTGTTATACTCGATACTCTCCGTTAAAACCAAGTGGATGTTTTCAGGCATTATGCAATGCAGTGGCAACACCTTCAAGGTTAATGTCTGCTTAGCTAAATACCAACAAGCTGAAGCTCGAAGTTGTTCTCGTGCTTTACTGTTGTCGGAAATCTAGAGCTGTCATGTTAAATGACAATACTATATTTTCACTAGTCTGGGGTTTGGTTTTTTGATTCCCCCCCCCCCCCCCCCCCGAAAATACACTGCTGATACAAATTAATTTTAAAATTGCAAGCATAAGGAGCCTTTCAGAATTATATATTTACAAGCTCATATATTCACTAGGCACTGAAGCAGCCTGAAGTGATTATTTTATACCCTGAAGCAAATGTTCAATGGCTCCTGCACATTACATGGAAAACTTGCAAATTTTACTGTGTCTAGGCAGAAATTACACAAAGCAACATTTTAAAAGGATTCATTGCAAGTCTAAAATATACATTGATTCTACCTTCCTTTACTGCCAGTGAATTCAGTGGATTCATACAGAGTTTGCACCTTCCTTCCGAAGGAGGTAGTGTCAATCTGATTGTATTCAGTCTAACTGAACACACCCCTGTGATGAAAAAACACTTTTTAAGGAGTGAAAACACAAGAGATCCTGCCCATCTGGGTTCTGTTTAAACATTTCATCCTGTCCTGTGTGTGATGATACTTAGCTAGGGAAAAAAGCAATTTTGCCCTCTAGAAATAAATATGTAGGAATGTGCAGTGAAGTATACACAGCACTATTCCACCTGCCAGCTATAAAAATATCCAGCAGCCAGGGTTCATGGCTTATTTTAATTATTTGTCCATGCTTACTGTTCTGCTGATTTAATTTATGAATACAGCTAGTCATTAATGCTGTTACAGTAGAGGCATACAAGGTGAACAATTTTATGGCCCAGTCATTAGCTGACTTGAATCAGTTCCAGTTTTCCAAAAGAAAAGATGACAAATACTCAGTGAATTCTGTTTATTTTCTGTGACTTAAATGGCTTTCCAGTTCTTAATTTGTACTTTATTTTAATTCAGTGTAGTTCTAAAATTCAATATATTTTTAAAATGTAGCATGGGTAGTGGTTTTGTTGATTGGTGGTATCTTAAATGGGCTTCCTTTTTCCATTATAGCAAGAGAGGTCTATCTGTATTAACAAAGTATGCCACAGCAAGTGCTTACCTTTCTACAACTGCTGTTTATAATGAATACATTTGAATACAAATTACTCAGTTATTATGCAGAACACATAACTGATATTTTGGTAAATTGGCCAGATTTAAGCTTATTTAAATAACAGAAGAATTTCTGCTAACAGGGTTAGATTTATGCAATGGCAAGGAAGCAGTACTCAGGTTCATCCAAAACCTGGACAAGGAGAGGCTCCTCTACTGCAGCTGACCACTGCCCCCCCCCCTCCCTCAGGTCAAGGAACAAGCAGGGAGATGGACCCAGATATGCAGAGCGGTGGCCGCTCCTCCCTCCTTCCCTGTCCAAGGTCTCACAGGCAGAGTAGCGCAAACGCTAGATCCCCATGCACATATGAAGAAGGTAAAGGCTGATAGCTGCTTTCTTTACCACACAAGCCATCTGTCCTTACCAAATGACAACTAACCTTTGCCTTTATCTGCATCCTAACTCTGCTCATACCATCCCATACCACCTTGTATCTTTCTGCATTTTGAATTCTCTCTCTTCCCCCACCAACTCCACAGTCAGCCTTTTCACATGTAGTTTAATTTTAGTTCTGAAAGCACTTGAGTCTTTTTGAGTAGCTGCCTGTGCTTGGATGGTACTGTCCCATAGAGGAAGACACTTCTGATGGAAGCACATCTCAGACTGAATTTTTCCTCCCCTGACTCTGGTCATCTTCGGTTTTCAAAGTATCACCCTGAGACAGAACTTGGGAAGGGACACTTTCAAGTATCACCAGCTGGATGTAAGTTAGATTCACTGTCCTTTCATGTGTCTTTTAATCATGCAGCTCCTGTGGCAGTGGCAGATCAGGCTGCTTTTAATTAAGTTGCAAAGGTATGGCACCATCACAAATATGAGGCTCTAGCCCATTTAGAAAAACCAGCATAGCATTTTTTGCTTCACAGAAAGAAAAGAGAGTATAATGTGCTACACAGGGAAAAAGTCCAATGATCCACATTACACTGGCCTAAAACAAAGATGTACTTTTTACCCAGTTTGAATAACAGAAGTGTGTAAAAGCATTTGCAACACATCTCTTTGGCACTTCACATTGCAAGTAATGTGTGATCGGTCCTTGTACACAATAAATAAAAATACAACTTCTACTAGAAATTCAGTATTGCTGATCTCCAACCATGGTTTTTTAAGATGCTGCCAATCTCACACTTACAAGCTCAGCATATGCTGAAGTCATAAAAAAGCGGATATAATCACAGCAAATATGCCTCTTGAGTGGTACATACAACAACACGCTATAAAGAAATATGTTGGAAACTACTGAAGTATCAAAGATTTTAAGTGAAGGCCAGATTTCCTTAGCTCAATTCTGAAACATTTCTGTCTGCATCAAGTCCTCATACTAACAAGTCCATTGGCATTCTGCTCAGACACAACGCTCTGCCTGCCACCTGGGACCTTCCTTTCCTGCAGCAGGACTGAACAAGGTCAACTGATCCATAGCCTCTGGAAAGCATTTTTTTGTTTGTTTATTTTGAGCAGTTAAGGAGCACTTCCATCAGGAGCTAGGATGGATAAGGTGACAGAGATGGAAGCTTATGCTATGTCCACTTTAAAAATAGAGGCATGTGTTATGTTTCAGATTGAAGGTTGGCATTCAGGGCATTAAAATATAAACTTCTTGGTATGGAAAGAGAAAAGAATTTACATTTTTGCAAGACAAAACCAGTTCAGTATTCTAAGTTTTGGATGAGGGTTTATCAGTTTCTCAATTCAAAATTTCGGAAGTATATTTTCTGCCTGATTCATTTTACTTGTTTGTTTCAGTCTGCTGGAAAGCCTCTTATATGGTCATCTTCTGTAGAATTAAACACAATGTCAAGATGAATCTACTAAAATTACACATTCCCCAAAGTACTCCATTGAAAATTACAGTAAATCATGTATACAGTAAGCCCTAGAGAAAAATATTTACTGCTCTGGTGATGCCATCTATATCAGTGAGAAAAATGTGAATGGTAAGGCATGTCCCGTAGTTAACAGTTTCGTGCTTTGAAAGTGCAAAGTGAGCAGGTAGCTTTAAAAGTGGAGAGAGCTGACAGATTTCTTATGGTTCAAAATCCTCTTTGGCATAGCAATTGCCTGAAATTTACACGACATCTCCAATAGGAAGGAAGTCAAGGAAAAGAGAACAGCCATACTACTACACTTCATAAACTGGCATGCATAAATACACTGCCTTTCTGTGCAGTTTCATTGATTTTCTATTATATCATTGTTACTCAGTTCCCCTGTGATATTTCAGAATTATTTTCATCTTGTGTCCAAATTACTGCTTTTATTCCCTATGAGGGCTTGTCACATTATATTGTTAAAGCAATAGCATTGCCACAAAAACCTTCGTTACATCTTGCATCTTATCCTGCAAACCTGTGTTAGGCTACCTTGTAGCAATGTAAGCACCTTATCACACAGCTCAGCACAGATAGCTAGCTTCGTTTTGCAGTCCTGGCTTTGCAGTCCCAGCTGAACTCTCTGTTGACTTTAATATATCTGGCTAGATCTGCACTGTATTTTAAAACTACCCTTGACACTGGGCTTACAGCCATATTTACGTGCTATCTATGCTACATATGTGAGATAGCATCCCTTGCGCTGGCTCTGTAGTAATTCTGCTGATACTGCTGGGGGGAGGACTTTGCAGGTGCGTACTTTGCACTTCAGATTCATGCCAACTGCAATGTGGACTTGCCTCAGCACCCCATACTTGGCACAGCCACTGCCATTTATCTCATCTGCAGGAACATTTTAACATTGCACAAAATCCTTTCTAAGAGACGTCTGTACTTCTGCTGCAGTTACTTATAATGGTAGCCTGTGTACGGAGCAGTGGAGTCTTTGGGCATTCTGGATGTCAGACCGACCCTGAGATCAGACAACGCATGCGTTGCCAATATGTGAGCTAATAAGCTTACAACTGTGTTGATGCTGTATGTTCGAATGACAGACAGGTTTTTGCAGCAGTATGGATGGAAATGGGTGTGACCGGCAAAGAGGTCCTGGAATTTCCTGGAAGAATAAAGCACTCTTCACCTGGTTGGTTTTGCTTCCTTGCAAGGTTTGGAAATGAGTTAATACTGTTTTTAGCTTTACTTCTAATGTCATCTGTCCATGTTGCCCCTTTTATCAAGAATTTCCAGACTATTTTATTTCTTTATTTTTAAGATTGCCCACTACTTAATGATACCTTAAAGTAAAAAGCTCATTATTGGGACAAATCTCTGTCTACCATCTGATTTTCACCTTGATAGGTGTTTTAAAGCTCCACTGTTAATAATCAATTCGATACCATGTCACTTAGGCTGTATTTTGTTATCCTAAATTCCTTTCATGTATGACAGCAATTGGAACAGGATAGTAAAGGTGACAATAGTAACCATATTGATAAAATATATAAAAATAAAAGATAAAATATATATATATAAAAGCTTACTCACTGAATAATCATATGATTGTTTTCACTGTCATATGTGAAAATAAAATGTCTTAGATCTTTTTTCAGATATTGTAGCCCTCACATTTCTGCCAATATAAATAATTACATCCTTCCTCATTACTGGCATTAAATGTGGTGTGGTAGTTCTGTTAAAGCACATTCTTAACGATTCAATTATCTTTTACCTTCGTCTGAATCACAAAGTACAACAGACAAAGTTGTCAACATTTAGCAATTACTTCTTCAAGATCAAGTATTGCCACCATATCTTTTCAGGGCACAGAATTACTTGGAATTGCACCAGCTCTTGGTCCAAAATTTCAGTGGAGTTTCCTTTTCAGACAGGTTTATTACCAAAAATTCTTTTAAAATATTAATGTAAATGTACAAACATATGCTTTGCCAGTCAGACAGAATCTCACCAAACAGGAGGGGTTTTTTTCATGCCCTGGCTTCAAGCTGGCTAATGACAGTAGTAGAGATGTCAAGTTGTACCTGGTAGAATCCATTTAGTTGACTGAAGGTTGATGAACCTGAATACTTAGAGCATTTAATTGATCTGCATCTCTTGCAGTCAGTCTTCCATCATCTTTATATGCATTAGGTTTTGCGGATTATTTAAAGTTTCTACGTAATTTTTCCTTTGAATCAATAATGTTTGGTCACATGGGACACAGTTGCCATAGTGAAGATAGTTTTGAGCTTTGTCTGTACTGTGCCTTTTGCTTGACCCACAGTTTATTTTTACATCTTTGATGACTTGCACATTTTGGATCAAATAAGCATTACTCACAAGCTACTCTTGAAAAAATTCCCTATGCAAGTCCTTCTTTGGATTGTGTAGTTCCTGTCCAGTTCAGAACTCTTCTAGTTCCTGTGATCCTGTTGTATATTCAGAAGTTACTTCATTTGTTATTTTGTTTATAAGGCAGAAATCTTTTATGAACAGTTGCGTTTGGGGGATCTGTAGACTTTCCACAATCTCAACAAACCTTTTGTGCTCGTACTTGGAAGAGTTCATACACTAGCCAGCAGGCAATATCTTTTCATGTAATCACATGTCTAAAGTGGCACCATTTTCTCTTCATTCATGCTGTTAGCAGTTATGGACCTTTCCAGTTTGTCTAATTGGTCGGACAAAGATCTAGGGAGCTATCAGACAAGTTCCCTGGTTCCCCAGGTAACCAGGTTTTTCAACATTTGAACATTTTTTCTCCTGCAAATGAGCTGTTTATTCATGATTGAGTGGCTTCAAGTTCAGCTTGCTTCCCAGTTCTGTTGCCACCTCTGCTGTTGCACTCTGCTTTGTTGACTTCATGCTTTGGCATCCTGTCTCTGTCCCCAGCTGTCATGGCTTTTGCTTTTTTTGCACAATAGCTGTAATAAAGGTATATGTGTGTGTTCATACTACTAATATCTAATGGTACACACTTGATGTAATAGTATATATATAGCCACTGATTGTAGCTGTGGTAGGATGGGCAAGATTTTCTGAGCAGTCATTTGTGTGGAGTGTGCAAGCCATGAGCATATGGAAGTTCACCTGTGACTTGCAGGGGTGCTAAAGCATCATCCTGGAGAAAGGGCTTCCCCTGGCAGGAGGAAGGATTGCAGGGAGAGCAGGTCACATTTAGGGCAGAAGAACTGGCCTCTCCCCATCCGTACACTGTGGTAGCCTTTTCCACACTGGAAGATGAACATTTTGGTAGGATGTGACACTTCTTCCGCAAATGGGAGTAGTTCAATTTTTGAACTGTACTGTCTGGTTTGTTCTTTGTAACTGATGTGCATGGGATCACAAATGCTATTCATTTTCTCAGACAATCACTATTTTATTATGTTAAGACCTACTTTGCTTCTAATTGTAAACTGTATGAACTTCTTGTAATAACTAAAGCAGTAGTTTTCATGTACTGATTAAAAAGGAAAGCATTTGATGCATTTTAATAGTCAGGACAATGAAACACTTCTTCAGCTGTCGGAGGCGAGTTGACATCATCCCTTTTGTCACATTCTGAGAACGGAACTGAGCTTGCAATAACAGTCCTTCTTCTCTGAGGTTTTACGTAGTTCTTCATAGTCAGCAGCTTGAAGACATAAAATTCAGCCAATGGCAATATTTAAATTGAAAGAAGCCTCAAGGAACAGTAACTAACATTATTTTTCCTAATGCACCCGTCTTTATGGGCTGCAAAACCCTCTGAGCTGTCTGTTTCAGGATCCTAGAAATAACTGAACGTGTGTGAAGAGTTAGCTGTGTACACACGGGCTATTCCAACAGGGAAGTATTGCCCGGGAGCCAGGGGTGGCTGCAAGCCAGCCAGAGGCAACGCTTCCACCATCAAGGACGTGTTCCTGCAGCAGTCAGACCAGAAGAGCAGAGCAGTTTAGGAACAGCCAAGTTTCTGGTGACGAGGCAGATCCAAGGTCAATCCAGGGAAGCTGGGACAGCAGGTCAGGGCTACGATCAGCAAGGTGTCTGTCTGGGCTCCGTGATACCCGTAACATAGCGGAAAGGCCTGAGGTTAGAAGCAGCTCCCTGGCAAAGGCGGGAAGGGCCCTGGCGAGGCACCTCGCAGCTCTTCCCCAGCAGCGTGGTGCAAGCCCCGGCGGCTGCAGCGTGCCAGGGCTGGCCACCGGCACAGGCAGGCAGAGCCCCCTGGGGGGCGCGGGGTGGGGGGCACAGCTTGCAGAGCCTCTTGGTGCACGCAGGGTTTTGAGGTGAGGTCTGTCATTGTGTAGCACAAAGTTTGAAGCCTAGCTTTGGCAGATACATCATCACGTGAACAAGTTAGCCTTTAACCTTTAAAAATACAAATAGATTTTTTTAGAGCTAAACTCTAGTGTTAATTGAAATACAATGGAATTCTTGCCCTCTGTTGCTTTCTCTGTGAGAATAGCTACCTGAATCAACAAGGTGCTTCTATTACATTTTGCCTTGTCTTTTGCTTTTGACACGCTTTCCTCTTTGTCATGCTTTCTGACCTACGTGGGAAAGCATAGTTCCACTTGTATCAGGTGTATTAGCAAACTGTAACACGAAGGAAAGTATTAGATATTTTTAAGGAGAAAAGAAGTATCTTCTGTCTGCTCTTTCACTGTCAGCATTCACCTTCATTGTATCTATTTTTAAATTAATCACCCAAGTCCTCGGTTTTCCAGTTATAAATATTTTATTTTGAGGATGTAATTTACTAACTCAAGAGCTCTTTCAAAAGCTTTCCAACTTGATTACTGTCATTTGGAACATCTGCCTGACAAACTTCTGTATTAGGAGCTACTGAACGAAATGTGGTTTTCATTCTTCAGGAGATTCATAGGTTTAGTTCCAGGAATCCTTAATCCATGAGTGATTTTGCATTAACTAAAGAATTATCCCTTGCTTCCTGTTTCCTTAAAATTAACTTTTTTTTTTTTTTTTTTTTTTTTTTTTTAAACAGAATAACAGAACACAGGAGAAAGAAGAGGTCCAGAGCACAGATATTTCTAGCTAGAATCTATTGTCAGTATCTTTGAGAGACCAGAATGAATAGCCTCATCGTCACTCCAGGTCTGGTGACACCTGCACAATTAATAGTTTATATTCATAACAGTGAAGCTGCGTGGCAATTGACCCATTTTGTAAAAAAATACAGAAATGTGTCTGAGAAATTTAGTAGTTACAAAACTGTTTCTTGAATTGGGTCTTAGTGCTGTAGCATCCAAACAAAAGCGAAAGATAAAAAAAAGCTGAAGCAAAAAAAAAATTAAAAGGTGCTTTTTCTTTTCCTTAAAGTTCAATAACGGGGTCTACAATGAATAGTTGTTGAAAGCCATGGCTAAAATATCAGTAATTTGAACAGGGTTTTATTAATAAAGGATGATGCAATGGAATATGCAGGCCCCAAATTATTCCCTGTGTGTTTTCAGTGGGTTCAACTGAATGGCATTGGTAGTGTTACTACCAGTTTCAATGGCTGAAATCCTTTCCCTTTTTCCTGATAATCCTTGGGGGTTACTTCAAAGTGGAATGATCATATGCATTATTTGGGATTTAGAAAAGGAAAGGGAAAGCAGAACTTCAGTGCCGACTGCAGGATTATGGCTTTGAGCCATCCACGTTGCTAGACGCAACGCCCTATCCTCTGTAAGAATTTACAGTGAGAGAAGCTCTGTGATGAGCAGCACCTGAGAGATGTGTGAAATAGCAGTTGTAATACAAATTCTAATTGTTCAGAAAAAACTTGTAATAAGATTAAACAAACCTGCAGTTTTGGAAACTTGACATAAATTTTTCAAATAACTGCTTCTGGGCGACTCCAGTCTTAATGTCAGAGCAAATACATAATTCTCTTGCAGCTCAAGAAACATCTATGTAGAATGACATAAAAATGAGTCATACATTTGTGTTTTAGTATTGTACTAAATGCAGCAGGCCCTATGCTATCTAGCACATTGCTTCAGTTGATTTCACTGTATAGTTTCAAGGTCCTGTCAGCTCCTGTACTGAGAATACATAACAGCTTTATTTATTAAACAGAGACAGGATGGTGGTGACACAAAGCAAGACATTGTGATTTATGGGATGTGGAAAGAATGATTTCCATTTAAATTCTTCAGATCCCTGAATATACAGGTTCTGAACATAACTGTGGGAATTGCGAACAGAACCTTTATATTGCAGCTAACACCAGGGTATTTGTCATCTGCTGTGTAAATAAAGACTTATCTGAAAAAGCTACTGGTAATTCACTGATGGTCCTCATTCATTTCTGGAAACTTTTTTTATCTAGAAACAGTTTTAAGAAACTCCTTAACTGACATTGGTCTTTGTCTACCAAAGCAAGGCAGAGATTATTTTAACTGGGTCACATGATGTCTAAGAAGAACAATACTTTTACTGAACATCATATAGAGAGGTTCAAGAAAGAGCTAGCTGAACAAAGGGAGTGATCTCAAAAATATTTGACAATATTTTGCTTTCTTGCATGCCACATTTCTCTAAAGGAATTTAGTTTTAATATAGCATAAGAGGAAGACAAAAGGTCTTTAAAAATAATCTGTACATCTGGAGAAAATTTACTACCTCAAGCTAGGTCTGAATATACCTGGCATATGGCATAGGGACTCCTCGTTGTAGCAAAGGTATGCCAGTATAAAAACAGACTAAAACAGTGGTGAGTCATACTTAATGTTGTTTTGAACTATGAATTTCCCAACAAACCAGTTTGTTGATGGCAGATTACAGGTATTTGGGTAGATGTAATCTTCTCTTCACAAAAATTGGATTTTTGTGGCCAGCAAACTGGAAATGGAGTCATATTGCTTATACTCCAAAAGAGGTTTTCCTCATTTTATGACAGAATATGCCTTTGTTACTGCAGTGATATATGACTGATTACAGTGCTTTCACATACCATCAATAAATAATTTCCTCTGCTATCTTTAATTTATAATTCTAATGAAACACTTGGATAGAAACTGAGCTGAATGCATATGGCTATCTTTTTGCTGACAATCTGTAGAATTACGAGCATTTGCAAAAAACTTGTTTTTGTGTAATTCCAGGAGAGAGCTCAAATATTTCTGTGCTCCCAGCAAATGAGAATTAGATTTCTACATGCTGGCAGGAGACAGATTTAAGATATAATCCTTTTCTCACTGTTCCTCTCTAGCTGATTTAGGCAGGTCTTGCTCTTTGAGCTGACTTTTGTGGATCCTATTCTCAGACGTATAACTCTCCCCTTACATTTTTTAAGGTGCTGTCAATCCAATGTAATGTCTGTGAATTTCAGTAAGCATTTGAGCTCTTGAGCTAGGCACTGAAACAATGCCTGTAGCAACTCTGTTTCCATCAGCTATTCAGCTTCAAAGATGAGGAGCGTTTTCTCCGAAGCATGATGGCTTCAAATGAAGCAGGAATTTAGATCTGTCTTGTTTTGTATGTGTACATATATATATATAAGTAAAGACAGAGAGATATACATGTAAAGATATAGATATGTTTAAAACAATAAAGAAGATGGTAAAGGTGGAAGGTTATAAATGGAAGAGCTCCAAGTAATAGGACTTCAAAGCGTGCCACACCCTTGGAATTTAATCCAGACTTTGCCAAGATGATAGTCTCTTTGTATCCAAGATTTTGGTTTGGTTTATTACAGAAACAAGGATCCACTTACAAATCTGGAGTACAGTCCAAATTTTCATACCTAATGTTTTCATTCTTGGTTTTTAAAGGAATTTTCACAGGCTAAGGACTTCATCCCACTTTCTTATGAAACCTTACATAGCCAGGAGTAAGTGCTAGTCTCTACCAGAAAATGGTAAGGGGTTTGAAACCGCCTCTTTCCTCCCTGTGTCTCTATCTGATTGGCTTAATCACCTACAGTTCCATAAATTGCAGTGGCTAATTAGGGATGTACTGTGTTTACTGCCAATTTGCAGTTTCTTTAACAACTTTATTTTAAAAAATGTAGGAAAGGTACCAAAAGTTTGCATGATGAAATGCAGCTAAAGCAGATATTTAAGAGGTGTCTTTTTCAGCTACACACATGGTGTTCATTTAATTAGAACCAAAATGGAATTATAGTCTAGAAGTATTGAATTTCATTGTAATGTTAGTGAACTGGAAAGCAATGTACAGTTCCTGTATGCTGTTTTTTAGAAGCTGACAGACATAAATATCTTTTAATTTTAAAGCTCTACTTTGACATTTGAATGAATGCCATAATTAGCTTTTTATGCATCCAGTAAAGATGATAGCTGGTAGTTTTCCATAATAAAAAAGTTAAATGTCAGAAGACAATTTTGATGTTCATATCAGTTTTGCTGTCTATGAATATTCCTAACTTAGAGAGTCATCATTCAAATGTAACTGAAGTATAGATCTGAGAGGGCTCTTATTTACTAATGTAAACGTGTATGTGTAGCATCCTGTTCCTACATACCTTTAGGACAAGAAGCTGGTAGAATGTGCTGATGCTCAGGCATTCCTCTCCAGAGATCTCTGTTCAAATTCATGCTTTTACAATACCAGTAAAAATGAATCCTCATACATGGAGAGTACCATTTGGCACAAATGAGTCCCTCTTCACAGTTTGCTCATGAGCTAGGACTCAAGTGTTTCTGCCTGAGCTGGAAAAGCTGCGTAGAAAAGCATGTCCAGTGGGGGGAAAAAAAAAGGGGGAAAAAAAACCTGCAGTAGTATAGATCAAGTCTTTTACTATTAAAATGCAGTCCACTCAGTGGAGAAAACTATTAGCATATAACAGAAGACAGGTGTCAATACATTTTTACAGAAGTACTGCAAGGTGCCTAGTAGCAATGACTTTGGAAAAAAAAACCCAAACCCAATTTGGAATACCTGGGTAGCTAGGCAAGAGTTTCATGATCTCATAGCTACCTATATTTTATTTAATTATGTTGGCATTCAATACCATTTTTTTAAAATTAGTGTGGTTATGTCCTGTGTTTGGAGAAAAATTTAAGTCATTCACCAGATTTTCAAAGGCAGCTACCTGGTAAAGTCTGCGTGTTTAATTTCTGTGCTTTCAGTGAGGCCATGAACCTAACTAGTCCAACTTTATTTTAAAAACCCCTGAGTACATTTTCACATAGCTAGTATAAAAATGTGTCCAGATTACTAAACTCAGTACTCATTATTGGGTCCAACAGAATTCCCGTGTAACATGACCAGTTTCAGCATTAGTATGTTCTGTTACTAACATACTTCTAGCAATTTTTTCAAAAATTAAGAATGCAAGTATATTTTGTTAATAGCAAGGAGAAAAGAATGAATGAGAAAGGAATAATAAAAAGAAAATTGAATGGAAATTGTGCTAGTCACTACAACATGTTTTTCTTGAATCACAAGTAACACTCTAGTTGGCATGACTCACAAAGTCATGTTAGTTTCTCTGCCATCCATCATCCCCTACAGGCACCTTTTGCTCTTTATATTTCTGTTTGTTTAGGTTGAGTAACTTTAATCAGAAAATATTATCTTAATGGCCATGAACGCTTTCATTTTTAAAACTGTAAAGCTCTGTACCTGTATATAACCATCTGATTAACTGTTGTTAACATATATAGTGGCAACATCAGAGTTTGCCAATTATGGATACCTTCCATGTAAATTACATTGAATGAGCTTGTCTGATTTGGAAACCAGTGAGTGTATTTTGGCCACATATAGGTAACAGACATACAAACACCTGGCAAAAGAGATGAGTAATGAAATTTACCATACAAAATAAGTTGTCTGGGTTTGGATCAAATCTGCTTTTTTAGACAGTATTTTAAAATCAAAGATATGTCCTTCCATACAGTAAGCACTGTAAAAGACTGACAGCTCTGCTTATCTGTACTCAGCAGGTTGCACTGAATGAGCAGGACTCTTTTCATATTAGAATTGCCATCAAGGCATTCACTCCTTTCTTGCAAAATATGCTTCAAATAATTGAGTACTCAGTACTCAATTTGTTATATTGTGGTTTTTTTGTTGTTTTTTTTTTTCTTTTGTTTTTTTTAAGTGAACTGAGCCATTTAGTTGAGTTCTAAACCCAGAACCACCATAAAGAGCAACTTACCAGTCATGGCCAGTCTTATACCAGTAACACTGTCCATATATACTTGCAAGAACTATTAGTTTTGTCAGCATAGCAGTATCAGTTACTTGACAAAAAGGAGATGACAACAACAAAAAGAGGGGTTTTGACAGTCTAAAAGTGCCCTTTTTACAATCATAGAATCATAGAATCATTTAGGTTGGAAAAGACCTTCAAGATCGAGTCCAACCATCAACCATGCCCACTAAACCATGTCCTGAAGTACCGTGTCCACTCGCTTTTTGAATATCTCCAGGGATGGTGACTCAACCACTTCCCTGGGCAGCCCATTCCAATGCCTGACAACCCTCTCAGTAAAAAAATTTTTCCTAATATCCAACCTAAATCTCCCTTGCCTCAACTTGAGGCCATTTCCTCTTGTCCTATCTCCAGCCACCTGACAGAAGAGACCAGCACCCACCTCACTACAACCTCCTTTCAGGTAGTTGTAGAGAGCAGTAAGGTCTCCCCTCAGCCTCCTTTTCTCCAGACTAAGCAACCCCAGTTCCCCCAGTTCCCGCTCCTCATAAGACTTGTGCTCCAGGCCCCTCACCAGCTCTGTTGCCCTTCTCTGGACACGCTCCAGCACCTCAGTGTCTTTCCTGTAGTGAGGGGCCCAAAACTGAACACAGCACTCGAGGTGCGGCCTCACCAGTGCCCAGTACAGGGGACAGTCACCTCCCTGCTCCTGCTGGCCACACTATTTCTGATGCAGGCCAGGATGCCGTTGGCCTTCTTGGCCACCTGGGCACACTGCTGGCTCATATTCAGCCGGCTGCGACCAGCAGCCCCAGGTCCTTCTCTGCCAGGCAGCTTTCCAGCTGCTCTTCCCCGAGCCTGCAGCGCTGCATGGGGTTGCTGTGACCCAAGTGCAGGACCCGGCACTTGGCCTTGTTGAACTTCATACGATTGGCCTCGGCCCATGGATCCAGCCTGTCCAGATCTCTTTGTAGAGCCTCCCTACCCTCAAGCAGATAGACCCTGCCTCCCAACTTGGTGTCATCTGCCAAGTTACTGAGGGTGCACTCAATCCCCTCATCCAAATCATCGATAAAGATATTAAACAGAATGGGGCCCAACACCGAGCCCTGGGGAACACCACTTGTGACCCGCCGCCAACTGGATTTCACCCCATTCACCACAACCCTCTGGGCTCGCCCATCCAGCCAGTTTTTCACCCAGCGAAGAGTACACTTGTCCAAACCATGAGACACCAGCTTCTCAGGGAGTGTGCTATGAGCTACAGTGTCAAAGGCCTTGCTGAAGTCAAGGTAGATAACATCCACAGCCTTTCCCTCATCCACTAGACACCACTATCACCGGGTCATAGAAGGAGATCAGGTTGGTCAAGCAGGACCTGCCTTTCGTAAACCCGTGCTGACTGGGCCTGATCCCCTGCTTGTCCCGGACTTGCCATGTGAGTGCTCTCAAGACAAACTGTTCCATAATCTTCCCCGGTACCGAGGTCAGGCTGACAGGCCTGTAGTTCCCCAGATCCTCCCTCCGACCCTTCTTATAAATGGGAGTCACACTAGCAAGCCTCCAGTCCTCTGGGACCTCCCCTGTTGACCAGGATCGCTGATAGATGATAGAGTGGCTTGGCAAGGACCTCTGCCAGTTCCCTCAGTACTCTTGGATGGATCCCATCAGGTCCCATAGATTTGTGAGTGTCCAGATGGCGTAGTAGGTCCCTAACTAATTCCTCCTGGATTAAGGGGGCTATGTTGTGCTCTTCATCCTTACCTTCCAGCTCAAGGGGTGGAGTACCCTGAGGATGACTGGACTCACTATTAAAGACTGAGGCAAAGAAGGCATTAAGTACCTCGGCCTTTTCCTCATCACTGGTTGCTACGTTCCCTTCTGTATCCATTAAAGGATAGATATTCTCCTTGGGATTCTTTTTACTGTTAACATATTTGGAAAAACATTTTTTGTTGTCCCTTACGATAGTGGCCAGATTTAGTTCTAGCTGAGCTTTTGCCTAATTTTCTCTCTGTATGATAAGTAAGAATTATTCCTGTATATGGTACAGCTGACATAATGCAATCCCCCCCCCACTTCTAATGCAGGACCATGTAGTAACGGGTACTATACAAACCACATGGTACCAGGAGCAGCTCCAGATGGAAATAGGTCAGTGTATCTCCTGCTGCAAGGCAGCAACGAAGACTGCTTTGTTATATTGCAAAAGCAATTCCTGACTGTCTGATTTGAACTGTCTGATGCAGTCCCTGGAGAAACTATTTTGGTAAAAGATTCTCAGACTGTGGAGAACTTGTGGATTTGTTAGTGATACAGGAATTTCATTTCACTCTGATAATGACCTTGTTTATTTAAAATGAATATTGCCATCTACATCGTATAATCTATTTGTCTAATTAAAGGTATTATATATAAGGTGTTATGTCCTGAACACCAGGACAAAATCTGATGATCTTCCAATGTTACCCTTAATTATCAGACTATGCTATCAGTTATTGACAGAACTGCTAATAATATACATCACACTAAATTTATTTCTAAAATTACTGCTATTCGTGTGCAACTTTATTTAGCTGTCTGCTAAATCTTTGCATCTAATTTTACTGTAAATAGCATTTTTCAAGATAGCAAATTTTAAACAGAAGGACATTATTTGCTTGAAATTAGTTATGACTTAATGAATAAGTTTCATAAATACTGGTATGTGTCTTTCAATTTTTGCTGTGTGTGAGAATGCATATCAGATTACTAGTTGCATTGTTAGCTGGGGACAGGCTACTGAAAATGAGACATCAATTTTTTTTTTTTAAAGTAGAGCGTCTTTTTTGTCTTTCCTCTCATAGCCATCCAGTATTTTTTAATTTAAAAAATGCAAACAAGATTACTCCTCCCTTTACCTCTTTTTTCCTCCACAAAAAAAAAGTGCAAAACCAACAGTAGAAGATGTTTTTTCTATGTTATCTGCAGGGAATTTGTAGGTCAATTGAAATTCATTCTTTAAGGTGGCCGCTACAGGTATGGGAATGCTGGTGGGAGTGTGAAGGACAGTTTAGATGTTTCATCTCTTGAAAAGCTGTATTTATGTGACTTGGGTGAGGAGTATAAAATTCAGGCCATGATATGCTTAGGAACTTTGTGGGGTTTTACCATGTCCTGGGCATCCCGAGAAAGATTTATGAAAACTAATCCAGACTATAACTGTATTAACTGTACCTGATTCACTTGGACAAGAGAGAGGATATTGTTTACCCTTGCAGAATTTTACCTTCCCTAAATGATAATTCCAACCTCACTTTTAAAAAATAAACATTTCTTTCATCATTGACCATCCCCAGCTGCAGAGGAAAACTTCAAGATATATCTGCTAAATCTCAAAAATAATTACCTTTATTTATTTTAATCTCTCTCTCTTCTTAATATGTGAGGTTAGCAGTACAGCTCTCCATCCACACCCCAGCCACCCTCAGCTGCTTCTTTACCCCTACTACATTAAATGAAACTTCCCTGGCAAATACTGGGGCAAAATTTTGCAGCAGAAATCAAATCCTCAGCCCTCAGGCATTCCACATGTTGATCTGGGTATGGGGCGGGAAATGAACAGATTGGTCTGAATATTTTCTCATTCTGAAAGGAAGGCCCTTCCTGGTGTTTGACATGAACATCATTATCATTCAGCCTAACTTCAGTGCCAGTTCAACAACTTACATATCCATGGGAAATGTGACCTTTTGCTGCAACATGCTTCAGTGCATCTGCTGGCACCTAACCTACTGGCTGAAAGAGAGAAAACTACTGGACTGAAAATAATACACTGTTTTCCCCTTAGGAAATACAGAGCCTATGGTTCTGTAGATTTTCCCTTTATTATTTTCTTGATGTCATAAGCATCCTATCTCTTGAGATAGTGCATGGGACAGGACTCTCTTACTAGCCTTTGAAAACAGGCAGACTGCCCAGGCTGTCTTGGTTACACTGAGGAATACAGGGGAGTAGCTGGAATTCTGTATTTCTCTAGTGGTCACAGCTGGGAAACAAACACCTGTAAGCTGCTCAAGCCGGCTAAATAATAGGAGTCCTGCTGCTGCTGAAATGTACCGCAGAGCTCAGAAACACCAACTGGCTGCCCTAGTGGTGGACAGAGCATGAAAGTTAGCACACATGCATTTTTCTTCTAATGCTCTCTCCAACCTAACCACTCCACACAGAAACAATCTTCTTCATCTTAGATACTTTACAAAATAAGCCACCAAATGGTGACACTCACAAACAGATTTTTGTTTCCATTTTGTTTGTTTGTTTGTTTGGGGTTTTTTGGTGTGTGTAAAGGTATTTACTTGTTTCCTTATCTTTTTTTTTTTTCACGTTTTTTTTTTCCCCTCTCATTTCTGTTGCATCTAAGCGGTAGAACCTTTTCACTAGTCATAAATAGTATCAAATATTGTAAAGCAAAATAAATCAAAAAAGTGGTAAATCTGATACCAAAGCCAAGCATTTGATTTCAATGTATTCATTTATATTCTATTACAAGATTAAACATGCTACCATGGATCTCAGGGTACATTTTTTGGAAAATTATTTTTAAAATGTATTATTTGCCATAGGAACTGCATAATTTTTACTGTTACAATAAAAGAAAAGGGATCCTGAAGTATACTTAGCATACACTTATTGTAAGATGGGCGTAAGAGATAAAATACTTTTGATTTCAACAACCAATCCTTTGCTCAAAATTATAACCTAACTTGCAAAGTTGCGTTTAACTTTGTTGTAAATACCTGATTCTTAAATTTGCAGTTCTTGACTAGGAAAGTGCAACTATCTGCAGAACAGAGCAATGGTACTTCTATCTGTCTGAATAAGTGGCAACCCCCCTCCCCCTGCAGCTTTCTGTCATAGACAGCCATTTTGGGAACTACATAAAGAAACAGATATAAAAAGTGGGACTGCTCAGGAAGTGCTAGACCATAGTGACCCCGTCTATCCTTACCCAGCAGTCCTCCCCGTTCCCCATTATGTACCTAAGAATTACATTAACATCTACCATAAAGCATGATGTTGGTGTAAATGATGTTTGGTCTTGCTGCTTTGTAAATTGCAAAATCATAAACTTGCTTATTTATATTGGCAGTCCCATCAAGAATATGATATTCAGAAATATAAGCAAGCTATGAATCTTTGTACACTTTTTCACTGTATCCTTGGTTTGGGTTTTTAAGGAAAATGAATGAAAGTGATAATCAGAGAATCAAAAGTTAACACAAGTTCTAACATCTTGTTAGATGAACAAAGTAGAAAGAAATAAGAAAAGATAGTTATTTTTTTAAGTATATTACATCCTACTCTTTTACAAGAGCCTGGTTTCATACCACAGTTATGACAGAAGAGAGGCTTATGATGACCAGCTTTGAAGAGAGTCACCCTTTCAGTATTCTATGATACTGCTTCTGGCTGCCCAACACTGTCATCACGATTCATTAGAGGAGGACACTCTGCAAGCAGTGTATCAAAACAGGCTACAAAACAGACTTTACGTGATCAGACTTAAATCAAACTGAGACAGTACAGAATTTGGTTTAAATAACCTTATACTTTATTTTAAAACTTTTAAAAAGCAAGGTGTTAGAACATATGATTTAGAATTTTAAATTTTCTGCTATATTTTATACTCATAAAATAATGATCTCTGGCAGTCATTAATAAGAGTGAGGAAGCTATTTGTTAGTCAATATGCATGACATAAAGTGCTGTAATAATTCTTTTTATGCTATATAAGCAATTTTCCCCATTAAGTGTGCACATTTTCTCTGCCTATTCTTGATCTGCTGCTAAACATTTCACAAAAGTTTGCTCTGTCTTCAGAATTTGACACTCCAAACAGCCAGTTTAGCAAATGAAAGAGCATGGATTATGATAAAAAATCTCAGCAGTGATGTTTCTATAAACCTCTTAGTTTGGGGTTTGTTTGGAGGGCTTTCTTCTGCTTCACTCTCTTTCATCTTATGTTCCATCAGAAAAGTCCTCTGCAGAAGAGCTGTTTTCTCTTTCAGCCACTGTCAAGTCTTTATTTCTTAAAATATATATTCAGAAGTATATATTATATGTAAACTACATTAAAAAAATGTTACTGGTGTATTTTCTCTCTCTAGAAACAACAACTTGTGTGACAATATCTTTATAAGTTGAATCTTTTTAAACTATGTTTCATACCACATACCAGTCATGTTCATTTAGTACTAAGAAAAACTATCAGACTCAGCATTTATATTCCAAAATTAAGATAAAATTGATTTCAGTTACGTTTTACAGGTCATTTACTTAGATATTGGTCTCAAGAGGTAAAAAATGATTAGTGAACAATAATGATCAAGTAAGGAAAGATACAAGACATACCTGAACATAAATGTCAAGTATATAAAATATTATTCTGGATAACTACATATAAATACTGGTAATTAATGTTACTGTTTTCTCATACAGTACCTTGTATAGACTGTCCCTTAATAGTCTATTATAAGGTTAATTAAAGTTTCATTTTCCCAGATAAGATCATCTCATGTACTTCTTTGGTTAACAAGACATATGCTTTCTTAGAATTATCTAAGAAATAAAGAGGATCAGTAATCGTAGATGGATTAAAACCTTCATCCACCAGTCGAAATTTTTGTTGTTTGAATGTTCCAGTCATTTCCATTTTTTCCTATAGAAGAGAGAAAGATTTATTGTTCAATAGAAGAGCTTCTTTTCTTTTGCTCACATTCATATTTGTTTTTGAAAATCTTACTTGATAGAAAGTTAATACTGTTCTCATTACGCTGGAAGACTAGAACTTTTGTGCTGCTATGGACCAACACCTCGAGACATGGTGGAAAAAAGTTACAGCCCATTGCTTTCTGCATCGCTGTGCTGTGTCTCATCACAGTGTCTCATCTGGTGTAGCCCCAGCCGGCCCGAGACAGTCTAGGTTCTTCATTTGTGTGCATTATGAAACTACACATTGTAAAGAATCTGAAAGTAAAAACTGTCATCATCAAGAAATTCTTACTTAAAAAAAATCAGGAAATTCTCTGTATCTATGATTATTGTCACCTTAAATAAAGGGTTGAAAGAATCACATACTAAATCAGCCATACTCATACTCAGCCAGGTCCAAATAAAGGTGGATCTTTAGCATATATATTTACAATGTTTTCAAGCTTCTTTTCAGTTTCACTGTGTCCCTTGGAAAAAGTAGTGAGAGGCATCTCTAGTAAGAGTCTTTTCTCTATCTCCCTACCTCTTTTCTGCCCCACTTTATGACCTCTCTCCATTATCTTCTCTTCTGTCTTTACATTTTTATATATATGCAAACAATCTCTGAAAATGAAAAATTAAGTATTATCTCCAACAACTCAGAGAGCTGTTGTATCTACTCCAGATCAACCTCCAGACTCTATCTACCTGCTTTGGTTGGTCTAAGAAACATGCTGAGATCTTCAGAAGTATGACTACATGTCAGATCAAGCTCATAAGGTTTTTAATTTTTTCCCTTGAATTTCCACCCACTGCCTTCTTTCTTGGTTATCGACAGCAGTACGAACAGCAATTCATCTGTAATGTAGGCATTTAAATTCTAATCAAAGTCCCAGATACTTAATATCCAGGCTATGTCCAAGATTCAGATTCATTCTGCCCAGCATAAAGGTTTTTTGTACATCTGTGTAGCAATAAATCTAGACTAGGTTCTTATCATTTCATAAACTGACTACTGCAACATTCTCAAGTGTAATCTTGCTTGTAAACCTGCTGCAAAAGGTTATCTTCCCGGACTTATGAGATCTATAGGTATACATATATTTCAATTTCAAGGTCCTTCATAACCTTTTCCTTTTTCCCCCTTTATTCTGAATCAGTATTCAATTTCTGACTGGCCCAGTGAACAACTTTCCATAATTCATCTTCTCTTTTCAAACAATTATTATTTTTTTCATCTTCTCCTCAGACTTATGAGACTTGCTTCACAGGCATCTTCAGAAACATTCTTCTGTTTGCCTTTGTCATGATGTTTTCAAAACACTTACCAGAAATGACTATGCTCCTCAGACTTCACCTATTGTGATGACCAGTATTTTATGTTTGCTATACTCTCCCATTTTTTTCTAGCCATATGTAATCCATTGTATTGCATTTACATTTTGAACTCTTTGGGGGAGGGACTATTTTTTTTTCTCAAATTGGACAGTTACTACAGCAAAGTACTAGTACACAAATAGGGATGACTGATGATTATGATGGTGACAATAATAATGTACATTTTTAATTCACCTTTTCAATTTACCTAGTACCTTTTCAAATGCTTTAACTTTTGTCATTATTTTACACAGCAAATAACATTTCATTTATTGTGCACAATCGGTGTCTCCTGCTTTAGCTCTACTTCTCTCTTCTCTCATTTCCACTGAATAAAATGGATTTTAGATTATTTTCTCCAGATGCAATTGTTCACATTTTACTAATCTGAATCTTTTTGTTTTCCCATGTTCATGCTTCTAATCTCCCTAAATCCTTTGGTATGATCTCTATCCCTACTCATTTGTACAATTCCTCCTGTTTTAACATAATCTGCAAATTTAGTGACTTTTTGTGTAATTCCTTTCCCAGGACTCCATTAATGAAGACAGCAAATAGGACCAGTTCTAAAACTAATCAACTGATATATGAACAAGCACTTTCTGTTATTCATTTAGCTGTCTCTGTGTTCAAATGATGTAGATGTTTGTATGCACTGTGCAATAATGCAGCTTACCTGCAGTCTTAAAAAAAGAGGACAAGCATAACTTGGTAGATAGGTCACAACTTGCTTATACATCTGCCCCAAGTCTAATGACGTATTCTGCTTTAAAATAAGAGAGGCCATTCCTGCTTTTCCTTCATGATCTGGGGGAAAGGAAGTGAGAGGAGAATTTTGAAATGTGAATAAAGCTGACATTTTAGTGATGAACCTTACAAAAAAGAACTGTAGTGCATTAATAAACTGACAGTCATATATCATCTTCTGAGTTGCAGTAAAGCTGGAAAATTACATTCATATTTTATATGGTATTACATATATTTGGAGATCACTCAAGTGATCACTTAAGCAATAATGCTGTAAATGAGTTTGGCAGGTAAGAGTAAATGGAGTCCCATGTTCAATATTAATCAATAAATGTGGAAAAACATCAACACCATTCCTCTCTCAAAAACAAGAGTGCTGAGCCTCTTTCCTGGATTAACCAACTATGTCTTCTCTTCAGTTTTAGTCTTTCTCTCTTGCCAGCATCTTCTCTCAAACTGTGGATCTGAATGTTGTTAACAGAGAGATTAAAAGTTCTTACTGGTTTGTCTGGAAAGAGAGCACTGTGGGTCTATGGGAAAGACCAAAATGGGTAAAATCTAAAAGCAATGAACTCCAGCAATCAAAAATAACTGCACACTTCAACCATCAGCTAGTAGTAACAGCAGAGACATTCTGCCAACCTTATCTTTTGTCTCCATTCTATTTTTTTTCTTTTTTCTAATGCTACAAAATCTGTAAGGAACTTGATTTCTTTATGTTTAAGTGCAATTATCAAGACAGTTGCATAAACTGGATAGGAATCTGCAGGCAAATGTTGTACAGGAAATTTGAAGCTCTCATACTTTTGAGTCTGACTTTCAGTCAGTCTTCTTTATTATGGTCTTTCTTGTTGTGTGGCTTCAAACTAGAGGTAAGTGACACCTTTTTCACATTTTAAACTCTTATCATTTTGTGGTGGGTTCATCCTGGCCAACAACCAAACATCCAGCCAGCTTCTCACTCACTCCCTTCTCCCATGGCATGGGAAGGGAATAGAAGGAAAGCAAGAATACTCATCTATCAAGATAATGGCAGTTTAACAGGGAAAGCAAAAGCTGCATGGACAAGCAAAGCAAAATCAGGACTTCATTCACTATTTCCCATTGTCAGGCAGATGTTCAGCTTCTTCCTGCAGGGCAGGGCCTCATTCAGTACATGTGGTGGTTGCCTGGGAAGACAAATGCCATAACCACAAACATCTCACCCTCTTCCTTTCCCCATGCTTTTATTACTGTGCATGGCATCATATGACATGGAATATCCCTTTGGTCAGTTTGGGCCCACTGTCCCATCTATGTCTGCTCCCAACTTCTTGCCCGCCCCCAGCATACTCACTGTAGGGAGAAAGCCTGGATACTGTGCAAGCTTTGTTCAGCAATAGCCAAGCGTTAGTCAGTTATCAACACCACCAATGAAAATACAGTACCATACAGACTCCTATAAAGAAACTTATCTCTATCCCAGACAGACCTAGTATGCATTGTAAAAAAAGACTTAGCACGAGTGGAAATCAAGCCCGATGATCTCATGAAAATTAACAAAAAAAGAATTATTAAAAAGAAATGAATGTATTTTCTTTCTTAATAATTTATTTTTGTCTTCATTTTATTTTTCACCTTGTCCTTGGTTTTGTAATATATCTGTTTACAGATGGTTTATGAGGCTACATGAAAAGTGAAATAAGACAGAAAAATGTCTTCATACACTTATTTTCCTTTAGAGTTGCTTTAATTCTTACCTTGCTGACATTTTATTTTGACACATGGATGTGTGGATTTTCCACAGATGTGAATTTAATAAATCTTTAAACTTTAATTTAGATTATGTAGCTATCACATATTCATGAAAGGTAACTTTTCAAAAATACATATCACTGCATACACATAAAAATGCATGATTCACTGGCTCATTCACAATCTGGTAGTATTTTCATTATCTACATCTACATTTTAACTAGGTATTAAACAGATGATTCAATCAGAAGTGATTAATTGGTTTAAAACATGAAATAAAAGAGTTATGAGGGTTAGCAACTAACCTAGGGGAAGAAAAATATACAGCTAAAGCTGCTTTTACCTGGCACAGATACACCATACACATTTGCTTCTTGTATGAAGTCCAACATTACAATGACATCAGAAACTTCTGTAGTTGCAACATTCTCCCCTTTCCATCTAAAACGTGGAAAAATAATTTAATCCCATGAAAACATATGGACACCTCCTCTTTAAAAAAACATTAACTTTAGTAGGAACTCCATTCATTTCAGACTAACACCACCTCAAATTTTCTCCCACTTGTCACATTGGTATATTGATCTGATCACCAGAAGACAACGCTTGCAATTCAAATGGTACTGGATATTAGCTATCACTATACAGCACAATGAAAGCTTATCATAATCTGATACAAGAGTTTTCCAAATTTTGACATGTATCTAAATGTATGAAATGTGACCAGTCTTTACTATTTGATACATTTTTTTCCACTTAGTATCCAACTTCCTTACTCACTGCAAAACCATCACTAGTTACTATGCTTACTGGAAGGACTGTACAAAGAGCTGTAATTCCTACAAAACATTCTGGAAATGAGCTATCCAGGTCCACAGGAACACTTTCTACAAAATTCAGCCCCTGTTATCCACTTCAAGAGCATTATAAACTACATCACAATAGTAATAAGCTGAACACTTCTGGTTGAAAACAAATAGAACAGTATTATTCTATTCTGCATGTCCATGTTTTTTTAATGAAAAAAATCTGAAAAGAAACAACGATTATACCTGAAGGTATCTCCAATCCTGTCCCAAAAATACAGAAAATTCTCATGGTCTTGAACCATTAGATCTCCAGTATTTAAATAAAGATCTCCCTTCTTAAATACCTCACAGAGTAATTTCTTTTCTGTGTGTCTCTTATTGCCAGCGTAACCAAAGAAGGGGTTCTTCGCATTGACTTTAGAAATGAGAAGACCAGCCTCACCTATACAGAGAAGTTGAAAGAATGTAAACCTAAGGTATCAGGCACATTTCCTGTACTTTACATTAATATCAATTTGGTACATACGATTTTACAAGACCAGGAACCAAGCTTAGCAGGGTTCAGTACATAAGACCTGAAAATAAAAACTTAGCTGCTTCGATTGCTTTACAATTCCTGTGGTCACCTCTAAGTGCAAAGTGACCACAAAGACACAGTACAATATTGTCCACTCAAATTCCCAGTCTTTTGTATTTCTTCCTGATGACTCATCAAACCGTTTTCTCCCAGAACTGTTATCTATCAATTGTGAGTTCACTAGCAGGTTTACTATTCTCTCAAAGTGCAGACTTCAAGTGAATAGTATGTCCCACTCCCCACACCTCACTGAATTTCCAGTGATGAGTCTCAACTTCATCTGCTTCCTGCTGAAAAACTGGTGTTAATAAAAAGCAGGTGTTCAATCCAGGCATTAAATCCCTATTTAGTCTCCTTTCAGAAGTTCTGAGAACACCTCTTAAGAATTTTCATTAATGTGATATAGCCTTATTGCTTTCTTTTTGGTGTAAAATATAGAAGTTTTAATACAATTTGTTTTCTAAAAAATAGGGAGAGATGGGGATAGGATTATCCTGTTATGCATGTAGAGTATCAGGGTGTTAGTTTGCTGAAAGCAGAATAGTTGTATGAACTCCTAACCTTTCTGGAAGCACATTCTGAACAACAAAGCTTAAGAGTTACATTACTTTGTATCAGAGACAAGAATTACAAATATGAAAATATATAAAAATAAAAATGTGTCCAAAGGTATGCACAATTTTTAATTTAAGACTGCCTCTTCATGAACGAGCTCTGCCTTTTTTCCATAAATTGGTAGTGGTTTAGGTGACAGCATTTAGTTCACTGGTAGTGTCACTGCAGCCACGATGCTCTGAAGATACAGGGCATGGCTAAGACAAAGTCTATAGATATAATAATTTTTATTAGACTGACTGATATAATTGAAAAAAATTAGACCACGTGTCTAATTAGAGCATGTGTTCCCCTCACAGGTCAGTCTGACATCCCTACAAATAATTTCCTACAAAATTTCATGTTTGGGGGACTGTATTTTCCTGAAAAATTCCCATCTTTGATTAAAACCTGTTACAGAATCTCTTAACTACTTTGAAAAATCTGTTTCAGCTCCCTATTAAAGCTGCCTGCCTGACCTTTGATATAAGTTTTTCTTGCTTCAGCTTCCAGGCATTAATTACAGCTGTTACCTTCCTACAGTACAACAGAGATGTTTCAGTGTCTGATAAACACTTTGAATACAGGTATAATTGAGAGATACGAGATATTTGATAAGTATTTTGAAGACAGCTATAATCAAGCAACGTCTTTAAAAAAAAAAAAAATTTGATAAGCTTAATCAACTCACTTAGTCAGGAACACTTAATTTCTCACCAAAAAGCATTTGCTCTAAACCCCCAGTCTTTCTTGTAGATCTCTTAGGCAACCATCTCACTATGTTTACTTCCTTTAAAAAACACAGATGTCATTATCTACATATTCAGAGATAATATCACATCCTCACTTTTGAACATTGCTCTTCTGTGAATATATCCAAGGATCTCCTAAGTTCTTCTGGTGTCAGCACTGGTATGTTTAATAATGTTCTGTCTTACATCAAAAATTATTTTGCTTGTGTCAGAGCAAAGAGTAACAGTTGATGTTGGCATAGTACAGTAACGTAATAGCAAGGCTCCTTAAAAAAATTCTCTGGAGTATTTGTATTACAATTAAAAGGCCGTTATATCCTATTAAAATACATACTTACCTTTCTTAACTTTTTCACACCAACCATCCTTATTTCTAATTGGTTCATCTTTTTGGAAATCATACTTGATTAAATCAAATGGGAAAAAAAGCTAAAAAAGGGAAAAAGGGTGATCAGTTATTCATCTACACAGTGACATCTGGTGGCAGCAAATATAAGCAAGTAAACCTTTACTCCAGTCTTGCTCATCTAAAAGTAGAATGTAGTTTCATTTAAAACTGAAAATACTTTGTATGTAAACTTATACCATTTCCTGGAGATAAGCAACACCAAAACATTTTTATCATCTTGTAACTTTCAAAAATACTTGGTGAAGACACAGAACCGTAATTTTGTAAATTTTCTTACAAGTTATGGGATCCATATATCAGTGGAAGAGCCTACAAAAGTCAGGGTAACAGAAGCATATCTGGAATTTGACTGACATCTAAGGGTGGTGGCTGATATGAAAAGTGTTCTTGGGGGTCTTCTGGCACCTAAAACAAGTGGGAAAACAAAGGCCAAAATCTCCTTACAAAGGAAACCCTGCTTCCTGTTGGGCTTTACTCTTGTTTAACTAGTCTCAGTTCTTCCCTCAAACCTTCTCAGGCTGGTGTACGGTGGAAACTCTTATCATGAGCACCAGCAGAAGGATACCATGTTGTTTGACATGGTTATGTAGCTGTGCATGTTCCACAGTTATATCACAGTTTGTTTTGCATTCTTCCGAAATACTGTGATCCCTTGAGTCCTGATACTGCTGACCTAGCTGACCTCCTAGTTATGTTTTACAACTAACCTTCCTCTTGTATAAGGATCACAGAGAATGTGGCTCTGAGTCAGCTGAAGGAGAAGGCAAGATACTCTTATCAACACTAGAAATTGCAGTACGTTTTTTCTCCAATATACAGGGTCTGACTCCTATTTCGCTTCATTTTTCTACTGTGATACAAATCCAAATTAGACCTTTGAGAGATATTGACAGATATCATACGCCTGATACTACATGGACCACTGTGTTTGCAGTTATTATCCTAAGGCTTTAGTTTGCCCAGATGGGGATTGTGATTTCCCTTTTCATAAAGAAGTATATCAGCAATCTACTTAACAATTACTCAAGCCAAGGATATATGACTACCTCCTCCTGGAGAAATCTTGACAAGCAAAGAAAACAATTTTAAAAAACATGTGAATATATACCTGCACTCTTCATGATAAAGAATGCAATATAATTTAAGGATGGTGTTATGAAAGTGACTGAAGTAAAGAGCAGGATGCTAAAACATAAGCCCCTTTGCTTTTCTGCAACTAATCTGAATGAAGAGTTGCATAATTATGTTATCGTAATTTGAAATGTTGCTGTAGCTACACCACATAATTTTGTTTTCAAGGAAGTCTGAATAAATAGCAACTTGAATCAAACACCAAGCACAGAACTTCAGACTCATATGTATAAACTTATTTCGCTGAGTCTTTTCAATGTTCACCACTGTTTTCCTTCTACCCTAAGTCTGAAACAAAAAGATATTTTTAACAATTGTTCAAAGCAACAAGGTAATAGCATGCAAAAGCAAGTCATTATCCAAGAATTGGACACTTTTTGAATAAAGTGAAGGGTATTTTTTTAATAACTACAGACTATAGCATTTACCAAAGTGAAGAATTTGAGAACCGAAAAGTTGACCTTAATTTGAAAATAACTGTATTATTCTTGATGAACAGAATGGGAGGTATTCATAATACACAAGTTGTTTTTTCTTAGACTCTTTTCTTTTGGCCATCTACATTTAACTGCTGTTCTTTTTCACTTTCTTTTTTACATTGATACTTACTACTTTGATAGGTTTCATATGGCAGACCAAATGCAATGAATAATATAAATAATAAGAATGAAATGGTATAAAATGAAATGTTATTCTGATATTTTTGTGTTTGATTAGAATAGCAGTGTGCCCTGTTCAGATCCATTTTTATCTGTTCATTCCTTCAGAGCTCAATAGCTGTAGCTTATCAACATATTAGTCTGTATGATGCATCATTTTGTTATAAATACTCAGAAACTTTAATTTAGTATCTGAGATGATCTAAAAACTGTTGATACTTTTACTATTTATGTTGCTGCACACATTTTTCAGTGCCTGCAACTTTAGAGTACTAATTACGCCTATTCCAGTTAGCTTTTTGAAATGTCATGCAAATACATAATTAAAAGGAGAAAACACCACATACTGCATTAGACATGCATAATGAAACTATGCCAATATACATTCAGTGCAAACAGCTTTCTTTTCATATTAAATACTAGAAAATGAAAGCTCCAGAGAAAAGCATTTAGTCTGGGTACAGGCCTACATTTGTTTTATCTCATTATTTAAAATTTATTGGAAAAGAGGGCCTGAGCTGTTGAAGCATTACCATATTATTTTCACAGAGTACTGCATGCAGCATTCATCATTTTAATCTACATTTTACTCCCTAAAGCACCACATAAATCTACCAAACAAAAAGCATCATTTATCTAGCTGAAACTTAAAATGAGTTAAAACGCAACATTATTGTCTGTTACTATGCTGCCTGGATGTTATCTAATAACAGCATTCCCTCCACCACCTTTTTTTTTTTTTTCATTGACTAGAAATATGTGAGTTTAAATATTATTTTGCAAGTAGTTCTGAAATGCCTAAAGTTTCAAGTTATAGCGAACGTTCACAGAACCTTCATCAGAGAACAAAGATCACAAGCTATTGCTTTTTATTTATTTGCTTGCTTTAGAGATGAGATACTGTTGAATTCTCTAAAATATCTGTTTATAAAACAAAGCATTACATTTACTAGATTTAGTTCCAAGCATCTTAAAAAAGTGAAATGTAAGGAAAAAAGAAATCTGGTGCATAGTATCATCATATCTTATAAATGTTTTAAAACTATACTTGTAATGCCTTATTTATGCCATAAATAGTAGAGGTATAATTCCTCTGCATAATTTTGTTTAGCCAAAGTAAACACAACCAAGAAAAAAACCATTTAAAGCTATGCTTGATATTAACTGAATCACCACATATTATAATAAACCACTTTGGAATACACTTGAAGTACCTCAGATTATTTTAGCTCAAAACTAATCCAAAGAGCAGAAAGAATAATTTTCATTGGCCAATGAATTTAAGAGCTTCCATTGCTTGGATTAACACATGCCAATGTTCTACCTGTGAATCCAGTTTTCCAGGGTCTTAAGATTTGCTTAAACCTAACTTTGTTTACTTTTAAACTAAAAAGTATCTCTTCTGCCACTTAAGTTCTGTGACTGCATGAAAAAAGTGCATAATACTAATTCTGCGTTGCTGTGTGAAAGACAAAGTATTTTACATGTTGAAATGATTTATGATTTTTTATTAGATTTAAGTGTTTCTCAACTCAAAGCTGATTGTGATCCATATAGTTTTGAGTAAGAGAGATTTAGATTCCTGTAATAGTTGGAATACTTATGCTTAAAATAATGAAAAAATACATTTATAAATAAAGTTTGGAATTTTTTTTTTTACATGCTGTTTTTTTACATGCTGTTTTTTCAGGTGTACTTGCCATGGGTTATATTTAGCCCTTCTTACAAGCTTCCTTGGACCTCATTAGTCCCACTCTCTCATTGCATGTTCTCTGCCATCACTCAGAATTTATTTCAGTGTAAGAAAGAGATTTATATGTATATTTCATAGACACAACTGAGAGTCTTACAGATTTTTCCCATATCACATTTACATAAATACACACATAATGTATGTCATATATAATAAAATCAATCATGAACTACACACATATGTATGCCAGGTGTAAATATTAAGCAGTAATTTATTATATTACTATGTTAATCTATACACTACTTTCTTTGTAAAACATTTTAAGTTTTACAAGCTAAAAAGCTATTCAGAGACTTCTACTTTCCTGTTCATTGACTCTATGTGAACATCCTTAATGAAGGATTTATTCATATACCACAGTGATGCATTCAAGCACATGGACCAATCCCTCTTACATAAAGAGTATAGTGTGAAAATAAAAAAGTGCAAACAAGAGCACTGCTTCGAGTTCAATTCTCACACACAGTGGCCTCTTGGATGTCTGGCAACTGCTTTAACAATCATCTGTTTATTAACTCGTCTTCCAAATTATTTATGAAAATTAATGTGTTATGTAGAATGCTGATATTTATCCCAAGTATTTGTCCCCAACCGTTAGCAGTTACTGACAGAAAAGTTACTTTATTCATTCTGAGACCTCAATTTGTCTTTTAAAGTTTTAACTTTTGTCTGCATTTCACCTTTAGAAACTGTGCCATTGCCATTACCTACAACAGAAATGCCTTCCTATTTCTTTTCCTTTTTCCCTGCTAAAAATATTATACTTTGAACCTACCTGCTATTATTCCCACTATACTTTCAATATATGTATGTATGGGGTTTTATACTGTATTTACTTCATTCCAATTGTGCAATTATGTCAGTGGAAAGAGCGTAAGTTTCTTCCTTCTCCTTTATTGTATCACATACATGAACACATGAGCCTCTTTTCCCCTTTCTCAGTTCTCTTTCTTTCTATTCCCAGTTTAAGAAATAGGTGTTTAGGAAATCCCTAGAGAGTATGTCTAAGGGTATCTCCTCATATCATCCTACGTGTCAAGAGAATAATGTTTCAAAAGTTGTAGCATTTCTTTGAAGAAACAAAAAAAATTAGGAATTGGATGGCTAGGCCTTGTCTGTGGCATTCTCTGCTTTCCAGGAGACAGTCTCCCTTTCCAACTTCAGATCATTCATGGGTCAGCAAATGAGAAATAAAGCTGCTCTCCTTTACATATTGCTAGATGTCCAGTAGATGTCATTCAGACTGAAGTAAAACAAACACAAAAGCTACACTTCAGAATGCATTGTTTAATAATCTGTAAGCTGTAAAATGTATTTTAAAAAAACCACAACAAATGCCTGAAGTAAATCAAAACGAATTTATCTATGGCATTAAAATACATGGTTTGTGTCACAATACTCACAGATTGTGCAGTAATCAAAAACACATATAAAAGGTCCCCAAACGTAAGTATTTGTTTAAATATGTACTTTTTTTAAAAAAAGAACATCACTAAAATGCATGTCTCATGGTATTTTCAACATTCCTTCTCTCTCTTAATCTCTTCTAGACTTTTCTGAAACTGCACTATATCTAAACCCTCGTTCATGTCAACACTACTCTGCTTCAGCATACGAGGGAGCTAGCTGCTCCTGCAAACAATGTCATGAAGCAGACTGAAGGAACTGCCATCCAGCAGAACTGCACCGGTGACAGAAGCAGAGCCCCAGTAGTTAACAGATTGCAGAATTGTTAATTTGAGACATATAACTATTGTACTATTATTACTATGTCATGTTGTTCCACTGACACAAATTCTTTCAGAGAGAGAGACTGTGTATGTTGCACAACCATAAATGCTCTGGATCAAAACATATTACTTATAAAAAAGCTCCATCAGGAGCTTTGGAGTAGTCTCTGAAACCTCCTTGATTTGGAAGAGATTTGGGGCAGTTCTATTTCCACATAAAACAGGTCATATAATCCACCCACTGACCTGGCTAGACATAACATGCCCATGTAACCAAGGCGAGGTAGCTGGTCTCTGCACTGATTCTGGTTTTCAAGTGAGAACCTTCATTCTTCCCTCAAACTCTACAGTCATAGAATGCCAAATTGGGGGAAGGGTTGGGAGCCAATACACCTCAGGCCCCTTGGAGAATAGCAGTAACTAAACCTTGAGCCTGCTCACAATAATGTGCTTTAGCTATTTTCCTTATGACAGAAACCACAGAAATAACTGAAGACTTACTGTAGATTTATTTCTAGGGAAATGAGAGTATTGAAAAAGACAGCGTAAAATTGATTTCAAGCCAAGCCAAATGGAATGAATGGCTTTTTCTGGTTCATAAAGTATCTTATGGTCTTTCCATATTCATACTGAGTAAGCAAGGGACAATCCATAATTATCTTAGCAGACTATACTGATGTTTCCATAGACTATAACAGTTGCAACTTGGAATAGTATATAAATTATAGAAAAGAAGACTAGTGAGATCAAGTATTCAGTTACAACTGCATTTAGTTTTTAATTGCAGTTTGCATGAGCTATTTTTTCTCCTAATCTACAGTGACTAACTCAAATCATAAGTCCAATCATTAAAGAGGAAAAAGTAGCATGTTTCATGTGCAAAAAACCCCAAAATACTAATCTTCCTTTTGGAAACACAAACAGCATATGTTATTGACACATGAAGTGCCACTATTAATACATGCAAAAGCCCCACACTACTTGATTAAAACCACAGATAATTAAACCAATAAATAGGTAATTTCAAGTCTAATCCTTTACCTGCTGTAACCTTTAAATGGTATTTCCAAAGGGTTAATGACTTATGACAAAACTGTCTAAAAGTTCTGAAATACTGAAACCAAGTTTACTCAGGTTTGGAACAAATGTAAAATTTCAGAAGATTAAAAAAAAAAAGTTTAAAATAATTAAAGCATGTGGCTTAGAAAGCTCTGAAACAAAAATTAACATCAGCTCTAAGGTTCCTGCTTCACCTACTGCTCCTAAATTCCAGATTCCAGATTTCCTGTAGTGGATCTGTACCCTTCTAGAGCCATCCATCAGCACCAGATGTCCACCATGCATGCTACAGAGCATCAGTCATGTAGAAGAGAGAATCAGCAGAGTCGGTCTGCTTCAATTCCTGAGCTCTCAACAGTTTCTGAAAAACACACTAGCTCTTGTGGTGTTTTTCTGAGTGTTTCCAGGTTCCTCCCTGCAGCCTGGGTTCGCATCCCAGAAATGAAGAATTCCTCTGGCCCCAAGTTGTAAAGTAGTCTGCAGTGATCATAATGTGGTGATGCTGTATTGAAGTAGTGGACCCTGGAACATATGCTGCCTAGAAACCTATCTGCATGTCATCAGAAGATACCTCCGATACATTTCCAAACAATATTTTTGCATCATTCTCTGAAAAAAAGTTTTGTCAGGACATTTTACTATTGGTTTTCCTCAGGAGGACAAATGCCACTTAAGTCAGCAGGATTTGTATATATAGATAGGTATCTCAGTATAGATACATATCTCAGTTAATTTGCAAATTCTAGGCAATGTGTGTAGTCCTATTTATTTCAAGAAGATTAAAAAGTGGTGTAAATAACAACAAAATGCTAAATATCTAGTCTCCTTGCTAGAAAGCCTTGCCAAATAATCTTTCATATTGTTAGCTAAAGCTTGGAACACGTTACTTACTGACTTCTCAAACCATTTAAGAGATGGTATTAATAGGATGCAAAGGGAAAAACCTATCTGTGCATTTCAAGCTGAAATAAATTCTTCTTCATTTACTCAGAAGGATGAAGGAAAAGCCACCATACATGATATAAATAATATGGAGTCCTCTTTCCCAAGACATATAACTTCCATTGTCAAAGCTGATGAAGTAAAAACCAGAGACTATTGAACAAGGAGTGAAAAAAAATGTATGTTTTTTCTAGTTTTAGTAACCTAGTACAAACCAATTAAATATAGCAGACTTGGTAGATAAAAGGGCATAGAATTTTTAAATTAAATGCCCTTGGCAAGTATTGTCTGTCACAATTACTCAACAGTGATTATATTTGTATTGTGTTATCTTTGAGACTTCTGAATAATGATACAGACTAGATGCAGAGTAGTTTGAGTTGCTTATGTTTAATTGCACCTAGGTATAAAATATCTGTTAAAGTTATATCTGCCTATATGTTACTTTATTTTAATTACTATCAATTCGTATTTATGCCAAATATTTACATAGCACTATGTGATATAAATATACTCTTTGAAAACAGCTCTAAATATAATCTGTAGAACGCTAAGTCAGAACAGGACACTTGTATGTTTATTTCACAGAATATGAGTTCTTAGGTATTAAAACAAATCCGACTTCCTCTTTTGTCCTTTAATATAGTAGAGCTTTGAAATGATACTTGGAACTTACTCAACTGTCAAAAGAGAGGCAAGATCTTTTTGACTCTTGTGAACTTCAAGAAAAAAACAGGTATTACTGCTGAAAGTATAACTGGCTTGGGTGCTAAGCACTATCTGCAGTACTTTGGCAGCCACAATTTTACAGAGGCTCAATTAAACTTGCAATAACTAAGTTAGAAAATTTACCTTGGACTTATGACTGCAGCCCCATGTCCTGTAGTCAAACTGAGAAACACATTTACCTTCAGTATTCCTATTTACAAAGTGCAACGTAAATAAATAGTCACCTTATAAAAGAAATTGGTGCGTCCAACAGATCCAATTTTTCCTGTGTGGTTCATGAAACAAATGTTTCCTTCAGTAGCACCATAAAACTCACAGATTTTAACAGCACCAAACCTATCTAAAAATTCTCTCCATACATCACTTCTTACTCCATTCCCAACTGCTAGTCGGACCTTGTGATTTTTTTCTCCTTCCTTCTGTTAAAAAAAGAAAAAAATAATTTAAAATATAATATACTGATAACTGTATTTGATTGTTGCATATATCGTGGGGAAAATCTACCTTCTTTAAATACATCAAGTATAAACAACAAAAAAACCCCCAACAATTCAGAAGTTGAAGAAAGCTCCATAGCTCTCCTACAGGTAGAGTGTAGAAAACTGCAATCAAAAACCTATTACCTTGTTGAGCAAGCAAGTTATTTCCTGAATAAAGGCTGCATTAATTTATATAAATGCTTCCATATTTTAAAAGTTGTATCATCTCAGCCTGTTTCCACTCAGAGGAATTAGAAAACCGGGAAGAACAGAGAAATGCAGGAATTATTTCTGTCAAGGGATTAAAGTCAGCAGACATTAATAGTTACTTTCTTGTGTCTTCAGACTGATTATAAGAAACAATCAGATTTCACACATTTGTAATATCTGATCATTCCCACACATTGCATACAAGTTGTCTTCTGTATTTCTTTCAATATTAAGACTTGCAAGGCTTTGTTCAATGTTACTTGGAATACATTACTTCTTGGTGATCTTGAGTCTTTACTGTTGTCAACACCCATGTTTTATTACAAGAAACACAATAATATGTGTTCATCCAGTTCAGTGAGACTCTAATTTCATGAATACATTCTCCAAACTTGCAATTGCATGGAGCACCTTTAAAACACAATCAGATTGAAGTTGAAGTATCAGAAGGCAAAAAGTCTAAAATGTTGCATGGTTTTGTTGGTTTTTTTTTAAGTTACACCCATATTAAAATAAGACTCCCTTTTTAATCAGTGCAAGTAGCAATGCAGAATGCCCCAGAAGTGAGACAGCACAAAATAAATATAGGTACAGTTTGTTACCCTATACATTTAAAACTGCAGAGCACTCTGGTACTGCAACACTGTCTGTATATACCTCTATATATGTACACTTACACAAACGTATACAAACACCTCTATACATATGTGCATATATGCACATATTCACACTCTTTATATATTTATGTGTGTGTGTATATATATGTATACACACACATCCACATACATATACTAAAGAAAGCAGATAGTCTCTGTTTTCTGTTCTTCTATTCTATTCTATTTCCTTTTCCCCTCCCAACTCTAATCCAGCATGAATTAGGTATGTCTTTATAGTGAAAATGCATTTTAGCACCTTTAATCTGGCATAAAATCACAGCAAATCATTTCTGCAAAGAGATCTGGTCAGCTGACTGAAACAGGAATCTTTATATATTTCGGATGTTAAAAACAAGTGAAGCTTCTGCTGAGTACATAGACAGGAGCGTTCCTCAGAGGCTTATGCTTTGGCCAAACTCAATTTTTCATGAGGATCATGAATTCTCACTTCTGTAACAAAAACTGCAAGCACAGTGAAGTTTTAAGTTCCTCCTCTAAATCACAAAGACTAAGTAAGTTTTCTTCTTCCTTCTTCAAAACCAGTAACTCATAGAACGATAAATTACTTTATTGACTTTCACAGTCTTTCTTCTGGAAATTAAGTTCTCTTGCTGGGATGATTCAGCAAGGGACTCACCTATTTCACTAGATGCAGACAGCTCTTGGCAGACTACAATCCTGCTATTTTACCTCAAACCTCCATCACTCACCAGCCTCCCTCAGTCACTAACCATTCTGTTTTTACAACCACCCAATTCTTCTCTTTTCCCTTCTCCTCTCCTACCTCACTTTAGATTGAAAAGTCATTTCTAAACACACAAGCACATACTTCACTGACTTCATGCTAAATCATTATTAGGAAGTGCTGCATTACATCATAGTACAATGAAACTGACCATGGCCGTAGCCTGTAACAAAGTGTCTAAAAATTGCCCACAGATGTAATTTTTGGTGTGGTTTGTTTTTTCAACTTCAGATGCAATATCACAATGCAACAGTGTAGATATTCATATATCTGAAATAATAAGGTCTGTTACATTACACATTCAAAATCACTATACCATCAATGAACAACAAAAGTATTCATTTTTTTAAGAGAAAGTGTTTCAGTGCTACTTTGAACTTTGTCAGGGAAGCTTCTAATTCTTTTTCTTCCCCCAGAAAACTGTCGACCATCTTTAGAATATTCCAGTCAGTTCAACTTAAAACTTTTCAAAGTAGGTTATTTTCCTTACAGTTTCATTGTTAAACTGAAATTAATGTGTTGGTAACTGAACTGCAGTTACCCCTTGCTGACACCACTTAATTATTCAAATGTACTGCCTCTGCTAAGATAGGAAAAACAGTCCAAGAGATTCTTTCACAGTAATCCTTTGTTGCACAATGAACAGAAGAGACAAATATGTGCATATATATACACACACTAATTAATTGGGTCATTGATCAGGCTAGGAACATTCAAAATCTCTACAGACCAGGTTAATAAGCAGGTGAGTTTGCTTCTATTATTTATACTTCAAGAAAAATAAAAGCATTGATGGCTGTTTGCTGAAAAGACACAAATTAGGATGAACCAGAAAACAATGGCCCACATGGATTATGGATTTTCTCCAAAAGGACAAATACAGCATCATTTATAAGTGCAGTTACATCAATACTTTCAATTCCTCATGTGATTTTAGCTGGTTTATATTACTACAGCACAAAGTTGTTTCTCTAGTGGAAAAGACGCAGAGTAAACCTGACAGCTCAGAATTCTGCTGTACTTGCAATGTTAACACCTATCAACAATACAATGTAGGACTATCTCACTTTAGGAAGTATTCTCTTAAGGCATTCAGCCCTTTTGCAAAAATACAAAGAAGGTGTATGATGTCATCAAGAACTGATCCACAGAAAGCAAATTTTCTTAAAAGAGAGGGCAGTAATTCACTTCTTCACAGCTAAGGTAAATTTTCTGCAACTGTCATATTTGTGATTTAGTCAGCTCCATCACAGTTGTACCCATCTGTTGATATAAGACTCCCTGAAGGGTACTGCAGGGCTTTCTGGGGAAAACACATTAAAAATGTCATGCATTTAGCAGTCTTTCAACTATAGGAATGGAAACTATATGTAATTTAATCTCCCGGCCAGTTTAATAAGTATGAACAGAATGATTATAATGAGGGAAACTTTCAACAGTGGTAATTCACGTTAGTTTTACATGTGAGTAAATTCATATAGCTATTTTTAACATATTTTTACCTAAACTTTTTTATAACTAATACAGGACATTAATTTATGTTATCTTTATGTGTAACTACCTTCCAGTGGAAAGCGAGCCACAGTAAATAAAATGGAGTTAGCCATTTTATCAGCTTTTTCATGACTTGACCTACATATTCACCATCTGTATTATTGTCCCAATCAATGCCAGCGTCCAACTCTAGGGCAGGCATGTTGGTATCCATGGGCACCATGGCCAAAAACTTATGCAGTAAACAAAATGCAATAAATAAGAGAAGGGAAAGAAAAGGGATGATAATTCCAACAAATTCTAGAAACATGGTTGAGTGATGCACACTTAGGGTGTCCTAATGTATGAAAACGGAAATAAATATGCAGGAACTTATGCTTTAAACAGGCTGTGGTACCAAACAGTCATACTTTGAATTTCTGCCACATTGAGACAGCATTTCATCAACTAGCTTCCCTTCGGTACAGTAGATAGAATGATAGGAGTAGGAGGAATTCCAAGGAGTCACCTAGTACACATCTCTTCTGGGAGATAAGCTCTGCTATCCCTGTGCTGTTCCTGACACCTGAACGAGCTGTGGCATGTCAGCCAGTTACCCTGCAACAGTTGGTATGCAGCAATTGTCTGCATGTGTATTCTTAGCCTGCTGCAACAGCATAGTACTTAATTAACACTTCCTTCACTAAAAGCTGTATTTCCTCACAATATCTCATTTACGAAGGACTCCAGTGCCTTGCCCTGGTCAACTATCACAAATAAATTCAAATAATGTGTGTCCTGTGATAATTTGCTCATGCTTTGTGTTTCTGAATGTGATTAATAGTTCTCTATAGATAATTAGGAAGATGGATTTTAGAATAACAGAATGTTAGAACATCTTTCTGAGGTTTTTAAAAATGTCTATTTCTTTATTTTCCTGCACTGTGATTTTATTTTCCTACAGAGTGATTCTGAAATAAAATGGGGATTCAGTCTAAAACCACTTATTTCTAACAGTAAAGATGAAACATTTTTTTCAATGCCTTTTTGAAGCATTAATAAGCAAGAACTGTTCTTAGTTTACACCTGGACTTTTCTTCAGTTCATTCTGCTAAGACCATTGAACCGTATACCAAATATCTGCATACATCATAAATCAGTTTCTGACACACTGTTTCTCCATTTTGAGTGCTTGTTTCATTTGTATAGTAATCAATTGACAAGTCAAGATCTGCCTTATTACACTAAATACCACATTCCTGGGATTTTTCATCTGCCAGTCTTTCCTCCTTAAGTGTTCTTTGTAAACTATGTGGACTATCTACATGATTAAGTTGTTGATAAAAGAAATGCCTTTTAAAGGGCCATCTACAGTGTACTAATTGGTGCAGGAAGGATTCATGACTGTAGCTATATAAAAATGTACTTAGCAGTTGCTTTAAAAGAATACAAGAAAACAGATTCATTGTCTTACTTTTAGCATTTCTGCAGCAGGAAAAGCCAAATGGAAAGAAGCAAAGGCAACTTCAAACAAAGGAGGAATGAAATGTTTCCTGTATTATGGCCTTGATGAAACTAAAAGCAATCTCAGGGCCTGAGAAATGCAAACATCTGTTAAATATAAAATATGATGGACAGACCACACAGGATTTACATTCCTGTATTTAAAAGGAATGAGTTTAACAACACATTCACCAGTTCTCTATTGACACATTAGCCGTGAAAAAAGGGGCATCAGGGAATTAGTAGGGACACTGTAAGATGAGAGATATCCTACTGCCATGATTATGACAGATGTAATAAATTCTTCAAGATGCATGCTTACATTCACTTTTCAGTAATGCTTAATTATAAATTGTAACTAGATTTTTTGAGCAAAATACATACCCAAATTTAAAAATACAAGTACAATAAAGCAGGAAGAGTACTGAACACAGGCACCATAAGAAAGGAACAGGAATTCTAGGAACAGGACACATCCTTCCAGTTCAGGAACTGGTGGGTTGCTATTTAGTAAAGCCACTCTCACCATGCTTTCATTAATCAATCTCCTGATAATCTAATAGATTAGATTATAACAGGAGTTTTCTTCCTTTAGCTCTTCTAATAGGAAGAATTCAGAGAATTAAAGCATGCATAGATTATTTCTTGTGGTCCATATTGCACACAGTATTCTGTGAGCAATATGAAGCTTTACTTTGTGAAAGTATGATTGAGATTTCTAGGCTTCACTACCAGGACATTTTCTGCATCTCCACTAGCTTAACCCAAAAGATGAGTATCTAGGAAAAGAAGCTGGAAGGAAGGAAATTGGTCATGTTATATGACCTCTTAAAGACTCAGAAAAGGCTTGAGCCACCATGCTGGAACCAGTAGCTGACATCACAACTAGCCTTCAGTGCTGTTTTGGGTATGGAAAACCAATGCTTCCTAAGGCCAAAGGAACTCTGCAAACATTACAGAAGACTTTTTCAGGAAGAAAACCTGAAAACCATTACCATTACTAGTGGGAAGAATGAGAAAATAGACACAGAATCATTGTGTGGATGGAGTCCAAGAGAGGTATGCCAGTACATTTAAATAGCAAAAGGCAGTAGCCAAAATGGACGGGATTATAATCTGCTTTGAAACCCACTTTTTTAAAATAATACTGTTGTTGTAGTCATGACAGTTTAAAGCACAAAGTTTGTTGTGATATACAGTGTATTTTTTATTAGATCAACTGATACAGTCTGGAGGCAAAAAATACAAGCTTCTAAATCCCAGGTCCATTTCTAAGCTTCATTTCAGATGTGCTGAATAGGTCCTTAGTCTAAAAATTCTATTTTCTCTAACTGCATATACAAACAGTGTTCGATTCTCCTTTTAGGCACTGTTAATACTGTAGTAAGTCAGTAACAAGTTCGATTAAGAATGATGTCTGCTTATGACATACACAAGTGGTTGCAGATTTTTTAAAAAAAAAAAACCAATAATAATAAATAAATTGCAAAATTCCCCCCAGTAAATAAAATTGTAATGACATATAGAGATTATTCAGAGACTTCAAATGGATGGTACAGATGTGGTTATCTGTAACTGTGACACATTACTGGTTTGGGGTATTTAATAAAACGTTTATGTTGAAAATCTGCAAGGGGCTTGACAAATTTCCACTCTACATTTTAATGATAAGAGAAATAACAATTTCCAGTACTGAACATAAATTGAGCTAAACTTTAACGGGGAATAAAATGTGATGTCGAGTAAAACCTGCATTGTAGAGAAGTGCCTGCTGACTCATTTTTCCTCCCTTACCTGACTATCAAATTCCCTTCCTTCAAAGAAAGCTGTTTCTAGGTGGCAGACAGTGCTATCCAACATACATAAATCCCATTCTTACACCCCTTCCTGCAACGCTTGAGTCAACAGCAGGGAAATAAGTGTTCATTCTGTTTGCTTATCCCAGCAGCATTCACTTCCTTGTTTTCTCCTTCTAAATTACTATTGTTCTAACACAGAAGAGTTTTAATAAAATAAATCCTTAAGCATCTTTTCTGAAGTCACTTCAGAGAGCTTAATCCCATCCAAAGAAACCTTGGCCAAACTGGATCTAGTAGAGAGATTGGCTTGCTTCATCTTAACAAAATAAAGTCTGAAACCTGAATGGTCTTATACACTTGAGGTAACCCCAAGGAAATAGGAAATGTTACTGATGCCAAAGGATAACACTGGCTCAATACCAAATGTACATAAAACAGGACAGATATTGAAAGAAAATTTCTAAGCAATGACATAATTAATTGTGAAATAGACTTTGATTACAAGTAGAAGTGAACGCTGGTTTTAATAGAGAGCTTACCAAGTTCATGCAAGGTATCATAAATCATATAATTAATGTCATAATGTATGACAGCTTACAAGAGTAGAAAACAGGACATAATGATCAATAAAACCAATTTCTAGCCTCTGTTTGTAAACCACTTCAGGTTTCAGGTCTCCTTTACAGAAAAGCAGGAACGAGATGCTGCATTACCATTCATATCTTTCCAAAAGCTTCAGGATGCAATGTATTATTTAAATAGCTCATTACTTCAAATTTGAAATAAATCTGCAAGTGCATTAGGAAGATTTTGTATACACTTTAAATGTTAAATCTTAAATGTGCTGCAACCCTCTAAGGAAAATATATCCACAGATTAGTAAAGAAGTATTGCCAAGGCCTTTGCTTAGAGAGGAAATAGGGAACTACACTATGCCATACTTCTGAAATTTCATAGATCATTGTTAATAGAGACTTTGAGCAATGTCAGCCAGCAAGACCAAGTTATAATTTGCTGAATATTCTCTTTCACTGGAGTAGTCATGCTAATATTTTAGAGCAGGATCCATTTTGTAGCTACTGATGGCTACTAGCCATCATTGGTGGCTCTTGTACTTTCACTATGATGAACAGACTGCAGAAAAAGAGCTTGGAAGAGGGCAGGCACAAGGATTACTCACTTATTTAGGAGCCCAGAAAAATCTGTGAACGTCATATAATGCAAGGTCCCTGTACTCACACGTAAGGAAAAAAGACAACTTCCTTTTCTAACCAACGTTCTTTCCAGACAACAGGTTACTAAACCAAACTGGATGCAGAACAGGTTTCAGAAAAATTCTACTGCAAAAGAGTCTTCAAGAGATCTTTAAGAGCTGTGAGTGGGAGGCAGAAAGTTCAAACAAGACAAAACTAATAAGGAAATCTAAGCCAAGAGTCTATATGCTACCACAGAGACTTGCCAAAAGTTCTGTTCAAAATCTGTGAAATAAGAGGCCACACTGTGGCCTCCAACTATTAGAAATATAACATTTATTTCAAGTTTAGTGTTGAAGAAACAAATGAAGCACTTAAGATAATTGTTATGGTTTTAATCTATGTTCATTGGAAGGGCTTTATAGGACTCTAACCTTGAGAACACTGCCCTCATAGTATCTTCACAGAGCTTTAAAACTTGTATTAGCCATATCTTTCTCATGCTGCCAGTATATACAGTACTCCTAAGTTAATGAAACTTAGAGAGAGATAACAACTTGGCAAATTATTTCACCTACTTGAAAAATAATAATGGATTGCATAACATATTTAAAATCCTTCCACTTATTCGTGTGAACATGTTTCTCTTCCAGTTTTAACATGACAAATACTTACTATTTTTCTTCAAGTACCTAGCTGTCAAAATGATTCATTTTGTAATTTTAGTTTTTCTTGATAAGGTACATTAGGGTTCTCTTTAGCCAGCTAGCAAAAAAAATCAAAACCAACCCCCCGCCCCGTAGCCTCACAGAGCAAAGAGTTTAGACATGCCAGCTCCTTTAACTTTACGATGGCTTGGTAAGGATTTAAAAATGAGTGAGTTTGGTTTAGAAAATGAAGTATACTAATCTATCATTCTTGCTTTAAGACACTGAACAGGATAAAACAGGGAAAACAAAATGCCATTCTCTAACTGTACAGTTAAAGGACAGAAAAGGGGAACAAATAATATCTGAGGCTGCAGACACAGCAAAAGTTGGGAAGTGTTGGACAGAAGGGATATGACTTTGGGGAAATCATGTTAGTCTACAATGAAGAAAAATCACAATTTAGAAAAGCTAGGCCCTTCATATGTTTTGATTTTCCTTTTGGTCTTTAACTTGACTTTTCATTGTCCTGTAACATTTGTTTATTTTATTAAAAAGTTAAAAAACAAACAAACAAACAAACAAACACCAAAAAAAAGAAAGAGAGAGAAAGGTATCACTATTCTGATTTCACATCCCAGTCAGTGGTGGTCACTGGGACATCAGCAATGCCCTCTTTAATTCAAGAACATTGTCTTTGCTGAGGCATGCATGGATAGTGCCGCAGGATCTAGGACTCACTGCTACATTACTTAAACATACTTCTGAAAATTTCAGGAGAAAAAAAAAATCCAATATCTTATGAACACTGACCTTTTCCATTCACTGGTCAGCAACTTGAGATATTAATGGAAATTGTTATTCTGCTGGAAAACAAGACTGATTTGCATTCTCTTCGATTTATTAGCACACTGCTTAAGGAGGAGGTTATTCTAAAAATCATAAAATGAGGACTTGCATTAGAAAAGAATTTTCAGATTAATTAATTTGAATTATTGGCACCATTTCCTAAGAGATGAGTCATTTCAGTAAAATTCACTGAAAAGGAAATAAACCACTGATTATTTTTTTTAAATCACAAAATGAAATTATGATAGAGGCAAAGGGAGAATGTTCAAAGAAATAACAGTTGCATTGCATCCAACTTCTGTACATTTTCACAAATCTCTGTGTTCTCCTAAACATTTTGTTAAATTAAAAGATGATACAGTTCTTTTTGCTTAATGTTATACAGGTACTTGGAAGCTGTTATTTATTTTTACTTAGTATTCAAAATAAAAGCTGTTTACGATCATAAGTAACTGTGTAAAGCCATTTATTAAAATGCTTAACCACGTAAGATAATGTATGATGTAACATTTAGGATTTATTATTGAAACACAGTAGGACAACCTGCAGCTCCTAAATGGATGGAAATTGCCAGCATTAGCAAGATGAATTTTAGTTTATACTGGACAATGAATGTTTGTTTCATATTCATTTTGACACATTTAGCACAAGCATTTGAGGATAGAAAGTCAGCTGGGTTTGCTATGCAACAGGTTTTAGCTGTTCTGTCTATATTATTCTATACATCTTGAATTAATTCCAACAAATTTTAGTCATTTAGCTTTGCCTAAACATCTTGGGCTCTCTCTATCATCAATGCGTAGATACAGAAACATACCAGCAAATAGCCAGATCAAGAGTTAATTCAGTTAACGTGAGTCAGCTACACGTGGTAATTACAACAGGTTCAGCATACTTAGGACTCAATACCATATAGATAGACCATCACACCACTGACTGCCAAGGGAAAGGAAGTATTTTCAGGTTAGGGCTAACACAGTTTCAGAGAGGAATGTCACTTTAACAAAACTAGCTTTGCTGTCTGGAATAGCTTTCTAACTGCAACAAAAGGCATTCTTCCTTTGAGCTGCTAACCAAGACAAAACCCCTTCCAAATTTTAAAATATAGTTTAGATGGTCTCAAAACAAGTACATTTCACAAGCCAAAACAGTGCTAAAACATGACCTACAAAACTTGAGACCTCTGATATGCTTATGTGCCAAGAAAAAAAGTTTTGAAAATTTTGAAAAGACATTGAACAGTAATCCTGGTTTTCTGAACTTACATTGTGAAACTCTTGCGAAATATTTTTTCACCAAATGATACTGAATCAGTTTTTAGTCTCAAAATATTTTCTTTTAATACTTTAACATCTTCCTGAATCAAGCCATTTGGTTTTTTTTACAGTCTACAGATCATCAAATATTTGAAGAACCTCACACAAAAAAAAGGCAGAGGGACAGGTTGAGTACAGTTTTATTTCCCTTTTAACATAACCACATTAAGAACAATAAACTTAAACATCACTTACAGATGAATAGCCATCATTGTGGTTCCACTTACCACTGGCTGGCTGCAAAGGTAACGACAAAGTTCTCCAATGTACTGGATGACGGTCACATTGTACTTTTTGCAGTCACTCCAAAACTGACTAGCTGAGAACTTCTTTTTTAACACACAGGTTGCACCTTCATGGAAACAGTAGAGAAGGAAATGAAGCATTTTCTCTATATGGCAGCTTAGCTAGCTATGTTCACTATTCCTACAAAACAGAAAATGAGAGGAACTAAAAGCAGCCTTGTTCAGAGAACTATATGGTATTTATTAGAAGACATGCATTCAAACCTGGTAGAAGGGAGATGAACCCAGTCTCCTCCTCGGTGAGACAGTAAACCAATAGATAAGAGGTTACAAGCAAGAAGACACCTTCTCTTTGTTGCTGTTGTAACATTATTCAAAAGAGTTTAACTGGAAATATCCAGAAAAGTCAGCCTGAATTAGCAAATAATTTGGGTATCACTGAAACTTCATTTTTCAGCAAAGAAAGTATTCATTGATGCACATTCAGACAGAATTAATCCATAATCGAATGATCTTTCCCTTGCTCTGACTTGTCCTTGATGATTCAAGAAGCAGGAAAAATTTGCCATCAAGTTCTAAATAATCTTTTATAAGAGAGTCACTGAGGACACCTACATTGTCTCAGTAAAATATGTATTTTATTGTCCATGCCAGAACAGTATACAAATTAAATGGAAAAAAAAAGTTATGTATCATCTAAATATATATGACAAAGCTGAATGTTTACTATAAATATATTTGTCAGTCTTTTTAATTTCACCAAACTACATTTTAGTTCTATTCCACTGTACAATGCTTGGTCTGTACATCCACTAATGCATTATACACTCTGCCAAAATATTACAAATGTCCTTAAACTCCTTTTTACCTAAATATAAAAGAAATTCTTATCCAGTACCACAAAGATAGCTTGTAAGAGATCCTTTGCAATTACAACACTCCTCTATCCCCAAAATACAGAAATACAAAGCTATTCCCAAAAGACTATTCATTTGATTTCGGCAAAGCATTAGTTTCCCTAATGGCAGTGAACCTAAGTGTGTTTTATACATTTTTATAACAATTAATTCTCTATTGACAACACAGTTAAATGAAATGAGCCCTACCCAATTCAATGCATCCACCGATACCAAGAAGAGATGCTGCACTGTGATAAAGAGGCAGAGTGATATAAATGATGTCTTCTGCAGTAGCACCAAAAGCCCACAGTCCAGCAGCTCCTTTAAGAACCTGCATGTGACTGATGACTGCGGCCTTTGGAAGACCTGTAATGAAAACACAAAACCATGCATAAAGATAATTCAGTTTTTTTTTTTTCCTGTGTAAGGTCTCTAAAATCACAAAAGAATCAATTGTTTCTTCCATATAGAGCCAACAAAGGGCCAAAAGTTTTAGTGTACTGTGGGACTTCCTTTAACATAAAGAGGCATCATACTAGATCTCTTTCAGGCAAGAGTCATAGTGACTGTAACATCATTAAGAAAGGTATGGGATCTACACAAAGTAGATCACGAAGTGGGTGTGTATCTAAGATATGTACATCTAAGTCTACCTTTTTGGTTTAGAATGCTAGGAAAACTTGTAGAATTAAAAAAAAAAAAAAAAAAAATCCAGCAAAAAGTCCACTCCAGTTAGGTCCTTCTTAATGAGTTTCTTCAGGTTCAGCACAGAATTTCTGTTCAGCAACACAGAGACTCACATGCAAGAGCGTGGGCTACTACTCCGGTACCCATTATTGTAAGTAGGGGATGTGTTCTTGCTTCATATACATTCTCATATACACACACAAATTTCAGGCTGAGTCCTGACGATGAACAGTGAGAACCGTTAAAAATTTAAAAAAATGTAACGGTTCAGAAAGTTTTCTCACTTATTCTAGCAAAGCTATCATTCATTTGAAGACTGAACTAGAGCTGTTAACTGGAAGTGTAATCTATGGAGATTCTAGCTACACTTCAAAGCTATTCCAAAACCCCTCACACTAAAGAGAAAAGGCAATAAGCCCATGTTGCCAATGAACCACTTATAGCAAGAAGTGCTCTACAGAGTCTTAAGTTTTTTCCTACCGCCTGTACAGACAGTTGACTACAGAGTGTGCAAGATACTTCTTCCTTGTAACTAAGTTTACTAGTCATTGATTTTAGGAGCAACACTATGCTCTTGTTTTATCAAATAAGTGTGAAAATGCTCAGTTACTTTAGATTAGAATTAGTTATTCCATATGTTCAGACTAAACAAAACTTACTCTTTTAGTTACACAGTATATAAAAGAAATCCAATGTAATTTAATGTAATACATACAAGCATTCAAAAATATTTTAAATTCTACATAACTAAAATTGGAGACTTCACACAGATATTCTGAATGCAGTTATAAGAACAAAATCCTCCTACCTGGTGAATTCTATATTTTTTAGCTAAAACTCCTTACTTTTAACCAGCAAGCTCAACAAAATTTATATTAGCAACATTACAAACATACCTGACCTTTTGACAACATTTATAACTTCCAAATTTTTTTACGCTAGACTGACAGGTTTATTTCCTAATTTTACCCCAGAACCCAAAGCAAATAAATTAAATAATTAGTTGTATGAGGGAACAAAGCAATAAAACACATCTTCATTTTAAATCTTCTTGTGACTAAAACTGTTGTGTTCAGCTGAATGGGAATGCCAATCTGCTTATCTTAACATCATGCTGCTTTTCATGTCAGTGATCAGTTTTTTTAAAGTCTTAGCTTCCTAGCTCCTGCGGCACTGGTAATAAATTCAGCCATCTGTTTCTAAACTAAAAGGCTAGTAACTTAATCCTATTTTCTGTCTTTACAGTGACCTGCATAGAACATGATTTAATGAAGAAAAACCAAATGTGTATTTGCTTGTTTGAAGATCGTTTTTTGAAGTTCTATATACAATGTTAGCTATATTAGATAGGCAGTGGTATGCGATCACAAAATAAAATTATCATTGTAAACCCACCAAAAGAGCAAAACATTTTATAAACACCTTAGCTGTGAAGTAATAAGAGGTAAAGCTTCTCATAGTATTTGCACAATGTGGCAGGAAAAAAACAGAAGAGAAGCCCATAAACCACTGAATATAAACAGTCACTGACAAGAAACATGCTATTTTCTACCATAATGCTTCTAGATGAGAAATATGATATTCTACCATGAAAAGATGAACCAAAAGGTTAGTGTTTCAGAAAATCAAGTTTCTAGATGAAAGCTGAAGGAAAATATAGACTCTTTAGCAGACATGTACCTGTTGTTCCTGAAGTAAATATATATAAAACAGATGACTTGAAGTTGTTGGCAGAGTGTCGATTAACTGGAACAGGATCTTCAGATGCAGCCTCTATTTTGTCTAAAAGGGTATGCACACTTGGAAAAGTGGAGTCTTTGGTCATTATCCAAACACTAATGTCCTTCTGGAGGTTAGGAAGAATTTCTTCTAGTGTCCCAAGCAAATCTTAAAAATTAACATAAAATAATGTTACTTACATTATGTCTTCACAAAATCAGCAAATAAAGTATTTTTTCCTCTGAAAGTTTTATTTTTTATAATCAAAAGAGGAATGAAAATCACCTCCATGGACATTAATAAATTCAACAAAATAATGACAAACTAGAATGAAAATTCACTGAAAACAGGATATAATGTGGTAAAAATACTGCTGACCCCACACGGTCTAAGTGTCAACTAGCCCTCAAGGCAAAATGGTGAGCCTTGATTACTAGCTCCTGCTTCCCACCTCATTTTGGATAACCCTTGGTCATTGCTAAGACCAGAATGAAGTGTAGTTAAGCTTCAACTTCAAATAAATCATGAAGAAATCTACTGAAGATGCAAGGCATATATATACATAGCTGGTAATTACAGTGGAGGTTTGCCTCGATGCCCTCAACAGCAATCTCTCATCAAGCAGTATTTTTTTCAAAAGCACAGAAGTGACTAATTTAAAAACAAATACACAAACAAAAAACTGTACCATATATGTAGGTACCTGAATTACACAGAATAGAAATAAGATACAGGCCCGTGGCTTATTCAGACACTGCAAAAGAACCATATGGCTATTTACGTAGTGCTTTGAATGGTTTAGATACCTTATTTTAGGTACATTAGATATTTTATTTTCTTATAATCACATGTTCATTCACTAAAAGCCATTCATTCTATTGGCTTTCACCTGAATATAAGTACAAACTCACTTTTATAAAATAAAACCAGCAGCATAACTAAGATCTATTTTGTTGGGTTATCAGGAAAGAAACCATGAGAGAGGATCCCAGGTTAAACAAAAAGAAAAAATACAAATAGAGGCCAATGCTTAAGTAATACATTTGGTATTTATGTTTATATTTCTAAGCATTTTTACAATGTGTCACTTCCTCATAACACTGGACAGGCATTAAAGTACTAGTCCAGGAAAACTCTCAAGGATAGGAATAATATCACTTTCAATAGAACTATTCATATACTTAAAGACTCATTTACACTTAAGTGCTTTGCTGGATCTCAGCCTATGTAATTAATCTTGCAAATATTCCTGTGAGTATAAATTTATGTTATTATCTCAGTTTTTACAGATGAATAAACAAACAAAGTTGACATGCCTCACCCAGAACCTCATAATGAGGCATTGCCAGGGCCAGCATTTGAAATCCTGATGTCAGCGCCAAGCTAATTTTGCAAATATTAAATATGGATACCCTTAACAGAACTCCCTTGCATAAATTTTACACCAAAATAACTGAAGATTTTTAATCTTTCAGAAAACTACTTTCCTAATGACAGGCTGCTCTATATATTTTAATGAATGACATACTAGTCTCTATTACTATAACAGAGATATAGCCTACTGTCACCAACTAAACATATGTCTTACAAACCTAAAGCCTACAGAGTACAAGTTCTATAAATTTTATAAACGTTTAGCAAATAGATCTGATGGAGTGTGACATTAAAAGTTTTGTGTCCTAACTTCCTTGCACTGTAGAATGATTTCAGGAAGGAATCACTCAATTATGAAAATCTAAAAGATAGATAGCCTCCTGTTTGAATCATTGGAGTACAGTCCCCTTCCACTATACATAGCAACAGACTGAAAAAATGTGAATAAAAAATAATGTTAAGGACAATAGTGTTATCTGCAGGAAATCCCAATGCACTGAAAGTCAAGGTTCATTAGCATATCAGTTCTGTTTTGCTGTTGTATTATAAAATTAGGGTATATTTTTCAAGTAATAAATATGAAAATATAACAGCATTATTTCTAATGAAAAACAGCTATTAATAAACCAAGTCTGACAGAATAACTATATACTTATTACCTTCTAATACTGATTTTTGTCTTCTTATTATGCATATATATACATATATGTCTCCTAAATGTACTAATGATAGTTTGTGTAGGTATAAGGTTAGTCTCAGAACCTAGCAAAGAAACACAGGTATTAGAAGTGGCTAGACCTCCATTTCTGTTCTCAAAAATAGTAAAAGAGTACAGCATTCTCTGTCATTCTTTATTGGTGCACTGGCTCCAACTACAGTGCCAGCAAAGATATTAAGGATTCTTAATTGTTAAGGATTGTTAAGAATTTCTGGGCTCCTCCAACTTCCAGTAATAATTTGAACCAGCCTCAGCTGTCCATCCTATGTAGTGTCCTTACCAGATAACAAATGTGATGTACAAACACTGAGAAAAACTGCCCAATAAAAGTCATCAGGCAAAATTATGCTATGTAACTGAAGTGTAATTATAAATGAAATCTCACCTATTGTTTAACTGAACAAGCAAAAGGCTTGGCAAAAAAACCCTTAGTGAGTATCACCCTTTTAAAATACTGCAGATCCCAAAGGGATCATTGTGGCATTTCCTTATTTTCCATAGATAAATTAATTCCTTCTTGCATTTCCTTAAATTGTTTTGCTTTTTACATTTTTGAAAGTGATGAGGATGAAGCTGTATTACCTACCAACTCTTAACTTCTCTACAGAAGACATCTTTGTTTAGGACTGCACGACATGAAGAAATTCGCAAATATTTCTAATTTTTTAGTATTCAGAAGTTCTAGATAAGATGTGCACCAAGTTCGTTGTGTATTTGAGTAACATGAAGTGCAAGTCTGTCACAAAGAGGATTTACCTCTTCTTTTTCCCTCTCTCCTTCTTTCAAAGGAAGGAAGATGGCAACTATTAATTTCAACTCCAGACACAATCATTTAAGATTCAAGAATTACAGGAAGGCATAGCTCCCTTTTAGTAGAATGAAACATATTTACTCTAAATAATTAAGATCGATCTTTAAACATACACACTGTTCATTGTTTCTCTAAACACTCACTCACAAAATCTATGGGTTTTGCTGTTGCACAAGGCTTGCTTCGTTTTTTAACTACTATTGAACTATAAATAGATTATACAACAGGATTTTTCTTCTGTGCTCAGGCATCTAGTACTTCGAACAATATATGTGAACAGCTTGTAATTATACATTATCTTGAAAGAAATTTCTAGGTAAATAGCAGAGAACAGCAGAAACATTAAGTGATTTCCTGAATAAGAAAGGGTAATTTAAAACAGCTGTATTCAAAGTGCCAGAAACTGAAAATTACTTCTGGAACACACAGGAGCATCGGGTGTTTGAAGAAAACTCTCAGTTGTACTAACATATTTCCAAAGAATAATTCTGATGATAGTCAACTAATGTTTTGTTCCATGAACAAAGAACTTCTGTGCCAGATGTTGTGTAGGGCTCATTGGTCTTTACATATCTTCTTGAGCATGTGTCAGGAAGAAACAGCTATCTTGGAGGAGCTAGTTTATTTCTAGAGGTACCTGGTATGTGTCCTTTACCATATAGGAAAGCAATTATGGTAAAACAGTTTAGCTATTTAAACTTGTGGTTTCTCTAAAGTACTTGTTTGCTTTTTACACTATGAAAGTATATTCAGGTTTTGGTTTATCTGTTTTGGAAGCAATGACTGTTTATCTGAAGTTTGGCAATGTAGTCAGCAGTTCTGTGTGCGTTGTTTACATAATTTGTATGTGAATATTTACCATTTGCTAACTATTTGGCTTCTACTGGGAAAAAAAATGTCTGTAATTGGTCAAGATGAATATGCTTCTCCACTTTTTTTGCTTTTTATTCCCCCTCTTGCTCTTAAAGCACTTCATTATTCAATAAAAAGTTTGTGAAACTGTTACATTAAATTCACATGAATACATAACTCAGTTACATCTTTAGAGAAAGCAAGAAAAATATGTGTTGGTTTTGAACTACTGTGCTTGGCTGCAAGTTGCACAAAAGGTTTTTTATATTATTTTCTAGCAAAGAAACAATGCACCCTTTTGGCAAGGACACAGCTCTACACTGATGAAAGGAATACATCAGATTATGAGATCAACTTGTACTGAACACAAAGTTACTCAGGAGAACTGTATGAAATGGTTCTTGCTTAACTTTGATGTGCACCATGGCTGATATGCTCAGTAAGCTATGGCAAGTCCAAACTCTTCCCCACACTGTCTGGCCTCAGAAAATAATTGTCACTGAACTTGATGCCCCAAGTGACTCCTTACACTCAGCTCTTACTCTCACTAAGTAATAATAATAGAAATTACAAGTCAGTTGTGGCTCAGATCAGTGTTGGTATATTGAAATGCCACTGAAGGCAATAAAGGTAGTAAAACAGAAACGAGCTTGGGAATCACAGTTGGCACTGTTTTCCACTCAGGCTGTCTGGGACTGAGGCACAGACTATGTAAAAGCAAGCAATCAGAGATATGGTGTCTAACAAAGCAGCTAAGAGTGTCTTATGCAGGTCTTCTACAGTTTCCTTGTCCTAAATGTTCAGGTCTAAATAGCTTCTTATTCCAAATAGTTAAGAAAAGATGGTTTGATAAAATCCATTATTTTTTTCACTCAGTGACTAACATATGAGAGATAATACTGCTACTTGTATATAATACCATATGACCTTAATTCACACATACAAAAACCCCTTTGTTTACTCTCTTTCTCCAGGAAGTAGACACACTTCTGTCTGAACTTTAGTCCTGACAGCATAAACCCTGGTTCTGAGCTTAGATGGCAAGTTGTTCAGAAAACACACAGCAGCAGCAGAAAGTGCTGCTGATGCCTCAAGAGTAAAGAATACTTGCACAGCTGGGAGATGTAATTCTGTGAGGAATTGCAGAATCACAGAATTGCTGTGGGTGGAAGGGACCTCTGGAGGTCATCTTGGTCCAACACCCCTGCTCAAGCAGGCCCACATAGAGCAGGCTGCCCACATGTGTCCATGTGGCATTTACACTCCCTGAATAGCCTTTGCTATCAGGACTGACGTAAACCAATCTCATGGAGTTTAGTAACGCAATCCTTTCGCAGTTGAATCCTTGCATCAGAAGTCATGGTGGTAATCTGGCATGTCCTACTAAGAGCTGAACTCTTCCGAGTAGCAACACACTATAAATGCACTGGCAAATTCCAGTTGTACATTTCTGGTGGGTCACTAGATAGTAAGTGTTGTTTAATAGTATTACTGTTACACAGGTACTGTCCAAAAAACGTAATGCTTAATTCAAGCAAGACTCCAATGAATAGAAATATTCCCTAGAAAGGACACAGTGCCTTAAAAGGTGCCTTCATTTTAAGCAGTACCTTACTCCTCTGTTTAACCACTAGTTTTTAAATGAATAAGGGTGGCATAATCTGTAACAAATGCAGTAACAACAAATACCTTTTAAACAGGTCAGATTGCTGTTAGAGTAAGCTAATGATGGCAGTCTGATAGAAAAAGGGCATACAGCTTCTTTTTTTTTCTCCTTTACCAAGTTCCTCATTTACTCACATGTCAGTTAACTGCTGTTTCATTAAAAATGCAGTTTTAAACTGCAACTTTTGGATCTCTTTCAACAAACATTCCCCAGAATGGGAGTGGTGGTAGACAGTGTTTCTGGGAATGGAAGTGTGAGAATATTACGTTAACAAATTAAAGCAAGAGCTAAATGATCTGGGAATACTGCAGACAAATCAAAGCAGCTAAAGCAAAAACTCTCTCTCTGCCACAGATGCAAGTGGAAATACTGGAAAGGAAAACAAAGTCTAAATATTCACAAATCAGAGAATATATATTTGCCTTACAGCTTGTGGTTGGATAAGAAGGGATAAAACAAGTTACTAGATTGTGCTAAATAACTTAAAAGAACATTGCTGTCATGGAAAAAATTCAACCTTTTAGAGATAGCCATTTAATATAAGAAACAGGCAAGAGGGAGAAATTTTGAAGTTTTTGTAACATATCTGAGGCTTAATAATAAAACATTTAATTGCGGAGAGTTTGTAGAATACGGAAGTCAAAACCAAACCCCCAAAACTTAAGTACCATTGGAAGACTCTAATCTAAAGTCAGAAAAAGCAATCAAAATATCAGAGAATTGTCAGACCAGAAGAAAGTCTGACTGCAAGTGCTGAGGGAAAGACAAGATGATACTAATTGGACCAGGTTACCAAACCACAACGTCTGGAAAATACGCAGGCACAAAACAAAACTGAAGAGTACAAATTCCACAAATGACAGAGATCTTTCTTGCAAGAGGTGGCATGAAAGACTGAACAAGGCACGGAAGAAAATGCAACCACAAATAGTACCCAGCTTATTTGGATAGAGGTATCACATCTGTAAAAAATAAAAGCATTTCAGAAAAATGACAAGATGTACCAGAAGAAGCTGCAGGATGCAATCATCTTACGCAGAGGAAGGCTACATCACTGTTCTGAGCAGGGAAGATTTACCAGTAAACAATTATCTGTGGCAACTGTTCCAGATATCAGGAGAAGGTGGAAAGCTCCCTTCAGCACAAATGAAACCTTAATATTAAGTGGATTTGAATACAAGTTCCTGATTTAATGTGCCATTACAAACAAGAATTTCAAGAGCAACTTCGGTCTTGCTGAGCACAGGAAGTTAATGGTCAAATCATTAAGAGGATGATTTCTGCTGTGCTGCAGTGTATGAACAAGATTGAAGGTCATCCAAAATATGCAAAGATAGTTTTGTAACGGTTACAAGAAATGGAATTGGTTAAGTCAAGCCTACATTTGTTTGTGGAGGGTGAAAAACCTCCGTATTTTTTAAAATTAGAATTTCACTATCCAGAAATAATATCGTTACATACTAATCTCTGATTAAAAAAATAATCTTAGTTGCCAAACATGATGCCCGACTATGACAGTGACAGATATTGGACCACAGGTTGATTGCTTTTAGTGTAAATATTTGCAGAAAAAAATACTATGTTCAAGCTACTCACAATCCTGTGGAAAATGGTGCCATAAGAGCAAAACACACAAAGTTCAAGTCATGCCTACTTTTGAGGAAGAATCCCTTGAAAGACACACTAACACTGGATGAACAGACCTCTGAAAATTATCTAACTGACTGTGTAAGCTCAGTGTTAAATACTGCCCTGCAATTTTTATAAACATTGGGGGGAAATTATTATGTACAATAATTACATACGTTTTTGTTTCAAGAGTGGTATGAATAAGTCCTCACAGTCACTGAATGGTATATGAACCTTCATTTGCAAAACCTGGACTCTTTTGGAGAGGCTCCTTTTCCTTATGACATGGCCAATAAACAAGAACATAACAGAACTTCAACTTCTTTCACAGATACCGATAAAAAAGAGCCTCTCAGCCCCTGAGAAGAATATTGTGCAGTTTTGCAGGCTCAATGGACTGACAAACTTAATGCAGAGACTAAAACCCATGAATAAAGAAAGAAGACCAACACACAAAAGATCAGCTCAGAGACTAATTTTGTTGGCATCTCTGTTGTATCATCTGTCTGCACATAGCTCTTCTGTGAGCACAGGCAGACTACTGGAACAAGTTAGTTCAACATAGTCACTCTTACTATCAGCTGCTGGTAACAAGAGTGGAGAAACACAGACCCCATTCTTTTTGCGCAAATGCTTTTTTCATTCATTAGTTAACCCTTCATTTTAATAAAGACTACTCTTAGATACAAGTCTTGATCCAAAGTTCTCCTTCACCACAGCCAATAAGCAAGAATTTCCTGAACATTAACTCTGTTCTTCAATTCATACACTCAAAAGTACATATTAATGAAAGGGTGTTAAATGAGATTTTTTTTTTATTAAGTAAGAAGGCAAAATTAAAAACTGTCAGTTCAGAAGTGTCATTATCATGTGTTTTGTGATCATATTTAAATTAGCTTTTGTTTCACTAGCTAGTTTTAATTACCAAGCATTCTTAAACCAGCATACCATATACGATCAGAATGACAAAATTTATAATTAAAAAATATGCAAGGTAAAAATCTTAAATACATTTTTGAAAGCACAAATTTGCAGCAGCAGAGAACAGATGGAAGGAAATTCCACCATTTAGGTGTCATGGATGCAGAACACCACAACCTGTGTAATAGGAATAAGGCAGGAAGTTGTGAAATAGAAATAAGGCAGAGTAGACTTGAAATAATAATTTTAGAGAGGCAGGACAACATTAATTTTTTATCTTTTGAAATATCCTCCTCCAACAAAATGTCAAGGTTCTGTGTGATCTTACAGCATTGCAGGTTTGCTTTCACTTGATCATAAATGCTAAGCCATGTTTAGGTTTTGGATCCGTCTTCAGTTTATACATCTCTAAAACTGAAGCCAAATTTGAATATACAATGCACAGTATGCCTACATCACCATTTTAAATTCTTTTGAAGCACTTAATGAAAATGTAATACTTTGGAAACTTACACAACACAATTATCTCCTATTCAAACACAGCAATTTCTTCTACAAATCAATGCCAACAGTAAGTTGGTTATTACAAATCAGCCTCCTATGTGCTACACCTGTAAAAAAAAACCCTCAGTTTTAGTGCTTGGAAGACTATCGTACCTCTGCAAACAGTTGTACAGCAAAGGTTGTACTGTCTGAGCTTAGACCTTCTAGTTTCCAGTGGTTTTGATCACTAGAAAGATGTGGAGATAGTACAGGAGAATAAAGTACATGACTTAAAATAAATTGACTATTTAAAAAGGAATGGGAAATTATTCTTAATAGATCATTTTAATCTTTTCTGACACACCTTAAGCAACTACGTAAGTGACTAAATGCTTGGAACAGGCTGTGCTTAGATGTTGCAAACTTTCCTGCAATGCACATTTTTTAAGAAAAGGTTAAATGGATGTCCCCAAAGTATGGATATACTTGATTCTGCCTGAGAGGCTTAAGCTTTGTGATCTCTTGAAGCCCCTTCTAGCCCTAGGTTTCTTTCATTCTGTGAACATCTGAAAATCACGTTTCAATAAAGGAGGCAGAGAGGCATACATGGGGGAGATGTGACATTAAAAGCTTTGGATGTACAAATCAGGTGTATACTCTACCTGCTCCCACAACCAGTATCTTGGGCTCACAGCTACTGACACAGTGCAGGAGAGATCTGGAGCGGACATTGAAGTTGAGGAAAGCCACGACGCAGCCCAGCTTGGCCAGTCCAAACCACACATGGATGAAGTCTGGCTCGTTGCCCATCAGCAAGGCCACTGTGTCGCCCTTCTTCAGAGCCCCGTGGTGCAGGAAGACCTGTGCTATCCTGTTACTCCTCCTGTCCACATCCTGGTAGGTGTGCACCTTCCCTTCATAGATGAGGAACGGCTTGTGGGGCTGCTTCTCAGCCAGCTTCACAAACTTGTCCAGGACAGTGACAATCCTCCCTTGCAGCCGGTACATCTCCACTCTCAGCCCATACAACAAAACTTTCAGCAGGTATCTCAGGTCAGCCCAGAAGTAGGGGAAGAGGAGTTTCTGGATGAAGTGCAAGGAGACAATTCCGGCGGCAGCGCCCGGTACCCAGGCGGGCAGCATTGGCAGTGGATAAAGGTCGTCCCAGCCACTCATTTCCTTACAGCCAGGCGGCTTGACACACGGAGTCGGGAGGTGGTGAGCAGCCTGGCTGGGTGCGGAGTTCAAGGAGAAAGCCGGTCAGGGCTGAGGCTTTTCCCGCCCTCTCCTCCTCCAGAGAAGTGCGCCGCCGCCCTGGGAAGCCGCACCAACTCCCGGTCAGGCACCAGCAGCGCAGCGGGAGGCAAGCAGCCGGCGGCGACCGCCAGTCGCACACCTCCGCCCCGCTGCCCGTCTCAGCCCCGACACGGCCGCCGCCCGCCCGCCTGCCTCGGCCCTCCCCCGCCCCCGCTGCGGCGGGCCCTGCACCTGCGGGACGGCACGCCCCGGCGGGAGAGGCCAGGGCAGGCAGGGCGGGAGCCCCAGCCCTCACCACGCACGGCTGAGGCGAGAGCCCCCCTCCCCGGCGCCCGGGACTCACGGACAGCACCAAGCTGCTGGCGGGCGGCGGCGGCTGCTCCCTGAGCCGGTTGCATAAGGCGCAATCTGCTGCTCACCCCACCCCCGGCGGCGGGAGGCCGGGAGGTTGGCTCCTGGGTAAGGCAGCGGCCGAGGGCAGGAAGCCTTGCCCCGGCATGGCCCTCGCTGCGGCGGGCGGCGGCAGAGCGGAGGCCGGGGCTCTGGTCCCTGGGAGGACGGTGGGACGTGCCGGGCCGGGCAGGGCCCCCCCGCTGGGCTGTTCCCTCGTTACTTGTAGCGGTTCGGCCCCGGGGAGTCAGTTACCACCGTTGATCCCTGGGGCTCGGCTCTGCGCTGAGGCGTCGAGCAGGGCTCAGCGTCCAGCCGCTGTCACCTCTGGGGCCCAGGCCAGCCCGCTGCCTCTGCTCACACACACTACCTGGGCCTTAGGAGCGGTTTTAGACTGAGGAGACCGCCCTTGCAACTAGCCCAGGTCCGGAAAATACCTTCAGGAGCGGTTCAGTCCACCTGGAAGCTGGGGCCTGGGCCAAGGCTGAGGGTCAGTGTACCATGCGAATGTCTTCTTCATGCTGAAGGGACACCACTGGCAAGAAGCAGTCATGCCTGGGCATGGTGCTGATCCTGCTGCTGCTGAGGTCTGTCACCCCTAGCACTTCAACGCACTGATGGCTCCCTGGCATCCGAAGGCATCCACTTGCCGTTGCTCTCGGTGAGACGCAGAATGTAGTGTTCATGTGTTTTAGTGCAGCTGAGTCTGGAGTTACATGGACCATTGGAAGCTGAGGTCATTTTACGACTGACGCATTTTCTGCCCTTCTATTGGCCGTGAGCAATTGGAATCCATAACTCTAGTGCATCGTGACAAAAAATCAGAAGGTACTGGCTTATTTTAAATCTGTAGCCTATAGTAAATGCATTTTTTACAGGATATGAATGTGTTTTTAAGTAATTCTGAATTTTCTAAAGTCGTAAGACCGTAAGTACTGGTAGTTTACAGTACGAACACCTCTGTCTGCATGTTGCCAATATCACAGCAGAATAATCTAGCCTTTTGTTGTGTTCCGCACCCCATCCTATTGTTTCCCTCATGTACTGGGCTAGTGCTCCAGGGTTTTATCTTGACTAGTGCTCCAGAGTGTTCTGCAATATCTGCAAGAATGTACTTCTCATCTGTCCAGTTGGCACTTGATATTCAAATCTCTTTCCTCCCCAGAACAGTACATCTTAATTGTGAGATCTGAAAGCTGACAGTGTAGCCTTTGTTTCCATTGTCTTCTTCAGTTACTAAGCCAGCCTGCTATGTCATTTATGAATCTTGGAGTCAGTGAGGGATGTCTTCCTTCTCTGGACAAAGAAGAAGTTTATATACCAGAGGTTACTTCTTCTGAACTCATCTTGAATTTTATGAATAGCATGGAGGGAATCACATATCAGAAAGGATATGCTAACCCTTCTTGATACTGTCTAGCACAAGTGTTAGTAGAAACCTTGAAGAGAGTAGTAAAGCCTGAAGAGTAAAAGCAACTTGTCACTCAGTTCTTTCTAGAATCCTCCCTTACTGCATCCAGACAGCATCTCTCAATTTCTGCTCTGCAGGTCTTCTGGCCACTGCTCATGCTTCCACGCTCAGAGTGGAACAGCCCTGACAGACCTTTGTTTCTCTAAAACACTTACCTGATATCCCATTCATCCAGCCTGTATCTAGCCCATTGGCCCTGTCTCCTGTTCTGCTAAACCCCCAGCCATTCTCCTTTGCTACCAGTCTACAGCTTCTTCTCTTTTTTTTTTCCTTCCTTTTTTCCCCCTTCTTTTCTTTTCTCTCCTGCTCTGAATATCAGTCACTCTTTCAGCCTGTAAACTGTCCTATACTATACAGCTTTTCTTTCTAGGCAGAGGCAGTTTTCATATGGCAATTTAAAATGTTTAAATATTGGAAATACACATGACAGTTACGGTTTGAACATTTCATACATTAAGCAAATAGCCTAAATTTGTCCAGAGTCCACCTTAAAAAACTTACAACTTACTTTGAACCGTGGTATTTTTCCTGCAAAGCTTGCTTTGTCTAACTTTGGTGGGTTTCTTAGCTAACCCTGTTCACCTCAGCAAGAAACTCCTGTCAGCTTCTTCTCTTCTTCTGCCCAAGTCTTCCTCTTTATGTCTAAGGATCTCCTTAGCCTCTTTTAGAGCCTTGTGACAAAACAAGAAAATTGCTATCAATGAAGTGTGTATGGAAATGTTCATGGGTGAGGAAGCAACAGCTGCAAAAGAGCTGAAAGGGTGATCTGTACTGATAATGAAGAATGCAGTTTTCAGGCAGTCAAATTGAGGAATATATTGTTTCTGGCAAGCCCAGAAGGCCCACACTCTGATTAAACCACAGTACAAATGACTCATTATGGGGCAAACCTGCCCTCTCACTGGAAGAGGATGACAACAAGGGTACAGCATATCACATATGCCCTTGGTCTCCTGTTCCCCAGTAGGTGGTAGGAAGACAAGGAACTTATAAAGAACTCAAGAGATGTAATTCAAATGCCACAAACAGATTCCTCAAATTATTGTGTTAGTACAAGAAGACTTTTCCCTCCACCATAAATGTGATACAGATTTCTGTTCTACAAACTGAAAAACATATAAATCACTCTAAATCACAGTGCACACTGCCTTCCTCAATGTTTGATAAAATGACTACGGTAGGATAGTAATGGAAACAGTAGATCATAGGTTTCTCAGGCTTTTTGGCATATGTTCCACATCATGAAGTTGGAGAATTGGTACTTTATTGCTGAGAGAGAAAAAACTTGATTTAACCAGAGCTTTTGAAGGTAGATTTTGTACCAAACCCCCACTAATTTTAACAGGAAAAGTTCAGTTTACTCATTTTTTTTTTTTTTCTGCCCTTGAAACTGACAAACACAAAGAATAATGGAAATTTAATTCTGGCCATATGACTCAAGCCAAAGCTCAGTTCATGGTCATTTCTTCATGTCATTTGAAAAAACTTTTTAGCTCTTGCCTTAAAACCCTGGGAATCATATGAACTGTCTTCCCTGTGGTCCCATATGCACTGAGAATGTAATGAGGGTCAGGGAAAAAGGTGGGCTGAGGCAGCAACAAACACATTGAGAAGTGGGAGGCAACAGCTTCTTATACCGCTTTTCCATACTAAGAATGCTCCTTACTACTGGGACATCTCTCCTTTAGGTCATTGTGTAGTCAAACTATAATAAATCATGAGTGGTCTTTGTTTGTCAGCTTCAACTGCAGAGACAATCAGTTTAGCTCAAAACTATATGGTTTTGACTAATTTTTGTCATAAAGTTTTTAGTCTAGGCTAACTCATTTGTCTTAGCCCCAAAGGAATGGAGAACAGACACTTCAAGGTTTGAGTTGTGTTCTCAGCTGGCTCTAATACTATTATTTTCTGTTTCACCACTAAGACTGAGGCCTGATTAGATGAAGAATATACAGGCCCAGCTTTGTTATATAAGTGCTGTCTGGACATTGGAAATGAGTACAAGCAAATTAAATAGTGCAAAACTAGATTACAAATAGATTTCATGGGTCTTTAAAGGTGATAGTGGCAGTAAGCTAATAGTTTTTTATTGATACGGTCGTGTTCCTTACTTGTACGGTGCAATGGAGATATCTGTATATGTTGTAAATGTACACCTATATAAAGACAGAAGTATTTAGTTTTTCTGCTGGTGAGCATCACTTCTTCCAGAAAGACATTTTGTGAGAAAATAGAATTTTTGCTTGCTTTTCTTAGGTGAAGGTAACTTAATGGCCCAGTGTTTGGGGTTTTTTTCTTTGTTTTGTTTTTTTTTTTTTTTTAAATAAATAATAAGTAACTTAAATGGTACAGTAACCTGTGCTTAAAGTAATGCAGAAAACCCACTGTACAGTTATTTGGTTGACTAGAGTTTGGCCTTGTTAACAGCTACATAAATGTGCATAAATAATGAATAAAGGGAAAGACTGTGAGCTTTAAGGAAGTTGTATACTTACATGTTGATTTGAAAGAAGAGGCAGTTTGAAAGACACTCTTCTTTGCAAGGATTACTTTGAAGGAGGCAGAAAAGAAAGCAGAAGGGGAGGCATTCTGCTGTGTAGTGCAGATGTGACAAGAAATGAGAACAAAAATGCTGGAAGAGTCAGATCTGTGAAAAGCTCTGGGTATACTGATGAGAGTGAAAGTAAAAGCAATAGGTGATAGGTAATTGATAGAGCACAAAAGGAAGATAAATACAGAATGGCCTGTGGATGGGAGAGGTGTATTTTAAATATACTGTGCTGTGAGCTGAAAATCAGACAGGCAAGTGAGCAGGAGATTGCATTTACTAAGGTGACTAATGACTAGCACATCACTGAAGACATTAGTCATGAGAACAGAAGGGAAGAATTTTGTGCTTTAGATGTTATCAGTGCTGCTAAACCCAAAGAACAGAAATGATGAGCAAGATCCTAACATAAAGACTCTGATACTCTAAAATACTTAGTTTCAAAGGAACATTGTCGTTTTGTGATCTCTGAATTGTCCCTGTTCCTCTCAACTGTGCAGAGAAATTATATCAATCCTCTGTACTCATTATCCAAGTGTCTTTATAAAGTTAACATTAATTTACTTATTGTCATCCTCTCCAAGGGAGGAAGGAAATTTCTATAGTGTATGAGTTGTTTTTCAGTAATTTTCTCATTTGTTATAAAAATGTATAACCTGAGGCAAGAAATTTCAGTAGACAATGAAAGAGTCACAGAATTCAGGTGAAGCAATACTGGAATTGGATTTGATCCCTGCCTGTGCCAGAATTCCTGTGTGATACTGGATTAATCACTTATGCCCTCCCCAAACTGAGTGATTTAGCCAAGCTATATGCCTAACCTTTCAGACTTTCAGACCCTCTTAGACTCTTGATTTGGTGGTTAGTCAAACAACTATACATTAAGACAGCTTAAATTCACCTTAAGTATTTTTGCTTTCTAAATTTTCAGGTTTTTATCCCATGGAGATGTATGCACTTTTATTAATATTTTTTAAAGTAAATAGCATAGGATTTGAAAGGCTCACAAAGAAATTAATAATTTTATTTCATGTTAACTAGTTAATAGCAATGAAGATAAAATTTTCTGCATGCATGGGTCAATGAGTGTAACACAAACTACTGACCTGTTAAGTAAACACGAGCTGCCATGTGCATTGAATATAGCAATAGTCGTCTGAGAAAAATTGTGTGTTGTTATGAGATTAAAATTACTAACATAACACATACTTGCAAGTGGTAAATTCATATTGTGAAGAAGCCTTAATTAAGGCTATTCCAAAGGTTAACTCTAAAAAACCTCTAAAAACTCTTCTGTTAAACGTAGTGATATTTATTTTTAAGTAAATAAAGCACCAAAAGTACAGCAAGAAATTTACCCATTAATAGGCTTCTTGTACATGTCATGAGCTGGAACCTATTTTACTCTTGACATTATGAAGAACTCATAAACTCATACCACAGACAAACCACTGAGCCCAGAATTATTTAGTACACTGTAATTATTCTGCTCAATTTCCCTTCAACAGAAAACATTTTGATGCCTGAGAGTATGGTATGACCCAATAATGAAGTATAAAGGAGTTTAATTTTCTTCTAGGGGAATTCAGAGGGAAGAAAAATGTCTTTTTGAAAATTGTGATTAAATAAAACTAAAACATTTTGCTGTAACATCTCAATGTAGCAAGAAAATACACACAAATTACAGAAATGCTTCTGTAGTGTAAAAAAAATCTAGTTTCGATATTGTAATTTTGACACATTATGCCTTTTAATATCCAGATAACACAATATAGTGCTGCATGTATATAGTGCTTGCATTAACTCTGAACCTGGCTAATATGCCTAAGGGAATTAGGTTGTGCTATTTTAGTAGCATGAATGTCAACAAAGTGGAATACTTCAATTTTGAAAAAAAGAAAAAAAAAGTTGTTTTAAATAAGGTATTTTATATGTATGAAGTTTTTTTCCCAGGGAATATAATAGCATAAATTTTGAAGTGTCAGCTATTTATCTCAATTTTTTATTAAAGTAATTTTAAAGTAGTGACTTTTCTTCTGGAATAGAAGTTTTGAATTTTACAGAAGAATAAGGTAAAATAGACATTTGTAGAAGAGCGTGTCTGTGACTTAAAAATATACAGCTAACTTTTCAGATTGTCAGAGAATGCTGTAATATGGAGAAGAAAACAGCTTCACAGTCTGAAGATTATCTTGCAGATTGTCCCCCACTATTGAATTCTTCCTAAGCATCTGTTGAATCCTTTTCTATATTTTAAAAAATAGAAACATATAATCTAGAAAATATCTATAAAAATAAACTTACCTTGAAAATGCAATTCCCAGCTCTTCACATCTCACTATTCAACTACATCCCCATTAAAGTAAAATAATTATATCTAAATAATTGTGTCTTAATTTTCGCTGTTTATCTGTGAAACTTATGTCTAGCAAAGTCTAAAAACTTAAATCTAAAACTAGACAAGTAATAAGCAAACCAGGAATGGATGGCTGAGTGGCCAGCAAGCAAGTCATAGCACTGAAACAGACACACAAAACTAACTCTTGACTAATAATGTCACATGGGGATTTGGGTAATGAGTGGTGTAGTCATACTAGAGTTATTGCAGGGACCCGAGGAGGTAAAGATTAAAGTTGTGGTGGTGACAGGGACAGGACATCATGGAAGTTTTTGATCATTGGAAAGTATTTAGGACTCAAATCCGTAGGGAATGAAAAATAATTTTTATAATATTTTGGAGTGCTTCTTTATTCTGTAATTTTCTGAGGACGTTAATTTAAAATACTTACATTACATGAAGTGTCTGGTCTCGAGTCATTCATTACAGCATGTCAACACTACAGACTTGTGTCAACCCTTCAAGGATGTAGAGAAATATCATCTCTGGTAGATGTAATTTTATTAACAGAAAGCTTTACTATCAATGTAATAGACCATTAAAAAAAAAAACCCAAAGCACTTTATTGTTGTCTTTTAATTCACTTTGAATACGCTGTATGGGTAAATCTGTAGTTTTGCCTGAATTCATGAAACTTTGCTCATACTAGGAGCCATTTGCCTGTATGTTATGCCACTGTATTCGTACTCCAGTAAAATTTAGCCATAACCTCCCAGAGAAGCAAATTGAAATACTCAGATTTTCTCACTCCTTGAACAACTTTGTTGACTGCTGATGGAATAAGCTCACAACAGTGAGTTTTTTGGATCCTGGAAAGATAGAGTTGGGGTTCTGTTTCACCATCATCCAGAAGTGATCTGAATTAAGAACTGATAGCAATCTGCAAATATAAATCCTACTTTTTTCTTTTTTTTTAAATTTCTTTAGTTGCCAGTGTATTTGAGATGGAATATAACAATGATATGGAAGAGTTTCACATTTTACTCTAATAGACTCAAGCCAATGTTTTTGATTTTACTCCTTACACAGCTCCTGCCTTTCTAATCAAGTATAGGAAATGGCACTGACCCGTCAAAGGGATGCTTACTTTACTTGACTCTTGAGAATAGGTAATCATTTCTAGAGAAAGATCAAAAGCACCTCTTAAGTAAGAATCAGATGAAGATTTGAATCTGAATATAAATCCTTTAGAGGGGATATTCTGGTGCAGTCTCAGGTGTAAGGTACACAAGAAGACTAAGCCTTTAAAGCATGGGGAAAACCCAGACAGGATGTGAACTGAATGGAGAAGGAAACAGACTTCTTCTCAGTATGAAGTGCCATCATTTTCACATCCTTTAAATAGGTGTTTTATCAACTGCTAGTTTAACTTGCCTTAAGTTATGGGTGATTTGAAAGTACTTAATATATAGGCAATCAACGCTTTAATTTTTTGTTATTCTTGTAATTCTTGTTCTAGACTACAAATGCAGAGCATAGTATCCCAATTCATTTTTTAAGAGATGTCAATTAATAAAATCATACTTCTATGTAATCTTATGTTAGCTTGGAATAGGATAACGTAGGAGTCTAGCAGAAAGTCTTCCAGTAATCACCAGGGAAATTTTCTGGCCTGTTGGCCTGTGTCAAAACAGCATGGAGTACATCTGAGGCATGAAGATCTTGAGCAAAACTGCAACAATGACTAAATACAACAAACTGGCTCTAAGAAATCATCTTGGAGGTAGACGCCTAGCATTTCCATTCTGTTTGCTTCTGCTTTGTGGGTATGTGCTAGGGAGACCAAAGTTAATTTAAAAGGAAATAAACCCCCCCCATATTTGTAATCAGGGTGTTTTGAATAGCTACCAGTTGGAAGGATTCAGTCTTTTTATTATCGTGTTGAATTTCTAGGTGAAAGGGCTGCCAGAATCATCCTTCAAAGGATTAGAACAGGGTGTTTTCCTCCTATGCCTTCAGGCATGCCTAAGATAGTTTTCAACTTGCCTCTGTTTTCTGAGCTTTCATGTTTCCATCACAGAGTTAAACAGTATGCCAGAGAAAATCTGTCCCTTATCTGTGCTTTCATTATTTTGTACTTTGATTGCATTAGAAATTTTACCTGATGACACTGAAGATAATGTTATCAATGTTAGCTGATACAACAGTTGTTACTGTGCCCTCTTCTTCCTAGCAGTACTTCTCTGTACTTGTATTCCCATTTTTGAATCTGTCCCGGTGTTACAAAAAAATGTGTCTTCTATATGGAACACCACTTTGAGAAATAGTTTGTCATCGGGTATAACTGGGCTATATGCTAAAATACTGATTTCTTTAAATTCAGTAGCAAAAATGTTTGCTCATTTTCTTAGTTTTCTCATGTGCCTCTTTTCTCTTGTATGGAAATGAAGAGGGGAAACAACACTCTTGAAAGCCCAGGAACCAACATACAACGGGCAAGGGAGAAAAGAATTTTAGGTGCTTAAGAGTTACAGGTACTTGTACTTCTCTGCACATGTTTGGGCCATTTCTTCTGAATCCTGAAACCACAGTCATTTTGTGGTGCAAGAGACGCATTCCTCAAGCATCATCTACCTAGATCCTGGTAAATGCAATTGTAAAGCAAATTGTTCTTGTATGGTGTGTTTTTTCACACCTAATAACAGTTTCTGGCACACATTAATTTCAGGCTTGCTTGAAGCAATGTTTGACATGCTCTTTGTGCTCCCCTTTTTTCCTGGTATTCTCCTTTCCCCCTTCACAAGGCAGCTTACACAGAGAGGTGACGAGAAAACTCCCACTTCATATTACTGTGACTCCATTTCACATGGTCAGTGTCACCAAGCAACAACAGCAGGGCTACTCAACAAGCTGGAGGACCAAACGGGTGCTGAGGATGCCCACAACACAGGCAGTAGTACCCTCACTGACCAAAGGGCAGTCCTGCTGCACCTGAACACACCAGGGAAGCTGGAGGACCAAACGGGTGCTGAGGATGCCCACAACACAGGCAGTAGTACCCTCACTGACCAAAGGGCAGTCCTGCTGCACCTGAACACACCAGGGTCTGGGGTACTTCAACATAAGGGCTGTTGGCAGTTCCAGACAAGGCACAGGGATGAATCAGGTCCAGAGTCCATCCAGTGAGTCCAGACAGGAGATGAGGCCAAAGGTAGGACTAGAGACAAGGACACAGCAAGGTCCATCCACAGGACAGGACACCATAGTTCAGGTAGGAGTAGCTGCCTGGGCCTGAGCTTAAATAGAGGTCTTGGGGCCTTTGGGATCCCAGGTGACTGTTGGTCAGGGCCATTAAGGCCAATTAGTGACACTTGCCCATTGTGGCACTGCCTGGGACTTGATTCTCACAGATTGTAAGAAGCTGGAATGCCCTCCGACTCCAGCTGGAGCTTCATGTCTTCAGCCGTCTTCTGGGGGAAAAAAAAAAAAAAAAATCCTTTATGTTCATTCAGGTAACTTGTCATATGAAATGTAGAAGAGATCTGTCACATTGTTGAACTACCTTGATTGATAAACCTTATGATGTTAATGAGGAACAAATAAAGGTGACGCAATCAGTTCTTTTAATGTCATTAACTTTGCATTTATTTGATATAGTCAGTACTACATGCACAGAAAATATTTTTTGTATGTGTCATTTTATGGAGTTTCTAAGCTATAAGCCATGAAAAGTTCAGACAAATTAGCCATTTTCTTAGTTTCTAACTGCCTGGGGTGTGTCTGTGTTATTAAGTGGTTAGCTTAATAATGAGAAGGTAAATATGTAGGTATCTTCAAATGCTAGCCTGGTAATAAAAGAAAAAAGAAAGTGGTAACAACAAGGCAAGTGTAGACACAAAAAATCAGCATTATGTGAGCAAATAACTATGCTTTTGTTTCTGAAAGGGACTTTTGTGCCAAAAACTTCAGCTGGATGCAGTTTAATAACTTTTTATATCTATATGAATGATCTTGTTGTAAAATATAACTTTCATGCCAGGGTGTTGGAAAAGTCATTTTCAAGGATATGTCTGTGTGCAGTGGCCAATTTTTTTTTTAAGGACTTACTGTGATGAACATTAGTAACCTGTATCGTACACTAGTCCATTAACCACTTAATAAGTGGCCTGTTGGCTAATTGCAGCTTCATAGTCCTGTCTCAACAGTGTTAACAATAACCTTACAACATGAGCGTTAGTGGTCAGTGAAGTACTAATACATGCTGAGGTAATCCCATTTTGTATTTTCTCAACTAGCACACTGTACACTCAGGTGCCACTGTGTTGAAAACACTGAAAATTGCTTTAACACGAGGTAGTCAGCTCCACTTCAACTGAAAGCAAAAGGAATTCTGGAAACTTTCAGAAGGTCAGCTGACCATGCAAAGATGTACAAAGATGACCAGCCAACATGATCTGACTGGAGTAATTTGTGGTTAGAATGTCTTCCTATGTTTCCATCTGTCTGTAAACCATGATAGCTGAAAAAATAACAGCTTGGGGAAATGAGCTTAAGAGTTGCTTTTGCAATTGCTGTAGAATGCCAAGGCAGGAAAGTTTGTGCCTGATTAGCTTGTGGAATAAGCAAAGCAGAGAATTGCCTAGCTGGAGGAGGAAAAAGCACAGACTGCAGAAAGAAGAGTTTCACATTTCTGATAGCAGTGACTGCAGTAGTCTGCCTAGACAGTACAGGCTCAGGCATGGCAATAAGTCACTTCTCCCATGCACTCTCTTCTGTAAGTAGCTTAGTGAAGATCTCGCACCCCAGTAAAACTGCAAGCGTTGGGTTTTTCTTTGCCTTAGACTTCTTCTGACAATGGGACAAGAAAGGATGAAGACAGACACAGGGGAGGGGGCAGTAGTAAGGATAGAGAGGCCAGTGACATGCTGCACTCCTTACCTTGTCCCCTTCCTGTCCCCTGCACCTCAGCACTACGTTGCCTTCCAAAGGTTGGGTGGATGCTCTTTGCATTGTCAGAGGTCGAGGAAGTGGAGTGGTAACTACGGCATGTTGCTTCTCTCCTTACCACATGTCCTGAGGCTTGATAGTTATTCCAGCTTTAAATACTGATTATTTGTTTTTCTGAAGTTAAAGTCCAGAAGTCTGCGCTATGCCTATGTATTTCAGAAATACAATCTTCATTCGTGTCACTTTTTCTGAAAGATTTTAGAGCCTTATTACTCATCTGGGGCTCTTACCTAGGAAAGTAAGAAAGGTTCCATCTGGAAGTTGCTAAAAGTCCTTTTCTGAATGAGTGTTGAGTGTACTTATGATTTGGTTACTCCATATTTATTTGTGTGTATTTAATAACAAAATTACTTAATTTGCATGCTTTGCAAATGCCATATTCAGAAATTACTGGTTAGTGAAGTATTTTGAGAAAAGCTGACATAGTTGATTTTTAGTAAAAATTCAAGAATCATCTCCTTGAAGTTTCAAAAACAGATCAGAAAAATTATATGAGAGGTATTGCTAAATATAATCTAGGTGAAAGATGACCATTTAATAGGCTTCTCTATTAAGGGCTTCACAATCACGAGTTCTGTTACTTTTAAACTGTTTTTTCAACACAGAACATAGCAATTTTTAAAAAGTATTGTCAGTTGAAATTGTTAAATACTGCTGTATGTGTTAGAAAAGCTGTTTGACAGGGCTGGCAGAAAATAATTAATATAAAGACCTGTTGCTACACAATACCTTTTTCCATTCTTCCTCTCAACAGGCAGACTCTAAATGTTCATTTACTGTCTCTAACATTCAGAAGCAGAATATCCCACATATCACCACCCCTTTCAGCTCTTTCACAAACCCCACTGTAAGGCTGCATAAGTATTTCTGTCTCTGAAAGTCCTTAATACCTTTGCCATATTGTTGTTGCTCTTCTTGCTGAAAAAAGGCTCAGGCCTCAAGGCATACTATAGAATGCTTAGGGTTTTTTACATTGGAAGTGGTACTTGTGTTAAGATTATCTAACTGTTCATTTTTACTGTGTCCTTGTCTATACCATATATTTATCATTTTGGGGGGAAGGTAGCTGAGACTCGTAATTTATTCATACTGACGTTTTTCCTCATTATTATTTTCCTATTTTCCTGATTTTCTTATTGAGGTGAGTTGATCAATCCTATGGCTTTAGCTTTCTTTTTCTCTATGTCCTGAAGTAAAAGTACAGAGAATTTTGGATAAGGTTTCTCTATATTGTAATTCACATAAAATGCATATGTATTGTTAGTATTTATGTGGCTGTGTAGATGTCCACTTAACAGAAAGAAAAAAGTATGTAAAAAATTAAGCATACATACATACAGAGTGAGAATAGGTGAAAATTTTATATAATCTACTTTGTACAAGTAAAGAACAGTATTTTTTTTAATGTAGGGGGTTTTGTACTGCTAATTCTTGCAATTCCATTTGTTATTTAAAGTTCAGTTGTGGACTGTAGCATATTATGTGTCTTAGAGCAAGAAGCAGCCTACACTGGAGATTATTTTAGAACATAATCTAGATTTCTTCAGTGCTTTTACTTCAAAAGCTACAACTGCCACCATATGCAGGAATGAATGACCTCTAAGATGCAGGCAATACAAAGCACAGTACCAGTACCTGTTATTAAATGGGCCCATTACTTCACACAGCAATTGTTATTATGATAATGGTCAAGACAAAAATTGAATTAATTTGGTTATTTTGGAAGAGTTTCTTAATTTGGCACTGCTGTTGCTTTCAGAAAGTCACTGTTTTGGGGAAGTTTTATAATTGCTATGTGAAGGATAAATGCATATGTCAATATACATGGGTAGTAAAAAGTAACAGGAGCTATGTTGTTATCAGATTTCTCTTATTAAAAAGGCTGTGAATTACTTCATAAACACTTTGCTTCACTCATTGCTCCAAATTCCCGAGTGATCTAGTTTAAAGACTACTGTATATGTAGTTATTTACTGTACAGCATGCCAACATTGTTTAATTTAGATACATTCCTTCAAGGCTTTCAAAAGAAATCTTTGGTGAGTTATATTGAATTTGATAAAATTCAAGCAAATACTTTCATCTTAAAACAAACACTAAAGCAAGCATTGTCCAGTAATAAACACACTGCAATATTAAAAATTTTGTCATGTTTTTTAATTTTTGAGAGAGATGTTACTTAAGTCCAGATCCCCAGAAACTTGGAACAGTTTAAAACTCATATTTAGTCTTTTTTGTAAGCACCTTCCCTTCTCCTTGACTTGAGGCCTCTCAGAATTTTGGTTTATCTGTAGGACCTCTGAAGATAGTATAAATATGATTGTTGAATAGAAGTCATAGCAAAATAAAGCAATATCAAACACTTTGAAAGATTTTTCTTTATGTCCATTTGGGATTACCTATCTTTCCTGCAATTAAGGAAAGATGATCCCTCATCTTAGAACTTTTCTCTCTTTTGTCCAATTTCAATATGTTAAGGTACCACACTGTGGTCTTCATGTTGCTTTATTGCATGAGGACTCATCAACATATCAGAGTACTTGGACTGCAGTTTGCTCACCCCTATTCCTCTCTGCTATGTGTGAAGGATATTGGCATATTTTCAGCAGCTGTGATGTTCCTTTGGTGTTGACTGTCAAAGTTTAACCATCATGCATGTGGTAAAATGTGCCTTCATTGTATATTTCAAAACAGCAGTTACAAACTTTTTTGAACAAGATGCAAAGGAACTTTCAGTTTTTCCTTCTCAATTTAAATACATTTTTCTGCTAATGGGATTTATGTTTTCTTTTAAGCTTGTAAAATGATCTGTATTTGTGTTGCAGCTTAAAGCAGGGTATTTTGTGTAATACTCTAACAGTTACAGAGTTCTCTCATTTGATTTCTGTAAGTGTTCTTTTAATTAAAACCCCTATTTGTAGAAAATGTTCAAAGATGTCAGACTTGTTTGACATGTAAAAATTTAATAGTTAATCAAGTTGTATCAAAGAAAACAGACGAACAAGTGCTTTTAAGCCTAGGAGAACACTCGCAATGCCAGATAAAATTAGCAATGCCACGTAAAACCATTAGGGTATTTTAAAATCAGCATGTAGAACGTGACATAGAATGCCATGCATCACTTCAGTTGCCCCTCAACTTCTAATAAAGTTAGCCTGCTTTCTGGCAGTTTGTTTACCTGCCTGCTTGAGGCTTGGAGCTCCTGCACTGTCCAATATCTGTACAGGGTAAAAACTTCCAAGGTTTCTGGATGTATGAGGTTTCCAAGTTTTTGTGCTTCTTAGCTGTCAAGACTCCAAAGATTTGTGGCTGGATATTAAGATACTTCTACTTTTATTTCTTCCAAAAGAGGCAGTGGGAGCGTTGGTTTTTCTTTTTAATGCCTTCCCTCCCTTATGTATTCTTTCCTTGAGTTGGTCTCCCAGGGAATATTTTGAATATTTAACTTGCTTTTCAACCCCCAAAAACGGATTTATTCATAGGTAGGGATGGTTCTTGAGCAAGTTAAATCATGTACAGGAACAGCAGAATGATGAATTTGTGGTGTGGCACATGAGCCCAGATGGAAGCATTCTCTGGAGACTGCAGGACTGTTATGTGCATGACCCCGACATGGGCAGGAGCCTTGACGGTAGGAAATGTATTCAGCTGCTGTATGGAACAGACTGCAGAATCCAATCAGCACTCAAGTGTTACATTGGAAAAAATGATCAGTGACAATAACAAGCTCTAAATCTCAAAAGTTTCTTGACAAAAATGAGAAGAGCCATGTCTTTGCCAAATAGTTTGCTTGCATACAAATCATAGATACCTCTTTCTGTCCTTTTTACTGATACGTAAGCTTAACACAAGGCAGCATCAAGCCTATACAAACTTAATCGCTTGTAGTATGTACATACACTTCTGTGTAAATATAGCTGTAGTGTATATATTCATATGTAAACACATCTTCTTCTGAACTTCTTTCCAGAAGGGATTTCTTTCTGCTTCTAGCATGGCAAAAGCATGTAGCTATCACCTACTTTCTTCAGATCTTAAAAAAAAGGCAGCAAATAAAAGTCCTGGTATCCTTGCAGCTAAAAGGATTCCAGGTTTTGAATAAAGAAATTAGTGTCCTCTCTATTTATTTTTGAAATTGTTAATGTGTTAAGGGATTTTTGTCTTTATAGGACATTTTTCCTATTGCCAGAAACATTTTGGTCTGCATATGAAATACTCAGTCCTTCAGTTTCTTTAAGGGTCTTCTTATTCTGTAGGTCACTGTTGTTTCACACCTGTCTGTGACATAGGTTAAGAAATTATATATTTAAAAGCTTTTCTGTACTAAAAATCCGTATTATTTTAAATTAATTTTTGTAATGGTGGTTTGACTCTGGTTTAAACACTGAATTTCAACTGTTGCAATTTGTTAAGGTTGTTGTACAGTCCCTGGTGGAATTCTTTTATGAAAATTAGTTTCTTAGGTAATATCAGTTTCAAAATTGAATGCATGTCTTCCTCCAAAATAAAAGCAAAGTCATCCATACAGGAATTTGAAATAACAAATGAAGAGATGTGACTGATACTGATACTCTTCTGAACTGGGTGTTTGCTGATACAAGGAAGAAACAGTGCAACAAAACAGACAAGATGCTGAAGTCTGATATGATCATGGAAAGTACCTAAGGAGAAGCAAAAACATGAAAGAAAGGTTAACACTGGAAGAGATGACTAAAGGCTTTGAACTGTGAAGCAGATGAATGTGTACGGAAAAATACCTGACTCTGCCGTCTGTTCCTATTCTTACCACAATAATCTTACAGATCTTGAATTTTGGCAGGTCACCTAGACCTTACTGATGCATACAGAGGAGATTACTTTTAGTCCTGAGATAAAACTCGTCCTGTTTTTGAATAAAAATTACAAAGCATAGCATGGGGAGGGGCCCCAAGAAGTCATCTAGTACATCTTCAGTTTTAAAGAAATTCAACTGTAAATAAAGTATTCTGATATTTATCTCACCAACAGATACAGCTTATGAGAACAACATATGTGACCAATCCCTGTGCCCATATGAAGATACATGATCTCCTGTGAATGCCTGTCATGACTGGATGGCTTCTTTTTTGAGTCACTGTATGATATTCTCAAGTAAGTCCATAACAAGCTATTGAAAATAGCCTGGCCAAAAGCTTAGGGCACATCTGAGCTAAATTTTTTTTAAAAGCTTCTAACAACATATTTTACAGCCTCCTCAGCACTCTACCAGTTTCTATTAGTGTGTGAAAGTGTTTCATAATACCCAGCTGCTTTGTTCTCTTCTTTCACCTTGAAAGTCATGTTTGGTTCAGTGTCCAGGCATTGAGAGCTCTTACCCAATGGATACCTTCTATGCTGCTGCTCTGCTGCTCACAAAAGTGTGTGCTCATACTCTGGCTTTGCAAGGCCAGGGGAGAATGAAGGGAGACCCATGAGAAAATGAAGTCCTTTTGAAGAGGACTTCTACTTCACTGTTCTGTGAACATCTAGTTTAGGTGCAACTCAAAGCACCCAGGTTTGAAAGCTTTATCGTTAGTAGGAAGAGATAGGCACTTTCGGAGGCACCTTCATGCTTAATTAGGTGGGTGATATGTGCTATTACTGCTAGAGGTCATCAAAATTACCTTTCAGCATTTTTGGTTGTATCTTCATAGATGAATGCAAACACAGCTGAATTCTTCTCTCTGTGCTCTGAGTTGTTCTGGAAGCAATGTAACCATGTTAGCCTCGCAGAAGGAGCAAGCTTTGATGCAGGTCAAATTATCTTGGCTACTGTGCTTTGTGCCCAAAGTAACCTTAATGGTTTTGTGCTTGGAGCTTGCTTTACATGGCCTGCTGGAGAATGAACAGCCTTGGTGTGCTTGTACCTACTTTGGAAAACATGTTATTTGATTTGATCGCTCTAACCAATAAACCCTTCTCATCAAGAAGTTGCTGGTTGGTTATTTTCCCTTTTGTGAAGGTACAATTCATTCCTTCTTGCATTTAGTTCCTTGCATATTTTCCATCTTATTGCTTCCCGCGTTTATCAAGACTATTTTGCAGTCAACTTGTACTGGTAGCTGAAAAAAGTACTGGTAGCTAAAAAAAAGTACTGGGAGGTCCACCATTGATGGACAGAAATTTATTAGTATATCTTTTGTTCCTTAAACCAGAGATTAAATTACAGTTTTGAAGTGAACTGGAAACGAGATGTAATTTATTTTCTAGGGCTTTTAGAAAACGTTAAGCATAAACACTTTTAGGTGGAGTGAGGTAGGACATAATTTGCTGCCTGTAAATATGTGCAAGTGAATAAGCTACTGACTTTTCATTGTGCAGCCATGGCTAGAATTGTCTTGTGCTCTTCATTATTTTAACTTCTGCTGAAGAATGTTGGGAAGGAACTGAATGTAGAGAGGAAAGAGGTGAGGAAGAAAGGAGGAAGTAACAGGCAGACAGTGTTCTGTAATGTGTCTCTGTAGTAAGAATAAAGCCAGATATGTGACCAGACTTTTCTCTGAGCTTCTGGGAGCTAATATTATGCTTATTATTAGAAAATAATTATGTTAAAGCAGTTTTACAAAATAACGGTGTCCTGGACTCCATTAGGAGGACTGTTGCCAACAGGTCAAGGGAGGTGATCCTCCTCCTCTCCTCAGCACTGGTGAGGCCACACCTGCAGCACTGTGTCCAGTTCTGGACATACTGGGGAGAGTTCAGTACAACACAAAGATCATTATGGGACTGGAGCATCTCATGAGGAAAGGCTGAGTGAGCTGGGACTGTTTAGCCTGGAGAAGAACAGGCTCAAGGAGGATCTCACCACTGTGTACAAATACCTGAAGGCAGGGTGTAAAGAAGGTGGAGCCAGGCTATTTCCAGTGGTGCCCAGTGACAGGACAAGAGGCAATGGGGACAAACTGAAACACAGGAGGTTCCTGCTGAACATCAGGAAAAAGTTTTTTCCTGTGAGGTTGACCAAACACTGGTGCAGGTTGCCCAGCGAGGTGTGGAGTCTCTCTAGGAGATATTTAAAAGCGATCTGGGCAGCTGGCTCTAGGCATCACTGCTGGAGTAGAGGGGTTGGACCAGAAGACCTCCAGAAGTCCCTTCCATCCTCAAGCATTCTGTGATTAAAAATCATACTACTGCTGTTTTGTAAAATTATGTGCATTGAAACGCTAAAGAAAGCAAGTACCAGTAATGTTCAGAAATGCTACCATCTTGTGGTGCCTGAAATGACTGAATATACCAATAGCACTCTTACAGTCAACTCTTTACCAACATAGTATATAATTACATGTAGTGTCTACATGCCTGCTAAAACAAGGTTTCAAATTAGTTTTGTGATTCCTTAGTACTGTTGTAGTAGTTTCTTTCAGTAGATTAGGTTGTTTTGGTTTTGAAATGAAATACCTTTTAACTACTTTGCACCAAATTATTATAAAAGATTGTAAATGTTCTATGGCTTAGTGGCATATAAAAAAATTTGTTTATGAAACAAAAGGCTGTTTTGAAGGGTTCTACGACCTGCAGAAAGACACTCAAAGCAGAATAAAAGGATTCTTTGCTGTAGAGAGCTTACAGTTCATGTGCTCCTTTTAAGGTTATATAATAATATGAATGTAGGGACTTGATAGCAGCATATGTCTTTTATAATGCTTGGTAAAGACTTTGTCCCCATTGATTTTATACTTCTGCTGGTATGCCTTGGTGTCATATAACTAACGTTTCTAAGTATCACTCCCCCTGGCACTAAGTATTATGCCTTTATCTGTTTACATTATTGTTCTCAGTTACTGGAGAGATTTTCTTTATTTCATTAGAGAAGATACAAGAAAAATATATTTTACAGAAAATGTGTATAGTTTGGGGTTCTTGATTACAATGTATAGAAAATTAAGCCAAAAGCTTCTAATATTACAGCTAAATATGATTTATAGTTAAGATAAAATTATTGTGCTGGCAATTTGTTTCACTGGATTTAATGTGCAGCATAGTTTATTGAAAGCAGTATGCTACATTAGGTGCAGTATTTATCATTTAAGTGCGTTATTATATCTACAAAGCTGTGTTACATTAGAAGCTTTTTTCATAGCTTCATAAACACAAAATGATGCTTACTTTCTAAAAATGACTGTCACCTGTAGACCTTGAAGTCCTTTTCTTGAGATTAGTAAATGATAGCAAGTGTATATGAATAATGTAACAAATACTATTGTTCTTTTAAAATCAGGCTGTGAATAAGTTATAGGGCTTCAAGTGTCGCTCTGTGAAACATTTCTTTGGTACATTTTATGAATACCTCTAGTTATATTTGATGCTTACAGTCAGTTCTGTTATGTAAATGTTTTCTGGTTGGCATATATTCAAGTGAATAAGCTAGTGACTTTTAATTGTGCAGCCAGGGATAGAATGATTGTCTTGTGCTCTTTAACTTCTGAAGAATGAATGTTGGGAAGGACTTGAATGGAGAGAGTAAAAGGGTGAGGGAGGATGGAGGAAATAACAGACAATGTTCTGTAGTACATCTTGATAATAAAAATAAAGCCAGATAGGTGACCAGACATTTGCTTGGGCTTTTGGGAGCTTTCTAAATGTTGCAAACTTAACTGGATGTATTGGTATCAGCAGTTATATAGGGGTAGTCCTCATAAAGCTTAATGGTATACATGTTTAGGGGGTGCATGTGTGTGTATTTATATAAAACTTCAGATGGTATGAAAAATACAAATATTTTGTTTACAGTAGTCAGTACAGAGCTGTCTCAATACCATGTCATGATCTGAAAATTTTTGATGTTTTGGAAGTAAGGTGTCAGCTTATAAAATGAGCTCTAGGTGAGCCCTATTTTGTGTGTTAAAAGACAACAGTAGAAGTAGTTGGAGGAACTACTGTATTAAAGAGTCATGAGTAACTTATCCCTTCCTTTCTTCACACGAGGATGCCCAGAAATGGAGAGCTGTTAGCAAGCCATAAGAATTTCATTGCCTCAGTCAAAGGAGATTTTTGGGGTGATCTACGGTCACATGTTGAATTCAGACAATTGGAATTTCTTGGGCCCTTTTCAAACCCATATTGTGCCCAGTATTCTTCCTAGTCCACAAACAGCCAATTCTTAAGAGTAAGAACTTGGGACACTGTTTTTTTTATGGAGCTCTGCTTATCTCACTCCAAGCTCAGAAACCTTGTGTCTCATGGGAGATATCAGTGTGCCATAGGCGTATGTAGTATGCTGGATATAGTATGCTGTCCAGTTCTATACGCTTGTTTTACTTACCAGCTTCTAGATCTCAAGCAGTCCATTTCCAGTGGCTGTGTTAGGTCTTGTCACATACTTCTTGTAACTTGGAATGGCAGAGGCACTGTGATGGATCTTGAGACATACACTGCATCATCAAGGATTACAGGCTTTTATGATCATAACCGAGTTTGGTTTTTAGTCAAATTGCTTCTTATATTAGACAGTGAGCTTTTGTGGAGTGCAGCTGACTTCTGTTCTGTGGTTCTACAGTAGACCAAGTGTTTTGGCCAGTTATCGTGTTTCAGTGCATTATGGCAGTAGTAGCAGTATTAGCTAGCATGGCAGTAATAGCATATACTGAAAACCAAGAAAAAGTGAATCTCATGTTTGGGAAAAAGCTAACCATCCAAGTCTGTAAAATGGGCTCCAGTGGGGCAAGAATTAGCTTAATACAATAGCTATTTTATTCATCCAGACAGAAGATCATGTGAATTCAGGGAAATACACAGTAGAGAGGCTTTCCCTCACATAAGTGTGGACTTGTTTGATTTTTGAATGTAATCAGATATGTACAGTCAAGGAAAGTACATCCAACAGGTGTGTTAATATTATATTCTCTGATCTGCTTCTGCCTGCAAAACTTTATTGCACCTTTTAGCAGATTCTAGCTGTTCACCTCCAGCAAAAGCTGGAAGTTATAGTCATTTCTGTCCTGTTTTCCTGAGAACTCTTTTTCAGGAATATGACAATTAGTGAGTAAAAGAAGAGGTCATGTGCCAGCAGGGATGAATTTTTGCAAATAGTTTGATCTGTGTTAGTTCTGGTATAAATTGTGAAAAATAATTACCACTAAATATTACAACTGTATTTTGACATATTTTATTTTCCATAAAAACCTGAAATTGACCATCACATAAAATATTGCAATTAAATATTACATAATATAGTTAATAAACTATTGTGGCTCTGTCTTATGAAGACACAAATTCTATCACAGTAAGACTGATTTGATTATCTTACGTTTTTAGAACAAATATTGCATACTGGCTTTTGTTGAAGTAATTGCAGGACTATATTTGAAATTTACTTTCTGTAATGTAGACTAATTTTATTTGTATGCTTTATAAACATATTTCACCAGAAACCACATTCTTCTATATCTCTCTTGTCAAAGGAATATAGGAATATGCAGGCTCATGCATGAAATACAGAGGTTCAGATATAATTTTTGGATTAAATCCTTCATTCACCAGATGCATTTTCTGATGCTTGAAAGTTGCAGTAATTTGCATAACATCCTGAAAAAGAAATAATTCAAGTAAAGTGCAATATTCCATTTCAGCTTATATCAGTGAAAATATGATGCAATTACTGAATAAAATAGATCATACAGTTTTAAAATAGAATATCTTCAGTTAGACAGAATGACCTGATTCACAGGTGCAGTGAAATCTACATCTAAATGCAGCTTTTATTTCTTATTCATTTCTCTATCAAAGCCACATGCAAACTTGCAAGTTTCTGTTTCAAAAGAAGCATTTTCTTTAACTTTCATTAGTGCAGCTGATCACAAAATCTGTAGCTTATGGGACACTTGGTAATGCTCTGCAGAAAGCTGGTTGATTTTATGGTTCTGGCTCTCCTCTGATTTCCAGCTGCTAAACTTCATTTAAGACATTAAACCAAAAAATGTTAAATGCCTTCCTGTGTTATTTTTCTGTGTAAGCTGTTGCTGTACAGCAGTTATTCAAATGCCAATTCATGAACAAGTTGGTCTGCACACAGTAGTCAGTGAATGAGAGCAGAAGTGGTATATAAAATAATCTAATTTTAAATGTGGCTCACATTAAGGGAAGAATTTAAAACACACCGTTCTCAAGCATTGTTATTACTTGTACGGTGTTTTCAATGTAGCCAACATTTTCTTTTAGTACTCATGCTGAAACAGGCCATTTTTTAGTTCTTGTTTTTCTGTCTTGATCTGTAACTTGTCTGATTTCCTCTTTGCACTCCTACTCCATTTCCACAGCTCCCAGATCATTTAGTCTTTGGCTTCTGAGCTGAGACTGTTAATAAGTTTGCCAGTTCATTCTTTCTTTTGGCAGCACTTTATGATAGGAACCACACTTAGACCACCAAGTCATTTCACACATACACTGAACAGCTGCCAGATGGTAATAATGTTCAATCATTACCAAGCAGGATTGCTTCAAATTGAATAGCTAGCATGAAGTTGTCTTGGTAGTTATTTAAAAAATTGCAATTGTAAGATTAAAAGTTTAATAAAGATAGGTATTAAATATTTTAAAAGTGTATTATGAATACAGATTGCTGAGGTTTTCTGTTTAAATGATCCCCTGATGTTATTTTAATAAAGTCAGATTTTTCTACAAGGAAATAAGAGTTCTGAAAAAAAACCCAAACCAAAACCAAAACAAAAAACCCAAAACAAACAGAGCACAAATAATGCAAAACTGAAATCACTCCCTGGATACTCTTAGAAACCTCTTCTTAATGTCTGTCTGCAAACAGAAAATGAAGTTAGCAAAAGTCAAGTGAAAAAACTACTATCTCAGAACCTTGGAGTACCCTGGTTCTTTGCATCATTGTCCCTGTGCCTCTGCTCTTCTTCTAGAGTCAAATCAGAGAGGTTGAGAAGAAACTCTCAGTCTGTCTGGTTTTCACAAAACCAGTCAACCATGGTTGCAAGTCATATTAGAAAGAGTCTACATATGGACTGCTGAAAACTTTTCAAGACTGATTTTATCTTAAAAAAATTTTTGCATGAGAATTCCATATTTTTGTTTGTCACTTGATTAGGATGAACTCTTTCTCAAGACACATCTTTTTTTTCAGAAGGGACTTAATTTTCTGTCCACTCAGAAAATTGTGGGTTCAGCATTCATCCTATTAATCCTCCCCGAAGGTGTTTTTTAAAGTAATAACATGTTTTTTATCATTCTGATTTTTTTTATGTCCTTTAATAAGACTTCACACATGTGTAAATATTCATTAATTAGTACTGATAGTATCTTTCATAGTAAGCTCCCTTCAGTTAGCTGAAAAAAGCTTTAGTCAGAGAGCACATAAATGCAAACAGGTTTAATCAGTTCCACATATATAGACCCTAGAGCTCCGTATATATTTTCTCTATCTAATGGAACCATAAAGACAAGTCTGTTCCAAAGGTTTTTCCCAGAAGAGGGCACTGCTTGTCCTGAGGCACCATAGATAGTACAACCTATGCTAACTGCATTTGAAGATATATTTACTTAGTACAGTAACCTACTAGTGAAAAAATAGCTTTCCTCAATTCTTTAAACTCTCTTAAAATTACACTTCTCTCTAAATGTATACATTTTTTTTCTCCTCTTCAGCCTCACTCACTCTGTTACATTTCCATCTTGTTCCCAATCAAATTAGTGCCTTTCGGACAATTTGTCAATATTTAGGGAGAGGCAACACTGCCAAATGCCTCTCAGCATCCCCTCACAGCAGAAGACTGTCTGCTACAAACTTGCTGGAGATGTAATGTAGGGCCCTTTCCTACTCTTTGCAGCTCATGCTCTCCTGTCCTGTTGCAGAAGATCATCCTGTGCGGAGTGCACAAGAGGTGTAATCCTTGCACTTTTAAGATGCACATTTAAAAAGAATTGTGTCCCAGTTCTGCTTTTATACTCTGAAGCATGTGGGTACATTTTAGTTCTCAGATTATGAGATCTTACTGTGAAGTATTTATTTTAATATCTGTTGCAAAGAACTACATATTTCTTCGATGCTTTGTCAGTACCTGAATAATAACCACTTCAAGAACAACCATATTAGGAGAAAGTTTTAAATGGATCATGTCATCCTTTTATAAGAGGACACTGTTACATTTAGTATTAGCCATGTGTGTCTGCTTAGTCTTCCATTGGCTAGAAGAACACTCTAATTAAAGAGCTTTGAAACAAGATCCAACTTTGCCAAGTTATTAATCACATCTAGGATTTTTAGGTATGAATGGATCCTCAAAGCAAATATAAGTTTAATTCATCAAATATTTGCTTAACTTCTTAATAATAATAGCAACAATAATTCAGACTAGTATTACCTTTTGGGTTTCAATTCTTGAAACTCTTTGTAAATTACTCCTGCATTCCATGATTGTAGAGACCAATTTTCAGGTCAGACAGAAGATAAACACAAGCAGGAGGCAACTGATTGTCTTACCATGATTCTCACAAAGCGTGGTTGGGCATAACTTGGAAGGAAGTCCACAACATGCTTATAAGGTTGGTCAGATTTAAGCACAATAGCTGCCATCCCTGTTCTTCCTTCATAGTCTACAAAAAATATTGAAAAATATTATGACAGGTAAGAGTGTATGTGAGTCTTGTATAACATTAGAGGGATTTAGTATTGCTCAGAGCAAATATTCTGATATTATGAAATATCTGCCCTATCCTCTCAGACATCATTGAGTATAAGATACATGTTACTTTACATCAGAAGACTTAAAGTTACTTTCAGAGTTTTTATTCAATTAAAAAAATGTCACCAACCTCTTTTTATTAGAAATTCTGTATGGCTCGCAGCTGGCTGCTAGGTTTTCTTCCTACCTTGCTCAATTTTAACATTGGTGACATACTGGCCTAGTGAAATCAGAGTGACCATTAGTTCAGTAAAAAGCTGAACGTGCTTCCACAAAGACTACTGCAAAAGATGGACGCAGACATGTATGGGACTGTACTTGGTCTATACAAAGTCTAGTGGCTATTGTACATTGTATAAGCAGTGTTGAGTGTTTTCTGCTGTATTCCACAGACAGATTAGTTACAAATATGGGAAGTGCCTCTTAATAAATTGCAAGCAGCAAATTATGTCTGATGTGAAAAGAGAAACAAAACCCTTTTAGAAAAGATGTAACAAACATAGTTACTGCTTTGTCTTTATTCAAACACAAGTAAGAATTCCAAACAGATAAAACATCTAAATTAGAAGCAATAAGCTGCCATGGTTAAATCTGTCCAGAATGAAAGAGCAGCTTTGACGTGTGACCAAGGCACTGGAAAGATAAAATGTGGGTGTTCTGTTTTCATGAAAATTAAATGTCTTTTGTGAGAGTCAGTTTTCAGGATTTTTTCTCAAAGATATTCTCAGCTGTGAGGCCATCCTATCTTCAGCCTGGGAGCTTCAGCTCTTTGAGTAGGAGTATTCCATTCTAAGTAGGAGTTTGGAGATTCTGTGCAACTCTAGGTACTAAATAGTTAAATCTGGTTTGGTCACTAAATGTAAAAATACGAAAAATAATTATCCAGATTTTGAAATGGTACTGTTCTTCCTCAGAACTTTAAATTTGGAAATTAGAAAGCATCTGTAAACATCTGGTCTCAGAACACAATGTATCTAGGAATTACTGTGTCCATTTTACTTGGAAAAAAAGCAGCACTAAGAAATCTGATTTGTTCAGGAACATAAGTTTTTTCAGGTGAGAATAAAAACATTCTGAGTTCAGAATATTTATTGTGTTCTTATATTATTGTATCTTTGGATATTTGGGTATATTATAAATATTTGGATATGTTATTGGGTATATTATCAATAGATCCCTATTTGGATCTATTGATAATATATTTTTCTGTGTCATTTTCAAGTTCTAAGTGTATGTCAAGAACCTGTTGCTCGCAGAACAGAGAGTTAATCCCTGCCCCAAAATATCACCATCTAGATTGAGGTATCTGTTAGTTAATAGATAACTAATACTTCTCCTTACCTATGGGTGCTTTCTTACACCTTCCATTTTCATCCTTCCTAAGTTCTTGTTTCCAGACATCATATTTCAACAGCTCAAAAGAATGTAGGAGCAAAATTTAAAAAGTGCATATGCATACTTGAAAACCTCACTGCCTTACTCACTTTCTGATTGTTCTGATAAAAATCACTTTGAATTAACGGATAGTACCCTATTGACTTTGGAAGATTTGGAACAGCCTGAAATACACTGACAGTATTCTGAGAAGCAATTGTCAGAAAGTGTTCATATCATGGTAAGCAACAGTAAGTGTACATATACAGATGAAGTGTTCATCTCCTTTATCGACAGAAAGAAATCCATTGTTTTAGAGTATGGTCAGTTTTGAATCATTTATATAAAGTGAGGTAGTGCTTTTGATCAAATTGTCAATTTTGCTTTAAAACTACCATCCATTTCTAAGTAGAGGCTTAACATTACTGGAATGCAAATCAAGAAGATTCTCTGACAAAAAATCCAAAATAAATTTATAGACATCTCAAAAATTACTCCAGCCAGATACAAGTGGAAACTTACAGCTCATTGGTTTGATTTAGGCTTTCCTGCCTTCATTCCCTGTCCACATAGTTAAGACTGCTAAAAGACCAAAAGCATTGCAGAGTTTTTGTTATGGCCCTGGGAAGGCATTTTCAGCATCTCAGATTAAAAGGAGAAATCATTTGGAAGTCACTAATCTTGTTTTGATGTTAACTAGTCTGAATCTTTAGTATCATTTGAACAGTATTTTATTGTAATATAATGTTCATGGTTCACAAAGAGTCTGTACAAATAGGAAAAGCATTTGAGACTGTCAGGGCATTTTTATGGGTGAAAGGTGTGTATCTCCAATGAGAGCTTTAACAGCAGTCGTATGTATGAAGTTTATAGCTCAGATATGTTGAGATTTATTTGCTGAGAATTTTGAATTTTTTTGTTTTGCTTATCTTATTTCAGAGAAAAAAATGTGATGCTGGTTTTAATGAGTGAAGATGTAGTCAAAGAGTAAATTTGTGTAAGTTTGCTCTGGAACACATATCTCCTAATTCATATCAAAAGTAAAATCAAAAGTAATTTCCGCTTCATCACTTAGTATCTGTGGGTTTTAAGGATGATAAGTAAACTTCAACAAAAAATATAATTCGTCATTCCTGTGGATAGGCACTTCTATACAGTCAGGGTTTTTTTTATATTCTGGGCAAAAAGCTGGATACACAAAGCAGTGGTCTCAGCTTCTGCGGACTTGTTCTGTATATTTATTCTAGCTTCACAATATGTGTACAGAAAGTAGAGTCATGTAAGGGGCTAAGAATAAGGTTTCTACTTCCATGAACAAAATTTTGCTACATCTGAACTGTAGTAAGCAGGTTCTTCCTTGTATGTTTTCCTGCTCTTTATAATTTCTGCCTTTCATCTGCTTTTTTTTTGGTTGGCTGGTAAATTGGTTGGTTTGTGGATTTGATTACATTTACCTTTGAGAAGATGCCAGCGTGGCCCACAGCTCTATTTTATTAGTATAGTTCAAGAAACTAAGATTTCTTTCTGTGGATCCTTAGAATTCAGATATTTTAATTGGGCCAAACCTCATCGGAAATTCTTTCCAGACAGCAGGTCTGATATAATTTACTAGAGCAATCCCCACTTTGTGAACTCTGTCCTCTTCTTTCTGTGAACAACCAAAAAGAAACATTCTGCATCTGAGAAAAGTGGGTCTAAATACCTGGAGTTGATCTAAAATTTTCTGATAGAAAAATTTTCCTTTAGAACTGCCACTTTGGCTAAAATACTTCACAGAATAATATTTGTTTTGGAAAAATCAAACAGAAAATCAGAATTCTTGATGGTCTGAGGTTGAAGGATTTTCATAAAGTGAAACCTTTATTTCTGTTGTCCTTTGTATTTTCAGTTATAAATTCTATAACTGAGATGTGTATTACAAAGATTAAAAGAATTATTTTATCGTGAAAATGTAAATAAATAGTTTTTAAGTAAGTGCCATTTCCCATAGAATGGAAATTCCTTTCTGAACCAAAGAAGGCAATTTTTCTGCATAAGTAAAATCATGTCTTAGAAAATGCTTGTGACTTGCTATGGTCAGTTCTACATGTAATGGATTTTGTAGTAAGTTTTACACATCTGCCATGTTGCCTAAGGAACCTGAAAAAGTAGCAGAATGACTTAAAGCTCCTTGCCATATCTCAAATGATTAGGTGCAGTTTTTAATCTTAAATCCAAATTCAGAAAAGATGGTAATCAAATCTGCAGTCAAAATGTAGTTATTAACTTGTCATTGTTACATGTCCATTATGTCATTATTGTGACTAACTACTCAAATGCTTACGTAAATTTTTCTGCATTGGGCTAGACTGCTCAGCACCCTATATATAGGACTATAGTCAAGACTCTGCCTGTGGAAAAGCCCCCACTTTTTTTGGAGATGTAGTTGGTATTGAGTGGTTAAGTTACTGCCATGGCTGAGTGACAGCAGAAAATAAAATTATTTCAGGTCCATAGGAACAGTTTCTTCACACCAAATAAATGCATTTGTTTCCATTTCAGTCTTATTTTAAACTTTAAAGATTGTAAAAATATATTTGATTTCTAAATAATATTAAGATGATTTCAAAATGGAACATTGCCTAAGAATTACACTGAAATATTTTAGCAGAACTAGTGTTTCAACTTTTTCACTGTTAAAAATGTTCACATAAAATTGTTTTGTAGACACTGGATTAACAGATAATTTCATTTGATCCAGAGTTGCATTGTATGGCAGATAATTTATTTGCCACAATAGGATCAGCTGTAATGCAGACTAAACTCCACTTGTTAAAAACAGGAGTGGAGACTTCCCTGCTTCTGCTTAATGAGCTGTTTTCTTTTGCAGTTTTAATGGTAAACCTGAAGGAACAGCACAGTTTGATGACATGTATGTGATCAAACCCAATTATGAACCAGTTGGCAGTCTGATTGGCAGTTACGTCATGCCTAATATTGTCCCTTCTTCAGCGCTTGGTCTTCAGGATGAAATAGTGGATTTTATTAGGTTTTTTTCAAAACAGCTGGTGAGACTCTAGGACTTAGAGTAAATCTGAGGAGCTTCAGAGATTATAAGCATAGGAGAAACTGTTATACTTACCTTGTTTCATCCCTGGTATAACAATCTGCAGGGCTTCCCTGCATTACCTTGAATTTTAAAATATCTTTTGTTTTAAAAGTTGTATGGTTCTCTTTAAAAACATTCCTCGACACACATTCTGTTTTGTTTGTTACCTTCTGTGGGGTACTGTGTTTAAAATTTAATTCTGATAGGTACATGGATGTTGGGTAAGCTTCCTGTAGACATATTTGGTCAGAGAGTAGTGTCTAGTGTCTCTGTCTACATCAAGAAATCCAGGAGTGCCTCCTAGTTCCCAAATCCATGTTCTTTCTCAATTTCAGTGTGAGACCTAGGCATGCTCTGTGGAAGCAGGTAAGGACAAACATCCTGGATGTGACCTAGAGAATACTCCAGCAGGTCCCTCATTTAGGTAGCCCTAGTCTGGGGCAACACCAGGACTGCTGTGTTCTGGCATGCCACCACACGAGTCTAGGTGAAATGTAGCTGGCTGGTTTATTAGCCTGCACAGGTTTCTTTCACTGTGGAAGAACCTGTGTGGTACACTAGAGGTTATATGTATTGTAATTCGGTAAGATGCCTGATCTTGACAGGATTCTGCATTTGCCCTGACCCACTTCTGTTGGCATCCTCAGCTTCCTCAACTCAGCTAGGCCATCTTTCTGTTTTTCCCTCTTCTTACCAGTTGCCAGTTAAGTATCAATATATTCTCTGTTAAATTCTTGTTATTGAGCCAAGTAAAGAAAGTTCTTCCTGCCTTTTCCTGCAGGAGAGACCTTTACACAACTAGTGTCACCTAGCTAATTATTCCTTTCTTTTTTTTGATCCATGGACTACTGACATAATGTTTGTACAGACTTGAGTTCTGGCTAACAGCTTTCCTGGCTTGCTCCCTCCAATACCTTTTTGTCTTTGACCCTTCTCCTACATCTGGACCACACAATACTAGGTCTCTGTTCAAGCCAGCTGGTTGATTCTCTCAGATGTTCCCTTGTTGCTAGTTCTTGTGCCAATCTCTGACCAATGCAGTTGGAGGTCATTTGAACCGTGTGCTTGTACATGAAGTTTTCTGTGGTAGGTAGGAATACTTCTTGTCACCTCCCTTCAGTAACTTTCTAACTCCCAAGTGTAAAATTAAGAAAATTAACTGATTTTTTCCACCGTCATTGAGAAACAAGCATTACAATATAATAAATATTTTCAGAGTTGCTTTCCTGCTGCTGCTCTGTTTGGTGATGTCTTACTTTTGTCCTAAATCTGATCATGATTTAGCTCCCGTGTTCTTCAGCACTGTTATCCCAGGGTTGACCAAGATTTTGCAACACGTTGTTAGTACTATGGCTTTATACAGATAAGTTTATCATCATATACACGGCCGTGCAACAAAATGTGCCTTTGGAACACGTCTTCAAAAAAAAAATTTGAACAAAACCTCATTCAGCAGTTTTAAAGCCATACAAAAATTAATTATCAGCCATTAAATACTGAATAGAGTAGCCTTCTCTTATTAAGTAACTACTTTGGAACAGTGCAGTGCAGGTGGTTAATCATTTAATATGGTTCATGCTCTTGTTTGATCATTGAGTCTGATAAAGCTTTTACTGCTTATACCTTTCTTTATTGACCTGCCACTTGCCTGTCACTCAGATGAAAAGCTAACAAGCTTGGCTTTACAGAGGAATTTATGTTAGTGTCTGGGCATAGCTGTCCCATCCTGCCAGGCCTGCTTCTGTGTAACCACTACATTTGCTGATATAAACTTGATGGCTATCATAGAACTACAAGGAACACAAGACCCAAATTTTGTATACACTGGAAAAAACCTATCAAACATTAAAAATACTATACCATTGAGAAATGGGTACATCTATATAACTTACAAAATATAGATTTGCTATATTTTAAAGCTGCATTTGCAAACAAGAACTTACACTGGGCTAGTTACAGAGGTAGTGTCAGAGTTCTCCTATGTACAAAACCACTGTAACGTTGTATTTTCTACAGTCATTCCAAAACTAGCTTGCAGAAAATCTCTTCTTCAAAACGTAAGTTGTTCCTAGGTGACAAAAACAGACAAGAAAATTCAAAATAACCTTTAAAATCTATCTTATCTTCTACCACTATTGTTAAAAAAAAGTTGTCATTCTCTTAATTCAACTAATGATAAATTCAGCTATTTAAATAAATTATAAGCTATTTCCAGCACAATCTTTCTGTTAAATGTGACTAGCACAATGGAGCCTTGCTGCTTTTTCTGAGTAGTAACTAAAAACTTACAGTACCAGAAGCAGTAGAAACAAACCTTTTAGTTATCTCCAGTTGTTAGGAATAGGTCAAAGCCTAACCATGTTGTTTCTGTCAAGATGGTGACTGGGTAACTCTGAAAAAAAAGAGCTTGGGATAAGGGAGAAGGTAGCTTGCAGCTTCTCTATTTGTGTGAGAAGCGGTGGAAGGGAAACCAGCTCAGAGTCTCTTATTTCTGTCTCACTCCCCTTTTCCTGTTTCTTGTCAACTCATCATCCTCAATTTTTTGTTTCTGTGGCCCTAAAGTTCGTTCAGAGCTTTCCGTTCCAAAAGCCACCCCATCCTAGACCTCTCACGTCTGCTACCCCATCCCTTTTTCATAGTTTTTTCTAAGTGTTGTCAGCCAAGAATTTACAACTTTCCCTATTTCTGTCCTTTCCAAAATTCCTTTTTGCTTGAGTCTTCCTTGTCCCACATAAAGCTTCCCAGTGCCTTCCAAGTTCTGAATCCCTTCTAGTCCACTTGCTCCTAGCTTGCCTGTTCCTCCCTGACCCAGGTACCATCTCATGCAAGACTTGAAGTCCTCTCAGAGCTCTTCATCCTCACTCACCTCAAAGCCTTGTCATTTGAATCCCAGGCCCCCCAGAGTCCCCATCTGAATGGTCCGCCTAAGAAAGCAGTTATCCTACTTTCTCTGTTCCAAGACAAATCATAGCTTCAAACCTTTTTATACACTACTTTTCCCATCCCATATGTGTTTCTGTTAGGCAGCAGCAGTCTTGTTATCAGTTGCTGTAGCCCAGCATGCATGCCCATGCTATTCCTGAAGAAACAAAGTACTGAAATGGCTTCTAAAACAGTCCAGATATATACTTACGATACCAAAACCCAGCATCTGGGCAAGACTCTAAGAACAGAAAGGAGGATATATCTGAAAAAATAACATTGCTAGATGTCTACAAATAACTCCTATTTTCAGAATCAAAAGCGGAGGAGGCTCTGTCATTCTTCCTTTCCTTCACTTTAATATCACAAATCTAATTCTGTAAGTGTTACTCAAATATGCGACTCAAAAAGCTCCAAAACACATTGAGTTGACCTTATTCTGAAGGTTAGTTAAAGCTCCCACAATGCATTTGTATCTTCTGACACTAAAAATCAAGCCTGACTTCTCAGGTGCCTATGTGAAAGGCCTTTTAGACTTTTGGTGTAGGATACAAATATGATTTCAGGTTAAACCTACGGAACATAGGCAGTGGTATTAGTGATACACAGACCTCAAGTCACATTATATTGAATCTATGCAACAACTGGTGTCTGTTCTAAGCTTCAAAAACTATGCATATATCTTAGATACTGTTTGCAGACTGGAGAAAGTGATAAGAAAATGACAAAAGTCTATTAGTAGACATAATATTTGAGTTTCTCACCAAAAGGAGTTACTCACCAAAATGTAAAAAGTTACAGCATTCTCAAGTTAATGAAATCTCACTAGAAGGTAAATTTTTCCTAATTCAATGTATCCACTGATGCCAAGAAGAGAAGCACTAATGTGGTACAATGGAAAAGTGAGATACATAATATCCTGAGAAAATGCACCACACTGAGTAAAAGCAGGCAGATAGAGCTCTTAGAAGAGTGATGATAGCAGCTTTTGGGAAACCTGGCAAAGGGAGAAGAGCAAATAATTATAAATGTACTGCTTGCATTATTAATTTTGCTGCAAACAGAATTATGTTTGGAATGTACAGGGAGAATTGTCTTTTATTCTGAGTCTTCATCTGCCCTGTCCTTCAGTCTTTACCCCATGAGTATATCTTCTTAGTCTCTCAACTTCTTCAGTCTTTTTGTCTGTGAGGCTATTTAATCCTCTCGTCTGCTTTGCCTGGGGGAGAAAGTCCATACCCTTCACAGGCAAGTGCGGACCGACTGTGCCCACAGTGTTCCCTCGCCACAAAGTGAGAATGGGAAAGCTTCCAAAGAGCCGCTGTGCCACTCAGCTGCTGTTGCAATACAAGTAACTTTTATAAAGTTGTTTGGCTTGACTAGAGGAAGGATTCCCCTTTCCTTCCCAGTGAAGATGAAGCTTCATTATTCAGGCCAGTCTCAGGGGAAAAATTTTCTCCCAAAACCCAAGCACTTGTGCTGGCTGCATTTCTTTTTAGTATAGACCTGCGAAATTCTGTCACTTTGGAATCTGAGCAGCTGTTAGAGACTGACTTTATTGGCCTTATATTTAAGAAATAAAGTTCAGCAAAGGAACATCTATGTGAAAGTTCACTAACTGGAATTACGCCCTGTTATGCCAAGGCAAAAATAGTTTAAAGTGTACTATGCTTGTAACTAAATTAATTTCTCCCTATCTTGACTTAAACATTTAAGTTCTGTCTTTTTGTGTGCCTGTCTTGTTGCTAAATTTATACCACCTGAATTTTCAGAGAGCCGCAGTTGTACTTTGTTAGTGCACACCCTCACCTGTACTTCCCAATATGAAGATATACATAGCTGTGTTTCTTGTGTTAATGACAGCTTTAAGATGAGATGGAACAGGATGATCTGACACCTTGTCTAGTTTGTCTGGTGTAGTCTGAGCACGCTGGAAAGGAGAATTGGCGCTCATCAGCCAGACAGCAACATTATTTTCCAAGAGATGAAAAATAAATTCTTTCTCTATTGATCCCAAACAATCTCTCAAGTTAAAAAAATTATATGCTTATTATTAAAATAATTACAACTACAGACCTGATTACCTGCCTTGGAATTATATACCCTACCACCCCATACAGTAAGCTTACCATAGCCTGCAGCAGCAATAACCCACCTATTGGACAGTGAGAAGAAAATCATGTTTAGTTTCCCTGTACTTCTCATGTGGCTTTAACTGTAATAGGTAAAAACTCCCTGATTTTATCTGGTGACTTTAATATACATTATTTAGTTTAATCAGTATGTTGTAACATCTGTTTTAATGCTTGGTACACATACCAACTAATAAGCCCTCATGGGTTCATATGGAATTATGGAAGCATTGCCAACCTGTATTAAAGATAGGAAAAGAGAAGTAGAAAGGTTAAATAAATTGCCCAGTATTACATAATATGCCAGTAAGAGGGCCAAAATTATAGCTCAACATGCTGTACTCTTTGCTCCAAGCAATGCTACCTTGGGACCAGTACTTTAAAGTAGTTCTAAAATAACCATAAATTTGTATGGGAAGGAAATCACCACTAACAAAGGGAATCTGAGCCTTCCTGTAGTCAGTGGAGTTTTATCTGCATAAGCCAATAAATAGAAATGGAAATGAGATGATGCTGAAGTATCTCCCCAGGCTGTTCACTTGCTGATACATGATTGTTTCTGCTGGTACATTGTCAGTACTTGGAGAGTTTCAGATTTAAGCCTTTTATTATACTAATTAATTCCACATATTTTTGGTGCTTATATACTTGAAATTTAAACAAGACTATCTCTTTCCCCTCTTTTTTTAGCCAGCAGATGTGTATGTATATATGAAGTGCTTGCAGCTTTGAATGGCTCTGATTTTCTATTTTTGATAAAAAGCATTGTGGTGGTTTAACCCCAGCCAGCAACTAAGCACCACGCAGCCGCTTGCTCACTTCCCTCTCACCCAGGGGGATGGGGAAGAGAACTGAAAAAAACCCCCAAACTCGTCGGTTGAGATACGAACAGTTTAAGAGGACAGAAAGGAAGAAAATAATAATAATGATAATGATAATAATAATAATAATTTGACAGTATTAATAATAATAAAAGAATTTGAACATACAAAACAAATGTTGCACAATGCAATTGCTCACCACTTGCTGACTGATGCCCAGTTAGTTCCCGAGCACCGATCCCCCCAGGCCAAATCCCTCCAGTTTATATACTGGGCATGACATCACATGGTATGGAATATGCCTTTGGCCAGTTTGGGTCAGCTGTTCTGGCCGTCTCCCCTCCCAACTCCTTGTGCCCCTCTAGCCTTCTTGCTGGCTGGGCATGAGAAGCTGAAAAATCCTTGACTTTGTGTGAACACTACTTAGCAACAACTGAAAACATCAGTGTTATCAATGTTCTTTTCATACTGAATCCAAAACATAACACTATACCAGCTACTAGAAAGAAAATTAACTCTATCCCAGCCGAAACCAGGACAAGTGTAAGGCAGTAAAAAGTCAGTAGTAAGTCAAATACAATACAGAACTTACCTTCTCCTATCACTGGTGCTTTTGCTGCATGTGTATTAATGCAGTGCAGGACAGATCTGGAGTAGACACTGAAGTTGAGAAAAGCCACCACACAGCCCAGCTGGGCCAGTCCAAACCAGACATGGATGAAGTCAGGTATATTACCCATCAGCAGGTCCACAGTGTCATCTTTTTTCAGATTCCCATAGTGTAGGAAGACCTCTGCTATCCTGTTACTCCTGTCCACATCCTGATAGGTGTGCACCTTCCCTTCATAGATGAGGAATGGCTTGTGGGGAAGCTTTCCCACTCTCTGCATGAAAAGGTCAATTATGGAGAGAATTCCATTGCTTGCCCATTTCTTTACCATTGCTTTTAACCTCTTCCGCCTCAAGAAGTAGATCAGATCTTCCCAGAAATATGGGAAAAACCATCTTCAGAAAGACACACAGCACTTCTATTCCTCCAGCAATTGTCGAAAGCCACGTGCATAGCAGTGCTTGAGGGGAGAAATAATAGATTAGCTATTTCAGAGATATAAAATACAGTACATTAATATAATTAATAATCAGTTTTAAGGCAGAGACTGGAAGTTAATAAGCTAATTTCAATTCCACCAATTAATTTGAGAATTTTTTAAGATACCCTATTGGAGTTTACTAGAATACAAAGGCCCAGGAACAACATAAAAAAGCGAGTAAAGAGTAAGAAACATTGTGCAGTTTATAAGAACAGAGGAGTTCATTCAGAGTAAAGAATGTGGCCAGGGTGACAGTAGAATGGAAAAGACATAGATAATTAAATACAAGGTGGAAATGTAGATGTTTAAGAAGTATCTGAAGAACAAATTAAAAAAGGTATAAACTGAGGAAACTATTTAACACTTTTTTTTTGTTTAACTTGGAGTCAAAATTTTGTCTAGATTGTTTATTGTACCATGGCAAATCCTAAAAAAATGGAAACAAACAGTTAAATCATACAGTATCATATGTATATTGTGAAAGTATGTTAAGTATCATGCATCTGTAAGATGCACCAAATAATATGTTCTTCTTTGCTGCCTGAGGTGTTTTTTTGGTCCAGTAGAATTTGAGACCATCATCTAATCCTCCACAGGCTTGAACAGCCTGATGAACATACACTAATTTCAGGCAATATACTATGAACCTTCTGCATCTTCTGAAATAGCCAGTTTTCACCTTAGGATTTTCTGGCATTTGCAATAAATGGTGATATAAATGATAACTTTGCATTATTTATATTATTTTCCTTATTTACAATAGTACCTGAAGTCTCAAACAAAATCATGCACAAGCCCATACTAAGATTTGGAAAAAAGCCTTTATAGCATAGCAGTTACTAACTTTGTTGATGTACTTCAGACAACCATTAATTGCTGTTTTTTCAAATGGTTTTAGAGAAGGACTTGTGAAGATCATGCAAGATACCTACAACTTGATATATGTAACATTGTGTCCTTTTAAAGTTTCAGCTATGATTACTACAAATATTTGAAACATCTTATGTGACAGTCTAGGATTCAGGAACACTTCAGCAGTACGGGCTTTTCTAAATGATGTGGCCTCCACTCTGTAGTTTAGAAATATTTTACTGACAAGCTGTACTTTTAGTATATTCATCAAGCTTGTTTACATTTTTCACAATATTCAGTGAATATACAAAATCGTGGATTTTTTGCAGCAAGCAGGATCTCGTATGTACCATAAAGCATATGTAATGTTGTATGGGCAAAAGAGCAGCTTAAAAATGAAAGCATTGTGGCATTAATTGCATACAACCATATAAACCAAGTTAAAGTATATAAAGCATGGCATTTTAAACTTCTAAACAAAATTTTTAAATCCATCACTTTCTGAACTAATTTGTAAAGTGACATTCTTAGTTATCCTGAAGACTGCCAATTATTCTTCAATATTATGTCACATATCAGACCAACTTTTTTTCCTTTTATATATTAAAAAGATGGAAGTAGCTACAAGTTTACTTTTCCAATAGATATGCCATTAAACCACCCTGTGTTTCAGTTCATATGGCTCCCTCATTGACTTTTTGGCTTTCTCAGAATGTTGTTATTTACTGGCCAAGAGCACTAACAGAAGACCTCATGACTTTCATGACTATTAAGTTCTCCTCGACTATAACGTGGAAACGTTTACTCATTTTTCTTTGCCACATGTACAAGAATGCAAGATTAACTATAACTCCAGACAGTAAATTTAGCTCTGGGGAAAGTCTAAATGGCAGAGTTTATAAACTGAACCAATAAATACATAGACATAATCTTAAGAGAAAATAAATAAGAAGGATGATGACATAAGACTAGGCTCAGCCCTAGTTTTCTTTTAGGCAAGATCAGAAGTAAACTGAATAAATAATAGGCTGGCTATAGCATTCTTATATTTCTTCTATTGCCAAGTATGGTCATGGTGTGTAAGTGAGAAGTTGCAGTAGAATAAAACAGTAAAAAGACTAAAGCAGGCTGCATGAAACAATTTTGGTCTTCAGAGTTGTTTCAGGATTAATTAATTTTCACACTTGAATGTGCATGGAAAGGCCCACCAATCCCATGTTTTAGAATTGTTTGAGCAAAATGCTGTTTATGGGGTGGAAAAATTAAATACAAGTTAAACAAAGGAAATGAAAGGAAAAATGTAGAATATATAGATGGAAAAGAAAAAGAGTGAATATTAGGAAATAATAGCTATTAAGAAAGAGTATGCACCTCTCTGAGTGATACTACAGTCATACATTCAGCTGCAGTCCAGAAGCCATGCTGCTATGACCTGTCCTACACCTGGAATGACAGGCCTGATACCTGCTTTTGGCTGCAGTATCCTGGTGGTACCACCTAGTTTGCTTTTGATTACTGGATTTTAGGATTCTCCAAAACATTCAGAAAAGATACATGCACAGGAATTTAACACACACTCCAAACAAAGGAGCTGCTCAAGGCAGAGAAATATTTTCTTAACTCTGGACAAACTGAAGGCACTTTGAAAAAAATAATTATTTATATGCTGTGATGAATAACTTATGATTTAGCTGTAAAAGCAAAGAACTCGGTTGTTTCCGATCTTATCAAATGCATGCTTAATTTGCAGTCTAAGCAAAACCTTTGTATTTTTCTCACAATATCATCTACTGTTGAGATTTGGCAAGATTTGGTTTGGTTTGGTTTGGTTTTTTTTTTTTTTTGTGAAGGCTCTCTGTCAATATAAGAGATAAGTGCTTGCAATCTGTGTTATCTCTCTGTTGCGTTCTTTTCACAAAGTTTCACACAGTGGAATTTTGCTGCATGTGTATCCAGTTTTGTATCTCTGCATGGTCAGAAATAAACTTAGTTATTCCAATGAGTCAGTATGCTCTGGGATATTTTCCCTCAAGTCTTGGAAAGGTCATTTGAGCAATTAGCTTGAAATAACTGAGTAATTCCTTCAGCCTTGTTTTGAATAATAGGCAATCAGGTATTTCCAGTCCTTAGTCTTCATTTGTTTATCTGATGAGTCATTCTATGCCAAAAAATATTACTCTAATGAAAACTGACTGCTAGCTCTTCTCAGTCTGAATTCCCTTTTTCTTTGCCTGGCTCTGGTCTGTGGTTATTCTCTTAGAAAAAGGGAGAATAAACAACAGAGCTGCCACATCAGACACAGAGCTACTACACGTCTGCAGCTTCACAGGCACATGCAGATTAGCTCTGGGAGGCAGGGGATTTACTGGAGAGAGGAAGAACAGTCAGTTAAGGAGCACGTAAGACTATCCAGAAATGTTCTCCAGTCCCAGGGGAATGTAAACAGCCCTGTGTTTTGGCCCTGATGTCAAGTTCATGACCTGTTCTCTGAAGTATCTGAGATATCTCTGAATTACCTGACATACATAGCCTTTATGTAATTGCCTTGATAGTTCATACTACAATAACCCTAGAAGTGTGCACAAGACTAAGTACCTATCTTAAATAGTGATCCATCCAGTTATCCAAATTTCTGCTGTGGAAAAAATATATTTTCAAGATATAAATAGACTTTTAATAGCCTTAGTGTTTTGAACATTTGCTACATAGCCTCTGCCTTGCAATTTGGAAATACAGAATAGAAATTGAATTAATGAAAATTGGTCACCAAACTCACTGGTTTTGGTTTGTTGGGGTTTTTTTGGTGCTATAGGGTCAGAAGGGGGGGAAACGTGGAGTTTTGTTTACTTACTCTTTCTGCTTTGTTCCTCTGTTTCTTTTCTGCTTTTCCACTGCAATCACAAGGATTGAAAACATTTCCTTTTAATGAAAACTGAGATTCTTAAGTATCTCTGGGTATTTAGAGCTTGAGCTTGAAGGAAAACACAAAAGACTAAGAAAGCAGTCAACATTATTAAAATGCACAATTACCTGTTTTTCAGTATTTAGGCAACCACATGAATAGTGACAACTGGGAACCGTTTCCAAATACAGTGAGCCCAAACATTTACTAAGAATTCAAGTGAATATTCCATTTTCCAAGTAATCTGCCGGCTTTTTCAGTAAAATGCCGTGATAACTTCGCTAAAAGCAATTGGATCAATAGACATCAGAAGTTCAGTTTTAAAGCTTACTGTACTATTTAATTAATAAGAATAGAATAAGTTTATCTGATTGATGCAGAGAGAAGACAACTTCAGAAAAGTGTAATGCAAGCAATTAAAGGAATGAGTCTAATCTGACTTCAGATACGTACAGGGGACATTGTTTTGTTTAAATAATAAGAAATTACCTATAAAAGAAATTCAAACGTTATAATTTAGCTAGGTTTATAACCAGTACTTTTTTCCCAGCATCTGAATGAAAAGTAAACAAATATTTTCTTACCAACTTTTTGATTTTGTATTTTGATGAGTGTCCTGCATTCAGTTAGATCCTTTCTGCCTCTGTGTGTCTCTCATAGGAAGGTTGCATGGGTAATCTGAATATGTTCATTTTATCCAAGCAGATGTTCTCTTTAAACTCCACACCCATAGTATTTCAGTGGTGACAGCATGCCTAGACAGAGAGACTCCTGTTTCCTCGATGTCCCAAGTCTCCTGTTCTGTAGTTTCTCAGCTTTGCAGCTATTTAAAGCATGTGAGTGAAAGGGAATCAGACATTGTATGTTGAAACACAGAGTGTTTCCTGACTGTATGGAGAGTTAACTGTTAAAAGAGAAAGAAGTCAGTTATGCTCTGCTAGTTTATAGGCTTAAAAGGACCATAAGCATCAACACATAGAGTTATACAAAATGAAAGCAGTAATCTCTTAAAATTACTGTTTCGGTGTAATAGCCATGACGTGTTATTCTATCTAAGAATGCAAGCAGAGATTTTGTTGTTGGTGATACCTTTGCAGCACCCTCACCTAGCAGTTTGCAGCTCAGAGGCTTCCTGAGCGTGTCTTTATGTTTGCTAGCTCTCCAGTGTGCTTTTCTTTCTGGGCCTGGGATTCCATGGGTTTGAACATTTGAAAAGCTTAGTATGCACAAAACTGAGCAGCGAGAAGTTCCGTTGCTTAACGGCAGGAGAACCACCTCCTGTTTGCTTTAAGTCATCCACCTGCTGTTCGCCTTTCATGCCACCTTTCCTTTCATGACACTGTCACCCGAAAATGTACAGATCCATTGCAAGTTGCTTTTATTCAGGCAGTGTGTATCTCTTGCTTTGATGCAAGTCACTGTATCTGCCACTCAGAAATTACGGAGGTTCCCCACTGAACAGCCGCTGCAGAAGGTTCATCCAGTTGCCAAGCCACATCTTTGGTCCGTTTATTCTTTTTTCAGATCTCTTCTCTTTCATTGCAAGTGCAGCTACCTCTAGGTGAAATTTAATCAGAAGAGGGCAGTACTTCACTGATTTTGACAAAGAGTTTCCCAACCTGGAGTATTCTTAAGAGGGAGTGGTACAGTTTGTGGGGCCCTCAGAACATCCTCTGGTGCGGGTTTGCTTTTCAGCTCTGCCCACTGCTTAGCTTCCAGGGCATGATATAAGCAGGTTTACCTGCAATGAACACATTTTTCTTTAACCTAATTAAAAATTGTAACTTCAACCACAACACCTCCAGTTCAGAAAGATAATATCCTGGAGGATTTTTGCTAGATCCTGGGGGAATTTTACAAGAGCACTTGCTATATGCAGTTAAAATTGCCTCAAGTGGCTTAACTGTATGCAGTCGCGTAGAAACACATCTCAGTTATAAACCTTCCATTTTTAGGGCTGTGGAGCGTCTCACCTGATGGCTGATGATCTACTGGGTTTTTGCAAGTCAAGGAGCTTCACTTCAGCAAAGGTAGATATGGGGGAATGCAAAATATTGTAATAACCCCGGAACAGTCCCTTCCAATACGCTTATAGTTAGAATTAGTCCGAGTGGGAAAATGGCATTTGACCCTGGACCCCGACGTAATGCATGTACGTTGTGGGCACAGATCTCTGAAAGTACCTGCACAGCCCTGTGTCTGTTTGGAGCCACGCTGGTTCGAAGGGTCGATTAGTGACATACATAGGTCTGGTTGCAGGGAAAAAGACAGTTTCTGAAAGCATCCCTTGGGGTGTTAGGGTGAAGTGGGGGGACTTTTTTCATGTTGTTTTGTCATTGTCATTGCTGTTTTTATATCAGACTACATACCAGGAGTTTACTTGTCCCTGCAAGCAGCGTATTGGCTTGGATGGATATTTTTGCTAAGCTTTTAAGTTTTGTCAGTGTAGTTTTCAGGTATGACCGGGAAACACGCATACCCACAATGGATCTGTATGCATGAGATCAAAGCTGATGTGAACACTGATGCAGAGGTGTAAGATGACTGCAGGAAGCAGTTGATCACAGTGCCGATCTGTAGCAGGGAAGGGTCTCCTGGGAGTCATTGTGAGTCTGATAGAAAAAGAAAAATCACGCAGGAAATTTCTTAGAAGTGCATGAAGTAAGGCATTTCTGTGGTATCTCTTTCCAGATTCTGGATGGTACTTCTCCCTTTTTAAAGTTGCAGAGCCTGTGGAAAGGACGAGCAAGAGAAGTTCCACATTCCGTATGTCTCTCTTTTATCTTTATCTTTTTAATAGCTCCAGTTGAGAAAAATGCCGCACTATTTGAAGTGAAAATGTTTACAGAGTTTGGGGATTTATGGAGTTCTGGAGGCATCCCAGTTGAGGTGCATAACCTTGGTGCTAAAAAAATGAATGTATTATATGGTATTTTTTCATGTGCATATATTTACATGTACCTCTTAATATGTGTTCGATTGCATGCATGCTGGACCGTTATCAAGAGGAATCCATACGAAAATGGGTAGTCACCTGTTCCTGAAAGTCACATTACAAATTAGGTCTGACAAACTGAGAGCAGAATGCTAACAAATGTTGTTAGAGTATAGACCCGCTGAGCGTGAATCTAGGTCAAATGCTTCTTGCACGGGGTTCACGCTTGTGATTGGAATATATAACACCTTAATGCTGAGGAATAAACACCAGCCAGAGTCCATGCCAGGCATAGCCTGGGACATTTAGAATAGACCACAGGGCCTAGCCACATGGTCCGACCTCCTAGAATGAGACCGTTTACAAAATTGCCTGAGAGAGAGTACTCCAGGTACCTATGACAGTATCGTGCCAGTTGGCAAAAACCACCGTCGTGTTCTAAGACCCACAGTCCGTCTAGAGTACAGAAAAAGCAGGACATCACTATCTGATGTAATTTAACATGTCTCAGCAGAAATACAGAAGGGATTAGACTTAAGTGATGTATGCAGTCATGACCGTACCATTCATTTTGAATCCCGGCCTTTGCATCCCTAACGGAACCACTGAGTATAATTTCTTTTTGGACGGGAGGAAGTATATGAGAAACTTTTTTTCCAGAAGTAGCTTCTCAATAATATACACCAGGAAAATAAACATCGTCTATATCGAAAGCATTCTTATCAGCTCACAGAACTGGCCATGACACGTTGTTCTATCTAAGAATGCAAGCAGAGATGTGTGATTTTGTTGGTGGTGGTGTTGTCCCCTTGTGAATAACTTATTTTAAAGGTGGAGTTTTTTTTATCCTTGAAGGCAAGGACAACGCTGGGAGGTAGTCACAAAGTGAGGTCAAGAAGACTGAATGGTTTCAGCTGAAATAAAAATCCCAAGATCAGCAGAAGAGAGAAAAATTATTTCTCCTAGAGCATAATGGTTATGGGTCTGTCCTAGCAGTCCTAGATTTCAGTCCATTTACTTAGTAGCAGAAACTGCACCTGTGTCATACCTCCTGGTATGTGTCCTGAGGATGGCTACTAAGTATAAGCAGCGCAGAACTGTACTACTTTGCCTCTTCGTTTACTTTTTATAAGCAAAATGAAATTATTAGAATAGATTCTTTACACAAACTCAAATACTCCCACAGCACCGCAGAGAGCTTGAGGTTGGAAGGGACCTCCGGATGCCATCTTGTCAAGGCTGCCTGCTCCAGCAGAGGCAGCTCGAGCCGCTAAGCCAGGAGCATGTCCAGACTGATCTTCGTTATCCCTGCTCCTGTCACTGGGCACCACCGGAGAGAGCCTGGCTCCACCTTCTTTGCAGCCTCCCTTCAGGCCTTTTTATACATTGATCAGATCCCCTCTGAGCCTTCTCTTCACCAGGCTGAACAGTCCCAGCTGGCTCAGCCTTTCCTCAGAGGAGAGACGCTTCAGTGCCTTAATCATCTTCACGGCCCTTTGCGGGACTCTCTCCAGCACGTGCATCTTGCACTGGGGAGCACTGGGGAGCCCAGCGGTGGACGCAGTGCTCCAGGTGTGGCATCACTAGGGCCAAGTAGAGAGGAAAGACCACCTTCCTCGACCTGTTGGCAAAACGCCTCCTAATGCAGCCCAGGACTCCCTTAGTGTTCCTTGTGGCAAGGGCACATGGTTGGCTCCTGGTCAACTTGGTGCCTACCAGGACCTCCAGGGCTTTTTCTGCAAAGCTGCTTTCCAGCCGGGCAGCGCGCCGCATGTGCTGGTGCCTGGCGTTGTCCCTCCGAGGGGCAGGACTTTGCGCGTCCCCTTGTTGAGCTTGTCGGGGCTCCTGCCTTGGCAGGGTACGACCCTAGGCTGATGCAGAGAGCAGCGCCGAGTCGTGAGTCTGCGCAGGAGGAGGGATTTGGGTGCCGCTGTAGCGACGCTGCACCCAGCAGTGCAGGCTGGTAGGAGAGCAGAGCCCCGGGACGTGGGGGCAGAGGGTGCGGTGAGGAGGAGGGCGAGCCCGGGGTGATGAAGCGGTGGGGCACGGGCTGGTCCTGGAGAGCCCCCGGCTGGAAACATCTGCCCCGGGAGCAGTCTAGGCCTGCTGAAGGTTGACTTCAGGCAGACTGAAGGCAATTTATTTTCTTTCACAGGTCGAGGCTGCTGAGAGCCTTCTGGTTGACTTGCAGGCCGGCACGTACCCCCACTGCTGGCCCGGCCCTGGTTTTGGCAGCTCCTGGGCACTAGGTCTAGTTTTGCCGGCGGGGTGGCCTCTTGGGGGGCTGGGAAGAGTCCCGGGAGCTGCTGGCCCTCCTCTTCGGGGGTCGCCGTGGCCCCCCAGGTGAGCGGTCTCTGTCGCGGCTGGGACTGGAGGGACCTGCCACAGCCTCCCCCGGATCCTGGCGCGGCTCTTCCTGCTCCCCGTGGGTGGGAATGGGGACGTCGGGGGGGCTGCTGGGACCCCCACGAAGAGCAGCGGTGGACGTGCTGGGGCGCTCCTCTTCGTCGGCTCCAGGTGGGCTGCCGGCGGGGGCTGGGCCAGGGGCAGGAGACCCCCTCTGGGAGGCAGCAGGACGATGGGCAGCCGCGGGGCTCCCCTCCCGCTCCTCAGCAGCGTGGTCAGCCTCGAGGCCCAGCAGGCGGTGGGCCTCCCTGCCGCAGCGTTGCACGGCGACATCGATAAGCTGTTGAACGAATGTCGCCGCGCGATGCCGGAGGCTGGCCTGCAGCAGCCGGAGCAGGACCTCTTCGTCCAGCCCAAAGAAGCCCAGCACAGACAGGATGAGGTCCTCCAGCACGACGGCCGTCGAAGGCTCCTCCGCAAAGATCAGCCCCAGCTGCTGTTGCAGCCAGGGCAGAAAGCGTTGGAGCAGAGCTGGGTGGTTGTCGAAAAGGGACGCCCAGGTGTCGGGCTGGAGGCCACCCACTGGAGCCCTGGGCACTGACTCCACCGCCAGAGCCCGTGGTGTTACAGGGCGAGGGGGGCTGCGGGGGGCTGGGTGCCTGGGTGCTCCTCCTGCCTGGCGGGTGCCGACCGACGCTGACGCCAGCCCAGATGGTGTGATGATGACCTCTTCAAAGTCGTCATCTGCCCGCACCGAGTGGACGAGGGATTGCACTCTCCTCTTGCAGAGGGGGCACTCGGGCTTGCTCTCAGCCCACCGCAGGATGCACTGGTAACAAAACTGGTGGAGGCATGGCATCACGTAGGCAGCGTCGTCCCAGCTGCCCAGGCAGATGGGACAGCGGGTGTCCGGCTCCGTGGCCATGCTCTCCACCTGCTGCGGTGGGCTGGGGGGAGCTGGGGATGACGAACTGCTCCCTCTGTTTGGCGCTGCAGCAGCCGGTGTCACGCTAGAAAAGGAAGAGAGGGCAGGGTCACTAGCTGGCGCAGGGAGGGGTGTAAGAAATGCCCCGGTCCCTTAAGAAGAAAACGCTCCCAGCTCCTCAGGCTGAGGTGTCCCCAGCCAGCTCACCTCTGCTGCTGCGTGCGTGCCTCCTGGGTGCCCCGGCTGCCTGCAGCTGGCAGGGCCGGGGAAAAATCCTCCAATGGCTCTGGGGTCAGGCACAGGGAGCTGCCAGGAACAACTCCCCAGTCAGGACACCAGCACCGAGACCTCGCTCAACGCTCCAGCCTCACGAACTGCTCGGCTGGAGTGTGGGCACAAGTCAGCTGGGTGGGACTCGGCACCCAGCTATAAGCAGCGAGGGTCGGCTGGTCACATTCCATCGCTAGGTGACATCACAGCCCGTCCCTTGGTGTCGTCGGAACCCATTGTCCCATCGGGGACGTCAGCGTCCATCGCCTGGGGACATCACGATGGGCCATCCTCGCCCACGGCGCTCGCCCCAGCAGCGCTGTGGCCCCAGCACACGCATCGGGTTGCCGCAGCACCACTGCCCGCTCCATCCTCCCAACTCTTGCCTTGTGCTCGGCATCGGTGTCTCACACCAGTCACAGAGGCCTCGGCCGTGTCTTCCCGGGGCCCCGTCAGGTCACTCTGTCCAGGGCAGAGGTCTCCAGGCGCATACGGCAAGAGGGTTCACTGGATAACATCTTGTGCCGCCCCGGGAGGCTGCAGGACAAAGTCCCACAGGCTCTGCCCGCACCCCAGCACTGCTGGCCAGCCCTCCACACTCCCCCGCTTCCTCCCACGGCGGGTCACAGGCAGCACTTGGCTCGCCCTCATGGGTCTTCTCCTGTCTTTCCCCCCCAGCCTAGAAGGCACAAGGGTGATCTGCCTCTGCTTAGCACCCATCAGGCCTCATCCGGGCACTATGTCCTCTTTGGGGTCCTGGGCAGGAGGGGGGCTGACAAACCAGAGGGGCTCAGGGCAGGCAAGGAGGGTCTGTGGGCCTGGGGCTGCTTTGGCATGGAGCAGAGAAGGCATCAGGGCCCCTGACAGCACACGCCAGTGCCCACGGGGAAGGCATCAAGGGGATGGGGACAGACTCTTCCCAGCCCTGCCTGGTGGGAGGGTGAGAGACGGTGGCATCTCCTGGAACTCGAGAGGTTCGGGCTGGAGATACGGAATCAAAACCAAAATCCCTGTGAGGATCATGAAGCCCTGGAGTGAGATGCCCAGAGAGGTTGTGGGATTCCTGAGCCTGGAGGTCAGCCTGCAAGACCTGAGTGGCCACAACCCGGAGTATCCAAGTCTGTATTCATTGTTGACCCTTCCCAGAGCCAGTGGTGGGACCAGAGACGGCCTCAGTCCTATTCTAGTAGGAGTGGTTCTGTGGTTCGGTGGTTGGTATGGCCAAGTAGGAAGGGGAACATCTGAGCACAAAAGCCTCAGGACTGGCAGAAAAAGGGCTGTGAGAATGGCACGTGTTCATAGAATCATAGAATCATAGAATCATTTAGGTTGGAAAAGACCTTCAGGATCATCAAATCCAACCATCAACCATGCCCACTAAACCATGTCCTGAAGTGCCTTGTCTACATGCTATTTGAATACCTTCAGAGATGGTGACAACCACTTCCCTGGGCAGCCTGTTCCAATACCTGACAACCCTTTCAGTAAAGAAATTTTTCCTAATATCCAACCTAAACCTCCCCTGTTAAAGACACTCACACTGGCACTTATCAAGATCGCATCTACGTGCAGCTTCTCAGAACACCCACGCAGAGACAATCCAGGAGAGGTGAAGAGCCCTCCAAAGTTTGTCTCTCTTGTTCTCTATCTCACCTCCGGTAATTCTGTCCAGACTAGGTGGAAATACACATTTAGCTGCTTGCGGTTAGGTGGATATGACAGCATGCATGTGAATGAGTGGAATAAATTTTGTTTTGAAATACAGATCTCCCTCCCCTCCTTGCTTTGAACTTTGTAACATTACTGAGATTTGTTGATCCAGTTTGCAATAGAGGTTTTGGGCTGGAATGCCCAGAATGGCCTGGGAGACCCTCACAAACTCTGCCTAGAGACCAGCAGCGCAACATGATCTAAACAATCAAAGGATAAGATTACTTATTGTATTGCATGGCCCTTCTTCTTGCTCACGTAGCATTTGGGGGGTGGGGAGGGCAGATTTGCTATTCAGGGGTTACAATCATTCCATTTATATATGAGTACAGTGTGCTACAAGGAGTCTGAAAGAAGACCTCTAACTCTGTGTCCCCAGGTTCTTTATTTTTGTCAGACATTTCAATATAAGTTGCCTCATGTCATCAGTAAGCATATAGAAAAAAGACTCTTGAATGCATTCTCTAATTTCATCATATATTTATACCTTGTTGTGCAACATGGCCACAAAGCAACCAACAAAGACAAGAAAAACAAGCAAGCTATGAAAGGAGATGCCAAAGTACTACATAATTTCAATGACCATTCTTTTTCCACACCCCGGCACCCAGTAATCTAAGCAGAAAATCCCCTACAAATAATGCATTCTTGCCAAAATCAAAGGAATGCCTTAGACTGCATGAAAGAAGAGCAGCTCAGAAATGTGATACACAGAAGGGAAGATTTGAGTTCGCAGTGGCTCTGGTGGCCCTGTGAGCTGAGAGGAAAAGGTACTCAAGCCTCCTTTTTTTTTTGTCCTCCTTAATTCACCAAAATTCCCCTGAAGTAGCGTTGTCACTGGAACTGGGTTTACAATTTGTTCCCAGAGGAGTTAGGAACTCCTTTCTCATTCCTTCTTAATCCTTCAATTCCTTGGAAGTACATGTTTCTCTGCAAGGTGTGGGCTTCCATGTTAGATCATGGCTGCTTGGGCGTGCCTTGTGGCAGCTCTCCTGAAACCACAGAGGAACAGTGTTAAAAACCAATACTTGGTCTCTTGGCATTTCATCTGACGCCACGTTGAGAACAGAACTGCATTCTCATTTTGCCCTTATCCTTCCCCAAGGACAGATGGTTTTTCACGGCACAGGGCAAACATACAAAAGAAAACCCAACGGAAATGTAGAAGGCAAATTTATTCTTGATCTTGATACTTCTGAGTACGTATATTGAATGGATAGGCAAGCCAAGCCAAGCAGCATTTTGTCATACAACTAAGGAGAAGATGTGGGGGACTTCCACTTGAAGTCAGCTGCTCTCATTCAATTCAGAGCCCATTCAGATTCAAGTCAGTGCACACAGAGCTAGACAATACGTTTCCCCCAGAATGTGTTCTACCGTTAGTAGTAAACTGTTTAATGACAGAATTTAGCTCTCCTTTTCTATTGAGCCACTTTGCGGCATTGGTTATCATCTTTACCAAAAGTGCCTCTGAATACTTATAATCCCAAATACATTACTATGTGAACAGGTTGTTCATGAGAAGAAATTTATCTCCGCAAGATATATGTAAAATTGTATGACATTCATCTCCACGCTATGTAAAATAAGCCCTCAGAAAAGCTTTAAAAAGGAAAGTAGGAAGAAAGAGGAACTGAATACAAAGTGGAAAGGAGAACACAAAAATGTGAAAATAAAATTAAATGTGAATTAAAATGCAAAAGGAAGATTGTTAGCACTATCCACAGCCCGCTGGTAGGTCTCATTGACCCCAGATTTCACTGCAGCAAGGACTTCAAAATAGGGTGAGATAATTTTATGAGGAACACACAATGACCAGAGGTTTGAAAAAGCCCCTCAAGCACCCCCACACCCCCAAGTGCCTTTTGGTAGGCTAATATATCCTCTTGCTGTAAAGTGTATGCCACCTTCCACCATGGGCAAGGAAAAGACTTCTCTTTCACAGCTGTTGAGGATTTTGGGGCGGGAGGGAAGAGAGAGGGAACTCCACCTTGCCCTGAGGCAGAGTTCATTGGCCTCTGTTAGAAACAGGTTTCTGGAAAAGGCATGTTGTGGGTCTGATCCGGCAGGACAGTCTTCCCCGTGCAAGCTCGCACCGCAGCCATCTCCCAGGTACTCTGGAGGCAGATTCCACTAGGGGACACTGTGGTATTACATATTTCTTCAAAGGTGTAAAGGCCTTTGCCTGTGTTCTCCATATTATCCAGTTTCAAAGTTACTAGTTCTTCTTCACGTATTTCAGCACAGTCCTGTTTTAACTGATGCCACTACTTCTGTTGAATTTAACAAGAAAGGTGGGCTGGCTTGACCAAGAAAGCTTGAGCATGGCTGCCTCATGATAGCATAATTGTTCCCACCTTTAATCCTTCGAATTGTGTGATTTTTCCTACAGAAAAACAGCTGAGTTTGGTAATTATGCTTCTAATTGTAGCATCATTATTTTAATAAAATAAGCTTTAGCAAAGAAAAACTAAACAAAACAAAACAAAACAGCTTAAATCCAGCAGAGTGCTTTGAAAGTGCTCTTTTCCCCACGAGAACTTGCAGTTCCACATATTTAGTGCTAATAACATAAAAGTAAGGTCTTGCCTACGTTTTAGCTACTGCCTTCATGGCAGTAATGTTACGACAGAGAGATAGCCGCATCTCGATTAGACTGACACTAGAATGTCTGTATAGGAAAGTCAACACGCTCCTCTCCTCCATGCGGATAAGCTCATACCAAGTGCACAGTTATGCCTTTAGAAGAGGCCACTTTTCAGAAGGACTGTGAATCCAGCAACTATGACAGCATATGCTTCTGATGAAAAGCATAAACCTTTACAGAACATTAAGTATCTACATGGAAGGTAAGGGGGACTGGCAAGGGGCAACATCACAACGTGCCACATACACAGTTTCTCCTGTGTGAACTTGGGAAGTTGGTTGGATGCGCTTAGTGCAGGCACACAGGAAGTGAGTACCTCCCTATGCTTTCGGTCCTTGATTTTGTAGAGCTTGAATGGCATCTCTTTGGATTGGGAAGGAAAACCTAAAAATCTCGTACTTGGTGTACTCATTCCTGAGAAAAAACAAAAGTGAAATGTCCATTGCTTTTCTGGAAACTTTGATCAAAAGCGCCCTCTGATAATCGCCTGTGTTACCAAATTAAATTTAAAAAGAATGTGACAAGAACATTATTTTCCATGTTTCATACCCAGTTGTTATTTATTCAAAAAGGAGAAACTGAAAGATGCTACCTCCCCAGCCAACTGTTCACTTGGGTATCCTGTGTCTTAAAACAGCCCCATAAAAATCTGTAATGGTTGGACAGGAAAATATGGTTTTGCTGGTTTCTTCCTTGAGATTTGGTTTTGAAGTAGAAACACAGAGAGGCCAAGACTTAGTCATGAAGAGGGGAGGCCAGGGGAAAATACTTTCCTTTCCAGTTCCTCTCTTCTCTGACAGGAAGGCCACAGAACCATGGAGAAGTCCCTGCAACCCACACATGCTTGGCCCAGCATGGGGCATGCTCTTTACAGGGAGGTGACTCCAAAATGCAGCGCGACTCAGAGTTCTCCCAGGCCCACCTCTCACTGAAGGGACGCTGACTCCCAAGCTGCAGCTGTTCTGGAGCCAGGGGGTACTGAGAAGTAAAAGAAGATCACACGAACTGAGCTGTCAGGAGAGCTCAGAGAAAGGCACTGTGGCATTTGTTGTTGGAAACTTGCAGGTGAAGGGACTTTAATGGGGTCCCTTTTTTCTGCCATTTCCATGGAGCAGCAAGAACCTGAAGATCCAGAAACATGAAATGGGTCTAACTCAATCCCTTCGGGATGCCAGGTGGCACTCTTGTTGGCAGCCACTTCCCCTCCATGGGCGCCAGAGGCCAGAGGGCAATGCGCTGTGCACTGTGGGGAAGCAGGGCTCAGCCAAGACAGCCACAACCACAAAGAGAAGAAAAACTCCAAATAGATGCTGCAATAAGGCAGGATATGCTTGCGACCTGACTCAAGTTGCCCTTCCAATCCTACTAGAAAACATAGTGCACTGTTGCTAATATACATCCCCATTAGATGATATGAAGTAGTACATATGAGGCAATGCATTACTAAATCTTGCCACTTGTATTGTGAATATAAATATGCATACATGCATGTATACATATAGATATGTACATTACGTTCAGTCGGATGTCCATCGGGCCCTCTTAGAAGTTGCTATTTCTGTTAGAGGAATTTTTTTGCATCGGTCATTTTCATTGCACCAAAAAGCACAGGTCACTTCCTGCATTCTCTGGCACAGCGGTCAGAGGATGGTGATTAACCTCAGCAAGTGTTTAGTCAGTCCACAAGAAACCACTATGAGCTGTGGAAGCTGTATCCAAAAAGCTCTAGCCAATGCCAGGATGGAGGATTTGGCCAAGGCAAACAGAGAAAGGGGAGAAGGATGGACGTCCTCCATCTCTGCTGTACAGAACAAATATTGGTCATTGCAGAGACTCTCACAGACGGATTTCTTGGAACATACCTGTGTATGTGGGAGCTCAGATAATACTCTTTTTTTCCAAGCATTTTTTAATTTAGTCTCCTGCCAAATACATCCATTGCAACCAAGAAATTCAAGTTTTTCATCCATCACCAATTTTGGTTTTAAGGAAAAACCTTTCTTTGTTTTATGTTTCCGCAGGTAAAAATCTTCTTGTACCTGAGTACAAATCAGTATCTCCATAATGAAGGAAAGAGAAAGAGAGAATGAAAATAATCTTATGAATCAGTACTTATACAAAACCTCCCAGAAACTGACAAAAATTAGGGAGAAAAGCAGCTTCACATACCCTTTTTTTCTCCAGAAATCCACCTTCACTGGAAGTGTAGTTACGCTCTGTATTTAATAATGTCAAGCCTAAGCATTCAAGCTTGAGTCTAAGCTCCCACTGCATCCAAAATACACCATTTGGCATATCTGTTTTCTACATGTCTTATGGTCATTTTCAATCTTACTCCCATAACGGTATGGGGGGGGGGGGGGGGGAATCAAACTCATTGGTTTAAGTGAAAGCTGATAGTCGTCTGTACTGACCATTAGCCTCCTAGTCTTGAGCTTTCAGAAGGACACTGAATTTTATGAAAGCTGTGATAAAAATTTTTAGTCTTTTCAGAATCACCGTCATTTTTGCATGGTTGTTCATGGTGGATACAATCTCACATAACATTAATGTCTGCAATTTTCTGTCTCTTAATGACCTGAACTTTCTTTCGGCAGAGAGAAATGTGAGTCTCTGTGCATCAAGTCAAAATGTATTAAAACAGATGTCTAAACTCACTGGAATTGTATCAGAGAGATCCTATATCTGCTCACTGATTAGGAGGGGAAGAAGATAATTAACTCAGAGGTCAGGGTTTGGAGTGCACCCATCTACACAAGGCTTCAGATCACCTCACTGTTTTGTGTAATTGCTCTTCCAAAGAGAAACAATCATCTGCTAATAACAAAGAAGCATTTAAACTAGCACAGATAGCCTCAGCTGTCCAGAGTTGGCCTTGTCCTTTCAAGACCTTTGCATAATCACAGGGTGTATTTTAAAATAAACTAATATAAATATGCTGATAACAACAAACAATCATCTGTGCCTGTTTCCAGTGGTTCCTGTGTGCCCAGAAGAGCAGACGAGAACTGAGGACAATACCTCAGCTTTCAAAACCTGACTAGATAGCCTTCTTAATGACTAAAAACTCTGCTTGTGTTTTTTGTGAACTCAATGTGCAGCAGCAAAACTGAGGGCTTATGTGACTCGGGGCTGCCAAGCCTGAGTGCTCTGCACTTTAAAATGCAATCATTTTGCATGAGATGATGCAAAGAGAATACTATGCTCTCCTTTGATGCAAAGTTATGTTATAGTGTCTCCCCAGTGCAAACCCCAAATCTTTACTTTTCCCTTTGTAAATTAAACGTAAATAATTAATACTGCATGCTTCTCAAATGCTCTCTGGTTTAAAGCTTTGACTTAACTGTTTGGTTCTAAGTTTCTTTCAGGCTGCCTTCCACTTGAAGTGGGCTATTGCTACTGGGGGCTTCTGCAGAGCTTGTTATTTATGTCCTAAGGAAAATCTGGCGAGGAAACAAAGCAGAAGAGGAGACAGTAAGAACTGTCATTTGTGTCAGTGGGGCCTAGCTGGAGGACTGTACTTCAGTTTGTGCCCATGGCCTCTTGTCCTTTTGCTGGGCTCCACTGAGAAGAGTCTGGCTCTGTCATCGTTACTGTCCCCATCAGGTATTTATCGGTAAGATCCCCAGAGCTCTCCTTTCTCCAGGCTGAAGCGGCCCAGCTCTCCCAGTTTCTCCTCATACAGGAGATGCTCCCATCCCCTACTCATCTTCATTGCCCTTGGCTGCACTCACTCCACTACGTCCAAAATTTTTCTAAGTGTAAAAGCACAGGCACTTTGTTATTGGTCATGACAGCAGTGCAGGTTTAAATGTGAGTAACCCCGAGGCCTTGAGCAGGGCAGCGGCTCCAGCAGCCAGGCCTGCTCAAGAGCTGAGCCTCCACTTCCTGAAACTCCTGCTTCAGGGGTGCGTCCCACCACGGTCGTGCTCCAGCTGATCCCAGCACCAGGAGGTATCCGCTGTGGCCGTGGGGAGCCCACGCCGGAGCAGGGGATGGTGTGAGAGGGACGGTGCAGCTGAGAGAAACTGGTAAGTGCTGCCCAACCCCCGTCCCCCCGCGGCGCTCGGAGGGGCTGGAGGAGTCTGGGGGGAGAGGGGGGTGCTGGGCCTGGCAGGGCGGGGAGGAGAGGTGCTGCTTTAATATCCGCCTTGGCTCCTCGCCACCCAAATCTATTTTATTTGGCAGTAAATTCGATTAATTTTTCCCAAGTGGAGTCTGTCTTGCCCATGGCAGTAGTTGGTAAGCAACCTCCCTGATATTGTCTGGACCAACGAGCTTTCCCATCCTATTTCCTCCCCCCATCCTGCTGAGGAGGGCCTCGGTGAGAGTCTGGCCCTTCACCATGGTTAACCCTCCACAATCTTAACCGTCAGCCATTGATGGAGCATATTTTGTAGAGGATGTTCCATGAGACCTTCTGCACCACTACTGATTTAGTAGAAGTGAAATTGGTGGCCCAGATGAGTCCCCTTCGTTCCTGTCTTTCCTGTGGTTTGGGACGTGACAATGTTTGAATACCTCGCAGCAGGAGATAGTCCCTTTTTGGTGTATTACGTTGGTACTAGCTGTTTCCTTAGTTAACCTCGGCACCGTAGTGATACAGCTCAGATTCAGGAGAGGGTGTATCAAACTAGGGCCAGAATTTAACCCTAACTTCCCACCAGGAGAAGACATGAAATAACAGACTGGAAACCATACAGCTGAGATCTGCAGAGAGGGGCCGACAGCAATAATATCTGTGACAGAAGAGTTGTCATTGAAAGCTCATTTGGCAGCTGGATTTTATATCAAACTATAAATGAAAGCATTTCCAGTAAGCGATGGTAGATATTTCATAAATACTTCACAAATTGAGGGCACCTTTTGATGCTCTTAAGCCCAAATATTACACCTCACAGCATTAAAATCCCCATTTATCACCTTGGCAATAGAGAAATTAAATTATCCTGATTCAGTTGATTGATTTAATCACTACGTGTAAAATCATTTTGGGAAGATGCTTGCTCTGAGTCCTTCAAAGATGTGCACAGTTACAAGACTTAGAGCTTCTGAGAGCTTGGATGAGAAGCAATGTGTGTGTTTCCTCTCGCTTATTTACAGGCAGTGTGCACAGGACAGGGTTTTATGTGTGTCGTGGTTTAACCCCAGCCAGCAACTAAGCACCACGCAGCCGCTCACTCACTCCCCCCCCACCCAGTGGGATGGGGGAGAAAATCGGGAAAAGAAGCAAATCCACGGGTTGAGATAAGAACAGTTTAATAGAACAGAAAAGAAGAAACGAATAATGATAATGATAACACTAATAAAATGACAACAGCAATAATGAAAGGATTGGAATGTACAAATGATGCGCAGTGTAATTGCTCACCACCCACCGACCGGCACCCAGCTAGTCCCCGAGCGGCGATTCCCCGCCCCCACTTCCCAGTGTCTATACTGGATGGGACGTCACATGGTATGGAATACCCTGTCGGCCAGTTTGGGTCAGGTGCTCTGGCTGTGTCCTGTGCCAACTTCTTGTGCCCCTCCAGCTTTCTCGCTGGCTGGGCATGAGAAGCTGAAAAATCCTTGACATTAGTCTAAACACTACTAGCAGCAACTGAAAACATCGGTGTTATCAACATTCTTCTCATACTGAACTCAAAACATAGCACCGTACCAGCTACTAGGAAGACAGTTAACTCTATTCCAGCTGAAACCAGGACAATGTGCAGAGCTGTCACAGCCAAAAATGAGGAGGAATGAAGTCACGTTCTAATATTGCAGGTGTTTGTGTCAGAGTGCTTACAAACAACAGGTCTTGTTCACTTGAGCTGTCCCCAAGTGAAGAAAGTCTTTTCCTGGTAGGAGCAAAGGAGACACAAGGTAGTTTTGAGAACATCAGGTGTCGCAATGAGTTTAAGCAAAACCAGGTTGTAACCATTACTTTGTGTCATCCAGAGGCTTGCAGTTCTTACTTTACACCTTGAGAATACCTGTGAGAGTTATTTGCATTTAACTATACTCCTATTTGTCATTCAAAACTAGTTGAAATCAGGCAGCTGTAAATCCCTTTTACAGCAGGTTCCTTTTATGTACACTGCCTGGACTTGAGTAACGTTGAAGACACGTCACAAAAATTAAGTACTTCTGTAGCAATAAATCTCTGAATGCTATTTTTGTTTGTATTGCTTTGTATTCAGCAAATACAGGCTAAAAACTGCACTGTAGCTGCATGGTATTTTATTGCAGGGGCTCCTGAATTTGTGTTACATTGTCATACTGCAGAATCTGGAGAAAAGAAGGTTTCTTGCAATACCACACTTCTGCATTGTGCTTTGTTCATAATAGCCACCTGTGGTTTGGGGAGCTTTAGTGTCAAAGAATATAGGGGCGTCTTTCTTGCTGTGCTAAATGTGTCAAAAAGGGGTGTTCCTTGCCATGCTAAATTTGTTGTGCGTATCTTGAACTGAGTTCAGGAATCATGCCTGCACATGGGGACTGTTGCCAAATGCAGAGAGATGTATTATACTGCTGCAGAGGAGAAGGCATTGATCTCCGTTAATATATAGTCCTGGGGGTTGTCACGACTGACAAACATCTTGCTGTTTATAATCAAAACTCGCAGTGCTTTTATTTCACCCCCCTGACATAAATCAACAGGGGTAGAATACACTGGACATGGGCCCCCAGTTGTTACTCAGGCAGAATGCCCTTTGAAATCAATGCACTCTTTACGTATGTGAAACACTGGTAACTTTGTCCCAGTGTTTGCAAATTATGTTCCTTCAGCCTCTTCCCTGCTTTATTCTCCTGAGTGGTACTTCAATCCTTTACTAGTCCTAGTAACATACCCATGGTGAAACTGGCTGAAAATGGAACTACTGAGAGCAGAAGAAAAGTGTGAAAATATGGCAAGTCTGGCCTTGGAGCCTGTAGTAACCTTTCAGAAATGTCACTGACGCTTGTTGCAAAGCTGTGGTGCATTCTTTTGATGCTTGTCTCCTGCAGCTGGCAGGAAAGCAGAAGCCTGACATACGCTCTAAGTTTTGTTGTGTGGCTACACTAAAGGAAATTAGATTGTGTGCTCACACCTGGTCTGGAATGAATTTGTTTTGCTGTGTAATGCGGCAGCACACGGGTGCAGGGCTAGTAAAAACAGGTGATGTAAAGCTGTAACAGGGGTGAAGGTATTGGAAGGGATGATATATAAGGACAGAGAATTGTGGGGTAACTGCTCTGTAAACTAGCAGCTCTCATGCTTTTTCTTCTACTGTGTTGCAGGAGTTGCATCCTTCAAGTTTGTTGTTCTGACTGCTCTTTGATACCTCTCATCTGCAGGTCTTGATCAACCCATGGCCAAGGACTGGAACATTGCGATAACTGAGAAAAACAAAGCACCTGTTGAACTCAGCCCTGCGGTAAGGAGAGGTCTGCTACAGGTCATCAGCTTACAGTAACACTATAGGGTAATGCAAAAGAAAAATAGCTCTGCAAATGAGGATTTAGCCTCCCTTTGGAAATGTTTCCCTTCATTAAAGTATTTGGCCCCAAATTCCTTAAAATTCCCCATCTTAAAATGAGAAAGGAAGCATGTGAAACTTTACCTCTCTTCAGGACTAAGATGTTCTTGATCTCTTACTGCTCAGGTGTAGCCCTTTTCATAATGGAGTGGAGGAGAAAACACCCTGAAGTGCGGTGCCCCACCTCCTCCACATACCATACTGTGATGTGCTGGAGGACCTTTGCAAGGAGTTTGCCCCATCTTCACATCATGTGCTCTTCTGACACTGCTGACACCAAATTTGAGGAGAACAATAACATCCTGTTTTCTTTCCCAAGTGTATCTTCTGCTTAAACAATTCTTGCCCCTTCTCAGGCTCCATCCTCTTTTTAATGTTTCCACTTCTGCATTTGAGAAGAGTAAATTTCAGTTTTCTGGGCCAGCACTTCTTAAAGGTATTATTTGAATAACCTCGCTCTGCAGTGATCTGAGCAGCTGAGTTTGTGTTTGTTACCTACTGTACGGCGAATATGCTACAATGATTGTTGTGGCTAATGAGGAGCAGCACCATTAGAGGATTGTCTCCTCCAAGTTCACGTTAGGAGCTGGCCATTTGTTTTGGGTTTGTGTGGCAGGGTTTTGGTAGCAGGGGAGGGGCTGCAGGGCTCCTGTGAGAAGCTGCTAGAAGCTGCCCTGGCTTCAAGTCAGACCCACCTCTGGCCAAGGCCGAGCCCATCAGCGATGGTAGTACTGCCTCTGGGATAACAGATTTAAGAAGGGGAACCTGCAGTGGGGGAGGAGATTGGAATGTGAGAGGAACACCTCTGCAGACAGCAAGGTCAGTGAAGAAGGAGGGGGAGGAGGAGTGCCGGAGGAGGTGGATGCCCCTGCAGCCTGTGGTGAGACGGCAGGCTGTCCCCCCCAGCCCATGGAGGGGAGCGGGGGAGCAGATGCCCACCTGCAGCCCAGGGAGGACCCCACGCCAGAGTAGGTGGCTGCCTCTGAAGATGCCCGTGACTCCATGCAAAAGCCCGCGCTGGAGCAGTTTGTGAAGGACTGCAGCCCACGGACAGGACCCATGGCAGAGAAGTTCATGGAGAACTGTCTCTGGTGGGAGGGACCCCACGCTGGAGCAGGGGAAGAGTGAGGAGTCCTCCCGCTGAGAAGGGAGGAGCGGCAGAGATAACATGTGACGAACTGACCCCGACCCCCATTCCCCATCTCCCTGCACTGCTCGGGGGGAGGAGGTAGAGAAAATCGGGAGTGGATCTGAGCCCGGGAAGGAGGGAAGGGTGGGGGCAAGGTGTTTTAAGATTTGGTTTTACTTCCCATTACCCTAGCTTTGATTTGATTGGTAGTAAATGAAACTGATTTGTTTTTTTCCCAAGTCAAGCCTGTCTTTCGCCCGTGACCATAAGTGGGAAGTGATCTCTCCCTGTCCTTGTCTCGACTCATGAGCTTTTCTTTATATTTTTTCCTCCTCATCCCACCGTGGGGGAGGAGTGAGTGAGTGAGTGGCTTCATGGTGCTTTGTTGCTGGCTGGGCTTAAACCACAGCAACGTTGTTCCATGGACTTAGTAGCTTCACAGGTTTTAGGGCCAGGAGGAGATATTATGATCAGCAAGTCTGGCTTCCTGTGTAAAAGAGACCTCAGAAATTCACCAACTCACTCCTGCGTCAAGTCCAATAACACACTGGAACTGGAGCATATGTTACCAAAAAAAAAAAAAAAAAAATCTGCTCTTGTTTTTTAAACTGTTGGGGGACAGAGTATTCTCCATGCTTGTTCTACCTCTTTAGTTATTCTAGTGGTTAATGTACTTCTCTGTTAAAACATGTGTGTGATAGGCAACTAATATTTTTCCCACTTCAAGCATCTGTTTCCCTTGTGCTTTTGTCAGCCAGGTCAGTATCAGAAGTTTTCTTACGTAGACAGGAGGTCAGAGTCTAGTCACTTCTGACCTTGTAAACATTTCATTATCCACCGAAGAAGCTGACCCATTATGTTGTGTCTTGACTTAAAAAAATGCCTAATTACATATACACAAAGAAGTGGAACTTAGGTCTCTCAGGAAGGCAAGCCCCCAAACACACATTTAACTTTACAGATGGACGTGAGACTCTGATGTATATAGCTTGTTCTGAAACTCTTCTCATGAGAGTGAATTTGTCTAAGAGGCTCACGAGCTTCACACTTAGCTTGGCAGCATATGTACCTTTGTACTGATACATGGCAGAGATCCATCTCGATGAAAGAAGACAATTCCTCAATAGCTGGTTTGAATGACAAGTCAAGCTCCAGTTAGTTTGATTTCAGACTATGTTGAATTACATGCTTTCTATGTCTGTCTTGTGTCTATCAAAAAAACACATTGAAAATGTTTGGATTCAGGACTGGAGCCTGGAGCCTGCAGGTCGGAGACAGTGCCAAAAGGGGTAAGGCTTGTGGCAGAAGGGAGGTTTGTTCCCTGTGCAACTTCAGAAGGGGCAGAGGTACTTGCTGGAGGAAAAGGAAGCCTTGGGGACTGGATTGCTTGATAAAAGCTGGAGGAGCATGAGACTGGGAAGAAAATTAGGGTTTCCTCAGGCAGCTGGCTGATGGAAGAGAGTTCCCAAGGCAGAAGTAGCATTTTGTGTAGGATGCTAGAGGGTGTCAAATCCCAGAAAGCAAAAGAATGGAGGATGGGAGGCTAGAAACTAAGAATAAGGTGAAGATGGAGGACTATAGACAATGCAGCTGAAGTCATGTTAGCTTTTAATTTAAACAAACTTTAAAATTCATTTTGTTTCCAGCCACAGGCAGGGATGCTGCAGTTGTATTACTGCAGGTTGACTTTAGCTGCAGCCCAAACATTTTACTTAAATTAACCATGTCCTTTTGATTACTGGCTGCTGCTTAAACTTTCATTATCATGTGGATTTTTTGTTTGTTTTGTTTCAAATCTGTGGGAAGGCTAAGGTACATATGGGCAAATTCTATTCCAGTTACACTTCAGTAAATTGGGAGTAAAGTTAATGATTCAAATTAAGTCTGTGAGGACCTAGCAAACAAAAATGAAGCCATAATCAGCTATGTTAAATAACACAATCTGGAAACAGTGGAGAAATTGTGTTGGACTATGGTCTCACAGGTGACTTCCAGTGTCCTAGGGCTTATGTCACAGCTTCACCTTTTTTCTTGCATATCTTCTGGATACACTTCAGGAAAATTCCCTTGTGCTTACATTTGGTGCAGAGGGGTTTGCCATGGTGCTGGGCCTCCTGGCGACAGGGGGAACTGCAGTCCTTGGAGTGGAAGTTTCCTTTTCTGAGTATGGACGTTAGTGGAGGTTTGCTGCTCCCCTTTGCCAGCTGTGCTTTTCCTATGCAATGTTTCTTTAAACACCTCAGCTAAGAGCACTGCCAGAAACTCTGCTTCATATTCCACTTGTCATTTTCCTCATTTCCCACTCTCAAGAATCTCTCTCCTCATTTTTGCATTTCTCTTTTCTTCAGACCTCGGCAATCCTCTCCTTTTCATACAGCTCTTCGTGCTTTAATTTTTTGGTAAGCAAAATACCAATGGCAGGAGGAATAAAAACATATGGAAGGATCACGAGCTTATTGTTATTTCCAGCACTGTCCCTGTACAGTAGAGTAGCTGTTTCACTTTTTTTCTTGCTCTTTTAATCGGTAGCTGTTTTTCTTTCTGTAAAGTAGCTTGAAAGCTCTGGTATGAAAGAATCAAATCAAATCAATTGACATGTCAGAAAAGCATCATGACTTTGAAGTAGATATTTAATTAAGTGGTGGTTTTCCATACAAAACAATTTACTAATAATGTCCTAATAATAGTAAGGGGTTACCCTCTTCATCCTGTCTGGTTTAAATTCAGAATTTTCTGATATTTCTATAAGTCACTAGAGACTGTGTTCCTTTCCTGGGAGATCCTACACCTGCTCTAAAATACTTGTTCCTATGCATACTGTTGCAACGGACTGTATGTGTACACATCTATGCCTACGTTTATGCCTACACTTACACCTATACATGTACCTAGATCTATATCATCTCTATGCATTTACATATCTCAGGGAATTAGGGATTTGATGGCCATGTTTAGAAGACTGGCAAATCTGGCCAGTTTTATACTGCATTGAATTCATTCATTAACAACACACTTTGGCAGTTCTTACGCAACATTACTCAATACCTGCACTTATACAAAAGTCTGATACAGTCATATTCTGTATATGTTAGTCTTACACAATTATATTCTAAATTAGCTGAGGGTATATAGTACCATGGAACTGATGCCATACAGTGAGTCCATATGGCCAGAGTCCCAGGTGGTTCCTTGTCCTGAGATCATGCCAAGCAGGCTGGGCAGATCCTTAGTGGGAAAAATCAGAACCAAACTGTATGTGTTTTTTTAATTCTTAGATTCTCCTTGCTCTTGCCAGTTTTTACACTACTGCCCTCTCTTTCCAAAAATGGCGGGGTGGCAGAGGAGGGTGTCCTTTCTGCTTGCTGTTTTGCTTGATTTCTCTCATCTTGACACTCAGCCTTCTTCTGTATTTGGGAGGATGCCCTGCCTCTTTGCATGCCCTCATGCTTATCTTGCCCTTTCTTTCATGCCTCCTTGCCTTGCATGCCTCCTATGTGTAATTTCACCCACATTTGTCTTTTGGATGATCACACTGCTCACATCCTTATTTAAAATTGCGCTTTGCTGACAGTGCTACCAAAAAACTCATGTGCTATTGCTATATCATTTTAGTACACCTATATTCAGGTTCAAGGCAAGCTAGTATTAATTTTATCCTGATTAGCACTAATATAACTTGTGGGTGACACAGGCCTCTGCTTTGGCTACAATGCTGACACACCTGTGAAGATCCACCAATTCCCCACAGAGTTAAAGGGCTGTGGCTTGGAGCAGAAGGATTCCTTCAAAACCCAGAGAAGGACATTTGAAGTGCTTTCCTGGGTTACTCAAAGAGTCAGAGCACTTGCGTAATTAACTCTGTGGCCTGAAGGAGCAAGAATGACTCTAGAGGCATCCTTGTTAGGGTTGTGTGCCTCCAGCTGTATCACTGTCTTTGGGAAAAATGAGAAACACTACTTTATTGAATTTAACAAAAGTAGTGTTGCCATTTTTTTGTGTATATAATTAATTCATTTCAACAGATGAAACTGTCCCAGTACATTTTAAATCGGTATTTCAGCATTGTGTTTTGAAACTGAATTTTCCTTCCTTCCTTCAGTTAAAACTTTTCCAGAATTTTTTTGTAAGAAACTTGTTACAGCCCTCAAAATCTTGTGCTTCATTTTTATGTCTGACCAGTGAACTGAAAATTGTTTGTACAGCTCAACTTGTGGGGACCGCAAAACTTGAGCAAATAGATGCTGACTGATCAAGTCCCTTAACAAACAATTTTCTCCTATATTAAATATAACCAAGAGTGTATTTAATGAAGTGCCTACAGCAATCAGTACGGTATCAGCTCATGTTTTATTTAATAGAAGAGTAAATATTGCACTAAATGAGCATAAATTTTCTGGGACTGCAGTTTTTTTAAAAAAGAAAAAGCCACCCAACACAACCAAAGTACATCCCAGAATATATGCAGTGCATTGAGTTCTGAAATAAGGGATGAGGCTTTGTGTACTCTATGATTTCCAAAAGATTGCAACATTTTTAATAGGAGAAACAAGTTGGTGAATGAATTAGTTTGCAAACTGTTTCTGTTCTCTGTAACCAAAAACTTTCAGGATGACTGAAGAATGAGATGAAACTTGCACTGTACAGATTGCTAGGATTTCTTCTTTGTGTGTGTGCATGCTATAAATAGGCAAGTACAACTTCAGTTTGGCCAGAAGTGCCATCGACAAACACTGTGACATTCCATAGAATATTTACCACCTCTACCCCAAGGCCCCATAAAGATTAAGGTTTTTAATTTGCGAGGGAAAATCTGTAGGAAACAATGGTTTTACTCAGAAATTAGTTACTTGTTGCTTTGATAATGATTTGCAAATGTATGAGAGGCAATGTAACTACCTTTGGGTTTGACTCCCAAATTACCATGCAAAGCATTTTTACTGAGGCTGTCTTTTTTCCCCACATATGAAGCGATGTTCCTACACAATCCCTCTGAGAGCCTGCCCTCATTCCTCAGTCTGCCTGTTTTCTCTGTTTTCTCTCTGTGTTGAACCATGCATCTGGCATGTGCATGTATCTATGTATTATACAGGTGTGTTTCTATGTGTCCACCTGCTGGGAATGCATATTTAGCCTCGCTACTAGTTGGATGTGGGGCATGAAACCATAGCAGCCTTGCCTCTGTCAGGCTGCCAGAGTCAGCAACTTCTAACATGAACCTTCTGCACTTTTAATTTCCTGGCTTTTTTCTCTTTTCTCTCTTTTACTAGTTAATCAACCTTGCAAGCATTTTCACCTTTGGAAAGAGAAAACAGTTTCAGTGCCTGACCCATGCTTTTAGGCTGATGGTCTGAAATAACATTGCTGCCTTACCTCCTATGCTCTATGCCTCAAATTCTCTTATTTTGTTTCCCCTTTGCATATTGCTGTGTGCAAGCTTTTGGTCAAGTTTTGTTACTGTTGTGGTTTAATCCAGCAGGCAGCTAAACACCACACAGCCATTTGCTCACTCCCCCCACCAGTGGGATACGGGACAGAATCAAACAAAAAAAGTAAAGTTCGTGGATTGAGATAAAGATAGTTTAATAGGACAGAAAAGGAAAGGAAAAAAATTAATAATAATAATGATAAAAGAATTTGAATATACAAAACAAGTGATGCACAATGAAATTGCTCACCACTTCCTGACTGATGCCCAGCCAGTTCCCGAGCAGTGGCCCCTGGCCAGCTTTTACCCTCATGTATATACTGAGCATGGCGTCATATGGTATGGAATACCCCTTTGGCCAGTTTGGGTCAGCTGTCCTGGCTGTGTCTCTTCCCAGCTTCTTGTGCCCCCTCAGCCTACTCACTGGTGGAATGGTATGGGAAGCTGCAGAGTCCTTGACTTAGTGTAAACACTGCTTAGCAACAACTAAAAGATCAGTGTCCTATCAACATTATTCTCATCCTAAATCCAGAACACAACACTATACCAGCTTCTAGGAAGAAAATTAACTCTATCACAGCCAAAACCAGGACAGCTCCTCAGCCCAATTTTCTCCCCAAAGAAGATCACACTACTGCTTTAAGTAATGGCCTTGTGCAGTCCCTTGTGTGCTAAATGTGAACTACTGATGGGCCAGGTTGCACCTAAGGTTAGGACTAGCTTACTGTGAACAAAGAAAAGATTTTCTGGCTCAAATTATGTGCACAGAAGAGAAGCTCCTACTGTGACACTGCTGACTCCTTGTACTGGTTTTGATAAGCATAGTCAGAGTTCAGCCGTGTACCTGGTAATATGACCTGTGGAGCACACAGATCAAGGCTTTCTTACAGCAGCTCTAGAAGGTCATTCCAGAGCAAATGGTTCTGGTTATTGGTTTGCAACCTTCTCTTCAATTTTTTGCCTTTTGATTCATGCTTTTAAGTTTATAACTTTTCTCAAGCTTTCCTTGACCTGGCTTATCCTGTCCAATGTGTTCTGTTATCTTAAAACTGTTCTTTTCTTTAAAACTGGTACTTTTCAGCAAAGTGCTGGGTTTGGGGCTTTAATTTCTTTAATCTTTTCTTGAAACTCTGTTTGCAAAACTGTCACATTTGAAACAGTTTTTTTTAATTGTGTCTCTTTGCATTGATTAGCTTCCCTTCTAATCTATTTTTGTGACTCCAGCTTTATTTCTTGACTTCAGCAACATTTCTTTACTTCAGTGGATGTGATCTCTGACTTCTCCAGCTTTTCTCTATTACAGTGACTTTCCACCTTTATTTGGCTGAGGGTTACTGATCACCCTCCCGTTCTTTTTGCCCACTGAGTGAACTAAATGCCCATCTCTTAGCCTGGGTGAAATCTGTGCTACCTCCACAGGAACGTTTTTTAACTGACTCTTAGTGTTTGCAAACAATCAAACGGATCTTGGCATTATTTGTTTTCCAAAACAACCTACAGTAGTTTGATCTGTTTCCTGAAGGTTGATCGGTGAGGATGAATCATTACAAGTCACCCTTTCCCAGCTGATTTTCTAACTATGGTCTCAGTCTGGGATCAGTATTAAAAACTTGAGCATTTCAGCTGCCTCACTGGAAAGCTTTCTCAAACTGTGTGACTCTACCTTGTGCAGACTGCAAGTCTGTAGTGTGGGGCAGCCCTTTGTGTCTGCAGTGTGTGCAGTACCTTGTGGTACTCACCCTGGTTTTGATGGGTCAGTTTGCCCCTGCTGCAGCAGTCAATAGTAACCGTCTGTAGAAGCACGCAGAATAGCCCTTTGAAATGCATGATTGGGATCTAATGTTCAGATGACTTGAACCCTTACTCCTGTTACCCTCTCCAGTCATTTTGGTTAATCAGGACCTTGCCCTGCGCTGACAAAATCCTATTTTGTCAGAAAAGAACCCTGAGGATCTGCTGCAAAGATCACTGAAATCAATAGGAAAAGCCTTGTGATTTGGCCTGTGCAGCCGTTGGGGCAGGCGCTGTAATTGCAGTCAGGTTTGAATGAAGCCAAACACAATGAGTCAATGGTGGCTCCAATTCCTTGATGCACCACCACAGGGCAAGTGAGTAACTAATAGCTGATGCCAGTGGTGTAAATGCTCCACTTCACGTAATATACAAGAAGATATTATTGGGGGAACTATTTAAGCTCATAGGGCAATTTGTAAATGCCATTGTTTAAAGAGGGGTTTTTGTCTTAGGCAATATGAACTAAAAACATAAAAAAGAGATAGCAGTGACAAGATTGCACTTGGTGTGCTGAACTGTCAAAATCTTCAGTTCCTACAGCTTCAGGTTCTTCAATTCCTTGGCTCTTCTCCCCTTGGGGATGGTAGAGGAGTGCGTTGTGATATGAATGTGACCAGAAAGGCCCGCAGCATTTTCCAAAACTGTCTGTCTATTTCAGATGTCCTGGTACAGACTCTGCAACTACTGTGAAGGGAGGGATCTGAGCCACACATCTCTCCCTGGGGTGGCTCTCGGGAACTGGAGTAGGAGTTGCCGTGCACAGAGCAGCTGAATATGCAGTCGTGCTGTTTGAACACCCTGGCGACTTTACAGGCAAAAGAGGCTTTTCCCTGAGGAGCAGATGTGCCCCACCGCTTCTCCAGCTGCCCCAACAGGCAGGAGGGATGCCCACACAGATCAGGGTGCTAGCAATCAGTTGCTGCTAGTTTATCCAGTGATTTCTCTCTCTGAATGCCTGTGTTTGAAAATGAACCCCCTGTATACAGTACTGAAAACCTCATCTTTGATTTGAGCTCTTTGGAACATTTTGACCTTTAAGAAGTGCTGACTTAGCCAGTTTCCACGTGGCTGTTAGTGGCATTCAGATGCTGATTGTTTGTTGGATTAAGAAAAGAGCAGAGAAGTATCTGCACATTGTCAGCTCGGTATTAATATAATCAGTGCTTTTCTTGTGGACTAAAGGCATGGTTTAGCACAGAGGTCATAAAGTAGAAAGATGCTCTTCCAAAGAGCAATAAACCAAAGGTTTTTGTGATTCTTGCAACAGAGAAAATAAACAATGGAGAAGCATCCAATTCCTCTTTTTAAAAATAGTTAATAAATAAAATGATAATACAGATTTTTAGACTATGGAAAACACAAGACAACAACTCTGAAGCACACACATTCCTTTTCTCTCCAGGCTAGAAGTAAATTCAAATGTGAAATGTATCCAATGTAAGGGCTCAAGAAATAGTATGCAAGCACTATCCATAAATGATTTAAAATTTAATCAGATATATCCATGAAAGACAAACAGAAAGAGCAGAACATGGAAAAAAGTCTCATTCACAATGCATTGAAATGAACACTATAATTGGAATAGAACAAAGCACATAGAGTATATCGTATACTTTTATTTTAAATCAAACTTTTCATAGAGCCTGTTCAGAATACTCAAAGCTCAGAACTCAATGAATAAACATCTTGAAACTGAAGTTGTAAATGTAAGATTTGGAGGAGAATTTATGTTACCCTATTCACTGATACTAGCTTGAAAGTTAGTAAACCCAAAGAATTCTAGAAAGGTCTAATGGCAACAAAACCTTTTTGCAGAACACTTTTTCTCTTTTTCTCCTCCCTCTCCCTCTCCCTCTCCTTCTCCTCTTCCATTGGCGGTTTATTCTATGTAATTCTACGATTGGCAACTGATTTCATATAATTATTGTTTGGGACTGCTGAATTTGCTGTAGCTCTAGCTTGTGGCTCTGAGGTGGAGTTTAAGTTTATGTTTGCAAAGACAAAGAACACTGTAAAATCTGTGGTTATGAGTTCAGCTAGCAAGGTAATAACCAAAATCTGCATTTGAAGATGAACATTCTAAAATCTCTTTAGCCAAGCCTGGACAGTATTATTTTATTGAGTTAAAGAGGAAGCAGAAAATCCCATTTTTCCTCCATTCTGGAGTGCTTTGAATGCTGTGTAAGTAGTAAATAACATTGTTTTCATTTAGATGAGGAAACCGAGTTTTAGAAAATAAAGGCCAAAAAAAGTGTATCAATGTTTGCATCATCATTTCCCTAATCAAGCCAACAGCAGGCCTGATGAAGTTCTGCAAGGAACTCGATATCAATTCCTTCTCTGCTCTGGGTACCTGGAGGAACTGGATTCAGTTGTTATAAAAAACCTATGGTGGGACCTCAGGTTGGCTACAGCTTTGAGATGGGTATGTCTAGATCTTCTCCCATAGTGAGCTCACCCAAAAGACCAAACGCCCTTTAAATGCAGATGAGATGTGACTTACAGTTTACTTTGTCAATAAGAAAACTCCATGTCATTAAGTCAGAACAGAAACAAAAGCTGTTTCCAGCTCACTCTTCCATGCCCACTGTGTCTTTAGGAGAGTCCCTTGCTTGTACATCTGGAGTCAGGCCATGGAGCTGTAGTGAACCCTGAGCCATTGGCTCTGGTCAAAGAGAGTTCATTTTTCTGTCATCTCTGTGCCCTGCCTAATACATTCCTGGTTCCTTTTGACAGTGGCACATGACCTGCAAGTTTCCAGAACTGCAGAACTGCAGCTTGCTTTCTCATGTGACTGCCACTTTTTGAAGTGTGGTGCTTGCCCTGAACAGGCTCTGTTGCTACCAAAGAGAAGAGGGGAAGATGTTGTGTTGAATTGCAGAGGGCTCTGCTTTGTCCTTTCTTCAGAGAGTGGCATAGCCTTCAGTGAAAACAAGCCGTTCATACATATCATCTGTCTCACCTGAAAAAAAGGAAAAATGAAGAGGCCAGGGGACAAAGCAGCTTTTCCCTGGGAAAACTACAGAGCAGCGTCATAGTGTTTCTGACTTCTTGTCATAAGGATGGTGCTGGAGAAACAAAGCTTCTATTCAAACCTTCCTGCTGCCTGCCCTGCTCTCCCCAGAGCAAGAGAGAATGGGCTTTTCCCTGAGGTCTGCATCTAGGTGGAATGCAGTTCTATCATTATGTCTGGGGAAAATGGCATATAAGTAGATTTTTAAAAGGGGAATATAAAAATTACTCTAGAATTTATGGACTGGGAATATCTGTTCTTCGTCATAATCTCTATTTTTAAAGGAGCTACACCAAAACTTCCAATAGGATGTTGCAGGTCATGGTGTCCTGAACAGCAGCTGTAAGAATATAAAGATCTTTGCTGTTATCAGGGAACAGATAGAGTAGGGAAGGGAAGTGTTGAGGGATAAGAGTTTGATTTGGTAAAATGTGATTGCTCTGCTCTGTTTTTTTCTTACTATTGTTTTTCTGAGTGGGACAATCATGAAGTGGTAGATGCACAGGTATGTTAAACGAGACCTAACCTGCAGTTGGGCAGATATTTCTTGCAAACCTTTTGTAACAGAGAAAAGGAAATCAGGTTCTTCATGAAACCTTTTTCTTCCCAAGATGTCCTGCTGTACTGAAAATGCCAGTATCTTGTTATTGGGAGATTCAAAACTTTTAACCATAAGTCTTTCCCCCACTTAATGATTTTCACTTAAAAACAGCCTCCTTCTCTAAGTTCTCCCATCAGCTCTAAGTGTGGTGGCACCCTTTCCCCTGACAAAAATTACCTCCCTGATCCAGGTCGGTCAGAGGTATGCAAATGCTGCTTTTTCCCCGAGAGCAGTTCTCTGGGTTTTAATGTGCATATGTCACCAGACAACACCACGTCACTTGCACTTGTCATCTTTTATCATCTTCTCTGCAAGACACTCAATGCCAGACAGTTCCAAGGAGGAACTGCAAAAATGGAAGAGGGATCTTCTGAACTGGCCCTAACTACTCCAAAATGACCAAATCCTGCTCCAGATAAGTCAGTGCTGGCAAAGTGCGTTGTTGAAGGAATTTACTTTCTCTCATGGCTGAACATATAATGCCTAGGTCTGCTCACTACCCATTCCTTTGAATCTTCTCAGCAGAAACTGGATTATTATTATTATTATTTCAGTTTACCTTCAGTGCAGAATATCCCTTCCTTGATTGTGGGCTTTTACAGTAGCAGCCTGCCTGCCAGTACTGAATTGACTAGGTTGGTTGGCAATGGAAGATACAGCGTATTCATTTTTTAATGCCCTCATGCCTCATATTTAATTCTTGCTATGGGGAATTTGTTTTTTCTTCCCCTTCAGCTTCCGGTGCCTGGACTTTTGCTTCTCATTCTATTCAGCTATGTTTATCCTTATAACTTTTCTGATAATAAGCGTAGCTTACAATCTGATCAACAGTCTGAGAATCTCTGTTTGATTCATTAAATAGAATCTTCTCCTAAAACCAAACACCCACCCCCCATTTTTAAGCTGGAGTCAGTGCATGCAAACAGGATGAGGGAAGCCCCAAATTTGGATCTCTTCTACTGTGAGGGTGTCCAGATACATGACTCACATTCTCTCAGAGGAATGCCCAAGGCATGATGGCTAGTAGCTGGGGTTGCAGAGTTCTGGGCTCATTGCTAATCCCTATTCATAGTGTGCAAAATGGAACAGTAATAAAACAGAAACTCAGAGTATCCCATCTCTGAACTGTCACTCAGTCACTGGTTTGATGAGTGCCTCAGCTTTGGAAAAGCCAGCTTTGAATTCTTCTTCTTCTTAAGGAGGCTTCAACTGGACTCTTGCAGAAAGGATTCATACCGTTCTGTCTGTATCTTCTGGCACACAGAGTGTGTGTTGGGTCAGCAATCGCCAACATAAATCTTCTGAAAAGCATTTTGCATTTCTATCAGGAGGGCTAAAACATTTTCATTTTTGTTCACGTTGAATAGAATGTGGGTTTTACCTCTGCAATGAATAACACAATTACTGATCCTTGTCATGTTGGACATGACTACAATGAAAAATACCATTAAAGTCTGCTTTCATGTACTTCCCCTGCTTGTATACTTTTAACTTTGCTTAGAGATGCTGCAACTGGTTTGGTTTTCTTAAGATTTCCACCCAAATGATTTTCAGCTCTTATATTACTGGTATGTATTTAAAGTCCCCTGTTCTACCTAAAGCACTTCCTCAAGTCAAAACGAAGGCATAGACCCACTCTTTTAGTCACCTAGCTTTTCCCCTCCTTTATTTCATTCTCAAAAGGGTTTTACTGTCTGAGTTTTTGAGGTTACACAGATTTTAACCACATGAATAAATGCAGCCATCAGAGATTAACACAACTGAACAAAATTGTATTATAATAAATATAATCTCTTTAAATCACCATTTAGGGTCACATTTTCATTCAGTGCAAAGAAGTCTGCAAAGTGGTACCATCTAGTGATATTTAAAGGGAGAATACTCCAAATCAGCCTTCAGAGCACTAACAGTATTTCAGGTACAGTATGCATGGGGGAAAAAAGAAACATTATATTCTTTTTTTTTTTGGACATATTTTTTCTTCCTGCTACCTTTATTGTCACTATCAGGAGGATAAAGAGATGTAAGCTTTTGGGGGGGAGGGGAAATGTTTTGTGCTCATTTATGATCATTGTTTCTGCTAGATGTGATTTATTTGATCTTAGAGGTCTAATGTTTTGAATTCAAATGGCTGCAATTCATTATTTTAAAAGTATATTTCTAGTTTCAAGCTTTTCTTATGCAAATCTGAGAAAGGCAACTTCATATTCCTTCAACACTATTGAAACAGAGGACTTTATCATTAAATAATTGACTTGTTTTGCAACCAAACAGCCCTCTTACTAATAAGAGAAAAAAATAGCATAAAGTTGTCCTCATGAGCTACATAGGGTAAACAATAGGGCCATTGATTATAAAATGGCGTAATGTTCTCAATAAACATAGTTTCATTTAAAAAAATGGCTTGGACATTTCAAATCTATCCTAATGCTGTGCCTTAGGCTTATAGCACTATTAAATAATCCCCTTAATACCATACAAAAGTAACACTGAGCCTCAGTCAAGTCCTAATGGCCAAATAAAGGAATCATGGATTTTAAGCCTACAGTCCCCAGCCTCAGTGCAGCGACTCTTTTTTTCGTCTGATGGAAGAAAATTAACAAATACCTCAATCCACTTTAGCAGTAGCAAAGGAAGGTAAATGATGTCAGGTGGTTTAATCATGTGGCTGTGTCTTCTGGTTCAGCAGCAAACAAGTGCTCAGAATAAGACTGTCAAGCAAAGAGGCAGGCTCTTGTATGAAGGACTTCAAGTGGTCTGTCATCAGTGCTATACGAACAAGGCCCTAACTATGATTGTTCCTGATCTACTGGTATTTTCATTATGAAAGGAAAGTTGTTGTGAATGGACTATTGAAATGTATGGTTTTATTTTTTAAGTGTTTTGTATAGCCTTCTCAGAAATTGTGTGATAGTCAGTACAGGTGTGCTCTTTCTGCACTGCTTTCTCATGTGATTGGTAAGGTAAGTACAACAGTCTGGGTTTACCCAGCAGACAGTTTAGTCACCACTCCTGTACAGTCAATTAACAGGACTTGTGGGTGTGTAGTCTGAGGCAGTACAATCTTGTTAGGGCAGATTATGAAAATGCAGGAACACTATTTCAGGCTGCTGTAGATACTGGGATGTCTTCTGCACATGGCTTCTGGAGGATAATGCTCTTTGGTGGGTTTATTTTTTTGCCAAAGATGATGTTTGAGGCAAAGGTGAGGCCTCTCCATCCTGCAGTGGCCTTTGTAAGGAGCTGTGAGCAGTTACTGCAACCCTGGACCAAAGAAATGCCCAGTTCTTGGGCAGAGCAAGGGGAACTGGCCATCACTATGCCCCTATCCTGTCACCAAAGTTCAGGGAAGAAATAATAAAGAAAGGAAGTGGAGAATGATGATTTAAAGATGCAGAAAATTAAACAGGCCCCTATCCCCCTGCTCTGCCTGCGCTGACCCTGCCTTTCACATCGAGCCCGCAGAGGAAATGCTGCAATTGCTGACACCTCTGAGGCTGCGGCAGCTGCAGAGGTGGATGCTGCCCATGCAGCAGCCTCTGTGTCTCCCAACCACCACTTCCCAGGCACCACTAAACACTGCACCTGGACTCTTGTGCTATTTCCCTCCTTTTCTATTAGAGGGCTGCTGGCTGCTCCTGTGCAGGCAAGGGAGTCATGCTTGCCAGTCTTTTGGGAGAGGAGGAAGGGCAAGGTGAAGACTGTGGGTCAAGGCAGGTGTCCTGGTTTCGGCTGGGATAGAGTTAATTTTCTTTCTAGTAGCTGATATAGTGTTATGTCTTGGATTCAGCATGAGAAGAGCGTTGATAACACTGATGTTTTCAGTTATTGCTGAGTAGTGTTTATACCAAGTCAAGGATTTTTCAGCTTCTCATGCCCAGCCAGCGAGAACGCTGGAGGAGCACAAGGAGTTGGGAGGGGACACAGCCAGGACAGCTGACTCAAACTGGCCAAAGGCATATGCCATACCATGTGACGTCATGCCCAGTATATAAACTGGGGGGTTTTGGCCTGGGGGGATCAGTGCTCAGGAACTAACTGGGCATCGCTCGGCAAGTGGTGAGCAATTGCGTTGTGCATCACTTGTTTTGTGTATTCCAATCCTTTTGTTATTATTGTCATTTTATTATTGTTATTATTATCATTATTAGTTTCTTCCTTTCTCTTCTATTCAACTGTTCTTATCTCAACCCACAAGCTTTACCTTTTTCATTCCGATTCTCTCTCCCATCCCACTGGGGGCGGGGGAGTGAGTGAGTGGCTGCGTGGTGCTTAGTTGCTGGCTGGGGTCAAACCATGACAACAGGCTAGGCAGTTTTGGAGACTGATTTTTATGAAGAAGCAGGAACATATTTTACCTCTGCCTGTGATTTTTATTGCACTGGGACAAAAGAAAGGCTTTTCCAGGAGACTGCACGTATGTTGGCCAAACTATTTACCGATAATTTATTTATCACTCTTCCATCCACCTGCTCTTTAGCTAATTGCTACCTTAGCAGACGGGGCATGAAGTTCACAGGGCCAGCAAATTATGTAGCCAGCCTTTCTGTGTAGGAGAGAGGAAAAGGAATAATTTTAGTCCAGGTTTTGTTAGCACTCACTAATTCTCACTCTTACTTAGAAGCTCTGTTATTGCTAATTTTCAGTTACTTGCTAACAAAGAAACTAGAACTGTGGGGTGTTGTGGGTTTTTTATTATTATTTTATTCCTAAATCGATTTTTGCCAACCTGTGAAGATGAAGGTGAATAGGGTGAGGTAGAGGAGTTACTGCTGTCTGGCGGATGTTACTGAAAGAATAGCACAACATGGTGGAGGGAGCGTTCATGGAAGACACCAGCCTGGAGCTGTGACTACACAGGCAGTAAATAAATCTGAACTATTAGTAAGAGTCCTGTTTCCTCTTTGGCTTGAGGACTCCTTTCTGCTGCTTCCACTTTCCTTGCATTAGATGTTCATGATACTATGTGCTGAGCTAGATCAGATAAATCATTAAGCAGAAAATTAACCTCATTTTAAGAAAGGAAAAAAATTGAAAAGCTAAAAAAGAAATTGTTAACCTGGTCCTAGCATATCAGCAGGATCAGCTGTGCAAATATTGGTGCAGGGAAGAGAGAAGGAAAGAGACAGAGATGTCAACCCTTTCCAGCAGCAGTTTAAATCTAGGTTGGTTTGGTTTAAATTGTGTAAGCTTGACCTAATTTGGACTATTACACATCATATTCAGGCTTGAGATGAGATTTCTGCATTCACATTTCAGGTTTCTGTGTAAGATTCAGTGGGTGTTCGTGCCCAGGGTTCAGATTTAACAAAGGGATCAGGCTAGCTTTAGGCCCAAGCCCTAGGTCTCTGATTTACACATTGTAAAAATTCCCCTTACCATCACCCTCAGCAAATGTTTCTCTTTTGATTTTGCTGGCACTGTAGCAACTGCTTAGGCATTTTACTGAGGAAAACTTAGTTTTTCAGGCTGCTATTGCACACCAGAAAACCTGCAGTTATATGCTAACAGGGCAATGTAGTTATTCTTAGTTGGAACTTCATCACAGAATCAGAAAATGCTTTAGGCTTTAGGTCATCTACCTGGTCCAGCTCCCTGATCAAAGCAGGCCCAACCCCAAAGATAGGTCCATTAGTCACAACATTTTGGCTTCAGTTCCTTACTATTAATTTGTTATAAATTAGATTATTTTCTTACACGTCGATCCCTACTTTAAAGAAGTGAAATTAAAGCTAAGGTTTCTGTCCCTTTGTTGCTTTAGTAATATGTTACAATTCTGTTCCAAGAACCATATGCAACAGGCAAACCACAACAAACATTGATTTTGGAAGTATCCCGTCAGCTGAGTGACAGACATGTTGTGAAAATAATGACCAGGCAGAGAACCCCTGAAAACTGACCCCTACTGTGCAAATGAACGATCTCTAGAAAGTGTTGAGAGAGTCTGAGGGGTTCTCTGAATCGTTTCTTTAGCATCTCTGCTTTGCTGTTTGCTGCAGTACTGCACTCAATGTCTACTATTGCAGGACACTACTGTTCACAAAGCTGACTATTAAAGCTGCATAGAGGTTAAAACTGACCGGGATTTTTTAGAAACATTTTGGTGAAAAAGATTGATTCATACAAAACAACTCCTTTTACAAGAACACAGCAGGGTCATGGAAATTTTCTTTTTGAAGGGGTTTCTTTTCAGCCTCAGTCTGATCCAAAGCTGAGGCTCCTGGTAACACCAGCCACCACAAACTCACACAACACCCAGTCCCCCCATCTCCAGATTCTGCTGAGTTGTCCAGTTCTGAGAGAGGAAGGACTGAAAACTGAGTCCTTCCTGCCCTGATGGGACATTTTCTTTGATAGGAAGAAAACCTCAAGTCTGGTCTATTTTGAAAGAGCTTTGACTTGCTTCTTTTTTATTTGGGATATGGAAGCAAGAGGCAGTGATTTTTCCAGACCTGACTATTTTTACTAGAGAAATATTGCTTTCAGTTTAAAATGGAAAACTTTGGAAGCTCACATAGTTATTCTCATGCAGAATGGCAACTTTTGTTACTTCTCAGTTCCATGGGAAAATGTTAGGATTTCTCCTAATCTTACCATGCAGGGTCTGGACATAAACTTTGCCGTATTAGTAAGACTGTTTTTTCCTTCAGTCTTTTCTAATACATATATTTCACTTTCACGCAATTTTACACTGACTTCCTTTTGTGTCATCATTGTACCTTTATCACATATCTCACAATGCAGGGAATTTTCTGAGAAGTCTTGATTTGTATATTAATACATCTCCTCCACATACTAACTAGTGACAAATTGAGTCTTGTGTTATTCTATTAAGGGCTTCTGTATTTGCATTCATGGGAATATTTTTTTTCTGGAATTCAAGCTGCAAATGTATGCAGGATTGACTTGTAGGGTAGGATTTATTCTCCTGAATCCCTTTATCAAAAAAATCAGTGAGTTTTTATTTACAGTCCTGCATGACAGTATAAAACATGGTGAAAAGGCTGGATTCTCTAAGAGGTAGTTTACTCACAGTGTCTCTCTGGCACAGAATTCTAAATACCTTCTTATAAATAAATATAGCTAGGAAAATATTGAAGGGTTGGACAGTTAAACTTGTAAACCAGCTGGCTCTGAGTATAGCAAAGAATCCTGATAATATTTTGATTTCTGTCCCTCTAAGAGTGTTGTAAATGTGTCAGATTTATTCTCTATCAGGATAAAACTTCAAAGGTATATTACAGGCTTTGGACTCTCACATACTCAGCTTTTTTCTACAGAGTTGAAAGTGTTGTCCAGGCTGGGGGCATTTTTTGTCACTGAAGTTTCTGAAAAATCAGAGAAGTATTGGTCACAGACAAGCTTCACCTTTTGATCCTCGCTTTCATTCTGTCTCAATTCTCGTTCCTCTAACCTTAAATTTCAAGACAAAATTCAGAATTCCAAAAAGGGAAGGAACAACCTCCTAGAAAAAAATGCTTGAAATTCACGCAATCCAAAGCCACCTGGCTTTGCTTAGTTTTCCTTAATGTTAGCACATAGATTTGGTGGCAGTATCTTTGCAGTTTCAGGCCTCCACTCTACAGAAGAGCAGGTCTTGACACCGCTGCTATCAGTGGAGCACCCCATGGCACCAGATCCACCCCTGTGGATTAGTGTCAGGATCACAGGGGAAAAGGAAGCTGCTCCCTGTCACTACCTTCACTGCCCAGGAGCTACTTTGTCGCATTTCTGCGGGCTCTGATTGACTCTGCAAGGCAGCTCAAAGAATAGTTGAAGTGTATGTGAAAGTTCCTGACTTGAAAAGTATACCCAGTCTTTCCCTTAAGTGCACTAGCTGCCTTAAGGGACTAAGAAACCACTTACATTTCAATGCCAGACAAACATAGTCATGACACATGGGAAAAGGAAGCCTATGAAGGGAATAACATTGCAGTTCTGGTTCCTGTGCTTGCAGCCATGTGCCTTATTCAGTGATACTGTGCAGAATGACAAAATGCTGCTCTCTGGTGAAAAGGTCAAGTGCTATGCACTTATTTTTCAGTAAGAGAGACAAAAGAAGCCTTCTGTAATATTTTCCATACCTGAAGCCTTTTTGCTGCACCAGACAGTATGCTAATGTATTACAGTAGTTATTTGTCTGGCATACTCTTTGTTCTGTTACTGCTGTGGAGTACTGTTGTATTTCTGTAATGAAGAGATGGAAGTATTTGAGCTTACTCTCAGGTATTTTAAGGTCAACACTTACTGCCTATTTCCATTAACAACACTGGAGGATGTTACACTGGAACTCTGCCTCGCTCCAAGAGTCAGCACTTGTTCTTTACGTTTTGCAGTTCTTTAAAAGAGCTAAGGAGGAAGATAACCAACACACCTACCTGGCATAAATTAAAGCTGCCAATGGGTGAACTGCACTCACCTTTCAATTTCATGTAAGTTTTATGCAAGTATTTGGTTTGCTTTTAAATAAAACACAAGCAGGTACTTTTGGCATGGCTAGCAGCATTTCATGAAAGACACACCTTCAACAGTATTTATTACAGCAAAGATTAGTTGTTAGCTGAGATGAGTCAAGGGTTTCGACAATACCCCCGCTAGCTTTAGAAGGTAGGCCATTGACTGCAGGACAGGTAAGTTAACCCCTCTCTGACTGTGAAATGTGCCCCACTGCTGAGAGCCAGCCAAGGTTGGACTGTACATCCCTAACTCAACATTGCATTCTTGATCTTCGTTCAGCAGAGCTAAATAGAAGTTCAAGTGCCTTTGACATGATATGCCTTGCTTAAGAGGCATATGCTTAAATGCTTTGTTTAGTGCCTTTGCTTTATTTAAATGCTTACAGGAGTAATGTGGAAATATGTTTCTGAGGACTAGAGGTATGAAACCAGGATCAAAGTTAACTCTGTATTTTCTCAGCACTTACTCACAGAGGGTTTGGGTATATCCTAGGTAATCTAGTCACTTCAGGAAGTTGAAACAGGAACTTCCAGGCCAGAGCAACATGTTACAATTGGTTTGAGACTTCCAGACACAAAATACTTATTTCAGTTTCTCAAGTAAAGTTGTTAGCAAAACAAAATTTTGCAGAGATTCTGATTTGACAGTTTGGCAGTTGACTTAGAGCTAGTGAAATGACTTTCCTGATCTCAACAGACACTTTATTGTGCCTCAAATTTACCTTTATTATATGTAGTACTATATATTACCGGGACTAATGTACTTTTTGAATCATACCAGCTTGGTCATCAGGATAAGTAGAAAAGAACTTCTTTTGATGGGTACCTCTGGTTAGAAGAAGAAAGCAAAGTTAGCATGGAATTAGCTAATTCCAGCAATTATTTACTGACACAGAACTTCTCTGAAAGATCTAGGTATATGGCATGTAACTCCCATTCTAGGACTAGCAACTCTTGTAAATCACTAACTCACAAAAATTTCTCTGCCCCCAATGCTGTTGCGGACTTTAACTCCCACAGCATGAACAAAAGTTGTCAAAGATCATGATTCTTAGTATTTTTGCCAGGACAGTCATGGAGTGGAGACATGGTTAATGGACATAAACCTAGTGGTTTAGATTTTGCTTAATACAAAGAGTATTCCTGCAAGAAAGCTCACTTCTCTACTCCACTTCTTAAAAACTGAAAAATTAGTTTCTCAAGATTTCCTGTATTAGTTGCTGGGACTTGTCTTATCCTTATTCATTATATGAAAACGCTTGACTGGAACTTACTTTGAATTCTCCACCTGTCTGTAATCAGTGTAAAAAATTATTTTTGATGCTCTTGTTCATCATGGTGAGAAAATCCAGTATTCCAGCAGTGCATACCTCCAGGCAGGGCCTGAAGGCATAAGAACAAGCAGAAATGAAAGCGTCATTGTTCCTACAAATATTTCATCACATCTCCTCAGAGGTATTGCCTAGCGACTCACCATGAAGTTTTATCGCTTTTAGAACTTTATCTGCATTGGTGAGTATAAGTTGGAATGTGCTTGCTGATTAAAATAACACACTGAACTTCTGAAAAAGTTTTCCATTAGTTATCTAAAAAATGTCACATGACAATAAGCTGCACTATTTGACTGTGAACAAAGGAAAGTTTTTATTTTCTACTGCAAATTTTGATTTTTCTACCTTCAAATATTAATTCATTTTTCTCTGTTTTTTCCAAGAAACCATATGCAAATATGATTAAATCAATACATAGGCATTGGGATTTTCCCCACCCTGCCCCAAATGCTGGAACAAGTGGCACGGAGGGGTAGGATATCCATCCTTGGAGACATTCAGGACTCACCTGGACAACACTCTGAGCAACCTTTTCTAAGTTGATCCTGGTTTGTGTGGGCAGTTGGACCTCCAAATGCTCCTTCTGGTCTATATTACTGTACAGTTGTCTAAATTTACTTTAAAACAAACAAACAAACAAACCAACAACCAACAAAAAACCCCACATGCATAGGTAGGAAATAGAAATAATGACTTCACTGTCCCATTATAGGATGGTTGACTAGGGATGGTAGACCTAGGCACATACTGCTAATGCACTGCAGCTCATTTTTGAGGCAGGCATGTGTTAGCAGTTCTGAACAGAGAGTGAAGTGCAAGATGCACTGCAAAAATTATGCTTTTGGAGATGGTTCTTTCACATTTGGAGAAAATGTCTTCAGCAGTGCTCTACTGAGTCAAGACTATTTTTATGTATGCCATAATGGCTCAGGCTTATTTACAAAAGGTACCTGTCAAAAGTAAAGTAGGCCATATCCTGAAAGCACAGGAATCTGCTTTCCTGTGATTATGTCCCTGCATCTGATGCTGTTCTCCTACATTAACCCCATCCTTTGCACATTTACCTGACATTAGTCCCTACCTTGTTCCCCAACTGTTGCATGCTGTGCATGTAGACATGCTGTGGCTGGGCAGAGTCAACCATGTGTCAGTTAATTAGACAGCAGGTAGCATTCCATGACATCCTCTTCCTTAGGGGAAGCCACTGATTTTCTTTGGACCTCTACCCTGTTTTCCACTTCGATGGAAATTGGTCCAGAGTTTCAGTAGCTTAATAGCTAAATCGTGCCAAGCATGAAGTCGTGCCCTACTTACAACAGCAGAGCAGGAACTTTTTAGCAAAACATGTTTTGCTAAAAAATGCCAACTCATTGGAGTCCCAGCTTTTCAGGAAAGTGCACCACTCGTGAAAAAAAACTGTACCAGGAGAAGACTTGCAGCTCGAAAGACAATATGGACACCAGGTAAGAAGGCATCTGGTAGCATTCATGCATTTTTTTAAATATTGATGTTCATGGGCTGTAGAACTGGTTTTATTCCAGCATGATGCATATAATTTGTCAGACTTTTCAATCATAATTTTTTACAGGTTCCTATCCTGGTGACTGAGCTGAGGCTTTCTTCCAGAATATGTAAGTTAACTTAGGAATGTCCATCGGTGTTGGTACTTAGCAGTATTAACAATTCAACAGAGTTTCAGTAAAATCAGAAACAGCATTTTTGGTAGCCTTTGGGCAAAAGTCACATCTGGCTATGACTTCAGTTTCACACCTGGTGTTTCAGTGCATCAGGAATTTTGCGGAGGCTGTTCACACTGTCTGCAGTCACCCAGATAGTGATCACTTTGTCATTGCCACAGTTAAACTGGTAGTTCTAAAAAGGATTTTACAATATTATCAGGGAGACCCTGAGAAATAGATTAGCTATTTATACCTGCCCTTCCCCCTCCCAGGTACCAAGAGCAGTCAGCAAATCACATTTGGGTCACAAGGCACAACACTAGGACCAGCAAAATAAACATGTTTTTGTAACTATTTTTCTGCACAGCAGCTTGGGTTCACGAATTCTTTTCATTATGTTTACATTCAGCAGTTGTGTTTTTGCAAGAAAAAGAGGAGGCCAACACTTCTTATCAGGGAAGATGGACAGGCTGATATTACAGACCTACTGGGGTGGAATTTATGTGTTTCTTGGTTTTTGCATTGTTCTCTGCTTTTTGTTAGAGTGCCCCAGCATCTTGAAGGGAAGGAAGGAAAAGCAGAGAGGAAATGCTACTTTCTCTACTGGCAATATTGCTCCTGCACATGTTCAGTGTTTTATCCTTTCTTTCTCCTGTCCCCCACATACTCTTTCTTCAGAAATTGTAAAATAATTCTTGGTCCCTGTCAGTGTTAGGGACTTCCATTTAGGATACATGTAGGTCTGCAGAAAGGGTTTATCAAGTGAGAGAGAAAGAAGTATGTAGTTTCAGAACACTGAGAGATGCTCTGTAATCCCAAGATCCCCCCTGATCTTGCAGCAGTTCACTTTGGCAACTAAACACCGTTGGGATCAGCAAATAGCATCTGGATTCATCTGACTTCATGACTGTGTCTGTGCTGGCTCCTGAACAGGTGATGATTTCTCACCATGGACAGGTTGCCAGTGTTGGGAGTGAAATTTTTCTGTGATTCATCTCATCCTAAAATGGACTTCTACACTGGCCAAGCCAACCTCAGCCTAGGATAATCCTGCACTGGCAGGATTATCACCACCTCTCCTGTGACTGTACAGGGAAGATAGACAATTCAGGTGTAGACATCTGCCTGGTAAACAGCTGAAATAAAGCGAAATTAATTTCACTTGTGTAGGGCTCCTCTTTTCCATTTGTCTTTCCTGTGTCCATTATCTTTTTCCATTTTGATTTCCCTTGTATATTTCCTTTTAACTTCATGTTTCTTCTTTCTTGCAGGTTGCTTCCTTGGTAGCTCTTGGAGCTCTTTATCCAGTTTCTGTGGTAATCAGAAAAAGCTGTACTTCTTACCTACTAACACTGTGTCCTTCAGTGGTTCTGAGCCAAATGTCACTGAAACACAAGAGGAATGTTTGTATCATCTGGTCACTGTCTCACTCCAGTGCAGGCAAGTAGTTTCTATGTTTAAGATGTAGTAGACCCACCGAATGGGCAGAGAAAGTTCCTCAACACTCATATTCTGTCTCCTGTTCAAAAGTGCAATTCTAAGACAATGAATATTTCCCCCACTGTGAGTGTGTTTGATGCTTCTGTGAATCAGGAGTGGATTTCATGAGTGTGTAGAGAAAATTGGGGGTGAGGATTATGTCATTTCTCTAGCATAATATTATATGTAAGGATCCAGCAGAGATTGTGGAGAGCACAGGCTGTTGCTGTTAGTGCCTTTTTGCTGATAATGCTAATGCTTTCCTTCCACTAAGTCTCCATTTAACTCACTAACAGTTAACAGAAAGCTTCAATTAGGAACAAAAATATATAATTCTTATATACATTGATGAGATCCCCCTTGAGCCTTCTCTTCTCCAGGCTCCAGTCCCAGCTTACTCAGCCTTTCCTCAGAGGAGAGATGCTCCTTCATCAATTCTGTGCCTCACTGGGCTCTCTCCAGTCCATGTCTCTCTTGCACTGGGGAGCCCAGAACTGGGCACAGTACTCCATGTGTGTCCTCACCAGCGCTGAGGAGAGGGGAAGGATCACGTCCCTTGATCTGATGGTGACACACCTCCTAATGCAGTCCAGGATAGCAGCCTTTGCTGCAAGAGCACATTGCTGGTTCATGTTCAACTTAGTGCCCACCCCCAGGTCCTTTTCTGTCAAGCTGCTTTTGAGCTGGGTGCCCCCAGCATATATTGTGCATAGGGTTATTCTTCCCCAGGTGCAGGACTTTGCAATTCTCCATGTTGAACTTCATGAGGTTCCTGTCAGCCCATTTCTCTAGCTTGTTGAGGTCCCACTGGATGGCAGCATGACCCTCTGGTGTAAGAGCCTTTCCTCCCATTTTTGTGTCATCTGCAAACTTGCTGCAGGTGCACTCTGCCCCACCATCCAGATCATTAATGAAGATTTTGAACAGGACTGGACCCAGTATTGATCCCTGGGGTACACCACTAGTTACTGGCCTCCAGCTAGACCTTATGCCACTGATCACCACCCTCTGCATCTGGCCATTCAGCCAGTTTTCAAGCCACCTCAACTTTGTTCAACCCAAACCTTAGGGTTTTTTTACTTCATGCCAAAATTGAGTCTTTGGGTCATTCATAAAGCTGAAAAAACCCAGCCTTGTACAGGCCTAATTGTAAAATGCAATGTTCCAAATTTTCCAGAGATCTTCAACACTTACTTATGAGCTGTAAACTTTCCCAAGAAAAGCTGCTAAAATTACGACAACATTGTTGAGTCATTAAACCAAGTTGAAGAAACTACTGCTTTGATCAATACAGGCTCAACTCTGATCTTAAAGCTCCTGAGTTGTATCATATGACTTTTTTTAACATTTTCTTGAATAGCCATTTTTTTCACATTCTGGTATCAGTTTTAGCTATACTGATCTTTTTTTATCCTTGTCTGTTTGGCATGAGTCATATTTGTTGTGCTTTACTCATTCTTGGCTAAAACAATATGTCTTCCAAACAGATGTTTCTGTTCATTATTTCAGAAATAAAATCCATTGTTACTTCAGCAAGAAATTGCAGAAAATACAAACAAATTAAAAACCCCCACCTGTAGATGCATCTTAGCCACACAACTCCTACAGACTCAGGATCCACACAGTTTTGCTTTCTTCTTTATCCCATGTCTTGCCTCAGGTCTGTGGTCTGTGTGTAAAGTTGGTTTTCAGCTTTTATTCCCAGTGTTACAGTGGAGCTCAGAAGGATTTCTCTTCAGTCTTTCTGGACATTAAGTAACTTTCTCCAGCCCATCACTTGATAGTTTCCTTCCTGGCATTCAATAGCACTTGTGTTACTTCCTCAGAGAAAGACTGACCTTTTAGTAACCAAGTAGATTCCTCCATAAAAAAAAATATATATATATATTGATTTGCCATTTCAACATCAGTGTAGTTGGTGATAAGAAAGTGGACAGCATGGTAAATTCTGAAATTAGATGTTTATCAAGCATGCTGAACATGCTGCAAAAGTGAAGTTCTTGGTGATGAAAAGGCATATTTTATAAGACAGCTACATATGTCAGCATGAAATATGCAGAGAAAAAAATCTTTCTTTACCTACAGTCTTAAATAAAATAATGTACTGAGAAGAAAATTCAGAGCAGTTATGACTCTTCATTATCAGGCACAAGTATTTTATGTGGGATATGATCACGATCCACCATCTTTCCATGATTGCAATTAATTTTCAACTAAGTTTTAGTTTTAATAAGTGATTTTAAAAGTGTTAGAACATATTTAAATAAAAAAATATGGAGTTTGCCAATACTTTTGCTATTTTATTGTAGTTTGTATCAAAATAAACTCCTGTAATAAATGTTCATAATTTAGTATTATAAAATTTCTATATTTATATATAATTATATAATTTAGTATATATAAACAAGCCTTATAAATGGAAGAGTCACCATATGCACACATGAACATACAGATAGTGAAGACTGTATGTAGGGCCCTGGGATCCATCTTAAATATATGTTCTTGTATCTATTTTAGATCTATCCTAAGTGGGAAAATATGTTCCAAGAAATAGTTGCTATCGATCTGTAGAAGGCACCCAATTAGAGATGTGCCAGTTCAGCTCTCCCAGCTATTTTACAGATCTGTCTTGTTCTTAGCAGGCTTTAGAGCATTTTTGCCAGTCTGGGTAGTGTTTCCCTTCTTGGAGCTCCCACTAGTGAGCTATGCTGTGCAAAATCCTAATCCATAGATTTTACATAATAGCAGATTTCCTTTACCCTAAAGCTATGTCTGCTCAGTCTTTTGCAGACAGAACTAAACTGGCTCTGTCTGCCAGTTGTGATCCAGCTCTGAGTTTGAAATTGGTCTCTCAGCCAGACTTACTAACTTGGGCATAGCACCGTACTCACAGCAGTTTCCAATTGAGAGCTGGCTAGAATCCAGTTGAGTTGAAGCATAGGCAGAGACTTGGTTGGTCTACAGAGATCATGTGGACTTGCTCTAAACATGCTGAAGCACTTTCTTCTCCCATGTATTTGGAGTACAGCCTGTCTGTTGCCTTATCACAGAAGTGGCACCAGCTTGCTCTGACCTGTAAGATCACTGTTTACCCCTATGCTTTTTCTTAGTGTAAGCAGCACTTTTTAGCATGACAGGATTGTAGTCAATATTGTGGACATTTAGGAGCACAAGTGAAGAATGCATAAAGCATGTAGATTTTGTATACAACTGTAAAACAAGTTACTCATTGCTACCAAAAAGTAAGTACATAATTTAAAATAAATCCCATGTGCACGTCCATGTCTCGGTTTCCTCATTTTTCTGCAGCATTCTTTGGGTTTGGGTTCACACCTTTTTAGTAGAGAATAATTCTGTCTCTCTGGAGCAAGTCAGTAAGCCATTAAATTTTCCTTTCATCAAAAGAGCAGCTCTCCCCACTGGCTTTTTTTTTTTCCTGTAGTCTCTCTAGTTCATCTCTCACATCACCCACATGTAATTTTGCCACTGTTGGTTTTTTTCAATAACTATTTCAGCCTATTTTGTTTCTCTGCTCTACAGACGGGAAGGATATTCAGACAAATTTGAGCAAATTTTTCCACCTCGAGCATCAAGACAAGCGACAGACAGATGGTGAGGTAGAGCTACAAAAAACACAGCAAGGTACAGAGACAGTTATTTCACTTCAGCCCACACTGTGATCTCCAGGAGAGACATTGACCAGAGCAGATTACTGACCCTAACTGTCCTTCAGGAGGGGAGTTCAAAAAAGGTGGGATGCTTAGCAACTGTTAAAAGGTCTCCAGCTGTAATTTCTGACACAGTATTTTAATGTACCATGAGTAAAAGAGCTGCATGTACCTCTTTGTATAGCTATATCTCTATATCTGTACGTTAAAAAATGTCACTTGTGCTTTGTGATAATTTTCAAAACATTGCAGCTCCTGTTGCATGAGTGAAGGCTAGCACACATTCAAAGGCTGATTTAAGGTTTTTGCTTATGATGTCCAAAGGTTATGTAATGGTAGTTACTAAAAAAAACAAACCAATGTGCAAAAATCAAGGCAAGAATGAAGGAAGAAAAAAATAATAATCTATGGCATTCCTAAGGAGTCCAAAGTGAGCAGTAACAAAGACAGTACAAACTCCACAATAATAAATGGCAAAAATGTATCCCTTACCTACAACAGATGCTCCATTATAAGTAACTAATAATTTAACTCAGGTGGGTGCCCAGACTGGTTATCTGCTATGGTAGAAAAAGACATTCATGTGAGAAAAAATAACTGTCTTCAGACTCCACTGCTTGGAAACTTTATACCTGAGTAGGAGCCAGGCCAACAGTCAGCTATTATTCACTTGTGAGTGGCAGTGAAATTTTCCTCCTTTGGCACTCAGTGAGAATCCAATTGGTTCCCATTTTTCTCTTTGTCTAAACCTGAGGTTTGTCTGCTTTATTTTGAATTCTTTATCAATTTCTTTGCCTCAAATCAGGGCCTGCAGATGGGAAAAGTCTCCCTATGTGTGTTGCACTGCCTATCTGTCTCCTCTGTGCCATGTTGACTACTCCATCGGAAGAGAAATAAGCTCCTAGCCTCTTCATGATTCTAGGGCCTATTCCACTGCTACACAGTTAACAGATGTAATGAATCTCACTGTCTTTGAATGAAGATGACCAAAGTCTGAAGTGTCTTTTATTGATGACTAGAGTGCTGCTAATAAATTGGAATATAGCTTTATGCTAAGCTGGAATTCTTTCAAGCTAAAGCATTTTAGAAAGCTGGAAAATAGATGCTGGTGTCCCTAGAGTAAAGTCTGCAAAATATATTGCTTAACTACAGAGCCATTACTATAGCTTCCCACTGACTTGAAGACACACAGGAGCTGGTATGCTCATAAACAGAACCATTTTTACAGTCACTTTTCTGACTATAACAATAATATAAGGTCTATTGTATAAAAATTTACTGGGAAGTTAATTTTTCATTGACATGAAGTTTAATAACTAAAATGCTTCTCATATAAATATACACATGTAAAATAAACAGATAGACCAACAGGCCTCAGCAGCATATTACTAATTTTTATACAAAAATGTATACACATATACATTAAGTGCATTAAAATGCCATGAGAAGTATTTTGGGAATGGAAAAAAAAGAAAGACTGCAGTCAGATGACAATTTGTAGGCAGTAAATGAATAAGCCAACAATGTTACTGTCTACAAAAAAGAGATCTTTCACGCAGCCTATTTTTCTTCTCAATAAATTTTATTTCAAGGAGGAATTGCAGCATTGATTGTATTGTTTTGGTTTGAATATTGCATGGATTTGTTATGAAGTTTGTCCAAGTTTTGACAAAAGATCAGGAACCACTTTCTTCTCTCACCATAACAGGGTAGTTTATCCTTACTTGCCAATAAAGCCTAGCCATGAAGGAGAAATACTTGGTTCAGTTAAGCTATAATGAATGTAAAGAGGCGAAGGAAGACTAAGTACAAATATCTTGATTGTTTTACACTAAGCTAATACTGGGGGCAGATATACCTTGGAGTGAGGCTGAAAATCACTGAGAAAATTTTGGCTTTTCTAAATTATTATTGACTGCATTCTTATTATCGCTTTTGATATTGCAAGGTTTGGAAGACCCTTTCTGGTAGTAATTTTTAGTCGTGCTACCTGCTATGTAAACACACATCGGGCGTATGGGATTTCGATGAAAAGCTCTTACAACCACTGAAATATAATTGTCAATATACAGATTTCCTTGCAACAAGCTTTTTTGCTTTTTTGCTATCTTGAAAACACATCTTAGAAGATTAAAACAAAAAAGAAACAAGTGCTAGGATTTGCTTTCTGCAGCAGAAGAAGAAAGAACCATTAAAATTGATCCTTTTTAACATTAATCAATACCTGATGAAGTAAGCCTCATATGATTAAAAAGTTACAAATTCAGGAACACCTTGTTGGTCTGAAGTTAGAGCACCATAGCTGCTGACAGGCAAAGGCTTGCTTTACGTAAGGGGTTTTCTCTATGTTTGGTTTCAGTCCGAAGGATACATCTGGGTCAAACTGCATGACAGCGAGCAGCAACTGGCTGAGACAAAGCTTAGTTTTGCCAGGAAAAGTGAGAGAGTTTTGTTTTACTCCATAATGAAAAATAAACTGGCATAAGAAATTGTAATTATGCCTAAACCATGAGCATTTTCTTAAATGGAGATATATAAATCTATGTAAAGCAGTAGAAGATGGCTTCCAAATGATTCTGTGGAGAGTGCAAATATGCCTACTCTTCTGCATTTGCCTGTCCTACTATCTGGAGCTACACAGCCACTAAAAAAAATCTTACTCTTTTTCATAATTCTACGGCTGTGATTAACTATAAACTCAAATATACACAGTTCTGAGCACTTATGAACGTGTTTAGTGTGAACCAAGGTTAGGCGGCTTCTTCATGTCTCAAGTTCAAGTATTAGGTAGAAATACCACTAAATGAAACACAGAAGAGTTGCATTTATAGAATGCATTTAAGTGCATGCTATAACATGTAAAACCAGACATGAATTTCCATCATTTTAACAATCATTATTTTAACAATTTATTGGTGCTCTCAAAATATATTTGTTAAAAATGAAGGTAGTGAAAGACTTGCTTTTGTTCAGCAAAGTCACTGCTCTTTCTAACAGCCAAATTGGACCATACTGTCCAGTAGAAAAGGCATTAGATAAAAATCACAGAAACAGACTCCAGGTCTTTCATTACTTTGTAGAAACGCACGTTTCATATCCCTGTGGTATTTCTGTCCTGTCTCTCAGGTTAGAGGGAGGTTTGTACGTTTACTTCTTTGAGTTGGGCAGAGCTTCCATATGACCATACACAAGTTTACTCTCAGGTAAAAGAGTTGTCATCTTTTTTCTTGGTTTACATTCTCTCTCTAAAACACTTTGGTCTTTCAGAGTATTTACTAAACTAAATCTTCTGTTAAAAGTTAGCTTTGATTCTCTGCAACCACATCCCTTTTTTAGAGTTTCTATTTTGAGTGACCTTAATTTTGGTATAATTTGAGAATAAGTACTTTTATTCACTATTTTACTAGATGTGGCAAGACACAAAAAAAGATAAGACAGATAAAATTTGTTTAAGAAAGCCCTTGTATCTTAAAACCCTGAATGCCTTGGTAATATCTTATTCAACCTAAATTAGTAGTCTGGAAACACAGCTGTTTCCTTTTGTTACATTATCTACAGTAGCTCAGTGAGGTTGCTTTGTATTTTGTTCCATGTGATACAGTTAATCAGAGCAGTACGTGGATATCAGTGGATATCAGTGCACTGGTGTCAGACACCGAAGGAGTTAATGTCTCAAACTTTGTGGTGGGGCAAGTTCTGCTTAATGGTGCGCTCTGCGTAACAACAAACCCTGCACAGTGAGGAACTACAGGCTGGCGAGAAGCCGGTCAGCAGCAGGGCTCGGAGGCTGTGCCGGAGGGTGCGCAGCTCCGTGTTCTGACCAGCTGAGCGGGGCAGCTCCCTGGGGATGACCAAAGAGCAAAGAACGGTTGTATCTGCAGGGAGGGAGAAGTGACTCCCCAAATGACCCCCAAGCCCACTGACCCATTTCCCAAAGGTTCTGGAAGCACAAATGGTGCATGACACCTAATTAGCCAAACGAGTTCGAGTGCTCACCCAAAGGAGGAGCAAGGAGATGATACAAGCACACAAGCTGAAGCCCCACGTGCACACATCCTCCAGAACCGGACCCTTCAGCTGACTGGACCAATGCTAGACCCAGGACTGGTGAGATCTTTCTCTTCTCTTCTCTCCTTCTCCCTCTCTCTCTCCCTCCCTCTCTCTTTTTTCAGTAATCCCTACACCTCATCCCTTTAAGACACAAAACCACTGACCAAGCCTGGGGCTAGGAGTAGATCCAGCTGCCCCCAGGCTTCTCTCTGAAAGGGAGTCTAGAAAGCAAAGGGGTCCGCTCTGAACCTCATGACCCAATGGGAGGGACCTCCTTATTTTCCTCCCTGAACTGATCCCCAAATAAGCAAGGCCTGTCATATATGTTTGGTTAGCACGTTACACAGTTTACTGGTGTAGTTTCATGCCAGTTCTTGCTGTGAGCATACCAATTTTTGTTGTGAGCCTGCCAATTCTTGTTGTGAGTGAACGAAAGTTGAGTTTTGTGGTTAAAGGATCCCTGGTGTTGTTTCACCTTAATCCTGACCTGGAAATCAGCAAACCTGAGTCGTCGTCCTGAGAAATTGGGACATGACAACTGGAAAATGTGGTTTATGCTTGTTCTTTCTAGTGCATGTCAGGCTAAACATTCTGGTCCAATGTACATATAGTGGCTGCAAAACCAAAACACTTAGCAAGGTTGGAATGCAGTAATACATGATACAGTGTTCTCATATTGAACATTACCTGCTTTGGGTTTTTTTTGAAGCTTACACTGAGGTAGCCTTTGATCTGCTGGTGGTAGCTTGGTAGTTTGTGGTGTCCTGATTATCTGTTATGAAGTGACTGTTTCATGAGGACTCTCACTGCTGTTGCAGTGCACTGTTAATTGGGTAAAAAAGGAGCTGCTGTTTGAAAACTACTGCCAAGGTCTTGTGAGATCTGGAGACGTGGTGTCATTAGTGAATTGTGTGAGACATTTGTGTGTGTTTTCCCCATTAGCCAGTCTAGGTTAGAGAACTAATATTGACTGTAGATACAAAGGAAGAAGATATCTACTCATTTACTAAGTCCAGCAGTTGGAGCCAAAAGTTTCTTTGTCCATAGACAGCAATGTACACATTTTTTCTATGGGCCGTATTATTCCATATTTCACCTGCTTTCACATCAGCATCCTACAGATTCAGCTGGGCCTTGTTCTAGTATTGTTTCACTTTATATTTAAGATTATTCCCATAGTCAAACAATATTGTCTTACTTAGAGAAACATTGTATGTTTGAGAGGTTCCATTAGAAAATAGAAGCAGGTTGCTTTGAAGGATAAGCCTGTGATGCTAAACAATACAAACACAAATCCAGATGCTTTGGCAAGCTAATCTGAAGAAAAAGCTCTATTGTCTTTATTTACACTTTATAGCAAATATTTTACTAGGGGGAAGCGAAGAATGTTGACAGTCCACCACTTAGACCCCAGTCAGAGCAATGTCCTGAATGCCAAAATGTCAACATTCATTGCTAAGTTTCCTTCACATCAGCATGCTAGGGCATACATCTGGCAACTTTCCTTTTTTTTTTTTTTTTTGCTGCTGGCTATTGTAGATAGTTAAATGGGAAGGCAAGATAATTCTCATTTCTCTCAGCCACCCATCTGTGTTCAGCTGTCTGTTCACCTCTTTGGAAAAAAAAAAAAAAAAAAAAAAAAAAAAACAGAAAATAGCGTAAACTCAGGTGTGCATATTATGTGCAAAAATCCATATTTATTTATTATCTGTATTCTATAAGCCTTACAGTCCTTGTAGACTATAGACTTCATTATTATAATCTCCATTCCTTAATATGATTTGTAATTCTTACAGAATCTATAAATCTTATAGATTATGAGCAAAATTGATTTTATCTGTCTGTTTTTATCTGCATGATAATTTCACGGTCAATACTGTAAGATGAAGTCCATTTCATAGACACACATCAGCAAATAGGCTGAACTGCATGCTCCAAAGCTATTAGAGAAACATTTTGACTTTGGCTCAATTCCTCATCAAGTTCACCCAAAACAGCCATTCAGCTTTTCCAGGGACATCTAGTAGCAAATTAAGACCATTTTCTCTACCCAAATCTTTACTGTTTCGAAGAGCATGAATTCCTGCCTTGCTCTAAATCTACAATTGTGAACTGAAAACATTCTAGCACTGATTCTAGAGCAGATTTTGCCTCCTGATATGAAGGGCAAGAAAGAAGACAAACTTCTTGCTTCTGTATGAGCCATGAAAATGAAGACATGAGGCTTGGTGTCCTTGTCCAACTTTTTGTTATGAATTTATTACCTTTGTCTGTATTTTCCCTGGTAATCTGACTGCCTGAAGAACCAGTTAATAATATCTGTGTTTCTGAAAAATTCACTGTTCCATTTGCAAACAAAAGTAGAGAGAGCCCCAAATAATCCATTATTGTGTAGGTACAAATTATTCTGAATTATTCTGCAGGGCTCCTTCTTTTTCTAACTGTGGGAAATCTCCAGGCAGGAAGAAAAAGAGATCCAACCATGATAGTTCAGGCTTATTTCTAGCATTCTTGAAATAGAAAATGTTATGAGAAATATCTACCTTGTTCTCCTTCAGAATTTCGTTAACACTTGTTTTGCTTTTTGTGACTGTAGTTTGGAAAAAAATTACAGTGTAAAGTACTCTCTCATACACAGAAATTTCTGTGTGAACTGCCAACCCCCCCCCAAATCACCCCACAAAAAAAAAAAAAAAAAAAAAGGCAAAATAATTAAAACTAAACCCCACCCCAGCACTTCATACCAAAGATAGCATTTTGATGTAAGATTTCTGACTTGGCCTAGAACGTATCCTGTGAATGTTGAGTACTAAAAGCAGACAGTTGCTCTCTTGTGAAAAGAACTACATGGTTACATTTTCCTTTAAGTAGAAACTGTCTGGAAGCCTAAAGGGCATGTATCCCATCTGATCCACAACTCAGGGTTGTAAAGATGTAATGTTTAGTGGCATGTTACACAATCACAAATTCACAGATTACTTGGGCCACACTGTACAGTAATTATGCAGTGTTTAGACGCTTTCAAGGTAAAGTAAGTGTAAGTAAAAGTAGAAGTAAAGTAAATGTAAAACTCAGCTGAACTGTGTATTATAAAACCCCACCATGCTTCATACTCTGGAAAAAAAATACAAATTGTTACAGGCTTTGCAAATCACTTACAGTATCAGCATGAATACTATTACATTTACTCATTGGTATACAGGACAGATATTTATCATTTAAAATTTTCTATGTGCCCAAGTAAATCAAACCCAATCAAGTCAGTATCCCTTCTGTCACAACCATGAATAACATACAGTCACCACTGCTACCATCAGTAAATGAATTTACTTTTGGCAGCCTCTGGCATCTCTCTTACAGCAATCATTTTAATTGACATTAGAAGACTGAAAGCAATAAAAGGGTTTTCTTCGTTTTAAACCTATATTCCTTTACATGTTGATTTTCATCTTCTTACCAACACTGCAAATGTTTTTGAGTGTGATCTAAATGTGATGCAATTTCAGAACTCAAAACAGCATGAAACATTTTGACAGGTTGTTTGAATATCAGAAGAATATGTAATGTTTCTTATGCTTTTTCAGAAGTTGACCTATTGGCAGCAAATTGAATTGTCACTTTCCTTATGCTTATATTTTGTCATGCACACTAATACTAGTCCAAGACTGAAAACAATTTGGTGCAGCATACAATTACCAATGTAGAGTCACAATACAGTTCAAGATAAACATGTTAACATTGAAAAGAACATAATTTTCAAAAATTACAGTCACATGCAGTAAGATATTTTTTCATAACTAGTTGAACATAATGCACACTTTCCCTTAAAAGCTGTTTTCTAAGGATTTATACATGTGGTTGTTTTCATTCTTTTGGGTTGCTCTCGACCTTCAGTGGGGCTGCCCAAAATGTGCGTAAGGGCTTGTTTGGGGTTTTGTTTGTTTGTTTGCTAGAATTTCTCTTTGTTTAGCACAAAGGATAGCTTTTATCTCCATTGAGTTATCTAAAAGTAAGGCATGTTTGGCCATCTTGAGTTTGACAGTGAAACAGTCTGTGTTGATGTGTATTTAACTATATACATGGATACCTTTGGGTACACCAGTGCTTCCCTCACCCTCTGTCTTGTTCATTTCTGCTTGAGACAGTTCCTTTAATTTGTAGCTTATGTTGCTGCTTTGGCCACCATAAGCTTCACCTCTCTCCTGCTCCACTAGCCTGCATAGAGCCATGCACTCTACAGCAATTCCATATAGTCCTTTTAATCAGATTTTTGACTGAAAAGCAGTCTATTTGGAGTCAAGTATCATAGCTCTAGCCTAAGTCTCTGCATGGTTCAAACAGGACTGTTTTGGACTGCATAGTTGGGAAACATCAGCAATTTTATTTCTGGTTCATGCCACCTATGGTGGCTAAGACTATGTGAAGGACTAAGTGTATTTCCTTTGCCCAAAGTGCATCCATCGTCTTTCCTGCTGGGCTCAAAATGCATAAAGAAACATTAAAACTCATAGCATAAAAGCTCAAGTTCAAAACCTTCTCCTCCCAACCCTCTGTCCATGGCTGTCCTCAGAGGTGGTTTTCAACCTTTGATATTCAGCAGTTGCAAAGAAGAATGTCAGCCAAACACTGTCCACGCTGTCGCCACTTCTCATACTGGTATTGCAAGGTGCAACTCCAGTGTGATTTGCGCACAAATAGTAAACACTGTTGTGTTTAGACATTGGATTTCTGAGGATGTCTGTGCAGCAAAAGGAACACGTGACTGTACCAAGAACTAGCGTACCTGTGCAAGCCTGACTAGCTAATAAGGTGACAGCAGGGCATAGATTTTGCACTGGAGTCCAGTAGGACATAGATTTTGCACTGCAGTCCAGCTGTTAGCACATGCTAAATAACAAGCACAGACAAATCTCTGTCATTGTGCACTCTAGCTTTTCGTGTTGTACCACACTTCAGTTTTTGTTCAAACACAAGCTCTCCACCCATTTCTAGGCTTACTGCAGTTTTGGTGTCTGTCTTAACCATACCACTCACATCTCCCTCTTTGGGAGGGCACTGACAGCCCTCAGCCTCCTCCTGCCCGCTTTGTCTTTAGATTTTTTTTTTTCCTAAGCTCAGGTAAGGGGAGGACAGACTTTGCTAGTCCTTTTGGAGTTAGGCTAATAACTGCCACTTACTAGTATCCCCACTGCTCTCTCAATGGCTCTTGGTATTAGCCCAGCTCTCAATGTTTTGTTTTGTCATGGTCATTACTCATTGTCAATTTGCTGATGGTTTCATCTCACAAGAGCCCCTGTTGATTTAAGGTAAGATATTGTCGTGGTTTCAGCCCAGCCGGTAACAAAGGACCACGCAGCCGCTCGCTCACTCCTCCCGCCCCCCTCCGGTGGGATAGGGGGGAGACGGAGGAGAGAAAAGAAAAAAACTGGAACCTCGAGGGTTGAGATAAGGGCAGTTTACTGGGACAACGCAAAAAAAAGTTACAACAACAACGACGGTACTAATGAAAGAGTATACAGAAAAGAGTGATGCACAGTGCAACTGCTCACCACCCGGGACCCGACGCTCCGCCACTTCCCCCACCGAAAGTCGAGAGCAGGAGAGCCCTCCCCCCGGCCCACTCCCCATTTATATACTGGGCATGATGTCACATGGTATGGAATAGCTCCTTGGCTAGTTCAGGTCAGCTGCCCCGGCTATGGCCCCCCACCTCCCAGGTTCCTGTAAAAATTAACTCTATCCCAGCTGAACCCAGGACAGATATGAAACAGGTCAATTGCATAACTTTTTCATAAAAATGAACAGTATACAGTTCATTCTCTTCTTTGCCCCAGAAGCCTTACTTACTTTGAAGTTCTGACATCACTGTTGGTCATTCTTATAATGTATCCCATCAGTATCACATTTAAATAAATCAAGCAGCCTGAGAAAATTTAATGTAAACTGGCTAACTGGCTAGCTCTCAGATCCTGCTTTTCAAACAGAACTGTTGTAGCATCACAGCTATAAAGCAAGTGGCTGTCTGCCATTCCTCTTACTCATCCGAAGATGCTTGTCTGTATGGATGCCAATGAATCTGAAATACATTAATTCATTTTAATAACAGTGAAGACTGCCATACTCAGCAATAGTGCTACCAGAGAATTTCAAAATGTCACAGGCTCATTTTAAAAGGTTGAATTATGTATTATCAGAAAAGAAGTCTTGAGAGCTACTAAATTTAACCACAAGTCCTAGAGTTCCTTGAAGAGAGCCCAGAATGCACGAAGCCCAGCAGCTAATGGGCATGTTGCAACATGCATGTCAAATGATTATTTCCAAAATACTCACTGGATTCATTAAGATTGCACAAACAAATTGAAATGCATTTGCCTGTTCACTATAGTTGTAGCAAAAAACTCCAACCTTAAACTCTGTCAGATTTTTTGCTGGTATAGACAAGCTTTAAATTGTGCACAGTGAAGCCCTGTGTCAGTTAAACAGCTGGTGCGTTCTGGAGAAAGATATTTTGTGTCTTCCCCAGCTAATTCACAACAGGAGAAAGATGTCCTGTTAGGCTCGAATTTGAAAGACTTAAACATGCTCATTCTGTCTTATGTGCTTCTTAGTATATATTCAGAGGGATTTCCTTTACTTCTTCAAATATCCCTTATTCTTTGGACAAAAAGGAGGAATATGCTCAAAGCTGTGCCTGTGTCCTGTCACCTTGTGGAGTAACTGTCTAAGTATGAACAGCATGTCAGTGGGGTTGACATCCCTCTGTTTGATTCAGATTTTTTTTACACCTTCTTCTCTTTTTTTCTTCTTTTGTCACCTTTTCCATATTCCCTCTGCTTGTCATAACTGTAAGAGGGTCAGGAAATTTTCAGAGCTTTTTTTTTTTCATGCATTTGATATAACTATTGCTGTTTTCTTATCCCATTGCTAATGTTTACAAAGTATTTTGTATTGCAGGATTTTATTAAGGTCTTGACAAATTTGACATTTCAGCTCAAGAAACTGCTTCTAACCTCTAGCTTTGCCTACCTTGTCTTTTAGAAGACAGTAATGTCAGGTTTCCCACATTTCAGTAAGAGTGTTTTTCTAAAATTAAAATGTGATTGTTTTGCAAATACAGAATTTACTGTAAAAGTGCTTTTAATTCCCATCTTGTAGATAAATAAAGCAAAGCAAAATCACATCAAAAGTTCTAGAAGTGTAAAATAAAACCTCACTCACTTCTGTAACTCTAGATAGCTGCATTTAAAATTTCAAAATTCTTATGACGATATAACTGCTTATTAATCTCAGACTAAATGATGTACAGCCTATCACTCACCAGTAAAGAACAGGTCTAATTTTGTAGTTATATTTTTATTTTAAATGAGCAAATCCATTAATCTGTGAAGATATTGTTTATGATCTCAAGAATTACTTGCTGAATTCAGGTGTACCCTTAAAAACAAATCTAGTACGTTTTCTTTTGTGGTTTTTGGTTGTGGAGCCTACATCAGATCACAGAGAGACAATATTTGATCTCTGTGGAAAGATTTTTGATAGTTTTGTGAAGAATTCACAGTCTGCAGCTGGATGGCATTTTATTGACATTTGTCCTAAAAAAGTTTCTTCGAAGTTTACTGTAATTACTGAAAAGATATGTCAAATATATCTGGTTAGGAGAATGGTTACAGTGACCCTTTGCTTGCATTGCCTGAGCTCCCAACATTCTGGACCAAAAATAGGTACTGCACTACTTAAGCCAGGCAGACACGCCATCACTAGTTAGCATACTCAGTATGTTTATGTCTTGGTTTAATAGACTAACTTGGAGAAAGAACTGAGTTGAACTTTCACCTCAGGAGGCAAATCAAAACAAAAATTCTTAGGCTGTTAAAACATTTGGTAATCTTTTCTTCTTCTTTTTTTCTTTTTGCCTCTCTGCTTCCTGGTTTTGACCACAACAAGAAACAGAAATGAACTGCAAGAAGGGCTATCCCCTCCAAACCAGACTGGTTTGGATAAGCAACTTTTGGAGCCATCCAGTAGAACTTCCAGACTTTTGATGTTTACCCAAAAGTACACACCCACTTTTCATGCCCCCAGCCCCAGACACGACAATGAATACCCTATAAAATAAAATGTCACCTCTGTCCTCACAACTCTTTAAAGTTTCTTGCATTCTTTTAATCCATTATTTTATCCCTCTCCCATCCCAAAGAAACTCCCCACACCATTTTTTTTAAATTCGGTTTCTTACTTTAAACCCTTTTGATCAATAAAAAGTTCAGTTATTTTTTCTGTCCTCTCCAGACAAGAAAAAGAAAATAGAAGAATAAAAGGATCTTTGTAAAATGTTTATCCCACTTGATCCTTTCTTTCTCCTTTTATCTTAGTAACAAATGGATGAAGATTTATACAGTCTTAAGTTAATTGTAGGGTGGGTTTTTTTGTACTTTTCCACTGTTCTTTCCTTGCCATTGCCTCTGGAAAAACACTAGCTATTTACATTTCCCTCTGACACTTGTCAAGTTGTACATCATTCCAGAGCTGTCTTAAGGGCTATGGGGCCCAACGTACAGGTCCTAGTTTTGAAATGTTCCTGTGGTGTGATTTGCACATAAGACCAGAAGGTTTGAATCTTGCCCCTAAATACAGCCTTCTCTGATCCAGTTTCTGCTACTTCCTTTTTTCTATTCCCTCCATCTTTTTTCCCCATTCTTCATTTTTTGAGCATTTGGGCTTCTTAATCTTTTTCCCCTTCTTTTTCCAAGCACTTCACTGGTGGAAACATTTCCCAACTTTTACTCTTCTGAAAAAGATTGAGGAACAGTCTGTGCAAATTACAGTCTGTTTCACACAGGGAATGGAGCAACACCACCCCAGGCAGTGCTCCAGGAAGAACTGAAGCCACCAAATGCATGAGAACTTTTCAAAGCACAAAGAGAGGGTCAAGGGTATTCACCTCTGCAGCCCATGCCTATGCTCAGCAATGCATGTTCTTCTGGAAATTAGTACCAAAGATACTTTTTAGCTGGAAACTACAGATATTGGAGTGAACACATGATGGATTCTTTTGTGGCTTGTAAGCACAGCCCTGAATTCAGGCAGTACAGAACTGCATCATCCCCAAAGCAACATTATAATGGGTTTTGCCTCAATAAGCTACAGTGCCTTTCAGGTCTCCAAAGTGTAGCCACTGACCTGTTTTCAGGCTGTACATCATCCACACACCTGTCATACAGCCAAGATGCAAAGAAATAGGTGTCACTTTGGTACCTTTCAATACTTTCAATCTGATTTTGGGTTGTAATATTTACCTGGCAGCTCAGGCAGATATTGATATTCTTTCTCTGTCACCATTATCAGATGCATGTAAAACATTCAGGAAGAAGTTTGTATTGGTATGTTTGTTCAAGATGCAAACAAAGGTCCCTGTCTCAGTATTCTTTTGCATTCTTCTCAGTGTTCTTTCTTTAGTCATAAACTGAACAACATAACTTGTTCTTACCTGCTGTTTTTAGAGACATAAATAAGTTGGTTTGCCTGTTGCCAACTTAAAAATATTCAAGATACCCAGTCTTGAAGAATTGCGGAAAGCAATATGGTTCTTCCATTTAGGTATGAGCAAGTCAAGGAAGGAACTTGATAAATCTGTGGCCTGCTCAAAAAGTAGGGGCAGAATTTGTACAGGGGTTTGTTTGCTGTGTGTGTTCTATGTTCATATGGATATGGCACTTCCTCTTCCTTCACCACAAAAGTCACTTGAAAAAGGATCTCTAAAAAAAAAATGCTTCTAGAGACTTGTTCTTAAACATAAAAAAGATGTGTTTTTTTTTTTCCTTTGTGAAAGGGAAATTGAAAGATCACGGCATCCTGAAGGTTAGGACAGCTAAACCAGACTAATCCTCACACCAGTCCTGTTGGCAACTCCTTCAGTAGTTTTGGCAGCCAAATGTGGAGCCAGCCAGCAGTATGAAGAAATCCAGCCAGGAAGACAGCTACAGTCCCATATATTGATGCTGGAAAAAACACATTCCAGAGCTTGGCGTCTCTGCTCTGATGCTTGCCAAGCACACCCTAGGAGTGGCCACACATGTGCTGGCTTTCACAGCAGAAAAGCAGAATGAAAACAGGAGAGCTGTGTGAGCCACAGTGTGAGCAGTAGGGAACACTCTGCCATAGTCCATTTCTTTCTTCTAGAAAACAGAAGATTTTCCTGAGAAGTCAAAGTGAGGGTGCACATATTTTGCCTAATGTACAGGAGGAACATTACTTTTTATTTACATCCAGAATTTTTCTTTTCAGTTCTGCTGAAACTGTTCTGACCTGTTATTGTAGGACATTATGTATCTAGCTTCTCAGTTATTCCAAGTCATTCACATGGAAATTAGTTGGGATGAAAATGCATACCTGACAACCTGCAGCATTCAGACAGCATTCCAAATGCCTGTCTGGTGCCACTAAAAGGGATTTGACTTCCATTGAATTTTTTACCTATAGATGCATTAAAGATTATTCCATTAGGTGACAAGCTCTTAAAAAGATAGGAATGGTTGTACTTGTTCAGACTGAGGAAGGTTCCAGTGTATGGGCTGACACTGGTATCCTGTCTCCAACACTGACCATGAGATGGCGGCGTCCATCTGGTATTGTCGTGAAAAATTCTGGCTTAGTGAATGTATACTTTCTCGTTAGTCAGTCCTGCTCAACATTAGGAACAGACATATGATCCTCACGTTAGAAGCCATAACAAGCTATGAGTCAGAAACTACAGTCAGCTATGAGAAATTGAGAATGTATCCAAAAGACCAAATGGCAGAGTAACTGATGATATTCAACAGCATCTGCTGAGGTCCCCCTAGAGAAGTGGCTGTACCAGATGAACTGGGAAACCACCCTGGACTAATCCAAATTACAGCCTTTTTTCTGGATTGGCCAGGATCAGAAGCTGCACAATTACATAGCCCTGTAGAAATTCCAAGTAGCTATGATATCCATCGAGCAGTTTAAAAAGGCTGTTGCAATGTTGATGATCCATCACATGTTACTAAACTCTTGAAAACTAGCTCAGCTACCGAAACATCCAGGATCACAAAGGCATAACAATGGCTTAGAGGCACAACTTTCATCTTCTTTAATGAGTTACAGCTCCTGTGTTGCACCTGTAGGAAACATCAACTCCAGTTGATTTTATCAAGTGTATTAGATTTATGGAAACTTGTAATCAAGCAACAATGATGACAACTATCCTCTACTGAAAAATGGAAGAGTGAGTTTGGAGCTTTTAGAAATAAAATGTCGGCAATCTTAGACTCCATCATTATATGAGGATTGCATTATATCCCATGAAGGATTAGACTGTCTTTCGGTCATATATAAGGGATATACAAGGACTAATCACTGTAGTTAGTGATTGGTAGAAGTTCTCATGTCATTTCGAATTTAAAAAAAAAAAATTATAGGGTTCATGTAAACTCAGAGAAATAGTTAGACCAGACACACAGAAAGGCAGTCCATGAAATCTGACCATTTTCTGGGGATGAATTTGGTGTTTGTATGAAGCTTATTTTTGAGTTTTTGTGAACACAGACTTCTTTTTGTTCTGAAACATTACAAAGCGTTTTGTTAAGAATGCAGTCTCTGGCTCTCCTACTCTTTCTTGCAGTCAGAACTACAGACAAATCTCAGCGTGAACTTGATGTAGTATCTGCAGCTCCACCAGGATGAGCTGAAAATGTATTTTTGTGTCAACAGTTCTATAGCACTAAAGTAAATATTTTTTTATTATCAGAAACAAAGCGCTCTCTTCACCTAGGAAAACTAAATCATTCCAGGGATTTAACCTATTGTAATACATTCTTCACAGATATCACTGCTATTAAGCAAAAAGATACAGGCAAGCAGTATTTCCATTCAGTACTGATTTATGCACTGTCACCTATAAACTTTGAACATTGAAAGAGACAGGAAGACATAGTAAGGAAGCATGCTTCGTGTACATTTTCAAGTAAAACATCTCTCTGGGAGGTGATACTGAAATGTGTGCTACCTTAACAGGAGTGTCAATATACATTGTCTTGTTGAATACATCTTTACAGGAAATGTGAATCTGATTTGTTGGAAAACTTTTTGGAAAATGCAAAAGATGTTTATCTATAGTGTGTGGCTTTCATTGACTTCAGAAGGTATGACTGAGATGGCACCCAGTGTTTTATTGTTCCCATAAAGCCACAAGCCTGCCCAGCTTGTCATAGTCATAAATGACCCACATGTAAGTATTCACTCAAATGTCCATTCATATCCAGGGATGGGCTTTCAAGTTTAGAACAGCATAGAGTGTCACTTTAATGTACATCAAAATACTATAGCGGTTATTTATCAAATTACTTTATGTACAAGTTCAGAAGATTGTTTTACAAATAGCACTGAGAACATTTCAGTAGAACTGATTACCTCAGCAAAAAAAGCCCCAAATAATTTTGATTTCCCAAGATATTTCTACAAGACTAACCAAATTCTTGTTAATTCCTTTCAGTCATGAAGAAAGCCTGAGAGAATTAGTCCCTGACAACAGACATCAACTCACATTCATGGAATCTGGAGAATTTCTGAATGGAAGAAGTACTAAATACAGACATACTTGTATTTACTTTCCTCAGGCCAACAGGGAAACAGCATTTTAGACAAGTTGTGAAAGATGGTTGCAAATTGCTGACCTACAAGGCAGACCCAGAAGCTGGTTACTTCTTGTAGGTTAGTGTCAGAGCTATGTAACAGTCCCATTAGTTTACCTTAAAAGCTATTTTATGAGGGATAGAAAGATAAATTAGAATATTCTGAAGTGCAGTACTTACAAAACATATAAGACTACAGTGACATCAGATATTTTTCTTGTATGATAGTGGCTAAAATAAGTTGTGATTTACATACAAAAAATAAGGAATTGAGAGTATATTTGAGGCGTGGTAACAGAATATCAGGGAGTGATTTTCAAATGACCTGCATATTGAAAAACAACTTTCAAATTGCTTAGATAGATCTATATATTAATCTGATGAATATAACTTAGGCATAAATAACACAGCGATAAAGAAATCAAACTATTTTAAGGGAAAGATGAAAAGCATAGTGTTTTCACGTTTGTTCAAGGCAGATGAAAGAAAGTAATAGCTAAACCCAGCCAGTTTCAGTGGTCTTACAAAGCTGAAGCTATTGTGGGGAATCTTGTCTGCTGGCAGAAGGCAGGTGGTGTTAGATGTGCTTGTTCATCAACTTCTCAGACACCTTTCCAGGAATAAAAAATTGTCTGCTTTTAAGTGGCAGTAATAGTCTGTCTTGAGTGCCATATTTTTTTCTGTTCTTCCAGATAGTTCTGGCAAACATCCATTCTCCACACATACTCTCTGAAAATGCCTAGCAGCGAAAATATGTTCTTGCTCTGTGGTTTCATTGTAAAACTACTTAAATCTCTCTATCCTGGATATACTTTTCATTAAACAGGTAGTCCAGTACTTAAAACTGCTAGAATACAGCAAATATGTTTTAATCAACTTTTTATGAGGATAGAGTTGATAAGTCTACTTTCCAGCTTGCCAGGGAAGATATATTTTCAATTACTCGAAAGCTTGAAGCTTTGTTTTATACTATAGAAAGCAGATAAATGTTTTGAACATAGCAACCAGTTATTTTCAGAATCCACCTGCTATTTTAGATTTGTGATGAGTAACACTCACAAATACTATTTAAGGTGAAGAGTAAGAGACTTTTCTTTATAAGATAAAGGAACGGATCACAGCAGCAGTGAGAGGTTTACAAGCAAGAACTGGCTCTATTTTTAATGCTTTTGGTTTTTGCTTTGGCAGATTACCAGACTGTTTGGATCCCAACATTGCATGGTAGCAGTATGAATAAGAGACACATTTTCTATCCTATTTATTCTTAATAGGATCTGTATGTGTTTTTTAATGCCACTGTACCTTATTAAAATAATGTAGTGTACATAGTCTAGGCATACTTTCAGAATCTTTATGCTTTTTGGAGGTTGCTGAGCGTGTTTAGGTGTTTTAACAATGGGGTCTGGCATGGCATGTCTCACCACAAAGAGCTGTGACAGATTATTATGAGAGAAGGTACTAGTTAGGATTTTGCTTTAATTTTAAAATTCTCTTAAGAAATAAATTCTCTTCCCATATGCTTTGATGACAACTGATGCAGTTTCCGTAAATAACAGATTGCTTGTCCTCTGCCTTCAGGAGAATCTAAGTACATCTGGAGCTGACAGAGAATAAGACCATGTAAATCTGAACTGAAGTAAGTGCAGATGATCTCAAAATGGATGTTAACACCTCTGTGCAGCTGACGTTGGTCAGTCACAATTTTAAACTTTCCTATGTGATTGCAGGGTAATGTTATGGAACTTGACTGTTAGCAGATTAGGATCTGACAGCCAGAGAATAAAAGAAGATAAAGTAGGAATTAGTTTAAACGCCTGTAGTTTTCTCTTGTTTGTGAGTTTCAAAAATCTATTTGGACTATGTTCTGTACTAGTGGTGATATGAAATAATCGCGGTTTCCCTTGCACTTAGTATAGTGCAATACCATTAACGTGCTTTACTGGTTTGAAAATACAGCTCCAGTAATTCAAATTGTCTTGTTCTAAGATGAAAAATGAAGCCCATGTCAAGTCCAGTTAATCTTATAAGTTAAAATGGCATGTGTCTGTTCTCTCTCTGTGGTTCAGTGTACATTTGGCTGGCTACATCATGGAACCACTAGAAAGTTTGGTTTAGTTGACAGACTGTTGGAGACTAAAACAGTTAAGCTACTGAGGGTCAAAATACAAAGGGATAGCTGTGGTGGCTTGCATAGCCATAGCCATGCCTCCACCACAGGCACGAGTCAATGCTCTCTGTACCTCATGGTCAAAAGAACTGCCAAAATCCATTTAATTTTTTTTTTTTTTATAAGCGAATCCCGACCCTGCACAATTTGAGAGGAAGTTAGTTGTGTCCACAGCGATGGATTGCTTTTAGTTTTTTCTTAGCATGAAAATTAAATGCCACTGGCAAACATGGCCTCACTTCTCAAGTGAATCCTCCGAGAAATGTTTCTTGCAGCTGTCTGATAAATAATGGGAAGCTACACAGATTGTGAAAGGTCTTGGTATCCTCTTCTTTCTCTGTAGTGAGAAAAATAGTTATATCTTAACTCTTCTGATATAGTAACGTTAATTTAAATTGTGTTAAATAATATGAGGCAAAGCAGCTCCTGTAAGACTATTTTGCTTTTCTCGATATATTCTAGGAAGTTCCTCAAGAGTGAAACAATCTACTATTTTAAGTAATTTTTATAAAAACAAAATGGTTATGTAACAAATATATCATCTGATAGATTAGATCTTCACTATTGTGCCTCAGTTATGACAGCTTACAGCTGCAGTAGCTGTTAGGCATGCAAGTCTGATAGGAGAATCCTTTAGAACTTCAGCAGCAGCTAGCAATTTTCATTTTATTTATCAATTAACCATTATTACTACTAATAGGTTATTAGTTAAACAAACAGTGATGGACAGGATAATCTGGTAACAGAAGAAGGTTTTTTCTTCTCTTAAACTCCAATCACCTGTTCCCCAGGTCTTGTTCATTCAGCATTTGCTTTCAGTCTTCCTCAGATTCTAAATCACTGCATTTTTTTCAGATGAATTTAAGCCTGCTAGCAAAGACTTGTTCTTAGTTACCTTTGGTAGATCCCACAGACTGCAAGCAGAATGTCGGCAAACAACCAAAAACAACTCCATGCACATGTGGAGTGAAGAAAGGGGGATCTTTGTTGGAAAAAAATATGGTATGTGCTTCCTACATATGTTGGTGAAGGTTACCTAAATGCAGTGATCAGTGCAACAGAACAGTGTACTTTGGGTAGACGTGAGCAATCCCAGAAATGTCTGTTCCTGTTTTGGGGTATGCACTAAGGCTCAGGCTTAACAGTGTATCATCCTTTTTTAACTAAAATTCATTTTTGTTTTGGCACTAGTGATTGTGTTATTCTGCTTTCTGATAATTGTCCTCTGAGGAGAGACTCAAGTCAGTCTCTGAGTGTTTATTAATGTAATATTTAAATGACATTAAAGCATTAGCAAACAGAGCTTTCACAATTAATTCGAATCTCTTGTTCTAAGCATGGAACAGATGATCTCTGCTTTTATCCCACAGTCCATGTGAAACATGGAAAGGCTTCAAAAAATGTAAAGCACAAATCCAAAGCATACACAGTCATAAAAGAGCAATAAAAGGTACCAATTATGTAGCTGGAACAAGTATTTAACGTAAAGGTCTACTTATAGTATGTCCAATACAAAACTACAAATTTAATAAATGGCAGAGTATGTAATTTTCTTTTTAGAGCAAAACTATTATTTACATATGTAGTTGAGCCACAGCCAACCTATCCTCCCTAAATCAGAGCAGGCAAGTGCTATGGAAAATCTACCTATTTAAATCCTACAAGTTAGAAAATAAAAGGACTGACTTAGGTTTTTTTGTCCATCTTCCTGGCTAGTGGGTCTCTTCCTGAAGTTCAGTCTACATCTTCCCTTTTCCATTACATCCTGTTACTTAAAGTTATGCCCTTATCTATGGCACCAGTGATTCCATGGTATTCTTGATATTCACATGCTTCAGCTATTTACAAACTCTTCCCATATTTTCTGCTTAGTTAATACTTCATATCTTTTGTCACAAGTCAAGATTTAAGTTCTCAAGACATTTTTATCTTTGGTTTCCCCCTTTGATTTCCTAGTAGCTTTCATCCCGTGTATGTGTTGAATTGATTTCATGATTTCAAAAGCAGTTATAGTAGCAATGTCGAGAAAAGATAAACCTACTTGCTTTATGGTGTGCTGATTTCATATGTGAGGACAAACACATCCTTGGCATATTTGATTCTTTCTGTTGAAATACCTATCCAGCATAATGACAAGGTACAGCATGAGGGAAGTTGCCAGGGAATGAAGAAGGGCGTAGGAAAATAGAATGCTGGGCATGGAGAATAGACCTAACAGAAAAATAAGCTGTTCATCTAATAGAGTCTCTAGTGTTTACTCTTTGCTAACTGTCCAAAACAAGGGCCTGTTCCTGAAACCATTAACATCAGTGTAGCTGAAATCAAAGGAACATAGTAGTGAGTAGTGCATTTAATGGTGCTCTTCAGCCTTTGGCATGACAAACCATAGTGCATCCAATCCAAAGAATTCAACAGAAACACATGCATGAGATTAAGCTGGCATATAATTACACGTTTTCCCACTACATAGCAACAATACAGCTAGTGCTGTATATTGTTCTACATTTGCAAAACTTGCTGGCTAGGACTTTCAAAAGCACCCAGCACTGGCTTCACTCTGTTGCCCCTGAAGTTAGGATAACTTTTACTGGGTAATTCTCAAAATCCATCCCACTGCGTTCATTTATTTTTGACTATTAATATGATAGTAATACAGTGGTCTTTTTGTAAAGCCACTGTGAAGCAGATGGCTGGCACTAAAATGAGGCCAATGTTAAAAATCCATACCTAAATCTTAATTCACTCCCACTCTGAGATACCAAATGTATTAACACAACTTATTTTTAGACAGTATTTTAAAGTGGGGATAGCATGAAGTGGCAAACAGGTACAGTGTCTTTTCTTTTTTGTCCAGGGTTGAAGTCGGAGCACAGTATTGCTGGTAGAGTTGTAGTGGCTGAAAAGAGAGGAACAGCTACACCAACACTGCATGTTCCAAGCGCCATGTGTTAAGTGTTATTTAAGTTAATGCAGGGTGCCAGACAGAATAAAGTCAGACAACAGCTGTACAAGGTTTTTAAGGCCTCACCACGAAGGAAAGGTGCCCTAACAAAACAAACCCAAAAAGTTTCCAGTTAAAAAAATCACAGAATCACAGGATTTAGATCATCTTTTCTACTACTGTGTCTTTGCTCCAGTCTAGCTCTAAATGACTCAAGCAAAAAAGTTTCCCTTAATAAACTATTCCACTAGGAGATTTCTCAGGAAATATTGCTTAGTGTTTAGACTAAGTTCTCTTTTCAATGAATTTTGTTACACAGTTTCTGCAGGTTGTTTCTTTCATTGTTTACACCATTCATTTCTTTCATTGTTTACTCCATTCAAGATCTTTCAGAGGAGTATCATATTCTTACCCTACCCCTATAGTATACGGTTTCTCTAAGTCTATCCATACCTTCGATTCTAATCTTCCCGCAGTATGGGATGCACTTAATAATTGATTTGTCAATGCATCACCTGTCCAACTTCTTGCTATGTTATTAAGATAATATAATTTTCAAAGGGTAATCTGTCTTGCACCATAATAGAGTGAGTTACCAGTTATGCATGTCAAGCTGTTAAAGCAGCTCTGAGTGCATAATCTCTTTTAAAATAAGTTAAGATAGTGTTTATTCACATGGGTAAAATTAATCTAGTAACGTTTTCAGCAAAATGTTCTTCATAGTGCTTGAGATCTCCATGGGGACTGCACGGGTTGACTGTCTGTCTCTGCATACTGTAGATGTTACTTGCACACCCTTGTGGCAGAGGTTAGGAAAAGATGTTGTAGTAGATCAAGCTACAGATCAATGGTATGTATCTAAAGAAAAAACTCTCTAAGAATTTATTTTTTAAAGATGTTTACGTAGCTCAATTTCATTGTTTCAATTTTTTGATCACTGATATATCAACATCTCGCAATCAACTTCTTATCTATCTGAAAGTAACAGTCAAATGATGAATTGAATGCTTTTTCAATGAGGAGATTTTTGAGATACTATCTATCTGCTACACATGAGTTGCGCTTAGGAAAACAATGATGAAAAATTATCACTCTTTGATGCATACTCAGGTATGTTCATAGTGGAACACATCAAAATTTTAACACCTCATTAATGAATAAATGTAGACCTTCTCTTAGTCCACTGGCCATCATTAAACTCGCTTTGAAGTGAAATTCAGAACTAGGGTTCTAAATTTTGAAGAGTTTATCAGACACCTAATCACCACCTCCCCATGATGGCAATAATTTTGAGAAACCAATCTATATCTAATATATTCACTTACATCTTTTCCACCCTTTCCATGTAGGAAAATGGACTGCAAGCTAAAAAGCTAACCTGTTGGAATCTCTCCCATTCTTACCACCTCTGCACTCTTGTACAAACACTCTCTCTTTTTCTTCCCCTCTTTAAAATTTAATTGTAACATATGTACTGCACAGTTGTATATTTAAAAAGAAGTCTGGTAACCCAAGCAAGGAAAATCAGGGCGATGGTTTCTGAGCAGCAATTACACCAACAGTTTCTTTTGAATACATTGTGAAAAAAACAAAGAAAGCTTCATCAAACCTGATCAAAGCCTTCACACTGACTCAAGGATACCAGGGTTTCCATCTCCTCTGGAGCCATGTGACACAAACAATGACTTGCTGATTTTTCTAAAGAGGAATGCCATAAAGAAAGGTGTTAATTCTAGCAGTAGTGCAGCTACGCCACGTTTTCACAAGCCCAGCCTAAGAAAACTACACATAGGCCAGTCTTAACACAGAAGACTTCACAAAAATGGAATGAAGGAGAAAACTCAAAAATTTTTGTAATTCAGGTATCTGTCTAAGTTTAGAGAGGAGCCCAGAAGGCCACAGGACTCAGCATCCCTACGAAAACTGACTGATGCTTTACTGACAATGAGGGCTACAGATGCGATATCAGCCTTAGCAGTGTGTCCAGTCAACGTTCTTACCTACAGTGTTTCTGGAAAGCTAGGATGCTGACTTCTGTGTAGTTATCACATTCTTCTGTGGCAAGACTCAACATACATGTGCTCTCAGATCTTTTATTTCTGGCAGAAATAATTGCTTTTGGGTTGGTAAGTATAACTGCTTCATGAAACCTCAACTCATAAACAAACAAGTCCACCATAAAATTTGGTGAAGCATCACATTAGCTTTCATTTGCCCTAATAGAAAGAACTTTAACAAATGCATATTAAAAATATAGTTTTCAAATTCTGTGAAAATTTTGCAAAATAAATACAAATGACCCAAAATATTAACGACAATTTTTACATTGTCATAAAACAATACCATACATATCCAAGGGATAACTTGATTCCTCCACTTACCTTTATGAATTACTTGCTTTTGTAAGACATTATGAAATTTAAGTTACATGTTTGGTTTTTTAATTAGAGAATGGACTTCTGCAGTTGAGGCAACATCAGAAAGTACAGCATCTTTTTCTATTTATGAATACAGTTCAACTTTCAAATGAAGGAAGGAAGGAAGGAGTCTGTAAGGACATTTTAAATTATAAATGCATAGGTTTCTAAACTATGAAATTATTTCCCTATACACAAGTATTACAGAAAAATAGATGATCACTGCTCTACCAATGTGATAGGTAGAGTAGGTGCAGTAATACAGTGTTTGGACCCTCACTAAATAATAATAAAATCTTCCCATTTTCCCAGATCTATTTTGAAGAGATTTTGGCATGAACTCACAGACTTCATTTGCTTTGGGTTTTTTTCAGCTATTAGGGATTTATAATATTCATTCAGAGACAGTATTACAGGATATATGGGGAAAAGATGTGGGTCATTCATCAAATGCAAGCCTTTTGGCAGTACGTGTGGTGAAATATTTATAAACAATCCTAAGAAATAAAACTGTAATAAATTCAGATTAATATTCTTCACAGAGCTTTTTTTCCCCTTTCTATGTGTTATCCGGTTGGGTTAGAAATAGATGTCATGTGGGAAATACAGAAAATACACGGTTGCTTTAATTATAGTGAGATGTCAGTGCTTCACTTGAATAGAATCAGCACTTAGACTTTTCAATACCTTCTTTAATTGCTGGGAGGGATTGGAATATACATTCATACAACCTGAGGCACCTTACCAGATTCATTGACCATGATTTGAAATCACTTGATTTTCGATTGCTCATTCTGGAGCTATATGAAGGCAAATTGAACACACTCAAACCATAAAACAAGTTAAGAAGCAGACAGGATTAGATTTCTAAAGGGACCAAGAAAGTCTTTTAGGAAAGATGACTTTTCTCCAGTAGGCAATTTTTACCACTTCTGAATCCTGACAAGTGATCCTTTCTAAACAAGTGGTATGGCTCTGTGTTTTCATGAGATCATTCATACAATATATACCACAGACCATACCACTGTTATCATCTATTATTTTGTCCACTTTTAATAGAACTTCTAACAATAAGGCACAAACATAGCATTAACGTGAATGAGAGAACAGACTTGTTTGGTTTTAAATAGATGTTTTGTATTAAAGCATGAAGGATGGAAAAAGGCCACTGATACATTAGCCACTAATGCTTTCATCAAAGATTTTATCATTTATCTGTTAAGGTCCAGATGCTGAGGATACCTCATGCAGTTAAACTGCAGGAACATGACAAATATGAACCAAGCTGGAACAAAATGATACTTTAGTGGTTTCAGAGAGATGCAAACACTATCTGTGCCAGCAAATGCTGTCATGAAGTCTGAGAACTGTGTACCGTCCTTCCATTTCAATAACAGAAAATGGTTATCTGTGTTTCCTTTAACTGTTCCTGCTTATACTACATAAGAATAGGAAGTATTTTTATTGACTCCTTTAAGGAAACTTCAACCTTAGACAGAAATTTTAATTCTGCAAACTTTCCTACTTCTTACTGAGCTACAGCACAAGAATTTTAGTCTTACTTAGGGAAACAGAGGTATAATGGCTGATCCTAACCAGGAATGTTAGCATTTAAGTGGCACCAAAGAAACTCGTAGTACTTGGTTTGGGGTTTTTTTTGCCTCTACAGTGTAAAAATATTGAATTAATCATAATTTGCCTTTTTCTTTTCAGATAGACCAAAGTCATTATGTTAAATTCCTCAAAATCAAATGCTGCTGACATAAAAATAACTCCCAAGAGGAAGAATTAAAAAAGATGATCCATATGTACTCCAGCCAACCTACACAGTATTCATTAGCAGTGCTAGAGCTGTCAGTAGGGCAGAACAGTTAGTCGAACAGTTTGCCAAAGAGCCAGATGCTGCTGTTGGAAAGATACCAACAGCGCCTCATCTGTACAGCTCTGGGCATTGGAAAAGGAGTCAAGGCAGCAAATAAAGAAAAAAAGCTGCCTAGACCTTCGGTCCTGTTCAGAACAGTAATTCAAATGACAAAACTGGTTAGATAAAACAGAGTCAGCATTTTCTTATTCTGTGGACTTAAGGGATTTTCCACATGGATTAAAAGATAGAGATCATATTCTCAGAAGTCTTTTTTTTTTTTTTTTTTTTTTTTTTTTCTCTTTTTCTTCTTTGTTCCCCAAAGGTAGGGGAAAATGGGAAATTAAGCACCTGCAACTTAGTTTCTCTGAGTATGGCAACATAGTCCCAGCTCTTGCAAATTAAACCCTGTCAAAGTTCTGACTCAGTGCATAGTTCAGCAATGATATTAAGCCAAAGAAGCCACATTCAACACCAAGAAATTGTACCTTGGAATTCTTTTTTACACAAAAAGGTTAAATCAAACACTGCTACAAGGTCTGCTTCATATGCCTCTCTGAGTCATCCCAATGGGTCTCTCTAAATATATTTAAAGGAAGAGGCAGATCCATTTAGGGATTATTTCAGGAAACAGGTTAGAAAAAAACCCCAACACTTAAAAGAATCAGCAACAACAGGTGAAATGTTTCATTAAACATTATATTCCATGGTACAAGGCAGAAACTTGAAGTAATACTAGAAGTAAAGAATGGTTCCAATCAAATTTGGAAATTGCATCTGTTCAAAATAGCTTTCAGGTGAAGAATTACTGTATTTAGGTAAGCTCTGATGCAGTGATATCACAAAGGCTTATGCCAGATTTTTAGAGAAGAATGAGGGTATGGCTGAGCTGTAACTGAATGCTGGCAGGCTCTGTATTTGTGGGGCAAATAGCATTGACTTCTATCTCTGGTGGTATGCTGCACAGTGCCCGCTTACAGTGTGCTGTCAGTATCCTCTACTTCTGATCCATAAAGACAAGAATTCAGATAGGATAGGAAAACAATGAAGCATAAATTATACAGTTTGTATACTGAACTATTTGAAAGAGCCTGATTACTACAGCAAAATAGTGAGACCCAGGCTCTCCCCATTTGCTTCATAAGCATGGAGTTACCCAGCAATGGCTCGCGTGAGTGATCATTAATGCCTGTTGTCCTTTCCCTCCTCCATTTCAATGCTGTGTGCCCGCTCCTTGCTTTGCTAAGCACGTCCTTCAAAAGTGGGGAGGGAATCTCTGACAGTTGTATTATCTGCTGCTATTCAGGTGCTCTGAGAAGCTCAAGCAGAAGTCCTGGTGTGCCAGAAGATTGGCATAAGAACTGCAAGTGGTTTGTTTTCCTTTTGCAGCATTTGAATAATGCAGATAGCAGAAAACTTGGTAGTAAATATAGCCCAGCATACTGGCAGTTGCTTTCTGACCTTTCTGAAAGAGTATGTGTATTTCTTAGGAGACCTGGTCATTCTCTCCCCACATCAGGCTCTGTTTTGCTGGGTGCTCCATGTTTCCTGCCTAGCTGTAGACTCCATGCAGGAATGGGTGACAAAACTAACTAACATCTCTTTCAAAGTCAGGAAGGCAGAGTGAAACCATCTCACAGAGCCTGCAGAGAGACAGTTTATACAAAACAGCAGGCACATGGCAATGTGTTCCTATGTCCACTATGCTGCAGGTGCCTGTGCATACCCCACCACATCACTGGCTGCAGCAAGAATAGTACTGGTATCCATGATTTCAACTGGCGACATTAAAAGTGAGAGGAGGAAGGCACAGGGTTGGAGAAGCTGAATGCATGGCATGTTTTGGATGGGTGGCATACACATGAGCATATTGACAGAAGAGAGAACTAATCATTTGGAGAAGTGTAGCATGTACTGGATTGCACTGCATAAATAGGCCAATGGAACGGGACTCCAGGAAAATGAAAATTTTCAAAATTGCCTTTTCTAGTACAATTTAGGATTGTCTGTCTTCTGGGTTTGATATCTCAATCAGCTCTGCTAATTTAGCATTATCTAGAAAGGGAAGCAAGGGAATAATCCCACTTCCTTGCTGTAGGTTTTTGTCGGAGTTCTTTTCCCTTGGAAGCACTCTTCTGAAACTTCTTTACTGCACCATCCTGACTAGGTTTTAAACTCTGTGCTTCCTCTTTTGACAGAGAGGGGTCCTACTGTGCAGTGAGTAATAGGCCACTGCATATTAATCAAAAGGACAAACTTCAATCTTTATTAATTTATCAAATTCCTTAAAATTAGAAATCTTGTTGGTGCTCTCTGCTTCTATAATCTGTTCACCTACCCTGCCTGGGCTCCATGTCTAGGTGGTACTCACTGGATTTCCTTCTGCGCTGTGCAGTGATTGACATGCCATGCAATAGTATTCAGGAAAGCTCTTGCACACCCTGAACAGCGCGTGCATAAATGAGGACAGAAAGGCATGACACACCACATTTATATTTTCTTGTTGCAGGAGTTGACACTTGAGATATATGAAAACATTTGAGAAACAACAAAAGACATAAGCTGTCTCCATTTTCATTCTTTTGTTTTTTTCATGTGTGTTTTTAAATGGCTCTTGAAGGTATGTGGGTAGAAGCCTGAAGATGAGGGAAGGAGGCACAGCTGCACCCCTGGCTCCAGGTTGGCCAGGCTGATAGGCAGCAGCTGGGCAACAGGCCAAGCAGGTGGATGCCATTAGCCTGAAAAGGAGCAATGAAACACTAACCTCCTCACTGATCAGAAGTGCCAAAAAAAAAAAAAAAAAAAAGACAAAAAAGGTAGTCAGGGTGGGTAGGTACAGTTTGCTGTGTGGGCTTTTTGAATTTAAATCACACTGCTGTTTTATTTGAGGTTTTTGTCTATTATATGTTTAGAGTAATGGTAAGATTCAACAACTTTGGCTATATGTACCATTTTAAGTGGTTTGCAGGGAGGGTGGCAAGGGGAAATACATGTGAGCAAAAATTAAACTAGCTGTGAGTAACCCATTTGCTTTTATGAGATATTGATCTACAGTCTTGTATTATAAGACTGGTTGGAATCTGTGTATCTTAGACTGGTGTTGCTTCCTGTATAGGCAATTCATTGCTTGAGCCTTACCTTTCTGTCCATAGCTACAGCTGTGTGAGAGGCTGGAACTGTAGTGAGCAGTCAAATTCTCAGGCCCATTTCTCTGAACAGGTTGACTACCAATAAAAAGTGACTTGCTGAGTGTGGTATACCAACAGCAAGGCAAGTTCAGTTGAGCTTTTCCTATGGAATGCTTTAAGTTCTTCAGTACCTTACCTCTTCCCTATGCCCAGCCTCCCTGGCTTTCCAAATAGGAAGATGTTTAGAAGCTTCTGTAGTGGAAGTGTAGTTAGATTAACCACCTTCTCAAGGTGGTAAGTAAAGGATGATCTTCTATTTTAAAGCATGTGTAGGAAAAACACTATACTATTAAATATCAGTTCTTGTTGAAATATTAACTGCTCGCTCTCCTTTTCTTACTAGAAAGTAGCTAAACTTGAAAAATAAGGTGAGTTAGTTCTCCAGTACTTGATCTCACATCTCTTTTTTTCTTCAAACTGAGGTACCTCTACATATAGAAATCAACATTTATTTTCTTCTTCTGCCATAGTTTGTTCCGCAAAGTCATTTGATTAAACTATTTCTTTAAATGAAGAATAAATCATGTCAAGCTTGATCACGTATAACAAGAGGTTTATACAAGACTGCTGAAATTAAATACAGGTTCTTCTAAAGGACACTGGCAGAACCCCTTTAGCAGTGCCCCCTTTGTAATACCTTGTCCTGGGTTCAGCTGGGATAGAGTTAATTTTTACAGGAACCTGGAAGGTTGGGGGGGGGGGGCACAGCCGGGACAGCTGACCTGAACTAGCCAAGGAGCTATTCTATACCATGTGACATCATGCCCAGTATATAAATGGGGAGCAGGCTGGGGGGTGTGCTTTAGACTTTTGGTGGGGGAAGTGGTGGAGCGTCAGGTTCCGGGTGGTGGGCTGTTGCACTGTGCATCGCTCGTTTTGTATATTCTTTTATTAGTACCGTTGTTGTTGTTGTAACTTCTCTCTTTGTGTTGTCCCAGTAAACTGCCCTTATCTCAACCCTCGAGAGGTTCCATTTTTTTTTATTCTTTTCTCCTTTCTGATTCTCCTCCCCATCCCACTGGAGGGGGGCAGGAGGAGTGAGCGAGCGGCTGCGTGGTCCTTTGTTACCGGCTGGGCTGAAACCACGACAGTCCTTTTTGGTGCCCAACATGGGGCACGAAGGGTTGAGACAAAGACAGATCTGGCCAGAGGGTGTTGAAACAAATTTGTCATACGCATTTCTTATATTAGGTAAATAAATGCTAGTCACAATGTTGGTTCATTTGTTTACATGGTGGCGTTTTGTAAGTTCTTATATGCTCTACGTATTCCCTGTAGTTACGTTTCTCACCTCTGGGAGAGGGATTGGGATTATCGTTTTGCTATACTGGGCAATGTCGACTTGTGAAATGATTACATCACTGGTCATGACGTTAGGCTGGTATCTGTATGCAGCAGTGATATCATTTCCATACTTTGGGCACCTTCTATCTGATTTTATTGGTAATTGCACCCAATCCATGGGGAAGTAAGGGGAGGATACTTCCCCCCGTCCGTTCACCTCCCGTCTCTCCTTCCGGCTAATTACAACAGCTTTTGAGAATTTTGAATATCCTTGGGATGCGCAAGCCAGTGTGCTGTTAGTGCTATGTCTCCTGAATATGTTTTGGGTCTTGTTTAGGGCTACAAAAAGGTTCTTTAAGAGTACCACCCAGAGATCTGCCCCAAAGCTGGATATTCATGGGTGGCACAGCATGTGGGAGGATATGGGCAGGTATCTAGAGAACTTTTCACCTCCAGTGGCTTGGAAGTTCACTCCTGAACAACTACAGAACCCTCATGAAGTGGTAGAATATTTGAAAGGAAAATGCTGTGGCTATTCCAGAGACGCACAACTTACTGCACTGTGCTGGGCCCTGGCCAGTATCTACCAAACACTGCCTGATATTATACAGCACCCTCAGGGGGAACAGAGGGAAAATAGGGCTACAGGCACCATGGCTACCCCTACCCCAGCAACAGGCATCGTGGCTACCCCAACCCCAGCACCAGGTACTGCAGCTAGACCAGAGAACCTACCTGTGCCACTATGAGTCACCCCTGTACAGAAAAAGAAACACACAAAGAAATAAGTTTGCTTAGTGAGAGATGAAAGTGAACCAGGGTCATCGCGAGAAGAGGAGGAAGAGGCAGAACCTGAAATAATCACCCGATCTCTATCCCTGAGTGAGTTGTGTGACATGCGAAAAGATTTTAGCCACCAGCCAGGTAAGCACATTGTTACCTGGCTGCTCTGATGCTGGGATATTGGGGCCAGCAGTTTGGAATTAGAGGGTGTCCTAGTTTCAGCTGGGATAGAGTTAACTGTCTTCCTAGTAGCTGGTACGGTGCTATGTTTTGAGTTCAGTATGAGAAGAATGTTGATAACACTGATGTTTTCAGTTGCTGCTAGTAGTGTTTAGACTAATGTCAAGGATTTTTCAGCTTCTCATGCCCAGCCAGCGAGAAAGCTGGAGGGGCACAAGAAGTTGGCACAGGACACAGCCAGGGCACCTGACCCAAACTGGCCAACAGGGTATTCCATACCATATGACGTCCCATCTAGTATAGGAACTGGGAAGTGGGGGCGGGGAATCGCCGCTCGGGGGACTAGCTGGGTGCCGGTCGGCGGGTGGTGAGCAATTGCACTGCGCATCATTTGTACATTCCAATCCTTTCATTATTGCTGTTGTCATTTTATTAGTGTTATCATTATCATTATCCGTTTCTTCTTTTCTGTTCTATTAAACTGTTCTTATCTCAACCCGTGGGTTTTGCTTCTTTTTCCCGATTTTCTCCCCCATCCCACTGGGTGGGGGGGGGAGTGAGTGAGCGGCTGCGTGGTGCTTAGTTGCTGGCTGGGGTTAAACCACGACAGAGGGTAAGGAAGCCAAGCAGTTGGGATATCTGTCTAGGGAAGGGAGCATTAACAAGGCAATTGGGAGAAAAACACAAGTCTTCAGCCTCTGGAGGCAACTTCTGTTAGGTGTGAAGGAAAGATACCCCTTCAAGGATGAAGTTACATGTCACCAAGGCAAGTGGACCGCCATGGAGAGAGGTATCCAGTACCTGAGAGAATTGGCCATGCTGGAGGTGATTTATAATGATCCAGAAAATGCACAGTCACCCACAGACCCAGATGAAGTCCAATGCACACAACCCATGTGGCGGAAGTTTCTACGAAGTGCACCACCAACCTATGCCAACTCATTGGCAGTAATGTCCTGGAAAGAAGGCCATGGACAAACGGTGGATGAATTGGCTGTCCAACTCCAGCAATACGAAGGAAGTCTCTCTTCCTCCCTATGGGCCTGTGTCTCGGCTGTAGAGGAATTGTCCTGAGAGTTCCAGCAATTCAAAGTGGATATGTCCTCCTCCCCACCTGTACAGGCCCACATCGCAGCTATTGGGAGTAAGCATTCCTCTGCCCAAGAGAGAGGAGAGAGAAAGTACACACGACGGGCTAACCTGTGGTTTTACCTGCGTGACCATGGAGAGGACATGAGGAAGTGGGACGGAGAACCTACCTCAGTCCTGGATGCACAGGTACGGGAGTTGCGAGAAAAAGCAATCAGAAAAGAGGATTCTTCTTGGAAAACTGCTGCTCCAGTTTCCCGTGAGCAGTCCCCCAGACGGAGTAGAAGGCTGATCTCATTTCTGATCCTCTTGAAGGGACTTCTGATTCACGTTTGCAAAAAGTGAGTAACAGATACTCTAACCAGGATTAGAGGGCCCCTGCCTCCAGCCAGGTGGAGGAAAGGGACAACCGAGTCTACTGGACAGTGTGGATTTGATGGCCTGGCACATCAGACCCACAGGAATATAAGGCTCTAGTAGACACTGGTGTACAATGTACCCTAATGCCATCAAGTATAAAGGGGCAGAACCCATCTGTATCTCTGGTGTGACAGGGGAATCCCAAGAGCTATTGGAAGCTGAAATGAGTCTAACCGGGAATGACTGGCATAAACACCCCATTGTGACTGGCCCAGAGGCCCCGTGCATCCTTGGTATAGATTATCTCAGGAGGGGATATTTCAAGGACCCAAAAGGGTACCATTGGGCCTTTGGTATAGCTGCATTGGAGACGGAGGAGATTGAACAGCTGTCTACCCTGCCTGGTCTCTCTCAAGACCCTTCGGTTGTGGGGTTGCTGAGGGTTGAAGAACAACAGGTGCCAATCGCTACCAGGATGGTGCACCGGCGGCAATATCGCACCAACCGAGACTCCCTGATCCCCATCCATAACCTGATTTTCCAATTGGAGAGCCAAGGAGTGATCAGCAAGACTCACTCACCCTTTAATACTCCCACATGGCCCGTGCGGAAATCTAATGGGGAATGGACACTAACAGTAGACTATCATGGGCTGAATAAAGTCACGCCACTGCTGAGCACTGCTGTGTCAGATATGTTAGAACTTCAATACGAACTGGAATCAAAGGCAGCTAAGTGGTATGCCACAACTGACATTGCTAATGCATTTTTCTCCATTCCTTTGGCAGTGGAGTGCAGGCCACAGTTTGCTTTCACTTGGAGGGGCGTCCAGTACACCTGGAATCGACTGCCCCAGGGGTGGAAACACAGCCCCACCATTTGCCATGGACTGATCCAGGCTGCACTGGAAAAAGGTGAAGCTCCAGAGCACCTGCAGTATATTGATGACATCTTCGTATAGGGCTGTTACGGATGCACGACTAACCAAATCCAACAGGTGTTAAAACTCAGATTTATTCTTCAGCAAAAGTTAGTTAGAAGTCCGGTAACATTTTATAAAACCACAGGCTCAATGATGTAAAGAGAATTAATACTACACGGCTGACTTAAGAATCCCCAAGATTTAAAGTGGCAGCTCAAAATGCGCATATCACTCACCTAAAAGCTGAGGGCTCTCTCCCTCGAGGAGTTACCTCGGGCAGTGCCAGAGCCGAGGGGGAGTCCCCGACTGCAGACCCACTGCTCCGAGGAGGACTGCCAACATGTCCTCCGGCGGGACCCCGTTTATACCCCTGTCAAATCTGACCTGTGGTCGTTTGATCCCTGTTGGCCAGGAGGGTCACCTCAGTGTACCTGGCGCATCTCGACTGGCCAGTTCAAATTTCAACCTGCAGCCTCCAGGGTTTCCTTCCCCTTCTCCCTGCCTGGAGAAATTTCGTTTCCTGCTGGCAGGATCGGGGCGGGGAGGTGGCGGGGGGAATGTACTGCCACAAGGGCAACACAGCAGAAGAAGTTTTTGAGAAAGGGAAGAAAATAATTCAAATCCTTTTGAAGGCTGGTTTTGCCATAAAAGAAAGTAAGGTCAAGGGACCTGCACAGGAGATCCAGTTTTTAGGAATAAAATGGCAAGATGGGTGTCGTCAGATCCCTATGGATGTGATCAACAAAATAGCAGCTATGTCCCCACCGACCAATAAAAAAGAAATACAGGCTTTCTTAGGTGTTGTGGGCTTTTGGAGAATGCATATTCCGAATTACAGTCAAATTGTAAGTCCTCTCTACCAAGTTACCCGGAAGAAGAATGATTTTAAATGGGGGCCTGAACAACGACAAGCCTTTGAACAAATTAAGCGGGAGATTGTTCATGCAGTAGCTCTTGGGCCAGTCCGGGCAGGACAAGATGTTATAAATGTGCTCTACACTGCAGCTGGGGAGAATGGCCCTACCTGGAGCCTCTGGCAGGAAGCACCTGGGGAGACCCGAGGTCGACCCCTGGGGTTTTGGAGTCGGGGATACAGAGGATCCGAGGCTCGCTATACTCCAACTGAAAAAGAGATATTGGCAGCATATGAAGGAGTTCGAGCCGCCTCAGAAGTGGTTGGTACTGAAACACAGCTCCTCTTAGCACCCCTACTGCCAGTGCTGGGCTGGATGTTCAAAGGGAAAGTCTCCTCTACACATCATGCAACTGATGCCACGTGGAGTGAGTGGGCTGCACTGATCACACAACGGGCTCACATAGGAAACCCCAGTCGCCCAGGAATTGTGGAAGTGATCATGGACTGGCCAGAAGGCAAAGATTTTGGAATGTCGCCAGAGGAGGAGGTGACACGGGCTGAAGAGGCCCCGCTGTATAATAAACTGCCAGAAAATGAGAGGCAATATGCTCTGTTCACTGATGGGTCCTGTTGCATTGTGGGAAAACATCGGAGGTGGAAGGCTGCTGTATGGAGTCCTACACGACTAGTCGCAGGAACTGCTGAAGGAGAAGGTGAGTCAAGTCAGTTTGCAGAGGTGAAATCCGACCAGCTAGCATTAGACATTGATGAAAGAGAGAAGTGTCCAGTGCTCTGTCTCTATACTGACTCATGGTTGGTGGCAAATGCCCTATGGGGGTGGCTACAGCAATGGAAGAAGAGCAACTGGCAGCGCAGAGGTAAACCCATCTGGGCGGCTGCACTGTGGCAAGATATTGCTGTTCGGATAGAGAAGCTAGTGGTAAAAGTACGCCACGTAGATGCTCATGTACCCAAGAGTCGGGCCACTGAAGAACTTCAAAACAACCAGCAGGCAGATCAGGCGCCAACATTGAAGTTTCTCAGGTGGATCTGGACTGGCAACGTAGGGGTGAGCTATTTATGGCTCGGTGGGCCCATGATACTTCAGACCATCAGGGAAGAGATGCAACATATAGATGGGCTCATGATTGAGGGGTGGACTTAACCATGGACACTATCGCACAGGTTATCCATGAATGTGAAACATGTGCTGCAATTAAGCAAGCCAAGCGGCTAAAACCCCTGTCCTGGGTTCAGCTGGGATAGAGTTAATTTTCACAGGAACCTGAGAGGGGGGCATAGCCGGGGCAGCTGATCTGAACTAGCCAAGGAGCTATTCCATACCATGTGACATCATGCTCAGTATATAAATGGGGAGCGGGCTGGGGGGAGTTCTCTCGACTCTCTGTGGGGGAAGTGGCGGAGCATCAGGTTCCAGGTGGTGGGCTGTTGCACTGTGCATCACTCATTTTGTATATTCTTTTATTAGTACCGTTGTTGTTGTTGTAACCTTTTTTGTGTGTGTGTTGTCCCAGTAAACTGCCCTTATCTCAACCCTTGAGGTTCTTTTTTTTTTTTTTTTTTTTCCTTCTTTTCTCTCCTCTGTCTCCTCCCTATCCCACTGGAGGCGGGCAGGAGGAGTGAGTGAGCAGCTGCGTGGTCCTTTGTTACCGGCTGGGCTGAAACCACGACAACCTGTCATATGGAGGGCAATGGCTGAAATATAAACATGGGGAGACCTGGCAGATTGACTATATCACACTCCCACGAACCCGCCAAGGCAAGTACCATGTGCTTACAATGGTGGAAACAACCACTGGATGGCTGGAAACATATCCTGTGTCCCACGCCACTGCCCAGAACACTATCCTGGGCCTTGAAGAGCAAGTTTTATGGCCATACGGCACCCAAGAAAGAATCGAGTCAGACAATGGGTCTCACTTCCGAAACAACCTCATAGACACCTGGGCCAAAGAGCATGGCATTGAGTGGGTATATCACATCCCCTATCACGCACTGGCCTCCGGAAAAATAGAACGATACAATGGACTGCTGAAAACTACATTGAGAGCAATGGGGGGTGGAACTTTCAAACATTGGGATACACATTTAACAAAAGCCACCTGGTTAGTTAATACTAGAGGATCTGCCAATCAGGCTGGCGCCGCCCAGCCAAGACTTCCACATAATGTAGAAGGAGATAGAGTCCCTGTAGTGTGCATGACGAGTATGTTAGGGAAGACAGTCTGGGTTAGTCCTGCCTCAAGCAGAGACAAACCCATCCAAGGGGTTGTTTTTGCTCAGGGACCTGGGTGCACTTGGTGGGTGATGCAGAAGGATGGGGAAGTTCGATGTGTACCTCAAGGAGATTTGATTTTGGGAGAGAATAGTCAGTGAATTAGGCTGTATGATGTTAACTGCTAAATAACCTGCTAATGTATGTCATTGTATCTATAGTGTCTATATGCCATATCAAGGGTATTACAGTAAGAATTACCCAAAATGACTGAAGGATGGACTTTGAAACCGAGCCAAGTACAACAGTGGTAGAACTTGAACTGGCGCCCAGTGGCTTCCTCAAGATCAACATCTTCGACCTGCAGACCAAGGGCATGGGTTGCACCAAATGTACTAGCCGCAAGCTCCAGAGGCAGCATGCAACAATCCAACACCTCACACCATCTCTCTTATCCTGAAGGACTGTTACAAGAGATGGAGCCCCAAAGTCATGGACTAAATAAAATTGATGGACACATTAGAGGTATACCCCATCGACTAAGGGAATGCTATTTGTGTGTGTGTGTGCGGGGGTGTCCATATACATATACATATATGTATATAAGACAAGGAAAGTGGTGGTGATTAACTGGAAAATGTAGGATCTGGGCATGATGTAGATGGTATAGAATAAGGGGTGGATAATGTCCTGGGTTCAGCTGGGATAGAGTTAATTTTTACAGGAACCTGGAAGGCTGGGGGGGGGCACAGCCGGGACAGCTGACCTGAACTAGCCAAGGAGCTATTCTATACCATGTGACATCATGGTCAGTATATAAATGGGGAGCAGGCTGGGGGTGTGCATTAGACTTTCGGTGGGGGAAGTGGTGGAGCGTCGGGTTCCGGGTGGTGAGCAGCTGCACTGTGCATCACTCGTTTTGTATATTCTTTTATTAGTACCGTTGTTGTTGTAACTTCTCTTTTTGTGTTGTCCCAGTAAATTGTCCTTATCTCAACCCTCGAGGTTCCGCTTTTCTTTTTTTTTTTCTTTTCTCCTTTCTGATTCTCCTCCCCATCCCACTGGAGAGGGGCGGGAGGAGTGAGCGAGTGGCTGCGTGGTCCTTTGTTACTGGCTGGGCTGAAACCACGACATACCTGAACTAGAAATTTAAAATTAAAAACATCTGGAAAGCCTGTTAAGTTCTCTTCAAATGCCTCAATGCCCTCTGCATCCAAGAGTGGCAAAGTAAAATGTTATCTGTTTTCTGAAAGTCATTTCCAAGTGAGGGAATATCGTAAGAAATGTTGTGTAACTCTTTTTTGTCAAACAATGATTTCCCCATGGAGTATTTTATTGCATTATGTACTGTGTCATCTCCATTAGTAGCTAACATTTTCTTTTCTCCATCACTTTTTTTGACAGCTTCCTGTCTCTGAAAGCTAACAGTTGCAGTTGATGGTGATAAACTCTCAAAATTTGATGGTTTTGTTTGTTTTTCAGTAGTCATTTTACACACACACACACATATAGTATTGTAACATTCCAGTACACTCACAGAGTTTACAGAAAGGAGTCAAACAGATAATGGGCTATTCCTCTTTTGGCTATGTAGTAACAGAGCTTCTGAGGTTGGTCAAATCCTTCACTTTTGAAGCAGTATATCCCATGTAAACTGTGAGGGAAATCTCTTTTTGTGGAGGAACGCTTGTATAGCTATGAGAGACACTTAAATGTAAGTGCTACACTTCTTACCAGAGAGCTGCTTTCCACTCAGTTTCTGCTACGAAATGTTTATTCAGCTTTTCCTTTATGAGTGGGCCATTTTTCTTACAAGGTCTCAAATCTGCCTTCTCTGTTCTCTGCAGTCCAGACCACGTCAGAAGTACAGCACAGTTAATCTCTGCAAAAGCTGGAATCTTTTTCTACCTACAAACCACTAAGCCTGGACAAAAAACTCTGGGGAACTCCAGTAGGCTTCCAAAAAGAACCCTTTTCTTTTTTTCTTCTTCCTGTCCCCCCTAGAGTCTTTAAGGCCTGTCACAAAGAGCCACATATTTCTAAGTGGTACCTTACAAGGACTCCTCACTCACTCTGCAATAAAGCAAACATTTCCTATTTATATAGCTATTAATGAATTTCTTTCAATTGCTTCCTTGCAAGTGCAAAAACAGAATCACAGTGCAATGTCAAGTTTTAATAAGCAAAGCTTTTAGAGAGTAATATAGCTATGAATTTATGTCAGGCATGCAATTCAGTGTAATCATATGATTAGGCACAATAGGAGTTTTCTTGCTGCCAGTCTTAGCTTTTTAGACATCTGTTAGTCTGGATTAAAAATGTTGCTTTCTTCATAACTGGAAATGGTAGTGTCTAAATATTTGTTTTCTAAGGTTCTTTTGTCTCACCAGAAAGAAGATTCTTAATGCTGATTCAAAGAGTGGAATGAGAGGTGATCACTTTAATTGTGGACTTCATAAGCAACCAGCCATCTTTCTCTAAAAACAACTCTTTAAAAAAAATACGTCATATATTTGTTACTGGTGAAGGACCTGTAAGATGTGTAGGGTTTCCTAGCTTCCCTACTTCTACACACAAATAATTCTCCCAAGCCTTCTAGGCTTTGCTTGCTATGAAAGTCTTGAATAACATATTGAAGGACTGCTAGGGCTCCATAAAAATAGGAAAGCATTAGGTATCATAGCTGGAAGCAATATGAACTGGTAACTAGCTTTTGTTCACGCTCCCAAACCATATTTACTTCGAGGTGTTGTTTGCGTTTGACACTACCATAAAATAAAAACCATCATCATGACATGGAAGAATGCCATAGATGACAAAAAAGAAACGAATCACACCCAAACTGTGTAACTTTTGCATAAAAGTGCTTTTCATATCCCAATAGTGTCAGTGCTACAAAGTCACACAAAAAAACTTAGGTTTAAATTGGAGAGTGGGTGGGGTGTCACTGAGTTGAGTGGAATGTGAGAGGACTATTTAAAAAAATTTATTCTGCTGTTGTTGATGTCAATAAAAATCAAAGTATCCCCAGAATATAATCTCCAAATTAAATCAGAATTCAGTCTTTTCCCTACAGGCAGAAGCAAGAAAGGTTTTTTTGTGTATTTTGTTTTCCCTTTTTGGCTATGGTTTCCCAAACAAACAGAGCTTTTCTTCTGTCCATTTTCAACAAAATGAGAACTGTAGCTAAGTGGTGAACTGCACTGTCTGGAGTCTTATACGTTGGGTTTTTTGATCATTGAACACAATTAAAATAAAAACCAGAAGTTGTCCAGTCCTATGTACTGAATTCCCCCCCCAAGTTTGATGTAATTGTATAAATAAAATCTACAACTATAGTGTGCCTAAGGAAAACACTTCTATTCATGAGAAAGACAAGAAACCATATATGGCAACAATGCTATAATAGCTATAATACCCTATGCTTAAAATGGGTTCCTCTAGCAGTTGAAAAACATTACACCGTTATAGCGTAGGTAAGGCAAGTTATCCTTAGGGTGAGCAAGCAAGATTTTGTTTCTTGAGAGGATCTGCTTGTCTGCCAGAGTGGGTATATCTCTGGTTCAATTACAGAATCAAAAATTAAAATCAAAGAATTAGAGACAAGAAGGGAGCTGTAAGAGATCAGAATATCTCACCTGGAAAACATACAAATGCTGACTATAGTGATGTTTTTGTTTATCACAATCTCTTCATTAGCTAAGTGTCTGAGTAAGCAATTATCTAGTGTGTTTTGAACTAACTTAGTGACACTTAGTGACCTGACTAAATTGTCAGGTATTAAATTGTACTTTGTCACAGTTGTATATATTAGGAGTATCTCCAGTGAAGCTTTTAAAATTACTCCAGTTTACATTTGAAACAGAGCTTGGCTTTACCTTAAAAGCAACACTGAAAAGGCAATAGGAGAGCTGACTGGTATGCACTGTTGCCCTATTCCCATTGGAATGTCAAGCACCCTAGAGCAGAACAGGTAGTATAGAAGTGTTATCTAATTGTAGGGATTATCTATGGAGCAACAACTCTGTCATCTTTGTTTCAAAAACCCAGTATGCATCTGTTGACATTGACAAGCTCTTCAATTAGCGGAAAGAGCTACTGATGGGTGTTTTGTAAATTGACCCTAATTTCTACACAGCTGCATAAAAGGTCAATGAAAAGAATGAAAGATCCAATTTACTAAAACTGATGCCACCATTTTACAAGTAGGGAAAGAAATGACTGTTAGCTGGTTTTGTTTCTATAGGGTGGCTATAAGGTAGTAGAGAGTGACTAGTATGTAATAAAAATTGCACAAAAATGTAAGGTGTTTTTTCCCTTATCTGCAGCTGAATTGTCTCTACAGTCAACTCAGAACAAAGCTATGTATTCACAGCAATGTAGCAGCTACATTGTTGTGCTTGAACAACGTGTAAATGTCAGAGTTTGATTTGGAAAGAAAACGTTCCACCTCATATTATGAGTTCCTATATTATTTCCAGAGGTTGTTACTTATATATGAATTATAGTCTTGTTTTCTAACCTAGGGTACGGAAGAAGTGCTGTGTTCACTGGCTAGCTTCTGAGTATGATGCAACCCCTGGAATGAGAACAAGAAGGTGGAATTAGCATGATAATTCTTTCTTTAAATTTAGTTATGATGGTAAACAATTAGATTAAAATACTCTTCTTGCATCAGGAAAAAGGCCCAAGGAATAATTTTGTACTGATAAAAAAAATAAAGAGCCACTGTAATGTCTTGCTTGAATCTCTGTGAACAAATGAGAGAAGATTTTTCTGGGAATGTATTTCCAAAATACCTATTATTTAAAAAACAAGCAAACGACAAACCTCCCAGGTTGTTCCTGTTGTTATCCCTTCCTTATTAAATAATAATTTAATTTTTGCTTGTATAACACCTCACCTTACCACACTTTTTACATTCAGTAGTTTGTATATGAACAGTACTTATTACAGCAAGAGTTTGGAAAGAACTACCAGAATGCAGGATTCTTCAAAACAATTCTTTGTTATTAATCAAGAACTATAAGAAGAATATTAAGCAGAATTTGGGGCAGGAGAACACTCCTTTTAGGTTTTACATTCCATTAGTTGTTTCTTATCCTTATCACAGTAACTAACTGTGTAGCACTTACATTCCTTAGATACTTGTGAATGACTGAGTTGGGTCTAAAATAATCTCTTCCTCCTTAGTGAATATCCTAATCACTTTGTACTATGTGAGTTCAGCCTTTACAAGCACAGCAAAGAATTGAACTAGGTCTTCTGTGGCATTCAGTATTTCAGAGTAGAGCACTTCTACAGGAAGTAGTCTGGCAACAGGGGCCATGTGAAATGCAACAGCTGTCAGCAGACTGAGAGGTAGAAGTGTTTGTAAATCACTGTGGCATTCATCTCCTTTGTGAACTTTACCTTTGTGGCTTTGTTTTATTGCAATATATAAAACCTGATGGAGATGCTAATCTCCACAGAATCTGATGTGCTGGGCCAGCACTGATTTTCTTATACAGACAGATGCTGTCACATCTATTAACACATGCAATGGTTCTGTCAGCATAGAAGAAAATGATGGAAAATACCATTCAATGTAAATGCTACTTTCAACGAAGTTGTGTTTCCCACTGAATTTAATAATAGCTCTGATTTAGTTTGGCTTACCCGTTCTGCATCATTTTCCTGCAAAGGCAAGTGGTAAATTCTGTAAGCAGAAAAGTAGGAGAGAACTATGCTTGTGACAACATACAGGCTTAAGCAATTTTAGAGTCAGAATTGCCACCCTCAGGGTATAATGTTCACAGTTTGGATGCTCTGAAAATTATTGTTAAAATTCCAAACTATTTAAAAGTATTCAAGTCAGAAAATGATGACTTAGAACTACAATAGAACCCAAAGTTTCCCACATTATTTTGCTTTTATGATCGTCTCTAGAGAACTAGCAGAGCAATGTAATGGTTGCAAACCTAACTGCTAGCTGTAGACTTGACTCTTCATTTTCATAGTGTTAGCTGACTACAATATGCCACTGCTATCTATGGTTTGCCCAACACTATTTCTTGGTCAGTTATTCCACTGTGGGCTACATAGCAAATTCTCAAGATTGCTTATATGCTATTTAATGATAAACAAGGCTATTTAACTGAATTGATGGACTATGAAATCATATTCTGTGCATATCTTACTGAGAACCTCTTACCTGAGAACCCGAAACACTGAAAATATGATATGAAAATCCTATCACAAAACCATGATATAGTTCATTACAAATTTTTCATGTTACACTGCACCGTTTATGCCACAATAAATGGTGTTCTAGTCTTAAAAAGGAACTTTCAGAAATGGAAAAAAAGCCAGAAGATACACACTTCCAAGAAAAAGTCTGCAAGCTGCTCTTCAATTTCCAGAGGTCTTTAGTCTTTCCTTTTTCTGACAATGGCATTTAAAGTGGTTCTGAATGTCATTACTGTAAATGTAGCAATAGGGATTTTTTTTTAAAATGTCCTTCCTTAAGCTGAATTTATTATCTTTTAACATTGAATTTGTCCTGGAATATAAAGTGGGGCTTATGCTTAAAAAAAGTAATGTAGAAGTAGCCTGAGATTTTGAAACCTTTGCTTCAGTCTGCACAATAACGAAATGTTTAATTTTTAGAATTTATTACTGGAGAGTGCTAAGTAGAGATTCTTAGCAGCTGTTCTCTTAATGATAGTTCACATTTTCTGCTAGGAGACAAGTATGAGTCATCTTGGCATTTTTAACTCAAGCAAATACTGATAAACTCCAATAAGGGCTTCCAGAAACAAATAAGGATGACATCTATCATTTTAATCTAAACCAAAGTACCCTTACTAAAAACAAATCTTTAAGAAGCATGGTTTTTATTTTGCAGCCAGAATTTGTCATGGTCTATTTTGCACAGGCGAATATATGGTCCTCCCTTCAAGGAAATTAAGCTCTAAATAAAAGTTAAGAATTGGGGACCCTATCCAGGATTAAATATTTATTCCCTTTTCAAGCTGCTCAGATTCCAAGTGCTCTAAATTCTGGAGGTAATGCAAGGTAGACTAGGTGATGTATTTCAATAAAAGAAGAGACAAACTGTATGAAATTCCGTTTAGGTGTAAATACCCTGCTTGAGACCAATGAAAGTGGATGAATAGCGAACTACTCAGGAGTGCAATGCCCACTGCGTTTTCAGCTCCTTCCAAGTACTCTCGCTGTAACAGTGAAGTAGATGATGTAGTGTAGCTTCAGTGGATGGACGGAGACCATTTCAGTTAGAGGATGTCCCTGGCCGCATCACCAAACACTCTTGATATTAACCAGCAAGCATTTTTAAGGTCAATCTACTGACCTCTATTATATGCTAAGTGGGAAGCAAGTGTGTTAAATTTTACGCATGTTTAACACTGAAATAGAAATGATTGTATGTGTAGAATAACTAACATACTCATATGTTTGGCAATATTGATGACAATTGCGTGTTTCCATGAGTGATAAATGTTTGGTGGGAGGACGTCACGTGTGTCGTGTCCATCACCCCCTCCCAGCCTCTCCAAAGCCCTGCTTTCTGGTAGAGGATGGGGAGAACCAGTTTAAGTTGCATAGGGTAATGAACCATGAGATTATGACATTCACATATACTTCTATCTGCTGGTGTGTTCAAGAGCAGACACAAATAGATTAGGTTTATCCACTTTTCATGTGAGCCATTTATTTACTAACTGTGTGCTCTGTGGAGGTAAGATTGTGCACTAATACTGACAACCTGTTAGATTTATATTTCTGTTGACTAATACAGGGTGCCTTCTAGGAATGCTGTAGCAAAATAACACTCTTACTGCCATGAGTCATCACCCCCAAAATTTTGTTCTTTACTTTAATTGAAATCTTTTAATATTTTGACTGCTTATAATCAGGCAAGTGTGAAATACTGCATGTTCTCTTAAGAAATCATCAGTTCCGGATCTTCTGGAAATAATACTGTCAAATGAACTGTGAACTAATTATTCTGGCAGACTTCTGGCACCTTTTGCCTGCCTTTCCAAAAGTAAACATAGGTAGGGTTTGAGAGGATTTCATCAGGATCATAATGGTATCTTCAAAGCTCCATGCAATGAGCTTTTTCACATAGTAACAAGGTTTGGAGATGCTTAGTCACTACAGTTGGTTTCTATGGGTTATACTGTCAGGCATGGTGTTTGTATGCCATTATGAAGACCGTATTTTATTCTCACATATTCTCACAAGACCTGGCAGAAGTATTGACAGGAAGATTTTTCCCAGTGAAAATCTTTCCATTCATAAAAGTAGTTGGATTTCTCAATAGGTATGTTCTAGGTCAAGTAAACCATAAGATGAACTTGAACAAGGACATAGTGGATAAGCCTCTGCACATACTGGAAGCTATAAATTAATTTGACACGTGTCTATAAAAGCAAAACACCTGCATGTTGTAAACAGAAAATGTCAGCAAAGCCAGCACTAGAAAACAGCGTAAATTGAGAGTGAGTGACAATTGTGGGGTACAGAATCACATTCTGAAAGTTTCCGCAAAAGTTTTTTATGCTTACAACTGGATTTGGCAGCTAGTATGAAATGTCAACACATAGTGCAGATAAAGTTTGTAAACATATCAGTTATGGTGAAGGTGATGCCCATATTACCTGCCTTTCTAACATTATAATCACTAACAGTATAAATGAAAATCCTCATACCTGAAGCTCCATAGAAGATAAGCTGGTATTTCCTGCATTATTAGGTAGATGTTTCACATCCATAGGGACACATGATATATTTTCATATGCATAAGGTGAGTTAATGGTTTCAGTTAGTGTTGTCAGTAGGCTATGCACAGTAAACACAGGACCAGACCCCCCCCCCCCCCCCACCTCATTCCCCCCCTCTTCCCCCCAATTTATAACCCTTTATCCCTTTTCAGTAAATAAAAAATAAGACACATTCCAAGAATTTACAATGTTAAATGATATAAAAAGTCTTAATCTAGCTTTACAAAATTTCCTGAAGTTTATTTCAGTGTCATTCATGTTTCTCTGCTTTAATCTATTATAGTACGACAGTCGTTAGTGCATGTACCTTACATATTCAACAACAAATTATGTGCAAAAATAATAAATAGATATGTATTGAAACGGCTAGTGTTACTAGAGCCCATCTGCTTTATCATGCTCATTCATTTATTGTTTTTCTTTACGATGGTTATAAAAAAGATGGTGTTTCTTCAGATCTCTGTAGTAAGACAAAGTTTCCACGAAGCAAGTGAAACTCAGCCTGGAGTTTATTGGAGAATTTGAGCCTAGGCTTGCATGTTTTTGTGGCTTTCATGTTTTGAAAAATGATTCCAACATTCCCTTGGTAGGAAGAAAGCAAACTACAATGAATGATTTTTTTAAATTTTATTTTATTTTTTTTTACATTTTTTACAAATACTGACTATTGTCAGTGTTATTAGTTTATGTATACATAACAAATTTCAATTCCAAGTTTACTTAGTTTATTAATTCCAGGTTTATTTATTCAATCCTGGCATATTATGTCAAAAAAGAAATACTGATTTGCAGAACTATTAGTGATGGTATTTGTCACTTGTGAAATACCAGAAAGAACAGATAGTGCTGTGTGGTGCAGTTTGATATGTTTGCCATAGTATGTCTCAACTAGGCAATTTAATTTTATATTCGATTTCTTTGGGCTGATTTTTACCACAATGTTTTCAATTCTTTAATTATAGTCTTGTATTGTACTTGTCCCATTTTCTATCAACTTCAGGAGAATATGGGAAAGTAAACCAACACACAGGACTCCATGCAGGAATCAGTCCTGGCTGTTGACCTAAGGCTGAGCTCAGTTGAGCTTTGTATATTGAGCTTTGTATATACGTAAATCAGCTTTGTGGTCTTTTTGACCATGTGTATTTAAAATATATATGGATAAATACACACACATCTCTTTCCTAAATTTTGAATATACTCAGTAGACATATGTATCTGATGAAAATTTTCAGATAATTTCTGTAGCTAGACTGAGTTCAATCAAGCAATTCTCTTAACAAAACCAGTAGAAAGTCAAGGACCATTTCTGTGTCTCAAATAGCATAATGGAGATTTTAAAGAAGTGCTTTTGGGCGTGAGGAAGAGACATCAAAAAAGAATAAATAGTAGTCTTATGGTAAAATCTTTTCAAATGCAAATTGGTAGCTCCACCAATCCTTATCACTGAGCTGTTTGAATAATTTGAATGCCAGAGTCCACTTGCTCACAAAGATAGGCTAAGTGCCATGAAATATTTATTTACTTCTGCCAAATTACTGTTTGTTTTCAGCAAATCCAAGACATTCTGCTAATATTTTAATACTAAATACTGAAGTTGAATATTCTATTTCTGCTGGTTGTACCTAATAGTTGTGGTTTTTGGATAAGGCCAAGTCTCGAATTCTTTGGCTGGTTCTGTACTCTCTCTGGTCCTTCACATAGGTTCAATCCAGACAAAACCTTCACTGACCTTGACAGTTCAGTTCAGTTACCACTGCTGGTATTCCTCATTCCAAATACGCTTGCACTGGAAGACTGTGGAGTCTACCAGAAGACACTAGCTGGTAACCTGACAAGCTTGAAAGATCAAGCTACAGGATCCTTTTTTCTGGCAATTACAGTGCTTTTTCCAGTGCACAGATGACCCCTCTCATCTTTTTCCTTCCTATTCCAGAATAACAGGTCAAAATCTCCACTCTAACCAGATTAATCCAAACTCAGCTTGTGTACTCATGATGCTGGAGTAACAGAATTCCCAGAGCAATGCTGTAAAGAATGTGTTTAAATTCACCATGTCCAGCCTCTCTGCAGCATTAGGACATCCTGTTCGTCTGCAGAACAATGATGGTCTGCTCTCCAAGGCAGGCTTTGGAATGGAAAGTACAGCACAGAGTTGGGAAAGCATACTTCTGGTTTAGTAGTTAATATACAGAAATAATTATGCAAGGCAGCTGAGTGAAAAATGACCAGTCAATGGTAGCCTGTTGGCTTCATAGCAGAGAGATAGCTTTAAGAAATTGTTTTTGAAGAGATATGAATGGAGCGGCATAATAGATAAAAAGTTAGCCACAATGATCTCTTGATTTTTATCACACTTCTCAAAATAGTTCATGGAGTCAGAAATAGTGTGTCAGACTTGGGGGGGGGGAACAGAAGTAGAGGAAAATTGTGTCAAAATAGGAAGTGAGTACCACCAAAGTTAGAAATCCATATTTTTTACATCTGTAAAGAATACTTTTAAAACTTGGGAGGGTGGGGCTAAGATGATTATGTGGCCTGACATTACATTTTTAGCCATAATAGTTTTTTAGTGATTCCAGCCTGGAACTGCAGCTAAATAACTCTGTTTAAGAATAAGGTGCAGTTTGATTGCATCACTGCACACTTTCACGATGTGAGTTTGTATTTGCATGATTCAGTACTGCACTGTGTGCACAAAGTCACCCAAGCCAGAAATAACTCGGTCTCTGCACTGTGCTACACACAATGTAAATGTGTCCTTGGAGTGAAAAGCAAATTGCTAAGTTATAAATTGAAGTAGTTAGAGGTTCAGAGTTTCTGAATGTCTAATGCAGTATGGAATTTTACTATGCTTCTTGAGAATGAAGGAACACTTGTAATTTTAAGTTTTATAAGGCTAAATTAAGTTTTATTACTCATTTCTTGTGAGAGATCCTGTTACATATTTTGCTGTAATAAAAAATATTTAGTGATACAATATTATCACTATTTTATTGCAGCAGAATGTGTAGCTGGACACCCTGGGGAACACAAAAGCTGAATGAAGTTTTAGCATAGGCTATAAAGACTCCTTGAGAAAGAGACAGGCTCAGTGTTTCGTTACTATGACGTAGACCCAACGCAAACTGGGTGCTCTAGTTTCCAGAGGGTCTAATGAACTTGTAAACCAGAAATTCAACCTGTTGGAAAGGGAAATACTAACAAGGAGACAACTAAATAAATAGTCCTTCATAATGACGAGAGAGGAAATTTGTTGTTTTGACAGGCAAACTGGTGTGGCAACACTTCCTTTCTTGAAGTTTAATTCGCTTTGATCTTTTCTTTTTTCCAGATTTTAACGGGTCATCAGATACTGTATAATGACTTAATGTTTAATTAGTGCTTTCACATTATGAACAAACAGCAGGTTTTCTTCTAAGTGCACCCTACCTTGTACATTAACATCAACTACTTCCAGCATTTACAGTGGTAAACATCACTGTTAGAAAGAATTTGCTAAGGATTAGGATGCATTAATGGAACACAATCACCACCACCTCTAAGATGTACCTGTATATCATACGAATGCAATGTAATTTAATAAAATTAAGTTATACAAGCTGAAAATGGTTGGGTTTATGATAAACATCAGAGGTGGGTAGCACTCTCTGCCTGAGGCTTTGAAGCTTGTTTTCCTCCTCTGATTCTCTCACAGGATGGCTCCAAGTGGTGTGTGTGGAGTCTTTACCTCAGGCTTTGCCACAGCGTGAAGCGATTTGCGTAAGAAAATTGAGCAAGCAGATCAGTTTCATTGACTTTATGCTCTGCTGTGCTAGTAGGTACTATTAAAAATTATTTTTTTAAGTCATAAATACCATAACAACCAGTAAATCTTATAGAAAAACTATTTATATAATATTCTCGGGGTTTTACAACTATAATTACAGTTTCTTTCAATAAACGTAATGCTACTGTAGGTCATATCAACATCAGCCTGAAGTCTTTGACAGCTTTATTGTAGCATCAGAAGTTTAATAATCCACTGTCTTGCTCTGGAGGGAAAACACTTTCCAGGGAAGGGCTTGTTGGCAACTGAATGAGTACCTTTTCTGGGCTTAGTGCAGGTGGCTGGCACAAGAAAGAGCAATCTCTACACTGACCATGATTTAAACCATTCAAGGCTCTAATCCAGAAAGCAGTATCACTTGTTTCTTCATGGTGACCACAGTATATAAGTCAGGAAATAAGGGGTTTGTATTTTCTCCTGTGTATGTGAAAATTAACATAACTTGTTTCTGTATTATCAAAGAGGCTGCTTGATGCCTGGTCATTTTGCAGTTCCTGTCTGCGAAATTAAAGCTAAGAGTAGTTGAATTTTACTTGATTTTTTAAAATTATTTTATTATTAATGCAAAGGAATCTAGTTGCTAGATGCTTGAGGTTTGTTTTTTGGTTTGGGGGGTTTTCTTTGATCATTTGCTTGTTTTTCAAAAGGGAAGCTGCGTTAATAAGTGCTTCCTCTATAAAAAATAAAAAATTGCTGTCTGAAAGCATATTACTAAAACAGTAACATCTAGCTGACCCAGCAAGATTTAACCATAAAATATTAATTCCTCTGTTATGGAGGGGAAGAAATGCATTTCCTTCAGCTGAAATAGTAAACAATGATTTTGAAAAAAAACCTTCTTATACACTCTAAAACTATTGTATACGCAGTAAAAGCAAAGATTCCATAGCTTGCTATGGCTGTCCTGCTAGAAGCAATAGCAAATGTCTTTTTAAAGAGGAAAAACAAAAAAATTAAATCACTATTATTATGATGTTTATCTATTCTGCCAGAGACATTTTCTCTTATGCTGTGGTTGAAATTGTTGTATGAAGGGTTTTGTGCAGGCAATTTTTACATTAAAAAAAAAAAAAGCAGATTTGAAGCCACTTGTGTTGCTTGCCATTACTGCCTGTTTCCTTGGGGGTATCTTTTGGACAAGCAAAGTGACGTATCAGTGTGAAAATGAGGCAAAGTGCGTATACTCCAACCATTACACCCTCCATATCTCTGCTGCGTTGACCAGCCCCAGCAAGCTGATTCTCATCAGACTTTCTTAGGACTGGTATACCGACTTTGATAATATGGATAAAAGGCACGGCATCTGAGGAGTACCCTGTAGTTCAGACCAGTGTCAGAACCTAACAGTTGAGGTGCAATATAATAAATCAGACTCTATGTAGGGGGCCTTAGCGATACCTTAAGATGACCTTCATGATATTAAGGAATTTAGCTTTCTACAAAAGAAATACGAAAAAACTTGTTTTGCAACTCCGTAGAACAGTTTTCCGTGAAATGTTGCCTCAAGAGATTAATGTAGCCTAAAAATTTTAGGGGTGCTCATTTGATGTGACCACATAAGATTAGGCAACCATCATAGTTGGTGTAGTGAAAAGCTTCTATATTCCCATCATTTGCGTCTCTGAGGGAAATGGAGAAACACATGACACATTTACTGGATTGTGGTTAAAGTGGTTGCCTAACTGACAAGCAAAAAAGTCATACTCTGATATGAAGGTCTTTGTGGATGAATTTTGTATGAAATAAACTAGTTCAGGAATATTCTATGTAGCTCATTAAATATATTGGTACTTTTCCTTCCTTCCTTCCACCTATTAAAGGAAGGTGTCTTAGCTGCCATGAATGCAAGCTTATAGAAAAGCATAAGACCTCTTTTAAAGAGACACCAAATAATTTGCTCCTTTTATGAGTGAGTTACTGTGTATCAATAGTCATCTATGCTTAGAAGTAACTACTTATGTGTCTGAAAGGGACCTGGCAATCTTCTCTTTCTAACGATGCAAAGTATCCTGTTCTGGCTCTGCAAAGCTCTGGGATGTGAAACATTTCTATCATGTTGTCTGTTTTAAATGACAACTCTTTAAGCTATTTATGACTTTAGAAGCTTGTTACCTATCAACTTGGAGATGATTTATTGGGCACAAAATAGGAAAAGCAGCTACACAGAAAAATTATCAAATGGTTTCAGGTAAGAGTGCAGGTGCCAGCTGTGTAGTAATTTATGTATACCTCATAGCATGCCTGCAAATGTATCCAAGCAACATATCTTATAATTTATTTTATTTTAGGACATGGGAAAAAGGCAGTAGACTTTCAAAATCTGGCCATACTAGGTTCTAAACTTGTGCTAATCGCGGCTTTAAGAGTACAGCTCTCTGAGAGTGCAGTTCAAATGTATGTTTGGACCTAGGCTATGTAGCTGGAATACGGACTGTCTTTACTACAAAAAGGAGCAAGTTATGGCAACCCTGTGAGTACCAAAAGTTGGCTACATAATGTCACTACAGTGTGCGGATACTGATTGTCTGTTTCTTTTGACTTGCTTTGAACAGTGGAAGATTGTCAACAAGTAGTTGTCACTTTGTGCCTTGGAATTCAATCATTTTCTCAGAGATAGCAACAGTATGCTGTATGCCTGGATATTAGCTTATCTCACCCTACCCCAGGCTTGAACTTTGCATGTAAATGACATGTAGCACAGTATTACTGTGTGAGTGAATGTTGAAAGTGTACATGTAACCCCTTCAAAGTTACAGATGCTCTTTTCTCAGATATGTAAGAGATGGAAACATGTCTGTTAAAAGTTGGCTACATTACCATGGCATTAACTGTGTCGTTTTATATGTAAATTTACTTATGTAGTTTTGCAAAACAACTTCCCTGTAAAAGCTGGATAATTATTTCCTGTATATATATACGCCTTCTCTTTGTTCAGTAATTAAAAAAAAAGTCAACTTTAGCACAACATTTCTATCAAGCAAGTTTGATAGTATACTTATACAAAGATGTCAGCAGTCAGAGCACACGTAAGGTATTTCAAAAACAGGCAAGTTTTGCAAATTGCTCTTATGGATAAACAGCTATAACTTCTTAGAAAGTAATAAGGAATATAATTGCTTCATGGCCAATAACATTGTTGGAACTGATTTTAGCTTTCCAGGCAGTTTCAAAAGTTAGTAAGACTTTTCTTAGAAAACATAATTCATATACAGTATAAATTATTTCTTAACATTATATTTGCAAAAGGAAGCAGTCTCTTAGGGCTTCAAATACTGCTGGGAATGGAGATAATTTCTCAGAAGTGATGTTTGGTATGACCAAACCTGAGGAGTTACTAGATTCCCGGACAACAGCATTCAAGAATTCCACAAGATTACTTTGAGTTCATGAACTATTTACCTTACTATAATGAAGGCATTATTACAGAGATAGCAAGTTTTCATTTTAGAGTTATGTACCAGTAAATTTAATTTGTCAAATTGCTCATCATCTCTTGAAAGAGCAATTTAATATACTACGGATGTCCTTCAGGTTGGAAACCTGGCTTATTGCCACGGCGAGGATAGTGTGAATTCCTCAATTTCTTATAAACCTGCTTTGCACCTTTCCTTGCCCTGAGCATATAAAAATTCACTGCTGCTGGCTTCTCTATGTGGGCTAAATACTATAAGTGGCCAACAACCACTGTTACAGTGGAAGAAAAGACACCATAGGATTCCTTCATTAATTTATTGTATTCCCAAAATTAATTTGGGGTCCAGAGACCTCCATGTGACATTATTTTGTGATAGAGAGAAGGCGTCTGTCCCCAGTACATTCAGATAGTTGATTACTTGCTTTCTCTCTCTTCTGGTTTCCCCAAATATATCTTTTCTTGTTCGCACACCTGGACCTGATTATCCGTTCTTTATTTGAGGAGAAGTGGTACGCACTTCACAGTTTCAGTCCCTGATGTGTCCTCTTGAAACTCTTTGCAAGTCTGAATCAGAATCTGCGGTTTCAGATAAGAGAGTCAAAAGTACTACAAAGTTTTTCTGCAACCCTATTTCGACTACACTGAATTTCTGACAATAGTCCTGTGTCAATCCACAGTATCATGGGCACGGACAGTCTACATTAATGATAGTGCCTGCTTCAGAGGAATTATAAATATTTCATTGATTATCTTCAAATGTTATTTGTAAGATTATAAAGATCTAATTCCTATGCCTTGGGACTATTGAAATAAAATTGCAATAACAGGTGAGGAAAAGGTGAGTCCATTGCTATTCAGCAGTGTTGAGCCCAATGCTCCTGGGCCTGTTTAAGCACCTGGCCCAGAAAATTACAGAGAAACCCTCTAGCTTTTATCCTCCAGGGGAACGGCAGCATGGGGGAAACCTGTCTTTCCATCACACTTTCGGACTCTGTGTTAAATCAGGACTATCTCCAAGTCAGTATGCAAATAACTCTGATTACGGCAACAGGAGACACTTGCTCTCTGAAGTTCATGGTCCAGCTGATCTGTGGCTTCTTGTCTGTCTTTGGTGGTGAGGCCAGGAGGAAGGAATGCTATAGACAGATTGAGTCTGTCTCTGTTCTTCACATGCAGCATGCTGTGCAGCTTTAGCGGGGTCTGCCTGATGGTGGTTAGTTAGGAAACTCTTTGAGTCTGTACCCGTGCTGTGGCATTTCAGACCCCTGTCTCATAGTGTGGGTTCTCTTCTGCTTTCTGCTGTGCAGGATTGTGGCTAGCAACAAGTCAAGGTTACAAATTATATTTAGAAGAGTTACTGAAGAACATTTAAGATGCTATGCTTCTTTCCACAATTAATTCTCGTGAGGGAATTTGTTAGAAGCACTTTGTCATCTTTTTCATTCCTTTTTCATTCCTTTTCATTCCTTTGTGAATGCACAGAAGCCTTTTTCTGGCTCATTTCATAGGCTGTAAGTGTTGATACTATAAACAAATTTTCCTAAAGACAGATGTCTGTAGGACTCCACAGAAAAAGGAAAAAAAAAATCCTCAGATTCCTCAAGTCTGTCTTAGCAGCTGCAGTAGTTGGCACTGACTATGAGAGCTGTGCAACATTAAGTTTTATGGTTTTCTAAGCATTTCAGGTACCATTTTATACCATTCCATTGTATCAAGCTTTCCATTATTTTTGGCAGTACATCCTAAGGAATGTCTGCTTCATTCAAAAGTAGTGCTTGTGCCAGTCTCAAACTGGGGTGAAAAAAGGAAGATGGGGGTGGGAGGAGCTGTGCACGAAGGGGGCACCACATTCACAAATCACCCTGTGCTTAAGGAGATGCTCACCACATTCACCAGTCACCTCATGTTTAAGGAGATCCTGATTTTTATGGCATGCTGAAATCACTTGGGAAATTCAGTGACTGTATTTGCCAGAAGTAAAGGCTTTACAGAAACATTCATTCATATAATTGCTTTGCTGTTCTTTGTTGGCTAATATACTCATAGGAATCTAAGCATCACTTAGAGACAGAAAACTGGCTTCACTCGATTTAAGGAAAGAAAAAAAAAAATCTTCGAATATCTCTATTACTGAAGCACCTGTTTGGGCAAAGTTGCATAATGCAAGGTTTTGGCTTAAAGCATTTTGTAACCAACTGAACGGTGTTGGTTTGGATGATGTTAAAAGAACTTCTTTAAAGATGTTTCTTAGTTTTATGTCTAGACTTCAGCTCTGAGGTCACTAAGCAGCTGTATTTAGTAGCTGTTGGCACACTTTGATACTTTGGCAGAAGTCTGAATAAGGAAATCTGAAGGTAGTGTACTGCTGACACTGCTTTAAGACACCGTTCCTTTGGCCATCAAAGGGTTAATTGTGACAATCCTGAGATAAGCTATGAAAACGCTTCTTCAGCTTAGTTACAACATTGCCCTGGTAGAAGAGCAGGGAAACCAAATCCAAGCTCCTTTAGTTCTGGATCAGCGATTCTCCCGGGAGGAACTAGAACCTGCATACACTTGTCCGTGTGTACGGTTTAAATGGGCATTAAAACATACATTTGGGTGGGGAACAGGCAGGAGGGGCATGCGTAGTTGAGGTCACAGAGTGGTGGCTGTTACTACCCAGAAAGGTTCATATCTTGCCACTTCTTTTCATGCTAACTATTAGTGTACTCCAGCAGTAATCCTGTTGAAATCATTATGACTGTTCATATGATTATAGGTCAGCTTGTGTCAGTATGCCAGCACCTGGCCCAAAGGAAAGGGAAAAACGTCAATGAGGCATCTTTCATTCCAGTTATGAGCAAGAAAAAGGGTGGGTCTTGCAGTTAGAATAGAGTAATGACTGCCAGTAAAGTAAGTAAGGGTAAAGTTGGTTATTGCCTGATGAGGGCAGAGTCCTTGTCACCTGCAATGGACGGGACAGACCCTAAACAAAGATCACATGGGACTGACTCTATTTTTCTTGTATTAGTTTCCCACACTTTACTGAAGTTACGGTGATATGCGGGGAAAATACATTATAAATTGTTTTCTCTTAAAAATCTCGAACCTCCACTTGGTACATACAAACAAAAATTAGTACCAGTTTGCAAGAAACCACATGGATCTGTCAGAAGCGAAAGATTTAGCTGTGTTTGTTCTATCAATAATGGATATTCACTTCATTTACTGGACTTCAGGATGTGAAATAAAGGCCTCCAGCTGCTCTCCTGTTCTAATTTAATCTCTGAAATGCTGATTTCAATGACAGTTTCATACATCTTCAGTACTTGAGCAAAATTTTAAATATTTAAAATAATTTATTTTTCAAGCTAAATAGATATACTCTGAGGAATTGTGGGTTTTGAAATACTGACATGTTTTGAGTGAACAATCCTGCCAAAGTATAGATGCATCCCAGGAATAGTAGAGTATTTTAATTCAAGACTTTTCCCTTCAAAAAATTTGTATCAAAACTTAAAATTCTTTGAAGATATTTTACTATTATTGAAAACACTGAGACTTTCTATTAAAATAATAGTAATCTGAATGCACATGCCTTTATTTAGAAATACTGGAATGTTATCTTCTAAAGGAAGGCTGTAGTTCCCTCATTTAATGTCTCTGTTTTCCTTTTTTTGTTAAGAGTTCTGTGTGTAGATGTGGCATTATATCTCCCAACATACCATATGCTAGGGCCAGAGTGTTTGATAGTGTCAGCTTTCCTGTTCACAAGTACAGAGGGATAAAAACATTCTAGAAATATCCTTGCATTATATCCATTTAAATATAATTTGGTATCTTAACCTTTGCCAAACTATTTGAAGGTACATTAAGAAAAAATATGTGTATAATTCGTAAATATCAGTAACATTTTCTGTAGGACAAGAAAATAAGACTCTTTTTACCAGCTCTGTCACTGTTAGCCAAGAACTGGAATTTCTGGAAGTCTTACTCCTGTGTTGATGCACATCTCATGCTTCAATACAGTACTGTTGGTAAAATACAGCACACTAATATTGAGTGTACAGAAGAGGATTTTCTTGATACAACAGTTGGTATGTGGTCACCATGTGATAGCTGCCTCTTAGAATGATACATCCAGGATGGTTAAAGATGTGAAATTACTTTGATCTATGATATCCACATGCATGACCGCATTTGTTTGAGAGTGTTTATTTAAAACTTTTGGCAAAAGTGTCTACAGATAGCATGATACATACCCGAGGCTATGCAAGTATTCTATAGTCTATTATTGTGAATAGAACTAGCAAATGTCAAAAGGAGGTCCCTCCTTACAGGTGCAATCTAACCTGTTGAACACTTGTGTGTATGCAGGTTTCTCTGCTGGAAACAGCTAAGTGATTTCCTGGTTTGTTTTTTTTTTTACCCATACATAAAAGCGAAGTTTTTGAGAGTAAAGAACTTGGAAGACTTAAACGAACCCAATTATTTTGTATCTGTCAGCTACAATAATGTTCATCAATAAGTAGCCCCTAAATTCCAAACAAAATGCTTCTTATATGGCAAAGATTACATGTGCTGGTTTTGGCTGGGATAATTTTCTTCACAGTAGCTAGTATGGGTTTGGATTTGTGCTCAAACAGCGTTGATAATTCAGGGCTGTTTTCGTTATTGCTGAGCAGTGCTTACACACAGTCAGGGCCTTTTCTGCCTCTCACACCACCCCACCAGCGAGTGGGCTGGGGGTGCACAAGAAGTTGGCGGGGGGGGGACAGCTGGGACAGCTGACCCCAACTGACCACAGGGATATTCCAGACCATATGACACCATTGCTCAGCGTACAAAGCTGGGGGAAGAAGAAGGAAGTGGGGGACATTTGGAGTGATGGCGTTTGTCTTCCCAAGTAACCGCTACACACGATGGAGCCCAGTTTTCCTGGAGATGGCTGAACACCTGCCGACTGATGGGAAGTGGTGAATGAATTCCTTGTTTTGCTTTGCTTGTGCGCACGGCTTTTGGTTTGCCTATGAAACTGTCATTTTCTCACAACGCAGGAGTTTTCTCACTTTTACTCTTCTGATTCTCTCCCCCCCTCCCACTGGGGGGAAGTGAGCGAGCATCTGTGTGGGGCTAAGCTGCGGCCTGGGGTTAAACCACAACATTATGGAATCAAAATGTTGCAGTATTAGCTACACAGTCACTTTTCAGATTTAATAGCCAAAAGTACTTGAATTTCACTTAACCCGGATAATTAACTTAATTTTTGGACCAATGGCTCCCAAATACTTTGCATCAACATCATTCTTAAACCTCCATATTTTTCATGCATCACTGTCCAACTTTACACTGCAACTAAAGTCAATGAAATGTAATTAAAATCTCAGCATTTTAGTGCTTAAAATAGTTCTGTAGGGCAGTCACAAACTAGCTACCATGGCTTTAATGATCATGTATGGGAATCACAGTTCTAGACCAACCCAGAGAGTTTTTTTCATATTAGGCTTTAATCCTTCCCATATGAGACCTGGAGTCCACTTTTTAACTGCATAATTTAATCAGTGCAAAAATCTTTACTGATAAAATTTAAAATATTCTTCCACCTACAATTTAGGTAATGCCATATATGCAGCTTTTATGGTTGAAGCAAGGTGCAAGCATGTTTTGGATCCAGAGAAAGAGCTACATCACTTCTTGGAGTTTCCCCAACACTCCATTTCTATTCAACACTATCATGTATACATTTGTGCTTAAGTTAAAATCTGCCTGTACTGTGGAAGGCTGGGAAAACAGCTTGTGTTCTCCACCTGCACAATGGGTAGCTATGGAAGGGATGGACAGAATATGCTTCAAAATAAGGAAATGAAAACAAACAAGCTGCACCTGCAGTGAAACAATACTATACCATAAGACTTTGTACGAATTATTTCCCTTTAGAGTAAAGAAAAAACAAATCAAAAGTCTCCATGAAAGTATGTATTTATCTCCCCAATAACATTGAATCAGCTCAGAAAATTCACTTCAACAATTAGATGAGACACAAGTCAGTGGAAAAAATATCTCTTTGGCAACCTGTAGCAACATAATTTGTGCTTTTCACATGCATGCGTGCTCTTGTCACCGGAAGATCCAGACCAAACATCATGCAACTAGGTGCAAAGAAGTAGCAGGGACCAAACATAAGCTGGAATGGGGAATGCATCCTTAAGGAGATTTGCTTAATGGCATTAAATGAAGCGTGATTTCCAGATGCATCTTTCAGTCCATGTTCCTGGTGAGCCAGACCCTGATTTGTCTAGCAGAAGGCAGTTTTTTCCCTGCCTGACTTTCATGATTGTCTCAGCTGCAGGTTCAGGAATTGCTATAACTTGCTCTTTGGGATAGATGCTTTCTTGCTCCAAAATTCTCATATAATGCTGAGGACTAAATGCTAATCATTCTTGTCAAAAGCTTTTTCAGTCTCGTACTGTATCTGCCTTGTCAGGGCAATGTCACTTGTTGGTTGGTGTGTTGTGCTCAGGAGGTATTCTGCCAAGCAGCTGTACGCAGCACACTTTTTTCCCATGACTGTAAAGGTAAGACAAAGTACAAGCAAGATGAAATGCAGGGGAGACCTTTAGTTTTCCTTTTTAATGAAAATTTAATTACCAAATGCAAAAGTGGATAGATGTGCCACCCTATGTTCATAGGACACTCTCAGCTGTATTCCTTTCCATTTCCTAGAGACAAGTGTTTGGTATGCAACAGAAACACAGTGTGGAACAGAGGCTTAGCTGACACTTGTACATACCAAGCTTGAAGGAAGGCCCAAGAAAACTAGGGGATGTGGCAAGGCCAAATTATCGGTGGATTCTGGATAGCTTTTGCTAGTGATCTTTTTCCTTCTGTCCTAGCACTTATGCCAGTCTAATGTGACTATGAAGTTGCCGAACTAGGCAATATATGAGAGGACTGTCATCAGTTGCACAACTGACTCGAGTAGCTGCTCCACAGTGTGCATTTCACCCATTCCAGAAGTTCCAGTTGTCTTTGTTCAGTGTATTTCTCAATGTCCCTCAGCGAATTCCCATGCGTTTGGCATACGAGAGCATGTTGAAAAGTATTGAATGTCCCTGACTCTAGAACATTTGCAATGTTGATTTCAATGCAGTCAGCAAGAGCAATGGTTACATTGCACAATACATCCATTAATTTCTTTTAATCATGTCAAGTTTTAAGAATTTTTACCCATAGGGGAAAAATGTGGGTTTGTATGTCCCTCTATTGTTTGCTTGGTTTCTTGTTCCTTGAAACTAAAGGAAAACAATGGAAGATATTGTCATATTGATTTACAATAAAAGTACAGAGAACATGGAGAAAATATAACATATCTTATTTTTTATCATTTGAGACCTAAATGAATTTATCTGGAGATAGGAGGAAGAAATGGCATTTTCCTACTTCCTAGCTTTTAAAATGCTTTTACCAGCTGAGTTTTTGTTTCCTGCCAGAAGGCAGAAACTGACTGTTCAGTTTGCAACAAACAAACAAACAACTTAGTCCTCCACAGAATCTGTCGTAGTCTTTTAAGCTCTTCTTCAAGTAAAAGAGGAATTTCATGGAAAATTGCTGGACATACGTTGAAGTCAGTAGCTGACAGTTAAATAAATCTGCAAACTTTGTACGGCTGATTGTGCTGGTTTTGGCTGGGGTAGAGTTAATTTTCTTCATAGTAGCTAGTATGGGGCTATGGTTTGGATTTGTGCTCAAACAGCGTTGATAATTCAGGGCTGTTTTCGTTATTGCTGAGCAGTGCTTACACAGAGTCAAGGCCTTTTCTGCCTCTCACACCACCCCACCAGCGAGTGGGCTGGGGGTGCACAAGAAGTTGGCGGGGGGGGGGACAGCTGGGACAGCTGACCCCAACTGACCACAGGGATATTCCAGACCATATGACACCATTGCTCAGCATACAAAGCTGGGGGAAGAAGAAGGAAGTGGGGGACATTTGGAGTGATGGCGTTTGTCTTCCCAAGTAACTGCTACACACGATGGAGCCCAGTTTTCCTGGAGATGGCTGAACACCTGCCGACTGATGGGAAGTGGTGAATGAATTCCTTGTTTTGCTTTGCTTGTGCGCACGGCTTTTGGTTTGCCTATGAAACTGTCATTTTCTCACAACGCAGGAGTTTTCTCACTTTTACTCTTCCAATTCTCTCCCCCATTCCACCCCGGGGGAGTGAGTGAGCGGCTGTGTGGTGTTTAGTTGCTGGTTGGGGTTAAGCCACGACAGTGGCTTAATCTAGCCATTGGGAATGTAATCTACATCTCTAACTGCACGTATTTTAGTAGCTTCTGTGTATGCCATTCTTCTGAACAGGTGAGTGGCAAATTCCTAAGCTCATTGTTTCAGTATCATATGAATTATATTTTTTCATCATATCAGCCTAGTGGCCTCTGAATCTGCTCCTGATTGCATAACCCTATCTTCTACCCTACTTCATAGCTTTCCCATTTGATGTCTCAGGGATGCTCTTGAACCTCTTTCTCATAGGTCATCTTCCATAAAGCTATGAGGAAGTTTCAGTCTGTCTGCTAAAACTGATTCTCTCACTTCAAAAACAGGATAAATACTGTTCAGGTTTTGAAAATACCTGAAGATTCCTTTTGGCTAATGAAGAAAACCTTGAAATTGTGCTATCAAATTGATCCCACTTGTCACTATGTGAAGATGATTCCTTAATATTTTTACAATGAAAGTGCTTTGTTTAAAAAAAAACCCAAAGGATATGATAAGATCTCATAGATATTAATAAAGTAACTTACATATAAAGCCTAGATGGTGAAAACTGGGCCCTTTTGAATTCATGTGATGTATCAGTGAAAAATACACGGCTTCATATTCAAAGAGCAGTGAACTGAGAATAAATTTCATCATATAGTCAGTTAAGAGGCTGGAGTATTATGAGTCCAAACTGAAGAACCAGAACATACATTTACTACATGAGTACCTGTTGCATTAAAAAATCTGTCAGGCATAATCCAGGACAACTATGAGTCAAAAATATCTTGCTACAAGGGGGTAAAGAATTTCTTACTACAGTTGGAATTAAAATGTCAAATTCATGAAAGACTGTACAGAGAGTTTGAATAAATGGATTTCTGGAAAATAAATGGCAGAATTAGGGAGTCAACCAAAATGCTGTCTAGGGAGCTAATAGCTTGCTTATATATGGAATATGGATTCAGCCAAACCCATCAGTGATATGCAGCAAGATAAAGTGTTCTTTATGGTTTTTGATACTGATTTCACACAGAATATGGAGAAATAGTTTATTTTCATTTTCTGTCATCTACAGATACCTTTGACTTATTCAGCCATCAAGAATCTTAACTGACAGTCTATGTTATTAGTAACTATAAATTAGAATGCATTATGAAGTTGTCAGCTGTCTAATTTGGGTGGTGTCCTTTCTGAAATTCATATGGACTATTTTGTGAGTAGTGTGAAGCCACACTGAACCCAGGAAAGCAACTTTCTCTCTTGCATAGTATCTCCCTCTTATTTGCTAGTAAGCCTTTCAAATGTGTAGTTTCTCCCACACTTCTTCTTGGATCTTAAATGTATTAAGAGAGAATAAAAGGATTTTAAAGGTAATTACTCAAGAGCAGGTACCATGGGTATATAATAGCAGAGCTGGCTAGTCTCCGCTCTGCCCATACAGTATTTCCAGTTCCTTTCACACAGCACTGCCATGAAAAGAAAAGAAAAGAAAGAGAGAAAAGAGAAAGAGAAAAGAAAAAGAAAAGAAAAGAAAAGAAAAGAAAAGAAAAGAAAAGAAAAGAAAAGAAAAGAAAAGAAAAGAAAAGAAAAGAAAAGAAAAGAAAAGAAAAGAAAAGAAAAGAAAAGAAAAGAAAAGAAAAGAAAAGAAAAGAAAAGAAAAGAAAAGGAAAAGAAAAGAAAAAGAGTTCCAGCTGGGAAGGACCTACAGTGATCATCTAGTCCAAATGCCTGACCACTCCAGGGCTGACCAAAAGTAAAAGCCTGTTAAGGGCATTATCCAAATGCCTCTTTTTAAGGCACTGACAGGCATGGGACATCGACCACCTCTCTAGGAAGCCTGTTCCAGTGTTTGACCACCCTCTTGGTAAACAAATGCTTCCTAACGTCAAGTCTGAACCTCCCCTGATGAAGCTTTGAACCATTCCCCGCGCGTCCTGTCGCTGGATCCCAGGGAGAAGAGATCAGCAGCTCCCTCTCCTCTTCCCCTCCCCAGGAAGCTGCAGAGAGCAACGAGGTCACCCCTCAGCCGCCTCCTCTCCCAACTAGACAAGCCCAGCGTCCTTAGCTGTTCCGCATAGGACATTCCTTCCAGCCCTTCCAGCAGCTTTGTTGCCTTCCTCTGGAAGCGCCCAAGGACCTTCACATCCTTCATAAACTGTGGGGCTCAGAACGGGATACAGAACGGCACACCATAAATACTCCATTGGCCTTTCTGGAGCTTTTGGGAGCTGCCAGTTCTGTCTGGGGAATCTTAAGCCTTCGAGCTGTGAATGGGAACTCATACTATTGCTAAACCGTCTCTTTTTAAAATTACCAAGACCCGTGGCGCTGTGCTCTGGGCAGAGGTGCGCTCAGAGAGCACAGGTCCAGCCCCACGGTAGTCAAAGCAGGGCGACGAGGCTCTGCAAGACCAGAGGGAGAAGCCCCATGGCACTCTGCTAAGGACAACGAGAGGCAACGGTGGGCATAGCCCCAGGAGAAGGGGGAGAAAGCAGCACGGGTGGGGATAGCAAGGCCACCTGCACTGTTAGTAACACGGAGACCTTTTCTGGAGTTTGCAGGCCTTTTATTTGCTGTTAGTGCCTGACAATTAGAGGGCCGGGAGCCCTTGAGGGCCGGCGCACGCCCCAGCTGCTGGCCCAGCCCTGGTTTCGGCAGCGCCTGGGGCGTTCTTCTAGCGCTGCCGGCGGGGTGGCCTCTTCTTGGCTGGAGAAGAGGCCTCGGGGCTGCCGACCCTCCTCTTTGGGGCTCGCCGTGGCCCCCCAGGGGAGCGTTCCCTGCCCCGGCTGGACGTAGATGGACCTGCCGCGGCCTCCTGGGGCTCCTCCTGGGGCTCTTCTTGCTCCCCGCGGACAGGAACGGGGGCAGGGGGAGGGCTGCCGGGACCCCCCCGAAGGGCAGCTGCGGAGGTGCTGGGGAGGTCGTCCGCTTTGGTTCCTTCAGGGCTGTCGGAGGGGGCCGGCCCAGGTGTGGGAGACCCTCGCCGGGAGGCAGCGGGGCCGGGGGCACCCGCGGGTCTGCCCTCCCGCCCCCCCGCAGCATGGCCGTCCTCCAGGCCCAGCAGACGGCGGGCCTCCCCACTGCACTGTTGCACGGCGACGTCAATAAGCTGGTGCACAAAAGTCGCCGTGCGATTTTGGAGGGTGGCCCTCAGCAGCTGGACCAGTAGGTCTTCATCCAGCCCAAAGAGGACCAGGAGGGGCGTGACAAGGTCTTCCACTACGGCTGCCTGCGAACGCCCGTTCCCAAAGATCCGCCCCAGCTCCTGACGCACCCAGGTCAGAAGGGGCTGGAGGAGAGCTGGGTGGTCCCGGAAAAGGGATGCCCAGGTGTTGGGCCGCAGGCCGCCCGGAGGAGCCCCGGGCAGCTGGATCTCCACAGGCTGTTGTTCTGCTGCTGCAGGGCTGTGGGCAGCTGGACGGCCGAGAGCCCCTCTTGCCTGGCGGCCGACGACTGCCGATGCTGTAGATGGTGTGATGACGTTCTCCTCAGAGTCGTCGTCCGCCCACACCGAGTGCACGACGGAGATGATCCTCCTCTTGCAGACGGGGCACTCGGGCTTGCTCTCAGCCCACCACAGGATGCACTGGTAACAGAACTGGTGGAGGCACGGCATGGCAAAGCTGGCCTCCTCCCAGCTGTCCAGGCAGATGGGACAGCGGTTGTCCGGCTCCGCGGCCATGCTCTCCACGTGCTGTGGTGGGCTGGGGGGAGCTGGGGATGTCGAGTCGCTCCCCGTCACCGCCTCTGCAGCGGCAGCTGTCGCGCTAGAAAAGAAAGAGAAGCCAGGGTCACTAGCTGGCCTGGGAGGGGTGGAAGAAGTGCCCAGGTCCCTCAAGAAGGAAACCCTCCCAGGTCCCCACTCCAGGCTGAGGTGTCCCCAGCCAGCTCACCTCTGCTGCTGCGTGCGTGCCTCCTGGGTGCCCCGGCTGCCTGAACCTGGCAGGGCCGGGCTTGGGAAAATCCTCTGACGGCTCTGGGGTTGGACACGGAGAGCTGCAACGAACACCTCCCCGAGCACGACACCAGCACCAAAGGCCTCGCTCAACACTCCAGACCTCACGAACTCGCTCAGCTGGAGTGCGGGCACGAGCTGGCTGGCTGGCTGAGACTCGTCGCCCAAGTATAAGCGGCGAGGGACGCCTGGTCACAATCCACGCCTCGGTGACATCACAGTCCATCCCTCGGTGACACCAGAACGCATCACTCGGGGACTTCACCGTCCATCGCTGGGGGATGTCACGACAGGCCATCCTCACCCACAGCGCTCGCCCCACGCCTGGGGTTACCACGACACCGCTGCCAGCTCCGTCCCCCCATCTCTCGTCTTGTGCTCGGCATCGGTGTCTCACTCCAGTCACCGAGGCCTCGGCCGTGTCTTCCCAGGGCCCCGTCCGGTCGCTCTGGCCAGGGCAGACGTCCCCAGGCGCATTCGGCAAGAGGGTTCACTGGATAACACCTCGTGCCTCCCCGGGAGGCTGCAGGACACAGTCCCACAGGCTCTGCCCGCACCCCAGCACTGCTGGCCAGCCCTCCGCGCTCCCCTGCTTCCTCCCACGGGGGGGCCACAGGCAGCACTTGGCTCCCTCTCACGGGTTTTCTCTTCTCTTTCTCCCCTAGCCAGAAGGCACAAGGGTGATCTGCCTCTGCTTAGCACCCATCAGGCCTCATCCAGGCACTACGTGCCACTGGGGGTCCTGGGCAGCAGGGAGGCCGACAAACCGGAGGGGCTCAGGGGAGGCAAGGAGGGTCTGTGGGGCTGGGGCTGGCTCAGCATGGAGCAGAGAAGGCGTCAGGGCACCTCACAGCACGCGCCGGTGCCCACGGGGAAGGCATCAAGGGGATGGGGGCAGGCTCTTCCCAGCCCTGCCTGGTGGGAGGGTGAGAGATGGTGGCATCTTCTGGAACTCGAGAGGTTCAGGCTGGAGGTCAGGAATCAAAACCAAAATCCCCGGGAGGATCATGAAGCCCTGGAGCGGGTTGCCCAGAGAGGAGGTGGGATCCCTGAGCCTGGAGCCTGCAAGACCTGAGTGGCCACCACCCAGAGCACAACTGTCACAAGCCCGTGCAGGGATGCTCGCTGAAGTCCCGCAAGAGAAAGCATTGCCAGTGGGAAAGGTAGCAAAGGATTCCAAAGGTGCAACAGCTTCCGTAAGCTGCAATGCCAGAAGACCACTTCCTGGTTCCCTTCAGTTCTGCAGATTTCGCAAGCATTGATTTAGAAGGGAACGGAACGGAACAGAATAGTTCCATTTGGAGGGGACTTACAATGACCGTCTAGTCTGACTGCCTGACCACTCCTGGGCTGACCCAAAGTTAAAGCCTGTTACTAAGCACATTGTCCAAATGCCTCTTTTTAAGGCACTGACAGGCATGGGGCATTGACCACCTCTCTGGGAAGCCTGTTCCAGTGTTTGACCACCCTCTCGGTAAAGAAATGCTTCCTAACGTCAAGTCTGAACCTCCCCTGATGAAGCTTTGAACCATTCCCCGCGCGTCCTGTCGCTGGATCCCAGGGAGAAGAGATCAGCAGCTCGCTCTCCACTTCCCCTCCTCAGAAACTGGGGAGGCCGCCCCAGCACTAAACACAGTGGGATAATCAGCTCTTTTGACCGGCTGGTTATACTGTGTTTGATGTGCGCCAGGATGCAGTTTGCCCTCCTGGCTGCCAGGGCACACTGCTGACTCACATCAAGCCTGCTGTCAACCAGCACACCCAGATCCCTTTCCGCAGGGCTGCTCTCCAGCCATTCCTCTGCCAATTTACGCTTGTGTCCGGCATTACTCCAGCCAAGGTGCAGAAGCCGTAATTTGTTCTTGTTAAATTTCATGCCACTGATAATTGCCTAGTGCTCCAATGTATCTACATCCCTCTGCAAGGCCTCTTGTCCCATGAGGGAGTCAACAGCACCTCCCAGTTTGGTATCATCAGCAAACTTAACAACTGTGCATTCAACTCCTGCCTCCAGATCATTAATAAAAATATTGAACTGAACTGGCCCTAGAATTGAGCCCTGAGGAGCATCACTGGTGACTGGCCACCAGCCAGATGTAGGCCCATTCACTACAACCCCTTGAACCCTGCCATTCAGGGCCATTATTTGAACTTAATATTTTAACAAGACCACAAAACTTATCTCTCCCATCTTCTCCCATGTGCAGTTAACCCAAGTTTCCTCTAACTCTCAAAGAAAGGACATAAAAGTACCAGACTTCCAATAAAGGAAATAATGCATAACGAATGTAAAACAAGCAAGGAGTGGAGAAATATGACAGGAAATTAAGAAATAGATCACAAATACAAATAAGCTTAACAATGTTGACATAAACCCCCATTATTGCCTCAATGTCTATTGTTTGAGCAAGACACTACCAATTTCTCACCAATTATTTTTTATTCCTTCTGTCTTAAATATATATATTGTTTCAGTTTTTCTCCGACATTTTTTGAATGTTTTAGATTTTTGTATTATCTTTTTTCATATTTTTCTCTTCTGTTAATCTGCTTCATTAATAATTTATTTGATTTATTCTTTTTGCTCAGTTTTCCTTCATTCATTTCTTTTCATTCTCCTTTCTCTGGGTTTTAGATAATCTCAAATTTTTTTTTCCTTTGCATCCATTTGGTCAATGCCCTAGTTGGAGCAAAATGAAACAGGTTATCCCAAGCATGGCGTAGTATTCTTATGGAAGGTCTCTAAGAGAAAGTATATTTAACTACAATACTGCATTTTTAAGCCTGTATTTTGTAAATATTGAATGTAAAATAGCGAAATCCTGCTTTTCAAAGGGTCCAATGGTAAGTGAATTATTATAAGCAGATCATTATAGTAAGGTGAGCAAGATTGACCAGTTATGGGATCAACATGCAAAAAGCTGCATGTCTGAGAATAGATAATCAGAATGTGACAGAAAAAAGAATTATTTAAATAAATCTGACAGATTTGATGACTCTGTTGAATAAGTACTGCCTTGCAAAGCTTTTCCATAAATGGACTTTAAATTGCTTTTCCTCCTGACTTTTTTTTTCCCCTCTGGAAAGACTGAACTTATGTATATTTCTGTGTTGTTTTTTTCTGCTCAGAAAAGACACATTTCTCTAGTTCTTTGCAGCAGAAGAAACTTTATATGTTTGCATTAGGCTATATCCCTTAAAACATTAATGTTGTGGTCTCTCACCTTACGACATTGGGAAGGTTGAAGTCACTGCACTACCACTGGCATGTGTTTTTCAGTCACAACAAAAAAGGGTAATTGTATCACTTCCCATCGCTGTCTGTCTTCCAAGTAGAGATAATGAATTATGCTGGAGAGAACTGTTCTCTTAGTGGCTGGTGTAACCAAAGTGTATTTGGGGGGGTTTACTCTTTCCAGATACAGATGATTCTTACAGGAAGAGCAAGCTTTCAATAACCCTGAAGAGTACGCTGGTAATGCTCTCTTAAGCAAAGAGTGAATTTACCTGTTTGCAGTCTCGCCATAACTGTGTGCCAGCTCTTCTTTTCCCAGGAAATACTGAATGCTGTACACCTCGGTAGGCTGAAGTTGGTACACAAGATTCTTTCTTAGCAGGATTTCAAGTTGATTATGGAGTGGATACAGTGTGAGTTTTAATTACAGTTAGAAGAACTCACAGGAAACCCAAGACAGTAATATTACCTGTCTCAAAGCTCTGTGTGTGTGTTGGGGGCCACATTATCCTGCACCACATGTGTAACCACGGCGTTTGTGCTGTATGGTGCCTCACACACCCTTCCCTGCTGGGGCCGTTAGACCATGCTTTTTCCCTGGTGGAATCTGCTCCAGTCCACTGTTCACGGCACGCAGAAAACTACCACCAGATCTGGCATTAATACGCGCTCATGTCTGCAGTCTCAGTGGAAATACCAAAAAATCCAGACATAAAAACTAAACTTCACAAAGTAGTAGAAAATACTTAGGAACTGCAATTCTACATTGGCAGAAGAATGGAGCAGATGACCTCACCTCTTTTCTCCGCGTCCGCCCCCCCCCCGCCCAGTGCCCTTTTGTTACTACTTGTTACCACTGTTTCTTCTCTGCTTTTTGAAGGGGACTATGTTATTCTCTCACTACCAGAAGTGGACCCTCTAGAACAAGAGCAGCATGTGAGCAGGCTAGCATACAGAAACTTGGGCTGAATTTTACCATCACAAGGGCTTAATAAAGGACTACAATCTCCAGATCTGTCATTTTGACCCTTTACAATCACAGTTAAAAGTCATGAGATACCATAAATTAATAGCATGGAACTACAGGGTAATATGCAGTACAGATACTTTTGCAGTCTACACTGAATTTGAAGTTCCCTCCTATGGAAACAGTTTTTGCATTTTGAGACTGTTAAACACATAATTTTATAGCCCAGCTCTAATACGAGAATGCACCCATCAGTGGTCACAGCTCAGCAGCGAAGTGCAGCACTGGCACAGGAAATGAAGGTGCTCAGCACCATCCTAGCTCACACCATAATGCAACATTCCCAGTTGCCCCTCTCAACTGCTTGCAAAAGTTCCGTCTCTCACATTTTGACTCTGTATTTCTTCAAAACTTTAGCGAACTGAGCCTCAAGAAAAGCATATTCTAGGATTCTGGAGGACAGAAATACCAAGGGAACAAAGGCCTGTCCCTCTAAAGCAGGTGATAAGTCAAACTACTAGCATTTTTTACACCTAAGTAGACATAAGACATTAAAAACTTATGCATGTTTAATTTAAAGTAACAAGTAACCTAGGGCTATTGGAAATTACTGCTCAGAAAGACCCTCTCCTCCCCACACCCACACGCTTAACTGCCTTGTGTAAAACTGAAGATGTGGGATTCTCCACTGTATACACATATTTCTCTACTTAAGTTTATATATTCAGGACAGTTATTCACAGTTTCTGAATTCAGTTACTGCAGACAGAACGCAGTAATGAAATCTCATCTGAACTGGCTGTGCACTCACTATCTTGGATGATTTCAAGGTCAGTAAGACAGAAGTGATAAATGAGTCGCAATGACTCAAAACCAATAAATCCTGATGTACAGATGGGTTTTATCCAAGGTTGTTAAAGATACTAAGAAAGAAGAATGTAGACTGGTGGCAGTAATCCTGGAAAATTAGATTATTGTGAAGAGGTTTTGGAAGCTACAGGAGAAATAAGACTGACATACAAAAACGTAGTAAGCAAAATAATGCAAGTTACTTAAAATGCAGGCAAAATAAATGCAAGCAATTTGTACTTGGTATGAAAACACCTGCTAAAACCAAAGTTGGATAACAAATAAAACCCTCCAGGAGATTAGGCTTAGCTAAGGCCATTCACTGGCAGGCTTCCCACTCTGAAATGGAGACTCCCTCCTCACCCCCCCCCCCCCCCCCCATTTCAGCCAAGGTCATCAACAACTGTGTCAAGAGTAGTCAGTTAAACTCTGCCACTGAGGCTGAAAGCAAGCTGTCTAGGACCTTCCAGGATATCTCCAAGTAAATGCATTCATAAAAAGAAAGAGAAGGACCTTTGTGCTGCTGTTTGAATTTCTCCCTCAAATGATGCTGGATTTCTAGGAAAGAACATTTTAAGAGTTTTAGAAGATTGTATGTATTCTATGTATATAACACATGGGAAAATCATAGGCGAAGCCATGTGGTTTTTTAGTGTCACCTACCATATTTTCTTCTGTAGGTTTTGTTAGATCTAACAGCAGTAAGATTCTGATTTTTTTTAATTATTCTGATAGTCTTCAATAATTATTTTCTATAATCATAGATAGTAAGAAAGAACCTAGCAAAGTGCAGAATGATTCCCGGTTTCTTAGCCCACCTATGGTAAGGAATGGCAAGCCCTGAAATGACATGAAGGAAACTAATGAGAAACCTTTAAGCACATGGGAGGGACAAAGTAGGTCCTGGAACTCTTGTGAATCTGCTGAGGGCTGAGGGATGCTGAGGATTCTCAAGACTCAGTGAGGGGTGTGGCAAACTATTAGAAACCAGTGAGGGGCTGGTTGTTTGGGGTGCTGGTGGTTTGGTTTGGTTTGGGTTGGGTTGGGTTTGGTTGGGTTTTGCCTTGCTTTTGCTGCTCTCTAGGTTTTATGCTAGGTTTATGTAAAATTCTGTTGCTGAGCCAGGATAAGTCTCCTGGGTCTGGTACCCTTCAAAAGACCTGTCTTGCCTCGCAACGTGTTGCTTTCAGCACCTAGCTGTTGTTTTAGTGTGGTAATATGATAAGACACAGATTATACTGATAGAAATACAGAGGAAACGGGCATTACAGAGTATGAATTTGATGTTTAAGGGAAAATATTTATGGCAAAGGTAGAGATAACAGGGGGAAATTTAGACTTCATCAGTAATAGAAAAATCCTGGCAGTATTAGAGAGATGACAAATGGGAGGACTGCCCTTTAAGGGGGGGAAAAATAGAGATGATATGCAGTGGTGAGGTATTGTTCACTCAAACAAAACCTAAAGAGAGAGATATTAAATATCATCTGCTAAAGAAGTTTTTCAAATCAGATATTTCAGACAAGTTGTACCTGAAAGTTTCAACACAGTAACTTCTGCTACGCTGAAAGAGTGGGGAAAGCCCAGGTATGTGGAAAAAATGTTAAGTCAATACTGCTAAAAGGCCATCAGAGCATACAATCCAGTGGATTACAGGTTTAAGAGTTAACTGAAAGTAAGCTATTTAACAGAATATACAGATTTCAAATAACGAAGACTTCCTCGGTGATATAACTAATAGTTAGTATAGTTGTATATACACACTATATAAGTTATTCTAATTGATATTTTTATGTGGAAAACTTACTTTGTCAAGCACTATATTTTGCAGAACTGATGGATAAAAGTAACTGCATATGTAATATTTCAGCAATCTAATGTCATACAGTGTAATTCTGATCAAAAGATTTAACAAAATGTAGTATCTATAAAGCATAGTATATGGATTAAAGTTGGCCAACCAAAGGATCTCAAAATTCAGTGTTAATGGGACTTTTTTACTGCATATTACTCTGAAGTTTATTTTCTCTAATGAAGCCCTGCAAAGACTGGTACCTACTAAGGACTGGTACTGATACTTTCACAGCTGGTCAGGTAACAGCCTCGATTGCATGTGATCAGATGCTGCATGACATCTAGATAAAAAGCATCTAGACCGTACACCAGGATGAGAATTGTACTTGGGAGAGCACAAATCAGAAAGACTGTGGAAGGTAATCATATCAATATAAGATTTCTGTGTGAGCCTACATACAAAATCCTGGTGAGAATAGGGAGGTTATAGCACTGTTTAAATGGCCCAGCTGGGGCTCTGGAAGGCACCTGATAATTTCAGCAGCCTAGCAAATAGAAAGCTGAGAGAGGGAGGAGTCCTGTTAGTATAGTACTGCCCAATTTCATTTTAAAAAGAGCACAGGGTGTTGAATAAGACTAAAAGTTTCATTATACCTGTAATTAACTGAAAGAATGTTACAAATGTGGGATGGAAAATATTCCAGGATATAGAGTACAACTTCCCTTTTTTGAGGTGATAATGCAAGTTATAATGTGCTTATTTAAGTTGCCCATGAGATGATGTTTAGGTCCTTTGGACTATTTATTTTATCCCCTGAATATTTTGTGGTTAGCGTCTCATCTTTCCCCGAGTCATTTTAATCTGGTATGGCTGCAGTTTTTTGATGTGCTTAATTTGGAGAAAAGATTATTTTTTTCTTAAAGATATTATTGTAAAATGACCCCAAAACCCCCCCTTCTTTAAAAATGTGGCTACATCACTGTTATCTTGAAAGCAAATTAATGGGAAAAAAAAGCTGTATTGTTTCCTTATTTCTTGTTATCTTCTGATTTCTCTACTGAGATACTTTTCTAGATGGCTGATACTGTTTATGAAGCATGGAGAGGATTAATCTGTTCTTGCTCAGGTGTGTGTTCCAAATTAGCCAGTAATGAGTCGCAAAGGGTACAGGGTCGGGGGGACAGGGGGCATACTATCCTATGAGAAGTATCTAAGATTAGAGCCATGAATTGGTCCCTTGGTACTGGAGAGAGCAGAAAGGACTATTTTAAACTGGGTGTCTAACTTTGAAGCCACATAGTGAAATTTATGAGAGACATTTGTATTGCATACTCTTCGTAAAGTATCTTCCATTACTGAAACTCATTTACAGACTAAATTAACTTCTGAATAACAACTGTAAGATCTCTTTCCTAATGTTAATTTCCTAATTCTGTTGTCAAAATGGGACAAAAGAGTTTGATGTTATATTGATGCAGTTGAGGATATGCTGAAATAGCAAATACAGCAAGTGCCAAATGTTTTAGTCTTCAGAATAATTTGCTGCCTGTCAAGAGAGTTGGCTATACTCAGGCATCATCTTACAGCGTTAAGATTGTTCAAAAAAATAATATCTGCATCTGACTTGGGGAATGATTGGTGAACATGAATCTTAAAATTTTTGAGATTAAGGTACCTGAGATAAGATGAAATAAGATAAAATGCACTCTTTAGCCCTCCAACTTTATTTGAAAACCTCAGAACTCTGTTTCTGGACTTCTTCTTTTTCCATGCTCTGTCATTTATCTCTAGATTATCACTTTTCCAAAAAACTGAAGCTATAGTCTCCTTTTTTGGTTCTAGTGTCCACATTTCCTTGAAGTCTTTGTCCTCTAAATTAAATTGGGGACTGTTTCTCTCATTTGTTGTCTTGGAAATGAGGCTGTTAGTGCAAGGTCTGCAAGGAGAAAATAAAACTTAGCCTCATGTTTGTCCCACCTCCTTTCTCTAACTATTTTTAGTAGGATTGCCACCCTGCCTGTCATTCAGGCCCATACTCTCACCATCACCGGCAATTTACATCATTTGCACTGCATATGATGTTCCACCTGTACGGCTAAAAGTGTTGTTCTGGCTGTCATCTCATCCGCCAGTGATGACCACTCTTTGCCTAGTGCTTTGAAATGTAATGTATATCCAGATTGCTAATACAAAGGTAAATTTCTTCCACGGTGTCCCTGATTCCACATCCTCTATTACATCAAATATAGGTTATGTGATCTTACTTTCTAAGACTCTTGTAGTCACTCCTCTTTGGGATCAAGAGACTGACTCTTGTCTGGCCTGTGGAACAAACCTTCATAGACAAGCATGCTTAAAACCGTGATATGTTTCTGCATCTTCCTTGCTCTTTTTCCTCTTTGGAAAAATCAATCCTGAAGGTATCTGTAAAGCATCCTTTTTTCCCCCGCGTTCATATCTCTCTAGGTTTTTTAGTAAACAGCTCTGCCACATGCATAATGAATCCAACTGTCAAGCTTACCAATATTTCTTCCATGGAGTCTCTCCTAGATAATTCCTGCCTCTTTTATATTGATCATAATATTTTGCTATCAAGAAACTTTAATTTGTGTGTTTATCCCGTGCTTGCAGAACACAGTCCTGATCCATTAATAAAGCCCCTAGATGTCACTGTAGTAATATAATTAACAGCAACAATTGTAAATAGTAGCAGAATTGTTTTACAGTTAAGATGATCTTGAATGACACTCAACTCACGTCACTTGATAAACAGATATCAGCCAACAGATTACGGAGAAAAAAAGACGATTTGTAAGTTGTTGAACTTCAAGAATATTACATAGAGGTTGTGTTCCTTCTGCCTTTGGCATTACCTGGCTAAAAAGATGATTCTAGAAAACACTTCTACAACAGCATTGTTTCAATAAAGATAACTGAACTACAACATAATAAAAAGATATCTTATAATGCAGTGCATTTGCGTTAAACTATAATGACAAAGAAGATCTGCTGAGTGAGTAGGTGCCCGTCCTCACCCCAACCACATTCTAAGTGGCCTGAAGTATCCTCACAGGTTCAAGTACAAATTGTGTTTGACCACTAGTTAAAGACCTGTTTGGCAACAGACCTTTGCGAGTCTCTTGAGCAGTGATTTAAGAGAAGTTTCACTACACTATGTTTACAAACAGGAATCGTGTAACCAGTTCTTGAAGCACAGCCATCACTGGCGAGATCCTGTACACAGCATGGAAGGACAAATGCTTTGAATAAAGAAACTGTTGAAATCTGCCTTCTTTCAAAACTGGACTATGACATGCAAAGGTGACTTTTCAGTTTGAAAAGTTTGTAACAGGTTCACCCAAACCAGCATGTTCTGCCCTTCTTCTATTATTCCAGTCATTCCCATCTCTGGCTGGGTCTATGAATTTTCTCAGGCTGGGAAGACGGGTATTGACTGTTTTCTACTGTCATATTCACACATATTTTCCTCTACTGAAAGTCTCTAAGGTCTGTGCCAAAGGAAATCAGTAGAGAATGTCACTTGGTTTTAGCTGCTGGTCTGAAAAGCTCTATCCTGGTAGTCTTAGAAGTCTTTGCTGTTATTCTGTGCAAAGTACATTCTAGGCTAAGGGAAGTATTATCACATTTTCTTGGTTAGTTTTTCTTAGCTCTAACTGGAAAGTTGATACCAAGTCCTTCTAAAAGATATTTACATTGTACATATATAAAACCATATTTGTATATTTGCACATCTATAAAAATATACATATGCTTTCTTCCTAAGCAAAGGAGAACATCTAAGAGAATAAAGCTGTTCATAATTTTGTGTGTGCATCTTGAAAAATAATCTGAGGCCCAAAGGCTAAATTTCCTATCTTGTTTATATATATATCTCATAGGCATGATGCTTGAATTAGCAGACAGGTTTTTTATTTTAAAATTCCAATGGCAAGTTAAAAACAGAGTATCTGGTCAAAGAGATCAATGACTATTTTTCTCTGAATGCAAAACACATATGCAATCTGTGAAATGTTCTACCGTAGGCTGAAGGGGAAAGGGGTGTAACTAGCATTTCCTTTTCAGTCTGAAAATTTACAGGAATGCAACAGCACATCTGTATGGAATTAGCATGGCTTCTCTCCCTAATACATTGAGATTCATGTGACTGCAAACCTAGAGTCTATAATCTTGAGTCTAGATTTGTTTTACCTAATAAAAACATCAGGACTGATTGTACCTTAGGGTCTAATATTTAAAAAGACAATAATTATATTTTTAAGAAAACAAAAATAAAAGCAGACAGTTTCATAGCATTTTAAGCCCTTGAAGCTTTAGATACCTAAAAGGCTGCGTGTAGCAGGCTGTACACCAAACCACATACCTACATTTCCAGGCACTACAGCTGGATTTGAGACCATCAGTACACTCAGAAAAATCCTTCTTTTTAGAAAGGCACATGACAAACATTTCTGCTGACTGCCAGTTTTCTTACGGAATTTGCATTGCTGTATGAACTGTTTCCTTTCATCTGTCTATACGAAGGGCACACTGTTTATAACATGGCCATAATTACAATATGCTGGCATAGTGCTGCTGAAGTAAGTTAATGCGAAGTTTGAATTGTTCTTAGTATAGGTAGTGCCATCACTGACTTTTGAAGCATTCTATAATGATAATATATATTTTATATATATATATATAGTGTTTTATATAATATTATATATACTAGACTTTCATAATAGAATATATAATAGCTATTTATTTCTCTATGTGTTTTGAGCATGGACCTTTTTTAAATCTCCTGAATAATGATCAGAGGTTTATATATCAAGATAATGCTGACTTGAACCTTACATAAATTTGGCACCCATCTGTTTCAATTTGCACTTGAGTGAAAATTACCAGCTTTGCCTTTCATAGGTATGTGCCTAAAGAAAGGAACTGCCATGATAGTAATTTAGCAACTTAACATTTGCATGTGTCTTACAGCATGCAACAAATCAAAGCCTACCTGTATTTATATTCCATAGACCTATTTTAATTTGGTAAAAATAAAGTTTTGTTCTAGTATGCAAAAACAATGATCTCATGTCCATTAGAGAAGATGACCACAAAACAAACAGAACAGAAAATTGTTGTTTATTAATTTCTTGTTAAGAATTATTTTTATTTAGATAATGCTACTGCTTAGTTTGGGGCCTATCAGAGATTCTTGGGACTTCTGTCAAGATTGCTTTACTTTTGTGATTCCGCAGATGAAGTAATATTTAATAAAAAGAGAGAACATAGGCTTAATTGGTGATGCAGAGTAGCAGTCAGTACAAAACTCCACCATTCATGTGAATGGTGGAATTCAGGTGAACTGAAACTTGGCTGCAACTCTTAAATACTCTCCCAGTTCATCCTTGTTGTCTTTAGTTAAAACTTTATCTTCATGTGGGCATGCAGAAGCATTGAGATGTAGAACAGATCATGTTAAACATGATCTCTAGTTTTTCAGATTCCTAATTTGTGGTGCAACACTCGTGTGCTTGTAGCAGCAACTCCTACAACTTCACCACTGGTTTGGACAAAGAAAACTGCCTCCGTGCACAAAGTAACTGTGGAGATGTTGTTAACATACTGCATAATAAATATTATGTATTCTTTTAGACAGATGAATAGCTAGAGGAATATATACTTGAACATGTCATCTCAGTGAGATTTAGGATACTTGAATCTTCTGTTTCTGAAGATGTTGTTAAAGAGAAGCCGAGTCAGAAAATGATGTTTAAAACAACCTATAAAGAACCAACTACTTTAAATCATACAGCTATAAAATTATTAATGTATTTAAATAATTAAAACCATGTAGTCCAGGGTTTAATGCCAGATGAAACTTCTCTTGAATAACAGCCCTTTCATGTGCTCCACCTACAGAGTCCCCAGGGTAGAGTTTCTAGAATGAAGACAAATCAAAATAACTATAACTATAGACAACTTCCTGGAATCTGGGAAGTACTGCAGCAGCCATATGCTTTTTTTCATAGACAAAATAGAATATCCAAGAATCTCTGTTGTGTTTCATGTTTTATTTAACTTGACTCATTTTAAAATAGACACTGAGGTGTTTGAGCTCTACCAAGTAATGGCTTCAACCCCCTATTTCATTTAAGACATATAGAGAGATCTTATTTCCATTGCTAATTCTTGCACATAAAATCTGGTTCTTTTTCCTCCCTCAGCTCCTTCCCTCTGGTGGTAGATTTTGTAGCTTAAAGTAGGATTTCATTTCTGATTGATAGACTAGATGTCTGAATTAGGCACATTTCTCTTTTGATTTTTCTCACCCAAAAAAAAGAAAAATCAGCACAGAGTGGTCCACCCTACCTCTCCCATGCTAATAAATAAATAAATAAATAAATAAATAAATAAATAGAATTCCCCAAATAATATGAGGTTTTACAGGCGAAATGGTCAAATCAGTCCTGGAATGATGTGTTAAGATATTCTGCCTTGTTTACATTTTCGTATGTATCATAAAGGTAAAGTAGCTGCCATCTTAAAGTTATGCCTAATTTTCTCAAGAATCAGACATTCAAAACTAGGTTATCTTTTTATAGCTGAAGTTTTGTAGCATTGAAAGATTTTTTGTTTAGTTGTGTAGAACAGTTCCCTTACGACATGTTTCAGCACTGTGGTAGCTTTTTTGGTTTTTTTCAAATTGTTGTCTTACGTCTTAAGTATCTTCCTGGTTTTATTTTATAAGCTCCACTTAATGGTTTCATTTCTTCTTTTCAATATGCCCTCAGTCAACATATACTATTCTTTTTTTCATCTGCAATGAAAGCATTACTTTGAAACCACTGACAAAATAATTTTGAATTTTATAATTGATAAACCTGCAGCTCTGCAGGATGATTGATCTATATGTAGTATATGTAAGGGACTTTGTGTCAAGTGACAATATAAATGGCACAAAGAAAAAACAAAAGGTAAAAAAAGAAAAAAGTGTACACAGCTCAATAAATTGAAATGCAAGTGGTTTTACTGTTTAGGTAGCACTCTTGTAGAAAGAGATTGTAGTATTATAGAATACTATAAGTTAAAGTGAGTAATAAAATCAGTTCTGTTTTGAAAAATACAAGCACCCTGTAGTCTATAAACATTACTCATTTTAGGCTGGAAGATAAACAAATTACTTCCTCCTCTCTGATCAGGTTGGGCACAGTCTCAGCCAGAGAATTGAGCTTTGAGCACCTCACTTGAAGAAGGAAGTCAGCCCAGCAGAACGAATCAAGGCAACAAGAACAAGTGAAGATCTGGCAAGGCTGAAAAAAGACACGCGCAGGTTTAGTCAGAGAAGAACAAAAAAAAGGACAGAACGATACTCTTTAAGCACGAAGGATGTAAGAAGATGCTGGAAATAACAGGTGAATTGGGGGGAGCTGTTTAAAATGCAGACAGTAGGATTCCTATTGGATGTTTGGAAAACTTTTTAGTGTTAAATGAATGGCATCTGTAGCAGATCACCTGCAGCATTCCTGTACTTGAGGCACAGATTAAATGGTCAATTTGTAGGATACAGGTTGCAGTTTGTTTTGTTGTTTTTTTTGTTTTGCTTTACAGCAGAGAGGATTAATCTCATGACTTTCCAAGGTCTTTTCCAGAAATACTTTTTAAAATGTTTCTGTGGTGAAGACACCGGAGAAAGACAACAAGTGAAGATTTGGCCTTGATCAAAAAGGTGAAGATAGGGAGCAGGCATTAGATCCAGTGGGGAAGAGGGAACAGCTGAAAAGAGTCAGAGAGAGTGAGCTTCTGTAGTTAGAGATATTCCTGTCAGCAGTAAGCTCAGAGAGGTTTGTATCAGGTAAGGCCAGAAAGGAGGAGGCAGCAATAAGTAAGGTGCAAAATTAGACACACAGAACCAGTTTTTTATCTGGGTAGAAGTTGCAGGTGGAACATGTGCTTCCAGGGAGAGAGAGGATGTAGTAAAGGACGATATGGAAGTTACAAAGCTGAGCAACAGAAAGTTTACAAGATTTGTATTGGTCTGGGTTTTTTTTTCATAGGGAAAGAGGGGGACTGGCTTAAGACGACAAGTCCCAAATCTCAATATTTACAATGTTTATTTAACACAACAACTAAACATTCACAGGAAGATGTCAGAAAGACAGGATGACATGTTAGATTGGTTGAAGGAAAACAGTTTATCAGAAATGAGTGCTTTTTACAGAGTCATCAGCATACGGATAGGAGTGCAGTCAGATGCCTCAGTTCTTACAGAACCCGAGTTCCACCCTGGCCCGTTTTGCATAGGATTTAGTATGTGGGAGCCTAGGGTCTATTGAGAATTGACAGGTATTTTGTAATTTCCTTTATTAAAAGTGGAACAAAAAGAGGAAAGCTCAAACTGCACTTCACAGGCATCCATTCAACATTTTTATAACTTCACCATTTAATATCTTTGAGTATTTTCCTATTTCTTAGTGCTCTCTGCCACATTTAAAAAAATGTTTCTGTCTGGAATGGTCCAAAATAGTGATGGTAAGAAGACAGACGAGAGCATTTGCCCTCTTGTCAAAGTAAGGCATACCGAAATAATATTGTAAAGATGCATATGTCTAACAAGTAAGGAACTTGTTTTTACAGAACAAGTCAGTTGTGTAGGTGGAACTTGAGCTGTAATCAGAAAAGGAGAAAGAAAAAGCAAAATATGTACACATTCTTGAATCACTAGATTTTTTTAGTTTGTTCTGGTCCCTTCCAACCAATTTTTATCATTTGAACCACTTTTTATCTAGAACAATATCAGAGCATCTCGAAAGAATTGTTCAAGCCCTTTGTCCGTGGAGGAAGCAGGAAGTTCGCTCATGATGCCCCAAACCTGAATGCTTCCTGTTATACTTGGTATGGCCAGGCACTCAGATACATCCCTTGCTACCAGTACATCCACGTGGAAGGACCAGCAAACCGCATCCTGTACCTGTACATATCCAGGTGCTTAGATCTGTGAGCTGGTGACTGTACCACACTATGTGCTACAGTCCTAAAACTAGTGCCTGGCACATAACCCTGAAAAGATAGGGCTGTGCTCCTGAAATGTAAAGAAGCACAAGTTCACACGTTTGTAATTATATCATTTTTACTGTAGTGTCTTAGCCATGAAACAAAACAACCAGAAAACCCAACCAAACAAAAAATCCCAGACAAACCAAAAAAACTTTATCCTACTGAAAAACCCTTTAAGGCAAGTATATCTTTTTATACCACGTAGGTGTTGTAATTTATGTGATTTCTGCTTTCACTCTATGGTCTTGCAGATGGGCCTAATACTGCAGTCTCTCTCATTAAGAGAAAACTCTCTGTAGGACAGAACCAGTCTACAATAGATTCAACTCCTCTTAATGCTGTGGAAGGAAAATAACACGACAACAGTTTGGACAGCAGCATTAAGAAGAAAAAAAAGTGGTGTTTTTTAAACTGACATTCTCTTGCCATTTGTACTTTTAGTACCTGTACTGATCTAGGCATTCACCATTGGGTGCTTTTAATGGTTCAATGAATAGCGGAGAATGTTTTTAATTGACAATCAAATGTGGCCATTGAGAGACATCATTTTTAGGAGTAAAAGAAAATATTTACATCCCAGAAGTCTAGTTTACTTGGATCTTGCTTTAGCAAAGCGATAGCCCACATTCTTTCTTTGTTTCCAAATGCCAAAATAGTAGGAGTGCCTTTGGTTAAAAATAATTCCCATCCTTCTTTGGGAAGAAAAAAGTCAAGCACGTGGGAAAAATGTGGATTCTAAAATAACCCGCATTTTCAGTTTTTCTCTGGGAATATTTTCTGTATGTAAATGTACACTTGCATGTTTCCTGAACATCCACTATATATAACACTTTGAACTCTTTTTATCAGGATTGGTCAGACTTGAAGTGAAACTTCAGCTAGAGCAATGTAGACACTATTCATCCTTCTGCATCAGTGACATGACATCAATGTATCACGGCATCCTCTGTGAAAGAAGCTACTCTATTTTATAACAGCTAGGGACTAGGATGGGAGGGAACCTCTGGGATTGTCGAATTCAAATGCTTTTTAAGGGGTGGGAGACAGAGCCTATGATATCTTTCCTGAAGAAATGTAGTTTCATCCTAAAAGTACGTATAGTTCTAGGTTCTACTTTTTCTAATGCAGAGCTGTATTCCCAACTTATCTAAGAAACTACTCTAATTGTAGCACTGATATGAACTATCACCACTTTGTACTTTTTTTTCCCTTCTACTAGCTTCCTTCACTGTTTTTTTAAGACAAATGCTGTTAGTGAAAGAACCTAAATCCTTTAGCAGTCGTTTTCTTCCCTTGACCACCGTAGTGGCTTTTATGTGCAGCTAGTCCAATTTTGACATATCTTGTTCTAACATGAATGATCAGAACATAATCATTATTTTAGATGATATCTGATCAGCGTCTTGTACCCATAAAAAGTATTAATGCTTCCCTTTCTAACAAGATGGCTTTGTTGGCAAGTACTTCATTTGTACACATACTTCTATGGACCACTTATATCACAATCTTATCAGAATTAAGACTCCCTGTTGTTGAATGTTTTGTTGTTATGTGTGCTAGTTCCTTTCAAAATTCTAGAAAGGTGTTACCTAGTCCTCTTCTGGTTTGAAAGCATCAGGGACTCCAACTTTTAGAAATCACTTTACGAATCACTGATAGCTGCTGACTGTTTGCTTTTTTTTTCCTGTGCTCAGCATCTACAGTTTCAAAGTAAAAAAAAAACACCAATAAAAATTACATATATTTCTTGGCTTTGAACCATAACTTGTTTCCCCTAATTTCTAGCCCGCCCCTGCTGCGTAACTGGTTCACCTTTTTTTGTTGTTTGTTTCACTGATCTTTTTTTTTTCCCTTAGATTTTCTTGTGCTGGCCTTTTCAAGATGTAGCTCTGTTTAACTTCTGGGAATTACTTCTTTATCTCTGTGCTTCCTGATATCCAAGGCCCTACGCTTATCTCAGATCAGTTCTTTTCTTTTTATTCTTTGTAGCCTGACTGCTTATTTTTTGCATTTTTCTTTAGATAGTTATTCACAAAACCAGGCACGGAATCCTTCTCTCTCCCCCCACCTTTGTTAGGTGCACCTCACTGACGACAGGTTTTACAGCTTCTGTGTTGAAGAAATTCCAAACCTCACCTATATTCATGAGGTGCCTGAACTCTTCTACCCAGCTGTCTCCATTAAATAGTGCCTTCCTTAAATACCTCCCTTAATTTCTCCGGGTTTTGCCTTTAAAGATTCAGACCCTCCCATGCAATCTTATTTTTGCTAACCTTCCAAATCTAAATAAATCAGCTGCTGATCAATCAGAATATAGATCTGTAAACGGAGCCTCTGTTAGAGCCAGTGGACCATCAAATTTGGGCAGTGACTCGAATAAGGGATGCTTTAATGACCTCTTAGCCAGTGGGTTTTATTTCGGAGAGAACAAAACATGGCTCCTGCTTCTCATTCCAGAACTAGAAGTGCCAGATAATAGAGCTAAAAGAAGCTGCTACATGTTTTTTGGTTTGCTGTAGAAGCCAAAAAGAAGTTCGCTGGTTGCCACAGTATGCCATGGTATGTCTGGTGAGGCGCTCGACCGCAGAGCTGTAATTCAAAGCGATAAATCTTCTCAAAAGCTGACAAAACCAGGCTGTGTCCTATTGTTATCAGGACGACCCACAGGGAGCACTCGGGGACTTTCAGCAGGGACATGTCTTCATCGCTTTTGTTTGCCTTTTACTGGTGGCTAACTATTCAGCACGTCTAGCTAAATGCATGGGTTTGGCCTTAGACAGTAAGCACGAAATTAGCCAGGCTGGGTTGTTTGGGTTTGGTGGTTTTTTTTTGTTTTGGTTTTTTTTTTTTTTTTTCATTTTAAGATGCTCTAAGTAGAGACAAAGAGCAAGAGGAAAACAAGGAAAACTGTAAGGCGCGAACTTGCAAAAGCTACCCTTGCAGGAAACGGCGAACTAACGCCGTTCAACGCCTCTCCGCTCCCGGTGCTTTTCGAGTGTTCCGAAGAGGTTTCTCAGCTTGCTGACCGAAATACCACCGCAGGCGGCGAAACCGATCCAAGGCGGAGCGAGCTCCCGCCTCCCTCGGACGCCCCTGCTTGGCGCTCCCTTGCCCGAGCCCGGCGAGGCCCCGCGCCCGCTCCCTGTTCCGCGCCCTTGCGACGCCGGGTGGAGGGTCCGTCCCAAGGCTTCGCCCTGCCGGGCCGGGCCTCGTCCTGCACCTTCCACCTGGACCTTTCTTTTGAGCCCCAGCTGCTTTTCCGGGGAGGGCTTTTACCTACGAGTCTCTCCACTAAGGCGGGACCGGATACATTCCATGGTACAGCTCCCAGAGGTTTGGGGGTGGGCGCCGAGGGAAGGCGCAGAATTCCCTTTCGGGCCGGCTCTCCCTCCATCTGCTCCCCGTCCACCCCCGGCTCTCCGGCAGCCGTCCCCTGGCTCCCCTCCCCTCGCCCGCCGCCCCCTCTTCCCGGGGCGGCAGCGCCATCCGCATCATCCCGCATCCCTTGCCCCGCGGCTGCCGAGCCGCTCGCCCCCTCCCCCCGGGGCCGCCGCCGCCGCAGCACCGGCCGGGAGGCACCGGCCCCGCCTCCGCCTCCTGGCCTCTCCCGCACCGCCCGCCAGCTGTAAAACCGCCCCTTGTGCTTGGCAGGGGTGTTTGCTCTCCTCTCGCTCCGTCTCGGCACGTTTCTCCGGACGCGGCGGCTGTTAAATACCCTCTTGTTCGTATTCTTTCTCGGGAAATCCAGCGTGGTTCTGAGGGATTTCCTTTTTCGGAGGGGGCAGAGAAAAGCCCCGCCGAGTCAGCTGCTGCTTCTCTTCCCCCTCTTCTTCTTCGGAGAGAGAGGAGGGGGGGGATGCAACGTGGAGCCCGCCGTTGGTATCGGCGTGTCCCGCTGACGGCCGCGGCGGCAGGGCAGGCTGGGGAGGAGAGAAGAAAGAGTTTCCAGGGCTGAAGCCTTCCCCCGACGAGGAGCGGAGCCGTGCCCGCTGACGGCGGGGCGGGACAGGCACACCTCTCCCCGGCTCCCCGCCCGCCGCCTCCGCCGTTTCCCACCGGGGCAGCCGCAGGATGGGGAGACGGCGGTGGCCCTGGGTGCAGCCCTGCGTCCTGTGGCTGGGCTGCCTGGCGCTCTGGGCGCAGGGAGCAGCCGGGCAACAGAAGCCGCCGCCGGTCCGCCCTGCGGGAGGAGCGGGCGGCATCCACCCAGCCGCCGCGTACCGGGAGGACGGGGCCGGCAGCGCCGCCGCCGCCGGCCGGGTGCGCAGGCGAGGACAGCAGGACGTGCTCCGCGGGTAGGGACGCGCCGCGCCGCGCTCGGGCCCCCGCCTTCCGCAGCCTGAAAGCCCTTCCGCGCTGCCGCCCGGCCCCGGCCCCGGCCCCGGCCCCGGCGGGCGGTCCTCCGGGCAGCGGCGCGCAGCCCCGCTCCCCAGCGAGCAGCCCACTCCCGGCAGCCGCCCCCCGCCTGCCTCAAAGCCGAAGCCGTGGTCTTCGGCTTTGCCTTCGGCCCACCTTGCTTCCCTCGCGGCCCCTCTGTGTGGCCGAGGAACCTGCCGCTAATTGGACTTGGGGTCTTGTCCTCGGCTCTGAAATACCGGCTGTATTAAAAGCAGGCGTTGTGTGGGGCTGCGTTACAGCTAACAGAGGGACCGCGTTGGGCTTTGTAGTCGAGCATGTCACAGTATTCAGCTGCTTCGACGTTCTCTTTGCTCTGGCTTCTACTGAGAAGCTGTGCAAAATCTGTTTTTTCTAACGTTTGGGGGAGTCCTTGGTCTTGTGAATTAGCCTTGCGATCCTTATGACCAGTCGTCCCTTCTGCCTGGTGTCAGACAGCAGCATGAAGCCAGTTTTCGTAACAAGACTGCTAAGACTCTGTAGGAATGCGGAGCCAAACTCATCCCCTTGCATCGCCTCGGGAGATCCACCGGGGATGAACGTGGCTTGCTGTTGCCTAGCCTGCCTCTCCTCTTTACGCTAACCAGTTGAACCAATACAAAACAAAGTGGCCTGGAACTTCTGGGTTTCTTGCCTTTTGGGGAGGATTTTTTGTAGGCATCTTTGCTGTACGCGGCTTTTTTTTTGTTTCATGTGGCTGGTTTCTTCCCTTGTGTGTAGTAGATAACACTTTGGACTCTGTTTACATGGATTTCTATTTTTGTATATACCTTTGTTTGTTTGTTTGTCTGTGTGACAGGCCAAATGTGTGTGGCTCTAGATTCCATTCGTACTGTTGCCCTGGGTGGAAAACGCTCCCTGGAGGAAACCAGTGCATTGTTCGTAAGTGTCTGACTTCAAGTTTCTACTGCCCTAGGGGTAATAATAAATGTTCTTCTGTGAGTTGCTGCTCTACCCACTGTGAGAAAAGAGAATTCAGAGCTGTCTTGTGCCTTACTTGTAAGAAAAACGGAAAAAAACCACGGTGGATTTACAGGTCTGTGTTTGTTGTAATCAAAAGGTTGGCCGCTTGCTGTGTTTTCCTTGGTGTGTTCATGAGAGGCATGTCTCCCCTTAGTTTTTCGAAAAGAAGAACACGACAATGAAGGAAAAGGGAAAAAACCTTCTGTAAAACTAATAATCAACTATAGTAACAGGCGAAAAAAGCCAAAAGGTCTTGATAGACAGCAAATCAGATCTGAAGTTTTGTGGAACTTCTGTGCTAGGCTTGGAATGACAATCAAATGGAAAACTTTTTTACATCTGGGGTGCTTATTCTCATGCCTGTCATTTTTAGTTGTGTTTTAATAGCTGTAAAGCACATAGCCTCTGCTTACTGCGTGGTCATAAGAGGTACTGTGCTGACAGATGTGGCTGTCGGCCTGGCTTGGCAAAAAAAAAAGAAGAGCGGGGGAGGAAACCTGCTCAATACTCTGGTTAGGGAACATTGTCTACCTGGAAAGGAAATGGAGAATTAAGTTGAATTTTCTGTCTGTTAGATAAAAGCTGGTATTAGACACATGCTTCTTGTAGTCCTTGAATTTTAATGGGAGTCTGTGCCCATTCATCCTAGCCTGTCACCATCTCTTTTGCTAATAAGTATGCTCAGCTTCAGAATTCAGGTTCAAGAACATACTGCCCTAAACTTTATGTAAGCAATGGAGGTCTTTGTAATACTCCATCTAACAGACTACAGCCTTGCAGGACTAAAGTAGGGAAGGAACAGGTAGTAAGCCAAGATCTGCCAAACTTAAAGGTGACTTTTGGGCCCTTGCCTTATCATTCAGGACTATCAGCCTGTTCACATCTATTCATTTTACATGACTAAATTTGCCTTGCTGATATTTCTTATGACTCTGCCATGCATCACTGATAAATGTAAACCAGAGTTTTTAAAATGGATTTAGGCTGCCTAATATGCTGTTGATAGGTTTTTCAAATTCAGCTGGGTATCTAGCTCAAATGAAATTAGGGAGAGACGATGATGGAGGGAGGTGCTTTCAGAAATCCTTATAAATTATCCTTAAATTGTGACTCTCAGTGCCTCTTAAAGACCTCTGTCTCAGCTCTCTTCCCACTAATCTTTGACTTACTGTTAATGCATGTGCACAAAGGAGATCTTTTAGCTCCTCTTTACTTATTGGAGCTTAATTGTGGCTCTCTAACATGTTTGAAGGGTGAATGATTTTGCCAGACGATCTGTGAGACTGGCTGTGACACTTTTCTATTTGTTTTTTGAAACAAAGGTTTGAAAGCACAGATTTCTATGCTCCCATGAAACATTTGTTGAGATGATGGTCCCTCTAGCTAGAGCTGTTTAGCCAGATAAAGCCTCCTGCACAGGATGACAGACAAGCTAGCAAACTTCTTGTTGGAGATCCGTTGATTATAATTCATGCAGATTGTAACTGGTGGTTTTACAGTATTATTTCATGAAAAGAGGTCTGTGTGCTAGTGGTAGGTCAACAGGAAACCATTCTGACCTTACCGTGTTTTCAGTTGATAATGTGATGGTGGTTGTTGGCGGTCTGTGACATATTTATGATTAAAAGGGATCTTTTATCTGGAAAACAGGTCTGGTTGGGTTCCTTTCTCTTTAGATAAAATAAACTGTACTGATGAAAGCATATTTAGACTATGCTTTCAGCTATAGGGCTTTCAGTTGACAAAAAATTATTCCTTAACAGATAATAAACTAAGGAAATGGTCTAAATGTAGACCTCACTTGCTCAGGAGATCGAGCTACGTTGTGTAAAGATGGACTGACCAGTGGCATAAGGAAAACAGCCCTGTTCCCTGTGTTTGTCAAGTGCTCTGAATCTGGGTCCCGTTTCTCACTTTTACGTCTGCTAATGGAAAAAGTATTTTGTATCAGTCAGTGGTATGTCTCTAATTTCAGCTAAATTATCAAAATCCCACAAACTCTTTCCCCTCTCATGCCTTCATATTTAGGGCATAGTTGCAGAGGAATTTAACGATAAATGTAGATGATCCACTTGGCATCTTTTTGATGCCCAAAGAGTGGTGTCAGTGGACCACCAGTGTGGCTTTCTCTACTCCTTTCTTGTAAAGAAAATGTGGTCTTTATTGGAGTATGCCAAGGAGGATGCGGGTTTACAAAATCTGGACTGTTTTGGTCATGTTTGGCATTGGTACAGAGCTTCTGATTTGGTGGAGAAAGGGCAAAAGGGAGTAAATTCTGCAGGGGGCATATTTGAATTCTATAGTGGTGCAAGGAAACAATTTGCTTCCTTATGGGAGTTGCGGCTCATTAACGCAAGTTTCTCTAAATCAGAAATGGAGCATGAGCATTCTGGGAAAGGTCTTACCTCTGCTTTCTTCCTTTTGTATGTATATGGCCAGGTGTGTGGTTTTTTTCTTTCCTTTTAATGTATATAGACCTTTTTTTTAGGTAGTCGGTATATTCTTGGCAAATTATCTACAGGGGGTATTTGTTCCTTTTGTAGTCCTGATGTGCTTCCAGATGGTTTGATTCTCTCAATGCCCCCCCAGTCATTTATGAAGAAACTGTGATTCTTGCTTGTTTTTTTGCTTTATAAGCTGTCTCTTGCATGGTATGTGTTTTTTGAGGTCCTCCAGTGCCATATTGGCTCTTAATGTTTCAGGCTGTCTTTTGGTGCATTTGCTACTCCAGCGGATTATTTAGACTTATTCATGTGGATGTCCTTTAGAATCTGGATTTAGGCTTTAACTCTTTCCTGGTTTTGTCATTCCTTTGTGCAATGGAGCTCCCTTGGCTGGCGAGTGAGAAGGGAAGGCACAGCTTTGATGCATAAGAGGATAGCACAACGTGTGTGTTATGCACACGTGATATGGTGTGGACAGGCTTCCCTGAGATTTTTATAAAGTTGGTTTCTAAATGACACTGTGGAAATATTTGAGTACAGAAAACTCTATTTAGGGAGACTACACGAAATCTGCAAAGTCCAGCATTTGGACATTGACTTCCCACAAAACAGGTTTGTGTAAAGAATGGGTAATCTTAGAAAAGAGAGACCCTAAAATGCCTCTGAAATAGCGATTATAAGAGAGAAGCCATACCATAAATTGACATTTATGATCTCTATTGTTTATATTCATTCAAATCTTGGATTCGTGGTGAAGTTTTCTATAGGTCTTGTGGTCTAAAAGATATAATTTTAATAATTTTACATTACTTGTGTAATAGGCTGGTATTTCTAATTAGGGAAAGAGTTGATGATGTGGTTTCAGTGGTCAGACCAGTGTTTGAATATGCCATACTCGATTCTGTTTGTCTTTAAATTTGTCAGAGATACTGATTATACCAAAATTCAGTTTGCTTTATTTAACTTAAGATTACTTTTGCGTGTATATTTACTGTCCCAATGAAGTGAGCATTCAAGTGTTGTGTTTTTGTTTTTTTTAAAAGAAGCTGTTAACATACTTTTAGCTTTTTTTTCCCTGTAGTTTAAGACTAAGGTTACTGTTAATCACTGTCTTTTTCATTGTGCTCTTCCTCAGCGATTTGTAGAAATAGCTGTGGTGATGGATTTTGTTCCCGTCCTAACATGTGCACTTGTGCAAGTGGACAAATATCGCCTACTTGTGGATCGAAATCTAGTAAGGACTTACTGTATTTATTTTCATTAGAGATCTCATTTTAAGTAATTCTCTTTGACTGTCAACTCAAAAATAACTACTGTGTAAATTCTTTGAAAATAACTTGTCGTTACTGCATACATGCATGTAACTTACACTGTGGTATATCTCTAGTTTTTTATTAAGTTTGATTACCAAGTGTGCCTGTTCACGCTTTGTGACAAACTGAAAAAAAATATGTGTTTAAAGAGATAAATAAGTTTAAATCTAAATGTGTGTGTTATTAACATTTTCATCGAGTCGATTTTCCTAAGAAATGAAGAGTGTACAGCCTCCACGATAACTAAAAGCTCTAAGTTGCTAAATATAGTCATGGAAAACTCTAAAAAAAGTCTTCGTGGTTGCTTTTAAACTAATGGCTGGCTAATAGCTACAGCTGCGACGGCTTTGATTGCAAGAATACCTGAGTGTCCGCTTAAATACATAGCATATATTGTACGAAACTCATGTCTACTTTCACGTGTCTTGGTTTTTATCCACATTTGCTTCCCAATGTGGCATTTTTGCCTAACACTGGTTATCTCTCTGCCTGGGTTCCACAGCAGTACAACAGTGCAGCATCAGGTGCTTGAATGGCGGCACGTGCACGGACGACCGGTGCCACTGCCAGAAGGGCTACGTTGGAACTTACTGTGGGCAGCGTAAGTAACTGCTCTGTTGCATCTAAAATTAAATCCACGTTAAGTCCTGCAAGGTAGCCTTCGTGCTTTAGGTGGAGTGGGAGGATAAAAAAGGCAATATGCTGAAATATAATGAAATGTCTGTGAGAAATTTAATGCTGTTTTGGGGTATAGTGTTTAGCTGAAAGTCAGCTCATGCATGAAGTGCATTTGCATTCTCTAAAATTCAAATTAGGGATCAAATTGAGCAAATAGTTTTGGAAAATCCTTTGGGAGCAATGGCAGTATACACCCCACTCTCCTTTTCTTGCCAGATGATCACTAATTTTTCATTCTCTTTGACAAAGTTTCTCCATCTCAAAAGAACAGCCTAACTGCTAGGTTAAAGCATGGTTTTCTGTTTTCTACTTGACTAAGGAAAAAGATTAAATATGGTTCAAGCATTTGGATACCGTTTTTGGTTTGGCAGACAAGCTATAAAGCCAGTTACTTGCAAAGCTCTACCTATCACAGTACAGTGTTTACAAGCTCTACAAATCTGGCAAACAATAAAAATCACTAAAGTCTGTGGGGATGAAGAAAGACTCAAACTGTATTCTGAGGCCAGCTGGCTACTAATGAGCTGAGAAATTAATTGCTGAAGGTAGTCTGAAGGAACCAGAGATAAACAAAAGGCAGGTCTGCAAAGAACAGTTAGACTGAATAGTGTGGAAGAACATCCCTTTGTCTTAGTCGTTTTTGCAAATGCTGGAGAGCAGTCTTGCTCTTGCGTTATTTCTCCCTGTATAAAATTCTCTAAAATTTTAGGTAATAATGGTAATCCTAAAATGTGACCCTAGTCACAGTGAGATTCACTTTTAAGAGTTGCTGGCCCCTTCCTGCTAATTTTGAAGTATTGGGTCAACACCTGAACGCTCTCCGATGGGCCATATTTCCAGTGAATAAATGAAAAGGGGATTGAATTTTCAAGCAGTGACTCTAAAGCAATCCAGAAAATCTGAACAAACTGTGGAGATTGGTCTCAGTGTACAGGACAGTTAAAATGTCAAGTAAGATGGAGTATTTGTCTTCTAGACACAATATGGAATGAATATCTGAAAAATGTAAATATGTCCTTATTTCTTTTTATTAAAATGTAATTGTGTCTTAAATCTCCTGCAGTTAAGTTAATTATCTCACTAAAGTGGCATTGTCCATTAATTCATTAATGTAACACGTGCAGAGAAGTATCTTCGTTTTATGCATAAGATATGCATTTGCAGTAAAAAGTAATTCATTTTTATAGTTCTTGATAAGAAGTAAGGCTTCATCACGTTTCCACATAACAGTATATTTTGTGTTCCCCATGTGATATAGGAGGCACATGTACATTTTTTCCAGTTTGAAATATTTACCTTCTCTAGGTTGCTGAGGTTCTTTTGCAATGCATCCTCAAATACGTAACAAATGCCACCTTCCAACTGGAGAGACCTGCGTAGGAAGGCAGCCTAGAGACTTCTAGACGCAAATCTCTTTGCCGTTGTTCAGAGCCACTTAAAAATGGTGGGGCTGTCCTTTAAGGTGAAATACTTTGATTTGGAACATGTGCCACTTCTGAACAAGGGTATATATCCTGGAAGCAGTGAGCCTGAAAACAGATGGAATTAGTTAGTTAAGGCACTCTTTTAACAGTGTTTTTCAGCCTTGCTGTAGAACTGTCTTCCTTTCAAATCGAGAAGATGTCAGTGCTTTGACAGGAGGCTTTGTTCTTGATTCACATTAGTGATAAATAGCATGAGTGGGTGCTCCCAAGTCCCACAGCTGTAAAGTACCTTCTCCCTCTATATATACTGTGGATTTATACCCCACAAAACCCATTTTATTTCTTGTTGGGATCTTTTAGGAAACACAGTTTTTGAAAGTACTTAAAGATGAGTTAAACTGGTAAGTCTTTTCTCTTGCTCTAAACATCCTTCTGCCAGCAGAATCAACTGTGAGAGCTGAATTATCTGTCTCTCGGACTCCCCAGGTCTTCCTTCTTGAAAGGTTTGTTGCTGTTGTGACTGAATAGCACAACTTCATATGCTTAAAACCCCCTCAAAATAGTTGAGTGTTTATCTGCTAGCTTCGGTGATGAATTGAAGTTCTTATGATTAGTGACTAGAGCTGCACAACTGTTTAAAAATAGACTTAAGTTAAACACCTGCTAAGAATCTGTGCTGAACACGATTAATTAAACAGCTGCTTGCAATTGGCATTAAACAGGTGCTAATGGAATTTGGGCTAATGGCATTTGACTTGAACAATCATTATTGTTGGTGATGATGGATAGGAAGGAGATCAATTTGATCTTCAGGTCCAGAAAGACTTAGAGCAGTTGAGAGGAAAAAACCTACTTTTGAATACCACCTATGGTAATCTTTGAAATATCATTACTACAACATTTAAAACTTCTTTTTGTTAATTGAAGCTGTCTGTGAAAATGGCTGCCAGAATGGAGGACGGTGTATTGGACCTAATCGCTGTGCATGTGTCTACGGATTTACTGGCCCTCAGTGTGAAAGAGGTAAAAGAAATAAATAAGGAGGGAAATTGTGAGCAGTTATATGCAACAATACAGTATGTACATACTTTGTGCTGTGTATTTTCTGGCTGAGCCAGTAAGCTTCCAGTAAACCATTTATTATTTGTAATTTTAGAAAGTATCTTCCTTTTAAGTCTGGTAGCCACATTTCAGATTGGCAAGTAACAAAGCTGTCACAATTGGTAGGAACTTCAGCTAATTTAGGCTGCTTATTTTGTTCATACAATAGTTAAAAGTTGAGTTGTCTTTTGCTCCAGTGTTATTGTGAAATAACATTACAGCAAAATTGCTGATGGTGTTAGAATTGTGTAAGTGTAACTACACTTGCAGGATTCAGGCACTAAGTCCATATATAGTGATTTAGAGTAAACCCACTTCCTCTCTCAGAAATCTATACTTCTTGCTTTCTAATGGATCAGAGCATTGTTTGTATTTTGAAGCCAAGACTGTGGAAATATAGTCACGTAGAACGGCTCAACATTAGATGTAATTGTAGAACGTACTCTGTGTGCATCAAACTGACAAGTGTAACGCAAATTCCTCTCTATTTAGAATGGATTTTTAATGAGTGGATATAGTGAGGATTGCTTATCAAACCAGTAATGTTCTACATCCTTAAACATGAAGGTTTCAATAATAATCAAAGATGATGCTTAAGAGCTTAGCATAAATATTCTTCTTTGTCTTTATTCAAGTTGGTGTGTTTGTGAATACATGTTCTCATCAAAAAGGATACCAAAGAACTGAGCAACCGTAGTGTGAAATGCTGGCTACTAGTATGCGTTGTTATCTTACTCCTTTAAAATATTCAAAAGGTTGTCAATACTAAAAAGGAGGATGGGATCATTTGCATTAATAGAAAATAGACAGTCACATTCTTCATTCAGATTAGCAGTGGATGAGATGCCCACTTAGGGCGGAAGTAGACTTCTTAGATTGACAAAATAATTTGACTCAGAAAGGACCTCCACAGGCCATCTAGTCCAACACCTGCTCAAAGAAGGTCTAATCAGATCAGCCTGCTCAGGTCCACGTCCAGTCAGGTTTTGAACACCTTCAAGGATGGAGATTCCACAACATCTCTGGACAATCTGTTCCAGTATTTGACCACCCTCATGGTTTAAAAAAAAAAAAAAAAAAAAAAAAAATCCCTAATATCTAATTGCAATTTTGCATGTTCCAGCTTGTGTTATTTGTTACCTCTTGTCTGCTTGCTGTGAGCCTCCAAGAAGGGTCTGGCTTCAATTTCTGTGTATCCTCTGAGCAGTTAGTTATAGGCAGCAATAAAGTCCCCTTGAAACCTTCTCTTCTTAAGGCTGGATGAACTCAGGTCCCTCAGCCTCTGCACACAAGGCACGTTCCCTAGCTCCCTGACCAATTTGGTGGCCCTCCCCTGGACTTTCTTCAGTATGTCTGTTTCTTTCTTGTATTGGGAATCCAAAACACAGTACTCTCAGGCAGTCTTATAAGTGCCAAATGGAGGTGAAGGACCACTTCCCTGTATTAGATGCTATGCTTGTCCTGATACAGCCCGTTCAGCTGGCCTTCTCTGCTGCAAGGGTACGCTGCTGCTTCGTGTTCAGGTGGTTGTCTACTGGGACCCCCCTAATCCTTTTCTCAGAGCTGCTTTGCAGGCAGTCAGCCTCCAGCCTATGTTGTTCCATCAGGTTATTCCATCCAAGAGGTGGGACTTCCTTTGCTTTTTCTGAACTTCATGAGATAACTGTCTGCCCATTTTTTCTAAGCTGTCTGGATCACCCTGAGTAGCAGCCCTGCCCTCCAGCATATTGACTGGTGCTCCAGATTTGGTGTCATCTGCATTCTTGCTGAGAGTGCACTCTTGTACCACCACCCAGGTTGTTAATGAAGACATTAAATTGTTATTTGTCCCGGTACTCATCCCTGAGGGACTGCACTAGTTTCCTGGCCTCTAGCTGGACGTTGCTGATCACAACACTTGGAGCCGGCAGTCCAGCCAATTTTCCACTCCCCTTATCTATTGTTCACTTATTCAGCCTGTATCTCAGCAATCACAGTCTCTCTGTAGGAGCCTGTCTCAAAAGCCTTGCCCAAGTCAAGCAGCATCCCCTGCCCTCTCCTTGTCCTTGGCACCGGTGGCCTCAGGGTTGAAAGCAGTGATGCCGTTTGCCCTTGGTAAACTCATGCTGGATGCTCCCAAACACCGTCTTGTCATTCATGTGAAATGGCTTCTGAAGGGAATCCTGTGGAATTCTCTGTTTCAGATTCAGCTCTGAAGTGCTCAAAGCTGTATATAAATTGTGAAAATATCTTGCACCTTTTATTTTTTTACATTTGTTGACTGTGAAAGGGAAATAATTTCCATGTAGATGAAGGCAATAACTAAACCAAACACTGAAAAAGCAGGAGTTTGTATTTGCTCTTCCAGGCTGTTTTGTACACACACTAGATGTCACAAGCAACAAAGCAACATTCTCTTAAAAACTCTGTTAATATTTACAGCCATTTTCAGAAATATGTCTGTGTAGAATGTACACCTGCCTTTGAGCTAAAATAAGAGACTACCAAGTCTGTCAGTTTAGGATGGATTTTTAAGGGATTGGACAATGTTTTAGGTTGCTTTATAGTTTGAGCCTTAGTTCAGATGGAGCTCACATTTGTCCAAATTCAGCAGACTAAGCTATGTATCCGAGATGAATGATAGTTATAGCTGATGAACTATAACAGGATAGAATTGTAATATATGCAAATTGATTTTTTTTTTAAATGGATTGCATTCAGATATTTTTTTATTTCTTGGCATACAACTTGGTAAGCTGGGGTTTTGTCCCAGATAGAAGCAATCATTCCTGGTTAAGATTTGCTTCTATTCTCTGACTAGATTCAGGACTGTGGAATCATGTTAATAGATATGACAGGCTCCAGCTGTGATGATGGCTCAGAGTTTTTAATAACAATGCTTGTACTTGAAATAGGTTGACTTGTTTAAAAGATTGTAGTACATATGGGCATTGTAACTTAACTTTTGTGGTGATGAAAGCATTGAAGTTTGCTTTCTTACAATTTGTTGTGAAACTTTAAGCTGCAGAATTCAAGCCACGTAAAGGAATTGAACACCAGTATTTTGGCATCCGTATTTCTTAGCTGTCCTTGAAAGTCTTAGCCTTTCAATTCTACGTGTACAATGCTATTGTTATACAAGATTTAAGCTACATTACAGGGTTATTTGGAAATGGAGTTGTTATAATTGAAAGTTTACATTTCCTTACTGGAAACTGGAGGTAGGAAGCCAAATTTGCTTCTGTCACTGTCACAAAAGTATAACATATATGTAATGCCTATAATTGCATATGTAATTTGCATATCTAATCTAACACAATATGCTCTTACAACAGTGGACAGGGCTAAATTTCACCTAGTCTCTTATCTTGGTGTAGCCTAGACATTCTCAAAAAAAGAAGAAGTTATTAATTTATTGTACTGTTATTCAGTTAAAGAAAGATGGCTCCTGTAGTATACCTTGGTCATGACTATAAAAAGTCTTTAGTATAGTAACTGTAAATGTTAATTTTTTTTATGCTTTACATGAGCTGGAGTACATGAAAAAACTGTCAAAGATACCTGAAATGCCTACTCAGTTCAATAGCAATTTGTAATTTACACTTTTAACCTAGTAAGTTTATGCTTTCGAACAAAATGCAAAAGGCAATGATTTCTTCATCTGTTGGTTGCAGTAGTTGCCTGTAATACCTTACACTAAGAAATGCCTCTGTAGTTTAATTTTAAACTGAGTTTAGCAACAGTTCATAACTCTTTAAGTAAAATTTTACAGTTTAAGGTTCTGTGAACTTCCCTTGCAAATCACATCAGAGTTATAAGAGATTTTGTTTTGTTATTTTTTTTACATAGCTGTCTTTTAAATGCGTACTTTTTATTGTTCCGTAAATTAAGTTCTTTTAAATTAGGTATTTTCTTCCTAATATAGAACATATGTAGCTTTCCTTCAGATTGGCCTCCCAGCCTCAGTTATATGATAAAACGTGACTGCTTGTTCAGCTATCTGGGCTTCGAGCAGACTAATTTCCGGGCTGGAGACAGGAGGCTGAGCAGTAACTAATGACTGGCATGATTACAGTATTTAACTTGAGACTTGCTGCTGGGTTAACAAGAAAGCAGAACCTGTTTGGGACCTTGTGCTTTATTCTTTCTGGTATATACAACGACCTTTTACATTTTCCATCAAAGTGTGTTGGTTTGGTCAGCTTCTTGTCTTTGATTTGTAAACACAAGATTCAAGCATTTGATTTTGTCTGTTTTGTCATGTTGGGTTGGTTTTTTTTTAAGAAAAAAATAGATGTTGAAATTTGCTGTTGAATTCTTCCCAGTGAAAAATAATTGGAAAAAAAAGGAAATGGATTGATTAAGAGGCCTCATGCTCAGTTGTACACATGAGAGTGGTTTTCTCTAGCATGACCAGTTCCTTTGGTTTCTCAAGACTGTGTGTGCAAATGGTATTTGTATTACTGCACATGGCCTGTGCATTTTTTAAATTGATCCTCTGTAGCGGTATGAAGCTGTGGAAGAGCAATGATGTTTTCTTCCTTCTTTATCATGGGTTAAAGGGAGGAAGAAGCAGTGGGAAAGGAGAAACCTGTCACTGATCTAATTTTGCCTTCATCCCGTGTAGAATGAGAAAGAACAGTGCTCGCTTACTCCGTACATGTGACTTATAATGGGAAGCAAAATGATTTGGACTGTGTAGAACTGCATAGCTTGGGAAGAATATCTTTTTGAAGGAGGGGGAGGATTCCAGATAAAGCTGTCAAGCTTGGGCAGATGAGAAAAGAGGAAAAATGAAGAAATGTCATAGTTGAATATAGTGTGAGAACTTATGAAAGGGGGGAGCTTTTGGGTTGTTCTCAGGAAAACTGCTGCTAATGTATCTTAGCCCAATGTGTTGGTTGCACCTGGTATTCCCAGTGCAAGCATCTGGACACTTTCTTTGACTGTCTGAATTTTGGAATTTCTGTCTACCAAAGGAGCTGAGAGCCTGTACCACATGACAGACGCAGTAAATGAGTGATGGGGGCAGCTGTCTCCCTACAGGTTCTTACTGGGTTAATAGGGAAGACTCTGCCGAGACGCAGCCAGGTAGTCAGTAGAAACCCTCCTCTGTGCAAGGCAGCAGTTTTTATGCCAGTTCTGCAATGCCTACAAGATCTTGGTCCATGCAACTGAAGAGGGAGGGACCGCAAGAGAGTAAGTGAGTGTCCCTGGGGCTGGAGAACAGGATATTGCAGAGGATAGAGAAAAAGGCTGGAGGCAGAGGGTGTAACTGAAATAGAGGTTCATTTTGTGGGGTAGGAGAGCATACATCTAACGTTATATTTGAGATCAGTTACCTTCCTCTGATGCTTGCTGATAGGAAAACAATCAGTAATGATCCTATGTCTAAGGACGCTAGAAGAAAAAGGGGGAAAAAGAGCAAAAAAGAAAACAAAGGTTTTCTTCAAGATGGGCTGGAAAGAGGATGAAGCAGCTAATCAAGAGTACAGAGAAAGGGCTAGGAGGAAGCAAAAAGCATTCTCAGTGAAAGTGTCAACAGTATGTAGTAACTGAGGCAAACAAGGAAAGAGCAAAGAAAACAGAAGTGGAACTGTGCTGAAGAAACTGATTGGCACTTAAAAGTTATAAAGATATTTTGGGATAATGCATATGAATAAAATTACGCTCATACAGCAAAGTGACACAATTTTATATAGGACTCAATACTTGTCAAATACATTTTTATTATAAAGAAAACATGCAATTCATATTTAGTCTGTAGTGGTGCTGAAGATGCTTGTGTGTGCTTAAGTGACAGTGATTAGGTGTAAATGAAGCAAGGAGGGGATGAAATTAGTTCAGAAACTACTCTTTCCTCTGACAGGTATTCAAAAGATCTTGTAACTTTACACAACTTTTCCGTATCTGTTGATGGTATCAGTATCATGAGAAGAAGTGAAAACTTTTAGGGGATATATTCAGATCTTGTATATTTGGTCTTACCCTTGTAGTGTCGTAAACTGCAGAACTTCTTGCCATGCAGGCTATGGCAAGTTATGTTCAAGAGGTTTCCTTTCTGCCAGCCGCAGTGTACTGCTGCACAAGTAGTTCTAAAAGGACCTGTACTTTTACTCAAGTTGCTTGGTTTATTTTAGCTGTCCCCCAATGACTGTAAACTTTATTCAGGTGCTTAACAGCAAAAATGCTCTTTTGATCAATAAGCTCTTCTCTTTTTGTAGGAGTTGTGAGAATGTAACTTTTAAATTTTGCTGGATTTTGCTTTATAGTGGCTACTATTAGCCTGAACTGAAATAGACGTTCTTTATGTGGGATAGGATGTGTGTGTATATGCACAAGCGGGTCCACGCTCTGAAGAGCTAACCGGACAAAGGAAGTATTCTTGCTCTCTTCCCTGCCCCCAAGACAGGCTGAGACGCGTGAGGCTGTTACTTGTTGAAGGCTGACCAGGGAAGCTTCAGCAGACTTAGCAATCAATCAAATATCCTGAGTTTCAGTCTGAGGTTTTAACTATGGGGGTCATCCTGCCTGTTTTATTAAGGTGGTGGAAGACTGTTGAGTATTGCATGCTGTAGGAGTGAGAGTGAGTGTAAATGAAAATGCAGAGCATGTTAGGGAAGGCAGGAGGAAAGGAAGGCAGTAAGATTAAATAAAAAACAATTACTAAAAGCTGCTCTCAAATATCAGTCAGCATTCTTCCTTTCTTCTTGCCACAGGGCCATGTGTCCTGGTGTCTTTTTTTTTTTATTCAGTGCACAGTAAGTGGAATACTTCCCTGCTGAACGCTCAGTTTAATTCCTTTTCAGTCTGCTTTTAGCCATTCGGAAGTGGAGCATGTGGTCTTGAGATATTTTCTGCAAGTTTGTAAAGGAGTCATTCCGGGCCTGTTGAGTGAAGGAAAGAAATACTAGTTGAGTGTAGCATACTCGTAACTACACAGTCCAACTGACAAGGGTTGTTCATCATGTAACACAAGAGTTACATCATCAACTTGGAAGTCTAATTTAACTAAAACCAATTAAGTTTAATCAATTTAACTAAAAATAAGTTAGTGGTAGTATAACGCTTTACAAAGTATGAATCTTCCTAAAATTTTCAAATTTCACCATGCTTTCCTACATTTTCCAAATTTTCTTTTAAAAAAGGTTTCTGTCAGCTTTTTCCACACATAGTAGAAAGTTGATTATAAGCAAATGTCACATGGTGGTATTATTTTTAAAAAAGCTTCAGTTTAAAATAAAAAAGTACACCTCTAATTTCTCTTGGGGATAGTAAGACATAACTACCTGCAGCAATAAGAGGTAAAATTTTATTTGACAGGTAAGTGCCTGATTCAGGAAAATAAGTCAGATTATCTATGTTAGAAGAACCTGATAGATACTCTCATCGTTTGTTTGAGACCAGAGGTGTCATCAGATGTTTATAATGCATACAGTTGAAGTGCAGTCCCTGTTCAGAGAGCTCTTCTTCCTCATACAGGTTCAGACCTGTAGATATTTGCATACATCAATCTTTGATGGATTACAGTAGTTCTGAAGGGCAAATTCAGAAAGCTGCTTTCATGCTCTTAAGATATCAGGAGCTACTAGGATTACAGGACTCTGGCACTACTTTACCTGGTTTTGCCATCCATTGTTATCTCCAATAGCATGGTTTTCAGACTTTCTTCCCTTGCCTTTCACAAGCTGACACATAACTATCTAAAGCATTAAAAAAAACCCAATATGTCTACAGAGTATATGTTTATTTGTCGTTAGCAGTTATCTGAAAATTTCTCCCTTCTAGCTGTGCAAAAGACTTAACATTTTGCAATTGAAAGAGAGACATGGGTAATGCTGAACATGCCATGGCAGTAACAGTGAAGAAAGTAGTGTAATCCCAGCCAGTATCTTTCTCTTGCTGCCCTCTTTTCCTTTCTTTAGGTACTTCAGGATGTGATGATTCGTATTCCCTCCCTCTTGCCCACTTGTCCTCTGGTTGCATTATCATAGTCAGTCTGGTGGAGAAGTATCTAGCAATGGGTACAGCAAACAAAGTCACTTTATGCTAGAATGCTAATAATACATAGCACATACTTATAAGTCACTTGAATAATTCTCGCAGTGAGTGTGGTACATGTTGTCTCTGAATGCAGAAGACTACACAAAGCTGGTTATGCAATTTCAGACTGAAAATGATCACCGTAGCAAGCTTAGTGAGTATGAATCTACAGTTCACAGGTGCAATGGCAGCACAGTCATTTCGATAAGAGCTAAAGTCCACGTCAGGGATAAAAGCACCATTTTATGAATCAACTGAACAAAGACAATCTCTGGTCTGGAGAGATCCTGTGGTCTGTTATTACAAATGAGAAGAGGGAAGGATGCTTCAGCTGAATATGGGCCTTCACAGGAAGCCAACAGTGGTAGGGAACCATACCTTTTAAAAGGGTATGGTGTGACTGGCGAATTGGTTGACTGGAGAATTGGTTCCTTCCTTTCCTTTCGTGGAGAAATCAGATATTGCAGGAAGCAGATAGCTATGGGCATCCTTAGCTCTGAGTGACTTCCGAACAGCACAATTTATCAGAAGTGGCCTCTGCCCACCTCCCAAAAGCCCTGAGAAACTACCTTGAGGAGTAGAGAGCAGTTACAAGTTCCTCCAGAGCTGAAACTGGGGAGGAAAAAACAAAAAAAAAATTTAACACCCCCCTCCCCCCACCAAATTTGAACAGCACTATGTTTCTATCCACAAACAGTACTAGCAAAAGAAAAATGTAAAAATCCTTCAATGAAGCAGCCTTGTTACTTTTTACTTTTGAAGCACTTGAAATCTTTAATACTTTTCAGTTTCTTTCAGGCATATGACAGGTGCAGATATGGGGTTATTTGTGTTAGAAATAAAAGCAGAAATTCTATGCCTTTAAACTAGATCTACAAAAGGAAGATGAAAATGTAGATTTGAATAACCTCTTCCAAGGACTTGAGAATTTTCACCAGAGTAAAATGGAGCTCTCCTGCAACTGAGGCACAGGGAAAGCTGCTTTGCTTCAAGTCAGGGTTTAAAAGGGAAGCACTGTAGCTACACTGCTCCAAACCGTGCAATGGAAGAAAGAACTAACTGAGTTGTTAAATCTGTTTTCCAGAAGTATAGAGTATATTTTCTTCATATATATCTATTTAAAACCTATATTTGAAAACTAGTGTTTTCTATTACCTACAGGAGGAACAAGTCTGGGAGAGCATAAAATATTGGGGGTTTATGTATCAGGTAGGACTTTGACTGGGTTATGTTCCACATCTAGAGATTGTTCACTGAAAACTAAAGCAAGGGTCAGATAATATAGAGCAATGGACCAAAATCATGAGTGGGGAATGTGTTGCAAAGGAGATGGAAGATGATGTCTTTCAAAAATTCTGTCTAGTCTTATCTCTTTCCTTCCTCAGTGAAAATTTTACTGTCAGATGCATTAGAATATGACTTTTTTTTTTTTTTTTTAAAGTAGTTGGGGGATTACACTACAGGAGCTGAGCAAAGCAATAATGGCTTTGTTAGAGTTTCAGAAGAAAAAATAATTTCCTCAGAAAGATGAGGAAAATTATTAATTTTATTAAACTAATTAATTTGTAATACATCCAGAAAAAAAAATATGGAGATATTTGCAGAATATCTAGGTAAGTTAGACATCACAATAAAATTGAGACGCTTGTCAATAGGGATTGTCTTTAACCAAGAAAGTGCAAAGCCCCCTGAAGTATTCAAGTGAATAGGAAAACTTTTGTCAAATTCAGCAAGTGCTAACATTTTGTATTGCTTATTTAGGCATTGTAGGCAAATTTTGAAATTGGAAAAAAGCAGAAATAAATTAAAGAACCCAGTTCTGAAGTACTGTAAAAATGAAGAAAGAATTAAATGCTTTTGTGACTGTAGAATGTATTAGGACAAATTAGACAAATAGATTTACTGATAAATTTACAAATACTGTGTTGAGGAGGCACAAGAGGTCCTCTGGGGAATTCAGGAACCTTGAAAGTTGTTTATTTCTATAGCGGTTACAGGTGTTTGAAGTCATGTTGGATTTCTGTATTGCGTATAAGTACTTGTGTAAAACTTGAAAAACTGGAAAAAGCTTGAAAAAGTCTACCCATAAAGAGATCCTGCTGAGGTATAATTTGAAATACTGTTCATGTTGCCTAGAGGTTTGTATTATCCAAGAACATGAGGTGAATGAAAAGAAGCTCTTGAAAATGCCTGCAGAGGAAATCGCAGCATGCGGGAGAGGTGTCGTACAAAATCAGAGCAGAGGGGCAGTCTAGCCTAGGATCCCGTCGCTGCCAGTAGCCAATTTAACAGGAAAAGCCCGGGTCGGATAATTTTGTGGCTCAGGATTTTTCTAAGCAAGTAGCATTGTAATTGTTTTTAACACCTTGTCATTCATTTTTCTGCAGTGCTTGTGACCGGCTTTGTTTGTCCCTTTCCTCACTCCTGAGATCACTTAGGAATACGTAAATCAGTGTGGGTGCCAGCATTTCTTCCAGTGTGAAAATTAGTCACGTATTCCCCCCCGCCCGCTTTCCTCGTCCTTGTTTCTTACCCATGTAAGGACTTCCCTCTTATTTCCTGCCTTGTTTTCGTGAAGAGCCTGCGGTTGAGGTCCATTGGGTATCCTGCTAGACTGTATCTGCTTCCGTCTAACAGGTGGGTTGATTCGTTAAGGAACTACACTAGGTATATAGGGTTTGATTTTCTTTTGCAAAAGCCACGTTGATTCTTCCACAATGCTATACTTACCAATATTCCTACATCAGTTAAAACCAAGCTGTTGAAAAAAGGAAGCTTATGGCATACTTCTTGACTCTGAATGCTTTTTAAATTCAGATTGGTGTGGGGACGGGTTTAGAAATGGAAACTACAGGAATTCCACAATTTCTTGCTTTTTTGTTTTCTGTGAAGATTTCATGCATTTCTGTAAGCTTGGTAATAAAGTCGTGCTCTGGCTCTGTGGGGTCTATGTCTTCTCTTTACCCTCTGACTTAATCTGCTTCATTGGTTTATGGTAATCTTGGTTTTAAACTGCAGTCATGGATTCTTTGTATAGAAACAAATAATCTTGGGAATGTTCCACTTCCTCCAGTTCTTCTATATGACATATTTTTTTGTTCTTAGTATCAAGTTTTGAAAAGAAGTCTTTAACTGGAGAACTTTAAACTGTCCTGAGAGTAGATTGCTCAATTTACATAATTAAATAGTTGACTTTCTATGACCTGTCTAGTATGGTGTCAACACATTTTATCTATGGCTTTAGATATTGATCAGTAACTGCCCTGAAGCACCGTAATACCAAAATGGTGTGATGTTCTTTGCTGTGAGTGAATGTTTGTCACCATTTTTTTGTGTGCTTATCATGCCAATGTGGCCTTATATCAATATAGGAAATGTATGAATAACTCAATAGAATTGTTTCAATAGAAACAGATGTATTTTCTCTGGAGTAAAAATGGATTTTGATTTATGTTGTTATACACTCATCGGGGCTGCTGTGACATGGTTTGTGTGTGTTTGCAAATGACTCCTGACATTTAAAGGATATAATTTTTTAACCTGGAAAGTTGCATTTCCTTTTTCTTTTTCCCGTTCAAAAATGCTTGAGTCATCCAACCTGTAAAACAGGAATAATACCAAATAACCAGTTGCATAGCGTAACAAGAACAAATCAGTGTGTATATGTATACTAAGATAAAAAATCTTTGAACGGATATAGTTAATCATTCATACAGTCATGAAAATCATGATCGTGATTTGAAAAACAGTCAAAGGAGAATTAACTGCTTTGTGTTTGTTGTTTGGGAAGAAGCAAGAACATGGCTGAAACAAAAAATGTTGCACAAAGCATGTAACTGATAAATATTTTATCAAAATTCTGAAAAGGAGTGTTTGACAAGAAAGAGATTTGCCGTGCGTCCTTTGGGAGGATGATACTTTTTCCTCCTTTGGAAGTTGCATGCTCAGGCTGGTTTGCCCTGTAATTCCTCCCAAAGAGCCAGTGAAGGCTCTAGTGGTCTGGATTTTCTGGTTGTTCTAAATGCAAGGAAGGGAGGGTGTTACTTGCTCAAGTTTCTTAGTTAAGGACTTAAAATTTTGTAAATGATAGACATAGATGACAGATATCTATCTTTCCATACAACGGAAAGCAAAATGCTAGCAGAAATCTAAAATAGCTTAATTTACTGGGATTAATGAAGTTGGTAACAATAAGATATGATTTATTGTAATTGATATTTAGATAAAGTGTTATTGGATCAATATTAAATATGTTTCTAGTATAGTTCTGACTTTTCATGGTCTACTAAAGGTAGAAGAAAATGATGATATTTTCAGGCAAATATCTTCTTGGGAACACTGGTTTGTTGCTGACCTTTTTTTAGCTGACTCTTTATAGAGAAGTTTTTTCATTATTTAATCACTACCTTAAATTAGCGGACTAATAGCCAGTGATATGCAAAGTGTTCAAAGCGTGAAAAGCCCAAAAGAACAGCAAGGGAAAAGTCAATGGAAATAATAAATAAAGCAGGAGTCGAAACATTCCTTACGAAGCAATTTGCTGTTGAAAACAGTGGAAGGAAAACAGTCAGGAATGAAATTGAATAGAATAAAAGCAGCATGGGTAAATGGTAAAATCTGCATCAGACAGAGGTTGGCAAAAAGTGTTTGGATGAGTCCCATGGAAAATGAAGACATTAGTGCTGAAGGTCAGGTCATAGCCAAGTTTCAGCGGATTTTCAGTTCACAGCAGCAGAGCTATACACAGTGTGACACTATCAGCACATTTGAAAAAGCTGTGGTAAGGTATGGGCTGGAACTCTTGACATGCTGCTAAACTCACTGAGGTGTTAAAAGCCATGCAACAAGGACTTTGGATAAACTTCAGAAAAAGCAGAAGAGATGTTGCTAGGATTGATTCTTACTGATCTTAAAGTGAAAAAAAAAAAAAAAAAAAAAAGAGGTAATAGTAATCCTCTACAAAGAAAATATTACTAGAAGAGTAGGGGCACAGGTCTGCCTGCTCTTCTCTGAATCTTCAGCTGCTCTGTGTGCCCCGGTAAGGACACTCACCTCAGCATGTGGCTTGGTGATACTGTGACAATCTTGCTATTTTTTTAGTGTCTTTGTGTGTTTTACCATTGTGGTATGAAGATTATTTTTTTGAAAAAGAAACTGTTGACTACTTATGTGGTAGGTTATTGGGCAAATCACTGTCGTGGATACTTTTGTCATCTTCAGATGTAAGAAAATATTTCCCGATTTTCTGCATACTTTGCAGCTTAGTATGCAAGGCAGACTTCTCCCATATGTGCACAGCTTTGTATTTTATGTCAGCTTTGAGCTGATTTTCAAGGAGGGTATGGCATACATTATGTGTCCTAAATAAATGGATGATGACAAAAGATTTCCTACTGCAGTCAGTGGCTTAATAAACATAGTCATCTATTCTAGATCAGGACTGAGGAGGGATAGAAAATTTTGCAGTCCGATGACCATGTATGGTCTCTTCTCTGCTCGATTTTTTTTCCTCTTGGGAGGCAGATGCGTAATACCATTTTAATGTGAGTATAGCATTACAGTAGCTAACATTGTCCACCAAGAAAAGATATTTTACATCTGTCTCGCATTATACTGATTCTTAGCCTGCAAGAATCAAGTAAGATTAAGTGTCCTGATTTTCCAAAGGTGATGAACAGCGTTTCTATCACTGACTTTATTAGGAGCTCCAGGTGCTTCTTGGAAATCAGGCTCTAATGTAACTGACAGGCTTGCAAAATACCTCCATTGTGCTTTCAATAAGTGCAACTCATCAAGGAAGACTGTTTATAGTTGATGTCCAGACCTTCTCTTCATGCCTTAAAACTGTCAGATTAAAGTTTTTCTCATGCAGGAATCCTTCTGTTGTCTTTCCCTACTGTCATGATATCCAGGCCTGCAGCCTGCTTTCTCCTTTTTGCTCTGCTCTGACTTCCTCCCTAATTATCCTGTCATGCTGGGGTGAGACACAGGAGGCTGTTTGTGTTACCCTCCCTATACTTTCAGTACAGGTGTGTATTTCCAGAGTGGGTGTATCATTCCTCAGTCCCTGACTCTGTGTTACTCTGAATCTGCAGTTTTCTTGTTAGGACTGATGGTGACCTTTGCGTGTGAGCTAAAATTTTGCTCTTCATCTGCTTGAAGACCTTGAGCTTGTGTCTAGACTTTAAAACCTGGTTTATATGCTAGATATAGAGAGTATTTTCAGATCTTTTCAGCCTTTGTGCCTTGTTGCATACATGACAGGAGAAAGACAAAGGGAGAATCCTTGCTAATTTTTGACCTCATTTCAACTAGTTTAACTGATGGATCATACTGTAATGTGACGTTTTAGACGTCGTACTACCAGAGACATCAGGTGCCTACCTCACACTTAGCACTCTGATGCCCCAAAACTTTCATTGCTTCTGAATATTTGTAGAATGCAAGCTTAATCTGCAATATCTACAGTAAATGGAAACTTTAAGCAAGGCCTCCCAGCTAAACCAAAACCATCTGAAAATAATAAAATGTAACAATGGGAGAGACATTTTCCAGTATAGAAATTATATCATTTGAAACTGTAAGATGTTTTCTTTCCTGAGAAACAATTTTTTTTTTTTTTTTTTAAACCCTGGCTGTCTGAAAGTTAGAGATTGGTGTCACAAAATTAAGTCTCAGGTGGTACAATTTAGAATCTAATCTTTCATTCATTAGGTAAAGGATTCCTTTGGTTATTTGACTGCTGTATGCAAATGTGACAACTTAGGCATGTATGTGAAAAGATGTTCCGTCTCCATGTTAGGTGTATAATGCAAAGTTCTTTACTGGCAAAAATTTAATTTCAATGTAATTACATAAAACTTTAACTCTTCTTGTGATTTTGTAGAAGAGAAATTAATGTTTCTGCTGTAGTCCCCTTTTCAGAGCCTTGTATTTGCTTATTGTAAATGCAGACTGAGCTGTGCCACTTTGTACCACTGCAGAGCTCTCAGGCTCCCCAAGGCCATCAGGATTCTGCCAGAGGAAGAATTTTCATTGCAAGCTGCAGTTACTGTTTTATTACTGTAAAGTGACTGATGTTGCTTCTGTGTAAACCTACTTCTTGCCCATAGAAAAGATGTTTTGATCGAGGGGGAAGAAGGGGCTTTAGTAAGTGATGCCTGTGATTTCTGACAGTTGCTGCAGCAATCATTCTCAGTATAAGGAAGATGGTTAATGCTGTTTTAACTTTGTGAGACATCAGGTTGCTCACAGATGGACCAGCATCATGAGCAGAGTAAAGCTATCTTTTTATCTCCCTTGGCAAGGTATCCAAAACACAGTTTGAGTGTGGCACTAGGAATAACTGGAGTTCTTTGTTCTTTTCTGCCTAGAGAATAATTTCATTTCATTTCTATTAGCATATCTTAAGATGATGAAAACTTTTATAATTTGATGAGTATCTTAAAATATGAAACAATATAGAAGTTACTTAAACTGCAGATCTTGGCATTAGTTAAGCAAACCCTTTCTAACCAAAGAACTTTTATTTCATTTTCTGAGACAGTAGCTTCTAAAGAAGTAAAGTAGTTTTCTTGTGGTGTAACTGTATTTCAGTAAATTTCCTTTTTATTAATGCCGTTACACTCCAAAGGTGTATCATAGAATAATAGAATGATAGAATGGTTTGGGTTGGAAGGGACCTCAAAGATCATCTAGTTCCCACCCCCCTCTCCCCTGGGCAGGGACACCTTCCACTAGACCAGGTTGCTCAAAGCCCCATCCAACCTGGCCTTGAACACTTCCAGGGATGGGGCATCCACAGCCTCTCTGGGCAACCTGTTCCAGTGCCTCACGACCCTCATAGTGAAGAACTTCCTTACATCTAATCTAAATCTACCCTCTTTCAGTTGAAAGCCATTACCCCTTGTCCTATCACGACACGCCCTTGGAAAAAGTCCCTCTCCAGCTTTCCTGTAGGCCCTCTTTAGGTACTGGAAGGCTGCTATAAGGTCTGCATGGAGCCTTCTCTTCTCCAGTCTGAACAACCCCAACTCCATCAGCCTGTCTTCATAGGGGAGGTGCTCCAGCCATCTGATCATCTTCGTGGCCCTCCTCTGCACTCGCTCCAACAGGTCCATGTCCTTCTTGTGCTGGGGGCCCCAGAGCTGAATGCAGTACTCCAGGTGGGGTCTCGTGAGAGCAGAGGGGGAGAGTCACCTCCCTTGACCTGCTGGTCACGCTTCTATTGAGGCAGCCCAGGATATGGTTGGCTTTCTGGGCTGTGAGTGCGTGCTGTCAGGTCATGTTGAGCTTCTTGTCAAACAGTACCCCCAAGTCCCTCCCCTCAGGGCTGCTCCCAATCCACTCATTGCCCAGCCTGTATTTGTGCTCGGGATTGCCCCGACCCATGTGCAGGACCTTGCACTTGGCCTTGATGAACTTCGTGAAGTTCTCACGGGCCCACCTCTCAAGCCTGTCAGGGTCTCTCTGGATGGCATCCCTTCTCTCCAGTGTGCCGACCGCACCACACAGCTTGGTGTCCACGGCAAACTTGCTGAGGGTACACTCGATCCCACTGTCCATGCTGCCGACAAAGATGTTAAACAGTGCCAGCCGCAATACTGACCGCTGAGGAACTCCACTCATCACTGGTCTCCACTTGTCCCCAGTGTAATTCTGGTCTCCAGTGTAATTCTATTGCTTTGCAGTATTATGGTTTTACAATCCACTTTTGTCCCTACTGCCAGTCCTCTGCCTGAAGTTACACTGCTTATTGTCTAAATCAAACATAGAAGGTTCAAAATGACAGTGAACTGAACCAGAAGTAATAGTTACTTGTGATACATGCCTGTTTCTAAAATATAATGCCATAACAAGCAATATTTTTTAATGCTTTCATATGTTGTTCGCATTTTGTGTGTACTTTAAAAATACAGCTGTGTGATGTTTTTCACTCTGCTTCTCCTCATACTTCACATTTTAAGAAGAAAAAAACAAATACAGGAAGATGTGTAGAATGGATGAGGAGAGGAAGGGGTGGGGACTGCCTATAAAAAAAAAGTAGAAGAAACCTAACAGAGAACCTTGTAACATATCCAGCTTGATTGAAATCTAGTGGAAAGACTTCTATTCATTTCAGTTGGGTTAACTAAGGCGTCCCAAGGAGGAAAGGAAAAGCCCTGGAGTGCATGGGATATGCTTTTGCTTCTGTGTTGATTTCTAGTAACATCTGAAAACACAGTGATGTACAGACACCGATGAAGCACGCTTATGGAGATGCTTTCTGAAGGAAGGGCTGGAGGGAAAGGTACCTCTCACTAGACTGGCTTACATAATTGAACAAACCAGACGAAGACTGAGTCTTTTCAGATGTGATAAGGGGACACAGATCCCAATTACTTTTCCGGTTTTTTTCTTCAACTGTTTCAGCTTTATCTAATGAAAGAGCTTCCACTTCTGTATGCATTTTAGGTAAAACTATGTATCTAGACTAAAAAAGCTATAGTAGTACAAACTCTTACAAGATACATTTCTGGTCAAAACAGTCAAGGAGCCAACCCGTATCCTCATCAGCAGTGCTAATTCACTTTTAAAAGCTGGAAACAAAAAGCGATGGAAATCTCATAATAATTAAAGTGGTGTGAAGGATTAGCGTTTGTCCCTTGAATTTTTTAGCTCTAAGTAAGGACTGAATTGATACTTTGTAGTCATAGTTTGTTTTAATATTTAAAACAGTGGCAGGAAATCTTGAACCATGCTACATTAATGAATTGTTAAGCTGAAATTGCTTCATAGCAGAAGGGGTCATAGACGAAAAAATGAATCGAAAGAAAAAAGCAAACATAAGCCTTTATTATTAGTACACAGGCAATTAAAATTTCAAATGACTTCATACTTTGAGTAGGCTTTGGAGGTTCCTCTCTCTCTCTCTCTCCCCCTCTTTACTCCCCCCAGCCCCAATATTGGTTGCAAGTTTCCAGTAATCTGCACTGTTTGTTGTCAGCCTAGTAGTAAAAGAAATTATCCTTTGGAAGAGAAACAGGAAATGTAAATTTAAAAACATTTTTACACGTTGTCAATAGTCCTAAAGAGAATTCTGTTGTAAAACTGTTGAAGCTTGTGGGGTGTATTGGTAGCGTTCGTTACGTCATTGCTCTGGGTGGTTTTAGTGGTTGTAGTTTTGATAGCTATATAATTATCCCCAAATTTTAGTATATATAATTATATATTATTATTCCCAGACTCTTACACAGGGGTGTGCACACAAGCATAGTAAAGATATGCTAACCTGCTGTACTGTTGACAAGGTTGTGTAAGTGCAACTGTATAGGTTTACACACACATATGTATGAAGAGGGTATTTTATATATTTTAATATAAGTAATATAAATGTATATTTTTGTGTTTATATTTCTGCATACTTTTATGTAAATAATTACATCTTTTATGTCACTGCTATCACATAGAATGATCTAATTTATTCCTGTGAAGCCCATGAAGTGGGTCATCATACAACACAATTATTGAATTGTTGTTTTACCTTGGGTATGTGTATGTATGTTCTGTGTACACAGAGGTTCCAAATTAGAGCTGAGAGAGAGTGAAAAGAAGGCTTTGAATATTCCTTTATGTTTTCTTTTGTAATATTGTACTGGGGCTCAATGGTTGAGCGAGAAGTAAAAGAGGGAAAGTATAGATAATACATTGTTCAATAACACCTGAACAATTCTTCTCATGGAAATGTGAGTTTGAAAAATAAGAAATGGGAAGATTGTTTGTTTGTTTACTTTTCCCTTAAAGGAAGCTTATGTTTGTTCTGATGAATAAAAAAGGAATAAAACTGTCTAAATGTTGAGCCAGGAGGATGAGCATGGAGAACACAAAACTGTGTGGCTGTATGGTTGGGGGTTAAACAGATGACAGATATTAAGAAATAATTTTCTTCTTCTATTTTTTCCTCCTGTGTTTTTTGCATGTCCTGATATTTTTCACTTTGTCTGTTCTGCTGCCAGGTCCCTGACAAATTTTGTGTTCGAGATCAGATTTTACAAAATGCAGGGGCTCTGAGCAACTGGCAGATCTAGTCCTCAGAAGTATTGACTTCAGAGTATCTTTCCCACCTCTTTCTGGTGAGGGTGAAATGTGTAGCATGTATGTCCTTCCTTCTTTGCCACAACTTTACTGTCTTTCCCTGTGTACAGCCTTCCCCCTCACGGAGTGCCCTTCACAAGACTGACAGCATGCTGCAGTCATCACTCTCTCTTCTGCTGACAGAGGGATGAGAGTCTTCTGTCTCTGCAGATTCCCAGGGAGCAGCTGAAGCCAATGAAATAGACTTTTTGGGTTCAGTCCTGCACTACTAAGTCTGGCAGAAATCCCAGTGAAGCTACTGGGAGTTTTGATTAAGAACAGAATTAAGGTTTAGGACCACTGTTTGCATTTAAATATAGGTCTTTGGGTTTTGCTACCTAAACACTGTAGCACTGAACTCGTCTATAAGAACTGGGGAAACTGAAAGATAGAGGCTAGAAGATGTTCCTGTTACTCAGCTTGAAACAGTCAAAAAGTAAGCTTCATGTATCTGGTGAAAAGCGTGTTGAACTTTAAAGTTTTAATGATTTTGACAGTGAAGTGTGGCATGGCAAATATGTATCAAAGAAAATGTTTCATTTTAAACTATTGTTCAATTTAAAATGAATTAAAGATGAAGGTTTAAAATTCTTTAGCTTTGATCTGCTTTAAATTTTCGACCATGTCCATCTTTGTAAGCATTTGCTATGTAATGTCTTAAAAGCTATAGTTACTCCAGTAAAACTATATGGAAGAGAGTCATTCAGGTGTTATCTGGGCTAGAGTTTGCTGAAGCCAATCAAGAGCACATTGCACCCAGGCTTGCAAAATACCGGAGTGCCAAAAGTAAGCTGGTTTATTCCACCTCAGAGTGATAGCTGAGTGTATGAGAAACAGCAGTAAGTTGTTTCTTTATTGAGAGAAGAGATGAATCCTCTGGATTAACTTCTGCCCTATATTTTGATTGTTAAAAGATACCCAGCTTTATAGCGTCCCACTGAAAACATTGTATAAGCCAAAGAGATAAATCTCTAAAGCTCTTTTGTTTTGCTGAACAAAACCCAGAGATCTGAAGAAGAGGAACTATGCTTCTGCCTCTCCACAGACAGAACTCTAGTAAATAGTAACTGGCTGGGTTTTTAGTTTACTATCAACTCAAACAAAGTATCAGGATAGTCTAGACCGTCATCTGGGGAAATGTTTCTTGCAGGCTAAATGTGATCTTTTTTTCTAAAAGCAATGTGTGAAACAGTTGTTTTTCATACATTAACCATTAACAACATTGCATTCAGCTGCACGGCCGTGGTTTTTTATAGGGTTTCTGATCTGCTGAGGCTTTTAGTGTGTTTTTCTTAATTTACGCAGGCATTGGTTATGAAATATTTTCCCTCCTCTTTTTGTGAGTATGGATGCATTCTGAAGGCCTTCCTAAAATGGCTGCTAGGAAGAATACAGTGAATGGGCGAGACTCCACGGCTGCAGTCATTCACTTTTACCTAACTTCAGCAGAGGCTCCATCATCTGTTACGGCACCTAACTGTTCTGACTCTGGGCTGTGGCCAGCTGATGTGGCCAGAGATGTACACATCATCTCCTTTTATGTCTTCCTTCTTATTTTTGACCTCATGAAGTAGTACGCAGGTTGCCAGAGGGCTGGAAAAAACATCAGACCACTTCTCCAGTTTAAGTCACATTTAGCTGCTTTTAAGTTTTGCAGCTCTAGAAAACTGTACACTTGACCTTTAAATTGTCCTGACTGCTCTTTCCACTTGGCTTACTGAAATATATCCCAACATATTTCAGAGAGATCAGAATTTCTGAGAGTTTCTGAGAATAATTAAGTATTCGCTGTGGACCTGTTCTGCAAACCCTTCTCCATGTGGGGAGTCTTAACTTGTGTAAAATGCCTCACTTTCATTAGTGGGATTGGTTTCTGGCATAAGTAATGACACTGAACTCCAAAGCAGGGGGGGGGGGGTGGGGTGGAGGAGTCTACACTGTGCTCTTTACACTATTCTTCAATACTCTTAAAGGTTTATCACAACCGCAGACCTGAATCTTTAAATTTCCTCTTTGCTGACAAGGGATTCTGTTCCTTTGAGTTTGAACTGAATAGCACTGATTTCCTGGGGCCGGGAAGCAAAAACCTGTGGAAGGTGTAATTGAAGTTTTGATATTATGGTCCAGAAAAGTAGTGTATTTTCTTTGCAGGCATACAGCAAGTTATTGACTTCTTCATTGTTGGGATATGGAGGAATTAAAGAATATAATGTGCCTTTGTGTGGCTTTCTAGAGTCCAAGTTTTATTTAATGAGTAATATCTTTGTCTTTTCATCAAATGGATAAATCTTGTCCTGTCAATGAAATCTGAATACAAGGTTTTGTGCAGAGTTCGGAGTTTCAACAGAGATAAGGAGAATACTTTCTGTCATTGAAAATGAAACATCCAGCTGTCAGGCTGTAACAGAAAACCTTTCTGCACTCCCGTCTTCCACCTACAAAGCTTTGTTGGTAGTACAGCATGCTCTCCTAGTGAGGATATAAGTGGCCTTGGCTTCACTCTGGTCTTCTGGTATTTGGTGGACTTAGGTCTTAGCCGTGACTGTATGGTGGAGAGAAAAATCTCTGGATTCCATTAAGGTTTTGAGGTTTGGGACTTGGGGCTTTGGGGACAGGTATTATTTGTTGTGTTGTATTTCTGAAGGAGCTTTGTTGTGGACCAGAATGGCAGGGTGCTGGGAACTCTTTTAACTCAAAGGAGAAACCTAGGAGGAGAGAGCAGTAGGCGGCATGATACGGAGTTACTTCCTGCTTTGAATTTTGTAGACATCTCAGCAAAGCAAGGATGTAAGAAGCCAATATTAGGATAGTAGGTACGAACTGCTGAATCTCGCAAAAATTATTCTTGTGATTTCTTATCTCTATGTACACTTTGTGCAGGGGTAATTCAGCCTGTAACTTCTTGTAATAACTGATGATTAATATTTTGTTGTGTGTCAGTTTGCGTGTTGAGTAGTTGCTCATAGAGGTATTTCATTAGAGTCCAGTATCCAAACTCGAATGCAAACTTTATATAGTAGCAGGACTTGTGGAAGTATAAGGAAACATACACGTTTACAAGAAGCTCCAAACAAACCAAAATTGGAGACCTTGCTGGAACCAAGATTCAGGTATCTTTATTTCTCAGCTTTTATTCTACACTTGAAATTTTGTAGCAGTCAGAGTATGATAGTGCAGTTGCACATGGCAACAGTTTCCTCCAAGAAGTTTGTAAGTATAGGAAAATACTTTGCTTCTGAAAGCAACTAAATTCCATAAATGGCAAAAGCAAAGTACTTCCCTGTTTCTAACTTTCTCTGCTTTTTGTGTGTGTATATTTTTCAAGATGTTTTGTGTCTTGAAATATTAGAAGCATTTTCTTCAATGTTCCGATTTGATAACAGAAAATTGCATTTTATTTCAGAAATATTGTTGATTATCTGGTACTTTGCCATCTTTTCCCATGTGCTTAGAATGTGTGTAAGAATGAGTTATTTTTAATTTAAAAAAAAAGAGTTTTAAGATCTGCAGATAATACTCTACTAATACTTTATCTGCTTAAGCCTGACATCATATCAATTATATTAAACTGGGTGTGCAAACCCTGGAATGTTGTTTTTGGAAAAGAACTGCTTTTGCTGTTCCAGCAAGACGAAAATGAGAATGTGCTTAGAATGGACATGACAGCAGTCCTGGTGGAAACTGGAATTTTGCTAAAAGCTACAAAGCCCACATAGACTGCTGTGTTAAACATGCTTTTTTTTCTTCCATTTAGAGCTGCCCTCCACTCCCTTTTTAATTGCCATGTGTATATTAAGTTGCCTTATCAATCGCAGAGGTTTGTGTGATGGAAAGTACTGCATCACAGGAGCTGGTCAGGAATGGTCATGTGGGACCAGTAGAACAGTAGTACCTGAAAATGGAAGCTGTCAGCTGTATAAGAATGTTGAAGCCTTCATGATGTATTTAACATAAATGATCAAAACCTTTTTCAACTAAACTGCCCTTCTTCACTATTACATATCAAAATAAATTTTATAAAATCATTGCTTCAGACAATGACTAAAGAACCTTCTGGGGATGTATCTCAGCTTTGAGTTACCCACAATTTAAAATGTTTAAAAGACTTTGGTGTTCATTGTTTACGTTAATCATAAACTTAATTGTATTAAATGTTTAATTAAGGACTTGACGCACAAGTTTTCTCTAAAAAAAAAAAAAAAAGTTGGGAAGGAGGCTCAGACTTTACAATACAGGCTTTGGTTTACGTGAACTTCTCAGTCTAAATAGCTGTACTGCCCATAGACTATTTTTTCCAAGAGAAATTAATAGCTTTGCCAAATCTCTTTCATTTTCCAAGAGACTAACTCTCATTTTCAGCCAACAATCTTTTTTCTGTAACTTGTTGGATGTCACCTTTGAAAGAAATGCTTTTTATTTATATCAAGCCTGAATCAGTATAATTCATCTAACTTCTCGTTACCTTTGAAACCTCCCTGATGGTGCACCCTCAGTGTTGGCACCTAAGCATTACTGCAAAAAGAACAAATTTTCCTATTAGGATGATTAAAATATTGAAGAAGAAACAATTTTAGATAATCTTTAATAATATGTACCTTTGTAATGTTTAACTATCTTTTTGCATGCTGTGACTTATGATCTGCAGATGTTGGGAGTTGAACAAGAAGAGTAATATTTGCATAAGCATACATTTCAGACTGGTGGTCTAAACTCAAGTACAAGTATGAGTATTAACAGCCCTTTCATACTCAGATGAAAAGGTAATCAAGGAAAGCCCTGATCTCCCATTTTTTGGAAACACAAGGTCTGGGCAACACTGTCATTTATGCAGAATCAGTGGGAGTATGGGGTACGTCTTACTCTTCCAAGCCTGCTGATATTCTGACAGGAGTCACACATTGTGGGATTTCCCATTGCAGGAAGGTGGAGCTCAATTATACTTTTAATTATTGAAACATTTAGATTTCACATTGCAAAGGGGAAAATTCAGATAGAGTTTCTTTGAAAAATCTCATCAGTCATCAGGGAGCGGGTTCTGCAACAAGCAGCAAAAATAAGTTTCACAGTTCTGGAGACCTCTGAATGTTACTGGAAATTATGGGGAAATTTGCCACAGCATCCTGTCAGAGGTGTAATAAAGACAGTTGCTTCTCCAGCATGTTTCCTGTTGGAGCATCTTCTAGCAAGGTGAATTTAACTTGAGATCTTTGCAAATATAGACTTAATGTCTCCACTCTGAAGGTTCCCTGGCGCAGAGTGCAGTCTCTTGGACTTTGAGCCACTGTGCTAATTTTTCTTTTGGAAGGGAATAAAGTTCCTGGTAACCCTAAGAGCAGGTACTGCTTTCCAGCATTCAGGTCCCATATATTACGTTATTTATCTAATAATACTGATCTATGAAATGGATTTTTGAGGTATCATTAATAATAATAAGTGGTTTACTATACTTGAGCCTGCAAGTGAGGTGGTAGAAGTTGAAATTACTTATTTTCTCATCCTTTCATTACTATTTGCTAAATCATAGTTATGAGAGAAAGGTTCTGTAAAAAGTCCTTCTGAAAGGCAAATTTGCTTTGTAAGGAAGTGAAACAGATTGATCAAGTATGAGGTTTTGTTCTCCTTTACTCAGTCCTCGTGTGATTCATACTGATGAACATGCTTAATATTTTCAGTATGTTATTTTTAGTAATAGATGCATCAATATTCCAAATAGCTTATAGTTAAAAATATTTACTTCCAGACACATTGCTTCCTTGTTTAGTTATGGTTCTATGGAGTTTTGTTTAAATTAAAATCATAGAATCGTTTAGGTTGGAAAAGACCTTTAAGATCATTGAGTCCACCCATCAACCATGCCCACTAAACCATGTCCTGAAGTGCCTTGTCTACATGCTTCTTGAATACCTCCAGGGATGGTGACTCAACCACTTTCCTGGGCAGCCTTTTCCAATGCCTGACAACCCTTTCAGTAAAGAAGTTTTTCCTAATATCCAACCTAAACCTCCCCTGCCGCAACTTGAGGCCATTTCCTCTCGTCCTATTTCCAGCCACCTGACAGAAGAGACCAGCACCCACCTCACTACAGCGCCCCTTCAGGTAGTTGTAGAGAGCGGTAAGGTCTCCACTCAGCCTCCTTTTCTCCAGACTAAGCAACCCCAGTTCCCTCAGCCGCTCCTCATAAGACTTGTGCTCCAGGCCCCTCACCAGCTCTGTTGCCCTTCTCTGGACATGCTCCAGCACCTCAGTGTCTTTCCTGTAGTGAGGGGCCCAAAACTGAACACAGCACTCGAGGTGCGGCCTCACCAGTGCCCAGTACAGGGGACAGTCACCTCCCTGCTCCTGCTGGCCACACTATTTCTGATGCAGGCCAGGATGCCGTTGGCCTTCTTGGCCACCTGGGCACACTGCTGGCTCATATTCAGCCGGCTGTTGACCAGCAGCCCCAGGTCTTTCTCTGCCGGGCAGCTTTCCAGCCGCTCTTCCCCGAGCCTGCAGCGCTGCATGGGGTTGCTGTGACCCAAGTGCAGGACCCGGCACTTGGCCTTGTTGAACTTCATACGAGTGGCCTCGGCCCATCGATCCAGCCTGTCCAGATCTCTTTGTAGAGCCTCCCTACCCTCAAGCAGATTGCCCCTGCCTCCCAACTTGGTGTCATCTGCCAAGTTACTGAGCGTGCACTCAATCCCCTCGTCCAGATCATTGATAAAGATATTAAAGAGAACTGGCCCCAATACTGAGCCCTGGGGAACACCACTTGTGACCACCTGTCAGCTGGATTTCACCCCATTCACCACAACCCTCTGGGCTCGTCTATCCAGCCAGTTTTTTACCCAGCGAAGAGTGCACTTGTGTAAGCCATGAGACGCCAGCTTCTCAAGGAGTATGCTGTGAGAGGCACTGTCAAAGGCCTTGCTGAAGTCCAGGTAGATAACATCCACAGCCTTCCCCTCATCCACTAGACAGGTCACCTGGTCATAGAAGGAGATCAGGTTGGTCAAGCAGGACCTGCCTTTCATTAACCCGTGCTGGCTGGGCCTGATCCCCTGGTTGTCCTGCATACTCCATGTGAGCGCACTTAAGATGAACCGCTCCATAATCTTCCCCAGTACTGAGGTCAAATGATGGAATAGACTTAACAGTTCCTTCCTACTAATCTTTCTAGCACTCACAGACATGAAATACAGGATTTGTGGTAATACACTGCTCCAGCACTGCAGTCTATGTCCTTTTACCCTTCCAGAGCTTTTGCATAGGCTTTATGTAGGTGCAGGAGTACTGTTAGGCTTTACACAGAAACAGTTTTTTGGTATTAGGAGACTTCAGTTAAAATGTCAGTCTGTGCTTTCCCACGAAAAGAAAGTTAATGTTTTCATATTCTTCCAGATAACTTGCAATGAACCTTCCAACATGTCTGGTGCCTTTTTACTTTTCTTTTTCTTTATGTCTCACTTTTTCTCTTTATTTACCTGAGAAGAGGTAAAATTTTCATGGGCAGGCGTAGTTAGTTAACACAGTGTGAAACTGTGGAGGCTAAGACTGTGACAAAATTCAGATAGGAACTGGATCTTTACATGTGTACCAGAATAGGTTAATGTTTTGTCCTGAATGACAACAAATGGTAGGTGGGATGTTAAACATGGTGTTTCAGGTTTTGAGCTAGTGGGTGTTAGGCACCAGGAGGAAACTTAATGTGGCAGGCAGATTATCCCATGTCTACATACAGCAGGCTTTTTACACGTTCATCTGAATCATCTGGTTTTGGCCAGAGGTACAAGAAGAAAAACAAAATACATGGATATTGGACCATACCCACCCAACACTAGAATTCTGATGTTTCTAATCCTTGTGGCAGGCTTCCTGTCAAATAGCCTTTTTAAAATTACAGGTAGAATTAGAATAGACTTATAATTTTTTAGAAAGGAGTTAATGAAGAGATCCCAAGAACCATGGTAGTTGGATAGTCCCATTTGTGACTACAGAATACACACTTCTATGAAAGAATAGAAATGCTGTAGTATAGTTAGATTTAGAAGTCCAGTACGCTATTTCCAGGGTTTTTTCATGTTGATGCCAAGAAAAAAGTACTTCTTATTGAATTTAATTATATTAACAACTTGGGTTGTTGATAAGGTTGTCATTCCTGAAGTTGTGGTGCACATTGAATATAATTTTCTGAGGTTAAAAAAATGCAAAACACGCATGTGCTGAAAATCACTTTCTTTCACCAAAGCAGTTACCCTTTCTAAGCAACAAATGATGTATAACATATGTTCTAGCATATGTTCTTTCTGGCAACATTATTCCGACAGCAGTGCTGTGAAAGGAGCAAATGGAGAAACACCTAACAGTAAGACAAGAAAACCAGTATAGGAAAGATGATGGATTCATAAACTCGGGGGTTTTAAGGTCAGATGAACCATTATAATAATATAGTCTGACTGACTGTATAAAACGCCATAGAATCTCACATGGTAATTTCTGAATCAAATCCACAGCTTCATTTGAAACTACAAAGTATCTTCAGAATGGCATCTAGTTTTAGTATGTTTGCTTCCTGTAAGTAAAAATATACTATGTGACTAGAGTACTTCATGTAAACAGCTGCACTTTACTATTAGCCCAGACATGCCTGCCTTCACTGTATATTGTAAAACCTTACGTTTTCCTCTTAGCATATGAGACCAGCCGCTACTCACTCTGTACCTTTGGACTTCATTTTGGATAAACCAAATGGATAAAGATTTTTAAAAAGGCTACATTTGTTACGGATAATATTTTTAATTACAATACTATCTTAAACTATTCATATTACTGTAAAGCATGTTTCTGAAAGCTTAAATTATTCTTGTGACTCTTTGCATAATTTTTCCAGTTTTCCAGCATCTTGTTTGAAATGCAGTTGCCATAGGTGTGCAAAGAACCACTCTTGGCGGGTGCAGATAGCAGGTTACTTCCTGTTGCTATCTGGAAATGGTCCGCTGCTAGGTGTCTGCTTCTGTAGCCCAAAGTTATAAAAGCCACACATTCTGTTAGGAGCTCAGGATCTGTTGCTTCTATGTCATTATTCTGAAGTATCATTCAGGATCTCAGCATTTTGGCTTGAATTTAGTTTTATTTGTAAATCTGCCTGAAGGTTTAATAGTAGTTTCATTTGTTCTTCTACTGTTTAAGTTGCAGTAGTCAGAGTTTTAGATGCCCTCCTGCAAATTTACACTGATGGAAGTTGCTTGGTTATAGAACCTGAACACTATGATTTATGCATTCTCTGTTTATTAAGGCACAAGTAGGCACATATATATTGGTTTCCAGAGCATATGTTTCTTACTTAATAGGATATATTAAGCAATGGGTGTATTGGTATCACTCCTTGTATCTAACTCATTCATATTCTCTTGCACAAACACTCTCTGTACTCTGCTTATATTCTCTAATCTTTCTTTCAAACACACCTTCCAAAGTGAACTTTTCATTACTAGGGTTGACAGACTATAGGCATAATCATCTTGTGTCTTATGGGAAGGTAATAGAACTCAAATATAATTCCCAACTCAAGTTTAAGTTCCGGGTTTAATCTCGTCTGATTGAATCCCAAACTTCTTAACATGGGAGATCTTTGGCCAGACTATTACTATGGATCACCAACCATTAAACAGAAAAATATATAATTTGTACTTCTACTGTAATTGCTCCATGTTATCCAAAGACTGGTCCTACAAAAAAGTGTACCTTGGAGAACAGATGCTATAAAAATTCAATACTGTCCAGCAGAACTACTTATTTTCTGAATAGGAATTCCAAAGTGAGCTGGGATGTCAAGATTATCAGTCATGGTGAAGGCAGGCTTTGGGAATTTTAGAGATGCACAATAAATGATTGTTTGATTTCATTGTAGGGGGGCATTCCCCCCTGAAGAACTGGACTCTATTTGAGTGCATGGGGTAAGGAATGCTTGACCAGCCATCATGCTTAAGTTCTGCAGAGGAATTGCACATTGAGTAGCCCTCCAGGAATAGATCCATGCCTACCTGGGCGGCTGCAGAATACAACTTCAGAAGTAAGACAGGATTTGGTATTTCCATACAGATCTGTGTGGATGCAGAGATCATGTTCCCTTGCGCTACTGGAAATCTTAGTTTCTTCTGAGTGATTATATTTTATAATGGGACTCTCAGTGTTGCTAGTGGCTTGTAAACGGTCTTTTCAGGTTTACCCACATCCTTTTGCCTTTTTCAGCTTCATGTTTTTGGAGACTCTCATTCATGAGGAGTCTAAAATCAGTCTTAATTTTCAGGAAAGACTCAATCTTTGTTGATCTGACTGCAGTCATCACATGGGCAAAAATTCTGCAATGTGCAGCTTACAGTCAGACAATCAGCTCTCAATACACAGAGTAGACCACAGACTTTCCCAGGATCTGCCTATTATTTGTACTTCGGTCATTAATGAGATAATGAAATGAGTGGACTCTTTTTAATCATTTATTATATTAGCAGTGTCTATAACTTAGTTGACATTAGAATGGGAGTCTGCTCATTGAGCAGTAGTAAAAGCTTGTTCTGTGCATATGAAGCTCATTACTTTCACTATCTGACATAGAGAATGCTTTTACAGATTATATTAGGCAATAAATTATAATACAGCTATTTGCTAAAGAGTGCAATACTGTTTTCCAAGAATGAAACAGTGTCATTGAATTCAATAGCCAAATTCCCATTTGTTTTCACGGGTGTCAGGAATTAATTCCATTTCTTTCAGTTCTTAAATTCTGAGCAGTTCTGTTTTTGTTCTGATAGCAGGCTGACCATTGCTAATGATTTGCAAGTTAAAGGCAGTCTGTCACGTATTCCCCTCAATCTTTGTGACACCTGAGTAAACTTTATATGAAAGAAGTATGCAGTCATAATCTATGATGGAGTCTTTTTCTTACCCTTACCCGTTAACTAAAATCCAGACCAGATTACAGTGAGTTACTGGAATTTAAATCTGTGATGGTTGGAGTTTTTGTTTCAAATATTTATCATTCTCATATGAGGCTATAGCTTGATGAGATCAGTCTTCTGCTATCAGTCACCAGGGTCTGTATTTTATGTTAAAAATTCAGCTCTCAGCAATTTGGCAAGGGCCTTGGGCATAATTAAACTGAGACCACTGTAAAGCTGCTTGTCTTCCAGTATGTTGGATGAAAGATCACTGAAACCTTTTTCTGATGGACAGGATATTCTTTTTATAACGTACGTATTTTACTAAAAGTACTGTCTTTGTGGCTTGTTGGACACAGTGGAAGCTCAAAGGTGTAACTCTGAAGATTATTTTCTAATGAAAATCAAGAAAGATTAAAATTCGGAGTCCTTACCAAGTATTTAAGATCGTTAAATCTGCTTTTATTGTTAGACATTTTTGTTGTGGATACTTATGTGCTTGCTTAACTTTATTTAAAGTGAACAGCCCAGTTGAAATTAACTGCCAATGTGTATAAATAACTGTGTGCAAGTCTTTCCCAGACTGATAGCTGAATGAACCTTATCAAAGATCGGGAGCAGAACATGTATTTCTATTTGAGCTAGCTTATACTTTTAAGAGCCTTGTGTCTTAGTGCAAAGAAAACTTAATATGAGGTCTCACTGGGAAGATCATTTTCTCCCTTTCCAAACATGTCAAAGCTCTTATTTTGGTTCTTCAGGGTGGAAGTACCGAATTCTAGAAGGCATTAATTGTCCCATTTGTAGCTTGGTTGTGAGACCAATTGCACACTAATGAAAGTGTGCGGAAGGCAGCGAGTGACCCATGCATTGGTGTTGGAGTCTGTTTTCATTAGGAAAAAAACAAGAATAGGACAGGATGGCAGGGAGAGCAGCCATAACCCCACTGTTACGCCTTCTTTCACGTGACGGAGTCTGAGTGGAAGCTTTGGATTTTCTTCCCTTTTTTTCCCCCTCTTAAATTTTCCATAAGGATATGAAATCTGGCTTAGAGCAACCATCTGTTTCTCATTAGTTCCAGGAGAATTTCAGTTAATTGTTGTTCCCAGTTTGTGTTGCGTTATAAGGTCAAAAAATCTTTCTCTTTATACAGGTTGAACCTTAATGAGAAGTATTTACAGGAATTTGACTAGGAGTATATTTTCATATAGTTTGTATGCTATATGCAGTGTACTCAATATAGCTTGAATAGGTTGTATTATCTCATGTTATTCCTCTGAAAATAGATGGTGGTTTACCAATTAGTCCTCTGTAGGTAGCACTATTTTGCACTAAGAATTTCAGCAGGAATGTTGATTCTGTGATGGTTGCTGGCATGGACCTTGATCAATATGGAGTGAACAAATGTGTGGCTGGTGTGGTCTGTAGCTCCCTCCCATGAATCGCCATGAAGTAACTTAGGAACAAGAAAACCAGTTCCCAGTTGTTGTTTGCTTAATCTGGGTCTGCTCTTTTGCTTGCTTGCTTGTGTGTTTGTAAAACTCTTTCACTTATCATGGATTTTACTGGATACATTGTCAATGCACAGATCAGGTTTGGGTCCAGCTGCCTTTCATAACTTGTATCTATCAGAAAGAAATAAATTGAAAGATAAGAGAACCTTGTGAAAATCATTATCTTCACTGGAAGGTGTCATGCTACTTCTGCATGCAGTAACATAACTGAAATTTCCAGGTCCTCCTGGAATCTTCTTAATATACTTATCTACTGAACTAAAAATTGATTTCTTCTATAGTTACTAGTACAGTGTCTTGTGTAATACAGTGATCTTTCCTTTTTTCCAGATTACAGAACAGGCCCATGTTTCACACAAGTTAACAACCAGATGTGTCAGGGCCAGCTAACTGGAATTGTTTGCACAAAAACCCTCTGTTGTGCAACCATTGGGCGTGCATGGGGTCACCCCTGTGAAATGTGCCCTGCTCAGCCTCAGCCATGCCGTCGTGGCTTCATTCCTAATATTCGCACTGGAGCATGTCAAGGTAAGTCTTCTGGTTTAAATTGTGCATGACTGTTGTGTTGCTGATATGCATCTTGAAAACCTTGCAGTCCACTCTAAACAAAATCACTGTTTTTCTTGTGTGTTCTGTGTTTGACTTTTGATAAAATTTGCATATGCTTTGCTGCTTCCATGTTTTAGCTATTGTGCATATAGAACAAAACTCAAGTGCCTGGAAAAAATGAATGCCCGTCAAGGAGCCATAAATACAGAGCATGAAAAGGTCTGAAAGTCTGTTGAGCACAGCTGTCAGATACTGCAGTAGAGCACCAATCAGGCAACTGGCTTGTGTTGCTGTAGCCCATAACTAATATGTACTTCATTCATTCTACTGAAAAATTCACTATTTCTTGCTACTGAGTTGTTTGCTTTCTGAAGTGGTTGGGGGTTATTATATAGACCTTTTTTTTTAATTCTCATCATTTGGATGCAGCACGTAGTGAACCTTCTGGATGCTCTGTTTGGATTATTTGTACAGGGCTAGAAAAAATGCATGAGTAAGGAAGGACTGCAGTCTTCTATGTTTAGATTCATAAAATGTTTTGAGAAATGGCAAAGGCTTCTTGCCTTATCCAGTATCTCTTTCCACAATGGTAAGAGACTTGCTGCTCCTCCTTTCTGTTGTTACTGCAATCCATCTATCCTGAAAGACAGGTATCTGTTCTTCTGTAGCTGCTTGGCTAAATTTTAGAACAAACTGCATAAAGAATGCAATAACAGAGGATACTAGAACTCCCGAAGGAGAATGTACTACTTTTCTGTTACAGGCTGGCACACATGGTCACTTTGCAGGCTGTGTTGTCTTAGAACCTTCTCAAGAAGCAATGGAAATCAAGTAGGTGCCGTGGTCAGACCCTACGCCACTACCTATCCCTTGAAGGAATAAGGTTCAGAGTGCGAGGTACAACAGTCTGTTGTTGCGTTGATGTGCACGCTCCACCTTGTTTGAGCAAGAGGGCATCTAGTGCCAGTCTATTTTGTAGTATCATCTTGGCAGTGGCTTTCAACTGTGTGTTGACCAACATGAAGGATGTTCTGGCGCTGTTGGCCAGACATCCCAGTTGGACAACGGTATCTTTGATGATAATGTTAGTCTTAATGTCCCTATCTGGAATCAGCCGGTCAGGCACCAATCTCATCATAGATTTCAGCCATTGACCCATACTCATTTCTTCCCAAGTAGGTGTTTCTTGCTTTACCCAATAGTTATGCCCAGTTAAGGGGTGCAACATATGGGGCATCCATTTCTTAGGGCAAAACAGAAGGATACCTAGGGTGCAGGCGGCTGGCTGATAGGCATTTTCCCAGGTTTCATTTTTCCACCAGCTACGGTTGGGATAGGCATATTCATCACTACACAGCCATACCGTACCCTGGGGTGTCTGTACCACCATGAAAGCATTCTTTTCCCACATGAGTAAAGCTTTTGAGCTATGGTATGATTCTGGAGGGCCCACTTCTCTTGAGGTGGGTCAGTGAGTTTAAGCTCTTGGACCTTAGAGTAATTCACTGTGTGGGCCCACTTAGTTAGATTTCATTTTTCTCCTCAGTGCATGTACCATGGAACATCTTGTATTTGAAATCAAGGAATTTGAAATGCGCGTGGGAGTCACTGTTTTACCGCTTCTAAATTGAACCAATCAGTGTCCCACAGAGTACTGTTGCATGTTTCGCCTGGGTCTGTCATATCAGATTCTTGCATTGTATAGGAAACAGAGATGATAGGCTTTGATGCATTAAAGTGGGTTAAATTAAATCCACTGCTTGGAGTGGTCCAATCCCAGTCCCAAGTATGGGGGGTGGTGGTGGTGGTCCAGCCATCTACCCCTTCCAGGCAGCTTTTGGTGTCATTTAGGCTGAAGCGCGTGGGACCTGAAGCTAGATGTATACAACACACCTGGACACCTTCAGTGGTATTGAGGGGAACTGCTGTTTTGGAAATGTTTGCTATTAATTCCGATATGTCAATGCCTGAGCCAGAAAGGTGTGAAGGTGAGCTGTCAGCTGATGTCAGAGTGGCAATACAGGCAGAAAACAGACCTTCATTAATGCCCACATCTCACGCAAAATCCATTACCATTTGGAAGACTACATTACTTCTAAGCCCTGCCTGAGGGGAAGCATCTGTCTGTGGGGTGACATTAATGGCCATCAGGAAAAAAGAGACCAAGCCACTTCATATTGGCATGGTTCAGGCACCTGCAACACTGCTCAAAATGCAACTGGTTGGCCACATGCTACCAGCAGCAACCCTATACCAAGCCCTTCCAGAACAGAGCCTGGTCTAGCCTGTCACTGGGGGTAGTGTCATTTGCTGCCTTGGCCTTAGAGGTATGGTGCTGCATGCTGAACAGCTGCACCAAAAATTCAGAAAACCTACACAAACCCATACAGACCTGGTCATTAGGGGAAACCTCTCCACTCGCCCCAGTAAATCAACTAACACCACCCAGCATTCCTGCTATGGTAGCAATGGTCTCAGTGGAATACAAGGATTGTGTACCATACAAGTGAACCAGGTTATGCTGTTCTGAGTCATGAATTGATCCATGACGTTCCTGCAGAACAGAAAAGAAAACGGGTCTCAGTGGGGAAAGGCTTGACGGTTACCCCTGGATCCACTTGTGGGGAATTTTTAGGGTCTTGCTGTCAGGAGTCTGAATGCTCCAGGTGTTATTATGGATGCTCAGAAGAAGGTCTTGTTTAAGCCCTTCGGTGGGGTGATTGAAAGATACTGCTTGCCCAATCCGCAGGTCTTGAGGCATTCCCAGGGAGTTTGGCAAGGGCAGTCCAGCCAGAAAAGCCTTGCCAATTGGTTGACCACGTGTGCCCCAGTGGAAATTGATTTTGGCCAGGGCTGTCCACAAGCGGCTTCCCCAGTCAGGCTTGTTTCAGGTCAGGAACAAAAGCAACTGCAGCTCGGCAATGTCTCTTCATCAGGAAGATGCAACACCAGCCAGGCTGTGGGCACACTGAGAGGTTGGCCACCCACTCCTTGAACGTGAACACGTGCATGAGGAGAGATACCCAGCCTTGCCATTAAGACAGAGGGAAAACAAGAAATTTGGGCTCCAGTATCCATCAAACAAATAGGAAATCTATTACGGCCCAGGCCGATAATGACATGTGGATCCCCCTTGGTGTCCCGCTCAAAAAGTTTAAGCTACCATACCCAGGACAGCAGACAGGCTATGGGTGTTACTAGTTTTCCCCCAGTGGGGCGGCAGCATGCTGAACAGCATCTAGAGCCTCTCTGGCATCTTTATAAAATGGGTTGGCGAACAGGCGGTCTGCATCCTTGCCAAAGCAACCGTCTTCACGGGCAGCTTGGACCATGGCCTCTGAAACTGCTAGTGGGTTTCTTATGCATTAAACCTAGGTCTAAACCTTCCCTCCACAGCCTGGTTCTGAGGTCTTTCTCATCTCTTGTCCCACTTGAGGGTTTAACCTGAGGACCTTGTTTAAGGTTTCTGGCCTCTTTGGGGGCTTTTGGTTGGGTGACATCTTCATGGCACCCTATTGTTCTAGCCTTCTGTGTTAGTTGGTTTATGAACCATCCCCAGTTGTTTTGCCCATTTTGCATTGCACAGGTGGTACTAATTAAGACTAATTGAAGGCTGGGTCCCAACCTTTGTGTGACTGTTCTTAGTTTATGGAGGTTCGGGATCAGATATAATGGTGAGTCTGAAGCTTCCCCATTGTTGCTGCATCCCCTTTGATCAACAAACTGTTCAACAGCCAAGTGCACTAGTCCATTAGCCAATTCCTGAGCAGAGTGAGTGCAAATATGCAGTGGTTCTCCTTGCTCCAGTTTATGGACATCCCCTACCCAATAGCCAGCTTGGGCAGTCAGGGAACATAGTGCTCCCAGACCTAGACTGAGAAAGATGCCCGCTCCCCAGCCTCCCTCCTGACCTTCCTCTTGATCGAAAACTGTTTGATCACCTCCCATCTCATGAACTCCTGTGACCCACTGGATTGCAGACGCATCAGGCCGTTGACCAGACTTCCCCTGTAACTTGGCCAGATCAAGGTGGGGAGAGGCAGTGGTCTTAACTACATCCTGGGCAGGTCTCCGGTCTGTCCCCCCACTTGCCTCATGTTTGATAATGGGGAAGGCTCCTTACGCAGTATCATGACCATTGTCTGGCCAGTCACCTGGCTCTCCTCATTGGGGTCATCCCAAATGTCTCCATTCCAGTGCGCGGGATCATGTATTAGGGCCTGCGGTTTAAGGGCATCCGGAGTCCCACCCTGTTTCTCCAAGTTAGCACTGACCATCTGTACTACTCTATCTTCTAATCTCTTCTCATTTTCTCTATGTTTCTGTAAAGTTAGACCTTGCAGCATCAGCTGCATCTCTTGCCTTTGCACCTTCTCTTGTAACCTTTCAATGTGAGCAAGCAGGTCTCTCTTTTTGTCTTCCCATTGCTTCTTTTCATTACGACTGGCGTGATAGCATGCACCTAACATCTTACAGATGACGCCTTTATCTTTTCCATCTTTTAACTTTTCCTTGTGCCAGGTCCGTGTGGCTTTTCACCCGGTCCCGCTCGGACCGGTGGTCTCAGTCCCCAGCATTGTCAAACTGGGGCCCGGGGGGAGAAATCCCATGCTTACCTCAATAAACCTCGACCCTGTTGTCCTCGGGCCCTGCTCGCTGCGCCATTTTGTGCCACAGCCAGGCCCTCTGCTACTTTCTACCCCCTGAAGGAATAAGGTGCCGAGTCTGAGGTACAGAGCAAGGTCTATCAGGTTAAGGCGCTGATAAGTAGGTAACAGTTACACCACCCTGCGCGTGCGGACTGTTCTGCTTCTATTCCAAAACTCCTTACAATCTACCCAATGGGTATCACTCAGTTCCCAGGAAAGTAGCCCTACCCGGCCTCCCGAGTGCGGGGAGAGCTCCGAGGCGCGGGCCCGCCCGTCCTCGGGAGCGCTTGAACCGGGCTCTCGGGGAGCGATTCGTGCAGCCTTCCTCCTGCTGCCTCTGCTCACCGCCTGGCGGCGCCACTGCGCCGCTGCCGGGCGGGCTCGGGCCCCGCCGAAGGGAGGGCGCGACGCCGACCGAAGCACCGCCGCGCCGCCGGGGTCGCCTCCCCGCGGGGCGTTACATCTGCTAACCGCGCGGGGTAAGGGTGCTGGTCGGGCCGAAATCGGGTGCGGCGGATCGACGCGGTCCTTTGAGTTCCGATTATGACCTGCATAACTAAATGAATTGACAAAGGGAGCAAAACCTTTTTGATCTGCCAATCCCCAGTCGATCTGGGGATAAACAGAGGTTCAAGTCACTTGGGGTGACAGATTTTGTTTGTTTGTTTGTTTTGTGTGTTTTCTGATTTCACAAAGTGTCTATGTACTGTTCTGTCTCTGTGTGTCTGTACCTTATGGCTTCCAAAATCCGTGTGAGGCAGCACACACAGGATACTGCAGGCGTTGCATGCGCAAGTGGATCTCTGTCTTAGCAAAGTGATAAAGCTGACTGGAATGACCTGCTCTAAATTTTTATATAGGTGATTCCTTGTAGTGCTGGACAACTTTGTACTTTAATTCCCTTTTTACAGAATAACGAAAAGCATGCAGTAGCAGGATTTGTTTGTGTGTATGTATGTGTTACCAAGAATTTCTTCTAGGTAATTCAGAAAAAGGGCTTTGACACTGTCTCCCACAAGCTCTTGATGCACAGTCTGGATGAGCAGTCAGTGAGGTGGATGGAAAGCTGGCTGAATGGCCGGGCCCAGAGAGTGGTGATCAGCAGTGCAAAGTCTAGCTGGAGGCCAGTGACTAGCACTGTACCCCAGGGGTCAATACTGGGTCCAGACCTGTTCAGCATCTTCAGTAGTGAGCTGGATGATGGGGCAAAGTGTATCCTCAGCAAGTTTGCAGATGGCATCAAACTGGGAGGAGTGGCTGTTACGCCAGCGGGTCATGCAGTCATCCAGAAGGACCTTGACGGGCTGGAGAAATGGGCTGACAGGAACCTCATGAACTTCAACAAAGAGAAGTGCAAAGTCCTGCACCTGGGGAATAACAGCCCCAGGTGCCAGTATTGCTGGGTGCTGATGATCTTGAAAGCAGCGTCGCAGAAAAAGATCTGGGGGTCCTGGTAGACAGCAGGTTGAACATCAGCCAGCAATGTGCCCCTGCAGCAAAGAGAGTTAATGGTATCCTGGCCTGTCGGAAAAGAGTATTGCCAGCAGGTCCAGGGTGGTGATCCCTCCCCTCTCCTCAGCACTGCTGAGGCTGACCACACTTGAGAGTGCTGTGTTGAGTTCTGGGCTCCCCAGAACATGAGAGAGATAGAGCTACTGGAGAGAGTCCAACAAAGGGCCACAAAGATGGTGAAGGGACTGGAGTATCTCTCCTCTGAGGAAAGGCTGAGTGAGCTGGGACTCTTCAGCCTGGAGGAGAGAAGGCTCAAGAGGATCTCATCAGTGTATACAAATACCTGATGGGAGGGTACAAAGAGGACAGAGCCAGTCAGTGGTGCCCAGTGAACAGGACAAGAGGCAATGAGTGCAAACTGAAACACAAAGAACATCCTCCTAAACATCAGGAAACAATTTCTCACCGTGAGGGTGGCCGAGCATTGGCACAGGTTGCCCAGAGAAGCTGTGGAGTCTGCATCTTGTCCAGACAGCTTTTGAATGTCTCCCATGATCCTTGGCAACCTGCTGTAGGTGTCCGGGCTGGAGCAGGGTGGTTGGACCAGATGACCTCCAGAGGTCCCTTCCAACCTTAACCAGTCTGTGACTCTGAAAAACATCCTGGTTCAGGCAGCTTCTGTTGCTCGTGGTGTTATGAAAAATTTCAGAAAAATTACTCTTTTACTGCTTCAGAAGAGGCTAGGTAATGTCCTCCCTTTCTCACTTTTATTTCACTATTCCTTCTCTTTCAGTCTTCTCTGCGGCCCCACGTATTGCAGCATTATTCTTAGGGCTGCTTTCCCCTACACTGCATCATAGTTCAGTGGCTTAAAATTGCACAAATCTAACAAAATCTGTTGTTTGGCTGGATTTCTACTTCAGGTCTCCTCCATAAGAGTTCTTGGTAAGAGCCCTCCATGAACATGAGTTGTAAAATTGAGAGAAAATCAAGATGATCTAAGATTTTTTAATTTTAGAAATTAAAACTTGATGAAACATCTTTTTGCATTTTTCCTTCAGTTTTCATTCACACAGGGGTATGGTTTACCTGAAACTACAACTGAAGCTGTTAGCTCAAATTCACTCATGTGGAACTCCTCACAGCATTATCTTAACAAAGGCATCTATTTTATTTAAAATACTTAGATTAGTTTTAAGCAATAATAAATCCCTTCATTTTTCTGAATTTCAAATATTTGCTTTCCTGTTTTTCTGTGCTTACGCTGCTTAAAGCATCCAGATTATACTGATGAGAAATATTTGATGGTGCTTTTCCTCGTATGTCAGAAATAGGCCTCTGTCTGCCTATAACAGCTTATGTTTTACTGTTAATCTTGAAGTGATTAGTATGCTTTAGACATTCTTTTCATAACAATGTCATAAACAGAAACTGTACTGAAGGCATGCACGTTGGTTACAATCTCCAAGTCAAACTCCTTTGTATGATGAAGATCTTGGCCAGATATAATGAATTCTTAAAACTTCTCTGCCAAACTGATCCTGGCATAGCTTCTGGAGCTTCATTTAAATTATGTGAGAGATCAGTAGAGCTCTTTAGCATCTGTGCCTACAATACTGTGTTTTCTTTTTCTGCCTGCTTATTCTGTGTGGCAAATATTTTTAAGTTATGCAGTTAACATCATCGCTGAATTCCACTGGGAAGCATAGAAACAATGGGATGGATGAAGAAAGGAAGTTTAAACAGCCATCATTTTTGCTACATTTTGGCATATTATTGCTATATAGGAAGATCTGATTATATTTATGTCAGCAGGAGTTAGCATGTGATGTTACAAGATGACAGTAAGGCACAAACAGATGAAGAAAAGTTAGATTTTCTGTGTGGAAAATGAGAGACAAAGAAATTCTTTGTTCCACAAATCATTGTCTCTACTTCCAACAGTTGAGGCAGTCCTTTTTAAGCTCTGAGTACTGGTAATTCCTCCTCACCTCAGTTCTGTTGTGTTTCCAGGTTGATAATAGCATGTTGTCCCGAATTATCGCACCACTCTACTGGAGGAAGGGACTGAATGTAGCACTTGACACTGTGGAGACACTGTTTACCTTTCCAAACTCCATGGTAGGGTACATAGTCTGTAGAAATAAGCTGCAGAATTTCGCTACAGCTAGGTATGAAAATTTTGGAAGAAAGCAATACAGCAGTGTTGTTCACAGGGGGTCAAAACCCCCTCCAACAGTCAGTTAAAGTAGAAACTCTAGGAGGGAGCCAAGGGGTATGCTGAACAGACAAACTGGGACTGAGGTACTTGCTACTACACTGCAATACAGCAAGGAAATATAACCAACTCTTAAAATTTCTGTGCCAAAATCATCCTGGCAGAGAAAGGTGAATGGAGAGTTTAATCCAAAAAGAAGGAGTAAAAAGTGGTAGATCTGTGAGTTGTGCACAGACAGAAGCTGCAATAATGATAGCAGGTATGACTGCACAGAGGTAAACTGAAGAAGAAAATAAAGGGTTCAAGATGGAGCTCTGTGGAAGATGCTACAAAAATTTTAACAGGAGAGGGGTATCAGAAATTCAGGAAGCAGTTGTTCTCCAAGTCTGGTAACTCCTATCTGAGGAGGCTTCATTTAATGAAATAGGAAGGTCAGATGAGACTGGCATTAAATATTTTCTCTGAGGGTTTTAGAAACAAATACAGGAATCTGGCTAATGCTTTTCAATGCTTTTCTTTCTGCTGATGACATCGGATTTACAGAGACTTTTATTAGAGGAACACAAAACCCCTTGGTATTCAGTAAAACTGTTTCTTTGTCACATATTGATTAGACCAGACTCAGTCCACACTTCGAATGCTTGGCATTTTTGAAGTGAATGCTTACATCAGCAGATAGCCTAGTTAGGGAGTTGATACCAGCAAGTCGAAAACAGTAGAACTTGCAAGCCTTACTGTTGGAAAATAGGTCATAATGTCAGTATGTGTTAGATGTCAGAGTGTGACAAGGTTTAACTGCTGAATATGAATTTGCTCCTACTCTTCACAGGATGTGCATGTGGCAATCTTAGTGTATCTTAAATGGCTCTTTAGCACCTTTTCAGGATTAATTATGTTCTCTGAGTAATGTGCTTGTATAGAACATTGTGGTAGTATTGTTACTTCATTATTACCATGAACAGCCTTTAAAAAATTAAGAGAGGCAAAACCAATCAAAATTCAAATTGATGGGTTTTGTTGTTTGGGTGTTGTTTGGTTTTTTTTCCCCCCAACAGTTTCTACTCAGTCATTGTTTAAACAGGAATTGTAGCTGTTCAGACATCCCTCTTCCCAAGAATTCAGGCAGGAGAACTTAAATGTTCCACTTGAAACTACGTTGTTGCCATTGCTACTTGGCCTTAGGAATAACATAATGGCAGAAATCCTGTGTTGGACTTTTCTCAGTTACTCCCTGCATTCCTCAACACTCCATTTCTCAGCTACACCCCTTCCCTTCAGACAGTTAATTTTTTGTACTAAGGAGAGAAAAATAGTCCTGGATGAATAGCTTTTGAAAATATGAAGGTTCTTCCTGCTACCATTGCTGACGTTCTTAAGTATATATAGCCATTACAGAAGATAATATAAAAAAAATCTGTTCTATAGTAGGAATATACTGTACTGAATATTAAAGGAACTGATACGGACTTTAATGAGTGATAGATGATAATTTTTAGATAATCTAGAGTTTGGAATTAATGTGTCTGGTTTATTGATGGTATTAACAGTGTCCTCTAGGATCCTGTCCTGCTGTCATGAAAATAAGTATTGAAACAGAAAGAAAAGCTTCGTATTATTTCTGTTGTATGTTTGTATTTGTTGTATTTCTGTTATCTAGGATGTGGAGGAAGAACCACCAGTTTTCCATTGTATTGACAACTATTTTACTTTTTAGTTCCCACATGGCGAATCTATTGCAAAGAAACTCCTCATACATATTATAGGTAGAATTCAAGAGAAAATTTGTATTTGGGTAATTGTTATTACTGTTGTTGTAAATAAAAAGTGCACTCTCCAAAATTTGTGTATAAAATCTGAGAGGATTTATTCTTCCTGAGCTTTCTGGTTCTTCAGAGTTTTTTGATAAACAGTCCACTCATCAGAAAGGGAAGCTGAGTTTGGCTGTGTTTTCAAAGGTACTTGTTTAAAGTTAGCTGTGCAAATCCTGCAGGCATTTTGCAGAGAAAACTCTGCGAAAGCGAAGAACCTTTCTTCACTTGCCAGATATTATCAAGCCTATGAACACATGGAAACATTCTACCTAATCTGTAGCACATTGAGCCTCTGTATTCAGAACTGTATCTAAAGAGTTATTCATCTAATTTTCTGTTTATGGCAAAAAGTTTATTGTGTTAATGTGGTTGGGGTTTAAAAGCGTGAGTAAATGGATAATTAATAATGACAAAACTCCTGTGTGGCTTAGCCTGACTGTCAAAGATATAAGAAAGTAAATAAAAATATGCTTCATTTCAAATTTGTTGTATTTTCAGAAAAAAAAAAACCTTATATCTTAAAATGGCATTTAGGAAACAATTAATAAAATACGCCTTTTTAAGAAAATACTTTTGCCCTTTCTGACTTTTCTCAATTCCAAAACACTAACAATATATTAAAACAAACTTGGGTTTTCATCAAAGAGTGATACTGACCAAAAAAAGCATCACGCTTCTAGTGTGTATATGTTTTTAAGCTGACAGTGAAGTTGGATATACTTCCTCTCTTTACATTTAAATATGACTTAAAATAGTTAGCACGTAAGTCCTCACAAATTAAGATCGGTATTAGCACAGAAAAGCAAGATAGTGCATGTGATTCAAAGATTTGCACCTTTCATAGTGATACCATTTGTGTTTTCTTCACTGGACAAGCACTGCACTGTGTTGCATAATTGGGATCGACTTTTCGGACTTCAGCAGAGCTTGAGATTTATTTGTCCTTTTAAAACCATAGGATTGGACTTGAAAGAAATAAATGGAATCAATAGATCTTAAAATTCTGTTCACTTCAGGGCTTCAGTGATACCTTTTCTGTTTCTGGAAAGTATTAATTTCCTGGTGGTACTACCATTTATTTACTATTACTTGACATATTTGACTTACAAAACTGTGAAAGATACTCAGTGGTTATTTTTAACCACTGATCTGCTGACACAGTTGGCTTAATTTAAATAACCATTAGTAAATGACACAAGGCACAGGCATACTCCATGTGATGAATGCATTTTGAGGCCCAAGGGTCAAAATACAAATGCCATATTAGTTCTACTCAGAAGGGAGCTACTGGGTGAGCTGGGTGTGAATAAATGATGGAACCCATCTTCTGCCTAGATGTTGCTAAATCATGTCCAAATTCCTTAAAATACTTCAGAGATGAAAAGTTTTTTAGGTAAACTAGATTGCACCAAGCACTAATTATTTGGAAGAAAAATGCTTGCAGAAAGTTTATACCTCTGATAACGTCTTTAATCCATTTACAATTTAACTGTTGCATTTGGACACAGTACTGTGCTGACTAAATCAGTACTGATTCAGGAACTAAATGCAAACTTCTCCAGCAGATGTACTTAAAACCAAGTCCAGTGGTTAAAAAAAAAAAAAAAAATTAAAAAAATTTCCTTCTTCCTTGACTGTGAGCAATTATACCTGCTTAAATGAAAAAGCAGGTGAATGGACAAGGCATGTATCATAGGTTTTATCTACAGCACAAACACCAGGAGTAACAAAAACTGAGGAAGTACTATAATCCACATACTCAGGTGGAATTTAAGTGTCTTGTAAGGGCTTAGAGATAATGAACATCCTCCTGAAGAGGAGTACTGTATTCTACTATTAATATGTTTGTCCTACCCCCTCTGTATCTTGGTGTTCTCTACATTCGTAGAAGTAAAGAGCTGGTTGTGGAAGGGAAAAGGTAGAGAGAAAGAAAATGAACATGAATGTGAAGAAGAAAGAGATACTTTCTTCTGCATCTTAAATAAAGTTTACCAGCTGCTTCATTTAATAATGCACGTAAGCTAACAGGAGAACTAGAAGTGGAAAATAGGGTAATGGTTAAAATTCTTTGTTTATTTGGCACTAATGAAAAATCTGGAGAAAGAAACATGAAAAATATTGTTCCTAAATGCTTTAAAAATATAGTAATTGTAAATAGGTATTTTAATCATAATGGAGAAAGGAGTGAAATAAAATTGTGGGTTTTTTTAAATAGGCAGTGTATTGCTTTAACTCTATAATTGATTTCTATACTTAATTGTAATTCAAGAGGAGAAAATATAATGAAATTGACCTCTGCACAGAAGAAACTCTTTGGAAGCCTTGTGGCTCCCTTTTCTACAATGTGCAAAGGACACTTTCCTTTATTTCTATTTCACAGTGTGGAGAACTAGCTAAATCAGTTGATTTTTGCCTCTTCTGGGAAAGGGCAAGCTTTGACAAGAAATACTACCTGAAATCTCACAGAAGAGCTTCTGCAGGTTTTGGAACAAATCTTCCAAGCCTTCTCTCCTTTATGAACATATGGATGTATGTGAAATTTTGTTGTGAAGGAATTAGTATGGTTGCTTAATTCTGAACTCTCTGATAGCTAAAGATTAACTGAACTTTTTAAAAGAGCTACTGAGAAGCTAAATACACACATATAATATGTATATCATGCACTAGTCTAGAGCCTGTCCTCCCTTTCCTTGTGTGCAAAGAATTTCAATCTGCTTTAGCACTGGTTATTTCATAGAGGCCTCTATGATCCTTGTTATTACTTTGACTGCCCATTTGTACTTACACATTGAGTCATGTGATAGTTTTGTATAAAAACCTACAGAAATACAGGATGGTTTATGTATAAACAAATGAGGGTGGGGAACAAAAAACCCAACACAATTTGAACTGGAAATAGCACATAATAAAATACAACAGGAAGTTACTCAAAGTAAGATGTAGAGCAAAAATGGCAATATATTTTCTAAGAGCATTTATTTAACATTGGCATTCCAGCCTAAAGAAATCTATGCAATTCTAGTCCTACTTATTACTTCAGTAAATAAAGTTATGAAAATCATTTGCCATACAACTTAACCTGGCTGAATAGCACCTATTTTCTATTGACAGGAGTAGTTTGACTTCTGTCCAGAAAGAATATCCTGCAAGAATTATCATACCTAGTTAAGGTGGACAGGAGGGTAGTCCATACGTACAGGTAGACATCCTTTCAAAATAAGAATCTGCGTTTTGTAATGGACATATATAAGGAGCAATCTGAGGGCATGGGATACCAACAGTAAGTTGTACATATTTGACTTAAGTACACTTCTTAAATATTTATAGCTATGTAAGTCATAAGTCAACACATGTAATACATTTTTAGCTTATATGGGATCAAATACAACACACATGAAGGTCTGAATCATGTTGCTGCTGTTATATCTTATATTGGTGCTGAAGTGGAGAAATATGCTGGGGTTTGCTGTGATTATTTTTAAGAGACAGAGCTCTCTGTCTATCAGCAAAAGCCATGATGAATGTCAAGTAATCCTTTTTTGTCTTTGTAGATGTTGATGAATGCCAGGCTATCCCTGGAGTCTGCCAAGGAGGAAATTGCATTAATACAGTAGGTTCCTATGAGTGCAAGTGTCCTGCTGGTCACAAGCAGAATGAGGCAACTCAAAAATGTGATGGTAAGTGATGTTGTCAGAGAACATACCCCAAAAGTGGCTAAGTAAATCATTAGAGCACTTTAGTAATGAAAGAAAAGGTTCTGAATAGTTGGTATCTGATCTGAACAGACATAACATCATTGTAGTGTGCTTTTTGTTTCTTCTTCACAGCATCATCCTTTTCTACTTTGCTGTTCATATTTTGCATTAGATGTTTTTTTCTGTCTGTCTCGTGTGGGTAAAGACAGTCTTTATCCTGTTTCAAAATTTAGAACTATTGATGAAGGCTGCATCTGTGAGCAGCATATAACTGCAACTGAGGTATTAGGATTCTGTTTGTTTTCTCAAAAATGTCCAAAATACTCTAGTACAGGTAGGTATTTTCAGCCTACTGACTACAGTGTGAAAAGCAGATCTGGAATTTTTGTAATGGGTGTAAGAAATTACTGCTATGTATAGTTTCTGTTGAAGAGCCTGGGTAAGTAAAAAATATATAGGAACTGTCCTTCCTTTTTTAGATTAAAAAATGAAGTAGACCATGTTTAATAAGCATAGTTTAATAAACATAGACCATGTTTATTCAATAAACATGTTGATACAATTAAGAGCAACAATTCTGTATAGTTTAAAGTAATGCAGTAGAAAATCGCTGAGTTTTTGTGGGTTTGATGAAGACTTCACTGATTTGAGTGAATTTGCCCTGCCTTGAAAGAAATCAGAACTCTCAACTTCATCCCAGCCAGTGGGTACATTCACATTTAAATTACACAGATAAGAGGACAGCTTGTTCGAGGCTTTGGCTTGTGGTTAGGTGGCAATTTAAGTATTTTACTCAGTATTAGGTTAGAAACAAATATGTGGTTTGTACCCAATTTTGGAAGTTGGCTCAGAGTTTTCCTTAGTTTTGCCTACAATACAGAATTCTCAGAAAAATTAAGTAATACAATCAGTTTGAAAATCACATTTTATAAGTGAAGGTGTTGCATTTGGTGTTGCAAGTAATACTGAAGAGTAAGGAAAAAAAAATATCCAAAGGTATTTTTCACTGGTCCTGTCCTCCACCTTCTTTGGGTTTTTTATGTTGACTAGTTTCAATTTCTGCTCAGTACCCAATAGTATTCCTGTCTTGAGTTTTTCTAGGGGAAACCTGGCTATATCTTGTTAAACCCTTCCAAGAAACAGTTTGCAAGAAATAGAGCTGCAGCCGTAGAAACAGAGCTTTTCTTATGATGGTTGAGGAGAAACTGCAGCAGCTTGTCAATGTGTCTGTGCATGTGCATGTGTATATCTACCTAACCATATAAAAGAGTGCGCTGATAGGTATCCAGCATACGCACAGAGGTTTAGGGCTCTGCAGGGAGCAATTACGTTCACAGGGAAAGCAGGTCCATTTGAACCACTTTAGAAGTAAGTGAACACCAGGAGCTTTGCTGAGACACTGGGAAAAAGAATATCTCCATACATTGAAGACAGTAAGTAGAACAGTAGAAGAGTTGTAGAGCAATAGAACAATAATGGCACCATCTCCACAGCCTTCTGCAGGGTCCAGGGAGAAACCAGAAGGCACCAAGTGGAGTGAGGAATCCTACAAAAGGAAGATGACTGAAAGAGAAATTTGTAATCAGAGCCACTTTCCTTGGGAGAATTAAATCCAAGGCATTTCATCTACCCTGTGCTGCGTGGCAACCTGTGAGGAACAGGGCTAAGCATAAAGTGGGCAGCACAACCTAGTAAAATCTTTAATTTTTTGTGGGGGACAGAATGGGAATGTAACCATAGGCAAGAGGTAGTGGGATTTTTCTTACCAGGGAGGCAAATAGGAAGGAGTGGCTGGGTAGGATACAGGAGAGTTGTAGGCCTTCAGTGAGGCATCAGCATATAGGAAGGAGAATTGGAATTAGAAGAAAAGGAAGAGGACAGGGTGCTTTGTTTTCCCAAGAGCCTTCCTTTGGTCTTGCCCATGTTCGAAAAAGTGGAAAGGAGGTGACTGAGACCACATATCCACTACTCCTGCTGTTTTTAGAAACGGACATCATGCTTAGCAGCTTGTGACCCTTTACGTGGCTTCTTTCTCCTCCATACCTATGTGGAAAAAAGCCTAAAGGATGAAGCATCGCTTTCCATTCATTGCTAACTGCAAAAAACCCAGCTGCTTTTGGAATTGCCTGCCGCTTGATCACTGGCTCTTAAAATTATAACTTCCTTTTTATTTCCTTATTGAGTAGTAGTGGTCAGGGGTGTGGGGGCATTAGTAATAGATGAATCAGAACACAAACTATGAACTTATATAGTAATAATCCAACACTACTTGCTTTTTTCTGATAATGGACTCTAATCATTTGGAAAGATAAATTGGCAGATACCATTAACAATTACATGCAATTTACTTTATGACTAAGTGTTTAAAACAATGTCTAGCACTACTATCAGGTCAGAGACATGGTGCTGTACTGATGTGGATCTATAACTTAAGCACCAGAGCTAACTTGCATCCTACCAGCTCAGAGCACAGGCACAGGAAACTTAACAGCTACCTATACCCACCTTAAATCTGACATACACCTAACATGATTAATTTTGTTAGTATCTTAATGCTATCATTAGCTTCTAAGCAATGTACTTCTGCAATGGTTACACAACATTTAGGAAGTGAATAAACATCTACTGTTTGCAATTGTCTTTGCATAACTGGCTATTTTTACCATCATTTTCTGTTATGTGGGATATCAAGCAATAAGTACAGTTATCATGATTTTGAAAAATTCTAGCAATACAATTTATCTTTCAGTAGAATTCAAGTACACAAAATTCAGAAACATTTTCTTGTAATTATGCCGTTAAATATAAACAAATACCAGAAAAAAAAACCTGCAAATGTTGAATGTTTTCCAAAATGTGACTGTGATGCTTTACTTGAAACTCATTTCAAAGCTGAAGCAAAACCAGCTGTAATTGTTAAACAAACACTTATTGTATTTGATTGTGTAGGCAATGTACAGATTAGAAGTGTATGCTTTGTTGTTCCTCATACTGGATTTGTGTTGTCAGTTGCGAGACATTTCATTGGAAGGCTCTTATTCAAATTGGTATTCTTTGTATTACACCTGTTTATTTTGGCAGGACTCTTTCAGCTTGAGACTGTTTAGAACTTTTTATAGTATTAAATGCAATGATTACCTTAATGTTAGAGAGTAACTTTTACTTTTTTTGATGAATAGTTACTTATCCTTGTTCTTTAGAAGTGCACTTGTTTTTTTGATTCTCTCAAACATGGTGTATTTATTATTATTCCATGAGACTTGTGCAGCAGGAGTAGGACAATAGTGATTTTACCCAAGCCAGCTGTTGAGGTGTTAGTAAAAAAAAAAGGCATTTCTAATGTGATAAATATATAATCAGAGCAAAGACAGCATTTGGATATCTGTTATATGATGGAGTACCATCTCAGTTCAATAAATGAAGTCCCTGTTCTGACGATGTCTGTAATCTGCCCATGGCAGCACTCATGCTTTACTGCTGTTAACTCTAAAAGAGCTCCATGTGAAGGAGACCTGATATGTCCTCTCAGGCAAGGATGCAGTTAAAATATATCAAATAGATGTTTTCACAGAGATCCAAAAAACGCAGGTCATTTTGTATATGTTATGCCTCTGCCTGACATCTGCACTCCAGCTTTGATGCCAAAAGGAGAACTTATTCAGTGATAGGTTTCCTTCCTTCTGAAAACAGTAATTAAAGAATTCTTTGCATTCTACTTCTTTAACCTATCTAAAGCTCTACTTTAGTTGTTAAAAATGTTATTCAGCATCTCTCCCTGTTAGTATCTACAGGAAAAGGTGAATGTATTTTTAACACATATCTGCTTAAAAATTTGTGATGCTTATGGGACCATGCATAATAGAAGTGAAACATCATCTGCAGGCTGGAATATTTGCTGTTATTTCGTAGTTCAGTAATCAATGGGTTTTCATTTCCTGCTTTGTTGGCAGCCAACTGCAGAACAGGTCATATGCTCCGGCTTTGTTTCTTCTAAGCCCCTGCCACTTCTGTCTGTGGCAGAAGTTAGGTACTAATTAGGCCCTGGTCACAGCTTCCCCACTAGCTTCCCTAGTCACATAATTCTCTACAGGGAATTATGCAAATAACAACCTGCAGTGCCCAGTTTGTACCATTTTTTCTGGGAAAAAACCATAATGAAACTGTTACTTGTCCGTTTCCCCATGCCTCACAGCCAAGGTGGTAATGCCAAAATTATACCAGTGTAGGACCATGCTTGCATTATTGGAAGAACGGAGCAGAGAATGAAAGCCAAGCCCTGGTTTTATTCAGGCTTTGTTTTTTTAATAAAGGCTTTGAGAGTTCATAATCTCTCAGTGTGAGATTTATAGGATAAAACTATAGCCAGGTCTTCAAACAATTACACTTTCAGTTAGTGGGACTAGTCATCTGAGTGAAGTTACATCGTGTTTATATATGGATTGGGCCATTGGGAAGGATATGAGGAACTGGCCTCCTATGAGTTAGAACCTGTGTACAGAGAAATTACTTAATAGAAACTGCATTGTTTTAATTAATTTTTTTTATTTAAAAAATTATATAGAAGTTATGTAGTATGGAGTATTCTGCTCACTCCTTTCCCTTCTTTAAGTATGGAAAACCAGAATAAATATTACTTGCTGGCTACAAAGGACGAAATCCAAGTTGGAGTCAGTAACCAGGCAAGGCTCCAGTGTTCAGAGGCAGAGGCTGGAATCTTACACTAACTGTTCAGACCTTCTTTATTTAACAGCAAGTCTTCTACTTAAGAAGGGGGAATTTGAGATCCCCTGCTATATCCTTTGTCCTTAAACATGCAGATGCATTTTGTGGGTTAGAGTTTTTTCTCCAGTTATTTGTCCTGGAAATAATAGCTATTGTTAGAATAAGTAGGAATGTTCATGTTGTGCTTTTTGTGGCATAATGGATTTTGCTAGAACTGTACTAAGCAATAAACATTGCTTTGCTAGTCTATTTACTTGCATTATATTCCTGTGTTTCATTTTAAGAAAAAAAAAGAGTAAAAAGGCATATATTCAGCTTATTGGATTTATTTTGAGCCTCAGATTACAGTTTACTGACACTGACCTTTCAGAAATTAATGGCAATTGTATATCAGTAAAGAAGGTTTAAAGCATTTCCAAAACACATGAGAACAACTTGAATGTGTAACTGTGTCTGTATGCCCTCATGTAGAAATGCAACTAGGTAGCTTAGGCTATTTGGGAAAATATTACCTTAAAAATTAATCCAGCTCATGGTTCAATGTTACTGATTTTATCTATATGCTTTTCTATATTCCTGATTTATAGACTTTCCACAGTAGTCAGGACAACTCCTTCCACTACTGGGCAAGTCATGGAAGGATTCAAGGAATGGGCACAGAGCTGAAAAAATTTGGAAGAGGCCATTACAGGGCTTGTACCAAATTCCAGACACCCAGAGCACTAGTGTGATGTCTTAACTATACAAAAGAAAAACCCCAACCCTTCTCTTTTTTTGGCCTAAAAGTTTTGATCTACAATATATTGAGTTTTCATTGTCTTTTTAGGAATGAAATTCTTTTCATTTTTAGGATGTTATCTTCCAGAATTAATGGAACTTGCATCTATGGGTTATTCAGAGATGGATTGTATATAGATAAACTGAGAGGAGAAATAAGCTTTCAGTTGTGCTTGCTGATTTACATAAGAGGCGAATGACTACTTATTAGTACTTCAAGGATCTAATAAATGTGTTCCACTTACTGTTCTCAAGTTGAAAATACATCATACTCCTTGACTAAACGTAGTTAGTTACGACACCATTTACAGTGAAAGGTACTCTAGGAGGCAGGATGCCTCAGATGCTCTTCCAAAAGATATGTTGCTGTACTATTGCCATCAAAGGGCTAGGACTATATGACGCAGACTAACTCCTTTTTTTTTTTAAATATGACACCAAAATGCAAAGCACCTTTTAAAAGAACAGTTCTATTTCTGGTTTTCCTGCTTTAATGTATAATTTCATTACACTGTGTGTTATTCAGATTTGATACTACCAGATATTACTGTAGACTAAAACTATTTTCAAGGAACCCTTTTTCAGAACTCAGCAGTTGAGAGCCCCTTTTCTGGTACTTTTAATTCAGTTATTCATAAAATCCTGCTTACCGTGGCAGTAAAAGTCATGAATTCTGGATGACAAGTAGCCAGCCTGGGGTTTTTTGGCAGAAGTTCACCTATTAATACTCACACCTGCAAAGTTTATGCCACACATTTAAATTGGTTCTTGCATTGAGACTGGCCTTCTCATCTCCTGTGCAACATTGGAACCGCAGCCATTCACACCACCAGTCTTTTTCACCCTTAAGACAGCATCCCCTCTTACTATCTTTGGAGCATTTTCCTAGAGACCATTAATTTATGTATTTTGGAGGGGGGAAGGGAGGAAATTGAGTAACTTTTTCAATCAGCCATCCTAAAAATAGCTCTTTCTGAGGTAAAGTCTCAGAATTTCCAGTCAGAGGTAACAGAGATCTTGTTGAAAGAATTGCACATAAAAGAACCAGGGAGGGGGAAGGGGAGACAGAGATTTTGCTCAAAAACTAGTGAAAAAAAGAATCCACTGACTTGGTACTGCTCCAGTAAGCAAGAAAATTAATCTTCCACAAGGATTCTCCCTGTTAGTTGGTTAAAAAAAAGTTTTTCTCTCCACATGGAGAAGACTGTGGAGTCTTCCTTCCACTCTGGTCACTGCCCAGATTTCAGGAAGGTACCTCCACCCGTCCCAGCTCACTGTCATTCTTGGACAATAGCCCTAGACAGCGTTAAACTTGTGTCCTTGTGGCCAGGTGAGAAGGATGGTCTCAGTCCTGCAGCTTTGCAGAAGTGGCTAACTATTTCCTTCCTATGTCTTTCACTTGCCAGTACTACAAACTCCACCTACTCATTACCTCAATAGACTTTGTACTACATAAGCAACTACTTTGGAATTTGGCTTCCTTTGGCAGAAGACCAGGTGTTGTGTTCTTGTAATTAAGATTACTGCCTTTAAAGTAGCAGGTACCTGTGCCAAACAGAGTGAAAATGAAGGGAAAACTTTGCCTGCTGGTTTTAGCAGTCAGATTCTTATAGATTCATTTTTCTTGTGTTTTATTTTCTTACGTATAGTAGTTGCTGTTGTACCTCAGTTACCAAAAAAACAAACAAAAAAATGCTATGAAACCTACAAGATTTAAGACCTCTCTGAGAGAGCGACTGAATGAAACATATGTTTTGAAAATGCTATGTAACTAGTTCCTAGCACAGTGATTCTTAAATTTAACTTGGTCATGTATCACTGGTGGCAGTTGCTACCAGCTTTGTGCCATCCCGTTTGTGTTTACAGTATTTGCATCTTCAGACAGTATTTCCATGCTGGTAAATTGTGATCACCGTGCTGGTGATGTCTTTATCAAAGTTTTGGTGCCTCTGAACTTTAGAATTAGTCTTGGAATTTATTTTTTGAACCACTACAGTAGTGATGAAAATGGGTAGTGTAGTATTTCCTTGAAATTGAAAGTGTGCTTCAAGGGATGGTAAAACAAGGGAGTTTTCTTGCATGAGCATCCAGTGACTCTGCCATTGGGAAGGTGTCACTTACCACAAAAAATACGCTCTTCCTGCAGAGTCCTCATTTTGTCCAATTTTTTTGCTTGTCTTTCTGACATGATGTTTCAGAATGTGTGTGTATACAGAAGACAGTATTCATGTTTAAAAGACTTAGGGGTTGTGAAAGACCCATACTGCATGAAAGATCTCAACAAGGCATGCTGCTGGTTCTGGTTCTGGTTTGATTTACACACATGTTTTCATTTAATTGGATTAAATCAGATGGTAAGCAGTTCACCACATTATATGTATTGTCTTTAATATAGTAAATTAATGCAAGATTTCAGAGATTTCCTAGGGAATTATTTGGGTTTGATTTATACCATAATTTGGAATTCCGGAATCTCTGCAGTGGGTAACTATGAAGTCTTAAGTGAAAGCATTATTTCTTAGAAGTGTTTTGATTTAGCAAAAATGAGACTTTCTTTTGTACATACTTGAGCAGATGTCTAAAATGTGGGGAATAGTTGTCATCATTTTGTAACTATTTTAATGTAAAATTTAAACTTTTTGTGTCCTCTGAAATGCTTAAATAACCTTATTAAAAAGACAAAATTTTCACTTCCTCTGATTCTGCTTCATAGTGTAAAACAAACGACAAAGGCCACAGGGTGCTTGTATGTATGGACTAGGTAGGAAGTTTGAAGACGTTACCTGTAAGATAAATTGTCTTTTCTACAATGACACTCCAAATGACATGCCAGTGGGAGAAGGAGTGTTTTATTCATACCTTCACTTTACAAAGAACAGTTTTCACATTCTTAGTGGCCTTGTGGCAAAAAAATTTCCTTTCAGTACTTGAATGTCCTCTGTAGATTCATATCTAAAGGGAGTTCTTCATGTGTGGACCTTCCCACAGTGGGGAGTTACTTTTTTAATATAGTCCCTGTGCATGCCAGATCTTTTTGGCACTCTTCCTTTTCTTTGAGTTTTCACTGTGGAGAATGTAGCAAGGGAGTGAGCAAAGTATTCATCACATAAAAGCCTCCTAAGAAGGAACACCTGCTAAAGTTTATTTCTCAAGCAGTCATTATTTCAAGAGAATTTCTAGAGTGACATATGCAAGGAAATGATAGGTCTGTGTAAAAGTGCAAGGAAGGGTCTGTGGGGTCCCAAGGCTTTCTTACAAGGAATGTGAAGTCCTTCACAGTGTCACCACAAGATAATTTCTGTCACACACTCTTTCTGATGCTTCTCCTGCATTGTTTGACATGAGACAGTCCGCATTCAACAGTCTGACTTTTTTGGTTTGAGTTTTGTTTTGCAGTATGAAAGCTAATTTAAATTAATACTGCATCCAGATTTTTACAAACAAGTTAAGCCAAAATCTTGTACCTATGACTACCTTTGGTATCAAGCCATGCAAAACCTGTGGTATCATATCATTCCAACTGGAAAACATAACTCATCTCAAGCTAGTTAGAAAGTTGGCTCACATTTCCCCATGTTTTCTCAGAATGCCTCCCATTTTAAACTTGGGCCACAGTTCACATTCACTGAAAGCCACTCAAAAAGCTAATGTACAGAGGTCACTTAAAAGCAAAATTAGTTTACTAAAATGACCCTAAAAATATTCATATGTCTTAAAGGTTGTCACAGTTGTAGAAGGAAGCGGTTACTTAAAATGGCTCATTTGTATAAATGGTCATGACATAGTCTTTAGTCTCATGCTGTTCTTCCCGCATGTATTTCTTCCATTCCAGTTTGCTCTGCTGTGCTTCACATCTCTAACAATACAGTCAGACTGCTTCCTCCTATTGCTTCTCATTGCCTCAGCTCCTCGTTTTACTTCCAGTTTGTGCTGGGACAGCACATGGTGCTCTCAGTCCTGGTGCCAAGTGCCTTAGCAGCCCTTTTACATATAGCAGCTCATTCATCAGCTTGATGACATCTCACTTTATATGTATTTACATACAAAATTGTTTCAGTGTTCAGATGAGACCACTACTTTTAGTTAGCAGAAAGATTTGAATGGATTAAAAATATCTGAAAAAAGTAAAAATGCAACATTTGGTCACATTTGAAGAGGTTGGCCAAAATTCTTGCTTATAGTTCAAGTATTAGAAGGCCAGAAAGCAGTCAGATCTGATGAGCAATGTTTCTGTGGTTGCAGAAGTGCAGAGCTGTCACGCTTGGCTGCTGTACCATCTTCCTTCAGCTCAAAAGAAGGATGTATATTTTGGTATTGCGTTGTAGCTGTTGTGTCCTTCTTAGGATGGTACTCAGTATGTGTCATTTAGAGGAAATCCCAGACTGCTGTCACGTACTCTGCAACTTGAAGTGGTGCATCCCTAGAATGTATAAAGAAAACCTCCATTAGATGGCAAACAAAATTATTTGCAGTATGCAAACACCAGCAATATGTTATTCAATCTGAGTTGAATAAAACTTCATTTCAGAAAAGCTCTCGTTCCCTCTTTTTAATACAGTATGTTCAAGTGCTCTGCTAATTATCCTATGTCCTTTCCTTTTTGGATAGACATTGATGAATGCAGCATCATCCCGGGAATCTGTGAAGGTGGTGAATGCTCTAACACTGTGGGAAGTTATTTCTGCATCTGCCCACGGGGTTATGGCACATCTGCAGATGGCTCCCGCTGTATTGGTAGGTATTCCACCCTGTGGGCTTTTAGAGCTCTCAAAGTTATTAAGGCAATTTACACACAGCAGCAGAACTTCTGTCCCAACAATCTAGCACTCCTCCCCACCGCAGGACCTCACTATATGCTAACTCACTAGTATCTCTGATCCAGCTACTTAAAATTCATAACATCCTCCTCTGATGATGATTGCCACTGCAACCATCTTTATGTAGATAGTAGATCCTTCTGTGTTGACTGTATTGTAGCCTGAGAATTCCTGCCTGAGATCTGGTTCTTTGTAGGAAAAAAGTAATTAATATCTCTCTGTTGTCTAGGCCAACATAGGAAATGTTAATTATATTTGTTTTTCTAACCTGCATCTGATGAAACCAAAAGCTAAGCTCTCTTTGGTTCTAAAGGGCAAACATTTATCCTTACCTGGTATTTCAAGTTCCATCTTACGTAGGTTAATTTAACCTTTAGAGACTGATATAAGACACATACATAAACTCAGAAGGCATTAAGTAGTGTATACTGAGGTGCCACCAGTTTGGCTGGAACAGGTAATAAAAGAAACCACATATTAGATTTCAGTAGATTGCAGCTTTTACAGGACAATTTATTTAAAACCTGTTTCTATATTATTAAAAAGATGTATGCTTATTTTCACATATGGTAATTTCTTTTATACAGCTGCACGTGTCAAATATACAGTATAAACCATTCTGATGAATTAACTAAAAATACTGCATACCATGTGTAAAAATCATTAACGATTGCTAATAATAGTGTTTTTTCTAGTTCTCATGTGGTTCTTCTTATTTCAGACATCTCAAAGTACTTTGTTCTCATGTTGGGAAACGGATGGGAATTCTGAAGGGATTTCTGATTGACAGATAAATTATTCAAGCCAGTAGCAACACAAGACCTACAAGTGATTTCCCATGGATAACTTTTTGCACAATGTAGCCAGCTTTTGTTATCCAGGTTCATCTGAGGAGTGCCAAACTTCAAACATATTGTGGCTGGCCTCAGGATTACTGAGAACCTATGATTTCCAGTATGATCAAAATTTCTATGGATTTTGGCATGTTTTACAATCCAGTTTCTAAAGTGGGCTCCCCAAACCAATTGCAAACAAATCACATGCCCTAGTCTGCTAAGGCAGGCCCTTATGTCACAGAGTCTCCTTCTCTTAAATGAAAATGTGTCTGAAAGTTCTTGTGCTCTCAGATGTTTATAGTATTGGAGTATAATTCGTATACTCTAGAAGTATAATTTCTCCTTTACTTAGGAGAAAAGTGAGTAATGTAATCCTTATTAATACAAATTATTTTATTCTTCCCATTTTAAGATAAACATTTGCTTTTAACTAAAATATAAAGATGTGCTCAGTTATTTAATCAGTACCATGTCTTCCCAAATTCATTGAGCTTTTCTCCTAGTCTGCATTCAGGAGTGTGACAATAAAAGATCTAGGATGTGTCCTTGGAGGAACTAGAATATAATAAACACTGGCATATTTATATAGAGTAGTTTTCACATGGCACTACTAAAAATACTGTTGCACATTCAGTCTGTTGAGCAGAGCAGACTGGATAGCAGTTCTTCAGTCTGCTATATCTACACCAAGAAAAAATTCATTAAATGAATTTACTGATGTTGCTGTTGTTACGTGAAATGTCTTAATTCTGCCATAGTAAGCTTTTTATATATTTCTATCTAGTTTCTATTTTTATTGCTTTGTATCATTTGTATCATCCATATTACCTGTTAGCGTGAGCAGACTTGAAGATTGCATGTTGATTAATGCAAGACTACTGTCACTGCAAATATGTGATCCTATAGTAAACCAAACATGGAATGCATTGTTGCTGAGCACCTCAGATGATTATTGGGTGTGTTTTGGGGTATTTGGGGGTTTGTTTTTGTTTTGTTTGGGTTTTTTTTTTTAATATAACTTTTTAAACATTTTAGTCCTTACATGAATTGAATAAGGGAAAGTAATTTTGAGAGTTCGTATTGCTATTTTTTATTTTCTTTTTAAATTAACTTCCAGACCAGAGGGCAAGTACATGTTTCTCCAACACAGTGAATGGCCGCTGTGCACAGGAGCTTCCTGGTAGGTTCACCAAAAGGCAGTGCTGCTGTGAGTCTGGCCGGTGCTGGGCCATTGGATCTGTTCCAGAGATGTGTCCTGTCAGAGGATCTGGTGAGTGGCTTGTTGGTTGGTTGGTTTGTTTTCTCCTTGCTGTCCATTCTAGTTGGGGTAGAGGTCACTGGAATATTTTAAGCTGCTTTAAAATGTAGGCTAAATGGACAAAGAAAGTCAGGAATTACATTATTATTCAATCTTGTGTTTTTAATACTGATGTTACCATCTGTGAACCATTTTTTTCTGGTCCATGATTGTTTGGGATTAGTTTCTTTAACGTCTTTTTGTTGACTTTGGAAATAGTTCTTGGGAAATGGGAAAGATTTTGTGGTCAGGCTCAAAGAGGAAATGACTCTGAGGGTCCATAGTTCATTTTGATTTAAAGGAACAGCTGCTCTCTTGTTCCATTAAATTTTGGGTTACTTTGAACTAGAAATGCGTCAGTATTTTATTTATTCTTTCAACTCTGCTCACAGAACAATAGTCTACATCCCTTGTGAAATGTATTTTCAGTTTATCTATATCAAGATGTCTGAGTGACCAGGGAGTTACAGTGCTGCTGGCAACACATCAACAAAAAGATTTCAACAAATAGTTGTAAATTACAGTACTTCCTTTTATTATTTTTAGTGTCCTTCCTTAAATAACTCCTGTCACAATCATGGGATCTGCTGGAGACTGGGAGTGGGAAAGATAACACATCAGAGAAACGAGGAGTTGGTGTTCTGTTTATTGTAGCGTACGAAGATCTGTATCTTCCTTAAAAGCTGACTCTGAAGGGTTGATTTACATTATGCTTCTCTGTGCATTCCTGTTTAATAGATGAACACCGCAGACTTTGTGTGGATGGTGCTCCTACTGGAGGTGGTTCCAGAGGTGGTGGGACAGGAGGAAACGGGTTCCTTCCTGGTGGCAATGGCAATGGCTATGGTCCAGGGGGAGCAGGATTCATTCCCATCCCTGGGAGCAATGGTTTCTCCCCAGGTGTAGGCGGAGCAGGGGTAGGGACAGGTGCTCAAAGTCCCACTGGAAATGGCCCAATAATTACAGGGCTAAGTAAGTACTTGCATTGTTGTGACTTGTTTCTCTCTTTTTTTATTCCTTCTATTTTTTCCTTTTTTTCTGCTTAGCTTCCAGTCTGGAAATGATATGGTGTTCTTAACACATAAAAATGCCTTTATACACAAGCACATTTAAGAGACCTCAATTGATACATTAGGAAGTTAAGGAGCTCTGTTTTTAACAAGAGTTCAGATGTAGAGGTTTTTTTCTTCACTTCCGTTACAGAGTCCTTGACCCTGTGCTGTCCCTGCTGACCTGTCTTGGTCAGCAGTAGTAGAACCCCACATTTCTAAGTGTTTTCAAAAAAGCACTGGGGTTTAAAATAAACTGTTCTCTTTCCTTGCTCTTCCAAATGTAAAAATTACCTACTCTGCAGGAACATTGCCTTGACTGAAAGCCCAAGATGAATAATATTCAGAGGGAAGTCTCATATATGTAAAATTGCTTATGACATGTGTAAGCTCATCTCTGGGATCAGAACCATAAAGTTAATAAAATGCAAGGAGTATTATTAAGACAGGTACACCAAAACTAGTAAACATACAGGAACAGACTGCTTCAATTTTCACCCAAATTGTTTTTAAATTCATGAGGCCATTGACAATTTTACCAGGCTATACACATAAACTGTAAATCATAATTAAGACTGTTTGTCTAATGTGGTTTTTGTTTCTGAGAGCTGCTTGGTTTTGTTAGTTTGCTGGTGTGTCAACAGATAGTGCTTGCAAAAAATACTTGATTTGGTGGATATATTTATGCACCTGATAACATACTTTCTGAAGCCAAGTATAATCTTCATACTTCAATTTGAAAATATGAATACTTGTCTCGTGTTCTGGTTTTTTTTATTAGCAATACTCAATCAGACAATAGACATCTGTAAGCACCATCCCAACCTTTGTTTAAATGGACGTTGTATACCAACCCTTTCTAGTTACCGATGTGAGTGCAACATGGGATATAAGCAGGATGCAAATGGGGATTGTATTGGTAAGTGCACATTTCTAAAATCCGTTATTCACTTTTAAAATGCTAATATTTTTCTGCTTTAAATCTGGTTTTAAAAAAAAAAAGCGTATTTTTTCTCACCCACATACATACTTATTTTAATGATACTGCTCTTGTGAAAGAGAGTGCAAAGACCATGATATTTACTTAAACTAGAATAATTTAAAATCTTCATGAGAGTTAGCTGTTTCCTTAAAAAAAAAAAAGAAATCTTTAATCACAAGTATTGGTATTGAGTATTGCTGTACTTGATGGGTATTGTACATTTTTGTCTTCACATTCAGTAAAGTAAGTTCTGTTCCATATTCTCCCATTTTTGCTACAGGAGTTAGTGCCAAGTTATGTTCGAGATAATGAAGGGTAGAATTTATGTTTTACCTACTCATAAGGATGAATGACAGTTTGAAAGATATCGAATCGTTATAAAAACGCATTAATTAACTTTTGGTTATATTTTCATTTCATATGAAAGTATTGAATGCTAACTTTTTATAACGAGCTGAATTTGGGATTCTGCACGTTTATTCAGTTGCTGTGGACTTCACTCTTGCAGTGTCAAAGGCTCATCAGGTATTTCAGGGAAAATACAAAATTTGCAGGTTCTTGTGGGGTAATTGTGTGGAGAAGAATCTTGTATGCAGGATTCAGCTTAGTAAATGTATAGACCTAAATAGAAAGGTCTGGTTATATTTCTGACTGAACATTTCCTTACTGATTCTTTATAAAGAACTTAGAGATTTGTGAATGAAAAATATTATAGAAGAGCTTGTTAGTGATAGGCTTCTCTCACTGAAATTGTGCTTTTTGAATCAATTTCTAGGATTATTTATTTCCTCTAATGGATTAGAGGAAAACATAGAAACAAAGGACCACAGAAAATTGTAGCTACATGAATCGTTAAAAAGATCTTCTAATCCAAGACTATGCAGTTTACAGTATGCAAGTGAGAATAGTACAGGCAGATTTTGACATACATGCAGCAAAGCAGATATCAACTAGAAGCTCAGCTGGGAACACTGCATCTCTGAGTTGCAAATTCTTCCACCTCCCACTGAATGCAAACTGAGTATCAGGACCTGCCTGGCTTGGCACTCTGCTGTCTGGAAAAGTGAAATGTGGCAACTGTTGAACAGTACTTTTCTTTTGATGTCCCTGTTTCTTACCTTGTTTAAGCCCTCTGTTTTCCTTTCTCAAATCGACTTGATATATTCTGCACCGGAAAGTTTGCGAGTCCCCTTAGCTAGGCCATTCTCTTACAGCAGACAGGTCAGTTAGAGCTACATTGTTCTCGACAACTGTTTGTACACCCTCTTCTTAAGAAATCTCAGCTGATGGAGATTCTGTCACTTCCCCAGGCAATTGCAGTGCTCCAATAGTCAAATTTCTAGAAAGTTTTCAGAACATCTAATCTAATTTAAACACTACTTTGCAAACATTTCAGCTCATTGTTTCTTGTCTTATCCACAGTATATAAGGAAAGCAGCTCAGTACCTTTCTCTTTGCACTTCTGTGTAGTTGAAGACTGTTACAGTTCTTCCACGTTGTCCTCTATGATATAGCAAGCCAAACTTTTTCAGCTTTTTTTGTTTAGGTGAGAGTTTTCTGTACCTCTGATCCCTGGCTGGGAGATTCAGAAGGCTTAGTCTCTTGCTGCATCCTTGGGCCGCAGGAGCTATAAGTGCATTGTAAGTGGGATGTGGGAGTTTTACTACAAATCTGTCTTGCCTGGCTATTCTTTCTTTATAGTGCATGGAGAGCCCTGGCACTTTTGCTCCCAGCACTAAATTTTGTGTCACTGAAATCAATAATATTTTTAACTACGGTGGACCTTGACTCTTCAGGAACTGTCTTGAAATGTGCTGAGCATCTTTTGAACTGGCATATTGAACTAATGTTTCTTGATAAAATCTAGTTCACAGCTTGTATTCTTTTGTTACTTGCAGGGCAAGTTGAAAATAATCATCTGAAGCACACAGATATTTGTTATCTATTTGATAACACACAATGTATTTGTTAAATTTTTATTCTTTTTGCTTTCTAAGTTCAAATGAAGAAATTAAGATGAGTAATGATAAAAATCTGAATATATGGTTGTTACAAAGCTAGCAACTGAGAAAAGTGAAAGGCCTTTCTAAACTGTACTTTTTGAGGCAACCATCCTGTGTTTGAATCATTAAAAAGCAGTGATAAGTAACATTGTGGTAGAGCATGATTATGATAAATGCTTGCTCATGCTTATAAAGAATTATTCTGCATGAAGAAATATACTGAAAGAGCACATAGCTGTTAAAATAAGCCTGCATACCATGGAAAGGCACAGTATCACCTGTCACTAAAATAATTTTGTGTTAAGGTAAGACAAATTTGACTGAGCTGCTTTGTGCTTCATATCAGAAAGTAGCATAAAGGTAGCATGTGATTAAGTGTCAGTTCACTGTGGCATATGAGATCTGAATGCTGCTAAACCCATAAAGAACTTTTTTTAATTTGAGAAGCATGGAAAATAAATGGCAATGCTGACGTAAAAATTAGTATGCTTTGATACTATTACAAACATTTGATTATTAATCAAATGCATATATTGATAATGTGGCATATGCAAGTTAAGAGTCAAGGAAAAAATTAGTTATGGAAAATAAAGTCAAACTACAGCAAATATTGATGCAGGTGGTAAGGTTAACTCCTAAATAAGAGGTAACTCCAGATTAAATACTAGGAACTAATAATACTAGTAAATTTCAGGTAAGTAGATAAACCAAAAGCCTCACTTGAGCTTGGGTGACCTTTTAGACTTGCTTTTAGTGAATACCAGTTTCAATAACCACTGGCACAAAAGAAGTGGTTCAGTGCCTTTGGCTCTGTTTTGGCTTCCCAGCTGAAATGACCAGGTATTAATGTACTAATTTCATCTGAGAGTGGCTTTCTGGATTAGCCTGGAACAGAATTTAAACTCTGTGGTTGAGTCTGTTGTGAAATGCTTCATTTGCTCTATCTTTGTGCCCCTTTTTACTTAGGTTGCAGCAAATAAAGCTATATGGATTTATTTTAAACTTTTTTATTTTTCAATTCTCATTGAAGAAATTGTGTATGAAAAAATGAAGTAGGACAACCATCTGTGTTTTTTAAAAGGCCCACCCGATTTACATGTGTGGGTACTGAAATTGGTTGAGAGATAGAATGTGTTCTTAACAGCTGGCTGGCATTCTGTTGCTTTCTCTTCTGTGGGGTCACCCTGTAGGCCACCAGCCTTGCGTTCACCTTCCACTCCAGGCTTGTGATAATAGTGAAGTTGTATCTGATTTTCATTTTGAGGTTAAAGTGCCAGAAGACTGAGAATCTAGATTGATGGGTGCATGGAAAAAAAAAAATTGTTGACCTGTGTAATTCTCTAACAGACAGTTATGTGCCCAGGAAAAAGGTCTATTCACTTAGGGAACTTAGTCTCCACTTTATAATGCACACCTCAGCATGAAACAGTAGTCTGAAAACTGAGGCAATTTTGGATGCACTGGATCAAAACAAAAATTTCAGCTTGTTTAATAAAAGCAGAAGATGCTACGCTAGCTACAGTAATGTCCTAGATGGAAAGAATGGAAAAAAAACCCCAATAATGGCTTCCAGCAAGTTTAAGTTGTCATTTTGCCTATTTTTTTCTGTGAGAAACAGATCAGTCATTACTAATTATTTTGACTCTTCAGTGGTTTGCCTTTTGAGTAGCTGCTTGTATTCAGAAGACTTGTTATAAGAGAGAGTACTCTATGAATATTTATCTTAGATAACACAGCTTTGTTTCACTGTTGTTTTCTAATTGTATTATAAAAAAGTAGGCAGAGTATCTCAAGTACCACACTGAATCAGTGATTTGTGAATGGTAGTTGCTATAAATCACACAGAAAGTTGTCTTTGAAAAGTTGGCAGGAACTTAACTTCATGGAATTTCTGTGTGTACTGATTCATATTAAATGGAATTAGAGGCTTTCTTGACTCTAACTTGGATACTCTTATCATTACTGAAAGAACAGTCTTAGGGCATTGGGAACAGTTACATTTCACTGCATGGGGTAATGTTAATTGTATATAAATGAACTTTGCTTCCATACTGCTCTATCTCTCTGGCTGCCTACTTCCCAAGCAATAATTAAGAAGCCAGAAATCATTTGCATAGAGTTAAAGAAAAGTCTTATTTCAAAATTATCCTGCCAAATCAAAAAATAATGGCATTACATACTGCTCTCTGACTTAAACTTGTATTATGCTGCTTTCATGATGGAACATGCCTGATGGGTCAAGGACCATAAATGTCCTAAGTGATCTGACACTGAATGGTCAGTCCCTTTCCCCAAACTGATAGACAGCTGTAATATTATTACCTTTCCTTATTTCATTCTGTTTATAAAAACTCTGGATAGAACTGTAGAGACTTTGAAAGTGGCAGCAAGCCTGTAGCTGTGCTGCATTGAATTTTAGCTGTTTTGCAAATACTAATCTCTGTATTTTAAATTTCGTAATACATCTTCATACTCATCGCAGTAAGTCCTAAGGGGGTTTTGGAAGTTCCATGCTGTGTCTAGTGAAATTCTGACAAGTGTTACAGGTGAAACACTGAAAAGTGGAGATAAGTGTGATGCAAGTGGTGAAAGAGAAGTATTTCACACTGAAGAGGGGTGTGCTCGGAGTTAGAATAAATGGGTTAAATATCTCTGTCTCAGATGTTTCCTGTTTATACTGCTGGAATATGCATGCTTGCAATGCAAACTCAAAGCCAACAGCTCCTTTATATTAACATATATTTGCCATTTTTCTCTTTTATCAAGAGCTTATAAAAATAAGCGCATCTTAAGATGCATATTTTATACGGAAATCATCTGATGCACATGGCTTTGGTAGGATTTTCTAAGCTTAAGTCAGCTATTTCATGGAGGAACACTGCATTCCTGCTGTACAATTTATAAATTAATTTACAGTGAGATACATTTCTAGCATGAACATGTTTTCTTTAACAGATTAAGCAAGTTGAAGCCTATAATAAAGTAATAAATGTTATTCTCTGTAGGAAAACTGAACAAAATAGATGAGTGCCACATCTAGTATTTATATCTTCCCCCTGTCCTCCCCTATACAAAAGCAAGATAAACATACAATAAAGTCATTTGAGTTAAGATGTTTGACAAAACATTAATGTGAAAATGTGATGTAGAATTTGACATTTTGTTGGTAGCTGAGGACTTTGTTCTGAACGCATATCAGCTGAGCACTGAGTTAAAAATGCCCAGTCTAGCACTCATGAGAAAGAGCATCCCCATAGCCAGGCACTATAGAGAAGCATGAGAGCAGGAAACTACTATAATTACATAGAAGTCTACTGCAGTATAAAGATACAGTTACTGTTTTCTCATTGTATTTAACACTCTGAATTTCTCTTTTCTTTATCTTGCTTCATTCTTGTGGTTTTACTGGAGTGGTGGTATCAGCTGCTATGCAAATGTGAATGAGCTAAATATGCGTGAGAGGAGGTATTTGATTCTTCCATTTGCTTTGCCTTTATTCATTTAACTGTTTACCCAAAACGATCTGATTGTATCTAGGCGCCAGGAGTGCCGTAAGTCAGCTCATTAAATCAGTGATTTGGGTAAACCCAGATCTCTTTGATATGTATATTGATGCTATTGGTTTTAACTGTGTATGCATTAACACAGTAAATCCTCTGAAATGTATGGTCTTGTTTATGGTTAAATTAGAACAAAACTGCACCTTCGGCCATTTTTTAGAATCAAGTCATTCATGGCAAAACACTTGCTAGAAGTAGACATTTATTCAACATATAAATGTTCTTATAAGTTTAATTTCTCATTCCATCCCATTATTTCCAAGATGTAATGAACTAAGTTTTAGAACTAGACCTGATAAAGGTGAGTACAAATGATCAGCAGAATTACCCTGGGTTTTTTCCTGGTATTTCTGGTAGCATACACTGCAAAATACATGGGAAAATCATCATTATTAAGAACTGATCAGCAGTGACTTTACTTAGCCCCAACTTCCTATGGCAGTTTACAGCCAGATACCAAAAACTCCGCAAATCACCATTGGCTTTGTGGTGTTAAAGCCTACCTAAATGAAGAGATGAATAATTTCAGACCTGTAAGTGAAATGGAAGGCATAGCTGCAGGGAAAAAAGTCAAATTAGCAAAGGTGATTGATGAAGAAAAGGATTTCATCAAGGGATCCATTCAGTTTGTAACTTCTTAATTTAGCTGTACCAGAGACAAGCTGCTCAGATCATCCTCTGGTAGCTGCAGGAGAGACTGAGGCAGCAGTCCTGCCTGCCAGACCAGAGGGGTGCACTCGCTCTGCTCGCCACATCACCGAGGGCAAGGATCCTGGGAGGGTTTAGAGGAGCATAATTGGGAGGAACAATGAGTGTTATTTTAGAGCTGGGAATAGCTGTCTCGCCACAGACACAGCTGACTCATTGGTAACTACTGGGGATCAAACTTGGGAAGGGCTCTTGAAAGGAGTTAAAACTTTTCAGAGGCTTGTGTCAAATGGGAGTTATTTCTGAGCAGTCACCTGAGATTTAAGGTGCTTAAAGTGTGTTTGGTTGCACCCAAATACCAAAACATTTGGAAAGGGGAGTAAGGTACATTATGGAGAAGGGTTAGATTAAGTCTGGCATTACTCAAATGCAAAGACTGGGGTTGAGGATGCAGTGGGGCATAAATAATTGAGATGTTGTGCACAGACTGTGGTCTCATTAAGAATCCCTCCTGCTGGTGTGTGGCCTTCTCCTCACATTTCTACAATAAACCTGTAATGTAATCGGGGGGGGGGGGGTGTTGGATGCCATGATTTGCTCTGATTTTAAAATGCCAATTTTTATTTGTTTTGGTTTTATTTCAAAGAAGAATGAATGGTCATTCTGTTAAATGAAACTATATTGAATAAAGCATTGTTCACTTTCACTAGGCAGCTGTCAGATCCCATGTCTCAAAATCCTCACACATATTTTTTGCTTTCAAGATGCGTATAAATTATGTAGTAGTATTTCACTTCTTAAAAATGTCTGCCTAGTTGGACTAAGAACAGCTCTGTGTTCTTAGGAAAGTAATGATTTTGCACCAAGAACAAGTTTTAGTATTTAGCATTTGACTGTTAGTTACTGTCTTTTTCACTTAGAAACTCCTAGACTTGAAAAAAATGTTGTACGCATTGTGAAGTCACTAATGCTCCTCTGTGCTGCCAACAGATGTTGATGAATGCACATCCAACCCATGCTCTAATGGAGACTGTGTCAACACACCTGGTTCCTATTACTGCAAGTGCCACACAGGTTTCCAGAGAACTCCTACCAAACAAGCTTGCATTGGTAAGAAAATTTGCTTCACGTTTACTGACACTGCAGATATTCTGACCCCTTATGTCAGATCCCATTGGAGTTCAACAAACAGCTAGCAAAGCGATTTCAGTAAATCCCAACAGTTGTTATATTAGTTGGAGCTCTAGTTCTGGGCTACTATTCCATTTGTTCTATTGTTGCCATTTAATGTTTATCCATTACTCTGGAATATATGTCACTTGGCCAGGGAATTCCCCAGCTGGGAGTTCTACAAAAAAATCAGGAAATAGACTATTAGTACAACAGGTGTATATTTATGTATGTACGCAGATTAATGTGTAAGTAGCTGTTTAAAGGTATTCATAAAGTAATTGCTGAGCATCACAAAACTTAGTATTTATTGTACAGGTCTGTAAAATAATATTTTTCCTATCTCTGATGCAATGAGAATAAATTCTTCACCATTTTTTGAAAGTTTTTTCCAAGTAATATTTAAATAACATGCCAGTATTTTTCAAAGCAATATTTGCCACTATATACATTTTTATCTTACGGTAATTCTCTGATTGTGTGGTTTTGTTTTGTTTTGTTTTCCTTAGATATAGATGAGTGCATCCAGAATGGCGTTCTTTGTAAAAATGGCCGGTGTGTAAACACTGATGGAAGTTTCCAGTGTATTTGCAATGCTGGGTTTGAACTGACTACAGATGGAAAAAATTGTGTGGGTAAGAACTCTTCTAAATAATGGGGCAGGCATTATCTTGGTGATTCTAGAAATTGTACTTCATACTACAATTAAGGATCATTAAGGATTACCTTTTTTGAAATAAGGTACGACCTGGGATGAACTTGTAGCCACTGCATTCAAATAGTTATTGTACAGAACTGCATGATTTCAAAGAAAACTTGAGATAATTTTTGGTTTTGAAGCTACATCTCTCCTCAAGAGTCCCAGGTAACTCGGTGCCAAGAATAACATTTTTCCCTAAAGCTTCATAGCAAGTGCTCCATATATCAGCACTGCTGAAGAAATAACTGGTTTTAATTTTGACTATACTGTGTCAAAAAAAAACTTCCTAGATAAACAAGAAGCTCTTAATTCTATCAGGTGATTGAAGCTTTTTATCGTTTCATGTAAGAAAGACACATGTACCCTGTTCTTCCAGAGATAGTCTGCTGAAACACTCAAAGTAACTGATCACAATGGGAAAAAAATTTGCTGCTTTGTCTATAGAGTGAAAACTCTTCAGATGCTCCATTAGAGTTATGAGTAGAATTTAATCTGCAGTGAAGGAACATGTCGCATCAGTCCTGATCATTTATTTTTACTGTGTCATCTTCTGGAAGGTGAGGAACTGTAAGCAGTTTTCTTTGCAATATTTTGCAGACCATGATGAGTGTACCACTACAAACATGTGTTTAAATGGGATGTGCATAAATGAAGATGGAAGTTTTAAATGCATCTGCAAACCAGGATTTGTTCTGGCTCCAAATGGGCGTTATTGTACTGGTATGTAGAGCTGAGGAGTAACACATTAAGAAAATCTTGATTGAAAACAGCTTTTCCTGTCCACTCACTCATGCAAGAATGGCAATCTCATCACATGGATTCAATATCATACCAATACCTTGCTAAGTCATTACAGTACATTTCTCAAGCTGCCTAGAATAAAAATAGGTCTTTAACTTGCAGAGAGAAATAACTGAATTATTTAATAGTATTGTGAAAGCTACAACAGATGATAAATTAGCTTTTGAAAAGTCTTGGGGGGAAGTCTAAAAGATTTAAAAGACTTTACATTGATGAACACACAGAAGTATGTTTTCCACATCATTATTCTGGCAATTCAGAGTGCATAACACTTAAGATGTCATATTTGCCACATAGCTTTACAAACTTTTTAAAGTGAGGTTGTTGAAAACTTACATTAAACATTTTAAGAATAGGTCTGATTTGGCTTCAGTTTAAGTAAGCTAATGGAAGATACCTGTTGCTGCCAGTAGAACAAGGTTTGGGCTTGAGTAATTTCTAGTAAGTGCAAAATCATCTAAATTGTTAGTTTTCTAATTTGAAGTTGACCCATTTCTATTAATTGTGGTTTTCTTAATGTACATGCAGCTGGGCTGTAGACTTAGATAGAAATTGATGACCACTGAAAAGTTCTTCAAAATTAAAATTTACCATCATATGGATATTCTGTGATTAGTGCTTCCTTAACCACACTTCAAAGCAAAATTACAGTATCATGGGATGAACAAAGGGGAATATTAATCATTAATTTTGCTTAATGTAGAATCTGAGGTGCCTCTAATCCTACAGTTTTTCTGTTTTCTTTTTTTTTTTTAATATGCAGCTGGAATTTTGATTATTTAGTGTAATTCCAAGATGAGATTTTTATTAGAAACAAAACAAGGATGTGTTGGTGGTTCATCTGCTATCATAAAGTCATTTGGTAGTGTTCTAAAACTATTAATTGTAATCTTGCTTGAAAACAGCAAATAGATTGTTGAATTGTGTTGCCTTCTTATAGATATTGATGAATGTCAGACATCAGGAATTTGCATGAATGGTCATTGCATAAATACTGAAGGATCCTTTCGGTGCGAGTGTCCACCTGGCTTGGCTGTTGGAGTTGATGGTCGTGTGTGTGTAGGTAAGTGAGATTTTATTTTTCATTGAAAAGCAACTGGAATTATCAGGTTATCAAATTAAAGAAATGCATCAAATTATTTGTCTTTTGTTCTGTTAGGTGTTTGTGTTTATGTATGTGCATGTGTGTATATACATGTATATGTATATTCATATTTATATTCAGTTGCACATCATTCACTCCAAATCACTAAAACAGGTATATATCTTGGTTGTGACACTGATATTTTTGCACTCCCCTTTTAATGTCTTTCTCTAATCTGAAAACATTTTATTCTTCCTGTACCATAGTGTTAAAAAAGAAAAAGCTCTAGCAGGAGAAATAGTGAAAACTAGATAGACTTGTTTCTGTGAACTCAAATATCATTATTAAGAATTATTAGGAAGTCTTGCATTGTCCTATCCCATAAACCTAGTGTTAAAAGACAAGAAGCTTAAATTCCTCTGTGGAATCAGAGCGGCACCACCTCTTGTTTACCTGTTATTCCTATAAATTAAGCTTACATTATTTACTCTTCCTGGCATCTCTTTTTGGTTTTGAGGTATACACTTTCTAGTCTGCTGATAAATAGTCTTTTGTCATACAATCTGAACTGCAGCATCTTATCCTCTCAAATCTTACTGGTTGACAGTTAAGAGATTCTTCACTCAACTCCACCAGGATCTCTAGCATAGCTTCAGGGAGCTCACCGGACAAAAATGGAGCATTTTCAACCTGATGAAGAATAAAAAAGGGTAGAGGGCAAGAGGTATTCAGTCCCTTGTTTTCTACTGATTGCTGATGAAGAGGGTGGAGAATAGTATACATTTTATAAAAATTACTGAGAGTGGTAGGACTACATGCACTAGGGACTGTGATACTGCAAAGTTCCTTAAACCAATTTAATCCACTGGAGATACAATCTTTCCCTTCTTCTGCATATCAGAACATCAGTTCTGTATTCCCTAAATTTCTTCTCTCCTAGCTCATGAATGTATCTATCATCATGCATATTGGTGACCCAAGGCTCAGTTAATGGATAGTCATGGCATTAAGCTTCAACAGGCAAACGTGCCTGGAATGGGGCCTCCTTGCCTGAAAAGCGCACCTCTGGCAGCATCACAGCACATTCGCTTCACTTTTGGTACATGGCCTTGTGTGCTAGATGCTGCTGGTTACTGGACTGCCATTGGAGCTGGTATAGATCAGGCCAGCTGGTTGTGTCATGATGTTTGACAGGTTCATGAAGCAGTAGAGGCAGAGAGGAAACCATTGGCTTAGCTCTGCAACAGTTATATATATGAACCAGTACTATGATTGTTCGTGCTGATGGATGCATATATGTCTTATCTGCTATGTCTTATCTACATGTGTCCAGATAAAGGAAGGACAGACTTCATCACAGTGTTTGGAGGTTATCTTTTGCACCAAAGGGATGTGAGATAGTACATCCTTGTGTTGCTGTTATCAATTAATTTAAAATAAATTCTTAAATTGTGCAGAAGTTCATCCTTTTTTAAAATAAAATCTAGTGCAAGCATTTCTATCAAGTGCCTGCTCAAGCTGCTCCTTTCTGTTACCACTTCAGTTTAAAAAATGCACAATAAAAACTCAGAATGGCTTAAAAAATAGGCTAATAAAAGCCAAAACGCATTCTCAGTCTCTCAGTTGGAACCCAAATATTTGTTGTTTTAAATAAATGAGACTTTTTAGTAAGCAAAACTGTACTAAAGATTGAACCAAAAAAAGCAAGGTTTGTTCTCTCCTATGTAGTAGCCAAGTTGTTTATTAAACATTTGGAAAAAAGGAAGGAAAAGATAAAACAATGCGAAAAGGCTTGGTATACTGTTTTTAATATAGGAATTTCACTGCTTAGTGGCAGCAGCAAAACACAGCAGATTTGAGTACAAGCTGTTCAGTACCTTTTTTGTGGTCCAAGTTGGCCTCATCTTTACTCTGTTAGTGATACAGCTGCAAAGAATCAATGCAGTGCTCAGTTTTCTGTGCTTTCGTGTACCTAATGCTACTACAGTTCTAGCATGCTAGAACTAGCTAAAGGCTTCACAAGTTGGCCATCAGCTGTGAACACTATTTTTTATTTGAAAATGTTCAGCTCCACGTGTCACATAGGTTTAAGGTTTACCATAAATGCTTAAATTTTCAACAGGAAATATCCTTAATATGACAAAAATCGTAAGGCAGAATCATGATTTATTTGGAAAATTCTTTTTAAAAAGATGATGTAATTATTCCAGGCATAAAGTAACATAGGAATTTTCAAATATTGCATAACAAAAATATCTTCATACATGACCTTTAGAATAGAATTTCCAAGCCAATCTGCTGTTCAGAATTTTATGTGTATATATATATATATGTGTGTTTATATATACATACACATGCTGTGTTAACTACAGGAATTCTCTGTCTGGCTGTTCTGTCCCATATATTACAGGAGCTAGATAATACTTCTCGGACATTCTGGCTGCTAGAAGAGTATTTGTAGTCTGAAGGCTAGAAAAGTTACTTCCTTTTAACAGTATTCCCACAAATGTGCTAGGCAATTAGCAAAGACATAAAATCAAAGAGCCTACAGTCTAATTCTCTCTTACTTTGAGCTGTATTTTACTTCTGAATAGTGCCATTGATTCTGGTGGGACTATTCATAGAATAAATTGCTTTTTTATTTAGTATTAATAAGTATGGCAGAGTCAATCACAAAATGTTATACCACTTTGGAAAAAAAATTACAGCAAGGGGGAACAAATGCTTGGAAAAGGAACAGTTAGATAAATACTCAGAGCCAAACTAGTATTTGCAGGCATTTCAGGTTTGGCTATACTTCTAATAGCAGCTCCATGCTTGGGATACCTCAGCTGGTTCTGTGTGTGTGTGCATTTGTGTATCACCTCAGAACTTGCACTGAGCTATGGCTATAGCTTTGCTCAATGTTATTTGTTCTCTGCTGAGACACTTTTAATTATAATTCAGTCTGCAGTTCACATCTCTCCCCAAAGCTATAGCCATCAAGGACAAAATAGCTAAGTATTATTTCACCCTGGTTATTTTCAGAACCATACCTCAAAGTGCCTGTCATGAGCATTGCATGGTTTGACCTAGGGCACCTGGATGGGTGCAGTGACTTTCACTGCGAATAGGTCAACCACTGGTCCACCTGACCTTGACCACAAGTATGGTGGTGATAACAGTTGCAGATTTTGAAGTGCTACACCACAGCCTCTAGAAATGCTATTCTTTAGGAAACAGTGAAGTTTCCTATAAGAAGGTACACAGTTACAGCAGCACCAATGCTAAACTCTGATCCAGAGCATAAAATAAGTTCTACAGTGTTCTGAAATTCGTAGCCAAAAGCTGATCAAACTATGCATGGGGAGCAGCGCATGTTCATCAGTAAGGTGCACTGTTGTGACATGCGGAACCTGAGCTTGGTGAGCTGCCTGCAGCAACTAAGCCGTGGACAAAGCAGTGCCTGTCCTTCTCATCCTTGCTATCAGCATGAGAAGCACAGCCCAGGGAGGACATTCTACCTGTCATACCACGTTTGGTTCTGGGGGAGCCAGCTTGTTTCTTCATCCTGCACAGGCTTTATGAGTCATTGACTGTAGGTAAGACTGTTTTCGTATAACTAGTTAGGCAATCCTCGCCAAATTCCCTGTGCTTCTTATATAAAAACATTGGCTTATGTGGAAAAGCATTTGCTCTCTTCTTATGCAGAGCAGTTGCTCAGGACATCTGTAGCTTCCTCCAGCTGCTTCCCACAATTCACATAGTGAAGATCTTCCTACAGAGTATTTCTTTCACACTTTCCAGTCTTTTCTTCCCCTGCAGTTTCCCTCGGTGCCATTTCCTTCCCTTGAATTGCTTCCCCATTCTCTCCCAGACACATAACTAGGAGAAAGCCTTAGCTTCTGTGACAGGGCAATGATTGAAGCCCCTTTATTCATGGCAGAGCATGGCAGAGTGGCATCTGGACTTGTTAGAGGTGGAGGGAAAGGATGTGATGCAACTAATTATTTTGCAGAGCACATGAACAGACATTGCTTGTGCAAAAATTCTTGATTGTTGTCAAGCACAATAGTCTTTTCCTGCTGTCAAGTGCAAGCAAATTGTACTGGCTTCATCTAGACTCTTGGCAAGGAATAAGCCCTGAAATCTGGGCCACATTTAACTGTGCTCCAGAACTATCTGTTCCATGGGATACCAAAAGCAAGAGAAAACATTTATGAACAGGCAATTCTGTTTTATAGGAGCCAGCTTACAACACTCAGCAGGCAGAACACATAAGGAATTGCCAGTTCTTATTCAGATTGGCACAGGATATTCAGCATCCACTGTAGGATTTTTCAAGCAACTTTTCTTTGTTGTTTTGGGGTCACCTTTTAAGTAGATAACTGTCTGGATTCCCTCAGACTCTACTCAGTTTCTGAGTGCACCCAGGCTCATGTCCAGGCCACAGTGCATGGTAGTTTTACTGGGAGATTGACAAGGAGCATAAATTAAAGCCATGTGCTGGCCTGGTCCATAAAGATGCCTGAAACAAAGAGTATTTCTGTATCTCCAACAAGTGTCTGTAGAAGTATAGGAGTCAAAACTAAAGGCTATTTACTCCATCTGTATCCTGCAGTTCTCAACCACATGTCTGAGTGGACTGCCCACTCCCATGCTTGTTAGAAGATCTCCAATATTATCCTATAAGCAAACACAAAAAAGGCATCTAATCTTGGAATGACCAAAAAAACCAAAACAACAAAACCCAAACCAAAATACATAAAAAGCAGTCTAAGAGACATTGTCATAATTCTTGGGTAAGTATAGCAGATGGTTACGCCTGCAAAGATAGGGCTGAAGGCCTGCTTTGGCAGATGCATCTTACTGGTCAAGTCAGTCAGATTGATTTATATGACTAAATCAGCTGCAAGATTGGCAGTACGCACATGGTGAGTCCTACAGCTGTGTGTCTGTCCTGTATAATTTTTCTGCTGTCTTTTATGGCATGATTTTCGAGGTTGGAGACCTTCCAGGTATTATCTGTTTTCTTTGTATAATAAGGTAATTTGTCCTGGCCATGATTTCCAGCCCTCTCCCAGGGCTGTCATTTCCATAGTGGCTTTTTAATCACAAACCTCCAGAAATTTCTTATATTCTAGGCAGTAATGCTGCTTTCCCCACTACCTAGTCATGTGTGAGAACTGCTAAATTGCTGTTGCTAGCTAGGTATTGGGACCTCTTTGATATCTTAACGCTAATCCAGCACTGGTGCCAGTTTATATGTAAACCTGTTAAGATAGCCATGTCATGTAAATGCTGGTCTGAGCAATCTGCTGAAATTCCATTTTTGATCAGAATTTGTAAATAGTGTAGGAGACTATGCTCCTCCTTTTGGAAATAAATAACCTCCCATATTAGCAGCCCTGGGCTGCTGGTGAGTTATCCTACATGAGGAACAATTTTGGAAGTAAATAAGATCTGTGTGTCCAGGTTATGGTTGTAGTACTTCTCAAACGGAAAAATTAGTCACCACATGCTGATTCAAGCCATTCTGTGTTTCTTATTGAGATACACGTTGACAGATTTTCAAAGCTGCTCTGGTGTGTGGGTCATCTTGCTGGGTCCTTTGGAATGCTTTTAAATTTGCTCACAGTATGCTAGTTTAGGTGGTTTTAAAGTGCTCTGGAGAGAGCTCCAGGAGCTAACCATTTTAAGGATTGGCCTTGATGCCATCAGGATTACTGTAGCAGAGCAATGCAGTTGTAGTCAGTGTAACCATTTTGTTGAACAAAATTTTTTTTTTTTAGCTCTTGTTGGATAGTATGCATATATTTCACTCTCAGCCTAAGGAAATAAATTATTTCTTTGCTTGTCCTTTCTTAGATACTCACATGCGTAGCACATGCTATGGAAGCATCAAAAAAGGAGCGTGTATCCGTCCTTTCCCTGGTGCTGTGACAAAATCTGAATGTTGCTGTGCCAATCCAGACTATGGTTTTGGAGAGCCATGTCACCCCTGCCCTGCTAAAAACTCAGGTAAAATTTTGTGTTTCTTTGAATACTACAGTGAACATACAGACTTAAAAAAATCTTGTTCAGATCAGGTTGTTCATTTATTTAATTTCTTAAAGAGAAGTGAATAGGGTGTTTAATGGAATTGTACACTGATTCTGGAAATGGTTTCTCCTTTAAAGAAAAAATGGTATTTTATGTTGAGTGTGTTTTTATGCATTGTAACATTTGAGGTGAACCTAGTTCTAGAGCTGGCCAGACTGTGACAAAATTCAAGACAAAGGACATGAGTATGCTATGGATGAAGTTGGGTCCCTGAATTAAGTGTTAGCTATAAGGAATAATACTTTAAAGAGAATAAGCAGAGTTCTCTGATGAATCTGTAAGTTTCCTAGTCAAATCAATCCAGTTTAAAAGAGCAGCCCATATTAATTTTAGAAAGCTGTATTTCATTTTATAAGAATCAGTTCTCCAAATAAACCTGCGGATTGATTAAAAGAAAATCTCTTGAATATACAACTGAGATCGTGTATCTTGGACAGTATTTCCATTCAGTGTCATTTTCTGAGATAGCAGAAAACTTTAGAAGAAATGAAGTAAAACTGGCATTATGGCTGAAAGCAGTAACTTCAGGAGACAGTTCTGCCAAGACTATAATGAAATCGCTTGAATGTTTAATTCTTGTTATCATATTTAATTTTTATATATATGTGAAAGTTCAGGGTGGAATACTACTAGCCATATTTAGCTATATTGTCTATAAGTAGTTATTTCATGTGAACATTGGCATTTTATTAGTTACATTGTAGAAAAATTGTTTTGAAAAATGATCGGGTGGATTTGGTTGAGGATTAAAGAAGGTAAAACACTGGAAATAACATTTTCTTTTTTCCCCAACATCTCTTTGCTTCAATTGAGTAGCTGAATTCCATGGCCTGTGTAGCAGTGGAATAGGTATTACTGTGGATGGGCGAGGTATGTTGCACGTTTTCTTTAATGTATATTTCAAGGTTAAAAAAAAATATACTCAGAATTATCTTTTTCTTTAACATACTACAGTGGAGTTTTTAGCATCAAGATTAATATGTTGATTTTAGTATTTTCATTATCTAAGTACAATAATTAAATGTTGTCTAAAGAAAAGGCCATAATTAATTCTCTACAGCATTGGATTTTGCCTGACCCTGACAAGAAAAAAAAGTCATCCTTTTTAAAGATCTGACCTATAATTTATTTTTTTTTAGAATAGGCATAAGACAGTTCTCCCTCATTTGGGGAATGACAGCAACCACTTGCATTTGCAGTTGATTTTCAGTCAGCTGGGATAGTAGTAGAGCAGTTTTTCACTCCAGATCCAGTGTTCTCTACATGGACTGTTTCTATGGAGGGATCATTTCTCTGGTGAGTTAGAGTTGGAAGAGAGTTTACTAAAAAAGATCCCCCTAAAAAAGGTCCTGAAAGTAAGCACTTGCATTTAGTACAAGGAACTGTAAAGATCCAGCTCCTTTTTCTAGTACCACAGAGAGAGGGATTTTAAAAGTAATAGCTGAGCCAGGCCTGAAGTAGGGGCAATGCATAATGCAGCTGCCAAATAAGTAGAGTGGGTTGAAGAAGGAATGGTGGAACACAGTATTGTGATTTATGGCTAGATAGTTCCCTGATGAGTTAATAAAGTTGCAGCCAAATTAAAGCAGATATGGTACATTTAGTATTTACAGGCATTTAATTTGTATAGCTTTTATCCTTGTCAGCATTAAAGCTCCTATTCAGTTCAGCAGGAACAGAGTGAGACCCTCTCATCATTATACTTAGTAACAGCCTACATAACTTTTTAAAATAGTACTATAATAAAAGAAATTATGGTTCTGTTCAGTACTGTAAGTGTATATGCATAGCTTTTTCTTCTCTATGAGCTCATTGCTTAACATGTTGCCAAACTTACAAGTAATTTAAAATCCATAGAGTCTGTAAATTCTCTCCATTTTATTTTCAGTGAATTATGCAAGGTCCATTTGAAGAATCTCTAAATCTCATGGGGCAATAATGGTAGTGTACCATAATTTTGTTGTATATACAGCATCCTACCATGAGAATGTGCATGTAGTCTGGTAGGGAGGTTATATGTCCTTTTGGATACATGGAAAGTACAATTTCTCACTAAAACATAAAACCAGTTGTGGTCTCTACCAACTGCATGATAAAGACTATAATCTCTTGGGGGTTCACGTCTCAACTAAAGTCCCTTTTTGTTTAGGTTTCTAAAGAAAACCATAGTATTTTCTGTACATCTTGTGCAGCGACCTTGCAGACAATTTTCTTGCTTATACCAAGGTACTTTGTTTACTAATTCCATTTGCTAAAGGAGAGGAATACTGCTCCCACATTCAATCCCTAATAAAAATTGTGTTCCTCATGCATTCTCATTATCAAGAGTGAGTGGGAATACACTTTATCAGTGAAGCTCTTGTCATAAAGATTTTATCTGACTTTTAGTTGATATATAGCTTGTTAATTAGACTGCAGTCCATCACCACATCCTTACTTCTGTCATTCAGCTTGTGATTAACAAGCACAAAACCTTCATGTCTCCATGTGAGAGAAATCTGGATATAGGTGAGGACAAAGATTTTGCAGTCTGGTTCACTATAGAAAGTAACAGGAAAGGCTGGACCCTGTGAAATCATTAATTTGATAAGGAGAGAGTCATGAAATTGTGTGGCTTGTCCCCAAGACACAGAAAAGTTTAGTAAACTACAGAAAACTTTTTGCTCAAAAGAAAATATAAAGCTGAAATATTACGCTAATTCATATTTTCTTATGAAATTTTCACATGTCTGATAGCTTTGAGTTTAATCCAGGGATAGCATGATTTTTCCAAATGCATGTCTGAGTATATGTAAATCATCATCGAAACTGCAGTATGGTTAAAGAGGAAATGTCCTTTATAAAAAGTTGAGCAGTACAAGTATAAAACAAGGTTTTTGTGAAGTCACAGCTAGGCCAGCACCCCTACTGTTCTTTCCAGGGTTTGGAAAGGGAACTATTTAAAGTAATGGGCTTACCGTATGGGAAGAAATAACTTAGTATTGAAAAACCCTCTTTTCCTCAGAGGCAAAAAATATTAAAACTAGCCTGTTCCTGTTCTTATAGTTCATATGAATATTTTGGAATTATCCAACTACAGTAGGAATTCTATATGGGACTGTAAATTCAGGGAGTATATCTCAATTCATCATCCTATTCTGTCAATCTGAGAAAAATTGTAAATTTCCAACAAATGCTATAATTCCTGTAACGCTGTGGTATTGAGCTATGCATTAGTTGTGTATTAGGAAAAGTAATTGTGTCACCTAATGTATGACTTCTTACCTAGATCCTTAAATGACAGGCACTGAGTGCACAGGCTACATACTTTGCATCAAGGTATTCTTACTGTCATGGTTTAACCCCAGCCAGCAACTAAGCACCATGCAGCCACTCTTATCACTCCCCTCCTCAACTGGACAGGGGAGAGAAAATACAACGAAAGGCTCGTGGGTCAAGATAAGGACAGGGAGTGATCACTCAACCAATTACTGTCACGGGCAAAACAGACTTAGCTTGGGGAAAATTAACTTAATTTATTGCCAATCAAACCAGAATAGAGTAATGAGAAATAAACCCAAATCTTGAAACACCTTGCCCTCACCCATCCCTTCTTCCCAGGCACAGCTTCGCTTCTGAAATCTCTACCTACCCCCCGAACAGTGCAGGGGAATGGGGGTTATGGTTAGTTCATCACACGTTGTCTCTGCTGCTCCTTCATCTTCAGGGACAGGACTCCTCACTCTTCCTCTGCTCCAGTGTGGGGTCCCTCCCACGGGAGACAGTTCTCCATGAACTTCTCCAACATGAGTCCTTCCCACAGGCTGCAGTTCTTCATGAGCTGCTCCAGTGTGGGTCCCTTCCACAGGGTGCAGTCCTTCAGGAGCACACTGCTCCAGCGTGGGTCCCCTGTGGGGTCACAAGTCCTGCCAGAAAACATGCTCTGTGGGCTCCTCTCTCCATGGATCCAGAGGTCCTGCCAGGAGCCTGCTCCAGCGTGGGATTCCCATGCGGTCCCAGCCTCCTTCAGGCATCCACCTGCTCTGGCGTGGGGTCCTCCGCAGGCTGCAGGTGGATATCTGCTCCACCATGGACCTCCATGGGCTGCAGGGGGACAGCCTGCCTCACCATGGTCTTCACCATGGGCTGCAGGGGAATCTCCACTCTGGTGCCTGGAGCACCTCCTCCCCTTCCTTCTTCACTGACCTTGCTGTCTGCAGGGCTGTTTCTCTCACGTATTCTCACTCCTCTCTTTTGGCTGCTGTTCCGCAGCAGGTTTTTTTTCCCCTTCTTAAATCTGTTCTCCCAGAGGCACTACCACCATCGCTGATAGGCTCAGCCTTGGCCAGCGGCGGGTCCATCTTGAAGCTGGCTGGCATTGGCTCTGTCAGACATAGGAGAAGCTTTTAGCATCTTCTCACAAAAGCCACCCCTGTTGCCCCTGCTGCTACGAACACCTTGTCACACAAACCCAATACATAGTTCTCTATTGATTTAGTTTGGAAAGGATACCTGGAGGTCATCCAACCTAACCTTCTGCTCAGAGCAGGGGTAATTTCAAAGTTGAATCACGTTTCTCAAGGCCTTGCCCAGTGGAGTTTGGAAAACTCAAGGATGGAGTTCCCATAGCATCTCTGGGAAGCTTGCTGTAGTGCTGAACCACTCTCATGAGGAAGAATTGTTTTCCTGGTGTTCAGTTAAAATTTCCCATGTTGTAACTTGCAATTGTTGTCTCTTGCCCTGTCATTGTGTACCTCAAAGAAGAGTCTGGCTCCATCTTCTCTGTAACCACCTATTAAGATCAGAGAACTGCTATTAGATGTCCCTCTCATCTTCCCTCTTGCTGGTTAAACAAGTCTAGTTCCCTCAGCCTCTTTTCATACTGATCCCGCTAGGGGACTTCAGTCACCCTGACATCTGCTGAAAAAGCAGCACAGCAAGCCATATGTAGTCCAGGAGACTCTTGGAGCGCACTGAGGATAATTTGTTAATCCAGGTCATAGCCTAACCAGAGGAGAAGCATTACTGGATCTGTTGCTTACCAACACAGACGAACTAATTAGTGAGGTCAAGACTGATGGTAGCCTGGGCTGCAGTGATCACGCCCTGGTGGAACTCATGATCTTGAGGGATATGGGCCAAGTGAAGACTAAAGCCAGGACCCTGAAATTTAGAAGAGCAACTTTCAGTTGTTTAAGGAATTAGTGGATAAGACCCCCTGGGAGGCTGTCCTCAAGGATAAAGGAGCAGAACAGAGCTGGCAGCTCTTTGAGGACATTTTTCTTAGATCACAAGAGCTCTTGATTTCCACGTGTAAGAAGTCAGGCAAGGAAGGCAGGAGACCAGCGTGGCTGAGTAAAGACCTCCTGGTCAAACTAAAGTGTAAGAAGGAAATGCATAGGCAGTGGAAACATGGATGCTGTCCAGATATGTAGGCATGAGATCAGGAAAGCTAGGGAACAGCTGGAGCTGAGTTTGGCAAGGGGTGTGAAGAATACGACAGGCTTGTACAGGTACATTGGTCAGAAGAGGAAGATTACAAGAAAATGTACACAGACGCACACCAACACGATAAATAAGACAGGAGAACTAGTGACAACCAACATGGAGAAGGCTGAGGTACTCCACAGTTTTTTGCCTGAGTTTTCACTGGTAATCACTCTTCCCTTATCTCTCAAGTCTCTGAACATCAAGGCAGGGACTAGAGGAACAAAGTCCCCCCCATCATAGGAGATAAGGTTCAAGACCACCTGAGGAACCTGAACATACACAAGTCCGTGGGACCTGATGAGATGCATCCCAGGGTCCTGAGGGAAATGGCAGATGTAGTTACTAAGCCACTCTCCATCATTTGAAAAATGGCAGTCAGGCAAAGTCCTCACTGAGTGCAGAAAAGGCAATATCACACCCATTTTTAAAAGGGTAGTAAGGAGGACCCTGGGAACTACTGACCAGTCAGCTTCACCTCGGCGCACGATAAGATGGAGTAGGTCCTCCTGGAAGTTATGTCAAAACATGGAAGATACACGTGATTAGAGACAGCCAACATGGCTTCACCAAGGGCAAATCATGCCTGACTAATCTAGTGGCCTTCTAAGATGGAGTGACTGCACCAGTGGACAAGGGAAGAGCTACAGATATCATCTACCTTGACTTCTGTAAGGCCTTTGATACAGTCCCCCACAACATTCTTCTCTCTCCACTAAATTGGAGATAGATGGCTTTGGTGGATGGACTGTTAGATAGGTAGGGAATTGGCTGGATGGCCATGTGCAAAGAGTTATGGTCAATGACTCAATGTCCAAGGGGAAACCAGTAACAAGTGGTGTCCCTCAAGTGTCCATACTAGGACCAATACTGTTGAATGTCTTCATCAGTGACACAGATAGTGGGATTGAGTGCACCCTCAGCAAGTTCACAGATGACACCAAGCTAAGTGGTGCAGTTGATTCACTAGAGGCAAAAGATAACAGCCAGAGGGACACTGACAGCCTTGGGAGTGGGCCCATGTGAACCTCATGAAGTGGCCCACAACTGGACACAGTATTCCAGGTTTGGCCTCACTGGTGTCAAATAGAGGGGAATAATCACTTCTTTCAGCCTTCTGACTGCACCCTTGCTATACACTTGATCTGAGTGACAGCCCCAACATCCAGTGAGTCAGGTGTTGTCCATGTCTATCACAGGATCTGGTTTTTCATATCTTTCAGTGTCTGGTTATCTTCTGTGTTGTGTTAATACAGATATTAATGAGTGTGCATTGGATCCTGATATTTGCTCCAATGGAATTTGTGAAAACTTACGTGGCAGCTATCGTTGTAACTGTAACAGTGGCTATGAGCCTGATCCTTCTGGAAGGAATTGTGTGGGTAAGTTGCTCAATTTTTTTATTATTGTTGAATAATTCATCCCTGTATTGATGCTAATTTGCATTGACAGAATTTAGGTTGCAAGACATCTACTTCTTAAAGCTACAATGAAAATGCAAAAAAATCTCTAATGAAACTGCTTTTCTCAGTCACTGCATAGCTAATATTCTTCCTGCTGTATTTATCTGTTATTTGGTGCGGGAGTATTACTGTTTGGGAAGCGTAAGCAGGAGATACCATTGCAGGTTAGAAATTAATTTTCTCAAAAGCATGGATCAGTTTGTGTTATACTTTAATGTGTAACATTTGTCAAGACCACCTAAAATGTGTCCCTTTCAAGGCTGGATGATAATTTGTCAAGAGCTGAAGGTCACAATTTTGCATAATAAAATGTAACAGAAGCCTATCATTACAACGAAATGATAACTGGTGGCCTATGTACACAGTCTCTGCAGTATGCAGTAATTTGTGATGTGCCCAAGTTACACAGGTACAGCAGAATGGATTGCTGCACACTTAGTCCTCTAATTTCTGAAAGCTTTAGCTCATGAAGGAAGCAATGACCCACTCTTAGTATTTCACAAATCACGTCTGAACAGTGCACTCAAATGTAACAGCTATTCTTTTATTCTTCAGAATTTCAGGTCACCAGTATATAGGAATGATTCGCTTCAGGAACTTCTTAATTGTCATTTGTAGTTTGGTTTGCGTTTATACCAGACTGTTGTTGCAGTGTCTAGATACATATTTTGCAAGTGTTTATGAATACCCAACAGAAGATACCTCTGTTATAAGTTTCACACTCAGTCCAATTAATTTTATTATTCATGGTCATACATGAAATTCAGTATTTTTTTTCTTTTGGGAATACATACATCCAAAAAAGTGTATTATACCACAGGTACGTTATGCAATATTATCGCTTATAGTCCTGTTAATAGTCCTGTAATTTTAAACAGAAAACTGAAGTTTGTTTGTATTAAAAGCTAATGGAAATCTATCTGAAAGCATTAGAAAGTCTTAAGTATCGTCCTACCATCTGATGTGTTTATTTTGGGGAATTATTGCTCTCTGTACTTAAAGGTTTACTGACCTATCATTGGTATTTGTGGTCAACAAAACCCCACCATTTTTGGTAGGGAAAACCTGGACTATATAACTGTGGTATAATTTTAATACCAAACATTCCTACCTAGTGATGCAAAGCAAACACAAAGTGTTTCTTTTCATCTGCTTGACTTAAGGAATTTTACAGCTAGTTACCTTCTAAAGGCCCTAAATATGACCTTTTGGCAGGAAAGGCACTGCTGCATAAAACTATTGGTGTTTCTTTAAAAATACTTCATATAATATTTGTTTTCCAAACGGATTTTATGGCAAGGGATTTTATTTATCTAGTTACACTTGGGATTATGTAAATGCTAGTATAGGTATATGTGTGTTTAACTATTTAAATAAAAATACAGCGTACTGACTGTGAGGATGCATTTATTCATAAATAGGAGAATTTTTGCACAAAAGAATTTAATTATGAACACTCAAAGGGTTGAAATGCTTTAATTAGTGATACAGATTATGAGCTGCTAGGAAATAAAAAGTGGTCATCAGACAAATGCAGACAGTATTCTTGTCAGTTTTAAGTGTTTTTACAGCATGAGCTATATCGATCTATGTTTTTACAGTGCATATCACAATGGATTACAATCCAAATCTGAAGTTATTCTGTGAGATTCTAAGGAAATAATGCTTTCATAACACTGCTAGTTTGAATTAAAGGATTGTAACAACAAGCTCAAAATTAAACTCTATTGCTCTTTAAAACATCAAATTCCAAGTCCATTCTCCTTTACTTCATTAAAATCAGATGAGGTTAGATTAAGGACAGGTTAGTTTAGAAGAGCTTCTTTACATCTGCCAAACCGAAATCTCGATTAATCGTCTAGGGAAATTTAGACTTTTTTGTCTGAATCCTAAAGGAATTTATAAGCATAGCTTGCAAAATCTAATGTAGTTGGGAAACCAGAAGCCTCCAGATTGTAATTATAATGCATTCTTGGTTTTATTCTTTATTTTTAAACTTAAACTCTCTAAAAAATCTAGTTGATTTAAGATTTCAGTTGCAGTGTTAAGTTTGGGAGATCAAGCAGTCAAAATATAGGATACACCCTGAAGCAGGATGAAGAGTCAGGTTTATCACGGCCTATCCTGTCAGTATTCTTCTATAAGCTTAAGTATTTGTGATATGTGATGGGCATTAGAGGAAAGTAGCTTAAAATTGTAATTTTTTTTTCTTTTTAAAAATAAACAATAGGGCAATGAGGAAGATTGATTGCTTTTTATTAGCATTATTTGCAGTTAGTGTAAGAGGAGTTCAGGGAGTGATGTTAATTTGTGGGTTTTTCCTATTCAGTGTGCTTGATATCCTGGTTGCTGTCGAAAGCAACAGGGGCTACTTGTGGAGGTGAAGGCGTCTCATGGCATTTGCACTCATTGGTGTGTCTAACTTATCTTTTTGCAGACATTGATGAATGTTCAATGAACGGGCTGCTGTGTGATAATGGGCTCTGTCGAAACACCCCTGGAAGTTACAGCTGCACTTGTCCAAAGGGTTATGTGTTCAGCACTGAGACAGACACATGTGAAGGTGAAAAATCTGCAAGCTGTGTTAATTTTATTGCTTATTATGTAACATTAAAGCTAAATGATCACAAAAGATTCAGGGTGGTGACAAATACCAGAGGGAAGGACAGAGCTAAGGTATTGCATAAATCATTGCATTCCTCTTGTAATTTCTCTGCAATGATTTTTAGTGTGTTGGGTCCTGCCATTGAATTTCTTTCAAAGTAATCAGTTAATTTTTATATGAAAATATTTCACTTTCCTTAGATAAAGCATTTTTAAGCTGGAATAAAGGGGAATATATGCTTGCCTTTGATCATGTAGCAGGGACACCTAGTCTGTCATTTAGGGAAATGTATCTATTTTGATCACAGAGTCTCTTCTTTTTCTCCCTTCAGTCTGTGGCGATAGTTAATTCTAGATCAAATTCAGGTATTTGTGATGCTTTATGTGATGTTTGAATTCTAGGATCTGGATATTACTGCCTGTTGATACTAAAATCGTCCTGTATTTTTACAGTATAATCACAATCGCTTTCTTATATTACTAATGAACACAGATGTTAGAGCAATGAAAATGTTACATAGCAGAAACTAATGAGAAGTTTTAATTATAAAAAAACCTAAGGCTATACAAAAAAGGTCAAAATAGAAGCATTAGCTTTTGTCTCAATTTTTAATTAGTATTCAGACTAGTAGAATTTTACTGGTCTTTTGCATTATTTTTTATTTGGTTCCATGATCTGTAAATCTCAATATTTGTTATCATTAGAAAGTTTTTATAGTAAATAGTCTTACATTTGAGTGAGCGATGGGGAAGCTATAATCCTTTGTTATGGAACACCTATTATGTGAACCAATGTCATTGTCCAGATTTGTCTGAAGTAGAGGACAATGTCCTCAGCTGCTTGTTATTACTGATCAGACAGAAGTTACTGCCATACAGTTAAACAAACATATGGAAAGGGAAGTGGAAGCACTCTGTAAACCATTCTTGCTGTGTAAGGTCAGTCAGGGTAACTTACACCATTTCGTTAGCAGTATATGCTGAATGGGCTAACTTTGCACTTAAGCAGGTGAGGAGCACTCACGTGCTCTTTGCCAGCATTCAGAAGAGGAGTGGAAGCAAGCAGCATGGAGGGGGCAATAGTGTTTTGAATGTCTCCAACTGTTTGGAAAGTGAACATGTGTTTACATTCAAAACATCTCATGAAATGGTTTAAATTCTGGCAGTATCAAATCATTCACCTCTTCACCCCTTCTGTTCAAAAGAAGTTATGTTCCTTTGTCTTTTAGTACATGTGTGTTTCAGAGGTCACTTAAAAATTAAAACTTCTGTTCTCCCTGTATGTTACAAATTAGTAGCACTTGTTCAGAGTAGGGCTTTTCTTCTATCACACCCCCATGGATTTATAGTGCTTTCTCTGCTAAGTTGTCTCAATGCCTAGTATGTATCCATAATGTTCAGGTGAAAATAGCTTACCACGTGCCCTTAATGTGCATGTTTCTTAAGGAATCTTCTAGACAGAAAAAGCGGAATAGTATGGTAAAGGGAGATGTTAATTACCAAGATGAAAAGGCCATAAACTTCAGAGCATAATACTGACCAAAAGGTAGACGAATAAGATGCCAGAATGCAAACAACCTAGGCAAAATTATTGAACTAAAGTGTATCTAGATTTTCAAATATAAAACATAAATTTGTTTTTCAATGGTAATAATATAGTAATACTAATATAAAGGCTCAAAATAAGGATTTGACAACAACAACAAAAAAGTGGTTTCGTGGTTCCACAGCCTTAGGAAAAAAGTGATCTTTTCTGTCTTCTGGACATCCTTATCATCATTGCAATGTGTTTTCTCTTGTACTAGAAGAAGTTTGGGGATCATGATATAGTGAACCAAATCTGGGAGTCCCTTCTCATAGTTTTTTTCTGAGGCGGGGTGTGAATGGAGAAGAGCATGAGGGAGAGTTATTCTGCAGTGGAAATGATTTTACTAGTTCATTTGAATTAATAGTTCATTGAGGAGAGGGTAACTTTTTAGATAGCATTGCCAGCTGATATTGACTGCAAAACCATAGTATAAAAAAAAAAAAAAAGTTACAGTTGAGGTAAAATAGAATTTACAGGAAAGTATATGAAGAGAAGATACTAGCAGAAATCCAAATGGCAGGCATGTCCCCTCTTAATGGCACCTTACTGCATTTTTCTAAGGAATGTGACCACTTTTACATTTTGTCTAAGGGAATTAGCTGCTTTCCCCAAATTATCAGTTTATGAATCAATCCTAAAAACATGAATAAAGAACCAGCATGATTTTTTCAAACTAACATGTTATAGTGCCTCTGACAGTCATCTAGTAATACAGGAACTGAGATAGTTCACAACTCGAGCCAACCCAAGCATGAGGTAGAAAATGCGCACACACCTTATTTAAGCAGGTTGTTATATAAATTAAAATCTATTCTATTGTGAAAGAATAATTACTGAGATGATCATTCTAGCTCATCAAGTAAGGCCATTTGGGTTTCTGTCTGGTGGGTTTGGTGAGATTTTAATTAATGCATTAGTCTCAGTTTTTTAACATTTTTTTTTAGATATTTGTAAAAGAACATGCATCTGTACGTGCTTGCAATATTTGTACTTTGGCTCCTGCAAAGACTAAGGAAAGAGTATTATTTGATATTCCAAAAGATTCTAAAATGGATAGATCTGTCTCTGTCTCATCTCCCTTTCATGGTGGTCATCAGCTTATTACTGAAAAGGAGGCAATTTTACCGTCTTTGTAGAAATACAGTGGCTGTGCTTCACTTGACTGTATTTCATAATCCTGTATGTCTGATGAACTCTGAGCAATCAGCTTTTGATTGTACATGAATGCTGCAATAATACTTAACGTAATAAAACTTTTTGTTAATGGAAGAAAAAAATCCCATTTTCTCATTTAGAAAAAAAACAACAAAAAACTGATCATTAACTAAAACTGCAGATTTGTAAGAGTATTTCCTTTCTGAACATAGTTTAGTGTAATCACCCTAAAATACTTCTCATTTTTTATTGTCTGTACAGCATAATTGGAAGGGTTTTTCAGTTTCTTTCAATATTGTTATCTACATTAACTTACATACATAGGTCATGAGTCCTCATCTTAATCTTGAATCTCATAGTTAGATAGACGTTTAAATTTAGCTGATCAGGTAAAAAAGCTGATCAGGAGGGGTTTGGCATAAAACTTTATAAAACCTATTAAATTTTTTTTTCTAATGTTGAGTGGGTTGGCATAGAGGAATAAATCCATCTCTTTCTGTCCAAATTCTGTTTTCAAAGGAATACTACGTAATTTGGTTTGGAGTTACAAGTTCACTAGTTGTAAAAAAAGTTCTGTAGCCAGAAGCTTTGTGTTGTGCTCTGAAAATGCCCTAATGCTTATTACTCACCAGTATATTTTTAATTAACGTAACTCTCATTAGTAACTGTGAAGAAACAACAAAACCCTTCAGTGTTTTCATTTATAGTTCAATTGAAATTTTTTATCAATTTGTTCTGGGGAGTGGGGGAGTTGTTTGAGGCTCCAGAGTCTGTGAAAGTTGAGATTTTTACAACAAGCTCTGTGGTTTAGATTGTGTTTCCAGTGACATAACTAGTTAAACGTAAACCAGATGTGCTTTGAAGTTCATTTCCAGGAATGTGCAGTGGACTGTTTCAATTTTTGTTTCTCTGACATTTACAATGTATACTCACTTCACTTAAGAAAAAAACATTTTATAAAGAAAAATCTGATAAATATTTTCATACATAGTGGCTTTTATTTTAAAATATAAAACATTATTAAAATCAATTTGGTTTATTGCTCACTCTTGTTAAAATTACCATTTAATATTATTGTACGACAGTATATGGCAACAATTTTTGGAGTTTGTTTAGGTTGTTTATATGATACTTTTTCTCCTGATTCAGCAGAGCACTAATGCTGAAGTGCATTCATCCTTTAATTTTTTTTTTTTACTGAATGGTGGTTTTGGGGAGTTGTCAATGCAATATCACAAACCTGTGATACTCAAAAGCATTAGGTTTGGGGTTTGTTTCTTTCTTTGTTTGTTTCTTTTTCTTTTTTTTTCCCTAGCATAGTGCTGAAGCATGTCAAATGCAGAAGGTAACATACTGGTTTTCTCGGGGTTAGAGGCCTAGAGCATAGTCACAAGATTGTTTTAGAAACAAAAAGAAGTTGATGCCTCCAGATAGGCATACCCTAATCCTCAGCAAAAGCTGCTGTCCCTCTTTCTAATCCATAGAGAAATATGGGATGAGTATTCCTTCACCTGCATCAGGGCAAAGCAAAATGAGGAAGAGTCAGGTTCCGTGATAAATCTTCCCTCACCCCCGCTCTTGGCAATCAACCTCTGCCATTCTCATCCCAGAAGATGGAAAGTGACGATTTGTCTGTGGGATCAGTGAGGAGCTGGCAGTGGCACTTGCAAAGGGTAGAAACTGAGACTGGGAGAAAAAGGAGGAGGAACGGTGAAAGGGGAATGTCCCCTGTGGACAGCAGCAACCTGGCAGATTGAGTCAGCTGTTTTGCCGGGAACATGTTTGATGCAAACTTGAGTGAGGGTTTAGACTAGGTTTTCCAACTTTGGCTTGAAATGAACAGGCACTTCTCCCAGTCTAGAAGGTGGTCAGCTCTGACAATGGTGTATCATCTTTCTGTTCTTCCCCATTTTTGCTCACCCATGTGTTCAATTTGAGTCTTTTTCTCTCCTTTCACTGTCTGGACAGAGAATGAAGCACATAGCCCATGAAATCAAGAGAGCTGCTTCACTCTTCATAAGGTGTTGAACTTTAAATTCACCTCTCCATCTCCACTTACTGACTTACCTTTGGTTGTAGTTTTGGGGACACTGACTTCCAGGTGTGGCCTCAACTATTTTTTGTTAGGTTTGGGTTTCTTGTTAACTCTGAAAACTCAAAATACAAGATGTGTTTTCCTAGAAGAAAATTGATTGTAAACCTAACTTGCTAAGTATCAGGGAGAATTAAAGATAGGCATGATAACCTGATATTACATCAATAAATGTGAAGCATTTTAAGTTTCATGCATTTTTTTACATTCTGAATATGATTGAAGCGATGTTTTGGATAGTGGCAACTATCTGCTTATTATAGTATTTTGTCTTGCACATTGGTTGTGTATGTGCAGACCTGTGTGTGGTTGGGCTGCCAGCTGTTAAACTCATGTGACTCTTTACATGAAAATCACCTGTTTTCAGCTATAAATACCTTCAGCAGACTTCAAGCACTTGACCTGTAATTTTCTTCACTGTGTGTCTGAGTCAGACTAGACTTTAATTTTGCCTTTAAAAAATTCAGACAAAACTTCTTGTTCATTTCCAAGAAAATGTTGATTTCTGTATTTAAAAACATGCAAACCTTGTGACCTTTTCATTAGAAAGCTGTTGCTCCTCTATGCTGTTGCAGCTTGAAATTTCTTTAGTACTTTTTGTGTCAGGATTGTGCCTCTTTACTCTGAAAACGTGCTTAGATTTGGCCAAGTTGTAAGTCTCATTTTGCATGTGCTCAGTGGAGACTATTTTTAGTGTCCAAAAGCCCTGAAGATTCTGTGGCACAGGTTATGCCTGGCCCCTCATGGGAACTTCTCTGAAGTTTCATGGTACCTAAAAGCAGGGAAGAGCACTTGCAAATGACTGGACAAAGAATAATATCTGCATAAAAGCAAAGACATAAATGCAGAGACTGATCAAAGATCCCTCTGACCCACAACAAAGCAAGTATTTTAGTGTCCAAAATGCCCAAATCAGGCTATTTTAGTTTATGCATGTGACATTATTCCTCAAGCACTACTAGCAAACATAAGCAAGCACTAAACAGTTTTATTTCTGGCCCGCCAAAGGAACAGTCTGGTTGTATTAGAACGTATGGTTTGATTCAAAACCCAAATCAAAAAATGAAATTGGTTGAGTTCAGGGAGAAATGGTGGATATGCATCTGCAGTTGTTCTTTGAAAGAATTTGCTAGTATTGTTTTAATCTTAAAATGGATTTCACTTTAAAAAAAAATCAGCAAATAATACTGTCTGCAGGGGTCCTATTCTTACATGTGAACAGGCTTAAAAAACTCACAGGGGTAATAAATAGGAGTTAGGGGCTAGAGGGCAGTACCATTTACAGTATCCCAGTTTCAACTCCTATTTCTTGAATGCTTTCCCGAATTAGAGAATCGCAGCCAGCATTGTAATATTTTGCTTCTGACAGGGTTTTCTTAATTATTCCAAAGCCTCGCGGAGCCATAAATGACAGAAACAATAAGGCCTTTGTTTGTGCACTGCATGTTGTGGCTGGGAATGCATTGCATTCTATGAAAAAAGAGTTTTGTTTTCTCACAGGACAGTTATAATTGATGCTGGAAAACTTCATAGTCCTAGTTGTTGGAAATTACTATCTTTGTAGAAAAGAGCCATTTAATTAACACTTTCAAAATATGTGCTCCTATGTATGTGCACATACATGCTACCTGCCTGTCCCTATGTCTTTGGAATGTCATGGGCGGGACAGGCAAATATACCAGACAGTCTTGGCAAATCATGGTCCATAGCAGCATTTGTACTGTATAATATTTTCCAGAAGCACATCGTAGTTCTAACAGTGTCTTTTGTTTCTGGATTACAGATATAAATGAATGTGAAAGCAGCCCATGTGTCAATGGTGCCTGCAGGAACAATCTTGGATCTTTCAATTGTGAATGTTCACCTGGCAGCAAGTTGGACTCTACAGGACTGATATGTATTGGTGGGTATTTCCTCCTGTTATTCACCCTTTTTCGTACTAACTTGAAACACATTGATCATATTTATTAATTAAGCAAGGAAATAATGTATTTTGGTAATTTCCCCATGATAGCAGACAGTATGTATAGTTCTGTAGGTAAGACCAAACAAACACATACTAATTTGATTGCTTCCATGGGAGCAGGAACAAACTGAGAGAAATGTAATTCATGAGGGTGTCCAAACTATGGTGAAAGCGGTGAAATGGAGGTATAGATTGGTGGGAGAGAGTGGGCATGTTTTATTATTAATAGGAATTATCTTGTCCTTTGGGAGATGTGAATATGACTAAAGCTATAGGTGATTAGTCTGGTAGTTGAGAAACTGTAAAGCAGAAATGCCTACTCAGTTCCTTGGCCTCTTTTAAATCTGAGACAAGAAAACAAGTAAAACTGGAGGAACATCTACTCGAGTAGTGATAGGAAAGCACATGGCTACTAGGGTTCAGGACATTCTTGATAAACTGTGAAGACTGACTTTCCTAGCTATAAGGAAGAGTTAATGGCTTTTGCATTATAGCACAATCTCATACTTGATCTCTTTTGTAGGAAGCTGGTAAAAGTGAGTAAGGCAGATAGGAGTTTGTCAGAATCCCTGTCCCTGGAGCAGACACATGAGTATTGTCTTGCTTTTATATATATACACACACAAAATACATATATGTATATAAAAAAAAAAATGTTAGTATCCTTTGAGGATTCTGTTGCATTGAAAAAAAGCAGAGCACTGCACAGATTTTATTGCAGCTAGCACCAGCAGTTGTCTGCAAGATGTCACTGACATTATCTTTGGAAGCCATTTATTAATTTTTTTTTCTTGCCTTTCCAAGAAAACTCAAAGGATTGGAGACATCTGTACTTCTCAGGTGATCACAAGCTGCCATTGTTTCATCTTATTTGTGTAACGTAATTGAAGTCATTGTAGGATATGTGGGATAAATTAGAGTGTCATTAATAACTGGATGATGCTAATTTTAAATGTTCCTTTTATTTTAAGATGGATTTGTCTGGTGTTCTTGGTTCAACTTTCTTGCCTTGCCAAGATTTTCTTAAGATAGGAAATTGAATGCAAAGATTCAAGTTTCCATTTAATGATGGAGTCTGTCTATGCCTTAAAGTGTTTTTTAGGTGAATGTTACTTTTGTGCCTAAGCCTTCTCTTAGATTTCCTTGTAGCATCACTGGCCAATAAAGTTTAGTATTGTTTTTGTTCTTCTTTACATTGTGCTAATTTCTTGATATGACCACACTAACCTATGCTTTTTTGTACTGCTTGTTTTAATCATGTTGTGTTCTCACATCCAAAGGTGCTACAAGTTCACTAAGGGCCTAATTATAACAATGTTCTGGATTTACTTTGCAAATGGTTTCTGTTGAAATATTTACAGTGTGAGGTGCCATTTGGCCTCAATATTAGTGATAAGTAACATAAAACATAAACAAAAAACCCACCTTGAACAGTCAGATAAAAAGCGAAGGATAGGAGCCACCTATATACTGTGAGCCTAATCATTCATTTTTTGTGTTGACCAAAATCTTCTCATCACTGGTAGTGATGAGAGGCGGGCAGACTGGACTGTTGAAAAGTGAGTAAGGGTTTGGAAGTTATAGGTAGTTTACTGTGTGAAAAACTTGGAGATGCTCTTGTCAAATGCATGGCATTTCAGATCTGCACGGTAGAGCAAGTTGTTTTTTCCCATTAACACTGCAGTGAAAGACTTGTGTATTGAATGTTTTTGCCCTAATGTTTTTTAGCTAATTGCTGCTGTAGAGCATTCCTGTAGAATCAGATATGAAAAGCATATGGGAAAACATAAATGTATGGCTAAAATAGTGTTGTGGTTTTGGAATGTGTTGTATTCTTTATAAGAATGATCAAAGTGAGGTAATGTCTGATTCTGACCCCTCTCTAGTTTTTCTTTAATTTCAAATTTGCTCTTATGTCAGGACCAGAATCAATCCTACATTATAAGAGTAAGTTTTTCCTTATTTCTTTCATGATGATGATTAAAGTTACTGAGCTCTAAAAATGGCACGATTTTTTTTTACAAAAACATTAGAATAAGAAAGGATTAACATAATATCACTGTTAATTTTATTTTTACAATTTATTGCTCCAATCTGTTTGTTGCTACTTGGCCTTATTGCTGATTTCCACTGTTTTGTGGACTCAGGTCATATACAGCATGTTAGACTGATCTTATATGGAGAAGCTGTATGGCTGATGTGTGTTCTTTACTGAGTTTGCGGGCAGAAGACTTCAGTCTGTCAGTTCCTCTGGTTCCTTTGCTCAGTCTGCTCAGCCTCAAGGCTGAAGAACCAGGTGGCTTGAGCCATTTGCATCCATATTTCCTGTAGAAAGTGAGCATAGATGTGAGCTATTTGCCTCTTTCTGTGACCTTTCCTGGGTAGAGAAAAAATGACTTGCTCAATTTACAGTCAGAATTCAAGTCACAACATTTGCACTCAAATTTAAGCTCAAACCTCTAGCAAATAAGGACTGTTAGTTCAGCAGTTACAATAGAAGCATTCAGCAAAAATGTTTTGCATTTATTTTGCTTGCCCACTGACAGCATTTGCAATATTGAGGCTGTACTCAGCAGAAAAAAGTGGAATTGTTTTTGGAATACATCTGTTGGTGGTACAAGTGTTGCATTGCTATTTTGGGAATTGCTCATACGGTAGAGATACTGCCGTTTGTACATTTTGAAATATGCACTGAATATATGCTTTTTGTGCATGTTTTAATCAAGATTTGTGGAATTCATACAGTGTACAATAAATAGGCTGCCATCTGCCTGTAATATGCATATATTCTTCTTCAAGTCAGAATCAAAGAGATGCAAGCAACAGAAAGAATGCTTTGATGCTGGATAATAACTTCTTCACCAAAGCAAATGTCAGTGACTGCCCATTGTAGATTTCGTCTGGACAAGAGAGATAATGTAGAATAAAGGAAATTAACTCCTGGCCTGAAAAAGATAAGACAAGCAGACTTTGGTAGGATAATGTAGATGCAGCTGGTGTGAGGAAAGTCACCTGCTAATTTGTACAGTTTAAATCATTTTTGAGATAGTAGTTCAATTTTTCCATCCTGTAAAGTTGGCTACTAAAAATAAATAATATTGAGCTCAAGAAACTCCTAGTGAATAAAGCAGTGGAAGCATTTGCATTTTGATAACATAAAGCAGAGACATCAACATGTGGGCAGCAAGCTGGATGTGGCGTAAAAGAGCAGCTAAAGAACCTATATTCTCTCTCCTCATGTTGGTCCCTGAATTTGGGACGTATGATGACCTTGGACATGCCCATCCATCCCATGACTAGCTAAGAGCCAACCCAGCTAATGACTGTCCAGGTTTTGCCTTTGGTCTTGTTATGTTAACCTAAGTCTTAACTGTTAGCTAAAGGCTGATCAAGGTGTGGAAAAGATGCCTTTTCCACTTGTCTATATTCCTTGTTGGTTTGTGCTCTTGTTTAAGTGTGCTATTCTGCCCCACATGTTTGAGACCAACATTAACCTGAATAATACAACTCTTTTAAACTTAACTGTTAATGAAGTAAGTTGCCCAGTTTCTAGGGCTGATTCCAGTCACATTCTTGGGCCTATTTTTTTCCTGTTACTTTAGCCAAAGAAGGGTTGTGCTCTCTGTGGTTTACATAATTTTATAACATGACAATTTCGTAGAAAAGTTGAAGTTGTATGAAAAAAGTAAGATGGAATGATTCTATCTGAAGCACACTGCTCCTAAACATGAGGTATTAGTAATACTGATCAACAGCACCTAATAGATGGTCTGGCTTTTTATAAATATAATATATGTAAGTCTTAAAGCCAAATCTTCTTTCATTAGTCATCTCATTAAATTCGTCTGGGCCACTTGTGTAGCTTTGAACTCTGAGTATGCACATGCATTTAAACTCTACCCAGGCTGACCTCACAACCTGGGCTAAATCTTTACAGACTGCTTTTGCTATCTGATCACAAAGATTGTTGTCTGCTTCAAGAAGTTTTATACCATTTTGAGTGTAACATTGTAAAGGTACTGAGCAAAGGTGCTGTAGGTACATCTTCTAGAGTACAAAAGTGATTTAGGATCTAACTGACATTTTAAAAAAAAACCAGCTTGGGCACTGACTTTTAAGAGTTGAAGAGAATTTCAGAGGATTTCAGGCAGCAGAGGCAATGCTGAAAATCTCCCCTCTGCTCAGTGGCTGTCTAGCCTGGGCAACAGTCAGTGGGTGCTGCCTGACGTGGCTGGGCACTTAGTGGAATTGGTTTGCCCTGAGCTGGTCTGGTTTCCCAGCCTGGCAATCCAATTTGTGATTCAGGAGCTGGGTGTGCTGGGACTGAGCCCTCAGGAGCAGAGAGTGGAGTGTAACCTAACAAGCATGTTCAAAGCATAGCTAATGCACCAGCAGAACCAGACCCCTAAAAGAATATAGCACACCCCTATCCTCTACATTTTTATCTTTTTTCCTTCCTGACAACCTTGAAGGTTTGCCGACTGAAAGGGAGGCAAGAGCACATGGATTTCATAACCCAGTGGTTTAGGCAGTCAGCTGGAAGGGGGAGTCCCAGGTTGTGATCTCTGCTTTTGTTGTAACTTGTGTATTTTAGACTGATCAGTCACTAGATTAAATAAATAAATAAATAAATCCACCGTAGTATCTGGAGAACCTCTGCTAGCTGTGGGACCTGCACTATAAAATGCCTCAAGCAGTGTGCTCTGTGGCTCACTTTTAGTGATAGTGCTATTCCTTTCCACCACTTCTAAACTAAGATGTGTACAAAATGACTCTGATGGAAGGTGTTCTTTTAAAAGAGAGCCTGCACTCCCTTGGTACTCTGTGTACTGGTGGCATGAACATGGCATGTCAGCTCTTTTTGCTGTGACAGTTCCATATTGTTTTCTATTCCGCTGCAGATAGCCTGAAGGGGACTTGCTGGCTTAACATCCAAGACAGTCGCTGTGAAGTCAACATCAATGGTGCTACACTGAAATCTGAATGCTGTGCCACCTTAGGAGCAGCTTGGGGCAGCCCATGTGAGCGATGTGAATTAGGTATGCTCTCATATCCTGCTTCCTTTTGGAGAAGAGGGGAAGTACCACCAGATAGATTCTCATAATTTTCTTTATAGAAAACAAACAAACAGACAACACAAAAAGCCTATGAAATGAAGTTGTCTTACTTAGCATCACATGTAATCTCCACCATCAGAGATCATTCTAGTAGCTTTGAAGTCACCAGGAAATAACATGTGAATAAATCTTTTAATAATTACATATGTTTCATCTCCACAGGGACTGTGCATTGGGGTAGGGAAGTAAGGACTACAGTAATAAAGTGAAATATCTGGTGAAAGTCTTGAGGGCTTTTTATGTTGTGGGCTGTTAACGCTTTTTCCAGCTATTTTCAAACACATAGCTTATGTACAATTATTGATTGCAGAATAATACTACTATTAGATTACAGGGCTAGGTCTAGAAGTTGGAAGCAGGAATGCTAACTGTGTGCTCTAGTTTGTGGAAAAAATACTGGGCCGCGTTCTCCCCATAAGGTTTGAATAATGCCACTTGCAGCTGAACCAGTGTCAGGATGTTTTAGCCTTTCATTTTTAATTGGAACAGTAACTGTGGTACATGTATCCCATCTAACAAGCATGGTGCAAACAACATCCAACAGAGCTCTTAACTGTGCAATGCAGCATCAAGCAAAGATGCTACTTTGGACTCCAGGAAGCAGCATGGTCAGGTTAGACTGGTGAAACTAATCAAAAACTAATCAATCTAGAGAGCTAATGAGCTCAGACTGGGTACATTTGGCCATTTAATTTCCTATTCTCTAACTAGTTATGTTTCAGCAAGCTTTCATATCACTACATCATGCTACATTTTACATGCATATCCTAAAATAATGTCATTGCTTAGATCCTTTATTAAGCTGCAGTGCAAAAAAAGCTTTTAGTGATAACTGGCATCACTAAAGCTTTAAATGTTCATGCAACTTTACAGGAAATTAACCTTTCAGCTACATCTGAGTACAGAGATTGGTATGATTAGATGCTGAGCATTCCGGTCTCCATTAAGAAAAGCACATGAAAAAGTAACGCCTAAGATTTAATTTCCTCAACTATTCACTTGTTTTAAGTAACATGTATGAGCCAGTACTTTTCTTGATTGAGGCTAGAGCACTCACCACCTCATACAGTCAAATTATTAGAGACTTCTGAAGATACGTTGTACTTTTAAATTATTTAGTCCTATATTTCTGTCATTCTAAATCAGTGATACATCTTTCTGGCTTGATTCCAGACACAGCTTGCTCAAGAGGATTTGCCAGAGCGAAGGGTGTTACCTGTGAAGGTGAAGTTTTTGCTTCTTACTCAAGATGTCAGGGTTTTTTTCCTTTGAAAATGAGATAAAAGAGGAATTATTTTGCTGTTGTTTGTCAGGCGTAATCATATTGACCTTAGATGAATGCCTTCGCAGTTACTGACTGTTGAGAAGTGTTATGTTACACTGTTTGTTGGAGAATATCAAAACGATACAAAGAGAATGGAATGAAAATGCTCCTTCAAAATACATTTAATCCCTTCAGTTTTTCCTTTCTCTCATCCATAATCCATCATCTTCTCTTAGAGAAGAGAATGTGGCATCTTAGTGCCCTATGACTTGAAGATCTTGCAAGAGTTCCTTGAGACTGAGCCACGTGCTTGTTCAGAACAGTGTTCAGACCCTAATACAGTATGAATGAAAGCCTCTTGCTTTCTTTCATGTAGCTGAAATTCTCAATAAAGCTGTAGTTGTCTCCTTCGAGTTAGCATGTAACTCAACTCTTTGTTTCCCCGACAGATGTAAATGAGTGTGATGTTTTCCCGGGGGTTTGTCCCAACGGGCGTTGTGTTAACAGCAGAGGCTCATTTCACTGTGAGTGCCCTGAAGGACTGACGCTGGATGGAACAGGACGAGTGTGTTTAGGTAAGAGCACACTCAACTCCGCCAGCTTTTTAGCTGTGTCCAACAGTTGTCCAAAATTATTCTCAAAGGGCTGTGAAAGGATGTTTTGTTTGTTTCTGAATTCCTCCGAAAGCAGTTTGTTAAGCGTGTGTTTTAGTTTATGGCTGCTTAGATATTAAATGCCTGTGCCAGTTCAGGGAAGAGCTGTTAATCCCTTGGGGGAATATGAAAGTTTGTGTTAAGACTTATTTTGCCCACAGTGCAATCAATAGGTTTTGCTAGAGTGCTGTCCTTCTTTGACTCCATTCACAAACAGAAATGTCTGACTCGCTGGGAGCTAGGTGATAAGCAGTCAGCTGGCCAGCCAGCAGCTTGTAAGGCAGTGTGAATGGTGCTCTTCTCTATTGCTATCTAGTCATTTTGTGAAACTCAGATACTACCTTGTAGCACGGATATGCTGATGCAAATTGGTCTGTCTGAGAATAATCAAAATGAGCATAGATAAAAATAAGACTTATCTTTCTTGCACAGATTAGTGTCTTCTACTGACAAAACATGATGTCCGTGAAGACATACATTTCTCTAAGAAAGACTTCAGGTATAAAAAATACTGAACCCCTGTGTAAGTTCAAGAAAACAGAAGTATCCTGTAGCAAATGTAGTAAGCGTTATTAATCTGCATCTTTAGAAATCAATGGTCAAAGATGAAAAAAGATAAAGTCAGGGTACTGGATGTTTAGAATAGATTTTGGAATCCATATTAATTTTTCTAACCATTTCTAAGGACTATAAAAATATGATTACTGACAGCATTGATTTCTTTTAAGAAAACAGTGCAGTAAAACAAGAAAAAAAAATTCAGCCCTTGCCTTATGTCAAGGATTTTTGTACTCTGTCCTTCATTTTTTTATTTCAACAGTGTTCTCTTTCCTCAAGCAGATTCAAATTTAAGCAAACACTTTTGCTTTAACTGCACTATGCCTTACTAGTAGCTGATACAAACAGTTACCAGGTTGTGGGGTTTTTCAATGTGAATGTAGTTCTAGAGATATTTTTTAAAATAAGCAGAATTTTTAAATGAAGCAGATGTGTACAATCAGTATAAATGTCTCAGAAAAAAGAAACAGTTCACAACCAAGTCTGCCCACATGCATGTACCTGTTATGTTTGTGCATATCATACACAGCTTTGCATGTTAGTTTCACTTGATATTCCACCCCGCCGCAACCCTCCCAAACTTGGTAATTCTGTTGCCAGTCACTGGCATCTGAGGCCATCAACCCGGTATTATTTCTCAATGAGAAATTTGATAAGGACAGGTGTGAATTTAGTTGCGGTTGATAGATATAATGAAAAGTTGGAACAAAGGAGCTGTTTTCTAGCGAGACACAGGATTCCTTTACCCGCAGGCATGTTGCCTTTTCTTATTTTAGTTAAAAAAATGACCTTTTGTATTACAAGATATGTGCCTTCTCCTATGCTACGCAAGCAGTGTGCACTATGTCTTGTATTTCTGAAATATGGTTATTTGCTGCAGGATGCACTACAGTGATTTTAGTGCAAATAAATATTTATTAGCAGTATGTTTGCTGAATCTCTGGAAATGAAAATAAATGTGATCTTGATGTGGAATAGTTTACAGGAAACCATGAGTATTCTTTGAATGATTTCCATTTGTTATACTTGCTTCTAAATTTTTTAACTTCAGATGTGCATAGGGTAAATTTATGTTATAAATCTGCAAAACTTCGAAGGGCTTGTATGGAAAACGGTTCAGCAGCTCATCTGTGTTATTTTTAGATCTTGCATCTTCTCCAAAGCTTTTGCACTAAGCATTTAAGAGTTCTGTTAGGTTTGCTAAAGCCTAACTTCCAGTCTAGTATATCATATGAAACATTAATGCTTATATGGATCCTGAAAATACAGCTTGACCACCAGTCCATTTTAGTCATGTCAGGAGGTTCTAGAATATGCCCAGAAGCTATTTATCAGACACGGTGTGTCCTTGTGATCTTTCTTACACACTGAAAATAACTCTTTTTTCCTGGAGAGCATTAAGCTACCAATAAATTTCTGTATAGTATCACAGACGTCTTCTCTGGCACTGCTGTAATTGATACTGTCCATTTACCATTATTTGTATTATTTGCCAGATTTCTGGAATTGGGGCATAGAAATTCTCCTATGTTGTAGAAATTGGCATGTAGAGACTTAACAACCCTTTTTTTATACCAATTTTATATTTTAACAAACACTAAAAATTTTTCTAAAAATTTTCAACTATTTTTGTTCGCTGAAATACAGATAGGTGAAAAGTGTGGAATGTACTGATGCTTTCAAATGGGTTATTATTGTTATTTTTTCTGTATGTGAGATAGAGCAAAGCTGATTTTTTCTGTGTATGGGCCAGTGTGTAGTACTTTTCCTGACAGGTGGGTATGCAAGTACAGATTTTGCCTGCACACTTGGTTGATCTATCTTTTGGTTGACCTGCTCTTCTGCAGATGGGACCCTTGAGTATAACCATAATTAATTTTTCTAGAAACCATATTGTTTGCTCCTGCTAACTGGTGGTAAAATAAGCCTAACAGTGGTCAGCAATTTTTTTTTCTGTATTCCTTGTATTATTAAATTAATTTAATAATATAAACATAGATAGGAATGTTTGGGGTTTTTACCATGAATGCAGGTCAATTTGTAAATGAGAATACCTGTTACAGTAGAGAAATACATGTCTCTGATCAATCAAATACACATAGAAACCTAAAAAGTACAATCATGTCAGAGTAATGGTATATCTTGGTATTCAGAGACAACAGAAGAAATGCTTGTACTTTTATGTGGTACAACAGAGATCCAGAAACTTACCTATAGTGCAGTATTAGCAAGTTCAGATGTTTGAACATTGTGCAGAGTGTAGAGTCTTGAGCAGAAATCTGTCTCCCAGAAACTGAGCCTCACATGTATTCATGCCTCAGAAATAGGTGCTTCTGAAAAACACAAAACTTCAGCAAAAGGTAAAATGCCTATATGTTGTTGTAAAATGAGCAGATATTCGCATGGAGCAATGCTACTTGAGATGGGATGAAGATGAGTGCATTCAGTCTGTGCCTGGCAAGTTTCGTATGGACGCTTGCTGCTGTGCTGTGGGGGCTGCCTGGGGCTCCGACTGCGAGGAGTGTCCTAAGCCTGGCACCAAGGAATATGAGGTTCTGTGCCCCAGAGGTCCTGGCTTTTCCAACAGAGGAGATATTCTAACTGGCAGGCCATTTTATAAAGGTAAGGGTTCATTCTTGGATCTAAAAGTGAATTATAGGCACATCTGGGTGAATATTCTAAGAAAATGCCAGGATTTGTGTCTATGTTTGTTATGTTCTTGAGATGAGAGATGTTATAAAGATGTTTGCCTGAAAGAGCTGACCTTACAGCTGGGAAACTCTGTGCTTGCATGGTGCTCAAGAGTGTTACAGGAGCCTAGAAGGAAATGGTGCAAATTTTCAATTTGGTAAGGAGAAAAAGGAAATTAATATGACAGGACTGAAGGAGGGGAGCTCTGAACGATAAGAATAACAGAAAATGTGCACCTTTTGTAATGTAGCGCTTTGCAAAGAGTAAACTGAGGGTCAGATGAGGTTCTATAAAGTCAGGGAGTTAAGATATAAACATAAAATATTACTAAAACTTGGCCAGGGTTCTCTGAGAGACTGAAGAAGGATGGGTTCTTTCTATGGTTTGCAGAATTAATAAGTGATTAAAAGGGAAAGGTGTCTGTTGCATTAAAATTACGAGGCCAATGATAACAATGAGCTGCAGTGATAAAGAAGTAAATAAAAGCCATTTGTCCAGTTTTTACTAGCTTCACCTCCTATAGAGCAAAAACAAAACTGAAGAGGCTGGAAAATATTAAGAAACCAGATCTGAGATGTTTTAGGTGACTGAGGTCTGAGAAGAAAAACTGTAAATTTCTGTGTGCAGAAGCTGGAGTAATCCAGAAGTGTTTTGGTATTTTATTTATTTTTAAAAGGATGTATTCTGAAGCATTTGTCTTGAAATATGTTGAGTTGCTTGAGAAAACTTTAACAGATTGGAGCTCTGCTTCACCATAAATAAGCTCTGATTTTCAGCAGTTACTATTCTCAGGCAAAGCTCTCAACATTCAGTGGTGATTTACTAAACAAACAAGAATTTTAATAATTATATAATTTATTATTTTTATTAAAATTTATTCAGTTAGCAATAATAAATTCTTAATTATTTAATAATAATAAAATCTTGTCCACTCCAAGATTTTTGCAAGGTTTTGCTTCTTGTTTCTGCTTTTGTATTTGGATCACACTTTTCTTCCATTCACACCAATACATAAGAGAAGTTTGTTTCATCAGAGATGATTCTTGGGTAAGGACATTCATCCAGCAAATAATAGAGTGTAAGAAAAGCTCATTCAAGTTTGTAAATGCTGTTGGGGGGTTGCATACGAGAGAGGCTGACACAAGAAAAACCTTCATTTGTCCTGTGTAAGAGCCTTTAACAGCCTGTGTTATCCAGCTGTCCAGCAGAACACTTTTAAAAGAGGTGAAACGTTTCATTTGATATTCTACAAAACAAAAAAAACCCGCTTTTCTGAACTGAGCTCCAGATACCACTCTGGCAATCTCAATTTAAAAAAAACCCAATCAACCAGCTAATAGTTACATCTTTTACAAGCTGGCTCAGGAACACCATGAATATTCACTGTGTTAGAAAGCAAATAGAACACAATTCACATACTGGCATCATGGGCAAAAGAGTCTCAAGTCAGGGTATTCCACTGAATTTGGTTGCCTGCTGATTAACATCAACTTTTAATTACTGGTTTGGGTATTGAGAAGCAAAGCAAGCATAAGCAATTCAACAGGTAGGGAAACATCTCTTCTCCCCTATCCTCAGACTTGGCTTCAGCCCAGCACCTCTTCTCCACCCTTCCAGGTGTCCAGCCCCCGTAGTCCCGTGGATGAGGCAGTTGGCAGCACAGGGGACACTGCAACGGTTTCTCTTTGTCACCCCTTGTTGTTTAGTCTTTTCTTTCGCTGCGTCTTCCTTCTTACTCATTTCCTGTGCCCTGGCATGGGGCTTCTCCGTGGGACAGAGGCCCTCAGGGGTGTTTCTGCTCCACTATCGCTTGTCCACAGCCCATGCTCCTTCAGGATGTCCCTGCCCCTGCATGGGTCACCCACAGGTCATGGTCCCTCAGGGATCTCCCTACCCCAGCAGGGGTTGCATGTGGTGCAATCCCTCAGAGGTGTCTCTGCCCCAGCATGCGTCCTCCATGGGCTAGCATCCCACAGGGTGTTCCTGCCCCTGCTTGTGTCACCTATAGGCCACATGCCCTGGCATGAATCACCCACAGGGGTGTCCCTGCCCTGGTGTGGGTCTTTGACAGGCTGTGGTCCCTCAGGGGTGTCTCTGCCATGACATAGGTCCTCCAGGGGTTCCTCCTCAGTAATGGAATTCTGCCTTCCAAGAGTGCATCTCCAGTCGTGCGTCCGGCAATGTCCCCTCCTGCTTGCCTCCTTGGTTTCATGTTTTTATTCTCCTAACCTGTGTAGGAGGAGGCCATCCCTCCAGTAGCCTGCAACCCAAACCCTGCCTTAAGACCATTGCAGTTGGCAAGAAGTAACAGGAAATTGCCATTAATTATATATATGTTTGTGCTTAAGAATGCTTTTTTGTTTTTATTTCACAGATGTCAATGAATGTAAGGTGTTCCCTGGTATGTGCATGAATGGTAAATGCAGAAACACAATTGGAAGTTTCAAATGTAGATGTAACAGTGGGTTTACTTTAGATATGGAGGAAAGAAACTGCACAGGTAAGTCTGGCATTTTCCCCAGTTTTTCCTAGCATCATAAAATAGTCCAGGTTGAAAGGGACCTCAGAAGATCATCTGCTCCAACCTTTTGTGGGAAAGGGATGCTAGGTGAGATTATCCAGCACTCTGTCCATCTTGAAAACATCCTGTGATGGGGACTTTACTACTTCCCTGGGGCATTTTAAAGGAATTTGTCCTTGTTGCATAACTTGGCGATCTGGAAACTTAAGATGGTTCATTTCCTTCAGTTTCTAAGAGCTTAATCTTCAGACAGAATGGCCAACTGTCTTCAGTTTCCCTTTCAAAAAATGATTCTTTAATAGAAGTAACATTCTTCTTGTACATGTACATTAGGAATTTTTTTAAATTAGTGTTAAAGATGCTCAGGTCATGGTGTATCAGTACAACCTGAAAAATCAATAAGGATCACCAGCAAAGCCAAGTTCAATGTTCTAACATACAGATTAACTTAATTTATGTTCCTTAGTCTCTGGTCATTGTATTACCAAACAGACACTCCACTGCAAATTTTCATTTAGATTTGATAGCCAAGCACACACAAAGGCACCTCTGCAGTTCTGACTTCAGTGCAACATTAACTCTAGAACAGATGTGCATTTAATTTAAAAGTTTAATATTATGTTATTTACTGCCTGGAAAAACTGAAACAGAAGATAAGCTTGATAGTTTTCTGGTTATGAGAACCTGGATGCCTGCATTGTGGGTGGCTCTGTGCTGAAAATGAAGGAGGTTTTTTTTATACCACACAGGCGTCTATGAGTGAGTCTGAGTAATATGAAGTGTGGGTGGTAAGGCATGTTAACTGAGGTTGGTCTGGATGTTAATGTTGCCCTAACTGGTGATTTCCTTGGTTTTATAGTGATTGCATTGATGAGAAATGCATTTAACAAACTTTCTTTCTAAACGAACAAGAATAGGTCAGAAAACGTCACCTTACAAAAGGGGTTTTTTGTTCTGTTTTTCATTGAAAGTTTCTTCTGATGAAAATGTTCCACTGAGCAGCTGTAGAGAACCACATTTTATTAAATGGAAGACTTTTTTTTTTGTTTAAATTAGCAACAAAATGTTTTATAAAGCCTCTAGGAGGCCAGATACTCTCTTAACATCCCAGGCCCACCACATGGGTTACCATCGAACACCTCCTCGCATCTGTGTGTGAGGACTGAACTATCTTACCCGGCAGAAACCTAGCCATGAGAAGTGACACAGAGGCAAAGGAGATTCTTGCATGTGTTGAAAAAAGAACTGTTTTAAATCTTTAGCAGTTTCTTTAGTTAAGCTTATTCTTGCCTAGTTTTCCTCAACCATTTACACAAATGAGTCTACTGTCCAGCCCAGCCCACCAACTTACTGCAAACATGTTGATGCTCTTCTTTGATTCCTTGCTCCCTGGAGTTCTTGGATGACAGAACCAATCCTCTGCCCTGTACTGGACTAATGTCTTCATTGTTTCAAATATTCTGTTATTTTTACTCCCTGTAAAGAGTTCATGATTTCTTAATATGTAAAAATTAATGACACAGTAGCGAATGAAGCTGAAGGCAGAGGGGAGAGTGGAGAACATGAAACAAAGACATTGAATCCTAGTTCACCCCCAAAACACTGGATGAGCAGTACTGTAAGGAAGAGAGAAGTCTGGAAAGATGTGAGGAGACAGTAAATAACAGACTATCCAGTTCTTCTTTCCAGTCCTCTCCTTCAACACTGACCTGTTTCACTGGATCATACCCATATTACAAATTCCTCTCTAGCTTCCTGCCTCACTACCGGTGTGTCTTACAAAGAGCTCTTCCTTCTCTTCTCTTTTTACCTTCTGCAAACCTGCTATAGTTTTCCACAGTAAGTTTCATTCAAACTTAACTAGTAAGACAACCAGTGAACTGTAAATCTAGCTTTCAAAGGAGCTTCTTTAATTCCTAATGGAAAGGGTATCTGTAAGCTTATAATGCTATTATTGGATAAATGTCTTCGTAATAAGCAATTTAGTATCAGTGACACTGTAGTCATGGAGTCAGTTGGTCCCTCTGTAATAATACCAACTCATAATTTGTTACAGTTAGTAATTTCCTTAGAAATGTAATCTTAAATTACACTTAATGGAATCCTACTTGTTACATAATATAGTCTATAGTTGAGAGCTCTGAACACATTGCATTATGCGTCTTTCACAAACTTCCATATAATCCAATATTCCTGTAAATAGTAAATTAATTTCATTTTTCTCTGTTGATTTATACACTATATATGATTTCAGTAGAGTTAATTTACAATGGCCAAGTGTTCTCTTCTGTGAAAAGCAGGATAACCTTAAACTCTTGTTTGTTTTTTCTACCTCTCCATTACTATAAAATAGACATTGATGAGTGCCGGATCTCCCCAGACTTATGTGGAAGTGGTACTTGTGTCAACACTCCTGGAAGCTTTGAGTGTGAGTGCTTTGATGGTTATGAAAGTGGATTTATGATGATGAAGAACTGTATGGGTAAGTGTTGCCAGTATGACCTGGAGTCTGTCCATTTAATGTACAAAGCCTGCCTGACTGTACTCTTTACTGTACTAGGTCTGCTCCACTGAACACTTCATAAGTATAATTATTGTGACTTGAACAAATGAGACAGGTATACAGTAATTAGGACAGATAACTATGCCTATAACTTTGCTTGTTCTTTTACACGTTTCTGTATAGATATTTTAAAATGGCAGCAACTGTTCATTCATGTAGTTTAAAAGTGACTAATGAGGCATCCAAACATTTGGTAAAGTTAGTAGAAGGCTGGAGTTTCAAAAGCAGTGTGATTCACTTTTCCTTGATTATTCTAGGACTCAAGAAATTCTGAGAGCATTTCCTGAAAAATCAGATCTCTTTAATCTGTCTGAAGTTGTAAGAACAGATATGGAGACACCAAAAGTTACTAGCCACCTTAAAAAATCTTGAGTTAGTATTGTGGAGTACTTCATGAAATACATCATGAAGTATATAATGAAATGAAAAGTCTGAGATTTTCATCTTGTTGAGGCTGAATGGGTCCTCCTTATTCCCCTTCTTGAAGATTGGATTGACATCTCCTCTCCTCCCACCCTGGATATCCTTGACTAATTTCCATGACCTTTCAAGGATGGTCAGGAGTGGCTTCAAAATGACATTGGCCAGCTCCCTCTCAGCACTCATGGGTCTTTTACATGTCCTTTGTCAGCAGTTCCCTTCCCCCATTTCCCCTCATCTTTTTGCTGCTGCTGGTATACCCCTCACACCCCTTGCCAGGGTCAACTCCTGGTGGCTTTGGCTTTCCTAACCCCATCCCTGAAGACTCAGACAGTGCCTCTGTATTTCTCCTGCATCACCTGTCCTTGCTTTTGCCTATTTTATGCTTCCTTTTTGTGTTTGAGTTTTGCCAGGAACTTTTGTGCTCATAATTGAACTCAAGTGGTCCTATGCCCCTGTGTGCCAGGAGGCCATGCAGGCCTCCTGTCACCTTTAGTTGATTTCCTGCAAATTGTGATGCTTTTAGACTCCAAAAGTCAGCAAAAAATTATTTCCTGAATCACAGATGAACATAACGAAGAATCAAAACTGTGGAAGCTGAATAGCTTTCATGAGAGAGAGAGCAAATGCAGAGAATCAATACTGTATGGTGGAGATCTGTTATCTGTAAGGCAAAGGCAGGGAAGCAAGTTGTCACATAAATAAGCAGAGAGTGAGGAGATAAGAAGAGAAGTGACTTCTTGAGGGCCTTTTGCAGGAAGTAAGAAAGGGAGGGCGTAATGTTCAATGAAAACATTTTGGAGTTGTGAGGACTATCCAAGCAGGAGTATTGCAAAAGAGGTGTTGAATTCTATCATCAAGCAGTTTCTCCCCTCATGTGAATAACCTGCAAACCCCAATGAAATCTTGGCTAAATACTCAGGCTAATGAAAGATAAAACTAGTCTGCCTCTCTGAATAAAATTGTCTAGTTTCAAGGCTAGGTAGCCATAATGCTTCCTGGTGGTCCAAAAGTGTGAGTGCATTCTGCAGCTTGAACATCTTTTGGTCATATTTCTCTTCATCCACATCTACAGTGTTAGCTGTTTTTATCAGTTTTGTGAGTCAAATATTCAGTTTGCCATTACAAGTTGTAGCAAGCGTATTTCTCAGCCACACAGCGACATAAGGCAAGAGCTATCAAACTGAATAGCCATTTAGTTAAAAGTTTACACACACATCCCCATTAACGGCATCCGTAGACAACAAGTTCAATGCATACATAAATGGGTGTCTGGTTGCATTAAGAATCACTTTTTTGAAAATGTCATCACATTAATACATTGTTCTAAATGGCAACCATCCAAACAGTTGCTGTCTTCTCTTGTGTCCTGTGTCTCCTAGAATACTTAATTTTAAATGATGAATTTCTGGTTTTCTTGAGGGGAAAAATACCCATCTTTAGAGTTATTAATGTATAGGTTTTTGTTTGCCCTGTTATGCAGTATGAGGACAGGAGCAGCACTGCTTCAATGAAACAGTCCTTTTATTTTCTGACCTCCAGATTTTGTCACTTACAGACACCGAGAATTGCTTTTCTCTTTGTTGCTTCTTAGTAATGATTTTATATTTGTCATGGTTTCTTTGCAGATATTGATGAATGTGAGCGCAACCCTCTGCTGTGTAGAGGTGGCACATGTGTGAACACCGAAGGGAGTTTTCAGTGTGACTGTCCTTTGGGACATGAGCTGTCACCATCACGTGAGGAATGCATAGGTGAATTTCAACTCAGAATAGTAGTCTTCAGCTTTCTGAGAAGAGTGGTCATTTGTGCTATGAAAACTTCCTGTCTCTGGCAAGGATGGGGTCTCAGGAGTATTTTATACAAATTCATGCTCCTCCTTTATATGAGTATCTTCAAATTAAAACATTGTAACAGATCCTGTAAAACCTCCAGTACCCTTAATGCTGTTGACTTCAGAGAGGAGTATTTTACCGGGCCTCTTAGGGATTATTTAGTAACTCAAAGGACTGTACCAGTCATGCTGGCAACTTTCAAGTCAAATACATACAAGCTCAAAGTGAAATTCGTTCCTACTACAGTCACAAAAAAGTATTGTCCCTTATTGAAATGCAGCTCTCCTTTTTCCACATAATTTACCAAAATGGTGACAAAAATGCAAAAAACATAATGCATATTATCTCTTTCGTTTCTGTGTTTGATGCATAGGTGCTTCAAGAGTTGGTTTAAACCAGCACACTGTGCAGGTAATGCTCACAGACCAGAAACAAAAAAAGATAAACCTTTGGAGACTGGCTTAAACATAATGTTCAGAGCTCCTTACCTTGAACTGGAACATCCTAAGAACAAGAAAGAAATGGAAAAAGCCTGAAAGCCACCAGTTTAAAATAATACCTCTCACTCTCTTTCTCTGGCATTCGAGCAGTTAGAGTTTGCATTCTGAATAACAAGTAATTGATATGACTGATTCTTTTCCAGATGTAAATGAGTGCTCATTAAGTGACAGTCTCTGCAGAAATGGCAAGTGTGTGAACATGGTTGGAACATACCAGTGTTCCTGTAACTCTGGGTACCAGGCCACTCCTGACAGACAAGGCTGCATAGGCAAGTGTTGTACACCTTCACCTGTGTATTTGTGCTTTCAGCATATATTGTTTCATCTGTCTTTGTTTTTATGTAATTTCATACCTTGCTTTTGAAACTGAGCAGGGCCATCTCATCTGCTGTTAGTCACATCATGAACTGTCATGGACCCTTCTTTTACCTTAGAAATATAAAGAAGGTATAAAAAGATTGTTGCTGTACGGAGCTCTGCAGAATACATTGAGAAAAAAATATTCTTATGGTACTATTCCATTAAAATCAAAGGCTTGAGCTAACAACCAGAAAATACTGCTTAATTTCTTGATCAAGCAAGAACAGCCCCATGCATTGATAGCTTCTCTTTCACTTTTTCTCTTTGTTGTATACATCTCTTAAATCCTTAACTGGAGTAATACTGAATTATGTAGTTGTCATCACACTGGTAAGGAGAACAGAGGTATTGAGATTTTTTTATTTGTTGGTTTTGTTTATTTTTTTTGCAAAAATATAAATTTGTGCTACTTTTTAAGCTTTAATGAAACGTAAGTTTCTTGGGGCTTTCCTTTCTTTACTTCCCACATGTTGTGTTTTGCACTTTTTTTTTTTACATCTCTAGTGATACATATAAACAAAAGCAACAACAAAAAGTAGGCACTTGCTCCCACAGATGAAAATGCAGTTGAAAGAGAGAAAGCTGAACAAAATATAAATCAGAGACAGTAGAGTGAGAACAAAAATTCATAATCATGTCACTGATAAACTGTTTCATCTGCTAAGTAAAATGGCACAGAAGATGACTTTTCCTTATTGTCCTGGTTTTGGCTGGAATAGAGTTAATTTTCATTCTAGTAGCTGGTATAATGTTATGTTTTGGATTTAGTGTGAGAATAATGTTGGTAACACGCTGATGTTTTCAGTCGTTGCTAAGTAGTGTTTATAGTAAGTCAAGGATTTTTTAGCTTCTCCTGCCCAGCCAGCGGGAAGGCTGGAGGGGCACAAGGAGTTGGGAGGGGACACAGCCAGGACAGCTGACCTAAACTGGCCAGAGGGGTATTCCATACCATGTGATGTCATGCCCAGTATATAAACCAGGGCGAGCTGGCTGGGGGTGGGTATTGCTGTTTGGGAACTAACTGGGCATCAGTCGGCGAGTGGTGAGCAATTGCATTGTGCATCACTTGTATATTCCAATCCTTTTATTATTATTTTCATTTTATTATTGTTATTATTACCATTATTAGTTTCTTCCTTTCTGTTCTATTAAACTGTTCTTATCTCAGCCCACGAGTTTTACCTTTTTCCTTCTGATTCTCTCCCCCATCCCACTGGGTGGGCAGGGAGTGAGTGAGTGAGCGGCTGCGTGGTGCTTAGTTGCTGGCTTGGGTTAAACCACAACACTTACAAAAGTAGACTTACTACTACTTATGTTGCTTCCCCAGATATTGATGAATGTATGATAATGAATGGAGGCTGTGACACCCACTGCACTAACTCAGAAGGCAGCTATGAATGTAGCTGCAGTGATGGCTATGCTCTAATGCCAGATGTCAGGACATGTGCAGGTAGGTTTGAGTACCTTAAAAGTTCCAGCATCATATCTTTCAGCCAATATGAACATGGTATTCTTTTAGCTGAGCTGTACCAGGGTGACAGAATTATTATCTCCTTTTTTTTTTTTTAATTCAGATATTGATGAATGTGAAAACAATCCAGATATCTGTGATGGTGGGCAATGTACTAATATTCCAGGGGAATATCGCTGTCTCTGTTTTGATGGATTTATGGCTTCTATGGACATGAAAACTTGTATTGGTAAGTAGCTGAATGCACCAAATTTAATGCAAGTCTAAAAATTCTGTAGCTAATGTTTTAGGATGTTCTGCTGAATCCTTGAAAGTGGATATTGAAACTATATTATACAAAAAAATAACCTGTAAATCTTTCTTGCATGTCACTATAGATATCAGGAAGGTGTGTGCACACCCACAGACACACACACGGAGGAGAAACCAGTTATATGTAATGCTGAGCAAAGCTGTCCTGAGCTGGTTTTGTCTCCTTTTTTCCATAGAGTTGAATTTTAAGATTTTCTTTTCACCTTCACTTTTATGTTATTCCATGTATTTGTTTTCAGTTTTGCACACATACTCCATGTTTACGCAACCAACTTGAATGTTTAGAACTTATCTTTTCAATAATTTTTTCATATTAGCCATGTTAGTAGCTGTAAAATCAGAATAATTTTTTTCATTTTATACACAACTCCTCTTAAATGTTCTTCTCTAGTAAAACAGTATCTGATATTAAGGTTAGAAACCCACAGTGAGAAAATGTGAATTTCTGCCATGTATGTAATTGCTTTCCTTGCTAACAGCATCATCCAGTTTGTCAAAAAGCCTTTGAGATAACTACAGTTTCTTACTGGACCTAACACTACTTTCAGCAAAGTAATTGATTTTTTTTCAGCAGAAATATTTGCAGTATCTTGTATTTGTGACAGTGAAATTAGGTGATCTTTGCCATTTAACTAGTGTAAAATTGGAGCTATTTGAATAAAGTCAAAAAGTTGATATAGGTGTAACTAATCAGATGACTATGTTTTAACTACAAGTTTTTAATCAGATCTTTAATTGTAAACTATTTAGCTTTCAAATGAGGTAAATTCTGGAATAACGTTAAAGCCTTGTATTATAGCTGAAAGCCTAGCATGCAGCATAAGAATCTAAAACACAGTTCAGGTACAAACTACATTATTCTTTAGGAGAGGTTTTGTTCCTAATGGAAAGTTTTCATCATATATGCAACACTCAGTAAAATTGCAAAGAACAGGGAGATATCAGTAGCAAACATACCTCACTCTTGAAACTTCAGTCACATCAAGGCAGCAAGTGCTGAGCAGTCACATTGTTGAGGTGTCTGGGAAGGGAGTCTGGCACAAGAGCACATCTACAGTCCTGATGCCCTGTTTTACCTTGTGACTAGGTTTTTTTTTAATATGAGGTGGTGGGAAAACTTTTCTAGTTGTGGTTTATCACTTGTTCTTTCTGCAAGGGTCTTTCCCCAGTTCACCTGCAGCCTGACTTCTCCTTGAATGTTGCTTTTGTGGTGGCTTTGTGTCTTTGTATGTGCCAGAGATAGCTCTAACTTTTGGAAGCATTTCTTCTCGAGGGCATGATCTCAATGTCTCTGCTCTTTATCCTCTCCCAAAATGGCTTTCAGCAACACCATTAGGACAATGGTTATTGACCTCTTCTTTCATTCCTACTTAACCTCAGCATTGATAGACATTTTGATTTTTCTTCCTCTCTTGAAATGTCTTGAAGTTTCTTTCAGCTTCTTTCACAATCAGAGGGACTTTGTTTCTTGTCAGCAAGGAATTCGCCCCAACACACACAACATACACACTTGGGATCGTTACTAAAAATTATTTCCTAGCTACCCATTTTCTAATAGCAGAGCAGAGTAAGAAATATAGGTCTGTACTAAAAAGCTGCCAGTGATCCATAGGAATTCTCTGAAACCTAAATGGAAGGCTGTGCCAGAGCTACTTATAGCCATAAGCTACTAAGAGAAGGAGCTTGAAGTTCCCTTGAGGTGTTAAGAGTTCCCTATTTAATGTGCTTCATAGTTCAGGCATTTCCAGTGAGATTTTGGAAGAAATAGGTCAATCCTTATGTTCCAGGGGTGTCTCAGCAAGCAGAACTACAAAGGTAAGTCTGCAGCTCCTGCAACTGGGGAGACTTAAGAGCATGGCAGCTTTCCTTTGCCTCATAGCGTGACAGCTGAATATACTAGGGAAATAAAAGTTGCTGTAGTGGGAGTGTTTAGAAGACTGACAAAATCAGCCCTGTTTTAAAATATAAAACTAAATTTTACTAAATTCATTTAATAACAACACATTTGCCAGTGGTCAGTTCTTACACAATATTGATTATTACTATTGCACATACAAAACTTAGTTTTTAACCATCACATTCTAAATTACATGCAAATATACAATACCACAGAGCTGTTATGGGTAGTTTGCATTGACTGGCTTCCAGCCCTTGGTGTTGCTTAGGCACAAAGGTCAAGGTGATCAGGCTTGAGCACTTGTCTACAAGAAAAGCTGGAACTGAAGTGGGTCTGTCTTCTTTCTTCTCCAATTTTCCATGCTTATGTTTTTATGCTATTGCCCCTCTCACAAAAAGTAGTGTCCCTTCTACTCCTTGTATGGCTTATCTTGTTTTCTTGTCTTGCCAGTCATTCTTCTGGTGTACCTGTGATGTTTTCCTGCCTATCTGCAGTCCCTTCTGCTTATATTGTCTTTTGTCTGGCAACTTCTATGACTTTGATGTGTCCTAAATGCAGCTATGCCCATTTTTCTTTGTCCTTTTGGCAGTCTCGCTGCTCACATCCTTATGCAAAACTGTGGCTATGCCATCACAGTATTACACAATACTTACATGCTATTGCTAGTTACACTGTTTTAACATGCTTACATTGGGGGTTAAGGCAAGCTAATATTAATTATATGCCAATTAATACACTTTTAATTTATATGTGATGTGGGCGTCTGCTTTGGCTCCATTACATGACATCTTACTTTTCTCAAAAGGACAATTACAAGTACCAGAAATGCTTTTTTGTCCACAATACAGTAACTCTTTTTAATGTCATAGTATAATACTGTTAGTTAATATCATTTCAAGGGACGAATGGAAATATTGGACAAGGTATTTGAAAAGCTTTTGGGCAGTATGGCCCCACTACAGTATGACTGAGAACACTCATATGAAAGTCCTCAGTTATCCGCTTGACAGGTGCCCAATTCTAGTTTATTCTTATACCTATTTCATTGTTTCATAAGATTCGTCGTCTTTCCTAAGTTGAATTCTTATTTAAAAAACTGGTTGAGTTTACTTTATTATTTTTTATAATTTTGACAAGTGCTATTCAGAGGTATCGACACACTTGTATATATCATTATTCAATTTTAAGTAGTGATCAAAATGTGCGAATTGAAACCTGTAAGTAATATCAGTACAGGAAAAGCAATCAATTTACTGTATAAATTCTTCTTTGGAAGAAAATTATAGCTATATTATGATCAAGAATATGTTTTTTTAAAATCCTTTAAAGCAGTTCTTGTAAGAAGTAATTGACTTCATAGCCCAATAATTAGCATTCTGTACTGTGGTATTTGGACTACACATTCATCCTTACTTGTTTTTAGGGTTTTAAAAGAATACAGAATGGAACAGCTGAAATATATTATGATGAAGATTAATAAATGCCACATGTTGCAGGAGTGGACCATGCTTCTGATATTTTCACCTGAATGGAAGTATTCCAAAAAGACAAAGTATGCAGTTAAATGGCAGTAATGTTCAACTAATATTGAATTTATGTGCACTTACAGATGTGAATGAATGTGATTTGAATTCCAACATCTGCATGTTTGGGGAGTGTGAAAACACTAAAGGTTCCTTCATTTGTCACTGTCAGCTAGGATATTCAGTCAAGAAAGGAACCACGGGATGCACAGGTAAAGCAAATTTCCAGCATATACATCAAGGTATGCATATATCTTGGTTGGCTTTCAGGTAAAATACATGCACAAGTGTTCACACACAAGTGAGAGATTGGTATCTATACATAACAGTAAATTTAAGACTACATATTTTACATTTGTCAGCATGTATCCAGAGTTTGAAAAAGTACGTTCCTTTACCAGTATCAATATAATATGAGAGACCCCTTACATAACTGTAATTTTAAAGACAAAGCTTTTTTCAGTATAGGTTTGGGGAAACATAGCTTGGGTGGGCACAGCTGCCTTTGTATTAGAAGTATTTTAGCGGTACTCATTTGTCATACATACTTAAAGTATGAACTCATCTGTCAACTGAAGCTGCAGGAAATGACCCTGTAGTCTAAGAACAAGACAAAAGGAAAAAAAGTAAAATAAAAGAATAAAAAACAGTGATGATGTAAGAGGAAAAGTATATGCAGTCCTTCAACCCATGCTAACAAGTTTTAAAGAATCATAGTCAGTCAGTTTCAAACTCTACAAGTTCCTGTGATAGTTAAGCAGTAACTTGTCTTCTGCAAGCTGGGTCCACAGCATTCAGGAAGCTAAGTTCATCCAAAATTATTCTCCGGGGAAAGTTGACGGAATTTCACCTATAATTTGGTCTTTAACAATTTGTTCTATAATTACTAAGATTTTGGACTAATCATTTTTGCAACTGAAATGTGCCTGTGCACCCAAAGGTCTCATCCCATTTTTAGACATATAAAGGTCAGCATATTTAAAATGTATGGAAAACATCTTTAATTTCAAACTGAAAAGCAGTTGTAAGAAAGCAGACTAATTCTATTGTGTTTACAAACAATGAACAAAATGAAAAGACAATTGTCACTATTTTTTATTAATTTATAATACAAAGTAACTTGCTTGAGTTATTCTGTAGTCTTGAACATTTGTTTTTTTAAAGGACTGCAAACCTGCACAGTGGAAATAAGCAACATGTAAAAGGAACATAGTTTATAATAGTCCAGTGCTCTTGATGTAAATACTAATAGTTTATTTTTTGCTTGTAGATGTGGATGAATGTGAAATTGGCGCTCACAACTGTGACTTGCATGCCTCATGTGTCAATGTACCAGGAAGTTTTAAATGTAGTTGCAGAGAAGGATGGCTTGGAAATGGTATTAAATGTATTGGTAAGTATACAGAAAATAAAGCTTTTCCCTTTTTTCTTTTTTCTTTTCTTTTTTAATGAAAGCAGGTAATGTGACCATGTGATTACTCCATTAGAAATGAAGTGTTACTCTTCTATCTGCTGTACTCTGTGGATAGATGGGTATGCAAGCTTCTTATGTTTCAGGGGTTTGGTTTTCGGAGAAGAAAAAAGGTTTGTCTCAGAAGCCTGTCTGTGTAACGTCTTACAGAATTAACTATGTATTTTAGAAAGTTTACATACAACTGCTAGAATGTGCAAAATAAAAAAAAAAGGTAAAAAATAAAATGCAATTTGTTTTGTGATTTCCTGCCAGTAAGATACTATTTCTGTTGCTTAATACCATTTTTTGTAAATGTACTGTAGTCTATCTAGTTTATAGACCCTAATGTGAAGCAGATTGGACTTGAGGTATGGGAAACTTGATTCTGCTTTTGCTGGGCTGCTAGAGTAGCATTGTGTCCCCTTGCCTTCATTTTTTGGTTTGGTGTGTAAAGATTGTAAAAAAAGATTTAACTTTTTTTCAGAACATTTCGGGATGTATGGAAGGGGAGCTTCATTTAAGAATTAGGCTTTATTGGTGTAATATGTGAAAGAAAAATACCATATTACGAGATTTTACTGCAGGCCAGATCTTCCAAGCTTTTTAAGCCATATCTGACAAAAAGGGGAAGGTCCCCTGGTCTTTATTATTATCATTTAATTAAAAATATGTGAGGTTCTACTAAGTAAATAAAAAGTTCCATTTCAAGCAGAAAACTTTAAAAAGTTTTTCCAGCAGTGTCCTCATAGTTAAAATAGCTCCTGGATATAGCATAGTTCCAGGAGACTGCTCTGCGGATGGGTGAGAAGGGAATGTCGGCTACCCCATAGCACTAGCTAGTGTGACTGATTTGTCATGGACCCATATGGCCGTTCCCATCAAACAGGCCCTTGAGTGGAAGGGAAGTTTCTTCTTTCTTTTTCTGTGTGGTTTTTTTGTTGTTGGGTTTTTTTTTAATCCAAGTTGACATCCAAGTAAATAAGAAAGCTTGCATTAACTTTTCATGGGGTTACATTGTTGTCACATTCTTCTGTTACTTGAGAAGTGTCTCTAAATGTATGGCAGATTTTCACCTCACTATGTTTCTTTGGTTTATTGGTTTTTTAACTAATTTTGAATTCAAGTTCTTTAACAGGATATTAATGTTCAAGTAACAAGTTAGCTGAATTCCATCTGTTGCTTGGAAACATTTTGCCCAATCCCAGACATTTTAATTTAAAGGAAGAAATATTAAAATGAAATCACTATAGATTAACCCTGCATCTTCTAATGAGAACTTTGTCTATTTATGGAGACATAAATAATCTTTGCACTTGTTAGCTTGACAGTTAATTGTAAGCCAGGTACACTAACTGCTTATTTACCGCTTGCACTCTTTTGCCCGTGATGTGCAGATCTTGATGAATGCTCCAATGGGACCCACCAGTGCAGCGTGAATGCTCAGTGTGTGAACACCCCAGGGTCATACCGCTGTGCCTGTGCGGAAGGATTTACTGGGGATGGATTTACTTGTTCTGGTACGAAGTTTCTGTGAAAGCTGACTTGTCCCTGGTTGTTTCTGTTGTATGGAAGCTTTGCAAACTAGATCTAAGCCCAAAGTGCAAGATACCAAATGTAAAAGTGTCTTAAGATCAGGATTCTTCCCATCTGCTGAAGAAGTGCCAACAAAGGCAACTGATTGTTCCTTTGATTTGTGTGCCAAATTGGACCCACTGGGCCCATTTGTTGGCTGAAGTTCCTGTCTGCTCCTTCTTCTTCCTCCTCCTCCTCATGCCAATTTTTTTGAATGTGCATGTGCTGCTTGCAGCAGCAGACTTTCTAGTTAAGAATACAAAACACCAGCTCTCTGTTATGGTTCCTGTCTTGTAGGCCATGTCTGTCTCTGGCAGAGAAGGCATCATCTGTTTTTCCCTCACTATGTTAGTTGAACAGGATTTAATCATGAACACGGGACTTTTTAAAAAGAAAAACAAATTACAGTTGAAAAATATTGCCCATTATCTCTGCATTTAAATTTGTTGGTAAATGTTCACTTTTAAGAATGAACAATGTTTAGCACACAGCAAGTGATTCAAAATAAATGACATGTAAAAGATTATATAAAGTGTAAAGATTTTATATTAAGCATTAATGGCTGAGTATTGAGTTACTGTGGTTTTTATCACTGACAGAGTGGAGATGCAACAATATCTCTGCTCTTGAATTCTAACATGACCTTTATGTGGTCAAAAAGTTTGAAGTTTTGAAAGAATGCATCCTAATGATAGTAAAATACCTAGAAACTAATGTGAATGCATTCATTATTAGCTAACTAGCTCATTTTAAATCAAAATTAATTTATACCTTAACAAGACAGTCTTTTGATTAGAATTGTAAGGTTTCTTTATTTCAGAATAAGGATCTTCAAATATTATTTGTTTATGTGTTTCAAGTTTGTGATTAATGAACAAGAATGTCCATCCCTATTATTAACACACCATGTTTCAGATTTTCTGTTTTTTAAAAATCAGATGCAATACTAGGGATTGACTAATAAAATGAAGACATTATATTGGAAATTTTTTCAGACAATCGTAAGCATATCTGACAAAATTGTGAGTCCTTATGATGACTGCAATGATGAATGCCTGCCTTTGTCATTCTGCTCTTCTATAGCTCTTAAAAAAAAAAAATCACTTTTGGGACATAGTAGGAGAATACCCAGTAGTGTGCAAATGGTAGTTGTAAAATTCATAATCCTCAAAGAATATTTTCTAAAATGCGTATGAAAATAATTTTCTATGTATGATTCGCTTAAGAAAGTTTGCCTTCTGAATGTGTTTTATGTCAAAGTAACATAGCAATATGTACCAGGAGACTTAAGTTTTGACTTTGTAAGCAAAATATTCAGCTTATTTGTCAAAGCTAATAGTACTGAATCTGAAAATCCTGCATTATTAAAAAAAAATTTAATCTGTTAATGAAAAACAAGGAGTAAGGAATCATGGCAGGGTAAAAGGAATAATTTTGGAGTGGTGTTATGTTTGATTTTCTGCATTCTTTCAATTTACTTCATCTTCAGGTGTAAATGTTTTGGTTTATATCAACAATACTCAACACCATTATTATTTTAAACGTCAGGATATTATTTATATTTTGGTAGTAAAACGTGGTTTCGAAGAAGTTTTCTGTCTCCCGCAGATGTTGATGAGTGTGCAGAAAATGTTAATCTGTGTGAACATGGACAGTGTTTGAATGTCCCTGGTGCCTACCGTTGCGAATGTGAGATGGGATTCACTCCTGCCTCGGACAGCAAGTCGTGCCAAGGTAAGCCACTGGTACTTCAGGTTTGTTTTCCGAGTTTGGATTGGCTGCTATAAAGTAAAAAACAAGAAGTGCTGGAAGGGCCTCAACCTGGAAGCAGAATATTCAGCACGTGCTTCACATATAAGTAATTTTTTCAAGCAAGGATTATTTTGCAGTGTGAATTATGTTGAAGGTAGCTTTCATCTTTTTATTAAGTTTTCCTGGCCTTGGTCCAAAAATCCCAGAGTAGATGTTTGGTTCAGTAATTTTATTTTTTTAATTATTTCTCTCCTTTTTGTCACTAGTGAATAGTGTGTGGAAAACCCTGTGTTCATCACTATTTTATTTAGTATGTTTACATAGGAGACACAAACTGCATTAAGTGACCTCATTTTAAAATAAATGTTTTCAGGAAAATTGAATCACTGCTGTATTTAACAAGTTTGTAACACTCTTTAAAATGCATACTGGAGATTTTTTATCATCACCCTTTCTCTCTCAATATTGTACCAGATCATCTGAAGTGCAAAAGGGATTATTATCTTTCTAGTCCAGTTTAGCTTCTATTCCCTGTTGGGTTCTTATGTCTTTTTTTTGTCTAATGTAAGAGAACTGTATATTAGATAAAGTCTTTTTAGCAGGTGCTCCAAAGCATTTTAGCTTATTCCATATTTAATGGTGGAAGCCTCGTAACATCTTAGGAAATTAAAATTCTTGATGAGACTTTAAAAACAGGTTCCAAAATGTAGTCTCTAAAATTCAGTCCATAACTTGGCACGTTCAAACATTCAGGTGTACATGTATGAATCAAATTTCTAGCTGTAGAAAAATTGCAGATGCTTCTGAAAAATTAGCTATGCAACTGTTTTGGTCAGATCTGTTAATAGTTACCAAGTATTGTCAATCACCTTTACTGAATTTCTCAGTGCAGCTCAGTTAGTTAGTCATATTATAGACATGCCAATGTTCTAATAAAAATCCCCAAATAAATATCAGCCAATCAATGTTTTGAAAAACAGTATGATTCTCATTCTTGGGACAGCGGGTCACCAACATTTGGCTTTTCAATTGGTCCACAAGGATGCTCTGAAAAATAAATAGAATAATTTTGGAAAAATGCTTGGTATAATGGTATATTACTGTGATTCCAACAGAGATATGAGAGCATTCCATAGATTAAATTGTGCTGTTGGAGAACTAAAAGATCTGGGTGCTGAATATTTGAAAGAAATTATCTTCTTTTTTTTTTTAAGTTGATATATTAATTTGTCCTATGATAAGGTGACTTCTTGGCTAATTACTGCAGTCAAGGGACAAAATCCAAAGCCTGGATTTAGTACAATTATTTTAATACAAATAATTAATCCAATTTCTTCAGAAATCCTGAGATGTCAGTACATTAGTTTCTTAATGATACAGTCTTTTCCATAACTTTATAAAGCTTCATCTGAACACAAGTTGTGTTCATGACCTGATTTGGAGGTCATTCCATGACTGTACTCCAAGCTATTTAGAAGCCTTCCTTTAATTTCCAGTTTAAGTTTACTGAGAACTGTTGGATATTAGGCGTTTATCTTAGATTTCATTTTCCCTTAAAAATTTATATCTCTCTCCCCCTCAAAAGTATCCCCTTGTCATATGTTCCTATAAAGAGGCATTATATCACTTCTCAAGCTTTGGCTAAGGCAAGCAAGCAAAGTTCAAAACAGATATTTCATTCCTTTAGTAATTTTAATATCCCTTTTTCACACCTCGTCCAATTTTTGTTCAGCACTCTTCAACAGATCACTGTACACAGAATTTCAAATGAAGATTTAGCTGTGCATTGTAAAAAGGTATTAATGCTTTCCACTTGTCTCTGCCAAAAATAGCTCACTGGTACACGCTAGAATTGCATTAGCCTTTTGCACAGCTGTTTTATTTTGGCAACTTAAAAGTCTTGCTATCATACAGTATATGCAGGGTTTTTTTTCCCCTGTTATCTTAGTTACCTTCAACTCAGAAGTCCTTTATAGTTTGTTTCTAAAACCATAACTTTGCACTCTATGCTGTTAATATTTAACTTCTTTTCTAGCACTGTAATGCACAATGTAATCTGATTTTCTGTCCGTGTCTTTCAACCTTATTTCATTTTCAGTTTACATGAGCACACAGGCAGTCCCTTACATGCATTTTAGCTCGCTTATTATGTAGTTACTATATAACTGGTTTAATGTGGGCTTGAGAAAATCATAGAGAATTCTTACTTCCTATATTCCTTTTCCCTGTATTCTTTCTCCAAGGAGATAAAAGTGACTGTTGATGCCTACTCTCTCTTTCTTCTTAGTATACTTTTTTCCCTGAGAATGGTATTCTGAAAATCTTACTTGCCGTTAGTAAGAAATGTTGCAGACTATGAGCTAGGAAATGACTGACATCTTTGTGTGGTGTTATGCTTCATTCTGTTTAACACACATTTTGAAAAGAACTTACTGGTTTTTTGACTTAGCTTTCATTTTGAGTCCTGAGAAGTCAGTTTTGCTATTTTTACTTCACACTAGCTAAGACAGGAATAAGTAACAAGCAGCTTAATGGGGAATGCCTTACAAATCCCTAGCTGTAGCGTTCTGTACAAAATCAAAAGTGATTACTCAGTTTTGCTTTTTTAAATACGTTAAGTTACATGGGTCTTCATTTGCTTTTAGTAGTACAACACACTATTGTAGTATTAATATGGTAATGATACATAACTTTCTGTTCTTAATATATTTCTTCAGATATCGATGAGTGCTCCTTCCAGAACATATGTGTATTTGGTACCTGTAACAATCTACCAGGAATGTTTCATTGTATCTGTGATGATGGCTACGAACTAGATCGAACCGGGGGAAACTGTACAGGTATATCTCTTCTGTTCAGAAATAGGTCAAGACTTAATTTTTTTTTTTTGATTGCACCAAGCTAATTTAAAGATGAGTTCACAAAACATTCATTGTATTCTCTTACAACAAGAGTACATTTTTCCCCACTAAATAAGCAATGTGTAGAATTATATGCTTTGGAGTTGGTTTAAGAATGGAACAGAAAGAATGGCTTCTTAAATATGCAGCTCTACAAAGGTCATTTCTAAATGTTTGATGAATTATTAGTAGTTCTTCTGTTCCAATTACAGCTAAAATTCACTTGTATTTGAAATTTTCTTGCACATTTTCTCTTAAAAACTAAAATTATTCTTCTGTTCTGTCCAGTGAGCAGATTTATAAAGTAACCTTTCTATTTTAGATATCGATGAATGTGCTGATCCCATTAATTGTGTTAATGGTCTTTGTGTAAATACTCCTGGAAGGTATGAGTGTAATTGCCCTCCAGACTTCCAGCTGAATCCTACTGGAGTGGGTTGTGTGGGTAAGTAAAAGCTGTCTGAAGTATTACTTTAGAAATCACAGCCAAGGTGACTGTTCTGGTGCAAATGAGGGTAGCAAGACAGAAAAATTATACTTAAATGTGCTGCATATCCTGTTATACAGTTTTCTAGAGATGGAGTTAATTATTTTAACTGATTAATGGTGTTTATAGTTTCTTTAAAATACATCTCTTTAAAGTTTGTCGAAACTTATATTATCCGCATTTCCATTCTCCTAACAGTCAACATTTCTCATTTAAAAAACAAAATTTTTTAATCCTAGATGTGTCTTGGGACTGATTTATGTGTTTAGCTTAAGTCTAAACTGCGTAATCTATGTAAATCTACGTAATTCTCTCTGGCTTACACAGACTTGAAGTGAGTTTTTGTTACTTTTCCCCCTTGCTACATGATGTAGGGCTGTCGTGTGATTAGAGTATATACTAGCAGTCTTGGGAAGTTTTGGGGAAGAAGGGGGTTGAGAGAGGGGCTAAGGTTCATCCATAATGATTTGTTTGTGATCCTGGGAAAGCCTTCTAAATTTTAAGTGGAAAACAGCCTTTTTATTTTATTACTTTGGGAAGACTCAAATTCTCCTGAATGGGTAGTTAGAACTCTATCCATTTTCTAAATGTTTACAATAATACTACAGTGTAGTGGCAAATAAATATATTCTAAACAAATAATTTCTAAAGAAATACAGATTTCCTTCAGAACAAATTTTATTGCTCATCTTTTCCATGTTTCTCCATTTTCTGCCTATGAATATTCTCTCTTGCTTCTCTGGATGCTCAAAACAAGTCCTGTTTGAGACCTTTAGATGTCCACAGTCTTGACCAATTTATTATAAAACTTTAAGCTGAGATTTTTAAAGATGAAGTGAATTTATGTAATCTATTCTATCTGTGTTTCTGTCTCCCATAGACTCTTCTGACAATTTCTGCCTTAATACTTTTCTTCTGCAGTTGCAGTCTGACCTAAGCTTTTAACTTTGTCTCACCTGAAGATTCAGTTGAAGCAATGAAATCCTGCCTTTTTGGCTACCCTTCTGCAGCATATAACTGCTAAGATCCTCATTCTTCCCCACAACCAGATGCTGTGTATGATTAGCCCTGCAAGCCCTGAATTATGACCAAAGAATTTAAGTGATGTCTGAAGAAGCTTATGAGAATGAATTATCCTGCTGCTACCTGACTTGCGTTTCACTAAAAAATGGGAGTTTGAGTTGGCACTCTACTTTGGGACCAGTTGTCCCAATGACATTTTTGGCAGAGGTGCCATGTTTCCTCAAGGAAGCCTCCACAGCGGAAGGGAACCTACTCAAGGGTCAATCTGGCAGCGCTAGAGTCCCGAATGAGAGAGCAAGCCCTCCCTTTCTGAAGAAAAAATGTTGAATAAGAAAGTGGTAGGAAAACTGTTTGACCCTTCTTTATTTCTGTGCTGAGGAAATACTACTAGGGCTGTCCCTCTCTCTGGTACAAAGACTCTTTTCCTTTCCCATGTGTAAGAAGCATTTTTTGTTTCTGAATGACTGATTGCACAGAAAAGAGACTCCTAAGACTTAGCCCCCTAAGCAAACATGGGGGTTTTGGTTGGGTTTGGGGTTTTTTTCAAGTTCAGAAAGTGGCAGAACTGGAATCCACTTATCTGTCTGTGGGAGGAGCTGCAAGCCTTGGGTGTACACTTTCCATCTCTCTACAGCCTGATTCTATGAGAAAGTGCAAAATCATTCAGTGAACATTCAGCTTCTGCTTGTGACAGGGGCAAGCAAAACCTTTGCTTTCCATGAAATATCATCAGAGTAAGATAATAGAAATGAAGCCCTAATCCATGAATGAAATGATACTTTAGTGCCCAATTTTTTAGAAGCCCTTGAAGAGATGGGTCACCATGTGCAACCAAAAACATATTAGTTATACTATTTTATGTGATTATAGGCATTGTTAGGTTTTGAACTTTTTTCTTTCACCAGCAGTTCTCATTTGTAATATTTCCAGAGGGTTAAATGATTTTTCATGGGAAGTGGAAACAGAGAGAGTTGCCATTCCAATGCAGCTATGCTAGTTCTAGTTCTAGATTTGGTATACTTTGGGTATGTCTACTTCAGTGACTTATGCAGTCCTAAGAGGGAAGAATTGAAGTTCAGTTTGCTTGTGATCCTTTGTAGTCTCAGGACTGCAATTCGAAATTGCAGCTTGACTTGCAATGATGTTTGTGTCACTGGCACATGGTAAAACATTATCCAGTTTTCACTCTAAGCTTGTAGTCATTTGGGAAAAAAAACCCACAGAGACTAGTGGACCTCACCAAGAAAAAGAATTGCTTCTGGAATGGACAAGTTGTGCTGAAAAATGTTCCAGAAACTTCTTGTCAAAAAGACAGCAGCTTCTGGTTCTCTTCAATAGCACTCTCTCTTGCATGCTTGAGCAAAAAAGGCGGAGGAATTTATATTCCAGTTCCTTTCAGAAGAAACAGAAATATTATCCTTGGCAAAGAGGAACATAGTGCTGTGTCAAGATGGTTCATGTAAGGAGTAAACTGAAACCTAAAACTCTTGATGGACTCTGTATCAACATTCTGCTAGAGAATTCCAGGCTCTGCCTTTGTTCCAAGGTCTATAATCTCCTATTGTTCTTAATGGGCCTGAGGTCTTGGGCTGAAGCCGTCTTCCAAAATGATCATTGTTTTTCACTTTTCCCAAGAAGAATGAAGCCAAATCTCTTGGCCTTTCTTAAAAAGGCAGATGTGCTATCACAAATGGAGAGAAGCGTGCAGTTCCTCTGAGAACATGAGGAGATAGGTATTCTCAGAATAACCATGTTTGCGTTGTTTCAGCTCTAATCCACTACAAGAACCTCAGGATATGCCCTTTTAAATAAGCCATTCACTTTACTCACTTCTAACATTGTCTTAAAAAAAAAAAAAAAGGACTTCTACTCTGACATATCTGATCAGTGATCTCAGGTAAATCTTGCCTCTAGGGAGACAGAGATATCCTGCTTGAAGTTTCTTCCCTTTCCATCAGAGGCTCAGAGGTACAGAATACATATGCCTCTGCCACTCAATTCTTAACTGAGTATTTTAGCTTTACAACAGTGTGCATTTATGGTGAGATACTGAAATTTGTTGTAGAATATGTGGGGCCCAGGCCCCTCCTTTTTTACAATCTCTGCTACAGTATGCTCTTAAAACTGTGCAGAAAGATTCACCCAAACTTATCTATTAACGCTTGAATTTGAATAAATTTAAATTGTTTGAAAAGATTGAAGGTTTCCTCTTGATTGATGTTAAGACCCTTTAAAAAAAATATTCAGTCTGAAAATTAATGTGAAGTTGTGTTTTTGTATTATACATACTTACCTAACTTGAGGATCTTAAGAACAAGTAGCTCCTAAAAATTCAGAAAGTTGCCTTCAAGGTTTTTTTCATAGATACATCCCAAACCTCAGGATAATTTAAAAACCCATGTCAAGACATTTGTTAAACTCTGGAAATTTTGAAAGTATGAACTACCCACATTTATCATACTGTTTTCATTTTACTCCGTGTAAATTGCTAAAGGCTGTAGCATCTGGCACTTGCTGCAAGCAGTAAATTAAAAATGTGATATTTCTTAGTAAAATATGCATTTGGGAAATTATTCAAAAATTCATTTATAAGTTTCCTAGTCATACCATTAACAGAAATAGTAAAAATGCAGAAAAGATAATGGGTCCTTTATACAATGAATTTATCAAAAAAATTTTGAGTGGGTTTCTGTGCTTCTTTAGAGGCAACCTTTGATAACAAGTTAATTCATAGAAATGATCTTTAGAATTACAGCACTGCTTTGGAAGAAATTAATGTTCATCTTATTTGGCTGTAATAAATAATAATTTACTATGCTCTTATTCCTTATATTTGTGACTCACTGCTAGTTACTTCCCATTTATAAAGAACAAGGAGACAATATGTGCAGCAGTAAGAAAACTCACAGCTTTACTTCTCTTAGATTCCTTGCTCATTCCACTGAGGCCAGCAGTTGTCTAAATCATTAAGTTACAGTTTGAGTGAACTAATAAACTAATTTTCCTCAAACTTACTGCACATTTAGATTATTTGTTTCAATGTTAATGATTTTTGGAGAATTTCTGTGCCAGTGGAAGAATTCTTCCAGTGACATGACTTTGTCCTGTGATTCCACAGAAAAATGTATAAATTATTCCAATTCCACAAGAGTCATAGCCTAGTCACAATCAGAATATGGAAAAGTACTAACAGCAAACTGCAGCAAGGCTTCCCATACTTTCTGGATTGAAAAACTGGGAATAGTGTATGTGCTACATTAGATTATGGTGTGACTTTGGAAGACGTGCAAACATTTCAAACTCGTGTCTGGGTACTTAGGAAGCTGAAGCTACACATTTTCCCTGCTGTCTCTTTCAACATCAGTAACTGTCAGTGTTCATAAGTGTTTTGAGCTTGCCAATGACTTCAAAAGCACAATGTTATCTGAATTCCTGCTTCTAGATACAGAATGTTAAAATTAATGCCTGCTGTTCCTTTGTCCGGATCATTGTGTGCAGCCGTAGTCATATGTGTTTTATATGTAGATAACCGTGTTGGCAATTGCTACCTGAAGTATGGACCACGAGGGGATGGGAGCCTATCCTGCAACACTGAAATTGGGGTTGGAGTCAGTCGTTCCTCGTGCTGCTGCTCTCTGGGAAAGGCTTGGGGAAACCCCTGCGAGACGTGTCCCCCTGTAAACAGCAGTAAGGAAATGTTCTCTTATTCTCCCTGTGTCCTCTTATTATAGAAGTTGCTAACAAGGGATGAAGAAAGTATTTGAAATCTTCTACTGTATTATTATACATTTGTCTTTTAAGAATCTGATTTTCTTCTTGAGGCAGTGTTCTGGCACAGTTATAAAAGAAAATCTCCCTGCTGCTGACAGAGGGGTGATGCAGAGGTGTGGACTTGAGTATCAGAAGACCTGACCTTTAGTATTCTCTGACTGACTTGGTGCCTATTCTTACAGTAATAAATCAGTGGAAATTTAGAAGGGACTTCCCACTGGACCAGGCCCATGTACTTTGGGCACTCTATTTTATTTTGCTTTTATTTTTCTCCCATTAAAAAAAATCAAGGTAGTTGCAGATATGCTTATGTGCCTTAAGAATGGAAGGGATTGCATGCATCTAATAGGAATTTTTACTCAGCATCTCCATGTTGATAGGGAAATAAAGAAATTAATAATGCTTAGAACTCAAATCATGCCTTTAATTTGGAGAGCTGCAGGAATTCTGAAAGGAGTGTTGGTAACTGTTGGGTAACTATTTCTAAGTCACTCTTGAGTACTTGCAAAATTGTTACCTGATGATACTTACCAATTTGGTACAGCTTTGAAGTTCTTTGAATGAATAATGCAGCAGAAATGTCAACCATGTTGTACTTCATAGTCTCACAATAGTATGAATTCCAATTTTAACACGTACCTTTATTGATGGTATGCTGACATTTCATATTAAAGAACTAGTCAAAATGGAAAATACATGCCTTTGTAAAGGCACACTACAGAGAAAATAACATTGCCTGCCTTAATACTGCCTTAAGTAACTATGGTTATTGTAATATTTTAAGCAGAACTCTTAATCTTACCTTGTTTTTCTACTAATCTAATGCACTAGCTTTATTTACTGTGAATAGGTCAAGGAGAGAGAAAACCAATGACTGTAGGGAAGAAGGCTCATTAAAAAGACAAGTGAAATTTTATGTTTCTGTTGTTAGCATTTTGTTCTTCACATGACTGACATGCTTTCTCTTGTTGTACTTTACTTTAGCGGAATATAATACTCTCTGTCCAGGGGGAGAAGGATTCAGACCAAATCCCATCACTATTATTTTAGAAGGTGCGTTTATTGTAAATTACTCTGATGACTGGTAATACAAAAAAGGGGTCATCTTTGGAGAGATGTATACAGGAACTATATTTTGCAAAAATCATTACATTTAGTGCAAACCAAACCCCTCTGCTATTATGAATTAGAAAACAATGTGATGAAAATGCATACTGTAAAAGAATATTGAAGAAGTCCAACAATATTTCAGTAGGAAAATAAGCTGGTGCATACTTTTTGTGTGCCTCCTTACTTGAATTGGCCTTTGAAATTGGCCCCTGAAGGATGTCATTTATGAAAATTACAGCTTATCAATGGAAGGTATAAGTTTCAGGAAATTTTCATTGGACAAAGAAACTCTCGTTCCAATGAGTGTGCAGGAATGAGGAATTAGATGCCAGATTCCTTTAATCAGTAATGGAAGTTGAACTCCCTGGGCTCATCAAGCTGAAACGTGCTCCTGAAGAGCTATTTAAATGGAAGAGAATGAGCATCTCATCCATGCTTTCGTGAAGTGCAATTTAGAAGAAAAAAAAAAAAATCCACGTGACAGTTAAAAGCTACTAGTTGGTAAAATTTCAGGGGAGTACTTAAAGTCTTTTGTTTCTTTTCATTCTGGAATGAAAATATGGTGGGATTTTTTCTCTGTTTTCAGACATTGATGAATGTCAGGAACTGCCAGGTCTCTGCCAAGGTGGAAATTGCATCAATACATTTGGCAGCTTCCAGTGTGAATGTCCAAAAGGCTACTACCTCAGTGAAGAGACAAGAATCTGTGAAGGTTGAGTCCCTTGAAACCTTCTTCTCTATCACAGTGCAGTTGTTATGACAACCACTGTCATTTTTAGCCTTAAATGCATAAGTGGATATGTTACCCATACCCTTACCTAAAATCTTCTCTAAAATCATTATCTTTGGCACCAGTGATATGATTAATATAAAACTTGAAATGTAACACTTGAATATACTAATGCTTATTTGACATGATAGATCTCAGCTATGTGTATTCAGTAAACTAAGGAGGTTATTCATGATTTCTGGCTTCTCACTTCAACACCTTGTATTTCCTGCTAGTTTCACTAGGCTCCCTGTATGATAAGTGAGAAAAGGTGTCCTCTTCACAGTATTTAAGAGTAGTGATTTAATTTATGCAACGTGAAGTAAAGTTAATGTTGGTCTTCCTTTTGTGTTTGAGATTTGTCATAAGTGTTAGAACTAAAAATTGTAAATAGACCCAAAAGTATAAAGAATCCTTCGTGGTTTCTCCTAGTTAGGAGTGTTGTGAGTCAGCTTCCCATTCTTCATTCACTTTGTGAGAAAAAAAAAAAAATTGTCTTCTTTCAAAACAAAGCCTGTGAATCCTGAGGCTTTGCTAATAAGCTTGGGTGAAGAAAACTGATCAAACTGGGTTTGAAATTAAAATTGTATGGACAAAAAAAGCTTACACCCCAAATACCTTGAATAAGAAGATCCAAGGTTAGAGCAGCAAGACTATATGAATATTCAGCTTGCCTGTTTCTAAATAGAGTACTTAAAAGGTCATTTCTCAGTGGAGTAGTGAACACATCAACAGAACTGAAAAGTGACAGTAACATTCCTGTGAGAAGAGGGTGTGAATGTCTTTTGCGGAGCTGATGGGGCAGAAGGTGCTCCAGTTTCAGTGGTAAATTCAACAACTTTGAATATATTTAGGGTGTTCTCTTGCACTTCACTGGCTGGACTCAAACCCAATTGTAAGTTAGAACAAAAAATTTTAAATAGACCCAAAAATGTAAAGAATCTTTAATGGTTTCTCCTAGTTTGGAGTGTTGTAAGTCAGCTTCCCCTTCTCCATTCACTTTGTGAGAAAACAACAATTTCTTTCAGAACAGAGCCTGTGAATCCTGAGGCTTTGCTAAGCTCGGGTGAAGAAAACTGACCAAAGTGGGTTTGAGGTCAGAAACATTTGCTATGACTTGGTCCTCTTTTCTCTTGTTAATTGTAGTGTTTTCGCTTGGTCTCTAGATATTGATGAGTGTGTTGCACATCCTGGTGTCTGTGGTCCTGGCACCTGCTACAACACCTTGGGGAACTATACCTGCATCTGCCCACCTGAATATATGCAGGTGAACGGAGGACATAACTGCATGGGTATGCAAAATGTCACCTTTACTAGAACTGTCTGAATATCGGACTGTTTCAGGGCCAGCCTCTCTGCTTAAAATTTCCTTTTAGATGAGGCTAGTTCTAAAGCCTTGTATTGCTTTTTCCTGCCTTTTAACTCCCAGACAGTTACGTCGTGTAGCCAGGAAAGAGATCGCAATGACTGATGTGCAGTGTTCAAGTGCTCTTACTCCCTTAACAGAACTCAGAAATCTTTTTTCATTTTCAGTAGTCATTTCCAAATGGTAGGGTTTACTATACAAAGGGATCTGATGAGCATCTACAGATGTGTTTTTGATTTCTTGGGAATTTTCCTTTTTCCCCTTTATGTCTTTGAATGAAAACTGAAAATATGTCAAATTTCAGGTAAGTCGAAAACAAAGACTGTAGATTATTTCAGTCCTTAAATGATTTTTAAATGCATCCATGCATATGCTTGGGTTGCATTCTGAAGCCAGAGTTAATGAACCACTGTCTAGGTTGGTAGGGGGTTGATACTTAATTCAGTTAGTTTGTTGGTTACTTCATAAGTGATTCTTTTCTCACATCTAGACATGAGGAAAAGCTTTTGCTATAGAAGCTATAATGGAACCTCCTGTGAGAATGAACTGCCCTTCAATGTGACCAAAAGGATGTGTTGCTGCACATACAATGTTGGGAAAGCCTGGAACAAACCTTGTGAACCATGTCCAACCCCAGGAACAGGTAAAGCCTACTATAATCATCCCATTTTGTTACTTTCTTTGCATATATGCTCCTTTGACCTATTAGCTAAAGTTAACATTTTACCCCCAAAAAACCTTTGCTGTACTCCCAAAGAGTGACAATACCTTGCCATCCTGTCACTGGCTGGATTAAGTCTTGGTGCGCTAAACCAGAATAGGTATTTCTTCCATATTTTTTAAGTGGAAGAAGTATCACTCCATATTGAGTGGAAAGACAGAGCTTGAATAGTTTGAAGGCCCAATCATTCCCCCTGGATGAAAAAAATTCAGGAAGAACATGCATATTTTCCCTCTTAGCTGCCCCTGAAGGCAAGGGCAAGGGAACAAACTACTGTCAGGTGTTGCTGAGATGAATAAAAAGGCCTGGAAAGTACAGACTGACTTGCCCATCAGCAGCAGGAGTATGTCAGCCCTGTAGCTAAAAGGATGTCTGTAAGACAGGTATCTGTAGGTAGATATAATTATTTAGACCTTTTTTTGGTGATGGGGATCTATAAAATGAGTGGTTGTTTTATTCTTTCTTTCTAAAAAATACCAAGGCTTTCAGAGGTCTTGTATGGACATAGAATTACTTTCAGTTATTTAGATACACATCAAAAATCAATGTTTGTGTAGGTAAGACCCACCAGGGTGGTGCAGTAGGTATAAGCAAGTTTTCTGGATGTATGATTACAGAATTCCCATCTCCAAAGCTGTCACTTTGAGGTTTCCGGAAAAGCAGTCATCGGGCAATAGTACTGGGGTTTAAGATACTGGCTGACAAGAGGTGCCCGCTGCCTGGTCTGTCTTCCAGGATAATTAATTTAGGATAGTACAATTTCATTACTGCATAGTTGGGGATACATTTATACTGGTAGTCCTAATCTGTCAGAACAAAAAGACTGGGTTTCTAGATTATTGCCTTTCTAGATTTTTCACTTGTGTCTCACATCTGAGCTGATCCTTTCAGTTGCTTTTACATTTTCTCTATTTAGGGTGATAAACTTGCAAAAGCTCGATAAGAAGGGCATTGTAAAGGGAAGTATAAATTGCCGTCTATAAAGGGAGTTGAAAATAATAAGGTACCGTTCTTTTTCAGTTAGTCTTTATGGAGTTCCTTGCCTGGAACAAAACACCCTTGAAAGCACAACTCAGAAAAATCATTGGTGGGAGAATCACCAACTGGAAACCTGACAGTAGCACCTGGCCTTCGTTAAAAGATTCTTACATTTGTAAAAAAGAGCAAAGGTGCCTAGATAAAACTAAAAGACTCAGGTGCCTGTTTAGTACAAACACGTTTTATTGTTTCGTTGACTTTGCCCCAAGTTTACTGCCACTAAACCCATACCTCTAGTGCTGCATCATTTGTGATGTTAGTGTGAAGAATGTATTACTTTCATTCCAAGTGATTTATCCTGGTGGCGTAAGGGAAAGAGCAGATAATTTAGGAAAGACTTTCCCCCACAAGCAGTAAAGAGGAGGAATATGGGACTGAACAGAAAAAAACAGCCTCTTCCTTTTCTTTCTTAAGTAGGAGGTGGGAAAATGAAGGAAATGTTCCTAGCAGTCAGGAATGGGAGATGGAAATAAGCTTGAGAGAGGAAATACGTGTTTGCTATCACAGAGAGCTCATAAAATTCTTTCCCATAGTCATTTATCTCAGTGCCATAAAATTGTCACCATGATGACAACATGATGAGAAAAATACAGCAAAGTACTAGCAGGGATTCATGCGATTAATATTCTTTGATGGAAGAAAGGATTGTCCTTTTAAATTGGTAAGACTGAAGTTAAAAACTTCTGCAGCTTTTAAAGATTTGTTAAGACAACTCCACTTAGTCTGCAAGCAGTTATGGGGTTAAAATATTTCCTGAAATATTTCAGTATTGCCTTGTTAGCTCTTCTAAATGCCTTTACTGTATTTGGAGACATGATTGAACTTTTTTCACCATGAAAAGAGATTGCGTGAGGGATCAAACACAAATTCCAAGGTCGAATAGCTGCACTTATGTGGTATAATCAGTTGTTCTGAAATCTGGGTGGGTGCTACACATCACAGACAGGGGTTGTGATACACTGACCTTAACCAGTTTGCTAGACTGAGCCCAATAGCTCATTAAGAGCATTATTCTGCTCCCATGAGAATTACATTGTTCCTCTAAATGAACTTCACATGCCAATGCATTTGCATTTTTTTTCCTTTATGAACAGAGCTCTTTCTTCCTTTTCATGTATTTATGCTTAACAATCAATCTCTGTTTCATTGCTTTAGGTAGTAAAGACTGTATTGCTTGGTTTTACACACTATACAGTTCATAACCATTACCGTACAGACTTTAATCAGAAATAATCACTCTTGTTTGTTTGTTTTTTCACCCAAAGAAGTGTAAAAAGCTGCTTCACTGCTAAGAGGTAACCAAGTATTTACAGAACTCTTTCATGGTTTGATCATTTCAGGAGTTCTTGACCATTTCAGGAGTGCTTGACCTCAGAGAGTTTTTTTCCTGTTATGTAATAGATCGTTTTGTCCTAAAAATAATATAGTGATAGGTATATGGGGTTTTGAAATATTTTTTAAGTCATTGATGCAAAGTCAGTCTTTCAGAAAGTAAATCTCTGGTATGTTTGTGTATGGATAATTTGGCACTGTATAAATGCATTATCATACAGTCCTTACCTAATTATATGCTCTTTTTCTACACAGTACAAACTGAAAAAAAAAAATGGAAAAACTCTATTAAACGGAATGCATGGAACATGTAGGTAGCATAACACAGAATGAAGGAAGGCCTGCAACCCTCAGAGCATCTTCTTCATCCTCCCAGTCCTGATGTGTTAGGCATTATCACAGGAGTAGGTTACCATCACCCATGGAGACAGAGTAGTGAACACAAGGCCCTCTTTTTATCTAATATGTGTGTTTCTGACAGGTTTACTGACAGCAGTAAATGACATAAAGCTCCTTGCAGAAAAGAACTGTTTTCTAACTCTCAAGTGTTATACATGTTAATACGAAAGAGCAGAAAATTTCTGGATGGTAAAACACTGTGGCGGGGACCTCTGTGGCCCAGTATCCTGTACTGCAAGAATAACCTCAGTAGGCATTAAGCAGTCATTAAACAATAGGACAGAAGAAAGAAGAAAATGCCGAAGTTCAGGTATACTGGATCGTACTTGGCTTGTACAGGGAATAACAAAGAATATTTGAATGTGAGAAAAAATATTTTGCCAATCTTATTCTGAGCAATGATCAACTACATTTGCTGAAATTTTAAAAAATAAGAATGTTTGGTGTAAGGAAGACAAGAATTATTCCATTTAAAACCCCAGTGGTTAAACTTTACAAAATTACAAGCTACTGAAGAGCTGCCATTAACGTGTAGATGATCAAGAAGCTCAGACTACAGCCAGTAGAGAAATAAACTATCACCACTGTAGATTAAAGATCATTACTCACAGGAAAACAGAAGAGTCTCCTTTCTCTTTTTCTGGTGCTAGAAGAGATGCCTATTAATTTGTCTGCATTTCAGGTTTAGAGGTGAGTTAAAGGTACGCTCCATACACTTACTCTCGTTGGATAAATAGGCTTCCTGTAGGTCCTCAGCAGCACAAACAGTGGACCAAGCACTCATGGAAATCTCCAGATACTACACTTCCAGAACCCCTTTGAGTTTTATGTCAATGTGACATTTTTGTAACTTTTATCTACATTCTTTAGAAGGATATTTTACCTTAGCTTAATGCCATTAATGTGCAAATATCTACCGCATGCTTTGGAGTTCTTTCCTTAACAATAGTTTGGAAACTTAATATTGAAAGATACTTACTATTTTTCTGGAGAATTTGAATGCTGATATGATCTAAAAAGATGCTGAATACCAGCTGCATGGTTATTGTTTGCAAACACACACTTAAACAAAACTGTTCATTCAAACTGGTTATATCTTCACATTGGAATTATTTTGCTCCCCTCAAAAAAGTGGGCTTTCAGTACACAATTCTACTGGTAGTCAGTATTTTACAAATTTGACGTAGTTGTAGGCCTGTGTTTCATATTTCTACCTAGATGAAAATTTATCAATGTACTGTAAATGTGTAATAATTTTTTTTTCTGGAAAGCACTGTTTTACCAGTAAAATCTCATGCCAGTATAGATGCTTTATAAGAAATACTTCTTTAAAAGAAGTAATTATTTCTTACATCTTGCAATAATTAATCGATTACATGCTAGAAATTTTTCTCTATATGTTGCAAATCCACTCAGCTTCATATACCTTACCTGGAAAACCGTGGGTTCATTGATTTTTATACTTTATACTGTGCATTTCCCATCCTCAAGATGCTCTGGAAAAGAGGATGTAAAATAAGCTTACTGAAACAGTGCTCTTTTTTTGGAGCAGAGTGTCCATTCTGCTCTACAGTTTAGTGGAACTAAGCTGCAGTAATCTCTGCAGAAGAGAACAGAGATAGTACCATCAAAGAAGGCTAGGTACTGGTAAGTTACATTTATTTCTCCTATATGAAACCGTTGCTGCAGATTCTCTCTACAGATCTCTAGAAAACAGGAGTAAACCTTAAAAGGTAAGTTAAGGAGTTCTATTTAAAACAAACACTGAAGTGCTGCCTTCTCAAATCAGACATTTACTCATGTATGAAAGTCTGCAAAGATCTGAGAAAAGAGAAATATGAATTAGTGTTTCTCTTTGCATTCATTTATTTGCAATCTGAATTTTCAATACAATTTGTACAGGAGGCAGTGGCTCTTCTGGGTAGATTTGGCTTGTATCAGCTCTTGAAAAGATGAGAAGACTACAAGTAATTCTTGGGAGATTTATAAATATTCACTAAAAATGCATTGTTCTCTGTTTTGCTGTAGCTGAATTTAAGAACATATGCGGAAATATTCCTGGCTTCACTTTCGACATTCATACTGGAAAAGCTGTTGGTAAGTTTCACTAAACTTATTTTAACCAAAAATTGTTTTGCATAACATTGTTGCAGCTGCATAATGGTACCAAAATGAACATTCCATGTAATAAAATTATAATTTCATTGTGGAGTTACAATGGTGACAAAAATTCTGAGACCAATTTTTGTGTAAAATATTTCTGATTTATATTTTTTTATGTCTACATTTTGTTACAATCTTTTGTTCACTTTCCATCCTAGTTCATGGGTTTGAGTTTTAACTGGTAAGATAAAAGGTTTTGGCTTCAAAGATGTTGTGGGATTTATCTGCACATTTGTAACAGTTCTGCACCTTGTCTAATATTTAGCATTACTCTGTTTTGATCACTTCCTGAATTTCACATAGTTTATTTTCTGTCATAATGGGAATATTTTTAGGTTTATATCCTGTGTACAATTTCTGTAGATTAAAAGGAACTTCTCAACTCAGTTTTAAGCACAGTGAAATTGAGAATGCAAGCAGTGTGTAAAGCCATGAAGTACCGTAGTTTGACTAGCTCATCTCACTTTCAGACATTGATGAATGTAAGGAAATCCCAGGAATCTGTGCAAATGGTGTTTGCATCAATCAGATTGGCAGCTTCCGCTGTGAATGCCCCACTGGATTCAGCTACAATGACCTGCTCTTGGTCTGTGAAGGTGATTTGAAATGACAGTATTTTCTACTTAGCCCTCATAAGCATGCTTATCTTAAAGGGAAGGGGAACATTTAATTCACAGGTTTTCCAAAATCTAAGAGACAGATGGTGAGCTTTTTTGTAGGGCTCAAGTCTATAAATCAGTGTATGACATGTTTGTCTTTAATACATATGCACATGCACTTAATGAGATTTGTAATAGTTTTGTGTCAAGTAGTTCACTGACTTCTAAATAGGAAGTAAATGAAATGCTTTTATTTTATTTTATTTTAGGGAGGAAATTTAATTCTTGTTCACAAAACTTCTCAAAGAAAAGTTTCCTTGCTTTTTTTCTGTCTTGTGTCTGTTCTTCTACAGTTTTATAGGTAGAGAAATTCATAGAAGCTAATAGTGAAATTTTGTGTGTCCTAAAGTCAATAGGAGTTTTGTCATTGGTATTCAAGGGTCTTGTGCTGTCATGTGCACCTTAAAAAGCTAACAAACTGTGCCACTTTCTGTTTCAGTTCAAAGGCAGAGAACGACATTTTTTAATACAAAAACTAATTTCTTTAGGCAGACGTTTAAAATTGCAAAGCCACTTCAATGTGTAGTAAGTTGGATTCATAGGATCCTCCTTCGTCCAAAAAGTGTGTTATGGATGAAATTGTATTGATTTTGCTTTTCATTTGCATTGACAGCACAGGAGGCTGAAGGTCAGAATATTCATGCTTTGTTGAGGACAAAAGATTCATCTTCATGAGGAAGACAATACAGTCTAAATTCTAGGCAGAAGAAACTATATCGTGGTTTCTGATGTCTGAACCATGACTCTTGGTTTTTCAGATATTGATGAGTGCAGCAATGGAGACAATCTCTGTCAGAGAAATGCAGACTGTATCAACAGTCCTGGTAGTTATCGCTGTGAATGTGCTGCTGGTTTTAAACTTTCACCCAATGGTGCCTGTGTCGGTAAGAAATCAGTTGACTTTTCTCGTCTGTTTGAATCTGTTTGTACCTAATCAATGGTATATGCATGATTCTCTTGAATGGTAAAAGCATCATTTATTTTCCGTCACCTTGCATATTCTGCTGTTTTAGGTGACAGTTTTTACTTTTTATAGCCCTATTTCTCTGTAGAAGGGAAGAAAAGACAGGGTAAAATTTTTAAAGAACATTGTTGATGTATCAGCCAAATCCTGACAGTAGTTTTGACCTTGAGGTGTATAGGCAAGAAGTTACTATAAACTGAAGTTTTGTTATGATTCAGGTTTAGGTATGGATAATTTTGAGTCTGGTTTTAATAATAATAACAGATTGTAAAAACATGTTTGTGTAAAATGCATGAATAATAAAAGTCAATAATGTGTACCATCTGTTTTATATTTTTGTTATAGATCGCAATGAATGTCTGGAAATTCCTAATGTTTGCAGTCATGGTTTATGTGTGGACATGCAAGGAAGTTACCAGTGCATATGTCACAATGGTTTTAAGGCATCCCAAGACCAGACTATGTGCATGGGTATGGAAAGTAAATGCTTCTGTGTGTGGTTTGTTTGGGTTTTTTGGTTTTTTTTAAAGGGAGAGGAGATGAGTCTAAATTTTTTAGGAGATTATAGTGACATTAAAAGACTGTGAAGTTGTCCCTGGAGTGGATATATTAGTTTGAGAAAAAAAATCACAGTATTATCAGAGAGAAGTCCATGTTACTGAAGAACATATTAACCCCATTTTCACAAAAATACATCATACTGGCTTATTTGACAGAGAATTTTATAGGAGATATCACAGAGTGATAGAATTTGGAGATTAAAAAAAGGCAGATTTTTCAATTATTTAGAAATCTATTGAGTTCATGTTTCATTTAAAGAACAGAATCCCGTGTTTAATGTAACTTAAATATGTACTCATTTTGTATTAAAATGATTACATGATAGAGATTATATAAAAAATAAGATTGCAAAAGAAGAGTTTTTTTCTTGTTCTTTTAGTGTTTCATAATCAGTTCTACAGTGTTTTAAAAAGAAAAGGTGATGCATATGTGAATTCAGTTCTCTTCAAGAAAAAGAGCCAAAAAATTATTTTGATTTTTGAAATAATGATCATCTAAATGTCAGTTCTAAGCTATACAGAAGTTCAGTGTCTCCTATAACATAGGTGTGTTCCAGTTTCAACTTTAAACAGACATCTAAAACCTATTCATGTTGTATTACATATTCCTATACACCTTGAATCTTCTCATATTTAGACTAAATCACATTTGTCAAGCTATCTGAGGAGGATATTTGGGAAAGTGACTTATGTTAACAACGCAAAGTTTTGAGAGCCTGGTTACTCAAAACAGTAACTTAATTCTAAAAATAATTCTAAAATTTTCATAGGATGAAATACAGATCTAGACAATGACAGGTTATGGAAATGATCCATACAGCAAAGTGTTTATGTTATGTAAGTCAATAAAATGTTTCAGAAAGTCCACATGAACTAGGAGAACAAGACCTAAATACCTTCCAGATCCCCGTGAAATTCCAGAAATTACTGAAGCACACAGCAGGAAACATCGAATTTTAGTGCCTTTTAAAAATGGGCGTTTCCGAGAGTTTGTAAGGAGTCTTTGTAATTCTGGATCTAGTCTTGACATAATATATTAACATATGTAAATTGACTTGTGAACAATGACACAAAACTCCTTTATAGAGCATTTTCAACAGGTTTTCATGTGCTTAAGATTAAAATAGGTACACAAAATTTGAGATAGTTCCAGGGCTGTGATGCTCAATCCTTTGTACTAAGTTCTGATCACTAGTGTACATTAAGAAATGTTAGTATGGAAAATAAAAAGACAGAATGCTTTGAGATACTGCCCATGAACTTAACTTTTATCTTTGCATGTAAAAGTATCTTTTATTTTAAAATACATATAAAAAATGCGTCTTGTAACATTTTTCTACGTGTACCCAGAAGATGTAAAAATCAGTAGTATAAATAGAAAACGTGACAGATGAGAGACTGAGGTTTAGAATATTGTCACTGTGCACAGAAAACACATTAACACATACCTGGGAAAATTAGTTCCCACATACAGTTTTGTTTCTCTTTGCAGATGTTGATGAATGTGAACGCCATCCATGTGGAAACGGAACTTGTAAAAACACGGTTGGATCATATAACTGCCTGTGTTATCCAGGATTTGAGTTAACTCATAATAATGATTGTATGGGTAGGTAATGTAATCCAAACTTTATTTTCATTGCTTCTGGCTTGGTATGCCGAGGAGGATGGTATATAGTTAAAACTCAAAGAGAAGACAGGTCAAGGTGCTGAGAAAGTTAATTGAGTGCAGTAACTGATACTGTTACCAGCCCTAGAGGTTAATCATTTCTATCATTTTTTAAACTAATTAAAAATATTTTTTACTGGCCAGCTTGAGATAATGTAAACCCTAAATCCCTGGACCACTGGGGCAACCTTACAGCTCACTGACATTTTAATGCAGCCCTCACCCCTATTAGATTTCCTGGGTAATTACAGCACACATCCTTGACTACTGACACAGTCCATAGGCACCACTTGCAATAAGCAAGTATTATATCACAGCACCAGTGTTGCCTCATGATTTTAAAATCATTTCTTCATTTCACCATATTACTGGGCATTTGCACACAGTGTGAAAAAGGAAGCAGACCAGCAGTAAGAAAGCCAGTGTAATTAATCTACCAAATCTAGTCTTCTAAGATGAACTCTGCTTATACAGAGTTTATACAGGCATTGCTATTTCCTATTCCCTAAAGCACAGGACACCAGAATATCTGATGGTTTTGGACAATTTAAATTCCTGGATACTTGTGATAAAGCATGGGCTTCAGCATGGGCTGAAGAACAGGCTCATAAGTCTCTGGAGATCCTCTCCCTTGTGCAGAGCATAAGCCAAAAGAAAGGAAGGCTTTACATTCCTTCCTGCTACAGAAGACAGACAGAATAAAGTCTACTGGTTCCTTTCTGGTTCAGGAGAGAACTAAAACACCTTAAATAAGTATTTTAAATCCTCTCCTTATCCAGGAAAGAGAAGATTAAAAACTTGGCCAAGTAAGAAGAGTCCGCTGCCAAAAAATGGCACTATTTGCCAAGGTGGTTCTTTCCCTTGGCAGTATAGCTGCCAATCTACTGCCAGGACCATCCAGCGCCTCTACTCCAGGCTTTGCCTTCAAGGAGGCCAAGGAGCCCAGGCTGACTCAGAGACTTGGCCTTTTGTTAGCACTCCTCTTGACACCTTGGAGAGCCTCAGGGCTTTCCTCCAAACTATCCCAGTCATTCAAAGGCAATTTAGCCCATCCCAATATAATACTTTGGAGGTATTTCTGCTTGCAGAACTGTAACACAGAAGAAATGCACTATGGAATAAACCAGTAACACAGGCACAGCTGTATTGGCTGAAGCAGAAAGGTGCATCTTTTTCAGGAGCTTAATGATTCTGAAGAAGACTAAAACCTCTTCAGTAAAACTGACGTTAGTCTTCATCATTCACATTAAAGTATTGTAAAACAGTGAAGTGTAAGTTGTTCTTACACCATTGTCCTTACCCGAACTCCTTTTCATTTATTCTGACACTTTCTCATCTGTATTTTTCCTTATGTAGTGGTCCGTTAAGTCTGCATTACTAAAGTAACTCTACAAACTAATAAGCATTTTCAAACCTCATTTTCAGAACTGTTATCAAGGAGGTAATCATCTTGTGGAAAGCAAATTACATATTCCCAAATTTGAAAATGACAAGGCAGTTTTTAGGAGGAAACTCGAGCACATATAAATCCAGATAAAATCCAGAACACTCAGTGTAACGTTTTCTTTTTTGTGTCTGGAGTTAGCATCATACAGTCACTTGGCAGTAACTGAATGTCTCCAGATGCAGTAGCTGAGGTAATGCTGCAAGTTTGAAAATTATAATACCCTGTAAAAAAAGACTGTTGTTTAAATAGAACATATACCCTAATGCACTTGAGTGAGAGTTACTTTCCACTAGTTGTCAGCTGTTCCCTTATTGCTACAAGACTTGCCTTCTCCACAGAAGTATATATTGCAACTTGAGTGTGCTTATAATATACTGTATGTACTGTGCTGGGACTCAACTCTCATTTCTGGGGTTTTATTTTGGTTTTTTTACAGATATTGATGAGTGCAGTTCCTTCTTTGGTCAGGTGTGCAGAAACGGGCGGTGTTTCAATGAAATTGGTTCCTTCAAATGTTTATGTAATGAAGGATATGAACTTACCCTAGATGGCAAGAATTGCATTGGTATGTATGATACCACATGGAGATGTGAAAGTACTGATGAGCTGAAATAATCAAACTATTAGCTCCCATGTAGCCGAAAGCACCACAGTCTGAATATCTGAGTATAAAAAAAAAGACAGTGACTTTAGTGAAAACACAGTAGAAGTAACTGTGTTTTGGAGTAGTTGTTGATCTTCAAGCATTTAAATGCCTTAGAAAAAGAAATTAGAAAAGAATCCTACAGTCTTTTTCATGAAAAGCCTGTTTTGTTACCATAAGAATTACATGATTCTAAACCTTTCTTAATTCCATCTACTCTCCAAAGATACTAATGAGTGTGTGGCACTACCTGGTTCATGCTCTCCTGGTACCTGTCAAAATTTGGAAGGATCATTCAGATGCATCTGTCCACCAGGATATGAAGTAAAAAGTGAAAGTTGTATTGGTAAGGCAAGTTCTAATTGTTGCTTCCCAACAATTTAAAAATTAGAAAAAGTATCTGGTTCTAATTTGGTGGAAAGTAGTTGTACATCTTAATGTTTGCAAATGTTGCCTTGCCTGACAAAATCATGGTGACGGGGAATAAGTAAGTAAGAAGAGTCTTCAGGAAGAGGTTTCAAAAATGGAAAGCAAGATATTTTGTACTGCATTGTACTATATTTTGTACATTAACTTCTTCATTAATGGAAACAAAAATATTTACTTTTTTAAAAAATGGTATTTTATCTTTCATTCACTTTTTTTTTAGTATCATTCATAAAACAAACCTGTGTACTAGATTTATATAATGTTTACAGAAAATTAATTACTTCAATGCATGAACTAAGGTTCTGGTTTCAGAGGGCTATGAAGTTTAAAATTCTTGAGAAAATTATGGAGTTTATGGGAACAATTGTTAAATTGGTTTCTTCTAACAACTTTTTCCTGATTTTGTGTTTTGTATATCTCTCAAGTGCTGAGATTCACAGGGAGAGAAAAGGGTACAGCAGACCTTTCACCAGTTTACATGTTCTTGTTTGTTCATATAAGTCTCATTTAAAGCCTTGAATGTTATTCAGGAGCTGAATGTCACACAATGAATTAAGATTTGGTGTTGCAGAGAATTAGAAATAAATACAAGTTACAACTCCCTTTTTCAGCAGAACAAAGCACAGGACTACTGTGAATTTATTGGGCATTTAAATTAACTATGTGGGGCAACTGGCAAGGAAGGTGCACACAACTAGGTTGAGGTAGCTAACCTAGAAGCCTTAGGTTTCTGTATGGTCAGAGGACAGAGTAAGCACGTGTCTCTCCACTGTGACTATATTAAGAAACCTGGTTTTCAGCTTAAATGACTGAAGATAGCTGGTGTGACGCCCCAGACACAAATTCATCCAAATAACTCCCAATAATAAATGAGCAGCTTGTCCTTGTATGGACTGAAGAAAACACTGGCTAGGACATAAAGATTTGGCCTATAACCACCTAATCTGTATGGGTTCAGGAACTGGATCACAGGAACCTCTTTGAATTTTTGTCTTGAACAATAGCATGTATTTTCTAAGCCCCAGAGCACTGTCATCCTTTTGTATCATGGCACCATATTCAGTTTGCTGCCAACTTCATGGCTTCTTTTGGCAGCTGCTGTTTCCATATTACCAATTATGTTTGAGATGAATTCAAATCACCTACAGCTGCAAAATCATGAATTTAAAATGAAAACTTTTGGTTTTCTGGGAATATCACTGTTTATAGCCACTTTAGTATCATCACAGAATCTCTTGATGTTTTTGACAGCATCAGTGACTGCCAAAGAGATTTCTGCCCGAACTGACTAAAAGGGACTTAATTGCATTCTTTTTCTTCATTCTGCCATGTGTCCAGAAAATTTGCAGCTAAAGTTCCTACAAAATGCCTAGGTAATCACATGTGATTGTACTAATACTTTGATAAATATTATGACAGGTCTTGCAACATACATTCCCCATTACTTTCTATTGATCTTATATGCAGACAGCTTTATAAGAATTCATTTTTTTCTGTCTGTAATGTGAAGGTTGGCAATGGCTAGATTATTTTTTGAGGTCAGGGTGATTATATGCAGGAGAAACCAAAACGGATGGGAGCCACAGAAAAATTCTTAGTTTTCACCTATCCATTTAATATATTTCTGTTCATTTTGTGGGAATGAAGAGGAGAAGACTCATTTACTGCCACAGTCTGGCTAGTCACCTGTTCATCATGGCCACAAAAAGAGTTTCTTCCACTAGTCCCAAGCCATTCATTACAGTAATAATCAGTACTTCAAAAGAGCAGTTTTTCCATCCCATTAATGAAGCCAAATTGCTTAGCTTTGTATCCTAGCAACTGCCACACTAACTGGGAAATTAATTACCTTTTTTTTCACTGAAATAAGCTGACTTAAAATGCTTCACATGATAAGAGCCTGTCCATGGGAAGCTACTGCAGAGTTTGGTCATATGCCAAATTATGCTAGGATTCACTATAGTAGAGAGTCCAACAAATATCAGGAAAAATAGCGCTACAAATTTGTGACTCAACATCCATGAAGCTTCCTTTCATGGTGAACACCTATTCCTGCTACACTGTGATTAAGATCAACATGGGTGTTAATGTAGAACACTTTTACAGCCATAGGTTTCTGTGATGGTTGTTTTAATATCCCTTACTGAAAGATTCAGGGGGGGTTGAACTGCAGGTATAGCTTTGAAGATTTTTAAAATACACTTCAGAATTTATTAAATTATAATTACCTTTACCAGGTACTTTAGCAAGGAGGCTTATATCTTCTGTCAGTATTTGCAGAACAGAATAAATTAAAATACAGTTTTAAATAATAGGTATGAAAAATTAAAGGTCTATTAATGTATTATTTTTCTTACTCTGCCTGTTGTCTATATAGCTGCAGGATATGCAGCCTGATACCATTTGAGCTGCACAATTTTACAGGCACTTGGTTTTTATATTAAGTGCTCTTTTATTTCGGTTTGTTTTTAATAATTATAAAAATATCTCTATTTTAAAAAAATCTAGATCTTACATTTAAATTGTCAGAGCAATATATTCTAAATTATGCAACTGAACAGGAAAAAAATTTAAATAACATATCAGGAGTGGCTGTGGAAGACTGGTTTTTATATATTTGAATATATAAATATAATCATAGGTTTCCCTCTACTAATAGCTAGCTATAGTTTCAGTTCAAGAATCAGTCAATCAGCATGAAAAAAGCCCACCTTTAATTACAAAGAACCCCCAAAATACAATTTTAAAAATTCATCTTTGGATGTTTTATATTTACAGAAGAATATTTTTCTTATCAGAAATATTTCTTCTCTGTTTCAGTCTGAAAGCATTTATTTAATGTTTATATTATAAATCTGACAAAGAACAGAGAATGGTATTTGGAGAGGAAAGTGCATGCCAGTGAAACACTCTAATTTGAAAAAGTTAGTGGAACCTTCAGGCTGCTTTATCTCTTGGGTGCTTTACTGGAGGAGCATCTCCTGCTGAAGTTAAATAAATAAATAAATAAATAATCTTTCTTAACCAAGGAATTCACAGCCAATGGGGTTACGGTGAACCTTTTCTCCTTTAATTTACAGATATTAATGAATGTAATGAGGATCCCAACATCTGTCTCTTTGGCTCTTGTACGAACACTGCAGGAGGTTTCCAGTGCATCTGTCCTACAGGTTTTGTGCTGTCTGATAATGGACGGAGATGTTTTGGTAAGTTAATGATTAAGGAATGTAATAACTTATTCTAACAGATAACAGATACTCTGTAGAATTAGTAAAAAGGGACCTCTGCAGGTCCCTTCCAATCTATGCCCTTATGAGGATTGGACAGTGCTTTCAAAATAGTATGAAAAATACAGGCCTAACATTATTCGTTTCAGGGCTAGACAGTCATCATCTAACCAGGTAGCAGGTAATGTAACTGTGTTTTCTTTTTTAGATACTCGCCAGAGCTTCTGTTTCACTAACTTTGAGAATGGGAAATGCTCAGTGCCAAAGGCTTTCAACACCACAAAGGCAAAGTGTTGCTGCAGTAAAATGCCAGGAGAAGGATGGGGTGATCCTTGTGAGCTCTGTCCAAAGGAAGAAGAAGGTATACATCAGGATTTAAAATAAAGCCTTTTTAGGTGGGAGAAAAGGAAAATCACGCTTGTGTTGTACCTTTTTGATCATTAGAAGGAGAGATCTCTTGGCATTGTCTCTTAACTGCCTTTTCTAGAACCATTTTCAGGTCAACAGAAGAAATAAAATTAAATAGAAGAAACCACAGAAAAGGAGAAATGCTGAGTTGTTGTTTTTGCTCTGTAGAGAAATGAACTAGTAGCCTCCATCTGTGGATATAGCCTGCTTTAGGCAAAAGAGAAGAGCAAAATGGGACAGTGCCAAGAATCCCTGAAGTAATCAACAGTTCTTGGTTTTCTCCAAGTACAGAAAGGGGAAGACAGCAAGCACATGCAGATGGAAGTTCAACGAGTCCTAGTGCTGCTTCCCCAACCTAGAGACAGTGTTAACTTTTGCATCTGGCAAGACACCATAATTCTGTTCTGTTCTGAAAAATGTGATATAGAAGATTTTTGGATGGCTTTAACTATCTGTCATAGTTCTTTTTCTCACTCACTTTTTTTTTTTAAAAACCATACCTCTACAGTTGCTTTTCAGGACCTGTGTCCATATGGTCATGGAACTATTCCTGGAATTGATGATACACGTGAAGGTAGGTATTCTTTTTCCTGATAATTAAAAAAAAATTATTTATACTTAAAACTAGACTTGGATATTGTAGTATGTGATGGCTTACTCCCCACAGGCCCAGGTGACAAGAGGCTGACCTTTAATAAATGTGGACCATTATGAAATGGTAGTTGAAAGATTACCACTGAAATTGCATGGCTAGAGACAAACAGAATAGGGCGCTTAGTTTTTTTAAAATGCTGTTTTAAGACTTGACACAGAAATGCATCAGCTAAGTGGTTGCTAATATCTTCCTGCTTTTTAGATGTCAATGAATGCCTTGAAAGCCCAGGAATTTGCTCAAACGGTCACTGCATCAATACTGATGGATCGTTCCGCTGTGAGTGCCCCATGGGATACAACTTAGATTACACTGGAGTACATTGCATCGGTGTGTCCATATTTCATAGATTAAAAGAATTGTAACAATTTAATTTAAAACACAGTTTGAAATGTCTCCCAGTTCTCTTCAGTTTGCATTTATTCATTACATACAGATACTAATGAATGTTCAATTGGCAACCCATGTGGAAACGGTACATGCACTAACATGATCGGCAGTTTTGAGTGCAACTGTCATGAAGGATTTGAGCCAGGCCCAATGATGAATTGTGAAGGTAACTTGTACCCTTTTTTTTTTTTCTTTAGTTTTTGTCCAGTCCTCAGTATTCAAATTACTTTATTAACCAGGCATTTGGTGCTATAATAACTAGGAGGAAAAAAAAGTTTCTCTGCTTGAATTATGTCATTGAAAAGGAAGTCTTGAATTGATCTAAGCAGTATTTTTAGTTTATCACAGGATTTCCCAGACTGCATGTTGTGGTATGTTACATTATTCAGCTGTTTGTTGGAAAGGGATGGGGGGCAGGAAGTGGCTGTTGAGCCCCCAGAAGATCCTTATAAACTGTATAGCAAACCGTGGCAAAAATGCCTGAATTTGCAGAGCATTTTTCATAACTGAGGCAGAACAGTTATGAACGGACCCACTCATCACAGTTACAGTAACAAGTGAGTTATACTGAATGTAATAACTGAAGTCAGACCACTGGTCCATCTAGTCCATTATTTCATCCCTCACAGTTGAAATGCTAATTCAGCATACAAGCATGACTAACAGCTCTCTGCAGTTCACTCCTCTAATACAAGGGCTGAGGATATAGGAAAAATAGGATGTAAAATGGGGGATGCATCCCGCATAGTGGTTTTAGTATCCACTTATGGATCTGTTGTCCAAGAGTATGTCTAGTACAGTCTTGAATCTGCCGATACCATCTGCCTCCACAGCCTCTTGTGGCAGCAAGATCCAGAATGTCACTACTGTCACTACTTAGAGAAGTATTTTCTTTCAGCTGTTTTGAACTAATCCCCTATTAGTTTCATAAGTACCTCTTATTTTTCATAGTGTGGGAATTGTGTACAACCATTCTGCTCTCCTTGTATGCTGATCAGGATGCTTCTTACAAGTTTTTCATTTTATGAATCACAATTAGTTTGCTTTCTGAAGCAAGAATTACTTTTTTTTTTAGAGTTGGATAAAAAGCTGACATCTCTCATCATACAAAAATACATTAAAAAAAGATCATATAATAAAAAACTGAAATAGGCCTGTGCCAACTTGTCATTCTAAGCTCAAGTAGTTCCATATTTATTGTGCCATTATTTTTAAGTAGAGCTTTGTTCAATGGCTACTCAAAACCAAACATCCACAACTTTCTGGTTTGAATTACTACATTTCTGATACTTTTTAGCAGACAAGAAAAGCACAGTTATAAGAAAACCTTCTTGGTGATTGTTTTAAAACTTAGTGGAGAATGATTATGTTGTTCCTTTCTGTTCAGATATAAATGAGTGTGCTCAGAATCCCTTGCTGTGTGCTTTTCGTTGTATCAACACTTATGGTTTCTATGAATGCACATGTCCAGTTGGCTATGAACTAAGAGAAGACCAAAAGATGTGCAAAGGTAATGACTGATGTATAAACTTTGACTGATTTCCATCACCCTGTACTGGCCAAAGCATAATCCAAATATTTCTGTGCATCTTGCATTCATCCTGTCAGTGGAATGTAGCAAACAGCCCAGCAGATGATGATATACTCTTTCAGAACTCATGTAAGACCAGTGTCTAGTGTTTTTGTTATCAAGTGTACCCCTTGATGGGGATTGTAAAGCCAAGAAGGTCACAATGGGGAAGTTCATCTTTAACTTGACAGGTTGTTACGGTTCACAAACATTAAGACAACTGTAATTGAGCATAGCTCTCAGATTTTTCTTCAGTGCTTGTTAATTAGGGAAGTCTGTATGATCTTTTTCTTGAGAAAGTGCTACTTGTCTTCAGTAACTGAAGCTACTGGAAGGAAGTTCAAACACAAAATACTTATTTTTTTCCAGATCTAGATGAGTGTGCAGAAGGTCTGCATGACTGCGAATCAAGAGGCATGATGTGCAAAAATTTGATTGGTACTTTCATGTGCATTTGTCCGCCTGGAATGACCCGGAGACCCGATGGAGAAGGCTGCACAGGTGAAGCTTAGAAAGGGAAGAAGACATCTACTGAAATACAAACAAGCAAACAAATGAAAAATTCTCTGTATATGTATATAGTAAACTAGAAAATAGCAGTTCATAAAGGACACTTAACATAGCTAATGATGCCCAACACCTTAAACTTTCTTTTTTGTTTCAAGGTTTGAGCCTTATCTGAAAGTAGTTCTAAATGACTAATAAGTATTTCAAAAGAAAAACTCTGGTTTTGTTTCTTTTGTTGGACAAAAAAATCAGAAAGTTTTTCAGACACTTGTTAGTTTTAAAAAATTAAGTTGCCAAACACAAGAGACCTCATTTGATGAATACGAAGCAGAATTGTCATAAATAAAAAGTTACATTTCCTTTAGCATTAATACTGTTTATGAATAATGTGGCAGTTCTGTAAAGAATTAAAACTGTAAGATTCTGAAACAACATATAAAAGCCATGAAGGGCAAAAGAAGTGGAAACTTCCATAGTTCAAAATAATTCTCCATCCTGCAGGTAGACAAACAGCTTTCCTCCATCATTTTCTCAGTTAGTTGAGGGGGAAACAATAGCTACATTTTGGCAAATGATACTTTCTTCTGGTACGTAAAAAAATCCGAGAGCATTCCAAAGTTCTCTGTGGACAGAAGTAGCTGAGGTTGTCATTGGCTCAGAGGAAAAAAAAAAATTAAACATCCACCTCAGTGAACACTTTAAGTGAAAAGCAAGAGAATTACTACTCTCCTTTACAGATCTTTATGATATTTTTCAGGGGAAATAATATGTATTAACAACAATTTTGCCTTTTTTTGCCCTGAGGTTTTTCTGAGGTTTTATTTTAAGAATCTATAAAGGTGTGTAATTGCTTACAGTATCTGTGCCATTAGCTATGGAAGAAAACACACTAAGATTGTAAACTCTTTCAGGGAAATGGTGTGCGGACTGAAATGTGACTGATTGCAGGAGAGGTCAGACATATTCAGAGACTCTTAACGATTACAAAGTGAAAATTTTTTACTCAAATCATGCACATATTGCAATTTTACTTAGATGTTACTTACCAGGTAAAAGTTATGACTAGAACTTGCTCTGCTGCATGTGTTTTCTGCTTTTTTGTTACAGGTTGCAAAGAACATACAAGGATCAAAGCTTTCATCCTAGAATGCAGTACATAAGAAATGGAGTAGGATAGTGTTATTCGGAAAGTCCTTTCCAGGCTTAATCAGTTGTTGATTTTCCACTTGCAAATATTTTGCAGATATTACGCAGAATAATTAATGTATTCTAGAAGTCTAATATATTTTCTTGTAACACTTTATTTAATGTTTTTTATTATATTTTTGTAAAGATGAAAATGAATGCCGCACCAAGCCAGGTATCTGTGAAAATGGTCGTTGCGTGAACGTTATTGGGAGCTACCGATGTGAATGTAATGAAGGATTCCTGTCAAGTCCATCACGCATTGAGTGTCTTGGTAAATGCCTCTTTCATATACATTTCATCTTACATTAAAGTGTAAAGGATGCAGAGTGTAAATTAGGCTTCTGAGTACCTAATAGCTCTCGTATCTACAAAAATTAAATAATGATCCTTATTAATTAAACAATATTATATTAAATAATGATAGGAATGAGGAGCATCTTGAGAATGTCAGCTGAGTCTAGCAATCAGGGGCCTCACATAGAAATGTCTAAATTCAAAAGGACATAAATATGGTGCTGAGCAACACTGCTGGGACAAAATACAGGTATTTTTAAAGAAGAAGCAGAATTAGCTACCTTAGATAGATCAAAAACTGGGATGCAGAGCAAAATTGTTGCAGAACAACATCTTAAGCACCACAGTGCTGCAACTAGGTATCTGAATTTTCTGCACCTTTAATTCAGACAGTGATTACGAACACAAAATACTAGGATTTCACCAAAAATTTGCAGGATATATTAAATAGTTTTGAGGCAGGCCTGCACATTAAATGCTGATGAAGGGTTTTACATTCATCAACCTGTATTTCCTCTTCAGTATGTTCAGACTTGTCATTTGCACTATAAAATTAAGTGTTCCCTTTTTAGAAATCAAACAGAACTGCAAAACTTTACTTTTTCATGATCAGTGTTCAAGTGTAGATACTACAAAGTATTTTACAATACTGAAACTGTATGAGTATTTATTAGTGTTATTGCATCAAAAATACTTGTGTATTATCTTGTGTAAGTACTATAAAACCAGCTCCCTGTAAATTGTCACCAGTAGAGTACTGACTTCATGGCAAAGCAATAGCACTGGAAGTGCAGGGTATTTCCTAAGGATTAAGACCAGATGGGGAGAGGATGCTGCAGTCTGTTAAACCCAGCCAATCATTAATGCCAAGGAAATACCCTGCTTGGACGTCATTGTTGCTTTCTAATATTTAATATATGATTTTCTTATTATTTTCTGAAAGCTATGCTTTGGGTTAGTTTGCTCATTGCTGCTTTTCCTTTACGGTTTCCTGGTTTAGAAATTAAAATGAAAAATTAGTCTGGCAGAAACAAAGTATTTCTTTGGAATTAAAACACAAACATTAAGTCTTAGTTTACTTTATTTTAAATATATTGTGTAAACCTTCATATTCTGTTCACATTAAAATTTATTCCACATCTCAAATTGGGGGTAAAGCATTTATATGTTCTTCAAGTCATGATGTCCATAAAGACTTGCACAATATGTCTATCTAGGAGAACAGAAATCTGCTGAGTCTTGCAAATTGCTACATCAAACATGCTGTCTCACACAACTGACACTTTCAGGGAGGACAGCTTTATTTGATGTAAACAGTTAAGTTACCAGGCAGCCAAATTAAGTTTAGCTATAGCCAAAGTTCGCATTTTACCTAATTCATGTAAAAAATGTGTACATTCTACTCCTAATACTTGTACAAGAGACGGTCAGCTGGGTGTTGATACATATACACATTCTGAGGGATCTGAAGGATTTTAACTTTTAGCTTTAAGAAAAGAAAATAAAATCTTTCATTTAAGAACATGAGTGTCTGTCAGACCATGGTTGACAATGTCTCCATTTTAATTAACAAATAAGACAGGTGACAGCCTATTTGGAAGATATCATCACTGCAAAAATTAGAGTTTCCATTAGCACTGAAAGCTGGGGTCTCTGCTCCCCTTAGCTCCTGTTTGAAGGAAACTTTTAGGAGCTTAATGACTGAAGTTTTGCTCCTCTTTCATGATTGACAGGTATTAACCAAAAGGTTTAAAAATTAAGGAAAATAGAATTAGAAAAGGACAAATCAACAGTATGGCCATATAAATCTCTCCCCCCACCCCCAACAAAAATTAGGAGTGCCACTGAAAAAGTACTGAGTTGCATAGACTATTTAAGTGCTAAGGACTTAGTAATTTAAACCACATCAGGATAATTCTAAATCATAGACATGCTATTTTGGCCAGTGAAACAAACAAACAAACCAAACTTCTAACCCCACTCCAAGTAAATCATTCAAATGCAAGCCAAACAGGCAGCTTAAGTGGAAGCTGAGTTTGGCGCGCAGCCTGTTTTACTGTCAAGCAAGCTCACCAGATATGCCCCAGGGTGCAACTTTCCTAGAAGTAAAACTCGTATCCAACTCATGCAGGTACTGAACTTTAGGGATATCTGGAATACACTTGAAATGGCAGCAAATTATCAGAAAATACAACAAATATGAAAGGCTAAGTCAAAAGAGGCTTCGCAGACTGGTTGCTAATAATCTTCTAGTGCTTGCATGTGTTGACAGAGAACCAGAATAATAGATTATATGCTTAATGGATCAGATGTTTATCTCGTGCTCTTTTTTGATCTCTCTACTTCTTCCTTACAGATAATCGCCAAGGGTTTTGCTTTGCTGAAGTTTTACAGACAATGTGTCAGATGGCTTCAAGCAGCCGGAATCTTGTCACTAAATCTGAGTGCTGCTGTGATGGAGGCCGGGGCTGGGGTAACCAGTGTGAGCTCTGTCCACTTCCTGGAACCACCCAATATAAGAAACTCTGTCCACACGGACCAGGCTATACTACAGATGGAAGAGGTATTTGCAGGGATAAAAAGAGACAGAAAAAGGGGAAAGAATATGCTCACATATTTAAGAAAATGCAGAATTCTCTTTGAAGATCCTTCAAAGAATTTCCTGCAAAGCAACAGAGTTTGATTTTTCAAATGCTCCTGAAAGACCAGAAATTAAAAACACCTTTAAACAGTAGCTGCAACCAGAATACTCACAGCTGTGCAGAATTTTCAGGGTTGGGATCTAAAACAGGAGGTACCAACCAGTAACTAAAAGCTAGAAATTATTCCAAAGCTTTTGTATGCTGAAAAGTTGCATACATGGCAAAGGCAGGCAACAACAGTGGTTCTAACAGCAGTCTCACTGAATGCTTTGCAGTTACTCTTTCCACACAGGAAGCAGAAGCTAACATACATTTTCAAATTGTGGTGAAAAATTTTTTATATCATCTGACTGGTCATAAGAAAATTCACTACTATGGGTTTTGTATTTTGAGTTAGCAAAACTGGAACCTGAGTACCCAATGAAATAGCAGGAAGGTTTTGATATAAAAAACAATAATGAAAGTTTGAAGGATGTTTGACTTTGAATTCAAATCCATTTTTAAAGAGAGAGAAAGGGCAAAGTTCCTATCAGAAACATGATAGAAAGAAAAATGGAAGAAAAGAAAAAAGTCGAATTTAAAACTGAAAGATGACATAATATTTTCTGTACAGATATTGATGAATGTAAGGTCATGCCAAAGCTGTGTAGAAATGGACAGTGTATTAACACTATGGGCTCCTTCCGATGCTTTTGCAAAGTTGGCTATACCACTGACATAAGTGGCACATCTTGTATTGGTAAGATTCAGCATTTTAATCATCAGTTATTTTTTTAATTGGTACATAATGATGTATCAACCTCTGTAAACCTTTGTATCAAAGCAGGTTTTCCCCTTTATCTCTTTTATTTCTTTCTATCTTTCTTTTCCTAATACGCACTTCTATTTTTGTATTTCATTTGGGGAAATCAAGAAACAAGCTGTACTGGCAATATTCCTGCAGTAGAATGAGCACTGAAATACGTTTCAGCTATATAACCATTTTGACTGACAAACGAGATCATTATTTTGTGGTCTACATTTTCCCACTTTCCTGTTGGTTAACAAATATAAGTATACCATAGTATGCCCAAAAATAAATACTTAGTCTTAGATGAAAATATTAATGCCACTGTCACTCTAGTATATTACTCTTCCAAGACACTCACTTTGTCCCTGTAGTGGCAACTCCACCACAACACATCCATAGAGAAAGAAACAGGAACTCTGAACCAAAGTGAATTGGGGACTTTTTCTACAAACTTTTTTCTCTTAAATATAGTGCTGTTTAGAAAACGCCCTTCAAAGACAGATAAAGAAATCAGTACAACAGATACTTAACATTTTCTCTCCTTAGATCTTGATGAGTGCTCTCAGTCTCCTAAACCATGCAATTTTATCTGCAAGAACTCAGAAGGGAGCTATCAGTGCTCATGTCCGCGGGGCTACATCCTTCAAGAAGATGGAAAGACATGTAGAGGTAAAGAAAGTTACACACAGCAACTTTTAATTTCATTGCACCTTGACTTAAAAGGAAATAGTTTTGAAGTGTGGTACTTTTATCAACTTAAGACTTTTTTCTGGTGACTTTTCTTAAGACAACAACATCTCTTACTTTCAGATCTTGATGAATGTCAAACCAAACAACACAATTGTCAGTTTCTCTGTGTCAACACCCTTGGAGGCTTCACATGCAAATGTCCACCTGGTTTTACGCAACATCACACAGCTTGTATTGGTAAGAAAAGCATTCATTTTCTTGCATCAGTTTTTCTATAAGAACAACATTCTCAATTCTCATTCATTTCTTTTGCTCTGTATAAACAGTAATAATACAAAGCAATAATGTCAGGAGTCCAGAAAACAGATTTTGAAAAGCAACAATTATAGCTAAAGAAAAATCAGTCTATCCACCATTGGTATTTTTTTGCTTAGTAAACAGTTGTACATATTTAATACATGTTATTATATTCTAAGTATAACCACATGGAGACAAAGGGGTAAAGTATTAAAATCTGATTTAAAATGTCGTTAAACAAAAACAGGCTGCATTTTCTTTTTTAATAGATACAGATGTCTTTAGATCTTAAGCATATGTATGAATCTTGCCAACTGAAACTATTTTAGTTCAGCTAATACGGAAGTGTAGCATTTTTTCACTGTCAGCAATTACATACCTTTGTGTTTCGCACTCATAACTGAATTACAACTTGCACTTCTGATTTATTAATTACCCATAGCTCTGCATGACTTGTCAGGTCATCTGACATTTAAATATGAAAAGCTACATTTTCAAAATAAACTGTTGCCCTTCTGTGGATTTCAGTCTCCTAAGAAATATTACATGAACATGTTTAAAATCATGCCACAAGGTATACCAACCTTCTTCTCTCTCCTCTGCATTTTTAAGATAACAATGAATGTGGTTCTCAGCCATCGCTTTGTGGATCAAAAGGAATTTGCCAAAACACCCCTGGTAGTTTTACCTGTGAATGTCAAAGGGGATTTTCTCTGGATTCCACTGGATTAAACTGCGAAGGTAACTAGTGAAGGTCAATTTTTTCAATGGTGCAAATCCTTACTTCTGTGTCTAGTGAATGCTGTGATGTCAAAGACACATAAAACAGAGCACCAGCCATAGTAAAAGTAAATACCAAAAAGAAATAGGAATGTATTTGAGTATTTTTAAGCATAATTGTATGTAACAACATACTGCCTGAGTAATTTTAATACAAATTAGAATAAAAAGTGACTTTTTAGCTGAACTCTTGAACTACTGTTTCCAGGCTGCCATTTCAACTTCACATAGGTTTATGCATCTAAAAGTCTAGTTTTCTCTTCTTTTTAATTTTCATTTTCATACAACATAAACAGATTCTCTCTACAATTTTTGTTTCATCTAATTGTAATAATCCACCTGAGGGTATCCAAGATTAGATTCTAAATTCCATACTTTAAGTCATCTACTGCAGAGATGCACATTCAGAAGGGTAATTCACTACAGTTATAATACAAATTATATCGTTGAGCTTCATCTCTCTCTGTTGGCCCAAAAGGGAGCCCCAGTCAGGAAATCTCTATTTGAGAGCTCCAGATTCTTCACTGGGCCTCAGATATTGAGCAAAGAAGAAATAAAAGGCAGTACTAGGCCATCTGGCTCTGAGAATTAGAAATGCAGAGGTATATATGCATATATTTATGACATCTCAAAATGTCAGCTACCTTAATACAGCATTTAAATGACAGAAATTGTCATTTAGAGCCTATTTCTAGAGTAACAGTGCAGAATATATGCAGCCAGAAGTTCTAGAAAGCATTATCTTCTGTCAGATTACTTAGTTCTCATAAAGTAGATACATCTTGTTGTGTACTTCACTCAGCACCTACGAAGCAAAACACTAAATTATACATATCAAAGCATTCACAAGATGGATACATAAATAGCACATCAGAACTGCTCTGTAAGCCATTACTGATGAAATGACAGCTTTCAGTTCCTGGCATGATGGTTTTCTGCACCTCAGGCTTTGTGACATCACAATTCCATTAAATTTGTTTCAAACTGTGGACAACTAGAGTGTAAATTAGAATCTGTGATATCATACATGATTTTTTTATTTTCTACTAGAACTGCATACTGTCCCTGACACATTAGGCTGCGTGTAATCTACTTACTTCTTATAGCAGACACTATTTCAGATGACTGAGTGTTTACATTTTGTTTTTTCTTTGTGGCTTTCTTCTGTATTTACACATACCTCAGAGACTCTTTAGATGGCTTTTTATTTTTAATTGCAAAGGTAAGCACTTACATCCATATTTGCTGTGTATTCCTCATATTCAAACACTTTGATATGTTCCAGGAAACTGAAAGCTTAGTCATACATAGTTGGTTTGAAAACTGAAATAAAAAAAATTCAGATTCTAAACATTACATCAAAGCAATATCATGTGGGATTACTAGAAATAATGTTTCTTCTCCAAATCTGAGTAATACAAAGGCTCAAATGCTCCAATAGGATTATTGATAGATAGAAAGAACACTACATTAACTGACTTTCAGACTTTCCAAAAGACCAACCTGAATGGTGCTTCCATCGTACAGCAGTACTCCTCTGTCATAAATACTGGTGTTTCAATGATCATTCAATTTCAGTGATCATTTCAAATGATCAAAGTGGGTAATATATTTGGCAACGTGTATAATCATGTGTTCTTTCATGTTCTACTTCTCTACCGATTGCAAAGATGTGGATGAATGTGACGGAAACCATAGGTGCCAGCATGGCTGTCAAAACATCCTGGGTGGATACAGATGTGGGTGCCCACAAGGATATATTCAGCATTACCAGTGGAATCAATGTGTTGGTAAGGAAACAAACAGCACAGGATATATTTAAACAGCAAAGGTGTCATAATGTTTATAGTGACAACTGCCCTGCCAGGCGAGGACAAGAATGGGCAGTACAAAGAGTATGCAGACACAAATCTTTTCTTCCTCTCTCCCCCTCCTTCCATACACTTATTACTCCCAACATAAATCAATACATAAGGTAACAAGAAAACACATTCATCCTGTTGAAACTCTGTGTGACAAGGAGTTTTCCTAGTAAGGCCTAAATTCTGACTCCCTTCTCCTCAGAAAAATCCGCATCTTAGAAAGGTGGGAAGATGTTCATTGAATTCCTGAAAGCATCAATGTAAATACCTCTGCTGGGGAAAAACAAACAAACAAACAAACAAACAAACAAATCCCACCTTTCATCAGGAAGAATCACTCACCATCATTAGCAATTTGAGAATACTACAGAATAGCATCTATAGTCGATGGGCAGAAAAAATATCAACATAACGATTAAGGGTTTCCTACTTCCAAAATACAATCTTAAGGCGTACATTAGTTCTTTGGGCAGGGATCAGGGACAAATTAATCAGCTCAGCAGTTTTATGGTAGGTTTAGCTCATTCAATCCATCATTTCTTTTCTGTGTTTCATGAACTAAGCTAACTGCCACACCAAATGAAATGTGGGAATTTTTTTTTTAAATAAGAACCAACACACACCCGAACAACCCCATCCTGTACTGTTCACAAGGCACCATAACAACTTATTTACCTTTTCAGGTTTGCTTTCATGGTTCTCTGTCAATGGTGTTGTAATTAGAGGACATCTGTGAGCACTGCCGTACATTTCTTACAGGCTAATCTTGCTGTCCTCATCCTAGACATATAAATAAGATTAGTATACCCATTTTACATTAAGTAGTACACCAGGCAGTTTTTCTGAAGTCCCAACCACCATCATCACCCCTTACTTAGTACTGCTCTACAGCAAAGAAGGCAAAGGACTGGGGTGGGAGTGACAGGATCACACAACAAACAACTCTCAGAAAACTCCAAACCAGCTACAGTCTCTGAATATTAGAGATAGTCCTCAAAAGAATGTGTCTCCTAATAACTGCAGGCAAGAATGGTAAAGCATGTGCTAATGGTATGGGAGAGGAAAACACCTACAGGGAAACAGTACCTTGGTAAGATAAATAAAAAAAGCAACACATGCCAACTATCAAAAGCGTGATTTTCTATACAACAAGCTACTTTCCTTACTCATTTTTCACAATATAGCCTGGAACCAAATCAGTCACACTGACTGGAAGAGTCATCTTCTCTGTATCTTAATTCAACACGCACAGGTGAAGACAACAGTTCCTTTTCTCTTTAATTTTGGTTGGCTATTTAGATTGTCTTTCCTCTCACAGAGCCTGCAGGTTTCCACTACCAAGTATGGGATAACTTTGCCCCATCACTAGGTGCCCAGGAACACTATCATGGTTGGAGTATGACTGGAGTTCCAGCTCATTTCTCCTCTGGGGACCTTATATGGTAGGAGTGTACCTGGCCAGGGGAGAGAGGACCATGAAGCAAAACAGAAGACATACCTTGAAGGAAGGGGGAGTGTTGAGTCAATGTAAGCTTAACAGTAACAGTATCCTAAAATACCTTTAGAGCGCAGCTATATGTGTTTGGGACTTTTGCCAATGTACTTTTTCCTCAGAGACCAAATCTCTATGGGTCAAGGATGTAGCAGAGCCCTAGGACTTGCAGATACTCTGATTTGTTAGCTACATCATGCTTGCCTGATGTCTTTCAGATTAGAAGATACCAATATAGTTTTGTTTGCTTACTAGATGAAAATGAATGCTCCAATCCTAACACATGCGGCTCTGCTTCTTGCTACAACACACTTGGAAGTTACAAGTGTGCCTGCCCATCTGGATTTTCTTATGACCAATTCTCCAGTGCATGCCATGATGTGAATGAGTGTTCTTCTACCAAGAACCCCTGCAATTATGGTTGTTCCAACACTGAAGGTGGTTATCTTTGTGGCTGTCCACCTGGCTATTACAGAGTTGGACAAGGGTGAGTATCTCCACACAGTCATTCATCAAAGACACATTCAGAAGGCTATAAAAAGGCTGAACCGTAGTCAGACTGAAGACCAGAGGTGCAAATGAAGGACAGTCTACTAAGTCGTCCTTTCTACTACCTTTGCACACAATATCCATAAGCTAGGAAAAAAAAAAGGCATGCAGCATGATACTCATTTTAATATATAAGCAACATTAAACCGTTAGTTCTGTCTTCTCCCCCAGTATCTGCACAAGAACTCCTTCACAGACCCACTCAATGAGGACTGTTACTGCATAAGGATAGGTATCCTCTGTACTAAGTTAATTAAAGGTTTTAAGCCAATCAACCCAGAACATTAAACACTAATAACATTGTTCTGGTACATGACAATGGCTAAATTCTCTAGTTCCAAAGTTCAGGGCAGGCTAGTTTTGTTCTGTTTCTTTGTAAAACTTATAAATGAAAATTAGAAAAGCCTACAGGCCTTCAGCCAATGGTTGTATTTCATTCAGTATGCCACACTAGTGTGAAGAAAATTAATGCACAGACCTCCTGCTGAGGGAAGGGAAAGGAGGGGGATACAGACACTGTGGTACAGTTTACATACACTCATTTTCCATGTAACAGGACAGTTCATGAAACTGCAAGAAGTAACTAAAACAGATGTTTTTCTTCAACAGCCACTGTGTCTCAGGGATGGGATTTAACAAAGGCCAGTACCTGCCACTGGATGGAGATGCTGATGAAGAGAATGCTTTGTCCCCTGAAGCATGTTATGAGTGCAAAATCAATGGCTATTCCAAAAAAGACAACAGGAAGAAGAGAAGCGCTAATGACACTGTATGTACCAGGATAAATAAGCACTATAGTGTACTTCGAGGTATTTTCAGAGACACGATACTCAACAGTATCAGTAAATGGAGGGAATTTTTTAACAGGCCACATTCAATGGTGAAAATCTTTTTTGCCTTGCCTCAGTGCTTTTTACACCTGCCTATTGGCAGGAATGATGTGACAATCAGAAAGATATGAACAACTATGAATGGCTGAAGTTTTTAAAGCTTGTAAAGAATCCTTTGTAGTGCAAGATGTGGTCTAGTTCCTGAAAATATATTCAGGGAAATAATTTTGCTATAATTACAGAGAGCTAGGAAACTGGTCATGTCTGCAATCTGTTCTGCTGTCAGGAGGCAATTGGACACCATTTTATGGTCTGGGACAGCTAAGTAGATCTTCTCGCAGATCATTTTAGTCCAAGTGTCTATTCCATGGTTGCTCATAACTGTGGGAGACTGGAGTCCATGACCTAGCTGATACACTTAAGTCCAGTATTTGCAGAACTGCTGAGGGTATTAGAGAATTACACTTCAGACTTAATTTTTTTCTTGCTGCATTTTGTAGCCTTATAAAAATAAGTTATGGGATCCTCATGAAAGGATAACCCTACTATTTACACCTTTTAGATGCTTTTTTTCAAAAGTTAGAAGAGTATACCTGTATATCTGTTATCTGCATTATCTGTATGATAGGATTTTGTCTTGTAGCATTAGCTCTGGTCTTGGAATCTGCAGTGATGAGAAACTGACTCAATTTAGAGGTGGGAACACACACAGATTTTCCTTCAGTAGTACAAGAACTGTGTAATGCAAACAAGCAAAATGCAAACCCTCAACTAAAATGGTGAGGTGTGCTAGCCACACAAGTTACACTGAAAGAATGGGGAAACAAGTCTCCTTTCTAGAAGGGTAAGAACATAAAACAACCCAGAAGCTCCAGCCTTAGTACACAGTACTTTGCATGATGCCATCAGAGCCAGTTCTTGTATTGGCAAAGTTTCTAAAGAAGCCAGTAATCCTGTAATTTCTACTCGAAGGACATAGTGTTGGCACTTAAAATCTAAATGTTTGATTTCCTCACACACATCCACACTTCCCACAAACATCCCTTTTCCCTCCCCACCGCCACTCCCATTGGACCTGTTTCAGTCTGAGTTCTGTGGTCAATCTACCACAGAAATACATGAATGTTTTGAAAAGCTTTTTTTCTGTTGCACAGTTAATTTCATATCTAGTTCATAATTGTTGAATCTTGTTATTACGTTTAATGGCATTAACCTTTTCAGTTTCTAGTACTAGAACTACCTGAGTAGTAAAAGTGAAAGGTTTCATACCCATAAAACTACGTGAAAAAAGAAACAATCTCATCACTAATGACACCTATGGAGTGCGATATTTAAAACACTACAGTACTTGCTCCTTGCCCACAAATTTTCCATGTTTTCACCACGTGTTTTTAATTACATTATGTATTAGTACACATATGTACTCACATATGATTGGAATTCCCTCAGAGAGAGAAATCCTTTGCTATCTTTACAAGCATGAAAGGATCTTGACGTGTAGGCTAGGTACCTCACTTAGTATCAGGTTTCCTAAAGAAGGCTACAGCCTATATATTTTTGTAGAACCACTTTCAAAAGCTGTTGCTTGTTAGGTGGTTTTCCTAGGAATGCACTCATTCTCGCCCCCCACTCCCAAGTGTGTTCACAGCTAACACCTCTGGACAGATTCACACCTGCAGCGTAACAATATTGAAGCTCAAATTAAAAAAGAACACAACTGATTTGTCAGAAAAACAATGCTAGGACTTTTTTCCACACTCCTTTCAGTGGTCCAGATAGGATGTAATTGGACAACATGACATACTACCCCTTTTTGTAGAAGGCTAACAATACAGCAGTTCTCTCCTTACTTCAATTTCCTTTATAATCACTGTAATTCCTCCTCACCAAATGCTGAGACTGCTTGTTTTTAGAAGCCAGGTTTCGTTAAAACAGTTTCACCAGAAATTTCAGGGAATTCCCATCCAGCGTTGTGGTATGTGTTTCTGTAATGTTCTTCACTGAAGTTGATCCTAAGAACAAGGCTGTGCCTCGCATACTGTCCTTATTGCAGTAGTAAACATAGGTCTCTTCTTTACATGGACATTTTGCAAGCATGAAGTTAAACAGATTCTGAAAAGAATCTGAAACCTGAGCCCCCTCTGTAGACCTGATGCTGTAACTTTAATTATCCTGTTAAGCCTGTGTGAGAAGCCTTCAAGATTTACAGGGTGTGTTGTATGGAATCAAGCGGTTCTCCCAGGTGGAAAGGATTTACAATTGCTTCTTTCACAGCTAGATTTTGACAAATGCAGAAACTGTTAATAATCACATATTATTCTTCTCCCAGTGCAAGCGAATATCTGTTTCTCTCCTGGTCTAAACAATCTTTCCTCCTTTACTTCAGATCGAGCAGATTAGCTTGGAAAGTCTAGACATGGATAGTCCTTTGAAGATGAGAGTCAACATTTCCAGGCTTGACAACAAAGAGCACATCCTAGAACTCATGCCAGCCATTGAGCCCCTTACCAACCATGTCCGCTACATCATCTCACGTGGCAATGATGATGGCATCTTTCAAATCCATGAGAGGGATGGACTGAGTTATTTGCACACAGTTAAGAAAAAGTCAGTGCCTGGAACTCACACACTGGAAATCACTAGCATTCCTCTATATAGGAAAAAGGAGCTGAAGAAACTGGAAGACAGCAATGAGGACAACTACCTCTTAGGAGAGCTCGGGGAAGCTCTCAGAATGAGGCTGTGGATAGACCTCTACTAGCCATCTTCCAGACTGAGTCCAGTTCTTCAGTCACTTCTGTTCACCTGTCTACCCACCTGAGCATATCTGCTTTTCCAAGGCTTTAAAACAGTCACTGACTTTGGGGGGAGGAAGGGAGAGGGGAAGACCTCTTTCCTTGCATCCCACCGAGACTGCAGAACCACCCTTGCAGGAGGGTAACTTAAACTTTTGGCCACCGCCAAAACTTTGATTACAATGGCGATCTGTTACTGTATCTTTTATATAACCTCAATTTAAAGTATATTAAAAAGCTAAAGTTCAAGAAGTCATCATATGGCACTAAATGGCACAAAAATGTGAGCTGTTTTTTTCCTGTTAGCAGTCTGTAACACTTTGGGTATTTTGCTATAGTTCCTAATTAAAAAAAAATATAGAAATTTATTTATTTTTAATGCAGTAATATATGGAGAAATTAACAAATTATGTAAACAAAAAGGGAAACCTGCTTGTTTTTCCTTAGATTTATAAATTTGAGCTATAACATTTTAGAGGTACTTTCTTAATTAAAAAAAAATAGATTTGAAAGATGTTTCCTTTTGTATTTGGGCCAGTCATCCAAATAGTATATAAGTAATTTTAAAATGTATCAGAGCTGAAAGAGCACTGTAGTACATCTCTGGATATTCTAACGTGCTCCTGCAAAACTCTGAGTATTCAAAAAAAAAGAAAAAAAAATGTCTTAAAGGACAAGAATTACAATATCAGTCTCTGCAGAGATCATATTTCACAGCAGCTCAATAGGACTGTATTCTGAATCAGCCACATCAAATAATGGAAGAAGAGGCACAACCACTGTAGCAAAATACCTTGACTGCTTTTAATACCATTAGAATTGCAGAACCAAACTGTACTGTACTTCCTTCCAATAACCTCAAGGAACCACACATGCAACTACACCTCATTCTCAGAAAGGGTGCTCTACAAACTTGCATTACTGTAGGCAGCTGAAGAAAATGTCTCTCTGAAGGGAACACATGACTTTTCATACTGTTTGGTGCTGGCTTGAATTAATGGTGCATTTACTAAAAACTGAGAGCTGTATCAGGACTGCCATATGTGCAAACTAATTATGCAGCGCAGACAAGGAAAATGTGTATTTGAAATCCATTTGTTAGAAGTTTCATTAATACTGTAGTTATACACCGTATGCCTCATTTTATCATAGCTTATTTTGTAAGAAAGATGTTTGTACAATGAGTTGACATTTAGTTAACTTTAGTAATTTTTTTAAAATGTTGTACCATTATGTGTTAAGTGTATGTCTCAATGGTGCTTTTTCTGACAGCTGGTGCCTGTAACTAGTCATGTAACAGGATCTCATATGTGAAAATAGCCAAAGCACATGCTGACTCCAGGATTGTTTCAGTCGCATATCAGTGCTGACCAAAGATTATATCAAGTTATACTCAGTGATTTTTCTTTTCTTTTCTTTTGTTGATTTTGGGGATTTTGAAAAGAAAAAGAAACTTTGTACATTTTTAATCAAATGTTTGTAAGAAAAAAAAGTTTTGTTTGAAGATCTGTATCTGTAAGACAACACTTCTTGCAATAAAGCTTATTTTGGGGTAGTTTTTTTCTTTGAAATGTCTGTGTTTTTTACACAAAATAAGCATCTAATTGTAAATCTGAAGTATTTCAGAACAGAAAAAGGAGCTGGTATGGTGCAAACTCTTCTTCACTCACATTTAAGGTTGTACAGCATTTGCTGACTTAGTTTCTCAATCATGACAGAGCTGAAACATGGGAATTAAACTGTCCTTACAAAGTTAAAACTCTGCCTCAACCCTCTCAAAATCTGTCATATATTAGGTTCAAGCGGGCTGGCCTTGCAGAAGGTTTTGCTTATCTGTGTAATGAGGGCTGAAGGACCATCACAACTTAAGTTTGATAATTCAGCTCTAGAAAAAAATTCCCCATACATTTAAGAGTAGGAGTGTAAACCCTCCAATCTACCTGAATAATAAAAATCTGGTAAGACCGTCAATGAAGGTACTTTTGCTTGCTGGCAGTCCTTTCCTTGAATGCCCTTCAAGAGGTACACAGTCAAACCCAACAGTGCAAAAAATGTTTTTTCTTAAAGTATGCAAGATTTCCACAAAGACCTCATTACATAAGCTACACTGTCTTTTTATTCCGTTTAGATTTAAACTGGTGATTGTTTTTAAGTAATAGCCAATACTGACTGTATGTTTTTGTCACAGCGGTAATAGCCAGAGAAAGGGAAATTGCATACATTGGGTTAAGCACTGAATTAAGATGAAAAGAGCTAGTTTTAGATATACTCTTTAGTTTCTGAATATAAGACTTAGATAGTCTGCACCAGCAGAAATTAGCCCTACATATTCTACTGCTGTTCTTCTGGAGGAGTGGCACTTCACAAGTTAATTGCATTAAAAGCAAAGCTGCAGGTCTAAGGTTCTAATTACTGGATGCAGTAACAATGAGTTTCCTTAGTGTTTGAGAACTTTTTTTGGCATAAAATGGCCTTCCCCATGCTTTCAAAGATCTAGGCTAACATATTTCTCCTGCTACCCTGCTGTCCCTCTCTTCTTCTCTCAAATATTCATACAGTAATAAAAGAAATAGAAGGTTTTAAAGGAATCATACACTTAAATTTCACTTAAGAAAGAAAATAATCAGGAATTATAGCATTGTAATTGTTTTCATAATTACTGATTTATTTGATGGGAGTTACTTGCCTTGGATATTCCTTGAGACCTACATACATATTCAGATTTATCTGACATTTAATAGTGCATCAATTTAAACAATACGAAATTGCCTGGAACCAGACTTATTTGACATTACCTTCAGATATGGTTGCACAAGTTTCATTATGATTCAGAGCTGCTTCTGGGTAAAATGACTGTCTACAGGAATGAAAAGACCTCTAGAGGTCTGATAAATAGATCCAGTACAGCACTGACTCAAGACTTAACAACTCTAACAGCTAGTTTCCAAGAAGTCTCCTCTCTGTCCAAAATGGAAGCTTTCCAGGAAACACTTACTGCAAGAAAAGCCAACAGACTGAACCCAGTAGAGCATTATCCTTTGTTGCCAAAGATTGTCTCTCAAAGAAAGAGAAAATAGTAGCAACACTCTTACTAATGACTCCTCTGAGGCTATAAATTCTGGAGGATTTTTTCTGTAGACAGGGATTATTTGCATGTACTATGCACATGGAATAGATTTAAAGCCTTTTTTTCTAAACAAGAAATTATCATCAGATAACACCTCTGCTAACTAATAATACAGTAAGCACAAAGTACAAAAAATACCTTATGTCTTTACTAGAAAGGCAGCATTATCCCCTACCATCTTAAAATATACCATTTCTCCAAACTCTACCCTTTAATAGCCCCTGGCCTTTTAATTTCTAAATATTTAATGAGAAAGCTGACTACAAATGCATAGAAAGACTAGCATTCTAGAAAGCTACAAAACCCCAAAATCTGTTGCTAACAGTAAAATGAAAATTGTCTTGCTATTTAAGAGAGGTTGCAGTATAAATCTCTTGGCAACATGAAGCAAGATTGTAGGGAGTAAAGGTAACATCTAAGCTAGGCCTAGGCAGTGGGGACTTGAGCAGTACACTCTAGCTTTTCTAGCAAGTCTATGATACTTTCTCATTATAACAATTTTAAAATACATGTGTATAAATAATTGATAACCTAAAATTTCTTTTTGAGGATAGTCTTCCGGTTCTTCCCAGCTTTACTGCAAGGACTCAGCCCTCGATCTAAACATTTGCTTTCCCAGCATGCCAGCATGAAGACTCAGCATCATTTACTATAACCGCACAATGTTACCAGGCCGATCAAAGAATGCGTGTCTCCTTTTCTGTCCTCAAATGCTCCAGACTGTTTGACCTCTGTGTATGTGTCAAAGTGTCTAAGAAGTGCATACATGCTTTTTAGGGCTCATCCTTCTTCCTCAAGCATGGGTCCAATGCAAGAGACAAGGGAGCATTGCTGTGAGCATTGCTGAATCCAACCCAGTAATTATTTCTGAGCACAACATGTCCTTTCTTCATAGCCAGACCTCTTAACCTAGCCAGCAGTATGCTACAGCAATTCAAACACCCTGTTATTGAATGTTCCCTCTCTGACAGGATGGGCCTGTAACAGTTTTTCATAGGCCAGGCTCTTCAGTCAGCATTCTAGAAAGGACTGTTTTTCTATGGGATTTTATTAGACTGACTTGGAATCACCAGTTAAACTTTGGTGTAATGGATGTGGTCTGCAGACCACCAGCTAGAGAACCTGCCTTTGTGCAAAACCCACAGAAGTATTCAGGAGTGCCAATGCACTGCAAAACTAAATACAGCAAAAATCTCACTGCCCTAAGTGTGCTTCTGAATTCTTCCCATGTGTTATAAATGAAGCCTCAGCACCTAAACTAATCAGTGCTGCAAACCAGACGTGTCTTAAAGCCAAGGAAAGGGCTGGATTTATGAACTTTATTCTGAGGAGATGAAGATTCACAACTATACATTCACACTTCTTAAAGCAGGAGAGAAGGAAAACACGAGAGGGCAGAAGTACAACATTTTATTTCTAAAATAAAATCCTAGTGCCCAGTGTGACTGCTTATGTATTTGACACCAAATTGCTATAGCAGAGATGATAGGAAATATGTTCTTTGCTCCCTTAGCCTTACAGAAGTGGTGAAAGAGGTGGTTTCCCACATGACCTGTGAAGCTTGTTCCAAGAATGCCAACCATATGTCGGCATGGGTGGTCACAGAAATGTTTAATCTGTGTATTTATTTGGACATGATTTTAGTACAAGCGAGGCCTCCTCGCTGCTTGGGCTTGTCAAGAATGAGGGGTTTCTACCCATGGCCAAAACCAGATCTTGAGATACAAGGAACGCCAGCAGAAACAGCTGGTGGTGTGCCTTCACTTTGACGCCTCGAAAAGTAGTTGTTACCCAAACAGGGATTTTGAGGTTTAAAATTCTGGACTCCAAGGCCAAAGCATGAGCTCAGCAGCACTTCATGCATCAAAGTGTGTCTACATTTTACTACAGTATATCCTAAACAGAAGCACCCACAGCTAGCTCAAATCTAACTAACCTTAGAAACCACTGCTGCAAGTGACACCATGAAGAAATTCTGAAAAAGTGACAGACTGGACATTATTCAAAATGAATGAGAAACACAGGACTCTTCCTCAAGAGTCTGAATTCCAGTCAGTCATATGAATAGTAATTGAATATGCTGTGGCACTAAAACTGGGAAGCATACATAGATGTATAGTAACTTAAGGAAACAATACCCACATATTTAAAAATACAACCATTCTCACTGTTTTACCAGCAGGCATATTAAAGCACAGGGAGAGCTAAGACTGTCAAAGTCCAAACAAGAAAACTGCTAGATTGGACCACTAGGTTCCTACTGTATCTGAACCAGGAAAAAAAAAAAAAAAACAGAGAACAGCACTGTAGCATTTTTTTGGTGCACAGTACATTTTTAAATCCTATGTCTAAAGATGTTCTTACATAAAGTAAGTCTGAAATACTTTTATTAAGTTTCCATTAACAGTAACATGTCATCTATCTTTTTACTGCTGGGAGTATTACATTACTGTAGTTTTAACCAATTCTGGTATTTCTATCCTGCATATATACTTATATTGCAGATATCTGATATTTCTATACTTCATCCTATAGCATTTCTTCCCCAATGTAGACTCAACAGAATCCTGTCAGTTGGCACTAAAACTTGACCTGGGGCAAAGCTGCCAAAAAAAAAAAAAAATCCAAAAAAACCCCAAAGACCATACATATGCACATAGCTACACAGACACTCCCTCTTCACTGCAATGAAGAGAACTGATTAATTACTATCTCTGCTACACCAGAGATTTGGAAAGATTTTTGAATTTTAGGCCATATCGCCAAACTGACAGCTGAATACCAGATGTGTTCTCAAGGTCTGGCTTGTGCTTTGATGCCAAAGAATATATATATGCATTCAAGAAGACTGGACCCCAACCCCAATATATTGAAGTAGCAAAAATAAGCATTATATATCTAAGTGATGCAAATACAAGGTCCTAAAACTGGATCTCTGAATTCTGAAAATAATTGCCATATCTCTAGGTCTTACTGCTCTTCATGTGGAGATAGTTTATGGAAGTTCATTGTTCTTCTCTCTACCTTACACTTTTTCAGACCTGTATTCACCACTGAGAAAGAAAAAAAAAAAGGGGGGGGGGGGGTAGGTGTTGGGGGGAGGGGTGTTGAATAACACCCAGGCCATAACCTTCAAGTGCACATTCACGTTTTTTGAAAAACATCAGTTTTAAGATAAAAATCAACACACACAAATCAACCATATCACCAAAACGCACAAGTTTCATTGCTAGTTTGCCTGTTCCAGAAATATCATCTAGCAGAACACTGAAAGTAGGCAAGAAATAACTGATTTAAAAGTTACCAATGCAATAGAAAGGCTGTAAACTAGTTCACACCAAAGCTTAAAAGGTAATTGCACTGTTCTCCCCCATTCATATAACATTTCTGAAAGCCAGAAATTCTTAAAAATCAGAAATAAAAGCGATTATGAGCATCTGAGATAGGAAACAATGAAGATATTTCAGCAGTACGGCTCAGTGACAGACATGAATGAGATATGGACTGAGTCCTCCATATACATTTAACATCAATGAGGAAAAGTTGTTTAGTACAAATATAACACATCTGGTATGCTTTAATGAGATAGGAAGTTTACATCACCATTTTGTGCGTGTATTTTTACCTGGGTGTATGCACAATTAACCTGTGATGAAGTGATCAGACTTGGGCATTTTGAGATGAACTGTGGCAAAACCCAACAATTCCTATCTCTTCCAGACTGGCTTTTAGTATCATATAACCTTCATATTATATGCTTAAGCTCTCAAAACTAAGATTAAATTGCCAGCACCAATGTCCCTCTCAATCTTACTGACTCAGCACTACCTAATACATAGCCCTAGCTTGCGCCTGCATCCTCAACATCCAAGCTGCACTTGTTTCCTATTTTATGGGCAACCACAATCATCAACTTCAGTACTGGAGCAAACCCTGCAGTCCTACACCATCTGGAAGTCACAGAGTTCCTTTCTTTTTCCATCTATCTAAATTACTCATAAATTATGCAAACACTAACTTAACAATTTCTGTGTCATGTTTTTGAAGGCCATTATACTGTGAAATGACTGCTATTATTTGGCACAGTGTTGCTGCATGCCTTCTTTTCATGGCATTGGTTCAAATACACAGCTGAAGAACCTACTATATTCATTCATGAGTTTGCTGCAGTCTTTATTTTCCCTCAGTAAGTCTTCTCGAATCCCTTTTTAAGTTTTGGATAAGGCCTCCAATAAGCTAGGTCACTGCACATATTAAGGTTACTTCTTTCAAGAAAGACTTTTCTAAATTAAAATTTGTTCACCTGGATAGTCAAACTATGATAGCAAATCAACTAAGAAATCTGCAGGAAAATTCCAGCTCTACTAATAGCATCATGCTGACATTTTTATGAAAAAAAAAAAAGCACATTCACATATCTTCAGTTAAATTTTCAGTTACTTTCAGTTAAACTTTTCTCATTTTTCAGTAAGCCTACAAGAGCCATAAAGTTTCCATTTCTTCAGAAAACATGCAGGCACACAAGTGAGGCAAAGTCTCAGCTTCCATCAAACTTGCAGTATGACAATCACCACGTGTCCCGTTTCAGTGTTGGGCTTTGTATCTTCAACCCAAAGGAAGAATTCTCAACAGCTCAAAAGGTGAACCTAAGATCTAGCCAATAACTTTAAACATGATTTGAACACCTTCCACTGTAATCATGTATTTGTCCATTTTGCAACATTATCTGAACAAAACAATCTACCCTATGGCCCACATTTCCTATCATCTATTCTAAAAACCTTTTATGAAGTTCCCAACAAGGAGTGGAAGAAAGGAAAGGGAAAGTTATAAATAAAACAAAACAAAACACCTTCCATCAGAACTTGCATTTTAGCAGGTGGTCACATCTCCCACCATACTAGGTGTTTCAGCTAATTGTTTCTACTATAACCTTAGGTACATTAGTATCATCAGCCTTGTGTGCTGAATTGCCCAACATTTATTTTTTCTGTACAAACCACTCTTTCTGGCATCTGCTTTGAATTGGCTCCCTGTATAATTTCCATGCATGTCCCTGTCTCTTACTGTTTTCTTTACAATGAAAATAATACTTAGGGTTTATATCATTGTCACGACCTGGGCTGGACAGACCCGGGAGTCGTGTTGAATTCGGAATTCCCTCGGGCTAAATTAAGGTGAAACGACACCAAACGATCAGTTAAACATTTTATTCGTGGCAGAAGCAGCCTGAACTTGGGAGGTGTAACAGTAGGTGGCGGGGTTTCTCACAACAGGAACTGCCACGGAACTACCTCAGTCAAACTGTGTAACCCGTGGTAACCACATACATCAGTTCAGGAGGAAAATAAGGAGATATCTCCCGTTGGGTCACGAGGTTCAGAGCGGACCCCCCCACACTTTCTAGACTCCCTTTCAGAGAGGAGCCTGGGGGCGGCTGGATCCACTCCTAGCCCCAGGCTTGGTCAGCGGTTTTGTGTCTTAAAGGGATGAGGTGTAGGGATTATGGAAGAGAGAGAGAGAGAGAGAAGAGAAAGATCTCACCGGTCCTGGGTCCCGTGTTGGTCCAGACGGCCGAAGGGTCCGGTTCCGGAGGGTGCATGCACATGGGGCTTCAGCTTGCGTCCTTGTATCATCTCCTTGCCCCTCCTTCGGGCGAGCACTCGAACTTATTAGGCTAATTAGGTGTCACGCGCCGTTTGTGCTTCCAGAACCTTCGGGAAATGGGTCGGTGGGCTTGGGGGTCATTTGGGGAGTCACTTCTCCCTCCCTGCAGATACAACTGTTCTTTGCTCTTTGGCCATCCCCAGGGAGCTGCCCCGCTCAGCTGGTCAGAACACGGAGCTGCGCACCCTCCGGCACAGCCTCCGAGCCCTGCTGCTGACCGGCTTCTCGCCAGCCTGTAGTTCCTCACTGTGCAGGGTTTGTTGTTACGCAGAGCGCACCATTAAGCAGAACTTGCCCCACCACGAAGTTTGAGACATTAACTCCTTTGGTCTCTCACAATCACCTATGCTTACATAAAGTCATGCAGTCGTTCCCACTTTGGAGGGGAGGGTTAAAAAAGGTATTACTTTAGAATTTACCAGCTCATACGCATCGCTCCTGGCATCAACTTTTATTGCCTTCATATCTTTATACAAGTGTTGATGAGAACAGGTCATGATGGCACCATTGCTACCACAATTATTGAAGCCCCTGTTGGCATTTCCCAGGTAAAAATCCTATATTCAGTCTTGTTACACAGCTGTAATAACGCTCCAAAGGGAGTGTGTAGGTTGATGTGGAAATGTGCTTCTTCCCTTTTTTACTCCCAAAGGTATACTATTGCATCAAATGTCTGTTGTTTATGAACAAAAGTAAACTAGTTTACTTACAATTAATGCACTTAGACATGAATCAATTTAAAAGAACCCAAACTGGATAACACAGTTGATTCAACTTCTTTTTAAAACACGTTTTAGAAAAAGTATTTTTTAAATGGCCACAAATTGTTTATTTCTGGATCAACAAACATTTTTCCAAATTATCTTCCAGACATGTACAAAGTTAATAACATATGATACTACTAAGGGACTTATCTAAAGGAATTGAATTGAATTAAATGTAAAACAAGTTGTTGTTTTTTTCTCTTCCAGGAGTTTTAAGTCATAAACCAAAAATTAAGTATAAAAACCTGAGAAGATCTGACATTTGTTAGCTGAGAGACTGAAAACTCATAGTTAAGAATCAAGATTCAGCTTGAAATGCCTGTCCCTAAATTTATCAATTGGGGCACAGAGCTTAGAAAAGACAAATAAAAAACACAAAAACAACTGCAGTATTTTTAAGGCCAAACTCACTACTGAGATAGCTCAGCTCTATGTCTCTCGCTCTTGATCAGTAAGATTAACATCACCAGACAGTTTAGTCAACAGTAGCCCCATCTCTGGGAAGTGCAATGTGTTTCTCAACAGGCCTCTGAACTTTGTAGAAAAGCACTTTTCTGCATTATCCATTGAATTCTTGGACACATAATGCACAAGTTTTTAAGCCTTTGCTTTCAGTATGTGTAAAACTCAGTGAAATCCTTACAATGTGTATTGTTGTTACAATGATCGAGCATACAGAGATGGTCTTAAATAGCTGCTCTTGAATCAGAGCTGAGTTTCATTGGGATAGCTCCTAATGTAGCCCACCTATTAATATTATTCTATGGAAAATACCAAGTATACCAGACATGCTGTTAACTAAATGGACTGAAATTCCTCTGCCTGCTTACCATATGATGCGAAGAAACACTATTTCTAAATATCCCACAGAAGAATACGATCCATTCAGTCTCAAAACAGCTGTTTTTTGGCTAAACGGTAGCTGTCCTGGAATCCAGTTTTAAAGCCAAGATGAAAGTAGAAGATGACTGAAAGGAAATTTGATAGTTATAAGTCATTTTTCAGCTGCTGAGAACACAGATGTAAATTTTATAAATGTGCCCACTTCAAAATACAAGAGTTTGTGGAATATGGAGCTAACCACAGATAACTCGTTTCCTTCTGAATGGAGTGAGTTACATCCACCACTTCCTCGGTCTAGCCTTCTCTCCTGAGAAGAGAGGCAACACTTGCTTCATGCAACACTGAACAGAATATGATTGCATTACTCAGTCACATTATTGATGTGACTCCAACATGCTGTAAGACACTTCAGTCTCTTCCCGCTCTGTCCTCTCCTTTTTAAATGGACTGAACTGGGTCTTGTGTATTTGTGTTTGTATTTAATGTCCTGTCTACTCCTATATGTTTCCCAACTTCTTTCAGTGAAAGGAAAACTAAGCTACCCTTCATCAGGACATGTGTTCTTAAGGAAAGCACAGGCCAGAGGAAATAGCCAAGAAAAACAAACCACAGTAACCAACACTTGAATTGAGCACCAGCAAAGCAAATAACTGGAAAGCTCTTGTTCCCATAAAATTACATTAAAAACCCACCAAAACATCGTTGCTTGCGAGACAAAAAGCTGGTAAAACAGAGCATGAAATGGGCCTCAAATATGTATTTTAAATTGGTATGGTTAATAAAAATAAAAATAAATAAAAATAAAAATAAAATCCTTTGTGGAAAGCAGTATTTTTTGTTAATGTTTCTGAAGTTTAAAGACTGACATTCACAGAAAATTGGGTCATACCCATTTATCCACAGAACATGCAAAAATGTTACAGTAAAAGTGCCAGATTTACCTTCTCTATTGCTCAGACAATGCTTTCGAAAATGAATATAATAGAAATGTCTTCTAGACATGAGAAGGAACCACTCTTAATTCTCTCAGTCTTTTATCTCTCTTCAGACTAACAACAGCATCAGTTAATACTATGTAATTTTTTTGTGAAATAACCATCAGCTGGTTAGGAAAGCTGCTTAGTTTTGCTTTTGTTTAGTGTTGCTACCTAATTAACCACTCTGATTGTCTTAATTTTTCACTTTCAGCCACCAATTTTTACAAAAAATTGCCTCGCAATTTCCTAGTGTCACAATTTCTCCCTTATTTTTCTCCGTAACATTCAGAAGTGTCATCTTCAAAAGCAGTACATCCATCATGAATCCTCATAAATACACAGAGACTCTGTCTTGCTACTGTAGTAGCATATCAAAGAACTATGCATTCAGACGTAGAATATAGTGTTACATCAAACAAGCACACAAGGGTGAAAGCTGGTTATGAAAGGAACAAAGAATAAATATTCTGAAGTGACCAAGACAAAAAGCAAAATTTGTTAAAAAGCAGGAGGAAGCAGTGTCCAGAATATGGTCCACATAAGCTGTCAAAACCCCAAATTTTCAATGATGCAAGTAATATCAAGTATTCTATAACTAAATGGTTAATTATAAAGAAAAAAAGATGAAAAACACTGAGAAAAAAAATAGTAAAATGCTTTAAGCACTTCCATAGTACACTGTGCTTTTTTTAAAAAAAATTAGTATGCACAGAGGGCATTCATACTCTCCACACACGAGCTCTGACAGAAAATGGAAATAACAAGAATAATTCAAAATGTTAAGCTGATTACGTCCACTACAAAGTTTTTCCTTCAGATGCACCCTCATTTGAGTAAGAGCCCACATCTGCACTTCCAGGTATCCTATAACACTTCTCCAATGCCTTTTTATGTCACCTTAACTTTCCACACAGGACCTTAACTTCTTTCCAAAGGAGTGAGAGCAAAACGGGTGACAAAGATGTGGCCTTTCTCCTCTTCTTGGCACTTATCTATTTACCCCCAATTCTATTCCATGGTTCACGCATCTTCTCAGTCTATCCCTTGTGTCCTTATCTTTTGACATCCCAATTTTCTCCTCACACCAAAACCATGCACTCCTCTAATCTCTCTAATCCATGTTCTATCTTTCTTTCATCCTTAAGTGAATGGAATGTGCCAGTTAATGGTTTCCATTTCAATTCCCATCTTAAAATTCCCTTACGACACTTATGATGTCATCTCCAAAAGAGAACTCAGAACCATACAATCTCATTCCCAGGCATTCATCTTCTGCCAGTTGGCTTCGGCGTTATTTCACAGCTACGTAGTGGCAGACTGATCTAAATTTTCTTGACTCTCAGCTCCTAAGTCAAGACATGGGATGCCTCTAACATTTTTGCAGGTGACTTTATATTCCTTTCTATTTTCCTAAGAGCATATGTATAAACATCTCAGAACATACTTGAAATAGACAACTGCAAGAAGCCACCTGATCATAAGCTCTGGTACTTACAGGGTATTTTAAACACAGCAATATCTGTTGGAGGGGCAATACAGCTGGGAAAGCAATTCAGGAGATTTCTTAAGTGTCTTGGTGATAATTTCTTGATGCAGTTGCTCAAAAAGCCACCTAGGACGAGCTCTGCAGTTCTGTCTTTCTGTTTTCTCACAAGAAAGAATTGGCTGGGGATGCGAAGGCCAAGATCAGTCTTGGCTGCAGCGACTATGACAAAGAGTGGAGTTTAAAATCCTGAGAGAAGTGAGCAAGACAAAAGGTAGAATTACAGCCCTGGACTTCAGGAGAGCAGACTTTGCCTTCTTTTAAGATCTCTGTAGCAGATTCCCACAGGAGAGTGCTCTGCAGGGCCAAGAGACCCAGAAAAGCCAGCTGATCATCATCAACAACTTCTTAAAAGCACAAGAACCTTCCAATCAGATGTGCAGGAAGTTAAGCAAGCATGGTAGAAGGTGAGTGCAGGTAAAACAACCTCCACATGCAATCAAACACAAGCACCCAGAAGGTGGATGCACAGACTGGCTGCCCATGAGGAATACCAGTACATTCACCAAGTGTACAGGGATGAAGTCTGGAAATCCAAAGCTCAGTTGAAATTGAAACTAGTGAGAGATGTGAAGAACAATAAAATGGGCTTCAGTTCACTTGCAGCAAAATACTAAGGAAATAAGCAAGTCCAGCATAGTCACCCAGATGAGTGGTGACTGGACTGGAGTATGCAACACGTAAGAGGAGACTCAGAAAATTGATTTTTTTTTCAGCTTAAGAAGAGAAGGCAGTAGGAAGATCTTTTTCATGTCTTCAATAACCTAATGAGAATAGAATCTTCCTGGTGCACAATAGGATGAGAGGCAACAGGCAAATTGCAACATGGGCAAGTCTGATTTGACCATCCTTATGATGAAAACTTGTTGTTCGAACACTAGAATAGTTACCCAGAGAAGCTTAGAGGTACTAAAAACTCAACCTGACAAGGCCCTGAGCAATCCGATACACCTGGAGATGCTTTGAGAAGGGGGTTGGGCTAGACAACGTCCACAGATCTCTCCCAAAATGATTTATTTTACAAGTATGAAAACTCCCCCAAAATAGAGCCCAATATCTTAAAACCTTCTGTGTGTTTCTTGCTCATGGAAAAGGACTTGGAGCTTTGTTTTATAAACTGTTCTTAAGAAAACAGCAAGAACAAACAATGCACATACCATTTCTTAAAATGACAGCTTTCTTACTAAAGCAGGGCAAGGAGGGTGGGTGGAAGAGTAAAATAATTTCTCTAATGCTTTTTAAAGTTAAGAAAAAGAAATTGTACCCTGTCCATAAATAACTGCTCACTAATGGCTCACCTGGGAGACAAACGATACAAACTTCAAAAATCTGTTAGACAACATAACCTGACCAGCCCTACCATTACTTCTGCCATCATGAAAATCTTAAGTCTCAGGAAGAACCTTGCAATTCCTTCAAGTTCCATATACCACAGACTAATTTGAAAGAGCCATCCACATACTGTAGTGAAGCCAGTGAAACTACATGACATCTTTTCCTGCTTTTGGTTAGATTTGGGAAGTAGATAGCTTGGATCTTACCTTATGTTTATGGACTGAAGGAACAAGCTCTGTTATGTATTTGATTTTTCTTTATCACTAACAATTAATTATCCCACATTCCCATAGGAATGTTTTAAAGTTGGAAGTAATTACAAAGAATTAACTTAAAGGTGTTTCCCATTTAAGGGAAGAGAGAATATTCCTAGTATTCACAGCAAAAGCTAGAAATCAGGATGTGATCTGAATTCCAAATCTGTCACTAAGTCACTTCCTGGTGTAAAAGCTGCCACAGAATATGGTTAATTACTGCCAGAACAAGGACACTTCTACAAACTCAGAACCTATTGCCCTTTATATTTAGAGGCTGACTGCCTATAGTCAAAGCTACCGTCAGAGAAGGTGCTTTTTATTACTAACCTTGCCTAATCGTGGGAAAGTGAAAATTTCTAGATTATGATGCATTGGGAGTGATGGTGCACAGACACATTTGCAAAGACAGACTCCAAATCATAAATTGATACTGGAATGTTTTGTGTCTGGGACAGAACAAGTTTTCTAGAATGACCTAAGAGTTTCAGGGTTGGCCCATAGCACAGGATGGAAAAAGTCAGATCTGTTTTCTGGCTAGAGAGGATGATGACTTCCTAGAGTTAACAAATAATCATAACCTTTTTTTTGTTTTGTTTACCTGTTGGAATTATTTGCATCATGGTGAATCCCAGGTCCTAGCTGAGAATTAAGCCTCATTCTTCTAGGAGCTTACAAACATGGCAAGAACAAGAAAGCACCCCCAAACCCTGCAACTAAAATAAAAATATCATGGATAAAGAGTGCTTAGTAAGGTTTGGCATGTATTTGCCAAAGCTTGAGTTTTCCCAATAAATCCTACCATGTCTGAAATACTACTATGGCTAGTTGAAGGATACAGAAAGATTTTAATGAGAATAAAGACTCTTAAAATTAACAACACTCAACTGTGCAATCAAAAGTAAAATGAAATTCCATAAGAAGTTAGCCAAAATCCCATGTGAAAGCCCACACTATTCTGTGGTTAGCCTTGATTTCATATGTTAATACTGTGAATGGCTGTTGTTGGTTGACTCCATAAAATGTCATTTCCTTTGAGGTGCAAGCTCCTCTTGGCAGGCACTGTGCTTTGACCTGCTATGATTTCTAGGTTACCAGTGCTTAAACTACTATGTTTTACCACAAGCAACAATGCTTATCTTTTGTGCTTACATTTTTGCGCTTTACATCTGTTTTGCTTTTTTTTTCTTTACCCCCACTGCTCATCAGAGATGAACTGCACTAAATTGACGAAAATATTTATAAAACACAGGCTAACATTGGATTATCTGGCATATCCTTTTGTACATGTATTCCATCCCCTGCTTCATGTATAATTTTTTTTAATACTGTTCTAAATGTTAATCTGTGTAATTGGTAACAGTAGTACAACAGAATTGTTCAAGAGTCCCTATAATTTGCAACACTGTGGTTAAACCATCCAGCCAGGCAGCTTGGTCTGAAAGAATGAAGGACCGTACAGGGCTGGGAGTGAGGATGTTTCAAGGCTAATCCCAGCTCTCTAATTTTCAGCCGGAGCCTTGGGAAATCCTTTGCTTATGACTCTATTTTACCATCTGTTCTGCAGAGATAAATTTAATTGCAGGGATGTTCCAAGATTTAGTTATTAGTTGTAAAACACTTCAACAGAGTGATAAAGTTATTCTCAAGCTTAATAAGCTTGGAAGTGCCTAGTGCTACACTATTCAGTGTCCTGCAATACTTTAAATAGCCAGTACCTGAATATTTTGGGATGACATAAAGCTTTTATCATCTTGCTCATACCTCTGTACTTGTAGAAGGTGGTGGACCTTGTCTTGTTTGTTACTTATGAAGCAAAAATACCTTGTTGAAATGTTATGGATCTCTCTGAAACTGATGGGACATGTTGGTCTGTTTTGTTTTCTAACGTCTCTTCTCTCTCTGCCTGCAGCATTTATCTGTCAGCTCTCTAAGGTTAACACAGCCCGAAATAGCCGCTGAGAAAAGCGAGCAGCACCCAGTGCTGTATGAAATGGTGGTTACTTGGTGGTAAAAAGGCTGTTCGAACTCAACAGGCAACACCTACAGAAGAGATTCCTGCATCCCTTAGAACAAAACCGGAGTATTTTTCCTGCGGCGGGGGGTGTAACATTAAACTTTTCTTCAATCCACAGTCAGAATTATGAAAAATTCAATGCAAAAGAATACTGTTGTGCTGATTCGCGTTAAGTTTAGCCGAAGCGCGAAGCCGTTTAGCCCACGAAACGGAGGGCGCGGTGCAAGAGGAGCGTCCCCGGCCGCGCCGTTTCGGGCGCTACCCGAGCTGTTGAAAGGCGGCAGTGCCACCTGGCGTCACTGTTCCGGTTCGAATTCCTAGACAACAGCGCTTCCTCGCTCCTTCGCTGAAAATCGTGTTCTATTAGCAGGATTTTGTAATTATTGCTGTGGGTGGGAACTGAGGGACTACGAAGACGAGGCACCCAGACCGGGAGCCTCGCACTAGACGTCGTTTCGGCCACTGCTCGTCAGGGTCAGTTTTCCCCAGATCCCCCCCAGGGCGGCAGCAGGGCTGTGAGGCCCTTCTTCTCTCACGTCCAGGTGCTACTGCCGTGAGATTCCTGCTAACAGCGGGTTTTGCAAGATTTCACTGAAGCATAATAAAAACACATCTCCAGCACGCACCGCCATGTGTCAGCAAACATCAGACCGCTTCACAGAAGGGCAGGCTTACGGCAAGCCAGCGAGGGCAGCCGCTCGCGGAGGATGCACGGTGCCCCGCACAGCCAGGGGCGCGAAAGGGGGCCCTTCGGAGAGAGGGCGGTTAAAACGTTAAATTTGGCATTGCCTGGTGTTTTAAATCCCGAACGATCCCATTTTCCCTCTCCCTGTTACACTCTGACATGCAGGTGAACGTGGCTGCGCAGTGGCAGCTTAGCACACCCGGGCCTGCGCAAGCACTGCAGGCAGGGAAGGGAGGCAGGCTGGCAGGGGCGGGGTGGCAAGCAGATTCCTGGAGCTACAAAGCCAACCTGTTCTGGAGGGGAGAGCAAGCAGATCCAAGGGCGAGACCAGCAAAGAAACTGTTCTCGGGTTCCTTCTTCCGCTCGCAGTTCTGCGCCTACAGACACCAGTAAGAACAGGAATGTAAGCAGTCAGCACGGGCTGGGCTTACGCCTGGTCACAGATAACTTCCTGGTTGTGCACCTTGTCATCAAGTTTGATGTATACAGCCCAAAGGACAGAGTACAGTTTGTCATTGTGAGATGGACCTCTGGGCACATGAGGCGTTTCAAGAGAAAGGACTTCCCTGCTTCTGTTTGGAGAAGCTGCATGCCACTGCTTCAACTTTCACTCTTCCAGTTCAAAAATTAACAAAATGATGATTTCCACCAGCTTGTTTCCCTGCTCTCCTAAATGCAGGCATCAGCCTCCATCAACCTAATCCGGACTCTTAACACCTGTTCAACACCATGTTGTTGAGAGGCAGAGTAGCAAGATTGATGATGCACTGGTAAAGGGCCCAGAAGTTTCCAGCCTGCACCAAAGGGAAGCAAGGCAGTGGTACTGAAGCAGAATGCCACTCAGTGCCTCTGTAGTCTCACAGACCAGAATCCTAGCTCCCACTCCAGCTGAACATAAACCAGGTTTTAGGTGTAGAGGCAAGATTTACAGGATTCCACAGAGGCTGTACAGGAAGTGTAACTAGACTAATGAACATTCACCAAGGTGAATGGAGTCCTGCTTTCCTGTTTCAAAACAAAACCGTAACAGGTTACTACGCAGCGTGAACCTTCACTGTTTGATTGCGTAGCCAAGTGATGCAATCAACCTTGATCCAATTTTCATGTTTTAGCTTCAAAAGCATATGTGAAGTCACTTATCTGTGAATTCAGCTAATGGTACTGTGTCATTATTTAGATCAACCACTTCTGCAGCACATAGGAGGATCTAGAAAAACTGCTACATACCTTCCCCTCTACCTCGTTACATACTGAAACAGGTTAGAGCCAATACTGTAGAAATTGGCAGCGTACTTTTAACAAGCATTCCCTTTCCACTGGCCTCCAAACCTCACTCACAAGACCTAGATTTAAATGCATGGAAAAATTAATCAACAAGTACTCAGTAAATTAAGGATATATACAGTAGAGGTCTGAATTTATTAGACATTAATTTTCAAATAAAAATTCTCAGTCATCCAGCTACACTGGGAAACACCAAAATTGATGAGGTTAAAAAGTTCTTCAGTGGTTCTAAGCATCACTTGATACAAGAAAAGAAGTTGCTATTTCTCCTTATGCTTTTAAACTTAAGATTTTTCAACTAGTTTCTAGTTGAATGTACATTACTGGAGTTAAGGCCAAACGTGTCTTGCTTACAAGCAGCTTTGCAACTGAGTCTTGCAAGTTATTTTCCCAACATACTTCTTCATATCCCAATGGACTACTATTCTGAGGAAGAAAGAGGAGTTGAACAGTCTTTCACTGTATTCAGAAGCAAACCAAATTGCATTTGTAATAGGAACAAATTTTCAGATCCTAATGTTTCAGCTTAAAACATACCACATATTGCAGACTGGTCTGCATTGTCTGGCAAGTCATGACGAATTTTACAGAGTGAAACAAGTTTTATTTCTCTTAGGCAACCACTGCTGTTTCTAACTCAGTAGCGGCAAACATTCCCCCGAAGAATGAAACACTTGTCTCCTTGTATCAGACACCTGAATGGCTTTAAGTTCTACTCATGGTCCTGTGCAAAGTTCACAACAAAGGTAAGTATCAGATGCGTGCAATAAGCATGTTTGCATATCAGGAACTATTTTCAGCATTAATCTGTTAAACTATGAACATTATTCCCTATCCCCCCCCCCCCAATAAAAAAAGGCTTTGCTAGGCAGGACAGTTGTATTGAATTCACTTCCTTTTATTGCAGTGACATCCCCCTCGTACAAAGTATTAACTGCAATAATTACGTTGAAACATTAGAAAAGCATTTGTGTGTGACAGTTACAGTACAGTATCAAATCTTACATCTTCAAACCAAGTGGGCCATTACCCACTAACGCTCAAATCTTTAAATTATCTTCAGTTATTTTAAAATATGTCATGTCAGAAAAAGCATATAAAAAGAATGTATGTAAAAGGAAACCTAATACAAATATAAGTGAACAAATAAATAATTGATTTTCTCCAGCTATTACTGTCTTTCTAAACCCATACAAAGAAACCTAATCTACAGAAGGTATGAATTGCCATGTGTAAGTAATTTCATTTTTCAAGTAATTAATAATGATTGGAACATAACTAAATTTGGCGTCAAAATCAAAGCAGAAGTTGGAGTGACTGCCACTAACTGGCATCTGTTGCAAACAGTTACCATTAACTGTTGAAATATTAGTGTAGCAAATAATCTTGAAACTTGACCTCGTGCCTAGCATTAGTGGACTTCTGAGAGTGCATGTGAAAAGCATCCTACATTATTTCACAGACATTATCTTAACTATCCCCATATGCATATTTAGATATATTTTATATAATTTTATACACATATATGCATGTATACACACACTTCATTTGGTTTCTGTGTTACAGATCACAAGCAATGGTTTCCTGAATGGGCAAAAAACCTTTTAAATAAGTGTACCTGTGCACATTTTTTTATTTTTTTTTAAGATAGCAGCACTAAGTCCATGCCTTACTGTTCATCTGTTCAAAAGAATGTAACCCACAAAACAAGAAGAAACATGGCAATGATTCCATATTCACAATGTGACATTCTTAACCCTAAAAAACACTGTAAAATCTGTTATAGATACGTTGGTAAGTTTGATCCCCACCCCCTCTACCTGGAAGGAAACAGCACTTTTACTGCAAACTGTCTTGTCTTATAATGTTTATCATAACAAGCTGGGTTCATGCTGGCATCAGTTATCTCACACTTAGCAGCAAAACATGCATGTTTGTTTTATTTTTTTTTAAAGTTAAATGATTCAATAGTCTCAAATCCAATTGACAGAAACAGCAAAAAAAGACTTTTTGCAGTGTATCAAGAACTAGACAACAGTGTATACTGCACCGTGTAGAATATTTTTATCTTTAATCACAACAACTTGAAGCTCTACCTTGCCACACAATGATTATGCTTTGTCCTTCAAAAGGAACAGTTACATTTCAATTTGATCTTGTATTTAGCATAAAAATACACCTTTTCTGTGCATCCTTAAATGAAAGTCACTCAACCACTGGTAAACCAATCCAGTAGCATGTCCAATGCTAATATCAAAAGCTTGTGAAATGTTTTTAGGCAATCCTTCCTATCCAAAATATATTAGGAATTTAAAAAACAGTTCACATTACTAACCTTTATACAAAGGCTCAAGTGAAATTGCTTGTGTAGGTGTTCATAGTAGACTAAATTATGAAGTTTTCAAAATATACAATGAAAGGGCACACAAGATTGGCAGTTTCTTTATTGAACATAGAAAATGTATAAAGTAGGATGTATGGAATAGATCTAAATTGCTAGACGATCAAACCTGAGTATTATTTAATAAGACTAAACGTATTTTCTGACAACTCAATGAATTGACCTAAAAACATCTCCCCTAGTAACTAGTGGTCCTTTTAACCATTTGTTGAAAAATGCGAGAGAACTGTAGCTTTTACATTTCATATTGGATAGCAAGATTCCACATAGTGTTTACTGTTTTCTGTTAGATAGCATCACATTGCTTATATTATCCCCATTCAAGCCTTAAGTTGAGTTTTGTCTAAAAATAATTTGAAAGTGACACCAAAACACAATAGGTCAAGAACTAGGACAGGTCTTTTTCTCTTCTTCTAATTTTTAGTAAGATAGAAAGCCTTAGCCAGTAAGATGAATTTGGTTTCATATCAGAGCTACAGAGCAAAGATTGACCAGTATCCTTCACCAAGGTAGCTAATGTAAGCTGTGTATCTCAGACTAGTGCCAAACTAGTACACATTGTCAAATTTGAGAAAACCATCCTCTCTGCTAGTAGAATTAGTTTTTATTTTAACTGTTACAAAATTTAGTAGCATGAAGTCTTGACAATAACATCAGGAATTTGTTTTAGTTCAACTGACCTGCCCCAATTCTCACCTTTAAATCTAACAGATATAATAATAAAAAACCAAAAAGTTTCTGACAATAGAAAACATACAGTACTAAGAACTAATAGCTCAATGGAAGACTGAAAAGCAGCATTCATTTTTATTGTAATATGGAAGAGACTAGAAACTAAAGGAAGTCTAATCTAAACTCTTAGTTGAAGGCAGATTTTGACATTCTATATAAATTTACAAAATAGGATGTACGGATGAGATTTGGTTAATTTCAGAAGGCACCTCAAGGCTAAAAGGCTTTTATAAATCTATAATCCTTTCATTGATCAAAAATAAAAATTTTATTGCTGCTATTCAAATAGCAAACAAAAAGCTTGTCTTGTTCTTCAGTCTAACAAGGAATCCTCCCCCATTAAGCAAGATTAAATTACAGAAAATATAGAATAAAACTGAAGATGTCACAACTTTAGAAATACAGTGACTTTCCTTGTGTGCTTTCAAGTCAGTGAAATAGTGAAAGAGTCACTTTTTGCCTTTGTGATGTTAATAAACTATAGACCATGTCAGCCACTCTCCCCTGGGGACTGAAGTACCATTTCATCATAGCTGTCCCATGTGCAGTACTCTTAGGAATAGAAGGTAAGAACACTCTGATGATTCCCACGAACAAGGAGAATTGGTGGCAGATCTTTAGAAAGAGCTTCTAACCAGGCCATGTATAGTGCACTAGAAACCGCACCTTTTCGTGCAACTGGCAAACTCCTACAATTCACAAGGGAAAAAAAGCATTCAACAATTAGAATAACCCAGTGGGGTACAAGTCATATTATATAAATATAAAAGTACGATTCTGCAAAGAGGTAGAAATTAAGTCAAATTTCCTAACCTTTTTAGTTTTGGGCTTTTTTCCTCAGAATTCAGTTAATGAGTTGAGAGTTCATATCTTGAGCACCACAGGACTTTACATCTATTTACCCTGCACTTTTGGCCTCTTACCACCATTTTGTATTCAGGTAGTTTCATGGAGAGCTCTCAGTTGAAGAGAGTTTCTTGAAAGACTCTTCAAGATTTTATAATACAGCTTTTTCTTATGATGCCAGGTTGGTGCAGCCTAATATTCCTTCTCACAATCCTTCCAAAACATGCCATACTCTTCTTTTGAAAAAACTACTGTAAGTCTATTTGTTCTACTCAAACTTCACTTGTAGTACTACTTCATGGAGCTCTGAAGCAGGCTCCTAAAGAAAAACACAGCGAAGAAACCTACATTCTGCTTGTTGACACCAAATGTAATTCCATGGAAATCCATCAAAAGGATGATGATCTAACTTTATCTAGAGAGATTTCCTAGAAAAAGAACTGAAAGGAAGGATCTGAAAGAGAGGGGAATAGTTGGCATGCGGGAGTGGAAGGAATGCGAGAATCCTGAGCTGCACTACAAATATAGAGGTAATCACCTAAAGCAGCGTATCAGAAGCACAAAACTACACAGGCCATTTTTCATCACCAGGATAGTAGCTCCATACTTCTCAGAAATACTTTCAGCACTCAAACCTCCTTGATAATTTCTACCCTCTAATGCCAAGGCACAGGCTTTTTCCTAACCTGTATTTACATATATTTATATTTCAAATTACAGTTCTGTATCAATTAGGATAACAGTACAAATAATTTACTTACATGACAATTATGTTAGCTGTACTTGAATGTTCTTTCAGCAACTCATTTAGCCTAATCTGGCGATAAGTCTGCAATTAAAATGAAACTTGTTAGGAAGATCTTCTATATAAAACTACAAAAAGTTCAATTATTCAAGAAAAATTAAAAACAGTTATGATCAATTGGTATGAGTCATCTACAGAAAGCATGCCACCTCAGTTTGGCAACTTGTTCACTTTTTCTGAAATACCTATGGGTGCAAGGCTGGGAAAGAAGAAAGCAGTAAGCTTAAAGTGTGCAAATAAGCGAAGTACTATGAAAACTAAATTTAAGATAGTTCCTCGAATAATGATACCATCCTCCATAGCTCCTGGAAGCAAGAGCCCCTTATGCTCTCTTCAAGGTTCTTTTAACTTATATAAACTCACAGTGAGCAGGTCTTCCAGAAGTGAAGCCTCATCTTCATTTGGTAAGCGTATCTCCATAATGGCCCTCCCTTTTTTTATTACCCTAACCTGTCTTAACGTCTGAGGTAGCTTCCTCAGTAATTTTCAGTTCTCTTTTATGTCAACTAACTTTCCAGTAAACATTCTAAGTTAACCATTTCTTACAGTTCTGTTGTTCTCAGATGAGTTGAAGTCTAGTTAGCCTCCGGGCTCGTGTCTGCAGAAACAATCAGGCTATCAGCAGACAAAAGAATAAATCACTTCCATTATCTCACTGAAATGAGTTTTGGCAGTGTTTGTAGGCATGAGGAACAGCAAGGCATGAAGCAGTTCACTAACTATAAAGTAACTGTACTTTACAAAAACTTCCCCTCTGGCCCCTTGGTCATATGCAGTTAAGAGATCTCAGCAGCAGCTGCCAGTCAATCTGCACCTACCCGTTAAAGAGATTCCTGCTTTGGTTTTTTTTGTTGGTTTTTTGTTGTTTTTTGTTTTTTGTTTTTTGTTTTTGTTTTTTTTTTTTTTTTACACTTACAATGCAGAGTGACCTACCATTCCCATTTCTTCTCTACTGCAAATCCTCACAGAAGTTGTAAAAACCCAGACAGGAAAAAGAAGATAAGGGTGGAATATACTCAGGACCATCCTGAAGAACTTCAGATCATGGAAACTTTAACCAGTCTTTCTTTAGATACTTGTCTGTATCTGCATCCTGTTAATAGGATGCTACCTGAGTCTTTTCCATACAAGCACTTGAGAAGGAATACCTCTGATGTCTGAAACCTTTAATTGCTCCTTAACACCACAATTAGATGAGGTGTGGGTTTTTTTAATAACGAAGCAAAAAATGTTAGTTTGTTCAAAAAAGTAGTCAAACAGCTGAATATAGACTATATTATTCTAAATTAACTTCTGAAATACTGTAGGAAAGCAGTTTAGGTCGTGTGTCGTCCCCCCCCGCCAAAGAATGCAGAAACTTTTTTTTTTTTTTTTTTGGTGAACCATCTAAATTGTTTTAGATGCTGCTTTCCATCAGCTATTCATAAAAACAGCTATGGAAGAGACAGAATAACAAGAATGAGCTCATTGATTACACATCCACAAATGCAGTAGAAGAAAAAAGTTTAAACAACTTTTAACATAACACTATAAGGAATACAGAACCTTTGTTTTGTAAAGCTCAAGTTCATTATCTGTTATCCTCCATGGTTCATCCTCCTTCATTTTATCTGCAACTTCTTGTTCTTTATCATCTTCATGAAGTCGGAAGGGCTCTATCATTTCTTCAAAAGCTGCAATACTGCAATGATTAAGTGAACAGCCATATTAAAACAGATATGAGTCTATATGTCAGCAATGACTTTCACAGTATCAGAAAGTAAGTTTGATTACCATGTAAAAATACAGTGAACTGAAATTTTTTCACTGCCAATTGCGGTTAGAACATCAAATCAACTATTTGTATATGGAGATATTATAATTCAACAAACAATTAGGGACATCTGTAGGAGCTTTCACTGCTCATCATACACCTAAATAAAGTTTCAGCCAGTTTAAAACAAACAAACAAACAAACAACTTTTGCTAGAGTTTTACTATAGTAGTTTGCAAGTTGAAGAGTACTACCTTAGAAAATGTACAGTAACTAACAGTAGCTTCCTTGAGAATTAAATTTGAAAGAGAATGAGTTAATATGTCATACTAAAAAAAAAATACCTATCAAGTCTCACGCTAGTGCCCTTAGGATTTTGGCTTTGGTATTTTTATTTTGCTTCTTTTTAATCTTTCTGATACAGACCAAGAGTCACATTCAAGTGCAAATAACCACAGCCATCTTGTTTAGTCTTCCTGTTGCACTTGTTCCAATATGAGGTGTTACTTGGGAACACCTTTCCCTTACAAAAGGGAAAACCCAAATGTGATCTGCTATTTTTTTTTGCTGAACAAAAAGGAGAAGTATTAACAATATTCTGTTATACAGCACGAACTGTTAAAAATAAATCATCTGCCTCCACTTAGTTTACAGCTATTTTTAGTGCCAACTGGTATCTTACAAAGGTTTTGGATATATTGTGGGGAATGTATCCACAGAGACAGAAAAAGTGCTCTAAGAAGATATAACTCATGGATCATGTCTATGAAATAAAAATAATTCCATGTAGTTCTACAATCTCAACTTTTTATGCATAAATGCATGCTACCCCTAAGTTTATACATTTACAGTAGCAGGCTCCTAGGAGCAAAGACGTCCAAAAGCATCACAGTGCAAGTACTCTACTGTTTTAGTTGCTCGATATAGTTTATACATTTAAGAAAAGGTGATTAAAAAGCAGGGCATAAAAGAATGCATATTAGCATTTACCATTTACATAAGTTGTACAACAGTATTTTCTAATTTGCATGACACGTCAATTTATTCAGATACACGGATATCCATGTAAAAGATATTTTTACAACCTTAACATATTAAAGAAGACTTGAAGGGAAAGGACGATAGTTTTTTTAGATCTTGCACATTCTGTTATAAATTTGTACTGAAAGCCATCTACAATTAATATTTTTTTAAACTTGAAAATCAGAAATATCAGATGCATGTTCATTCCTGTTTAAATTAAAAGTCCAAGCAATTTAAAAAAAGAAAAACTAGATTGGGCTGTTTGAAGACCAGGCTTTGTTACACTGAACTAAGACTCCAAGTAAGATAAAGACCATTTAAGTTTTTCTGAGCATTTCTCTTTTTAAAGAAGATTGATCCAGACAAATGGATTTTTTAAAACTGTATTTTTCTAAATTTAATATTACAGTCTAAGGGCCAGAGATTTAAAAAATACAAAATTCTATGTTCTTGGATGTGGGAGTTATTGCTTAATTTATTTCCTGCATTTTCATGAAACACTGGATGTCATAGGAACTACTCTATCAAAACTGTTATGTAGGAAAGAATGAAGTATTCTACATTCATGAAAGACATCAAGAATTCAACTAACAAACAAGTTGGGGTTTTCTGAGACTTACTTTTCTTTCTTTGGCTTAGTATTAATATCCCCAAGAACCATAATGTCCGAGAAGTCTATCCGAAATTTGCTGAGCAAAGTAGCCATCCTGTGTCAGAAAAACAAGCCTTTATGCATGATCAGATTTTTAATTATTTCACAGATAAACAGATAAACAGGGTAAACAGATAGGTGTTGGGTAATAAAAACACTAGTTTAAGGAAAAAAAAAAGAAACTTAATGTGATAGGGAAAAAAAAAAATCAAATTGACCTGGCATACGACTATAAGTCAACAACGTGCTTTGGAAAAAAAAAATAAATTTAAAACCATAAAACTAAGAGAAGAGCTATCCCTTAAAGAAAACCTCAGAAAATATTTGAAAAAGAAAATGTTAGTGTTAGACAATGCTGCAGAAAAGTTAAACCTGAGGTATCTCATCCAAAACAATCTGGGGGAAATGGAACTTTTTGGGGAGAAAAGGAATAGAATATGAATACACCTCAATCAAAGAACAAATGAAAGAAGGCTACCAGGAAGAGAAAGTAATCTACTGTGTAACATGCTCTATTAGCATTTGAAATGAAATTTTTAAAGTTCAACTTACGCTCTTCTATCATGATCAATCCTGTTTATTTTTCCACCAATGAATACTCTGATCTTACAGTCTTTCCACTTCTTCTTGGTTGTAAGAAGATATGGAATCAACAGTGTCAAACCTGCATTTTGACCAGAATTTGGGAATGATTCAGAAAACACAGCATCATGTTAAAGTTTAATAGTATAAATTTATAATCTATATATGAACTGACTGAAAGATATCTATTAAGTCAAAATCACTTCAATAATGTTTTTTTCAACATTTGTTTTTAAAGTATAAAGCACATTACCTCCATCATCAAAGAGCCACCAGACATCAATATTGCTTTTGCCTTGTTTCTTCTGAAACTGAGTACTAGCATCAAGAAGCCTTTGGTCTGCCAAGTTTAAAGGAGAAGATGGGCTCTTTGAATCTGGAAAAAAGTATGGTGAAATTTCACTTTTGAAGTGTTTTGCTTAATCAGCCTGAAATTCATCAAATGCAACTTCTTAGTATTTTCTGATATCCCTAGGTTTAAATAAAAATTGTTTTTACCCCCCCAACCCAACTCCAAATTTTGATTGAATGGATATAAACTGAGCTATATTTAGGGAGTCTGCAAACTCCTAACTTCAGCGGTTAAAGATTTAAATCTCAAAAGTCATTTAGCAGACATTTGACAAATAAAGGATCTGTAAGATCTTTATACAGTCATTTGCCTGGACAATTTAACTAACCATGCATACATACTTCAGAGCATTAGGTCATGCACTGTTGCTACCTCCTGCAAGTGACAAAACTTCCCTAAAAACACGTAGGTAGTAATTTACAAGTAAATACCACGTCCTAAGCACTTTTCTTCTTTCCTTAAATCCATTTTTCTTTAAGCATGTGGTGAAAATAAAAGCTAGTTCTGCGTATTGGAATTCTTTCTTTTGCAACAAGTACTGTTTTGCACGTGCAAGGCTCTGAAGCACAATATAGACTATTTTGTGTAACAAAGTTACTGGATTTGCTGAGAACAAGACAACAATGGCACTTTCAATGAAATCAATATAGGGAAATAGGTATTTTTTTAAAGCTACAGCAAAAACTAACCCCTTTCCCTTAATTAAAACCTCAGTTTGAACAAGAACCAGGAGTTTGATACTCATCTCAGCCCTTATTTTATTAAGAATTTTTAAATTTAGAGTACATCTGTGACTGATTTACATTAATATACTACTTTACTCCATACTGGGACTTCTTCCAAACTGCCATCTTGTGCTTCAAGATGTAATCTCACATTCCATTATTAAAACACAACAGCTTCAAGCTGTTGAAATTATGAAGAAAATGTCAAAAAAGTTAGATGAATCTTAGTTAAGGAAAAAATACGTGCTTAACTCAAAGTCTGAAACAAACAAGGAAGTGAAAACTGCTTAATCTCTCAAAATGTTGTTTATTTGAATGACTAGTACACATTATTTCAGTATTAATCTCATGGAGTGGCTATATTATACCTTAATTTGCAAGCTATTCAACAACTCCAAATAACAGAGCAACAACTATGGCTTTCAAAGATCTACCGAATAGACTGATGGAGCACTTCCACTATACCATTAGATAATATTTCCCCTCACTCCCAAATCAAGTAAGAACCAGACAGATACTGGAGACACAGAGAACTAAGCAAGCTCCTGAACACATCTCAAATGTTAGTGAAGAACAAAAGTTTAAAAAACAACAACAAAAATATATCCAACATTCATATCTTAGACACATACACAATCCTTTCTCAGTAGCAACTTGTTCTGAGAATTTCCACAAAGTTGCATTTTTCCATAGCCTAATCCCTAAACGTGAAGCACATTCCAAAGCAGATATGAAGAAACAAATTAACATTGCATGGTTGATATTTCCCTCTCTCTCATATATATGTGTAGAAAGAAGTACAAAAGGAAAACTGAAATTAATAATGCAAAAGAATGATTTAACACAAAAAGGTGGAAAATGCCTGCCTTTTTTCAACAGTGGTTGTGTTGGAGTCTTTCCATCCTCGTCCTCCTCTGGAAGATTTTTAAAGATACAAAATAAAAAGATTAATTTCCTTTGTGATGTTAATGAAAACACTACTAGTGTATATAAAACAAATTAGAAAATAAAGATGTAGAATGAAATGGATTTTCATAGAAAGAAAAGCATACAGATGCAGCCTACCAGATCCTGAGATTTATTTGTACTTTAAAAAAATAATAATAAAAAAGGAATCACATTGCTTACTCAACTATTAAGTCACTCCAAGCTTTTACTTTAAAAAGAGGAAATTTGGTTATTGTCATGTCAAAGTATCCTGAATGATTTGTGTCTGTTAACATGCATATAATATTCTAGTCTGGGGTGAAAAAAAATTCATAAATTTAGGAGCCTTCAAATCACACTTAATATATAGATGTGTGGCAGGATTCTCAAGCAATTTTTAATGCCTGTCAAACTCATTAACAAAGAAAATCCATTGTAGGTCATTGTCTACCACCTGTTTTATTTACGGAACTACATACGAAAGATTTATTTTACATACTGGTAAGCTCTAAACCCAAGTATTAAATGATTAGACATCAATGGCTAGAAAAGCATGACACACTTCTGTTCCACAGACACAAATATCCCTTAAATAATTACTTGATGAGGGGAGAGAGGAACTGAAGAGGGAATGAGAGAGACAAAGAGTGAGAACCCAAATTTCATTGCTAACTAGCAAGTTACCTTTATGGAGAGTGTGAGTTCTTTCACTAGATGATGGAGCAAAAGCTATGGAAGTGTCTGTCTCGGCCTTCTTGCTATAATCCACTTTTACTATGACATCCTTGGTACATGGAGATTTTTCTTGGGATGACAGTAACTCTTCTTTGAGAAAGCAAAGAAACACATTATAAATCACTTAAATGTTCCAAATGGTACCAGTAAAGGTATGTGACTATACAGAGATGGTTCACAATTGGTTAAACTCTACTGCAACTGTTACGCTATGGCAAAGAGAGGGGGAAAAAAAGCAGAAAACAACAACAACAAAATCTTATATGAACTGCTTCAGAGTACAAAGAGGCTCCTCCTCTGAGCAGAGCTGTAATTTCCTGCTACTTCCTTCCCAGATTTGGGTGTTGATTGCATTACCACAGGCTACACATAAAACAGAGCTCGTTCATACTGAGGAAGTATAACCAGGAGGAAAAAAAGTTACTTGGTGAAATATTTTCCATTACCACTCTAACTCCAAGAAGAAGATGAGCCTTAGACAAGGCCCAGACCAAGTATGTCTCACAGGCAAGTGTTTTTTCAGGTTTGGCTTCAGTGGAGCTACTTGGTAGCTGTCAGAGTTAAAGAAACTCACAGTCCCCTGTGGATACTAAGACTCTTCTGACACCTTGGTGTTATATTTCCCAGTCTTCTCACCCATGTTTGTTTTCACGCTGCAGGTTCACTCCTTGCCATTTCTCATACTCCTCTGCCCTCCTGCACACAGTTACAGGCTCTCTGCCTCTCTCCAAATCCTAAGACAGTCGTATGTTTCCAGTGAAGGAACAACCCTCCCCTCTTGCAGGAGGATGCCCCCGTAGAGAGCTTTGTGTCACAAGCATTCTTCTTCATTGTAGCAACATTGTATGGAGCAGGCTACAAACAAATTATTTGACATTTTCAATTCAGTAGACAGTTGCTGCCAAAGCTCAGAGGCTTCCCTCAATGTTCTTCTTGAAATTTAACTAAAATTATACCACTGGGCTTAAGACTACTACCTAAAATGCATAACCAAGTCTTCTACATGGAAAATAGAAAACCTTTTCAAACTTGAGACAGACTACTGCTGAGGTCTCTAAACTAGTGTGTGTAGGGGTTGGCAACCCACACCAGACCCACAGCATTCTTGCATCATGCAATATTTGTTGTGATTTTCATGATTTCTAGACTCGGGTCCCAATTACTTGATACCAATTTGGCAGCCTTTTTCATTTGTTTCAGTAAAATAATAAATCCTTGGGAACCAACTGTATACAACTTACAAATACAGAAAGTTGAAACACACAGAAAGCCAAGTTCTGTTGCTGAACATGAGTTATTCTTATTTTACATTTCAGACTTGCTAATTTCAGTTATTTTTATTCTATAAGAAGAGTGGTGTTTTGGTTTGTTGGTTTTTTTAATAACTTCATTTATTATTTTCAGAAAACAGTATGGAAAGGGAATTAGAACAGCTATTCACCAGATGAAACAAAATAGATCTTACCTTGGCCCTGAAGGTGAGAAATGTCCAGGCCCTCCTTCAGGCGGATGACAACTACACCATACTGAATATCAAAGGCATCACTAAACAAAAGGAACAAAAATATTCTACAACTTCTTCTTTCCCAAAGGACCTACTTTACGCACTGTTTTTGAACAAATTCCAGTGATTAAACACTGCCATTGAAACTCCCAAATCATAAATTTGTTACAATTTCAGTTTCAAATCCGAATGATCAATGGCATCAGTGAACTGAACACCGTATCCTGAAAAGCAACACATACAAAGGAGATCTATTCCCTCTCCTCCCTCTCTCCTCTATGTAAACAGCAATTAAATAAAAACAACATGAACAGGTCAGTCAAGTTCTGCGCAGATAAGATACACTGAGAAATCTAAATTTTTATCTCCCCTCATCAATGAGGGGATTTATTTTGAGTAATCTCCTTAATCTGAGAACTAAAAAATCCTGATGTCTTTCCCAAACATTTGAGTATTAAAAATACCTATGAAGTTGTAATTTATAATCAAATTAGCTGTACGTTAGCTATAATGTGCCTATTCCCATTATATCTGGTGGGGAAGGAACTCACTCCTTTAAAAAATAAAGAGGGAAAACTTCATTATTGTAGAAACAAGCAAAAAGCCTGAATAAATGGCTGAGTAGAAGTGGAATAAAATGAAGGACAAAAAAACCCCCAAGATAGAAGACAGAAAAATATGAACTTAACCATATCATACTGTTTGCATTAGCCATTAATCATCAGTCCTTTAAATATAAATACCTCATTACAAACAACCATATATCAGAGAACTCCCTCCCATGTCATTTCCACAGACAGAAATTTCTCATGATTTCACTCTGTTAAACACTTCTCTTTAGAAGTAGTAAGACTTGATTAGAAATGTTCAAAGTATCAACATATTCTATAATAAATGCAAGAAAAATTGAGGTCAATTTAAGAAGAAAATGGTTTGTCCATTCCTGAACATTTTTAATCCATTATTTAATTTGTTAAATCTGTACAGGTTAGATATGTTTCTATTGCGTGCTTCAGAAACTTTGCATTTTCCAGAGATTTTCCAGAGATACACTTGCCCTAGAGTTATTACCTCCTGAGGTTTCTCTTTTGGGATGTGGAGAACCACATGACTTGTTGGCCTTGACAGATCTTCCAGCACAAGCCATTCCAAAATAAAATAGGACAAAAAGAAAAACCAAGAACTAATCAACAGGTTTCCTTATTTTTCACTGCATTTGGTGCTCCTGCTTTTTTCTTAAGGTACTTGCAGAGTGAGGGGGTATGAATTTTTTCATTTCTAATTTCTGCCTGTAATCCCCCATCCTCTCTTTCTTTTAATTGCACAGTAAATGAGAAGTGTAAAGCACAAACGAAGCAGGTTAAGCAGCACATAAGGAAACAAAAAACCCTCTATATAAGTGCAAGAACCAAGTTTTGGTTTTCTTAAGTGTTTGTAGCACAAGTTACTATAAAATTTTTCAGCCAGAACTAGTCTGCCTTTCAGTACTGTCAAATTACACTGGGATTTCCTTTCCCATCTCCTTTTTGGCTACTTTATTACTTCGTGTGTCAGTGCTGTGTATCTTGTAAGTAAAATATTTCTTGTATATGATAGCAAGGTTTAATGAAGATAGAACTTCAGCATTATATCTGATTCATTCTCTATTACACTCTTATCTGTACAGAAGTAGTGTAGGAAAAACCCTGCCTTCAACAGAAACTATGCTTTAAAGAATTAAGCAGAGTGGCACGTAAGACCCTAGTTCCATCTCTAAAGAGGTTAACTTAAACCTCAGACCACTGCCAAACCCCCTTCTAGATGCAGAAAGAGTTATTATGTTGAAATCTAATCTGCTTAAACTATAAAGATTTGCTTATTAATTTCCGTATCAGAAAAAAACAAGGTATTGAAGACAGCTGGATCAGTAATAAGGTAAATCTGAGTCTACCTGAAAGAGACTTCATGCAGCTAATATCTTCTTGACTTATTACCAGACATACTGAAATGGAACGTAAGAGCTACACCTCCACATTTTCTACTTACTGGAATAAATTGATATAGGTTTCAACATCTCTCATGTCACCTTGTCTCCAGTTTTTCTTAAATCCAACAACAAGAGTGTTAGGTCTCATTCTACCCAGACCAGCAGCCTAAGAACAAAAAGTATTTTTTAAAAACCATGTTATTGAAACAACTAAGGGTTCTATTATTTTCTTAAGCAGAAAAAAAAAGTATTTTTAATCAAAGTTTTAAGATAACTTTGCAAAATGAAACTTCAAAGTATAAAAACACTTCCAATTTTGATGTTCACCTTCACCAATTCCATTAAAAAAAAAAGCCTGAGAGAAGTGTACCTGCATTAAATATTGTCCTCCATCCCTCAAGTCCTCTGCATGCACTGGTGCATAGAAAGCCTTCATCTTGTTTTTAATTAGCCATCGCTGATATTTAGCCAAATCAGTTGACAGTTCCTTCATGGCTTGCCTCCGAGGACCCTTTCAAAATAAGAAAACAAAAAGAGAGGGAACAAGAATTAGGAGTAGCAATACAATACCCCCCCTCTTTATTTTATTTCACTGCTAGAATCCAATTCATACTGGAAAAACCTCAAAACATGCTTCCACACTGTAAAAAAAAAACCAAACACCAAAATACCAGGCATTATCAGAAGCAAAGAGTGGACCAGATTCTCATTTTTAGGAAGAGGGTTGCTCAAGCTTTAGCAATCTTGTTCCTGCAGAGCACAACCCACTTCCCCAGCAGGTGGCACAAGCTTGTCCTCCAAATCATAAAGTAGTTTTGAAACAGCTTTGTAAAGAAACATACACAGATATAGGATAACTTAATATTAGGCTTTATGGAAATATTTGTTTCAAGCTGTACAAGTGTGTCTCTCTGTGTACATAATCCTAATCAGAAAGCCTTTGTCACAGTAGCATCACTTCTGCAGTTTTATGTTGCAGTCAAAGTCATCTCCTCTTTAAACACTTTCTTTTTTATTACTTCCACCAGGACGAATCATTGTGTTCCTCCTAGACATCAAAATGCAGAATACAGGACGAGGTATAATCAAAAACACAGTAGCCCAGTTTTCGCAAAAGGATACAGTTTGCAAAAGGATACAGACCTGACCAAATGGTCAGAGTTAGTGAAGAATAAAGTAGTGTCATCCATCTTGCAGGAAAGCAATTTTAAATAGATAGGACAGGCTCCCAGAAAATCTCTCTTCAGAATTGCTTTTTCTACAAGAAGGATGACACTACATTATTCTTTTCAGTACAGCCCTACTTCTGAAAGACAGTAATTCCATTTGTGATATCTTACCTCTAGTATTACTCAGTTTCTGTCCTTCACACTCACTGCAATTTTAAGTTTGCATAGACAGGAATTAAAAGAATTAAAGTTTCTGAAGACAAAACTGGCTACTATTTCCTTAGCAGAACGTATGTTCTGTGGATTGCGTTAACTTGATTTGCTCTTATCTGTTCATTAGATCAGAAGCAAGTCTTATTTAATAAGTGTGGTAAATTGAAACATATTTAAGAGTAATCCATCTTTGTATTTAAAGTTACACTTGCTTAAATGTTCTTAGTGACGTGACAGAAAAAGGTTGGCCTTAGGATATGAAGCTAAAGTACACAATCCCAATATGCTAAAACATATTTACCAAAGTTTATGAGAGATGCACAAGTTCTGGTAAACATCATAGTATGACAGCCACTTTGTATCACAGTTGAAAAGCGTGATTTTGAAGAACAGTTGCTTCAAGCTTGCCTCCTTCTGCCCACCCCAAAACCTCTACACATCTGCCACAGAGGACAGTATTTTTTTTTTTTTTTAAAGTAGTAAGAACTGCTGAAACTATGTCCTTGCAGAACAACCCTCATACACCCCCAACACCTCATACCCTGACAAAAAACTGGGAAAGTTAGTGAAATACTAGGGGCTGGGCAGAAGGGGAACAGGAAAGGAAATACCTGCTTACATTACTGTTTCACCTACCACTGAAAAGAATCTGATAACTGAAGGAATAAAAAACTGCCTGAAAGGTCTAAGAGCAATTTTTAACTTTTGGCTAAATTGATACTGAATTTACTGCTCAAGAAGGCTTATTTTAGACCAGGCTTTGTAAGAAATACACACAGGAATACATCTCCCTGAAACAGTAACATTGAGAGGAAATCTAGCTGTGTACTGTGCCTCATTTTGATCAACTGCTCTGTCCAAAGAATGAGAGAGTACACAAAACTGCATGACACAAGGACAGAAAGAGACTCAGGCTGTAATCCAAAGTTCACTTTACTCCTACAAAGATTCCTCAGCATTTAAGCATCAAATGATCAAAGGTACTAATTTTTCAAAGTTTCCCCTGTAGCATACCAAGCTGGAATACTGATGACCCATACAGGCATGGATCCTACCAGTAAATGTCTTTTTGCACTTCTCAATGTCTAATGATGCTTTCATTTAAAAAAATAAAACCAAACAAACACCACCACCACCACCCCCACACACACACAAACAAGAACAGGTTAAAAAAAAAACCAAACAAGGCAACTTTAAAGTAAAGCACACTTACCATATGTACGTGGCCACAGATCATCAAGCCCACGTTCTTGGTGAAAGCATGGACAAGGTGAAGCAAAGCTGGACGTGCATTTGGAGCACCTGTCATAATTAAGCACTGAGGTCTAGAATAGTGAATAGATGAGGAGAAAGAGAAGGTTGGAATTCATTTCATCTGGAGTTGAGGATTTTTTTTATTAACAGAGAGAAGTTTCTTCCAAATATTGGCCATAAGAACATAATCCTCACTGGAGAGGTAGTAACCCCATTTACTTTTACAAGACTATGTTAAATTAAGTAAAGATCAATTTTTCCACAACTGTCAGCAGACCAAGGATTAATTGGTTCCAAATTTAGTAATCCCACTTGTCCTGAAAATTTACACATTTAAAAAGACTAGAAACAGATTTTAGACATGACTAGGTCAGAGGGATGAATTTCTTCACCCATTTGTAAGACACATCCCTTTGCATTTTGTACCTTAGATTCTTCTGTGCCCAACAGAAAAACTGGAATCATACACTTTTTTAAAAATTACTATCATTCAGAAGGCAGAGCCAAACAACTGCAAATAACTTACTCCAGACAACTTTCTATGCAATTTTAAAAGATGAAGCATCCAGCCTTCAGAATTCATTTCAGGAGGTAATTTTTCATATCATAAGGGTCACCTGAAGTCATCTGTCTTTATTGCAGCTCCAGTTCATTTGCCATATTAGAATCATATAATAAAATCATAGAATCATTTAGGTCGGAAAAGACCCTTAAGATCATCAAGCCCAACTGTAAACCTATCACTGCCAAGTCCACCACTAAACGATGTTCCCAGGTGCCACATCTACATGTCTTTTAAATACCTCCAGGGATTGTGACTCAACCACTTCCCTGGGCAGCCTGTTAAGATGCCTGACAACCCTTTCAGTAAAGAAGTTTTTCCTAATATCCAATCTAAACCTCCCCTGGCACAACTTGAGGCCATTTCCTCTTGTCCTATCACTTGTTACCAGGTAAAATAGACTGACGCCCACCTCGCTAGAACCCCCCCCTTCAGGTAGTTGTAGAGAGCGGTAAGGTCTCCCCTCAGCCTCCTTTTCTCCAGACTAAGCAACCCCAGCTCCCTCAGCCGCTCCTCGTAAGACTTGTGCTCCAGGCCCCTCACCAGCTTCGTTGCTCTTCTTTGGACGCACTTCAGCACCTCAGTGTCTTTCCTGCAGTGAGGGGCCCAAAACTGAACACAGCACTCGAGGTGCAGCGTCACCAATGCTGAGTACAAAGGGCCAATTCCCTAGTCCCGCTGGCCACACTATTTCTGATGCAGGCCAGGATGCCGTTGGCCTTCTTGGCCACCTGGGCACACTGCTGGCTCATATTCAGCCGGCTGTTGACCAGCATCCCCAGGTCTTTTTTCTGCCGGGCAGCTTTCCAGCCACTCTTCCCCAAGCCTGCAGCGCTGCATGGGGTTGCTGTGACCCAAGTGCAGGACCCAGCACTTGGCCTTGTTGAACCTCATACAATTGGCCTCGGCCCATCGATCCAGCCTGTCCAGATCCCTCTGTGGAGCCTTCCTACCCTCATGCAGATCAACACTCCCACCCAACTTGGTGTCATCTGCAAACTTATATTATAAATAAATAAGTAATAAATTGCTGTGGTTTAGAGTGTATCTCTAGAAATCAAAACATTTTTTGCCATAGGTTAGAAACCAGTATCAGGCCAAAAATAGTTCTCCTAAAGCCACTGTGCTTAAAACTGGCTTACATTAAGATCTGTATCTCCTTAGAATAACAATTAAAGTTTAAAACTCAGAAAGCTATATACATACATACTAATCAGCAGAGCATTTATTTACCGTATCAGCACAAGCAGAAAGTTACATACACTTGATAAGAATTTTCCTATAAAGCTTGTTTCTACATTGGAGTTTGCAACCCAAAATAGACTCACCGCAGACACAAGGGAGGTTGCAACACTAATCAGTTAGGTATTGCAAATTATTTAATGCCAGCCTTTAGATTTGCATTAGGGAAAGTTTGAAAATTGCTGCTCTTGATACCTAAGCAACAAGCAAGTTTCTGAATGTAGGCTGGGTTTTGCTGTTTACAACACAGCTTGATGTAATAGGTAATACAATGTTTGTAAATAAATCAGGGATTTTTAATGTCACATTAGGACTTACAACTTCAGAAAGAAGAGCTGTTTCATAACTAAACTTCAAGTTTTGTGGTTTATACCTACAACAGCCAACTCTTTTCAGTTTCAAAGTCGAAAGCCCATTGATACTCACATTAATACATTTGTGATTTAGTTTTACTGTCACATTTTTTGAGGTTGTGCTGGTACCTATAATGACTGGTTGACACACATAATTTCAACTGTCTGTATGTATGCAACACAGACATTTTAAGTACCTATCCTGTACTTATTCAAGAAAACTTAGTCACTTCCAAGAGAGGCTAGGGGTCAGAATTGGAGTATTTTCCCAACTGACAGGAAATACCATAGATCTTTTCTTTGAAAAATTGTGTTGCTGCCAGGTTCTACATTCTGGACTTAACCTCAGAGAATGGCATCCGTATCAAGAATCTCTCCCTGAACTCACTCCATATTAACATCTGCGCTAAGCACTCAAAGTCTCCCTTCGTACACAACAGAAGATTCTAGTACCTAGATTTTCTTGCTAATACACCGAGCACAACAGAATAATACTCTTCTTACAGCTGCAAGGGATGATAGAGATTTGCTAGACTAAGTGTCAACACTATAAATGCTGTGCGGGGCATAGGCAGCATGTAGGAGGTAACTGCTCTATCTGAAAAGAGACAGGTCAACAGAACCTCCATCCTTGGAAATACTCAAAACTTGACTGGATATGGCCCTGAGCAATCTGATGTAACGTCAAATTCGGATCTAACTTTGCAGCCAGATTTGTGGTGAGTCAGTTGAGTCAGGGATTGGTCAAGACCACATAGTAAAGTCATGTTCAATCTATGATTCTGTTTATTTGGAGGAATTAGTTTAAGTCATTACTTTTTGGTAAAATTTTTTGAAGCATCTTTCTTCTACAATAGCTTGTTCCAGAAAAGTGGCATAAATACTATAGGATAGATAACTGCCTCCTTGAGTAGGACCTTCCTGGGTAGCCATGATGGCAGACAACAAATCAGTTGTTTTCTTCAGTTCTGTGAAAAACACTCATGTAGCCTGTTTGCAATTACTGAAGTGCAACAAAAGAATATGTCTAATGTGAAATAGCTGGTGTGGAGGATAACATCCACAGTATACACATTGTGGCAATTTTAGGTTAGATCAGTTTTATCCCAAGCATGTGGACTGAATGCTCATTAGCAGTTTGAGGCATACCTTCCAATTCAGTTTCATCAGAGGAATGCAATTCACAGCTCATGATGCAAACCATGAGGCATATAACAATAAGGAGGCATCATCGATAGACTTGCTTCTAAAGTGCACCCAATCAGAAATAAAATGCTAATATAAGTAATGTCCAGAGGATGTCCATGGTGGTGCAATTCAAAGCTGTTATAACCCACAGGAGATGAAGAGGCATTTATGGAAACCATGATAGCAAACATCGTGACAGTACCCTACTGAATACATAGAAGTAATTTCCTATGTCTTTAATATTAACTGTTACCTGAAGTTTTTCACATGATCTTCCACTCCTGAGAGCCGAATAGAATGCTGCAGTGCATTCAAGTAAGTCAAAGCTTGCGTTGAGGATCCCCAGTTCACATCTGTTGGAAGATTTGGAGTTCCAGTATTTTATTTAAAGCTGTTCATTGTAAAACTACGTGATCACAAAATCTATGTTGAATACCAACTGAAAACACAGAATATTTAAGCTACATTCTACACAATGCTAGTCAACATGCCCTAGAGCTAAACAGGCAATTCTATTTAAAGATAACATTTCTGTGTAAGTTTTAGCAAACAAGTTAGAATTCAATATTTTACAATTATAGGAAGAAAGAATTGAGGGTTTTTTTCCCAACATTTCAGAGATTGTGACAACTTCAGAGTCAAAAAAATAACACTTCAGAAAAAATTGTCATGCTTAGTTATTTTAATATCACAACAAAGTAAAAAGTAATCTCAAAACATTGGCTAAACAAAGTCAAATACTTTCAGTGAAAAACTGCTAGATTAAGCAGTTCCTTTTAGATTATTATTTTTATAAGGAAGTGAAAGGAAAGATCCCAGTATCCTCTCTATTTGTTCCCATATACACCTTTTGATAGCTACAATGAATTTATCATCCAAGTACTTCATAATCTTCATAGCCCAGGATGTAGGGCTTTCCTTATTTTCAACTTCAGGAACACTTTTTGGTTCAGTTCTGCTCAATCTTGCATACATGATCATACAGTGCTCTTAGAAGAAGAAAGAATGTGTATAAATTGTTGTTTATAGCTATCGGAATGGTTTACTGAAAAAAACCCCCACCACTCAAATCCCTTTTCAATTTGGAAAGGTAAGGGAGCATCCTCTTTCACTTCCTATCAAGACATAACATGCTTTCCTAGTGCCTTTGTTGCTGCAACCCAAGCTCCTTCCATATGCACCTTTTCCTCCAATTTTCATTCAAATTTTCATGTCTAAGGGCAAGGCACGCACCTTGATAATTTGGGAGGAGAAGGAACAACAGTAGTGACTATACAGGCATAATTACATTTCAATACAACTAAAAAGCCTGAAACAGAAGTTTGAACTAGTTGGCCAAACAGTAGTAAGTTCTCTTTTTTTTCCCCAAAGGCCATCACTTTTTCCCTTCTTCTACATCCCTCTTCCCCGAACCGCAACCAAAAGAAGCCACTATACATACCTGGTTTCTTGTAAGTGACATAAATGTAGAGTCCAAGGACTATGACATATGTTAGAAGTGCTGCCCACCAATTAATGACAAACATCACAATGCAGCACAGAATAGCTCCAACAAGAGAAATCCACATATTGTAGTATTTGAAAGCAGGGCGCCAACCTAGTCAAAATATAATTTGGAGGATAGAAAAGAGGAGGGAATTAATTTAATCACTACTCCAAGAGAAGGAAGGTGCTATTCCTCTTTTCCTTCCCTAGTATTCTGCATTACATTTCATGTGAACATGTGACGGTTTCAGTAATGTACAAAATAAAGACTTTGGCACATTTATGATTTCAATTTTCTAACACCTTTCAAATTAATTTGCATCTTTCTTACATAGATATATAAACGTTCCTAATTTTGCCCTCTAAAAGCATTATCTCAAAAGTAAAGTTTGAAGATGCTTGTGCCAGTATGTCTATTGAATCAGGCTACAGGAGCCTTTGGCAATAGCTTGCCTGAAAATTGGCTTTTGCTTTTAAAGGTAGTACAACATGAATCATCAGCTCGTGACTTGCTATCTCACATACTACTAACTGTTTCTAGTTGTGTATTTTTACTATTTTCACATGGCCAGAAATTTCCACCACATGAAAACAGCAGATATACCCAAGTAGAACTTGAATATGTCAAAATACTGGACTGTCACTGTTTTACATCCTTATTTGTCACAAGTTTATCCAGAATCAGGTAAATACACATGCACACCCCCCACTAACACACCCAAGATTAACAAGTGTATGAGACATAGCACTGTTGCGTAAACAGAGTTATGCACATGCTCTGGCAAAATAATGGTAGCTACCTGTTCAGCAACTTAAGAAGCTTTTAAGGGCATTATTTCAGTACAAATGCATAGTGGACTGGCTATGATATACATCTGTTCTGCAAGTATTGGATTTTGGCTTATTCCTATAATCTAACTAGCCTCCCACACCAAAGGCTATAAAAATGTGGCAATACCACCTGCAATTCCAGTTCTCTCTGGACTGGAAGATGAAACACATCAACAGAGAAATCCAAAGAAGACAAAAGGGTGGTTCTTGAATGCCAGATACTGAATTAGCAGGAAAGCTTTCTTCAAGAGTTTCTGAATAAACACTGAATTATCTTGTGTTGCCTCAGCAAAGATGACAAAATTAGTAGCTCCCAAGCTCTACTGGATCACTCAGTCCTCAAAATTTTGAAAGACCCAAGTACACACCATATTATGCTTGTAATTCAGATGCACCAAGAGAGCCAAATAGATACTTATGAACTAAAATAAACTAAACATTCATTATATTAATACCTTTTAAATTGTATTTATGCATAAAGAAATTGCAGGCTGAACTCTCACCCCCAAAATGTAGTTCCTACCTGGAGATTTTGCAAGAGAAGCATGGAATACAGAGAAGTTAATCAAGGCATATGAGGCCAAGAAGAAGTTAGAAATAATTGGAGCAATGACGTTCAGTTCAGCTGTAAAACGAAAAACAAAGGATGCTGTTATGAAAGATACCATCCAATGGCTTTGTAGATTCCAGAGTAAAAAAATCTGCTACAGACAACCTTATTTTCTCATGTACTCTAGGGAGAAGCAGTTTGTCCTTTCTGTTCAACAGACAGAGCTATTATCTTAATGGTGTCTTATTTACTAAGTTATCTCCTAATAGTCAGGAAGTGTAACTTTCAGTTTTAAAAATATAAACATTTTTCCATACTACCAAGTGTTCCAGGACTGCCACTTCTGAAGCACTACATACTTTCTCAGAATAATTCATTAAGAAAATTTCTTTCCCACCATGACATGATAAAACAGGGCACCAATACACTGGGTTCTGAAGAATGTCAGATACAGTAGACAGAACATTAATTAATCTGCAGTACGACTCTAGCTCAATTCTCAAACAGCAAAGAACAAGATACTAATAAGTTTAATACACAAGCAACTATGGTGAATGGCAATAGCAGACAAAGTTAGTGTGAGCAATGTGACAAACATGTTCATCTGCCTGCATTTTAAATGAAAAGTTGCATCAATGGTACTAGTATAGTGCATTATTACAGACCAATACCATCACAACAGTGATGAGTACACCCTCTTTTAGTGAAAGATGGAACAACCTGATGCTCTGCTTTCCTTGCAGCAGCATGGTACAAAACATTTATATGTGTACTCTCACTGCCAAAAAAAGTGATGAAAATGCAGAATGTGCCATGTTAGCCTGCAAGTTTCTACTTGTATTCAAGCTTCCAATCAGCATGCTGCGGTAGGGACATCATGGGTACACTTGTGCCTTAAGCACTCTTGGGGGATGGATGAAAGAGCAAACTGGGAAAAGAAGTTTAAAAGCACTGGTACAAGACTCATGGATGGACACAGCACAATTCGTTTGCCATATACACAGAACACATGCAATTCTACCTACGCTATCTTTAGCAACAGCATCAGCACTCATCTCTACAGCATTCATCTCTACTGTTTGTAACTTAACAAAAAAACATATTTTAAAAAGTATTGTTCATGCAAGTTTGCCATTTACTGAAGCTGTGTAATTATTAAAAACCTGAAATAAACTTTCATATTTACAACATATAACATACCTCTACCTCAAGCAAAAGATGTATTTTTATTGATTGACAGTATCTACCTAAAGGCAGATACTTGCGGTTATTAAGAAAAGTGCAGTATTGCTACAGTTCAATGCAAATTTATTGCAGTTCTAGACAGAGTTTTATCTAGAAGATAGGAGAAAGTAACCCTCAAAATAAACAGATTTAGAATGCTGGCTTAGAACTAAGCTGCACATTAGACCTCTAGGACACTGTCATCGAGTCATGATATAGGATAGAATGCTTTGTAAATGACAAAAGGATATTGAGAGTTATTGTAATTTTAAACTAACCAATTAGTATGAACCCAAGAGCAATTAAAAATGTTAGAAGATATCCTCTCAGTGGTTCATTGTTCTTCCCATAGCCTTTAGCAAATATCTGAAATCCTGGATAAATGTTGTCCTTGCACAAAGCCTAAGAAAAAATAAAATTCAAGAGTCAGCATGCATTTTGTTCAAAATGTATCATTACTAATGCTTACCAATACTGTCTTCCACTGCATATTATCTTCCTGAAAGAAGGTTTATAGCCACCATGTACTAATTCTATTTTCAATTGTCTTTGCATCTTGACATTTTGCTTTTCCAATATTATATCCTTCAGTAATTTCCATCTGTAAGAGCAAGCTTTGCTATTCTGTAAGTAATTGACTATTTTACTTAACTGGCGTCTTAGAATCACAAAGAGTCTTTCTTTAGAGACGATGTTTTCTCAGAAAGTGGAAAGTTTGCCCAATGTATGCACTAGTTCTCTGAATCAATACTTGAGCTTGCATTCTGCAATAAAATCCCTTCTACATTTGACTCCCTACTGAACTTTTGGGAACGAAGGTCATTAGAGGACACTAAAGTTTTACCCAATTAAAGAGAACTTGTAAGACAAAGAATAAGATTAAATGGTTCAAAAGAAGGTAAAGCGATACACATTCAGGAACACCAACAAAATCAATATAAATAATTTATGCAAGATTTGGTAATTTTGGTAATATATTCCCTGAGGATTAAGATTCCACAGCTACAGGTTCTACTTCATGCTGTCTCCTTCTGTGATTACTTTGAGAAATGAACTGATCTGTTCTGTTTGTACATGCTCCACGGTTACTTACAACAAAAAATATCTAGGAGGAGTTTGTAGATTCCTATAATGTTAGTTACACCACAACTAGTTTCTAAACTAACCAGAAACACAAGAGATTGGGAACAAGTTATAGTCTAGCTACGTTTAGTAACAGTAACACACTGTTTTCTCATTCTAAGCAACAGGTAAACATTAGATCTTGTCAGCTGGTATGAATCATGATGGCAGTAAGTCAAGAGTACCCTTCCAAAAATTCTGATTCAAAAATTCATTGAAATTATTCTTTAAAAGATTATGGGTTTCCTTCCATACTTACCTGGAAGATCTTAGGGGCACTCACAAGAGATGCTAATGCAGAAGACAGAGTGGCTGAAAAAATACCTGCAGAAATCAGTGGTGCAAATCCCGATACCATGCTCATTACCTGAAAACAAAATAGTTATTTTTTTAAAAGAATATGAAAAAGTATACTATACAAATGGATGGCAACATTAACTATACAAACAGAAAAATAAAATACTATGTACCCTCCACTTAAGAGCTGTTTGAATATCATGCATTCATATTAATGAATGAACTAGGGACAACTCAGGGGATATAAATGGATCCTAATTTCAGAACAACAGAAAGCGGCTTTTCACACAACATATAGTCCAACCATGTCATTCTCAGGTCAAAACAATCAACGGCAAAAGTCTCCACGGGCTCATAAAAGGATTAGAAATATGTCAATGGAAGAAAAATACATTGGAATTTGTTACATCTTTTGACGAGTCTACCACCAAGTAATATGGTCTCACAAAGCCCAAGTGACAAAACAACTGAAATTGGGGAACATCTTAGGAAAGCTGATTGTCTTTCTCAACTTCTCCATCACTTTAAGTTAGGTTTGTTTCCCATTCAAAACCACGATAGGACAAACTTGCTTCCTGTCTCCCCAAGATCACATCCTAGGACATCTTTGTAACCCCAGTGAGTGAAATACAATATGCAATTCCTGGTAGACTGGATGACTAACAAAACGATAAATGCTCAGTAAGCTAAGCGTAAAAGCACAATGTTGACAGACATTTAAAGAAAAAAAATCCCAAATTAGAACGAAAGCAGTTTCTGTCTAATTGCCATACAGCCTAAAGACCCTATTCTACCATTCTACCGATTATTTCCACCCATAGCTGGATCCAGCTTTTCACATGTCAAGTGAATTAAGATACAGAACTGTGTATTTTAAAAACAATCATGGTTTAATAGAGTAATTTTCTTTAAGAAACAAAAGCCTAGCTGCTTGAAGACAGCCAGTGTTTAAGAATTTGATACAGTCTTGAAAAAGCTGATGTTTTTAGTCAATGGACCAAACCTAGCACAGTGTCTTTCAAGCACCATGTGTCAGAATGACATTCTCCATCATTTGCACTGATTACTACTTGCCTCTTTCATCCTGGCAACCTCACTGAGAGTATCAGGAAAGGGACTGAAGAAAGGCAAGAAAGATCATGCAGAAGTGTCCAGTTTTTAAGTTACTGTCACGTGAAGTTGTAAAATCTAGATGTCTAAAGCAATCCTACTAGGTAGTACATGCTCTCAGAAACAATATACAGGTGACTGATGAAGTTTTATTCATTCCTAGGGCTAAACGAATGATAAAATTTAGTGTTTTTCTCCAGATCAGACTGACAAAGACTGCTGGGTCTCTCAGCCAACTGAATCTCTATGCTACATCATGTTTCATTTGTCAGTTCAAGGCATGCCTTGCCTAAAGAGAGAAATTAAATAATTGCAGGTGCGTAAGATGAGAGTGAAGTAGCTGTCATAGTGGTGTAACGAATGAAGGAGAGAATCTTCTGAAGCATATTTGTAGTTCTGTCATAGTAGTGTAACGAATGAAGGAGAGAATCTCCTGAAGCATATTTGTTGTTGACAAGAAAAAAAGGCAGGACAGGCCTTTCTTTATTCATAGATGAGTAAAACTAATGACACATACATCAGGCTATCCCTCCTATGCCCAGGTTTGAGTCAGTTTTATAATCAACAGAAAAAGTTACAGTTGTAAATGCCAGTTTGCAATAACCCTACACTGTATTTCTAGAAAAGAAGTTAAGGGTGTAAATGCTTTACTGACAAATATTTTTGAAAGAAACCTTTGCTATAGAAAGGTAATAAACAAGCATAGAATAATCTTTGTAGAAGCAGTATGAAAATTTTCCTCCCTGCAAGGACGGCTTGATCAATCTTCCCTGGAAGGACTTCTTATGGACAAAATCTATGTACAAGCCTCCATCACTTTTCTTCCCATACAATTTAAAACGTTGTTACTTCAAGGCCTTCACTTTACTACACTCACATCAACTTCTTGCAATTTAGTTCTTACAATCTACTCAGATTTTCCATTCTCTTTCTAGGTTCTGTTCATTGCCTCCATTTATTTACACTATTTTTGAATATTACATCTGTTTTATAAATTTGAGAGAAATATGAGTAAGATGCATGCAGATAATGTTTGTCCATTTTAAAAGCTAGTAAGTTAGGTTACTAATGTAAGATACATCAGGAAGCTTCTTCTAAGCTAGAGGAACAAAAGGAGAACCAGTTCCAGCAGAACCAGTATGCCATGGTGTTAAACACCCCTCTGCCGCCCCCGCTCAACATACACACCATAATCCAAACCTCTTGACCACAAAACCAAGGAGCCCACAGACGCAGTTAGCTATAGCACTGAAATTTTCATCCCTGAAAGAACACACAGAATTGGAAGGACAGATATCTAGTAAGAATTGCCCTGTTACCACTGGTGTGGTGAGATAGATAAATATTTACTGCTGCTAAGGGACTCATTATGTTTGCCTGGCATTTACGGTTTAGACAGTTTCTTAAATTTCAAACACCTGGGATAATGAAACATCAAATTTTGACTACAGTCTCAGCTCTTTGGTCCAGACATTGTGGAACAGAAAAAAATGCCACATGAAACCAAGCAACAGCTTCTTTAAAGTTAGACTTTAAAGCATTGTCATTGTACAGACAAAGCATTGTTCAACTCCTCCTTCTCCTAACTTTTTTCAAATGTTTTATAGCTGCCTTCCTTTGTAAGAGGAATGTTTTAGCAGAACTTTTACACTGTTTCTGGAATGGAGTTTCATGCTACTTTCAACTTTCATCCAAAGTTGACCAAATACTGCATTTAAACTACCCAAAGCTGTAACTTATTCTAGGGAAGTTCCAGGCTGAGGCTACAGAGCCCAAAACAAGCTTCTGAAGTTACTCTTCGACCAGGTGACAGCCTGGGCACAGAAATGTCACTGACACCAAGCAGAGAAATGCCTGAAGTGTGTGAGGACCTGTAATTCATTTGCATTGACTACAACAGAAACTAAAGATGGTCTTTCCATGCAAGTCTGACTAAGCCTGTCTCACTAACTGTTCTCATTTTAAGTTTCTTAGCATCATCTAAGCTTTCCATAGGTAAATCATACTACAAGTCATTCATTTGCTGCCCAAACACATTCAAAACCTGAGCTGCCTAAGCACTAACTTCAAATCAATTCTTTGCTGTAAGAACTGAATGCAGCACGAAGTGTACCAAAGTGGTGAAGTCATCAAGGCTGTGCACACGAGTAAGCTGGCACTTTCAACCTCAGAACCCGCATGCTAACAAGCTGTAAGACAAATACAACAATCTTTGCTCACTTTAGGGATTAATTTATGTTTGTGAAGTATTTGTTCTCAGTTATTCAACCTGCAGAAAGAAGTTATGTTTGTATGAAGAGCTTGAGGTACACAAGCTTGGAGCCGCCCCCAGTCCCCCCAACACACTGTGACTTGCATATATATAAAAAAAAAAAAAACCTCCTTACAGCTACTATTCAGAGCTACTAAGTTGAGGGCAGTTCAGTGAGAAAATGGACAACAGTTTATCTACAGGCAGACAGCCTCTCATGCAAACGATTTCCTACTGACATCTTCTGAGAATCAGACTCTTCTCAGAGATGCACAGCAAAAGCTGCGAGGATGAGAGAAAAAAACAAACAGCAAGGGGAAGTCCAACTGGGTATTACAAGAACAAAATTCCACAGAGAAGGTGGCTAAGCACTGCAGCAGGTTGCCCAGAGATGCTGTGCAGTCTCCATGACGAAGTTTCAAAACCCCAACAAAAAGCGGGGCGTAAGGGACACTGCTTTCTCTGTGCAGGCCCTGGCCTTGAAAGTGACTTTTCCTATTCAGAACCCACGGGTTTTTCTACTGAGAGAAGCAAGAATAATTTGGGAGAGTGAAGCACTCTTTCAACCAAATGCTAAGAAACTAGAACATTAATGACTAACTTACTAGAAGTACAAGCAACATCTATGGTAAGCAACCTTACTGAAGTTATGACTTAAAGAAAAACATACAATCAGAGGAAACCAGTACTACACCATTCTCGGCTGTACATTTGATGATACACTGGGCTCTTTCGAGCTTGAACAAATAAGGAAAGTCATCAAATTTTGCAGAATAATTATTTGCACAAAAGCAACTCTGATGTTTCTAAATACAGACTTTTTCTAAACCAGAACAAAGTAACACCACATAGATACTCAAATTATTCCACTATGGAAATCTATTTTACTCTCATAGAATGGTCTGCACTGCAACATTATTTCAGCATGTACAAAATTGGTTTTCCACCCAGCTTTGCAGGTAAGGCTGTCAGCCTAACATGTAAGTAGTACATATAAGGAGTACACATACTACATGTACTTCTGATCAAAACCCACAAACCAGACACCTTTTTCATTAGTGGATTTCAGCTTAATCTCTAGCCAACTTTCTGTATGCCTATTAGAAAAATTCAATCGGCAATAAGTATATTTTCCTTGACTTCTTTCAAACCCTTAGCAATAGTTCATGGATATCTCAATTACCTGTGAAGTGTAAGTTGAAGACTATGAATTACCCCATGACTTCTAGAGAATTTTTAAATACAGTAACATCAGGTTTTATGAAAATTCACAACATTCTTAACATTAAAGAGGATACTGTGACAAATAGGTAAAACATTTTTTTAAAAGTCAGCATATTTTTTAAGCAACTTAAGAAATTAAGGAACAAGTTATTGACAGAGGCTACCCATGATTACTATGCATCACTATTGAACAATGACTACTTCTATCCACATCACTGAATGATGACATTCAGACATCTAAAGAAAGTTGCGGTTCTACCACTAAATCTAAGCAGTTTACTCAGAAGAAGAGTAAATATTTATACCACCTGTATATAAACACCCAAAAGTTTTTAACATAGTTACCTTATTCTTCTACATACCAGCTAGAGTGTACCACTTCACTATTCCAGATAAACCTTGTATTTATGGAGATGGGCATTTTTAGCCTATAATTTTTCTTAATACACAATTCAAAAAAAGAACAAACACAAAAGACAATAAACAGGTTTAGGAGAAAGTTTTATACCTGGAAATTGTTCATCAGCCCATACTGACACCCTGTCTGACAGGATGAGAAATCATAGTTTAATTTGCAAGCTGCAGTAGTGCAATTTGTCAGCTCAGTAACAATGGTGTTATTAAGGTTCCCTGTGGCATCTCGAACAACACAGGAACCTAGAATGGACATAGTCACAAAAAAAAGGCATTAACACATTGAACCTGAACTTAAGGACACGTGTCAAGCTCAATTCCCTTTTTATGTAAGCATATTCTCACAGAGCAACATTAAAATATGGCATTTACATTTTTAACACATTTCAGTATTAACCACATCTTCACTGTGAAGAACAAATACAAACAAGCAAACTAATTGTTCTCTTGCCCGAGATGATCTTCAGTTTTTGAATAAATCAGAGTCTAATAATAAAAGGAAAGTTTTAGCACAGAGGAAAACAATGTCAACAGACTTGCAGAAGTTTAACAGCACAGTTTTAGCTCAACATATCATTTTTCTGAATCATGAGTTTCCGTATAGCTCTTTAATTGAAGTTAATATTATGCACCATCACTTGACTTTATAGTTTCTCTTTTTGTCAGCTTTCTTAGAGGAGTGTATTTTTGTAGTGTATGTACAGATGTATGTGGACAGATGTGTACAGTATTGCAGTTATTTGTTTTCCAGTCAATATGACCCAGGCATTCGAAAAAATTAAGTAGTTTGTCATGAAAGCCTGCTGCAAGCCATTTTCCAATGCTTAAACAAGCCACCTCCTATGTTACTGTGGTATTTCAAGTTGGTTTCTTGGTGAAAAACAAAGCCACACAGTCCCATTCCTACCACATTTTTTTATAATTAGGTTTATCACTTAAACTGCTGTCTTCAATTCATCTATGATTATTTGTAATTTCACTGGTCAAGAAAATGCTGAAGACACAGCATTTCAGCCCTTAAGTACTAAGAAAAACTGAAAAGTACTAAAAAGCCTGCAAATCTTCTACTTCAAGGGTTTTTGTCTCAAAAAGGACAAAACAAACCAGAGCACACTGAGTATTATTTAACATTCTATGGTTCAATAGTTGAGGTAGTCAAATTGTTTGGACACCAGCAAATACTTCCAGGAACAGGAATTAAATAATGAGTGGAGAAGAGGAAAGGGAAGTCTACAGAGTGGTAGCCAATAGAATTCCCTTAATTTGGTCTTTTAGGAACTTGAATGACAAGGAGGTCCTGGGAACAGAACCATGTAACTACCGAGGACCTAAATAACTTACTTGCAAACTAAGGAGGAGGGCACAGATATGCTGCAAGCTTAAGTTTAAGTTTCTCCAATAACAGTCCCTGTTACCTATGTAATTTGTCTCTCATTGGGAAAATGAATTCCTAAATACCTATACGATACTTAGATTGCTTCCAAGCCATTAGAACTTGATTAACAGTCCACAATAACACCTGGTCCTGGTAGGTAGACATTATTTAATCCTTCCATTTTTCAGATTTATTTTTCAGTTACTTATTAGGCCCAGTTGGTTAAATTTCAGTAAAAGCTTCCTATATTGATCACCTGTCTTATGCTTTTCTTGCGGGTACATGGAGGGGCTGGGTTTTTTTGTTGCTGTTGTTTTGTTTTAAATGGGATTAAAAGTTCTGTATGGGGAAAAGTTTCTTCTCTTCTACTACACAAGTATTCACCCCAGCCATTCAAGCAGTATATAATGGATGTGACAATATACTTACTGTTGAACTATTTGTAGATAACATTTTGTTGGTAATAGATTGCAGTGGCACACCCATTAAGCTGAGCAACCCATTAAATAGCTACAGTTCACTATCACATCCCTCCTCTTCCTCATTCCCTTTTTCACAGTTTAGATCCAGCTGGCTGGCAGGTCTTTCACACATGGAATCAAAGTATGACAGAAAGGGACAATGGCACCATGAACAAACTTAATGTGAGCCTTACTATGACAGAATGCAGAACAGAAGTGAGCTGGGCAAGCTCCATTCTCAGCAGAAGATACTTAGATATAAGAAAAAGTCCAGACATTTTATTTAACCCTCATTCAGAAAAGTTTTATTTATTTGTAAGATTCTGGCAATATTTTCCCTAAGAACCTTTAGGTCTTCTTTCCTGTAAAAACAGGATTTCACCTTTTCATAGGCACTTATAAGCATGTTCCTGCCAAAGTAAAATAAGGTTTTGCCATGCTATAAGCCTGAGAAGGTTAACGGACCATCTATACCAAGTTATCTCCTAGCTACATGCAACCAGCAAGAATTCTAGAGATACTACCCTGAGTCCTTCAGACTGCACCTGAGAGTGCTTAACTTCTCCAGTGCTACAAGCAGCTACAGTTAGGTTCTCATTAATTGTTTTACTTCCCGGTGTACAGAAAGCACATCTGAACCCTACTCAGAAGTTTGGGTTTTTTATTAGAGCTTCCCTTGGTTTTAAAGCAATAAATGTTATTCTTTGAAATATCTTTCAAGAATTTTGATATAAAAGTTGCTTATGCAATCATCATCCTGCCACCTGCACGTCTGCATTAGTCCCTTGCTAAAATATGAAACTGCACACTTTCTCCTCACAGCTGTTTCTTTTTGAAATAGGCTGCCTAGCTCTAGCAGTAGGACTAGTTATTCTCCTCTTCTAAGCCTTCTCTACTCAGTTTCTTAACCCTCTTACTTACTGCAGAGCATGCAAATACTGAGCTAAATTCAGAATGTCATCTCCCCCTTGAGACATGATTACTCAGTGACATTTACCAGCCCCTTCAAAGTTTTAATGACTTCCTTATCACTACTCTGGAAACTTACAGTGGGGAATAGTGTGTGGGGAAAAGAATAAAAGTATTTGTATTTGTCTGATTCCTGACCCAATGCCTCAAAAAAAGCTGAATTTCACTCATGCCATAATTTCTGACTTCTGCAATAGCACTGGCCTTTTGTAACTAGCAGAATTCTAAGTGTAAGTTATAGGAGGCAACTAAGGCAGGACATTTCTGATGCATCAAACAATTTCATGTTCAGTTGGTTTTGCAAACTGTTCCTTTCGCAATATGAAAAATGAGGTTTTTCATGTTTGAAAGATGATCAAAGTATTCCAGTAACAAATTAATATTAATGAGCATTTTGCTCTCATGTGGGTTCAAGTTCTAAAGTATTCAAATTTGGTAGCAGAGGTCTATGCGGTCAATCTAATTAGGAAATAAGTGTAGGTCATTACGCTGCATAAAGCACAATCACTACAGAGCAACTATTTGGCAGAGCTACAGTACAATGTAAGCCAACAGAGGCAGACTAGCAAGACTGGTATCTTTGGAAAGGAAGTATCATTAGTGGCAAGATCATTGGTACTCCTATAAATGAGAATTTCATTCAAAATGCAGCACAGCTAAGACAAGGCAAGGTTTTTCCAACAAGAAAACTTATTACTGCTGCGAGAAACTAATTTATGTGACACGAATAAAAACATTTCCAATCATAGGCAAGAAATATGCAAGATATGATTACATCTTATGTTCTTAAGGTTACTGGAATAGAATTATGTTATGGGAGGGAAAAATCTGGTTGATCATTGGTGCTCTAGAGCAAAATTGATAGAGTGACAAACCTCAAGGCAACTTCTAGAGAATTTCAAACCACTGTGCAGTGAGGAAGACCAGAAAGAGAGGTTATACAAGACTCAGATCAGTCTATGATTGTTTTTCCTCTTTTCACGTGAAAATAAAACTACAGACAATGTTTCTGAACACAGTAACACTTCTGAAAGTGGGCTGGCCAGATGACGGTACCACTCACTCTCCTCCCTCTACTGGGGAATTACTGCTCATGCACCCTCACCAAAGAGCTGTTTGATCATCCCACAGTTCACTTCAGATAAGTAGCTGACTACCATCAGGTGTTTGTTCAGTGAGTATTTTCTGAAAACACACTTTTCTAATCCATGGATTATCCCACTGCTAAATTGTAAATCTTTCAGTATAAATAACTGCAACAAACAAGGAAACATCCATGTGAAGTCTTTTGTTATCTTTAGTCTGAAGCAGCCACTAGTCTTCGGAAAAATATCACTCATTTTAGGAAATTATAAAATGAGCTGAAAATTGAACCTCCAGCAATAAAAATTAGAAATCTCTGGCTATTACTTTCCCATGCGTGAAAGTCAATTACATAATGACTTTACATAATGAATTACATAAACTGTATCAAAATACACCCTCAGAATTAATGTGAAAGGATAAAGTTAAAAACATGCTCTATTTACCTACAGATACTGCAATTCCTATGTAAACCAGTGTAGTAATTAAGATGGCCAACAGCGTTCCTTTAGGTATGGCTGACTGAGGATCCTGAAAGAAAAATGTCAGTAGACATTGATGACAGTGATAAATGTACACTCAAGTGTTTGTGAACAGTATTTGCTAATTCACTACTCACCGCAAGATCACCTGAGATATTTGCACCAGCAAGTATGCCAGTTGCAGCAGGGAAGAAAATAGCAAATACAGAAAAGAAAGTTTCCTCATGTCGGAAATCCGGTCCAAAATTCTCCATAAATATTTCAGCTGTAGAAGAAGGTTTAAGTCTATCAATATTCATATAGAAGCTACAGTATTAGCCCATTCCAGCCATTATTAGCTCCATGAAAAAGCTGAAAGTCACAGCTGTATGACCTTCTAAAAATTAAGCGTACAACATGTAAGTCCTAATTCATCGCTTCGACTCAAAATAAAAGTCAACACAGTAAACATAAATAGCCTTTAAAACCTGAAAAAGTACTTAAGAGTATCATCCAGCTTTCTTAAAATTTAATATAATCGATACTAAGCAGGCAGGACCAAGTTTTGGCCCAATAGCTTTAAGAAACAGTACTGCAGAAGTTTGAAAGAATCAGGAAAAAAATCTCTATAGTTAAACAGGACTATGAGCTATTTTAGATGTTTAACTTAATTATGACAGCATGTCTCCTCTTTGTAAAGATATTATTTACAATTCTAACTGTTCCAACATACCTTTATAACCAAAGAAACCTTTAGGCTTCTTGCTGTCCAAAGGAATAAATGTTCCTATGACAAAGTCTCCAATAGCAAGTATAAGGATCACCAGTAAGACTATCTGTGCCTGAAACATAATGATTCCAGTCAGACAGAAGAACTTGCTCTTTTTCACAGTTTCAAGCTTCAAAGTTGTGTTTAAAAAGTCAGTATTTACTTGATTCCAAATTCAGTTTAGCCTTCTCTGTTTTCCACAAATAAATAAGGCAAGCTGGAGAGAACATGTACCAGGATTTTACAAAGAAATAAGAATAATTTGTAAGTTTAACCTCCATTCAAAAGAGAATTTATTACTGTAACTCTCAAAATTATACTTCTAAAGACAAAATACTTAAAAGAACTATTTTCTCTATAAACCTTCCAGGAGGAATGGATTTGAGTACATTGAAGAAATTCACAAGAAAAGAGCTAAATGCACACAAATGCTAGGAGTATTGCCTTATTAACCATGATCATAATACTTTGCCTTATACTTTAGTATGTGGTATTTACTTCACTAAGAATTTGTTTACACCAGGAATCAAAGAGCTTTTGTTTGCTATTTTATGCAACAGACTAGATTCTCAACCCTTATTTATGAAATTAAATTGCAGACTACCACAATTACTTGTTAATTTCCAGTTTTCTGGAGACTTCTTTCATTACAACCTAGATTTTTAGCCACTGTTCAATAAAACCATTATAAGCCCTACACTTGGAACAAGTACTTTAAACCATCCAATGCCTCAAAAGTGTGAGCAAAGATAAATCTAAGCATTGAAGAGATGGTTCAGGTTTCACATTTAAATAAGCAACGACACTGCCCTGTTATCTTTTGTGTTATTTGATTCCTTATAAAGGCATATGCCAGTGGCTCAAGGAAAGCTGTTAGTAGTTTGACGTTTTTTCAGACCTAGGATCAGAACTTAATATGCAATAGCCCTGTGGCATTGCTGATTGTTACAGAACAGTTTTCAGCTCACACAGCCTCGCAAGAAAACAGGGTAGTACAGTGATAAACAGAGCATGACAGCCAAGAGCAGAGTTAGAAGACTACCTGAAGAAACCAGTTTGTGCATCATATTTAGATCTCTCCTTTGCCAAGCCTAGAGAATAGGTAAGAGGTGTAAGGATGCAGCTGGGTGCTTACAAATTCTTCAATAAGCCCAGAGAATTCAACATGAAGTTACCACAGAGAAATTGCCACAAGTAGATTTATCCAGTAACAAACCTAGGCTTCTCCCTGAAGCTAAGAGCATTTTCTTTACTATCTTCCTTACATTCAAAAGTCTCAAAGAAAGGGCTTCTAAGACTTCAACACAAAGAGCTGAGTCGTAAGAGATCACACACTCTGAAAACCCATTTTTTAAGCAGGCTTCCCAGGTATCCCAGTCTCTCTTAGCTTTTAGATCTACTTCAGAGGCATTATTACAGATTCCCCTTGTCCCATTTTCCAAGGCATTCTCTAAGTCATGGGGAAGGCATAGGAGAACATTGTAGATACTTTAATCAGGAGGGAAGTATTAGTGTTTTGCTGTGCTAAGCTGTTAACCCACATGAAGTGCTTGTCTGACAGGTTCAGTTGCTTACTATCACTCCTACCTGCCTTCTTCCATGATGCAAAAAGCAGTCAACAAGCCTTGATTTTTGCACTGAGCACAGGATTTTTGAAAGCTACCTATTTCCTAGTAAGGACAATGCTGCAGTGATACCACAGTTCAGGTTTGATATAGAAACTTTAAACAACAGGGATATTTCTATGCAAGCTATTGTTACAGAATTGCTCATGCTACAGAGCAAACCCAAGGTATGTCTTATGACTTTAAGTGACAGTGGCCAGAGGGTTAATAACAATTTATTCAAAGGAAAAACTAAACAGTTGAGATTAAGGAGGACAGTATTGTTCGAAGTCAGATGCATAAAGATACCACTACAAATTGAAGTTACAGACAGTGAAGGTCTACCTGAGAAAAGTAAACAATTTTTACAGAAGTGTGCTGTTTGATTTAAAAGTACATGCCTAAGTCAGTTTCTGTAGATTCTTTTCTCCCTGTGGTAGATCCAAGTAATGCAATTGATCTTCACTTCCTTCTTCTACAAACTCTATTTCTAGGGCTGGAAGCAACAATGAGAAAACACCCTCTCTCGTTTTGATTATGAATATCATCATCATCTTGATGCAGGAGCTTAAGAAACTGTTATAACACTTACATGAAGAAGCTCCTTCAGCTGCCTCTCACTGCAGAAAATAGGAGCTATTGTGAACCAAATATCAAATGGGAAGGGAGACCAAGTGAGGCTCTTCTCAATTATTTTTGAGCATACTATGGACAGATATTCAGAAAAACCCTACCAGGTGCAGGAAACAGTGAGCAAGCTACACTGCTAGTAATGCAGAGCAGAAAACTAATACTGCAACCTCTGTATTAAGGTATCCTATGATCTGTACATGTTTGTTTCCACAATCACAGTTGACCTAAGACCGTGCAGCCACAGCAAGATGAGGAAAGTAGGTTCCCCCTCCTACACGTTCATTACCACCAATGTTCACAACCCTCCTCAATGCTGGGCCTAGTGACTGCAGCACACTGTCTGGCTGTTTCCAAGTGAAAGCAAAACCAGGAAAGAGTGGAAGGGAAGGGAAGAATACTGGTTTTGAGTTAGCAGAAACTACATAACTTTAGATTGGCTTCAGGTCCAGCCCTGTATTTTCCATCCACAGAGCTCATGTGAAGTTCCCAGTGAGGGAAAATTCCTATGCTAATGCTCTTACGTTCTCCTGTTGTGCTGTAGTTGCCCAGAAGAGGGTAATACTGCTAACCTACTTGACAGTGTCATTAAGAGTAGATTATGCTGGTTTTTAGTTTCTCACAGATGCTTAAGCATCCAGTAGAGCAAAGTGGTCTAACGTCTGAAATGCAGCTAGACAGAGCTATTACATAAAAACTGCCCACTGACTGATTTCTAACACACCATGCATGCAATACTGAGTGCACTAAAAACATTAAAAATAAATCAAACAGCTGAGGTGGAAAACAGAATCAAAATTATGAAGCAGAGAATAAAAGGAAAGGTGACAGTTCCTTACTTTTGCTTCCCATTCCATTCCAGCAACAGAAATACCCAGCAATATAACCACTGTGATAGCCCCTATGATTCTGATATCATTCATTTCATCAATCATCAACGTTCCATTTTCCTAACAAAACAAACAAAACAATACACAGTCATATACTTTATCAAGTACTTATCTTCCCCACTACAGAATAGCATTTTATTGACTGTAATTTATTAATAGAGTTAACCTCCATACCACAAATTTACCCATTTTAAATTCCCTGTATGGACACAAGTAATTTGGTTTTTGCCTTGATTTAAATTACTGAATCTTCCAAATGGAAATGATCGTTCCTATGCATAGCCTACACCCAGAGAGAACAGCTTGTCTTCAACTGCCAGGGAATCAGATTAATCAGCAAGGCAAGTGCTACCATCTTGCACCAAAATACATGTATTTTACTTGTTGCTCACTATTAATTCTTTTAAGGTATTCCAAACTTCTTCCCATCTACAAAAAGTATGGTTGAGTTCTTCTCAGTATTACATTTAATCAAAATATTACATTTAATCAAAAAATCCAACAGACAAATAATACTTGGTTGTGTTTAACTTAAGGAATTGTTTTTAATAAGCAGAACTCCTTTGAAAATGAGCTTAATATAAATAACTATCATTTACAAGGAACAGTTCACTAGTAAGAAAGTCAGCACTAAAAACTTATGATTCTGCGTCATGTACCTGTACTGCCACTCTTCTTCTCAACAGCCACCTTGGACTTTAACACAAATTATACATTTTATTTTTTCAGGGAGGTAAACAGTATGAGAAGTTTCCATTTGACACCAACGATAATTTGATTTTTACCAAAAAGCTACTGAATTACAGTAGTATTTTACTGATAGATCAGTAGTAACCTTGTACCTCATTCCATGTCTTTGAACTGGTCAGGGCAAGCCCTGGTATCAATACAGGCTGGGGGATGAAGGGATTGAGAGCAGCCCTGCCGAGAAGGACTTGGGGGTACTGGTGGATGAAAAGCTGCACATGAGCTGGCAATGTGCACTCACAGCCCACAAAGCCAACCGTATCCTGGGCTGCATGAAAAGAAGCGTGACCAGCAGGTCAACGGAGGTGATTTGTCCCTCTACTCTGCTCCCGTGAGACCCCACCTGGAGTCTGCGTTCAGCTCTGGATTCCTCAGTACAAGAAAGACATGGACCTGTTCGAGTGGGTCCAGAGGAGGGTCACAAAAATGATCACAGGGATGGAATACCTCTCCTATGAGGAAAGGCTGAGAGAGTTGGGATTGTTTAGCCTGGAGAAGAGAAGGCTCCAGGGAGATCTTGTTGCGGCCTTTCAATACTTAAGGGGACTTACAAGAAAGATGGGGACAGACTTTTTAATAGGGCTTGTAGCAACAGGACAACAGGCAATGGTTTTAAACTAAAAGAGGCTAGATTCAGACTAGATATAAGAAATTTTTTTACAACAAGGGTGGTGAAACACTGGAACAGGTTGGCCAGGAAGGTTGTAGATGCCCCATCCCTGGAAACATTCAAGGTCGGGTTGGACAGGGCTTTGAGCAACCTCATCTAGTTGAAGATGTCCCAGAGGGGATTTTGCAGGGGTATTGCAGGGGGGTTGGACTAGATGACCTTTAAAGTCCCTTCCAACCCAAACCATTCTATGATTCTATGATTAGATGACAGCTCAAACTTGCATAAAGGACAGTCTTATCAATAGAACTACTATCATCCATATACCTTGAGCAGCTCCACAACTGTCTCTGCAAAGCCAACAACATACATTGCTACTGCAACAGCATTGGCAAATGCAAAAATCAGACCTATGGCACCACCAAACTCTGGTCCCAGACTTCTGGAAATTAAGTAATATGCTCCTCCTGAAAGAAAAAAAGAAAAGACAAGAAAAACACTATGTGAAAGAGCCTAAGAATAGACAGTCACCAGCAATTTAAAGTTTACACGAACAAGATGCTATTTATTCTTGTATCTTCCCTGATGTATTAGAAAATAACCCAAAACTCAGTATTTTAGGAACAGGCATGATGAATTTTCAGGAATATATTTCAAGTTTTTAAAAAACACCAGTTGGAAATAATCACCCGACTCATGCACCACACCATATTATTCAGCTACGCAACCAGTTCTATGGTTAAAAAACAAATTGTGAAACACAAGCAGCAGTATTCCTGGGCTTTTTATTTCAAACTACTTAAAGTATTTGTGCATAGTTCTACTATTACACATTTTCATTAGCTATAGCTCAAGAAACTGGCAAAGTAGACTAATAAACCCACTCAAGTTCCAAACCTCCATGACCTGTTTCTTAAAGCTCTGTTAAGGGAATTTTCTGCCCTCCAATAGGACTCAAAACAATCACGGGGCCACTCTATTTTTCAGAACCTATTATTTGTATTTTTGAGCTTGACAAATACAACATCTCAAACCCCACATGTGACAAATAGAAAACTGAGTACCTACAGCATTAGAGAAGAGTAAAATTTTTAAAATGTAGCAAAGGCACATTCCTCCAATTTAAGGCTAAGCTTTCTAGAAGCAACAAAATCCTCCAGTTCCAGACTGAAGTAATGGAGTGCATAATAAAAAGTTGTAACAGGAAATCCTTAATTTCACTGCTTTACAGTTCTTGTGCAAAATATATGTAGGTACCCAGCTTTGACATAATTTGTAAATAAAAATGTTAACATACAAAAAATATTACTGTAATATAAGATTTTCATAGGAACAACTGTGATTTTATGCTACAGTTCTTCCCATTCCGCACATCAAATTTTTTAATGAAGTCTTATTTTGCAAGAGTGGCTGTAAAATAAAAAAAAAAAAAAAAAAAAAGGCTCTTATACGAACAGGAAAATCCGATATGTATAATGCAATTCAAAAAAAGAAAGGGCATTTAGCAACTAAGCTCGACATAATGCTAGGATTCATAGCTGATCCTACCCGTTGGGTCTGTTTACTTTGTGATAGTGAGGTTTTTCTCTTCATTCTTAACCAAGAGAATTTTATAAGCTTCTATTTTAATTCCACCACATTTTCTGCTAGTAGCAGTCTTGTAACGTCACGAAGCAGTTTGAGCATGTCAAAGGCACCAGCCACTTACAAAACTATTTTATAGGAATTGCTGACAACAGCACATAAACCATGAAAGAGAATGAAAACCATCACCCTCAAGGAAGCTGGAGATAATCAAGAGTTTGGAGAATTTCTTTTGTGTTCAAAAAAAAATTGTGATAGAACAAGAACATGTCCTTTTGTATGCTCTCATATACATAAAGCTTATCCTTTTATAGGATGTATTTTTTCATTACTAAGTTTTATTTCAGGACATGAAAATATACAAGCACACATGCACACCCTTAACCAACCAGATGCCAGAGAATATTAAGACCCTATTCATTCCTGGATAAGCGTCTCTAAAAATGTTTGTATTTCAAAAATTAAGAATAGATGTTTCATCCACAGTGGAAAAACAAGCCACTAGTCAAATCAAATTAGCAGGCTAATTATTGACTTTTCATTAATTACATGACCACTTAGTCAAATAGAGATCATAGGGTAGGCTCTGCTCCTCAGAAAACTAACTCTTCTCTACATTTTATCCAGTCTGTTTTTTCCCTGATGCTAAGAAAATGTAAAATAAATTAGAGGTTCTATCCTTAAGGTGTACACTTCAGAGTGATGAAAGCTTTAAAAGTTTTATGGAAGTATGTTTACCTCCTCTTACAAACCCATTTGTGGCTATTGCTGAAGTAGACAGTCCTGTAATAGTTGTCACAACAGTGGCCATTCCAATAACCAAGACAGACAGACCTTTTGGAAAATGAGGGGGGAAAAAAGGTGTAAGGTCCAGCAGTATTAAAATGTACAAATCTTCAACTTAACTTGGTTTAAAGAGTTAGTCTTGCAAATAAACACAAATTTACTGTGTGTGGTCCCGCACATTCAAGCAAAAGGCTTCTTCACTCCCCTTTTGTACAGAGTAGTTTCCAGGATACAAACAAAACTGGATAAATGTTCTCTTTAATCAGCAGGGTAAAAGCTGTATCCTAGAGCTTCAAGGAAACACATGCCTTTTGTAGATGAGAGATCTTCTGCAGTCCAATAGTTAGTTAAGCCTTTGAAGGAAATTTTTTATATACTACAGATTCTTTATGCAGATTTTAATAAACAGAGATCAAAAGTTTATCTCTACAGTTCACTGAAGACTTAAAAATGTCAATTTTAAATTACATACCTTATAGCTAAATGAAAAAGGTCTAAGTAACTTCATAGGGCTTAAAGTTTTTTAAGGTAATTTACCCTTATCAAACTGGCAATACTACGGTCATTTTAAACCCCTGTTTAAACTGTAAGCTCAGGATCACCACAACGGTTTTGGATCACATTTAAAAGTCACTGAAACATAATTATAGCATTAGTACACATACCTATCCCAGCTTGTCCTACAATCCATGAGAGTCTGATGAAGAGCATCACACCCCAAATATTTAACATACATCGTACCTAAGATAAAACAGAAATTTTACACAGGTTAGGTCTTACATGTGCAGTCATTTCCACTAATTCTTCATTTCAGTTTTCAATGTTGGCAAAATTATCTTGCCATCTTTCTTCACCACTTCTCAAATTATTTCACAAGAATAGTTTTTTTAATTAGACAAGTTTAGGTTTGATTAAAAAAATAATCAAGGGAACCTAAATATGATTAAAAAGTTACTACCTTGAACACAGATAACATTACAGTACTTCAGTATCTGACACTTGTAGTATGTCTTGACCAAACAATAAAAATAATTTAGACCCCAACATTTAGGATCCAAAATTCATACTAAAGAATACATGACTAAAAATAAGATTGTGAGGTCTACAAGCCCAGTTCAGATCTCCCAAAAATCTTCTCCCAAAAAATGCATTAAAGCAATACCCTACTAAATAATTTATGCTTTTTCAAAAAAAAAAACAACCTCCACAACTTCCCAGTCCTAGAACTTTTCCATCTTACAACACAGCTACGCACTAACAGGACGGGGGGTGGTTGGGTTGGTTTTTTTATCCTTCTATTTTAAACTCTTAGTCCTCAATAACATAGAGTTTGCACTGTACAGAATTTAGACAGAAGACTAACAGTAGGTCTTAGGTTTCTCTCTTACCTAAAGAGTACGGTATCAATCCTACAAAAAGTTCAGCTGGCCATTAGGACTAGAAGGGAGACAAGGCCTTCTCCAAACCACAAAAGTAAGAAGCTTGCAGAGATTCAAAAAGTCTTTTGAAAAATGTAAATTACCTGAGCTGGAAATACTCACCCAGGGAGCTTATGCCTATGTGCTGGTGTTGGCTGCGGTAGAGTTAATTTTCTTCATAGTAGCTAGTATGGGGCTATGGTTTGGATTTGTGCTGAAACAGTGTTGATAATTTGGGGATGTTTCAGTTATTGCTGAGCAGTGCTTACACACAGTCAGGGCCTTTTCTGCCTCTCACACCACCCCACCAGCAAGTGGGCTGGGGGTGCACAAGAAGTTGGTAGAGAACACAGCGCAGACAGCTGACCCCAACTGACCACAGGGATATTCCAGACCATATGACACCATTGCTCAGCGTACAAAGCTGGGGGAAGAAGAAGGGAAGGCAAGGGGAAGACATTCGGAGTGATGGCATTTGTCTTCCCAAGTAACTGTTATGCGTGATGGAGCCCTGCTTTCCTGGAGATGGCTGAACACCTGCCTGCCGATGGGAAGTGGCAAATGAATTCTTTGTTTTGCTTTGCTTGCGCGCGCAGCTTTTACTTTGCCTATTAAACTGTCACCATCTCACAACCCAGGAGTTTTCCCACTTTTACTCTTCCAATTCTCCCACATCCCACCACGGGGGGTTGAGTGAGTGGCTGTGTGGGGCTTAATTGCTGGCTGGGGTTAAACCACGACAGCCTACTAGGAACTACTAACTGCAACTTTCAAACCACTGAAAAGGAGATCATCCTCCTTGAAACTTTTAAATTGACTTTGGAAGAAAATGGTCAGCAACATTTACACCGTAACTCTTTAATACTTAGAATTGTTGCTTACAAAAATAGTCCAATACAGCATTTGAGTTTGGAGAAATTCAAAGTCAGCTTCATACCTGCTTTAAAATTAACAACTCTGTCCTTGGTTGGGGTACATCAATAGAAGTCTGTAACACCTGCTTCACAGCTACCACAGGCACTCTCCTTCTCCCAAGGTAGAGAATATGGCTACTTCAAGACTTGTAAGGAAGTTGCTAATACACAGTGGAAGCTTGCTGAACTAAAGTTAGGTATTCTGAATGCTCAAGTTCAGCATGTTTTAACCAATTGTTGCATTTCCAGCTACCACTATAAATTCTTATAGCTTTGGAGAGTATGTATTAATCATGGTACCTCTTTGCCAAAATATTAAATTAGAATGTACTTGTAATAAAATCCCCCATGTCACCTTTAATTTTTCACTACTCCAAATAGGGACAGACTCAGTTTTTTCCACTATATTGTATTTAGTGTTAAGACTTCCACAACTTAGGAGAAGATGACTTTTTGTAACAGTTTCAACCAAATTTAAATACTTAACCCTGGTCAAGTTTTGCCATATACAGGTAGGTACTCTCCTTGACACTTTTTTTTTTTTTGCTTCTCTATAAATAAATAAATATATGTTTTTCTAATACTTCAGCCCAAAACCTTACAGATCCAAAGTGAGCACACATTAAGTGTATTCTCTCCATTTGCATTTGTCTTTGTCACTTAAGATTAATATGTAGTTTTTCTACTACATATGAATGCTTACATAACCTTTTTCCTTCTTGGAAATCATGCAACTTCAAAACTGTAAAATCTGTGCTAAGAAACCATGATCCCTTCAAAACCTGAAGTCCTGAAGTATCTACTTCTTTAAAATTCAGTACAAGTAAGAGCAAGTCTTCCTAAAATAATGGCATTTTTCACATCTCTCATACATATTTTCTTTATACAGCGCTATCACAATCCCTCTCAAAAAAGGTTATTAGAAAGATCATATCAGTAAGAAACTGAGGTACAATACATCAAACTTACCAATACACCTTTTATCCAGCCAAACTTGACCACCCCTTTGCTATCAGGTGTGTAAGTGGCAGCTGCTTCCCCAGCTGGTGTGCCTTCCTCACCATTTGCATAGCCATCTTCAAAGGGCTCCTTGTGGGGGGGGAAAAAGTTTATGTTTTATGTGATTAACAGAGTAGAGAGGGCATTTCATACTCACGTTGTTAAAAAATCCATCTGCTCGTGCAAACAGAAAAATTAAAGAATGACACGGCACCAGGTTTAAGCTTTTCCTTTACGTTCCTTGCATGAGGCACATCTCAGATTTCAAGGAATATAAAACAAACTTACACAGATGACTTGGGTATTCTGCTTCAGTTAGAGCAAACTGTTAGCAGTCAGAGTAATAAATATTTTTAAGAATCACTTCTACATCCCTAAGAAATAAACATCTGGTCTTTTAGAAAAAGAGCTACAAGATTTCAAATTCAGCTACTTCTACAGCACAGCAAGTTTTACTTCTTAATCTGAAAGTGTATATAGTTCTACCACAAGTTACTGGTCTCAGCTATAGCATTTCCTGTAGTTCAGGCTTAGCTGTCATTTGATCAATTTTTCAGGAAATAAATTATTCACTTCCCTGCAAACTATTCTACTATTCATTGTAAGGCGATGCTGCTAGAAAGGAGGGTGGGAGAGTGGCATTTCAGAGAGAAGGAGAGAAGTCTCTTCCCAAACACTCTTCCCTGTTTAAAAGAAGGGAAGGATGACAGATGCAAAAAACATCAGTCCCATGAACAAAGACCAGCTTGTGGCTTTTCTTTACAACTCTAAGCCTTACAATGCAGAAATCTTAATTGTTCGCTATATATTAAAAATATATGTGTATATACACATACTTGTTGCATGCTTGCTTTTCAAAAGGCAGTTTTGTTTTGCCAAGCCAGGAAAACACCTAAACATTTAAACTCAAATATTTCCTACACTTGCTGCAAGAAATCTGCAGGAAGCACTCTAAGCAAAGTATGTTAGTTATCCAAGGCAACAAGCATAAAGAATGAATATACTAGAAAGACCCTGAATACCATTCAGAGAATACTATTCAGCAAAACAGCTCAAGCAGTATTTGTGAAGCAGCCTGCATCCCAGAGGGCTTAGAAAACATTTAAGCAATTAGAGGTTCAATCCCAATGAGGTAAAGGGCAAAACTGTCATTTGCTAAATGAGACACAAAATAGACTGGACCCACATTATGCTTTCAAGAAGTATGTTCCATGGTGAAGATACACAGTAAAAAAGTTTATTGTGAGATACTGTATTAAATTCTTCCTCCTGATACATTAATACCAAATACACCATCAGCACAGAGTCCAGAGGAAATATTTATAGAACTATCACTTATGAAGGGTGTCATCCATATCCCCTTACAATTGCAGTACACATACAAACAAATAAAAAAACCCAAACAGATTATGTCAGCCTTATCTGAAGGTCATTAGCACTGATTCATGTCAGTGCTTCTCTCACTGACTCTGCATTATGAAATTCCCATAAAAACAGCTGTACCTGCAACACATCTGGAGGTGTTGTAACACATACACAACCTGTATGGCATAAGCTTTCAACCAGTAAGCAGAATCATGATCAGTTTGCAGATCATTAACTTTAACAGATAGCTTTCTTAAATAGTAGGTTTTCTTGTCTCCAGAAGGGATTAAAAAAAAGAAGGTAGATATCTATGTGTTATATACATATATAAGAATCTATTGATTTGCTGATTATTTGTATTCAGGCACTCAAACCAAATCAAGCAAGAAGTGGTATGTGATCCATTTAGAGTGGTAAGAAGAACAGTGAGGACCAAAAAAGAGAATTACCATGCTGCTACATTTAAGATTTTACACAGAATTAACTCTAGCATCTCTATGTCAAGAAGTAGAATAGTAACTAACTAGTTTTAATTTAATACATACAGCTACCACTCATTTGCTGAGCCTATGCTGACCTGCGTAAGCCAGAACTGAGGAAACAGAGAGCCCTCTAACAAGGCTCCTCACCCAACTCAGACACACCTGAAGCTCATGACATAAAAGAATGAGCCCTACATACTGCCCTGCTCCGATACCCTTGAGTATCCATCCTTCAGATGACTTTTCTAGAAAAGCAGGAATAAATCTCAAAACTCTTTCTAGGTATTAATGTCTCCCTCATCAGATTCTGCTGTTTCCAGCAGCACTTACTAGAAGTTTCTCCCTGCTTCTCCCCCACCCACCTTCAGAAGTGGGGAGGAAAAAAAAAAAAAAAAACCACAAAAAAAAAACCATTAAAACAAAGAACAGATTAATACACATGTTCACAACCATGGCAACAAAACCTCCAATCAAGCATGCAACAGTGTAACTGTATATTATTATTCCTTCATACAAAATCCATTCTTATTTCTCATAGAAAAGCATCACATTGTACTTGCAACAATTTTAAAGCGTTGCATAAAGGAAGTCACATTTATATTATCCAAGCAGATTTTATGCTCTGGCCAACAAAACGGCCAACATTTGATAACATCTTCTCGTATTATAAAAAGGCATGTCATGTCTCTATTAAGAAACAATAAAATTGTTCTTTGAAAAGACTGGTCAGGGAGGATCAAGGAAGGGCTGGTAGAAATCTGTATCTTCATGTCCTAAAATACTGCAACATTATATGCTACTAAAGTAGTTAGTGCTGTAATACTGAGTCATGACACTTTTTTTTTTTAAACAAGCTGGAAGTTTTCATTTACTGCACGTTTAGGTTTTAAGAGAAGGTGGTGAATATCCTAATATCTAGTTTAAGAGACAATTATATACTTCAGCATATGACCATGGCTGGCCAGGTATTGGTAAAACCTGCATGCATCAACAAGATGACCTCCAGAGGTCACTTCCAACCTCAACCATCATGTGATAGCTACACATTTTCTATAGTGCTCAAACAAGCCCATAGCTCAGCCTGTTGTATTCTGGGAAGGAGATAATGGCTCGCAACTGATATTTTGAGTTATCAGTTACCAGATCAGCTCCAAGATACGCACACTATGAAAACAAGAAAGTTTTGTTCTGTGTGTCTTGTCTCTCCACACTATGCAATATTTCTTAGGAAAGTATTTTGAAGCACACGCAAAATGTAATAACTGAAAGGTTAGTGCTGGTTATTAGTGCTAGTGGGTGCCCAATAAAGCACCAGTCAGAACAGATATTAGAGTGTGGGCACAAAAGAATTCCACTACACAAGGCTCCAAGTTCAGCGCTTTAATGTGAGATTAAGAGAGCACCACTGTGGTCTCAGCTGTAAATAAAGCAGGCATAGTATTTTTCATGCTTGTGCTCATGAGGAAACAATGCTTCTTCTCAAGTCACATACTGAATGGAAAAAAATGCACTAGCACTATTTTAGAACAGCAATACATGTACGATAAGATCTTCATCAACAGTAAAAAACACTAACACACTGTGGATTTGGAGGGGGTGTAACAAAAGGGGAAAGAAAAGAGAAGGTTTTAGCATTTCAGATCAAAAATGCTGTTACTAACACAACTTTTTAATCAAAATAGTGTATTTTATCTAATCAGCCCAAAGAACACTGAGTTATGGTGTTCAATTGCACTGTTAAAGGAAAAATAAGATACATGTACATGTTGACAATTCTATCATACACTGATAGGAATTCAGCCAAGAAACAGTTAAATTCTGTTCCTACACAGAAATTTCCATTGCTGTATCACAATGCACTGAAAAGTACAGATAATCTACTATTTCATCTCCAGTACTGGATCGTAACAATAAGTTATTTGTGCCAGTTGTGAATAGCCTGCACATTTATTAGAAGTGGATTAGTAATGAGAAAAGACTTGTTAGCCAGAAGACATCTAAGATTTTTCACACACAGCTTAAAATACAGTGGTGCATGGAAAAGTTTCTCATCAGTAAAAACTGCTATTTAGTTTTACTGAGAGTTCTTGACAGTGGTCTGTGTCATGCAGAACGTTTATCTGTGGTGAACTTATCTAGATCCCATCTTAAAGGCAACATACTTAGGCTATGTTGAATCCTATGAGCTGACACCAGAATAGATAGATGCACATGAACTCTTCTGCTCTTGCTTCTTCTCAAGTATCACAACATGGAAGCCCCAAGTAAAAGACAGGACAATCAGCAAGTTTGTATGTAAGACTATGTGGTTCTTCAGACAGACCACTTACTTTGCAGTCTTGCCTGATTTGGCATGTCCCAAGTAGTAACTTCTTTAACTAATCCTTCCAATTGCCATTACTCTTGTGCAAAGGGAGGAGGCCAAAGAAGCACCTAGGAGTAGAGCATTTATTTAACTGCTCTTTTTCCATCTCTCAAATGTGATCAGTTACAGGTTTAGCACATGGCATATAGTATGGGCTTCTCCTCATACAAATTCCTTAGAAAGGCTTCAAAACAGTAGCTTTTTCTTATCTTAGTAAGATATAGTACTGAAGCTGATTTAAATAGCTAATACTATCAAAATCTTAAAGAAAATCAAGAACCTAGTCTCTTCAGGCTCCAGTTGCTGCAAGAAAATATAAAAATGGCATTCCACTATATTTAATCAACAGAACAGCTGCTTATATTTAAAACTGCTTTGTACTTACATATTCTGACTCTGAGCATGGTGCTCTCATCATTTAACACGCTTACGGAGGACAGGAAATAAGGGAAGCTGCCTGAGAACTGTATTTTACCAACAGAGGTACCAACAGAACAATTCTGTTCAGCAATGGGTCTATGTCCTCACCAGCTACAGTCGAAGCCTCAACAACAGGATCATGCTTTTACCTGCTAGGAGCTTTGTGGTTAGAGATATTTGCAGCAATCATCACGGACAGTGGAACCGTTCTTCACAAGAGCGAGAGACTTGCACACATCTTCAGCACTCCTTCACTGCAGCTTCCAGCATTACTGCCAAGCTGTTCACTACACCTTACCATAACAATTTCTTGTTTCTCCCAAAGGTTATCTTCATAGGCATCACCATTTTTAAGAATTTCTTTTTGTGGAAGGAAGCAACCAGTAAAATGTATTGATCCAGACGTAGCATGCCAGCTGTTTCAACAGTGGAAAAATCATTACTTGTAGAGATGATACTCCTAAATAGCCCAACTCTATAGCTGCACACAGTTAAGACTGTGGCTACTCAAGTACAAAACTTGACAGTACAGAAGATTTTCCGAGTTAACACAGCTCAAAACATACATGGAATAAAAGCTTATTAACATTTGTTTTTGCTTTTCTAATTCAAACATACTTTACCCAGAGTGTAGATAAAATAAAAATGACAGGTTGAAGGAAGTTATGAACAGCAGCAGAATTACTAAACATTCTGCCCAGAAGATGCTAACACTTCCCACGATTTTTAAAGACTACAAATCTTTTCTTGGATAAGCAAGCCTTCCACTTTGCCTCCTGGAATGAACTTTTGGATTCTTCCTCCCACCTCACCTATGAGACTTCTAATGGTCTGAATAAAAGGTTTAGAAAGTGCTAGATGTACTGTATGCATAGAATAGCTGCATAGAATAATCCTGCTGACATAGGTGTTTACCTCTGATGCAACAGTGACAACTTCTGCAAACAGTTTGTATTGGTACAAATATATTTAAGTGTGATACTGTACTACCAAAGAATAAGCGAGCTATTAAATGTTGACTGTAGAACACTAAACTGTATCAAACACATCTGTTCTTTAAACACCGCTTTTGCAGCATGCTAATGTTTGCAGTCATAACATTCCCAGTTTGTGCCTAAGAGTCTTTGATAAGCTGTTTTTATGTTTTCATGCTTTTATCTAACCAGTGGTGAAAGAAACCAAGAGCGCTGAGTTTCCTTTCCAAAATGTCTAAATCTCTATGGAATGGTTTTAAGCATATTGTTGTCCAGGGACACAAGATTGAGTCCTGTGATTAATACTTTATCAAGAAAAGTCTCAAATTTGATTGTCTGAGAATACCAAGTATTTCAGTACTTAACTATGTGAGAGGAAAAGTTCTCACCAGTCTTTGACTTGATCTGGTGACACTGACTATTGTTTGTAACCATTTTTTTCAATGAACCACTGTTCAAAATGGCTGAGATACTCTTCTTAACTTTGCTCTGTAGACTAACAACAAATCACAGCAAGTTTTTAAAACTAAGTTTGAAAAACATCTGTGCCAGATCTGACAGTTTTCAAGTGTTTTTTGTAAGGGAAATAAACATCTCTAAGAGGGAGTAAGTACTGTAGGTAATTACTTCCAAAACATCTTACTCTACAAAATACTCTTAAAGACAGTGAGTATTGGCATGGACAGTCTATTTTGTAAACTAGTAACACTAGTAATACTGTTGTTGACAAACAGCTATTTTCATCTCTATACTGATCTGTTTCAGAAGTGCTAGCTTTAAAACTGTGTTAGATAGCCTCATTGCTTTCATTTATGCCACAATGAATATACCTAAGCCTCCCTTCCATTAAAATCCCAGAAGTAGACAGCAAGTATCATAGCCAAACCTGACTGAAACAGCTATTTCTTAAAAAAGGCAATTGGCTACTTAGACCTATCAAACAATGCAGAAGAATCTTGTTAGACCTAGGAACTGGAAACTCAATTCCTATGAAAGCAAAATAAGGAAAAAACCCAAATGCTGTCTACATCTCTCACTACCCTTGAAAGAACTCTTTTTCTGGCCTACCCTACATATTTTCAGAAAACTATCACCTTGTTACACAGTAACAATTTAAGAGAAATGATCATAAAACCAGAAAAACAATTCTGTAATTTTAAATATTGCATGCAGTTCTAGTTCTTCATCACCAGTCCTCTGCTGGGATAAGGATGGCGATAGGGTTATCATGAGTTAGTATGGAAACTAAGAACTAGTTGTGCCCAACTCTCAATTAATTCTTCATAATAGCCCTCATTCTGATGAAAGAGCAGTGGAAGTGCAAATTCTAAAACTGAAAGTAGATTTTCACTTTCTACATCTTAATTACATCACTAACATTCATCTTACCAACAGATGTAATAGTCTGAATCTCTGGTTCTTCAAACAGGGTGATAATCCAAGTGAACACATTTACCTTTCACTTAAAGATTGCTACTCATTAAGAGAGTAGCTTCCATGGACACCTAGAACAGTTTACAATTCGCTAGTAATTCGTTAGTTAAAAATAAACTTGCCAAGTTAGCAAAACAGATTCAGGTGTTCAGGTTTTTCAGGAGTTAGATGGGAAGCCTGAGTGATTAGTATTGCTACCAGTGGGAAAAACCCAGTCAGGTAGCACATGCAAAAGAAAACATGGCAGAGGACATGTTCAAGACATCTCAGTCTGCCTAAACACCTTCTTAGCATTTTCTTTAAAAAACAAACTCAAAACCCACACACTTTCAGGGAACATTACTAGTCATTGCACAATGACTAGATGTTGATGGCAGTTCAGAGAAGTCAGCAGTTATATTAGGTACTTCACTGCTTGGTTTTAAATCAGGAATGAATTATAGCAGATTTGCTAATAGAATTCATAATTCGCACTCCTTGTTTGAAACACATGTAAAATGCTGCTACTGTACTGTGGCTCCAGTATCTTTACAGTCATAACCTAAAAAAAGCCTACCAACCCATTAAATGTCACCCAGCAGTTACCTACAGCAACAGGAGATAAATTACCCAGATAATACATGATCTGTTCTTAAAACTCAGGATACCTTGGAATCAAACATGAACAGCTTCAACCATTTACTCACCTCAAAGGAAATCCTTTTCAGGTTTGCAATCAAGAGACCAAAACTTAAGTGCTTTGGCTATATTACCTTCTCTACAATTACAAATTTAAAATATAGCAGCAAATGCTTTTGGCATCCACTTGCAGAGATTTTAAAAGAGACTGCATCAAACACAAAACTTTAATGTTATCTTAAGCTGAAATTAAAGTCTGTTGTACTTTGATTACAGCAGAACCATTTTAAACAGAAGAAATTTATAGTTACAATTAACATGTCAACTGAAGAATTAGCCAGGTACATGTCTCTGCCATCAGCTTGTATTTCAGTGTCTTGCAACTCAATACTGCTTTTAACAGAGAAACATTAAGCAATTTGTGTGTGCGTGTGTATTTTCTGATTTTAAAAGCTATTTTTACTTTACTTCTTTTAAAGGGATAGAGAATCATCCATACTTCCTCTCAAATCTTACAAGTAGTATGATGTACTAACCAGGCTAGCAAGACTGTTAATCAAGAGACTTACTCAGGTATTTGATTTCAGCTTTGGAGCAAATCATCATTTTTTCAAGGTGGTATACTTACAAAGGACAGATAGAGGAGCCTTGTTTATAAAGCTCACCACCACTTAACATCTTACATGCGCACAATTTTTTTTGACTGATGTCTCAGCTTACTAACCACACAAAGGCTATGGATTTTTCTCTTTAAGGAGGTGATTATGAACCTCCCCTCCTAATACAGGATGGGTACAAATTGCAACCTGGTAGACTTTTGCTTGAAGGGAAAGGCCTGGAACGAATTCAGAAATGAAGCAACGGCTAATCTGCCCACACTCAGGAGTACTTTGGTGAAAATAGACAGAATCTGGTCCTTGACTGATCTTGAAGAACTTGATTGCCACAGCAGTATCCCACAGCCACTAACTCATCATGTCACTTAAGTAATCCAGGCATTAGAACATCGTGTAATATTCTAACGGTGATCTCCCCCTCCTCTACCTGCTTTCTCTAATGCATCACCAGGAATTTTGAGTTATCAGCCCTTTATAAGCAAAAAAAAGTTGTAATGCTTTCCTAAGCATCACATCAAAATAAAGCCTCTCTCAACGTAGATTACTAATCAGTAATCCTCTGGATTACTGGCAGTAATGCCTCTGGAAACAGAGACAGTGTCAACACCATTTGATCTAGTTGTCACAACATTAGCATAGGAAGTTCAGATTCAAATCTTTGCATTCCTAACAGAGAAGGACTAGCTGTATTTACGGAAGAAAAGTTCCAGAGGAAAGTACTGAAGTCTAGATAGCCATGCAAAGGCTGAGATTTGAAAGCCAGCAGCCAGTATGGTGTGACCAGATGGAATCCTTTCAAGTGGCTTTTACACATGACATGGCAGCAAAGTTTTGTTGATATATGCAGGTCTGCAAGAGCGGTATCCTATCTGAAATAGAAATAGTATTTTTCTTCCTCCATACCAAAAACAGGACTTCAAGAGCATTTTGCAAAAGCATCAAGATAAAGAAAACTCTCTACATCTTCACAACTTGAATTATACATCCCTCCACAAGTACAGGATGATATGAATACTCTCAGCAAGTTGATCATGAGAATTAGAGACCAATGAGAAAAGAGCTCTTTTCAGCAGCTATGCAGTGTAGCTACCCCATGGTAGGCCCACAATGCTTATGTTCTGCACCCCCAGAAATGCTGTAGGCAAAGTGAGGCCTTCCTGTCAAGGAATAGTCAACAAGGTCTGCCACCATAAAGAAAAAAAGAACAAACCTCCTTTGCCAGTCTCTCTACTTCTTCTAGTTAGCAGGAAATTGCACCATTAACATCTAGTCACAAAAAAGGAGGCATGACTTCCTGCAAAAGTGTAGGGGCAACCAATCCAGCCAGCTTAAGAGGAAGAAATACATGTAGTCTACTTCATACCTCAAGAATACACCTCAGTTCTGGTTTTGATGGATCACTCTTTTCTTGCCCTCTCCAGAACGAAGATATTAGTTTCCCTACTGCACCAATGTATTTGGTCCTTTCCAGAAGAACCACTGTACTATGAATTATTATCAAAGTAATTATTTATTACTGTGCAATGACCATCATATTCCTTTTGAGATCCATTAGCATGAAAAGAGGAATCACACTTCTCAGGAAAACAGATCCAAGGCTCTGAACACAGGTAGTTTTCACTTGATTATCTTAAAAACATAACTCTGATACACCTCTAACAGTTAGAGACCTTTTAAGCGTTTCATGTAATTTTCTTGTTCTCCAGAATGAAGCAGATGCAGCATTTGATTGCATAAGAGCTGAATTAAGTCCTATTAGCAAGGCTCTTGCATAGCAGTTTTACACATTCAAGTATAGTCCGAGAAATACAATGTTCTGTAAATAAGTACAAAAGAGAATCCGTTTCAGTCTTTCTCAAGAACTTGTTTACAGCACAGCAAATTCTCAAGTCTTCTATACTCCACCCCCCAAAAAAGGTTAATTTGAAGCATTCTTGCTCGTAACACCTTTCAGTTTTCATCCACTTCTGCAAAACAGAATGATGCACTTTCCATTCAAGAGGTGGAGGATGGGGAGCAAGTGTACCACAGTATGCACCAGTAACCTTAATAAAACTTTCCATTTTAATTAGAAGTCTAGTTCTAAGTGTAGTAAGTTCATGAAAAATTACATTTAACCTATTTTCTTACAATATACTAAACAGCCCATTGAAATAATCTTTAAAATATCAATTAAGTACTGATTGAATTTTTAATGTCATGGCATGAAGTGATGGATATAGCTACAGGCACAGCCCGTGAGCCAACACTGAGCAGGGCTGGTACATCCATGCAGCACAGCACTTACTTGTACTGGCACAGCACTACGTTCAAGCCAAAGCTGCCAAACTGCTTACAGCTGAAGAGCAATGTTACTTGGAATAGTCTTCAGAGTCTCTCTACCACTACACCCTCAGGGTAAGTTGAAACACTAACCTAGCATGACAGTTTCTTTACACCTGAAACTGACATTGGCTGTTTTCTTTGACTTAAAAAAAGTGAATAATCTGAAATAGAAGCAATTCATTTGAAGGAAAGTTAACTAGCAAAATGAAGACACAAGAGATAAGCTTCCATGTCAAAATGGAAGTTAGCAATTTTTTACTTTTTTTTTTTTTTAAACACCTCATCCTTAAGTCAGTTAAGTTTATCAGGCACAAATAACGCATCTTAGTTTTTAATGCATAAAAAGAAATTTTATTAAGTTGATCAGGCCTAATCAGCGTGAAGTGTAGAAATAAATCAGAGATGTTCCATACACTCAAGTTGCAAGAACTGGGTAGCTTCCAAAATACTGAAAGGCAAACAGTTCTAAGTCAACTATTTAAAAAAAATTCTCAGAAGTGAACAAAATGACCATATTGTGATTGCTATCACCCATTGTTTTGGGTTTGTGTGGTGGGGTTTTAGTAGCGGGGGAGGGGCTGCAGGGGTGGCTCCTGTGAGAAGCTGCTGGAAGTTTCCCTGGCTCAAGTCAGACCCAACTCTGGCCCAGGCCGACCCAATCAGCGACGGTGGTAGCACCTCTGGGAGAACAGATTTAAGAAGGGGAACCTGCAGTGAGTAGGGGGATTGGAATATGAGAGGAACCCCTCTGCAGACAGCAAGGTCAGTGAAGAAGGAGGGGGAGGAGGTGGTCTGGAGGAGGGGATGCCCCTGCAGCCTGTGGTGAGACGGCAGGCTGTCCCCCCCAGCCCATGGAGGGGAGCGGGGGAGCAGATGCCCACCTGCAGCCCGGGGAGGACCCCAGGCCGGAGCAGGGGGAGGCCCTCGAAGATGGCCGTGACTCCATGGGAAAGCCCGTGCTGGAGCAGCCTGTGCCTGAAGGACTGCAGCCCGGGGGAAGGACCCACACTGCAGCAGTTCGTGGAGGACTGTCTCCGGTGGGAAGGACCCCACGCTGAAGCAGGGGAAGAGCGAGGAGTCCTGCCCCTGAGGAGGAAGGAGCGGCAGAGATAACATGTGACGAACTGACCTCAACCCCCATTCCCCTTCCCCCTGCGCTGCTAAGGCGGAGGAGGTAGAGAAAACTGGGAGTGGAGTTGAGCCCAGGAAGGAGGGAGGGGTGGGGGGAAGGTGTTTTAAGATTTGGTTTTACTTCCCATTACCCTTGTTTTTATTTCATGGGTAGTAAATTAAACTGATTTTGTTTCTTCCCCAAGTTGAACCTGTCTCTTGCCCATGACCATAAGTGGCAAGTAATCCCTCCCTGTCTTTGTCTTGACCCACGAGCTTTTCTTCATATTTTCTTCTCCTCATTCCACTGGGTCCGGGGGGAGAGGGGGGGAAGGACAGAGGACGGAGTGAGTGGCTTCGTGGTGCTTTGTTACCGGCCAGGCTTAAACCACAACACCTATACCACAAAGAGGAGGAAAATGTGTTTGTGGTTGTTCATATATGAATATTATATGCGGCTTTAAGAAAAAATCTAAAGGACGCAACAGAAGATATAGTACACTGGCTTGAATTACTCCAAGATACTGATCTTGCCAACCTCCTCCTCTGCAAGAATGTTCTTCAAGAATGAAAATCATCTAAGGTCTAATCAAATGCAGTACCAAAAGGGAAAAAGTTAAGATGAAGATTGATTCTGCAGCACCTTCCTCTTTAACCAGTTCTGAAATAGCTTATGCTGAAAGAAAAGCTGCCCAGCTAGAGAGAAGTTATTGCTATTCTTTCAGGTTCTGGTCTTGAACTAGTCATTGATACTGACAACATGTCAGCCAAGAATGGTTTATTAAAAAAAACAAACCCCTCCAAACTCACTCCTTCCTTCCCTAGCTGTACTCTTCTGGTAAATTACAAAGCCTTTTCGTCTGACATGAGCACTCAAGGGGTTGATAGTACACTGCAGTGCTCTCCAAGGGGTCCACAGGACAGTCCACTGGGAGCATGGGAAGAAAATATTTTTTGTAATGTTAATAAAGTACAAAAAGATTCCTGAAAATGTTTATTTCATCTTTATCTCATCCTTTAATTTTTTTGTACCATACACAATATTAGTACAGTAGTACACATATATAATTGATAAGTAAATAAATATACGTATATTAGGTGTGCATCCTGAAAATTTTTTTTAGATACAAATGTGCACCCAAAAAGATTGTGGAGGCCACTGGTCTACTGGATCAGTGAACTGAATCACCACATCCAGTGCAAGATTGTGTAGCTGGAGGGGGGTGTTTGCTTTCTGTAAACCACATCAGTTCCCAGATCCAACTCAAAAATACAAACATCACTACAAGAGAGAGCACAAGAGTTCACCCCTTTCAACAGGAGTCCACACTTTTGCTGTCAAACTATAACCCATTAACAGTTATTTCCAGCTTCTCTGGAACAAAATAAAAACAAAGCAGTAAGAGCAATATTAGCAGTCTGCTGAACACAGTTCAAGGGTTTCAGTATTCCATAGATAGTCCATAGGTTTGGACTAAAGACTTATCACAAAGATCAGATAAGAGATTCAAGCATCAAAGGATGTAAAATTACAAAATACACATGGTCCTTATAAAATACAAACCCTGAAGGACTAATAAACAATTTACTGCTGCAAACAGAGCAGTACATTAATTTTTTTCCCTTGATGAAGATGGTGGTAATTAGGTACGGTATCAGGATAAACAAAGTGAGAATTCTCCACACAGATTGAAAAAGCATAAAAACACCACTTTGCATGATGCTAGTAAAGCCTCATCTGAGCACAGGTGCATTGACCTCACTGTTTTTCAAAAGTGATGAACAAGAACAGTTACAAATGAAAGGCTTCTGTGACATCCAAGAGCACAGAGACTAAAAGAGTTTCTCTTGGTTTATTTTAGTACAATGAAGTTCAGAAAGAAAATTTTAAATTCTGCTTACAAATATAAAGGACAGCAAGAAGGAAAAGAAGCTATCCAAATTAAATCACACTGACTCAAGAACTAAGAGACCTACTGATTGTAAGCAAGATTCAGCAAAGTAGTACAATAAAAACTATCTGCAAGAGGGTCTCAGTCTTCAGCAGAGGGAGAGGAGAGGAAGGAGTTTTTAAAAGATAGACCTTACATAACATGGTCAGCTAACTTGATAGCCCAGAATCATCTGGAATCATCTTTTAGCCTTTTATGCATCTTTAGCTGAGCTCTGTTTTCTTTACAGCCTAAGCGGATACAAACCAAGAACTGGGAAAAAAAACCCCAAACAAACGTTAGAGGTGCAGTAGTCATTCAACATTTTCAAGAGAGAATACATTCTTTGTTAAAAAGGAGTGCCATATGCAGCCTTTTCACTGTGATTAAGTTAAACATTTTAAGTTATCACAAAACTGCAATGTTCCCGAAAATACAAATCAAAACCAGAAAGATAGTTTAAAAGAATTATAGCCATCCAACTTGAGTAAAAACAAACAAAAAACCTCAATTCTGCATCAAGACTATCAGTAATGTGTTCTTTCTTATTTCTGTCTCCAAATTCAGAAGACAGGTGCATGAATTTCTGTGTGGGAGGAAGCAAAGCACACTTGTGTTTTTAAATGCCTTTGGGGCTTTGTTTGTTTGTTTTTTTTAATTTGGGCTGGCAGGGTGAGGGGTGGTGTAAAGATCTTCCTCCGAGATCACTACCGTCTAGCCTGTCAAGGGAACGAACTAGTACTTTCAGTGAGTGTTTTAACAAACAACAGAACAAGGCTACCAGCAGGGGGCTTGGTTGACATAATATCCGCTTACCACAGCTGTAAGTGACTGCACAAGAGACATACCAAATCAGGATCACTCACGTACTGTGAATTTTATTCTTCAAAAGATATAAGCTTCCCAATTAAGGCAATGCTATACACAAAAATTATAAATTAATGCATAGTAGTGGACTACTAAAACACAGTCCAATTCTGAATACTTCAGAAGTATTAGCCCTCCAGAACCGTAAGGTCTATGACATTACAGCATGCTAATTTTTACACTGAAGAAGACAAAGGCAGACAGAATGTCTTCTACAGGCTATAGCTTTACTTAGAGGTAGCTGACCTAGGCAAAAGAGATATTACTAAACTGTGAGATAGAAAAAAAAAAATAAGAAAAGCTAGGACACTTTTGATCTTGCTACTGTCTGAAGGCAGATCCCCTCAAGAGGGCAGGGGACAACACTGCAACTGCAACAAAAACCTACATATGGTGGTATGCTGTTTCCCTCCCACTTCTTTGTTACTAACCATCCTCTCACCTCTGCATCTCTGGAGACTAATGTTCCTGCAAAGCATCACTTTTATCTACAAGATAAGCAACTGTAACAGCATCACCAAATTCCCTCTGTCATCTCTCTAAAGAAGAGTAAAATTAATGCACAGCATTGGGTAAGCAACAGATTGATCACCTTGGCTATCTACAAAGATATATGAAGGCAAGACCCCTCGCTTGAAATTTACCATGATAGACCAAGATCAGTAGTACACAATTCATCCACTTCAGAGTACTGAATGGTGGTATGCTGTTTCCCTCCCACTTCTTTGTTACTAACCATCCTCTCACCTCTGCATCTCTGGAGACTAATGTTCCTGCAAAGCATCACTTTTATCTACAAGATAAGCAACTGTAACAGCATCACCAAATTCCCTCTGTCATCTCTCTAAAGAAGAGTAAAATTAATGCACAGCATTGGGTAAGCAACAGATTGATCACCTTGGCTATCTACAAAGATATATGAAGGCAAGACCCCTCGCTTGAAATTTACCATGATAGACCAAGATCAGTAGTACACAATTCATCCACTTCAGAGTACTGCAGCATTACCCAGCTGTGTTTCCACAACCAGCTTCAAGAACAATCCCTTTCTTTTCTACTGGGAAAGCCACTGTTAGAAACAACCACATGAAACCTGAAGTGGTTAGACACCTATCCTACCAGGACAGCAAGACAAACCCTTATCAAAAGGCACCCCCTCTATACGTGAATCTGCATCTTCCTCAAACACTGCATCTTCCTCCAACAGTGTTTTCTTTTCTGTGTGAATAGAATCGTAGAAGAGTTAAGACAGATGAAACTTGTAAACAAAACTAAGGAAAAAAAGAATCTGTTCTGTAATCGGCACTAGCATCAACATTACTGTAACACTGCCTCACTATTTATTTACCTTTTAAAAGGAAAAAAGAATAGCGCAAACTAACTGCAAGATGAAATCGCTACATTCAAAGCAGTGAACCACATGGCTCGTGAACACATTTTTGGATCAGTCTTAACACAAAATAACTGCCAACCTTGATGCACTGGGTCAAGAAGCAGGGGCGTAACAAGAGGTCTTTATAGAGTGCAAATTTTATGTAAAGGTACTGGGTAGGATGTTTTTACCAGCTGCCCTACTAAGTCTTTGACATACATGCTGTACAAGATAATTTAGTACATAAACCACAGCTAAAGAGCGAGCTGAATTTTTCAAGTTCTTGGAAGTCAGTGAAATATCCTCCTTAATGCATAGTATTATTCAACACTAGAGACCATTACTGTTAGTCAGCAGGAACTGAAGTCATTTTGGGAACGGAGACAGTAAGCCCCCCGAAACACAATGGAAAAAGCACAATGGCTTTGTGAACATCCTTCATATAAAAGTATGGCACCGTCATGATTTAAAAGTTATCAGCACTCTGTGGCCAGAAATCAAGTACATAATCACAGATGTGGTGTATTTTATACTCCAGAAACTGGGAAAAATGTAAGTATCCAATGCTATTAGAATGCAGGACACACCCTTATTAAAAGCTTTTGTGTTCTCGACTTTATCTTGCAAACTGTTTTGCTAAGGTCTGAAGTGAAAACAATTGCTTCCCTTCTTCATGTAAGCCTAAATGCTAACACGCTAGTTGCTTTGGAAATGAAACATCCTGCTACAGAACAGCTGAGTTACTATGCAGAACTTCAACTTAACTTCTGAAGTTTATACTATGATGGTTTTTAAAATTAATACTTAAGTATAATATCAAATGTAACTGAAATTGCATATTCCATCCCCAATGTTGGCGGTTTTTTTGGGGGGGAGAAGCACAGCAGACAGGACATGACTAAAAAAAAAAAAAATCTTCATTTAGACACCTATCTACACTGCAGAACAAATTCATGACATTTGAGAAATTAATGCTCACAATGAAACTGTTCTGATAATGATCCTGTAATTAGGTCATCTACAGCTCCTCTACGCCACAACCTACCAAGAAAATTGCTTACCATGCATTTATCCTTTATGAAGAAATTAACACTTTCAGAAACTATAGTTCCAGAATAAGTTAGATTCTGCACTGCAATGTCTTAATGGTGTCATAAAGAGCCTTCTTGACTGCTGCAATATAAACACATCAAAAACCTATCTGCTAAGCTTGGCAATTCAAGTAATGTTCTGCTTACAGAACAGAGTATCTAACGACCTGGTCATCCCATCATGGATCAGGACTCAGAAATTGGAGGGGGGGGGAATAAAAAAAATAAAAAACCAAGTATGTTTTCACTTATGTTATGTGGCTTATTTATAGCATATCTAACTCCACGCACAAGACAGTAATTGCCAACTTCCATTCCATACTAACTTAGAATCAGAGTATAGAACATCATTTAACTCCATCAGGAGCGGACCTGAAAGGCAAAAGTAATTTGCTGTTACGGTTAGTAATTGTTTAGATATCTAATCTTAGATGTTGCAAGGAAGTATCTCTATAGCACACCAAACAGTTATTTCTACCAGAACAGATGAAAAATCTGTTTCAAAAAACACACTTCAAGAATCACCCAAAAAAACCCCACAGACCAGTGCAGATGCACTGAGCTGCCTAATGATGGTGTGAAACAAGACAGTCTCAAAACATATATTTTCTCATGGAACTCCACCTATAAGGAATAAAAGGTGGTATGGAAAAAGTTCTGGAAACAGAATATTCTTCGCTTCATTAGGATGTGGCCCACATGTTCCTTTATTTCCCTAAACCCAGCAGAAAAATCTATATAGAACACGGACTTCTTAGAGCACAGCTGAATACCAAGAGACAGTTTTCAGACTGCAAGAAAACAGCATTGCAACGGTTTGATCTGGCTTTAGTTTAGTCATGATAACTTAATAGCTTAATCATGATCTAAAAAATACATCAAATTAATTCCAAGTTCACCTAAAGCTTGCCTTTAATAAAGACTGCCTGCAAGGCAAATAAGCTTTCACCGCAACTTGTCTCCAGTGACATACTGAATAGTCCAAAATAGAAAAAGCTTGACATGCACAGCTTCAGAATTTTTGAAGCCTTGACCATGACGCCCTCACACGCAGGGCTACTCAGCACGACTGAAAAGATTCCTTAAGGAGAAGGAGCCTCGGCTGTATCTGTGCAGTGTTCTGCATCACGCCAGAAGGCGGTTTGGTTCGACGCTGCGTGCGCAGGGAGAGGCATGCGTTTTCAGCTCTTGTCACTACCAAAAGTGAGCGCATCCTTCTTTATTTTTTTTTTTTCCCCCAGCATCTCTTCCAAACATTTTCATTCCCCTTCCCAAACTAGTACTTCTTCCAGACCCCGAATTCCCTATCTGTTGAAGGCGATATGGAGCAGGAGTGGAAAACCACTGTGTCTGTTTCTCTCGGTTACAGCAAAAACGTTTGCCTCGCAGACCTCCAGCTATAACGGCCTCTCACCATGGGGACCATCTCCCAAAAACATGCGGGGGGCGGGGGGGGATAGACACGACACACGACACCTCACTGCGTCATGAAAACAAAACAAAACAAAAAAAAGACGCAAGCGACCCAATGCATTCGCGCTGTTTGTGCTTCCTCGAGGCTCAGCGAGCTTTCAGGTTTTTTTCCTCCCACCGCTGCCGACCTGCACCGAGCACCCGCACGCCCCGGGGCGCACAAGCGCCGAGCGCAGCCCCAGGGACGCGGCGGGGGGGGGGGGCGCAAGGCCAGCGCCGGGGCCGGACCCCGCCCGGCCCGGGGACGGCCGGGGAGGTGGCGGGGTGGGGGGAGAACGGGGACGGGGGGTAGGCGGCAGCCGCTCACCTTGTCCAGTTCATCGTGCAGCTCGGCCAGGCTGGGCCGGAGGAGCTTCTCGCCCAGGTCGGCGGCCGTGTGGCGGTAGTGGTCGATGCGGGGCACGGCGTCCATGGTGTTGTGGCCGAAGGTGCGCAGGTAGTAGGTGTTGGTGTGGGTGTCGTAGTAGTAGTGGTGGTGCCCGCCGGAGTGGAGGCTGCCCTCGCTCAGCACCGTGTCGCCGCCGTTCTGGAAGCTGACATTGCCGCCCTCCGAGCTGCCGCCCCCCGGCTCGCCGGGGCTCTCGTCGCCGGCCGCCGGGTCCACGAAGTTCACCCGAAACCTGCCCTTGGCTTCCTCGCTGCCCTTCCCCGCCGGACCGCGTTCCCCGCTCGCCTTGCGGGGCTCCTCGGCCGGGCGGCCGGCGCCCTCGGCCACCAGGTCCACCTGGAAGCGGCTCTGGCTCGGCGTGGGACCCAGCGGTCTGCCGAGCGCACCGCCGCCCGCCGCATCCTTGCCCTCCTCCGGGCGCCGCTCCTCGCCAGCGGCTCCCGGCGCGCCGGAGCCGGGCGGCGGCAGCTGCTGCTTGCCCTCCATGCCTGCTCCCCGCCGGACGAGCACTGCGCGCGGCGGCGGCCCCCGCTACTCTGAACGCCCCTCGCGGCGGCGGCTCCGCTGCTTTAAACCACCAACCAGCGCCCGGGGCTGCAGCGCGCCGCAGACAACGCCAGGCGCCGCGCGCGCCCCGCCCCGCCCCCCGCCCCGCCGCAGCGCCAGGTGATGATGCCTCCGGTGCGGCCGCCGCCCCCCGACCCGGGCCCCCGCCCCGCCGCGCGCCCCCTCAGGGGGGGGACCCGGCCCCGCCGCCGCCGCCGCCGCCGCCCGCTCGCCCCGCACCGGCCGCTGGCTGCCGCCGCCCCCGCCGCCTTCCTGCCCCCGCTCGCCTTCCCCCGAGCGCGCCCGCTACGCGAAGGCGCCGCCCGCCGCTCTGACAGCGACACGCGAGGAGGAGCGGCCGCGCCGGGCGAGCCCACCGCGGCTTCAGCAGGAGGGAGCGGCGCGGGGCCGGCGGCCGGCGTGGGGTGGCAGATCCGAGCAGGAAGCGGCCCCCGGTGCCCCCCGCCCCCGCCCTCCGGCCGCTCCACCTGATCCCCGCTCGGCGGAGGCAGGAACTCGGACGCGAACCGGCCGGCGTCGCCTCGCAGCGCCCGCTCGCTTCCCCGCTCGGGCAGAGGCGAGATGCGGGGGGGGCCGTCGGCGCCGCCCGCTCCCCAAGCTCCGCCCGCTCCCGGCGGCGGCGGCGGCGGGAGCAGCTCCCCGGCCCGCCGGCGGCGGCTCCTCCCGGCCCAGATTATGGCCGCCGCCGCATCCGCCCCGCGGCGGCCCGGGGAGGGGCGGCGGGCCGCGGCGCTCCGGCGCTCGCCCGCCTGTCAAAGCCTGTTAGCCCGCCGCCCGCCGCCGCCACCACATCTCGCGAGAGGAGCGCCGGCTCCGCGGGCTGCGGGTACGCTTGCGCTGCCCCCCGCCCTGCTCCCGGTCGCCCCCGGCCCGCGCCGCCGCCGCGGCGGCAGCCGGGCAGCCCCCCTCGGCCGCTCGGGGCGTCGCGGCAGGAGGAGCGTCCCGCCGCACATGGCGGGCGAGGCGGCTGCCCGCTCTCCTCCTCGCCCTCGGTCGCTGCCCGAAGCGCTTCGTGGGCGGGGGGGGGCGGTCCGCGGGATGGAGGGTAGGCGGCCGCGGGGCTCCGGAGCCAGGGTAGCTCTGGGGCCCGCCGGGGGCCACGGCCGGTGGTGCTGGTTCCGTGCCGCCCGCCGGCCCCTCGCCTGCTCATAACCCTGCAAAACCCCCAGTCCCGCTGTGAGCTGCCTCATCTTGATCTTTCTCGTACGCCACCTAGCTGCTCCTTGACGTTGTCCGGGTGTAAACGGTCCGGATGCGCGGCTCGGATGAGCAAGTGCAAAGATGAGATGTCCGCCTGCGGGAAAGCGTGGACCAGTAAATGCCGGGGATGCACAGGAATGCTTGCCCACCGATACCTTGAAGGAGGAATAAACGAGGAGAGCAGAAGTGGGTGGTCGGTTGAGCGCTGTTTCACCTTCCAGCCTCCAGATCTCTCCCGAGTGTGCTGTAAAGATCATTGTCTCCTCGCATAATAGATCTAATGTCAGCCATGCGCCTTTTTCTGTGTCTCTGTTGCAACTCTTTGCCCCTGTTCTCTTAAATTGTACTCTTTCTCCAAAAGTATACGTGGTTAGTTCTTTTAAAAAGGCAGTCGTTCTGCCTCCCCTCTCTTAGTGGAGCCTAAGTGTCTGGATAATCCATTAAAGCATGGGACGTTAGCCCTGACGCTGTGAAAAAGAAACCTCAGATGCGGGTAAAATCCTTCGGCTCCCATAGCAAGAAATTAGAAAGGGATCCACCAACAGTTTTTCATCATGCTTTTTTATTGTCTTTATACTTGAAGGTAGTAGCTCCCAGAATAGGAGGAGAGATGGGCAACAGTTGCCAAAACAATTTTACCTTACTTAGTTGCTAAAAATCATCAAGCATTCACTTAAGTTAGTCCTCTCAAGCAATGGCATTTCTTTATTTCAAAACATTTTGGTTGGTACTTCTGGGTTCCACATCTTTTTTCCTAATGATGTGCAGTTTTGTGTATTTTTCCCCTCTGTCTACCAAAGTCTGAGTGCCAAAACATCCAGTTTCTACCTCAACACGTCTTGACTATTTTATTTAAATTAACAGCAAACTTGGTGACTTAATCCAACAGAAAAGGAGTGGAGTTACAAAACAAAGCTTGCTTTTTCTTAACAGTTACTTAGAGGAAGAAGTATTTCAATTTTGGGGATGTGTACATGCATAAAAGAGCTGAGGATATTTCAGTAGATTGAAAAGATGGGTACGCTGATCCTTTCCTGTTCAAACACTGTTCTAGAAAAAGAACAAAAGTCACATACTTCAAAATTGTTTGGGAAATTCCTTGATGGACTCCAAAACTGCCAAGAGTAACAGATTAAAAAAGACAGGATTCAGCAAATTTTCAGAGTGTAAAGAATAAACAAAAATCTGTGAGTGAACTGGAAAATAAAAGATTAAACCATGGTGAAATTTTTACTTTTTTCAGGGAGCAAGGACTTGAAAAAGAGTGGATGGTAAAGAGAACAAGTCAGAATAAAGGATTTTGGTTCAGAATTGAAAGCAAACAGCACTAGAACAGCAGATGATGTGCAAAGAAAATCCTCCAGTGTATGTTTTGCATAAGGAGACACTGCATGATCAACACCTGCAGAGAATGTCATATGGTAAGGTGTTTGGAAGCAATTTAGATTTGGAAATGGTTATTTCTGTCAGTTTCCTGTATAAATAAGTAATAATGGGAAAGAGGAGGGAGGCAGTTTGTGAAATCCCATACTCATGATACAGTTGATGATGGGATTGTGTTATGATGTCTAGCTATTTTAAATCAAACAGCATTCTGTATGTACGGCTAGACATGTATTGGCTACATCTGCAAGGCCCACAGCCTGCCTGATGTCAGTTCCTCTTTCATCTTTGTTTGCATTATTGCAATGCAATGCTCAAACATTCAACCTGTCCCGCAATTCTACATCCCCAGAATCGGTGATCAGCCTGGCCGCACTCATACTGAGGGAGGCCAAAGCACCATTCTGAGCGAAAGAGGTGGCAGATGGAGCCCTTGCACTTCAGGCTTCAAGAAGAGGTTCCTTCTTAGAAGAAGGAAGAGGGAACTGGGTGGGAAGTGTATACTAATAGGAAGAAAATGGGGCACAGAAAATCCCGAAGGAAGAAGAGTACATCATCCTAGTGGAAAGACAGCAGGGGCAGGTGATTCTGCACGAGGGAGAACCTTACAGAGATGAAAGAAAAAGACAAGGTGTTGTGTTCGTAGCAAATAAATTTTGTGATGTGCATCCATCCAATGTAATGTGAGATAATGCTAAATACTGGCTTTGAAGAAAGCAAAGAATTGAGGATGCTAACACAGTCCCCATGAAAGACAAGGAAATAGGGGCCCCAAGAATAAGATGGATGAGGAAAATGCAGGCCTCAGAACCAAAAGGTTCAAGGAGGTTAAGAAATACCACTGTATGGGAAACTGACAAGAGTAAGAGGAAAATGGACCAAGTCTTCATAAAGGTCCTGGGACTTCACATGGCCTGTGAGAAGGGTGAGAGAATCTGTAACAGTAAAGGAGAGTATAAGAATAACTGCCAAGTAAAATGCCATTGATACTAAAAAATACAGTTTGAAGACGGGAAAAAAAAAAAAAGAAGAATATTCATTTTAAGCTGTTAATTTAAGGGTTTCTGACATACCACTACTTAAAATATTAACACAGTGGAGTCTGGGTGTACAAAAACGTAACACATTAAATGAAAGTAAGCAGTAAATTACTCCAATTCTAGCTAAGATTATTTACCACAGAATGTTAACAAAATTTTTTTTTTCATTACAAAGTGTGGCAGGAGGAGCTGTGGGGGGTTTCGGCGTCCTGTCAAAGACACAAAAGCACTACTGAAAATCCCAAATTTGGTTTTGGTAGTTTAAAAACTTAGCAACATTGGATCTGCATTTATTTATACATGTATAATATGTACACTTACTGGAGAAAATATCAGATGGCTCAATGGCTTACTTACCATTATCAGAGATACCTTTCATCACCAGACGTACCCTCCTGGCACTGGGGGGCATCAGAAGGGTCTGTGAGAATGTCAGCGTCGGTAAGAGGAGTTTAACATCTGTACGAACCTCCATATGAGAAGATTAGAACAGAACAGCTGTTTGGGGTCAGACAAGGAGTTTGTTTAGTCCAGTAACCAGCCTGCAGCAGTGGCCACCAAGCAAAAGACTGGCTAAGAACAGGGCAAGTACAGGTCTTACAGGTACTTTCCCAGCTTCCAACATTTTGCAGCTAGGGCATGGCTAAGCAAGCCAGAGGGGCTTTCTCTTCCATGAACTTGTCTGTTTTCCCCCTGACATTAAGCAGCTTCCCTAATGTCCTGTGGCAGGGACTTCCTGGTTCCTGGTAAAACTTCCTGGTAAATGTGGTGTGAGGAGCTGCCTCCTTTTTCTGTTGTGAACTTGCTATTCGCCAGCTTCACCAGATACTCTGTAGTGCTCATTTGATACATAAAGTGAAATATTGAAAAATGCAGCCACTTTAAGAAATTGTGACTATCGTGACCATTTAGACCTTGACTAGGTCTCTCCCCCATTTGCCTCTTTTCCAAGCAGAAGAACTCTAGTTAAGTCCTTGCTCCTGTGGACACCGTTTCACACATCCTTGCTCCTCTCTGGTTCTACCAGATCCTTTATGAGATGCGCACACAGTGTTCAGCTTCTGAGTGCTCTGTGCATCTCCTTTCAGTGTGTAAACAGACCCCTTAGTCCTATTCTCTTTCATGTGCTTAAATCAGCTATTTATGAAAACACGGACCTTCCCTCTTATTTCATTGATCCTTAGTTTCCTTAAAAGCCTTTGGCAAGAGATCTTGTCAAAAGTGTTTCAGAAAACCATGTAAATAGTTTCAACTTAATCTTACCTACTTGCTTGTGAACGCCTTCAGAAAACTCTGGTGTACTCCCAGTGTACAAGAGCTGTGCTGACACTCCCAAAATCATATTTGCCCATGTGTCCACTGATTCTATGCTTTGTTATAGTTCTTCATGATTTGTCTGATGACAGGCACCAGATTTACAAGCCTGTAGATTGACAGATCTCCTCTCAAATCATTAAAAATAGGTATCTCATTTCCAAAGCTCATGTCCTCAGGCACAAAGCTGGCTTTAAGATGCTGTGCATCAGAGTTAATAATGCAGCAGTTTCGTCCTTGAGTTCCTCTACAGCTCAGGGCTGAGTGCCATTTGGACCTGTTGCCTTGTTACTGTTCGGGCAGACCCCGCCTATTTATGCCTTGCAAAGAAGGGCTCCAGCGGAGGAACATCTCCTGCCTCTTCCACAGTGCAGGCAGATGACAAGAACTCATTTTGCCTGCCTGATAGGGCCTTATCTTCTCTGAGTGCTCTTTTTATATCTTCGGCATCCATTGGCCTTAGACTCTTGACGGATTTGCTATTCCAGATACTTGTAAAGGATGATTTCTTAATAATTTTTTAAATTTTTCTGCATATTCTATTCGGGAAGTCATCTCATGCTTATGATCTGTTTTGGTTTGGGTTTAATATATTTGGACACAACTTCAGCTTTTCAAAGGAGTACTTCTTTCTTCTAGTAACTTGCTTATTGCTGCTGTTTATTTGTACCTACTTCCTCTCAACCTTTCTGAAGTCATTCTTGATTGGTGGTGTAAATTTGCTCTGTCTTTCCAAAATTATATTTTTCAGCAATCAGCACCTGTAAGAACCTAACTCTTCTTGGTCTCCTCTCCAGCTTTGTCTTTGACCAACTTCCTCATTTTGTATTTTTTTTCTGTTGATCATACATCTGGTGGATTTGGGGGTTTTACATACTTTTAGCTTCTGCGAGGCAACATATAGTCACTGTTGCAATGCGGTTCTTCGGCGCTAAAATTTTGGAACAGGTACTGTGTGTGCACTGCTTGAACCATGAGGGTTATTTCCGCTGTTGTATACCACCTACCTAGCTGCTCCTTGATACAGTCATTGTTAGCATCTAAAAATGTTGTTTCTGCATCATTATCCCATGTCACATTTTCCCAGTCAGCACACGGCCTGATTTTTCTTTCCTTCTTTTCCTTTCTTTGTTTCTTCTTTTACATTCTTTCCTTCCTTCTTTTTTCCTTCTTGTTCCATAACAAATAGAGGCATAGTTAATATTGGTGTTCTACTACTGTGCTGTTTATTGTGTCCTTTATAATTATTACAGGTGTTAATCCAAATCAGTGTTTAAGTAATACTGTCCTTTTCCCAGAAATCTGGATAAAGTCCTAACAAATGCTGTATTGTCATGTGGCAACTTACCTGTATTTGTATTATACTAATCCTAGCTTACAAGAAAAAAAGGTAATTGCAGCAACACTTCTGAAAGGCTGCCAGATAAATCCTATGATTAAGACACCCAGAAATGAAACCCATTTGCTGGCAGCTGGATGTCGTGGTGGAACAATCTGTTTCAGGGGCCTTTCTTGTTCCAGCCATGCTTTTAATGTGTCCGTGTGTGTCTTCAATATTCTTCTGCCCTAACACAACACTGCCTTGTTTTTACTGACCCGGTGGTAACGAGAGTACCTCCGTAATGACTCTAGTTATTTCTAATATTTGAGTATTTCTAACATTCTCAGTTTGAAGACTGACATGCAAGATAGGTTTTTGATAGCTTCTTCAAAGGACTTCAATTTTTGATACTCTGTTAGCAATGTATTTACTTAGGAGTGAGGTGGAAGTATATCTCATGTCCATCCAGAAATGGAAGTTTTTACAAGATGCTGTGCTCTTTTGGTAGATGAAGGAAGAACATTCAGCACCTGCTCCCTGCCCTGAGTTTGTGAGTTTCCATGTCTAGTTTTAGGGTGCTGGTTTATCTTTAAAGTTCTGGTTGTCTTAGCATCGAAGAGACTGCCTTTCATCCTATGCCCGTATCAGTCCAGTTGAGACCAGCGAAGCCCCACAGGCTCTAGAAACTGTTGCCAAGGTCTACATGTGACAAAGTGAAATTAAATGTGAAGACCTTATAATTATGGACTTTAATTATCACATATCAACCACCAAAGCACTTAATGTCTGACTCATCCCTTTTTTTGCCCAGCATTTGAAAATTGCAGTGTGTAGATACATGCATTAGGAAGAAGAAATCATTCAAAGGGGAGATGGAGTTTGTTATCTTAAACTGCTGTGGTTATAGGCAGTTACATCAAGAAAAACTTGAGAATATAGATGAACATATTGCAACAATTCTGGAAATGTAAATAAGCAAACAAACAAACAAACGGGCTTTTTGTGCAGTCCAGTGTATCTTCAAAGGAAAATTATACTCTTCATTAATTCATTTTGTTATGTTTCTATTTTAGTCATTTCTAAATGTGTCTGAATCTCTAAGAAATTTTATAGTAGACAAAGCTGCAGGGTAGCACTGAAGTTGCTGCTCAAATGTAAAGTGGACAGCCTGAATGCTCAGTAACTGTTCAGTCCAGACCACAGACTACTAATTCTGATTCCAAACCTTGCATGCAGATTGCAGCCAAGTAGCTCGGGACAGAGCTCACACTGTCTCTCTCACCTGAGATCCTCCTATCTAATTTCTCTGTGAGCTAGGAACCTGTTCTGATACTTCCTTCCTGACTTCTCTGCATTAACTGAGTCCATTTTGCATGATTCAATTCCTTCTTAAGTTCGTCTCTTTGCTCTGTAGAACTACATGCAAGAAGTCATCTCAAACATTAAACTTCTGGAGATCATTCTCCATACATAGACATGAGATAGCCAGAATACAAGGATGAGGAACTGCTTTACACTTCAGGGGTGTATCTAAGTGATTTCTGTTTCTCTTTTTTTCCTTTTCAAAGTGCTGGTTTTTTGTTTGGTTACTTAATCATGTTTCTTGAAGAAGAAATAACTTCCACATCTTTGTATCCCATTCAGTGGCTTCTGAAGTGGATGTCCTTTGGAGTAGACATCCACTATAGAAAGAAGCCTAATGAAGTAGGTTGGCCAGCAGCCCGCCAGTGCTGACAGACAAGATGTGTATATTTCCAGAAGCTCAAGCCAGCTAACCACATTCTACTCATACAATTAATTTTCAGTCCTTTTCTTTTAATTGTCCTTGTATTATAACAGTCAGTCCATTAAATTATTTTTAGGGTTTTTTTTTCTTTAATGTTCTATAAACCCTCATTATCAAAATTGAGTGGAAGTTAGCAATAATTTATGCTGTAGTCATCCTTTTGGTTTTTTTCACCTTGCCTACTTCATTTAGCATTTGGAAAATGCTTAGTTTTTGTTGTGCCTTTTTATAATATATTATTTTAGAATTTTTTTTCCTGAGTATTTCTTATGGGAAACCATCTAACATTTCCAAGAAATATCCCAGCAATGTTTGTACTTACTGTTTAGCAACTGGTTGGTGAAGTGACAGAAGTTAAAAAAGAGTGTAGGAAACAAAGTATGTGAGCAAATATATCCTGCCGGATCCAAGAGCCTGGGAGAGGCAAGGCTGCTCAGCTCCTCGTCCTGGGGTCTAACCAGCAGCAAGGATGGAGGTGCGTTCCCAGCAGGCAGACGCACGCAGAGCACATGTTACATACCACATAGGTACCTATACACGTGTCCAGACACACGGATCAGACAGACACCCGGAGCACTCGCACGGACACAGTCAGCACCAAGGGCCTCATCCTGCTCCCCTCTCCAGCGCAGTAGGATGGAAGTCCGTGAGAGGACGAGGTGGGCGGCTGGCTCAGACCCTCAGCCTGACCAGCAGCTGTCCCTGAATCCCGGTCTCCCCAGTTGCTGGCACTGGGACACACAGCCCCTGAAGCTGCAACCCCACGCCAGCTGCTGGGACAGACCGTTACGCGCGCGCACGCACACACACAGAGCCATCGCCCAGGACAGAGTGAGGAAGGACTGTGGCGAGCTGGCCGGGCGCAGGGCATGGCTGACAAGCGTACCCACCTGCCAACTACTTACCTGCCACCGGCCCTTTTTGCCCCCTTGCCCCTCATTTTGCCACTCTTGTTCCACCCCAGATCACCTCAACACCCTTTTCCCACCTTTGGTTCCTCCCCAAACATCCCGTAATAAATCCCGTGGGAACCCAAGCTGCTCTTCGCTGTACCCACAACATGTCCTCCAGCTCTGGGCAGCAACCCCCCTTAGTCCAAAATGATTTGATTTTTATTTTGTCAGATCAAAAATGAGTGAAATACATGATTTAAACATAGATCAACTGTTGTACATCTGGATGATTACAACACAGTTTTCTCCAAAAAAAGGAAAACAAGAAAATCCTAGTATTCCAAAGTAAGGTTATACTTGTAAACAATAATCCAGAACTAATGGAAAGTACAGAAATCAACAGGACATTTTGCATTCACAGCCTCTGTAGTCCGAGTGATGTTGACAGGTTTGTGTAGACTTACTTTACTGGTTTTTGACCATGGCTGTTCAAACAATTTTACTACCTCTCATGTTCCAAACTGTCATGATTTGCTTGTAAAGTGTAACTACTAGCTTGTGTGTTTCTTAAGGAGTTTTTCACTGTTACTGCTTGCTGTTACTTGATTCCAGTCATATCTCAATACTTGCTTTGCATTATATTCATGTGCAATCAGTAGACTCTATGTAGCACCCCAGCAGCTTAAACTTGCCAAATGCTGTATGCTGTCCTTACAGAAGTTAAGTCAAATTGAGTTAGATCTGAGATCTACCACTCATCAACAGAAGTTCTAACATGCATTTTAACAAGAGTGAGAACCTGAGTAGGCACTGCCAAAGAGATTCATGTGTGCTACATGTTCCTGCAATGCAAGAATATTTCATTCCTTTCTACTACCGAATTTATGCCAGGAAGATGGTTACTAATTAATTCTAGGATGCTATTCAAGATGGTTAGAAATCTAAGCAGAATTTTGCTCCAGGCTCTCACTGATAGGTGCCATAAAGGTATTTGACAAAGTAGAGTAAAATAACTGCTTAAAACTGAGTAGTTCAGACTGGAGGAAGAAGTCTAATTGTTTGAATGGAAATCTTCATACCCTCCTCTGATATGACATACGAAACATCTCCCATATGCCAGCAGCATAAAATATGATTTACCTTCTCATTATACATTTTTTCATGTTTTATGAGTTTAAAGAGTTTACCTGTTCAGGAAGTTAAGGTTATGGGAAAGGAAGATTACACTACTTCTATCGTATGTCACCAATATCCTCTCTTACTCATTTAACATTAACTCATATTCAAATACTTGGAGAGGTATGGTATATAATTGTGATGCTTATGATTTTTGGTAGGTATCAGAGGATAAGATGCTGGGTGACTGCTCAAGGATGATACCGCATCTCTGAGGATGGTTGTATAGGGGTCTCATGTTCCAGCATGTGTACAGCCTTTGGAGTGATAGCAACCTAGGAGCACAGCCACTGGGAGGGAATCAAGTAAGCTTGCTCATAAGCAGTTTTAATAATGATTTCTCTCCTTTCATCTTCAGAAGAGGAAATAAATGTGGGAACACAAGGGGATTAAGGTGGTTTAATAGTGGTAAAAGAGCATATTCTGACTTGAACCATTTTATAAATGGGAAAACTGAGGCATGGAAAGATGACAGTTTGAATCGAATCTACTCTGTGAAGTGGAGGTGGTTATTTTGAACATACAATACCCTCTCAGTTTTCATTTCCACATTTTTGTTCCACCCACAGATTCATTGGGGAAATTACTAATACCAAAGGCAGTCAAATCCATTATAATCTTCTAAGTAGTGGGAGCTGAAAACGTAGGTTTGTAGTAATGCACTTGTTTTTCTCTTGCTTTCAGTCTTAGAACTTAGAACTACAGAGTGCATTATAGATATTAGTTGTAGGTCCTTTGTGTAGCTTTTTAAGATATGTTGACAGGATAAATTGCTGTATAATTTGTTGTATTCCTGAACAATGCTAAATATTGTGGTCAAGTGTTCTTTTTTCTTGGGGTATTTTTGTATGTGCTTTTGAAGTCTTTAAATGCTTAGATAGTGACTCACCTGCATCCTTTCAAAGAGTTTGTCACTAAGCTCTGAAAATCATTACACCAAAGTTCTATAAAAAAATGTAGCCCCATGTCTTTATATTGGGTAGAATCCAATCATTTTTCTTCTTATCCTTAAAAATATTTTTGAACTTTTTTCCTGGGATAAGTTCAGGGTGACCTGAATGAATGGTCCCTGGGAAAGCTAAGGAAATTTAATGCTGATGAAAATTCACTGGAAAAGATAGCATTTACATGGTACTTAGTAAACATGAATAAATCAAAGAAAAAAAAAATCTAAATTATGTTAACATATGAAATATGTTAATGAAAACACCTATAATGGTGCAGCAGCAGTTGAAAAAGGAATAAAACCACAGTAAATTGTTATAATAATAGTCAATAGGTCACTCATCTCCATTTGCAATCACACAGTTCTGATTGACTAGTCTGCATAAAAAAATACAGCAATAGACAAAGGTTCCCAGTTTTAGAGGAATAAAAGTACTTAGAAGTGGGGAAATAGGAGACTGAAAAGGCTGTGGTTCTTCAGAGAGGTCAAATAGAAAGGGTCTTAGTACGTGTGTGCAAAATGCTGGGAGGCAATGGAAGAGAGAAAATAGGGAGCTACAACCTACCTTTCTGCTAGAATGGGACAACCAGTTAAGTTAAAAAGTAATGACACACAGCATAATGAACTCTTTGATGCTGATGTCATAGACTTAGGTAGGTGGGAAGAAAAGATTACCAATTCAAATGACCAATAAAAACCATCAGCACTTTTCAGGTAGAAGAAAATTTTTAAGATCTTCATCTGTTTCTGTGAAAGTATAAGTGAACTCTGCTCTGAATTTCCTCATGTCACTCCTGGCACTGGTCACTGTTAGGGACTAGGTTTCCAGACGATGTTTGCATTATCTCAATTTATACAGTGCTTTTGCTCCTGGGAAAACACCCCTATTCAAAGGCAGCTGGTGGCAAAAGTGGTCATCAGGTACCTTTATAAATTCTGGAAAACTAAACTGGCGGTGCAAAATCTGATGCAATTCTGGTAGGAATGTTCAAAACAGAATCTACTCTTTTGATTTTCTTCCCCCTTGATGAAAGGTAGATAAAACTCTGGCAAAAGAGATACCAACTTGCTCCTGCGTTGATTGGTTAACCAGTTCATATTTTCAAAACATCCTGTAAACAGTTCATTCAGACCAAGAAGGAGAACTTCTGCTGTAACTATAGCTCATTTCTATCCCACATGTCATATTGTAACATTTGTTTTATCCAGTTTCAAAAATAGCTACTTCAACCCTGTCAGAAAACATATGGCAAGCATCACCCCTACACATTGCAGTCTATTGTCATCACGCATTTATGTCAAAGGGAATTAATATCACAGGCACTCCTTAATCTTTCAGAATGAGCTGGAAGGAAATGCAGTAGAAATACTTCCATGCAGCTGTCTCTGCACATGCTCTAATTGTGAGATCTGGTTATCCTTCTCAACTAGAATATCAAAATGCAAAAATATCTAAATTTGTCTCTTTTCATTGCTCAATATTTCTTGTTATCTCTTTAGTCTGGCAGTAAGCAGTAGTTTTTCCTCCTATCCCTGTATGGTCTGATCTCTTAAAAGACCATTTTTGTTTTGTAATGGAAATGAAACTGATTCTTCATTACTTTTGTCCTCTTGGTTGGCCCTGTAATGACAAACCTCACAAGGCTGTTCTTTGTGTAACCAGCTACCTCCCATAGCAAAGACACACCTTAGAGGAGAATTTGCCTCCATTCTGTTGCTGTCTTGTCTCATTGACAAGTGAAATTTTGAATCCCTATCTGATTATTTCTCCTAAAGCTATTGCTAGTATTCTGTTTTATATTTCTTACCTTGTTTTGCTTCTGTCTTTCTTCTTGGTCTTTGTCCAGTAATACAGCTTGGGTCTTAGCAGGCTGAAAGGTAGCAGATCCCAGATTATAGTTGTCAGTATTCCTCTAGGCCACTGAATTTTAAGAACTGCTTAATGACCTGTAAGGTATTGAAATAAATGGATGTATAATATAGCTATTTAATTGAATAGCTATATTTTATACATAGCTAAACACCCAACTTAGCAAATTATGTAAGTACGTGTTTATGTCCTTTGCTATTCAACAAGGCACTGAAGAGTGTATTTAGCATTAAACTTGTCCACGTCCACTAAGGTCAAGCAGTTTGTTTAAGCCATGCCAAACAGAGGTAGATTGCTAAAAGAAATCCCTCATTAAACATTATTTTGCAGTTTGGTACACAGAAAAAAAGGTAAAAAAAAAAAAAAGGAAGCTAACGAGGAGGTTTAGAGTTCCAGATTGAAATATTTTACTTCTCACCAGACATGTTTAAATATTTTCACTAAGGTTATTTATTTAGTTGCTCTTTTTTGTATGGAAGTGTATTTAATAGGAACTGGAAATAGCACTGAGTAATGACACTTACATTGAATTTCCCTGCATTTATTTTTCTAGCAACTGAGCCTAGTTGTGAGCCACAGACAGTGAAGTCCATAAAAGATTCTTTTAAGATTCATACAAGTTTTTCTATTTGACACTACAACTCCTCCTCAGATGAACATACACTGTCATGTGCAACAGAACTGTCCATCCATAGGCATTGTAGCTTGTTCTTGTATTAAATATAAGGAAATATTCTGCATATTATTTGGGGGAAAATCTTGGTAAATTTTAAATTCTATTTACAGATATTGAAGGAAATAACACAGCATATTTTGTGTGAAGGGGAATATAAGCTTCAGAAATATACTAGGCAAAATTTTTATTTTTTTTTCAAAATTCCTACTTCTGTTAGAACATGGATGCCACAATTACTTTGCTAATTTGACAATTGTATCTATTTAGTTAGACTATTAATGTACCAATTTCATGTTCCAACAGGAGAGCAGGTTTTTTCTTGTTTTACCAAATCAAATAGGTAGATGCTGAATATGGCATTTTGGAAGGCAGTGCATGTCACTCCACTCATTCCTTGATTCCTTGTCAATAGGTTGATGAAGTCTAGACATCTCAGGCATTTGGCAACTATATACAAATAAATGGCCTTGCCAATTTATGAAAGATTACCATGGTATTTTGGTACTAAAGTGTAGGCATTATTAAATGTATAGAAGACACTAGAAAGGCCTTCCCAAATAAGATTATCTGAAAACTTATACTTAGCAGTGCTCTGTCAAAACTGCAACTTTGATTCCATAGTCGAATCATCTTGCGTGCATTCACATCTTCTCTTCAACCAGATTTCTTATGCTATTTCATTAAATCTTTTTCAATTAAAAAAACCACAATATATCAATTTATTGCCAAAGAAAAGGGATGACTTTTCTCAAAGGAACCAGGGTGACTTTAAAACATCATATATTGTAATGATTTTACCACTGAGGACAATGAAATTAGAAAACAACTTTACATTAAAACTGTTGTTAGCTGTGAATACTTTGCATGATGAAGTCCTTACATTTCTGGAAAAAAATTACTCTTTTGATAAATAATATTCTTTTGGTGGATGAATGAAAATTCCTTTAAGATAACTGACTTATAAATACAAATATGATTCGCTGGGAGTTCTGCAGTACAAATTTTGTTCTTTGTTTATCCAATATCCACAGGAAGGAAAGGTCAGGGCCAAAGGCAGAGAGTTTAGAAATCCAGGACGAAAAGTTACAGTACATAATATGTTTTAAATTTTTGCAGCTGTTTCCATTCCTCTTTCTGTACTATCCAGATGTACCAAAATTCATGGTTTTAATCAGGCTAATGTCATATTGAACATTAAACATTTCAGACACACAACTGAAGGCACTCTTGATTTCTTCACCTGTATTCTGACTTGGACGTAGGTCAAATTTCAGAACTATTTTTTACCAGTGCAGTCATTGTGTAGATACTGTGAAAAACACAGTACTGAGATAAAATATAGATTCTGCTGGCTGATTTTTCTATTATTCTGTAGTAAGATTGTTTCAGTTCTAACTTACATTTATGTTGTGCTGCTTTTTTTAACCTAATTGATAAAAATTGAATAATGCTGAAATCCTTGGCTAATTTATTATTTAAAAAACCCCACAAAACCCAAGGTCAAAATTCATTATCCATCTGTTTATTTCAGTCCTGCCCTGTCTGTGAAATATTATCACCTCTTTTCAAATTCTCATCAGGTTTGGAGCCTGGTTTGGTAGTAGATACCCTTTTGCCTTGTTCTGAATCTGGTTAGTGGGCCTGTAAGTTGATACCTTTATGCCAGGTTTATTTTCCTAAGATTTATTTTCTCAATATGAACAGCCATTTCTTCAAAATAGTGATTTTTCAGAAATAGCTGTAGAGGTTCATCATAACAATACACTAACTGAAACATATGCCAGTAACTCATAGGCACTATGGATAAGTAAGGAAAATAAAATATCAGCACTTCTGCATTAAAACTTTGCTCGAAATGCAAACTGAAAAAACCTGTTATTTATTTATTATGCAGGAAAGTAGGGATTCTTCAGTTAAATATGAATAAATTATGACAGTTACTCTGGTTTGGGCAGTACAGTATTAGAAAATTACATATGTACATATATATATTCGCCCAAAACATTATAAGCCATGTGATTAACTGGGTCTCAGTCATTTGTTATCTTCTTAATTTCATGGAAGAAATGCTGTACTTTGGTTTTTCATGCCTGGTAAATAGAGGTCTTACTACCTTGTATGTCAAATTATTGCCAAAGATTCTAGGGTGCAAGCGACCTTCAGAGAACTAAATCAAATAGACACTTCCTCAGTGGTATTCTGACTTGGGAAAACATGCAGGGAAAACTCTTTCCCATTCCTCTCCCCAGTCTTTTCTTGCTAGGATAAGGCTGTTCCTTTTCTTCCATTGCTTCATCTCTCTCCCTCCCCACAGTCAGAGCCAGGTCTTTCTTTTGCTCCCCACTGCCGGACTTACAAAGATATCAGCATAAACATAACTTTTAGCAGGCAAAGAGCCATTCTCTGTATATAAATTTAGTGCTTTTATTCTTCATTTCTCCTTGTGGGTAATGTGCATTGCAGGACTAGTCCAAGTGGGAATTGCCCAAAGACAGCAGCAGAACAGCCTCTTCCAGAGCTTCCATCCGAACTGCCTCCCAGTGCCAACATCCTACACCCTGACTGTGCCAAAGCACCTTCTCCTCCACTTCTTACAGGAGCACTGGGAACTTGCCTATCCTTGGTATACAGCACACTGGTTTAGCCATTCAAGTTAAAGGTTAACTCCAAGAGTCCTTTAGTTTTGCAATCCCGTTCTCTGAGGAAATTTGTTTATTTTACTGCACAGAAGCCTCAATTCACATGAAATGAATGAATCCATTCAGCTGGGGCACCTTGTCTTCCCAGAGTCAGCCTGAAATTGGTGGGGAGAGCACTTCTGTAAGCCAGTTGTCCTAGCCAAGGTCTAATCACCCCCCTGGAGGGTCATAACTCCTTCTACTAGCTATGGAGAGCAGATAAGCCAGCTAAGTTCTTAAAGTTTGTAAAATTAGGTAGCTGGCACACAAACTCAAGAGGTGTGTCGGTGCTTGCATCAGGACCTGGGATTGCACAGACTGTCAGGCAAGGATAGGAGAGGGCAAGTTTTGTCACCCGGTTTGTGGGAAGAGAGCTGTTTTACACAGGATGCTACCACTGGAAAATAAAACCTTTGCCTCTGGATTCAGTGCAAGTTTCTTCTTGATTCCTTTTCTCTCTTGGAAGGAAGCAGTAGAGTTATTACAGCCCTGAGTTCCAGTGGCTGAAGATGACCTAGAGAGGCAAATTTGACCAAGAAAAAAATGCATTGGGCTAAGATCATAAGAACAATAACGGACTGGGTGGGGAGGAAAGAAAATACATTTTGAGACGGTGTGTAACTGTTGCTTTGGAGTGAGACAAATCAACTGCATCAGTTGCATTCATGATACATATTTGTCTAACCTGCTAATAAAACCTGCAATGGTAGACTTCCCACTGGCTTTCTCTCTTCTGGTGTTTAACTAGCTTTGATGCTGTGCCCTTGGAGACCTCATTTGAGCAGACATTTCTATCTGCCCTACCCTCACACCACATAGTTCTCCAGCTCCTCACATGAAAGCTTCTTTGTTACTGTTTGTTCTGCCTTTTCATATCTAGACAATCTTTCACCTAGCCAGGGCAGGTGTAATGTCAGGCTTATTCTGTGCCAAAAGTAGCAGATACATGTTCCTGGATCGGTTTTTACATTCTTATCCAACTTGTCAATACGTACGTAATATGTTTTTATGGAATTTTTTTTATCTGTACCACGAGTTGCAACATGTAAATGTTTGTGTCTGCAGTGAGTATATACTTTTCAAGGACATTTTCAGAAAAGCAGGGTAAGACTTCTTAAGAGGCTATCTCCTGGTTATGCAGAAAGAGAAATTAATTTAATAGTATTACTTACACCATAATTGTAATAGTTTATGAATAAGTACTGTAATTTTAAAAATATATGGTTTTATCATAGCAATGTTACATCTCTTCAAGAGATCATTCCGTAGCATTTTCAGGATTAAATCATTGTTGCTCTCATTTACATCTTCTTACTTTTCAAAATATATCTTACATTTTCTATTGGAAACACTCATGGGGAAGTAGGTACTTCATCGTCTCTTTTCCTCCTCCTGGGTGTAGAAGGAGATGGGGACTTAACAGTGATGGTGGGACAGAGTATTTGAGCTCCTGTAATATGGACTAGCTGTTACATTCTTAGTGGTCCTAAAACTGAGGAGAAAACTTGCATACCTTTTGGTTTAGCCAGTTCAGTAAAGCTGAAGAGATAAAACAAAAACAGACCTGAGCTTTTGTCAGAACTTTCTGAAATTCAATAGTCGTTATCAAAACATTGTGTAAACGTTATAGCTCCACAGTTCCAGGTTTTGGCTCAGACACTGATTGCACTTGAATTGTTTCCGAGTGATCAAAAGAGAAATTAATAGATGCCTAGTAAGAAAGCTCACTTTATGTTATTTACAGTCTAGTCTAATCTCAAGACATTTAGATAGCTACGATAAACATCCCTTTGAACTGAACCTAACCTCTTCCTGAAGGATTACAGAACACTGAAGTCTATAAAAGCATTAAAAACAACTGCTGCTCAAATTAATTAGTTTTCCAGGTTTCTTGAGTACTCACAAATGGTTTCACAAAACTTAGAGGACTCCACATTGTGCATTCACATGGATATTCCATATATATTATGGGAGAGCAGCAGTTTGTTGTATTTTATTGAAAGTAGATGATCTAAAAGAAGGGGACTTGCTGTCTTAGGTATAAAGAGGCTGGATAGGACAGAGGGGTTTTTATGCTTTCCAAAGCAGGCATCTATCAATAGAAATCAGAGCCTGGAATATATCCTCTAGTGTAGCCATAAGCAATTCAAAAACATAATTAACAAATAGCCAGCGGATGTCATTTGTGTTTTAGGTTGTTAATGCCAGAAGACTATTGTTAGGGCTATGAAATACTTCGGCAACTTGCACTTTGGGGAATACAAGATTTTCCTTGGAGTTTGAAATGTGCTGCTTAGTAAGTTTTGGTGGAAATTAGATTAAAACATTATCATCTACATTGTTAAAAGTTAGAAATCTGCATCAGACAAAACCTGGTTTTTTTAATGTAGCCCTCACTGTGGACTGAAATATGATTTTTATTCTTTTTTTAATTTAAAATATAAATCTAACCCTCATGAGTAATTGATAGCAAAACTGATTAATTTCAGTAGAGCACCATCAAACCAAGTGCTGTATGAGTAAAGTTAATTTAAAAGTACTATGAAAAAAATCCCCAGAATGAAAGAAGAAGTCTGCTTCTGTTTAATTTATGGCATTTCAGTTCAGGTGATGTAAAATTCCACGTTTGCTTTGAGCAAAACATTTAAACTTATAATTTTCATACATATTTAATTTCTGTTAAAACTGACTAGATGCTTTGGTGAGCAGGAATAGAATAAGTAAGTTGGTGCTAAAATGTTGGCATATGCTAAAGCACTTTGTTACACAGGAGGCTAAGTGGCTCTGTACTGAAACACTGATTTTAATAATAACAAAGCCAGAGACAGTGCCATCTTTTCCACACGTTCATGAACTGATAAGCACTTTCACATTTCTTTTCACCTCTGGAGTGCTGAGTTTACATGTTTTCTACTAAAAATGTTAAAAATTGAACAAGCTATCACACATCCAAACAAACCACTTACAAATACCTGTCAGGCAGAATTGTTAAGATTTTATATGGATTCTGCTGTGTTCTGAACATCGTGTTAGATTTGCTGCATTGCTGTGATCCAAATATGAACAATTTACTTGACATATCTTGATAGAATTTTATATACTTCAGCAGAGCTTAAAGTTACATTGTCTAAGGTAAATGCAGTATAAATATTTCCATGCATTGTTATATTTTATGATGCAGGAATTTCTTTTCTGTATGCCCAATTTCTGTAAAGTGGATCGCTGAACTTTGAGAGTTTAATTTTTTTAATATCTTTTTTCTTATGCATATCAATGTATTTATAGTATCATTACATTGCATTTTAATTATCAGACAGTAAAAGATTGTGATAATTGTGTGGATTTTTGCATATCTTTGTGAAAATACCCAATATGCTGTACAGTGATTTTCCTGTGATACAAAATGTTTAAAAGTCTTCTAAAACAGAATTCATGAAATATTGTGTGACTATAAGGTAATGGAAATGTAGACACCAGGATGTGTGCATGCTTGTGTCAACTGGATGTTATGCTGTGAACCAGTAATTAAACATTTGCAGAGGGAGACAAAAGAATGTACCTTAGGCTGAGATCTTTTGAAGTTGTATATGTAGTAATATCGAGAGTACTAAACTATTCAGAAGATGTCCATAGTGGAGTAGCTGGAAACAACACTCATGTTTTGATAGTGATATTGACAATAAAGTGGTCTTAAGAGCCTTGCACCCCTGGACAGATGGTTCCCTTGCAGCCGGTTGCCAGTATCAACATTTCAGTACCTGTGCAACTGTCTTTGCTTGTCAAGCACCATGAGTCCATTCCCACCATGTGTGCACAGACAGGGCCATTCAAATGCTTACCACAACTCGACAAACTAATAGGTGAAGCAGCAGTAGGAGCAAATACTCTGAAAATTTGCCTGAGCAGAACTAAGCGTTTTTGTTTTTTTTTCCTGTTGCGGGGACCCTTCCCAGGAGGATCAATTAAGTGTTCATATGAACAAGGTGGATCTGGAGAATCACATCACACAAGGTGTTGCTGAGCATTTTTAAACTTCATTTACCCTGACCTGTGTTGAATAGAATGATTCTAGTCATTTAGATTTTGTCCCAATCTTCATACCATTTTGCTTCCACATGAACAAGATCTTTCTTATTTGAGGATATGCATGTTTGTGCACTAGTAAATTGCTTTCAGCCTAATGTTTAGAAGGTGCAATGTTACCAGAATAGCAGTTTTGCATAGCACAGAATGCTTGTTCATCTTACTGACTGGCTGCAAGCAGGACAACATATACCTCAGAGAGCCTCCAAATGTACTTTAGATATAAAGCACTAAAAAAGCAACAATATACATTTCTGCGTATTTAACTTTGTACCATGATAAGTGAGGCCTTGTTCATGTTTACTCTTTAGTCATTACTGGAACAAACACAATTAATAAAAAGGTTAAGAGCGGCTGACATGCAAGCTATGATAGCAATTTTAGGTTTTGTTCCCATCTTGATCCAGCACAAAACCTCAGAATTACTCAGATGACTGTCTGCTACCATTTGTTTTTCTACCTTTTCATATTTAGAAACCACTGTGTGCCTCCCAAGGGCTAAAACATTATGTGGAACCCAACCTCAGAAAGTCCCAAGGCCCCTGAAGTGGATTATTTCATTAGACTGAAAATGTACAATTTCTTAAGCCAATCTTCCTGATGTTATGAACCACCCATCAAAATGTTCACAAAAGTTGGACCTCAGAAAACGCATGGAGGGGCCAAAAGGAAAGAGCTCTGGGAGTTTAAAGGCAGATGACAGGAACTTCCAATGGATTTAGTTTGGATGTTGGCTGGACTGGATATGTCTGACTGTGCAGCTGGGTCTCATGGTAACCTAGTTCCTGGCACAGTTGAGGATTAAGACTATCCAGGAGCTTTCAGTCTAGCATATACATCCATGTGAGATAGATTGTTATGGGTGCCACAGTTGAACTATTCACAACGTGAGCCTCAGGCAGCCTTTTCTTATCATTGACAGTACTACAAGGACTGTCCTACAAGTGCCTGATAACTTTTACTTAACCATCATGAGAGAAGACAGGTCCCTAGTAGGTGAGAGACAGTAGAGGATTCATGCTGAAAACACTTCGAACTTAAGGAATAAATGGGAGGAAGCCAGCGTCAGTGAATGATAGGTGCTGGGGTTTAGCAGGTCCAAACTAAGCTTCTTGAATGATTACTACCACCAGGAAAAGATTGAAGGCTGATTATCTTTGGAAAGAGACATGCCTATCAGCTGGCTGAATCAGAATAGTCATAAGCTTCCCTCCTAAGCTTTTCTTTCAAGCTCTGTGCTCACTTTATCTTCTGAAAGGCCATTCCTTTGAGAACCAGCTCTCCCAAGTAGTATGTAGGAACCTCAGCCCTCAGCAGAACATGGAAACGCCTGTGCCTGTGGGACCGCCTGTAGTTTGTCGTGCAGGTTTCAGCTATCCTTACTCTGAACTGCAGCCTGGAACATAAAGGCATGGATTTTGAAAACAGCATCTGAATATCTGTGGCCAAGATTTTGAATAATAAAAGGCTAAAGCAAAGGTCTAAACCTGTACTCAAGTAGATTAACTAGAAACCTACTAGCTGTTCGTGTTCTAATTTCTGAAAAACAGGCCATAAAAATGCCCACATATATAATTATCTTTGCCTTTTACAGGAGGTACTGATGTACAAAACATCAGCAAAAACCTGTCTAGTGTCCAATGCCCTCCCACTTAATGCTTCTCTTTGGGTCGTGGCCATATTTACGCAATGCATATATTTAACTGTATTGATTTGGTCCCGTTTCCAACTTCTGTAAGTAAGTCATGGGAAACATAAACAAGAAACTATTTAACTTTAAACAAATCTTCAAGTGTTTGATGTTACACACATCCTCCAGTTATCTCTCCTCTCAATAACATTCCAGACCAAAAAATGACTCTGACAAGTGTAAGGCAATGTGTAAATTAACTGGAAACACAACTGCATGTGAAATGTCATGAAAGCTGGAAAGCAGAAGGGGGAGAGCTACTGGGTAAGAATAACTGTGTAGTGCGCTGATTCTCAGACAAGTGCTTTGCCTTTTCCATGGCATCTAAACCCTATGTATGTTGGAATAGATGTTCTATTTTAAAACACTAAGTAAATATTAAACTTCTACACTCTCTGTCTTATTGTTTGCATTCTTTGACAGTTGGCTGTAACTTGTTGCAAATTTCTCAGATGAAGTCACTTTTTAGCAAGATGACACATAGCTCCAAAGTAATACAAACAATCAAAACTTGTAAAAAAAGACATTTCCTAAATGTTACAGTGCTTCTCACTTAGTGCACTTTTAGGGATCAACTGATGGTAGCATTCTCTCAACTGCAAGAAGAAAAACATTGCTGTGCTCTCTGGATCTAAGCTCAAGGAATCAGTCTTTCTCTTGCTCTTGCCTTATAGAAAGTGGGGAAACCTGTGTCAAAGCACATGCTTTTTGATGGACTGAAAGGCCATACTGCAGAACTCACTGCTGAGGCTCTTCCTTACTCATTTTATCTGCCAGCCACTTTCTAAAGAGACATGATAGCTCTGTGAGGCTTTCTTTTCTTTCAGTCTATGTATATGTTTTAGTTATGTAGCCGTCAGCTTTTGCTTTGTTGCCTGAGCAAGGTCATGAGTCAAAGTCATGATCAAATAATGTTTGCTTTTTTTCATTATTGGTAAGAAATTAATTCTTTCAGTTAATGATTTACAAAAAAAAGAAAATGTGTGAACTATGGAGGTAAACAAAACCAAGTATTACACTGATTTGTGGATGTCTCTGGGAATTTCATCTATGCACCCAGGACTCCCTTGAATACACACTGCATTTAAGGGACAAGATGTTGGTATTTTGTAATTATAATCGCTCCAATTTTGTGGTAGAAAGCTAATCCTAGAAACCAGAAAAAAAAAAATTGAAACAGCAGATTGAGAATAAGTAAGCTTTGTTCCTAGATTTGCTGCTGTCTTTGAGGGTAACCTCGAATAATCATTCATATCAGAACTTTCAAAAGCATCTCCTGATCCTGCAAAGTCAATTATAGATATCTAGGAACTGATTTTCCTGTGATAATCGAGGCTCCTGTGCACTTCAATAGGAGTATCAGAACTCAACATAGGAAAATTAAATGGCATGTATCTCAAACTGAGCACTACCATTAAACAGAGCTTTGATTAAAAATTGTTGTATTCCCCTTTCTAACTCTTGCTGATATAGGCAGAATGGTCCTAATAATGACCAGAAAAAAAATTGTCAAGTCAGTGTGTTCTGAACATCTTCTGGACATTAATGTAATTAATGATAAATATCTTGAAGAAACAGTGTTTGGCCACAATGTTTTTTTGAGACGTCACAAAAGCTATTCACTTACAGACTGATTTATTTGAACTGCTGATAATACAATATTATAATATGTTTATAAATTAGGCTCACTCTCCCATAATTAACTTCAGCAAAACTGAGTTCTAAGCAAAGCTCTAACCACGTATTTCTTCAACACTAAGCTACTATTCAATTAGTATCTGCAGCTTGAGAACATGGCCTCTTCTGTAACACAGCAATCAGGTGTGCTAAATTTTGTTAAGAGATTCAATCTACAGAACAATGCTAATGAAGTTTAAATATCTTCCTCTGTTACAAGAAAGTGCCCCACATCAGTAACAAATTTCCCTTCTGTCCATGAATGCCATTAAAATCTTCCAGGGAACAAAAAAAATTGGCTTGCTTTTTCTATTCTCAATGAGTATTTATAAACTAGTTTCACATCTGATTGCTTTGGGATCATCTGCAAGAAGTGTATGGCATCAGCAATTGGAAACACTCCTAAACTGTTCTCATTTGGAAATAAGAGAGAGAGAAGTGTGACTTTAAGTTGCTGTTAAAGTCTTTAACGGTGGGACTTATCACCCCTAACTTTAGCCATCTAAATTTAAACATCAAGTTTAAATTACTTGTCTATTCTCACACTACACTAATGGAGAGAGATAAGCACCTGCAGTGGATGATTCATGCCACTTTAAGATAGAAATCTAAGATAGATGGGAAGTGCCTGTCTTTCCATTAGAGAAGTCACCTAGACAACGAATTTATACAAGACTTCTAACTTTCAAACTGGTAAAATTAGTTGAAAGACATCCCAAGGAACAACATACTCCAGAACAGGAAAACCATAGAAGAATTTGGCAGGGAAGACAGGGAAATTACTGTCACCTGATTATGAGACTACAAAACTAAAGCAATAAATTAAAAAACAAATCCTGAGACTATCCTTGAGGAAAGAAGAAATATTAAGAATCTTTTCCAGCTTTCTTTAATAAATACCCTGGTTTCAGTGTCTAACAGTGAAGTGCTGGAAGGAACTGAATTAATTATAAGTTTGTGATTGCTTTACTGTATTTCATATATTTATTCTTAGTTTGAATTTTATGCATATACAGTCAGTGGCTAGAGACACAATGCAGTCAACTGCTGTCAGCCATCTGCCTTGGACTTCTGGCCCACATGGAGGAGGAGTCATGCTGGAAAGGGATTCAGACAAGGCTAAAAAATCCTGCATTGCTGGAACAGTAGCCAAGTCAGGTGTCGAAGGGCAACAGGACTGACACCGAGGCTCAGCACTAGAACTAAAAGAAAAAGGGGATGCTGCAGTACTGCTTCAGTTCATTTCCTGACAAAAACAGTCGTAAAATTATGAAGCTGTTACCTCTGGCACGGAAGGGATGCAGACAACAATAAAAGCATCATATAATTTGAAAATATATTAGCTTGTCTCTCTTCTTCTGTATCTAACTTCAGAGGCATTCTGAAGAGGCTTTTGGATCTAGACAGACTCCCCATGACTTCTTCTCCTTGTTTCCTGCTTCTGACTTTCTCTGAGATCCTGGCTTGTAATCTGCTGTCCTCCTACAGTTCCTTATGGCACTGTCTTAGTGCTATCCAAAAATACATGTGTTCCATAAAGAAACCGCCTATTTGCTTGGAACTGGTATCGGCATCCTGGGTGTTGCTAGATCGTACCTTCAACTCATTAGTTTCCTTCCAGAACAGTTCTTTTCCAATGTAATGATCCACGTTCAACGAGTCATTTGGACAGCTACTTTAACCCAAACTGTGCCAAATTACAGAGTTTAGGTAGAACTGAATCTCCAGGAAATCTGTGGTTGGGTTTTTTTTTTTTCCCTGTTTATGAATTGTTACACATGGATGTTCATTTGCTTAAACACCCAATTAAATTATAAGAAAATTACTTCACAGATGTACTAAGGTGTGTTTTGGAGCCAAGCTGATATACAGAGGTACCAAATTCTTTCTCTGCTTACCCACTTTTAGCAGTACTAAGGTCTACATAGTATATTCAAAGTCACAGTTTGTGTGTAAGTTGCACCAGACTGCGTTTCCTGGTGCCAGTGCTTTATAGTGTGGAATGGCATTGACCAAAGATGCACAGAAATTTTCTTTGGAGTTATAGAGGAGTTTTAAGATTTCTCATGTTTCTTTTAGTTTCAGACACTATTCTCCTTTTCCTTTGGCATTATGCATGCAGACAAGCGCACTAATACCTTTATTACATAACTGTTCAGAAATGCTCCCATTTCACAGGAAAGATGCATCTCATTCACACACCTTATGCAAACAAGATATAAATTGCTGCACAAGTGAGGACACGCAATGTTATGCTTGAAAAGGCTATTCAGGTGAAGTCGTCATGGCCCTTCCCTGTGCCAGATAGTGAAACCCTCCCTTTAGCTTGTTTTCCTCTCTTTCTGGGACTGACAAAACACTGCTTCTTCATCACTAATGGGGAAGAGCTGTGCAATGAAAAATAATGCCCCCTTCACATTCAAGGTTGGGTTGACCCCTACTGAACGTACTCTTATGCAGCAGATTCGATGCCGACTGGACAGTTTTTAAAGAGATAACCCAAATGATGTGAATCACATGAATAAGCATATGGGTTAACTTAAGCTCTTGTAAATCTTTATCATCACCCTCACCTTTGCCACAATCTAAATGCAGCTGTAGAAAAGCAGACTGCTCAGCAAGCAATAGGATGAATGAACTACAGTGGATGCTTGATTTTGATGTTTAAAAAGATACTTATTCTTCCAGCTGGAGGCTTCACACGGCTGGGACACATAAGCAGTTTGTCTCAACTGCAGATCTGTAGTCAAATCACAGGTTTTTTTCCTCAGCTGGGGTTTCTGTCCTCTCAACAACCCATTTGCAAAGCCTTTGAGAAATTAGTGACTGAAAGACCTTTTGCTGACTGGTAAACTTGTGCAAAAGTTACTGGAGTAGAGGGGGGAGGCAGATGGTATGATTATATTTTGACAAGAGTCTGGACTGTGATAATTCCAGAAGATTTTCCTTTACTTAGTACCCAAATGATAGGAGTTGAAACCAGATTGTATTCCTAGATTTTTAGACACTGAAAGACTGTAATCTTTAATTACAGTCTGAAAAGCACTATTTCTCAGGAGAGCACTAGAGTGACAAAAAATTGTCTCAGCCATCAGTGGTCTTGTAAACTGTGAGTATTAGCTCAGGCTAGATTCCTGGCAATGAACGTGCAAATTGAGAGAGGAGCAATCTTCATTAGTAGTTCACTATTCTTAGTAGTTCATTATTTCTAAGCTCTTCAAGTTCATTATTCTAAGGAAGTTTCTATATGCAGCAGAAGATATAGTGATACTCTCTAACTTAATTAAGTCAACTTTACATTAAATTTAAGTCAATTTTACAATACATTTCTTGAAAGAAAAGAGGAAGTACACCGAAGTAAGAATGGAGAACAGACATAGCAGGTAAGATGCTGACAGCCGCATTTCCCTATTCCTTCCCTATTCCCCCTCCCCCTGTCTAACTCTTGTACTTTTCCTATAATGCTCCTCACTGCAGGGCAGCTTAGGAGTGTTTTGGCAGGGAACAGTCTGCTTATTCTCCCTGGAGACTGCGCAGAGATCATAAATCCTTTTGGAGTTCTTAACCCTTATATGTAACTGACAGCTTTAATGTTCTGCATTACTAAATTCTACCAAGAGGCAGTGCCAGCATGTAGAGAGAAGGCACACATGTTCGAATTACTGGATAGCCAGTCACACACTTTCTCCTATTGTTATTTAATGGATTTTGCAAGCAGAACCTGCCGTGCACTGGAAGTGCTCCATTTGAGACACAGCAGTGTCATAATTAATACTTATGATAGAAATAGGTCACTGAACTTTCTTTTGTTAAGGAATTCCTCCTTTTAATCATATTAGTGACTTCTGCCCCTTTTTCCCTAAAGTTGTCCTTTGTGTTACACTCCTTCCTCTCTTTTTTTTCCTCTTGGCATAACTGGCACCTCTTTCATGCCTTCTACTGTTAGAGTAAGAGGGAACCAGGTGCCAATGTTAATAATTATGGCAAGGTGATATGTGAATGCTGATGATTGTCTTCTAGAAAAAAGGAAATAATGACCTGTTAAGCCAATCAAGTCAACTGTTTAGATCATAGAACATTCTGTGCAAATCTTTCTTCCAGCTGGCTAAATAAAATATAAGAGAGAAACCTACCCTTACATACCTTACTTCTCACTTATCTTTAGACCAGTATGATTATGATACTATTCCAATAATGTTTTTTACTGACACAGCACTGCTCCACATATATTTCAGAGCATTTTAATGCACAAGGAAACATTTATCCTATATATAAAGCAGAGAAAATAAATTACATGTTGCAAGTGGCATATGATTTTATTGTTAGTTATGGAGCAGATTGATGTCTTGTGTCTTTGTCGCACGAGTCCAGAGCTGCAAGAACCATTTGTGAAAGACACTGGAATGCTGACGTATAATGCTTGGGGTTTTTCCACTGTTTTAGCATGCTTGGCATTAGTGTTTGACTGACTGTGTGTTTCTGAAGATGACAGAACATTGTCTCTTTCTTCATTTACAGGAGGTTTTTGCCTCTTTTACATAAGGATTGCTTTCACAGCACTGATTGCTTAAGGCAAGTGCTATCTAAATGTGTGTGAATGTATGCAATCATCAGAGGCATGTTTTGCAACTTTCTGTCAGAATCCAATAAATATACAGCAATTAAAAGAGAGTTTATGAGAATCTAGTAGGCGGGCAAACAAGTTTCTAAAAAGAGCACTTTCCACACTTAAATATTTGCCAGCATAATTTTTAAAAGAATCCAGCAGTTCATAGGCTGCTGTGAGGCTCTATTGTCTGTTAGATGCCATAAAAGCACATTTTATTCAGATTTCAGAACCAGAAACAACATGTGAAGATTGGTACAGTGGTGATAAGATTAGATGTGACAATTTTACCAAGGCCCAATATTTCATTTAAACACACGATACCCTCTGATTATCAACAAAACAAATCCAAACATCATGACATTTAAACAACTCAAATTCCTTTAGTGACAAGCTAGACTGGCAGTCAGTAGTACCCAATGAGGGAGCAATAAGTGGTATGGTTATAAAGCTTGCCCTCTTAGGTACTCAACAGATCAGCTAGCTATCAGACGATTTCAAGTGAAGGTTTTATTGTGCATGGTATGCACAGGGAAACATACAAATAAAGCATCTATTCCTGATTCTACAAAAATCGACTAAAGCAACTTTCCCAAGCACAGTAAAGATGTAGCAGAGCTGTCGTGGTTTAACCCTGAATGTCTGTAAGGTTCTCAGAGTTCGGCTTGATTCTGTGTAACTGTCCCCACTTTTCATGGCGTGTTAGTGACGGGAAATTGCCACGCAGGTCCAGTTGTAGCTCAGTGGCAGTTCTGGGATGTATTAAGTGCTTTGAGAGTATTTCATTCATATTCACTTAGGGCTTATATCAGAAGTTGAATTCCAGTCTACAGAAACATGTGAGTAATGCACCATGTACCAGAATAGCATTGATTTCCTACGAATTTCTTAATTTTCTTAGTAATGTATATGGTATTAGGATGGTGCCTCCCACCTGTTCTAAGGATTTTAAGTTCTTACTAGAAAAACAGTAGAAAATGGTATATTATTTGCCATGCATAATCAGGCTCTTGTGACATGAAGACAACAGGATATCAAACAGTAACTCCAGAAAATGGGTAGGATATTTAAGATATAGATATATATTTATAAAGGATAGTTTTTTCCAGGTTGTATGTGGGAGGTTTTGGATATTATCCAGAATGACTCAGTTTGTCTGGCTTTTCAGAGTCTGTGACAACCGACGTGACGTAAATATGAATTACAATCATAACAAGCCAATGCTGCTTTTTAAGGTCTCCAGTGTGCCCTACAACACTTACTTTCCCTTAAGCAGCACAAGTGTCCTTAAGATACTATTTCTTATTTTATTAAACAGCTTACTGATATGACAGTCTTCAGTCAGAAAGCTTGTTTGCCCATTGACAACAGCAATGCAAGCAATTAAATCAATCCTATTTGTTGTCCCAGAATCCTCGCACCCCAGTTCATTGAGCTTTCTGAAGGTGCATAGATTGCTCTCAGTTTATAAGGACTATTTTTTAAAAAACTGTTCAGTAAATGCCTCTCCATACATATAACCAGAATGAGAGGGCAAAAAAACATCTGAGAAGTATTCCAACCCACATACACTACTTAAGTTGCTCCAGGAAAAATCAAGAGTAAGTAGTTATATTGCTTATGACTCTCAAGCTTGACCCATGGGAGGTTCTGGGAACAAAAATGTCAATCCCCAGTATTAATATTTCCATGATCCATAGCTTGGTGTTATGAGATAAAATTTCCATAAAATGTTCTTAGCCTTCTACACCATGATACAAACACTGACATCACAGAGGAGCTATTTCTTTAACATCACCTTACAGATAATTACCCCTTCTGAATAATGACCATGAAAAATTAAATGCCTTCATCTCACTTTATTAAACAGTGAGTCTGATTGAGTTACGGAGTTTGGAATTCAGTTCCTGAAATTACAATGTAAGGACAGACTTTTCAAAAATTTGAGTTAAATACTCAGTTCCCACTCAGTCTTTTAAGGTATTACCAATATCCCTGTCAAAGGGGCTTAGACTGAAAATTGGCTTCCTTCATAATTGTCATAAGTCTCACAGATTAAATGGACTGTGGAAATGGTCCATTTAAGGGTGTACCTATGAAACTGCGAAACTAGTTTATGAAGCAAATGTTGAAACAAGTTGGTCTCATCTGTGCTGATGCAGAAATAACTATGTTTCAGGCCTGTTCTATCATAAACACTCATGTGGAATTGAGATAGACTTTAAAACACAAAATTCAACCTCACCCTTCCACCCTCTGCTTTGTTTCAGGCAGGGATGTTTCTGGTATACTCCCTGGGCTGGAATGAAACTGCAGTTTGTGTTTGGAGCTTTTGCCTTGAAATCTTTTGTCCTTCCCCAGCTCCCTTTCCTCTTCTCAATGTCATATCTGTAATGAAATAAGTTCAAAAGGCTGGTGACTGACAGTTTCTGAAACAGGTGGTGTTTATGATAAAGGCCTGGTACTTTGTTTTCTCTCTGGTATGCCATAGATCAGCAGTCAGTAACATGCCTTGAGTCAGACATGCAACTGCTCTTAATATTTGAGAGAAAAAAAAATTCTGTGATGATTTTTTGCATGTAAGGACTTCAAAGGAACATAAAAGAAACACAAAACTGTTCAGCACATGTGAGATGTGAATTTAAGACACGAGATGGGCTTTTCAGTAAGTTCATTAAGATGTTAATAGAGCAGTGCTATTTATCTTTTCAACACTCTGCATATTCTGAACATCAGGAATCCAGCTCCCCATTAGAGAAAAAACATTTTTAACCTTGTGTGCATTCAAGCTACCAAATAATGTCAAGTAAAAGAACTGTTTCTAACTGGAAATGGAAAGCTGTCTAGGATGCTATAGAAATGGCAGTCTTTGGAGAGGGATTTGAAATACTTTAGGAAACTTATAATGTTATCTTTAATCTTCTAATTTTTAGTCTTGACACAAAAAATGGTAAAAAAGGTACACACATAGACTTGCAGACTATCTGAGGAAAGAATCTGCCTGCAATGCTTACATTGTCAAGGTAGTGCTAATGCTTGGGGTTGTGTATACACCACAGGGTGAAGGAAGATCTGATGGAAGTAGGCTGTTGCTCAACTCCAAGGGAGCCTGTACTTTAACACACCAATGCACCAAAAGACGGCATTCTGGAGAACAGTTCAGGAGCCTGCAGGCCCCTGCATAGTCATTTGAAGCCATTGGCAGAATAAACTACATAGCATTTCTGTCACCAAGTTTATACCAAATAGGACAGCAGTAGCTGCTACACATGTGATTTGTACAGTGAGTCAGGCAAATTTCCTGCATGGTAACTATCAACCAATTTAATCTTTATTTCAGAAATATTTTTTTTTTCTCCTTACAGGACAAAAATTTAGAAGAAAACCATTGAAAACAGGAATAAAAACCATGAGGCAATTAAGTTTTTGATACAGAAGAGGTAGGAAAAGAAAAGCAAAATCAAGAAGCTCATTAAAACAAAACAGGATAGTGTGGTATGCTAACACACTGTAGCTTTGGAGCATCCCAAACACACTGGAATTCCACAGTAACAGCCCACTTGACAGGTGCCCCTATCAGTGTTATCACCATGTTTAGGGACATCACCAAAGAGCACTCCTCTTTGTAAAGGAACGCAACATTTAGTTCAAGTTGAGTGTCTCAAGACTTTGCGCAGCTCATACTTATGTTATATTCTAGAAACTCAACACCTCCTGTAACTGTAGTGGTTAAAAAAAAAAAGAAAGAGAAGGGTTTTTTGTAAAAAAAAAAATCTGATTTTCATTCCAGAACGCTATGATTATTTTAATGCAAATGAAATTTTCTCTTTTTTTTGTTCTCTTTTGCAACTGAGTGTGGCAGAATAGGTAACTCCCAAGCTACAAAAATAAGAAAATTGGAGGAAAAATATAAGTAATCTGTTTTTCTTTCACCAAACTTTCCTCACTTTGAAAAAGATTCAAATGGAAACTGGAACACAGCCCCTCCCCCCTCCCCTTAATACTACATTGCATTGTCTTCAGTGGGGGGGGGGAAGAATAATGGGATAAGACAGAAAGAAGAAAAGAGAGAAGGAAAATATATCTGAAGGAAAATATATCTAGTTCTTTTCTAGTTAAGTTTAAAAAATCTCCCATTTATCAATGAAAAAGTTTTTGTCAAACCATCTGATTTCCCTAAAACTACCAAAACCACACCTCCTTATTTCCTCCCCTGGATTTGATCATCTTGCCTGTCAATTTATCACAGTAGCACATATTCTAAAAATCAAACAAACACCCAGCCTGTCATATTCATTTCATGCTACATGAAAGAGAGGTCAGATTTAATGTCAGCTGTGAATCAGGGCCTTCAGGTATGTTCTTCTCTCCCTTTCTGCAGAACACCAGCAGGACAGCTTGATTCATGGAAGACTGTGTATTAATTCTAAATAACTGGCTTCCTGGGTGTATCTCACTCAGCCATGTGCAATCTATTGTGTTCTCTGTAATGAAACCCACAGTGATGATATTTAGAAAGTTAATATGTCCAAGCACTGAAGCCATTCATTCCCATCCAAGAACTTAATCAACAGGACACATTTTCTTCAACTGTGATGTCTCATGAATTAATGCAATTCAAGATTCTTGTGTGTTGAAAATGTGCTTGATTATTTACAGGCTAAAGCCAAACACTTTCAACCAGAAAAAATTATTTGCTCTGCTGATCTGGGGCACGGTTAACCCAGTGCTTAGTCGCTGAAAAGAAATACCATTCTAATAACTTTCTGTGCTGGGGGTCAAGAAGAATATCACATTTTCTTTTTTGAGCCAAGAGTATCTTAAGTCCAGAAGCACAGTGCCTTGTAGTCCTGAGAGAAAATAAAAGCATAAAAAAATGTGAAGCTACATCTTTCATGAATCATGGATTCTCTTTATTTTGCTGTCCTAATTTTGTGGAAAATTCATGTTGCCAGGCTTACTTTCTCCTTAAATGGACAGAAGGCCAAAGAGAACCTAAGGAATTTTCACTTCTTCTATTTTTTCTAATTTTTACCAGCTGCACAAATTTGTCTGGTTTACCTTGTATGAGAAATGAAACTCTCATGCTCTAGTCAACCTGCTGCAGTAACGTGCGAGTTAACTGCTAATGCATGTTGCAGAACTCATACAGTACTACTTTTATTAAGGTAAGCATTTAAACCTGCCCTCAATGGTTTCAGGCTTTTTTGTAACAAGCATGGATAAACATCTTTTAATTAGTTATCTGTAAAACTGCTTAGTTTCTTTGACAGTCGTTGGTGATGAGAAGGTCTGTAACACAGATGATGCAGTCTGGTCTTCTGTGTGTGTTACCATATTGGCAAAGTCTGCCCAGGCATGGTTATTATATATCAACAGAGAGGTGCAATAAATAAAAATTAAGCTAATCGGAAGTATATAAACACATTAAGATAATCAACAGCTGGCTATATAACAACTAGATAACCACATTTTTTCTGTGACTTTTTATCTTCTCTTCATGATACTGCTATTTTCTCAGGTTAGACCAGAAGTTTTTCAGTGGACAGACTGTTTCTTGCTATGTTTGCACAGAGTAAGAACTCGGTCCTGCTTACAGTCCTCAAATACTGCTATAATATTAAAAAAAACACCACTATAAGCAAAGATGAATCAAGAAACTGTACTAGTGCTTATTTATATCATTAAAACTACAATATAGCTCTCTTCCCCCCTCCTTCCTCAGCACCATCTTTAAGCCATACAGTTGTTGGGGTGATCAGCTGTGTTAAACCGCTTTCTGGCTTTCAAAATAAACTGGTAAAACAGAATATTCTCAATTCAAAGGTGGAAGGAGAAGCCTGGCACCTATAACAATTAAGACTGAAATGTGATTATACATGGAAATTACCCATTTTCAAAGGAGCTTTAGAGAAATTATTCTAAAACTCTCTAGGTTTTCACCAATCAACAGCTAAAAAGGCATATATATTGGACAAACAGGACTTGAAAATCAGAGATTTGAACTGGATTTGACTGACAAGTTTCAGGCTGGTGGGAATTCAGAGGGTAAAATAAATTCTTTTCTCTGTGGAAGAGAAATTTCACCAGTACATGACCTTTAAAATGAAAACTGTACCCATTTTGCTCAATCCTGTATCCTGAAAGTTCACATGGTGGTAAGAGCACCTTATTATGACTAAACTCTTGAATGTATTTGTTGATAAGCTGATTCTTTTCTTTCTTTTCATTCTTATTAATTAATTAATGAGACCTACTGTTGTTTCATCTACATGGCTGAAAGAACAGCATAATCCATTGTTAATTTTAGGAGGAGTTTGTGAAATACTTGGCTTAAACAGGTATTTCAGAGACCAGGACTTTGGCTCCATACAATTTCATTTGCATCCAGATGTGCATAGAAATATACATTAAATCATTTTCAGTATTTGAGAATCATACATCACAGAATTAGAGGTGCAAGCTTAAGTGTATTCAAACTCAATTATCAAAATAATATGCATTACTAGTCATCCATAGGCAGTCATTGAATTGTCAAAGTTTTCAAATGTGTTCCAATAATGAATAACTAGCCTAATAGCAGAACAAATTTTTAAATTTTATCCAAAGTCCAACATGTGAAATGATTATTCAACAAATAGTAAATCTGTGCCAGAATACATAATGCATACATTACATTGCTAGTATCATATACTTGTGTTAGTCTTTCAAGCTATAAGAAATCTACAGTCTTGCTGTATAACTTACTGCATGTAATCGAAGGTGGGTAACAAATCAAGCAAAAAAAATCCAGGAAAAAAAAAACCAGTTTCAAATTCATGGTACTTGAATATCACCTTGAATAATAAGATGGTATGCAGTGCTGGCCAAGTCACGTTTACCCAGATGCTATGCATTTCTTGCATTCTGGGAGCTAAACTTAAAACACATAGGGTCTGATCTGCAGTTGACTCAAGCAATGACTGTTGCAGTTAAGTCAAGAGTTTGACTGTTCAACGATCATGCTAAACATTCTGAAAAATAATACCTGTTAAGTATTATAAAACTTTCAATTCTGAATTAATTTTAAGTTTAATGTTTTCCTACCCTCCTCCCCCTCCCCAGTTAGGAAAACTACAAACTAGCTTCACAGGATGTTATTAAGCAACATTTATAAACAACAAAGAGGCAGGTCATTAATGGTAATAAGTACCCAAAGATGAAATAGTCATATTAAAAACTTGCAAGAGCAAATAGACACAGGACCTTGGAAAGGTCATTCAATCATGTTAAAAGGAGTCCTAAAATCGTGAGACTACTAGAGGAAAATCTAGAAGGAAATTAATCTTTGTGTACAATGTCATTTCAATGATGGGCAGTAAATAATGAACAAGGTCTTACACCAGATGATAGCATAACAATACTGGCTGGCTATTCATTTTGTGATCATCACCCATTCTGGGAACAATAAAAGAAGGGATTGAACTGTTCTAATATGAAAATATTCTAAGTACTTATTTTCAATGAATAATATTTCTAAGGGAACACTGACTATCTAAAGTATAGGTTACATATCTAAAATACTTTTCTGCAGTTTTGGAAAGACTGAAATAAACTTAGAAGAGTACAGAGAATCAATTAGGTACTTTTCTGCTTGTTTTGCCATATCACAATATGGGACCATCACACAATGGAAGATAGTTATTCTGTCACAGTCAAAGTTGGAGATATTTTTAGGCAAGAGCAGCTCTGGATTTAAACATGCATGTAACTCAATTATTGATGCTGCTTTTGGGGAGCAGCAGCAAATATAAACTTAGTAATTTGACCTAAGCAAACCTGTGTTAAAAAAACCACCAAACTTCACTGGGAGCATTGGGTGCATGGAGCTCCACCTGGGGATGGATGAGGAGCTGACTGAGAACTTATGGGTCAGGATTAAAGGGAGGGCAGGGACAGGTGACATTATTTATAGTGGGGGTCTACTACAGGCCACCCAACCAGGAAGACCAAGCAGATGAGGCCCTCTATAGACAGACAGGAGCAGCCTCATGTTCACAAGCCCTGGTCCTCATGGGGGACTTCAACAACCCTGATATCTGTTGGAGGGACAACATGGCAGGGCATAAGCAATCCAGGAGGTTCCTGGAATGCATTGATGACAACTTCCTTCTCCAACTGATGGAGGAGGCAATGCAGAGAGGTGCTGTGCCAGACCTTGTGCTCACCAACAAGGAGGGGCTGGTGGGGAATGTGAAGCTCAAGGGCAGGCTTGGCTGCAGTGACCACAAAATGGTGAAGCTCAAGATCCTTAGGGCAGCGAGGAGGGCACACAGCACGTTTGCTACCCTGGACTTCAGGAGAGCAGATTTTGGCCTCTTCAGGGATCTGCTTGGTAGAGTACCATGGGATAAAGCCCTGGAGGGAAGAGGGGCCCAAGAAAGCTGGTTAGTATTCAAGGGTCACCTCCCCCAAGCTCCGGAGTGATGCACCCCAGCAAAGAGGAAGTCAGGCAAAAATGCCAGGAGGCCTGCGTGGATGAACGAGGAGCTCCTGGACAAACTCAAACATAAAAAGGAAGCCCACGGACAGTGGAAGCAAGGATAGGTAGCCTGGGAGGAATAAACAGAGAAATTGTCTGAGCAGCCAGGGATGAGGTTAGGAAATCTCAAGTCCTGATAGAATTAAATCTGACCAGGGACATCAAGGGCAACAAGAAAAGCTTCTATAGGTACGTCAGTGATAAAAGGAAGATGAGGGAAAATGTAGGCCCTCTCCAGAAGGAAATGAGAGACCTGGTTATACGGGATATGGAGAAGGCTGAGGTACTCAATGACTCTTTTGCCTCAGTCTTCACCTGCAAGTGCTCCAGCCACACCACCCAAGTTGCAGAAGGCAAGGGCAGGAACTGGGAGAATGAAGAACCACCCACCGTAGGAGAAGATCAGGTTCAAGATCATCTAAGGACCATCAAGGTGCACAAATCCATGGGACCTGATGAGGTGCATCTGTGGGTCCTGAGGGAATGGGCAGATGAAGTGGCTAAGCCACTATCCATCATATTTGAGAAGTTGTGGCAGTCCAGGGAAGTTGCCACTGACTGAAAAAGGAGAAACATAAATCCCATTTTTAAAAAGGGAAAAAAGGAAGACCCAGGGAACTACAGGCCAGTCAGTCTCACCTCTGTGCCAGGCAAGATCATGGAGCAGATCCTACTGGAAACTGTGCTAGGGCACATGGAAAACAAGGAGGTGACTGGTGACAGCCGACATGGCTTCACTAGGGGCAAACCACACATGACAAAAGTGGTGGCCTTCTACAATGGTGGTTATAGCATTGGTGGATAAGGGAAGAGCAACAGATGTATCTAGCTGGACTTGTGCAAAGCATTTGGCACTGTCCCACATGACATCCTTGGATTGGAAGGATGGATTGGAAAGACATGGATTTGAGGGATGGACCACTCGGTAGATAAGGAATTGGCTGGGTGGTTGCACTGAAAGCATTGCAGTCAATGGCTGGATGTCCAAGTGGAGAGCAGTGACGAGTGGCATTCCTCAGGGGTCGGTATTGGGACCAGTGCTGTTTAACATCTTTTTCGGTGACATGGACAGTGGGATTGAGTGCACCCTCAGCAAGTTTGCTGATGACACCAAGCTGTGTAGTGTGGTCAACACGCTGGAGGGAAGGGATGCCATCCAGAGGGACCTTGACAGCCTTGAGAGGTGGGCCTGTATGAACCTCATGAAGTGCAACAAGGCCAAGTGCAAGGTCCTGCACATGGGTCAGGGCAATCCCAAGCACAAATACAGTCTGGGCAATGAGTGGATTGAGAGCAGCCCTGAGGAGAGGGACTTGGGGGTATTGGTTGACAAGAAGCTCAACATGACCCAGCAATATGCATTTGCAGCCCAGAAAGATAACCATATCCTGGGCTGAATCAAAAGAAGTGTGACCGGCAGGTCGAGGGAGGTGATTCTACCCCTTTGCTCTGCTCTCATGAGACCCCACCTGGAGTACTGCGTTCAGCTCTGGGGGCCCCAGCACAAGAAGGACATGGACCTGTTGGAGCGAGTCCATAGGAGGGCCATGAAGGTGATCAGAGGGCTGGAGCACTTATCCTATGAAGACAGGCTGAGGAAGTTGGGGTTGTTCAGCCTGGAGAAGTCTTTGGGGACACCTTATAGCAGCCTTCCAGTGCCTAAAGAGGGCCTACAAGAAAGCTGGAGAAGGACTTTTTACAAGGGCATGTAGTGATAGGACACAGGATAATGGAGGGTAGATTAAACTGGAGGAGGGTAGATTTAGATTAGTTGTAAAGAAGAAGTTCTTCACTATGACAGTGGTGAGGCACGGGAACAGGTTGCCCAGAGAGGCTGTGGATGCCCCACGCCTGGAAGTGTTCAAGGCCGGGTTGGATGTTCATAGAATCGTAGAATCATTTAGGTTGCAAAAGACCCTTAAGATCATCAAGCCCAACCATAAACCTAACACTGCCAAGTCCACCACTAAACCGTGTCCCCAAGTGCCACATCTACATGTCTTTTAAATACCTCCAGGGATGGTGACTCAACCACTTCCCTGGGCAGCCTGTTCCAATGCTTGACAACTCTTTCAGTAAAGAAATTTTTCCTAATACCCAATCTAAACCTTCCCTAGTGCAACTTCAGGCCATTTCCTCTTGTTCTGTCGCTTCTTACTTGGGAGAAGAGACCAACACCCACCTCGCTACAACCTCTTTTCAGGTAGTTGTAGAGAGCGACAAGGTCTCCCCTCAGCCTCCTTTTCTCCAGACTCAACAACCCCTGTTCCCTCAGCCACCCCTCCTAAGATTTGCTGTCTAGACCCTTCACTGGCTTTGTTGCCCTTCTTTGGACAAACTCCAGCACCTCAGCATCTTTCTTGTAGTGAGGGGCCCTAAACTGAACACTGTATTTGTGGTGTGGCCTCACAAGTCCCAAGTACAAAGGGACAATATCTTCCCTAGTCCTGCTGGCCACACTATTTCTGATGCAGGCCAGGATGCCATTGGCCTTCTTGGCCACCTGGGCACACTGCTGGCTCATACTCAGCCGGCTGTTGACCAGCACCCCCAGGTCTTTTTCTGCTGGGCAGCTTCCAGCCACTCTTCCCCGAGCCTGTAGCGCTGCATGGGGTTGTTGTGACCCAGGTGCAGGACCCGGCACTTGGCCTTGTTGAACTTCATATGATTGGCCTCAGCCCATCGATCCAGCCTGTCCAGATCCCTCTGTGGAGCCTTCCTTCAAGCAGATCAACACTCCTGCCCAACTTGGTGTTGTCTGCAAACTTAAGTCTTAGAAGTAAGAGTTCCTCTCACTTGTTTAGCAAAACAAAAATGCATCATCAAAGGTATCCTTAGTATTCCTCTGTCCTTCATCCACCTGAAATATCTGACTAGAAAGCAACTTTTCCAACTTGGTCTTAGGAAGAGTCTCACAGACTCTTTAGTATCTTTTTGATACCAAGGAAAGGGAGAGTTCAGAATGCAGGAAGACATCCATCCTATGTATTGCCACATGTGAATGGCAAGTCATCCCAAAAGAATGTACTGGATGATGTTATTGAAATCTTCCTTCCCTCAACTAGAAAGACATTTCTTTGAAATATCTAAGTTTAAACAGTGTTACTTAGTGATTGTGTGCCCTGACACCTTCTTTAGAGCAAATGGAAGAGTATGAAGTTGCTTTTTTTCCAGCCTTCAAACTTGCTCCTACACTTTAAACTCTCCTTATTTTCTGCATTTTATTTACCAAGATAAAACCTAGAAATAAGTAAATATTCTTTTCATGAACCTTCTGGATTCCTCCTAGCATGAAAAACTATAGTCACTACATACCAACTATTCTGTTATTTTGCTTAGCATAGGAAAATGCATTCTGCATAGCATATGAAAAACTCCTGAAGCAGCTTTCAGAAACCTTTTCTGTGCAGTGCTATTGATATTTCCAAAGAATTTCAGAAGCAGAGCAAATTACTTATTCAAGTTCTATTCAGTGTCTGCATCAAGGAGTCTTTAATATACAGAACAAAGCCAAACAATTTATGTCCTTTGCCTGTTTTACCCATTGGTGCCTAGCACTAAAAGTTTAAGACAAAGCTGGTATGCAGCTAAGAAGGAAGTTAGGAATTTGTGATTTGTAACTCCTATTGATACATTTCCCCTTCCTTTCTCCATCTGAAAAAAAAAAAAAAAAAAAAAACAAACAAAAAAAACAAACAAAAAAACCAACCAAAAACATTTTGGACATTTTTTCAGATGCCTGTAAGATAGCTATTTTTTCCTGAGATTCTGACTCATTTCCTATCTTCCTGTAAATAATTTTACCCAAGAATTTTTCATCCAGTATTCTCCCTACTAACAAACCTTCAGCCTGTTTACATTCAGAAATATTGCAATATGCTAAGGCTTGAGATTAAAGAGATAATGAATATTTAGAGATTCTTTCTGAAGTATTCTATTTTATATGGTTTTCTGAAACTGAATAATTCAGTCCTGGAAAAGTAATGTACTTAATGAACCTTTCAGTATATATCAAGATAGGCGTTCTCTCTGCTTACTTGGCTTACTGTCAACACTGTCAGAAAGGAAACGATGGAAAATAAGAGCCTGCACTGTAAGGTTTAACTAAGGTCATGGATGCATTAAAGAACATGTATTACATGGCTGTCTGCATGAAATGGAAGATAAGCTCTGTTTGGATTAAATGTGTGTATATATATAATTTTTTTTTTTAAGGAAGTGGATGTTTAGAGACTAATCATATTTGATCTAGAGATGCCAAGTATGTTGTTTTACACCATTTTTAAAGGAGAATGCAGAAGTATGGAAAATTCCTTGCAGAGGAATACATATGTTTGCAATATTTCTCTTTTGTGATAAATACCTGTCAGAACTATCATTATGTATTTCAGAAAGTTACTCATGAAAAGCAGCTTTTAGAAATAGAAAATAAATAAAACACAAAATATTACCTGATTGTACTTTTTGTATTTTAGTTCTCTGTGTTATGTTTAGGAAAAACTACCCCAAAGAAGTTAATGTCTTACCCAGGATCACACCATATCACATTTACTGCCTTGGCTTCTGCTCTGCATCAAAACCCTTGCTAGACTGCTGCAGCAATATTAACCAATGTAAGTATTAAGTCACTTGAGAGCTACTTGATGAAATAACCCCAGTTCATGTGCAGTAAAGCAATGCTGGATCTGCTTTAATTTACCCTAGGAATTGGGTTTACCTCTGTTATTCCCCGAATTGGGCTGAAAAACCAGAAGGTAGCATTGGACCAGCTCCTTGCATGCTATGTCATGGTTTAACTGGATATGTGGAAGCGGTCCTTAGTATAGAGGTCTCCTTTAAAGTATATGACAAATTTTCTTGCAGTCCAGATACTTAAAAGCAACTTCTTTAAATTAGGAATATCAACAAAAATAGCAAAATCAACCTTACAGTTAAAAAAGGAAGTGTCCTCATTTTTTACACCATGTCTGTTTGTTGATCTTATTTTGGAAATCGCTTGTGAATGACTGATACCAAATCCACCCAGAATAAATCTGATAAACCTGATTAATTCAGAGGATAATATGACTTAAATAAAGCACAAGTACAGATTGCCAGCAATGTCATTAGTTTTAGAAAAGGCATCTCTAAAACATGGCAAAGTTTGCAAGCATGCAGACCTAACTCACTTTTGTAACTACCAGTTTATTTCAAATTATCCACATGAAGTTACACGTTCTGATATCCTTTTTAATGGTGCAGGACAATTAGAGATGTTACTCTGTATTTAAAGTATGCTGATAATGAAGATCAGAGATTGGACCACAGAGAAGATAGAAATATCAGCATGATTCACCTGAATTAGAAAAATCCTACACTTTACATCTGTCTCAAACATGGTTTAATTTCACTGATATGCAACAGCTGTTGCTTTTAAAAAAACCAGGCTCAGCACAGCTATGATCATAACAAACAATGACCTTGGCTTATATCTCGTAGCCATGGTAGCAATTGAAAGGACTCTTCCCACATTGTGTTAGGAGGAGGGTCTTAATCGCTGTTTCCCATGACTGGGTGTCTCAACAGCGGAACAAGGCTGAAAAAGAAGAGTTCCACAGTAAAGGAGGTTATTCTGAGGCACAAGATAATTTGTGATCACACCATAGGAATTTTGCTTCAGTCCTGTAGGGAATATGCATGCTCTAGAGGCTCTGCTTGTAGCTACTTTTGGAATCATAAAACTGCACCTATAAATGGTGGTGAAGCTTTACTGTTATATATTTATATTTATGTTTATGCTTATGTTTAATTTTATGTTTATTTATCAAAGGAACAGAATAATCTGTATGTGAGAACATTTTTCAGTGTTTCCTCTTAGTTTGGGCAGGGTTGTCAAGTCAAAGTCAAAACTCTGGAGCTTCTTTTCAGTCTGACTTTTGGAAATGTCTTTCTGCCCCTTTCATTAAATGTATAAGAGGAGTGCTACTACTCTCTATTTACAGGAATGTGGAAAAAATAATTCATCCCTTTCAAAACCAAAAAAGTTTGAGGAGGCTTTTCTGACTTTCCCCCAGCAGGTAAAGTGAATGGCTCACTGTTTTAAGTGAGCTAGCTGGTGCATTTTTTCCTCATATCCTCAGGATATGCAAAAAACGCAAATACAATGTCATCAGCTTGATTACCATGTTCATAGACGGCAAAGAAAATTTTAAAAATGAGAAAACAGCATTTGGGGAGTTGCACAAAAGTTACATAACATTAAATGTAGGATTCACTTCTGTTCCAAAATATCAAAGCACTGATCTTGAAGCAAGAAAAATTTCACCTCAGTAGATAGTTGGGCTACAATACTGCATATACTACAGGTTAGCACAGATGCTGGCATGCATATGTTGTGCTTGAAATACTTAGACCCCCTCCAGTCACCTTGGACACGGTTTCAGAAACATCCCCCTAGCCTTTTGCAGGGAAGCTCAGAAGGAATCTGTGTGTCTCCTCTGTGGATTTATACTCACTACTTTTTGATGTGTGTGTATGGGAAGTGCTCAAGGCTCCACCATGTAAGCTACCTGACTTGCTTATTTTGGCAGCTGCCACCCTATTTAATCCAACTCTTGGGTCCTTCCTCTTTCCATTGGATCCAGGACTCCATGTAAGCACTCAACTGAAGTCAGTACCAGCAATAGGCAGAATTTTCTACTTACTTACAGTTGCTCTGTCACACAGTCCTCCTCTTAGCTCACTGTAAAGCAGCTCAATTAACCTTCTTGGCTAAATAAATTACTAGGGTTACAATAAATACCGAGTTTAATTGGACTGAATTCTACAGTAGCCTCTCAAGCTGTGGTCCTCCAGCCTGTGAGGAGAAGGAGCTGCCAGCAAGAAGCAAGGAGCCAAGTTCTGCCTGGTCCTACCTGCAAACAGGAGAAAACCCACCATGTAATATGTACATAATCCCTAAAATGTGTAAGAATAAATATGTTAAAGAAATTCAACTTGATTTATTGTGAAGGGAAGCTATTACGTAACCGACAGTTCTTGTCTGCAAGGCATGCCTCACTGATTTTGCTAGATAAGCATAAAGCAGTCAAATTTAGTGTATCAAATGTAGCAAAATGAGGAGAGAAATGGGGACTTCCCAATTATCCTGAGGGATGAGGACAGCTATTGCCAAAAGGCTAGAGTGAATCAAACCTGCACTGTTGGGAATCCCTCCTGTTTGGAAAAGAGTTTTATATTTACTATACCTTCAGTGACAGAGTGCTGCAATCACCCTGACAGATGCAGTGATACTTGTGGAAATTAAAAACAATGACAGCAACAAGCAGCATCAGTGTTGTCATTTCAAAATCTGCAGAGAAGCACAAAACCAACTGGAGTAGTGAAGAGTGTGCAGGAAATGGCCGCCAACATCAGATGCCTAAAATAAGAACAGAGGACACTAACATCACTTAGTGATAATACTTTCCCAGAAAAGTCACAGTCTCCAGTAACTGCCACTCCAAGGACTCCCGCAGTAGTCTATTTAATAGACCTTGCTAGATTTTTCTTCCATTAAGTTCATATGGTCACTTTTTGATTACATGAAAATTTTCATCTTTCTCTGCTTCCTGTGGCAAGAAGTTACCTAACCTCCCTCCCTTTTGTTTTAGCTGAACCTGTCAGACCGTAGTTTTGTTAGATGTTTCCTAATTCTTGTGTTTGAAGAGGCAATCAACAGCCATTGCCTACTTGCCTTTTCCCTGTCCGTAGTGATTTTTATGGACCGCTGTCTGGGTCCCTTTCAGCCTTTTCCAAAGTGAGGAGCTCCAGTGTACGTGTGCCTGCATCCATGCCACTCCTGCTCGTGGATCATCCGCCTTGCTTGGATTATGTGAACCTTTTCTGCTCCTAGTGCTTCTCAATACGGAGCACTCAGAGCTACATACAGAATTCAACGTGTGGCAGCTGCTGCCTTCACACCATGCCACCACAATGCTTTCCATGAAAGCAAGGGCCGGAGGGAAGGGGGGTGGGGGGGAGCAGACTAATAATCCTAATAGTTTATTTTTAAACTCATAGCTATGATACTCAGTTCCTGGATTCTGACTCTTTGAGAGGTTAATGAGTGAGTAAGCAATGCCACTTGTAAACATTCGCCCTTAAAACTGGTTTTACAGCCAGTCTTGCAGAACCTAGCTAGGCAGGACTGTGCATTGTGGAACAAAACTACTGAGAAAGCTAAATGAAATGTCAAAGAATTTGGCTTAATTCCTTATTGGGAAATGCACAGAGAGTATGTAGTAACTGTTGTCAGCACTTGGGGGTGGGTGGTCTCTTGAGAATGGAAGCTGCATGGAAATTCCCATGTTTTAGGCAAAGAAGGAAAAGAAGGAAGAAGGACCTATTGCCTTGTAAGACATGTAGCCAAGAGGGGAGTGTCTTTACTGACTGCTGTGTGCAATTGAACTGCATGACACTAGTGACTGAAGTGAAAATAATTTCAAGTGCATTAGGGGTAAACTGGGAAATGATCATTCATTCCAAGTGCTGTTAATATTCCATTAGTACTTTCAGGTTTAAAACACAAAACGTAGAAAAGCCATAACTTTTTGAACTTCATCTGGGGAGAAGTTTACAAAGAGACAAGATGTCCTGCAAATTGCTAGGTTATTGCAGATCCACGAAGACGACAAGCAGGAATAAAGTTCTTACTTGATGGGAGCTGTTATTTAGTTAGCATTCCATCCTACAGTTACAAAAAATATTGAGCAAAAATGTCAGTCTGAACTTTTCTTCTTGTGAGAGTTAAAAAAACCCCAAAACTTACCTATCTTTCTATATGTTCTCCGTATATTGCCACACTGTTTTAATTTGAAGAAATGATAGTGTACACAGTTCAATCATTTGTATTTGGTAGCAATCCTTCAGCGCTTAGATGTTAAACCACCTCTGAAACATACACTTTTTGTTTTCTACAAAATCTGCCAGAGTTTGTAGCTCTCATACCAATGTATTTGTTTTCCCCACTCTGTAGCTTGAAATGATTCATTTATTGTTTATATTAGTAAACATGTGCAATATAAGAAACAGCAGAAATAAATTAGTTTTGTTCTACAAAGAGGGCATATTACTTACTGGAAGGATGTCCCTGAAAGCCTATATTGGTATTTATCAAGGTGCTGGTATTTAAAAGTATTACGGTATCCAAAGATTACATGCCTATGCAGAACTTGCAAAAAAACTCTGCACATCTAATTCATTTAAAGATAAATGTCAGCTTTTGAAAGTCCCACTGAGGCATCTATCCACATCTTGAGTTATTTCAGTGACTTAAAAACAACACTGTAACGTCCTTAGGTGATAACTGCCTTGAAGGAAAAACACCAATAAAGCTGGCAGGTGGTTTGAGCTACTGTATTGGCTATTACATTGGCAGTTCTGCAAAATATGCCTACTTTTGTACATACAACAGTGAGGAGACTGCACTTACAGAAAATTATTGCAAACACTTGCATCCAGAAGAGCATGCAAGCCCCTAAAACAAGTTGGAAATGGTCTGGGAGAGAGCCTGTATCAACGCCCTTTTTCTCTCCAGCTGTCAAACAAGCCCCTGCAATTTGTATGAAGGTCTGCTTTTCTATATTCGAGATACACTGAGGCAGTTTGTGTTAGAGGTCCCAGTAGTGCTGTTTTTCATTTCCAGCATGCCTGTAGAAATGAGATGCTAGCTTTTGTGTCAGACTTCTCAGTGAGCTTTAATGATAGGCAAGATTTGAAGAAAACAATATGCTCCTTTAAAAATGCTGGTTTGCAGTTCCTTCTCTGTTTAGCACCTCAGTTTCTCTGTCTTTTTCTTACACTAAGCTGAAATTTCCCTCCTCTGAGATGAAGTGTGTCTTGTTTCTGTTATATAGGATGGCTACTACCTCCTTCTGTAGTCCTCTCACGACCCATAACTTCAAAGGAAGGCTAAAGATTTAAGATCCACCCCCCTTAACCAAAGAAGATTAAGGCACCTTAAAAACATGTCCCTTTTTCTATGCCATTTCCAAGCTCGATCATCATCTCCTTTGAGACTTTGCTGCCTTGTTTCTTCTGAGTGAGCACTAGTATGCCACCTGGTGTAATGGACATACATGGACACAAACACTGACTCCTGACATTTCATCCCTCTTATTCCAGTGGAGACGACTTCTGATTGCAGTCTCCTTTTCACTGTCATAGCCTTCTAGAGGCACATGCATAAAGCATTATAAGTTATGTTAACAACAACTGCTGAATAGATGATACTGTTCATAACTACTTTTTCTCTCTAAGGTATGCTGTAAAGATTTATAGTCAACTGTCCTGCACCCTAGATTTACAGACTGACTTTCCTGCCAGGGAACAGCAAGAGTGGGGCTGCTCCACAATAGACAGCGAGATGGAAGCCACATGTGCCCATGCAAAACAGCTGCAGTCTGTACCTGAGCAAGGTGAGCAGGGCGAGCTATTGACAATGACAGGGACCACCAAGAATCTAGCATCATCAGACAACAGCAAGGCAATGTCAACCTGGCAAGTCCAGCCTGGAAGTCTAGGAAAGACCTGAGCACAGGTCAGGTAAGGAACAGGGCACCTGGGCCTGAGCTTAAATGGAGCTCCTGGGCCAATGGATGCAGACTTTGGAGGCTGGATGCCTGGTAAGGCTGGTCAGGGCAACTGAGGCTTCAAGGCCCTTCCCTGTTCTAGACAGGTTTATGAGAACTCCTTCTGAAGCCCCATGTCCTCTGTGCAGCAAACTGACATCCCCCCCACCCCCTCCGCCCTGAGGCATATAAACCTTCCTCTCAATAATTGTTACCATATCCCATGTATACAAGTATTTGCTCTTCTGTCCTCCGTGAGAGGGATCCAGTGAATGCAAAATAAAAAGGGAAAACTTTGCATCAGTTTCAAAAGTCCTAGGATAGGCCCCATTTCCTTTAATACAAATACATAAATATTAATAATAAAATAGTAAATAATCCATACCATCAGTGGTGAGCAGAAATCCACCAATATGAATTTGGTGTTTTGTATACAAACAGTTCATTTTACACACGTCAAAGCAATTATTAGGTCTCTTCTTCCTTCCTATGTTGATTTGTTCTGTTTTCTTACAACTGATATACACTCATTATACTTTAGAAGGAACCAAAACATAGTAAAGTGCAAAGTTATTTGCATCCTTGTACAAACATATACTTTCAGTGATATATTCTTTAAAAATGGACAATTTTTTTTTATTCAAGGTTTAGGAAAAGCTTAATTATTTACTTTCTGCATAGTCCTCACACATATCTGACAAAACTTTTTACGACTGTAATATTAATGACAATGCTCAGTTTTCAACTCAGACAACAGCTTCTAAGTTTCAGGGAGTCATAGACCATCCCTATTTCTTTTACTTGCTTGTGTGTCTCAAACCCCTTCCCATAGATCCCCTCCACATACCATTTTTTCAGTAGTTACATCTTTGGGAAATAGTGCTTTTTTATTATGTTTAATTCAAGAGAACTAGTTGTCATGAGTAGTCTAATTTATTTCCCAGGTCACTGATAAAACACTCTCATTCTCACTCTCGCTCTTGCTCTCACTTATTTGTAAACAACTTGGAATGAAATTAATGTGAAAAAAATTCCAATCATAAGCCAAGTATTGATGGAAAGTGGGTTTTTTTCCCCCAAAACATATTCATAGCTACATTGCTGTACTTAAGACCTACTGCCAAAGCCGCCTCTTTTCATGCAATGTTTTAATTTGAGATTTTCTTTCTTCAAGTGTTGAAACTAGTCATTAGCATGTCTGTATGTATGGGTGATCTCATCTCACGCTAAACATTACTGAGTCAAAGAGATATAAAAAAAGAACTACATGATTAAGAGTAGAGTGCAATCAGAACAATTGCTTATGCTGGAGACAAGCTTGTATCATGTGTTCAGCTATTTATGCCTGTGAAATAAAATAGTGGTAGACCTGCAGAAGTGCTCAGCTTAACTTTTAAGATGAGTTCCTTGTGAATACTTTTAAAACATATTTTCTAAACATCCTTCTTGTGTTTTCTATACGAATTGTACAAATAGAGGGGATTATTTTGTGGGTTTTTTAAACTGTTTATGTTAAATAATGTTTAGCTTACCCTGCTGAAATTTCTTAAATAAAACAAATGTTACACTAGACTCTATTGCAGAAGCAATTACAGTCACAAACTCATACATTTTATTTCTAAATCACAGGAAGAACTGTAACAGAATGAACATTTTTGCATTTAAGTAGAATGTTTCTTTCATATAACTGCTCCAAAGAGATTTCAATGTCTTTAGCTCCAATTTAGCTCCAAAGGAGTGATGTTTAAGGGTACCAAATTCCTCTCAGGATCACATCGTCACATATATTATATTGTGTACATGGGATGCTAGCTAATAAGCAGTGTGATATGGTGCTGTTTTGGATACTTTGAACAAGTCCCACACTTCTGGATTTGGTAACTAACCATAAAGAAAAAACAACTACAGAATTTGTATGCAAGTAGGCAATGCAACCAGCTTAGACTCTGTTTTGCATCAGAAAACACTTACAATAAAGGGTATGCATACAAAAAAGCAAGTGACTCAAAGCTCATTGAAATCAAAGGATTTAACAATGGTGCTTAAGCTCTTTGCTTCATCAGGACCTAGGCGATAACTAGCAATAATCCAGTCATTCTAAAAATCTAAAATACTGTGCTTTGGGATTTTTATAGGTATGCTATACAAAAAGCAGACAGAGGCTGTTCTGAACAGTTCCTCAATTCTCCTACAGTTGGGTAATTTCTGATGGGACACATGGAAGACAGGGCTTTCAGAGCATCTCAGAACGGGGCTCTTTCCCCAGCTTCATAACTGCCTCTCTGCCTATGTAACCTTACTCAAATAATAATCTTTTATATCTGCCAAGTAAGAATCTTAATGCTTGCTTGTCTTTGTCAAGTATGCAGAAATGTAAAGATCTGTTTGCTCTGTACATTTCACTTACTTTGGGTCATAGTTATTCAACACTCCCAGTGAAATCAATACAAGATCCATCAAATGAACTTGCAGGTTATAGCTTTTCATTAGTATGAGTATGTGCATGTAACTTGATGACAGTGGCTTTGAAAATAACGCTTTATCACTCCAGAAGGAGACTTGCTGACTCTGTAATAGCTTTTACTTTCCTGTGAATTTACTAAATTCTTACATGACTACAGGGTGTTTGTTCTGTGACTAACTGAAGTTACTCACTGTTTTATGCAAGATTATAAACCTTGCTAATTATTATAGTTTATGCATTCATATTTTCTATCACAAGCTTAATTATGGCTTGTCAGAAAGTTGGTTTTCAAGCTCATGAATAATTTCACATATCTGGAAAGACCAAACTGGATCAACATAAGTATTCTACTTTAACAAATGTGAAATATTTCATTTGGACTTCAAATCCCTTTGAAACACTCTAAGAAGTTTCAAAAGCAAATAATTATTTTGAAATTATCAATAAAACTTGCATTTAATATATGAAAATGGGACTTTGGATATATTCTTAACAATTTCCAATTTTTATTTTTATTTTTACAAAACATCTTAGATCAAAACTGCTACTATTTGTTTAACAAAGAAGTTTCTGTCACAGCAGATTTCTCTAGTGGAAAATTGATTACATATTTTTTCTACCAATCCTGAGTTTGGTTCTATACAATGTCAGCATCCTCAAAGTCCAGAGGGGCCAGTGGGCATTATGGATATGTCATCTCATGGCAAGTGACAAAATTCAGCTGTCACATGAATGGGATCTGCTCAGTGGTTTGATATTTCTTAATGTCCTTCTTCATGTATCTCACTTTCTATGCCCTAAAATGATACAAAATCTACCTAAACATTCTTCATCATACTGTGATTAAATGGTTCGTTAAATGAAATTAGTTACAGTTCTTAAAGAATATATAGACCTGGAAAAAAGACTTAAATATGATCATGAATGGCAGTTAGGAGAGACTGTACATCAGTCTCTAGGAGAGACTGTAGGAGAGAGTCTGGAGTCTCTGTAGGAGAGGCTACATCACCTGGAATCTTTATAGCAGAAAGACTACATTTAAACTATTGTGAAAAAGGATTGCTGTCTGTGAAGGTACAAACTATCTTTACAAATTGCAGAGTATGAATATGATTTCATATTTTAGTGTGTTTTATACTGTGCCACTAAACAATAGATTGTATAAGAATCAAAAGTCTTCCCTGAGCCCACTGGCAAAGACCTTGCTTTGTAAGGAGTAACATGACTCCTCTTTCCCCCGTCGGGAGCTGCTGATGAACTGTGGTCAGGACCATACCTCTGCCCAGCCTGTGGGATTTAATTATCTGAGGAAGAAGGAAAGTGCTTAGACTGCAACTCTGACCAACTCATAACATTCATAAGGCTGTTGGTCAGCTCATCGGCATTCTGTACAGGGGTCAGACACAGTGTGGTTCTAGATTTAGTGAAATTTCTCGTTCTTCTTAAAAAATCTTATCTCCCCAAGGATTACTCCCACCATGCTGTCTGAGCAAGGTGGAACATTAATTGGTATTTCCATTTCCTTTTTTAGTCAACTACAGGCATGAGAGAAAGTATAGATCTTGTGCTTTCTCATGTAGTTTTGTAATTGTCGCATCCTTAGGGAACTTGCCCACTTGACTGGAATCATCCCACCACAATTTGCCTAGATTGTCTTTTTTAGTATTACAAGCATTTACTAAATGTTCATGAAAATGTTCCAGGCAAAAATAAAAAGAAATAGCAAGAAAATTGAGACAATATATAAAGAAACTTCCCAGGCTAATTTATTGCTTACCAATAATTTTGCAGTCAGATCAATAACTAGGACTCCCAAAGAGAAATGCATAATTTGACATTTCTTCTTTTAAATGTAGTTCCTTAGTAACTTTGAACTCTAGTATTTCTGTTTATTTTTCAGCGCTCTGTCTAATGACTGTGACTGCCACATTCTTTCCAGTTTAACCGATACTGTGTCTCCCTCATCCAAGGTTATTCATACCTTGCTAATTATATGATTAAACTTATCATTAAGGCTCCATTTTCTGATTTGGCTTTGAATTTTGTTGGTTTTCTATTTCTAAATGATATAACAAAGAAGGAAGAAGTTCTATTTATTGCTGGGAAACATACTATTGTACCTTTTGCTTCTGAGAACTGTGTGAAGGTTAGCTGATTTGACATCACATTGTAAACTCAGACATTTCAATTAGAAACTTCCAGTTCTCAGAAGTTTCCATGAGATTTGTCCTGATGTTACTGCCATTTGGTAGTTTTGGTAAATACTTCTAAGAGATTTGAGTAACCAGAATAGCCTTGGACTTAAAATCTGCTACCAGCTGCTGCATCTTCTTTTCACTTTACACTGAAGTTTGTTCCAGTTGCTTTATCTTCTCATGCTGCAGTGAAACTTGAGTAAGTGACACCAGAATCAAACAAAGCCTACTGTCTCTCTCCCCCGCTGGTCTGAGATCTCTACAGAGCTCTTCTGTCATGCTTTCCTTTAAAATAAACTTTATAAGAAGGTCTGTTCAATTTTAATTTCACTTTGCATAAGTGAGAACTTTTCCTTTTCCTCTAGTCACTTTGTTACTCATATTCTTAGAAAAGTAAAAAAACAGGTTAAAGAGTTGAAACCGATGCTGACAAGTGTAGGTTCCTGCTGGAAAACTTCCGAAGTTAAACTTACACCAGCTGTATCTGAAAAGTTCTAATTCCCTTTTATCTGAATTTTTTACCACTGAATTATTTTGATACCAAGTATGTGAAGACAGATTACTATCACTACTACAAACAGCTAACAACTATGATGACATTGACAGAGAGGAATTTGGAATAGAGCTTGAAGAATCTCTGGGGCTTACTGTAGAATGAATTTGAATGTCTGATGATTTATTATCTTCCTAAACAATGACAAATGCTAAGATCATATCCAGTATCCAACTTTTTTTCCATATTGTTGAAAATCACTCCTTTTCCCAGTTCCTGAAAATAATGTAGAACAAAAAGGGGAAGATGGTGGGAAGGAAAGCATATGAAATGTGCTAAGTACACAATTCACAGTGATTATATATTCTAAAGAACTTCAGAAAAAATGTAGATTGAAAAGTAATGGCTGCAAGTGTTCTGATAAGTAAGTACAGTACACATGACCAAAGGCCAGATTTTTAAAAGGATTTAAACACCTAAACCAATGGGAGTAACACAATTTTTTGTCTGATCCCTGCCCTGAAACATCTGAATCACCTGGAAAAATGGCCCACTAGGTTATCATAGCAAGATTTGCGAGTTTTTTTATTGACTGGGACATGGGATTTCTAAAGTTTGTACTTCCCTCCTCATTTTAAAGCAACTTTATTTTATTCCGTACCTGAAGAAAAGTGAAGAAACCAGTTCTGATTCTGTGGCTGTTAAGAGCAGCCTTGTGCTGGTATCTGGGCACAAGAATGCTGTGAAGCTGGTGGAACTAGTTAGTGTTACATTTATGTGTCCTATGAACGCCCCAAATAAATGCGAAATTACAGTTTATATTAGCCAGAACGGGACTGGACAATCCACAAGACTGTTAATACATTTGGTCTATTCACAGCTTTCACTCAGCTATAGCAGAAATGCAAATGCTCGGGGAGGCTAAAACTGGGAAATCCCCAAAACAACAAGGGAACATAATCCAGATTACTACTTCTTTTTGAATTCACAGGCTACTGGGGTAGTCACATGGAAATAAAGGACAATATCTTCAAGGATATTCTACAGAAATACAGTTTCCCTCAGTGTACCAGATATTTTCCTCTTACATTTCTACATGCAGTTACCTCTACAATTCAATTATGGTAAACTTCAGTTTATCATTTAACCGGCTGGTTCACTAGTGCTTTATTTTTGTTAATACCAACTGAAAAAACCTCTACAGTTACACTTGAAATCAACTTCAGTGGGAAACTTGAGCTTAATAAAATCCACATTGCTTGTGCAATTTATCTGTTTACATAAAGTATTCTTTCTAACAAAGTATTTGAAGCAGACCTTCATATAAGAAATGTGAACATTTCCTCACACAGTATACAAGACAACAAACTTTCCATAAATAAAGGTCAATGATATAAACTCCCCACCTAGAAAGCTCCAGGCCCTGCTGGAAGGAGCTGGCTTTCTCCATGTTGCATATCTGTGTCCTTCCCACTGTATGCACTGAACTTTTATGGTAAACATACCAGTGCCCCTATGTGGCAAACATTTCCTTTTTACATATGTAGTAATAAACTCTTCTAGAAATTTTGTTCTTTGCCTGCCATTTCTCATCTGAGCATTAAGTGCAAAAGCAGAAGTTTGGAGCAATACCACGTCTCAGTACAATTTCAAACACAAAGCCAAATACATGTTTTATTTCAACTGTGCAATTCAACATTCTCTGAGGTCAAGAAAAAATGTCAATAAGCATTTTTGTTTGTTTTGAGATTTGTGATCGGTTTTGTTAAAAGGCAAGGAATCTTCAGGTGATATTTTACATTTAAAACGTACTCAATGGTCGTGTTGTTCAACACTGCTCAGTAAAGACTTGATTGTTTCAGCTTTTGCATTATTCAGACAATCAATGAATTAAATAAGGAAAGCACCTTTTATGCAGCATAGTCTGGCAAGTCATCTTGTTATGCAGAAGCAGTAATTCACCTGACACTTTTCAGGTCAAATCAACTTCCCAGGCCAAAGTTATGGGGGAACAAACAGGAAATCACAACTGCAACAGGTTGTAATCTTGTGAATGGAAAAGCAGACAACTATCATAGAATAGAACTATTAAATAGCTTGGCTTAGAAGGGACATTTAGAGATCATCTAGTCCTCTCCCCCTGCCCTGGGCAGGGATATCTTTCACTAGGTCAGGTTGCTCAAAGGCCCCTCCAACCTCATGTTGAACACATCCAACAATGGGGCATCCACAGCTTCTCTGGGCAACTTGTTCCAGTGTCTTACCATTCTCATCGTAAAAAATTTCTTCCTTATATCCAGTCTAAATCTACCCTCATTCAGTTTAAAACCATTTCCCCTTGTTCTGTCGCTACAGGCTGTGGTAAAAAGTCTTTCTCTATCTTTCTTATAAACCCCCTTTATATATAGAAAGGCCACAGCAAGGTCTCCCCAGAGCCTTCTCTTCTCCAGTCTGAACAACCCCAACTCTGTAAGCCTTTCTTCACAGGAGAGGTGCTCCAGCCCTCTGATCATCTTCATGGCCCTCCTCTGGACCTGCTCCAACAGGTCTATGTCTTTCCTGTGCTGAGGACTCCAGAGCTGAACGCAATACCCCAGGTGGGGTCTCACGGGAGTGGAGTAGAGGGGCAGAATAACCTCCCTTGACCTGCTGGTCACGCTTCTTGTTACGCAGCCCAGGATACAGTTTGCTTTGTTGGTTGCAAGTGCACATTGCCAGCACATGTTCAATTTTTCAGCTATCCTATCCTCAAGGTATCCACCAAGTATCCTCAAGACTTCCTACATCTTGAGAGTCTTTCACATCTCATATTTTTCTTTAATATGGAAAACCCTCCCTATTAAGAGAAATCTGAATATGATCACTAACAAACAAGTACTAGTTAGAATGAAAAGGAGACAAAATCTTTCAGTCACATAAAGAAAAGTGGTTTTGACTGCTAAAGCTATTTAATAGCCTCTGAGACCTTTCCCCCCATTTTAAGGCACATTAGAGAATTATTACTGTGTATATTCCTTCACAATATTGTTACTTGTGTTATTAGAGCATCTGGGAGTTCAAAGATATGAAATAAATTTTCAATGAGGGGTTTATTGTGCAAACATGAGGAAAAATAGTTTAGGGTCCAAATTAAAGGAATATATAAGGAATTCTCTTCCTGATGCTGTGGTGGATTTGGTATCTTGTTCTTCATATATATTTCATATATATAATATTTCATATTACAGAAACATTATTTGTTCCCTAATACTATCAGTCTGAATATTCTTCAGAGGAAGGTGGCAATATAAGGTAGGAATCATTTCCTTGTGACATGTCAAGCAGTGAAAGCTGCAGATTGAGCACTATGAAAAATATTTCCACACAATGTTTAAAACAAGCCCTTGTTCATGAGACCACGTAGTCACTACTGCTGGCCTCTATATTTCTCAGTAGCTTGTGTTGTGTGCTGCCAAGAAACTTGAAAAACTAGCAACCACACTACTCAAGCACTTAAGCAGTCTGCTTCCACTGCTTTAGCCTTTTCTCATTTTGCACTGAAGCCACATAAGGGTTTTTCTGCAGGTATTAATGCATGTGCTAGATTTGAATGTAGTAACTTCCTACAGCATATTGTAGTAGAGAAATATAGCAGTAGGGGAAAAACCCTTCTACGTCTGCTGTTGATGTTAAAGCAATATGTGATGTTTCATTTAGATTGCTGTCATGGTTTAACCCCAGCCAGCAACTAAGCACCATGCAGCTGCTCACTTGCTCCCCCCAACCCAGTGCGATGGGGGAGAAAATCGGGAAAAGAAGTAAAACTTGTGGGTTGAGATAAGAACAGTTTAATAGAACAGAAAAGAAGAAACTAATTATGATAATGATAACACTAATAAAGTGACAGCAGTAATGATAAAAGGACTGGAATATACAAATGATGCACAGTGCAATTGCTCACCACCCGCCAATCAACACCCAGTTAGTACCCAAGTGGTGATCCCCCTGCCCCGAATCCCCCCAGTTCCTATACTAGATGTGACGTCCCATGGTATGGAATACCCCGTTGGCCACCTTGGGTCAGCTGCCCTGGCTGTGTCCTGTGCCAACTTCTTGTGCCCCTCCAGCTTTCTCGCTGGCTGGGCATGAGAAGCTGAAAAATCCTTGACATTAGTCTAAACACTACTTAGCAACAACTGAAAACATCAGCGTTATCAACATTCTTTGCATACAGAACTCAAAACACAGCACTGTACCAGCTACTAGGAAGACAATTAACTCTATCCCAGCTGAAACCAGGACAATTGCTGACAGTGTTAAGCAAGTGTTCAGTCTTCCATCACAGCTTGCTCAATAAGGCAACTTAGGGTGCACACAGAGGTCATTTGCATTCCTTCTAGATTAATTTATGCCTAACCTCTGCAGTCTCTCCACCTGAAATTTATAATAAACACTTTCAAAATTTCATTACTATAGGCAGCTCTGAGGTAAATTATTGCTATTCACCTCTTAAAAATAAAGCTAGCCTTAGAGCTCTAGTATTCCTGCTGGTTCCTTTTGATAAAATGACTCATTTCCGTAGTGCAAATTTCTTGTTACTGAAGGCATTACTTTTTTTCTGCTGATCACATTGTGAACCCCTTAACTGTATGCTATTTGGATATATGGGTAACTCACAAAAGTGCACTAACATTCTAATCATAAATGTAATTCTTAATAAATTTCATTTTGCTTACCTATAAAAGCAAAAAAATCCAATTCCTTAGAATGCCTCAGTCTGAATAGATCCATATACAATTTTCAGCAGGAAAGAGAAACAATGGAACATACATGAGGATTTTTGGCTTTTTTTAATGTTCTTTTTTATCTTCTATCTGTAATGGATAGTTGCGTGTTATGAATCAATGCACATATTTGAATAATTTTTTATATGTTACACATTTCATAATTGCATTTTATTGCAGTTACAGAAATGCATCGTAATGGAGAGGAATAATTAAATAATTACAGTACATTAAAACAGCAGGCCTATAAACCACACAAATTAAAAAAGCCCAAGAAAATTCCAAGCTCCAAGTTTTCTAGTATCTTTAACATGACCCTCACAGCATCTGACGCTGTAGTACTGTGTATTATGTACATTACTCCGCTAGTCAGAGATGCAATGCTGGAACTTTCAGATCAGCTGCAATGCCCGAGCATAGCAAAATGACTTTGAACAACCTCTGTGAGTCTCTAAACTGCCTTGTGCTCTCTGTGAAGAATACAATGTCTCTCTTCTCAGTATCAACAGTCTTTATTCCTTCTAAACTAAATATTACTCCTGAGCTCACCACTGGTGAGCTTTGGATCTGGATGCATCATATTTTGGCTCAACTGTTGAATTTGTATCTTTGTAAAACTGTAAGTTCTGAAGGACCGGAATCATGCTTAGCTCTGTGACTGCACAGCACTTGACATTGTTTGGATTGGTTAGTTAATTTAATAATAGCCAAAATAATCAGATTAATTGAAAATGTAAGTGAAGCTTCTAAAGTTACCCAATAAAAGATTTACCAATTTTAGCAATGACTTAATCCGTTAATTTTAGCAAGTATGCTCAGAAGACTGTCTGCAGAAGAATACCTTTTTCGTAAGCCCTAAAAAAGATGTAATGCCTTCCACAATTAATTATCAAAAATTGAACAGTTATTTCTATAGGTGATGTTTCTGTTAGACAAAACTACTGTTTTTATTTATGTGATTTGATTTGCTTTTCATCTTGACCAATGAAAACACAATTTCAGTTTGGTTTCTAATTGTTATTCTTCAGCACAATGCTGAAAAATTATATTGTCTGCACTAAAGAAAATACCAGAAAATATTTTCATAAAAATATTTAGCTCACATATTTCTATTTATCTTTGATTTTAATAGAAAATATACTAAGGTGACTACAATTTTACCTGATGTTATTACAAAAAAAAAAATCGTATATGGCTTACAAGAGAATTAAAATACAAAACTGAACTTTCCGAGACAAAATTCTGATAGCAGTACTCCTAAAGCATCAAACTGCTAGAAAGTTACAATACAACTTTCTGATTCATGCACTACTCTCTCAAAGAAAAAAAAAGTAGAGTGCTAATTTGTGAAAGCAGACTTTTAAAATTAAAAACTAAAGAAAAACATTTATAATCACTACTATTGCCACAGTTAGGACAGCATTTAATGGTTTGGTAATATTGTCATATTGGATATATTAGATATTTTAAGATACAATAAATATCTTGGCCTCATTGAAGTTAAAGTATGTTTAGAAATACATGGGTTTTTGTTAGCTCTTGCTCTCTCAAAAGACCATGCTTCCAAGAGGCTTAAAGAGGCTACACACTGGCTTAAAGACTCTCCTTTGCCAGATCAGACTACAAATACAGAGACATATATAGCTATATCACTTTTCTAAAAATGACCCAAAACATAATGTTGCAAACTGAGAGGCAAGAATGTATTTTACTCTTCTTATGACCAGGACCATGAGTTACAGTCCAAATCAGTTTAGGTTCTAAACATTCGGCAAGCACTCTGAAACTGAAAGAATATTAGACAGAACTCATGCTAAGAACTTTTCAGGAATTGTCCTTAGTGCCTCATTTAAACTTCCACTGAAACCACTGAAAATATTTAATCAAATAACTCACAGTGGTTCTGTATTGATCTATAGTTCATTCAAACAATACTTTTTCAGGAAAGCTTGAAGCTGCAAATGAAGGGCTATTTATTTCCTACGTAAACACAATAAATTGGATGATTAGTTGCAACACACTTGATAACAACTTGAAAATAACATAGTAGTTGTGTCTCCTCGAAACTAACTTGCTGTCCATGATAGGACCTCAACAAGTTCTAAAATTGTAAGATCCCTGATTTTCTTTCATTCATCTAATTTCAAGTAAAGTTTCTTCTCTTAAAATAAAAGAGAGTAAACCTGGCACCATAAAGCTCCAAATTCTTCTGATTTTTAGGCCCAATACTTCTTTTCCCCACACAGTTATGCTCAGAACAAAGTACAGTAACAGTGATTCATGAAAGAGAAGAGTAATGAAAGAGAAGCAAGATGTGAAAGTAACCCAACCATTACAGAACAGGGACTGTATTTCCAAGGCAGTCACAATATGTGACTTCATGAAGGTGAGAGAGAAGTAGGAGCTGCCTGATGAAAAAATACAATGTCAGAAACCCACAGCATCACTATCTCCTGACCAGATAAATTATATTCTTTCAGATCCTTTAATGTCTGAGTTCTCAGGTACTGTTACTCTGGTTTTGGTTTTTCTCATCAATCCTTGTTAATTAAAAAAAGATAAGACAATGTTCCAAAACAAGCTGTCAGACAGACTGTTACAGGAATGTATTGCCTAAATCCAGCTCCTCTGGTTGTCCAATGATTTACTTCAGTCAGAAGATAAAGAACCTCCAACCTTGCCAAATATAACAACTCCATTCTGCCTTCCAGAAAAGACTCCCGCTCTCTGAATCGCCCTGCCTGCACACTTCTCAGTTTGCTTCCTCAGTGGAAGCTGCAGGCTAAGTTCAGTTTAATGGGTCTATTACCATTACAAAGCTGTAGGATTTCCAGATTTTTTTTAATAGATGTATTTTAATATTGATGTAGCTATTTTATCCCAAAAGAGTTTTAAAATTTTTCAAACAGTGCTACTGTAACACAGCTACTTTTGGAATCAGCAGCAGTAATGCAGAGCAGGCAATATTATGGTGAGGGTTCAAAAGGAAATCTCCCTTTTCAGAAAAGTCCTCTGAAAACTGTGAAGTCCAGTCTGAGCAGGGAGATCCTCAATATTCAAGATTTTTGGGAGGCACTATACATAGTAAATGTTTGGAATTACATTGGGCTAAACCCTACCATTTTCTTTGAACAACATTGCTCTGAAGCTCAGATAAAGAACCAACAGAAAGTAGCAGAAACAACACAGTAGTTTCTATGGCACCCTCTCTTTCCACAGCAAAAGGAAAGATGGTGAAACTGTATGCGTCTCCTCTCTGGGGAGCACTGATTCCCATAATGGCCCTGAGCAGCTTCAGGCTTAAAGCGCAGCTTGCAGCAGTCGCTTTCCCTGCTCGAACATCATTAGCATGCCGACCTGCAACATATCAGTACAGTACAATATCTGCAAAGGTATGTTAGCCTCATTTTGTGTTCCATGTAGCCCCTCAGCCCCATATGAGGCATAAGCAGTAGTTCTGAAGTCTAACCTTTCAGGAATAAACAGTTAAATGAATTCTGCTAAAACAGGAATTGGTGGTAGCAGGCTATGCAATTTAATCCAAACCAGGAATACCCTAAAATCATATGGGAGCCCCTCTGACTTTTAAAACATATATTCTTGCATTGTCCATAGTTAAGAAAAATCTACTCTGTGACTCCTACACAAAGACCTTTCCACCTGCACCAGCAGACACTTTGTCGTGGAGAGATGATCCCTGTTTCAAATCCTTAGGGATTCTCAGCACTATGAGAAATTTACTTTCCTGTTATTTCTCATGTTGTGTAAATAAACATAGTGGTTTTCCCTACTCAGCACACTAAATTACATATCCTGTTTCCCAAGTCTGATTCTGAAAGGCTGGGGACTTTGAAGTATTTACTGCTGTCTGATAATTTGGTTACTGTGAACAAATAATTCTCAAGTTCTTTACCAAATTTCCTTCAATTAAAGAACCTCAAGGAGTATTATACCACAGCTTCCACAGCATACTTTGATTATATGATATGAGTGGTGGTCATGCACTTGCAATCCCTGAAAGTATACTATTTAGCAAAAGTGCACAGAAAGGCATATACATTAATTTTCTTTTCTCGTATCCATTTTTCACACAAGTTTAGTGTCCCCACTCCAATACCAGGCCCACTTGTCATCATTCTCCTCTTATACTCTCAACCTCTTGTCCCTTTCTAGCTTCACCCAATCCCAATCTGGGATGTGTTTTACAACCCTCAGTCATCTACTCGCTACATAAATACCTCAGTAACTTTTCCCTTTCTACTGAGCTTGTGCTCCCTACTTCATCCCATCTTGGTCTGCTCCTGCTCTCTGAGCAGAAAACATTAAGTAGTGAGACTGCTTATGTGTATGGAACAGACACTAAGAGGAGCTGGTAAGGGAAATGGGGGCTATGGTGGCACACAACTCACCAACAGTAGGCGCCTGTACAGAGGGGTTTAACCCATGACTTAAGGCCGCATACCTGCCAATGCAACCTGCCACCACTTGCCACTATGTAAATGGATATACAAGTAACAGATTCTTCCACTCCGACACAGCCGAGGAAACAATTTAATGTTCCTTCAACATTCACCTCAGCTATCATTTTTATCCTTCTTTCCTTGCCTTTGACACAGCATCTTATACCAAGAAATGAATTTCTCATAAAACAAGAAATGAAAAAAAACCAAATAACACCCCACCCAAAACCCCCTCCAAGCCCCCAAATGTCCCCAGTGGTGTTAAATTCTCCCTTTTTTTTCTTCCTTGGCTGTCTTTGCATATGTCTACAGGATCATGATTAGCACGGAGCAGTGAAAAATGGGCTAGCTTTGAACTAGTAATGTTAACCATTGTAAATTCACCTACAGTAACACAGAATTCAATGTCAACCAGAAAACTACCCCAAAAGCTGTGGAAATGTTTGGTTGATTAGATTATACTGCCATAGCTAAGCTGCTAGAGGCAATATCTCAGCTGTGGAGGGCTTTGCACTCTAACCATCAGGAACAGAAAGTGTAATGAAGAGAAGGTGTGAGTTTTGACGTTACCAGATTGTACAACTTGGTGTGTAGATAGAGCTGTACAAATGCCAGCAAACATAGTTTCCAGTGTAGATAAGAACAAAGTAATTTGCAGGCTACAATAGCTCTCACCCAGAAGAAATAGTTATGCAAATTAGGTGGATAAATGAATAAGATAAATCTTCACTTGAAAAAAATTTATGGTCCAAATAGTACCAAAAAAAGTGTGTACAGTTATTCCACATGTGTACATGAAAACATAATTAATTTACAAATATAATTGTAATGATTATATATGGAGGTGAAACCACTGTATGGCCAAATTATGCAATAACTTGCTACAGGCATGCATAAGTAAACGCATCACAGTATTACTAATTTGTCCATGTAATATATACATGAAATGCAAATACAGTCCTGAAAACCTGTTTGAACTAGATGGTAGCAGACTCTTTATCTAGTCTACTCAAGGGCTACCTTTTATTTTTGTGCTTTATTTTTAGAAAATTAGAAGTAATTTCCTTAACAGCAGATAGGCTATCTGGTATGTACATCTTGTATTCTAAAATGGAAAAAAGAAAGAAGCCATACAGGTAGGCAGACAACTTTGGCCCAGTGGTGCAGAAGGATACAAGAAGGAGTTCCTGGAAGATCTTGCATCCAGCAACATACTGCAACACAGCATGCTTCTAGGTTGTTTCTGATACAAGACTGACTAGAACTATGGAAGGTAGTCATAGTAGCAGAGTATATTGACCTTATACCTTGCTCTGCCTACTGAACTTGTATAAGCGACTGCATGCACACAGCAACGTACTAAGTACCAAGGACCTGGTTTTCGCTTAGAGTAGATGCTTGCTAGATTTCTTTTACTCCAATGTAAGTAAGAAGATAATCAGTCTCAGATCATCTCAAGTGTACATGTGGAGTTAGCCACTCAGTGCTTTGCTAAGAAGCGTCTCACATAAGATATTATACTGTTGGAAAATCAAATATACTATGTAAAATACCAGTCTTTTTAAACTGTGTGCTGCTTCTTTTAACCAAAGCTTAAAAATTCTGTTCCTACTGTATCTCTAAAAGTGCAGTGGAACATGTTATTGCTCATGTTCCATGGAAAACAGCACATTATTTTTTGCAGGTCTGAAAACTGCCTCATGTTTAGCTTCTTATTTCAGCATTTTTTTGTCTCAGGCAAGTTACAACTTCAGTCAGGAACAAATGCAGATTTCCCAAGGGCTATAGTTGTACTATCCTATCTATGAAGTCATGTGAAATGCTATGACTTGGATAGCTAACACTGAAATATTATTCTGGCAATAGTAAAAATACACCTCACTCAAAACCTTAATTTATTTGTAACACAGTTATGAGAAAAATATGGAAACATAATTTTTCAGAGGGTTCTTATTTGCCACCTGGTCAGTTGCCAGTAACTATTTAGAACAGATTTTGCTGTTCTAAACATGCTCAGTTTCAAAGGGATTACTTGAAGAATAAACAACTACTCCATGGGAAAACTGATGTCACAATCTGGCCCCTAGGGATTTTTTTTAACTTGCATCTGAGGTATGTAAGCTACACCTGGAGGTCTGAATTCATGGTTTCAAACTCTAATTGCTTCATAGGCTTCATAGTGCTTTTAATTAAAATCTTACAAGCTCAATTATTTATGTGCTTGACCAACCCACCCAATTTGTCTAACCCAGCTATCTGTTTTAGAGAAATGTGTGATCCACAATGCAGGTTAGAATAACCTTAAAGACTATTGTAACTGATGGCCTCCTTAGAACCACATTTGATGTTTTTTTCACAACCCCAAGCCCTAAACAGGCTGAGCAGCAGCACTGCCTGGCTCTCCCCAGTACACCTCATACCCACCTTGCTCTGTCTCCATCTGAGAGGAATTCTCTCTGCACTATTTATTTTGGGAATCCAGCCCTATATTTAAGGTGGGATCCTGCCATTTAACGTTACAAAAAGGTCACTAAAATCTAATTAATTCAAGTCTGAAACTTTGCCAAGGTCTTTCTTCTGCCCAAAAAATACAGAACCAGCTTCCTAACAGAGGATAAAGACAAAAGGCAATGGCATTCCTGAAGTCCATCTGGGAGCGTGTGGAAAAGTTTGAAAAAGCTATATACTGTTCTTATACAGTTCTGCCTAGGTTTTAGAGATTTCCCCTATTTTTCTTTCCTTATTGTACATTACTAAGGATGACATTACTACATGAAGACAGAGTCTTTGTTTAAGTATTCATTTTTCTTTTTCTACTTATTACAAATCTGAAATCCTAATCCTCTGTTTGTGACATCACAGCAGGACTGCTATGGAAATTATTACACTGCCAAAACTAAGAGGACTATGACACCAGGTAGAGAATAAACAGGAGAGGCGGATGAACTGTTGAGAAACAAGGATCCCTTTTTTATCCAAATATTTTCATTAATAAAGAACAAAGGAAGGGAAGGAAAGTACATAATATGTTTCTGTGGCCCAGCGGTTGTTTTAACCAAGCATTCAGGAGGATGAAGAGTGAAAGGGCCCTATCACTCATAAGAAAAAGGCTTTAGTTTTGTGTTTGGTTTTTTTTTTTAATCTAGACCTTTGACTCCTATGATTTATTTACATACCTTGATATTTTATTCTTTGAAGTCCACAGGCTCCAGTGTCAGGAACGGTCACAGACAGTCATTTGCTGTACTGGGTTGCTAACCGACGTCCAGAAACCTCTGTCAAGGACACAGTATTGTCGGTTACATTCCGAAACCCTGAGTTCTCAAAAAATAAAGATATTACAAAAAATTGAAATCTTTATAATTCTTTTCTGACTTCTCTTCTTTTACAATAATGTGTCGTGTTTCAAACTTCTCTTTCGTAACTGTGAACATATATCAGATGAAAGTTTACATTTTCATTTGGTATTTAACTCCAGAGAATGGGGACTTTAGTAAAAACACTGAATGTGAAGTGTTAATAGGCAGGTTTTAACCCCTCAGTAGCTACTGTCTGCTGGTATATGATAATGGCTGTACCAGACTTCCACTGTATATTCATTTTGTTGATAGAAAGGTCACTGAAAAGGAAAACTGGCTTGGCTAACAGCCATCAAGAGTGGTTTGAAACCGGGATATATAATGATAAAAAAGTAAAAACATTATTTAAGCTACATAAAGGACTGACTGGAAGTGGAAGCAAGTTCCAAAACCAAATCAAGTGTATTCTCTTCCTGACCCCAAGTCCAGAAGGCAAGTGGTATAAAGGAGAAAACAGAGTAAAGAAGCACATGGACATTTTTTTTCTAACAAAGTAAGGAAAGGGAAGTGGTATATAATAGGCAGATTCTAAGGTAAATAGCACAAGAGATTGTAAAAAAGCTAAGATTTTGGCTAGCACTATCCAAGGTACGTTAAAGCAAAGAAAGATGGTAATAAGGATACACGTCCAAATTGTAGGATCTATGGCCAGGCACCAAATATCATTAATCATACAGTGGAGGTAGTTGGAGAGGAGTCTATGGCATATTTCACAGTGAAGGACAGCAGCTGCCTTGCAAGAGATATCTTCACAAGAAGAGATCATTATCACTGTGGTCCAGACAGAGCCGTAAAAGAATGTGATGCTTTACTCACTATTGCTCATGAAACATAGGTTAGAAGATCAGATTAAATTGTTGCGCACAGAACAAGAGGTAGTATTTTACCAGGAACTTTTGTCGCCCATTTCATGGGAGAAAATTTTACAGTTGAAAATACAAAGAAAAAAAAGAATGACAAATGCACTCAGTTGGATAAAACTGGCACTTGAAAAATATAAGCCTTACTCTATTTGTCATGCATTAGTACTTCCCAATGGAATCACTACTCTGTATGTTGGAAATTGACTATATCAGGTCCATCAGAAAGCAACAGAGATGAATCTCTCTAAAGTGCTGAAGAAGGCAATAACCTTCCAAACATGAATGCCTAGATGTAATCTGGATCTGTGCTGGTAACTTAGCTACCCCCACTTTTTTCACTCCAACTTCTCAGGTGTGTGTTGGGGGAAATACAACTGCAATATCTGCTTGAGTCAGTTGATGTGAATTACAAATCCAGCTGATGGTGAAAGCAGAGCAGAGCAAAACTAATCAAGAATGAGAAATCTCAAGCAACTAGATCTCACACGCAAGAACTGCTCTTTGCATGCTTATAGCATAATGCAGGCTGCATCATGCCTGAGTGCCATGTGGCCAGTCCATCTATAGCTGACTGAATGGCTCTACTAACATATGTCAGAGGAAAGGAAAGATGGTACCATAGTTTCCTTTACTCAGCCATAGAATAGCCAAACAACAATTCATCTCCAGCTCAGAACTGAAATAAGCCCTAGCCCTTGTGAAGATCCCTGAAGCAGAAAATTCAAGGAACGTAAGGCAGAGTTCTTGGATCTTCCTCATATGCATTTATGAGGTATGAGAAAGGCAGAAACCATACATGAGTGTTCAGACCAGGCACATCTGCGTACACAGATTAGAGATCTAATACAACTTTGATGTCATGATTAAGTCCTAGTCACAGGAACATAGGATATGACTTGGTAGCGTTCACTACTGTGTTCTGCTTTGAAAAGTCTCTGAAAAAATAGGCTTGGGGTTTCTATCTATATTATTTCTCTTTAACCTATCTCACATAGGCTTAGTTTATGAATCAAAAGTTTGTTAGTTGCCTCTCCTTCATCTGCTCATGCTTTACTTTGTTTGACCCTTGAGAGGACAGGTAAATAGCTCTCTTCTCAAATAGCCTAAGTATTGGAAAAGTGATTGGCATGTTCTCTCAAATAAGTGGGACTAACATTTACACTGATGGTTGTAGAAGGCAACTAATAGGAATTATCACACTGTTCTGGAGGTGATGGACCAAAATTAAGAGACTTTCACTCATTCTCCCCAAACTGCCCTGGTTTAGCAGTGTTGCTGGAAAAAAAATGTGATAATATTATCTCTGAGCTGATTTGGCGGCGGTGGGGCAGGGTGTGCCTCTCTCCTTCCCTGTTTCTCCTTAGTGAAAATCTCCACTTTGGGGTGGAAAACTCCAAAGCAATATTTTTCAATTTGGAAGCCTTACGGTGTTCTACACAGTATTTGTAGTTCAGATGTTGAATATGCCCACTTTTTTCCTACAGACATCTTGGGTTTCATAGACAAATCTTCACAGCAGTCTTCCTTCTTGGGGAAAGATTCTGGTGGTCTCAAGGCCACCAGGTATCATGAACAGTGAAGTCAGATTGGGAAGCCTGACTCATAGAAAAGTCGACATGGTTACCCAAGCTACTATTCAGGCACTAGCCAAGCATTTCCCTACATGAACTTTTTCAGTTTGATACTGGAATGTTTTCATAGGCAGCAGAAATTAAAAAAAAACAAATCCCGAATCATTTTCCACTGAGCAACCATAGAAAATTCATAGAAGATTTTCATCCAGTCATAATAGAAAGAATATTAGTGGTAAAAATTAAGCATACAATAAATGCAAGTATCAGTCCAATTAAATGAGAATGTTCACTTTTCAAAGTAGCATTAGAGATGAATTTAAAATGCTGAAGACAAGGGTGTTATTCTAGGTTTTTGGCAAGGAAAATCTTATAGTGTTATTTTTACTGGAAACATAGCACATAAAGTTCAGTCTCAGCAAGGGGTTAGGAGGAGAGAGGGGAAGGTAAGATATTTCCTCAAAATGCATGCTCTGTCTTAACATCATGAATGGTTAAAAAGTTTTTCATGCATGTCCATACATTCATGCATGGATAAAGCCACAAAATCCATAATTTCTGATATGCACTCGGATTTGGGGAAAGAAGATCATAATTAGACAATTATCAAATAATATAATGTTCAATAGGGTGGAGTATCATCTTATTAAGTGATTTTAGCCTTCAAAGGATTTCCCTTCCTTCAGATGAAAACCCGTGATTATACCATAATATACTGATCACTAGTAGTCTTCTGCATATATTCATGTATTTTTTAAATAAAAACCTGATAGCATTCTCCCTGGGAGCTCAGATATTTTCTCCTTTCTTCAGAACCAAGGAATATTTTATATCAATGGCATGTTGGCTTAGTCTTCCCACTAGTTCAAAAACAAAACAAACAACCCCCCCTTGAATTCTAGCATATATTTACACCAAGAGTATTTAGTCATTAATTAGTCTCACACTGCACAAACATGACATGAAGAAGCAATATAGACAATCCATGCTGCAAAGCTCACAGTGGAAGATTGTAACTAGATCATACATTTGTTTAAATAAGGCTGTACTGGCCAGGGAAGAAGACAACAATAAAGAAACCCAAGCGGGGTTTTTTTGTATTTATAGCATATGCAAGTACTTTCTATTCAATTTACTGCACCAGGTGCGAAGAAAGAAGAAAACAACATATTACAGGAGGAAAAAGTACTGTGTAGTAAACAGACTAGCTGTTAACAGAGATTATCTTGATCAGAATCATCTGTAACTTCTGTTAATAAACCCCTGTAAACTATTGCCTAATGCCAGATTATTTTGAAGCTAAATGAAAGATTGTTCACAGCTGCATATACTTCATCACATAAATGCAGATTAAAGCAGATTTGAAAGCATCATTATGAATAATGCATTAATTTTAAAGAACAAAGTGAATAAGGTAGTCAGCCTGTATAAACCTGGAATAGGAAAATTTTCAATCAGTTGCGTCATTCTCCACAATAAATGAAGGACAGCGTTTTCTTAGGATGAGAAGGACAGCAGTTTCTTGGGATGAGGTTCCTGGGGACAGGTTGTGTTCGTGAATGGGATGAATTCCTAAAAGGCTTCCAGTGAGACACAAGGAGGGGAGAGCACTTAAAATTTTTGTCGAAGTTTCTTAGGTGGCATGGTAACTGCATTGTCATGCAGAGTGCATCTTCACCCATATCAGTCTTAGTCAAGGATATGCAAAAAGAGGAAATGGTGCTATACTAAGGGCAAATTTGAAGTAATGACAAAGAAACTAATTTTCACAACTTTGCACAATCTATTCCAGAAAGTCCGTCTGTTCTATTCGTAAACCTTTTTACTATATAAGAATTTCTGAAATAAACACCCTCCAAAAATCGGTCTGCCAGTTTGTATTGGTGGTCCCGTATTTGCTGCATTTAGTGATTCAATAACACCTTGAATATTAGAACTATGGATGCTCTAAGCATTGTATCTTGCTCTTAACGTTCACATTTAATAAATATGTACTATCCATGCAACTCAGAAATTCTTCAGCCTTCACTCAGGAAAAAGATCCTTTTGTACTTAGAACAAAACAATTTTTATTTAAATAAAGACAACTGGATTAGGTCCTTCCATTTGAAAATATTACATATGTATGTGTGTGTAATTTTAAACTATACATGTTATATATAATATAAATACATCACACAATATATTGATTCTATACTTGTGTGAGTCCATTCTTTACATGTATATGCCTGTATGTTTAGGTATAGATATACCTATGTGTTTATAAAAAAACGTATGTATAATCCATATATGTGATCTTATAGTGGTTAGCAAATTAGAAATAAGATTAAGCCCTTAAGAGTATCTTTTGCAATCACAGTCACACAGTGTGCACTGTAATGAAACAGTTTGACTGATGTGAAAAATCATTCCTAATGTAAAATTCTAGGCATAGTTTCCATTGCTTTCAAGGTGAAAATCTAGAGGCCTGTAGTCCTCAGAATAGACAGCCCATCCCTGTGGCAAGAGTAACTATGCCACAATATGCTTCAGGCATCTGGAAAAACAACACTGTTTTACTCTGAAACAAGATACTCTTTTCCTTTTAACATCAATACTTTTTGAAACAATACATCTTGAGGTAACTTCACTAAAAACCTGGATCAACATATCCCATGTGCTGCTGTAATTTAGTGAACAAGTATTGTGTGCTACGAATCACATCAGTATCTACCATGTGATTGATCAGTCAATGATCTGTGTTAGTGACAATGTCCTTAGACCTTTTCTGTGAACTCTGAAATGGATGGTTTATTGCATAACTGCTAGAGAATACAAGACCTAAATACTTTTGTTCAATTATTGTCTAGAACTTTTACATTAAACAGTTAAACCAAAGAGAAAGGATCGCTTTCTGAATACCTAAAGCTATAAGGCTAAGTCCTGGAATACTGGATAAACTCAGAAAAAACACCTTTCTTAGACCTCTGCAAAGGACATTTAATCTTATCACCTTTTCCTTTCTAAGATAAAGGGTTTTCATATATACAAAAGTCATGCTATGAAGTGTGATAGCTTAGCCATGTGTCGTGTACCTGGTACAACATTTGCAGCTCTCCTGGCCAAATACGAGTGTTTTGAGAGTATAAAAGTTCATAAATTCAGGGGGTGAGCTGTTGGAGGTTGGAATCTAGCAGGGTGTGTCCATGTAAACAGATGAAAGAGGACTTTATAAACACTGCTTAAGGAAGTGGAAAATAAATTGTTTTGGGTTTTTTGTTTAAATCTTCATTTCATACTTATCAAGATTCAGATCCAAGGACATAGGTTTTTGCATTTCTCTCTGTTACGTTTTCTGTAAATCACTGGAGATTAAAACTTCCTCCCTATCTTGCTCTCTCTCTTTCTTCTTTTAGGGAAAGTTAGTATTCTTCAGAAATTACCAATTGTTCTTCCACTCACATAGGCTCTTGTGCCAATTTGCAAAATCAGACTGAAGTAAAGCAAAAACTAATGACTTCTTTCTGTTCTTTAAAGGCACTTAACTTAACAAGTAGTTTCACTTAATTGTTCTTCATTGTACCTGATAACTTTACAGGTCACCCAAAGCGAATGAAGCTCGCTATTCTATAATTGTCAGCCACAGACCTATGCAATTTCATCCCTTCCCTTCCCTTCCCTTCCCTTCCCTTCCCTTCCCTTCCCTTCCCTTCCCTTCCCTTCCCTTCTTCCTCCCTCCACTTTTTACTCCTTTGGCACACCAAGGCATCAATGCACATTTATTTCTAGGGAAACTGAGTAAAGACTTCAGGATCTGACTCTTCAAAACAGGATAATCTTTTTGTTCAAATGTCAAAGCTTTAGAAATCACTGATTAATATGTTATTAGCTACCACAATACAGAAATTTTTTTCATGTATATAAAGAAACAGTTTTTCCTTACATTTTTTAAATTTATTTTTAACTACTAATTTTTGGCTTTTTTCCAGCCTCCTCTTCCCTTCTAAAAGAAAGCAAGTGTTATTTAATGACCTTAATGATAGGTCAGCAGTCCCTACTCCTCCATCTCCAACAACTCAGGAGGAAAAAAAAGTCTACAGCCACCATCTTCCTTCATATTTGAGCTCTTCTTGAACTCTTTGTCTGTAACCAACATGAGAGTTTGCCTGAGATATCCACTTTTAGCCTAGCTGTTTTGACTAAAGTATATATTTTTTTTTAATGTTGTTTTCTGAGTAATTTTTTATAAATATTCTAGTTTAAAAATGTAATTTGGTAAAATGAAGCTTGATAAGAATATAATAATACCTTATCACCTTTATCAAGGGCATCATTTTAGCATCAGCAGTAGCGCCATTTGGACACTTTCAATCATAATATGGAGATGTATATATATATAGCTTCCAGCTATGTTTTGACAGCATTTGTGTTTGTTTACTGTCATCTGCTGCCATCTGATTTTTTCATTCACATATAAAAAGCAGTTCCCAGGAGTGTTTGGACAAACAGTCATTAGTTAAATCTCTGCTGTTTGAGAACTTTTACTCTGAGAATAAATATTTTTGCTGATAAGACTGTTATTTTCCCTATGTCCAGTCTTGAGCTGGACACCTCAGGTACAATATATCTAGAGTAACTTCAAGTTCACTCAGCAGGTCCAGGAGACAGAATTTTTTCTAAGAGCTTATTAACTCTTTCACAGCAGCAAGTAATACTTCTTTATCACATTCAGCCGTAATCAGGCTTGCCCATCTAACTAAATGGTATTCAACAGAAAGATGATTTTCTTGAGAAATGTCTTTTTGCCTGTTAATGCAAAAGCTTGATTAAAGATATGTTTCCATGGTTTGATTATGTTCTTTGATACAAGCAGACTGTCTCCATGCCATCTACTCACCCCAGACTCCCTCTTGCTCTATAAACTTTTCCAGTGACTGCATAGTGCCTGTTGGGTATACAAAAGTTGGTCAGAACTCAGGTTTCCTCAGTGCTTCTGAGCTCAGTCAACACCCCAGTCATAAGTCCAGCAAATGTTGCTGTTTCTCAAGGCCAAGGTAACCTTAAAAAAATGCAACCCAGGACTCCTGGGGCAAATATTAATAAAATAGCTATTTAAGCCCTTCATTCAATGTCAGGAGGAAGTCTGCTTTTTGTTTTCTTATAAGCTAATGTTCTCCATTAAAAATGTACTTGTTACCTTCTTCCCCATCTGTTCCTAAAGCATAGCAACCAAAGCCCCTGCTTCAGAAAATTACCACTATTAAAGAAAACATTTAAGCCCCTGTTTAAATGCCACTAAAATCAACGGGAGATAGGTACATGTTTTCATAAGTCACATCCATAGTTACTGTCTTACAGTCAACACTTTGCCCTTTCCTGGGGATTTCTTTGTTCAAAAACCAGTTAACATTTGCCAGACCTGAATTCCCCTAAGGATCTTGCCTCAGGCCTGCTCAAACCACACCAAGTTTCTTCTTCTCACCTCTATACTCATATCTCCCTTATATTTGGGTTGGGTGAGGCATCATCAGTCTTTGTCAGACAGGACAACACATTTAACCCTTTCTCACCATGGTCAATGCCTCAAAATTAGTGACTGGTTCAGCTAATCACTGATAGCTTTTGCCTATTATCAAAATAAGTACTGAATTTCAGATATGAACTGAAAACTTATAATATGGGCAATATGACCACCTCTCCTTTAGTGTTTGCAGTTCAAAGCTTCCTTTAAGTTGGTCCTATAACCTATAGTGAGCCCAGGACTTGGGATATAAGATTTCTGAGTTCATATTGTTTAATTACCATCCACAAATACAGGTTTTAAACTCACACTGCTTATACAGCCATGCTGTAATTCTTTTTAGGCCATTGCCCCACTGGAACAGAAGCCTATGTTGAGCTTTCTTTAGTTAGATGCCTGTTTTATTGAAAAAAACCCAATGCAATTCACATGTTTATTTCATTGTCTGTTTTAGTGCTGAGATATTGAAACTTGGATAGACAATTCTTTCAGTCTATTTAGATCATATTTTTTCTCACAATCACCTTATTTCTTTTATAAAAGAAACTTGATTTTTTCATGGAATAAAGAAAATCATTTGGCTTGACTATCTCTAGCATTCTTATAGGTTTTTTTGTGAATTGTTCTTGGCATTTACCAGATACCAAAGGTAAATATGCATGATTCTATGAGCTTTCCCCTTATTATCTGGTATGGTTACCACAGGCCAAGAACCACATTGTTGTAAACAGGTGCAGCTTCATCTACTTCAGTTACAACCTAGTTTAGCTTAAAAGAACTACGCCTGTCTGTCTATTCTTTCTTCACAAAAGTGAGCAGGAAGATACCCACACACCTAAATCACATGCAAAGTCCTACAGTTCTTCCATTCAAATCAGTGAAAATGTTCAGGTTTTCCCATGGCACTTCTAGATCTGAAATGCCCAGGCAGAAAAATTCATGATTCCCTGCTTAGATGATAAACAGAAATGAGGAATTCTATCAATTTCTTCTTGTGCCAATTTTATACTCACATTATCTCCTTTCCTCTTTCTTTCCAATGAAATGTTTCATTACCTGGCAATAATTTCTTTTATTACAATTTATTATAGAGCAAATAAAAGCAGGCATTACTTTTATTATTTTTCTTTCTTTTTCTTTTCTAAAAGAGAACTCAGTTTCGGGTGCTGGTATAGTCTACCTAGTGAAGATTAACCTTTTTCTGATTATATACTTACATTGATCAGAATGTTTTCTAGATTTGAATTGAATTTTGCAAAGGAATATCAGATCTTTTGAAATGGAAGCCAACCTGAAATGAACTAGTTCAGAGGATACAACTAATTTAAAACTCAAAGAAGAGAAAGGTAATTTTGTTTCCTATTGTCTTCAGAAAAATCGGAACAGACATGAAAAAATTTCTTTCCTGCTTCAGCTGAACATAGGAAATCCCGAAAATCTTACAAGCTTCCATCTTCGTCAAGTTTCTAACTCTGCTCTCAAATTTTTGAGTATGTGTCAACTACGACTCCAAATCCCTGCAATGCCTACCCAAATTATGGACTTCAGATTTCTGTGAAACAGCTGCATTCTAGTTCCTTTTCAGCAACAGAGAATAGAGACAGTGAAGACTTTTATAATAATTTTGGAGTTCTTGAAAAGGAGTGTTTTAAAGCCCAACTTTACTTCCCCAGATCCTGGAGTAATAGGCACTTGGACACTTCCTGGATTTTTGAAACATTATTTCACTAGTAAATATGAAAAGGGTTTGGGGTGGGGGGCAGTTTGGAAGGAGGAGGCTTGTGTCTTCTGTCTTCAGCACTCAGAACTGTCTTTCCAGCTCAAGAGAACAGCTGTCTTCCCTACTACTTATCCCACCCACTAGTGGGAACCAATACCAACATCTTGGAGTTCAGTGCTTTTACCTTTCTTCAGGGCTTGAGAATTACTGTTCTGGAGGACTAGATCAAATGACTCAAAAGCTGTCATTAGCCCCTCTGTTCCTATGTAAAAGCATCATTATAAAGCAAGTGAAAAGAATTGCTGCCCTGTGCAAAACAAATACTCTAATGTAGCTTCATCAGTTTCTTACCATGGTAACACTTCTTTTCCGGATCACATTTTACTGCACTGCCATACTATCCAGCTCCTTGATTGACAAGATTGCAGCTTAATTCAGGAGGAGGCAACTGGCTAAATTGGCAGCATTTCAGATGCATTCCCTAAGGTCTTAGTCCCTAACTGTTGTTCTGTGCCATGAGTGTCTGCAAGACAGTTATCACAGCTGGGACAGATAGAGTTTGATACAACCCACGCTCTTCCTCTGGGAGAGTTTCTACAAAAAATTGGAAAAACAAGAACAAGCAATTAAGTTTCCTTTAAAAGAAAGCAGAGCAGTAATATTTCTTCTACTCTAAGCATCTAAGGAATAGCAAGCTCAAGAATCTTGTATGTCATGCACCCTCACCTGTTCTCTGTCCTAGTTGAACTGCATATGAGTGGATAGCAGTCATTGTACCAGCATAGATATTACTTTTGAGATTTTGAGCCAACTCAGAGAACTTCTGCCTTAAAACATGTTTAAGACAAAACCCTTCAAAAAGCAAACTCTCAGGGGAAAAAAAAAAATCACAGCACCATCCAGCAGTCTAGTTCAGGGACAGAGGAAACCATTCCGCTCACTTATATTATTAGGCTTTCTAAACACTGTACCATTCTGAGCTGAACAGTCTGTCCTCTCCAAAAACCTGCATTTTCTGTCCAGATAAATATCTACATAACATATTCAAAAATAAAAAGCTGAGAATTTTCTCCCTGAACCTAATAAAAGAACACCCTGCACCTCAGAGGAAGGCATTTCTAATGCCATTGAACTCTGTAGAAGTCCCAAGAAGAAATTCAGCAAACAAAAATTAGACTGAGCATCTTCAAGTGGTTATAATGTCACTTCTGGGCTTTATTCTGACTATATAACATAAAAAAATCTGTCTTTCACAGAGGAAACCTGTGTAGCCCTTCAGAACCAGTCATTGAATGGAAATTAAACAGCAGAGGTAGGGGAAATGTAAACATTTTAAAAATCAAGCACTGCATCAATGGGGCCAAAGGGCAGTTCTTGGATACTGCACACAGGAAAGAACTCAAGTGAGACTGCTCTTCAAATCTGGAGAAAGACTTGTGTGCCTACAATTTTGGCTATTTTGTCTAACTGGACTAACTAGCTGGTCTAATAAAAGATACTACCTTACATAGAAATTTTGCCCTGCCTTATATTTTTACAGCACCATGGCTACAATAGCTGTATTACTAAACAGATGTTATTCAAACCAATCATTTCATTTGTGCTCAAGAGAGAGTTCTGTCTTTCCTCTCTAAAGAAGAAAAAGCAGTTAGTGCAAACTAACAACATGAACGTGCACTTGCATTAAACACATCTGTATCTGAGGGCAAACAGAAAATTCTCCTGTCTTGATTTCTTCCTTTTTCTCCCTTCAGTATGTGTGGCTACAGTAAAGTGACATGCAAAATCCCCAGTAGGGATTTTCTGAAATTCTCCTTTTTCTGTCTAAGCAGCATCATCAGTGCTGAGAAGAGGGAGAGAAAAGTGCCTGTGGATTCACTGATACTGCCCTGTCAGATTTGCCAGTCTTTCACAGTGTAGATCTAGACAAACAGTAAAAAAATAACAGCCCAATATGGCTAATGCTCTACTGATGCTAGAGAAGTACTGCAAAAATTACAGGAAAACTACAATGAACACAGATTCTAAATTATGAAGACTTCATAGTTTTTACATTATCTAACTAAGAACAAGCTGGAATGAAGGCAGAAGAAGTGGTAGGGATAAACAGAGCAGGAGGCGCCCAGCTGTCTTCCTGTCACAGCTGAGGTCACAAGCTCAGGAAAAGTGGCAGGAGCAGCAGGTCCTTCTGAAAATCCTCTTGGCGCATTGCCACTGTCACATGGTTGCCCAATCATGCTGTATGAATCAATAAAACCACTCTCCTGGTTCATAAGACACACAAGTGTTCTAATGAAATAACCTGTACCAGCCAGAAATGGTTTTCTTTTGAGACTTGGAGGACTTGACCTAAGACACAGGGAGATAACTGCAATATTCTCAGTGATTCCATGAGCTTTGAATCAGCTTCATAAACTGTGGGAAAGAAGTGCACAGAAGAAAAGTCACCCAATGGCCTGCCTGGGAATCTACTCTCTCAGGAACTATGATTGTCACTGACCTTCACGGGGGCAAGCAACAAACTGATTCTTCATACATCTGTTTTCAGTTGATCTGTTTTCAGTCAATTTACTTTTCTTGAGGGCAAACATCTGCGAAATAATAAAGGCAAAACATGTGAGAGATGCATATAGCAGAAATGGATTTCTACAAGAATCACATATATGAAAAACCATATACATATAGCTGTGTAGTAAAAAAAAAAGTGCATTCTGAAGCTAGTCAGGAAAGTAGACAATTAGAAATGGGTCTCAGCTGTAAGCTTGCAGGTTACCCATGAAGAAATGTGACAGAAAAGTTGTCTGCCTGCTTTTTCTCCCTACCTGTGCAATCAGATAGTACCTTAATTGCTGTAAGCAGAGACCTGCTGAGAAGATGGGCTTCATGTAAAGAGCAGATCACCTGGGAAAAGTCAGGGTCTAAATAATAGGGACACAGACTCTGCTGCCTGGAGCACAGTTTCTTGTGTTACCACATCAAGAGCAGGTTGGCTTCTGCTTTTGCCAGGTGGATCTATGTACAAATTAAAGTTTGTAGTTCATTGGAATCACTTTCTGTTGCCATTGTAGTTGCATGCTTTACTCTAAATCCTCTCCTAATAGAATAGGGCAATAATAATTAAATATATATAAAAATTATTACATACAATAATAGTTATCAGGAAAAATAAAGAAGGCAGAATCAATACAGTGCTATCTCAGAAAAAATGGGCCTGTGTTTCTGGTAGAGAGAGAGCTCTCTCTCTGATTTATAAATATCAGTGAAAAATTTGAGATTCTTTTAAAATGTGTGTATTACATTGTCAAAATATTGTATATATTTTTATTTTGTATATAGAGTGCATCCTATAGTCTATTAGCTAATAATGTATAGCACCAATTTACTGGCAGACATTTTCAAAGATTTTCTGGACTCTTTGATAACTCAAATACTGAATGAAGAATTTGAATTTTTAATCAATGCCTTTCTTTCATTCCATTTTACCAGGCAATCCAGCTAGAGGATCTAAAATAATAATCACTGTTTCCCTCCATAAATGTCTGTATATAGAAAGTGGCCTCTGTTGCCAAAAAAGGTGAATTACTCTGTTGTTGAGTTATTCAGTGTAGCATGTTGTTACAGCACATTGTTTTTTGCCACATGAATATACAGAAATTCTGATGATACCTATAGCTCTTTGTGTAGGAAAGGACAATATACAACATTTTCAATCAAACAGTTTATATAATACAAATAACAAAAATCTCTTTGTATACTAAAAAATAAATAGACATCAGAAATTAATTGAATCATTAATGCCTTTTTATAGTCTCATTGATAACATCTGTTCTCCAAAAATATAACTCTACCCATACTAAATAATATTTCAGTCTAGTCAATTTTTATTCCCTCCTTTCTAGCTCTTTATTCCCTAGTTCAGATGTTGATCATCTCTTAGTGACATCATATCGAGGTGCTGTCAAAACAACTGTCATGTCATAAACAGAAGGTTACTTACTTCCGTCACAAAAATGGGAAGGAGGACAGTAATTTTCCAAATACTAAAAGTTTCCTTTTAAATATATTTCCAACAATGGACATTAGGCTATTTTAAAAGTTTATATTTTAAATATCTCTCTGAAGTAAATTCAGTGGCTTTTCCAGTATCATGAACTGGACCAGTTCTGCTTTCAATTGCATCAACACAATCCTCTAGAAGTCAATGTCGTTACACCATTGTAAAGCTAGGATGAGATCTGGTGTGGGCCTTTGTACTCTTTTTGACTGTGAGTATTACAAATCTTCTTTTTCTTTCCTTCTTCCTTTTTTTTTTAAACTCAGCTTCTTTTTTTTTTTTTTTTTTTTAAGCTTATTTTGCCCCAGGCTTAAGTTCAGTTTGGACAGCCTGAGCTGAGAAAAAAAAGCAAAACAAACACTGTTTGTCTCCTTTTGAAAGTTATTCAGGCACCAGGGGCTAGGTCTTGATTAATGCTCTCTTTTGAAGCCATTGTTATCTAAGCTTTTATACAATTTGTTTTGGATTTTCCTTGTTCTCAAAAGTAGTGTTGAAAACTCAATGAAGTTAACACAAAGAGCTACTGTAATGAGGTAAGACTGTGTCCATACCAACAAAAGGGATAAAAATGAATTATTTCATATGCTGCCAGTGAGCATCAGTGTTAAAGGAATATATGAACAGTGAAAGTTTTATTTAGTTGCCTAAACACAGGCATCTAGTGACATTTGAGATGCCCTAGGATTTCCCACACAGCATTCATATGCAAATCCAAGAAGGCATAAGTCTTCCTTATTTTCTTGGGGTATCATATCTGACAGGCCTATGCAAACTCTCCAGTGTCTGAAATTACATGAGAGAGTTTTGCTGAGGCAATTGGATCAAGTCCTAAGTGTCTATGTATTCTGTCACTTGGTCATTGCCACAAAAAATTAGCTTTACACTTTGTCAATAAAGGACATACCTATTAAATGCTTTTAAACATATTTTGGAAAATCTGCTCAATATGAATTTTACATAGTCTGTAAAGCATGAACATGAGAAGAGTGAAGTCCCAGCACCTTTATGCCACATGCTTCGTTCTCTTGGCTGGCAAATTATAGCACATTCCCATGGGGACAAATACAACCATGTTGTGGAACCTTAATGAACCATGCAAAAGCCAGCAGTCCAAATCAGCTGCTGCATAATTAGGTACAGCCCTTGTGACATTTGCAAAGTTGCTCCTGTTTCATGTCATGGTGAATTGGTTGGTGGTGAATTCATCTGGGTTTTAATACAATTACTGAATGTATGTATTACAGGCTTTGGTTCTATCAACATGTGCAAGATTAGAGCACAGCCATATCATAAACTGCTTCCCAACCATATGTAGTGTAGAAAGTTTATAAATTAAAGTGAAATATTCTGAACAATTCAGTTTACACTATGAAATATATTTTTTGTTCTAGGTGGATCATCTGATGCTTACTTTACCCTTGCCACAGCATTTGTTATGAATATTAGGAGTGCATTTTGCTCTACTCTTTCAGAATGAGAGTTTCTAAGTGAATCCATTTCCATTTAGTGTATGAGGAAGATTCTTTTGAGACAGTGTTTGCAATACATAGACAAAACAAGAGTGTCTGTTCCATAGCTGTCACTAGTGTAAAGGCTTCAACCATTTAATATGGATACCAGGTCCATTATGTTTAGCAAACTTTGTCATCTTGTCCAAGTCACTGTGACAAACACAGTTTCTTTTTAGCTTATTTCCTGGTTAGTTTCCTTGTCCATAGGCATCTTGCTTTCACCTCAGCTGTTGACTCCCTCCATACTACCCTTCTTACCTTACAAGGGCTGACGCGCTCCTCATTGCTCACTGCACCAGCTAGATTACGCTTGGAGGCACTCCACTTCCAAGTTGATCAATTCATCCCATTCCTGTCTCTTGGCAACAAAGATGACCAACTCTCAGAGCTCCAGTTCTAGTTTGGCTAACCTTTTGACATCGTGTCCTGATATACAATAATGGCTTGTACTACCAAGAATTATTAGTGACATTCAACATGGCTTTAGAGGGGTCACTTAAGGACAGATCATAATCTAAGTGTAAACTCCCTTCTGTAGTTGGTTTATTACTTAAACTTCGATTTCTCTGTGCTAATGTTACTGTGATTATACTGACCTCTAGGGGTTTGCTTTCCATCATAGAGTCTTTAGCTACAGAATGTTGAAGTCAGTTTCCTGCTTGAGTTGTGCCAGTGGAACTATATTCTCACTTTTTTTTGCACATTGCAGTTTCTTTAAAAAGTAAGAAAGACATGAAATGAACACTAAAGTGACAAGACAGAAAAGCACACACATCCATGTTTCTAGGGCATCAGGTGAGATACAATATTTATCTTCAGAGATGAAGAAAGCCTTGGACAAAATTGGTACTCTTCCAAGGCCTGCCAGGTACAAGTCTTATAAATATAATAAGAGCAATGGTATTCTTAAATCTTTTCATTGTAGCTCACATTCATCCTACTATATTTATGAGATTAATACCACTAATTTTTATTCCATAGACCTTTGTTCCCTCTGAGAATCATTAACAAAATTTTTAGGAAGAAGGACTTGGAGAGTTCAGTGACAATTCACCTTTTGTCAAAGACATGTTTTTGTCATAGATGAGGACAAACTGGTTGCTCTGAATGATGCAAACCTGGCTTCTCAACTATGAAATGGATTCTTTATATCAAAATGCTGCATTCTAATAATATAAATCTTTCTAAAAGGACTTTTGGCACATATATAACATTGTCTAGTAGTGTGCATCAACAACAAATGTATTCAACAAAGACATGGTGGCCTTAGTGCCTCTCAACAGCACAAGTTTTTCTAGGAAAGAGTCCATAACTTTAACACTACAGCAGTAAGCAAATGTAGGATTGAATGTTTCCTACTGCTTGGAAATCTACTGAGGCAGTCTTTAATTACAGGATTGCATACAGATGCATACAATTCTATGTTTTTAACACAGACATGTATAAAATCTCCTCACTAGTGTGCTCTACTTCATATTTGCCCAAATGAACAGTCAATTCACAACTCAGCAAAACTATTATTCATGAGTGAAAAATAATTTTCAAGCCATCATCACTTCTGATGATGAAGTCGAAAACAGGTTCTGCAAAACCTCCATGAATTATAACTCTCACTGAAACTGTCTCGCTGTTATGATGCACATAGTTAGGCAACATTGATGACTTCCACCACTAGTGCCCCAGCTATAATCATAACAGAACAGAGGCCAAAAAGTTACTGTCTAAATTTGGAAAAGCACACTGGCTTTGTGCCCAAAATAAAACACTCCCAATTTCTGCTTTTACTTTTACATCTGGAGTCACCAGATAGTCAGGAAATCCGTAGGTGGAAAATGGGAAATCCTATATTCTTCATCTGAATTGAAAGGGAATTCCACTGTGGAAAACCGTATCAGCTATCAACAGGACTAGATATAGTATATAAAAATAAGATTATTAAAAAAAAAAAAGATATATAAACTGGGGAATTTTAAATAAAGGACAGAAACACAACAAGCAGGTGATTCTTAGCAGTCAGTTAAATTTGAATTTACTATGGCAGTATGATAGAGTTCTTAGCTGTTTTATAAATCCCATATAAGACAGCCCCAGGCAATAATATCAGCGAAAATTACACCTGGAGAGGAATGCTGATTTCCAGTCAAGGACTGGACATGTCTCATTTTGCTCATCAAATTCAAATTCCTGGTCTCCCTTCTTCAGATTCCTTTAATGGTGTTTTTAATTTTGCTTCTGTTTCCTTCAGTCCCATGCAGACTTTATATACTGATTAATTTTCCTCTAAAATTTCATGTGGGGCCTTCTATCCCAGGCCTGTATTTACACAGCCTTTTTCTCCCCTGCCCCTGAGTCCTCTGGCTGGTCCTCTGTCTTGGATTGTTTTGTATTGTACTTGGGATGATTCAGGCCCCAGACCTGCACAGTTGCAGTTCTGTATCTTTTTTCACTGCAAACAGACTCACTGATAGCAGGCAAGCAAAGCACAAGCAATAATTCTATACAAGCCAATACCTCTATGCGAATTACAATTTCTGCTTTCTTTTATCGAACACCAAGGTCTCTGTGCAGCTACCATCACATAGCCTTTGAAATTCAAAATAATTCAGAATCATCCTTTTCTATTATCAGTCATCAAAACAAGCTCAAATCCTGTGCACCTTTTTGGTGGAATGTCTCATAGAAATAGATGCCTGAAGAAGCAAATTCTGTCACATTTTCCCCAAATCACCCTATGAATGGGGTGGATGTTATTTTTTAGGGGTAAAGAGCTGCGATTCTATTCCCAGAAACAGTGGGGGTCCTATAAGAATCTTCCTGAGAGTTGCTCTGTAACAGCCTAACTCCAAAGAAGCAGGGTTGGTATGTAAGTACAAATGAGATTTCTTGATCTGAAAAGGACTGCAGAAGAAGTAATTCTGTTTAGATCTTGTAAGACACTGGAGCAACCTAGAAAATAAATTTTAAAAAGTTGGCAGTATTTTACATGGGTTCAAGGACATTCAATTGCAGAATGTCCAGTTGATAGATGATCTGAAATACAGAAACACGATTACAAGTTCTACTATAAAGTAGTAAAAAATAGGAACACAGCTATGCAGAATCTCTATTTGATGAAAGGCCTATCAGAGCTGCTTTTATGGTAAGTAAAATAAACTCTTGTGCTCATCAAAAGGCTGGAGTAGAAGTAGTACAAGTACTGCACACTTAAAATTCATTTGCAGTTCTTTTTTTTTACTCTTCCTATAAACACAGGAGGAATTTAGTCAGTAGTTCTAAACATTATGTTGCTAGATGCTGCCTAAAGCTAACTCTCTGTGTTGCTGTGGTCCAAATTAGAATTAACAATAAGCAGACACTGTTTAATGAACAGCTTGAAAACTATCCTCCCTGACACTGCCTAGGGAGCTTAATGAAGAAAATGTGTAGTTGCACAGCTCCACCTTTAAAAAGTGGGCTTTTATTTTACATAAAAGGTGGCTGTTGGTGAATAATGGAATAAAACATAACAAAGAAAAAAACCTTACAACTACAATACACAATAAAAATGTTTTAGGTATTATTTGTATACCAACATATAGTATGATAAATACCAGTTTTGTTTGACTAGCTAAATTGTATTTTCATATGCCACACTTTACTACATAAGCAGAGTGCTTTAGGGTAAATACTTGTTAACCAACTCTTCTAGTTAGCAACTGTTGACAAAGCCAGTTCTGAACAAAGCTGAGCATACTTAGCTTAATGAATTGCACATATAGAACATGTAAGCTGGAAAAAAAATGGACAATGACTGAGTCTTGAGAATTATTTCATTGTATGTTTCTTTAATTACAAAATGCCTGGTGTTACAGGCCTTCTTTCAGTACTCAATCTCCAGCCAGTCATGCTTTGATACAGTAACATATGTGTTTAAATTCTGTACAGCAATTTACGACTGTTGTTTTTGGGGGTTTGTTTCTGTTTTTTTTTAAAGAAATGAATAGGAAATAATCCTATCAGGCGACAAACGTGGTATTCTAAATGAAGTTGTGGCCAGTATGTCATTTCTAAATGAAAAGTCCTCTCTGGAATGTGAGCTTGCTGAATGAAATTGAAATTCCTATCAGTGTAGCTATGCTAATATCATCACTGGAACTGAGAATAATCTCAGTTTCATTCAGCCCATGTGGAATTTATATAAAGGAATGCATCAAAGGATATTTAAGATTATGATGCACTTGAACTAACGTTTGTGAGACAACCATGTCTTGACAGTTTTTATTGTAGCTATTTACAATTACTTCTGCATGGACCTTTTATAATTTTCCTTGGCTTGCTCATTACAAAATGGCTATGCTGTAATCACAATGTCCATTTAGTCTCCGGGCAAAGTATAAAACTCAATGGGCCTAGAATTTGAAAGAAAGATGCTGTAGGAAATTTAATATCTGCAACATTACATCTTATTAATCTTAGTACTTCCTCAATGTGATCTCTTACTCTAAAAGGGTTCTCTCACTCTTTTGCTGGAAGATCTGCAAAATCTTAGTGTTAAAAAGGTGTTAAATACAATAGAGAAAAGCTGCCTATGACAGTTGGAATTAAACCAAATGCTAAAAATCATTGGAGAATTAAAATGACACTCTTACCATTAATAGTGAGTAGTACGAAGTGAATATTTGTTCATTTATTTATTTATTTTTACAGATGACTAGTAAATTAGCTGAATTTGCTTATTAGAACTCCTTCTAGCAGTTTCAGTGGAAAATCTTCCCTTACTCTTCTAAGCTGTTAAATAACTGTCATACATCTCACAAGGTGCAATTTTGCATTTAATAGCATAGAAAGGCATTCCTCTTAACAGTGTGACCTCTGGATGTCATTTATTTTTAAAATTACTTTGTCATGCAAGTTTAATATATCTCACACACTGACAGTGAGACTCACAGAGGTGACTTTTCAGCTTACCACTGCTCATCAGCTAGCTCAGTCATCTCCAGAAATAAATGGTGGCCTCCTTTCAACAGAGCTACCTGCAACGTGGCCTTATCAGTGATCCACTAACCAACTCTGAGTGGAGTTACATGGAGCACACAGGTCACAAAACAGTGCTACACTATATTGTAGTTCAAGGTGAGCTACACAGTGGGGGTCCATTCTTGAAATGACAGTGCTGCACTACAACCTGGCACCTTAGCCCTTTCCAAAGTCGTGTCATCTGATTATCCCTGTTCCTTTCCTCGTCCCATACATTGGGCCACAATTCTGAATGTGACATGTCTCATGTCAGAAAAAAAGAAATGTAACTATATGCACTTAGTTTGAGAAATCTTAACAAGAATACATATTAAATAGCAAGTGTCTCAGCTCAGTAGGTACTCTGCATATGGGTTGCCCATGTTGGAAGGAAAGCCTCCTATCTGTGCTCACATTATATAATAAAAGCAAAGATTCAGAATATATTCATAGCATTTTTCATATTTCAACAATTCACTAGTCAAATTAGTGTTGACTAAACTCCGGACTGGTTTGGACAGAAGGCTACGAAGAAGCAGTGCTACCACATATCCAGTATGTAAACTACAGAGATGCAGTAGCATCAAGAAATTTGCTTAGCTATTTCATTCCACAGTTGCACCAAGGTATACTAGCCATATACAAATTCCTTCAGTTGTTTCCTTTAACATGAGGAACTCAAAAGAAACGCTAGCCTAGAAAAAGCAACATATAATACCCTATTATTCAAACTGATGAAATGCCTTCATTTATACTTCTAAATGAAACTTACTTCTATAATTGTGTACCATCTAAATCTGAAAAACTTATCACACTAAACTCTAAAATCTGTCTTTTATGTACTACTATTGTACAACACATCAAAGCACTCCAAACAGAAGCAAGAGCTGGAGTTGTAAACTCCTGTTATTAAGCAACATCTTACACAATTCACCTTTATAACTTCCTGCCAGTTGCATTTAACCTTTGATTTCACCACTGGAATATTTTCTGTAATAGTAGCCAAAGCAAACAGCACAAATACAGTAAAATCCTTTCCCATATCAGCTTAAATTTCATTGGCAGAAACGGGGGGGGGGGAGGTGTCTTTTTTTGGTTTTTTTTAAATAAAGTTTGTTTCCACTTGGTTATCAAGACCCATTATATCTTATTAAGCATGCCAAAAAAATGACAGCTCAGCTAAGAACGGTATTATTTCTTTTACCTACTTTATGGACCAGACCCTCAAAACTAATTATCATATACTTAAATATTCAGAGCCAGTTTCTGACAAATTGTTTTTGTGGAGTATTCTCAGTGGACCAGCACTGTTTAAGAATGGAAATCAAGAAAATGAGGGCAAAAACCAATTCCTATATTCTTAGCCTGCTGACCAACAACTGATAAGGAGTCTTCCCCTCGTTTGTTAAAAGGCAGTCTTAGAGTTAGATTGGTCCATTTTCAAAAATGATGGGAAAAAAATATGTAAATCTCCCTTTTAATGTCTTAAAGTTTAATTTAAAATGTCGATACTCTTCAGCTGTATAAGGTTTCACTCAAATATAAGCTATCACCCAAATGAAGAAATTACTGGAAGCTGGGTGCATCAAATCCTTTTTGAAGTTTCTGCAGTAAATCAATATCAAATCAGATCAGAGCTAATAAGAACCTACTTGTAGAGGGTGTCAATATGAAAGAGAACTTAGAGCTCTTTCTTTCTCCAAACTACAGAATTACTGTAAGGTCATTTTTGTCTTTCTACAGGAAAGAAATTATCTTGGCTCCTTTTGTTCTGTTTACGTTCAGAGAGGTTTGCTATGATGAGCAAATGCTATAGAATGGTTCACAATTATTTTAGCAGGACTTGTCCCTGTCACACTCAAGAAATTTCCCAACTACTTGTTTACTCTTCCACCTCACTCATTGTAACTTCTGTGTCAACAGTATTGTTTACTGATGCACTAGAAAAATGATGGTAGAATCATAAATAAAGATTTTCAGAACCCCAGAATTTTATATTGACCTTGCAAGGCTTTTTGGGATGGGGGCGGGGGAAGAAAAGTTGTTGCTATTAGCATTCTAAAGATGATTCAAAATAACTATTTGAATTAACATCTAATTAACATAGGGCATGAATTAGTGGGTTGTTTAGGTGAGGTAGCCTTTATATAAGTGTGTCAGATGAAAAAGAAGTAACATGAGCAGAAAAGTCACGTGTTGAAACTGTCACATTAAAAACAATTAAGTGCCTTTATTAAATGTTTTCCTCCTCACAGAGAATTGCAATACATGCTAGAAATGTCATCTGTGTTTTACATTGTAAGTAAATGTTTTAAGTAGAACATATGGGAACTGTATGGGAAATTTTTAGTCCATTTAAATTCCTGCTTTGATGCTGTTTAATTTTTTTATTGTTAATTTTTAAGTGCTTTAGAGTAATTAAGAAATTATTCAAATAAACTTGAATTCAAAATTGCTGCTAATCTAAAATGACGAAGGTAAAAACATTTTAGTATCCTTTTAGCTCAACAGTAATGCTATTAAAATTTTTAGGTAAAAACAAAACATAAAACCTAAACCATGTACTCTGCTTTCTATTTGTCTTGTCCTTGTAAGTTATCTGATGAGTTTGGTTAGATTCTAATGTAAGTAAGGTAAGCAAAAGTAAGTAAAAATGAAGAGCAGCACTGGTTATTTACTTACACAATTTGATCCAAGTGTATATTTGAGTATACTGTACTTTCTTAATTTTTTTATTAGCTAAGAATTTAGCACAATAGGAAACATAAATATAGCTCCAAATTACAAAGATTTCTTGTGGATACTCCCATTTACTTCTTTCCAAAGCCAATGTTCCACTTAGGAAAAAATCTTTTCTGAGGCTCCTGAAGGTATATCTAGCAAAAGCAAAGACCCCCTGATAAACAGGGGAAAGAAAGGTATCATGTCTTTTTGATCTGTCCCAAGGAGTGTAAAAAGATAGCATCACGCCTGACAACTCTTGAGCCCTTTCCTCTATTTTCCACCATTATTTTGTATTTGTGGCACCTGCTGACTCAGTCAGCCTCCAGAGTTACTACTGGCACAACATTGTACAAAATAATAACAAAAACAAATACAAGGGAATGCTGGCTTGGCCGCTGGCTGCCCAACATGTTAAATACACAGAGAGCAGCAATTTTATGTGCACCCTACAAAAGCACATCTCACTGAAACAGGATAATTTTTTCTTTCTCACAGGCACACACTTTTTAGCTTAAACAACAACCATGCAAAATAAAATGGTACACGTATGTCACAGTTGAAGATTTTGATACACAAAGACTGTGAAAGATTCTTTCCCCTCTCCCTTTCTGTAAGTCTGTTAATTTTCTCTTCCACAACAGTCGTATGAAGTCATGACTTTAATTTCTTGTATATGAAATCAGAAGGTTATTGGAGGAGCTACGCTTCAGTACAGTAATTACAGCAGAAGAGCTATCTGTTTAGAAATCTCTTTGTGTACAGCACTATTGAGCTTTGAAGCATGACAGGAGCTGCCAGGCCTCCCTACAGTAGAAATAGTAAATGGGATTGATGACTCTGTTTGGAGGCTTCAGAACTACCAGAAAAGCAGGCTATTACCTTAGGATAAGAAACTGAGTAGCAGCATTACAGAGGCAAGCAGCTATTAAGTGGAGTAGGAATTAGCTGAATGCACAGTTAGCTGGAAAGATGTAGTTTAGACAAGTCATGTTCAGTGCTTTGAAACCTGTTTCAGTCATCACACCCACATGGGAAACTCAAAACTTAGCCTTGGGACAGAACCTCCGTACTAGGGAAAAGCCTGCCAGAGAATCCTCAACAAGTATGCAGCTCCGGTTTCAGCCTATTATAATATTGCTAGTTTTCTAGCTCTTCAGTAAAAACAAGGAAAATGTGGTATTTCTGAAGCAAAAACACCCCTATGGCATGAAAACCGAACAGCACATGATATTCCATAAGGTAAAAACACAGCAGTATGATACATGCTTTGGGGGCACTATGACAGCTGTCTTCACTTTTGCTTGGAGGACAAATAACCCAGAAATCTGTCAACATGTTCAGGTCTGCATAAGCCTGTCAAAAGGGGACGAGTTACAGAAATATGTGTGTTCCTTTAAATTCTTATGTATGGCCAAGTCTTGAAATCAGCAGTTTATTCATCTGAATTGCTTTTGCTTGATTAGTGCATGTATGATTTCTGACAGATTTGTAACCTCCTGAAATGAATGAGAGCACACTTAAACATCTGTCATGGTTTAACCCCAGCTGGCAACTAAGCACCACACAGCTGCTCACCACTCCTCCTCCCCCGTCCCAGGTAGGATGGGGGAGAGAATCAGAAGGGTAAAAGTGAGAAAACTCATGGGTTGAGATAAAAACAGTTTAATAATAAAAAAATAAATAATAATAATGAATTATAAGGAAAAGAAGGGGGAAAACCCCCCAAAACCAGAGAGAAAAAGAAAACCCAAGAAAGACGAGTGATGCAAATGACAACAATTGCTCACCACCAACCAAATGATGCCCAGCCAGTCCCCAGGCAGCAGCCCCCCTGTCAACCTCCTCCCTAGTTTTATTGCTGAGCATGACGACATATGATCTGGAATATCCCTTTGGTCAGTTGGTGCAGCTGTCCCAGCTGTGTCCTCTCCCAACTTCTTATGCACCCCCAGCTTACTTACTAGTGGGGTTGTGTGAGAAGCAGAAAAGGCTTGACTGTGTGTAAGCACTGCTCAGCAATAACTTAAAACATCCCTGGGGGTTATCAACATTGTTTTCAGCATAAAACCAAAACATAGCCCCATACTAGCTAATGTGAAGAAAATTAACTCTACCCCAGCCAAAACCAACACAACATGCATATGTGGTTGAATCAAGGTGTATGAAACAAAACAGGTTTAGTTCCGATCACCTGAAAGACATCTGCATGACCTTCTCTCATTATGCAAAATGACCTACTTCAGCTTCAATTGCTTCTTTACTTTGAATTGGAAAGGACTGGTCTGCAAAGTGTCCTTCCCAAGAACTTACTGCCAGTTCAGCAGAGCCTAGGTTGGATGATACTTTGAGTACTTTGCCAGACCACCTACTCAGACCAAGGGTCTTCCCTAAACAATGCTGGAAGGCCCTTCAGCAGGCATCTTTCTTAAGACTGGAACACAATATGGGCCAAGACATTTGTGTTGCAAGGGTTAGAGGTCTCTTTGGCCAGTGGCACTTACAAGTACGTGTTTTCTCAGAAATTTATCTCATTTTCCCCCTTTACTGATATAATACAAAATGCTGTTTCCACAGGAAGTCCTTGCAAGAAGATATGAGGTTAATTTAATGCAGTCTTAGGATGGCTGTTTTGTTTGCAGGAGTAAAGAGGGAGAGAAAATGTGGAGGCAAACCAAAGGCTGAACCATGCAGCATATTGAATCTGGCATCAGCTTTAGAGGTTTCACAGTGGAGAAACTATAAACTTTTGGAGAAACCACAATTTGTTTGGGCAACCATTAATCACTAGCAAAATAGTCATTAAGCAGCAATAAAGCTAATAATTGATTAAATGACAACGTAAACAGAAGTTGTTGGAATAAAGAATAATACTGGGTGGGAATGTAACTGATAGCAAGATTTGTACAAAACCAGGTAATGTCAAATATGGAAATACCCAATGCATCTTAGCGAATACTAGTACAGTTAATATTTCTTCTGTTTCTGACAATATGTCTACTGTGCTGCAATGATAACACATTTGGGCCATTCTACAACTCTTTACAAATAGGAAAATTCCTGCTGAATTTGTTGTGGAATTATATATGTCCCAAAAGGTAGTGAACTGTTAGCACTCAACTTAGCTTTCCTTTCCTTCTATGATTTAAACAGAGTTAGAGCCTACAGATAGCAAGGAATACTCTTTTCCCACCTTAGCAAAATCTTTTGTATGTTATTTTAAAGCATCTAATGTAAGTCAGTCATTCAAGGTCATAACTGTGGCATCACGAGCAAGTTTCACCTTTAAAGTCTCTCATGCTGATGAAGGGGTTAGTGTTTCTTTCTGAGAAATACATAGCCCTTCATCAGTAGCCTCATAATTGCTTGGGTAGCATTCTTTGTACTACTTGAGGGTTATGAATCTAGCACAAGTTAACTGAAACCCTGTTAGAGGGGCTGTCATGTCAAAAACTCCAACTGTTAAGATAGAAAGACAAGTCTGCATGAGGTACCTACAACCTGTTTGGGACTCAGGGGCTGAATGTGTTTTGCTTAGACAACAAAGAACCATTGAACTGTTTTGCTGAACAAAATGTTACCAAATAATTCAGTGAATGATAAGAGTCGGGGGGTGGGGCAAACAGAACCAATTTACATGTGGTTTAGTCTATAATTATTGTTACAGTTCACACTTTGTTAACATATTTTTTGTAGTGGTAAGAAGGAAAGGAAATGACTATAAATTCACCTCTTCTGTCCATAGGAACTGTGACCAACCTCACAGCTGAGGTTTTTTTGTTTCCCCTTTTCACTCAAACTGCCCCATACTCACAGGCCATTGCTAGGACACCACATTAATTAGCCAAAAGGTAAAGAACATGAAAACCCTCTATGAGTTTATAATGGCATAACTAAATTAATGTATAGGTTAAAAATATCTAGTGCCTTTTCAGCTGAAGAGAGAAACTAACCTGAAAAGGTCAGGTCACTGACAAAGGTTGTTGCATAATTGTGTACATTCCTGTTCTAATGAAAGATTTGATCCACCTCTGCTTGTCTGGGTCCAGCACGGAAAGTAACAAGTCAGGCAGTGTTGATGATACTTTTCAGCCAAACAAGTTCTTCTAGCCTCACCTAATTCTTTTACAGTGATTAAATTTTAGGAGCAAAGGGTTATATATCAACTGTCTTTGTAACCCTTTCCCACCTACCTTTTTAAAATTTGTTAAGGCTCAAAGAATTCAAGTCTAGTTCCTCATCAGAATGGTAAATACAAACTAAACTACTGTGCTGAAGTCACATCTAAGGTAGCCTGTCTGTAGCACCCAGACTTTACTATTAATATGGCTAATTAAAAACTGTCATGTCATTTGGCTTTGTTTTGATGTGATGGGTCTTATTATACAGTATGATATAGAGTAGTGGGAGGATTACAATGTTCTACTGTGGCAAAGAACCATCTTGTAATGGTCTTGGGTTAGTAGGAAAACATAAAGCATTATTAATCTTATTTAACAAACCCCTTAAGCATGTAAGTCCAAAACAACTTCCCCAAACTTTCCATAAAGGCACTACCGTCTCTGCATTTAAGTCTGTCTTTAATCAGGCTGTGTTACAGTGAATTGAGCAGAAGGGTATGGAAACTACTATTGTACCCATTTCCTTCACAATTTTATTGCAGATTCCTGTAATAGTGACTATTCCCAGAAGTTTGAATGCAGTCTTTGCATACAGTAAGCACTGCTGCAGATGAGGACATGTAATAATTTGTAACAGTGGTAGAGTTTAAGTCTAATGTCACAAGACAAGAAGGGCTTTAATCTGATTTATTCCTGCTTTCTTTGAGACCAAAGAACTTGTTTCTAACAGAGGAACAGCAGCAAACAGAGAGGCTCAAAAGCAAGAGTGCTGGTAGTTTATTGGATACTTATCTGGAATGGATGAGGGATAGAGACATTCTAAGTTAGCAGAGATCAGAAGTAATGACTACAGCACAATCCAGTAAAGCATTTTAGCATGTGTAGCACTTTAAGAATGTAAATAGTTTAATTTGATGAACTTGCATTCTTCAGATGACATAAATGCATAAGCACTTTGCTGGAGCAAAGGCGATGTTGGTTATTTGTCACGTTGACAAAAAGGGAAAAGTTATGATTGTCTCAAACAGCAAAAATGTTAACCTCGCACTTTAGTTAACAATGGAAAAGTCATGGCACTGTTGTACTTAAACTACACACCAAAATATATTTATAAGTTGAATAGACATATTTTTGCTTGCACTAGAAGTTTTCAATCCAAGTAGTATTTAGTATAATACTATTAAAAAATCCTACTCAAGTTCCCATACACTTTTAACTGTGATAAAAAGTCATGTTCAAAGTCTATCGAGTCCTTGTTTGTTGGGAATAGAAAACAAGAACTTCTAAGTAAATAATCCCCAAAGTTATGGTCCTCCATGCTAAAAAAGGACAACAGAAAAAATGCAGTATATAATAATTATACAATAGGACTTAGAGAACTAATCTGGCCTAACCTGTAGGCAAGGTTAGGCCATCAAGAAAAATGGGGGGATAAAAAGGGAGAAGAGTCCTAGTGTCCATGATTCAGTAATTGGGAAACTTTTAAAAAAAAAAAAATTGCTAATGATCTCTTCCTGGTGGCAAATCATCTCCGAGTGAAATCAGCAGAAGAGTCTTAATGATTTCAAATGGAACTGGACCAAGCTCTTCCCTAAAATCTTACAGGGTTTTTTACATGTGCTGTTACACCACTTGATCAGTTCAGGCTGGCTCCTATGATTTTGTTGCTGTTAATTTGTTCCAGAGATTCTGTCAATGCTACTGAGTATGTGCCAAGGAGAAACTTCACAGAAAAAGCAATGCTGGAGTCAGATTTAGGGAGAAGGAGTGAAGGTCACATATTGCAGCAACACTGTAAGAACCTGACTGAGGTGTAGGATCACGCAGCAAAGCATCCTTGCTACCGTCAGGAATCAGTTGCCCACACACATACCATGCATATTAACTCACTTAAATGAGATGTTAACTCTGACTTTTCTTGCCACAGTTCGGAATAATCACCTGCACCGACAAAGTTAACTTTGAAAACTCAGAATCCCCTTGTGTTTAGTGATACATAAAAAAATATTTTTAGCTACCCTTACAGTTAGTAATTAACTGTTGTTGGCTTGATTGCTTTAATTTTTTTGTTTTGGTTATAAAACAAGGTCAAGTGGGCTATTCAAAAGTAAAAACCTGTAAAGGTCACAGGTGCTTCACCATCCTGTTCTGCAGTCTCTTCTCCATCACATGCCACTTAGTTCTAGCTTTTCATTGTAAAGTGGGGCTTGCCCATGCCATAGATGAAGTTCCCACATTTATGTAAATCAATATATATCCTATATGCAGTCCCAGAGAAGTGTTCTTAATAGTGCAGGCATCACAGCATCTGCACAGAGCTTAATTTTATTTCAAAATCTGTGGAAGCTATAGATGGCCAACTGTTCTGTTCCACCATCTTCCTTCCTTGCACTGGCAGAACCAGTGGTTAAAGCTGTTGCTTGATAAAGATTTCCTACAATTCACTTTCCTCCCTGTTTTCCTCGCTGTGGTGCTGGTTAATGAGAGTCATTGTAATCTGTGGTCCTATGAGAGGCTATGGGAATAGTTTTTTCATTCTGTTGATACTGTCAGAGATCCTGCCCTTCTGTCTTTCCACTGTCAAATAAAAATCTCACATCCAGGTGAAGTGGCAATGCAGACTGGGCTAACTGGTCTCACTGGCTGTATAATACAGTGGTAAGACTCTGCTTTAACTCAGCCAAATGTGCAGTAAAGATGCAGGATAGATCATTCAGATCAACAGATTTTCAGTGCCTTCCCGTAGTTTCCCTCTCTTCAACAAAGCAAAAAACTTCTCTGACCCCTATTTGCAAAGGAAGCATAAAAGAATCATCTTTACTGAAGCGTGGACATCTATACCATATGCTGCAGACATCATTGTGATGTACATGCATTAGAGGAAACTATATAATCGGATAAATCAGGTTTGGCTTTTGTGCAACTTACAGCTATGCAAAATTTTCTATGTAGTAGCTGCCTGGTACTCTGGAGTAACTCTGAAGCATTCAGATATTCATAGTCCAGTGCCTCAAGCACCCACTAATAGACAGGTGCATATTTATTGCAGTGATTAAGTTGCAATTGCAGTACCCTCTGTGTCAAATGATGAAGGGATAAGGGCTGGGGAAACCTGTGTGCTACACAGCCCCTCCAAACTCTAACAAAAGTGTTGTTTTAAATCAAATGTTAGCAGTGCTACAAGTATGTGTAACATGAGTGTTTTACAATAGCATGCCTCTATCTTCAAGCAACACAGAAATGGCTTGGCAACACCCTCACAGCCAAACCAGACTCTTCAGAATTTCCTTGTTACAGCAGCATAGCTCTTTATATTTGACAAGTCTTGGGATATAGTTCCACATCTGAAACCAAACAGAATTTCTTAAGCAAACTCTAGCATGAAAGAGGGTGTGTGAGACACAAGGGAAGTACACATCCAAAACCTGTAGCACTAAATTATATCCTATACTTTCTCTTTAATAATCTTACTACAAGCTGAAACTTTGCTTTTCCTCCCAAAGAGGTACTTCTTATGGCTGGAAAACTGCTACATGAGCCATCTTCTGTAAGAAGCTTGTGGAGACAAGGCTGTAGTTTTTGGCACAACATAAGCAGGCCAGTTCAACATTTGATGCGGTTATTGTGTTGGATATAATGTTGAAATTGCCTAAGTACATCAAGGTAAAAGTGATAATGCTTTATCTCCAGAAAAATCCTAGTGGATTTTAGTAATTCATGTAAATTACATCATCATAAGAAAATTCATTAAAGACATGCTGATCAATTACATAGGCTTCCCTTCCACTAAGATCATGTGTATTTTGCAGTCAAGAGAGGATTCATACATTTTGAAAGTATTTGCATATAGTGTCAGTCCAGACAGAAAGTGGCCTAGTGCACTATATACGTCTCTCTGTCTTATATACTCGCTTAATGACCAGTGGCAATAGAAAAGTATTAATTATATGTAGCACTCTACATGTTTAATTAAATCATCTCCTGAGCACTTCTGCATGACTCTTGGTCTGGCCAGACAGTGGTATTAGCACTCTACTAATTGAATGAGAATACTCCAATAACTGCATGGAGAAATGAGCAAAGAACCAGAAATAAACACTGATTTACTAATTGGACAATAGACCACTGTACAAACCTCATCAAGTAATTGCAAGCAAATGTAAGGCTCACTTTAGTTCTGCATGAGAATCCTCTGCAGAGATCATTTAAGAGAAAATGGATTCTTAGGTCTCTCTCAGCATGGCCTAATGATAAAAACAAATAGATGGTAATAAAAATACAGAGCTGCACTGTAGGCCAAAGCAATTTGAACAAAAAAGATTGAAAAGCTTTTCAGTAAGGGAGATAATTGTCTGGATCTTTTGCCAAGGAATATACCAGTATTTTTCTTTGTATTTTTCTTGCTTGTCTTAACAATATAGATCCTTAATGCATGACAGGAAATGGTGGGATGGAAGGATAATCCCACACATACAGACTTGATTGCAGGATGCATTCATTGCCCACCTTATCTGATTTGTGTTTTGAAAGTAGTTTGTTTGCTTTCCTTTTGTTCTAAATGTGCTTAAAGTGAACTAACAAAACCATGAAATGGGTATTAAGTTTTCTCTCCCTCCCTCATGGCTTTTGAGAGTCAAGGAACAGCTCTGACTGCCGCCAACATTCCTGATCAGAGCAGGCTGATAATTAAAGCAGTTTGAAAACCCAGTTTGTATATCCACACTGGTCTTTATTCTTCTTATTACCATCATAGCATGTTGAAGTAATAGTCTTTAACCTTGACTATGGCTATGGTACTACACAAATGCAGAACCAAAATCAGTAACTACTGCCTACTTAAATTAGAGAAGCAAAATTTACAGACTTCATCCATGGACAAAAAATTTTTTCAGGATGTCTGGCCCAACCTTAATTAGTTTTTATCTGAGAAAAGCCTGTATTTGTGTTCTTTACATACAATCCTGCATTCAGTACCCTCCAAATTCATACTATTACTAAGGCACACAAAATAATGCAAAAGCCAGCCTTCTAATTGGCACAGTTTTAATGGCCCTCGGTTCTCAAATAAACATTCCCCTTCTTCCCAAGTAGTCCACTGCACAAGTTTTACTTCCTGCTGGGCAGGTTTCCTTTGGTTGGCACTGAATCCAGTTTATAAGTTAATGCCCAAAATTTCAGACCATCCCCTGAAGTTCTGGGGTCTTTCCCTTTGGATATCAATGAGACATGCAATTCTGTCCATCAGGGGTTTCAGCATTTGATTTAAAAACCTTGTCCACTCTAGAAAGTTACAAGATTAGCAGTGGGTTATTTGCATTAGCCACACCCTTTAAAAAAGAGCAAAGGCATGGCACTGTTTATGCAAAGCATTACAGTATGAAAACAAAGCTAAAATCTATTGTACATCAACATGCTAAAGAAAACAAAAGGGTGTATTCGTAAGCACTTTTTCATTTTTGAAACTAAAATGAATGGCAATGATTTCACATACTGCTACTTGAATTAGTGGCTGGAAGTCCCCTTCCTTCCCACCAATCCACAAGAAATATGAAGAAGCACAGCAGAGAAACTTAACCTTCATAGAAGAGGGTTTGAGAAAAGCAGGTTGCTAAGAATCTGAGATCTGCATCTTATTAGCATATAAATTTTCACATGCATTGCTAATAAATTTAATGCAAGTAAACCAGATTGTTATTTACAGAACATTGAAACAGCATCCAGGTCTCTAGAGATCATATAGAAAAGTGAGAAAGACTTCTGTATGCAAAGAAGACTTTTTTCTCTGAAAGACAATTCTGGAAGTCGAAGCTTTCCACCTGACAGGGTAGAAGTGATGGAGCAGCAGCAACAGTAGACTTTGGGGCTTTTTGACACTGATAAAAGTCATATTTGCTATCTGGAAGTTTGCTGAAACCCAGATGCTTTATTTCAGTTTGACATTGTTCTGTCTGTGCATGAGCTTCTGCAGTGCATCTGGAAAGAAGTAGTGCAAATTCTATATTTTCCTATTCTTCTCTTTCATGGGTAATATTCCTGACTTGTCTCTTCTATAATGTACTGTGGCACAAAATGATAGTTAAGCCAAAAAGGCATTGCAATGTAGCATAAAAGCAATAGCCACACAGAGAACACTTTTGGGGGATTTTCCAGAAGATAGTTTTGATACCATTCTGATGTAAACCCAGTCATTTGTGCTCCAGACCTACACAACTCTGGGAATCCTATTACAGTTCTCCTTATTGAACATTCAGTGAAAAATGTGAAGTTCATTTCCTTGTAAAACAGAAAAGGAATTTGCCCTCAGGACCTCAAAGGAATTTTAGATGTGACAAAAGACCATGCAAGAACAATCTACAAGCATATCAAAATGTCATTCTTCTCAGTCAGAACATCTTCCTCCCTCTGAAGTGAGAAATTCTGTGAAAATGTCTTACCTTTATATCTCAGAATGGCATACTTTCATTTATCTTCTGGATGAATACCCCATGGAAATGAAAGGAGGTAGCTACCTGCCTTTCAGGAGGACAACAGAGATGACCTTTATAGTTTGTGTTAAAAAGCCCTGCCATCCAGACTTTGATGTTTTTCATTTAGGAGTTTCTGTATGATAAAATTTAAAAAATGTGTGCTACCATCATATTATACCAATGTATTTAATGGCTTGGGCTTATCATCCAATAAGTTTACTTTAAAATTTCTATAGTGTTTGATGATTTCATTAGTGATGCACATTGCAGAACATTGAGTGTGTGTACAAATGTACAGAAAGAGAAACTTCAGAATATGGAATATAACAGAAATAAAAATACATTACTTTGAGGTGGCATGCAATCATATAGTCAGTTTGCCCTTAGCCTTTATATTAAATTTTAGCTAACAAAACCCATTGAGACTGTAGGTTACAAACACACAAAATAATTCAATTTTCCAATTCTAACTTCTCGTATATTAAAAAAATAAAATTAATAGCTAGACTTTTATTACAATTATGATAATATGATAACTATAGATATGCATAGTTCTACACTCTAAAACAAAAAATACAAACTCAAAATTATTATCAAAGTTCAGAGGCTATAAGGTATTTACATGGGAGAATAAGAACTAGATTTTCATATTTGGGTGCCTTGAATGAACAAACGAAAACCTACTGTTCGGCACCAAAATACATGCTGTAATTTTAAGTGCCATATATTTGAAGCTGCCATTTGATTTTAATGAGCTTGCTTCTATCTTTCACTGGCAAGATCAGAACGAGCTCCAAAGGTATGCTCCCAAAAATGTTCCAGGACTCAGTCAACTTTGATTCTGTGAAACTCAGTATGAAAATTGCCCTATCTTTTTAGGAGGGAAAGTTATCCCACCTTTCTGAAGGAGGGAAGACTAAGTTTGAAGTATTTCTAGTTTTCTACCTAAGGATTGTCAAATATAGGTGAGAGAAGTAAAGACATACCTTGTAAAGGCTATAACATGACTGGGCAAATCAGTATGTTGCTGAAACCAAAGCAACTTCAGCCCCTCTGTAGCCTCAGTGCTAGTTTATACACACTCCTTACTGGTCTGTAAGTATCCGGTCTTCCCACCTTGCAACTCAGAGCCCTGAACTAGGTCTCCTCTTTGTAAAGATAAGGAAGTATATAGTGCTGTGAATAGGTAATTCATTTGGTGCTCTTTAGGCTTACAAAAATCTCACAAAGTTTGGATTTTTATTCTGCATGTATGTTTTAGAAATCATCCAGTTATTTACCACCAGAGATGAATAAATGGCAAAAAGAATCTGAATACTTAGTTTGAGTTGAAAATGTAATATTTTCCACTGTATATATAACCTTTAAAGACTCCTAATTTGTAAAAGGTTACATCAAGGTGTATGAGAGAAAAGAGCTTTTTGCAGTTTTTCTGTTAAGTTTAAATAATTATTTACAGCGTTAGTCCAATGAAATTTGAAACAAAACTTTAAAAATAATTATTCAATGATCTAAACCATTTATGTGATTACAATCTATTTGGTCTACTTAAAAGTTTTCAAGTTTTTTAAAGTATTTAACTAATTATTGTAAAATGACCACTTCTTCCCTGATTCTCCTGTCCTCCCCATCTACCGTAGTCTCCTGTTATGCTTTCTGTTTCCAGGATCACTAATGTTTCTAGACAACAAAGTAGGTTTCTACTTTTAAAGGCTATGACAGTCAAAAATAAATCAGTATACCCTATTAAGGCAGGAAATCTTTGCAGGATATAGATGAGATAAAAATATGGGGAAAAAAACTTCTCAGTCCTTTCATACAGTGCCATTGCACTGCGTATACAATACATGATCTTTAAACACACATACAGTAAGGAAAGCAATAAGTGTTTATGGTCATAATTACACTTCAAAGTGTGTTTTGTACCAAACACTTTAACGCTTGAGACTGAAGTATGCCAGTCTTTTAGAGGCAGCGCTGATTCCCAGAGCCACTTTACTGAAAGTATAACAGACTATGGTGGCTAGATAAGGCCTTAGCTCTTGTAAATCTTCCTTTACAATTCAGGGGCATTACAAGGTGTATTTAAACCAAGAAGAAATGCCAATTTGGGACCAGGTGCAACTTTCATTAGGTTTGGTAACCACTCAATTTGCAATGACTTGCCGTGTAAATTGCTCAGTGCTAAGAGACTTCCGGTACCTTCCACTGCTGAGAGCTCATGACAAGAGAGACATATCCCACAATAAGGTGGTAAAGAGTTACAGATAGTTCATACTCCTATGAAGAAAGGCGATATGTCCTAATGACATGGGACAGACTGTTCAGCATGTTAATAAATTATCTGAGAAAAACAGTGATACTGAATTGACAAAGTCTTCTCTTTAAACTACAGTTATTCAGGACAGTAAAAATAAGCTATAAGGAAGTAGAGAAGGAAAAGGGTGACTGGGCAATAAAATAGCACAGGAAATGTGGTGTAGATAAAAGCAAAGTGAGGCACAGGAAAAAAGTAATCCTAAATTTACATGTACAATGAGTGACTGCAAGTTGAATAATAACAATCAGGATTGGGATTTTAAGTTTATGATAGCTTATCTAGTTCTGTGAAAACGTTACGTCAATTCTTGATAATAGAAAAACAAAGCAGGCAACAGAACAGAAAATCTGACTGTTTTGCCATATATATTGCAGTATTACAGTACCTACAGTTTGAATATTGTGTGCATTTTTTATGATTTTAAGATGTTACCCATCTTAAAAGGATATAGTAGAATCAAAGATTATGGAGAAATGGACCAAAGAATGACAAAAGATATGGAGTAGTTTTCCTGTGTAGATACCTCAGCTTGGAAAACAAACGAGTGAGGAGGTCTATAATTAAGTACTATAAAGCCATGCATTAAACAGAAAAAGCAAGTAAGTAGAGGGTGATTATTTACTGTCTTTCCTAATAAAAGAGTGAATGTGCATTAAATGCAGTTATGGGAAAGACTGGTGGTTTTTTTACATAGCATACAGTTAAGCTGTGGAACTCATTGCCACAGGATGTTGTGCATCCCCCCAGAAAAATTAATCTAAAAGAGATTAGACAAATTGCCGGGAAATATGTCTCAAGGACTATTAAATGAAAACATACCACCTTTTATGGTGCCTCTGGACAAATGACACTGAACTGGATATTACTGCTAGCTGGGAAATATTGGAGAAGTATATGCTGTAATACTTGCCCCAGATATCTCCGGTTGTGACTACAGAACATAGGACACTGGGCTAGATAAACCTGTAATATAAGAGTGCAGCCATTTTTTGTCCTAACAGAGCGATGACAATACCTTTGAGGACATAGTGACTTCCATACATCTTTGCAATATGGCAGAGCACAAACGTCCAAGCTCAGTGGCAGATCAGCTGAGTTAATGCAGCAAAGAAGTAGCCCTTGAGAATGTAATGAAAGCTTCATTTGAGTGCTCTCTCTAGATCAGCTATAAAGTAACTGCTTACATATACAAGGTCAGCTGAGAACTTTAATGACAAGAGAGTAATGTTATAAACTGCACATTATATAACACTGTTGTTTGATTTTAAATCCATTATACATAGCCAAAAGATAATGTCAACAGAATGGATGATGGTTCCAGAGGCTAACTAAATGCTACTATTGTCCCATAATGCCATGAAACAATGCTATTCTGCTCTTCAGAAAATATCAAAACAGCCAACACTAGCCTCCAGCAACATAAAGGCAAGAACTTTGTGTTCTGAAATGTCACAAAAGACTCTCACCATAATTTGAGCCAAACCAGTGACTTTTAATCCCAGTTACAACTCTGATGTATTTTTTAAGAGTGATATTACCATAACACCAGAGAGACTAGCCATAATCATTGATATTTCTGCTATGTCTAAGTTAGCAAGATATTTGGTGCAAGAGGAGTCAAGCAGTAACTCAAACAGGTTGATGCTCAGACCCCCAACATCAACACATGATGGAGTTTGGAGGTTTTACCTTAAACTAAATTTACTCTGCCCCTCTGAACTTAACATTCACATTGCACATACAGCCCAAAGCCGCACGAAGTTCCACAGTTGTGGCTTTGAATCTGTATGTCCCAATTAGAGGCTGGGGTGCATCTTGAGCACAGCTTACAGTTTAGGTCCCTCTGAAAGGAATCTGGGGTTTGTGGATACGAGAGCCACTTGTGAACCAAACCTATGTGTAGTGTAGGTGGGTACAACTAGGGGATTTTCTTTATTACTGTTGACTATGGCTGCTATCAAGCAGTCAGGGTACAGTCTGTAATACAGAGAATTTTTTAACTGGTCGTTAAAACCGGTTAAGGAATCGTATTGGTTAAGTATCACAGAATCACAGAATCATTGATGTTGGAAGGGACCTCTGAAGGTCTTTTCCAACTCCCCTGCTCCAGCAAGGCCACCTACAGCTGCTTGCCCAGGACTGTGTCTAGATGGTTATTGAATATCTCTAAGCATGGAGACTCCACAAGCACCCTGGGCAAACTATTCCAGTCCTTGGTCACCCTCACCGTAAAAAAGTGTTTCCCTGTGTTCATATGAAACCTCCTGTGTTTCAGCTGGTGCCCATTGCCCCTGGTCCTGTCACTGGGCACCACTGGAATGAAGCTGGCTCTGTCTTCTTTGCACCCTCCCTTCAGGTATTCATATACATTAATAAGAATCCTCCAAACCTCCCCTTCTCCAGGCTAAACAGCCTCAGCTTGCTCAGCATTTCCTCATATGTGAGGTGCTCCTGTCCCTTACTTATCCTTGTGACCTTTTGTTGAACTCTCTCCAATACATCTATGTCTCTCTCGTACTGGGGAGCCCAGAACTGGACACAGAACTCCAGGTGTGGCCTCATGAGAGCTGAGTAAAGGGGAAGATCACCTCCCTGGACCTGCTGGCAATACTTTGTCTAATGCAGCTGAGGATACCATTCTTCTTCTTTGCAGCAGGTGCACATTGCTGGCTCATGTTCAACCTGGTGTCCAGCAGATCTCCAGGCTCTTTTCTGCTAAGCTGCTTTCCAGCTGGGTGCCCCCGGCATATATTGGTGCGTGGGGCTGTTCTTCCCCAGGTGCAGTACATTGCACTTCTCTTTGTTGAAGTTCATGAGGTTCCTGTCAGCCCATTTCTCCAGCCCGTCAAGGTCCTTCTGGATGACTGCATGACTCTCTGGTGTATCAGCCACTCCTCCCAGTTTGATGCCCTCTGCAAACTTGCTGAGGATACACTTTGCCCCATCATCCAGCTCACTACTGAAGATGCTGAACAGGTCTGGACCCAGTATTGACCCCTGGGGTACAGTGCTAGTCACTGGCCTCCAGCTAGACTTTGCACTGCTGATCACCACTCTCTGGGCCTGGCCATTCAGCCAGCTTTCCATCCACCTCACTGTCTGCTTATCCAGCCTGTACACCAACAGCTTGTCTATGAGGATCTTATGGGGGACAGTGTTAAAGGTTTAATGAAGTCCTCACCCCTCATCTACCAGTCCAGTCACATCATCATAAAGGTTACCAAATTGGTCAAGCATGACTTACCCTTTTTTGTTTGAGTTTGGCCAGGAGCTACTTGTTCATCCACACAGGACTCCTGGCATTTTTGCCTGACTTCTTATTTGTTGGGATGGAGTTCTCTTGAGCTTTGAGGAGATGATCCTTGAATATTAACCAGCTTTCTTGGGCTCTTCTTCCCTCTAGGGCTTTATCCCACAGAACTCTTCCAAGCAGATCTCTGAAGAGGCCAAAGTCTGCTCTCCTGAAGTCCAGGGTTATGATCTTGCTTTCTGCCCTACTCACTCCCTCCTCTCTGGGTCCTGAACTGCATGATCTCATAGTCACTGCAGCCAAGGCTGCCTTTGATCTACACATACCCAACAAGACCCTCCCTGTTGGTGAATATGAGGTCCAGCAGAGCACCCCTCCTTGTTAGTTCCTCACTTGGAGGAGGAAGTTATCATCAATGCACTCCAGGAATCTCCTGGTTTGCTTATGGCTGTATTGGCCCTCCAGCAGATAGGTATTAGGGTGGTTTAAGTCCCCATGAGGACCAGGGCCTGTGAAAGTGAGGCTCTTACTATCTGTCTGTAGACGACTGCATCCACTTGTTCTTTCTGGCTGGGTGGCTTATAGCAGACACCCACTATACTGTCACCTTTGCCTGTCTTCTCTTTAATCCTAACCCATAAACTCTCCATCTGCTCCTTTTCCATCCCCAGGCAGAGCTTCATAAACTCCAGGTGTATATTCACATAAAGGGCAAATCTCCCTTTTCTTCTCTCCCTGTCCTTCCTAAAGAACCTGTATCCTTCCATTGCAATACTCCAGTCATGGGAGCCATCCCACCATGTCTCCATGATCCCAACAAGATCATAGCCCTGCAACTGCATGCAGATCTCTAACTCATCATGTTTATTCCCCATGCTATGTGGAGATAAACAGTTAAAGAATTGCACTGCTTTACAGTTCCAGTTTTCTGACACTAAGAAATTTAATTTAGAACATACTTTTTCACAATTATATAGATTAAAAAGTCAAAACATAAAACTACATTAGTCAGTCTTACCAACTGTATATCTATAATCAGATATTCTACTACATATTAGAGGTGAAATACTTGACCATATCAAGTATTGACCAGGTTAAGTATTGTCTAATAGAGGAATTTGATCACTGATCCTAGAGAGTGGCAGGAAATGGAAATAAGGATATGACAGGAACGAATGACAGTTAAGATTTTTTTCTTTAGTTCCCATACGAACAACTACTGCAACATATGGAACAAAAGAAAAAAGTGCTAGTGTTTTGGAACCTATCATATAAAACTGCCTAATGATTGTTTGAAGATAGTGTAGTAAATCAAAAACAGCACAAAGAAAGTCTGAATGAGAAACCACCTGTTAAGATTTGGGCAGTTCATTAGTCTTAGGTCACATATGTAACAAATGCAGTCAAAGCAGGAAAATAGGAAGTATACATATGCCCTTATCATTAGAAGAGCCACAGAGCAATTAAAATTTCCAGAATAAGCAATATTTCAAGGAAAGTAAATTTGTATGAAGACTATTTGAAAAATCTGGCCTCTTTCTGGTGTGTATTTTGTCAGTGGGGGAGCTGAAAAAACATCACATTGAATTACACAGGTCATGTGTCTGTATAAGCTATAGAACAACTGTATTTGGAGAGAGTGACACAGCGATATAAGCGCTGGCAGGGACAAGAAAGTGCACAAGTCTGACTTTTTTCTTGCTGGGAGAATATTCTTGGGCATAACTAGGGAGATCATTCTCTAAAGTTGGCATTGGCCCTGCTAGTTTGGCAACATAAACCCTCCTGTCACTGAGGTTTTGGGTGTAATATTTTCCCTGTACAAAGCAAAGTTAATAATACATATGCAAAACACTCATAGACCAAGTAATGAAAAATGATTGTAAAATTGCTATGATGTAAGGAAGTCCGATAGCCACAGCCTATAGTTTCAGAAATATCTGCAACATTCAGGGGCTTGTACTTTCAGATGGCGGATGTTAAGGTTGTTTTCAGCACATTGTATGATTCTTGCCACCATCATCTTCCTTGTTCCGAAATTTCCAGTACTTCTTGGTGATCTATCTGGTGACAAAGGAGTTTCTTCTATAGCTTATATAATACATCTGCTTCTTGGCCTTTGTTCTTTTTTTTTTTTTTTTAACTCAACATAGTTATGAAAAGCCACTTTGCTTCCTGAGGATTTTGCTATACTTAGAGGCAAGGAAGACAGAGTCTGGTTTTGTGGGGTTTTTGTGGTTTTTTTTCTTCCTGAACTGCCAACTGCCCATGCATAGAACTCAGAATATTTGAAAATAAGACTACAGAAAGTCCTAGCTATTTTGTCTGTACATTTCTTGTTGTTTTCAGCTTTGGAGACAATGCTTGGTTGCTCGGGGGAAAGATATTTACTAAGTGGTATTGATGACTAAAACGGTACCTAGGATTGCTGGATGAAAATAGGGCTATAAACAGGTATACCTGCAAAAAGCAACAAAAAATACTTCTGATACCAAATTCTGCTCTTTTCTACACCATATGACTCTCAAGTTATTAGACTGATTTCTGTGGCATTCCTCCAAGCTTAAACTGATGTAGCCTGAGCAGACTTCACCTCACAGTAATTACTTGGTTTTCTTTAAATGTCATATTCCAGGGAATGCAGTCAGCTGAATACACCATTATTTTCCCAATTCTTTTATGCCAGTTTTGGATAAATATATACTCTATGAAACCTATGGTATTATAGTTTTCCAGTAGGGCATGTTTGAAAGACTTGCACTGTCAGATTTAATATCACCTGTCCTCATGACATTAAACTTGCACTTGTTGAAAACCAAGGGGTGATGATAGGCCAGAAACCTAATGAAAATAACATAATATCTCTTGAGATTTCTTCCAACCCTATGTCATACTACATTTTAATCTATTAGGAAGTTTTGTTAAAAAAAAAAAAAAAGATAATGAAGAAAGGAGGAAGTGGTGGAGGAAATTCTTTTGTAGCCGTTGAAGTCCTTTAATGATATGGAAAATTTTTCCATCTCCCCCTTTACAGCCAAAGGTTGCTGTAGTAAAGAAACATCTCTCTCTCAAACTCTCCCTCATGTGCATGTGGGTTTTGTATGTGTAGTCCTAGTCGTGACATTAGTTAATGGAAGTCATGTTCCTACGCCTCTTCTCAGACTCTCCAACTGCCATGATTAGGCCAGTTCTCTAAAGTTTCCGTTTTGCTGTAATCTAATGAACAGTACTTCTTTGTTCACAGTGAGAAGCATGTTTACTTTCTAGTTTTATTATACTCCTAAAAAGAGAATACACTGCCCATTCTTATTCTGCAGGTAGCAAGATATATTTTATCTCACACTTTAAAGACATTGTTTTTCATTTTTACCTTACTGTTTAACAAAAACAGAAATTAAACTGAAAAGGCTTTATGCTACTCTGAATCTAATGACTGGATTTCTAGGAAATAATATCCCAGTTAAACTTAATAGTGTACCTTGACTCAAAGCAAGCTGTCTCTGTATTTTGACTAAGATTTAGCATACTATTAAGTTTTCAGTATAATGGACCTGATTTGGTTCTCAATGTCAGTGTAATGACTGGTTGGTATCAATGAAAACAGGCTCTGATTCTGCAGAAAGCAGTAGTTTTAGCAAGAGTGTGATTTATTCAAAGTTATGTCAAAAAAAGCTTACTTTAATTATAGTAGCTTTAATGACGACAATATTTTTCGTATTTATACGTACATTATTAGGTAATTAAAAAAAAAAGGAAACTTACATGATCTTCAAACTCTTTCATGAAATTTTCAGTTCTTTTAATCTCTTTATATACTGAAAAGACAAAAAAGGTGCTGACTTCTTGCTGAATGATGACTTTCATGCCTGTACGTATTTCAGATTAAAATTAAACTGTACGCTAGCCACAGCACATTACAATTAAATGAATGCTGGGTATTTCTTGAAGCTTTTAGTTTTATGTCCCTTTGCACTGTGTGTAGGTTTCACTGTGAGAACTACTTTATACTTTAAAAGATCCCCAGAGACTTTTAAATACTATTCCAGTTTTACAGATGGGCAAATTGAAGTCAGAACTGCTAAAACTATACAAATAATAAGTAACAGAGCAAGAACTAGAACATACTGGTCTTGACTGCCACACTTCTCTTCAAACTAGAAAGAATGATGCAAAAAGTAGGTTGAAAATAATAAGCCATAGCAAAAAGGCAGAAAATGATCTGAATGAGATGAGTAATAGCACTATTGACTGGCTAGATTTTATTGTACATGCACAGCCAGAAATCAACGTGTTCAGTGAATGAGTTTATCAAACAGACAGAACGATCCATTGTGATATGTCTTCACTGTTAGTGGTGCTGGCAGCTCAGCTGAACCTTATGGGATAATTAGCTAAGGATAAATTAATCTGTTCTCAAATGTGGCCTGCTGATCTTTCCCAAGTGTGTGTGTGTGTGTGTGTGTGTGTGTGAAATATTACTTTAACATTTTCAAAGAATTTTCCTGAGTGAAAAAGCTGTATGTGTTGGATTAATGTCAGACCATTTTCCAGTTAATACTGGATCTTTAGATTCTTTGTGCAAATGTTCTGCAGGAAGTATCACATAGCTAGTCTCAAGGAAGACAAATATTTAGTTTTTGCAATACTGTCCTTAAATGACTACATGTAGCTTAGGCAAAAAGGATTTGGCACAAATCTCTTTATTTTACTTTAGCTACCATAGATGGGGTTTGTTCACAGTTCTTGAGGTTTTTAAAACTTGGGACCTTGGTTCTTTTAAGCTATCCTGGAACATTCCTACTTTCTGGCATATATTACTGTTTCAAAGATTCTGCTTTAATGGTAGCTATTTCCAAATACTCTTTGTGACACTTCGTCTTATAGCTCTGTCTTATTAGACCTGGCAGGCCAAAAATATAATTGATATTTTAGTTTTCTGCGAAGCATTTTTAAAAAGGAAAGAAAAAAATGGAGAACTGCATTCAGGATACTTATTTTCTTTTAAAATCTGTTAAAATCATTTCCCAATCCAAACTGGAAATCAGGCTGTTCTGCACAAAGAACTAATATAATAGGCATCCTCTTTCCCCACACAGACCTTCATTAAAAATTAAGGTTTATTTGAACTGCTAAACATTTAAGCCAACAACCCCCCCCGCCATGAATTGTACTGTGCAGCCCATAAAAATGCGATTTTCAAGTAAGCTCCCCTTCACACCCAGTTTTACAGCCATTGGTGACAGGAGCAATTCACACCATGCAGAGAATATGCAGACTGTCACTGGGCATCTATTTGAAGTTAAATATGGCAGCAATTATTTTTGCCTAGAATTAATGGGTTCTAAAGCAGCTCTCCATTACCTCACAAAACGTGCTGTCAGCTAAGGTATAAGCACAAATCCCTCTGCTCATCTGCAGGGTTGAGGGTTTGTGCAGCTGCAGAAGGTTCCAATTCTGGTGCTCTGGTGTCTGTGGATTCACTCCTGAATGTAACAGCTGCAAACAACTATAATTTTTCCCATGTTAAGCCTCCCTTTTTAGGATTCCCATATGCTACTTTTTTAAGTTTAACCTTAGGCTTGGCTTCGTGTTTGCTAATTTTTATTCATATCATCGCTGTACAGATTTTGGCCTAGAGATGCTGCTGATGGAAACTAGCAGGCTGCTTGACTTCACTCATACTCCTCATACAAAGGTGTGAAACTTTGTAAATTTGGTCTCTGGTTTAATGCAAATTTTCACCATTTGTTGTGGGATGGCAGCTCCACACGATTCCTAAATATGGGCTTCTTTATTTAAATGAAAACATGCTGTACACATAGCCTGCTAGAGATACACCTCCTGCTCTGTGATTGGTAGTGGCTGTAGTGTTGGGTAGAGGACATGGGCTTTTTCTGCAGCCTTTTATACCTTGGGAGGAAGCTTGTTCGCGGTTGAGGCCAATCTGAGAAGAAGGGTGCCAGGGCCTGGCCTCACGCTGGAGTCCCCCATCTCACCTGTAGGCTGAGCACGCCCCACCTGCACGCAGGCTGTCAAATGGAAAGGGAACAGAAACAAAAGGACTGTAAACAGATTCTCTCACCATGCCTTCCAGGTCACGTCCTTTCTTCCCAGCTGGTTCCAGCCCAGCAGCTCAGGGGCTGGCTGGGTTGCGCAGATTCGGTGCCACCACAGCCAGGTGCCTGTGGCCATCTCCTCTCCCCTCTGAGGTACCTGGCTGCGTACCTGCTTCCTCCTCTTTCCCATGGGTTGGCAAGCTTTGCTGTCCCTGAGGGCTCACTCCTCACTTGGTCATTTCCTCACACTGCTCCCCCGCACATGCCACTGCCTTCCAGAAGGTTCCCCCAGGGAGGGCTCAGCCCCCTGCTCCATCAGGAGCTTCCCATCCTTCCCAGCAAGGACAAGCCAAGCCCATGGCCTCGTCTGCTGCCCAGCTGCACCCTTGGATAGAAACACAACAGGCTGTACGCAATAAAGAGCGAACAAACAAAATAAAACAGGTATGGCCTTTCACAGCTGGTAACTCTTGTGGAAATTGCAGCACCAAGGGAGCAGTAGCAATGCTGAGGTGAGAGAGGCGCCAAGTGGGGACAAATATGCCCAGGCTTCACCTGCAGGTCCCACTGCCATGGCAGGTGGTGGTGGCTCCACAGCACTGATCAGCAAGGAGCTGTGGGGGAGGAAGGCATGTCTGGGCACTAAGATGTCCATCTCTGTGAGTGCTACAGCCACTTCAGCCCCCTTCGGCATCCGCCACATGGCAAATCTGTCAGAGCATCTTCATGAGATTGGCAAGGCCACCCCAGCTCACTGGCCTCCCACAGGGCAGGGCCTCGTCCCCTGTCTGAGGCGTGGGCGAGCTGGGCCTCCTGGCAGGAGGCCTGAGCCCAGAGCAAGTGTGCCACCAGCAGCAGCGGCTTTCACACAGCCGCACATGGCCTCGCACCCCGTCTGTGCCCTCAGGCAGGGGAAGAGCCCTCCGCACCGTCTGGTGGAGAGGGGAGGTTTGAGAGAGTCCTTCCACATGCTCATTCGGCTTTTTAAAAAATTTCTACTATTTGCAAAGAGTTATCTGCTCCTTTGGGAGCTTTCTGGGGTTGCAGCTCAAGTCTCGAGATGTGTAGCTGATTTTGGTTGCTGCTTTTGCTTTAAGATAGATGTTGCAATAGTTTCCTGTTCCCCTGAGCAGCATGCAGAAATCAGACATCATGTTTTCATGAAAACTGAAAATTAAATGAAAACTGGTTTGTACTAGCGAGTTTCAGGCTTGGCAGCTTAGCTTGCTGCTGGTGGTGTGACTGCCTGCATGACCACTCAGTATCTGCTTCAAATTCTTCACCTTTTTATTAACAGTTTCCCATAATCCGTTAACAGCTTCCTAGTAAGGCATGTGGTCAGGCTGTTGTCAGCTGCGAGACTGGTTTTCTCTGAAGTTTTAAAGTTTGTTCTGACAGGCCGGTTTGATTAATGGCAGCCCAGTGTCACTGAACACAGCAGGGCCAGAAAAGGCAACATGCTCCTTTGGCTCAGATTTGACTGATGAACCAGAAAAACCTGCAGTGAATGCGATTTTCCTTTTACATGGGGCTTGTGATCAAAACTGTTTCGGTGCATATTAATTAACAGCAGCAGGTCAGGCAGTTAATAAAACCTTCACATCAGAGGAGAGATGGGGAGAGAAAACAAGAGTACAACCTCGGGTTTCTTAGCCTGCAAGCCAGTGCCAAGCTACTTTTATATAGCACTCAAGATAAGTGAACTGGTATATTAAGCACAATCTCCAAGGAAAACCAGGTCATATGTGACTTATAATTAGATATTTTACTACAAGAATTGTGAGATATTAAAAATAAAGAGAGATAATGATAAAGTATATTTAGATATCTTTTTTAGTTAGGAATATTTATGTATTTAAGAAATAAAATTATCATAGGACCACGGGATAAGAGGCTAATAGGATAGTTAAGGCTGGGAGGGAGCTTTAGAGGTCTCTGGTGCAATGTGCTGCTCACAGCAATGGTCAGACCAGGTTGCTCAGAGGAGGGAGGGAGCCTGCATGATTCCCCCTGGGCAGCCTGTGCTGCTACTTGCCTGGCCTTCTAGTGGAAGGGCATTCATACAGCCAGTCTTCACCTTTCTTGTCCCTCACCACCCCACCATGCCCCACTAAGAAATGCCCAGCTCCATGTCCCCAGTAGCCCCTCACAGGCACCGAAGGCTGCTGTTGGTGCCCCCAAGCCAGCCCTTCTCCAGGGTGAGTCAGCCCTGGTCCCTCAGCCTCCATTCCCAGGACAAGTACTCCAGCCCCAGTCATCCTCTGCCAAACTTGTCGCGGTTTTTTTATGTCTTTCCCATACTGGGGCCCCAAAATGGATCACAGTATCTCAGTGTGGTCTAATTGTAGTCGTGTGGTTGAGTTATGGCCTAACTGTGGTGATACTGCTCAATTTAGGGTTAACCATGATGCATTGTCCTTTAAGGAGGACGGTTACTCAACAGTTTCACTATGTAGGCCTGGTTACTTTGTATAACCGATGCAGGCTTTGCCAGCCACTATACCTTTGAAGAAAGAACTAAAGACTGATAAAAAGGAAACACCCTGCTCCAGAAGGCACTGCAGGCCCAATGATTGCCAAAGAAGCATGAACTAGGGGAAAAGTAAAGGTGGCAGGGGGAGATCACGACCTAGAAGACTTACCCCACTCCATTCAAGACCTAGAAGACTTACCCCCTCCTCCCACCCCTTGAGCATGCACTGTAGAATAAAAGAACACTGTACCTTTAATTCAAAGCAGGGAAAACCTTAGCCCAGTAGAAATGGTGGCAGATAAGCAACTACCAATAATGATTCTGGGGAAGGACTTTGGAAATTAAGTGGGTCAATATAAATTGCTTGCTTATTTAACTGCAGGGTGTGCTAGCTTTGTGGAATTACCACCTAGCACTCATCTTTGTGCAAATATGAAATAAATAATGTCTCTCCTGAGTGTGATTATTGGATCATTGCACACTGGGTAACAAACCTGCTTTTTGGACAACACAATGAGGGCTGAATAGATGAGGAGTCTCCTCCATTAATTGACTGGCCATCTTCCTGTTCATACAGCCCAGGACACACTTGGCCTTCGTACCTGCCAGAGCATGCTGCTGGCTCATGCTCAGCTTGCTGTCTGCCCAGACCCCCAGGACCTTTTCATAAGAGTGGCTCCCCAGCCTGGTAGTCCCCAGCCTGTATCGCTGCAGGGGGTTATTCAATCCCAGGTCAGGACTTTGCATCTATTCTTGTTGAATTTTGTGAGGCTCCTGTTGGCCCATTCCTCCAGCTTGTTTAGGTCTCTCTAGGTGGCAGCCCTTGCCTTGAGCATATTGACTGGTGACCCCAGTTTGGTGTCATCTAATTATAAGATCCATTTAATTTTCAAATTGTCCTTTTTATTTTTATTTTTCAAAACATTCCCGGGCAAAACAACCTTCAGAGCGGACTTCTACAGGAATTTTGACTTGTCTGTTAGTGGGACAAACCACGTAGAACTTTAGGGCTATTGAAAAGCTAAGGAAATTAAGCTGTCCTTGCTATAAGAGGATTTTGGCAACATTTAATAAAGTTTATGACTTAAAGAGTGTCTTGGACTCCTGGAATTTAGCTTTAATTCACAAAATCTCAGCCACCATTTTGGATTCAATTTACATCTTAAGCCTAAAATAAATCTTTGTGCTACAATAAGACAAACATAGCAATGTCATCTCTGTTCAGAAAGTTTTTAAATTGAGAGTAATTGGAATAATTGACCTGGAAAGTGATAAATAAATAAATAAGATTGCATTTTTCAGCCTATGAAACATTAAGTTGCCCAGAAATGAGAGACAGAGTATACTTTCTCATAGTTGCATTTTTCCTTTAATTTTGGAGACGTTACTATAGCTTAATGTGATAATGTGTTTAATATTTATAGCCCCTGTGATCTGCACAGCAGTATGAATCTGTAGATGTCCTCAGGTACGGAAGAAGGACCAAATCACTAAAGAACAAAGACGAACATTTATGTATCAAGTTGCCTTTTATTTAATAAAGCAGTTTTGATAATTTTCTTCACTTGTTGGCAGACAAAAATGTGATCTGCACAGTTTTCAAAATCAGATAAAGAGAAGGCTCCAGGCAAGTCTGGGAGATGTTACACCACAAGGAGGGAGCAGATGACTTTTGAGACAAATACAAGTCTCAGCTAAACCATACAGAGTTCACAGATCTTGTCCAGGGTTGAGTTACAATACTAACTACCCATGCTGCTGGCAGTGTAACTAATGAAAGAATTTTAAAAATACTGGCTGAACCCCTGCATAGAACAGGTATTTCCAGACACAGAAGTATGTAGAGTTGGTCAAACTAGTTTAGGTGTTATGTCTAATTTAGGGAAACAGCAAAAAATAATTTCTTTCCCTTCCTCCCCCCTTGTCTTCCTCCCCAGTTTTGTTCCTTAGCAAGATGTTTTTAATTTCCTAGAGACTGTAGATTAAAATGCTTCAAAGTAAAAAAGGACAAAGTACAATCTAATCAAAAGCTGTCAAGCTAGGCACAGTTTCCATTAATTCCATTGATAACTGAATATTGGCTGTGTTTTGACTAGGGCCTGAACAAGCCAGAGAATCATTGTGGAAATAATTTTAGTAGGTTTTAGCCTTTGAGAGGCATAATAAAACTTTTAATAATTCCAAATGGATGTCTGCATCAGCAAATGTCAGGATCTAGAAAACAATGCAGTCAAGGCAAGATCTTCTGTATATCTTTTTCCACCAGGATTATTTTCAAATAAAAGGCTGTTTTTATTACAGTATATGTTATTTATATTATATTAAATAAAAGGCTTTGACTGCACGTTAACTTTCCATTTTATCTCCCCCACAGCTCTCTTTGCTAAATGTTCTTCCATTGTGGCCTTTTCTGTGTTTTAAATGTTATCTTTTATGAATGGAAATCTCTGTAGGGTTCTTGTTATGAAAAACATTTTTGGCAAAGTATTTTTAACTGTGACTGTGGAAAATTTGCATGATATCCTCAAGCATACTGTATCTCTGTGTTAGATCTACCTGAAGTGCACTAATTCAGCCACATGGAAACAAGGCCATCTCTTACCTTGGGCACTAAACACATGCTTTCCTAAATTTGCACCAGGCTAAAAGATACCAGTGCTCAGAAGTATTAATATTGCTCGTACAAGAAGATTCAATGGTACAGATCTCTATCATACATTATATTATGTTTTACCTTGCAGCAGTCAACCTAGAGAAACATTCATCCAGTGTGTAGCTGCTTATTGTATGAACCTGCATACTCTGCCTGAAATATTGTATGCATTTTTTTTTTTTTTTTGCAGGTCATAAAATACTAGATCCCTTCATCCTGTGTCTTCTTATAATAGGTATTAAAACTAACAGTATTTGTCTGTCTTCTCCTATCACCCCAGTTTTGGAATCTGAGCACAGGATTCTTCTCACATAACTTGAGCCATATGAGCAGTTGCTACCTGGTTTAAAAATCAAATTCTGTCTCTGTAATCAGCAAAGACAGTTCCTAGACACTGAAAGCAGAATTAGATGAACAGACCTCTGGTTCCGTCTGTATCTTTCCATTGACTGGAGATGGAGCCTACATAGATAATATGAACTCTAATATTTACCTTTCAGGCAGCTAAAGTTAGGTGAGATTGTATTAATCAGTTCTCGTTGGATTAGTCTGTTTTTTAATCTAGAAAAACTGTCTTCAGATTTCCTGTTCTCTTAAAATTCATAAACCTTGTTTTATATAACCAGCTTTTTTTTTTTTTTTTTTTTTTTAATAGACTACTAGATGAAGTTAGACTTACTTGCTGAAACTCATCTGCATGGACATGGATCAGGTAGATGTCCGATTTTTTTTTTTTTTTTTTTTTTGTCATTCCGCTCTATGACTCACATGTTTGTGGCTTGCATTTTAGTCCATATTTAGGCCATGTGTGTATATGTTAACACATCTGGCATGCAATACCTGAAAAACACTTGTGTGTGATGGAAGTTGGTCAGTGCAAGCAAAAAAGCAGTATTATTCTGAAATTAATGCTAAGTCGCCATTTATTAAGCATTACAGGATGTTATGCTCTAGGTCATCTTTCAGACCAACAAAAAACCTAAGGTCCTTATTATTTGCCGACATTTAAGGTCTTGTTGATTTTCAGCACTGTAAGATATGTGTACGTAAATCCTGGTGTTCTTTCTTCATTCTACCTCATTCCATTTGCTAAAATTCCCCTAACAGTTCTATTAGCATGTTTCAGTTGCTATTGTGTAGCATACATGACACTGAGATTAGGCAACAGCTGACTGCACATAGTGAAGTGACATTTAATTCTTGCAGGTGTTATGAGGATGGATTCGTACATTTTATGATTCTGCCTTTTACCTTAAAATGATCTTTGTCAACCTAGCCACCATGCCCTGAGGTCTAGGGCAGACCGCAAATTACCTTTTCTGAATACTGATAACAAAAGACAATCACTGTGAAAACGTGCAGATGCTACAATCACAAAACCTGATACCTGATTTTTCTCCCAAACATTGCATAAGCTTCTCCAAGTACATGCTCCCAAACATTCCCCCCCTCTCGCCCTGCCTTGCCAGCAGAGACCTAAACTTCATATAGGACTTCAGCATTTTCAGTCCCATCTCCAGCTGTCTGTTTCTCTGCTTGCACTTTTCTGTCTGGTATTTAAAACAGAACACACACTTCAGCATCAATTAAAAAGTGATTAATCTGTTTTTTCACATCTAAAGGAGGATTGTATCAGAATCTAGATTCAGCACTGACCTGATATGAGGGCTTTAATCTCTCACAGAGAAACTCTAAACTGTACAGTGTTGTGTCAGAGTAGTAGGAACTGGTAACAGGATCAAGCAAACCAGCTGGCAATGTACAGAGATGATGAGAAGGTCAAGGGCAACAGTAAGAGATCAGGTGCCACCATACAGATCTGCCTTTTCCTCACAATCTGGTCAATGTGCACACTTCCCAAGGTTTGTCACACATCTCCAGTCAAGAGAAGGATTTCCCTTCCCTCTCCTTCTAACCCAGGGATCTCTCCCATTGTCAGTACCAGAAAGAGCAAGCAGATACAGGTCTGTTAATAGCAGCCATTTGGCAGAGGCACAATCAGATAACTGCTGCCTAAAAGTTTAACAGCTGACAGTTGTTTAGGGAAGAACAGATCCCCACGGTAAGCATTTAACAGAACATGGTCACACCAGATTTTTGGGGTCTAGACTCAGTCAGTCAAAATACAGCCTGAGGGTCAGCTTTAGCCTTTTGTTTGATTGTCTCCAGCCAGGCACCTTTTTGCAAGAGAAGGAAAATAGCTGTTTAGGCAGGTAGCATGCCTTCCTGTATCTACCTGTTGTCACACTCTGTACTAAGAGAAGCAAGACCCCATTGCTTCTGTGATTCCCAGCTAAACTGACCTGGGCCATGGGGAACTAATGTTCCACAGTGAGAGTTCAGATGCATTTGGCTGTTGAGAGCAGAGCCATTCTGCTCCAGAGCATTTGTTTCTTTAATCTCTTGATTTGGCAGGCAGGCTAGTCCATCATCTTCTGCAGAAATGTGTGGAATAATACAATGATTTACTGGTTTAGAAATCCTGAGATAAGCTGCTTGTTCTACTGATCATAGCCAAAGACAGGCCAATGTGTACATGGAGCATGACACCAACATACCATGTTGGTGCATGTTGAATTCGTACATACAGACTAATTGGCAGTCATTTTACCAATTATTATTTTCCAGTGAAGATATAGCCTACACAACTTTTTGAAAATTTTAGATGGAAGATAATCTAAATTATTTATCCAAACCCAAAAATCCATGGGAAAAGAGAAGAAACACAAACTATATTGTGTGTTGAGGGCACAAGCGTATCTGTGTGCACCATTCACACCACCAAGAGCATGACTTTTAAGACTAAGCAAAGCCATCGGTTATGTAATTAGTTAGCAGAGGCAAACATCCTGCCTGGAAAAACAAGAACAAAAGCTGATTTGTTATATCTTTGCCATTCTCTTTAAGCCAATATGCTGCTCCAAATACAGCACTGTTGTACCAGTGTTTGTGTTCCTTCCTCACTAACAAAGCTGAAATCGTGCTGCAGAACAATTCTCTTGTAGTGACATCAGATACAAATGGCTCAGAAGTAACATATTTGTTTGAAGAAAGTCCCCGTTACTAAAATTAGCTGTATAACTGCATTTATCATGAGAGATTACTGTGTCAGTGATCCCATGCTACTCCCTGGGAGACTTACATAATAGGTTTTTCTATCACTAATAATTCTGATTTTGAGATTCTCTGATCATCTGGGTATAACACAAAACTTAAGCTTGCGTTCAGGCAGAATTAACTGGATAGAGAGATAGAAAGTTCCAATTACTTACATGAGCTGTATGACTACATTTATTATGAGCGATTACTGTGTCAGTGATGCTGTGCTGGTCCCCACGGGACTTACCTAATAGGTTTCTCTGTCACTAATAATTATGATTTTGTGATCCTGTGATGAGCTGGGTATGACACAAAACTTAAGCACGTGTTCAGGCAGAACTAGCTGTAGAGAAGGAATTTCACTTTGAGCTCTACAGAAATAATAGTGTTTATGCACTTTCACATATAAACACTGCTGCTAAGACTACCTTACTTCAAACAAACTTATCCTCATTAGATCCAGTGTTCTATTTAAATACTAAAACACAATAGGCAGTGCATATTTGGGCAATCACTGCATGCATCGAATGATGTTTAACCACCCGTCAAGTACAATAATCCCCTAGAAATGCACCAGCTGAAATACTGTATTGCTTTTATAGACCTGAACTCACAAAGAAATAGAGGGAAAACAGTCTAATTGGGCACTGGCCTAAATAGGGTACTGTCACAGCCAAGCACAAATCTTTGTTTAAATCAAGTACTCTGGAGCCATTACACAATTTGATGAAGTGCCCAAGGTATTCTCAGTAATCTCTGTAGTCAGGGCTTAGTTCAGCAGGATAGGAATATGACACAATGTGTTAAGCTTTCAGGATTTAACTGAAAATCTGGTTGGTCTATATTTGCATGGATTCCATAATCACCTGGAAAGATCTGTGATAGAGAGCTACAGTTGCTGGTGTCTGGGTGAGATAGTCTGGTTGAAATGTGGAGATAAACTTGTCATTGTTATAGTTACCTTTATTTTTTTAAAAACTAAAATTATGTCATGAATTAGATCAGCAAAAAAGGAGAGAGGAGTGATTCTACTCAAATGTTAATGTAGATTTGACCTTGAACTTCATCATTGTTTGTACTGATGCAGAGAGGAGTCAACATAATTCAGAAGAAAAATCAATTGAACAACTCATAAATCAGGCAGTTCTCAAGTTAGTAGTGAATATGCAGTTTTCTCCTTTTCTTTGTGCTTGTATTCATTTGAATTAGAAACAAACTGAAACTTTTCCAAGGATATAGTCTGGTGCTGAAAAAGATGGTAGACAAGCAGAACTAGATAAACATGGGCTATAGTTATCGTACTGATAATGTATGTGTATGTGGTCATACTGATAACCTTTAATGAATTACATACATTCGCACATGTAGATACTACTGCATTGTATCTGTTACCTTGTATGAAGGCCTTGGTTAAGTGTTCAGCAGTCTGATGCACACACAGGCAGTTCCAAATTCATGAAAAAATCAGAGATAAGGAAGATTCCATTGCTACTTTTCTTAGTCTTAATCTTGTCTGTTTGACAGTGGTCGAAGACCAAAAGGAAACAAACCTTCTTGGATGTACTTTCTGAGGCTCTCAGAAAGGCTCTCTCCTGACAATTTCTTGGACCTTGAACAGCCTGCTCAGATCCATTAGAGACAGAGGCTGGAGATAAAGTAGATGATGGAAACCCATGGTATTTAGTCATTCTGAAGGAAGATAAGAATCTTGGTAAGAACTCATTTCTCTTATTCTTTTTATTCTTTTGTCCCAACTAGTGGTGAATTATTAGTTACATATTATTAAAAAAAAAAACCAAAAACACAACAACAACAAAAAAAACCAAAAACCAAAAGCCAACAACTTTCTGTCTGGACATCCTCATAAACTTTAATGTTAACTAAGAGTGAACAGACTGCATATCAATTTATTAACAAGTATTGGTCAGTCAGTACCAGCTGTCCACAGTAGCATGATGTATTTAATGACAATCTCTACTATACATTTGGCAGAGTTTTACGAGTATAAAACCCCAGAAGGCTTTCAGGACTAGGACTTGGTTTATTCCAGGCTTCCTTCTTCCTGGTAAAATGTACTCCCAAAGAGATATTCTCTTTGTTTTTCTCCTCAGGTTGTCCATCAAGATTAGGGCTCTGACTACATTTCTCACCAAATTGCTTTTAAATGGGAAGTATCTCATGAGACAATGCTGCACTCTGTACCAGATTCATACCCAAATAATGTAAGGGAGTTATGGGGTAATGCTATAACAGGGAGTCAAGCTGTATGGATGAGTAATGGAGTGGAGAATAATATAGAGGGTTTAAAAAGCTGTTTTCTGTGTAGTATCATAGAACCACAGCCACCCCACCCTCATTTCAGAATGGTTTGGCTTGGAAGGGACCTTCAAAGATCATCTAGTCCAATGCCCCAACATGAAGAGAAGTTGGTTAATTGGATTACAGTAGGTTTTCCTAGGTAATAGGCATGCTGTCAACGACCTTTCTTTTAACAATTTTTTTGAAGAATAACACTTAGTGTGTATATTAGCAGTCTAGAAAATAAATCTTAGAAATGTTTAGAAAGTAACAAGTAGCAATTAAGGGTACAAACCTCAGGTTGCCTGTTGTTTCTAAGAGAATTGTCCTGCTTCTTGTTGTCTGTCTTTTATATGGTAGCCTTTTATCTTTTATTACTTAGCAATCCAAAAAGTAAGTGAGCCCTTCTGGCAAGAAGGGCACTCAAAAGCACACAAGCAAGAAAGCAAAATAGTCTTCTTTAGTGTAACTCAAGCCTGAGCTTAGGAAAAAAGCATGGGGGTTATAAGCCCCACAGACAGAGTTACATAGTACTTACTCTTTCTATTCATTCCCTGCTCAGTGGAAAAATGGGACACTTGCTTAAAATCCTCAAGAGCTCTTCTCTCACCACTTCTATGGTGACTCATACAGATTTTACTGTCTAATTACAGCTCTGCAAAGATGCCCAATGGCAGCTGGGCCCATTTTCCCTGCTCACATGAGCCTTTTTAGAGAGCCCAAGGGTAACACCGGATATAACTCTCAGATCGGTAAGTCATTTTTTATCTGAATGACACTAACAAAACTGAGATCAGAATTTGGGGCTGTGTAATAGTAATGTCTCTACAGCGGTGTAAAATTAATGTGAGGAGAATCAAGCTCATTGATTTCAACAGAGCTTCTCATCAGAGTAAAGCCATCAGGATTGACCCTGGGAATCTTGTGACACAATGTTCCAGGAAGCAGCCTTTGTTTGCACACACTGCGGCTCTTATTTATTAATATGCGAGGCTAACAATGCCTATTGTCTCTTTTCATATTAGAAAGTTGTCACATGAGCAGTTCAAGTGACAGCAAGGATTGCAAGGCGAAGACAAGTGGTTCTCTCTGGCTCCAACTGGAAATGCTGTATATTTGAATACATTAATACTCAACAAATACCCCTTCAGATTAAATCACTCACAGATTTTTTTTTTTTTTTTTAATTAAAAACCACCCAAACAACTATGCCTAACTGAAAGTAAGTTTACCCACCTAAACAAAGGTATGTTTTGTTATGAAAATCCAGGCACAATATCTATATTTTTTAAAAATAATTAACTGAATGATCTGAGTATCTGAAATTAGCTCATAGATTATTTATTATGATAAAATTCCAAAAATATGCACTTTGTTCCTCTGCCACTCGGAAATTTTAAGTGCAGAAGTATAATTTTTATGTGGCGTTTTGTTCTGCTGTTTGAAAGACTCATCTTTTTTGTCCCTTTCTCACTAGTACAGTTTAGCCTTACAAAATAAACAGCCTATAAAATATTTAACCTTATTTACATGAGCCCTATTATGTATAGTTTCATCAGAGTTTTTCTCTCTCTAAACCTAGAACAATCCTTTCTTTTTTACCTTACAATTGCTGCTTTCTCCCCACACTTTAAGTGAATCAGTTTTAGACATAACTGCATCTATTATTCCATTCAAGAGAAGAGATGAGCATTCTTGTAAATGGTATCAGGCTAACTTGAAATTAATACAGCAAGCCTTCAGCTAGTGTTATAGTACAAGGAGCAACCTGGCTCCTATACATTTCATGATGGAATAAATGAAGAATAACTGAAAGGAGGCAAGAAAATACAGAGGAATTATATCTGAATTGTATTTGGAAATATCTAAACCATCGGCATTTGGACAGTACTGAGGAGATACTCTGTCCTGGGAAAGATAAGAGCAAGTACACAGAATGTATTTTCAGAAATGCCAAAGTGCATTCCCTTTTGCAAAAATTTATTAAACCAAATCACCAAACACTCCCTAGACACAGATTTCAATAGGACTTACACATGAAAATATCTTTTTGGATCTAATCCTTTAATGCCTAAACCATACTTTTTATACTGAAGGCTAGGTTCAAAAGTATCTTAGATTTGAAAAACGGAATGGAATAGCTATGTCCAACATTACGATGCCACTGAGAACTCTGAAATCCCTCACACTTGCCTTTTAACTCTAGTGCCTCTGTGTTTCTGGTAGGAATGTACAAAATTTGCCAAATATCCAATGTCACCAGACTGTCAGCTCTAAACCTCAGTAAGCATGAGAGACAGGACAGAGGAGAATATGGAAGATCTTTTTTTCAATTAATATTCCTTATATGCAAATTAGAGCAAATTGAGTTAGGTATTGAAATGTAGCCCAGCAATATGAGCACTTGTTCTTTAAGAATAATACCTTGCTTTATATAAACAGATGTTCTTCAGTGGGTTGAGGCACCCACCTACTTTTGAGAGCTGAGAGCTTTTATCAGTATTTCTCAAAGATGAATTTAAGCAACCTTCCACTTAGTTTATTGACTTCTGTGAACCCCATTCTAAGCTGAAGACTCCTTCTTGTGTCTGTCACAGTTATTTATATATCTAGCTCGGGATAGATAATTCCTTTAGACACAGGATCCCCAAGTGCTGAACATGCCAATGCCCAGGAAGTTCTGGATGTATCTACCTCCCATTGACCTTAAAGCATTTAAAAATCCTACTGTTTGGATTCTTAGACATTTAAAAATCTTTACAAGTCTGTCCTAACATTCCTTAGTTACTTAAGGTACTTCTGAACATTGTATTTCTAGCTTTGCTGTACCATTTAGATAATATCGTACAATATATGGATCCAGAAAAGATCTCTCAAATGCCAAAGGCATTTAGCATTAACCTGATTTTAAAAACTTAGGGCAATGCTCTCCCTTTCCCTTTCATGACCTGCGGCTCTATGGAGACAGAGAAAGGGAAGGCACAGAGCCAGGAAATAGCTTATCTAAGTACTCTGACTCTTTCATAAATCAACAGTATTACCACTGGAGAATGAAGCCAAGAGAAGAATAATGCCAGCATCACTAAATTGCAGCCACTGTGCATCTTTCTTGTATGGGAGGGTAGTGTTACTGCTTGGCAAATAATGCAACTTAGAAGGAATAGAAAACAGAATCACAGCTTCTTGTGGATGCTCTGAAACTTACAACTCTGGATGAAAGAAGACTCTAGAGCTTCACTACACATATGAAGAACTGGTTTCTAAGACTCTGCCCGTGATTCTGCTGAAGTGAGCAGAAGTTTATCATTGCATTCTCAGGAATCCGGGGCCAGTGCATGAATTTTTTTATACACCAAATGCTTGCCAACTTATCTCTTAGAAGCTGCTACTCCTAAAAGCCATCTACAGCAATGGAATAAAATTCCAGAGATTTTTGTAGCACAAGCAACTAACATATTTTATAATAGTTATGGAACAGGCACATCTCTGTTGAAGGGCCATGTTCTTTTAGATTCTCATCACGTGCTGTTGAAGTCTTTGTGAGCTTTGCCACTGACTGAATGGGCTCTGGATCATATCCTTACCGCTGAAATCTTTCTGCAGCGATATACAAGATCTGGCAAGGAAGAACAGTGGCACCCAGTGGTGATTTGCTTTTTCTTTTCAAAATATGTTCTCTTGAAATACTTTTTCCTTAGCTTTTTGAGCAGATGGCCCATATAATATATAGCCTAGTTTACACAGAGGATATACAGACATCTATGCATCTATTATAGAATAGTATACATACACACACATGCTGTAATTCATAAAGTAAAAGGTGGCTTTTATAATTATAATGTAATTATAATGTTGATCTAAAAGGAAATAAACAACCAAATTAATTGCACTTTAGAAAAAAAAATCGCTTCATGTAAAGTCTTTAGGGTGACTCTACTTGATTAATGGTAATACCATTTCTGCAGCTGTTAAAGAAACTCTGTCCTAATGAAATGTTAAAAAGTAATACAAGTTGAATATTTAAATGCAGGTAGCTACCCCTTATATTTTACTTTATTACAATAAATAAGTGGTGAACATGCTCTCACTTATTCTATAAGAATGCCAGCTTCCATTTCTGCTTTTTTTTTTCCCCAAACTTTGCAATTTTGCAAAGAGTTGTTTAAAACAAGGATGCAGTTTCTTGTAACAGTGCAATTCTTGTCTCATAAAAATCCTCTTTGGCACTTGTAGAGAAATTCCATGCGGGGACGGACGACAGGACACCAATATGATGATCAAAGTTGCCAGTTTATTGAGCATAGCAGATCATTCTTATACAATTCTCTAAGTTCCTTAAAAGCTCTGATTGGTTGCTGCATGCAAGCATATAGTGTCCACGCGCATAAACATAAGATATAATTGGTTATACTAACTCTGTACACACGCATAAACATAGGACATAATTGGTTACACTAACTAAAACATGTGAGACTTGTCTCAGTCTAATTGGTCAAGATAAACTGCTGAAATGAGGGTCTTTGTGCCAAGTTCCCTTTATCGTGGAATATGCACCTGTGTTCTTCTAATTGGCATCTTTTTTTTTTTTTTTGTCTTCTTGTTTATTCTGTTCAAGGCCTTCTAAAGGTGTCTGGAATGCTCTTGTGTACCCCTGACCTTTCACCTACTTTCAGGCCCAGTCACTAAGTTCCATATAATTGACTGCTACAGGCACTGATTCATACTCCAGGTTATTAATTATTCAATCCAAAGTATATTTATTTGCTAGTCACTTAGAAAATGATGCAGATTGTTCTTTGGTCTCAGCTACTGTATCCAAGCCAAATTTCTCTTGAACGTTACCTAGGTTCTTACTGCTTTTACCTGGTGTACTGCAGGAGGTACTATGTTGTCCACATTTTTGGCTACGTGGCCATCACATTAATGCTGCATTTATACTATTAACTTAAATGTAGTCAGCATTGTTATATGATGCTAAAACAAATTGACAAGGGAAGGCTTCTACATACTGTTAAATTCTTTAGGCTCCAAAACCCAGGGGCTGCAAGAAAAGCTCTCATTTGGACTAATCCATAGCCCTTGCTAGTTCCTGAACCTCAAACAGGAATTATTAAAAAGAGTTAAGTGGCTCAGGCCACAATCATATAAGACGTCATTATAACCACTTATCTGGATGGACAGTTCAGAGCTAATACCTCAGAACATTCTTAGACTTTGCTTAATTTTTTAACATATGGACATCCCATAAAACTGCTTTAAAGACCTCAAGTTTTCTGAAACCTAAGGCGGTCCTGTTATGTTTGAACATGCTTTTCAGGGCTGCAGCATAAGAGTGGGGCCTGAGGTGTGAAACAAATGAGGAATCCTGGAGCAGAAAGCTCTACACTGATGGAAGGTCAGAAAAAATTGTTTGACCCTTGGTTGAGAGAGAGAGCTGTAACTAAAAGGATCAAGAAGCAAATGTAGATAATGTTTAATTTTAATTTTATGTTCTGTCATAATTGCAGCCCCTTGTTTAAAAAAACATGGGTAATAACATGGAGAAGATTATATTGTTGATCCAGTGAGTAAAGGTTTGGGCAAACTAACTACTCTATCAAGGGGGAATAGTACTTAGCTTTACCAGCATATTGCAGCCTTGGGATTCATTCTATAAGACCTAAATTACAGAAGAAGAGAAGCAACTGCCTGGGCTGGACACACAACAGCCCACAGCACTGGGTCAGATGCAGCTTGTTTGATCCTTTACCATCCAGCAAGATAGATAATGGACCCCTGGGATTTGATACCCACATTTTGTAACTAACTTGAACATTACTAGAAGAGGAGGAGGGGAGCAGACAGCTGTCCAAGTAGCTGCACGATCAAGAATTCAGAGTGCGGACTTCCCTTAGGGAAAGGGATAGCAAACTATTGCATATTTTTCTTTCTTTTCTTTTATAAAGTTAGTATTGTAAACGATTTGATTAATTATTTTTGAATAAGGGTTTGTAGCTGATTGACCACCAAGACAGCCTTTCAATTTTCCAGCACTTTCAGAAGGGTGGGTTCAGCCGTTGTTTGTTAGAGGCCCTTTACTGAAAATTGTCAGGCCCTGTTGTATAAGTCCTCACTGAATGAGTAGGCCAGTAACAATTTAGTAGATCTAAGTTTTTACCTGATTTCTTTGGCAAATTCATATGAACTTGGCATCAGATGTGGCTTTCGTTATTTTGATTATGTGTTAGTAAGCAAAGCAAACCTTTCTAAACTGTTAAACTGTTGTAATATTTTCTGCTTCATATGCCAAGTGCTGCTATGTTCTGCAGCACAGGCATAGCATGCATATTAGTTCAGCAAGATGTTTATTTGAAAAGTTAGGCTTGTTTTCTAAACAGTAGCACATAAGGAAAATATCAGATTTGAGTAAGAAGTGCTATGTCACATGTATTTGCAATCACAGTCTTGTAAGACCTCTTTTTTTACTTACACAGTACTACAAATATGCACAATGTCTGTTACTCTACTGTTCAGAATACCAAATGCTAGGTAATTGTGCTGACAGCTTGTAAGAAAGCAGTGCTGTTGACCCCAATTACTACAATCTGATTAAGAAGCAAACAAAATGAAATTCACTCAGAGACTAAAATTCATAATCTCCTGTCAGTGTAAATTAACTGATGCCAGCAGTTCTGGCTAAGCTGCTGTAAAGCATTCATGTCCAACCCAGAAAATCTCTTCTCTCAAGTTAACATCAAAATTGTCATCCTAACACTGGTTCAGTAGATTGGGATGTCTCGTATCTTAATAACATACTGCTTTCAAAAGCAAGTCCAAACACTATATGACAAAAAGGTAAAAATAGCAAGCTTGAAGGATATATGATAGAGTCCTATTTTACATTCTTGAAAAGAGAACCTTGAAAGTAAGGTTCCTGAGAACTTATGCTAACCTAAAGAGCTTAACAGAAATATGAGAATATTCCTCTCGTTCACTTGGGCAATCTCACCGCCAGTTATGCACTTGGGAGTCTCACTATTCTCAGACAGAACTCCAGCTCCCAGGAGAGCCAGGAGCTGCTCTTCTTCCATTGCCACTGGGAAGAACTGCCACATCTAGCTTTAGTTGACTCCCCTCCATCTGCTAAATGCAAAAAAATCAGCACTACTAGCAAGGACTCACAGTGAAGGGCATCAGTCCTAGAGAGAATCAGTTTCCAAGACAAGACCAATGTCAGACCCCTGGACAGAGAGACTCACCCAGCCAAAAGCCTATCTAAAGAACTGTAGCTACCAGTTTGCCACTTGCCAGTGTCTGAAGTTTCTTTCTTCAATGAGACTAAAGATTTAGATATTGGGGTTTTTTAAACTTTCAAAATGCCTCCTGCATATAAATACGATCTATGAGATCACAGCTTTTTCCCAGAAAAAATTAGGATATTATACTCATAGAACATATTTCTGAAGGAATATAAACAACGTGGAAGGTTTTGAAAGTTACTGCATTAAATATTACAGAATGATCTTCTGGGAACACATGTAATCGTTTTCTATTGTTTGCTGGTTTATTAGTAACTTTAGTGTGTAAAAGTTGATTTTCTTAAATCTAGATAAATGCAAGGTTTATGCATAAAAAAATAACTCAATAATATGCAGCAGGCATTTGAAATGAGAATTTTGTAGCTTGCTAGGGCATAGAATCATAGAATCATAGAGTGGTTTGGATTGGAAGGGACCTTCAAAGGTCATCTGTTCCAATCACCCTGCCATTGTCAGGAACATTTTTCACTAGATCAGATTGCTCAAAGTCCCATCCAATGTGGCCTTGAACACTTCCAGGGGTGGGGCATCCACAACTTCTCTGGGCAACGTGTTCCAGTGTCTCACCAACTTCATCATAAAAAATGTATTCTTTATGTCCAATCTAAATCTACCCTCTTTCAATTTAAAACCATTGCCCCTTGTCCTGTCACCACAGACCTTGGTAAAAAGCCTTTCTCCATCTTTCTTGTAAGCCCTCTTTATATATTGAAAGGCCACAATAAGGTCTCCCCAGAGCCTTCTCTTCTCCATGCTGAACAACTGCAATTCTCTCAGCCTTTCTTTGTAGGAGAGGTGTTCCAGCCCTCAATATGAATACATCATATCCATTAACTTTCTTTTTCTTTAAAATTAAGATAAATGGAAAGACTGATGTTTTCACAGCTAAATGTTTGGGTTTATATGAATGAATTGCCTCAGGTTTTGAAGCATATATATTGATAAAACCAGATAATAAACTTGTCAAAGTTTAAATTCATCATCTAGCTAGCAGTATCTCCACACTGACTCTCAGTTTGTAACATCCAACGTTTGAGATGTTCAAGTCAGACCCTGAATTATTCAGATCTCTCATTCATAAAGTAGATTCAGCAAATATGGGACATACTTCTCTATCAGTGCTGGACAGAAGTAATACTCCAGAGCTGGCAAATCAACAAAGCTGTATTTGGAAAGATACACATAAGCCAAAGCAAAATTATAGAAAGCTTTAAGGCTGCTGAAAACATTCCCTAATAGACCTTACATCACTAAGGGATTTCAAGACTGTCAGTGCTGTGCAGAGTGGCCAGCTGAAAGTTCATAACAGCAAAATAGGCTTTTCAGTCTTTTTAACAGAGCACTTTTACACCAAAAAAAAGAGAAAGCCTCTCCGATTCTCTCTAGGACAATAAGGCTAGACTTAGGTCAGTGGTATAGTACTCACAATTTAATGGCTATGGTTCATACCGTTGGAATAAAGAATAAATTAAATGAAATACAGAGGCCTCTTGGATATGCAAACCTGGAGCAAATTCACAGTCAGTAATGTTTTAATCTGTAGTGGCAAAATAAGACATAGGCTAAAAGCCCCAGGGCACAGTACTGATCAAAATGCTTGAAAGAGCTTAGAACGGACTAATCTGCATTAGCAGAAAGATAAAATAGATCTTTCACTGACTGCAGATATGTCAGTAGGGGGTGATTACTGAGAGAATTTGATTAAACTTTAAATCCATCCTTATTTAAGTTTTTCCAAGTTCTGCTTTATGCAGTTTGTGTTCCTTGATGCTGTTTCATAGTACAGTTAATGGAGCAGAGTCTGAAATACAGACAAGAACAGGCAGCCTATGGAAAACATTCCGTCTTATTTTGGGTAATTGCCACGTAACCCTTAAGCACCATAATTTTATTTTAAATTTCTGCATTGAAAAACTGTCTGCATTGAAAAAAACATTGAAATAATAATGAGAAGAAATGCTGAGTGCTAAAATTACAGATCATTCAGTGGCCTTAGGTAGAATTATTTGGAGAACAGTTTATCTTAGTATGAAGTCTAACATTTCTGTTTGGGCGTGAGAAGAATCTGGTGAATAATAAGTTTTTATTTCATTTTGTCAAGACCACACAGAAATGCTGTCATTGATCCCACACATCAGTAGTCATGCTGTCAAGATTTTGTCATCTATCTCCCAATTTTGGTGCTGGAAAGGATCTTTTAAGTGGAAAACTCCACCAGACAATCAAATTGAAGTTCAAGAAATTAGTCCAGTTCAGTTCTGTACTTTTCTGCATACCCCTGCTTGGAGTACTGCAGTTTCTTTGTAAGGAAAATTTCAGATTTTCAGTCTTGGTCTTCAAAGCTACTATGTCCAGTAGAAACAGGAACACTACTGACATTGGTAATTTGGGCAAACGAGGCAAGAAGATGGGATGTACTTTCACAGCAAAGAAATTCTATTGAGCTGGGAATCTGCTAAGGTGGAAGAAATTTGGCTGCATTTGAAGGACACACACAGAAACTCCATGTTTCAGTGAAGAAACCATGTGCAGAGTGGAATAAATTTAGCTTCTTTGCAGGATTATGGACAAAATCAAAGGATTCACAGCATTCAAATTGAATTGTTGGGTGTAATATTGTCCTAACACTGTTGTCCTACTCATATTTTACACAGAGCTGGGATAGTTAACTCTGTATGGAGAAATATACTTCAATGTTATCAAAGGGCAAATATTCATTATCATATATGAAAAAAATATAAAAACTGAGATTCCTCATGCTTGGTAGGACACGGTGAAGGAGAGTTGGATTAGATCCAATTAAGGGGAAAAAAGAGGAAAAAATAGAAGGGCTGCATTTGTAAGGCATAAGATATCTGGAAAAAAAATGACTGGGGAACAGAAGAAAAGGAAGATCTAGAAATGAACCAGAAATTAAAAACCAGAACTGTCTTATCTGTATTGTGGCAAAGAGGGCTTTCACTGGGAGTCGGAACCCTCATTTCAAGCAAAAGGTTAAGGATCCTCAAATGTCCTCCATTAACCCCCCGTAACTCCCTCAACAAATAAACCAGAAGTCTGTTGTATCATTCCTCATTATTCCTCTCCCCTGGAGTTCTCCATTGCTGTCCCTCTCACTCTGCCCCCCCTCATCCCCCCCCCCCCAAAAAAAAAGCTTGCACATACTGCTATCTCGCCTAGCATATTCAATATTATCATCAGTGCAGTTAGAGTCTGTTTTGCCGGCTACAAGTCCTTAAACAGAAGAAAGCCAGTTTGTTTGACAAATCCATAGTTTGCATGATAAAGATGTTGACAGAATATGCTTAAAATTCTTGGTGCTGATACTTTAAATTCTAAAAGCTGTTCAACTTAATATTACAAAGCAGTCTAATAAAATAAAAAGTGCTGTATAATATAGAGATGAACATAACACATTAATATAATTTCATTATTGAAGAACAATTCACTATTGACAGTGTTTCTGTTAAGATTTAGACATATATTGTCTTGGGACTCTTGCTAAATTTCTTACCAATAATAAAGTAGATTTTTTGTTGATAAATTCTGTCAGTCAAACAACAGTTCTTTCCATACAGCCAAATAAAAAATGTCTATATTTGAAAACAAGGGACATAAACTGCTGTTATATCATGCTGAATTATACCCTCAGCAGAAGATCAGGAAAGAAGTGTGTTATAAAGATGTTTATACTGACCAACCACAGCCTAAAGATTCTTTCCTACAGCACTCCTGCCTGGGCAGTTATTTTTCATTTTGCAAGGGTGCTTCCTAATTATAATATTGTATGTTATGTATATGCAGCTTATTTTTTATGAATTTCACCTGCCTGATTTTAGAGCAATTTGTCGTCAATCTCTGACTTACTTACACTGTGCTTGTGACTCCACACAGCTCGTTGTTCATAGATCACAAATAGATTCTGTCATTACAATAGTTAGTAACAATGTGAGCAAGACCTGGAAAAGACCAAGTTGTCTTCCAATTGACCAGACCAATTGTCCCCAAATCTTCTATATACCCCCATAAACTTGAGAAGTCCCCCAGTCTGACAGAAAATTATAAAAAATTTGCTTAAGTGCTGTTTTACAATCAGATGTAGTTCTGCCTTATTGCAATTTCATTAAGCTTTATCTCCTTAGTTTATCAGAAAAACATTACATAGAACTGTTAGTATTCTTACTGAAATCCAGGCAGACTTTATCCTATCCTCTTTGGTAGATACGTTGCCTAAGAAAAGCATGGGGTATGATTTTTTCTTTGATACAAGTATGTTGACTATCTTTTCTGTCTTTATGATTCCCTAAATGCTTACAAACTGATTCATATCTTTTCAATATATTTCTGGATAACTGAGCTGATTGGCTTGTAATTCCCAAGATAACTCCTCTCTTCTCAAAATGTACTGTTTGTCCTTCTTCAGTCCACTGGAATCTCTCTCTGACCTTCATGAGTTATCTGTAAGAGTCTGGAATGTCTCCTCTAGTTCTTTAAATTTTCTGACATGTATTTTATGTAATCTTTTCCTTTTGCTTTTTTCTCACCTTGCCCATTGTATCTATATCTCCACTGAAAGTTATGCAAACATACAGCTTTTTTCTAATCTACATTTTTAAAGACACATCATAAATTGTTATGGTTTTATCAGATATATTGTATTTAGAGAAATATGAATTATATATTAGACTACATGTAACAGTATATCAGATACCTTATCAAAAATATGATGGTATTGACAAATGTTTAAAAGCAGAAATGTAAAAAAAATGTTACAGATGGACAGTGGCCAACTATGGTCCCACATCTAGACTGACAGAACCCGTTCCCTGTCCCCTTACTTTCCCTTTTTTTTTTCCTAAAGGTCACTCAGGTGCTCACAGCCAGCCAGATTCAGGACACAGAAATATTTCTGACGTATTAATCCCTACTGCTGTCTTTCCCAGTCATGTCATTCTTCTATCCCTCTCTTCATATAACCAAAACGCAGACAGCTGGTAACACAATCAAATCAGCACACACAAGTGCATTGCGAACCTAGTCCAGAGGACTATATGACAAGGACATGTTTTGTCATGTGTTTGTGAATGCTTGCATTTTGGTCTAGCAATGGGCACAAGGACCTAATTTTTGGAGCGGATCAACCTCTTTCAAGTATCTCATAGAAAAGTATCCAAAGCAGGAGGAAAACAAAAATTTTAATGTTTGTTCCACTGATGGAATTACAAATATCTTCTTTATTAAATCCCTTTTTCCTCTGCTACAATTCTTAAATGATTAAGAGTTTGGCTTGAACTAAAAAATCAAGTAATTACTTTCAGAGAAAATGTTCCTGGCAAACTAAACTGTAAATGAACAGCTAATGTAATTTGAGATAATGAAGGTTTATACTTACTTATTATTCCACTTACATGTTTTTTCCATATTTGTGTGTCAGTTATATATGACATTCTTTACAGAATCCCATGAGTTGAAAGTTAGCATTGCATCATAGAAACCAATGACTCTTTGTAACTTTTAGAAATCATATGATAAGATTATTTTTTTATAAGTAGTATGAACTATGAAGAAGGAATTTTGACCTGATTTGGAAGTACTGGAAAAATATAATTAAGTAGATTTCAAACTTCATCTGTAGTACATAGCTGTGTCAACTCCAAAGATACACAACAGATAGATATTCCTTTAAAATGGAATCATCCATTCCTTCTGCATATGCCAACAGGGACAACAAAAGGATTATCTTTTAAACGTCAAAAATCTGTCTGCACACCCCTGTATACAGAGCATACACTGTAGCAGCTGAAAGTCAGTGATTTAGGGATGGACTCATTTCCTGTATTTGCCTTGTTTGGCACTCTCATACTGTAATCCCACCAGTTCAATCCACTAAAATTTAAGCTGAGCAAGTGTCTAGGTACAGGCTGCTGTACTGCAGGTCTGCACAAGAAATGACATTACTTTACCACCACAGAGAGCAAAAAGGAGAATGCACCCACGGTGACTCTGTAGCCTTGAGGCTCTGACATCATGTGATCTACTTGAGCATGATGGAACAGTAATACAGTTCTGAAAACCCACATGTTCTAAGCAGCGTGCATGTATTTAACACATTACCTTGCATAACATTAAACAAAAACCTAGTCATTTACAGCATCCATAACACTATGCCTACAATGGTGATTTTCTCAGTATTTTTGCCAGAGAATTTAGAACAACCACAAAAAATTTTGCATTCTCCAGTAGTATACAAAAAAAAGTCAGCATTCAGACTGAATGACAAGGAGAATTAGTTTATAATGGGCCTGGTCCAAAGCCAATAAATTTCAGTGAAATGCTTTATTTCCCTTCCACAGGCTTTCATGAAGTCTGCTAGTCCACTATACAAGTGAAGTTTGTTTTTCTCTGTTGCCTTGTTGTAGTTAGCATCTGTATCTAAAGGAGGGTTTTTTCCACTGGTGTTATAATCCCTTTTTAAGATGGAAACTAAATTATTTTACTTAGATTTCCTAGATTTAGCTATATTTCCATTGTATTCATTTGACTCTATTATTCTAGACTTCAATTTCTAAAACACACTAGAGTTTAGCATTGTTGCCTGAAATAATATAGTTAACGGCATTTTTGTAATTAGTTAGAGCAAAGTTTCATAATTAGTTACAGCAAAGATCAGATGCCTTCTAATATCTTATTTTTATGGGGAAAAGAGTATTTCATTTATTCATTGTGTTACTTTAGTAACATTTATGGAAGCAGTGTTTATATTATATTGACATACCCGGAGTTTCACTATAAAAGCCTAACTTGTACTGTGAAATTGTTTGTTGACTTCTTCCTTTTGTATGGTAGACTGTGCTACCTTTGAACTTCATATCTATAAAAATGTTCCTCAGTTAACTGAGTAGTGTGAAATAAGGCATATCCAACATAAACTTTTTTTTTTAACTTCAAGATTTCAAAGCAACAGTGAACAAGCAGGTAGTTTTCAGGGAAGGATATATAAGAGAAAGAAGAAGAATAGAAAGAAAAGATGGGCAAAAAAAAATCAAAGAAATTGAAGCTTACAATCAGAGACTGTAATGTATTGTATATACACTAATCTGTGAACTTTCCAGGGCATTTCTTTGAAGATTAGTTTTCTCCAGGAGTTTAATTTTCTCCATTTTCTTGAATTTCAGGCTTCATAGTAAACTTTACTGTCCAAACTGCAAACTCAATTGTTATAATGAAAACAGTGAGTGAAAAGAACTTGAAGAGAAATTTAAAGTTCAACAGAAAATAGAATAAATCCCAGAAAAGCTATACAATTTTTTTTTCACAGAAAGAAGCCTTCTCCAGTTCAATTACACATATAATTCTGATGCTATGGAGTGAAGGGTGAGATGTGCCACTATTGTCTAACATCTAGATAAAACTAGACACCGCTCTATTGGTGTGCTGCATTCCATTTTAAGTAGGTAATGGGAACCAGAGATATTTTGCCTTTAATAAAGACATTTACTGCTTTTGCAGTCTGTCAAATAAATCATTAGTGTGCTCCGAATGGATATTTGCTAAGCAATATGGCATAGAGGAAAACTATGGACAATGCAGTGACAATTGTTGTTAAACACAGCCATCACTTCACCTTTAGAAGACCACACAAGTGAACCACACAAGAAAATTGGGACAGTCAGGAAGCATGGGGGGAAGAGTCTGAAAGCCATTCTGAAATGTTGTGCCACAACTGCTTACTAGAATCTCTACTGGTAAAACAAACAAAAACCCTTGAAAACCAGCCACTTCACAAGACAACAAAAAACAATCAAAATTTCTAGACCAACCCAGTCCTGGGTTATATAAGGAACCTATAGCAGGCATGCTGCGCCTGACACTTGGCTGTATTTGGTGTTTAAATGCAGAAGGCAAAGAGATGTCTTGATGAAAGCCAAGGTATTTTATGCTCTCACATTTCTTTCCTCTCTCCATAAGGAGCAAATTTCATACAAGGAGCTCCAACCACCAAGCAGCTGTTTTTGACACTATGTGAAGGAGAACAGAGGGATTATAATGAGTAGAAATAGGAAAATGCTGGTCTTCAAAACATACAGATTCTATACATAGCAAACAGCAAAATAGAAGTTCTTCCACTGGTCTAAAAGATGCACCATAGGCCAAAAGCTGACTAAAGCAGGACATTACACTCTAAGGAAAATTAAAGGTAAGAGTTTTAGCTATGTCAATCAGTTCATTCTCTGGGAGTCAATAGAGCTATGTGAGCTCTGCAACAGCGAAGGGCTAGCTCTGAAACTTTAGTAACGTATTAAAAGCTAGATTTCCCATAACCTCCAGTGGTCTGGTTGTCACAAAGCTGTCCAATTTGCCTTTTCCCATGAGAACAATTCATTTATGCAGATTGTTTACAAGGCAGGAGGCTACTTTATTTCAGACAGGAACATGGAGGATGTGAGCAGTAACTGTCCTCAGAAGAGAGTGTTCACTTTCAAATTGTGAGAAAGCAGAGAAGACGTGCCAGAAGGTGGTTCTTAAATAAGTTACAGGCTGTGAAGTGTGAAGCAAGACAAGTGACTTTTCAGACGTCTCAAATGTCATATACTGAACATATGTCCTGTTATTTTTGTCTCCTTCACACTAACTAGCATAATCACTGGCTTTGACTTATTATCCCTGTCAGAGAAGGGCAGACTGACTCCTAAGGACAAAGGTGTTATGCCAGTACTACACGGTTTTAAGTGAGGGTACTTGCCTTTAAAAGTTGAATACCAGTTCCATTGCTTATCTTAGTGAATAGAGTATAAGGCCCCAAAATGTAGCAAATCTCAGTTTATCCATCCCATGAGTTCCCTTTGTTTAAAGAGAAGTCAGTTCAACATGCTAGGCAAATTAAATATATTTGAACAAATTTTTGGCTGACGTATGCACAATTTGTACTGACTATCAAAATTTACTCATACTGTTCCCTGAAATTTCAATGACTTTATAAAATGTCAAATACCACCAGTGCCAATGTACCAACAATTACAAACTTTGATTTAGCATACGACCTTGCAGTGTAAAAATTTAAGACAACCTTTTACACCTGCAATAGCCAATTGACTAGTCAAGAGGAAAATTCAGGTTAGGCCCTTTTGACATTTATGAAAACATTTCACCTTTATGTAATACACACTTTCAAAATCTGAAGCAATCCTACTTGTCTCTGTTCAGCCCTGAAAAACTCAGTTGTCAGAGAAGCAGATTAAGATGAACCTTTCCACAGCACAACTCCACCACTTCTCCAAATTGGTTGTCCAGGCTAATACCAAGGTGACTCAATTTAGATCAAAAGAGAGGTATAGTCACTTATTGTCATTATGTGATAAGCAGCATTTGCAGTCCAAAGAAAGAGTCTCAAGCAAAATTTTTCCATTTTTCAGTAGCCTAATCACACCAAGTATCTAGGATACTATTTCCTAATTATGAATTATTAGAAAGGTCATATGCCAAATTAAAAGGTGGTGAGTGATGGCACACTGAGGTGATATTTCATATTCACATATAGGAGCTAAACTTGTCTTGCTTATGCATAAAGCAGTAACCAGTGTGAAAGGACTCAGTCAATTAAATATTCAAATCTAAAATTTCAGGCTCAGATAAAGACTTAAGGTATCCCAAATGAATGAAGTGGTCAGAGAGCATAGAGGCCTCTATAATTTTTCTTCATGGCCTAATTATCCTACAAAGTACAGCTGTTCAGCATCCAGTGAATCAGAAAAGCAGAAGCTTTCAGAGAGGCTATGCATTTGAAGAGTTATTTCAGAATTATTCCCAGGATTTTTCCACCCTTAGGTTTAGAGGTCTTGGATATTTTTTTACTGCTCTAGTGGGCTAGGGGGGAAGAATATCATGAAACTTTTAAGGATTTTTCCTCTGTTCAATGGGCTGTGGGAAGATCTGAAGACAATAGAATGGCACTGCCATGAGTGCACGAAATATTGTTTCCCATGGTCTTCTGGGTGTACAAGGACCATGTGGCTTTAGCAGAATACACTGTAAGCATACACATTACTGCATCACATGGATGTTTGTTAGCAGCAACTTTCATGTTTTAACTTGCTTCCTCCTTCAAGTACAAATCTTATCAATCTATGATCTAATCATTACATAAATACTGGTTTTGTTAATTTATTCTATCCTTATGAAGCACTCCCCAACAGAGATTTTTAAAGACCATAATCTTACAAAAGCTTTACTGCAGATTGCCTGTGGCTTACTTAAGCTGTTTTGTTTTTTGGGTTTTTTTTTTGGTGGCAGAAAATTAAATGCAACATCAGTTCAGAAGGGAGCAAAACCACAACACTGCTCACAGAAAATCAGCAGGGTCCTAGGATGCTGCTTTTTTGTTTTGTTTTTGTTTGTGTTATTTTAGTAGCAACGCTACAGTGTTGCTAATTTAACCAAGACATTGACAAATTTGTTGAACACTTCCCAATCCTAGGAGTATTCAGAATGTTTCCTCTGATATGTACCCTCTTCTACTTATTTCCCCTGACAGAATTACTGCAAGAATGATGCTTTCTCTGGAAAAACATCTTTGTTGAATTTTTCTTATGCTCCAGTAGGACAGCCAAAACATATTTTCTTTTAGATTTTCTTAAAATAAATCAATATATTTCTCTATTAACCCTGAATCTGCACAATGTATACTTGAACTGCTTTAGTGCATCATGTCATTTTCCTCTAAGACCCGGCTGAATTGCACCCCAAAGTTTGAGCAGCTGTAAAATGATCATTTAAGTTTTGGGTTGTTTGCAGATTGAATTCAAATGAATTTGAACTGAAAATCTGAAAATTTGAATAATAGAATCACAGGAAAACATAGGGACTTCAAAGGCTTTTTACTTTATCCCTGCCCCTAAGCAGGATTGTACATAAACTATTCTTAACGTGTATATAAATTGAAATTAGTGGGAAATTTTTGCTGGAGGCATACTTTTTACAAAGTACTTTTCAAGTTATCACACTTCTCTGAGCTCTCTGAATTAAGTCCTTAGCTGTTTAGGAGTACTTCTTGTGCTGGTCTGAGTTAAGGGAACTGGGTAGGACACAGGGATTTGCCTGTTTGCAAGCCACTGCCTAAATTTGTAGTCCCATGACAGTAATGCTAAAAGGAGACACACATTTTCTCAAGTAGACTTGCTGCAGTTAATTGATGAGCAGGTAGTTTAAGAAGATTCCACACTAGAAACAATAGCAAGTGATTTTCCCTTCCTATTTCACTTCCATATTAAATCACAATTTCCTTTCAGGTACTCAGCATTAGTTTATTACCAAGACATTTTTGGCTACCATTTTTACTTTGTGCAGTAAAGTAATGCCTCCTTTTCTTCTAAAGGGATTCTTTGCAATCCCTCCCTCTTTTCTAAATGTGTAGTGTTGTTTTTTAAAAAAAAAAAAACACATCCTTATGATATTGTGTACATGCGTTTGTCTGGTGTAGACAATTTTCAAGTTATAAATCCATTTGCTTTATACATGGAGTATCTACAACAGTTCAAATGAAATAATATTTTCATAAAAATGAAAGACAATAGAAAATAAAGCAGAAGTTAAATGCATCCAAGTAAAAAATCTAAGTCATCCCTTAATCCTCAAACTGTCTTCTGCTGTAACCAAAATGTCCTTAGTGCTCATCTAAATGTAAATTCCCAGTATTGGATCTATCCATATCTTGCAGTCTGCAGGAAGACAGCAGATCAGATTTAGCCACAGTTTTCTCTTTCAAAAACAGCAGTGAGGTCTTGGCACCTTGCGTATATTTAATTCCTTTACCAAGGGGGTGTAAACATTTTTCTCTCTTAGAAGTGTACACCATATATTATGGAAAACCTATAAAGGAAGAGGTACTAAGAAAATTACTTACAAGCTACTTTAGCTACTGCAAAAGACTGCTATGAAACTAGAAGGTATGTTGCATGTGAAGGGCTTCCTTTTGGCTAGGTATCACTCCACACAGAAAGGTGGATGGACAGGAGCAGGATTCTATTTGCTTGTAAATAGCAAGGTCTATTTAGAGCCATAACACAGATCTCTTTTCTTTTCCTCAAATAGACTTGGCAGATGTTGTAGTAGCCTATGCAGTGAAAATAATTCTCTTCTCTTCAAACAGCCCTGAGGTTAAAGAGGTGAAATTTTACAATGTTCTGTCATACATAGTAACTATAATGTATTAAAAAGTTGCAAGAATCAACAAAGATGTACTCACCTGAATTGTACTTAAAATAAATCTGGGACTGAACTACAGAACCTTAGAGAATCTTGGTCTACAGCTTAGACCAAGCTTCAAGAAAATGACCTAGTACTTTCACCGAAATCTAGGTATCTCTGAAGCCCATTGTTCAAAGCTCTTAAGAGAGCCAGTCTCCAAAGCTGGAACTAGTTTTTCCAAAGATTTACCCTTCTGTTTAAGTTCTGGAATAAGTGACAAGATTTTTCAAGAGAGAGAAGTATCTGGCATTTGGTCACTACATTAGGTCGTATAAGGAAACTGGATAAGACTTGAACTTCAGAAAGCTGACTGGAAGTTCCAGGCAAAGATTTTAATCGCAATAAACAGTTAAACCATGTTGGGGGAAAGGTTGCTTGGGAGAGGGGAAGGTTTTGTCTTTGTAGCTGCCAATGACATCACAGTACTAAGTGCGCTATTTAGCTGCCAGAGCAAGTGGAAGGGACATGGAATGATGATTGGTCATTATTCTTTCCACCTCCAGGCAGCCCCTGAAATTCCTATTTAACTGACCTGGCATGCCACAGCTAAGATGAAAATATGCTTTTACAGATTGTAAATAAGCACAGAAATAGAGAAATACAGCGTTCCTTTCGTCAGCAACAGAATCACAAATAAACTTAAACAATAGCCTCTTTGAAATTTGGCTAATGCCTGAATAGAAAAGGAGGAATGCGAGACCAAAAAACCCACCCACAGTCTCAACAAACTGATAATTAAAATCATACTTGTTTACTATTCCAAATTGGTTAACCTTTTTGTGTTGCTTACCCCTACAGACTCCCACATATTCTATTGTAAAAACTGCTCATTACACAGCTGACATCTTCATTGAGATGGACTTGGTTTTATTTCCTTCAAAATCAATAAGAAAATTTCCATTGCATTCAGTGAGGGCAGGATTTACCCCTAAATCTGAGCCGTGTTTTCAAAAATGTAATTTATATGTGTGAATATATATATTTATGCACAAACACATAGCCACTTTCCATTGGGTTTTTTCCAATCCAAACACATTTAAAAAACCTGTTGCTTAAGCTAATACTACAGGAACTCAGATATATATTGCATCTGGTGGTGCCCAGTGTAAACATGACTGAGGTTGACCACTGAGGTGACTGAGAAAATATTTCATTTCTCAGAAGAAACTGAAGTACATAAAGACATTCTAAACTTCCTCACTATGTTTTTCCTCCTCTCTGAATTAACAAGTTCATACTAACTGCAATTAAATCTTAAAGAGACAAAAGTTTACCTTTTCAAATATGCTTCTAAACAAGATATGCTGTGTAATTACTGTGTAATTAACTTATAACTAATTCCAAAAATAAAAAGAAGAACTTCTATTGAATGTAAATTCTGGGACCATTAGTAAAAAAAACGTGAGAAGTGATAGAATTGTGTATGAAATGGATACATCCCCATTTTCCACAAAACCTGTAACATAAATGAAGATTCTTCATCCAAAAGTTATTTCCCTAGTGAGTTACCATTTCTCTATTTTACCCTGGTACAAGTAGCTCAAGAAAATCATAAAGATAAAATGCCTCCAACTATTAAACAAAGGATCAGGAGCCCATCATAACTCTGCCTCTGCTGACTCAAATTTCAGGGATTTAGAGTTGGAATCCATTTATACAGGTATAAACCTGAAAGCAGCCTCTGTTGGGTGGTAAATGTTCTTTTGAAAAATGGCTCATTTCTTATCTACAAGAGCAGAGCATTCCACATGCACAAGAAAGGCAATACAAACTCCAAGTTGGACAGCTAGATGGATCTAATTGGAGTGTTATAAAATAACTGAACTGAATGAAGGAGAAGACAATCGCACACTCCAAAATTAGCAAGACAGACTGAAAGAAACTGAAAAAGCATTTAATGAAATAGCAATTGCCTGATATTATACCAGTGAGCACAGAACTGCAGACAAACAGCTAAAAATCTTCTTACATTTTCTGCTTGAAATTAACATCTACCTGTAGTTGTAAGGAACACATGATTCACAATGATCGAGGTGGAAGTGGTAGGTGGCTTGTTGATACTGAGAGATAGCACCTTAGTACACGCATAAAATACCAACATTTAAAAAAAAAAAAGTCTTGTGTAACACTCCCATCAAAATAAAGCAGAAGTTGAAATGATTAATCCAGAAAAGATGCATTTTGTTTTTTTCATTTGTTACCTTAAAATGCTTTTCTGTATCATTTGCAATAGATATTTTTACTTCTATTTCTATATTTTACTATCACTATGAAAGTAATTTCCTTTCCCAGTTGAAATTAATTTACCAAACCTGTGAATTGAAATCTTCTCATAGAAGCTGTTTTAATGAGCTTTTTTCTTGTCTTCTGTAAAAGAAGAGTAAAAGATGAGACAGATGTTGTTTCAGGTTTTGAAGGTATAATTATAAAGAGTATTTTACTTTCTTCATATGCCTTTTAATCATAAATTTTTTATGTCCCAAAATAGTACATTTATAGCCACAGAAGCCTTCCCCCAGTGAAGTAAATGAGAAATATTATACCATGTTTGATGGGTTTTGGATAAAGCCCTCAGTTAGCTGAACAACCTCATAGCCTGTTTCTAGAAAAACAAGATATTTCACAGAATGAAATCAATGATCTTTTGCACTGTCACAACTGCAAGCCAAAAGATTAATTTAAAAGATCTATTTTAGATTTTAGGTATTTTAGAATATGTGAAACAGCTGGATTCTTTGAAAAATCATTTCATTAGTGCTCACATCTTCATTGCATGTCAATTCCTAGTGGAATTAAAGCTCACCAACTGTTTAACAGAAACTGATTTTATACACAACACATTATGTGCACATTACAGGTGTCTAAGATAATCCTTTCTCTCTTGGGTCTTCTGTAACAAGAAGCTAAAAGGATGCCCTTTTATATCATAACCATATTTTCCCTATCTCACATTATGTACTGTGGCATATTACATGCACAATGACTTGTCAGAGTGCCACATTAAGAGAAACATTCTCTGCATGACAGGAGGTGATGCATCATCACTTCACTCTTCAACCATTTTATAACTACTTCCTCTTGCTCTCTGACCTGTGCTCTGCTTTTGGTGTCTGTGCCATTGGTGTCACGGTGACCTTGCAGCTACAGCCTGTCTCCACTGGAACTGCAGCTCCCGTAGGCTGTCACATGCAACTACAACCAGACATGTCTGGTTAATAAGCCACCTTTGCTTTCAACATCATCATTATTTTAGAGTTTTACAGTAGTTTCTTATCTCCTAGCAGCCACCTAAGGAGAGTCAGCAACAGTTACACAGCCAAAGCAGGACTCGGGTTCTTAATAACTAAACATTTAGCAAGAAAACTGTCTTCCACTGCTCTGGTAGTCTCTATGTTTCCTACTGAAAAAAGTGTTATTTCCATGTCTGCTGCTTGTTCTTCTAATCAAAGTGGCTCTTGGAGGTGAAAAGTCTGCTTCATTTCTCTCAGGACAGTGTCGTTTTTACACTCATTGCAAATTGTCTGCAACGGGTGATAAGATTATGATTTTAAAAGCAGCATACTAACACTAGGCAATTTGCATGAATCTTCGCCCCATGAGTCTGGGCAGAAACTACCTCCACCTGTTCACAAGCAGGAAAGAATCAGTTCAAGCTATTACTTTCAACCTAGCAGATGTCTCAGCTCCTCTCCATCTCTCATGCATTGCAAAGAACAAGATAACAACAGCTAGGCCAATTGAAAAGGTATTTTTATTCTAGCTGGGTAATAAAAAACAACTTCTGTTCCATGTGGAATAGAATCAGAAATCAGAAAGATGAATCAGAAAGATGAGCAGAAACTACTATGTATTACAAGAGGCATAATACCACTGTGGAGCGAGTCCTGCAGAAAAGGATTAGGAGAAAAGGTATGATGAGTCAGGAATATAGCTCCAAATAGGCACTCCGAAAGTCAGGCAGACGCCAATTGCCAAATTGATTCCAAAACTTTATTTATTTAAGATTTAAACCATGGAAAAAGTATGCCAGAAGTCATTGTTTCCCCACAGAAGATACTAAGGGCACATCAATTTTCATGAAGGAAAATATTTCTTTAGAAATGTTTTGAGCTTTCATAACAATGAGAAGAACGGTCACGACTCAACCCACACTCACTCATAGATGGCAAAGTTGGTGAAGACATTCAGCTTCAGTATTAGATTATTTTGCTTGTGGGGACAGCATGCTTAGGAGTGAATATTCATTGAGTACAAACTCATTTTGGCTGATCAGAGCCATGCATCTTCCCGTTTGATTCAGTCACTGGTCTGCAGCATAGGAATTCTCAAAATATGTTAGACTGAGAAAGCAATACCTCTATTGCCAAAAGAGAAAATTTTTCATCACAAGCCTGATGTATAACTTCCTTCAAACAATAATATAGATATATGTTAATTTTGTGTAGCATTGGGGTGTATTTTTTTATATATTGTGCTTTGAAAAACCTTTTCTTAACATTCATAAGTATCTCAAACCTGTGTTTCCTGAACATATTTTTAAAAATCTAGTGGCTGAACCTAAGAAAACTGTAGTCCAAAAATTTACGTATCCTTTAGGTTGCTTATTCCTTCATTTCTGGGACAAATTATAAGCAAAAAATCTACCCTAAGAAAAGAAAAAAATTGAGTTGCTTTTATGGAAAAAAAACCATATTACTGGGTACCACAGTGGTTTTAGGAAAGGGGTAAACTCCCAGGGCAAAGCAGTTCTGCTGAGCTAGCTAACATGCCTATGTTAAATGTGATACAAGTAGCTGGTAAAAGGAATAAGTTAGCATTAGTGTTGCAATGGAGAACTAGGGCACAGTGCCCAGGCTTGATCTAAGTGACTGGTGATTCATAGTCCACTTTCAACAAAACAATAACTATATGGAAACCAAATTTGGAAAGGAATGTCTTTCTGTAAAATTAGATTTGATCACAAGCTGTAAATTCAAAGCTTGCATTTGCAAAGACCTATAGATATCTATTGTTCTGGATCTATTTGCTTTAAAATTCTACATATGGTATCACAATCTTCCAAATTCCCAGAAAATTGAACTGATTTCCATATTTCATAAGTCATAGCTAAAAGCACAGTTTATTGAAAAATCAAGTAAGATTTCACACCCTAGAGAAGTGCTGAGTACCTAACATTTTGAAATTCCTTACACTTTGCAAAAAACTCAGGTTTCAAAATAAATATTCTATGGTGGATCAACACTGGCATTGCCAACAAACAAAGGTGAATTGTGAGATAATAAACTGCCCTCCCACACTTTCATATTTTCTGTCAAGAATCTGAAGTGACAGCATGTTAAAGGACTATTCGACGAAGCACTTTTTGACATTTAGCAAACAAACAGACTGACAAATTCATAGCTTTGAAGTTAAACAATGTATAGCAGTAAGAGTGCATAGAGCCTCTGTTTGCCAAAGGGAGGGGAGGGTCATGAATCCCATAACATTGATTCAAAACCCACAGAGAATTCATGTGGGCTCATTCATTCATCATTAATTCAGTAACATCACTTAAAATCCACAGATAAGTCAAAATCACTATCTGATCTTTTTGACGTTCAACAAGACATAACTATAAACTTAGCTGTCCTGCTTGCAACAGAGGTCTTTAGCATGCTCTGCTCAAGTGAGGTGGTACTTATTAAAATCATGTTAGACACCACCAAGTAATAACTTTTCTACTTCAGACTGCAAGCTCAGATTCCCCTCAGAATGTTTCTCATGTCTACTTATAGCACCTGAGCACCACTGAACATCTTTTGAAAGAAATAAAACCAAACAGACCGCAAGCCCTCAGAAATATTACTGTTTCTTCCTACTGAATGTAGTGATGCAATCTTCCACCAGTTCAACATACTAGAATCCAGTTCTTGTGGCTTCTTTGGTGAGAAGATTAGTCTTATTTTCACAGCACACCAGCAGATACAGATGTCAGAGCTTTCAATATTCATTATGTCTGCTTTCCTTTGGCACCTTTTATGCTGTACATTGTTGTTCCAAGCTTCTCTGTGGGTTTCGACCACAATGGCGTATGTTTACTGTCATACCAAATGGTCTTCAGATATAGTATAGCTTTACTTCCACAATATGGGAGGAAAGTGGAATTTTGCTTTAGGAATGTCCTCTTACAATATTTTAGTGGTCTGCCACTCAGCTGATTACCATGCTGGCTATGTGTGCTCCAAAATAGGTACCAAATGCCCAAAGCAACATCCACTATTGACAGTCCTTTTATCAATCTCCATTAAAAGAATGCTATTTGAACAGTACACTGATATGCCCTTTCACTTATCAGGGAGATGGGATGAAAGCCACCTGACAACAACTAATAATGATCCCAGCTCTGAGACAAGATGGCTATCTGTGATATGCTGGCACCACCTGTGGATCCCACAAGACAAGGAGGTAAACTCCAAGCCCAAGATTGTAACTATAAATGGCATTTTGAGCCTAGAAACATCCTTCAAGCCTCTTTAGCATGTATGAAGTCTCCATAAACCCTATTATATTACAGCATATAAACTTACTTATTTCAAACCTTGCAGTGTTTGAATCACTAAACACTGCTACAAAGCTACAGCAATACTGTAAAGTCTGCATTATTTTGCTTGCTCTGACTAAACACAGAATATTTTATAAACAGCTGAGAGAGGATGAAAACTTCTAGATTCTGCTTACATGCCTAAGTTACACTCTACAACATAAGTCAAGATACATGCAAAATTTATCTCAACAAGCCAAATCTAAAATGATAAAGGAAAATCCAAAAAGGATTTGAAGAGTTTAAATACGGCAGAAGTAAGTAAATTGTCTCACTGCCTTCTCTGGAGGCTGTACTTTGAAGTATTCCAAAAGCAGAAAAAGAAGTCAAAAGGATTGGGACCAGATGCTAGTGGAGGGCACCATGAGCAGCTGTCTGCCCAGTTCCTCTAAGAGGAGGTGCCACCCTGAGAGGTAAGCACAGCTGACCTGCCAGTGAATCTGTTCTGAACCTCTGCAGTTTTAAGTCCAGAATGTTAAAGAAGTCATTATATCTCAGACTTTTCTATCTCAAGAACAACAGCTATACTCATCCAAATTTTGTCTGTCAGTATGTGTTGCTCAGAGCTGTAAACCCTTAGTTTTTTTCTGAGAAATTAATCAAATTTCTCTAATGAATAAATCCATCTATTGACTTGCTCTTAGTTTGCACTGTTACAGGTGAGGTAAGAATCAGGACTGAAGAACTTCCTAACTCATTTTAGTTGCTACTTATGATAATAGCAAAGTGAAACTGAGTGCACAAATAGGCTTTCAAAGGAAGCAAAGCAATGAGTCGTTGCTATGGCATCAGATTGGAAATTTCTCCTTGGCATGTTCTGAAATAGATTTTCATTATGAGCATTGGTAACAAGAGTCATCACAGACTAATTGTGGATTAGTTGTGAACTACTGCTTCTTTCTTCCTTAGGGAGGAAAAGCTCTAGGAAATAGTCTAGGATTTCAATACTACTGGTAGTCACAAGTCCCTAGCCCATCTATAAACGTAGTAAAGTATGTAAAAATCTGTGTTGAAGCCACATGTAAACTGAGAAGTGTGATTACATTAATTCAGTGAGGCATAAACTCTGGGCCTGAGTACATTGGGAGTTCTGCAGCTTGCTTTATTTTGCCGTAAAACCAGAACTGTGTATGCGCCAACCAAGGGACATTTCTGAGTCCTTATGTCAGCTGTAAATAGCTGGAAAAGGAGAGGGAGGGGAGAGAAACTCAGCTTGAGTTCTTTCTGGCAGCCAGAATGCAAACAACATTTCAATATACTCTTAAGTAGAGGAAGGTCTTAGAAACTGCTAAGGTCTACCCACAACAGCTGTAAGGCTGATCCAAAGCTTCGGTTTTCTTCCTTCTCTTCCCCTATGATGTAGAGGGACAGTGCACATTTTCCCGAAGAACCTAGAAAAGAAAGAACGATTGCTAGGATTTCTGTAATGAGCAGAACTCACTATTTTCTAAGATGCACCTTCCCAGCACTGTCGCCTATATTCTCACTAAGGAGTTTGGAGGCTCCAGCCGAGAACGCATGGGCTGTAGTTCATAATTTACTGAGATCAAAAAGGCCAAAAGTGACTCCAAACTCAGGTTCAAAGTTCTCTTAGCAGCCAACAGCTGAGTTTAAGCTGAAACCTGCAAAGCCGTCTGTAACTTTGCTGTTACACACATAAGACTGGCTTCAATAGAAGTGTCTTTCAGACAGCAGAAGTAAATGGGCCTTAATTTCTTCTTCTTTTTACTTGCACCATAGCATTCCAACTCATAGCTTTCTTTTTTTCTCCACCCAGTTCCCTTCCACAGCTGCAAAAGGCAATAAGTGAGGATTGACCTACATGATCTACATCTGTGTCTGATTTACATACCTCTGATTCTTCTTGCCTTGCTGGTTGGCCACATAGAAAAGAACTCAAGTTAATGTGATGTTAAATGGGATACCCTAATTAGCGCCTTCTGTCTCTTCTGCCTCCTGTTTCTGTGGAAACTTATCTGCAAGATTGTTGGTCCCATTTTGAATTTCATTGAAAATTTAAAACTGGTTTTAAAAATCAGGGGAGACAGATAACATAATTGCAGAAGCTTAAGTTTCTACAATAGTCAGATGTATTCAGCCAAAACTTAATCACTCTCCAAATAGCAAGGAATAAGTCTGGTTGTGAAACCTTGATTAGGCAATGTGTTAGCTCAACGGACAACTTTTTTTTCTGTATCTCAGTCTAAAGAGAGAATTTTGGCAAGTATGTGTGCTGGGCATGATATTTTTCCATGTCTTCATAGCAAATTCTAAGAATACAACATTGTCTTCTTTCCCACCCTTTCCCACCCCTTTTTGGTTGACTTTTCAGGGGTTTGTTTGCATTTTAAGGAATTAATGTTTCATTGACTTAAACATTGTTAAGCTCTATTATATTGTTCTCCCTAATTAACAGTTTCTCCCTCTGGCTTCAAGGCAACCAGACTGAGGTTCATTTTTAAAGCAGAGGTTTATATAACAGAAGGTGCATGAAAACTGGGCAATTTATATCATTTATCTGAACAGTTGGTGTCTGGATCAGCAATTCCTTCAGTCAGGTTGCCTTCCTGACCCACCTAAAACACAGGGATCCCAAGGTTCCTCACATGCAGACTTCTTTTACTGCAATTGAAGCAAATCTATGATCTTAGCCAAAAAGAGTCAGCGTTTTTATCCAGATTATAGGTAAAGAAGCACAGCTATTTAACTGGCTGCTTTGATAGCTGATTTTCCTAAATGACTAGAATGAAACTACAGCAGTAAGACTACTGAAGTCTAGTGGTCCAAAAGAAGAAACTTGTTACTTCACTAAGGACAAAAGCAACACTTACCTCCTTCCTCTTTCTCTAACTATGTCATCACATTACAAACTTTTCAGCATCATGTTTTCAGTAGCTAAAACACAACCACTTACAGCAGCAAAACTGAGACTGAGCCTACAACAGCAAGCTCACAGTTTCTTTGCAATGGGTAGGCATTTATCATATGCTCTCACAGCATTAATATTAGTGCCTTTTCAATCTTAGAAAACAATTTTGGCAGAGTAATTTTACTAGTGGGTGAAGTTTTACATATGAACAGAGTTCAGGTAAAAATATTAAAAGTGCCAAGTGACCGACAACAGCTACACAAATTTAGTACAACATTCTTCATTGCTGAACAACACTAGTATAACTATTGTTCAGCTCTAGAGATTCATTGCTCTTCCATTTCACTAACAAGTATATTTATGAAAACTATAAGCACACCTTTGCAAAGCACCAACACATTATAGACCTACAGATGGGCAGTCAGTGAACCACCAGCCTCCATGAAAGTTAAAAAAATCACCTAAAAATTTTGCTAATTTCAATAGGTAAAGAGCCCAGGAGGAAGAGTTTTACAGTCAAGCATGGCTGCTTTTAGAAAATAAAAAATTGAAAGACTTCTTAGAAAATTATGTGTGCTGTTAGACTAGCTCATATATATAGAAACCCTCTAATTTAAAAATGACACTTATTGTTTGGAAACAGAGCAGGGATTTAAAAGTGTTTGTCCATTCATACCCCACCCTTGGAAATAATTATTGAAACTCTCTAGAGAAGCATCCTAACATGATTTATGATGAGTTTCTTACTGGAAAGGTTCTTTGGCTCTTCATTTTAGTTTCGTGCTTTGGAATAGATGAAGGTCAATAGTTACTTAGTGCACATAACCCTCACTCACATACACAAGTTTCACTTACCTATATGGCAAAATAAGTAAACCACGAACACTGAGATGGAGAGTTGGCCTCACTAAGATTGAAACAATTTTGTTCATTAGACAACTGTAGTGCTTTCAAGATGGAAAAAAATCTATTATTTAGCATATATGTATATAAATTTCCCAAGAGTTCTGCCTGTTCTTGATGGCTGTTGACAGAAGGGTCATTTCGCCTTCAGCTTTACCTATTTAAGATTCACTCAACTTATTAAAAACTGCAGGAAAAGGATGGTCTTACAAGTTTTATGTAGAGATTTGATGATAGAAGTTGTAGCCAGCAAAAGGCCCATATACAGCATATTCCTTTGACCAACATGCAGAATTCATCAAATAGAAAGTTCACTGCTAAAAATAGTTAGACAACTACTACTAATAGTTCATTAAATAAAATTAACTATGTGGAGGGAAAGATACATTTTGTTTTAAAATACTGTTTGTGCTCATTTATATCATTCTGTTCTATCTTCTGTCATCTTTATCAATATTCCTTGCTTAAAGCTCTCTTTAGGTGACTTTCAACATTGTACGGTAGAACATGCATGTGATATCTCTACTTACTGTTTTTTTTAACATCCTTGTGAAAAAAGGATGCCCTATTAAATTCTTTTTCCCTCAGTTTTCAGTCTGAGGAAGATAGAAGAAGGAAGGATTGTTTAGGTAGATAAGGACTTAATGTTAAAAAAGTAGAAAATTTCCACAAATGTTTTAAACACAAAGAGGAAATTTTATAGTACTTATAATAAAAGCTAAAAAGCAGCTGAAGAAAGTTGTCCAAAGACAAGCAACAAGACAGTGCTTGAAGGAAAAGGAGTCAGAACAGAAAAACTATTTAAAGAGAAGAATAAAATGAGATAAGTTGTAATACTACAGCTAAGAGAAATGTTCTACATTTAAACTGAAGCAGAGAAGAGTGTAGAAATCTGTGTTGAACACGATCGAGTAAAAAACTCAGCAGACACTTCTGAGAAAAAGTCATAGCAGAAGCACCATAAATGATCTATAACAAGATCGTCTGCGAGTAAGCATGGCCAGAATAGCCTTGTGCTGAACAAAGCTTGAAAGTTGCAAGCCAAGAGAAAGGAAAAATGCTAATTAAAACCAATTAAAAATGCTAGAGACCTAGTCACTTGTGAAGAAAATTATGAAGATAAGCAAAACTGGACACTGCAGACACATAAAAGAAGAAGAAAATAGCATGGGGCACCACCCATGCACATCACATTTCTACCCCTAAACCAACTGGGATTTGCACTGCTCTCTACTTTAAGGATAATTTTCACTGAATAATCTGGTTAGCAAATGTTCACAGCTCAATGGGGAATCAGTCATTCTTTTCCCCCACATAAGTTCTTTCCTGTGAGGTTTATTACTCTGCCCACTGCATCGTAGTTATGTGCTCCAACAAAGATCTCTTTAAATCATCACCTACAGAAACTGTCTAGCTTTTTGGTAATTTGAGACCAGCTATTGCAACAAATGGAGCATCCTTGTATAACAGAGAATACGCCTCACATAGAAGAAACAAGGATTCATTGCAGACAAGGCAGAAGAACAATAGACTCACTGTTGAAGAAAGGCATAAATAATTGAGAACGTCTGCAAAGGGACTAAGTTCTCAGAGAAACTGGCTTTTAGCCACTTGTAAATTAAGTGTGAAGCACACAGAAGTAGGAGGCAAACAAACCTGAAATGATTAGGCAAAGGAACAACCAAATACTAGTCCCAGTCAGGCAGTCAGCATATTAGCCCTAGCTGTAGACAAAGCACAACAGACATCTTGTATGAGTTTCTAACAGCAGGCTACAATCTTGTTTGACTGCATGACCTCAGTGTGTGTGTGTGTGTGTATACACATGTACATACACACACACACACACATGCATGCGCACACAGATGTATACATCAAATCAGGCACACTCCAGCATCTGTACATGACTATAGGACACAATTTGTGGTCTCCAGCTGGGTGAACCCCAAATTGTTCTACCTAGAGGAACATATCTCACAGTAACTATACATTCAGTTTGGTATGTACCCTCATATATTCAGTGTTCACATTTCCCTAACCTCATGTAAACCTTGCTGTAACTCAAAGTCCCATGCCTTTTTCTTCCAAGAGCTACACCTTGACCAGTCTCTAACACAAGGCACCATTTGCTGGGACCTTCATCACCCTTAAGTTACACCAGGTGTAAAGCTTCTTTACTAAGAATCAGAATCATCTGCAGTTGCCCCAGCTGAAAAACAACAAGGCTGTGAGTCAGACTTTAGTCAGCCAGGGCCTCTTGCTGCAGTGGTGAGCCCCATTACTCTCATGTCCTCTAACATGCTTAACAGCCTCTTTTATTAAAGAGTTCTTTTATTAAACAGTTTAACAGATATCAGAACACAAGCACTCTTGTACATCTCCCCCCAATACATTCTCCATCTTATCACCTATTGCAAACTGGGATGTGCCAGAAGGTGCTGCCATAGAGACGACCCTCACAACACCCCATTCAGATAACTTTATATGGTTTAAGAAACATCTAGCAGCTCCATTGATTTGCATTTAAATAGCTGGTATATCCTCTAAAGAGTCCTTGGTTTGCTAAAACTCTTCTGTTACAAAAAACCAGGAAACAATGGTGTCTCCTCTGAAAGAATACATTCAAAGAAATAGGAAGCAATCTTTGTCTTTCCTAAAATGGCCAGTTTTACATAAATCAGTGCATGATCTCTGTCGCTTCAGCACCATGCAGTTTTTGGCAAACAGATCATAAATAGCCAGTACTGCTACAGATGCTGAGCTTCCATTTTACAAGAGTGGGTGGAGCATAAAACGGTGGCCAGGTGCTGGCAGATCTCAGTTAATGAAAAGTAAATGGTTTGCAAGGATGGGGATGATCTCTCAGTGTAACCACATGGTTTCCTGTGGTTTCTTTGTGTTGAGGTATACATTCTTTTACTCCACTTTCTCTCTTTTTTGCATGTGTACATGTCAGGTTTGGTCCTGTTGCACACTTCTGTAAGTATGTGTAAGATTGATTGTTTCCCTTTTCTTTCAATCTGGCTGTTTCCCTGTCTCTCTATTTTTCTGACCATAATGATGTGGTCTTTTGGGATTCAGCCTATCACTTTCTAAGATGTTGTAGTCATTACTTGTTAGAGACAGCCTACTCACCCCAGGGTGTCATCCTGTTCATGTTCATGTTCCTAGTACAATTGCAAAAATTGCTAGGACTTCTCTGTGGATCATGAGTGGGAAAATTAACCCTTCTTCCTTTGCTTCATTCCGCTTACCTTGCATGACAGATTTACTTGCCTTCAGAAGGTACCATGCCAGAGAATTAACTCTTTTCCTAAAAGGAACTCTGAGCAAAAGGCTATCCCTCTCCAGGGAGATCCAGTACACTCCATCCTGTCAGGGAGCGACCTGTGGCAACATTGTGCTCCTTGTTAGCTTTTGCACCCAGCAAATATATGGTTTCAAATTAATCAGCCTGCTGTCAACATGCAAAAAGCTGTTCGCACACTGTCATGCATCTGTACCAGAGCCTAACTGGTCAGCAACTCATTGTTTAACAGAAATGCATGTTTCTGAAGTGTTACAAACATGATTATCATCATTGTTTGGGAGGGAATACTTTAATTCACTCATGAAGTTCAGCCACCTTTACCATCAGTGGATGAGTAGTACTGCCAGGAATGGTGGCCAAACCAATCTGCATGAGCCAGAGACTTTTTCCTACATGCCTTCCACACCTAGCCCACTGCCAAGAGTAATTTAGGTCATAGTGACACTAGCAAGTAATTTCACCAGTTTATACTGGTATGTCTAATTTTTTTTTTTTTTTGGTCGAGTTCATTATTGCAACCTTTAACTGAATGATAAATTGAGCCAAAAGTAGTGTTTTTATTGAAATCACTGTACTGCTGATGTAACCATTTGGGTTTGAATATGGAATCTTCTGCTCAGGAAAGACTGAACTTTAGTGAGCCTCATAAATGTCAATGGCAAAGAAATTTTGTCTAAATGTGAGCATTAAATGTCTCATACTTACAGTCCAGTTGTATCATCATCGGTTTTACATTTTGTAAGGAGAGGCTGAAAAACAAGGAGAACACGAGGAGAAATCTCCAAATAATAACATACGTACAATGCATCCACCCTGGACAACGTACCCACCCATGGCAGCAGATGCCTGCTGCCTTGTCCCTTAGGCCAAGGCTCCCCTTCAAGGGTTTTGTTTTATCTTATCGTCAATTAAGCTTAAAAAGACAATAAAAAGCCCAGTATGAACTCATTACAGGAAATGAATGTTCAGTGAAGTTGCTGAAATAAATGCACAGAAGCTATTTTTCATGGCAGAGTACTGTGCCTCTTTCTCCAGAGGTCAGCAGCAGGAGCAACGTGCCTGTTCTGCCCTCCCAGCTGCTCCATTCTCCTGTCATCTGAGTAACTCTAACCTGTTCCCGTAGGTCTTTCTTCCCACTCTTCAGGCCATGTTTTCAAGCTCACCCTTCTTCTAGCAGTGGGCATGCTGAGGAGCACTGCTCTAATAGCAACAGTGGCCCTCCTGGACCTGACCCAGGCTTAACATGTACAATTCACCATTTCACTGTGGCACTTCCTTGGCATGGGAGGATTAATCTGGCATATGGGCTCTAGCCACTTTCCTTATAGCCTCAAGAGGAAGGTGTGTGTCTGGTAGTAAGGCGCAGCTGATGCAGTATTGTGTACCCTGTTCCAGCTACTTCTGACACACAAAGTAGTTCCTTGGGGCTATAGAGAACTGTAGAGAAACTAAGGCAGTCTAGCTGAACTTCTGTGCACCAAAGGAGACACCAGTTGGTCCCACTATTAGAAAGATGCAAGGAAAGTCTTAAATCACTGGTATTTTCCATCTCAGGTCCAGCCCAAACTGTGGTAAGCACAAAACAGGGGGCTGGGAGGTTGCTTAACTAAATACTGTTGTAGAAAAGCAAAGAATAGCTAGCACAGATTATATGTCTTAAAATATTTCTAGTTCCAGCAGATAAACCTGGAGTTGCTAAAAAATCCCATACTCAGGGACTTTACTGCATATTTAGCAAGAATGGGGAACCAACTCTCAAGGAAAGAAGAAAGGAAGTCAGTCATGAAGTAACAGGGTCAGACAACAGCCTTGACATTTGCACCAAGTGAGGTGGGCAACTCCTCAGAAGTCAACTGGGAGATCTCAGAGTACAGCTGCAGCAGCCTCACATCTGTTACGAGTGTGTATTTAGTTTTTCACAGCCTGTCCCAATCCCCAATACAGTCCCACAATCAGAATAATTTGTAAACATCACCCAATTTTGAAATCCAGCACTGTGAAGATTGAAATTTGGGCAACTTACAAAATTTATTGGCTTGTGCTTATATTTTCCAATTCTTACACAATAAAAGACAGAGGTTAATTACATAAAAAACCACTGGACATATTTCCATTTCAGTTTCAATTTTACACTATCTAATTATAATGGGTAGATCTAGCTCACCGAAGTAATATGTTGCAGATGTGAAATACTATCATTATAATGTGGAGGGGAAACATACACTAATTGACAACATCATGTGAAGTAGTTAAATGGATCAGATACACTGGAGGTTTGTTATTTTTACATTTTGTTTTCCAAGTTATCACCAATGTCAAAAGATCTGTATTATTTGTAATTTTTTAGAAGTAGGAAAAAGCAAATTACTGGGTATACAAAATAACTCAAAGTAGCTGCATGAATACTATTAATAATGGGATTTGCAAAAGTTTAATACAGGAAAATTATAGTAAGGACATCATGGACTGCAGTATGTCTGCAAATTATCACAGAATCATAGAATCATAGAATCACTTAGGTTGGAAAAGACCTTCAAGATCATCAAGTCCAACCATCATCCATGCCCACTAAACCATGTTCTGGAGTGTCTTGTCTATGTGCTTTTTGAATACTTCCAGGGATGGTGACTTAACCACCTCCCTGGGCAGCCTATTCCAATGTCTGACAACCCTCTCAGTAAAGACATTTTTCCTAATATCCAACCTAAACCTCCCTTGCTGCAACTTGAGGCCATTTCCTCTCATCCTATCTCCAGCCACCTGACAGAAGAGACCAGCACCCACCTCACTACAATCCCCTTTCAAGTTACTTGTAATACTTAAAATTAGTCACATCTCTAGTGGGGGAAAAAAGCACTTCAGTAACCACTATTTTACTTTAGTTTTTAAGACCTCAGACACAGAAATCAAATTAATGTTCATACAAGTACTCACAAAATATGGTGGATATTCCCTTGCTTATAGTGTGCAGCTACCTGCTTTTGGAATGTTATTAAAGGTTGTTGATACAATGTGAAAAAAGGTCCAGGTTCTCTATCATCCATCTAGGCATCCTTCTCTCCCAAATTGCCTTTGACCAATTTAGCTTTAGTTTTATGACAAGTCTTCTATAAAGTCTTCTACAAACTGTATCATCAAATAGATTCACCTAATGCAATACCCGCTTTATGGCAAAGGAGCAGAGAATCTCCTGCTGCCAGGTAAGTCCATCAGCACAAATCCCAGGGCTAGCTGAATACTACCCTTCACGTTCAAGCTATGACTAGCACATCTGAGCCACCTGAAGTGGTTCATTATGGCTGATACTATAGAATAATTTTCATCTGCCCCATACACTTCCCAGTCAGAATTACTACAGTAGAAATTGTTTAGCTTGAAATTAATTATATACTGCACTTCAGCACAGCTAACCAGATATAATAAACAAGGGTGGTATTTCAGAATACTGTTATGAAAAACAAGCTGTACTCTGAACTGAATTGCTCGTGGTTTGCTAGAGAAGAACAGGAACAATGTCCACAAATGATGAGCTTTTTTCTGCATGATTTTTACTGGCAAACTGAAAGGTACAAATGAATAGTCTGGAATGGATTCCACTGCATGTGGAATAACCCATTAATTTAGAGCAAAACAGAAATAGCTGATTTTAAAGTTATACTTTATCTTCAGATTCTATCAAATTTAGCATTGCAAAGAAACATCAAAGGCAACTCTATGTTCGTGCAGTCTTAGGTCAGCTAAGAGCAAAATGGTTCACTTTTTCCAAGTTAGAGTATTCCATCCAATGTTTCTAATTCTCTGTGATCTGTCAGATTGTATTTTTCCCTGCCTCTTCACACCCCTGTAATGTCCATTGTGTGTAGGGCACAAGAGTCAGAATTTGTGTCTGTCCTTCTCATTCATACATGCATATGTCAGAAGAGGTTTTCATTTCTCTCCCAGAATATTTTTTTTCCTGATTCATGCTGCTTCTGGTACGTTCTGCTTTAAGTTGGCAGTTTGTCACACTCTGGTAGATCTATGTACAAGTTCATACTTTATTTATATAGAGCTGGTAAAAACAAGTAATCAAATAATAGATTCTTTATAGTTATCAAGGTGCAAAAGAGATTGCTTGAGGGGTATTGAAAGTTGAAGAAGGGCTTTTTGCCATAACAATAATGCTTAACTGTTTCAAATTTATACAAAAACCTTAGTTTCAATTATCAAGTTCCCAACTGTTGTTGTAGGCCAGCAGTTTGTACTGCTGTTGATTCTATCATCAGGCACAGAAGGATATTTGTGGAGTACAACTTTGTTTTATTGTACACAATTCAAAGGAACAGATGTGGGAATAAATAGAACAGAGTATCAGTGCTCCCACCTCTACAATAACCCTGACAATAAACACCCTGACAGCCCTACCATACAAAAGCCCTTCAGCATTATAAACATTTTGTCACTACAAAGAGCAACCCTTGACCACTTTACAGAAGACAGGCAATCCTATCTGAAAGAAACATGGTACTCTCTTGGACTCTTTCTTAAGCTTTGCACATGCTATGACTTTCAGGTCTGTAATTCCCAGCATGTCCAGCTCTGCTCTTGAGTCTATAGCAAGCATGAGTCAGCTGGCAGGAGGTGCGTTTTGTTTGCTAACTATCTTGTGGTAAGTCCCTTACGTGCTCCCACCTCCACACATGCTTTCCCAGATTGGAGTTCAACCTCTAAAAATATAATCTGCATTCAGTGCAATACAGCCTGAGGACACTCAGCCTTAGCCACGCAGTACTGATCTTATGTGAACTTTCTTTACCCATAATATAACAGTATCAGTGAAAATCAGATGTAGTCCTGGAATAAGCAAGGTCAAAAAACAGATCTCAAAAACTTGTCTTGATTTTGGAACTTGAAATCAATGAAAGATGTCCGCTGGTCCAGACCAATAATAGCAATTAACAAAATAAACTTAATAAAATTACATCAGCAGTCCACAGCTCATGAGCAGACCACCCTCTCTTGGCAGATTCTGCTTCGCAGTGTGTTTGCTTAGCTTACTGATCTTCCTGTGTCATGAGTCTACAGAGATGCAATTTTCTTTTCAGTGGAGGGCTTGCAGATTTCAAAATTCCCTTCCCGCAGAAATAATGGATTTTCACAACTAATGAGGAAGAAGGTGGGTCCTAACTGAGACATCTCCCTCAACCCTATTCTCAAACTCTGGAAGGATTTGAGAAATATCCACTTCTTTCTCTTCCCCTCCTATTCCAAATTTTTGAAAGAAAAATAGTAGATAATGACAAATTTTTGATAAAATATTTATATATCTCTTTGTTTTCTCTGAAGAAAAAAAAAGAATACTGTAGATCTGTAGAGCAAAAAAAAATTAATTCTCTTAAAACTGAGGTATGCGGATCTAGCCTCACTCAGCACAGACCTTTCTTTCTAGTAAATCTGCTATTCAAACTATAGATGGTAGCTGTACTTCACGTACAATAGAAAGGCACTTTCCCTGGATGCATATAATCTAAACAGTATAAGCAGAGTGGAAGCGCTGAAAGGCCAAATCCTGTACGTAGAAAAATAAAACCAGAAAACCTGTCCAAACAATCTCTGGTGTATCCAGCATTTGAAGTATGTGTTTGACAGGGTGGGCAAAACAGCTTTATGATTACTTCTAGGTGGACTTGCATTTCAGCAGCAATAAAGATTTGTCATTAATCCTTGCTCTCAAAATCTAGCTCCTGAAATGAAAACGTTGTCGTGGTGTAACCCCAGCCAGCAACTAAGCACCACGCAGCCGCTCACTCACTCCCCCCCCACCCAGTGGGATGGGGGAGAAAATCGGGAAAAGAAGCAAATCCACGGGTTGAGATAAGAACAGTTTAATAGAACTGAAAAGAAGAAACGAATAATGATAATGATAACACTAATAAAATGACAACAGCAATAATGAAAGGATTGGAATGTACAAATGATGCGCAGTGTAATTGCTCACCACCCACCGACCGGCACCCAGCTAGTCCCCGAGCGGCAATTCCCCGCCCCCACTTCCCAGTTCCTATACTGGATGGGACGTCACATGGTATGGAATACCCTGTTGGCCAGTTTGGGTCAGGTGCCCTGGCTGTGTCCTGTGCCAACTTCTTGTGCCCCTCCAGCTTTCTCGCTGGCTGGGCATGAGAAGCTGAAAAATCCTTGACATTAGTCTAAACACTACTAGCAGCAAGTGAAAACATCGGTGTTATCAACATTCTTCTCATACTGAACTCAAAACATAGCACCGTACCAGCTACTAGGAAGACAGTTAACTCTATTCCAGCTGAAACTAGGACAAACGTACATAGGCAACACTCATAAAGCCATTATATGGGAGGCTCTTCTATTCTGTTGTGGAAAAGATCAGTTCTGCCATCAGTTGATACGTAATACCTTGGCATTTGATAGCTTTAATGTTGTTTATGACAAAGTGGTCTAAGCACATGTTGTGATTTAACCCCAGCCAGCAACTCTAGCACCACACAGCTGCTCACTCACCTCCCTCACAGTGGGATGGGGCAGAGAATCAGAAGGGTACAAGTGAGAAAAATCGTGGGCTGAGATAAAGAGTTTAACAAGTAAAGCAAAAGGCACACACGCAAGCAAAGCAAAACAAGGAATTCATTCACCACTTCCCATCGGCAGGCAGGTGTTCAGACAACTCCAGGAAAGCTGGGCTCCATCATGCGTAGCAGTTACTTGGAAAGACAAGTGCCGTAACTCTGAACATACCCCCCCCCCTTCTTTTTCCCCCAGCTTTGTACGCTGAGCAATGATGTCATATGGTCTGGAATATCCCTGTGGTCAGTTGGGGTCAACTGTCCCAGCTGTGTCCCCTCCCAAATTCTTGTGCACCCCCAGCCCACTTGCTGGTGGGGTGGGGTGAGGAGCAGAAAAGGCCTTGACTGTGTGTAAGCACTGCTCAGCAATAACAAAAACATCTCGGCATTATCAACATTGTTTTCAGCACAAATCCAAACCATAGCCCCATACTAGCTGCTATGAAGAAAATTAATATCCCAGCCAAAACCAGCACAGCACATTAGGAAGACTACACGAAGACGTAATGAGCTACAGTAAAGTAATATGGTTAGGTGCGCAAGTTATTTGAAAGATTTACCAAATAGCTTTATGAAGAGGAATTAAACTGCAGGCCAGTCCTCCTCCCTTTTTCAGCTACCAATGCTAAGACAAGAACTGTCCTTGCATGCCCAAGTGGCCACTGAAACTGATTGCAGAAAAGGGTTTTTTTTTCTGTTGTTGGATTTCGTACTGGGTTTTTTTGAATGGGTAGGTACTGCAAGGAAGATTTGAAAGGGCCTATAAAGAAAAAGAAAATAAATTTATTTTTCTACTGCCATTACTGAATCATCAAATAAGTCCTGCTGTACTTCTCCACAAAGAGAATATGAGGAAAATTAGATTACCTACAATTGTCTCCCTGGATTTTTTATTTGAAAACTTACAGATTAAAATTTCAAAGGAAAAATGCACCTAATATTTAATTTTGCTTGTGTGAAACAAAACCCCCAGAAAATAACCTCTGTGACAGCAGACTTCCAGCAGCTGAGCTTCCAGTGTGATCCTTATGCTGCAAGAAAAGGGACTTGGAGTTACCAGTGTTGCTGTGAAGGAAACAACATAAGCCAGCAGTGTGCCCTTGTGGTGAAGGCAGCCGACCACATCCTGGGCTGTATTAGCAAGGGTGCAGCCAGCGGGTCCAGGGCACTGATATTTCTTTATTTTGCTTTAGGCAGACCATGGCTGGTGAACTATGTCCAGTTTGGGACTCCCCAGGCACAGCTAAACCGGAGCAAGTCCAGCAGACTCCAAGCTGATCAGAGGGCTGGAGCACTTGATGCATGAGGAGAAGCTGAAGGCACAGATTTTTTCAGCCTGGAGGAAGGAAAGCTCAGCTCAGATGAGAGCTTACTGCTGCCTACAGCTGACCCCACTGGAGGGTGCAAAGACACAGGTGCAGAATGGAAGGACGAGAAGCGATGTGCACAAGTTTCAGCATGGGAAATTCCAACAGGATTATTTTTTTTTTTTTTTAACCTGAGGATGATCAAATACTTGAACAGGTTGCCCAGAGAGGCCGTGGGATCTCCACTTGTGGAGATATTCAAAATCCAGCTGGACACAGCCCTGAGCAACCTGATCTAAACAGACCTCCCCTTGTCCTTTTTAACCTTTGTGATTCTGTGACTCTGTTTTTATCAACAACTTCTGTTAATGCTGCTACTAACGTGCATATAAAAAAAAAAAAATCCTTTCTTGATCTCGGGTGTTAATGCATCCTTTGTATGTTAGCATAACTCCATACTTCTCAGATACTGGTTTTGTTCTATAAGGAGAATTAATGGGTCTTTTCCAGGGTTTAGTTTTTGGTTTTACATCATGACAGCCATCCAGATATACAACTATCGTGGTGAAGAAGCACAGGGATTTCTTACTGTGAGAGTTACATAGACTATGGCGAGTGCTACAATCCAGAGGGATGGGGATGCTTGTGAGGTTTATCCCATTTAACTGTAAACTGTATCTTGGTTATCAGTACGAAGTGTCAATAAAGACCTTAGCAAGTGCTGCTGAACCTATCCAGGATCTGTTCAGTGGTGAGCCAAAACATGCTTTTTAGTGCTGTGGCTGGGCTTCCAGAAATATTTGAGCTTGTGACTCCAGAGTTTAGTTGTGTTTGCCTACACGAACTGCAAGCACAGTAGACATACTATATATGTCTATGTAATGCAGATATAGATACAAACTCCACAATGAAGTGTAGCGGAGTGATTTCAAGTAGACTTACTGAAATAGCAGCTATTGTGCTTGTTTACATTAGGATTTTATGCTGTTCACTATCTTCTTAGAAAAACATGCTCTATACATTATGTCATAGCAGTGACTGCTTCAGGTACTACTGCCACATGTTTAGTTGTATGTGATGAACGCTGTCTTCATGTAAATGCATTGAATTCTTTTTCGCATTTATGCAATCAGAAAATTTGAGTCTTTTGATAAATATGAATTTGAATAGATCAAGAAGCATTTCAAAGCATGGAAGCTAATTTCAGCCTGCTGAAGTCAAGGGAATACTTACATACCTGAGATGATAAACAATTTTTTAAAATATACTAACTAGCAGTTGTGAATAATTATTTTCTAAACACATTGGAGACTTCCTAGTCTTGATATATCATTCTGTATGGTATTTCTCCATTATCCATTTGTTTTAGGCAAGAACTTTCTCCCCGTATGTCTTAATCTCCAGGATATATTTAGCAAATTGTGATTTTGTTTATTATTCTGTGTCTGCTGCTATGTAACCAGCAACACATGGACTAGCAAGCATTTACTATCAATCAAATTCCACAAAACTATACATTGTAGTCACCTCAAAAACTTCATTTCAATTGTATAAATAAGCATTCTATACTTTAATAACACCCATTTTCTATATGGGTTAGAGAGAAGCTCCAGGAAAGTTGAAAATATTGCATCATATGGTAACTTTACACTGTGTTATGGTAACTGCTAGTGAGATATGTAAGGCCAAAATATTACAGTACTTCAGGGGAAAAAGCTGCATTTTTTTACACAACCCAGTCATGTTATCTTCTGATGTTAACAATAATTAATGGAAATGATCAGTCCATGTTTATAGTAAGAGTTACAATGACTAAAAATAATACTCTTGACCAGGTAGCCCGTAAGCTAGGTCATGGCAATAGGGAAGACAGAGATAAAAATCACAATTCTTCAATTGCTTTAAAGCTCTGACTGATTGCTGCAATTCTTTCATTGTATATTTTGTTACCTTAGCCACTGCAGCATGTCTTCTTGCTTGATTACACCTGGAAATGACTCTTTCTGGGAGAAGTAAAGCTTTGGCAACAAGCAGACAGAGGCATCTGAGCTTGGAATCCCAAACAGAAGGAAGAACTACAGGAAAAAAATCTAAGGCAGAAAAATCTGAAGTGACGAGATAGGAAGAGAAAAAATGATCTTGTGCCAATCATTTTCAAGAAAGAGAAGCTGCAATGTGTAATGCAGTCTCCTGGCACAAAAAAATCCAGATAGTAAATAGAGGGGACACCTCATTTTACACAACTGTTATGTACACAATAATGTTTTATGGCCACTCCTTTCTGGTTATCAAATTCTTTGCACTCTGCTGTTCACAGAGTCATGAGACAAAATGCAGAAAGTATCAGCAAGATTTTTTTTTTTTAACAGCTAGTTAAACTTTATAGAAGTGAAATATTTTTTTATCTAACCAAATTGATTAGCAGGCACTAGTAAAAATTCTCCAGTAACGTCAAATGAAGATTCTATAGGAAGCAGGACAATTTTTAAGTCTCTGCCAAAAACTGTCCAAAGTGTAAACAAATAAAAAAGCAAAACAAACAAACATCCCAACCAGTTATAAAGCCTAATCAAAAATAGAGTGATAGAATAGAAATGGTAATGTCTGCTTTATGACACTGGCCCCTTAATTAGCAGTCAAACACTATGAGTAAAAGTATGTTCAGTCACATCAGAAAGCCAGTGAAAGGATGTTGTCACCACAGTAATGTTATGGCATTTATGGGTCCTGTTAAAGCTTAACAGCTAATGATGCTGCTCCTAAAACCTAGTTGATAAAAAAAAAAAATTGACTGCACATGTATTAAACATCAGTGCAGCACTACCAATTCTTTGATGCAGCTGTATGTGTTTAGGAATTTGGAGACCATTCTTAGTTACACTGATGTAAATCTAAAGTAATGCAGCTGAAGTCAATTACATCAAGCCAAAGCCATGGGGAATCAGCTCTTAAGAATGTGACCCTCCAACTACAAAAACTTCATAAATAATGCTTCTTTTTCTGTTGCAAGGACACTGTGACTAATGTCACAAGATTAAAGACCTTTAGGTCTGCTTTGATTTACACTGGAGTCTGAAGTGATCACCAGCTTCGGCCATGGAATTATAAAGAAGAGGGGCTGGCATTATGTGTGAGTCTTTTTCTGTCTCAGACCAGGCGTTATTGAACATACTTTACTCTAAGATGTAATCCCTAGATGTTCTGACTCTGGCTTTTGTCATTTTTTCCTCATATGGAACAGACAGTCAAAAATCTGAATTTTTTTGCCATGGCTTCATTGTATGTAAAGTAGTTGTCTGCTTAGATATAATTCTCAGTATCACTTTTCTATATTTCAACCTCTAATAACAATTCTAAGAGGCAAGGTAAGATTTTAAACTAATGCAGAAAAAAGTAAAGAATCTTACTGAAAATCAACTCCATGTGATGGAACTACAGTCTAGTTCAGGCACTGGTTATTAAGTTGCTGGGATAGCAGAACTGTACCAAATGCCCCAGTTCCCTTGGAGATTTTGCACTGGTCTAAATAGCAGGTTGGATGCAGCTGCTGCACCACTGGTTCTCCCACAGTAAAAACCAGAGCTCATACAAAGCAGAAGGAACTGTGATAGGACTTACCATGTTTTACAGTTACATCAGAAGTGAAGGATGCATTTTCTACTACCCTGCTGACTAGCACATGGTGACTTCAACATGGGAAAGGAGCCTACACTTCACAGATCCTGCCTTAGCTCTGATAATAAGTCTTCTTTGTCTCTGTCTTGAAAAAGACCTTTCACTCCTCTCTGCTGCTTCTAGACCATGAAGGTAACAATGCGGATGTCTAAAGGCATGATGGGGATTGATTAGTTAGTATGCCAAGAGGTAAAAAAGAAAAATTGCTGTAGTGTCAGCTGCTTTTATGGTGACACTGACAAAAGAACAGGAACCATGGCAGCCTCACATACCAATGCTGCGGAAATGACACCAAACCTATGTATTCAAAAGAAGTCCAAAACTTTATTGCAGAACTCCAAAAGCACTGAAAACAGGATGTGAAATGTAGGAAACCAATAGCTTTATCTTCATGCAAACTACATTGGTATGAATAGACACTTGCCATGTTTTACAGACTAAGCATATTTCAATAAACCAGAATAAAAAAAATGAGATTTTGTGTTGGAGAAAATTCAGGTCACGGCCACAGACCCAGTCATGCTGTAGATAAAAGGGTTTTGGCTTTTTTCCTGCAGTTCTTGGCGGTCTGCAGGCTGCTTCTCAGTGGTCATTGACATGGGAAAGTTTGTCAATCTTTGCACCAAATTGAGTATAAATTCCTACCAAATAGTCTACAGATCAGAGCAGAGGTTGCACCTCCTAACCTAGACTTCTTGAAAGTTGTCCCATGAGACCACATCTCATATGTGTAGCTCTAGTATCTCTGTGTAGAGCTCCAAACCTGCAAAATCCCTGTGTACCAATCCCATTAGGCCCACAGAGCCACATAACCACACATCAGGTACCTCCAGGTCTTCCTCTGGGCGTATGTGTGGTAAAAGCTGACTAAGCTATGCTTCACAGGCTGCTTTGTCAAAATCAAGCATTACACATTTGCTCAAAGTACATAGCAGGCAGACCAAAAGAATAAGACAAGTTTGTATTCATATTTCCTCTTATTTACAAAAAATCCTCTTCTTGGAAACTTTAATTTAAGGTCCATTCAGTTCTATAAACCCAATCTCCAGTGAGAGAGAAGTTTTCCCTGCTGCCAACTGCTTCAGTAGGTCGATGGGTTCTTTTTTGCTCCCAGTTAGCACAGCTGTACTGCTGGATCCCAATTTCACCTACCTTTGAAAGAGAGCTCAGATCCTGCTAGTCGCATGGTAATGACAGATGCCTTTCACTGCAGGACCAACACACGTGTACATATCCAGCAGTAACCCTTACATGGTTCTTGCAGAGTGCACAGAGCTGTGGATTTCTGTGGCTGTATCATTCCTGACACCTGAGCTACTTTCAAGGTAGTTCACGTCCGTACAAGTTGCACCCAAACCCCTGACTGCAGCGAGAAGCAGCGTCGGGGCTGTTGTCACACACATGCACCCCAGACATTGCTGAGAACAGACTGCTGTCTCAACTCCATGCTGTTAGGCCAACGCTTTCATTTAAGAAATTTATCTCATGACTGAGATATAAAAGTCTTGAAATCCTCATTAAACAGCTTTACTCCCTGGCCTCTACCAATAAAGAGTTTTATCTCTGTCTTTATTTGGCTTTCGCTCTCTCCAGTAGGCCTTTGACTTAAACTACCTGTAGTTAGATTGACCAGACTAACATAAATGTGGTTTTTATTAAAAAATTACACATATTCCTTCTTTCTCCACAGTATGTAAGAGTATATTTGCTCAAATTATATCAGGAAATATTCATTCTAAAAAGAATTTCAAAAGATTGCACAGGATTTTCTACAGAAACTGATATAATAAACAAAAGCCTATACCAGAGTGATGCAGCACTGCAGAGTTCCCTGAGCGCAGATGCATTAGCATACAGACCCTCCCTTTTCAGTCTCATTAATATTTCAGGTCATTCCACAGTGAATACATACTCTTGTGAGGCATAGCGATGTGCCAGTGGCTACTTCATAGACTGGAATAGTACTCTTTCTATTCGAAGTCTGGTCTGGTTTCTCCAGGCAAAAGAAAAGTGATCTATCATGAAATTGAATTGCCAGCGTGTCTTCAGAAAACTTCTGTTAGACTTCATGAATGCAAAGGAAAAAGTCTCTGCCGCAGTGGGGGAACTGGTGTGAATTTCCTATCTTTGCTACAGTCAATTTAGCAATATCCACAGATAGGCTGACTTAAAGTGACAGCCTAGCAGTATTAAATTCCCCTTAATAGACTGACTTATCCCAGTGGTTTACAAAAATATCTCCTTGGAATTCTTCCAAACATACCAGAGATGCTGGCCAGCTAAGTCTCCAAAATAGTCCTCAGTTATCAACTTCCAAACTCCACACAAGAATCAAATTGCCTCACTTAGACACTGTGCTACATTCCCTTGACCAGAGTCATCACCTCCCTTTTTAGGTGCGATTATGAGGAAAAGTCTTTTTCTTTTAAAAGAAAATAAAATATATAGAGTCTTCAAAGAAACAGACCCTGACACAGGAGAGAAATCCCAGGCCAGAGGGAGAAACACTGTTACTGCTTCATAAATATTCACAATACGTTGCTTTAGGCAGCACTGGTACAATAACAGGAACATTTCTTGTATGCCACACTGTCGTTACCTTTGGGAAATGATCTGAAAGTTTGAGTTTGCTTTGATCTAGGTGCCCTGGCACTGACAGATATGTAGCTAAAGCCAGTACCTCATGGCTTCTGGAGAACACAGTTGTGTTCCTGTCCCCTTCTGCCCTCTCCATCTAGAAGGTTACCACCCCTGCAAGAAGCTGTGCTTGTATTTCAGCAGTGACAGATCACAGCCCAGCTTCTTTCTGTGAACTTGTCAGGGAGCTGTGTTTGGGGGTCTGGTTGCCCTCCCGTGAACTGCAATAGACAGCTTGCAGAGCCACCCCTCCTTCCACTGCCTCTGCTACAAATAGCTGCAACCTTTAACCGATGGACAGAACAAGCAGCAAAGGGAAATAAATAGCTCTAAGTGCCATGGCTAGAGTCAGAGCCTCAGCTCAGATGAGTCAGCACAGCCCCAGCTGTACCAGCTACGGTACTGGCTTTGTTTCTGCATTTACAGACTGCAAGCCAAAGCACAAAGGAAAACTTCCCAACTACTTGTCATTATTATAGTAAGAGTAAAATAGCTAAATCTAAAGCTTTCTCTGAAAACAGGCAGCATGTGCCTTCCCTTCCCCACTCCATGAAATGTTTAAGAAGCCTGGCAGCACTAGGACCTTTTTTAAGACTCTTCTGTTTCAGGAGTGTGGCCTTTTCCCTCCTGGCAGTACATCAAATGTTACCACTATAGTATTTCAATGCTGCTAAACAATGCTTGCAAACATCCACTTGACTCAAAGTAGTTCTACCAAATTTTATGCAATCTTTTAAATCTTTCTTTCCCTGATCAATCATGCAGATAGTTTTTTGTTTACATTGATTTCTAGGAATGGGTTTTCTTTGTACAAATACATTCAAAGACATTTATAGGTAAAGAGGGTGGTGGTTATTTATTGATTCTTAGCACCAATGTTTCAGTCATCCAATTAGGAAACAAAAACAATGCAGTGTGACTTACACACCCAATAAACAGACTGAGTGAATGCTGGAAATGCAGGGTTTGAAATACATGCAAGACTGAAATTTATTTGCATAAGCTGTTGTAAGAGTAATGCAAAAATCTATCTTCATAGAAAACAGGTTTGGCACAAAAAGACAAAGGTAGGCCAAAATCATTATACACCTTATTCACAACAAAGGTTACAGTCAGTGATTTTTTAGTATTACGTAGCTTAATCACTGCTTAATACTAAGAAAGATCATCTTATTGAATACCTGGGAAAACATGGAGGAATTTTTTTCTTCTGAAGTTTTCTAGCTCTTTCAATCTTATCTTCCTCACTTGTCTTCAAAGCATGGGAGATAGAGTAAGAAGAGTCTTGCGGAGCTTTAAAAGCTAATTTACTACATACAGATCATAAAAACACATTGTTACCTCATTTGTAAGACACCTTCCTCCACAGACTCTTGTTAATGATAAAACAGCTATGCAAGAGAAGACATGCTCTAGTGTCTCTTAGCTGGTTATAAGAGATCACATACACTACATATTTTTCCAATGCATTCTGAAGAAAATTTCTGCTAATGCAACCTTTATCGTTTTCCCAATGAGGAGATTCAGTGATGTACTTTCAAAAATCCAACTTGCTTTGGTATTTAATTAAAATCAAATGCATTGTGTGCATATTTCTATGTTGCAACTCCTACAATATTTGAAAAAAATGTAAGCCAGAAACAAAATAGACATTCCATCATTTTTCTTTCTTTATCAGAGTGCTAAATAAGCCTCCATACTTCTCAGACTCTAAGCAAAAGCATAGTCAAACTGGCCTTTCTCCAGTCCATCAAGTCCATCAGCCCAGGTTGATGTTGGCATACTGCGGTAGGGGTCAAGGAGAATTCGGAAGCAGCGAACAATGAGGATTCCCAAGAAAATAAATAATAAAATCACAAAGGCAAACGTTGTTTTCTGTTCCAGGGTCATGCTAGAATTTGGTGTCATGTTCCCAGATGGCACAAAAGAGGCAGTGAATATCTCTCCATCCATCATCCAGGGAAGCTGAAATGAATAATCCCACAGCTGCCTTCTTTTCATCATCAGTTTGCTGAGGTCAGAGTAGAAGCCATTTAGATGCACTTTGCTCTCTGTAGGGCAAGGGGGAAGCAATGTTAACTGTGAATAGCTCTCTTGTTTGTTTACTTCAATACAATTTTCTCCTAATGGAGAAAAGTGAGATGGAAAAGAACTTGACAGCAGGTCTGCTTGCCTCTGCATCATATATGAGAGACCTTTTAGAAATCCTCTACCATTCTGTTGGCAGTGCAGAATCCAGCCACCAGTACTAAATGTCACTAGACCCTGAGCTGGCAGTAACCTCTCCCTGCCTACCATATCATTTGGACTGGGGTAGAACATTTCTTTCCTGCAAGGGGGAGAATGAGAGGTTTAATCACACTGCTCCAGTGGGTAGCCCACAGAAATGACAAATTGCATGCCTCGCTGCAGGACAAACAAACTGCAGTTGATGCTTCTCTAAGTTGGGGGAGAGGCATTTGAAAAACAAATGTAGTTATGGTTTTGCACACAATGACCAAAAATGTTTTGAGGTGCGATGGACCAGGATCCACTGCAAGGCAATAATATGAGTGTGTCCCCACAATGGAAGGCTGCAACCATTCAGTGCCTGTAACACTGCAGCATTTATGAAGGAAAGGCATAAAAAATTTGTGTTTGAAATGAGAGAATATTTAGGAAGGCAGCCTGAAGTAAGTCAAGGAGTAATTTAGCTCAAGGGCAAATGTTTCTTCTTACAGAAAGAAATATTCTTTCTTCTTCAAAATCAGAATCAGGCTTACAAACACAGTTAACAAGAAAATGTTTTTTATGTCACCAGCTCTGCCACATCAAGAGAATCACCGGGATTTGGGACTGAACTTGGCTGTTTCTAGACAGCAGAGCATATGCTGTGCTACCACCTGCCTGGCATGTCTGCTCCCTTGACTGTCTGTCTGGGTGTCTGCCTACCATTACTTCCTCCTCCCTTGCACAACAGATTTTCCTTCCAGCGGGAGGGAAGCACTGCTGGACGCCACAGCTTAGGCCTGGTTATCAGCACCACTGAAATTACCTGTAAAGTGTTCTTAGCAGAAGAAAGGCTTCAAAACTGGTGGAAGGACAGCGATGCCTCAGCTGAACATGTTGTGTTAATGGTTAGAGGAAGGAAAAGAAATAGCAGAACACAAGGCAGTGTATAGCATGCACAGATGAAACTTTCACATGATTATAACCACTCCATCACTGGACTGGGGTCAGCAATGATTTATAAGCATGCCTCAGTAACAATAGTTAGTAGGTATAAGTGGATTAAGAAAGCATAGTCATACTGGAATATTGCCAGCATTGTTCTAAAAACTGTACCTTAAACAAAATAGAGAAAATATTAAAACAACAAAAATATTGGAACTGCATGGTTATTACTGCCTGCTTTCATTTATGATGGAAAGGATAGAAAGATCAAAAATGTTAACTTCCAGTCTTTTGAAAGAGTGTCTCAGCTACCAGCTGATAAAAAAAATGCGGAGGACTGCCTAATAGAGAGAGCTAAAACTTTAGGAACAACTGGTTTAATAAAGCTGACAGACTTTTTTTGGGGGGGGGGGGGGGTTGATACCTGGTGAAGGAAATAATGAATTCTGGTGAAAAATAATCTTGTTATAAAAAGAAGAAACATATAAACTGAGACAGACTGTACCACTGTGGCAGTGATGCTACAGTGAAGGCCAAAGGTAGCGATGCCCCCTTTTAAAAGACCTCTGGTACCCTGACTTCAGAAAGCTCTTCAGCACACACATTATGTGATGGGTTTTAATGTTATTTAAGCATATGCCATCAGCTATTCACATATTATACACACTTAACAGTCTTTCCTAAAACTGCAATCACACGATACAGTAACTATGCTTGCTCTCACAGATCAGAATGTTTTAGGAAAGGTTTTCCTGACACTTTTCTAGGCGTTATCGGAATACAGTTAGCAACCATGGGAGAAAATGCAGAAGATGGAAAATCTGTGACTGTCAGGAAAGATCAGCTTTTGACATGCTGGTTTAAATGTCAAACTTAGAATAGACAAAGGATTCTGTGCACAGTATCATTTCAGTTTTGAAGAAACTTGACTTCAAAAAGAGACATGTAATTATTGACTCTGTGATAAGCAAATGCAGTTCATTATTTTCCTTTTGGGATCAGAGTAGGCACCTAAGTGGGATAATACAGAGAAGAGTTAGCTACTCATTTTCATACCAGTGAGCAGTATTGACTGATTTTAGGAACAAGTGAGATGTCTGATTATTTTACAATTTGCAGCTTTTCACACTCTGAATCCTAATTTTTATGCTATAGATTATATGCAGTAAAATACTAAGACTACATGTCAAAGCTGAAAGGAATGTATTTCCGAGGCTTCAGGCTTCCAGGCAGCCTTCTGGGTGTGCTCATTATACTGAATGATTGCAAACTTTTTGGGACAGCAGTTTGTCTCGCAGAAAAGATCAATACCTGGCATAAACACATCCTTTGCCCTCTTTGAACCACTTATTTTGCAAGCTAAAACTTAAATGAGATCATTAACCATTTCCTTTGTGACAAAATGATGCTTAAGTATCCCCAGGGATACAAGCACATGGGTACTTGAAGGAGAAGGTAACTAGCTGAAGACATTAATAGGGTGTATCTATAGACACAAGTAATTGGGCTTAGAAGCACCTTGGTGACAGCCATGTGGGCTTGCACCCTTCTGGCCTCTGGTCATTGACTTGGAGCAACTGGTGTAAAGGAGTTTCCCAGCCCCTCATCTTCCTCCGTGCCTGTCACCATCTGTTGTGTGAGCAGAGCTCTGGGGGCACTGGGCACCAGAGACTCTTTCCAACTGGAAACATTCCCTATCGAGGAGACTATAAAGACTGTACATGGCAACCTTTGAACTGTATTTTCTTCCATGAGAACCTCTGCACTCCTTGCGAGAGTTCCTCCAGCCTCCCTGAATTCCATCCTGCCTCAGTGGTACTGATCAAAGACTGACAGGGAGGACAGGAGCCTGGAAGAAGGTGCTGGGGAGCTGCAAAGAGAGCCAAAAAGGCCCTTCCCCATAACATAAGGGAGATTTCTGCTCAAAGATCCATCTAGTGCAGATCCCGAGATGAAAGAGATGAAAGCATGAGTGTGATGCACACTATAGGTATCCCTATTTCAGCACAAAGGTATCCATGCAGCCAAAACGAATAAATAAAAAATACAGATCATAACAAGGGAGGTGGTAGAAACCAGATAATACTAACAACACAACCCGAATGTGTTTCTTTTCATCTTATTCCAACCACTAAGAGCTAGGCCAGGTTATAGCATGGGTGGGAAAGCCTCACGATTGTTTAAAAATTTGTTGACATAACCAAGATTCCTCTACATGCAGACCTGCTCCTTTTTTTTTTCCCCACATCTCAGATAAAATCATAACTGATAGAACAAACAGATTATCCTTCACTTAAATGACTAGCCCTGATTTTTTTTTTTTTTTTAAGGCAGAAGTGCCCCCTTCAATTACTTTCTGTAATGGGTCCCCTGCAGATGTGTCTAATCCTTTGTTTAATGAGTACACAGTTGCACATCACTCTATCCACATCAGGTTGTTATTATAATTTCTCCTTGCCAGTGTGCACACATCCATTAGGTAGTTCAATTATATCTCTCCCTGAGGTGGTGCTTACAGTCTCAGATACTAAGTTTATAAAGAAATAAAGAAACAGAGCAAATCACTAGTGGCATTAAACTGACAGGTTAGTCCTTGGCACATCTGAAGCCTTAGTAGCCTTCGTACAGTTTCAAGTGCCCACCTGCAGCCCAGTAGCTGAAATATGAGCTGGGCCTGGTCAAATGTCACCAAAAGGTAACTTTTCTGGTCAAACCACTAAGATTTTTGAAGTTAAAATGTCATTGGATTAATTAGATGATAGAGCTATCTACACATTCGTATGAAAGATACAAATTCTCAGGACTCTGAACAGTTAAACTTGTTCAAAGCGCCTTTGATTGGTCTTTCTGTGCTTTCAGCATTTCATTTGTTTCAAAGTTGACTTTAATCGAAAATTGCTGTACTTAAAAGGATTTCCTTAGGGCTCACAGTTTAAAGCTTCTTACTTTGAGAACAATAGGACTAACAGAAACAAAGGCTTTAAGATCTGCACCTCTAGGAACTACATATTTACAATTAAATTTGGCTTTGTTCTGTTGTTTAAACTGCCCCCTCTTTATTACCATGTACAATATAAATTGCATTTTGTATCAACACCCATATGTTTATGTTCTTACCATGAAAGACTTGTATGTTGGTGAGTAGTCACAGCCAACGAGACTGTAGGAAATCACATCCCAGTTTGCTGAGTAGAATCTTACTTCTACCCATTTTGCCAATTTCTGTATACTACCTGTTCATAAACTTGCATATTATCCCATCCATGTAGCTGCAATACGGCATGAATACTCTGAGACACACAGAAGCTCTGGAGCTGACCTTCAGTTGCTGTGAATTGTTCCAATATAGTTGGAGGTACACACAGATTAGCATTGCTGGCCCTTCATCTTTCAAAATACTGAGGAACTGGTAACTCAAGAAACTATTGAAGACATCCAGACTAAAGTGTGACATACATACACAATCTATGTGTCCATGGATTTAAAGCAAATATTTTAATTAAAACCATTAACAGTGAAACACCATATAGAGTGGCAGCATCTGTTTATTGCTATTTCTTGACAGATCATTCACTGCACAATGTTCTGTGTAAATCACATAAAACAAATAGAAAAGCCTTTGAAACAAGCAAGTTCAAAGGAGGAATCTGACCAGCAGAAAACCATTTGAGACACAGGGGCTTGCAGTCTTGCTAACAAGGCCAAATATCCTGCTACTGCAGTTAGTTATACAGTTCTGCTGACTTAATTACCATCTTGCCCACTTACATTTTTGGCCCTGTAAAATTTGACTGATTAAAATTACAGTTAAGCAATAAACACATCAAGACATTAAACATCAAGACATTTAAACACAGTAAACAGGATATTTTGCTTTCTCTTTCAAGTCAACAACCAGAGACTTTCTTTTGCCCTTCTTGTTCACTCGAAATTTACTGGCTTAATCTGTAAGGTCCTGTGACTTCACGGAGTGCTTCACAACGTATGCCTGATATGCAGATATCCTATATTAGTGGAGCAATTGGGTTTTCCATTATGAAATATCTCATGGAATGTAGCAAGCACACAGCTGTGCCAAGCCCATGTGCATGATTTTCCTATACCACCCATACTAGTTTCACTGATTACTCACTTCCTTGGCTACAAAAACATATGGCAAGTTTCTTCAGGCTCAAACATCAGTACACAGACTATTTGAGCAAAGATATTTCCATGCAGTCACAGCTCAGTTGCTGTGATTGACATTCTAAGCCTACCTTAAATAAACAAAACTTGATTACAAAAAAGTACCAGGCTAAAAAATTAAATTACACGTGCCCTTCTCTTGTACCCAAATGTGTCTTAACATTCTTTCATAGTGTATCCTGTACTGTTGTTTGCTGCGCAGTCTAAATGGATATATTAACAATGCCCTTTTCACCTATACTTCATAATTTTCTTCTTATATATTTGATATCAAGCTGACATTGCCCTTCTCCTGCAGACACGTACCTTCATCATCTCTCAACAGCTTTTAAGGACAGATCTTTGTGTGCAAAAAGAGCCCCTTGGTGCACCATTCAGCTGTTGATATTGTTAAAGCAAGTTGATGGGGTTAATTTTAGCAATACAACAATGCTAGAAAGGGATCTGTTCTTTTTTCTGTAGACCCTCTCTAATACCATGCACCTCAATTTTATTTAATGCACCATGGAATGTTTAAAATGCAAGTTCACCTTTAATGTGTTAATGTGTACACATAGTATTTTGAATTCTTCTACATAAGCTGTGTGAGGATGATTTATACAGCAAAAAAGGTCAAAGTAATTCTAAAAGCTTGAATTACTACTTTTGCTAAAGAAATTTCTAGCTTTATGACATACTACTTGAGAAGATCTGAAGGTATGAATCTGTGAAACATCTGTATATTTATACCATCCAGGAATCTGTGCAATGGTTTGAAATATGCACCCAACAGACTGTTTTCCTTCCTCTGTATACACTCTTCTTTTAAGAAGAGGATGTACAAATACACAGGCATGAGTATTGCAACCCCTCTCAGCTGTGAAGATCATAAATGCATTAATAAGATATCAAAAAATGTTAAAGCTTTTAAAGCCAGTAACATGGCTAATATCCTTATAGGCTGGATCCTACATGAATCAGCAAGTTGAAAATTTGTTGTCTTAACAGTCATGAATCTTTACGAAAAAAATATTTGCAGCTCAAAATGACAAGAAATGGATTTTATACTACCCTTTCTGGCATCAGCGTAAGATGAACTCTAATATACTTCCCAGAAAGTAAACAGGGAATACAGGACAATATAATCAATATACATTCATTTAATTATTGTTACTTTTAAGTCTAATGTCAGTATTCCTGACCTGCTATGTACAATATAATAGTACTAGCCAGGCATATGCAATATAAAGGTTATAACTTTATTAAATAAATGAAGAAAATTAGACAATCAATTTCTGTGAAACAAATACCTTCATCTAGTCGAGAGGGAATTTGACCCATTTCCCACTGCAGCAGTTACAGGTAGTTACAAGCATCTTTAGTTTCCATTCTTCTGCACCTTTCTTGTATTTCTAAGCATAAAGGATCAGGGACTGCCAAGAAACCGCTGAATACCCAAGTTCAAAAGCTGCCTTTTGAAAGCTTAGAATTTTACACAAAAAAAAACCACAAACTCGAATAAGAATCCTATTTGTGTGTTAGAAGTAATTAGTTGACAATACTGTTGTTTTTTTAAAGTAAGGCTATAATTTCAGTTCTGCCTTAGCAACTCTTCAATGGATTCTGCTTGGCTGAGTACAGCAGTCGCATCGCAGCCTGTCTGAAACCATCTTCAGCAGAACATTAACATTCAAAAGGTGTACCAAAAAAACCCAACCAAAAAACCCCACAGGGTATTCCCATACCTTTGCAAAATCAGACCTATAATCTGCTAGTGCTTCTCTCTTCTTCTTTATTGATTGTTGTCAGTAATCTGTCTTTTTAACACCACTTAACAATCACTTAACACTTCTTTTTTCAGTCAATCTGAATATTTATTACAATTTGTAAACTTCAGCCAAATACCGTAATCCTTTACCCTTCTTAAAATGTAGTGAATTATATGAATGCCTGTAGTATACTTTCTTCAGAAAATAAACTGACCCCGCAATGGGAGAGGATATAGTCAGTGACTTTTACTGCTTAACTTTTGTATTTACATCTAGGGATTTTTGCCCTAGGAGTTGTACTTGTTTCCACATACTAAAGCTGCCCTTGATGTTGCTTTTTATTTTGAGGGAAAATATCTAACTAAAGTGAGAAGGTTCATGTTTTCCTTTCCCATGAGAAGAATGAAGTCAGTTTTAGAATGTTACTCAGATAGGCTGGTTAAAAAATGTAAGGTGTTTTGGTTTTTTTAATGAGAATTTCTACTTAAAAGCAAGCAGACATATACACACACAGACTCCAAATCATTTTAGGGTGATAGAATGTCATTTATTTTGATCTCTTACAGGGAATGTCACGTTTCAGATATCCCATAATTTCATAGACCAAAAGAAGGTTATGGGATATTATTCTCCTGTCATATTTCCTTCAGGTTTCTGGTATGGACAATAGACTTGAGGCTCACGAGAATTATCTTCCTTTCTCTGCCCCTTGAGGATTTTCCTGTGAAAGCATACTCTATTTTAAAACATTAACCCTGCCAAGGCAGGGTCAACATTGTGGAGCGTGGGACCATGGTTTTGTGCATGTAATAGGACAAAATGTGCTTGCAGAGATGATGGAAAGCTGCCACACAGATTACCACAATGCAGAGATGGTCATTTTGCGGACACCCATGCAGACAACCAGAGATATCTATGCACCCTGTGGGTGGTCTGTCTTAAACCCATTCACAATCTGGTTTTTCATGCTTCATAAAACTATAAACAAAGACGAAAGCACTTCCTCCTGCCGTCACATAAAAACCTCCATGCAGGGCTTCCTCAGCACCTTGTCCTTTGCAAGGTAAGCAGGTAACAAGGGCTATCCAGGGACCTAGGCTTGGCACACACAAATATTCTGTGTGAGTGTGAGTATTGCAGTTGCCCGCATGTTGCTTTGCAGAGTAGTTAAACAAGCATACAACTCAGTATAAACCACGAGGCAGTCTGCCATACAAATGCATTATGGTCACATCAGGGTATACCTGTCTCTGCAGGGAAACATTTCAGGAAGGATTTTTCAGCTCCTTGTTCTCCTTTGCACACATGGGCATAGGTTGGTCTGACACTGTGTTCTGCACCCTCCAAATCCCTCAGGATCTATTCTAGATGAGCTTCAAAACTGGTGTCCTAGGGCCCCTTCCTATGCTTACCTTAGTCCCATCAGCATCTCTCATTCTGTGACTTTAAAGAGCCAACTTGTAATATCCCTTTTTTGATTCTTTAGGGATTTTCCACTTTCTGAACCTGAATGCCACACAGCTAGATTTCATCCACCCCATTGCTATAGCAAGCAACTTCTGGAAGGATAATTGACAAGGTATAGTAACGCCTCCTTGTCTGGAAGATTCATGACAAGACTTGACGAAAGAGGCTGGATTACATTCCCATAAAATTTCTGGCATAGGGATTTCATAATATCAGGCAGAAGCTTTGTATTTTGCATTTAAGTACTCTAAAATCACACAGTCTTACACACTCTGTAGCATATTACTGCAGCATCACTGCTTTGTGATCCAGGCAAGCTGGTGTGCTTTCTGGGGTGTACATTTTTGTCATGAAGAAACTCTTCATCACATACTTCCCTTTAAACAATTCTTATTGTGATACAAGTTGTCATCCACTCAGCTCCAAGAAACTGAGCAAGTCTGCAAGAAAAGAAGGAATGATTCATTTCTTACAGGAAGACAGGTCATAAGAGCATGGATCTATAACCCAGGAATGAGGGAACTCCCATGGAAGGGGAGGCTTGCGTCTATCACTCTATATGCATTTTATATTAAGTAGCCACTGGATTAAAAAAAAAAAAAATCCTGGGAACTACCTGGTTAACATATAAATGCTGGATGCTGCTGCCACACTGTGTGAGTTGGACCCCAGAGGAGGCATATGCAGTGCTTTTGCTAGGATCTGGTCCCAGTAAGGTTAAAGCCGGAGCCAGGAATTAAGTGGAAAAGCCCTGGAGTGTCTCTGACCAAGTTGGTCAGAGAGGGAGGATAGGAGGAGAGCCTAGTGAGTTCAAGCAGTTACTAGCCAGGGACAGGTTTTGGTCTCAGTTTCAGAGTTAGGTTCCTACAGCCCCCTTAATGCTGCTTTAGACAGCTAAAGCTTTTGGGTGTGACTTTCGGGTTTAACAGATACTATAGGGTCAGTTCTTATAGGGCTTGCAATGAGTGTGTCTTATCCTAGCTTCCAACCCCAGACACTGCAAACTCCTAGATTCTTATTTGATTTGAAAATAGTATCCTTCACATATCCCTTTGAATGGAAATAATGTAAAATTCTGAAATAAATATCAGAAATACATTGGTGTTTCTGGTAATTTCCTACAGCACTAGTAATGGGATGAATTTGCATCTCCAGGTATTTAATAGGAAGGTTCCTTTAGTGCTCTTCAAAGAAAGTTTTTCTCAGCCAATATCATTAAAATATTTTCCATAGCCTTGACTTGCTTTGCTATAAAGTTGTGTTTTACTCTTAGCAACTTTTTGAAAAAGGAGGCTTGAAGATAATTATATTTAATATTTATATGTGCTTTAGTTCCAAAATCTGTATTGGAAGAGGCACTCCTGCCAACTTTTTAGTGTGCTTCTATTTTTGTCTACTCACAGATCTGTTACTTAGTTTTGGAAGGTGGAGGTGGGGGCCCTGAAGTGCTGCTTCTCACCCATTGTACAAGCAGCGGCGTGCCACATACTCAGTAGCAGACATCCCACTTGCAGGTCCTCCACCACCATACTTACACAGAGGGGAAAGGACCACGCAAACTTGCTTTTTGCTGCAGAGGTTTCTCTCCCAGATGTTTTCACTGAGCTCCCCTAGCCCTCGAAGTCAATGCCAAGACCTGACTTTCTGTGTCAGGCTGGTAGAGATAAAGCAAGTGAGAAGGATTTTGGCTGATTTGGCAGCATTCGCAGCCCAGCACAGCCTTCCTCTTCCCCCCAGGGAAAGGGGGTAGGCCAGGTGTGTTTGGCCCATGGGTCACCAGTTAAGTTGCTTAACACACTGAACCCTTTTTTTCCCCTGCAGATGGCTTTAATTGCCACTAACATCTGTAGGCATCCTTCCCTGTGACATGCATTTGGCTGGAAGTACGAGGCGATTCTGGTAGGTGCTGTGAACATCCTGACGGCAGGCAGAGTCAGATCAGGCATCTCTCGGAGAACATGGAGGTTCCCATCCCCGCTCTTCTTCCCAGGTCCTGCAGCACTACCACTGGCACTCCCTCACCTCCACCACAAAAGACACTTTGCAAAATAAACCTGCTTGCTATATTCGTGCCCCCTCTGAGTCAACTGCCCTGTCTTTTCATGGTAACTCTATTGCTTTTCTTGTTCTGTGCATGCATGGGGAAGTTTTCTTTGGCAGCCATGTGAAGGTGCATGAATGTCCTCCTTAACATAGGTCATGCAAAATAACAATGCAGTTTAGACATTTTCTGACGGTAGCAGGCAAGCAACATGACTCCTAACTTCTTATTAGTAAAGCTATGTGGAGTACACATGGCTCCCCTATGGTAAGCTCAGAAGAAGACCTTGACATGGCATGACCTGTTTCCCTGCCTTATCTATTTAGCACACTTCTACACTGGAATTTCATTCTCTCCAATCCAAACATTAGCCAGCATTTTCCACGGCAATTGCTTGAGCTCTTCCATATATGTTCAGTTTGGTGCATTAAAACTATTTTTGTGCGACCAAGTAAAACTGAAAACAATAAAAACATGGATCATTTCTAGAGGGTGCCTCAGCCTGGACAGCAAGTATCTAACGTTGCTAGGGCAAAGTGGGAAGGATAAAATGTTAGTGAGGGTAAAATATTCAATGTCTGTAAGAAAAGTCATATTATAACTGAGATTTACTTTGGAGACTGTGTAGCTTCCCTTCTCTCCTGCCTTAATATAAGTCATTACCTCACATTTGCATCTACTGCTCTAATCTTTAGCACTAACCAGTGCACAAAATAGTGAGCCTGGAATCCTGGCTTGGCCAGAGAAAGTCGCGAGAGATTTTGTTTTGCATTCAGTGTAAATATCATACATATTCTGATGATCAACATTGACATATGTTTCTATGATACTAATCTACAGAGAATTCTAGAATCTGGCTAAGAACAAGGTGAAAATAGCAAACATTGGGGTGGGGAGGGCTGTTGTATCTGGACAAGGGAGGGGGGAAAAAGGAACAAGGATAAGTTTGGGGTGACAGCACCTTCTCTGGAGGTATCTAAAGCATCAGTATGACATAGACAGCTTTAAATCAAGCTCTCACATTCCTATTTGTGTGTTCTATCCACCTGTTCCCCATGGCACCCATTTCAGGCTCCTCCTAAGGGTCTCCATTATGGTTTTGCCACAAAAGCTGACAGACTCTGTCCTCCTTCAAACTACTTGGAAGTGCAAATTGAGTCATTCACCTCTGACTGACACTGAAGGCTGGTAGGAACAGGTATCAGCCACTGCAGAGTGCGGTGTTATACCTATAAATTGCCATATGCCATTTTCTTAAACCAGAGGTGGCACTCAACGCACTAAGTCATTGTTCCCTAGTACCTCAGAAGCTGTGTTTGCAAATTATATTGCACTAATACTGATTTATTTTTCCTTCATTTGTATTCTTTAGTGTGCACTGTAGCAATACAAAAAAAGAGCAAAATCCTTAACATCATTTACATAATTCATCATAAGAGCCAAGATTTCAAAGTTAATTTACTTTCTTCACATTTTTGTCTACTTCCCAATTTTGTCTTAATGCAGCCTAGATGTGACATCTAACATAGCATGACAGCACTTCTGCTCCCAAAACATGAAGCTTTGTAAAAACTTCTACTTCTCTTCCTATAGTTGATTTATGCAGGCAGCTGTGTAAAATTTGGGTGGTATTGGCACGTAAGAGAGTACTGGATATCTTGTGATTGGCAGCTCCAGAAAAACACTGATTTAAACTTACACCTTGCATGTACACAGCAGAATAAAAATGTACAGATAGTTCTATCTTTAATCCATAGCCTTATTAGTCATTAAACAAGCAATGTGCAATTTTACTACTATAATGCTGAAGATTAAGAGATTGAATTAGGATGCCTTCCAAAGACATCACTGCATTATATAGGAATTGTGATTTGGTATACTGTCGTTCAGTAATGTCAGTCAAGGCACATTTTATGTCTAAGTCTTATTAAAAAAAACCAAAGTAACATCACTGAACAGATTTTATTGTTTAGGATCCCACATTAACTAGCTTGCCTTAAAAGTAATCTCAGAATAACATAAAGAGTTTTGGAATAATGAGTATGAAGAGATGTGTGAGAGCTTAATGAGCAGGATGCTGGCTTTCTTGCTGTTTGATTTTGTCCTGATTTTCAGTAACTTTGCAGAACTGCGAGCTACTGCTGAGAAGTGATACAGTATTGTCTCAGCAGAGAGTTTGAGTGTACCAGTGATATAACTGCTGACCTTTAGAGCAATTTGAGATGATGAGTATGTTTTTCCCTTTCAAGAATCCTGCTTCCTTTACAAAAGCTGCCCCTTTTCACAATTATGTCATCCTTTGAGAGTGTGTCATGAAAGGAAGAGGTAGATCCTTCAAATAAACCCATACAGTTAAAACTTCTATACAATGTGCTACAGAATTCCAGCCAAGGAAGCTGGTAACACCCAAGTGATTCTTATCCACTGTTTTGGTTAAATTAGGGCCTTAAAGGAATGAAAGTCGTCCTGCTGGCTAACACAGAAATGCCAAAGGTGACAGTGCTTTTTCAGTAAAAACCAGAGAATTTCCATAATGAATGTTTTACATACCCAGCAGTGCAACAGGTCACACTAACACAACTGAAATGTGTCCCCACAGCTAAATGCTCTCATTGATCTAATATTATACACAAATGCTATGTATTTGCATCAGAAAACAACAGAATATATCAGGTAATTTAAGTAAATGTTCATGAAAGCAGTTATTTGATGTAAGAGAATACTACTTGCACGAAGGCTGCAAACAATGCATTCCAAATGCGAGCATAATGATTTCACATGACAAAAAATTAGTTATGCAATTCTCTTTTCCAAATAGCATAAAAACTAGCATATCGTAATGCTACCTCTTACTGTCCTGTCTCATAGAATTTTTAATCCTCCGAAAATAAAATTAGTCTCCTTAATTAAAGCTAAAATCATGTGAGCCCTCATAAAGAGACACACACAGACAGACAATAGAGCTATTTAACACTGCTGTTAATTTACATTCAAGATATGTTCACACTTTTCATGATTGGGGCAACCGATTTAATTCTATTTTAAAAGGTGGTAACAAATGTAATGAGTTTCCTTACAAAGGCCCTTAACACATTAATTAAAATTAATCTGAAGGATTCTGTACAAAAGGTAGCATGCTCTTGGAAGGTGACAAAGAAGGCAAAAGTATTCCAGCTCCTCAAATGTACATTGAAAAAGATATTTCAAAAGCATGAAAGCTTCCCTATATACTACTACATTTTTTCATGTCAACAAATTTGTCATTTACTAATAGAAATACACCTAAAAATTTATAACCTTTAACTTGAATCATATTATAACTGCTAATACATCAATAAAGCCCATCTACATTCCTATTTTGCAAAGTCATTGGTTATATAGCCTTCATGTTGTTTAGGCTGATATTTCAAACACCAGCGATGAACTCAGATGACACTATTTTTTCAGACTTTTTCCTTTGCTTTGAAGTAGTAATGAAAAATTACCAAAATCACAAACAGAATCTAAGTTATTGTAGACTGCTTTTGGACAAGCAGCAGTGAAAGGAAGTTAATCCTCCTCTTTTCCACTCCCTCCTACAATCTCATCCAGGTTGCCCATATCACTTGGTACTTTCTTCCAGTGCAGCCACCAGGCACGAGGAACCGATGACCTTTTCTCCTGGGAAAATCTGTAGCTAGCCATTTATCTCCCTACTTCTTGCTTCGAGAGAGACTTTTCACACTGCAGCAAAGTCAGTGTGAGGTACTGCCAAAAAGGGGCAAACTCGCCCCCATCCCACCTTCCAACCCCAAAGATTGCCACCACTCCCTTTGCATCAGACACAGCTGTTGGGCAAATACAGCATAAATCAGGTACGGAAAATCCATCTGGGGAATACAAAACGAAACAAAAGAAAAAAAGTTCTCATCAGATCAGTTAGCATCCCAAGAGACATGGGCACAGGGGGGGAACTTGAAGACAGAGGAGCAGGACTGCCTCTTTGAGCAGCAGCTTATTATTAGATTGGCTTACCCGCAGCTTGAAACTGCATCCTAAGCCTTCCTGCAAAGCTGGGGGGCAAAATGACTATGCAGTCACCTCTCCTTAGAGACAGACAAAGGAAGAGATTAAAACAGATGGGAGGAACCGCGGGTGTGCCACTGCTGTGGTTACCTCGAGGAGCAGATATGCAGCAGGACTGTAATAGATGGAGGTTGAAAGGGAGCTGGTTACAGATGGACCTGGGTGATTTCAGCAGTTTGCAGTTAGGCTGAATGCATGGAGAGAAGTGAAAAGCAGCTGTAGAAGGAGATAGGGAGAAGCTGTAGAAAAGAAGGCTGAAGAGGGAGAAGATTTGAAGGACAGTTAATTGCAAAACGATGGTTTCAGTTAAGTGCACATGAGAGCAAGAGGAGAGTCTAAAGGCACAGGAGTCTTCTGAGTATCAAAATACTGAGGAAGAAGACACAAGAAAACACCAGCTAACAGGATGTGTGCATACATGCAAACACAAATATATATTAAGGTATTCAGACTGTAATCATGCCATAAACTGAACACATTTCTGGTAAAGGAGTAGAATTGTTACAGCAAACTGCAAGACTCCCAGCCATCCATACTCACACTTCCTTACACTATTTGTACACCCTCTGTCAGCACCAGCCGTCCCATAGCCAACTGTGAAGTGCCCTGGTCCCTGTGGCGCTGCCTGTACATCTGCTACCATGCACGAGAATAGGAAGACAGAAGCTCACCTTTCTCCAGAGGCCCCATTTTTCTTATATTCTCACTGCAAGGTCACAAGTACAAAACCAAGGGGAAAACACCAGTGCCAGAATTTGGGGAGGTGGCTTCTCTACCACATACCTGCAGAATGAAAAATGGGATTGTGGTGTTTTTAAATTTAATGATATGCTAAATCTAAAGCCCCAGGATGTTACTTCATGCATTTAAAGAAAAAACAAAGGAATATCTAAAGGTCTTAATCATGTTCTCTATCCTTCTTAAATTACTTTAATAAGAAATAGAAACCATTTCATATTGAAATAAGAAAGAAATTTTTTACAGTGAGAACAATCAATCACTGGAACAACCTCCCCAGGGATGTGGTGGAATCCCCATCGCTGAAGGTTTTCAAGATGCAATTGGACAGGGTGCTGGACAATCTCATTGATGCTCCCTTTCCCACAAAAGGTTGGACCAGATGAGCTTTTGAGGTCCCTTCCAACCTGGGCTATTCTGTGATTCTATGATTCATTTGATACATCTGATATGTCAAAGATTAAAAAAAAAAGAGAGGGTCAACAAACCTTGTTCTGGAAGATCTCATTACACATCATAAAGCTGCAAAAATGTACACAATATTTTTTAAATCTTTTCAATACTCTGAAATTGTTCTGATTAATCTCAACCACTGCATGATACAGTATTTTGAAAGCCAACTTCCAGCTTCTTGACCTTCAGCCTTGTCAAAGGCAGACTGCAGTTTCATTAAAGGCAGGCACAGGAAAGGTACTAGGGTGATTTCTAACTGCAGCTTGCAGCAATGAACACTGAAAATGCTCCAAAAAGAGTGTTTCATTGCCTTCATGAGCACAGCCTTCATGAGCACAAGCATTTATCAATAAAGCTTTCTGATGACATTAGACCTTCGTAGCCCTTAAGGCTTTCCAGATGATAAAAGCACATTTAACATGAATTGCATTTAAACATAAGATATAAAATAATATTGAAACAATTGTGAAGCTGGCTTAACAGAACTGGAGACTGCAAGCTTTTGTCTCTCAAGGCTCTGCAATGGTATGACAGTATCTCTGGCCATGCTGCCTATCAAGGTAACATCCGATGGGGATGAAAAAGTTAATATTGATTCATTAACTCTAATTCACTCCTTTATTGACAGCAAACAGCAAGACAAATGAGACACTGTACAAAATCCTCATGTGACTTGAAATAGAGACCTCTGGTTTTTTATTTGAAACAAAATGTTCATTGGGCTACATGCTGCATAGCTAATAGCATGAAACTCTCAGAAGCCAATATTGCTGTTAATGCTAGTCAGCCAGTTTACTTGACAAATACAGTCTTTTTTCTACTAACAGAAATTATTTTAAGTACTTTCTTTTAAAGGGGTGAGCAAGAACAATGCCCAACTTAGCTGTGCCTGGTCACATATCATAGCCTCTTCTAGATTCAAATCACATTAAGAGGGAATGCTTCTCCCCTCCTCTGAGCACTCTACATGCTCTGCAATCATCCCTCCAAGGGTTTTGCAATTACTCATTCAAAACAACAAACCTATTAACCTTGCTTTCCATTTTCTCCCTATGCCCAGTCATTCTGAAAATCTGCATGCATAGACCTCCCTGTCTCACCCTGCTATCGTACCTGCCCTGCCATCTCAGAAGCGCTGCCTGACACAGGTCCCACCAGAAGGCATTGACAAAGCTGCCATCCTCTGCAGGATTTTACCACTTGCAATTGCATCTACTTCTAGTCAACAGAGACACCTTAGCATCCTCTTAATCTATACCTCTAGCAGAGAATCTGTGCAAAATAGCTGCACTTGTGTAATTTTCTTCAAGTTACTCTAGCTTGACAGAGAGCAGCAATCCTGTAAAACAATCAATCTGCTGTTTGCTCATCGGTGCTGCATTCACATTTGTGAGGCAATGAGGGTGCCTTTGCAGCACTGACGCTGCAGTTCACCTTGCAGTGGTACTTGAGCTTTCTCAGGGAAAGCTCTGAGGGAGCTAGTACAGCTACTGCACTGGTTGCACTTCACATGAACTAGGACTCTCTCCTTTTTAGCAAGGCAATGCCCTTACACCACAAAATACAACCTTGCTTTGCCATGGCTGCAGTGACTGTAGATATTAGAAACAGCTGCAAAATCATCTGTTTCTGCTGTTTATCCTGCTATGTTTTTTGCCTAAGCGTGTTTCATTTCAGTGGATTCTAACTGTTCATATAAATATTTTCTCTTTGCCTTAAATTTATTATCTTTAAGTTTCACTCATTTCTTTATCACAATTGAGAGGGCATATTATTACAATCTCTTTGATTGTTTTTCAGTTCTAGTTCAGAAAAACCTGCTGCGCAGGTTTCTTAGAAGACTTGAACTATTTTCTTTTTCTGCACGTGATCGTATAAAAATGTTAGAGAGAGAAGGCTTCTTCAGTAAGAAGGGAAGGAGACTCTATTTTGACAGTTATTTATAATGAGAAACTCAAAAACTATGTAAAAAATAAATCAAATGTCTCTGAATTTACTTTTATTTCAGGAGAAATTGTTTTCCTGCAGAGAATTTTGATCCTGCAGATACTGCATTTTTCAGTGAAATGCATTTCTCTGAAAATTCTCAAAAAAGCTTTCATTATTTTTCACTAAAAATACCAAAATGATGTCTTCTTTAAAACACAAAAATAGGGATGCAAATCTCAGTGTCCCATTCAAAGCCTATTCCTGTAATTACAAACAAAACTTGAAATTTATATCTTCTCATTCCCACTATTTGAAGCCAACGTGAGATTTTCTTAAGGCAAACGCAATTACACCAAAATTATTCGTAAACCAAATTACGCCAAAATTATTCTGGCAGATGTTTGCCTAACATTCAACAAAGAATGCCTCTTCTCCTCCTCCTTCTTAATTTTGTGAGCTGGTTGTGTGCATTTGGATCCCACTTGCCTGCTAATTTCTGCATTTTGATGGATAAGATCTTCATTTTTCTCTAAGGGGAAGCTGAATTTCTCACATGGTCACACGCCAGTAGGAACTGGGCTTTAAGTAAAACATCGAATAGCCATAATTAAATTGCTAGAGTTGGCAGCACTGTCTTAGCTTGCTGAGAAAGAAAAGCAGGAGTTTTTGCATAGCTGCAGGCTTTCAAGTGGTGTTCTGACTCACACAAAGGGAAACCACATGACCATATTTTGAGAGCTTCTCTTTGCACCTTAATCTAATTTGGCAGTCCTGGGGCTAAGTTGGTTTTCAGAAGAGCAGTATCATAAATCACTGTCATTTCTGTTCTTATGCTCCAAGAAACACAGACACCATATTGTGAAATTGTCTTACACTGCTTCTTTAGATATAAGTTTGTTTGGAAGTGCTTTATAGTACACATGCAAGCTTCACACAAATGTTTAAACGAGAGCTGGGTACTACTTATGATGAATCAGTGAATCTATGACTGACTGACTGACTGACTTTAAGGTGCAGTTGTACTGCTCTGATGAAGGCAGCTCTGTTTTTTCTGCTAAGATACTGGACATCTGTGGATAGGTTCTCTCTTTTCCCAGTGTCCTTTTGACCAACAGTAACAATATAAAAGAAAATAACTTTTGGACACATCCAATATGATTTTAAAAGTGTAATTCCAGAAGAGTACTATCTTTAAAGAAAATGTCACAGTTTCTTGGGAGTTAGGGACAAAAAACTCAGTAAGGACTGCTTAGGCAGCACAAGACAAAGAGGTTAATTGGATGCAGATCCCGCAGGACATATGCCAACCTTAAGCAGGTACCTGATAAAACTACTTTTCCACACAAGCATATTGAAACTCACAGGTGCAAGTGTGACCACAAATATAGTTGCAGACAATAGTAAATTAGATAAGGGCTTGAAGATGTGAAAATGATGAAACTTAGATACACACGCATCCTTTCATCTGCAGACAACTGCTGATTCAGTACACAGCAATAAACAGAGAAAATAACTTTTGAGAGAAAACTGATCACAAAGTCAAAGAAAAATAAAAGAAGAAAGGCAGGGAAACATGTTTGCTGCTCCCTTAAGAAAGGAGCAGCAACTGACAGAAAACTAAGCATCAAGGGATAGAAGAAAGGAAGCAAATCTTTACAAAACAGAGATTAGGGCTCAAGAAAAGAACTGGGCAGGCAAAGGCTCAAGAGAGACTGCAACACAGAATGGCCTTCTGACAAATGACATTGTTAAAGTCCTGGTGCTAGGGAACAATGTGTCAAGCGTAAGGGTGTTGTGGAGGATGGACAAAGAAGAGAAGATTCAGGTTATCTCCAAGGGTAGTCATTCTCTCATTGGAGAAAAACAACACAAGTAGGACAACAGAACGAAGGTCAATAGGTTGCTCTGTGTTTGGATCTTTGAGAGATGGTTGGTGGCAAGCTTTATCTTCTCAGTGGATGGACGCTACCTGAGTTCTGAAGTTGCTTAAACTAAGCTGATAGATCTGGAAGAAGAACTAAGAAACAATCTAAAGTTATTTCTTGTTTTCATCTTATGTCCTTATCAAAGGCAAGTGTAAGTACAATGGCCCTTTGCTGGCATAACATTCGGTGAAGAATAAAACTGGTATTAGCCCTAGGAATAACTGAGTATGCTAGTACTAGCTGCATTTCTTCTCCAGTCCGTATATGAGAGACAGTAAGAACACAAAAATCTGAAATATACTTATGAAATAAAACTAATAGGACGGGCAGAACACAAAGATATTTGTGAAGAGAACAAGATGTCATGCAAGAAGTGAGAAAACTTGAGGACACAAGTAACTGAATGGATTCAATTTTAGAATAGAGACCCCTGCTATGCACACAGGGACAAATAAAACACTTCTGTTTGAAGCTGAGAATTTACTAACAAGTGAAAGGAAAGACCTGGAAGTATGTATCCGATCACAGGGTGAGTACAACTACTCCAGATAATGACTTAGAGCACTTAAATTAGGTTCTTGGTGTCCCTTTATATGGCTATCCATCTCTAGAGACCACAGATGAGCCTCTGAGTCCCATGAGCCCTTGTTGGTTATGGATGAGCCCAGCATCAAAAGATAGTTCAGATGTTTACTCAAAAAATAGAATTAACCAATTAAATTCTTACTGATATCTGTGGGGGAAAATGTTAAACAAACAATCAGAAAAAGCTATGCAATAAGTCTTGTCAGTTGCTACACTGATTTTTCATTATTTGCTACCTCCTCAGAAAGTCCATGCAGCTCTGGAAAAACACAAGAAGACTGCAGGAGAACATGGTTCTAATTTAATATAGAAATGTAAGCAGAACTTTAGCATTAGGAGAAAACCAACCTCTCCAGTTCCCACAGCCTATCCTAGGTGCTTCTTCTCAATAAACAAATTAGTCTGATTTTTCCAGTTTTACCTATGAAATTGGTTGAAATTCATATTGTCATAATTTTAACATGTTAGAAGTAAGCTAACGTAAAATTTAAGACGAGATGCAGATTAGTGCATTCTAATTTTATACTCATTATTGCAATCAATGAATGAGGGATCAAAAATTCTGCAATGTGAGCATGCTAAATATAGATATTTGGGGGTTGCATATTGGTTCGTTTTGGTTTAAAATTCTGTTAAAACTATTGCATCTTCATATTTCCCTATTTCAAAGTATTGGAGTACTATTACTGCCTTATTTAGCATTTCTTACCAGTACTTATATGAAGCCATGACACTCAGTTTCTAATGACAAACTGTAAAGAAATATCCAAAAGGGAGCAGGATGACTTAGTTGTAGAAGTGTTTCTGCTGAAAGAAAGTGTGCATGACAGGGCATATACAGGTTTGTTAGTATAGATATATAACCAGCAGCAGAGTGAATCACTTAACTCATGGCACAAAATTCTGTCAGAACAGAAAATTTATAGCAAAATCTATCTGTCTTCATGTATTTTGCTTACTTCTATTTTGGAAGATTGCTGTGAAGTGTATTTTTCTCCCAGAACTTCCCTCTGTGGAGAATTTCAGACTCTTTGGTTTTAATGCCTATTCAAGACAACATGAAGTTCTGATACTTGAAAAAATGCACTGGGGTAGGATGTGACTCCCATCCTCCCTGCAGCTCCCCTCCTCTGCATGCCACCAAGGACACATGAATAGATCTTAAAAAAAAAAAAAAAAAAAAAAAGCCCTAATTTGGCATGTAATTAAATTGTGTGTATTGGGCATGGGTTGCTCCCTCTGGAGAGATCTGATCACTGACATTTTTCCTGTAAGGATGGTGTTAGGAATAGGGTTACCTCACAACCACTGTGGGATCAGGCAGCCTCTCAGCGTTTGTCTGGAATGGACAAGAGCCACGTGTTTCCGTGCCGGCTGTGCTTGGATCCAGGTGTTTCCTCTTGTTCAATGACTGTATTGTGACTGTTTGTTAACTATAACCTACATTTCCACAGCAGTGACAGGATGGGAGTAAATGCCACAGATAGTGTCTGAAACACTCATTTTTGTGTTGTTTCCCAAGAGTCCCAGTCCACACCAAAGGAAGTGGAAGTTTTGTATCAAAGTGTACATTCCTGAGCAGGAATAAGCATGGGATTAATAGGAGCAGAAAATAACCTGACATTTACTTTTTGATTAACAGAGAAATAATTAGCCAAGGCTGATGACTAAGCTCTGAATATCATTACCAGATACATCTAGTCAAGCGAAATGAATGGGCTATGTGTAAGCTAAATGCACACTGTCTATCTAAATGTCTTTGCAAACAGCCACAACACTGAGATACTAAATAGACTTGCCTTTTCCCATGCATATTTCTTAAAAATACTGAAAGCTGATGATATTTTCTTTTCCACCTAGTTCAAAGTCTAAGAAAATAAAGTCTCTGTTGTATGAGAAAGAAAAGAGTTTTGACTTACAGAAGAAGCATTGTCAATGTAGCAAGGCTGACATTGTCATAGCAGTTTGGAGTCAGAGCTGAAAAAGAGAGAGGTGATACTGATAAATATGACTAGTGGAAGTAACAGGCATAAATTTTATCTGCTACAGCCTCCCTTTAAGACCTTCCAGTAAGTAAGCATTATTTTTCTCCAGAAGACTCAAACAATGGGCTAAATACTCAGTTGTGTAGATTAGATATGCTTCCCTGATTTTATATGCATTTAAACTACTTAGGGATCTACCAGGTGGTAATTTGGAGTCAGTTAAATCTGAAATACAGAGGGCTATTAAAACCACTTGGTTTTAATGACTTTCTTTAATTTAAAAATACGTGTCTATCACTGTTGATCCAGTGTGTTTTGACTTCTTTGAAACTACATGCTGAAAAATACCCCCCCAAACAAACAAAAAAAAATCCAAGAAATAAAAAAGAAGCCAAACCATTTCTGAGGCCTTGAAAATAGCTGAATGTTTCAATTAAAGAAACATCTACAGAAAAAGATTGCCTCATGGAAGGAAATATAAGCGATTGGGAGATTTCCTGCAGATGGGAAGTTATATCATCTTGGGGAATGATCTTTTTGATTTTTTTTATTCAGAGTTTTTTGGTTTGTTTAGCTATAAAGCAAAACTGGCTAAAAAGACAATTTTACTTATAAGAACTCCATAGCCAGATTAAAAATACCTGCCCAAATACTTTCAGTATTTTCATGTCTCTTTTGACCAAAACTTACTCTCTGAGCATTGCCAAACAATTTAAGAGAAACATTCAATGGGATTTTACTACATTCTCAAACTGCAAGAGTAGCTGACCTCGGTTCCAAGCTACAGGAGAGGGCATAGATACCTGAGTTATCTTCAAGGCATTGTTTCAGGGGCAACACTGCCACTGGGAAACAATTTGCAAAACACATCAAAATCTTAGGCAGAAGTTACCGCACTGCTAACATTAAAAGAAGCTATATGTACTTTTTCATTACCATTACTGAGATCTTCTGCTCAGATTCATGACTGACCAGGAGATCTCAGATTTTTAAAGCATGGTTAGCATTTATTTGTCACATGGCAGACAGCTTATCTCCCTACTGCTGGTTAATGAAAGTCATTTATTCCTCACCAGGCTAGACCCTGCGGTCCCCTGACATCCAGTGCCATCATGTGGGAAGACATGGAACTTTTACCATCTGGATGCCAGAGGGCGTCGGGGAGTGTTTGCCCAAAGGCCCAGTGCTTTGATTCTGTAGACACAGAGATCCTTAGAAAGGATATTTTTGTATGACAGATCTCCCAGATGTGTCTTTATCACTAGCCAAGACATAGGGAAAAAGTAGTACATTCACTTAAAAACTTGTATTTGCAGTAATGGAGCCAACTTTGGGGAAAAAAAATCACATTAGTAAGATGCTTGGCAATTAAGATCTTCCTTAGCAATTAAGATAATCCTTAACACTAGAGATCTGTTCAGCTAGCTGCCACATCTTTACCCTAGGTTAAATTACAACAATCCTTTCTTAAATGAAGATGGAGTCCGTTTTGCTCTAACCATATAAAATGGTGTGAAAGCATCATCCTCTGGAGTTTACCGGGTACTACACGTTTCATTGGCTTTCTTTAAGGACAAGACTACAGATTCCTTTCTCAAGAAAAAAAAAAAAGTTTTATCTTTCATTCATATATAAAAATACACACATATATACATATGCACACACACATAAACGCCCATGCACAAAAATGTGGAACCTTCAGGCAGAATTTGGGGGAGTTGCTGGTCTTCTTGTGGTCACCAGCCATTTTGACTTTCCCAAGCCAGGATTTCAGCCTGTGTGTGTTCTAGAATGAATGGTGGCCTAAAGACATATCCATGTGAAGAAGTAGAAATAAAAGAGTAAAATAGTTTGTGCTCACTTCCAAATTGTCCGAAGTTATAAGTTTTGAATGGTCACATGAAGGGCTAGAAAATACAGGTGACAGTTGTGTGTCCTGTTAGTAAATGTCAGATACTGCTATGAATTGACTCTTTTTGGCCCATGTATTTCCAGGCAGAGAACACACACATTTGGCTTTTGCATAGCAAGTCTTGTAGGGAGATCAAAATGACCTTCAAACAAGCAAGATACCAGTATTTCTTTAAAGTAGATCTACAGTGGATTTTACTGTCAGAATGCATTACTGAGAATAGCAACAGCACATTAACTCCACTCAAGCCAATAGCCTGTGGTCTGCCTCACTACTATGGCTCAAACATTCAATTTGAAGACATAAACCAAAGAAAATGAGTGGTTGTGTTTCATCGAGTGTCAAATGCCCAGAAAATAACCACAATTTGTCACATGACTTTGGCAAGAGTTCTTGTAATTAATTAGAGAATGAATTAGAGTCAAGTGCGTATGTTGGGAAAAATGAAATCTGAAATTCCTGCTGCAACACTTTCTGCTCCCCTGAATGCATACAACCACTATGCAGAACATGCACAGCAACAAGCAGAAAAGCAGTAATTCTACATTTGTCTTACTATATCTCTCCTTCAGGTATGAAAGCATTAACAGTATCTCTCATGTCAGAAGTAATCACTTAAACAGGTTATCATCCCATTTAGCAGCGTCTTAATCAAACCAGTGTGACCCTTTAAGTACCAGTCTTTCTTGCTGTGCCAAAACACTGTTTCTACATCTGTGCTAGTCTGGTTTAACAGAAGAAAAGTACAGCAAAACCAGCTCTTCTTCCCATCTGCAGAAACTTTCCTTCTCTTGGAGCCCAAGGTGCCATGAAAGGTTGGGTGTTACAGTTTAGAACCGTGCTTGCAATACAATCCCTTTTACACAGCTGTCATAGCCTAGGAGGAAAAAAAAGGCAAAGCATTCAAATGAGAAGGTTGATTTTCCCTCTTTATATACAAATATTTTTATATACTGTAAACAAACTATAAAATATTTAATAATTATTATGCATATGTATGATCATATATGTATATATGTGTGTGTGTGTATATATATGATTGAAGTAATAGCAACAACCAGAATTCTTGATGAGAATACAATTTCTGCTATGTTTTGCTCAAGCTTCTATAGGTTGGGCAACTATAGCTTCTTCATTTGGTGGGCCAGTTTAAACCAGGCCAGTAGCTACCAGGTACCCAGGGTTGTGTCAGTGGTGAATAGATTAGGAGGATTCGTTATTAAGGAATCATCAGTAAACTGGTCTTTAGGCAACACTTATATTAGTAAATAAGCAGAATTGAGGAAGAGGTTCAAGCACAGCCCTGCAGTGTGCTTAACCCCTAGCACACTCAAAGGCACCACTGGCTTACGCCATACTGTGCTCTGCCTTATAATGCCTGGCACAGTTTAAGTCTAGCATGTGAGGGACAAAACAAAGAGTGGTTTTGATGTGACCACTCTGTGGCCGGCAAAAGCCTTGAAATGTTATTTTAGGGCTGAGCTTGACAAATGAACAGGCTTATGCAGTGTGACCACAGAGGAAGGGATCTGACAGCTGCAATGCCACCCTCAGGCTATACGGTCCTATGTTGCAATAAAATGATGGCAATGCTCATCACACCAGCTTTCCAGACAGGGATCCCTGACTAGTTCTTCTGCTGTCTGTCCTTCTCTCCGCGCCTACCCCTTTCCAACAGCTGTTCTCTGGGTTTGAGTCTGCACGCACAAAGGGGAGGTATGTTACCAAACATCAGTGGCAGTAAGATTAGGCAATACATACTTTTCTTCTGCTTCTCCTAGTCTGTCCCTGAGCTGGTTTCTCCCATCCAAAGTCACTTGACCTTTTTTCATGCCTTCCCTCAGCCCTTTCACTTTTCTTTCTTCTACCTCAAAGTCTCTTGTCAAGTCACCAAACTCAGACTGCTTGCCTGTGCTTAGTGTCAGCCCTGCATATATTCTAATTTTATTTTATACCATGCTTTATTTATTCTTATACCTCCTGAATGCCTGCCGATACCTTTTCTTTTAGGAGTCCTGTCTGATGGATGTATTTCCATAAACATTTACTTTAGTGATAATTTACTAGGCCTGGACAATATTTTCCTCTGCTTACTGAGCCAGTAACTGACAGTACAAGACAGGTCTGTAATGATTGCAATTTAGGCCTGTTTAGGGAACTGGCACAGCTGAAAATCGAGATCTGGATTTGCTGTACAGCAGATGGGTCCAGACTGTTCCTCTCCACAATAAAATGAGTAGAGCAGGATTGCCTCCTGGGGTTCATCCTCCAAAATCTCACTGAAAACAGGAACCATTTCTTTATTTGATCCTCCAGTAACAAGGCTGCTTTCCAGTCCACCACCGAATCTCTACCCACAGTGCAGCCCTGCAGGAATCTGAGATCCAATGGGAATCAGACACAACCTAACGTGCAGGTTTGGGGGTGCAGGATTCTTCTTTTACTTAGCTGCTTTCTCGCCATCTTGTCAGACAAGCAAGAAAAGGAATGAATGGAAAGCATGAGGCTATTTGGTATACAGCGGTAAAACCTAAATATTTCAGGTGTGGGGAACTTTACAGTACCAGGCAAAAGGGTGAACATGAGAAAAGAACAGGAGGAAGCCAGAAGGCATTTGTTTTCAGAAGAAAGGAGAGAAATAGCATAGACCAGAGTACATGGTCATGCAGTTACAGACATTGCTCTGTAGAGTGTGGTAGAGTTCAAGAAAACGAACACTTACTAGCTTCTTAGTCACTCATGAATAAGAACTAGAATATAGGCTGAATGAATATTTGATTTCTAGTTTTTAAGAAAATTACAGAGAAATACTTGAAAACCCGTTTTCTTAGCCAACCTCTCTAAAGAGTCTTAGAGGATTTTGTCAGTGGTTCTCTTGCAACGTAAGATCACAACAGCCATGCTGGGTCATGTCAAAGATCCCTCTAGCTACACATCCTATTTCTGACACTGGTCAGCAGCAGACTCCTAACAAAATAACACAAGAACCACTCAGCACACAATGATGTTCCTTATGCTAAGGCCTTCCAGTTTCTAGCAGATGTAGTATCTGCATCTTTGTGATCAATGGCATTTTGTACTTCTCCATTAGTCTCTTTTGAACCCATTTATACTTTTGGATTTACCAGGATTTCACAAAAGAGTATTTCTATTGACTCTGCAGCTGATATGTAACGCAGTATGTATAGTTGTTCGTTCTGTGGCTGCTTAGTTGAGCTGTAACTCAACAACAAAACAGAAGCACAGTTTGACCCTTTCTCCCAACCTCATTTTTCAAGAATGATACAAGAATCATTCATAAAACACCAAAATTCAGTTTTTCTGCTTATGTTTATAGTAATTGAAATAAAGAATATGGTTCAAAAAACACCTAGATAAAGATCTACATGCATCTGCTCTGGAAATCCTCAGGTTTTATCTTCTTCCTCACTTGGCAGGCTTGAAGTGCGGGAGCCAAACACCAGCAGGAAATGGGTGAATGTCGTAAAACCTTTCCAAAAATCAGGCTTTGAAATCAAAGACACGACTTACACTAGAGCCTCATACTGTCTTCTGTGCATACTCTACTGTGGTGGTTACTGCATGAACAACACTGGTCTCCTTTGTATGAAATCACAACTCCTTAGCTGCATGTCCTGCCCTTACTCTTACCAAGTGACAGTGGTTCCTTGGTATGTATGAAAACCTCCTCAAGTAGATGACAAAAAAAGACCACACAGAAAATCAACATCAGGACAACCTGAAGCTGTAAGCCTCTACCTGTGACTGTCAGCTTAGCCCTCCTCACTGGTGGTAGGTGCTAAAGGCAAAGGTAGAGGGGCCAAAAGAGCATGAAGCTTTGACTGAATTGTGAGGTTGTTCTTCAATGAGTAAGGGTAGAGTGAAACATTGTCAAAGGCTGGAGGAATCAAGAGGTCCCTAGCTGCATCCAGGAGAGGATGACAGGCCTACCACAGCAGTAGGACTTCCCTAAAATAGAAGAAAGCAAATAGAACTAGGTGAAGAGAATTAAAAGAAGAAAGGGTGAGGTAAGGGAGCTTCAGTGAATCAGACTAGGTTAAGGAGAAATTAACAGAAAGATAGTCTAGGATGGCTGAAATAATACAGATCAGGAAATGAGAGTTAAAAGCATAGCTGAACAATCCTGTCAGAAGCATAACAATTATTTCTTTCTTGTGCTCTGCTGCTTGTTAAAAGTAACAAGAGTTTGAAACTGTAAATAAAACTGAGAACCATAGAAGTGGCCTGATTAAAATTAAAAAACAACAACAAAACCACACCAGAAAAACAACAAAACCAGCAGTGCTTCATTCTGAGACAGCATAACTAGTGTGAGAAAGTTAGAAGTCACAAAGACTGTGTTCACATAATATTCTTATGAGTCACATGTGTTACATTACCTTTATTTTGAAGTTTTAATCAGCTGTGCTTGCAAAATAACACCAACATCCACCCAAAAGAAGCTGTTGTAAAACCTACTGCCCTTGGCTTTGGCTGGAGCGGAACGTGGCAGATTTATGCGAGCATTCATGTTCAGCAGAGACGCACCAAGTACACGCAGCTGCACTGGCTGCAACCCCTGATACAGGGGTCTGGCACCTCTTGTGTTTTCCCTTGCTCTCTTGGCATTGGTATCCCTGGAGTGGATAATTACAGGATGGCTTTCAGAGGTAGCTTGTCATCCTTTTAGAGGAATGCACAGAAGAAAATACACAGTGAGGGATTACACATCCAATTAAAATGCCAAATGCTTTCAGCCCAGTACATGACATGTGCAATCCAAAAAACTCATATAGAAACACAGCACTAAGGCTGTCACACGAATAGTGCTAAGTGCTTGCAAAGAAGGAAGGAAGGAAGCGAACACAAACATTTGCTCCACAGTAACTTGCTATCGCCAAAACACCTGCATAGTCAAACTGAAAGGGGTTGCTGTTGCATGTACAGTGATCTAGCTTGCTCAGCAAACAGCCCCATATCTCATTAGAGGAATGTGAAATATTTGTATTCTTTCAGTTGTAACCTCTCATGAACATTATGTCTGCTGAATAAAAGTAAAGGAACAAAATGTTTAATGTGTTGGGGTACTCAAACACAATGGGATGACTACAAATAAATACATGGACAGATACAACTTCTATTTGTTCTGATATTTTTGCAAGCAATAGTCAATTTTATGTAGATACCTAGGTAGTGTGCAAAACTGTATGGTGTTTTTGGTTACTTACAGGCAACATACGTTTTCTGCCCCTGAGCTGCTTTCCTGCTGTGCCTACTGCACTGAAGATGTGTAGAATACGCAATTACATTCTTTACCAAGAAACATCTCCCCTTCACTATACAAACCTAAGTAAATAAAAAGATATACACTGAAACTATATCATTGTAACTGTTTTATTCATACCAGTCTAGTAGGAATTTGCTAGAATTTCCTCTACAAGTAGCAATTTTCTGAGTAGGTGCTTTGAATGGCTTAAAAAAAATCTGCAGAAATAAGCCTTTCTTTTAAAAACTAAATTTGAAGGTAATTAGGCAACTCCACAGTTAGAAGGATGCTATATTGTCAGAGGCAGGTCTGCTCAACTTCATCCTGAAAATGTGTCAACACTGACTGCAGAGATCTGCTCTCACAAAATAGTGTTTATTCAGCTCTTCCTCTTAATGCCAGATGAGTTCAGCTAGCACTAACTATAAGGGTGGGTTTGATCACAGCCAATGAGTAGCCAGATTAATTTCTGAGGCTGCAAAATACTGGGCAGCATATGAACTCTCTTCAGTTCCCAAAACCATGAGAGCTTAGGTTTCTGTGGGTTTCACTCAGCTTTTTTATCTGTGGATTTAAACCCAGTTTGGTTTGGTTTTGCCATAACACAAAAGTCAAAACAAACTGCAAAGAAAACATTTTTTCCTATTCAATTAATTGTAGGGGAGCAATGGTTTGGTATTATCCAGTTCTGCAGAACTCTGAAAAGTATCTTATGACCTGCTGTCTCTAAATGAAACCAAACCAAAATCACGAAAACATGCGGCTACCTCATCAACCTGCATGAACTGCTATGTTTCCACTTATGTTAATAAAACAACACTGATTTAAACTAGCAAAGGATTGAGAGTTTGACTAAAACAGTCATGTTTCATTCAGCAGAAATGGGGGAGAGAGGTGGGGTTCCGCATCAGGAAAACAGAGAGCAAATTGTAGGCAATATAAAAAGGCTGCAGTGAGAGGTAACTAAGATTACCAAAGCAAATTAAATATATCACTTTAAAATATTAAAAAGGTCTTTTGTGGGCAAAATGACAAAACTTTCCCTTTCATACTAGGAAAAACTTTATTACTAGAAATGAACCAAAGAAAAGATAGCACTGTTTTCATTTCAAAAACCAAATTGCAGTTATCTGCCTTGCATAACTACACATTTATTCCATAGCAACACCTCAAGTACACCACTGATATCAGGATAATCATTTGGCCTGTCTGGCAAGACTTTCTAAACGTGTTGCTCCACAAGATAGTGGTTTTCACCTCTTGTTGGATGGCGTAGCTATTTCAGAATCCCACTAGTCATCAGAACACTCTTCCTTACACAAAATAGAAGTTCCTGCACTTTTCCAAGAACTCATGGAACAATCACCACTTATTTCCAACAGTTGTTCCTGCAACTCTAAGAATTAGATCATGAAAATGATCCCTAAGTACTATGCATTCATGTGTGGTTTATTGTAAAAGCAGACAAAACAGTTCTCTTTTTCCCATCTCTTTTCCCTCTTGATACTTGAGGGAAAAATAAATTAGGGTGCTTTTTGCCACGGTTAAATGCCTTTCTTTTCACAGCCTGTACCAACTTGGTAAATATAGCCAGTCAAGAGAGTTTAATTAAGCCTGTATCTCTTATCTACTCATTTTTTCACCAGAAGACAGAAATAATCCATTTTTAGCATACAAGCAGGGCAACAGCTACACTCTTTTTTGTTACTGAGCTGAAAAGAAACAAGTTCCCTTTAGTACCCTGTTAGATGAGAAAAGTGTTTTCTTCAATTAGGAAATAGTCCTATACAATTCAGAGCAGAATTGACTCAATCGCACAAGATGTGAGGCATAAACATGATACTCAAACTAAGACTTTTCAAGTGAAAACTTAAAACTCTGAGAATTTTTGATGGAATAAAAGAGAAAATTGAGGGAGGAATTTGACTCAATGTTTCAATGCATTACTCAGAACAAAGCTAATGCATTAGTTAATTTTAAGTTTGATCTTTATCAAATACATGCTCTTTGCATTGATCTGACAAAAATAGATAAAAAGAAGTCTGAATGTCTTGATGCATAATTTCTAGCACCAGCTCTTAAAAAAAAAAAAAATCCACATTCACTCCTGTTGTATACTTTACCAGAAAGCATGTTTTTGTAAATAATATCAAAGAACCCAGACATAACACAGAATTCTATGTGATTTTGTATTAAAGCCAACATAACCTTGGAAAACTAACTCATGTGCTCTCTCCTTTACTATAGGAGGTACTGTCCTATTTTACAGGGAAGTCCATGGCTACATTCACTCAACACTTGTAGAATGCAAAGACATTTGGAAATCCCTTTCTCAACACAAAATATTTTAAATTTGCCTGCAAACTTTTTAAAGCTACATCTACTTTGATTCCAGTATATGAAAAATCACTGTGTTAGCTCAGAAGCTGCAGCTGAATGTTTTTGGATCTGTTATTCCTCTGCAGCACAATTGTATTCACAATTTAATTGCCAGGTCATAGTCTGGCTGCTTTACAAAGTCAACTGGCTGGAATACCTAAAGCTTTGACAGAATTCTGCACAATGAGACAATAAATCAAAGCAATTAGCATTTTTTCCTTTTAAGAACTGTAGCTCTATACACCATTACTTTTATGCAAATAGTTTTTCTTTAATTGTATAACTACGGATGAAACAGAGCCATAAAGTCCAAGCCAAATGGCTCCCAGATTCAGGATGTCAAAATCTGAGTTCTTGATAGATTACAGACAGAGTTAATTCTTGAAGTTAAAATCCACATTGGAAAATTAACCAAGTTTGAAGCTATTTTATTCTGGTTTTCAAGTCTGTTAACAACTTTTGATGGGATACAGAATGTTCTCATTTGCTACTCATTCCAGTGTCTGCTACCAGTAGGAATCGAAGAAAGGCTTTTTTTTTTTTTTAAATTTGCTTGGTCAAAAATTATTAAATGTAATTGTAAGCTAGACCCACAGAGTTCTATCTTTCAGAGTGAATACTGTTCAGTGATAAACTCTTATTTTCCATCTGCAAAGTTTACATCACATCATAGTATTATGAAAAAAGGGCTACTTTTACAAATATCCTTAAGAATTTTTAGTAAAGTCTCATTTTCACAGGTTTATACATAGAGAAGTTCTTCAAAAACGTCCTACTTGAAAAACACTCACTGAAAAACCCACCCTATGCTGCATGCCAGGTAAACATCAAAGGCAACTTGTAAACTTCATTAAACACAGATACTGAATCACAGTTATGTTAAATGTCTCTACTGCAAGACCTGCATGTATGTGTTGCTGCTCTTCTAAAGTGGGCCAAAATCAGCAGTAGCAGACACACCCAAGTTATTCCATATTCCCATCTGACATCTCAACTACCCTGTCATGGTTTAAGCCCAGCGGGTAACAAAGCACCACGAAGCCACTCGCTCGCTCACTCCTCCCCCCCGAGCCACAGTGGGATGAGGAGGAGAAAATACAGTGAAAAGCTCGTGGGTCAAGACAAGGACAGGGAGGGATCATTCACGACTTACGGTCACAGGCAAAAGACAGGCTCAACTTGGGGAAGAAACAAAATTGATTTAATTTACTACCAATCAAATCAAAACAACGATAATGAGAAATAAACCCAAATCTTCCCCCACCTTCCCCCCACCCCTCCCTTCTTCCCGGCTCAACTCCACTCCCCATTTCTCTACCTCCTCCCCACCAGCAGCGCAAGGGGATGGGGAATGGAGATCTCCCATGGGAGACAGTCCTCCACAAACTTCTCCAGCATGGGTCCTTCCCACGGGCTGCAGTCCTTCATGAACTGCTCCAGCATGGGTCCGTTCCCATGGGCTGCAGTCCTTCAGGCACAGGCTGCTCCAGCACGGGCTTTCCCATGGAGTCACGGCCAATTTGGGGGGCATCCCCCTGCTCCAGCGTGGGTTCCTCTCTCCCCAGGCTGCAGGTGGGCATCTGCTCCCCTTCTCCCCTCCATGGGCTGGGGGGGACAGCCTACCGTCTCACCACGGGCTGCAGGGGCATCCCCTCCTCCAGAGCACCTCCTCCCCCTCCTTCCTCACTGACCTCGGTGTCTGCAGAGGGGTTCCTCTCACATCCCACTGCCCTCTCCGTTGCAGGTTCCCCTTCTTAGATCTGTTATCCCAGAGGCGCTACCACCGTCACTGATGGGCTCAGCCTTGGCCAGAAGCAGGTCCAACTTGGAGCCGGGGAAGCTTCTACCAGCTTCTCACAGGAGCCACCCCTGCAGCTGCTCCCCTGCTACCAAAAACCCCACCATACAAACCCAAAACATACCCTCTACCATCTCCTGCATCCAGGGCATTGAATAAAAGACAATTAAGCTGCTGTACCTTCTCCTCCACTCCTCACTAGACAGCCATGCTTCTCTGGTACTCTCCTGATTGCTTTCACATCCTTTCATACTTCATTCTTTTCTTTGCTGCCTTCTGTCATTGCTCACTATCTTGCCCAAATTGAGCAGGTGTCTAAAAAAGAAGACTGGTATTGGAAGGCATTTCTAAAAACCTTTTGTTAAAAGAGAACATTCTGGAAAGCGTATGAGCAGTCATTGAGGCTGTTTTGTTTCTGATTTTGAATCACGATGTTCCACCAAACTATATTTGCTGTTCCAGCAAGCCCCACATGCCCCATCCTTTCTTCACAGATGTTTATGGCAAATCTTGAGAGGGGCAGCTGGGTGAAAGTTAGCAGATTAGTTTCAACAAATGTGTGGGGAATTTTATAACCAAGATTTTTCTAACAGAGCCATGCTGTTCTGAATGGTGCTGTGATGAAAAAAACTGAGGCCAGGCCCAGAGCAGTAACTTTTTAAGTCAGCCTAGCTACAGCCAGAGCAGAGCGTAAGAGCAGCCCCAGGTACCTTCAGCTGCTGGTGAGGAGAAAGACGTTATTCTGCTAGGAAGTCTGCGGGGGCAGAAACTTCCACCAGCAGGACTGTAACACCTTAAGGCACTACAGCTGCTTGTAAAGTCAATGTCTAAGGCCACAGGATAAGAGCTGGGATAACTACATACTTTCTAACGTAAAAAGCTATTCAGACTACTGACTCTGTGCAAATGAACTCCAGAAAAAGTTTCGTCCAAGCAAAGCAGTTTTGCACTCTTAAATTTCCAGCCCTTCTCTACTGATAACCCAGTCACACTCTCCTCCAACATCTTCATTCGTGACATCATGCCTAAAATTCATCTATCTAATCTTACAGAGGTGGCATGCCAGTGTATTTGTTCTAGAAAGTACTTATACACATTAAGGATTTGAAAAGAATAAGTAATAGTTATTTGCTTTTATTCATGGCTGCTGTATCTTCAGTTAAGTCAAATCAGTTGCAACAGGACTGAATTTGACCCTGGCATGTATTTGCATCATACGTCTAATTTTAACCTTTGCTATTCTGTATTGTATATTCTTAGGGCAGGGCACCATTACAAGATAAAGGTGGAAATGCAGCACACATAGCCACAATTTTACCACCTGTACCTTGACACAATTAGCAAGTGTTTTGAAAAAGCAGTGCCAAGCGTTTCATTGCAGAGTATCAACCAGTCCAAAAGTATCCCAGGCCCAAATACATGCCTGTGTTTTTCCTCCTGTTGTCATCTGCACCAACTAGAATAAAATTAGCACATGTAAGCTCATCTGTGCTGCCACCCCATGCACGCTTTATTTCACAGGTACACCTGTAACTGGTGGGCACTCGTTCCTCTTTTGAGGATACTACTACTGAGACAAGTATCTGGCTTCTTTTTGCAAAGCTTTCAGCTCGGACCTCTGCTGGATAACTTTTAAGCAGGCTACAGATATTTCAAAAAATATGGAGTATCCTTTTTTTCTACGGAATGGATATACTAACTATGGGACCAGAATATTGGGAAAAAGAGATAAAACTAAGTCTAAATATTTCACTCTCTCCTAAACACCCATTTGTGAATCAGATGGGCAGGCAAACTGAGTGCTTGCAGCAAGCCTCTGAGATTCTTCCTTTCTCAGTTCTGGCCTCTCAGCTTTCCAGTCACACAGTCAGGTCCAACTTTCACAATTCATTCATTCTGCTCCTGGGAACCTCTCAGTCCACTGAAGTTTTCAGCCTCATCACTGCATGGGAATATTTGTGGGGATATTCCTTAGCTGAGCTATCCTTTTGCATTTTCTCTTTAGTTTCTTTAAACATTATTCTCTTGTGGGGGGTCACTTGTTGGACCAAATGGGCAGAGTACATTTATTAAAAAAAAAAATAATCCGAATTTCCTGAGCCCATTTATAATAAAAACTACCCCAAACTCCTACTACAAATGGGAAAGCTCGATAGCAGCCACTAGGAGCAGCCACTAGTCACAAAGTACGTGTGACACAGAATCTTTTTAACAGGATGTCTGTTGACATAGCAGGCTTTTCCCCCTTCCAGAAAACCAATTAGAATAAAAAAGCTGGAAAAATATCTTTAGCTTCTCTCTGATCTACTAAAATCTCACTTGCAGAAACAAACAAAATTCTTTAACTGACTCTTAGAGCTGGCGTCACATATACATAATAAAGGAAGTACAGAGGCTTCTACACTTGTCAGCAAATGCTAGCTCTGATTTCTTTCAACAACCTCATTAAGACCTAAAACTATTTTTCAGCCTCCAAATAAAAATCCAATGTTCTTCCTATATACAAAATCCTTGTGCTGATTTTGAAGAATGATCCATCTCTTACTAGCCTATATAGATCTTAAGTTCAACCTGATTTTATCACAGCTCTGCCAAATAACTAAAATACTGCCATTGTGCAATGCCCAAGTGGCTTAAAGAGTCACTACCTTATGTGTACAAAGCAGTGTATTTAAACACTTAGCATGAGAGGGACTGCACAAAAGCAGCAAGTGTTGCTGCTTAGGGTACCAGGCAATAGCAGAGCTCATAAGCCTTCTCCAACATTTTAAAGACTGCATCAGTTTAAAAATCATATAGATCTGCTTCAATTTAATGCAAACTGGAAGAATTTGGCTGCACCTATCTGAAACATTCTTTAAAAAAAATGGTAGTATAATGGACAAATATATATTTCAGCATGCACGCAAGCATGTAAAGGTTTTTAATCAGGACATCTTTGTCAGAGTCATGAAATAGCAATGAGGCAGTGCTGAGAAGCACTGGTGCAATCATCTGTCACACTCTAGCCCCAAGGAATTGAACTGACCACATGCTAGCAGTGAATGAAATTACAGTATCATTATAAAGGTGTGCAGCAAAAACAACCAGTGCCACCAACACCATAGTGGAGCATGCACCTATTACTATGTTTTGGCTTACCTACAGATGTGGACTATCTCTTGCAGCCTGGCCTCCTTCTCCCTGCTGATTACGGTGGTTTTACATTTGACTGCAGGGAGGCAGGAGCTACAATAGAAGTGGGTCAGGCCAAATCATGTTCTTTTTACAATGTTATTTATCAACATGTATTTCCTTGCTGAGGCAACTACCTCCAAAACGTCACGAGAGTACTGAACAAGCCCATGGTCATGGAAAAACTCCTTTCAGTACCGCCTGCTGCAAAAGCTACAGTAAACAAAACAATGAGAATAGCAATTCCAAATGCAGAAATTAAACACAGCAATTAATATAGCTGGTCTCTCTTCCTTCTGGACCTATTCCCAGGACCATTTTCAGCAATCCTCAATATCTTCCATCTTCAAATGTGGGAGCTTTCCCGATCTTTTGTTTATGACACTCATATTTGAGCAAACTTACCCATTCACAAAGCAGCAGAAATGGCTTCTGCAGCTGTATCTACAGTGATGACTAGCAGTTGAGAATTGTCTTTACATGTCCAAATGTGTTCTGGTATCTGGCTTTCTAAGTTGGTTTCAATATAAATTTAACACAGGATGTCAGTGGCCTACCTGTGAGCTTCCTCTCCTATTATTGCCCACAACACAACCCAGCAGATGGTAAAAAGCTGAATGTTATCTTAACTTGCTCCTGAATTCATCCATGCCAACTGCAACTCAGACCCTGAAAAGGGCCTTCACTCAGATAGGAAGTAATTTCAGATTTTATTGGCTTTCCAGAGCATATTGCAGATACTTTTCCTTTCCTCGGCCTCTCAGGGAAGAAGCTGAGGTCCTAGCTTTTATGTGAGGATGTTATTTTTTTTATACATAAACGAGCAATGCTCAGTAAAGGGAGGGAACTAATCAAAAGTTATCAGGTTGAGACATTTCAGTTCTTGTGTGAGCAGTCAAAACTACATCAAAAGACCTTCATCAAGCCAGAGATTTAGAATGGAGAAAAACTGTTTCACTTGACCACATCATATCCCAGCACCCAACCACAAGGACAAAGTACACAGAAAGAAGAGCAGGCAGTCGCTCTCATTTTGGCATAAAGAAAGCAAATTTCTACAGGACAATAGAGACCTAAACATTCTCTAAGGCAGGCCAGGGCTGCCTTGAAGTATGCCACATTAGCAGCCTCATAAGATAGCTGGAATGCTGGGCCAATGTCACCACAATGAACCAGGTGCTGCAAAATGAGAAGCTGCCTTCTGCCTCCACTCCTATCACCTCTGAAAAACACTGAAGGCCAGGGCCAGGAAACAGAGAAAGAAAATGGAAATTCCTCTTCAGTTTTAATTTTAACTCATGCCAGGGCACATAAACCTACTGATGATTTCCTGTTGTCTTCCTTTGCATCATGGAGGATGCTGTAAGCAGAGGATAAAGGGCAGCATTCAACATATTAAACACTGCAAACTGAAATTAAAATAAAAGCAAAGACACCTTTACTGAACAATGACAAACAGAAGTCCCTGTATCATCCTTTTTAGTTTATGATACAAAGAAGTGCTCCCAACAACAGACCTCAAGACTGCAAGAGTCAGGTTCTATGTGTTTTGGCTTTTTTCAGACAAGATAGGCATTTAAGTATGTGCCAAATCTGTAACTTGACCATGTAAATATAATTTCAATAAACAGATCTTTATCAGCTATATTAAAAAATAAACCTTTAAAATAGATACAATCCTCTAGGAAAAACATTTATTCAACTAATTTACAGAGTAAGCCAATTAAGGCAAAATATATTACTTGGAAATAGGCTTTCACTGGGTACAAGTATGAGCTGGCTTAACAGTATATTGTATATAAAAATGTCCGTTGAAAGCATCTAAGAAAGGTAAAGGCAGAGCAATATAAGCTGAAAAACTGCTTCTTTAAGGCAAATGAAAAGTATTTGTTTATTCTTTGTTTCTTAAAAAAGTATTATTACCAAAATATTTTCTTCACAATTACTTCCATATTTCTAAATAAAGATTTAAGATTGTGTGAGCATGGATAGACGGCATTTATAGCCATGAAAAAAATCAGACACTACTGAAGACTTACATGAGAAACAGTGAGCTCACGCATCAAGAAGGCATTTAAGACTTAAAAATGTTTAGAAAACCCAGGATAGCAAAGCAAGTGATACACATCTCATCATTTTCCACATAAAATTGCTGACGATAACTTGATAGAAGAAAATACATAATTCCATATAAAATATGAAGTTTGGAAGCACTGGACTAAATGATGTTGTTGAAATTGTTGAGATAGGGGCCAGCAGGAGCAGGGAGGTGACTGTCCCCCTGTACTGGGCACTGGTGAGGCCGCACCTCGAGTGCTGTGTTCAGTTTTGGGCCCCTCACTACAGGAAAGACACTGAGGTGCTGGAGCGTGTCCAGAGAAGGGCAACAGAGCTGGTGAGGGGCCTGGAGCACAAGTCTTATGAGGAGCGGCTGAGGGAGCTGGGGCTGTTTAGTCTGGAGAAAAGGAGGCTGAGGGGAGACCTTACCGCTCTCTACAACTACCTGAAAGGAGGTTGTAGTGAGGTGGGTGCTGGTCTCTTCTTAACAGAAGAGACTGGAGATAGGACGAGAGGAAATGGCCTCAAGTTGCGGCAGGGGAGGTTTAGGTTGGATATTAGGAAAAATTTCTTTACTGAGAGGGTTGTCAGACATTGGAACAGGCTGCCCAGGGTACCGGTTGAGTCACCATCCCTGGAGGTATTCAAAAAGCGAGTAGACAAGGCACTCCAGAACATGGTTTAGTGGGCATGGATGATGGTTGGACTCAATGATCTTGAAGGTCTTTTCCAACCTAAATGATTCTATGATTCTATGTGTTCATGTCACCTGATCTAAAACCCACTGAAGCAACTTGAAATTTGTCTAGTGTTTTAATTGGACATGAATTTCATTACTGTTACATAAAAAGAAAAAAGATGCAGCATGGAAAATGAGATTTCAAAATTATTTAGCAACAACTTCAACTAATGGGGCATGGGTTTGTGCTCTTCTTCAGCAACTCAATGTTACATGTTATAAAAACTGCTCAGTATCACTCCTGAGAACTTCTATACAGACACCAAACCTATGAGGTGTTAAGTACCACCTAAGCACAGGCCCCAGGAAAACATCTAATACAGAAGGTAGTCTCTCTGGATTGAAATGCATATATAGCATACATATTACACTGTCAACATGTTTATAGTACTAATATAATAGAAATAGCTAAACAATGATCCCCTTTTTAAAAAAGTATACTAACCAAAATATCTCAGCAAATGCCTAGTAAGGTGTCAAATAAAAGCACATTCCACTTTACAAACTGTGATGCCATTTGTCCCAGTTATAAATATATGTTTGTTCTGATTTTCTGTTTTGTGAATCGTATTGGAAATCACATAGTAGTTAAAAATTGCAATTGCTCATTTCTACTATTGGAAACCACCTTAACTTCTTAAACAGTAAACTACAGTTTACAGTTAGATTACAAATTATGTTGAATCCACCGAGAATTAGAACATGCAGCTTTCACTTCAATTCTACAATCAAAACCAGTATTCCTTAGTGTCATGGATCAGCCTTCTTTCAAACGGTCCTGGGTGGTAAGTGTTGTTTGTACATTCCGGCTAGAGCCTTAGCTGCACTGTAGATCATCTGTCGACGGGACATGCCAGTGAATACCATGTGCCAATCAGTCCTGTTGACGTTCAGTATACTCTTCTCAAGCACTTCACCCACAGTCACCAACAGGCCTGACCATCTCAGATTGTAGTCCTGAGGAGTGAGACTCTTAGCCTGTGTAACATTTTGAGAAGTGATTATTGAAAGAGTTTGAAATAAGTAGTTTTGTTTCTATCTTCACCACTACCAACTTTTGGAAGTAATCATTCTTATATCAATAGGACTACCTGGCAAATTAAAGGGTAACAGAATCCAAATTTCAGACTGCTCCATAATTTGCCTAGCCAATTATACTTTTTGGATTTGTATGTGTCATGATCCAAATGACATCTGAACAGTATAAAACTAAAATACGATGCTTAAGAGAGTAAAGACATTCTGCCATTACCAGGAAAAGTTTCCTCTTTTAAAGTAGCCAACAGATGGAATCAATAATGATACATATTTATACAATGACTCTTATCCTCCAAAAGTTTTAAAAACGGTTAAAATGTCCCTCTGAAGCAGGCAAGTAGCCAAATACAAGAAGCAAGCTGAGCCTAGCAGAAATGGAGGACTGAACTATTTACATGAGATCACAGAGGGATTACACACTGTAATTCCCTGAACTTGGAAGCAGAAGGGAAACAGTGGGGAAGTATCACTGCATTTATCTGGTCTGATGTTTATCCTAGGCAGCCACCTCTGGCCACTGTAGCATACAACGAAGGGTAGAAGACATTTAGTCTCAGTAAGACTGTTCTTAATATTACTTCATGGCATTGAATATTGGGCCCAGTTCTTCATACAGACTTTATTTTGACAAATACTTGAGTTAGTCTGTTTCCTTTGCATGTACAGCAGATCAAAGGTCATTAGTGTGTTCCAGCCTTCCTAAAACTGCTGTCTTGCAATCGTAACAGCATATATGAGTTTGTTGGAGTATGCAGTCTGCTCCAATATCAAAATAACTGGTTGTTATCAAGAGGTACATAAAAGGCAGATTTCTTAAGGAAAGGAACAGGAAATTTTCCTTATTAGTCAGAACATATTGGCAGTAAGAAGAGCGCATCTAGCCGCAAGTATGGACTGAATATGTGATTATGATATCTCCATTATGATCCACAATTGCACAGAACTTCATAAATTAATTCTTTAATACTTTTACTGCTAAAAATCAGTAAACTTCAAATTAAAAAAAAAAAACCACAACCTTGCAGTAGTTTCCCATCATGGTAGCAATTTCTGGCTCAGCAAAAAACAAGATGACACCTGGTCTCTTAACAGAAAAATGTTCTCAAAACAAGCCCTCAAATCCACATTTTTGCCTCCTCAAATCAAGCAATGTTTAGAGTTATGAACAACCATGAGTCTCATATTACATGCTCAGAAAACTCTATGCCATTGGTAAAGACATTAATAAAAGAGTATCTCTTCTACACAGTTTTACTGCTGTTTCCATTACACAGAACAATAAAACACATTGCTAGCAAGAATTCTGAGGAACAAAATTGCTTTTAATGTTGCCTCTATTAAATCTTTTGTACTGTGAATAACAAATAACATTGCCTGTCCAACACATACTTCTTTCTCTATTCTTAGTCTGAAATACAACTATACCATTGCTCGTTTTTTTCCTGTTGTAATCTAGATTTTGCTTAAAGATATTGGACTGGATTTATACAAACATATTTCTTGCACATCCCTGAGAGAAACCTGCTTAAGCTGCAAAGACATCCTTCCGCACCTAAGGAAATACTCTTATTTTACCTATGTAAAGATTCATGAGGGTTAATTTTGAGTCACTGAAGCAGACTGATGACAATATTTCAATGATTAAAGCTATATTTCCTTTTTGAGGGAGTACTTCTTTGTGGTTAATTTCTTCTTGGAATATTTCCTCTTCATTAACAGGAAAGTAAAACTACTGCTTCCAAGTGCCATGTATTGCAGAATGAGACTCTTGATCAAGAATTGCTTTCCTACAAATGCCTAAAGATTTTTAGGTAATACATAAACATGATTCAAAAACAGGTTTTATCCTCATTTCATAAATTAAAACATTCAAGTGGAGCACCTGCCAATAAGAACTGACATCATAAATGAAATTAAAACTTAAGTCTTATGTCTCAGCTGTTAATCCAACATTGGTAACAAAACTGAAAACTCACCTGCTGAACGTATTGCAAAGGCACTGGTGTTGCTTGGGTAAAAGCTTCCAGATGAATCCCATGAATTGGATCCTCAATAATCAGACATCCAATATCAAACCACCTGCAATGAAATGCAAGTTACTTTACTTTTGAGTACTAAGTATCACTCAATTGAAAAACATGTTAGCAGCTGAATTATGACCATTTTACAAACACTACTACAAACGTAGTTATAACATAATAATGAGTTTAATCAAAGTGTTCTAGTATTTTTCAAGTAAAATTTGTATATATAACTTTTTATATATAGATATAAAATTATAGTGCATGTCTATGCATGTAAAATACATAATATAAATAAAAACATAAAATACATGAAACTTACAGATCAAAGAAACAAAGAAAGCTAGTGGGGTGGGCATCTGTGCAGATACATTGTTCTGGCCATATTTATTATGCTACAGTTTTCATGCAATCTTTGAAAGAATGTTTCTCATTAAGATAACCTTCCCTAACAATTAAAAAAAAAAAAAATCTATTTATCATTCATGTTCTATATTCAGAAGATTTTTTGGTATGTCTAATCCTACAACAATCATTTAAATGGTTGATTCAGAGAAACACTTCTGCACCTTTCAGAAAAGATGGTCCCTGCTGTAGCAGATACAGTAAAGCCTATGGAAGCAGTACCCAAAATGGTTCCCTATCTAGCTTGTAAAAACTTTAAAACATTTCTCCCTATCAACAAAACTAACAATACTGACATAATCCAAATAAACCCAAGGGCAATGCATCATCACTACCTCACTGTATTCAATTCCTGTAACAGTTACAGGAGAAACACACTCCAGGGAAAGCACAAACACAAAATCAAGGCCAAGAATCATAAAAGATTTAAAAAGGAAAATATTATTGTAGTTGTGGTTTCATATGTAGTATACACATGTCCACATATAAACTGTATTTTATTCTTTAAAGCACGGGAACCAAGGATGTTGTAAAAAGAAATGCAAGACTCCAATTTTAAGAAATGACTGGCTGGGCCATATAAGCTTCATACTAAGAGTTTAGTGGAGCAAGACAGGAAGAAGTACTTCACTTGCATCATCTTTGTTGGGAGAAACAGAGCACTGGAATGCTCTGTGATAGAGGACTACCTCACTTGCAACTACAAAAGACTGTTGAGAAAGCTTCATGGTTAAAGTTAACTTACTCTCAATTAATAAAGTAGTTAAGAGTCTAAAGGGTAAAATACACATAAAGGAGTTTGCAACCTTTTCTGCAAATAGTATTCAGGACATGCAACAGGAAGGGGAAGTAATGTCCTTCAGCTGTCTGATGGACAACTGAGAAGTTTAGCTGTGAGCAGTGACTGATCTATTAAGTGTTATGTGCAGAGCTCTTAGTATTGGTGGGTGGTTACTTGGAAACTCCTCTCCTTCGGTCATGAATAAGTATGGTAAACAGTATCAGCAAAACACTCACTGCATCCCCCGTATTAGAACTGTAACACCACAATACTCACTTCAGAATAATAATTAATCAATTACTAGCACCATGACCTATCATTCCACTGCAGAAAAAAACAAGGGCCAAAAATAGTTCAAATGTTTTTTGTAACACCTTGCAAGGAAGCTTTCGATGTTGTCTACTGAATAAAAATTAAAGCATGCGTTAAGTTACTCTGTTTCTACTGCAACTAATATTGAAGATCAAGATGTTCTTGGGGCCTGTAATGTGTGGACAGAAGAGTTAGCATTCCTTTCAAAAACACTGTAGTCCTGAGTGAGCTTTTTCATGTCGAGTACTTTAAGCAACATTTTCAGATTTAGGAATGAGTAAATTCAAAGGACGAGAACAGCAATTATTTTGAAGCAGAGCTCTCATTGTCATAGTTACTCCTTTGCAGAAATATAATAAAACATCTAAATCAGAACAGATAGAAATAAATGCTCAATAAAAAGAAAATTCACCATCCATCTTCCACTAAGGATACTAAATGTACCTTCAAAAATGGAGCAAGAGCAGAGTATACGTCAAAAAAATAAATCAAAGCCCATCACATGCACAAAAATGCAAACATTAGAAAAGAACTATTTAAGTTTGCATTAAGAAAAACACGAAATTGTCCTTAATGTTTTGGAATTTAATTATAAAGCTACCTCAAGGACTGTCAAAAAGCATGTTACAAAATCAAATTGTAACATATTTGAAAACACCATTGTTAAGTCTGTGCAATGCAAATTAAAAATATTAAGCACCTTTTTGGTGAAAGGAAAATGGATAACATATTATCTGATAAAGTCATATTACTACAAATGCCAGAACATCTCCCAATATACTTTCTGAACCCAATACAATTTCAGAGAAAGAGAAGAAAGAGTGTGCACACAAGAGTGAGCAAACTACTAGCCAAATTCCAACTTTTGCAGCTCCTTAATTTTGTCAGTTCAGTATAACTTCATTGTGTTTTTATATTGTGAATCTTGAAAAACCTGACAAGGATTTTGTATATTAAAGTCTCAAGACGTCTGGACAAAAAGCCAAACATCACCAAAATCAAGTCTGCCAAAGCAATACTGAAGACAGACTCTCTCCTTTCTTCTGCTCAGAGTGATACTGTCAGCAAGTCTTTATAGGCCCCTTTGAGTCAACAAAGAATATTCCTCCCCACCTCCACCTCCCCCAGGAATACATTTAAAGTTCTCACTTGTCAGGAAGCAATTCCTCAATGAAGTTTTCTACTGATACAGCAGGCTGTTTTTCATGTATTACTCCTGTCCGACGCAAGCTGTCTATCCTTTCTTGGGCTCCCTAAATGGTAACATAAGCCATTAGACATTCTCGTTGAATCACAGCATAGCACAATGCCTACAGATGAATGCAAAAAGAACTCTAGAACACACTTTTCAAGTTAAACAGAAAATATGAGAGATTTTGAATAATGACTCTTATTTCGATGTTAGAAAAACAAAAAATGAAATTCATGAAAAGCAGTAATGGAATCCCGAACAGTAATGAAAACCATGATAAAACTAATTAAATATTTTTAGTTTGTTATTTTTCCATGAAAAAGACCTAGATTAGCATGCAAATAATTCCTAACCTGTAACTGTGTCAAGTTTCACTATTAGTTAAAGCATCAGTATATATTTCTGTTACTCACACTGACATTTTTGCAGCTTAAGATTTGTTGGGTTTAGATCCTTTAAGAGCGTTGGACCACCTTTGTAAGACCAAGGGAGAGAATCTCTTTGTTGTGGTACCTATCCAGCTAAGACATAGGAATCATTTGCTCCAAACCTGTTATCACTCTGAAGTTGTAATAGAAGTACTACTGCTGCTACACTATAGTAGCTAAACAGGTAAAGGAACATATACATTACCCTCCTTTATCTCAACATAAAATTTTATCAGCTAATATATTGCTATGAGGATAGGCTTTACTCAGCTGTGAATACTGCCACAGCAGTTAGAAGAAAATAATTCCATTTTAATGAGTAAATTATTTGCTTACATTTAAGAAACGGAATACTAAATAGTTGTTTTCAGGGGTTTTAGTTACTGGCCAAGGAGGTTGTTGCACATACATACACCAGACGAACATGTACATTTTTAAAATCTGGTGAAACAACCTTTGCTAACCCTTCCTCTGGGCCGGCACAGCTGTCTGCAAGGCTGCACGGTGAATTCTTACTTTTTAAATGTAACATAGATCTGTTCAGGAAGATGCCTGACAAGTGTCGATCAAACTTTCTTTGATCTACAGAATTAGTGGGGAGACAACTCAGTCTCAAAGACCGTCTTTTAATTTCTAAGATTCCCAACATGGTGTACTGGTAATAGATGAAGAAGAAATGCCTGATATACTTTGAAAGTAGAGTAATATCACAATATATGCTAGATGTGATGGCAATCAATGACAGTACAAGAAAACTGACATAAATAGTCTTCGTTTGCTGTGCATGTGTTTGCAAAAAAAACCCCAAAACTATTTAAACAAGCAGCTTTAAACTCATCTAGTGACCCAGACAGCAATTTTTTTTTCTAAAAAAATGAAATGTTTACCTATCCCACAAACTGACCTCCTCTTTATGGAAAATCAGATTCTTCTGGGCGAACGTTTCCACACTCTCTCTTTGCATTGGAGGTACTTTAGTACTGTTACGTATCAACTTACTTTTAAACCTGCAGCATAGCCCACAGGTTGGGGTGCAATGTTAGACTGTGCAGCCTCTCCAGTAACAACAGCCATTCCAAAGACTTCTTGAAAGGCATCTCGAATTGCTGCGACTTTTACCTCTTTATTAGAAGTAACCACTATGTCCAGTTCTCCCCCAGTTTCTGTAAAATACATATATACATATGCATGCATTTTTCTTCATTCCCATTATAAGCTAGTTCAAATACATTCTACATCTTAACAGTATGCTTCAATTGGTCTTCTTCTCACGCACTGTAAAAAAGTTCTTTTTATGAAGCAGAAGTAATTTAAGTTAGGAAGTAAAAGTTAGATGAATAGCTAAGTGATTCATGGATGAAAGACAGACAACAGGAACTGATGGTTGTTCAGCACCTGAAAAAAAAGCATATCACTCATTTAAGATGATAATTCACGGATTTAGGAGAATAACTCAGACGTCCATTTCTAAGGATGTTTTAGTGTTCTGGGAAGTGGTAAGAAATGTTTGTGTGCCACACAAACTCTTCCTTATGAAAGGGACCAAGAACACAGATGCAGTTCATAAAATCCAGTGAACAGCTGTCAAATTACGTAAGCTTTTAAAGAAAGGCTCACATTACTTTCTAGCTGTCCTTGGACTGTGAATTTCAGTATCATTTTATTGCCTGTCTGTGTCCCTACAGCTTTATCCTGTTTTTAGATATTAAATATATATGGAACCAAAAAGTTGTAAGTATTTCTGAATGATTTCCATATGGTGGTATCTCCATAAAGAAGGATGAGTTTTCACTAAGCTTTTTTAGGATAAAACAAAACAGTTCATGAATTAAAAGAAATCTAAAATTACTACAAAAGATTGATGAGTTCAATTATACCTCACATCTGTCTTTATCACAGCTGGATCATTTTTATTGTCAAACAATTTATGCAAAACCATCGCATAAAACTTGTCCCTGCTGTGACAAGCTTTCTTAAGAACAGCTTAAACCTTTTTCAGACATGGAATATGACGTCAGAGAAAGCTGCATAAGTAAATTGCATCAGCAACTGTAAAGGACAAATTACTGGACAACATGCCCACAAGCAGGCACCAGAAGCAATAGCCATGGTCATGCCTCTTGTCATCCTTAGTCCAACGGCTGTGGATGATGGAGGAGTACAAGGAGAAAGGACTACAGAAATCACCAGATCTACTGTCATTTACCATACAGCATCTCCTCTTGCTTCTGCTGAAGACAGAATATTGAGCTAGATGAACCACTGGACTGGAGCATCTATTCTACGAGGAAAGACTGACAGAGCTGGGAATGTTCAGCCTGGAGAAGAAGAGGCTCAGGGGGATCTTTGATGTGTACACATATCTGAAGGGAGGCTGCAAAGAGGACGGAGCCAGGTTCTTTCCAGTGGTGTCCAGTGACAAGACCAGAGACAATGGGCACAAACTGAAACACAGGAGGTTCCATATGAACATCCCGAAAAACTTTTTTACTGTGAGGGTGACTGAGCACTGGCACAGGTTCCCCAGAGAGGTGGTGGAGTCTCCATCCTTGGAGATACCCGAAAGCCGCCTTGACACAGTCCTGAGCAACTGGCTCTAGGTAGCCCTGCTGAAGGAGGAGGGTTGGACAAGATGACCTCCAGACATCCCTTCCAACCTACACCACTTTGTGATTCTGTGATCCAACAGGGCATTTCTTATGACAACAGCAGCAAACTAGTAAAGAAACAGCCCTTTAATCTGTCATTTTTCAGGCCCACTGACTGTACAAAACCACGTTAAGCTACCTCTTGAAAGAAAAAAAGAACAGAGCCCGGCGGTTTTGCTTCTAAACACTAACACTCCACCTAATTACACATGCTGCCAAAGTCTGCAGTATTTATCCTGATGTAAGAAAAACTGCTCCATTGATAAAAAGCCTGAAGCTTAAATTTTAAAGAAAAGAACAATTTATTCTTTGGCTCGTATTACTTTGCAGATGTCAGTTACGGGAAACATTATCTTTTTATAAAGAATCACCAGACATATGCCAGAACAGTAGTAAAACATTCTATTTGGTTTTCAGGCTATTTTTTAACCTTTTATTTATCAACTGCTGTACTGAATGGAATTGGGTATATACATCATTGAATTTGGGCAACTGTTTTAAACACTAAACACTGGCTAACAACAGACTAAAAAATTAGGGAGAGTATCTTTTTTCATTGATGACTTCTTGACAGAAATCAAGTCAACATAAGTAAACAAGTTCTTAAAATTGAAAGCAGGCTTTTGCTGAAGTCTTGTTTGAGTGCCTAGGTATAGAAAAACTGTTAAAGGGTTTTTAATGCAACTAAAACCTAACCCATAATGTACCTAGTAAATTACTGCATAGTGACTTAAGAACGGTAACTGTGCCCCATGTTTGTGTATTGCAACAGCATAATACAGATTATGTTCTTTTGTATTAAGGATCATTATATATCAAAAGCATATCTGTGTTCATCACAGATACTACACTGCATTAAAAAGAAACAATTTGTGACAAGATCTGTTACACACTATGGCAATATGGAAATATTAAAACCTAAAATATAAGAATTGACATACTCTGGTAAATTCAGAGACAGAACTGTCACATTAAGTTAGGCTTTAACACTTGAACATGAAATTTGATTACACCCTGTATATTATAAAATGAAATGACAGTTCCACATACAATTTAAGATTCCCTGTCATCTTTTGTTATAAAAGCATTGATGTTTATGCTTATAAGGTGACCATATCCTGTGCAGACAGAAATTTTTGATTCCAGGTGCTTGCCTCAGATGACATCTTCACAACATGCCAACCAAAACAGTTCAGCTCTTTTCAACAGAGACTACAGAAATACTATTTGCTCATACGAAAAAAAATATTATTCAACAACCTCATCCAGAAGCTTTGGTAATTTCAGGCTTCAGCATGAGGAATCTGAAATTTGTTTGGAATTGCAGCAGTGGGGAGAGAGCAGAGAGAAGTGGGGCCACTTGTGGCAGACATGGCTTATGTTGATCAGAAAACATTTCAAGAAGGAAGTAAATACTAAATTTACAAATCTCTGTCCTATTTCCACAACCTGCAACTAGAAAAAAGAATGCAATATATTAATGGCCAAGATGTATACAGATGCTTTCCTTCCAACATGACTTCAGAGAACTTTGAGATAACCACTGAATTTGCTTACACTAACTGAATCTTACAAGCAAAGCATTTTATTAGAATTACTTTCTCCTCTACGTAATGTTGTTCTGTCCCATGAATACTGTGTCAAACTATCCAAACTGTCATTGGACACTGACAGATCCTATTTTAAAAAGGGATGGTCATGACTGCAATAGAAACCTTAAATACAGTTCACCAAATTCTGCATAATCAACATTTACTGTAGCTTTGCATTGCATCCCACTAGTCCTCTCAAATACTTTCTCAGTTGCTGGCTGGCCTTCTCACCAATTTCAAATCCCACTACCTCCTCACTAGTCAGCTGCTGGGATATTTTCCCTTAAACGTAGGACAATTAACTACTACTCAATACTTAGGTCATCTTCCCCTTTTATTCCACATATTGTCCACTGGATTAGTAAAATAGTGCAGCAACATGGTTAGCTGGATCACAGAATAGGTCCAGCTGAAAAACAGCTCAGAAAAACAAAATGGGAAAACATTTTAATAGTTTCTTCTCAGCCTTATCAGTTTCCTGACCAGCTTCACCTACGTGAAGACAAAGGGCAGTACTGGCACAGCTAAGGAGGAGGACTCTTTACCAGACTGCTGGAAGAGAAAAAAACAAACCAAAAAACAACAAACAAACAAAACCAAACCAAAACAAAAAAACAACCAACCAAAAAAAAAAACCCCAAACCAAAAAAACCCCAACAACAACCCAGAAAACCAAACCACCACCCTAGATAAATTTCATCTTTTGCTTCCCCATTTTAATGAAGTAGAAATCTCAGGTCAGTTATATGTGACATGCAATGTACTCCAGTAAAACAAGAAAAGGTGAATACCACAATACTTCTCCTTCCTATTAATTTTCAAGATGCAGTTGAAATGCTATGCTTTTCCTTCCAGGCTCAATGTCCAGCAGTACTTCAGACTTCATTAGACCATTTTAGAATTTTAATGTTCCTACTAACTGACTCAGGAACTGCTTCAAGTTTGCTGAATTTCCTAAAAATAGTATAAATACTATTAGGCTAGAAAGGTGGAACAGCTGAAAGTCAGAAGAATGCCTCAAAAGCTATGTAATTACCTCTGTCTTATGCCTCTCCGAGTATGCCTCCCTTTTGGCTTGTTTTAACTTTAATGTGATAGCTTACACAGTAGTATTTAAGCATGTGATCCAACAGAAAACATACAGTGTATTTTAAACTCAACTCCATAAGGCGTAAATAGAGACACAGTAAGAGAAAACAGTATGCAACTTAGGGATTATAGACAACGTCTCTTCATTGGTTTTTTTAACTTCCTCACCTTTCACAATCTGAATCAAAGGTATTACTATGCCACTATCTGAACTATAGCAGAATACAAAAGTCAAATGAACCTCAAGACACATATAAAAAGTCAGCTTCCAGAGTGAGAGTTTCATTGGACAATACACTTGAGAAATCAGTACAGAAATTGTGACTTTGAATTAACACATTACATATACAAACTTCAAGTGTAAAAGCAGTGTGCTATTATATTAACCCCTCTTAACATATACATGTATTACTTAATGGCTTGTCACAAATACTTACTGATGTATGGAACCATGCCAGGATCCAGCGTTGTGATCATGGTCTCCACTGAATGCTTGGTTTTATCAAGAACAGACTTCACCATGGGATTCTCAGCTACACCCTAGATTTAAGCAAATAGATTTCCATATTATCTGCTGTTTTTTTCCCAAGAAACTCAAAATGCTACAGTTAAAACCCAAGCAAACAAAAAACAAATATTAAGCTGCTTTGTGTTTTTCTTACCACATTTATACTATACCTATTGTATCTCACTCCTCAGCACAAACGCTACAGGATATGACTATCAGTGCATGACTTCTGAGTTACAACATAAAGTTCAAATATCATCTTTACCACACTCTTCTGCATTAATGCAGAAACAGCCCCATCAGTGATGGTGGGCCACTCACTTGATATAGTCCTACTCTGGGACTGGAAGCCTTGAGCATTTAGCAAAGTTGTAGATTCCCAATGCTAATTATAGGTATCATCAGACTAGGTAGCTAGATTTAGACTGTGATAACTCAAGCTGAAGAGTCTCTCTTTTCTAAACTTCATAAAGACGATAGGATCTATTTTTGAATGGCCCATTATTAACAAGTATTTCTAGAGCAATTGAGGTCAAAGTCCTCAATTTATAAATAGATTCTAAGCACTGCTGGAAAAATGTTCTACATTCTCCAGCCAAATCATAGGTGGAGCTGCTGACAGACTTAAAAGTTCATTAAATATAAACATAAACACTGTCCTGTGTCTTGCAAATAGCCTTAATGAATGTCTGTATCTTGTCAAAAGTTTATTTAAATTCAGATGAGATCACAGGGTGAAAGAAGGAAGATACCAATGCTGAATCATTGAGAGAGAAAGCACTGGAAACTATTTTACAGAAACTTTTTATAAAATTTCTTTAGTGAACAGACTGCTTTCAGTCTTGTATTAAAACTGCATATGCTTGTATTTGTTTCACTAAATGACAAGCTTTACCTAGGACAGCACTGTGCACATACATTTTTCTGGGAAGTGCTCGCTTAATACACTCAACACAGTATTTCAGAGAACTGCAGAATCAGAGTAGTTTTAATTACCCGAGAATAACTTTTGCTCAGCAAAGCTTCTTTCCCATAAATCACAGAATGGTTTGGGTTCAAAGGGACCTTAAAGATCACCTAGCTCCAATCCCCCTGCCATGGGCAGGGATACCTTCCACTAGAACAGGTTGCTCAAAGCCCCATCCAACATTAGAATGCTTTCTATTATCTTTGTGGCAAGCTTAACAAAGAAAAAAAACCCACACTTCTACAACTACTGAGATACTGTATAGCTACTAGGAATGACTATCTTATCCCATGCTTCATGCTGAAATAGTTCATTACTGGGTTCAGGTACTCTTCTCACCACTGTGCAAAGCACTAAGCCTAACTGTAGAATTTTGTAAAGAAAACAAAACAATTACTCACTCCAGCACAATTAAGCTTTTTCAAGCCAGAGCCCACTGTAGCCACTTGTTTCTCATGAATATAACAAAAGACTTTTCTGAACAGTTGCATTCACTGACTAATACGCATACTCTTATGACTACTCATGTATCCACAGGATGCCATCAAGAACAGGGAAGTTTATACTCCTCCTTCAGCTCTCTAACAATTTGAAGTTTGTCTGTTGTTTTAATAAAAACTGAGTTCCTCAGAAACATTTTAAGTTGGAATTTCCAGTTTTAGCATCTCTCCAGTAATGCAAAGCCAAGCAGTACTTCTCCAATCAGCAGTCTGGCTACTTAACTAACATAAAGTCATTATACATCTCCTGCAGATAATCAGGTTCCCGAGTCGCAAGAAGCTGCTTCTTCTGTCTATGGAAGATGCCTTTAAGTTCACCAACGTAGCACAAGCAGGGAGAAATAATCTGTAGTTTTATACCAATGCAAAACATGAAGTTACCACAACGCTGTGAACCATAATGCAGTTACGTTTGGAATTTCTACCGAGTCAATTCTAAGTCAACATAAATCGAAATTGCTCAAATGGAGAATCTTCCACGTCAGCAGAGCACAAGCACAAATCTTTTGAATATTCAGGTCCTGGCTGTCTTCATTGCTCAAACAGACAAGTATGCAAGCTGTCAGGTGCAATGACTGCAAAAGTATCCAACTTTGCCTCTGATATATTATGTAGAAACCAATCTTGGAACTGCTACAAGACTGCTCAGCCACCTTTGACAGATCAAAGGAACTGAAACAGTCTCATTCAATTCTAGACCATTAATTTGTCAATTTTAGATTGTCACAGTCTTGGATATTACCTAGCTTGAAGGAAATATGGAAGAAAAGTGTATGATTTCTTAAGAACACTAGAGGAAAAAGGGTAGTTCAAACTACTTCAAGAACAGAAATAAAGGTAACTGCTGCCACTGCTGTGTAATAATTACCAGTTAGTCTCCCAGATTCTGGCTGATCTTTAAAAAACACAGTCTGATGTGTGCTTACAAATATCAAGAACTTGATGGCTTCAGTATAATTAATGATTCCTCATTCTTCCACCTAGGAAATTCTCAAAAAGAGGTCACTGAACACACAGAGCACATGTAACACTTAATACTTCAACCAAAATCTAGAATTTATCGTTGAATTCAGTGATAAAGACCTTCTCCATAAATACAAACAGGACACCTTTTGGAGCCTACTGGTGTAAAGGCAACAATGATGTGGATGAGATTGGCTTTTCAACTAATTTGCAACTGCAAGCTCTGGCACTTTAAAAAGGGCTACAGAATCATGTTACAAGAAAAATGTTCTCTCCTGGAACATTACTGTCTATTGCAAACATTAAGAGGAATATGATGACTGAGAGAAGGCCGATGTTATTTAAAAGAATAAAGAAAATGTGTTTTTATGATCATGAGAGGCAGCTCTCCTTGAAAAGGGCAGCTTGACAACTCTGCTCTCACCGTACTGATGGAGGATTAATCTCGCTTTTTAAGAATTACTGTCAAGATGTATATTCCTGGAGTAAGGGAGGGCTCAGTCTGCCATGTCACACATAACTTTTTCTCCTAGCTTTTCATGTTCAAAAGGGCTTGAAAGTCCCTCCAAAACTCAGCAGTCCCACTAGGACATCAATCTTCTTGATTCTTCCATCACATTTAGTATGAGACAGTACAGAATATGGTGTTGCTCTTGAAGACAGTTCAGCATTCATGCACTCTTAGATCTTTTTGCCACAATCTTCATGATGCTACTTGTATGTAGCATTTGTCACAGCTCCAAAAAGGTTACAGGCTAATGAAATTCTACTAGTTTACGTTGCTGCTTATTTCCTCTGTATGATTAGATTGCACCACAAGAAGTATCTGTTCTGCACTATATAATCCATGCCTTCTAGCTGAATAGAAAAATCCTACAAAATATCTTAGACACTTCTTAGGTAAGCTGTTCTTTGGTGGAAAAAATATGTATTTGTCTCTCCTTCACAAGGTTGGTTTGTTATAGAACATGCAGGACTTGCATCCCATAGAAATCAAACTCAGTTCATTAGGAAATGATAAAGAAATGGGATATACAAAGAATTCTGGTGAGATAAAACAGACTTTTTCTGCATCCAGTTGCTGTTAAGTAAAAAGTAGCTTTCAGGTCTTAAAGAGGTTCTAAATCTTCACCTGATTTAAGAACGTGACAGGATCTGTTAGGTATGCATATCTTCCTCTCACAAGCACTAAAATTAACCTAGAACAACATCTGCATTTGTGTAGTCCTCCCTCCTCTATAGAGAGGAGGAGCAAAAGCATAGTTTCAGCAAACACCACTACTAAAACCAGCCACCTTGCACATGAGGCCAGAGAAAAGACAGGATTTATAGCAACATGCATTTAAAAAATAAGATACGTCTTATTATAGTCAGTAAAAAATGGTAATTCCTTGTGAAGGGTAACAGACAAAACCCCATACCTTTATAAACCCCCACAGTCCTCCAGCAGGTGCTCCACCTTGGGCAGTACATACTCTGGGGTCTTCATGCTCCTCAGGAAAAGTGATTGCAGATCCAGTTGCAGGAGCCAAAGGTGATGAGAAAGTTGCTTGTTGAGTAATAGGATCTGCCAAAACACCTAGTAAGAGGGAAAAATAAAACACAAGTGTTCACTTATTTTACTGCATTTAACTTGTTACATTGTAGCAACATGCAATTGTTCCAACAGGAAAATGAGCAGGAAGAATAGAAGAATACTGGGCTGATTCACTTCATTTCTTGAAAGCCCCAGAACAATTCCGTTTGTTAAAGGTTAGTAGATATAACTACTGTGAATGAGTTCAACAATATCTGCTGATAGAACCGAGACTGCTGTACATTATGTATAAAATTAAACAATGTTTTTTTCTTAGCAGGTCAGTTTAACAGTCATGCTTTTTACTGCATTCAAATTTTCATAAGCAGCCCACAGTAGAGGAAAAAGAGGAATGGGTGTTGCTCTCTAAACAAAGAGATAGGAATGTTCTCACGCATAATAAAAGAGAGAGAAGTAGGAAATTTTCTAACCCTGAGTGCTGGAAATTAGTAGGAATAGAAAAAGGAGCAAGCGAATGAATAGCTTTACAAATTTTAAAGGAAAACAAAAGAAACTCAAACAGCAGAAAATTTAAGCATGAGCCTTTGCCCCATCACTCAAGCCTATTTTAACCGATTCTCCAACATAGCCTTAATCAAGAGTTATTTTTATTTTACACTGCACAATTGATAGGTCTTTCTAGACGTTTTCCTAATACAGACTACTTAAAAGAGGTATCACCAGTAATAGTAAAGGCCTGGCCCAATTGTGGTTGAAAAGCCAAGTTTCTGTTCCACTAGCAGAAAATTACATCAGTTCAGCAACTACAGCAATTGCTTGCATGGAAGGTATGTATTTTTAGCTGTCCTAATGCAATTTAGTAGCTGGAAACAAGAAAATAGAAGCTGGTGTCATGTGATGAACAGCTTGTTATAGATAGCTTTTCAGAACAAAAAATTATGAGATTACAGCCTGAAGTATCACATCATTCTGTGGAATATCATGGCTGGAGTTGACTTTCTGATCTAAACAAAAGATATGTATATATGTTCAGCTGGGCTTTCCTGTACAAGTTAACAAAAAATAAAGCTCCCAAAGATTTTTCTGTGAGCCTGAATGCTAGGAGAACTCTACTAAAGAGGACTCTCTGTCCTAGACCATGACTGTATTTTGAAGGTTACTCTCCCTTCTTCAGCTACATTAATTAAGAGTACCTGGAATAATAAAGAAGCTGAACTTGCAGAACTCTAGCAGAGTGGTGGAAAAAGCCACCCAGGAGATCCCTCATCCTGTCTCACAAACATGAAAGCATATGAACAAAAAGTTACCTGTGACTGGAGGTGCAGAAAATGATGGCATCAGTGGGCTCTGTGGTGCTCGACCAGCATGACCTCTGGTAATGTCATAGGTTGAAGACACAGAAAATCCTGAAATGGGGGGACCAGTGGGAGGTGCAGGAAGACCAGGGCCAGCAGTAGAGCTTAATGGAAGAGATGTAGAGAACTGGGACACGGAGGTACTAAAAGCTGAAGAGGCAACAGGAGGTGGGGCAGGAGTTAGAGGTGGTGCAATAGTAGAAACCGTTGCAGAAGGCACAACTGGAAGAGAAGCTGAAGTCATCATAGGAGGAAGTGGAGACACTCCAGCTGGCAAGGGTGGTGAGTATGCAGGAGAAGATGACATGCTTTGTGTAGCAAGGGGACTGGACAAAGCTAGAAAAAAATGAGAAGAAAAGGAATTTTAGAAATGCTGAGCCTTAATCTCAGAGATTCAGTTATATAATTGTTCGGATATTTTACAAGTAAGTTTTGACCTGGTCTGTTTTTTTCCCTTCAAAGTGAATTTTAATTCTGCTTGAGTTTGCATACAACACCAATTGTGCTCAATTTTTGCTGAGAGTACCTGGTAAGCCACATCTCTTTTTTTTGCATGACCCTATCTGTCATAACCTTAAAAAGGCAAGTCAATGTTTTACTACTGAATTTATAGCAGCTGAAGTCTGCCTCAGACTTTTCTAGGTAGTACTGTTCTTTCTGAGCGACTGCTTAATCAACAGGAATGATGATGATGCAGGAAGTGCCCATCTTTAAGAATAAAACATACTACTCATAATATCTGGGAAGGCAGGAGTTACTTCAGAGGTATGGTTCTACAAGACGGGCTGAGCACCAGGCAGTCCTCTCTTCCTTGGCACCCAGCCTCCTAATCCGTCTGCTTCCTCTGTTTCAGTCTGGCCCTCAGCTGATCCTTGGATAAGCTAATTTTGCTCTCTAAACCAAGTTTAGGCAGAGAATTAAGTCAGAAAAACAGAAATTACCATTTTTGATAGCAGTAAGCTGTTGGATCAGCTCAAGCATCTCACTGGCCTCAACCTAAATATCAGTGACAGTCAAATGATACGCTAAGTTGCACTAATGCAGTGGACTCCAAATTTTATTGCACACCCCTACCGGTAAAAAATTTTTGAGCATGCACCCCCACAACATATGTATATTTATTTATTATTTACATGTACCACTGTACTAGTATATTATGTATAGTAGAAAACACACACAATAGAAATTTAAAATGGATGAGATAAAGATGAATGAAAAAAATTAAAAATCATTTTTATTTATTAACAGTACAAAAACTTCTCCTCCCACTGAAAAGTTTTATTAATATACTATTAATAAAATAACATAATAGGTTAATAATGGTTAACATACTATATAATACAATTATTAATCATTTTTTAGTATAAGCAATGTGATTGAAGAAGCCTCATTATTTGTTAAATCTTGGTTTAACACCTCATGATACTGCAATTTGAAGGTCTGGTTCTATGTTCACATTATTTGGATACTTGGCTGTACTGGCTGTCATAGCTGGAAAAGATACCTGACAAAGATACATAGATCCAAATGGAAGTACTACATTATTGGCTGTGCTTACTAAATCATTGGCTGTGCTATTTGTCTTCCACTCGCACCCACCAATTATGCAAAGGTTTTTCTTGAAATTCAGCTAGCAAATTTCCATCTTCCCTGATGTTGGTCAATTGTTCTTGCAAACTAATCAGAAGGTGTTAACACTTTCATATTTTTAACAAATGGGTTCAAAATCCTCCACTGGAACTCTTTGTTGGGAAGATTTTTACACAAGTCAGGAAATTATCTTTGCAAGTTTATGTGTACAGATCTGACAGTTTTTATATGTGACACTTCCATTGTTTTTGGCAACAGGATTGCATAATGATGGAAACATTTCCAAATATCAATTTTCAAAATGCTCTCTCAAAAGCATGACTTTCTTACAAAAAGTTGTTACTAGAGCACTCCTTGTTAGAACATCATCTTTAGCTTGAAGGGACAAATTATGAGTGCATATTTTTTTGAAAATATCTACTAGGTAGCCCACTGCTGACAGCCACTTGTCATCACAGAAAATGCCAGCAAACCTGGGATACTTGTCTTTTTGTTAAAGAAAAACATTCATGTCATCTTTAAGTTCAACAACTCTTTCAAACACCTTGCTACATGACACCCAGCAAACCTTTGTGTGATACAAAAAAAATTCATGGTCACCCCCTATCTCCCTACAACGTATTGATAAAAAAAATCTACTATTTAAAGACCATTTTTATAAAATTAACCACATTGATGACATCCTGTAGCACTTTGTGCACTTCTGGCTCCAGTTTCTTTGCTGCACTAGCTTGCCTATGAATGAAGCAGTGAATAAATTTCAGGTGTGGTGATATCTCTGTAACCTTATTCCAGAATCCATTTTTATCCTAGTCAGATCAACTGTTCCATCAGTGGTTAAAGTTACACAGTTTTAATAAATACATTGCTTTTATTAAAGAAGTAATTTACTGTTGAGGATATACCTTCTCCAGCACAGCCCTCCTTTAGCATTTGACAATAAAGTAGTTCTTTGGGTATTTTATTATTGAAACAGAATTTAGCAAAAAACCATAAGCTGAGACATGTTAGGAACATCTGTACTTTCAGGCAACTGGATAGCAAACTTCCCACACTAATTTGTGTAATTTGTTCTAATACTTATTTCTTCAGTGATGCCTTCTCTGCATCTTCCTACAGTATTTGCTGATGAATGCATTTTAGTTTGTCACCATATTGTTTTCCATGTATTATTTCAGACATTTTTACCGTGTCAAGAAGAACAAATGTTTCCCCAATGTACGTTTTGCTTAGTTTTTTAGATGTCTTGCTAATCTTAGTGGCTTCATACTAGCCTTGGCTAATATCTCAAGGCACAACATGCACTTAGGGCAACGTTCATCGTTAACAATGGCAGATGTAAATTTATATTTCAAATAGTCCTCTCGAAAATTTTGAAATTTTTTTGGTCAACTGTTTGTCAGATCCAATTAGATTGTTAGCCATATTACAAGGTAAAAACAATGGTACAGAGCTCACACTAGGAGGCACAGAAGCATCAGCTCTTCCATTTTCTTGTTGTTGGATTGTGCTCACACTATTAGCAGTATTTTCAATCCATGGTCTCTTTGCAGGAATCTTTTTTAAGTCACTTGCCCATTTTGTGAGGGCTAGTATAGTTAAAATTAGATAACATAACCCATAAATCTGCTCAAGCAGGCACACAAACTGCAAGGCATCGCAATATGATGAAAGTGAGCAAACGAGTGAGGGTGCTACTGTCAACCCCTTTGCATCATGGAACACCCACTCTTCCCTCAGGACATGTGAATGTCTGGCGTATGGACCAACTGAGTGGGGACACCAGCATCAAGCAGTATATTAAATATTAAGTGAAGCTTAATTTCCTTCTTATTTTTTTAGATAAAAAGAAATATTAATGGAAGTTCTAATGTTTTCTTCCCTCACCCCAACAGATTGCCTTGCACATCCCCTGGGATAAGGGCACTCCACTTTGGAGTCCACTGCACTAGTATGACTCAAGATAACAAAACCAGATATGTCAGAAAATTAAATATTTGGTATCCAGAATATGGTATTCAGATTTTTCAAAAATCAGAAAAAGTGCTTTGATTACCACCCACAATATTAAAAACCAAGTGATTATCCGGGTTTACCACTATCCCCTACAAGACTGTAAATTTGTTTTGTTTTTAACTCCCTCCTATGCTGCTCATCTAACTGTGTGCTGTAGTGGAAGGCATTATTTCCCTGGCCCCACATCCTTAAAAAACATAAGTGCATCCGCATGATTTCATAAAAAAGTTTCAAGAATAAAAAAAATGTTTAAAATATTCTGTGTGTCAGATGCATGTCAGATAAGAAGCACACTTCCATGATTAAAAAACAATTTAAATTCTTCCAATTAGTCTGGAGAAGAGCACTGTAATTATGCTGATTGCAATGTTTTTGGATGAATTGCTGTGCTTCAAAAGACATGAATAAACATGCCCAAGTTGCTGAGGAAGCTTCTGTACCTAATGAGACAGGTGTAGCAGTGGCGGCAGCAGCCCCTGCTGTGCTTGGTGGGGGTGTGCCAGGTGGAGTTGTCTCTATTCCACTCTCTTCCATCATTCTCCTTCACCTATGAAAAGCTGTGAGGAAAAAAAAAAAGCATATCTTGAGAAACAAGGGAAAAGATTTTAAATTAGAATGTAAAGGCCACAACAGTGTGATTTACATTCCTGAACAGAGCAGGTAATTCAAATGCCAACTCTAGAAAAGAGAAAAAAATTGACTGATCTCAAGTACATAATTATCCACTTACATCTCATTTCTCCTGTATCTTCCCTTTATTTTTAGCACTGTGACAATACCTCAAACTCCAAGCCTCTTTCTAAAAACCTTACTACGCGTGCCCAGTTACCGCTTCCAATATATACTGGTAGTACTTATGTAAGTAATAATAGGGAAGTAATTACACATCGCAAAACCCATATCCCACTGAAAGAAAAACTTAACAACGGGGTAGTATTTTGCTGCGTTACTGAGCTGTAGCAACTCCAACAAGGACCAGCTACTTTCAGAGCCGACGCATACAGGATGCAAAATGTGGCAAGAGGCAAGGCGGAGGACCGAAGCCTCCCCCTCCTGGCAGCCAAGAACCACGACTGCCCACAGGGTTGTAGCCCTCTCGGGCCTCAGCACTTCAGCAGATGCTCCCGAGCATCACACCTGAGTGCACGCACCTTGCTCAGCACCACGAACAGCCAGCGGCACAGCTGGCAACGGCCCAGGAGTCCTGATTCTGTGACCTAAGCTCTAACCATGACCGTGTCTACCTTAAAGCAGAAGCTTTTTGGGGTCAGCTAAATAAACCTCCAGAAAAGCCAGATGAAACCAGCTGAAATTCACTTCCAACATGAATAAAGTTATACTGAAATTAATTTACACTCAACAAGTTTCCCAGTACAGACAACTCCCATAAAATCCAAATACCATACTGCTCTGGTGACATTATCGGACATGAAAGTAATTGAAAACTTTGGCTTTTATTTTGAAGGCCAGATTGTGTCAGAAGTCTCTTTTAACATCTTTGAGTAAACCTTTAAAATATACTACTTCTGAAAAAGTAAAGCTATATGCTTATTTAAAAATCTTAAATTAATGTAAAAGGGCTTAGGAGAAGAAAAGGAGAGGGGAAAAATTTGGGACTTTCATGAACACCTGGAGATTTTTGTTCATCAGTACAGAGGCAGCTAACAAAAACCCCTGCTCCTCCCAAGTCTGGTAAACTAGACAGCAATAATTTGCACTGCTCCCTGAGGTAACAATTCTTAAGGAACTGTCCTGGGTTCAGCTGGGATGGAGTTAATTTTCACAGGAACCTGGGAGGGGGCACAGCCGGGGCAGCTGACCTGAACTAGCCAAGGAGCTATTCCATACCATGTGACATCATGCCCAGTATATAAATGGGGAGCGGGCTGGGGGGAGGGCTCTCCTGCTCTTTCTCGACTCTCTGTGGGGGAAGTGGTGGAGCGTCGGGTCCCGGGTGGTGAGCAGTTGCACTGTGCATCACTCGTTTTGTATATTCTTTTATTAGTACCGTTGTTGTTGTAACTTCTCTTTTTGTGTCGTCCCAGTAAATTGTCCTTATCTCAGCCCTCGAGGTTCCGTTTTTTTTTTTTTTCTTTTCTCCTTTCTGATTCTCCTCCCCATCCCACCGGAGGGGGGCGGGAGGAGTGAGCGAGCGGCTGCGTGGTCCTTTGTTACCGGCTGGGCTGAAACCACAACAGGAACTTTAATGAATAAAAATCCTAGGTAAAGTAATTATGTGTATGAAAAACAGACAGACTCAAACATTTTCCACCATATCCATTACATCAGCAGCTGCTGAGGACTGCCAGCTTATTCCCTTTAACAGTTTACAGAGGAAAAGCTTAGATAATGTGTTGAGTAAAAATACTTGTGTGTATATAAAAAGAACTCTACTTACAAAAATACAGGGCTTTTCCTCTCTTTCAAAAAACCCTCATTGTTGTTTTAAATGTATACGTAACTCTTTAAGTTTGATAGGGAGGAAAAACTACTGTTATTACGAAATTGAAAAATCCAAAAAGTAGGACATCAATATTAGTCTTGACAGGCTTACAAAGAGTATCAAACACAAATTAAAGCATAAAAATCACATAGGAGAAATTATAGTCTCTCTGACAAACCAGTATGCTTTGCATAAGTGATTCAAGATTAAACATTTCAGCCCAGCCTCAGAAAGCAAGTAAATGTTGTTTAAGTGCAGCACTCTTCATGAAAACCCTCATGACAGAGGGATTTTAGATTCTGAGTACATCTTCAACTAATTTAAAAGCTTCTCTTCAGGTGGGATGAAAGGGTCAGTAATTGCCTGGTGGGGAACAGACTGTCTTTGCAGAATGAGTACATCTTATTATCCCTTAGAAAGCAACTGCACAGTCTTCCATTAAATTTCACCAAGCAGAAGAATTTGCAATAATAAGATTTTCTCTTGTCATCAAGCTACCGGAGTTTACACTCCCCTTCATAGAAGTATTTCAAAAGTCATTCTTCTTCTAATTATACACTGCAAAGCAAGAAAGAACTTTCCATTGTGCAACTAAAGTAATCACTGACCAAAACCTCACAGAAACATTTTATTTTATCAAGGCTCTTTGCTGCTTGATTTCACTTGATGCCATGATTTAAAACTGCTGAGAGGTGCTTACTACTTAAAATAAATACTGTGGCCATGTAAAATGACTGAAAAAAAATTCCACAGAGCAGCTTTTCAAAAACTCTGTACACAGCTTTTTCAAAGCTTCACAGAGCTACTAATGTCAGGGGGAAAATGGGACAACCCCCCAAAATGTAACCTGACATCTGGAAAGTTAGGAATTAGTAGAAATGTAAATAACTCTGTAGTTAACTTCACAATGAGAAAAGTGAAGCTAGCATTAAACAGAAACAGCAATCCCAAACTTGCAAAAATTATGAGTCAGTTGCTGAAATATAGTGATTAAAAAAAACCATATAAGTGACTTCAAACTTGAATTTAAAAAAAAGGAAAAAAGAGTAGTTTCAGATTTTCTCCTCTCACTTGTAAACATCTCTGGGAAAGCCACCCATCTGCAAATCCAGCCTGGCCAGGAGATGGAAGTTTGAGAGGGGTATCCTGCCAGTTGTAGGGCTTATTTCCTCTCCCTTGGACTTTGCAGGTCCAGGTGTGCACCCCTAGGCAACATGTCGCAGTAAGCTGGATACCCTCAGAGTGACGCCCAGTCAGAGGCATACTGCTATCTCCTTTCTGTTCTGGCTTAAATTTTATCCTTTGACCCTAATACATCCCATACTCTTTGATGTATTGTCCACTATAATCAGTTGGGGGTTTGCCACTAGCTGGGGAAAAGATGACCTCTCCCTACCTTTTGCTGGAAGAGTAGACAAATTCCTTTATTCCCTTGCATAACACACAATAGCCTATAGTATTTTCCTCCTGCTCTCAACTTTTTCCTTCACTCACTTCCCTTTCCATCTACCCACCCCCATGCCTATTAGAGAACCCTGAAGCCTAAATGCTTCTATATTTTTTTTACCTTTAGCACACCCATCCCCTCACACAACCATCAATCTCATTGTGAAGTCCTGACCTGGCAGGGACTAACATGAAGCCTGCACAAATAACAGCTTTCTATACACTGAATTCTCAACATAAGCCAGTTGTGGTTTGCATGTGCTGCATGAAATAACATAAATAATTAAAAAAAAAAATGTTAAGGAGAAAGGTAAGACATGGGAGGAGGGAATACACAAAAGGAAAGGAAAGCAAGAAGTACAGTAAGTGTAACTGGAAGCTAATAGCTCATCATGTTGAAAGAATCCATCACTACATACAATTAAAACCGATCCCACAGGATATATGGTTTAACACTTTAATCTAAATGGCCTACCTGAAATCAGTTACATGTGCAAAATAGGGAAGCATTGGGGTGGGGGGGTGGAAGTAGAACATGGCGGGGGGGGGGGGGGGGGGGGGGGGGGGGCGGATATCCCAGGCAATCCACAGACCTTAACAGTGTTCAGTCCTCAACAAAGTTGCCAATGAGGGTTTCTAACTTCCCTTAGGGGAGTAGCAGGGAAAAAGTTTCCCAGTAAGATCAGCCTACAAATCCTTAATGACTGCTGGGTGTGGAACCGGACTGTCTTTTCAGTGATTTAAAAAAAAATAAAAGTAATAATTCTCCATAGTCCAAGCCATGAACACATACTTTGAAGCAAGTAGCACCTGAAAATTCAGCCTAACTTCTTAAGGAAGTGACTTTTGTTGCTTCTTGCAAACTAGAACATTTTGTATTACTAAATTGAAAAAACAAAGGAGAAACTCTGAGACTGGCAAATTGAAGCATGTGCAATTAGGTGAAAATAACAGCCATACTGCCATCTAGTGATCTGTGGTCATAAATTGATTTCACAAATTTGATAATCTCACCATATTTAGATTGAAGAAAATCTTGACTTATGCTTCTATGAAAGTAAAAAAGAAGGGACATGGAAAAGAGAAACACAGAAAACCACAGAAAAAAACACATTCCCAATGATCAGTCATCCTTAAAATAACCCCTTTAAGAAGTAGAAGCATGAATTTTGTTAGGCTTCCATCGATTATTTGGTAAAAAAAAAAAAAAAACCCTTGTCAGTACTAATGAAGACACTATAGGGGTAATGTTAAACCCCCACATTACACAAAGAAAATATAGTATACCCACTAGGTCTATCCCGAGTTGAACAGGTAACTATATTTTACTGATTCTCTTCAGCTGAATCTCATCCATTAACCCAACCTCAATTGCAGGGCCTGTGTCAGAAGGGAAAACCAGGCTCAAGTTCTGACTGAAAATTTTAACAGGGCTCATATTAAAAGCAGGAATGAAATAATTTGATTTAGAGACTAAAAGGCTGAACTGGCAAATTATTCATCTTTTAAGTTTAATAGGAATTAATTACATTTGTCCTAATATTTTTTAATAATCTTAATGACATAACCACACTTCAGAAGCATTATTCAGGTTATTACTCTAAAGTATAGAAATTCACAGTTAATGATAAAATTACCTACAAATGGAGATTAGCAAGTTTCACATGGATAAAAACACATTTTCTAGAAATCAGTCATATTTCAGAGTTTATAATGAGGCCATACTTCCAGTCACCCTTAATTAACACCTTCTTGTATTTCTGTAGATGCTCCTGATAATAAAAAAACCCACAACATACTTAAGAACCCTAAGAGGCAAAACTATCCTCTAAACAAGAGTCTAGAAGGAAATAAAACCACAGCTGGAATACTAAATTCAAATGCTATTAAACTTCTCATCTTTAATCATAACTGGCACAACTATTTTAATTAAATGTGTGTAACAGTACAGGTTACACACATGGTTAATGGCTAAGCACAAGCTGAAAACTGTCCAGAGTAAGGACATTTTTTTAATTTATTTGAACAAATCAATTGTTTGGAGCTACTCCCAGTGCAACAACCTCTTCAAACAAAATGTTACATCCTAGGTTGCATTAACTGATAGACAGATTCACAGGCACATACTTCTATTCAATGGGAGAGAAGTCAAAGGAAAAAGAAGCCCAAGAACCCACAAAGATGCAAACAAGAGGGATTAAAAACAGTGACCAAGAAGAAAACAAGAAAGAAAATGACAAAAGAAAAACCTTCACCTGTTAAAGATGGAGTGAAGCTAATGTCAACCAAAAAGCCAACACTTTTAAAAAACCAAAACAAACCAAAAACCGAGTTGAACTGTTAGTATATTAAAGTTTCATCTGAAAAATCCCTCACATTGGTTTATTCTATTTTACAAAGGGAGGGCACAAAATCAGGGATAAAACTTCCTTCAGACTCCTGTCCATTAAATGCATGCAGGTCCCAGAGGGCATACAAAGTCTCACTGAAGCCAAAGGAAGGGCATAGAGGGATCATCAGTTTAATTACCTGGTGTTAAATGACTTGTTCTAAAGTCCAAAGTCTTAAAGAGAAGTAATCAGGAAAGACAGACAGAAAGACAGACAGAAAGAAAAAAAAAACCCACCAGACTCTCCTATACCTGTTCTATATTCATAGCATAATGTGAATCACAACATCTGCACCAGTTTTTCACATTAAAAAAAAAGTCTGTTTTCCAAGCAAAATCCAGTATGCCTCAGACCTAATGCAGTACCACGATAGCTCAAAACACCAGGTGTGCCAAAAAGGGTTAACCTTGTCTTGAGACTACTGCAGACAGAGTTATCATAGTCCACACGTACCATAAAAAATAAGAAGTTCCACCTTTAGAAAAGCTTCCTAATATCTGAGAATTATTTTGCTTCCCACATTCTTGGTGCCATTGTCCACTCTTTGTATTTGCTCCGGACCACCAGCACCCTTACCATCAAATACTTATTTTTAAATACCACAAAGCTTATGTAGCTCCAGGGACGACTTAGTTCCAATGCTATACAATAGTATACAATGTTACATACAACTACATAAAACCATCAAAGAAACAGCTAAACAAACCCACATACATTCTACCAATTTGCACCAATAGCTATATCATATTATGTGATGCAACAGCTCTGGCACTTTCAGAGGTTTTTCCCCCCCAAAATAATGCTTTTTTCATGTGACAATAAAAATAAATAAATCATATAAATAAAGGGCAAATCACTTCAACAATGCCTCCAGAGACATTGTAAACTAATAAAGCTCCTGAAGCATCACTTCTATCAGATAGATACTAACAGATCCTCAAGGGTGAGGATTTCCACTGTCAATCACACTCATTCAAGCTGAAACCACAGGGGGTTTTCCAGGACCAGCATTTCCACCCCCAGCTGCACGGCTGGAACGCACAGTCCCGAGACCAGCAATCCAAGCTCGCTACACAGTGCGGGGAGGAAGCCTGGTCGCTTGGAGGGTGACTCACAAGAGCAGAACAATGTTAAGTGACCTAGCAACGTATCAGGACCAGCCAGCTGGAAATTCTATAGAGAGTGCGGGTCCATGCACATGTTTGCAATGCCACCAGCCACGGAGGCAGCAAGCAGTCCTGCTGTAAGGACTCTGATCGGCATGCACAGCCCACGACCCTCACCTCACAACAAGCCTCAAAGCGTGCTCCTCTCAGCAGGGAGGACAGGAGCCGCTGCTGCCCTTTAGAAGGACAAGATGGTGCAGAACAAGAGGAACGAGACAGAGTGCCCACAGCAGGGTCAGGCCCCCGGCTGCTCCCCAGGACCGAGCCCGCTGAGAGGCCGACACCGCGCAGCCCCGCGGCGTGCCGCCCAAGGGGGAAAAGGGCCCGGGCGGGAGGCCTCGGGACGGCTCCCGGACCTCGGCCGGCGGCCCCCACACACGCAAACACACGCACAGACGCGGCCGGGCCGGCGGCCGCCCCGCAGGGCCCCGCCGCTGACCGACGGCAGGCCAGGCGGAGCGGCGCGGACCCCGCCGGCATTCCCCGCTCCGGGAAACACCCCAGCACCCCCCCTGCCTGCCGCCCCCCGCCCCATACGCCACAGCCTGCCGCGCTGCCCACCCCCGTAACCGCCGGACCTGCCCCAGCCGCTTCGGCCCCCCCGCGGCCGGCACCCGGGATAGCGGGGCAGTTACCGCTGCGGGACGCCGCCGCCGCCGCCCGGCCTAGCGCAGCCCTCCAGCCACTCCCTCTCCGCCGCCGGGGACGACGGGTGCCAACGCGTCCCCTGTGCCCGCCACGACACGCGGCCTCACCCAGCCCAAGCACCAGTGCCCGCCGCCTCCCGCTGCCGCTCGCTCGCCCGCCCGCCCGCCCGTCCGGCCGGCCTGCCACGCTCGCCCCGCGACAAAGCCGCGCCCCGGGACCTGCCGGCGATGAAGACAGACACCGGCCGGCTCCGCCGCCGACTACAGCTCCCAGCAGCCTTAGCGGCGCCGCGCCCGCCGCCGCGCCCGCCACCGCCCCGCGCCGCCGCCGCGCTGCCACGTCGCCGGCGGCGCTCCCTAGTGGCGTCACGCGCCCCCACTGCCATTTCCGTCGCGCCGCCGACGCGACGCTGCCGCCTTCGAAATGGCGGCGGCGGGGAGCCGGGAACCTCTTTTGCCACGTTCGGTGGGCGGCGGCGGGGAAGGGCCGCGGTGCGCGGCAGGGGAAAACGGCAGGGCGGCCAACAGACCCTGCCCGGCGCGGAGGAGCGTTGTTGCTGCGGCGTGCGGGCTCGCTACCCAACACCCACCCGGCGTCCTTCCCGCCCCGCCATAATTGCGCGTTGTCTCACGTTTGCACCTGCGCAAATCGTGAGCTGTATGGGTATGGTATCCATACAGGCAGCCCCTCTGCCTTCTTTTTCTGGTTACTGGTGAGAAAAAATTACACGGTGGACTTAAATTTTACACTCTTAACAAGCCATCAGGCAGCCTTTCCTACATTTCTAGTTGTGGGAATTTGTATTGTAGTTATTGCTGCTGAGCTTTGGCCTTTCGTGCGGTGGGGACCTGGGTCTTCCTTCGGGGCCTGGCAGCAGGTCTTGGTGCCAAACCCAGCAGCCACCCTCTGTCCCTCCCCTCACCTTGTGTGGCCAGCTTGGTTGCAGAAGGGTCACGGAGCGGTGTGTGAAAGGAGGGTGACTTCCCAGGGCATGTGAGAGGAAAGTGAGGGTCCCTAGGGAGCATGGAGAAGTTGCGCTGCCATTTTTGCGGGGCTGACTGGCAGCAGAGAGGAGCTGTGCTGGGGGAAGTCCTGCAAAGAGCAAGCGACAGGGAGGGGTGGCGGGGGGTGGTGGTCAGGGGCGCTGGGGAACTGATGGTGCCTGTCTGCCAAAGAGGGGTCCTTTCCGAGCGGAGGAGAAATGCCAGCGCCAAGGCTGGATCTGGAAGAGGGGGAAGAAAGCCTGTGCTTCAGGGCAGCAGCATGTCCACCTTTCTTGGGTCATGTCCTGCCTCGTAGCACTTGAATGACGGGAAAGAGTGCCCAGCGACACCAGAGAACGGGACTCGGTGGCACTCAGATCAGCGCAAAGAGGCCTTTCAGGTACATAGGGCCAGGCCCCACAGTGCTCGAATCAGGGGAAAGGGGCCTGCAAGAGAACAGGGACGGGCACCGTGGCACCTTCCTGAAGGGAAAGGGGCCCTGCAAGAGCAGAGGGCCAAGACCCGTGGCGCTGTGCTCTGGGGAGAGATGTGCTCGGAGAGCACAGGTCCAGCCCCATGGCAGTCAAAGCAGGGTGACGAGGCTCTGCAAGACCAGAGGGAGAAGCCCCATGGCGCTCTGCTAAGGACAACGAGAGGCAACGGTGGGCATAGCCCCAGGAAAAGGGGGAGAAAGCAGCATGGGTGGGGATAGCAAGGCCAGCAGCACTGTTAGTAACACGGAGACCTTTTCTGCAGTTTGCCGACCTTTATTTTATTTCACTTACAAATTATGTTACTTAAAGCACAGGGAGCCATTGAGGGCCGGTGCACGCCCCAGCTGCTGGCCCAGCCCTGGTTTCAGCAGTGCCTGGGACATTCTTCTAGCGCTGCCGGCGGGGTGGCCTCTTCTTGGCTGGAGAAGAGGCCTCGGGGCTGCCAGACCTCCTCTTTGGGGCTTGCCGTGGCCCCCCAGGGGAGCGTTCCCTGCCCTGGCTGGATGTAGATGGACCTGCCATGGCCTCCTCGGGCTCTTCCTCCTCAGGGTTAGGAAAGAGGACAGAGGGAGGGCTTCTAGCACCCCTACGAAGGGCAGCTGTGGAGGTGCTGGGGAGGTCATCCATGTTGGTTCCTTCGGGGCTGTCGGAGGGGGCCGGCCCAGGTGTGGGAGACCCTCGCCGGGAGGCAGCGCGGCTAGGGGCACCCATAGGGCTACCCCCCCCCCCCCCCACAGCATGGTCATCCTCCAGGCCCAGCAGACGGTAGGCCTCCCCGCTGCACTGTTGCACGGTGACGTGAATGAGCTCGTGCACAAATGTCGCCGCGTCGTTTTGGAGAGTGGACCACAGCAGCTGGACCAGCTGGTTTTCATCCAGCCCAAAGAGCATGAGCAGGGGTATGACGAGGCCCTCCACTGTGGCTGCTCGTGAACACCAGTTCCCAAAGATCCGCCCCAGCTGCTGACGCACCCAGGGCAGAAGGGGCTGGAGGAGAGCTGGGTGGTCCCGGAAAAGGGATGCCCAGGTGTTGGGCCGGAGGCCGCCCGGAGGAGCCCCGGGCAGCTGGATCTCCACAGGCTGTCGTTCTGCTGCTGCAGGGCTGCGGGCAGCTGGACGGCCGAGAGCCCCTCCTGCCTGGCGGCCGATGACTGGTGGTGCTCCAAATCGGGTGATGATATGCTCCTCAAACTCATCGTCTGCCCCCACTGAGTGCATGATGGAGATGATCCTCCCCTTGCAGAGGGGGCACTCAGGCTTGCTCTCAGCCCACCGCACAATGCATGGGTAGCAGAATTGGTGGACGCATGGCATCACGTAGCTGGCCTCCTCCCAGCTGTCCAGGCATATCGGACAGCGGTTGGCCGGCTCCGCAGCCATGCCTTCCACATGTTGCGGTGGGCTGGGGGAAGCTGGGGATGTCAAGCCACTCCCTGTCACCGGCGCTGCAGCAGCGGGTGTCACGCTAGAGAAGGAAGAGAGGCCAGGGTCACTGGCTGGCCCGGGGAGGGGTGGAAGAAGTGCCCAGGTCCCTCAAGAAGGAAACCCTCCCAGCTCCCCACCCCAGGCAGAAGTTCCCCCTCCCAGCTCACCTCTGCTGCTGTGAGCGTGCCTCCTGGGTGCCCTCTGCATCTGGCAGGGCCGGGGAAAATCCTTCGATGGCTCTGGGGCTAGACATGGAGAGCTGCAACAAGCAGCTCCCTGACCACTGCAGCAGCACCAGTGGCCTCCCTCAACACTCCAAACCTCGCGAACTTGCTCAGCTGGAGCGTGGGCTGGACCTTGCTCAGATTGGGTGTCTAAATGTAAGCAGTGAAGGACACTGGTCACAATGCAGCACCTGGGGTTGTTTTCTGGTTTTGGCTGACCTAGAATTAATTTTGATTCTAGTAGCTGGTATGGTGTTATGTTTTGGATTCAGCATGAGCATAATACTGATAACATGCTGATGTTTTCAGTTCTTGCTAATTGTTTGTACTAATTCAAGGTTTTTTCAGCTTCTCATGCCCAGCCAGCAAGAAGGCTGGAGGGGCATAAGAAGTTGGGAGGGTACACAGCCAGGACAACTGGCCAGAGGAATATTCCATACCATTTAACATAATGCCTAGTATATAAACTGGGGTGAGTTGGCCAGGGTGAGGGATGGATCACTGCTCAGAAGCTAACGGCATCAGTCGGCGAGTGGTGAACAATTGCATTGTGCATCCCTTGCTTTGTATATTCCAATTCTTTTATTACTCTTGTAATTATTTATTATTATTATTATTTTATTATTATTTTCTTCCTTTCTGTCCTATTAAACTGTTCTTATCTCAACCCACAAGCTTTACTTTTTTTTTTCGATTCTCTCCCCAGTCCCACTGGGGCAGGGAATGAGTGAGCAGCTGCGTGGTGGTTAGTTGCTGGCTGGGGTTAAACCATGACAGAACATCACAGTCCATCCCTCGGTGACACCAGAACCCATCGCTCAGGGACTTCACCATCCATCGCTGGGGGATGTAACGACAGGCCATCCTCACCCACGGCACTCGCCCCACGCCTGGGGTTACCACGACACCGCTGCCCGCTCCATCCCCCCATCTCTCGTCTTGTGCTCGGCATCGGTGTCTCACTCCAGTCACCGAGGCCTCGGCCGTGTCTTCCCAGGGCCCCGTCCGGTCGCTCTGGCCAGGGCAGACGTCCCCAGGCGCATTCGGCAAGAGGGTTCACTGGATAACACCTCGTGCCTCCCCGGGAGGCTGCAGGACACAGTCCCACAGGCTCTGCCCGCACCCCAGCACTGCTGGCCAGCCCTCCGCGCTCCCCCGCTTCCTCCCACGGGGGGGCCACAGGCAGCACTTGGCTCCCTCTCACGGGTTTTCTCCTGTCTTTCTCTCCTTCCCATCGAAACCATGCTATGTTTCTATGATTCTGTGATCAGTTCTTAATGGCAAATCTATCATCCTTGATCAAACTGTGATAGTAAAGAACAACTTCCCACACCATCTATCTGTTGCCACTGTTTTAGGTTCATCTTAGGGGGTCAGAGTTACAAAGAAATTACAGTATGTTAACCCCTTTTATGCTGCGTTTGTACTTTGGTTACTGGCTTTTTAATGGTTAATCGAAGGCTATTACCCTACAGAAAACAGGGAAATGCCTCGCTTTTGGTAACTCAGCTCCCCATCTGTCTAAAGGTTAAAGCTTTAGGCATTCAAGAGACAGGCTTGAAAGAATTGCCCCGTTTATAGAATTAATTCCTGCAGGACCAGACAGTAATCACAGAAGTTTAGCAGTTCAAAATCAGCCTTGATTTTCCACAAAGCACCTCATGAACTACTTGCTTTCTCTAAAAGGGAAAACAATATACATTACTTGGTGGTCCAGCATGGGCAAGGATAACATTTTTTTATATTTCCCATGCTATTTCAAGATCTATCCTAAGGAAATGAAAAACAAAGGAAAAAATTTCAAAGCATTTCCCATCTTTCATTAGAAACTTTATTACATTAACCTACAGGTATGTGAAAAGAAATGAATGGTAGTGAAGGGCAGAATGAAGAACATCAGTCATCTTTGGAAAATAGATATATTTTCACAACAAACCACTTTTTTGTCACAGCTAAGAAAAAAAGCCAGGCATACTTGATAGGTTTTCTTTAAAAATATATTGCTGTTCAATCATATCAAAGTGAAGTCTTGTGGGCTAAAAAACTGAAGACAGAAGAGTTAGGTTCAGTCTTCTAGCACTAGTATGAGTGTACCGAATGACAAGATTTTCTGTACAGTAATTAATAAACATGCACCCATTTGTTTTCAGTCATTTAAACTACTATATATGCAATCTTTAAAGCATTTTTGTCAAAATTAGCTCTCTATTCTTCAGTCTGGACTTTAGAGCTTCAGTATAAGGATTACTATTTGGACACATACCTAATAAAAAAAATTCTGTTGTTGTCATAGTACTTGGAAAATCCAATATACATTAAATAACACATTCCCCACTTTTGATTTTGTTTTATCCTTCAATACCAATTTGACTTTGCAGATTGTCTCAGCAGAAAGTATGAGTACAATGAAATCTTCTTTCCCTTGTAATCTGCATGCACATCTCCAATGAAAATTAATGGGAGTTCTCTGGGTAGATCAAGATAAGGACAAATTTTATGCATAACAGTGTGTTATGATTAAAAATCTTTGATATAGTAAAAAGCCTTGAGGTTCATTATGCTTCTAAATGACCAGAATTAATATGCCTGCATTATCTAAAACCTAAAGTTTATACTCACTACCTACTTTAAAATCAGCTATTAACTTTGTGCAGCATTTTGCACTTTATTAAACTGCTAAAACATTGCTAGGGGATAGCCATCTCCATTTTCAATGCTATGTTTCTCACTATTGTAATGTGAATATATAGAGGCAAGGCATCTCTTTCAATTCCTGCTGTGGTAAAGCCAGTTCTTTGAATAGATGGTGTTTGCTAAAATTATTACATCAACTTACTCATTAAGTTCCCACCACAATATAGTAAGCATGTTCAGAAATATTTAAGTTCTCTAAAGAGCATACTGGGATCTACAAAAAGGGCTGTGTGACAGTCATGAGGATTGAGTTGGGAGTCTCTTAAACTGACAGCAGAGTGTACTTCAGAGCAAGCCACCCTAGCTGTACAGGAGACAGCAGGATTGCTAATACAAGTCCCATGTGCTTTTTTCCTCTGGAATGATATACAGCTATCATTTAACAAGAATGTATTACCCCTGCAGGCAGTCTGTTTTCTGAGTGTCTACCAATGATCATTCACTGAAGTAAATTCACAAGTCATTTACCTGACCTATAAGTATTGCAAATCCGGCTCAGATATATGCAGACATTGCTTATGCTAACTACACAGCAGGAGTTTCACCCACGTATAGAAAGACAGACTTTGGTAATTTGTATATTTAGAATATACAGAAGAGGCAAAGTTATCAGAAACTCATCTGTTTTCATGAATATTTGTCTGACTGTATCACTTGAGGATATGTGACATACCGGAAATTTTCAAACAAATATAATTTATTCAGCTCTTCACTTTTTCATATAAAAAAGAACTGTTTATATTATGAAGATTAACTTATCTAGTGGTCTCCAAATTTTACAGAGTAAGAAAATAAATTTTTGTCAGCTCACAATTGCTAAATACAGCATTTGCTATTCATGGCTTCAGAGAAGAAAAGTTTTATTTTAAAGTCTGTTTCACACAGTACAAACACATGAATATACCAGTAGCTCTACATGTTACCCATATGTACACAAACACAATCAATACTTTGTCTTATGGAGGGATTAAATGGTAACTGGCTTTTGAAATCTTGTAGTTAATTTCTGTACTTGCAAAATGTAAAGATAATCAAATTATTTATTCCAAGGATATACAAGAAATGCCCAGGGAATTGCAAAACAGCCAGTGCTCATGGCCAGCAAGAAACAAGAATGTTACAGAGCACTTCAAACAGGGATATACATTCTCAGGCTTGGGCACATCTGCAATGATGTCTTTGGATGCAGATCTCTCATTTGTCACCACTTCAGTGACAACAAATAAAAGCAAATTGTATTTCCATTTCAGCTCTGGGGTTCCTTTTAAAAAAATTTTCCAAAAGTTTTTTCAGTTTTTCTTCCAGTTGATGCTCTGTTGCATTTAGTGTTCCAAAGGCAACTGGTTGTGATTTTCTTAGGAATGTATCAATGCTGTCAGAACAGTGATTATTCTTTGCCTCAGACTGTATTGCAGTCCAGATGTAAAGATAAAAGCTGTCGTGGCACTCCCTGTGCTAAGCCAGAGAGCACATACACCAAACTCTTGACCTATCGACTGCCCTTCACATCGTTATAGTATATGACAGGTCTCATGTGCCAAAATGTGACCCCAACACAGAAAGAAGAGAGGACTAGTGCTTCCTATTATATGCCATATGATGCAAACACCTGTATCCTTTCCCCATCAAGGGATATGCCAACCCCCAAAACAAGCTATTCACAAGAGGCTACAGAGTTACTGCCAGGGCAGGGTGGAAAAGCCTGCTGGGATTATGTTACAAGCATGTTAGCAGGTAGCATTACTGACAGCAGCAGCAGCTGGAAGGAATACTGCCACATAATTTTTAGGTTTCTAGAGGTAACTTTCTACTGAAAGAGAATGTCCAGTCTATAGCAGCCATTTTATTTTTAGGCTGATGTGTTTGGGGGACAATTTTGCTTCAGTGGATGGATACCTTGGCAAATTTAATTTCCACCAAATTGCGCAGTTCGTAACAGACTGTTTTGGAGGGAGAGAAAGGAGCCTTTTGGAAAGATGGTCTCCATCCATATAGTCAACAGAATAAGCTAACCTTTAAAGAAGGACTGTTTTTTACTTTTCTTCTGCATTCTTGTTACTATCCTTGACAAAAACATCTTGATTTTTTTCCCAATTAATTCATTATGTTAAACTATTATGTATTAGCTAACCACCTCTGATAGACGACAGTATGACATGAATTCTTACTTTAACCTCTCCCCTGTGCCCAGAGGTCTCTTTAACCAGACAAACTAAAGGCCAGTTGGCAAAAATGCAAAAGAAATGGATACACAGTAGAATATTTTTGCAGTTACAAGCTAGATCACTAGAAACAGACACACAGCGTAAAAATGGAGACACAAGTTAATGAAGAATGGGGGGTATATGTGTCACATTATTAGCAATGCAAAAGACCAGCTTAAGCATGTATTTCCCTACATCAGCTATAAAAAAGAAAAGGTGCCTTTTTAGCAAGTATGCACAGAGATTGCTTCATTATTTCTAAGAAAAAAAAATCAGAACACTTTACTATTTTTATCCTATATTACAGTCATTATTACTACCTGTTTATAAAATGTAAACCTTTCCTTGCAGTTAAGATTTACAGCAGTCATCACCTTTGTCCACTCCTTACATAATCAGTCCATGGTGACAAAAAAAACCTGATTAAATTTACATATTTTATGAAGTAATTACTGATATGTTATGGATTATTAGTTGTGTATGGCAGAAATAGTGGTCAGAACTGCAACATACAGAGTTGAACAGTAGCAAAAGATTTGTTGGAGACTGGTGCTGAGTTTGGAGTACCAAGAGATCTTGAGGCATCATATAATATTGATGTATGCAATGCTTTTATCTCCAAAACTATTCAAGCAAGGTATGCCCATCACCAGTAATGGACAAAAAAGCCTGATGATGGATTTCCCAAACAACTACAGTATTGTGCTTATTTATCCCCATCATATCTTGTTTCTTAATATGTCTTGACTAAAGGTCAGAATGGAAGGTAAAATTTGGCAAGGCAGTTTTTCTTCTACATAACTAGTGAATCAGATCACCTGTATAAAATGGTATTTGATAAATTGCACTGTCCTGGGAGTATTTCTACTCTGAAACACAACAAACATGAAGTCTATATTTAAAGTCGCTGAAATTGGATGTTATCACAACTGATCTGCAAACTAATATTTTTAAGCTAGTACATTACAGTATAAATGTGTTGCATACCTGTTTCTATAAAATTTACTGCCATGAGAAAAAGAATGATCAGGATCCCCAGAGTGTGACATTTGTCCATCTGTCACTTACATACACAATACAAACCTCATGTTGAGATTCTGTTTAATGTACGGCAATTGTCTGCTGGACAGATTAGGAGCCAAATATGATGGTAAACTAGAGGAAGAAGCACAACCATGCCACTTTGCCCCTTGAGAGTCCCACTGTGCTACACATCAGCTTTTGGGGTCATTCACTGCTGACCTCCTTCATAGAGGATGTGGGGCTATCTCGAACTGGTAACAAGTCATAATGACATGGAATATGGCTGTTTTTTGGAAGATCATAAGGATCCTGGCTGAAACGTCCGCTGCTGCTGAATGCTCCCTGGACAACACTCACCGTAGGTTCTGTGATAAAAGACAGCACAAACACTCAACACTAGAAGCAACAAACAGAAGGCAAGCACTGTATTTCATTTCAGTTTGCATTACAAAATATCCTCTCCTTTCTGCTTCACTATAAAGATTCCTTGTCATGCTGAGTCCTGAAATGCAGGTGTAGAAACAAAGATTGCTGTTAAGGTATTCTGGCTTTACACTAAGTTACAGCTGTGGGTTTGCAACAGGGCCCTGCCATGAGTATATTTACTGACAGAAGCAAGTGGACCAGCATCTGTTCTTTGTGTGTGGACAAACTAAAAAAAAAAAAAAACACCCATGAATTTGGGGGTTTTAGGCAAGATTTTATAGAAATCCTTAGAAACACAATGGGGATATTGATGGATTTCAGAGGAATCTCTAATTGAGGACAGAAAAGGAAAATGGTATCCTATGGCATGTGACATACACTTTAATCCAGTCCAGAGACCACTAGGATAACTACCATTCCACAAGACCCCGAAGTTTTCTGTAACTACAGTAACTGCAGTAATGCAGTAACTAGATAGGGCCCATATGAGTGAAATACTACATCTGTCGGTGAAGATGCTGTTTTTCCTGATCAAGAGGAGGAAACAGATCTTTTGTATCTCTTCCATACACTTACTCCAGCTGCATTCAGTACTTAACAGCCTAATCTCCAGTTGAATTATACTGCAATCAAATGCTAAGCTTATTTTATGCTGTTGTTTAAAGAAAGGTGTTCAACCAGGGAAATTCAGAGGTATCTCTATGTTAGAGAACAGAGCTGAAAGTATTTCAAACTCTGTTCTTGTGAATAACACCACTTATCTGAAAAGAATGAGATTGTTAGTATAGCTTTTGAGCAGAAAATAGAATCTGAACACATCAGCATTTTTTTCATGTGTTTTAATTAAACCGATTCAAAGAAAAAAAGTCCTGTGCTCTTTGTTCTTAACCTTCAACATCTAGAAGTAGATTTTGTACTTACCAACTTCATAAACATTCTTATTTGCTGAAGCAGAGCCGGCAATCTCAGCATATGGGGAGTCCCTGCGTGCTGGTGACTTCATTTCAACATAGCCGCATTCTGAACTTTTTGGTACAAGAGCCGGTGGGTCTTTTATAGTAGCATATGGGTTCTCAGAACTACTTAATGAACAATTACTTAAATTGTATTCTGAGTTCTTCACTAGATCTGCAAAAAGAAAAACATATTAATCTCAAGCATGCTACATACTATGGACATTGCTACTAAACACGGCATTCTTTAATTTTGAGTTCTAAAAAGTCACTCATACATGAATATTTAAATGGAAAGTTCTTTTATGGGCTTGATCTTGTCATCAGCAAATTCCTGTTGCAAAGTTTGAGCACCTTCAATTCTGGTTAAAACAGTAGCTAGCATTAAATACAGATAATGTGCAGAATCAGTTTTTAATAGGCACTTCAGAATACTTTTTGCCTTCCCAAGTGCTGAACTCAGGACACTATTAAAATAAGTGATCTAACACTGTTCCCAATAGCAATGTCTGGGCAGATGGTAAGGTGACTTCTAGGGATGGCCTGTTTGGTGCAAAGTCTGAGTATGCAGCCACACTAAAAGAGTAACCAGCTTCTTATAAGTTTCTGTAAGGTGCACGCAGGAGAACTGAAAAGGAAACCTCAAGTTGCTTGTCATTTCAGGATTTAACTGAAGGACAGGTAACTGTAGTTTAAGAGAAGACATATTTTCTTACACTGGGGAGAGATTTTGTTATGTCTGTGTTACTTTGTTCTCTGTGTTGTTTTGTGATATGCTGTTATCTAAGCTTTAGAGCTGAGACTTGTTCCCGACCCTGAATATCTACCATGAGACTGACCTTGGTGAACCTGCCAGTGGATAGCTGCTCATAACTTCATGACTCCTTTAAGACACTTTAAACTGGGCTTCCCCTAATCCTCCAAACCAGGAAATACCAGGTATAATAAATCACTCCTTAAGCTTAATTGTCCTGTATTATACACAAGGTGACAAACCAGCTGCTTTTGTCTACATATTTAACTCATTATTCATATGGATTTATCCACACTTTTTTCATTGTTTGGATATTTAGGCATTCTAGTTACCCTTGGCATACATTAGTCATATTACAGAAATAGTGACACACACCAGTATGGTCCAGTATAAAGTCTTATGAGAAAACTGCGTAATTCAAAAGCTCAAAATATCATCACTACTATGAATTTCTGAAACTTTTCATTCCTCTCTATGAATTCATGTTTTGATATCCTTTCCAAAGGCCTGCAGTGAATGGGATGAAGCACTGCAGGCTTGTAGTCATGCAGTCCTATACTGACCATGCCATCTGCAAGAGGAATTGGCTCTCTTTTAAAGCCTTTCATCAGAGGCAGCATACATCCTTACCTGGCTCACTAGGCTGAATTCAAGGGCCATCCCCCTTCTGCTGTCTAAAGTACGGCCATTTCATGACTCAAGCATTACAGAAACATTTGATGGATGTGACACATAGAAGACTTACAAAGGCTTGGGTTTTTTTAAAAAAAAAAAATTCAAAAAAGAAAAAAAAAAGCAAACAAACTTCATGCATTGATTCAGTGTCTAGGAATAATTTTGTCCAAAATTATTTTATATTCTCTTCACACAGAAACCAAAGATAATTTAGAAGAGTAAACTGATTGTCCCTGTCATTTAATCTAAACGGATCAGAAAAAAACCTCACCTTTCAGGGACTTTCCCAAATATCCTCTATCAAGTCCAAAAGCACCTGAGAAAAATTATATAAAAACAGAGTAGTTTTAAAATCAAAGAAAAGTGATTACATAACAGCTTATAAATCTTTAAAAATTGCTTTGGGACTATTTCCTACCTTAGCAGAATAATTCTCTTATAAGCACTGTGAAACTGCCCAGTCTATACTGGGTATATATGGCACATACTGGGTTACAGAAGCATTTTTACTATTTGCTTGCACACTTTCAAACAGTAGCTTCCTGAACAGGGAAGGTGGTTAAGGTCATAAGGGACCATTAAATTATCTAGTTTGACCTCACATATGTCACGGGCCATTACATTTCCCCCAGTTACTCTTGAATGAACCTAATAACTGCTCTTTGATTAAAGCATATTTTTTATCTGGAAAACCGTATCTACCAGAAAGGCATCCCATCTTGACCTGTAAATCTCAGGGTATGCAAAGTTCACTCCAATGCCTGGTACTTTGCTTCCAAAGTTAATCAATCCCATTGTGTTGTCCAAGGTCACTCTGTTCCAGTCCCTTGACCTACAGGAATGGCCTAAACACCTAGAGCCTAAGCCTACAGCTTTGCGATTATCTGTTAGTAACAGATTTCTATCAATATAAATCCCAATATAAACATCAGCAATCAGCAATGCCTGACAACTGTCTTCAGAGACCTGGCACTTACCTGGTAAATAATCCATTCAAATAGCTTTGATTGATATCATGGAGTGCTAATTTTTTCATCAGATTGTATTGTGGTACTATGCTAGAAGCCTTACAAAAGGCCTAAAATAATTTTATCTATACAATATCTCTATAAACAAAATTCATAGTTTGCAAGGATGAAATCATGTTATTTGAGGATACCTAAACCAATTAATTTTATTCCCACCCCATCCATATTTATTAGATCTCATGTCAGCTGTTCTGTTGTTTATACCAAGACTAATGTCCAGGTCACCAGCCTAGAGCTACCCAAGTAAGTCCATTTGATTTCCTAGAAAACAGACATAATATCAGCATTCACCCAGTCCTCTAGAATCTCCCTGTTACTCAAGATCTACTGCAGTACGTTAACTACAGCCAATATCTCTTAGGAGTCTTAAGTGCTAGTACAAATGCTCTAAGAAAATGTAAAGTTGAACATTTAGCATTATGACTGAAAACCTTTTCTAAAAAAAAAACAGATCTAAGCCTGAACTGTGGTTAGACCAAGATTGAGGATGAGCAGGAAAAAAAAAAAGCTGCATGCTGTTGTCCTGATGCCCAGAATCTGATACTGATAAGGACAGAAATTAAGGTAATTAAATGATCTAAATTATACTGGCACTGAAAGTCCCTTTTAAGGCTTTCACTGGTCAGAGATATGGTCAGTGCAATCCAGCCATTTTGGAATGCATGAGATTGGGAAAGGACGAAAAGACAGCAAAAGATAGCATAAAGCAAGATACAGCAACTCTCACCACTTCTCAGGAATTTTTCTTGTTAAGGACAATGCTCTGTCTTCTAACAAACAGGAGGTTTAGCTGGGAAGATGCTTCTAGAATTTACATCTGAAGCAGTTCAGATGATGAGAAACTACTTTTTAAAGCATTGATTCAATTTGGTGGGGATTAAAAAAAAAAAAGGACATATGTAACCTCTCATTTATTTAATACAAATATGTAATTTTGCCAAAGCAGACCCTTATTGTACAATTGTAACCATTATTTTATAAAAATAATTAATAAGCAAATCTTTTTATAAAAATAAGATGAGATTTTTTGCATATCATGTCTGCACTGGGCATCGGATTGATTCACCGTTCCTCACGAGGAGTTGCTCTTTTATCTTTAAGGGTACTGCCTTAAAGGAAGGTCAAACCCAGAACCCTGAACCTCACACACAGTCTGACAAGCCTGTCATTACCCTGCGTGGAGAACCAGGAAAACATCTCTGTTTTCCAATCCATCCCAAACACAAGGAATAACATCCTCCTTTTTTTTTTTTTTTTTCTTACCAAGCTCATTGAGGTAGCCACCATGTTTCCAGTCTGCAGGCAGTGTTCCTGTGTAGTCCATGATGGTGCCTCGTTTTCCAGGTTCCACATTTTTAAGGTTCACAAACAGCTGATTGTTTTTTGCCTATTTCAAAGAAAGGTAGGTAATAAAAACTGAAAGTTTTTGCCTATTTCAAAGAAAGGTAGGTAATAAAAACTGAAACTGAGGAGAAGTTGCTGAATTTCCAGGTGATAATCAGGGAAAGCAGAAATAAACCTAATATGAAACATTAGGGAACAAAGTAAACCAAAGGCTAACCTACACATAAGCATCCAGTTTTTTTATGCTTTACCTTTGCCAGGGTCAGTCTGTCCATGTTGTTGACATGAGGTGGGGTGGTGCATTGAGTTAGAGTATGATAACTAGGGTTAGAGAAATAGTGACTGTTAGCATTTCCACCATTACTGTGAGGGATGGTTTCTGAAAAGAAAAAGAAAGGAAAATGAACAACTAAAAATAACATGGCATTTCTTTCTTAGGCTATGTTTTTGACAGTGCTACACTGATTTCAGAATCTGATTTAGAGTTTCTTGAAAAAAAACCGAAAAATCTTGCGTTCATTTAAAGAAATTAGAGATACAGAGCAGTAACTGACTAGTCGTGTCCTCACTTTCAGCAGAGCATTCCCAAGTGTTACTTGCTAACTTCTTTTTCTGCTGTGGTCCCTTGCTCTCTTTTGCTTCTGTAGTCATAGCATTATCCTAATTATAGACACTTTTACCATCAAGTTCACAGCAACATTTTCTGGTGCTTCAAAAGCACCACCACCTTTGGTGATACATCTTACTTGACTTTGACAACTGTTTCTGCAGGCTTCTTTACCTGCTTCCTTCCTTAACAGCTCTGTGCAAATGACAGCGTTGCCTAAAGTTTAATGTACCCACTGCATCCCAACTCACATGCACTTTCATAGGTCGAAAACTCCTGGTTTGTTTCAGTATTGCTCCTTCCCTTCATTTGTTTCAAACTCAAGCCACTCTGCTGTCTGCCTCTCTACAGAATCTTGCCACAGCTAGTGTGAAATCCTCATTTTCTACAGCTATAACAGTCTTTCTGTATTCAAGCTGTTGGCATTGAATTTAAAGTCTCAGTAGAAACCATATTTTGCCACACTTTCGAAAATAGGCACAGAGGAATAGAAATGTCCATACTTCCACTGTTTAATGCAGAAAAACATTTCAGGGTGCAAAATGTTACACAGTAAAGCAAGGTATATTGAAGGTCACTTGTTCCTTACAATTAACACATTTTACCAGGGTAAGCCACCTTCATAGTATCAAAAGCAGAGATTAAAAGACTATGATGCAGAACAGACTAAGCAGCTATAAATAGTGGGGCAGCATCCTTCTGAACTTGGGTGAACTGTCTCTGATAGCTGAAAGGTAAGCACACAAGTCTACCATAGCATCCCACTGGTCTCGTGTGCCAGTTCAGCAGCACCACTGTCAGTGTGGTCTCAGGGGCTGCTCTCCGGCAAAAGGCAGTTGAGAGCAGTGTCTCAGTGTTCCTCTTCCTAAAGAGGGAAACCCTCCCCTGCCTCTCTTTCCAGGAAGGCTTCCAAGGCAGAATTGTAGACACCCTTCTCAAAACTGAGTATGTTCCTGCTCACAGCAGTCCTTGGTAATGCGAAAAGGAAACATGCACATTCAAGCCCTGTAGGGGCAGATCTGAACCCCTTCAGAGCTCAGCTAAAAATGCACAAAGTCAAGAGATGGAGAAAAAAAACCCTGTTCTAAATGTCACTTACCTGAAATGGTGTAATCTGCATTGATGACCCTCATAGCAGGGGTATAGGTCACTGCGGGCATATTTGTTTCTTTTCCTTTCTGCTTATGTCTGTAAATGATGAACAGCACTAGCAGGAAAAGCACAACCAGGACAAGAATGATGATGCCTGCTATAGCCCCTATCTGGTAAGAATCAGCAGGGATGGCAGTACTGGAACGGCTTAAACTGTTCAAGTTTCCCACTATGATTACACCAGCTGAAACAGAAGAAGAAATGAAAATATGTGGCATAAATTCAGAGGCTTATGTGTTAGGAGCACAAGACAATATTTCACTTTGAAATCTTTCTGCTACTTTAACTGTATTCAATAATGCAAAAATAGAACTATGTCAGAAATCAATGTGAAGACAATTCTAGCCTTAAGGAAAAGCATTCGTCTTCCTCACAGAAAGAGATATTTTCATGGAGTTGAAAAAGTAAGAACACGCTCTAGGCAAAAGCACAGAGCAGGTAAAGCACATGCTCTATCAGCAGCTTTGGACAGCACAGCACTGTAAAACTTCTCATACAAACTACACTTAAGTGCTTTGCTCCAATAAACGATCACCGAGGCATCTAATACTTACAAAATCTACAGAACATATATAATTTAATAGAGTGGGCTATTTAAACACACATGCCTTATCAGATTAATTTAATGAATGACACAGAGATGGAATTTAATAGGTTAATCCAAGTTTTATATAAAACAATTACAATAATTTTATTGCATGTAGGCTTTACCTTGATCACACCTGGCCCCTTTCCAGCCTGGGCTGCAGTAACATGTTCCTGTGATGTGGTCACAGGTTGAGTTGTTCAGACAGTCACATATCTGCCGGCATCCATACCCATATGTACCTTGAGGACATTCTGCACAAAATAAGTGCAAACAAAAATCATACATAGTCAGTACTTCTCAAATATTTTGGTATTACAGATCTACAGCACCATTCAGGCTATCATTTGTTTCTAACCCCATACGTTTTTGTACATAGCCAGCAGATGGCAATGTGTTATTAGTGGTAGACCTCTATGGGCAAGATTTTAAGTGGACCCCTCTCTATATGTGTGTGTGTGTATGTGAATGCGCAGGAGAGGAGAAGGAAAAGGAGAAGGAAGTTGCATTCAGAAGTGATTTTCCTTTACCTGTAATGTTGCTGCCACTAAAGCAGTGAAATTAGGAAGGAAAAAAAATAGATTAAAAGGGTACAAGACAGTGAAGAAATGGACAAAATGTGAACAAAATGCCAGTTCTACACCAGAATGTCAGGTCTCTCAGGTTACTCAGATTCCAGTGCTTGAAAAATCACGTAAACATATGAGTGAAGCCAAACATCTGTCTGGTGTCATGTCATATGACAAATATGCTGATGTGGTAAAAGAGCAAGAAATAAGGGCTGCAAGAATGAGTCTAATATACACCATGCATTTATATAAAAATAAAACTGGTACTAGGCTGCTTATAGCATACTTTGATACTGTAATGGATATACTGAGAAACTACCTACAGAAGAAAAGTGTTAGATTATGAAGAATAAGCTAATTGGAAGACTTTTACATTATTTTTTCTCTCCCAGAGTGATTTGAGTACAATAATTAATTACTGATCAAAGTGTCTCCTACATCAGGCAATTAGCATGGCAGAGAATTATCCTACACTGATAAAAATTATTTCTTTTATACTGCCACCTCTGTTACTGTGTGGCTTGTTACATTATTGTAGTTCTGATGGTTTAAGAAAGTGTGGTATTTCTTCCCCTTCTGAGACTCAATTTTCTGAAATCTCTCAGGAGTTTTGTAATTATATTAATTTGTTTTTCTTCTTGTCTTTTTAAAATATCTAACTCATCTTTTCTGTATTCCTAGTTTAGAATAATTTACATGATAATGTAACACAATAGATTTTAGAAAAACGTTCTTGCAGTCTTGATAAATCCAGACTCAAGTGGAATTTCATGCTTATATACCCTCTCCTTCTCTTGGTTACATTCAGTAAAACAAGAATATAAGTATTGAAGTCAATGGCTGGGCAAAACCCATCATGTCATAACATACTCTGGCATTTTGAAATCTGAACTGGAATAAAAAGTCAATTTTTAAAACTGAAGTTCAAATTCAGAAATACCAAAACATTTAGTTTAATATTGTTAAATAATTATTACCAAATTATAGGATAAAATATAAAAACTATAAAACATAATAATAAAGTTAGACTTGCCAAAGTATTCAAAATGATCTTTTGATCATGACATCAGGAGAGGATCTTAGAAAGTTTATCTTTTCCTAAACATTAATGCTCTTTGAAGTGAAACACTGAAATCATCAGAGTTGAATAAGAAAATTTAAATATGTAATTACATGCTGCCACCTATTATTTCACTGAAATAAATATATTCCTCTAAACCATTCAGATTTTGCTGCAACTGTATTTTTGTTAGGAAAAAAAAATCCACTTCTAAATTTTTAGTGGTTCTACCATAAATGTTGATTAGCCTTAAAAAAATAACTCCTAGGGGCTAGACCAACTGCTGAGGGAATAAAGTGTGTCTATAGAGATGGTAGTAACCTCCCCTCCTTTCTGTTACAGGTATGACACATGCTATCTCAGCCACTGCACAGCCCTTCAGATCCAGATGCAGCTAAATCAGTCCTGGTTATAGGTAATACTTAGTGTCCTCCACACATCAAAGGCAATGCTTTGTGCACAACGCTGATGCCAAAGATGGGTTTAAACCTTCACAGTAGTAGGCTGAATGGATTCCTTTGCACTGCAATATAATGCATGAAGTGTGTGAGCACCACTCTGTAATGTTAGCAAAAGTCGGACTAACAGTTCTGTGATTGTGAGCCTGATTAGTCTTTTAATGTTGTACAATGTTTTACCACCGCTGACATCAGTGGTGTTATTCTTGATTTTCTTGGGTAAAGAATCACACATATGTGAAAACAAAATGCCATCTATTACACTTTTGTAATCCAATTGTATTGTAAAACCACATTGCAAAGATTAATTCTATCCACTAGGATTGATGTGGTACTTCTTTTGTTTTCTAACTATTAGTTTTCATTGTGGTTTACGCTAATGAAAATTACTTGGATTCATTTGTTACTTTTACATGACAGAGTTGTTGGGAGTTTTTTAGCATTATGTCCAAAGCAACTAGAATGTAGTACAAATGCCTTTTCCATGTAGCTACAAATTGAAAGAAATGGCCATCACAACCATAATCAGTCTTAATAACTAATTCTGTGGGCTTTTATCTGTTTGGAAAAAGCCTAGGTCCAACTCCTGAAGCTCTTTCTCCATCACAATTCCCACTAAATCCAAGAGGTTGTATCACAGCTGTGGTCAAAACAACAGAGGGTTGGCTCAGGGTTCAGTATTTGCTACCAGGCATAAACAATTCCCATCCCTACTCACTCTGCTCGCAGTGCTTCCCCATGAACCCTGTGCGGCAGGTGCACTGCCCACTGATGTGGTCGCAGTCGGCTCCGTTCTGACATTGGCATACCAATGCACAGTCCTTCCCGTAAAATCCTAGGGGACATCCTGCAATACAAGCAAGGGGACAGGAAAAGGCGTGAAACAACCGCTCTAGAAATAAAATGCAAATATTCTGGTTAAGTAAGTTGTTGAGAAGTCATTGCTGTAGCCCTGCTACTCAACATGGCATTCTGTAAACACAATAGATCAAGACCCACCCTATTTTAAGTGGTTTAAAATACACATTAAGCAAAAGCTACATAAAAATGAGGTTGGAAAACTGTGCGGACAGCAGATGTTCAGAAGGCAGCAATAAGGGCTCTTCAGAGAAATGGGTTTAAGAAGATATTTGAAGGAGGAGAAAGAGGGCAGTTTGTGAACAAGAGCAGGGAGTCTGTTCAGTGATGAATGAACCTTTGGACACAATTTCTGCACAGTTGATGTTGAAGCATAAAAAATTAAAAATAATAACATATTGTATCTCAGCTCCTCACAAAGATACCATTTCAGTATGAAGAAGACAAATCGCTGCAAAGGGATCATTATTCACCAGCAGGAAGCAAAATAACCATGATAGCTGACAGCTGAACCAGTATAGTCAATGTCTTCCAGAGCTGCATCCATATGGCCCTATAATATATCTGTTATTTCCTGCCATTATGACATTATTCACTTGGAAAAGGAGAGTTCTGATTTTATGAAAAATGTGCATTTAAACACTGAAGGGAAAACACAGTTAGCAGTCTTATTTTTCTAGAGTTCTAAGATAATGGTTGTGCCCAGATTACAGACAGTGGGGGTGCTTGGATTGAAGATAAACCAAATTGAAGCTGTAATATGATAAAGATAAGAAGCCAGCTTCATCAACATCTATCTCTAACAAATATTTATTTCTCAAACTTTATATAAACTCTTACCCAGCATATAATGGGTGCCATATACCTACACCCCGTCACTGCACAGCTTGGATTTTTATTTTAATGAAAATCTCTTAGGAAAAACATCAGTATTAATGTAGTAATTACATGAAGAAAATTAAAAAAAAAAATTGTAACATTACAGTCTAGTGAAGTGAAGTTTCTAAGTTCCAAATAAAATAGCTTCTATATCAGTATTTGAATCACAGGTGCTGAGCTACAGCTGTTGTTGCAATTGCCCTCAGGAGGTAGCAATTACAGATACAAGATGTACTGTATGATCACTTTGCAGTGACAACAGGGACTGTGCCTCAGTAGACCACAGCCACAGCTAAGCCAGAAGCTATTCTCATGGCTTCAGTCAGCTCTGTGTTATCTTACAATCTTGGTTGTTGGGTCCCCGCTGCTAGAGTAATTTTTGGGGGCATTTCAGAGAGGGAAGGAATTAGATGGTACTGTCATCCCACCCTGTGGGGAACACCTGCAGAGCTGACACCTTCCATGCTATAGACTGCACCCATAACCACACATCTGCAGTGGTAGCATCTGAATGTCAGTCATTCATTCTGCATGTGCACATGACAGACTCCTCCACAGGGATGCCTGGCTGCGGCCAAAGTTGTCTTCCTCCAAAGGAAGGCTAAAGAGAAGCCTGAATGTAGTGGCCAGCACTCTGCCAGTGCTTATACAGGGGCCTCCCTGCAACCATGGAGGTAATGTATTGCATCTGCTGGATCAAAAAAGGTTCAGCAGCATGGGAAGAAATCAATGAATGAAGTGTGAAAATTCTGAAGGAAAATTCTGTCATTGATTTGTAGACTAAGAACGGATAACAAAAGTCACTTACTTTGTGTACAGTAAAGGCCAGTCCATCCTGGGGTACATTTGCACTCCCCATCGTAGGCACTGCAGTAAGCTCCATTATGGCAGTTGCACGTGTGGATGCAGTTTGGTCCCCAGTGGGAAGGCGGACAAGCTAAAACAACCCAGAGCAATTAATTAATCTCAAATGACAAAGATCCTTGATACCCATGAATAGAGCTGCTTACATTCACATATGACCACTGCTTCATTTGGGGTTTGTTGTTTTTCTTTTAAACGTATTTTTGGGGCTGCTCCCTTCTGATCAAATAGCCAAAGATTTTTTTTTTTAACTAAGGAATCATTTTACTCTAGCTAAAAAGTGCTGAAAAAGATTGAATGTGTAAAAGAAACCAGTGATACATAATTAATACTCAGGAACTAGGATACTCATACCAGCTTTCTCATAGAAAAAGCCATGTAAGTTTCCTTTCTTAATTTATTTTTTCATCTGAAAACAGTTCAGTTGAGCATAGTCAAGGGGATACACCTTTTAAGCCTCAGAGGTGAAGCAGAATAAACAGAGAAGGTTGAAACACGTCTTATAGCCTATAGCTTTAGACCCAATACTAAGTTTACTTCTTGTATTTCCACTGTTAGATTCTACATAATTGCCTAAATATAGGCACATAATCAGGACTGTACCTTCATCAAGTTAAGTCAGTTGCTTCCTTGGGTCCATTAATCAATATAGTATTTCTAAAAAACAAGTAATTATCTATGAAGTGGAGATTTTTTTCACTCACCATCATGTCAACATGTTATGAGATAGAATTTTACTGACTGCTTTGAAAATGTCATGGTGAATGAAATTGATACGATGTGCCGCCATTAGAATAGTGAAGTGGTTCCAAAATGCTGATTACTATTCAGAGACAGCAAAAGACAATTTTCTTCATGTCAGAATACCACTAAGTGCAGAGGGTACTCTAAGAATAGCCCCTTTCTGTTGATTAGGATTCACATCTTGAGGTTTTTAGTTTCTTTAGTAAATAGATACATAATTTTAAAACAGTTCTGTTGAAGTACAACATGAGTATTTCATAGGAGAGAAGAAACAGGTCAGACGTGGAAGCCTTAGCTTTATTCCTGTGTAAGTTTAAAAAGGCTGATAACTTCTTATTGTTGTATACTGATTTGGTTGTCCAGAGACCTGTGTGTGAGCAATAAAACCTCTTGAATCCTTTAAATGTTTGCATAATGACTCATCTATGTGTGGGCTGTATTTTTGCAAAGTGTTACCTTTGCCCAAATTTCACTTCATTAAGAAATATATTAAATTGCATTGAAACAAAAAAAAGTGCTAAGTGTTTTGGGTTTGTGTGGTGGGGTCTTGGTAGTGGGGGAGGGGCTGCAGGGGTGGTTCCTGTGAGAAGCTGCCAGAAGCACCCCCAGCTCCAAGTCAGACCGGACTCTGGCCCAGGCCAAGCCCATCAGCGACAGTGGTAGCGCCTCTGGGAGAACAGATTTAAGAAGGGGAACCTGCAGTGAGTGGTGGGATTGGAATGTGAGAGGAACCCCTCTGCAGACAGCAAGGTCAGTGAAGAAGGAGGGGGAGGAGGTGCTCTGGAGGAGGGGATGCCCCTGCAGCCCGTGGTGAGACGGCAGGCTGTCCCCCCCAGCCCATGGAGGGGAGCGGGGGAGCAGATGCCCACCTGCAGCCCGGGGAGGACCCCAGGCCGGAGCAGGGGGAGGCCCTCGAAGATGGCCGTGACTCCATGGGAAAGCCCATGCTGGAGCAGCCTGTGCCTGAAGGACTGCAGCCCGGGGGAAGTACCTATGCCGGAGGAGTTTGTGAATGACTGTCTCCTGTGGGAGGGACCCCACGCTGGAGCAGGGGAAGAGTGAGGAGTCCTCCCCCTGAGGCGGAAGGAGTGGCAGAGATAATGTGTGACGAACTGACTGCAACTCCCATTCCCCTTCCCCCTGCGCTGCTAAGGCGGAGGAGGTAGAGAAAACTGGGAGTGGAGTTGAGCCAGGAAGGAGGGAGGGGTGGGGGGAAGGTGTTTTAAGATTTGGTTTTACTTCCCATTATCCTTGTTTTGATTTGATTAGTAGTAAATTAAATGTATTTTGTTTTTTTCCCCAAGTTGAGTCTGGTTTTTGCCCTTGATCATAAGTGGGGAGTGATCCCTCCCTGTCCTTGTCTCGACCCACGAGCTTTTCTTTACATTTTCTCCTCCTCATCCCACCAGGGGCCAGGGGAGAGGGGGAGGAGTGAGCAAGCGGCTTCGTGGTGCTTTGTTACCAGCTGGGCTTAAACCACGACACTAAGTTTGTTTTTTGTTGTTTCCACTTCAGTTGTGCCTTATAATGATTTTTTTTTGTGTGTGTGTGTTTGAAATTAGTGGTCAACTAAGAAGGAATGTAAATCACGTACAGACGAAAGGTTAGAAGTTTCAAAAAGGTCGCTAGTTCCAAAAGAAATTAATGGAATCATTATTTTCCATGTGAACGAAAGGCCTTTATACAAAGCAAATAAACTTCCTCTGTTACGGTCCATGAGCACAGCCTCAACAGACGCTTCCATTCATATTGTTGGCACCATTTTCCTGTTATTGATTCAGTGACTAAGTCCCTCCTCCTCCTAAATACCCCTATTCTGCTACTCTCCCAACTACCTACTTATTTTACCATAAAAACAGGGACCTTTGTTGATACTGGCTTCTACAGGAATAGGCCTAAGATTTATTTTGGTATCATATTGAGTTGTGCATGCTAATCACTTCACAGAATTTAGCCAGCAAAGGTTTTTTTTTCCAAATTGACCAGATGTTACATCTCACTGGTACAGAGCCAGTTAACCTGAACCAGTCAAACCGTAAATTATATAAACCAATGAGGCATGTTATTAGGAAATGCACCTCCCTGGAAACCCCAGCACAATGTCTTTTGAATTTTGACATATCAGGGTCTGGTACAGCTTCTTTTATTCATAAAAATGGGTTGACTGAAATTTTGGCATGCATGTGTTTCAGACTGTGTGGACTGTGGCACCGTTCTGTGACCATCTGCACAGGCCAAGGACACTCATCCTACCTGATCCTCAAGGCAGAATTGTGGGCACTCGTGAGAGCAAAGGCTGCAGCTCTGGCTGGGGGGTCTGCACCATCCATCCCAGTGGTGGCCAGTGCCTCCACCCAGACGGAGCTGCTGAAGGGAGAGGCTGGAGTGCAGACCGCAGACAGCAGGCAGTGCCTAGACCTTTCTCCTGGGGCAGGGACAGGCAGCAGACCTGCCTGCAAAAGGTGTGCCCAGGTGGAGGACCTCCTGCAGCAGGTGGCTGAGCTGCAGGAGGCAGTGAGAAGGCTGCGTAATGTCATAGGAGGCTGAGAATGGGTTAGGTAGCGGGTTCCAAGCGCAGTCTGCAGTGGACCCACTGCCCACGGCCAAACAGGCAAAAACTCCCCCACTGGCACACACAGAAGGGAGGGGAACCAATAATGCAGAAGAATGGAAGCTTGCAACAGCAAGGACCTGCAGGAGGAAGAGACTTCCCCCGAAGCCTGAGGTGCCCTTGCAGAACCGCTTCACCACTCTGCAGACTAAAGAGGGAAGACCTGTCATATCAGGAGAGATGCTGCAGCTGAGTAAGGCAGCCTGATCCACTCCCCGTATAACAACCAGTGCAACCATGAAGAGGTAACAAGTGATAGTAGTAGGTGACTCTCTTCTGAGAGGTACAGAGGCACCATTTGCCTGCCTGACACACTCTCTAGAGAGGTGCACTGGTTACCTGGGGCTTGTATCGGGGTTGTCATCGAGAAACTACCAAGCCTCATACAGTCCACCGACTATTATCTGCAGTCTGAGGAATATGAAGAAGGATTACAGAGCCCTGGGAGCAGCAGTAAGGGACTCTGGAGCACAGGCAGTTTTTTTCATCAATCCTCCCCATCAAAGAGAATGGGTTTGAAAGGGCCAGTCAATCTGGTGAATCAGCAAATGGTTATGGGACTGGTGCCACAGCCAGAGGTTCAGCTACTTGGACCATGGGACTTGCTTTGAGAAACCTGGTCTACTGGGGGCTGATGGGGTGCATCTGTCAGAGAAGGGGAAGAGCATCTTTGGTCATAGGCTTGCCAAGCTGGCGAAGAGGGCTTTAAAATAAGTTGCCAAGGGAGGGGAACCCCAATCCATCCCAATCCTACCAGTTTAATGCCAGTGTCAGCAATAGATGCCCGGAGCCTGCAGAGGGATCACAGGTCAGCAAGAGAGCACCTGAAGAGCAGCACAAAGGAATGCCAGCCACTCCAGCCAGTAAGTCAGCTTCATTGGGCCCCAACTTAAATGCCTCTGGGCAAACACACGTAGCATGGGGAATAAACAAGAGGACTTAGAGATGTGCACATGCCTGCAGGGCTATGATCTTATTGGCATCATGGAGATGTGGTGGGATGGCTCCTATGACTGGAGTGTTGGAATGGAAGGATACAGGCTCTTTAGGAAGGACAGGCAGAGGACACAAGGAGGGGGTGTCACCCTCTATGTCAATGACCAGCTGGAGTGCATGGAGGTCTGCCTGGGGATGGATGAAGAACTGACCGAGACCTTATGAGCTTATGAGTCAGGATTAAAGGGAAGGCAGGGACAGGTGACATTACAGTGCGGGTCTGCTACAGGCCACCTGACCAGGAAGACCTAGCGGATGAGGCCCTCTACAGACAGATAGGAGCAGCCTCAGGTTCACAAGCCATGGTCTTCACTGGGGACTTCAACCACCCCGATAACTGTTGGAAGGACAACACTGCAGGACATAAGCAATCCAGGAGGTTCCTGGAATGCGTTGATGACAACTTCCTTCTCCAAGTGATGGAGGAGCCAATGAGGAGAGGTGCTGTGCCAGACCTTGTGCTCACCAACAAAGAGGGGCTGGTGGGCAATGTGAAGCTCAAGGGCAGCCTTGGCTGCAGTGACCATGAAATGCTGGAGTTCAAGATCCTTAGGGCAGGGAGGAGGGCACACAGCAAGCTCACTACCCTGGACTTCAGGAGACCAGATTTTGGCCTCTTCAGGGATCTGCTTGGTAGAGTACCATGGGATAAAGCCCTGGAGGGAAGAGAGGCCCCAGAAACCTGGTTAATATTCAAGGATCACCTCCTCCAAGCTCAGGAGTGATGCATCCCAGCAAAGCGGAAGTCAGGCAAAAATGCCAGGAGGCCTGCGTGGATGAACGAGGAGCTCCTGGACAAACTCAAACACAAAAAGGAAGCCCACAGCCTGGGAGGAATAAACAGAGAAATTGTCTGAGCAGCCAAGGATCAGGTTAGGAAAGCTAAAGCCTTGACAGAATTAAATCTGCCCAGGGATGTCAAGGGCAACAAGAAAAGCTTCTATAGGTACATCAGTGATAAAAGGAAGACCAGGGAAAATGTAGGCCCTCTCTGGAAGGAAATGGGAGACCTGGTTACCTGGAATATGGAGAAGGCTGAGGTACTCAAAGACTTTTTTGGCTCAATCTTTACTGGCAAGTGCTCCAGCCACACCACCCAAGTTGCAGAACGCAAAGGTACGGACTGGGAGAATGAAGAACTGCCCACCATAGGAGATCAGGTTTGAGACCATCTAAGGAACCTGAAGTTACACAAGTCCATAGGACCTGATGAGGTCCATCTGTGAGTCCTGAGGGAATGGGCAGATGAAGTGGCTAAGCCACTATCCATCATATTTGAGAAGTCGTAGCAGTCCAGGGAAGTTGCCACTGACTGGAAAAGAGGAAACATAACCCCCATTCTTAAAATAAGGAAAAAAGGAAGACCCAGGGACCTACAGACTGGTCAGTCTCACCTCTGTGCCAGGCAAGATCATGGAGCACATCCTCCTGGAAACTATGCTAAGGCACATGGAAAATAAGGAGGTGACTGGTGACAGCCAACAAGGCTTCACTAAGGGCAAATCATGCCTGACAAATTTGGTGGCATTCTATGATGGGGTTACAGTGTTGGTGGATAAGGGAAGAGCAACGGACGTCATCTACCTGGACTTGTGCAAAGCATTTGACACTTGCACAACACTTGCATTTGACATTTGACACCTGCACAACACCCTTGTCTCTAAATTGGAGAGACATGGATTTGACAGATGGACCACTCGGTGCATAAGAATTGGCTGGACGGTCGCACTCAAAGCATTGCTGTCAATGGCTGGATGTCCAGACTGAGGCACGTTCCTCAGGGGTTGGTATTGGGACCAGCACTGTTTAACAACTTTGTCGGCAACATGGACAGTGGGATTGAGTGCACCCTCAGCAAGTTTGCCAACAACACCAAGCTGTGTGGTGCAGTTGACGCGCTGGAGGGAAGGGATGCCATCCAGAGGGACCTTAACAGGCTTGAGAGGTGGGCCCATGACAACTTCATGAAGTTCATCAAGTCCAAGTGCAAGGCCTTGCACATGGGTTGGGACAATCCCAAGCACAAATACAGGCTGGGCAATGAGTGGATTGAAAGCAGCCCTACAGAAAAGGACTTGGGGGTGTTGGTTGATGAGAAGCTCCACATGACCCGGCAATGTACGCTTGCAGCCCAGAAAGCCAACTGTATCCTGGGCTGCATCAAAAGAAGTGTGACCAGCAGGTTGAGGGAGGTGACTCTCCCCCTCTGCTCTGCTCTTGTGAGACCCCACCTGGAGTACTGCGTTCAGCTCTGGGGCCCCCAAGAAGGACATGGACCTGTTGGAACGAGTCCAGAGGAGGGCCATGAAGATGACCAGAGGGCTGGAGCACATCTATGCGGACAGACTGAGTTGGAGTTGTTCAGCCTGGAGTAGAGAAGGCTCCAGGGAGACGTTATTGCAGCATTCCAGTCCTTAAAGGGGGCCTACAAGAAAGCCGGAGAGGGACTTTTTACAAGAGTGTGTAGTGATAGGACAAGAGGTAATGACTTTAAACTGAAAGAGGGTAGATTTGGTTAGATGTAAGGAAGAAGTTCTTGACTGTGAGGGTGGTGAGGCACTGGAACAGGTTGCCCAGAGAGGCTGTGAATGCCCCATTCCTGGAAGTGTTCAAGGCCAGGTTGGATGGGGCTTTGAGCAACCTGGTCTAGTGGAAGGTGTCCCTGCACATGGCAGGGGGCGTGGAACTAGATGATCTTTTAGGTCCCTTCCAACCCAAACCATTCTGTGATTTTGGTACCTTATGGAATTGGATATGCTTCTTGTGAGCTTTGCTTCAGATATTTCTTTCCTGTCACCAGTAATTTGCATAAACCCAGCAAGGCATCTGGAGAATGCCTAATTATTTAATAAAATAACTCGATGAAACATAATAAAATTAGGGCCTAGCCCTTCTCCTTTTTAAGTCAGCAACAAAGTCTGCACTGAGTTTACCATACCAAGACAATACTTATTGAGTGAGGTAGAAAGACACTAAAAATGTGTATCTGTGAGACATTTATAAAAGGAAGAAAGAGAAAAATCCATCAAAAAGTTATAAACACTTAAAACAAGTCATAGTGAAAAATTTCTTAACAAAATGCTCAAATGTTTAACAAGAGTAACAAGATACTAACTTGTATCTGAGAAAATCTTGGCTCTGTTCTGAGCCTTGCTAGTAGCTTTCTATGCAACAGTAATAAGAAAAAACACCCTGTATTTCAGTGACTCAGCTCCTTACTTGCAAAATAATACCTCTGTTATTCATAAGACTATCCTGAGTATACAAGCCCTGGGATGTTCACAACACTACTGTGATAAGACTAAATAATTACAGATGAGTAAACAACAGGTCAAGAACCCTCTCTGCAATGCAAGATTCATCAAGTCACAGACTTTTTCCTGTTGGAAGACGAAAAGATTTAGGCGCTCTAGCATCTCCAACATCCTGCTCAAAGGATCTTCAGTGATGATAATTTCACAACCTCTTCCAGACTGGAGACTTCAGAGCCTCCCTGGACAGTTGCTGTGCTTGACCACTCTCACAGTAAGGATGTTTTTTCTTGTATCTAGTAAAAGTCACCCTTGTTGCAACCTGTGAGCATTGCCTCTTGTCTTTTAACGGTGCACTTCTGAAACAAGTCTGATCCAGCTTCTCTACAACTCTTTGGGCAGTGGAAGACTGAAAATTGATCCCTCTTGTCATATGCTCCAGCCCACTTATTAGAAAAATCATAGTATAAATGTGTTTCTGATAGTGCCAATGAAATGCAGAAAAGTTTAGAATCTCTTCTTTACATACCATGAAGTCCTCAATTCTGACTTAGAGAGTGTTTCTTTACCAAAAAGTAGAGAATTTAAATAGCCAAATCCTGATTCATTGTTTTAAAAATAAAGGAAGAAAAGCTGATACTTACGCTGAGAGCAGTCACTACCAATCCAGCCAGGGTAACACTGACAGGATCTATCAATAGGATTACATGTTCCATTATTGGTGCAGGTGCATATTCCAATGCAGTTCTTGCCAAATCTGCCACTAGGACACACTGAGAAAAAGTTGTCAGAATTAGAGCTCCTTAATAAGCAGAACAAGATTGTATTTTCTTTATTTCAAGATAAAGCAACTAATATTTGGATCAAGAAATGTATTGCTTAGTATAATGTTAAAGTAAGGCATAAATTCTGGTAAGCCCATTATACATACTCATTATACAAATAATACAAATAAGAATACAGTGGGTTTCATACTTCAAGATCAAATGTTCAAACAGCTTAAACCTGCTTAAGAATCCTAATTTATAAACTGCACGTACTACAACAGAAATGATTTTTGGTTTTATAGTTTCCAAGAGATGGAATGAAAATTATTACAGTGCTTGGTCTCTGCATCCCATACAGTCTTTATTACAACCTGTACCTTCATTACAGAGGGCTCCTGTAAATCCAGGTAAGCAGTCACATAAGCCAGTAATATGGTGGCAGGGACCACTGCTGTGTACACACTGGGGACATGTCTGGCTGCAGCGGTGGCCATAAAACCCAGGGGAACAAACTGGAATCAGAAAGAACAAACAGTCATTGCTTCCTGCACTTTCCATATAGCCATGAACTACTCTTCAGTGCACTTGTTCCTGACTTTGAATTAGCTCTGCTTCCTAAATACACAAGAGTTGCAATGGTAGCTGTTATTATTCATAGAATTCAATGCTTTACACTCATGAAAGGAGATCTGCTCATCTTTCTCAAGGGTTTACTATATTCCAGTTAGTAATGACTTAGCTGACATTCTATTACTTGTCAGGCCACACTGTACTTGGGTTATGTTTGAAATACATATATACTTTACATATTATACATATTTGGCTATACATTATATGTCCTCTACAACATGAACATCTTTTAAAGCATATTTGAAGAAAAGTAATTTAAAAAAATACAGTGGATAGTTTTATTTGTAGATGAGTAGGGTCATCTTAGACCTTGACTTCTAATGTGTTTCCTAACTTGGAATACAAATAGCCATTCTTTCACTGAGAAAAAACATACAAATGTTTTCCAGTCATCCTTTAATTTAGGTACTCACTGTACTCATTACACAGTACAGACAGCTATGCATCACCTAACTTTTAGAGAACCTGAGACCAGGAATAGAGAGTCATCCACTTGATTCTTATGCTAAAGTCACTAGTTTCTTTAAAAAAAGAAAAACAAAAGGGAATAAAAAAAAAAAGACTGTTGCATAAAATCTCCTTTGTTGCTCTAACCCTTTTTGGCATTTATTCCTGATAAATTACAATATTAGGTAATATATCAAAAGAAATACCTGTTGCACAGAGGCAATTAGCACTGTCAAAAACTAAATTGGAATCTTTTCAATATTTTAATTTCATTCAAGATTCAGTCTTTTAATTACACACTTGATACAAGTTATGTGGCCAGATCTCTCTAGAGAGATTAACTTTTCCAAGTGAAACAGTGCCAAAAGGTCTTCCTGTTTACTGAAAAGGCACTTCTGACTGGGATCCAAATTATTCATATGACCTTTGTCTTCCCAGCCTGCAGACTGCGCATCAGAGAGGGGCTCTGAGAGCCACTGGACTGGAAGCCTCTTGTCCAGGTTATAGGCACAGTTCCAAAACACAAGGAACATTTTTACATGTAGTGTTACACTTTAAGTCTGCCTTTGGATTAACTGATTAACTGCAAGGCCTTTAGAGATTAGATAGTGAGAATAATTACTGCACTTAGTTAGAAATGCTTAAGGAATATTAATGCCACACTAATGTGGGATTTAGTAGTGCCATAGGCAATCACATTCTTCAGCTTGAAATCTTGCCATTCCTGGACTGTTAGGACTGCATCATCCTCTGGTTCTCCTTCTACCTTCTAGTAATCATTTCATGTCATCTCCTGCCTTTTAAGCCTCTTGGAGGACCTAGTAGCATCTCTGCTTGGCCTTACCCCACCTGCTTCTTGACCCTGTTTCTGGGAGACCTCCTCTGAAAACAGGGCTACCCTTCCAAGTGCAGAGGACTCACATTTCTCTTCTCTGAACACCTTTCCTTCACAGTTTCAACAATTCAAACTGAAGACAGCTAGACTGCTGGCAGACTGTGACAAATCTTCTCGGGAGGGTAGATATTTTGCATATAATCTTTTTTTTGCCTCTCTGTTTCTGGTATGATTTGCCTCAGTTCATCTGTATCTCTCATCTTGTAACATCTAAATTTTACAGAGACAAATTTTTCAAATGCAACTATGGGTACCTATCATACCTTCTGCTTACTGTGAGGCCTGATCCCACTGGCCATTCTTTGCTGCTTCAAACTAAGTGTTAAAAAAAGCAATAAGTAAGCCAATGATTCCTACCAAATTCAACAGGAAGCTAAGGTTTCTAGCTTCTGAAACTCATGCATGTTTCATTTAACTACCAAAATACCTATTACAAAATTAATGTTCATCAATCACATTTGGAAATGCTTGCCTTTAGAATGGAATCCCCTACTAAATTTGTTTCTTAGAAAGTCGTGTGTATAATGACATCATGGCACAGTCAGTGAATAAAATTGTACCATAACAAGAAGAGCACTACTAGTTGGAAACATTTGTTAATTTCAGATAACACTTATTCATGTATATTCATACATTTTGACGAAATGTCCAATCAGGGACTGTTTCATAGTACTTCATACTATAATTAACAAAGCATTATGGTATTATATCATATGTACTCCAAGTAAGGGAGGGAGAAACAGAGATTTTAAAGCATTTATTTTATTCTTACTTCTCTGACAAGTGGTGCCTCTGTATCCTGGTGCACACTCACAGATTCCATCATCTGGAGAGCAGGATGCTCCATTTTTGCAGTAACAAGACAATGAGCAATTTGGACCCCACTGTCCCTCAGCACACACACTGTCACAGTGAATGCCTGCAACCATAAATAAACAAAACTGTCAGCCTTTGTAAAGAACTCTTATGTGTAGTTAGTTTAAAACTTTGGTCCTCAGAGGACTCATTTTTAAAACACAGCTGACAAAACCCATTTATGAATACATATCACTAACATCAGGAAAACAGAACAAGAACAAGGTAAATTTGCATCTCCACTCCTGCCTTCCCCCAGAACAGTGAATTTCTTTCGTATTCCAGTTTTGATGAGAGGTACATAAGGGCTGATCCTGAGCTGTGTAACAGGAAAGCACTTCTGCAGTTTTACATGCCATGTAAGAGCTCCACGGGATGCTACCTCCAGGCTTTCTGCCCACCAATGCAGATCTACATTTAGATACTTTAAGATCTACAAAGATGAATGCAAAACTCTCAATAGTATAAAGAGTTCCATAATTTTCCAAGACCTTTATACATATAAAAATTTTAAAAGTTCTTTTATTCCTCTCACTTTCACCACTGGTATCAATAAAGAGAATCAAAAGCAGAAAGTAATTCAACTGCAGCAAAGTAATTGCTTTTGCTTCCTCCATAATGGCTGTTTCAAAACAGCAAAAGCTTATTTTCAAATTTTATGTTAGGGAGATGCATGACAAAAGGTATTGCAGAAACTTTTCCTTCTGAATGTAAAAATTCTTAAGGTCTGACATAATTTTGTGTAATAATGGGGTGCAGGACACAGAATGATTTCTAATTAGTGGTGAGCTGATTAGTGCTCAGCCTCATACCAAATGGAAAAATGTAGCACACACAAAGGGTTTCCAAACACACCATGTGAGCATTCCAAAATGCTTAGCTGCAACAGTGTTAAGGATGCTGGTCAGTCAGTGCTTTGTCTAACTATTTTTGGCATAAAATTCATTATAAAATGGCCACAACCTGAACCCCTATACATAAATCATAATACAAACCATTAATTATAATAATCCAATCATGGGATGGTTTTTGTCTTTGCAATGCAGCAATATTAAATATAACTTTCCTGTTTGTTTCTTCCACTATCTGCTTTTTAAAAGCACGCTGCATGTTAAATGCCAGCAGGCACCACTGTGGAACTCAGACCTTATTGTGTCTACAGTACTTTGCATTAACAATTAAGTATTATTGTAGCGCCTCTACTGAATGAAGCCCTTTACTAAGGGAAAAAGTGGATTGAATCCAACCACAAGCATGTCTTGCTTTGTAAGTATTTCCAGCAAAATATGCCACAGGTTCACTGGCTGCCAGAGTCCTAAAAAAGCAAAACAGTTTCACATGTGACAAGAAAAAGATCTTTTAACTTTGAAGAGCAAAACCTACTGTTCATAACAATACTGAAGAATAATTACACTGTTTACTGATAGAACAGACTCAGAGGTGATACCTCAACCCCCACAGCATGTGCTATGTAAAGCTGCCTATATCCAAAGACTAACTCTCTAAACAGAGGAAAGGTGAAGCTCCATACTCTCAAATTGTTTGTTTCTCTGCAAGACAATCAACAGATGGAATAATCAACGGATTGGACTGTGGCTCAACGGATTGCATCAACACCAGCAAGAGAGAAAACACGTGCCTTTTAGAATCCAGAGGCTAACCAGCAGCAGACACTACACGGGCCACCTAAAAGCCCTAACTGTACAACGATCATTAGTTAATACTGACCTAAAACAAATTTATTGTAAAGAAAATGAAAGGTTTCTTATATCATTACTTTTCCATTTTTGCCTGCATAGGCAATGTCATTCTTCTATCTTCATCTACATTTGAGAGGCAGTGTAGACTTGCTTCTCAGTAGCCTGGGTGAACTTTTTCATTAACTCCTGATTTGTAGATAAATAGATAAAAGAGAGTGGTTTGATTTTGAGAGATGCTGATGCACATAAGCAGGATGAGATCACAGCATTTTTTTAGAAACAAGACCACTTATTTCAGATGCATAAGATTGCTCTGCTTGAGGTTCCCAAATTTGCAAACTTGGGTTTGTAAGTCTGTGAAACCACAAGCAGACACATGCAGAGCATTTCAGAATTAAGTCTGGCATTCTGTTCACGTGAGTGTTATCTGTCATATCATACATAGCTTCACTCAGTGAACCCTGCTAAAGAAAAGACATTTTTCACAGAGTCTTGATGGGTTTCAGTGGTGTTCAGTATACAATGGTCACTATTAACAAGTCAGTGGTTGCCAAGAGTTACCATAGTGCATTATCAGAGATTATGCAGACCAGTGACATACAATAACACCAAGCTCAATTATATCGTCTTGATCTGTGCACAGAGGATGCTTTATGACAGCATAGTGTCAAATGGTGATACTGGGCACACTGGGATAGAAAAGATAATGGGCCCCATGCTGCATAGAGCCACAATACTTAAAAGTGCCAACAACTACCACTAAAAATGAAAAAGGAAAAAGTTCCCCCAGTACATAACAGGGAAAATTACGCATTACAGAAACTGAATAAATGACCTTTCCTTTCCCACTTTCACCCCCTATGAGGAGGTAGTCAGGTGAAGAATGATATCCCTCTACTTAGCAAAGAAACAGTGTATCCTAAATATCATTGAATAACAATTATGACAATATAATATACTGAAAAAGTGCTGAATAGTACTTCTGTTTCAATATAAAAGGAATTTTATTATATTCACCATTGATCATAAGCAAAATCAATTTCACCCCTGTGTGTGTCAACAATGAATGTAGCAAAGCAGAATACTAATTCATTTTGTGATATATTGCATCTCTACTTATAAAAAGTTTTAAATCTCACTCATTCACTGTTATTTAGATAAGATCACAAGTCACTTAAAAATGAGAAACTGATTTTCCCATCTTACAGCTGTAAAAATCAAATACGTGTATTTTTGAGAAGGAATAGGTTAGAAATATTAAAAGGACTGAAAAATAAGAATTTTCCAGACTCTGATGCTTTATATGAAATTTCAGCAAAGCAAGCTATGCTTTTACAGAAAAGCTAGAAATTAGTGAGGAAAAACAAACATTTTTACTAGAACTTACAAAGCAAGATTAGACTCAGCTTTTACAACAATGGTATCAACAGCGTACTGGCTTATGATTGCCACAATTTCAAGCGACTATTAATCTCTTATGCAATAAAGTTGTTTCTGATAAGTTTTCATGTTGATTTTAATACTGATAAGGATATCTGTGAGGAGATGTTTTTGCCAGAGCTAGGGACAAAGAGCTCTTTGATGGCCTTCACAAGTTGCTAGGCAATAGCTGAATGGTCATGATAAACTTCAGCTAAGCTGCTCTGAAGAAATGCTCATGCATTTAATGCCCAGTGCTTTATGCTGGGGGCCTCACATCTAAATCAGCATTCCCCCAGCATTCGTAATTGCATGAATGAAGTAAATACTTCTTTAGGGATACCAGTGTTTCCACCCATGCTAGCAGAGTGTTTACATACTCCCTATGCTATATTTTTAAGTTGAGACTCAATGATCCATCCAAGTCAGATCAACAGAGAGCTAATTTCTTTTAGCACTCGAAGGGGAAAAAAATATATCAATTATTTCTGACAATCTTCCCAGGCAAATTTATTATTGGACTAAGTGCTACTTTCCAGCTTATTATGTTTCCATTAGTCTGATAAAAAGTCATCCAAACATTAAAAATAATTTTTTCATAAAGAACATGTATTTGCTATACAATTTATCTTCACAACACATGGAACTTTCCAGTATAGTCTCTCAGAATTAAAACCTATTTGTATATTGATGTACTTCCCATATGTCAGAGCTAAACTGCATATACAACACCCTAAACAAGAAAATGATGAAGCCCCAATCATCAGATTGGGGAAATCTTGATGTCATTAAAGTTAATGATACATTTCCATTATGGTCCAAGATCTCACCCTTCATATTTAAGAGAAAAAAACACTAGATCACTTCTGTTCAAGGAAGCTGAGACTTCTGATAGTGAGAATTGCTTCCCTACTTCTCTGTCAAATGCTGGATGAGCAGCCCAAAGAAAGGGGAGAAACAGCACAGGGAAGTGGTGGAAAACTTCATAGGCACTATTTAGAAGTACTCTCACTGTCTTTAAGGGAAGAGAAGTACCTTGCTCCCTAGGTGAAGATAGCCAGAAGACTAAATAAAAGTGTCTCAAATTAAGGAGCTAATGAAAGGATCAAAGATTTTTCTCCAAAAGTTCAGGCTGCTGCTTCTTCACTGCAGCAGCAAGAGAATTTGCCCCGCAAGTTTTGGTAGGAAGCCAGCTACAAAAGCTTGTCAACAAAACCAGTGCTGTACCAGAGTTTGAAGGCAAACATCAGTATCTGCAAATTTTAGTGGAAGAATCACTTTTGAGATATCCCCAGTATCTTTCTGAAGGCCATACTTTTGCTACATACTGTTATCCACTCCAATGGTGCTCTTCTTTTCATTTTTTTTAGTCATAAGAAAATAATATTTCTCCTTTTCTTACCTTCTTGACAGGTAGCAAATAAATGCATTTAATCTACTGATTTAAAGTTCTTCTAAAAGTGTTGTATTTCTTCCACATAAAGACCCACCACAATCCACAGGAAATAGAGATACAGACACAGTGAAGTCCAGACATAGGGTAGGGCAGACATCTTATTGAAGGATTCATCTCCCTAAGTTTGGAAAGTAAATATGCTGTTTATCATGACACAGTGCCCACATACATGTGCCCACTTTGCGGCACACTGGGTATTCATCACAATGGGACCTTGTGCTTCAGGAGCCCAGGGGAAATCGGCCAAGGTTGAGGGAAACCCATGTTTCTTGCAAGAGGTTCTTGGCTTGGGTGCAATGGGGCACCAGCATCACACATGCTGTTCCAGCAGCAGCTCATTTCTCAGTCTTAAGATAAGGGAGACCCATGACAGTACTCTTTTATAAAAGTATTTTTCTTCTATGTAGGAGGGGAAAAAAATATGCACGCATTAAAAGCTAAGGAGCAAGGGAGAGTTATAGTTCATGCTTCCCAGGGGACCTGGTTATTTGCATCAGTGGGGTGGGTGTCAGATGACAGTCCTCCCTGTTATAATCCAGCAACAAATGTGCCTCTTAGAAATAATGTCAGGAGCACATGGAAAGACACAGCACTTCCTCACAGAAACAATACATCTGGTGATGGGCAATCTGACTAGTGTCAGCAGGTGTCCGGCACAGCAAAAAGTCACCAGCTCCCTATCTGCTGTCGCATATGGATGAATACTATGCACGCTGGTAAAATGTAGGCTGATATTACTGCATCTGTCTTTTCCATAAACCAATGCTATTGTTTTGGTACAGCTAGCAGACTAATGGTATTTCACAATCCTTGGCACTGCACAACCTTTAAATTGATTTTAAAAATAACAAATGTCGTATCGGTATGACGTGACATTTCTTCACAAACAGAAAGATCTGGCAGAACTGCACCCAAGAAAGCACAATAGTAATGTGTTACCAGTAACACCCACATCACTGTAATACAGTAACAAATAAGCCGTCTGGAGAATAACCTTTGCCCTTTTTACAATGCTTTAATGTGAAATCTCAGTTTGCGAGAATATGAATTCTCTAATCTTTTAGGCAATTTGGAGAAACTGTATTTTGACAGCTGCTTGCAGAACAGATAAGATTAAGGGATGAAATTAACAGTTACGGTGGTGCTTGCTGGATTGTGGTCATTGAGAGAATTGGTAGAGGTGGCTTTTTAATGGAAATTAGCTTAAAGTTTTGGTATAAATTATTAGGACAATTAATTATCGTTACCTATTGGGGGAGTACATTTTCTGCGTCTTTCTTCCACTTGCTATTTTAATGGTTCTTACTCTTCTCCACTGTCTAGCTATTGCGCTCCCTCTGAAGGAAGAAAAGTTATTTATAAGATACAGTGAAAATGTCAAGGGATGAGAGTGTTTGGACAGACATCATCCTCTGTGTGGGCAAATGTTTCTCATTTGTGCCATCCTGTCATGTGGCTCCTGGAACATGATGGAATGGTCAGATTACCAGGACAAAAACATCACCCGTAACTCTTGTTTTTCTAAGCAGAATTAAGCTGCTGTACAGGGAGCACTTGGTGTAAACTACAGGGAGGGCACGATTTCTAACAGGAGTCCTATAAACAAAGTCACTTTTGTTTAAGATGAAAAATGTAAGTGTCGTCCTAGGCAACAGAACCTAAATTAAAAACAGAAACCCTAAATTAAAACAGAACCTAATTAAAACCAATTTTAATTATTTCTTGACTTTTATAACAGCTCATAACAATGCAATAGTCAATAACTGAACTCACACTTTCGTTCATAACTAGGACGTAAGGAGCAAAAGATAATACATTGGGCATGTTCAAAAATAAAGAAAAAACTACTTAAAAAACCTAAACCATATAGCATCTTATTGTTGACCCAGTGCTCAGCTGCAGCTCTATCTTAAGACTAAACTAAAGGGTAGCATGTTAGCTAGGCTGCCCTTTGATACACGAGAATAGCAGTTGTGCCCCCTTCAGTGGCTCAGAGCTCCCCTGGTACCCGTCAGGACAGTGACTCCCCCTCAACTTGCAGCATGTTTCCTGTTCCCCAGCATTATGGTACAACTGTGTTACCCAGCAAGGCAAAATTCTTCCACCCTTCATTTATTTCTGCAAAGTTATATAAACTATTCCCTCTGATGAAATTCCCTGGGGAAAGCGTAGACAACTGCTCTGTTCACAGGGCTGAGAAAAACATTGCATTTAAAATATCGTTTCAGAAACTTCATATAATTTTGGTGGCATCAAAACATTTGGGGAAGTTCACCTTGGATTCATCAATTTATTCTTGCTGAAAAAGAAAAAAGACTCACAAGCTCACCTTTTTAAGCTTCTTCAAATGTACTTATTTTTTAACAGTACCTACCCAATGGTTTTTAAACAACTAAATCCTTCATTTGGATTAGATAAGTATTAGACTGATCCAAAAATCAGTTTCTTTCTCTCTTTGTTTTTTTTCGGTAGGTAACAGTAACTACCAAAACCTAGTAAGTCTGATGGTTACTTTAACAAATCTAACAGGAAAAATCTAAGCTATTCTAACATAATTTGTTGCATTTTAGTACCTTCCTGTATTTTCACAAATCCTCCGTCTGCTTCTCCACCTATTATGCATATAAATATGTATACAACCTTCCTTCTTAATCCTACAATCTAATGCTATCTCTGCAATGTAACATTACAGTACAGCTATTTGAGAACCTGTTTCTAAAGTATTCTCTCCTTTTTTTAATCATTCTAAATATAAGTATCTACACAAAGACCAGATTCCTCATGGGTATTGCTCTGACATGTGAAGTGTGGGAAGAGGATTTTTCCAGACACTGGGTATAAAGCAAACTATGCCGTTTATGTCAAATTGTGTGTCTAGACATCACCAACATGTTGAAACTAGTTTGTTACACACGCTGTTGTGTAAATGCCATTAACATCATCCATGCATGGATACTCAGTTTTATCTATAATTGCACATGAAGTCTCCTTCTAGTGAAATCTTTTTCCTTCTAAATATGAAGACAAAATAAATTTCACTTAAAGCAAAAATATTGTCTCCTTTTCAATACCTTGGTTCAAGCACAGTCAAGGTTTGTGCTATCCTTGAAACCTTTGTCACATCCCAGGTCAGTTATACCACACTGGCTAGGTAATTTTTATAACCTGTTACAAAGAGTTGCTGGATTTTTAGTATGGCCTTTCAAAACTATGGGTTTAATCTGGCTTCATTCATTAACATACTTTTGGTCTCTGATGATTTGCCTCAGTTTTAGAAAACTCACAATATGTATTTTGAGTACATCTGGAACTTGTGAACGGCTCTAACTGCCTACACCATGGTTGCTCAAGATCAGCAACTGTTCACATGTTTTTAATGTGGGTATTCTTTGCTTAATACATTTATTAATTTAAGAATTCATATTTTGAGCACATCCAAATATAAGTTTGAGAAAGTGTGTCCAAAACACACACACATAATTACTTGAAACTACCTGAAAGAACAGTCATCAAAGGCCATTAACGTCATAACAAAATAAACACAAAGTAGTGTCTCACAAAACAGCAATAGATGGTATAATGCTAATAGTATTTTTTCATAATTTGCTCAAATAACTTTCACTATTTTTGCACTCTTGTGGTAGTCATTTCCAGAGGTATCTGAGTGGCTGATGGTAAGTCACACTGCAGCTTGTGGCAAGAAAATAAAACCAACAAACTCCTGGCTCAGTTAGGTGAGTGCTGGCTCTGGAAGCCTTTCTCTTTCACACCAAAAAGGGCAACAACGGGAAGACACAACAGTGAGACAGGCCTTCTCAAAGAATTTGGCAGAAGCTTAATATACAGACAAATTGCACAAATAATAAATGGGTTCTGTATACACTACAGATTTCCACTTCCTACCCCCCTCAATAATAATAAAAGTCATGTTTATCAGAACAGAAAGTAGAAAAAAACACCAGGTAAGCTGTAATCAACTGCAACTAGTCAACCTGAACTGTAGACACAGAGCATTAGGTACTTTGAACAAAATGCCTGTGATCCATCTACAGAGCTACAAAACAAAAAGCATATAAAAACTAAAGTTTGGGAAAAAACTCAGTAAAGACTCTTTGAGGAAGTCATAAGTGCTACACAAACTTTTGTGAGCACAACGATTTGCTAAGCTTGTCAAATAAATTACTTGCTGCAGACTGTCTGCTCACCTCCATCTACTATGTCTGAAAGCACCAGAGAAAAAAGAAAACAATTATATCATGAACCTGCCAGTCAGTTAGGAAAAATATTAACTTATAAATGAGTGGATAATAAATAATACTAGGTTCTACCTGAAATCACAAAAAAAAAATATCCATTTCACAGCTGAAACATGCTTTGTTCATTTAAGGTGTGTTTTTCATGCTGACGTCCCATTATTAAATGGAAGGAGTCCATACAGACAGGTAACATGAAACCTGACCCTCACAACACTACAGTATCACAGTGAGACACAAAGCCCAGAACACTCCAAGAGGGGCAAACTTATAGTGTCAATTAATCCTTACTGAAGATGGAAGAGTCTTCTCAAGTTTTCCCAACACTTGGAACTTAAAAATCTATGTGAGAACTAAAACTACTTCCTAGAGAAAAAGGGAACATTTCATGATAGCTTGCCCTTCTGCATAGTTTTGTCATATTTTCAAAAAGTCTTGCTTACCACAAACAAGAGAGTACAACAACAGTGCCAATCACAAATTTTGATGAATAATTAAATATATAGTTCTTAAAACCATGAAAATGCTGGAGAAACTGAAAAAAGTGCAACAATTTTCACACAGAACTAAGTATATGCAGAGAAATGTAATTTTCTCAAAAGTTTGAGAAACTCAAATGGCAGCACAGCTTCTGCACAATTTATCCTCTTTTTGGCTACCTGAGCAAAGCTTTCTGAGTTCCTGGATGCGATGCTTTACCTACCAAAGCTGCCAGCACAGCCTTGAATATTTACAGCTATTCACCAGTTTCATAAGGAATCATACTGAGGAGGCACCCAAGTTTTAAGATTTCCCCTTCTATTCCCAGTTTTCGGCAGATCCCACGCTCGACAAAGTTTCCACACCTGTGAATCACAGAAGGGACACGGCAGCCACAGAATTGGCCCTTTTCTCCTTCCAACCCCACATACTCCTCCTCTACCCACAAAACCAAAAGGCAAGACCAAGTCCCACCATAGTGGAAACTCTCATTGACCTTCACGACAGTCTCTTTTGTACCTGACCATCCCGGTAGACAACGACAGTAACCCGTGGTGGGATGACAACCGTCTGCGTGGCTGCAGTCACAGCGCTCAGCGCAATCCATACCATACGTGCCGTCCTGTGGCAACAAAAAAAAAACAACCTAGAGATGACAACAACTGGTAATTAGAAGAGCACAAGTTCTGGTCAGTCCTGCCTCAAAAAGCAACCACAGATCTCTCCTGAATCCATAATCTGCTTTCTTAATATAAAAAGCTTCTGGCTTTTGGAACATTTTAGGGTCCTACATTTTCAGTCTTTCATTTAAGAGGAGATGATAAAGAATTAATTACATTGTCTTGAAAAATCCCAGACTAATGGAGTTGGAGACGGTGTTTCAGAACACAGTAACCTACGCTACCAGAGGCTGCGGTGAAAGCTTTCTTGTACTGTCCCTCTAACTTCCCTTACAGCTGAGCTCCTACTCCAGGACCTGCGAGTCCCTTGATGGGAAAGCAATTCAGTCTCCTTTCTGTCTCAGATCCTGAGGTCTTTATGTATTGGTCAAAAAGGATAGCACACAGAGCCACAATTTCTAAAAAAGGAATAGTAAAACGCTATATTAAAATATATCTTCAGTGTGAAGTTTATTGCATAAACAATGCAAACCGTATCACTCTCTTGATTAAAAATCCTTCCCTCTGCACTACAGCAAATACTGTGTTAAAAAGAGAAGCTCTTTGGCTATGAGACAGTACACAAAACAAAATTATTATTTGGCTATGCAACATTTTTTGAACCAACAAGAGAAAATAAAGTTACAAGTTGAACATTCCTCTTGGTGTATTCAGCTGTGCCAAAAGGGCACAGCTGATTTTCATGGAGCTACTTCTAAACTTTTGAATTTGCCTTTTCTGCTTCTTCCATAGAAGGTGGCACATACATTTGGGGGTAATTCCATACAAAAATCAATCCGTGGAACTGAAAAGTGCAAAATCTTTACAAACCAAATTAAAAAACATGGAAAAAGCTCAGGTTTTGGCTGTGGCGTTACTCACACCAAAGGCAAAAAAGGAAAAAGCATGTCAGATTTAAAACCCAATCATTTAAATTTGAGGCTACAAATTGTTCTCGGTCACACTAAAAATCAGAATAAAACCTATATGAAAATTCATCTGCTGTTCTTTGATGTTCATGCCTACATTTCTACCGAGTTCCACAGGATTTAGCTATTCAATATCCAGTCTTTCAAGTCTAAAGTAGAACAAAATCTTACATTACTTGAGTATAAGGAGCCTTTTGCTCATTTCAACAATACATTTTTATATGGAAAAAAAGAAAAGATTAAGCATTTCCTTTGCATATAATCAGATTTGGAAAGAAAGGAAGTCCTCAAATATGTTGTTGAAAAGCAGTCCTTTTGGCCTGGAGTCCAAACTTCAGTCAAATCTTGAGCAACAACCTGGGCAGTGATATTAATTTTCTGAAGTTATTGAAACAAATTGAAATAGATTGATTTAAATAAACTCTCTGCTCAAACAAGAAAAAAATCAGACAACACTGGACACATTGGAATTAGTTTTCTGTTTATTCTCCTGCTCTGGAATTTTGAGGCAGAACATGCAATTTAAATATGTAAATGCTTATGGACATCATTTGACACAGAGAGAGAGCAAGAGCAAGACAATGAGCATGGGCATGCTAAATTACCTGATATAGAAATGCTTTTAAGCATTATTTTGCTATATTTGGAACAGTGAAGCAAATGCCATGAAGCAATACCTATCTTTTTTAATAAGTCAGTTTTGGAAGAGCTAATGGAGCTTGGGAGATCTCATCATCCTTCAGAATCAGACACTAAGTGATAAATAAAGCTGCTTTAGAAAAAAGAAAAATTAGTCTTCTGATGGAGATGCATTGTTGGAAACACTGCATAAAAGTGCACAGATTGTACTCTAATCAGCTTTCCAGAAAATTTTAGAATTTGTTTGCCACTTTACTCACTACATCAGTGTATGCTATGCCTCATCTTAAAAGCAAAAACAACCCCCCAAAAAATCACTTCTGAGTATTCCAAGAGCAGTTCAACAGAACAAATTTTCATTCAAAACAGAGGCGTGGTTTCCAGTCTTACTTTGTAGTTCAGCTATTCCTATCATGTTATTGCTCAGTAGAGCTAGTCCAAACTGACAGAAGCTTGAATGTGATATGGGAGGGGAATCTACAAGGTTTATGTTCAGTTCAGGTGATTCCTTCACCATTATATTGTAATATATCTGTGTTATTCAAGAAATTCTAAAGGAGCTGGTGAAGAGTTTGAGGTCCAACTTTAAAGTGTGAAAGCAGAAAAAGTGTTCATCTGTGCATCTTCATTTTGTGTAGTCATTTTTTGTGTTCTTTGGTGTGCTGCACAGCAGAGCTCTTCCAGAAGAATTGTTGGTGCATGTTCCTGATCTTGAACCCAGTCGTATATGGGCTATCAGGTGCAGTGTTCCTTAGGGACTTATCCCCATGAAGTCAGAAGAATGTCAGGAGTGTCCTCCTGCCCAGTATTATCCTACAGTGCAAAAATCAGTGAAATTATTAAACTACCTGGCAAGGGAGTTCGCATTTTTCTCCTCTCCAGCCCGGGGCACAGGTACAGGTTCCATCCAGAGCATTGCAAGCCCCTCCGTTAAGACACTGGCAAGTTAAGTTACAGCCAAGTCCCCAGGTACCGCTGGGACAATTTATTGAGCAATCTACACCATGCCAACCTGCCAAGTATAAGAATTAAAGTGACAAATTAATCAGGTTTTCCCCTGTTCCTCTCTGAGGACATGTTTCCCTCTGCCTACCATGTGGCATCTCTGAGAGATGCACAATACCAGGCTAATGTTAACTACAGGCTAGTATCAGCAGTTTCAGCTGAGGACTTGTTGGGGTTTGAACAAAGGTGCTCAAGGGCACCTTGTAACATCTGTGCACAGCACACATTTGCAGATGGATGCCAACATACAAAAGCAATTGATGGGAAATCTGAAATGAAAACAGAGACACCTTGAAATTTCACCGAGAAGCACTAAACTATACTGAAAGTTTTAAGGCATAGCCTGAATATAAGAAATAAGGAATATTTTCCCTAGACTAAGCTGCTGCTTTCATAATTCTTCCACCAGTGTTCAATACAGAGAGTTCTGCAATATGGTTTTAACAGAAATCTTAGACAGAAAAAAATAGTGAAAACATAAAAGTAGTGTATAAATCAGATTTCTCCAAGGATACGCAGAAGACCTTTTAGATTATTTTTGTGCTTCTCTCCAAATACAAAAGGAATGTAAGGGAAAATGGTTCTAAAATGCAGCATTCACAACTGATTATGCCTGATAGCAATGATTCGTAGACTGTGCACTGGATAGACAGAAATGTAAATAGATTTTTTAAAATGTGATCACCTATTGGATACAAGAGAAATGGCGTGAGCCAGTCATACGTTATCATCAGCAATGACACAAGCCAAGTTTCTAATTTTGTACCTTGTTTACAGTAAAGCGAAGGGAAAAATAATTCTGCACCGAGCTTAATCAATAGCCTATGCAAAACACATGTATAGAAATGAAGCTGCCTCGTGCCCTGGATTGATAACTTTGAATTTAGGGGTCATTTCAGGAAAAAATGTTATACTATACTAGCTAGAAAATTGAGACACTTTGTCTCAAGTGACTTCCCAGGATTTATAAGTTTCCTTCATTTACATGACAAGTATGTGGGTTTAGTTTAACCTCACCATTTGCTGTCCTTTTTCATCGTAGTATGATTAAAACTGCACGGTGCACAAGAAGATAGGATTATGCATGGCTCAAGGAATAGTTTTTCTCCTTACAACCTAGCTATTTAGCAGTAGCTACTCAGTTACTTTAAGAGAATTAAATCAGCTCCACTGTCTCTAGTGAGAGTAGAAGTTGGAAACTCTCCACATTTGCTACACGACTGATTTAATTGTATCAGTCCCTGACAAGTGTAGTGGCTATTTTTCTAGGTAACTCTAACACTTCCCCCGTCTCAACCATCATGTATTTTTAGAAAAACATTTTTAGACAGCAGGGTCTACAACATGGACTGGGTACACGATTTGCTTGGGAGCATTCAACAGCCCCTCTCTTCTCAGCAATCCAGCATCACAACTGAGGGATGCTGGACTTTAAATCCTTCCTCACAGCAGAAGTGAAAAAGAGAACAGGTGTACTGCAAGAGCAGATCTTTAAGTGGAGTTTAGTAGCATATTCTGCATTGAACAGGAACACCATGTGGACCTGTAGACCTTTATATGGGAAAAGATCTGTGCAGAACCACCGCTGGAGGATGTCTCAGGTATCTTTGTTCCAGCCAAAGGCATGTGCTACTGGGAGATGGAGAGGTGGGCAGACACATACAGCTTCTGGTGGAGATACGTAGACCATCAAAATTACTGTTGGGAAGAGAGAGCCAGGCAGAGGGGTCAAGGAGCATGAGTCCACTCACACTAATACTGGGAGATTCAGAAAGTTTCTTGTGGAAGCAGGGAACAGTAGAGGGCATAGGCTGGGAAGGGGTTTAGGCAAGGTTTTGTCAGAGAATTGCTGAGGAAAACAGTATTCAAATAGAAAAAATTGCCAGTAGGTATCAACATCAGTGCTAAACTGGCAGGAAGAAGCCTGTGCCTCTGTGATGCTGAGAGGGGCGAGGGTGGCAGCCAGAGCTGTGCTCACCCAGGCTGAGGGGAAACAAGGCTATGTATTTTGACTAGGAAGGCTGACATCAGGTAAATGGTATACAGTAGTCCTTCTAGTAGACCATAGCACTGCCACCAGACACAAGTGGTGGCCCATCTCAGAGTAAACACTCGTACTTCACCCAGCCACAGTATCCAGCCCACTGAGAACTGCATCAAGGAAACATGAACACGAGGTACATGCACTCTTCTCCGAGCAGATGTTTTCCTAGTTTTTGCCTCCCAGAGCAGCAGAAGCATAAAGTATCTAGTGATATGGCCTTCAATGTGGTCTGCTTTTTATTAAGTTTCTTTCTTCTTCTCTACTTCAAAAACTCAATTTCATTTTATGATTACAGAAAAAGAAAATTAATCTATAGAGACACTTACCTGCTTTGCAGGCACAAGAACCATCTACTGGTGAACAGATGGCTTCGTTTTTGCAGTTGCACACAGATGAACAGTTTACTCCGTATGTCCCCAAAAGACAAGGAGTACCACAAGCAGCACCCTGAATTACACAAAAATAGAGTCTAAAAAATATTTGAGGAGGTTCAGACAATACTACTAATAAATGACCTGGACTGACTCAGGTGCTACAAAAGCCAGAAAACATACAGCCCATGGCTGTCCTACACTGTGACTAAGTTATCCCGAATTTAAGGGAGAGGGAGTCCTTCATGGTTTTTAAGTCCACAGTAAGTATTAGTTTCCCATGAGTTGCTGTGAGAGCTCAGGTCGCATAGCTAACAGCACTTGGTTAGATCAATGGACAGTATTTTCAGTAATAAAGAAGACCTTTATGAAACCAAAACACCGTAAGACAGCAGTTTAATAGAAAATAATGTGGATATGTAAAATATTTTTAAGAATTAATTTGGATGAAGTTTTCACAGTTATTATTCCTAGAACAACAGTCATACTGCAAAATGTTTTCTGTGTTAGATTAGCATCCAATGCACAGGTAACAGCAAACGTATGTAAAAGCTGCAGAATAATCTGTCCTGAACTGTAAAAACAAATGTCTTTGTCTAGAGTTTCTCTGGATGGAGCATGAGGAGTTGGTGCATCAAGATAATGACTGAAACCTGCCGTTCCTTTCTTTATTTACACATCAACAGCACACCCTCATTCTTATCTATGTCTTGTAAAGCAACTAACTTTTCTTTCTTAAACTGGCTTCATTTCAGTACTGAGAACCAATCACAAATTTTGCCTTTTCAGGGTCTTATCTTGTAACACACCCAGTGGTACCTAAATATCCCTACCTCTCTTTTACTGTGATGGAGAAAGGACACTCTGGCATCTTGAAGAATTTGGCACTTAAGTAAAGGCAGTGGAGTCGAAAACGGACTGTGAGACTTATTTACCTTAAATCCAGGGGCACAGGTGCATTTTCCAGTCACACTATCACAGTCAGCACCATTTTGGCAGCTGCAGATCTGCTGACATGACTCACCGTAGAATCCCGGGGAACACGTCTCATTGCAGTAGAGCCCAGACCAGCCAGGCTTGCAGGAGCATTCCCCAGACATAGGGTGACAGCTGCCAGGAGGGGATGAGAGGATAAATAATTCAGGACTAAACATGACATCGATATATTTTTTTTCCAGAGAACAAAATGCTGTTATAGATAGGTTGCATAAAGGATCTTGCATGCTATGCATAGAAATGGTTTTACTCTCCAAACCACAAAGCAAAGGGTTCTTTATATGTATGTATACATGCATGCCAATTAAGAAATGTAACCATACAACATATAGACATTTTGGGAGGACATGGAAAGAAAAGAAGAGGTATCATTTTTCTATAGCTAGTTGAAAAGTAACCTATCTGAAACATAGTTTTTACCATAAAATAGATATCCATGGTTACAAATATTAAGGTGATGAAAGCATAAAATTCCCCAAAATGTATTGTTAGGTTTCCACTCCAAGTATAATAGGATCATTTTCATAACACTGCCCAAACTCAGCAGCACATTGTCTGAGAAATATGATGCTTCAGTAAAATAGCATGGCATCCAACACAAAATAATAACACAGCGCCCAAGGAGTAGCAAGCATGCTCTTTTCTTCAAATAGTTGGTTGAAAAGAGGACAACTGGCATCTTTCCGGGAATAATACAAAATCATTTGCATTGGGCAGAAGTCAGATACACCATCAGAGCAGTGACCTTTTGGAAAGTATCTCCCCTAAGTTGGCCATACCTGGTGGCAGACCAGCTGTCCCTACCTGGAACAGCAGTTTCATTGAAGGACTAGTCAGACAGCTGTTGCCTCATAACAAATGGACATCATCAGCTGTGCAGAAATATATGTGCTGGAAAAGTGGACACAATGGGGTACTCTGTGGCACTCTGGCAGACAAAGCACTTGCTTAATTCTCACCAAAGGAAAGCCCTAATATCCAAATCCAATACATTTACAATGGGAAGACTGTTTAAACATATTTGTCTGCCACTGATTGAAGTGAAGTTCCTTTAAGTGTGCTGGAAAAAAAATGTGCCTTTGTCCAGACACATTAAATGATCCATGACAGGAGCTTCATTTTGCAAGAATTGCTGACTCCTTGTGTGGGGGTGTGTTTGAAACTGAGTATTTTTCTGACCATTTGAAAGTTTGAAAAAATACCTACTGCACTTTTACGTGCTGTAACTTAAGTAACAACAATATTCTTTGAAAAAGTTGCAACATAACAAGGGAATGCAGTATTAGTTGCAACTGCTCTGGGACTGGAGGACTACTCCTGTCAAACTAAGAGTTTCTTATTAAGTGAGAGGAAGGGCCTTTTCAACTAAATGATATATGCAGAAATCCTTCAAAACTCATGGTGTTCCCTGTCAACAGTCCTGGGTTTTTGTTCAGTTATAAGTATACCTGCCATGAACTAAGTTGAAATGGAACTATTCTTATATAAAATACATGCAAAATCATGAAAATACATAATGCAGCAAGATAATCAGATTTGCCCCCTGTTAACTTCCTGTAGGCACCCAGTGGCATTTTGGATCCAATTCCCATGTTTCTTATCAGTGGGAGAATACAGGGCAGGGTATATGAAAATATTTTTCAATCCACAACTGAACAGTCATTAGGATACGAATTAGAGTATATTTACAACATAAAATTAGTAGGTCTGCCATTTTAAGACATAAATCCCAGCATTGTTTGTTGTTGGGTCTTTTTCCTTTCAGGAGAGGGGGAGACCACACGCATGAGCAAGCATGGGTATGAAGCAGAGGCATTGATATTCTGTGCCCCCCAGTGAGTGTTACTAAGGCATACTTGCACATATATTGATTGACACCAAAATTAGTATTCCATAATTTGTAATTAGATGTAGGAAGCTGGAGTACTTCTGAAGCTTTTTGATGGGTTCTCATGCAGTTAGCTTAATTGGCAATAAGATTTATATATTAAGATAGGGAAATAAAGAGATATTGAAAGATAACTGCCAGTACATCTGCTTTTACTCCTGGTCTTTTGTTCACACTTTCTGGAAATACAACCCTACTCTGTACAGAGACAAAAAAAATACTTCTGGGTAGTTGATACTATATATTTGAAGGACGTAGATGAACTTAATGATTTTCATATGATCTATACAGGTGTTTCACTATTACAATATGCAACTAAATTCTGTAGCATCCTATGCAATATAAAATTTCCATGAAAAGCTCCTGTACATGTACGTACAAGTCCATTAGAAAAATGCAAAATTGCAAGATGCCCTCATCTTGACTTTAAAAACACATCCAGGCTATATGAACTAAGCATGTATGACACTATAAAATTCCACTTGACCCTATATATGTATCTCAGAAAAAGGCTGAGACAAAAGAAACCCCATTAGAGGTCATGTCATGAATAAAACCTAATTCCAGCCTGAACTATACCAAATTAGTTGGTCATACAGAATGACCTCAGTTGATCTTACCTACAGGTGTGAAGCAGTGGTGGAAGATCACCAGAAAGAGCTTACAAGAAAAAAAAAAACCAGGGACATCTCAAATTTAGCTTGGAGATCAACCTGAAACCAGTGCATATGCTGTAACACAGGTGTAACAAATATCGTTTGTAAACCTTCTAGGTAAATATGCAGCTACAGTCTGCCTTTTTTACATTTTCTGAATGATCATCAGGTGTCACCTGGGTATAGGCATAACAAAACCCAGTCTAAAAGTGGTTTAGGCTAGAAGAACATTCCTGTACAAAACGAAGTGACAACATTGATGAAGGTAGACTGACATCTTTTTCACTTATTCCTGCAAACTGGATCTTCAGAATGACAAGTTTCTGTAAGCCCCACAAACTGTGGATGGAAGTGGCAGGGACACATGGGTCTGCTCATACCAGCTTACAGTGCTGCTGTTGTACCCCACTGAGGAAGCGTGTTTTATGGGGTCTTAGTCTCAGCCACCTAGCACTCACTCTGGTTTTTTTCTTGACTGTTCAGTAAAAATGGAAAAATCAATAGTGTCACCTACTCACAGAGAACAGAGGTCTGTTTCTGATTTGCACTCTTGCTTAAATCCTTTCATATATATATCAAAAGATGCAATAGAGAATAACCATGGCACAAGAGGGCTGTTTCCTGCTGCTGTCCTCTGGACCCTTCAGAAAGAATAAAATCTCTTAAGTATATCTATGACTAACCCTTTACGAAGCATCTAATAAAGGCTGCTGATACAACCAAGAACAAAGATGGGCTTGCCTTTCAGCCTCAGGAGCTGCCATCAACCAACAGCAGCAGCAAAATCCCTGTAGCTTAGCCTACCCAAAATGCAAATTACAAATTATTGCCAAAGCTGTTTTGATGCAATTTCCTCAATCATCAAACAGTAACAGAAATATGTATATGTTTTTTGAACTACGGTGTATCATAATGGTTTTGTACCTTTATTTGAAGAAAATTGCTAGACACGTACTTGAATACTGCAACTTATGTATACATATTTTACAGCAGTATTTTTTGGTGCTAAGTATTTTTTTAACTAACCTCTAGTTCATTTCCGTATCTATGAATAATAAGAATGTAAGTAATAACCTAGGGCTCTAAGCCTACCAACAGCTCCTCTTTGAGGATATCTAAAGTACTGGTCACACACAGATGAAAAAAGCTTTCAGGATATCAAGGCCCCTAGAAGTCCTAACATAATCCTAGTCCTACAGACACACAAAGTGTATTTCAAGAAGGAATTGTACCCCCTTTCTCGTGCCCTGGGATTATTGGTTGTTACATTGCTGCTAAATGGGTTAGTGCTATGAAGAAGATCCTCTGGCTACTACGAGCCCAAATAGTACTTGTGGTAGGCAAGTAAGGGATGAAGGTATTCCCTGACGTGCTTAAAAAGTTGTCTCCTGGCTGATTAATATTTACTGAGAGATGAAGACAGCCAGACACAACTGGCTTCTCAAAAGATTCTCAAAAGCGTTAAGTCTCTGGAGGGAGCTTTGTCTTCTATACCGTTATTCAGATGCCCTTTGATTTCTGTTATGTGGTGGTCTTAATCACTTCCTGACCAAGGCGGAAGGAACCTATATATGAAAAATACACTTGTGAAGTCAAGAAAATCTTTGTTTTCCTCACAGATCATTATGCCCTTGCAAATATGCTCCTGCACCTACAGGACTGTTAAGTGCCTTTTGATTTGTCATACAGAAGGGAAAATGTTCAAAAAAAAGGCCAGCTATATGCTGGTGTTTACACGTGAACATTTGTGATCTGATTTGACCACAAGTTGTATTCCAGTGATATAAATGAAGGAACAGCTGTGTTGAACATGAATCAGAAGTAATCCCTGTAATATCAGAAATACTATACAGTGTAATGCATTCCTGTCAAATAAGGCTGCTACAACAGTCTTCAGACAAATTTTCAGGAAAGCAGCTAACCATAATTCATAATACAATAGTATTTGGTCTACTAGCATAATTTGAGAGCTAGATGGGTCAGCACTATAGTGCCATTTATTCTTGAATGCACTGCCCAAAGAATGAATTGCTTGATTTTATGTCAAAAACGCTGTATTTTTTCAAAAGACGTTTCAACTAAATGGGAAAAACAGAAGTGCAAGCACATAACTGTAAAAGCATATGAATGGAAAGGGAAAAGAATTCAGTTTGCTGTCACATGGTTTGTCAATGAAAGGCATGTTGAACAACTCAGACAATCCACAAAGTAATTTTTCACAGAGGCCTAACAGAATAGGTATTTCCATGTATATGCTTGAGTGCTTTTAACATCACTGCTAAATTCTGGCTAAAGGCTTTTGTTTTATCTATGAGGAAAAGTGCATCTTATATACAACATACTGCAGCATTCTATGCAACAGTCAATAGTTTCTGCAAATTTCTTTCACAGCTATTTTCAATAGCAAGAAGTTAGATTATGCTCAAAAACCTTATCTAAGGTACTGTGATTAGTAATGCAATTAAGTGTAAGTGAAAGCACAGTGACCAAAGTATTTAATCAGAAGAACTGTGTTTTGTAACAAGAGAAAGCTGTCCAGAATTATTCTATACACATGTTGGCTCGCCTCGACTGACATCTGACATTCCTCCCTCATGGCTGAAAGTTTGTCTCCAAATAGCTAGTTTTTAAATTTTCATAACAATATGCTGGAACACTGCGAAATCCACAAAGACACAGAAAACTCAAAAAATTGGACTCACTACTGCCTGAATAAGGAGAGACGGTAAAAGGTAAGCCAATTGGAAAAATATATTCATTTGATTTCCAGGGATCAGATTTTACCTGCTTTCTAGAGAAATAGAATTTTTCTAGGAAAAAAAAAATTCTAGATAATTTTCTAGAAAAATAATTTAAATGGCAAAAAAATGTATTTTTGAAACCTAGATTTACAACTGGTAAGGCTTCAGAAATTTTGTATTAAAATAGTCACGTACACCAATTCTTATATATGTATACACAGAGAGAGAAATGGGTTCTCCTCTCATGCCCGACTTGTAAGACTATACATCCATTTCAACTGATTTCAATTCAGTTATTTCTCGTCTACAGTACACCAGAATATGCAAAGGATGTGTGATGTATACTGACTTCGTATGGTGAAAAATATAATGATTTATTCATGTAGTAAATATAGTCAAAGGTCACACTTTGTCTTAAAAGTTATTTCATGGGTCAGAGACCAAATACAGCAGTGAACATTAAGATCAAATACAGTTGCAAGCACTAGAATTCAGAAGCTATTTTGGGTTGATATTTTCTTTCTTGATATGGTTAAATACCAAATACTCTTACAAGTCTTTAGCTGCTTCAGTTTGCATGAAAGTACTAGAAAAATCAGGAAATACTTATTTTCAGATTATATTCGGATTTCTATACTCTATATAGAAAAAGAAAACAGGCTAAAGAGTGTAAAGCCTACCTCCAGGTATTTGGCATGTGGCAGGGACACTTTTTATCGCACTTGAGACCATAAATTCCCTCAGGACAAAGCCTTGTTTCACAGTGCTCTCCGGTGTATCCTGGTTCACAGAGACAGGCACCACTAATATGGTAACATTTCCCACCATTCATACACTTGCAGGTCTCAGCACACTGCACTCCATAAGTCCCCACTGGACACTCATCTTGGCATCTGTAAGAACAATGAACAAACAAAAATTAGTTTTATTTCCCATAAACTACAGCTTTTGGAGATTTAAGGGAAATATGGTTTATGAGGAATCTCTTATACCGGTCTAAAACACCTCTTAAGTAGAGCAGGAATTTATATAACTTCATGTTCAGAAGTGCCTGTCTCTCTGGTTTCTTTTGCTGCTCAGCTAGACAGGCTTAAAAACATTGGCTCTGCAAATTCCTCAGAAAAATGTCTTCCTTCTCTCCAACAAAGGAGACAATGTGCACAAACAGACCACTGCCCTTCGCATTCAGGACCAGAGCAAAACCAAACCCTCTTAAATCAGACCTGAATTATGAAGGAATAAATTTTCAAATATTTTCTTTCAAAAGCCATCCATCTCTAATTTTTTAAAGTGATCTAGATTCTCCACTTAACAATAGTGTGAATAGCCAGCAGACAACCGCGCCCCTGCAGACACTCAGGGCAGGAAGTTCCCTGGCAATCAATCACACTCAGCAGTCTCTAATAAGAATATTTTCTCATTGTGTTTCCAAACACATGATGTTTCCAGAATACCCTTCTTTCCAGAATTTCATTCTAAACCTATTTTTTTTGTTGATTTTGCCCTTCAAAAATTCATAGGATGACATGGGAAGATCTTCAGGAGCCCAAACCCCTTCTTTTCATCTGATTTTTCTAACGGATGAAACTGAAAATTAGTAAAGACTTGAGTTTAACCCATGTGGGAGAGTAGCTATGATTTTTGTTGCTTCTTAAGGAAAATATATCCTATTAAAGAGAGTTCTTCACCAAACTTTTCCTCTTTCATTCACAAAGCTTTTAGAAGATAGCTACTTTGGCTAACAGTCTTATTTCCTTGATGTTTTACATATGAAAGACATTATTTAACCTAAAGATCAGACTGTATGTTTAGCTGTCCAGCCTGACTACTAAAAGACAATTTTCAGTATCCTGCTTCTAAAACTTGCAACTCATCTACTAATAAGTTTCTGGATAGCAATTTCATTTGGCAATGTATTTAAGAGATACAATACCAGTTTGATGTTTTCAGCTTTAACTTCTCTGTGTTTTATAACTGAACTGTTAAAATTTGGAATGCCAGTACTACTACAGCATTACTAAAGGCTCCAGCACTAAGTGCACTTAAAACATTTGATTACATGTGTGAGAGCAGACCTCTCAGCTCAACTGGTTCATGCCTCAGAGCCAAGGATGACAACATTTCATAGTTATGTGTCAGGGAAAATCCCCCTATTTTTCAATACAATAATCCTATAAACTCTGAATTATGCTGACATAGACAAAAAGACAAAACAGCTCAATCCCAAAGCTTTAAGGCAGAATATGCTGACGTTTAAGTCTTGAGGTGTGCTGTGAACTCAACAGGTGGTATCGGGTACATAACATCTTCTGCAATTTGGGTACCTGCAAGTTTTAGCAAGTTACAGATTGTACAAAAATATTACTTGATAAGACGGCACATTATTAATGGTTTTATCAGCTTACAACTTTCTCATTTCCCCAGTCCTATAAAAGAATTTCCTTGGTGGTCTCTTTCCATTTTTCATATACAATTTGCTTTTTTTGTATTTTTACTGTATGATTGGTAGTTTATTATGGGAAAATTTCAAAGACATGTGATACGAGGCACTGCAAAATGTAACAGAATTTAGCAGAGCCCTCTGACTGAGGTAAAATGGATACACATGTTCATTTCATGCTTCTGTAGTATTTGCCTCAATCTGATAGTGTTATCCAGAAGTTTCAAGGTATTCGTAACTTTGCCCTGACTGAAGCCAGCAATAAAATCTCCTTTCCTTCAAAGGTGTAGCACAGTAATACAGCTAATAAGCCTGTTTAAATGTTTCCTAATAAAGTTAAACAAATAAAGCTAAGAATGAATTTTCTCCAAATGACAATCAGGAATTCCAGCCAAATTAGAGGAAATTTAACCTTGCAATTTTTTTTTTTTTTTTAATTGCATCTTCACCAGCTTCTGAAATACCCTTTTCCACTTTGTGGTGAGGACAGGTATCAAACAAAAAGTATTAGGCAGAAGAATTATAAAAGTAGTTTAAACTACATTCTCTTGTGTTAACGCACATCACCTAGAAACTGTTACATGCTCTAGGAGTCCTCTTTTTCTTGCTGTATGACCAAGTTCCAGGAGTCACCACCACACCGAAATCTAAGACAAATACTGTTGAAGCCATATACAACAAGAAGGGGAGAATAGCTTAGCACTTTAAAAAACGTCCTTTTTGCTGCTGGTATGTACATGCTAGCTCAGCCAATGCCCACACATTTCTTGTCACGCTTCCCTCCCTTGCCAATCCACTGACATGAAATAAGAACCAGGTCTACAACATTGCTTCCGACCCATTCCTGCCCTTGCAGTTTCTTGAAAAACAAAAGAATTGCAAATACCGCTCATTTTGCAGGAAAAGAGGGAGCTCAGACTTGCAAAAAGTGATCAAAACACTGCAGCCTGTAAGGCATTTCAGATTAAAGTCAGATTTGAATTCCAAGACAAAAAATTTAATTGCTTTTAAAAACATCAGTGTAGTGCAGTGTGTAGACTCTCATATGGATATCCCTTTGATTTCCCTGCTGACTTGTCTGTGTGTCTTTAAATGCATCTACCACTTTCTGCACTGTTTCTTCACAGACACAAATTTAATTTTGGCATCCAAATGGCTCTGGACTAATTTTTTCTTGTCTTTATGAGTTTTTTTCCCCTTATGTCTGGCACAGCTCTCCCCCTGTCCTGTGAACACTCGCGTGGGAAGTGCATATGGTTATAATACTTACTATTGTTGGCAGAGATTCCCTGGACTGACCCCAGTGATTAAGCTGCTGCTGACCTCAGCAAACGACTTGTATGCTGTTTAAAATACATGCAGAATGCTTCTTTCATCACTTTCCACTGCCTTCAAAAATGATGTCTTGCTGTATTATTTTTCCAATCTACCAAAGATGATTTTTAACAATCAAGTCGGAAAATAAAAAAGCTTCACTTCTTCATTTGAATGAAATACTTTAGGAGACAACTCTCCAGCTTGCTCACTTTGAAGAGGAACCAAATGAGACTCTCTTGCTACTATGGCTGCCAAACATCTGCACAAAACCAAGAGTTTCCCTCCTCACCCGTTCACCATAACCCAAACTGCGTCATTCTGCAAGACACTCAAGTGAAGACCCAGAAGACACTGCCAGAGCATGGGCCACAGCAGGAAAATCCTGAAACCTAGCACTTCCTCACAAAAGGGTAATCACATAGGCACTTTTAACTTCCGACGCAGCATCAGCTAAGTGACATGGCAGACATTTCGTAAGACTCTCTTAATCATATCACACGTATTTTCATTCTGCTTTCTACCAGCTTCTTAACTTTCTTTGTCGTAGCAGACCCCTTGCAGGTTCAGCAGCCTGGCAAAAGGAAGTTTTCCTTACCGTTCTCCAGTGTAACCTGGGCTGCAATGGCATTGACCTGTCACTGAGTCACAGGTTCCTCCGTTGTGGCACTGGCACTCCTGGGAACAGTTTTTCCCATAACGACCCTCAGGACAAGGCTGACCACAGACCATACCCTGCATGTGCAGAAAAAAAATCTTAGTATTAGATTTGGGATTACAGCTTAAATGGACAAGGAATAAAGTTTTGTAATGAAGGAAGATCAAGGAGATCTTGTGTCACTCATCTAGTGCTGATCTTGGAAATGCCAGACTCTTCTCCAGCTTTAAATGCGGGATATGTTTCAGCACTGGAGGACTAATCTTCTAGGATTTCCATTTTGGAAGGCAAGCTAATGAAAAACACTATCTCTAAGCAGCAGTGAAAACACTTAGGCGTTTAAGACTAATTGATGTCAAGCTCTTCCCAATTTATTTATCAGGAGTAGTATATATCAAGACATCCGGAAATGCCCTCCAGTGAGTAGTGGTGTAGAAATCAGCAATTGCTGTAATGCCCCAATTATACTACTTTATGATAAGTTGGGTTTTTTTTTTTCTGATGAAAGGAAAAGCTGTTTGTAATTTCCTTGAAAGCAGCTTAACTTAAAAGCCTAGGTAGGACGTCTGCTTCCCTTCAACGGGTTTGGAATTTCTGCACTGCTATTTACATCCTCGGAATTAATTACACCTGTGTAGTGAGGGGAGCATCAGTTCTTAAGAGAAGCCATTTCAAGAGAAACATATTTACAGGCATTTCATCAGACAAAAGACATGCAAGTATTTCAGCTAACGTAAGATACTGCAGAATTTATACCTGGCTACTTTAAACCTTCCTTACATGAAAAGCAAAGAAGGTTAAGCTGACAAAATTGTGTTTCACAGAATTGAAAAAACTAAAACTAACAAAGAGTTATGCTTAAATAACTACTTGGAATGGAAAAATTAGTCAAAAGGCTAAACAGTAATTTATTAGTTAAGACACACACTAGTAAAAAATTTCCATCACTGCTTCATATGTTATCTCATTTTTCATTAGCTGTATTTAAGCAGATAAAGGGAGTCAAGAATTTACACAAACATTTGTATTCTATGACCAATAATTTTGTTCTTCTAACATGAGGTGGAATAAAAAGTAAAAATGGCCATAATCCACATTAGGTAGTCAAGTGAGTGGTGCTATTCAAACACACAGACAGAGATGATCATTTATAGCTATGTTCTCTAGTTGGTGAAAAATTGATCTCTGCCACAGGTTACCTCAATATAATATCTCAATTATCATGAGATAATTAAAAGTTCAGTAAATGTGGATTTTCACCCAAAGTGGACATTTAAATAGAAAACATTATTAATAAATACTATTGATGAATATTATCTACAAATGTATTTAAAGAAATTATTTGGACTTTGGTCACCTTCCAACCTTTTGATCACCTTCCAACTCCGTTATGTGCCAACTCAGAGTTGGCAGCCTGGTAGTAGGGGAGGGTACTTGCAGCTCCGAGGTCAATTCTTCTTTCCCTACCCACTGACAAAAGGGTAGAAAGTCTAAAGATAATGTCAAAGTTCTGATGTCCCATTTCCATCACCAACATTTAACACAGTATCTAACAGTTTGGGGGTTTTGCCATGCATATTGTACATACAAAACCAGGCACAAAATCCACTGCTAAAATATATAACGATGTCACTTCCCTATAATATCAAATTATATCTAGAAACAAATGACTTCCAGACAAGATCCAAAGGATGTTGCCTTGTCATAGTAAAATTCATGTATTTTGCTTCCTAGAATCCGATATGGTTAAAAAGGCAGGGCAGAACTGGAGGATTTTCCATAACAGATGGTTTTGTAAGTATTTTATTCCATCCCTTATGCTAAAATACGTTTCTCATTACTCTTGGCTACAGGCAGACTGCATTTGCTATCCTCATTTGCTAACCTTTTCTGACGCTGCCCAAAATCTACAAATATGGAAGTTTTATGGGGTTGTGTTGATTTCAGAAAGTGTTTTTACCATCCATCCTGGCGGGCAGGCACACTCCCCGGTGACATGGTGACACACGCCTCCGTTCTGGCACGGGCATCTCTCCTCGCACTGCGGCCCATGCTTCCCGGGGGGACAGAGGTCCTCACAGCTGGGGAGGTGGTGGTAAACAACAGAGACAACCGTTACTTTGGCACACACTCCTGTCTCCAGCCACCTCTTCATTTTTAATGCTATCGTTAACTTTTCCAGCCAAAAGTATGAAACAGAAAGCAGTCCAACATAAAAGAGACACACACTGAATATTGCAAAGCATGCATGCAACAAATCTAATGAAACGGACCTGGCAATCTAGGATTTATTTCTTCTTAAAGATATTTCTTTCTACACTGGTTGGTGCTCATTTGTGGTTACTGACAAAGCTCAAAATCTATTCTGGAATGACAAAGCCAAATAACTCCATGTTTCAATGCGGTTTTCCAAACTTGTAGCCAAACCGTTTTCATGGTGGCCAGGAAGAAGCTCCTGATGCTACTTTTTGGGGCTTTTGCTTAGCAGTCCAGACCAAGAGGGCTTCTCCTCAGCCAAACATCTGAACGTGCACTGCAACATGGTTTGCCCAGCTGCTTCTTAGCCAGCCCTGCTTCTCTGCGTTACACAGCAGCCAGACCAACACCATAGTGTTAAAAGTTAATCTAAACTTAATTTCTCTTGTTAGCACTATTTAAAACTTGTACCTCTCCCCCATAAATAATACAGCCACTGCTTACAAGGCACCAGTGTATCCAGGAGGACACCTGCACTCTCCCGTCACGTGGTCACAGGTGGCTCCATTTTGACACTGGCATTTTTGATGGCAATCATTTCCATACGTCCCTTGATCACAGCGTTCCTCGCAGCGCCAACCTTTGAAACCCGACGCACAGTGGCAGGCTCCTGTAATGGGGTTGCACAAGGCTCCGTTTTTGCACTGGCAGCGGCTGCTGCAGTGAGGTCCCCAGTGATCACTGTCACATGCTGAAGGGGTAGAAGGAAAAATTTACAGCAGTTTTATAATAGCTCATCTTACAGCACTGAAGATACTATGAGTCAACTGTAAAAAAAAAGAAAAGTTATAAAATGGAAATAGTTATGTAGTACATCCTCAGTTCTTCTTGGTCCTCAAGGATCTTGGTAGTCAGAACTTAATTTATGTACACAAGTTAATTTCTTAAGCATAAAAGCAAACACTTTAAAACGTGAAGCTATGAAGCAAATGCAAGTTCTAGTCTCTTCATTGTCAAAACTCTTCATTATCACTCTCCACCGTCAAATAACAGTTATGGTTGCAGTGAGCTTCCATTTCCCCAAAGAAATCTTGCTAACTTAAAAAAGTAAAAAAATGTGGTCTAAACCCATAAACAACTGTCTGAATCCCACAAGGAAGTTGCAAAGCTTACTCAACATAAGATTATGATTTTTTTCAAATCCACAGGTTCCTACTTGTTTACATAATTGCAAATACTTCCTTTTCAATCTTGCAACATACTGATAGGGCAAAAGAAAACACAAGAAGTGTTTCACCAAGCAATAGAAATTAACGATTACATGGTTAAACTTCATCTGGATGTTACAAATTTGGTTATCCAATGTGTCTTCACAATCATTCAAATGCATCTTTTCTTGTCTGCCCCAATACAGCCCATTAAAACCCTACAAGCAAACCACTCAGAGGTTATTTCAGCATCAAAAGAAAAACCTTGATGTTAAGGAAGAAATTTTTCTTAAGAGAGAAACAAGGGAGTTCTATAAAGACCCAGAAGGTTAAGGTCACCTAGAGTTCAACAGGAACGTGCTAATCATATGGTCAGATGATCTGATTTTATTTTTATGTTCTGTTGATAACAGCAGTACAACAGGAAAGCCTCAGCTGCAGCAACTGGAAGCCTGGGCTCTCCTCTTGGAGACTGACAACCATTGTTCTCCCAGTCTTCTCCTGGGGCAAAAAAGCCAGGCAGAGAACAGGCACACTTTCCTAGACTAATGCAAAGTAATTCAAGAACCCTCCTCAGGGTATGAATTATTCAGCTATAGGAGCTGTTCACTCAGGCTACACAAATAAAAAGGGATTAGGGTCTTGTAAAGAATCTACTCCTTAAGATTATTTTTTTTTCCAGGAGAGGTCACTAGAACATGCATCCATAATGGAGATATTGTGAGCACCTACACACAATAAAATGCAAAGCAACAGAAAGTATTGTATGTATTATAAACACCCAGCAATACTGTCAAACTGACAGAACAACTGTCCATCTTATTATTGGCCTCTCTCTTTGAAGATGTGTGCTTTTTGTTCTGGACTATACTACTGTGTCCAGCACACAGCATCTTCCAGGTTGTTTTTTCCCCATGCTATCTCACATTCATTCAGAACTGCTATATGTTTATTTTCAACACGTCTGCATGGAACAGAAAGTGTAATCCTCATACTTAACCAGTTCTCAAATTGTTCTCAGGAAACTAGCTATTTTGGGATATATATATAAAAAAAAATATATGGATGGGTGGTGAGACATCTGAGACAGTCCCATGTTCTGTCATGATTGAACAGACACCCCTACATATTTTTTTGCTTAACACGTTATTCTGGTTCAGATAACAGTCTTCCTCCTGCTCCCCCACCAAATAGACAATTTCAATTTCAGCCATTCCTTATGGAATAAATAAATAAAAAAACCCAACCAAACCAAAATTAAACAAACAAACAAACAAACAAGAAGAACCCCTGTCCTGGCATGTCTAATAAACAGAATAATTCAGAATGATCACCAGATCATGACTGTTCCAGTGCAGAGCTCAGTCAAGGATAAACGTGGCCTGAACACACTCTAGATATAGATGCAATAGGCAAGAGAAGACTTACACTTGGTTGATAAGTGCAAGGTTGTGTTCTTTCATCAATAGATGGGATATTGGGTGCAGTGCAACGACATTCATGTAGCTGCTTGAAGACCCAGTGTAATGAGTCTCAGAGCCACACAGACCAGAAACATCTACCACTACACATCTGCCATTGCATCCAACACCCAGGCACCAAGACAACCTTGCTAGAAACCGCTTCACCTGTGAAGCAGCGGAGGCCTTGTACTCCCTCTTCTCCTTCTACAATGCCATTCCCAGTCTGCCTCTCTGGGATGCAACCTGCTGTCTCCTGGAGATATAATGATGTCCAAGGTGAACATGCTATGTCTGTGAACTTGAACCTTTCTCAACAATTTTACTGTAAGAGCAGGTACCACACAGTACATAATAATTTATTAGCTTCCTGGCATGATCATCTCATTATGTTTGCAAGAGATCATTAAAATAAAAAGCATCATATGGCTGCTAATAGGATTTCCAGTGTCACGACCATTCTCCTGGCAATGGCCATGTGGGTAACAAATATTGACTTTGCAGTTTTTCACTACAGCACAATGGTGAAGCATTTCACCAGGACAGCAGTGGCCCCACCATAGTATGACTACACGATAGTCCTTTACATAACATCTATCACAAGCCTAGCATCTATCTGTGAGTTATGGGCAGAACCGTGGAGAAATTTGCAAGATTAATGGGAATAAATAATAATTTTGAACGAGATGGACAAATCATGTATTTTACCTCTGTGTCCCCTGACCGATAATCAATCATGTTCCCTACAGGAAATTAAAGTGATTTGTCAGAAATAATGCTGAGTTTACTATTAAAAAAGAAGAGGGCAAAGGGTAGAAATGTTTCCTGTGGTGAGTTTGGTTTATTTTTAATAAGTTTTGGAGGCTAAATTTACCAACTATTACATCAGACTATTTCTGTTGCTTCCACTTCTGCTGCTTCCTAGTATTCAGACACTAAGAAAGCTAGGCTGGAAGTCACACAGCTGCTAATCTGGTGGAATGGGATAGTCTTTGAGTTAATGACTATCGTCAGGTTACAGACTGTCAGCTGGAGTTTAATCAGAATAGCTGCTCTGACTGTCCTGACTGCACCAAGGTCACAGGCACACACGCATATGCAAACACTACATGCACACACACGCAGAAGTGTCAGCTACTGGCTTCTGAACAGATTTGGAGCTGTAAATCATCTGTCTCAGCACAGGGTATATGTGAAAGGGGAGCAAAGTATAGAGACAAGAGCCCCGTGTTCAGAATGCTGCATTCTGGTTCAGAATCGTTCACAAGGATGAGGTATCTTGGCCCCAATAACTTCTGGAAACAGCCCAAATCCTGCAGAAATGCAAAACCCAATTAGTAAACCAGGGTTAATTTTCTGTATTGATCATACAGAACCAGCCTAATGCTGCTCTATTTTATGCACAGCACCTTCCTTACAGAAGTCATTCTCCTTCCCCTTTTCACATATCTTATGTTCACCCTCAGACATATTCTGTTTAAAACAGATAATCATACTCTTTAAAACAGAAGAACCAGCTAGCTGTACTGCTCCTTATCAGCTTTCATAGTAGACTCACAGGGCCCTTTCTGCCTTCACCTTATGCTGTAGCAGAAAAAAAAAAAAAAATCAAAGTAAATGTTTAATAAACACCATGGTATTAATGCTGCATCTTGTCATTTTTCTTTTTATACATTCTGTTCATCTGGGAATATCTTTTTTGTCACTGCAGTATATGCTGTGCACATCACACAATGCTACAAATACAGCACAGAGAACTTTTCTCTCGAAAGGTTACTCAGTCAAAGCAAAAGTTTGCCTTTGGGAATAAAGGCACTGCATTGTATAAATCCTCATTTAAAATGAGCAAGTATGGTCTGAAACTCTAAGAAAATAGAGGTCTACCATCATAAAGAAATGCTTTCTGAAACTGAGTGCCAAACAGTGACTTTAGAAACTTAGAGAAGCTCAAGGATTCAACAGTAAAAAAATCACCTTCAAGAATAAATTGAAATCTGTGATGCAAATTGCTATCATTTGTGGGCCTTTTGTAGCATCTTTGAAGATTTAAAATTCTGTATTTCCTAGTATAATAACTTTAATGCACATTGTCATTATGCTGGGCTAGATGTGTTTTTATGCACATGGTTTCTGTGAGCAGCTGGTGATTTGCAAATTAGGATGGAGGGAGCCCTGATACTTTATAGTGCAAGGTATGAATTTTTAGAATAATCTGAAGCACATCTGAAGAATTTGGTAACTCCTTTATTACTCCTTATAAACAAAGACATTTTAAACTAAATGTGGTCACAAACTTGTAAGGGTTTTTTCTGCTTTTTTCATTGGTTTCATTGAAAGACAACAAAAAGAAAAGTGCAAATGAGTCCAAGTTTATTCCTGACAAACCCACCTTGATCACCTACAATTCTGTACTTCTCTAAAGAATGGCCTATAATGAGAATAAAATTAGGCTATCAAATCAAAGAACATTTCAGAAGAAACACCTCCTTAGAAACTCTGACTTGCAACTATCTTTTAAGTATGCCAGTTTCCTTTTAACATGATATTCAAGCCAGACAATGTTTATTGCAATGCTTTTTTTTAAGATCTTTCCTTCTCTTTTTGTCTTTCTTCTTTGCTAATGGGGAGTTGAAAGTGAAGAATCACAGCAAAACTAAAATTTACTTTTCTTGCTATCGTTTTTTGTAGCTGTCTTATATGTAGCACCAAGACAACAGAATGAGATTTTATTCTGGCTTACACATCTTTCTGCAATGCACACTGCTGTGTGGTTTTGGAAATATGTATCATTGTCACCAAAACAGAGGAGATTCTTACTGCAGCATTCGGCTTATGTATTTTTATGGTCTCTTAAAACAACTGAAAGCAAAATTCCCTACTACAGACAGCAGAAACAGAGTGAACGCTCCCTCACTTGGAATGCAATATCATGAAGTACAAATCTAAAATAAGTGAACAGTGGCAAATATGCAGAATTCCTATTTCTCTGTCTCCTCAAAACTCCAACATAATTTCTTCAGATAGGTTCAAGGAGCCACAGCCTTTAGCAAGTGAAAATTGATTTTCCTTGCTCCAGCATGTAAAACAAACTGAAGCTGCCCATAACCTCAACATCATCTTTGACTGACCTTTCTTCCTTTCTAGGTTGTCACATCAAGCACAAGTCTAAATCTTTGTGCCTTCCTTTGCGTCCCTCCTTTGACTCTCAGATCTCTCTTGTCTTGTCCTTACTTTCATGGCCTTTATGGCCTATCCCTCATCTATCATTTGTCATCCAGTATCCAAGTATCAACCCCCACATTTACATCACCCGTGACCTTAGTCCCTTTGTTGCATTTTCAGACTATCATCTTCCTTGCTTCTCCTCAAGTTGCCTTTACAACTTGGCACAGCTCTCCATACCCCAAGCCATAAAACTGCCATGATGTCCTCCTCCATGTCCCTACCTTATAATTCCTCCTTCCTGTGAAGTCTGCAAATAGTTGATGTGGCAAGTGTGCCAAAACCACTACCTGCCAGTCATTTGTCAGTGTTTGCTTCCTTCCTCATCTCCTACATGTTTCCAGCTTTGTGTCTTTTCTTTTCCTTCAGCCACAGGTTCTCTGGGGCAGAGGCAACTTTCTGCTCTGTATTTTTACTTGCCCAGTCCACAAATCCCCAGCAGGGACAGCCATGAGGTCCACCAAGGAGCAGGAATGACCATCATCTGCAACTAAAAGTAGACCAACTGTAAAATGCCATATTTAAAAACTATTCCAGTGTTTTGGAGCAGAGGATATAAACAAGAAAACAGTAACATTTCTAGGAGGACCCACAAATGACTTCATTATTAGAGAATAACCACCACTAACAGCCAAGCATAGCCAGTGTAAGTAAAATAGGCCAATATTAAGAAAACGTTGATTTATCCAAAGGTGTAGCCCACTGACAATCTTGTTATCATAAATTGCCCTAAGGCTGTCCAGAGTTTAGCATTTGGAAGAATGACTCTTCCTTCTGTTCCAGAAGCAAGAAACTTGCTTGTCTTAACATAAATATACATTAGTGGAACTAATACTTTAGATATCTAACTGGCAGTAAGGAGAATCTGATGAATCACAGTAAGAATTTCACAACAAAACAGAATAACTTTTTATGAAGGCAGCATTTAAATTCATAGGTGAGAGGAGCCACTCGCCTCAACTTTTTTTCTGATGACCTCAGTAAGGAAACACACCCAGAATAAGTCCTCCCTTTTCTCCATCAACAATGGATGCCCATCAACTTTCAAGTGTTAATAGAAGGGAAATTTAATTCGAATTCATGTGTTACATAGCCTTGTATTTTGCATACCTGAAAACGTGTTTACTGTTTTGCCCAGAGAGTGCTTTAATTATAATATGAAGGCTTGCAAAGACATGGCAAGCACCACACTCCAGATTAAAATTTTGTCAGAAAACTGGATTGATCTCCTTCTTGACTGGAAAGAAGGTATTTCACATACCATAACAACAGTCAAATAGCTCATATATTACATTAAGGCATCATGCACCTTTGGTCTGTGCAAGACTAAACTTGGATAATACTTTATGGATCTTCAATTACTCTTAGCTGATAAGGACATAAAAAGTCATAGCCACGTAGATGCTACTCTTAATGATCTTCATTTCTGAGTGTGTTTGTGTTCAGAACAACATTCATTGATTCACTAAGCAAAAACCATGACAGAAGTATGAATGTTGTCACTAATCTAAATCCACATCATCCTTATCAGAAAGTTCAGACCGTATTCTTGAAACTACTCTCTGCTATTATGATTTGGTTTAGCTGTGGATCTAAACCATTTGTTTCCCTTAGGATATTCCTGCAGGATGGGAAACAGATAATTCTCCCAACTGGAATTTAAAGCAAATAAAAGTAAATTCCCATTGACTCTGAAAGCTATAAATACTCAAAATAAAATACTTAAAAATACTCAAAATACTCAAAATTCTACAAGATGCATTAAGTCCCTAGTGACATCAACCTGTCTGTCAGCCTGGATTGCAAGACAGTAAATGTGAAACATGGCAAACAGAAATTTCAGAGATGAGTCAAAAAAGCCAGAAAACAAAGTGAGCTATTCTGGAAAGTAGAATAAAAACATCCTTTAGAAAACATTCAAAGTCTTATTTAATAAAAACATTATATTATTTCCATATTTTTTTTTATGCTCTGTTCTAGTCACCTCAGGATGTTATGAAAATATATGCACATACATAACAGAAAAGAAATCTTTTTCCTTTAGAGAATCACTCATAATAATTATAAAATATCAATGCCTTTTAGTAAAAGACCTATTTTACCTACATCCCAGACACAGAAATGAATAGTAGTGGTTTTTTTCAGAATACACTTTCTATTAAATCTGGATTTTCTTTGAGTCTTTTGCTTCTATCTGATTTCATTTGTTATACTGTAGGCTTTTTACCCTGTGGCATATTTTTCATTCTTACTTTTTGTTTTGTGTATAAGAAAGGATTTTTATTCAAAATGCTAAGCTTTAATTTAATTTAGGGATTTTTTTTTTTTTCTTTGTAAAAGCCTTTTGATCCGTGAAGTGGAAGAACAATGAAAATGTGTTTTTCAGGTCCTGTAAAAGACTGGAACTATATGCCTTTCACATGCCATAAATTTCAGAAGACTCTTTAAAGTGGTTTGGACATCAGAACACAAGGTTGGATAATTGCTAAGGAAAACACGCACAGATGTCTCTTGGTGTTCATTTTATCTTGCTACTGAGATAAAAACTGTTAAAAATAATCACTGCCATACGAAAAGTTACAAAATTATAAGAATCTGACTGTACTGTATAGAATGGGCTGTTGTCCATGATCCTGATTTTGCACAGATCTCCTTGTAGGACCATAAATTAGCTTTTTTCCTTTTTTTGCAATGACTTGAAGGTCGTCTTAATTTTTAAATTAGCAACAAATGTTATCCTTCACATCCTTGAAAACCTGCTAAGAGAGCCAGTGACAATATGTAAGTCCACCAATATATAAGGCAGATTGAAATTAAAACAGTACTAAAAGTACTTCTGCACTGTTACTAGAAACAAAAAATTTAGACAGATATTATTCAAGGAATCAACTTAGGTAAACACCACAAATATACTGAGTTTACAAAATGGTGAAAAGCAGAAATGAAAAGCATCTCTGATCCCAAAGACGTTTACAAATCAATAAAACCATCACCATTTATTACAATGCCTTCCTTCAGTAAATCTCAACATAAGTAAATTTACTAACTCAGTTTTGTAGAATATATGTTTTTGTTTCTGCTTTTGCTTAAGGATTGGAACTGTAATTCAGCAAAATGCTGAAGCATGTCCACAAAATCTGTTAATTTCCCTAGAACATCAAAACCAAAATGCTTTATAGCATTCTATTAAGCATAAGAATAATATAATTTTAAATACATCGTTGTACTGAACTCTAGAAAAGCACAGTTGCTATGTAGCCCTGGGAATTCTGATACCACCTACCATAGTGACAGTGTAGTGACTCTGCCAACAATGAATGTGATGGCAACTTCCATTAATACCTGTTTGCCTTATGTGCACCTGATCTAACTTGCTGGTGGGTTAGCTTCTCAACCCAAAGATATTCAGCCTTGTTAGAGGAGAAAATAAAGAGTTCAGCTGGCAAAATTGAGGACAAGTCAGTTAGGGGAATTACAGAAGTAATATTTTCAGAAGCATTAGGGGTAGTAAAGATTATGGGGAAGACACATGTAATAAGAAATAGTTAAATTTAAGATTGTTTATGACCTGCTGTCACTTTTGCTAACAGGACGCATTTGTGTGTGTAGCCATTTGGGAGCCGGGGCAGGGCACAGTTCTGCATTACTTAAATGAGCTATTTCTCTACATTTTCCATAAAAGCAAATAGCTCTCTGTCAGGATACTCTGCAGTTTCACCTGTGTGTTTAGCAGTTTCTCAGTTCTGGGAACCAAGCCTTTCTGATGCAAGCATGTGGTTAAAACCAGAATCTATTTCTACAGCCTGTTGAATGGCTTGGAAAACTTAAGGATGAGCTAGCTCTCTAAGTGTATCTTGCAAGCTCTGTTAGTCAAAATGCTTTCAATAAACAAAAAGGAAAGCACAGCCTTGGTCAAAGAAGCTCAATTCAAGATTCACAAGCTGTGCCGTCAGAGTGTACAAGGTGCTCCCAGGCACCTTGCCTGGTACCCACACCAGACTTGGGGTGCAAGTGTGTCTGTGGAAAACAGTCACATACCCACCTCTGCAGGGTTAATGGAAATTATAAGCTCCACTGAGAAACTGGCAGTGCTTGTAACTCACGTGAGTGTCTCACACAAGCTATGCCAACGGATCCTGTTTCTACCATATTCTGCATCTGCCAAGTCCCATGAAGAAAACAGTGAGATTTTCACAGAATTTGCAAACTTTACAAACACCCGTGACAGTAAAGGAAATCTGACAGTGGCAGAGCTACTGTACCTTAAAAGTTTCCCTAGTAAGTGCATTTAAAGGTAAGAAGATGTTTCTCTCAGATGCCAGCTTTAAACGCTCAGCTTAATGTATTAAGGAAAAAGCCAGTCCTCTTCTCATGCTTTATAAAACCCTGGAGGCAAATTACACCTTAGGGCCACTTGTTCTACCCCCATGCTCTCAGACTATAGCCCCAATGAAACTCTATTAATCACCAATGGAATCAATTTAGAAATTAAAATCCAAACAAATCTCAGATTACTTAAATACAATAAAAACAGAAAATGCCTACTCACATTTCCACAAACAATCCTAACATACTTGTCATAAACAAAAACCATGTCATTCCCTTTTTGCTTTACTACCCAGGCCAGCTGGGGGATCAGGAAGGCTATAACCTTTGCAGACAAGTCAGTGTAATATTGATTTTGGCCTTTTGCCTCTGCTCCAGCTTATTCAGAAAGTGTCCTATTGATTTTGAAGGAATTATTTGTGGACTACTAGGCATGAGAAGAAAAACAAAGTGAATGTCCTGATTGCTTAGTGGGGGTCCATGTTAGGCTGCATGTGTATCCACCTTGCACACACATTCAAAACTGACAATGAGGTCCATATATTACGTATTACAGCAAATACTGCTGCAAGAGTGTGAGTGGAAAACAGGCAGAAAACATAATCTACAAATGTAAAACCTGGTTTGATCATCTCTACACATCTGGACAACCAACTATCCCTACGTGTAGCAACTTTTACGGAAGACTGGCTTTATACACAACCTGTAGACAAAAATGCTCTTATACCATGCAACAATCCAATCTGACACGTCAGTTAAAAATTTTATATAAACAATAAACCAGTTTGGGAGGGAAAGGTTGTGTTGGTTTGGGTTTTTTTCAATAAAAACTATTTGTTTACATTTTTAATTTACAAACATACCTATCTTTACCACTGTGTCCTTTTTTCTAAATTTTGTCCTTGTCCCCAGCCCAGAACCAATTAACTTATGCTCCTGAAGCTCACAAACACTTCTTCAAAGGGGTGCTGACAGCACACTGGTTGTGCTGATTCTCTCGCTCCAAGGGATAGGTTCAACACGACTTCTGTCCACTCATTTGTCATTGACCTGACTACTGTATGAGGTCAATAAATCTTTATTAGAATAACTTGTTTCGCATGACTGTCATCTCTCCTGCTAGAAGTGTTCTGCAAATGAGTGACCTCTCAATCCAAGTAGTATTTCTTTTCAGATATATGTACATTACCATCAACTCCTTCATCAACTCCCATTGAAATTCACTGCAAGCAAACACTGCCTAATACAGTATATTTCCTTTAACTAAAAAGAAAAGGTCTGAAGAAAAAAATATGTCTCACATGGGAAAGGTTCCCCAAAGAGATATTATTTAATTAGCCAAATTCTGAGACCACCACTCAGGTTTTACTCACAGAAGAATACATCCAATCCTATTTTTCTCTCAGGTGGGATGTAAGGTTTCAGAAAGGCAGAGGATGTGATGTAGAGGAGAGTTATAGGTTGGGCTAGAACTGAGCACTGAAAGAGGACAGCCTCAGTAGTTCAGTCAAATCTTTATCCCTCTTCTCCCTAAACTGAAAGCAGCCACTGACCTAGGCTATTAGGAATTGGATAAGACTCATCACAAAAAGGAAGTAATGGTTGCTACAAAAGAAAATGGGAGTCTCCCCCAAAGTTTAGTCCCCAGAAAGGTTATTAGGCCATAACACACAGCGGTATGCAAAGATAGGGGAGGAAGCTTGCTGATTCAGCTTCTACTGCATAATGCACGAATTTAGTCCATGCAATCACTGTCATTTTTTGAGAGAACATTACAGCACTTAGGAAGCACTTGTCTGCAACTACCACCCAGAAAGCCACTTTCACATAGTAGCTGTGGCATATGGTTTGAAAATTTATTTTAAATGCCCTGGGCAAATACAACTGAGAAACAGCAGATAAAATCAAGCTGGGGGTTCGCAGATGGACAGATGCTGCAATAGGACTAACTCTGTTCTCAGATACTTACAGATTAAATTCCTTTGTAAGGAGAATAATCAATCCTAATACAGAAAGGATTGAAAAAGTTGGGAAGAAAAAGTTTAGTTCTGCAGTTTCACAAAAAGTTTAGTGCTTAGGTAGAACAGTTGCTTCTGACATTATTTTTGTTCATGAAAATGAACAGATTACTAAATCTGGAACCATGCCTGGCATCTTTCACTTTGAGAATAATCTCTCCCTTTCAGTCACAGTATTTTATTGGGTCATCAGTAACTATTAAACCCCTGAGTGTCTGCCTTACAGAAATACTGGCCTGCCTTGAAATCATTGTTCCTTCTCCATTATTCAGTTAAACAGTTACATAGTTTAAATGTTTATATGATAGACATTATTATAGTATGACAATTTGCATGTATTTTTCTTGAATGAATAACTTGCCATATCAACATTATTATTATTGAGAAAAAGCACCTCTTTATTTTATCACATTGTACCTTTTGTTACTAAAACTAATCATTGGGGATCATGCAGAAAATACAGTGAAAGGCAAAATATGAAAATCTCCTACACAGGGCACGCAACAATAAAACTCAGTGCCAGAGAGCCAAAACCACTTACTGTCTCTCCAACACTATCCACTGCTCTTCAATTCTATTTGATCTGTGCTGTAGCCCTCAGACACACGGATAACGAAATCATGCACAGCTAGCAACAAACAGCAGCACTGAAACTCAGAAGGACAATCTGGTGAAAGCAGCACCTTTTCAAGTCTGTCCACACAGAAAGGGATAAATTCCAAAACAAACGTCCCTGTAGCACATGCACAAAAACATCCTCTTCCTCAGCCTACCCCTCTTCTCCTAGGACTACATTAGCAATCCAAAACAAATTTCAGCAGTTCCAGTCAGCTCTAATGTCATGCAGAAGCCTTTAGAGGGTCACCAATCTCTCCAGAGATCACACTCTGGATTCAAAGGTACATGAACAAAGGCTCTTTCAGCTTTAGCCTGTTGTGTACGCACACCAGAAAGTATTTTTGCCATTGAGGCTGCTGTGACAAGCAATCAAAGGCAACCAACTGAGGAAGAAGCAGAGGAAAAGAGCTGCACATGTATTCAAAATTAATTATACCAGACAGGTAAGGGAAATGGAATCTAGAAAATCCTGTGAGAGGAAGGATTATTTCCAAAGACAGATTTAGAGGCTCCTTTCTCATCTGAAGTGCCCTTTCAGCAAGTTTTGAACTTGGAAATCTCAATAAATAACAGTATATCCCCATTCTACGTGTCTAGTGTTACACGTTTTTTCTGCACCTTTGATTAGTTACAGAAGAGCTTGATACATAAGGCTTTCAGAAAGAAGGATCACATTTTTTGACAACTTCTTTTGACAATTCAGCACACTAGATTAAGATCGGTATTACAGTAACATTGCATGGCTCACTCAGTTTTATGCCTTACGCAAAACTTGGTGTTTCTTTAGAGCTGTTTATGAAAAAAATCACACATAAGTATATACAAAGACGATACAACAAATGTAATAATTTTTAAATGGTTAAATTCTTCCTCATGTAATTTATTATTAATTGGTTTTGTTCACTCTCTCTCTCTCAAATTGTACAAAATACACTGCCTAAACAACAGATCAGTTCTAGATGAAGAGTCTTACAGCACCTCGTTTGCAAAAAAAGAACATTTCCCTAACTCTGTTAAGGAATGAGGGTGAAAATACCATATTATTTTTGTCCTGCTGATGACCTAGGTTTTTCACAGTTGTTATTTTTATAGGAATAGCAGCATAATACCTTTGCAAGACATCAAGCTCTGGTTTATGAATTAGAACTTTATATGATCTGTGAAATTTAAATTATAAATATTTTTTGTTGTTGTTGACTGAAATATGTTCCTTTCAAGTGAACAGTCACTAGCAGTGACCCACTCTGAACTTGAATGTAACAAAGTATATGGTTGTAATGTTAGCCCAAACATTACATTTCCAAAGACCTTACAAAGGGGAACAGAAAGATGGAATAAATAGCAAATTATAACAAATAAAAAAAAAAAATCAAGAATTACTCTGAGAAGCTCTCTTTCAGGCAAAGGGAAGAAAAAATAACAATTCATGTTCTGCACAAACTATTACCTTTGACAGAGGAAGGGATAGCACACAAACACATCAGCCTTGCCACTGAGGGGTTTCTGCCCTCTGTCCAGACCTTACTGCCTTATTGCAGCCTGCAGTGCTTGGTTTTACACTCAGAGTCCAGAAAACAGCAGTGACTAAAAAGGTCACGAACTGATATTTTTTTACTTCTTCACTCTGTGTTTTTGACATTTTGCTATGTTCTTGCATCAAGCGTGTGATGGCCTTGATCTCTGTATTTCTTTATTAAGCGTGACCACCTGCTCGCTGGGTTGCATGTGACTGTACCCACACGCCAAGCAGGAAAGGTGCCAACCTGCCCCTGTCTTCTGCTGTATGTGTCCTCGATACTCCGCTCTTGCTCCCCTCATCTCCTGCACACACTCTCATGGCAGAGGAGAAGGAGCTGGAAGATGGGGAAGTATGACTAGTAAGTGAGAGTAAAATGGGAAGAGACTGAGCAGACAGGGAGCAACTAATAATGGAAGAGGGGAACACAGTGAGGGGAAAAAAGGACAAGTTGGTGGCAGAGTGAAAAAGGAGGATAGGGGTGTAAGGAAGGCTTTGCTCATAGCTTTTAAACATTACCTGGCACCATCATTCTTTACAAATTAGGAAAATAAAAAATTAAAGCTTTTCTTATAGTTAAAATAGAATTTTATCTAGTCTACTCCAGATACCAAGTTCTGTATCATCTGCATGTTTCTGAGCACAAAATAGCTCATGACATTTAGCGCTGCTAAAGGACAACATTGTTTGCAAGTAAACGAAGAAAAATCAGGTCACGCAGAGTAACCTGATAACTCAGAACAGTCCCCTGACCAGAAAGCAGGAGTCCAAGCACAGAATCGATAATAATCTGCCCAAAAGAGAGGACAAGACCATGGAAAGAGCATGAGACAGGCAGAAGCAGGTGAAAACTCACCACTGGAGCAGTTGGGTCCTCCCCAGCCAGGCTCACACTGACAGGTGTTGGGAGCAATACAACGACCGTGGACACATTTATCAGCACAATGAGCTGTCAGAGAAGGAAATAAAAAAAGAATTAAAGAAGAACTCCTAGCACTAGTAAAAATATCCTAAACTTATTCCTAATCCAGATCTTGCATGTCTCAAATATCTTTTAAAAGCAAAATAAACATTAATGTATTAATGTTTGATGGCATCTCTTCAAATAAACTTTCTTACTTCACTCTCTTCTATTTCTCCTAAGTTTGAAGGCTCCAACTAAAACCACGTTGGTGCTACTCAAATACTTTTGCATTTAACAAAGAGAAAATCATCCACATGTAATGAAAAAAGAGTCATAGTATGATATAGATTGGAAACCCATCTGAACATGGTCCTGGGCAAAAGGCTCTAGGTGGCCCTGCCTGAGCAGGAAGTTGGACAAAATTACTTCCACAGGTCCCTTCCAACCTCAACCATTCTGTGATTCTCTGAAGTAAACTCTCACACCAAGAAAAAGAGGGGAACTTCTGCACACATAAAAAAGGGGGTTATCTTGCAACAGCATGGATAAAATATGATTTGCAACACATTATTTTAATATTGATTTTTCTGAATGGTTGCACAGTTCAAATGAAGCACAACAGAACAGTGATGATGATTAAGGTAAGGCACAAGATGTAAACCCTATGATTCACTGCAACCTTTATTCTAAGTGCTAAGCAGAGCTGCCTGAAATTTTTCTTTTTTTTTTTTTTTTTTTATTTTATGATTTGCAAGCATGTGTTTCTACAGTTAGGGCTTACTTTGAAATAGAGCTTTTATTTGAAACTTTTAAGAAAAACTTGAAATGGCTTCAATACCAAGCACATCAATGTAACTGACTTAGAATACAATACACTGAAGAGGAAGAATCTGCAACCAGCAAGTTTGCTGGCATCATATTCATCAAGAAATACCCTTAACTTTCCAAAATATATACACTGTAATACTTTCCTTCTGGTTTGAACAACAATAGAACTTAAAAAATGTGCACAGGATGAGAATTTTCTTTGTACCAACATTTCCAGAGAACTATGACAGGAATCTGATCAGTATACCAATGAATACAAGGTGACTGATGGGAAAAAGACAAAGTTGGTGTTTACAAGAAGTTTAATGGGACTACAGGTGAATCATCTCAGTTCTGAATGGATTTAAAATGCTCTACAATAATTAGGAAAAATACTTGCAAAATGTCCTGTCTTTTTCCTAATTAAACACAATGAAGCACATTGGTCATCTTTATATTTTGTGTGTCCAAGAAAAGGGAAAGCCACACAGAGATCAATCATATCTATTGCTAAAATCTTTGGTTATCTGGGATCCCAGCCATTAATTGCATATTTTTACAGCCTTTAATTTTCATTCTCAAAATTATTTCTAATAAGCTACTTTTCAGATGTGCATTAAAATGATCTTCATTAGAAATCAACAGGGAGAATATGAATCTTTAAATTTTAGATGATACAAGATACTAATTCAAAGCTATTTCATTGTTCTCTATTTATTTATTATGAATAGAATGGGTTTAAATAATACATCACAATTTTCCATTAGTCTTATAGCTAGACATGAATTACTTGTACCTATGAAGATTCTTGCCTGGTAAGTGCTGCCTTGGGCACTGAAGCTCTCCCTAAACCAAATGTGTGAACAAACTTACCAGTAAGCCCCAGGACAACAGATGGTAGCTGCATGTCTCTGCATGTGCACATGTATGAATAACTTAGTGAATACCAATAAACTCAACCCAAATTCCTGAGCACTAGGGCTAAATACAATAAAGTGTCATTCGATCACATACTCTGGGAGACAGATGGAAAAAATTACAAAACTGAAAACGTTGTAAGAAACTGCATGCAGCGAGAGGTACAGAAGAAGCTCTTTGAACATCCCCTTGCACTGCCCCTCACAACATGCTGAGCACATAGGTCCTTCCTACAACTCCTATGTAACAGCACACGCTATGGTGCTGTGCAAATAATCATCAATTACTTCCAATAATAAAATAGACTTGTCTTAGAACAAATGTACAACAGAAGAAACTTCGGGTCGGAGTGTTTACAATGCAGTCATCTCGCAAATTAGAGCTGTATTCTTTTCTTAGCCACAACAGCATAAATCAACAGTAACTTCTCTTCAGCCACTGAAGTGGTGTTTCAGTTTTCCAGTAGTAGAACATAAATCAAACACAACTCTTCAAAACGGGCTACAACTACTAAGTCTCTATAGAAGTTATCTATAGGTAACAATGTCGGGGTGTTTGACAGCCAGAACTCTGCTGACTCTAATGAAAAAGAAATATGAGATAAAGACCACTGAAGGAAGTTGTGTAACAGAAATATTGCTGCTTCCAAATAAATTCAATGAAGATCAGTTAAAATTATATATATATGGCATACAAATACACAAATTTCTTTCTCAAAGAAGGGATACATGTAATTTTTTGTTTGAAGAAGTTTGAAGAACATAAACTAAAGCCAAGGATGTTTCAAAAAATATTCAAGATATACAAAAGAATTAAAGATATCCAGTATTTCCTTTTTTTTTTTAAAGTTTCTTAATGCCCAAAAATTTATCTGATCAAAGAATGATTTCTTTCTACACTCTGGATATACATAAAAACCTATTTTGTAACCAAAAGAAATTATTCTCTAGACACCTGATGGACTAACTGACTCCTGGCAACTGAATCCTAGTTAACATCCCTAAGAGACAGAATCTGTAAAAAAATTTTGCACTGATCATGGGGATAAGAGAACCAAAATTTACTACATGACCTACAAAAAAGTGTAAGGTGAGGACAACATAAAAAGCACTAGAACAAGCTGAAAAGACATGAATGACATCAGGGACTGAGAAACTGTTTTCTCTTGTTTTTCTATGGAATTGGTGGACATGATATAAGAAAATACTTATGTGCAAAAGCAGGTGAAAAACTTAACATTAAGTCTTTTTGATACTGAGCAGTGTAAAGCACCAAAAATTCAGTGGCAGCAGTAAATCGCACAAGTCATATCTTCTTCTTTTTTAAGGGAAAAATCAATTATCATATGAAAAGCAATCTGAGCTTACTCTTGCCTATTTCCTTTTACATCTTATTTCCCTTTTTCTTCTGTGTCTTATTGTTTCCTTCAAAATCTTCTCTAAAATCTTGCCTTGTCCAACTTACAGGTCTATTTCAGCAGATCATATTCTTTCATTTTCTTAAAAAACAAAAGGTAGATTTGCTCTTTCTACTATAGGGTATCAGCCGGCTTCAAGTATCTATAGAATATCTGCTGCTGCGTGTGCAATTCCCTGCAGCAGCCCTTTCCACACCATGGGAGGACCTGCCGTGTCCCCTGGACACAAGCCCACCAGGCTGCTTGAGCTTTGTTCCCACCTCAGTTGCAGGCACTGGTACTCCTGTAACCAGTTAAATGAACATGCCCTGCTGAGGATGCTCAGCAAAGTGAATCAATGTGAAAAGACATCTGTAATCCACCCAGGCCATCGACACCCATTATTACAGCAAGCTGAAAGCGATGTGAGGCAAGGGCTTGCTTGGCCAACATGCTCACAGACATGCTTCAGCACCACAGCTTCATACCAGGGGGATTAAGCCAGTCATGCTAGAGGCGTAGAACATGTAATACAATTTTAGGTCAAGCTACCACTTTCCAACACTGATCATGTGTCTTGCACTGATATCAATGAAGAGAGGGAGACAGTGCTCCAGCTCAAGAGAAGATTGCAACTCAAATGCCTACTTGTATGCTGATGGGCTCCAGCATAACCCCTGCAGTGCAAATGCAGATTGCTCCTCCATTGCTATACCTACTTAAAGTATTACAGCTGAGTGGAGTGACTCCTGTGCCTCATATGAATTCCACTTCCAAACTAGAGTATATATGAAGAGTGGAACATTGTAAGACTTGAAACTTCTGAATGGCATTTTATGAATCTGCCCACTGTGATTAAGAAAGTGACATGAAGTTATTTCATTGTAAGTCACCATAGACGACATTTAGACAGCTGTGCATTGCATTATCTGATGTTAAAAGAAGATACAGAAGAATTTCCAGTAACAAAATTTGAAAGAAGATATTTTTATCTTCAATGAAAGTTTATGCATGCATTTTAGGATCTGTTGCTTTTTCATTTTGAAAAGCCAGACATAAATAAATTAACATAAGCAAAGCTTGACATATTTTGGCTGTAATTATGCACATTAGTAAATGACCAGGAGAATGAACTACGGTTCCACAATTAGACTTCCACCTTTTAAACAAATTAATCACATCATCAAATGAGCAAATACCTGAAATCATACCTGATTTCATGAGATTTCATACCTGAAATCTATTAAATAAAATTCCTATCAACTTTACAGAGAATTCATATTAGGAAGACTAGAGCAATATCTGAACTGGGCCTGCTTTTGGATTCTAAGTAGATCTCCGTATTATTTCTTTCAGATAAATGACTTCTGACAAAAGAAGTCACACTACATGCCTGACTGTGCTTCATGTTTAGCATTTCTACTAATACCACTCTATCCTGATTTGGTTACCTGAACATATCCTTTGATTAATCTTTTTTCCTACGCTTGATGACCAGTTGCTATTAAAGGGAGTGATATCCAGTTATGCATTAAGATAGATGGTTTATTTTATATTTCAGGTCTAGAGGAAATTCAACAGGCACATTTCTCCTTTAATGTTCTTAGAAATGCTACACTGTCAGAAACTGTATATGAAGTCAATGTCCAAGCTACCAAAATGCTACTAGGATCATTCTCCCTTCTGCATGTGTGTCAATCTACAAGAAATCCACCAGAAAACGTCTTAGTCTTTGAATTCTTTAATTTCAGAAACATGCTAAAAATTGAATGGACTTTGTAAATGTAAAAAAAACAACAACAACAACAACAAAAAAAACCAAACCCGCAGAAGACTGCACTTTTTGTAAAAACTTCTCAGTCTGTAGCTTTAGCCTAGTATCCATATGCCAAATATCCTAGGGATTGCCACTGATATTAGGAGATAAGTGACAGTAAATTATTTGGAATAAATAAGAGACTAAGTCAATCTCTTAACCTGGTATGGACTTTCTAAGGCGAGGAGTAAGTTCCTTTATAGAACTTAACAGAATGATTCTGTCTTTGTATCTGCATATAAACTGCATTCAGATCACCTCAGGAAGTCCATCAGATCTAAACATTAATAACATGCACTGTAATTTTTAAGAGCAAAAATAAATAATCACCTGAGCTCCAGTTAGCCTATTCTTCTGCAGAGATACTGGCAATAGGGAAGACAGAAGTCAGAAATTTGCACATTATTCATATCCTTTATAAACAGGACTTATATGAGGAGAGCACAAACCAGGATAATACTGGAAGTACTAACAGAAATATTCATGCTTATAGAAGTCCAAGTACTGACCCCACATAATGTTGGAATTAAAATTAATTTTTTTTACCCACCTGAAGACAAATCCAAATGGCACAACTAACAAAACACAGGGTAATTTTTCTATTCAGCATGACTGAACGCTGCTTGCCATAATAAACCCAATCTGCAAGATAATATGTCTATACTGGCCAAAAGTTACACAAAAAAAAAGTGTCTATTATAATATTTATTAACATCATGTAAAACTTCCCCAAGAGGTTCCCTGAAAAGCTTCTAAGGGCTGCAGATGGACACTGACTTCTGATGCCACTTTGTCACTTACTAGTAGTGATGTAAATGCAGAATCATTTCAACAAACTCAGAAACATTGGAAAGACAGGTATCTGAGTTGCTTAACAGACTTTTTTTTAAGCTTATGATGGCTGTAGTGGGGTGGTCTTTTCCATAAAACTCTTAACGGATATCTACTTCTAGTGTGACTGTCTTCTTATCAATGGCATTAGTCAAACAAAGAGGTTGCTAAAATTCTGTATCAGAGTTTGAACAGTTTAGAGTACAACAGTTATTTTTAATTTAGAGAAGAATAAACAAAACAAAAATTTCTGTATGTGTGATAAAAAAGGCCTGGTTCTATATTTTCCATATATATATATTCCACACATATATATATATATATATCTATATACACATATACACTGAATCCAAAGACAAAACACAAAAGGAATTTTCATCAAAGATTAAAACACAAGTTTCAGCTATTGAAAGTTTTCAGGAAGAAGTATGGAACTTAGAGTCACAATTCCACAGAAATCTTGTATCCTAAAATGAACTCAAATTAATCTGTTCAGACTGGACTCCAAAAGACTCATAAAACCCCCACTTAAATTTCAGCCAGTGCTTTTCGCTGGCTATTGGTCATTCTCTTCCTTTGCGAATACAAAATTTACAGACTTCAGCAACACGAGGCTGGCACATTCTTGCAATTCTTTATGCAGCAATAAATAATTCTCTTCCCATTATAGGCAGTGAAGTGGCATTACCACTGGTAAGTACTGCCTCTAAGGGAACAGGGACTGGTGAGTATTCACGCTGTAGATTCCTAATTATTATTTTAAAAAGGAAGTCACAAGATTTCAATTCATCGCTGTATGCACTGAAGTGTTGAGTCATATCAAAATCATCTACCAGTAGAATTTTCTAATTGAGCTTTCTAAATTGAGAAGTGAAACAAAGGAACAAACAAACAACGAAACATCAACAGCACCACAAATATTTTAGCCTTTTAGAAGCATCCTACATCCTCCACTAAGTAAAAAATAATACACACTGCATGGAAAATAAAATCACCCTAATGGAAATGCTGTGCACATTGTGGAGCAAGAATAGAATAAAAGAAGATATCCGCAACACTTCAAATGGCTTTGATTCTCTTCTATCTTTGCATATAAAAAAGGGGGGAGGTGCATGTGTGTTTTTCAATGTAGCTGCCATTTTCTTGCAGATTTTGTGTTGGCTTTCTGCCAGTGATATTTCTCCTATGATGATATAGGAGAAGAGTCCTCCCCACATCACTACGTCTTACCATTTGATCCCAACTGACAGCATCACACTTGCTTTCCAAGTTAAACTGGACAACTAGTATTATCACAGTGTATGCAGGCATCAAGTTCACTACGAAGAAAGCTGGTTGAAACAATGGAAAGCATGAAATATTTGCCACCTTCTATTAACAACTGAGCTCCTCCTTTGCCCTGAATCCTCAGCTCTAGTTGAAGATCAAGAGGACTGAAGGTATCTGAATGCCTTCCAAGGTCAACCATTACAGAAGCAAATAAATGCAAAGTTAGTTCCACTGAAGGATCTTTATTTTTACATAATTTGAAGTCTGAGGCATTCCAAAATTGCTTCGAAAGTCAGAGCAGATATGCCCTGAATATCAGCATCTGGCATCTTTTTATGTAATAACAGTAAAAAATTACTACATCCAATGTGATCGGAATTTACTAGGTTTCAAGTATCACTATGTTAATATAGAATGAATTTACTACATATACTATAGCTATGTAAAAGCTGTAGTCACATAAGAGACTTATGATCACACTTCTCGTGATCAGTCAAACTGTTATATACTTCAAAAAGTATAATACTTAATAAAAAAAAATTCATCTTTAATTTGTTTAATTATACAGCATTCATATAGGCTGTATAATTCATATACAGCATTCATATATGCTGTATAATAACCAAATGTAGTTAGAAATTGGTTCATATAAGTCTAATACATACATGTTAAAATCAAAAAGGTTAAAAAAATTGCCAACCTGATCTCAGATAGATCCATTTTTTTTAAAAGTTGTTTTTTAAAAATATCATTTTGACCTTGCTTTTCCCTGTGCAGAAATCACTTTAAATCAAAGATCTTACTGCTGCATTTTCAAATTCCAGGAAGTGCCGTAAAACAAAAATACAAATTATGATAGTGTGATGTGTTACAACATTCACAGGTCATGATCTTCCAGGGATACAAATAAATCCTGTCAGTCACTTCCAGCCTGCACCTCACAACAAACAGAAAGGCACAAATTAAGAAACTACTTTGCATTTTTATTGAATAATTAAATTTAATGTACATACTGATATTGATCTTCAGACTCTTGTTTATTGGTAAAGACCAAAGACTATCCACCGCACTGCCGATTCCTAAACTGGGTTGCGAAATCCAGTGGCAGTGACAAATCTCTTACGCGTTATTTCACAGAACTTTTTCCTGGACAAGCTTCTCCATACCTTGAGTGCTACGCTTCACCACTGCCATTACAGCTGTCAGGCAGACAATAAAACAATGAAATGTATCTCCATTTTTCTCATTCTCAGCTGAGAAAATAAATGCCAGGTAAAGCAGGGTTAGGCTGAAAACATGCTGTTACATGAGCCAGCTTTTTGCACGTGCCTAGGTCCAGGTCCCGCTCCAGGGCAGTGGGAGCGTGCCGGCGGGCTCCCCGTGCAGACCAGCAGACTCAGGGTTTGACTCGGGGACATAACGCAGAGCTTCATGCAAGAGGAGCCAAAGCAGCTGCCAAAACAGCTCACACACTGTGGCTTTCCCAGTAAGCTGGGCTTTTCACTTTTTTCTCTTGGCAAGGCTTGCCAATCGGTTGCCTGTTCAGAAACTGGGCGGCAAACCCAAGGGCAGTCCCGGCAGTCCAGAGGCTCCAGGCCTCGCCAGTCTGCTCTTACAGGGCCCCACATTTCCAGAAAAAATTCAACTATACTGCCTCAGTCCTTCTGACATTGTTCATTAAGCTTCTGCAGGTTTTTTAAGTCTCATTATTAGAGGAGCTGAAGAAAAACCAAGGAATGGATATAGCTGTTTTCCACTATAACGCATGCCCTTTCTGTTTCCTAAAATTAATAAAAGTATACGCACAGGTCAGCATCACAAATGATGTTACAGACAAAAGAGTGCCCCTGATGACCCCAGTTTTTCAAGGAGATGAAAAGATTAAGAGATTCGGTTCCCTGATTTCTGGAAAACTTACCGTTGTAGCCCATGCTGCCCAAGTGCCTTCACAGGGACAAATAATTTGAAAAACTATTGAATTAGTTTCATTTTTAGCCCTACACATTTGCCCATCTCCAAGGATATACCATCCTTCACAGTCACAAGGATACGCTTACCTATCACAAGTTCCCTGCTGTCAGTCCTGTCAACAGGAGCATCTAGCTACCCAACCAGCTGTATGACTTTGAACAACCCTGTGTTAAACTCCTAACCACATGCTTCCAGGGCTCTGGATTAACACCTCCTCTATTTTCATTCTGCCTTTCTACTATGCTCTTGAATGAACACCATTTTAAGAATCAGACCTTCCAAGGTCTGCAGAAGGCCGTACAAGAGAGAGAAAGAGAGCTGAGCCAAGGCCACACGAGGCTCTGGACACAGCTTTTCCCTCTTTAGACTTAGGAAGATGTGGAGGCACGGGCATGTGCCACAAGAAAAGGCGGTGTGGCCGCCTTCAAACCATTGTCACAGATCTCTGTATCTGCAAGAGAGGCTAAGCATGGGGATCAACTGGGGCCCATGCTAAGGAGAAAAATCTTCTATTTCCCTTCTGGTTTTGAACCTTGAATTTATTTACTGTGTTGGGAAATGCACTGACACTTGTGCTGTACATTTTCCATATGATCATTAGTTAGAATCACATCAAGGTTGGTTACTTAGACATCTGAGATCCAATTATCCTGTCATTTGCATATGCACAACACCAATTGACTTCAACGAGAGCTGCACGTGCACCACTGATGAATAACTGAGCCTCCTTAACTCAGCTTCCACAAGTCGCCCATCAAAGGGGAGTCTAAACCAGCATTGTGACAAACATATGGAACTTCAAAGCAAAAAGAAGCTAAACTTACGGACACACATCTCCCTGCTTTCATAAAATCCAGGGCAGCACTGGGATTTACGCCTGTACATTGTTTTTTCACCATGTCTGTAGGCAGTACGGTAACTGATCCTAAAGAAAAGAATGAATGGTTGTTACATACAATTCATGGTTCAGAAACAAAACAATATATTTTCTTACACATTTTAAAAAATCAGGTATCAGTAAGAGGAGAGAAAAAAAGCTCAAAGAGACCTTGATTTATCTGTTGCTGAGTTCAAGAGCCCTAGTGGTTCCCCACCAAGCCTTATGCCTGTGGGTGGCTGGGCAGCAGGAAAAAAAGTTAAGGATTTTGGCTACTTAACTAATATGCAAACCAGAACATCGCTGCCTTTGCCATTAGCATCCCCTGTGGAGGATAAATCCTGGCAATACAAATCAGTTTGCTGGGTCATTACAGCTATCAGTGATCACCCTCCCAAGAGTGAGTCAGTTTTCTAGGGGCAGAGATGTCATGAAAAGAGAAGTTCTGGTTAAGGCAAGAGGCAGGAAAGCTCAAGGGAGAGCTCAGACCTCCTGCCGCTCTGCCGAACGCAGCCCTGCAGGGCAGTGGAGAGAAGCAAACGGAGAAATCAGCACATAAACCCGTCAAGAACTGCAGAAAATACAGCTTCCTTCTGACACAAGCAAGTAGTATTTATCAGAACCAGGCTCTCCCACCACTCTCTCTCCTCTCTACTCCCCACCGTGTCTGTAAAACTGTCCCCCCAGCTCTCCTGGCAGCTGACCACAGACTCCACCAAGCAGTAGACACATCCCCACAACACCCAAGACAGTCCGGACTCCCAGCAAAGAACAGCTCGTATATAAATGATGTTCCAGGTAAACAAAGTGTAATCTCTCTTTGAACTCAGAATCTGCTTTTTATGTACTATCCGTACTGATCCATCTCCTCCAGCTGCTGTGCCCCAGGGAGACTTTCCCTGGGGTTCATACTTATGGGCATATTCCTCTGAGGAAAACGCTTCTTACAGCCATCACCAGTTTTTAATCATTCACCCCTTGCTTACTTTCTGCAAGCACAAGGAGTTTCATTTAACAAATCTTCTTTTTCCTTTCAAGTAGCATACACTTTCCCCCGAATATAAGGTTGCAAGTAGCAAGGGGTCTGTCATGACATTTCTGAAGAAATACACCTCACAGAGTCTGAGGAATACAATTTTGTGCATTGCATGCTTTTTCCCAACCTGTTCATTTTCTGTTAGCACTTCATGGGATGATACACCCTGACCTGCTAATAAAACATATGTGGCATTGCTTGGACAAGCATTTTCAAGTTGACACAGACCATAGCAGTCAGACACAGAAGTCACTATAGCTACAATAACCTACATATCATGCTTGACTTTGACAGACACAAAATCTTCACAAATCTACAATATCAGCAGTCTGACAATATTAACAATTAACAATACATCACCTGTGTCGTGTGCACTTAAACCAGTTTAGGATGTCAGTACAACTGGTGTAGTAAATTTGATCAAAAGGATGTGGATATGACTCTTGCACTGTAACTGAATAACTGGGAGAGAGAGAGAGAAAGCAGACAGATTATTGAGAAAGTCCTTTATAGTACAGTCTGATTTAAGTAAGTCTTTTACAGAGTCCTGGTGTAGAAAGGAATAAATATAACAAAATATTCATGTGCAACAAAAACTCACAGAAAGTTCAAGTTTAAGTAACACATGAATCAGCTAACTTTATAAAACAGAAGATATCAATTGAAAGGTTTTTTTTCCACCAAGCAAAGAAAAATATATATGCGGAGAGCCATCAAGTCTCTACTGTGTAATACATTTGATGAAATAGTACTACTAGACATATAAAGAAAAGTAATGTAAGCCTAAATTTAAAAAAAACCAAAACACCTGTGTCTCAAATGACCAGCAAATCGAAGTAGTGTGTAGTACGTGTTCTCCTGTGGCCATAACTTTTATTAACATCACTAGATAGCTGGAAAACTAGTTAAGAGCCAGAAAACAAGGTTTCTTCTGTTATCATACAAAACAGAAAAATCTCACTGGATTTTCTGAGAAATTTCTGTTAAAAACTGTAACTGTATCCACAGGAAAACATCTTTTTTGGTAGTTGAAAGGTCTGCAATGTATTTGGATACTAAGTGGGTGTCAGCACAGAAATACACCTATGTAATAATTACTGAAAAATGATATAACAGTTATGCCATCAAACAGTCTACTCAGCCATAAAAAATTATAAAATATTAAAGTCCATAACCTGTTTTGTTTACTGGCTAATTTTTAACAGAGAATCTTTTTTTTTTTTTCCAGAAATACTGTGCTGAAGTCCTATAATTATTTTCTGCCAAATTATAAGTGCAGTATCCTAGAAATAAATCTACGCTCTGAAGTCCAGAGCCTCCAGAGCTGTCAGCGGAGCAAGAGGAACAGAGCCCTGTTGCAGAAGGGAAAGATATTGAACCATCCTAGAAAACTCTTCAGCAGGCTGTTTGTGCTGGCAGTCAGTCAGTCCTTGATTGCGCAAGGGGGTTAGAAAATACGGGAATGCATGGCAAGTTCCTGCAGTAGGACTAATTCCGAGGACCAGCCAAAACGCTAAGTACGTAGCCCGTCCAGCTTTCACTCACTCACACCCCCTTTGACCTCTCAGCACCTGTTGCAGGGTAACAGCCACAATCTCCTCTTCCTACTGTCATCACCTACACTGAGGGAAAACACATCCAGACCCACTTATTCTAACTGCCCAGAACTTACTCCCTGTTTTTTCCTATGTCCATATGAAGGCAAGCAACCTTAATCCATCCAGCTGTCTGACCTAGTCCGACAAAATGTTGGTGGGGTGCCGATGCTTGCCTGAGGCTCTGTGCTCTTTGTTTGAGGCAGGGCATGCTCTACTCCTTCTTGCTGTGATCACGGTTCATTTGTAAAGACCGTTTTATTACTGGCTGGGTAGATTTAATTAAAGCATATAGCACTGCCAGTGACAGCAGCAGTAAAGAGCTTGTATCTAGGGTTTTACTCATTCACACTTAATGTACCTTTGTCGCCTGGCTCTGAGCAACAGTGTGAATGTTCCATTAAGTTTACTTGGAGTTGCTCCCCATTTCTGAGACTCAGCAGAAGAAGAAAAAAGTTCATGCAACAGAATGGGCATGCTTGCTAGACATATTTTTCTTTCTGCAACCTTTGACTAGTTTGTTTTAAAATACCTTATGCAATATAAATAGTTATATTTGGGGGTTTTTCCCATTTTGCTTTTGCTACATTATAGCTTCCCTCAAAACTACTTTTATCTACAAAAACAGTAAACAAAGCATACACAATATAGGGCATTATCCAGTAACATCATAAACACGTGCCTGAATACTATAAACAGGTACTTAGTATGGTAACTACTTCATATACACATTGTTGTATAAGCCAAATTGTACACAATGGTAGGGGCAGAGACTGCAAATGCTTCACATGAAGCTCAGATAAATTCCTGGGGAAGGTCCTTAGGTGATGATTCTTTTGAGAGAGAGAGACTTTATAAAAAAGTGAATACAAGTTTCAATTTTCTTTTAAAGATTCAGCCATCACAATCGCATATAAGTGTACAGTGGCTTAGCAGCAGTCCCAGTGATTAAACATAAAATGCAGTTTCCCTTAAATGCAGGAAATACTGATGTCCTCAAGTGAACAGTTATACTGTCTCAGGGACTAGCTGATCACCCATGCATAATAATAATAATAATAATAATAATAATAATAATAATAATAACAACAACAACAACAACAACAACAACAACAACAATAATAATAATAATAATAATAATAATAATAATAATAATAATACCACCACCATAAGGCTTGGTTTCACTACTATAACCTTTACACAAGAAAAGAAGTACAGCAAATGCTTGTGGTTCAACCTCTCCTACCCATTGTGGCGTTCTCCTTGTAATTAATGTGAAACTGAGTGAACAAACGAACCAACTAAATTGATGAATTTCTTTCTGTATCTTATAAATTTCTGAACCTCAGAAAAAATTAACAACAAATCTTTTTTCAGTTTTTGTGAATGTTGAATAGGAAAGAATCAGCATAATAAAGTTTGGCCAAACTCCAATATGGTTAATTGTATTTTGCTTATGTAAAAGCTTCTTTTCACTTAAATTGAAAAACAGCTATTTTTATTCACTTCTTGTACCCAGATGGTTGTGTAATATTGCTGGTGCCACAGTAGTGTTTTTTGCATCCTAACCCCTACTGCAAAGATGACTGCATTTCAGCCCAGTGTGAAACAGCCTTTTACTTATCCAACTTACCTTGCCCACGCAGTAATGCAAAATTTTTTTCCCAGTTCACGACTCAACTAAAATCTTTAAATAATTTTAAATATGCCAAGTAAAACAAAACAAAACAAAATTATTACAATCGGAATTCATGTCATGTATTTTCCAGAAGAAAATATTACCTTTCCCAGTGGCTACACACATTGGGATCTTCCAGATTCAAAGATAAAGTTGTCCCCATCCAAAGGTACAGGAGTATGACAGGGAAGCCAAAAAATGAGTTCAAATGAAGAACCATCTTTCCAAAAAGGTGGCTGTGAGAAAAAATATTTATAATACATTAACAGTATTACAGAAAGGATAAAGGAGCTAAAACTATTGACCCATATACAATCAATATATATAATATAAAGCAACAGGTACTTCAAGAAACACACACTGCTTGCCTAGCAGCAGCAATATCACACCCGTTTTGGAAGAAGAACCCAAATGGCATAGTTTCACATGAGTGGCAGGGGGTCAGTCGCTGAACAAACTACATTTTAGAGGTCCCGCTGTTCCATCAAATTGCAGGCAGCCAGGCTCAGTCTCTTTAGTGATGGTTTGTCCACAGCAAACGACAGAGCTGCAATTTAAAAGAAAGGCTGGCATTTGCTCAAGACCGCAAGAGTAGAAAGGTTCGGCTGATGACACACCGTCAGAAATCCTGCATGTCACTTTTACTCACAGGAAGGGTTTGTGCTACCCCATTCATTACCAAGAGCACCCCCAATTCCTGCAGCCTATGCTGACCTCTTTTAAAAACCCCAGATGCTGCCCCACCTCAAGCAGCACCTTTTGTAAAACACTCTTCCCCCAAATTACAGACTGACTCCATTACGTGGCCTCCCAAAGGATGCCTGAGGACCCAGGGCCCCTGCCAGCAAGGGGGGTGATGCCCAGGGTCTGCTTGGGAAAGGCTGCACCCTAAAACCCAGGCACTGCCTCGACCTGGGCACCTCCATAAACTGCCTTCCTACAGGGCCCAGGCAACAGCATCACGTGGAGAGATGCAAGTCAGAGGAACAAAAAGCAATATAAAGATGTTCTGCAGGACTCAGGGGGTGGTGGTGTTTATTTTTTAATGCAAGTATAAAAGTGAAATTATATATATGCATGAATACTCCTTATCAGTTCTCAAAGATGCTAAACAACACTATTGGAAGGCGCAATGCAAGCTTAGGACTTGCAAAAAATGGCATGGTGCTTTTACTAACTAACCTATAATTCTCACGCAAAACAAATTAATTAATCAGGGGAAGGGTCTAAATGACTTTGCTTTACATTGTTAACAGACAGCATCATATGTTATCCTGCATTGTTAGTGCTCTTCAAAGTTGAATTCCCAATACAGTTTGCAAAAACACCCCCTCCTCTGCCAGCTGTACAATTCCCAAATAGAATAAACATTCTGCTCTTAGAAAAAGTTATTGTAATAACATAAAAATCTGAAAGATTATCCTAACACTTTGACTAGTCTATCTTTGTTTTCAAGCAAATGATCTTAATTTTCATACCGAAACACTTAATCCAATCTGCCATTAATCCACAAACGCCAGAATGAATACTAGTAATAGGTAACTTGTAATGATTTAAGCTACTATATTTCCCTTTCAGTCAACATTTGACCTTATATCCTCATTTTCACACAAATTTTAACACTATATGGCTACAGAGATCACCACAAAAAAAAAAAAAAAGATATCATTGAGTCTAATATGTAGTATAATAAGAAAATAATTCCCGATAAATATGTTTGTTTTGAAATAATACAAATACTTCGTTAAAAGTAAATTATTCAGAAACAGAAATTTCTTATTTTAAATGTTATGGAACAAAATAAAGCAAACCACACCAATAACTTTATTTTAAGAGAAAAAAGTCCACTTTGTGCCATAAAAAAAAAAAAAAAAAAAAAAGAAATAGTCTTACTTTACAATACCTTCTTCAGAAGTCAACATAAAAAAGCTCACAAAAAGAAACTATTATATTTAAGCTATCTGAGGACACAGAGATGATCCCAATTTGCTAAATACCTCTTGAAAAATCAGGGCTGCTGAAAGATATTTCATGGTCTGTAACTGTTTCTCTGCATGCACACTGCATAGCAAAGTAGTCAATGTGCAGTTGTTTAAAAAGCAGTAAAAGCAGCTGTATTTTCAGCTAATAATTTCAAAAAAGTTGTGATTTCCCTCATTGAAAATAGTCACTGCTATTATGCAGACTGTAAACTTTATTTCCTTTTTTCTTTTATGCTCCACTTCAGTAACTTTCCTTTTGGATACATTTAACAAAATTTAAAATTAAAAAAAAAAAAAATCATTTGCATGAACCCCCTAGTGTAAAACTTGATTGCATTCCAGATCTTTTGCTTAATTATTAAGGAAAATCAAAACAGAAAATCAGTACAACTGATTAGCATTGCTAAAGTGTTTATATTAGCAATAAAAAATGTAGATGACTCATTTAACTCTTGCTCTCTACAGCTTGCACTGAGATACCCTGTTCAGACATTCACTTTTCTTATTATACATTACTTAAATTACCTCACCCAATAATACATCAGTATCTTAACTATCTACATATACATAGTACCTGTGCTTTAAGTACTGAAAATGCTCATGTTGGAGAACACCTTCTCTATGCAAATTAGTGATTAGCAGATGTATGAGAGAGTAAATAACTCATGCTAAAACAGAAAGCTCCTCTGACCTCCTACAGCACATTGTATAACTTACATTCCTGAGTTATAAACAGGAATTTTGCCACCAGGCATTGAGCCTTCTACTGTGAGTAGCACCACTGACCTCCATGAAAAAGATCTTCAGAGAGGCAAATGGTTGTTCCAAAAATGCTCTCCAATACCCAGCAACATGTTTGCATATGGAAGGGGGTGGGGAAGAAGACATTTTTCAAGCTTAATATGGGAGTTAGCAAAATACATTTTCCAATCATTTGGATTGCTAACCAGCATGTATGACCCTCTCAGTGCAGCTGAAGTCTCTGACTTCACAGCCTGACGCCACACAACAAAATTAACCTTGTGCATGGCACTTTACTGCTAGGTCTTTCTTCCGCTAAAGTACACAACAGAACATGTATGTTTCAACAGAACACTAAAATCTTATTGCTCCTTAGCATTTTTTATACTATTAAAGGCAAAAACTTTAGCTGACAAAGCTGCATCTTTACTGTCATTTGGGCAGGATCTTTAAGGCAGGTGCTGTGCAAAACGAAGTCTGTTTAGCTCAGAGATTTCTCTGTTTCCCTGGACTTAATACAAGCCCATGGTTTAAAAATGTTAACAGGAAAGCAATGCAGCTGCATGAAGCTACCATAGACTACTCCCCTAAGTTTCTGTAATCTAATTAGGGAAATTTAGCTCATTATAAATTTATTATATCAAAGGAAGATATTAATAGTCATCAATAATAGTCATATTAAAAAATTAACCTGATCATCCCAAGGTATATTACCATCACTAACGAGCTCATTTTAAAATGGTGTAACTGGTGTACAGGTATCCCAAAAATATACTCCCACAAATTACATGTACTCCCCTAAAATACATTTTAATGTGAGCAGCTACACAAACTACATTCATCTCACTAGTAAGCAGATGAAAAAGCCTGTATGTGCACCATATAAACACAGACAGTTAACCATTACTACCCATCATCTGAGATTTGTAGGCACTTTCTTTGCCACTACCAACTGTGTTGACAGTTTTGCACACGTTTTGCTTTGGTTTGGTTTTTTTTTCCTATAGAGTTCACACTCAAATTCAGAGAAAGAATAGGTAACTAAAAAAGGCAAACAAACGCTTCTCCTCTGTGTAGTGGAAGTTGAGACATGATTACAGATTAATGTCTCCACCCACCCAGAGCAGAGCCCCCAGCAAAACTCAGGGCACACAGCTCCCCCTCAGATTTGTCGTAACAAGAGATAAATAAATAAGAATGGAACGGGGGGAGCAGGGGAAGGTAACACAATTCCAAACATAAAAGAAGTGAAGGTTGCTCAAGGCTGTGAACAAGCATTTTTTGGTCAGCAAAATCAAGTGCTGCCGACGAATTAAGCAGGATTAGAACTGCATGAGCAACAGAGAATAGTATGATACAGTTGCTAACATGACATAATGGACCCAAGACCAAGAGAACTGCTGATGTAGCCTTCTCATTACTGTTGCAAAAGCGTTTTTACTACTGCAACATAAAAAATGAAGCAGGAACATGCCATTCAGTTAGAAGAAAAACTTTAGAATAGTAGGAGCTTTTCGTACTCTGTTATGGTGTCTCTAAGGTTTTACAACACTCACTTCTGCCTTTCTGCAGTGATACGGCACAGGTATGTTGAACTGTTCTCTGGGCTGTAATCCCATGGGCTGTTTGTAATTTCACTTACATTGCATTAACCTGCATGTACAGCAAATGCCATTTTAAAAAAATCTTCATTCTGTCCATCATAGTCAAACTTTCAGCCCGAACAGTAAAACACACAGTCATTACTATAGAGTCCCTTGCTGGTGCCTCTGCCTTCACATTCTCCAGAGCATGACAAAGCCAGCACCCCATAAGAGACTTGGTGACTGCTACCTGCAACTGGAAATCACAGCTTCAGACAAGATAAAGACTTTTTCTAAAGATTTGCCCATGGAGAATTGTTTGGTCCTTCACTTCCTACGTAGCATTTTTTGTAGCATTATACTCTCCTCACTCCTGAGGTTCAGCTCCTCTGCCAGCAGCACAATTTGTTTATAAAATAATCTCTTACACTACCAATGTCAGGCAAAGCAAAATTTGAACCTGACCTAGTCTTGTCAATAATGATTAGTCCTGTGTTAACTTCTGTGATAAAAACTGATTGCTTTTATTGATTACATTAGAAAATTAATTGGTGAAGAGCAGAAGGCGTTTTTCCTTTGGAAATCAGTAAATCAGTTTGATGCTGTGTCACATGAAACTTCACTCATAAACCAAATACGAATTAACCTGAATAGGAGCATTATCACACAGACCCTAGACTGCCTGAAGAAGTACAATCACAGCAAATGTAAATAAAATGACTGGTCTTTTCTCTAATCCTCAAAATATGTCACTCCAAAGGCAACATCGCCAGTTAGCAGAGCTCAGAATGGACCGACATGCAACCCATCTGGCAAGGCTAAGACTCTGCCTGACACAAAATGTGGGGGATCTGGACAGCTAATATGACAGTTTACTAAATGATAACGCAATAATGCCCTAAACTGAATGACCTTTTCACACACCCCATGATCAGAGATAACAAGAGCCCTTCTTGACGCAGCTTAATCAAATCTGACCCTCTTAGCTCATGCTTCCTTACTTTTAAACCTCACTTCTCATTTGAACATGTGCTAACTGACAGGTATTGCCTTAGCCATGCACTCACAGACAGCCTAACTCTGCTGGATGAATTTGAAAAATATATGACTAGCCACAAACCGTACTAACTCAATCACTAAGCCCTCCCTCAAAACGCAGTATTAATTTCTTTATTTCATGCCCTAGCACACAAAAGTAACAGCCCCTCCAGTTTTCCTCTTTACAAGTTTATTCTTCTGCAAGCTTTTTCACTCCCAAGGTCCCTCTGGGGTTGGCAGCCCAGCCATTTATGCCAATTAAGACAAGTTTAGGCCTACAAGCCAAGGCAGCTGCATCCCTCCTCATATGCTAGCAGATCTTGCATGAAAAAGTGAGTACGCCTACGTCACTCAAAAACAGTTACACTGCAGACAAAATCTCAAATTTGAATTAGTATCTAAGATTCAAAGTGAAACAAACTGATACATTTGAAGAGTCCAAAGTTGTTTAAGACAAAGTGCATGAAATGGAAAAATAATTAATTTAGACTGGTACCTGAAGAATAACCAAATCAGAGGCTGAGTGTGCTGGAACAAGTCTCCCTTCTGGGGACAGACATAGCACTGTTTTTTTTCAAGTGCCATGTTATTAAGAAAAAGAAATCGTTAATGAATTGCCATTTTTCCTCAGTTAATAGATTAGATCATTTTTATTTTTCTGTTTCTCTTTAACTATCAGAGATTTCTAGGAAAATGAGGTTTATGTAATCACAGTGTTTGTGTGTGTGTTCTGGCCTCATGCCCAATAACTTCTAAATCCATTGGTCATTTAAACTGGAGTTAACAGAAGTGAGGAAGTCTTGAATTGTCAATTTCCAGAGAATCCACTGATAACCCACAAGTCTGGAGGAAACCAAGCTTTATTTGCCCGTAAGTCATGGAAATACCTGTTTTGAAATCTATGGCATCATGATCCTTTAAGTAATGTTATCATTTCACTGGCTGCATATCTGTACCATTCCTTCTAAATATAAATGCAGTAATACATGATCTGATCTTAAATAACAGAGAGCACCTGTTAAACTGTATTTTGGAGTAGGCACCTTCTACTTAAACACAAAAACTTTCAGGTGTGTCGTGGTTTAACCCCAGCCAGCAACTAAGCACCACTCAGCTGCTCACTCACTCCCCCCCCACCCAGTGGGATGGGGGAGAAAATCGGGAAAAAGAAGCAAAACCCACGGGTTGAGATAAGAACGGTTTAATAGAACAGAAAAGAAGAAACGAATAATGATAATGATAACACTAATAAAATGACAACAGCAATAATGAAAGGATTGGAATGTACAAATGATGCGCAGTGCAATTGCTCACCACCCGCCGACCGGCACCCAGCTAGTCCCCGAGCGGCGATTCCCCGCCCCCACTTCCCAGTTCCTATACTGGATGGGACGTCACATGGTATGGAATACCCTGTTGGCCAGTTTGGGTCAGCTGCCCTGGCTGTGTCCTGTGCCAGCTTCTTGTGCCCCTCCAGCTTTCTCGCTGGCTGGGCATGAGAAGCTGAAAAATCCTGGACATTAGTCTAAACACTACTTAGCAACAACTGAAAACATCAGTGTTATCAACATTCTTCACATACTGAACTCAAAACATAGCACCGTACCAGCTACTCGGAAGACAGTTAACTCTATCCCAGCTGAAACTAGGACAAGGTGGAAGCCTGGAGAGATTGGGAGCTGTCACACTGCACATTGTTTTATAAAGGTCAAACAATCTCTTGGATTGCAATTATAAGGAGAGTTCCATTTCTAGAATGAAGTAAGTTTATTACAAACATTAGAGGAAACAGAAGGCTTTAACTCTCGGCAAACTTCTAGCCTTATACTAGCAATGCCACCCAGTGCCATGGCACAGTGCCAGATGGCTGGCCCCTCCATAGCACTGCATGCCCCAGCATCACGCTACAGTACAGACCCAAAAGCACAGCGCTATTCCATCACCAGCATAAACTGGGTCCTTGAGGACTTCGTATTTCCAGGCAAGTCACTCAGCAGTATCTTTTACAAGATTTGTTCTTACTGTAAAAGATCAGATGAGAGTTTCCCTAGGATCTTCTGGCCTCTTGAAAAAGTAAGACTCTTTTTGGTCCACCAACTTCACTTACTGCCATGCAACACTCTCACCATACAGTGAGAGTTTCTGTAGCTGCTAAGCTGGCAGGGATGATATATCCATCTATCAGTCCTCTTCTCCCTCAAATCAGTATTAAAAGGAGAGGAAAAGAAAGTTCAGTGGAAGTCAAGTTTGCACGAGGCAAGGAGGGATGGTAAAGATAAATACCAGCATGCCAGATCCTTTGCAGATGGTCTCATTATTTTTCCTCAGAGGCAGCCTGCCTAACATCACAAGGATGGGGGTCACTTCACTGTAGCTGTCATTGTCCACTAAATCGGAACACTGTTCACATTAAAAGATTATTTTCTTTTTCAGGCAGATAACAATTACACGTCTTGAACATGTAAACCTGTGATCACTAAGGTTACCTACAGCACATGGTACTGTATGTTTAAAGATTATTCACACAGGAAGTCGACAAGATGAACTGTTAACAAAAATCGTTTGGCTAAATGTGCTGTCCGGTTATTTTCCACCCAGATGAAGAGTTACCAAGTAAAGACAGTTAAAATTGTCTAGAATCCAAACCAAAGTATCTGAAAAGCACACTTTCAGAAGATGAAATAGCAACTAGAACATAAATCTCAATATACTTTTTTTTACACAAGACACTTCAAGTGAACCATATAAAACTATGCCAGGTAAGTATACTTGTTATCTATTTCTGGTCTGGGTACTACTGGGCAATAATTTATTGCTTTAACTTCAGGCTCTCATACCAAAAAAAAAAAAAGGGAAAATTCCTCAAGATGCTTAATGCTCTTTCATCCCAAGCCAAATAATGAAACAAGAGTAAGCGATGGACAGAGAAGCTATATGTGAGATGAGGAACAACAGAGAAAAGGAAATTGTTTCTAAAAAGAATTTATAATAAACCGATTTTGTAAACACAGACCACCGAAAATCTTCAGAGGGTGTGTCTGTAGCGTTGATGGTAGCATTGTCTCAGGGTCGTATTTTTGGGTAATGGCAAGGTGCAGCTTGTCACCAGGGGACAATTCGGGACCAAGAGTAGCTCCTCCTTCCACACATAGGGAAGGGCATGCAGAAGCCTGGTTTTAGAAAGGCCACCCTCAACCACCACCTCTTTCTCTTAAGCATGTGGAGATCTTCAGAGGTTGCCGTTTCCCAGCTTACTGCCCGTTTCTGGGCAAGCTATTGCAGCTGTTTGTTGCCTGTACCCTCCAGCCAGACCTTCAAGGTCTTCCTCCTCCCCTTCCAGCCCCTCTCCACAGCTGCAGATTACCCCAGGGCTGGCCAGCTGCCCCCAGGGAAGCCACAGGCCAAGTTTTGGAAGAAAACAGTGGTGGGATGCAGAGACACGTGGAAGCCAGGGGGTGGCTGGTGACGTCACGCGGCTGGGACGAGGCTACTGACGCAGGGACCAGCAGCTTTCAGTCTGTACACAGATGGCACCTATCAGCCCTGGGCATCTTTTCCTGGGTGGATGTTGACAGTTAACAGCAGTGAAAGCAAATAACACATATTTTAAGAGAAGGTGCACGGTATAGGGCTCGATACAAAAGTCATATCCACATAGGCAGACTTCCTTTCCCTCTTCTTCCCCTTTCCTTTTTTCAGTCAAATAATGTGTTCCTTACTGAACCATCAGCCTGTATATTCATGCTAGGGCTGTTTTAATAGTACAGGTGAAAGCTACATGGCTAAGAGTAAAAATGGCTGGATGAACGTGTTTAAGGAAAAGTTTCTTCTCAAGTTAGATGTTAGTGACATGTATGAAAGCTCTGTTTATTACAGAATAATGTGGTAAGAAATCTGTATCGAATTTTTAACACAGTCACTTAAGCAGACAGCATCACCAGACATCTGATATTTCATTTTTTTCTAATGGGAATCATAAGAAAGGATATTGTATTCATGGATGCAACTGTGAAAACTTTGTGGTTACTGACAAGTTGCCTGGGACAATCCTGTGGTTGCCTAAATACACCAATGCCCTAATTCCACTGCTGCAGAAATTCTCATTCATGGTTTTACCCTCTCTCGACTGTAGCTTTTGTGACCCCTCTTTTCCTATTATCTCAAGTACCAGCCTTCCAGACACTGTGTCACTTCCAGTTTTTTGCCGGGGTATAAAGGAATACAATCACAGGACTCGGACTATTCCTTTAGCTTCCTCTACGATTTAGGATCCATTTCAAATATGCCCCCCTTCCTTTAGAAGTCTTCTGCTTTCTTGTTTCAGCCCTCTTCAAAGACTGCCTCTGTTTCTTTCCTTTCCCCATTACATGCATGCTCTCTTTTTTCCACATACATTTCCATCATACATTAGATTCTTCCCTTTCCAAGACACAGCCTCTGTTATCACCGGCAAAATTCTTCAGTCTGCAGCTCCCCACACTTGTCACAGCCTTTCACTGGACCCTTTCATTATGAAAATCAGACGTATGAACACCCTCATTTGTTTATATCTTCTAGATGCTAACCAGTTGTTACAATTTGTGAACAAATTTGTTGGTAATACTGCTTCAGTACACTTACCTTTGTAAATCATCCCAGGAAATGCCATTTTGCATATAACGCTCTACAGAAAATAAAGTTGTCACTCCATTTAGCTCCTGTTTTCATGATTTAGACTAAGCATTTCGCTCCTGTAAATCCTCATTCACAGTACTCTGTTATAGACTTCAATTTTCAAATTATCTGGTTTTTTTTTTTTAAAAAGTTAATTAACTCTGATGCCACCTCATTTTAACAGCTTCTGAACATTTCAATGCATTACTCACTAGCTTTTCTTTTTCACCTCCAGCAGTCAAGTTCAAAGCATCTATGATTCATCGCACAAGCCTCCCACACTCCCCACCCTCCCCCCACAAAGTAAATCCAAAACATTCTGGTAGAACAATTGGGAACCCAGAATTGTTTCCTTTGACACTTCATTCATTCACTTCTTCCACCTTTTGGCATTTGCAAAGGTCAGAATGGATGTAGTACTCCTGCATTCCTTCCTCAAAGGGGAAAATGGAAGATCATAATGCAAAACCATAAGAGACTGGTTAATTTTAGTTTTTTAACAGAACCACAATTAAAGGGACAAATCCTATTTCCATTAAAGTCAAAGGGAATTCTGCCCCAAAAGCTTTCAGTGACACTACAATATAACCTGATCAGGCCATCCTGTAGAGTGAGCAACATGTAAGACTGTGATTTTCACAGTAAACTGGCTCAACAACATTGGGAGATACTTTCAGTGCATCTTTGCTGCTAGCTGGAATAAATGGAAGGAGCTCTATAGACCAACATGTGCAAGACCAGACCCATTTTCCCACCTCATTTCATTTCACACCTGTCTCCCTGCCTCTCTCCACCACAGTTAATTTACTACTGCTGAAGGCCCTAACGAGATGCCACCAAGTGATCATACTGTGTCCATTTATACTGGTGGCAGCTGTGTATCATTGCTACTGCCCCAGAAGAACTGGGGCAAGACTTATGTTTTTATTCTAACTATACCTTTCATAATGCTTGTAAGCATATGCAGTTATGGAAACAATGCTTATATCCGTGAGCCTTCTCCCTGACCTTTACTTGCTAGTTTGTTTGATTTGCACTGCTCCTTGACATTACAGGGTGACAATTTGGTCTCATTATCCCATCGGTGGCCTGTAATACCTACAGACATAATATGAACAACAGGTTAAGGAACAGCTGAACATTTAAGACAAACTCAACATTACATTCTTTTTTAAAAATATTACAAACTTAAAATAATTTTTGCAGGTTTTTTTAGTACTTAGCTTCCCTATCTGTCAGCAGAGAAAAAAAAATATTCCTAGGGAGAAATTCAGCTTGCCAAGTGCCAGTGGTGTCTCCACATTTTCACTCTTTCATGAGTTTGTGTGTGTGTCTATGCACGCACAGACACACGCATGCTGGTGCATATATATACATGCAGGTAAATGTACACAGAGACAGATGCAGTATACTCCTAGATGAATAGTTGAAGCTGTAAGACAAGACACTGTGCTTTGGTGAATAAATAATACCTCTAAGAAATAAAACTGCTCCCAACATTCCTGATGGGCAGTTAAAAAAACACGTTCTTTCCAACAATGGCAGAGTAAACAACTTTGTATTTTATGCATAAAAACACCTTGATACTAAAAGAATAATTTCGTATCAAAGTTTCCAGTACTGATTCATATCAGTTTCAGTTTTCTCTTACCATAATTTCTAAGACAACTAAAATCATTAAATTCTTAAATTAATTTCTTTTAATAATGAATCAGATTCTCCTTTACAAAGAGTGCCTGGTACATCATTAAAAGAAACTAATGAAGGCAAATGCCTTAGAAGCTCTAACAATCAAAAGGAGATTTTTTTGGTTGCAATTAATATCTTTTTCCAAGATAATTTCTCATATTAAAATATGTTAATTTACTTTGGTTACTGGTTATCTGAAACCTTCCTAAATGTCTGCTGCTAATTCCAGCTGAAGGCAGTGTAATTTGAACCCAGAAGAATCAAGACCACATTTTTATTAACTTGACCACAAGGCCCTAAATCCCTCAAAATGTTATCCTTCAGGACATATGTTGCTTTCTTTAAACCTGTACCTCTTTGCAGTATGGGTTGTAAAAGGACAGCAGTAGCACGAGCACATATCTGTCATTACAAAAATGGTCTATTCATAGCATTGTCTGACAAAGCACCTTTAGTAACAAGGCACCCTATTCAGAGATCTAATTTTTGCAGACATTTGTATGCCAAATTAAAAAAAAATCTCTGTGATGGTGGGTTTAATGAGGTACTTTGTTATTCTGTGTAATAAAAATTAAAAGAGAGAGACAGAATTCTTCAGCTTAATTGCCACATCTGTTATTAGGCACTTTACTGTGATTGACTGGAGTGTATGTGTCAGAGACTGTGCCAGAAAAAAGGCAAACTTTGTAAGTAGACTTACAACATATAGCCCAACTGGCATTAGAAGCATCTCTGTTACAACTTCTGCTGCCGCTCAGCTAAAACTACAGGAACGTTGGCCTTGGTTCAGTCATTCATTAAAAATAAAAAGAAGTATTGCGAATTGTGCATGGTGTTTTTCTAAAGGGAAATTAAAAGCATTCACTATTTTCAGAAGGAAACGCAGTGGTCATTTGAATGTCTGACTGTGTTGTCTCTCTTTAACGGATGAGAGACATAAGCAATCCAGAGTTTGGAAACTGCACAGGACAAAATTTCACATTCAGTAGTGTATCTGCTGCTTTATTTTGCTAGCAGGCGAGCAAACAGCTGAGAGGACAGTGAAAAACAGCGCACCATTTGCAGAGGGACTGGACGATCCCAGTGTAAGGGAGCTTCTGGGAAGAGTGAAAACGGAATGGACACTCTCTTCTGATCTGCGTGGAAATTTGGGATGAAACCTGAACTCACCCACAAAACTGCTTGTTCTCCCTGAAATCCAGAGCAGTCCAACAGCTCAACGCTGCCAGCGTCTGCCAGGTCACCTCGCTGGCCGCAGCAGGGACACTCCAGGCAGCTTAGCAGGACGTTCTGTGCACAGATAGCAAACCCGACTGCAGCTCCCTGGGAGCAGACAATGCAAATGAGTAGGGGAAAGCAAAGCCCACGTAAAAGGGAGAGATCAGAGGAGCTGCCCCGAGGGATCACAGGACACTGGGAAGAAGCGCATCCTTCCTCCTGTCCATTCCCTTATGCGGGGTGGTGCTGCCAAGTGACTTCTGATGACTAAAGACTCAGATTCACTGTCACAACACCTGGTGAAAACTCCAGGCTTGGGCTGGCCAATAACTACTATTTCATTGTTTTTACTACCAGCTGATCTTCTTTTGGCTCTAAAATCCAAGCTCTTAGCATCCACCAGTCCTGACATAGCGTAACGACTCTGAGCTTGCAGGCACTCTCTCCCTTGACTAACTGTTACTTTCCAATTTCACACAGGCTTTCTACTAAGAGCACAGAAATGTATGTTGCTATTGTCAGCAAGGAAGATGGACAGGCCAGCTGCCATATTGCTTAAAACTACTTCTTTTCATCCATTTCATCCAGTAAGGAGCAAGGGATTATCTGACCTTCCTTACCAATTTTCTGCACTGCTCAAGAGAGTGAAAAGAAAGGTAGGAATGTGTAGAAGAGCAATGAAAACTGTACCGATATCCATTGCATCCGCTCCTGAAAGGCAGAAGGATGCCCTTGTGTTGAAAGCTAAAGCAAAGCTGTCGTCCAAGACCTGGGGCAAGCGACGGGCGTTTCATCTGACCCAACCGATCAGCTGCCCGGTGAACTAATCCATGAATAGTTTCTTCTCTCTGGAGGGCAGATTGGGACACCCAATTCCCTCCCTCCAGGAGAGCAAGTGACCATCTTTTGGAAAGAGTCTCCCCCAACGGGTGAGATGAGCCAGGGCAGATGCTCTCTGTCACCGTCTGAAGGTCTTTGTTGTGCTCTCAGGAGTCCAAGGCTGCTCCATGCTGCAAGAGGTTCCAGCAAGTTTCCATGTGGCTTTCTGTCTCTGGGGTCTCTTTCTCCTTATGAGCCTTCTGCATATACCTGATCGCCCTCAGCCTCTTTAATATAGCAAAAGATGGGATTCACTTACTTAAGCACACTTATTTTCAGGTATATGTTATGTAATAATCTCACATACAGTATTTTTATCAACATAACTCCCTATAAGACCTACAACACTTTTTCTAACACTGTAAGGCTTTTTGTTCTTAAGGCTACCTTTAATAACCACACTATATATGGAAAGTATTTAGACTCCTGTCTAAATGTTTTCTCTCATTTCATTAAAAAAAATCAACAGCAGAGCTGAAAACAAAATTTAGGTCTGCTAGTCTCCATTTTCTTCCTACCCTTAGGACACATGCCTCCAGCTCGATATTTTGCCACAGTGGCAATAACATGCACATTGTGCTTACAGTCCTTACTGTGGGTATAGCATCAGAAACAGGAAATACAGACTTTTGGGTCTTAGACATTTACAAAGGAATCACCACACACAATACCATGACTGAGAGAATTTTTAACAGATTTGGGTCACCTCTGAAGGGGCCCTCTTGTCTATCTGCTTTTTCATTCTTTAATTTTCCCATTGGTATTCTTTTTGTAAACTGCAACGAAGAAAAACACACCTATATGCCTAAGAGAAAACCTCAATGTCCTAAAACTTTGGTATTTCCCTGGAGAGAGGCAATACAATAGAAAGCATTGTAATTTTTTGAATTGTAGTGAGAGACTCCCACAGGAGAAGAAGAGGACACTTAAAAGTACATCCTAGGAGGCAGCCTCCAGAGATGTTTCTGAATGCCACTAGACATTTTTGGAGTGACTGCAATGGATTTCTATGTAATTCCAAAAAAACTTAGTACTGAAGACCGACAGACAGCAACCTCAGACTTTTTTCACATCTCCTCTCATTGCTAGATGAGAAAGAGCATTTCCTTCCTGCATCTCAGCACTACTTTAGCAAACCAAACCACAGAAAACAAAAATCTATTTTCCAAAATCTATTTTCGACTTGTAAAAGGGTGTGGTACACACAGAAAGGTTGACAGTCTGCAAAGACAGGAAGAAAATCCTCTGTGTTTTAATGGTGCAGACCAGAGCCCCAAATCACTGCATCCTTTGAGGTTCACTTACTATGAATGCATATCCTGGCTGTCGTTATTCATACATAATGCAAATTGGCATGAACTAGTGTTCAGCAAGAAAGAATGGAACATAACTTAAAAGTGCATTAAAGTTGCAGAGGAACAATATTGTTCCAGAGATGAGATTAAGTCTCCCAGCTCTCTGAAATGGGTTACGGAGGTGGAAAAATCTACTGACAGCAGTGGGGATACTTTAAAGCAGGGAAGGATCTCTCCTGCTGTGAGAGATTTTTCAACAACTACTCACCTGATCTTCTTAGTAAGTAATTAAAAAAGGACTTTTTTGTGCTTTCAGAGTTTAAACAACTTCCCTGAAACTAGTGAAACTCACTTCCATTCAGTACCATCTTCTGTCTTGCAGTGATGAAGCCCTGTGGCATACCTGCATATTGGTATTTGCAATGTGTAGTGCCTTTAATCCGAAACAACCCTAAAGCATAAAAAGCATTAATGTTGCTGTGCATTCTCAGCTGAGTCCATTACCAAGCTGGCAATTCAGCTTTTTTCTAAAAGAAAATTTAATAATCTATTAAAAGAGGCCAATTTTTCTGACTTTGGTGGAGGCAGGTTTGGGATAGCTGGACAACACAGACGTGTATGTGTGTTCACAGATCCTACAATGCACAAGCGATCCGTGTTCATGCACCTCATTTCAATTACTCTGAAAGTCACTGATTTCACTCGAGTTAGTCCTGGTTTACTCAATGCAAGTAAGAAAATTGGGGCCTCTGTTCTCTTATGTCTTTTATTTTAAAAGAAATTAAACTAGCTAAAATTAATTTATAAAAAGAATAAAGCACATTCTTTGCACAGAGCTAAAACCTTCATGAAATCTATCCCTCAATTTAAAATATGCATTTCAACCTCACTGGCCTTCAGAAACAGTTGTTATTTACAATATCAGTCTGGGGAGGAAGAAAAAAAAAGAAAAAAAAGATTAAAAGATCAAGTTACTCTTCACTTCCAAACAAGCCCAGCCACAGCTGTACATCAGCTTCAGAGCAACTGCTCCACAAACACACAACACGGCTTCTGTCTTCCCACAGGGTTTGCTCGGGTCACCCGCATGTGGCATGGATTAAAGCAGCACTAAAGCTCCATTACAGAGCAGGCGGAGCTGCGAGTAAAACACACAAGCCGGCGGTGCCGCTGGTAAATGCCCCCGCCCGGCGCTCTGCCCCGAGGGGTCTCGCCCAGCGCCCAGAGGAGCCCGCGCACAGCTCTCGCATCATCTGCGGCGGAAAAAAAGGTCCCAAATTATTTTCTCTGCTTTTACGTTTTCACTGTCTAAGCAGAATAAAGTAAGGAAAGGAGACGAGTATGTTAAGAGAGGGTTTTGTAGGCAAAAAGAGGATGGTGAAGAGGCAGCCTATGATTTCGGTGGTGATGGAGCAATGGAGTCAGGCAGCCGGTGCAAATTATGAAATTTGCTTTAGAAACACCATTGTCAAATCTGAAAACCAGAGGAAGGCGCAGTTCCCATGTCAAACACCTGAGTACATGGTGCAGAGTATCCCCGTACAGGGATGCCTCCTCAACCCACTGGAAAGGCAGAGCTCATGCCTCAGCGCCCAGGCAAGCTACAGCTGGAGCGACAAAGCCCACACGAAGCCCATGCCCTGGCCAAGGTTTAAGACATCCGTCCCCTGCACAAGAAGGGAAGGAAACAGTTTTTACCAGGGCTGCTACACTCAGTAGACAAGCAGCCTTCCTGCACCTCAGCAGGCAAGCAAAACAGCCAGCAAGGCCAGGGAGGTGGATTTTTTTGCTCCTGGACTTAGAGTTCCTCTCTTCACAAACATGACATTGAGCAACTCTGGAGTGTTATGTATTTCTTCTTTCCTATGGGTCATGCCAGGAAGACAACACCAGTGCAAAGCAGCAGCAGCAGCCATCTGGCCACTGGTGCCCAGATCTTTGTCATGGCAGGAGAAAAATAAATGTCTTAATTAGCATTGTTATGCATAAAAAGCAATCATGTGGTTTAACAGAATCCATTTAAATAAATAAAAATAATTATGATGATATGATAATAATAATGATAATGCACTGCAGCCAGTGAAACACGCCTCAGCTGCAGTATATCAGAAACTCCCACCAAAGGGCAAAGCAACACCACCCTGCGGGAATAATGGCACCAGGCATTTTATTCTTCCTCTCTTCCATGCTCTCCAACCAACATACAGCCAAGGTGGACAGGTATTAATTACTTAACTGCTTCACCTTTGCTGCTTCAAGGAACGTGGCCTTTGTCTGGGAGAACACACTGTGAAGTCTCCGACGGAAGAACTGCCCAGGGTTTGTGGATATTCACTTGCTCATTCACAAAGCACGTGAGAACTCACAAAGCACCTGAGTAACCGCTCTAGAAGCAACATCACAAAATTAGGGGCAAGTGGGACAATGGTACAAATTGGCAAATGGGACTCCCATTTAGGAATCCACAAAAACTGTGTTTACACTTAAATGCCTGTTTATTCCTACTACAATTACCCAGATTTTCTGTGAAAGTAAACACCGCTCTAGAGAGAACATAAACTAAGACTTGTTGAACACAACGGACAAATCTCCTTCCCATCTTTCTATGAAATCTTCCTGAGGTGTTTAGATTCCTGGAAGTCTCCTAGTTGCATCATAAAAAACAAAATTTCACAAGTTTCAAAGTTCCCGTATTTTAATGTCACTGAATACAGTAATTTGGACACTTCCAATGCATCAGAAAACACCAAAAGGATGGCAGGACCTGACAACATCGAACAGGACTGTGACAGCTTACATCATGAGAGAGAGCGACACCTATACCAAACCGTACATAGCAGGCAAGAATCATACAGCACCATCTCTGCATTAAGCCCTACCCATAATTTTTAAAATACATACTCAAATGTCCTTGTCTTTTGTGGTCCCAAACCCAAACATGGTACAGGAGGATGAGATTTGAACACCAAAGCACACCTGCAACATGAGTTCATTTGTACAAATCCAAACATTAGTATTTGGAAGTAATACTTTCCTTTCGTTGAGTAAAAGGGCCACATGTAGAGATGTGATTTCAGATTTGGAGAGGCTGTTTGCTTTGCTGTCTTCAGGAGACAGACAATATGCTGTTTCACATGACACACACTTTTAGGACATTCATACTGACATTACAATTGAAGAGATTCTTATGCACAAAAAAGTAATTATATGGATAATTAAAATCCACTGCTGTCAACAAGGCTGTGCCATGGCCTACAAACATCCTTTAATGGCAGCACATACAGAAATCACAAGCATCATTTCCATAGTGCTTGCATGAGAAAACGAAATCCTAACTTCTATGCAATCTGGCACCCTTCTAATGCAGTTTAAAAAATTTAATAAGTACCGATCCTTTTCTTGAGGACTGTTTGAAAAAAACAGCCCGTCTAGCCCAGCTTTACCCTCAACAAGCATTTACTCATCTGACCTACGCAGAGACATCACTGAATTTCTTAGACTGACAGCTCAGTCTCCCTCTGACACCAGCTGGGCTGTATCCTCAGTATTTCTTTCTATTAAAAAGATTTACTCAAACATGTAAGGTAAACACTGGAGGAAGAAGCTGGTCAGGAGTCTAACTATGCCAACCTTGCTCCCCAAACCAAACACCTGTTTTTTTCTGGAGGAGCAGTGAGACTCTTCAAGCACACTAAGGTAAAAGAATGAAGCAACAACCACCAAAAAAAATCCAAGTGTCAGGGCAAAATTGGCTGGGATTTTTACTGACATGTAAAATTCAGACAAAATCATTAAGCTCTGTAGTTTTGATCCTCAATCACAAGCAACTTGGCATAAAAAGGAATTTGTGAGCAGAACTGCCAAGTTCATACAGAGCCTGCAACAACTCCTGAGAGTTACGTTTTTGGAGCGTGGGGGGTGAGCACGGGGAAGGGCTGGCTGCCGGGGGCAGACTCTCAGCACATACTGGATGGAGCAGGACTGAGCTTGGCCCTTCGTTGGTGCAGGCGGGAGTAACAAAATCACCAGCTCTTCAGGCACTTGTATGGTGTATTTAAACAGAGCTACCAATATACTGTTCCTCCATGATTTATAATTTCTACCCCAAACACAAGATACAGCCTGACCCTCTTCAGATTAATTCTTGATGACACAAAATTCTTTATATAGGCATATGTAATTTTGGTGATAGTGTCTCCCAAAAGTATAGACAAAAAACCCTCCAAAGACAAGCGTAATGATGGAGAACTGAATAAATGAAAAGATGAATTATTTAATACTCTGTCACCAGCTGCAAAAAATGCTTTCTGTTCCTCTTTGCACTTCAAAAGCTTCTCTAAAGGAAAATATTCACTGGCAAAGTGTAAACAAAGTAGGAAAATGTATCAGTATAAACAAAACACAACTGCAGAATATGAAATAATTTTATATTTTTAATTTCTGTATTCAGAAAGTGTAACAGAGCAAAATGAAAAAAAATATTTGAACCTACGTGGAATTAAAGAAATTGAACTAACTGGTGCTTTGGTTTTATACCAGTACCAATATACCAACAAACAGGCAGACCGGTCCATAAATTATGTGCTTCCCTTAAGTGAAGTGTTTAGGAGCGAATATCACTCAAAAGCAAACACTAGTTTAATAAGGTCCTCAAGAAAAAAGAAAAAGGAAGAGAGGGAAAGAGGAGAGAGGAAGAAAAAGGGAAAAAGAAAAGAGATAAAAGGAAAAAAAAATTAAAAGGGGGAAAAAAGATTAAAAAGGGAAAAAATATTTTTAAAAAGTAATGTACAGCAGTAGCTAGGGAATGAGGCCAAAGCGCCTTTGCCAGGTGTGATCACCAGTGACTCTGGTCACCACTGGGTGCCAACTCCTGTGCACTGGAGAAGACAATCCAGCCCTGAGGGCTGCAAAGGCGAAACAGTTGTTTTTAAACAAATACATTTCTAATTGAAGATCTTTCCACTCCAGCTGCTGTATCCTATTTTTTAAGTAGATTTACAATGGCTGACGCAAGTATGCTGCCTTTGGGGCCAAGATCGCTGCAGCTCACAAGTTGTCAGGGACATTTGAAGTATCAAGTGCTCTGATTCTTGCCGGTGGGCTTCAACCCTTTGAAGAGGGTTTGTCAGTCACCAAACAAATGCTTCCCACAACCACACATAAGCTTTATTTGTGCCGAAGTTCCAATGATCATAACATGTGTGTGTTGGCAGATCAGTGCAGTCCAAAATTTGTAAACACTTTAGAAGAAACTAAAACTCAGTTATACATGCTCAAAAGCACATTGTAGGAAGCAATCTTGCAGCATGGAGCAAAGGAACTATAAGATCTACTTGGTGTGTTGACGCTCTGTCTTATTCCCACCATGTCTGTCCTCAGTGCTATGTTACACGTTTTTTGCTGATTCCTGACAGCAACTTTCCAAAAATCATACGCAAATCAATTATGTCATTTTGTACTTAAAACTTAACTGGACCTTGGCATACACACACATGCGTGTGCACGCACACACACACGTACATCTTTTTCTTCTTTTTTAACATGCAAGAGCTTCTACTGTATTCACATTTTCGGGGCCACCAAGCTTAGTCTGACTACTGGCTTTGGGAGGATCTGATGCCAGCCAGCCGTGCATAATGGCCTCTTTGTCTGGCTGTCACATGAACAGCGTTGTGTTACAATCATTGTCACTCCGGGCTTAAACCGCAAGGCATGCTTTCACACAAAATATTCACTTTGGGGGCTCTTTTTGGCAGAGCCCTGTGATTGAAACTCTTACACTCTTCTTTAGTTAATCAGTTCAGCAATGCCGAAACTTTAAAAGTCAGGATTCAAAAGCTCCCATCCAAATCAACTGATTATGAAACTTCCCTATGGGTCACATGAAGAAAGGGGCAAGTAACATAAAATAGCCATCATCTAAATCACTATGCATGAATCAACACCAAACTCAAGTGTTGAGCAACATAGTTAATAAAAAATAGGCTGCCGTAGCACAAAAGGTCTGAATGAAGCCAACAATAGTGAAAACATAGAAAAAGTTTGATTTAGTTCACCTTTGCAGTATGTGAGGTCAGAAGGATTCCAGCAGGGTAGTGGGATCCCCCTAAAACCCAGTTTAGGAGAAGCCAAGCACAGCATCACAGCTGCAAATTCCTCCCCTTTGTTCCAGCAGCTAACAATCTCGCTGTTCCCGCCTACATCTACAATGCCAGGCAGATGCACCCTGTAGCCCTGATCTTTAGATATGAATTATTACGGTCAAATCTGTGTGTCAAAACAAGACTGCAGCGTACAGCTTCCTCCAGCACGTGCTGGCTCCCCATGGGAAACCCCAATGCACGGGCAGAGCTGGAGCTGGGGAGCTCTTGGGCATCTCCCACACCCTGGGCTGGCACTGCTGCAGAACTGCAGCGTGACTGCAGAGTATAGGCGGTGCACGGCACTCCCAGGTCCTCTGCGAACCACAGATGAGGATCTCATCATGACTCTTCCTAAGGCCTCTGACAGCAGAGTTATTTTGTTCCAAGTAACAGTTGGGGATGGGAAAAATCCCAAGTCAAAGTTATCTCCACCTTGAATATTTTTCTCCTGTACTTCAGAAAAATGTCTGCAAGATAAAATCAAAACATGTCCACAAGACAAATATGAGTAACTTAGCAGGTGACAATGTTATTACTTGCTGTGTAAATCCTTTAAATTCACCAAGTGCCCCAAAAAAGTCCTGAAAATTAGAGAAGATTATAGGAGAAACTTCAAAAGATGCTGTGAACACGCTAAACTCACTGAAACCCTGCACAGATGTCTTTGTTTTCATTAATGAAAAATATTCTCATAGGGCTAAGACCAAAGTATGTTAAGAATGACATCCTCCTGCCTTTACTGTCTCTCTGAATCATTTTGTGCTGCACATGTTTGTCTCGTACAGTTACATGGAATACAGCACTACTCACTTTGAAGAGGGCTTACAGGATCTACCCGTGAAGGAGATAAGCGTGATGTGGCAAGAACTTACAGCGTAATGCTTGCAATGTACAGAAAACTTTACAAAGCAATGGCTTCTTTCCAAAAGAAATGGGGGTATGCATGGAACAACAAACTACCAGCTTACTTATTGTTTTCTGTCCAGTTGATTTTTCTTTCCTTTGCCGTCCATCTAAGTAACGTATCTTCTGCTAAACTCTGGTTTGGCATTCCACCCTGCTACTGCTCATAGATGTGTCAGTCACCCTGAACACACATTATCTCTCTCTTGATCATTTTTCTTTCTTGAGCAGCCTTGACCAGCCCTCCTTTCCTCTCTACATCCTCCGCCACTGTTTTGAGCACACCCTCCCAGACCAGCACTGCCCGTGAGAGACACCATTGAGCTGGGTCAGGGCCCCCCAGTCTCATGCCTGGACAACTTCACGCACACCACAAACCCCTGCTGGTCTTCTCTTGCCCAGCCTGACAAATCCACCTTCTGCACTGCCCTAACGTCATGACTTCTCTGAGCCTCCCCTTGCCTTCCATGGTCTCTTCCCGTGCCCAACATTTCTCACACTTAAGAAGATGTTAACCTCTTCTTTGGCAGGGCCACAGTACCAGCCCTCATTGGTAATGTCCTGGTGTTTCAGAGAAGTAGTTCTACACTGTCTCCTATTTGAAGACTCTCACCTGAAAAAAATTATAATTAATCCCTTTAAACATTTTAAGTTCCATGATTTTTTTTGATGACTGTGGCTTGACAGCTCTTTTCATTATTTCATTGTCCTTCCTTATTTCCTATTGTCTTTTGTCTTAAGTTTTGGATTATAAAAGGCAAGATTATTTTTGCTATTGTTTTTGTGCTGTTGTACAGCTCCTGTGACCGGAGTGGTGGGACACTAGAGCCGCAACCTACAGCTGTTAGTGCTGGTGTTTTTATTTTAAATAGAAGATACATTAATATGAAGTCTTTATATTCAAGTTTCTTTGCAAGAGTTAACTTGCACCTCAGTGTGTTCAACAAAAATAATTTGGTAGGCTTAGAAGAGTGTTCTTTTACACAGCAGAAGAAAGATTAAATTTCTTTCCTGAGGTCACACAGGGAGTCAGTGTCAAAGTTAAAATTATGCTTTCTGCTTCCCAATCTATATTCTTTTGTTGTCTTGCACATCAAAAGGGCTCAGAATTAGTACCTCATTGCTGACTATGGGCTAATTTCTCTGACAATCGTCAGATACAAAACACAGATAAAACATGAAGAGCTGGCTGTCTACATTTTAATATAAACCTAATGTGTACATCCAAAGGCATGAACCACAAATCCTTACACAAGCAAAACATCAATTAAAGACCAGACAATTTGAATGGGTTAATTAACAAGAATGCTGACACAATCAATAAAGCTATTCCAGTAAAGCCAATCCCTCCCCAGAATACTACTCCTATTTTTCTGACAGATGGCTTTAGATAATACATACTCTTTTCATAAGAAAAACATTTGGAATATCAAGACACAGATTCTTCTCATACATGAAAAAATAATGCAGTTTTACCTATGTTTTACGATATGCTGATTCTAGCATCTGTTTCAAATCTTCAAAGGGGAATATGAGTACCCATTACTGGGAAACTCATCTCTTAATATTAAAAATCAGGGTCAAATTCCATTGCTGACAGTGAGTTGGTAACATAACTACTATATAGTGAAATCTGGTGCCACTGGCATCATTCACCAAGGAAGACACTGCTTAATGGGAATGAGGATGTAAGAACTTTGGCTGTAATTCCACTACACCATTCCACTCCACATCTAAAGGAAGGCTTATAGTGGATTTTTACTGCTCTACACCGTGTTCCATTTAAAAAATTAATATACTGGATCACATCCATGTTACAGTATTCTCTATGCAAGAATCAACATATCTTTGTTTTTACTAAAATTGTAGCACATATGCAAAGAACCTGTTTTATTTTTTTCCTTCCTCAAAAGCCACTTACTTCCCCCAATGAGAAGAAGTGAAAATGCCTAGACAAGAAAAAGGTATGCAGAGACACGGTGCAAAACTCCTGCCAAGTAATCTGAATATAAATTCAAGGGATCCTTACCAGCTGCAGTCAAAAGCCCACTCCAAATTCTGTTAGATGTTAATCAAACTTAAGTATGTTAGTGCACGGTTCCTGTGTTCTTTGCATAGATGAATTAACTGCTTCTGTTAAACCGCATTTGCTTCCCTAGCTGTATGCCCCCATACAGCAGAATACATCCTTTTGTGGAAAACGTGGTTCTGAGAGTCACCTGAGAACTGTTCACTCGGTCAAACTCCTCTGTTCACCTGCAGGGCAGAACAGCTCATTTAATACTGTAAACCCTGGACAAGTCCTCCCAGTGCCCACCCTCTGAGGACACAACCTCCCACCTCCAGTCACATTTAAAGTGTTGGCATTAGCTGTGCATATTTTACCTTGAGCAGCTAAATCGTAAAAATGGTATACAAAGGGCTAAAGCACCATGCTATTGAGGCAAAGGCAGTACAGTTTCTGTCTACTGGGGCTGTCTGTGGGGAGTGGAAACTGGCATGCATAGCCCTGCCCATGGAGGACAGTGCAGACTCTGGACCATTTCACCACCTGATACTCAAAACAAGGGAACTCTGGTAAGTGATTTCCAGGGGAATTAAACAGATACAACCAGCTTACTTCACACAGGTCACTAAGCAGCCAGCAGTTGAGAATTTTTTTGCAAGATATGGATTGTGATCAGTGAGCAAGACACAGAAAATTCATTGCAAATCCTGTGAAGTGCTCATCTTCTAGCAGAGACTTGTAACGCTCCAGACTTACAACTGCACCATCTTGAGAAGGCAAACACAAAGCCATGGCATCTCCACACTATATTAACAATCAATACTAACATAACACAACTGATCCACCTCTTGTGGGAGCCATACGCATTTAAATTTGATTGTATGACAAGGCCACATGGTGATTACAGCTGTCTGGGTAAAAAAAAATTAAATAAATTTTACTATATAAGGTCCCATGTTTTGATGCTGTGCAGGTGCACGAGTTATATGAGCAAACAAGTAGGAACTTGGGCCTGAATTACATTGTTTGTCCAGCTTATTAAGAATCTGGAGCACACCTGCCCAGCTGGCCTTTCTGACTTGAGATGGAAAATAAAATAGGCTTCCTAATACCATTTCAACTGCAGGGCCATTGAGTAGCAACCGAGACAGATTATTTGGCCACCCAGGCTGTTATTTGCCTAAATTCTGTCTCCAGCTCAGAAAGTTGCACACTCCCCTACAATTCAAGAAGAACACTCATACCTAATTACATATGCTTTCCTCCTGGAATTGTGTTATTGGGCACAAATGCCACTGAGGGATGTTGACAAGAAAACTGAAGCCAGCTTTCAGTTTCAGTCTCACATCTGACATGCTGCTCAGTCAAAGCATCTAAGACTTTTCAGCTTAGGTCTGTAGTTTATCTGCTGGGAAACAAATATCACTCTCCAGACTTGGCTTTTTTTTTTTTGTTCTTCTAAGTTGCTGGATAAAAACATTTTTCCTAGAGTTAATCTGCTTTCCAAACTGCCACTGCCAAAACTCAGCTACAAACCTGAGAAAGTATGCCATGAAACATTATCAGTACTGACCGCGTGTTCCAAACTGAGGTTTTAAACTCGCTCCATAATCAAAAGTTAGTACTTGAGAAAAACTTCAGAGCTGTACACGGTTCTGGGAAATACATGTCTGCTTTGACTACATTTAAGTACTCAATGACTGGCAGCAACATTTAGGTAATGTGTAGGATTACCGAAAAGCCCTCCATTCCCAGCTCATTCTAGGAAAAGCAGCTGCTTATTTCTCCTAATTGATTTGTGCCCACATTTCCAGATTGAGCCTGCTTCTTGGCTGAAACACAAAATAGGAAATATTTACACTACTATGACTGTCGCCAAAAGAAAATCTGTACAGGATACCACACAACCGAGAGTTTCTCTAGGCAGCTTCTGCTGAAAGCCGTACGCTGGAACGAAGTCAAGTTATTAAACAGATGTGCATTTTCACGTACAGGTCATGCTTATTTGCATGCATACACAAACAACTCTCCGTCTCGGTATGTACCCTCGTTCCAGTCGCTCTTTAGGACCCACAAAAGCTTTGCGTGAAAGGGAACAGTGAGCTGTAAAAAAAGATCTTCCGCGCAAACCCTCTGCTCTACGGAGAGCCTGAACTGACCCGTCCCGGCTCCAGAGCGGTAGCGCGGGAGACGGAGGCGATGCGAGCTGGGGAGAGCGAGCTGAGCCTGCCCGGAGCCCCGGAGCCGCCCCACCAGCCCGGTCACCCACCAGCGACAACGCGGAGAGAAACACGCGCGGGCGCCTGGCCGGTCTGCCACGGCGGCGGCACCGACGAGCGGAGCCGGCGTATCCCACCGCTGCCCGGGGACACCTTTGCCGAAGGCAACCCCCGCTCCGCTCCGGGGGCGATGCCACCGACCCACCCGGGATGCCGCCGCGCTGCCCCGCCACACCCGCGACTGGCACTGCGGCTTCCCGGCGCTGCACCTGCGTGGCGGGGCGGGACGGGTCGGGTCGGGTCGGGTCGGGTCGGGTCGCTGCCTACCTGTCCCGCGGGCGCCCTCCTCGTCCGAGCGGGCGCCGAGAGCCGCCGCCCTGTACCGCCGCCGCCTCCGCCGCCGCGCCGAGCGAGGGGCGGTGTGTGCGGCGGGGCCGGCGGGGCGCAGCCCCTCCTCCGCCCGGCCCGGCCCGGCCCGGCCCGGCCCGCCCCCGGCCCCCGCCCCCCGCCCCCCGGCCCCCGGCCCCCCGGCTCCGCCGCCGGGGCGGGTGGTGGCGGCCGGGCAGCGGCATGTAGCCGCGACGGACGGACGGACAGACAGATGGACGGACAGACAAACAGACGGACAGACACTTGACCACTTAGACGCTTTCCGGGCTGGTGTCGCCCGCTGGGCGCTCCCCGGCGCGGATGCTGCCTTCACTCCCCTCGCCCCGAAATAGCCTCCCTCCCGTCGCTGGCAGGCAAACTGAAAGCTGCGTCGGGGCCTCAGCGGTCATTTCGTTCAGCCCGGTGAAGGATGGGTACCTACCCAGCAGGTGACCGAGAAATAAAATCGTCAAAGCTCCTTAGGTCCCATGAGCAGGAGCTGGTCCTCGGCTCCGTCAGGAGACCCAAAGCCACAGAAAAACAAGCGTCATGTGCTCCCCTCCGGTACTGCTTGAGAAAGGAAGGACATCGTTACTTTTCAACATCTATACATTTTTGCGTATGTGAGTGGAGATTCTTGGTATTCCCCAAATATTTCAGGTAAATCAGACCTGCGAGCCTGCTTTGTTACATCATGGAGCACGGGAAGGAAAATGTTTTGTGAAACTAAGCAACCGCTACTTGTGTCTTTATACAAGAGCGCCCAAAAGAGACTGACAGGTGTCGTGTATCGTCCGTGCCTTCCCCCCGCCCTTTTAACACAGCCTCTGCACGGTAAACAAATGTTAGTATGTTTCGAACATGCAAAGTAATCGTAAATAATGAGGACAGTAGCTAATCTACCAAATTAGCTTTTGCAAGGGGAAATCTGCCTTGCGTAACTGGTAAGTATTATTTCGCCTGTAGACGGAATTTTGCTCTTCGCACTTCAGGTACTAGGAAGTTGCGCCATTAAAGCATCTTTTTCTTTACAGAAAGGTTTTACTCTATTCTTTTTCGTCACAGTAGGTTTCATTGCCGCTGACAGCTCCAGCCGGGGTGCGACAGCAGCGCCCGGTTTGGGCAGGGCGGGAGGGAAGCTGGGGCCGAGCGGGGGGGCCGTGCGGGGGGGTGTGGGGCGGGTTGGGTTGCGGCGGGATGTGCTGGAAAGCAGAGACACCTTCTGTCGCTGCGAGCGTCGGGGTCCGAGAAACTCGTTCAAGCACAGTCCGGCAGCTACACAGCTGTAATAGCTGTGGTACTGTCTGTAGATAATATCTTCGATTTACCGGGGGGGGGGGGGGGGGGAGCGATAACCCAAATTTTCTTGTCCCATCTATTGCTAATCCGTGTAGCTAACCCTATCAAAACTAATGGCAGTTTTGCTCTGAACTCAAGCCTAAATGATTAAAAAACACTAAATAGCACTAAGATGGCAAATACCAAACAAAAAAAATTAAAATTTTCAAAGCTGATTCAAATTAAGTATCCTAATTACAGCCAGATTTTTTAGGGCGATACAGAACAAAATGGTAATTGTCTGAAAAAGGAGTTGATCTAGCCAACTGAAGATCACTGGTGTTGGTTGTATGCTTGCTGCTTAAATTTGGCTAACTTCATTACCCTTCATGCAAGCACTATCTGTTTGCTCCTTCTCAATGTGTGTGCCTTAAGACTTACTAGTGTTTTAAAACACTACAGTTTCTCCAAAGCAGTAAGTTGGTAATTTAGTAGCACGTCACTGTTCCTCCAGTTTTGGTGTCAGAAAGACACACTCATTCTCAGATCCCCAGTTAACATATCAAATGAAGTTATGCCAATTGTATTTTAGTCCTTTTTGACATCTCTTACAACTTGAAGAAGTTCCTCTCTGTTTCTTTTAATCATTTGTTCATCTGTAATGTATGCATATAAATGTGAAATAGTAAGAGAATATATTTATATTTTTCATCCTCTTTTGCACTGAGAACCACATTCTTCTGTGAATTGTCTCATTATCTTTAAGGGAAGTTGTAGAAGAATAAGGAACTATTTTAGAAGATTATGGCCCTAAGTGCTCATTTGAGGATAACTTCCTAGGTAGTACACTTGTCATGGAAATACACATACCACGTAGAAAATGAACAACCTTAACAACAAATGATGCAAAGAGAAGATGTTCTACCAGTTAACTGAATCACCTTTGATAAGAAGTTCCTTTGGGGGGGGTTATGTTTTCAAACTGAACTCTTCAAAGTAGTCTGAAGCCAATAACCCTGTCTTACTATCAGGGTAAGAATTAGTTTAGAGATGCACAAGACAAACAAATCAGGGCCAGAGCCACAATTATTTGCTTTGGAAGCCAGCTTCCACATCTCTCCTCAGTCTAAAAGACCACACTGTTCCCTGGTTATTTGGAACATTATTCTCACTGGTAACAAATGGGGAACAAAGCGTATTTTCATTTCCACCATCCTAAACTGATCTCCTTAATCAGACAAAGTTTAAAAGTTTGTTCAGTGAATATGCTCAAAAGCAATCTCAAATGCAATTCAAATGTCTCTATAAAAAATTAGGAACCTGTAGAGGATCAAACATCATACTAAAATGCAGTCATCCCTAAAAGTTAAGCATCAAGTTAAGCTAGTCATCATTGCCAAGGGCAATTAAGCTTACCTGTGGTAAGACACCTGTCTTGGGATGGGGTGAACTGGCCTCTAAAGATGTTTGTCCACCACTACTGACTAGCCGTGACTTAGATTAAATAACTTAACTTTTAGACTGCGATAGGTGGCTTGAGATGAAAGCCACCCTATGTTACATCCTTGGGGATGTGCTATGCAGTGTATCCAGATTGCTGGCCAGAAGCACACACTGAGCTGCAAAGTCTTTCTATGAAGAAGCTACTGTCAAAAAGTCATGATTCTCAACAATTAATTGCAGCAATCAGGAAGTAATTCCGGTTCTGAGTGCAGGAGAGAGCTACATATCTTGAATACCATGAGATGATAAAAATGCCTGACTTGTTAATGAAGCCTGAACACTCTTTAAAAATTCTGAGGACTACAGGACAAAGAATGAGACTAACTATGTCTGCACTCTGCTATCACCACTAATGCTCTTCAATTCAGCCAATATGTCTTAATTTCAAAACACTAAATGTTTTAAAATATTATGATGCCCATATATGGTCCACATAATTTCTATGTAAGCATGATTATTTCTCCACACAAGTAACACTTTAAAACAAGTAATAGCCAGTCTCACTCTCTGACTCCCTAAGAAAAATTAATTGTATGATTACATCTTTGATCTGGTTTCTCTGAGTATGGAAAACTTCTGAATTATTGTGTGGAACATGTGGATTCTAGACACTGAGCAGAAATCACACGGGGGATTGTCTCTGACCATATCAGCATCTCAAGGCCTTCAAGTACACCCACAAGAGGTTATGAACACATGTAAGTGACAGGGGGTAGTAGTAAAGTTTCAAAAGGAAGAGCATAGGTCCAGAAGAGGAAAGGTATTAAACACTGTCTACTGAGAAAAAGAGTTATGTAAGCATAAAATATGCATGTATATAAACGGCACAGAAAGTGTTGTCTACAGCTATACCTATCCAATATTTTCCACTTTACCAGTCAAATTATTTGATCTGAAAATAACTAGATGTGAAAATAGATAACATGACTGATCCAGCTGATACACAGAAACACAACCGCATTAGAACACAAAATTTGCACTCACAGTCCAGATTGTGTCTACAATTTCACACTGTTAGGATTTCAGGATGAGATATTCCTTCTCAGAAGATGAGATATGAAGGAGAGGAGTGGTGTGACTACAAGTTACAAGTGGTTTCATCATTCTTCAACTTTGAAGGGAGGGGAAAACAGAGTAACGCTGTTGCATTCCGCAAGTGCCTCAGTCATATGCTGTTTTTCAGCGATAAAGGGAGTGCTGATTGCTTTCAAACTAATTGCAGGGAAGAGATAAAGTGTAAAAAGGGGATCACTGAAATTAGGATGGCTCTTCTTATTTGTGCTTTGGTCTTCAGAAGGCAAAGGTGAAACGAAGGGGTGATCGTAGGCTGGCCCTAGACTTGAAAGTAAAATGTTCTGGAGAGTAGAGACAGGAGTCTGGAGAACAAAAGTGAAAAAAGAAAGGAAGCATGTGGGGAAAAAATACAAAGATAGTAAGGAGAAAAAGCCAAAATAATGAACAGAAGGAGGAAGGAGAAAGGAATAAGCAAATTAATATGAAAGAGATGATACAAGAAAATTTTTTGAATTGTCACGTTCTTCAAAGACAGCCATCCTGCATTTCAAGACAGGCAATATTTTTAACCATTCCTTATCATTTTGTAACAGAAGTATTTTGGGCCTAGTTCTGGGCATGAGCACTGGTGGTAATCCTGCTATGATACGTGATAATGATGTGATATCAGAGAGAAACAGGACAGTTTAAAAATCACTGACTCTCCATTTCTTTTTGGTGTGGATTTGGGACATATCATGACAGGTTTTCAAATAAATCTGTAAGTGAAAAAAATGGTGAAAACTTAAGTATGAAAATGGAATTATCTATGATTTGAAGACATAGGTAAAAGAGAAAGATACTCAGTATTGGAATCTGTAAGTTTTCTGCTGTATAAGGGGTAAAATACATTGTATGTTTACCTTTAAAAACAATCTCTCTTCACTTTACAATAGTGATCAGGGACACTATCAGGTGGAAAAAAATACCTGCTGTGGCCAGCAGACAACTACTTAACATTCCAGGCACAATGAAATATGTAAGATCATCTCATCGAACTGAATCAAATTAAACTGAAATAAGATATAACTTCCAGTATTGGCTTTTGGAGGTGTACAGCATTTTCTATGTATAAAAATTACCTTTACATTGCAATGATCCTCTTCAGAAAAATAATAATGTTGCCATGCTTGTGTCATTTAAGGTAATGTAATCGGAAAATCCAGGATTCTTTATCTTACTGCCAATAGAAGGACAAAAAAAAACTTAAATACAGTTCTCCAAAATTACTCTTTAGTCTTTTATAATGCTATTTATCTAAAATTTCTCAGCTTCTTGCAAGCATTAACTCAGTAAGTGTTGAGATACTTAGGTTTCTCATATACATTGGTAAACTGAGGCTCAGACTGGCTGACTGACAGAGCTTAAAACAGGCCTTAGATGTTTTGAATCATGGTTCCCTACTTGTCTGTACCAGATGACACTTTTAAACTGCTCCAAATGTAACTTTTTCCCCAGAACTCAGAATTAGTTAGTCATATGCTCTGAAATCTCAGGATGAAATAAGTTGACTTGTGTGCTTCTTGGTAAACCTGAAATTTTCACACACTGATGAAAAGAACAGCTGTAACAGCATCTGATCTGTCTTATCAACTGACATACACTCTGTTTAAAAAACCACTACAGCAGCCTAATGGCAATGCTTTTCAAATTCTGAATATATCAACATAATATTGCATTTATCTCCTGTAAGAGGCAGACAGTGATAGAATAATCTGAACAGCTAATCTGAACAGTTTTCAACTCTAGCAAAAATGTTTAATTTTTCTGTTTCTTTTTTTTGTCTCAGACTAAAAGCACTCATTTCCACTTAAAAATCAAAGCAACACTATTAAAGAATATGCAATGTGCAATGTAATAAACTTTCTCTACTCTAAATGATGATACAGTTCCAAAGTATTCAGAGTAGCCAAGGATGAGGTTCTGTTGTAGTGCAACAGCACTACAGCCTAAGAAAGAGTTTTACAGCAGCATTTGCAGCTGTACAAAAACTATTTTTAATGCAAGGTCTGGGGTAAAAAAGAAGTCAGTAAGACTTCCTGTTGATTTGCTATTTAGTTTCTGAAATCTATTTAATGCAAAAGCACGAGTTCAGTTTCATTCAAGTTCAGTATTCCCATATAACATACTAAAAGACATGTATTCAATTTTGGAAGCTGATCATCTTTTAACATATTTGATTTGTTATTTTCCTGTGCTAGATTTTAAACCAGCTTTTGTTGTGTAGAACAGTCGAGTCAATATAAGCACAGAAGGCTTGTGTAAGAAAGAAGCTATTTCTGGCTTATGCAACCAACCCAGTTATGTCCCTTTGAGAAATTAGGCCATAAATAGCACACAATCACTGACATAATCAATCAGATGTGCTCTACCCTCTGTTTACAGATACTGTTGAAAGTAAAGCTACCATATCTTCTTCTTTTAATAGCTGATACTATGCTTGTAGTATAACAGAAATCACTATCTATGAGGCCCTAACATTCATTAGAATTTGATTTTAAGTCATAGGAACCCAAGATCATATATATATGTGCATATATAATATATATAAAATAATATTTATACATCATTATATATAAATATTATTTATTATATTATATATTAATATGTGCACAACATTTCTGCAAAAAATTTATCTCCCATCAATGCAGCATCCATGGATTTCAAATATGCTTTTGAATTCAGAGTCCTGATACAGAAAGAGGATACAAAACTGTACCACTTTCGATGAAATAGCTACTTAAACGCTAGCTTACCACATGCAGAAAAGAAAACAACACACAATCAAAATTTCAGTAACTTTTTTGGTAATCTCCTGTTTTGAACCTCTCAATTTAAAGTATGGCTCTGAGGGTACTTCTTAGTTAAAATCGCCCTTTGAAGCAGCGTCATGTAAATTAACAGACCACTGAGTGGAAATAAATACAATATATTATCATCACTGCAGAAAATAAAAAGACTTATTTTTTCATTTCACAGTTTCCCAATATCACTTCTTAAAAATAGTTTTTCCCCCCATTACAAGTAAATTCTGGTGCTTTGAAAAACATAGCCCAAAATCTCTGATTGCTCTAGGCTCTGATATCCTGCCAGTTCAAACTCTTGAAGGTTGCTAATAAAGTCTTCAAATTTCATTTCTAGGAAAATACTTGCTCTTCTGCAGCAATAATTGTAGGTTTTCAGCCTAATATAGTACACATGAATGAAAAAGAATGTATGTAAAAAGCATACCAAGACACAACTCCAACCCAATACAGTAATTCTCATTTATGTGGTGACAACAGATGAACTTCTGCTCCCTTTACTTAGAATCATAGAATCATTTAGGTTGGAACAGACCTTCAAAACCATGGAGTCTGACTGTATAGAAATAATTAAGTGTTGTTTGCCCAGTTACAAACCAGGGACCTTTTGCGTGTGAGGCAAACATGATAACCACTGTACTACAGAAACACTCCTTAGGTACTTGCTCACATGGTCTGGGAGAAGTGCCTATAGTCAAAACAGTCATGGCATACATTTTTATTTATTCAATGTCTAGTGTAAAACTATAATTTCTCCTGTTCAGATATTACAGCCTATATGTATGAATGGTATAAAGTAGTATATTTGTTTGAGGTGACAGAAAGAAGCTCTGTAATTTTCAAAAAGTTCGCTAATGTGGCTTTCTATCACAGTTTTCAATACAGAATATGAAGTCAGTGTTGCTATATTTGCATATAGATCCCACAGTAAGGAAAAAAAGACCGATTCACATAAATGAAGAGCCTTATTTGAAGTTAGATCTGATTTGCGTTAAGTAACATTTAAACTTTTATGTTTGTTGCACTACAAAAAGGCAAATGGTTTTCTTGAACCCACAAGAAGATGCAATGTTTCCCTTGCAGGTTTTAGTATCTTTTAAGAACATAAAATTAAATTTTCCAGTTCGTTGTGACTTCTTGATAAGGTAGATCTCATTTGCATAGGGAACCAGAGGAAAAAGATTTGGTGGCAGAGGTATTCACGTAAAAATCTTGACTTACAACTCCGCTACAAAAACCCTGAGGTTGGTATGTTGAGTAATTTAACATTAAAGAGAACTTCAAAAAGAGATAAATGAGTCAAACCCAAACATAAACTGGTTATTAAGAATTTCTTCAGCTTATGCTCTTTTTTTGTGATCCAATCTGTTTTACAGAAGACTAAACCCAAAATAATAAATTATACCCTTTTACACAAATTCATGCTCAGAGCTTGGAGCAGAACATTAAGATGTTCAGAGCCTCATAAAACTAAGTGCAGTTTAAATCAATCACACCTCTTATATGCAGCAAACAGAAGAAAAGCATCACTTAATTAGGTCCACAGTCTCTGGAGCGCTACGTGCTGCCTGGCACTGAATCCTGCCCTGCTAGCTGGCATTGGGAATCGTCAGAGATGCCTCATCTGTTTAGCTCAGAGTTTAAACATAACAGATTCTGTAGCATCTAAAAGAGTGGAGGGTTTAATTAACCCTCCTTAAAGATTTAGTGCTTTCTTATTTACTTAGATCCACAACCTGAAAAGACATAATACAGTAGGTGGGGAACACTTGCATGGTACTTTATTCTATAGCTCACTGCACTGTCTCAAGAATGATTGCAGACACTCCAGACACTATAATGCATTTAATTACACATATCATGCAAAGTAAATGGAAACTACAAGTCTTAGGGGCAAAGGAGATTCTTTCTATAGGTTTTCCAGGAAAAAGGAATCAAGGCTATTGTGTAGTTTTAGGCACTTCCAGAGAAAATATCGCTTCATACCCAGCACTGCAATCAAAAGCATCTAACAGAGGTAATAATGTCAGCTTGAATATCTGTGTGTTGGTTTTTAAGTTCAGGTAACCTGCACTGAAAGCCAAACTTTGAAATTGCTCTTCTCTGCCTTTGCAGTGCACAGTTAGGAGTGTGCTGGTTGAAAGCCAGAGATAGTCATGCCACAGGAACACTGTCTCCATACTTTCTTTCTCCTGGCCACACTCTCAATGACAGTCTAGACAAGGCTAATACAAGGCTACTCAGGGTATATCTGAATGACATCTTTAAGAGTTGTGTAGATGTAAAGCAGCCTATGCACATCAGCATAGAGCTTTGCAAAGAGCACCATCTGCAATGGGATATGTTTGTCTAAGCAGAGCATCAGATGAAAATGAAAATTGTTAGTATGCAAATATCTGCCCAGAGCTACCACAGTTATGTATGCATAGCCCTGAACTGACAACGGAAAACATTCCTTGATCCCTGTCCCTTGCTAGGGGACCAAGCAAGGCAACAAGCATGAGCTGAACCTAGGGTCAAGCACTTGCAACAGCACTTGCCTGGTGAGGATGCCAGGAGTGCCCATGTACTCCAAGACTCATTTTGTTACAGCCTTTTCCATAATGTTACCAGAAGGATTACCAAAAATCTGAATTTTAAAAGTTACCTCATGTCCTGGTCCTTTGGGCTGTATAGCTTCCAAAATACAATTTGAAGCAGATATTCCCATCTCATGTAGAAGTCTAGGTGAAAAAAAGGTATTTGAGAGCAAGAGTTCTTATTCTGAAAGACATTTCTTTAGCATTTTGATACCTACAGCAAAAGGATATACTTATACAGCTTTAGTCTCTGTTCTCTGCAAGAGTTTATGAACAGAATATTACTATTGATAAAGAAATATATTAATGCTTATAAAACCACTGGTGAAGCAGGAATGAGCCTATAGATAAAATTATACTCTGTTAAACAGGTATTTACATTTGACTTGTGCAAAATAAATTTTTTCCTCTTGAAATTTCTGAGGCATAGTCTTCTACTGAGTAAAGTTCTTGTGGAGAGATTTTTCTCAGTTAAGACAAGACCTTTCCAATGTACCAGAGTTTAAGGAGTTTTATGTTCCTCCTTCAGAGAAGTTTCCGATGCAACACAGTATCTAAAAAGAAAAGCTGCTTCTGTCTAAACTGTTTCTGTGCTTTACATGAACAGTGTTTCTGATGAAACTTCCATCTCTTTCGTTCAGTTCATTGTTAGCTTTCCTAAAACTGAAAGTCCAGACTTGAACGATGAGCTACTCTCCACAAACTAGTATGTGCAAGTATATAGGCTTCTTCCAATTATGATGCATACAACACATTACATTAGTATATACTTTTACAGCCATATTGGTGAGGTGGTGGTACTTTACATAGCTCCATCTTTTTTTCCATAGAATAAGATGTTAAAAAAATAGCTGACATTTTGAAGGAAGAAAAAGTGATACTTCTGCAGTTTTATTACTAATCAGGCAATTTTCAGAGAGAACATCTAAGACAGAGTAAAGTTTATAAGTATTCTTTCTATTATTAAAAAATATTTGAAGGTTAGAAAGCAGGTGTTAGGTTTATGGAATGGATATATATATACACTTATATATAAATCAGATTATAATAAAATTATAAATTTTTTCAGAAAGTAGGTTTATGGAATGGATATATATATACTTATATATAAATCAGATTATAATAAAATTATAAATTTTTTTCAGAAAGTAAGTTTATATGTTAGACAGTTTAAGAATCTTCATTTAACTTTCCAAAAATTTTGCAATAACCTAGCCAGCCACTCAGCTAGATACCCCTTGCATGTTGCACAGCACAGGAAGCTGTACATATTTGTAAATGGTAAAATATATTTTAACATGAAACATAACACATATTTTGCAAAAACCCCATATATTCTACATACCATATTTTGAATATTTGTATTCTTTTTTTGAATTTAACTATCACCTTTGTACATTTTAAATAAAATACAAGCAGGTTTGACCTAAAAACCTCTCTATACAATTTACATCTTTTTCACACTTTTGTTAATGTTGAAAGGACCTAATTATAGAAGGTCTTGAACTGCTAACAACTCCATCCAACACTAACTATTGACAGGATGTAGCACAGTTACAGAAATGTCATACTGACAGATTTGAGTCATGTTTTCTTTTAATGTGTCAAAATTATTACTTCTGTTCTGCATTAGAACTTAAATAGGTAAATGTTTACAAATGTGCTTATGAAACCTGGTGTTTATTTCAGAGGCCAAAATCATGCCTTCCTTTCACAAATTCACTCAAAAGGTCAGGACAATGCAATATTTTCTCAAGATCTCTTGATTAAATTTCCTGTTATATAGCCGTATCATTCTAAAGAAGTTGGTTCCCAAGCCTTTGACAGAGTATCTAACAGCTCAAACCTGAAAGACATTATTGGCATCATTGAGTATTGATAATATGTACCTGTTAGTACTGTTGATAACAACACTAGGTAGCTATTAGTACATAAATGTGCCAGTTAACTTCTCATTAGGGCAAATTCCCCACTGAGCTCTACCATGATGTAGCTAACCTACTAGGTATTCAGTGCAGACAGTTTAAAGCAAGCTCAGGTATCTCTACTGTGTTGCTGTCATTTTTCTGCATGGAAGGATATTTTGATAGATGGCTGTCAGAAATGAAAAACAAAATAAAAGGATCTTCTTTCTTCTCATTCATGCACATGTACACCCACCAACCTGTTTTCTCTGCCTTCTTCCCCCTTGTTTTCTTACATTTGCCCGTCAAGTTGCTCTGGGGTTCCTTGCTTCAGCACTGTTGCCTCCATCCCAGCCACAATCAGACTGCCAAATGCTCATTCTGAAATGGTAGTTCTCATTTGAATGTATCTGAGAAATAATGTCAGCTAGCAAAGACTACTCAGTGGATATTTCAATATCTAAGGCAAACCCCTGAAATACGGGTGCAAAATTAGCATGCATGGGATGTGGCATAGGAAATAAGCACCTCCAGCATTACCAATATGTAAATGCAACAACCAACAGATGCTACTGGAAGTGTTTCACAGGCTGGTCTGGTTTTGGGCAGCATGCCCTAGTTAAGCCTTACTTTCACCTTTATAACCAAAATTCCACCCAAACTCAGTCCAGCTAACATCCTTTATACTTCTCTGGGTGCTTTAGGTATACCTTACTCATCAAGAAACACTGCTTATTGTTTATGTTGCATGGTCAAGACCAGGATTTATAGGTCTGTGCTGCTGGAACAAAATCCATTACCTGGGACCTCTGTTGTCTGAGCACTGCTGAGCACTGAAAATTTAGTGGCTAGCAAAACAGAACCACATCAATGTTTTCATTTCTTCCCAAGTAGAGCACCAGTCTCTGTAGTGTTTTATTAGTAGAGAAATATCATTACACAGGCTGTGAAACAAACTGTAGTGATTTTAGGATTGGTTTACAAAGATTAAATAAAACAATGCCATCCTTTGTTATTATGTCACTGCCTCACTTTTGTGACAGGTGTGGCAGGATTTTGTCAAAATGCCATGAGTGACAGTGACACTCAAAGTTGTCACAGAGCTCCCCCCCAACCCTGGTCCCAGGGGCCAGATGCACAGGGGCACAGTAGGTGTGATACTGGAATGTGCTCAGAATAGTGTCTCATTATTGAAAGTCCTTTGCACCAGCAGAAAGAGGGATACACAGGGCCTCCAGAAATTACTAGCAGGGCCATTATTTCAGAACTGTATTGAAATAATACATATTAGGTTTCTAAATAATCAGGAGACCAGGTTAGCAAAGCCCTATCTGAGGCACTACTTGAGGTCCAGGTCAATATGATTCATTGTAATCCATATTGCTGGATATACACATGCCTATAGATGAGCTCAGAGATGGTTTCATAGCTTTCTGTGAATAAAGAAAAAAAGCAGACACAAAGTAGTGAAGGTTAACAGCAGAGGGTGAAAGCTATTGGGTTTTGATAATTTTTCAAAGATGGAGTCATATTCTTGCCCCAAATACGGTCTATCTCATATGCAGAGAAACAAGGTTTCAGAAACAAAATCCGCCATCTTTCATGAGCTAAAATAAATTACTTATTTTCATATGTGTTATAATAATAACCAGCATGGGTCAGAGGGAATCAGAGAGATTTTACTGGAGGACAAGCCACAGGGTGCCGCTATTCTCACTGTCAAACAACCAACATTTTCAGCATTTTACTTGTCCAATGAATTTAAGACAACAGGAAAAGTTGTAACGATACCTAGAAATGCAGTTACAAGAGCCAAGGAATGATTTTGCATCCTGATGACTCTCCTTGAGGAATTACGAGGTACACTACGATTGCTTCACTGCAATCAAACCCATTAAAATAAGGAATGAAATTCGTCACAAACAGAACAACAGAAGGGAATACAATGCAGAGATAGAGCCAGACAAACTCCAAACAGCTCTTTGTTTCTTTCCACTCCATCATCACACAAAATTCTGATCAGATGCTTAAGTCTATGGTGTAATTTGTACCCTATTTAGACAGGCTCTTAACATTTTGGAGTTGATCTCCCAAGATCATGGTACTCCACCTGTTACGGTATTATGCACAGACTTCTCCTTAAGTTAAAATCTGTCTCATTCTTCAGCTGCAAATGCTTTGTGGCAGTCTTGTCCTTCTGTACCTGTGAAGTATATGAGGTTAAGTAGTTAATGTCTCTTTCCAGTGCTTGTTTCAAGAAAAACTGGTCTGCACTGATTGGTTTAAAATCTGTAAAGAAATGGCCTTAGCAGAGATTAGCTCTCCCTGATCAATAGAAGTTATTGATTCATTTGCTTTGTAAGGAAGTTGCAAGTACCTTGTTAAGAAAATTATAATGCTTCAGAGTTGCTTCTTGTAGTAACCCCAAAGTGCTGAAGTGCTTGCTGAAATGTATGCTGACTTTGTAATAGCTTGCGGTGATAATTCTCAAGAATAACAGATTCTCTTGGGTTTTAGTAGCTACCTTGCTGAGGAGAATTTCATTCCTTCTCCATCAGCTGCTGTAGAAACAGCATATACAGAAGACTGTCCTGCTTCAGCTCACTGTAGGACCTAAATTTTTTTGATTTATTCATTTCTGTTGCTTACACTTCTCATCTTAGTTCTCAGCTAAGAACTGGAACTTACCTCCTATACCTTTTTCTGAGATTCTAACATGAATGCAAACCAGTCATCAGGACCTCCTCATGGCAATGCAAAATCAACAGCAAAGCTGAACAAAAAATCACAGATCAACTATCTTTACTACAGGTAGAACACTGCAGTATTTATTTCCAAAATACCTGCTAGGAAGAAGTCATGGAGTGCAGCAGAGAGAGATTAGCTGGGTTAAAATATACCAAAACCATCTATGTGGAATTTGGTATAAAAAATTAAAGGGTGGTAATCACTAGAATAAGTATTGAAGCATAAATGGATTAAATTATTTTAATCTTGTGCTCATTCCTATATAAATATATAATCATCTTTACAAACTTCCACCTGTCTGCACAACTACACATACATTTCATTAAAAGAGACTGCGCTTTGATTGCATTCAGTGTCATACAGTGTTTCCAGTATCATTCTATAAAGTTATCCAGACCTCCAAACCTATTAGGTAAGAGTAGTACTAATAATAATAACAAAAATAATAATAACTCATCAGAGATTCTATGTGCACACCATTTCATTATTGACAGTAATCAGGGATGGAGAAGTCAGCCAGTGTGAAAAATACTATGCCACTGAACTAGAGTGCTTAGTATGCTTACTATATTGGCAGACAATGTCAAAATACCACTAAGAAAGGGTGGACTGTAAGTTCTTTATTAGTTTTTTCTTAGTACATATGGTATGATATTCAGTAGATTTATCATCCAGCTTTAAAAGGGCAAGCTTTCATAGCTGTTAGGCTCCCTTCTCAGATTTGTAAAGAGTGCATGTAAACTTACTATACTATTATCACTATATAACAAAGAAATTAAAAAAAGGAGAAAAAGTCTGACTGTTCCCAGAATGGCCTAGTTTTAAAGGGATCTGATTTTCAGACAAACTGTTGAATGCTTTGTGGAAATCACTCTTGGGAATCTCCAGTAGCTCCACGGAATTCAGGAATTCCTTGTTGTGACATGGGAAGTTTTCTTCAAATTCATGGATAATATTTATTTTTTAAAATTTAGTAACAAATGATGATTGATTAATTGTAACATGAGATATCCACAGGCTCCTCATGAACATCAGGTAGGTCAATGCAGTCAGTGCAAATACTGAAGACTGTAAGTGTTTGAATGAAAAGATTGCAGGAAAGTTGGGAATAAAGTAAAACCCACTAATATGTTGTCCTGAATTTATGTTAAAGCCTTATGATGTCAAAAAATTTTTAGGCATATCTTTCTATGTAACAATTTCAAAAGGAACAAGGGTTGGATAGTTCATCAAGTTTGCAAATGTATTTAAACTTTCACTTCTGCTTAGGATACTTTACACTGTTTTGACAAGAACACAAATGAAAATTTGCTGATCAAATGTCACAGTGAGAAGGCTCAACATGAAAGGAAAACTTTAACAACTATGAGACAGCTACAGACTTCTGCTACATTGCCTATGTGGAGTCAAGTGTACAATTTATTTATGTCTCAGGAACAGATTATTTTATCTAGTATTGTGAAATTACTTTTCACCAGAACATCTGCATCACAGAATGACCTGCAAGTAGATTTGACATATGAAAAAACATTGTAAAGGGTATGTACAAAGTCTGAAATTGTTGTAAGTAAGTTCTGCAAGTTGCAGTAGGAAAAACATTTAATCTCTTTGTAGATGCCATTCGAAGACTTTGTTGTACAAACACTTTCATGCCAATAGTTTAATGTTAGCAGAAGAATAAAGCAATACAGTAACAAATCTTCTCTAATATGTAGTGTTAGAGCAGTATTCATGGGACCAATAAGTAAGTCAAAGCTCAGACTTGCCTCAGCTGCTCTAAAGAGAAGACAGCAAACAGCTAAAGACACTTTAGGCATAAGTAATAATGCATAAAAACCTTTGTTCAAAGTGTTGGAGTTTTGCAGCCAGAATATCTTCTTTCACCAAATAGTTTTCAGAACTCTTGCCATTTCTGTTTATAAAGCTATTAATTTGATATTTTTTATATAAAGTTCAGACTTCCTGTTTTCTTTTAATGTGTCAACTGGTCTGCTTTGTTGTTTAGATTGAACTCTTTGGGCAGAGACCCTGCATCTGAGTTTCTTTGAAACACTCTAATTTGTTTCATGTATTTTCCACAAATTTAAATAACAGTTTCCAGTGATGCTACTGAACTTGTGATTTTAAGGATTAAAAATGAGGATTCAAAGACTTTCAAGATTATTTCATTGCCAACTATTTAATTGTACAGTTTTTCAGACAATGCTAATTTATAACCAAAGAAAATGTCTGCAAGTCTGATGTCATTCTTCATCCATGTTAGCACATTGTAATTATGATTAAACCTAGGATTAAAAGTACTTAAAACTTTATATGGCTTTATGAAAACTCGACAAACACAAGAAACATTTGGAAGCTCATTACAGTAAAGAATTTTTAATTAAAATGAAATATTACACCTGCAAAATCTGATTGCTTGTTTCAAAGTCTTTGATGCATTTATACTGCCTGGCTGAAGAATCATAGGCACACTTTAAAAGAATTAAACCTGTACGGGTTAGAGCCTTTGAATCATGGTGCATTGTTCTGTTCTAACAAACTGGAAATCCCTGAACAGATAATTGTATGCAAAGTCTTGAGGCTTGATTTTGCCTCCTGACAAGCATTCTACTTAGCTGAAACCAAAGGGACATCACAGCATAACTTTCAAATCAAAACTGAGAGACCCTGAATGCTGCATCTCACTCACATCAGTTTAATTTTATTTTTCAGAGCAAAGAAAGAAGTGACTGCAACAAATTACTAATACTGCACTTCAAGTTTATCATCGTCATAAATCCAGATTTGTTACTTCATCTGTTATTTCATTTCTTTGATCAGTAATATTGCATTGACCGGGTAAGTACTCATGCACTACCCTTAGCACACAGCTGTGAATTAAAAATATGTAAAGCAGCATGAACTCATCCTGTCCATACTTAACACTGTTTTCCCAAGATACTAGTTTTCTACTACTTAACAGGAAGATAGTAAAATAGGACTGGAGTTCTTCACTCTTTACCCAAAATTGCAGCCAAAGGAATAAGTTTTGCAGCATGTCTGAGAGATTAATAAATTAGATAAATCAAGGAAGTAAAAAATTTTTCATGATGAAGCTCCTTTTCTATGTAGACTGACTCACCAAATCCCTACACAGCCCCACTGAAGCCAAATTAAGAGTTATGCATTTTCTTTTAAAACTTTCCGCCTGCAACTGCTCAGGTAAAGCTAGGTTGTCCTTTGCATTGCAGGACTAAAACTGAGTTACTCAATTATCCTTCCCTACTTGGGAATCTTTCTACCTTGTTCAGAACAACTCTTTCAATATCTTACCCTCTCTTTCTCTCACCAAAAATAAATACAATGCAACACACCATACTGAAACAAAGTCTCGTAATATAACTGCAAGAAGCCTCTGCAGGTGTTCTCAAAAGTCAATTTTGTTGACTATCTACTGTATTATTTAGATGCCTGTGCAGTATACAGTCACATTCCAGCTGTGCTTAGCATCACAGAGATGTACCAAGAAGACAGCCACAATTTTTCTCGAAGCTACAGCTGGGTCCTGACAGCAGGGTCCTTTTTTTCTTGAATATGAAACAATAGTTGAAGGAAGTGGAAGAAAACCACAGAAAATGAGGGCACACATATGAATAGTACTGGCACCAATTGACTACATGTTATGTGTTCAGTTACTTTCTCAAATAATGAAAAAAGCTGTCTTCAACACAAATAGGCTGTTTCGTAGAAAGTCTTTCTAATGGCCTGCATCATTGTCTTGAGCAAAGTTGAGAAACTGACTGCTGTGAGAACATTACACTGTCAGCACATGGTTGTCTGTTGGCTGTCAGTGCACAACAGATAATATTATTCATATTAACATTACTGTAGCAGTTTTGGAGACCTAATCAAGAGTCAAGGCTGATTCATATATAAAGATGCAACATATTAAGCATATTTGCTACAAAGATCTAACCAAAGCATAAGGCCAGAGATAAATACTGTTAGTTGGAGAAGCTTGGCCGATTAGCATGACGGAATAGGCCATCATCACAGCAAAGTGATGATGGACTACATATAAAAATATTAAATTACATTAAAAATCAGAGATGACAGGTAAGCTTTGAGGACTGTGTAAGTCGGGAGAATACTTGTATTTGATATGAAGGAGAGCAAGAGTCATGGTCTGAATGAAACTTGAAAAGTAACATGATGAAAATAACAGGCTAAGGAAATTTTATTTACATTGAGAATGGCTGCATAGGAAGCAAGACTGCATCTTTCCTCTTCTCAAGGATGAAGAAAGGCTTTTGCAGCAACCAAGTCCTAAACTGCTATCCCAGACAAGAATCTTAGCTGCATAAATAAATAGGAAAGGCCATGGATTAGACATGTTGTATGACAAGATCTAGATAGACCAGAGAAGAAACAACTGAAAGAGAGGTCTGAGTTGAAGAGTTTCCCAGTTCTCAGCCTAAGTAACACACACTGTGGTGATACTCCACACTGACAGAGAAAAAAAAGGTGGCAATGGGGAACCCAGAGAGAGATTAATATTGCTTTACTCCTGCAGAACTAACAACTAAACAAACAAAAAGGAAAGGGAAAAAAAGTACTTAGCCAGCTACATTTTCAGTTGGACAGTAGAGAGAGGTCCAGAATAAAGAATTTTCAATTTAAAACCGTAGCTGAATCTGTGTTTGGGGATTTGATCACTTGCAGAGAAACAAGCTGGTGAGAAAAAAAGAGGTGAATACGGTGAGACCCTCCCTCCTTTACCTATCTTCAACCTGCTAAGGCATGCATACATGCACAAACACACAAGCTGATCAGGAGTTGAAGAGCCCAGTGCTGAAGGAGTCGTTAGAAAACAATAAATTCTTTCTCCCATTTTCCCTTATGCCTACTGAAAAACACATAGTCTTGCTGAATCTTACTTTTGCATAAAATCTTGACTTTTGGATAGAAAGGGCAAAATGCCCACTCTGAGTATATGCATGCTGTCTTCTTAAGTTGTAGGATCTCCAGTTTACCCTAACAGTTCAAAGAAATTACTGAACAGAGTCACAGAAATACTGTGAAATTAAGTCAAACAGAAAGAATAGGGGGGTTTGATATATCTGCATTTATTAGGAGTAGAACAAAAAGCTTGTATTTGATAGCATCAGTGCACAAATTACCATAGAATTGCTTTAATTGTGCAATGCTGCTGAAATAAAGCTGCCATTCTTTCTGGCTATTTATTTTATGAAGACCCCAGGGCAGCTGATAAAGCACGATGAGAAGTTTTACATCAGTAGCAATAATCAGGTATCACCATCATTGCCACCTTACACTTTTCTGCCATGGGATCATAATTACAGCAACACCCAAGGCATGAGTTAGCCCATCATGTATCTTTCTATAGTATCAGGGGCAGTACTGCCCTGCATGCTAGGGAGATACCCATTATTAAAAGTTTAGCTTTGAATACAATTTGAGATCAAATCCACTCAGTGATCCATGCAGCATACCATAACTGATTTTTGCTGCTGTCAAACCAAATAGTTGAGATGTCTAGACAATGAAGATCATATAGCTCAACACATTTTTGGTTACACAAGCTTTACACAGAAAGTCAGAGCCCTTATCTATGAAAAAATCATAGTAACATCACTTTCAGCTAGATCACATTATATTGAAGGGCATAAAAACAACAGCCTTTTCATCTTGGCAATCCAATTCCTTTAAACACACAAATAATAAGTCTATATGGCTGTCACCAAAGTCAAGAAACAGAGTAAACCAGAATGGGCTGAACTCATGCTAGGTCTGCTACAAGAAACTGCTACAAGAGCCAAACAGCATGTTTAAAGCTTGTCTGGGCATCCTCAGGCTAAGGAAACTATTGCTGTGCGGACATCCCAAAAGACAGACATCTCCATGAACTTTGAAGCTAGTTTCTTCCTTTCTAGCCTCCCCTGTCTGACAACAATACATTAATGGTCCCCTAGGTTTCTGTGGAAAAGGCCCATGTATCATCACCCTGGGATCCTGGCATGCTAAAAGAGCTGCTGCCCACCCCCCACCCCCCCACCCCCGATTTTACAGTGCAAAGCCCAGGTAAAGGGCCCTGCAGAGAATGATGAAGACACTTTTCCATGCTTTTAGGTACCTACTTAAGAAAAGAACAGTAAATCCACAATGTAACCATTCTCATGCCTTGGAATAGTTCTATTCAGAAGACAAGCTCTATATGGATTTTGAAGTTGGACACTCTCCCTTTGTTGGTCATCCATCTTACTGTCGAAAGGAAAAGCTTTTATCGTAAAAATTGTATTTGTCACATCCCTAGACCTGGAATCCCCTTCTGCAGTTGATCTGCTATGAATAAATGTGGTTTGTTCCCATTATTTCATTTGAAAACAAAGAACACATTCTCTTTTTCAGAGAATGTGGCTCCCTGCGCAATCCCTAGCTTATGTGTTCACCTGCACATACCTAGCATTATTCAGAAGAGAATGCATTCTACAGAAAAATTGAAGGGTATGAGCTAACAAGAAAATGGTATAGACAGTTGTGTGCAAATACTTAAAGCTGCTGCAGCGGCTCAGTTTAGCTTAATGACATCACCACAACCCAGCAGCCTCACATGAAGGCAGCATGTGTGGGGCTGACACTGAGCCACGGCTCTGTGGTGCAGACAAGACTGAGTGATGCATTCACAAATCAAATGTTGAAGGGCTTGGGGAGGGGATGTTTGTTTGTTTGTTTGTTTAGTCTCAACAAGCCTAAATAGAATAGTGAAAGCATACCCATCCCCTCCTAAGGGTCATGATCCTGAGGCTCCTATGATAGCTGCATGGCATCTTAGTACTGCAGTTTGTATGGCTCAGTATTTTTATTACAAAATGGGAATGTAAATCAATGGGATTACCCAACGATTAAAATGTAATACACATTGGATGAGCGTTTTGCTGTATCACAGTTAAACTCCACATTGGTCCTCTATACCTTGCAATTTTAAGTTTGAGATCAGTTTTTAATTAATTATAAATCAACACAAAACAGAGAGAAACAAATCATGAGAAAAGGATTTAAACAGAGAAAAACAGAGAGAAACAGAGAGAAAAACAGATTCAAAACAGAGAAAAACAAATCCTGAGAGAAGGATTCAGGAGAGAGCCTCACATTCAGTCTTTTCTCTCATTTTCTTTCAAACCGTAAATGTTTTTTCAAAGGATAAGTGTTGCAGTATGATACAAAGAGAGGCTCTTTTTGCCTTAAGAGGTGAATCCGTGTGTCACGACCTGGGCTGGACAGACCAGGGAGTCGTGTTGAATTCGGAATTCCCTCGGGCTAAATTAAGGTGAAACGACACCAAACGATCAGTTAAACATTTTATTCGTGGCAGAAGCAGCCTGAACTTGGGAGGTGTAACAGTAGGTGGCGGGGTTTCTCACAACAGGAACTGCCACGGAACTACCTCAGTCAAACTGTGTAACCCGTGGTAACCACATACATCAGTTCAGGAGGAAAATAAGGAGATATCTCCCGTTGGGTCACGAGGTTCAGAGCGGACCCCCCCACACTTTCTAGACTCCCTTTCAGAGAGGAGCCTGGGGGCGGCTGGATCCACTCCTAGCCCCAGGCTTGGTCAGCGGTTTTGTGTCTTAAAGGGATGAGGCGTACGGATTACGGAAAAAAATGTCCTTTTAGCACCTTTGCCCCTCCTTTGGGCGGGCACTGGAACTCATTAGGTTAATTAGGTGTCCTGATCAGTTTGTGAGCCTTTGGGCTTGGGGGTCGTTTGGGGAGTAGCTTTCCCTTCCCTGCAGACGTGGTCTTTGGCCATGCGCGGTGAGTTGCCCTGTTCAGCATATCGGAACAGGGAGCCGTGCACCCCCCGGCTCGCCCTCCCCCTCCTGTTGCCGAAGGGCTCCGGTCGGCTTCTTTTCACCTGGGGTTCCTCGCTAGGCAGAGCTCCTTGTTATGCAGAGTTAGTCGTCAAGCAGAACTTGCCCCACCACAATGTTTGAGACGTTAACTCTTTCAGTCTCTCACACCATGTAAAACACAGGAAGACGTTTCTAGGAAAAAGATGTGAATGTACAGGAGTAAAACGAAATGTCTGTTATTCACTTTATAACGCCAAACAACTGCTACTTGTTCACATGTCATTTATGTGCAATCAAAGGCATAGTATGTCATGGGGAAATTTGGGTTAGAAAAATGACTGCTGAGACCTTGGCATAATTTACTGACGACAGATGGACCAAAATTATATACATTATTTCACTGCCCTGTTATTCTTCAACTATATGATCTTGGAGATGAGGGGAGTAGGACATTTACAATCACTGTTTATCAGAGCAGCCTTAACATTTTTTTGAATATAAGGTTAGTGATTATCCTAGCTCTCATAAAAACTTCCATCTCCCTACAAATACTCTCCACTGAGCTAGAATTTATGTAAAGAAAAAGTTACTATTAAAAAAAGCTGTTAAACACAACCGTATTCAACTTTTTTAGCACTCAGAACAAACATACTACAATTATCTTCTGTGCTGCATGCAAAGGAATGGTCTGACTCAAAGCTTTTAAAGAGAAGAGAAAGACTAACATTGATTTCCAATGGGATCTATCTTTGCCTGCAACCAAGTGCTCTACTGGTGCTCAGTAAACTAATGTGCAGATATCATAACAGTCATCACAGCAATGTTCCAATAGAAATTCGTAGATATAAAAATAAAGTCAGAATACTGTCCAAGCTACTATTACTCAATGTATCATTTATGTGTCACTACATCTAATGTTCACATGATCACTGGGCTAACAGAAAATGAAAGTTCATAGGCAGGCAGTTCTCTAACTTTCACTTACGTAGGTCATCTAGGCAAACTAAAATGCTCTTCAACTGACATTTACCATTTTAAAAGGCACATAGTGTTTTTTTAAATATTCCTCAAGGTGCTTTGCCTCGGGCTAAGATCTCTGAGAGCCAGTTCCTTGCAGTTAAACCTTATTGCAAGAATCTGCTGTAGTCTTAGAGCCAAATTTACTTCACTAAAATATTTTCCTGATGTTCCTCCACTCCTTATGTAAGTTATTGAATCTGTGACACTGTGATTTTTTTTTTAATTTGTTACCTTTTTTTCATTTTTAAATTACTTGAGCATTCAGGATTCCACATTTCACCCATAAAAAAATGATTCTGTTCCCTGGGCAGCCTGTTCCAGTGCTTGATAACCCTTTCAGTGAAGAAATTTTTCCTAATATCCAGTCTAAACCTTCTCTGGCGTAACTTGAAGCTGTTACTTCTCATCTTATCACTTGTTACCTGGGAAAAGAGACCAACACCCACCTTGCTACAACCTCCTTTCATGTAGTTGTAGGGAGCAACAAGGTCTGCCCTCAGTCTCCTTTTCTCCAGACTAAGCAACCCCAGCTCCCTCAGCCGCTCCTGGTAAGACTTGTGCTCCAGGCCCCTCACCAGCTTTATTGCTCTTCTTTGGACGCACTTCAGCACCTCAGTGTCTTTCCTGCAGTGAGGGGCCCAAAACTGAACACAGTATTTGAGGTGCGGCCACACCAATGCCGAGTACAAAGGGACAATTGCCTAGTCCCGCTGGCCACACTATTTCTGATACAAGCCAGGATGCTGTTGGCCTTTTTGGCCACCTGGGCACACTGTTGGCTCATATTCAGCCGGCTGTCAGCCAGCATCCCCAGGTCTTTTTTCTGCCGGGCAGCTTTCCAGCCACTCTTCCCCGAGCCTGTAGCGTTTCAAGGGTTTGTTGTGACCCAAGTGCAGGACTCAACACTTTGCCTTGTTGAACCTCATACAGTTGGCCTCAGCCCATCGATCCAGCCTGTCCAGATCACTCTGTAGAGCCGTCCCACCCTCAAGCAGATCAACGTTCCTGCCCAACTTGGTGTCATCTGCAAACTTACTGAGGGTGCACTCGATCCCCTCATCCAGATCATTGATAAAGATATTAAACAGAACTGGCCCCAGTACTTGTGACCAGCCACCAGCTGTACTGAACTCCATTCACCACAACTTTTTAGGCCAGGCCATCCAGCAAGTTTTTTACCTAGCGAAGAGTATGCTCATCCAAGCCATGAGCAGCTAGTTTCTGCACGTGAATGCTCTGGGAAATGGTGTCAAAGGCTTTACTAAAGTCTAGGTAGACAACATCCACACATTTCCTTCATCCACTAAGCAGGTCATCTCGTCATGGAAGGGAATCGGATTACTCAAACAGGACCTGCCTTTCATAGACCCGTGCTGACTGGGCCTGATCACCTGGTTGTCCTATACATGCCACATGATGGCACTCAGGATGGCCTGTGTCATAACCTTCCCTGGCACTGAGGTCAGACTGACAGGCCTGTAGTTCCCCAGATCTTCCTTCTGGCTCTTCTTGTAGGTGAGCATCACATTTGCTAACTTCCAGTCAACTGTGACCTCCCCAGTTGACCAGGATTGCTGATAAATGATACAAAGTGGTTTGGTGAGCACTTCCACCAGCTCTCTCAGTACCCTTGGGTGGATTCTATCTGGGCCCCATAGGCTGGTGTGTGTCTAAGTGGTGTAGCAGGTTGCTACCCATTTCCCCTTGGATTATGGGGACTTCATTCTCCTCCCATTCCCTGTATTCCAGCTCAGTGGACTGGATATGCCAAGAACAATTGGTCTTACAATTAAAGACAGAGGCAAAGAAGGCATTAAGTACCTCAGCCTTTTCCTCATCTTTTGTCACTATGTTGCCCCCACATCCAACAAAGGGTAGAGATTCTCCTTAGCTGTTAATGTATTTGTAGAAACATTTTTAATTGTCTTTTACTACGGTAGACAAGCTAACTTCTAGCTGGGCTTTGGCTCTTCTAAATTTAACCCTGCATAACCTCACAAGGTATGTGTGCCTGTGTCAGGGCTAATGCCCTCACTGTGCTTTATAGACCACGATAAGTTAAGGATGGTAAAGAACTTGAATGCGTCCAGAGAAGTGCAACAAAGCTGCTGAAAGGGCTGGAAGGAATGTCCTATGCGGAACAGCTAAGGACTCTGGGCTTGTCTAGTTGGGAGAGGAGGCGGCTGAGGGGTGACCTCGTTGCTCTCTACAGCTTCCTGGGGAGGGGAAGAGGAGAGGGAGCTGCTGATCTCTTCTCCCTGGGATCCAGCGACAGGACGCGCGGGGAATGGTTCAAAGCTTCATCAGGGGAGGTTCAGACTTGACGTTAGGAAGCATTTCTTTACCGAGAGGGTGGTCAAGCACTGGAACAGGCTTCCTAGAGAGGTGGTCGATGCCCCATGCCTGTCAGTGCCTTAAAAAGAGGCATTTTGACAATGTGCTTAATAATAGGCTTTAACTTTGGGTCAGCCCTGGAGTGGTCAGGCAGCCAGACTAGATGGTCGCTGGAAGTCCCATCCAAATGGGGCTATTCTGTTCCGTTCCGGTCCGTTCCATTCCCTTCTAAATCAATGCTTGTGAAATCTGCAGAACTGAAGGGAACCAGGAAGTGGTCTTCTGGCATTGCAGCTTACGGAAGCTGTTGCACCTTTGGAATCCTTTGCTACCTTTCCCACTGGCAATGCTTTCTCTTGCGGGACTTCAGCGAGCATCCCTGCACGGGCTTGTGACAGTTGTGCTCTGGGTGGTGGCCACTCAGGTCTTGCAGGCTCCAGGCTCAGGGATCCCACCTCCTCTCTGGGCAACCCGCTCCAGGGCTTCATGATCCTCACGGGGATTTTGGTTTTGATTCCTTATCTCCAGCCTGAACCTCTCGAGTTCCAGAAGATGCCACCATCTCTCACCCTCCCACCAGGCAGGGCTGGGAAGAGCCTGCCCCCATCCCCTTGATGCCTTCCCCGTGGGCACCGGCGTGTGCTGTGAGGTGCCCTGACGCCTTCTCTGCTCCATGCTGAGCCAGCCCCAGCCCCACAGACCCTCCTTGCCTCCCCTGAGCCCCTCCGGTTTGTCGGCCTCCCTCCTGCCCAGGACCCCCAGTGGCACGTAGTGCCTGGATGAGGCCTGATGGGTGCTAAGCAGAGGCAGATCACCCTTGTGCCTTCTGGCTAGGGGAGAAAGAGAAGAGAAAACCCGTGAGAGGGAGCCAAGTGCTGCCTGTGGCCCCCCCGTGGGAGGAAGCGGGGGAGTGTGGAGGGCTGGCCAGCAGTGCTGGGGTGCGGGCAGAGCCTGTGGGACTTTGTCCTGCAGCCTCCCGGGGAGGCACGAGGTGTTATCCAGTGAACCCTCTTGCCGAATGCGCCTGGGGACGTCTGCCCTGGCCAGAGCGACCGGACGGGGCCCTGGGAAGACACGGCCGAGGCCTCGGTGACTGGCGTGAGACACCGATGCCGAGCACAAGACGAGAGATGGGGGGACGGAGCGGGCAGCGGTGTCGTGGTAACCCCAGACGTGGGGCGAGCGCTGTGGGTGAGGATGGCCTGTCGTGACATCCCCCAGCGATGGACGGTGATGTCCCTGAGTGATGGGTTCTGGTGTCACCGACGGGTGGACTGCAATGTCACCGAGGCATGCACTGCGACGTCCTGTCATGGTTTAACCCCAGCCAGCAGGTAAGAACCATGCAGCCACTCACTCACTCCCCTCCCCCAGTGGGATGGGAGAAAGAATTGGGGAAAAAAAAGGTAAAACTTGTGGATTGAGACCAGAACAGTTTAATAAGACAGAAAGGTAGAAAATAATAATAATAATAATAGTGATACAAGAGTAATAAAGAAATTGGAATATACAAAACAAATTATGCACAATGCAATTTCTCACCACTTACCGACCAATGCCCAGTTAGTTCCTGAGCAGCAATTCCCACTCCCCACCCCCAGCCAACTCACCCCAGTTTATATACTAGGCATTATGTTAAATGGTATGGAATATTCCTCTGGCCAGTTGTCCTGGCTGTGTGCCCTCCCAGATACTTGTGCCCCTGCAGCCTTCTTGCTGGCTGGGCATGAGAAGCTGAAAAAACCTTGAATTAGTACAAACAGTTAGCAAGAACTGAAAACATCAGTGTGTTATCAGTATTATTCTCATGCTGAATCCAAAACATAACACTATACCAGCTACTAGAGTCAAAATTAACTTTACGTCAGCCAAAACCAGAAAACAACCCCAGGTGCTGCATTGTGACCAGGCGTCCTTCACTGCTTACGTTTAGACACCCAATCTCAGCAAGGTCCAGCCCACGCTCCAGCTGAGGGAGTTCGCGAGGTTTGAAGTATTGTGGGAGGCCACTGGTGCTGCTGCGGTGGTCGGGGAGCTGCTCGTTGCAGCTCTCCATGTCCGGACACAGACCCGTTAGAGGATTTTCTCCGGCCCCACCAGATGCAGGCAGCCGGGGCACCCAGGAGGCACGCTCGCAGCAGCAGAGGTGAGCTGGGAGGGGGAACTTCTGCCTGGGGTGGGGAGCTGGGAGGGTTTCCTTCTTGAGGGACCTGGGAATTTCTTCCACTCCTCCCCGGGCCAGCTAGTGACCCCGGCCGCTCTTCTTTTTCTAGTGTGACACCCGCTGCTGCAGTGTCGGTGAGAGGGAGCAACTCAACATCCCCAGCTCCCCCCAGCCCACTGCAGCACGCAGAGAGCGTGGCCATGGAGCTGGACAACCGCTGTCCCATCTGCCTGGACAGCTGGGAAAAGACCAGCTTTGTGATACCGTGCCTCCACCAGTTCTGCTACCCATGCATTGTGCGGTGGGCTGAGAGCAAGCCTGAGTGCCCCCTCTGCAAGGGGTTGATCATCTCCATCAGGCACTCAGTCCAGGCAGACGATGATTTTGAGGAGCATGTTGTCATACCACCTGCAGCACTACCAGTCATTGGCTACCAGGCAGGAAGACCTCTCCGCCGTCCAGCTGCCCGCAGCCTTGCAGCAACACGACAGGCTGTGGAGATCTGGCTGCCTAGAGGTCCTCCAGGTGGCCTCCATCCCAACACCTGGGCATCCCTTTTCCGGGACCACCCAGCTCTCCTCCAGCCCCTTCTGACCTGGGTGCGTCAGGAGCTAGGTCAGCTCTTCCCTAACCAACGTTCGCGGGCAGCCACAGTGGAGGGCCTCATCGCACCCCTCCTGGTTCTCTTTGGGCTGGATGAATACCTACTGGTCGAGATGCTGAGGGCCACGCTCCAAAATCACACGGTGATGTTTGTGTACCAGCTTATTGACGTCGCTGTGCAATGGTGCAGCGGGGAGGCCCGCCGTCTGCTGGGCCTGGAGGATGGCTATGCTGTGAGGGGGTGGGAGGGCAGCCCTGCGGGTGCCCCCGGCCGTGCTGCCTCCCAGCGAGGGTCTCCCAGACCTGGGCTGGCCCCCTCCTACAGCCCCGAAGGAACCAACATGGATGACCTCCCCAGCACCTCTAGAGCTGCCCTTCATGTGCATCACAGCAGCCTTTTGCCTGCCCTCTTTCCTATCCCAGAGGAGGAGGAGCCCGAGGAGGAGCCCGAGGAGGAGCCCCAGGAGGAGCCCCAGGAGGAGCACCAGGAGGACCCCCAGGAGGAGCCCCAGGAGGAGCACCAGGAGGACCCCCAGGAGGAGCCCCAGGAGGAGCACCAGGAGGACCCCCAGGAGGAGCCCCAGGAGGAGCCCCAGGAGGACCCCCAGGAGAAGCCCCAGGAGGAGCCCCAGGAGGAGCCCGAGGAGGCCATGGCAGGTCCATCTACATCCAGCCAGGGCAGGGAACGCTCCCCTGGGGGGCCACGGCAAGCCCCAAAGAGGAGGGTTGGCAGCCCTGAGGCCTCTTCTCCAGCCAAGAAGAGGCCACCCCGCCGGCAGTGCTAGAAGAATGTCCCAGGCACTCCTGAAACCAGGGCTGGGCCAGCAGCTGGGGCGTGCACCAGCCCTCAATGGCTCCCTGTGCTTTAAGTAACATAATTTGTAAGTGAAATAAAGTAAACGTCAGCAAACTGCAGAAAAGGTCTCCGTGTTACTAACAGTGCTGCTGGCCTTGCTATCCCCACCCTTGCTGCTTTCTCCCCCTTTTCCTGCGCTATGCCCACCCTTGCCTGTCGTTGTCCTTAGCAGAGTGCCATGGGGCTTCTCCCTCTGGTCTTGCAGAGCCTCGTCGCCCTGCTTTGACTACCGTGGGGCTGGACCTGTGCTCTCCGAGCACATCTCTCCCCAGAGCACAGCGCCACGGGTCTTGGCCCTCTGCTCTTGCAGGGCCCCTTTCCCTTCAGGAAGGTGCTACGGTGCCTGTCCCTGTTCTCTTGCAGGCCCCTTTTTCCCTGATTCATGCACCGTGGGGCCTGGCCCTATGGATCTGAAGGGCCCTTTGCTCTAATCTGAGTGCCATTGAGTCCTGTTATCTGGTGTTGCTGGGCCCTTCTTCCCCTTCTTCTAGTACTAAGAGACAGGACCCAAGAAAGATGGGCATGCTGCTGCCCTGAAGCACAGGCTTTCTTCCCCCTCTTCCAGATCCAGCCTTGGCGCTGGCATTTCTCCTCCGCTCGGAAAGGACCCCTCTTTGGCAGACAGGCACCATCAGTTCCCCAGCGCCCCTGACCACCACCCCCGCCACCCCTCCCTGTCGCTTGCTCTTTGCAGGACTTCCCCCAGCACAGCTCCTCTCTGCTGCCAGTCAGCCCCGCAAAAATGGCAGCGCAACTTCTCCGTGCTCCCCGGGGACCCTCGCCCTCCTCTCACACACCCCGGGGACCCTCACCTTCCTCTCACACACCCTGGGGACCCTCGCCCTCCTCTCACACACCCCGGGGACCCTCGCCCTCCTCTCACACACCCCGGGGACCCTCGCCCTCCTCTCACACACCCCGGGGACCCTCACCTTCCTCTCACACACCCCGGGGACCCTCGCCTTCCTCTCACACACCCCGGGGACCCTCGCCCTCCTCTCACACACCCCGGGGACCCTCACCTTCCTCTCACACACCCCGGGGACCCCCGCCCTCCTCTCACACACCCCGGGGACCCTCACCTTCCTCTCACACACCCCGGGGACCCTCGCCTTCCTCTCACACACCCCGGGGACCCCCGCCCTCCTCTCACACACTCCGGGGACCCTCGCCTTCCTCTCACACACCCCGGGGACCCTCGCCTTCCTCTCACACACCCTGGGGACCCTCGCCCTCCTCTCACACACCCCGGGGACCCTCACCTTCCTCTCACACACCCTGGGGACCCTCGCCCTCCTCTCACACACCCCGGGGACCCTCACCTTCCTCTCACACACCCCGGGGACCCTCGCCTTCCTCTCACACACCCCGGGGACCCTTGCCCTCCTCTCACACACCCCGGGGACCCTCACCTTCCTCTCACACACCCCGGGGACCCTCGCCTTCCTCTCACACACCCCGGGGACCCTTGCCCTCCTCTCACACACCCCGGGGACCCTCACCTTCCTCTCACACACCCCGGGGACCCTCGCCTTCCTCTCACACACCCGGGGGACCCTCGCCCTCCTCTCACACACCCCGGGGACCCTCACCTTCCTCTCACACACCCTGGGGACCCTCGCCCTCCTCTCACACACCCCGGGGACCCTCACCTTCCTCTCACACACCCTGGGGACCCTCGCCCTCCTCTCACACACCCCGGGGACCCTCACCTTCCTCTCACACACCCCGGGGACCCTCGCCTTCCTCTCACACACCCCGGGGACCCTTGCCCTCCTCTCACACACCCCGGGGACCCTCACCTTCCTCTCACACACCCCGGGGACCCTCGCCTTCCTCTCACACACCCCGGGGACCCTTGCCCTCCTCTCACACACCCCGGGGACCCTCACCTTCCTCTCACACACCCCGGGGACCCCCGCCCTCCTCTCACACACCCCGGGGACCCTCACCTTCCTCTCACACACCCCGGGGACCCTCGCCTTCCTCTCACACACCCCGGGGACCCCCGCCCTCCTCTCACACACCCCGGGGACCCTCACCTTCCTCTCACACACCCCGGGGACCCTCGCCTTCCTCTCACACACCCCGGGGACCCCCGCCCTCCTCTCACACACCCCGGGGACCCTCACCTTCCTCTCACACACCCCGGGGACCCTCGCCCTGCTCTCACACACCGTTCCGTGACCCTTCTACAGCCAAGCTGGCCACACAAGGTGAGGGGAGGGACAGAGGGTGGCTGCTGGGTTTGGCACCAAGACCTGCTGCCAGGCCCCAAAGGAAGACCCAGGTCTCCACTGCACGGAAGGCCAAAGATCAGCTGGAGTTGAAATTGGCCAGTGTTGTGTCAGACAACAAGAAAAGGCTTTTAAAGTATGTTAATAGCAAGAGGAGGAAAACATTGGGTGGTACTTGATGAACTGGATCTATTTTATTCTATTCTGTTTTTTTTACTACCCATTGATTGGAGAGAGGAACGGACAATTTATCTCTTAACAGTGTTATGCTGCATTTTAAATACAGTATTTATTAAATGTCCAAATAAAAGAAACCACGCAATGTAATGGAAAGCATATTGTGATATATACCAGGTACAAAAACGTGAAGATATGCATCAAGTCAAAATACCAGGGCAATAAAAAAAGAAATCCGGACGAGAACTTAATTGAAGGCCCTTGGGAACAGCAATCCATCACAACATGGGTTCTTTTTAGTCCAAAATTGTGGAAGCATGTCGACCCTTTATTTAAGAGATATCCAAAAGAAGATAGGAAGTCTTGTGCACCATAGCAGGATGCCTATGCAGCAAATTTAACCATTGAGTCATAGTTGCCTTTGATATTTAAAGTCATCCTATGTGCCAGAATGAAAAATAGGGTGAGTTGGTCTACTTTCAGATCTCAGAACATGTTTTTAAATAGCAAACTTTACAGCAATCCATCTTATTCCTAAGCACAGCAATAATGATGCGTGTTCTAAGGTAATGATTCTTTCTGCATCTGTAATATTTTTCTTCTCAAATCGGTATGAAAGGTAATGAAGATTCATCACAAAACTAATGTATTAAAACCAAAGCTAATTTTGTGCTGAACTATCCACAATGGTGTAGCAGAAACCTGCCAAAACAAAACTGGTCAATTACAAAGTATATTAAATTCTCTTTGCAGAAGTTTGTAGTATAAGGAAGCCTGGGGGTTTTTTTTACATATTTATCCCAGGTTATAAACAACCTGGTTTAAGGGTGAAACGAGGCACATGAGATGCACATAAACAAAAACCAAATAAATACAAGTGACAAAGTAAGACTGAAAGCCCTTGGAAAATATTTTTCTCTTGCAAACAGCACACAATCAGATGAATGCCTTTCTGAACAGTTACCTTGGCAGGGCCAATTAGTGGTTTGGCTAATAATTGCACTGAGTTAGGCAACATGACAATCACATTGAAATCAGGAAAGAAACACAGCCAGAGCACCACTTGGCTTCAGTAGCAATTCTGTTTGAACAAACTGACCAGTTGGGGAACTGTGTGCCTCTCTCCTCTAGGTTCTTTTTGAAATCCTAGACACAGATCCCAAAGTACAGTAAACTCATTTTTGGAGTGAGAGGGATAAAACTAATCTGGGACCTGGGATGTCAAGAACATGCTTATCTCTTTACTTACCCCTGCTTTTCAACCACCATCTGCTGAAATTGCCCTCTCCCTAAATGTCTTCCTTCCGCCCCTTCTCAGAAATTAAAAGCCAGGTGGGAGCCAGTTCAGTGATTCCCTCATGTGAGGCTTGAAATGTCTAGTGTATACCAATGCCAAACGCTGAAGTCTGATACTGGGTTTTCTGATTTTGACACAAAAATGAGCAGCCAGTGCCAGCTGCCAGTGTTACATCTCCGTTCAACAGAAGGAATTAACATAGTAGTTGAAAATGAGTCACTAGTGTCCAGAGCTGGCTAATCCTCATGTTAGTTTATTCTGCTAGTTAATCACATATATCATGTCAGCAGGGTAAGACTGCTCTCCTGGAGAGCCTTCCTGCTACACGCTGTTGTACTTCTCAAAGCACAGATGAAGAGGGGAAGCTGACTTGAGTCTATACCCCAGTTCTCACCCTAGGAACAACTACAAAAGCACAACAAAAATCCTGATGGAAATACAGCAACTAGAACAACATGAGCCTACAGCTTTCACCCCCCAGCAGTGAACACTTGCTATTTTTTTATTTAAAACACTTTTCTGAAGAAAAGGAAATGAACACACCTGACAACTAAAACACTGCGCAGTAGTCAAACAGAGCATCATGAGCAAAGAAGGGCATACTACACCTTTCCTTATGCAGGGGCCCTCTCTCATGGCCAAGTATCTGTCACAGCAGAAGGGACATAAAGCTCACAGTTTCAGACAAGAATGTGGCAACGCATTTCATCAGGAAAAGAGTTCTCCCTGGGATGCTCAGCTTGATAACTTCTTTAAATTAATCTCTTTCTTGCTTTTATTGAATCCCATTGTGTTAATTTGAGCCTATTTCCAATTTAATTTGGATTTATTCATATATTCTGAAATATTCTTGTTTGATCCTGGCTTCATATCACCCACCAATTTGCCTACCATACATACCATGTAATGCTTCAAGCTGTTGAGTATCGTGTTTAGAACGAATGTCTGCATTCTCCCACTCTTTTCCCCAATGTTACACTCAGTCCTGACTATACTCGCTGCCTGCATTAAATCTTAAAAGGTAAACATTTAAAAAGCAACATAACACAACTTTAATAAAAAAAATCTATTTTATCTACATTGCTGCTGCTGGAGTCACAGGGAAGTGGAAAGCCTCACTAAAACTGAAATTCGCACTGTCAAAAAGACAGTCTAGGTTTTTCTTTTATTACATTAACTTTATTGCAATTTCAAAGGAAAGAAATTAAATTAAAGCCCACTTACTCCATTTGAAGCCAATAGAAGCAGCATGAGCAAAAGAACCGCAGGACTGGCCCTTTGCTTAGTGGAAATTTTTGCCTTTCTGCCTATGCTGCCTACTACTTCTCAGTGTATTTTTATCCACACCTTTCTCTTACAATCCCTGTGTGCTTTCATTATTGTGACCCTTTGTGCTTTAATGATACACTCGAATAGTGTGTGTGTGTGTGGGGTCCATTATGTCTAGAGGTATTTCTTTGCCAGCCTGAGTGGGCGGCCAAAATCCAGGTCCTGCACATCCGTCCGGGACTGAGAAGATGACGAGGCAGCTGGCTGCTTTTCGACCCACAGTGGAGGGCACGGAGTAAGAGACGCAGGGGAGCTCAGTGCGGCACAGGGTTGAGGCTGCAAGCCAGAAACCTTCTCCAGGGAAAAAAAAAAAAAAAAAAAAAAAAAAAAGGGGAGCGGGTGCCCAGCTCTGGCTGAGCTCCCAGCTCCTGGAAAGACGGGCAGCGCCGGCTGCCGCGGCCCCTCCGGCCCGGGGAGGCCTTCCGCAAGCGCCGAGGCAAGAGTTGCCTCTTGCAGAAAGGAGGCACGTCTGGAGGGGCAGCGGCTTCGGGGGCAGCTAGGAGCCCTCGAGAAGGGGCTGCGGGCGGCCGGGGGCCTTCGCCGCAGGTCCCGGGGGGAAGCCCCGGGCGGAGGGAGAGGGCGGGGGCGGGGGGCGCCGGCGGGCGACGAGCAGGCGGGCGCCGAAGCGGCAGCAGGTGCCGTCTCCCGCCGGGCCGGGCCGGGCCGGGCCCGCCGAGGCCACGCGTCCTTCCCGGGCCGAGCTCCGCCCGCCGCGCCGTTCGCCGGGAGCCCGCGCCGCGTTCCCGGAGGGCAGCCGCGGCGAGGTGGGTGTCCGCAGCCCCGGCCCTTGCCGCAAGCCTAGGCCGGCGCGCGGGGCCCCGTCGGCGCCCCCGGCCCGCCCGGCTTAACGCCGGCTGGTGCCGAGCGCCGGGCCGGGCCTGGGCCGCGGCCGCAGGGGCCTCCCCGGCGCCGGCGGTGCGAGCGCGGCGGGCGCGGGCCTGGCCTTTGAGGCGGGCCGGGGACGCGGTCCCCCGCCGGCAGCGGGGCTGAGGAGGCCGCCCTGGAGGTCGGAGGCCGGGCGGAGCGAGGCAGGGTGGCGGGCGCCGGGGCGAGCGGGGCGAGCGGGCTGAGCCCCGGAGGGCCGGCACCGGCGGGTCTCCGTCGCTCTCGTGGTTTTTAATGGGCTCTGACTCGGTCTGTCTGTAGAGGGCATTACCGGTTCGGAACGGAGCATCGAAAGAAATCGGGGTGTATCGTTACGGGAGACAACGGGAAGACCCCTGCGTACACCCTCCACCCGATTTGGCTCGCCCCCTGCCCTTGGCGGGGGGGATCTTTTGGCTGAAAAGTTTTCAGAATGAGATGTGTAAAACAGGCTTTTAAACTCCGCTATAGCTTTCCTTTATGGTAATGGTCCGTTGTACATGCCGGTTCTAAGTTTAGTCTTCAGAAATGGTCTCGTGGCCGTAACAGCAACCTGTTGTATGTTTTTTAGACTGTTCAAAATTTGGAGTACAGGCCTCGGAGCAGAGTCTAGAATGGATTCTTCCGGAGGGATCACTAAGCAAAATTTGTTGCACATTATACTTTTAATCTTTGCTGGGATGGTATGCAAGGGGCTTGTGGCATTTACACCAGATTACTGTAGTTCGGAGGAGAAAATGTGTAGAAATATGCATTGATTGATATATAACATCACCTCATAGAAGCAAGTGGTATTACTGATGACGTTTCTGAGTTTTGAGTTGATGTAGAAACCTGCTTCTTCCCTAAAGACTTTTAGAGTTATGTGCGTTTGCAAAAGGAAGTTCAAGATTTTAATATATTTTGCATGCCTCCTCTGAAAGGCTGGAGGGGTTAAAAGCCTTGTAGGGATCTTGGCAACTACAGGATTTGGTGTCCCTGCTCACGCATGCTCCTTGCTCTCTTGCTGTGGCACCATATTTTCTTGTTCAGCATCTCCCTGGTAAGAAATCAAACTGACAACAGCAGACTGCTGGAAGTTTGCTTCCCTTGATGACCATAGCTGGTTTTTAATGAGGAACAACAGAAGGCAGCTGTTTTGAACCACCACTGACTTGAGCCATCAGCAGGTATTCTTAGATTTGCATCTGCTTGCTTGCCCCATTCTCTTTCAGTTGATATTCCTTTGTCACACTAGACTGAGGAGTAAACGGAGGGTGGGAGTCAGTGTAATAGGCAGTTACAAAGTTTCTTTAGGACAAATAGCTAGAAAATGTCTAGGACGTTTTCAATGTAACATTTTCCATGTTACTGTTACCTTGCAGAAAGAGGTCTGATTTGCCTAGGTAATCCCCATCTTCTGTCAAACCCAGGTTAGGGTTCCAGAATCAAATTCCACATGAATGTAAAGTGTATAAAAATAAATGCTTGCAAGTTCATAATAATTTCATCCTTATGTATATGTATACAAAACCATGGAAAATAGGACATGATCCTGTCCAAATATGTTGATAACTATGCCTATAAAATATTCAGAACCACAGAGCAAGAGTATATTGGTGACTTGAAGCTGACATTATTTAAGAGTATATGGCATCATTAAAAGGTACATAGTTGGAGAAAAACTCAGCCATGCTTGTCTTTCCTTGATTGATGCTAAGATGAGGTTTATACAGATAATTATCTCATCTCAATAATGGCTGGTTTTAGTGTCACATTTTATTTTTCCAGCAGATGAAGATTTATTAGGTGATTGAAATTCTATTAACAGGAAATGAGTCCAATTTGGCTTTGCAAAATACAGCATGGGCCAAGTCCAGACTTACAAGCATCATTTGTTAAATCATTCTGTAGCATTGTAGTATAGGGGAGGGTAAGTTCTGAAGTTTGCAAGCATCCTGCTCTACATTTACATACTAACTTTGTTCCTCAAACAAATCTTTATAGTTACTTGGGGGTAGGCTAAAGAGAGCTCCAGAATAATCATGTTGAAAGATTTTGTGTGTGCTTTTAGTGTTTTAGCTTCTTTATAACAAAAGACAGATACGATACAGATTGTGAGCTGGACATGAATGCCATGGGGCTTCTGTGTGACACTTTCTTTTTGTCAGTGATGAAACAGGCATGGAAGTGACCTCTGAGGCTGGAGCTCTGCATTCCTGAAATGTTGCTCAGCTTAGTGCAGGCCAGTGTTGGGAACCCACTCATTCACACAATGGTAGTGTGCATGCACTAAATACCTGTGTGGCTCTGGGATGCTGTTCAGACAAATTGAGCTGCTGAAGTAGATTTGCCTGATGAGTGATTGGATATTCACTTTCACCAGCTTCTGATCAATAACAACTATACTTAACCCTTCGCAATATTAGAACCTTTCAGTGTTTGTGCAAAACCACTGCTATTTGCTTTTAACCATGACCCTTTTACATAATCCAATAAAATAAGATTAGTAAATTCTACTGATTTAAAAGAAAATTTCTATGGGGGCAGAGCCTTAGTTGCAGTCCTGTGAAGCTGAAGTTGCACCGTGCTTTAGCCCAGGTTAAATGCAGCAGGTCTGATTGCTCTCCTTCTTAGTGATGCTGTCTGGCAACTGTGGGCTTCAGAAGCATAGGGAAGTCAAGCTCTATCATCTGTAGTGTGGGAACATGATGCCATCTGACAGTATCTCACCCTCCGTCAGGGCTAGATGTCTCAGACTGCTTTATGCTGATGGAAGAGCAGAGCATGACTGGGGCTTGGATGGAGACTAGCATCATTTTATAAATCAGGATTAGTCCTTTGAGTCTTTTTGTAACTGGTGTTACAGTTTGGCCTTACTATCATTCTACATGGGTGAATAAATTGACAGCCAGGACTCTGTTTTCCTTAGGTTATTTATAAAAACATTCAGCCAGTCTTATGCTAACTCCGGAAACAGCAGACTCCTGCTTCAGCAGTAGTACAGGTCAATGCAAGTTTGCTCCTGAATTCCAAAGAGAGTGTTTCTTATAATTATATTTAAAATAGGTAAGGAATTAAGACAGCGTGCTAACTTATTTCTTTTTGTGACATCTTGAAGCTCAGATACTGATATTGTCTTATTCATCCCTCTTCAGCTGATGTTTTGGTAGGAGTTGTCCACTAGACTCAAATTTATCAGAGGGTGGAGGGATCAAAAATGTGGTATAAAAGAATGAACCTGAGGCATTTTATACACATAGTGTATATATGGGGATTAAGATACATGGAAGTCTAGGCTTCATTCATTCTCCTGTTCACAGAACAATCTGGGGGCATTTTCCTTGTTTTGAAGGCACAAAATCTGGCTTGCTAGGCCAGCAACAAAAGCATTCATTCAAAAACTTGCCAGAATGCAAACCATTTATTTTGGCATTTTTATCTTGCATGTGAGCAGGCTCACATACTGCAACTTTTAATGCCAAAACCACATCCATTCTGGGCACCCATTTACTGTGGACATAAAGATTTCTAAGGATGACTGAAGTTATTTACTATCATCCAGATTTGCATTTTTCCAAAAGGTTCCAAGCTTCTTTTTTGTATTTATCATGTAAAATCCCAGATAGTTAAATTTCCACCTGGCTAAGTAAAACAAATGCAGTAGCTGCCAAAGACTATGACCAATGGCAGTGTGTGCTGTGCCAGTCACCTGCAACTTTGCAGGGACAGCAAGTGTACCACTCCGCCCCTGCAGCTGACTCTTACTGGTATCAAGCCTGACACATACAGACGAAGAACCCTTTCTGTCCCAAACTAAACAGTAAACCCAAAGCCCATTTGTTGCAGAATACTCTATTTTAGACAGCTTTATTTTTATGTGGTCAAAGAAAAAAATCTGATTCTTTCCTAGCATCTGAAATTTGATAATTCAGGCTATAATTTTCAAAGGGTAATACCTTTTCTTTGTATTTGCTGTGTTGAAACTTCTGGAAACATGGTGAGTTATCCTTACCAAAGTCCTCTGGAAAAAAAAAGTTGTATTTGACAGTGCAGTAGGCTGGTGGAGCAGTATCATGTCACCCATTTGATTTTTCTTGTGGTTGTTGCTTAGAAACATGGCAGTTAAGTAGCCTTAAGTTTAGAGTCCACTGCAATGTTTTGTTCTTCCTTAGAGGTTATGCTGGCTAAGCTGTCTCTCTTAAAACAAAACTATGTAATATTAGTACTGAGAGATTCAGTGAATGCACTAGGCTCTTTTTTACTGAACATGCTAAAACATGCTTATCAGTTGCAATGTAGTCCTGCTACACTTTAGCTGTTTAAACTTGTGCCATTACATTGTGTATTTGTAGCTAGCTGTAGTTAGTAGAACTACAGGTAAGTTGTGCCTGAACAGAAACTGAACAGAAGCAGTTAGGCTTTTTGTAAAAGGGACTTGATTTTCCCAGTGTAAATTCCAAGTGTCATGTCTGCCAATAGTCTCTGTGCAGACTCCCTTTTGCTTCTGTTTTTTGCCTTTCAGATCTAAAATGCCTTGTAAAGGTCACATTAAGACACAAGTCTGGAGGAAGCACTGTTGTTATTAGTGTTATTATGAATAGGTGGCTTCAAGAATCCAATACAGCGCCCCTCAACAACACTAAATTTACTTAAACTTTCCCAAAGAATTCACAAACCCATCAACATCTTTCATAAATTAATTTGCTGTTGCAGGAAGGACTCAGGGCAGTGTGCATGCTTTTAATATTACCAAGTTAAATCATCTTGGCTGCAGCTTTCTATTCACTGCAGAAAGCATTATATTAATATTCTGATTAGGTACAGATCTGTTTTTTGATGGAATAATTTTAAGTAAGTAGAATATGTCAAGCACGGCAGCAAGATTACTGAGGTTCAAAGCACAGCACTTTGCATTTCATTAATTTCACGTAATTCTTACTGGCATCTATGCAGTTGAAACAGCATAATGCATTTATGTCAGCATTTGTGTTAGGGAATTTAAAAGAGGCATTTCAGCAAGAAAACATAGTTGTTTGTTTTTTTTTTAAATGGAACTACACTTTTTGAGCTACGCAATGTTTCTGGCCTGCTGCATAGTAAACCATTTTTCTGATTAATGTGTTGAAACTGTGAACATAAAAATCCTGGGAAAATTGTTTGATCGTGTGTATTTTAGAACTGCAATTGAAGTATCACATTTATCTTAACATGAAATTTCATGAGCTATAACTTGCCACAAAACAATTAAACACTTTATTTTTGCCTTAACAGGATGATGGTGCTTTGTTTTCTGAGCAGAACACTGCAACTAGCCAGACATTCATCCAGTCCACTGGGGAGACAACTCTGTTCAGCCAGTGCAAATAAGCCAGTGTTAACTTTATTCACCAAGGTAAAAGTTGTTTACAGAATAAAGCTAGGCAAGACTGTGTATTTATTAGCTTTGATATACATGAATCCCAGAAGAAATATCTTGGCCATGCTTTTTGTCCCCTTCAAATTTGTGTACTATTGGGCATTTTACTTTGAGAGTGTTTTTTACACCAGGTTTTAGAGCATGGTCCTACTCTCATTGTAGCAAGCAAGTAGTTACAACCAACAAATGAAGATTTCAAGATAGTTGTGTCTCAGTGACACTATGGTCCATTTACTAGCTGAAAATTGTTCTCTAACTGCCAGTGTTTCATCCTGGAAATAGATAACAAAGATGAGGTGTTACATATAATCTGCCCAGGACAAGCATTAACAGCCAAAGTAGGCTCTTCAAAGCACTTGAGTTTTATTTCAGCACTACCTGTGAGACTGAAAATATATGCAACTAGTGTTGGTAGCACATGAGGAAAAAGTAGATTGTGCTTTACCCTCTTTTTGAATTATTGGCTGTGTAATGGTAACAGGAATAAAATGCAGGGAAAGGTTTGTCTGTGGCATGAAGAGATAGGATTCTTAAGCATATTTAGAAAACAGATGTGATGAGCAGGAATGGTCATTTGTGAACTGTCACCTTCCATGAATCATTGTCAAGAGTCTGTGTTATCTGCTGAGGTCTGCACTTTTAGATAGGATGGCACGTGGTGGGCTACACTACATTTATATAGCTGATGTAGCCTTCAAGAGGAGAATAACTAGAAATGCAAAGCACTGGGAATGTTGACATCAGTATTGCTGTATTTGTTGGAGACAGATGCAATTAAAATAACTTCCTCCTGCACAATGTTTGTTCATTCCATCCCTAGCCATAAAGGAGTGTTTAAACTGTGTAGCATACAAATAGGTTAAAAAAATAAAAGGTCACGATCTGTTTATTAATCAGAGCAATGCATGCTATAAGAAGAACTATACTTTAATGTTACAGCTCTCTCTCCCCTTGCTTGATTCAGCATCAACTCATTCATAATCCAAATGTGATAAGGTAGGGAATAATGAGCTTACTTTGGGGTTAATAATTGGAACAAAGCTCTTTGTATGATTTTTGTACCTTAAAATTTCTAACTAGTAAGACACTGTATGAAATCAAATTTCCTAATAGCAGAGTTCAAGTAGTTCTGTAAAGTGGCCTCTTGTTGAATGTTTTTAACTTAAAATGTTTTTCATGTCTCTGGCAATTGCAAAGCAAAATGCAGACTACTTTAAAAGAAATCAAATCTGCACTCTTAGTTTATGCTAATTAGCTTCTTTCACCCTCCTTCCTATTTTTAAGAATAGGGAGAAAAGAGGAGGAGAAGGCAGGAGGGAGCTTTGACTTCTGCAGCCAATTCAGACTGATAGAAGCTAGCACTGCCAAATGGTTTTCCCCTCGAAGGCTCTTTTTATGCCAACACAAGCATTTGTGTGCCATGGTTTAACCCCAGCCAGCAACTAAGCACCAAGCAGCCACTCACTCACTCCTCCCCCACCCCAGTGGGATGGGGAGGAGAGTCAAAACCAAGTAAAACTCATGGGTTGAGATTTGAACAGTTTAATAACTGAAACAAAATAAAAAATATAATAATAATTGCAAAGAAAAGGAAGATAACAAAAAGCAAGTGAAATATAATCCAAGAAAGACAAGTGATGCACAATGCAATTACTCGCCACCTGCTGACTGATACCTAGCCAGGAGCAGTGATCCCCCCCTCCTGGCCAGCTCTCCCCAGTTTATATACTGGACATGATGTTGCATGGTATGGAATGTTCCTTTGGCCAGTTTGGGTCACCTGTCCTGGCTGTGTCCCCTCCCAACTCCTTGTGCCCCTCCAGCCTTCTTGCTGCCTGGGCATGAGAACCTGAAAAATCCTTGACTTAGTATAAAAACCACTTGACAACAACTGAAAGCATCAGTGTTATCAAAATTATTCTCATACTAAACCTAAAACACAACATTACACCAGCTACTGGGAGGAAAATTATCCCAGCCGAAACCAGGACATTGTGCAACAGCTGCTTCAGGTTAAAAAAACCTTTTTTTTTTGCAAGATTACTATCAACTCAGATCAATTCTCCTGTCTAGCTCTACTGTGCAGCTGTTTCAGTGCTTATGTCAGCACAAAAGAAACAGTGGCAGGAAGATGGGTCTGCTTCCTTCAGCATCAGTGCCAGCTTAAAATGACCACAAAACTGCAGTCTAAGTATGCAGTATAAATGACAATTATCTGTAGAAATAAAACTCTCCCTTCTACCATGTGTATTTTCTAACAGATCTAGCTATCAACACAGCATATGTCACTTTGGAAAGGGATTTTTACTGCCTCAGCAGTAGGAGTCCCTTTTGCCACTGTAATATACAACTGAGAGAGAAGGTTGTCCGAGACAGCTTTATCCAGGCAGACCTATTACAAATTAACATAAAGCAAGTGATGGCAGAGACCTACTGTTGCACTGTTCCACTGAAAAATATGTAGTAATATAAATTGACCATTTAAACAGATTTCACTGTCAGTTGAAATAGTTCACTATCTGATTTAAAACCAGTTCCAATCTTATTAGTACTACGTAGTGCTTAAGCTTGCCATCAGAGCAGGTGTAAAAACATATTCTTTGCTAAGAGTCAACTTAGTTTGTCAAATGCTTTTATGTGACTGTTATGTTAGAAAGCTCTCCAGAGGCCTAGTAGAGTATTTCACACACAGGAAATGAGATGTAGCTGTTTCAGATTAACTCCAAATTTAAACAGGCCCTAGGAAGACTTTAAGTGGGAGGGAGAGAAGAAGGTCTATTCCAGCTGTGAGAGGTATTTCATGGCAGAGGGACAGAGCCATCACCTTCACCACTGTGTACTTTGCTATGTGAATTACAGGCCAAATTCTGCCATTACAAATACTGAAGCAATGTGCCATCATGTGAGTCACTTCTTCAGGTACACACTGCTTTAATGATCATGATGCATGATCAGCAGAAGTCATCTATATAACTGTAGTTTGACCCCATCACAGGTCAAAACACTGCAGCTGTTTGCCAGTTCTCCCTGCTGGAGGTTACTGTCCTCCCAGCTCTGCAGGTTGGAGGATCATGCTTAATTCCTTTCAGACAAAGTGAGCTAGGTTATCTTAAGTCACCTTCTTTTGCTATTTGAACTGACTCGAGTGACTCGATCTGAAACATTAGAAATTACTCATGTGACTTCCTCATTCCCCTTCTATCAAGGGAAATTCTTCTGTCAAGAGTGGTACCCACAGTTGTTTTCAGCTGGTGATGGCAATGCTTTGAATATTCTTTGCTGCTGACCAAAAGAAGGGGTCTGTGTGTGACCTTCCAAACCATGCCCTTGAATCAGCCTTTAGAAGTGCCATTGAAAACTGTTAATTTGCACTATAAGAAAAATAATAGCAAATAAGAAATAATTAAATTCTGTGGCTGAATAGTTTATTTTCTTTTCATCCATGCTGCAGAAAAAGATTTAGAAAGCAGTAAGACAAGGTGGTACGGGGGAGGGAACCCACATTTACAGTAATGATCACTCCTGTCTATGTATGTTACTTTACAATACAAATGATCTGTGTATTTTACTGTATGCTTTAAGCTGGTCTGAATATTTTCCTTTAGAAACCATGCCCTCTATGTGATGAAGCAAGAGAAGAGCTTGAGCCATATAAGAGAAGGGTAATGTATTGCAATACTGTATGCATTTTCTATATAGCAAAAACAGTTAATCAGGATTCTTTATTTGTAAATGAAATTGCTTGGATTTATTTGCATCCATTATTCTTTCATGGGTGACCTCTTCAAGACAATTTCAGCACTGATATCCATAAAACTCATTATCCAAAAGCATTTTGCAACAATGCTACTCAAATAAGTATTGGTAAACTAAACCAATATACACCTTGTCGCAATAGTTTTTAAACCCACTGCTTTTGAAATACTATTGCCTTGTCTGATAGCGGAGTTTGCAACTTTTATGAAGCAGGTAGTGATATCATTTGGGAAGGATGTTAGTAAGTGGGACTTCAAATATTTGAGCTATATGTCATTGCAGTTTTTGCCATTCTTCAACCAGGTTTTGAACTCTTCCTTGAAGGAAGAAACCATTAACAGAAGCATTAAGAGATCTTGCACTCCACTGCCTAACATGCAGCTGTTATATTGCCAGCTGCATATTTGTTGTGGTTGGTGCTCACAGGAGAGTGGTTCCGCACAGAAGGTCAAGAATATCATTCTGACCTAGGGAGAGAGTCCTCTGTGGACACGCAGCCAACGATTTTGGCTACATACATTTTGTACCCCACAAAATGGGCAATTGCCTACAATATGGAAGAATAAATCCAAAAGCACTAAGAAAACAGCCTCACATTTCCAAAAAAAATATTGATCAAAAGACAAGTAGGCATTTTTTTCAGTGTCCAGCAGGTACTAACACATTTCTTTACTGTCACAGTTTATTTTGCAGGAGGTGGATATTACTCTTCCAGAGAATTCAGTGTGGTATGATAAATACAAATATGACATACCTGTTTTTCATTTAAATGGGAAGTTCCTAATGAAGCATCGAGTAGACATTCAAAAGTTTGAGGACCAGCTTATGAAGTTGGAGCTGCAAAACGATGGGAACCAGTGAAAAAAATGCAGCTGCTCTGGTGTGGATCTGAAAGGACTGTGCAACATAAATTCTGTGACAAAGCAGTATTCATTATCTGGCCTTATGTTTCTTGGAATGTATGGTACCAGTGTCCTAAAAAACTTGAGTGACTTGTATTCTGTTTTGCATTAATCATCCAGCCCAGCTGCACCAGTAGCAATGTTTTCTGTACCATTCCTTTGCTGCTATCCTAGGCTGGCTTTTCATTGACAGAATAAATGCTGCTCCATAACAGCAAATAAAGTGAGATGTGTTTGTATTGGGTTTGTGTAGCAAGGTTTCATAGTGGGGGTGGCTACAGAGGTGGCTTCTCTGAGAAGCTGCTAGAAGTTTCCCCTATGGTGATAGTGCCAATGCCAGCTGGCTCCAAGTCAGACCCGCTGCTGGCCAAGGCCAAGCCCATCAGTGACACCTCTGTGATAGCATATTTAAGAAGGGGACACCACCCCCCCGCCGGGCAATTGTGGCCAGAGAGAGGAGTGAGAATACGTGAGAGAAACAGCCCTGCAGACAGCAAGGTCAGTGAAGAAGGAGGGGGAGGAGGTGCTCCAGGCGCCGGAGCAGAGATTCCCCTGCACCCAGTGTTGAAGACCATGGGGAGGCAGGCTGTCACCCTGCAGCCCATGGAGGTCCACGGTGGAGCAGATCTCCACCTGCAGTCCATGGAGGAGCCCACACTGGAGCAGGTTTGCTGGCAAGACTTGGGACCCCATGGGGGAACCACGCTGGAGCAGTGTGCTCCTGAAGGACTGCAGCCAGTGGAAGGGACCCATGCTGGAGCAGTTCACGAAGAACTGTAGCCTGTGGGAAGGACGCACATTGGAGAAGTTTGTGGACAACTGTCTTCTGTGGGAGGGACCCCATGCTGAAGCAGGGGAAGAGTGAGGAGTCCTCCCCCTGAGGAGGAACGAATAGCAGAGACAAGATGTGATGAGCTGACTGGAACACCCATTCCCTGTCCCCCTGGGGAGGAGGAGGGAGAGAAAATCAGGAGTGAAGTTGAGCCTGGGAAGAAGGCGGGGGGGGGGGGTATGATTTGGTTTTGTTTGTTTGTCATTACCCCACTCTGATTTGATTGGTAATAAATTAATTTTTTCCCCAAGTCGACTCTGTTTTGCCCATGATGGTAATTGGTGAGTGATCTCTCCCTGCCCTTATCTCGACCCACAAGCCTTTCGTTATATTTTCTCTCCCCTGTCCAGCTGAGGAGGGGACCGATAGAGCAGCTTTGGTGGGCACTTGGCATGCAGCCAGGGTCAACTTACCACAGTGTTTCAAGATTGTTAGTACATGTAAGCTGTAGGTCTGTAAGAGACTTCCTTGAAGAAGTCTAGGAGTCTATCCTAAGTGCTCATTTGAAATGGAGAAGAAGGTACTTACTGTAAATGAGAAGGATACTTGATTAAAGACAGCACGCTCTCACTGAAGCAGTCATATCTACAGAACAATCACCACAATTTGATACAGCTGTTACTAACACATGAACACTGAGTTGTTTATTTTTCTTCTAATGGGATGAGCATATGTTGCACTTATGCCTATTTTATCTACTACAGCAAGATTTGAGCTCCTCAGTACTTAAGTTACTCCCAGTCACAAGAAAAAATAAAAATAGAGTGAACTATAATTGAGCCAAAGGAACAAAATCTGTAATGAAAACAGCATTTATTAACTCCAAACATGTCTCTCTGAATGCTACTAATTTCAGAGAATAACATGAATGTAAGAAACCCTAAGAGTGTCTTTAAAAATTTCCTGGTCTAAGATATGGGACTTCTCCCTTAGACTCCAGTTATGTTCTTAAAAAAAGTCCATGCTAATGTATGGTCTTTTGCCCTGCTTGGGGATGCTTGTGGCATAATTCTCCATCATTACAAATCCAGTGAACAGAGAAAACACTTTTTTCTGATATGATGGGAACAGTGCTTGGTCCTATGGACTAGAGTTCTGTCGTAATTGAGTCCAGTTATTATGCTTTCTGACAGAAAGGAATCACATTTCCGTTCTGGCTGCAACATAATTGCAAATCCATTCACCATATGGCAAGAATACCTTTTATCAAGGGTTACTGCAGTTTTACTAGTGCATCATTGACAATGTAGGGATGTGAAGTAGACAGATAGAATGCCTAAGTTAAATATATTTTCAGGAGGAGGAGAAAGATTAAGTCAACTCTTTTAAGTTGAATAATCTGTAATAAGCACTGGAGAAAGTTGTCGGTATTTTTGATCTACTTAATAGATCCTTTAACATACAAACTAATCCCTGCATGCTGCATTTCTGTTCTTTCTACCACGGTGGTATTCAGTCTTCCCTCATCACCAGGAATTTAAACAGGGACACTTGACAGATGTGTCTTCACAGGGAGTAGAATCCAGCCACAATACCCGGTTAGAACAGCAAACTGAAATTCACTAGGATTCATTAGAGACTTTAGCTTTTGGAGTATGGTTCAATAAGAAGCCAGCTGATCTGGTATGGTGAAATTCTGCAGCTCCTATATGGCCCCATCCTACAGCATGTTTAGCATTTCACACATCATTTGCCACCCAACTCTGATGTATTGTGCAAGATGAAAAATTTCTGGGCAGTGGGAGGTGAGAAATTAAAACTTTCTTCCAGTTCAGCAACTTGAGTCCACTCAGAAAGGGGTCTGAAAGTATCCAAGAGTTCCCAGGACAGAGAGCTGTGCCCCTTTTATAGAAGAGAGCTTTAGGTAAGTTCAGCCACATCATCTAACTATACCCTGCGATTTATAGGACTTCGGAAACTTACATTTGACAGCATTTCACACTCCTCAAGAGGCCTGCAGAAAGAGAGTGGCATCAAATAGAATGGATTTACTAGATTTGCAAGAACTAAAGAGAAGCTTAGAAGTTTAAGCATCTCCTTAAACCTGTTAGAGGCCTTTTATCAGCAATTCTGTAACTGTTTGATCCAAAACCGAAATTACAGCCAACTGTTGCTTCTAAAGGAAAACACTCATCCTGACTTTAAGTAACCAGTTTATTCTTTTTGTAGCCTTACTTCACCTTTAGAGCCTGCTGCTTCACCCTGATGTGGTCATTTACACTGTAGAGGAAGAGTAAGTTGAGGAGATTATTAAAAAAAACCAAGCTGAAAATTCTCAGAAGTGACTGAACTTGAGTAACTTGGCAAAGTGTTAAGTGTAATGTTTTCCCCAGCCTGAGAGGAAAAAAAAACAGGCAAAACTTGAAATAGCAAGATGCTTCTTGAATTGTATGTTGCAGCATAGCTTTGCCCTATCCACAGTGCTTTTCGTCACCATTGACAGAAGAACAGGACCCTAGAGACACAAACTTCTATACTTTCTGCAGTTCATAATGCTACAGTCAAACTTCTAAGTGTACCACAAGTTACTGTTAAATAATAGGTCTGAATTACCTCTGTATCATCAAGCAAGTGCCATTTGCTTTCCTTCTGTAAGCTGAGATGTTTTCAGAGGACCCAGGTTTTTCTTTACTGAGGTTTTGTAATACAAAAACTGGCATACAGCACTTAACCATAGTTCAAGCACTTTTCTAAAATACAAAATTATTATCTCAAAGATATGGAGGACAGAGGTCATGTGGACTTGCCCTATTTCCCAATACACATCACTGACAGAGGCTAGAATAGGAATCAGAGAGCAATTTGCCTTTGTTGTATTTTTAATAAGGTCTGTTTTGAGAAGGAAAAAAAATGGAAGCTAAAAGCAAATTTCTTAATCATATAGGAGATGATGAATCCCTTGCTCCTTATTCATTCAGACTGTGGAGGTTTTCTTCTGCAGCCAGTGCCAGATTCCTCCCCCCCGCCCCACCCCTTTATTTTGTAAAGTGAATGGTAACAGGATTTTTATAATAGCTTTTGTTGATGGCGTGGCCTTTATCAGTGATGTGGAGGTTTTCCATTAGTTCTGGCTGTGGGTGCTAGTTGCATATAATGTACAGAGAAGGGGTGGCTGCTTCTTCCAACTCTTCTTCTGGTGTACAATCAAACACAACCCTGTGTTGTGCATGCCTCAATCCTATTTTCCCTGTCAACACAGGTAGCAGATTCAGATGTGTGAGAAACGTCATTGTAGACCCATGTGCAAGCAACAGGCCTGGACTCCAGGGTGAATGTTCTATGGTATGGAAAGATCACCGTCAGCCACTCCTCTCCAAACACTACCCCGTCCTTCCAAAGCCAAAACATGGGATATGCAGCCAAAACCTCCCAGTGGTATCTGAGAAGATGTGACTGTTCTACTGTTTTAAAGGAGCGGAAACCCTGTTCTCATCAGTTTGGACAAAAAGATAGGAGGTGGAAACATCAATACAGAGTGTTGGCGGCACATCTCAAAAAAGAATCTGTGCTATAATCGTTTCCAGATAAAAGCGCTGCAGGACAAGGTGATGAGCAAGAGGCTGACAGTTCATTTTGCACCATAGGTGCTACTGCAGGTTTCTCATAGCAAAATTAGGTTGTGTCAATGTTGCTGAAGATGTTATTCCCTTCTCTGTTACCTTCTCTGAGGAATACAAAATACTGAAGTAAAAACTCCAGGAGGCCACCTTCTCTTCTGAAGCCAGCAGCCCAGCTCAGTGGAATAATAAGGCATTCAATGTCTGTCTTCACATGTGAACACTAAGAGTTCATAATCTTCTAAGTAGTAGATTGGCCAGAGAAGCGTTTCAGTGTCATCTTCCATTTCCCTGCCATTATCAGTCCTAAAAATAGTCATGTGATTTTTTGATCTCATAGGCAAAATAATTTGTTAAACTCAATGGGACCAGAATTTTACCTGAAATAGTTAACTGCTTTCCATTTCCTTTGACATGTGGGGAGACTGAACAAGTGCTTGTGTGGCTTAGCATGACTAGCAGGTCTGCCACCTTCATTGTCCAAAAACAAGAAAGGATTTATCATACACAAATTTGAGGTTTTTTTCTTCTTTGTGAATATAATAAATGCAGCAGACTCCCAGAACATGCATCCCTCTAATCAAATGTGTTAATGTATAACCTTAAAATGAGAAGACATATGCCCCTGCTGAATATATATTTATGGAGGCATATGCAACTTTGTGAAAACTGGCAATTTACTCTTTTGACAGTGAACGTTGGCAGGAGTGCAAAGCTCCATAATGTACTATCCCTGTAATGTAAAAAGAGCTTGAATACAAGATGAACTTATTTCCTATTTCTGGCCAATTAAAAAGCACATACACAATGTCCTATCTTCTTTCAGTAACTATAAATAACAAATACCCACCAGGCTTACTTGCTTATATGTTCTACTTCTCTGACTCTTTATTTGTCTCTTTAAATTACACACAGTACATAGAAGGGATTGTCTCATTTCTTTAAGCACAGCACTCCTAGCACATTGTCTTCCCATCCAAACTGGCCTGTGATACATAATCTCAAGATTCCCTCCTATCTCCTTAAAGAAAGCTCTTTTCATCAAGTATGGTTCTCATTTACATTGTATTTTTTATCTCTCTTATTAGCATCTAACTCTCCAAAATAACAAAAAAATCTGCTTGCAGGCTTAGCCAATTCTGAAAGTATTGGCTGACTTTCATTGGTAAAGATTCTGATTCATCTTTAATCACATGGCCATCTGGATTAACTACAAGTGCAGCAACACGTGGAAGTAAACAAAGCCACATGTGCAAGTATTTGTGTCCCTTCCCATTCGGTGGGCTCAGGACAGTCTCGGTCCCTCACAGTTTGCAGGATTATAGCTCATTTTTTTGCTCAGTGACAGCATCACTTTCCAGTCAGCTTTGCTCTGTACTGTACCAATATAATGTCTGTTGTCTGTCATGTCCTGCTGACAAGAAGGCTCCATTCCATTCTTGTGAAGTTGCTGGACCTTGGATACCCAAACCTGAGTTCTTGCAGGGCAGGACTGGAGCTGTGAGACACACCTGAATAGGAAAGTTTCAGTAATTAGGGGACTCCAGCTGAATACTGACTTGTGCTGCCTTGGCAAAAGTCATGGTAAGAACGACAAAGCCACCCTCTGTCCTCTACCCTCACCTCTCATAGCATTTCAGATCAAAGTCTGGTTCTTGGTCTTTATCTTCAGGTGATGCATGACACATGCCCAGGATATCCGAAGGGTAAAATGAGTTCGTCCAGGAGACAAATGCTCTCAGGTGTCTGTCTTGTCTGTGGGATGAACTGCAGGGACTGAGGGCACTCCAGACCTTCCACATTTTCCCTTGATGTTGCCTTCTGGAGTATATATGGTTCATCAAAACTTTATGCATAGAATATACAATAAATCCCCCCCAATCATACAGACACACAAATCTTACCAGAATGAGACACAACTACACCCACTTCTCCTGGGGAGAGGGTGAAAGAACATGTGACATGCATTACTGGAATGCACCTAGATGCTATGGAGATCAGGGCATATAAAACTGTCAGCTCTAATTCAGGGCATTACTATAGGCCATATACTTTTAGCCTGCCTGCTAAAGAAATGAGACTTGGACCATATAATTGTGTATCAGTCCAATTCTTTTCCTTCCATTCTGTGAGAGACTGAAAGAGTTAATGTCTCAAACATTGTGGTGGGGCAAGTTCTGCTTAAAGACAAACCCTGCACAGCAAGGAACCAAGGTGAAAAGCCCATCAGCTCAGACATCAGCGACAGGAGGGGGAGGGCGTGCTGGAGGGTGCACAGCTCCCTGTTCTGATAAGCTGTTCTGATACAAAGATCAAACTATGGCAGTGTCTGCAGGGAAGAAGTTACTCCACAAACGACCCCCAAGCCCAAAGGCTCACAAACGTCTCATTAACCTGACGACTTCAGGTGCCCACCCGAAGGAGGGGGCAAGGATGATAAAAGGACATGAACTGAAGCCCCAGGTGTGCAAGCCCACCAGGACTGGACCCCTCAGCTGACTGAACCAACGCTGGGCCCAGGACCGGTGAAATCTTTCTCTCTTCCTTTTTCTCTCTCTGCCTTCTCTCTTTCCTTTTCCACAATCCCTACACCTGATCTGTTTCAAGATATAAACAGTTGACCAAGTCTGAGACTAAGAGTGGATCCAGCCACCCCGGGCCCTTCTCTGAGGAGGAGTCTGGAAAGCAAGGGCATCTGCTCTGAATGTCGTGACTCAATGGGAGGCATCTCCTTATTCCCTGAATTGATGTATATGGTTACACGGTTTACAGAAGTAGTCTTATGCCAATTCCTGTTGTGAGAACCCCTGTCACCTACTACCATGCCTCCCCAGTTCCGTTTGCTTCTGTCTTAAATAAAATGTTTAACTGATCGTTTGGTGTCATTTCACCTTAATTTAGCCCGAGGGAATTCCAAATTAAACATGACTCCCTGGTCTGTCCAGTCTGGGTCGTGACACCTTCTCCCTTTCCTCTCTGACTCCTTCCCAGGAACATTTAAACCAGGGACCAGTTCGACAAAGTGATCCAGGTGGGGGGGTTGGTTTTTTTTGGGGGGGTTGGTGTTTGCTGTTTGTTTTTTTTTCCCCCAACTATTACATTCCTACAAGTTTCCTGAAGATCTGCTCCCAGGAAGGTGGCAGAGATCTCTCCATCCATGTCCCCCAGTGGGGGAAAAGCATGCTGAATGAAGCCACCATGCATTTTGGCCAGCTGGCTGCTCCCAAGCAAACAGAAGGGTAGCTCTGTACTGACTGACATTTAACATCTCTCATCCAGAAGGCATATCACAGCAAATATGAACAAGGAGTCACGTTCCCGCAGTGGAAGGAAGTTTATTGGAAAAAGGACACCAATCCACTGGTAACCAGGCTCATTTATTTTCTTTCTCACAAAACAGTTGATTAGTTGGAGACAAGTGCTTGAAAAGCATCACTGCAAAATTCAGACACTAAAAGACAAGAAAATGGTCAGAAACCACATTTTTACACATAGATCTGATGTGTGTCTAGATGTATATTTAAGCTTCTACTCTAAAAAGTGAGGCATCCATTGCCATGAGGCCTCCATGGTGGTAAGGGCTGTCACTGAAGACCTGTTTGCAAGGCTGGGTTCCAAGTGACTTTATTAATAATGTTCCCACTCCAGTGAACATTAACATTTTCACTTCCATTTCATTTAACTCATCTGCCCTCTGCCAAGGTTTACTGAGTGACTTCAACAACCAGTGTTGGGCCCTCTCCTTTTAATACACAGGTGGCACCTGTATGCAGCTTCCTCTTCCACCTGGAAGAGCAGCTTTGTCACTGGGGGTGAACACACAGCCAGGTGCAAAGACAGGTGTTTTTGGGTTTTTTTTTGCCACTGATGGGAAAGCAGACCAAAGGCAAAACTCCCACATGATTAGGCTTCTAGCAAGCTTTAAGTGTATCTTGGTGTTTTAATGTGCAGTTGTATTGAGAGAACACCGCAGTTTTACAGAAAATACAGCAAAATAGATACTAACTCAGCCCTGCAATGCAAATTTATTTTTGGACAAAGAAAGCAAGGTTGCTTGAGAAAGGCCATGCAATGGAGAGCTATAATTAAGCAAACAAAAATATGAGCCTTCAGGTTTCCTTTAGGTTATTCATTGTTATCTTAGGAACTTGGAGCTGTCATTTTGGATACCGCTTTAGCAGAGTTTCAGCAACTTGGACGTTTGCATTGACATCAGCACGAGCTTCACAGGCACAGAGGTGCAACAGGCTTCAGAAAATCTTTTTCTCTCAGACTACCGAGAAAGAGGCAAACTGAGGTTCTTGCTTCGTGACAAGAAACTGATGAATTGTGTTTCCACGTTTGGTTTTTTTTGTTGTTTTTTTGGCTGTGGGGGTTTTGTTTGGTTGGTTGGTTGGCTTTTTTAGCCTAGGCTTGGGTCCCGCACTGTTCCCGTTAACACCGATGCTTACAGGCGGCTCCCACCCCGCCTGCCGCTGAGCACGGGCGAGCCCCCGTTCGAGGCTGGCGGGGGTGCCGACCGCCAGGCAGGGGAAGCCCCGGCGGGGAGAGCGCCCGCGGGGCCGTTGGGCACCGGGCCTTTGTCCCGCTGCCGCCGAGCTGCGCCGGTCCGGGCCGGGCCGTGGGGACGGCAGCGCTGCCTGGCGGAGGCGGGACCGGGACTGGGACCGGGACCGCGCCGCCTCCGCCTCCCGGGTCAATGGGTTGTGAGAGGCGGCGGCGCCGCGCTGCAGCCTCCCTCCCTCCCTCCCGCCCGGCTGCGGGCTGCGTGAGCGGGTGAGCGAGGTCTGCCCGCGGCGCCGGCGGCGAACGGCGGGAGCGGGGCGGCGGGACCGGCGGCCGGCGGGGCCAGCGGGTGCCGCTCGGGCGCCCCGGCTGCCTGGGAGGCGCGTCCCGCCTTTGCGGGTGGCCGCGGCAAGTAACGGCGGCGGGAGGAAGCCCGGGAGGCGCCGGGTCCCTCCCGGGGCGGGGGTACCGGGCGGCGCGGCGGCCCTGTCCGCTGGCGGCGCGTCCGTGGGGGCACCGCGGGGTCCGCGGCAGCGCCGCTCTCCGCGCTTCTGCCCGCGGACCTGCCGCGCCTCGCGGTGGCCCCCCGGGGCGGCGGCCGCCCGCGCCCCGGCGCGCCTCGCCGGTTTCCCGAGGGGCGGCGGCCGCCGCCACCGGCGCTTGCGAGAGCCCGGCTGCCTCCCCGAACTTCGCGAGCGCTCGCCTCAGCGCCCGTCCCCGCCGCTGCTTCACAGCCCGTCTGTGGAAATACACCGCGTCCGGGCCAGGGGAAGCAGCAGGGAAGGAGGCGTCCCGACCCCGCGAGGAGGAGGAGGGAGGAGGAGGAGGAGGAGGTCGTCTGTGCGTGAGCGCCTGCCCGCGCGTGGATTGATGGCTGCGAAGTCCTGCGGCGCCAGCCCAACCGGAGGGACGGTACGTGGGTCGCTCGCTGTGGGGCTGGCGCGGCTTCCGGTCGTGGCTTTTTTGGTTGTTTGCGTGCCTGTTTAGTTTGTGTTTTGGAAGGTCGGTTGAGGGTCCGGGTGGGTGACGCAGGTGTCATTGGACACACGCAAATAAAAATGCCTGGCGCTGGGAGGGGTGCGTTATCTATACAGAGATGAATTGCTACTTTTGTTTGTTTGTTTGGTAGGATGGCTGAGGCTTGATTTTTAACTCTAAAAAAAAATATCAAAACCCAGTACCAACAGTAAAAATGTCCAGTTAAAGTGATCTAGCTGGTGACGCTTTCAGCCAGAATTACCTTCACGACTCTCTGGGAGGGTGAAGAAAAAAAAAGACAAGAAACAGGGGTTTTTTTCTGTTACAGAGGTTGTGACAAACCCTAGCCATTTCTGAGATTCGGTCTTGGAGTTTCATATCCTTTTGCCTTTTTTTTTTCTTTTCCTTTTCAAGAGCCAGGGGTTGGATGGCTCTTTGCAGGTACAAGGGATTATGACACTGCTCAGTAATAATGCCAGCATGTGTTAGAGGAGTTTAACTTTCAATGTTAACAAATTTTTAAACTTAATTTTAACCCTGTGTTACACTCATCTTTGGATGTGGGCTGTGGATAGTGTGTGCAGGAGGTGTGCCAAGTAATGCCTCAGCTCTGACTGTACAGAGTTATCTAGCCATTTCAAAATCATGAAACCAGTGAAAGCAGAGGATCTATTAGAAATGACTGGTTTTGGCAAGAATATTTACAGCCCATCCAGTGCTCATTGAGATAAACAGAAAAACTCTCACTGATGATGACTCGTGTCTGTGGGCTTCAGACCAGGCTGCCAGTGCATGGTGTCAGAAACCATCTGGTACCAATCCCAAGCAGAGCACTCCTGTAGGTAACCCTCTTATGGTCCCCACAGTTTGTAAAGGGAGGGGGATAAGGTGGAGAGCAGCGGCAGACAACAACTAGTGGGATTATGGCTTGCTTTATGTAAGTGTGTTTGCCAGTTATAAATAGTCTGGGATGTATGTTTTTTAGGGTTTTAAATGTCATTCACCTTTAATTGCTAATGGCGCAGTCTGTTGCTGTTCGTTAGGCTGATGAAGCAGCCGACTTGCAACTTGTCTTTTCGTGTTAATGACTGTTGTGACAGTATCTCAGGGTGTACAATGCCTGTTTTGAAAATTCCAGATGATGGAGTACTTGTGTGGAGTAGTTACAGGCTTACTCAGGTAATAGACTCATCTGGGAACATACAGATTACCTGGTTGCCAGATTTCCCAGCCAGAAGGGACCTCCTTGTCTATCTTCTGTTCTGATCCCTTGCTTATTATAGGCCACAGGATTTCACAAGTAAATTCTGTATCAAGCCCATGAGTTCCGTGTGGTCTTCACTTGCTGTTGAAGGCAGGCTCCATCCACAGCAGGAGTTCAAGCATGTTTCAAACTGCCTAGCGGATCACAGGCTTGAGCTCTAAATGGATGAGTAATATCTACTGCTTCAAATGTCTGTAGTTAAGATGAGAGCTATTTTGGTCTACCAAAATACGATTTTGCATATAATGCTTATTAAAACGCATCAGGATAATTATAGTCCTTGTGGCATATGTACTGGCAGAGCTGCCTTCTCCTTTCTGCATGAGGATGAAACGCTGTTGGGGGCTCCTCAAAGTGACTGTGGACGTGCTGCTTGAAAGTTCTTTATTCTCTCTGAGCTGTGGTGCAAAATGATACCCTGGTTTCTGCTGGTTTCTTCTGCTTCCCTGAATTTGCCTGTCATGCAACAGATTCTGGTGGGGCTTTCTGCCTTACCCTGCTGTGACTTTCTACAGAAAGAGGAGAAAATGCTTTGGGTCACATCTAGACTTCCCAGCCCTGGTTAGGGTTGGGAAGGTGGGCTGCTTCTGCTATCCCATGGCGTGCCGATCACCATTGTGGCATCCCGGTAGATGTGGCTCCTAAGATGGTTCCCACTATTTTTCCCCCTTGGATGAACCTTGCTGTAGAACATTCATCAAAGTAGCCAGGGTGATGTAACACCACTTCTGTGTGAGCAGATAGTTAAGACTTTTGGAGCATGTCGAAATGGCATAGGGCAATGGGTATTACCGTACCCAGGAGAGCTCCTCCAAAGATAGCACAGCTAATTGATGTAGGTATGATAGCACGTTCTGCATTGTAGCTGCCAATTTTCTTCTAAAATTCTTCGTTCCACCACTGGATATCTGCAGATACTGTGGATACTGACCTTCAGGATTCTGCCGGAGACTAGTCTGTCTGCAGTGGCTGGACGGTAGAGAGGAATGCTGTTTATTTTGCATCTTCCTTTGACACTACTGGAGTTGGATTAGCTTCAAATGTTTCATATGCGGTTGAAGATTAAAGAGGTAGCAACAGCTATATAACACGGCCCTCTGGCAGAGTCCTGCCAAACAAATATCACAGCCTAGTGTCATGCTGTTGCAGGGGAGCAGCCCTGTCTGTGTGAAACACAGGAGGAGAAAACATGGAAAATAAGGGGGAAATCAGGGAGACAATTTTCTAGCTTGCTCAGTTGCTCTTCCCCACAGTTGGGGGCTGGTGTGGCATGTGGGTGAAGTAGGACCTCATGGAGAGAAAAAAGCCAGTCCTGCTTCACCAAACCTCTGGCTGCAGCACTAGGTAGAGATGGCCAAGCTCAGGTACTGGCTGTGTTTTTACCATGGTCTTCACAAATGCTAAATTATCTTCTGAATTAACGTGCCTACACTGTTTCTGGTGCCTCAGCTGATGCCTGTAACACTAGTTGTAATGTGTATGTTCACAACCTGCAGGGTTGCATTGGAGAACATCAGAAGGAAAAGTATGAGAGAAAGAGAAAACAACAAAGACAGTGAGGAAGACAGGAAATCTGGCATGTTGCTGCTGAAATGTGCGGCTTAGCTAAAAGGAAGATTGTCAGATGTTTGCTCTCTCTCTTCCAACACCTTCCTGAATTTGTATAGAGTATTACTTGTTCCTTCTCTGCAGTAGATACAAACTCTTTCAGAGATGTGCATAGTATTAGAAAGTTGATCTACATTTGAAAACACAGCTAGCATCTGCATAGCTTGTTCTTTGCAATTATTTTTTCTCCAGGTCCCTTGATTCAAATTTAGAGGGGTTGTTTTTTCCAGCCTTCTGAATGGATTCATCCTCAGACCATCATTGATCGAATGACATACTACCCTAAAGCTGACTCCAGCTAACTAGAGCAAGCCCAGAAGAGCCATTGTGGGCATCCTTCGTTTAAAATAGAGCATAGATTATAGACCGAGGAAAAGTATGTGAGAGCATTACAAAGGTAGGCACAGCAGATTTCCACTGCTGAGGGGGATGTCTTCCTTTCCTTCTGGAAGCTGGCAGGAAGAAATACTGCTACTGCTTAGAGCCACAGTCTTAAAGGGAGGAAAAATATTAATGACACTGTGCAGGAAGGCTTGTCACAAAATTGAAGTACTGAAAATCACCAAAGTGATAATACAAAGTAGAACGCTTACCAAGGAATTCTCACCTTACCCATATGTCATCCTCGCTGTGTCAGTCCGCTTGGTGCTGTGCTGTAGTTATTTCGCAGTTCCCTTACTATGATACACCCCTTCCCACAGCACTGTGTCTTATACTCCTTCTTCAGATTACTGAACCTGTTTTTACATGAATATAAAATAACAGGAAAGGAAAAGGAGCTCGTATCTATCACTTTGCTCTCAGTTAAGCTTCATGCAAGGCACTGTAGACCAGAATTAATTATTAATTCCAATTATATTTTGTGTCTTGGAGATATTGATGATGCTTTCAATTTCAGATTGATGCCTCTCCAACTTCCTTTTTTTTTTCACTGCAGCAACAAAGCCAGCAAAGCTCTTAAACACATGCCTGTTTTTAGAGCCTGCCAGCAGTCCCTTTGACTTAATTAATCTGAATGGCCCAGGGTGGCCGAGAGCCATCATTTAATATAAAATTTGCACTGGCCTGATGGCAGTCTAAATTGTTGTGGTTTTGTTGGGTTTTGAGGGAGGAACTATTTATTCCTGAAGACTAGCACGCCTCTGCCACAGCTCTCCTGGGTAGATTCTCAAAATGGAGATTCTTGTTACGTTAAAAATTCTGGTATCTTGGTACTTGCTTCCATCCTCAAATTAAAGTCTTTAGTGCAAAATTAAAAAAAATTTCCCCTTGGAAGTACCAGAACATTTTGTTTTGGTGTTTCTGAGGTGAGATGTTTAGTTTCCAAACTTTGTGTTTGAGGTCAGCACTAATCCCAGCACAAATCAATCTCAGCCCAACAGGGTGCTTCTCACTCTCTTGAGTACCCTTGGTGTCCCCTCCTGGTAGAGCTCACGAGCCCGGTTGCCTCTCCCATGGGACACTGGGATCTCAGAGGTACTCACAGATTGATGGCTCCCAGAAAATCAATGCTTAGATTCACGTTAAGACCTGAGATGAAATGCCGTAGTAAGTTTTTCCCAATATAAGGATATGGTATCCTGTGGGCGGACTTCATGTTGAAAAACCTCCGATTTTGATGTGAGACTCATTCATTAAAAATAGTTTTGTACCAGGCCTTGTTCATTGCCATTGAAAAATCTGAGGAACAGCATTTTAAGATGGGATTTAAAATGGTAACATCCACACAACACTTAATAGTAACAAAACCACATGTTAAATCTGTCTCAGGCATGTCTGTTTCTGACCTGGAGTATGTCTACATCCCCAGTCTTGGCACTTTAGCATCCTTCCACACTTACTTGTCTTCACCTTTTTTCTGCCTTGAGCTCTTGCGCTTTCCTGTTTTTCCATTTTGCTAGTATTTACCTCATACTTTTTCTTTCCTTGCTAGCCTTCCCTTTCTAAAATGTAGGTGGTAGAACCAGTATATTTCCCAACATCATTCTGCCTTTATGTTTTCCTTTTCTCTGCTCAGTGTTAGCCTGTGTGCTCTAAAATTCAAGGATTTCAGTCACCCTTCTGTGTTTGTACAGTGCCTGGTGCAGTAGGTCTCCATGCTTGGACATCAGCGTGCAATGCTGTATGAATCATAGAATGGTTTGGGTTGGAAGGGAGCTGAAAGTTCATCTAGTTCCGCTCCCTGTGCCATGGGCAGGGACACCTTCCACTGGACCATGTTGCTCAAAGCCCCATCCAACCTGGCCTTGAACACTTCCAGGGATGGGGCATCCACAGCCTTTCTGGGCAACCTGTTCCAGTGCCTCACCACCCTCACAGTAAAGAATTTCTTCCTAATACCTAATCTAAATCTACCTTCTTTCAGTTTGAAGCCATTACCCCTTGTCCTATCAGTACATGTCCTTGTAAAAAGTCCCTCTCTGGCTTTCTTGTAGGCCCCCTTTAAGGACTGGAAGGCTGCTATAAGGGGTCCCTGGAGCCTTCTCGTCTCCAGGCTAAACAACCTCAACTCTCTCAGCCTATCCTGATGGGGAGGTGCTTCATCCCCCTGATCATCTTCATGGCCCTCCTCTGGACCCACTCAAGCAGTCCTTCTTACACTGGGGGCCCCAGACCTGAACACAGTACTCCAGGTGGGGTCTCAGAAGAGCAGAGTAGAGGGGGAGAATCACCTCCCTAGGCTGCTGGCCATATTTCTTTTGATTCAGCCCAGGATACGGTTGGCTTTCTGGGCTGCAAACACATGTTGCTGGCTCATATTCAGTTTTTTGTTCACTAATACACCCAAGTCCTTCTCCTTAGGGCTGCTCTCAATCCAGTCATCACCGAGCCTGTGTTTGTGCTTGGAATTGCCCCGACCCATGCGCAGAATGTTGCACTTGGCCTTGATCAACTTCATGAAGTTCTCACAGGCCCACCTCTCAAGCCTGTCAAGGTTCCTCTGGATGGCATCCCTTCCCTCCAGTGTGTTGACCGCACACACAGCTTGGTGTCATCGGCAAACTTGCTGAGGGTGCACTCGATCCCACTGTCCATGTTGCTGACAAAGATGTTAAACAGCACCAGTCCCAGTACTGGCCCCTGAGGACCACTTGTCACTGGTCTCCACTTGGACATCCAGCTGTTGACCGCAACTTTTTGAGTGCAACCATCCAGCCAATTCCTTATCCACTGAGTGGTCCATCCATCAAATCCATGTGTCTCCAAGTTAGAGACAAGGGTGTTGTGCAGGACAGTGTCAAATGCTTTGCACAGGTCTGGGTAGATGACGTCCGTTGCTCTTCCCTTATCCTTCTACTCCGTCATAGAAGGCCACCAAATTTGTCAGGCATGATTTGCCCTTAGTGAAGCCATGTTGGCTGTCACCGATCCATGTGCCCTAGCATAGTTTCTGTGAGGATCTGCTCCATGATCTTGCTGGGCACAGAGGTGAGACTGACTGGCCTGTAGTTCCCTGGGTCTTCCTTTTTCTCCATTTTAAGAGTGGGGTTTATGTTTCCCCTTTTCCAGTCAGTGGCAACTTCCCTGGACTGCCACAACTTCTCAAATATGATGGATAGTGGCTTAGCCACTTCATCTGCCCGTTCCCTCAGGACTCGCAGATGGACCTCATCAGGTCCCATGGACTTGTACACCTTGATGGTCCTTAGATGGTCTTGAACCTGATCTTCTCCTACGGTGGGTGGTTCTTCATTCTCCCAGACCCTGCCTTTGCCTTCTACGAATTGGGTGGTGTGGCTGGAGCACTTGCAGGTGAAGACTGAGGCAAAAAACTCTTTGAGTACCTCAGCCTTCTCCATGTCCAGGGTAACCAGGTCTCCCATTTCCTTCCAGAGAGGGCCCACATTTCCCCTGGTCTTGGTTTTATCACTGATGTACCTATTGAAGCTTTTCTTGTTGCCCTTGACATCCCTGGGCAGATTTAATTCTCTCAGGACTTGAGACTTCCTAACCTCATCCCTGGCTGCTGAGACAATTTCTCTGTTTATTCCTCCCGGGCTACCTGTCCTTGTTTCTAGCCTCTGTGGGCTTCCTTTTTGTGTTCGAGTTTGTCCAGGAGCTCCTCGTTCATCCATGCAGGCCTCCTGGCATTTTTGCCTGACTTCTGCTTTGTTGGGATGCATCACTCCTGAGCTTGGAGGAGGTGATCCTTGAATATTAACCAGGTTTCTGGGGCCCGTCTTCCCTCCAAGGCTTTATCCCATGGTACTCTACCAAGCAGATCCCTGAAGAGGCCAAAATCTGGTCTCCTGAAGTCCAGGGTAGTGAGCTTGCTGTGTGCCCTCCTCCCTGCCCTAAGGATCTTGAACTCCAGCATTTCATGGTCACTGCAGCCAAGGCTGCCCTTGAGCTTCACATTGCCCACCAGCCCCTCTTTGTTGGTGAGCACAAGGTCTGGCACAGCACCTCTCTGCATTGCCTCCTCCATCAGTTGGAGAAGGAAGTTGTCAACAATGCATTCCAGGAACCTCCTGGATTGCTTATGCCCTGCCATGTTGTCCCTCCAACAGTTATCGGGGTGGTTGAAGTCCCCCATGAGGACCAGGGCTTGTGAACATGAGGCTGCTCCTGTCTGTCTATAGAGGGCCTCATCTGCTTGGTCTTCCTGGTCAGGTGGCCTGTAGCAGACCCCCACTGTAATGTCACCTATCATGGTGATACCTCTTTGATTATGTCAGGGAGTTTATCTCTAAAGGAGATAAACTTCCATGTTCCTTGTGTGTTCGCTGTTATTTCCCCTCATTTACAGTTTATTTTGAATTGTGTCCCCTTCTCAGCAGTGTGTTTGACATGAAGAACAAACAAACAAAAACTTTTATGTGCAGAAATGGCAAACACAGAGCATGTTGTGCTTGGGACTGTTGAATCACACAGAGAGATTTTCAATGCCCAAGAAATTTGTACTTGTAAGATACGAGAACAGGAACAAAACAATTTGGCTAAGCATCATGAGCTGACTGATGTATTTTCTACATTGCAACAGAGGTGGGTTTCTAGGGGTGGGAAACAGGCTTCCTGAGCTGCCTATGTGGGGAATGTCTTTCCCTGTTGTAGGGAAACATACACAGGATATAAACTGATGGAGAAATTTGTGGAAGATGTTTATACTACAAGAGCAGACTAGGGCTGTTTCTTAATCTGTTCCCTGAAAACTCCCTTGTCTTGCTGTGATGGAGCCAGTCCTGAAGCGTTGAGGGAATTTGAATGGGGAGGTATGCCAAACTTCAGCTCCATGCTCTGAGTTTGTCTCCTCAACCTGTGAGCCAAGGGAGCCTTCAGACATCCTCCTGCTCCAGGACACCTTCATCACAGCTGCCTAGAAGCAGACCCTCCTTCCTTTCTGTTGGGTGCTCAGTCAAGCTGAAACAAACCTGCTGTGCGTGAGGCTTTGCAGAGGCCAGAGGGCTCGCAGCATTGCTTGCAAGAAGCAAGCTGGCCCCTTAAAAGTGGGAAGGAGCCTTGTCAAAGAAGCCGATCTGGAGAAGTGGGCTGGGGCTGGTGCTCAGCTGGCTCAGTGGCGAGCTGGCTCAGAGAGGTACGCCAGCATAAAACTGCTTGTTTATTTTCTAGTAGGACTAATTTGGGCATAGTTCAGCACCCAGGTTTGGATTGCTGTAAGTTAGCAATGGGAGAGAGGGAACAAGAAGCAGCACCAGGATTAAAGGGGGAAGGGAAAAAAATGTAGTCTTAACACTGCTGTAATGTGGCTTAAATGGGGGAACTGAACTGTAGCCCGTGTGGTTTGCTGAATGTCACCTAGAAAATTTCTGTCTCCTGGGTCCATGGCCCTTTAATTGCTAGGTGCACCTTCCTATTCTTATTTTTTTTCCTCTTGGCAGTGGTGTTATTTAGAGTTGAGTTGGCGCATGCCAACAAGTAGAAAGTCTGTTCGCAAATTTATATTGCCTGATGCAGAGTGATAGCTAATAACATCATCCATACGGTGTTCATGGATAAGGCAACTGAAAACCTGGCTGCTGAAGCCTAACGAGCCTTGCCATTTCCAATTAGCTACAGAAAGCAAGACTTAGAGGTGACAGCTCCTATGTAGAGGTCGCTCAGCTCTATGAACAGCAGCTATTTAACGAAGTTGAACAAGCTTAGGCCCTGGGTTGGGGTTAGGCTGGAAGCAACTGTGGTGTGTACATGAGCTCTTGCATTACTCCTCAGGCCGGTTAGATTTTCTCTAAATAAGAGTGGAAATAGTGTTTATTTGCTGGTGAAAACCACAACTTGCTTAAGGTCTTCTGCAAGTACAGCATGCCTATATGACCAGTGGGTATGGGTACATCCCCGGGTACAGGCATGTTATGGGTGGCGACGACAAATTATATGCCAGCCTGTGGACAGTCCAATCAAAATTTATTGAAGCAAGCAGCAAACAGGCAAAACAGCGCTGGGCGGCCGGGGAGTCTCTGCTCTACCAACGGGCACGCACCCAACCCCTTTAGAGTCCCCTTTTTATACTCCTTGGTTGCCGGGCTGAAGCCCAGAGTCCCAGCCTGCGTGGCCTTGTCTAGTGTCTTCTGCGATTGTGCGCCTGGTTGCTAAGGGGGGTCGTGGGATGAAGGTTGTAGTCTTCTTCTGTGTTTCTTGTCGTTTAGAGCATGCGTGCCTTAAAATATTTCCTTATTAGGCATTGAAAGCCGAGCTATCCCGTTCACTTATCAGGACCTTATAGTTACAAAGTTTCCAACTGCACCTGTTTGCAGGAGCTAACGCTGCCTTGCAAAAGCGAACATACTGTGCAAGGCTTACAAAACCAGTTTGATTAACAAATACGTAAGATGAATTAATACATAAGATGAATTAATTAATACATAAGATGAATTTATCACAGGCAGGCGTTTGCTCACTCGCCCCATGCTCAGAGCTGCAGAGAGAAGACAGCTCTGTTTCAGAAGCTGTATAGCTCTGCTAGCATGCAACCCAGTCACATCTGACGGGTCCTCAGGGTACGTAAGGAGCTTTTTGCAGGTAGGGGCAAAATTGTTCTGCCTCTACTCCAGGCTGCATTAGAGTTATTACCTCATATTTGCCCATGTGCCAAAAAGCAGTTATACAGTTCTGGCTTGGCTGGGAGCATTAGGTAGATGAAGGTTCCTCTTTGCCTGCAAAAGCTTGTGTAAACATACCTTCCTTTGGCATCATCCCTGCTGCAGTGTCCCATGCTGACCCTGGGCTGGAGCTTTTCGAGGCACCAGCAGCACCAGGGTGACAAGCAGGTATGCATATGCCTGTGAAGACCAGCCTACAGTTGCAAGGTATAGGACATTTACCCTTTGGAGAGCAGGAAACCCTACATCTGGTAATGTCTGTTGTCACATCTGGCTGGTCTAATGAAACATACAGTAAAGGAATGGGGCAAAAGACAGCCCTGGGTGTAGGCAGGAGAAGTGACCATTTTAACTGTAACCAATATGTAATCTTCTCATCCTGGATCTATAAAACAAGATCCACGGCATGCTCAGCAATGTGTGCATGGGGACATAACATTGAAATATGTAGAGAGAGTTTTACAGTTGTCAGAGCAGCCATCTAAGTATTTGGAGAGAGTTCCCTTGCAGGAACACCCAAGTTGGTGTGTCTCTGCACCTAGGAGGACAGCAAGACTGGACAAAGCCGTAAGTCGGTTTGAATCGCTTTTCTGGGCCCTGCCCCACTGCACCTAAGTTTTTCTGTTGTTGCCCTTTTTCTCGGGTTATTTCACTCTGTTATTGTTGGTTTGCTGCTGCCAGCCAGATTCTTCTAAGTTGACTTTTTTGAAAACAGGTCACAATAGTGTAAACGTTATTTGATATATGGGTGTTGTAATGAATTCCCATCTAACAGCAATGCATTTGTCATGTTTTGTTCTGAGAAGTGCTGATTACTAGCATGCTCGTTTCCTGAACAACCAGCTTTCTCTTCTAGTTGTCACTCCATTTGATTTCCTTATACCACAGATAATCATTAACAGTATCAGACTTATTCCTGCTGGTGAAACACAGTGCTTAACATCACAGTATCTCAAAATAAACAGAAAGGCTGAGGGGCCTATTTATGAAATAGATTATAGCCAAAAAATTTGTAGCCAGTATGGACTGACAAAGAAAACAAGGCATACTTGAAAGAAGTGATGGCAAAAGTGTGGACAGTTTATCAGTCTTTAAGTTCAGTATTTCCATAAATGGAGGTTATGAACAAATCTGTCCCTGATAGCTGCTGTGTGGTAATATGCATGAATACCAGTAAGTCTTTTGGCTCATTTGTAATGTTCTTCTGTTTTTTGGTAAAATCTTATTCAGGCCTGAACAGTGAAACTATCAGCATAAGGTTTCTGTATTAATTTTAAGAATACCTCCATTCATTTTAACAAACTAACAACTATTTTTTGCAAATGGAAATTATTCTTCTGGGAACATTAGTCTTCTAGGCATGCAAATTTAGTTTTTTACCCTTTTGTTCCACAATAGCTAGGAGACTGAAACCATTTTTTGTGACGGAGAACAGCAAATGCATTTTTCCAGATCTTGACAAGTGGAGTATTTTCACTTCTCCCCAGGTTCTTGAGTGTGCTGCCAAAAACGATTGTCTGTGTTTCTTACTGTGTCTGTCAGAGCTGTTTAAGGAACGTCCTCTTCTTCATTAAAGTCATAATTCTGGGAACACTGAACATGGGAGGAAGAGTTAGAGCAGATTGTCTCAACCACACATATTTTGCATTCTGTTTAAGGAAAATTTTTTGCTTACCATGGTTTATTTTGTATCCAGCTATCACATCAGAGCCAGTTTAACCAGAGGGTATTAGAACTTGGTTTAATTTGTATAGGTTTCTGATCAGAATTTCCAGTCATTAAATATATTATGTAAACAGTTTTAAAACGCCGTTTCCCAATGAGTTTTGTTAGAAAAGACAAATACTGGAGCACTGGTAAGAAAAAAAATTTTCTGAAGATGGCTCCAGCCTCTACGTACATGTCTGCATTTCTGTATCTGGTAAGATGACCCTGTAACATTTGACAGGAAGGCGTTTTTACTTCGCAGCCTGTGTGGGTAGGAAGCAGCAGGGGCTTATAGAAAATGTGTAGCAGAAGCAGTTGCAGTTAGAAGGAATCTGAGTGAGTCTACTCTGCTGGAGCCAGAGCTCGGCACGTAATTTTCTGTGTGCTTTGAAAGCTCTTTTGTGATCTGCAAAGGCAGCTGCTTCATGGCAGAAGTTGCCCTAGAGTTTCTGAAGTACGTTTAAACAGGTGTATTGCAAGCTACTTCTGTTGTGTTTTGAAGGTTTGGGGGAGTGGAGTTTTGGGAATGCATTTGTGCACTGGCAGCAGTGGCATGGGACATACAGTATTGTTACTCATTCATAGTGAAGTTAAAAGCAAAACCAAACCTCCAAATTTTGAGTAGGCTTCACCAGATACGTAATCAATAGAACTTCAGCAAGTTTGCAGAAAGGTAATTTTCATTCAACCAGGATGGGGAGGAAGATTTCTAAACTATAGTTCTTCAAATATCTCTGATAAAAAGTATTAGCATTTAATGCAGTCTTTTAATCCTAGTGATTAATTAAAATTAGTTTTTAATATTTCGTTTTGCTTTCCAGGCTTGTAACTGTTCCTTTTCTTTGTACTTCTGCCCCTTTGGATTGAATTTTGCTGTCTGTACTTCCAGTGACTGCGCAAAGAAGTTTGGTTTTGTGCAGCCATGGCTAATGTAAACCCAAGGAGCAATTTTAAGACAGTTTTGAACATTGTGCCCATAATACTTGTTATCAGAAACACAGGAAAATTGCAATTCTGCTGTCTCTGTGAGGATAATATTAGCAGAGTTCTCATCATCTTTACACTGTGCTTACTTGAGTCTTAGCTTTGTATTAAGAGCTCTTGTGGAAGCATTCCATAAAATTGAATGGACATTAAAACTAATTGGTTTCTATGTAAGCCACTGTAAAAATTAGAATAATAAGTTGAAGAAATTGTGTTTTTGTAAGTTTTTTTCCTGCTGTTGAAAAACTTTGTCACAAAAGAGTTATTTCCCTCTCCCATTCTATAAGACTTTTCATAATGGCAAAGATAATTAATTATATATTTTTTTTAACTGTAAACAATGGAAATAAGCGATGTGATTATTGAGCATCATTTATATTCCCAAAGTTTCAGTAATGCAAAAGCAAATTACAAGAGCACTTTCGGTATCTCAGACAAAGATTTTGCTGATATTAGTCATAGTGGGTTTCTGGCCAAGAAGTAGAGATGTAAAATGCAGTTTTCAAATTTCAGATCTGAGCTTTAAACTTTGAAAATCCCATGTACAAACGGAACAAGGAGGTTACTCAGTAGTGTAACATGAGATGGGACATATCACAACATTTAGAAGCCAAACCAATGCATCTTGCTGCCCTTGCTGTTGTCCATTGTGCGTATCTCAAAGACTGTGTGGGCTGAATTTCTCAGTTTAGGAAGAACTTTAGGAACAGCTTTAGGAAGAACTTTTTTTTTTTGGTCATTCTCCATTGTCTCCAGACATCTCAGCTCCATGATGAGAAAGAGTAAGAGTTGTGTAGGTTTGACCACTGCTGACCAACTCTCTACAGCAGAATCTTCATTGGGCCTTATCTGATTTTAAGTCTTCTTGTGTCTGCCTGTGTTTCCTTGTGAAATAGCTGAGCCTTAGTATTCCTATCTGAGAATACATTTAGAAGGGATTAGTTAAGGCATGCAAGTCAAGACACTATTGAAATGCATAGCCTTATCATCTGAAATAATTCTGTGCCCCTGTTAGGAATGGTTTTTAATTTAATCTACTCATTATGAAAAGTGTGGAATATGATATAAAGGGAAAAAATACCTGCATCCAATCAGGTAAAAATTATGTAGCTACTTTTACTTAAATGCCCAGGTTGCCTGACATACTGTTTTACTTAGCTGATCTTAGCTGTTAGTCTTCTATTGCCCACCCCAAATATATGGCTCATGTTTAAGTTGAACATGATGACTATAAATAATTTGTCAGTGTTTTGTTTGCTCACTGCTTAATCAGAGAATCCCATGACTATTCAGCTGTTTTTTTTCTTTAAGATGTATGAACCTCTTAGATGGAAATCCTTGCCAAAAAATATTTTTATATTTGATTTCCACAATGAATTACAAATTGACCTGTAAGCCAGAAAAGGGAGAGGTGAGAGACACATACTTTCATGGATCCATGTGAAACCTCAACCTTCTATAGGAGAATCCTCAACCTTCTATAGGAAGGGCAAAAAACCCAACCCAGTTTATCTTTGAAAATTGTAATCCTTAAAAGAAAAAAAAAAGGCAAGCTTGATATTAACTTAAGCAGAATTTTGGAACAGAACAGAAAGCTTTTCTGTATCCTGTCTGCTTACAGGAGTGCATTTGCTGGTGCCAGACTGAGACCTGGCTTTGGTTACTGATAGGAACCATACCCTCATGCTAGATTAAGCAGTTGAATACATGCCCGAAAAGCCTGGAGTTATTTGGATGAGTACACAGAGTCATGCAGCGATGATTGAATTTGAATCTGTTATGAGAGCAACTATTCATTGACTCACTCAAAGTCCTGAACAGAAATAACCTAAGCTTATAAATACAGGGTACATCATGCAGAAGGCTGCTGCAGTAACATGCAGGAACTTCCAGGCCCACATTTTCACGTACAGTTCCCTGCATTAAACACTTTTAACTTTAGGCAACAGGATTCAAATCAGTCTCTCATCGCCTTTCGAAGGGAGCATGCAGGGGACATTTTTCTTGTCGGGGAGTTTCCAACAGGATGTGACCCTTTAGCTAAGTTTCAGATCCATGATCTTTGTCATGTCTATAGGCGTGACCTGGAATTCACTCCCTCCCCAAGCAAAAGATTTGTTTTAGGACTGTTAGAGGGAGTTTGAGGTCTGACAGAAACCAGTGTTGTGCAAGATGCTGGTACAGGTCACTGAGCAGCAGTGGGATTTTGCTGCACATCTGTAGTAATCAGGCTTCTCTCAGAGAAAATAAGAAGCGGGTCAATGGTGCTCTGCCCATGAAACTCATGTATGGACTGCCACTGCATCGCGCTGCTCCCTGTGCGGTGCAGGATGGTGGTGTGTGATACAGCAGTGCTCTCTGGACAAAATCACCCTAACTGGGATGGGGCTACTGTAAGCATGTCTGTGGCTGGCCAGTCAGCTGCAGTGGGGTCGTATGCTAGCTTGTACTGCTTTTCATGTTTGTACTGGGTCTGGCTGGGATGGAGGTAACTTTCTTCATAGCAGCCTGTAATGTGGTGTGTTTTGGGCTTGTGGCTAGGCCAGCGTTGTCAAGGCTTTCACTCCCTTCCCCTCCCTGCCCTCCCCCACCCCCACAGTGAGTAGGTTGTTGGTTTTTGGGGGACAGCTGACCTGAACTGGCCAAAGGGATTTTCCATGACATATAGTGTCATGCCCAGCAATAAAACCTGGGGTAGGGGAGAATGGAGTGGGGGTGTTGTCCTCCAAGGTGGCCATTGCTGGGCATCCATCTGCCTGTGGGAAGTGGTGACCGACTGCCTTTGCATCACTTCTTTTTTTTTCTTTCCTCTTTCCTTCACCTGTTATACTTGTCTTTATGTCTACCCATGAGTTTTCTTGCTTTTGCTCTTCGTGTCCTCTCCCATCCCGCTGGGGGCAGGTGGGGTGGGGAGAGAGCGAAGCTGTATGGGCGCTTGGCTGCTGGGCAGGGTCAGCCCACCACAGTGCTGTACAAAGGAATTGAGAACAGCAGCATTGGGCAGGTTATAAGATTGGTCTCCCAGGAGGATGCTTCTCTCTTTGCTGATGTTTTTTTCTTAATGGGACAGAAAGCAGTATGGATGATCATTTAATTTGCATAATGTAGAAGGCTTATAGTTCCTCCTTGAATGTAGATGTGCAAGTCATTAGCTGGGGGATAGGAAGAACATGTGTATTTTTTTTGAGTCCTGTCCTGTGATCCAGTGCAGTCTAGGATCTTGCTGGCCTCGACAGCACCTGGGAGTCACCCTGGGAACATGCAGGCAAAACAAAGCTTTGATTTTCTTTGCTCTAAGTGCTACCAGTAAACACAAGCTAAAACCTGTTTCTGTTCTGTGAAGTGAGGTAATGGATGACAAGTAGTTAAATAGATGAGTTAATTTGAATGCTGTCCTACATAGTGTAAATATGCGTCTCCTAATGAGGGATAACTAAGTTCTCCCTTTTGTGTATACTGCAGTCACACTTATTGTTTATAAATGATGCAGCAGTTTTGAGTAACTGTGGCTATTTAATCAACTCATTTTTTTATTCCCCTATTACGAATTTGCTCAGAAGGCAAAAGCAGAGCCTTAACTTGTGTACCTAATATGAGGCTGCAGTGAAGGAGTGACAATTGGATTGGTGGCTTGTGCTGCATTAGTGATCTCTTTAAGCTACATCAGTGCCTTCATTTTTCCCCAGTTTTTCAATGGGAAATTTCACCTTAGCTAGTTTGGTTGTTTTGACCTCCTAAAGCATTTGACATTGTCCCCAGTCCTAAAAACAGAGTTGCTATCGTTAGCCAGAGTCATTTCATGCTGAAAAATTTGTGCCACAGTAGATGAAGATAGCAAAGTAGGAAAACTAGTTAAAAATGACTGAAGAGGCTCTGCTTCCTCAGATAAGGGAAGACTTAGAAGTTGAAGCCTTGTGTGCTTTGTCCTTTAAGAATATACTAAACCAGGAGATAACAGTTTGGTTAGATCACAGGTCTTAATGTCTTAAGGTCTTAAATGCATTTTCTAGGCAACTCTCACCCTTTGGTTCTTCCTGTTTCATTGAATGATATTTATGTTCCTCATCATATTAGTATGAGTCTCTTGAGTCCTCTCTGGACATCCCGGTGTCTTCTTTTTTAACAGACTATCATCTTTCTTTTTCCCTTGGATCTATATATTTGTCAGCAGTCAGGGACAGACCTGGTTTCCTTTGAAAGAAAACTTTGTCTGCAGACAGGAGGGGTACGGCAGTGTGGTCCTAGAGGTGCCCTGGGGTGAATGGCCAGCATGGCTGGACTATGGATAGTACCTGTGTCACCATCAGGATGCGCTGGTGCGTGCACAGAGACTAAAACTGCAGAGCACAGGGAAGATCAGTTCTGCCCTGCTCTGCAGACACAGTCTGTTTTGAGTCCTTTGTGGTCCCATCCCTTGCCCTCCACCGTCTTATTTTAGATGACCCCTGCAGTTGTCACTAATAACTAACAATTAAACCTGTCTCTTCTTTCTTAGCATTTATCCCTCTGTTACTTCCTCATTAGCCCATCCTTCTGAGGCTTTCTGAATGAGGGTCTCAAAAAACTTGCACACAAAAAATTAGACTGCTTATCTTTTCCCTTGTACGTGAATTTGGCTATTATTTTTGCTTCTCCTTGTTCTCAGTCTAACTTGTCAGACTTGTAACCAAGACCCAGAATCTCCTGCACAATCATACTGTAATCTCCTGCTCAATTGTACTGCATACTGAGAACAGTGTTTTTCATTCTTCTTCTATGTTATCTGTGGCTGTTCATTTTCTTTCTTAACTGTAGATTGCGCTAACCTTGTTCTTTCTAATGGCCACAGCAGTCCTTGACATGGATTTGTCACCTCCTCTTTGGATGCCTCCACGGAACCAAATTAAAATCCTCTTCAAAGTCCCACATAACTTTACCTCCTTGATACCTGTCTTCTGTAGTATGTTATAGCTACTTCTATCATCTGTTTGACCATTCAGGCCTGCCTTATTACATCGTTTGAGTCTCTGGTAATCATGTCTGTGTTCTCATTTGTGCTCCCTTATGTGGGAAGCTGTTCATGACTTTGTCCTCAGGAGGTTCTTGTCTCTCTCTTCCTCCAGAGCCTTCTGGAAGATAAATGCCTGCCACAATGCCTACAAGGAAACTTGCTGACCAATACTGACACATGAAGGGTAGCTGCAAATAGTTCATATATTCCTGCTGGAGCAGGGAGGACGGATAAGATGACCTCCATAGGTCCCTTCCAACCTCCAGAGGTCCCTTCTGTGATTCCATTTGGAAGAGCTATGCTTGACCACTTGTCCAGTAGTTTTCAACATTACCTATATCTACTTAGAGCTGACAGTCCATCTTATTTAAGCAACAGCCCTATCTTGTAAGTAATCACTGTAGCACTATAAAAGGTGAATTATCTAGATGTGAGCACCTTTTACTTAAATAACTTTTCTTATTCTGCTCTAATTTACACTCTGTTGCTTTTTTGTATTTGGATTATAAATGGTTTAGGCCAAGGAGTTTACCTATTTTCCTGTTTGGAAAGTACTTCATATATTAGCACAACCATTAACAAACAAGCAGCAAATCATCTTTGACTGTGATGTCACTGTCAATACAGACTAAGTAGCTGTGGCATTCCAGAGGGGGTTTTGCTGTAATTTTGCATGTGGTGTCCTTGTTAGGACATGCTGCCAGATTCTGGAAAGCCAAAACAAAACTGCAGCTTCAGACTTAATCAAGGCTGCAGGTCTGCACATGCACTCTTACCCATCATGCTGCCAGATAACAAACTGCTTCGAACCAATGAGGTATTTCGAGGCTCTGACTTCATATGTTACCAAGAAGAATGCCAAAGCTAACAAAGGCTGATATGCACTTCTGCAAGTGGTATTTTCCTCTTACTGTCTAGAAATTTGAAAAGTCACTGAGGAAAACGAGAACATGGTTTGGGAAGAGTGACTTCATATTAATGTATGTGTCCTACCCTAGGTGTCTAATGTTTTGCATGGTAAAAACAGCAGGCATTTAACCTGAAAGAAGGATGATTGAATTCCCTCTGAACTGCTGATTAGTCCCTTTAATATTTGAGATGGGTAAGCAGTAACATATAACAACAGAAGCATAACGTTGCTTAGAAATACAATTTTCAAGGCTGTTCTGTTGACTTCCCAGCAGCCTGCGTTCAGTAACTGTACTGCAAAAGGCTGAGAATAGTTAAAGTTTGTTCACTGAGGGAGTTTGTAGCCTGATGGTGTCTATAGGTAATCAATTGTAATAGGAATATTTTCTATTCTGCACATATTTGCTATAATATATATAGTGATCTGTAAACATGTGAACACAGTTTTTCTTTTTTTGCTCACTTGCTTACTATAATAAAAAGGTAAAATCATTATCTATTTTCCTTCCTTTCTGTACTAACCAGTAATACTAAACCCAATTTTGACTTGGTGTTGTTTGTGACTAGATTAATTTTTGAAGGGCAACCCTTATGAACAAAATGTTAGTACTTGTCTTAGGATTTAATATATTTCTCAGTCGCAAGCGTAATGCTAAAGAATACTTGCAATATCCCTTGACTTCAGTTTGAACTGTGGATCCCAGACAATTTCTAGAGCTGTGCCTTTGTCAGCGCGTAATCAGTGTTGTCAAGCAGAGATCCCGGGTTTTCTGGGCATTTGTAAATAAGGCAGAAGAGAGTGCTCTTTCATCTTACCTAAGCAGTGTGCAATGGAGCCATATGTGAAAAATCTGTAAGAATTTTAGCAACAAGCCTTTTCTGCAGCATCTTTGCACTTGTATAAAGACCAGTTTGTGACCGGAGTTAGAGTTACATTGAATTTACTGTAACAGCAGCTGCAAGGTATAATACAAATAGACCAATATGTCCCACCTCATTAAATGAGCAGTTTTGTGTGTTGTGTGATCCAGGTGGTCTATTAAGCAAAACCTGAAACTCCTCCCCTTTCATGTCATTTTTGTGCATTGTGTTGGAGCAGCCACCAGAGAGTCTAGCACCAGTGACAATGCGGGCTTTTAAAGTGGCATAGAAAATTTCGATCAGAAGAAGTGTTTCAGAAAACTGTTAATTAGTATAGGAAGAGATTCTGTGAACAAAACTGCCCTATTCCATAAGGAAGAGTTAAATTCTGATTCTCTCTGATCTTCCCCACAATTTGTTATGGCTTTGTAGACATGTTGTGGGAGACAGCAGAAGGTAGGCAATTCTCCCCTAACCTGTTGTGTATAAATATTCTCAGCCCTCTCTCCCTTCCTCTCTCCATGACAAAGGAAATTCCCAGGACTGAATCTAAGCCTTTGCAAATTTCTTTTTAATACACAAAAGGGCTTCAGATCAGACAGGTGTGGTTTCATCCCAAAAGAAATCTGAGGAAGCATGTACGGGCAGGGTGGCATGGAAACTGGAGTTTAAGCTTTGCAGCAGCGAACATGAACCGTGCTCAGCAAAATTTCAGGTGGAAGGCTAGGCTCTATTTAGAGATGCTTTGGATTTGACTGTGTAATATTTATTTCACAACTGATCTTAATGGGATGCTATGCTAACATTTGGTTATGGTGTTTGGAGCATAGTGTAGGGTGTGTGTGGTACTTGGTGCTCTGAGGTGCAACCAATGAAAGGGATGCCAAATTGTCCGTGTAAGTTGACAGAGCCCTGCTAGTGTATAGACTAACTTATTTTTACACTTCAGTTGTACTGAATATTGCTGCTGTGGTGGCATAGCGTCTGGACAGAGGAAGTTCAGCCTAGCAGTTAAGAGGGGAAACTTGGCAGCCAGGGCTTCCTATTCCTGCCACTGCTGTTCATTCTGTGTGCAAGCAGGAGAAAGCCAGGCAGTACATCTTTCCACCTCGGTTTTATTATTTGTAAAATGAAAATGACTGCCTTAAAATGATGATTTGAGTAATATTTTAGTACTACTATCCTTTGCTAGAAAGGCGTGGTAGGTTTGCATGCTACATGTAGCTTCAGTAAACTGACAGTAGCAGTGTTGTTTGGCTGTGGTGGTTGAAGGACTAGACTCCTTCAGGATATCTTCTAAAGTCATACCAGGTATGCTGATTTACTTCAGGTAGCCTGCATGACACATCTGTTGGTAGAATTTCATCCCTTTTGGCAGTGATCAGCAACCACTAGATTTTCCTTAATGATAGCCAAAGGGAATAGTGATTTGTTTTTTCTCTAGCTTTGCATTTTACTTTCCTATGCTGAAGCAGTTGCAGAGTTCATTCTGCTTCAAGGTTGCTTCAGTCTTCTATGTAAAATGATTGTGATCAAAGCTTCACTTCAGAAAGGAGTTTGAAAAGGTCATTAATAAGGACAGAATAGTGTTTCTTGGTTTTTAAACTTTGCCAGCCCTCAGTTTGTTTTCATAGTCTTACAAATGTATTCTCCCTTCCAGAAGAAGCTTTGCTTCCCCTCGCCGCCCGAATTCTGGTTTAACTTTTGTAATTGATGAGTTACTGCTGGTTGATTACCATTTCATTGTCTTCCTTTTCTCTCTGTATCTGCCTTGCTTTGTTACCTGCTTTCTCTAGTGCTTCTCCTTGTCTTCCTCTTCTCTCCCATCCTTGGTGGTCTCCCCATCCACACTCTTTAGGGCTTCTTAGCATCAGCTCCTCCCAGCATCTCTCACTTCTAACTCTAGTAATTCCTGTTGGCTAGGTGAGTACTAGAATCAAAGGCTGTCTGCAGAGCCTTCGCACTGCATTTTTCATGCTGACAAAGATGTTCTTCAGGTGAACATGGCACTCACCTGTAAAGTCAAATGCATATACAGTAAATAACAGGAGATAGCACTGTGGTCTTAACGTCTTGGACTCTTGTAAGAAGAGCTCTGTAGCAGTATACAAAGGCTGTTAAATTACACCTCAAAAAATAAATATATGCAAATTGAAAGAGCTTATCATTTATCTCTGTTGTTAAGCTGAAATGAGACAAAAAGCCTTTGAAGCTTGAGGAAGATATGACGGTGAATATCCAAGGTAGCTGATGCTAATGGTCTGCCTCTTTAAGCACTCAAGATGCTCACAAAAGGTGTTGATGTGTTTTTAGGGTTTGATGTACACACGCTGTGAGAACAAACTGGGAACATGGAAACCTACTCCGGAAAATTTTGAGGCTGATGAGTAAACCTTTTTTGTAGTATATACTAGTGCCTCATCTTATTAGAAACAGTGCAGTAAGCAGAATTTATTTCATTATCCATTGGGGAAAAAAAATTGTCCTCTATAGCTGTCTGCTTCTGATAAAACCCAGTTCTGGATCTGTGGACCTTTCTAGATTGAGCAGTAGAAATATAAACACAAGGTCTGCTTCATTTAATGTGGTCATGGATCCAGGCTACCCGCTGTAGAGAATTCACTGTTATGTATGTAAAAGTCCAGCCATCTGCAGTAGGTCTGTTCATGGTGACAACAGATAGGACTGTGTCATCACAGGGTAGGGATTTGGTCAGCTAGAGAGGAAGCCTGTAGATAAAGGAAAAGTCTTCCAGCAGACCTGCTTTTCATCAAGCAGGACATGGTCCTGGACAGCTGCTTGATACACTATCTCTGCCCTGAACTGCTGGTGGGCTCCAGAACTACAGTTTGATATTTGGGCCTTTTTGGTTGAAGGCGGAGGAACGTTGCAGGTAGGGAAGCAATGATATTCTCTTAAGGCTGTTGTGAGCATACACTGAATCTTTATATGGGAGAGTTAGGCTTTTGGTTTGTAGGTTTATTTCCTCCCAGCACATATGCAAGGTGAACTCCAGATGGACATGCTATTAAATTAATTTTATCCCATTACAGCAAGCAAATGGAAAGATTGGTGCAGTATTTGGCATGTTTTTAAGGCCAATTATTTTCTTACTGCCTTTTGAATATAAATTTGTAAAAGATGACTTTTAAAGTAGTGAACCAATTCCTGAATCTCAACTTTATAAGCCTCTCCTCTTGTCTTGTGTCACTGTCATGATGCATACTTCAGTACAGAGGGCATGAGAACAGAATCTCCTGCTCTAGCAGGTGTGACCGAAAGTATTTTGGGTAGTACTCTACTCTGATGCAGCTTGGCTAATGGTCATTCAGCACAAATTGTTGAATTATACGACTGAGTACCAAAAAGGAGATAAGAATACTGTTTGGAAGGGGTCTTCAGTTGTTTTGAGTTATTTATGGGAACAACAATAACTTATAAGTTCTAGGCTTTAGAATTGTAAATAAGTGATAGCATGCATGTAACGGTGTTTGGTTACATCTGGTTATGGATCTCTGACTGGAAGTCTGTAGTAGATCTGTAAAGAGCCAAAGGTAGAGTAATTAGCCTTGCACCATATGCAGAGGTAAAAATAACTGCATGCTTGTATTGACTGTTCTGGCTCAGTAGCAGGAATAGAGCCATTTCATTACACTGTAGGTGTTGGATGAGGAACTAATGCTCCTCTTTTCTGCTGAGTAAGCAGTTTTTCTAGAACTGTTAGTGTTTTCACAGGAAGTTAAGTATATGGCTTCTCCATATTCCACATGGCGTGAATAAAATACCACTGGCAGAAGCTATAAATCAATTCTGAACGGTCATTAATACATGGGAAAATCTAAGGAGAGTTATGTTAGCTTGGTGTGTTAAGCCTACACTCTGCTAGGCACATTTGTCACTCTGGGGAATGTATTTAACAAGGAACATAAGACAGCACTAATGATTGTGGGGGGAAGCAATAATGGAAGTAGCTGTCAGCTGTTAATTTTTGTTATTTAAGAAAGACAAGTTTATACCATATTAAAGATTTTTAAAGTGTTATGCAATAATGTAGGGGTGTTTAAAAGTGTACGTGAGGATGCTGTGCTGTTGCCGACAGCATTGTCTTGGCAAAAGAATTTTTTTCTTCCCCTGTGTGTTATGTTTTATGGTTTGGTTCACTTTATCAATGCTACTGGCAGCTCTCCAAACCCTGTGCTCCATCCAGAAGCAGCCAAAGTGAAGCTGTGCCAGACCACAACTAATGCAGTGTTGGTTTGTTCCGTTTTCTTACAGGTACAATTTACAGTATTTAGCAAGCAGTCATTCATTGACATTCACAGCAGTGGCTGAGTTTCTCAGTATATATGCTGAAATAAAAAAAAAACCAAAACAAAACATCAGAGAAGGCCCAAAGCAAAGTCTTGCACTTTAGTACTACCCATGTCTTAGATATGATCTGAACCTGAATCTACCCCATGATTTTGGGTCTGTTCTGCTTTTGTAAGGGAAGAGAGATTTTGGAATTATTTTTTTTTTTACCAGACTCCTTTCAAAAACTCATTTTTCTTGTGCTTGGTAAGATGGTGTCACATGTTTCTTTGGGTGAAAAAAATATTGCTCCCTTAAGCAATACCTTGTGTTACCCCTCATGTATCCATTGCCCTGCTGCTGTCAAAAAATAAGTAGGATGGGAATGTGGATCAAAGGCAGTAAATTCTTTTTGTTATTTTTAATGCTAAAAATATTTCTTTAAGAAACACACTGACAGGTTTTGTTAGAGTTTGAGAAGCTAATCGCAGTATTTGTACGTTCACATTTGAGCATTTAGTATCTGTGGATTATCGTATTTTATTTATACAAAGCTGTCTGGTCTAATTTAAGGAAGGGTGGAAATGTGGTAAAAACAGATACATGGGATTGAAAAAAGTACCTTTAAATAAAAGTATGACACTTAATTCACAGACTGTCTTCATCTTTGTAATCACTCTTGACAAGTGCTAAATGGCAGTGTGTTATACCTACTTTTCACAGTGTCAATGGTGGCTCTAGTCCAGTATTTGTTCATAAAGAAGGTAGCAATACGTATATGAATAATAAAAAACTCCACCTTCAAGCAGCGTGAATTAATTTTCTTTTTAACCACTACTCAATACTAAAATTGTAAATTGATGCTGATTTTCTCTGTTGTTTGTTCCTCCCCTTTTTATTTTTTAAGTGTGTAACCTTAGATAAAGAATGAAATAACTAATCAAAGCCAACAGTGTTCAGTGCTTCATCTTTTTACACTGTTTACACTGTAAAATAGTTTATCTTAAATCTGGAAGTAATGTGATATTCCTGCATCCTAGTACAGTACTGTAGGTAGAATGAAACCAAGCGTGGAGGACTAATTTTTTTAGATGGGATAGCTTATTTTTAGGAGCATCTTTCGGAAGGGTTGTCTCTGTTTTCACTAGATTGAAGGAAGAGTCAGTAGCCTGATTTCTTGCCAGTTTTCTAGGGTCCCGCCAGAAGCTGTGGTGTGTATATATATATACACAGACGTACACACATACTTATCTTTAAACCATACATTAAAATACTTTAAGCTGATTTACAAGATGACTCACTGTATTGAAAAAGCAGAACTGTGCAATAGAAATGGGAATATTCTTGATTTCCCACAAAGTCCTGGTCCTCACTCAGCTTTTTTTTCAGGGGGAGTGTGGATGGAGGGGAGTACCTTGGCAGGAGGTAACTGCAGACTTTTAGTACGTGCTACCAAAAAAAAATGAAATGCTCCCTACATGCAGACACAGTGCTTAAAGAAGGAAAAAGGATGCATTTTGTGTCTCCTCACCTTCAATGCCTGAAAGTATTTTTATTAAGCATCTGGGGTGTAGATGGGGTATTTCTTTTCAGTCTCCTCTTCTGTTCTTTGTTCTTGCTGAAGATTTGTTGAAATACTCATAAATTAGAGTAAGAGGTTTGGTCAGCCTCTGCTTGCAAGAACAGCGAGGAGTGTCCTTCATAGAGTTCTCTGTGCCCTTTATTTTTTATTAGAAGCTATTGAGGTCTAAGAAGTCCAAACTCAGTGTTTAAGATCCTTGGCTTCTTATTTGTTTGGGTTTCAGCTTTAGAATGTCACAGTCAAAGTAGGTCTTTTAGCTTGCTGAGGTTTCCTGATTCAGAAACAGAGAAGTCAACTAATATTTCTAAAGGCAGAGATAAATACTTCCATCGTGATAAAGCTGAGTCCTTCTATGTGAAAAAAAGACTGAGTGCTCAACACATTTTCCTGTCATTTGTGCATCTTTTTAATGGGCTGAAATCCATACTGGCAGCCTTGCATGTCAGCCCTAAGTCTGGGTAATTTTGGTCGTGCCTTAATTCTGTTTTCCCTGGAAGCATTAACATTTGTCATTACTGTAGCAGGGGGCAGAATCTTTCAGTTGTGTTAGAAGTCTTCGGACTTTCACGTGTAGCTTTCAGAAAAGAAAAGAGGGGGGGGATAACTTTTTAACGTAGAAAGATTTGTTAGAATGCTTTCTGTCTTTGCAGAGACTGCTTTTCTTGTGTGATGAGGGCAGGCAGTTACGCCTTTCTGAGCCCAGCTCATTCCTTCCCAACATCTCTGTAAGATATTAACTAAGCAACAATGAAGATTTACAGGAGTTGCATGTTAGAAACATGATGGCAGCAGCAAGCCTGGTAAGAGGCCAGTTGTTCCCCTGCCTGTCCCTCCAGCTAATTGTGTCCTCCTCTAACCCAACCAGTATGGAGCTACCATTAAGCTGAAATAAGATCAGCAGAAGATGCAGAAGCTGCAAGTTTCTGGCTGGTTTTAATCATTCAGAGGGAGAATGATTAAAACCCGCCTGGGAAAAGGCAGCATGGTGGAGACCGGTCCTCCCCCTCCTGTGGCGACCAGAAGATTTCATGATAGAAGAGGGGGGCAGGGGGGGAGAAGGAAGGAAATGGTCTGTGTTGCAATAGTCACAATGTTAGAGGTTTAATTTTTCCTAGGAAGTTTTCCTTCCTAGCTGGAGGCTTATGGGAAAGAGATTTCTACAGCAAAAAAGCCATGGATTCAGTGTGAACTGAAAACCTAGTGTCTTGCTCTTTTCCTAGAACTAGATGGTAGGAAAGAGACTTAGCTTTACAAATGTTGGCAAACTTCTATGTTTTCTCATTAGTTGAGTTGATTGAGCTCCCTCATTCTTAGACGCCACCATTTGTAGCTCTTCTGTGTACAGCATTTATGGGAAATGGGAGGAGGGAATAGCTGGTTGAAGGTAAGAGGAGAAGACAAGATGCCCTGCAAAAGAAAATTATAGCACACAGAGACAAAGTGTAAGCTTGAGATGCAAGAATGAACAGGGAAAAGAGAGGGTACAAAAATCGTGCATATCTAAAAGGAAGAGAGGAACCACACTGAATTCAACCGAGGAAAAGCCACCCCCCCCAGCCCCCCCGCCACCAAAAAAAAAAAAGGAAAGCCAGGAGCGGGAGTGAGAAATGCCGAGGTGGTAGGGTAAATTACTTCTTTCTTTCTATTTTAAAGAAAGAAGTGATTTACACTGTGTTGTTCAAGAATTTACAAAGAAGCCTTCAAACTTGGAATTGTTTTAAGGATTTTTGTCCATTAAGTGAAGAGCAGGGAAGATGTTGATAGCAATGGCAGCAGAGACAATTCCAGCTGCTTCATGAGATTATTTTCCAGGTGCGTAGAACTGGGGTCATGAGTTCCCAAGTCAATCACTAGTCCTAGTCTTCCTGTTCACTAGTCCTAGTGCCCCCTAGTCCTGAGTATTGTATTGTTGATAGTACTTTGGGTTGTTTTTAAGTACCTTCCCCCTTCTGTGTGCTATAGGGGAAAGTTCAGGTGTGACAGTGCTCCTCTCCACGAGATGAAGCTTCATCGCTTCATTTTTGCTCATCTGCTGGGTAGCGATGTTGCATGGAGCAAGTGTCCCTTTCAGTTAGATGCTGACATTTACCAGGTGCTGGCCTATCAAAATCAGGGGAGGTGATGCTGCGCATGTGTAGCATACTTCAAAAGAACAAATTTTTTTACCTTGTATCTGGGATTTTTCCCTACTTCTTTCAAAGAAGTGAAAGGTAAAGGATGACATTGATAAGGATTACAGCTTGTTTTACAGTATAGTCTTATATACTTACGGTATAAGTATGCATAGCAACTTTTCATCTGAACTTTTTTTTTTTTTTTTTTAATAAATAGCCACCTCAGAGTAAACCATTGCTACTTGCTGTTCAGTAGCTTTTGTGATGCTTAACATTGCAGGGTAGGAAATGATGAAGAGTGCTATGCCTGCTGTAGTTCTAAAGGTAGCTTATGGCAAGTGAAAATAGCTGTCTAAATTACAAATAGTATGAAGGTTAATAGCCCATTCTTATGAAAAAGTCTTTGGCCATCAGTAGTAACAACTCACTGCCTTGTGTGTTTGTTGTTGAGTGACCTGGCAAAGTGAGTTCTTCTGGTTAAATTCCCATCATTCTCACCACCGTAAAGCACCTCTTGTGTGTTAAAATATATGAAAACATTTAAAATCAGGCTTTTAACAGCTGAAGCTATGGGTATTTCCAATCCTTTTGGGATGTGGTCACAGTGCATGTGACGGCACGGATACATTCAGTTGCTGGAAAATACACTTCTGAGCTTGGCCACTAGTCATGCTCTATGTAAGTTATTGCTGTGTGTGCTGGCTCAGTGGCTAGGTTATAAGGAAGGTAGAAGATGAGACAGTAAATTAAGTCCTAACGCATTCAGTAATTTTCTGCTACTGAAAGTTATACTGACAAGCATGTACGGTCGGTGAGCTCCATACAGCAGGGGAGTCTCTCGATTTGCTGGAATGCATCTTCTATGGCTTCAGTTAAAAGGTTTTGCAGTCTTTTTCAAAAAAAGATGTTAACTTTAAATTTCTTTTAATTTTGTAACTTGGAGATGTCATGCAGTCATCTGTGTGATATGCACAGTCCTTAGCTCAATAGATCACCTTGATTGCTGCTGGGTGCACAGTAGGCTCCAAAATGTGCTGTGAAGCTTTGGGTGTGAATTATGGACAGGTAAGAGACATTGTGAAGAGGCTGAGAGAAAGCAGGGAGGACCGGTTTTAATTTGCTGTTCAGACTGGCTAACATGGCTTGTTCTGTTGGGGTGGTATGACATAAACAGCTCTGGTGTCACACTTTGGGTATGGTGTGACTGTGCAAAATATCTAGTGATGAAGGGGGGACCGTTTTTCATTTTTCTCTTTCTTGGTAGGAGGGAAAATAACCAAGCTCTATAGACAGTGCTGTAAGAGATGCACTTAGTCTCTAGGACGGAGAATGCTACATTTGTCTTTTGCCTTTTTATACCACTCTTTCTAGCCATGCAGTTTTCTTAATGGAGTCACACATGTAATACTTTCAGCTGAAAGAAAAATTGCGGCATTAATGACTAACAAGGAGATAGGGCTTTGCATGCACAAATCAGTGCCTTAAGAATATCGTGGAAGCCAGCTGTAAATGCTCAAGTGATTGTGGCTCTACTAAAATGATGAGAAGTCTGTAAAAATGGAAAAGGATAACAAAATTTTGGAATGTTTAATGAAATAGAACAAGATTGCAGAATAGAACAACTTCTGCTCCCTTTACCATATATGTGGGCACAGCACAGAGATTTTTTTTTTTTTTTAAATACTAACACAAGCTAGGGATCCAAAAAGAGCATAGAAGTGCTCCCAGCTGGAAGAGTGTACTCCATTGTTTCATCAATTCTGTCCTTTCTGGGTCACCTTATAACCATTGAGCTGTTAGTTAAGACATCTGTGAGCTAGAAGTGGTAGAAAAAGTTATATAGTAGTAAGCTGTTTCAAAATCCTGAGTTATTTGGAAGAGTGATGCAATTTACAATGGATTAATTTTTCTCCATTTGAATACCTCTATGGGAGTAAGTTTGCATGCTATACAGTTTGTATGCACAATTAGTCATTGCAGAGGACAGGTACATTTTCCCAAGTTTTTAAGGTACCTAATTTATAAAGTAGCATGGAGAAAGTAAAAAAAAAAAAAGTTACCAGGGAAGTATATGTTTGTTTTTGAACTGCTAGCATCCAAAGATACACAGGGAGTTATAGCACAGGAATTGTCATTTTGGGTTTAGAGGAAAGGAAGGAAAATAAATCCAGGGTGATGCCTGCTTCTTGATTTTTCTTTGCATATATTGCTTTTCAGATATTGAAATATGTGGCTGTGGTTTGGAGAGCAAAGGATTTGTACACAGGATTTGAATTTGTTCTTTTAAACCTTCACTATATGAAAGAAAATGGGTTGTATGCAGTCTACCAAGATATCTGGCAGAGAACAGGAAGCTGTTTCTCAGAGTGCTCTTTTTTTAGGCATGCTAAGCTTTGAAATCTCCTTGTGAGGTTTTCATGCTAATTGTGACAAGATTCTGTGAAAGTAAATGTAGTAGCTTTACATGACAGAAATCACAGTTAATGATAGCTGCAGCATTTGAAAGTTCGAAGCTGAAGACCAGAGAAATAATGGTGATATATAAGCCTATGTAAATTTGACCTATGTATCATCTAATTATTGTCTGTGTTTTGTTAGAGTAAAGGCTCCATTACACTGTGTCTGCTCATGCAATATGCATAATTGCAAAAGCACATTTCTTAAATGCTCAAAATTTGGGTGGGTGGATAGGGAAACAAACTTGGCATGCTGATTTTTTTAGTTCAGAGTCTCCATGGAGTTGTACATGCTCTCCTCTTGATTCTATTTAGTATGGGCAGGATACACTTTTCCTGTAGGCATTAATGAAGAACTTAAACTAAACTTCTCAAGATGCTTTTTCAGTTTTGAGGTGTCCTTTGTCATCTGGTATTTGGTAACCTTCTTCTCTGCTCAGAATTATAAAGAGCTCCCACGTGGGCACGTTCCTGAAGCTCATGTGAAAGGACCGGAGAAGACTCATGCCCAGAGTGAGAGTATTAGATCCTCCCCTAGTAGAAAATGGTACCTCTAGGTAGGAGAGGATGGGTTTGAATTTTTTACAGGGAGCAGTTACCTATGTGTTCACAATGTAAATAGGAACTCTTTATTTGGCCCTATAGTGCTCTTGAGAAAACAATATTTAGGGGGTGCAAAGTTATACAAAACTAAGTAAAGGAGGGTTTTGTGCAATGTTCGTGTGGGTGTATGTCTGTGTACTGGTTCGCAGATACAAACTCAGGGCTTCCGAGTTTGAGATTGTCAGAAATGTCTTCTGGATACATTGTACTCAATTTTGTTAAATAAATACATGCTGCAATACTGAACCAGTTAAAGCTTTGTGTGAGTGCTTGGAATTCAGTTAGTGCAAGAAGCACCCAGAAGGCAGCCCTTGTCCACAAGGATTTCTCAAGTAACCTGGCTGTGTTTAGCCAACAATATATCTCTGCAGTTTTTTGGGAACGGCTAAACAAATAATCTTTTGATTTTACTACCATGTGTTCAGAGAAGCTGTTTATCAAGGATGAGAATAAGTAAATGGATTACGAGTACTTGGTGCTTTCTTTTGCATCACACAACCGAATGCACTTCTGCTTCTGCAGAATTGACTTGGGATGTTCTAGTAAAGCAATGCATTCAGAAGGAGAGATACTGATAAGTTTAAGTCACCTCTGTCCTGTTAAACAGGCTATGGTCAAGCAACAATGCTCTTCATAGTTTACAATGCTATTCTGGAACTACATTATAATTTCTAAACAAAATCATATATCATAGAACTGTATGTCAGCTTTTCTTGTATTAAAACTTTAACAGAAAAAGAGTAGCCAGCTGATTAAAAAATCAGTCTCCACGACTTCATGTTTAGATAGTCACTTTGAGTGTGCTAAAGTAATGCATCACACAGATGTCTGTTCTTCCGTCTGCTGGTCTAATGATATGTTAAATTATAACAAAACATTCATTCCCGAGGCCTTGAAATCTTGTGCCCTGTATCACTGACATCATGATCTCTTTCCTTCATGCATTCAGTCAGAGCTGTTTTATCAATCTGTAACTTTGTGAAATGGCAGCAAGACCGTGATGTTTCAGGGTCTTTTCCTTGTGGTTTTTTTCAGGCTTTTCTTCCTTTGGTTTCCTTCCTTTCCTTTTCCTTCCCCTTCCTTCCAGTATTACAGAGCAAAGGGTGCTGAATTGGTCCTCTGAGAATGGACATTTGTTTTCTTTTAAGTACCTACAGAAGTTCATGCCATAAAGCCTTAGCCAGTGGAAGAAATTATTTTTCCCCAACTATGTAAGTGAATGTCAAGACGTTACGCTAAAGCAGATTTTGCTTTTGGATCTGAGAGATTCCATCCTCAAAGTGACAGAGGCAAATAAAACTGCTTGATAATAATCCACTGGTGATCCTTCCTCTTCAAAACGCCTGTTGTTCTGAGTTTGAGTGTTTTCTTCCTCTAGCTAGGAGTCGATGCGTCTTGCTATGTCCTTGTCTGAACTGCTGAAGAGCTCCTAACTGCAGGTATCTCTCTGTAAACATTGTTTTTCCCTCCACGTCTTGGCATTTTCTAAAGTAAGCTTTCTTTCCTCCCCGCAAAGACTTAACCCGCCCAAAGCAAGACAAGGGTCAGAAACAAGTCTTGCTGCAAGGAAGTTCTTCACCCACTACTGCAATAATACAACCCATCTTTTCCTCAGCAGTTTTGTTTCTTGACAACATCTAACTAAACTCACTTTGAGGTCCTCAAAGAGTAACCAGACCTTTGCCATCTCTCTTCGTGGGGCATTGTGCCTCTGTGCAGGCTGCTCTGACTCCAGCGAGAGCTGTTTCTACCTGTTCTGTCCCAAGCAGAGACAATGTCTGATGAGAGGATGAAGATGACTGGGCACACAAAACAGATGCGCTCATTTTAAGCTCACAGAGGTGCAAGGTGCTTTTGTTTTTTAAGACCTTTTAGAAAGCAGTTGCACTGTCCTCTCTGAGGGTGGAGTACTGCCAGTAATGCTGAGTAACAGCACTTGGTTCACTTCCATTGATCTCTATCTATCTAGGGTTTTAAGTGCCTAACCTTGAAATGGGTGGCCTGGCTACTTAATTCCACAGCTAGGACGGTGTCACAGACATACTTTCTACATAGTAAGTTTCAGCTTTATCAGCCTTAGAAGCATTTATGATTAATAACTGCCAGCATTTTGGGAACGTGTGCAGTTCTGTATTTGTGCAGATACATAGCTGAAGCAATGATAAATTCCTTTTCATTATCAAGTGTAGAAATATCAGTGTCGTAAGTGCTGACTTCCTGCCTGGCAGGTTGCTTGCAAACAGCATTTACATTCCTGACTTTCCAGGTGTTTCTTGATTACTTCACTGATCAGATGCATTTGCAGCCAGCACTTCCACTGTCTCTAAAGCACCTGTCCCTGTTGTATGCAAATGCCACTGAAACAATTACAGAGCAAAAAAGGAGCAGAAAGATGAATTTTACTAACTTTTTTAAGATTGACTGGATGGTTAGCTAAATTTTTGTTGCTGCAAATCTCTGTCCTGCTGTAGAGCTGTGGCAACTAATCTGTGGTGTGGGTACAGCATAACTTTAATTTTTGTATTCTGTAATCTCACCTGAACTGTTAAAAAACCTGCTCAGTCTGCTTCAAGACTGGTATGAGCCACTTCTGGCTGACTTGGAATTTCTGAGGTTTGAAATAGTGAAAGTAAAATGAGCCACCAAATATTTGACATAAAATAGCTGAATACCAAGTGAAGAATCAGAGAGAAATAGCTTGATATTAATTTTGTCAGCTGGCACAAAGGAACTAAGTTTAATTGGTGTAAATTCTATTTGTTAGGATTATTAGCATTTCTAATTAGCAATTTTGTAAACTGGGTTTCCAAGCCTATTCTGCAAGCATGCCTAATATTTGATCTTGCCCAGAGCCTACAGAGATGGCCCTGTTAGGAAGCAGTGAGATGATGATGGCCAATTCAATGGGGCCTCACTTAACAGCAAAGAAATCTTGGCCCTATTGAAGTCCGTGGCAAGCCTCTCCTTAAAGTCAGTAGATTCAGAGGTCAGCTGTAGGTGCTGGATCAGAGCTGGTATTTTCTACCTATTCCAAGAGAAGGGAAGTTAGTGATGTAAGATGATGAGGCTTCAGCAAGAGTTTTAGGAAAAAGAGATGTCGCACAGAAAAAGCCAGTGAAAATTGGATACCACCTTGGTGGCTGGATCTAGAGGATGGGTGGGGAGCTGACCCCCTGCAATCTGGATGCAGCGTCATGTCCTATGGGGCAGAGCTGTGTGAGTGTGTGGAAACTGAATTAATGCAGTAATGGTGAAAACTTTTTGTTACTTTTGGGGAATGTTTAAGGTACATGTTAATGTGTGGTGCACAAAAGATGCCTGAATGTCTCACTGGGTCCCTCACACCTGGTCCAGAGTAGGGGCAGTGCTGAATCCGTCACCTTAATTATAGGCCTTAGTGACAGCAAATGTGTTTGCTAGAAGACTTACCATTTCAAATGCTTGGGATGGCACATGTGCTGAAGAGTAATACTGGGGCTTGATATCGGTGCTTCTTAAATTAGGAAAGCAAATGGCCAACAGCTTCCTGCTGTGGTGCTCAGACTACATCCCTACAGAAAAAAACAGCCCTGGGAGTTGCTGAAAGTATATGGAAAGCTCCTGGTGAAACACCTAGACTTTGCATGCTGAGCCGGTCACCAGGAAAGGACGGTTTTCTTCATTTCATTCTTCTGCTCTTGTTACTTTATTGGATTTGCACCTGACTAAACTCTCTCCTGCTGGGCGTGCCTCACTGCCTGCTGCTGTGCTTTGTTCCTTTCACACACTTTACAAAAATCTGGGTTTTTCCTGGTCTGGAGCTTTAAAAAACAGCTGTCATTGTTTTCAGGTGTTATGTGGCTGATGCTGTTCTTGGGCCAGTCCAACAGCATGTCACAGGACCAAGCTGCTGGGCCCCATTCAGTTGCAATAAACTTTGGAAGCAAACATGTCTGTTGTTCTGTATCATATTTTATTGTATGGTGCCTAGGGATGCAATTATTTAAAAACTTAAAGTCTGAAATTAAAAATAGCATTCTTTTTGTTAACTTCAGCCCTTGTGGAAAATAAATAAATACTTACATATGCAATCAGGTCAAATACTGTTCCTGAGAATACGTAGATCTCTTTTTTTAAAGAGAATAAAATAAAGTAAAAGACATTAAAAATTTGTGCTTGGCAGAAGGAGAGAAACACTGGATTACACCAGACACAGGTTTAAGAATAAAATACTGGTAGATACAGTATTAAGACTAGTCCCCCCCGTCCCCGTCCCCCCCCAACCATACCAAGCATTTAGGGCAAAAGAGGCAAAAATCATGCACAACACCCAGCCTTTGGCCACAGCCAAAGCTCAGGTTACTTCCAACACACTCTCACAAACACTGAACTTCTCATACAGAATATTGAAAGCCTCCCAAAATGGGAGGAAGTAAATTTGTCTCTGAAAATATATAATTCTTCTTAAGTTAAGCACTAAGCTACAAGGCTTACCAGTGACGGACTAAAGCTTATACCTCCTTATCAGATATTAAAGGAAAAGCTGTATGTGATAAGTTATGGTCCAGGTTAAATTAACTGTTTTGTCTGCTTTTTAAGCACGCACAAAGGTATGCAAATGTGAAATGCTTTATGCTTTCATAAAAGTTAGCATACAGAGATTCCAGGAAGGTCTTCTAAAATTGAAGTGAATTAGTAACTTGATGCAACAGTCATGTCTCCAGCTCTCTAGGTTATCCTGTGTTTTCCAGGAAAGCCTGTTTTCTGAAAAAATTGCGTTAATATAGGCATCGCTTTAATGTGACAAGAAGTCCTAGTTTTGTGTCACATTTTTCCTTACAATTTAACTGGAAGTGCTTTTAAAAAGTACTGAAAATGAAGCATAAAACTCAAATTTGACTTGAGAAAACTGCCTTTCTTCCTCTATTACTCTTTTAATTGAAATACAGTGTTAATTTCCACCAATTAGTATGTAAGGGAGCAAATGTTACTGTGTTGTAAAAACAGGTTCAGGGGGGCTGTGTGAAAATCCCACTGGCTGTAGAGAAGCCCTATCTGCAGGTCATTGCACACAGCAGCCCTATAAGCAGTGGGATAATGCGCACGTGCAGCTTCAACAAAGTGTACTGATCCCCGGACTCACCCATGAAATGAGTAAAAGACTGCATCAGTTTATGCCCAAACGTTAAGTTTTATGGGAGGGACCCAACACATTCCTCTGTAAATGCTTCTCCATGGTGACGTGACAAAGAAGCTCCTTCATGAATGTCCAAGATGCCCTCTCGGGGTTATTCAGAATCAAGTTCTTTTCACAGCAACATCATTAGAAGAAACACAATATAGAGAGTAAGAGGTTTCATGGATCTCGGATTTATTCTTTGGAGTAATTAACAGCTCACTGAACTGAGGATTTGGTTATCAGTAGTGTGTTTTCATTGTGGAAGAATAATAAAATTGGTAATAGTTGCCATTTATTTTCATTTAATAGAGTGGTGAGGTTTTTTTGTTAGCAGAACTCAGGAGGTGAACAATCTTGTTAATATGTCCTGCTCTAAGTTGCTGGTTGTCATTGCAGCACTGCTCTGCCAAGGATAAAATAATAGAAAATAACTTAGGGTAATGTAGTCTGTAAGTTACTTTTCACCTGAAGAGTTAGTGTATTCCTGTTCTGAATGGATCCTAGAAAAATGAGTGGTAATTAACTGACTGATAGACATGTGTTTTAAAGAAAAAAGATGAGGAAGAGAAAATAATGTTACTAAAAGAGAACAGAAATATCATCTGGTTTTAATTTTCAACAGTATTTAGTGGTGATGAATCATTGCTGGTATTACCAAAGCAAAGACAAAATATTTAGTCTAACACTTTGTAAAAAAATCCCTAAATGCTCAAGTCAGGTCTTCGATCCTTTTTCTTTGATTCTTGCAGATCTTTACTAAGTTTTATCTTACCTATCAACATTCCTAACAAAGTCAGAAACTCAACCACTTGTGCCCAAGAGAAATCAGCTGTGATATTATCCTGTCATTATGCATTATTCTTATCCATAACTTTTCACTATCGTATTTGTTTTTCAAAATAATGCACTGAATGATTTATGTAATGATCTTTCTGGCTATGGCATGTTCGCGTGCTTCTTCCTCCAGCTCCTGCCATGAATACTCATGGCTTGTCCGATGGAACTGCCAGCTACTTAACGTTGCTCTAGTTATTTCTGCTCCAGACTGAATGACTCTCAAACCCACAAACCACTGGCAGGATAGTTATGTGAACACTTTTGTATTTTTTCTGTGTTCATGTAATTTGGACTGAGCTGTGGAAGCGGAGTGAGCATCTTCTTTTCCCCCTTTTTAAAATTTATTTGTCTTTTTAAGATTGAATGAATCTGGTTTGATTTGTTACACAAAACCGCTGAGTTTTGAGAATGAAATATCCTTGTCTAACTATCATGGCTATATGTGGAGAAGCACAGTGGCTTGAACTGAGCACACTGACTCTGAGGGGCTCTTTTACTTCTGTTCAATTTTACTGATTCTTTTATCTTGGCTCTTCTGTGGGAGATGTGGAGACTTGTCATGCCCTGGGCAATCCCTGCAAGATTGAGGATTGCTAGAATGTGCAAAAATAGTCAAAGCCATGAAATAAATCTATGGGTCATGCAGCTTGCCAGAGGACCTTGATAAGCTGCTGCTCAGATGTGTATCTTTTTAGAAGGAATGTTTAAAAAAGTAGAAGCTGTGCTTTCCTTCCTGGTGGAATGTGGGAATGGAGATGGCCACTGGTATCACTTGGCCCAGCTTTCAAGCTCATGACCTTTGAAATGGCCATGCGCAGATCCCCCTTTGGGAGTTGGGAGAAGAGCTCCGTTAGATACTGTTGACCAATGCTTTTTTTAATATTCTGTTACATTTATATTAGTCTGCCCAAACTTTGCAACAACTGTTGTAAGTCCGCTAGGCATGTATTAAAAAATTAGCACATAAAAATTGTAAATGTGGTTTCTGCATAGAAATACCCATGGTGAAGAAGTAAGCAAAAGAGACTTCTTACTGGCTTAATGATGACAGTCATGATGAATAGCCAAGCTTCACAGAAGGTGAGACAAAGGGTACAGGCAACTGGCATAAAAATTTTATTGACTGTGATATTTATTAGGATGTGACAGTAAACACAAATTAATAAATAGTGTTGTGAAGCTGTTACAGCGCAGGCAGTCTGAATCATTTTAGTTTTGGTATTTTATAAGAAGCTAGTATAGCAAAAAGTGTACCATATTCCAGCCCTGCAGTGGGATTTCATCCTATATTTTAACTTTTATCCAATGATCAGTTTGTAGCACCATGTAGTGACTGCCAGTCTTCATTGGGACTGTCTTCATTGTTCCTTTTATTTCTCTCTTAAGTCCCTCTGGAGGGGCAATACTAACAGCTAATGCTGTTGGTGCTGGGTAACCAAACATCTGCATGAGCAGTGGGGTAGAAACTTCTGGGGAGAGCAGCAGCTGGGGTTAAAGTCTGAGGACAGTCAGGAGGTATGATGCAGCTGCAGAGATGGATGCAGTTGTTCAGCTCTCCTTTTCATTATTTTAGTAGGCATCTAACCAGGGATTCTTACAGGTCAATGTGCAATTCAGAGAGTTAGCACCTAATAAGGGTTTAAAGTTGCACGCTCAAAAATGGAGACTGCTGCTTTGGGATGGTCAGTGTGTGGTGCCTACCTGTAGCTTGGTGTTCCTCACTGATGCTTAATTCTTCCATTAAGCAGCCATCAGTGATGTGAAGGAAGAGGAAATAATTCAGGATGTTTGGATTGCAGATGAAGTGCAATAGACCTTCCTCTTCTTTTGTCATCAAAACTGAACTCTGGTATCCCAGTTCTCATTGTAGTTGACCACTGCTTTATCTCAGGAGAGACAGCAGCATGAGGCGAGGTCAAAGCTGCAGTAGTCTGCAATCCTTTCTTATCCATATGGTTCTTCGTATCAGTGTGTGAGCTGCATGAGAACTTGCCTTGGCATTGCCTTGGCATCATTTTGAGGCCTTTTTGAAGGTTTTTTTTCCCCTCATTTCCTTAGCCAGAGAAAATGGTCCTTGGCTGAAGTTGAGTAATATTGATCTTGTAAATTGAGGATCTGACCCATCGTTCATTAGCGTTTGGGTAATCGTTTGAAAATGCATAACTGCTGCATGTTCCTGCTCTTCCATAATACTCCAGTAGCAGATCTGATTGACTGGTGAAGATTTTTTTGGTGGACTTTGGCAGTTGTCCTTTGCCGGGGCTGGAGTGACAAAACCAGAAAGAGCTTGTTCTGTGGCTGGCACATCATTGTACTCAAGGGCAGTCTTGTGTTCTCCTCAGCCAGATGCGTTACAAGCCTCACTGGCCTGGAGACTGGAAGATTAGTTTTCTCCTAACTAGCTTAGGGTTTAGGTAAGTGGTTTTCTGAGGGCTTAAAAAATAAAATAAAATTGTAAATCTGACACAAGGTCAGTGTTAGTTGTTTGCTTATCTGCTCTAGGCTGTTTGTGAGAAACATCAAATGCATTTCTCTCTAAAATGTTTGGAAATAAAATGCTGTAGCAGTTCATGTTTGTAGCTGGAATTAGTAAATATACATGGCTTGTTTAAGCTCTCGGTATTGACAGAGTCATTGTAGTATCTTCACATGAGGACAGCCTTACAGCGTCGTCCTTTGGGCTGATTGAACCATCAAATTAATCTTTGAGGTCTGATTCCCTTTGAACTCACGTCTCTGTGAAACAGAATAAAATAACTCTTCTGTGGTTGCCACTGGAGACCTTAGGCACTGTTACAGAGATCCTGAGACTGACTCTTCCTAAGGTGAACCGTGCAAGGGCTGTGGGGGCTGAAGAAGCTGCTGGTGCGGGTCCTCAGCCAACGGAGGCCATCTTGCACAAGGTACTTACCTGGGCACTGCAGGTCCTGTAAATCCGGCGGGCAGTGGCAGCTGAATGTGGCTAAGGCTCGAGTGGGCATCTGGAGCATAAAGCTTGCAGGGGGTTATCTTCCTGGATGCTCCACGAGGAGCCATGCTGGGCATTGACTGGACCACAGGTGTCTGCCCAGGCTGCTGACTAGAGCTAAGGAGTCAGCTCAGAGCCTGGCAGGCTCAGAGAGCTTGACTTCGGGACAGACTTGGGGCCATCACCTAGCATGTTGTTTATGACCTCCCTTTCTAAAGCACGCACAAGAAATAACAGTTTGTAGTGTGACAGCTTAAATCGTGTCTGAGGGAGATTGGGGGGGGGGGGGGGGGGGGGGGGAGAATTACTTAGTGTGAATGGGCGTATTAATAAGACAGAGAGTAGGCTTTGTTTTCTAGGACTGGCCCCCGAAGATGATCAAATCTTAAGAAGTTATGAATTGAATCCTATCTCTTTCTTTTCCTCTCCCAGCAAAATGCAGAGCCACTTTTTAATGACTGCTGAAGTTGTAGTTTCTCTGACTTACTGCATGGGTCTGTGCCAAGGCAGGCAGGAAGATGAATGTGGTAGCTAATCTTCCCATTCCTACTTTCCTCCCACTTGTGCCTGTAACCTTTCAATCCATGCAGCTCAATTGCAGCATAAAAGGATAGTTTCCCTTATAGCAGCTTATTTTAAATTTAGGCTGTGCTAAAACCCGAGAGATCAAAGTATTTTCAATAGCACAGGAGGAACTCATCCATAATAAAGCCCTTAAAGCTAACTTCGTAGCTGTAAGCTGACTTCATTGCACAGGAATGGTCGGTCAGTCGCTGATTGTGACTATAGGGTTGTGTTGAAGAGGTATGATAATCCTGCTTTTAAGGACACATCTTGGGCTGAAAGTAATTGGCAGCTACAAGGCCAGTGTGGGCTTTCAGCAGTGACCTGCAACATAGAGTTAATTCCTAATTGCTGTTTGACTGACTGTCATTTACACGCTACCCATATGAACAGCCAGCATTTTACACAAACCAGAAAAAGTGCAGCGGGGAAGAAGAACTGGAGGTATTTCACTGGACATTAGTGTTGTAATCATGCTCTGCTGCCATTAAGGTTTAGAAACTAACAGACACCTCTCTCAGTCCTTTGAGATATTTTATACATGTGCCTGTTGCTCTTGCTTGCTTGCTCTTGTTTTCTCACCCACTTGTTCATGTTCTAGGTTATTTTACATGTTTCAGACAGAGTTTGATCTGGTTAGTTTGATTTGAAAGCTTCTATTAACTAAATCGAAGTGGAATAATGAAAAATTACAAACTCAGGGGACTATGGCTCAAGTTTTGCCATAGGAATTGACATTTTGTATATGTCTATGTGTTAAAGCCAGATGATACAAGGACATCTTCATCCAAGCTCATTTGGGTAGTGGCTGACAGACCTTCACCATTTGCTTGTTCACACTTGGTTAGGAGCACAACATGTTTAGGAGTGTAAGCAGGTAGGTCTTTTTTTTCCCCCTGAAGACTCAAATGGCAATGAGTCAGTTACTGCCTTCCATTTGCACAAAAAATTTAAAACAGGTGAAATTTGCCACCATCTGGACTCCCTCACCTTCTCCTGCACTGGCCTGTTGCAATTAGTTCCGTTCATTGAGCATTAGGCTCCTGTTGTTTTGCTTTCAACAAGACACCCGAGCTCTGGTGGGGGCCAAGGTTGTTCAGTGTTTTGGGGCTGAGACAGGGAATTTTCTACCTCTGTTTTGCTTTTTTCAGCTCTGCTTGGCAGTTACAAGCTGATGGATATATGCAATGAGACATATAATCTCAGTTTAGTTTCTGGGAACACTTGCTCAAAAATAACCTATCCATAATTAGTCCATCCACTGGCTGTCTCAGCAGCCAGGAATATAATGTGTGTGAAGTAGATACTGTCAGAAAGGGCAGATCTCGCAAACATCAGATGCACATATGTTGTCTCACAAGAGGGGTCTGATACCCAGTGTACAATAAGCCAATCTTACACACAGAGACGAGATATTTATTTATTTCATGTTTGCGCAAATATGGGTGCTAGGTGGTAATTCCACAAAGCTTGCACACCACATCAGAGAACTACAACGTATTTATCTTGTTACATGATTAGTAAAAATCCGCCTAAATTTACGCTTATTGATTAGTAATCACCATCCTTTCTGTTATTGGTTAGTTATATTTAAATTAGTCTTGCTTGCTATGTAAATTGGCACACATGCTCCTCATAGGTGTTGGGGGGATAAGTCTTTTTGGTCTTGAATTGAGTTGGTGGTCGCAATCTCCCCCTTCCGCCTTTACCTTTCCCCGCGTTTTTGCTGCTTTGGCAATCATATGTGCCTTCTGGAGCAGGATGTTTCCTTTTTATCAGTCTTTAGTTCCTCTTCAAGGGTATAGTCATTAGGAAAACATGCATTGTTTATACAAAGTAATCAGGCCTACACAATGAAGATACTGATTAATGGTCATTCTAAATGAAGCAGTGTCACTATGACCTAGGCATTAACTTTTTAGCTAAAATCAGATTGCAAAATCGTATTGTACAACTATTCAGCAGCATTTCCACATAAAATATTCTTAATGCTAAACTATATAAATTTATTACCTGGACTACACGTATGTGTTTTAATTATTGCAAGGATGGGACTGTTCAGCTTTGGAGAAGAGGTGCACCAAGTAGGGGTTTGACCAAGACTTTAGCTTACTTTCAACTAATTTTGTCACTCTTTTGAATCCATGTTCTTCATTAGGTTTACAAATAAACTTTATGCCTGGAGGATATTACATACACAAGTATGTCAGGAGCATTAAGATACATTTTATGGAATGATGTGATATCGGGAATTAATTCTACATCCACAGCTGTGGTAAGAGATAAATTAGGAGGCAGAAAGGAAGGAGAGTTGTTGGAGGATGTAAGCTTCCTAACAAAAACACTGGGGATGCTTTTGATGGAAAGTTGAACAAATTTAAGGACAAGTATGACTGAGAACGATGCCTAGATGGTATGGGAAATGTAATTAACCTTTGGCAGTGCAGCAGCCTCAAAACTATGAGACAAAAATTCATTAAGATTCACTAGTCTACTAAGATGTTCATACGTAAAGTGATCAGTTTTTCTACTTTAGTATCAACGTTATTATAAAATACAGATGGAAAACGTATCAAGACCCAGAAGCAACCACTTAAAAATGCAGTAGCTAAAGATAAGAAAGGTGAAAGTGATGGAGATAGCCTAACATAAAACAGAGAATGATTGACTCTTAGTTATCCAACTTAGAGGGTGAAAAATGATAACTTCTAGCAATAGGGAAAAGCTAGGAGACATGGTACTTAATGAGGAAATTTGTTTCAGTGCTTCCCTATAACAAGGTGTACTTTCTTTCTGACCTGACAGGCTGATAAACCTTGGGATGCCATTAAACTGATAATGAAGTGCCATGCTAAAAATAGTCTGTCTGCTTTTTTTCTGGTTGCCAGAACCAGCAGAATCACCTGTGTAATCAATTTACTACTGAGTTTGAGACATCTCTGCATGGAAGCCTCCTGGGATGAGGATTGTCTCTGTCGCTCAGAGCAGAGTTCAGTGCTCATCATGTACTAAATAAGCAGATAGAATTGGAAACTAGTCATTTTATCCTGTTGGTTTGCTCTCCTTGTTTGTATTATTGTTAAATGTGCTTTAAAAGCTTAAGCCTGAGCGTTAATTGAACGAAGGAAACTGCTGTTTATAGAAAATGTGGTATGCTTGTTTATTCTTTTAAATAGTGTCCAGTTTTATGCAACCCCTTTGAAGCCAGATCCTCAAACTTCACATTTCATGGGCTATGCAACTATAAATGGGTCTTGATTAAGAGACAGAACTAGAGTACCTAGCTAGGGCTATCGTTTAGGACTTTTAAGGTTTCCATTTTTAGGCTTCATTGGTAATCATCTCTACACTGTCCTCAACTGCTGTGTATAGTCACTGGATGATAGATGTCACAACAGAAGATAGTCACTGAATAGACTCTAGAAATTTCCACAGTCTTAATGTGGGGTAGGGCTGGCTAAAAATAAGTTGTTTAGAGTAGTGGAGGGGACAGAGATCCACAAAATCCTGTGTTGTGGAAGGTGGAAGTTAATCAACAGGTTATGGAAATAATACATGCTCAACCTCTGTCAGACTGTTCCTCCTTACCTTCCTCACCAGCAAGCAACGACAGGAGGGCAAGTCTTGTCCTGCTTGGGAGCTACAGAAGAGAATTTTTAATTACTTGTTTTCTAAGAATGAATAATGTTTTGGAGGGTGAAGTAGGTTGACATAAGGCATTGCTGAAGGCAGATAATGATTTTATCTTAGCTTTTACTTCTGGCTGTTCACAACTTCTCCAGAAACCCCAGAATTTTGCAGCCCCTGAGGCAAAAGTTTGAGCTCTTTAGTTATTTTGCCCTTTGGCAACAATTAACTTCATGTAGGTTCGCCTGCAACTGAGCCAATGCGCTCAGCCAAGTTCTAGCGTTTCCACACTCCTGGATGCTTTCTGTGCCATCCGTGATGCTTTATGATACGCAAAGTGGTATGTGTGCATACGTTTTGATGAGACATAAGTGAATCGATAATAAGATACTGCTTTAAAAGGGTGGCTGGAGGAATATGATAATCATCACATCCTCAGACCTAATGGGATTTGGCCTTCTTATGGAATTTGGCCAGAGTCCCTTCATCATATCCATACATGTAGGATGAACTCCAAACCAGAGCATGTTGGTGGTGAGGTAATGGTCCACTTCCCTCTAATACTATTCTCTGTCCCTACGTGTATTAGGCTTGACAGACATGCTTCCTCTTTGAGAGGTTTATTCCTCTTTCAAGCAATAAACTTCAAAAGAATTCACATTCAGTATACATTGGTTATGGGACTGAGTATTTGCTGTGAGTTGATGAATGTTGTCTGTTTAGATATGGGTATGTGTTGATTTTTTAAACTTCTTCTGGCCAAAATAACTTAAGTAAATTGTTTCATGATTGTGAACTGGGGTGTATTCCTGTGAAGTATGAGCATGAAGCCTGATCTAAGAGCCACTGAAAGAGTTATTTCAAGGCCATTCAAAATGGACAACTGCATATTTCTTATTTTGTTCTTTAGAATTGTCCACGATGCAAGTAAGATATTTTTCTCAAGGATCTGGGACTTGCTACTGCTGGATGCTATTTCCTAGACTAGTACGACCACACTCAAAATTCCTGCAGCTGTAGAAGACATTAGATGAAGGTCACAACTGATGTCATCTTAGTGATAGGGGCCACAATCTGGCTGTGATGGCTAGCTAGGAATTTCACCAGCTGAGAGAGCTATCTAGTGGTATAAATCAGGTAAACTATACTGTACATGTGGCCCCTGAAGATATAGATAGTGATGGTACAACTTAGACAACAGTTATTAGACTGCTGGGAAGCTGTAACAGCTCTGGAGCAAGCTGAGATGTCACCATCAAGCAGTTTCACTATCACAGTCCTGTACCAAGCGTATCATGGGCATCCAAGAAAATCTGCACCTCAGGGTTGATGTCAGTGCAGAAGTCACAATAACACAGAGATTGAAATCCCAGCTCAGATCAGCACCTACTCCAAACTTCCATAGCCTTTATTTCTCATAGTATTAAGGCTAAGACCTAGTTCACTTCTAAGCCCTGTTGTTACTATTTTTCTTGTTGGTATTTCTCTTGGATTTGGATAAGGAGAATAATGTCGTCCAGTCAAATTTTACCTATGCTGTTTTGATTTAGTTCTGTCTTACGGTTTTGATTCACTAGTGCAGCATTTCAGTAATGTGCTTGAAAATTACTGAATAGAAATTGGATTTTATATGTTTTGTTTACAGCAATTATTCTTCATTCCCACGTCTGCATGTCAGGTCTGATTTGTCTGACCAGTGCCAAGTTCATTTGACAATGACTAAAAGCATTCTTGGTGTGCTTGTTCCTGGAAAAGGAATGGGACTGTCTGGTCCCTGTAACATACAGTTTTACACAGCACAACAGATATGCATGAAAAACTAGTTAGTGTAGGGAACTATCACTGTTTTTAACTAACTTGCAGTATTCCCATGTGCTTGTCACATCTGGAGCAATCTCTAGAGCACAAGTCTTGGAGTTTGATGAAAGACTCTTTCCCCCCAGAATTCAAGTTCAGAGGGAAATCTTTATGTAAACATTGTAGAAAACCACAGAGTCTACATTTTGCTCCTGCTGAGAAAAATAAACTCTTTTTGTTCTCATATTAGTGTATCTTCCTGTGTGGAGGAAAATGCAGTGAAAATATTTTTGGCTGCTTTTGTCTGAAGGGTAAAAAGAGAAAAGGGAAAAGAGCTGAATTTTCAGTTGTTTTTCTTTTAAGAATTATTTTTTTTTAATAATATTTTTGGAAGACTAATTCCCTCATCAGTAAACATCAAAAGCTCAACTACTGGCAACTAGAACGCTACAAGATAAAATAATACACAGTAAATTCTCTTTAGTGAAGGAGAAGGCCTTGTTAGATGGCACCTTCATTTCTGAAGGTTTCTACAGGGAGTGATCACAGAGTCTTAGAAAAAGAGAAAGCATATATTTTACATATAAATATGTTTGTTTGGGGCATGCTTTGCAAAGCATCACATACAAGCTAAGTTTCACGTATTTACAAAGTGTCATCAGCTGAGTCATTGCTGAATAAAACATTAGAAGGCTCAAATCTACCCTGAGGAGTTTGCAGCCTCATTGTAGTACTGACACAGTATCTAGGGGGGAGAAGAGGTAGAAGCCTTCCCTTCCTTCAGCTTAAGTTTCCATTGTACTTAAGGCACGTAGGCTTCAATACAGAGTACCAGATGATGCTTTTACTAATGCAGATATCTTGCATAGAGCACTACTTCACAAGGTAAGATATTTGGGATGCCTCACATAGGAAGGAGAGAGGCGCTCCGTACAGGAAGTAAATGTTAATGTTAAATATTATGCAGATGAAGACTAAGAAAAAAGAAATTAATACAAAGGAATCTGAATGATTTCAGGTTAAATTACAATGCATCAAAACAGAGGTATTCAGGGTAAGATAATAATCTTTGTTTCTCTATTTCAAAACTGAAATCCTAAAAAGAAGTCATATTCATTGAGCTTCTAATGAAGTTTTTGTTAGCAAGTGTATGGCTCACGTAGCCAATATTGCTAAACTCTAGAATTAAAATATAAAGCTATTAAAGAGAGAAATGTTTTTAATTTTCTACTTCTTTTAATTTGAAAGTAGTTTTAGTGTATTTTGTTACCTTTCATACATCCAACTGTTTTTCTATCAATGGTGAGGACTATAAATGTGATATTTTTAATGACATCATATTTGAATGCAGTCTCAACTGCAAGAGCTGCAAGAATCAAATATACTAAAAGTGGGCAAATAATTGACTTAGCAACAATAAACAAAAGAATTAGCATTTTAGTTAAGCTATCTGTAGAAATACGGTGACCATATTTCTCCAAGTGTTCCCCTTTAATAATTAAAAACATTTTGCTTTTTGCTTTTCATCCCTGGCTCTGTTTGCCCTGCAGTTTTCAGACTCTTGCCTCCATTGCCAGCCAGTGCTGCCTGTGTTCTCTGTCATGCAAGCTCTTGTACAGAGAAGTTGCTCAGGTCATAGTCCCGCTCAAGATTTATGCGGACTAGACCACTGTGAGCCATGCAAAACCACAGGTTTACAAACTGCTCCCGATTGTCAAAGAATTGATTTACACAAGCTCTACATGAACGGGAATTCATTACTAAACCCCAGGCATGAAGTTAAGCAATATTTACACCATTTGCAGTTTAAGTGAGTCATTTTTAGCTTGACCTAACCTGGTCAGGAATAATAGTTGAGTTCAGCTGATGTTTACCTGTGTGAGTAGAAAATGAAGCACAGTTAGGGATTTATTATGTGGGACAGGGCTGTAATTCATGTGATGTTAGCAGCCCTCCTTTTAGCCTTGCATTAGAAATGGTGAGAGCTGGTTTTGGATGTTCCCTGGGGAAAACATGGCCTTGGGAGTACATAAAGATTTAACTTGGAGCACTTTCCCCTGAGCTTCATCCTACAGCTGCTGAACAGTAACTTTGAGTCCAACATAAAGCTAGGGGAGGTCAATAGTAATTTTTCCATCAAATGCAGCACATTTGGATTGGGTCTGATCTGACTTGTTCTCTTAAGACTTTGTGTTTAAGAAAGACTTTTAGACTTTGTATTTGACAGAGGTATTGGTCATCACACTGTCTTGGTCCTCACTGTCTGCTGAAAAAATAATTAGCTAGAAAACATCAGCGTGTAGTAGGTATAATTTTTTTTCCATTTCTTTGGGGCACTTAGCTGCCCTGAAGCGTGCAGATGTAGCGTGAGTCCCAGAGGGCGTGATGAGATGTGCTGTGTGGAAGGAGCATCCCACGCTCTTGGATTACACTTTTTCTGGTAAAACAAGCACCAGAAATGAATGATCTAAATAGAAGACAGGCCAAACAGGGTCCAGAGGCACTGACTGATCCGGTTAAAACTGCTGCTGTTGGAAATTGCACAAGGCAGCTTTTCTGATGAAATCCTAGGTACTTGCAGAGAAAGGGATTTCTGAGACTTTTACAGTTCCTGTGCTGGAGGAAGTGCAGTATCAGTAAAACATATTGTGCAAAAAAAAGATTGCCACTTTTCAGAACAAAGTATTTAGTGATTTTTAGAGATGAACCCTGGCTTTAAGGTCCTGACATGGGATTCCTTGTCCTTTGGCTCTTGTTGAAAGGAAATTAAATTCTCATGGTGCAAGCCTCGTCTTAAAGGTTTTAGGCCAAGAAGTAAACATGCATATCTGGCATTTGGTTAGAAAATCTGTTTGTCTCATCTGTATAAAGTGACCTAATTTAGGAAAATGAAAAAGAATCTAGAACTTACTTTCTAGCGCAAAAACGAGCCACCAGGCCTCTTTAACTTGTAAGCTTTCAGCATATAAATAGATACTAATTCTGTCACTGCATTTTGGTGCTTAAGTGTGAAAACACCTGTGCTTTAAGCCATGTCCTGGGATGACACAAAGTGTAAGTAAATCATGTGGAAGCAGTGATTCAGGGCAATGCCATCCCCACACCCTCCTGGGGGAAGCCACCCTTCAGATTTATTCTGCGTCAGACCTCAGGAGCTGTATTTATTCATTAAGCCACATTGTTTCTGTGGGAAGCCAGATTCCCAGCTCATACCCACTAATCAAAAGAAATGGAGAAAAGCACTGTCCTAGCACTTAGCATAATTTTGGCAGTGATCATCATTTTGCAGCCTTAAACTTGGTCCTTTAATAAAGGAAGCTTTAGGTTTCTGCCAGAGGGGTAACTCATGCACTTGTGGCTGCAGAGGGTTGGTGCAGGATCAGCCCTGCTCCCCAGGTACAGCCACCGCCCGCCTGGCATAAGGGAAAGGAGCTGCCTGGGGGAAGCTTTGTCTCACAGTCCTCCAAAATTTGTCATTAAGCGGCACCAGGGTAAGCAGAAAGTTTGTGGGCAGGAGTGGGGAAAGAAGGGAGGGGGAGTGTGAAGAGGACGTAGGTATGAGAAAAAGGGAATGTGTTAGGGTGAGTGCCTTCCTCCACTGGCAGGGATTCAGCCTGAGTGTAGTCACCCAGAAATAGGTGCAGGCAAGCCTTAGCCTCCAGTTCCGAGTATTCTTAGCTTTCTCAGTTAAGGAGGCCTAGTAAAATGATTTTTATAGTGGCAAGCAGCATAGAGGAGGTTGGGGAAAGAAGCTGGAAAATACTTAACCGTTTTGACTCTCCCACTCACGATTGTCAGCAAAACTACTACATCCTTCCTCACTAAGGATGCTTATCTCAGAGCAGCCTGTGTTTAGCACCCCCTTCCAGAGTAACCTTTACCGCTCATGCTCCTGTCCTTCCCTAATGCAAGAGGCACAACGCACACGCATGGGATGTCGCCCAGTGTTGGGAAGCCAGTGTATGTCCCGCTCCAGGAAGCTGAGCACTCGCAGGACCCTTAGACCAGAAGAACCCATGTTAGCAAATGGCATCTGGACTTGGAGCTGCAACAGCCAGTTGTGTGGGCTGGGGTAACTGGAACAGAATTACAAGGAGTGTCAGGTAGGCAGAGGGAGAGACGGACTTCAGCAGAGCTTGTGCGTATGCCTGGTGTGTGCAACAGGCAAGTGTAGATTAAGTGGCTATTCTGGGAGTCTGGCTTGCAATACCAACCCATTGCCAGGAATTTACAAATGCAAAATTAGCAGTATATACAGAAACACTAGTTGTATTTCCTGGATTATACTTAATAAGGGTGCAATTAAGCACATTAGGCTGTTCTATTCATGCCTATGTTCTACCAGCTTATGCAGGCACAGGGAGCCCATTCACACAAAGGGCAGTTGTGGAAATACTGGTTTTCTGCAACCCCTGTTGCTCCAGAGAACCTGGAAGCAGCTTGTTCAGCTCAGGAAGGAAAATCTGTTGGCAGCACCCTTCAGTATGCTGAATCATAACTTCCTCCTGTTTGTCTAGTAATTCAGAATGTCTTCTAGGAAAAATGAGGCGGACGGGTCTTGCATTCCAATGCCTATGAGGAAAGACATTGCCACTAGAAAAGACTAATACTTGACAAGAAAATTCATGCCTTTCTTTATGCTTTGAAAGAAACTATCATTACTATTTCCAGATCAGTTGTAAAGTGTATTTGTATCTTCTGATTTTTATTATTAATGCAAGACTAAAATGCCACCAACATAAGTACTTATGGTATTATCATGTGACATACTCCATTTTGACAACCAACAAAAGAAGAAAAATCTAAGCAAAAGACTTAAGTTAGTGTCTGTGCAGACATATAAAGCAATTTATTAAAGTCCACAGTGCCAAAAAGGTAGTCCATTGCTCTCATGAAAAGTGGTTCAAGGTTCAGTACATAACAAAAAAACATTGATTTATGGGTGGGCAGTGATTTTTTAAGTGCATGGGAAGACTCTTAAGGACTATTCATGCTGAACTGCTTTGTGCTACTGCCTCAGACTAGCACTCAGTTCTCTGATGTGCTTGTTTGTAAAATTACACTTTACATGGAGCCTACTGCTCAGTAGTTTTTAAGCGGCCCTGGAGCTCTTTGAGTCAGACCAGCTGAGCAGAAAATGCTATCTACAGCATGAAAAATTAGTAAACTGTGGGCTGAAACAGCCAAACTAAAATTGCCTAATATCAGAGAGGTTCGGTATTGCACTACTTTCTATATGTTGACATACTATAAAGTGAAACCTTGCAAGCAGTGTAAAGTTTACTGCCCTCCTCAACTGGTAAGCAAGTATTACATCCTCCTCTTGCAGCATTCAGTTGTCTCTCATAGCTCCTTGGGAGGGTTTGGTGGTGGTGTTATAGTTGCTACAAACTGAATGCTGTTGACCAGGTTGTATGGATTCTTAAAAAAATGTTCTCCAACATCCTTCTCCTGTCGTTGTGTCCCAGAACTGCTGTGCCCTGGTGGTGGTTGCCCTCAGCCTTTCTCACTCATGGCTTGATGCCACTGAATGCTTTGCACCTCCGTTGTAAATAGGTTAGGCAGCGTCTTGTATGTCCTTCTGTATACTAAGCCACATGTGACTGTCAGATGTAGGAGTTACTTCATCTTCTCAAGTTGCAGAAACTAATTTTTTACTCGGGAGGACTTAAGGATCTTATACATACCTCCTGTGGTGATAGGATGTTTTTGCTGAAAGTTTCTGTACCTTTTTATTTTCTTTATTTTTTAACAAACAGAGCAAGTGTACCAAATGTACTGATCCTTACGTCTACTAAGGCTGTAGGAGAGCTGGCATTTCCTATTATGAATTCTGGCCTTAGCTGCTGTAAAGTCTTACTTCAAAGAACAACCCTGGTACACACACAGGATAATGCAACGGGACTGGAACTGAGTCCAGAGAAAAAAGTGAAGAGTAGCTGATAAGCTGGGGTCCTGGGGAGGCAAATGCAGAAGGGATGGGGCATGGCCAGGTGCATGCCACAGGGGACAGGAGAGACAGGTTGGGAGCCCGGGTTGTGCCTGCCCTTCAGGCATCTCCCATGGCGCAAGGTTCTGAAGCTGTAATTGTCAGCTGACAGTTGCCAGCTGATACCTAAGAAACATACTGAAAGAAGTACGGATCTGTCCCCCACGTTGGCAGACAGCATCTAGGGCTACAACGGGAACAGCCAGTTACTCCAGTAGTTTCTTTACTCAGTAGCCTCAGTAGAATTGAAACCAGGAGGGGATCCATGCAGCTCTGTGTGGTGGAGCGCGGAGGGAAGAGTCAAGAAACATTTAAAACAATTCCAGCTATGAATGCCTCGGAAATGACGTACCGGAAACTCCTTCATGAGTGTCAGAGTTATTAAAATAAGAGTTTCAGGTGCCCCAGGGTATCCTGCTCTTTTAGAAAGGTTCTGGACATGCCATCTTCGCAGTACGCTGTATTGTTTCTTAATAGGTAAAAAATTAGGAAGTTTCACGGTACTCTGGAGTTGAGACTTTTGGTTCTTCTTTTGTGTTTTTCAGTGGGAAGGTGAATCTGAGAGACAAAGCAGCAAGCCATCCAGTCATTACAATGCATGCTTTAGTCTCTGGAGTGTCTTAAGTTAGCTGCAGTGCGAAGGGGCTTAGTCAGAGCTAGATTAACCGCCTAAGTATTTAGCTTCTCACAGAGGTTTGCCAACCAGACCTGGCTTCTGTCCTGCTGTAACTAAACCCCTAATAGTAGTTTAATTAAAGCAGAGGTCTTTTGTGCATAGTGGTTGATCTCTATAAGGATCATGCAAAGTCAGGGTAACTGGAAGATGGACATTGTTCTATACTGAGAAACTACTGAAAAAAAGCGACTGTCTTAAGAGGCAGGATGACATAAAAATACTGTCTAAACCTCAGTGATGGAAAGATGAGTTCCTGTTCTCCATTTCAAAAAACATAGTATACAGCATAGTATACACTGTAATACTTTCTTGATAGGTTTGAAGCCAGCGAAGAACACCTTTTTCACACAGCCTCTGATAACTATATTACAGGCAACTTTTGAAGCCAGTAATTTGTTCATTACTTAGAATGCAACAATTTGCATTCTGAGTAATGAACTAGGATTGATAGAAGAAATAAAGGTGCAAGACGTTTCTCCATAAGGTGTACCGTTCTTTGAGATTGCAGTACCATGCAGAATTCTATCTGTGCTCCAAATCTGCTGACCTGTCCTGAAGTAAAAATCTGTCCATGAACGCCAGTCACTGGGCGCCAAACTGCTAGAGTAATCTGTGCAAGAGAGATTAGTTTGCACCTGCAGAATCTGTTGGGCAGACTGAGGCAGTCATGAGCCCATGTGGGAGACACCCCCCTATCAAGTCACACAATGTAAATAAGTGGCTAGGTTTCACTCCTGGCCTTCAGGACTAGTTTGCCATTTCTACTTGATACTGGATTGTAATTTTAATCTTGAACACTGGGCTGTGGATAGAGTAGAAAGAGAAATATTCTTCTGGCATGTGAAAGTACATAAATAGGAAACACAAATATATCTCTGAAAGCTGTTTTTTTTAATAATGGCTGTGTTTTTTTAATAATGCAGTATTTCTTGGGAATATGTCTCCAGATGGGAAGTTAATAGGTTTTCATGCATGTTTTTAAGTCTTGAAGCTGATCGATGCATGCTTGAATTGCATTTCTTGAAACTAATAGGATGACTCATGGGAACATGGAATAAGAAAAGTGAATGGATTTCCAAGTTTGAAACTGCATGACTATGGGAGATGCAATATGTCCTATTCTTAGCAAAGATGCTGAAAAAAAGGAAAAGTGAGCAATTCACACACAATCTCTACAGGAATACTTGTTTAACTTTTGCAACCCGTTGCTTGAAGTGTAAGATCTTTTTGTCTCATGCAAATCTAAGCCGCACACAGCCTCAGCAGAAAAGCACCACTGCTTAAAAAAGTCTACTGTGATAATTTCACTCATCAGCATGATAATGCTTTATGGGTTTAAGAAATGAGGTCAGTTCACACACAGTAGGAAAGAGTGCAACAAGGATTCCAGTTGTAGGTGCTTATTGTAAATGCAGATGGCTGCTTCTTTAAATTCCTTTTCAGGGCAGTAATGCTAGTTTTTAACATCTCATATTTGAGTGTAATTCAGTAAGAGTAACAGTGCCTTGCTCTCTGGTATTTGTTGAGTCTCATGGTTTCTCTTGATATAGAAGTTATAAATATTTTAAAAAGAAATATAAGCATGGGAAAGAATGTATGCTATAAATGCCTTGCAGCATATAAAGAAATGTTTGTTGAGCTCAGCAGGGACATATTGTTCGCAGTAATCAGAAGTTGACTAAGCCCAGAAGTAGCTTGTCTCTGAAACAAAGATGGCAAGTGTTTGGTGGCATTTTTTTGTGGGACTGAACTACTTTTCCAAAATATTTGCATTCATTCATGTAATGTTAAGATGAAAAAATACTTACAGATGCCTCTTAATAAATGTTGAAGCCCTAGAAAGCAGTCTGGACTTTTGAATGATTTAAAAAATGAAGCAGGGTGGAGAGGCAAGATAATCAGATGCTGACTTAATTTTAACACTGGGGGTAGCAGCCAGCAGATCAGGAGAGAAAAAAGAGTGTAAGATATCCCTAACATTTGCTACAGTAACATCCTATAAATTATTATGGGGCAAAGGATGTAGGCTGCACTTGAATCTTCAACCCAGCTCCAACATGACCTCAAATAATTTGCGTGAGTACACTGCATCTCATTCCCTTCTGATCTGATAGTGTCTTGCTTCACAGTGGCAGCTAGGTTTAATTTACTAACTGTATGTGTAGTGCCTGCACTTTTTTTGAGGAAATAGCATAAATAACAACAAACTACTGTGATCATCTGTAACTGTGTAAATTGAACAAGGGAGTAGACTTGTTATTATGAGACTTGCGCTTTTCACGTCTGAAACCAGAACCCTGAATGCAAAAGTAACAGGAACGTATGTGAGACTTGCAGGGCTTGTTGAGGGATATTCACTCCATAAGCCAGTGAAAGAAGCGGAAGGAATAAATCACAACTAGGGCACTCTAATCAGTGACTAACAGAATGCTGTTCCACTATGTCCTCCCACCAGGAAAACCTGTACTGACCTCTTTCCAGCCAGGAATTCAACATTTCTGAGGACACAGAACAACTATGAGAATCAAACAGCTTTCCCCACCACACCCCCCCCACCATGGTACAAGGAAAATACATGCAGGATCTTTACTTTGATACCCATGAACCCATATATATATATATATATGTATGTATATAAAAACTGGGATATATATAACACACTAAAAAAGAATTCCTTCTTATCTCAGGATTTTTCAATTTGTGATCATTAAACAACCCTGAAAATGGGATTTTTATATAGTTGATTGAAGGAATTGCACAAGAAAGTGAAGAGAAGAAATATACCAAGAACTATACACTTCATCACTTACCAGTGATGGTTGGAAGATAGCGCTGAAATTGGAGAGTCGCTCTGAAAGGCAGTTGGACTTTGTCATCTCCCATCAGAAGATCTCATGTCATGGAGGTGAGAAGAGGGTGTTAGAAACTGGTACCACAGGCAAAGCAGGAAAACTAGAACAGGGAAAAGAACTGGTTTAAATACTACAGTAGTAAGGTACTCTTAAAATAGATTTTGGGTAGACAAGAGATGTGCAAGAGGAGTGGGTGTAGTAACACAGAAAAGAAAAAAGAGCCAATTACTAGATTTCTTCAAACATATACCCATCACGCCAAATTCAGCTACTTCTCCCTGAATTTTCTGGGATCTGAAATAAATGTTGATATTCTGGCTTCCCCCATTTAATATTGCATGTGTCCCTAACACCATCTAAACACATCTTCCTGCTTTTGTTCTTCATTCTTCCTCTTCTGTTAAGATATTTGTGACAGATTTCCACCTCTTTCAGGTGAAAAACATTCTGACAGAACATAATACATACGTATGGGTAAATAGTGATTTTGGGGTTTTGTGGATATTAAGATTTACAATTCCTTAATGTCAGCTTTGACTTCAGATTTGGTTAGGATCTCTGTGCTTCTTAGGACAATTAATCTTCATTATTTACCACAGGGCTCAGTATTAAAGCACATATTATTTAATTCTATAGTTGTATTACTTTCATGCACATACACTGATTTTGTGTGAAAATTATTCTTCTGAAATCAGGAAAATATGTTGTAACTTCCAACTTTCTTTAAAAAAAAAGAGTTAGGTAGAAAAGGGTTACATGTATTTGCTATGTCAAAGTGGAATGTCAATGCAGTACTGTATGCAGAAATTTGAATTAACATCATTGCTGGGATATAGCTACATTATTTCTGGTGTGCTTTTAAGCTTTGCATTTAGTTCCATCATCTGATGCTTCAGCAAATGCTCTGAACTCATCAAGTGGCTGATGGATGTGTTTGTAAAGGCTTGGATGGTCACTTTATATGCAACAATAAACCCTCTGTTGTACTTAATGAGGTCAGTGAAGCAACAAGAAAAAAGATATATAATTCTGTAGCATGGGTCTGTAAACATGGTACTACCTAGGCTTTTTAAGTTGAATGAAGCAGGCATTCAGCTGCTGAATATTCTTGTTAAACAGTCTCAGCATGGATTTTAAAAATATAAAGTTGCTGATACCGTGATCTCCTTGGAGAGTCCGTGGCTCTTATTCTCTTAAAAAATCTGCATCTTTTATGTGTTAATGGTTTTGAAATCAGCCATTTGCTTCATTTTCATTGTAAATGGGGTCCAGAGTCTGATTTCCTTCCCCATTCTCTGAATGCTATATCCCCTGTAAGCTGTCTTATCAGCCTCCAGGTCACTCTCTTGGATATACATGGTCTGAAAATAGCTGAAATAATCCTGTAAAACAAACACTTTGCCAAGCTTTTTCCTATTTTAGTTGCCTTTCTAAGAATGTAAGTCCCTACGTGAAAACTTGCATGATACAAGTGGACCAGCACCCCCATCACATCCTCACGTGCTACAAAGTCTTACTGCCAAAGACAACATTCAGGAGGCATTGGAAAGTTAGTACTGCCATTTGCTCAAATCCGATGAGATCAAATCACAAGATTTCCTTTAAAACCCAGAGAAATACCTCTTTTTAAAAGAGTGGGTTAATGTTTAAAGACTGTGTTTCCTGCTGCGGTGCTGATACTACACAAGTAACAGTGGTGTCTGATGCACAACGTTTTTTTTGAGGATTGAATGCAGTGCATTGAATGCAGACAAACATGCCCAATTTCAACATGTGAATATCGTAGTAGTAACCCATAACATTTACGTGTGACTGTAGCCAAGTGTCTCAAGGCATGCTAGGAAGTCTTTCCCCCCTTTTGCAGAGGGATTAACCCACCCCATACATATGCTGTCGGTGACCGACCTGGAGAGCAAACCTGCAGGCGCACAGCCTGGTGTTCTGCCTGTTGAACCACGCAGCCTTTGCTCACCAATAAGCACACCCAGCAAGGAGCATCGTACGAAGCTATCACGAATTTATGTTCCCAGGCTCTTTGTTACCAGCATAACCCTTGCTTTCCAATTACCACACTTGAAAGCATCATACAAAATACGCTCTAAGTGATGGGTGAAAAAGCAAAGCAGAGAAGACAGACGCAGGCAAGCTGTGATTTCTGCCTCACCTTGTGGCATAAATTATTGCCGCACTCAGGCAGTTATTAAGCAGGTCTGTCTGACAAAAGCCCTGTACAGGTTTATTTGCCAGGTCCGTGCTCTGCCGCGGGTTGGTGATGGAAGGCACTTAGCAGCAGTGGAGTGTTTTCCCAGGGGATTTGGAGCTGATCGGCCACTTTCTCCTCCAATATGTAACTTTCCCCATTGGTGGGCAGAGGCAGGACTTAAAGTTTAAAAGCTCACGAGCTAAAGATTGTATATTCCTTTGCAGCATTTGTGGGGGGAGAGAGAAAAAGGCTCAGTCTCTCCTTTTATCACTCGTGACTTTAGGAGTCTGCAGAAAAAAAGCAGCGCAGAGCCCCGGCTTGCTGTTTCTGAGACGTACAGACTGTTTTTCTGCAACACAAAACGTTATAAGCTTCCTCTCCCTGCTGAGCACGTTTTGGAGGGCTGGGGCAGGGAGCGGGGGATGTTTTTTCTCACGCCTGGTACTGATCCGTGCGGCGGACTTGCAGGCAGGGAGGGACGTGCCCCTTCCCCCCCGTCCCACCGCCCTGTCCTCCCTCCTCCCTAGATGGGGACCCGCCGCCCACCGCCATGAGGACCAGCCACTGCAGTCACCTGCCGGGAGTCCCACCGGAGCGCCCGCCGGCACCCAACAGCAAGACCCTGCCCGGTGGCAGCGGCAGCGGTGGCCCAGCCGGCAGCTGCCCGCAGTATGTCATGCAGGTGTCAGCCAAAGATGGGCAGCTGCTCTCCTCCGTCGTGCGGACGCTCGCCACGCAGAGGTACGGTGGGGGGTGGCGGGGTGGGACAGGACAGGTTGGGCCCCTTCCCTGCGTGGGCTCGAGTGCACCCTCCCCAGCTGCCACCCGCAAGCCCAGCGGGCGCTTGAAGGGAAGATGTGGTGGCGTGCTTTGTGAAGGCTTACCACGGTGCACTTGTGATTAAGCCCTCGTCCTAACTTTATAATGATTATGCTACACATGTAATTAAGCCCTCACCATTCATACTCGGTGAAGAAGGGGGAAGCGAGCTGTCTAGGGATGCTGCTGCTGCTCGAGTGCGCCAGCTGCAATAATTTGCCCTGATACGTAGAGGGAGGCTTTGGCAGGCGCTGTCTGGCACGGGATGCCGTGTTTAGCCTGCGTGCTGCCGCCAGCACTTCTGCAGCGCGTTTCCTTCGCGCTTCCCAAGCTAGCGCGCCGAGCGGCCAGACAAGCTATTTCTAGCAGAGGTGCACACGCAAGTGTTGCTGCTTCAGTCGTTGTTCAAGTGATTGAGAGCGCCTCTTTCTGCTGTCAGTTTAGAATGGCAGAGTAGTGGTGAAATATATATTTAAACTATACCCTTTGAAACAATACCCCGCTTTCGGTTGGCTTTGTTTTCATTAGAAGCAAGAGAGAGGATGCTTAAGGGTTTGGCCATATCCAGACTTGGTACTTGGGTCAAAATTAAGTTCCACTTCACTAGTGTGAAGCTGGAAAGACTGCATGGGTCTTGAAGTAGCCCTGGATTTTCACAAAACAGCAAATGTAATCCAATCCACTGCATTCATGTGACGAGTGAAATTATTAACTGCCGCTGTACGTGCGATGTGTAAGCCTGAAAGGGCCTTTCCCCCTTTACTCATAGCAACTTTTTTAAACCCTGTGCATTTTGCACAGCTCAGATGTGCGTGTAGAGCACCAAGCACAACTTCATACTGTTTTACCAGACAGATTGAAAGGAGCGGGCTGGCTTCTTTACACTTTCCTGCTGTTAAACTTGAGTGAGGTTTACCCGGGGCAGCCTGCAAAGAGCCAGAAGAGGGACAGAGGGAGCAGCTACATGTCACTGTACACTATCTGCTAACGAGCTTTTGTCAGCGGCAGTCTCAAAGCTTGCTTTTCTGAGGAGATCACCTGAGGTGGCGCCTATGATAGGGAGAGTTTTGTTTCCAAGACCTCTGCTAAGAGATTGACCTTCTCAGCCTTGGCAGTTGCGGGGGGCTGAGTTGAAGATGCAGTCAAGTGGATCCATGGTTCAGCAGCACGGGTGCTTGCAGCCTGCTTCTGCTTTCCTCCTGCTGTGCTAAGCCTGAGCACCCCTGGAAGCCACACAACTGCCTTTCTCTTCCCTGAGAGATTCCTCTGTAAAACAGAAAATCTTGATGGTTAATATCAGAGCCTTCAGGTTTTCACTGGTGGGAGGACCACCTGTCCCCCTTTGCACGTTAGCACCCCGGCACCAGCAAGGCAGGTGCTTTGGAGGAGGCTGTGCAGGAGAAATAGCCACAGGCAGCAATATGGAAGGGATGTGTTTGGCAGAGTCCTTCTTTTCAGTGCCATTAATATCACTCCTCCAGCTGCTTGTGGGGTGTTGTCCCAAAGAGAGGGGAACCCTCCCCAGGGACGGAGCTTCCAGCCTGCACACACCTGCCTCTTCACACAGCTACAGGGCAAGGTGCTGTCGTTTCAGGTTCAGTAGTCCTTTGCTGTTGATCAGTGAAAACAGCTTAACCTGTAGGCCAGGGCATCATCACTAGTGTAAGAGATGCTACCCTGTAGGTCAAAAGTTATGGCACAGCTCACCACTAGCATAAGAGGTGCCCAGCTGAGGCAGGTTTAAAACTTCCCTGATGCGTTTAGAGATTTCTTGAAGTGGCTGCTCTGCTGCACTGCGAAGAGGTGGGAAATACAAAGGTCCAGAAGCACTTGGTTGTCTGTCTCTCATCTGCCACTCTGATGTGTTTTTCATTCTCCACTTTTTTCCCCCTACAGAAGAGGTATTTTAAACAAGAATACCAAAGTGCCTGCAGCCATTAGCCCAGCAGCTTGGTACTAGCTTGTACTAGCTACAGAGCGAAGTACGCAAGCTGCAAATGTTTCCCACACTGTTAATTCGTGACGTACAGAGAGACAGAGAGGCTAGATCACAACCCTGTATACTGACCAGCAATTTTCTCTCCTCCTCCGGCAGCCCCTTCAATAATGACCGGCCGATATGCAGGATCTGCCACGAGGGCAGCAGCCAGGAAGACCTGCTTTCCCCCTGCGAATGTACAGGGACCCTGGGGACTATTCACCGCAGCTGCCTGGAGCACTGGCTGTCATCTTCAAACACCAGCTACTGTGAACTCTGCCACTTCAGGTTTGCAGTGGAGCGCAAACCCAGGCCATTGGTGGAGGTCAGTACATGGGGCACATCCCCAGAAGCTTAGCAATAATGAGCAAATGATGTTTTTTTTTTATATAGGCATCACAAAGCCTTTGCAGCTCCGCCAAAGCAAGCTGTGAGTTTTGGGCTTGGCAAGATGAGGGGGGAAGCTCAAGGAAAGGGCAGGAGTAAGAAAACCATTATTTTGAACCAAATCAAAACAAGCAAGAAGAATGGGATCAATGGGTTTGCTTCACTGTAAATGTGAGTGAAGATTTGGGGAACAGTGTGCAGCGAATTCCTAGTATACCAGCCAGCTTGGAGAGGATGGAAGAGAAGTAACAGTTTCTGCGGAATGCGAGACAAGCGTGGGTATTCAGCATATTAAATATAGGTCAAGAATATTTTTTTTTCTTGCTTTTGAGAGAGAGGTGACAAACGGAGGAGCCTTAGAAACCTAGTTTTCATGTCAAGCCCACAAGAAAGAATTGTTCTTGTTCAGTGTCTGGCATGTTTAGGCATTTGTGTGTGACCTTTTGGCCTTCTCTTGCCTGTGTACCAGACTCAGCAGTGAATTGGACAATTGTTTCTCCCTTATCAATTAAAATTCAGTTTTTGCCAACTATAGATGCTTTAGTGGCTGCATGAAGTTTGCCAGGTTTGGGGGTTTTCGTCCTCAGGAAAAGAAAAAACAAAAAAAAGCCAAGATCACTATCTTTACACTGTTAATGATCTTTCTCCTCCCCTATTTTAATTTGGGAAAAAAAGTACAAATTATGGTTTGTGTTGGAATTAAAAGTGAATTACAAATAATAGCATTTTACAAAAATAATGAGAAGCATCTTACTGTACCAGCTGGTGACACAGGTGCTTACATGCTAAGCTTGGGTTCAGGACAACATGTCTTTCCTGTGCATCTTCATTGCTCTTGTAAACGGTAGCAGAACTGGTTGGAAGAGATACAGTATTAAAAATAAGGGGGAGGGGGCACATCTTGTTTCGCTCTTATTCATAGATGAGACGATACAGGATAAAACTGACTGCTGGGAAGTTGGTCAGGGGCCTGTGCAGAGACAGGGTGAGCAGTTCTCTTTGAAGACTACCAAAATTGCTTTACGCTGGATTGAGTTAGGCATGCGCATTTTGTGTCTAAGCCTGAGGATATCTTCATTCTTCCTTAGGATCAGCAAAAAAGAGGTACATGACATGGTATTTAGCACAAGGCCTGTAGTCTTGTCAGGCCTTAACCAGAGCAAGCCTAGGCCAGCTGTGTTTGATTGCCTCTGGCTTGTTTGCTGCTTCTAGCAGGACTCCAGCCTCTCCCAGGAAGCTGGTCCCAGTTTGAGAAACGCTGCTGTTCAGTGTTCTCAGGCTGTCAGCGACTGAGCAGCAAAATCTTTATGACTGAGCATTCTCCAATGGAGATGATAACATCTTTCGGCCAGCTGCTCTCAGCCTGCGCCAGGCAGTTTTTGGTTGCGGTTTTGGCATGAGGACGATGCCACTCTGAATTTGCCTTCTGAAAAGAAAGACGAGCGATGCTGAGGCAGTGCAAAGTAAACAGTTTGATTTTAGAGTCCAGCTTCTTCAAGCTGTTCCCTTGCAACAGCTGCTCGTGAGGCTTGCTTTGCACAAATGTGACATGACATTTTTCAGAGCTAATGATGATTGAAGACATTGAAAGCAAAGCTAACCCTGCCCAGGCTGGGTGAGTCCGGTCACTTGATCATTCCCTGATGAAGTGAGGCTTCTTTTTGGCAAAAGCAGTAATAAATAATAGCAACAACAACAATAACAGTAATAATGATAAAGCTGTCTTCTGTTTCTCAGCTGAGGACAAATGAGAACCAAGTGCAAGAGCATTTCTGAAACATAGTACACATTGTTAACTGGTGTTTTTCTCCTTACTACCTAATCTTTTCTTGCTTCTCAGCTGCTACACCCACAGTATTTTAGTGCATTAAACAACAATTATGTGCAGTTGCAGAAAAGGTCATAAAAAAAAGCAACTGACTTTTTTGAAGTCCTTTGTGATCTTATACAAAGGCGTATGTTTTCAGTTTAGAAGGGAATTGAAGCCGTACTTTTAAAATTGAGAGCAGGAGAGACAAAGAGTAATTAAGATGACTTGTATGGAAGGGGATAAATTAAGCAGAAAGATAGCAGTCAAACCTCTTGAGTTCTGTTAGTATAATTTAAGTTTGTCCTTAAAGTTTGTACTTATTTAATACACAGTGCTTTGAAATCCAAAGACCTCCCCATGCTAATAATTACAGAAAATCTGAAAGTTCTCAAAGCGTGACTAAAGCAGATGCAAGTTGCCAGATTCCCCCATCTTCTGTGTCCTAAAAGCACCGTCCTGTCTGTCTCCCTGTATTATCTAGAGTATGAGAGCATGGAGGGAGGTATGTTAGGTGTAGTAGGACCACCTTTCACAAAAACCTGCTGTAATTTTTGGACAAGTGACAAGCCAGAGTGGCCACCTGCTTTTAGCTCCATTGTGTGTGTGTGTCTGTGTGTGTGTATCTGTGTTTGTGGTTTTGTGTGTGTGTTTGTGTGTTTGGGGTGGGGAGTTAAAGTTCTCTTCATTTAGTAAAACAATTAGCTCTCCAAAGATTCCTCTGAACTAGATAATGGAAATGGTAAATGCACCTTTCAGTGGAGGTGAATGATGAGTTTACCAATGCATTTTAGGAGCTCAAGAGGGACTATTGTACTCATAAAGTAATTTGTAGAGCATAGTCCATAGAAGCTTATCCAGTAACTTCTCAGCAGGCCCTATCTCATGCAGGGAATATATCCCATCCATTGGTCAGTGACAGGTAGTATAAAAATGCTTGAGGCAATCAATCATCATATTCAGCTTTTCTCCTAGAGATTGTCCATCAGGAAAATAAATGGTACTTCTGACTATTCAAAGACATATTATTCACTTTCTTAAAGGGGAAAAAAAAAAAGAAAAGAAGGTGGTATTATGTTTTCTCCCCATCCCTTCACTTGGTTGATTACTGCTTCTTAGTGGCTTAGCCATGGGTGTGAAGGAAATCTCAATGGAAAAAAATTTAGATGCTTCACTTCCTTTTTCTAGAAATGTCATATCTGACTTCATTCCTGCCGTTAGCACCTAAGAGAGGCTGCAGCAGTAGTGGGCTTGAAATGAAGTGAGCAGTAAATGGCATGGCTGGTTGTTCAAGCCATATTCCTTCCTCCTCTGTGTACATTACTATGGAAGCAGCAGAGGATTTCTTGCTGTGCTTCATGATTTGATCAGAATGGGCTGGTGAACCCATAGCATTTGTCCCCGCCTCCCCGCCATGTTGCGAGTTTGCGTTAGTTCATTATGAAATGAAAGCAAGTGCTCTATAAAAATTTGTTGCAAGATGGCTTTTTGCCTTCTTTTAAGCAGTTGCCCGTGTTCACATTAAGGATGTGGGCCCATGCGCTCGAACAAGAGATGTTTAGCTCAGATACAAGGGACATACCTACAGCTATATCCTGCCTCCTGCATACATCATGCATAGAGTGCAAAAATGCCGGGAGCTCACCTTTGCTTTCTCTCCCCAACTTATGTTATGCACAGCAGCCTGTTTTTTCCTGGATTTCTCTTGCAAGAAAAAGCAAAGGAAAAACAGCATTCATTTTGACCTCCATTTCCTCTTTCATTGTTCGTGTCTTTTCTCCATCATAAGCTTCTCTCTGGTTAACTGAGTTTCAAACCAGGTACTTCTCAAGGGAGACATTCCTTTGTCTATGCCACAGGACACGTTTTTGTTGTCTGGGGGAGAAATATCTCCCAAGAAATGTGCGATCTGCTAACTGATGCCCAAAACCCAACGAGAGAGGCAGGAAATGGTAGTACAGTCTGTCAGGCAGATCCATCCTCTCAACATTGCATTTGTGAAGCTTCAGACATTCTTGGTTCACTTCTTTATTTAACTCAGGTTATTTTCCCCAGAAGAATTGTGTTTCTGAACCATGAATTGGGCATTATGGTGGGGATTAACCCGTCCTTCAGTGTTTAAGGCAAGTGATTTGTTCATTGCCATCCACCACTTATGTCTTTTGCCTCCTGCTACATTGGGTGGAGTAGCTCTGTGACTTGTCTTTTATCAAGACAAAGCAGCACACACCAGGGAATGCACATATTTTGCCTCCTCCACAGGTGTTTGTCAAAGGTTGGTCAGCCAAAAGGAGTGGTCTTCTTTACAGTTCCTTGTCTCCATACTGTTGGCCTACATGTGTCAAATGTGCCCTGTGTGATTTTACAGTTGTCGGTAAGAACGGCTTTCTGTTGAGCCTTCACAGATTTTGTTAAATGGGTGGCTAATGTGCTGCAGGTAAGTGCAGAGCCTCCTCATGCCTCACCTGACTTTCAGCACTTACACCGCCTTGCTTATGGACTGAGCTAACTGGGAACTGTCGCACTCCCTCCAGATGACGCTGCTTCTGGTGGGACTTCTGCGCAGAGGCTAGGCTGGTGCTCCTCAGCTCTCCACTGGGACCTGGTACTTCCTTACTTCTCAGTCACTCGTGAACTTGTTCACAACAGCTGCACTGGAGAGAATACGATATATTACTGTAAAGGAGCAAGAGATGGATCGTGATAGAAATAGAGTTTTTTTCCTACTGAAGATTGCTGTGTCCTTCTGTTCATCTCCCTTCTGGAGGGCACCTGGCAAGCTCTGGCACAGAAGATTGAAACCACCACCATCAATCAGACATAATCTACTGAAGCATAAGCTTTCTGTAGCACCTTTGGAGCTGCCATTTGAAGTCACATTTTTGCTAGACAACATGTTGCTATTGAGGCACTTGGCAGGCATCAGCAGACCAAGTCTAGCCATTTTGCTTGATTTCAGAGCTCCTCCTTCAGGTAAGGAGATTGTTTGGAGACATCCACAGCCCTACAGTCAGTTAAAAGGAGCTATTTGCTAGTAATCCAAAAGTCGTTGTCCATTTACATGTTACATGAGTACATGCACATTCCACTCAGTCCCAGGGCTCATGATACTCCAAAATTCAGTTCAACAAGTACATGCAAGGTCTGAACCCACCTCTTCTACCATGTGCTAGATGCGCGGCACCCCTTTACAGTCTGCTGGAAATTATAGATGGGTAGGATGTGTGTTTAGGCACATGGATATCTCATTATGAACGTGCCGAGGGATGATGCATCTCAAAGAAAAAAGGAGCTGCTGCTGGGTACCCCTACTTCTCTATCCCATGTTTTGGTCACCCCACTGCCAGTGAGAGCCTGGCTACATTTGACACAGAGGACCCAGGCTTAAGCAGCAGCAGCCCTAGACACCAGAGGAGAGAAAAGTCTATAATATGGTGGTTGATATGTGTAGACGTGATGTTCCTTGTGACAAACCTGGAAGAATCTCAAAACAAATACAATGAAATCAAACTGCAGCAGTTTCGGTTAGTGACTTTTATAGACCTTCCACTTTTATATAACGTGCTTTTTTAATGCAGCCAATCCGTAGAAAGAAATCCACTCTAGAAATGTGTGACATTATTCATGTAGATGCTTTTGCTATGTTTCAGCATAAAGATTAGGCAAGCTTTATGTGTGTATTGTATATCATCTTCATTTGAATTTCCATATTGCATCTATGTTGCTTCCACTTGGCTTAGTACAGAAACAGAAACAAAACATGGCAGTACAAATGTATTTATAAGCAATAAAATGTTGTTAGAAAACAACCAGCTACAGCATAAATATAGTATAAGAACATTATGTGACCACATAAGTCAGGCTTGTATTGCTTTTAAGTTATTTACATGTTTTAAACCAACCAGGATTTGGTATCTATTGGTTCATTTTTTGCAAGCAAGCAAACAGAAAGCACTTAATTAACGATATAAAACACGTAAGCAAAACAACATGACTAGGAGAAAAAATAAAGTCAGGATAATCATCACAATATTGGGCAGAAATTAACTTCATTTTTTCCCAATCTGTAGCTGGCTGTAGAGCTCATGCTAGAAGAGAAAAATAAATTTTAAAACCCCCTAAAACCTACATCTATGCATAAAGTAGTTAAGATGAGCTTATATTGTAATTTAAAACTTCCAGAAGCCTTACACTGAAATATGAATTTACTTTTTATGCAACACTTTGAGTCATGCTGGTTTTATCTGTTGGGATTCTTTTTACTTATTTTTCCTCTCCACTGCTTAGTGAAGCGAGTCATTAGCATTAAATTACTGTAATGAAGAGACACCAGATTTGCTGCATGTAGTTTGTAGAAGGATCACTCTTAAAGCCAGAAGGAAAATGGTTACTCAGAGTAGTCACCAACATAGAAGACTTTCATGAATCTAAGGTCAAAGCTGTCAAAAAGCTGTCAGTACAGCACATTAGGGCTGGGAGCTGATAGCTTAAGTATGTACATCCTCCCTCCCTTCTTGACCCGAAAAGGGCAAAATAAGAAGGGCGAGGTGATGGGGAGATACTTTTGTATGTAGTTGTCTTCAGCTGTGAAAATGCCCCCCCCCCCCCCCCGCCCCGAGACCCAAGTCACACAGGGTGAATTTGAAGCAGCCATGTAGATTTCCAGTAGAAGTATGTCTGAGTTAAAGTATTACAATAATAAGTAATAAACTCCCCAACTCATACAGTTTTAAAAACATAACCTCTTGAAGATGCACTTTTTACACCTAGAATACCCTACTTTATTGATTTCTAATGGGGAAAAATCCAGAGACCCAAACAAGCTGTTCTCTCTTCTGTAAAGAGAAGTGAAATAGGGTTTTTATGTTCTTTTCAGAAAAGTTTTGCTACATTGCTTGACTTTTCCCAAGCACAAATCTTTCTCATAGTACTGACAGCAAGCATGCAAACAAGATCAACCCACTGCCCCCAACAAAAAAAAAAAAAAAAAAAAAGAAAAAGAAAAGCAAAAATTACTTGTCAGTGAACAGACCGTGCCTTCAAACCATCATCACATCTGTAACTGCTCTTTCCTAAATTTAAAGGACTAGTGATCAAGGGCAAAAAATGTTGAAGAAAATTCCCAGGAGAACATAACTGAACATCAGAGAGGGAATAGCTGCTTTGGGAAAGGCCAAATGCTATTCTTTAAGGACTAGCAAGATGAGGGAAGATGCTGTGGGTTTTCAAAGGTACAGCTATTTTTGTTTTAGACGGTATTGATGACTTTTCTTTGGACACATGATTCTGTAATACAGTTCTAAACTGCCTGGTTACCATCTCTCTCCTGCTGGTAGCATTTCCTACAACCAATAGAAGCGAGTCAAACTTTGCTTTTTCTAGGGGAAAAAAAAAAGTGCTAAGATGAAAAGTTTTTTTGCATCTGTCTTTTTGGAGAGTTACCAAGCATTTATTATCTATCATGTCTTTAGTTTCCATATATTTGAGCTTGTAGATCAGGACATTTGCAATGTGTTGAAATATGTGTTGCCAATAGCAAATCCGCTTTGCTTTTGATTTAAAATGCAAAATGTGATTTTTGTTGATCTTCTTGAATGCATACATTTGTCTGCCTAATTGGGAATACATTCATCCAAAATAGAATGGGAGCTTTGAAAAACATACAGATAAAAGGAAATACTGCTTCTCCCAGAGTTCCACAAAATCTTGACACATCTTGAAATCTTTTACCTGATACAAGCATCACCTGAAATATAAACTGAAAGTGGATAGTAGGAAAACAGAATAGCAGTAAGCCAAACTAATGTTAAAGAATACAATATTGTTTAATTGGACCTGCAAGAAACTTCATCGATTTTTATAGTGCAGCTTAGCACGCTCTGTTGTTTGTTTTCACTATCAGAGAATTAACTAATCCTGTTATTAGACATTAAAGTTGTATAATCCAGAAACTGAACACCACATCTACCGGTCGCTGTATTATTGCTACTTGGTGGAGCATTGCATGTCAACTCTTGTTTTTCAGCTAGCAAAATACCCAAGGTCTAGATTGCCAGTTCAGTTATGGTGTGATAGCAACAGGCTGCAGTACTCTCCTTACACTTAGCTGCCACCTAGGGTTGGTTCCCATCTGCGCTGTGGTTTCTTCTTTTTATAAACCAGAAAAAATTAAAGGTGTGTCATACACCACCTTTACAATGAATAACGTATTCCTTTCACTTGCAATAACATGCAAATGAAAGTCATTTGCTCTTTCAAAAAGTAGCTTTGGCTCATTCAGATATCCACAATTAAAATATTCCCTGGAACTTGAGTTAAAGTAAGGGTTAAACTTAAATAAGAGCAGACTGAGTTACAAAGAGGCTGTAACATTAGCATAATAAAGTTACAGAGATCAAATCATTTCGTTTCTAGCTGTCAAATAGACAGGCCTCTGTCTCTGGGACCGAAGGAACATCTCTGTGAGCTGTTACCATGGCCTTTCTAAAAGCACCCACTGAAGACAGTAACACTGTGCCAGTAACTGAATGTTTGATCTAAGCAGGAAACCCAAAAACTGAAATACAAATATTTTTTCAACTGAAAAGTAACTGTCAAATGTTTGTTTTCCTTGGCAAAACATTAACCTAGAAAAGTTTTGCATCACCCGAAACGTTTCATTGCACTGAAAACAAACATACATACCATTCTGGTCAGGGAGACTATTTTGAGTTACATGTAGTTAAGCTTAGTTTCAAAACATTTCATTGAAAAAGGTTAAAAAATTTTTTTCAAGTAAAAAAGTATTTGAACAAAACTGTTCAGATGTAATTTTTGTGTGTGTGTGTGTGTGTGTGTGTGTGCCAATAAATGGTCCTCCTGATCTTTAAAAATGTCTTTCATTCAAGAGAAACAGACTAAAAAACCAGGCAATATCAGTCTGTCCTGTGCTTAGAGCCGAAGACAAAATGTTCCCGTTGGTCACTGCTGGCATGAAACCAGAAATGACAACAATTGCTAGCAGTTTTGCTTGGGTACAGGCTGCTTTCATCAAGATTCACTGCAGAGCTATCAGCGTGAAAAGAACAAAATGAACTGATATGTTTGATGTGTAATAAGCTATTTCTAGTTCAAAGGGGAGACATTTACACATTTAGGGGAGACAGTTCCTTGCTGTCTTCTCCCCCCAGCTTCATATGTGATAACTATTTAGATACCTTTAACTAAAAAGCAGTGTGATGGATTTTCTTCATACTCTCTGGAATCTTCTTCGCTGCTGGTATAACTGCAGCAACATTTATGTAAAATCAATTTTCCAAGGAAAATGTAGTGAACTGAAAAGGGCTTCCCAGTAGAAGCAGGTTCTAGCCTTAGGATCTGATCTGGAAAACACTATGCACATACTTTACTGAGCATTTGTGAGTCATCTAATTGAAGTTAGACCTGTGGAGGTGAGTGTTTCTAGGATTTAGCCTTTGGCAATGGTGAAGCAGCTCAAACTCGTGGAGGTGTTTTACAGCAGTTTTCTGCTGGCAGCTCATTTTGGTTAGGTTAGATAAAATACCAGTCTGAGACTCTCCAGGGTGTTCTGGTCCTCAGTTGCTGGTTGTTCTGATGATTTCCTTTTCCAAATGTAAGGCTTCACTTTGCTGACACATTGTGCAGATGCCTCAGCCTGTATTCCCTTTCAGGTGAGCAGTTCTCTAGTCTCCAGTTACGTTTGCTTAGGCAGGATGAAGTAAAGCAGTGGAAAGGAAACAGAGCCCATTCGCTCATCTTGGGAGCCTGAAGTTTCAGATTATTTGACAATGTCAAATAAAAATCTCTGTACATTCACACTGAAAGGGGATTTTGGACAGTTTCATAGATCTGGTTTCGCATGCAGTTTTAAATATCAGGTAAAATTTTGAAAGCCAGTAGTGGGCTTATATATCAAAAGTCTCCCAGGGACTGTTGCAAATCCACTTTCTGTTCCTGAGCACTAGAGTCTGCATTCAGTTGAAGGAACCGTGGAGACCCTCAGATGAAGGTCAAGAGCTCAATTTCATCTTTCTAGGGCAGATAATAATTTAAATTCAACTCTGCTTTGTGAAGTAACTGCAACAAATCCTTGTATGTGTATTACACGTGTCAGCGTGTGAGGTGAAGGGGCCTCGGGTGTGTTAACAGTGTTTTCTCATGTCAAATGCAGTACATCAAAAATCCGTTTCAAAACATAAGCAAGTTCCTTCCTAAAACTGTGTCAGCTTTGGGAGTTTTGGCCTATATCACTCTTCTTGGGAGGCTGTTCCAGAGCTGGATCCTCTGAAGGCTGGGAATTTTTTTCTGATTCTTACCCTAAATTTATTTATGGCCAACTATTATCAATTTGTTCTTAAGCCCACATTGTCCATTAGCTTAAGTAGCACTTCTCCACCACCGATGTCCCCCTTCAGTTCTCCCTTCTTCTGGCCACCGCCAAGATGCATTTAGAGTGTGACTTTGCTGGGATAAATGAGTCAAACTTTTAAAGTCCTCTCTTGCAGTGTGGGCTTTCCACCCATTTCAGCAACACCTGCCCCATTTAGCTGAGCTTGGCTGAGTGGAGAGCCCCTGTGCTGGAGCAGTGTGGCAGCACCCACTGCCGAAGGGACGGCGTGGACAGCTGGGCCAGTAGAGAGGTATCGTGTGGCCACAGCCATTAGCTCAGGGTTTGCGGGGTGTTTCGCTTCTGAGCAGACCTCATTTGGTTTGTGTCACTGTGAGGGACGAGGTGGGACCCCACATTTCTTCGAGGGGCTGGGTTCTCATCAGGTGTGTATTAGTCTCCAGGCACAGGGTTTCTTTGCTTGTGTCAGTCATGAGCCAGTATTGGGTTGTGCATCAGATGCTGTGCTTACCTGTTCTTGAATTACTGCTTTGCCATTGCTAAACTCAATTCGTGTCTTGTTACTCTGGCTTTACACCTGTGTATCAGGAACAGGAATCACTGCTCACTTCAAGATAGCACTTGATAAAGCAGTGTTTTGCCAGGTAGGCCAGCATCTTGCTTCAAACATGACCCTTTTTGTGAACTCTTTTGTTTGTTTGTTTCCAAAATGGAAATTATTACTGTGAGAGTCTCAATTTATTGCAGAAATAACTGAGCACATTGACACGTTTTAATAGGACAGATTTCAGAGTATCATAGTGCAGATATGAGAGTTGCATCTGGCCTTACTCGTTCTTTGCCAGCAGGGTAGTCCCTACTGTACTGCCACGCTAATCAGCTCTGGACTTCGTTGGGATCATTGTGTGGGTTTCAGTTTCACAAAAGGATTTGCTGACTTGGCTTTTTAACTATGAAGTAACTTGACAGTGCACATTTCCAGAACAAAAGACTGACACCTAGAATCTAGATGGAAGCAGATTCAGAAACACATGTACACTACTTAAGGAGAAAAATATGTGCTGTGACTGAAATCCATAGAGCCATTGAAATTATTTATTCATTGCTTTTGACTTCCACTTCAGAACTAGCTAATGAAATTTCTCCAGCTTTTAAGGTTAGACTGTAGAATGGTGGTGGGGGGTTATTTATTATTTAAAACTCTCTTGTCTGTCCTAGGCTCATCTAATACTTGAATTGCTTGGGTTTGATTCTTTGTTCACATGGGTCAGACAAGACATAAGGAGTGTGGGGAGCCGTCAGCCTCTGAAGCAGTCTCACACCATTTTTCTCAAACTTTCAATCAAGTGAGATGGCACATCATAAAATACTGCCTTAATTCAAGTGCTTTGTACTGTGTGTCATGAAAGTCATATGGCAGAGATGACAACACATGCCTTAATGTGTGTGCTTCCTTGCATATATGTATTCTTGCTGTTCTTCCTTCTTGCTCAGATCAATGAACAGACTGCGATTTGAGGATGCAGCCTCCACTAAACAGAGTCTGAAATGTTGCAGTACATTCTTCACTGCCCAGTTATAGGGGGGACAGTCAATGTATAGCACTGAGATAAGGAGATACTGGCATTTTAAGGTCTGCCCTGGGGAAATCGCAAACACCTGCAATTCCCATTGAGATCAAGGAGAGGTGCAGGTGCTTAGCAATTCTCTTGTGGTTCACCTTTTAAACGAATACTCTTCACAAAAACCTTTCACAGTTACCTTTAAGAGCAGAATCTCCACTGCCAGGTGCTTTCAGTTCCTCTCATTTTCCTGGTGGTTTCGCATTACAGGGATTTGTGGAAACTGAACAAGGTAAAGGTTGCAATCAGTCCTGTCTAGAAGCAACCAAATATAAGTGTTATGCACGTACCCTTGGGGGTGTTTTTAAGTAAGTGGAGTGAAAGCTCCATGGAAAGTGGTGTGAGCCTTTCACACATGACTTTTTATAGCATTCTTCATAAAGTTACAATAAAATAAAAAGCTGTTCAAACATAAACATGTCTCCTTATTTTGTACAGGCTCTACCGAAGCAAGTTCTGCTTGCAGCCTCTTCCTGTTCTCTCCCCCATACTGGTGGGGGTGCAGGGGTGAGCAAGCAGCTGTGGGGGTGCTCAGCTGCTGGTTGGGGTGAGCTCACCACACCCAGAATTCTGGTATTTTCAATAATCTTAAGCTTAAGACACTGCTTGAAAAGGAAAAAATGAATATTGAGCCTTCCTTTTTAACTAGCGTCTTCCCTTACAACTTCTTGCTTATAGTAGTACATAGTAGTTACGAAGCACTTCCCGCTTCCTTAGGATTTTAAAAGTATTGAAGCAAATTAAAAGCCTACATCCTGAAAAAAAGGTTTAAGAACAGGTTTTTGTGTTCTCCTAAATTCCTGAGTCATATGTGAAAAACGGATCTTAGGCTGCTGCATTACTGTGTTGCAGTTAAACCTCACAAAAATCCTGTGAAGTAGATAATTTATTACTTCCATCTGAGAGATGCTGAGGCTGAGGCAAATTTCTCTACTGATTTGTGTCTTTCTGTTAGTGCCATATTAGTGACTACCTGTTCCTGGTTGCACTCAGTTTCTTGACTATTGTTTTACCCCATATGAAGATGGAGAGGTAAATGCTGTATTTGTTTTCATGTTGTGGGCAAAGTGGGAAAAGATGAAGCAGGGTCTGGAAATAATAGAGGGGTAGGATACCTAGATGAAAAATATTAATTAGCTTGCACAAGGCTCGTAGCCTTGCCCTCTCTTGTCAAAACTCTTTGAGTCCTGCTATTCCTCTGGGTCATTGCTGCAGCACTGTAATAGGGAGGAAGAAAAAAACACCCGTACGCTGGGAGGAATGAGGGCCAAACAGTTTAAGGATGCATGAGCTTTATCCCCATCTGCTGGCACAGAGCTGCAGTGGTTTTGGTCTCTTGTTGCGCTGATGACAGCTAATGCAATAACGCCCTGGAGGAGCGTGACTTCCCTTGCCTTCAGCACGACCTCGACACTCGGAGCCGGGAGCCTGGCAAGGACGCACCAGATGGGGAATCTATAGCCTGCCCTGCGCCCAGCTCCGGCCGTGCAGGCAGCGGGGGTTATGAGAGCTCACCCCGCCTCTACTGCCCATTCCCAGCCTTGACTCCTCTGCTTAGACTGTGGGCTCTCTGGGGCAGACACAGTCCTGTGCGGTACGTGGTGTGTTTGCCCTCACTGGCCAGGGTAGTATGTACAGCTCCCAGGCGCCACAGTAAGAAATATTTGCTATCCTTGGTAGTCCTGTGCATACGGTTATATGCTCAAAGAACAAAAAAAAAATAAAAGGGTGCTGCAGAGCAGTTTTGACTAAATCCTGTGGCTTGCACTGGCAAAAGTTGCAGGGCATAGTAGTCTTCTTGTTCAAATATTGACTTGAGTGATGAGGGTTTTTTATTAAAAGGTCTCAGTGTACTGCTGTAGGCTGAACTTCTTTTACCTCTGCTACCTAAAATCCTGTTTATAGAAACATGACAGGCTAACAGCTGTTCAATCAACCTTCACTTCAGCAGTTGACTTTCAGGCACTCTGTTCTGCGAGACTCATATCCTCTTAATAACAGTAACCTTGTGGGCATTCAACTCTGATTGCATGTGGGTATCTGAAAGCAAGTTGAAAATGGCCTTGCCAATATTACAAGCAGAACATTAAAAAAAAAATATCTTAAAATAGCACACAAATACTAACATTTTCTGCACTCTCGAGTTGTCAGGAGAGCGTATGATTTTTCTCCACATTAAGAAAGGAGTTTCTTGAACAGTTCTGGAGCCGAATGCCAGGGGCTGCGCTATGCAAAACACTTCCCCTTCTCAAGGCAGCTTTTACTACAGCTGAATAAATGATGTGGTGGGTATGTATGGCTAGAGGTGCACATCAGCAGGCAGCACAGGGGAGTTCACGTGGGAGCTCTCTAGGAACAGCCAAAGCCACATACTGCGTGTGGTCCATGTTCCCTCCTCAAAGAGGCAGGTCTGCATTTTGCAAGCGAGCAGCTCGTCTCAGGTAAAACATCCTCCCTGGGCTGACACTTCATTGTCTACATTTTGCTTGCAGTGGCTGAGGAGCCCAGGCCCCCAGCACGAGAAACGGACTCTCTTTGGAGACGTGGTGTGCTTCTTGTTTATCACTCCACTGGCGACTATCTCTGGCTGGTTGTGTCTACGAGGAGCAGTGGACCATCTGCACTTTAGTAGCAGGCTCGAAGCTGTTGGCCTCATTGCACTCACTGTTGCACTCTTCACTATTTACCTCTTTTGGACCCTCGTAAGTATTGGTTTTCTATTCAACTCACAGGAATAAGGGAAAGAACAAATCAGAAAATTAGTTACAGAGTGCTGTACAGCAGGTGGACAACTGTACAAAGCATTGCTTATGTTTACCTTCTGTACTGATAAATTTAAGTTAGATCTGCAAGAAACTTCTTGGTTCCACACCACTCAAGTCCTCTGGAAAACCAGAAGGATAGTTTCCCTTTGGGGTCAGTAATTCCCAAATCCCAACCAGAGGGGACAGCAAGAGGGAGACAAGGAAGTAACATGGAGGAGTTCAAGACAGATGCTGCAGGAGGGAGTTTCATCAAAGAGAATGTGCAAAGGGTAAAGGCACAGTGCACAAAAAAGCTTTAAGTGAACAACCTGGCTGCCATAGAGGATTCAGATTTTATTCTAGTCCAACATCTGGCCAATTTTACAATTTGAAAGCCTTGGATGTAGGTGCATCCCATGCTTTCCCCATTCCTTGTGCTTGTGGCACTGTGGGAAGTCCACGGCGCACCAGCCAGTGCACCAAGAGTTAGCCCAGCAGAAATGAAGGGAACCCAGAAGACAGCTGCCAGAATAAGTGCTTATCAACCTGTGGTCTAGCAGTTCACTGAAAACCCCAGGTTACATCGAGTTTGACATTTCACACCTCTAGCTCCGGTGGGGGAAGAGAACAGAACAGCGGATGCAGACACGGAGCATTCACACTAACAGGGTAATGCTTGTGCAATCGTGCAAGGCTGTGCTGCTGTGAGAGGAAAAGCTTATCTAAGCCTGTGCTGCCCTGAGTGGGGGCAAGACCACTGTGCCTGTCATGCTAGGACAGCCACTAATCCCCCTGGGCCAGTGCCCCTTCCAGCAGTTTTTGACCAGTGTAAGCTGCTGAGGTGGCACTTTTATAACTGCATTAGTAGAGCTAGCCCACAGCAAGAAACCCCTATGCTGAGCCCAGAGTAAGCTTGGAGAAGGGGAGGTGAGGTGAAACACAAAAACCCCACAGTACCTAACAACTAGGTCCAAGAAAGCTATGAAAGGTGACATCTCATTTACTCCATTCATAATGGTGAAACCCTGCCTCTTCCATAGAAGAATGCAGGCTAATTTTAGTAGCACACAGCAGTAGGGAAAGCTCAGAGTTTTGCCTCAGCTTCCTGCAGTTTCTCTTTCTGTTGTTTCTGCTTCCATTTTCTGTGAAGCAGCAGCATTCCCCTTTGACAGGATGGCCATTTACTCCAGCAGTGAGGTGGCACTTCCATTTCCTGCAATACTGTGTGTAGACCTGTGTGTCAGGTATTTAAGCAAAGGTTGTTCAAATTTCCTTTGTATATGACTGTCTTAGAAACCCAAATGCTGTGCAATTTACCTAATATACATAATTCACAAGCACCAAAAGAGCTGGAAGTTGGAAAGGGTAGTCTGGCTAAGTAGTTGGATTTAATTACCCATGACACATGAACATATCTGACTTTGCTCATTAAGACTTGTACAGCATCTCAGTTGTAGTCCCTAACACCATCTATTGCATTTGGATTGTAAGCGGCAAACATCTCTTCTATTCACTTTATAAATTTTACCCCTTCAAAAGCGTACAGAGAAGTGTGTTACTGGCACTTGAAGAATACAGCGATAGTGAGCCTGATGTAAATGCACACCTTGGTTGGCTTAATTGAAATACTGTATCTTTAGTGTCCACTGAGTTGTGGAAGATGTAATTCCACTCTAATCTATTATTCAGACCAGCAGGAGGTGGATGGCCTAATGAAGCTAACGTTTATCAGGGAAGGGCAAGGCAGGCAGCCTTTCAGGGCACAGTAATCCTCCTGTTCAGCATGGACTTAATTCAGTGCGCAGAGCAGAGAGACATGACGGGAAGGACTCTCAGGCTCTCTTCACAGTATAGAAGGTGCCCTCATTGCCCTCACAGTATTAGTACTGGATGGAAGAGTTTTGAGGAGGTTTAAGTATATCTGCAGATTAAGTCAATAGGCTTGAGCAACAGTGTTTTCACACACTTTCTCACAGGACAGATTTGCAAAGTCGAGGTAGAGATTTAAAGCAACTACTTTACAAATGGCACTGAGCACCGTACACGTGGAAGACATGCCCCCTCTCTGCTTAGCGGCCTGAGACCCATCAATCATGCAGGAAAGCCCCAGCCTGCATTTGCCTTGGGGAGGCTCCACCCTCCCCTTGCCATGCAGCAAGGAATGGACCCAACACAGAAGTGCTAACCCCATCAAGTGCTTCAGCAGCACTTGCCCTTTAATTTTCAGAAATGGGAGAATCCTGTACTGCTTGCTTAGTTATGCAAGGGAATATATTGAGTGCTGTGGGGTAAACCACACGCAACATGCGATATAATGCTCCTTTAGGTCCTGGGAAAATTAAGAAAACTAAAACTTCATTTTACTTCCAATAAATCAGCTTATTTTCTCTGGAGGCAAAAGCTGGCATATAGATTATTTACACACCACAGTTATCCCAGTGAGCAGAGAACAGAGAGATGCTATTTTTAGCATCTAAGAAGCTATTTTATCCCTTCCCTTAAAACAGCCAAGTTCTCCATAAAATGCTATTGTTTTTCCTCTTCATTTTATCACTGTAACTGATGTACGTACACAAAAAAGCCTGCTGCTCCCAAGAAGAAACCTTCAGACACAAAATGGAGATTGCTATTTAAACTAAGAATACAGGGCCACACTCCGCTTTCTCTTGCATGCAGGTAATCTTGACTCCTGTAAGATCAAGTAGCAGGTTGGAGTACAACAGGATTTGGCCCTATAGCTTCCAGTATAACATAACTGCTGATTTAAAACAAAGGCTATTCCAAATTAATTCAGAGTAAGGTAGAAAGATAGACACCCCCCTTGCTATCCTACTGAAGAGGTGAACAAAGGAGTTTACTGTGCCAAGGACCAATCTAAATCTGGCCTTTGATCAGCATCGCAAGAGTTTTGCGTCCAGTGTAACAGTTTAGGGTAGCTGTGGCTCTACTGAAATTCAGTAGCTGACATCACTTGGAAACTGCCTCCAGGCAAGAACCCATTGTAAACAAGCTGTCAAACTTAACTAGGATATCCTATGAAAATGCCTTAAACAAGCAGTTAAGGCCTGGCTTAACAATGCAGTTCCTCAAAGAATCTCATGTGGTGCTACTTGAAAACTCAACCTAAACTCTACCTCACTCCTCTGAAGCAGTCACTGCATTTTGCATGGCATTCATTTTTGCAAGGTGGTTTTCTTTTTTTCCCCCTCCTCCCTCTACCACATGATTTTTGCTGATGCTGCAGTGCCTTTTTAAAAGGGACTTCTCATGTTCTTTCATATACGATGTTCCACAGAAACGAAGATGCAGACTGCTTTACCTTCAGGGAGAGCAGAGGAGATTGAAAGGTGGGGAATGAATTCATCTGTCTTTGGGCAACTCCTTAGTGAACAAAAGCTCTATAGGTTTCTCTCGTTAACAGCAGACAGCTGTATAAAGATCCAGTAAAAAACCCCAGAAAGTCTTTTTTTGTCCCTAGTAGGATTTTATAGAAAGGTAAATAATTTATTTAGTTAAAAGCACCCTTTCTGCAATAAGGAAAGCATTCTGAAGGATACATTCATAGGCATGTATATTACTTAATATCCCTCCATACCTCACTGGCAGCCAGCCTGTCATTGCTGTAGGGGTAGGAAAGTAAGCAGCGCAGCCCCTTTTGACAGCCACTTCTCTACGGAGTCGGCAGCATCTTACACCCACTTGCGCAGACCAAGCACATTACCTCTAGCCTTTATGGCACCCTTTGCCATCTGAATAGCACAGACCTACAGAAGTGGCACAGGTGCATAAAAATCAGTGACAAATGACCAGCTACACATGAAGACAGAACAAGAAGAGGTTCCTCCTGTGCCCACTGCATGGGTACCTCCTGCCCACAGCTCCAGAACACAATAATTGTCATGTGGCACATTTCGCCCCAAAGGTCCCAAGCCAGTTTACAGGTTGGGGTGGGGTTTTTTTGGTTGTTTTTTTTTTTTTTAAACTGCACACGTACATCATCTTACACAGACATAACTCCCACTACACTTGGCTGTCACTAAAATAAGCAGTAAACAATTTCAAAAAAATACAGGGCCAAGCTATCTTGTATAGCTGTAGCAGTCAGTCATTTCTCTTCCACTATTAGCAGAACCACACTAAGGTTGAAACTGGTTAGCGGATAACAACAAAAAAAATTCAAAGACAATCTAAACTGAGATACACACATGTTGGCTGATGACTCACGCTCACCTTGTGGCATCTGTGCAATCTTGAATTTCATGCATTCAGCAATAAAGCATTACAAGGTAGAACATACAACTCTGTCAGTGTTTGCACACAGCTTAGCTACCTGCAAGCCTTCACCATCCAGCCAGTTACATTATTTGTCAGTTTAACAGCTTGCAGCATGATAGTACCCCAAACTCATTCTCATTGTAAGTGGCTGCCAATGATTCTAGTTCTTGAGAAAGACAGAGGCAGGATGTCTGATTTTTCATGTTATAAAAAGGGGTATGAGAGGTAGGCAACAGCAGAAAGTAGGGCACAGGCTGCTTTTCTTCTCTCCTGTGGCAACGTGGGGAACAAGCCATCTACATAGTAGGTCTCATCTTTGCCTGCCACTTCTTGCTCATTTTTATCCCACCCTAATAGGCTGCTTATCAGCTTTTTGTTCCACTGGAAGGCATTTTCCCCCAAAACCCAACTGATTCCTTGGAGGACTGCAGTGACATTAAACACAGTGCATCTCTCTTCTCTCCCCAGGTATCCTTTAGGTATCACTGTAGATTATACAACGAATGGCGTCAGACCAATCAGCGGGCGATACTCCTAATCCCAAAGTCTGCCAACATCCCCTCCAACCAGCAGTCCCTGCTGGGCCTGCAGTCCCTCAAGAGGAACTCAAAGGAGACAATCGTTTGATTTGGGTAGTTCTACGCAGGGGCCATGCACTAAAAATATTTTCCTCAAACTCACTGGGGACAGACACCATCCAGAACCCAGGAGTGTGCTATTCTGATTTACAAACTCTTCGCAGAGTAATAAATCACTGTTTGAATTCAAATCATGGATGCTGCAATCATATGATATTTGCTAAGCTGCCAAACTTATTTAGCAGATACTGTATGGAATTCTACAAGCTCAGTTAATACTTGCATCATCAAGTGATGCTAACTTTTTTATTGTTTAAAATATTAAACTCTGATAATTAACAACACAAAACAGGTTTAAAAAGTGCTTTTGTTTTTATCATTTCCCGTTTGTACAGTATTATTTCTTTAGGTAGCTAGACAGTAACCAGTGCTGTTTTTTCTTTCCTAAAGCACAGCAATGGCATTCCCCCAGTTGATTTTATTTGAAGGTCCTTTATACCAATATTTTGGATTATTAAAATTTGTGTGTAATGAGTTCTACAAATTGGCATATTATTTAAATGCTATAAAGTGATTAAAAAATTATGTCTGTTTCCTATTTGGCAGGAAAGCTCTGATAGGAAAACTCTTCAGTAATAAATCTAGCATGTGCAAAACAAAGAAATGACACAAATTGCAATAATCTTCCTACTCAAAAGTATTCTAGTACGTAGCAGTCAGGAAAAAAAAAAAATTGTACTTTTTCCACTCAAAAGCAACAAATTAAGCACGACATTCTGCACTGAAGTGCACATTCTGCTGGTGTGAATTCAAACTTAGCCAATTTACTCTGCATTTACACCAAGCTGAATTTAACCCTAATTGTAAGACTTATGTATGCAGAGTTTTCCTTACAAAAATAATAAATGAGATCATTAGACATGTTTGAGGAAGCAGGAACTTGTCTTGCATAAAAATTAGTATTATTTTAAAGCTGCAGAATTTTCAGCTTGACAGGTAGATTTAGCAGAGTATATGTAAACCCTGACTTCTCAGTGTAGCATCTCTTTTTTTAAAAATGTAATACACAGCCTACTATGATGACTAAACTGAATTTGGAGTGTAAAGACTAGACTTTATTCCTGGGTGGCATTATCTATTTCCCCTTGGTTTTATGCCCAATTCATTCAGCAATTCTTCACTCTCAGAAGACACACACACTTATGTAGAGAGACTTTATTTTAAAGAACTACACAAAATTTCATTAACAAATGCTGCTAGAATTAGAAATTTATACATAGCCTTTTGAATAGATGAATTTTTTAGAAATGTGTGTAGACAGCAATGCCACCATGTGCTTTGTTTTTCAAACTCTTGCAGGAACTGAAAATAAAAAGGAACACCTAGCAAGAAGGCTAGTAATTTTCATTCAGATAGTTCAAGGTATTATGGGTGTTTACCATCAGACAAGAGCTTATTTGATGTTGTGTGTGCTCTATAGGAGAAAAAGCCTAGTTCACAAAACCAAGTGTGTTACCTTTTTTTATTCTGTCTTTGGACCAGTCTAGCTGTAGTCATGTTATTTAACAATATTGTTTATAACTGTCAATTTCATGGGGATAAAAGAATCAACTACCTATATAAAGCAACAGCAGCCTCTTTCTGACATAAAACTTGTTTCACAACAAGCCAAGATGTGTAAGAAAATCACAAACCTGCAGATCTATACTCATTAGTCTGACAATAAGGTTGGATTGGTTATATGTTTGGCAGTGAATACCTTTTCTCTTCCAGAGAAAACTGCACAAGATTCTGAAGACATGGCTATCACAAACTCTGTGATAGCCTAAAACCTGTAGTGCTTTTTTTAAAACCATCTTCCCAAAGGCAGCTATCTGCATAGAAGACTGAACAGGCATGTAAGCAGAGTTCCAGGTTAAAAGAAAACCTGCTAGCCAAGGGTGCAGAAATAAAACAAGTCTAGCTGAGTCCGGACACTGTCAGACAGTGTTTTAATACCTATATATTCGCTTTAGGTAAGCTTTCTTCAGAATTTTGTTGCTACTTTATGTTATTTAAATACTTATTATTGGTTTTGTTTCATGAAGCAAAAAATTAGGATGATATGGAATTAAGTAGCAACTAGGAAAACAATTACTCAAATCAAGCTGCAAGGTATATGCACACAGATCAGCATAGTGACTTGTCCCAGCTCATCTGTCTTATTTCAGATTTCATTTTTTGTTTAAAAGACAGCTTATTTAATCTGAAGGCATATTGAAGCAGCCGGAGAGAAAGTACGGTCCAGTTTAGCAAATACACTGCTACTCCAGTTTCTCTGCTTTGATGCACAAGTAGAGCAAAACTGACTGGTGAAGTCACTACCAATAGTCTCCCATGCATTTTCTTGAGAAAAAAATGCCAGAAAAGAACCAGTCACACACTTACCCTTTTGCATTAAACCCATGGAAAAAAGCATGCTTCATGTTCTTCCTTGTTTCTCCTAAAACATAAGAACAGGAAGGTGGGTGATACTAATTCTTATTCCCACTTCCGTTCTGGACTAAAGAGTTGCAGACAGAAGGTTCCTCCTGACAAGTATTGCTTTTTCTTCCACTAGTTGAGGCTGTTGCTGCCACACCAAGTCCAAATTTCAATTAACAATTTTAAAACTGGATCATTACAGCAAATATTCTACAACAGCAGCAATACTCATTTTTGTCTGAATAGATGTGAAAGACAAAATTAACTGCAGCAGTAGCTATGGCTAGCAAAGCTCCTGGCAGTACAATGACATCTTTGTTATGCTATCCTTAAAGAGTTCCCAGTTAAGCAAAAGTAAAAGTTAACTAATGAAAGGATGGAGGAGGGTTTTTTTTTCTTTTTTTAAATAATGTCACTCAGTTTCCTTCTTAGCAACATTATGCTTTCTTCTCATGCAGCTGGCTTTGCCATTTACATTCCTTTTCCTTTAAGAAGTTATATAGAAGGAGCAGTATTCAAATCAGTATTTTGAGCTGCAAGTGATAAAAGCAGCAACAAGTTAAGCCACGCAAAAAAATGTTGTAAGAAGCTACAGACATAATACAGTTTTGTTCCTTCCTTTCGCATCCTGCTTGCTGATGATGGGGATCGGCATCCTAGTGCAGAGTTAAACCCACACAGGGTTTGAATACTACAATTCAGTATGAGTGCAATGCAAAGTGAGGAAGTTTTACCTCTACACAGCCTTTTCCCTGCAAGACTAGTCTATCACATTACATAAAACAACAAACAAGACAAAATTTAGGTAAGGTTAAGCAGTGGTATTTGACAAAATGACAATGCTGAAAAGGTACGAAATTCAACAGCAGGAAGCTGTGCAGCTCCTCACTTCCTGTTGTAGTGAGGAGGATAAAACAGGAAGCAGCAGTATAAACCACTGAAGAAGGGGGAAACCACATTCAATGGATAGAAGAAACTGATACAGAAGGATGTAACTGAAGATTTAGAAGTAACATAGCCTTCTGTTCAGCTGGAAGTAAGTCACAGCGTAAGTAAGATTACAGATGCTTCAGGTGTGGGTTTTTTTGTTGTTGTTTGTTTGTTTTTTTGTTTGTTTGTTTTTTGTTTTTTTTTTTTTTTTCTTTTTTCCTTTACTCAACTGTATAGTTCTGCCACACTGAGACGTCAAACTGTCATTTACATTTCATTTATTAAAAAAAGCTTTGCATCAGTTTCACAGTAGGAAGTCACACGGGGCAATGTCAGAACTTGGTACATAAAGGGCATCAGGGCCAAGAGATACAACTAGCCTTTGATGCGATGGATGCTATCAGAAAGAGATACGAAAAGCTACTGGGAGAAACATGCACTAAGAGAGAGCTAAAAAAGCTCTCCCTTTCAAATGAAGGTAAGCTTAAAAAAACCCACCTTAATAATTGAGCTCTTCATCTGTTATTAGCTCCATTTAACACACAGCTAGTTAATGAAACAAGAATTTTGCTTGCAAGCAGATTTGAGTATTGCCTATTTACTGCCAAATACTGGTTTGGGGTATTCAAAAGTATCTTTAAAAACTGTTAGACAATGCAAAATGTACAACAGAGGCCCCTAGTATTATAAATACATAGTAGGCCCACAAAACAAGCAAGCCTACAGTATGGGTGTATAGATGACACCACCTGCATACTAATTCATTGCTGTTATTCCACATTTCAAATTTAATTTCCACATAAGAAAGCTTTTTCAAAAATCAAGAGTTACACCTCTCGACAGCTGCCATATCTGTTAGTACTTGTGATTGCTTTCAGTTCTTAATTTTTTACTGACAGCCTCTTATACCTCATAGCAATGCTACATTTTTCCTCCCTTTGATGTTGAAAAGTTATAGAACTCATTGTGATTTTTCTTCAACTCAATCTTAAGTGTACAAAATACTTTTCCAATAAAGCTTGTTAAAATACGGAATCAATGTTGACATTCTGTCTACATCATCTCATTACAAACAACAAAGACACACCACCTTCAGAAACAAAATGCTACAGTTGCAGAGAAAACCAACATCACAGTTTCATTCCATGACTTACATTATGGAGAAGGTCAGACTTGCTTGCCAATAATCTTTTCTCTTCATAAAATTCAACAGTCAAACCAGCTATGAAAATTCACATCCAAGAGTTAATTGATAACTGTGGGGAAAATCCTATCAGCTTACGCTGAAATGTGCCTTTATTGATGCCACCAAATTTAACTTTTCTTTCTTTCTTCAGTGTTAATCAGAGAACAAGTCCTGTATTTATGCAAACCCATAAAAGGAAACCAGAGGAGAGCAGCAAAGTACTGAGCAATAAATGCACACCAAGCAAAACCTGAGATAAAATAGCTAACTTTTGCCATAATCCTATGATGGATCTAGTTGAATATTATGAATAATTAAGTGCCCCAGTGTTTCCTTGAGGTTAACCATCATACCAGGAAAGGCTAAATAAGCATTCACATCCATCAGTCATAGCCTCCATTCCCTTTATAAAAATCACCAGTTAGTACTAGTTGTCCTGTTTGGGACAAGAGCTTTAAAGAGCTTTTATTCCCCATCAACTACTTACTTTCTTTGCCTGGAGAAAAATACTTCATAGTCAATTACAATGCAGCCATTTCTGCAAAAACAGCAGTCTTTTTTTCTACTGCAAGTACCTATACTGCTTACAGTGCAGTATCAATATAAAAGGCACTGTTTCACAGATTTGGAGTTTCCCCATAAAACATCCTTTTCACTCCAGAAACCCTCAAATTTGTATCAAAATGATACACTGATAAGACAGTCAAATTTCTCCATGAAAATTTAAGACCAACATTTAAAATTGCTTTTTTTTACAGAAGCAGACAAATTAATAATTAGCAGGTTTTGAATAGAAAAGGTATTTATATTATTTACATGTACATTTCTTTTTCTATATTTTGCTGTCTGCTTGGGCAAATATGATGTATGTATATGCAGCAGGGATAAAGAAGTCATAGGCATAACACAATTTGTAGCGTAGAGCTACAGTTGACTATGCTGTGTAAAGTAATTTGTACCACAGGGCTACTGTTGATTACACTGGGGTTTATTAATGAACTTGTCCACTATAAACAAAGAATGCAGTTTACAGGTTTGCTGCTTTTGCTGTGAACAGACCCCAAAATCAACTATAGAAATAGGACCAGCTGATAGGAATGCATACCTTGCCTCAAGAGTGTTCATCATACAATACTAGTGCTCTACAAGTCAAACCACTTGTTTCCTAAACAGATTCTTACATTCATTCCTGTGAAAATCAAGAGTATTTGAGCAGATACATTTCTCAAAGTGTTTGCCTAGTTGCAAGCAGTAAGTTACTAAACAGTTTTCACCTTCCAGGATGATAAAATTTCTATCTCCTGTCAACTGTGTAACAGATCAATATCAGAGAATGATAATCTGTATCTGTTGCCAATTCCAGAAAGGCCTGAATGTACCTAAAAATAAATCTTCACATATTACTGTAACAGTAGTAATAAAAAGACCTGCCGAATTTAATCACAAGTAGAACATGTCTACAGAGCTAACTGGGGTATTGTTTGCTTCTTCTCTGGCTCATTACCTGACTAACTACCTCCAGAAAACATGAACACATTTCACATAACATTGCATGTAGCCATTTTTCAGCTGTCAGCTACCTTTACCAAATCCACCAGTGTGCCTTCTCTCACCGAGACTGGTGTAGACTATGGCAGTAACCACAACAGCCAAGGCAGTGTATATTGAATGCAGCTCCAGACTAATAGGAACAAGAGCTCTCATAGACATTGTGTGACAGAGGAGAAAAAAATTAGTATTGCATTTGCTGTATACAGTAGCACAACACATACACCTTCACAACCTTGAGGCTGGTGTTTTTCAGTACACCAAAGGCTCACCCTACCTTGCAGTAATCAAAATGCACTTCTGGACTTCAGCGTGGGAAGATGGGGAAGAGGTAGGAAAACAGAAGCTGTTCTGTTTGACAAAGCAGAAACTTTCAAAAATTATTATGGCACTCACAGGGAAGTGTAAGCAGTTTTGGATTTTTTACTTTTTTTAAAAATATTTGAATAGTAAGATCTCCACCTGGTGGTACGATGTTTCAATCTGAAGGTTAGAGTGAACACACATGCGTGCACAGAACTCCCCAGAAGGGTCATTTGTGTTTCCCAGCACTCTTTATGCTAATTTACAGAAATACTTACAACAGCAAAATAATTTTTCTAAAATCAACATTTCTCCCATTAGTTTCAAGTAGCAGCTCCTAGCTACACATTCAGGTAAGAGTTACAGCACTGTTCATCATCCTGGTGACAAAAAACAGGCTCTACAAAAGCTATAACCAAGAATGCTTGATTATACTGGCAGGTTCCTACTATGAATTAAGAATTAGGTATCCAATTCCTACATGCAAAGTATTCTTCTTTACTACTAATTGGAGATATTAACAGTCCTATCTAACTGGCCCAATCAAGTCTTTACTGGAATACATTGCTAGCCTGTGCTATTAGTTTTGAAAACAAACAAGAAATGGAATTACCTGTTTCGTACAACATATGTATTCATTTATATGGCGTATGCCTACAGGTATCTGAAACTACAATGAATAGAAAGCCATTATTCCTACAGATCAAATTGAGGAGTATTCAGAATGTTACAGGATACAGAGTCATGCTTAAAAGACATGAAAATATTTATACTATGTAAACATTCAAATATAAACAGGAAATTAAATCAAGTATTACACTGTGGTTTCATGCAGTTGTTTAAGCCAGCATTACTATCAAAAGAAGCAGTCCCCCTAGTCTTCATCCATCTGCATCTGGCACAAGGTTGAAATGTCACTATGTAGTTCACCAGAAAAGGGAACTTATCCAAGACGAAAGGCATGTTAAAAAGTCTTAAATTTGTCATGAGACTAATGCTAGAAAAAAGCCCAAATCAACTTCCAAAATTCTAGCCATGCATTTGAAAATACTTCCAGACAAACATACTATTTACAGTGTTTCTAAATTTCTATTTATGTTATTGTGCCATGCTTAAACTGCTCAGTCTGGTACTTGTATGATGTAGTAAAAGCCAGTCCAGTAAGAATTAACATATGAGCAAAGACGATGCAGAAATAGTTATGCAACAGAGTTTGAATAAAGCTCTAAAGAAGTAATTTTCCAAACATGAGGTTATGTAACCCATTATTCAGAAAAAGTCTTTATAAGTCAATTGCCACCATTCCACTTACGTTTCACCAGCTTCAAAGCCTATCAGTTCCAAATATTCAACACTCATTCAACTTTTAACTCAGTTCTAGGAAGAAACACTAGGAAGAAATTCCAAAAGCTTTACTTGATAACATCTTAAACAGGGATACTTTATTCAAAGCTTTTTCAGACATTAGATTAATGCAGGAAGGACAGAAAAACTCTCCACATTGACAAAGTTAAAATTGTTTTCCATACAAATGTAGACTAGACCCCTAAAAGACTTAGTTTTGTTCCTACAAATTGTAAACAAGCAACACAATCCATATTAAAACATCCTTCTATTTATTAAAAAAATCATTTAAGAAAATTTAAGCTGGTTACACTATCTTAACACCACAGGTAACACATTTAACACGAATCCTCCTCCAGAATAAAAAATCTAAATAAACAAAAAGAGTACCAATAAGGAGTTTTACGGCATCCTTCATCCTCTGAGTTCTTACCTGAACACAGCTGGGCTATGTTCTTTTTTGTGTGTGTGTGGTTTTTTTGCTTTCAGTTGGTTTTGTCATGTTGGGTTTTTTTTTTTTAAGTGGTTTTTTTTTGGTGGTTTTTTTTGTTGGGTTTTTTTCTTTCTTTTTTTTTAAACAAAGCTGTTCTTTCCTATAAAAAAAATTTTACAGGCTTGATTGTGCTGTAGGAAAAAAAAAAAGTCTCCAGTATAAAAGAATTCATAGTATCGAAAATGCCTTCCCCTTCCCCAACAGCACCTAAATACAAAGAGGTCAACAGCAACTGGCTAGTCTAGAGTGGTGTAATCTAGAAAATTGATCCCCAAAACACAGTGGAATATTTCTATTCCACAAGGTTTCAATAAAAAAAGACTGGCATATAAATCTGTGGGAGAGCGACACAATTTTTCAAGCAGTACATTGTTCAGAGTCAACAATTCACGTCCTGTGAGAAAGTTACAGATACTTCTTTTACAAAACTTCCTTTTCAGTGGCAAAGGAAATTAAGGCCATCAGACTCACAGCTTAAAAATTTACATACAGAAAATACAAAAATACATTGTGCTTCTGAGATGGCTCTGTTCTGTAGGCAAGGATTACCATGATTTGAGGAACCTGGCTGACGAAGTTTACATGATCGCACAGCTTCTGTTAGATGTCTCTGGGCCTGCCTGTTATGAATAGAAAGAGTCATCTTCAAAGAGAAATCCAGCAGTAAAAGATTTAACAACTCAAAATAATATACTGTACATTTTTGATATATGAAATTATTAGCCTGGCATGGTCTAAGCAAGAGTCAGCATGCAAAGCTGTACAACCTGTTGTCCCCTGTAAGTAAAAGAATGCTAGATATCCTTTTTTTATGAGAGATAATGGAGGACAGGTACCAGAAAAAACACAGCTTAAATAATTATCATATTTGATTTCAAGTCAAAAAGCATCATTGAGTTTAGATACATGGTGAATACTGCAGGGAGCATATACAAGTACCTTGAGTTTTTATCTAAAGAAATCTGATCTCTCTATAACATTTTTGTAAGTAAGGCTGCTAAGACACACACTTTAGCTGAACTATACAAACCCAGAAACCACAAGAGCAGCTGGATGCGCTTCAGTACTTTTGCATAACTGCAATAAAAACCTGACTCTATATTAAATGCCACATTACTTTTTTTTTTTTTTAAGAACTGATCAAAACACTAAGGCAGTAGATAAAACTAAGAACATGAACAATCAAGTATGTTTCATCTCTGTCTTTTCCCTTATATTTCAAAACATTTTAGTGTCACTGCAAGCTCACACCTTTCCACTGCCTTCAGAGTTGCATTTCTTCAGCATGCAAGAGACATTTTCTCTCAGAGTGCCTTCAAATCTCTCATTTTCTCTGACAGAGGGAATGAGAGATTTAAGTTCTCAAAACTTTAGGTAAATTTAGGTGTACCTGCTTAAGCCAAACTTTACCATGAACAATTGGGCTGGGGGAAATCTTACCAGGAACAGAGTTTAAGAAAAAAAAAAAAGCCCAAATCTTTAAGATTTAAACCCTTGTTTTAAGAAAAATCTACTTGTCTCCATCAAGGGAATATGTGAAGTAATATTTTTTTTTATACTGGTTTTAATAACACATGCTTTCATTAAATTACAGAGTAAACAAAACAAAAATAAAAGAATACTTGCACCCAAACATGTATGATATTTTCCCAAAAATTCATTACTTATATATCTGTTTTTTCAACCTAAATAACCTTGTTAACATAAAACAAGATACCTGCTGGTAAAGGTCTTCCTCCACAGCTTCAGCTGCATCTTCCTCAACTGCCTGCTCTTCCTCTTCATGTGTAGTCGTTTTAAAGACAGTGCTTCTCTGAGCAACCTCCTGCAACAGAGTCTTATTTTAAGACTTGACTCCTCTAAAGATCTGTTGCTAATCTACTTAGATTTTGAGAAATGGGAGTTCCAGCTGTTGGAAAAGCTACTTCTACTGATTTTGCCTATGTACTTTTCATGTACTGCTACGCATAAACAGCATTCATAACACCTTAGTTTTAAATCTCTTAATGATTAAAAAGAGTCTTTCTAACAATACACTCAAGTTCTTCCAAATTTGCTTTTTTAATATATTTAAATATTTTCTTTCAGTTGCAAGAGGTCATAGCAACTGTCCTACCCAAAGTTGTAACTCCTACCCCACCAGAATTAATGCCTCATTGCTTAAAGTGAGTTTCACTGTAACATTCCCCACCCCTCATAAACACACAGTTTTAAGGAAAACTGATTTAAGAGACAAATCAAAGAGTTCACTAAAACCTTTTCTTCTCAAAACATATTCTAAGGCACTGCCCAATTCCTGGCATGAGGGCAGTGTCTGAACAAGTCATTCTTCTACTACTTACACTCAACATAGGGAAAAATTTCATACACTTCAATAGATTGCATTCCTAAATTGCAGTTAAGACAGACAGGGGGTACCATAGGCTTGGTTGGAAAGCAAAAGAAGAAAACTTTACTGAACACTTGTGTGCATTCATGTGTAAAGTCCTAACAATGGTTCTACCTGCATCTTTATAGGGGATGGCACCACAGAAAAACAAATTTAAACACATCTGAGGCACTTTACCTCTCCCTGAGAATTTTTCAGTACAACTTTCATATCTATACCAGTGCCCCAAGAATTCTGGTTCTTCCAGATGAGGTCAGTGGGAGGGCTAGCAGTTATTCCAGCATCTGCAGCCCAGATCTGTTAAAAGAAGTCACATGCAAGCATTATTTGCTAGTCTTACAGATTTCCATGTTATTTATTAAGTTAATGTATTCCACTTAAGTGACACTGGTGAATCTCCTCCAGTTAAGAAAATACAAGTCTCTGCCTACCTAATTCCAAAGTATCTTACAATAAAACACGCCAACGTTTTTAATGCAGAGACTTTTGAATATGTAAATGCACCTGTTCATGGTCAAAATTATTCCTCCATATAGAAAGTAAGTTTCTGAAAAACATGTCTCTGTCCAACTTCTTCCCAGCAATTGATATAACTAAGACCAATACAAATATAGGTGATTATTTTCTGAACATATACATAGAAAGGACAAAACTAAAAACCTTGCATCTTATTGACACACACAAGTTGGCCTAAAGCCCATTTCAACTGAACAGCTGAAGCTTGACAACTTACTTTAACAGTTTGGCCTGCCTTTAGTATATATCTTGAGGTATATCTGTAACTAGCAGAAGTGTCTCTTATTTTTAGGATTATCTCCCAACCTCCCATAGGTTGATCCTAATGAAAATAAGAAAAAAAAATTTCCATCAGCAGACATTTTCTATTACATGTGTAGGGTATTTTACATATAAGGCCATGAGGCACATAAAATTTTCAGTAAAAAGTTTTATTATCACTTGATCTTCAGCATGCAGTTAGAATAATTTTAGTTAAATTTGTCTTACCTCTTATTGCAAGTTAAAGTTTAATACATCCTGCTTTTCAGTTCTGATGTTACATTAACTAATGTTTATAATTTGCATAAGTTTTGTTATACCTTGATCCAGAAAAATACATAAATAAAACTAAAATCCTCTTACAAAAATATAATACGTTTTTTGAAGCACAGGATAACAAGCAGGCTTCTTAAAAAACAAAATATTTCTGTCAGTCTTCTTAAAATGTGTTTCTACAAATGTACACCACCTCCCACCACATACTCCTGGGCAAGACCTACATTATTTTTTCCTTTCAATTATTTTTTGCCTGTCAACTACTTGACAAGCACTAGCAAATCTAACAGAAAAAAACATATACAAGTCATTATTACAGAATGACTATTTCAAACCAAGAGTAGATCTTTTTTTAAATTCTCCCACCACCTGTTTCCAAACATTAGAACAGTTGCCATGGGAGTCTGAAAACAGCCAGTTAAGATCATCTAAAATAAACAATCTTATTTATTTTAATGGATGCTGACATTCAGTTGGTCATTGCAACAAAACATACCACACTTAAGGAGGATTTTATGTATTTTCTATCTTTTATATATATAAACTGCCAAACACTTGTGAAAATTCCCCAAGTACAGCTTATTACACTGCACTACAGACAGTTGCTCAAATCTAGGCCCCTGGCAAAGTGCTATAACCATGAGTTGTCCATGGCTAGTGGTAACAGAACTGTTGGACCTCCCATGGAACAATGACTGTGTAGCTAAATTAAATAAAAGCAGGGGGAAACTCATGTGGTACACAAACTGGCGGGTGGGGGCAGTGGAAATCCCAGAGGCTTGAAAAACTCAAAAAGGAAAAAGAATAGCAGGTCCTAACTCACTGGAAGTAGTCTTTGATTCATCTGAATTTAGTCATCTAAATGCTTAGCTGTCTGGACCAAGATGGTTGTCAAGGTTTCTTCCCTTCAATAAATGAAGTCAGCACTCTCAGCCAATACCCCAGGCAAGTAATTAAGAATCTTATGTATCACCACCTGGAGGGGTCTGTCCATCTGTCTCTTCATTGATTAGAGTGGACTGAGACACTTGGAACCAGACCGATCTTTGTCATCTAAAACGTCAAGACAAGCTGCCTTTTAGTGAAGGTAAAGGATCTGATGACATTAGACAAAGCCTATGTGTCACTGAAAACAAAAAATGCAGCTAACACTTCTACACACAGTTGAGGCACAGACAGCACAGAAGGCAGCAAGAATTACTCAGACCTTCTCTGAAATCAAGGCTGCAAGAAATCAGGTCTTGTAATTCTGGTGTCCTAATGAGACAACACTCAATTCTCTCTTCTCCCAGACAAAGGATTTAAAAAATGGTAGTCCCCAGACTCCAACCCCTCCTGTAATGACTCACAAAACTGTATAAAGCATAAGACTTTTTTTTCTTAAGCAGAAATTACAAGTAACATTGTGGGGGAAAGGGAGGGCAGGGTGTAAATGTATTGAATATAACAGCATCATTCCGAGGGCAACATAAGGAAAAGTTTTCATTATTACTCAAATGAAGTACCCTTTGATAAATAGATATGTGTATTCCTCCCAGTACAAACTCCAGCCTATTTACAGAATGAAATAATCTAGCTTTGGTATGGGAACTGAAGGCTCCTAAAATCTGTGCATGCAGCCAAGGAAGAAGAACTATGCTTTAGAGAGGCTATATGGAACTACAAGGGACACAGGCAATTAATTGCATTTAGACATCTATTTTGCATCAGTATGTATTTCTTCCAGGGCTTTTTAAGGCAGAGAAAGTTCTTAAAAGTCTTCTAAAGTAGCCTAATGTCTGCTTGCATTATTTCCTGTCAGTGACAATGTAATCTGTAAAGCTTTACAGACAGATCGCTTGCAAGGCATAACTCTGAAGAGTGATCTAACACTTTGATGGGTGGCAACCTAGCAATAAAACAATTGCTATGAAAAGCATCAAAAATCATTAGGAAGAAGTCATTGTCAATCCAGAATACTGTATGAAAGATTACTTTGTGACACATTAGTTTAAGTGCAATCTCTTATACAGCATGCTTTAGCTCCAGGGTCAACTCAAGCCTGAGGGCTGAAAGAGTCCTCAGGCTACCTTCTACCTCTAATCAGCCCATTGTAAAGTAGTGATACATGTGCATTTTCAAACCTGTTCAGAGGTGTTCTTCAAGCGGATGAATTTTCCATCAACGTCTATCTCCTCAATAGAGACACTTCCAGTGGCAAAAGCTGAGTGGGAAATGCTAACACTACTGCTGGCTTCAGATTCCTCCACATCAATCCTCTTCCTCTTCCCTTTAGTTGCACGTACAGTGCGGCTCGACGAAGCCCGTGAAACTGTCACTCGGGAAGATGGGCTTGGAGAAAGTTTCAATCTATATTGAAAAGAGGAAGAAATATGCATGACACATGGTTTTACTTTTTCCACCTTTTTTTATAAACTTTCTTCCTCCCTCCTCCTCTTCCCTTAAAATTATAGAGCAAAAAGGTGAAGAAATATAGTAAACAAAGCATGTTAGATGAAGTGAAGCCTTAGGTACTTTTTGGAGAATTGAATAAAATGTTGTCAAACAGGTGATGAATGCTTTTGGAGCATAGAATATTGATGGACTAGTACATTAAGAACATGAAGGCACCTCCCTGCATTTGTTAAACACTGCGTTCCTGGGTAGATGGAAGCAGTAAAGAAAAAACTTAGGGGGACTTAAGCTATTGTAGGGAATTTATGCAAAAACCCAACGGCACAAGAGCTTTTGCTATTTCATCCCCACACTTGAGAGGAATCAGCCTGGACCAGTAGGATGCCATTCAGAAAACAGCTAAGTATTAAACTACTTCAAATGACAACTGTGACTTATCAGGCAAAAATTCTTGGTATTGCTGAACTCCAGGGTCAGATGTGGAAAATGCAGCTAGCTGATAAGCTGGGCAATCGTAACAGCTATTACTTTATTAAAATTACTCTATACTTAATTTGGCTAATAAATAACCCTGTAATTAACTCTGAAAAAGAATACTAACCACGGCACCAAACAGACCTACAAATGACAATTCATTATGTCCTCAGTGCTGAATCTTAATATAAGAATTGTATTTGTTCCCTTGAGAGCTATTGATCTGATACTCAAGCATCTTGGTCTCATGGAGACTTAGAAATAAATGTGTCAGACAGAAGGGGGCAAAAACAAACAGTGCCTTGGAAACTGTAGTAAAGCACCTAATGAACGCATTCACAGTAAGAACTGCCTTTCAAGAGAAAATGAGACAAGTAAGGAAAGCAGACAGATACCAGCATTTGTGCTACATTCTTTCATACCTCTTCTCCTCACCCTCCAGCAATTGCCGGTATGCACTGATTTCCATATCAAGTGCGAGTTTAATATCCAGAAGTTGTTCGTAGTTACTCAGCTGGTCCCGCATCAGATTTCTTATCTCTGTTATTTCCTTCTCTTTCTCGAACAGTATTTTGCGACAGTTGTCCTGTTCCTTGGACAAAGTGTCTTCAAGCTCTTGCACTCTATCTTGCCATGCTCTAGACTAGAAAGCATTGAAAACATAAGTGGTACAAAGGAAAGGTCACCCAAGCCTCCTTGCACTCAGCTATTCAGGCAACATGGAATTCAAAACATTAGGTTAAGCATCCTCCCTGCTTTCTGAATTCAAACTCACCCATATTCAACTTCCTGTTCTCCACCTCATCTACTACAAACATAACACCTTAAGTTCCAATGAAACTTACAACATACTCTGAAAGACACCTACTGCTCCATTTTTCTGAGACCTGAAGATATGTTACTACACCTGTATTTACTCAGTCAAGAAAAGATGAGCTTAAGAGTCAAACTGTTTAAGACGTGCAGGACAGGACACAGAATCAAAGTGCCACTCAGTGTACTTCAGAGCCTGTGGTAAGTAATTGCTCTTTAGCTTTCAGACGTCTACTTCCTGCTTCAGTTTACTGCTGCCAATTCTGAATTCTGGGAAGAAGTTCCTCTAAAGGAATACGGGTTGTCAGCGAAAGCCTGTCTGCCTGTTATCAAAGCCTTCAAGGCTTGCTGAAAGTACAGTCGTGTTCCATGAAGAAAGCCATACTTTAAAAATCACATCAAGCCAGCAGAACCTAATATTGTACATAGAGAATGGAATGTTTATCAAAGAAAGGCCAATGACAACAGCTTTAAGGTTTACCTTCCCTAAGCACGCTTTCTTCTGTTTGATAGTCTCTTGAGAATTTTTTAAAGGACAGACACAGGAAACAATGCCCCACAATCACCTCATCTGGTTAAGTCACCAAGTTTTCTATGCAGACACTCTACTTAGAAAGTCATCATTGAGGAGACAATGAAAACAGGCAGTCTAAAAGGCTGACGCAGAAAGCCAGTGTAACTGCTTGTCAATGTTAAGAGTCAGATAAGGTATTTAATAGAAGGAGTTGAGTGTCACATGGAAGATCCCAGTCAAAACTACTATAAAGCTCAGTGTTGCCAACTCAAACCAGAGCAGCAGTGACAGGAGAGTTGTCTTCTTCCAAGAGAACAAAGGTAAAGTTAGTGCTAGCAAATGCAAAACTAAAACTTCACTGGTTGACGTCACTATTAGCAAACCCACAGCAGCAAAATGGGGGTTTTGGTGGATAATTACAGTCAAACTAGCAGAAGTTGATTTTGATACCCCTGAATTTAACAACCAATACCTCTGCAAATTCAGAAGAAAGTTCTCTGAACCTAGCTGTCACTCCCAAGTAAGCAACAGAACACAGGTAATTAACTGAAGTAAGAAGGAAAAAACCCTCAGAAACACCTGTTGACTGACCCACCAAGAGCAAGATGATGATAATCTAAAGGCAGAAACAAGATCTAAGTAGACAAACTCTCAATCCAATTCTTGTGCAACCTCATCATCTGATCTTTTCCAGAGACTAACTTGCCTATATAACAGGAAAACTGGGAAGATTCATACTAGTATCTGCCAAGTTATTTGGAAAATCATGAAGTAACATCCCCTGCATTTATATTCTTCACCTGAAATACACAGAATTTTGAAGTCCTAGAAGACTCTACTGTACAGGAGGAATACAGTTCAAAATGTAGTGCAGAAAGAATCAAAGCCAAGTATGACCAATATTTTATATTTATTTTAGAAAATTATGTTTTGTTGCATTTTCAACTGATTATTAAGTTACAAAAGCCCACTTCAGAACCAATTCCTAACATTTCTCATTTTCACTCTAGATTTTCCACTGCAGTGCATATGACGTTACTTCCATCAAATAAGCTAGGACTGAACATATGGCTTGTCATAGGTTGTGTCATACTTCTTCAGGTGTGATCTATGTGCTCTGTGATCTGACATAATAATTAGTATAATTATAATTAGTATAATTAGTTTCTGCTCAAGACCCTACTCTACAAATGCTCAAGCACAGTTATTTGATGTATTTTCTCAGTCTCACATTTCATCCTATTCCTGATAAGATGACCTCTACCCCCCCCCCCCCCCCCCCCCCCCCCCCCCCCCAGAGTTCTAGATGCAGACTGGGATGAAAAGAGACACCAAACGGACAGAGACTACATATACCAGGTCTGGCTTCGAACGTTGCTTTGTGAAATCCTATATTAGACTGTCCAATTACTACAGAACAGATCTAAATTGCTTAGAACATCAAGAACTTTTAATACAGAGCTCTTGCCTAAAATTGTCACATCTGTCCACAAAAGTTTCTGCAAAAGCAGAACCACCTTTCAAATGCTCACTCTGTAGCAGGATACTGCACAAAAATTCAACTTTGTTGAAAGGAGACATTAAGAAATTTGAAAAAGTACAGAACAGAAGACAAATTCATGCTTTCCCTTAACTTTTTAGTAAGTCCTTTAACATAAAAATCAACAACACTAATTAGCAAGACTGAAGAGTTACAACAGCTTGTTACCTCTTTCTGAAGGTTTGCGAGATGGGAAGACAGATTATCAATTCGTACATGACTTTCATGCAGTTCTTCTCTTACTGAGTTGGCTGCAGAATTGCTCGTCTCAGAGGACAGTTTAGCATTCTCAAGCTGCAGTAGATCAAGTTAAGGCATCAGTTTCAAAGTAATTTTTATTAAAAGAAAAATGAGTTACCAAAAACCACACACAACACTAAACTGCAAAGTTCCTCTCTGCAGCTCTATCCTAGAATAAATAGAAGAGCTCCTCTGAATATTTATTCTAGGATTAAAAACTTAAAAGTTTCCCTTGTAGACATTACTGAAGTTGGACTGCTAAGTTCAATTTTCACACTGGCCAATGTTTAGCTTTATATATTTAATTACTGTAGCACTGTTTTTGAGTAGGCTTAAATAGAAGAAGCTAAACTTACCAATTCTCAAAAACAAGCAAACTTTTGTTAATTTTCAGCCAACATAAGCAAACTGGTAATGTGCTTTCAGATTACAGTACCAGTGCCATGAGTCACTCCTGCTTCATTCTATCACAACTTCAAGCTCAAATAATTTTATTTAAGCTGGCTACATCATTCCTGCTGAACACTACCACATCCACTTGAGCAGCACCACAGACTTATTATTGAACTTGTAATTGCAGATGAAATGGAATCTAAAAAAACCTTTTTAAGAGAGTCCAAAAATACAAAAACAGTATACCTGAAGAGACGGAACAAGAAAGCCTCAGTTGTGAAAGGATTTTTAGACTAAAAAAATATAAAAAAATTTTTGGCTGGTCTTACTTTAAATAAGTTTTTCCAAGTCAGATTGAAGCCCTGAGGATAAGCAACAGCACACTGTTAAGACTGTAAAGACTGAAAGGACTGAAAACTATGCTAATAAATTCAGTTTGTACCAACTTTTCTGCAGTAACATCCCACCTTGTTTTTAAAAATACTATCTGCAATAAGTATAGCCACAGAAACCAGGTTCAGTTGAGACATCAGGATCCCTCCTGACAGAAATGCTGAATCATAGTAGAGGAAGGAAATTATGAAGTAAAACTGATTTCAGCTTGAGTATGCTTCCTCTCTAGAAGAGTGAAAAGCAGCACACATCGAGTATGGTAAAACTTCCACACATTTTATACAGGGTCAGAGGACTCAAGATGCTGTATTCTCAGCAAGCCCTATTATGAGGTAAGTTTTATACAAATTATGGGACACCTTATTGATCATCAAGACTATGTTACAGCTGATACATATTTACACACTGTCGTGGTTTAACCCAGAAGGCAGCTAAACACCACACAGCTGCTCACTCGCTCCCCCAGCCCAGGGGGATGGGGGAGAGAATTGGAAAAATAAAGTAGAATTTGTGGGTTGAGATAAAGACAGTTTAATAGGACAGAAAAGGAAGGGATAATGAGGAAGAAGAGTAAGAAGCGGCAGCGGGAGGGGAAGCGGCAGCGGGAGGGGAAGCGGCAGCGGGAGGGGAAGCGGCAGCGGGAGGGGAAGCGGCAGCGGGAGGGGAAGCGGCAGCGGGAGGGGAAGCGGCAGCGGGAGGGGAAGCGGCAGCGGGAGGGGAAGCGGCAGCGGGAGGGGAAGCGGCAGCGGGAGGGGCAGAAGAGTAAGAAAAGTAATATACAGAACAAGTGGTGCACAATGCAATTGCTTACTACCCACCGACCAATGCCCAGCCAGTTCCTGAGCAGCAAACTCTGGCCAGCTTTACCCCTCGTTTATATACTGAGTATGACATCATATGGTACAGAACACCGCTTTGACTAGTTTGGGTCCGCTGTCCTGGCTGTGTCTCTTCCCAGCTTCTGGTGCCCCCTTCAGCCTACTCACTGGTGAGGTGGTGTGAGAAGCTGAAGGGTCCTTCAGTGTAAACACTGCTTAGCAACAACTAAAACATCAGTGTATTATCAACATTATTCTCATCCTAAATCCAAAACACAACACTATACCAGCTACCAGTAAGAAAATTAACTATCCCAGCTGAAACCAGGACACACACGAACTTTCCTTGAATTCACAGTAATCCCAGTACTAATCAGTTTTTCCCCCACAGTTCACCTTCACACAGTGCTTCCTACTCTTATTATTATTGTACTTCCTGAGGATTAAACCTGCTCCCAAAGTGAGACCTGAAAATGCAAATTTACATTCAAAACCATGGTAATTTTAAAGCAAGCTCCATAATAAAATCCTCTGAAATGCAAGTAGTTAGGCTATCTTGCCATTAAGTAAAACAAAAATAAAGTACATCAGACAACTCTATGAAGAGGTGTTCTTACTTTGGCATGGTAAGTCTGTTCAAGCTCTTCTTTGTACAGTTTCACTTGTATGTCATGCTGCTCTCTTATTTCACGAAGGGCTTGGGCCAGTTTATATTCATATTCAGTTTGATGCCCAGAATCAATCTCAGCTAAGCGAGCTTCATGTTTCTTTCTTCTTTCATTCATTTCCTAAGAAAAACAGAAAAATAAAATAACATTTAGTAAATGAAAGAGAAAAGTTTTAGAAGACTATCCGCTAAGCAGATAGCAACGCAGATTTTTAGCTAGCCTTGTGCATCAGCATTAGATTAGTTTATTTGACATTGAAACTTTCAGTAGAAACACAGGGCCATTTCCCCAGTCTGATCTGCATGGTACCTTATTTTGCAATAGTCAGTCACTGAAATAAGAGCTAGGATACCATCAGAATGTAAAGTCACATTTCCTTCTGAGAGTTGTCTGCATTTTCAACAAATACAGCTCAACATGATTAGATTTTAGAAATACATCTTCTATGCTTGCACAAAATGAAAGTACTGTGAAATTAAACAGTCACTTTCACTCATGGCATTTTCCCCATTTATTTGTATGCTTGCCCATGGTCTCTGGAAAAAAGAATTCAAACAACATGAACAAAGCTGAAAATACAACTAGCAGGAAACGTGCACACAGAACAAAAGACAGTATGGTTATGTACATTTGTTACTGCTCTAAGGTTCCTCCTGGAAAGCCTCAAGTACTACAGGTGAAAGGGATGGTGGCAAGAAAAAGCTCTAAATCAACTTCTGTTTCCATTATTCAAAAGCATCCTATTAGAAAGTTCTGAAATTAAAAAGCAGTGTAAGTCCATAGCACCTGTTTGAGTGTCCCTCTCCACTTTATTTTTCATAAAGGGATTATGCAAGAAATTACTAACCTACTTTCTCATTACTTACCTACTTTCTCATTACCATGAAGAGATGTGTACATTGCAATACCATGGGCAGAGTTGAACATGAAACAACATGATTCTGGAAGCTATTTTATCACAAGAGCTCTGAGTAACACAATTTTTCCTAGAATAAAAAAAACTGGTAATCTTCCAGATAGAATGGAGGTAAACCCTGCTCCAAGCGGGAGTTCAGAACAGATGACTTCTTGAGGTCCCTCCCAACCTAAATTATTTTAGTATTCTAGGATGACCCTCCAGTTGCCGTCTTCCCTTTAAAAAAGTGAATGAGACTAAAGCGTTTACCTCCTCATACATATTTTTACGGAATTCCAAATCCTCAATGAGACTCTGACAACGGTTTTCAAGATCCACCTTCAATAAGGTTTCAGTTGCAAGGTGTTCCTTGACAGCAGCTAAAGAAATTTCGAGCTTTAAGAAAAAGAAAGAAAAGAATCAACACAACAATGATTATGTAGCAGAACTCACATAGCACAATGACCTCAGCTACCTAGAAGTACAGCTAACTACATGTTATGGTTGAACTTGACAATCAAATCCAGTATTTACACCAGTACTGTCTTCCCCCCTCCTCTTTTGCAATTGCTTGCACAAGTGAGTTCTAGGTATTTCACATTGGTAACTAGCGTTAAAATGCTACGTATCTATTTTCCTTACAAAACCTCAGTTTTTCTACATGGCAAATACCAGTCTCCTGGTCTCCTCAACTCATCCTCTTGAGGTGGTGTGGCTTAAGATCACAACTCATGTGTTTCAAAGGGTTAACAAAACTAGCCCAAGACTTTTTTTTTTTCTTCCTCTTTGTTCTATCAGATGCCTGGAAGATGGAGAACCACAGGCAGAACCAAAAGGAGGGCAGAGAGAATCAAAAACTGTTACTTGTCAGTTATTAGGTATCTGTATCTGTGAAGTCAGTCTCTCCGCAGAAACATTTCTACAATTTGTTTTGACTCTTGACCTGCTTTCTTTAACATAAGTACCATCCCTTACAGAGTCTGCAATTTTAAAAGCACTCTACTCCGCCATTCACGTTTATTAATAAACTGAACAGTACAGGACACAGACACCTAGTCAGTACTGCTTCCAATGTTGACAGTATACCACAGTTTGTTCTAGTTGTGACTAGATGACAGGTTTGCATCCATTTTTTGGCTACAAAGTTGCATTTCACCAGAATGACAGCTCTTACTATGGATGTATTATATATGAAACCACCTCATTTGCTGACAGAAGCTTCATGGTTAAACATTTCTTCTCACCTGTGCAATTTGATCTTTGAAATCCTCAACTTCTGCCTCCAGACTTTTCTTATCACCGAGGGCTCTGGCCAGTGCAACTTCTTTAGAATTGAGGGCTGCTTCAAACTCTCTAAGTTTGACTTGGGCTCTATTAAGATCAGATTCCTTTTTTGCGTAGCTGGAATAAATCAGAGAAAGTGGTAAGAAAGTCTAGAAATGCCCCCAAAGTAGACTGCTGACTAATAAAACAAGGTGCAATCTGAATCCTAAGCTTGGAGAGACACTCAACAAAAATATTTTGTCTTGTCTTAATTTACTCTAATTGAAATCAACTCCTTAGTTCTGCTTTCTCATCTGATGTAACAGTAACCTAGTATTTTGCTTTGGCTTTAGAAACCTAAATATATGAGAAACTCAGAGTGTCAAACAAGTCTGAGAGGCATACACGGAAAGGGAAAACTTTATTAAAGGCACCTCTTGTTTTCTCTTTAGCTAGCCACTGTAAAAACGTCCTACCTTCACCAGCATCTTAATAGGAACAAGTAAGTTCTCCCAGCAGAAGGCTCTTTCCATAGGGTGGAAACAAGTAAATTATCTTCCTCGTCTTTTATCCACTCAGGAACTTGTGCAGAACCACTGTCTGGGCTGCAAACAGCCCATTTCCAATTAACAGACCAACTTCTCATTGAAAATTGATGTTTACTATTGTCGTAGCTTAACCCCAGCCAGCAACTAAGCACCACACAGCCGCTCGCTCACTCCCCCCCCACCCAGTGGGATGGGGGAGAAAATTGGGAAAAGAAGTAAAACTCATAGGTTGAGATAAAAACGGTTTAATAGAACAGAAAAGAAGAAACTAATTATGATAATGATAACACTAATAAAGTGACAGCAGTAATGATAAAAGGACTGGAATATACAAATGATGCACAGTGCAATTGCTCACCACCCGCCAATCAACACCCAGTTAGTACCCAAGCGGTGATCCCCCCCCCCCCCAATCCCCCCAGTTCCTATACTAGATGTGACGTCCCATGGTATGGAATACCCCGTTGGCCACCTTGGGTCAGCTGCCCTGGCTGTGTCCTGTGCCAACTTCTTGTGCCCCTCCAGCTTTCTCGCTGGCTGGGCATCAGAAGCTGAAAAATCCTTGACTTTAGACTAAATATTACTTAGCAACAACTATCAACATTCTTCTCATACTGAACTCAAAACATAGCACTGTACCAGCTACTAGGAAGACAATTAATCCCAGCTGAAACCAGGACAACTATCTATAACCCAGTCCTCCATAAGCAGAAGCTGTAGCATAGTGAACTGCTTTGCAGCACCCTTCTAACCATACATAATGGCAAAGTTCCACAGATCTGAGGAAAGATACCCAAATCCTGTCTATTCAATAGTCTGGGCTGCCACTGAAACTGCACTGGTGCAGAGGTACAGGTGTCTGTCTTTATGAAAGCAAACACACAAGCTTTTCAAGTTACCACTCAAATTAGTTTTTATGTCTACACAAGCAGTCAAACAGTTTCTAGAGGTTTATTCTCTAAAATGGCATATGCAAACAAAGACATCAAATGAGAAAAATAAAGTAATGTCACATAAGCACAAACCCACACTCTTCAGCCTAAATTAATTACTCACAAATAAGCTACAACAAACCACTATCAAAAATAGGGGAAAGGAAAACCATAGTCAGAATCAAAATTACTGTTGACTTTTAGTCAGCAAAAGCATCTGTGTTTAAATGTGTAACACAAGCTCTTCCACCTTCAAGTTGATTTCTTTTCTCTCTGGGATACTCACATTTGTCTAGTAAGGGCTGTAGCATATAGAAGTTCTAGATGTTTATAATCAAACTACGAACACTTTACAGGAATGGACAGATTCAGGCTCAGTAAGACAACAGCTAGCACGTTCTTCAGTTTTCATGCTTCTCTTTGCAAAAGTGAAAAAATCAGAATTCACAACACTAAACTGAAGAGACTGAAAACTGGATAAAGATTCTTAAGAACAAGATTCAAAAGTGTTAAAGCATTAATACATTCACTACTTTTTTTAATTACTGTACTGCTTGTAAGAAACAATAGCAATGCTCAGCAAAATGAGACTAATGTAAATCAACACACATACATGAAAGGAGAGACTCTCAAATTTAAAAGATGCTTTTCCAAGATTACATGCAGGCATATACAATTAACATCATGCTCAAAAGAGATGTGTGCACAGAGACTTGCAAAAAAAATCTGTAGAAATAAGATTAATGTTTGGATGTCACAGGATTACAGCCAGAAGATGGCAGGCTTTACATAACAGACTTAACACTAGCTAATCCTGCTCCTGTTGGGTAACACCACAGTTAACTGAAGTTGTAGACTGCAAGAGCCTGTGACACACGCTGACTCTTCTATACTCAACTATTTTTTTCATTTCTGCTGCTCAGTGCTATCCAGTCCCTCCCTGGGATTTTACATACCATTTCTTAGACCCAACAGTTCACAGCGGTTGGGTCCACAGCTCAGACAAAAGCACAGAATTTAGGTTTTGGCCACATAGGTACCTACTTCCAGCTCTCTTCATTATTCACTGGAGGCCTCTGTCCTGTCCCATCCCTCCCCTCCCATCCAGGCCCATAGGAACTTCAGCATGCAAGGAAGCTGTACGGCAAACAAGGAAAAAGAGGGAAGGAAAGGTGTCTTGCTATGGTTCATCTGTAATAAAAATCTCTCCATCGCCTATTGGGAAGTATAAGGGCCTACACCAAGCCTCTGTTGTTTGATCGTTGCTGGAGAAAGCTTTATTCAAAACATGGAGAAACTGTTTCACCCAGGCTCTCTCACAAGACTTCATGCTGAAACCAAGCCTATCAAATTGGATCCTGAAAGTCGCACATACACAGGGCCATGGCGTGCTGCCCCCTACTCCACCCTGAATTATCCTGGACTCTGAAAACAGGAAGACTCCCCACACACCCTAAAGTTACTTTGGGTTTTTTAATTTTTTAGTGCAAATACCTCTACCAATTACACACTGGAAGGCAGCTGAGAAGAGAGCTCTTGCAATTGGGAGTGGCAGAGAAAAAGATATACAACATGGACTAGCAACAACAATGATTAAAACCCAATACACTACCTGTACCACTAAACTAAGACTGATGTAATACCTGAAGGACCTTCCTTGCTTGTTTGCAACAAGATTGGCTGTGAAGCCATCGTATAATTTAGTGCAACTGAAGTCACAGAAGGGGGAAAAAAAAAGAATTAAAATTAAGCACTCTTAGTTGTTAGTGTTATGAGTTGTCTGAGACAGCTCATCCGAACACATTCTTGGAAAGAAAACAGAAACCAGAGCTCAACAATTCAAACACTGAAAGCCAGATGAAATCTCAGCAACTCAGCAGTGTCATCCCAGCCCTAAAGGAATGTGGGAAAGAAGTGAAGCAAGATCAGAAAAACCTCTGTGAATTATAACAACAAACACCAAATGTATACAACATACACTTCATCCTTACACCTAGTAATTTTTACTAGGAAGAACTTGAGCCTCTCGACAATAGCTAGCTTTTTCCTCCACAGAAAGCCAAAGCTACATCTCAAAACAACAAATATAATAAACCTCAAATACCTTCCTGTTGTAGTGTTCAGAAATTAGCCAGAACTGTAATCCTTCAAGTTGTTTGGCTCATGAAAGAAAAATAAAAGCAAAGAAATAGTTGCTGAGTTGCATCTTCTTCAAAGCAGCAGCTTGTTTTTCTCTCTTTTGACTTCAAAGCATGTGGGTCTTCTTATCTATGGAACTGTAATTTATTTTACAATAGTGTGGAAGTAGGATCTGCCCAGAAGAGAGCCAGTTCGCATTAATTTTCACCGTACTTCAAGGAAAACTTGCACTTCAGAAATTTAACCCACAACAATTAACTCCCATAGACACTACCGAGTGTGAAGAACTCGGTCTCACTCCTACCTAACATTACCAGCACAGCTCTCAGTAAAGGAGTTGCAGCCATGTATACTTTAGAAACAGCTCAGCACACACAAAATAATGCAATCAGTTTTCCCCAATACACTCCAACCACTCAAGCAACCTGGCAGCAGTAAGCGTTCCACAGTGCCACTCTCAGGAGTACAGATAACCCTGACAGCTGCAGTACATGTGGCCAGCTCACCATTAAGCAAGCTAATTTCTCATACCAGATGCAGTCTAGCTGAGGCACAGGTTTCTAAGCAGGTTAATTTGCTTACCATTCCCAAAACTTAATAACCTGTAAAGCAGAGTAAATCAACTTACACACAACTATAAGGTACTGTGGTTAAGTTGTGTCTGGTTACCTGCACTAGCTCATTTAAAGCTAATTCAAAGCTCTGAAATACAGATATCAAGGGGCAATCACTACTTTGGTGAGATTACCTGGATCGCTTCATTTGCAGTTCAGTAAAATGGCCAAGTCACTGAATAGCCCACTGAAAGTGGCAGGCTCCCTCTTCACGCTGTTGTGCAATCAATCACCCTTCTTCCTTCAACCCTGAGGTTCATGAAATAACCTAGAATTTACCAATCTTGTTAAATTTCTTGCTAATGTAGTAGAAAAGCCAGAGGAAAAAAGATAAAAATAATTTTCTACCAGTTTAGTAAGTTGAACTGTCCTTCTGGAGCCAGACAAACCACAAAGCTAATGCAAGGTAAGCAGGAAGACTGCTCCTTTCATTTGGTAGCTAGATCTCAAGTGTAATTTAAAGTTCCTTTGAAACTGACCACGTGAAGGATGCCACCACCCTACAGGTGATTTTTTTCATCTCCCACACCCACCCACTCCCTTCTGCCAGTACTTACAGAGTCAGACCACAAAGCTAAGCATTACCAACATTAACCAAATCCTCCTTGAAAAACATTGGTTTTCAGCCAATTCATGACACAGCTATGCAAGTGTTGTAATTCATGATAATGCAGCCTATATTTACATCCATATAAAATTACATGGTACTGCACATTGAGCTGGTTTTCCACTCCAGTTGTAGAGAAATATGAAAATCAAAAAACAAACTATAGTCATTAACACTTTATGTTTTGTTTAGCTAGCAGTCAGTTTTCCATATTATTTTACCCTATGGTAGGCACAACAGCAAGGCTATGTTTTGCAAGGAAGTGATTTACAGTAAGATAAGAACCATCTGTCTAAAAGCATTCAGGTTTTTGACAATAAGCATAATTGGACAAGCTTGCCTTTCCTGTAAATAAATATATGTAACTTGGTTTCAACTTGTTTCATGTCACCCATTTTATTTAACTGGAGAGAGTTGCTGAGTGTTTGAAATTAACCCTAAATATACATCATCTCTACCTACTTACTGCTCAACAGCGACTGATCCTCAAGAGCTCTGTCAACCATGTGAATCCCGCGACTCTAACCAGCAATCTAGGCAGAACCTTTACCCATGCACTGCATACATGTCAAGTCACTGCCTGTTACCGTGTTATCATTACATGTCCACATATATTTGAGACCACATTTAACCCTACAGCAAATCATTTCTTGCATTGTTACATCCTACACTGCATGGAAGACACTCTTAGATAACTTAAGTTATATTCTTACATTTCAATCATTTAAATTATTGTGCAACAAGTTAATCACTTCCCTCCTTACTTCTCTGGGTGGTCTCTCTACAGTACACAACAGTGATAGTTTTCAGATTAAAGCTCAGCAGTTCCCCAGCCACCAATCTTCACCTCACTTCCCGAGATCATCTACAATAATGAAAATATGCTTTGAAAAGTTTCAAGTCAGCTTCCTCAGAGCAGTTCCTCTAGCTCATTACAGCACACCACATGTGCACCACAGGGAAGCCCTGGAACAGCTGTTACAACTTTGCTCACATTAACACAACGTGGTTCTTCTGAGTAGTTGTTCAGGGTACCAGCTGCAAAGTGCCACACACTTGCACAGTAATTCAAGCCATAGGCTGATACCAAGCTATTACTGATGTTTATTTTACTGCCTAATCCCACTGCAGAAATTCATTTCATAATATAGATAAGAAGACCAATTGAAGATACAAAGCAAGAGAGCCACAGAAATAATCTCTTATATATTAAAAATGCATAAACTAGTTCCTTGCCACAATTACATTTACTACAAACGCTTGCACTCTGTAACACTTGATGATAATTAATGACCATTATATCCTTTACCAATATCTTCAATAAAACACATAATTTCCTTCAAAGTTAACTTTTACCACATTGTCTCCTTTTACAGGAGAGCAGATGTTACTTCACCATTGGTAAACTGCCACAGTGAAATCTCAGCCTGCCAAAGACAAATGTAAACAGGGAGTTTCCTAAATGAACTAGCATTAACACCAACTCATGCTTCCTAAACAGCATCATTACCTCACATGACAAATCAGAATACAGACAAGTCCAGCTAGGGATTTTGACCTGCTGTACACTTAAATAAGTCCCCATAATGAACGTTCACCTCACCAGTGGAAATCTATCCTCAAACTTGATGCATAAGTAGACCGAGTAACACAACAGTAACAGTGAGCCTGACTTACTGAACTGCCCTTGTTCAACAACACTGTTAACACAGTTGTGTTGAACTTCACAATGTAAACCATTGTTACATTAATTACTCAAGTTACACATCAGGATTTTTCCTCCACCATCTTGGCTCTACAGTTGTCCCTGGTTTGCAGCCATTGCAAATGATGAAAGCATGATACACTTCCACCCAAAAGCAGAAACTTAATCCAGTCTGTAGGATGCTGGAGGGATAGAGCAATTCAGAGCTCTGCTCTTTCATCTGCCACTTAAATGATGACATTATGAAATGCCTAAGGATCATGTCTTTCACTGCTTTGCCTGCATTGTGTGTTCTGCTCTTTTCTCAAAGAACATGAAGTCAGCAGTAATCTGAAGTCCCAGCCAAGGCCATGCTGCTCTGTTGTAGGAAGAGCACCCTACCTAAACTTAACAGCTACGAGTTGCATCTTGAGCCCAATCCTCCACATACACTCTTCTAAGAAGCTGACAGAAGAGTGCATCTTCCTCCATAAAGTCACTAAGAGATGGAAATTCCTGTTTGACTTTCAAGTCATTTTGGTGCCTATCTGCAGCTACACCTTGCTTTCCCAGTCACTATCAATAATCTCTTTGATGTAAGACCTTCATGTGGCACGAAGAAGTAACCACAAGAATGACTAGACTCACTAATTACAAGCTCATGGTTTGTTTTTGGTTTTTAAGTAACATGAGCCCAAAAGATATTGGAGCTGTCTGCAGACACATGAAAACATCAATGTGCTGGTTCACACATGAAATATCTTTCTCATTATTAAAAATCAGGGCTGAGAGTGTATTTAACTGAAAATCAAAATTAACAGGTTATACAATGGTAGAGCTAGATTAACAACTCTGCCCTTTTTTTCCAACATCAATCCACCGACAAACTTTGTGATCCCAAGACTGAAGTCAGAATGGTAAGGGGGCCTAACTAGCAAAAAAAAGCCCAAACGGGAGATTCTTTTTTGCTATAGGAAGACTACAGCAGTCAGAAATCAAATTCCAGGTATACACAAACAAGGAAGCAAATAAACAACTGAATCAAGTCAAATGTGCAAGCTGCAAAATCTAGTGGCACAAATCAGTTCGCTGCAAGAGGGGAGGGAGATCTTGGCGCCGTGCCATAAAGTTTGCAATCTTGAAGGAATCTGGTCACAAATCTACCTTTTGTAACATCCAAATATCCAGGAAAATGAACAGACATTCCAGGGTGGTTTTTTTTTTGTTAAGTAAACCCTACTTACTATCCACTCGTGTAGCTTCGTATCATGGAGTTAACATCTTTCAGAAAGGACACATCGAAACCCTAGACCGGCAACAGCCACTATACAAACTGTCACCACTCTGTATTCTTCATCCTGAAGCAGCTTAAGCCGCACGGACAGAGTCATCTGTCTGCACGGAGCGGAGCGGGGGGGGGGGGGGTAAGGGGGAGGTGAAGGGGCATCCTGACTCCAACCCCGCAGCCCTCCCTCCAAACTCAGTTATGCGAGGGTGAGCTCGGGAGAAGTTTCGAGGGCGCCGCCAGCACCGCATCCCCCAGCGGACTCGCTCCGCGGAGCGACGGGCCGCCGGCCGGCGCCCTCCCTCCCCACGGCCGCAGCGGCGCGGGGCGCGGCAGGCGCAGGGCGGCGCTGCGGGGGCCGGGCCGCCGCTTCCCGCCGGGGCGGGGCGGGGCAGCGCCGCTGCCTGGCGCTCGTTCATTCAAAGCCGGGGCCGCCGCCGCCAGCCTCCCCCCGCCCTCCCGACGGGCGGCAATCGCTCAGGCCGGCTGCCGGTCCCGGCCCCTCCGCCCCCCGTCCGTGTCTGCCCGCGTCCCGTGCCCCCCCCCCCCCCTCCACGACCGCGTCCCCGCTCACCTGCCCAGCAGCTGCTCGTGCTCGGCGCGGATCTTGCCCAGCTCGATCTGCAGCTTGGCCCGCTCCCGCGCCGTGTCGTCCAGGGTCCGGCGGGCGTCGGCCAGCTCGGCCTCGTAGACCGACTTCAGGCTGGTGACCTCGCGGCCGCGCACCTCCTCCCGCTCGGTGGCCTGCAGCTGCAGGGCGCTGTTCTCCGTCTCCAGGCTCCGCACCTTGTCGATGTAGGCGGCCAGGCGGTCGTTCAGCTGCCGCAGCTCCTCCTTCTCCTGCAGCCGGGAGAGGCGCTTCGTGCTGTGCGCCGCGGCGGCCGCGCAGCTCCGGCTCCGCGGCCCCAATGACATGCTGGCCGCCATGGCAGAGCAGCGGGAGTGACAAGCGCGACCCACGGGGAAAGAAAGGCGGGCGGGATGGAGGGGGGACCGGACGGGAGACGCCGCGGCAGTAACGGCAGCAAGAAGCCGGCACCGGCGGGGCGGGAGCCGAGCCGCGGGCCGGCGGGCGGGCGGGCGCGCACCGAGCCGCCGCCGCTGCCCCCCCCGTGCAAACACCGACGCCTCCTCCGCCGACACCGGCGGGCTCGGCACCGCGATGCAATATGGCCGGCGCCCGCCCAGCCCCGCCGGCCGGCGGCCCCGACCCTCCGGCTCCACCGCCCACCTGACCGGCCGCTAACCAATCACGATCCGAGGAGGGCGGCGCGCCGCGCTCCGCCGCCGGCTGGAGACTAAATTCAAAACCCGCCGCCACCGGCCGCAACTGTCAGCCGGCGCGCGAGGGAGGGGGGAGGCCGCGCCCCGCCCCGCCCCGCCCCGCCGCGCGGCTGCGGCGGCCTGGGCGCCGCGGCCCCGTCCTTTGTTGCCGCCTCAGGCTGCGGACAAAGGGAGCCGGGGCCGGGTCGGGGCGGGTGGGGGAATGACGGCCGCCGCGCTGTCCCCTCGGGCGTCCCTCCACAGCCCCTCCAGTACCAGGCGGGTTCCGCAAGGCCGCCGGCCTGCCTCCCCTCCCCTCCCCTCCCCTCGCCGGCGTCCCCGCCGGCCTGCCAGCCAGCCAGCCACTGCCCGGCCCGGGGGAGATGCTCGCATTTGGCAGTGCAGCTTCTGCCTGCGAGAAAAGAAGCGATTTTGCTGCGCCAGCCTTTTTCTGTCCCTAATTTACTCTTTCCTCGTCTGTAGGCTGCACGCTGTAATTTGAAAACGGTGCTTGACTCCTGACCCGGGGAGTGCCTGAGCACCCGGTTTCGAGTTGCCTCAGATGAGTTCTCTCATTTCAATATGCAAACCGCAATTTTTCAGATTCAGCTCAACCCCGGGTTTGGTGTTAGTGTTTGAATGTTCCTTATCTGATGTTAGTCTGGCTCCTGAAGGTTTATTGTGAGTGAGATGTCGTGTCCTTAATTACAAGTTGAACCTGAATACTTCAAGGAAAACCACGAATCCTTTGGTGCTGCGAGTGCAGGACGAAAAAGCCACTTTCATCCGTGTGGAACTGAACCCGCTGAAGGTCTGGGTTTTATGGCTTTTAAATCAACACTATCCCTTCACAAACAAGTAGGCTGCATCTTCTGGAGGTCGTTTTACATTAGGACCACTGAGCATTGTTAGCTGGGTGTTAGAAAGTAGAAACTGGAAAGGGGAACACAGTGAATGGTTCAAAGTCTCGATTGTAAACCCAACTGTCCTTCTCACAGAAATTTCTGTAGCGGGGGCTTGTCAGCAGGAAGGCACTTAAGATTTTCCCCTACTTAACATTTCCTCAGTCTTTTAGTAAGGTTCCTTCTAAAATGAGCCATGACGAGATTCCAGAAACCCAGTAGTTTTCCACTGGACATGAGATTGCCCCTATGGGAGCTGGGTGCCCCTTCTCAGTTCCTGGATGTTCATTCTCTGTTCAGTTAGCTTAGCACAACAATTTTTGCAAATTTCCACTGTTAAGTGGCATCCCTTCAAAGAAGAAAAAGAAGTATTCCAGTCACAGGCGTGTGTATAACTAAAGGTAATTTAGCCGTAGTGGGGAGCTCCTGCTTTTTCCCACGCGGTGCCTTTGTTGACACAAGCGATTTCTCCTTTTTTCTTCTCTGCCCGTTGTTACAATTTGCTCTTTTCCAGCTCTTTGGAAAAATCACAAAGCTGGCTAAAAAGAGTGGTAGCAGCTGGGGAAAAAAAAAAATCTCTATAGCACCTGCTGCAACATAAAATTGTCAGCAAAGTAGGATTATAGCCCAAGGTAGTTTTACACTGCAGCTGGCACTAGAGTGAACTGATCTGTATTCACAGGCAGTACAAGAGACAAAGTTTGGGAGATTTTATTGTTGTGCAAACTGAGCCCTCTGCAGGTGTTCAGTGCTGACTTTGAATCTGTCTACATCCAGGATTTAATTTTTGTGCTGGGTTTTAAATCATTAAGTTTTCATTTCATTATAAAAATATATATCGTTATTCCCTCCCTGCTCCCCAGTATTAGTTTTGCAGTTCGTGTGCTTGAAACGAAGCATTTTTAATTTTTTTTTTTTCCAAAAGAATTATGGGTGGGATGTGTTTCATTTAACCTCCCAAATTGAAAGGATGTATTTAAAATCCAAACTATTTGTAAGGAGGCCTTCCTTTCTCCTTAGAAGCCTCAAGCTTTAACTTTTTGTTGTTGAAACTATTGCATTTTAGCTTCCCAGCCTATCACATGAAATGAAAGTAGATGGGGTTTACTTAGCAGACTAGGTTTACTAATACAGTAAAAATTAGACGGAAACAAGTATTGTAGTAGTAGGGGCTGGCCTGATGAGTTTGCTTATTATAATTGCCCAGTGAAAAACAAAATGTCTTGCCAATTCCATGCTTACTTTCCACCAGCCTTTGTTTTTAGGTTGTTGCTTCCACCTAATTAAAAAGTTAATATTGATGTAGTATTTCCTATATACATTTCAAAAAAAAAGATAATAGTTGAACCTATTAAAATCTCGTTATTAAAAAGATAATCTTTTGTGTGGTTTCAACGGCAAGATTAGCCTCCATATTGAAGCAAGTTAATCTTCAGTAATCATGCCATCAGATTTCCCTGCCATTTGCTTACAACTGAGATTTCTTGCTACTACTTGTGTGATTGAATTCATCTTGCTCTACTAGGCTGAAAAAGAAAGTAAGAGAAGAATCAGCCTTCAAACTGTGCCTCGGCTGATGTCAGACACTTTACTTGTGAAACTGAATGTCAACATTGTTCTTTGCTCTTAGCAGCTTGGGCCTGATACAGCATGCACATGTGATATACTTCCTCTATATAGGATAGCCTGTCAGTGCCAGTATTAAATCAGCCAGAGAGGTCACTGCTCAGAGGCACAAGGCAGCCCTGAAGGACTGGGAAGTGACACTCCCATGCCTCCAGTCTGTTGCCCAAGGGAACCAGGAGTGTCTTCTCTACCTCAGAAAACCAAAACAAAACAAAAGAATGTGCTGTTTGACCCGTGTGGCTGACAACTTGACTCAAAACCTTTTCAGTTTATAACTCTGACACACTTTACTGCTCTTAGAGCTGATCTCTGAAGTACATCACAAGTACTTCAGCACAGCTTCAAAATACCGCCACAGCTACAATTTAATACCTTTACAGTCAGCATAAATTGTATATAATGAGCATGTGCACATCCTATAGACACAGCAGGCTATGCTACATTTAGACTCGCCTCCCCTGAATGTGGAAGGTGTTTCACTGACTGAGACATTTTTAAAGAAAAGCCTTCCAACATTTAACAGCAAAGGTTTTCATTGTACACTGATTTAAATAAACAAACTTCTAGAATCTGGAAAAGCTTGTGGGAAATTGGCATAGAGTCTGTAATTCCTGGTAAATGGGCCATTCTTGCTGTTTCCAACTTTGTATTGCTAAAACAGATTTTTTTTTTTTTTAAGGTATATAATTATTTGTATTTATACCATATTTACTTTTAAAGTAGACAAGAATCACGGTGAATACATTCTGGAAATGTGTCAGTACTCTGAGAGTTACGTCAGGGATTCAAATATGACTCTTCTAAAGAAGAAATGGACAAATATTTTAACTTCATATTACCTAATCTGAGTGTTTACCAGAAAATACTGTTTGTTTCCACTTGGGGAATGTCTGCTAAAGAAGAGTCAGAGTAAATGCTGTGGTCTGCACTTTCAAGAAACAGAGCAAAACAACAAAAAATGAATACAAATGTTCTTCTGTAATAGCAAGAGTTGCAGATAAAATAGTTACGGTCCTGCAATATGTAACAGGGCTGTTGTTCCTGTCAGCTACATTCAATGTTAAACAAGTGAAACTTCAGTATTTTCACAATGTCAGAGCACGAAACAAGCTTGCATATACATGACACCATACCAGGGCCTGATCTAAAGTCCAATTAAGTTTACACTTCAGTGCTGAGAAAACTCCCTTTCAGGAGATTCCCTTTTTTTCTGTGTTATCATTCATACATCATAAATACTACAGTATGTAATTCTGGCAAGTCAACCAAAATGTTAATTTCCGTGCTTATCTAGTGCTGACTAGAGACCACTTCTGGGGACAAAGCAGCTAGGAAATAGATTATTATTTTATTTTTCCCCTGAGGTATTGCCAAGGCAGGAGGGGAAAGTATGGGCATGTCTGCAGCTGCTTAGAAAGACAGCAAAATCTGGAGACTCCTCACATGAACAAATGGGATAGTAGTTTTTTGGCTTCAGGAATGCAAAAATAATGCCAGTTAGATAACTGTAAGTGCTGCATGATCCATGTGTTTCTAACTGCTGCTCTGTATAGTAGTAACTCATGTATGACTACGTTACTCTTAATGGGCATCCTCATGCATAACTTGAAGCCATGCCTAAAAAATACTTTTAAAATATTAATTCTACACTGTATCTCACCAGGATTCAAACAGAGCTATCAATATTGTCTGCATGCAAATGAAATAAAAAAAAAAATCTGCTCTTCTTTTAAGTTACTGTTTAAAGTACAACAGAAACTCAATTTTTCATTTCTGCTGAATCTTTCACACTGAAAATTTTCTTAGAAAACTTTATTTCATTTCTGTGGGATCTCTTCCTCCAGCAGAAGCCAAAATAGGATGAATAAACATATTTGGGATGCAGCCACGCTGTAGGCGCATGCCTATGACAGGCTGCAAGGTGGATGAGAGCAGGGGGAGGAGAAGGGAATGTAGCCTCGAGAAGCAGTGCAGGACAGACAGAAGCAAAAAGAACCGTCACAAGACCTGCAGTGCTCCTCGGTATTCATTACCGAAACCACTGCTCTTCAGTTTGCCTTGCTCAAGCAGATCCTAAACCATGCGGGGATGCATGTTTAAAGGAATGCACACTTGGGGGTGGGTGGTTGATTTTGGCTGAGATAATGTCCAGGGAATAGTCTACGCGCAGTGCTGAGGTACCCACAGGGGGAGATGCAGTGATACGACAATTTGTACAATTTGTCGTAGTTACAGTCACTTCCCACAGTGATTGCAAAACCCCAAAGGACAGAGAAAGAAACTGCAGATGGTAAAGGAGTAGCAGGAACTGATAATTATATGGCTCCACAGGAAGATCTGATTAAGCTCACTTCAAAAACCACTGTGCAAAACTAGAAACCTTTCATTTCTGCAGAACAGGCTATGAACCAGATTACAAATACAGAATCTCCTTGCTAGGAATACAATCATTAGCGCAGATGCCTTAAGCTTATACAGAAGCACTAGGTTTTGGGAAAAACTTTTTGCCAAGAAATTACAGAGGTATTAACCCTACTAGTACATGAGAGTGCTTTGCTGTAGCTGGTGAGAGAACTCTGATTCACTTTGTAAGGGTATGGTTAGAGAATACATCAATTGTTGCCAACTTCTGTGACCTTGTCATTGGTTTTATAAAGCTTAGGTGTTTTTTCTTCAAAGACTAATTAAATTAATTCCTCTGATTAATCACAACTCAACGTTTTGGTTAAGAGATTCTTGTCCCCTTAGATGTAGAGAAAAAAAAATTGTTGAAAGTGTGAGTCAGTGCAAAATTAAACATCTTAAAGAAAATTAAACACTTGATCTAAATCTAAACTAGTATCTGACAGGTAATACTAGGTACAGTGAGTTTCCTGGTTTCTCTGCATTAAGGTGGGTGCTTATGTAGTTGATGTGCTCCAAATCTCTAAGCAAGTTTAGCACAGAATTTCAGAAAACTGGATTTTAACAGCCTACTTGTCTCTCACATACGCTGCTCTCTTGCCAGTCAGAGCTCCTTTCCTCAAGAGAATAAAGACCTGGAAAAGCCATGGGAGAAATATTTATGTCTGACACCATGAATCACCTGCTCACCAGACTGGCTCCTCCTTACCACCTAAGCATAAGATCAACAGTGCTAGCTCACAGAAAAGAACACAAGAAAACCCAAACACAACAACCCATGTACAGTGGTGATGGGATTAATCAAGAAGAGTGACTCAGACCGATGCACAGTATTAGGATTTCTTTGCTCTCACCAGAAACTTAGCTCCAAACTCCCTAACAATAGAGTAACAGAGTGCTTTTTGAGACCTTCAGTGAAAATACAGAAATCTTGGAATATGGACAGTCTGTCTGCTCTTACAGTAGCTGCTGTGGATGACAGTGCAAATATAATATGCATGCAGCAGATTTCAGGTGCAGACATGCCCTTATATTTAGTTTTATACCAGTAGCCTCTTTTATGTGGCTGGGAAGATAAGGAGTGTCAGTGTCTGTTCTAAAGATGTTACAGGTGTTAGAAATACCAGTTTTCACACTATACATTTGAGGACAGAGAGGCATATGAAAGCCTTAAGAATTTTTAAAATAAATTAGTAAGGTAGTAATTATGATTTTAAAGTTTGGCACCTAGGTTGTAGAGTTATTCTTTAAAAGTCTTATTCATTAGGAAGTCTTATAAAAACTGTACTATGTTTCAGAGTTAGGGACTGTGATTACCTTAACAGGTCAAGGGATTTCTAATACAGAGTATTGGCATAGGGAAGATATGGTGAACTGCAAGACAATTTCAATGCAATTGGCTAGTCTTCCTCCTAAGCATTTTGCATTTTTCTTTAAGGATGTGAAGCCGTCCTTCCTGGGCTCAACTTCACTCCCAGTTTTCTCTACCTCCTCCCCCGCAGTGGCACAGGAGGACGGGGAACGGGGGTTGCGGTCGGTCGGTTCATCACACCTTGTCTCTGCCGCTCCTCCCTCCTCTGGGGGAGGACTCCTCACTCTTCCTCTGCGCCAGCGCAGGGTCTCTCCCAAAGGAGACAGCCCTCCACGAACTTCTCCAATGTGAGTCCTTCCCATGGACTGCAGCCCTTCATGAACTGCTCCAGTGTGGGTCCCCTGCGGGGTCACAAGTCCTGCCAGCAAACCTGCTCTAGCATGGGCTCCTCTGTCCATGGGTCTGCAGGTCCTGCCAGGCCCCTGCTCCAGTCTGGGCTTCCCACGGGGTCACAGCCTCCTTCGGGCACCCACCTGCTCCGGCGTGGGGTCCTCCACGGGCTGCAGGTGGAGATCTGCTCCACCGTGGACCTCCACGGGCTGCAGGGGGACAGCCTGCCTCACCATGGTCTTCCCCACGGGCTGCGGGGGAATCTCTGCTCCGGCACCTGGAGCACCTCCTCCCCCTCCTTCTTCACTGACCTCACTGTCTGCAGGTTTGTTTCTCTTACATGTTCTCACTCCTCTCTCCGGCTGCAGTTTCTGTGCCACAGCAACTTTTTTTACCCTTCTTAAATATGTTATCCATCGCTGATGGGCTCAGCCTTGGCCCAGCAGCGGGTCCGTCTTGGAGCCAGCTGGCATTGGCTCCATCAGACATAGGGGAAGCTTCTAGCAGCTTATTATATATGCTATCCATATTGCCCCCTCTGCTAGCAACACCTTGCCATGCAAACCCGATACAAAGGAAAAAAATCCAACACAAAAACTTGATATTCACTGAAAATAAAATCAGATAGTAAGGTCTTTCTTCCCCAGAACACGTTTTTTTCTTCAGTTGAAGCCAGTATATTCAACAGCAGCAGAATCTGGCCGACCAACAGGATAACAAAGAGGTTGCATTTTTACATCACAATCTTACCCCAGAAACGTTTTTGGATTTGCTTTATTAGTGTTTGTGTAATTAGAGTATTGATACAATCTCAATTTAATTACTATTATAATCTGCAATAGTATTATAATTAAAATATGGAAAAAAAATCAGTGTTCATTTCACATACAAGGCCAGAAAAAAGTAAGTCTGAGAGTTAGTTCCTTTGACTGACTATTAAAACTTGGTATCAGGCAAAAGTCTAAAAAAATATTGCAAATCATAGGACAACAAATTGTGATGTTAAAACTGTCTTACACTCAGATAATCACATATTTAAAATATGCTAGGAAACACAGTTTTCAGTATTTCCTCTTAAGTCCTATATTTTTTAGCATACATGGAAGTGCAGAGAAGTACTGTGTATTTCTGATCTGATATTGAGGGAGATAAATGTAGCATTTCGAGATATATGCATAAACATATATCCAACAACAGCAATAGTATTCTTCTGCCAGTTATAATTTCTTGCATTGTCATAATTGCAGCTAGCAGAATCCAAAATAAACATAATTTCTGAGCTGTGTGATATTGTCTGATAGTGTACTCTCTCTAATGGAAATTCAATTTGTTTTTTATATTTCTGAAAATTCAGGAAAAGGGAGCCTTGCTTCAGACTCCTGAAGTTGATAGTGATTACCGCTTCCATTTTTATCTGTTGCTTTAGCTATATCTGTCAAATTGTCCCCAGTCTTGCTTGGCAGAGGAAAAAATTGCAGTCTTCAAAGCTGTTCTAACAGTGTCTTTTCACAGCCCAGCTATTTGTAGCCCTCAGTTATGAAGCGGAAAGGATTATGGATGCCAAGAAAACTATATGACCACTTAAGTAGCCATTTAAAAAAAAATCTTTTGAGAACAAAATAAAAGATTCACTAAAACTTCAGAAGGAAGTTGCAGCATGTTTTCTGGCTACTAAGTTTCTAGTTCTGGGACTCTATGAATACCACACTGTAACTGCAAGTGAGTATAGAAGAACTTCTATATAGAAGCTCTGCAAATTTAAGAGGTTCTTATTTTTTTACTATGGCTGTATTTAATTTTGGCATGCTGCTGCTTAATTCCTGAAAGCAACGCAGATACAAATATTCCTAAATTTTACTATTTGATTATTCATTTTTCTTAAAGTCAAATGTTGATTCTACTAAGCAGGCTCTGCCAGTACTTGAAGTATTGTTTAATTTCACCTGGCTCATAGTGGTAATTAATAGGCAGAGCTATATACTAATAAAAACCTCAAACTGCATGCAGATTCTAAACCTCTGGATGAGGGCTGGTGGAAGAGTGACGCATAAGACTGCGTATCTTGCATCACTCAGCTAAGCTGCATGTAGAGGTCTGAACGGTGAAGACTGCACACGTCCCTGAGCAGAGGACTTGGAGCGCAGGAGAGCTGTTGCTGACACAACAAAGCCAAACTCAGCACTCCAGAAAACCCTTTAATTCACAGAGTTGTGGGTTCTAAATAGTGTCGAGGTGGTGTGCCTCACCAGGGTATGAAGCCGTTTGCAATTAATTTCATTACATGTACTGAAGCAGAGGTAAGAGGCAATCTTCCCAGAAGCACAGGAGCAGGGGCCATGTAGGCCTTCTCACTCTGAAATCATAACTGTGAGCCAGTGGATTGCTGGTAGATTTTAGCAGTCACTGAACCCCTGTGTACATCTATCACCACATGCATACAAAGAGTCATACATCAAAAAATGTATTGTAATAAATAGCTACTACTGTATATGACAATATATCAATTTTTGTTGGCTGAGAAAGTTAGTATTGAGGTGTACATAGGTAATACACCTTTCTGGTCAAGAATTCACTATAAGCTAAGAATTACTTCATGCATTGAAAGGGCATAGAAGTAGAACTTGAACTAGGTGCAGCAATTACTAGCAGGTTCCTACCTTTGAAATTACCAGTAACATCATTAAAAACAGTCTTTTTTTGTGTGCCAGCAGAAAGTAAGAGGGCATAAGGAGTCTCTTACCAGCAACGTCCTCCTGATGAACCTTCCTAGAACCACATGCACTTCTTTGTTTGCATTGGTATGTACAGGACAGATTATTCAGAAAGAAGGACCCATACTAGGATGCAGAGCTTTATTGTACAGATCCTCTGTACTTCAGCAAGAGTGATCTGTCCCTATAATTTTTGTTAATAACTGCCTTTCACAGAATAATGACGCTCATAAAATAACCCTTCTTGAAGTTTTCCCTTTATTGACATCCACACTAAATGACGCAATACTGCCTAAAGTTAACTACAGAAAATTAAGAATCGTTTATTTCCATTTGGCTTCAGTGACCGAAATCATGTTTTGTTCTTGCCTTTAGTATCCAGCAAGCGAGTTCTCAAAAAAATCAGCTCACTACACCAGCATGAACAAGCATTAAGATGAAATAAACCAAGAATCAACAGTACAAATCTGATCCTCCTATGCACACGTATGTCCTTCTCCCAGGGCCTGATCCTGCTGTAAGGCAGAGCTCCCAGCTTGGGTCCAGGCAATTGGCTTGACTCTGAGCCATGCTGGCTGAAGCAGAAGGTCAGATCCAAAGCCACAGGGATTAAACAGTAAGGTTTGTGCAGCCATACATAGTTGGGCAGGAGCTGTTAGCAAGAAAGAAGAGTGAAAGAGCTTGGTCAGCAGTCAAACTCGTACATTTCTGAATCAACTGGACACTCTCCCATGCCAACTCAGGGATCACAATATCTGCGGTGGGTATGGGAGGGAAAGGCATCGTCATGCAGATCTGCTTCCAGGCGTGTTCAATACAGTCTCCTCTGTGGACAACTCCCAGTACTTGGAGAGAGCTAGGAAGAGCTGTTAGCTCTTCATGTTCCTGCTCTGGGTGGGATTTCCAAGGTAATGGCTCTCTGGAACCTCCACTTTATTCCCAGGAGAAGCAGCCATCCACCACTCCCCTCAGCTGCTAAATTAAGGATAGGATTGTTTGTTCAGTAATGGGAATCAATTTTTTTACCAGCAACTGTTTTCAAGGAGTCCTGTATGTATGCTTGTAGATTCATGCTCCTGTATTTTGTTTTCTGTCAAGTAAGACTGAATTTATGACTATCACGATCGGTGTGTGTGTCTCATTGGGAATTTGGACTTTAGCAGTCCCAAATGTGTAGGCACCATTTGCACTAATTTCTGCAAATCAGTTTCATTTTTGCACTGAGTACACAGAGCGTACATGTGGTTCTTAGTGGCATGTAAAAGCCCTATATGTACCACAACAGTGTTTCCTGCTTGACTGGTACCTGATCAGAAAGTAACTCCTGAAACACACAAAGTACGTTTGGAGAGGAGACATTGATTTATTCTGTGCAGGGTGCAAGGTGGAAGATTTCCACAAATCGAGCACACCTACTGAGGTTTTCGGTCCATACTTATACACTGCAGTTAAAACACCACGCCTATCTAATACATATGTTCCGCCTAACTATTGCATATTCATTATGTGGAGCAAGCATGATGTGTTGTTCACTTGAGCAATCATCCCAGAGTCTTCTACGCCTGCGCGGGGGTTTCTGGTGATTTTTGGTGGTTGTTTGGGGAAGAATACCCCTACTCCTTTTGTCCTTTCGTGGTCATGCCTCGTCTGAGGACACCAGGGTCTTTGTTTTTCTTGCCAACCCCTCGTTTCTCAGTGCCGAAGGAGGATGTATGTCCTTAATTAGCAAGTCTGTGACTCTGAAATGTCTGTTATCTGGTGCCTTGACTATTATCCAAACACTCCTTAAGCATCCTCTATTGTAAGCAGAATCTTAAACTAGATAAGCTTTACCTTAAGTACACATAATCTAAACAGTCCTTGAATAGCAAGCATATCACACTTCTCATGTTTTAGCGGTTTTTTTCTTTAAGCTATCACCGCCTTCTTACTTGTTTTTTTTGAAGGCTTGAGGTAACATCACCACTAAAAATTACACTTAGAATTACATTACCTTTAGAAATTTCTCTAAGTACGACAAGGAGATAATCAGTGTTTTTCAGTCACACCTTCCTAAGTTTCAGGTACTCTGTCAATTTTCTTCTGGGCAATATTTTTACTTGGATCATTGTAAAATTGTTTTGCACTCATCATTGGCTGCCTTCCACATGAAGAATTTTTGGAATCCTAAAGCTTAGTTCCTCATGGTTTAAGAGATTTGGGTATTAATTCCAAATGGCATCTCACAAAGGGCCAAATTCCATCCAGGGATAAATGACTGCTCATCCACTCCAACTTTAATGGGATCTGCTCTGCTCAGCAGAGGACAGGATTTTATAAAAGGCTCTTAATTGATTCTGCACCCATTTGCAAAAGAAAATACTGTATATTTCTCTTGAAGCATTATTGAAATGGCAAACAATGTTAAAAGCTGCAAAGAGGACAAGAGTACTGAAAAAGAACTTGAGTTAATAGTCTTACTGATAAAATAACATTTTAGAATTAGTAGACAGAAATCTTACCTCGTGAATAAAAGGTGCTATGCTTTGTAGTAGCCTGTGAGCCTGAGGAAAAACAGTTTTTGATAACAAACCCTTTTTAAAAGATAACGTAGTTCCTATAGGAAATAGGAACTTTCTTTCCTTATAAAGAAAGTAGTGTAATACAAACAAGGTAATTGCTGAGATATTGATAAGATGGCTGCAAAACAAAACTCTTATGCCTTTCTAGAACTATATTTGTAAACTCTAAGAATCAGTTCTTCTTCCAACCTTCTTGAAGGCTCAAATAGTTGCTCAACACGTTCAAAAAATTCAAAGACATCTGAATAATTCTTTCAGGCCTTGTGCCAAAAATCGCCTCAACATCTTGCAGAGATGACTTAGTTCTGAAAATATGCATACAACTAGACAATAGTGAACTTGTAAGATATCTTCTCCAATTTCTGGACTAGAGACCTAAAGCCACAAAATCTGCTGCTTTCTCCCCTGCCTTACTTCTCAGGATGTAGCTTAATTTTCTTGCCTGTGATTTCCACTAAATATGCCACTGCAAAACACCACCTCCTCCTCTGTATACCAGTATCTAAGAATATTACACTAGAGAAATATGGTGTACAGTAACAACCAAGGGGTAATAAGGAAGTAATTTTTTTTTTTATTCAGCGTGCGGGATAAAATTCATGCTTCACTTTGAATCAACTGCCAAGCATCAGAAAGGGACTACCTTAAACACAGATACCTTAAAAATCTAATGAATTGTTACCCCCCCCCTCCTTTTTTTTTTTTTAAATCTTTAAACTTGAAAGCACCATCTGCATTCTTTAGGACAGAAAACTCATTATTCCTTCCCCCTTCCCTGGTAATTCTTGCATAATTACCTGATTAAGCTTTAAAGGTTAAAAAATACAGCTCTACAGCCAAACACCATAAAACTGCTTTCAAAGAACTGGCTTGGAATCACGAAGCAATATTAATGTTTTACCTTTTTTATTATTATTCTTATTTTTAAAAGTAAATAGGATTATTGTTGGTCTCCGGCAGAACCTTAACCACACAAACAGCTCCTTTCAGGAAAAAGCTGTTTCCATGCCTGTCCTTTGCTAGGAAATGCTTGGGGCAGGAGTGAGACTTAGAGGAGGGGAAAGATGACACACTTTGTCAGCATTTTTTTAAATTACGTTTGGCTATATATTTTTTTTTTTTCCTGTCGATGCTGAGCCAAGCGTGAGTGCCCCTACTCAGATTTCAGTGAGCCCCCAGCGTCACTTTATAACAGGGCTTACTGAGTTTGGCTCCAGGTTCTGCTGCTAACACCTCCTTAACAGATTTTAGACAACAGAGTGATGTTTCCTCAATTACTCTTCCTCTGGGGAAGCTTGGCCTCCCAGCACACATCAGATCCAGATTTCCTCCTAGCTGCCTCACATTCTTGATTCAGAGACTTTATCTGGCATCTGGAGAGGATTTCCTTCCTGGATGCAGATGCTCACTTTGGTCTCATTCCCACATCTTCAACCTGAAACTCCAGAGTCACTGAACCTAACTCTTTCCTGTATCTCTTTTCAGTTTAACAAAATACAACCAATTTCTCCCAGGTCTCCTGAACGACCTCTGGCAGCTTTTAAATACTCTTAGCCCTGTGACCCATTTTCCTCTTCTCCAGCAAGGGGGAGTCAGCTCTCTTCCAGGTGAGGCTGAGCTCCATGTCCTTGAACGTCTACTTCTCTCTCCAAAATACTCTAAAATAAACAAGGTAGAAACTATTGCTCTGATTGATTTGAAACATTTTAAAGATGCCCCAAGGATCTGAATTCTGCAAGTGAAGGCTGATTGCCTTTAGAGTCAACTGGAGAAAACACTTGGTTATAGGAATGATGGCCAGTCGCAATGCTGCATAAATAGCAACATTCTGGAGAAAGTAAAAAAGTATGCAGGAGTACAGGAACAGCCATACAAGTGGCTAAGGTAACATACAGGTTGTGAAAAATGATCATGTCCAAAACAGGATTCTAATTAAAGTCTACAATTTATTAAACGAATAGAGGCAAGCAAACAGCGCTGGCTGCACCAGGAGTCTCTGCTCTACCAAGGCGCACACCTTCGGGTCTAATTGTGCAGGTTAAGTACAGGTTCTACATACATATTCACTAGATTTCTGAGAAATGTTATACATATTCATTAGTTTTCCGGGAAGCTATTAGCTTATGCAAATGTCCTTTATGCAGGCGCATTGAAGGTCTCTGGTGGTCTTCAGGAGTCCTCTAGTGGCCTTCCATAGTCTTCCTCACTTGTCCGCTATTTGACCCTCCTCAGGTGATTCTGCGCAGTATGGTCCTTTACATGTTTTGATACATCAGTGCTTGTTAGTGCTCTTATTATCTAAGTTCTCATTAGTGGTACAGAACCATATGGCTAGTTTAAGCTAAATTATCTACAAGGACAGGAACAAAGGCAGGAGTTCTTATCTTTTCCGGCCCTATCTATTCAAGCAAGGCCTCTACTTGTGCCTTCTTAACAAGATCGTAAATTCATCAAACATTTAATTAAGTTTTGTGATCACTCATGGTTCCTTCTTGCTCATCATTCCCAAGTACCAGTCTCTGACAGGCTTAATCCTTGACAAACACCAGTCCTTGGTATGTAAAGTTACAGAGAGACAATCATTAAGCAATAAGCAGTTCGTTCTCTATATCAATCCGCCCCTTTTCTTTAAACCTTTGCAAATTCTTTTGCAACTATAGGATTCCACTACTTCAGAGAGACCGTGTAAAGTATTTTCCGGTTTCTACTTGATGTCTGATTTTATTTCGTTTCCAACTTTTGTAATTTCCTACTGCTGTATGGCTTTTGCAGGAAGCAAGAACTATATACATACCCTCCTACTTCCCTTAGGCCTACGGTTATACAAGATCAAGCAAAACGCTTAAAGATTACATATGCAGAGAAGGTCACATTTCACCATGTGGCCCTAGCATTGTTTTATATTGACACGAATCAGGTGAATATATTTCACACAGGTGATGTTTTCTTACATATTGCTCTTGAAGTCCACTTCCCCTCCCCCCAGAAGTAGTGAAATCTTTCAGAGAAAATTATTCCTCCCAACACAACTCCGCAGATAAGGAGGGTTAATCACCGGGTTATGGAAAAAAAACCGTAACAAACCCAACTTTTTCTGAAACCAGCTTTCTCAAACAGCCTCAGTAAAACTTCACAAATGCCAACAACATTTTTAATTCTAAAATTCTTCTGAACAAGAAGAGAAAGCATAGTAGTAAACGATTGTTTATTAATCTAATTTTGTTTCACTGCAAATGTTTTCTCTCTTTTCTGCTAAGTGCAAGATCAAAACCTGATAAATAAATGAAAGCAGTAGTGCAGCCTTGTTTCCTGCAGTATGACCTGGTACATACACAGCAATGAACGTCTTTCTCGGGACACTTGCACATACTCTCTAGTAAACTCTCATTTACAGGCTTTTGAAAAAGGTTCATTAAATGATACTGCATGGTATTCTAAAATAAAAGCCTGAAAGTATTGTGTTTTGAACTGTTAACAACTAACCACTTTATATTGATCTGAAAGGTCAAGGCATATGCATATATTTAAGTCATTTTTATGAGCTTCTGCAGCATGGTGAATACGTGGCCATGTTGAAATTGCATGTAATTACATCTTGAAGGAAGAATTTCTGCCTTTGCCCATTTAAACTGATTTCCTCATAAAAATAAAATATTTCAAATATATTCTTCATATCAAGTAATTTTACAGAGGTGGTTTAGCACTAGTATGAGTTCCTGTTCACAGCTCGAAGGCTTAAGATTCCCTAGACAGAACTGGCAGCTCCCAAAAGCTCCAGAAAGGCCAACGGAGTATTTATGGTGTGCCGTTCTGTATCCCGTTCTGGGCCCCACAGTTTATGAAGGATGTGAAGGTCCTCGGGCGCTTCCAGAGGAAGGCAACAAAGCTGCTGGAAAGGCTGGAAGGAATGTCCTATGCGGAACAGCTAAGGACGCTGGGCTTGTCTAGTTGGGAGAGGAGGCGGCTGAGGGGTGACCTCGTTGCTCTCTACAGCTTCCTGGGGAGGGGAAGAGGAGAGGGAGCTGCTGATCTCTTCTCCCTGGGATCCAGCGACAGGACGCGCGGGGAATGGTTCAAAGCTTCATCAGGGGAGGTTCAGACTTGACGTTAGGAAGCATTTCTTTACCGAGAGGGTGGTCAAGCACTGGAACAGGCTTCCTAGAGAGGTGGTCAATGCCCCATGCCTGTCAGTGCCTTAAAAAGAAGCATTTGGACAATGTGCTTAATAACAGGCTTTGACTTTGGGTCAGCCCTGGAGTGGTGAGGCAGTCAGACTAGATGGTCATCGTAAGTCCCTTCCAAATGGAACTATTCTATTCTAGTCTATTGTATTCTATTTGTTACTTTTTAAAGGGCTTTCTGGAGTTTTATTTCACTCTTAGAAATTTCTTGGGTGGGGAAAATGATTTCTTAGGTATCAGCTGAGTGATTTATTAATTACAGGAACAATCCCTTTCTTGCCTGATTTAATCTCATGTGTTGAACTCACATAATTATGAATTTGAACTCAGTGTTAGAATTACTTCAAAGCTTGTCTTGTATACACACTCCTCTGTTCTCTATGTAGCTGCTTTACAGAGAAAATTGCAGCAGGCTCATGTCTCCCTTCTACATGCAAAATCATTTTTCTGCTGCGTATTCACATGCCTGGGGGCTGCTCTAAAAAATTATAAAAACTACACCAGTGAGGAAGAAAGAGAGGGAGGATAGAAATTGTTTGCCAAGAGGCCAGGCTACTTGTCATGGTGCTTGTCCTGTCCATGCTTTTTAACTCTCTACAGGAAACTCATGGGGGTGTTAATACTGCCAGAGCTAGCTGTTGAGCACAGAAAATTCTTGAGAGCAGACGTAGACTGCCAGGGCAGGGAGAGTAACGCAAGAAAAAATAATTTATTCAGTTACCTGACTATAAAGCATAGGGAATCCTAAAGGCCTCTGTTTTCCTGCTTGCCTGGCACCCTCTTCTTTTCATTCAATCATTCTGAAAAGTGCAAAAATGATTACAGCTTTACAGCTGTAGTGCTTAGGTATTCATCTGCTTTGTACTCTTTTGGCTAAACTAGGAGCATAAAAGCCTGCAACTGCATCAGAAATCAAAGGAACCCATGAATATCTTCATTTTGTAATCCTCAGAGGAAAGTCAGCGAGGTGTTAAATCGTGGTACCACACACTGTCAGACAATTTCTGCGGGAAATTTCACACAATGGAACTTAGTATTCTCATACTTCCAGTTATAAGTATTTTGACAAAATAATAGTTATAAGTAATCCTAAAAAAAAAGGGAATGTGACACTACTATTCTCCTTCCACATGTATGCATTCTGATTTCTATAGACGTAGTCATCCCAAACTGAAAACACTAAAATAGAGCACTATACAATCAATAATTTATTGCAAAATGACAACCCGATCACATAAAAAGTTCAATTTACCTCCAAAGATTTTGTTAAAATTAACAAATTACTTTACTGAAGCATCAGTCTTTTGAGAGGTACTGTAATGTTTTTCCATAGAAACTAATCTTGATTGCCTTTCATTGGGGAAAACCTGGATAATGTAAGAAATCAAGCAGTTCACAGAAAATAGCTCGAAGTATTAGCATTAAAAATCAAAACCAAATAAAAAAAGAAGAGAATGTTACATATTTTCAGAGCAGGGAAACAGACTCACTTAGCATTAATAGTAATGATGCATTAGATCATTTTTATTGCCTTCTGTAGAAGAGAAGATTGTATCAACCATAGATTTTTATCCACTGTGACAGAAGTTCTGCAGGGAGAAACAACAGGGTGCTATATATATTCTATATATTTTCCTAAGTAAATATAAATGCAACTTGTCTGGATTTGAGACCATTTGAGGAAAAATAACAATTGGTATTTGGAGATCAGTATTTCTATGTACACAAAACTAAACAGATAGTAATTATACAGAATTCTTCAAAGCCCTTCTCATTTGTTTTCGTGATAATTTTGTATTTTGTATTTCATGGCAATTAATAAGTACCTACAGCTTTGAAGCCAGCTTCTGTTCATTGGATTTAAGAGTCAGTATGCTACAAAACAGAATATGAAGATACAGTAACTTGGGATAAAACATATTTTTCAAGAGAGTGACCTAAAATAAAGCTTTAGTATATCATGTTTTAAAAGACAATAATAAAGTGTAACAATAAATGTTACAATAGACAAACTTACTTGTATCACATAAGGCAAAAGTCAACAGGTATCCAGGATATTAAAAACACTTTCTGGAAAACTTATAAAATACTCAAACCCTTTCAAAATTAAAGATTTTTTTTCTTTATATTTCCCACTCACCACTATCCAGCTTGACAATTTGGTATTTACACAATGAGGAGTTGGCAAGAGAATCACAAGACAAAACTGAATGACACCTCTTCTTAGATATATGCATCTGGCTTGGGCTGACAGCTCTAGAGGGAAAACATTTGGATGGCTGGAACCAACTGTAGTAATTTGTGGAGCTTATTTATTTTATACCTTCATTTACTTCAGCTTATTCTTCACTTAGATCTTCAGCACACTTTCCCTGATGGCCCACAATAATCCTTCTGCATTTGTCTCATTTTCTTTTAAAAGGTGTCAGGGACTTTAGATCAGAAAGTCTTCCTTCAGAAAATCTTAGTTCACTGTAGTAGGCTTGGGAATAATTTATCCCTGCTACAGAGGAGTTAAGAGTATTTTATTTATGTATCAGTTAGGCAGAGAAATAGAACTGCTTAAACAAGTTAAAAAAAAAAAAAAAAAAGGTAAGGTGGGTCATAATATCTCCAGAAGGACAAAAGAAAAATGAATAGGGTCACTTCCAGAAGATGTAGGAGGAATAGAAGAAAGCCATCAGGACTTAAAAAGAATGAGATGTCAATTGGGCTGCTACCTATCTCCTGTACATCTACATGGACATTCTGCTTTTCCACCAAAATCTTGAGTCCAAAATATTTTGGGTTCTCATATTCTTTATCAAGGACAGCAGATCAATATTAAGACAGGGTTTTTTGACTTTTCTCTGTACACAAAATAGCCCACACAAGAGTTTGGTGCAATGTTGCGTGCCATTTAAACACTACATACTACACTGTTGCAGCTTGTTTATAAGAGGAAAAAGGAGGTCATGAGTTTCCGGCATGCAAGAGTAATCATAGTTGCCCAGTATCTGGAAACATGGGAATGCATGAGGATATCAGCAATTAACATTTCCCAAGACATCTATTTTTTCTTGGAGGCATTTTCTTTCTTCTCCACGGCAAAGTCCTTCCTAGTGCCCAAGAACAGTCTTCCAGAGCCCCAGTATATATTTCAGGAAGTTCTGCATGTCTAATAAAGACATTCCAGTGGTTGAAGGCTGTCAGTGCGAAATTCGTCAGTAGTAACTACACAACAAATATAATTACTGTAAATAGCTGTACTATCATTTGAAAAAAACCTGATAGAACAAATGAAAAATTCAGGAGGCAAATTAAAAAAGTGTGACTTCTGGGGAAAAATGAGAATACCTTTCAAAAGAAGGATGTTTTAAACAGGAACGCTGATGTACTGAGTCACAAAATGATCTTTCAAGGGGAAAAAAATTCTTTTTGGGAAAATTTTTCAGGATAAGAAAGATTTCAGTTATTTTTAAATAACTGAAAAATGAATCTCTCTGCTCAAGGAAAAAAAAAAAAAAAAATCCCAAAGTTACCTAAAAGGCAGTATCTAGAATATGTAACTTGTGTGTAGAGTCTCCTGTTACAAGTACAGATATATGTTTTTCATTTTTGTCAGTATTTAGGTCTGGATGTTTGTGATTCTAGAAATGTATTTGGCTGGGCCATATTAAATCTATCACAGTTGAGTGTTCCTTCCTCTTCCACAGCTCTGAAAAAGTGGCATCTATCAGTACTGCAGATATGGAGATGAGAAGGCTTCAAATACGTCCTTACTAAATTTTGGGAAGCTTTGTTCTGCAAGAACTTTGTATAGCCTGACAGGTCACAAATGAGATAGGATGCAGTAGGTCTAAATCATCAAGAGGTCACAGCTGCTGCAAAGGTTGTCACTGTGCAACACGCTCTCCAGCTGCCTCCTGAATCTTAGAGGTGGTCCTAGGAAATTGCAATCATTGTCTCTGCCACGTTCTTGAATCCCTTAAACTATGATGGAAAAGGCTCTAAGACTGGATATTCCCAGAATCACTTAAGTACCACAGTAGTTCAGAAATAGACTTGTATCTTTGACCTGCTGCTGACCAGTAAGAATTAGTCACAGGAGTGGGGTACCAAGCCCATATTCACTGGAGTCATGAATACAATTCTCCTCCATACATTGAAATAAACTGAACTTTAAAAAAAATGCCTCTGGCAGACTCTTCCATGTCAAAACTGCAGCAGCAGAGGATGGCATAAGTTAAGGGGGAAAAGTAATGAGGGTTACCATAGCGAAGTTTTATGAGATTGAAAAAAAATGCTTTTGAAAAACTCAGTTTCCTTTATTACTTACTCTACCCCTCCACACCTCTACTCTGACAAAATACAAGGAATTCAACTTCTCCATAACAGCAAGTGTCATAATAAATGTAGTCGTATCTTTTTACTTCACTTTTCCTATCACCTTTATACCTTGTTATTGCTGTCTTCTCCCTCCTCTCCCTCTTTGGCTCCTCGTAGGTCTTTCAGAAACCATACAGTCCTTAACAAACCTATCTGTAGAATGAATAACCCCACATGTGCCAACTATCTGTCTCTAGCCATTTCTCATAACATAACAAAGGAGTCACAGGTTTGGGTTTGTTTTTTTTTAAATTATGAGCAAAACAAAGAAAAACAGTAAAAGATTTAGACATGTTTTAGACAGTAATAAGGTTCAGGATAAAATGTCCTGCTAGCATTATGAAGATGGTACACAGAGAATAGCAAAGCATTGCTGTCCGGCTTGACCTTTGGAAATGGATTCAATACAAGTTGCTCCAGACACCCAGCAGCACCTTGGGAATATGGGACAACTATTAAGCTGCATACAGTACAAAAACACTTTCTGATCTCACTATCACTACCTTTAAAATCAAATTATTCTTCATATCTTCTTGTCAAAGCATCACAGTAAGCACCAGGTCATTCCATGCTTGCTTGAGAATGTTGGCAAGTAGCAGTTAATAAGCCTAGAGGACATAAAAACATTTTGATGAGATCATCTACTTGGAAGGGGAAGAAGAACCTGTAATACTGTAATTACACTTAAAGTGATGATTTCATGATCCACTATAAAACCGAATCATTAATAAATTTTTTCCTGTGATATCAGAAAGTATTGTTTTCTTATTTGAATTTGGGATACAAGGAAGAAAAATGTCTTTGGTTACAAACAAGCTTTGTGTTTTCAAACCAGAGCACATTTCCCTCATCTTCACTGTCTGCTTCAGGCAAGACAGAGATGGCTTAATACCCTGCTATAGCTTAAGCGATGGAGGGGAGATTTGTCCTGGCAGTATGCAGTCTACATTTGCAGTAAACATGATGCCTCAATCACATCTGCCGATCAGAGAACCTTAGGAACACAAAACCCAACTCTTACATTTGCATTTTTATCTGTAAAACATCAGCTACTAAAACTCTCAACAGCCAGGCGTATCTGTTCCTAGACAAAACACAGACCACACAATCCAGTTCAGTCAAGCCACAGTCCACTAACCAGCACCGCAGAGCTGCTATCTCTGCATGTATCAGCTCAGGATAGACTAAACAAGTTGAGTATGTGGGAGTTGAGAGGAAACCTCTACCCTTACCTATGCTTCCTACTCTTGCAGTAGTTTGGGGGGAAGAAAATACAGAGGGAGGAATGAAAAGCTCTTTGATGAGGAAGATGAAAATGACCACCACTGCATCCCTCTCAACACCTTCCAGCAACCTGTCAGATATGGAGAAAAGAGACCGATCTATAGCAATACAAAGGAATGTCACAGCCTGTTCTTTCTCACCCTTGTACAACTGCATCAGTCCCTTTGGAAACTGTGGTGGCTGCAGCACCAGACTCCAAAGCCCTGGGCTCCTCAGCTCCAGCTCTGCCCATGCTCAACCCAAGGCTTGCTGACACAGACTGTCACACACGGACTCACGATGTGGCCGCTGCCGGGCCACTACCACCACCCACCAGCACAAGCAAACATATCCGACAGAAGAGGGCAGGGGCCTGTGCCAGGCTGCAGAGAGAGGAGGATCAGCCCCGCGACTCCACTAATAAACCAAAGGTCAACTGCAGCCACTACAGTGCTACACAAAAACTGGTGCTGCTTAATGCAATCTTCTTGATGCCAAAGGTAAAGAAAAAGAAATCGCTGGTGTAATAGGAATGAAGCTAGTTGCTCATCATTTTGAACAAGCTTCCCTTTGAATGGACTCTGTTCCAAAGAAAATGGAAAAGAGAGAAAAAATGGAAGATAAGCAAAGGCCAGTTAGTCAGACATGGGAAGGAAGCAATGGGCAGTCAGTTTCATCTTCCTTTTGTTAAAGAGAAGACTTTACACATTGCTTCAGTACCCCTTACCTGGGAAATCAACATTAAAAATACCAAGATTTAAAAAATACACAGTGCTTATCAGCAGCAAATTACATCACAATGAAAAAATTAAACTACCATCAAAATTTGCTGATTCTATCCAGAAAATTGTTTAGACATTCCCAAGCAGTTCTCCAAACTAGGATCAAATGGTACAGTCCCAAACTAATTAAATAGTACAAAATTCTGTTTTGCTTACACGAATTATCAGTTTAGTACTCTGATCATCACAGGTTTGTTAGGAAAGTTAATGAACAAATCAAAACCTTTTGTTATTTCAGCAAGAGCAACTACTACCTGAAAAGGTGTGCTTCACATCTAATGAGTAACTTCTTAAAAATAGGGAGCTCTAGCACACAAACAGAAAAATGCAAAGTCAAAACTCTAATTAAATTTAGTAAAACATATAATAGAATGTGCTATAGGTTTAAGAACTCTTTCTTCAAATATTGTAGTCCTTTAAATACCAGCTCTTGACAGTACTGAATTGTTCGATGTTATAAATTCATTAATGTGTTTTAGTGATATGCTTTGCTTCTGAAATCCAAGGACTCCGGGTGAACAAAATTTACGTGCAGAAGTTTGTTGTTGGGTTTGAAAGTGAATTCATTCATTAATATTTCAGAAATATATTATACTGGAAAACAAGAGTCTAGTCACAGAAAACACAACTTATTAGTGACAAGTATTTTAGACATCATAAATACCAGTGTCACACATGTTCTTCAGTTATATTAAAAACAACGTTCAACATAAAAGTTGTCTTCAGTTGAACTTAAAAACTACACAACAGTCTTCTGCATCAAGTAAAAAAATCACCTTTTGCATACTATTGTTTTCTTAAGAGTCAGCATAGAAAAACTTCAGAACTTCTGCAAGCTGCACATTACTTTGTCCTAATGCACACATGAGAAGAAGCATGGAAGCGAGAATTGCAAGGTAAAGGGTTCATACTTGCATGTAGAGTCTACAGACCCTTGAGGGGAACACAGATTACTAAAATCTCACTACTTAGAAAGCAGTTATATTTGTTTTCAAACAAAAAGACTGTGTAAGTTGTGTGTGTGTCTAATCATGGAAAAAGTTTAGACAGAACAGGTAAGAAGCTCAAGCCACTATTATAATACAAAGGATTAAACTGCTGCAGAAATTTAAAACATACATTGCTCAACAGTGCTTATTTACAAGATTGTTATTCAAAGGTCATTGGCTATTAAAATTATTCCACAAACCAATCTGTTTTTACAGGTCTTAATCCTGTAAACACTGCTATTCTTGTCAACACACTGCCATATTAAGAACACACAATCCTTTATATCAAGACTAACTTTATACTGTTTTTCTGTTCAACTGTAATGAGAAGCATTGCTCATTTGATGATTATGTTAGTTTCAGCAAATTAAATATGATGTATTTGGTTAAAACATAGCCTTAATTCCTAAACCTAACATGTGGCTAAAAGAAGTTCCTAAGGAACTTGGTGATGCAGTGCTGTTATCTAGAGAAATCTTAACAGCTTTGGAGGACTCAGCAAACAAATAATAGGACAATTAACAACTTTCATGCTGTTAAATTTAGCTAAGAATTACATCATGTTCTTCAGCATGAAATACCTCCTGTTTCTGCAGCTTATGAAAACAAGAAAGCCATGGCATTATAAGAAAGGCTCATTTGATATGTTTTATAGTGACTTTCTTATCAAGAACATTAGTAACTAGAAGATCTCCAAATCATGAGTGTTATCAATTTCAATAACATCTTCAGGTTCCATCTTTGCTTCATGATGACCCTCCTGTAGATCATCCAGGGAAGCCAGAGCCTCATTTGTGTCGCTAGCAAAAGTCTCACGAGATGCATCATCATATTCTTGCAGGTTAAGCCCTTTAATGGCTTTTTTCATCTTCTTCCCTAGAACTTGTATTCTCCTCTTTTTAGCTGCTTTTTTGTTTTCATACTCTTTTTGGTTTTCCAGATAGAATATTTCCTTGAAAGAAAACAAAAAAAAGTTTGGCATATTCATTTTACTAGTGTTTCCTAAAGAAAATACAAAGAAGTAAAAAATTTTTTTATTACAAATACCATTCAATAATATTTAACTAATATACACATTATTGACAGTAGGAGGATAGACTGCACTTAAGGAAAATGCCCCATTAATAATTTTATTACATAATTTCTCAGCTATCTCAAACTGTATGTAAGTATGTATCACTAAGTTTTCAATTCAAGTTTGCTGATGATAAAAAACTGGAAGGAATGGGTGATAGACCACAGGGTCATGCTGCCATAGAGGGACCTGTAGAGAAAATACGACCAAAGGTTCTATGACAACTTCAGAAAACTTTTCCTCCAGAATTGAAATTTGAGTCCAGGTCTCATGATCTTCACTGTCAAACATTTGTGAGCCCCATTAACATCTTCTCTATGGCAAAATACGACTGTTACAAGTTTCCTCCATATTTCAAGGGGTAGAATATCATGTAGCAGAGCTAAATGCTACTACATGCCTTTCTCTCCCTTATTTTTTAAAAAACATAAAACGCATACAGGAAACATTAATGCTTTTTTTCTCCCCAAAAGCTGCCAGTCAAGTGCTAAGGATATGCAAATCTGTGAGAGTTATATATGATGACAGGATTATACATACTTTTCCCACAGGTTTGTATGACAAATGATGTCTCTTACCATCAATCAAGTTCATTGAGTGAAAACTGCTGCCTCATTAAGCACTTGAGACACACAGTTACAAGGGGATGCAAGAGGGGTAGAAATGCAAATTATTTTTTTTTGTCATGGGGTAAAGTGATCAAACTTACAACTTTTTGTGACCACTGTAAGCTATGAACGGTTGTTTTTTGGTTTTGTTTTTTTTAAACATAAACCAGACAATCACAGTTTATGTTGATTTGTTTCTCAATTCCCAGTACACGATGCTAGGATGATTTACAGAGTGAGCTGTGGCCACCTACACGCAAATTAACGAGTCATTCTTTTAATAATAACTTTATTAAAGTGGCAAACACCATGAAAAAACCCAAGTTGTTTTAACTGAATGAAGAAAATACCATCTCAGTCTATTTCATACCCTAAAAGGAAAGGCAGTAATATTTACAAGCTGACAAAACTGATTTGGTGAGCACCACAGGTGAGACCAGGGAGCAATTCAGACTAGGTTCAGACCAGTATCTGACTTAATGGGAAACACTGCCTGGTGCTACAACTGGAGCTGTATAGAACAAAAATATTCTATTAAGAGAACACCATTCAATCCATGCACAATGATGCAGAACTCCAAAGGCAGAAATCCAACTGCAGATAACATTGCTGTAAGGTATATACAAATTAAGGAAAATCCAATGTTTATCTCTTCAGACTCTACAGTCTCATCATCCTCAACAGGTTTTTGTGATTGGCAATACATAAAAGGTGTTCTCTCTGCACAGTGTGAATGGCAATTAATTTTTTTGTTGTTGTTTTTTTTTTTTTTTTATTTTGAATGTGAAGTTGGAATATAGAGTTAAACTTTACTAGAAGTTATAAGAGAGATTCAATCATAAGATTTCTAGTAGAAAAAAACCAAAATTTACTTTGGACAATCATTTGCACTGTTGACAAGTTTACCTTGATTTGTTCTTCTTTGATGCTAGGCGTGTTCTTCAGCAGGTTTAAATAAACGCCCCCTGGTGTTCTTCTCCTAGTGCCGTTCTTAATAGGAAAGAGTAAATTATAATACGTAAGTGTTGACATAAAAATAGCATCTAAGACAATGCTTTGTAGTGAGACAGAATAAAAAAAATTTAAGTTCTGCTGTGTTAGGTATTACATAAAAACAACCCTGGCTATGTTTTATTTGTGATTGAACTAGTCATGAGAAGGTCAACAACCACCTTGCTACATTTGGACAGGTAAACTATGAAGGTACAAAAAATTTGCTTTAGAACACAATACCAAACTGTTCAACTACATATTAAATCTGATTTTGGTAGAGAAGAAACAAAACGCAAATACTATTCTACCTACTCTCACAACTATTGGCAATAACGTATATACTAGGTTAAATATTCAGAACATCCCAAAGACATAAGTCCAGTAAAATGTCAAAAGTGAACTCCATAAAATTATGTAGGTCTCAGTTTTTTTTCAATTTTGCTCAGCAATTCTACAACCTATGTGCATATCTGCAGGATATTGCATTTCTGCCTAAGGCATATGAAACACAACATGTACTTTAAAGTTTCTCCCCACAACGTATTATTTCCATGCTTCAACAGTTTTCAGTGTAACAGCAGCAGTGCAATGTGCCATGCTGAATCATGAATGGACTCCGCTTTGAAACCACTGTAAATTAGAAGCACTAATCATCACACTATTATTCAGTTACCATTCACAGTACATGAACTGTTACTCCAGTGCTCTGGCATTGTATTAAATGTGATACTTTTCTACTAAATAACAAAGTAAAATACAATACAAAAGTTCTAAGAACAGAGAAGGTCAATTTTTAAGTATGTTCTTGAAACAGCAGACACCACATACTTCTATCATCCTATCAGCACAAAATCCCAGGAAAAACAGTATGATCTGCCTCTCAAATACCATACTCTGATCTGCAGCCAAAGGAACCTGTGCCACCAGGAGCTGTGTCCTGTCGGCAGGGGTGGTGGTATTTTTTTTTCTTTGTTCTGGGTTGTTCGTTTGTTTCTTTTCTCTCCTCTCTACTTCCAGTGATGGAACTTAAAAAAGATGTAAATTATAAACAAATGCCTGAAAGTACTTACTACTTCCCTCCTACTTTTTTCCTTCTGAACTTTTGCACTGAGGCTCATTATTTAATAGAAACAAAAACATACCAAGAAACTGATAACCTAACCATCAAGTATAGGATTTTTACCACGATTTGTAACAGAAATCAGTACTCAGTTTTGCTCTACTGATACACAAGCCAATGGTTCTCTAATAAAGCTAACAGATTCCCTTTTGAAAGTTAACTCTTCAAATGTGACATTAGAAATGCTCACTACTGAGAATGTTGATCTCTGATGGCATGCTGATTAACCCGGTAGATAGGTCAGTGCTGTCAAACATCCACCTGACTTAGTGAAGCAACATGCCAGGGCTTCACCTGGATCCTAACATTATAAGCTTTTATTCAAGCTTCAGAATCCTTCACTCTTAAGTCTGTCAGGGAAAGATCCCAATGGAGGCAAAGTAACAGATAAGATGTTATCACTGCAAATCAGATACTAATCTCAGTACAAAAAGTTGAGCAATTTCCAGGTTCATTCATCTCATTGTTTACTCAAATCCTGCTGGAAGGTTACATTAGTATTTATTATGCAGGTTGGAAGGCCATGAAACTCTGAGAGAACCTGTCCAACATGAAAGCTGTGCAATAGTACTACATAAATATTCTACAAGTAAAAAGTTGTATGTGCCCCCCCCGCCCCTGCAAACCCACAATATCACATTTTCCTTACCACTATGAACAGTCCACCATTTTGTTCCACTTCAGCTGTTTCCATAAGCAGTTCGATAGCTTTTCTCTTCCCAATTATTTTCACTACTCGGGCAATTAAATCCTTCTTCGGCTCACAAAGCCTGGGAGGAGGGAAAAAAAAAAAAAAAAGCACATTTATTGTCAGTGTAATTTCTTGAGTAAAATTGACCATGGAACTTCCATAATGAATAATTCATTCTGTGGGACATAAAACTGTGCTAAAATTAAAGAGTCCATACATTTAAACATATTTCAATGGCTTCTTGAATCAGATTTCAAAACACTCAGCTTCTGAGGGCTAATTTTTTTCTGAAGCTTGCGTTTTCAAAATTTGTTTCAATGAAAATGCATTGAGTAATTATTTTTCTTCTGTTGGTGTGTAGAAGACTAAACCAAATAAGAAACTGCAAAGGCCTGTATAAATCTCTGAAATTAAAGTATAAAACTCTGCTGTGCATTTAACAGTTAAAATTACAGCACCTTTTACAGTTAAATCAACCATTAACCAGAGACAATAGTAAGTTTAAAAGTTCCCCTATATCATGTGTCATTCAGACAAACCTACATAATAAAAATAAAATCAGTCTGTTGACTAATCTATGATAACCTATAAAATGCAAACAAGAAAAAAATGTGCAATATTCCTGAGTTAAACTATATTCTTTTGTTAGCAACAATGTCCTCATACAGAAATTTTCATTGTCAGTCTGCATGGAGAGAGGCTTATATAGCATCAATTCGCTGTGCCAAAGTACATACTCCCACATCGTAAGCCCCAAAATCAATACCACCTGTCCAGAGCAAGAGTTCATCTGCTAAATTCTCATTTTTTAATGTCGAAGCTTCTCATTAAGCACAGTCCCAAGCACTACACCTCAGTAGTTTTACACTTTTCAGATCAGCAGACCACCACCATTACCAAAATTTCTTGAAAATTGCTGTCTAGCCCAATTGCTTCAAGTGACACTACTGTGCTATAAAGTTGCATTTGTTACAATGACTGCATAACAGAAGGTGTTTGACCACAGATGTGAACAAGTACTTAGAACAACCAGGCTAGCTTCAGCTGCTTCAGTTGTATGACTGAAGTTACCTGAAATTAAATGTTAAAACTCACATTTTAGTGACGATTGTCCTAATCAAGAAAAGGATTACCCAACCTGCTTAACTTTATACTTTGTGTTTAACCTCACTGAGTTCAATGAATGATAAAGCACCAGAAGGCAAATGCTTTCTTAAAATATTTATAGGATTGAGCTCTAAATTGTGAATTATTGGAAGAGAATGTAATGTTTCTCAAACATGCAGAGACCTTTAAGATTACCAGCATTCCTTAGAGAGCTGGTTAAATAGACCTTCTATTACTAGCAGTGGCAGCTTAAACAGTCAAATCCCCACCAAGTGTTCATTCTGGCCCTGCACAATCCTCCTGTATACATGCTTTAACAAGCAGCTGTGCACTGCACCATGAACTGAGTGAGGCAAAAGGCAAAAAATGGCACAAGATGGTCAGAAAAACTCTTTGATTTCAGTTCACTGTGTGGGCCAGCACAACAAAAGGTTATGAATCCAGGCACTGATAGCACAGCACAGATCGAACAACAGTGCTGTGATATGTATAACCTCAATCCTGCTGATGCAGTTCAGCACCACTACTACTATAAACAATCAGAAAAAAGAGGCTTTTGCTCTATTTTGATGAAGCTCAATATAACAAAGTAAAGTTTATTACAAGAGACATGCTCAAAGTTTTCAAATTCATAAGTAAGAAGCTACCGAGAACTGATAACAGCATTAATTTTTGTCTAATTATTGCCAACATCTGGCAATACTAAGTATCACACATAAGAAATCAACAATGATCAATAAACCCAGGTTTTATTTAAACATCAAGCTCACAATCATTAAATCTTTTAACTCTTGTTCTCTGTTTCAGATCATTTTCTTCCCTTGTACTACTGAAAAACGACTGTGGCAATTTAAGTCAATCTAAGTGAGAATGACTGCAGTCGTGCCCTCCCTTACACCATCAGTCCAGTGCTGCCAGTGCCAGCTCAAAGGCAACTGTGCAGCAACTTGGTTAAGGAAACAAATCTGTCTGCCAACTATTTCCTAAAAAAGACACTACTAAATCTGTATCATGAGAAACAATATTTTTCCTTGCCATTGTTCTCAAATAACAAACCATTTTGGGGGATCTTTTGGAAAAAAAAAAAAAAAAAAAAAAAAAAAAAATTAGACAGTATTACTGGATGCTGCTACAAGATACCAGCCATACATAATGCTGCATTTTAATCCCAGGATTTTGGAAATACACACAAGGCACTCATGCTTTTTGTAATCTGGTATGACATCTTACATATTTAGCAGTAAGAAAGCTTTTCCTCGCCTCTTCTTTTCCATCAACAGTTTACCAATACTTAAGGAAGTGAAGATATACTGTTATTAAACTCACCGATAAGCAATTTCATCTGCCACTTTTTCCTCTGAATCTTCTTCTGTTATCTCATACCTTCCTTTATATTTCATTTCTTGTCTTTCACCCAGTCTATCTTTTACAGGCCTCTTCCGCTTGGGAAAGCCTTGCCCATTGTCATCTTCTGCTGGCAATGTTTTCTTGTCATCATGCATGTATTCATCCAGTTCTTTATCTAAAGTCTCTGCCTCCTTTTGCTGAGCTTCCTTCATCAGCTTTTTAGCCAATAAATAATTGTAAGTCTCAGACTGCCTGCTTCTGTCAATACTACCATCCATGCCTAGAATCCCAAGTTCAGTAGCCACCGCATCCTGATTCTGCTCCTGGAGCACCACACCCCAAATGTTGTTGACCTTCTTGCCACCTAGAGCAGTTTGTTTTTGGTGGCTCTGGCTAAGCTGAAAAGGCTCGGATTTAACAGGAGGAAAGTTGAAACATTTCTGTCGTTTTCGTTTCCACAGACAGCTGTCATCATCAGATTCAGAAAAGCTTTCGTCACTTGAATCTACGCTTTTGGTTGTCCGATAAGGAACACTTGGTGCACATGATGAAATGCTGCTCTGGAATGGTCTACCTGAATCATTGCCATCAAGTGATTTCTGAAATGAAAAAGTAAACGTCCATTAATTTAACTGTAAATTAAAAGAGCTATCAAGTCAAACCAAAGATTTGGTTAGCTAGTGAACTTAATTCCAACTCATGACTGTTTGGGCTGTCCTCTACAAGCATCTTTTGGACTACGGCTGACAGAAGCATCCTGTGAAACTTCTGTATTTTGAATGTTTGTGTATGAAAGAGAGTATGGCTGCTATAGATAACATGTCAGGAGTTGCTGATCTACTTAATGTAATCTTTCTTGAATGAAATTAAAATTATTACAAGACTGGAAAAGCTATTAAAATTCCCAAATTGGACAAAGACAGAACATGCATAGCAGTTTTATGAAAGACTAAAGAAAAAAAACCCAAACCACCACCATGGCAACTTACCAGAAGTTTTTTTTAACAGCATATAAATCAGTATTTCTCTACAGAGTCTGAAAGGGGTCAAGACTAGTGATATGCGACCACAATAGCTTTCCCAGATGCTCGAGATGAAAAATTGACCAAAAACCCAAACCCAAACCCACAAAACTTGGATGCTGCTCAGACTTTGAAAAGCTAATAGTGTATTGTGATTCTGGTTCAATCAGGAGAGCACATGACCAGCTGGGGGCAGTAGTACCTTCCAGAAGAACTGGAGTTTTCTTCCTTTAAACCAACAAGACACACCAGACTCATTACGGCTTCTTATTAATTATGACAAAACCCCTAAAGGTTTCAACATACTTTGCACAAAAAAATCCCACTGCTATAAAAATATTCAAGAAATGCTGTTTCCCCATACACCTGACAGATAAACTAAAATACGAAAGCCACACCTGCTCAAAACTGCATAACCTGCAAAAGCACCATGGGTAACATAATCCAGAATTCTTATTCCCTATTGCTGGAAACTTTTGGCCATGCTGTCTGTGCTAATCTGCACTAAGCATTTTCCTTACTCATAAATCCAGTTTTTCCCTAACTAATTTACTATCATGAAGTTATATGCTATCCTGTGATCTTTAAAAATAAGACCTACTCCTTCAGTTTCAGGCGAAATAAAAATTCTTTCTTTAAGCTTGCTGCTTTCACTAACATTACGGCACCATTTCTTCTTCCTTCTATTAGCAAACACAAAACAGAAGTCTTTGAGTTATTTTATCATGTTATGAAATACAAACGTTTAACTTAAAAGGTATTCTATAATGCAAAACACTAACAACTCCATAAATTAACTCCCCCCCGTCTGTAATAATTTATTTTCTTACACATCCCAGAACTATATTGCAAATAATCAAAATAACAAAAAAAACCCCAAAATCCTTACACATACAGTGTCATACGCTGATTTATCTTATTTTGAAATCTTTTCCTGCCCGCACACCACCATAAATTCCTCGTAAACTTCGTAACACACTCTAACATGAAAACAGCATGAGACACAGGGGAAAAAAAAATAACATCTCTTCAGCAATTCACGGGCACAAAAGAGTTGTAACGTCAAGTGAAAGCAGTAATCGCCACTTATTACTTTCATAGGTTTTTACAACCGCTCGTTTGCATTGTTCCCGAAGCGACCAGCGGTACCGGTGAGCACTCTCCTTTGCTCACCAAACCCAGCGCCCAGCAACAACAAAAGCCCCCCCCCCCCGCCGCCCCCGACGGCATGCGGTTTTCCCAAATGAACGGGCACCGGAGGAACGAGCCGGTTCCCGGGCCCCGGGTACGGGGTAAGCAGTCACTCCGGGGGAAGGGCCCCCTAGCCCACCCGCCCGGGCCGTACCGCCGCCCCGGCTCAGCCCTCCCCCCTCCCCAGCGGGCCCGTCCAGCGCCTCCCGCTCGCTAGCCGGGCGCGGGCCACCACGGCCGGCGGCGGCGGCAGGGCCCCTGCGGCCCTCCCCCGGCTGGGCCTTCCGCGGCCCGCCGCCAGGGGTGGCGCGGCTCCGGCTGAAGCCCGGGCCTCGCCGCCTGCCCGTCCCCTTCCTCACCTGCTGCGGGTGCCCGGGGGAGCCGGCGCCGGGCATGTCGGAGTCCGAGTCGGAGAGCTCGCCGTCCTCCACGTCGCCCTCCATCCTCCGCGCCTCCAGCGCCATCGCGCCGCCGGAGCGCGGCGACTCTTGAGGGGGGATCGGAGCCGGGCGCAGCCGCGGCGCGCGGCGGCCACCTCTCACCAATAGGGAGAGCGAGCGGCCGCGAGGGAGAGTGCGGTGCGTGTCGGGAACGCCGGCGAACGGGCGGGAAGGAGACAGGAGGGGTGGAGAGGGCTGCCGCCCGCCGCCGCCATCTTGTTCTTGTTGTACTGTCCCGGAAGTGTTTCGTACTGCCGTCGCGGCGCATTGTCTTGTCGCTGCAGTCGTGGAAGTGGCCGGTGCTGCACAAAGAAATAAGTTTAGATGAAAATCCGTCCCGCTTAGCGTCACCGCGTGCCCGCGGCGGCCGGCAAGGCCGTGCGTACGCGTCGCCTCAGCGATTGCAGGGCCCTCCAGCGCCCTGGGCGTTGGCCGCGGCGTGTGGCTCCTCAACGCAAGGGGCAGACCCAACAGCAAGCTGTTTTATTAGCGAGTTAGCGAGATGGCCCCGTTTGATCTCTACAGCAGATTTTTGAGGTATTTCTTAACAAAGACTGGAAGAAAAGAACTGCCTACTTGCACAGTGTCACTCAAAACGCCCCAGAAGCCTGGAGAAACACATCTGTTTCCTGCTAGTCATCAGGGACTAAGCAACCTCCCAGGGTCGGTTTCAACCTAAATTGGCTGTGTAGTCTTATGTGTTAATTTACGTATGACTCAAGCTATCATTTGTGCACTGCAAAGCTAGAATGTCACTCTCTGAGGGTGCATCTGTGGATCCATAACACACAGTACTGAGTAATGGTTTGATTAAGGGATTGATAGTCTGAAACGGAGCTATTTTTATTTATCACAACAGTCCAATCCAGTAAAAATCAGGCAGGCAAACTGTTAAATCAGTGAAAGGACACCCCCCCCCCCAAAAAAAAAAAAAAAAAAAAAAAAAAAACAACCCCAAATCAAAACCCAACCCCAAACCTCAGACTGATTAGAATAAAGCAGAAGATAGAAAAGTCCTGCCATAGTTTCTGGGGTTGTTCAGTATCTGTGTTAAGCAACTAAAAGAAGTCTGATTGTGGGGTTCAAACTCTCTCCTTACCTTCTGTAAGTAATGACACGTAAATGTGATAGTATTTGGTGACACAAGAATTAAAATACTGGAGATGTGAGAAAGTGGTGAATGAATATACACAGCACTGGACAGATGGACTAAATGTCTAGTATCCTCACCTGGTATAAACAGAGGTAGATTAGATAATTTCATCTGAGGACAAGTCTGCAGCTGTCGAAATTCAAATACACTGCATATTTTACAGTATTAACATCTCTGCTCGCAGAGACAGTGAAGTGTTGTGCTCACTTTTATCAGGAAAAAAATTATCTGTTTGAGTGTCATTTCTTCATAAATTTTCATGGATACTGATTCTGCAATAAAGGGAAAGAAACCACTCTGCCGCATTTTGTCTAAGAACAGATGTTTTTCCCAGTTGGTATGCTACATAAATGGCAAGTGTTAAGAGATTGCTAGTAGGCATCCTTCAAACTGAACTTAAGAAAATGAGCATTTACTTCAGTGATAGACTGTGATGGTCAATGCTCAACAACTTTCCATTTGGCTATGCCAATCAGGAGTTCAAAGGAGGTCCTTCTGGTTGTTTTAGCTCTGATTAATGCCAGATAGATCAATTTAGCTTATGTCTTCAGTAATTCATATATTTCTTTCAATAATTAATATATACACAGTCTCTCAGCTGTGTACACAAAGCAGTGGGGCACGGTGCAGTGCAGATTAGAAATGCTTACTGTGTCTCTGGATGGAATTTGATAAATCTTGAGTTAGGCACCGAGGCTCTTTGTGCATTGGAGAGCTAAGCAGAAATCCATTCATTAGCACCCAAAGTAGGGAGCTGCCCAGATCTACCTAATGATAACAGCTAAACCAAGGGAATGGTCTTCACTGTTACCCAACATCTCAGACTACCGTTAGGTCTATCACTATTGGCACCATGAAGAAAAGCAGTAGTTCAATCCTGCAAAGTAAGATGTGTTACTTACCTAGAAATACAATTTTCTGCAAGACTTAAGAAGCTGTTGACCGTTCCTGCCCATATATATATATATATATATATAGTACCCCCCCCCCCGCCCTTGGTTTGAAGGATGAGAAAATAGGAGGCTGTTATTGAGTAAATAAAAAATGATATACATTGTGCCATACTGTTCTAAATCTAGATTAAGTTCAGGTTAATGTCAGTTAAAGTACTAAGTAGCTGGCAGTGTGCGATGGGATGTTTTTTAGAGCTTCAGAGAATCTTCACAGAATTTTGATGCAGGAAACAGAATCCAGTGGTTACTGCCTGGTGGATAGAAAGTTAGTATGATGCCCCTTTTTGATGTAGGAGAAAATCAGTCAAATTAGAAAGGAATTATGATTAACACTAATAGGTACCTGTATTGAGTTTATGTGGCAGGGATTTGGTAGCGGGAGAGGGGCTGCAGGGCTGGCTCCTGTGAGAAGCTGCCAGAAGCACCCCCAGCTCCAAGTCGCACCCGCCTCTGGCCAAGGCCGAGCCCATCAGCGATGGTGGTAGCACCTCTGGGAGAACAGATTTAAGAAGGGGAACCTGCAGTGAGTGGTGGGATTGGAATGTGAGAGGAACCCCTTTGCAGACAGCAAGGTTAGTGAAGAAGGAGGGGGAGGAGGTGCTCTGGAGGAGGGGATGCCCCTGCAGCCCGTGGTGAGACGGCAGGCTGTCCCCCCCAGCCCATGGAGGGGAGCGGGGGAGCAGATGCCCATCTGCAGCCCATGGAGGACCCCACGCCAGACCAGGTGGATGCCCCTGAAGATGGCTGTGACTCCATGGGAAAGCCCGTGCTGGAGCAGCCTGTGCCTGAAGGACTGCAGCCCATGGGAAGGGACCCACACGGGAGCAGTCCATGAAGAACTGCAGCCCATGGGAAGCACCTACGCCAGAGAAGTTCGTGAAGGACTGTCTCCTGTGGGAGGGACCCCACGATGGGGCAGGGGAAGAGTGAGGAGTCCTCCCCCTGAGGAGGAAGGAGCGGCAGAGATAACGTGTGACGAACTGACCCCAACCGCCATTCCCCTTCCCCCTGCGCTGCTGCGGGGGAGGAGGTAGAGAAAACTGGGAGTGGAGTTGAGCTGGGAAGGAGGGAGGGGTGGGGGGAAGGTGTGTTAAGATTTGGTTTTACTTCCCATTATCCTTGTTTTGATTTGATTGGTAGTAAATGAAACTGATTTTGTTTTTTCCCCAAGTTGAGTCTGTCTTTTGCCCATGACCATAAGTGGGAAGTGATCCCTCCCTGTCCTTGTCTCGACCCATGAGCTTTTCTTTATATTTTCTCCTCATCCCATCCTAGCTGGGGGGAGGACTGAGCAAACAGCTTTGTGGTGCTTTGTTGCCGGGTGGGCTTAAACCATGACAGTACCTTATTTGACTTCCACAATGATTGCAAGCTAAATTCTTTTCCATCAACAGCACTACAATATCTGTGCATATATGCATATGACAAATTATTCTCAAAATATGAAATGAGGTAAAATATTCAATGCAATATGAATATGTCAAATATTCAATGCAATATGGATATATCAAATATCTGTCAAACACAAGGATTCTGCACAAGAATCCAGTCACACAACACACAACACATGGTGTGGGTCACACAGTATGTGCTGTGTGAACTGTATCATAAAACATCTGACATTCCATATCACACAACACATAGTGTGCTAACTGTATCATAGAAGTTGTGCAAATTTCAGAAATGACAAACTGGAGAAGCATTTCCATGCCTGCGCTTAGACAGCCATTAGACTTTGTGTGGCAGGTGACACAAGAATTACATCAGGAAAACGATCCAGCTGAAAACTGGTTTAGCCAGAAAAGAGATTATTCTTCAGCCAGGTCAGTTCCCTGGGTCTCTTTAACCCACAGTGACAGTGCATGCACAAATAACCAGGGAAAAAGAAAAGCAGTCAGGTCTACCTCTTCTGGCAGCGTGTACATTCATGCTGTAGATAATGGCAGCAAAGGTGATGGAGTGGACCAATTACTAAAGTGCTCAAGGTATTATTTCCTGCAGAAAAAAATCTGCATTGAATTCCAACCACAGAGACTTCAAAACATTTTAATTCCTACCTTTATTCTTGAGCACATGGCACTTGGATGGAGCTTTTCAGTCTTCAGAGCTCTTGTTCTGCCTCCAGAGACCATCCATTTCTCAGTGTTCCAAGGCAACCCTATCACGGAGCCTTCTGGCATTTTGAGTGGTGTTTGTTTGTTTAGCATTTTTCTTTAGAACTATATGTTGTATAGCATTTTTCTTTTAAACTAGAAAATATTCTGACCAAGTGTGAACTGTTCATTTTGTCTAACATCAGGATAAAGATTATCATTAAGAATGTGGTCAGGACCAGTTAGGTTGGGAAGACAAAAAACCCTTAAACCCATGCACTTTCCTTTCTATCCTTAACTTTAGCTGACCATAAGAGAATATAGATTTTCTCATCTTTGAAAACTTAAAAACCTCAGGATATATTGTTATTCCTGTCAATATTCTCCAAATGGTAGAGAGCTGTTCAGGTGTGACAATAAAATTCAGCACTAAGGTGGTGAGACCTTGCCATTCCTTACCCTTCAAAAGTATGCAGGAATGTAAAATCTGAAATGGAAGAAACCTTGGTTCAGTGTATCTGTTTAATAGCAGACAATTTCTTTGATTGTTCTTCTCTGAGGCAACTAGTAAATAGTGAGCGGGAAATGCTTCGTAAGGATCATATTCATGGCATTGTTAGTCCAGACTGTGACACAGCAAATAAATCCATATGGTGGAACTACGCTGCCCTTTCAAAGTAGTAAGCAAGTTAAGGCTTTTGGAATTGCAGCAATATATCCAAAAGATACTCAGCATGACGAAAACTTCAGGAAAGCATAGGACTAATCACCCTACCCCATGCAGTTCTCTGCATAACAATATTACACTTGTCAGTAAAGTATTTCTCTAATGCATGTGGTTCTATATTCATAAGCAGGCTTCAGAGAGTGCTCCAGGTTATTCCAAAGGTTGTTGCTGTGTGAAGTTTATCAGCTCTATCTAGGTGTGGTCCTTTTGCTATTACCTTCTCAAGCTTTCATGACCATTTCTTTACCTCGGCAGCAGATTTGTTTTCTTTATTTATGAAGTGGAAGGGGAATCACTGCTTTACAGTGCAGCAGTATGCCAAGGTTTTACAATTACTAAAACTCTCATTGATATCATGCCTCACCTTATTGAATCTATTACCTATCAGTATATAAGGTAGTTTGAAAGCCAGCCTCTCAAATAGATACATATACATCTCTGTGCCTGTGTGCACATATGTCTGACTTTTATGCACTTTTAAATGATAATGGAAAAATTCTTTGAAGAATATAGGAGACACTATGAATTAGCTTTCATCAGCAGAAAATGGTTTCAACTGGAAGACAGTAGCATTTATGAGGAGAAAAATGTGGATTTCTTCCTTTGCCCACTAGCTACATACAGCAAATGTTGTATGCTTTAAAGTTGATTTTCATGGCCTCATTAATTTTCCATGAAGGGACCCAGTGCGTCGGCAGAACAATGCTTGGGTCCCATAGAGAAAGTCTGCAGATAATATACTGAAAAAATCCAGAAACCTATGTCATCATTCAAATGTGCTTTCTAGTGTGTAAGGAATAGTACACATTCTGCTCATCAACACAAATCTGGCTTCAGCAGTGTAAGATTTCCAGAGAAAGTATTGAGCTTGACACCTTCAGGAATAGTAGAGTAGATAGCTCAGTTGCCTCGTGGTTAGTACCATATAGCTGAATCTGGACACCAGTGGCACCTTGAAGTCATTGTCTCAGCATGATTCCCTGAGATACTCAGGCAATTGGAAGACATATTGGTGAAAATTGGTATGGAGGACAAGTGTACCACCATTTCCTTGAATAATGTCAGTAGAATGGATTTAACTTCTCCCTCAGGATCTTCTGCCTCAGCAAGACATACAGGAGTATATAAAGCAGCTTAGGTGGTTAGCTTGGAATCATGTCTCCAGTCCCACTGTTCAAATTTTGCATAAATCTATTTGAAAAAAAAGGTGGATCATGACAGGCTTAGTCCCCATGTCAGATACAGCATTCATCTTAGTGGTCTGGAAGAGGTGACAAAGTTTGCAGATGACACTAGACCATGCAGAATAGTAAGGTAAGGACTAGTTGTGAATAATTGTGAAAGGACCTCCTAAGGCTCATGTTTTAAGGACCAGGTCAGGAAGCTCAGTGTATATAAATGGGGAAAGATGCATGTGGGGAAAGAGACACACACAACTTGACATACAAAGCAGTGGGCGCTGAGATGACCATTGTAATAGCTAGTCCCGTGAAAACACAGTTCAGTGCTCAGGTGGAGTTCAAAAACAAATGAAATGTTAGGAACTATTAGGAAAAGAATGTGGCACAGAAAGCAAAATTTTCAGACTGTATAAGTCCATAATGCACCTGCAGTTTGAATACTGGGTACTGCTTTGGTTCCTCTCCTTTCAAAATGTAGAAGAACAGGAAAAAATAGAGTAAAAGGGTGACAACAGTGTAAAACCTTTAGAAAAAATAAATGAAAGATGACATAATAAGTGTATGACAGAGATTGGTAGAATAGTGATTGGAGTGGGAAAGATGCTTTGGGGACATTCGTTCACCTGTCTTACCTTACAAAGGGAACATGGGGCTAGTGTGTGGCAGGTTCAAAACAAAGAAAAGGTGGCAGTGGTAACCAACAGCTACACTGCCATTCTTTGTCACAGGGTCCTGTGAATGTCAGAGGACTTATTTACATCAGTTCAAAAGGGATTCAAAACACCAGGAAAAAAACCCAACCAAAAAGCTAGTATCAATTCAAAGATACCTTATTATCAATTCAGAGATACCCTTGGCTGGGCAAAGGATCTAAGCACAGAATCTGAGCATAGATCACGTGCTATGATAAGGACTAGGAAAACTTTCTTTATCCAACCAGTGCTTAAACACTTTCATAGACAGCCACTTTTCACTATTTTGTTTAGAAGTCAGCCTGCTCTAATATGGCCTTTTGTTCTCCTGTGTATGAGAATGTATGTATGTATGTTCTCATATGTATGAGTGGGAGAAAGAAGAACTTCTCTCTTAAAAGTAGCTGTTTAAACTATTTTTAGAAGACTTTAAAGATATCAGTGGTCCTTACATTGTGAAAAGGTTGGGAGGGATAGGCAGTTTTTTAGATAATGAAAATGTAAAAATTGTCAGTGAAAACACAGTTTTGGTCACATTTCATTTTACTCCAGAGCTGCCTTCATTTTTTAGGAGGCATTAACACCTAAATTCCATCTTCCTTGTCTTTCCCTTGAAAGAGATGGGTTGACTTTTTTCCTGTTGGCTTCAGTAGGGCTAGATTTCACTTTTCAGAAGCATGTTGGCTTTTGTAAGGCTAGATTTCCATTGTTCAGAAGCCTATGTAGAATCTTCAGAAGAGCCCAGTGTGCTATATGAAGTGACTATTTTTTCAAGCTAGACAAATGCTTCTCTCCTCTTCCTGTTAAGTAAGTATTTTGCTATCTATGTTTAAGCTATAGTTAAGGAATCACTTTAATTTTGCCTGTGGCTGTGTGGCCTGGCTCTTTCACTAAAAAACAAGGAGTATTTTTTTATATATATATATATATGTATATATATTTTTTTTTTCTTTTTTTTTTTTTCCTGGCAACAAACTGGATGCCTTGAACTTACAGTGGTGAATAAAAGTGGTAGCACCGTAGAAAGTCTGGTATTAACAAGCTGTATATTCAATTTAAACTTGTCCTTTCTTCAATTTCCTAGAGTTCTGAAACTTTCTTTCAAGCACTGTTGCTTCACCTTTGTTATCTTGTGCTCTCAGGGGAAATGACTGCCCTGTAAGGCCCATTTATGTTTCTGTTGTAGTCAGTGGGAATTTTGACATTGTTTTTAACAGCAAGAGCAGCTAACCTAATTTTTTTTTTTCCTTTTCTCTTTTGCTGAAATGTTTTGATGATGATGCCACTTCAAGAATGGGATTTTTTTTCTTGAAAGGTAATTGCCTCCAATTCTAAGCCTTTGCAACTCACAGAACTTCCACACTCCAGAGGGGAGCCAAACTGCCCACCTCGGACGCTATTCAGTCTCATAAAAGCCTATATACAAATTACTTATTATTTTAGTAGGGAGATAAAATAGGTGCAGCAATTGCTGATGATTAACACACTGTCACACCACCTTTGAACAAACAGAACAGGCAGTAAAGGATGGAAGGCAATGAAAGATCAGTACTTTAAGCTTTGCATTTCCTGGATTCCTTTGTTTTAATTCCACAGCCTCAGTATCTGATTTATGTGTTTTCTTCTTTGTGTATCTATGGATATACTTGTCCCAGAAGAAGTTCCTCAAGGTTATCCTTGGAACTGTTTTCTTCTATTTCTAAGTTGTTTTTGGAACTGCAAAAGCCAATGAAAACAAAGTACATGACTGGAATTCTTCAGCTGCTCAGAATCCACTTTGGAGAAAGCAACTAACATCAAACACTGGACCAGTGAGAAAGTATAATTCATATGAAGCTATTGGTGTTAACACCACTCCTAGCCTTTTGAATTATTCTGCAGGGTATGCCAAACCCCTCTCTCCCCCCTTTCACAAAACCAGAACTTAGTCAGCAGTTGATTTCACTCTTCATGATTTCTATTGCTTCGCCTTGCAAGGAGCTTCAGAGTGTCAAATAGAAGTTGTGTTTATGAAGAGTGTGTGTGATTGACTATATCACTAATGAAAGCAAGAAAATGACCCGAGTGTACTCTGAGGTGGAACTTTGAGGGCTGCTTTCCTTAGCCCACCTAACATGTCCTCTTTTTGTGTGCTGACTTAGAAAATGGACCTCCAAGTTCAAGGATTGTGACTTATTCCCAGGGTGCTCAATAACCTGCCACCAAAATATCACCAAAATATCACCAAAAGTTTCATAATGCAAGCTCCAGTTTAACAAATAGGTGTCTCCACCCAGGAGAGAGAGACACAGAAATTTGCCACAGAAACCATCTTCAGCTATCCTCATCTCAGAAGGTCACCATCTGAACCCCCAAAGAGAATATTAACAGGAAACAGGTACAGCAAAAAAGTGTGCAAATGTTGTGTCAGTTTATGTAACCCTGTATTTCTTCTGTTGGTGAAAGTAATGTGCAACTATATTAAGAAGCCTTTTAAAGCCATGTGTCTTGACAAATTTTTTCAGTACTACACAGTAAACTCACAAAGCAGAAGCTCTAGAAAAATTGTATGCTTATGTTTGCTATGAGGGCACCACTACTAGCCTGGAGCAAGGAGATTGTGTATCTCATGAAGAAGTGATGTCAAGATGGCATTTCCTAGAAAAAGCAAGCTAGAGTGGCAGCAAGACAACAGTGTGACTTCCTTTTTTTTTGTTGTTTGTTTGTTGTTTTTTTTAATTAGAAGGTAAAATTACACATCTGTGCCTTCTGGCAGTGCCAGAAGTATGTTACTTGATCCAGGGAAAGTTTCTTCTACAGAGCTGGACTGTCAGCTATCAGCCTCATACGTCCTATGTCCAAGCTGAGGCTGTGACCCTCAAACCTGATCTCGGGAGTTCACCCACATTTCCAAGGACCTCAGGACTGAGAGACACTGCTTGTTCAGAGGGGGCCCCAGCAATCACAGGGCTGTACAAGCCTGACACCAAAGCCCCTGTCAGAGAAGGCTTTGCGCAGCCTCTCTCCTGAAGTATCTCCCAGGCTATACAAGGCTCTAACAGGCTGGGATAACAGCCCAGGAAGGCACAGTCCTCTCTCACTCAGTAAATCCTCCACACAGGCTCTAGTTGCGTGCCTAACAGTTATTAAACAGCTCTCAGACCAGAGATGGCTCACATGTGGTGAGCTCAGCCCTCACAGCTGAAAACAGCTGTCTGGGTAGGCAGTCTCCAGGATGGTTACAGCCCAGCCCAAGCGGCAGAGAGTGGTAAGTCTGCCAAACTCACCCCTGTTCTGTGAACAGAGAGGGTGCATGCTGCACCCTTGCTAAGGTCAGCCATCTGCTCCAGGACACAAGAAGCTCAGGAGCCTGGTCAAAACTCTTGGCAGCGGTCCCCAAAGGAATGATTCCTCGTGATTTTCAGCATGGTGTGGAGCTTTGATATCGTTCAGGGGATGTCAACATGTATAGGAAGACTGTGGTTGTCATGTGTGCAGCTGCCGTGGGGCCTAAGAAAGGTAAGCATCCCCATCGCATTTTGGAGAAAATAATAATAACACTAAAAAACACCGAGTGAGGTTTGAGCAGGTAACTTACATAGGGTTCCCATGAAAACCTGAGCTGTAGTCTTATCAATTTGTAGAAGCTGAAAGGTGTATTTGATGAGCTGCCACACTGCTTGAGGTCTGTGACCGTTTAAGCTGCTGTGACTCTAAAACCATCACCCTGGAGGATTCAAGTCTGCTCTTCACCTCCTAGCCTGCAATTTCCAATCAGTCTGGCATATAGAAAAAACTGCAGAAGTCAATTAATCAATTTCATGATAAGCTATGAAAAATAAGGTTTTGGCTACAAGCTCACTGCCCATCCTCAAGTCCCTTACGTTTCCTAATTTCCTAAATTTCTTTAAAGCACACCTGCTTTTAAGCAGAGGATGTATCAGGTAAACAAGTGGAAGAGCTCTTCTGCTTGCTTTCAGCGAGATGATCTGTAGTGATAAACTTGCCCTTTGGACAGTTAAGACAGCTGCGTGCCGGGAGTGTCTCAAGCAAAGGAAGTAGTAAAAGAGGTAGTAAGTTGTGGCCACGTGTTTAGAAGGCAAAGTCACGTAAGTGCTCCAGGAAGGGGAATGTCCTCATACGTTCATAGTTCGCATGAATAAGCATGCTTCCGCTGTCCCTTCCCCTCCCTAACTGAACTTGGGCGCCTTGGGGTCTGACTTTGTCTCATTTGTCACAGGTAATGAAAACGCATAAAATTTGGGTTGAAATCCTGACCTTACCACAGATTTCTTTTTTCTGTTATGGCCTTGGGCATGTCCTGTATTTTCTCTTTTTCTTTCATGGTTGCAAGCTTTTAAGGACACATTTGTACAAGGATATTGCATAGCTTCTTCATAACTTGGCCCTGATTTTAGCATGGGCCTTAAGCTACGCTGTCACAAAGATTACAACCATTTTCTGCCAAAGAATAGTTTTCTGCTTTCCTTCCTGACATAGTAATTTTTTGCCTCTCTTTCCTGAGAGACACGCAGAATGAAGAACCTTTTGGACCGCCCCCTCCCCCCCCCATCTATTGAATCATAGGAGTAGTTTAAGCCACTCACAATACTTTGACCTGCTTTGCAAGACAACAAATGAACAATGAAAAAAAAATTGCAGAAAACCATGAGTTTTGCTTCGAACAAACTCTCATAATAAATGCCTTATTTTTAACACTAAGAAAATCAGTTCATGGCCAGTGGAGGGCATTTGACTTCAAGACTTGGGCTCATGGCTGTGGTCTCATCACCTTGAATTAAAAAACCAAACCCATTCTACATTACTAAAAATTTATTCCATTAGTGGTTACTTCCGTGCTGTACAGATGTTTAAACTTTTCAGTCAAAGTTCCCCCTGAAGTCAGTAGAGGCTGAGAACACGACAATGAAATAAAGAGTTATTGATTCATCCTTTCCTGAATTATCCACTTCCTACTTTCTAACTTCAAGATAAGCGGGAGCTTTACTCAAGCAACATTTAAGTAAAAGGACCACCTACAAATGGACTTCTCTGTCCCAAGTTACAGGGAGTTACATGCTTATCTGAGCTGGTGCAGTTACTCCTTTTTTTTTCATTGCTGTTTGTTAAAACCTTTAAAGTGAATAGAATGGAATAGAATAGTTTAGTTCCATTTGGAAGGGACCTACAATGACCATCTAGTCCAACTGCCTGACCACTCCAGGGCTGACCCAAAGTTAAAGCCTGTTATTAAGCACATTGTCCAAATGCCTCTTTTTAAGGCACTGACAGGCATGGGGCATCGACCACCTCTCTGGGAAGCCTGTTGCAGTGTTTGACCACCCTCTCGGTAAAGAAATGCTTCCTAACGTCAAGTCTGAACCTCCCCTGATGAAGCTTTGAACCATTCCCCGCGCGTCCTGTCGCTGGATCCCAGGGAGAAGAGATCAGCAGCTCCCTCTCCTCTTCCCCTCCCCAGGAAGCTGTAGAGAGCAACGAGGTCACCCCTCAGCCGCCTCCTCTCCCAACTAGACAAGCCCAGAGTCCTTAGCTGTTCCGCATAGGACATTCCTTCCAGCCCTTCCAGCAGCTTTGTTGCCTTCCTCTGGAAGCGCCCGAGGACCTTCACATCCATCTTCAACTGTGCGGCCCAGAACTGGATACACAGTACTCAAGGTGATGTTGCAGCAATGCTGAACACAGGGGAATAATCAGCTCTTTTGACCGGCTGGTTATACTGTGTTTGATGTGCGCCAGGATGCAGTTTGCTCTCAGGGCTGCCAGGGCACACTGCTGACTCATATTGAGCTTAGTGTCAACCAGCACCCCCAGAACCCTTTCTGCGGGGCTGCTTTCCAGCCAGTCTTCTCCCAGTTTATACTTGTGCCCGGCTTTACTCCATCCTGGTGCAGAATCCAGCACTTGGACTTGTTAAATGTCATCCCATTAATCGTTGCCCAATGATTAGTGAGCATAAAAAGTGGTGAGCATACATGGGTTTTATTGTAATCTCAAAGCTTAAAGTGGTGGAAATTTATACCCCTGTAAAGGGCTGTTAGAATTCTAAATCATTATGGCAATTAATAACAAGCACAAGACCCCAAGTGTCTGAATGTTGCTTTCCAGAGTGTTGACTGTGAGCAGAGGAAAAATACACTCTCTTAAAAGTGTGTGCTTTTGAGACCTTAATTTAAAGCAACAAGAGGTACTGAGTAGGGGAAACGCTACCCTGCAGCTGAGGGATGAAAACTGTAGGTAAAAGGCAGAGTTGGGTAAAACAGCTAATCAAAAGAAACAGTGGAGTTGCCAGAACAGATGTTTCATGATTTCACATTGACTTTCCTGAAAGTTTTACTTCTTAGTTGAAAACACTGAAATTCTCAGTTTTCATATTTTAAAGGAAAAAATACCTACCCTGTTTTTAAATGCCTACAAGTATATTGATATTCCAAGAAGTCTGAAGCTTGGTTTGGGTCTTATTGATGCTAAACACAGAATACTTCTGATCCCCTCCAAAGTTTTAACATTCTACTTCCCCACCACGTGTGAACTGGAATTGTCCCAGATAATATTGCTAGCAGTAAAACCAAAAGATCTCCTTCCACTTCCCTTAGTTACGTATTCTCAAATTGAGTTTTTATAAAACTCAAGGCTCAATTGTCATTGACCTCAGCAAAACCTCCAATTTTATGCCATTCTTGGAAGAAGTTCTGGCCCTGAATACAGCTAGGAGAAAAGAGTCACTGTCCTGCATGACTAGGAACAGAGTCAGGTCAGCAGCAGTGTTACCAGAATGGATTTGCTTGCATTTTTCTTCTCTTCCAGTTCATACGTGGGTACTGGAAAGAAGGCAGCAGAAGTACACAGTGGCTAAAACACCTTTTATTGCTGGCAATAAAGGTGCCTCTCAGCTGGGAGCACAAAAAGGACTCTCTTCCACAACTCTATTCCTTATATGCAATCTTAAGATTATTCACATATTCTTTTTTACAATTTACATAACCTATTGGCTTTGACCATGATATTGCCTGTTACCATTCACGTTTGAGTATTTGTACATGCAAACCCCCTGTGCAAGTGTGCTTAAAGCATATTTATTAGCTGAGTTTGCATGATTTTGTTGGAACTTTGCTGCTTTCAGGCAGTTGGTCTGGTTTCTTCTATGAGCAGACCTACTTGTACAGGCAAGGTCACTGTCAGTCAAGTTCTGCTGGGTAGGTCTTCAAATCCGTCTTTACATTGTAGGTTTTCCTTATGTAATAGCACCTCAGGCAGTAACAGCAAAAAGTAGCTTAGGCCAACAGGAGACCCAGCAAACTAAGAGAGAGTTGTAGCACAAACAGTTAAGGTCAGCTGTCTTGCCAAAGTTTGTTTTCCAAATGGGTTTAGGACAAGATGGGTCACTTCAGTAGATGATATCTGAAACAAAGCAGAGAAATTATGATTTCAGCATTTTATAATAAATTCATACTTTTCTCTTGGACTTGTTATATGTACACACATGTGCCTGTGAATGACAATAGAAATTAAATGTTAGATATTTATCAACATTGGGAAGTGGACTAACAATGAATACACTAGCTTATTAAAGAGATCAACACTTTGCTTTCAGCATGACACAGAGAAGTGCCTAAAACTATTAAGCAAGCTTGCTAAATGCAGGTGAGTAGAGCAGGGAACCGACACAGTTCAACCTAAAGCAAGACACACAATTTTGCAAATAAGGAAACCCAATCATAGGAGGTGATGATGACAGGATACGTTAAGTTCTACCTCACATGGTATCTTCAAATGAAGATGGTATTGTCTTCCTAAGAAAGCACTTGCTCAGTCACCAATGGCCAGGGCCTGAGGTGGAGTCACTTGGAGAAACTGCAATACTATAATGGCTTGCTCCTGGCTTAGATTCTGCTGCAGCGACACTTTCTCTAAAAAACTGCATAGTATGAAAACATATGGTTTGGAAACTTATGGTGTATCTTTGAGTAATGGGAAAGTCTACTCATAAGCAGATAAAGGTGGAGTGTAACTTGCTGGTTAGTCAAGATAAGCAAAATTTAGGAAGTACTTATTAAATAATTACATAGTACTGCTAATTTTCATGGATGCTGGACAAACTGTATATAATAAACAGATTCCCCTTATGTACCACAGCACTGCTTCAGCTTTTGGCCATCACCTTCATCATCAACTATTTCACTTCTTTTGATGCACAGGTGTGCTGTGGAAAATCTACCACAAAACACTGCCAGAGATAGCAGCTACACCTTCACGTTCCTTAGTGGTTCTAATATCACAGCAAGGCATCAGTGCTACACGGCCATGCTAAGTGCCTGAAAGCCCAAAGTCCAAGATTCATGGCACTACATAAAATAATTGTGTAAAGGACCCCCTGCTCTAAAATGGCCACCATCTACTATGCAGATAAGCCACACCATAAAAGAACTAGAAAGAACACCAATATAAAGACGATGCTGATCAAAAATGTGATATAGCTTTCACTGTGCCAATGCAGATGCCAGGCCACGTGGCAGCCAGAGCAGGGAAAAGAGGCACTGCCTGAATAGAAGACCAATCCCAAATCACTTTTGCATCACAAAGCACACCAGCAGGACCTGCAGGAAAAATGTATGCCTGGACTTCAGGAGAGTGAACTGTGGCCTCTTCAAAGATCTGCTTGGAAGAGTCCCATGGTGAAGGCCTTGGAGGGAAGAGGGGTGCAAACATCTCTGGGCCACTTGTTCTAGCATTTGGGAAAAAACCCAACCAAACCCCAAACCCAAATCAAAACCAAACCAAAACCCCAAGCCCCCAAACCACCAAACCTCTCAATATCTATATATCAGTTTAATCATATTTGCATATGGTTTCTTGGATGAAACAGAGAAAAAATGAATCAATATTTGCAGGTAGAAAAATTAAAATTTGCAGTAGGAAATAAATAGTTTCCTTTGTTCTCAGTCAAATAATGCAGCTTATTGGCACATGACATCTTTTAGATGAATAACTGCATCCTTTTTTAAGAAGTTGGGTGTGTATTTTAATCAGGAAGCATGTTCTAAGTTATACTGACCAATGCAGATAAAGTTTTAAAAGGGATAAAACATCATGATAAGTCTCAAGCCAATCCCGCAAAGGAGATGTGATGAAATATTTGTAGGAAAAAAGATGTGTTCATTTCTGCTTGTTCTTATGCCTTCAGGCCCTGCCTGGAAATATGCAGTACTGGAATACTGGACTTTCTTACCGTGATGGACAAGAAGACCATCACAATAATTTTTTACACTGATTACAGGTAAGTGGAGAATTCTAAAGTAGCTTACAGTCAAGTGTTTTCATATAATGACTAAGGGTATGACAAGTCCCAGCAGCTAATATAGGAAATCTCAAAATGTCATTTTTCAGTTTTTAAGAAGTGAAGCACAACAGTGAACTTTCTTGCAGGAATACCCTTTGTATTAAGGAATATCTAAACCACTAGATTTATGTCTAGCTCCTGTGCTAATTACCTAATGAGATCCTACAGAACTACTAAGAAGTAGCTGTCAAAAAGCATAAAGTGATGCTACCAGATTTTTCAATTCATGCATGAGGCTAACAGGCAGTGTAAGGTTCATAGGGACAGATGAAAAATGTAATCACTCCATCTTCCTTGAGCTTAGAAACTAGCCACTCTTCTGTGGTTTGAACATGTTTGATTGTAAGCAGAACAAGGTGTCTGGAGATGACCAAGCTGAAACATTAAAGACAAGAAAAAGCCATCAGCAATGCTTGGAAACAGCCTGAGAAGCCATGTTAGACAGCTCAAGAGCAAAGGCACAGCTTGCACTGAAAACACCCTGGATATGGCAGAAGCACAAATCTCACTACCAGATAGTAGTGTCTGCCACACATTTAGCACTTGACATTTTTCCAAGTCATATTATCAACCACACCCTCTTTCCATTCCCCTTCTTGACCTGCACCACCTGATTTATAACAAAGCCTCACAAGGTCAAGAACTGCTGTATCATTCATACTCCATTCCATGATTGTTCTGGCAAAAATACAAAGAATCATGATCTTTGACTGCTTTTGTTCATGCTGTGGGAGTTAAAGTCCTCAAGACCATCAGGGGCAGAGAAATTTTTGTGAGTTAGTGATTTACAAAAGTTTCTAGTCCTAGAATGGGAGTTACATGCCATATACCTAGATCTTGCAGAGAATTGTGCGTCAGTAAATAATTGCTGGAATTAGCTAATTCCATGCTAACTTTTCTTTCTTTTTCTAACCAGCGGTACCCATCAAGAGAAGTTCTTTTCTACTTATCCTGATGACCAAGCTGGTATGATTCAAAAAGTACATTAGTCCTGGTAACATATAATACAACATATAATAAGGGTAAGTTTGAGGCACAATAAAGTGTCTGTTGACGTCAGGAAAGTCATTTCACCAGCTCTAACTCTACTGCCAAATTGTCAAATCAGAATCTCTGCAAAATTTTGTTTTGGTAACAACTTTCACTTGAGAAACTGAAATAAGTATTTTGTGTCTGGAAGTCTCAAACCAATAGTAATGTGTTGCTCTGGCTTGGAAATTCCTGTTTCAACTTCCTGAAGTGACTAGATTACCTAGGATATACCCAAACCCTCTGTGAGTAAGCGCTGAGAAAATACAGAGTTAACTTTGATCCTGGTTTCATACCTCTAGTCCTCAGAAACATATTTCCACATTACTCCTGTAAGCATTTAAACAAAACAAAGGCACTAAACAAAGCGTTTAAGCATATGCCTCTTAAGCAAGGCATATCATGTCAAAGGCACTTGAACTCGTATTTAGCTCTGCTGAACAAGGATCAAGAATGCAATGTTGAGTTACAGAGGTACAGCTCTTCCTTGGCTGGCTCTCAGCGGTGGGGCACATTTCACAGTCAGAGAGGGGTTAACTTACCTGTCCTGCAGTCAGTGGCCTACCTTCTAAAGCTAGCGGGGGTATTGTCGAAACCCTTGACTCATCTCAGCTAACAACTAATCTTTGCTGTAATAAATACTGTTGAAAGTGTGTCTTTCATGAAATGCTGCTAGCCATGCCAAGAGTACCTGCTTGTGTTTCATTTAAAAGCAAACCAAATATTTGCATAAAACTTACATGAAATTGAAAGATAAGTTCAGATCACCCATTGGCAGCTTTAATTTATGCCAGGTAGGTGTGTTGGTTATTTTCCTCCTTGGCTCTTTTAAAGAACTGCAAAACGTAAAGAGCAAGTGCTGACTCTTGGAGCGAGCCAGAGTTCCTTGTGTCGTTGATAGAAGTAGGCAGTAATATCTGAGAGTAAGCTCAAGTACTTGCATCTCTTCATTACAGAAATACAACAGTACCCCATTGCAGTAACAGATCAAAGAGTATGCCAGGCAAATAACTACTGTAATACATTAGCATACTGTCTGGTGCAGCAAAAAGGCTTCAGGTATGGAAAATATTACAGAAGGCTTCTTATGTCTCTCTTACTGAAAAATAAGTGCATAGCACTTGACCTTTTCACCAGAGAGCAGCATTTTGTCATTCTGCACAGTATCACTGAATAAGGCACGTGGCTGCAAGCACAGGAACCAGAACTGCAATGTTATTCCCTTCATAGGCTTCCTTTTCCCATGTGTCATGACTATGTTTGTCTGGCATTGAAATGTAAGTGGTTTCTTAGTCCCTTAAGGCAGCTAGTGCACTTAAGGGAAAGACTGGGTATACTTTTCAAGTCAGGAACTTTCACATACACTTCAACTATTCTTTGAGATGCCTTGCAGAGTCAATCAGAGCCCGCAGAAATACGACAAAGTAGCTCCTGGGCAGTGAAGGTAGTGACAGGGAGCAGCTTCCTTTTCCCCTGTGATCCTGACACTAATCCACAGGGGTGGATCTGGTGCCATGGGGTGCTCCACTGATAGCAGTGGTGTCAAGACCTGGTCTTCTGCAGAGTGGAAAGAAAAAGTTCTACAAAAAACCCCTGTTGCAGCCATTAGACCTTTCTAGAATTCCTTGGGTATACCATCTTTCAAGCATTTCTAAACTGCTTGTATCAGTGAATGGGATAAAACTAATTCTCCAAATCATACATTTACAACTTAAGTTTTAAGGGATTTATTCATTGAATTCTGAGCTTTGAGTGTTCTGAAGAGGCTCTACGAAAAGTTTGATTTAAGATAAAAGTATATGATTTACTCTAAGTATACATTTTGTTATGTTCAAATTATACTATTTGTTTCAATGAACTGTGAATGAGAATTTTTTCGTTGTTCTGCTATTCCTGTTTGTCTTTCATGGATATATCTGATTAAATTTTAAATAATTTATGGACAGTGCCTATGTTCTATTTCTTGAGCCCTTACATTGGATACATTTCATATTTGAATTTACTTCTAGCCTGGAGAGAAAAGGAATGCTTGTGCTTCAGAGTTACCATCTAGTGTTTTCCATACTCTAAAAATCTGTATTATCATTTTATTTATTAACTATTTTTAAAAAGAGGAATTGGATGCTTCTCCATTGTTTATTTTCTCTGTTGCAAAAATCACAAAATCTTTGGTTTATTGCTCTTTGGAAGAGCATCTTTCTACTTTATGAGCTCTGTGCTAAACCATGCCTTTAGTCCAGAAGAAAAGCACAGACTATACTAATACAGAGCTGACAACATGCAGATACTTCTCTGCTCTTTTCTTAATCCAACAAACAATCAGCATCTGAGTGCCACTAACAGCCACGTGGAAACTGGCTAAGTCAGCACTTCTTAAAGGTCAAATCAAAGCTGAGATTTTCAGTACTGTATACAGGGGTTTCATTTTCAAACACATGCACTCAGAGAGAGAAATATCACTGGATAAACTAGCAGCGATTGGTTCCTAGCACCCTGATCTGTGTGGGCATCCCTCCTGCCTGTTGGGGCAGCTGGAGAAGCGGTGGGGCACATCTGCTCCTCAGGGAAAAGCCTCTTTTGCCTGTAAAGTCGCTGGGGTGTTCAAACAGCACGACTGCATATTCAGCTGCTCTGTGCACGGCAACTCCTACTCCAGTTCCCGAGAGCTACCACGCGGAGAGGTGTGTGGCTCAGATCCCTCCCTTCACAGTAGTTGCCGAGTCTATACCAGGACATCTGAAATGGACAGACAGTTTTGGAAAATGCTGAGGGCCTTTCTGGTCACATTCATATCACAAGGCATTCCTCTACCACCCCCAAGGGGAGAAGAGCCAAGGAATTGAAGAACCTGAAGCTGTAGGAACTGAAGATTTTGACAGTTCAGCACACCAAGCGCAATCTTGTCACTGCCATCTCTTTTTTATGTTTTTAGTTCATACTGCCTAAGAGAAAAACCCCTCTTTAAACAATGGCATTTACAAATTGCCGTATAAGCTTAAATAGTTCCCCCAGTAATATCCTCTCATATATTTCTTGAAGTGGAGCATTTACACCACTGGCATCAGCTATTAATTACTCATTTGCCCTATGGTGGTGCATCAAGGAATTGGAGCCACCATTGACTCATTGTGTTTGGCTTCATTCAAACCTGACTGCAATTACAGTGCCTGCCCCAACGGCTGCACAGGCCAAATCACAAGGCTTTTCCTATTGATTTCAGTGATCTTTGCAGCAGATCTGCAGGGTTCTTTTCTGATAAAATAGGATTTTGTGAGCGCAGGGCAAGATCCTGATTAACCAAAATGACTGGAGAGGGTAACAGGAGTAAGGGTTCAAGTCATCTGAACATTAGATCCCAATCACGCATTTCAAAGGGCTATTCTGCGTGCTTCTACAGATGGTTACTATTGACTGCTGCAGCAGAGGCAAACTGACCCATCAAAACCAGGGTGAGTACCACAAGGTACTGCACACACTGCAGGCACAAAGGGCTGCCCCACACTACAGACTTGCAGTCTGCACAAGGTAGAGTCACACAGTTTGAGAAAGCTTTCCAGTGAGGCAGCTGAAATGCTCAAGTTTTTAATACTGATCCCAGACTGAGACCATAGTTAGAAAATCAGCCAGGAGAGGGTGACTTGTAATGATTCATCCTCACTGATCAACCTTCAGGAAACAGATCAAACTACTGTAGGTTGTTTTGGAAAACAAATAATGCCAAGATCCGTTTGATTGTTTGCCAACACTAAGAGTCAGTTAAAAAACGTTCCTGTGGAGGTAGCACAGATTTCACCCAGGCTAAGAGATGGGCATTTAGTTCACTCAGTGGGCAAAAAGAATGGGAGGGTGATCAGTAACCCTCAGCCAAATAAAGGTAGAAAGTCCCTGTAATAGAGAAAAGCTGGAGAAGTTAAGTCAGAGATCACATCCGCTGAAGTCAAGAAATAAAGCTGTAGTCACAGAAATAGATTAGAAGGGGAGCTAATCAATGCAAAGAGAAGAGACACAAAAAACCTGGTTCAAATGTTTTGCAAACAGAGTTTCAAGAAAAGTTTAAAGAAATTAAAGCCCCAAACCCAGCACTTTGCTGAAAAGTACCAGTTTTAAAGAAAAGAACAGTTTTAAGATAGGAGAACACATAGGACAGGATAAGCCAGGTCAGGGAAAACTTCAGAAAGGTTATCAAATTAAAAGCACGAATCAAAAGGCAAAAAATTGAAGAGAAGGTTGCCAACCAATAACCAGAACCATTTGCTCTGGAATGACCTTCTAGAGCTGCTGTAAGAAAGCCTTGATCTGTGTGCTCCACAGGTCATATTACCAGGTACACGGCTGAACTCTGACTATCCTTATCACAACCAGTACAAGGAGTCAGCAGTGTCACAGTAGGAGTTTCTCTTCTGGGCACTTGATTTGAGCCAGAAAATCTTTTCTTTGCTCCCAGTAAGCTAGTCCAAAACTCAGATGCAACCTGGCCCATCAGTAGTTCACATTCAGCACAAAAGGGACTGCACAAGGTCATTACTTAAGCAGTAGTGTGATCTTTGGGGAGAAAATTAGGCTGAGGAACTGTCCTGGTTTCAGCTGGGATGGAGTTAATTTTCTTCCTAGGAGCTGGTATAGTGCTGTGTTTTGGATTTAGGCTGAGAATAATGTTGATAACACACTGATGTTTTAGTTGTGGCTAAGCAGTGTTTACACTTAGTCAAGGACTCTTCAGCTTCTCACACCATTCCACCAGTGAGTAGGCTGAGGGGGCGTAAGAAGCTGGGAAGAGACACAGCCAGGACAGTTGACCCAAACTGGCCAAAGGGGTACTTCATACCACATGATGGATGACTGTTCAGTATATAAAGGAGGGTGAAAGCTGGCCGGGGCCTACTGCTCAGAAGCTGGCTGGATGTTGTTTGGTGAGCAAAACACGAGTCAATGGTGAGCAATTGCATTGTACATCACTTGTTTTGTATATTCTAATTATTTTATTACCAATAGTATTACTACCATTACTATTACTATTACTATTGGTATTATTAGTGTTACTGGTATTATTAGCATTATTAATATTATTATTATCATTATTATTGTTGTTATTATTATTATTATCGTTATTATTACTGTTTTCCCTTCCTTTTCTGTCCTGTTAAACTGTCTTTGTCTCAACCCACAGATTTTACTTTTTTCCCTGATTCTATCCCCTGTCCTGCTGGTGGGGGTGGGAGCCAGCAAATGGCTGTGTGGTGCTTAGCTGCCTGCTGGGTTAATCTACGAGGGGAACAAAACTTCACCAAAGCTTGCAGACAGCAATATGCAAAGGGGAAACAAAATAAGAGGATTTGAATCATGTAGCATGGGAGGTAAGGCAGCAATGTAATTTCAGATCATCAGTCTACAAGGAGGGAGGTCAGGCAGTGAAACCGTTTTCTCTTTCCAGAGGTAAACATGATAAGCTCATAAAAGGCTAAAAGAGAGAAAAGCCAGGAAAAAGTGCAGAAGGTTCGTGTTAGGAGTTGCTGATTCTGGCAGCCTGACAGAGGCAAGGCTGTTATGGTTTCATGCCCGAGGTCCAACTAGTAGCGAGGCTAAATATGCATTCCTAGCAGGTGGACACATAGAAACACATCTGTATAATACATAGATACATGCACATGCCAGATGCACAGTTCAACACAGAGAGAAAACCGAGAAAACAGGCAGACTGAGGAATGAGGGCAGGCTCTCAGAAAGATTGTGTAGGAACATCCCTTCATATGTGGGGAAAAAAGCACAGCCTCAGTAAAAATGCTTTGCATGGTAATTTAGGAGTCAAAACCAAAGTTAGTTACATTGCCTGTCATACGCTTGCAAATCATTATCAAAGCAACAAGTAACTAATTTCTGAGTAAAAACTGTTTCCTGTGGAGTTTGCCTCACGAATTAAAAAACTTAATGTTTATGGGGCATTGGGGTACAGGCTGTAAATTTCTATGGGAAAATCACTGTGTTTGCCTGTTGGTAGCACTTCTGGCCAAGCTAAATGTAGTACTAGCCTATTTATAGCACATGCATATGCACAAACAAACAAAAAAAAATATCAGTCTGTACAGTGCAACTTTCGGCAGTCGTCCTGAATAGTTTTGGTTAGAGAGAACAGAAACAGCTTACAAACTAATTCACTTCTTGACTTGTTTTTCAAAATGTTTTCATTCAAAAAGTTGCAATCTTTTGGAAATCTTAGAGCACACAAAGCCTCATCCCTTATTTCAGAACTCAATGCACTGCATATATTCTGGGATGTACTTTGGTTTTGTTGGGTGGCTTTTTCTTTTTTTAAAAAAATTGCATTCCCAGAAAATTTGTGCTCATTTAGTGCAATATTTACTCCTGTATTAAATAAAACACAAGCTGATACTGTACTGATTGCCGTAGGCACTTCATTAAACACACTCTTGGTTATATTTAATATAGCAGAAAATTGTTTGTTAAGGGACTAGGTAAGTCAGCATCTATTTACTCAAATTTTGCAGTTCCCACAAGTCAGGCTGTGCAAACAATTTTCAGTTCACTGGTAAGACATAAAAATGAAGCACAAGATTTTGAGGGCTATAACAAAGTTTCTTACAAAAAAATTCTGGTGTACTGATGAAATTACTATTGTTTTAATCAACTTTTTTTGTTAAAAAGCATCATTGGCTCCAGAGAAGTTATAAGTACCCAAACTCTGTGAAATAAAAAGCACAGGAATGGTGAGGTTTCAATAGAAAATTAGGCCTGTCCTGCAATGAGGCAAATAAAATCTGGAGTCATAAGAGCAGGAAAAACAGTACAGGAAAGAGACTGATGTGAAATTAGCCTTAGAGGTAGGAGAGAGATGCTTAAGATAGGACTTACAGAGCTTAAAGAACTCTCACAATGTCTCCCCAGCTTTCTCCCATTTTGAGATACTAACTGTACTTATATGACAAATAAAAAATAATGTTAAAAAATGTCACTCCCCTTCTCTTTCCTCCCTCTTAATTTTTCATTATTTAAGATACATACAAATACTTAAAAAGTAAAAAATCAGAATTGCCCAAATGCACAGTACAAACTGACACGACCTACCACAAGGAATTCAGACAATTTAAAGATTTGCAACCAATGGAAAAAAAAAGATAAAACTGAAAAAATTACTTACTGAAATATAAAGTGTTTTGAGCTTTGTGTGTACTGCTGGGGAGATCTCACTTATATAATATTCCATAAAGGTTTACTCTTTTCATCATAAGTAGGATGCCTTCATAGTTGTTGGATTCACAGTCCTTCTGAAAAGTGGCCTCTTCCAAAGACATAACTGTGCACCCCATCATGAGCTCATCCACATGGAGGAGAGAAGTGTGCTGACTTTCCTGTACAGACATTCTGGTGTTGGTCTAATCGAGATGTGGCTATCTCTCTGTCGTAACATTACTGCCATGAAGGCAGTAGCTAAAACATAGGCAAGATCTTACTTTTATGTTATTACAACTAAATATGTGAAAATGCAAGTTCTCGTGGGAAAAATAGTGCTTTCAAAGCACTCTGCTGAATTTAAGCTGGTTTTTTTTTCTTTGCTAAATCTTATTTACAATTAGAAGCTTAATTATCAAACTCAACTGTTTTCCTATAGGAAAAATCACACAATTTAAAGGATTAAAGTTGAGAAAAATTATGCTATCATGAGGCAGCCATGCTCAAGCTTTCTTGGTCAAGCCAGCCCACCTTTCTTGTTAAATTCAACAGAAGCAGTGGCATCATTTAAAACAGGACTGTGCCAAAATACATGAAGAAGAACTAATAAATTTGAAACTGGATAATATGGTGAAGACAGGCAAAGGCCTTTACACCTTTGAGGAAATATGTAATACCACAGTGTCCCCTAGTGGAATCTGCCTCCAGAGTACCTGGCAGATGGCTGTGTAGTGAGCTTGCACAGGGAAAACTCTCCTGCCGGATCAGACCCATGACATACCTTTTCCAGAAACCTGTTTCTAACAGAGGCCAATGAGCTCTGCCTCAGGGCAAGGTGGAGTTCCCTCGTCCCACCCCCAAAATCTTCAACAGCTGTGAAAGAGAAGTCTTTTCCTCGTCCATGGCAGAAGGTGGCATAGACTTTACAGCAAGAGGATATATTAGCCTCCTGAAAGGCACTTGGGAGGGGGTGGTTAAGGTTTTTTTTTCAAACCTCTGGTCATTTTATGTTCCTCATAAAATTATCTCACCCTATTTCAAAGTCCTTGCTGCAGTGAAATCCGGGGTCAATGAGACCTAGCAGCTGATTGTGGATAGTGGTAACAATTTTCCTTTTATGTTTTAATTCACCTTTAATTTTTTTTTCACATTTTTGTGTTTTCCTTTCAACTTTGTATCCAGTTTCTTTTTCTTCCTACTTTCCTTTTTAAAGCTTTTCTGAAGGCTTATTTTATGTCTAATTCAAGCATACATAGTGCTGAGATAAATTTCTCCTGAACAGTCTATTCGTGTAGTAATATATTTGGTAGTACAATTATTCAGAGGCACTTTTGGTAAAGAAGTTAAACAATGCTGCAAAGTGGCCCAAGAGAAAAGAAGAGCTAAATTGTGTCATTAAATAGTTTACTACTAATGGTAGAACATATTCTGGGGGAAACATATTTTCTAGCTCTGTGTGCACTGACTTGAATCTGAATGGGCTCTGAATTGAATGAGAGCGGCTGACTTCAAGTGGAAGTCCCCCACATCTTCTCCTTAGTTGTATGACAAAATGCTGCCTGTCTTGGCTTGCATATCCATTCAATATACATGCTCAAAAATATCAAGATCAAGAATAAATTTCCCTTTTACCTTTCTGTTATGTTTTCTTTTGTATGTTTGTACTGTGCCATGAAAAAACATCCGTCCTTAGGAACGGATAAGGGCAAAACCAGAATGCAATTCTGTTCTCAACGTGGCGTCAGATGAAATGCCAAGAGACCAAGTATTGGTTTTTAATAGTGTTCCTTTCTGGTTTCAGGGCAGTTGCCACAAGCATGCCCAACCAGCCATGATTTAAGGTGGAAGCCCACACCTTGCAGAGAAAAGTGTGCTTCCAAGGAATTGAAGGATTAAGAAGGAATGGGAGAGGAGTCCTCTGGGGAAAAATTGTAAGGCCAGTTCCAATGACAACACTTCAGGGGAGTTTTGGTGAATTAAGGAGAAAAAAAACCCAAAAGGAGGCTTCAATACCTTTTCCTCTCAGCTCACAGGGCCACCAAAGCCACCGTGACCTCAAATCTTCCCTTCTGTGTATCACAGAATTTTTCTGAGCTGCTCTTCTTTCATGCAGTCTAAGGCATTCCTTTGATTTTGGTAAGAATGCATTACTTGTAGGGGATTTTTTGCTTCGATTACTGGGTACTGGGGCAGGGATGGGTTCTGATGTCACTGAGTGCCTGAGTGCTGGGTTCTAATGTCAACTAGAGATGGACTGTGACATCTCCAAGTGATGGATTGTGACCAGGTGCCCCTCGCTGCTTATGTTTGGGTACCGAGTCTCAGCCAGCCAGCTCGTGCCCGCGCTCCAGCTGAGCGAGTTTGTGAGGTCTGGAGTGTTGAGCGAGGCCTTTGGTGCTGGTGTCGTGCTCGGGGAGCTGTTCGTTGCAGCTCTCCGTGTCCAACCCCAGAGCCGTCAGAGGATTTTCCCCAGCCTGGCCCTGGCAGCCGGGGCACCCAGGAGGCACGCTCGCAGCAGCAGAGGTGAGCTGGGAGAGGAAACCTCAGCCTGGGGACCTGGGAGGGTTTCCTTCTTGAGGGACCTGGGCACTTCTTCCACCCCTCCCCGGGCCAGACAGTGACCCTGGCCTCTCTCCCTTTTCTAGTGTGGTACCCTCTGCTGCAGTACTGGTGAGAAGGAGCGGCTCAACATCCCCAGCTCCCCCCAGCCCACCACAGCAAGTAGAGAACATGGCCAAGGAGCAGGACAACCGCTGTCCAATATGCCTGGACAGCTGGCAAAATGCTGCCTATGTGACACCATGCCTTCATAAATTCTGTTATGTGTGTATCCTGCAATGGGCTGAGGATAAGCCCCAGTGCCCTCTCTGCAAGGGGAGGATCATCACTATCATGCATTCGGTGCGGGCGGACAACAACTTTGAGGAGCATGTCATCACCCCATCTGCAGCATCATCAGTCGTTGGCCACCAGGCAGGAGGAGCTCCTGGACATCCAGCTGCCCACAGCCCTGAAGCAGCAGAACAGCCTGTGGAGCAGGAGGTGCCTATGGGTCCTCTGGGCGGCCTCCAGCCCAACACCTGGGCGTTCCTTTTCCAGGAGTACCCAGCTCTCCTCCAGCCACTTCTGCCCTGGGTGCGTCAGCAGCTGAGACGGATCCTTAGGAACCGGCGTTCGCAGGTAGTCATAGTGGAGGACTTTGTTGTGTCCGCCCTGGGCCTCTTTGGGCTGGATGAAGATTTCCTGGCCCGGCTGCTGCGGGTCAGACTCCAAAACCACACGGCGACATTCGTTCAACAGCTTATTGATGTCGCTGTGCAACGGTGCAGCAGGGAGGCTCACCGTCTGCTGGGCCTGGAGGATGGCCATGATGCTGAGGAGCGGGAGGGGAGCCCCGCGGGTGCCCATCGTCCTGCTGCCTCCCAGAGGGGGTCTCCTGCCCCTGGCCCAGCCCCCGCCGGCAGCCCAGCTGGAGCTGATGAAGAGGAGCGTCCCAGCACCTCAACCGCTGCTCTTCGTGGGGGTCCCAGCAGCCGCCCTGATGTCCCCGTTCCCACCCACGGGGAGCAGGAAGAGCCGCGCCAGGATCCGGGGGAGGCTGTGGCAGGTCCCTCCACTTCGAGGCAGGACAGGGACCGCTCACCTGGGGGGCCACGGCGACGCCCAAAGAGGAGGGTTTCCCAGCGCCGTAAGAAGTGACACTGCCAGCGAAACTAGAACCAGGCCCCAGGATTTGCCAAAAGCAGGACCGGGCCAGGAGCTGGGGCACGTGCCGGCCCACAACTCAATGTGGTCAACGAGTCTCGATATTTACTAACAATGCCATTGGCACTGCTATTCCCATACAAGCTTTCTCCCCCTTTTCCTGGGGCTACACCCTCCATTTCCTCACATGTCCACTGGACCCTATGGCTAATGGGGTCAGTGTGGTGGTTTCCAGATGGGGGGTTCTCCAGGGCTAGCCCATACCCCACCGCTCATCACCCCGGGCTCGTCCTCCTCCTCACTGCCCCCTCTGCCCCCACGTGCCGGGGCTCTGCTCTCCTACCAGCCTGCACTGCTGGGTGCAGCCTCAATACAGCAGTGCCCAAGTCCCTCCTCCTGTGCAGAGTCACGACTTGGTGCTGCTCTCTGCATCAGCCTAGGGTCGTACCCTGCCCACACTCCCATAAGGGTGATGAATGCACCACGGCCACCTGGTCAGCAGAGAAAGTGCTGTGGCAGCTAAACCCCGCAGAAGCCCCTCTCTCAGCTGGCCAGGGCATGTACTGTCACAGCAAGCCTGAGCAGCCTCTGCTCAGAATGGAATAGAATAGAATGGAATAGACTATTTGAGTTGGAAGGGACCTACAACGATCATGAAATCTCACTGCCTGACCACTCCAGGGCTGACCCAAAGTTAAAGCCTGTTATTAAGGGCATTGTCCTAATGCCTCTTAAAGACTGACAGGCTGGGGGCATCGACCATCTCTCTAGGGAGCCTGTTGCAGTGTTTGACCACCCTCTCGGTAAAGAAATGCTTCCTAACGTCAAGTCTGAACCTCCCCTGATGAAGCTTTGAACCATTCCCACGCGTCCTGTCGCTGGAGCCCAGGGAGAAGAGATCAGCAGCTCCCTCTCCACTTCCCCTCCCCAGGAAGCTGTAGAGAGCAACGAGGTCACCCCTCAGCCGCCTCCTCTCCCAACTAGACAAGCCCAGAGTCCTTAGCTGTTCCGCATAGGACATTCCTTCCAGCCCTTCCAGCAGCTTTGTTGCCCTCCTCTGGAAGCATTCAAGGACCTTCACATCCATCTTCAACTGTGCGGCCCAGAACTGGATACACAGTACTCAAGGTGATGTTGCAGCAATGCTGAACACAGGGGGATAATCAGCTCTTTTGACCGGCTGGTTATACTGTGTTTGATGTGCGCCAGGATGCAGTTTGCTCTCGGGGCTGCCAGGGCACACTGCTGACTCATATTGAGCTTAGTGTCAACCAGCACCCCCAGAACCCTTTCTGCGGGGCTGCTTTCCAGCCAGTCTTCTCCCAGTTTATACTTGTGCCCGGCTTTACTCCATCCTGGTGCAGAATCCAGCACTTGGACTTGTTAAATGTCATCCCATTAATCATTGCCCAATGCTCCAATCTATCTAGATCCCTCTGCAAGGCATCTTGTCCCTCAAGAGAGTCAACAGCACCTCCCGGTTTGGTATCATTAGCAAACTCTCTAATGGTGCATTCAATTCCTGCATCCAGATCATTGATAAATATATTGAGTAGAACTGGCCCTAGAATTGCGCCCTGAGGAATGCTGCTGGTGACTGGTCACCAGCCAGATGTAGCCCCATTCACTACAACTCCTTGAGCTCTCCCTTCAGCCAGTTCTTCACCCAACTCGCTGTGAACCTGCTCATCCCACAGTTGGACAATTTGTCCAGAAGGATGCTGTGAGGGACAGTACCAAAAGCCTTACTAAAATCCAGAAAACCTACATCTACCACCTTCCCTTTTGTTTTGGGTTTGTGTGGCAGGGTTTTGGTAGCAGGGGAGGGGCTGCAGGGGTGGTTCCTGTGAGAAGCTGCCAGAAGCTTCCAGAAGCTGCTGCCCAGCTCCAAGTCGCACCCGCCTCTGGCCCAGGCCGAGCCCATCAGCGATGGTGGTAGCACCTCTGGGAGAACAGATTTAAGAAGGGGAACCTGCAGTGATTAGTGGTTTTGGAATGTGAGAGGAACCCCTCTGCAGATACCGAGGTCAGTGAGGAAGGAAGGGGAGGAGGTGCTCTGGAGGAGGGGATGCCCCTGTAGCCCATGGTGAGACGGCAGGCTGTCCCCCCCAGCCCATGGAGGGGAGCGGGGGAGCAGATGCCCATCTGCAGCCCATGGACGATCCCACGCCGGAGCAGGGGGATGCCCCTGAAGATGGCTGTGACTCCATGGGAAAGCCCGCACTGGTGCAGTTTGTGACTGAAGACTGGCCTGCGGAAAGGACCCACAACAGAGAACTTCATGAATAACTGCAGCCCGCAGAAAAGACCCACGCCAGGGAAGTTTGTGAGGAACTGCAGCCCGCAGAAAGGACTCACGTTGGAGAGGTTCGTGAAGGACTGTCTCCTGTGGGAGGGACCCCGTGGTGGGGAAGGGGAAGAGTGAGGAGTCCTCCCCCTGAGGAGGAAGGAGCGGCAGAGACAACGTGTGACGAACTGACCCCAACTCTCATTCCCCGTCCCCCTGCGCTGCTGCGGGGGAGGAGGTAGAGAGAACTGGGAGTGGAGTCGAGCCGGGAAGGAGGGAGGGGCGGGGGAAGGTGTTCTAAGGTTGGTTTTACTTCTTAATATCCTTGTTTTGATTTGATTAGCAGCAGATTAAATTGATTTTTTCTTCCCCAAGCTGAGCCTGTCTTTTGCCCGTGACCATAAGTAGTGAGCGATCTCTCCCAGCCCTTGTCTCGACCCATGAGCCTTTCTTTATATTTTTCTCTTCATCCCACCATGGCTGGGGTGGGAGGAGCAAACGAGCAGCTGCATGGTGCTTTGTTACCGGCTGGGTTTAAACCACGACACCTTCATCCACTAGGCGGGTGACCTTATCGTAGAAGGATATCAAATTAGCTAACCAGGATTTTCCCTTTTGTGAGCTCATGTTGACTGTCCCCGATGATGGTGTTATTCTTAAAATGCCTTTCAGTAGTACGCAGTACAATCCTCTCCATGATTTTTCCAGGAACTGAGGTTAGACTAACAGGTCTGTAGTTCCCTGGGTCTTCCCTCACACCCTCTTTGTAGACTGGAATAACACTGGCTAGCTTCCAGTCAGCGGGGACGCCCCCCGACTCCCAAGACCGTTGGTAGACGGTCGAGAGGGGTCCTGCCATAACATCCACTAGCTCCTTCAGTACTCTGGGATGAATCCCACCAGGCCCCATGCACTTCTGAACATTCAGCTGATAGAGCTGGTCCCTTACAATTTCAGTGTCCACAAATGGAAAGTCACTGTTCCCACACTCGTGGTCCTCTGACTCAGGGGACTGGGCGGCCCAAGGTCTATCAGCGTTGTTAAAGACTGAGACAAAAAACGCCTTGAATGCCTCTGCTTTTTCTTCATCCCTGTTAGTCAGATGACCATCCTCAACAAGTATGGGTCCAACGTTTTCTTTAGACCTCCCCTTGCTATCAACATACTTAAAAAAGCCCTTCTTGTTATCTGACACAACACTGGTCAGTTTCAACTCTAATTGAGCTTTGGCCTTTCGTGTCTTCTCCCTGCATATACGAACCACAGCTGTGTAAGCTTCCTGCGAAGCCTGACCTTGCTTCCAGAGATCATACGATTTCTTTTTCCTCTTGAGCTCCACGAGGAGTTCCCCTGTCCAGCCAAGCTGATCTTCTGCCCAGCTTGCTTGACTTACAACACCGTGGAATTGCCGGCTCCTGTGCTTCTAAAAGGTGGCTCTTAAAAACTGACCAGCCCTCGTGGACTCCTAAGCCCTCAAAAGAAGCTTCCCTGCTAAATAGCTCCCTGAATAGCTTCAGGTTTCCTCCCCTGAAGTCCAGGGTAGCAACTCTGCTGTCCTTTTTTCTTAGTACAGTGAAAATTTTAAACTCAGGCACTTCATGATCACTGTGGCCAAGACAGCCACCTACCATCACATGCCCCACGAGTCCTCCTCTATTCACAAACAGCAAGTCTAGGAGGGCATCTTTCCTAGCTGTCTCACAGAGTACCTGCGACAAGAAGTTACCTACTGCAAACTTCAAGAATTTCCAAGACCTGCTCGTCACAGCATTATGATACTGCCAGTTGATGCCTGGGAAGTTGAAATCTTGCATAAGGACAAGGGCTGCCGATCCAGAAATTTCTCCTAATTGCCTACAGAATAACTCATCAGTGTTTGCATCCTGGCTGGGCGATCGGCAGTAGACACCCACTACAACACCTCCTTTGTTTTCCATCTCCCTAATCCTCACCTACACGTGGCTCTCCACCACATCTTCACTAACTGTAGGGGCTGCACAATCAAACCTCTCCCTTACACATAGTGCGACACCTCTACCTCGCCTGCCATGCCTATCGCTCCTGAACCGCCTGTAGCCCTCCATCCCAGCACTCCAACCGTGGGACTCATTCCACCAACTCTCACTACTACCAATGACATCGTAGCTCTGGGAGCTGACCAGCGCTTCCGGTTCCTCCCGTTTGTTTCCCAAAGGCCTTGGAAGCTCAGTGTAGAGCTTCTCCTGGGGCATTCTGGACATTCCAGCCCAAAACCTCTCTTGCAAGCTGCATCACAAATCTCAGTAATGTTGCAAGTTTCAAAGCAAGGAGGGGAGGGAGATTTTTATTTCAAACTACGACTGATTTCACTCATTCACATGCATGCTGTCATATCCACCTTTGTGCAAGCAGCTAAATGTGTATTTCCACCTAGTCTGGACAGAGTTACCTGAGGTGAGACAGAGGACAAGAGGCACAACCTTTGGAGGGCTCTTCACATCTCCTGGATTGTCCCTGCTGGGTGTCCTGAGAAGCTCCACGTAGATGCGATCTTGATGAAGTGCCAGTGTGAGTGCCATTAACAACTGCCATTCTCACAGCCCTTTTTCTGCCAGTCCTGAGGCTTCCACGCTCAGATGTTCCCCTTCCTGCTTGGCCATACCAATCAGCGAACCACAGAACCACTCCTGCTAGGAGGGGACTGAGGAGGTCTCTTGTCCCACCACTGGCTCAGGGCAGGGGCAACAATGAGTATAGACCTGGATGCTCTGGGTGGTGGCCACTCAGGTCTTGCAGGCTGACCTCCAGGCTCAGGCATCCCACCTCCTCTCTGGGCAACCCGCTCCAGGGCTTCATGATCCTCCCGGGGATTTTGGTTTTGATTCCTTATCTCCAGCCTGAACCTCTCGAGTTTCAGGAGATGCCACCATCTCTCACCCTCCCACCAGGCAGGGCTGGGAAGAGCCTGCCCCCATCCCCTTGATGCCTTCCCCGTGGGCACCGGCGTGTGCTGTGAGGTGCCCTGACGCCTTCTCTGCTCCATGCTGAGCCAGCCCCAGCCCCGCAGACCCTCCTTGCCTCCCCTGAGCCCCTCCGGTTTGTCGGCCTCCCTGCTGCCCAGGACCCCCAGTGGCACGTAGTGCCCGGATGAGGCCTGATGGGTGCTAAGCAGAGGCAGATCACCCTTGTGCCTTCTGGCTAGGGGAGAAAGAGAAGAGAAAACCCGTGAGAGGGAGCCAAGTGCTGCCTGTGGCCCCCCCCGTGGGAGGAAGCGGGGGAGCGCGGAGGGCTGGCCAGCAGTGCTGGGGTGCGGGCAGAGGCTGTGGGACTGTGTCCTGCAGCCTCCCGGGGAGGCACGAGGTGTTATCCAGTGAACCCCCTTGCCGTATGCGCCTGGGGACGTCTGCCCTGGCCAGAGCGACCGGACGGGGCCCTGGGAAGACACGGCCGAGGCCTCGGTGACTGGAGTGAGACACCGATGCCGAGCACAAGACGAGAGATGGGGGCATGGAGCGGGCAGCGGTGTCGTGGTAACCCCAGGCGTGGGGCGAGCGCCGTGGGTGAGGATGGCCTGTCGTGACATCCCCCAGCGATGGACGGTGATGTCCCCGAGTGATGCGTTCTGGTGTCACCGAGGGATGGACTGTGATGTCACCGAGGCGTGGATTGTGACCAGGCGTCCCTCGCCGCTTATACTCGGGCGACGCATCTCAGCCAGCCAGCCAGCTCATGTCCGCACCCCAGCTGAGCGAGTTCGTGAGGTCTGGAGTGTTGAGCGAGGCCTTTGGTGCTGGTGTCGTGCTCGGGGAGCTGTTCGTTGCAGCTCTCCGTGTCCAACCCCAGAGCCGTCAAAGGATTTTCCCAAGCCCGGCCCTGCCAGGTTCGGGCAGCCGGGGCACCCAGGAGGCACGCTCGCAGCAGCAGAGGTGAGCTGGCTGGGGACACCTCAGCCTGGAGTGGGGACCTGGGAGGGTTTCCTTCTTGAGGGACCTGGGCACTTCTTCCACCCCTCCCCAGGCCAGCCAGTGACCCTGGCTTCTCTTCCTTCTCTAGCGTGAGACCTGCTGCTGCAGTACTGGTGAGAAGGAGCAGCTCAACATCCCCAGCTCCCCCCAGCCCACCACAGCAAGTAGAGAACATGACCATGGAGCTGGACAACCGCTGTCCCATCTGCCTGGACAGCTGGGAGGAGGCCAGCTTTGCCATGCCATGCCTCCACCAATTCTGTTATGCGTGCATCCTGCGGTGGGCTGAGAGCAAGCCCGAGTGCCCTCTCTGCAAGAGGAGGATTGTCTCCATCGTGCACTCAGTGCAGGCAGATGACGACTTTAAGGAGCATGTTGTCACCCCACCTGCAGCACCATATGTCCTCGGCCACCAGGCAGGAGGAGCTCCTCGACGTCCAGCTGCCCACAGCCCTGCAGCAGCAGAACAACGGTCTGTGGGGATGTTGCCCAGGGCTCCTCCGGGCGGCCTCCAGCCCAACACCTGGGCATCTCTTTTCCGGGCCCACCCAGCTCTCCTCCAGCCACTTCTGCCCTGGGTGCGTCAGCAGCTGGCCCGGATCCTTAGGAACCGGCGTTCACAGATAGTCATAGCGGAGGATCTTGTCGTGTCCGCCCTGGGCCTCTTTGGGCTGGATGAAGATTTCCTGGCCCGGCTGCTGCGGGTCAGCTTCCAAAGGCGCACAGCAACATTCGTACAGCAGCTTATCGATGTCGCCATGCAACGGTGCAGCAGGGAGGCTCACCGTCTGCTGGAACTCGAGCATGGCCTTGCTGCTGAGGAGCGGGAGGGCAGCCATTTGGCTGCCCCCCAACCTGCTGCCTCCCAAAGAGGGACTCTTGCCCCTGGCCCAGCCCCCACCGGCAGCCCAGCTGGAGCTGATGAAGAGGAGCGTCCCAGCACCTCAACCGCTGCTCTTCGTGGGGGTCCCAGCAGCCGCCCTGATGTCCCCGTTCCCACCCACGGGGAGCAGGAAGAGCCGCGCCAGGATCCGGGGGAGGCTGTGGCAGGTCCCTCCACTTCGAGGCAGGACAGGGACCGCTCACCTGGGGGGCCACGGCGACCCCCGAAGAGGAGGGCCGGCAGCTCCCAGGAATCTTCCCAGCCCTGCAAGAGGCCACCTCGCTGGCAAAACTAGAACCAGGCCCCAAGAGCTGCCAAAACCAGGACCGGGACATGTGCCAGGAGCTGGGGCATGTGCTGGCCCACATGTCAATCCAATAGGTCTCAGTAGCCTAGATTTATCAAAGAAAATAAATATATGAAAACTACAGGAAGAGCCTCGGTGTTAACTAACAATACCATCGGCGCTGCTATCCCGACGCGTGCTTTCTCCCCCTTTTCCTGGGGCTACGCCCTCCGTTTCCTCATGTGTCCACTGGTCCCTCTGGCTGATGGGGTCAGTGTGGTGGGAGAGCGGGTGCAGCAGTGCAGCCCCTGGCTGGGGGGGGGGGGGGGGGGGGGGATGTTAATGCTGACGGGTCCTTATACACGTGCCATGTATTATTTCATTGTTCCCCACAAAGCCAAGTGCTGCCCAGCTCCAGGCCTGCAGCATCTCTGCAGCTGGTCCCGGGGCAGATGTTTCCAGACGGGGGGTTCTCCAGGGCCAGCCCATACCCCACCGCTCATCACCCCGGGCTCGTCCTCCTCCTCACTGCCCCCTCTGCCCCCACGTGCCGGGGCTCTGCTCTCCCACCAGCCTGCACTGCCGGGTGCAGCCTCAATACAGCAGTGCCCAAGTCCCTGCTGTGGAGTCATGACTTGGTGCTGCTTGTCAGAGACCGAAGGAGTTAATGTCTCCAACATTGTGGTGGCACAAGTTCTGCTTAATGGCATGCTCTGCAAAACAATGAACCCCGCACAGTGAGGAACCCCAGGTGAAAAGAAGCGATTCGGAGGCTGTGCAGGAGGGTGTGCAGCTCAGTGTATTGGCTGAGCAGGGCAGCTCCCCGGGGATGGCGAAAGAGCAAAGAAGGGTCGGGAGGGAGAAGAAGGGAGAAGTTACTCCCCAAAGGATCCCCAAGCCCACCGACCCATTTCCCAAAGGTTCTGGAAGCACAAACCTCACGTGACACCTAATTAGCCTACTGAGTTCGAGTGCCTGCCCGAAGGAGGGGCAAGGAGATTACAGAAGGGGACAACCTGAAGCCCCACGTGGGTGCACCCTCCAGAACAGGACCTCTAGGCTGACTGGACCAATGCTGGACCCACGACTGGTGAAATCTTTCTCTTCCCTCTCTGTGTCTCTCTTTTTTTTCCATAATCCCTACACCTCATCCCTTTAGACATAAAGTGCTGACCAAGCCTGGGACTAGGAATGGATCCAGCCGCCCCCAGGCTCCTCTCTGAGAGGGAGTCTAGAAAGGGATGGGGTCCGCTCTGAACCTCGTGACCCGACAGGAGGGCTCTCCTTATTATCTTCCCTGAACTGATCCCCACACAGGCAAGGCCTGTAGTATATGTTTGGTGATGTATGGTTAGCATATGTTACAGTTTACTGGTGTAGTTTCATGCCAGTTCTTGCTGTGAGCATGCTAATTCTTGTTGTGAGCAAATACAAGTTGAGTTTTGTGAGTTAAAGGATCCCCGGTGTCGTTTCACCTTAATCCTGACCTGGGAATCGGCAAACCTGAGTCATCGTCCTGAGAAACTGGGACATGACACTGCTCTCTGCATCAGCCTAGGGTTGCACCCTGCCAACACTTCCATAAGGGTGGTGAATGGGCATCAGCCACCTGCTCAGCAGAGAACGTGCTGTGGCACCTAAACCCAGTGAAAGCCCCACTTTCAGCTGGCCAGGGCATGTCCCGGTATAGCAAGCCTGAGCAGCCTCTGCTCAGAGGCTTTGGTAACTCAGTACAGAGCTTGTGGTCTGCTACTAGCAATGGCAGTGCCATGTTCCTGGGGTGCTGGACACAAGGGATGGGATGCAGGGGCACCCCACTGGGGGTACTTCCGCTCCACGGGGCAGAGGAACAGGGACAGGAGATCAGGTGAGGCTCAGGTCCACAGAGGACCAGAGGCACAAGCCTCTGGCAAAAGGTGTGAATGCCTTGCACCAAACTTCTTGAGGGCTGCTCTGGTTTCAGTGGAGGTGTTCACTGAAAACACGCCCACCGCGGTGTGATCTGGGGGTGTTATGAGCGCTTTGAGGAGGTCTGTGTGAAGCTCCACCACGGATGTACTTTGTGGCGCACAAAGGGAGATCGTTGTGCCTCAGTGATGGGCAAGGGTTTCCAAATGCATGTCAGCTCACAGAAACTGAAATGCTATCAGTCCGCACCATCTTCTCGTCTCCCCAGAGTCTTTCTAAGTGTACGTGCATCTTTGGGGGAGAGATCTGCTCTTTGCTTCTCTCTTTGGTTTGGTTTTCAAAGCCAATGCTGCAACCGGGGATGGCATGCTCCGGGGCTTGGTCTGACCTGACAGAGCAAAAACTGGACAGCTCACAGAAGTGGTTGAGGTCAAATTGCGCCATTGTTTGCGCTTTTGGTGGGGCATGCATGGCCTTTTAAAAAAAGCAAGCGAGCAAGCCAAAACAAAAAGAAAGGCAAAGAAAAGCAACCCAAAGACAGTTACCGCCCACAAAGCAGCCAGCACCTCCTTGCAGGCCAGTGCTCTAGCCCCACCATCCATCCTGCTGGCCTCCCCTGAGTCCCTCTCGTTTGTCGACGTGCCTCCTGTATGGGGCCCCAAACGGGAGGCAGTGTCCCGGGTGAGGCCTGACAGGTGCGAACAGGGGCATCAGCCCACCGTCCCCTGGCTCCCCATGCCATGCCCTGCTCAAACCAAACTGCTCGCTGCTGCCCGGGCGCAGGCCTGGCCCCTGCTCAGCCCGTTGCCCATCTGCACCCAGCGCCTTCCCCTCAGACCTGGTCCTCAGGCCTGCCAGCATCGCTGCTGGAGTCTGCCAGCCCAGGACAGGGCTGCCCATTCCTCCAGGCCAGACTGCACAAGGTCCAACCCCGCTGTCCCGGTCCCTCTGGATGGCAGTCCCGCCCTCACACGTGCGACTGCTTCCCCCCAGTTCTTTGTCCTGTACAAACCTAGAGAGTGCGCTCCGCCACCTGCTCCAGATCAGCGATAATGTGACCTCACTCTTTGTATTACAGCTCTTGATACGTGTCTAACAAGAAGGTAGGTGCTATCTCTGCAGTCCTCCAAAATGCATCCAGCACCCAATATAGCTTAACCTCTTGTCATTATTAAGACAACAGAGGGAGCTGGCACTTCTGGCGTGCCTGGGTGATTCCTCTTCAGGGGCTCAACCTATCTTCTGAGCAGCTTCCTACCCCTGGAAGGGGGAAATCTATGTCACAGACACTATTTGGTACTTAGCCAAACGTCCCAGCGGAAGTCGAAGTAAAAGTACATCTTAGGGTCCATAAATTTGTCAGTGCCATTGGCAACGAAAATGCCTAGCAAGTAACAAGACAGTAAGACAAAGGAAGAACAATCTAGCTTTCAGCGAATTATTTTCAGTCAAATCACTGGTGCCATGAAACAGTATCATTTTTATGGTACGTTTCCCACGAATCAAGCAAATCCCTCCTCCTGCGCAGACTCAGGACTCGGCGCTGCTCTCTGCATCAGCCTAGGGTCGTAGCCTGCCAAGGCAGGAGCCCCGACAAGCTCAACAAGGGGACGCGCAAAGTCCTGCCCCTCGGAGGGACAACGCCAGGCACCAGCACATGCGGCGCGCTGCCCGGCTGGAAAGCAGCCAGGGAACGGTGACCGTGCTGCTGCCCTCGAGCACAGGCTTTCTTCTCGCTCTTCCAGATCCAGCCTTGGCTGTTAAGAAAAATACGTTGTCTGCCTGAATGTTGGATGCCAGTCCCACCACCATTGAAACTAATGGGACCAGTGATGTATTTGTTGCTGTAAAGCTGATGAAATATCCCTTCAAAATTTTACACTGAGCTGAGCTGAGCTGTCAGTCATCTGCTAGCCATGACATCCCAGTGGAGACAGACTAAAAATACTTTGTGCGGTAATATATGCAGGAAATACGGTGCTGAAGGACGTACTTGTGAGCCAGATGTTCGATTAGCATTTGCTGATGTTGGCTTGCGTTTGCTGAAAAAGCTGTGCATTTGAGCAATGGGCTTGATGCCACCTGCTCTGTGCAGGGCCTGATTCTCCATAATCCTTTGCTTTATATTGCCGTTTAGACAGTGTGAGAAGGAGTCTTAGAAGCTGCCGTTCACATTCTTAACAACAGGAATGCAACAAGACTCTGAGTTGGGGAAAACACAAAGCTCGCTGACAAATAATGGCATTTATTTGAAAGGATAAAATAAATAAGCAGCAAAGCCTTTTGTATTCACCATCTGTTCAGCAATTTTTTAAATTATCTTTTTACATCTGATAATCTCAGGTTTTAAGGGGAGGGGTTTTTTCAGCCCAACGGGATGTCCAGACTCTGAGAGTCAAAGATTTTTCAAGATTCTGTTCACAGTGTCCTAGAAGCAACCTAAGCAGTACCAGGACACATGAAAGTACTGTTGCTGCAAGCCTGACATTTTCTTGAGTCTGGCAGGAGGCAGAGAAGGTGTTTCAGGCACGCAGTCCTATGCAAAGAACCGTTCAGTTTCTACAACGCAAATACAAAATGCCTTTTCTTTTTACTTTTTAACCTGGGCTTTTCATTGTGAAGTCACTTGCAAAGAACATTTGGCAGGTTTTGATATGAAGGTTTTTTCCCTCTCTCTTTGTTTCCTTTTTTCTTTACTTCCCCCTCATTCTGTCCATGATTTTGCTTTTTCTTACAGCGTTCTCAGGTGTGTCTACACCCTGGGAAGATAAGGAGCCTTTTCAAAAGGCATTTCCATATCCTAATCCTTCTGAGTACAAATCAAATATTGATCTCTTTAGGAGAAGTCAGGGTTGTAAAAGAGTGTTTACTCAGGAGGCAGACCCCATGACAGCCGTTCAGTGATGGAATTCTGGTGTCCCAGTAGTAAATACCCTATAAACAGTGGATACAGAGGAAAATAAAACATGAAAGGGAACTTTGATGCCTGTTACCAAGCAACAAAAAACATGTAACTTGAGATGTGACACGCATGTACGTTTTCTAGGAAGCTGCCCAGATGTCTTGACTTTATAGGCAATCTTATTTTCAGTTTCGGTTTTGTTTTTTTCTTCCTCTATTTTTTTCTTTTCCTGTCCTTACAAAGTGGAAGTGATGGTTTCGAGGGAAAAGAAGGAAAACATTGAGTTATCTTCTGTTAGTTGTTATGAATATTGTTTCGGGGCAAGTGTTTCCTCTGTATATGATGAAGTTAAAGTTTCTTCTGTGTGTGTATTCACCACTTTGTTCTCTCTTAAGATGATCTATGTTGATATGTTTTCAGTCAAGACTTGAAATTTAGGGCAAATCTCGAATTTGACTGTGAACTCCTGCCTCTTCTAAACAGCAAGCAAAAATGTGTCTTGCTCTTCCTGGGACTGGGATTTTGCCCTATCTTGTCTCCAGAGAAGCACAGGAGATTTAGGAAACTTCCTACCTGTAAGTGGCTGGAGTTCTGTGTTCGAGTCTCTGTCCAAGTTCTCAGCCTGAGTAAAATTGACCATGTATTTCCTGCATGCGCAAGGAATCAAACGTTGCCAAAAATTAGGTCCGCCAAGAGGTCATGGTGGTGATCTTCCTCACTGGAAGTGTTACAGTGAAGGCCAACAGAGATTTCCTTTTTTCCTCCCACACCACATTTTTCTTTTAGATACACGTGTATGCATTGTTCCACCACAAAAAGGGACAAGGTTTTTTTTCCTAACATTAAGCAGAATCGTGCCTTGTCACTTGCCTTGGTGATGACATTGTCTTTTTTCTTCTTTGTGAAGAAGGCATTTCTTTGTAGGCTGGCATTTGGAGAAGCTCAGTTCCTGTGTCACACAGTGAGAAAGGGAAGACTTGGAAGACTTGGAAGGTTTTTCCATCTGCGCAAGGACCAGATAAATTATCATCTCCTACTTTGATGGGCAGAACAGCCAATGATGTTTGTCCCTTTGTTGTGGAGTAGAGAGACTGCAAAATATCCTTCTACCTCTTTTCTCATAAAGCAGGCAAAAAAAATGTTTTTTCTTTCACTGAATTTCTGGAAGACACACTAATTGAATGTTCATGAAGAGGAATATAATGAGATATTTCTTCCTCCTACAAGAAAGCAGGGAGGAATACTGTTTTTTTTCCATCTGTAATTGTTTTTTTCCATCAAAACATACATCTGATAGATGTGATCCTTTTGGTTAAATCTTCCTCCTTTCCTTTAAGGGGAGGAAGAAGGAAGGGGATGTCCTTTTAAAAAAGAAAAGGGTAAATTTTTTTAATGTAATAATTCTTTTTTACGAGTTCATTTTAATGAGGAAAATATGATGAATAAAGGAGAAAATAAATCAAAAAATGTTTAGCTTTCCAGTTCAGCAAGTTATGTGAGTTTTTTTCCCCAGCCTGCTGTAGTAAGCACAAAACTGTGAAGAAACTACAATTGAACACATGTGGTTGTATGTTATCTAGGAGCAACTAGGAGTTAAAAGCTGAATGTCTTTCACAACAGCAGTATATACTCTCCAGAGGAGGAACATGGTGTACACACCAAAAGGAAGAGTTGGCTTACAGGTCAGCAAAGAACTCGTAAATCGTGAGAGACTTCTTGTAATTAGTGTGAAAGCTGTGATCCATAAGAGTGTGGTTACCTGAATCACACATGAGGGTCCTTTCTTGGCAGAAAACACATGATGTGAATAACCCTTGTTCCACAAGAGAGCTCAATAGATTCCACAGTACCAGTTAGGGACTGCACCTTAAAATACAAATATAAATATTTAAAATAAGTCAGGAAAGGCTCCTGACACAAAATGCCATGCCCATATGCCTTGGAGTCAGTGCAACGATGATCTTGAAGCATAGGGAAAGAATCACACGTCTATTTCTTGCTAGTAGCTCTGTGGGAAGGAAGAATACCTGTTCCTTTACATTCTGGTGCTCCACTGTTCCCACCTCCCAAAGTCCTGCTTCCTCATTTCTTTCTTTCATTGCTTGTCGGTTCCACAACCTCCAGATGCCATCTTCTTCATATGCTGTAAGCCTGATTGTCCTTCACTGTAGCTCCTGAAGAACACAGGCACACATTTAATTAAGACTGAAGTCTTCTCAGAGACATAGGAACTGCACTCAAATCTAGTTTGAGTTAATACCTTCAAGCCTTTGAAGCACACAGCCTGCGTATACTAGAGAAGGGAAAGGCGATCTGCCTCGTATTTCTCTTAACCCGTGCTACCAGCTGTCATACTGCTGTTCTTCTGAAGTCCATGGGATTATGAGGAATTCTTAGTAATGTTGGACTATAAATTACATCTGAGGACATGAAGTACAGTTTTCTTCTGACACAAAGAAACCTATCTATTTTGAACAGCACAAGTGAAGATTAACACCAAAGTGGAAAACCATCTGAGCCACTCCATTTCATTCTAAACTCAAGAGTCCTCACCTCATAGAAGCACAGAGGTAATTGCCAGGTAGAGATGACAGCTAACACTGTTACTAGTAATTATAATTTGATGGAAAATAAATCACAAGGGCAGGTATCTATAAATAAACACCCACAAAGCAGGCCAAATAGCATTCCACCATACCTCCAGCTCAGAAAGCCAGGAAACTGTGCCGACTAGAGAGCACCATGAACTCTTTGCAAGGAAGCCTTCTCATTGCTCTCAAAAATTTGAAAGCAAACATGAAACAGATGGACTTGCATTTAGCTCTGAACTTCCCACAAAGGATGGATTTAGGTTATGCTAGATGGGCACCCAAGCTAGGGAAACAGTAAGACTGTCCCTGAGCAGTGCCTGCCATAGGATGAGTCATTCTGTCCTGTGGATGACAGGTCCCCTAAAATGTCCCTTTTGTTCTGAATATCAAAAGTCTTTGCAAGACATCCTTGCCTCCAAAGCCTTGTGTCTGATGGCTTTTAGGCTTCCAGAAGCCATCCATTCAAGAGCATGCCTTCTCCCACTACTGTGCAAAATCTGGGTCTTCCTGAGGCATCTCAGAGGAAGCCGCAGATCCTTTATGTCGTGAACATGCTGGCGGGCCTTTAGCATTTCCAAACAAGCAGGCTGTAAAAGTAAATGGAAACAAGCACAATGTCTGATAAGGGTCAGAATATCCTTCCTGTTTTCTGTGAAACATTTATCAAAAGCAAACCTTTGCAAATGCAGTAAAAGTGGGATTCAGACAGCAACAACTTTCCCTATAAATGATGCAAGCATCTATTATAATATTGCTGTAGCATGCAGGAGGCCCTGTCACACACCAGGCTCCACCATGCTAGAACAGTATAAAATATGCAGAAAGACAGCGCCTGCTCCAAAAATCTGGCTGTGCAAACAAAAATTGTTAAGTATTTACCTTAAATGTTTACATTCTTAGGGGGTTAAGAAGTATCCATAAAAAGGGGTCTTTCTAAATTGGTAAAATATACTGAGGTGGAACATACACTGAAACTATAGAAACAAAGAAAAAAAAAAAGCCTCAAAAAGAGATCCACTTCTGATTTTAGAAATCTGGGGGCATGTTTTTTAAATTGCTTGGTTAGAGATAGTCTCATCACTGTTATTAATAAAAGACATGAGGCTTTTGTAGTTCAGTATTTTTTGCTATAGAAACAATGCTACTGACAGGTGTTTTGGTTAGTGTTCCCACTAGAAGAAAACGTCTTGTCTTTCAAAGGCAGTAGTTCCAGCAAACTTTGTTTCTGCAACCCTCCATGGTTTGAATAATAAAAATAACAATTTCGATATTTTTGCTTTAAATTTAGAGTCATCTTTCAAACGTTCTTCTTACATGGCATTTATTGAGGACATTCTCGGAACAAATCTAATAGCTCAGACTTGATACAAAATGCAAAGGGTCATTGCCTTTTCCCATTAAAATGTTACCAGAGATGGAGACGAGAGCCCAGTCTGAAGAGGCACCTACCTTATTGCTGACAGACAGATGCAAAAAGGGCTGTCAGTATGGGACACTCTGCTGTCTGCTTAAGTTAAACCACAGTGTCACCAAGTAAAAAGCCCACACATTGTTCGGGTATGCCTGGAATATTTGGGGCATGGAGGCTCCTCCATGTTATAGGAGTTTGGGGTTGGCTCACTATCCTTACTGACAGGTGCTTAAGGAAACTTTAGACAGTTTTTAACATGTTGCATAAATTCTTCTAAAATATGCTTATAATGTTTACAGAGGACGAAATGATCCATGAGTTTTCACTACCTTCATTAATATCAGCAACTAGAAATGGAGACGGTAGATAGCTTTCAGAGACTTTGTTAAGGCTTATACAAAATGCAAGAATTAAATTTCTAAAATCCTTTACCATCCATAATGAAAGCCCATTGCTGATTTCATTAAAGGTAAGAAGACACTTCCTGTCACTTTCAGTGGAGGAACAAGAGAGAAAACAAAGCAAGACAAAAACATTGTTTTGCATTCTACAGGAAAACCCATCACCGACTTCACAAATGCTTATTTGTTGCCATTTCAGCTGGTGGAGTTTAGAGAAACTCCACCGAGTTCAGTGGCACTAATCCAATTTATACCTGTGGAGGATCTGGCCCTAGTTGTGTGTGATTGTGTTTGTTATAAATGAAACGCTGTTACTGAGAATACTGAATGAGGAGGAGTTATCAAAAGAAACTCACCCAAGGATGGAAGGTAATGTCTTTTCTCTAATAATGGTTGATAATACTTGTCTTGTCATGACAAGACTCCTACCGAGTCAAAGCAAACTTGCTGACTGAGTGCCTACTGCCCAATTCCTCTCCAGTACAAGTACAGGATAGTCTGGAAACGTCCTGATCTGGGTCATGATGTTTCACCAGGCACACGGGTTTCACCATAACCTGTGACAGCTCTTGGCTTCTTTTAGGGCTCTCAGGAAAATGGAAGGATTTGTCATAAGCACTTTCCTGAGAGATGGCTTTACAGCAAAGCTGGAGGTGGTTTCTTCTGCAATTCGGTATTGAAGGACAGAGCACTTGTTGCTAATTCACTGTTGAAGGACGGAGCTGCAAATACATCAGCTGGAGCCTTTGTCCTTTGAATTTCTTCTGTTCAACTGGTGGCAGAGTGTGCCCATGTCAGACAGGGACAGCAGCCCAGTCCAGCCCAGGTTTCCCTCGTAGGCACTCCAGCTGATCCCAGCACATTGAAAAAACATCTACACTCTCCCTACTTGACCCCATGTGTGTGAGGGGTTCTTCATGTGAGTTCAAGTGCCCCAATGTTATACAAATACTACCCGGAACTGATAGAGATGAAGAGAAGCACATTTCTGAGAGAAGCGCCCTTTCTTTTTTGCTTCTGACACTAAGAGAGTACTACCTACTGTTTGCAGCCCCTGAAGCCAAAGAGTTGTGGCGCAAGGCAAACAGGTAGGTTTGGGCTGAAAGGAGTATGTCAGAGCATGCACACGTGAGATTTTGTATGCGTGTGTAGGTCCAATCTCTTCACCGTCTTGTATGCCAAGATGTGTTCCCAGTAGTTTAATTCTTCCTAAAGGTTGTCTGCTCTCTCCCTTGTGTCTCTGCTGGCATCACACAGCTGGCCAACAGATGCACACGAAACCCTCAAGTGGAAAGATGCCTCTGTAGATATTGCAAATGAGCATGTAAAGACCTGATGGCAGCAGGAGTGGGAATGAGTAGCCAGACATAGCTGCTTTTAGGTCAGTTCAAGTACTTCAGTAACAGAGAACAGGAAACAAAATCCGGTGGTTTAGGGAGGACAACAGTCCAAACTCCATGGCTGTGTCTACTGCATTATCTCATTTTAATAGCAAGATACATCTCATCCACTGAAAATCTGACCCTTCTGGGCTGTTCTTTAAGAAGCCAGGCCTCAGCAGTCAGTGTAGCCTAGAAAAGATGGCACCTCCCATCCTTTTTTAGAGTGGCGCAAAAGCTGTTTCTTTGAGACAGACAAAACTATGGGCTGAAGTTTTCAACGCCATAAGACAGGCAGCATCTTCTCTCTTGTTTACCTTTCCTTCCCCACTTCCTTCTCCTCCACCACCTCCCAACACACCCTTTGCAGAATCTTTGAACTGCTCAGGCTGAATTTATCAGCATCTAGTAAAGCTGGTGTGAGTGATGATCATTCTCATTACAATGATATTAGCTAAATCCCCCTTACAGGTACAGACTAAATGATATTTTAGCATTAAACACTCATTCATGCTATTTTCAGAGTCAGGTCATATTCCAGGGAACAAAAGGTGCCCCAGACGACTTGGGGCCAGAACTTCAAACAGTGGGGGTAGTGCAGGATCTGGCTGATGGGTCCTGCAACATCCCTGAAGAGAGTAGTACATCGTGTGCCAACACACCTAGTAAGCTGGACTGAACTAGAAAGAGGGGCATAGGCAGAGCCACGTTGCAACTCTGTGAATGTGGCCTATGCTCTTGCAGAGTCTCGACTCTCTCCTCCGTGAAAGTCACTGAACAGTTTGAAGATCTTGGAAGCAGATGCATGATCAAACCACAGTTGGCTACAGTCAGGTGTCATGTAAGACGCATGTAAGACATAGTTAAACTACAATCCATCTAAAGTTTCTACAAACCTACCTGGGTAAACGGCCCTTTCCAAAAGTGCAGCTTGTTCTGAAAGTCAGCCTCATTTCTTGCCTTCAGCTTTATAAAGAGAGGTGAAAATATGTGTTTCAGTAAGAATAAGAAATGTATCACATGTAGTTTTAACAAATTCTAGTGCAATATGGACTTAAGTGTGTGAAAAGGGAGCGCACAGTGGCAAAATGAGCTATATAATTATGTACGCTCGTACTTAACAACTTTTTTAAGTATTTCAGAGCTGTGTTCCAGAACTTAACACACTACACGCTTCCAGCAAGATCTATGGTTTGTCAGCAGGAGAGCAACAAACCAATTTTGCCAAAATTTTTGGTGGCAATCAGAATGCCTAATTGAAAGTGCAGTCCCAAGTAGAGAACGCTGCCATAATTGATATGGTGGCCTGAGTGAAAGAGAAATCTTGGTCTGGACCTTTCTGATATTTGGACTGGAGACTTGTATGCCTACGAAAATGTTTCTAGAACTTAATAGCCCCCAAATAGTTATGAAATAAATTGCTAATAGGGACCATTTGGCAAGTCAAACTCAGTCTCTGATTTCACTTATGATAAAGTGTGCTATGGGTTGGTAAAGACTTCAATATTATCATGTTGAAGCTACAGTGTTTGCAGACATCAGTCATCTTCACCTTGAGAGAAAAGACAGCTTCCTCCTCTCTATCCCTTGCAATCACTTGAGCATCTGGTGAAGTCTGCTGGCTGAGCAAGTTGAGTGATTTTTTGAAAGTGCTTAGGAACATGTAACGGCTACAAAAAGAGACAGCGTACTTTTTGGGGGAACCTGCTGTTCTCTCAGTGCGGCTGTGAATTCTTTGGTGATGTTTTATCGTCCGCTATAAACACTGGTCTTATGACTTTTATTGAAGACACTTATATTTGCAAGAGAGCAAGACAATTGTGTTATTGCAGCAACTGAAACAGGTTTTGGTTAAATACTGCAGAACTTTTGTGGCTTTACTTTATTTCTACTTTTGCCTCTTCTGTATTAATTATTTTTGTCTCAAAGGCATTTGGCCCCTAAAAATGATATTTGAAAACTTTGCGGCCTTGCCTGGGGCAGCGAGTCAAAACTGAGCCAAAACCAAGCTGCAGTCATGGGCAATGTTGAAGAGCTGACATGTGAGGTGCTTGGCAGCCGTTTGTAAAACAGTTGTCCACTGTGCTCTCTCAGCACCTGTCCAAGCTACTGAGATTGAAGCAGGAGCAGACTTGCATCCTTCGAGGTCACAAAGGAGTTCTCCCAACATCCTCCTGAACCCGAGTCTCATGTCATTCCTTTTAACTCCTCGCTCTCTGGAAATGTCACTTATTGCCTGCCTCTTTGCATTGGAAACGAGCAGGGAAGCCTTTTTGACAAGGACCAGCAGACCCACTGAATAAGGCATAAACAAAGACTAAAGTTACAGAAACTTTAGTTTACTTTTCTACTGTAACTCATTAAAATGGATAAAGGTCCTTATTCATCAGTCCTTCTCTTCATCTAGAATATTCACACTATGTAAAATAGGTACTATATAAACAAGCTTCATGCAATACAACCCACATGATGTGTACATAATCCTTTTGACTTAAGTACATTTACTTGATTGGAAATGGCACAATCAATAGCATTTCTTAAACAACCATATCTAGATTAAAGCTTAGTTAATACCCAAGGCAACAGATCTAACAAAAAATACATAGAGATGAGATCCACAATGTGCTCCAGAAAAATGTATATGCCTTGCATATATTTATCATCCTTTTCTTTACGTGGTTAATTGAAGAAGCATTCTTCTCGTCTTTGACCAGTTCAGTGTGTGCAATTAAGATCTACAAGGGAGAGAGGAAGTCATCGCACTTTGATGTCAAAACTCTCCAGAACTGTTCTGTTTCCTGAACTAGATGCCACCCGTACAGTATCTAGGGAAAAATCTATTTTATCAGCTGCCCGAAAAAACAAATTATAGAAATAAAAATCAGTGCAGCAACATGCACAACAAAGGGATTAAATCTGTATAAAATTCATAGATCCTTTTGCTGTTGCAGAGGTACCTACATACCTTGGCTCCAAACAGTAGGAGTAGTTAATTTCATCACTTTTCCTGTCTAATGGTTTTAATTTATTTGTGAAGAGAGATGATGCTGACACAGGTGATTTTGTCATAAAAGAGGCAAGCACATGCCTCTTTTCCAATCTCTCAGTGTCACAAATTTGAGAATATAGTTCAATGAGTGGAAAAATCAATTGTATTAGCTGAGGAGGAAAGGATGTTTCTTAGTTCCTTTAGTCATATAATTCAGTATGCTTTTGCATAAGAGGCTGCATTCATGGTGGTGGAGAGAGGTAAACAATGCCTAGAGCTCCATAAAACACTAATGGTCACCCCCAGAGTCTACCTTCCTTGAAAACTGGGCTTCATCTGACTAAAACTGGCCACCCAAAAATTAAAACATGTGAAAGTCTAGTAACTAACGATTATTTTAAAGAAGGTTGCAGGCATAAGGCAGATGAACAAGATCAGAACTTTCCTACAAAACCTCCTGACTCGTCTAAAGATGATTTAAATTACTTTCTTCTCCACAGAGTTTGGGAATGAGTTTAACACTGAGTTAACTCAGGCAATTATTGCAATACACAGCAGAGAAAACTATCAATGAATCACTTGAAATTTATAATGCATAAAGCTCCATTCCTTATTCCCAAATGATTAAACTGTGTCCCCCAGTCACCCTGTTGGTCTTACTCTCTTTGCCTCAAAATACCATCTGACTTGCTCCTGCAAAATCCAGAATACTTGAAGTTTCTAAGATCCTCTGGATGCCCAGTCTAATAATCCTTTCTAGTGTTACAGTGATGTCTTCATAGATTATGTTTTTAGCTCAAAAACTGAAAGCCAGCAGCTGTTTGCTTTTGTTTAATCTTTCTTGTCAGACTTTAAGGTACTCCTCAATACGATTAATACTGCTGCCAAATCCAGCCTAGATTCTGAAATAGAGATACTTCTAAGAACAGGAAAGATAAAACTTTTTTAAAAAAATATAAAATCCCACAGGAAATCTTGCTTTCTGCTTCAAAACTAAAAAGTATTTGCTTTGATGTTTGTCAAGTACCTGCAGAAAAAGAGAATAGCAGCATAGAAAATATGGAAAAGATACAATGATTGCTTCATTAATTTTAACCTTAATAATTTTAAGGTTTAGAAAATAGGTCTTTTATGTGATTTTTTTTTTCTTCATATCTCCCACTCTTCAGAAAGTAACAGAATGTAAACACAGAAGAAAAACATTGCTTAATTCTTGGTGGGTCCTGGGAGTGAAATAAAGAAAAAAGTAAAAAAAAAAAAAAAAAAAAAAAAGTGTGACATTAAGGCTTTTACTGATTTTCACTAGTACTTTGTGAACTTAATCTAGAGATATTAATTTGGCCAGGCATTATGCTTTCTTATTGTTGCAAATAATTAATGAAACTGATCTAACAACTGATTTTTTGGGAGAAGTAGAGGATGAGGACACATACCCTTTTAACCTTTAGGTCTCATCTAACTCGTATTTTATTACCCACTGCTCCTGACATTTCTTCATTTTTCCATCTTGTGGAAAGATGTAGTTCAGTAGTGCCAAATATAAAAGAGATTTTTAAGCCTTTTCCTCGAATTTTATAGGTAAAGCAGAGATAAATAAGGGCTCGGGAATCACAGAACTGTGATAACAACAAGGAGTGTAAAAAGACCTATAGAAAAACAACAACAGTCCTGTCTTGAAAGATGACTTTAAGTAAAATGCAGGAGATTAAGTATAAAGTTCATACTCACACAAACAATAATTTTGTGAGAACCAGCTACTCTGGACACTAACTGAGACAGAAATCCCAAGAGAAAGCTGCTTAGGATCAAGTCACTAAGGTCTATCATAATGTACATACACAACAGAGTTGAATAAAGAAAGGTCACCCAGGCAAGTTTAATTCTGACATTTGGTATGTCTCAAATGATCAGTTTAGCATTTAAAACTGCTAAAACAAAATAAGAATAATGTTTCTGAATTGCATCACTGTAATTGTCTCCCCTCTTTGATCACTGGTAGGTTCCAGGTTTCCAGTCTGTTTAATAGAGACTAACAGCTACCGAATGTCTCAGTACACTGTTTAAGGGAAACCACATAGGAGCAATCCATGTCTACAGAGAAGCAACATTTGAGAGCTAGTTTTGCAAGGGTCAGAAGACAAAGTGTCTATGCTGAACTGGAAAGATCTAAAATCAGTTTCAAAGCAGAGGCAACAATTCTAAGATGAAAAAGAGACGTTAGTTTAGTGTAAATATAATATAAATTGTACTGAGCAAAGCATTATGACATATGCCATAGCAGATCAGCTAAATGACTGAAAAGCCTCCATAAACAACATGCATTTAAAGACCAAACTGTATGACCCACAGAGGAAAGAAAGAATCAGGCTGGAAGAAGAAGGAACAAAATCAAAGCAATGAGGTATTTAGTAGTGTGATTGATTTTATGCCTTGCTATTTCCTCGAATGATCCATGTCTACAAAGTAGCAGTCACAATTTCTATATTCAACAAAAGTTACCTGGCACCAGCCAGAGTTTCAGTTCCCTTGAAATTAATCTTCCACTTGCTTGCCTAAGCTCAGTTGCATGCAAATTTGTAAAGAACAGACGTAATTCACATCTTCTAGAGTTGGAGGAGAAAAAGTCCTGATCTCCTGTGGATCATCAGCCTAGAAAACTGAGCTCCTCTGAGGTCAGTAGCAGCACCACTCATACTGAGATACTTCCCCATTCCTGCAGGATGTTCCAATACTGTAAAACCAAATGCAAAGCACAGTCTTTAATCATACTCATTCTGTCCTCATCTTGTTTATAAGAAGTATATGTGCGTATATAAATTTATATAAAAATATATACACCTATTCACACATGCATATACATACATACATGAACACACTGGACACACACACATATATTAATGTATGATCCTCAGCCTTTTGGCACTGTGATATGGAAATGGATCAACTTTACAGAGGTGATCAGCCACCAGTTTGTCGATTGAACACAACCACCTCTCCAAGCAAAGTGCTTGCTATTCATTCCTCTAGTAACTAAAAGCCATTGCCACCTAGCAATGTATCGTCCACATCACCTCTGCAATATCAGGAAAGAGTAACTTCATTTTGCAAATGCAATGTGAGAAAGATTAATCTTAATGGGGAGCCTGTGTCAAAAATTACTACAGCCAAGCTTTCCTTTTCCTGGAGAAAAGCCTTAATGATCAATCCATCATGTAGCAGGGAGTTCAACCATAGTAATTTTAAATACCTGGGTGATAAGCAAGTGTGTGTATCACCTATAGAAAGATCAAAGGATGAGACAAGAGTTAAACAATTAAAGACTATGTCCCTTTCAAGGGATACTTCCTCCCATTTTACATTTGCATGCAATAGAGAAGGGATTTTGACAAGAGCTTTTAAATGCAGATGTGAAATCAGTCTTAACAAGAGCAAAACCACTGAACCTCAGATAGTCATTCATTATTTAAGAATTATCGTAGCACAAATGTCCACCCAGTGTGCACTAGTCTTCAACCAACTGCCTATTCTGAAGATTAGTTGCTAAATTGTTTCTTATTTTTAAGATAGTGAATATTTCAGTATTGGTTCTGACAGAGTTACATAGACATGGCATTTTTGTAACAATTGCTGCAATAGCAGCCAACCCTGCAGTGTATGCAGGTATTCACCTTTGTCAGAAGAGCTTTCTGTTGTGTGCCTGCCATAGCAAGTGGAATGAACCAAGAAGGAAGGAGAGGCATCTAATGGTAAATCTGTGCTGTTCTTTGCATCTCATGACAATGCTCTGTAGTTCCAGTGCTTCGCATATATTCCACCACTTCTTTTAAACATTTGCTCGCTATTGTGAATGAGACCACATAAAAAATATAGGGGATTATTTTTTTCTTCTCAATTGGCAATCAGTGCTATTTGAAAAGGAGATGAGCTCCTTATTTTTCTTCCCTAATTCTATAGCAGTTCTTTGCATTTGTGTTCTTTTTCAATGGACAGAGATCATGTTGCAAAGGGTCAATGATATTTTTCCTGTGAAAGCATTTTCAGAAATAAAATCACTTGTCAAGTTCAGCATCTCATGGTCTAAAGGTCAATTTCCGGAGCTGTAGAAGCAAAGAGCAAACTGTCCTGAGCATCCTTTATAAGCAGAAGATAATACTAATAAACAATCGTTGTGACTGACAGAAAGCTTGCAAATGTCACAGCTATTTCTGAGTGGTTTTAAAGGTCTCTTCTGTTTGTGTATATTACTTTACACTGGTAGAAGTGTTACAAAGGGAATCCATAGTAATACACATATCTGAAATAAAGTTACAGAAAAAGAAATAACCTTTTCAACACAGATGTTTTTGAAGCCTTGCTGAATTCAGTCTTATTACCTAGAACTGACCAACTGCCACACTTCTCTAGTGTGAAACTGATTCTTTCCTTATGCTGTGAGATACTTCAATACTGATAGTTACTTAACATGTTTTAAGAGCTTTGACTATTAAGCCTTGCTGCTAGAGGTTTCAACCATCAGAAACATGTTTTCTAGCCAAAAGTTAACATTCAACACCTACTACACAAAGAGGGGAAAAACCTAAGCAGTGTCAGAATCTTAGATGAGGTATGGAAAATGCTCCAAGCATACTGCAAAATACAGCCCGCTCAAGTTTTCTCAGCTGAAAAGGCAAATCCAGCTTTCTTACCATGGGATGAAAGCCTGAGAACAGGACGTGCTTTCTAGAACAAGAGAAGAGAGAGTCTGAATTCAGAGGCAAACTCTTATCCTTGTTACCATGGGAAGGATGGAAAGATCGTCTCTCAAAATTTCAGAGGCAACAAGAAACAGGGTTACTGCAGGGACTATTTTCAGTGCACACAAGTGGTAGATTAAAACATTCATGTATTTGTTCATTCCGTTTTCCTTCTGGAGCATCTGGAATGCAAATTAGTGCTATTATATTAACACAGAACAGTTAAAAGCAGAATTAAAAGCTCAGTCAGAAAGAGAAGTCTCAGGACAATAAACTGAAGGAATTATATGTGCTACTGTACAGAAGTTGGCCCTAATCAGAGGAAAAATCTCCGGGCAGGCTTTCTCTATTGGAGATGTGTCTCAGGCCTTTGACTACTCTTGTACTGCTGAGAAACTCAGACATTATCACAGCAATACAACCACCTTAGGTCATAAAAAACGCAACAACTGTGCATTTCTACCTTATTTTGCTTGTACTGAGAGACAAAAAATTGTTGCCAGCAGTTTTTTTTAGGATCCCTTCACTGGAAGAACTTCCCCATGCTTTGTGAGATTAGAAACATCTTAAAAGAAATAGTTTCCATGCTGAGATAAATCAGCTCATTCAGACGCACAGGAATTGACTTGGAAGGAAAGTACTACAGGCCGCTTGAAGCCTCAGCAGCAGTAGCTCAGGCTGGTAATATAGAGTTCCTCACAAAACAATCATAATATCTGTAGGCAGATTCTTGGAAAAGATGTGCAGAAGTCATGCTGGACCAGTAAAACCCCAAACCAAACTGAACCGATGACCAGTGGCGGCAAAGGGTTCCTAATACAGAGCCAAATGAAGTTATACTACCTTTTGCAGTGCAGATAAACACATTTTACTGAAGGTACCCTTTCGACAAAATGGATCACATAGGCAATCATTTTTCCTTACAAAGTTAAATTTGAGAGTCAGTAACTACATGACAGGAACAAAGACACTTGCAATCCTAGTCCCAAATCTGCCAGAAGTCAGCTGCAGTCATTGTTAGTGCAATCACTTTGCTTGGAAGTACCTCCTGGTATTTTGTCAAGGTCTTCAGGCAGAAGTCCAGTTTCCTGAAGTCTTCACGTTGTCCTAAAAATTATTTTTCCCACTCTCTGTTGAGGCCTCTTGGTCCCAATGTTTAATGAAATCAGGTATGCTTGAGTTCATATTTGATGTAAAGAGTCAACTACAAAAGGTAAGTAAATAACACCAGTGCTACACATCTCATATATGAAAGGTTGGCACAGTAGATAGTGCAGTTCCTCAGAAGAATGTAAAAAGTGAAAAAATATAGTAATGTCATTTTCTACATTCATTCCTCAGACAAAAACTCAGGAAGTAAGAAGTAGTTTTTAAATGGCATTTTAGAGACATGCTGCCTAAAGACTACAACTAAAGTTGCAGAACCATTTCAGAAAGAAAAGTAAAATAGCTGTTCTCTATTAAATGAAGAACTATGAGAGGCCTCAAATAAGAAAACGAAGTAAAGGTACTATCATTACTGACTACCATTAACTGCTTAGTATTTTTCTATGCAGTAAGAGTGAAAAGCAAGCAGTTGTAGTGACAGCTACTGCTATGTGCATTCAGATTATGCAAGTTTCCCCCTCCACAAGTGTGCATACACGCACAAGGGAGACACACATGCAGACATATACATCCTTAATACTAATTACAGCTTGGAAGAAAAAAATATCCAAGCGGATATCTCATAATTCTTCAGCACATATCAGCTGCTGGATAGGGACATTTTACTAAAAAATAAAACAGCATAGTTGATAAATCACTTCTACTGGGAACATCTTTATGTATTTAACTCCAGAAAAACAAATATAGCTGTGATTTTCCTGAGAAGAGATACATCTTTATCTAGATCACATCTAAGCATTTAAGCTCTTAGGCATGGGCCTGAGGACCCGATGTATTTAGGAGAAGCAGTTTTCCACTCCTGCTTTTAACAAGCCTGTTCAGGGACACTCTTCTTCCTTTACACATTTTAGATCTTCTTACCCGCTAAGTTATCAGTGCTGTAGTGCCTTATTCTAAATCCCTTTTGTGGTCTAATTTGATTTGCAGTGCTTGGACACTTAGTGCCAATGAAAAAAATTAGGAGCTAATTCTCATTATCAACTAGCCGTTCTCATTATCAACTAACCATCATCATTATCAACTACCCTGTCAGGCCTTTGAAAACCCTACCTGACATTTTTCTGCATCTTTGGATAGCTGATTTCTTTTAAAATTTGGCTCCTGGCCTTAATTTTCATGTTGTCTACACTTCGAAGATAAAAAGGCACAAAGCTGAAGAAAGTTCAGGAACAGTTAAAGCTCCTTCCCTGTATTGCTGTCATTATTCAGTCTGGTACTTCATACCACTCCTATTGCAGTGCTTCAGAATTATTCAAGAAATCCAGTGAAAATGAGAAAAATCATAGTGTGCTCCTTTCTGTGTTGTTCTCACCTCATACCCCATCAATTTTAATGTTACATAGTACTTGCTAATAACATTATGTTTTGCATAAAGCCCTTTTCCATCATATTTGCAATTAAACCATATCTGTGGAATTTCGCTGAGTTACAGAGAGTTCCTGGGCTGAAGTGGAGTCTCAAACTGTGGCAGAGGGGAGATTTAACACTCCAGTAACTCACATGAAGGAATTCCCTCTGTCAGCATAATCCTTACATGATACTGCTAAAAACCTCCCACACTTTTAAGCTAGCTTGACAAGAATAGTTGATTTAGGCACTTCATAAAACTTCCAGAAGCAGGCCCAAGAAGATAAATCAGACAACATTTACTTTACTGCTCAAAAGAATGAAAAGCCATTTTATTCACAACCACATATATGGGTTTCCTATATGGATTTTCTGTATGGAGACTTCTGTCCCCATGTCTATCTTTAATGCAGTCTCAGCTATAAAGGACATTTTGTTTTCCCATCTCAGGCATAGTAGGGACTGTAGGCAAGACCCTGGTAGAGATTCAACAGAGTTCTTAGTTAAACACTAGTCTCGGTCATGCTCTCCTTGATGTCTTTTTTTTGCACACCTTCATTTTTCCCCTTACTGAAACCAACTGTACTAACAAAAAAAGCTTTGAAAAAACTCTTTGAATGAACATAATATTGCCTTCAAAATATCACCTCTAAGGATGCTCAAAACTCCTCTAATCAAGTGGAACAAAACACAATCCTGCTTTCTGCAAACTGCAGCTCCTCTGTTGTTTGTATTACTGTAGTCTTGTGAGACAGGAACCTCAGCACTGTAGGTCCAGATAAGACTCAAAAGAAGATCCATCTCTAAATACAGAAGGTTTGCTCTGTGAAGTCAGGGTCATACCAAATTTGTAGCCAATACTTTTTCATATACATGAAAAGAAAATGTGCAGTATTGTTTCAAACAAGTTGAGTTTTCCAAATTGTGGGACATTACTCCTCCTATGCTCCAATGGATGGTTCTATACTTCTTACAGCAACAAGTCACTTTGTTTAGGATTCCTCGTGGCAATCTCTCTTTACTACCATTTACTCTCTACCATTTACTGACTGTGTAGACAGTGTGCACAAATTACAGAAAATATTACCTAATTAGCTGATTTGTTTGTGAAATCCATTCTGTTTCTCTTGCCCTTATAAGCAAGTCAAACAGATGGAGAAAATTTATTTTGAGACATACATTTAATTAAAACAACTGAGATTGTCATGGCTTTTCCACCTCATCACAAGTTGAATTTACAATAGAAAAGCCACTTAACTGCTCCAGGATTTTTTTGAAAGAATTCAGTTTGTGGAGATAAGGCTAAATAATCTGTTCACCAGCAGACTAAATCCCAGTCTAACGGGATGTTCATTTGGAAAAGGCATTATTCAGAAACACTTTTGCTCCTTAGTATGGAGTTGAACCTCTTGGAGAGGATGCACTTGCTTAACTTTTCCTTTTTTATCCCTGAAATTTTGATAGCTTATGGATTTAACTTAAAAAAAAACCAAAAATCAAGCACTAATAGTCCCAGAAGCTATGATGTTAGCAAAACATTGTGAGGGTCATAAAAGAATCATAAGTGGCAGCACTGAATCTGTAAATTCAGGTGCTCCCAATGCAGAAAAGTTTGCAAGCTCATTGCTTCAAAGGCAGGCAGTGTACTAGGGTGTTACATCCTTAATGTGGCTGAGAAACATAACAGCAAAAAACATTTACAGTGTTTTCTTTTTCAACAGGATTTGTTCAATTAAGTACTTCTTGGTTGCTAAAACTAATCAAAACAATTTAAAAACATAGAAATATACAAACATGCAACTATCAGTAACGAAAATAGCTGCATTAAGAGAGGACTTTTATGATGCCATCTAGTGAAGATGAGTATTGGTCTTCAACTCTTCCAATGCATTTGCAATATGCAACTGTGAAATCCTGGTGAAAATGAAATCCTTTACAATAGTCATAAACAGAAAAAGGTGAATATGCACATAGGCACAAGAAGTGCATGGCTCTTTAACTGAGGCCATCATAAACCAACCTTTTAAAGAAAGAGACATATGAAGATGTCTCCTACATCTTCATAAGGCAAGTTTTCAGGGTTTTAGGCACAGAAGGCTTTTAGTTGTTTTTTTTTTTGTTTTGGTTTTTTTGTTTGGTTTTTTTTTTTTTTTTATTTTGTTTGGTTTTGTTTGTTTTTATTGTTTTGTTAGGTTTTGGTTTTGGTTTTGGTTTTTATTATTTATTTCTCACTACCCTACTCTGTTACAATCACTTGGCAATAAATTAAATTAATTCCCCAGAGTCGAGTCTGTTTTGTGTGTGACGGTGATTGATAAGTGATCTCCCTATCCTTATGTTGACCTATGAGCATTTCACCATATTTTTCTCCCCCTGTCCTGTTGATGGTGGGGATTGATAGAGTGGTTTGGTAGGCACCTGGTGGCCAGCCAATGTCAACCCACCACAAAAATAAATCTCAATCCTGATCTCACTGAGAACTCTAATTTAATCAGCAATTGGCAGCTTTTCTATTTCAATTCAATATTTTCTTTCTAGTACTTCTTTTATTATTATTCACAGCATTTCTGTCCTTTGTGACTGTAGTCTGAAAGGCTGCATAGTAGAGTTTAACTGAAAAGTCCTTTGAAAGGGAAAGATGCTCTGGAAATACACTTGCACTTCAAATTAACTATCACAAATAAATGTTTCGTTTCAATAAAGCAGTTACTAAAGGTTAATTAGTAGCTGATAAAAATATGTGAGCAAGAAGGAAAAATGAGCCTGGTCACTCTGAGTTACACGGGCAATAAAATATAATCATTGTAACATATTAAAGCTATGGATTTAACTTTTGCACTTGGACAATTAGACAATTATTAATTCATTAAACAGGCCTTGTAACAATGCTCATCAAGATGTAAAGAGACTGTGTTGGACTATGTTTGTCTCAACATTGCTGACCATTTGCTAGCCTCAGCATCCTGTTGCTGGGGGGGGAGTACGTGCTGAAGGCCCTGAAGAAACCACCATATCTGCCTGAAACTAGCAGTCTCTGTGGAAATGGCTGGACTCTTTGGAAAAACTGTGTACTCCTCCCTCAAAAAAGGAACTGCAAGGGACTGGAAAAAGGAACTGAAAGGAACTGCAAGGGATTGAAAATCAGTGCTTGGAACTGGGACTTTGTCATCGTCTGTCTGCTGGAACCTGGAACCTGGACCTCCATCACCTGCACCAAGACCGAGCCAACAGGATGTTGCTGGCTCCGTGGCGGTGGTAACTAGTCTTGCTGCATCTCTTCCGTTCTCTTGCTTAGGCCTGCCTCTTTTTCCTTTCTTCTTCCCTCTGTCCTGTCGCTATTATCAGTTGTTATAGGAAATAAAACTTGTAAGGTTGTACGGCATCTTACCTCTTTTGTGTCTTAATCTCACTCTTGGGATCGTTTAAGAACTCTCCCCGATATTGGATAGGGACACAAGATTAAGTCATTTGTCAATACTACAGATGTGTCACAGCTAGACAAAACAGGTCCAACAGAAAACTAATTGAAATTTGGATGTTGTTGTTATGTTTGTGTAGATTGGTCCTGATACAGTCACTACTCAGTGACTTGAACTTCTCCTGCTGCACTGTTGTGAGTATTTCAGACTGTCCAAGCCACAGAGTCCAGTCTCCTAAGTCAGAAGATGACACTGAGTTGTAACATTCAGGATGGTATACTCCCTAAGCTGCTAACCAAGGACCTATGGATTTGCAATGCTTCTGTTTTTATTGTTCTTACACCATCAACATCAGAACAGTAATCCTTTGGGTAAGAAAGTAGTGGATATATTCCTAGATACTCCACAGTTCTGGATATTTTCAATAAATAGACTGTCAGGCTATTGAGTTCCTTTGAATTTACTTTAGATTTTCCTGGGCGTATAACTACTTTTGATAGTCCAGCTTGATTACACATCAAACATTTCACTATAAAAGATTGCATTTTCATAATTTTATTAGATCATACCCAGTTATTCCATGAGGAGATGGGTCTCTGAGAAGAACCTGGACTTGACTTTCTTTTCTCTCTGGGATAGAAAAATAAAAAATTTCCTGAAGGTAAAATATTATGTCCCTTGAAGGTAAATTACTATGTCCATATTTATTTTCTCTCCAGTGCCATGGAAGAATGAATGGAAATGTTTCAATTTTGTCAGTGAAATATATAATTACGAAAAATAAACAGTATTCTCAGACTTTGTCACTGAGAAGAATAGAAAATACTGTCTGGGATAATAGGGCACCATCTCACTGCTGTAAATTCTAACGTCATGAAGTAGGATTATTAGAGACACTGAAAAATTTGTGGAGTTTACTTCCTTCTGTTCCCCTGCAACACTTTTTTTTTTCATAAAAAGCTTTTCCAGTGAACTGGGGGGGGAAAAAAAAAAAAGTTGTTCTTGGTACTCCAAATACACATCTTACTGTATACTGGAATATTCCTTTTAACAACAACAACAACAACAACAACAACAATTGTCTACTAAACTGAGTTGAATTCTAACTACAGTATATTGGCCCAAACAGAAGAAGTTTTTTTCTCCATCCTAGCTACTGAGAATCAAATCTACTTTATTGTATATTCACTAACAGAACCAGCCTGGTTGGTCAAAGATATCCAGAAATGAAGTTTTTGTTATCTAATTTAAACCGTTCCCATTACTAAGATCTCCATGCAGACTCCTTTTGGTAGACACTACAAGGGTAAATCATGCATGCACTGCTGATCTGATTTAACAGGAAACTACAGCAAAAGGTGATTTTTACAATGCGTACAGACGAATAAATAAATAAGTGAACGTCAAGCAAAGGAAAATGGATGGCATGCTGAAGAGAAAAGACAACGATCAGACTTGGACTTCTCTTTCTCCTTACTATTCCTGCACAAGTTACATTGGAAAGGAATGGCCAGAGTTTGGGGGAAGGAAACAGTACACCAGATCCCTTCAGGTTTAGGTTTCTGCTGCTGTGAGGGGCCCTTGGGTATCTGAGATGTTTTAACTACACTGTAGGCAGTGGTACACAAGTGAAAGCTATGGTTTGGCTTTAGGAAACTTGCAGTTTGCCAAGGGAAGCTCTCTAGGTTCATGGTGGGAATTGGCACAGCCTTGGAAGAAATTTGGAACCAACTGCTCATGACTTGCATTACACCCTGGACACTAAGACATATACCCAGTCTTACCTTTATCCTATGGCAGTTTTAACAACTGCACCTCAGAAATTGGCCTTAAGAGGTTATCTGACTGCCACCATCTGGCCTAATGGCTGTATTTTCTGCATTTGTTAAGCTTTTTTCCATCACATGTTTTCATCATAGCCTGGGATAAGTTGTAAGGCAAAGCATTTCAAGGAAACTGCATATGCAGTTAGCATTCAGCTCCCCCTCTCTAGCACCTTGAGATGAAAGGCTGTTGCTGTGCATATGGCTATTTATTTTGTCTTTCCTCTTCTCGGTGACCTCTAGAAGAAAAGGCCTGCTGTACAGAATGCTGTGTACCAGGACTGAAAAAAGAAAAAAGACACAGCTTTGTTCACGTCAAGATCTTGGATCTCTGAGTATTATGTGTGCTCGGAGAACTGAACATTGCTTGAAGCTGGCCTTGAAATGAGAGTAACAAGAGCTTTGATAAATGGGCTGGACAATCTGTCCTGTTACACTGCCATTTTTACAAGTACAACAACATAATTTCCTAAAATATCTGAGTGAGAAATAAGAACATTTCAATGTCAAGCAAGATAATGTCTTCACATGTTCTGCTGGGCCATCCAGAGTATAATTATCAAAACAGAAATACATCTGTTCACCTATGAGAGAGAGAAAACTTGTGCTACTCCCTTTAATGTGCCCAGTTCTTGTTAAATTTTTGTTACTTTCATCAAAGACTTGAGACAGAGGAGGCAGCTGAAGTAAATACCCACTGTTCCTAAAGGTATTTCACAGCAGTTTTGGGATTTCTAACTCTTGATTGCTTCAAAATGGAAGTCCACAGTAGGCATATGGCACAGTCTCTAAACTTGCCTCAAAACACAACTGTTTTCTGGTCCTAAATGCTGAAGAGTGACAAAAACCTTGTCACTTATGGTCCACAGCTGTTTGTACAGCACACTGATGGCGGAGTGGGGAGAACAGAGAAAGAAAATTATTCATTCATGCACTTATATTTCCCATTCCCATGGTATTTAAGTTTCTCAAATTCTCTGAATCAAAAGGATTGTCACTTTTCCAGGCTTTAGCTTAACTGGAAAGAGTTGGGTGACTCTGTGGCACCCAGAAAGAGGGAATGTAAGCCAATCTCTGTTTTTGATTTGGATGTGTGCATGAAGGGAAAAATACCAGGGAAGAAAACAGCCATATTGGTGGTGATATTAATAGCTCTCTTTTTAATGCTTTTCAGCATTTTTGATGGCATTTCCGAATGTAGTGTACTCTATGTTCCGATGGACAACTATAAGAAAATACATGTGAGTTAAATACCTAAAATTCATAATAAATAACTCAAGGTAAAAATGAACAGTACTATGAGTAGTTTCCAATCCTTGGTTTAGGTCCTGTAGTCAGTAGAGGACACAGAGAATGAAACTGCCTTAGAAATGTGATCATGAAGACCAGTTTTGTTAAGCTGATGAGCTGTCATTTTTCTTTTTTTCTTTTTTTTTTTTTTACAAGCTATAGGTTTTGAAATATAAATCACTTTATCATGTCAGGTGCCACAAAAAATGATTTCTGATCTTTCTAAGCAGGCTGGCTTTCTGAAAGTAACACAGTTCATAGCTGGAACAAGAAACATCTTCTTATGAACAATAATGTTATTAAAACAACTGGAAAAATTACAGTACCTGTGATTCAGATTAATTATTTTAGTAGTTCAAGCATTTAGTGATTAAATACAAAACAAGCTTCATACAGCAAAAACAGCAAAAGAGAAGTATGCACAATTTGGACTAACAGTACAAGAGCTGGAAAGATACCACAACCCCCATAATTCAAGACATGAACCAGTTGTTCTTTCAACAGTGAACAGTGATAACTCAGAACTGGAACTTAAAAATACGATTCATTTCAGGTGAGAAAGATAAACCAATGCATTTTAAAGAAAAAATTTGCAAAGAAACAGAACATCCTATGTTCCTCTATACTCCACACTGCTAACCAACACACTCACAAACCAACTAATTTGAATTAGACCATTTCACGTCATGATACATTTGTACCCTGAGATCCTTAAACACTTTCTACAGATAACTGGTTTCACAGCAGACTTCTATCTGTATGTTGCTCTCTGCACAGGGACAGAGCAAATGGTAGGGCAGAGGAGTATCCTCTGTTGGCACTCAAGTGCGGAGACAGAGCAAGAAAAATAAATAGATAAGAATAAACTCAGGGAGTAAGCAGATGAGACAAAAAAAAGTTTATGGTAAAAACAAAAACGAGAAGGAAGGTGAGAGGTAAACAGAAGCCACTGAACAAAGAAAAGAAAAATCACTTTGAACACTAAAACACAGACAAAGCACGTATCTTAAGGTGGTTATATTTCTACGCAAGACTATTCCTTTCAGGCTCACTGGTAAAATCTTGGTGCAGGTCCACATCTTTGCAGGTATCCCAGAACTATACGAGTCCTTCAAGGATCCTTCTGTGAAGCACCAATAAGATACTTGCAAAAGCAAGCTCCAGAGCCCCACTACAAATCTTGGCTTGCAGTGATGCTTGGCAGGCAGCTCCTTCCAGCAGGATGGATAGTCAATCTCCCAGAAGAGTGTCCACACTAACCTACTCTCCATGTCAGAAATCTTTAAGAAGCATCAGTCCCTAGATGTGAGATGACAAGTGTTCACTCAGCACAGAACAAGAAGTTAATGTGAAACACCTCCCTGGGTCAAATTTTCTCTAAAAAGGGTGTATTTAACATTTCTGCACTGACACACATTTTACTTTCTGAAGTGTTCTGCTGTTCCTGTTGACTTGTTTTCCTAAAGCTGTAGTGACCTTCTTTCCCAGCAATGAAACTTAACCAGTTGCAGGCTGCCACTGGATGCATTACTCTACGGCCACTGATTTGAATGTCTTGGCACAACAGTTGCAGTTATGGTCTCTCGACTATTGCTACCTTAACACCTCAGCAGCTATGATATTGAAGCCTTGCTTATTACAGAAGAGATGATATAATATCATATGATACTATGATATTACAGCATCTTTGTAATACCAGTTATGGTTAACGGGAGAAAAAAAAAGAAAGAATTTTTGTAGTGACGTCCATTCCTAGCATATACTCAGGAACAGGCTACAATAAATTTGATGTTTTCCACAGATTTTGGACCACAAAGCAACATCTGATGAGCAGTCTGCTATTCCACATCTAAATAGTCCCCCAGTGGAATGAAGAACACAGCTCTTTATATCAGGTGCTGCAGTGTGAGCTTGGAAGGGGTGCAAACGCAAACCTACAGCTATTAAAATCAGTCATTCCATCAGTCAAGTGTAACTCTGCCATTGATTCCCATGTAAGATAATTTATGGCTTGCACTCAGGACCACAGATGAAGGCAAAAGTCTCCTGTACACAGCTTGCTGCAGTCTAAAGGGAATTTAACAGGGGTGTCTATTAGCAGTCCATCTACCAACCGCAACCTAGGCTCAACTGTTTCCTTCAAAATGCATGTGAATCTGCCGGACAGCTGTTGTATGAAATCCTACTTATCACTTTAATGCTAATTTATTTTTCATTTACCATGATAATGTAGGTTGGAATGGTATTTATAGGTAACTATGTTTAATTATCTAATTATCTAAAGACATACCAGTGCATGTGCAGTCCCAATGACCAGTAAGCAGTCGACAAAAATTCATCACCACTTGCAAATGCACTTTTAAGTACCTACATTTCAAATACATCTCAGAACTCAACCATTTTTACAGTTCAAAAGTTCTTTTAGTGTAAATTACGAAGGAATCAGCCCAAGAATCTGACCTAAGTTTATATATGCTCATCATATTCTGTTCATAAGAAACACTTCTTTGATTATCAAGTACTGTCTCCTCCAAGGTACCTTATCTTAGAATTACCTTCTTAAGATGAAGTTCAGTGTTTTTACGCTGGAAACATTTTCACCATTTGCCTGGATTTTTTGTTTTCACTTTTTTTTTTCAATTTTCAGGGGAAAAAAAAGAGTGCCTTGAAAAGTATGCTGTTTCAGAACCTAGTTGCCCTAAGGCAACTTTGGAACTTTTGTTTAATCTCCAGCCTTCATTTCTTAATAGACAACTTGAATACATTATCTTTTGTGCCACCAGTACTTAGCAAATTTTCCCTTCTGAATGTTTACCATGGTGATATAAGTCAATTGAGCATCAACCACTCTGAGGCAGATATTTTCTACTTTTCGGTAATTTTCCCTTTCTAACCAGGCCACCTTTATGGCTGCTCATATCAAGAGGCTCAGTTCCCTGTCACATAGCTACTGGAGTCACCATGCATGTGGGCTCTGGTCAACTGAGCATACAGATATATGTACATCTGACACAACACAACGTTGCTTTCTTATTCAGATATCAAGTGAACAAGTGAAGGGATAATAAAGTCTAGTTGGATATTGTCAGATCTAACAGCTTCTAGGTCAATATAATAAAGCAACAGCAAAAGTTTCTCTCTTTCCAGCTAAGTTGCTTTGTATGCCCCTGGCAGTCATGGTACAGCAAGGCATTGCAAGCTATTCTGTGGAAAGGAGCAGATTAAAAGTTAAAAGCAGAAGTAAATAGAAATAATTAACATGAGTTAGCAACAGCCCTTAAACTTTCCCCTTAAAAAGGTTTTGTAAAGGGCAGTTCAGACTCACTGGGGAGCTGCCTCCCTAATGAATTGAGGGACTAGAAAGAAATATAAAGCACAGTAACCATGGTAGGTTATGATTAGTGATGGCACTGTGATGGATGAGGAAATAAACTACCATAATGGTAACTCAGTCAAAGACCCAGGCCAGAACATTTGCTGTAACTTTAGCTGTGGATGTACATACAGGAGTTAACTTGTTAAGGCTGGATGTGTGTGTAGGACACAACTATTAATTTGATTCCAAGATGGCTTTACAGTCCCACAGCAGTGTGAGGTAATGTGGCTTACAAGTATGTGTACAGCTAATGCAAACCAGCAAGACTGGCTTGCTGGCTCTATTTTAATCCCTTAGAGAGAGGATTTTTAGAAAAGACTGAAGATGACAGTAAAGGTCTGTTGGAGATTCCCCAGTCCATTTATTACTTTATCCATTGTCTCCAAATAGTCAAAATATGTAAACACTTGCATATAATTAACATATTCTTACACCACATTGTTACACTGTTGTATTGATTATGTTAATTACGAGCATTAATTGTTTCTGTTTGTGACCCATTTGACCAGTTTCATAGAAGCTGTGTCTTTGCCAGTACCACATTGACTCATTTATCTCATTTAGAAATTGGACTAAATTGAACTCTAGTCATCATACTGGCCTTCAAGTTAATGGCTAGTCCCTTTCTTCAGCCTCCCTTGCACTGGCTGATGATAGAAATAAATTTGCCAATCTACCAGAACATTGCCAAAGTTTAAAGCCAAAACTTAAAACACGGAAATCATGTGTTAGGAAACTTGAATCATGTAATATATGTAATATCAGTTGTAACTGCAGCCTTCATTTCTACATTTTACTTTCAGACCACTGAGGGTGAAGTACAAAAATATGCATGTTCAGGAAACAATTGAGGCCAAAAAGTCAGAACAGATGTATTGGCGGGCTTTTGGTGGTGAGGGGGCTGCAGGCGTGGCTTCTGTGAGAAGAAGCCAGGGGATGCCCCTGTGTCTGACACAGCTGGGTCCAGCCAGGTCCAAAATGGACCCGCCGTTGGCCAAAACTGAGCTCATCAATGACACTGGTGACAGCTCTGTGATAGCATGTTTAAGAAAGGGTAAAAAAACACTGTGCAGCAGCTATGAGAGAGAGGACTGAGAAAAATGTGAGAAAAACAGCCCTGCAGACATGAAGGTCAGTGAAGAAGGAGGGGGAGGGGAGGAGGTGCTTCACGCACCAGAGCAGAGATTCCCCTGCAGCCCCTGGTGAAGACCATGGTGAGGCAGGCTGTCCCCCTGCAGCCCATGGAGGTCCACGGTGGAGCAGATATCCACCTGCAGCCCGTGGAGGACCCCACACCAGAGCAGGTGGATGTGCCCTGAAGGAAGGAAGCTGCAGCCCCTGGCAAGCCCACGCAGGACCAGGCTCCTGGCAGAAGCTGTGTCCTGAGGGGGACCCACGCTGGAGCAGTCTGTTCTTGAAGGACGGCACCTTGTGGAAAGGATTCACACTGGAGCAGTTCTTGAAGAACTGCAGCCTTTGAGAAGGAGTCACATTGAAGAAGTTAATGTAGGACTGTTTCCCATGGGAGGTACCCCAATGCTGAAGCAGGGGAACAGCATGGGGAGGATGGTGTTGCAGAGACAAAGTGTTATGAACAGACCAAAACCCCCACTCTCCATCCCTCTGTCCCCTCAGTAGGGAGGAGGTAGAAGAGTCAGAAATGAAGTCAAGCCTGGGAAGAAGGGGGTGGTGATGGTGGGGAAGGTGTTTTATCCTCCTCTGTTATTAATTTGCGATAAATTAAATTAATCTTCCCCAAGTTGAATCTGTTTTGCCCATGAAGATATCTGGTGAGTAATCTCCTTGTCCTTATCTTGACCAATGAGCTTTTGATCTTATTTTCTCCCCCTATCCTGATGAGGAGGGGGAGAGAGAAGGTGGCTTGGTGAGCACCTAGCAGCCAGCCAAGTCAACCTACCACAACAGGCAAGTAAAGGTAATAAGGAAATAAGAAATAAGAAATTTTGCAGCTGGCTACATATGGGCATCAAGGGATGCATTTATTTCATCACTGGTAGAGCATATCCTTATCTGCTAGTCAGAATTTTAAGATATTCTCAGCTTAGAGTGGCATTTTTTCTTTTCCTTTGTTTCTTTCTTCAATTCATAGAAAGTTTAGGGCATTTTCCTAATATCTAGGCGCAATATGAAGGACAGGAGCCCTATGTGATATCCCATGCACTGTACATAGCACAGAGACAATCACTGCTTGAAATGAGTTTACAGTCTGAATAGTTTTCAGATAAAACTGTTTCTATGTGAATGCTGTCCATGTCACTGAGAGAAAGATGTGCACAGAAGTATCAATGTCAGGACATACATATTTCAGGAAGAGTGAAAAGGGTGTAGGTGTAAGGGGAAGAGTACTGTGAACTTGATCAAGTTCACCAATAACTACAGTAACAGATTTGAGAGGTTTCCAAACCTTGAACTGTGCAAGTTCTATCCATCTCTGAATCAGTTTATTGCAAATCAGTTTAGTGCCCAAGGCTTTATGTTGTTGATTTAATGCTGAACAACATTCATTGTTAGAGCTGAGGGCTATTAGCAGCTACCAGTTTGATTGCTACCTTTTATTCTTGATAAAAAATAGCAGCAATGAAGACGTTTAAAAAAAAAAAAAAAAAAAAAAATTTCCAGCAACAACAGAAACAACAGCAACGAGAAATGGGCGATTGCAAACATCCAATGCTACAGTGACACCAAGTGGTGAGATATTAGCCTTCATGCTGCAGTTTCAAAGTTAAGGTACGTAGTCTGACACTTCTCATCTGTCTCCTATTTTGCCTTTTCTTCCCCTCCCATGCTAGTCAGTGTCAGTATCACTGTTAGAATGTATTTTCCTTATCAGTATATTGCCTTTTCTACAGAAAGCATTAATAAAACTGTCTCTCCCCGCCCCCCAAGTTCAAATTAATTTTAGTGAAAGAAAAAACAAAGGTTTAATGTTTTATATTCTCAGTAGGTCCCTTTGTTCCTGCTTGTATCGTATGTCATACAAAGGTGACACAATTCACCAAGAGTAAATTTCTCTAATTAAACTGGTGAGGATTTTTTTTTTTCTTATTTGAGAAGTCTCTCCTTCTATTTCTTCGACAGAGACGAGAGCAATAGTTCTTTGTAATTTGCCTTAAGATCTTAGTTACACTGATTTTATTAAGAGTTTTTCTTCACTGAGCCTTTTGTTTGAACAGTCGTCCTGGCCACACCCCCCCCCCCCCCCCCCATTATGTATATGCACACAAAATGGCTTCCCACCTGGGTAATATGTTCTCCTATGTTCCTATGTTTTTAGGTCTATTTTAATTCAGTCACTGCTTCCTAGAGGCAACTTTTTTCAACTTATTTAGAAATGGTACCAATATAACATCAATGCTAGGAAAAAAAAAAAAAGAGGAGGTTGCTTGTTATTGTCATTACATACATAATATTTGATTGTGTGATACTACTATTTTTCTTAATATTCCTATTTCACTTCCACAACTGTTTACTCACATTTGTGATAAAATCTCTTCTTCAGTTCACATTATAGTAGCTGTGTCATGCAGTGCATGGCTCTAACAAAAAAATTATTCTAGCTTGCAGGATTTAGATTGGATTGGTCTGGGAATTTATTCTGAATTAATAACAAAACTCTGACACAAATTCTCACTCTGAAAGCACACTTAGTACACAGCTGATACTACTCAGATGCTAATTCAGAAAAGCAATTAGGACTCTTAATTTGGATGTAAGCAGGGTTAAACACATACTTTAAAAGTCTAGCTGTTAACCTAAAAAAAATCATGTAAGTGTAAATTGCACTGATTGTAAATACATTGGCATATTAATCCATTTAAATATCTAGATAATAATGGAAGAATTGCCTTGCTTTATTACCACAAGGGGAGCACATGAACTGCAGGCCCATTGACACAGAATTTCTAGCCCAAAGGCTCTGATTTACTAAATCATGTCCCGGTAGTTTTTGATATGTATGTATGGAAATCATGATAGGAAGTCTTAATTTCTTCTACTGATGTGGAAAATTAGTCAGACTGAAAATGGAGGACCAAATATTTGTGTTGCCAGAGGAGCTTTCTTCTGGGAAATGTCCAGCCATCCACAGAGACTGCAGGAAAAAATAATTGAAAAGTGCACAGATCCTGTCTTTGCTTTTCATTTTTTAATGGGAAAATTGAGTTGTAGTTTTGTCAAGTTCCTATTGCTCTTGCCATGTGAATGAAGAAAAGTACGAATAACAGAATACCTTTAGTGAAACTCATTATTAATCTTCACTTCCCTTGCCTGGGGAGCCATCCCGCATTTCTTCTCTAGGCTAATAAGGTGTCAGACAGCAAGACAAAGGCCTGAGTGGGGCTTATGAGGCTTACTTACCAGATACAGCAGGTTCAGAAAGAGTAATTTTTAGCATCCTACATTATAGATGAAAGTCAAAACAGTGGGAGTATTTATCTTTCTTTCTTTCTTTCTTTCTTTCTTTTCTCTCTGTCTGTGGTATGCGTAAGCAGAGATAATAGTTTAAATACTTGTTTTTCCTAAGGCTCTGGTGCCTGGCTGTAGCAGATTAGGTGACCCAGTCAAAAGAGAGACAGTGAGAAAAAAAAGGACTGCTTTGGAAATAATACACTTTCAAACTACAGAGATTGTAAAGCTGAAATTGTGGAAGGGAAATAGGAAAGAGTCTCTGTTTTTTGGCAGGGGAACATCACAGATGGCATCTCCTCATTGACTGCATGAATTTAGATGAACGAGCAAGATTTTGCAGCTGAGCAGTTCCCTGCTCTTCACAGTAACAGCTTCCACACCACTGTGAACCCCCACGTAGTGCGATGCAGTTAGATTTAGCTCAATTTGGAAAGATCCAGAGTTGATCTCACCTTACCCCTATTTTCTATTGGGTAAAAGCAGTCATGAAGAAAGAAAATGCAAGCAGACAACCATCTCATGTTAAGGTTGCTAATGCACTTGGCTGTCAGGCTGGGCATTTTGGTCTTAAAGTTTTTTATAGCACTGCTGATCACCTCACTATGCCATGTGTGACACAGACAAAGCAGAGTTTGGGTCTTTAGGGTCTTATAGCACTTCTTGACTTTGGAGTTGAAAGATAATACATATGCGACACTCATGTTTAAGGTGAGAAATTCAATAAAATATTTTTGAAAGTGTAAGAAATTAACAATACAGAGATTCAGGGTCATATGTGTGATCCTTTAAATGGTAAATCCTTTTTCTAAAGGCTCAGGTTTTGCCACTGGTTGTGAAGGGCTGGATAGAAACCCTCACACAACATATCAGAGCAATGACTCTCTGTTTCCATACCGGAAAGGAAGCAAAAAGCAATGCTGCATGTCCTTGTTCCTGAAGATTCCCTCAGAACAGAGACTTCTCCTGGATTGCAAGTTATAATGTCATATTTTTTCAGACTAGTTATCTAGCATTACATTGCTGCACTTCTATAGCTAAAATAGAGAAAAAAAAATTCCTTTCTATGTTGGCTACTATTGCTTTTGCAGCATGACTGAATGTGGGTATAGATGATTTTTATTAAATGGAATAAGGTTGACTTGCAAATAGGGAAGAAAAGATCTAAAATCATTTAGGCTGCAGACCAACTTCTACATCTCTGTTTGAGTCATGCTGTAATACATGCCAGTAGCAGATATGTAATGATTTTCAAACACAGAACTGTGGTTGCTCATTAGATGAGAAGTTCACTTCTTAGCAAGTGCATCTGGATTCCAGGAGCTGGAATTAATCAGGAACATCTATTGCCTACCTACAGCAGATATTGAAAGGATTCTTACCAAAACTTGCAAATATATTCATATACATAGATATATGTGTATATATACATATACAGACATACCTAGGCACAAATATCCTTAAGCAGAAGGTGTATTTATGACTCTGAAAAGACTTCAAAGCATAACAGTCTGAAGCCATGGCGAAACTGCAGCTGACAGGTGGAGTGATTTCCTGACCTATTCCCAAACACTGGTAGGAGCAAGTCCTACTGTCCTCTCAGAGGTGCATGGCTACAGGACACTCCTCACCCTGGAGTCAGAAATGAGGTAGGGCTGCATCCTCCTCAGCTGTGCCACAGGAAGATTGTCAGCTCCCAGTTTAAACTGTCTTTCCCCAGGCTCCAGGTGTCTGAACTCAGCTACCTCAGAGCCGGATTGCACGCTGCCTCTGCCAGAGAAGGTCAGATGGTGATTCACATCACACAGGGAGAGTCTGATGGTAAGGGATTAGAGAAGCTTTCCCAACCCAAGAGTTGCATTTAACCTCACCAAGTCCCACAGAAAGCTTGGCATTCAAGAAATCAGTCATTTTCTGGTTTGAAAATTAGTATTTCAGTGCAAGCTCCAGAGTAGATCTGACTGAAGTTTCATGGTACTTTGAGAACCTTTGATCAAAGACAGCATTAAAAGTATCAGAGGTTAACATAAAAACTATTAGCATTCACTCCTCTGGGTGCACACTCTGTTTACATTTGTATTCATGTCTGTAGGGATGCCTTTAGACAGGAAAAAGTCACTAATCAGTTGGTTAAACAGTGACATATTTTTATTCTGTACTTAAGGAACTTTTAAAATGTGCTTTGGATACTCATTGAGTTTTAACTCTGTTTTTGATATTTTGCTTGGAAAAGATCAAATAGGCTCTAATCAATTTCTAAAATTACTGATTTTTTTTTTTCCTATAAGATAAAATTTGGAATTCAGTATCTTGTATGTTATAATGAAATCAGGACATCTTGCTTTAAAATTCTAGTAAGAAGATTTATAAAGAGTCATAGAAGACACTGCAGATACCAGTTTTTGCTACAGAATTCCCTATCTAACTTAGGAAAATCTGTATTTTGCAGTTCACTGCAAGCAATACTTACTAAGTTTTCCTCAAGGTCTAAGGCATTACCCCAGAACATTCATGCATGAGGCAGTCATAAACCCACTACGGAGCTTTTCAATTTTATTAATGATCACTGGCTGGACTATATAAACCTTTAACACCTTTACAAATAAACAGTGCCTCCTGAGAAAGGGGAGATGTTGTATTTTGTGAGCCCAGTATGGACATGCCCAGTTACTTCTGAAATATTTCTACCTATGTTGTTAGCAGTTTCATGTAAGCACAACCTGGAAGCAACAAAAAAATCCCTACAGTCGTCATAGGGTGATACCAGACTGCTGAAACCAGGCATCTTGCAAGGGGTGGTAGCAGCGTGATTACACTGAACAGTTGAAAAAAGCATTCCAGAAGATGTAAGACTGACTTTGCACATGCACACGCTGTATTATTATATTCCAATCCTTGCAGGAGTAGTGGCCAAAGTCATGGGGTTAAGCTGTGGAGGAGCCCATGGTCATTCTCTGAAATGGGTACAGAAAACAGATACGATGTGCACAACTTCTAAAGATCCAAGTACTAAGCCAATGTCATGTCAAGTCATACCATAAAATGAGGAGCACGAAAGTAAAGTGCAGGATGAGATACTGGTTACTCGCATACAGGGCCAGTTTGTAGCCATTTGCAGTCCCCTGTGCTTGTCTGGAGGACTGAACTCACAGCAAGGCTAAGTGCATCCATTGAGTCACAGGGAATTTAACAGGTAAAAGATTTGTCTGAGAAGCACATCCGCCATAAGCTGGAGATAGAAGTTGGAGGAAGGTAATTTGTCATCATGTCAGCAAAAGGAAAATTCCACATCTGTTATCAAATTGTCTGGGTAATTTAGTGGTAAATTTAGTGGTGAACACAGAGCTTAGAGCAAACATTTTGCAAGTACCAGATGTTCAGGCAGGTTTAGGTACAGCAGCTTACACATATGACAAAGTACAAGATTTGAATTAGCCTTAACAGCTCTCAGAAGCAAGTAACGGTCCAATAATAATTCAATGGAAGAAAGGCTTATGTTTGTCAGTCAATACAGCACAACTAAGGCTGTTTGTGCTAAGATTTAATCTATGCAGTTAGATGCAGAAGGAGTTACCTGGAAAAGCACATCCTGATGAACATTTTTAGGAAGTCCCTAAAGACCCTGTTTGAAGGAGCTTATGCACATGCCACGCTACCCCACAAAAAAGTATTTTATGCAGAGATTGGAAAAGATGACCTTTGCCTATCGAAATTTCTATCAAATTCAGAACGTCTGCTGTACAGCCAGTCTGCTAATGTGACAAATGCAAGAGAGTAAGGTATTTGTCATCACATATACATTATTTTAGCCTGAACAGGATGCCTAGAAGATATAGTAAAAGGAGACAAAGAATACATCTGTGCAAATAGAACTGCTGCTCAAACCCCATTCAGTAGATGAAATATATTGAAAAAGTGCTTGTTAGATTTGCCATTGTAATGTGAGGTAAAAAACCAGACCTTCTGCATAATGGAAGAGGGAGACAACGTCACAACTAAGGAAAAAAAGTCTGCTGTGGTGTCTTCACATTTCTAAACTAAAACTAGATCTGTAATGCAGACTTTAATACAGGCTCTCTGTTATAAGAATTTCTGCTACAGAGAAGGATCTGTTGTTAGAGATGTTATGCGGTGATCGCTGAATATCACGCAAGCACTACAAGTAGCAAAACATCTGTGTGTCTAAGCTCTCTTTGGCAGAAAACAGAAGAAAGAGTATAGAAGCAGTTTTCCAAAATATTCTCAATGTTATCTGAAGCTTCTGTTTACAATTGGAAACATCCAAAATACTCAGATTCATGAGAAATTTGCATACTATCCTGCACCATACCTTAAAAATCTGTCCAACCAGTTACAGAGAGAATATTACAGCAACCATGTAGTTTTGCTGCAAAACAGCCCATAGGAATTGATTAGCATGAAAGTACTGTCTTTTTGGTGCGGAACAGTTTATGCTGTTCTATTTTATGCTGTTTTCTGCAGAGGAAAAATTCATATGAAATCTACATACTTACATCCATACTTATTCCATACTTACGGAATTTATACTTACATCTATGTTTTGTAAGATGCAGCCCTTCATAATTATTCAGTTTTCACAAATTGTGCATTTTTTTGCAATGTATTTTGAAATACCAATGTAACTTCTTGGGGTTTGTGAAGGGTCAAACACAATTCTTAATTTTAGGAATAATGCATAAGTTCCCATGATCCAGTACCAGAGATACGGGAGATGTGTACATCTTTCAACAAGCTGTATTTTTCATTAAACCCCTGAAGAATACAAATGCACTGAGAAACTGCAGAACCAAGTTATCAATATGTGTGAAGTCCGTCTGTTTCAAGCTAATAATATATATAGATAAAAACACCCCACCTGTGAAATTCTAAGTTCTCAGATCAAATTGTAGAAAGTAGATACAACAGTCTTTTGTCTTGTCTCAACTGATGGGTACTGCTGAAGACACAGTCCTTTGTTCTGTTTTGGATTCATCAATGATTTATCTTGCCCAGCATATACAAAAATGAGAACACAAAGATGGACCTTAGCAAGTTGTCATGCTTCAATTTTTTTTATATTTCTTGTTTTAGGGGCACAACCTGCAAGGAGGGGATTATCAGGTGGTCTGGAATCTTGTGTAGACTTTCTCCACTTGGACCACAATAAGAGCTCTTAACAACCTATGTGTGCCAATATATCTAGGAAATAAAATGTTTTATTTATAACAAAGTTAAATAATGAACTGGATTTCTTAATTGTATTAACAATTTTAATTTATCTAATAAATCCATTATCTGGTAAATGTGGTGAAAAAATACACTTACTGGCTGGGAAGATGCTGTCATTCAGAACACAGCTGTCAGGACTGAGCCATCACTCAACCAGGCAATAGTGGAAAAAAATTTTCTGGCAAGTGCACCTTTTTCTGCATTTCTAAGGCACCAGAAGGGACTCTGCTGAAGTTTAGAAAAGTAACTGCTTACCTGCTTCTCACTTCCTTGAATTACTTCTCCATGTGACTGTTTTCACTAAGCAAAATGAGTGCTATACATTTTCAGGAAAAACACTACTTATTTCAAAATAAGTCCCTTAAAAATATGATGTTCTTTAAAAATCAATCAAATCATAAGAGAAACCATGCCCAGACCTTCAGTGCAATCTGAAAAAGCAAAATTAACAATCATTCAAAGAATCCATAAGAAGAAAAGTATTATGTGCTCTCACTGGGAGAACACATCCAAACAGGGCGTCTGCAGGCAAATCAGCACAGATGGGTTTCTTACTGCTTATATCACCTTATAAAGTGATGCTTACTCACCATTTCTGTTGCGTCAGTGGAAGGACATTGCGGTTGTAGTAGCTGATGCTCCTGTGGGGCTCAAGCTGTGCCAGGAAAGCTTTTCAACATCCAGCATTTCAGCCTCAGTTTGACCTTGCTTGGTGAGCAGTCTTCTGCTTTCATTGGGCAATCTGTTTTGCTGCTCACTTCTAGCCTGAAATGGGCTGGTGTAGGGAGCATAAAGCATGTCCATCGACAGAGATGTCAGATAAAATGTTTGCGATATCTTTCCTGTCTCTGTTTTCATGTGGCACTTTGAAGGTAAAACAAGGCTGAAAAGGGCTTGTGATGTATCACAGCTGTCTGTTTCCAGATGGGACACTGCAATGTTAAGAAAAATGTCAGGCGCTGTTTTGGATATTTGAGTCAGAGCCTTCATTAGTAGGAAATGCAGAAGTACAGGAAAATATTTACTACCTTTTTGTCCAACAGCAACAGCAGAGAGTGATTTAAATCCAGATGCATCAGAAACAACATTGCCACTGTAACTAAAATTATTGTTGGTAACTAAATTAGATAAATGCTGGGGAAGATGATTATCATTAGCAAACGTGGAAAACGTTCATATTAATTTTTTATCTAAATTCTGGCTAGAACTGAAGAAGGAGAAAAGAGGGGAACTGAAGGGTTCAGAGCTGGAAAAAGATGTAGTAAAAACACTTCAGTGCTCACCCAGTCTTTCATGCTTTAACGCCTGATTAAGAAATTAGCTACATTTTCCTCTGTTGAACTACATTTTTTAAACACACTGTATGGTAACATCTTCCTTCTTCTAGAGGATAATTTCTGAAACACGATATATTTATTTATTCCAAATTTATACCAATATTTTGCATGAGTTAGGGTACTTAAGTTAGAATTGAAGTACGAGTAATAATTTAGTTGTAATGCTGGTATTGCTGGGTATCAAGGCAATGCCTGTGTGCACAGCTGGTTCACTTTGGTCATCAGTTCTCTGAGTGGTCCAGAAAATCCACTTCTAGTTGTTTTCATAGATTAGATAATGAACTGGTTTAAAAAAATGGACCAACTTGAAACTAGGTGACTGATCTCCTAGCTACCCTCACAGCACAGTTTTTGACTAAGTGGTGCAAGAAGTTTCTGAGTTGGAATTTTTGACTTCCTAAAGAATCCCTCCCAGGGTAGCTCCTGCTGTGCCAAGAACATTTTTAAAAGGCTTACATGACACTGTAGGTGGATAACCTGGCCATTTCAGAGACTTCTCTAGGTAGTTCTTGCTGAGCTTGAATACCGATAGAGCACTTGTAAATAGTCACTAGAAACTGGTCCCACAGATGCAGAAGTATTTACATAGGATGGTCCTTCATGCATGGATAAGTTAGCAAGATGCTTTGCACATACTTTAAGACTGTCAGTAAGAACAGATCATGCATGTGCTGGAGTGGCCATGAAGAAACATGGGCCATCTGGATGCTTAGGACCAAGCAGAACAGCAGTTCAGCGAGTCTCATTCATTACAGCTGAAGACATCATTGCAAGGAGGCTTGCAACAGATACTCCTTCCACCGCCTAGCCATGACCAGCCCTTGCTTAAGACATTTGCTTGCTCGTATGAGCATTACTTTATGCCAAGATTCAAATAAATTAGCTTTGTTTTTCTTTTAAATAAATATTCTGTGCATGAGTGTCTGTGCAGCAGCAGCCTGCCTGTGTAGCCTGAGAGTTACCCAGATGTTGGTCTGAACTGAGCCTGGGAAGCTTCCCTGTAACTAAAAAAACCCTTAATTTAGTTTTTATCCTTTCTTTGTAGCTGATCTTGGAAGCCTATCAGGATAGCATAGACCTTGGACAAACATACTAGTCATTGTGTAAAAACAAGCGAAGACAACAATTAGCATCAATGAAGTTTTTACTGCCTTAGAAATGCTATTTGCCATATTGGGGTACATCCAAACTGATAAATTACCCAGCCTTTTGTATTTAATAACTGGGAGAGTACAGCAATGATGCCCACAAAGGTAGCTGCTGCAGCCAAATTTTGACTCAAGGCACCTAGAAAGATCACAAAGATGAGGAAATACCCATCATATATAGTGATCATTCAGTTCATGAAGATCCACTGGTTGAAGTCTCTCCATACAGTCCCTCCTCCCATTCCAAAAGGATTGCACATTTGAAACTTTATTTTCTTTGTGGAAGTTCCTATTAGATAGCTATAACTGAAGTTTTCAGCTTTAATTTTTCCCTTTTATTGCTCACTGCAGTCACATAATGCCTAGGACTTTTCTGTGTAAGAAAATAAATAAATAGATAAATTGACTTGAACAAAGCAACGATTCTTACCTTGCTGCACGTTTTCACATATTCACGTATTTTAAAACTGTGGATTACAACCAAGCCTTTCAAGGGAAAAGAAAAAGATGACCATGACAAATCAGAGATGCTGCTTTTCTATCCATAAGACTATATGGAGTAAAAATGTTGCAAATGGAAAAACATTTTTCATTCTTAAACTGACTGGAAACGCACAGCCCACCCCGTTCCAGCTGTTTTTTGAAACCCCAGATCTCTTTCCCACTGCAAGTTTCTGCTTAAGCATAACTTTTAGAAGAATTCTGGGAGTTCCTACCATTGTTCCCAGAAAAGGATCCCAGGGGCAAAGAACTACAAACCCATACCTTTCACTACGCTAAGGGCAGCCTTCTGTTGAGGTAACAACTGTTCAGACACCACCGATGGTTTCTTACTAGGTGAAAGCAAGACCCAGTGCACTTCACCCTGCCAATACCTTTAATCTGACTTCTTTTCAGCAGCTGTACTCATCAAATTATGTGAATATTGGTAAGCTCTATGCTTTTAGCACATTGCTACAGATGCTTGATTGGAATTACCTGAATCTTCCAACAGATTATGATGATTGTGATGGAATAAGTGAGTTGAAAGAGTTAACAGTAAACAGAGTCATGTCACTTTATAACAAGAGAGAGTTAATGTTTTGGGCTGAGGCAATGTCGCTTGGCTTTTCAGGCAAAGCTGTAAGTAAGTTTGCAAGTTCTCTGGATTGTGATACATAGTACAAGAGGTAGGATCAGAAGATCCTATTCTGAAATCCAAGCAGGGAGAGCTGTTTATAAGAAATTCCTAATATTTATCCTCCCTTTAGCAGACTACTCACTAGTAAAAGGATGCAAGGAGAACGTATGGGACAGTGTGAGAGACTGAAAGAGTTAATGTCTCAAATATTGTGGTGGGGCAAATTCTGCCTAACGATGAATTCTGCATAACAACGAACCCCATAGCAAGGAACCACAGGTGAAAAGAAGCTCATAAGCACCCATCAGCACAGGACATCACCAACAGGAGGGGAGGAGCCCACTGACCCATTTCCTGAAGGTTCTGGAAGCACAAACCGCACATGACACCTAGTTAGCCTAATGAGTTTGAGTGCCCACCCGAAGGAGAGGCAAGGAGATTCTGGAAGGGCACAACCTGAGCTGGACCCAGGACTGGTGAAATCTTTCTCTTTTCTCTCTGTCTCTCTTTTTTTTTCCATAATGCCTACACCTCATCCCTTTAGACATAAAGTGCTGACCAAGCCTGGGACTAGGAATGGATCCAGCCGCCCCCAGGCTCCTCTCTGAGAGGGAGTCTAGAAAGGGATGGGGTCCGCTCTGAACCTCGTGACCCGACAGGAGGGCTCTCCTTATTATCTTCCCTGAACTGATCCCCACACAGGCAAGGCCTGTAGTATATGTTTGGTGATGTATGGTTAGCATATGTTACAGTTTACTGGTGTAGTTTCATGCCAGTTCTTGCTGTGAGCATGCTAATTCTTGTTGTGAGCAAATACAAGTTGAGTTTTGTGAGTTAAAGGATCCCCGGTGTCGTTTCACCTTAATCCTGACCTGGGAATTGGCAAACCTGAGTCATCGTCCTGAGAAATTGGGACGTGACAGATAGCAGAAGTAAGAAGGAAGTTTCCTTGGGATCCAAGATGCTTATTTCCAGGGAGTGCCCTGAAGTGACAGGCAGACTTGAATAGTCAGTGCTTTAAGGCTCTGGATCATGTCACCTGCTTGAAAGATCTGATCAGGTCCTTAGATGTACTGTAAATTTTTAGAGCTCTTCAGATCTGAGTGGCTGTTTCTGTCATCTTGTGATACTGTTTCCAAGAGCAGGGGTGTTGAAAAGTAGCTGAAATCCAAGAGGTATGCAACAGAACAAAAGAGCTGGGCAGAGAGGAGCAGAAGACAGGGCAAGACTGCCTCTAACATGGCAAAGACTTAGCCTGGACAGATGTCCAAAACAATATCCTGATGTCACACACTATAGGTGTCAAGGATTACCAAATTTTTATAAATAAGCTAAAGAATAAACTACATGGTGAGAAAAGATGTCCTTGGTCTCTAGGGGACCCTCAGGGCTTCCTCTCCCTGCAGGGTTTCTTTGAGGATCTCAGAGATGCAGTGATTGGAAGATGACTCTTACCGTGCTCAGACAGCCTACTGCCAATGGCTATTTTGTTATATGGATCCTACTCTGCTGTCAGGTCTGTATGTCTGTCAAACCCTACTACTTTCTGCAGGCTATTCAAACAATATAGGAGAATTACACAGGAAAAGCATTAGAGAGAAAATAGGGTGAGAACATGAGAAACAGTTTATTATTCATTATTGCATATTTTTATTAACTAAGTTATATTAATCGTGTTACTACAGGACTCCATGTTACAAGCAGCTCAGCTTAGTGTTAGGTTAAGCAGAAGTTAGATGGTCACAAAATTGAGAGAGGAGATGAGAGGAGAGAGGGAGTAGGCCTTTTCCTGATTAAGGGTTGCAAAGAAAAAGCTGAATTGCTAAGGTGTCTATAAACATACATATCATTTTATTTATAGTAAAGTAAAACAATCAGATCAAAGGTGATTACATAAGTTAAAATACTTTATATTAATTACATGGTAAAAACAGATCTCACCAAAAGTTTATGTTCCTCTTAACTGTACTCATCCTGAAGTTGTCATATCTGTGGATATTCAAACTCCTTTTGAAACACAGTAACTGAATCTGAGCTTCTTTTTCTGGCCTTTCATCTTATCATAGCACGTGAACTTTCAAGGCCGTATCTCTGTCACATAGGTCTATTTGTTATGTTGCACGGGTCAGTTGCTAAGTAAACTTCTTTGTACTTATTACCCCCAAAACTGTATGTTACTAAGTCACCTTGGGGCAAGATCCTGTTCTTGAATTTGCAGCTGTAGCTAGTGCTCAGGTTTTCTTGTTTACCTTGCAAGAACCTATCACTTCAGCTGTTTTTTACTTAAGACAACTCAATTCCCTTTTATATCCCTATTTGATTGTTCAGATGGCTCCTGTCTCTGCAGACTGCTCTTTACAGGAGAGCACAGGTTCAGGCCTGCTTGCAGAGAGCACTGTCAGTACTGCTCCCTCACACCAATTGCAGCAGTTGGGACACCTCCCAGGTCCTGGATCCCTTAGAGGTTGTGGAGTGCAATGCAGTTCATGCCTAGAGTATTTTTATTTGTACTTGTTCCTTCCTGACATATAAGATCTGCCAGATATGTCTCTCTTGCAAGTTTATTCTAGTAAGCCATAGGGTTGATGCTTTAGGACAGAAACAATATTGCAAACTTAAATGCAGGACACAGTTCTGGTTTATAGTCTTTTAACCTGCATTAACATCCTTCACCTAGACTTTCAAAGATGAAAAGATGCATCTCAACTATGACAGGGGACAGCTGGAGCTGCTGATCTCTATCTGTCTGCTCGGTTGAGTTGCACATTTTCGTCTTGCTCTAAAAGCTTTCTAGACATATCTCTACACAGCCTCTGTTCTTCATTGTAAGCGAAATATTCAGATCTTAGGTGCTCTTGGAATGAAATTGTTAAAACTATAGAATTTTGGTTCTGTAAAAGAAACTAACAGTATGTTCAATGTAAGTAAAGAGTTAAATGTTTGTACTCCGTTTTCTCTTAATTTGTTTCTTATATCTGAAGAGCAGATCAGTGCTTCGTCAGTAAGATTTTTTTATCTCAAAGATAGGTGAAACTAGAAATGAAGGAGAAAACTTAGAGCCCAGCTAACAGATACAGCCAACAAACGCAGCAGTTCATGCAGAAAGGAGCCAGAAGCTAGGCTGAGGGTGGTGTACATGTGCTCAGCAATGCTGGTAGTGGGGCACTGCAGAACCTGCTGCCCAACAGTGACTGGAAAAGCTGCCTTGATACATCAAAGTCCTTGACCCAGACTGAGCTCCCAAGGGAGCATGCAGCCCCACAGACCCGGGGCTGAAGGTAAGCAGGGATTTATCGCTGGGGAGGGGGGAGAGGGGGAGAGGGTGTCCTTGCCCACAGGAGTTGTGTGCTGGTAGTGGCTCTGCGTAAAGGAATTGCAGGAGGACATCAGCAGACTGCCCAGAATCAGAGAACGCAAAAAGCAGCTAGACTGTACCTCCCTTGAGACCCTCAAGATACAAGATCCCAGCTGTATTAAGGGAGAGGCAGGCAAAGTCTGCACTTATCAGGCTGGAAAATGCATGCTGCTTTCATTGGTGAAGGCTGGAAGCTTGTGAATTTCAGCACCTGGAAGATGACTCCTGCTCCATTTGCTCATTGGCAGCTACAGAGCAGGTTCAGTGCCCTGGCAGCTCTCTCCAGTGCAGCACCAGAGCCAGATGAGCCTCAGCCCCGCAGCAGCGTTAGGGCCAGGTGAGTGATAGTTGTGGGAGACTCCTGTCTGTGGGGGACAGAGGTCCCCCATCTGCCAGTGTGAACTGCCATCTAGGGAGGTTTCTTGCTTGTCTGAGTTTGGGGTCCAGGATGCAGTGACTTCCCAGAGTGTACTGCTCTTCTGTGTGGGCACTAATGATATTGCCGGAGGAGCCAGTGACAGGGATGCTCTGCTAATTCTTACAAACAAGGGAGAACTGTTCTGGGATGTGAAGGTCAGGGCAGCCTTGGCTGCAGTGAACCAGAAATGGTTCAGGATCCTGAGAGGAGGGAGCAAGGACAATAGCAGGAATGCAACCCTGGACTTCAGGAGAGCAGAGGCTCTCTCCAGAGATCTGCTGGGAAGCATCCCAGGAGATATGGACCTGGAGAGAAGAGGCATCCAGGAGAGCTGGTTGATTTTCAAGGATTGTGTCCTTAAAGCTCAATAGTAGGCCATCCTGGCATGAGGTCAGGCAAAGGCAGCAGGAGGTCTGGGTGAATGAACAATGAGCTCCTGGCTAAACTCAGACATAGAAACAGCCCATAGTAAGTCGTGAAGAATTTCCACCTGTTCTTTTTAATATTGGAATCACATGTGTAAATAAAAAGTAAAATTTCCTGTACATGAGTAGATGAGGTTGATTAAAAAGTTGCTTAAAATAATCAGGACTTGCACTTGCTGTCGGTTGAGGACTTAAAGAAGTTTATAATTTGTAAATAATTTTCCAATTTAGAATTACTTGAAAACAATCTTCTGCTGTGTGACAAGCATATTTGTCTGATAAATCCTTCATGCTCTGGAGAAATGAATGTTAGTACTTAATGGTTTATTAGAGGTATTTTGAATTATGTTTTATACTGTAGAACACCTTAGATTAGAAAATTCATAGGTTGAGATTTTTGTGATGCTTGAACAGGCTTGAAAAAATGATTAAATTAAAAAAAGTTTCAAGAATTCATGGTAAATGTAAAAAAACTTCAGACTGAATAAGATTTAATACATTCCTCTGTATATACATTTTTTTGCTTATAAATTGGAGATCCTTCAAACAGCAATTATGTAGTTTAGTCTACCTTAAAAAAAAAATTGTCACAAAATATTGGCTGGCTCTAAATTCAAATGTATGTATTGCACAAGTTTCATAATTAGCAATTCAACCCTCCTCTGGCCCCCCACCCCCCATCCCGCCCTTTACCTCTTTATTTGAAGCATTCACTTGCTAGGATAAAAAACAGGACTCAAAGATGTTCAAGGGGAGCTGAAGATTTTCAAATGAAAGACACATAGAGATTATTAAGCCTTTTTGAAAAAGTCTCTGAGGAGGAATATTCTCTCTCCTTACTAAAAAAGGAAATCCTCTTTCAAAGTACAAAATGGGAAACCAGTTTTCACATGCTACTGAACCAAAGACCTGTCAGTCTGAAAGACTGACTAACATTTGAGCTCTTAAGTGCATGAGTGAGACTGAACCTGCAATTACCATTACTTTCCAGCCATTTGTTAAAGCAAAAGAAAACCCTTTGCCAAACGGCTTCCTTTGCAGGAGCTGCTGAGGCTTCTGCCACGTGTTGGATGGGGATGCTGCCGCACCCGACCCACAGGCTCTTATGCACGGGCCTGGTGGGTGGAAAGATTCAGTTCACGGCTCCCTCAGTAAGGTACCTCCACCAAAAAGGGACCGCAGGGCTGGTCAGGTTCATGACATGAACTGGCTTGCCAAGAGAACAGCGAAACCACAGAGCAGGATGGAGGGAAGACGTGATGCTCTGCTACCAGACGTGGGACTTTGCCTTTCCATCTCTCATACCAGCTGTTACACCAGCTCAACCATCTCACCAGACTGCTTCTTCAGGACTAGATCTGTGGTCCAATTCACTGTCCCGGTGGGAAAAGCAAGGAACCTGTAACAAAAGCAGGCTCTGCTGACATGAGAGCAAGGATTACTTAAGAGCCTGGAGGACTTCCACGGGCCCAGTCCTGCGGCAGCGGGAAGCTGGCCTGAGCTTGCCCCATGCTGTTAATTTGGATAGGCACATAAATTTGACAGCCAGGCGAGAGATTTTGCATTTTTATTTGTGGTGGCTGTAAGTTGTAAACTTACTTCAGTGAGACCTCTGATAGTCTATCAGCATGCCAGAGTTTGGAGGACTTGTGTTTCGGGATAGAAGCAAAAGAAAAAGGACTAATCATGCCTGTTGTATAGCTTCAAATTGAATTTCAGGTTAATGTAGTTCATCCAAGAAATGACAAGTCTTCAGTTCATTGTGTATGTGTCTATCAGTAGTTCTACCAGAAAGAGTAAGTCATTAAAAGAAATTTTCAACAGCTACTGAACAGAATTTGCTTCAGTTGCATTCACTTTCCACAAATACCTCACTGAATGCTATTGCTGGTGTGAGCATGTCTTATGGAATACAGAGCTTGAAGCAAAGATTGCAGAGAATGAATTCTACATGCCTGATATGCTTCAGTGGAAAATAGATAATACTATACCCATTCATTTAGGAACAAGGAGAACGCTGTGCGATACCTGTCCAGCTAGAAGACAGCCTTCTCTTCCCAACCTTACACATTATTTTTGTTAAAAGAAGCTGAGAGCCAACCATCATAAAGTTTGTCGGAAAATTCCTTAAAAAGTCTAAGTGCTCATACGAGTAATTTCCTTTGCAGAGCTGTGAAACCAGAGTGGTATAGACGTGGCAGGTCAGAATAAGGGGATTGTGTGTTGCTGTAACCCAGGTTTGTGAAATAGTCTAGCTTTAAATAAATCCTTAAAAATACTATGTGAATTCTGGGCAGGATCCCCTTTCTTCTGGTTTTGCCAGTGAAAGAATCACAATGTAGAAACACAACAGAAGAACAAGGTCCATATTGGTCTTCTCTGGCAATGGAAATGGATGAAAACATTTCTTCCTCCAGCTGCCCCACCTGCAGTGTGCTGAAGTCCACTGAGCATTCTCCTGTGCCAGGATAACCTTTTGTAAGACTGCACTGAAGTGACCCCATTTAAGACACTATGTTTTGTTTTAGTCCTGTGCTCCATTTTACACTTCAGACCTGCTGGGACCTGGATCAGCATGCCTTGAAGGGGGGATGAACTATGGTAGAAGAGCCACCTGTGACTGGAGAAAACAATTTATTTCTAAATGGCCTTAGCCATGATTACCTTAATGTGATGTAGCAGTGTGTAGCTGTGCACTCCCTAGTGCTGATGTGAGAACAGGGTCAGGGCTGTATCGCTGCAGGTGGGAGGAAGAATTGCCTCTCTTGGCAGCTGCAGGGCTGCAAACCACATGCCAGCCCAGTTACAATCTGGACTACACCTTCCACGCTGTTACTCCAAGTTTCAGTTTATATTTCCATTTCTTCAGGCTTCTGTGCTCAAAGGTTTTTCTGAGGCCAAGTTAAGATAATGCAGAAAAGACATATTGTTTCATTGAACTATAAAGGTAGCCTGTGTGCGTACATTTGATCCTCATCACCTTCATCAGCAAAAGCAAAGCAGAAAACACCTAATTTCCTATGAAGTCTCCTCCCCCTTCATACCATTTTGAACGTATCTGAGGCAGCAGAGTGACTTTGTACCAGAGCAGCACTTTGTGTTATCTCTCTATGGAGTCAGTGGTGCCCCATAGTGGCTTAAAAGCCAGATTCATTATTTCATTGAGTGACAGCCTAAAAGACCAGCTGAGGAAATTGTGAGAACTGGCATTTCATCAGTTCTCTGGTAAATGCAAAAGACAAAGGAATTTGAATGAACCAGAGCAAATCAGCATATGGATTAACTCATTAGGAAGAAATAACCATTTTGGAGGAACACCAAGTAGGGTCAATCAGAGTGAGTCTTACTTTTCAGGGAAAAACACAGGAAAAATCACTTATAAAGAAGAGTAAGTTTCCAGTAGAGTTTTAAATAATGCAACCTGTATGTCAGTTAGCTAATTTGGTGGGAGACAGTGAACAGCTCTGCGGTAACAGAGAAGACCTCCATGCACTGCAGATAAGCAGGAATCAGCAAAAATTGAGAAAATGATCTTCAGGAAACCACATCCTGATAATGAAAATAGCTACTCTTGAGCATTCAAAGATAAACTGCTTTCGTGTAAAGAAAATCAAAACCTTCCACAAGTAAATTCTAGTATTTTTTTAGCTTTTCTGCTGGGCCATAGGGCTTTGCTTGTAGCTGAAATTAGTACTAATCAGCAAATCTAGAAACCTGCTTTTATTATAACAATCTTCCATCTCTTCATTCTAGCAACTTGCACATTTAAGTAAAAAAAAAAAAAAATCAACAAAGAAAAAAATCAGTATTGTGGTATTAAATTTGACTCTAAAAGACTAACGGAGACATTAAATTCTTATGTAGACAATACAGATGTGTTTTCTGGTCAATGGCTTTAACAACAGCTGGAGATTCATGTGAGGTTTAATGAGTTGCTTACAATGTATAACACAGGTCCAGTTTGAGTTAGTTGGGATTCTTTTCCACTTCAGTTGTGCTACACAGCACAATCAGAAGTACAGCAACCAGCAAGAATATCTGTCTTTGAAAACATTTCCAAAGCTACCTTGTAGTGAAGATGAAGTTCAGTACAATATACTACAAAAACAAGCTTTTCTTCTTTAAACAAGAACATTACATTCTTAGCTGTCCGTGTTGGACTGTGGAAATAGACTTTGCAAATAGCGTTTTCTTTGTGGAAAGAACCGCTTCCAATTTGATTGTGTGCATTGCAGAAGAGGTAAGAATTTCTATGAGTTTTAAACTACTAAACAGCACTTAAAAATAGAGCTATGGTGCAGTACAGATTTAGTATGCTTTAGATACATACCAGATGGGTATTTCCCTAGTGAATACCATCCCTTTTTCTGAGTATTAATATCTACCTTTGCCAAAATGATGGTGTGGATAGGATGGCAGACAATGCTAGCTGTCTCCCAGACAAATAAAAGTATATAAATAATGATATTTATTCACAACATTTAAAAAAAGAGAATTAGAAGCCTTAAATGACTCAAAAAATCCACATATCTGGAATAATTTGTGCTATAGTTAAGGAAGATACAAACTTTTACATTGGAAAAGGCATGTCTTACAGCAGTGATGGGAAGATCTTTGCTATATCATATCCAGCTATTTGTATCCATATTCTAGTATGATGTGCAAATAATGTCTTGCAGTATGTTGCTATTTCCCCTCTGCCCGTGTAGGCAATGTTCTTGTTCCAGAGAGGAAATTTGACCAGCATCTTTGACCATTTCTTTAACAACAACAAAATATAAGGGTGTTGAAAATCTTGGGGGAAAATATATCCTGCCAGATCCAAGAGCCTGGGAGAGGCAAGGCTGCTCAGCTCCTCGTCCTGGGGTCTAACCAGCAGCAAGGATGGAGGTGCGTTCCCAGCAGGCAGACGCACGCAGAGCACACGTTACATACCACATAGGTACCTATACACGTGTCCAGACACACGGATCAGACAGACACCCGGAGCACTCGCACGGACACAGTCAGCACCAAGGGCCTCATCCTGCTCCCCTCTCCAGCGGAGTAGGATGGAAGTCCGTGAGAGGACGAGGTGGGCGGCTGGCTCAGACCCTCAGCCTGACCAGCAGCTGTCCCTGAATCCCGGTCTCCCCAGTTGCTGGCACTGGGACACACAGCCCCTGAAGCTGCAACCCCACGCCAGCTGCTGGGACAGACCGTTACGCGCGCGCACGCACACACACGGAGCCATCGCCCAGGACAGAGTGAGGAAGGACTGTGGCGAGCTGGCCGGGCGCAGGGCATGGCTGACAAGCGTACCCACCCGCCAACTACTTACCTGCCACCGGCCCTTTTTGCCCCCTTGCCCCTCATTTTGCCACTCCTGTTCCACCCCAGATCACCTCAACACCCTTTTCCCACCTTTGGTTCCTCCCCCAAACATCCCGTAATAAATCCCGTGGGAACCCAAGCTGCTCTTCCCCTGCACCCACAACGTGCCCCCCAGCCCTGGGCAGCAACCCCCCTCCATCAGAAGCTTAGGATGGCTGCTGCTGGCGGGTTTCACGCTGGGCGTGGGCTGGGGCTCTCCTGGGACAGCCCTGGGAGGGCTGTGGCAAGGTGGCTTGTTCCTCAGGAGCCCTTGGTTTGGGTTCCCTCCTGCTGTCCTGCCCCGGGACTCCTCCAGGTGTGTGCGATGGGCTTTTGGTGGGCTGGTGGCCCTGGTGTGGGCCTGGGATCAGCCAGGGCAGGGTATTGTTTGGGGTCCCCCTCCCGCCGCTGTCACTCTGTGCTCCTTGGTGGGTGTACAGATGAGCTTTATCACACAACCTAACAAGAAGTCTTGCAGACTTTGGGATACCACCCTCACATTGCACAAACTAGCCAGTATCACCAGTTCAAAGAGCTCCTGACATGCTTTTCTCCCTCCCACCACCTTTCTATTCCTCCCACTTCATGACATCCTGTCCAACAATTCACAGCAAAGATAAAAAGAGCAAGAGAGGTCAACATGGAAAGAACAAAGAGCTCATGGGAATAAAGTTATCCAAACACATTTATGAAAAACATCCAGCTTCTAGTGACTTAAGTACGCTTGGTGAAATAGCTTCCAAAGCAACTGGCCCAACCAAAGCACTTGCTGTTTGTATACTGGAGCTGTCACAACCCTTTCAATACACTGTAAGATTGTCTTGAATGCAGTCATCAATCTTTACACTGTGGGAAGATGCAATTTATAAATGCCATTCATTAAGCTGTTACAAAAAAAAAAAAATCTTATTCTCTGTTAAGAGTGAAATTCTGCAACATAATAACAAGTTAATATATGATGATCATTCAAAATTTGGGATTCAGTCCTTATCCTAAGCCTATTGAAGCTGCATGATAATCAACATATGACATTGTGCTAAAAAAAGAAAGAGTTTTATATGCAGATTCAATATCTGTATGGTCCCCTGCATATACCAATATATAATGCCCATCTTCAGTCTGTGAATCACTCTCACACAGTGAACTGTGACCATGTTTTTTTTTCAAATGCAATCAACAACAATCAAACAAAGAAAACAATGTACTTCCTCAGTTCATGATTTCAGGAGAAAAAAATTTACAAAAACAAGTGAACATCACTAGTTCCCTGTATTCTGACTTTTATGCCTCCATTTTCCTTTGATAATTATGAAGATTTTGTAAGATTATTCTGGCTTCAGTTATGAAAAACATAATGCTTTGTTTTTCCTTCTGGAACTATAAAAAAATCTAGATTTGTGTTTCAAAAAGTGCAGTATCAGCATGAGATATGTAAGCTGCTTCACAAGCTTCTTAATGGAAAATATGTAGAGGAAACATTTTTTCTGTTGCTCTGATCATCCCAATCTTCGGAGGCACTCTAACATGTCGGAATATCAGGAACCAGTGCCCCTAAAGGTCTCCTTAAAGAAAATCTTGTCCATCTTTACAACTATTTAGAAAGAAAAGAACATGCATAATGAAGATAAGGCATGCCATCATGCTACTGGCAGAGAAAAACAGGCTAAAGCAGGAATCAGGATGCATGTGAAAACAAGGACTACTGAATACAGACCATATGTTAAATTAGGAGGGGGCAAGGTCCCCTTATCACAGGCTGTGTCAGACATGGAGGCCATCGGCTTGTAACCATGGGAGGTTCTTGGCAATGTGAACTCATAGAGACTTACTTGCATGAAAGCAGTCACCCTGGTGACACAAACTACAGTCAAAATTTCAAGCATTGTGAATATCTAACATAACTGTTTTTGTGAGATAAAACGTGCAGCTCAGCAACTTGCCAGGGTGTAATCAATGAAAATATTGGTTTTGCCACTTCAAGACAGACAGGTTCCAACAGGGTGGAAACCAGGACAGCCTCCTCATTTCTGATTGCTTCATTACACAACAGAGGACACCATCCTCAGGCTGTTCATCTATTTAACTTCTAATCTCAGTGGGATGGAAATCTGTCTAAGAACCTGCTGGGATATGGGAAGGACAGGGGCAATACCAAAACTGCTCTGATATCTTCTTGTCAAAGTCTTGAACTTGCTTCCTTATTAAAAAGTAAATTTAAAATAAGTTAGTGTTAGGCCTGCAGAATATATCCTGAATGCGAAGCAAAGTGGAAAATGAGCCACTTGCAATTAGCAAACAAGATATATTAGACCCATTGATCTGTAGAAACCAAAGTTTAGATTGCTGTGCTTACGATACCTGTGCAGGGTTTTCATGGGCAGAAAGGTCATGATGCACCCTGCACCTTCTGTAGTACTGAAAATCTGCTTACAGCTGGTAAATCCTGTGTTGTGCAGCTACTGAAAGGATGAAGAAAAGATCCAAACGTTCTGTCTTAAAAAATCCTAATCTCCTTTACAAGCTGAAGTACAAACCCTCTTTTGAGGTTTTCTCAAACTCCTGTTCTTTTAAGCATTATGGTCTGGGAAACAGAACTGCCTTTCTTGTACAGTCACTTATGGTTCACCCGTGCCAGTCACATTTCTGTGCCTATTGGAAAATTTCATCATTCACCATCACCATCATCAGAGGGTGATGAGGACTGGAGAGGTGGTTAGGCATATTGACGAGGGATTTACTATATCAGAACATGCAGTCACCCTGACCATTTTTCCCTTTTGACTGAGGATGTGCTATCTCTTGTATCAGACACTGATACAACCTAGGGTTTTTTTTTTTTTTTTTTTTTTTTTTTTTTTTTTTTTTTTTTTTTTTTTTTTTTTGTTGTTTTTTAATGTGCTGAATAGCATGTTCATTTAGCCAACTGTCGTGGTTTAACCCCAGCCAGCAACTAAGCACCACGCAGCCGCTCACTCACTCCCCCCCCACCCAGTGGGATGGGGGAGAAAATCGGGAAAAAGAAGCAAAACCCACGGGTTGAGATAAGAACAGTTTAATAGAACAGAAAAGAAGAAACGAATAATGATAATGATAACACTAATAAAATGACAACAGCAATAATGAAAGGATTGGAATGTACAAATGATGCGCAGTGCAATTGCTCACCACCCACCGACCGGCACCCAGCTAGTCCCCGAGCGGCGATTCCCCGCCCCCACTTCCCAGTTCCTATACTAGATGTGACATCCCATGGTATGGAATACCCCGTTGGCCACCTTGGGTCAGGTGCCCTGGCTGTGTCCTGTGCCAACTTCTTGTGCCCCTCCAGCTTTCTCGCTGGCTGGGCATGAGAACATGAAAAATCCTTGACATTAGTCTAAACACTACTAGCAGCAACTGAAAACATCAGTGTTATCAACATTCTTCACATACTGAACTCAAAACACAGCACCGTACCAGCTACTAGGAAGACAGTTAACTCTATCCCAGCTGAAACCAGGACACCAACAAAGATCACAGCCTCTTACAGCACTGATTGCTGTTGGTTCCTATTGATGCTTAAGTCACAGGAGGTTTTCAGCATCTGCTGGGACTGGGTCTGAAGGAATTAAAGCCATTGCTACAGTTTGTCTTAATTAGGATATTTTCAGTGGAGGAAGCTAGTGCTGACAGGCAGACATCACCTATTTGACAAGCATATGATCCAAGCTGACATTTCTTCTCCCAAAGGGACAAGTGAATACCATAAGTCAACAGAGCAAAGTTTAAGCTACACTGCAACACTATAGCTGAGGGATAGCCTCTTCTCAAGTTGCTTCCCTTCTACTGTACAGACAGCTACGCCTTCCTCCACTCCCTGTCTCAAAATTGGGCTCATTGAGAAAGACTGACTTAAAAAGAAACTATCCCCATGTCATCTTCCTGGTCTGTAATTTGTTAAGCCAAATTTGCCATCCTGTCTGACCTGCACAATATCTGTAGTATTTTAAGAAGCAGCTGAAAAAATAGCCAGGCCAGAGGGCATGGGCAGAATGGGAAGCCTCCCCTGAATATTACTTTTATTGCCATTATTTTTAAATGCAGTTGGTCTGGAAGACAGTCCTGCACTGCTTATGCTTTGTCTAACCATTACAGGGAGAGGCTGCTAGCAGACTGCTATCACACATGTCCATTATAGCACAAAGAGCAGCTGCCATGCTGGGCCACCAGATAGCATATAGCAAGTACCAGCCGCAGGAGGCCCATCAAGCCCTTAACATCTGCAGGCAAATGGCACTTTTTTCCCCATGTCTTGCTTTTAGTGCAGGCCTGTTAAACAACCTGCTCTAAACAATAGTTTTAATGGTTTTGGTGTCAGCCCTGGATATTGCAATTGAAGCTCACATAAACCCTGGTGAAGAAGGAGCTAGTAATTTTTCTGCACAAATAATGTCCAGCTATTGATTTTTTTTGCAAAATGTTATCCTGTTGGAAGGCACAGTGTTATCTGCAGTGCAGCTGAAAAGGGGGAAATCTCCTGAAATATCACAATAGGAGACATCAGTGAATCTCAGGGATCGTTGTTTTATTGGAAAATAGCCTGGAACTGATGGCAGTGGATGGTGTGCTAGGCCTGAGGTTAAAGATACTGCCATCCTAGAAGACAACCAGGAGTGAGACCACCTAGGGAGCACTGGTGAGATTTGCCAGGCTCCGGAGGAGATGAAGAGAGCAAGCATGGACAGGATGGGCAGACTCTCCTAGCCTCTCCCAGCAGGTGGGGATTAACTCAGGAAGAAACATATCGGTTGTCTTAACAAAAGACTAAGGGTTATATAGTACAGAAACCTGCAGTCCTGTCCTCCCAGTGTTCTGTGCTTGATGGACTCACTTGATCAAGGCAGAAATGGGGTTGGACCTCACAGATCCAGGTGTGGGGTTCCAGGGGGCACAGCTCTTGCAGAGAGGCAGAGCGGTAAAACCTATCCCCCTTTTTTACAGGTTTACAGGAAACAACTGCAGAGCTGTGTGCCAGGAGTGGGCTGCTCTGCAAGGGGAGGGGAGCTGGAGCTGAGGGTGTTGCCATGCCGCAGGGGCAGTGCCCTTCCCAGCAAGGACCCATTGTGGTGGCCAAGCCAGGAGAGCAGGGCAGGTCTGGTGACAGCAGCCTGGGTCAGCCAGAGTCCAGCAGTCACTAGGCAAGCCCATAGAGATGGGGTAGGTCCAAAGTCAAGCCAGGAACTCAAGTCAGTGTGTGATGATCAACAGCATGCACATACATCACCAGACATGGGCATGGCTGCAACACAGCTCGGGCAAAGATCTCCAGGGAGAGGGAAGACATGCCTGGGGGAGGCTTCTCATGGCTCTTCCTCAAACACCTCTTTTCAAGGCTGCGCAGCAGCAGCACAACTGACATGGCCTTCAGATCAGGCAGGCAGACCTTGGGGACAGGGCAGGTGTGCACACAGGGTCCTGACACACTGTAACTCAAACAGCATTAAAGTATTTCCTTTCCTTTGATACAGATCGTGTAGCCAGAGCACAGTGTTCAAGTGGTATTAACCTAAGTGATTTGTCAGCATGAACAGGTCTTGCAGTGGATGACAATGGTCACCTATATCTAGAGGATGCCAAGGTCAGACAGGAAGAAAAGGAAAACCCCTTCTTGCAGTCAGACTGATAAAAAGAGAAATGAGTGTTGTGGAGAGTCAAGCTGCCATCTCTTCCTGCCTCATCATGCTCAAGAGGGTATATGCAGAAGAACACATTTTCAGAAGCACTCAGAGTGCTCTGTGTCATCCGTTCTCTTAAGTTAATGAATGCAAAACAACAGGAACAGAGGCAACCTTAACCATTCAGAAATCCAGCCAGTAGTTCCCCTTAAATAGTATGCTGGAGTCACTTTGCAACAGACGTGACTCTCCCTTTCACTGAAAGGCACCTAATAAAGATTTAAACTTAAAAAAACCCCATAGTTAAAAGAGGGGTAGAACTGATTGGTGCAAAAGAAATGGGGAGACGTTAATTCTGGTCCCACTGATTTCACCAGGGCTGGGACTTCCCAGCATTGCTACCCTGCATTTCCTAAGGTTGTCTACTACTTTATGTTATTTCCTCTCACTGCTGGGGAAAAGGGACCTCATACTGGAAAGGTAATCCTACACAATTGCTAATAATACATTTTTTAGCTCTGAATCCAGTTTTGACATTTTCTAGAATTTTACATATAATTAATTGGAAAGGTATCAAAGCAGAACATCATAAAAAAGTGAAGGCTAGCATTTTTTAGTGAATGGGGAGGAAGAGGGAAGACAAAATTTATCATTCCATTTCAATTGATTCAGGGACTACAGACAGGGTGAAAAATTAAAACTAAGGTGTTGAAGAAAGAAAAGGGAGCACTGAAGGAAAGGAAAGTAGGCTCATACCAAAAATGTGTTTCCTTTCTATTTATAATATCCTCTTTTTCTTTCTCTTGGTATAGAATTCTTTAGTAACACTTTTCTCCCTGTATCATGATAGCTAGTTTTGTTTTTTTCAGACATTTTTCTTATTTGTGATTACATTCCAACACAAACATCTTCTACCTTATCAGTCTTACCTCCTATGAAAGACAGTACATACTCAAAAAGTGGTAAAAAGCCAGGCATCCTTTGTGTCTTACGTAATAAAAGTCTGCACACATACGTGCGGGTGTGCACATATGGACTGTGTATGCACACACTTCAGCAGGAATGGCTGTCTCACCAGCTTTCTCAGGACTCGATGGTCCTGGTCCAGGGTCTGAGCTGTTCTTTTCCATTATGTGGTGCATCAGAAATTATTTCGTACCTCCTGCCAAACTCCTCCAACTGAAAAATTACTTTTACATATGCTACTGTTGCTTCAAATGTGCAGGCAATTCCTTCTTCTGTGGTCCCATAAATCCAGACTCTGGATTATTTTCTGTTTTCTTTTACACCTGGATTTTTAAGTCAGTGGGGGGTTGCAAAGAGGTCACCCTAGAAACAGAGGTACAAACCTCAGAACACAGTTATCATGTGGGCTGGTTAGAATACTTGATGGTGTAAGGTATTTTTATCAGTTGTGTCTTCTTGCCTGATAGGAAGGCATTGAAAAGGAATATACAGTAAAGACACAAAGATTTAGGTTTCCTATGTGAATGTGTAACTCTAAAGGTTTTCTCCATCTTTGTGTCCCTCTTCTATGCCCATAGAACTTGGTGGATGGCTCCTGTTGTGTTCGTAAGTGCTGGGCTGGCACAGACGGGCCCTTACTCCTATGGGGGCCCATATCTCCAGGAGGTGATGCAATGACCTCTTGCGCTGGTCACGGAAGAAGCGATACTTCGCAGTGATGTAGCTGAGGTCCCATCTTCCCTGTCAGAACTGCAGTGTGTTTGCTCTGCAGAGAGGATGATGGTGTGAAGGTCGAGAACATAATATGAGAGCAGGTAAAATACCTAACAAATTCTGTACCTTTTGGAAAAGGGGTGATATGGTATGCATATGAACTAAAGAACGAAAACTTTCCTGCCTTAAAGAAGGAAAAAGATACTTCCCCTCAAAACACAATAGTGAGCTGATTCTTCCCTGGTGGAGAATCTTCCATCTCTAATTATACACAGATATCCTCTTGAATTTTCAGTGTCGGCACTTCCTATGCCCTGCCACAAACACCTGTTCACAGTCTGTGTTGTCATATACAGCAGATAGAGCAAAACCAAATGCCAGTTAAACATGTTTTATTGTTTCTTTTCCTCCTGTAAGCTTTCAGACAGCTGGAGTGGTCTGGAAAAGAGTGCTCTCCTCTTTCAGGCATTAACCACCATTCTTACATGTAAAAGAAGGAAGAAACTTGAGGTTAGAGAAGCAGCTGATGATTAAGTGAGGATTTTAGCTACCAACAAATCAAGTTTACAAACAGAGAAACCTGTTCAAATTGCTCTGTCTGCTCCATGTGTTGTTATGCTGCAGTTACTGGCTAGTCTGTAGGTAGTGTAAAAGGAGTTTATATCTGAGAATGGATAAGCTAACATGCATTGGATCATCAAAGGAAACGTAGTGAGTTCTGCATGTCTTTTCTCTTTTGTCACAATCTGTGGCAAACTGTTTCCCCTAGAAATGCTATGGGTTCGGCATTTTCACTTGAGGTTGCTATTTGGATTTCAGTTCTGGTCCAAAAGTGGCACACTGCACCTCACGAAGTCCCTGTAAGGTTTCAGTGTATGGCTCCTCAGTATTAACAATCAGTGCTGAACTATGCAAGTTGAAAATTTACATAAGACAACTTCAGAAACAATAAACAGCTTGAAAGGGGTTCTTTGACTATGTGTTAAGTCCAGGAAGTGACTGTTCCCATGGGATAAGAGGTTAAACCTTTATTTCTACATCATCTACATATAACACCTTGCCTAGGAGGACAGTGTAATGTCTGATAAGGTGCTCGGCTGAACAATAAGTCACCTGTATTTTTTCAGGCATTGGATATGTGTGGGAAATGTTTGTCCACTTTTGAAGAAACTTCCTAGAGATTCTTCTGTAGTCCATAGTGATGTTACGGAAGACAATAATTTAGTTTAAACCCAGAATTCTGAAAGCCTTTCCTCCAAAATTCTTTCAAGTCAATGGGACAATTTCCACTGATGACAAGATAAAGACCTTGATTGGATCTCAGTTTTCATTGAGTTGTTTTAGACTTTGACATTATAAAAAGATATATTTGGAAACAGATAAACACATAAATATTTGCAATTACTGTGTGTGTGTGTGTGCTAGTTTTAAATACCTGAAGAAATTTCAGTGAAGATGAAAATAAGGAAGAAAATGCAGACAATCATTTAATCTCATTCAAACTTTTCTTCAACTAACTTAATGCAATAACAGAGGAATCATTTTAGTTGAAGGCTTAAATACCATTCAACTGAGTAAAGGGATGGTTATTTAAGGAACAGATGCTCATAGGTCTTGTTTGTTACCTAAAGCTATTGATGAAGGCACTTGATTACACTGTGTTGTAGAAGTCACGTGTCTTCATAGTTTTGAAAATACCACCTGAAAGAGACCAAGCTCGATCTCAAAAAATACAATTTAATCTGATTATGAAGAACATGAACAAAAAGCTGTGATTGGAAACAGTTACTGGAAGTAATTTTTTTTTCATTTTGGGAAAGCAACTGTTGTGCAGTTTCAGGACATCTGTGCCATAAATAAGAAATCTTGCCTAATTCTTTAAGGTTTTATAATTCATATTTTCATAGTTTTAAAGCCAGAGAGACCATTAACTTATCCAGCCAGTCCTACATAATAAAGCACAGGGAATTCCATGCAGTTACTATTACACTGAGTCCAACAGCATGCACTGTAGTCTCAGGCCTACCTCTGGAACAGCATCCTGACTTGCCTGGACAACTCTAGGAGGTGGAGAACGTGCCCCTTTCATGATTAGTTTATGAAGTGATTAATCTTCTGCAGTGCTTAATACATATATCTTATTTCTAATTTTAATGTATCTGCCTTAATTTGGCAGCTCTCAGTTTCCATTCACTGGAAGGCAGTAAGCCCCCCAAAATGCATGTGGTTTTAGGAAGAAAAAATGACCATGACCTCCGCAGAACCACTAGTAAATCACAATTCCCACTGAAAACTAGCAAGGATTTTAATTAGTGTCAAGGGATTTGTTGATATATCTATACATTTAAGTTTTATGTGACTGACCCTTCATCTAAAATTATGATCAGTTCTAACCATTGGCTTTTTCAAATCTAGGATTCAGAGTGCTGGAAAAGAGATATGATTCACTTATTGTTAGTACTATCACTTACTTTATGATTGGATACTGGGGCAAAGAGGAGATCTCTGCTTCACAAGGCATTCATGTAAATAAAAATTTTATGATTAAAAAAGAATAACACTGAGAAAATGAAAATATACACTCATTGGAAGTTGCTGCTACATGGAAGAAAAAAAAATTAAAAAAGAAAAATTATGGTATAATTCATTTCATCTTTCTTGCAAGCAGGAGAAAGGAAGCTTTTCAGGAATCCTAAGGTATCCAGAAGGGTCATACAAAAGCAGAGCTGCACTTTTCTCAAAATTAAGTTCCTTCGTTGAATCTCTAGTCCTCATTACATCTAATTAATTGTCAGAAAGGGACCCCTGTGAGTGCGTGGTCAGTAGACTTACTTGAGCAAAGTTACGGAGCAAATATAGCACAACCAGCCACAGTTCTTTCAGTGCAGGGATTTGTGATCCCACTAGGGAGAGCTCATGCACCGTGTTCTTCCCACAGCACAGAACTGCTTCAATATGGTCCTGTCTTTTCCTTTTCTTACACCAGCCCTCAGGATTATAGCAGATGCATGAAGCCTGGAGCATGTGCATATAATATTTAAAAAAGAAGAATACAGCAGGAAATATTTGGGATGTTTCTGCCTATACCCTTCTTCTTGTAGTCAGGTTTTCCACATTGTTTCTAAGGTGTAAGGTTTGATAACAAAACCAAAAGAGAGACTGCATCTGTTGTGTACATTTTGGTTTTTCCATAGGTCATGAAGTACAGATCAGCACCCCTCTCATCTCTGTTCCTTGCATACATGGCTTATACTGGGAACAAATCTTTCTGTGCCTTGGTTTCTTATCTATAAAATTGGGATAATGATACTTCTTGCACCTGCCTTCGCTAGCTGGTTGGCACAGCCTTCAAAGCAGGGACCAGATGTGCTCTCACTCTCAGTTGCAGTCCCCTGTTTTTACTGTATCCTGCATAAGACATTATCTGAAGCATAACCCCAGCATAAAAAGGAAATACTAACGATTGTTTGGAGAAGATGTTTGTTCTTTATAGTAAAATTGGGCATAAGGGAAGAGGGTGGGATCATTTTCTAATCTTGGAAAGTTGGCTTGCATTAAAGTACAATTTCCATCTGGGAGCTGATACTGATACTTCTAACACGAGCACTTCTATAGCAAGCTGCTATTCACTAAACGGCTGTAAGGGCTGCTATAAACCACTAGAGGCTGCTATTACCAAATTAAAAAAGAAAAAACCATCACCAAACACTCAGATCCATTATAGGATAAATAGGTATTCATCCTTCCCACATATATTCATATTTCCCTTCCAGTTTCTTGCCCCAGTCCTCCAGTCCTCAAGCCAGGCCAGTTTGGAAGGAAGAAAAGGAAGACTGGGAAAAGCAGGGATGTTGGGTCCCTTAACTTTTAACAAGTATGAAGAGGAAAGTTTCTCTTTCAGACTGAGGTCCTGTGGTGAATCGAATTGCCTGTACGTTTTGTTTCTCTACCTTCATCACACAGACTCCAGTCACTCATCATACTCTTGGCACACGGAGAAGCACAGTGACCACAGTCTCAGGCTCATGGAGGCAGACCTGCCAGAGCAGTGCTAAAGCAATCCCTTCCCCAGATCGAGCAGTAACTGCATTTCCCAAGGCACATATCTGAGAGAATAGCAGCCAGTCTTCTCGGGCAACTTGCAAGCAAGACCTCTGCAGCCCGCAGCAGAGCTCACAGCAGCCCCTGGTGTTTGCTGTCCTTGGAAGCTGCTGTTGTCTGGTGGATTTGCAGCTCATGGTTTCCCTAGAGCAGCTCACCTCCACAGTGTCAAAGCCTGTGAAGGTGGAGCAGACAACTCTGTCACCCAGACGTGGCAATGCGCGTTTCCCCCCTCCCTGTATCTGCCCTGGGGTGCTGAGGGGATTTTTCAGCCTTGGAGGAGCAACCAGGACCTGCCTGTCTGATATGGTTTTGGTGCCCTATTTATATGCAGTACACTTTTATGACAGCCAGGGCCGCACAGGTCCAATGCCTGTCTCTTGCCTGTACTCCATACAGATGGAGAAATGAAACCTCTTTGATTTCTGATACTCAGCAAAGACCAATCCTGTTGGCAGTCTGATGGGTGACTTTCTTGAAGGGTACAGCAATAGTTGCACACTTTGTTGCTCTCTGTTCGTATTCATCATAACGCGTTAGGTGAGGAGGGGACATGTCCTTATGCACCTGGAGTGTTTGGAAGCACAAGCCTCCACCTTCTTACTGTCTCACTGTGTCAGCCACTCTTACTTGTAGTCCACCCACTGTTACTTGACTACTTGAGCTCAGTTGCCAGCAGCAAGGGCCAGATTCAGCAACCTCCTCTTTGACAGAAGCTAGGTTAGGCCACCAAGAGAAACCTGAGAAACCCTTGCAATTATGAATCAAACAGCAAACAAAATGGTGCTTTTCAGAGAGGAGAAAGGGAAAAGAGCCAGTGTATAGATTTAGAGAAGTTATTGCTTTGTCAAAGTGGAATATTAATTATTTGAAGTCCTCCTGAGTTCTTGCTGTGGAAAATTTGGAGCCTCCTAGTGCCTCTTTTAACACCTCCTCTTGGCTTCCTAGTATCAAATCTTAAGTCAGTATCATAACTCTACTGGATAGTAAAGCGTCACTTAAACTATGTGTCATCAATTACTACCAACTCCTAATAAACTGCTGTAGCTCCTCCAGCTTGCTTGCCTTTACCAAATATCTTTTACAATATATTTTTCATTCCAAAGACACAAGGTTCTGTATTAGATAAGGATGACAGTCCATCCTAGTACAATTAGTCAGAAGTATGCTTGCTCAGACTTAGAGATGTTACTCTGCCATTATTTTTGCTCTTTAATGACTTGAACACCCTTTAAAGTGGGTGTACAACCAAATTACATTCACATATGTCCAGCTGTACTTTCTTTGCTCCCTTTCTCTTCACCAGACTGTTTTTTCTGGTCTTCTCAAGATCTGGATTTCAAGGGAAGAAGGGGAGGAAGGACGATGGGGAACTTCTTTTTAAGGCCTCATCAGTTTTATATATTGCATAAAAAAATAGCTTCTTTTCACATAAAAGTCTGGTGCCTAGTATCTAAAAGAGAAAGCACCTTCTCAAAAGAAAAAGCAAACAGAGAAAACAAATTCCCAAAGGCTTACAGACAGAAGCAAAGTACACTGTAGGTATCCAGTGGAAAGAAGAGGAAATAAGTAGAAAAGGCTGACAGGCCCGAACATTTTACATATGTTGTTTTATTGTGTTTGGGAGGCATTTCTGTTAAAAAATAAAAGGAAGTGGCATTCCACAAAGTGGAAAAACAGTAATGATTTGCAGCGGTAATGGAACACAAAAGTCTGGCTTATGTAACCAGACTTAAGTGAGCCTGTTCCCATCATACCCAGGGAACAGCTTTCAGGCCTGTGTTGAAAAAGGTACAGCTGAGAGGGAGAAAGTCTTTGCTTACAGGTCTCCTATTAGTGGAAGGAAAAGACTGTTTTAAAATTCAGAGTTACCTGTGGGCTAAGAAATGGAAGTCTGCTTTAGAGTGATCCACAAGTCTGAAAAGACTATGTATTCCTAAATATTTTGTGTGATCTGAGTGGGAAGCCAACATAACACCAAGCCCTGGGAAGGTTGTACTAGGAAGAAGAGCAGCTGAAAAGAACTAATCTGGGGAGCTCACAGAGGGGACATGACTCACACTGCCTGAGCAGCATTGCCTTGATCTGGGTTGCCCTCCAGGACTGGTGACATTACACCAGAGCTTGATTATCTTCACCTGCAAGTCCTCCTCCACAAGGGAAGAAAAATCTGTCTGGCCTTGCAGGTGTCTCCTCAGGAAAAAAAGAGAAGAGGACTGTAAAATAGCTACTGATGTTTCAGGCATTAAGTACAAGATATTACTCTAACTTGTTGTTGAGCTTACTTTCCCTTTAAGAACATATTATAATAATATTTTGATAATTTCTCTGGTTTTTTTTTCCCTTTTCTTCCACCCCCATGTGGAGAGAATTATGTTCTTGAATATCTGAAAAATTAGTTCAATCCTTCCCAAGAAAGGGAAAGTGCATGCTCGAGGCATTCACTTTGTGAATGACCGACCCCCTTTGAATTTGAACTGAGACCTTATAGTCCTTGATGAACCCTGGAAAAGGGGTTGCATACAGAGGGACAGAGTGCACATCCTTGGTAAGAAAAGGAGAAAATTACTGGGATTCACCTCTGTTTCTTAGAGGAAAAAGACTTTTTAACCATGAAAAAGTGAAGATGTTTGTAACCTTCACCCCCCCTCCCTCCCCCTTGATTTATCTTAGGCAGCCTTGTACAGAGATAAGGCTACTGCCCTAACACAGAAAACAACGTCTGTTTTAATATGCTGGCTGTGGGTTGTACGACAGAGTTTTCCAACAGCACTGTGACAGAATCAGAACGAACGTCATGGGTATTACCACAGGAGGAAGTTTTCAAAAACAGCTATCAGATGTACTCTATCAGTCACAGACCTATGATCCCAATGTCTTAAGAAACTCTTTTCTCTCAAAACTCCTACAACTTAAGTGCTTGGGAAACTCTCTTCCTCCAGTGTGCGGCAGACATTTCCGAAGTAGGTCAGGCATGTGGTGGGGAGAACTTAGGGATGGTCTCTCTACTTACAGGAATAAAAATTAGTTGCTTGAGTCTCTAGCTCTATGGAGACAATACACGTTGTGAGTTTGGAGAAGAATAAAAACAGGTTTTATGACCGATAACCTTTAGTATGCTTTATTTTGTTTTCATTTTGCTTGATATGAATCATGGGAGCCTTAGTTAAATGGAACCAATTTTCTCTATTTTGGAATGAAGCAACTCTGGTAAGTGCAAGTTTCCTCACACTGATCAGGCCAGATGAATCCCTTCAGCAGTGCAAAGCTAGTCAGCCTTTCAGTCTTGAGCACAATGCAACTGTCATAATATTTTTCAAGAGGAACTTCGGACAGCACCTGACCTCGCATGATGAGTTAATTTCACATAACCGTGTAGATCATAATGGTTGTAAACTTCCAGTAAACAGTAGGAAGCATGTGTATCAGAGCCAAAGAGGGGAACATCTCTAATGTTCACCACAGCCTGGCTTGAGGAGGAAGTTCTTGGGTGCATATCTATCTTTTAACATGCCTGGACTTGAGTGGAAATTAAATGCAGTATTTACATACAGAACTGATACCTGAGAGGCAAGGTGAACCTCCAGGATGTGGGGTGCATGGCAGACTGCACTGAAGCTTTTGTAGCAGCCACACTCTGTGTGCGAAGAGGGGCCATCTTCACGGATCTCATGAAACTGGGGAAGATCATAAAGTCTTTCCATTTCTCTTGTACCCCTTTGTGAAGAAATGCTCAGAAGGAAGTGTGGTGAGGCACTCAAAAAATGTGCGATGACATATGCAAACTCACAAGATTTTGATCTTAAAATCATCACAAATTTACTGTCCAGCATAAAGCTCAGATACAGCTTTTGGTCTCTTTGCATATTCCTTGAAATTCTTACATGATTGCACAAGCTGTTATATTACTAGCAATTATTTTTATAGAGTCAATTTGCAGAATTCTTATTTTATGAACAGTCACGTCCAAAGAATGTAAAATTTTTCTGTGATGGTCTGTGTAATTCCACTGTGTTCAAAATACAGCTAATAAATCACCAGTTTTTTCTGAATATGGACATTGTAAACTACTAAATGTGAATGCTAGTTTGCATTACTAGGAAAAAAGGCAGAATACCTGTTCTACAAATACACAATGGAGATAACATGTATAAGCTTCACTTTTTTTTCCCCTGACTGTATGTACTGCTTCACAATGCATAAGAACAGAAAGAAAAATGTCAGGAGCTGCAGGCATAGATTTAAGAGCACAGTTTGGAAGAAAGAAAAGATATTTGATCAAAATAGCAATCTCTGAAGGTAAAGCCAAACAAAAGCAGTGAAAAGAAAGCTGGCAAAACCAATAGAACTGAGGCAAAGAAAGAGCTGGCAGAGATTAACTCAGCTGCTGGTTCATGCTGATGGCGTGCAGTGTTCAGTCTAGTTTTCAATGATTTCACAGGTGCTGTCTTGGCTTTCCACAAGAGCCCAAGATCCCCGTCCCTGCTTGTCACAGGCTGGTTTACTCCAAAGAGCTATTAACTCGGCACATCTGCAGAGGGGAAGCTGCATGCAATTCATGCAGGCCGTGGGAATAATTTTCTCTGCAAAGCACACTAGGCTGTCATGTATGAGCAGTAGAGTTTGTCTTGATTTGGCCTCTACTTTCAAAGCATTTCAATGGCCTGCTTTGCCATAATCCCCATAAAATAATGCAGGCCAAGGTAGAGCAATTAATTTTAATTGGTAACTCAGCCTATTGACTTCAAAGGGAATTTAGAGATTCAATTCAGATTTGAAAAATACAAGTGAAAATATCACTTCTTCTTAAATAAAGGCAGTGCAAAGAACTAAGTAGAAATACTTCTGCTGGGTGACCTCTGAAATGTCGTTTTTGCCTTAGTTTCTCTGATCAGTAATGAGGGAATAATGCTTCCAAATCCCTTACCAGCACTTGAAGATTTGCAAAGCAAGGTTTATAAGTGTAAAATATATCAAACTGTTTTCATATAACATTTTTTTCATTCACAATGTCAGGCAGCAGAGTAATGTTCAGCATTGTGATGAGGGACTGCTTTTAAGTATCTCAAATATCATCGTTTGCAACTTGGCAAACAAACAAGATTTCAGCTTCTTCCAGAGCCGCCTTCTAAATCAGATTATGGTTTATTCCCAGCAGGCATAAAGTACTAAATGACATTGCATTTCTGTTCTTTCCCAAGCAGAATGTATGTATTTGATAACAGGAATCTGTGCAAAAGGGGGAAAGCTCTAAGCAGAGGAAACATCATTGGTTTTGGAAATACTAGTATTGAGGACTCTTTGTGAAGAAACTCCTCCAGCTTTTGTTAATCACAGTCAGAGAATAGTTTAGATTTGCTTCTACCAAAGTACTTATCTAGGTACATTTGATGCATAGTAAGGATTTTCTAGGCACTAACTAGAGCAAAGTTCCAATCTTTTCCTGGTTGTGTTTTCCAGATCTTTATGCTGTGCTCACAGAGCAACGTGGCATTTTTGTGTCCAGTCTTGGCTCTGTAGGAAAACTAAATCAGATGATAAACTATTTTGAGTAAATGTTTTAACGTTTTTCAATATCAGGTATATGACAGATATTCATACTCCTTCCCACCCTGCACCTCCTTCCCCAATACAGGGATCTGGAGAAAGACATCTGTTAAGAACAAACAAAAATACCCCCAAAACTGAAACAAAAAGCCCCTAAGAGAACCCCACCACTCTGCTTGAATTTCCCCTTTTTTGATATCATGCCCTGATTCCTAGAAACAAATTTCCATTGCAGACTAGTGTATAGAGTGCATGTTAATTAATTGTATACATGGATTTTAAAAGTATAAATATTAAATAGAGTTTAAATTCTGCACATTGCCAAGTCCTGGTCTTGCAATAAATGGGCCTGGTCTGGCAATAAATACTTACACATACGCTTCACTGTTTCACTTCAAAGCCTGAACACAGCCTGAACAGGCTACACAAAGGTGACCAAGGGAAAATCAAGTAGAAATTCAGAGGGAAAGTGGTAGGTCTATGGTCATAAGATATGTCTGTGGCAGGAATAAAATTAGAAGCCAAAGCACCTCTATTCAGATCACAGATCACCAGTCCTATGTGCCACCTCAGTTATTAATCTTTTTCTTGGCAGGGTCACAACTTTTGAGCATTTGGTTATAATCTGAAGTGAGGAAATGTTGCTCCCCCAGGGCCTGACTGACAAATAAACACACTACCTTGAAACATAATGATCAGTCAATGAACATCAGCAAATAAATCATACCAAATAAGGCATTGTGATGCCTTATTGTGATATAATTAGGGATTTTTTCCCGTGTAAACTTAATGGTATATTTAATTGCAAAAGATCTATCACTATGAAAAGGAAACTTTACATTGCTTCTTTTATATGAAAGAGAAATAGCTTTCCATTTAAATAGTTATCTGCTATCCACAACATCTCCTTTTGCCTTTGTTTCCACAGATATGAATCGGTGATTTTGCATACTTCCCTTTATTCAAACATGGAGCCTTACATAACTGTAAATTGTTTGCTAGGTTAATACTCTCTCTGGTCTATTTCATATGACTTGGGTTTTAAAGTTCTTTATGTTATGGCTTACTTACTTAGCATTAAGAAACTAACATAAAATAAAGCTTAGAGTTGTGAAATTTAGAAGTGCTAAAATCAAGGTCTGTTGTTTTAGGATGTCCCCATAGTTATTAATTTCTACAGTGCTAAATGTACTTTCTTTCTCAACGTTTATTTCTGATATTAGGAGTTCCCTTGAGTAACATCTATTAAATGTGCGTGAAATAAACTCATTGACAAAAGAATATATTCACATGGCTAAGGATTTTTCATATGAGCAATGGTTTGCAGTACTGAGGTTCTAAAGGTGGGATCTTGGGGTTTGGCCCATGTTTTCCTCACACTTTGAGTGAATTTGGTTGGAATGCACTGTAAGGGAAAAGAACTGGTATTTCATGTGATACAGATTTCTGGTATTGCTGTGGGTGGAGAGGCCAATACTGTTCATGAAGGAATCTCTATGCCAAACAACCCATAAAATCTCTTCAGGAGAAAATTCATAGGTAAACGTATGTTTAAGGGTCACATTAAGTTAAAGCTTAGCACTTTTATAACTGCTTTGCACTGTTACTCTACAATTAGTCTCTCAAGAAGAGAACTGTGTAGAGAAGAAACACAAAACCAGTCTGGTGTAATCCCAACCAAAAATTATTTATGATTATTTTGAAAATAAGTCGAATGATTACCAACTCCTGATACACCCACTCTTTCTGTCCCCCCACTAAACCCAAATATATGCAATGCAAGAGTGTGCAAAGTAAAAGAAAAATATTATCGTGTACCCCTGACTGCTTACTTTTTCTGTCAACAACAACTGTGAAGCTTAGATGATATCATAAGGAGCCTGGAGTACCTTAAAAGAAAGATACAGAAGAAAATGCACAGGCAGATCATTGTTGGCTCTGACATGACCTGGAGTGAGGAGCAGCACGTAATTGCACTGCCCTGAAAAGAGAAATTATCTCTGTGGCCATTTGCTTCTCTGCAGCTGCTCAGCTGAGCTTTGCTAGCAGGCAGGGATGGGAAGGGTGAGGGCTAAAACTCCCTTCCCTGTCTCTCCATCTAGTTTCATCCTCTGTCAGGGGAATCCGTGTTACCCATGGAGAGGAAGAAGTCTCTGCCACTCACAATGCAGAGTGCTCATACTTCATGTAGTGTCTGCTAATTAACACCAGTGAAATGACTACACTAGCTATTATTACATGACTGTTTCAGTTAATAAAGACACTTGTTATATTGTCATGGTTTTATACTGCTCTGGATCTTTCAGATGACAGGGTTGAAACTCAAAGTCCCTTCTTACGTGTTGGTTTTCACTCTTTATACTTCAGCCTCTGGAGACATGTGAATATGTGAGAGTCATGGTTTTTATTTTAAGTAAAAAGAAAAAAAAAAAAGTGTCCTACTTGCCAGATTATGTAGAAAAGGAGGAACACATACCATGACTGCATCTTGTAGCTTCAGAAATCAAGGCAAACACAAAAAAATTCAAGCCACACTTCAAAACTATGCTTGTTTCTAGGTATCTCAGGAAACAGCCAGCCTGATACTTAATATCTGAACATTTGGTGGGTTGTAATGGAGGTGGCATACCACTATTTCCAATTACGCCAGGCCACTTTGCCTCAGAAAGATTTCAGGACAGAAGTAAGGTGAGGTGTTTACTAGCTTAAGACAAAATGTTTTGGTTTTTGGGGGTTTTTTTTAGACGAAGATGCAAAATAATGAAATGTTGAATGAAACTTCAGTAAACTCAGAAGAATGCTCTTCTGGAATTTATGGATGTTAACCAAACACAGCTTACCATTATCTATTTGGACCATACTAGGCAATGGTGAAAGTCTTTGAATTTCGCTGTAGCTCCTGGCATTCACATGAAGATTGCCACAAGCTCACAACAGTTCTTTATCAAAGTTGAAAAGGTAGCTTCTCTCTCCAGGAATGTGATTATAAACAGTTGCCAGGGGAGAGGGAGAGATTCAGCTATCATGCCACTTTGAGTTTTTGTGTGTTCAAATCTAAAGTTACAAACAAGCACATCACAGGAGCCTGCTGAGCTCCCCCTGAGCTGGGAACTGAAGGGGAATCTCTGTTATGTGTCATCTGCGATCCTGAAGTGAACCCATTTGCACCTGAGTTAGGGCCTCAGCTCAGAGCACCAGAAAAGCAGTCAAACTACCACTACCAACTTCCTTCTTCTTTTTTTTTTTTTGGTATCCAACTTTCTTTTCTGTGTTCCCTTCTTTATTTGGTGATTCAGAGCCTTAGCTAATATAGCTGATATTGTGGCATGTTAATGTACGTATTTTAGATTTCTCTTTAAGCAAGACAGAGTTTATTCTGCTTTAAGCACCTTCCTAACGTAACTACATTATGATTCCCATAGCTTGTTAGTGTTCTGAAATCTTTGCTTCTTGCCCCAGAGCATAAGGTAAATGGCTTCAATAAACTCATTGTCACTCATAAACATCATCTTCCTCCTCCAAAGCCGCAGCTTGCCTGATGGTTTTCACTCAGATCACAAACACACAAATTGTTGAGCAGCAGTCAATTAAATACCATGGTAACCTGCTGCTTTTAATTATCCTTCTCTGTGCTGTAACAGCTGCGAAACACAGAGTGACAAGCCAAACGTAATTCAAATATTGTGGCATGTTCCAGATGTGGCATTGCTTTGCCAGGTGTCTATTTTTAATGTATAACTTGATATTTTACCCCATTAACTCATCTTTTGGTCTAGAAAAAAATCACTAAAAGTTTACGTTTCCTGCCACAAGTGCTTTAGTATAGTCACAATTGTGAATATGATTCTTTCAAATTTGGTAATGGGGGACAGCTTTACTTCCCCTCCAGGGCTAAATATTAATAATGGACATTATTGCTACTATTTTGAACCAAGGCCACACCACACATAACCTGATCCAAAAGCAACTGAATTGCAGGGAAGATTTTATGGTGTTGCTGTTGTTGATGCCTCTGGGGTGCAGATCCAGCCTTAAGCTAGCTATGCATCACATTATACCTAAGTAGCACACTTGCACACACTTTCCCCACAATTCACTGGTGCTAACAATGTTGGGCTTTGTCTTTTTGTCTTTTTTTAGTAACTGTTGCACAGCCACTAAGAAAAATTCTGGTTTTTTTCTTTTTAACTGGGATTTCAAGACCCTCTTTAAAAGGGCAATAAAAGCAAGTTGTCAGGTTTGCTACATTATAATGTACTTTCTTACACCTGAACTTGGAACTCCTAACACATGTTAAGACCTGGTGGTCCAGTATTTAAAAAACCCACCAAACCCCCAACATCTGTCCTTTAAAATATTCTGTAAAAAAAGGAAATATAGCGTCTTAGATCTCAGAGGTATAAGGGGCAGTAATTCTGTTGCATTGTGTTGACCTTTGCCTTTCTTGCATGAAATAATAGACTTTTCATGATACTAGCAGAAAATGGCCTTCTTATGAACACATGGTTAAAATGGGGAGAGTGATCATTCATAGTAATTATTAATAGGGCCAAACAGCCTATATGAAGATTACTAGCAAGCTATGTTCCAACATGGCTAAAAGAGCCTTTATAGCAGTGCATGCATGTATAAAACAAAGTGGTAGCTGCCCTTTTTTTTTAAGAAAAACCCAACATTTTGCATACAAGCGTAAAGCTTCTTTGCTTTGCTGCCATTTAATCTTCTAAAAAAATGAAATACAGACCTTCAGGGCCTTCTGAACACCAAAGAGCTGCTCCAGCCACTTACAGGTTCCAGACAATAATGGAAGGAAATCAAAATGGGGCTTAGGGGATCTGTAGCTATGTTTTCTACAGAGCGGGGTGGAACCTAAACACTTCTCACAAGGCAGTTCCTGTGAAGACAGCTATTCCTAAACAAAAGGTACTCTGTGTCCTAGAACAGGTGACTTAGGCCCAGAGCTCATTATTCCAATCAAATGGGAACAAAGGAGCTGGGCCTGAGGTGGTCTTCACCTTCCTGTCTTTGCTTTTGGCATTCCAGATGGAATGCCTCAGAATTTAAATGTTTTTCTTTCAGGCCTGGAAAACATAACTGTTGAGACTTCAGTTTGTCAAGTTTTTGTTTCATGATTCATCACGGCAACCCTGCACACACAGTGCTGAGAAATGAGCACATTTGGCTCCATAATGTGGCTAAGAGAATGACCCAGAAGAACCTGTGCTCACAGCTGTCACTGGAGAGCAAATAGGAGGAGGAGTTTGGCAGAAATTGAGATCAAACAAGCTCCAAGATAAGCAAGCTCTGTGGTATTACCCAAGAGTCACAAGGCTCCCTAGCACTGCACTCAAGAGATAATTTCCAAAAGGGCAAAGCAGATCCTTTCCCCTACTCTTCCATGGACTAAATAACCTGGATTCTGGGAATGGCAAACAAACTCTAAAGTTGCTGAAGTTTTTCAGCTTGTGGCAGAAACGGATTGGGGATAATGTATTTCCCGAGAAATGGTCTGCGCTTCTCAACATGTCTTCAATACGAAAGTCATTCCCACTTGCCAGTGAACCTAATTCCCCTCAAAATTTGCTTTTACAGTATTTATTCCCATTTTGAACCTCATATTGTTTCCATTACTTTGTTATTTTAAGCTGGAGTTCTAAGCTTAGGCAATGTAACACTTAAGTTTTAAAATCAGAGGCACCATATATTCCAGTTTCCTGCAGAGATCAAAGGCAGATAATTTAGTCTCTTAGGTGATATGGTAGACATCGAGCAGTTCCCATTGGTTTTCATACTGACAGTAAGAAATGAGGAATGTTTTTGAAAAAAAACCCCATGATTTGGACCTTCAGTCTAATCTATTGCTTAAAAACCTGAAGTTAATTCTAGAAAAAGGAGTAATATGATTGTCTTCTACACCTGCCAGTTTATTCATGTCATTTTAAAATATTTTTATTTCGGAAGTAAAAATGAAAAAGAGCAAAACAGAAACCTCCTCATTTAACTATCCGCACTCCATGAAAGAGCAAATTTGGAAGCCACTGCTCTACATGCAGATACACAACAAAATTTTATAGATTAACTTTCTGATTAAAAATAATAGAATCTGCATGACCTGTGCTCAAGGTGCAAATGTTCTGATCATCTGTGGTTTTTGTAGTTTTACTTGGGTGATTTAATTCATGGGATTCTTCACATTTTTCTGTCACTGACACAGGAGAAAAAAGGTTTATTTTCTGAATGGTCATACTATTAGGGCAATTCTGGCACACAAGGAAATTGATTATGCCCTCTGAGGAACTGGCACTACTTATTTACCTGAATTATCTGCAGGTCTTTCACTACTGCTCATTTTTGTACAAGCAAAGTGATTTTAGCAATGCTTGCCATCACACAGTAGAGCACAATGGCACAGTTACTTTGTAAGGGCTTATTAGTCAGGGTTGTAAAAACAGTAGCCATGGTAAGTGATAATGTGTGAGTTCATATATTCACTCTGATAGTGGCACCCAGTATGTGCTTACATGACTTCCAGGAGTGCACCTCAGCACTGCTGTTACTTGTATTGCTTTGTCAGGGCTTTCAGAAGAAGTTGTGGGAGGTCTTGGTCCTTCCAGAATGTCCATGGATACAGTGCAAAGGCACTTGTGGAAAAGCACCCCTAAGATGATCACTTGGCCCATGACTAAAACCATCATGTTAGCAGCTTATGAATAAAGGCTAGCCATGTTTTGATGGGTGATCCCTCTCATGCCAGAGCTTGTGTGTAGGGCTGAGAGGTAACACTGGTTAACTGCAGCTATAAAAAGTCCACATGGACAAAAAGTTTGTACATCAGGCCCATCAGGCCATCCTCTGCTCTAGAGGTGGTCCCTAGAGAGTGTGCACGAGCACTGTGGTGCTCAGAAAGTAAGGAAGAAGGAAAGTAAGCTCTTCCACCTACCATTTTACAGAATATTTCCAACTCAAAAGCTTGTTAATTAGGCATTACCACCCCAGCTGACCAAAAGTCTAGAGTGTGCCCCAAATTCCTTTTTCAGACATGAGAGCTAGAAACGTTTCTGAAAAATAATGGGCACAAATGTTCCTGTTTCATCCAGACTCCAGTAGGTGAATCTCTCTTGTTGGACGTGGAAAGACTCAACTGAAAATCCTAATCCAACAATACTAATTCAAACTAACCAAGGAAATAGGCAACCATTTAAGAACATTAGCTCAAGAATTATGTTATCATACTTCCATTTTGCATAGAGACAGCTTTTGGGTATTTGCAGTTGCCCCACCTGGAAAACCCATTGACATAAGATTGCCCTTTTCTGAAGTAAGGGCAGTAATCCCCCCCCCCAGCTAAGTAAGGGTTAATATGCTAGTTTATTGTATTAAAAAAAAATAATAATTGGGTGTGCAGAAAAAGTAATCTTGTAGAAGAGAATATCTTTAAGAAGATTACACTTAAGACACATCTTAAAGTTTTGTAAAAATGTGAAAGGAACTGAATTCCAGTAACATTTCACAAATGGAGAGGACAGTATGTGGGGTGTTTTCCAGCTATTCTAATTTATTGCATCTTAGTCATTACTATTTTGTTTGTGAGCAAACATCAAATATTCAAATCTAGTGGCTGTCAATACTATTACCAGCACTTCTGCAGCCAAAGGCCATCTTCCTGTTCAAAATCTTACTTAAGGAGAGGAATTATGCAAGCACAGTGTAATAAAAAATGTCTAATTATATTGTTTTTTTCAGGTAGGGCTTCCCCAATCTTCAGTCAGTAAATTATTTTACAAGCTATCTGTTTGTAGTTTTAATGCCAGTAAACTCGCAAGTCCTTACTTACAGTATTGCTGAGTACAGTTTACTGATGAGTTTATATACTTTAAATGATTTATTAGTAGTTTTAGGAATGAGGTAGAAAACTACAAACAGTATCCTGTAATAGCTATGACAATACTAAATGACAACATATGAAGATTTCTGTAAGTTTTACATGCTCCTCCCTTCTAGCAGTCTTTGTTTCATTCCCACAGCTTCTTTCAGAAATCTTTGCAACCCAGCAGGTGCTTCAGGGGATGCAGCTACCAAAGCCAAGCCAATGTTCTTTAAAAGATTATTTGGAAAGAGATCTTGCTAAAGTCACCCACAGGTGTACTTACTGAAACAAGATATGATTTAGTCCAGTTGACTTTCAGTCTTAGTGAAACTTCTACTGAAATCACATGAGCTGCAGTTTGTCCCCAGTACTCAGGGCAGACGATTGTTATGTATAAGCTTCCCTGAGCCAGAAGATGACTGTCAGAACAAGCATGAATCTGAGGAAGGATAGTGAAAGAGAGGAGGTTTGCCAGAAGTTGTATTTTGTTTGCTACTTTCTTATCATGAGAAAGCAGTCATAGACAAAAAAATGTCTTTTAATGGTAGCTGATACTTGGTGTTTCTACCTGCTAATAGAACCAAATGGCCAACCCTCAAATTTGCTAGCCAGAGAGGAACATACAGCAGAGCACTGATCTGAACGCTGCCACTATCAGGAGCAGTGCACTGTGGTCATTTCCAAAAGAGGCAACATCCCAAGACATAAGCAGCTTTTTATTGCACCGTCCTGCCAACTACACCAGAGTTTGTCAGATCGGACTCTTCAGTGGGCTCTACTCCCATTTGGGCCCCAGAGCTGCATGGTCAGACTTTTCAACAGAGCTTAGAGGCTAATCTGTTTTAGAAATTTGGCCAAAAATGTGTTACAAAGCTAGGGGTGGAACACAGGGCAGAAAAAAGAGAAACCAGTGGCCCTGTCTAGAAACTTAAGTCACACCTGAGCTTGCTAAAGAACTAGGTGGGTGTAGAGTGCTCTAAGGTCTGCCCACAGGGACTAATTTAAATAATCAAAAGTAACAAACACATATGTGGAACTAATGCAGTTGTCTATTTGAGATTTTGACCAAGACGCTGTCACTGAAAAACATTAATATTAGCTGGAGAACAAGAGACCAAGGAAATCTTGGCAAGAAAGGGACAGAAAGAATTCCGTTTTTTCCATGTCGAGGTATTATTTGTTTAATTTTAGATTCATGAATACATTTCAGCTTAGATTTTCTCTTTGTTTCATCAAAAATTGAATCAGCTTGCATGAATCTGACTATCCCAGTAGTGTTTGTGCTTAGATTTCCAATTTAGTATGCAGAAAGACCCTAGATCTGATCAAAGGAAAGAAGAGAAATAAATCTACAAGCTCTGCTGAACAAAATTTTTCCTTTTAGCTCTAGCACGAAATTAACACAGAAATGACTGAAAACCATGCAGTGAATGTTTGTTTGGACATGTAAACTAGTAAAGCAGAGTATACTCCATCGTTAGAGATCCATTTTAAAGAACTTTGGAGATTTAGTTTCTATGTTATGTAGTAAATATTTATCCACTATTCTGCTAAGTTACAAAAGGGAAAAAAAAATCTACCTTTTTATTGCAGTAACCATAGTGATGTACAGAATAATGATACAACAAGGGACATAATAAATATATATTCTTTGAACAGCTTCCATGTATTTTCCAGATTCTATTACCATATTAAACTATCAAATGTTTAAGTTTCCAGCAGAGGGAAGGAAAAAAGCTGTTCCTTATTCAGGCTATAGTCTGCACTAAGTCACCTTACCTGATAGTTCTTCTTGATGAAATCTCCAACTGTTGGAAGAATCTGCAACTAGAATGGCCTTTCCCATAACGTGTGTTTCCTTTCCTTCTTTACATTCAGGAATTCAGTTATAATGGAGATAATGGTACAAGCATCTTTCCTTACCATATCCTTATGTGATAAGATGATGCTATCATTACCATTTGACAGGGAAGCAGAAACCCCAGGTGTAATTTTGACATATTAGTGCAGAACATATTTCTTCATGTAGTGTCTTACCTTCCAGGATAAAGGCCAGGATGCCTCTGCAGTGTGGATCCTTAGAATGTGATCATTTGCAATGGAAATTTCTTAAGGTGGCTGAGAAGAAACAGTGAAGACAAGGATGCTTCCTGAATCCTTATCAACCACCCTTACATTCCCATTACTCTAGCTTTACAGAGGAAGCTCTTCCCTTCAGTGGAGAATCTAAAGTTCTTCTTCAGGTAAGCACAGATTTTTTACCTTTCAGGTCAAGAGCTCAGTCTCTTTTTTTCTTCTTTTTCCTTTTTTTTTTTTTTTTTTTAAATATATTGTGACATACAAGTGACTTTTAGCTATGACAAGAAAGACTCGGGTTCAATGCCATCCTGTTCCTGGTGGTACTGGATCCCAATGCTTCCACCTCCCAGTTGATGGGCCAACCACCATCACTGCAGCCACGAGACACTCTAGTCCCCTCCACTTTCCGTATCCATCCTCATTGCAATAAATGCTGAAAAAGACAAGCCATGAGATAAAACAGGGATGGCAAACGTGATTTCCAGATGAATGCTGCACCTTTAATCATCAATATAGAGTGGCATACAGAAACAGTCTATATGCCTAACCGGTACATGAACTGGTGAGGTTCTGGATGAAAAAGACCATCTTCCTCTGCTCCAGACAATGCCTTAAGCAGAGGCTGTTTGGGTAGGAATGTGCTGAACACACCCATTGGTCCAGCTCTACAGGTTAGATGGAAAGGGAAATTCCTAACTCAGTGTTTGCAAGTCTGAGGCAGTCCTGGGCACACCAAGCAGACCTTTGGGAGCCAGAAGAACATTTGTGGATATTAATCAACCCCAGGATAAGACCACAGCTGAACAAGGGCTTTAAGAAACTCACGTTTGTATTTGTGACACTAAATGGGTCAATTATAGACCTGAAACATAGATGTTCACCATGAGCACCTAGTCCAGAAAAAGCAAGGTCTTGCTAACACGGACATGTGTGGACAGATCTAAGCTCCTCTGAGCCATATTGGACAGACGCCATATTGCTGTGTTCGTATGACTTTATTTTAAAGCTAATAGCCCAGCCTGTAAGTACAAGGCTTCCTAGGTCAAGCACTGCACACTGTTAGTACAGCTCTCTAACTTCCAGGTAACACCCAGCATTCTCCAAGCATAAACTGAGTTAGCTTGGATCCACTTGTTCATCTCCATGGACGCAAGTCTAAATGACTTCCCAGAAACCACACAGCAATTGTTGGCAGAGCAGGGATTTATTCTCATTCTTCAGACTAAGAAAGAGTTCTATATGAGGCAAAATGGAAGGGATTGCTAAAACCAACTTCTAAGTCTTAATCCAATACCTTAATTGCACAACTCTTTTCCCCTTTACTTTCCTAGGTTAGGTTTCCCTAATCTACATAAGTTAGAGGGGCAGAGGAAAATACAGTTTCTGCAAATTTCAGTTTAAGCCTTATTTCTTTTTTCAGAAAGATAATCAGGTGCTTAGAAGCCAACAAAAACACACTTTATATTAAAATGATATTATGTTGAAATGATCTTGGTACTCCAGCCAACTCTTCAGCAAGATTCTCTGATCCACACTTAAGATCAGACAAGGGCAGGCAATCAGATGACAACAATATTGAGCCACATCAAAAGGCTCCAGTCACAGTGAATTTTGTTCACAAAAATAATCTCACCACTTTGTGTCTTGTACCTCAGAAAACTTACTGTCATGCCTGCTTGCTCTGTCTTTAACAATATTCAGGCCAAATAAGATCATGTAGCACTTTTTCATACGTATTGTAATTCCAAGTACACATGATCTATTTGTATCATGCATTTCTCAGTGGTCAATGATTTATTAAGCATTTACCTCATGGCATTTTCCCAGTTTGACATCAGTACCCCATAATAATGATGTGCAAACACACTTTTACAAGGCTTTCATGGGATACCACGTATTGTATCATGGAATGAATGAAGCAAGTGATGACACTTGGTTAAGTAATGCAAGAATGTCTGCTGTAACTTGCACTTCAAGCAAAATCAGAGGTGGAAAAGCCCAGCAGTATTAGGTCGTCTCACAGGACAAGAATGTTCATAATATGCTAATTGTGAACTATTTCCTATAGATGCAAGACAAATTCATCTGAACAGCATCTGATTGCATGGCAGACTTTGCTGCCTTTGGAAGTTCTCACAACTTTGCCTCACATTGAACCATCTCTTCACATGTGATGTAATAGTCTATTCTCAGGAATTAGATACATATTCTTTCCTTGAGGTAGGGAGATGAGTAACTTTCCATGAATCAAGCTGATGAGAACATTCCCCTGAGGGAAAGCATTGTCCATATACCGCAGGTTTATTAAAGAAAAAAAAGGTTTCATTTACCCATTGCAAGTCAACAGACAGTGTTCCTTCTTCCAGGTTGATAGTGGTCCAAAATGTCAAAATGGACATGGAAATGCACTGGATTTAATTGTAAGCTCACAAACTGTTCTTATGACCGAGGATGTAATTGTTGGTAGTTGCAAGTCTCAAAGCAGACAGCCATTGGGCTGGGACTTTTTACGAAGTCTGGAGGGCAGTACACCCTTCTATAACACTCCCAGGGATCATTCCTAAACCCCAAAATATTACCTTTTGCATTTTCATCTGTTACCACTCATCTGAGCACCCCAGAGAGAAACCAGAAGCACAAAACCATATACCTTGTCTCAAAGAAAGTGAGATGATCAGATCGCTTGGCAGTTTAGCTTCCAAGTCCAGACTCTAGTGCTTTGATGACAGCTACACATCATGGTGCTTATGTACTGGAATAATTCAGTGACAAATGCCACACAGAATTCTATGCCTAAAAAATTAGCAGATTTTGATAAATTAAATTATCAGCTCCTCACTTGCTGTTTTTAATTCCATTTGAAGAAAACAAATTAATCAGTGAAATAACAGTTTTTCTAAGGCAACAGTACTGTCATCTTATAGACCAAAATATATTAGGTAAAATTATATATGTTAGTTAAAATTGATTGCAGTCCTGTCTGTCTTGCCTGTTTGATAAGCAGACACTAACATTCAAAGCTTGTAATATAAAAGCTTGGTACTGAATGTTATTTAAGTGTACTTTTATATATATATCTAAGTAGACACAGAGGACATATCAGTTTGTATATACCTATATAGGGTATGTTTTTTTCTCCTCTATGTTGATTTTTCCATTACTGATTTCCTAACAGGAAAAACATGAAGATGTCAAACTCAAGCTTGTTATCAGTATGTACTCCAAAATATGAAAATATGTTATGCTGCAGTTACAGTTAAAGAGATACTGATCTCTCTTTAATTGTAATGGTAAAAAAAAAAAAAAAAAAAAAAAGAAGTAAGTATTTCTTCTCTCAGACAGTCAACAAAAATCACAGGTTCAGGGTAAAAATTAAAAATGAAACCTATATGTTTTCAGCATTCACAAAAAAATAAAATGCAGTTGATAGAATCTGTATGTGTAGCAGCCACAATTAACACAGAAGTGCTAGCAGGCCTTCATTTAATTGTTTTAAAAATACTTAGCTGGTGTTTTTATGGACAGTTTTAAAAAATATTTTTACTCTTGTTCAGTATGACTAAGCAAATATCCTTAACCTGACTGCTAGTACCACCTCCCTGTGAGTTACATACAATTATAAAAAGAATGAGAAACCCTGGTTTGTAAGAAAGGCAAGCAGTGTACTCAGGTTTTACCTGCAGGTGAGTGACCTCATGAGACACAAAGGCAGTGGTGACTCAGAGGCCTTGCTCAAGTGGAGAAGAGAGCAGAAACCTACCTGGAGGTGCCAGCGCTCCTGCACAAGCTTCTTGCACCCAAACCTGCCTGCGGGTCTGCTCCAAGCCGCTGGCTTCCGAGCGTTAAGACCGGCCATAAATGTACTCTTCTTACCCCCAGATTTCACATGACTTGCTCCAGCCAAAAGCATGCTGTTCACTTGCTGGCACAATAAATTGACTTATCATGATTACGTTAACTTAACTTGGTTGGTTAACTGGGGAGCAGGGAGTTTTCCAGCACAGATTCCATCCCCTGGGTGGAGTGTGCCATCGCTGGGTTTCCACCGGCGTGAAGGTCATGAGCATTTGCACACCTGTGGGGATGCGTGCAGTTGCATGCTGTCCTCCGATCACGCAGAGAAGAGGTCCCATGGCAATGGGGCACAAACACGGCTCCTCCAGGAGAGCCTGGCCAGCAGCATTTTGGGCAACCTGTTTGCAGGTTGTGGCTGGCAGTTGCTATGGTGCCTGACAGGCAAGTGAGAAAAACCCTCCTGAGGGACACTGCCAGCAACTGGCTGTTCCTCCCCAGCTTGCACACAAGCTTTTTTCTTCCCACCCCCTGCCCTGAGCAAGAGGAAGGCTGATTGGGAACAGTTATGTATTTGGCTACATGGCAGCAGCATCCTACAGTGTCAGTTCCCAAATACACCTCTAACAATGGCATTTCTGTTGACTTAGATTAAGTTACACTCCACTGTCCGCATGCACCTTCTGCCAGAAGGACAATAGCAGCACTGTTCCTCTACGGAGTGGAAATCTTTCTGCACAAATAAAAAAATGCTTTCATTATATCTCCTGCCAGTGCTTCTGAGAAAGCCAGAGAAACATCACATGGACACCAGGTCTCTCAATATTTTTTTTACATATACATGTTGACATCAACCCCAGATGAAGAGACAGCTTGCTTACAAACCTTGGGTTTTGTTTTCTTCTGAGTTTAAGGACAGATCTGATGCTGAAAGCCAATTGGAAATTCCTTCCAAAGTGAACAAATAATAATGCCACGAACACTAAAAGCAAATTCCATGGTGGTGTCCATCACAAAGGTCTGTGTAACCCATTTGCCTTATTTCATAGTGACTCCTTTCAAGAGCACCCAACAATCACAAATCTACCAAGATGCAGATTATATTCTCCCTCTAAAGATCCTTTCACTCACTGTCTCTTCTTTTGTGCAGCTCTTCCTAGTCTAGATGAGCCTTCAATATTTTTAGGAGAAAGAATCAGCAAAATCTGGATGCCTCTCTGAATTTTATGAATCAGCCTGGCAAGTTAATGGGAACAGCATTCTCCTTCTGATTGAATTAGAAATAACCATGGCAACAGGATGTCTTGAAATGTTTTTGTTTTTCTCAATTAAGAAAGAAGCAAACCACTCCAGATCAACCCAGATAATTTGCTTGACCTGAAACAAAATGACTCATTTTAGGTTTGGTTTTGTAAAATTATGATCAGCTTACTCTTCTTTAAAATTTAGAATATGAAAATGAAAACTTTGTAGAAATGGAAACTTTTCTGCAGAAAAGTGTCTCAAAATGAATTGCATAGATTAAATTGTTTCTAAAATGGAAAAAAAAAAATATCTAACCTTAAAAACACATTTGGTGTTCTCAGTATTGCTGAGCCTATATAGAAATGAAATTAAATAGTACTTCTACATCTAAATTATTTGGATTACTTAAAAAAACGAGCTCAAGAGGCAATGAGAACATTTTTCTGGCTATACTTTAGGGTCTAACCTGGAGCAAACTTTTGCTGAGGTGCCAGTGCTCTTGTCTCAACAATGCTCCATTTGAATGAACTTATTTCAGGTTTATACCACTACACTTTGAAGAGAATAAGGCCTTGGAAATCAATGTCTGTTTTGTGGATTTCTGTGACAATGGTTTACAGTTGCCAAAACCACAATCCTCTTCTACAATATAAATAAAAAATGGATGCTCAGGATTAAAATTATATGCCATTCCCTTTCCCTTCTGTGCTTGTAAACAGCTGGCATTTAGAAACTTAGTATCAGGAAAAGAGATCATGTGTCCTTATTGGGGGAAGAAGTAGAAAACCTGGATTTACAGCACCATGATAAGCAGCCGTCTGAATCAACAGTTTCAAAAATCACTTCATTTCACAAAGGAAAAAGATGTTTGCCAGAAAGTCTTTCCGGAACATCAGGTTTTTCTGTGAAAATGTGCCCCTCAAATCCATAGGCACTCATGATCTTCTGTCCAATATCACCAGAAACACTGGTGAGGTGCTCTCTTAGCGAGGTCAGAGGAGCTTTTCAGCTGTCAGCCACATTTCCACATACCAGCAAGGCCAGAAGACCGCTTCCTCAGCAGGTAATGACACTGGGATGACACCAATTTCACTGCGTGATTAATGCAGCAAACAGGTGCATGAATAACCAGATGCTCAGCACACATATCTAATTGGAGTGAGCGATAGGTTCAAGTCAGCAGTATTGGCTTGTCAAGGGAAATAGGGTTGCTCATGACACCCAGTTGTAAAATCTGTGTGTAATTGTTCACATTATGCAACAAGTTTCATCAGAGCAATGAAACCAACCAGTGCTATGTGTCAATTCACTTTTATCATGCTCATCAAAGGCAGAACGAGTTGTAATCATTTCCAGCATAGGACAGAGGAGAAGAGATTTATTGTTTATCATACACTGCGTGCCTTTGGATAGACACTAACAAACAGGAAAATACAAATCCCTTTTTTCTTTTTTTTTTGTTGATGGATAGTTACACCACAAAGCACTACAGAAGACTTGCATTTTCCAGCAAGTAATGTTTCAAAACACAAACCCTACTGATTTCGTGGAAAACACAAGACAAGACAAGACAAGACATAATAGGATTTTTGACCTGTTTTTCAAAATAAAACCTGTCAATTAGAAGTGCCAAGATCATTTAAACTATTAGAAATTAAAAAAACCATGAGATTGTTTTTTTCTGTTGTTCTAAATCTTCAGGATTCTAGTCATATTCTTAAAGTTACCATGCCACCGAATTTCCCATCCATTTAAAATTAAAAATAAAATTTGATTTGAAATTGTAAGATCTTCACTCAGACTTTCAAGCAAGCTATTACTTGCTGACAGAATGGTTTGAACTTCTGCTTTGCAGAATATTTAAGTAAGTGTGGCCTTCCCTAGTGCATTTACTAGGACCTCAGTTTGTAAAAACATTCCTATTTAGCTAGCTTTAATGCCTCTTTCAGCACATTCCTAATTCTTTGGTCAAATAGCTGCTGTTGTCAGTAGATGTTTCCTAAATTTTGATAAAATTGGAACAACTTATATTTTTCCAAACACACTGAACGTAACTATGAAGGGTTTTCCTGCAGTGTGAATTTCCTGGCTTTTGTGGGGTTAATTTTTTTAATTACTTTTAATCTGTTGGATTTTTTTATGTTTCCTTTACGATATCATTATCTTAGTCTTTAAAAGTTGGTGCTAGAACTCCAACAATTTTTAACAAAAAAAAAAAAAAGAAAAAGAAAAAGGATTGCACTGGTTCCAGATGACCAGAAGGCAAAAAATGCTGGTGGTCCTTTTCCCTTCAGTCCTACAAGGAAATAAGAAGAGTTTTTATTTCTATTTAAATGCTTAGGAGGGGGTTTTCATCTATCAAATACACTCTCATTATACATTTTTGGAAGGGATTGTAAGGGAACGATGTTTCTATTATCATTTGGGGGCTATCTAAAAATCTGGATCATTACAGCAATCTCTAAAATATGTGTTTGAGAACTTTTAAATGTTTATTATTGACCCAAAGTATTGCATCATAATACCAAAAAGAGCACTTTTCGTCACGCAGATTTGCATACTGTGGACTGTGTAGCATAGCAGGAACAGATTTAAGAGCAGATGTCCCAGACTATTAGCCTTCCTCAGCATTAGAGCTATTTCTGTTCATGCTTAAATATTTCTGGAAAGGAAAGAAGGAAGGAAGAAAGGAAGGAAGGAAGAGGGGAAGGAAGGAAGGAAGATGCCAGGTGTCCATGGTTACTTGCAACACCAAGGAGTTTTATGATGCTGCCCACTGGAAACAAAGGATGACAAATACAACTACCTGAAATTCTCCAGAGACATAGTTACACTTTTATGTAAGGCATCTGTATAGATGTGTGCTGGGAAGAGTTTCCAAAAGAAGCTGTGAATTGACTCAGTGCCAAATAGATTTTTCCCCAGAGAAGATATAGCTTAATTTATGTACTTGGGACTCAATTTGTTTCAGATTGCGATGAATTTCTCCTCCTCCCCACAGTCGTTTAATTAACTTTTTTATAGAAATGTGTGAATTCATGGTGAGGGATCCTGTCATCCAAGTCAAAGGCTAACAGCTTAACTTCACTGTCCTGATTAGTATGGTATTTAGATTGGTTTAGAACCCATCCTTGTAACATATATACTCTCACTCTTACATTGCAACTACTACTTTTAGCCGTAATGTTAGGTTAATTTCTGATCTGTGAATACATTTGTGGATGTGGATGTGTGCTGTGTACACATCTATGCTTAAAAAAATTTTTTTTTAAGCACGCCGGGAAGATGAGTGTGAAGATAACTTTGTTCCTGGGTACCGGGGTCAGGCTGTTCCAGAAACAAAACCTCCCGCTAGAAGGATTCAGGTTCTTTGGAAGCAGCAGTGAGGAAACAGTTGCATTCGGGAAGGCTGACTCATTGTCTGCACTTTTGTTTGTGCTAACAGGATCTAATCTGCAATGAATTCAGAGCAGTTAAGAGTAAAGAGACAAGGGGCACACTGGAAAGACTTGAGTCGGTCAAACGCTATGGTCATCTTGAGCCGATAACAGTTTACAAATGACTTCAAAACATGGGGAAGTTATTTTACTCTTTGGTGAGAACACAGTGCATCATTTGCATTCTCTGGCTGCTGTCCATACAATAGGCTGGACAGTTGATAATAAAATGAGTTGATGCCAAAAAGCCTGTGCTTCTCCAAAAATATATTTGCTTAGCTATAAAAACTGCATTCTTGTAAAACATATAGACTTAGTTATTAGTAGTGTTTCTAAAGATGCCAATCAAGGTCACACGATTCAGTTAGTCCAGGCCATGTTCAAATACATCTGGAATGACACATCTTCTCTTGAACCACTTCCTGTGAAATTAGATGTGAGCAACACTGAAGAGAGTATCAGAGACAGAAAAAACTGAAATGACTGTCCCTGGGGCACGAAGTTGCCTGCCTCTCTTCCTAGTGCCATGTCTGTTAGGCAGCAGATAAAAGGAGTTTAACCCAACAGTGATGGTAATGTATCTTTTGATACAGAGGTGTTTCTTTGGACACAACACATTTTCCAGAGCCACCAGTCCCTGCACCACCTGGAATAGCCATCATACGTCTTTAAATTACACTCACAAAGTATTACCTTCACTGGATTCACATAAAGAAGGTATCTATTGTCTCTCTTATTCCCCTTCCAGGACTGTTCCCACTACAATAAGCATTTCCAGAACAATACCCTTGTATCTATATCTTGTAGCATGAAGAGACCCCAGGAGAGACTCTGATGGTCAAAAGTGGCTCTGTGCTCTGCTCAGGCATGCACACAAGTCTGCTGAAAGCAGCTATTAATGGGTTACACTGAACCCATGTATGTGTTTGCCTCTCTCAGTCATGCCCATTTCTGGTTCACTAGTATCCTGGGCTGAATGCTGAAGAAAAAATTCCTATTGGTGTTTCTCATTTATCCCATTGGGTCATATGCTTATTTACAGCTCATTTCTTAAGATCTAGCACTAACCACCCTAGCTAGGCCACAAATAATTTTCAAAATCTATTCAATGTTGAAAGCATCAAATAGACACTTTTTATCTTAAACATAGGACATTTTTTCCTGTTGCTGCCTAGACCCTCTTCATACTTTCATAGAAAAAGACTACTCTCTGAATTCATAAGTAAAATTCTGTTTTTGCTGTGGCAAGCTTCCTTTTTTCATGCGCCAAGGGAAACACTGCATTAGGCCAAATGACTCAACATTGTTTGGGAAAAGATACAACTACTAAGGGCACTCATTATGAAAGTTTGTCTCATTAAAGGTGGTTAGGAAGCAAATCTCAGGATGAAAGAAGAATTTTGTGAGACTTTCTCTGAAAGTATATTAATCCCTAATAAGATAAGATATGGTACAGAGCATGCCACTGGTTTGACCTGTGGTAACTCCTCTGAAATTATTCAAGAGATGAATTTGTCAACCTTGAGCTGTAATCTTTTATTTATCAGCAGAGTTCAAATTGTTTTTATTGTCTTCATCCTCACTTTCTCTTCTCCAAAAGTCCATGGGACACAAAGTAAGAAAAATCAGCAAACTAGTGTGGTATTAGTGGAACTCTCCATGAGGAACCTATGCAGGGACTACAGCTTGCAGAAACAGATCTGTTTGTAGGAAAGCTGATTCACCACCAATAAATCCACGAAGAACCTGCTTTTTAGTGAAAGGGTGAATCAAGGTAGCAAGACACACAGCCTTGGCCAAGAGGACTATAGTGGAACAGTAGACATATATTTTTGCTACACGTGTATTTCCACAGCACTTCAGTATTCTTATTTCTGACCAATATTTATAGATTTGTCTGATGAGTTCCTGATCCCTATGATGCAAGTATGAACTGCATTTGAACTACACCTAAGCAAAGATCTCACCTCTGGAGAAGAAGTTATTGAGAATGAATACTCACACATACCCATCCAAGACTAGCAGAAGAAAGATTACCTATGGGGATCCCTAGGGGTCATGATGAGGAGGCTGGTTGGCTGCTCTGAGGCTTTCCACATCTATTGAATGTGCACAGAAGGATATGTACCCCCTCTTACTACTGTGTGGGCTCCAAAAATTCTCTGTATTTTTACCTTTACTGGTAGCATGGTTTCAACTATTGGTTTAAACTGTATCTCTTCATCTAGTCAAGACAGTTATTCTCTGGGCATAAATTTGATAAGAAGCTCATATAAGGTATTTACTTCTTTCTAGTATTAGTCCTCTAGCTGACTCAGTCTGAGGTCACCAAGGAGCATGAACAGGACCAGAATGTTGTAAGTTTATGTGTGATTTTTATCATAATTTGCAGACATAAGGCTTATGATATCACCTTCCAGATATAAATTTGAGATGCAGAAGATATTATGGACCCAGCTGGCACTGAAAAAGAAGACGCTTTGCATTTTTACATATTAAGTAATCTTTCATATGTTCTCTCATTGCCCCTGCCCATGGGCAAAAAGGTGAGAGAAGCTGTAATTGGGTTAATCCTCTGTATTGTGCTAACAGGCATAGGAAAACACATCCTGCTCCAAGATATCTAAATAAACTCCATTTAGACTCTGCAGCCAGATTTTTCAAAGCTTGACACCTCTTTGGGGATAATACTATCGAAATAGCTCATCGTCCTCTCAAATGGAGAAAATTCCAGCTGGCTTGCTGCTGATCAGAGTTTTGTATGTATCTTTGCATGATTTATTTACCACTGGGCCCTGCCCTTTCTGGGTCACCTTCTCTTCACTTCATATTTTCATCCTTTTAGCAATATGTCATATCTTACTGACATTTTCTACACCTTGGAATTAACATACTATGATGTCTTCCATCCCTAAATGTATTGGGACAGCTAATTTTGATCCAGAGAGTAATGCCTTCCTTTGCAGCTGCCCTGTTTTCTTGCTTTCCCAGCCACCAAATTCTCTTCACTATGAATTTATTCCAGCTTTGCCTTCTAAGGGAAGGCTTGACACTTCCTCACCCATGAATCAGCTTCCTTCATTACACCTTTACTTTTCTTCCAAAAACCTATGTAAACACATCCTCCACAGGTTATTCAGCTAACATTAATCCAACCTTCACAGAACATTACATGTTTTCTCAATAGACAGATAATAAATTCTTGAACTAATTGAAGATTTTTTTTTTTAGAAAAAGCATTCGAAGTGCTGTTTAAAAAGTTTGATCATGATGCTTCAGAACTGCAAAATAAGACCATGTGAATGTTGAAAAAATTGGATTTTCTCCCAATCCTACATACTGATTACATTATTACACCCAAAGCTCCAATTCTTTATTTCCCACCAGTGAATTGAGAAGTCTTCTGTTCTCTTACTAGGGAAGGAAAAAAATCGTGGAGTGAAATATGATAAGAATTAAAGCTCTATATGTAAAGAGAGATTGAGGATGCCAAATATGAAGTTACATCAGATGGTCTCTATGAACACAACTGGCTTAATACACAAATCCAAAGTTCTTTCACTGTAGTTTAAGAATTTATACTAAAGTATAAATTCCAGCAAAATTCCTTGTATGTGTGCAAAATTCTATGCAGAACCCAGCTCTAGGCAATTCCCAGTGTTGCATCCTTCTAAGGCATTTGCTCGTTTCTTCAGAGGTGACTTGATGGAATATGTGCAGCGGCTTGGATTTTGGATGCTTGAATGCAGCCTTTCAACATTTTTCTCTGCTTGAGATCTTTTTTAACACTGTATTTTTACATATATTTTGTGTACAAAACCTATTACATTTCCTGAGACTTAAGCTGCTAAGTAATGTTTAGCTGTAGATCAATTTAGCCTTCACAGAAGAATTTAAGATGAAGGTTTGGGTACATATTTGACAGTGCAGGCTTCTCACAGTCTTACAAGCTCTTGTGAGGACTTATATCCTCAGTTTTATTGCCTTCACAAGTCTGGACACCTTTGTAAGGTCTCATCCATCTCCTAGTGGCACCTAAGCCAGAGGAGTGGTAACCTGGGTGCAAATAAATTCTGGGCAGCTCTAATGGCTTCCTGCTTGAGATTCATGAAGAGGCAAATATGAAATTTAAGCTAAGTAATGCTTATTTCCATGTGTCAGTAAGAGTCTATTGACTAAAAAAGTAAAAATCTTTCATCCCATAGTACCTTTGAGAATGTTGTTGTTCATTTATGGTTGATTTCCTCTTCCTCTAGATATTTTGGCTTCCATTGCTGCATTTACTGGGTGCAGATTCTAGCTAGCTGATTCAAAGATGGGATCATTATAGCTTTAAAGGTAGACACTTGATCCAGTTCTTCTTTTGGAGGAAAACACTCAGTGCAGTCCCTATATTTAAGGATGAAGATGTTTGGCTGGAATCACAACCCTTGACACTCTAAATTCAGGCTTTCAATGAAAACAGGTTAAGGTGTTGAAAAGCTGATTCTGAAAATTTAACTGTGAAATTACAGGAGATATAATTTTTACCCTCTTATTTCATAGTTTTTGTTCTGACAGATTTCCTACATTTTCCCTATGATTTGTAAGAGCTTAGAAATATTCCAACCTTCAGAGTAATCTGTCAGCTCTATTCTTACAAGCTGAATCTCTAGTTTGAGACTCCCAAAATTGTTTGAATACTATCAGTCTTGTGATTAATATTCATTCTGACTTTTTTTTTTTTTTTTTGCCTCTTGCATCTACCTTTTTTTAACCCAGCTGTATATGTATGCTTACTTCATGCAATAGTTTCTCAGGCATCTTTCATTATTGCCTACTGTGGTGTCATGTCTTGCCAAGAGGTAGGGAGGGGAAAGGAACATCTTCCTACTGTGTGACCTGTTTCCTCTTCTGCAATAGCCTGCCTTAATTGTATACTGCATTTGGCCTCTTACATCTTTTGTGATTAACGGGAGTAAGTCCTGGCTTGAGCTTGTGCCTGTAGGGCCCCTTCCAATTATCATCTGGCACCCACTAGTCTTGCCAACTTTGCAGAAATGTATGTTTCACAAAACTTGTCAGGCCCAAAATGAATTTGTATTCTTTCTTTCCTTCTCTTCCCTTTCATTTTTGGTAGCAATTCAGATACCATTGTCTATTTCTCCAAAGAAACCCATTTTTTATATCCTACACTGTACTATTCTACAAAGTAAGCATCGTTACAGCAGTAGACACAAAAAGTCCTAGAGCTGACATTGCAGAACCATTTCCAGTCTTCTTTTCTTGATGCTCCCTTTCAAAATAATTTTTTCTAAGCACTGTATTTTCCCAAATGCTTCTGGGTTGTTTTGCTTGTTTAGTCTACTCCAGTAGATAAAACCTTTTTTCCTCAAGTTTTCTGGTGCTAGAACATGGAAGCAGAGTCTCACTTAAATATTTCACATTCCCTGAAAAAAAGTTATGTAGGAATTGAAGAAATTTGATGTGGTGTGGTGAAATTAGCCATGATTTGACTTGAGTCATGGGTCCCTGAAGCTCTTCCTCTGCACAAGTAAATGAAATATCATGTTCTTACTCAATTCCTCAAGTGCAGTGTGCAGTACAACAACATTTTTCACATGGATATGACTGGTAGACACAGTGGCTTGATACACAATGGTATGTTCCTATACTGGAAAACAAAGTTAAAAATGTTTCTGCTAAAAGATTTAGTGATCCAAAATTTAGGTGCTAAAGTACCTAATCTTTAGTGTCTTACCTTCATGACAGGAATACAGAAGACTGTGTGAGGTGTCCAGCCTCCTATAAACTGTTTGTGAAGAGTTAATGACTTCAAAAGGAGTCCAAGATGTGGAGGTACACTAAAGAGGGAACCATGATCATGGGCAAAGAGCAAAGCTGAGAGGAATCATGGAAACCAGGGATCTATCTGAGATCTCACCATTCTCTCAGTCATCAACATCTTACCCAGGGCTGTCTCAGTTTTACTGACCATTTTCTTTGCAGTACCAGTCCACCTTTCAAAAAATGGGATTAGGCTGCACTGTTGTTGCTACAGCACTCACCACAACACAGGAGACCCAAGTTCAACATAGTCTCTTCCCTTCTAGCATACATCTCCTCACTCCCCCAAAACTGTAGTAACTATCTAACGACAGAATCACAGAATCATAGAATCATTTAGGTTGGAAAAGACCTTTAAGATCATTGAGTCCAACTGTAAACCTAACACTGCCAAGTCCACCACTAAACCATGTCCATAAGCACCACATATTTTCCAACAAGCAGACTTCCAGCCGCTCTTCCCCAAGCCTGTAGCGCTGCATGGAATTGTTGTGACCCAAGTGCAGGACCCAGCACTTAGCCTGATGTGCCATACTGCTTCTTCTCCAACTTCCTGATTGGAATTGTACCTCTGTCCACCAAAGAACTGAAGATTTCCCAGGGCTGGGGAGCTATGAAGTGAGGAAAGGGAAAGAGAGAGAGAAAGCACAAGTATACACAAGAGGGGCTATAATTTTATAGACTTGTGGTTAGAACAATCTTCAGCAACAGAGAGAGTGAGAGAGGATCATATTTGTCCTTCTTCCCAGAAGTTACGTCTTTTTTCTAATAACTGTTTCAACAGATGTTGTCCTAAAATAGTGATTCAAGTACTCCTGTGATTGGTTTCAAGGGTTTAATGACACAGTTGCTTAGCCTATGTAAAACCAGAAAAGCACCAAACTGATACAGAAGGACAACGTACATTTAGAAATTGCAGTGTTAAGCAGGAGTTTCCCTAGAGTTTAGTTTCCCAGAGTCTGGCGGCTTCTCACATTGCAGTTTCAGACTGCGATACTGTAGGTCTATGTCAGATCTAGTCCTGAGCTAACAGACTCCACCAGACCATGCGAATATGCTAAAAATAAATTGCTAAACATGAATGCATAGGCTAATATGCTTTGCTTATATATTTGCCCAGCAAAATATTACACAGATTTGATTTACTGCTTCCATTTCAGCACTAACCATTGCTGCACTAAACGTGTATCATTTTCCATGAGGAGGAGCAGAGCCAAAACCTGCTGTTCACTTACCATCACCATCCTCCTCACCTTGATGCTAGGAGACAGATGAAACCATGGAACATTCCTCCTGTTTCGGCAAAACAACAACCTGAAGTCTAACTGGTGCAATGCATTAATTTTTTCATGTGCATATACTTCCTAGATGACCTTAAAGAGGAGTTACTGACCTGATGCACCTCATGATGCTCTTGCCAGGAAACTTCCCAGTAATTTCAAGGGTAATCAGAACAAGCCCAAGACTAACTTGTTGAGAGTAAAATAAGGGGAAAGCTCCATCTATACTCTAACCCTTAGCAAAACGGTCCTCCCACTTCAACAGAGGTGGTAGTTAAAGTAAACTAAGTATATTTTAAAAGTCTCTATTGCTCTGGCCATCATTCATCAGTATTTCACAGTATTGCTTTTGGATAATTATCCTTATTCAAATAATCAAAATGTTCCATCAACTGGAACGTCTTGGAAAATCTCTGCTAGGCAGCTAGAAGGTTATCTTTGACTGCACAGGATGCTGTATGACTGTAGCCTGGAATATAAATGCTGTCCTGAGGAATTCTGTGATTCTGTGAATCTGCTGGCACAGGATTTAATCTACGCTAATCTGATTACACCCCAATCTAAAGTAGGTTAGATAATGGTAGAAGTTAATGGACCAAACTGCGTTATATATGTCCTGTGCAATTCTGTTAAATTCACCTGGTTGCACAAAGTGTGATAAAGGCAGAATTTATTCTGACAGCCCTCTACTCAAACACAGCCTTCAAAGTAAGTTTCGGGGTTTGATGCCGAGATCAAGTTTTTTCTTACATTTTAGTATTCATCATTTTCTGTTCACTTCTGGGACAAGCAGTTTTGGGGAAGGATGTTCAGACACGGTTGAAAGGACCTCAGCATTCAGTATACAAAAAGAAAAAATATTAATAAATCAATAAAAAAAGTTAATATTTATTGTAGTTATGTAGTTTGAAAGAGGTAGATTTTTCTAGTCCTGGCATTCTTCCAGTGCAGCTTGTCAAACCAGGGTACATTTGAAGTGTGCCTGCAGCCAAGAATGTGAGAGCTCAGCGTGACGATGTGCAGAGGCTTGTTTGATTTGGGGTGATTTTCACTTTTCATCAAAGAAACTACCTGATCCTCTTTCATGGGTAATATTTCCGAGGCTCATTATTATTCTTTTGTTTGCTTTGGTTACTGGGGCTCATTGGAGGAAACTTCTCATTTAATTTAGAGTTTCTTCATTATGAGACACTTCTTGTAAAGATGCGATGTTCTGCTTTGTTCTTTTGACTTCTAATCCATAAAACCCTCCCTGACTTTGCCATGTTTATTGACACCCAAGGGAGTCTGCATTGCATAACATGTCATACTTGATTTGTTTGTTTTCCCTTCCCAATTGTCTCTATTTTTCTAGGGAAAAAATATCCAAAATTCATCTTTTTCAGACATAAATGACAACAGCTTATGTTTGAAACACTGCTGATTTCACAGTATGAGAAAATTCATTTCATATAGCAACATCAACACAAGAAATAAATAATCAATTTACTCTTTCTCAGCTTAGAGGTGGTAACATACAGATCAAGGATTGTAATTTCTTTAAACATGCTAACTCAAACGGCTGTGATTGTCCAAGCACACTTCTAATTAATTTTTAAATAGAAGGAACTCTCATTGTTTTTCTATTTGACTAAGCACCCAGTTTCCCAGTCAAAATAGTCATAGCAACTTAGGTCTGATTTTAGTGATCCCTGTTGATCTCAATGCAGTATACTATTTTTAGCTTACATTAGTTCATGGCTATGAAGAGAATAAGGTGCCAAATAGACAAAAGAAATCCAGAGGTCCATATAATCATGGCTTATTGGGGTATCTGTATGTGAAACAACAATCTGTCTAGATTGTTTAAGGGTTTTATTTCAGTCCTCACTCTCCAGTTAATGGAAAGTTGTTATGACTTGTCAGGTGAGAAAGTCATGAATAAATATTGAGTGTTAATTAAATAAATATTATGGTTTTGTAATATATCCCCTCTGCCTATTCTCAGTTCTTCTTTCTTCCTCCATTGTCCACATACATTTTCCCTTCCTTATCACACACTACTTTTAGTTCTCCCAGTTTCAGTTTTTAGTCCTCATTCACACAAGGTTTATTTTTTCACCTGAAAGTATCCCCAGTCCTGCCCTGCTTTTCAAATACTATGATAAAAACCTCCTTCATTTTTGCTCTGGAGGTTGGAATCATATCCCATTTGCAGTTTAAAACTTTCCTTTTCATAGTCTTCCTTACTCAGTGTCTTGCAGACACTCCTGCTGACCCTCATGCGTCTCCCATTCCCCAGCCCCCAGTTTGTTAATGGAATCAAAACGCAACTTTTTCACCTTCCTTCACATATCATCAAACCAAGTTTCTCCTGCCTAGAATATGCTGCTTGTGGTACTCTCAATGTCAGTTTTGCATATAGCCTGTTTTCCTAACAGTTTCTTTTTTTTCTGGTTAGGTGGGGCTACTCATCTTTTTAAAATAATTTCTTCAAGGTGTATCACTCCCAGTATTTATTGCTTCTTCTTTTATAAACATTCCTCAGTGTAACACTATCACAGTTACTTGACAGTATCTCTATGATGAATTTACCCTCTAACTTGTAACACCAGTGTGGATGTAGCTAAACTGACAGATGCCAGAGTATTTATTTTGTAGAATACCTGTGTTTTGTAAAACATGAAAAGCCTAGGATCCTTTAGAAGCACTAGAGGTAACTGAAAGGAAAAAGACAACCATTTCTGGGTGAGAGCAAGAACAACTTCTTAACAACAGTAAAGTGGGGGAGCAACTTTGCAAAACAGGTTGGAGCTGGCTGCTGTTTTGCACCCAGCAACAGCTGAATATGCTGCGCTGATTGGCTGCAACACTGACAGCGGGTGAAGCAAATTTCTGTCAGACTCCTTGACTCTGAGTGGTTTCCAAACAACATAGATACTGTGGTGATGGACCAAAGAGAGAGAGAGATAGGATCTGCTCCATTATTCTGCTTGGAGCTGTTTAGACCTAATTTTTTAATTAACAAAACCTCAGCTAGACTCCAGGCTGTTTCCTATGCAGGAAGCTTATTCAAATTGTCAGCCACTTTTACTCACGCTGAATGAAACCACCAAAATTGTGTGCGTTGCCCCAGGTCATTGCAAATGAAGAAGGGACACTACCAACAAGAGAAGTTAAGTCAGGAAGCACTTTCTGTGGGGGAGCAGGAGGGAAGCAACATACAAGGAGAGCAAAATCGTATTGAAGACAGCTTAGGAACACCGTGCTACTTTCAAGAAAAGCATTGATCTAAACAGCCAAAATATAAAAATCTATTTTGAAGTGACGATTTCCTATGATCAAGCCAGATTTGGTCTTATCTGAGAACATGGAAAAACTGCTAGAAAATGAAAGCACACCTTTCAGCCCGGGCAGATCGGCTTTCAGAAGCCAGCAAGGCATGTACCACTTTTCACCATGGTGTCCTGGCCCACACTGCAAATTGAGTGGAAACGCTTTCCAATGAAAGGCTCCTGTTCTCAGTCCAAGTCCCACCCATTATTCTCTGCAGTGTGAGTCAGAGCTTCCCAAACATCCATGATGTTATGCCAACACTTTCTTCTACGATAGATAGTGTCCTCTACCCTGGAGTCTTGTAACACACATACCTAAATAATTTGAAATACATGTTGAGCTGGAGTTTCTAAAACACAAATATCCAAGGAAAAACACATGTTTGGGAAGCAGGTTCCTGGAGCAATCAGGGAGAAGGTAGAGGAACAGAGTTAGCAAGAACTTTTTACTGGAAGCACATTCCTGGCTTTCTTGGCTCTACAGAATTTCTCCTCCCTCCTTTCTCATCCCTCCAGCAGCACTAAGTCATGTGTTCCAATATTATTTCAATATATGACTAATAATTAATTTAATGTTTCACTCCTTCCTCACAGAAACCTGACAGTAAATTATAATTCCACTCTAAGTAAACAAACAATGTTATGTAGGGCCTCTCTCGAAGAATGCTCGTGCGAAAGAAAATGCAGATTATTGTGGAGGTAGCAAAAGCAGTAACAACTGTTCAGCTTAATATGTTTCTGCTACTTGCCTTTAGTTACAGCAGACATATTCAGTTCCTCTGAAGAGATGTGCATTTTTCTAAGTCAAACTGAGCTTCTAGTCCTGAAATTCAGAGTAGTCATTTGCTTCCTTTGTTAGCCTTTGAGCCCTTCTGTGAGCGGGTAAGACAGGTGATTTGAGAAAAGCTAGATTATAGCAGCATAAATGCATCCAAACATTAACTGTAGAGACAGCCAGTGACATATTCAGGAACAGATATTTAGTAAGGGTGCAGACAGGGAGACAGGGAAAGAGTTTGCCAGAGATAAGCAACTTCCTGGAGACGTTAGCTAAGTTAGGCTGCCAGTTATATCTACACAGTACTATGCACCACGTGGAGAATGCCATGGCAGCTCTGAACAACTCTCAGTAAAATATCAGAAGTCACATTAGCAGCATGTCTCGGATGTCTAACATACTGTGGTCTGCCACAGGGATGGTATGCAGGTTGTCTTCCATTGTAATGTTTGCAGATTGCTTCCAGTACCAAGCTGCCCTTTTCCCAATGAGCTTGGATTTCCATACATAGGTTTTAACAATTATCCTTCTTTTGCCTGTGCTTTCTGTTTCACCTGTGTTGAATTGCCATTAAATTGCACAGAAAATAATGTAATAAAGCTTCTTAAATCTGTCCTTTCTGCACTGTAGGAAATTCAGAAAGACAGAAAAAATATCATGTAATTTATAAACATTAGCTTTACTAACTTTACTTCATTATTCGTATGCATGCATTTGCTTGAAATAATTTAAATTAAATATTAAGCTTAAGAAACATACAGAAAATATTTCCAATGGAGTTGATCGTTGACCAGAGAGTGCTACCACAGTTTTGTAATAAACATTAAGACAAATCTTGAGTAGTATTAAAGAGATGTGCTGCCTGGAAAAACATAGATTCACAGAACCATAGCATGGTTTGGTTCAGAAGGGGCCTTTAAAGATCACCTAATGCAAACACCCTCCCATGGGCAGGGAAGTCTTTCACTAGATTGGGTTGCTCAAAGCTTCTTCCAACCTGACCTTGAACAGTTCCAATAATGGGACATCCACAACTTCTCTGGGCAACCTGTTCCAGCATGTCACCACCTTAATTGTAAGAAGGTCCTCACCACCTTCTTTCCTTTAAAAACTGTTGCACCTTGTCCTGTCACTACAGGCCCTTGTAAAAATTCTCTCTCTATCTTTCATATAAGCCCCCTTTATATACTGAAACCCTACAATAGGTTCTCCTCAGAGGTTTCTCTTCTCCAGGCTGAACAACCCTAACTCTATCAGCCTTTCCTCACAGAAGAGGTGTTCCAGCACTCTGATCATTTTTGTGGCCCTCCTCTGGACCCGCTGTAACAGGTCCGTGTCTTTCCCGTCCTGGGGACCCCGGAGCTGGATGCAGTATGCCAGGTGGGGTCTTACGAGAGTGGTGTAGAGGGGGACAATCACCTCCCTCAACCTGCTAGCCATGTTTCTTTTTATGCAGCCCAGGATTTGGTTTGTTTTCTAGCCTGCAAGAGCATGTTGCCAGCTTGTGTTCAATTTTTCATCCAGGAGTAACACCAAGTCCTTCTCTGCAGGGCTGCTCTCAATCCATTCGTCCTCCAGTCTGTACTGATACTGGGGACTGCCCTGACCCATGTGCAGGACTTACACTTGGCCTTGGACTTCATGATGATCACATGGGCCTACTCCTCAAGCCTGTCAATGTCCCTCTGGCTGGCATCCCTTCACTGAAGTGAATGAACTACACTACTCAGCTTGGTATCATCTGCAAACTTACTGAGGGTGCACTCAATCCCACTGACTATGTCATTGATGAAGCTATTAATAGTATTGGTCACAGTATGGATCCTTGAGGGACAGCACTTGTAACTGGTTTCCACTTGGATGTTGAGACCTTAATTCTTTGGGTTTGGCCATCCAGTCAATTCCTTATCCATCTAACCATCCACCTATCAAGTCCATATCTCTCCAATTTAGAGGCAAGAATGTTGTGGAGGACTGTGTCAAAGCCCTTGCAGAAGTCCAGATAGATGACATCAGTTGTTCTTCCCTTGTCCACTGATGTAGGCACACTATTGTAGAAGGCCACAAGATTAGTCAGGCACAATTTGCCCTTCGTAAAGCCATGCTGTCTGTCTCTAATCACTTCCCTGTCTTCCATGTTTCAACATATCTTTCAGGAGGATCTGCTCCATGATCTTACCAGGCATGGAGGTGAAGCTGCCTCATCAGTAGTTCTCAGGGCCCTCTTTTTTACCCTTTTTTAAAAATGAGTGTGATATTCCCTTTTGTCTATTCACCGGGAACTTCACCTAACTCACATGACTTTTCAAATATGATGGAGAGTGGGTTGGCAACAACATCAGCCAATCCCCTCAGGATGCTGGGATGCAGCTTATCAGGTCTTATGGACTTGTGTATATTCAGATTCCTCACGTGGTCTCAAACCTGATTTTCTGAGGATGGTCTCCTCTCTGACAAGGTACTCTTTTTTAAGAAAGAATAGTCTCAAACCATTGTGTTCTAAGTTAGAAGCTTTTTTAATATCTCAAAGGAAATAAATATTTTTTCTGATGCTAAGTGCTGCCTCACATCCTCTCTAATAAAGATAAAAAGAGAGGGACTATGGAGGCTCCTGGAATTACTTTTATAAATCCCCATGGCTCTAATTTTTAAAATTTTATCAACACATCCCTATGTATTTCATTGAAAAATTTACTTCTTGTAATACTATAAAGGTGGGCAAAGTACAGTCATGTCTAATAATCTATTTACAATGAAGTGACTCATTCACCACAGCTGTATCAGCTTTTAGAGTTCAAGCTCTCTGTATCAGATATTATGGTATTTTATAATTTTACAATTGCTGTTTCAGAGATGCAGTCAGTCAAAAAAAATATGATAACACTTGTGTAAATCCATATACCTGTCTGTAGAATCATAGAATAATTTAGGTTGGAAAAGACCTTTAAGTTCACTGAGTCCAGCTGTAGACCTAACACTGCCAAGTCCACCACTAAACCATGTCTCTAAGTGCAAGGTCTTCACGTCTCTTAAATACCTCTGGGGATGGTGACTCAACCAACTCTCTGGGCAGCCTGTTCTAATGCTTGACAATCCTTCCAGTGAAAAAAATTTTCCTAAAGTCCAAGCTAAACCTCCGTGACACAGCTTGAGGCCATTTCCTCTCGTCCTATCATTTGTTACTTGGGAAAAGAGTATATAAATTTATACACATTTCTCCTAGTTTAAACAGCATACATTTTATCCGTGATCTTTTGTAGGATGTAAAATTTGCAATAATCATTGTCCAAATATCTTCCCAAGTTTTTGAACTGAAGAACACTTACGCATATTCCTCATATGCTGAAAGCAGTTTACTGTCGGAATTTACATAAAACAGACACCAGTCAGTCTAATCATATCCTGTAGGTTTCCTTCCAGGCCTGTTTTAGCCAACTAGACCAGCATTTTCTAGCCTATCCTGAAAAGATGGGTTCAGTCTTCTTCAGAAGCACTGAACAAGTGCTGCTTCTACTAACTTCAGTATAATCTGGAGCTGTGCAACATTCTCTGAAATAATACCACTTCTGCTAAGACGGCTCCTCTTTCAGAAGTCACACTTGACAAACATTGGGTCCACTTATCCAAGAGGATGTAGTTCCAGTGAGCTGAACCTATGAAAAATGTCACTGAGAAGACAACAGGAGTCAGGTTGCTTCATCCCAAAGTATGTGGAATACAGTGAGACCATCTGGCACCTTCCTACATAAATACATCAAAAGCATGTGTTGAACAGGTTTGATTAGATAAATCTTTTGCATAATGGTAATATTTGCTTGAGCTGAAAAGGGCAGAATTGAATGAAAGGTTGGATTGCAGATGGATTGAAAACATGACAGTTGGGTTTCCATCCTCACTTCAAGAACTGTGTGAGGCATGGTGAAATCTGGAACGAATAAATGATGCTCACAATTAGCTTCAGCTGAGGCCACTAGCAGAATTCAGATTGTGGTATCAAATTTCCAACAGCCTCAGGATTTTGCTGGATATTTCCAGTTTGCCGTTACTCCCCGATATCCCAGCATAAGGTTTGATGAATTATTTGAATTCTCTTCAAAGCCCTTATAATTAGCTCAGTTTCTTTTGTCTCTGTAAATCTTGGCAAGTTTTATCTTGTAAATCAATCCCTTCATCTCCCCCAGCAAAGCATAAGGCAAGAACTATAGAACATACAAAAATTAGGTGAGAACAAAGCACTCCCTTTTCAACACATGACATAGAGGGTAACTATCGCTATTAATTTTATTCAGGTATGCCCAAATGCAGGAGTCACTCTAAATTCCAGTCATTATAAATGTTAGTAACAGTTATTCTCACTGGAATTAACCTTTATTTGTACAACTCTAAGCAAGATTGCTTGCAATGGTCAGTGTGTTTTTTCCTTATGACAATATTTTTTCATCTTCCCCCCTCAAATTTTTATCTCCTGCATTTGGCAAGTGAACCCTGAATGACAAGAAGAGCTTTGTTGTGGTCCATGATTCATTTCACTTATTCCCCAGCCACTCCCTGGGTGTGTTTTTATAGGAGCAGGCTCTTTTGCAATCTGAAGTAGTACAGCTCTGTAACAATGTGGTATCACCTGCCTGCCAAGGGAAGGGACTATTGTGATTAACAGCTTCAAGAGGAAAATGTAATATCCATTCACAAAGCTTCCACAGCTTGAGTCCTGATGCAACAATTTTGTCAAACTAAAATGCTTTCAAAACGTCCATCCAGAGGCTTTGAAAAATGCCAGTCTTACAAACTCAGGATGCCTATGCTCTGCCTAACTCCTGTGTTTGGTCATTGTTTGTTGTTGGAAAACATTTCCATTAAAAAAACCCCCGAACTCAGAGAAAGATGTCCTTTGAAGAATGTCATGCACACAAGAGTTACTAAGGCTGAAGTTTTTGCAGAGTCAGCTCAATTTACTATAAAAGCAGCCATGAGCTTCAGCATATCACTCCACATTTTTGTGGAGTGTTTGTTTTCCTAGCCTTTACTTTCACAGGTACACTTCTTGGGGCAGTGATTGGCTCTTTCTGATGTGCTTTTCGAGGTCAGCACATGTGGACTCAGTTCTTGGTTGATACCTCTAGGCTTTCTCAATGAGAACAACTTAAGAAATAATTATATGATGCTGCATTCTTATGATCCTCAGGATGAGTATTTCTTATTCATTGTACCTGACATTTGATTCCTGGCTGGATGAGATGGTTCATAAAGTCCACAGATGTTCCAAACTGGAACCACGATTTCCACAGGGCTGAAAAGTCCACACACACTTCTGGGGACCCACCTAGTTTCCAAAAAAGGAACACTGTGAGGTGAATAAAGTATGTCAGGACAGAAAAGAGGGAAATGCCAGTCTCCAGAGCAGCCTGACATACTGTAGTGCACTCAACATGAAACCACAGACTTGTCTTCTCTACACTGAGTGTTCTTTTCCTCGGAGCCAGAGGAAAGCACATACATAACCTGCAAATTGTCAAGGGAAATGTTATATTACGGTAAGAAACTGAAAAAATTCTGTTTGTGAGCAGAGAAGAGGTGATAAACTTGGAATGCATTTGCTGTGAGATACTAAGTACTTAGTATTTACATTTGACTTCCCACCTGGACCAAAAAAAGTGGTCAGTACAGTGATGGCTAGTGGGTTCAGAAAGCAGCTTTGCTACATGAAAGGCGGTAAATGGCCAGTCAATTGATCAATAAATAAAAAGGAAAAAAAGCCACCCCTCAGTTTAAAAGAAATACTGTCTCAAACCAAGAGTTCAGGCACTTTTTTGCCACTGTATTGCCATTAACATTCAAAGCCCTCTCAACCAAATGAAAAGGGAAGCATAAGCCAGAAAGAAGATTTTCTTTGTAAAAATCTCCATCTATTGCAAACTGTAAGTTTTATATCACCCATAATAATGGTCATTAATAAAAATCACTTAAGTTTCATCTTCATAGGAATGCATAATAAATAATCAGTGTTTAGTTCTGGTGGAAGCATTGCAATGTACTCACAACTTTCCATTCTTTGATGCTAGCAAACAAAATTCAGCTGAATGGCCCAAACACAAGCACTACTGGAACATTCTTTGGAGTCACCAGTCAGTTATGGGGACAAGTTTACCTACCATATCTGTTAACAGATCATGTCTTAGTCTTAAATGATATTTACACAGCAACAGTCTTATGTCAACAATTAGAACACCAGCTTGGAAGATGAAAAGATTTTTAATGAATTATTTGTGTGTTATTCAACAGCATCTTCAGCATCTTTACACAAAGCAATCAAGGTGTCTCAATCTTAAATGTACGTCTTTCTTGATACATCAATTGCCTTGCAGGGTAATTTATTCTTTACCATATACCCTTGACTCAGAGAGGTACGTAAGCACATGTATAATCTTGAGCAAGTGAGTTGTCCCATTGATTTCAATAGGTGATTCATAAATCTATTGAATTACAACCTTAGTCTTACTCTGTTAGCTTCTTTGGCTATGAATAATTCCTTGCAGTTTAAATTCCATTACATCCTCTAATAGTTTGCTTTGAGCATTTTATGTTTTTAAAATACGTAACAATGCAGTCTTTGGGGACCACACATTTACAACTATAGAACTTTGGGCAAGAGGGAGAATATTATACTAAAAGTCAGCCACTTCATGCTATTCACAAGGAACTTTAGCAGTTCTTTATTTGGTTTAGTACATCCAACACTGCCCCCATCCTAGTTCAACCAATCATCTTTAATTGTTATTTGTTTTTTTCAGGTGAAGATAATAATTCATTGTTATTGTTAGTCTTCTGTCTGAAAACGCAACTGGGCTGTTGCCTTTGCAGGGTAAACTCCTCTTTGAAAGTTCCTTTCTAAGCCTATGTGTTTGCAGGATCCTTTTCTGCTCTAACGTGTCTTCCCATAGGCTTTGGCAGATGAATTGAGCAGAGTCTGCTCATGCATTCAGGTAGGCATTTGGCAGGATCATAATTTAACAGCATCAACTATTTCTGCCTAGGATTAGCAGACGGTTCCTCCTGGCATTTTGCTGCAGCTTTCCCCTCATGCTGTAGCAGGAAGGACCACGAGATGGCAGTACTGCATGAGCAATTGGAAAAAAACCCAACTTTTTACAGAATTCATTTCTTGGGAAAAACATTTTCTACTGGCAGCTTCAGAGCTTTTTGTAAATTCAGCCTGCCCCCAACCTGCTTTGCAACAGCAAGGAGATAAGCAACTGAAATCTATACCCTCTACATTCTGAAGTGTGGTGGTTAATGGGTCATTCTTCTGCTAATAAAATACTGCTGTTTGTTTTAATACAGTATGTATCGACATGAAGGATGACATGGTATTTTAGGGCACTACAGAAAGCCAGTAACTAGGAGATAAGACTTCCACTATACCAAAACTTGCCTACATCTGAGAATGGAAGTGTTCAGAAGAAAATAAGACACTGAAATACTGAAATTTCAAGGCAGAGCAGAAAGGAATGAGTTCTTTGCAAACATTTTTACCGAAGTGTTGGCTTCCTTTGCAAAAGGGTGATCTTTAGTGTCTGCACGGCAGAGTTAATCATAGAAGGGAAAGTAATGTGCCAATGTAGCTAAATTGTTCTTAGTTTCCAGAGGCTGAAGTACCTGGTCATTTCTGTATAATGGTCAATTCTGCATAACAATATACCTGTTCAGTAAGACTGACCCAGAAGCAAAAAGGAATGGCTGAACAACAAATGCTGAGCTTTTAAAGGTCTGAAGATGTGTATCTTTCCTCTGCCCCTTCATTTCATAGAGGCATGAAGGCAAAAATGCCTTTTGCGAGTGAAGTAGTCCCTGTGAGTTGTAGAACATCAAATCAGTGTAGGGATTCTTTGTCTTGCTTAACCTTGGACCTCCAAACTATTTCCTTCAAGGTTCCAGATATCAGAGATCGGTTCAGGCCCTGCTTGGGGACTGCTGGTCTTGCTTCTCTATAGTGGGCTATAGGGAGAGGACTTTTGGTTGGGAAATGCCAGTGCACTCATTCTTCCAGGAGCTGGTGTTAGGCCACCCTATGGCTCCCCTGGCACAGCAAGGGACACTATCATGAGTGTGCCTCTTACTACAGTGGTAACAACTGTCACTGCCTGCTCATAACTGCTCACATGAAATCAGCCTTTTTTTTGTGCCCATAGGAAGGAAGGCACTGTTTGAAGTTCATGGAGCATTGCCTCAGGCCTCCTGTAAAATTTCCGAGACAACCATGAGTACAGTATAAATAGGTTCTCTGGTCCTCATTGGTGACCAACTGCTGGCACTCACTTAAGCTAAAACTGGGGACTACAACTTCTAGGTGGTGCCCATGTGAGACAAAACAGCCCTTAACTTTGTTGCTCTGAATTATGACAGTGTTCTATGTTGACGTGGCACCTCAAGCAAGCAGGGTGACTCCAGCGAGCCTTTTGAATTTCTGGTACTCAACAGCCTTCTGTCTCTGAAAGCAGAGTCAAAAATAGCTCTTTCCTTCAGATGCAAAGAAACAGATGTGTCATGCAACACAGGAAAAAATGTGAAAAGGAAATAAATGAGGAATTATCCAAACGGGCAGGAGCCACTACCTATCCCTGAAGGAAACCCTGCCATTAAAGCCTTGAGTTTAATGCAGTATGACCCAATGCAATATGACCTAGTGAATGAAAGACTGAAGCACTCAGTGAAGGAGAGTTTCCTTTCCCCAATAAGAGAAGAGATGGAAGGAGGAAAAAAAAAAAAAAGAAATAGTGGTTTCTGGCTGCTTGAAATTTAACAAGTACCAGACACCTTTCCTCCACTCTTTTCCTTAGGAAGATGCAAAGCAATCTTTTCACTGGCAATGTTTACTCTGGAGATATTCCAAAACAAGTGGAACAGTCAGCACGAAAGCACGCACAACAGACTCCTGTCAGATCCATCACTTCATCCGCAGCATGGTTAAAGGCTAATTGAGAGAAATGCATTCCTACACAATGGCTAATAAGAACAGATTTCTGCATGTGTGTATTTGTTTACAGAAATACATGTACATTCATTTTGTTATTATGTTCTGCCTGCAGAAATAAGCTGAAGTAATCAAACTTGTGCTGGGAACTGTAATGCAAGCAGCTGAAGGACAAAGAAGTTTATATCCTGTCACATAAATACTTTGCAATCTTACTGTAGTTTGAGGAACACCATGAGGAGAAAAGAAAGCAAGACTGAGGACAAGTTTTACCTTTCTAGATTCCCCTCCACTTGCACTGGGAATCTCTAAACTTTTGAAGATCTATTTGGGCCCACCTGGATAGTGTTTTTCAATCTTGTGCTGAAAATGTTAATAACCATTTTCCCTGCAAGGTTTTTGGTACACAAAAACAAGGGAGGAAGAAGTCCTAACACAGCTGCTTTTGAAATCCCTTTGCCACCAAAGCTTTGACCATTCTTCATCTGAGGGAATATGAATGACAAACTGATTTAATTTGTACAGCAATAGCCACAGAAGTGTGTTACACTGAGTGTTAGGACTGTAACCCTCTTAACACCACATTGAGGAGAGGGATTAAATAGCATTCCCAAATTGCCCATTTTCGGTTGATTGCTAAATCATTTGGCTTGTCCCTTTTCCCCTTTCAGTGTCTGGCAAAGATGAGTGGTGCTTGCTGCCTTTGCTTGCCCCGATCATGTGTTGGACTAACATCTCAGACATATCCTCTATCAAAGCCAAGGTCCATTTCCAAGCACACAATAAAGAACTATGTTGTGGCTCAGAAAGTCACAATGAAAATTGCAGGGGCCAACATTACCTTGAAGTAGATTATGTATTCAGCAGGTATACAGTCCTCCTCTATCACCACAGAGCATTACTTCTCCAGGGCATTACAATTGGACTTTGTAAAAGCTGTGATTTCCTTCCTCTGGAAAATGTTACATTTTTGGAAAAGGTTGCTTTGCATTGTTTTCCGATTAAGCATTTTCACATACCTAATTCTTTAATCTGAAAACACATGGCTAAGTCTAATTAGTATTTCTACATCCTGCTAAGATAGCATGCGGCTGATGTTTAACTGGGCTTCCTCACTGTGGAGAAAAGGCAATCAGCAGGTGATAATAGGCTGAGCATAAAAAAGTCCTTTGGCTGTTGTCTAGGTCACTGCAATGCTACTGCCACCATAAATAATTAAAGAAACAAACAAAAGAAAAAAACCTCCCACAAAGTACAAGGAAATACTTGAATATTTGCATTGTGGGTTCACATGAGAAGATTCAAGAACTTGTAACTGCAGTCATCCACTATTTTTATTACTGCCTTTATATACAGAAAGCAATTAGTCAATAGAGAAAAAAGAAGAACCATTTGCAAGCCATTTTTAAAATGAATATATTTGGGACTAGAAATTAATATCTGCCAAATATTGCTTAATAGTCCACCATGAAAGTTTTCTTTTCAACATTTTGTCTTCCCTCCTGCATGGAGTTATGCCTTGATTTTCATCAGCCTTGTCAAAAGATGACACAATAGATGTATAAATCTTTGCAATGCATTTTGCTTCTAGGAAAAGCTTTCAGGAAAGCACACATGCCTACTCCATGCATATTCAAAACTCAGCAGATGTATCATGATGAGTTGCCTTGATTTGGCTCCAGATTTACAAATTATAGCCATCAGCACACATCCTACCAAGAACAGAGAATGAAACTCTGTTTAGTCTAATCATCCTGCTTTAGTTGTAGTCATGATTTCGTGTCCATCACAGAAATAGTCCTTCTAAAAGTATCCTGCTAACATTTGTTAGTGTAACTATTTTGAAAATATAAAGTAGTTCTTTTGTTCCCTTGTAGGGCTTCTATCTCTCCCCAGATTTGATCATGCTGGTTATTACAGCTGATTGGAACTGAACTGATGAAACAACATTTGCTGTAAAAGGCTGATTGCTGAGCCCAAAAAGTTTCACTGGAAATATCTGGGCTTGAGTAGCCTCCACCAAATCCAAGAGATAGCTCCAATGTGATTGAGCAGGGATTCCTGACAAGCCTAATTCCAGAACTGGGATGCGGAGAGCACAGCAGTTCATAGTCCAGGGTGATCCTGCATCCTGCTTTTTTTTCTTTTTTTTTTAGCTTTATAATCCCGGAATTGTTTATTTTCAGTCCAAGTTGTGTTTAAATCAAAGTTTTCTTAAGGGCACAGAATGAAGGAACCCTGATAAGTTGGAAATCTTGATTTTTTGTGAGTTCCAGTATTTATTCAATATTACTGTAGAGAATGTTTCCTACTAGAACCCTCTTGAGTAGAAAAGATTCTGAAAATCATCTCCAGATCACACTCTTTCATCTTTTTCTTTTGTTTTCTTCCTGGAATATAGCTAGGTCAGTTTTGGAGAGATGTCATATTGCAGGAATATATTTTTGTTGTTCCAATGTGTCAAACACTTCTGAAAAACACCAGTTTCATAAGATTGTTCTCCATCTGGACTAAAATCTGAAAAATACATTTACAGTATAATTTCAAAATAAAGTTTGACAGACTTTGATGCATCAGCTATCAATGACAATACAAAGGCATTGCTCTATTTTGTATTATTGTTCCCTAGTTTTGCTGTCTTAGAGCAGATAAAGTCTTTCAAATATTTGCTTTGGTATGTGTATCCCAAAAATGTTCTGTCAGTTTGGGATTTCCCCATTCATATGACCACAGTATTACAGGGACAAATCAGCATGGCTTCCCTTGGAGGAATTTCGCTCCCTTTCAGTCCTTTAATGCTCTCCTGCAGCTGAAAGGAGGACTCAGCAGCATCACGATTAAGCCAGCTCTCAGCACAGTTCAAGAGACTAATGAGGAAACTGAGTAGTGGAAAGGTGAAACATAAGAAAGATGAAACATAAGACAATGCCATAGTTCAAAACCTGCCCAAGAAGCAGAAAATAGGGCAGGAAGCTGTAATCAGTGTCAAATCAAAGACAACAGCAGTGGGTGTCTGTAAAACTGCGCTCTGCCTCGTGTCAGATTCACACCTTGCAACAAAGCAAACTTCAGGCAATATAGGCAATGGAAAATATGAAGCTGCCCAAACCATGTTGCCTGGTGTAAGACGTCTCTGAACACAACAACAGTGCACACCAGCCTCATCAGAGCTTCCAGATGTTTTAGGTTTTGGTGGCATCAAATAACAACTGTTTAATCTTACTTTTTCCTATCAGATGCCCAGCATCCCATGTTACCAAGATTTCAGAAAGGCACTTGCCAAGGCATCTGGACACAACAGGCTTACTGCACAGACACTGTTAACAAATGCATGATCAGACATGGCTCCAAAATTCTTGGCAAGGTCCTGGCTCCTATTGAGCTCACGGTTATTTTAGCCATCTAGCATTTTATGTGCTTTCTGTCTGATGACCTTTCAGACTGATTGACATTTTCAGTGTATGTGGTTATCAACTTTTTTCTTTCTGTGAAGTGCCTGTTCACAGACAGGTATTAATGTAATGTTATGGCAGATAAAAAAATAAAAGCATGGTGACTTCAGCGAATTAAATGCATTCCCTGGAAAGGACATTTTGCACTCTTTCAAGATTCTTTTCAAGAGGAATTATTATATATTAGCAAAGAAGATTCTGCCTATCTTTCACTGGAAAAAGGGAGAGTGGAGATAATTTCCTTACATGCTGCTTCTGTTTTATTATTAGTCAAGCCAATAGATTTAACTCACCATAATATTTTTGAATTTTTATGTTCTTGTTGAATGCAGGAAACAGTAGGACAGGCAGGTACTTGTTTAAGGTGAAAATCAGGCTCCTACCATATATCCAATGAGAAATACAATGCTATATGTTTACTACAGCTACTATGTATTTTTCAATGAATTGTTTAGCCAACATCCTACCATTGAGCAAACGACTGCAGTTTCATTTTGTGTGGCAATCGAAACCATTCAGTTTCAAAGAGCGATTGAAGTTTAATAAAGCGTTCCATTGCTAACCACCAAACAGTGTCAGATTTCCACTGGCAGGTTTAGGCAAAGAAACCTCTTGCTTTTTCAAGACCAACTGAATCAGGGATGTGTCATCAAGAAGCAGCCTTTTTGTTTTAGCTTTATAGTCACCCTACGACTGACTTGGAATGGCAGGTTGCATGTTAATAAAGCAAATGGATATTCAAATTCTGCATGCCCTGGAAGTATCAGGTCAGGCTTTTTGGAGCACTGCAAGAAACTGAACCTTTGTTTTTGTGAGAGAATGTTGGGACTTACTTGTGCACAATGCCAAAAAAGCAAAAGCTATGGAAGATGACAATATATGCAGAGCCAAATGCCACATGGTGGATTCGATTCACTGCTAGAGCAGATCCTAGGTACAGCTCTGAGTGACACCATCAACCTGCTATATCTGACACTGAGACACACACAAACGCAAAGCACTGGCCACATATTGTTCATGGCTAGACAGTCTTTAGGATGGTTTCAGACACTGAAAGTAGGCCAAACTTGGAGCCTAATCTACATCATAAACCCACTCTTTCCTATGCCACAGTTCCTCCATTTGTGCTCAGTCCATACAGCATAGGAGTTCATTGCAGCTCACAGACAGAAATCTTTTCTCATTAACTGACTTCAACATCGCAATTCATGCTTTCAGAGCTGGGCAGGACAGATCCTCAAACTCAATCCCTAATGGGCTCACATTACACAATAAGAGCTTTATTTCACTTAAGAAGATGTGCCTCAAGTTCTCAGCAGAGGAACAAAGCCGTGTTTGGTGGATAGAGCTGTTTACATACAATTCAAAGGAAGCTTAAGTAGCTGATGACTAACTTACAAAGCACAAAGATTCCAGCTCTGTATTGCTGAAAAATGTAAAAACAAAACCACTGTTGCCCCCACCAGAATATGTCACTGCCAGGAGCTAATTCAGAGGTTGGGAAAACTAGGGTCCACTTCAAAGTTAATTCTGGGGTTGCCCAGTGTAAAACTTACAAAACATACTGGAAAAAATCAAGATATGAGTCATTCACACCAATCCATCAAGACATTGTGGGAATCTACTGCTATTACCCTTTGGGCTAAATTAGTTTCTGGAGAAATTCCATTTAAAGCAAGTCACAGGAGACTACTTTGGCCCTCTATGGTTAGTTCTTCTTTCCTTTTATTTCTTTCCGTCTTGCTTTCTTGCATTTTCTTTCTTGCTTGCTGTCTTGCCTTTTTGCTTGCTCTTTCTCTCTCTTTCATTCATTCTTTCTCTCTCTTCCTCTATTTCTTTCTCTATTCTTTCCTTCCTTCCTTCCTTGGTCCACAGTGTAATAGGAACAAAGGACTGAATCAAGGTCAGGGCATTGATCTGAGGGTCTAATGTACCTTAGAGGGGGAGCTGTGGCAAATGTAATCAGTGCAGGAATGCACAGTGAATGGCAGTGATGGACCCAGAGTGCTTATAACATGCTTTGCACCAAGCTGAGTCTAAAAGAGATGGAAAGCAGTGTCACGGGGTAGTGAAGTGAAAATTTCAGCATTATTCTCCTACCTTACAAAAAGGGGATCAGACACTCTGAGAATACATATATTACCTGATATATATATTATTTGAGCCAATTTACACTGAGAGTTTGTTGTCACAGAATCAAGCTGTAAATGCAATTAGTGATTTTCCCAATCATCTCCTCTCTCTATCACCAGTTCTATTGCACATAATCCCATTCTCTACTCCTCCAATCTTTCCATGTTTTTTCTCCCTGAAGAAATGCATTTTAAGGACATCACAGCAATGAAATCTGATAAAAGTGCACTATGATGTGTCTTCAGCTTTTATTAGGACTGACAGAAAAATATTGATGGAAACTGTCTGAGGGGAAAATTTGGCTTTCAAATCTTATTTCTGGTTCTCAGACAACATGCTTACTTTCCACAGAAAATTTAATATTTTCCTCCTGAGAATCTAATGCGTTTAGAACAAAAGACAATTCCCACGATAGTTGCATAGCAGCCATATTATGTTACTTTCCCTCTACCAAAAAGCATGAAGGCAGTGTTTTCTGGATCTTGGGGCCTAAGAATGGGATCTAGACTCCGCTGAAAAATGGGAATATCAGGAACTCAAATTCTTATGAAGGTACCCATAGACAAATTTCAGAACAAGATTCTTCATTTATTGACTTTTAAGAAAAAAAAAAAGAAAACAAATTTTTTATTAAGATTTCTCCAACAACTTTGATTTTATGTTATTTGGAATTTTCTGTGAATGAAATGAAAAAATGAAAAATGAAAAAAAGAGCATCAGACATCTCCAGTTACTCAGTAATCCTCACCCAAGAGATAAAGAAAAACATTGGTATGCTTATGGACATACTATATTTAATATCCGATTTGCTGAGAAGTGGAGGCTTAAATATCCGTGATCCTTCTCTATACTTTGAAACTCCACAGGATGAAAAATGCAATTAGTTTTCTACTCTCATAAACAAGCAATTCTTGCATCATCAGCTTTATGTACTCATTTACAATTGTGCTGCACACAGCTGAGTTAGCCCCCCCCGCCCCCCCGCCCAGTTTCTAGCCTGAGGGGTGACTACCCCTTCAGATGAAATCTGTGCTTGAAGACCTGCTACACTTTGTAATAGGAGCTGCTGCAGAGCTCTGCTCCATCTTCCATAAGCCAGCAGTGCTTCTCCTCTAACCCCTTATAGAACCTTTAACTCCTTGCATTCCCCTGCATCACAAAGACACATAATCTCTTTAGAATGTAGATAAATTCTACTTGAACACTCCAATAATGCTACTGAGAATGTTTTTGGTTTTTTTTCCTCTGCAGAAATGAGGAACCTCCTTTACTTTCCCACTTCTTTCTCACCCAATTGCAAGATTTTAGAGGGAGAATTTTCCAAAGGATCTTCAGCATAATCTATCATGATTTTTCTGCTGCCTAAAGGGATTTATGCTACTTGCTTCAGTAGCAGAGACTCTACAAGGGTTTTTTTAAGGTGGTGTGTCTCTAGTGCTGCCTTAAGGCTGAGCCTAAGGTCAGGCTCCAGTTTAAAGGGAGCCCCCCTGCCAGCTTACGGTTGGTCTGCACATACAAAGACAGGTTTTGTGGTCATGGTTTCGGTCACTTACAATGTCTCTGCCTCCTCAAAGTAAGTAGGTACTACACTACCAGAATTATAACCAGACTTAAACTACCAGACTTGTATATATGGATATAAATATATAAGTATGCAAAGTATCATTAGTCTTCAGTTAATACCAGTGCTCTCAAACTGTCAATCAAATACTTTGTCACTGCTGAAGGTGACGATTTGTATCAGGGTAAGAAAATAAGGTATTGGGCTGCTGAACACCTTTGAAGTTGTTCAGTTCAAAAGAGTCATCGGTGAAATTAAGAGACCTTCCATTTCTTGCAATGCCAATTTTCAGAAATTTAATTATGCATTCCAATAGATAGTTGGTTTGAAAATGTAGACCGAAAGATAGCATCATGCTTCTCTTCAGAAATTAAATCACATGAGAGCTCAGCTGCAGATCCATTTGCAAAAGAAAATGCTTATCCTGGGGGGACACTAAAGCATGGAGATGAATTTTCCATGGTTGCAAAGCTTATTAGTGGCCAGATCTAGAACTGAGTCTGGTTCCCCAAACGTCAGGTACAATGGTCTCTGAACTACATTGTCTCTTAACCAGCCAATGAAGAATTAATAAAAATGTTATAACCTAATATTGTTATCAGAGATTTTTGTCACTTTATTATTGCTATGAAAGTTTCTTCACTGCTAGAAATTTGGTACCTTTTAATAATTTGCATTCTTATACATCTGCTAGAAAGACAATGTGCCTAATGCTTTTTTAATATTCCATTAAGTAAATGCACCCAAATTTAGGACTTTCTTTGTTAACATCTACTTTCTTTTCTAACAATTGTCTCAGACCAGGTGTGTTAGGGAGAGTGCATGATGTCAAAACACACTTTCCCCCTCTAAGGCACATATTTGCAACACAGAACCAATGCTACTTCTTTCGTCAGGTCACACTTCGGATTTGGTTTTCCTTCAACCCACTTTAGGGCTGAAAGCTTGTTTGATTCCTAACTGTCTTAAAAAGATATGTGGACACTACAAAATTTATATACTCTTATACCAAATGAGAGTTACAGACAATATCTGCTCAATTACTTCTCATTTTTATGACAATTCATTAAGAACTCATTCTTGTTATGCTCTTCTGTGATCACTTAAAAAGGTTTCATATTTGGAGTGTATCTTTGCTATTATACTGTGCTTTGCCACAAAGAGTTTAATAGCCCTTCATTTGAGATTCACTCCAAGGATTACAAAAAACTTTACAAACACTGATGAGTTTACACTGTTAAGACAAGAGCTGAGTATCACAATTACCATCACATGGTGGGAAACACTGCCATCTGATGAGAGAAATTTCAGGAAGGAAATGGAGAAACTCACAGAAGATAGAGCATGACTGGTTATTAAATATGGTCCCTGAGAGGTGGCATTCAGCTTAGGAAGTTCCTAATCCACTGACCCTAATAAATTGAAAAAGCAGAGTGGCTGTAAGTTTTTGCAGTGCTTGTCCTGGTCCTGATATCCTTGGCTCACACATTTGCTAGTGGCCAGTATGGGAGGCAGGGTTTTACCTACGCCATTTCAGCTATTCCTCTGTTGTAAGTGGCTTACTGAAGCCACTTTTCCTTGGGAACTGGATTTGCTCTTCTGATTCTGAAGAAGTTAAAGTTTTGAGTTTGCCATAAAATATCCAACAACTTAGTTGCTTCTTCCTTCTGATTTTCTTTATCTGAAAGCACTTAATCAGAAATTATGTACTGGGAGTGAGATTCTTCTCTGAGTCATATGCATTGAATCTATTTTGAGTTACGTGTGTTACATGAGTTTTTCTAAGTAACTGAGAACAGAAAGTAACCCAATGAGCACAGTAAGCCAGGTCTTGTCAGATTCTACAGAAAGCATAAGGAAAACATTGGCTGTAAGATATCATATCACATTATCTTAAGCCAACATAAAATTGGGATTCATTGTTTTAATATATTAATTCCATGATATCGCAAACTAGAAGTTTAATAATTCCCATGAACACAGTATCCAGTGTGATAATTTAAAAAACTGGAGGCATGACAGGTGACATGCTGTCCTTTGCTGCACTAGGTGTGGAAATGCTACTTGCCATGCAGAGGACAAACCAGAAATTGCGCAAGAGCAATTAACTAAATCTTCCCTGCAGAAGAATCTGTAGACACACCTTGCCTTCTGTAATGAGATCAAAGCGTTCTAGAAATACGTTTGCCAGGGCCTTTACAGAGCATTATCCCCAAATCACCTGGAATGTGAGTGACAGGGTGAATGTTGTTGTCCTTGCTGGCATTTCTAAGCTCATATCTGGGATGGCACGCAACTCACATTTGTACCTTTAGAGAAATGACTTAAGTAGCATTAGAAAGAAACATGAACAACCTGTTGTTACTCAAAGGATTCACGACTAAGCAGAACTACAATGCTTTACATTAGCTGAGCAGTCCTGCCTGTTATTCAATTACCCACTTTACTGTCTCAAATTTAGTTTACATTTCTTTATCTGCATTTTTTTTTTATTTTGAATTACAAAAGGCCTTACAAAAACCTTGGCTAGGCAGACAGTCTTTGTGTCCCAAGACAGAGCTGCCTTTTCAAAGATTGCTAGCAATTTGCCAAAAAGATAGATCAGTACTGTGTAGTCTGTACATGTGCCCCACATGTAAAGGAATCAGCTTCCAATGTGTAACAGTTACAAAATAAACTACACATAACAACACCTCGAGTAGAATAATATGAGTAAAATGCTCATAAAATTATAAAAGTTTAACTTAAATAGGTATTTTATTCGTCTGCAGATTTTAGTACCAACATTACACTTTGAAAACACTAAGCATGTTACCAAAAGACAATGAGGATATTAGTGGTGTTTTCTAATCATTCTAAAGACAAATAATTGTAATTGTAATTTTAGACTGCAGGTGTCTATAATCAGCCTTATATGCTACACTATAACAGTGATGACTGGGTTGTGTTGTACCGTTTGGTTACATTTAACAGAGAACTCATGGAGGCGTAGGTAGGTAGGTGAAACAGTTCTACAAGTTCAGTGTTTAATTGGGGGCCAATTGTATGCCCCACATAAGAAGAAATTTAAAATGAAAAAGAAATGAATCCCAATGTTATTAGCACTGGCAGTCAATGAAGTTTCATGTGATGAGTTTGACTAAGAGGCCTTTAAACTCAGTTACAGATTTCTCCTTTACAGTGCCAGCCACAACTCCATAAGTAGCACACACAGGGCACTCAGTTCCCTATGCATGGGTTGAAGCTTCCCCTTCTCAGCAGGAGCACACAGCTCTGTTTTCCCTTTTAGTGACACAAATTTAAGCATTTACAGAAAAGCTTATTTCTGGCAAAAAGGACATTTTAACGAAGCAAAAATGAAACCCACTGTACACCATCCAATCTCATTTCCAAAGCAAGTCATGTTCAGAGAAGCCATCATTTGAAAGCTCCCTTCTTTTGCAACCAGGAGTGGTCTGCAGCATCCTCTTCTTACCTGTCACTTTTATTGTCTTACTTTTACTTGCACCTTGCCCACAGATGAATTCAGACTGTCCCAGTCCTAATCCTTTCCCTCTTCTCCTGATGGTTCCCTCTCATCCTGCTAGCTGCTAGTTCCCTTTCGAAATGGGAATCAATGACACTGTTGGAAACTCCAGTGGAGGGAAAAAAGCTTGACTGGTAAGATGCTTCTCTAAGCTCTCCTTGCTCTGACAAAACTGTATATGGAAAATTCTGTTAGGTTTCCTCTTTTCTTCTATCTGTGCTTCTCTCTAGGAGGGAGATCTTTGCCCTTTTAAAATATTCTTGCACGGTGACAGCAAATCAGACATTTATCTACAATTAACCTGCAACTTCCCATTTAATACAAAGCAGCTCACCTGTCGATGACATTCAGAGAATTCCTTATTTAAGGAGTTAAGCATAGGTACTAACATAGATAATTGTCTAATTGAAGTGTAAACTGACAAAAGTCAAATTACAATAGTCATTATTACCAAAGCAGATCATTCTGTCTTAACATTAGAAAGCCTGTCAGGGAAAGTGTCATTGACAGAAACATGTGCTCTCAAAACAATTCAAGTGGCTTCTGACTGTGTTCTGAAAAGAAATAGGACTCTGGATTCTTTAGGCCAGACTTCTAAACAGAACTGGACATGTACAGATACTAAATCGCTGCAACTTTTGCACAGAAGAGGCACTTTTGAATACTCCTTGTGATTTCAGGACAGATTTTTATAATTGTCTCACAGTCATTTCTGAAAAAAAAAAAAAAAAAAAAAAAAAAAGAAATCCAACTGCTGAGTCAGTTATGGCAAAACCCAGAAATGGATGAGCTCTCTAAATATCCCCAATTCCACTACTTTGGACAGTCCAGAGTTTAAGCCTGCAAACTGCTGATCGAATGATTAGGGACCCACAGGACAGGGATGGGTCTTTGGTTCCAGTTCTCTCTGTAATGAGTGTTGGCACATTTTGTATGAAACACTTCTTCAACACATCATCAGTCTTTAGAGCAGGAACAGTATAGAAGAATTTTACACTCTTCTAAATGAAAGCCTTCTTGCATGTCATTTTCTCATTCAGTGAAGGCTTTGCCATGAAGAATTAAAGCACTTAAACTTAAACTTACCTACAGTGTCCTAAAAGAGGGCATTGTTGTTGTAAGATGTGGGAGATATGGAACTGAAGGCAACAGTACAGCAATCAGTCAAATATAGTTTGCAAAATTGTTTATTAACTTAGCGTTGAGTAAAATTAGGAAGAGAACTATGATCAAACAGTTATTCTGACACTCATTTTTTCCATTCATATTGTTTCCTTCATGGTATTCCATCCTTTGATGTACACACAAACATTCCAGCAGATTAGGTAAGATCTGGCTTAAAATCAATGCAATTTAATAGGGGGAGCAAACTGAATTAAGGTGAATCAACATGAGAAATGTTTGATGCAGTTTAAATATTAAGTAAGTAGCTCAAACATTGATTCATCAAACCTGTTTTGGGGGAAAAACAATAAAAAAAAAAACCCAACACATAGACTGCTCATGAAGCACAACAAAAGCACAGTGGAAAAGATAAAGAATCTTCCCTGAGACCAAAGCAAATTTGGGTTCATGGGGTCAGATTTTGTATTCCTTATGCATGAAAGATACTGTACCTAACTTGTGCAAAGCACTTCCTACAGGTGCTACCTGCCCTACAGTTACTTTAATCTTCATCTTAATTAGTCCAGATTACTAGCAAAAGGTATAATTTGCCATTTGGTTTTCAAAAGAGTCTCAGAAGTGTTGAAAAATCAGGCCTTTTTGTAAACAAAGAAGGCAGATTACTGCTTCTTTTCTTTCCTCTCATTTTCTCCTCAACGTATTAGGCTTTTTCAATTCTATCAAGGTCAAGGAACTCACTACCAAGGTCAGATGCTTACAGTGCAGCAAAGGACACATACGTGTTAGTGAACAGCAAATTGGATGCCTCTAAAGAGTGCCAGACAGCTGAGATATGTCCATTCATACATGTTCTGTAATTGAGGACATAGACAGAGAAGATGCTCAAAACTCAGTAATTTGCCTTAGATTTTCTGCTGTCACTAACAGTGGGATTTCCAAGCATTCTTGTGGGCAATGTGGCCTTTGCAGGAACTTGATTAAACTAAAGGCTGCTCAGTTTTAGGCAGGCAAGGGCTGTGGTCACAGCCATGGTGTTATGATGCAGGACCATGTCCTTCCCTGTGGAGTCATGTGAGGGTGGAACATCCGCTACTCGGCAAGAAATTCAGTGGAGTGCAAGCAGAGATCCATTTACTCCTCAGAATTTCTCCTTGACCTATTAATGAGTGCTTAATTTTGCTCTCATTTCTCTGCATGTTTGGCAGTCTGGTCCCTGGTGCAGCAGGGAAGGCCAAAAGCAGAATGGAAATTGAGGTGTAACTTCCCCTCCTTCCTCAGGAACATTCTGGCAGGTTTTGTGTTGCTTTTGGAAAGGGGCATGAATTTTAGTCTGTCCCCCATCCCATTTTTATTTCAACAATTACAGATCTGACATGTTCTTGTCAGTTTGACATATTTGTGTTTCTCTTATGTACTTGCTGAATGATTAATACCCAAGATAGAATATTTTAATTCAGACAGAATAGAACTGTAATTTTTTCATGGTCTTCGTATCTTGCCTCCAAAAAGAATCAACATCTTCACGACAGAAACAAGAGTGAGAAAGAAACAACAAAAATATACCAGACAGAAAAATCTATTGCTATGTTATTTCTTAAGAGAAGTTGTCTGTATATTCAATGATAATATTCAAGCTACTTCTAGGAGTTTCAACGGAATTTGTTCTGTTTAGCAATTCCAAATGTAAGGAAAGCACAACTGAATACAGTAGCACAGAAATAAAGTATGAATCTTGTTCTGTAGCTTAGTCCCCAAGTACTCAAGGATCTTCTACCTCAAATATCTACCATATGGTCAATCTTCAGGTGCCTACTAGATATCATAATGCTTCATGTGATTCACTTAACTTCCTCATGAAAGACCTACTTTTCTATAATTCAACACATATTTTTTAATAAGTATTTTTACATTTATATTTAGCTAAGACTAAAATTTGAAACATAAAAATCCTTGAAGATTTTTCCACTTGTAGAAGGTTGCCTATATTTCAAAACATTTACAGTAATAAAAGCAGGTTACTATGCTAAAAGTCTTAATTTCTGAAAATCAAATTTACGTGACATTTAAGTAGGTAACACCATACATGTTCATTTGGACAGGGAAAAATTATGCTTATGATTAGTTCTAAAATCAAAGAATGTGCCAAAATACCAGCTCACCTCAGCTCTGCTACACTGTTCTAGTAACACTTAAGAATACAGCTCAGAGATTTTTTTATTTCAAGTGCATGGGAAGCATTAAGTCTTCCAGCATGATGGTTACAAAAAAGAAATTAATCTTTTTGTTCCTGCCTCAAATCTATCAATTTTCAGTTGAACATCATCCAGTGTTTTGGAAAGTGATCCATCCTTGAGCTAGCAATTCCAAGTGATAGAGATTACGGCTGGTTGGGGAAAAAAAAAAAAAAAAGATTTTTCACTTAGAAGAAATCTCAAATGGAATATCTGAGTTCAGATTTTTTCAGTTGAAATTGCAAATTGAAAGTCTGAAATTACTATATAAGAAGAAAGCTGTTTCAAACCAGTCTTAAATGCAATAGCATGGGGGTTGGGTGTTAAGCACCAAATCTTTATCTGGTAGTATATCTTACGACAAAATAAGAATAATATTAGAGCTATCCTTGAGGAAATTTCAAATTTGGGGAAGAAGAATGAACAAGTTTTCCAAAAGAGGTTTTCCATAAAATTATTGCTCTCTGTATAAAAGAAAGCTCTCTTTGAAAAAAATATGTTCTCCATTCAAAAAAATCCCCTGGTAAGATGTTTCAGTAGTTAATTATTCTCATTTATAATTTGCATCTTAGTTAAATTTGTCTATCACCAACTGCCAGGCAATCTTTACTCTCTTTGCTTCAGAGTCAGGCAACCTATCAGATCCTGCATGTGCTGTTTCAGATTGTAATCAAGTCATATTTAAGCTTCTCTTGTTTTAGCAACCGCAGTTCTAAATCCAGGCTTTTACCAGGGGAAAAAAAAAAAAAGGTCAAATACTTTTTAAAGGAGATTAAATGTGGTTTTGAGTATTTTATTCAAGGAATTATCAAACAATACACTGGGGTTTTTTTGGCATCATATCCCTAGTATCTGTAGATAATTATCTTGTATTTTAAAACCAGCATTTCTTTATATGTAATAATGCAATTCATAATCTGCACTTAAAATATCTGTTTACGCAGTTGCCAGAGTGATGGTACTGTGCTCAGAAGACAAACTAAACCTTTCATTATCCTTAATAAAATAAGAATCAGTTTAAAGAAGAGCTATTGTGGCATCTCACTACCCTTTAAAAGAAAACAAAACAAAAAATTATAATAATTTTTTAAAAGAAGTTCAACAGGGAAAACCATGTTCAGCAAAGAAACAGCTCTTCTCTTCTTTAAAGGGCTCAAATTCTTAACATACTGCTACTAGTATTCATAGATTTCTTTTTCTGATGTTTCTCTTTGTCCTTTAAATATCAAAGGTGTCTCCTTTAAGCGGTATTTCAAACTGGGTATCAGAAAAAGCTTTGCTTCTTGTGACTCATGAGTTAGGAAAAAAAATACTATAACATTTAATCAAAGTGCTTCTAGCTTGTTTTTGGTTTTAAATCCTGTTTCAAACTGGGACTACAGAGGAAGTAAAAAGTAGAACTCCTCCTAATTTCCATCTTCCCCTTTTCCCACAGTAACAGGATCATGGTTTATGTTTCAGTTGTCAGATGGAAGTGAATCTAATGATTATGAAGGAACTGTAGTCTTAAAAGCCCTGGAGAATTTACTAGTGCACAACCAAAAGTAGTATAGCATGGTTTTGGAAAACAGGGTTTTACACACATTCTAAATATGACCGTTTAGTTTTGGGGGAATCACCAAAAGCCATCCTGCTGCAGCATCATTTCTGTACTGCCAGTACCTTACTGAAGTGTTTGAGTGCCTGGGATAACTCAAACTCACTAATTAAACTGTTTTTACTTTGATCCACACGTTTTCTTGCTTTTGCTCTTCTGATTCTCTCCTCCATCTCATTGCGGGGTGGGGGGCTTGGGGGGTGGGGCTGGAGTAAGAGAACAGCTGGTGAATGCTTGGTTACTGATTGAGGCCGACCCACCACAGTATTGAATGCACATGATGACAGAGTTCATTGAGACAGCTTAACCATCCTCTGACACTGCAAGTGGCCTTACTATGGTCTGTAATCCCAGACAAGAAGTGAAGTTCACTAATAACTCAGTTTTAGTAGTATAAACTCTCTCCTTATGGAATGATGAGATCTGGCCATGCCAGATTCCTGGTACTCACTGCTCAGCCGTGTAGACATAGCAAGTAGCCCTGCACTAAGCCCTGAGCAGGCTCACCTCTGGATCATGCTATTTGCATAAAGCTAGCCAAATCTGCATAACCAAACAGTGTGGACTGATTTGATTCATGACAGGGTAATCACAAATCTAATTTGCCTGAAATCAGAATGCAAACCTCTGTGGAGGATGCTATAGTAGGGGAGAGAATTTGGTCTGCAACAATGGCAAGGAAATTTGTATTGCCAAAGGTGCACAGGGAAGTTGAGGCACATGTAAGAGATATAATTCACTGCATAGTGTAGAAAAGTCCAATGGCAATGCTAGGAGGCCCCCAGTGTCATAGACATCAGAGCACACCAAGCACACTGCTTTTCTAAGATATTTGCTACTCTCTTATATTACCTCTCTGTCTTGCTGAAACTCAGTTTGCCCCTTGAAGCTTAGAAAGCACTTGCCAATGGTAAGGCAATCCGAGTGCTGAGAGCATGGCCTCTCACTGAAACAGTCCCAGAGAAACAGTAAGGACCAATATCCTGTTTCCTTCCCTTTGGCCATGTCTGTTGCATGCTTCCCCCCCTCACCCCTCTCTGGTTGCTGGAAGAGATGATATTGCATATCAACCTACAGTTGCTTTGCTGAATTTGCAGATTCCTGGGTTTGTTTTTTTCTTTTCCCTGTCTCATTTGATTTATAGCTTTGGAACATTATTTGAAGTCTTGCAGCCTGTTTCTGGAGGAGTCTGTCTGAACACATCTCTGCTCTCCCTCCCCCAATTTCTCTTAAGGACAGTTCATGATAAGACTGTTTGCAATGCCTTCTGCCTCTGGTAGTCTCTCCCATCCAGGAAATGCACTTGCCATTTCCCAAGAAATGACTCAGTATGGGTAATAGATCAGGTTCTGTCCTTTCTTTGCTTTATGCCTAAAAGACTTGCTCAGCTGCTGAGTACTGTGTAAAATTGTTGGTCTATAAATTTTTTCCTAGGACCTAAACCATTCTGATATATAAAAGATGTGGGCCATGGTGTGAGGGATGTCCAGGCAGACAAGCCATCAACATTGCCTCAGCATTTGAGTGTTTTCTTCTCTTATTCTTCAGGCCTACAACAAACAGCACATAGACAGAAGCTCTGTTTTCCCTAGCAGGTAAGGGGAAATCTAACTTATCTGAGTGAAGAAACTCTCATGGTCCTTGCGACACCAAGATATGACCGAAGTCATACTGCAGCTGTTTTCTCTAATATTTTATCTTTGAGTGAGTTGGAGGGAAAAGAAATGCCTCCTACCCATAAGAGGCTGGATCAGCTTTGCAGCGCTGTACGTGGTCATGGCAGAGAGTTGGCCAGTTTCTGAGACAAAACCCCTTTAACTTTCCTTGCAACATTTCTTCAGGAGCAAGCTCTGGAACAGACTCTTCTTGTGGTTACAGCACAATAACATAGCATACTGGCCCATAGATAACCTAAGCCATGCTGCCTGCTTGTGAGCCACCAATCTTAATAAGTCCTATGAAAATGCCGTGCTAAATTCCTTGCAAAGCATTTCTCAACCATCTTCTACATAAACACGCTTTGAACCTTCTGTGGACACTTCCACGTAAGATGTCTAATTTGATGCTGTATGAGTCACCCGTGCCCTGGAAGACATAGTGCACAGAACAGTAAATAATCATTGGTCAATGGAAACTCCTAACAGAGAAGAAAATAATTAATGCCTTGTATATTCATGGCAGGGCAAAAAAGAAAAATGAGCCAGAGAGTATGACCAAATGACTGGAAGTTGATGGGATATCTGCAGTTTATGAAGTCACTTTAGTTTTTGTTTGTTTCTTCTTTCTAGCCTTGTGGTTTGTTTTATTATTATCATTTATTATTTTTATTAAATCTACAGGAATTTACTCATTATATTTGCCTATTCATCTTTCTGGATCAAGTTCACAAAACACTTCTCTCTTCTTGAATGTGAGACAGAAAAGAAGAAAAGCAAAACTTTCCTCATGAGAAGAGACAAACATATACATACGTAACCAAAAATTTCAATTACTGACACAGTATTCAAGCAGATCTTAAAAAATGAATTCTGTTCCTGTTCAAGCAAGATTTATCTCTCTCTCTTCTTTCTACTGAAAAAGAAATACAGCAAATATCACCAATTCCCTCCTTCCCCCAAAAGGTGGTGGTGATGGCTTAAAATAAAACACTGAGGGTATAAGCCAGGCACAATTTGGTGCAGTCAGGGTCATGCAAATTAAACACTGTTCCCCACACAGCCATTTTGAGCCAATTTTACTATGTGTAAATTGCAAATCATGAACGGACACCCCCCCCCCCCCCCCATTCTTGTAGTGCAGAAACATGTTACATTGACATTAAGCTGAAGGAGAGGGAACTGAAGGGCTGGTTAGGCTGACTGAGTTTATTTTGGGATTGCACTCAGTGGTTCTTCATGCAACCATTTATACCTAAAGATGATCTGTGAAATCAGCATGTCGCAGCACTATCAAATACTATAGCTGGCTGCCAGAATGGAAATAGGACCTGCCCTTATGATTTGTTGTGGATGTGATGGTGGGAGGGAGATTAGTTTTAGTTTGTTTTGGTTTTCTCCTCCCCATAGCTGGGAATGATTTATACCTCAAGCATAGATTTCACAGGAAGGAATGACAGCTAAAAATCCTGCACATAGCCCACATACACTCTTACAGCCCATTCGCCTTAGGAAACCTGTGCATTTTGTGTTTCTAAGACACAACAAACAACCCTATGCTTCCGTTAGCTAATGTCCATGGCCTACCATTTGAAAAACAACTGTGCAGAATGCTAATTTCACTGCTTCTACTCCAGTTCTTTATTTCTGCACATCTATATGTGAGAAAAACATCAGCTGTATTTAGAAATTAAGCTTTTCAGAACAGCAGTGCCTTGAAGGTAGACCACAGTGTTGTCAGTACTAATGCCATGTAAAACATAATTCTCATGCCTGAAAAGAAGAGAAGAAACTAGTTCTTGTGGTAGAGCAGCAGCTCAAGGGACCGTTTCAGAAATACAATGCTAAACAAAAGATACTGAGCCATTGACATTCACACCTTCCACACTTGCGTTTCAACTTTTTATTCACAGTTTGGGCAGAGCCTTGCACTTCCAGGTTCCCAGCCAGGGACACAGGTCCTACAGACTATTGGCAAACAAAACAATGTTTTAGTGTGGGACTGGGCTCTGAGGCTTTGTGACACATACTGTTAAAATATGAATAGCTCTTCTGTTTCTGACTTGGTTTTGGTGCTGAAGGATGAAGGCAATACACTAAATGCTTGTGCTGAAGATCAGCCCTCTGGCTGAATACTCTGTCTCTTGCTCCCATCCAAATCCATTCACAGCACAGTTTCTACCACCCCTAGCCTTCCTCTTGGATACTACCTAGGGTCCACCTGGGCCATAGTTCCTCACTAAGAAGTGTAATTCATTAAAGAGGTGCACCATCCTGCACTAGTTACTGAAACTGTGAGTCAGCCTCTAACATGAGAAGACAGCATGCTAGCAGCAAGGAAAGATACAATACACTGAGCAAGGGCTGAAACTGGGCCAGCAACAAGTGGTACTGATGTGGTAGAGGGAAGGGATTTGTGTCTTCCTAACACTTTGGTGATGGTGTTCTTGTCAAGTGCAGGTGACAACAGAAGAGTAAGACCAATACAGTAGGGAACGCCCATGGGTCCCCACAAATGTAGAAACATCTACTGTTCAGCTTTACAGGAGTTGCAACACCATGAAAACAAATATAGGAATTAAATACCTATGTTTTAATACTTACACATCATTATAAAACAAATACCTCTCTCATGCATTTCAGTAAGGAAGGAAACAAACACATGATCTATGTTTGCATATCTAACTCTACTGAGTTTTTATAGACCTCACAAGAAAGTGAAAGATTGTCAATAATCTCTCTTTATCCATACAGACTAAATGATAGCAAAGAAGACCAACATCAAAGTACCTGATTAATAAAATTGACACAGTTGAGATACACAGCCAATGAAAATGCAGCATGTCCAAAAAATGCTCCTGCTTTTTCCAAGGTGTTAGTGACAAGCATGGTGATTTTTGTGATCTTTGTTCAGGAAACACTCTCTTTCCTTCCTCCCACCCCTACCTCCAGCTTAGATACAAGAAAAAATGCCATGATGGAAGAAAATAACTATTTTCTAGCAGAACTCCTTCACAATCTCCAGATTAAACATGCCATCAGAGGCTGGCTGAAAGTGCCTGCATCTCCACGGAGAGGTCCTGCAGATGGCAAGGAACATTATTTTTAATTCAGCTAACAAAGAACAGGTAAACAGATGCTGACAGATCTTTCGCCCTAAGCATTTACAATCTGACCTTGATTGAATGCATATACTGGTTTTGTTTTGGATATTTACATACTGATAGCAAAACATGCATGTCCTTCTGCCGGTGCATGGAAGGTCAGAATACCTTTGCAACTGCAGCAAAAAACTTCCTTATCTTTTTTTCTTTTTCTTATTCTTTTCTTTTTCTTTCTCTTTTTCTTTCTTTTTCACTTTTTCTTTTTCTTTGTTTTGTTGGCAATAGACCCTCAGAAAGTCCACCATATGTTACAATGCCTGTTACAAGTGTCTGAAACTGAACAAAGGTGATTAGTTTTGATTGTAGAGAAGTCTACAAACTAATGGTGCTGAGCTTTCCTGTGTTTACTTACTGTAACTGATATTTAACTCCAAGCAAAAACTAACAGACTGGAGCAGGAATAAGCATGAAGTAAGACGCTGTTTCTTCCCATTGCAAACAGACTATTTGTCAACACATTTGCATTCTGTCCATGCTTGTGCTCCTGAAAGTAGATATGGATTTACTTTTTCTTTTAAAGTCATAAGGATATGGCCCAAGGCAAATCATGAATGACAGTGGCTATACAGAAATGCGTTCAAAGCAAGTGGAAAAACATTAAGGATGTGAATAAGCAAGGGCTTTACACCAGTGAAATTTGTTGAATGGAAGAGCCTTCCAGGAAAAAAGCAACTGTATTATGGCTTGAGCCTTGATGGACTGCATGGCATTTTCACATCACACTAGTTCTTCCACTCCTGCTTCCAAGCCATTACAACTGTGATAGAATTTAAACCTGACAGAATAAAACTCAGGAAACAGTGAAATATGAAAAAATGCTCCACAGATTGGCATGCTCTAACATACTTACTGACCTGGAACTGCTGTCAGAGAACAGTGATCTAACTGGAATTTTTGCAAAATGGAAGTGGGTACACTGAACAAAATGATATGGGATCCTGGGGTAACTCAACCCACAAATAGCAGAATAGAAAGCTTACAGAAAATCTCAGCTGCAGGGTAGAAAAGGACTTTGCTCCTCTTGTGCTTAGGATTTTACAACCTGTAGTCTAAAACACACTTTAAACTTCAGAGATCCTGTAAGGATACTCAAAAGTTGAAGATCCTTATGAGATCTTGACACCTCCCACTCCCAAACATTAGGTTAAAAGATTGGCTTACAGCCTACAGAAATAAAATACTAAGCACTTGACTGAAACTGCATGCTGTATCAGTGACAGAGTTAAGAAGAAAACATAGTTTATCAACTTAAAACTGCCAAGAAAAAGAAATGCCTCCAAATGAGACATAGGACAGGCCTGCACTGAAGACTGGTGTTCCTCCAAACTAGCTCTGTGATAATCATGTCTGAAAAAAATCTTAAGCTGCATATATGAAGTATACTGAGGCCTGAAAAATCTGCATGAGAAGTCAGATTATTTCACAGACCACTTGGTATTGCCCAAACCAGACTGCTAGCAGGACCCTTGCTTGAAGTTATGAGGATTTGTAACCTAATCTTGATCTGTTCAATGGCCAGGTTTCATTTTAGATTAAGAGAAAAATCCTCAACCACCCTCAAGAATCTTGTTGGAGCTTCTAAGCCTTCTGCATACCTTTTTTTGCTGCATTTAAAAAAAAAAGTTATTGCAAAAAGTGGCCAAGAGATACAGCTCAGCTGATGGACATCTTTAAGGTCCTACGAGGAGCAGCACTGGCAAAATTCCTAAGCCTGCAAGGGAACACGTTACTGTGTGTCATCCTCTGGATTGTGGTAAACTGGTTTTACTCTGGACTGCTGGAGAAGCCTTATGTACCAGCTTAGCCTAAAGGCTGTGATGTTTGAAAGAGGACAAGAAAAAATCAACTACATAAAGAGGCCCACTACAGGTTTGGAGCACTTAGAAGCATAAGTTTGTTTATAACTAACCCACATTGAAAGATTTTCTCCATCTTAAAATGTTTTTTGTTTAGGAGTTTGTGTTCTGCAGAAGCCTGTTTCAGATGTGGAAAACTCAGTTAGCTGGGGCAAAAAGTGATTCAGACTTAAAGACATCTTTCCATCTTCAGAAGACCAGGTACATACAGCTTGAAAATGATGCAGGAGTTTGCATTAACCTGGGTAAATTAGAGTTCACCATGAAAAAAATGTATGCTCTAAATTCTGCATTCTCTTTTAATACTACTAATTTATTTTGAGTACAAAGGTTTGGTTGAAGCTATAAGAAAGTTTATAAATAGGCTTTACAATCCCCTCAAGGGTTAAATAAAAAAAAAAGCATGAGAGTGTATTTATGAGATATATGTATATTTAGTAATAGATACACCTATACTTACATTCCCGAGTCTTCTCTGTTCTTGTGCCCTTGTTTGTTCTTCATCCTTCAAACCATCTTCTGGGAAGCTGAAAAGAGAATTTTTGAATGAAAATCATAGAGCTCTTTAACAATATATTTGTAGCCTCAAAAAATTCCATACTTTCCAAGGTTTCACAGGCTAACGTTGAAAATTTACATCTTGTGCTTTAAAGTTGCATCTATCTTGACTGAATTTTTCACACTGTGTATACAGAAAGCATATACATTTTTTATTTAATAAATTTGGTTTTAAAAGTGTTCCAAAGGATATTGTTGTCATACCACAATATACTTTGGGAGGATAATAAAGGATCCTACTAATTTTTTTTAATATTATTTATCAAGATCTAACAGCATCACAAAAGCTGTGTATTACAGTATTTCTACATGGAGAGAAGTAAGTGGGCCAACTTGAGCTAAGCCAATGCCAGTTACTTTAATTATATACATTCCAATGTTACTTCTATTTATATAAATATATGTATGTAAAAAATAAAGGAATAAAATACAGTCCAAAATAACTATTTTTTTATTTATAACTATTTAGATATTCACCTTGATATGGCTTCACCTTCATGCTGTGATTCTTGTTGGTGAGAAGAAAATTTACCAGAGTTTATGCCCAGCTGTATTGTTGAAAACCTCCTAGATTTGTAAAACTGAATTTGAAATTTCACAAGAAAAGGCTCTCTTGCAACACTGCATCACTTTCATTTTGGTTATAGCTGAAAAAGCCAGGAACAGTCAGCTATGGTACTGGCAAGAAAATGGCTGCCCAGATCCCCTTATGAACCAGTTAACTCAGTGCTCGCTATCACTTGAATAGGAAAACTAGGTCAACTTTTCCTTCTTTCACATTGACTATCCCTTGCCCATTCTTGCCACAGGCACATTGAGACTCCACTGAACTTGGCTTTTGTTCTGCACTGTTGCACTTACTTACCCAACAAAGGCATCACAGCCATTATATTAGCTGAATCATTGCTTGGCTTGATATTAGCATGGACATGTCTCCTAAACAGGTGCTGACAGACCTGAACTCATTCTGCCTGCCTTCCTTTCTGCCTGGGTGAAAGCCAGGTCCAGTCCAGAAACTATATTATATCACTAATTTTTTTATAGGTAATAGGCACTACCTGCAGGTTGTGGCTGTAAAAGTTGTTACCATAAGTTCAAAACGTTCTCCAAACAGTGGACAAAACCAGTTGTTACACAGATGGGTCATCTTCTGAGCTTAAACTACTAACCCAGGGCAGAGGTGCTTTCAATGCCAGGAATTCCTGACAACTAGTCTGATGCTCCACAGCTCCTGCAGTTTCTCTCAGCTTGTGTAATACATAAACTATAGTGAAAATCTCATTAGGTTAAGCTTTCTTCAAAGCTGTGTGATAATAAAAAGTGTACTAAATGCTGCTAGGGTTTTGTGGTTTGGAACTCCTAATAGATAGTCTCTCTTTCTTGTCACCTCCCACCCACACAAAAGAAAGTAGGCATTCTCACAGGGCAGTCTAGTTTTCTCTTAAAAAGCCAAAACAAGCCCAATGCAAAATACTAATACTAATACCAACAACAATAATAATGACAACAACAACAATAATAATAATAATAAAAACAATAATATCATCTGGAGAAACCTCTTTCTCTCACATATTTTGTGTTCCTGCTTACCACTGAAAACATTTTCCCCTTCTCATTTTATTTAGTTGGATTCCCTGCCTCTGTGCCCGTGCTTCTTTGGCTTGTTCCCTTGGTTCCCACCACACTGTCACAACCAGCCACATTTCGTAGCTCTGCCTTGTGGAGATGCTTGTGAGAAGCATATTTTATTTTGCAGATGGCACATATGCTATTGTAAAAACAAACCCAAAAGCTTGCAGTCTGTAGGTGTAAAGAGAAGCCATTAGATGGGGTGGAAATGGATCATAAGAGAGTCCTTGGCTGATGTGCTGGCTGTCTCCTGAGCCAGCTGGAGAAGTGGTGAGGGGAGGCGATGCAAGGGCACATAGTTGCTAAACCTGAGCCCCAGTGACAGTCCTGTCTTTTATTTTATTTAGTTGTTTTCTCTCTGTGTCCCACTGGAAAATGGTATAAAATGCAAACCAGAAGGAAAATAGCTTGTTCCCTTATTTGAATAACCACAGCACACATTCAATTTTGAATTAAATGAATACTTTTTATTACGTCCAAAGTAAGTGGAAAAGCCAATAGTTTTTAACCAGCTTGAGATGAAGGTGACCCTTATCTCTGACTCCAGGATTCCACTTTTTGAAAATATTTAAAAATATTATTTACTTATACTGCAGTGTCTCTAAGATGTCTTGGATTATCCCCCTTCTACAGCTTGTACTTTGAGTAGTTCCATGCATGACAGCTATGCTGTAGAAAATATGCATCTCTGAGTTTATTTAAACCTACTGGCCTGTTGTTGTCACACAATACCTACTTATGCTACAGAGTTAAAAAACCAAAAACATACACATTGGTGTAAAATTCAAGCACTATGGTGAGGTACACATTGTGTAAAGCAATACAGCTTAATTCACATACATGTGAGATGAAATACAGATCTCTTTCGTCAACTCTTCATTACTTGAGGTAAGGAAGGAGTGCTAGAGACACCAAGCTTTTTCTTAAACCAAAATAAGGCATGTATTTCACTATTTAGTATAGGATAAAATCTTCCTCTCTGCCTTGACTCTGTTTTGGTCCAGTCATGTTTATCAGCAGCAGTTCAGCTGGAGATGATTCTGCAATACGTATTTCCCCGAAGAGATTTATGACCTCAAGTGTGGTGCTTTATTAGAGATGGGCCCATGCAAACACTCTGCCCTATACCAAACAAGCGTCATAAGAAATTCACAGGTCTTTGAGGCCAAGAATACACACAGAGTCAGTTAAGGTCTGTGCTGGAGCTAATAAGCTCAGCTGAAACTGAGCTGCAGAGTTAGCTTGGAGGTTTTGGCAAATTAGGTGCATGAAAAATTGTTGCCTTCCCTTTTTGTCTGCACTCAGGGTGGTGTCTTCTGTGTGTGGGAAGCAGGGTCTCCTGGCCAATGCTGATTTTCAAAACGGACTCCATTTTCCCTCCACAGGCTCCTGCTTTGAGGTATCCCAAGATTTGACCCTGGCTGGCCTCTTCTTGTGTTCTGCATTCTGGTTTGTGTGCTGCTAAGCTGCCTCCACAAGGAACCACTGGGGTAGTTTTGCAAGGCTCTCTGGACCGCTCCTAGTTCTGTGTGGACTGAATGTGGTTTCAGCAAGGTTTACGAGTTCTGGCTCCACTCCATGGGAAAGCAGCCACACAATTTCCAAAAATGCATATAACACCAAAGAGAACACAGCAGCACCGGTGCTGTGCTGAACCTTTAGTAAATGTCTGTCCTGGACCTAGCCTTCCTCAATTTCTCTGGCAAAAATCCACAGCTTGACAAGCAATCACTGATAGTGAAGGGCTGACTGAAATATTCACGCTACCCTTCTACATATAGCTGTTTACAGGGTTTCAGAGGAAGGGAAATTAAATCCCAGAATATCCGACCAGAATACAGCTATCCAGTCTAGTACAATTGTATCTCAAGTGACCGGATGAAGCTTTTAAGCACCTGACATTTCACTGCACTGCTGTCTTACAGAAAAGTGGTGTGAGCTGTTAAGCTAGTTTGGACTTTTTGTCAAACATCAGCAGGAGGGAAGCAGACTGTATAACTCAGATGGACCAAGGACATACTAGAAGGTGAGCCTAAGTCTCCTGCAATGTGTAAGTGCCCTCCCTATCCCTGCAAATAAAAAATTACCTTGCTTGCTCATTCTCTGGCCTGCTTATTATACATTTATAGAAGAGTTTAACAGGAGAGGTGGCGGAAGCTGGGCCTCAGGCAAACCCATAATGCTAGTAACCACGATTTTTAACTTGGGCTGCATTAATGATAGGTATTTGAACGTATTTGAATGTAGATTCTCTCAGATGCACACTCAATATGTAGTTATCTGTCTTCCGTTGGCCACTGTGATTGGGAAAGTGGCTATCTCATCTGTTTCCCTTGTTTAAACATGGACAGTTTTGGTTTGAGTACACTGCAAAACAGAAAAATGTGGTTAAATCTGAAATATTTCTAGAAAGAATTACCATTTCTATCTCAGCTGTAATTACAGTTTTTTCTTCTTTCCATGCTTACAATGAAAAATAAAGAAAGAGTGAGGTTGTTGAACTCCTCAATTTTAAATCTGGAAGGGACGATCACAAGTGCCCGATATGACCTACAGGACAGCTTCTCCTGCACAAGCTCTCTCCAACCTTCCATAAAAAAAATATTCTAGGTGTTGATGAGTTTCCTTCCTCTGGAAAGCTATTCCAGTGTTTGTTTAAATAATGTTTAATTGGTTTGTTTCCTTAAAATGTGTTTTCAGGGTCTATTTATTTATTACTTCCATGTTTTTAATGATCTCACATAAAGATAAATTTCTCATGAATAAGTGATTGTCAGAGATTTAAGAGGCTAGCTACATTTTTATGCTGAAGGTGCACAATAAATCATTCAGGTTTTCTAAGATGTCAGTCAGGAACATCATCCTGTTTTCACTGTAGCAGCCTACTTTCATGAAAGGGCTTAGGAAGAGTTCTCTGGTGCCAGGCACTTTGTTTGATGTTGCCTGCACAACGCCCTATAGTTTGTATGCTTTGAACGCTTTGATTCCCTTGGCATGGTGCCAGTGCCACAAGTGATGCTTGGATGGGTCTAGTCCATTTCCAGTGCTCTTATATTCACCTCACATTACTGGGGCCATGGAGCTCACAAAAATAAAAGCACAAGTCACAGAAATGACACTTCCAAGATGAAGGTAAAGAGCAAGCTCTCTAAATATGTAAACGAATTTTTTTCTGTGTAAACATCCTTTTGCTAGGATATTCTTTAGGTTTGGAGTTGTTGCAACCCATGGAGTTGTTTTTCTCATTGGATAGCTTCTTTAAAGCTCAGTGTGAGGCAGTACCATGCTTGTAGTGTGCACTGATGTAAGCAAGTAGAGACCTTGTCCACTATTTTCACCAATATTTAGAAAAGACCTTGCCTTTCACAGGAACAGCCAGACACATGTGATAAGTGACATTCCAGCAATGATTTACAGTGATACCACTGAACAGTTCATATTATAATAAAATAGTCTGTGTAAACATAATTAAATGATCCCATGTCATATGCTGTCACTGATTAACACACTTAGTAATTTGATTATTGTAAAATTTTTGCTTTTGTTGTTGATTATTATAACAGATGTTAACCTATAAGGATAACTGCAGAACTGTGTTTCCTTCCCAGTTATTTCACGATCCTACCTCAGTATCTCATTTTAATAGAAGCCTTGTGGTTCATGTTTCAGATAATGCTCACCAATAACTGCATATTGTACATTGTGTCTTAGGATCAGCTTTGAAGAAATATCCCTAAAAATAATCTTCCCTTGAAGTCTTAAGCGAGTATCTCTCATCTCACAATAAACCAGATTTTTTTTAAAAACTGTTTTAAAAAACAATACATGACAAAACAGGGCAGAATCCACTCCTCTCAGAGGAGCTCTTCTGCTGTCAGGAAAGCCACACTTAGCAGCAGCCGATAGTCAGGAGTGGCAGCTCATCAAGGAGGCAAAGTGCTCTTTTGGAAAGGTACTGGCCCCTGGGGAGGAAGAAGTATTGCCTCCCAAGCCCCTGCATCCCTGCCTACATGGCGTCCTTGGTTTGCTGATCTCTGGGAGTCCTTTTCACAGAAGCAAAGCACTATCAGCTGGCTGGTCTGCATCTCTGGTGCCAATGCAGGATTGTCCATGGCCATGGGGCTGAAGGGAGCCACTCGTTTTCCTGGTGAAGCGGATACAAGAATGCACAGCTTCCTTGTTTGGCCAGCACCACCTTCAGAGGGATAACCCCTGCAAGAACCCTGACTGGCAGAAGGCAGATGATAATGCATGACACTTGCTCGTGGGGTCCAGGAGAGCTTGCCCTCCAAGGAGGTAATGGGGCATGTTGATGAAAAATTACTTCCTCCAGACCTCGTCCTGCCAACACTCAGCCGGGATACTTGTTCCTAGGGTGGTGCCTCCTCCATACTGCCACAATACTCCTTGTCTGAATGCAGCCCCACTCTGCTCTGACACTGGGTGTCATGGCCCCTGTTTGCACAGGTTATATTCCTCTTCAGATCAAGAATGTGTCAGAGAGAACTGACTTTCCCACCAACGGGTGAAGCTCTTAGTCACCAACCCAAACAAAAGAAAAGGCAGCAAACTGACATTTTAAAAGAAAACAGCAGGGCTAATCTTCAGATTGGAGAGATGCCCTTTTACCAAGATGTTAATGTTGTTCAGGTTCTGTACTTCAATTTGCTGTTGTTGCCTCATCCTCTTTCTTCCCCACTCTTAAGAAGAGATGGTGTGCACTATTATGTTCAGCTTGATAAATTAAAACAGCACGGGGACTAGCACTTGGCTGCCTTCACAGTATTAGCCTTAGGAAAGAATGACTAAAGTCTGGCTTTGTTCCAAAAGCTTAAAGTGCACTTACTGCCTCAGAGATACTGGCTCATACCTGTTACATGCCTACAGCACAGTCTGTCTAATTCTGCTGCTTTCTGTGTTGTAAAATGCCACACAGTGGGCATTTAACCTGTTGTGGATTAATTTAAGACTCTGCAGGATCTGCCAGAAATGGTAATTTTCAAGTAATACAAAATAAATAACCCCCCCCCAACAACACAAACCCAGAGGGATTAGGATGTTAAAAATGTTTCTCGCACCTCAGTTGTCTGTGTGGAGGGGCTAGACTCTTCATCAGACAGGGCTGGGGTCATGTCAGGGTGGCCTGGATCATGTTTTGTATCCCAATAATTTCTCCTGAGCCCTCTCTAGATCAGAAGATGCCACGTGCCCACTTACTGTGATAACATAAACACACCTGATAAGAATTCAGACCATTAACAGGTATTGACTAGCAGAGTTCAGGCGAAGTCACTGATCCTTTAAGGATTCTTGCAAATCCAGTTGTAGTTGCCCCTTTCTTTCCAAGCTGTCCCTAGCCCAAAGAGTCACATCCATGACGTCTACTTCCTTTCTTCTTCCCTTCTTCTCTGAATATCCCCCTCCACACAGTCTGCTGCGCTTGGAGCATGCCTCTGTTCCTTTCCATGCAAAGTTCAAATCTCTTCTTCAACTGTGATCAAGGGCTGTCATCAAAATGCTTTCTCCTTCTTTCATGTTGAATTGCAGGTTATGTTTACATGCACTCAGTTCAGGCTCAGACAGTGATATATCAGAGAAAGCTTTGCTAAATAAGAAATCCAGCCCATGTGGCCAGGGCTGCCTACTTACAGAGCAGCAGCAGTGTTCATTTAGATTGTGGAAAAACTGTGTCTCCAAGTTTTTCTCTATGGTGGTAGTCTGGAGACAGGAAAAATCCTTAAGCCAAAGAACAGATAAACCAGGTGTTCACAGCAAGGCTTAAAAATAATCTGAGGTCCTCAGGAGGAAAGTACAGGGAGTTTAAGAGGAATGTAAAATATAAACACAAACACAAAAGGGAGCAGCGAAAAAACTTTCATAACCGAGGGCTCCAGTTTACAAAAGAAGAAAAAAGATGTCTTCATACAGGAGAGAGAGACACAGAAATTTGCCACAGAAACCATCTTCAGCTATCCTCATCTCAGAAGGTCACCATCTGAACCCCCAAAGAGAATATTAACAGGAAACAGGTACAGCAAAAAAGTGTGCAAATGTTGTGTCAGTTTATGTAACCCTGTATTTCTTCTGTTGGTGAAAGTAATGTGCAACTATATTAAGAAGCCTTTTAAAGCCATGTGTCTTGACAAATTTTTTCAGTACTACACAGTAAACTCACAAAGCAGAAGCTCTAGAAAAATTGTATGCTTATGTTTGCTATGAGGGCACCACTACTAGCCTGGAGCAAGGAGATTGTGTATCTCATGAAGAAGTGATGTCAAGATGGCATTTCCTAGAAAAAGCAAGCTAGAGTGGCGGCAAGACAACAGTGTGACTTCCTTTTTTTTTGTTGTTTGTTTGTTGTTTTTTTTAATTAGAAGGTAAAATTACACATCTGTGCCTTCTGGCAGTGCCAGAAGTATGTTACTTGATCCAGGGAAAGTTTCTTCTACAGAGCTGGACTGTCAGCTATCAGCCTCATACGTCCTATGTCCAAGCTGAGGCTGTGACCCTCAAACCTGATCTGGGGAGTTCACCCACATTTCCAAGGACCTCAGGACTGAGAGACACTGCTTGTTCAGAGGGGGCCCCAGCAATCACAGGGCTGTACAAGCCTGACACCAAAGCCCCTGTCAGAGAAGGCTTTGCGCAGCCTCTCTCCTGAAGTATCTCCCAGGCTATACAAGGCTCTAACAGGCTGGGATAACAGCCCAGGAAGGCACAGTCCTCTCTCACTCAGTAAATCCTCCACACAGGCTCTAGTTGCGTGCCTAACAGTTATTAAACAGCTCTCAGACCAGAGATGGCTCACATGTGGTGAGCTCAGCCCTCACAGCTGAAAACAGCTGTCTGGGTAGGCAGTCTCCAGGATGGTTACAGCCCAGCCCAAGCGGCAGAGAGTGGTAAGTCTGCCAAACTCACCCCTGTTCTGTGAACAGAGAGGGTGCATGCTGCACCCTTGCTAAGGTCAGCCATCTGCTCCAGGACACAAGAAGCTCAGGAGCCTGGTCAAAACTCTTGGCAGCGGTCCCCAAAGGAATGATTCCTCGTGATTTTCAGCATGGTGTGGAGCTTTGATATCGTTCAGGGGATGTCGACATGTATAGGAAGACTGTGGTTGTCATGTGTGCAGCTGCCGTGGGGCCTAAGAAAGGTAAGCATCCCCATCACATTTTGGAGAAAATAACAATAACACTAAAAAACACCGAGTGAGGTTTGAGCAGGTAACTTACATAGGGTTCCCATGAAAACCTGAGCTGTAGTCTTATCAATTTGTAGAAGCTGAAAGGTGTATTTGATGAGCTGCCACACTGCTTGAGGTCTGTGACCGTTTAAGCTGCTGTGACTCTAAAACCATCACCCTGGAGGATTCAAGTCTGCTCTTCACCTCCTAGCCTGCAATTTCCAATCAGTCTGGCATATAGAAAAAACTGCAGAAGTCAATTAATCAATTTCATGATAAGCTATGAAAAATAAGGTTTTGGCTACAAGCTCACTGCCCATCCTCAAGTCCCTTACGTTTCCTAATTTCCTAAATTTCTTTAAAGCACACCTGCTTTTAAGCAGAGGATGTATCAGGTAAACAAGTGGAAGAGCTCTTCTGCTTGCTTTCAGCGAGATGATCTGTAGTGATAAACTTGTCCTTTGGACAGTTAAGGCAGCTGCGTGCCGGGAGTGTCTCAAGCAAAGGAAGTAGTAAAAGAGGTAGTAAGTTGTGGCCACGTGTTTAGAAGGCAAAGTCACGTAAGTGCTCCAGGAAGGGGAATGTCCTCATACGTTCATAGTTCGCATGAATAAGCATGCTTCTGCTGTCCCTTCCCCTCCCTAACTGAACTTGGGCGCCTTGGGGTCTGACTTTGTCTCATTTGTCACAGGTAATGAAAACGCATAAAATTTGGGTTGAAATCCTGACCTTACCACAGATTTCTTTTTTCTGTTATGGCCTTGGGCATGTCCTGTATTTTCTCTTTTTCTTTCATGGTTGCAAGCTTTTAAGGACACATTTGTACAAGGATATTGCATAGCTTCTTCATAACTTGGCCCTGATTTTAGCATGGGCCTTAAGCTATGCTGTCACAAAGATTATAACCATTTTCTGCCAAAGAATAGTTTTCTGCTTTCCTTCCTGACATAGTAATTTTTTGCCTCTCTTTCCTGAGGGACACACAGAATGAAGAACCTTTTCAACCGCGCCCCCCCCCCCCCCCCCCATCTATTGAATCATAGGAGTAGTTTAAGCCACTCACAATACTTTGACCTGCTTTGCAAGACAGCAAATGAACAACGAAAAAAAATTGCAGATAACCATGAGTTTTGCTTCGAACAAACTCTCATAATAAATGCCTTATTTTTAACACTAAGAAAATCAGTTCATGGCCAGTAGAGGGCATTTGACTTCAAGGCTTGGGCTCATAGCTGTGGTCTCATCACCTTGAATTAAAAAACCAAAACCATTCTACATCACTAAAAATTTATTCCATTAGTGGTTACTTCCATGCTGTACAGATGTTTAAACTTTTCATTCAAAGTTCCCCCTGAAGTCAATAGAGGTTGAGAACATGACAATGAAACAAAGAGTTACTGATTCATCCTTTCCTGAATTATCCAATTCCTACTTTCTAACCTCAAGATAAGCGGGAGCTTTACTCAAGCAACATTTAAGTAAAAGGACCACCTGCAAAGGGACTTGTCTATCCCAAGTTACAGGAAGTTACACGCTTATCTGAGCTGGTGCAGTTACACCTTTTTATTTTCACTGTTGTTTGTTAAAACTTTTAAAGTGGTGAACATACAAGGGTTTTATTGTAAAGCTTGAAGTGGGGGAAATTTACACTCCTGTAGAGGGCTGTTATCATTCTAAATCACTATGGTAATTAACAAGATCCCAACTGTGTGAATGTTGCTTTCCACAGTGTTGACTGTGAGCAAAGGAAAAATACACTCTCTCAAAGTGTGTGCTTTTGAGATCTTAATTTAAAGCAACAAGAGGTACTGAGTATGGGAAATGCTACCCTGTAGCTGAAGGATGAAAAGTGTAGGTAAAAGGCAGAGTTGGGTAAAACAGCTAATCAAAAGAAACAGTGGAGTTGCCAAAACTGCCTGTTTCATGATTTCACATTGACTTCCCTGAAAGTTTTACTTCTTAGTTGAAAACACCGAAATTCTCAGTTTTCATATTTTAAAGGAAAAAATACCTACCCTGTTTTTAAATGCCTACAAGTATATTGATATTCCAAGAAGTCTGAACCTTGGTTTGGGACTTATTGATGCTAAACACAGAATACTTCTGATCCCCTCCAAAGTTTTAACATTCTCCTTCCCCACCATGTGTGAACTGGAATTTTCCCAGATAAAATTGCTAGCAGTAAAAACAGAAATCTCCTTCCACTTCCCTTAGTTACATACCTTTAATTTTAAATTTTTACTTATGGCTCAATTGTCATTGACCTCAGCAAAACCTCCAAATTTATGCCATTCTAAGAAGAAGTTCTGGCCCTGAATACAGCTAAGAGAAAGTCACTGTCCTGCATGACTAGAACAGAGTCAGGTCATCAGCAGCTCAGGCAGTGACAGCAAAAAGTAGCTTAAGCCAAGAGCAGACCCAGGAGACCAAAAGAGGGAATGGGAAGGTGTTTGTAACATAAAAGTTTAGTATCAGGTTTCTTGCTGAAGTTTGTTTTCCAAATGGTGTTAGGACAAGCTGGGTTACCTTGATAGGTGATATCTGAAACAAAGCAAGGAAGTTGTGATTTCAGCATTTTATAACAGATTCGTACTTTTCTCTTGAGGTTGTTATAGGTACACACATGTGCCTCTGAATGACAATAGAAATTAAATGTTAGACATATGTTAACACTGGAAACCAGAATAACAAGGAATACACTAGCCTAATAAAGAGATCAACACTTTGGTTTCAGCATGACAGAGAAGTCCCTAAAACTATGAAGCAAGTTTGCCAAGTGCATCTGAGTAGGTGGAACTGGCAACTGACACAGTTCAACCTAAAGCAAGACACACAATTTTGCAAATAAGGAAACCCAGTCATAGGAGGTGATGATGATAGGATGTGTTAAGTTCTCCATCACATGGTATTTTCAACTGAAGCTAGCATGCCTTCCCCAGAAGAAAGCACTTGTTCAGTCACCAATGGCCAGAGAATGAGGTGGAGTCAGTTGGAGAAACACCTGTGGTTTGCCTTCTGCAAGACACCGAAGTCCATGGCTTATAGCATGGCCTGCTCCTGGCCTAGATTCTACTACAGCAACACTTCCTCTAAAAAACTGCACACTATGAACACATATGGTCTAGAAACTTGTGGTGCATCTTTGAATAACAGGGAAGTCTACTCATTAGCAGATAAAGTAATGTGCTGGTTAGTCAAGATAAACAGTATTTGTGAAGTATTTATTAAATAATTACATAGTACTACTAATTTTCATGGATGCTGGGTAAACAGATTCCCCTTACGTACCACAGCACTGCTTCAGCCTTTGGCCATCACTTTCATCATCAACTATTTCACTTCTTCTAATGCATGGGTATGCTATGGAAAATCTACCACAAAACACTACCAGAGATATCAGCTACACCTTCACGTTCCTTAGTGGTTTTAATATCACAGCAAGGCATCAGTGCAACACTGCCATGCACCTGTGTTACGGTAAGTGCCTAAAAGCCCAAAGTCCAAGATTCATGGCACTACATAAAATAATTGTATAAAGGAACCTGTGCTTTAAAATGGCCACCATCTACTATGCAGATGAGCCACACCATAAAAGAACTAGAAAGAACATAAAAATAGAGAAGTTCAAAATGTGAAATAGCTTTCATAAAAGCAGCAGTGTAAGACTCCTTGAAAAAAGTGTCAAAGGAGAATGAATAAGATAAAGACATGTAAAATTGTGAGTCTTATGGAGAAAGATCTCATCATATAGGGGTAGTATTTTTTCACATATATCATAAAGGTACCCAGAAGTTAGACAAATTCACTGAGAAATAAAAAAGGAATTTAATGTTGATTTTAATTTCTAAACTTTTATGCTTTATATGCACTAGCAGGATTTGGGGTCAAAAACATCCCCAATATATGTCATCTCCGCTTAGACTTAGAAGTCTCACATTCATTGAATATGACAATGGATAAGGTCTTGGTATAATACATTGCCTTTATGTGACAATCCTGTGTCTATCTTCACCAAAATTCCCATCTCCCTGGAGGAGAAGCATTCACTTTTCCTCTGGACAAGAAGCTGAAGTACCACAGGTGTGTGCAACCAGTATGTCAGCAGTTGGTATAAATGCTGATGATTTAAAAGACAACTAATGGAAGAAAACCACTATGTGTGGGAGGAAGATTTTCTTAGCAAGACAATCATCTGACAGCTGTACTTGGTAAACTGAAGGAGGCCGACCACACAGTAGAAATGGGCAGAGATCAGCTATCTACACTGTGAAAAAGATAGAGGGGGAAGAAAGCTCACCTTTCTGAAGTGCAGGAAGAGTAGTCCAGGAAAGCTGACAGAAGAGTGAAAATGGGCTAGAAGGCACTAGGGAAAGGTTTTTTTTTTTTGTTGGATTTTTCTTTAATCTTCCCCAAACCATTGGCCTTTCTCATGAATAACAAATGTACAGAAAAAATGTGTACTCTCTGCAAAGCCATCACGTGTTTCTATATGTTCACACACTTCAAACAAGTACCTCATGGACTATCTAATCTGGGGGGTTTCTCTCTCCCAAGTCCATAAGAGAAAATGTCGGCTGATATGGCTAAAGGCTGAAGAGATGAGATTGTGCTCCCTGTACCTGACCACTATGGAGACTTGAACTCCAGAGCTAAGGAGAGATTCTGCATATCCTCAGAGTGAGTTCAGTGACTGAAAAAAGGAGGGAGACAGTATAGAAATGTCCTATTCTGTTTTGTAACTCTTTTCTCCCTGCTGCTTTCTAGGCATTATCTTCCCAAGGTCACCTCCCTCTTCTCACCATGCTGGTGGGTCCTGTTTATTTTGCAAGTAACAGGCTTGCTATTTTACAGAACAAAGCATGCCAAATCCATTTGTTCTTAGTGTTTATAACTGGTAGAAACAAACATTAACAGCCTCGCAAGAGCCCCAAGCGCTTCAGAGTAACCTCTCCAGTCATGAAGCCTCCCACCTCTCACTCTGTGGTTATTTTTATGAATCAATACTCTTCAGCTGAAGTTATCTGTCAAGCTCCCAACAATGCAGTACTGAAGTACCTAGGTGGAGCTAGAGTAAAAATCCAAGTGCAGTGAAGTTCAAGAGTACTCAGAGCATGTTACTAGTCTTGTTACATTTCTTTTCTCCCAGGAAAACTCTAAGATACATTACTGGGACCAGATAGCTGATGGTGGAAGTTACACAGAAAGTGTGGATGGAAATGCTACACTCTCTGTTTCCAATGAAGCACGCAATGTCTCCCTCAGCAGATGTGAGATGTGAAGCGTGATACTGACTCTGGTGCATAGACCTAATCCAGACTGCTCCTCAAAGGAGGAAGGAGCAAGAAGCAAATAAATTAAAATTCCACAAATATATTGAGTGGCAGGTATATCCACCTCACTATCCTCAAATACATCCCATTACAGTCATTCAATTCAGATAAAACACTTTAAAGAAAAAAGAAAACAACAACATATATCCAGGCCTGTCTTACATACTTTAATTAAAGTCATGGCACTTTTAGAGCTTGGCCAGGTTTGTACATGGTGGAGCTAAACAAATGTATAAGTACTTTTGCAAGTAATTTAACTGAAATCAAGAGCTTTGTAAATGTGAAAGGTCAGGGAGTATTTTCAAGCTGTAGTTCATTATTTCCAGAACAAACTGAAATTTTCAGCTTTGCTTTGGGTGTTTGATTTCAATGATGGCTCCTTTTTATTCCCTCCTTAAACAGTCAACCAGGCTTTACACAGACAGAATGTTTACATGTGTATATGTGTGTGTATTAATTCTTAATATTTAACATAAATTCTTACTAGCTATTACTCAATGAAGGCAGTGTATCTTGCAGTATAATCCATTTAGCATAGGGTGGATGCACAGTTCTTTTTAAAAGATTTGTGCATAATGATCAATCTGGTGTTCTCCTCTTTCTGCTGCTACTCCAAGACTTCTAAAACACAAGCATTCATGAACTTCATGACTGAAAATTTTGTCTGGGCAATAACATTAAGACTAATGGGTAAAAACATTTGCTATTGTACAGCCAGATTGCAGAATCATGAGCATGCTCAATACCAAATAAGATAAATGCCAAATACACAATATTGCCTATTAGTTAGCACCCAAAAAGTATTTTAGATGCTGATGAGGGGAAAGATTTTAGTAGAGTTTTCTCAGAATCCTTCATGAGGATGAGAGGCAGGATAGGAACCTCCAACACTCTATAAACAAAGACTGTTGTTGTTTATACATGAGCTATAAGATTCGGTGAGTTGACTCACTATTCAGTTCCTGTGTCTACAAACCTAGTTGCACAAGTTAGTGAAAACTTGAATGGGTTGACAGCAGTCTTGCAAAAAGTCTTTTTTTTTGCCTCTTGGCTGCAGCTATAAAATTTGTCCAACTTTGCCATCAGCTGTCATTCTGGCACAGCCATTTATTACCTAGAAATTTTGCAGCAAAGCTGCTCCCATCACAAACCAAATTAACCAAACTGAATCACTTGCTGAAAGTATATTTCCTAGAGGCTTTCCAGAGGCCATCAATTACTTTCAATCCTCAAACTTAACAAACCCAGTAGTCTAAGCTTCTCAGAAAAGACTGATATGCAAGAAGCCTGGCAAGAGATTTTTCTACCACAAGTTTAGCAAATTCAAACCTTCTTTGTATCTCCATTTATAAGATGAAGTAATCTCCATTTATAAAATGAAGTAATGAAAGTGTGTGTTGACTTTTGTAATCCAAACATTCCCCTGCCTTCCTCCTTGTCCTCTAACCTTCTGCAAAAGTATTTTTTTAAAAAAAATTAAAATGGAAAATCTCCCAAGATGTGTCTCTAGTGCCCAGTGGACCATGGTGTAGTAGTATCTGTGTTAGTAAGAATCACTTTAGATTTGCAACCCCAAGCAAGACAGCCATGCTGCTGCTGCATGAAAGCAGGGCTGGGGAGCTGAAGTTCCTAATCAGGGGCTAACATCACTTCACTGCAGGGTGCAGTGGGGACACGCCTTTAGCCAGATCTAGCTTCCAGTGTTACACTCTTCCAGCCAGGCTGCTGAAGATAGCCATATCAGAAGTCACATGCCAATTATTAATTTCTACCTGACAAATATCAAAAGCAAATAATCTATTAGAGACATATTATAGCACTTATCAGTCTTGATAAAGGATTTTGAATTTTGGATTGCAAAAGCAAAAAGTCCTTAGAGAAGAAAACGGCTCCCTCAGCCCCCTGCCCCTGTGCCACTGTGACCTTATCTCTCTTCTCAAAGACTAGAAAAGCCTCTAGTTTTTCAGACTGTGTCTGTGATTTTCTGCTATACACTTCTCCAGATTTTCAGTTTTAGAAACAAACTGAAAGCTTTCACATGCTTGTCAGAATTTACTCTTAATAGAAACAACAGAAGTTTCTACCAAATAATATACCCTGGCCCTTGTTTCACTATCTTTTTGGCATTAGATCGCTAACATCCAGCCCAAAGAAACTTCAGACAATGCTGATTTACCCTAGCTGAAGTTCTGGCTCACTATCTCTTTCTTTGGTTCCAAACCATTTGTTAACCTTGCACACATTTAAAAGAACAGTTCAAACCCTGGCACATCCAGCATTCATGGATAATGCAAAGCCTATTTTATTTGACACTGCTGGAATTTCAGAAAAACCTACTAAACACTTTTCTCCTTGCAGTCTCTCCAGGAAATAACATGTATAGGGCACTTTAGAAATTCTAATACATTTTTAGGTAATCCTGTTGTACAATTTGGCGTAGTATGAGAAGTATATTTAATCTCACAGAATCTCCCTAGGGCATTTGAATTCAAAGAAATAGAGGGTTGGGGTTGTTTTTTTTTTTTTTTCCTTTCTTTTTTCTTTTCAGCTGCTGGACTTTAGCTGTTGTCCTTTTCCAAGCCATAGAGTGAAGCTCCTTTACCACATTCTGAAGGGAGGACTGAAAGAAGGAGCATGTTTGAAGGAACTTTATAGCCTCGTTTCTGGGCATGTCAGAGACAGTAAGTTCTTCTCATATCCAGCAGGAATGTGTCACATGAATAAGGGAAAAAAACCCAACCCACCAACCAAAAAACAGAAGGGCAAAACCATGTTACAATCAATAACAATCCATTTAACACCAATTTAAATTCCCACCTAAAAAATTAATCAAGCTTCAGATCCCATTTTATCAAGCCTGCTTAGACACATGATGCAAGAAACAAGCTTTCACCCATAGAACATTCTTCAGGGATTACACAGAACTACTGGACAGAGAGGTGGGATGGATCTTTAGGGATGGAATTGAAAAACACTGACCATAGCCAAAACTCAAGAATCAATCTCAGCTCGCTGTTTGCCCAAGCGATATCAGAGAGGAGAAGAGCCATGCTCAGTTTGACACTGCTGATGCAAACTGTAGTGCTCCTATGGACACTGTCACTGCAGTATCTGAAAACCTTTCAGTCTTTTGTGTCTGTCTTCAAAGGTAGGGAAGTGCTGTTTCCCCAATAGAATGGTGGCACAAATTGCCTGGGGAGCACAAATCTTCCTTTTTGTTGTTTTCTATTAGTTGACTTTTCACCAGTGTTTTTCTGTACTCTGTTATGTTCCTGCATCACTTTTCCAACAGAGAATGTCTGCATAGGAAGATGTGCTCCTACCAGCTCAACTAGTATAAACAGATTTACCTGAGTTGCTGATTCTACTACTGAAATGCATGAAACTCCAACCCATTCTCACCTCTTCTTTTCTGTGCCTGGCAGAAGACAGCATACCAAGAAAAAGATTCTTTAGCTCTTTTTACACCCCACCATTTTATTCTGCAGAAGGTCATGTTCAGTCTTCACGTTTTTCAATCCTAAATCTGGTCTAGATCTCAGTAAGAACAGCACTGATACTAGCTAAAATTAAATGCATGCTTAAATGTTTGGTGTGACCATCATGCATTTTTCACATTATGATTTTACTCTATGAAATAATGTTTATTTCTTGAAACAGAGATAGAAATGGCAGATAGTGAGGGTGGGGGTGAATGAATGCACAGTTAATAAAGGATTGAGGTGAAAAAGGGGAAATAAGCACAGCAAGAATATCTGTAGCGGAGGAGAATCTAGAAGCATTACTGCTGCTAGTAGACAAATCTCCTGATGCTGGTGATTGTTGAACAAGTTATATATGAGAATCCAGTTTTCCACCACTAATAATTCTGTGATGAATAAAATATCTTACACTAAATGACAAAGAAACAAAAGCTGAATCCCCAGTCAAGCAATACTAAACAACATGCCAGATTTTGGCAGTGTTGCTCTTCCTGGACTTTGAAGATGTCCTTGAGACTACTGAGTGTAAAGTGACAATGAAAGACTTCAGTGGAGTTTTAATCAGAATATTAAGAACTGATTGCTGCCAAAAAAGTTAATCTGTATTATATATTGGCTGGTCCAGAGGTTCATCCCATCCTTTGGCAGTGAATAATAAGATGATCGAGAAAACTTGGTGCCTTGCTTGCCATGTCAGTCTGTTTTAATTGCTCAGTTCACTGCAGTCACAATTGATATCATACCTGTTTCCTGAAAGGTGGCAAGATGAGGATCACTCTCCTTCTAGTTTTATAGCTGTAGCGTATGAGAATACAGTTTGGCACAAAGGTTTAGATGTACAACAATAAAACTGTGATCCCACATGGGTGTGTCCAGGGCAGGTATGGAATGTGCAGGGTGTGTGCTTGTGCTCTGACAGCTACATCTATTTTTAATGAAAGCAAAATGTAAATTATGAAGCCAGCGAGGAGAGTGTGAAACAAAAATACATCTAATTATAAATTTGTCCTTTCCTTAACCTATTATTTAGATAGATCTGATGAGACCACACTGATTGTTTTCCTTACTTTCTCCCTTCCTAATTTAGTCTTTGAACAGGGAGGCATGTTCATGGCTCCGTTAATTATGTTGGACATTATATTTACTTATTCAGTTAAAAGCATAAGAGCCTAAACTGTTCTCCTGTATTCAAAAAAGAAAGAACATCAGTGGAGGAATTAAAGTTGACAGCCAGATGACAGGGTGAAAAAGAGAAACAAAGGTTGATTAGGGTCCAGAACTTCAGTGGAAATTCTGATTTTTTTTTTTAAATCAGGGCTTTGAAAAATAAATGCTACAATTCTGGAGCTTTCTTGAGAAACAATGAAGGCAACATTTCACTTCCACTTCTTGGAATGGAAACTGGTACAACTCCCTGAGCTGTCCAGGAGCACTGCCCCCAGCCTGTGTACGGAAGGAGCACACAGTAGCCGTGCCACCGCTCTGGAAACAAGTCTCGTACTTCAATGCCTCGACTCACTAGGGCAGAGGGCTCCTCCAAGCAGAAGCTGAAGAGACCTAAAAGCACTGGAGGCTGGAGGCAAGGTTCTGCACTCTGCCGACAGGCCATGCGGCTCCTGGGGCTGCCTGAGGGGTGAGGGACTTAGAGTCACCTGTCCTTGCTTGATTTTTCCCCACCTTAAATACTGGTGTGATGCCAAGAGCGTGCACTGCAGCCGGTGCCAAGCGCTAGGAGAGAGTGTCATGGCACATTCCAGAGCCCTGGTCTGCCTCACCAGGGCATTTGCCCCACACCAGGGAAGACAGGCAGGTGCCAAGCCCCCAGCCTTGGCTGCAAGTCCCATGGGCACAATCCCATCCTTTCCCCACAACACAGCAATTGCCCCCAGGGTGTTGAGGCTGTGAGTTTAAAGCCTGTGTTTACAGCAGAGACTTCCAAACCCATGTTGCAGGGGAGCACAGTATCTGTCTTTTGCCCCAGGGCTGCCTGAGGAATTTCTGAGCAGCAACTGCTTAATCTTACTTTGTAATAGGAGCATGTGATGCAAGAACCGAGCACAAGTTTTCATGTAGCAATGAAATTACAGGGTTAGTAACACATTTGGGAGCTATGGTGACTTACACCAGCTAGAATTGGTGGTACTTTCTATATGTAAGTTGTAGTTCAAATGTAAATTGCCAAAACACAATATGAGGTAAATAACTTATCTCTATTCAGCAGATGCAAACACACAGACTAAAAGAGACTACACAATTTTATAAAATCTCCCCAGCAAGGCAGTGCCCCAGAAATGGAATATCACAAAACCTTTCTTTACTTACAAAATCAATTTTACAATAACTGACTATTGTTGAATTGAAGGGATCAGAACTAGAGTTGATCAAATAAGAAAAACAAATTAATTAAATTTTTCTTTTTATTATTTTGGCTAAAAGACCCAGTTTGAAACAAAGTGGCCATTTTCATTGAATTTAAAATTCTTCCTTGGGAAAAGTAAATATGGCCGAAGCTGAACTGTTATTGTGAAACATTTGGATTTCAGCTAATACATTCCAGCTGATTGAGAGAGTGAGCCAAAAAGACGATTGACTGAAAAACCGGGAGATTGGAATCAATGACTTCAAAAGTTTTCCTAGTTAAAATGGTAACATGGAAAGAAAGAAGCACGAGAAAGCTGTGGCTTGGTGTGGTCTTGATTTCTTCCATACTTTAGCCCCCTCAATTTTTTTTGTGAGTATGAGAAAAATATACAAGTTTGCTATTCATAGGAGGCTTGGTTTGGGGCTTTTTTTTTTGCCTCAGTTTGTCTTCTACTTGTTTCCTGAACTTATCCTGTGGCTTAGCATTTTTTACATTTCTGGAGGTGAAATTTCTCTCAAAACTAAAAAAATTTCTCCCTATCACTCTCAGGAGAAAACCAAAAAAGAGTAGAGATAACCTTCTATGGTCCAAATGTAGAAAATAATATCTTTGACTACTGAATTCCTTGAAATCATTAACATAGTAATACAAAATACATTTCTCATTTCTAATGGTCTAGTAGACTGTATTACTTCAGGAGCCTTTACACTAATTGCAGTGAAAATTTTGCTGTGGGAAATCGAATGCTAGATTCTCAAACTTATTTTGGTAGAAGTAAGCCACTTTGATACTCATTGAATTTGAGTTTTCTCTTGACTTTCATCAAAGACTTTTGTCTTTCCTGTCTCTAATGCTCCAGAGCTACTGTCCTCAGATATTGCAGCTCTCCTACTGTAGCAGACACTTAACCATGGCTAACAGTGTGGGTAACCCCTCAGTTACAAACCAGAAAGGCTTCATGGGGTAGCTTATATTATCAGTCCTGGGAAGGAACAGAATCTAAGAAGGTGGTAAGACCTAGTAGAAAAAAGTGTATTTCAGAGACCTGTCAATCCTGTTTATCTTTGTAAAAATGCATTTTTTTCTGAATCTAAGACTTTCTTTCAACACTGTAAGTCTTCCATGGGGACAAATATCTATTTAAAACAGTGAAGATGGCAATTTGGCTGTCCTGCAGCACTAAATAAACCCATTTTCTGGACTGACTCTGCACTCGTATTTAAAAAAAATAGAAAAAGAAATATGTAAGATTAGGTCAGAAAGAGCAATAATGTCAAAAGAACTATGACAAAATCAGATGACCCAGTTTTTACAGGTTAGATTTAAAGTCCAACAGGGACATAAGAACTTAAATCTCATCAAAAGAGATTTCCAATTAAACTTCTAGGTCACTTCCACATTTAAAAGCTGCCTTACATTTGAATAAGGATTTTCCCATCTTTGTGAAAAAAGATTAATTCACTGTTTAACATTACAAACAGCAAGTCTGATTTAGTACAAGGCTTATGAGTCTAATTTATAATCCAACATTTCACTCCCACCAGGTTCCACATCACCTTTGCCTATGACACGTTACTGCTTACCTTCTGGCTCCAGTGGCTTCAGAGATGTTACTATGTTTGCTGCAGTGAAGAAGCTGCCTGTTTTCTGAACCATTTATTTAATTTCACAGTTAATGATTATTACTCCCTCAGAAGGGTTACCTTAATTTTACTATGCAAATTCAAATTATCTGTAGATTACGAATTTGCCATAATATCTAATTGCAACACCATTTTCAGCATTAGGTAGTGGTTAATTTCCCATGGGTGCAAAACACTACAGATCACTAGATGGTGCTGTTCTGGGTCGGAATTAAATAGCTGTATGTTGGGTGAAGCAGCAGCAAAACTGTTCCAAATGTTTCATTGCAATCTCAGGATAAATGGAAATAAAAAAAAAAAAAAAAAGAAGAAAAACCCAAACAACCCAAAACTTAAAGCCTCTATAACCACATTAATTTTTGTGTAGTTTTTTCTCATATAGCTGCACTCTTGTTAATAAGTAATGATAATTTATGAGATCTGCAAATTCCCCAACTATAGCTACCGCCACTTAGATTTGCATTCTTGACTAATCATGAGTCCATTGTTTCTAGACCTGCTTCCATTACTCCTTCATTTCAGGTAAATATGAACACTGGAAGGTGTTCATATTTAGACAGGTGAATGCATACAGATGCTTATAAGTCAGGCAATAGAAATCTAGCAGAGTGATAATAATAATATATTTATGCAGAAAGATGGGGAGAAGTCTCACATTCAGGGTCTCCCATACCTTTATTCCTCCTGGGGAGAGCAGGGTTTGATGAAATTTCCCTTTTCTGCCCATATCTAACCTAAATCTTTATACACACATACATTAGGGACTGTTCCTACGGGATTCTGTTCTGTAAGGCTGTACATTTATAACCAGAAAGGGGCGCAGCTGTTATCTGAGTAGGGGCATGCCACTGTAAGCACACTGCATGGCACAGGAGCACAGAAACCTGCAGCTGCGGGTAGGGGAGAAGATAATTTAGCATCTCACCACAGGCAGATCCACCTTGGCCACATATTGACTTGAAATTGACAGTTACTTGGACATGTGGGTTTGAAAAACAGAAGTGAGGCAAGGACTGAGATAATAGTATCTACAGATTTATGAAGAAGGGAGCAATCCTTCACTGGGAGTAAGACTGTATACTAATTTCCACAAGTTCAATTTACAACTTCTAGTCTTCTACATGCTGTCTGTAAAAATGGAGCCTTCTTTTTCAGTGTTTCTTTTTAATAACAACGCCTCTCCATCCCCCGCAGTATAAAACCCCATAGCTGTTAATTTGAAAGAAGTTCTGGTTTCCAGGCTACGAAGCTGCAGCCACTTAGCCCCAGTGTAATTTTAAAGTAGCTTAGTGGAAGTGGCGTGAGTGACTCGTGTCAAACTCTCATTTTGGCTGAGTCTAGCAAACAAATACCTTAAGCTGAAACTGCTGTTTCGGGCTCTAGTCTGTCTTCACCCCAATAAAGCATGATGGTACATAGGCCCAGTTTGGTAAATCCCAGTGGCACCAGAGTTATTAGCAGGCCCACAGTGATGCATAAGAGCTGTGATCCGTTTAGACCCCAGCTAGGTCAGGACATGGTGCTTCGCAGACACAGCATGTCAGATGGTGGCATTACCATGTGTGGAGTCAGCTCAAATCTCTGCATACAGTTAAAGAGAAATGTCCTTTAAGCTGCTCAGTTAGACTCCGCTCTCATCAATCCCCTTCAGCAAAGCCTTGTCTTTCCATATTTCTTTGTGCTTTCTAGTAACCTGTGGCCTCAAAAAATGTCACAACACCTCATGTTTCTCACCCTTTCCAGAGTTTCGCCAAAGTCATGGGAGAGGAACACCACCAAAAGCAAACATAAAGCTGTCATTTTTCCTGACAGTGGCTCTGATACAAGCAGCCCAATTCTCATGACAGCATGCAGGTACCAGAAATACAGTCCAATACTACACCACAATGACTGAAGATTTCCTAATTCTCATGCTAATCTGGATTTAAAATGTGGTCCCCTGCACTTTTGCCAGATTCTGTGAACCTTTTTGTGACTCAAGAAAGCTGTCTGTGCTTTGACTGAGCTGTGCAAAAGATTATTTATTTCATTGTTTTTCTCAAATAGTTTTGTAAATGAGAATGTATTTTATTCTGATGAAGTATCCAGCATGACACAATAAGGTATGAAACAATATACCTTATCTCAGGACCAAGAGCAAAATCAAATATATAACCAGAAGGATTTTTTTTTTTAAAAAATCAATATGGTTTTACCACAATGTGTGAAAGCCACCAGTTAGCAGGGCACTATAATTGAGTTCTTATGATCTAAGGGTAATTTTACATTGAAAAACTAGTTATACCTTTTTTCTGTGTGAACAGGATTTTTTTTTTTTTTTTTTTTGTGGCACACCTTTTCTCCAATGGTAATTAGAGAATTTTTTTTTTTTTTTTTTTTTTTTTTTTTTTTTTTTTTTTTTTTGGCCACAGTTTTATTCTGGAGACAAATACAGACACTTTCTCCCCTGAAGAGTAACATTGATTATGCTTTAATGTAGTAGAGGTAAGGAAGTAATTCTTGCATGTTTTACTTCCTCAAAGTGAAGAAAGTGTGTCTCTACCCACCCCTCTTCATTTCGTAGGATAAAACTGACAGGATTAAGGATTTAAGGTGGTTTAATCTGGCTTCCTATTGAACAGTTTACCACACTTCACATATACCTCCCTACTGGTGTGCATTATTTACAGCCAGGATAGTAAGCATCAGTCCTCAGGAGGACTCTGGACAGGCAAAGTGACTATCAGTTCCTCAGGCTAGAAGCTAGCTTGACGAGATGAACCAAACCCTCAACATCCCTGTCAAGTTATGAAGAAAGCTCCTCTCCAAACAGGAAGCTAGCAAGGAATTTGGTTTTGAGCAAGGCATTTCTTTACCAGCTGTGAGAAAGGACACTTCCTAACAGCTAAAAGCAATGATCTAACCAGCTCCTGTTCCTGGACAGGAGGACTGCACTGCTCAATTTGTCAGTTTGTCCTAAAGCAAAACTGTTGTGTATTGAGCATGTAGAGGGTAATGCTGAGCTAAGTGATCTCTTTTGGGCCCATGAAGGAAAAGAATGAATGGAAAGGCTTCATTTGAGTATGAATTCAACAGCAGAGGAAGACTCCATGGAGAGTCCAAGCCAGAATTTCCATCTAGACAAATAGGATATAGCAAATGGATGAAAGCTTGCCTAGTTGGGAGGTATTAAGCATGGTTTTCGATGCCCTCTGAGCCCTCAAGCCCGTGACCTCTTCTAAATACTGAACCAGTGACAGTATCATGTCTTTGTTGCCAGGTGTTTGAACTCCTTACTGTATTTATTTTGCTTCATAACGCTCAGCAGTGGTAGGGAAATGCCCTTATTTTATAGGCTGAGGCACAGACACATCAAGTACTTTAAAATCACTGTATTGCAGAGCAATTTAAGTTTGAAGGTACCTCAAGTCGCTCTAGTCTAACTTCTGCTTGAAGCAGCACCAACCAGCTCGGGTTACTCCAGGCCCAGATAAGTTTTGAATAACTCCAAGGATGGACACCCCATAGCTTCTCTGGGCTCCTACTGCAGGGTTTGACCACATCTTTGTGAAAAAAATGTTCTTTTTATCTAGTCAGAATTTCTATTTTTGAAACTTGTGCCTTTTGCTCCTCCCTGCTTTTGGTCTAAACCTCTCAGAACAATGTTGCTCCATTTTCTCTACATCTACCCATCTGAGGGCTGAAGACTCCCATAAGATCCCCCCTTCTCACTGTTGGCTGACAAACCCAACCAAGGCCATACAGAAAATTTGTGGAATCACAAGAAATTGAATCCACGTTTCTTCTGTCCTAAGCACTGGGCCACACATCCTTTTTTAATGCTTCTTCAGTATAGTACAAAAACTATAGGGTGCAAAAGGGAACTAGGAGATAACAGTTTCAGAGCAAACAGAAAATGGTGTGAAGAGCCACCATATGTGATTATGCTGTACAGCTCCTCATCAGACAATATTGAAGATGCTAGAAGTTTGCATGGATTCAAGAAGAGAGGTAGGACAAGTCTGCAGGAGGCAAATCTGTTAAGCATTACAGAAAAGACATAATGCATTTCCAGACTAGGAATACCTGAACTGCAAACTGTTTGAGACCAGAAAAAGATTATAGGAAAATGCCAGTCCTCTAGGAACTACCTCTGGGGCCTTTGCCAGAGGCAAGTTACTGGGCTGGATGGACTTTTGCTGTGATTCAGTACAGTCATGTTTTTAAAACTTTAGGAGAAGAAGGAATGTCCAAGATTGAAAATGCAATAAAAAGTAGCCATGGCAACAACTGTGTGAGGGCAAAAGAGGTGCAATTTCTTACACTGGTACGATTTCACCGACATTCAGGTTTTAAGTTCTGGGAAAGCTCACAATCTCAGGTTCATTTGCATTATTATTTTCTTCCTTGTTTCTACATGCTGCTGCTATGTATTTTCACAATACTAACCTTTCTATCTTGGCAGGCCGCAATAGTGACATATCTCTATGTAAAGCAGCATTTCCATCATGCTTAATTCAAAGACAGGTCTTAGCTCAGCAGTTTTTGCAGTTCTTTAGCCCTGTGCGTCCTTTGAATGAATCATATAAGGTGTTATCAAAGATAAAAACAAAGTTGTTCCACTCACGAATATGACAAACATCCAACAGCATCAGGTGTTCAAAGAGAAACCATCTTAGGCCATAAATTTTGGCGAGTAGCAAACCTAGAAAGTCTGCATAACACAGCAAATAACTCATGTTCAGACACAGTCCTGGTTTAATATCTGATAGTCCCGTTACTTCTGTATAGGTAGTAAGAAAAATTTCAAAATTTAATAGACTTTATACATTCTAGTATATTTCAGGGAAGTTATTCTTGGTGAGTAAACCTGTAAAAACTGGGGAGCTGGCACAACCAATACTCTCTATCATGATATCACAGTACAAGGCTTATGAGGAGGCATCATATCTTAAACTGATGGATACTGCTGCCATAAAATCAGAGGCTTTTAGCATTATAAGCCCTTCTTTCTTATCTACCCAAAAGATTTTGCCTTTTTTTTTTTTTTTTTTTTTTCCCAGCATCTCACCTATATCCATATATGATCACAGCTAGGACAAAGCTTTGTTACTTTCTGATGTATTTTGATCATTCAGTTTCAAAGGGTTGATTAAAAAGGACAGAAGAAATATTTTTATAGTGCCCCCACCCGCCAGCTGAAATGTTTGTTCTCCATTCTCAGTCAGGATAGAAGAACTCCTACAATTTCTTTTAAAAAAGTTTCAAAACTTTTCAATTCAATACAAATATTACACTAGCAGAATTTTGGTTTAATCACTTGCAAAAATGAGTACAGTTCTTAGCAAAAAGTTAGCACGTATCTTCAGAAGATCTACTCCCTTTTTCTTTTTCCAAGTGAAACATAAATTTGAATCAGTCTTGTGAAAAAACCCTATTGTTCTGATGAAACATAAGTTTGCTATAGACGGATGTTTCCCAGAAAAATTCATGACCTCTCACATTTGTAACCAAACACTGACCTTCTGCCAGAGCACAGAATTCCATTTCTGTAATAGAATCTGATCAGGCAGCAAAAGCTTTGAAACAGGAAGCATCTTACATATTTAGCTGTGACCTAGCAAAGCCAACATCAGGCTTCTAGGTACTATAACAACACACATATATTTATTTTTTCTTCTGTGATTCAGAAAAGGTACAGACAATATTCCAATGAGTACTCGAATAATTGCAGCAAATGTTCTAAAAGCCATATGAAATTTCTTTTTCTCCCCTAGCAGTTTCTCTTTGCTTATTTCCAACCAATGCATCTGAATCTTGCCTAAGCAAACACTAGCACCACTTCATCATAGGAATTCTATTAAGCTGATGCAACCTTCTTTCCCACAGTTCTAGTCAGCCTCAGTTCTGAAGAAGGGAGGAACATAAATTGAAATAGTCCAGATAAATTAAAGCCAAAGCAAAATTAAATCTGGTGACTTGAAGGCCAATGTAAGCTAGAGCAATGCTATTCAGTATGTCCATGCAGCATTATTACTGCTGAAACAGTAGGAGATACTGCTTCAAGAGGAGCCAAACAAAATCAGTAAACATCTTGATGCAGTATTATTTAGCATAAGTTACAAAGCATGGCCTCCATTCTCAGTCACCAACATAGGGGCAGTGGCATTCCCTATGTAAAGGGCACCATACAACAGAGCCCCTGCTGGAGGTGAACACAGATATGTTTTCCAGCATAAAAAGCCTGTATTCTCAGTGTCATTTCTCCCCAACACGAAAGAAAAGACTTAAAAACAAAGGACATATTTGCACCTTGTTTCAGAATTCAATTATATGCTCAAAATGAAATTAAGGTTCTTTGCCTAAAATGGCCATACGTTGATAAAATCTTTTTCACTGCACCTGAAAGACCCATTTATGGATCAGATTAAATTGCCCAAGATAGTATACAAGAAAAAAAATGGGCTTGCCTTTTTTTGCTGCTTCTCTAGCCAACCTGTTTAGTCCCCCAAAATGGAGGGAAGCTTCTCTGCACCAAGTGATACTTCCTGTTTTCCCCCAGGGAAGACCTGGCTAAACCAGCTTTAGCATCTCTCGTATAGTTTTCCTCCCCTGCGGCATTCAACCCAGAACTTTGGCATTAAATTCCCCTTCCCCCTTCATCTCTCTTCAGATTCCCTGGTCCTCCAAAATGAAGCAGGGCTGTAGTATGGGGCAGTGCCTGACACCATGCATCAATTAATTTTGTTTCTGTCGCCATGACCTTGATCTCCAGGCTGCCCACCCATATACACCTTTCTGTTGCATCTGTGTTTCCTTTGCTTTCTGTTTTATTGCTGTACTTTTGAAAGTGATTAGAAGTTTAACTAGCAATGATATTTAACCAGAAAAGGCAAACTGAGTCTCTAGACACAGATCAGCTGGTGGAAATCAGCCTAATTACACTAATTTAATTGAAATGCTCCCAAATTCACCTCCATGGAGCATCTGGCCACATGGATTCAGACCAACAACATTCAGATACTGACTGACCCTGATACTGATTTTGTAAAACTGACAGTCCAGACAGAATGGCTTTGGTTTGAGCTTTCACATACTACCCCATCTGGGTCCCCCTGTTCTTTGTATTAATGATTTGCCTGGCTTCTTACCAAATCAGTGTTTATTTGCAGTAATCTAATATAATGTTAATTGCTTATTCATTGAAATCTAGTTGGCATTTTCCCCCCGTAGGGATTTGGCAAGGCAGCACCCACGTGTCGTTCCATCTTCAGTTGTCGGTGTTTAATATGCCAGCTGCTTTCCTATCAACCAGTTCCCACCCACTCTGCATTCTTGCTTTTCTTTGCTTTCCCTCTCTCTTTTTTTAATTTAGGGATAATTGTGTGGTTGGGTAAGCTCAGAGGGCAATATATTGCCACATCCAAAGACAAGACAACAAGGGTGGTAGCTTTCATATGTTGCCTGTTCTAGAAGTGGCATAAAGTAGTAAACTGCATAAAATAGCATGTTGTGGGGGAGGAAAGGGAGAGTTTTAAGACAAAATCTTCATCATTTTAGTAAGAGATTTTGCCAAAAACCCTAGTGGAACTACCCGGGCCCCACAGCTGGGGGGGTGATGAAGGTTCCCAATTTATCAAAAGCTGCATTAATTACAGCAGGACAAATCTTACAGCAGATATGCCAGCAAGTATTGCAAAACTTTAATTTGTTTCTGAACACTTTGACTTCTTTGGATGAAAGGCAGTGTATACGAATACTACTATTAAGCACAGTTTGCTGATATCTGACGGAACTGTGGAGCCTAGAATTGGGATAAAGCCCAGTCTTGGTAAAACTCGATGAATAGTCATATGTTCCTAAAGAAATCAACAGATAGTGGAATGACATCTCGCCCTCAGCATACTTCAGTGGGAGGTCAGTGACAATGAAACAGATTATCTGATTTGCCCCAGGAGCTCTATCAAGACAGTGAAAGAATCAGCAAGAGTCTTTGTTGTAAATAGTCTTGGGCCCCATTGTAGCCTGTTGACAACTGGAGGTCTGACAGAAAGGTTTGTTGCTTTGCTTTTGAATAATCTTTCTAACCTCCAAAAAATGAGAGGCTTTTGATTTGATTAAAGGAAGTCTATAAAAAAAAAAAAAGTTTCCTTATTTCTTTCAAATTAGTCAGTTGTTTTATGAAGGAGAAAAATAGAAATGAGATGAAAATCCACAGAAGAAGATCCATGAAACTAGTAATTGCAGGTTAGATTTCAAAAAATGATGATAGTTTGAAGGCTGAAGACAAGGTAGAGTTTCCCCTCATGGAACTCAGCACTTGCTTTTTGAAAATCATGCCCTTAACAAGTCAAAAATCACTATCTATTTCTGATGTTGTCCTGTGTGAATTGTGACATATTCAAGCATCCTCACGTGATGTTTCTCACTTAGGTTTAACCGAGGCAATGTTTTCTCCATATGTATCTCTACAAAAGTTTACAAGAAGAGATAGTAATCAAAAAATGGAAAACAGAGGACGGAAACACCTTGTCCACATCCCCCTTTAGTTTGAACACTGATGACAGTTGCATTTAACTTCACAACATCATAGAAACTGAGAACAGAAACTTTCAAATCCATATTTTTTTTTCTGAAAATCTCAGAAAATTCAGGGATTAAACCCATAAAAATGTAAGTTGATTTTAAAATGGAGTTTTAATTTGGACTGTCTACTCTGACAATCTTTCCTTCTTTCCAAATAGTTTTAACAGAACACTACAGATTTCTTACTCCACTAGAAGATAGAAAAAAGAGAGGTACAAGCTCTCTCTGCCTTCAGCCACAACTTCTGACCAATTAAGAAAACATGTTGCTTACCCAGTCAGACACCTATCAAGTGTCCTGGTGAACACTAAGGTACTGTGGTCACAAAGGCTCTTGGAGGTTCACATCTGTATTAAATCCTAGGGATACTGTACCTTTCAGGATAAAGTTAAGGTTCTTTGGATGCCAGGGTATTTGATTTTACACCTCTCCTACCTACTCAGCTTTGCATAAAATGATAGCCTTTTTGCCTCCCCAATATTCTCTGGAACAGTAACATGAATTAGTCCTTTTTCCACATTTTTATTCATTACTTAGAAGTCAGTCCATAGAGGGCTGGGCTAGCCTTTTGCATTTAAACAACATCCAGCACTGTGGGATCCACGTGTACAACTATATGAAAAGTACTTGTAGTTGGCTATCAGTGCTTTTAGAGCAAGCTCATTTTTCAGAGAAGATGACTTCATACAACTCATTAATGCCGTACTTTTCCATTACTTTACCTACTGTGCTGCAGCTTAGCAATTAGTTTACAGTAGTTTATCTTTGTTCTCAGAAAAAAACAATTCTCTTCAAAGTGTTGTTCTTGCCTGTGGCATATGACAACAAGAAAACAGTACATGTAATAACCCTCTGGTAACCATCTTTCTCATGATAATTCCAAGATTACATTGAAAAAAAAAAGGGAAGATAAATTACCATTAATATTGCACCTTCAAACATCTGGACTAATTAAATTCACAATGCTTTTGATTTTAAATGTTAATTTAGACAGAGAGACTTGGAAAACTGAATGTTTTCCAGCCTTCTAAACTCCTAACATCACCTTATCACTTACAGTTTCAACATGTCAGAGCTCTCTTTTTCTATCAGTGTAATATGAAGGGACAGTGCATAAAATGTCCCAGGATAGGCTAGCCTAAAGGAGAACCTAAACTTATATCCTGCAATGCAATGGGTTGGACTGTAGCTTCAAAGAGAAAATGTTTCCCCTGGAGGAATAAAGCAAAATTGGAGTTGGGTGAGCCTCAAAGGAATTTCAACCTCACAAGCCATTGCTTATGTTTAGATTTAGAATTGAAATTGGCTCTGGTGGCTCAGATCCTCACCACAGATTGAACAGCACCAGCTACAGAGAGAGAGAGGGCTTGAAGAAGCCTGAAACAGAGAATCAAATTTTTGCAGAAATTAATATGCATGATAATATGATTGTAAACCTATTTCTATTTGATTTGTTATTTATTTTTCTAATTTAATAAAATCTCTCTCCCGCCTTTTCATATGTCCTCTTGAATTATCCATTTTAGCTTTTTACTTTCCCCTTGTCATTCCCACACATCCCATTTCCTTCTTTTTTAAAAAAATTCACTTTAAACCATATCCTACTTGGGAGGTCCCAGATCTCTGAAGGAAGAGAAGGCCACCTCAAGTCTTGAGAACTCTTTCCCCCTTCCAGGGACAGACTAGGGAGAACAAAAGTTGAAAAGCATGTTTTCCATTATTATTACATATTCCCCTAAAGATATTACCCAAGCAGTGCAAGGCAGAAACAACAGGGGACAAGTCGTCTGCTGGCAAGGAAGTCTGTCTCACTTCTTTGACCCAACCTGGAAATCTTCTGTGGGTGGTGGTGCTCAATGGAAGCTCCAGGCATGAAAAGTTTGTGATCCTGGGCACTGTGCACCTGTCTGGGTTACTTCTCTGAGACTTAGTTATTCATCACTACACATACACAAAAAAAGGGTGAAAAGTCTCCTACAAAGCTCTTCAAAGAGTTTTTTCCCCAATTGGGCAATTCCCCCTAGTTTTTCCTAAATAATCTGTTTACTCTATGAAATTTTGGAAAATCAGTTCTTTCACTGCTATCTGAGTCGTAACAGGACACCATGCTACTAACCAAATATATTTATCCTAGAGATTGAATTAAACCTCACAAAAATCTTTAGGAAAACTGGTAGTACAAATAGACCTAGCTGGACGAGCATGTCTATCCCGTGACACCTACAGGATCAACAGAACCAGTGTCAGAATAAACTGGAAATTTTTTCTCAATTATTCTAAAATTGAATCATCCCTTTGAACAAATCCTGTGGTCATAACAATGCAAACAACAACAGTATCTTTGAAAGGATAAAACAGCATAAGCTGGACCCAAGTAGTGAGTCCATTCAGAGCTTACCAGCACAAGAGTGCCAACAACAAGTAGACATTTGGTCTGGGCAGAATGAAAAGATAGGTAATACAAAGCAGAAAAAAAATATTAGGTGAGATCATGGAGTAAGTGGACATAAACTCTGGGACCTCATGCCCATGAATCCAACAAACGAACTGCAACCAAACTCTGCTTTACCTCTGCATGAACAGCGCATTTACACACCCTAACTGCAGATGAAAGAAAGAAAAGATTTGTATCTCAATCTGTTGCCAGCCTTGTTGCACGTTTCAGTTACAATAGGCTCATGATACCACCAAATGCCCATTGCGAAGTGGAGGTAAATGGCATAGTCATACAGTCTTCTCAAGAACACCTGTAACACCTGTAGCAGCTCCAATGCAAGCCCTCGGCCCACCTCAGTGCAGGTAAGAGAGTTATTTGGAACTGGTGAAAACACTGTCTGTACAATCTCAAGCCAAAGCCATCAGGCAGGGGAGGCATAATCTCTAGCTCTCAGGTGGTTACTTCTTGTATCACTACAACACCCTCCACAGCCTTCACCCCATCACTGGGTTAGACAGCAATTTTTCTTTTTCTTCTCAGCCTGCTTCTGTTGCTACGCTCTTGCCTGTGCTTGGTAAAGGCAGCAGTGGAAGCTGTAAAACATTGCCAGCAGAGAGCCTGATTCGTCTTTGTGGGTGCCTTGTCACCTGAAGGAAGGGTAGCTCTCTTCTGCTTGACTCTCATGCACTTTTCCTTCTACACTAGGCAATACAATTACAGCTTTCTCTGACTATGCATTTTGTAATAAGAAGATGGCCCTGAACAGCATTGTCATTTCACTCCTCATCAAGTACATACAAAATATTGCCTAAACAGTGTCCTTTCTTGAGATTTACTTACATTAACTCTAGTACTGTTACATACTTCAGCTTTAGGTTCCCACTTGTTTTAGTCAATCCTAGAGTTTCCACCAACATCTACTTCAAGCTCCCCCTGGCCTTCCAGTCTTATGCCACTGCCATTTTATATTTTGGGATAAACGGGACTTCCTTTATGCTATAAAGAGTAAAAAGAGTAGATAAATCCCTGATAAGAATCATGTGCCAGATCCTGTACCTATGATCAGAATTCTAGAGCTGAAAAACCATAAGCATGCTACATTTAAGTAATCTTTGCAGTATGAGCAGCCACATTACAAGCATATGATTTCTCCATGTCATTTGTATCACCTGTGGAACAGGGAGCTGGTGTCATGTCTTTCAGCAATATTTGTAAAGCTAGGGCAGTTTCAGCTTCCTGAAATTTCCAGGAAACAAGTGAGGAAGGATTTAGTGTATTCTCTGAAGGCCACAAGACAACTGCTGGGTGAATTGAACTGGACTGAACAAAGGGCCTGCTTGTTCCAGTACCACTGGAAGATAGCGGCCACTGCAAATGGCCAAGAACAGAGGCTGAGTAGAGGGCATGAAGAGGGTGCAAAACCAGGGCATAACAGGGGTACTTCCTGTGCCAGGAACACTGCCTGTGCTTAAAAGGTACATCCATCACTTACACAGGGTATAACTGCTATCTAAACATCTTGTGATACCTCCAGATAGTGATAGTTCATTTTGAACTTATTATGGGACAAGAAAACTGAAGTCAAACAAAATAAGGAACTTGATGGACGTGTAGTTATTCACACCTTATTACAAGGCATGCCTCCCCCCTCCCCCACTTACTGTATTCAGATTTCAAGAAAAGTTTAATTTTCCTCATGAAAAGAAAACCGTGAGCCACTAGGCCAAGACACGTAGACGTTCACAAACTGCTTAATTAGAAGGATCCAGGAAAGGACCTCTCCTCCCCGCCCTGCCAGGCCCAGCACCCCCCTCTCCCCCCAGACTCCTCCAGCCCCTCCGAGCGCCGCGGGGGGACGGGGGTCGGGCAGCACTTACCAGTTTCTCTCAGCTGCACCGTCCCTCTCACACCTTCCCCTGCTCCGGTGTGGGCTCCCCACGGCCACGGTTCCTGTCAGGAAGGCGATGCTCCGGCGCAGGCTCCTCAGGGATCGGCGGGGGAGGCCATTGGAACCGGCGGGATCTGGTTCCGACCAGCCCCGGGCTGCGGCCAGCCTCCTCACCCAGCCCCTGTGGCCCCGCTGCCAGTGCCTCCACACCGCACCGGTGTGGAAATTCACCCCTTTGCAGAGGTTTCATTTACCCCACGGGGTGGGGAGGGAGGAAACAGTGCAACAGATTTGTGGCTGCTTGCTGGGGAAAGAAGCTGAAATGTGGCCTTGCAGCACAAATTGGGAGGGATAATCTGAACTTTTCCATTCTGGCAATACAAAGTGCAAAAATCATGAGCAATATGGAAATAAAACATATTCGTCAAGCAGGGAACTGGGTCGCATTATATTTAAACACCAGGAATGAGATGGCCTTAATGGCAGATGAAGCATTCCTGCTTCATAAATAAAGCAACATGCACTACAGCACAAATGGCTGAAAACATGTTTCCTTGCTCTGTTTTTGGGGCCCAGTTTCCAATAAAAACTGAACAGCCCAACTAATACCAACGGTTTTGATGTATGCAAAAGCAGAGCTGGAGGACATGATGACAGAGGGGTTGGCAGAGAAGCAATCTTATAAATAACATGTGCAGTCATGTACGCACAAGCTCTCTCTTAGGAGCAGTGGTGTTTTCCTACTTGTTTTTAGGCCGTTGAGGCTGCTGTGCCATTGAGAGCCCAGGAGCTTTTCCAGCCTCCAGCGGGACATGGTGCTGAGGGCTTGCCCTGTTGAGCATGCGTACTTTCTTTCCTACAGTTTCTAAGGGAAAACTGAGGTTATTTTGTTCACCATCAAAATGTAGCCACTTTGGGAAGTCTATTTTTGGAAGGAAATAAAATCAAAATCACAAACTGGTCACTGTAGCATTTTTAAAAAGAAACGTTTTTGTGTTCTGGGTGAATGATGGAATCTTGCATTTTAAGTATCTGAGTACCAAATCAGATAATATATTTCAATGAATGAAGGAAATATCAGTCTAGTTTGCATGTCTTCCTTCCCTGGGAAGCTTTTCTTGGAAGGACAGTTTGATAGGGAGAACAGGATGAGGGCAAGGGAGAAAATAGTGAGAACCCTGGAAACTGGGAGATGCGTTGAACATCACTCTGCAGAAGTCTTGTATGCCTGGGTACTGCTGTCCTGCAGGGTGTCTTCCAGTATCCTAGAGCTGCAAGCTCCAGCCACAGCCACGATCTCCTTCCAAGAATCTCTTCCAAACCCATCCCACTTTCTTGCATAAGGTTATTTCCAGACATTTTAAACTGCTTTATTGCCACCTTGAAAATTCCCCTCTCTGCCAGGAGAATTCCTGGACAAGGGGAACCAACTGCTTACCAGCTCCACTAAAAGTCACTGAGCTGAACTGGGAATAGCAACTCAAGGTTTAAGAAGCTATGTCATTTCCAAAGATAGATTTCATCAGCTCCTGCAGAGAGGAGCCAAGGTGAGCAAGCTCAGCTGCACGTCTGAGCCATTGCACTCCTGTGTGGTCCTGGATGTGTGACTGCTCCTATAGCACTAGATGCACAAGCCACACACTTGCAGAAATGAAGCTCCTCAGCTCCCAGTTTTAGTGTAACATTGGTGGTAACAGAGTTGGGGCAAAATTATGCAATGTAGAAAATTCCTTGCCCATGTTCTTATTCTGTTACTAGTATGAAGAGACAGAAACCACAATTGTAAGCAAAACTGGGAGCAAATCTGTATGCAGGCCATATAAACATTTATTATCTTTTGGGAATCACCTATTTTCAGATTTAATCTCACTACTGAAGTTCAGCTAGCACACTAGCCTGGGTTAAATTTAAGGTTTAAAGAATAAAGGGACTGTACAATACAGACAAACTGTAATTAAATACTGCCATAGCTTCAGATGGGATTAAGCTTTATTTTGAGTTAGCAATACTGAATTAATAGGAGGCCTGTGAACACTCTCAAAACTTTAGTGGTGCGTTCTTCCTGTTGAATGTCCTTCTGCTTCCAAATGCCTCCCCAAACACACCACATGCATTCAAACTTATGCAAAAATCAGGAGACAAAAATCAGCCCAAGATATGTGCTGTGTCCTGTTCCCCAGTAAGGTTTTAATGTCCAGAAAAGAAGATAGCTGCTGGAAATTTGTGTCACATCCAATCACCGCAGCACAGTTAGAACATCCCAGCACAGAGGGAACAGAGGGGAAATGGAGTCAGAAACTTGAAAATTGGGCTATGAGCAACTTGGGGACCAACAGTTTCTTTCTGTGGTTTTGTCCTACAGGAGTGGAGCTGTAAGTATCCCCATGAAGTCTTAATATTTTTAAAACAGTTATAGAAAAGTAGAAGCTTAATCATCCCTAAAATGACAGTCTTTTTCCTCAAGTGGGCAAGTCCTGTGATAAATCTGAAGGTGGCCAGCAGCTGTACTGCAGTACTATAAAGTGTTCTCTATACTTTGTATGTCGATATCTTCACAGCCTCCAGCCATGGCTAAAGCTGTCTTTCCCAGAGGGACCAGACATCTCTGCTTGTAATCAATTTCTCTTTGCAGCACATCATTCTTCGGGAAATTTGTTAGGTAATAAATTCTCTGTCCCACAATTTCAATACATTAGAGCAATGACATGCTAGAAAGTTCTGCCTCAATTTCAGAGGATGGCAGAATTGTCTGTTGCAGGGAAGTGAATTGAATAGGTCCCAAAACAGTGTTAAACAATACTGCTTTATGAACAAGAACATTCCAGTCTATTTCAGGAAATACTACTCTTTTGCAAATCCATGAGAGTATATTGTAAGGTATCTCTAGGGCTTTGACACACAGTGACCTTTCCTGGTAAGGTGCTTCTAGCTAGGACTTCTCTAATTATCCTGAAATTGAAATTACTTCTCAAAGCAGAGTCAACAGAAGTAAGGATATAATTACGAAGCTCTAGTGATGTTTGAAGTAGCCTATTTCTTCTCTCTACAATATTTTGTTTCCCTTCCTTGTAATAACACTGCAAGTTTCAGACTCTTTATCTCTAATATGTCTGAAGCCTCCATTTGCCTACTCCAGTTATGAGGAAATAATGTTGAAAACCCTGGCTTTGTTTAAACAAAAATAGCTTCTGCCAAAAATCTCATTGTGAGGACTAATGAGCTAAGAACTTTGCTGAGGTACCTCCCTGCTGGCTTGTAGAGCTGGTGCTGTCCTAGATACATCAGGAAGGTAAATTTGCTCACACTGAGCTCCATCCTGCCTGCAACTAGGCAGAATGCATATTTAGGTAATCCCATCTTCTTGTGCTATGGAAATACATTGGGCCAACAGACCTCAAATCAACCTCACTGGAAGGTCAGAAAGAGGAAATAAAGGCTTTGTGTCACGCAAGCAGTATAGCAATGAATGGTGACTGATGCTGAAATGAAGTGGTTCCTTTACAGCTGCCTTGAAGAAAGGCAGACCTAGAAATGGTAAGGAACTGACTGGAAAAGTCCAAAGTCAGCTTGCCAATAATGTCAAAAAGCATTGAGTTGGGCCAAGCATCTTCCAATGAGTTATTTTACAGCATCCTGCCTCTCTCACAGTATTTCTGTACTGCCATGGTTGTGTTTTCACATGGGTATAGCTAAATGAACTTTCAACGTGTTAACTCATCTCAAATTGGCAGCCTAAAGGCAAGAACATAAAGTTAGTAATGGATAACTTTTATCCTGAATCTGGGGATATCTTAGTTGCATGGTTAATTTTATTTGTGCAGAGAATGGATTTTTAAGTCTTACTGAGAACCAGGCTTTTAAAGCTGTAGTTTCAACTTTTATGATTTTATCACAGGTCTCTGCAGATTTGTTTATTGTCCCTCAGGCCTTAGCTGCTGTTTTAAAACAGGAATATCTCCACTCCATTTCGAAGCAGACATAGCCCTCAGAGTTGACGGGAAGCGCCACCGCTCCAAAGGCTCTGTGGGTAGCACTGAGGAGGGGGGCTCAGCCCCATGAGGAGCCCAGGTCCCTGCCCTTCTTTCCAGTCTCTCCAATGCTGCCTACATTTATAACAACAAGGCCTGCATTAACTTCTGCAGCTACATTTTTCATTATTATGGATTCCCACAAGTCTTCTGCCTGGGACTTCATAGGCTTGCCAAGCAATGCTGAAAGTGAAAGTTTGGCTCTAGCGGTTCAAGAGCTGTGACCTCAGGCTATATGATTTAACACTGCTATTAATTTTTGAAAGGCAGAGACATCTGTTTCTTTATTTCTTCACAACAGATTATTCCTTCAGCCCTTATCCACCAGTTTGCTAAGCTGGAAAAAATGCACTGAAAACCCGAAGAAAATGCAAATGTTACATCAACAAGGCATTAAGTTTCATTAAGTTCTTAATTACTTCAAATAATTAAAGTTCCCTTGCTCTTCTCCTGTACTTTTCATCAGTAAATCTCAAAGTACTTTATAAAGGAGGTCAGTTTCATTATCTTCTCTTTGAAGGAGGTAAAATGCAGGCTTAAGGAGGGGGAATTGCTCATCACAAGGCCAGTGGCAGGAGCTGGATTTGAAATGCAACATTCCGACATTGCAGTCTCTGTTAAAAGATACCATCTCCTTCACAACAAAATCACCTCCACAACATATTGGAAGGTTGATGAGAAGCTCAACATGACCCGGCAATGTGCACTTGCAGCCCAGAAGGCTGACCGTATCCTGGGCTGCATCAAAAGAAGTGTGACCAGCAGGTTGAGGGAGGTGACTCTCCGCCTCTGCTCTGCTCTGGTGAGACCCCACCTGGAGTACTGCATTCAGCTCTGGGGTCCCCCACATAAGAAGGACATGGACCTGTTGAAGCGAGTCCAGAGGAGGGCCGCGAAGATGATCAGAGGGCTGGAGCACCTGTCCTATGAAGACAGGCTAAGGGAGTTGGGCTTGTTCAGTCTGGAGTAGAGAAGGCTCCAGGGAGACGTTATTGCAGCATTCCAGTCCTTAAAGGGGGCCTACAAGAAAGCCCGAGAGGGACTTTTACAAGGGCATGTAGTGATAGGACAAGGAGTAATGGCTTTAAACTGAAAGAGGGTAGATTTAGGTTAGATGTAAAGAAGAAGTTCTTGACTGTGAGGGTGGTGAGGCACTGGAGCAGGCTTCCAAGAGAGGCTGTGGATGCCCCATCCCTGGAAGCGTTCAAGGTGAGGTCGGATGGGGCTTTAAGCAACCTGGTTAAGTGGAAGGTGTCCCTGCCCATGGCAGGGAGGTTGGAAGTAGATGATCTTTAAAGTCCCTTCAAACCCAAACCATTCTATGATTCTATGATTCTATGATATTGTTCCAAAGTTCTACAATATGCAAAAAACCACACACATATATTTATGTATATAATATCTCAGGACACTGAAATGTGATCACTCCTTTTATTTCTTCTGTATTTTTTATTAAAGCAAATTGGTTGAGTCTTCATAGCATTGAACTGGCATGTAGAAAAAATGGGTTCGAGTTCCATTTTCTTCACTGGTTTTTGGTTAATCCTGAAAAAAATATTTTTCTATATTTTAAAAACATTATTTCCCCTGCTGCTAAATTGGGCCTGAACTAATCCTCACTTCTGTGTAAAAAATTTAGAGATCTCCTAAAAAAAAAAGCCAAATGAAAGCTAGGGTGTGCTCCTTAATGCTTTTTCCAGTTGAAAGTTTACCAATATCTATAACTCTTAAGATTTCAAGAAAAGCAAAGCTGTAAAACATTAAACAAACTACTTTAAATGAGCCAAGAAGTGGCTGCTACATTATGCTTGTACTTTTGCTTTGTAAATTCTTTTCCAATAGACATGTCTGCATCCAGGATTACCACTGGAGCTGATATCACTCTATATAGAAGGTCACAGCTCCCAGTATGCAAAAGTTGTAAGATATTTCTTAGTAGAGGATATATGTTTTATGCATCCATTCATGGAATGCTGATACATTTTTTGGACACTTTGCTGAGAGGAGCAATAGTTCTCCTCCTCTAAAATCACATTTCTGTAAGGCAATCTTAAGAAAACTTTACCACTTTAGACACCATACATAAAAGGAGAGTATATTGTACTGAACCAGATACTGTTCTGGGAATTGCACATGGCTTCCTACCTAAGATTCACCACGTGCTACTTGTGTGGCCCTCAGAGATTGCTTTGGTGTCCTCTGCCTCCCACTTCCATTCATCCTGTCTCCTGCTTGCATGCAAAATGTCTCTATGATCAGGACTGTCCACCTAGCTTTGTAGAATAGACGTCTCAAGTGGGGCTTGGTCTTCCTAAAATGAAGCCTGCTGCATTGTGGGTAACCACAGATGAGACATCCAGGGAATTCACAGTATGCATTGTCATGTACAGCAGTGCAAGATGATAAAAAACAAGGCAGAGCAGGACAGCAAAAGTTGGTATTTTCCCACAGATATTGGCACGTGTTAATGCATATACTGCTTTTATCTTCCAGAGATGTTTCTATATGCAAAATTTCCCCTCCTTATAGATAAGCAAATGAGAAGGGGTGAAGAGTATTCAGAAATATTTTTTCAGTGCGCACATTCAGCTACAGCAGCATAACCTCATTCTGAAGTCCTGTGGATCCAATAAAGCCTGTGGTATGATAGGAGAGTATTCCTGGCTTGTCAGCTCTTGACAGTTCAAGGGAAATGCTAGAAGCTAGATGTGGCTTTCCCTGTGACATTTTTTATGTTGGTTGTACCCACTAGCAGACGGATTCAGTTACAGGGGCTGCTTCCTCTTCTTAACTATTCTTACAAGGCTTCTGTAGAGAGGGTGAAGCCTGCAGTTCCTTCCAGCAGCAGCTACTGCTGACAACAGATAAAGGGAAAACTGCTTTTTCAGAATTCATCCTTGCTTATAATCAAAGATGGGGACATTCACAATGCCAAGGGCAAAGCCGTTCCAGGACTTTCTGATAGAGCTAAGAATAAATATTCCTGAGCTGTAAATTTAAATAATCATTGGACTATCACAAGTCAGCTTTTCCCTTGCTAGAAAGCGAATGTGCCAATTTCTGCAATGTGCTATGGGAGCATATGGCTTCTCTCTGAACCTCATGAAAACACCCATGCTCAGTTGAAAAATGAGGAGCCTGCAACAGATGTAACTGAAAACTCATCAGCAACAGCATTTTTAAGTGCTCTTAAATCCTTCACCAAAATTTTGTAATTAATATGGCAGTCTCTTTTGCACACCTGCCACAAGGAAACAAAAGGGAATTCTGCCAATTGTCTTGATCTCATTGAAATTGTTTGTTCTTTGTGCCCAGTATTTAAACCAAGTACCTGGCTTATGTTGCCTCCAGAGTGGGCATCATGAATAAAACCTGAATTCCATATCCAGTTGCAGAGATGCAGCATAAAGGGTAACTGGAAGATACAGTTGTCCAAGTGAGAAAAAATGTTGATAAAATGACATGTGATAACATACTGATGGAGAGTAATTTTTGGAAAGCTGCTGCTTCAGAGCTTTATCTTTCTTTGAAGAATTTTCTACTGTTTGAAAGATAGGGACAATGTAGATTTTCTTCAGAGAACCTCACAATCAGATATTGACTAGTGGTTTTGATCCAGAGGTAAGTCCAGCCATATAAAAAATGTTTTTTGATCTAAGGGCTGGTTCTATTTAGAGCAATATTTCAATCAGAGTTTTGATTTTCATCTGAAGAAAAGTGAAAGCTACAAGAAAATTCACTCTATTATTTTTGTTTTAAAGGGACAGAGAGAATAAAGAGGAGACTGAATGCTAAGTCCTGTCATTTTCCAGTAACATTTAATTTTCTTATTATTAGTTAAACAGTTTGCCTGGTTTGATAAGGTTTTTTAGACAGAGGGAGAAAATCACTACCTAACTAACTCTACCTCTCATAGTTTTTCAGTACTGGTTCTTGCAATGTACTGAATGATTACAGCACTCAGACATGTCCTGTTGTTTTCCAGATTATATCTTACACAGTCAGTGAATCATGAATCATAAATCATAAATATAGGCAGTATTTTATATTTTCCTTTAACCTACTTTATTTTTAAAAGCCATCTGATGGGTAGTCCATTTTCCCAGAAAGTCAGATAGTCATGCCCAGGAAACTGAGAATGTATCTTAAGAACATATCCTGGAACCCATACGTCAAGTATCAGGAATATATGGAAAAGTGACAGATATTTGTAACACTTCTGTCAGTGCACATGTACAGAATACTTCTACACTGAGACCTCTGCTGGCTTGCATGGACACATTGTTTTCACCATTTTGTTGAAATATGGTAACATTAATGTTTTTTTTTTTAAAGAGTTGATGTCCCAAAGGGACATAATTTAGCTCTGAATTAACTCTCTCGTATTCATGGTACTTTTCTGCATGCCAAAACACTTAGAAGTAGTCTCTCACATTCTAATCATCATTACACTTGAATGAAACTCTAAATGCAATGCAAAAAACCCCAAGCTAGTACATGGGTGATGCAAAGGAAGAAACGGTAGTCTAAAAATCCGTGACCTTCAGAAGTGTCTATGGCTGATAAAATACAAAAGCAGAGAATAGAATGCAGAATGCCTGAATTCCTACAGTAAAAGTATGGGAGATTGATTTTGCATATCTATAGGGATAGTACTCATATTGCCATAGTGATTTCCACATGTCAGTTACTCAGGATCAGAAACAGGAGAAAACATTGACAGCATCATATGATGCAGATGAGATAAAAATATTCTTACATTTTATTAAAAATTCATTTTTAGATAAACCTCCTCCTGATCTTTCTTTTTCATTATATATATTGAACAAGGAAGAGCTAAACATTGGCAATAAAAAAAGGAAAGACTTAAAATGTGGCATAAATGATATATTTATTCCTGCCACTCTGTCTCTGAAAAACATATTGAAACCATTTGGGGATTTAAACAAAAAACAACTCTGAAAGTCAGTATGCAAAATCCATCTACAGACCATGCTACCAGTGGCATTACAGTTGGATATATATATTGGTTAAAATGAACTTTTCAGACTTTCTGGATATATGTGCAAATAAAAGCTCTTACATGGTGAGCAGGATTTGGTATTTAAACACGCATGTTCCTAAAAAAGTCTGAAAAGTCCAAACTTTAATTCCAGATATGTACTGTAATATAAGGGAAATATTAAAAAAAAACCAGCCCTGGGTTTCAACTAATTGCTTGCCTTAGTATTTCTATTACCCTAAACTCTGTTTCATGTGTGCTTGGGAAGACGTTTAGATTTTGTTCTTGACTGTGTCCTTCAATGCTGTCTCAGTCAGGGCTAAGGCTGAACCACATCCCTGTTTTGATGACTGTGGAGCAGGACACACACAACTGTTAAGGGTCAACCCACAATGAAAGACCCATTAAACGTAGTGTGGAGAAAATGGAAGTATCAAGATTTCTACACTGTGATTTGAAAGCATATGTTACTTACAAATTTTGGGGAAAAAACCTGTTTTCTGAAAGAAATCCCCTGGTACAAATGCTTAGGACCAAGCCTTTTGATAAAAAAAAATCAAACCTGGTGTATCCTGTTATTTTATTCTCTGCTTGGGTAGTCTAAGCAGAAACACAGGCAGATCATTTCAAGGCTGTGTACACCAGAGGAGTGCATAGCAGCCACAAGCGACGGCCAGATCCTATGGCACTGCGTGTTGAGCACACGGGTTGTGAGAGATCATCATGACAGATAAACAAGGGAGAAAAAAGGGGGCAAGAAGCAAAGGAAATTCTTCATTCCAAGGCACATACCTAGTTAGAAAACCCTTCGCACTGAGTCAAAGTTTGACACCTTGTCATTTAGATCACACTGCACCCACACAACATCAAATCAAAAGAATGGCAAAGGAAATGCTCCTCAACCCAACCAGAGACAGAAGAATTGTGAAACTGTAATTAGGCAAAATTTCAAGAAAGTTGCTCACAAGATAAAGGGCTATGTTTGTTGCAAATGTTACTTACAATGAATAATTCAACTAACTTCACACCTGAACTCCTCCTGTTGAAGTCAAAGACAAGATTTCCATCAGCCGGTATGGAATAAAAGTAGACTCCGCAGGCCAAATTCAGCATACTGTGAAGTATATGGTAATATAGCTTAAACACAGAATGTAGTTCACATGATCAATGTGTCATTGTGCTTCCCTTGTGCGAGCCAGGGAGAGACGTACAGTCATTCAAAGACAGTCCTAGCACAAAAATGAGGTAAGTGTAATGGAAGGCATAATTATATTTGTCTAATTTTTTTATGGAAAAAAGTTTCTGAAAAGGATTGGGTTTTTTTCTTTTTTCCCCACGATGCCCTTATCTGATGATACCAGAGAAGGCTAACATCTAATTAAATGTTTTTTAGTACCTTTCATGTTTTCCTGTATAAACATCATCATTTCTGGTTTTAATGAGCAACAGCTTTCCACTGGTTTTCCATTGTAACAATTTAATATTGTATTCGTTCTCTAAACACTGTAAAAACATGGAAGTATACACATAGAAGTAAGAAGGCTAAAACCTCAGAGACTATTTAAGAAATAAAATCCCATCTCATTCTTAAGTAAAACAATGCTAATGCATATTTGATCATGAATACAGTTAAGCAGAATTTGTGAGTCTCTGAAAGCAGCCAATTTTCTTTCTTACTTTTATACAGTAAACTGTGAAGAGTTTGCAAGGCATGTTTTTTGCCGTACTTTAAGAGAACAAAAAAATAAGATAAGCATTTTGGCAAGTAGCCATCTAGTTGTGGACTATACCATCTCAAATGAGCAGGCAGCATTTTCCTACGTCTTGCATACCCTGCAAAACCCTGCAACAATGATGAAGGAACTTCCCCTGCAGACAGTGAAAACTGAAAGAGCTATGCTTTTCATGACCTTATTGAATTCCTCTTTTCCTGAATGGATGGTGGCTGCTTTTCAGGAGAGACACTTGACAAGTCAAATAGCTTCTAAATAAGTAACAATTATTTTATTACTTTAAAAATCAAGAAAAGATGATCTTCCATTAAAGAACAAGCACAGGAATTTACAAAGATCATCTGAAACTGCTTGCAAATATTCAGAAAGCAAACACAGAAGCTGAGTGTTCATAAAGAAAAATAAATAAATCAACATCTATTCAATAATAAAAACTCAAAGGCTTTCTTTTCTTCTGTCTCCTTATCTTTTCTCACAGTAGGAAGGACATTCTCAAATTTTCAATTATGCTAAAAAAGGAGGGACAATTTGCCAGGTGATGATGATGGTGATGATGATGTTTATTATTGTTACTATTATGATTATTATTATTAATAATAATTATCTCAACAGCTTTCAAACAACTCCAAAACATTGATAATCCTGGGATGTGTGGACATTATATTGCTGCTACACTTCCACAGGTTATGTGTTCCAACTCCAAGAGCTTTCAAGACATAGACATTGGATTTTTGGGGGGAAAAGAAAAAGAATCCATCACTGAAGCTTAATATTATATATTTGGTGTTTTGTTTTGGGTTTTTTTTTAGTATGTCAAAGTGAGTTATAAAATCCTGAAAGCTGACCTGTTAATGTTAAGTTCACTACTGAGAACTGACATATTAGAGGAACATAAATATGCTGAAGAAAAAAGTCAAGTGACCTTTGCTTCACTGCTTGGACCTCACACATTCCCTCAACTAATTAATGACCTTTCAGGCCAAGGCCAGTTAACGTCCCTGAAATCACTCTCTGAAGCCCAGTATTTCAGGTAGCTCTGACACCAAACTGCATTTGATACAGATGCGCATTTTTAGATGCTTTAACTCTGTTATACAAAGGCTTTTTCTCTCTGGCTTTCAATCAAGCTTGCAGGAGGCCATCTGGTGCTGCCTGTCAGCTTTGAGCATCTCCTGATAACTGCAGTATGTGTTAGATGACCCCAAACCACCAGCCTCCTCGGAGACCCTCGTCTCTGGTATCATTGCTGTCTCTGGATAAGCCAGCTGAGCAGGTGCCTCTAAGCAGGCTGAATCAACAGCTGCCTGCACTCTGAGACACCTTTTTAAAGGAGTCGGGGAAGATTTTGAAAAACATGTCGTGTTTCCCGTATGGCTGTTGATGATATGCATGAGGGAGAAAGGGATGCATCCACAGACATATACGTTTGCCTATGCTAGCTTGTAAATCAGGATAATGTGGCTATTGCACACATGGTGTATTTCTACTGCTGACAGTCCACTGGCTTTGTTGCCACTACATCCAAGTGTTTCTGGTGATTCTTAGACCATCTCATTCCATTAAGATGTCATTAAAAAACAATATTTTAAATAAGTGTATTATAAATGTCATATACTTCATAACCCACTTACTTTTGTAAAACACATGACAAGGGAGTCCAGAGGTCGATGCTCCATACCCAGGTCTGCCAATATACTGATGTGGTGATCTTGGACCACTGTCCTCATTGTGCTGCCTCCGTTCCATGTCACGTCACCACTCCCTTTCCTACCTTTGAACTGCAAGTGTTTTGAAGTGAGTTGCTGCCTGACATGAAAGTGTCTGGTTGCTCTTACAGTGCTCTTACTTAAATAATAAAATGAAAAATGTAACAGCAGCCAGTCACACAATGGCAGCCCTGTGTTAACTAGTAACATATTTATTCAGTTTCAGGCTATGAATGGTCACAACCTATGTTTCTCCTCAGGTCCTCAACTCCTGGATCCCATCTTGCAGTTTCCAGTATAAAAGTTACACATGTGAAGACAACACACGACAACTGTTTGAGAAAAAAAAAACCACAACAAAAAACGTGTTTTCTCTTTTTGCTGACAAAGAATTCAGTTTCTCTCAATGCTTGCTTCTTAGATTAAATGTTGTCTCCAAAATTTTTCTAAGAAGTAATTCAGGCCCAAAAATACAGGGGGGTGCCATAAGGTTTTGTCAAAACCAACATGTGCTGCTATAAGCACTATGTTGGTCACAAAAAATTCAAAGAAAGTGCAAGTGCTGCTCTCTTGGACTCAGAAAGGATGCAAAGCATTAAAAAAAAAAAAAAGGTTTATATAATGAAGATATTTATTGTTGAACTTGGGAATAGGAAAATCCATTTCTCTGCAGGGAGCAGGTCTACAATGAATAACAGCAATGAAAACCTCTCTTTTGCTTGCTAGCCCACTCCATAGTCTATGCTACCACCTGGCCAGGGCTTCAGAAGATGTGCTAGCTGCAACTGTCAGAGGTAGGCTTGTTTCCGTAACAACAAAACCTTCTCTAATAGCTGACATCAGCAGAGGGGGTGACATCTCAGACCATCAGGGAGAAAAGGCTCAATAATGTTCAATAATTGAGTTTTACGGGGAACTGAGGGCATAATGGGCCTCTTAGAAATTTCTGTACTTCATTAGTCCTAAAATCTTGTTAGGTACAAAACATTGCGGAAAGTTAAAACAGGAGCTTTGACTCAGCAAGACTGCAGGATCAGACCCTCATCCATGAGTCACTGCATCAGCCCCAATTAAATCTGAGGAGTACTGCAAAGCAATGTTGCAGATGCTTAGTGGAAAGGAAGAGTGCAGCACTGCTGATGGCAGGACATGAAGAAAGCGTAACAGCTAATGAAACTGGAGAGGGGATTTCTTTCAGCAGAATTGCCCAACGGTAGGTTTGGCAAGGAGAGCAGGGAGAATGCCTGGCTGGATACAGAGAGTGTTCTGGGATCTGCAGTGACCACAGGAGGTGAAGAGCATGGTTTTAGTGACTTGCCCGAATCACAGCATCTTCAGCGGCACTGGGTGCCCTCTGCACCAGGGTGCTGATTCAGTCCTGACTCAGAGGGAAGAGAGCCACCTCTCTGAGTCACCACCACCAAATATTTTCCTTCAAGGTTCTCAAACAGGACATGCCACGTGGGTGCCTATTCCTCTCCCAGGAAATCTGATATCAGACTTCAACTCGAAGAGCATGTGTATTTAGTGGGAGGACTTTTTCCTCAAGTAACCTTACTCAGTAAAGTATTCTTTCTGGACATATGGCTGGATTAAAACACCATATAAGATCTTTCTGTTATGCAGAGGAAATGCCTGTGGCATATTATTATAGGACCAGTTTATTCTCAGCTAAAAGTTTAAAATGAAAAATTGCTTTTCTACAGAAAAAACCCAAAGATCTGCACTGAAGTCCGTAAGAAAAACAGTGAAAATTTGATTCTTTTGATATTGCTATCCATCTGGAGTAATTTTTGTGGAACCTCATTTATAATATTGTTTCTATAGCACTGAAATACTTGAAAAAATTTCTGCTAGAGGTAACTATGATTTTTCTGTCTGTGCTTACAAGCAATTGTATTTCATCACACCTAAGAGACAATTCTTACCTCTCCCATATAACACTCTTGCAGATTGTCCATAAAATTTGCAAAGGAATTTATGTACAGGCAGTATGGGTTGTGTGTATACATAGAGAGACCTATATAAATATACATAGACTCACAATCCAAAACTGCTTATATGTATATTTCTTTGTGAATAAAAAATTGAATATAGAAGCAAATTTACTGTCAATTAAGAAATGGTTAACCTGCAACAAATAACATTTGCATTAGAGAAGGCTAAATATGTAAATATAAAATTTGAGTATAAAGTTGAGAGAAAGAGAGTTTACAGTTACATATATAGGAGTATAAAGTTCAAAGGAAAATAGCCAAATAATATTACTGGAGTAAAATTCAAAGTACTTAAGCTCATTCATTTAGTTGTGCCAAAGCAAGAGTTAGTAGTATGTGGAGTTATAATTGGAAAGGACCAATCCACAGAAGGTAATACTAATTTATAAATCATTTGAATTAGACTTATTAGCTTTGTATTAAATAACCATAGGTTGTACAGCTAACATGGTCAGGAGAAAACAACCTCCTAATTTGAAGACTGAAAAAACGTGGAAGGTATTAATTAGTAAGAATGAAAAAAAGGTTACAACAAAAAAGCTCCATGTAACTGTGAAAAAAAAAAGATTCAACCCTCCAGTAGGTGCCCAGAACATTAGGCAAAGTCAACAGATATGAGGAAACCCCGAAAACTACACAATGTTTACTGTGTTTTCACACTGGCAAACAATGGCAAGCTCTTGGCCCAAGGCTGTTTTGAATCATTCCCAGGCTTCTTTGTTTTTTTTCCTAAATAATCCAGCCAAAGGACATTTGAATAACTGCAAATAAAACCTGAGGAGTAGCAGCTGTTACTTCTGGTGATGCTTACATGGTAGAGCAGAAAACACCCAAACAATTGGGCATCTCCAGTTTTCTCCGTGTAGGAAAGCACCACTCTGAACTGCTGGACAAGTGTTTGACAATGTATTACTTGGGAGTGCGAGGCTCTGTGGGGTGTCACCACCCCCATTTTGAGCTACAGGGCAGTGACGAAGTGTGCTTCCTCCTTCATGTCTTTGCTGTCCTGTGGCAAATGCCTGGGAGATTGACAGCTCCACCTATCCACAGGGTTGAGCCTGTGGACTAATGGACCTGGCAGCGTGTCTGCAACACAGCCTTGCCAATGCACGAGCGTGCCACAGGGAGGAGGAAAGTCATGGGCAGAAAACCCTTGCAGGAGACTGGGAAAGGAAGACTGTGACCCTTGTGCGGGGCTGGAGAAACCTAGTGTGAAAACACAGAGGTGCTAAGATCAGTGCCCATTATCATGTTGGCTGCTCCCAGGCACCATCAGCCATTGGTTCAGCAGCCCTCATGGGCCAAAGCCACTTTCCTGGGCCATTTCCAAGGTAAACCAGGTGCCATAGGAAGTGGCGGCAGTGACTCAGCAGCAGTGGGAGGCTTGCTTCCCTCTGAGTCAGTGCTGGAGCTGTCAGGAATCTCACAGTGAGATCTACCACAGAAGATGTTAAACCATTTGTGGTCAGTTAGGAACCATGTGTCTTTTTCAGCTGGGAGCTCTGGCTCAGCTCCAGGAAGAGTCACTTTTACACCTAGTGCCTGCCTAAAGTGTTGATGCATTTACTGTCTCATTTCTCTGTCCTGAAGCCTTTGCTACCCGGGGACTCCAGCGACAGATGTAAATGCAAGGGTGTAGTCATGATTTATGCCAGTAACAGATGCCCTGCTGTAAAAGCACTGACAGCTACACCCAAAAGAAACCAAAAGATGCTCCAAAACACAAGCAGCACTCTCTATTGTTCCACAGCTATTATCAGAGGAAAGGAGACAGGGTTGGGTTTTCTTTTCCAGATATCACTGAATGGGGAAGAGGGTCTTGAAGTCAGTGCGACTGCAATGCCTTGTGGATGGAGAGAAATGAAGGAATCCCACAATTACAGCACTGGCCCTGAGCTTAGATTTGGAGTCCACCCCAGATCTGGCACTGAAAATGCAAGGGCCTTCAGAAGGTTAGTTAATCACTGAGTGCTTCAGAGCCCTGAAACAGTGCAACATAACAGCTGGAGGAGTGGAAAAGCTTTAAGAGGTCTTTTAAAGAAATACCAGCATTCTGTAAAGAAAGTAGTAGGCAGTAGATGTTTATAGTTAATTCTTCGCTATTGCAATATGATGGTTTCCTTGGATTAAGTTAAATTGACGTATATTTAACATTCACCTGTGTATTTTATGTAAGGTAATGCATATGCAAGAGGGAAGATCTGTACTTTGCCTAAGTTTTCCCATCCAAATAAAGAGTTAAAGCCTTTAAAGAGTGTCACCCATGTGTGATTCACAGTCTTTGCTTGAAGAAGGTCTGCTTTCTTGGTAATCCATCATATGAAAACGCTGTGGCAAACTCAGATTAACACTAAACCCTTTGGGGCTGTAGTGACTTGGATCAGTACAAATTCTTCTGCTCAGGTTGATAGGCAAAGAAAAGCTAAAACAACTTGGGGGCTAAGCAGCCAAGAAATAGTTTAAAGATAGACTACCATCTGAAGTCTTGAGTATAGCATCATAGTGTCTTAAAGAAATAGTGGGACAAAATTGGGGTGATTTTTTACTTGTACATTGACTTCACTTGTACAAATATGGCATGCATTCAAACTCATTAGGTGATTTTTTATCACTAGATTCAAAAAGTTGTTTTCAACTTGCCTTAAAAAAGCTGTTTTTTCTGAATAAGAAAATGAGAATAAAAGTGTAATAATAATAATAATAATGATGATGATGAAAATAATGATAACGATAATGATAATAAAGATGGTGATATTATAACAACCACAACAACAACAACAACAACAACAACAATAATGATATAACCTATGGAATCTATCTGTGAAATAATAATTCAGTTCCTATTCTAGAAAAGCACTAAACTGGCTGGATGAACAAGCCCAAAGGGTTGTGGTGAATGGAGTTAAATCCAGTTGGCGGCGGGTCACAAGTAGTGTTCCCCAGGGCTTGGTGTTGGGGCCAGTTCTGTTTAATATCTTTATCAATGATCTGGAGGAGGGGATAGAGTGCACCCTCAGTAATTTTGCAGACGACACCAAGTTGGGAGGCAGGGGCGACCTGCTTGAGGGTAGGGAGGCTCTACAAAGAGATCTGGACAGGCTGGATCGATGGGCCGAGGCCACTCGTATGAAGTTCAACAAGGCCAAGTGCTGGGTCCTGCACTTGGGTCACAGCAACCCCATGCAGCGCTGCAGGCTTGGGGAAGAGTGGCTGGAAAGCTGCCCGGCAGAGAAAGACCTGGGGCTGCTGGTCAACAGCCGGCTGAATATGAGCCAGCAGTGTGCCCAGGTGGCCAAGAAGGCCAACGGCATCCTGGCCTGCATCAGAAATAGTGTGGCCAGCAGGAGCAGGGAGGTGACTGTCCCCCTGTACTGGGCACTGGTGAGGCCGCACCTCGAGTGCTGTGTTCAGTTTTGGGCCCCTCACTACAGGAAAGACACTGAGGTGCTGGAGCGTGTCCAGAGAAGGGCAACAGAGCTGGTGAGGGGCCTGGAGCACAAGTCTTATGAGGAGCGGCTGAGGGAACTGGGGTTGCTTAGCCTGGAGAAGAGGAGGCTGACGGGAGACCTTACCGCTCTCTACAACTACCTGAAGGGGCGCTGTAGTGAGGTGGGTGCTGGTCTCTTCTGTCAGGTGGCTGGAGATAGGAAGAGAGGAAACAGCCTCAAGTTGTGGCAGGGGAGGTTTAGGTTGGATATTAGGAAAAATTTCTTTACTGAAAGGGTTGTCAGGCATTGGAATAGGCTGCTCAGGGAAGTGGTTGAGTCACCATCCCTGGAGGTATTCAAACAGCGCTTAGACAAGGCACTCCAGAACATGGTTTAGTGGGCATGGTTGATGGTCGGACTTGATGATTCTGAAGGTCTTTTCCAACCTAAATGATTCTATGATTCCATGATTCTAAACTACTTCTGTAATTCCCAGATATCAAAAGTATACTTGTTTCAGACTGGAATCTGCTACACCCTGAACTGTTGCGTGTTATTTTTGTCATATTTTGTAGCTTTAAAGTATGGCTTAGAAAGCTTCACAGCAAACACATTGCACTTCACCACACTAAGCAGAATCTGTGGATAAATACTGCACCATTTTTATAATCTCATAATCAATGTCATATCAGTCTTAAAAGAAAAAAGAAAAAGAAAAATAAAAAGTCAATACTGTAAAGTGCCATACGGGAAAAAAAAAAGAGCGAGAAGGAACAACTAGGACACCATTCATATCCCGAATATTCTTTATAATACAACTTCAAGAAATTTAACTCTCTAGTGATCCTTGAAAGTGGTCTCTGCTACTAGTGGAAAACTTCCCTGCACCTGACAGCCCTTGCCAGTGCAGCTGGGATGATAGCCAGTTGCATGCACATGTCTGTATCTGTGCTACAACTAATCCATGATCCTCCTAACCTGAGGGAACTGACATCTGATCCATCCAGAGTTCAAGACTGTAAGCAGGGCATATGAAGCATAAATCTCCCAAAGATCTATTGCTGTTGGTAACAGAAATCAATCTGCCAGTATCCTCCAGTACCTCTGTGGGAGGCAGAGAAAAATGAAAAGAAAAATGATGGGTGGGGGGTGGAGGTAAATTTTGCTTAAAGGAGAAAGAAAGTCTCTCCTGCAATGCACAGCTACAAATATTCTATAAATAAAGAGTGACCCAGTTTCCTTTTGTACTGCCTTAGAAACTCAAGCCTTCATGCCACCAGCTTAATTCCTCCTTCCAAGATTTTTTCTTATCAAGCTCCATCTTACAACCACTTGGATTCCTTGCCCTGTTTTGAAGACCTTTCCAGATCTTCACTATTTGGGCGGTTAGAAATTCTCTCTTAAATTCCAGTCTAAACTTATACTTGACCAATTTACAACTATTTGATGTGGTGCCAGTATTAGTTTAAGATCATTTTCCCCCTCTCTTGATGTGTAGTCAACTTGAACACATTTACAAAAAGCTACTATATTGACCTTGTTTAACAGACTGAACCAAGCCACTTTCTAATTTGTTTTCTAACACAGATACGGCACTTCTATCATCATCCGAGTAACCTTGCCTGACATTTGCTGCAGTTCAAGTTCATAATCTTTCTCAAAGGACACAAGAACAGAGCCCTTCAAGATCCAGGACCTGTGCCCTGTATAAGGATATTCATATTCCACTTTCATGTTAGTATTTCACACTATGTATCCTAGCAGGAGTCACGTTATTTTGTCTTCAGTGGGACGACTTAAGCAGTTCAAAGAAGTAAAATTATTGACATATAGTACAGATCTCCTCCCTTTTTACATCAAATGACAAGACTTCATTTTATAACAAGGAGCTCAATTATTGACAACTAATTGCATGGCTTTGCACTTTTTGCACTACTCAAATTTATCTCTTTTCCTCTACTCCAGTTAAAGATTTTACCTAATTTTTCTTTTATGATGATCTAGTCTTAAATTGGGAATTCCTACAAATTCCTTACTTTCACATTTGATATAAAGAAAAATGTTTGTAAATGAACAGTCACTTTCATTACATTTGATAAGAACAAATCCACCCTGTCTCTCAAAGTGAAAGATTCTTTGTCTTCAGTCAGCAAAACTACCAGCATTCTGCCAGCTTAGATCTGTCCCATAAGTGTAATGGAAAAACATAAAAACCCCCCTACCACTTGCAAGGTATTTGGGAGTCCTAATGCTAGAGGAGGAAAGGCAGGGGAAAGAAGAGGTAAAGGACAGATATTTCTGAAAACTAGCCTGTGATTTAAATTCTGAGGGAACTTAGAAGCTTACTCATCTAATGTTGCCTGTGAAATCTTCAGTTCAGTTCATCACAATCTGACTTTTATGCTCCAATTGGTGGTAAAGTTCAAAGTTTCACCATTGAGGGATGTTACTGTCAAGTGTAGGTCTTCTCTTTCAAGGATCACATTCCTACCACTGGTAGCAGTCCTCTCTGCAAGCTGCAAAGCTTTTTCACAAAGGTTTGAATATGGGCTTCAGAAATGCAAGTTCTGTGAAATATGAAATGTGCATCAGTAAGCAGTAGGAAAAAGGAATGACCTTTGAAATGTTAACAATTTATTTGAAATGGACTTCTCTGATGCTGACATTATATTAATCTCCATTCTTCTCAAGTCAACCACATGCTAGTTCTTCCTTTTCTTTAACATCCAACCCTGCTTCAGGTTGAGATTGAAGCTCAGACTGTTTTTTTAATTTCTTTTAACCAATTGTTGATACTCAATCTTATTGCATGAATTTGTCAGAAAATTTCACAGGTACTCAGAGAAAATTGAACAGGGACTGGAGTGTACTGGATTGAGCAAGGCATGTCTGGAGGTGAGGAATAGCTGAGCTTTCTGGTAGAACAATTGTGCCAATGAATCATAACTTTTATTTTTAAAATAAAAATCAGCTCTCTTTCTTCTTAAGAAGATCTGGGTGATTAGAAAGAACACAAAAGATTTCAGGATACGACAACAGCATTTCAGAATCAAAAATTGTCAAGTAGATTTCCTTTTTACTTGTGAATTTTGGCTTTTCTGGGCTTATTTAACTTTTGGAGGGGAAGAGTTTTTGCAGAGGGAAAGATCTTTTAATCAAAAATTTGCCTGAAAAAATACCATAGGTAAGCTCTAGAATATGTTCTCCACTGCCTAGTCACTCCCTAGAGATGTGAGATACCTGTATGCTGCAGATGCACAGGGAGAGGCACACAAGTCAGTTTTGAGCTCCCTTCTCTCAGTATCCTACCAAGCAATGGCACAGGATCAACACCGGGTTAAAGAGGCATTTTTCCATGCCACTTGGTGCTGACAGCAGTGCCTAATCTAATAGGTTTGACAGCTAACTCAAGTATTTGTATGAAGGACCCAAATCTGACAGCATATGCGTGCTGCAAAGTTGCCAACATATCTTTTTACCTGACCCAGAAGTACACTGAGCATCTCTACCAGCAGAAAACCCATCCCTGGAGGTATTCAAAAAGCACGTAGACAAGGCACTTCAGGACATGGTTGACGGTTGGGCTCAATGATCTTAAAGGTCTTTTCCAACCTAAATGATTCTATTCTATTCTATTCTATTATATTCTGTTCTGTTCTGTTCTGTTCTATTCTAAAACTAAGCACATATATGATCGTTAAGTAAAAACTGAAGACAGTGATTTAGGGACAAATTGCCCAAGTTAGCTTTTAAGTAAAGTTAGTTCTGCTGCATTCAGTGACACTGCTGACAACTCGACACACCAGCAAGGCAACTTTTACAATAAGAAGTCCTCCTCTCTAAGATGGGAAGGGCAAATGGGACAGTTGGCTCCTCCTGTGATATTTCATCTTTCCTTGAGGCCTCTTATTTTGTTGGTTTTTACTTGTCATTCTTGATAATATAATAATAGGCAATCCAACATATGAAGCAGGTTTTTTTTTCCAATTTGTGTCTTTCCAGTTTAAGTTATTACACAAAAAACATTTTTGGCCTTTATGTTATTTATAAATTGCCTCTAAGGCTTGGTATGTTCTTTAGGCCAGGGTTTGCTCAAGGGAGCTATTAGAATGAAGACCTATGACCCTGTTAGGCAAAGATAAAAAGCAAATTCTGCAGAGACTTCGCCCTTTGGGCATCACTTCAACATTCTTCTGAGAGTTTTGTGGAAATATGCTTGCTGGTAGGTACACTGTAGCTGTAGGTGTCTGAATAAATAATATTACTCTCAACTGGGAACTCTGGAATAGCTGACAAATGCTGTTCAGCACATACACTAAAACATAGAACAAGGGGAATTATTTAATTAAATTCTGTCTTTTCCCTCTGGGAAATAAATTGGCTACAGCTAGTGAATGAAACAAAAGTCTGCAACAAGATTAAGTCAGAAGAGAGTTAGGGTAATAATTTGTTATTAAGAACAGGCTAAAAAACTGAATACAGGTAAAAGGAAGCCACAACAGGGAGACAGGGCTGCAATCAAATAGTTGTATTTCTACTAAAATTAAAACATTGTGAAATAAACCTGATGGCCATTTCCTTGAAGATGCCCTGCTTTTGGGGAACATGTTTGACCAGCAGTATTCAGTCTATCTGAGATGAAGATTGGTAAATGCTAGTCTGAGTGGGGGAGTGTAGCACATCCAGTCGCAAACCCCAGCACAAGAGGGTCTACTGTCCTCAGTGGGACGAACTTACAAACTATTGTCACATGTTTTCCAGTAAGTCAGCCACAAGAAGCTGTGGGCACCGCAGACCTTTGGCAGAGGCTGAAGCTTGCAACTACTGTCCTGTGGATAACCCTCATTATGAATTTGCACTATTCTGCCGTTACTTTTTGTTAGTTTCTGCTCAGCTACCTAAAAGTGTCTTTCTTAACTGTCACCTCAACTCCATGAGGCTGCCACTACCTTCCACCATTTCCACCAAGCTCCATGTGATTTGACAGGTATTTTTATCAATGATTTATATGTTAAGTCACCCTGTAAATTATGGAGCAGAATGGTAATTGTGAATAAGAGGCGCAATGGTCATTACAGCCTCAACTAATTACAAGCTAGATTCTCCAAATGTACATGAATTCTGTGTTCATTTTCAGTGAGCTTGTACTATTACTTATATGTGGAGGGAAAGCATCGTTGACCAGAAGAAACTGAAAAAGTAAAACTTTTTTTCCTGAGAAGCTCACTTTCTCTCAATAATATGTGCTGTAAAATAGCTTCTCAAAAGCTGAGCTTCACTGATTATACAACTCAAAGTCAAGAAAAGCAAACTTTCTTTTTGTCACACAGAAGAAAAGTTGATGGCATACGAAATGTAGCTTTCATATGCTGATGCTGTTAAGTATACCTTGCTGCTACACAACACCTGTACTGTTATTCTTCTAACAGGGAGAGAACAAAACACAAAGGGAACAAGTAATTTACTTGGAGCCACATAGAAAATCAGAACCAAAGCAAGGCTACTCTTTTTCACTCTCTCTTCTCAATAGTCATAGCTATCCAGTTCACAGAACCTTCAAAACACTGTTAAACCTAGGAAAGTAAATGAAATGTTCACATGGCCATGAATGAATTGCCAACAGCCACAAGGACTGAGCCAGTTGGATTGAAATCCAAACTTGCATAATTTGCTTGAAGCCGACAACCATGCACCCCTACCAGTTGTGTCCCTTCCTGCTCCTGCCTTTTTTCATCATCTGTTTTGACAGTTGGAGAGGACAATCATTTTCCTGGAGACTCCAGGCCAAAACACTGGGCCAAAGACAGGGTCATCTACCTAGAGAGTTTAAGCCTTTCCTGCAGCCTGGCACCAGTTGCCTGTTTCTGATATCAGGGCAACAAGTCTCTCCCACCTCTGTACTGAGTAGCAAGTGAGGAAGTTTCTGTTTCTGCAGAACTGGTTTATTTCTCCCTCAAGCTATTGCATTAGCTGAACATGAGAGTAAAGCGTGTCCTGGCAAAGGGTTTGGTCCCAGCTCCAGAATTAGGTGGGGGACTACAGAAAAAGCATCAGTGCTGTGCAACTAGTGGAAGCCTCTACCTACAGAGAGCATGTTAGTCCATTCATTTTCGTACTGAATCTTAAATTCTAATGACATGACAGATTTAGTTGTGGTGGAGTGCTCTCTTTGTAATTTTGTTAACAGAAGAGCATAAGACTCTATTTAGAGAGGTATTTCATGTGTTTTTATATGGCCAGGAACACTGAATTTATGTTTTTTTCCCCTTCATGTGCAATATTAATAATGAATGGCCATTAATGCTATTACTTTGTTGCAGGTCTCCACAAGTAGTTTCCGAGGGTACAGGAACATCTGAAAGGTCTTTTACCTTGTGAACTGAGAGAATCTGGTATTCTTCCACTACAACTCATGACTTTTATTATCTTTCCTTGTCTTTATACAGTGTTCTAATTTAAACACTGTAGTACTCAAGATCACTGTGTACTGTCAGCAGAGAATCTATTTATACTGTCTGTCAGTATCTAAATCTGAGTTTTGTTTTTACTGTTGCACAATGCTTCAACTAATGTACCTGACATAGCTGCATCTTTGTTAAATAATATGTTGCAATCTCTTTTCAGCTCCCTTCAATAGCAGCAGAACACTCCTCTGGAAGAGCTGAGTTCCTTATACATAGTTGGCTACCTGCCTAAGGCCAGTCTTAAGATTTTTGTTTCAAAATGTTTTGCTTTGCTTTTGTTTCTGGTCAAGGTGGTTTTGAGTGATTGGATTCACATCCTTGCTTTCTCAAATCTTACTGTCTTTTAGTTTTAGAGTAGTCCGATGAATCTTCTTGAACTCTCCCTCTTCCCTTCTACCAGCCTTTTGTCAAAGCTAGATAAGAGAAATAGGCCAATTGATCATTTTTTATTTGGGAATTGAGGAAGACAATTCTAAACACCCAGCAAGTCCTTACATTACACAGTCCGGAGTCATATGAACAGTCCAGCTGCTCTGGTATCTTCTCTCACATGGTGACTGGTATGATGCTCCTCTGAGACAAGCAAAAAAGTGTGCAGAGAGTAATGATGGGTAGTCAGATCACAAATAAAACATCCTATTCATCTCCATTAGTCAGATATTCGCTGTGCAACCCTCCTGAAAGTTAGAATTTTTTGTTCACTGGTCTAGTTTAAAATACATACTACATGAATTGTGTATATTCTTGTTATTCTTAATTTTTTTTTGGTCTTAGGAAGAGACATTAAGCACTTCTCCTCAATTATAGCTCCTCTGTGTCATACCTTTGATCTCTTCCACCCTTAAATTTGCACCATTTCATCATATATTTTCAAGTGAACATGCTGCTTTTTAAAATAGAAGAGATAATACCCAATACATTTTTAAATTGCTAATGAGCCATCTGTCACTTCTCTTCTCATGTACCTTGAAATACAGTAGAAATTGAGTTGTTGCTTCAAATTCAGCTCTTCTTTAACTGAAAATGCCACATTTAAACAGACCCTCTTCTACCCTGCTGTTTGCTTTTTTTAAAGATATGCTGCCCCAGGGAAAATGATATTTGCTCACCAAAATGTCTCAATTATTTAGCTGGCAACTATTTCTCTTGAGCAATGTGTAGATTTCATAAGAAGAGTATGCCTTCAAATTTCAATACATTTCAGAAGTTCATTCGAGTTACCTCTAATGAGAGGGCACATGTCACAATTCTTTAGAGAGTTGTTCAGGTTTTCTGTAAGAGAAGTCAAAACTTACTGTACAACTGGGGCTTTTCAGAGCAACAAGGAAAGACCACATACTTTAAGAAGCCTGTGAAACTTTGAATGAAGCCACAGCACACCTACCAGAATATCTGCCTGTCCCAAAAGTGCTGGCTGGTGGGACCACACAGCACCAGGGCTCCCATCTGAAAGTCGGTGAATGGGGAGAGAGGAACCTCAGTGCCAATGAGTAGCAGTCAATTTAATTAAAAGTTTTCTATCAGAACTTCCTCCTCCGATGGAAAATTAGAATTTAATTAAACATAAATCTTCATGGGAAAGTTGCTCCAATTTAAATTAGGGGTGAAAAAATAATCTTGGCATTTTTCAGGCCCAAATGAAATGTTTCAGTTGTTTTGGGTCTGTTGCTTTTCCTTTTCAGTTTTTCACACTGGAGATTTTAAAGACATAATTTCCATCAAAATTTTAATACTTTGCAACTAAAAAATTTCCAGTGGAAACGCCTCTTTTTCTGGATTGTTCTACTTGTATGTACTCTTCCCCGCTTTGCCATTTCCTCTGCCTCAGAATTTTTAGTTTCATCATTTTTGTCAAAACCCCAAGAATTTCTTTCAGAATTACAAGGCCTACCATGCTGACCTCTTTTGAAGGCAAGGTGCTTAATTTGACTGCCCGTGGGTGGGAACAGAGACCTCCCGAAATCTGATCCCTCTCTAATTCCCGATCCACTGCAAATGTGACCTTTGGAGCCCACATTTCTGTCATCTTACACACTGTGAAGCCTTCTCCACCTGTACAAGGTCTCCGTGAGACACCTCCACCTCAGAAGCATGAAATCACAGAGAAACAGGTTGGTTTACCACAGCAGGTTTTTTTCTTCAAATGCTACAAATATTGAAAATATCTCCAGCATCTCAGATTTTCAATGTCCATATCCTTTTTCCTCTGAGATAAAGTTGTTTCACATGCAACATCCTGAACAAAACCCCCTTTTCACTGATTCTAGGCAGCTGGAGATGGTGTGAATACCCCACAGCCATAGAAGCTTCCCAATCCATATTTCTGTTAGCTGAAAAATAAAATGAACAAGAAAAGAACCCACGAGCACTCTAAATGCAATCCAAAAGCTAAAACAAGGATTAAATTTAATTATCCCTTTTAAATAATAGGCAACTTTTTTGAGAATGCATTAAATAACCCTCTCAGGAGTCCTGCTCTGGATCTTTCACAGATTAATCTTATTAAATCAACTTACTTAATGCCTTGTATATGCTGCAAGAAGACAGGAAAACAAAAGTGAGCAAAACAGTGTTTCTCATCTTCTAGTTACAGGGCACAGGTGGTTTCCACTTAGGATAATCATCCTTTCCCAGTGAATGAATACTCTGTGGAGCCTTAACAATGACTTGAAGATTGAGATGAAGTGCCAAGAACAAACACGAACAAGGAAGGCTCACACCTGCCCAACGGCAATACCCTTAATGAAGTAATCGGCCCACTTTTGTTCTATAATAGCCTTTTGCTGAACCACTAATTGAGCTTTCTGTTTTCCTTTTAGGTCCATCTGTGGATCAAGTAGTAAGGGAATAGGCTTCCTCCATGGTGTCCTGAGCTGCTCCTAGCCAGCACCAAGTCCCACGCATTTTCGTCTCCAAGAGGGTCTGGGAAGTTTCAGGTTGGCAAAACTCCACTTGGATTTCTTTCCCAGCAAAATCTCAGGAGAAGTGTTAGTATGGTCAAGAGGCAGAAGCTTCCCGGTGCCTTATGCCACCAGTGCCTTCCTCATTCCCCGCAGCCTGGCTCTCCCTAGCTGTCTGCTGGGACTCCAGGAGCATTTGCACAGTGTTGCAGCTCCAGGCAGCCTGGCACCCTCACAAAGGGAAAGACCAGCTGGTCATCCCAGCACTGACCCTGGTGCAGACACCCCTGGCAGACCTGCGTGTCGCACTGAGCAGCTCAGTTCTCTATTTGCCTTTCCCCACGTCAGAGGCTCCCAAATCAGTCTTCGTCCACACACACAGATCCATCAGCCCACCTGTGGAAGGTCTTGTCCATACTGAGGGTTGGGGAAAGAGATGCTTCATTTATCACCTATGACTTCTGCCCATGGAAGCACTGAAATTTCCATGTAGTCCACAGAGATAATTTTTAAATTTTTAAAGTGGAAACGAATCAATATTCTTTTGTTAGATATGGGCCACACTTGGTGCGAAACACAGATTCAAAATGCTTATGATTTTTGTTTGTGAACACCCCAAATTTCCTTTTTAGGCTTAATACCTTTTTCCAGCCCTAACGCACACAGGAGTGCAAGAATAAGCTTCTCCCTTTCTCTCCTGCAGCCTCTTATGCAAAAGCATACTGAATTATATGACTAAAGGAACTAAGAAACATCCTTTCCTCCTCAGCTAATACAATTGATTTTTCCACTCATTGAACTATATTCTCAAATTTGTGACACTGAGAGATTGGAAAAGAGGCATGTGCTTGCCTCTTTTATGACAAAATCGCCTGTGTCAGCATCATCTCTCTTCACAAATAAATTAAAACCATTAGACAGGAAAAGTGATGAAATTAACTACTCCTACTGTTTGGAGCCAAGGTATGTAGGTACCTCTGCAACAGCAAAAGGATCTATGAATTTTATACAGATTTAATCCCTTTGTTGTGCATGTTGCTGCACTGATTTTTATTTCTATAATTTGTTTTTTCGGGCAGCTGATAAAATAGATTTTTCCCTAGATACTGTACGGGTGGCATCTAGTTCAGGAAACAGAACAGTTCTGGAGAGTTTTGACATCAAAGTGCGATGACTTCCTCTCTCCCTTGTAGATCTTAATTGCACACACTAAACTGGTCAAAGACGAGAAGAATGCTTCTTCAATTAACCACGTAAAGAAAAGGATGATAAATATATGCAAGGCATATACATTTTTCTGGAGCACATTGTGGATCTCATCCCTATGTATTTTTTGTTAGATCTGTTGCCTTGGGTATTAACTAAGCTTTAATCTAGATATGGTTGTTTAAGAAATGCTATTGATTGTGCCATTTCCAATCAAGTAAATGTACTTAAGTCAAAAGGATTATGTACACATCATGTGGGTTGTATTGCATGAAGCTTGTTTATATAGTACCTATTTTACATAGTGTGAATATTCTAGATGAAGAGAAGGACTGATGAATAAGGACCTTTATCCATTTTAATGAGTTACAGTAGAAAAGTAAACTAAAGTTTCTGTAACTTTAGTCTTTGTTTATGCCTTATTCAGTGGGTCTGCTGGTCCTTGTCAAAAAGGCTTCCCTGCTCGTTTCCAATGCAAAGAGGCAGGCAATAAGTGACATTTCCAGAGAGCGAGGAGTTAAAAGGAATGACATGAGACTCGGGTTCAGGAGGATGTTGGGAGAACTCCTTTGTGACCTCGAAGGATGCAAGTCTGCTCCTGCTTCAATCTCAGTAGCTTGGACAGGTGCTGAGAGAGCACAGTGGACAACTGTTTTACAAACGGCTGCCAAGCACCTCACATGTCAGCTCTTCAACATTGCCCATGACTGCAGCTTGGTTTTGGCTCAGTTTTGACTCGCTGCCCCAGGCAAGGCCGCAAAGTTTTCAAATATCATTTTGAGGGGCCAAATGCCTTTGAGACAAAAATAATTAATACAGAAGAGGCAAAAGTAGAAATAAAGTAAAGCCACAAAAGTTCTGCAGTATTTAACCAAAACCTGTTTCAGTTGCTGCAATAACACAATTGTCTTGCTCTCTTGCAAATATAAGTGTCTTCAATAAAAGTCATAAGACCAGTGTTTATAGCGGACGATAAAACATCACCAAAGAATTCACAGCCACACTGAGAGAACAGCAGGTTCCCCCAAAAAGTACGCTGTCTCTTTTTGTAGCCGTTACATGTTCCTAAGCACTTTCAAAAAATCACTCAACTTGCTCAGCCAGCAGACTTCACCAGATGCTCAAGTGATTGCAAGGGATAGAGAGGAGGAAGCTGTCTTTTCTCTCAAGGTGAAGATGACTGATGTCTGCAAACACTGTAGCTTCAACATGATAATATTGAAGTCTTTACCAACCCATAGCACACTTTATCATAAGTGAAATCAGAGACTGAGTTTGACTTGCCAAATGGTCCCTATTAGCAATTTATTTCATAACTATTTGGGGGCTATTAAGTTCTAGAAACATTTTCGTAGGCATACAAGTCTCCAGTCCAAATATCAGAAAGGTCCAGACCAAGATTTCTCTTTCACTCAGGCCACCATATCAATTATGGCAGCGTTCTCTACTTGGGACTGCACTTTCAATTAGGCATTCTGATTGCCACCAAAAATTTTGGCAAAATTGGTTTGTTGCTCTCCTGCTGACAAACCATAGATCTTGCTGGAAGCGTGTAGTGTGTTAAGTTCTGGAACACAGCTCTGAAATACTTAAAAAAGTTGTTAAGTACGAGCGTACATAATTATATAGCTCATTTTGCCACTGTGCGCTCCCTTTTCACACACTTAAGTCCATATTGCACTAGAATTTGTTAAAACTACATGTGATACATTTCTTATTCTTACTGAAACACATATTTTCACCTCTCTTTATAAAGCTGAAGGCAAGAAATGAGGCTGACTTTCAGAACAAGCTGCACTTTTGGAAAGGGCCGTTTACCCAGGTAGGTTTGTAGAAACTTTAGATGGATTGTAGTTTAACTATGTCTTACATGCGTCTTACATGACACCTGACTGTAGCCAACTGTGGTTTGATCATGCATCTGCTTCCAAGATCTTCAAACTGTTCAGTGACTTTCACGGAGGAGAGAGTCGAGACTCTGCAAGAGCATAGGCCACATTCACAGAGTTGCAACGTGGCTCTGCCTATGCCCCTCTTTCTAGTTCAGTCCAGCTTACTAGGTGTGTTGGCACACGATGTACTACTCTCTTCAGGGATGTTGCAGGACCCATCAGCCAGATCCTGCACTACCCCCACTGTTTGAAGTTCTGGCCCCAAGTCGTCTGGGGCACCTTTTGTTCCCTGGAATATGACCTGACTCTGAAAATAGCATGAATGAGTGTTTAATGCTAAAATATCATTTAGTCTGTACCTGTAAGGGGGATTTAGCTAATATCATTGTAATGAGAATGATCATCACTCACACCAGCTTTACTAGATGCTGATAAATTCAGCCTGAGCAGTTCAAAGATTCTGCAAAGGGTGTGTTGGGAGGTGGTGGAGGAGAAGGAAGTGGGGAAGGAAAGGTAAACAAGAGAGAAGATGCTGCCTGTCTTATGGCGTTGAAAACTTCAGCCCATAGTTTTGTCTGTCTCAAAGAAACAGCTTTTGCGCCACTCTAAAAAAGGATGGGAGGTGCCATCTTTTCTAGGCTACACTGACTGCTGAGGCCTGGCTTCTTAAAGAACAGCCCAGAAGGGTCAGATTTTCAGTGGATGAGATGTATCTTGCTATTAAAATGAGATAATGCAGTAGACACAGCCATGGAGTTTGGACTGTTGTCCTCCCTAAACCACCGGATTTTGTTTCCTGTTCTCTGTTACTGAAGTACTTGAACTGACCTAAAAGCAGCTATGTCTGGCTACTCATTCCCACTCCTGCTGCCATCAGGTCTTTACATGCTCATTTGCAATATCTACAGAGGCATCTTTCCACTTGAGGGTTTTGTGTGCATCTGTTGGCCAGCTGTGTGATGCCAGCAGAGACACAAGGGAGAGAGCAGACAACCTTTAGGAAGAATTAAACTACTGGGAACACATCTTGGCATACAAGACGGTGAAGAGATTGGACCTACACATGCATACAAAATCTCACGTGTGCATGCTCTGACATACTCCTTTCAGCCCAAACCTACCTGTTTGCCTTGTGCCACAACTCTTTGGCTTCAGGGGCTGCAAACAGTAGGTAGTACTCTCTTAGTGTCAGAAGCAAAAAAGAAAGGGCGCTTCTCTCAGAAATGTGCTTCTCTTCATCTCTATCAGTTCCGGGTAGTATTTGTATAACATTGGGGCACTTGAACTCACATGAAGAACCCCTCACACACATGGGGTCAAGTAGGGAGAGTGTAGATGTTTTTTCAATGTGCTGGGATCAGCTGGAGTGCCTACGAGGGAAACCTGGGCTGGACTGGGCTGCTGTCCCTGTCTGACATGGGCACACTCTGCCACCAGTTGAACAGAAGAAATTCAAAGGACAAAGGCTCCAGCTGATGTATTTGCAGCTCCGTCCTTCAACAGTGAATTAGCAACAAGTGCTCTGTCCTTCAATAGCGAATTGCAGAAGAAACCACCTCCAGCTTTGCTGTAAAGCCATCTCTCAGGAAAGTGCTTATGACAAATCCTTCCATTTTCCTGAGAGCCCTAAAAGAAGCCAAGAGCTGTCACAGGTTATGGTGAAACCCGTGTGCCTGGTGAAACATCATGACCCAGATCAGGACGTTTCCAGACTATCCTGTACTTGTACTGGAGAGGAATTGGGCAGTAGGCACTCAGTCAGCAAGTTTGCTTTGACTCGGTAGGAGTCTTGTCATGACAAGACAAGTATTATCAACCATTATTAGAGAAAAGACATTACCTTCCATCCTTGGGTGAGTTTCTTTTGATAACTCCTCCTCATTCAGTATTCTCAGTAACAGCGTTTCATTTATAACAAACACAATCACACACAACTAGGGCCAGATCCTCCACAGGTATAAATTGGATTAGTGCCACTGAACTCGGTGGAGTTTCTCTAAACTCCACCAGCTGAAATGGCAACAAATAAGCATTTGTGAAGTCGGTGATGGGTTTTCCTGTAGAATGCAAAACAATGTTTTTGTCTTGCTTTGTTTTCTCTCTTGTTCCTCCACTGAAAGTGACAGGAAGTGTCTTCTTACCTTTAATGAAATCAGCAATGGGCTTTCATTATGGATGGTAAAGGATTTTAGAAATTTAATTCTTGCATTTTGTATAAGCCTTAACAAAGTCTCTGAAAGCTATCTACCGTCTCCATTTCTAGTTGCTGATATTAATGAAGGTAGTGAAAACTCATGGATCATTTCGTCCTTATAATGTAAACATTATAAGCATATTTTAGAAGAATTTATGCAACATGTTAAAAACTGTCTAAAGTTTCCTTAAGCACCTGTCAGTAAGGATAGTGAGCCAACCCCAAACTCCTATAACATGGAGGAGCCTCCATGCCCCAAATATTCCAGGCATACCCGAACAATGTGTCGGCTTTTTACTTGGTGACACTGTGGTTTAACTTAAGCAGACAGCAGAGTGTCCCATACTGACAGCCCTTTTTGCATCTGTCTGTCAGCAATAAGGTAGGTGCCTCTTCAGACTGGGCTCTCGTCTCCATCTCTGGTAACATTTTAATGGGAAAAGGCAATGACCCTTTGCATTTTGTATCAAGTCTGAGCTATTAGATTTGTTCCGAGAATGTCCTCAATAAATGCCATGTAAGAAGAACGTTTGAAAGATGACTCTAAATTTAAAGCAAAAATATCGAAATTGTTATTTTTATTATTCAAACCATGGAGGGTTGCAGAAACAAAGTTTGCTGGAACTACTGCCTTTGAAAGACAAGACGTTTTCTTCTAGTGGGAACACTAACCAAAACACCTGTCAGTAGCATTGTTTCTATAGCAAAAAATACTGAACTACAAAAGCCTCATGTCTTTTATTAATAACAGTGATGAGACTATCTCTAACCAAGCAATTTAAAAAACATGCCCCCAGATTTCTAAAATCAGAAGTGGTTCTCTTTTTGAGGCTTTTTTTTTTTCTTTGTTTCTATAGTTTCAGTGTATGTTCCACCTCAGTATATTTTACCAATTTAGAAAGACCCCTTTTTATGGATACTTCTTAACCCCCTAAGAATGTAAACATTTAAGGTAAATACTTAACAATTTTTGTTTGCACAGCCAGATTTTTGGAGCAGGCGCTGTCTTTCTGCATATTTTATACTGTTCTAGCATGGTGGAGCCTGGTGTGTGACAGGGCCTCCTGCATGCTACAGCAATATTATAATAGATGCTTGCATCATTTATAGGGAAAGTTGTTGCTGTCTGAATCCCACTTTTACTGCATTTGCAAAGGTTTGCTTTTGATAAATGTTTCACAGAAAACAGGAAGGATATTCTGACCCTTATCAGACATTGTGCTTGTTTCCATTTACTTTTACAGCCTGCTTGTTTGGAAATGCTAAAGGCCCGCCAGCATGTTCACGACATAAAGGATCTGCGGCTTCCTCTGAGATGCCTCAGGAAGACCCAGATTTTGCACAGTAGTGGGAGAAGGCATGCTCTTGAATGGATGGCTTCTGGAAGCCTAAAAGCCATCAGACACAAGGCTTTGGAGGCAAGGATGTCTTGCAAAGACTTTTGATATTCAGAACAAAAGGGACATTTTAGGGGACCTGTCATCCACAGGACAGAATGACTCATCCTATGGCAGGCACTGCTCAGGGACAGTCTTACTGTTTCCCTAGCTTGGGTGCCCATCTAGCATAACCTAAATCCATCCTTTGTGGGAAGTTCAGAGCTAAATGCAAGTCCATCTGTTTCATGTTTGCTTTCAAATTTTTGAGAGCAATGAGAAGGCTTCCTTGCAAAGAGTTCATGGTGCTCTCTAGTCGGCACAGTTTCCTGGCTTTCTGAGCTGGAGGTATGGTGGAATGCTATTTGGCCTGCTTTGTGGGTGTTTATTTATAGATACCTGCCCTTGTGATTTATTTTCCATCAAATTATAATTACTAGTAACAGTGTTAGCTGTCATCTCTACCTGGCAATTACCTCTGTGCTTCTATGAGGTGAGGACTCTTGAGTTTAGAATGAAATGGAGTGGCTCAGATGGTTTTCCACTTTGGTGTTAATCTTCACTTGTGCTGTTCAAAATAGATAGGTTTCTTTGTGTCAGAAGAAAACTGTACTTCATGTCCTCAGATGTAATTTATAGTCCAACATTACTAAGAATTCCTCATAATCCCATGGACTTCAGAAGAACAGCAGTATGACAGCTGGTAGCACGGGTTAAGAGAAATACGAGGCAGATCGCCTTTCCCTTCTCTAGTATACGCAGGCTGTGTGCTTCAAAGGCTTGAAGGTATTAACTCAAACTAGATTTGAGTGCAGTTCCTATGTCTCTGAGAAGACTTCAGTCTTAATTAAATGTGTGCCTGTGTTCTTCAGGAGCTACAGTGAAGGACAATCAGGCTTACAGCATATGAAGAAGATGGCATCTGGAGGTTGTGGAACCGACAAGCAATGAAAGAAAGAAATGAGGAAGCAGAACTTTGGGAGGTGGGAACAGTGGAGCACCAGAATGTAAAGGAACAGGTATTCTTCCTTCCCACAGAGCTACTAGCAAGAAATAGACGTGTGATTCTTTCCCTATGCTTCAAGATCATCGTTGCACTGACTCCAAGGCATATGGGCATGGCATTTTGTGTCAGGAGCCTTTCCTGACTTATTTTAAATATTTATATTTGTATTTTAAGGTGCAGTCCCTAACTGGTACTGTGGAATCTATTGAGCTCTCTTGTGGAACAAGGGTTATTCACATCATGTGTTTTCTGCCAAGAAAGGACCCTCATGTGTGATTCAGGTAACCACACTCTTATGGATCACAGCTTTCACACTAATTACAAGAAGTCTCTCACGATTTACGAGTTCTTTGCTGACCTGTAAGCCAACTCTTCCTTTTGGTGTGTACACCATGTTCCTCCTCTGGAGAGTATATACTGCTGTTGTGAAAGACATTCAGCTTTTAACTCCTAGTTGCTCCTAGATAACATACAACCACATGTGTTCAATTGTAGTTTCTTCACAGTTTTGTGCTTACTACAGCAGGCTGGGGAAAAAAACTCACATAACTTGCTGAACTGGAAAGCTAAACATTTTTTGATTTATTTTCTCCTTTATTCATCATATTTTCCTCATTAAAATGAACTCGTAAAAAAGAATTATTACATTAAAAAAATTTACCCTTTTCTTTTTTAAAAGGACATCCCCTTCCTTCTTCCTCCCCTTAAAGGAAAGGAGGAAGATTTAACCAAAAGGATCACATCTATCAGATGTATGTTTTGATGGAAAAAAACAATTACAGATGGAAAAAAACCAGTATTCCTCCCTGCTTTCTTGTAGGAGGAAGAAATATCTCATTATATTCCTCTTCATGAACATTCAATTAGTGTGTCTTCCAGAAATTCAGTGAAAGAAAAAACATTTTTTTTGCCTGCTTTATGAGAAAAGAGGTAGAAGGATATTTTGCAGTCTCTCTACTCCACAACAAAGGGACAAACATCATTGGCTGTTCTGCCCATCAAAGTAGGAGATGATAATTTATCTGGTCCTTGCGCAGATGGAAAAACCTTCCAAGTCTTCCAAGTCTTCCCTTTCTCACTGTGTGACACAGGAACTGAGCTTCTCCAAATGCCAGCCTACAAAGAAATGCCTTCTTCACAAAGAAGAAAAAAGACAATGTCATCACCAAGGCAAGTGACAAGGCACGATTCTGCTTAATGTTAGGAAAAAAACCTTGTCCCTTTTTGTGGTGGAACAATGCATACACGTGTATCTAAAAGAAAAATGTGGTGTGGGAGGAAAAAAGGAAATCTCTGTTGGCCTTCACTGTAACACTTCCAGTGAGGAAGATCACCACCATGACCTCTTGGCGGACCTAATTTTTGGCAACGTTTGATTCCTTGCGCATGCAGGAAATACATGGTCAATTTTACTCAGGCTGAGAACTTGGACAGAGACTCGAACACAGAACTCCAGCCACTTACAGGTAGGAAGTTTCCTAAATCTCCTGTGCTTCTCTGGAGACAAGATAGGGCAAAATCCCAGTCCCAGGAAGAGCAAGACACATTTTTGCTTGCTGTTTAGAAGAGGCAGGAGTTCACAGTCAAATTCGAGATTTGCCCTAAATTTCAAGTCTTGACTGAAAACATATCAACATAGATCATCTTAAGAGAGAACAAAGTGGTGAATACACACACAGAAGAAACTTTAACTTCATCATATACAGAGGAAACACTTGCCCTGAAACAATATTCATAACAACTAACAGAAGATAACTCAATGTTTTCCTTCTTTTCCCTCGAAACCATCACTTCCACTTTGTAAGGACAGGAAAAGAAAAAAATAGAGGAAGAAAAAAACAAAACCGAAACTGAAAATAAGATTGCCTATAAAGTCAAGACATCTGGGCAGCTTCCTAGAAAACGTACATGCGTGTCACATCTCAAGTTACATGTTTTTTGTTGCTTGGTAACAGGCATCAAAGTTCCCTTTCATGTTTTATTTTCCTCTGTATCCACTGTTTATAGGGTATTTACTACTGGGACACCAGAATTCCATCACTGAACGGCTGTCATGGGGTCTGCCTCCTGAGTAAACACTCTTTTACAACCCTGACTTCTCCTAAAGAGATCAATATTTGATTTGTACTCAGAAGGATTAGGATATGGAAATGCCTTTTGAAAAGGCTCCTTATCTTCCCAGGGTGTAGACACACCTGAGAACGCTGTAAGAAAAAGCAAAATCATGGACAGAATGAGGGGGAAGTAAAGAAAAAAGGAAACAAAGAGAGAGGGAAAAAACCTTCATATCAAAACCTGCCAAATGTTCTTTGCAAGTGACTTCACAATGAAAAGCCCAGGTTAAAAAGTAAAAAGAAAAGGCATTTTGTATTTGCGTTGTAGAAACTGAACGGTTCTTTGCATAGGACTGCGTGCCTGAAACACCTTCTCTGCCTCCTGCCAGACTCAAGAAAATGTCAGGCTTGCAGCAACAGTACTTTCATGTGTCCTGGTACTGCTTAGGTTGCTTCTAGGACACTGTGAACAGAATCTTGAAAAATCTTTGACTCTCAGAGTCTGGACATCCCGTTGGGCTGAAAAAACCCCTCCCCTTAAAACCTGAGATTATCAGATGTAAAAAGATAATTTAAAAAATTGCTGAACAGATGGTGAATACAAAAGGCTTTGCTGCTTATTTATTTTATCCTTTCAAATAAATGCCATTATTTGTCAGCGAGCTTTGTGTTTTCCCCAACTCAGAGTCTTGTTGCATTCCTGTTGTTAAGAATGTGAACGGCAGCTTCTAAGACTCCTTCTCACACTGTCTAAACGGCAATATAAAGCAAAGGATTATGGAGAATCAGGCCCTGCACAGAGCAGGTGGCATCAAGCCCATTGCTCAAATGCACAGCTTTTTCAGCAAACGCAAGCCAACATCAGCAAATGCTAATCGAACATCTGGCTCACAAGTACGTCCTTCAGCACCGTATTTCCTGCATATATTACCGCACAAAGTATTTTTAGTCTGTCTCCACTGGGATGTCATGGCTAGCAGATGACTGACAGCTCAGCTCAGCTCAGTGTAAAATTTTGAAGGGATATTTCATCAGCTTTACAGCAACAAATACATCACTGGTCCCATTAGTTTCAATGGTGGTGGGACTGGCATCCAACATTCAGGCAGACAACGTATTTTTCTTAACAGCCAAGGCTGGATCTGGAAGAGCGAGAAGAAAGCCTGTGCTCGAGGGCAGCAGCACGGTCACCGTTCCCTGGCTGCTTTCCAGCCGGGCAGCGCGCCGCATGTGCTGGTGCCTGGCGTTGTCCCTCCGAGGGGCAGGACTTTGCGCGTCCCCTTGTTGAGCTTGTCGGGGCTCCTGCCTTGGCAGGCTACGACCCTAGGCTGATGCAGAGAGCAGCGCCGAGTCCTGAGTCTGCGCAGGAGGAGGGATTTGCTTGATTCGTGGGAAACGTACCATAAAAATGATACTGTTTCATGGCACCAGTGATTTGACTGAAAATAATTCGCTGAAAGCTAGATTGTTCTTCCTTTGTCTTACTGTCTTGTTACTTGCTAGGCATTTTCGTTGCCAATGGCACTGACAAATTTATGGACCCTAAGATGTACTTTTACTTCGACTTCCGCTGGGACGTTTGGCTAAGTACCAAATAGTGTCTGTGACATAGATTTCCCCCTTCCAGGGGTAGGAAGCTGCTCAGAAGATAGGTTGAGCCCCTGAAGAGGAATCACCCAGGCACGCCAGAAGTGCCAGCTCCCTCTGTTGTCTTAATAATGACAAGAGGTTAAGCTATATTGGGTGCTGGATGCATTTTGGAGGACTGCAGAGATAGCACCTACCTTCTTGTTAGACACGTATCAAGAGCTGTAATACAAAGAGTGAGGTCACATTATCGCTGATCTGGAGCAGGTGGCGGAGCGCACTCTCTAGGTTTGTACAGGACAAAGAACTGGGGGGAAGCAGTCGCACGTGTGAGGGCGGGACTGCCATCCAGAGGGACCGGGACAGCGGGGTTGGACCTTGTGCAGTCTGGCCTGGAGGAATGGGCAGCCCTGTCCTGGGCTGGCAGACTCCAGCAGCGATGCTGGCAGGCCTGAGGACCAGGTCTGAGGGGAAGGCGCTGGGTGCAGATGGGCAACGGGCTGAGCAGGGGCCAGGCCTGCGCCCGGGCAGCAGCGAGCAGTTTGGTTTGAGCAGGGCATGGCATGGGGAGCCAGGGGACGGTGGGCTGATGCCCCTGTTCGCACCTGTCAGGCCTCACCCGGGACACTGCCTCCCGTTTGGGGCCCCATACAGGAGGCACGTCGACAAACGAGAGGGACTCAGGGGAGGCCAGCAGGATGGATGGTGGGGCTAGAGCACTGGCCTGCAAGGAGGTGCTGGCTGCTTTGTGGGCGGTAACTGTCTTTGGGTTGCTTTTCTTTGCCTTTCTTTTTGTTTTGGCTTGCTCGCTTGCTTTTTTTAAAAGGCCATGCATGCCCCACCAAAAGCGCAAACAATGGCGCAATTTGACCTCAACCACTTCTGTGAGCTGTCCAGTTTTTGCTCTGTCAGGTCAGACCAAGCCCCGGAGCATGCCATCCCCGGTTGCAGCATTGGCTTTGAAAACCAAACCAAAGAGAGAAGCAAAGAGCAGATCTCTCCCCCAAAGATGCACGTACACTTAGAAAGACTCTGGGGAGACGAGAAGATGGTGCGGACTGATAGCATTTCAGTTTCTGTGAGCTGACATGCATTTGGAAACCCTTGCCCATCACTGAGGCACAACGATCTCCCTTTGTGCGCCACAAAGTACATCCGTGGTGGAGCTTCACACAGACCTCCTCAAAGCGCTCATAACACCCCCAGATCACACCGCGGTGGGCGTGTTTTCAGTGAACACCTCCACTGAAACCAGAGCAGCCCTCAAGAAGTTTGGTGCAAGGCATTCACACCTTTTGCCAGAGGCTTGTGCCTCTGGTCCTCTGTGGACCTGAGCCTCACCTGATCTCCTGTCCCTGTTCCTCTGCCCCGTGGAGCGGAAGTACCCCCAGTGGGGTGCCCCTGCATCCCATCCCTTGTGTCCAGCACCCCAGGAACATGGCACTGCCATTGCTAGTAGCAGACCACAAGCTCTGTACTGAGTTACCAAAGCCTCTGAGCAGAGGCTGCTCAGGCTTGCTATACCGGGACATGCCCTGGCCAGCTGACAGTGGGGCTTTCACTGGGTTTAGGTGCCACAGCACGTTCTCTGCTGAGCAGGTGGCTGATGCCCATTCACCACCCTTATGGAAGTGTTGGCAGGGTGCAACCCTAGGCTGATGCAGAGAGCAGTGTCATGTCCCAGTTTCTCAGGACGATGACTCAGGTTTGCCGATTCCCAGGTCAGGATTAAGGTGAAACGACACCGGGGATCCTTTAACTCACAAAACTCAACTTGTATTTGCTCACAACAAGAATTAGCATGCTCACAGCAAGAACTGGCATGAAACTACACCAGTAAACTGTAACATATGCTAACCATACATCACCAAACATATACTACAGGCCTTGCCTGTGTGGGGATCAGTTCAGGGAAGATAATAAGGAGAGCCCTCCTGTCGGGTCACGAGGTTCAGAGCGGACCCCATCCCTTTCTAGACTCCCTCTCAGAGAGGAGCCTGGGGGCGGCTGGATCCATTCCTAGTCCCAGGCTTGGTCAGCACTTTATGTCTAAAGGGATGAGGTGTAGGGATTATGGAAAAAAAAGAGAGACACAGAGAGGGAAGAGAAAGATTTCACCAGTCGTGGGTCCAGCATTGGTCCAGTCAGCCTAGAGGTCCTGTTCTGGAGGGTGCACCCACGTGGGGCTTCAGGTTGTCCCCTTCTGTAATCTCCTTGCCCCTCCTTCGGGCAGGCACTCGAACTCAGTAGGCTAATTAGGTGTCACGTGAGGTTTGTGCTTCCAGAACCTTTGGGAAATGGGTCGGTGGGCTTGGGGATCCTTTGGGGAGTAACTTCTCCCTTCTTCTCCCTCCCGACCCTTCTTTGCTCTTTCGCCATCCCCGGGGAGCTGCCCTGCTCAGCCAATACACTGAGCTGCACACCCTCCTGCACAGCCTCCGAATCGCTTCTTTTCACCTGGGGTTCCTCACTGTGCGGGGTTCATTGTTTTGCAGAGCACGCCATTAAGCAGAACTTGTGCCACCACAATGTTGGAGACATTAACTCCTTCGGTCTCTGACAAGCAGCACCAAGTCATGACTCCACAGCAGGGACTTGGGCACTGCTGTATTGAGGCTGCACCCGGCAGTGCAGGCTGGTGGGAGAGCAGAGCCCCGGCACGTGGGGGCAGAGGGGGCAGTGAGGAGGAGGACGAGCCCGGGGTGATGAGCGGTGGGGTATGGGCTGGCCCTGGAGAACCCCCCGTCTGGAAACATCTGCCCCGGGACCAGCTGCAGAGATGCTGCAGGCCTGGAGCTGGGCAGCACTTGGCTTTGTGGGGAACAATGAAATAATACATGGCACGTGTATAAGGACCCGTCAGCATTAACATCCCCCCCCCCCCCCCCCCCCCCCCCCAGCCAGGGGCTGCACTGCTGCACCCGCTCTCCCACCACACTGACCCCATCAGCCAGAGGGACCAGTGGACACATGAGGAAACGGAGGGCGTAGCCCCAGGAAAAGGGGGAGAAAGCACGCGTCGGGATAGCAGCGCCGATGGTATTGTTAGTTAACACCGAGGCTCTTCCTGTAGTTTTCATATATTTATTTTCTTTGATAAATCTAGGCTACTGAGACCTATTGGATTGACATGTGGGCCAGCACATGCCCCAGCTCCTGGCACATGTCCCGGTCCTGGTTTTGGCAGCTCTTGGGGCCTGGTTCTAGTTTTGCCAGCGAGGTGGCCTCTTGCAGGGCTGGGAAGATTCCTGGGAGCTGCCGGCCCTCCTCTTCGGGGGTCGCCGTGGCCCCCCAGGTGAGCGGTCCCTGTCCTGCCTCGAAGTGGAGGGACCTGCCACAGCCTCCCCCGGATCCTGGCGCGGCTCTTCCTGCTCCCCGTGGGTGGGAACGGGGACATCAGGGCGGCTGCTGGGACCCCCACGAAGAGCAGCGGTTGAGGTGCTGGGACGCTCCTCTTCATCAGCTCCAGCTGGGCTGCCGGTGGGGGCTGGGCCAGGGGCAAGAGTCCCTCTTTGGGAGGCAGCAGGTTGGGGGGCAGCCAAATGGCTGCCCTCCCGCTCCTCAGCAGCAAGGCCATGCTCGAGTTCCAGCAGACGGTGAGCCTCCCTGCTGCACCGTTGCATGGCGACATCGATAAGCTGCTGTACGAATGTTGCTGTGCGCCTTTGGAAGCTGACCCGCAGCAGCCGGGCCAGGAAATCTTCATCCAGCCCAAAGAGGCCCAGGGCGGACACGACAAGATCCTCCGCTATGACTATCTGTGAACGCCGGTTCCTAAGGATCCGGGCCAGCTGCTGACGCACCCAGGGCAGAAGTGGCTGGAGGAGAGCTGGGTGGGCCCGGAAAAGAGATGCCCAGGTGTTGGGCTGGAGGCCGCCCGGAGGAGCCCTGGGCAACATCCCCACAGACCGTTGTTCTGCTGCTGCAGGGCTGTGGGCAGCTGGACGTCGAGGAGCTCCTCCTGCCTGGTGGCCGAGGACATATGGTGCTGCAGGTGGGGTGACAACATGCTCCTTAAAGTCGTCATCTGCCTGCACTGAGTGCACGATGGAGACAATCCTCCTCTTGCAGAGAGGGCACTCGGGCTTGCTCTCAGCCCACCGCAGGATGCACGCATAACAGAATTGGTGGAGGCATGGCATGGCAAAGCTGGCCTCCTCCCAGCTGTCCAGGCAGATGGGACAGCGGTTGTCCAGCTCCATGGTCATGTTCTCTACTTGCTGTGGTGGGCTGGGGGGAGCTGGGGATGTTGAGCCGCTCCTTCTCACCAGTACTGCAGCAGCAGGTCTCACGCTAGAGAAGGAAGAGAAGCCAGGGTCACTGGCTGGCCTGGGGAGGGGTGGAAGAAGTGCCCAGGTCCCTCAAGAAGGAAACCCTCCCAGGTCCCCACTCCAGGCTGAGGTGTCCCCAGCCAGCTCACCTCTGCTGCTGCGAGCGTGCCTCCTGGGTGCCCCGGCTGCCCGAACCTGGCAGGGCCGGGCTTGGGAAAATCCTTTGACGGCTCTGGGGTTGGACACGGAGAGCTGCAACGAACAGCTCCCCGAGCACGACACCAGCACCAAAGGCCTCGCTCAACACTCCAGACCTCACGAACTCGCTCAGCTGGGGTGCGGACACGAGCTGGCTGGCTGGCTGAGATGCGTCGCCCGAGTATAAGCGGCGAGGGACGCCTGGTCACAATCCACGCCTCGGTGACATCACAGTCCATCCCTCGGTGACACCAGAACGCATCACTCGGGGACATCACCGTCCATCGCTGGGGGATGTCACGACAGGCCATCCTCACCCACGGCGCTCGCCCCACGCCTGGGGTTACCACGACACCGCTGCCCGCTCCATGCCCCCATCTCTCGTCTTGTGCTCGGCATCGGTGTCTCACTCCAGTCACCGAGGCCTCGGCCGTGTCTTCCCAGGGCCCCGTCCGGTCACTCTGGCCAGGGCAGACGTCCCAAGGCGCATTCGGCAAGAGGGTTCACTGGATAACACCTCGTGCCTCCCCGGGAGGCTGCAGGACACAGTCCCACAGGCTCTGCCCGCACCCCAGCACTGCTGGCCAGCCCTCCGCGCTCCCCCGCTTCCTCCCACGGGGGGGCCACAGGCAGCACTTGGCTCCCTCTCACGGGTTTTCTCTTCTCTTTCTCCCCTAGCCAGAAGGCACAAGGGTGATCTGCCTCTGCTTAGCACCCATCAGGCCTCATCCGGGCACTACGTGCCACTGGGGGTCCTGGGCAGGAGGGAGGCCGACAAACCGGAGGGGCTCAGGGGAGGCAAGGAGGGTCTGCGGGGCTGGGGCTGGCTCAGCATGGAGCAGAGAAGGCGTCAGGGCACCTCACAGCACACGCCGGTGCCCACGGGGAAGGCATCAAGGGGATGGGGGCAGGCTCTTCCCAGCCCTGCCTGGTGGGAGGGTGAGAGATGGTGGCATCTCCTGAAACTCGAGAGGTTCAGGCTGGAGATAAGGAATCAAAACCAAAATCCCCGGGAGGATCATGAAGCCCTGGAGCGGGTTGCCCAGAGAGGAGGTGGGATGCCTGAGCCTGGAGGTCAGCCTGCAAGACCTGAGTGGCCACCACCCAGAGCATCCAGGTCTATCTATACTCATTGTTGCCCCTGCCCTGAGCCAGTGGTGGGACAAGAGACCTCCTCAGTCCCCTCCTAGCAGGAGTGGTTCTGTGGTTCGCTGATTGGTATGGCCAAGCAGGAAGGGGAACATCTGAGCGTGGAAGCCTCAGGACTGGCAGAAAAAGGGCTGTGAGAATGGCAGTTGTTAATGGCACTCACACTGGCACTTCATCAAGATCGCATCTACGTGGAGCTTCTCAGGACACCCAGCAGGGACAATCCAGGAGATGTGAAGAGCCCTCCAAAGGTTGTGCCTCTTGTCCTCTGTCTCACCTCAGGTAACTCTGTCCAGACTAGGTGGAAATACACATTTAGCTGCTTGCACAAAGGTGGATATGACAGCATGCATGTGAATGAGTGAAATCAGTCGTAGTTTGAAATAAAAATCTCCCTCCCCTCCTTGCTTTGAAACTTGCAACATTACTGAGATTTGTGATGCAGCTTGCAAGAGAGGTTTTGGGCTGGAATGTCCAGAATGCCCCAGGAGAAGCTCTACACTGAGCTTCCAAGGCCTTTGGGAAACAAACGGGAGGAACCGGAAGCGCTGGTCAGCTCCCAGAGCTACGATGTCATTGGTAGTAGTGAGAGTTGGTGGAATGAGTCCCACGGTTGGAGTGCTGGGATGGAGGGCTACAGGCGGTTCAGGAGCGATAGGCATGGCAGGCGAGGTAGAGGTGTCGCACTATGTGTAAGGGAGAGGTTTGATTGTGCAGCCCCTACAGTTAGTGAAGATGTGGTGGAGAGCCACGTGTAGGTGAGGATTAGGGAGATGGAAAACAAAGGAGGTGTTGTAGTGGGTGTCTACTGCCGATCGCCCAGCCAGGATGCAAACACTGATGAGTTATTCTGTAGGCAATTAGGAGAAATTTCTGGATCGGCAGCCCTTGTCCTTATGCAAGATTTCAACTTCCCAGGCATCAACTGGCAGTATCATAATGCTGTGACGAGCAGGTCTTGGAAATTCTTGAAGTTTGCAGTAGGTAACTTCTTGTCGCAGGTACTCTGTGAGACAGCTAGGAAAGATGCCCTCCTAGACTTGCTGTTTGTGAATAGAGGAGGACTCGTGGGGCATGTGATGGTAGGTGGCTGTCTTGGCCACAGTGATCATGAAGTGCCTGAGTTTAAAATTTTCACTGTAATAAGAAAAAAGGACAGCAGAGTTGCTACCCTGGACTTCAGGGGAGGAAACCTGAAGCTATTCAGGGAGCTATTTAGCAGGGAAGCTTCTTTTGAGGGCTTAGGAGTCCACGAGGGCTGGTCAAGCAAGCTGGGCAGAAGATCAGCTTGGCTGGACAGGGGAACTCCTCGTGGAGCTCAAGAGGAAAAAGAAATTGTATGATCTCTGGAAGCAAGGTCAGGCTTCGCAGGAAGCTTACACAGCTGTGGTTCGTATATGCAGGGAGAAGACACGAAAGGCCAAAGCTCAATTAGAGTTGAAACTGACCAGTGTTGTGTCAGATAACAAGAAGGGCTTTTTTAAGTATGTTGATAGCAAGGGGAGGTCTAAAGAAAACGTTGGACCCATACTTGTTGAGGATGGTCATCTGACTAACAGGGATGAAGAAAAAGCAGAGGCATTCAAGGCGTTTTTTGTCTCAGTCTTTAACAACGCTGATAGACCTTGGGCCGCCCAGTCCCCTGAGTCAGAGGACCACGAGTGTGGGAACAGTGACTTTCCATTTGTGGACACTGAAATTGTAAGGGACCAGCTCTATCAGCTGAATGTTCAGAAGTGCATGGGGCCTGGTGGGATTCATCCCAGAGTACTGAAGGAGCTAGTGGATGTTATGGCAGGACCCCTCTCGACCGTCTACCAAAGGTCTTGGGAGTCGGGGGGCGTCCCCGCTGACTGGAAGCTAGCCAGTGTTATTCCAGTCTACAAAGAGGGTGTGAGGGAAGACCCAGGGAACTACAGACCTGTTAGTCTAACCTCAGTTCCTGGAAAAATCATGGAGAGGATTGTACTGCGTACTACTGAAAGGCATTTTAAGAATAACACCATCATCGGGGACAGTCAACATGAGCTCACAAAAGGGAAAATCCTGGTTAGCTAATTTGATATCCTTCTACGATAAGGTCACCCGCCTAGTGGATGAAGGTGTCGTGGTTTAAACCCAGCCGGTAACAAAGCACCATGCAGCTGCTCGTTTGCTCCTCCCACCCCAGCCATGGTGGGATGAAGAGAAAAATATAAAGAAAGGCTCATGGGTCGAGACAAGGGCTGGGAGAGATCGCTCACTACTTATGGTCACGGGCAAAAGACAGGCTCAGCTTGGGGAAGAAAAAATCAATTTAATCTGCTGCTAATCAAATCAAAACAAGGATATTAAGAAGTAAAACCAACCTTAGAACACCTTCCCCCGCCCCTCCCTCCTTCCCGGCTCGACTCCACTCCCAGTTCTCTCTACCTCCTCCCCCGCAGCAGCGCAGGGGGACGGGGAATGAGAGTTGGGGTCAGTTCGTCACACGTTGTCTCTGCCGCTCCTTCCTCCTCAGGGGGAGGACTCCTCACTCTTCCCCTTCCCCACCACGGGGTCCCTCCCACAGGAGACAGTCCTTCACGAACCTCTCCAACGTGAGTCCTTTCTGCGGGCTGCAGTTCCTCACAAACTTCCCTGGCGTGGGTCTTTTCTGCGGGCTGCAGTTATTCATGAAGTTCTCTGTTGTGGGTCCTTTCCGCAGGCCAGTCTTCAGTCACAAACTGCACCAGTGCGGGCTTTCCCATGGAGTCACAGCCATCTTCAGGGGCATCCCCCTGCTCCGGCGTGGGGTCGTCCATGGGCTGCAGATGGGCATCTGCTCCCCCGCTCCCCTCCATGGGCTGGGGGGGACAGCCTGCCGTCTCACCATGGGCTACAGGGGCATCCCCTCCTCCAGAGCACCTCCTCCCCTTCCTTCCTCACTGACCTCGGTATCTGCAGAGGGGTTCCTCTCACATTCCAAAACCACTAATCACTGCAGGTTCCCCTTCTTAAATCTGTTCTCCCAGAGGTGCTACCACCATCGCTGATGGGCTCGGCCTGGGCCAGAGGCGGGTGCGACTTGGAGCTGGGCAGCAGCTTCTGGAAGCTTCTGGCAGCTTCTCACAGGAACCACCCCTGCAGCCCCTCCCCTGCTACCAAAACCCTGCCACACAAACCCAAAACAAAAGGGAAGGTGGTAGATGTAGGTTTTCTGGATTTTAGTAAGGCTTTTGGTACTGTCCCTCACAGCATCCTTCTGGACAAATTGTCCAACTGTGGGATGAGCAGGTTCACAGCGAGTTGGGTGAAGAACTGGCTGAAGGGAGAGCTCAAGGAGTTGTAGTGAATGGGGCTACATCTGGCTGGTGACCAGTCACCAGCAGCATTCCTCAGGGCGCAATTCTAGGGCCAGTTCTACTCAATATATTTATCAATGATCTGGATGCAGGAATTGAATGCACCATTAGAGAGTTTGCTAATGATACCAAACCGGGAGGTGCTGTTGACTCTCTTGAGGGACAAGATGCCTTGCAGAGGGATCTAGATAGATTGGAGCATTGGGCAATGATTAATGGGATGACATTTAACAAGTCCAAGTGCTGGATTCTGCACCAGGATGGAGTAAAGCCGGGCACAAGTATAAACTGGGAGAAGACTGGCTGGAAAGCAGCCCCGCAGAAAGGGTTCTGGGGGTGCTGGTTGACACTAAGCTCAATATGAGTCAGCAGTGTGCCCTGGCAGCCCCGAGAGCAAACTGCATCCTGGCGCACATCAAACACAGTATAACCAGCCGGTCAAAAGAGCTGATTATCCCCCTGTGTTCAGCATTGCTGCAACATCACCTTGAGTACTGTGTATCCAGTTCTGGGCCGCACAGTTGAAGATGGATGTGAAGGTCCTTGAATGCTTCCAGAGGAGGGCAACAAAGCTGCTGGAAGGGCTGGAAGGAATGTCCTATGCGGAACAGCTAAGGACTCTGGGCTTGTCTAGTTGGGAGAGGAGGCGGCTGAGGGGTGACCTCGTTGCTCTCTACAGCTTCCTGGGGAGGGGAAGTGGAGAGGGAGCTGCTGATCTCTTCTCCCTGGGCTCCAGCGACAGGACGCGTGGGAATGGTTCAAAGCTTCATCAGGGGAGGTTCAGACTTGACGTTAGGAAGCATTTCTTTACCGAGAGGGTGGTCAAACACTGCAACAGGCTCCCTAGAGAGATGGTCGATGCCCCCAGCCTGTCAGTCTTTAAGAGGCATTGGGACAATGCCCTTAATAACAGGCTTTAACTTTGGGTCAGCCCTGGAGTGGTCAGGCAGTGAGATTTCATGATCGTCGTAGGTCCCTTCCAACTCAAATAGTCTATTCCATTCTATTCTATTCCATTCTGAGCAGAGGCTGCTCAGGCTTGCTGTGACAGTACATGCCCTGGCCAGCTGAGAGAGGGGCTTCTGCGGGGTTTAGCTGCCACAGCACTTTCTCTGCTGACCAGGTGGCCGTGGTGCATTCATCACCCTTATGGGAGTGTGGGCAGGGTACGACCCTAGGCTGATGCAGAGAGCAGCACCAAGTCGTGACTCTGCACAGGAGGAGGGACTTGGGCACTGCTGTATTGAGGCTGCACCCGGCAGTGCAGGCTGGTGGGAGAGCAGAGCCCCGGCACGTGGGGGCAGAGGGGGCAGTGAGGAGGAGGACGAGCCCGGGGTGATGAGCGGTGGGGTATGGGCTGGCCCTGGAGAACCCCCCGTCTGGAAACATCTGCCCCAGGACCAGCTGCAGAGATGCTGCAGGCCTGGAGCTGGGCAGCACTTGGCTTTGTGGGGAACAATGAAATAATACATGGCACGTGTATAAGGACCCGTCAGCATTAACATCCCCCCCCCCCCCCCCCCCCCCCAGCCAGGGGCTGCACTGCTGCACCCGCTCTCCCACCACACTGACCCCATCAGCCAGAGGGACCAGTGGACACATGAGGAAACGGAGGGCGTAGCCCCAGGAAAAGGGGGAGAAAGCACGCGTCGGGATAGCAGCGCCGATGGTATTGTTAGTTAACACCGAGGCTCTTCCTGTAGTTTTCATATATTTATTTTCTTTGATAAATCTAGGCTACTGAGACCTATTGGATTGACATGTGGGCCAGCACATGCCCCAGCTCCCGGCACATGTCCCGGTCCTGGTTTTGGCAGCTCCTGGGGCCTGGTTCTAGTTTTGCCAGCGAGGTGGCCTCTTGCAGGGCTGGGAAGATTCCTGGGAGCTGCTGGCCCTCCTCTTCAGGGGTTGCCATGGCCGTGGCCTCTGTTAGAAACAGGTTTCTGGAAAATGTATGTCATGGGTCTGAGCCAGCAGGACAGTTTTTCCCATGCAAGCTCACACTGCAGCCATCTCCCAAGTACTCTAGATGCAGATTCCACTAGTGGACACTGTGGTATTACATATTTCCTCCAAGGTGTTAATGTCTTTGCCTGTGTTCTCCATATTATCCAGTTTCATATTTATTAGTTTTTCTTCATGTATTTTGGCACAGTCCTATTTTATTTGATGCCACTGCTTCTGTTGAATTTAAGAAGAAAGCTGGGCTGGCTTGACCAAGAAAGTTTGAGCATGGCTGCCTCATGACAGTGTAATTGTTCCCAACTTTAATCCCTTAAATTGTGTGATTTTTTCCTATAGAAAATCTGCCGAGTTTGATAATTATGCTTCTAATTGTAGCATCATTATTTTAATAAAATAAGCTTTAGCAAAGAATAAAACCAGCTTAAATTCAGCAGAGTGCTTTGAAACATTATTTTTTCCCACGAGAACTTGCATTTTCACATATTTATTTATAATAACAGATGTAAGATCTTGCCTAAGTTTTAGCTACTGCCTTCATGGCACTAATATCACAACAGATAGGTAGCCGCATCTTGATTAGACCAACACCAGAATGTTTGTACAGGAAAGTCAACACACTCCTCTCCTCCATGTGGATGAGCTCATACTGGAATGCACAGTTATGCCTTTGGAAGGGGCCACTTTTCAGAAGGACTGTGAATCCAACAACTATGAAGGCATCCCGCTTATGATGGAAAGTATAAACATTTACAGAATGTTAAGTATCTACATGGAAGGTAAGGGGACTGGAAAGGGACAACATCACAACGTGCCATGTCCACAGTTTCTCCTGTGTGAACTTGGGAAGCTGGTTAGATGCGCTTAGTGCAGGCACACAGGAAGTGAGTGTCTCCCTATGCCACCTGTCCTTGACTTTGTAGAGCTTGAATGGCATCTCTTCGGATTGGGAAGGAAAACCTAAAAAATCTCATACTTGATGTACTCATTCCTGAGAGAAAACAAAAGTAAAATGTCCATTGCTTTGCTGGAAACTTTGATCAAAAGCTCCCTCTGATAATTGCCTGCATTACCAAATTAAGTTTAAAAAGAATGTGACAAGAATGTTATTTTCCATGTTTCATACCAGATTGTTATTTATTCAAAAAGGAGAAACTGAAAGATGCTACCTCCCCAGCCACCTGTTCAGTTGATATCCTGTGTCTTAAAACAGCCCCATAAAAATCTGTAATGGTTGGACAGGAAAATATGGTTTTGCTGGTTTCTTCCTTGAGATTTGGTTTTGAAGTGGAAACACAGAGAGGCCAAGACTTAGTCATGAAGAGGGGAGGCCAGGGGAAAATACTTTCCTCTCCAGCTCCTCTCTTCTCTACCAGGAAGGCCACAGAGCCATGGAGAAGTCCCTGCAACCCACACATGCTTGGCCCAGCATGGGGCATGCTCTTTACAGGGAGGTGACTCCAAAATGCAGCGCGACTCAGAGTTCTCCCAGGCCCACCTCTCACTGAAGGGACGCTGGCTCCCAAGCTGCAGCTGTTCTGGAGCCAGGGGGACTGAGAAGGAAAGAAGACGACATGAACTGAGCTGCTAGGAGAGCTCAGAGGAGGGCACTGTGGCATTGGTTGCTGGAAACTTGCAGGTGAGGGGACTTTAATGGGGTCCCTCTTTTCTGCCATTTCTGTGGAGCAGCAAGAACCTGAAGATCCAGAAACATGAAATGGGTCTAACTCAATCCCTTCGGGATGCCAGGTGGCACTCTTGTTGGCAGCCACTTCCCCTCCATGGGCGCCAGAGGCCAGAGGGCAATGCGCTGTGCACTGTGGGGAAGCAGGGCTCAGCCAAGACAGCCACAACCACAAAAAGAAGAAAAACTCCAAATAGATGCTGCAATAAGGCAGGATATGCTTGCGACCTGACTCAAGGTGTCCTTCCAATCCTACTAGAAAACATAGTGCACTGTTGCTAATATACATCACCATTAGATGATATGAAGTAGTACATATGAGGCAATGCATTACTAAATCTTGCCACTTGTATTGTGAATATAAATATGCATACATGCATGTATACATATAGATATGTACATTACGTTCAGTCAGATGTCCATCGGGCCTTCTTAAAAGTTGCTGTTTCTGTTAGAGGAATTTTTTTGCATCGGTCATTTTCATTGCACCAAAAAGCACAGGTCACTTCCTGCATTCTCTGGCACAGCGGTCAGAGGATGGTGATTAACCTCAGCAAGTGTTTAGTCAGTCCACAAGAAACCACTATGAGCTGTGGAAGCTGTATCCAAAAAGCTCTAGCCAATGCCAGGATGGAGGATTCAGCCAAGGCAAACAGAGAAAGGGGAGAAGGATGGACGTCCTCCATCTCTGCTGTACAGAACAAATATTGGTCATTGCAGAGACTCTCACAGACAGATTTCCTGGAACATACCAGTGTATGTGGGAGCTCAGATAATACTATTTTTTTCCAAGCATTTTTTAATTTAGTCTCCTGCCAAATACATTCATTGCAACCAAGAAATTCAAGTTTTTCATCCATTACCAATTTTGATTTTAAGGAAAAACTTTCTTTGTTTCATGTTTCTGCAGGTAAAAATCTTTTTGTACCTGAGTACAAATCAGTATCTCCATAATGAAGTGTGGGACGTACACACACACACCCCTGACAGGAAAGGAAACTTCCTCAGGCAGGGAGGAGAGGGGAAAAAAAACTAATTAAGTTCTAACTAACTTTTTTTTTTAATGAAGAATAAATCTGAGTTTTAACACCTATTGGATTTGATTGTGCGAGCCTCCATAACATAAAGGAAAGAGAAAGAGAAAATGAAAATAATCTTATGAATCAGTACTTATACAAAACCTCCTAGAAACCGACAAAAATTAGGGAGAAACGCAGCTTCACATACCCTTTTTTTCTCCACAAATTCACATTCACTAGAAGTTTAGTTATACTCTATATTTATTAATATCAAGCCTAAGTATTCAAGCTTGAGTCTAAGCTCCCACTGCATGCAAAATATACCATCTGGCATATCCATTTTCTAAATGTCTTATGGTCATTTTCAATCTTCCATAATGGTATGTTGGGCAAAAAAAAACCCCAAAACAAAATCACACTCAGCTTAAGTGAAAGCTGATAGTCATCTGTACTGCCCATTAGCCTCCTAGTTTGAGCCTTCAGAAGGACATCGAATTTTATGAGAGCTGTGAAAAATTTTTAGTCTTTTCAAAACTACTGTCATTTTTGCATGGTTGTTCATGGTGGATACAATCTCACATAACATTAATGACTGCAGTTTTCTGTCTCTTAATGACCTAAACTTTCTTTCAGTGGAAAGAAATGTGGGTCTCCATGCATCAAGTCAAAATATATTAAAACAGATGTCTGAACTCACTGCAATCGTATCAAAGACATCCTATTTCTGCCCACTGATTAGGAAGGGAAGAAGGTAATTAACTCAGAGGTAGGGGTTTGCAGTGCACCCACCTAAACAAGGCTTCAGATCACCTGACTCTTTTGTGTAATTGCTCTTCCAAAGAGAAATAATCATCTGCTAATAACAAATAAGCATTTATACTAGCAGAGAGACCCTCAGCTGTCCAGAGTTGGCCTTGTCCTTTCAAAACCTTTGCACAGTCACAAGTTATGTTTTAAAATAAACTAATATAAATATGCTGATAACAACAAACAATCATCTGTGCCTCTTCAGCTGTTCCCAGTGGTTCCTGTGTGCCCAGGAGAAGAGCACACAAGAGCTGAGGACAATACCTCAGCTTTCAAAACCTAACTAGATAGCCTTCTTAATGACTATGCTTAATGACTAAAAACTCTGCTTGTGTTTTTTGTGAACTCAATGAGCAGCAGCGAAACTGAGGGCTTATGTGACACAGGGCTGCCAAGCCTGAGTGCTCTGCACTTTAAAATGCAATCATTTTGCATGAGATGATGCAGAGAGAATAATATGATCTCCTTTGATGGAAAATTATGTTATAGTGTCTCCCCAGTGCAATCCCCCAATCCTTATTTTTCCCTTGGTAACTTAAAAGTAAATAATTAATATTGCATGCTTCTCTAATGCTCTCTGGTTTAAAGCTTTAAAGCTTTGATCTAATTGTTTGGTTCCAAGTTTCATTTAGGCTGCCTTCCACTTGAAGTAGGCTGTTGCTGCTGGGGGCTTTTGTAGAGCTTGTTATTTATTTCCTAAGGAAAATCTGGCAAGGAGAAAAGGCAGAAGAGGAGACAGTAAGACCTGTAGCTTAGTTTCAGTGGGGCCTAGCTGGAGGACTTTTCAATCTATTTGGGTAAGGTCTGGTCTGAGGCCTCTAATTATATTGCTTTATGTGAACTAAATATATTAGTTTTTTCCTTTTTTAAAATCTTCTTTATCTTTTCAGCCAAAATCCCAGCTGAGTGTAAGAGACCTCCTAATTCCAAGAGTTTGAAATGTTCTGTGAATGCCTTGGCCAGGAGTGCTGCAGGAAGGCAAACCTTGTCCCCCCACTGGTCCCTGCCAAAATGTTGGTTAACATTGCTCGAAGAGTCAGGGGTTGCATCCACTTTCCTTCATATGCTGGGGCTGTTGGATTTATTTTTTTCTCACACATCACAAATTTTCTTCTTCCCCATTAGGCAGGAAGAAAGGGAATAACTGAATAACTGAACTGAATAATGGAATAATTGAATAACTGATAGGGAAGGGTGTTCCCTGCCCCCCACTCCCCACCCTGCCCCAAACGGTTTCTAATCAAGTAAAGAGGTGAGGAAGTTGCTTGTTTTATTCCTTACAGATCCTTCCCTCTTGTTCTGTGAAGCCCAGCACTGGAAACAGCACTTCAGGGGTCTCTCCACACCTCCCTCAGCCTGCTGGCGATGCTCCTTCTAAGGCAGCCTGGAGGCTGTTGGCCTTTTTTTCCACATGGGCACACCGCTGGCTTGTGGTCAGCTTGTTGTCCACCAGGACCCCAAGCTCCTTTTCTGGCAAGATGCTTTCCAGTCAGTCGGCCCCAATTTTGGATGGGTACATGGGTTTATTTCTTCCCAGGGGCAGGACTGGACATTTCCCTTTGTTGAACATGATGAGATTCCTCTCTGGCCAGTGCTCCAGCCTGTTTAGGTCCCTCTGAATGGCAGCACACCCAATGGGTGTATCAGACACTTCTCCCAGTTTTGCATCATCACCAGATGTGGTGAGGAGGCACCCTGCCCCATCATCCAGGTGATTAACAATGAGGTTAAGCAGTATCTTGCCCAGCACTGAGACTCGCAGAATTGTTGATGTTGGCAGGTCCCTCTGGAGACCACCTAGTCCACTCTCCCCACACACAGATCTGCTCAGAGTAGGATCAGCTAAAGCAGGTCGCGCAGGACAATGTCCAGTCAGATTTTTAGTGTCTCTGAGGATGGACACTCCACAACCTCTCTGGGCAACTTGCTCTAATCTCATAATTAAAAAAAGAGCTTTCTCATGTTTAAGTCCAATTTCCTGTATTTCAGTTTGTGCCCATGGCTTCTTGTCCTTTCAGTGGGCACCACTAAGTAGGGTCAGAGAGGAAAGGAAAAGGCTGGGCAGGCAGTGGCAGTGTACGCAGGAGTGAGAAACAGCAGACGGAGCACCCAGGGGAGCTAGAGGAGAAGGACGTGCATCATGGCACCGGGGCAAACCCATCAGAGTATTACCACAGTGCAGTAAAAAATGACAAATTGTATTGCACCCTACATTATTATCCTACAAGGTCATATTTTGTTTTCAGGCACCAGTTCAGAAAAGTGTTTTGACCTAGACTTAAATACCAGTTCTAACAATTAAATTTAAGGAAGTGATTATTTCTCACTGACCTCAATGGGAGAAAGGCCTGCTCAAAGTCAAGCACCTTGATTACCAAGGATGTCTGTCAGAACTGGAGCCATACGAGCTATGTGTATACTTAATGGCAAACACATGGCCTGCTGAACCGTAAGGTCATTGCCCCTCAACTTCTCACATCAGATGCCTGGGTAAAACACATAATATTTCTTACCAGCCCATGGGTTTTTTTTTTTTTTTTTGCTTCACATGAAAAACAAGATGTAGGGTAGATGACTGGAGCAGGTGCTTCCCCACTCCCCAGACCACACCAAGATGTGGCCAAAACCTACACCCACAGCAGCAGCTTGGAATTGTTTCTGGAACCATCATCAAGATGCAGCCAGTGATGGCAATGTAAATCCAGAGACTTCTTTCAGAGTTTCTTACATCAGCAACACCCTAGCTGGCAGCAGTCTGACTCATCACATGTCAACAGTACCATTTTAATTTGTATAATCTGCATTTCATTCATGCCACTGAATGCAGAAACTGCATATGTGAAAATTCTGCTTGTAGGTTAGGACTTGTACTTTCAGGTAAAAATGTCAGACTCCTAACAAATGCCAGCTACCTTTTCCTTCAGGATGTTCACTGTCTGTATCAACATTTGGAGCCCATCTGTGTATTTCCTTCTCAAAAAACCAAAGAAAGGGTACACATTCAAGTCTTGAAAGAAAAGTTGAATAATGAGAGAAAATAGTTATTAAAATCAGACCATGTTTTTTAATGGGTTGTAGAAAACCTTTCTGTTCAAAACTGAAAACAGAACACTCCCACAGCTTGCAAGGAGTGAACACATATTTTTCACACCATGTCAGATATTAGATGGGAGACAGATGACTTAATTAGCTTCTCTAATGCACTCTTAAGGTCACAGTCAGCAAGCGCAGCCTCTTAGTTTTACTTGCAAACACATCTTGTTGTTTTCTCTAGAGTGCTGGGGACTGTTGTACACCACTGCTGTAAAATAAGACAACCTACCTGGAAGGAGAGGGACAACAAAGATGTGGGTGTCCTTCTGATGCATGAATCTGGCAGGGTGCAATTTGCCCTCGCAATGTTTTTTTGTAAGCAGTGATAATCCCCATCACTGATCAGAAAGGGGCTTAGCCAGCGACAAATATAATTCCAGTGACCTGAGCAGAGGAATCAGTACTCAGAGAACTCAGAGGAAGCCACTTCAGATTTTGTTTCAATAAGATGAAATGTAGGCCACAGTGAATTTTACTGCAAAAGTCCCATCAGACTTAAGAGATTCAGAACAGCGCTGTAAGGTGTGAGTAGGTAGGTCAGAAATCTCAGGAAGCAGTTTGTTAGATTTCAGGTGTGCTCTGGCCCTATCCAGCCACATGGTACTTGGACATCTGCTTTTCTGTCAAAAACAGGCAAACAAAATAAAAGCAATGAATTAAATTATTAACCTCAAAAAGCATAAATTATTAGACTGAAAAAATAGTTCATCCTCTTGGGCATCTTGAGTTTGGGGCAAATAGCAGAAATTTCTTCACAGCTTGTGGTACTTCCTAGCGATTTGAATATTCTGAAAGAACCTCAGTAATTCCATTCTTGTCGGGCTTTGCTAAAATATGCAAACTGCACATTTGTTACAGAGTACTTTCTTCCTCAGTTACTACATTTTCTTTACATGAGGGTACTTGACACAGAAACATCCTCTACATGAGTATCAACAAGAAGCAGCATCCTCTGCTTTGGTATCATTGGCATCATGTGGAGGCAGCTAATGCCACAAGGTAAGCTATCACTTTCATACCAAGACCTGTGCTATGTCTGACACAGCTATGGTACCAAAGAGTGCATGGAACAAGACATAAAAAAGAAATTTTAGTAGGCTAAGCATTAGCAACAATTAAAGCATGCTCTGCATTTTGGAATTTTTCATGGCTTATTGTTACCCCTTTTGAAATGTTACAAGAATGTGGATTTTTTCAACAAGTTATTAAGCGCTACTGAGTTATTAGCACCTCCTAGAGAATTTATGACTTCATCTACACAGTATTTGTCTCCATGGCAACAAAACTTTAGTGTAACAGTACTGTTAAATATGATGTATTTTGTTTCCTCTATGCCTTAGTGAAAGACATTAACTAGAAAGAGTCATTTTGGAATGGCGACTTCATTGTAAATAGTTTCATAACCAATTCCTTTGAATCTCTAGACTCATTCTGCTTTCAATAAACTTTACAAGAAATTTCACATTGCAAAAAGGCGATAATTATGTGCATGGTATATGTATGGAACATAACAAAAGAGGATTAGAAAATATAAAATGCTTACAAAAGAATACATTTTACTGTTGATATTTGTCTTCTAGGAAAAAAAAAAGGATTTGAATGAAATAGTACAGCTATAGTCAAGAGGTTCTGTGTTAGGATTTCCACTTACAACTTTTACAGTGACACTGAAATCAGTTAGCTCTGCTGACCTCCACTTGCTGGCCATCTGTTCTTTTGCCTGTAAAACTGCCTTTCTGAAATTTTTTCAGATCTTCTCTTACATATGAATATTGGAAAAGCCAGTTACTTTCTCTATATTTGCACAGCACTGTGCACAGAAAGGTGCAGATGTGGCTGACCATTAATTAAAAGGAATGTAAAGGCACTACATGTTTGTAATAGCACTATTAAATCTTTTGGCAAACTATGGAGTTAGAGACATATTTCTGTTGTACACAGAATTAAGCTCCCACAAAACCACAATGTGCTATCCACATATAAACCTGGTTATTTAAAAATGTCAAAGTCTGAGCTGTCAGGAACCTGCTAAGTGCCAAGCATAACTCCAGCATTCAGGCTTTGCTGTTCACAGCTCACTCCTCTCCCTGCCTGTCTATCACAGAGACACGCAGACTTGTTCCTCCTCTCTGATCGGCTGGCTGTCAAATTCACAGCTTGCTTTCAAGTAACTGCAAAAAACATGCCACTGATCAGGACCTTGAGCAAATACACCGTTGAAGTGGCACAGTAATTTGCTTTACTTGCAGACAAATTTCTGATTGGTATGAGAGTGTATGCAGGAGAAACACAAGGAGACATGGAAGACCTGGGTAAGTTATCTCTACTGTTTATGTGTTTCAGTGAACAATGACAGAAAGAGTCAAGAGAAGTAGGAAGATTTTCCCCTGTGTTTTTCAGACAGCTTTAAGCACTATCCAAGAAGAAATTCTCATTTTGATAGTTTGATTGTTCTTACTGATACTTGATGTATCTTTGCTACTATTAACACATTCATGAATATTTGTTTTCAGTGTTCTCTCTACAATGATCTTTTTAGCTTCAAATTCTTTATGTATGTTTTCACCATGTATCTGTTAGTTTCCTTCTGTGTTAATACCAGCATGTGTACTACACAGGTGTGTTTTGTAAGAGTAAAGGTCAACACTTGCCAAAAATCAGATTTTAGGAGTATTGGTTAGTAACTATGTAAATGTATCATTAATGCCCAAAAGAGAAAGTAGCATCTATCTCTGGTCATCACAGCTGGAGCTCTATATTTACCCTTCCCTGTTGTATAACTCTGCCTCAGGCACATGTAAAGTCCTAAAAAGACATATAGAAGGAAAAACTATATCATATATGCAATTATAAAGGCAAAACAGCAATAGCCTTCATGAATTCAATATTCATGTGTGATCCTTGGATATCTAGAAGAAAAACTGATCTTGAATCCTTATCCTCTAGCAAAAAAGTTCTGGCTTTTTTTTAAGAGAGGCATAATCACTGTTCCTCTTGCCATCCATACAAAACATATAAGTTTACACTACCTTTATTACTATTCCCTATAGTATACTTTTCACTGGTTTAACAGGACAATTTGCACTGTAAAAAGCTGTACTCTTGAGAGCACTCTTCATGCATTGTTAAGGCATCATATTTGAAGATGTGGTAGAGTCAAGGCAAATCAGAAGGCAACACTAAAATAAAGAGTTCCATAAATATTTCTAAGCCTATAGTTATCCAAGTGTACAGTAAATGTATGGCTTCTGTAGCTAACACCCAGTCTGTGCATAGGTCCACCTAGTGTTTGCAATGCTACCTAGACCTCATTGGCATTGACTGCTGAAATGAATCTCACTTATCTTGCTTGCAGGATTACACTATTGTGCTCTCTCAGTGTGTATATGTTGACCTCTTAGAGTGTCAGTCCCTGAATCCACTGACACTAAGATATCTCTCCATGATGTCAAGGTAGAATATTAAATCAGATGGGGAACACAGTTTCTGTTTATTCCCATGCTTGAACCAATTTCAGCTTGGCTTTCCAGATGACTCTTCTCAAGACTTCAGCTTTTTGAGGGGTAGGCAGTTTCCAGTTGCTCTATGGAAGCTGCTCTTCTTTATACAGAACAATTAGATGTTTACTTGACAAACAGAAAGAGGGTAAATGAACATATTTCTAGGAGATAGGAGACTGGGGTCATGTCTTTCAATCACACTTATGTTACTCATATTATATATACTCATATCTTTGGTGTCCTCATTAAGCCCAGCAGCTACTAAGAAATTCAGCAGAGTTGGATATCGAGATTTCCTTCTCCCTCTCTGGACATGTTTTACAATGAGGACACCCAGGTCACACCTGCTGCTATGACAAACTTTAGTATGGAGATTTATAATCAGAGCTTCACTACGGTCTTGAGTAGGACAGTGAAGACTGCATGAGGTATCTCAAATCTTACTACTTTCCCATTTCAGCTGGATTTCAGCTTAGTCTCCAGGTTTTTACAGATATACTTGGGCACCCATACCTCCTTACAAAGAGGCTAACACAGTGCCAATCTAACTCAGAGCTACAAACTCTAGCTGGGGAGACAGGCATCTAAAGGTTAAGTCTAGATCTAGACTAGTCCTTTTCTGAATCTGGTCTTAGAAGATATTTGTAAATGAACTGTGCCTGCCTTGCCTACTGGCTTCTGTCACCATTGTGATCTATGCATAAAGCCTTGCTAAATGAAAGTCACCTTCTCTAGCACAACATGACAGAGAGAGAACACAGGGGCATTTGCTGGGAATTGGTAAGCACCTAGGGTCCAGCACAGGTATCAGTTAGGTAAAAGGGAAAGGGAAAAGGAAAAGGAAAGGGAAAGGGAAAGAGAAAAGAAGGAAAACACATAAAAATATCTCTTGATCCTTATGAACAATTTTACTACAATAGATGTAATGCTGTGATGTGGTAAATCAGACTTAATATGAGATAATTACATTACTCAGCTAAGGTTCAATCTTCTCAAATTGATGTCAATAAATCCTTTGCAGCATAAGACCATTATCATGCTCATGGTCTCCATACAGACTCACTTATATGCGCTATATGCAAATCACTCATTTCCAGGACTAAAAAGTAAATGCTTCATTGGATATGTTGTGAGATACCCATTTTTTTGCAAAACATCATTGCTTTTCTAAAAGCAGCATGGTGGCTAACCAGATTAATTTATCACCTTCAGCAGAATAAATCCATCAAGTAAGAAAAAGCAGACCTCTGTAGACCTCAAGTAACACAAGCTCTCTGATCTGATCATTATGATCACTTATTGCAGCTTCTTGTATAATGCAGCTCATAATATGTTACCCAGTAGTTCCTTCCTCAAGCTATTACTTCATATATATGGGCAGCTTTCACTGAAAATGACTCATGAACAGAGGGAAGCAGGTTTATTCCCACTAGCTGAGTAGTGAGGTACATATTTTGGTCAGAGGTAGTCACAAATGCCTGTAAGCACAAAGCTCTTCAGCTTGGCAGTACAGTATTCAAAGCCACATTTCAAACCAAACACCTTCTACTTTAATTTATAGGTATGTAACACTCGCTTATGCCACAATCCCTTACAGCATCTCTGGCAGTTCAGAGGTGCCCCAGTGGCTGGCCTTGAGTGCGAACTAGGCTGAGAGTCTTAAGCTGCTCACTTGAGATTGCTGTCTTCTTCCTTACTGAAGGAAACACTGATTTTCCTTTCTGTCTGCTCTCAGTGGTAAATATCACATGAAGAAATGCAACTTCATACTACAGAACTCTCAAAATTTGGTCCATTTCTTATTCACATATTTTCCAAGGGTTACTAGGGTATCTGCTAGTTCCTGATTAGCACAAAGCTGCTTACAACAGTTCCTGCAAGGCCTGTCTGTGCTTTATAGGCAAGTAATGGAAGCTGAAGGGTCAGGTGAAGTTCATTTTTTCAGAAGATATCTTCCATGAACTATTACTATTACTGAAGAGATTCCATGTTAATAGGCATGGAGTGAAGAAAAGAACAGGGGAGTGGAGATGGAAAGGGGTCTGAGAAACGCTAAAGGCAACCATTCCTGTCATAAAACCAGCAGATCTGTACTCTAGAACACATTAAGCTAAACCAAAGATGATGGAGACCATATGGTATATGACAGAGGTCTATAAAATCCATTCAGTCACTCCAGTTTCTTTTTATGTGAAGCTAGAGGATATCAAATGAAACCCATGTATGTTAGTCTCAAAACCAGAGAAAACGTGCTTAAAACAAAACACAGTTAAGCTGTGAAATGTCTTGCTGCTGTATATTAGTGATGACAACATATTGCACAGGTTCAAAAGGAAGATCATTAAATTAATAGGAGAAAAATCTTTTAAGGACCGTTGAACACAGATGAACTACCTCTGGCTCAGGGGGTCCCTGAATTCCAATTTCACAGTCCAGCTGTTTTGGGATGTACCACCCCACACTCTTTCTACTCTGTGTTATTCCTTTCCCACCGGCTACTGACCACTGCAAGACAGAAGACATTAGGGCTAAACTATATGACCCATTTTGATCCTTATGAAACTTTCATAATCACATGACCTGGACCAGGTTGGAAATTCTTCAGTCTTTGTAGAGAAAATCTGTCAGCATCCTAGGATCATGAATAATAATACTTGCCGCCCAATTGCTGTGGATGGCTTGTTTGTTTTCCTGCCAAAAACTTGTCAAGGTGAATTATTATGCATGGGGAATACAATCTGCAGTGAGATTTTGAAATCAATCTAGTTTAGATGAACACAGCCAAACTAATCGCAAAGGATGGATAGAGCAGAAGACTACTTATATCGGCAAATAATATGTTTCATGCCATCTCCTTAGAAAAAAAACAACATTGCATGATCTTTAATTTCCAGCCAAGCTGGCCAAGTAATTTTCTTATCTATAACCTTACATTTACTAGCTTAGATTGATTTTTCAGGTTATTTGCCTCAATAAATACATTTTAAAACATGTATAAAATATGTTTCAATATCCATGCCATCAGTCTTAATTGTTCAAAAAAGGTTTTGATAAGATCCAGCATGTTGCTATGGAAATGCCAGAGTTCAGCTGAAAAATGTTTGGGTTTCTTTATTTGTGGATGTATTTTTCCTCTGCCTTTATGTTTCTTTATACTGCACTTGTGGAAGTATACGATAAAGAGAAGAACATGACTTAGGCATTGAAAATTCAGTCAGAGAAGACTGGGTAGTTCTATTTTCTCCTTCAAATCCTTACTAGTTTAGTCTTTTAAAAATATTTGACACACTTGACATGCATCCATCTGCACTGAAAAAATCACAGCTGGCAAAAGACATAGATTCTTGCAGTCAGCTTCACATATTGCAGTTCATTTAACCACAGAAATATAACACAAATATTTGCATCTTACTGTTGAGTGTGTGACACTGAAATCCACAATTCCAAATCACATTTCCATTTCAACTGCACTGTCTTCAGTGTAGCTGTGTAAACCCATCATTTAATAAATTAAATTGAAACCCTAAAAGCTTTGGATGGAAACACAGGATTTTCTTACTTGAATGGATCAGGCTTTGAAAAAAGACATCCCAGCCATATGGCAGATTTCAAAGGAAAAAACAAGAAATCTCTTCTCAGATCAGAAGAGATTTTTTAAACATGTGGTATCTGTTGAGCTATATGTAGAAAGCTATTTATCTCCCAAATCTATTTGTCTAAATGCAGATCTTGGATAGTCATTACCAACAGAGGACTGTGAGCTGCAAAAGTATGTCTGGGAGCTCATGTCAACTCTGTACAAAAGCATGACTGTTTCAGTAGGACAAAAGCACAAACTGCAAGCAGACAGAGGAAGGAGCAGGCTGTTTCTTCTATCTCTTTGCCTCTGGGGTTGGCAGCATAGCTCACTGCTGTGCCTTCAGTGGCCATAATGGGGAATCACAGTCACAGAGTGCAAAAGGCATCTTCATGGGGTGCCATGTCTATGTCCCATTAAAGGCAGATGGATGTCACTGACTTATTGATGTTGCTAATAAAACGTAGGCTTTCTTTTCAGTATATCATACTAGAAGAAAAAAATTTTTCAGAATCCTTCTCATTTTTCATATGGCAACGGTAACAGCAGCTGAAATGCAGTAGTAATCACTGGCCATAATGCAAAATTAATTATCTGGCAGTATGGTAGCACCTCTGCACCTTGAGCAGTAACATGCCAGGGTGAGCAGATGCTTCTTGCCTCTAGAGCTGACCCAGAGCTAATTTATTCACTGCCATATGCCATGTTGTCCAACTCAGATGCCTGGGTGGTAGGTACTCATTCCAAAGGGCACCATTTTCTAGCCATCAGTGTGCTTGTGCACACATATGTGAACTACATGGAGGGAGGGATGGATAGAAATAAGTATTAAAAATAACAAATGCTGAAGCTCAGCAAAAGGCTTTGTGAGGAAGGGAAGTCAAACTAGAGTTGCACATTTTTTCTTAGTCATTGTCTTATTTCCAAAATTTTGTTAGGATTGTCAGAGTGGTTTAGTGATAATGTTTGTTACTAAGAATTAGTATCCAAAAGAGAATAGTACTGAAACAGGTGACGTCTTACAGCTTTCTTCAAGTTTTCCCAAAATGTCATTCCCTGATAAAGTTAAAATCATGTCATCTGGAAACATGAGCAGTTGATTTGTGTTACATCACAGGTAAGGTTCTTTACATCCAATACAATGAGCTAGAACAATAGGTAATAAATAGGTATTTTTTCAGTGACATCTGTAAATGTACCAGGGAGAAGATTTTTGGTTAACTCACATGAGTAATCATGTTCTTTGTTAAATTATTTCTTAGGCTCAGCAGATGAAATACTGAGGTATTGGGGAATATATGGTGCCTTGAGTCAGATTCAGCTCATCAGTGTTGGTGGTGGCAGTGGTTCTTTTTAGATAGCTAAAAAACTGTTCCTGACAGAAGCAAGTATTATTACAAGTTTTAAATGGTAACAGTACTGAAACTCTTGAACAGTTTTTAATAGGAGTACACATAATCATAAGATTAAGAATGAGAAAGAATAAGATCAAGAATAACAAAACCAAACAAACCCAAAACAAGTCCCAGCTATTGTTTGAGCTGGTCTGATTATTTATATCAGAACTTGGAGTTATATTCTTGGAAAACCAGTCAAAGGGAATTTGCAGTAAAGAAGAATCTGAGTCCCCACAGTAGTCATACCTGGATTCATGAGACTGATGGATACCCTGAGCTTTTTACTTTACAGTGCTGGAGTGTACCAGGGCTTTGTTGCAAAGCTGGGAAACAATCGCAACCTTAGCAGAGGTGTTAGGCTTCCTCCTGTGAGAACCAGGTGGCTCTAGGGAGCCCCATTAGTGAGAACTCTTAAGACCAAAGCTCTTGTTTTATCCCCAAAAGTCTGAAAGTCCAGAGGATCTTGGTTAGGGCCTCCTGGACCAACAGGCTCTGTGCCACACACATACCTGGTACTGTGAAATGAATGGTCTTGTCTGTCTGCTCCAAAATATGTGTATAATTCTTTATCCTGAAGCGGTGCTGACTACTGGGATTTTTTGGCCATTTCGGACTGGAATACTGAAAAAAAGTGAACAATCCCTAAATGTTAAATTTTGGCAAGTTCTAATTATAATTTAACCAAACAGCATCTGCTCCACTGAATCTTAAAGCCTAAATCACATATGAGCTGCCAGGTTTGGCCAAAACAAACACTACCAAGGACAATCTGTGCTGTGTTCTTCTCCTAAATAGTACAAAAATCTATCAATGCTAGAGTGAAAAAATATGGTGAAATGTTATTCTGTTAAAATATGGGTTTTGTAGAAGCCAAAAATATTTAATTTAAGTACACTAAACTAGTTTATTAATCAGCAGGAACATTTCTAGATTATGGATCTGAATCTAACTCATAAATAGAAAAACTGCTAAAATGCACACACAAAGAGGCCTGGAAAGCTTCCTCTGTGATCCAGAAGAGAATAAATTAAATTTAGCACTTGAAAATTATCATAAAAGTAGAATCATCATCTTCTACCCATCTCTATCCTTCATATCACAATGGAGAACAGAAATAGTCAACTCAGTTTTCTTTCTCAGCTAGTAGCAACACATAAGTATTCAATTATAACAAACAAAATTACTATTATTCTTTTTAAATTAACAAAATAATCATAATATCCCATAGAGATTTCAAAAAAGCTCACTCTAAATACCAACCCCTACCAAGCATAGTTTATACAGTGCTTCATCTACAACCTCAAAAATTGGACTTAATGTGAGTCCCTATTATACAGCTGACAATTCTGAATCAGCTTTCCTTTAAAAATCTCAGCCATGTTAATACTTTGTTGATTTAAAATTGGCATGAGATGCACACACCAATATTGTTTCATTTTAAAGGAAAAAGTCTTGAGGTAGCGTAACAGTGATGGCCAACTTCAACCCAGAAAATTTAATTGTGATAGGAGAAACTGTTACATTGCATAAGACAATCAGACCTCTGTCTTATTAATCTATTTTAAAATAAATTTCTGGAGATTTCCCCTGCAAGTCAGTGTTGTTGTCCCAGTCGAGGTGTCTGATCAGCAGATTATGCTTTCGTACTGTCCCTTACCTCAAGAATGCAGGAACAGCACAGAAGATGCTCAGATTCAAGGCCAGTGATCTCTTCCCTTAAGGAAGAATGACCAGAAGAAACCTGACTGGTCATATCTTGGCAGAGAGGTGATGGTGTCTCATAAACACATACTTTTCAGTGGTGTTTCTAAAAGAATAAGCACACTAACTTTCAGAGACATAATTCTTCATATCTACATACAGAAATGTTTGCAGTATCACTAAGTAAAATTCAGTTTCTCTATCTGGCATTTTCTGTGTAGAATTTCTGTACAGATTACGTGGATGTCTCTGTAATGTGTCAGATTTAACATACTTTTTTAGTTACAAATTAGTTGAGGATGAAAAAATCTTTTTTACGTTTATTAAGTTTTGCAGAAAAAAAAATTCCAAATATTTCCAAACTTGAAACTTCACAAGATCTAAAAAAAAAATCCACCTAATCCATATTTATCTTCGCTACACTGAAAGTTGCCATTTGCAGAAATTAACAAAACAGTTAAATAATTTTAGCATTGTATTATATTGTATTCCTCCTATTCTCCCTGCCTCCATGTTGTTTGGATGCCTGATGCTCCTCCTTCCCCCTCTGCCAGGCAAAAATGCATCTTCTGTAAAGCCATGAGCATCATATCTCCTTCATAGGACCTTGCAGCTCAAGGTGAAAGCACAAGATTACCTTATAGGAAGCAACACGTTGCATTACAGAAAAGAGAATCCTTCAGCAAGCCCACAAAAATGAAAAATGGAGACACAAACAATAGCTTCCATATGGCATTACACTGGTATGCTAATACAGCATTATGTTTGCACTGAGTGAGAAACCAGAAATATTTAGGTCAGCTTTACATGTGCAAAACTTCTATTTGGGTCAGTCTTACTCCAAGCATAAATAATGGAACTAATTAAAAACAAACTAACAGGTCAGCAATAGCTACACATGGTCATTGCTGTTGAAGCAAAAGAAGCCTTTTAGCCAAGCCCAATTTCCAGCCACATTATGAAACTCTGTGATTTAAGAAATAACTGTTTCCATATTTGAAATGAGGTAGAGCACAAACATTACGACTGATGGAGAGAAGCAGAAATATAGCCCTGAAGACTTCTCTGAGCTGCATAGTCTGCCTGGGGGATCCTCCCCTGTGGCCCCAGGGGCACTGCTCTTCCGTTGCCTTCCCTTACACTTCCCCTTTCCACCTGCCTCTTCCCAGCACTGATCAGTTCCAGTATACCCAGCTGTTGCAGGAAACATAACTTTTGAGCTGAAAGGCCATTGTGAGGGGGTATCTTTTATGTTGTCTTTGCACAGCTGTGGTCTTCTACGTGATGTAAGGAGAAAGCAGCTGGCTGGAAGACCTCTTTCTGTGTGTTCATTTTAGCAACATTATAGGCATTTCCTCATTGCAAAACATATGGTCAGGCACCTCTCTTTCATGCTGCTAGTGTAGGATTAAAACTACTAGGGACAATTAAGAAAGTAATTTCAAATGCAGCATTTCTCTTTCCTCCAAAGTCCACAGTGATTCAGTACTTAAGCCCTTTCCTTGCTTAGACTGTTGCCTATTGCTCTGTGGCTGTTCTAAAACTTTCCCTTCTTTCCAATTAACTGATTTTTGTCACAAAACAGATCTTCATATGCAACTCTGAATACAAACAACTGGAAAATTGGCACCAAATTTTCACTTTGGAAAAATAAACACATCATACTTACAAAATAGGAATTGCTAAACCACAAGTTCTCACCTGGAAACTGAAAGCTTTTAGAAAGTGCTACGGTCAGTTTTTAGGCTTCACAGTCACCCTGTCCCCCTCTTCTTATGTTTGTTATGTGTGAGCAGAATGTAAAAGTTGCATTTAAAACTCAAAGAAGAACCAAGAAAAAAAATTCAAGAACTCAGGGGCTTTGGAGTGGGAAACAGAAAAATTTTGGAGTATGGTGAAAAAGAATAACTTTTTCTCTGATTATCAAGACTCTTTTTTTAAATTTAAAATGCATCCATAATCCAATGTATAGAATGAATAAATGTGATTTTAAAAAGTAATTTCAAAATCTAAAAAAAATTAGACCCAGAAGCTCAAAAGAGGTAAACTCATTGTGTGGAAATTACAGCTATATCCTGAAGTGAAATTGTGAAATCTTAGTGAAACTGTTTTTCCAGAATTTGATTTGAATGCAGTTGGGCATTTTATTACAGTACAAAAATGTTGTATTTTTCCAAGCTTTCTTTAGTCTTCATATCAGTTCCAACAGGGCAACTCATACAGTAGTTTTCTACTGAGAGCTAGAGTAGGTCAAAAGTTTATGTTAACGTATGATCTTGTTTAAATCTGTTTTAAAGTGGAAATGTTGGACTTTTAAAGCAAATTCAATTTTCACTTTACCCTTCTAAACTTGGCAAAATAAAATTCTGGTTTTCTGTATTCTTCATATTTTTTCTTGTAAAGAGTCTATTTTCAAGGAACATGTATTCAATATGAGTAAGGAGGAGAAACTTTAGTATTGCTAATTTTCTACTGTTCATAAGCAATTAGATACAGAATTAGATATAAATTGCCAGCCTATTCAGTAGGTTTATCTGCCTTTTAGATCTGTCCAATAATCTAGCTGATGGTTATTTCAATGTATTTTATCTCCTGCTTTCACATGTCTCCTGCAAACCTATAGATAGGACAATATATGCTCTCACAGTTATCTCTCCACTTATACAAAAAGTAATTCTGATTTATTTGGATTGCAGTTTTACCGAAATATTTGTTTTTATTCTTCCAAGATGCATGAAAAAGTGATCTTCTGAGTATGAAATAAACCAGGTTTTCTGCATGTTATCCAAGCTATTTATTAACATCTTTGCATTCACACTAAGTTTGCACGCACTCATGTTCTAGCTAAGTCTTGTCAGCATACAAAAAGTTTTAAAACTTATTTGATATTTAGATAAAATAGATTCCAGAATAATCTTCCAAGCTTGGTTTCTAAGGGAGGAAAAAGTGTGCACAGTGTATTTTTACTACACTTCTGCTTCAGACCAGTATTTTGAAATGAGGATTCCTTTTCATCTGCAAAAAAAGTTTAATTGCATGCCGTGCCAGAAATATGTAGCAAAAAAAAATGCATCTATTTGGAGACCCAACTTGAAACCATATTTGCCCCAAACCCAATGAGTTAGAGCTGAAGTTAAAAGAAAGACAAATAAACAAATAAACAATCCTTTCCTTATAAAACTTTAATGTAAATTATGACCTTCTGAAAGGTGCCAACCCAGAAATTCTGGAAATTGAGAGCATCTGCTAGATTTTATTCCCACTGAGGTCAAAGAAAAGGCTCACGCTAACTTCAGTAAGCTTTATAGTAAGCCATATCTCCCAGAGCATGTAATATCCTAGCACTATCTGTGGAAAAAGGGAAAGTGGCATTTGAAAATATAGGCAAGCAGCTGGAATGAACACTGATGCTTTTACCTTTGTTTCTAAAAGCAGCTCCAGATATTCCCAATTTCAAAATGATAAGGAAGCATTGGTCTCTGCTCTCACTGGGCCCAGTAAAATGGAGCATCTATAAACCCAATATAGATGCTGTCTGACTACAGTTGCTTTATGCAGAAACAGACAAATCCTTCTAATAAATCTGACTTCATTGAGTTTTTTGTTTGTTTCTTTTATAAACTTTACCATTCATGTAAGTCTTGAAGTTAACCAAAGATAAAACAAAAAATAATATAGTACCTTGCATATATTATTTCTTCAACACTGCTCAGTAAAGTTGCATTCTTGGTAACATGATAGTCATACACCTTAGATTTTTTCTTCTGAGAAATAGGAAAAGCTTCCTTGAATATAAACAGTCCTTTTTAATGTAAAGTTTTTAGAAAAGATTCACTGGGTGTAATTAGAGCAATAGGTGTCAAAATGTCTAAAAGTCATGTACCTTTAAAAAAACCTTCAAATTTTAGATCATTTCTAGAGATTTTTCCCATCTTCTTTGGTCTGAACATTTGCTTGTAAAGACAGATAGGGTGCAATTCTGTATCTGCTGAAGTCCACCAGCTGCAGAAGCCAAGCATGCCTCAGTTGGTATTTTTACTTCTCAACTGTCTTTAATATCAACAACTTTAGCAGAGAGTTGAAAAGTCATGGTCAAATCTATTTTTCATCTCATCAAGTTGTATCTTCACACAACAACATTATAATTTATACCCATTGTCTGCACAAGACACTGTGGATCTTGTGTCAGGTTAGTATAACACTGTGTAGAGGTTTATCCAGGTTTTGTTATGACTGGTAAAATATTTTCATAAGAATTTTCCTCCATTCTACTATTCCCCCCAAAAAGTGATCTTTTTCTCAAAATAATTTTTCTTTTATCCCATCCCTTATTTTCAGTTAAAATATGTGACTTATTTTCAGAAAAGATATTATGAACATATTTCCAAACCATTCTCTAAATCCTGTGGACTTTTCTCTTCTGTGTTCTCCTAAATATCTGGTACATCCTGACAATTTGAGAAAGTCCATCTTTTTGTTTAATACTTTGCGCATCTTCCATTGGTTAATTTTTTCAGTGCATCCCACTCCCTTCTCTGCAGCTCCTCACTGCTACCATGACATATTCAAATTTTGTAAAGATTTTATTCGGTAAGCTCGGTTTCAGGCTCAAGTCATCTCCTGGAGAATTTAAAGACAATATCCAACCCTGGCAGTGCCTGGGTTAACCTCTGCCTTCTTGGCCTGTTGCAGCTGGTCAAAGGAGAAATCACTGAGGGTAGACTTGACTTTTTTGCAGAATCAGGGTGAATCCTGCTAGCAGAAGCAAAGATTTCGTAATGGGATGGAGGTGTAGACCATCTCTGCATAGGATCAGCATTTAGGAGGCCCTAGAAGAGAGGTGACAAGGAGCGACACCATTGATAAACTCTATGGTATGTGACAGAGGCAGAAGATGATAGATTTCTTGAAGACAAAATAACCATATTTATAATTTTCATATCATGATTATCAGTGGGGTTGGTGTAAATACCTACGTCTGGCAGACAGCCATATAAAACCACACAGTTAGACTGGATGCAAATGTCAGGCCTTTAAGGTGGCTAAAGATGAGACAAGGAGAGCAGCAGCCAAATGTCCACACCTTTAACGAACACCAGGGGCACAGTGGGGAGTGAGCACAATGTTGGTAAAAATGAGATTTTCACTATGTCCAAAAAGCCTTGAGGTCAGCAAGAAAATTAACCACAGGTACACATTTAGGTGAATGCAAAATCTTTCACTTCAGTGTCTTTGAACATTTTTTTACTGAAGGGATTTTGTAATTAAACAGTAACGCTAAGTTTGTTACTTAAAACATCTTTAATAGGAAAAGGGGTTATTAAAGCTTAAAGACCTTTGGGAGGAATAAAACTTTTTGAGGGTTTGGCCAAGAATTGTGGGTCAGCCTTGAATGAAAGAGAAGACACGTTCAAGCTCAGCTGCAGGCTAAACTGGAAACAAAATCCTCATTTAGCATTATAAAAAGTTCTGGTAATTTTGACTTCTAGAAGAACATGTCCTTCTCTCAACTCTTCTAACATGAAAGCATACAATTCCTGTTCTGTGACAGTGTCTTCCAGCCAAGCTTTACTGATGGTAGAGAGCAAGGAAGACAGGCATTGAATGTATGTCTGTATAGACTTCAGAGATGACAGATTAACAGCTCTGATTGCTAGAGTGGCATATAGCTCCTCAGAGCAGAGCCACAAAGGAAAAACTGATTCCCAGAAGTGTAATTAGAAAAACAAACAAAGAATATGCAAAGATTTACTCCTGACTATTGTGAAAATTTAATGTAGCTTCTTTAACCAGACTTTTAAAATAATATTAAAACAATCATAGAATAAGAAAATATTTGATTTCCAATAAAAGCAATAATTTTCAAAAGCCCTAAATTAATGTTTTCAATCAAACTTGAATCACATCTTTGGAAGTATCTGTGCAGCACAGGGATGGGTGATGTTTCCAAACCAATACAAAATTACTGGCAAAGCTAGTTTTTTCTGGTGATTAAAAAAAAAAGCCAAAATATCTAACAAAAATAAAAAATGTCTATGGAAAAAAAATCGATGAGCTCTTCTAGTAACTCAGAGACCTCACACATTGCAAGGAACTAAAGCATAATATTAGAATCAAAATTAGCTTAAAGAAAAAAAACCACATTACCTTCTAATCCTGAACTCCAATCAAGCCAACATAGCGACATAACATTTAAATCTGAGCTTAAAATACAACAATTTTCTCTATTTAGAAAGATAATGAGAAAGGATAGGGCGAGTGTCAGAAACTCAGGAATACCAGGTGTGTTCACAGTTCCTTCTATTTGCCAGTAGCCTGATCTCCACCCAGAGATCAGGGGCGGGGATCTGCCACTCATTTTGGGACCATACTTACAGCACACTTGGTATTATTGAGGAAGAGGCATGATGCAGTGCTGTGAGATGGCCAGGGTAGCAGAGAGGGCAGAAGCCCTCCCTATCCCACAGATCCAGCAAAAGACAGCAGTGTGAGGCAGTTTTATGACTTTCTACTGTCTAACCAATTAGATAAGAGCTAATTTGCATAAGTCTGCATGTTCTGCAATCCTGTGTCTGACAGCAAGAAAAATACTGCCTAAAGGTGCCTATGTAGGGTCAGATTGCATCACCATCCATCAGACAGGTGAAAATCTTGTCATCAAAGGCACTGCACCCTTCTGCAGAAGTAAGGACTCAGAGCAAGCGGGTGGTTCAGAGTATAAGAGCCTACAGTGATCAGTCTGAAGATTAACCCTTTTTAGCCAGAGCAAAAGCCCTCACTGATCTCGGCAAGCTATGGGTTGAACCTGTGTGCTCAGGCATGTGGGAAGGAGGAGAGGTGGGACATGCCAGCTGAAATACATCTCTTCAGCACTAAGGACTAGATCATTGGCTGAAAACAAAGCCTGTGTAGTCTCTTCTTGTGAGGCTCTGATAGTCTTCCACACCATTTTTCAGTGCCGTAAAAAGGTATACCTTCTCCAGAGGGGGCCTGAGAGATTAACATGTAACAGCAGTTTGGGAGCTTGAAGGTTCAGTCTAGCACTGCCTTGTGTGTTCCCCAGCAGTTGCCAACTAAAAGGCCATCCTTGCAGAAAGATAGTAACAAATATGAATAAGGCCAAGAGGTCTACCAAAGAACTAGTACCCCAAAAGGAAGACAGTCATGGGCAAATGAAACAGCTGCCAAATACACTATTTTATTGGTGGTACCACTAGATGGTATCCATTGTCTAACTTTCCTTTTTTTTTTTTTTTTGTCAGTTGCTTTGCCAACTTCCACTGGCACAGAAGTGTTTATACTTATACTGAGTAAACTTAAACCAGTACTTAGGGAGTCTAAGCAAGTGAATAGTTTACAAATCTTTTTTGTTAATAATTTTTTTTTCTTCTGTTAGACTTCATATTCATGACAAACAATGCAAAAGGAGTCAGATGATTACATCCATTGCATTTGTCTCAGCTGCTTAATGCAGAGTTCCCTAGCCAGAAACAGAAATGCTGGCTTGATAGCCAGGTCTGCTAGCAGAGTGTTTCAGCCTCTGAGCACTTTGCCACAGGCATCTGGTAAATCTAATACCAGAGGAGGACAAAGGACTGTGCTGTGCAAAGCAAGAGGTGTGTGAACAAACTGCAATTCAACAAGCAAGGAGCCTAAACCCATCTTCCAAACTCAACATTCCCTGGTTAAGTGCAATGTAAGCAACGACAAGAAAAATCTTTGCTCCTTTAGCAAAAGTGTCAGCTAATGGAGTGATTGAGGACTTATCATTCAGCTGGTTTAGATTACAGCAAGCAGCTTGTGCTTTTTGGCTAATCCGGTAACAGGTGGACTCTTGTTTATTTTTCGTTCTTTAAGGGGAAAATTTTTGGAATTAACTGTAAATTACACTAATGCTTTCAGCTTCTTTGGCTTTAATGATTTTACTTGGAAAGCAGCTCTTTAAAGTCCTTCACCATAAGCAGCATAAGGAAAGACTCTGCCATTCTCAGTTATTACACGAGTCTGTTTCCACTCCCAGTGTGTTTTTTCAGAACTCCAACACATAAGAATACTTGCCCACAAAATGATAGAGTGCACATTTTCTGCAAAATGCTAACCCAAGTTTCAGTAGCTCTTTTATCTTCTTGTAGCTATATTTTGATCTTTCTTTTTCCCATGTATCTAGATGTGATTTTAAGCTGTGCTTTGCTTTTCCTTGTTAATGGAGCCCTGCGGCCAGACAATAAATGTGTGTTCTTCATAACAGAAGAAATAGCAAGAGTTAATCTGTCAGCTATTCTGGCAATAAAGTAAGGAACTGTTTCATCTTCTTTGCTTTCTCAGCTCTGCCACTCTTATTTGACCTTTAGCAAGGAACAAGGAAGAGGAATTTTGGTAGAAAGAGTTGGTACAGCTGTGCTACAGGTATAGGGAAATTAACACAGCTCTCTGTTCTCAAAACCTAGGTCTCTCCCCTTCTGGACTGGACTGAAAGAAACAAAATCCTTGGGCTGACAACATAGGTCTCAGCAACTTGCCAGACATGCACCTGGGTAAGCAAGAAACTGCAGCTGACTGTAGAAGTCCATGGCAGTATCTCTGTAGCAGGTTAGGAAAAGGAAAGCTTCTCAGAGAAGCAATTCTCTGTCAGTATTTAGAGGGAAAGTGTTGTGATTTAGGGACAACAAAGGGAAGAGATCCTGCAAGGTACTTCAGACTTCTACATGCTTAGAATCATGATGTAGAGTACCAGATTATGCTAGTGGCTTTTTGTATTTGTGTGTGCATATATTAATGTGCCTGTTGAGCACATGCACTGCAGCAATGCTTACCCCAAATCCACTGTGCTGGGTAGCATATGTGCTAAACAAGCCTCCTAGTCTTCAAGAGTGTACAGTCAACAGGGTCAGTTTTATGGAGCACATGGGAGATTTCAGAGCTCATATTTCAAACTCCTTCTTTTTTTGTCTCCAATACAGTTCTTCAATTGAAGCACTTTTGTAATTCCTGAGGGCCAGAGTCACAGCCTACGCTTGATCTCTCTGCTTATGGTTCTCTCCCTAATTATCCGTTTTTCCCAATGGATCTGCAACACATTTTATGAAGCAAAGTTTTTTTGTCTTGTTTCAGTGTTCTAGCATAACCAGGCATGTGGGAGGTGTGCAAACAGGCACCAACTTCCCCCCCCCCACACCGATCAGAGAGGAGATGAGTAGTAAAACCATTAATTTACTGTCTCAAAACTTAGTTATCAGTTACAAAGAGGTTTTGCAAATAACTTCTATCAGGAACTGGACTGAGGTTTTTTTGGCCCATGGAGAGTACTATAAACTGTGAGAAATCAAAATTTTCTGTGAGGTGTTCAGGACACATGGACCCATTTCTAAGCAGGAACTTCAGAACATAGCCTGTGTCTTGATGAATGCAAAGAGGAAGATGTCAGCTCATGTGCTGAATCACATAACAACATTAACTGATTTATTGGTAATTCTATATTATCTGTATATTTGCTTCAGGACAGTTCTGACAACATGCAAAACAGGGAGGAAAGTAGAAGGCCATAAAGAAGAGCAGGTTGATGTGATGTTCAAAAGGATCCACTGCTCTGAAGACTTGTTTGACCTGTGACCATCTGCCTCAAGCTTTCTCTATTGCTGTCATAGAACAAAAGTCACTTAGCCGCTTACCAGCAACCTTAAGTCTTTGTACCATCAAGCCAGAGTGAAAATGGGGACAAGGGTGCAACTGGTGCCATGCAAGTGTCTTCATCAAGTGCCTACCAACCTTGGTAGGACTGATTTATGCCAGCTCAACAGGCTGTGAGAGTACATAGTGATGACAACCAGTGACATATTTCAATTAGGCAAACAATTCCTCCTCCTAATCTAAACCAAACTCATTTAAAGAAAAGTTGCTCAACAAAGAAGCTGAATTTTTTTCATAGGTTTAGAGAAGTATAAGGGATTCTCTGAATCCTTACAAAACTGAGGATTCCTTTGGACTGCTTTGTAGACAAGACACATACCTCATCTTAGTCTAGGGCCTACGGGGAAAAAAAGGAAATCAAAAGTAAAATTAAACAGATTAATATAAAGTAACATCTCCTGAGCAGGGCTAACGAAATCTTGCCTCCTCCCCATTTGCAAGGCCCAGCTTATTTCCTGATGTCTAGTAACACACAGGCTCTAGCTAAAGTTTTTCCTGCAGTTGGGTTGTGTATGAAAACTGTCTTCTGTGATTTTTTTCCTGACACCTAAGAAGTACAACTACCTACTGAAGCTTTGAAGCATTTATCATACTTGATTGCTCTCTCCAGGTGTTCAACTTCACAAAATTTTTAAGTACTGTGGATCTGCAAGACTTTCTACTCTCTTTGTCAAGTAGGCTTGAAATTGGCCAATGGGTCCTGAAAGTCATACAAAGAGGGCAAACTGACACACAAAAAGATAGATAGACACACACAGTATATGGCAATTTTTCTGCTGTCTTCAGGCTGAAATGCTGATGCAAGACAGCAATTACAGAGAAAGCTACAAATAAAACCTGTTTTGATTATTTTGAGCTTAACTAAGGCCCCACAGAACAAAAAACTGCACTGCTCCAGTGAAAATGTCTTGGAGTTCTATACTCAGCAGCTGTATGTATTTCCTTGGTGTATGGAGCCAGACATTGGTGAAAATGTAGACAATGCAGTCAGATATAATAATCTGCGGTTGGTACAAGGCAATGAACGGTCATACCAAAAATGGTTCTTGTAGGAAAAGAGGAACAAGAAGAAAGGTAGAGCATCTCAAACTGTTCCTTTCCTCCTGGATAGGGAAGCTAGGCCTACATGTTCGTGTTAAGTCACAACTGCTCTCTGTTCTTTTTCTCTCTTTAAGTTCTGATTACTGACATACCTCAGGTTCTACAAAAATCCTATTCAGCTGGACAGGCAAGTCTTTTAGGCTCTGAAATCAATGTAAGCCACTCCAGAATCTGCCTAAACAACTTCTCCAATAGTTATTGAAATTCCAGGATTCAGGAAAAGATGATATAGAAGATACTGAAACTTAGGATTTATTTTAGGAACCATTAAAAAAAAAAAAAAAAGAGAACCCTTCACTACTTAAAAGTGGGTTTTGTGGTTAGCTGTACTTCAAAGTAACCAAGTTATTTCCTGCACCTGAATAAACTACCATCATTCCTTTGGCATTAGCCTGACCTGTTGATTACATGCTTCCATACATAAAAGTTACACCAAAACCAGCAGACAGTGCAAGAACTATGATATCTGCTACTGTTTGGAATCTTCTCCTAGTCCTTTTTCCACCAGTAAGGTACAGCAAAAGAAAATGGAATGATATACAAGGAAGTGGATGTAAGCATCATTTAGGATACTTTAGTCAGTATTTGCTTCATGTGAAGACTTCCTGACTTACTCCAGAATCCCGAGTTCTGATGTCTTATATGGATTTCCAAAATTCTTTGTTCAAAGCTAAAAGATCAAAGTGCCCAGAGGAAGTGCTTGGCCACTTACCACTTGTATTTCTTGAAAATAAATAAAACTGCTGGGCGATCCAGGCTTTCCAACAAGGAAACAATTTGTATGCTGTGCTTTACAAGGGAGCTGAGTGCATGCCAGAAACAAATAGTCTGTACTTATCTGATGTATTACTTCTCAAATGGATTGCTTGACACAACTGAGAAAGATGAATAACATGGACCACACAGGCTTTAAAAGTCAATCTGTACTCTCCTTCCCTCTGAACAAAGGTGGGGTATCTCACCCCAATATATTTCAGCCCTATGCCAAAATGTTTCATTCAGCCATATCTACCCTGCACATCCTGGGGTTGTCAGCCATGGGTCTTAGTAATAATATTGCCTCAATGTTCACTTAGATTGTTGATTATTGCTGGGGTGGAGTGACTAAAGATCACAGTCAAGATCAGAGGCCAAACAGACAATGTACAAGTTGAAGAGCTGTTACTGCCAGATCAATATCAACTCTGAACTCCAGCTGTAATGAACACATTAGCCTACGCAAAAAAGACAGAGGAGTTCTGATACACGTAGTTCAGTAAAAAGAATATTGAGGGATGAGTTGAGCACCAGTTATGTGAAAAAGGACATGACTTCTAATACAAGATAGTCCTTTAATCTAGCTGATAAAGGCCTAACAAGATTCAACAGGTGAAGCTAGACAAATTCAGACAAGAAGTATTAATTACATTATTAAGGGAAGGTGGTTAACCATTGGACCAATATATGCTGTGCCTGTGCAAGATAAATCCTTATTTGAAGATTCAGGGTAAAATCCCGTCTCCAGCTGGAGTCCTTGAGAAGCTTGGGAGGCATGCTGGATGTATGCCTAAAGGGTGTGCTCCAACCCCAAAAGAAGGTTGCTGGAGAAATCACGGGCATTTGCGTGACTCATGTTGCAGGATGTGAGATTGGGTCACCACAACGGTCTTGTGTTGTCTCGAACTCCTGGAATAACAGACAGCCTTTGCTGGCTGTTACAGCTAGCTGTCCTAACAGGGAATACTTGAGGGAAGTACTCAGAGGAGACAGAAAGGCAAAATAGCTTGTCCATGACAAAAAATATGGCATCAACATGACTAGACCTCTTCTTTCTCTGCTCTTAAAATGGATGTTCTCAAGTAGACCATACTGTCTCCATCTGTGGTTGGTTACGCATGTCTATTTGTGGAACATCTGACTTGTATTAAAACTTCTAGCCCTTTTAGTAGTTAGACTCCCATAGGATTTTGTTCAGAAACTGGGTAAGATCTGTTGTTAACTGACTTCTGAGCTGTTAACTGTATGTGACTCAGGTCTGTATTTCGTTGCTGAGAGATAGCACATTCAAATACATTTTACACCTATTCATTTAAGTTTTCCTGAAGCCTCAGCACCTTGGGCCTTTAGGCACTTTTAGGAACATTACCATTAGACTAATATCAGAAACCATATTTGAAGCTCACTGGAATGCTTCATGAAGCCTAATGATCGAAGTGGTGATGTAATACATTGGTACTAAAAAGAACTTAGGTTCAGTGTTTGATATGCCCCTGGGCCATGGTGGCTTGCCTTGCTCATGTGATATGATCTTCCTTTCTCCTAATACTCCTTGCATTGTCATGCTAAGATATGTTCATGAATGTTGCAAATGTGCTACTCTTTGTCACTGTGACAGTGTAAAGTAGATAGAAACCCAAAACAAACCCACAAAGTCTGCAAGGAGAGGTGGTATCTGACTAGCCAACTCCCACCACTGGAAGAAAACAAATGTATTTTTGGACACATAAGTCTTTCACCTCCTAGCTGTTAGTGATATAGAGGATACCATTTGTCAGCATTGAAAGTGATCTAGATGCAATGCCTCACAGAAAACCCCTTCTTGAATGCTTTTTTGGAAGACCACAAAACCATTAGGAAAGTAATTCTGTGTTCAAGTCGTAGACTTGACAGAAAGCACCAGATCCTCACAGGGATCCTTAGCTTCTACTCTAATACCAGTAACTGGCTCCAATATATTTATTCAGAGCTATTTCATCAGGCTTTCCTGCACTGCTGGATGCATGTGGATGTGTTTACATAACACTGTTCTAGTCTTTCCAAGGGAGTATTTCAAGTGAATAACATAGACTTGTCTTAACAGAGCCCTTTTCTAAAGCCTCCAGGAAAAGTTTCCTGAAAAGGCACCATACAGCATGTCAGCCAGTCAGACCCTCATACTGTTAGAAGTGTGTGCCACTTCTTTGCAATCTATTTCATTTTCAGACTTCTGCTGCTGTTGTTGGAATTAACTCTTTAACGGTCATATTTGTAAGCTTGGCTTTGCCAGAGATGACAGAACTGCTTTGTGGATTAAACTCTCCATTTAAAGAACAACCACACTAGAAGAGAAGCCTAAAAACTGAAGTAAACACCCTTACCATTGTTCCAGTGCAAGAAAAGAAGTAATAGAATTTCCATGGGCTATATGCTGGTTCTTTGTGCTTAAAAGGGAAGACACAAGGAAAGGAAATGCAGGATTACATTCTTGTCACAGTCTAGTGTATCAACCCCTGACTAATTCGTGGGGATCCAACCCAACCTCTACTGTAGAGAGCTGTAGGCTGTCTGTAGTGTAGAGTAGCATAGTCTCTCCCTATGGAGAGCTCTCTTCCATTTTCTTAATGGAATCTGCCTTGCGACAGCAGGGATGTCCTTCATAGCAACCAAAGAGGAACCTTAATGGATGTTGTCCCTCCCAGATTTCACACAATCACTTGTAGCATTTTATAAATGCAACAATTCTGTGTGGGTGGCATTCTGCACTTGTATCCTATTAAGATGACTCATCACCACAGTGATAAATGAAGCTCTGGAGGAGGACCATAAGTTTCTAACCACTTTATTGTAGCATATAATAGGGCTTCACTGAAGAACTTAGTTGATGGGGATAGTGTGTGCAGACCCTGAGCAACAGAGTTCAGTAAAGCTGAGTCCTCAACCTGGTTACAGCTGTGTCCATAAAAGGATGACTCACAATTGACTGTGTTGTCTCATTTTTGCCATGACACCAGATACTCAGCTTCATCTGGTACCATTCTTGACTGTCACTCCAGCAATTGTGGCAGTCTGTCTGCTGCATATTAACCTTTAAGTCTGGTCAATCCATGTCCCACCCTCCCTGGAATTCCCATGTCCTTAAAACCCCTAATGAAACTCCCTGCTACTACAGATCTTCCTGATTTCCTCTCCAACTCTATTTGCTTCCTCCTGACTGAGGGGCCCACTGCTTTTCCTTAAAATCTATGGGCAGCAATCAAAGAGAAAACTCCAATAAACCAAACTTAAATGATTTTTATTTGAGCATTTCAGTGCTACAATTCTTATTTGCCTCTGGAGCTCTTTAACTCTTTGTTCTTCTTTCAAATGCCAACACTTTGATACTACCCTCAACAGCAGGGGTGAAGGCTCCTGTTCTTATCTTCATGCTACACTACTTCCTCTCTCTACTCTGGATGTTTCAAGTAACTCAGTTACATCCCAGCTTCCAAGCCCTGCCACAAGAATAAAAAGAAAAAAATGACTTCCACAAAGGCCAGGGTTGGGTTTATACTCTTCTTCCCAGGCCTGTAAATGCTTTTGATAGCATTATTGCTGTAACCCGTTCAAAAGAAGGGATGGAATTGGGAGTGGCTGAGGCTGTAGTTCTCAGTCTGAATCTAGTCCTCTGTTAAAGATCTGAAAGATGATTCTCTTCAGATTTTGGATATTTCTTCTGCCTTCCCATCCTATTCAAACACATGTTTTCTAGGAATGTAGACAGTCTTGGTGACACCCAGGAGGGCTGTATTTTCATTTATGTTTCTGCAGCCAATTTAATCTAGTTCAAAACACCTTGCATGTATGTGTGCTTCATATATACACCCTAAACATCCTCAGAACCTGCTAAGCACTTACAATTGCTTCAGAAAATAAAGTTGTTTCATTTAAAGCACTGAAGAAAGAATATTTTCCATATGGCTTTTTCATCCACACCAGAGGGACCTCTGTCATCTTCCAAGTATGCATCCATTCCTTTGTGTCTGCACTGCAAAGTGAAGCCAGAATATACTCATCAGCTGTTCTCCAATAAAGAGAGCTTGCTTTTTGTTGTTTGGTTTGGTTTTGGTTTTTTTTAATTTGGTTTTTTTTTTTTTTTTTAACATGAAATGTGCTCCTTAAGAATCTAAACCAGTTACTCATTAAGTAATGACAAAAATTTCCAAGATAGACACCATTCTTTTTTTTCAGCACAGGTGTGAGCCCCTTCACAACCTCAGAGTATTCTTTCACCTGTCTGTCAGGAATTCATATACAAATTAAGGCCAACTCCAGAGCTTTGTGGAGAGGAGAAGTCAAGAATCTAGATATCTTAGTGGAAGCCTGAACTTTTGTTTTTGCAGATGGGTAGAGTGGATAGAGCCTAGCCCAGCCACAGATAGTTTTTCATCTTTTCTGAAGCAGGATGTGAATTCTCTGTGTCAGACCAATAAGCAGAAGTGTGGACTGAAATAGATGGGTTGAAGGGCTTCTATGGGGGCTGCTTGCCACACATGAGCTTGTATGTGCTTCTATCCACTTTCCTTACTCCCATGCATTAAGTACAAGGAAAGAGGTTTGCCACCTGAGGCAATACTCACAGTGCCTTACAGCAGCTGCGCTGGCCCCAGCCTGCTTTTGCTGCTGTTTTCTCTTCTCATGTAGGATTTCTGTCACGAGTGAAAGTATGGGGGAAAAAGGGCAATACAGGTGCCAGGAGTAAGTGTGGGCAGAATGTATTGGTCTCGGACCACTCATTCATTCCTATTGCTGGTCGGACATATGGAGTTAGTCGGCTCTAAGACACAGTAGGGGCTCCTCTGGCTTTTGAAAGAAAAAAAGAGAATTAGTATGGAGCTATACTCTCATTTCTCTACTGTTGACACTGCTCAGATCACAAGGGTGAACTTACTGAGAAGGAGTAGCTCCTCTGCTGGCTAGATCCACTACTTAAATCTCACATGAGAGCCCAGTGAGAATGGTCACACCCTTAAGGGCAACCCCCAGCATAAAGAAAACTTTATTTCATTCACAACGTTCACAACATTCAGGGTCTAACACAGTGTATTCATGGCACTAGATCAATAGGTTGGGACTGTGTCACATAGGAAAGTAGGGCACAGTAAAATGTCAGCTCTGCTCAGAAGGAAAGACACAGCTCTGTTAATGGAAGACAAAGGTCAGGGTTTGTTTTGTAATAGTGTACAAAATAGAGAGGTATGGGGTCAGTAGTGTAAAACCTGAGTTACCCTGGAGAGCAGGCTGTCAAATCTCCCCACTGAATCAGATTCTCCATCAAAAAGAGGGCTTTAATTAATTTTCAAAGGTATTTAAGAGCCTAGACTCATTTCTACTTCCCTCACTTCCAAAATAATCAGTAATTGACTGAGACACTAAATCCTAACTCCAACACAGAGAAGAAGCAAGGGAAGCATAGTTTGTTCTTTCATCTGTTATTCAAAACATGCTGCCTATATCTCATCAACTATAGCTCAGCCCAGAGAGCTCTGAAAAAGTCAGTCTTGCACAAAACACAAAACAGAGCTTCAAGTGTTATTTCATACAATGGTAAAATTCAACTTCCAGGCCTTTTTTTGGTTTTGTTTATTTTTATAGCATTCCACTGTTTCAGAAATACTCATGAATTGTCATACCCCAAAACCATGCCTGTGGCTGATTCCAACCACAGAACATAAAAGCCCACTTCTCCAAGTGCTAGTACAGCAATAATGCAGATGGGATTTCTCAGGAATGCTGCTACATTTCATGCGCTCTTGTACTGGTCAACGATGGCTAGAGGAAAAAAATAAAAATTGACGAACCATAACCCAGAAGGACCCAAGTCTGGAAAAGCTAAATCTCTCATTCTTTGAAGCAAACAAATGATTTGCTTCCATAATGTTGCCTTGTATTGATTGCAACAGTGATCCAGAACATCCCTAAATATTTTTAAACAAATTATACTTTGAAATGATGAAACAGTTGTAAAAAAGTAGTGATATAATAAACAGAAATAAATTAAATTCTAGCATTTACCCCCTTGGGATACACTGCTAATTATTCTTGGTCATGTGGATATCATAAAAATATGTTTAATGTTAACAATGCACTTTGGATAAAGGACATGGTTATTGCAAAAAGGGAGATCTAGCAGGAAGGAAACAGGCCACATGAGTGTATTGGCTAGTATAAGAACATCTATCATAGGAGTTACAGTTTGCATGTTTAGCCAAGATACTTGTGCCAGTTATTCTGTTGCTTTATAATTAACAAAGGAAGAACTAGATTGAGGGTTTGGCTCAGGCTTGTTATCTTTCATATGTTAACAATTTCAGAGATTCTTTTTTTTCTCTCTTCTTTTCTTTAGCGGATGCAGAGGAAAGGGGTGCTAGAGCATATAGCAGAAGGCACTGTTTTCTGGCCCAGCTCAGGCCCCTGGAATCCGTCCCAGCAATCTGAGTTTGAATCAAAGGACAACTTTTCAAAAAACACAGCCTTGACTGAATTAAGCAGGAATAAAATGCATTCAGTGGAGAATTTAATTTGGGCCAGGTATGTCACTGGAAAATCTTGCCATCTGTCCTTGATGTCTAGGCCCCATTATTACGTTAGGAGTGAGATGCCAAATAATGCCAAGGTGTTTGTGGTCACTAAGAGTAGCTTATGCCATTTGGAAATATCATGGAGAGGAGCGCAGGTTTGCATCCTCAGAGTCACTGAAGGAACTTCATATTGATCTGTTTGTTTTCTTTGTTATTTTTGTTTTCTGAACACAAAAAGAAAAATATATATCTGTCCCTCAGGGGCCAGTAAAGTGTTTGAGCACATGCTTGTCTTTAAGAACAAGTAGCTTAACTGATTTTAAAATGACCACTTGATGACAATAATTTCCTGAGGAGGAGTCTATATTTTCTGAAAGTAAATTTCAGATCTCTAGGCAAGGCAAAATTTTCATGAAGTTTGTTAGGAAAGGTGATTTATGAAACACAAATCTCTTCATCAACTAACAGAAAAAATACTGTCTAGCTTGTCGCAAAGGAACCATCCAAAAAAGCACCTAACGAACAGAATATAATTAATAATAAGCTACAATCCAAATTACTATCATCCTAAAAACCAAACCATTGAAGTCTTCCTAATAAAAAGCAAAGAAATATTAGTATTAGATTGTGGACAGTTAATACAAACTGAGACTCTTTTATAAATACATTGAGTGATAATTTTTACACTGATGTAAGTTATCTATCCTACAAACAATGAGATTATTAAAACTATTTTTTCTCCTTTTATCTCTATATAGTATAGTAGTCTCAAAATTAAAATCTCGTGCACCTCCCCGCTTCCAGGTTCATGGGTTCATTGCCACAAAATTACCTGCATACCAAAATTAAGAATTTCATAGTTTCCAGTGCAAGGGGGAAACCTTAATGAGGGTTTTGTGGACAAAAATACAGGCACTCATATGCAAACAGAGACATGGAGCTGCAGGTGAATAGGGCATGCTTCCTTGGGCTGTTTAACCCATACAATAGAAAAGGTAAGGAACAATATTCCATACAAAATTGACAGATCGTTCTTTGCTGCACATTGCATGTGCTTTGGAAACACCCATAAAGTTATTCATGGGAAAAAAACCCTATAAACCAGTGGAAAAAAAAGCAGTAGGTGGAATTTAGCTTTTTAAATAAACAGCCTGCTAGTTAAATCTTTCATTTTCTTGATACCGAGCATGGAAAGTTTGCTGTTATCTTCCTATTATGTCCTGAGACTGATTTGCTTCTTTAAGTCCGTATAATAAGAGTGAACAAAACTTGTATTATTATTTTTTCAGGTTTTATTAATCTGACTTTACCAATTGTTGGGGTTTTTTTTTTTTTGGCGGGGGGGGGGAGGGATTATGGTTAGCATGTTTTCTCAAATTAACAGCAACTTCGTTAAAACTATTAAGAAAATGTCATAAAACTGAGGAAATAAGTACATTTATTTGCATGCCTGGCTTCAGAAAGACTCTATTTTTCCTTACTGGAGAATGTAAACCTCTGTCCAGTACTCAAAATGCTGTCTCTCTGCAAAGTGCTGAAAGTTTCATGTTTCAGAAAGCTGATAGTCTGATGCCCTTTAGCAGCCTTCTTCACGTGCTCATGCTGCCTTTCGTCTCTGTTTCTAATAGCAAGATACTTGAAGATCCTTGCTTTTTAGAGTACAATCTGGATCAAATTGCAAGCTGTTACATACTTCACCATTCTTTTTCCTTTTCTTCACCCTTTTCCTGCCTAAGTGGGTGTGAATACACAATAATGTTCACACCAGCATACCAGGACCTGACAGTGCTTTTTGTCCTCTATTCACTTACAGGCCACTCAATCCCTTCAAAGATATCTGGGAACTGCAGACTATCAAATAAAGAATCCTTTTCAGGCAATCTAGGTAGTTAAGAAATATATATGTTTAAGTGAAATCCAATCAAGTTCAGTGAACAGAGAATACAGTTAGGATGCTGGGAGATGTCAGGAGGCCAACAGAGGTAAAATGAAGAGACTAGAGGACACTTCCATGTGAATTACCAGCTTTGGGAAAAATATGCACTGGACTAAGATACAGCCCAAACAATGGGTTGGACCTATAGATCAAGGGACTAAATTTGTATGCTTTCCCTTGGGAGTAGGATAGTTTAAAATTAAGATAATTTTGTTTAGATGCAGCTGTGCCATCACTCAGAAGCAAGTGCAAAAGAGGGTTTTGCTGTAAACCACCTAAGGCATGGTGGCCTATCGATGAAGTAACATTCGATCTGGTTCAGCTTTACCTTTCAAGCACACCCTTTCAAGCTTTCAAGCACTGACTTTGCTCCCTTATATTTTCAAGTTTGAAAAATAATGCAAAAATTCCTGACATAGATTGGGAAGTGTTTAAAGATAGAACTAATGCTGCCCCAACTTTTGTACCTGTTTTCACACAGTAACAAAAAATAACACTTGGTAAGAACATTCAGCTTTTTTTTCCTGTGACCAATGACTGCCTTTATTTCTCTGGTCCTTTCTGGCCTTCTGTCCGCTGATAAAATTCATCACCATGCTCATAGTTGGCAATGTTCTCGTCATGTTTGGGTGGCTACAGAAACACAGACAGAAGCTCTGTGAAATGTTACCCTCTCTGCTAATAAGGTTATTAGCTCAAGACATGTCATAGATCCCACATTGTCTTAGCAATATTAACAGGCTTTGTCCATTGTGTATGCAAACACATGGAGAAACGTGATTAAATTCTATGTTGGAAAGAAAACGTAAAGCAAGATAGCTATGGTATTCTGCTCTGAAAGAGCCACATGTCTGCTCTTCAGTGCTTCTCTGTTGTTACGCCTTTCAATGTACACATTGTCTGAACTAAAAAGCATGGGCACCAGCATAACCACAAACCCTACATGAACTATTCTGAGCTTCCACAGAGACCTTTAATTTAATATTACATTTAGAGGAAAATGTATAAATTTACATTGCTTCAGTGCTGCAAACAAGTCCACTAAAGCTATCCTCTAGAAAACACTTCCTTGCTAAACAATGTAGACAAATTTTTTCTAGCTTTCACATAGGCTTCTTCAATTATATATGTGTAGATATACATACATGTAATTTTGTTCCTATTGTAGTTACTCCTGGTAAGAAGTCAAAAAAGCCTGTGTTGTTTTCTGCCTGCTGTGCATAATTTTCTGTGGTGCTGAAAACACGGGATTTGCGGTCTTTTTTGAGCATGGCTGTGGTTACATCTCTCCCCACTATTAAAGGATTTTTGAATAAACACAAGTTTTATTTCAAGTGCTTCAATATTCTCTGTAAATATTTTTATCAGCTAAAAAGTCTCTGAAAATCAGTTATATTAAACAACAATAAAAGAGGGGACAGATAAATCAAAACAATAAGTAAAAAGTGACTAAATTTTAGGAGTTTTGCTAAATGTAATTTATACTCCTGCCTTCACTATATGCTAGCATTATATCAGACTTACTCCTCTGACTTGCTCCACAAACTTTGCTTTAGCTATGGCATAGGATTAGTGGTGAGGAATCTAAGAAAAAAGAGGAAATCATGTGAATTTGAAAACAGTGCACAGAGCACACAGAAATTTCAGTACAATGGATGAAAACCATACATTTTCATATATCTTGTTTGTCTCTTCTATTCAAGAGCACATTATGCCTCTGTGTTCCTAGTTTTGCTGTATAGATTTTGGACAGATTGCAGTTATAACAACTGTCCTGATTTATGCTAATGACCTTACTTGGAAGTAATCTCCCTTGTATCAGTATTGTTCCAATAATCATTTGAATTATTGCAGGGGGATAAAGATATCCCTGAAGATATCCTCCTTCCAGCTGGATCTGTGAGGAGGAACTCACAGGTCTCGGCAATTGTATGAGGAGAAATAAAGTAATTCATATACGCCTCACACTAATTAACAGCCTGACTTTGGGATTTTAAAGGAATTGGGCCTATTTTATTAGCTTGCATAATATAACAACTATAGGTTTGTAACAGTAAGGTTGACAAAGATGCCTGCATTTAGACTTTTTTTTATTATTATTATTATTAGAAAACTGGGGACAAATCACAGCTGCTCATGAAAATAAAAACATTCTCTGAGCAAAAAGGGAAGATCCATCTTCTTAGCTATGGAGGCAGGAATGATCCCTCCATAATTCAAGTTTTGGGAGGGGCAAGCATAGCAATCTTGTTAAAAATGGCCAGTGCCAGGGTGGTAGATAAACAAGTATCTTGAAAACAGGTCCACATGGGAAGTTCAGAATTATCCTGTAAAATGTTTCCATACAGTACTTCATTGTCTGTTCCAAAGCTGTGCCACCAATCCATCCCTCCTAGATACAAAACTTCTTTTGACAGTGCAGTGTTACACTGAATGAAAAGGAAGGTTTGATGTCCCTGTTGATAGTATGACAGGTATGATGTCCCTGTGGAAAGGGGCTGGCAGAAGAAAGGCAAACCTCCATCAGAGAACTAGATTCTGATCCTCAGAGGCAAGAGAAGGAAATGATTTAATTATTATTTCCCTTTTTGAACTATCTGAGGGGCTGGAAGGTGAGTCCTTCATACAAAGAGAAGACAGGAAATTTGGGGAATCTGACAGTAGCTTAAATTGCATCTCTGTCCACCTATGTGCTCTATAACAGTTGTTAGCTCTGGTTCTTCAGCAGTAGCTCCTCAGCACAGCCAGGGGCTACATACACCTAGAATTAACTAGGAATGATGTATGCACAAATTGCAAACTTAAAATTTCTTCAGAAGAACACCAGGTAGGTTGAGTTGCAGTCAAGATTACAACAGGTTTACTTGATTTGTCTGCCCCTGCCAAATTTAAAAGACAGTTTTCCCCCAAAAAGCTTGGTCAGTTTTAATGGCCCTGTAAACATACTGAAACTTACAACAGTCAGAAACATAAGCAGTATCTGTCATTCATGCTGAGTTACTTCCAGAAATGACCTGAGCTGTTGTGAGGTAACAGTGAAGATAATGCAGTGAAACCCTTCCTTTTATACAAACCTAATGCTTGAGACTGGTCAGCAATGCTGCTCCTCTGCGTTCCAGAGAAAGTATACTTTTTTTTTAAATCAGTTCCATTTATCAGTTGAACAGTCATGTTTTTCCAAAGAGTGATGTGAGACATTTCTCATATCCTGTTTTTGAAAACCCACACCTCTGAATTAAGTGTGTTTGTGTGTATCTAGTGTATGTGTATATATATGTGTATGTATGTGTGTGTGTATATATATATATATATAAAAATTTTTATTGTAAAATTTTAAATGCAGACATATATCTCTTAACCTTTATCAGCTTTACTTGCAAGTTGTGTTTCTGATATATTCTGGCTCTGTGTTCTGCAGACCTTGCCTTCATCCTGGGTTGAAAATGAGGCTTCTGGTTAAGATGGTTAAATTAAAAAACATGAAAACCCAATTTATTTCCTAGCATCACCACTCTTTGCCTTGGCAGGTCTCTGAGTCTCTCTGAACTCATTTATCCAATGCTGTAGACAGGGCAATCTTTTTTTCACCTGACAAAGGAGGGCTGTCTTTTGTTCCCAAACTCACTGTCTTTGTTCCCCAGCTGTCTTTTGTTCCCAAACTCACTGTCTTTTTTCTCCAAACTCACGGCAATTACGCTTCCACTTTCTTCACATGGTTTTACTAGCCTGAGAATAATATATAAACATGTTCCCTTGTGCACCAATGAGTGTTTTAGAGGTTCACCTGACCTACAGAGAGTAGGAGTCTGTGACAGTCCTGCTAAGGGATCTTCTTGCTCGCAAGCAATATCCCATTAAGTTTTTAATTCTGAGTTCCCCAGTCCAGTCCTTAGCGTAGGGGGAAGACAGCTATTTCACATTTATGTTTTAGCGATTTTATCTGTGCACGTCTTTTTTCCTCCTGCCACCTCTTCATTCCTGGGGTTTTTTTACGTTTCTCACCTTGGGAACAAACACAACACTTTTTTACACAACTTCTAAAATTTTTAAGAAATTTTATTTTCTTTTTTAAAAGCATTGATAAAGTCATGTCAGGTTTCTATCCTGGACTTGTAATTTCACAAAATAAAATCTCTGGGCCATACAAGAGAGACTAAAAGCTTTCTGCTAGCTGGAAAATGGGAACTTTCTGAGTGGGTCTTTTATACCTTTCAACTAATGGCACTGTTAGGTCTAGAAAATAATATCCATTTCTCTTTGTAAGCAATCTGTGCTTACATAGAATCCTTCTTCTCTGGTTTGGGTTTTGTTTTGGGTTTTTTTTTCCTCTGGCTGGTCCCAAAGAAAAACCATAGTATCTGTGTGTTTTACAGTAAGATCTCTTCGTACTGCCTGAAAAATGTAGCAGAGATTTTACAATGAATGTGAATATGAAGTACTTAGCAGTAGATATATCAAGTTCATAATAAACAACGTATTACGCTGAGATTTTAATGACATAAAATTGCTTTTCTTTTGAGATGATTGTAAAATCTTAAAAAAAATTAACTTAGCATTAGGAAAGAAAGGAGCAGTGAAACCTTTTGCTAAGTATATGACAATTTTTATAGAAGTTATTTAATGTCTTCCTCCCCTCCTCCCTTCAAAGGTAAAATAAACAACTGTGAATGAGGATTACCTCATCATTTGACATTTGAAGTTGAACACTGTTTCACAACAAGAGCAGACATCCCTTGTGCCAGACTGTGAGCTCAGTCCCTGTTGCATGAAACAAGAGCTCAGGGACTGGACTGGTCACTGAGTCAGGAGAGCTGTCGTGGATTGACTGGGATAGTCATGGGATGGGGCTTCAAGTGCAGCAGTGCCATGTGCTTCCTTTCTGAAGCTTTGGGCACCTGTGCTCTAGCAACTTGCATTTGTCTTGATCACCCCGATGCTTCAACCACGGCTTCCTCTTCTCTTTTATCTACCTGTCTCCCTCTCTCTGAAAAATACAGATCATGTCATTCGGCTACCGTTTGCTTTAAACATTGGCTTTACCAAAGCTGACACTATGTGCCCTTTAAATTAAAGGAGCTCAAAATCAATACTCCCTCCCTCACTCTCCAAACGCCTGAGCAGGGCAAACGTGTTTGGGGTTTTGTTTTTGTCTTGTTTTGTTTTTCTTCTTGTTTAACCTACTGGCTTGGGTCAGTGAGAGCTCACGTTGCAGCTACTATGGACAAACATGCCTACAGTAAGAGAAAGGGAAAGAAAGAAACATAGTTCACTGGTTGCTTCTCAGGCTTGGTTGGTGGAGGGGAGGGGAAAGAAAGCAAATATATACGCTACCGTGTTCACGAAAAAGAAACAAATGGCATAAGAAATTCCCCCATTCTGTGCAGTCAAGGTGAGGCCAGAATCAATATTAGCATTAGGTAACCCAACCAGATGTTTCTCATGAACTTATGTTAGTTGAGGATTGGTAATGTCAAAAAATATACGAACTCGTGAACACACCAGTATGCTGGAACCTGATTTAATGTGACACACTCCCACATACCTGGAGATAATAGCTGTGTGTTTCCAACAGCAAGAAAAGGAGCTTGGCTACATTTCCCTCCTCCTCCCCTATGGTATTTGGAGTCTTCCCCTCATTCTGATTTATTCTGTCATAAAAGCTCCCTAGAAGGCCTATGTGGCTTCTGTTATTTGATGATAATAAAACTATAAGGAAAGCAAATAGCACCATCAGACTTCACCAAGTGTCAGGAAGGAAATGCAGAGCTATTTGGACACCTCAGTGCTACTGAGACCACCTGGCCTCATTCATTATCACATTGCTATTACATCAACACCAGTCTGGAACTGCAGCCAACCTACATGTAATTCTGCTCCCAAGCACCCCTTACATGTACAGAGCCAGGTGAGCTGTACTTTGTGCAAGAGGGACTTGGGCTGACTGACCTATTCTCATAGAAGAGAATAGGAAATGGCTTCATAAGGCATTTATGAAGTATTTAGCTCTCCACATAAAGAGAAGAAGGTAGACTATTTTTGTAGGAGAAGATGCAAATCCCACAGTAGTAATTCTTAGTCTCTTTTGCAGCAGTTCAGGTCTGGGTAATGCCACAAACATTATTTGAATTTGCTCTGCTCTTTATGCCTTAGAGCAAGTTTTCTTTCACACAATGAAAGCCTTAGCTGGATGTTGCAACTCTTACAGTCCCTTTCCAGCAGGATTAAGTGTTCTCTTCATGCAAAACTCAAACTGGGGCCAAAAAAAATGAGAGGAACACCACTCCTATGAGCTGCTCATGATGCAACATTTCTACATGCTTTGTTGTGCTCTCAGAATTCCCTTCCTTTCAGGTACAGTAGGTTCCTCAGTGGTGATCTTCTTCCAGTAGATGGATGCAACACCAAATTCATCCACTAGCCTTGTTAAACTCATAGAATCATAGTATGGTTTGGGTTGGAATGGACCTTAAAGATCATCTTGTTCCAAGGCCCTGCCATGGGCAGGGACACCTTCCACTAGACCAGGTTGCTCAAAGCCTCATCCAACCTGGCCTTGAACACTTCCAGGGAGGGGGCATCCACAACTTCTCTGGGCAACCTGTTCCAGTGCCTCACCACCCTCATAGTGAAGAACTTCCTTACATCTAATCTAAATCTACCCTCTTTCAGTTTAAAGCCATTACCCATTGACCTATCACTACATGTCCTTGTACAAGTCCCTCTCCAGCTTTCTTGTAGGCCCCCTTTAGGTACCAGAAAGCCACTATAAGGTCTCCCTGGGGCCTTCTCTTCTCCAGGCTGAACAACACCAACTCCCTCAGCCTGTCTTCATAGGATAGGTGCTCCAGCCCTCTGGTCATCCTCGTGGCCCTCCTCTGGACTCTCTCCAACAGGTCCATGTCCTTCTTATGTTGGGGGTCCCAGAGCTGAACACAGTACTCCAGATGGGGTCTCATGAGAGCAGAGGAGAGGGGGAGAGTCACCTCCCTCAACGTGCTGGTCACGCTTCTTTTGATGCAGCCCAGGATACAGTTGGCTTTCTGGGCTGCAAGTGCAAATTGCCGCATCATGCTGAGCTTCTCCTCAACCAACACCCCCAAGTCCTTCTCCACAGGGCTGCTCTCAATCCACACATTGCCAAGCCTATATTTGTGCTTGGGATTGCCCCGACCCATGTGCAGGACCTTGCACTTGGCCTTGATGAACTTCATGAAGTTCTCATGGGCCCACCTCTCAAGCCTGTCAAGGTCTTTCTGGATGGCATCCCTTCTCTCCAGTGTGTCAACCGCACCACACAGCTTGGTGTCATTGGAAACTTGCTGAGGGTACACTCAATCCCACTGTCCTTCTCCCCAGCAAAGATGTTAAACAGCGCCGGTCCCAGTACTGACACCTGAGGAACACCACTGGTCACTGGTCTCCACTTGGACATCCAGCTACTGACCACAACTCTTTGAGTGCAACCATCCATCCAGTTCTTATCAACTGAGTGGTCCAATCATCAAATCCATATCTTTCCAATTTAGAGACAAGGATGTCATGCGGGACAGTGTCAAATGCTTTGCACAAGTCCAGGTAGATGATGACCATTGCTCTTCCCTTATCCAGCAATGCTGTAACTCCATCATAGAAGGCCACCAAATTTGTCAGGCACGATTTGCCCTTAGCAAAGCCATGTCAGTTGTCACCAATCACCTCCTTATTGGAGGTGCCTTAGCATAGTTTCCTATATATGCCTTAGCATAGTTTCCAGGAGTATCCACTCCATGACCTTGCTGGGCACAGACGTGAGACTGATTGGCCTGTAGTTCCTTGAGTCTTCCTTTTTCCCCTTTTTAAAAAAGGAGGTTGTTACCCCTTTTCAGTCAGTGGAAGCTTCCACAGACTGCCATGACTTCTCAAATATGATAGATAGTGGCTTAGCCACTTCATCCATCAGTTCCCTCGGGACCCTTGGATGCATCTCATGAGATCCCATGGACTTGTGCAACTTCAGGTTCCTTAGGTGGTCTTGAACCTGATCTTCTCCTAAGGTGGGTGGTTCTTCATTCTCCTAGTCCCTGCTTTTGCCTCCTGTAATTTGGCTGGAGCACTTGCCAGTGAAGACGGAGGAAAAAAATGTCATTGAGTACCTCAGCCTTCTCCATATCCCAGGTAACCAGGTCTCCCGTTTCCTTCCAGAGATGTGGAGAATGCACCTCTGAAGCTAAAACTCATAACTTAGCTTGAGTTAATGAGCAAAGATGTGGCTGCAGATTGGTCAATAATTTTAACTTGTTGTGGCCAACAATTTGGCTGTAGTTTGAAAAACACTCTCTAGAATTTTCCATTTTCTTGTTCTACAAACCCTCTCCAATAGCCTGACTTAAAGGCCAGAAAACCCACAGAAGTCTTCCTTCAGCAGACAGCAGATCATACTCCAAGTGCAAGAAGGTTTCTGCCCAGGGCAGTGCGATTTTCAGGACCACTCTATTCACCTAGGCTCTATGCAGTGGGTTTAAAGATGAGATAAGCCAAGAGGGCAGTTCCCCGCTAGCATTGTCCCATGCAGTATATCTGAACCCTGTTTTGGGAAGAAGTAGCTATAATGCTGTGACACTCACCCACACCACATACTGTGTCAGCCTACTAAACTGGCACTTCATCCTTGCTCAGCTGTGTGTGTTGCAATCATGTCTCTCACTCGTCCTTTCAAGTATAAGCAATAGGTAACTTCAGGTCTAGCAGCCTTTCCAAAACTGTTGCAATGAGCAATGAAAAAGTTATTAAAACCAGTCAGACCATTTTCCCAACACATATATGTATATAAGCACTGGTGTGCCTTCATGCAATATAGCTTTCTGCTGCTATTTGTTTAATTAGTCCTTTTATTTTGCTTTTACTATCAGGAGGAATGATAGGTTATCTTCACTCTGATTTAATTCAACACATGATTAAAATGTGAATCTAAAGGCAGAATAATCCCTGCTGGCAGTAGAAAGCCATGTTTTGCTTCCCTTCTCCTTATAAAAATGGAGTAATGGTTTCAGGTAACTCAATGGATGTCACGTTTTGGAGGGAAAAAATTTTCCATCAAAATATTTCATTTTTGACCCCAAAATACATTAAGGAAAAAGACAGTAATTTCAACAAAACCCTATTTTAATGTGTTTCTTTCATTGAGGCATATGAAAACAGCTTTTCTTCAACAACATGAAAATTTCCTCTGTTTCTGTTATTTTTTGTTTAATTTTACAAGTATATATTTATCTTGATTTTTACTGTGTAATATATTGAACAAAATGCAGAAATTAAATAAATGAATCCATGAAGCAAACTAAAATTGTTCGGTAAGATTTCAGAAAACAATTTTTAAGGGGAACAAATGGACATTTCCCAGAACTTTTATTTCCAAAACCCAGTGCAGACTTTCCTGAAAAGGCTTAGACTTTTCTGATAAGTTTCCTCTTGATTTCAGATTTTAGAAAAGGGGTAGTGTTCTAGACAAGACTAAAATAACAAGAAAAAAAAACCAACAAAATTAAATCTATGCCCCCCGCCCCATATGACCATTGAAAACAGAGGAATGCAAAGAAAAAACCAAAAACTTTGCTAGCCTTCTGTTTCCCTAATCCACAGCTGTTGGTGTTGTGCAATCCAGTGGGTAAAGATTTGATTTTACTGTCTTAGTGCCTGGGCTTTGCTGGAGTATCTTACTCTGACCTAGCTCAGGGGCCAGAGCTTATACATTCGCCTTAAGCACAAAGACTTACTTGGGATAATTTATTCTCTTTCCCAGACTGTGTGCAGGCTTGTTCTGGTGCCTCTGCATGCTTGGTTAGCATCACATCTTCACACAGATTTTGGAAGTCTCTCCACAAGGAGATACAGCAAAGGTCTGATTCCCATTTTAATTCCTCTCCGCAATGTCGAAACCTCACCATCCCACTGTGTTTGGTGAGAGCAGTGACATGGATCTTCTACCCTGGGAATTTAGTTCCCTGGAAGCTGGCTTGCAAACATACAGGGCACTGTTGATTCTGCCCAGGATGTGTGCACACCAGTGAGCATTGGGTGCCTCTTTTGGCTCCCTAGAGGGTCAATGGAGCCCACCGCTCTCCACAGTTAACTACAGGAATGCCTAGACCTAGCATGAATGTCCCTCGATGGATGATGTTCTTCCATGCCTTACCCACAACCAGTTTCTTCTGTGGCACACAAGGAGAACACCTCGGGGCTTCAAAGTCAGAGTAGTCATCCCAAGTTGAAACCCAAAACCAAAATGAGACTCAGCAAAAGAAAGAATTTTAAAAAATAAAATAAAACCTCAACACAGATGCAGTTGCTCTGATTCTTCTTTTGAAGAAATATGCTGTGCTTTAAAAACATACAGCCACCTCAGGGTCAAGTCCTGAAGAGCTTCCAAAGATACTGGTTGCTATTTTTAAACCACTTTCTTCCCTCTACATCTGAATGCTGTGTCACAGGACACTTACACATTGAGCTCAGTACTGTGAATATTTGATGAGAAACCACACAACTTTTAAGAAAACCACACCCCTAGAGAAAAGCTGTTTCCTGAATGTCCATTATTTTGTGTTCAAGTCAGACATTGAATTTTTAAGATTGAGCACTACTTTATCCTCTCCCCCCCCCCGCCACACAGCAAAGGAATCACTATAGTATGGCATTGCAAAACAGATTTGGTTTGTTCCTGCTTGAACTCTGAATAATTCTACCAATCGAGGGAGTCATAGTCTTTTGAATGCACTTGTATTGTTTTGAGGGATTATAGTAGAAATGTCCCAAAAGTTCAAACAAATATACATGTCAAGCTTCACAGCTTTAGGAAAATAGATTTTATTATATACGCTACCAAATATTTAAGCAGTAAGGCAATATAAACACATACCTTATTTTCTCAAATTTACACTGCAGCATTGGTCCTCTCTTTAGAGAAGTGTAAACAGAAACCCTGTTTGCTACTGTACCTTATCACAATATCATCATTCATGGGAGAAACCATTTCAAGCAACTGCTAAAAGTACATGAGGTAATCACCTACGACCCACATGCATGAGGCCTGATTTTCTCCCTTCAGCAGAAGTATTCACCTGCTGACCTCTGTTTTGATGAAAATCCAATATGTCTGATTCAGATCTGAAGCCAGAGGGATTGTCTGGTAGGTCATTCAGGGAAATCTCGCAAAGTTTCCTTTAGTCTCCTCTGTCCTGAAGCTGGAGTCATCTCAGTGCAGAAAAAGCAATTGTTTCCTGGTTTCAAGACCTTAGGAACACAAAAGCTGCTATACAGAGACTCACTTTCATCAGAGGCACCAAAGCCTGCAAGGAAGACTCAGAAGCTCTTTCCAAGAAGAACGGCATAACTTGGAGGGAGGAAGGGCTACTGAAAATGTGGTCCAGGCTTAGCCTCTACCTCCACTGAATATGCTACTTACCTCCATGGCACCATCCCCCATACATTTTTAGTCACCTCCTCACCAAAAGCATACCCAAAGATGAAACACTTTTATGAAGTTCAAAGGATGAAGGAGAATAAAAACATAGGATTTTTTCAAAGGGGTTAAGTGTTCAGTTGGGATTTAACTAGTTACTTCTCTGCCAAGGCATGACACACGTGAGATAGTTTCTTTAAACACCCTTCAGTGAGTTTTGGATATGACTTTAGCTATTTCATGTGAAAATCTGCTCCTATTTCTGCATGTCGGGATTCCCTGGGTGCAGCAGGCCACCTACACCCTTCCATGACAAACTGAAAACAAGCCTTTCACCCAGAGAGCTGCTAAATAGCACACAGGCTACTTGTGCCTAGTTACAGAGCCGTCAGCTTCGGTCTTGAACATTATGATTTATTCATCACTGTTGCGGAGGACTCTTCATGTGCTTAGTTTAGCAGCATGGCCAGTTAGAGAGCAGTGACTTTTATACTTGTGAGCCACATATGTTAATAAACAGAATTAAGTTTATTAATAAAGGAACACTGACACTTAGGGTACACTATTTTCATTTAAAAAAAATTTAGATCTCCTATCCTTTTTTCTTTCTCTTTTTTTTTTTTTTTTTAATACTAGTTTAAACATTAAGCTACTGTTATATCCTGGTAAGGAAAAAAATTAATAAAAGAAGAAGCATACTGTAACTTTAAACCATTCTTGATTGTAAGCCAGAGAGCCCTGTTGAAACGGATCGTTCCATCTCTGCAGAGAAACATTTAGGAGGTGGAAAACCGGAGCTGTTCACTGGGGACTGGTGTCTGTAACAGGCTGATGATCATCTGTGTCAACTCTAAATCCCAGCAGGTGGATACACACAGTTACGGCACCTTCCAGTAGGCAGCTGGCACCTCCGTTAAATATTTTGTGGCAATACGTGAATGCAGAGATGACCACAAGAATGCACTACACATGCTGGGCCGAGATCTGATTTAACTGTCTGAAGCCAAGGGAAGCTCCACAGAGACTGCCGAGGACACGCGCTGCATAAAGCGGCTTTTGACTACTCCATGACTCAGAGGAAAACCCAGGACGCCCATTATAAACTGTGGTAAGGTCACTTCTAAAAATGGATTTCCACATTCCCTCTTTCACTTTTCTTTCTTGGTCAGCTCGATGTAAGCTTTTGTTTTAAGCTCAGTGAAGCTGCTCCCTCCACCCTGGGCCCAACATGATGCCGTCACCCTTGTGCCTTCTCAGCCCCTTTGGCAGGAATATCCCCCAACAGGCTGCCCTCAGCAGATCAGGGCTCTGAGAGGAAGGTGCTGTGCTAACACCAACTGTACAGTGACCTGAAATGCCTGGGGCTCACTAGTGGCTTAGACGTGATTTCCATGTTAAGGCCATCTCCACGGCAGGGCTGGGCTAGGGCAAGAAGCTCCTCGGTAATCTGAACTACAGCTGCGAGGGAAAGTGCTAAATGTGTATAAGCCAGGATCCAGCAGCATGCCCGTGCCTTTTCCAAATGTCTGTTCACTTATTTTACACAGGGTCTGTGGGATCCCTGGAAAACACACTAAAGTAAACATTTGGGACTGGGGTTCTTGCCCTATGGAAGTTTGGGTATACAGCTCACATCATTAAGAAACTGCCTACACTTTTGCCTAATCCGGCAATACCTTCTTCTAGCTTGTGCAAGTAAAAGAAGAAGCAACAAGATCCTAACCTTATCGCTCTCCTTCTCCAGTTTTTCCCTCTTCTCACTAAATCTACAGGTTGCAGGAGGCACCGCAGGAGGCTGTGCACAATTTTCAGGGAAGCTATCTAGCATAGTCAAGCTCAAGCTGTTCAGGGTGATTTGTGTTATAGCAATTATGTGCCGAGGAATTTCCTCTGGGAGGAACTGAGGCAGTCAACAGCCAACAAGGCACTCTACAAGGGAGGGATTATAACCTGATCTGGACCAAAAATTTGCTTTTGACAGAGCCCTCTTCTCATGCTTACACTATAACAGAAGCTACAGCTGTGCTTCAGCCACTCTCTAAGTGCAAATGCTCCATGCTCTCTTCTCAGCCTGAGGTAAGCCCAGGCTTTTGCTATAAAGCTGCATGGGTCTCTTCATGGTAGCTGAATAAGGGCTCCAAACTCTCATGGAGGAGTACAGAAAGAGCAATAGAGCAATAGGGGTATCTCTGGTAGACCGAAACATGCACTCAAGCCTGGTTGCTGACCTCCTAAATCAACTGCTTAATGCAACACAGTTGAAGAGGTTTCAGTCCTATGTCTTTCTTCCCTGCTTGAGCCCTCTTTTGTCCTTATATCTGAGCTGTCATTGGCTTTGCTGTTGTTGAATTCTGTATTCAGACTACTGAATGCTCAGCAGAAGAGGAAGTGAAGGAAGAAACTTATAGGACCCTCAACATCTAGATATTCTTGTGCCATGCATGTGACAGAAGAAAGTGAAGTCACAAGAATCAGTCAATATAAGCCAATGATATATATCACTTTGTTCCCCATATACAGACCTTGAATAAAATGTTCCCAGATGTCTCCCATCATTAAAGATACTGTCCTTGAAGAAATCGACTTACTATTTAAGGCTGAGAAGTAAAACATCCCAACCACAGGGAACTCTGTTCAGTCCAAGGGACTGTGCATTTATTTTTCTTGGGGAAGCAGACTTTCTGTAAGTTAATTATTTGTAACTTGAAGTAAAGATTCCTCTCTGTGTAGCAACATTAATGCACACAGTAAAAGCAGTATGATCACCATACAAGAATAGGTTTTTAACTACATCTCAGACATTGTTTGCTTTTTCCAAAAAAGTTGTCAGACTACAGCAACAATGTGTTTTAGAAGCCTGTTTCCTTAATATACTCACACCATGCCTCAAACTTCATTTTTAGCGAAAGGGAAGAAACTGCTATATACCCGTGATATGTGGACTGTTTTTTCCTCAGCATCACCAGAATAATTTTCAGACCACAACCACCTTACAAGTCTAGCACACCATTTTAAACAGACACTCCCAAAACATAAAAAATGGTAGAAAGCCAGATTGTGAATTCCATGGAGTTTCACCAGCTGAAGATGTCATCCAAATTCAGTATGTATTGCAGTCTGTTTATCTATCTAAGATAAGTTACAGCTTGACATAACCTTGCCAAGACTGTCAAGTGGTGGAATCTAAATATTTTGACTATGATGATTAGACCACTAACGTATCCTCACTTTCTAATAGTTTCTTAAATTTCATTTCATCAAATACGTACTGCAGGGAATAATCCTGCATTGGCAAGGGAAGTGACATGAAGAACTATTCCTTTAAGATCCTCTTAATCTCACATTTCTATGATTGCAAATGGATATTGTTTTAATCTATTGGAGAGTGCATACTGTAGCTGATAATAGTAAACCTTGTGTTATTTTTTGCTGGGGCCAAAAATCAATCAACCAAAATTCTTCCCAAATTGATTTTATAACTTAGTTATAAATCTTTGGGGAAAAATGAAGCACAGAAAGAGAAAGAAAAAGGTTTATGAAGTAAACAGTAAAAGCCTCCATCTGGGAGCAATGATTCTGCAAATGGACATTGTTTTACCTAATCAATCAAACTTGTTAAACACAACAGAAATGTTTGTTGTGTGTAATGGAGGAAAACCAGCAGTTGCTTAGGTCATCACTGGAAATTTTCCTACTATCCAATAAATACAATACTTTGCCCTTCCAAATTTCTAGATGTGTACTAATGTGTGCATCAGAAAGAGAGAGGAACCATGCATTCAGTGCATGTTTTACCTGATCAACAGAGTTTGGAAAATCAATCTGTCAGAAGCACAGTGTTTCCAGTAGTACTAAACATTTTCACACTGCTATATTTAGGTTTTAGAAGCAGGAAGCAAGACTTTTCAATTTCATGTCTTAATTCAACTATTGCAAATCAGCTACTCATTTTGACCCAGACAACATGGGACCTTCTAGGTACAGCCTCACTTGAGTCAGCTCAGTGTTTACCATCAAATGAACCTTTTTCACCATCAATGAACATTCCCCCACAGCTAACACTCAACTCAAGTTGTGGATTTACTTCCCATGAGCAACTCTCCCCAAGCCAGAAGTGTAATTACAGTTGCAGAATTCAAAATGCTCCTCCTTTCATCTTCTCTGACCAAGTGAAGGAAGACTTTGGTCAAAGCTTGCAATTACTGGCTAATTATCATTTCAGGTTTTATTTCTTTAATCTTGCCATTACACAGAATGTATTCCTGACATTCACAGAAGATATTAACAGTCAGTTTCTCAACTTCAAGCTTCAAAATACTGTGACCTGATTTCAAATGTGTGCTCATAAGCAACTGGTTATCCCTGCTGACCTCTAGTCGTACCACTGATTACTTAACACTATTGGGAAAATTGTCTGTTTATTTGGGTATTTTACTAAGAATTTAGATGCCAAAATTTATATCTTACTTAGCCAAAAATCTTACAATCAATGAACTACAGCAATATTTCTGCCAATTCTCCTTTGGAGGCACAAATGAAAAAAATAAGTTGTTTTTGTAAAGCAGCTGCTTGGGGATTTTTGGGGGTGTGTGTGGAGGGGGTGTTTTGTTTGTTTTACATATCTACAAGCAAATAAGACTAGTGCACCAGTGTCTGTTGGAAGAAAGCAGGATCATTCCTGTTGGTGCAGTGCCATACAATTCAAGAGGTCTGCAGTGAGAGCACTTTGTACACCACATAGCTGCTCCTTCAGAAGGAAACCTGCTTCTTCAGAAGGAAACAAGCATGTGCATCTTCCTACAAGTTATCTCTGCCTAAGGCAGTGTATCCAGCAAAAGACTAGGCACTCCCTGTGGCCTCTATGCCATGTACAGCAGCTTCTTGGAGCCATGGGTGATAACATCGTCTCCCCCTGTGGCACCTGGCTCTCTGCAGAGCTCTCTGCTGGAGGCCTGCCACACTGGCAGATCAGAGTTCCCAATATCTCCCTCTCCAGCATGACTGCACAGAATTACAGCCTGACACTTCCTTCAAATGTGTTAAAAAAACTATGTTAATGCCAAGCTAATTTCCCATCTTACAGCAGAGATAATTGTTAATAATATCCCGTTATGGCTGTATGTGGAGTTGATTTGGGGGCGTGTGTCTTTTTTCTTTTTTTTTTTTTTTTTTTTTTTTTTTTTTCCTTTTCTACACTGATTTTCTTTTGTATATTCCCCCTGAAAGTTAAGATATGAATATATGCAGAAAGCCAAGAAAAAGCAATTTTATATCAGACAAAAGAAGCTGGAAAAAAAGCTTTACTTTCTCTTGCCGCTTATGACATGTCAAAAGGGAAGAAAATGTCATAAAAAGAAAAAAACAACAATACTTTATCCTCAGCATCGCTGTAACCCTTTTTGCTTATTTCAACAGCAAGCATGGGGGAGACCTGCCTGTCTGCAGGCACCCTGTGCTGTACTCCAGATTTCTCAGGGAATTTAATGAGCCAAGTATGTACATTTTGGGAATGTGCAGGAAAGAGATTAAAAAGCAGAGAGCACTGAGCATTTGTCCAACTCACTGAGGCTAAATGTAACTCAAAGTTCATGAGACCAGCCAGCTTCCAGTTTAGTAACTGGTCAGAGTGAGCCCCTGCTTTTCTCTCCAGGAGCTGGCACCTGCCTAGCAGAGAGGTGTGGGCCAGGCTGTGCAAGCGTACCCTGTGCTGGGCAGTGCTGTTCCCCACCAGGAGCTGCACAACATCTTTGCTCTTCTCCGTGTATTTGCTGGAGTCTACAACCACTATTTTTGCAAGGGAAGGAAAGATTCTAGGTTCTGCTGATCTGCAAGCTGCCTCATGTTTAATACCCTGATAACCTGAGGGCGCTTGGTATAGACAGTGGGAAGCAGAGACCAGTTTTCGTGTTGGATCGTTTTGGAGGCTCCCTTGCAAAGACCAGAGCTCTGATTATTTTTGTTTATATTTGCCTTCTCCTCTGTAAACAGTTGATTTACTGCCCTTTGCAATGAGGGTTTAGATCAAATCATGAGCTTCTAATAGCAGCTGGCTAGATGTGCATAAAATAATTATGTGTTCACAGAAAATGAGTCTTTTCACTGTGACATTGTATCAATGAACATGTTTTAAAAAATCAGATTAATTTCAAAGAGAAATCTCTGCTTTTCATCTTGACTAATCCTGTATAATTTTATATTCTGTATAAGTCTTGATTTAAAAGAAGGTATCGTGTATTAAAAGTGTTTCTATCACAACTTCAAATAAAGTTTAAAAATAGCATGAAAATGTGTAAAAAGATTTTAAATTTTCAACCAAGGCCTTTCTTTTCTGAGACAATAAAGAACTAATATACAATGACAACATTTTGTATTTTGGAAGCAAATAGTAACAAGTAGTAAAAAGCACATTAATGTATTAACTAAATGTTGCCTGAGATATTAAAAAGCTGAAAGTGTGTTTTATTGTTTTGGGGTTTATTCTGTATATTTCTCCTTCAACTTTTGAATTATGTTTTTGTCAGATTAACTTAGTCATGAAAAAGAAAGAGAAGATTTTAAAGATGAGGTCATACTGTATAATCTGAAATAGAAACACAGTCAATACCAAAATAACCTGATGTGTTCAGATAGAAGACCCTTTGTCTATAATCTCACAGCAATAAGGCTACCATAAAACTCCTTCACAAATGTGCCTAAATATCTCAAAACTCCGCACAGCACAATAGCTTTGGCTTCCACTGAAACACTTGAATGTTTTCAAACTTTTTCCATAGAGTACATTACATCATCTTCAAGAGGTTGCAGTTGCTGGTGATAAGCTGAATATGTTTCACTCCATAAACAATCAGGTTACATCTTCATGCCAACCAGAATCACTGATCTGAAAGGACATCCAAGAAACAGGTTTATTAATAGAGTGAAATGTAGGATGATTCTTTTGGTTATTTGCCTTTTTTTCCCCTTTGGTTATTTACAGCTCATTCTTTTGGTTATAGACTTCTATGAAAACAATTCTACACTGAAAGTATTTAGATTAAAAAAAAAAAAAAAAAAAAAAAAAAGCCCCAAACACAAGTGTTAATTAAAAATACATTAATTTTAGGTCTTCAAAAATCTGAAAATTTCACCACTACAGACATTATTCATGCCACATCTTGTGATAGTGTTTCCATCAGTTAACAGTTTTGGGGGGCATGCGGGGAGAAAAGCAAAGTTTCACCAGTTCTGCTAGGAGTCTCACACACTGTCATGGGTGGGGGCAGGAAACAGGGCTGGAAATGTTTGTACACCTGGCTCCCGACAAGGTCCCAAGAACTGTGTCCTTGACTACTACAAATAATCCAGGTCTGCTGAACATGTGTACACCACTTATATAGGTAACTCAGAGCTCATTCAATTTGAAGAAACATTCGAGAAGCATTCAGCTGAGTTGCATAGCTGAACCATACTCTTCTTTAAGTTACAAATCTCATACAAGCTTGCCCTTATTTTTCATGAAACATGCAGTCTGCAAATAGCCTCTGTCTCCCAAGAAACGCTTTGAAGAAAGTTCTGTTTATACCTTCTTTCCCACCTGACCACTTTGCCCATATGTAAAATGAGTTGTTGTTATGTGTTTCCATGCCGAAAGAACAAACATTACCAAACTGGTCTGGAAAGACTTACTTTAGAGGAAGGCAAGAGACAAACGAACAGAAGAAATATTCCTGTTGGAGAGCACAGAAGATACAGACTTGTGTGCACAGTGATTGTCTGGTCTCCAACCAAAGGGGCAGCTGCCAACCTGAGACATCATGCACCCTGAGCTGCTGTGGACAACTTCCCAGAATCACAGCAAAAACATAGCTGCAGACACCATGGCTGCAAGTCCCACAGGACAAACCCATTTGCATGCTTTTGAACAAGATGGTGCAGAAATAGAAGCAAAGTAGCACTCACTTGTAGAGACATGCTTTTTTAATAATGAGCAAACAGATCAAGAATAATTAGAAGAGATAAGTGGCTTAGCGTGTTAAATGTCTCCCCAGTAGAGTGCAATTAGTGTCTCCTTTAGGTTTCTAAGGGCATCAGTCTCCAGTTAGTTGCTGTTGTAAACTCAGTTGCTGCTCTGTACATCAGCAAGGCGCTCAGCCACCTGCAGTGCCCTCAGTTTATTTCTGCTGGCTTTGCACCTGACTATAAACTGCATCATGGAACAAGTTCCATCTGTGTGTCAGGCAATGTAAACTGACACAAACATAAAACAGTTCAAAACGGTTTCATTTTACCTCCAGAACCTCCCAAACAAAGAATTTTTTAAAGTGCATTAAATTCTGAACAATGAGCATGTATGCTCCCCAAGTTATTCCTGAGTGACAAAGAAAAGCAAAGGCACTTACAGGGTTTCATAATGGTGCTCTACAATGACCACAGCTTATTCATTTTTCGGGCCATGGGGTCAAGGGCCCAGAGCTACATAAGCAGGTCATAAAGTACACAGAAATGTTGCCTCTAAACAAGCCAGCCAGAGAGCTTCTGTGGCATAGGGTGGTGGAAAATGTCTGCCCAGTCATCAGGGATCAGAAGACCCAGAGAAGACAAGAAAACTTGGAGCAGCTCCGAAGTTACGGGTAAGATACCTGCAGTGTTACTGACTTGAGCAAATGGAGGAAAAGAAAAGTTTTCAGATCTCTCACTTCTCCACTCATTCCTTTCCAGTGAAAAGCCTGCACCAAAGCTTTCTCTATCCTTTGCCTATTTGGCTCCTTTCCTTCCCCTCCCTCTTTCTCCACTTGTTCCTTCGAATCCCAGACCTGTATTCCTTTCATACTCTCTTTCCATAGCTGACCTTGTCTTTTATCTGCTGTATTTCTCCTCATTGACAGTCTTAGAAAAATAGCTACTGATACTCCCCACTGCAGTCAAATCCTCCTTTCTTTCCTCAACTCCCCTCTGTAATCTACATGGTATTTGCCACCCACATCCTTTCCCTCGCTCCCTGCCTCTCTGTTGTGCCAGTCCTGGTGATGGATTGTGAGCTAGTAAAGGACTTCTTGCCATTTGGACCTACCATTCACAATAATACGATAAAAACTGATATAGTTAAGCACTCAAGTCTTAACTTTCCACAGATCTATTATTTTACCAGAAAAAATGCATCTTGGCAATATGCTAAAAATGCTCTGTTCCCCTGCAGCAGTTTCCATTTTAAACTCTCCAAAGGACACCTTTTTTTTTTGGTGGGTGCTCCCCAGCATGTCAGGTGTTTCAGCAAGATGTGTGAGACACCTGATTTAGTCCCTAACTGCCCTTTTCATGTGCAGAGAAGTCCTAAGTGTATTGCAGCATCACATACTACCTTTCCAGAGGTGCTGGTACTGCTGTGGCCATCAAACTGTTCTTGCCGCTGACTCTGAGCATGGCGAAGACAGGCAGACCTCTAGCTTGCTGTGTATATGTGCTAAGGGCATAGCAAACTCCATGTGAGGAAAGTATTTTCGTGACCTTCAGGTAAGTGCTTACACAGGAGATACTGGATGCTAAGCTTGTGGGAGGCCGCCAGGCCCACAGAAGAGCGTTTGGAGATGTGGAGTGCTGAAGGGCAGCTGCATCTCCAGGACTCACGGCACTGCTCCCAGCCTGCCTCTGGCACTGCGGAGCTAGAGTGCCCCATGCCTGTGTGCTGTAGCTGTAGGATAGCGGAGAGGGAGGAAGGGACAAACCCACATACCTGCAGCCAGCACATTGCCTGTGCAGTTCAGCAGCATGACTGTGTGACAGTGATTAACAAGGTTCCTGATTTCCAGCTAATGATTTGATTCCACAGCATATCAGTGTGTTATCTAACCTCCATCTGTCTTGCTGCATATATATGAGATCTTCTCGTAGTCTTTCGTTTTCTGTTGGCAGCATTAAAGCATGTGTTTGGATAATGTCCCTAGGAATTAGCACAGAAAATTTTCCAGCTCAGTTCCCACAGAGATATGAGCCTGATTTGGAACGTATCACTTGCTCTACCTGCTCCTATATTTTCCACGTACTGACCAACAACTTATTTCCTCAACACTGCCTGAAATGCTTTCAACCTTCTTACTTGTAACTTGCACCAGGAAAAATTAAGGTGGAATTCAACAGTTGCATTTTGCAGTGGACAGCTGAAGGAAGGAGTGAAGCAAACTGGTACAGAAAAAGCAAGTCATAACCCTTTAAAAAAAAGGCAAACACACATACACATGTTTTAGTAACTGAATGACATTGCTAGGAGGCATAGCTATATGTTGGTGATTTTCATGCCTGGCCAGTAAAAGGAGTGAAGACTTTTTTTTACCCCACTGAAGTCCTTTACAGGTCATGAACTCTAAATATGTCATCAGCAGACACCACACATTGGCATTTCCTGAAGGAAGAATGAATACACAGCATTTTCTCAAAGCTGCAATATTTCACTTCGAACACAGTTAAACTTTACTGGAAATGAGAGTGACCCTCTAGCCTTGAGAAATTTCTTGTTTTTTAGAGAAGGTGTTGTTTGGGGTTTTTTTACTTACTCACAGTGTACTTCTTTATCCCTGAACAATTTTTATTCTGTGTCAGGAGAGTGGAAATACAGACTTCCCATAGGGATTGAAATACACCCGCAAGTAATCAAGTAAAGGGGTTGATTCAAGATTCTGGACTAACAGATAAATTAGTGGGGAAAAGTAAAGGAATGGATGTTGAGTACTGAGCATGGTGGTCTACAGACATGAAGATAATCTTGATTCATATTTTCATGTGAGAAGTTTCTGAAAGTTCTCCTTTATGTAACTCCATACTCTTTAATTACTTATTTCTGGCCAATAACCCCCTAAAAATGTCAATCAATCCACATTTCCACTGGAAAAAAAAAGGCAGTTGAACAGGAGGAAAAGCACAGATGCGAAGATTTATGTACGACAACATTTGTAAACTAAAAACAGAATTTTCACCTGGGAATGGGGAAAAAAAGCTGAACCTGTCCTTCCATATCTATCACCACATATGAAACATGCATTTAATAACTTTTTATTATTTTTTAACTAGTTGTTTTACTAGTGGTTAAGCAGGTGTGGCCCAGAACAAAGTGAAACACAGAAAGTTGTTGGCCTCGGCAAACAGCAATTTTGTGTTAACAATGACGAGATTAACAGCAAGAGAATCAGAGGTGGAGCCTTTTGAAAGCTTGTCAGATTTTTATTTCACGTAAGCAAAGCAATATGTGGGTGGTAAAAAACCAACCCTTGCTATAGGCAAACTTGAGAAATTCAACTCTAGAGTTAGAGATCAGTTACCTACACATTTTTTTTTGTCATATCTGTATTACTGTGATTGACTAAACAAGAACCTGAGGCAGATAATCTGTTTGTGGATAAAGAATCTACTAGTGGCTTTAATCAACAATGAGGAAATCCCAAGATTTTATGAACTGGCTTACAGTGACAGTCTGAAAGTTCATCAACTCTTCTACAGCTGAACTCCCCTGGTTTTGTCCTAGGATTGGGAAGGTCATGAGATCATTGGTGTTCATGGCATCACTAGTGCTTGTTTAATCAAGCAGAAGAAATACTATTAGACTGTAGGGTTTTTTTAATTAATTGTTGTAATTCACAAAGGGAGTGCTAGAGGTGTTACTAACGTTATGTTCCCTCAACAGACATACTGATGGTCTTCTGGTTGTTTCCCAAACTGTTATAGATAGTGACCCATGGGACTGACATAACTAATCATAAACATAACCAGATCTCTCTAATCTCAGAGGCTTGTAATTTATTTGAAACTGCAGGTAATGATCTGTGGTGATTTTTATTTCTTCTGAAATTAATCATCCAACTTTAGTTTAATTTAGCCAACCTCTTGTTGTGTTCCTCTACAGCTTTGGTAGAGGTTTTTAAAGAATTGAGCTTTTTTATCTTTAGTTCAGTCGTAAATGCTGCCACTTCCTGAGAGCACTTTCAAGTTCCTACACTTCAGTAATTCCCTGGAAGTCAACAGAAATGCTAGTGTGTCTGAATCTTGACAAGATTTAATCCTGAGACACCTTAATAAGCCACATGATTTTACAGAGCCAATCAATTGGTGGTTATGATACACTTCAGCAAGACGGTGTTGAAAAGACAGACATTGTGAGTAAGTGTCTCCAAAAAGCCAAACTAACTGCAGTGTGACAGCTGCCCCATTGAGAGCTGGGACCCAGGACTTCTCTGCTTTCACCACTCTCCACCCAATACCTAAACAGTTAATTAAATGGGGCTGCATCTACCAGTGTACACACAGTAGCAGGTCAGGGTAAATGTGCGAGTGCAGGTGGACAAGGCAACTAAGACAATCTAGCAGCTAGCTGCCTCCAAATGGCCAGACCTGCTTCTTGTGCCCACTTTGCCCATTGGAATGATGTGGGTGTGTTGCCTCACACAGCTGCGAGGTGTCTTGAAGCACTAGACTGGCAGACGTTCAGTCCTACAGAAACAACGGGGTCACCTGCTGCTGGTGGCCCTCCCGGCATTAGGACAGCAGTGGCCGGCAGGACATGGTAGGAGCATGTAGGCAGGGGCAGGCAGGGCACAGGAGTTCTGCTTTGGCCAATATCAGGCCGTCAGGTAGTTTTAGTTCCATGTTTAAACCACACAAATATCCACAAGGATAGTTTTAACTCTGCCTGCCAAGATGTGCAAACCAACTTGTGGTGTCTGGTAATGGACAGTTAGAAACCATCCTTTCCTTCCCCTCTGCTGTGGGCTTACTTTTCCTCTTTTTATTTGGCATTCCTGTTTCCTAGCATGCAGCACATGTGCCAGGAACAAGTATGCTCATCCGGGTCCAGTTCCTAGGGAGCACAACCAGCTTATTTAAATCAAAGCTATCATTGTGCCCATCCACAGCCCTGCATCCAACAGACCTGAATTATCTTACACATGGCATTTCCAGGTAGAACTTTGCCAGGCTGTTCCGTGTTCAATACAGCAAAATGCTAATCAACACATGTAATTAATTAGCGTCTATACGTAGGGCCTGAAGCCTTAATTAACATTCCTCTCTGATTAAATTATCACTGATGATTCCAAGTCTCAGGTGAAACTGAGTGTCGGAAGTTTTTAGTGCTTGATCTTCCACCCCCCTATCTCCCAGGACTTCAAAGTGAACGTGAAGTCCGTTTCTCAAATCCAATGGAGCTTTGCCATGCCCCTTTTCTTCCCTGGCCATATCTCCTGCAGCAAAAACACTGCACTTAGCAGTTTTGCCTGTTTCACAGTCCCTTGATGTCACCAGGCCTCTGTGAGTTAGTTTTATAAAAGGCTTAAAACGCTAGCCCATTATTTTTCAATGTTAAACAGTCACTGGTTTTATATTTGTGGTGCTTCACAAAGATAAGGAAAGACAACCTCTGTAGCAACATGTACAAATAGCTCGGGTCCCTTAAGGGAACAATGTCCATTGTAACTTTTTGCTATCCTGTCCATCGAAGTCAATTCCCCTGCCTTAAAAATCCTTTCATTGTGTCATTGTCATAGTTTGTATCTCCTTTTGTATTTTTGTCACCTACCTCCCAAGAGGTTCAACCTCTGAAAAGGTAACTAGCTGTAAATCTAGCTAAATCTGTAACTAACTAAGCCTGTAACTAACAGGCTGTTTCCTCCAAATCAGCACGGTTTTATACAGCCAAAAATCAAAAAGCATTCTAAATTATTAAGAAAACTTACATGTTAGTATATTGCATTTTACTAAAATCTGGACGTTTCTTTTAAAAAATGAGGGTAGACATAATTCTGCCCAGCCGTCTCATGTGATGAACAAATGTGTCCAAGTATTGGATGAAGTGCTTGGAAAACCACCAGGCTGAGTTGATTAATAGTGAGGAAAGAGATATTCACTCCTAGGTTTTCAGCCAAACTTCTTGCTGCTTAGAAGAGCACGATGGCTTGATAGCTGACCTCAAGCTCTAAAGTCCATGGGATTAATTTATTTTACTGTATTACCACCCCCTTCAAGGGGACTAGCTTAGGGTAAAACTGATCATAATGGGTCCCTAACATCAAATTTTCAGAGATGCTGAAGTAATGGGAACATCCAGAAGTTTCTCACTTTTATAAGGCCATACACAATATATATAAAAAAAATCTCATTTCAGCTACACAAGCAGAAAAGGTTTCCAATACTGAAGTTTTCTTTTCTATAAAGTAAAGACAACAGCATATCTTTATCTCTTAGATGAAATGCATGTTGAGAAATGTGTTTGGGTACTCATAGAGAATTTGTTACAGATTATGCAAAGATTTTTGTACAAAAATGTATGTTGATTTAGATCATGATTTTAGTGGATTTTGTGTCATATAAAGAAAATTGATTTGGTCTAGATAATAACTTCTACTGATTTGCAGCTTGAAGAATTTTTTGAGATTTTTGATTCCAGTCTTTGGAAAAATAAATGTTTCAAAATCTTGTAAATTTGCATAAGGTGGGGACACAGATTTCCTTCTCATCTTCTCTGCTTATCTTTATCTCCATGTGAACTGTCATTCACCTTTTAGCACATCTTTATTCTAGATGTATTTCTTTTTCATCTTTTCATAGTTCTTTACAGCTACCCAAGCTTAATAAATTTCATCGTAGCTTGCTACTGCAGCTCTGTATCAAAAGGAAAACAAGTGTATATGTTTAGTAATTAGTAGCTTGCATCAGAGTGAGGGAAAGTAACCACTTATTACAAAACCTGGCTGAAAAACAAGACCATACCTCCCACTTGATGTGGTATCAGTGTACCTCACAATTGGAAAACAACTTCATAAAAGATTTATTTTCTCAGAAAGTGTTTTTCCGGGAAAAGAAGGAAAAATCCCAACAACTGATAGTATTTGCTACCTTTGAAAAGATATGAGTTTCTAGGAGAGGCAGGAGAGTAAATACGCTTTATCCACTAGCTTAAATTTTCCTGAGGTATAACAACAGCCTTCAAGCAAGCATTCCCCTACACTTTTGGCTGGACGATTTGGGGACTTTACATTGCTTACCTCCTGATTAGGCTCTAGGAAAAGAAATATTGGCTGGCAAGCAGATGTGGCAGAGGGGAGGTGATGTAAAGTAGGTTCCCAAGGTAGGAGGGAAAGTGTGTGAGACGGATGGCTCCTCACAGCCAGGAAATGCTGATGCTGCTTCATGGTCTGAGTTTGGCAAAGCATTGTGGTGTGAGGAGCAGGTGGAGGCATATCCCCTCTTTTTCATCTGTGGCCTACCACACAACCAGAAGATACTGCTGCATGTAGTACCTAGGCAAACAAAGACAAATCGGGATGCTGCTGCCTCCTTAATGCAGACCAATGATGTTTGACACCTGATATGCAAAAAGAGCTGGGCTAAAGAGAGTCAAACAGGCTTTTGCCAGTTGGTTGGGACTAGTTGCTGCTGTCAACCTGTTGTTTACAAGGGCTCTGTAGCTTTGCCTGCTCAGTTTGGATAATACCCATCTTTCAAGTACTTATGCCTGATTTTTGGCAGTGCAGTTAGAGCTATTTGTGATGATTATTCAGTGATTTCTAAAGCAGAATGTAGTGAATCACCTTTTGCAGTAAATATTTCTTTAAGAGGTTTGGGGTTTAAAGCAAGACCTGCTTGACATGTTCTGGTTAAGCCTCTGTGTTGCTAAAGTTGATTGATGAGTCCTCAAAGAAGGGCACAGATCCCTGCCCCTCCTTTACAAGCACTTCCTACGTGATAGATAGTTGAGTCATTATTATGTTAAAGAGTTAGCGTAGCTACAGACCTTAGCTCAGAGTTCTCATCAATCACTGGCCAGGATCATTTTGCTATCTATCTATGAGTGTATGAATGTGAAATACTCTTGCTTCATGCCCCACACGAAATTCCTAGTCAATTCTGAGTGCAGCCAAAGTCACCAGTAACTCTTATCATCAGAAATTGATTTACGCTTGCTTAACAGAGAGCCATAGTTGGGTCAGGGAAGTGTTGGACAAGTTCCTAATGAGAAAGCACCTCAAAAGCAGTGTCAGGAAGACACATACAGGATCAGTGTTTAAGGTGGGTGACTGAAGTCACCAACAGTTTTCTCTAGTCACTGGTGGCTAAGAAAGAACTTGAAAGAAAGGAAAAAAAACCCAAAACTTGAAGATGGTAGGGATGAGCCCACATATCCTTCACCCTCCTGTCTTGCTCTGAGGGATGATCCCCCAGTTCATAGCTGCCAAACATAAGGTATACTTACACTATGTCAAAACCATCATGGGCCAGGTGGTTCCTCAAGGGTAAGGAAAGGCAAAAAAGGCAAACTCTGATACTCTGTTCCATACCTGTCCTGCTGAGGTCAAGGGTCAAGGGCAATACATTTTCTATGAAATGACCACTGTGGTATGGGCTTTTTTGCAGGGCAGATAAATTCAGCAGTCCATCTGAATCACTTGCCTGTGCTGTTGCTGCTCATTGGCAAACATTTTGGTTTGACAGCAGCAGGCCCTGATGAGATGCCGAAAGACATCCATAAATGACTCCTTTGCTGAGTAAATATTTTTGTTGGACATAGTGATGCAGAAATATGATGGGTCCCATCTGTGATACCAGCCTTGCCTGTACATGGATAAGTATGAGTTTAATCCAAGTAACCCAAACCTTTGACACGGACTCAATCATTTCAAATTCACGCAATGCATGAAAACAAGAAAACCTACATGTCAGACCAACCTACCCAGAGTTTTCTGGAACTCCCCAGGTTCCAGCCCTGAAAAGTTAATTTCCTTTTGCCCCTTAAATCTTTCTTCCATGTTGGGACATGACCTGCATGCATATTCCCTCTCTTTTACCCTTTTATTTCTCTGTTCCTTTGCCACATATCTCAGATATTCCCTAATTTATTACCGGGAAACCAACAGGTGCTTGACAGATGGCAATTTGCCTGCTATTAATTGCTGGGAAACTGCTCACTCAGAGATCTTATCCCTTCCTTTTCTACTCCTTATACTAATTGGCATTCCTGATGGTGATAAGGAAGAAGAATAATTAGATATAGAAGGAGTATTTTGACTGATGCAATCTACATAGCAAATACTTGTGCAGCAGCAATTGCAACTGCACAGAAGCTGGCGCGAAGCTTTGCACAGAGGTTGGTGCATGATATTCAGAGAGACGGAGGGCTGGTGAATTACTGTTTGTCTTTCCAGAGCTACTTGGGTTATCTGTGAAAGCCAGGAGGTATGACTTTAGAAGGTACTAATTAGCATTGCCAAAGTCCGTTCTCCAACGTCCAATGCCTTTGGGAGAGGGAAGCCTCCAAAGTCCTTTAAGCAAATTAAGCAGGCCTGTTACTGGAGTCAAATAAAGAGCAGTTAGCCGCAGCCAATCACTCCCCAGCAGAGCAGCAGGCGTGCACACCTCCCAACACCTTTCTCCAAGAGGTGCAATCCCTGACATCTCTGTTGATGGTGGTTTTGCACTGACACTGTGCGGACTCTGCAGGTTCCAGCCCTCAAAAACTGCACACTCTGGGCTGAGCTCAGAGTCCCTGCCTGTCAAGCCCAGGCTCTGCAGGGTGGGTGGCATTTCGATTCACAGCAACCAATTTCACAAGCCCTCGTGCACATCTGCTCTGCTAACACGAGCCAGGGGAGATCCCGATCAGGCAGGACAACAGAAATGAACAACAGATGGGGCTGTTCAGGAAAAGGAATGTTTCTCAACAAGAACTTTCAGAAATATTTATTTTATGAGCAATGATTAATATCCTTTAATTTGTTACGGAAAAATAATGAAATATTATTGCATTGGGTAACTGTTTCAGACTCGTCTGCTGTGATAAATGTATAATGAACAAAAATCTGGAATTAGGCTAGGCCAGACAAGAAAAATTTCCTCAATGCTGACCACTGGGATTTTAATGAAAATGGAAGTAACGTATTTTGCTGGGTTTGCATGTTTTCAAAGGGAATACAACACACTTTTAAGGTAATGACAATGCAAAAGTGGAGTTCCCTCCTGGTCTGCAGGATCAGAATTTTGTGGAAAGGCTGCCTCAGGTTTGTTAATATTCATTCACACTTTCGAAAGAGTATCCTTTTTTATGTTCACACCCCTTTTGTTTTGGCTTTCTGTGACTCTTTCACTGGGCAGCATTTCTGACAGGAGCATTCATCCCAATGGTGAATTCAAAGCCAGTTGTGTGGAGTTTCAGCAAAACACCAGGTTCCAGTCCACATCCAGAAATACTCTCCCAAGAAAGCCGATTCTGGGAGCCTGCTTCAGCTCATTTCGAAATAGAAATATATCATGTGATTATACATATTCCCGTCAAAGCAGTTCACATGGTACAGGCTGGATATTAAATAACAGGACACGTTTGCAAATAAATTACTAACGAAAAAAGAAAAGAGGTGTTTGAATTAAATACATGACCATTTGAAAGCAAATGGAAGGACAGAGTTCTCTAGCTAGTGGTCTCCACAGAAACATTCACCAGAGCATGATAAGAACCCATCACCTTCTTTCTTTAGCTTTTTTTTTTTCCTTCCTCCTTTGCAGCCTTGTATCCTATGTCAGGAGCCTGCCCCACTGCAGCTTCTCAATGGACAAGAGAATAGCTGCACTTTGAAGTCTGTAGTCACAGACACTTTGCCAAAACAAGCAAGCAGTATGTTCACAAACTGTTATAATCAGCTATAGCAAGCAACTAATTTTTCTCGCAGCAATTGGACCTAACAGAGGATGGGGATTTGGCTTCCTTCATTCTTCCTTATTTCTTTTTAGTGTTCTTGTTTTCCTTCTCTTTCTTTTTTTTTTTTTTTTTTTAATTAAATTATACTCCACACACTATAAAAATACCCAGATTGTTCTTCCTTTCTGCAAAATTGATCTAAATATAAGGATGACAATTTAATAAAAAATGCCTCTACTGCTTGAGACCATATGCTACAGAAATCTCTGTTTGGGTCTGTGGCCTGTGCAGAAATCCTTATAAGATGAGAATTTTTCTACTTTATAAATCCTAACTTTGGGTCATATTTCATGTTGTAGTCTCTGGAGGACTCACTCCCTCTCAAAGGTGGTGACAGAAGTCACATGGCTGCTACCACAAAACAAAACAAAACAAAACAAAACAGATTCAAGAAGATAAAATAATCCACCAGCTAATTAAGTCCTACAGCTGTGTGTGGTCCTGTGCTATGGAAGAGCTGAAAATCTGGCCTTTGTTATCTTCATGGATTTAACACTAAAAACAGGTGGAAGAGAAATTCACAGTGAAGCAGAGACGTGGAGATATGCAGTTCCTTTCAGGTGAAATAAATGCATTTGCTTAATTTCTTGGAATGTCTCAGTTTCCTCCCAGAATTTTCTACCTTATTCTCACATATACATAGCATTCGTCCTTGCTTCTCCTGCAGAGATGTTTACATTGGAGAGGAACCATTACTAGAGATCCTGAAAGATTCATTCCCCTGTGGCTGGGAGTCCTGCTGCGTTTGAAGCTTCCCATCTAAGTGCTCTTCCATCCCTTCTCTTGGGCTCCTTAACCCCAGCCTTCATAATGGGCTTGGTCTGTGCACTCTCGAAAGCTACAGGCAGTACACAGGAATGCTCCAGCCAACAACTTGTACTTGGTCTTTCTGAATTTCTTCTTGTCTGCATGAAAAAGAAGGCCACAGTAAGAAAAAAGCATTTAGGCTGCTGTCCAGAAGCTTTCTGTTGCTCTGGACCTGCCCATGGTGCCAGGATGCATGTTACATGGCTTGCTCTGCCGATAGTGTAAATAGGTCCAAGGAAAGTCAGTTTTTTCCCTTCCTGCTCATTCTTCATTGAATTCATTTGTTCTTTTGACAAGAAACAGCTATCAATCTCTTCATGTTCTGCGTGCAACAGTATGAGGACTTGATTTTTTTCCAGACTTCAAGCAGCAGCAAAATCTAACCACTAACAGTGCCCAAGACCTTACTAAGTGAAAATTTATATATATCCCTATATTTACTATACCTCAGACACACAGTGCTTTGAGGTTGTTTTTTTCTCTAAGTTCAGTCTTTAACGAAAACAGAGTTTTCAAAGCATTTGGCTCCTGGCCTAATGCTAGTCCAGGGGAAATGAGATGATTGCAGTGGTAATAATTTGTATGTTGGGCTTTAAGTCAGATGTGGTTGTTCTATTCTCAGTTTATCTGTCCATATGGACTTTCAAAAGAAGAGAAAGCAGTGTGGTAACAATTTGCTTGAAAAGGCCACTGGTTTCTTAGTCAGAAGGTTTAAGGGGGTTGTTCAATTTTCATGCAAATGTAAATAAATAAATAAATAAAAAATTGCCAGCCAGTGTAATATTCATCATCTTTGACTGGTTGTTGCATTGCTGGGGTTGCCAAGCACATGCTTGAGTTGTCACATTCAGTTTTCTTTCCATTCCCTTTGATTGTATCAGTCTGGACCAGTTCATACTGCGGCTGTGCTGGCAGTGGCACACTTTTCAGGGAAGTCCTCCTCTCTGTGTGACTCAAGGATTATGAAATGGAAATACACTTGACAGGTGAATAGCCAGTCCCCCCTTCCTAGCACAGCCCTCTCCCATCCAGCTCCCGGTGCCGAGCCCAGCACAGTGTGCTGGTGCTGGGGAGGATGAGCCACGCTCTGGGATGGGGCTGGGACACTGCACGGCCAGCAGTGCAATGAACTGCAGATTTATTCTTCCCTCACAACTTCTGCAGGGGGGAGTTCAGCTGCGTTTAAAGGAAAAGAAGGACTTTGGTCCCGCGTGATCATGATCTGTCAGATTCAACTCTTTATAGTGATGATGTGATTAAAGTGCAGTGTAATTTACCTATGTTGACTTTTCCAGGCATCTTAGTTGCTCCACTTGGATCTCTGAAAGACCATGAAAAAGAAACCAAGAGTAACTCTGAGTGATAAAATATGACTGCCAAGACACAGTGATTCACTTCTTTATATCAGTCTTTTGATTTTCAGCCATGGAAATACATAAAATTGACAGAAATTACTAAAACTCTTAATTTCCCTGATCAAGAAATTTAATAAGACAATATTTCTTATTTATTTTCATCTCCACAAATTTACTTCGGCATGGTTCGCATGCCTTGGATGTTCATTTTCCATATACACTCATGCAGATCAGCCTTACAGGAGCAGACATGGAAGTTTTTGTAAGGTCACACTTAAGCCTGCATGAAGTTTAATAATACTTAAAAAAAGATCCTGATGATACAGGTTTTCACCTCAACTAATCTCATTTTCATGGATAATGTTGGTTTCTAGAAATACTTCAGTCTCAGTCATAGATATTCTATTTCATATCCAGAAGGCATTTCATCATTTTGTAATTATATTTGTAGAGGGATTATTGTGACTATTCAAATTTGCAACTTTTTTTGAAATTGGCATCTTCCTAAAAATGAAACTTGGGAAGTAGGTTTTTTTTAGTATGTTCAATATCCTACTATTTTTTCTCACAACCATGGATCTTCTATGGAATAGAAATTGCTGTTTTGCAAAGATCTCTGCTAACTACTGTCATTACTTGCTAAAATATTGCTCACATCAAAATATGAAGCACAATCAGACTGCATGAAAATAATACTGAAAAGGATAAGTCATGATTTTGCCCCATATTGTGGTTTCATTGATCGCTGCACATTGCTCGACACTGGAAAAACCTGACCCTTACAATGTGAGATGTGTTTTCCTCAACCAGGCCAGTTAGGTTTGCACCTTACAGAGAGAGACAATGCAATCAGCCACAACCAGTTGATCACAATGGAGGGGAAAAGCTTGCATTTTATCTTGTAAATTAATCCTGCCAGAAAATGGAGAAGTATTGGAAACATTTTCCAAGTCTTTACAACAAGCAATGCATAAGTAGAAGAACTATCTTCTCCTCTGGGATTTTGTAAAGGTAAAGACAGTGTAAAATTCCCCTGGTGCATTTATGGACTTGCTCGCTTCTGCTGGTGTTGCTTTGCAAGCCTCTAGCATCTGAAGTTGCAAACAGAAGCAGGGTCTGATCCAGCAGAGGCTTGCCAGGCCAGCTGGTTGTCAAGATCCGGCACTGGCAGAACAGCTACACCAGCGTCCTCTTAAGGAGAGTTTCTTTTCCTCGGTTTAGTGAGGCTGAAGGTGCAAGCCCAAAGCTCAGCCCTGTGCAGGAAGACACGAAATGACTATGGGACTCCCTCCCCGTAGCTTCAGGACTATGGGTCTGACCTAACAAGTGCCAAGAGTCACAGAAGCTCATTTGGGCAGTCAATTACTGCAAAAGCTTTTTTTCACTTCCATGCATACAGCAAAATTGCATCCATGGTTTTAAAGTACTAAAAATAGTAGTAGCTTTATTTTTGCTTTTCATTGGATAACATTACATTCTGAGTTACTCAGTGAAGAACCTGTATATTAAATGCAAATGCATAGAATATAAAGGAGAGTGAATCAAAGCCACTATGAGTATGAAGTTTACTATATTTATATATACATACAAATATATATGGTTTATACACATATGTTATAAATATGTCCTTCCTCCCCTGTTCTGGCAAAGCTTTGTCGTAACTTTGTCTCCAAGTCTGTTAAGTTTTGTTCAGATAACAGCAAGTGTGAGATTAAACAGAGCTTACACCACAAAGAACCTTGGAACTAAAGTATGTGGGATTATTACTTACAAAAAATAATAATTAGAAAGGTCAACCCTTGTTCAAATCACTGATACATTGCAAGATAAGCTCATTTTAGCTATTCTAGCTGTTCTCTGTGCTTTGGTGATCTTTCATCTCTTTCAGTGAAAAAAAAAATATTTGGAGGAATATATTTTCTTCTGTATATCAACTGAGAAAGAAGATGATTACACCTGTTTCTATGTTCTATGGACAGCTCCTTTTTCAGATTGAATCCTATAGTTCAAAAAAATTGAGTACTAGTCCTTTGAGTAGTCTGTCTTCCAAAACCTTACCTTCTGTTGCAGTAGTTACTAAACCTGACAGAATAATATAACATATAAGTAGCTAAATTATTGATGATAGCTTACAGGCAGTAAGGACACTGAATTGAAACCCAGTAACAAAAAGCCTTTGCCACCCCACCATGTTCTCTGTCAAAGTCCTATCAAGAAAGCAGCTGCCAATCTCTTTAATACTGCCCCAGATTCAGTTCAGTATTTGGATGAATACTTTCAACCTAGGACTAAATTTTAGACCTTGCACCTAATTTATTAATATTTGTCACTGGTGACATGTAGCTGATCACATGGGGATGATTCAAATCGGTATTTCCTCAGTGGAGCAGATGACTAGCCATTTTCCTGCCCTTTACAAAGTTAAGTGGAAGTCATGAAAGGTGTAACATAGGAGGAACCCTGGGGATTCTTTTAAGGTTGTGAAGAACAGCTGCACCTTTGCTCTAGCAGCAGGAAATGGAGGACAGGACAAGGCTGCATGTGGCAGCAAGCCAAGTACTGTCACTTTTAATGAAAATCTTCAAGTGCTTTAAGTTTTTTTTTTTTTTCATTTCATCATTAGTCAGCGCTGCCTCACTCATGAAAATCTCAGCTCATTTTGGAGTTAAAGAGGAACTAAAAAAATTCAGTAAACTGCTCTCAACTGGGAACTAAACTCTGGTCCTCTCCTTTAAACCAAGTAGACCAGAAGTCTTACTCACTCAAGAGACGCCATTGATTCAGAGTGTTGCTTCGATCCCAAAACACAGGACACAAAGGTGGGAGGGAGTGTTTTGCTCTTGTACTTCTTGTTTTCTAACCCGGCCAGGACCAGGAAGTACGGAGATAGGTGTAGTGACAATATGTGTTTTAACAGGTCTGCAGAAGCTACTCTTTCCTTTTAGGAACTTTTCCCTCCCTCTGTCTCTTGACTCTCTATGCCACCTGGCAAGATATTCTCTCTCCCCAAGGGCCCATTAGGCATTGCAATACCTGAAATGCATCAAACTTGGCTAGCTCGTGGAATTAATCTGATGATATAAATTCTACGTGCTGAAATATGGGGAGAAGAGGCTTCCAGTTTGAGGCTAAGCAATATAAGATTATGAAAAAGAAAACACATTCATTGGCAAGGATTAAGTGGCTGTGACATAGGAAAGGAATGAAGCGTTGTAGCTGTCCAGTTTTGTACTGTTTACCACAACGATAGTCTCTGGACAGACACTTAGCATTATTGAAAGCTCTGGCATGATTTATCAAGTGACCACAATCTGAACAATGCCTTCTCTTATTGCTGCAATGACATTGAAAATTCATAGCTAATGTCTGTGATTTGTTATCATATGGGTGGATCTGGAAGTTTCTAAGGCTTCTGCTATCTACAATTAATTTTTCCCATCACGACAATCTAAATCCTCCCAAACACAAACAGTTTTGCACATAATTAATTTCAAGCCCTTAAGTTTAAAGACATACTGTTGTGCATGAAGTGAAGCACAAACGTAACTGCAGGGCTGGATCTGGGCCACTGATTCTTTGCCTAGAAAATCTCTGACTCGCTGCAGAGGAGCCCAAAGCACGACCGTTTTGGCCAATACACAAATATTTTGGCTGGGAATGTGGCTGTGACGTCTCCTGAGAGCTATCCCCAGCCTCCTCCTGCTCCCCTCTCCCTTCTGCTCTGCAGGCTGGGGTGAGGACTTCCATGGTATGATCTGCTGGCGAGAGGGGGTGGGGGCAGTGGTAGTGGTGGTGTCACTCTCTGCTCTTGCCATAGCCCATCTGGGAAGCAAAGCCCAGCTGGGGAGCCTTGCCCTGCAGGAAAGTGGCAGGCATTTGGGAAAGCAGGCAACCAGTAAGGCATGGCAAAAGCAGTTATTTTTTAATAACTTATTTTATTTATTTAATCAAGCTTTTCATTTGGCCAAAAATCTCCAAAACAAACACAACCAAAAAAAAACCCCTGGAAATAAAATCTCCTTGTCTGGGGGCATGATTTTTATGTTGTTTCTTAAAAGAGAGGAGAAACAACAATGAAAAAACCACCCTTTTGTTAAAACAATGTGTTCAGTCTGAAAACTAAATTAAACCATATCTCAGAAGACTGTTTCTGCACATTTTCTTTTCTAGGCCTGCTAGTTACTACTGTTTGCACTCCACTTATTTACCTTGTGTCACAAATCAGATAATCACAATATTTCATAAGAAGTAGAAATGAGTCTAAAGCCCCACCTAATCCAGACAGGTGATGTCACTGGATGTGGTAATCTCAGGCCGTCATCTACCATCCTTCTCATAATTCAATTACCATGCCTATTACTTTGTCAACTACGCTTATGCAACATGTATCAAAACCTACTTGGAAAACAGAATCTATAAGTGATTCACAGCTGGGTTGTAGAAAACGGGGGGGGGGGGGCGCAGATGGGAAGGTGTGCAGGGCAGGGAAGGAGGCAGAGGATAAATGGGGGAGAGGGAGGCAGGGTGGTTGGCTGTGCATTTGCGTTCCAGGAAAGCTTTAGAGGTTTTTCTGTGTCAGGTAGGTCAGGCAAAAATTTCTGCCAAGGGTGCACAAGACAACTGCTATGATGCTGAAAGGCAAGTGGTCACAGTGTTGACTCATATTTAACAATGATAAGAATCTAATTAGAAGAAATTGAAATTAATCCAGTCTTCTCTCTGATTTGTCACTTTTTAAAAGAGAGGTTCTTTACATGTTCAGGGAAGTCCATGTTGCATCTGATTAAATTTAGTTTATGCCCCCCTTTTTTATTAACTAAGGAAAGCAAGCATTTTATTTTACATACTAACTTTTATAAGAAAGTCGACATGCTAGAGCACAACTTTGTGGCCAATATTGAATCCTTCTGTTGTGCAGTTGTAGGACACAAGAGGTCCTAGCCAGAGAAGTAGACTGCAAATTAGAAAGCAGTGTGAACACTTCAGCTAGGATTTGTGTGTGAGGTAAAGAGAATAACAGGAGAAATTGTGGGAATCAGATTGATGAACATAATATTAGTTATTTATAAGTACCAAATTATTTTAAGAAAAAAGAATAATAATAATTTGCATCAACAGAGTGTATTATATCACCATAGCACTGGGCAGAATGAATAGCACTAGCTATGTATCTGGATGTCTTATGTCTCCAGTTCCTTTGCTTTCCATTGCTATGGAGGAAAATAAGCAACAGTGACTCCTAAATCTTCGGTTTTGGGCAAGTCCTGCTCCTCACCAAGGTAATAGAAACTGGGCATCACTTAACTCTCCTGCTCACAGTGACCAGACCTCTAGCCTTGCTGCACTGCACACCTCTGAGAAATTTGCACAAAGGCACTAAGTGACTTGCCAGAAAACAGTGACTTCCTAATGTGTTCAGCATTACAGTCTAGGAGTTGCATATTCCCAGTCCAGTACCAAAACTTTAGCTCTGTAGTTTCTTACGGAAATTCTCAAATTAAGAAAACCTGAACCACTACCCAGCAATAAATCAGGTTAGATTTATACATTTTAGAAGACTAGTATCCAAAAAGCTTTCAGTCCGGCCAAAATTGTAATTATTTCTCTTTTACACTCAGTGATAAAGCTGGCTTGAATCTTCTAGCAAGAGAAGATTTCTTAGCACTGTCCTTACACTGTACCCTATAGGAAACAATATTAAAAACCCAAATATGTGTCTTAATTTCCAGCAGACATAAAAGGGTTAAGTTTTTTCAAACAATGCAATAATCAGCTGTAACTACCGAAGGCCACCAGTGCCAAGGCAAGGATGGGATTAGTTGTACCTTCTTCCTTCTTTGTACTGTTTGGGTTGGGAATCCATCCGTTGGCTCACTCTGTTGCATGTGGGGGTGGTCCAGACCATTCAGAGATCCAGGGCTGCCTTGGCACCGGTATGTATGTGAGTGGGTCAGATTATCATGAAACATTTTTAAACTGGTAGGATGCTATGCTCCCTGGAAAGCTTGACTTTATGTGAAAAAGCATGTGAGAGCTGATGGCTTTAAAACATGAGGTCAGCTTGAGAAATCTAGCGTCAAGGTATCTTGCTAAGAAAATCTACTGCTCTGAATCAGAAGGACTTTCTTAGCGCATGAAATCTAGTAGATACCTGTTTATGTTGAAATTATTTCACAGTTCCTGAAACAGGCTTCAGTGTTTGACAAAACACTTCCCTACAGTAGATAGGTGTTGTCTTAGCCACAAAAATGTGTGTAGGTTCATCTGAGATAACTATCCATCTTTTCAGATGCTTATTCACAGGTTTCAAACAGCTCGAAGCTGGGTTTTCTGCCAGTACCTCTGCAGCTGTACCTCTCCAAAATCATAAAACTTGGTAGAAATAGAAAGGCAAAAAAAGGAGAAATGTGGTAACAGAATCAGGCTTTTATTTACTCAGACCTAACCTCATGATGATTGGTGTCACTTCTTCACCTTTGGTAAGCTTTTACTATTCTAAACAGGTCAAATTCACAGAATAACCTAGATCCACGTCCAGAAAATGAATGCACATGGTAACTGGTATTTATTGCTTTTCTTATAATAAATATTTACATGAAAACAGAATACTGTCCAAAAAAATTGCAACGGTATATTGACATTTAATTTTTTTCCTAACCTAACAAATATTATGTGTATTTTTGTGGTATTTCTATATAACCTGCCTTTAGACAAAGAGGGGAAGACTACAGTAGAATACTACTGTTAAGCAGTGTGCTGCTAAAATAATAATAGTAATGCATTCCACAGATATGATTACTGTGCCTGCGCTGTTAAGTCTTGACATTTTCAGAAAGGAAGAGGAATGCAAACAAAATATCTGGTGGGGCAGTGCATGATTCTGGCACTGAAAGCATCTGGAATAACCTGAAATCTAAAGACAAGTAGTTTAAAAACAGAAAAAACCCTGCATATTATGGCTCAGTTTCAGAGGTGTTGACTTTGCATCCAGGACCCTCAGAACCAGATTTAAAACCAAGTTGGGAACAGCACAACTTCTGTTGTTTTCAGAGAGGGGTGCAGAGCAATAACAGCTTGTTAAAATGTGATCCTGGAATCCTGCATATTTCAGCGAACCAGTGCATGGATGAGACTGGAAGGGACCTCTGGCGATCACCTAGTCCAAACCCCCTGCCCAAGCAGGGTCAGTACAGCAGGCTGCTCAGGGCTGTGTTCCGTCTGGTTTTGAATATCTTCATGGGTGGAGACTCTGCAGCCTCACTGGGCAACCTCATCTTCTGTCTAACCGGGTGGGCAGGTTTTCTTATATTTAAGTGGAATTTTCTGTATTTTGGTTTGCGCCCACTGCCTCTTGTCCTTCACCAGGGACCACTGAGAAGGATCTGGCTCTGCCTTCTTTACACCCTCCCACCAGGTACTCGTACACATTATTACATATATTAGTTTACATATATCTCCCACCAAGACTCAAAAGCCCTCATTGCTTCTCCTTCATTAAACCTCCATCAAAGAAGGAATATTCGAAGCCTTGGTAAGTAAGTTTAGTGAAGTAACACTTGTGAAAACAGATGGCTTTTATCATCCTATTTCTGGCAAAGTCTTTCACACTGGGGATTTTATCTCATGCACTATGAACAGTGTCATGCACATGTTAGAATACCCCTGCGGATTGGTTTATGTGGGTATAGCCAGCTGCCAATTCAAACAGTTTGTGACAGAAATGGAGAGGTCTTTTTTGTAGGAGTGATGAGGAACATCCTGTGGCAGTCTGTCTGACTTCACTCCACCAAGATGTTTCCACTCTGAGAGTTAACTGGAAATTAAGAAGTCATGTAATTATATTGGGAGAACAAAGATGGTCCAGGTGCTTTAGAGCACAGTTCTGGCAGAGGACTTGTTTTTAACAAAGAGATTTGTTTTTGTCCAGTCCTCCTTTTTTTCCCTCTTTTTTTAAATTCACCTTCTTATTTTTCCACTCCACTGTCATGGTTTAAGCCCAGCCAGTAACAAAGCACCAGGAAGCTGCTCACACACTCTACCCCCTCGGCCCTGGTTGGAGGAAGAGGAGAAAATATAAAGAAAAGCTCATCAGTTGAGACAAAGACAGGGAGGGATCACTCACCACTTATGGTCACGGGCAAAAGACAAGCTCAACTTGGGGAAAAAACAAAATCAGTTTCATTTACTACCAATCAAATCAAAACAAGGATAATGGGAAGTGAAACCAAATCTTAACACACCTTCTCCCCACCCCTCCCTCCTTCCCGGCTCAACTCCACTCCCGGTTTTCTCTACCTCCTCCCCCCAGCAATGCAGGGGGATGGGGAACGGGGCTTGGGGTCAGTTCATCACAGGTTGTCTCTGCTGCTCCTTCCTCCTCAGGGGGAGGACTCCTCACTTTTCCCCTGCTCCAGTGTGGCGTCCCTCCCATGGGAGACAGTCCTTCACAAACTTCTCCAGCGTGAGTCCTTCCCACGGGCTGTAGTCCTTCATAAACTTTTCCAGCGTGGGTCCTTTCCACAGGTTGCAGTCCTTCAGTCACAAACTGCTTCAGTGTGGGCTTTCCCATGGGGTCATGGCCATCTTCGGGGGTATTAACCATCTCCAGCATGGGGTCCTCCCCAGGCTGCAGGTGGGCATCTGCTCCCCCGCTCCCCTCCATGGGCTGGGGGGGACAGCCTGCCGTCTCACCACGGGCTGCAGGGGCATCCCCTCCTCCAGAGCACCTCCTCCCCCTCCTTCTTCACTGACCTTGCTGTCTGCAGAGGGGTTCCTCTCACATTCCAATCCCACCACTCACTGCAGGTTCCCCTTCTTAAATCTGTTCTCCCAGAGGCGCTACCACTGTCGCTGATGGGCTCGGCCTGGGCCGGAGTTGGATCTGACTTAGAGCCAGGGAAGCTTCTAGCAGCTTCTCACAGGAGCCACCCCTGCAGCCCCTCTCCCACTACTAAAACTGCCACACAAACCCAAAACACCCACAAAAAAGAAAAAAAAGAGTGAAGGAAAGTTTTCCCTTCCTTTGCCTGTCTTGCTGGTTTTTGGTTTTCTTTCCTAAGAGGTATTCCACAGAGAAAGCCTGATTCAGACCTAACAAAAACTAAGTATATAGAGAACAGTGAACAGTCCAGCTCTAACATCACAGGTGACCTCTTTACTTGTCCTGTCCAGAGGCAGGATCAGCTATAGCCAAGCACACAGTTATTTTCTTATCCTGATCTTCAGGGTCTCCAATACTGGAGAAACTATAGTTTATTCCTGTATTTAACAAGAAAGTTTTTTGGTAGCGGTAAAGCTGATACCTGGCTTTGTGCACATAATCACTTAAAACCTTCCTTTCCATGCAATTATGTAGTGAGCCACCAAAATTAAAGACTTCAGGCTAGGTCTATAGCTACTATTTTAAATGCTTGATTTTATCAGCCCCAGCTGTCTCTGGAAGATGAGTCTAAGTCCCACAGCTCTTCTCTGCTCCTTTTTTGGTCTACAACTAGGAGTAAGTAAATCATGTGTGCTGCCCCTAAAAACTCTGATGCTCCTATTATTTTTTACTGTTTCGATCTTGCAGTACAGATTTGTAAAATTACAATTACAAAATTTCTGGCCTGAGGCTGAGGTTAATGATTTGTATGAAAGAACAAACACAGACCACCTCCCAACCCCAAATTTCTCCTCTCCTCTAAATAGTACAGTCATTAATTGTATTTGCCTTCACCATCTTCACATCTTCGTATTTCTTTTGCCTGTTGGAAGCCAAACTTAGCAACACTAACAACTGTTTTCCTCTCCAGCCTGGATGCCAAAACTCTGCTTAGTCTTTGGCATCACAAAGATGTGTTGACTCCATTATGAATAAGCAGTCAAAAGATACAGATTTAAACCAGCAGTCCTCAAACTTTCGGCACCACAAACCACTGTCACCCAGCAGGATGCTTACTGAACAACACTCATACTTCCAGTCAAATATTAATTAAAAGCACTAACAAGCCAATATGGTCATGTTGACTATGTCCATGGATACCAATGGTAGTCTGCAGACCACAAGTATATAAATTAAAAATGAGGAGAATCTCAAGCTTAATTGCCACTTCTGTGTTTCATCTGATTTTATATCCACATTACACAGAACACATCCAACACATGGCATTTGCAGCTCCCAGCCAAACTGGGCTCAGTTTAAAACAAGCACGTGTTTGCTCAGAACTGACCTGCTGTTAACATACTTGCACAATAGGTTGGGTTTTTTTTTTCCTTTTAGTTGATTGGTTTTATAAAGAACATATTTCCATAGCTTAAAATAATTTAAAAAAAAGTAAGACCAAGAGACAATTTTCTTATCCCAGATTTTGCAGAAGATATCATAATGAAAATTATGCGTTTCACAAACAAATTTGAAAAAAACACTCATGGGGTTTGTATTCTTTTCAGTAAGGCATCTGCATTTGAACAGAACAAATTGCCATATATTAGAGGAGTAACCATTGCTAAACAGATGAGATCTTCTCTTTGTAAAATCAGCTAGGTGGCCCAATATGCTTATTCTATACTGATGGGTTTATTACCAAAAATAATTATTATACTATAGATCATGGTGTACATTGTTCCTGGTTCAGGTTTGAGAACATGTATGTTCCAAGAAGAATGAATATATCTGTTGCTTTAACATTTCCTATATTGTTTGCTCCTTCTCCAGTGATGTAGAATTTCCATCTTATTAAAGAAAACAGTATATGAGATTTTTCAGAAGCATTCACTTCTGACTTTGCTCTATTCTCAGAGCAGTTAATATATTCCAGAAAAGTATCAGTCAGAGTAGAATTAAGTGATTTCTGATTGCTTTTGAAAATTCACCCCAGAAGGAAACACTGCCTCTTCAGGTCCCCTGGCATATCATAAAACTGATACTTCCCGATATCATCCATATTTTGGGAATTGTCTGTTAGTGAGAAACATTGCAGTTTCTTGGGGACTGCTCATCTGACTGTCTCAAAGCAATGCAACTCCACTTGGCAATTTACCTCCTCTGATGCCACTGTGCCTGCCTTGTTCTGTGGGAGCTTTCTAGTTGCAAGGATTTGGGCCAAAGTATTCTGAGGTGAGTAGCAGGAAGGGGGAAAATCTCAGTTTTGGGTGCATAAATTTAGACAGCGCAAAGGGGCATGTTTTGTAGCGGTCAAGAGCTTACTGTTTCTAAAAAAACCAGCATCCTTTGAGGCATGACAAACACTCAGCTACCAAGTGTGCAGAGCTAGAAGTGACCACTACAGCATAGATATGCTCACATGCATACACACAGAATCAGAGTTTGCAGTGGAGAAGGATCTGGCTCCTTGCCCACTGCTTTGCTTTTGAGCTCCAACTTCCACAGTCAGCTTCGGCTTGTCACATCACACAGTAGGAACCCCATTCCTCCTGCTTCAATCTTCAGAAACAATATTCAAGCATGATCAATACATTGACTGAAACACAGGACAATTAGTGAAGGGCTTACATGCAGAGACTATAACGTTCTAACAAGCAGTCAAAGTTGAGCAGGGCTAAGTTTTCAAGCAAAAACTTGTATTGCCAGAAATAGCAGACTGAGTGAAATCAAAACAGTTCATGATAATATCTGGACACTGATAAAATAGCATCTGAAAGTGTCTAAACTTAGGCATTTGGCTTCCTTCTATTTTTAAGCTTGAGCTTTTTTCCTTTGTAGCTGACACTTAAATACATATGGAATTAATGGTAAAAGAAATTAAAAAATGTTTGGATTGTAAGTAAAAGCTAGGTGTTGCTCAAAGATTTTTTTTTAAAATAAGTGCCAATCAATGTCTTTTATAATTGAGACAGAATAAATTTAGAGCAGTAAAAATCCAGTTATTTGAGAAAATCAAAGTTCTTAATGAAATAGAAAAAAAATAATCCTTAGCTTTAAGAAAAATAAATATTTTACCCAGGTGTAGTCAACCCTGTTACCATTGGTATAACATAGTTTTCCTTTCACAATGCCTCTACAACACTATGTAATGGTCCGTAGAGATTTTCCAGTCCTATAATCATGATTATCATTGCAAGAACTTAAATTGGCACTGAAATAAGAGCAGCCAGAAAGTAAGAATAAACAAATGAAACACCTGCACTCTTTAGCATTCATCAAGTGCTATTGTTTTCCACGGGTCTTTCAAATTAGTTGAAATTACGTTTTGACCATCTGTCTTTCCCTCCTGTCTATCACTGTGTAGTGCCCCACACGCAAACACACCTCTTTTTTACTTTGGCCAAGCAAAGGCACTTTGTTCCTGAGGAAGTAAAACTATTTCATGTTTCTCAGCTGGAAAGGATCTAACACCATCACCATCTGAAGTCCCTACAGCGCTGTGGATTGATTAAGTAACACATACTGTAACAATCTCACACAGAAGAGCAAATCCCTGTTTTTTATCATGCAAGGTGGTTAATGTATACATTACAGGATTTTTTTTCCTCATGTTTGACAAAGTAAAGAGAGTTTGGTCCAGATATCTGGCTGTGTCTCTGCAGAGGGCAGAAAAAGTTGATGTAAGACTTAGTAGAACACTCAGTCTGCTTTTCCCCATTCAAAATCATGCTCTTCCAAGCTTTCTTACTAAATTATTTTACTGTTTTCATAGAAAAATTGAAGGGGGTAATAAAAGTAACTTCTCTGTAATGTTTCATATTCGTTACACTACTTTAAGATTTAGTTGATGAGGCGCTATTGAAACTTGCCCAGTCCCTTGGCTTGGACCTCAGATGCATAAAATTTAATTTTTAGTTCTGTGTCTGCCGCTGAGGTTTTTTCACAGCCAGGCATACTTTGGGTTTAGTATCTTCATAAACAAGATGCATTTTGAATTAGTCTCATCATTTTTTACAGTGCAGGAGAAATGGAGAGGGGAGGAATTTCATTTCAATTTGATGTAATATTTTGAGTCAACACAAAATATTTTTTGTTGTTTTGCCAAAAAAAAGAAATCATATTCAGCTGTGAGTCAAGGCGAGCCACAACCTCCCAACTATTTTATTCTGGCTGTTACACTGAAAGAAATTCATTAATCACTCAGAGGTATGCTGCTGTAAACCACAGGATGAGTGGCCATTTGTTTTTTTGTTTTTGCACTTCTTTGGTTGCAGAGAGAGACAGTGCGTTTCTCCTCCATGTCTTTTTCTCTTTTTTTTTTTTTTTTTTTTTTTTTTTTGTGAGCGTATTGCTATTGATACCTGCCAAAACCAGCGCCATGCCTTAGCAGTATCACATGTCACTGGCAAAAGAGTTCTTGTACGTCCTGCCCTTTGGTTCCGTATTCAACCTAAATCAACAAAGGAAATATTCGTTCAAGGTATTTGCAGTTGCAGTTCAGGGTTCCTGCTTCTTTGTGCTTGCCATCTATACGTTTACGTCTTTGGAAAAAGCACGAGCTCACCAATGCCAAGGTTGTGCTGGGCATCTGACATGCACCGTGTAGCTATCACTCAAACTACTTAAATATAAAAGTGTTTTACAAACCTAAGTTTCAGGTTATTATGTTTAACCCAAATTCTCAGCCATTTCTGAGTATTTCTGAAGATTTACTGTGTTGCAGAAATCACATTTTAAAATCTTAAAAGCTTTTCCAAAATGAATTTTCCAGCCTCAGAGTAATCCTTGTCATTTCAACTGGTGTGAAGTGATTTTAACTCCATAGTCGTAGGATTTTATGCCTGTTTCCACAGGTATAACTGGTGATACTGAATGTGCAGTAGTGGAAAATCACATGCAATGAACTCTGCATCATGTCCCCAACAGCTGAAGGACAGAAAACTATGTAATGAATCCCATCTTTTGAATTAGCAAACATGAAAGAGCCGAGTCACATTCTGATCTCTGGGATGCCAGTGTGAAGTGAAAGAAATTATAGTCTCAAAAACAATACCATGCCATATGTAGCAGATCAAATTCAACAATTCTTTATGATGAAGTTAGCATGCAGGGGGAAATTCAGACTTAATTCACCATCTCCCCACAGCTTCAAACACCAATGGAAACAAACTGTATATCCCACCACAATTAGAAATGGAAAACAATGTGTTTCATGAATAACTATGTAATTTCTTAAATTACTATAAAATTAAGTTAAGCTTTACATTCATTTAGATTGCACTTATTTTATTGCAAAGTTTTCCATGCCTTTTCTGATCTAATTTCATTTTCTGGAATCTGATGTGGGAGTAAGACATCCCAGTTGAAAAACAATAACCAAACAAAAGCTGAGGAAGAAGTTGCCTTTTCCATTTGTTAGTTGCAAATAAGAGCTGTTATGCTGTTATCTCCCCAGTGAGGACAGCCTTGTGTGGTCAGCTGAGGGACAAGCTCTAATGATTTTATGAAAGCTCTAATGATTTTATGATTTTATGCAAGCTCTAATGATTTTATGATTTTCATGGCTTGCTTTCTTTTTTGCCCAGTCTAGAGGTTAAACAATGTAGCTCCCCAGCAATCTTAAGAGTGAAATGCAAAGGATTAAGAGTCTGACAGGATGCAATATGCTCTGCAATTATTGCAGGGAAAAAAAAATCTTTTTAAAAGCCAGACATTTAGATTAGGTAAAAAAAAACCAACCCAGCACACGTCCACCATTCCTTTGGATGATCATAGTGTCAGCTTTCTGTGGGGGTTTTTTGTTGTTTTCAACCACCATCTTTCCAGAAAAGAGCTCTACATGCATGTTTGGTTTCCACTAGATTCAGTGATGTTTCTGGACAACTATTTCCTCAGACTTGTCCTGATTCTTATGTCTACATTTATTGTTCCCTCCTATTTCCTAAGGGTCAGTTTTCCACAAGGTGTTTACTTTGCAGTCTAGTGAAAGAGTGGTGGAGCCTGATGGTGGCACTGTCACTGAAGGGAAAACTGGGTGGGTCATGGGACATGGAGATGGCTTTTCAGTGGGATGGATCTGCAGTGCCTCTCACTTTACGGGCCTGAAAACACCAGTTAAGTTCCCTGAAGAGAGCAGAAAAACCCAAGAGTCAGAGCTTGAGCCTTTTAGATGACAGGCATTGTTTCCTGTATCTTTTTAGCTTTTTACATTCCTGCCTTCTAACACCACGACATTCCTGTGCATCCAAGAGAGCCCGGCATGTGCATAGATTGCAGGGAGTTTTGCTCACTCTAACAACAAATTTAAAATATTGGTTTTGACACACAGATACTGCAAGAGCTCTTGTCACCCTCATCTCTTACATGATCCTATTGCTTGTATGGCAGTGCTCACCTCCTCAGTCTCATGTGCCCAGCTTCCCTCCAGTCGTGTGTACCTAATATCCTGCATCCCCATCCCTGTCTGCAGTTTGGTCCTACTCCACTCAAACCACTAGAGTCTCTGCCCCCTTCTCCCTTTTCCCTAAGTTTTGTGAGCGAAAGAATACATCTGTGACTGGGACCCTTTCAGGACAACTGTTACAGTAAGGGAAGATGCTGCCTCTTAATGCTTTCCTCCTCTCTTCCTTCATGTGGCATTAGGTAATGGTGAGAAAGGTGGAGAGATGTGAAAGCTTGAATCTCCAGCATCAGAAGGTGACAAAAAGGCTAGGCAACTAATTAAAATGTATCTTTCCCAGGGGAGGCTGAAATCCTTGAGACCTTATCTTTACATGTCACTACTACACGGTTTCCAGCTCCAAACAAAATCTTCCCATGGAGTTCCTGAGAGGTGGCAATGCTGTTTCTACTGTTTCTCTGCTGTTTGTCCAGTGGAGATGGACTGATATGCACCAGTCACAAGTCTGGCTTAGCTGGTGTAAGGAAGTCAAGATCAATCTTCTCAATGTATATTTTGTCATTTTGTAGATCCCACTGAATTCTTCAAATGCAGTTCCGCTATCTAAACACATGCCACAGTGCCCACACATCAGATGGACATGGAGATATAAGGTCCTCCAGTCATCACCAGTCTCTAGATACCAAAAGGGGCTAAGGAAGAGAAGATTTTATCATCATACTCTACCAATTCCATAAATAGAAGGCTTCACTTGATGCTGTTTTCAATTGGTCTCTTTTCCAGAGCAATCATTTTTGAGCAAAACAAAACCAAACCCAAAAGAGAGCCCAGAAAAAAGAAGAAACATTATCTCACTTGGTTTTGAGTCAGCCTCTCCAGAGTCCTCAGGGAGCAGAAGAGCAAACAAGACTATGTTCAGAATGTTCCCGTTCCTGAGCTGGGCTAAAACAAATACACTGGAGCAAGTAAAAACACATTCAAAACAAATCCAAAAGCAAACGTACCCCCTGAAAACCAGGACACTGACTGGGGCTACAAGGCAGCCAGCAAAAACAGGGAAAGATGTTCTTTTAAACCTACAGGGTGTACCTCTCAGCACAGATAACAGAAATGGATGTCAACAAGCACTGCTCTGCTTTTGACAGGTAGTGTTTTAATAAAAGTACCTAGTTAACTCCAGACAGCAGCTCCCTATATGAATTTGGGTGTAGCAGCTGCCTTTAGGGATGTAACTGACTCAGCAAAGAAAGACCACACAACTCAGAGAGCTTGTGAGCTGCGGGCTGCATCCCACATGGAGGTCTACCAGAGTTACCTCCTTGGATTCAAGGCATCCAAACAAAGAGCATGCTGGCAGTGCAATGAGCATGTATCAGTTTGTATTGTAATTGGGTACCAGATATTCAGCTGAGAGTAAATGGAGCATGTAGACCTGTTAAAGCTACAGTTATGTGGAACTGGGATGGAGGATACATGTGCTATGAGGTGGAGACCAAGGAGAGAAGCACTTTCTTCTTCACCACTGAACTAATGTCGTGAGTTGTGAGAAGACAACCTAAGTGACTCCCTTGTCAATTCTGTGGGTGCTTCCAAAAATTATTTTTTTTTTTTTTTTTTTCTGCAAGGAAAGCTGACCAAGCACATACACTGTCTGTGTATTTCAATATTTCACATAGTGGGCTTGCAGTTTGTTTGTTCAGTTCTCATCCACCTATACTTAGTGCACCATCTGAGCTTTGAAGAAACTACTAGGTCATATCAGTAGCTGGTGTGAAATGGCAGTGGAGGCTTCACTGAAGCTGAAAGAGCTATTTTTGATTTACACTAGCTAAGGATATTTCCTAGCTAACAAAAGACATGAAGGAAGGAGGTGTGTGATTCAGTGGTCACAGTTTAGTCTCCACAGTCATTGCAGTAAATATTTAAGTACCTTCTCTTCCACTGTTAATCTGCTTTCATTTAATTTTATGAAATATCAGTAAGTGGTAATTCATTTTAAGAGCTGCTTTGCTTTCCTCAGAATCATGGCATGTATGCAAATGCAGAAAATGGACTGCAACAGGCCTCCTGACCCACCTCCTGAATTTGACATTGTTTGTTATGGAAAAACAATTAACAAGAAGCAATGAAATTTGATTTCTTTAATCTGTGCAGTGATGAAAGCTCCCCTGATGTGTGCTTGTCTTTCTGGAGGCACTCAGTGCTGCCACTAATCCTTTGCATTCTTTAGAGAATGCTCATTGATTTAACTACCATCAAATGTAATTAAGTTGCCTGCAGGTATGTTTGTCATGCACTACACTGACATACCTTTGAGACCATTGAGTATTTTCTCCAGAACATGGAAGGGTAAGAAGGCATCATTTAAAGCTGTGTTTCTATAGCTTTCTAGATGCCTTTGACCTTTGCATAGGTATAGTACTCACATGGAAGCAGGTCAAAACAAACCACTCTTGAGGGACATTGCAGTCCCCACATTTAAATTTAAAAAAACCCAAATGCACTAAAAGGCTGTGGTCTTAAAATTTGAATCTTAATTCTACTGCTTAGATCAAAACTAGCCATTGGTAATGTGTATCTGCCATCTACTTTCCACATGGAAGTCCACAGCTTCTATCTTCTGCTTTCATCTATAGCAGCCCATGGGTAATATACCCTGGTTTACATCTCCTGGCACTAGCAAGGAAAACCTCTCCCACATCATGTGCACACACACACATGCATAGAAAGTAGTATTTATACTTCTAGCTTTATGCAACCAAATAAAGACTAAATCTTGAAAGCCACTTTAATGCAAGAGTGAGAAAAATACATAGTTCATCTTTTCTCTCTATATGAAGTGGAAAAGATGCCTAGGATTTCAGAGGAGGCTAGGAGACACCTGTAATCCAAACACTATCTATTTGGAAAGGTGGCTAGTAAAGATGTGAAACCTGCACCTGGCATGCTGGAAAACCCTTCTTCAGCAGGTAGCCTTGCTGGCTGTCATGGAGATGGAGCTCACAACAGCCTTCCCATATGTGGTGGTGAAATTACTTCACCATCAGCAAATCAGGAACAGTTTGGATTGAATTCCAGTCCCTCAGTAAGAGCAGAGACTGGTCCTGCTGACATCAGGGGAGCACCTGGTTTATGCTGGTGCAACAAAATCATAACTCGTCTCTGAAGAACCTCTTGCCTAAGGCAAGATTTTGCTACTAGTGCTCACCTTGGGCCACAAACAGTGCTATTAGAGTTCTTTGGGCTATTTTGCACCTGCAAAGGACAGATCTGCCTATCTGGGGGACTTGCAGGCAATAATCCCTCTACTCAGACATTATGCACAGTGAACACATGTAGTGTTGAAACCAAAGCCACAGATTGGGGATGCGCTGCAATGAACATCCAACGAGGAGTTGTGTCTCATCCTCCTTCTCCTGCTAGCTGCAGAATAATTTTTCTGTGCTTCTTAGGCTGAATCTACCACTGCATCTGGCCATTGACCCATCAAGCAGGGAAATCCTACTACACCTGTGGTCATGTGAAGAAGTCTTATTACAGAAGGTTTCCTGTCCAGTGCCCTGGACTAAAGATGGCTACTTGGGGCAAAATATTTTTAGAAATCTGATTGCAGATTTTTAGGTGTCACGACAGGCTCCACACAAACATTGCAACACTGAAGCTGTGTTTTTATGTTCTTTCCTAAAGACAGAAAGGGATCTGCCTGTAAGAAGAGGGTCATCCCTAAGAAAACCTGCAGTCATGAATTGAAACTGAAATCAGTTTAGAACTGAGTCTTCATGACTCTTCCAAGTTCTCCCCAGGATGTTGTGATGGTGTGTATTTTCAAGGCAACTGATGCATGTTTACTTGTTTGTTGCACAATATACTTGTTGTGCATGTAAATAAATGATTTTAATAACTGAACTAGCTACTTTCCTGAACACTAAAGGAAGGAGAAAATTTATTTCTGTAATAAAGGCCATAGTCATACAAAGATAGCTATGACTATTTAGATGTGGACATAACAGTCTGCTTTCTAACATACAATCATCCTGTGGTGTTTATTCTGCCATAAATGCTTATTCCCAACACTGAAATATCATTTCAGCTTCACAGGTATCCTGTGAACCCAGGTATCCTGAATCCTCATAGTCTCTTACCTTGTCTTCCTTATCGGCATTATAGAAACCAATGGAAAGGTGATACAAATTATTTTGATTGGTTCTTCCAACAACACCTCCTTATTTTAAAACCTGTCCAGCTGTCTAGGTGTATCACTGACATAAATCATTTAAGTTTCTCAAATTGCCATTTAGATTTGACATCAATCCCTCCCCCATCTACTCATTTGCAAAATGCTTTAAAGTAAAGTAATACTTTGCAAAAATGGGAACCATATGAGTTTCTCTGTGCAGCCAGTAAAAATTGCAGGGATGGTGTATGCGGTCAATGAAAAAGCAAGCAAGAAGAAGGAGGAAAGTATGTGCATAAAAACAAACAAATTACAGCAGACAAGTGATAAGGACTATGCTGGCATTATTGTTTGGTCTTTGCCAAGAAGAACCAGGAGGATGTAGGCACAATTTAAGCAGCAGTGGGACATGCAGCTTGGGAAGGCCTTCTGAAATTCCTAGTCATGTAGTTTTCTGGTGCCTTCATAATTACATTGCAGAACACAGACTACTGGGACATATACAAGTCACAACAGCTTTGAGCAACCCATAATTTGCAGCATTATAATAGTAATGCAACTGGAAGATGAAAAAGCTTTTGGATCCACTGGTAAGAACTGATTCATTACTGAAGTCAGACATTTTCATTAATGTTTAGATCAGGAAAAAATGTGTGGATAACTGCTCCATGCAAGAGAAATAAGAAATGAAACTGTTTCTGCAGTGCAACTTTAGTGCTAAGTTACTGCCTAAAACCTTCAGCTCAGCAAATAAACAACCAAATTATTTGCTCTTTACTGTTAAGCTTAGGTTTCTGTTAAAAGTAATTAACTGCCCCCAAACAACCGAAAAAGTTACAGTAGGGAGCAAGATGTTGGATAGGCCTGCAGTTGTAAACTGACCTAGCTTCACTGACCTTACCTGAAACGTGCCAATTTATAACTGCTAAAGATCTAAGCTTTGTGCAGAAGGAAAGAAAACCAAGACGAAGTGTGCCTGTTTTGAGACATGCAGTTCAACCAGGTAGTCTTGTAGTACTGCAGTTCCTGTGAGGTACCCCAGTAATATTTCCAACTCTGAAGACTTCAGCCAAAATTTTACAGAATTGAATTTTCACAAACATGCAAACAAAAATTAAATTAATCCAAAACAAAAACAGTATAGCACCAACATTATTTTTTTTCCTTGTTCAGGGGCCCACAGAATTCAAAAAGAAACATGTCTGTAAAATCTGATCTGTACCTTATTCAGTTTCCATGTTGCCTGAGGATGCAGTGAGAATTATGAACCTTGATGTTTCATTAAAAGATTAGCAGCAGCATCAACTTGTTGCACGAGAGAGTAAATGAAAACTGAAATTCCGTGATGCTAAGATAAGAGTACAATTTTCTTGAGTGCCACAAGCAGTTATGCTCAATGGCATCTTTCATCAGGAGAGAGCGTGTTACTGCAGTGCACGCCATGGAAAACCCAGCACCAGATCAATACCTGACACTAGTATCCTTTTGGGGCACCCTGGTGGTGCCACACAGATTTAGAGTTGCCTGGATTGGCAATTGTTGCCATGCTGGTAAGCACAGAGCTCTCCCTACCTCAGGAGAAGAGGAAACTCCAAAGCAAGCAGAGCCATGGCAAGATGTGCTGCACGCTGAGAAGCCAGTACTATATGAGCTGTCCTGCAGGAGCCCTTCCAACTGGCACAAGATAAAGCAGCCCTGTAGCTATTCTAATTTGCATTGAGGGGTGGCTCTGTGCCAGGTGCAGGATCTGAAAAGGCCTGAACTCAACAAGTTGAGTATCGAGCCTATAAGGCTGAAGAGTAATATTCAGGCAAAGAACATTCAAAGCAAAGCAAAGGTGGTTATCCAAGTTAACTCAGAATATTAGGCCATAAAATGAGCTCTGTATAACACTTAGTTGAAACAGAATACCTGTGGGATTATAAATCTTTTGCCTTGAAGTGCAGCGTGTTGGCATGGAGCGCAAATGCTATTGTGGAAGAGTTATTTCATTGCATGACAATTGAAATAAATGTTGTGGAAGCATTTACACATGTTTCTTTGGATGTTACCATTCCCTTTACTTTGATAAGATGCAGGCAAAATAGCTTTCATAACTTTAAAAATCCCTTTTCACTCATATTTTATATAAGCCCTGTAAAATTGAAAGTACAATATGCTTCCTCACTGCAATCCATCTCTCTTATACACAGTTATTGCCAGAAATACACAGAAACACCTGGTTTGCTATTCTGGGATCTCACATTCAGGCTAAGGCCTTGCCACTATTTTCTATCAGCTTAATTTTTTATTCAAAACACACACACGTATACATACACACACACAGAGTTATGTATGTAAAAATATATTTTCATATATAAAATTGCCTGAAATCCAGTATCAATTTGGAATAAAAGGAAAATACAGAAGATGCACTTTTTGCTTGCCTATATGTGGGTTCATTACAGGAAACAATATGCATTATAGAAGATTCTTGGGAGTAGAAACTATTACCAGAATTAAGCATGTGCTTTTGTTTCAGGCTCTTAGGAACTACCTCATATATTACCTCATTACTAATTAAACAGTGAATATTATAAATGTTAATGATGAATGGCAAAATGTTGCTCAGGAATGAGCTGAGACCTTCTCACCTTCTGATTAGGTTGATTTGAAATACATGTTATAGGTTTCAACCACGTTATAAATAGAACAAGTCAAACTTCTTCTGGATAGTATCCTTCATGGGAGACAGGGTTTTTTTACAGAAAAGATTTTCATAAATATATTTACATTTCTTTAAATGAAGATAGGGAGTGATTTGGTTAGCAAAAAATATGTTGGAAGAAAAAATGAAAACATGCTTGCTTTCATCTCCATTCTCCATGCTGAAGAAATGATCCTCTCTCACCTTATTCTAATCACAGTGTGAAACACAGCTAGAGGCTCCAGGCTTCAGTTCATTCCCAAAGCCACAGTAAACCCTCAAAAAATTAGATACACCAGGAGGACCTTTCCACCTTCCCCTCCTCCTGTCTCAGTCCACACAAGTTGGAACAAAAAGTATAGTAATTTTTGTTTCTACCTAAAAGTCAACTGGTATTTTGCACACAGGGGATTCTTCTGCTGGGAAAATTATGATCTGAGAGAAGGGAAACCTTCATGGGATACAGCCAAACCCAGTTCTTCAGAATTGCTGGTATAAAACTTCTCAGGGAACTGGTAGTAAGCCCCATCTTTGCTTTTCAGACATACAGTATTCATCCTTCAGTAACTCATTTTTCATCTTTTGGACTCCCAGGAAGCCACAAAAAATATTATTCAGTATTACAGGACTGTTTTTTCTTTCTAATTTTACTTATAAGAACAGATGGCATAGTCATCATTCTTCTTTAACATGAAATTATTTTATGCTGTTTAGAAATTTGTGTTCCCTCTAACACTGAGCTCAAGAAGGCAACTTCATATAGGCACCAGCATTTTCAATAATCCAGAAAATTACAGTAAAATGAAACAAACAAACAAAAGTACAGCTTCAGAGCTATTCTGAGCATAAAAAAGCCATCTGCAAATTTAAAGAGCAAAGAATTTGATTCATGGCTAACTGGGTTTTAAAACCAGACTTTTCAGCTAAAACAATAAACTTGTTCTAAAATTCTTCTGCAATTAAACATAAATAAGTAAATAAAGGGTAATTTTGAGTGCCAAAACCCCAAAATTCTCAGCAGGTTATAGATCATCATTCTTCTTTTGTTGCCCTCAACTTTCTGCTGGAAAAACAGATGTTAAAAACATCATAATACCTCAAGTACTGTTTGCCTGAGAGGAGCAAAATGTGCTCACTATGTTTGACTTCTATTTGGACACCATGATGTATGAGTCCTCTCTCAGAACTGGCAAACTAAATGTCCTTAAACCATGCCTGCAAAACCCATACGTGTCAAATCTCATGGAATGCAGAGAGAGAGAGAAAGGTTTTATTAACCTTTGTGACTTGGTGGCACTTGGAAATAAAATACCAAATCTAGTTTCTGAACTAACTTAACATCTTGTCTGAACACAATGCAGTCAGTGTGGAAGGTAGGTTGTTCCTTGCAGCCAGTAGTTTATCTGGTAATTAAGCCTTTTGTTTTCTTCTGTGAAAAGGACATTCAAGCCAACTTCAATTTTAATAAATACATTCATCATTATGAACTCTTTCAAAGATGGGATTCATTTGGTGCCCTATCTGCAAGCTATTCATTTCACCCTGTTTTCCACTGTTCTTCAGTCATTCCTGATGTTAACTGGTCACATGGTAATTCTGTTTCCATACTCAACAGAGGATGCAAGACTTCCATAAAAAAGAGTAGGAAGATCAAAAACATTCCTAGAAGAAGAGGTGCCCATATGGAGTGTGAAACAGGTTGCCCGAGCATTCCTGTAGAAGCAGCAATGAACATAAACAACCACTCTGAAAAAACCAGGAGGTTTCCATCAAAACTGCTTTTGATAGAAAGTTGAGTCTTTACAAAGCTATTTTACTAGGAACTTGTAGTTTTGGAGAATAAGAAAGAAGGTATGGGAAGGAAAGAGGGACAAGGCAATTAGTAACAGAAAGATTTACATAGCTTTACAGTATCTTTTGAACCCACCCAGTCACATTCTGCACTGCCCGTGAATGCAGTCTTTACAAAGCTATTTTTGTTTGTTTTGTTTGTTGAAAAGCTCCAACACAATGCCATAGTCTTGTGAATCTGTTACAGATCAATGTTACTTTCCATAAGCTACACTCTGCAGATTTCATCCCCTCTGAGGCAAGATAGCTTTCCTTTTTAAGAGGGAAGATCATGGCACATGATGGGATATACAGTGTACTATGGGATATACAGTTCAGCCAAGCAGAGAAACTAGGAGGCTGGAGCAATCCAGCCATAAATCCCATGAGGGACTCTCATAAACTTCCAAGAACCAATTTACTTGTCTGTCAAAATAATTTGTTCCTAGACTGAAGTATTTTGAAAATAGTATTTTATTTTAAAACCTGAAATTTTCATTAACAACCAAGCTCTTTTTTTATCAGTTCTTTTTTTAAAGAAAAATTTACATTTTCTTTTGCTCAAAGAATAATAAAAAATAGTGCTCCATGAAGAGTTCTTTTTTCCAGTTCAGTGTCCAAAGAAAAAAGAGCATAAAAACAAAGATCAGCTTGATCCAAATTAAAAAAATAAATAAATTCTTTCCTTGAAATGAAAACTTGCCAAAAACATTCTTTACCTAATAAACATTTTGTTAAATTCCAGGAAATAAAAAATTACATTTGGCAAATCTAGCGTTACTCTCTTCAAAGCTAAAAAACCCACAACAAAACCTTCCCACAAACCTAAAGAGTTTTATCATAGAAGTATCAAAGAAAACATTTTGATCTTCCTGGTTACCCTTACTGCCACACCAACCCTCCACTCCCAAACACTTCTCTCAGTTTCATCCAATATCATAAATATTATTACTAGGAACTTGTTGTTTTGGAGAATAAGAAAGAAGGTATGGGAAGGAAAGAGGGACAAGGCAATTAGTAACAGAAAGATTTCCATAGCTCTACAGTATCTTTTGAACCCACCCAGTCACATTCTGCACTGCCCATGAATGCTACTTAACAGAAAATGAACATTAAGATGTTTCTCCAAAGTCTCTTGAAGTGAACCTCAAGACTCCAAATGACATCACTAAGCACTGGATCAGGCTTTTTGGCATCTGGAGTTGGAAACATTCGTTGCTCTTTTTGCCAGTTCTGACAAAATCTATTTGAATCAAATGTTGTACATCCAAATGAACAGCAAATATCTGATCAGAAAAAAAAAAAAAAAGAGTATGTTTTCATTTAAATTGTATTGCTTCGATCGTCTCTACAGATTTATATTATGCTGCATTTTGCCAAGTTGGCATTTGTATTAGTTCAAATAGTGAGTGCATCCAGTTGAAAGTTCTGAAAGAATTAGAAACAGATTGTTTTTTTTAAATATTTAGAAATTTGCAAATCCAAAGACGTCACCAGCTACCCAATTTCTCTACACTTATTCTCTCTTTATTTCCTGTAACACTGTCATGATGACAAACATGATTCTGCCACGATCTCTACTAAAGCACAGAACAAGATTGTGGGACTGAACCATAGCAGAGAAAACAGCTCAACATTACCCAATCTCCAAGGTATTGTTAGCAGTTTTGTTAATATCTGAAGAATGAAAGTGACTACTTTTGCTTATAAGAAAAAAACTAGAGCCTGTGAGAATTATGTAACAGACATCCACTTTCATTTTGAGGACAGTAGGTTTTGCAGCGAAAAAGACTTCAAAATGGTAGTGCGCTTGGGTGTGAATAGGAAACCAAAACTTACATTGCACGCAAGTCCATAGATATATTGAACCATACCACTCGTGATCACATTAAGGGTGCACATACTGCCAATCAAAGCCAGAAACATTTTGAAAAGTGCCACTGCACCGTTGCAATGCTCGTCCCAGCATCTCATAGAGATGCTCTGAACTGCAAAGTGGGAGACATGGAAGTTCTAAGTGAAGATCCAGAAATCAAAAAAACAAGACACCAAACCAAGCACAAAGTTTGACATGTTGGAAGTGGCTGGGCCACCTGTACAGCTTCACTCAGGAACATATATTGGCTTCGGTGTTTGGCAAGGGTTTGGCCTTGTTAGGAGTGTAAACCCTGCATGATCACAAACCCTGAATTTGTAGCATTATTCATGAAACAGTGTAGTGTGCTATAAAGCATTAGCAAGATTTTAGGATAAGAGTCAACTTGGGATCTTGATCTTTCTGGAATTTGGTGCTAAATTTGTCCTGTCTTTTTCACCTTAAATCTTCTCACCTTCAATCCTACTAATTTAGGCAGCTGTGCTTGGAAAACAGTTGAAGACCTAGGCTACAGCCATGAGCCAGTGCTGTCAATGGTGAAGAGCATCAGGCAGAATGAGGACTTCCCTCTGCTGTTGCACACACCTGAGATAAAGGAAAAACTAAAAACAGAAGTTTTCAAAACATTTAGTCGTAGTGGCCTGATTTTCTTCACTGCATTCATTTTGAAAGTGATTTAAACAGCAGTAAAAGCTATCCAATGCTTTGGAAATGTCTGGATGCTGCTCTGAGCCTGAGTAACAGGGCCCACCTCCAGAAGGCTGCAGGGCTGTTTCCTCACCAGCCCGAGCCCTTTACTGATGGCTTTGCTGATTGTCAGCAGCAAGGCCCCAGTTTTCCCGTGTGCTCTTCTTGTGCATGTACATCTGATACAGTAGACTCAGTGAAAGTGGCTCCCACAGGCTGGGTAAACATTGCTCCAAGCCCACCAAGCTAGCCTGCCATGGTGGAAAATCTTTGCAGGTGGAGAACAAACGCAGAGATGCTAGCTGACCCACAGCACAAACACGGGGTCAGTTCCTCCATCGCAGAAAGCTGCTGAGCAATTTGCTCCAGCTGGCTAGTCTTTGTGTACTCCAAAACCCAACCCCTCTGGTGTGCAGATGCTCCTGCTCCCTGCCAAGGGGATAGACACCTGTACTCAATGGGGCATTTGGTTAGCCTCCATACCTCAAAGCATTAAAGGGATGTGCTCCAAGGCACTTGGGCCAGTCTTCTGCACAGCACTCTCAGCATGGCTGTTTATGAGGCCAGCATAACTCAGCTTCCTTACCACCACCTTCCTCCCACCTCCTGGTGGGCTGCTGCAATGATCAAGCAGGAGTAACTGAACTAGAAACAGAAACTGTGACTGATGGGGTGGCCTGAGTAAACAGCATAGACTTGGATTCCCACCAGAAGGTGGAGCAGTGCTAGCACTCAAAAGGAGAAATCGCATCCAAATTGAGTCTGTCCCCCAGCAGGAGGAAAAGTGGGAAAGCAGTTATCTCCCTACCTTCCAGCTTTCCCTGGCTGAATCCGAAGGAGCGGGGCTCAGGTGCACAGTACCCACAGTCTGAACACTGGCTCCAAAGCAGAGCTGTAGTCCTCTCACATCGTACTGTAACAGCTGGCCTTGCATCTTTGCCACAGGCACGTCCGTTTTCCCTCGCCACTGCATGCTGCCCCAGAGTTTCCCAGGTGGGAACCCCTACATCTATGGCAGCACCTGCTAGGACAGGAACATACTCTTAATCACAGGCTCTACGGGCTGACACCACATCATCCAAAGAAACAGAAGGAAAGAGCATGTCAGAAAAACAGCATGTACTGGGAGAAAAACAGACTTGGGCAGGAATAGGGGGCAGGTTTAGCAGCGGGGTTGATGAATCACTATACTATTTCCATGCCAGAGCATGTTTAAACAGTAGATAAATTTTGCTTGTAGTGCATATACCAGTTGCTGCTCCGTGCAGTGGAGCAGGAATGCGGTGGCTTTCCAGCACCATTAAAAATAAAGCTACCAGGGAACAGATCCTGTCCCCCTTCCTCCTGCAGAGCAGCACCTCATTATGCAAGAAGTCTTGCTGCTTGCACGAAGGATGCTTGTTGCTCCACTGGCACCTGAAGCCGCATCATGGTGCTGAGTTAGTGAAAAACAGCAGAGCAGACCCTGCTGGCTACTACATCCTGCTGCCACAGCACAGGGATAAGATTTCCCGCTCAGAGATGATAAAGCTGCAGAAATGTAGTGGAGGAAGGAGCTCTGTTCACCCAGAACTGGCGGCTCAGGCTGGGTTCATATACCATTTGCTGGGTCCTTTTTTCAGCTTTGTAGGCTGGGGGGAGGAAAGGCAAAGCAGAGGGGAGGGGAGGTCAAGGAAGATCCCAGCAATCGTGAGTCACCAGGGCCTGATACTTATTTAGCAAATAGCATGAATCTAATTACTGCAGAGGCAATAGCTGCTGTGAAACAGCATGAGACAGCATGCTTTTCATCGAGCTCAGCAGGGTGAACAGTAAAAGCTCAATGGGGGAATATGGTTATATGTTGACCTGCTCCTTCCCTGTTGCTTCATGCTGCAGAGGAGGAGCAGCAAAGCATCTCTGCAGACTCTTGCTGTGAAACAAATGCACAGCCTGGCACCCACAGGATGGTTAGCTCTGTGCATGTCTTTCTGCTCATCTGCTTCCTAAAACCCTGACAAGCTGTAATGGCAAGCCTCAAAAAAGACTGCTCATAATCCAGTCCAATTTAATAACCAAGAACTAAGCTACTTCTCTTTTTTTTTGACCTGACTTCCTCATAATCCATTTGTTCTTGTCCTGAAAGCAGATGCCATCAATCAGTGTCGGCACCATTACAATCTGGATCAGGTTCCCATCCTGTTTCCTACTGGGCTTGTTTCTGAGGCAGAGATGAGGGTTTCATGATGAGCCTGCTGCTCTTGAGCATCTCCCAAGGCTGGCAGACTGACACTGCTGGGAGCCACATGGTAACATTAACACCACTGAAACAGCTTTTGAGGCCCATAGGTATACAAAACACACAAATATAGAAATCCACAAGAAACAAAACCACTGTGTTCTGTTAGCACTGGTTAACACAGTTGCCTAGAGCCTGGTTTTCAAATAAACACAGTATTTGTTTTCCTGGCTGGAAGTGTAAAGTGAGCCACAAAGCATCAGGCATAAGCCTCTCTCTCTTGCTGGGTCACAAAATATCTGTGCTCCATGTGAGCTTGGCAGCAGATGCTGACAGGGTGACTATCAAATATAGAGGTCAAAGAAGATAACAGAAACACATGTCCTCCCTAAGAGAAAACAGGAGAAAACCCTTTTACCTCCCTTCTGCTTCTCTCACATCTGTCTACAGGACTAAATGGGCTTCTAGCCCCAGAGAATGCCTGTGTCAGCATCCTTCTTTAAATTATGAGCACCACCACCTCTCCAGTGACTGCCAAGACCTGTCAGCTTTACAAATAAAACTGTTCTGTGAGAGAGCTTGCTGTTTTATTACTTCTTTGCCTGATGTGACAAGATTTCCCTTCCCATTTACACAGTTTCTCATAAACAGGTAGTCAAGGTGAGGTGCTGCCCCACAGTAGTTCCTCTGCTCTCTGCACTTCTTACAGCTCTGGACCTCAAGACACCTCTCGGGTACTAATCAGTGAGAGTACCGGTCCGCGAAGAGTTATACCATAAGGAAAATCAGATTTGGGAGGGAACAGTTTGAAACACACAAAATGGATATTATCATTGCTGCTTCTTGCATAAGTGCACCTTAGTCACTTCTCCTTAATTCTGCTCTATATCCACAGCAATAAGAACCAGAAATACGTGCTTTGGCTCCTTGTGTGATGTTCACAGGTAACTCAGAGAAGGGACTCCTGAGGCTCGTCTTAGGCTAACTAAGCCTAGGTTAACTAGATTAACTTGCCTTTGGCAATTCTTTTCAAACCAAAATAATTCAAAATGTTCAAACTAAGCACAGCATTTATTAAGATTGTGATCCAAGGATTGATGCTTTCAGAATGCTCTGAGATTTGTATTAGTACCCTATAAAGAGAAAGAACAATCATCAGCTTCTTAGAAATTAGTACTATACAGCAGGTTATATGCATGCAGACATTAATATTTTTAGCAAGGTCAGAAGAAGTCTCCAAGATCATCTTGCATTGCCAAGAGCCTCACCCAGCCATTTCTGCATGAGGCTAGAACTTCTGTGTGAGCTATACTGTATATTATTTTGAAAGATACTAATCTTGATTTAAAGATTGGAGAATTCCCCATGCCCTAAGGTAAGTTATTCTAATAGTTAATTATCCTTTCTGTAAAAAAAAAAAACACAAAACCAAACACACCAACCCCCCCCCCCCAACCCCCCCCCCTTTATTACTTGTATAAATCTGGCTAGCTTCAGCTTCTATGTGTTGGCTTGCATTCTGCCATTTACTGGTTTAAGACTGTTTCATATCGGAAATCTTTTCCCCATGTAGGTACTTGCATGTTATAATTACGTCAGCTCTTAATGTTTCTGGATGAAGTAAGTAGATTTAGCTTCTTAAAATTTCTCACTGTAAGGCAGATTTTTCCCAGCCTCAAATCATTCCTGAAACTCTTTCCTGCACCCACTCAGATTTTCCAAAAGCCATTGTGGATGTGGACTGCAGGATTAAACACAGTACTCTGGTGCTACTTTTGTTTTATAGTCCTAATTCCACCTCCTCATGCCTATTGGACAGTCAGTAAAGACTGTATTTGCTGTCTTGACTATAGCATCACTCTAGGAACACTCATTCATATGGGTTACACACTATACCTCATCCCTTTTCGAGGTCATTCAGCTCCAGGTTTTGGCAGTCTATGTTAAAATCCCACATAGCACTCCTTCTTCTTTTTGGCCTTGCATTCACCTGTGTGGAAATATGTGCTGACCATGAAGGCCTGTCAGCCCAAAGAATTCAAGTGGATCTTCACAGTTAAATTCTCATCATCAGAATTTCTTGTCACCTGAAGGAGTTATTTTGCTTGTAATTTTTCTGTTGTTGTTACCTAACAACATTAATCAGCAACATCTGTTTTCTGTTAAATACATATTTCCTTGCCATACTTATTACTAGCACTTGTAAACAAGGAAAAGAGCAGAAAGCAAATTTAAGGAAAAGTGACATATTTAATATAAAGCCTCTATCCATTCTTTATGTTTCCTTTTGTTACCATTAATTCTTTAGTTGTTGTTTAAAGATATACCAATATTTTCCCAAATATTATCACATTCTTTGTCCTAGGGCAGTTCAAAATTTTTGTCAGACTAATAACAAATGAGCTGATTTGGACAAGATCTGAGAAAGAAGCGTTGATCTTGCTTCTTCCTGTCTTCTGACCACAACAGGACTCGGTGGCTAAACTGAGTAGGTTTGTGAGCATGAGAATGTATGTTTGAAAAACAGTTCTAATCCTAGTTCACAATTTTAATGTCACATATTTAAAACATGTATACCTCTTTCTAGCTTATCTCTGGGCTTAATATCTTAAATATTAAATACTGTCAGATTTACTGACAGTAACAATGAGCGTTCTAGCACACACTGATTTTATCATTGCTTTTTCTCATATTGCTGATTTTGGAGTTAAGACTTAACTTAACCCCACTAGAGCTTCAACAAGACACTGTAACCCCTCTGCCGCCTTGAGTTATCCTCCATAAGAAGTAGCAAGAGAACATTTAATTAACAAAGATCAGCACTGCTTGTCATCCTAAGATGCCACTGGCCTTCACAGGGACACCGACTCCAATTGTTTGAGAAATTTTGTCCCCAGGAGCTTCCCTGACTTCAATACTTTAGTTCCTTCTCTCCCAAATGACATTGGCAGAAGAGATTTGAAATCCCAGATTTAGACCATCTGAGGATGTGGGTGCTCAGTGTCCTTCAGGTGAAAACGAAGCAAAGTGGGGTCATTCTGTTTATTGCAGTTAACGCTTGGTTTTAATGCCTGAGCTTCCACAGAGCCATGAAATTGAAATTGCTTCTCCAATGTAAGACTGCAAGAGTTGGTGAAGACAGCTAACACATGCCCACTCATGAACAGCTTTGCTGCTTTGTAGTGCTCAGCAGTTGCCAGTCCAAAATTCCCGTGCAATTGGTCTATCAAAGAAAAGGGAGAAATACCAGTTAAGCTGATCTCAAACTGCAGCATCAACTGTTGCTAGCCTTCTAAAATAATGTTCTCCTGACTCAGCTTCCAGGTGACTGGCTGAACAGAAATCACTACAGATATCCAGAGAAACAGTACTAAGTGACTTGCAAAAATCAGCGTGGGAAGAAGAAAAGCAGATCATAACAAAGCAGTCCTTCACCTTAGCCAAAATTTGGTGGATGCTGTACCCATAATTTAATACACACTTATGGGGTCTCAGTAGCATTTTTGCATGTTTTTGTTACTGAAACAATCCTTCTGAAGCTAGGAAAGACTTGTTGGGTTGTTGGCTTGGAAACCAAAACAATTACAAACACTGTGTAGCTTTATTCGCAAGCTGACCGTATGGAAAATTACTGAATAATGACCAATACAAACCTTTCTTCATGGAGCTACTTGTTAGAGTGGTCATGCATACCAAAGTAAGGTGAAATTTTTGAACACAGATCTTCTGTACAAAGCTCTAAGAAATCAATTGTATGGCGTCCTTGGCAACATGTGTTACATCTTCCACAATGGAATTTGGCAAGAAACCAGAGGGGCAGCCTCTCCTGGGACACCACTGCAGTTGGATACCTCAGATACTCCAAGTTTGTAGGATGCTGACTGCCACCCAAGCTGCACTAGGGAAGACTGTTTCTCTCTCCTCATGGTCTGTATGTTTTTTCATATCCCTGCTCTGCTCTGCATTTACCTCTGCCTGTTCCCACAAGTCAGAGAGTACAAACTTGCAACATAGGGCACCATCCTGTTTTGACCTAATTTTTCATTATGCACCAAGATTCTCAAAATGCACTTCGGGATGTTACAGAACATGGTCTGTGTGGAAATTATGAAGCCAGCTACTGAAACTCTTCAGTTGGTATGCCTCTTCTCACATGTAGATATAGTTCGTCACAGGTAAGTAAGTAATAAATGAGGATATACTTTTAAAACGCATTAGAAATATATTGTTATTTAAATACTAACATGGGTGAGGAGCCCTTTACCCACAACAAAAAACAGTAAGTACAGCTCATCTGTAAAATTACGAAGCAAAAGGCTAGTGGGAAGTGAAAATAATGAAGAAATTGTAACTGGAAAACCAAAGAAATTCTTTCTTCACCGTTAGAAAGGAAAGTGAGTAGTGGAAAATTAATCACATAAGCATCCTTAAATCAGAATGGACAGTGATTTAAAAGAGACTTTATTGGACATTACTGTGCAAAGCAAACATTAAGCTATATATTAATGCAGTTTTTGTGTGTATGTATGTGCATTCATATATATGTATATATGTGTGTAGATATACATGCACAAACACTTTAAATTTTTATTCAAATATATTTCATGAAATTAAATCATGGTATAGCTTTAGCGGTTTCTTTTTTTGTTGTTTAAAAACGGAATTTTCTTTTCAGATATGCAAAATCTTGAAATATTCCAGACCCTCAAGTCTGTATCCTAAGTCTCAATAAGTACACATAATGCCTCTGACACCATTTGCAATATAACAGATAAAGCATATATTTAAAAATAGTAATCTTGAAGTGTTTGGAGAAAAATTAGAAGTGTTATATAAAATGAGACTCTCTAGTGAGGAAGGAACTGAAAACCAAGCTTATCTCTGTTCAAATATTTAAAAAATCAGAAACAATAAATTCTATCCTTTTGCTCTCCCTCTAATTGTGTGATTAGAGCAAGAAAAACTTCCATAAAATAATGGATTCAAGGGTGCCCATAAACAATCATTTGCTTATGAAGAAAAGATATTTCTTCAAAATAAATCTATTTTGAAATTACATCATCAAATCACACTAAAGAAGTGAACTGTGATGCTACCCGGATGATCTGTTTCTTCATCCTAACTTGAAGCAGAAGGACTCTTGCAGCTCTGTTTGGATTGTGTGGTTGGAGCAGAGGTTTTCCACTATTGTTCTCACAAAGACAGGAAGATTTTCACTATTGTAATGCATTCTGGCTCAGTGGGCTATGTCCTGCCTAAACAAACTGATCCATCATCCCCTTAGAAAAAGCCTAAAAGATATTAAATTTTTGTTTGTTTGTTTGTTTGAGAGGGAGCAAAATGGAGAATGTCCATGCACTGAGAAAAAAGGACAAGGTACACCAGGGCAAAGTCAAATAACCTACCAAAAGTTACGTTCCAAGTCAGAAGCAGAACTAGAAACAGACTCCAGGTCTTCCAGTCCACTGGTCCACTTTGTCAAATGAACAAAGGTCACGACACTTAGCGGCACACAGTATTTTGCCTTTATCCACAGTTCAGTAGTAGGCATTATCTGGTGGCACACACTTCCCTCTCCTGCTCTAGCGACATCTCTCTGCAGTTCCTTGTGCCCATCCTAGGAACCGAGCAGCACACCACCACTAAGACCTGAACAGAGAATCTCAGCTGACGTGTCTCCATCCAGCATTGTTCAGACAATGCCTTCCAGACCATTTTGACTCAGCCTTTCAGAAGTGAAAAGCTTTGCAATACACGAAGAATTTTCTTAGTATAGATCGAATAAATTTGGGGCTATTTTTAAAACACCAGACAATCCGAATGTTTCATGCATCAAGTACTAGTTTCTGTAAGGTACAATGCAAAATAATTAGGACTGACGGAGATATTACAGATGTTACACATTTATAATGTTACATGTTCATGTGCTCTGAGTGAAATAGGATAATATACTAAGATTAAACACATGCTCATCCTTATCTGGTATTCTTAACAGATGTACCTACATTTTGGTTAATTCGATTAAGACAGTACTCACTGTTCATACATACATCTTGTTTCAGCAATTTCTCTTTATGATCCTTTGTCATAAAAAACAAGGTCCTACCACCTCATTTTATTCTTTGGAATAGCAGACGGCCATCCCATCCCAATAAATCAAAACATTACATTGTCCAAATACCTTTCCATTTCTTCAGAAGGTTTGAGATCTTCATTAATGAGTGCTGGTTTGTCTCTCAAGGCAGAAAATATGCGAGTTAAATCCAGACTACATGCAGACATCTCAGCGTGGAAGTTACCCATGTATGATGCTAATAAACATGGTGAATGTTGAAAGATCATTGGCAACTTTTTGTGCTGATGGAATATAAGCCAGAAAGCAAGAAGCCAACCACCACCCAGTTCATACAGAAATATCCTGGTTTCCTCCTATCATTTCTTATCAAAGAAAAGATGCCTTTAATTTAGGTGGGAGCTAAACCAGCCCTTTGGTTTGCTCCTGATAAAGTAACCCTAGTCCTAGCGCATCTTTTTGATGGAGCAAGAATAAGCCAAAGTCTTGAATAAAACATTGGCCACTGAGCTCAATTTCATTTTATTTAAAGATGTAGTTTCAGCATATTTATGTAAACAGCAATCTGATTTAAAGCAAGAGGATGGGTCTTGCACAGATGTGAAGACTAGGCATGCCATGAATATCTGAAGGAAGATGGCATCACTTATGTTTGAGGAAGAACTGGTTGGGCAAGGATAACTTGGGTTATCCTTGAGTTAAAATGGTTTCAAGCATCATCTGCTCTTTCAGTCAGGGGATTTGACAACTGTGCTGAGGCCTGTTCCAGACCACAGAAGCCAACAGAGTCCAAAGATGAATGCAACCCAGTGTATCCCGGGAAACAGACATCAACAGGATTTCATTCTAAGGTGAACTGATGTTACAGATAAGCAAAAAGTGTGGCTAGCTCACAAACAGCAAAAGAGGGAAGTAGCATACTTTCTTGCAGCTGTCCAGCCGAACAGCTTGCAAAACAATGATTTTAATCCAACATTCATCCATAACTTTACACTCCTATAAATCAGTCACTAAGCCTCATCAATAGCAGTGGGAATATGCCAGGTATTTATGCAAGCTGCACCACAAAGCAGCATTTTCTCAGTGCTGCATTTGAACCCATAGACATAATAGACAAACTTTTCACCCAACCAAATTTTTGCCTTAAAAATATTTTAAAGATGCAAGTAGTCTTTCTAAATTTTAATTATTTCAAAGGGAAAATGACCATGCAAATATAATGAAACAAAACACATTTTGTAAAAAAGAGAATATGGAATCCAAATTTTCAATTCTATTTGTTTACACACACATAGTAAATATGCACATATGCACATAAAATAGTATTAAAATATGTATGTGTGTTTGTGTGTTTGCTGTATTCACACATACAGTTGTGGCCAGGCCGACATAACCACAGGGAAGGGAAGGGAAGGGAAGGGAAGGGAAGGGAAGGGAAGGGAAGGGAAGGGAAGGGAAGGGGAAAAGGGTTGTTAATGTTTACACATCCTTGCCATAAAAATGCCTTTCTGATATGCCGAATCATACCTATGTGAATTATCAGAGTTCCAGCTGAAGTCATTAAGAGCACAGAACTCATGTCTTTGTCAGTATCAGTCCCAGATTCCCTCGTCCTTTGTCAGAACAGCTCAGCATCACCATTTGGTAAGGGAGTGACTCACAGAGATGACTCCAGACCTGACGTGCAGCGTGGGGCCTGCCTGCCAGGTGCAGCTTATGGGCTGAATGAGCACCTCAACTAGTTCCTGAGGTGAAACAAATGGAGTTGGCATGAAAAGATGTAAATAATTTGGGTTTGGATCCTGCATGAGACCTATGCTCATGCTCATCTTCAGGGACTGACTGTGTCATTGGCTATGTCCATTGACAGAGTAGGCAAATGCAAATAAAAACATAAGAACTGCAAAGTCCAGTGACAGTCTGTTGAGGAATGCATAAGCAATTAAATCTAGTGTTGCTTTTATTGTAGCTCCCATGACAGAGACAGGATTAAGCAGTTATCATTTAATACATCATTTGCAGCCAGTAAATGTTAGGAGTATTTGTTATTTCACATACCAATAGCTCTGTGTTGTCTCACAGCCAGCATGTCATCGTTCTGCTTTTACTAGAGCTTTTCCTCAAAGTCCACAAACAGTTGAGGTCCATTAACGCTAAAACACACAGAGTGTTTAGTTTCAGCTAAAGGAAACACCAAGGAAGGAAGTCATAGACCTCAGATGGTAATATTTCCCTGATCCACCCAACTACATAAACACCCACACACTGAGCAAGAAATGGGAATAGCTCCCTAACCATTAAAATGACTTAGCTTCAAGGGCTTCCCTTCAGCTGAGGCACTGTTGGGTCAAACTTCATTGTTTGTAACAAACAGCTGAACAGGAAAAAAAGAAACATACAAAAGAAAAAAGTTACAAAAATAGACCTCATTCCATCCAAATACTGAAACCTCAGCTTAATTCTAAATATGTAAAGCAATACCTTGGATATAAATGGGACTTTCTTGAGCCTGAATTTAAACATAGACAGAACTGCTTAGTGGGCTTAGGATCATAGACCACAAACATCTAACTACAAAACTATTTGTTTCTCTGTGGATTTAAATAAGGGAATGTATACTTCTGTTTCATATCATCTTTTGTTTGGTCTCAGATAACTGCTGATTACCTGCACAGACATGAAAAAACTGGACTTGAACATTTCATGTAGGGAATCCAATTTTGCCAGGGATTTTCATGAAAGCCATATCTGTGGTACATATGTCAGGGATCCTCATTAGAACATGCACGGAAATTTGCTTTTAGCTACCATGTTTCACTCAAACTGAGACAGACAGTTCTCTTGACTTGGGCATAAGGTGATTATTTAGTCCACCTCAGAAATGTCATTGCTCAAACACAGAAATAAACTGCTAAGTGTAGAAAGATCTGGCTGGTCCTATGACATTTACCATGTCCTTTACCTACAAAAGTCTCCATTTGTTATACCAGTGACTGTAGTAAAATGAGTAAACTTTTTCTTCCCGTGCTTGGCCATTAAGTCAACTTCATCTTTTTGTTCTTTCTTTTCAGGTGGACAAGAAAAGTCTGTTATCACATCACAAGTCAGGGGAAAATGACTGTTGCAGTGATGCTTTTGTTTTATTTTTGCATTTTGGGATGCAAATAATTAACACCCCCCCCCCCCCCAACCACAAAATAAATGTTTATCCATGAGTATTTCTCTTCATTATATTAACCATTCCTATTTAATTTCAATACTATTTATTGACTAAAAATAATTGAATTTAAAAAAATATTGAACAAAAAAAAAATAAGGTTGATGATTTTGAGTTTTCAATGAAGAGAGACAGAGATAGATATTCTCCATATTCTTTATTGTGTCTGTATTATTTAATTTTCATATTTTTCTTTCAGTGGGTATTTATGTTCTTGAAGGTTTGCATTTAGTATTTTGGTTTTATTGCAACACTGTGCTATTAAATTGGTCAGCCGGGAACAGCATAACGTCAGTCCAGATGGAACATGATGGAATGACAATCAAAAATATGGTGTTAGTTTATAAGGATGGGTCATTAAGGCAAGAAATGTTGAAAAGGACTGAACAGGCTATAAAAACATTGGAACAAAAATATGAAGGAAAAAGGCAAGGGTGAGAATGTTAAAATTTCAAGGTACAAATATTGTTGCACTGAAGTAGATCATAAAGCAAATGGAATTTCAGAGCACTTGAAATCTGAGTTGTATCAAATCAGTGCTCTGTAGGGAAAAAAAAATCACAAACCACACTGGAAACATATTTAGGCTGCATGTTTCTAAAAGTAAAGCTGGCAGCTAAGTTCCCATGTTACTGAGCACATACTGTGAGCACATTCTAAGAACATCCTGCTTATCCATCTACAAGTCACCTAGTTCCTTACCTAGCCCATGTGCACATTTACCACTGAAAATATCCTCTTGTGGTAAGGCAGTCCGACTAAGTCTTCAAAATTGTTGGTATTTTTGTTTTGGTTTTGTTGTAGGGAAAGCACCTGGAGGGAAGCTCTTCTGGTTTTGTTTCTACCCAGTGAAAAGAAACTGATTGCAAATTTTATGGATCAGGGAAAGACTGAAATGTTTGATTCATACCTTTATTGCATAATGCTTCATGAAAGATCAGATATGAGCAGCTGTCTAACACCATATTAGCACCAAGTGTTAAGATCTTTGGTATGGAAAGGCCTCAGACAGACTGGGCTAATAAATTTCATTCCAGGACAGAAGTCTACTTCTATACAAGAAAACTAGAAAGTGCAAGAGCTTGTTTTCTGGATTACCACATGTCATTTGACCACAAGTATAATATTAAACTCTTGTATCTTCCAAAATAGGGCAGCCACTTGGAATCTGCCGATTGGCTTAGCCTAACTCTGTAAGCATGTCTGGAAATGTTTTGGGAGTTGGTCCAGAGTAAAAATATGGAGGGAACTGCTCACACAGTTAAACTATACAGATAACATTGTTCCACCACCTAGGTACAACCTCTGGTACTGTTCAGTCTGGTAGCATAAACATTTGATTAAAGCAGCTTCAGGCTCTTAAACTGTATATATCTATCTGAAGTGCTTGGTCCATACTGCCTTCCAGGTTCTTTTGACTACCTCACTCAGGGTGCAAGAGCATCCTAGTCTGCATTCCTTGCTTTCTTCTCCATCAAAACAAGGGCAAAAGGACTGGAAGTTGAACATATGAATCTTATCTCAAAATACTGTCAGGAGGGGAATGAGAACTTATTTGGATACAGGACTCACAAGATTTAACTTCTATCTCCCAAAAGATCTGGGACAAATAGTGAAATTATGTATAAGTGCCTGGAAGAAAACAAGGAAATGAGTAAATAACAAACATGGGTTTGTCAAGCAAAAATCATTATAGATAATCAAATTTCTTTTGATGATCAAATAATGGCTTCAATCCATTGCGAGAAAGAATAGTTATGAAGTATCTTGTACCCAAAGAAGGCTTCTGACACATGTGGCGTTTTTGACATTCCCCAGCACGGGAACATGGACTGTGAAATGGGGGCAAAACTGCTTGGAAAAAGCACTTAGGAAGCCACTAGGCACAGTTCATTGCCAGAATGAGAGGAAGGATGAGAAAACATTCTTTAGGTGTCCATTGTATTCTTGGTCCTGTCCAATGTCTTCAGAAACAGGTAGGACGGAAGAATATTAAGTATGTTTATAAAATCTGTAGGTGACAAAACAGGGAAGAACTGAAACAACCCTGAAAAAAATCATAGAAAATGTTCTGAAAATGGTCTGAGCTTAATGAAGAGAAATGCAATATTCTTTCCTCAAGCAGGAATAATTAGAGTTGCAAGATGGGCAGCACTGGCACAGCAGCAGCTCTTCAGCTGAACATAAGGGTTGGGTGGCTTCAAAAGCTGAACATAAACAGTAATGTCACAGCTTTGGGGTGAAAAAGCACAGTGAGGTTTGAATGCAACTTTGTCCCACAAGGCATGGAAAGTAACATGCCCTCTGTTTTATCCAGCACATACCTAACCAGTATGTGTTTCAAGAAATATGTATACTAATTGTTAAAAATGAAGAAGAGGGCAAGGGGAATGAAAAACAACCAGAAAACTAAACCTATAGGGAAAGATTCAAAAGCTGGCATTAGTTAGCCTGAAGAGAGAAATTAAGAGGGAGTTATGAGAAAGCATACATGAGGATCTTCTTTCAGGAAACAAGGAAAATGCATCTCCTAGCTAATGTATGCAATCTCCATCCCTTGAGATCCTAAAAACCAGATTAAACAAATATGTTTCTGAAATGACACAGTTATAGACAATTTTACTTTGGCATAGAGGTTGGACTACTTTACATCTAGAAGTCCTTTCCAGCCCTATTTTTCAATGACTATATGAAGTATTTGAGCACTATCCAAGAGAAACAGTGGATTGTTTACAAAGTCATCCTTTTTCTGTAAAAGTTGATGAAACTCTAGAACTGGAAGGACCTCAGAAAATTAATGGACTCATAATAATTTCTGTGTGTGAAATCAGTAAGGGTAAAATATGTGCCTCAAATCAGAGGTGTGTATCCTTTGTAATGCTTCAGCATTGAGCCTTTCACTAAATAGTTTTCTGGAAGGATACAAGTTGTCCTGGAAAAACTTTATGTAAAATTTACAGACACTAAATGTAATTCAAGTTTGTCTTCATTGCCTGCGCTAGTCCACATTTTTTGTAGTCCATTCCTCTAACATAATATAAAACTGAAGCTTATACCAATCCCCTAAAGCAATTAGTCAGTTCCCAACTGTACTTAAAACCATGCAAAACAAAACCATAGTAATGTACCTACAAAAACTGGGAGGACATTATCCCTTCCCTTCCCTTCCCTTCCCTTCCCTAATCTTCCAGGTGTAATATAGCTAAGATTTATAGATGCAAAGGAAAATTTAAAGACAGCACCTACTAACAATTAAATTGATAGCAAGGAAGTAAAAGGAATATCCAATAACAGAAAGATACTGCCAGATATTAAAATGTCCATAGGAGTTCTTTAGAAATGAGTTTTTGCTTTATAAGTACAAAACTTTAGGTCTCTTTTAGGAAGTTAGGTGTCACTTTGAGTTATGTGAAATGTTAATGAATAGTTTTTATGCAGCTCTGAGCAAATTGAAGACAATGTTGAAAGCTCTACATGCCAAAGCAATACCTGTACTGAAATACAGGAAAAAATAACAAAGTCCAGTGCAAAGGTTCATCCCGTATGCTTTGGACAGCTGAATGTATTTTACTTCAGTAGAGAGATGGAAAGCAACCTGGAAAACTGCAAAAATAGCAGGCACAGTGAAAGATGTATGTAATCTTGATCTATCAGAGATAAGGGAATTTGCAAAACCATACACCTCCTGCTTTCTTTTAAAGCAGAATTCTCTATGTATGCACAACACATAGCAAAGGTTTTATTTTCATATCTTTGCTGCTCTAGAACTGTAAGCTGTAGAGAAGGCAACTTGCTAAGCACCATGGTACAAATTGTGAAATTATTGAAGAATGATAGATTACAATAAAAGTTAACCAAAATAAACAGAAACAAAAATGCATTTTAAACATTAATTTTCCTCAGAAAAAACCAGGTGCTATCTCAGCCAAAGCCTACATACAATTCTTACACAGTTTCTTGAAAAAGTTCCTTAAAATGAAGCATATGTTACAATATTACTTTTGCCTGTCACATATATGGCTAACTTTAACCAGTTCCTAATTCTTCATGATGTATTTACAGATAGAGACAAGGTAATGGCTCCTTTGGACAAATCTACTATAATAATGGCATGAAAAGAATCATCTGAATGACTCTGAGCAGTTTTACAGGAACTTAAATTTCAAGTTAGAAGGTTGCAAGAGGGTATAAAAATGTGTAAACCCTCTGCCATACTTTATTTTATACCACATTCTCCCATCCTTTTGTGTGAAATAGTAGACAGACAGACAGACAGGCAGATAGGTACACTACTGTTAGTTGTGAAAAGAATGGCCATTCCCACCATCTCACATCATCATTTCCTCACATAAGAACATGATGGCTTACACACTGTTTTGCCAGGTGGATGCTGCTCCATTTGTGCTTGGAAAAATGCTGTCACACCAGGAATATGACAACACAACAACACAACAGTGTGACCACGTCACAGGCAAGCACACCTAGCTGAGTTCTCTTTTAGCCACTATTACTAAATGTGACAGTGACAATCTGTTGACAACATGACTATTAATCTCCCCATGGGCTCCTGATTGGGACTGGTTGTTGGTTAACAGGAAAATTTATACTGGCAGTTATTTTACCTGTGCCAGCTTGATTAAAACTAACAAACATGAGTGTTTTTATTCAGACTTTACTCACATTTCCGTTTTGCTGTGCAAAAACATTTCAGGGAACACCACCATTTGATACATGGTCGGAGTATTCAAAGCAACAGAGCTTTTGTTAGCACAAGTTCCTCGTTTTACACTCAACTCTGGAATTAACTGAAAGCTTCATTGGAGTGGAGTGACTGGACAGCTGCTCTCTGTCGGTTACACATCTGAGAAAGCTAACAAGTATAAATTAATCTATCCAGGATTGTTTGTAATTTATGATTACTTAACTTGCCAACCATTTCAAAAGGCAACATGTGCCTAATTTATGGGTTCTTGCATTTTCTTTGTCCTTTTCCCTAACAATATCCATTCTTCTTCCAACCGCATACCATAACCTTCCCTGTGGGAGACCTGCCATTGCTAGCTAGGGGCAGTCAGATATGACGATGTTCATAGTGGTCTGGTGGTACATGCAGAGAAGTAAGGTAGTCAGAGTTCAAACCTCATTTCAGCTGAAAATTTATTTTCCTCATTTGCAAATGATTTTTCTAAAAGTTTAAAATAATTTCAGAGGCTTCCTCTTCACTGTCACCAGAAGGCAAGACTGATGTGTATGAACATACCTGAGGCAAGTTTTTACCAGACTAGCTCAGATAAATAGGTAAAACAAGAACACCATAAAGACACAGATTTCAGAACTTGGGCTTTTATAGTTTCTGCTCCAAACTTTTGCTGTTATTTTTATCTGAAAGAGTTTCATGTCTTGGCCTTAGCCCTATCTTCTTGAAGCTGCAGCGTACATACCCTAACCCAATTATTCCGCAGTAAGCACTCATGACTAGAGAATTGTTCAGTGCTTTGGGATCACATTTCCAAATGTACCTTATGTCCTAATCAGATGCCCAGCTAAGTGATTCTTAAAATCTTGTTTATAAAGTGCTGTAAAAATGCATATATGGCTGCTATCACCATCAGAAATTCCTAAAGAGTGACAGAATATCATCCAGCTACTGCAGAATTATGGAGTTTGCTGCCAAAGCTTTCAGAATTTTATATAAATACATAGTTAAGTGTATATACACAAATAAAGATGTCTATGTGTGAATATGTACAGGACTGAGTAGGTGAGAATGTGGAGTATATGACAACCTTGGAGGCAGGACTGGTCTGAACTGGCTTTTGTAGCTCCACTTGGAGCTGTAAATCACAGTACAGAGGTGGATTTATTCCCCAATTCACATATATGGAACAGGAGAATATAGTAGAGTATGAGAGTTGACTTTATACTTACACTGCACCTTCAACTCTAAAGCAGGTTGCTTCACCTTGATTAAGCCTCCCCACCCTTGGCAGGCCAATCATGCTAAATAATGCAAGAGTTGTCCTTTGCAGGGTTTCTGCTGATAGCAGGGGTGGCTCATGTCATGCAGTCCCCAGGAGGATTTAGTGGCAGGCGATTTCTTCCACCACCTTGCTCACTCTCCCCTGCCCTCTGGCTTTTCAGGGGTGCCGGGAGCTGCTTCTCCAGTGCAGCCAGTGCCCGTGCACTGCAGCCACATGGTGCTTACTGGATTGCAGCGTCCTCCCTGCTCACTCCAGCTGTCTCGGCAGAGGAGCCCCTTTAAGAGAGGTGAGATGCCATCCTGTGCACAACCACAGGGCATCAGTCTGCCTTTCTGGCCACTTTCCAAAGTGGAGGAGGTTGCTGCCTTATTCCTGGGTAAAAGCTCAGCAGATCAACAAGTGGCTCAAAGTGTCGCTTCAAAGACAAACGAGAGCCTGGTCTCCGGTCTCCTCAATCTTCCCACAGAGTGGGCCAAAGTATCCTTCTTTCTTCATTCAATGACTTAATTCCCAAGGCAAAATTTGCATCCCAATGCAAAATTTGCAGCCCCTCAACTCTGGCAGTACTTTGGACTTGTGCTAGCACAAGGAGGAGTAGCATATATATCTCTCCTGTCTCCCTCCACCCAGACCCACCCTCCATTTGAAGTGGAAAACTAGACTTTCATTCAAATATTCGTCTACTTGTTGCTATTGACTAAGGAGAAGGGAGTGCACTGTCTGGTCTTCCAAGCAGCTGTAAGCCTTAATTGGGGTCAGCAAGCAATAATTTACATAGTTTGCTTGTTTAATTTACAAAAAAATTCAGTCATTCCATTGTAATAGCAAGGGGGGCAAGGGAGAGTGAACCTCTACCAAACAAATCACAATATGGTGCGAGGTGGGTTTTTTTTAAACCTGTTTGGAAAGAGTGCTAATAGCCACACATTCAAAAATGTGTTGACATCACTCACAGCAATGGGCAGTGGCCCAAGGATTACCCCAGGGACAGCAGCTTGTTCCAATCAAAAGCAGAAGAGCAGTGCAGAAAACAATGAAAAACATTCCCTCCTGTGGGATACAGATCCAACCTGGCTTATGAGCCATAACCACTGTGCAGGAATATTCACTGTGAGATGAACCGTTGTGCAGTAACCTGCAGGGAAGGTATTTTTTGCAAAGAACAAAACAGAACAAAATGCCATGGCAAATAGGTCTAACAGGCTGTATCTCACTCACAGCTGTCTATTTTACAAGCAGCACTGACTTCAGGCCTGCTGTACACACTATATAAGTAGTCTGTAAAACATTTTTGCATAGCGATGATCTTTTATTTCCCCTGTATTTTACAATATGTGGTACAATGGAGATGTAATGACTTGGAGACACCACTGTGTAAAAGGAGCCCTGCAGTATAAGCACCCACTTAAGTCCTGGTGACTTGGAAAGGTGCTTGTGGGTACACCTCAAGTTCATCTGCTGGGTGACTTTTCTCTGAAATTCAGTTTATCATGAAAATTAATAATCCAGTTTTAGCTGGAAAACTAATTCTACCTAAAATCTCAGACTTTAAAAATGGATGAGTGTAAATGTTGGTTGGAAGGTTACAAAAATAGTCTAACCCTAAGAAGCCAACAGTCAGGAGAAGAGAAAAGACAAAAAGGTTTACATTTTTCACTGGTTTTGCTCAACTCTAAGAAACCTGCAATTAAAAAATTATGTATTAAAAATAAGGAGGGAAAAAGAGACACAAAGGCAAGAGGCTCAGGGCATGTGCGAAGAGGAAGGGAATCCCTGAGCCCCTTTCTGCAGCCCAGGTGAGTGAGCAAGCAGAGTGGAGACCCTGGCTGGGAGGCACCAGCTGCCTTGTGAGTCCCTGCCAGCACAGCCCATCCCTGATGCCAGCTCTGGCAAGACACTGGCTGTTCATTGCAGCCCAGCCTCCGGCTCCCTTCAGTGGCAAATGCAAAGTGGAGGTGGAAGCTTGTGATCTGTGGCGTTGACCACAGCTTTGACCAGGTGATGCTTGGCTTGATTTGGACAAGCTGCCTCCTCACGGTGCCTCCCTCTGAGCCTCACTGCCACAAACCTGCATCTGCCTCTCCTTCTGCTCTCTGACCATTGCTCGCTTTCTGACCATTGCTCCATCTCCTCCATAGCAAACTGGGCTCCTTCTGTCTTCTGCTCACCTCCTCTTCCATTGCCTCCCTCCTGATTAAACCAATCAGGGAAGGAAATTTGGATAGGGAAATAGACTACCACTGCACTCACAACCCTTCTACTTCACGAGTGGGTCCATTTTAATGGAGATCAACCCCCCCAAAAGTATCGAAGGTTTCATTTAGTCTAGTGGGGGAGAGAGACTGTATGCTCATATAATAAGTAGCTCTGCTTTGCTCACCCATCTTTCCCCTGTTTCATCTTCCTTTACTACCATGTTTCCCGGCTGGGGTCTTGACAAAGGATACATCACTTCACAATGAAGTGAAAAACTGCTGAAGTTTTCAGCTTTCTGGGTTCATTCCTTTCTTTCAGAAATTTTCCATTGTATGCTCTCAAAACTTGCTAGATTCTGGAAAAGCTGCAGAGAGGAAAATGAGAAAGTGAATAAATCACAATAAATGAAAATATGGGGAGAGGGACCCTTAGAGTTCCTCAGAAAGTATAGAAGAAGAGAGGAAAAAAGCCACAATTGGAGAACATTGAGTAAAACCTGAAACAAAAATGACATTCTGAGTTGTAATGAAGGGATGAAAAGGGCAAGATAATCGTACTGACTAGCCACAGCTGCCACTAAGATGCCAGCTCACTGTATAAATAATGGGAAATGGAGGAGTTCTTGTCAGGGGCAATTCAAAGTTGTTGATTTAATCTCTTGTTCTAAACACCCCACTGAAGAAAATTCCCTCTCCATTTTTATTTTTCTGCCTCTTCTACATAGTGGGACATAGAAAGCAAGAGTGAGAATATGGATCCTAAAATTTTTTGCAAGATTGCCTCCTGCAAAGTCCAACTAAAATACCATTTCAAACCTGGAAAAAAAAAAAAAAAAAGCTTTTGGCAGAAACAAACTTCAAGTGATAAATGGCAAAAGGCTGTGCTGCAAATTACAAAAAAAAAAAAAAAAAAAAAGAAAAGAAAACAAAAAGAAAGAAAGAAAGGAAAAAAGAACGAAAGAAAGGAAGAAAGAAAAGAAATGGCTGCAGAGATTGCGACAGACTGTGCTAAACTGATCTTTTATCTGTGTACCCTGCTTTCATTCCTTTGATTCCTTATACTGTCCATGGACTTCTCAGTCCGTTGAAGATGGTGGACCAGTACAGACCAGTTATGTATATTTAGCAATATCTGCATTGTTATCTTTGTCACTTACAGAGGACTTTAACTGGAACAATGCTGTAGTTACTTGTACTCCTTCATGTAATAAGTGACTAAAATAAACCCTTACTCTGAGACTTGTGCTCACCCTTTGACTACACAGGGACATGATCTTGAGCTTATCAATCAAAGATATTTCTATGAAGACAGTTAAGCAAGGTCCCTTCCACATCACGAGGGGCATAAACTGAAGCCGCCAGGGTGGGCAGTCATAGAAGGAGGTGACCCCTCACTCATACCTCATTAAGTTGCCAACTCCCTGCCAGCAGCTCAGTGAGGGAGCATATCACTAGGAGAGCAATCAGTCCAGGGCTTGTAACTCACAGGCATGATCTCTGGGTTGGAAAATCCCAAGGCACAGACTCTTGGAAACTGGCACGCAACTAGGCAGAGGCATAACTGTACGTTTGCCTGTTTTTCTGCCCCCCCACCCTAGACATCTTCTGTTGGCATAAAACAGTGGGTGTTTTCTTGCTTTTTGATTCAACCAAGAAGACAGAATACTATGTGTTATAGAAAAAAAAAAAAACCCAAAACATTCCTCCTTGATGTCCTTCAGTGGGCACCAGGATCTGAGTGTGACAGTACAGCCGTGTATCCTCTGGCATCAGGAAAGCAGCCAGTGTCACAAGCAGGGATTTTCCATGGTGATAGAAACATTCAGCCCCACCTGCACTGGTAGAGGCCTGGGTAGAGTGAAGGGGTCTAGGTCAGGGCTGCAGCACTGCTGCACAAAGGAAGAAGGCAAACCAGTGGAGAGGAACTTGCCCTGATTTCTTAAGTTGTATAGTACAAGCCACAAGATTGTGGTCCAATTGGTAAAAGTGTTAGTGATACTGGGTGCATACCAACACCACTGTTTTACTTAGCTTGAAAGGGATTTCCTTGCCTTCTAGAAATAGCCATAGCCCTTCCTTTATTGCAAAACAATAAAACACAGCCAGAGAGTTTAGTGTGCACTGAGACTACAGGTTGAGTCAGTCAGGTGCTGGTGAGGAAACTCACCCTGAAATGAAATGCAGCCACCCATGCTTCTCACAACAGCATCACCGATGGACTAAACTGTTCTCAAACTAGACCGAAAGCTTTAAAAGGCATCAGAAAGAAAAAAGAAGAAGGGAAGACACCTGAGATCTCCCAGAGGGAGCACTGAAAATCAGCTACTTCCAAAACAAAGCAAGCATTTCATGTTTTTTTTTTAAAAAAGGAAACACGAAAATGTTTGTGACTTTTTGAAATGCTGATTTGGAATGGAACATCTCATTTGCTAGTACTGAGTCAAAATGCACTTAGTTTCTCAGCTCAAGATACTGAAGAAGGAAAAAGCCCTTCAAAGTTTTAAATTAGCATTTCTGCCACAAGTAAAAATGATCTTTTTCTGTTAGCATCATTTTGCCAAAAATACAAATTGGGTCATTAATGAATCATCTGAAAGGGACTCAGTACAGGTTTGGAAAAGCCTGAAGCTGTTTGTTACAGTGTTCATACTAGCTTACCTAGCTGTAATGAGGACTCACAAAAATTTTTTCCTACAATACCCCATTGTCTCCAGGTCCTGTTGTCTTCTTTTTTGAAATTAAAGGCTTTGCTATTCCGGGCTCCTCAAAGTGCTGATTTGAATGTGTCAGTAGGCATACAAGCATAAGATGGAAATGGAAATCAGGGCAAATCCAACTGATTTGGAGACATCAGTGTAAAATATTCCCATATTTCTCCATCCAGGTAAAAAATGAAAACTCCTGTCATTCATTCTGACAACCACTGGTCTCCTCTCTCTTTCAAAGCTGTGAGGTAAAAAAAGCAGAAGCTTATTCAACCTTCTATTATGCTAAAAAAGTTCTTGCACCAGGTTTGTCTTTGCTAAAGTTAATGCAAAAACATACCCCCTTCATTTCCAAGAGTATTATAGTTTTTTTTAGCTGAGAGACTGGAAGTCCCAAGCACTGTAGCCACATCACATATCTAAATCACTACACATTAGTGTGACAGGTGTCTGTTGCTTGCACATGTTTCTTATGCAGCCATATAAGGAGCAACGAACATTTTATTTAGAGCAGCTCCTAGCTTTCATCTGTCTAGAGTTCTAAAAAGGTTAAATTATATTTTACTTGGCCAGTATGGTAGGAATATCTAGCATACCAGAGCTTATTCTTCCTGAGTGTAAATCCATTGCTTCTAATTGTCTCATTGTACTTCATGCAACAGAAAGAAAAGGAGCTGAATTAATCTTAACAAAACAGGTGGTTGTGAAATTAAACTAGGACTTACTAAATTAACTAGAACTATGTTGTCTTGGTTTTCCATAACAGCGCTTTGCAGGATGCAGTGTTGCCTGTACACACAATCACTGTCCTTCAGGGCTGATTATATGAAGACACTTGTTTGAATTAACTGAGCTTTGTATGTGTGCGAGAGAAATGTGTGGTTGTGTTTTCCTGTACAAGGTGATGTGTAATTTGCTAGGAATATTGGATAGCTAACAATCAAATTTAATGATGGCTACAAAAATGATGTTATATTGCACCTTGCTAATTTAGGACAACATATCTTTTCACTGATCGTGGCAAAGTTTAATAATTGGTTTTCACATGGACTTTGCTGAGCCACAGAACGAAGAACAAAATAAAGGGTGGAAAGAACCGATTATCAGTAAGAGGTCAGAACTTCAGGAAAGCATGAGAAACAAGAAAGATTAGGAAATTTTGGAAAATGTTAATCAAATTCCTTTCTGGGTCATGAAGACCTTTGCCTGAACCATTCCTCCTTGAAGAATGAGGCTGCTGGAAGTAATGTGCACTGGCTGTGGAGCATACATTTAATCTTCATTCATCACAGTCTCAAATTAACTGAAACACATGTGGGGACCTGGTTGAGAAAAGTGTGGTCAGATCTCCACTTGACTCTAATTGTCCCTGCGTTAAGGTTCTGCAGAGTGGTTTTGTGGAAGTCTGTCTTCCTGCTGTGATAAACAGCATCCTCATCCTACATAAACTGTATAGTGCCTGACATGACAATGCTGAAGCACAGAGCAGCTGCTGCCAGTGGAACTGGATGATGCAGGGGATTGCTGGAAATTAACATTGCTTTGCAACTGGAGGAGCCAAATTAACTCCAGATCAGGACAAATACTGAAAAAAACATTTGCATTATTTGTGCTGAGTAAATCTTACAAGCCTATCTGCATTACAGCAGTTTAATCTCTGATAATGTTTGCATTTCAAAGAGAAAGATGGGCTGAAAGAAGAAGGAAGGAACTGATTCAGCACAGCACTCAAGCAGCTGCTATTACACTGAACACAAACATTAAGTTAAGCTTGTACTGAGTATTTTGCTGATGGGAGTAGAAGACTCTCAAATATCCTTTTATTGTAAAGAGAGATTTCCACTTGCATCTCCTGGATCAGATGAGTAAGGAAAATTGAATGCTGATGTGGTCTCACAGACTGAAGCACAGATCTTCAGCTGGCATAAATTGCCATATAGCAATTGTACCAATGATCTGAATGAAAAGCCGTTTATAACCACTGAAAATCTACCTATAACTTCAACAAAATATTTTACTATCAAAATTTCTACTGAGAGAAACATATAAACCCATTAGGTGGTCTATTCCGCAAAAAGGTGAAAGATGACAGGCAGAAAAAGATCCAAACAGTTGATATCCACGTGGGAAGACCCCAAAACCTTTAATTCCAGCTGCATCTTAGCAATGTGCGAAATGATTCTTGTACACAAACACTTTGCAGACATTGCAGTGAAAAGCGAGAAACAAAAGCCGGTGATTTTGGTAGGCAGTAAGATACTGAATTTGAGAACTGCCTCTAAAGGACAGAGCTTAACAAGACACCTGGATCTTTGGAGCTCTGTGAGCTTGACTCCCATCCTTTACTTCTCCACTTACAGTGGGAAGTATCACGTTTTTTTTCCTTACATGGAATTTTTGACATGAAATAATCTCCTAGTGACTGAAAGATTGCATGACACTTGGTGCCTTGATTGGTGGGGGTAAATAAAATCTCTTTTTATGATGACTCAGGTGCTTGCAGACAATTTCTGGTCCTTAATATTTTAATGATTGCTTTTAGCTTGCAGCTACCTTTCTTAGACAAATGAGCATGACAGCTTCACAAGCTGGGGGAACTCTTCTGAGATCCCACTTCGCACATTTGGGGACTGAGTTGGAAAGAGCAATCATCATAATTACCACTTAAATCCCAAATCCTGGAGTCCCTGTGAATAACAGCCACAAACTGCACCCTGTCAGCCTCCCTGTGGGTTGTGGTGCTAAGAAAACAGAGAAGGCAGAGGCAAAACCACAAAGGAGTCACATAACAACTTTATTTATAGAATTTTAATAATTATTTGACTGAGCGTTACGGCTGATCCTGGCCTCCATGAGGTCAATGGGAGATTTCTGTACTGACTTCTATCTTTTTCAAGACAACACAAAGACTATATGTAAGTATGGTGGGTGTATAGCCTCTTTCATTTCAGCAAAGAAAACAAAATTGGAGTTGGGGCCACTATTAAAGAAGTTGACTATGAAATGTAACCAGAAGTATGAAATAATCATGGCTTTTATTTATAAATAAATAACTGAAGCTTAAAAATTAATCATTGAATTGAAACATTGGAAAAACAGATAAAAGAGTCCCTCCTATTTTTTGCAAAAAACAAAATGTAAGACCGAAATTTTGGATAATGTAATCAGCATCAGTGGCACTATGCTGAATTGCCACAGTTGAAGAATTTGCCCATCATCTGTGGGAATGCACGTTAGGGCTCCTAGCTTTGCATTAGGTAACATGTATTATCTACTAACTTGCGCACCCCCAAAGAGATCTCAGAATCAGGTTGAGACCCCTTTGGCTTCAGTTTGATTGTCCCACCAGACACTAAAGCTTCTCCTCTGGTGGTGCTTGTTGAAGTAAATGGCTTTCCACAAATTTATATGCAAGTGTGCTGAAAGAATAACATATTTGCAGTCAAAATGTATGTGGTCCATTAAAGGCCTGAGTCATAATTAGTTCAAAGGGACAAGAGTAAGCCTCAGAGTGCATAAGAGTGTGTGTCATTTTATCACCTTCATTTCTGCAACCCTTTCACAACCTTTTAACAGTATTGAAAATCCACTGTCGAGCTCATTATCCTAGTTTCATAAAAGCTGGATTATGAGCACACAGCTGGGAACATTACAACACCTTAATTGCAGTCATTGTAATAAATGGAGCCTGTCTAGCAAGAGCCTTCAATTAGCTAGGTACAGGAAAAAATTAGTATCTGAACTCATTTGTGAGAGTTCAAGGTTTCATATTTGGTACATCTGACCCCAGAAGTCTCATCTCCATTAAAAATAAAACCTGCCAGACTTTGGTCTGTTAATAAAACATATCACGTGCACACACTCATAATCATACATATGTGATTGACCAAACATTGCAGGATGGTTACCCTACTTATACAGATTGAGAATTAAGGACCAAAAAACCAGTTGTCTTAATTCACTAGGAAACAAATCTTGTCCAGTCTTCTGGCCATTCAGGAAATGCTAACATACAGCAGGAAATGCTAACATACTGCAGTGAGGACTGGAATCTGCATCCTGACACTCAGGTACCACCACATCTTTCCATAGGCCATGACACATATTCACAGCCATTTGAAGCCAGTGGTCCCTTACCTCCCTGACATCTCCATGAACTAGAAAGTTATCATCCTATTAGTTTCACAGATGCAAAACCAGGTAAGATAAGTTTATCCATTTTAGGGCTGATTTCTTTTTGTGCAGCACCTAGCACTCCGTTATGCAATAGCTTGCCTCTAGCTGCCATTGCAGAGCAGGAAGAGGAATACACACATGCATCAGTTCTTTGCTGAACAGGGCTTGAGCCAAGAGCAAATTCACATACACAGTAATTTTTCTATCCAGTTTCTCTTGCCAGCACCACAACAGCCCTGCTTCAATTTGTTACAACATATTTGGCTGCTTTCATTCCCCTGGTGCCTCTAGTAGTGACAGAAATAGGAAATAATCAATTAGAAAGCACCCCAGAGAAGAGCCCTTCTTTACCCTGGGATACGAGAATCTACAGGATCATTAATTCTCACTGGGAGGTTCTGAGAGCTTCGTTTGGCCCACATGTCTTCAGTAGCTATCATTTCCTTTATACAGATCACTAGCATGAAACAGTGGGTATCATTGTCCTCAGTATTGTAAGATTACTTACATAGAAAGAAAAGGGCAAAGCTACTGGAGGAATGAGAAAAGGAAACAACAGCTGTGGGAAGAATAAAGGATAACAGGTTAGTGATGGTTTTGCTACTAGAATTCCTAAAAAGCCCTAAAACTGCAAACTACCATAGGAGGGCTGTAGACCTTGTGTTGGTGTCCTGAACAGTATTTCTTGTCTAGACATAAAGGTCAACATCTACAGGCCAAGTTGCAAAACAAGCTGTGCCTTTCATACTGCATGGCGCTTCATCAGTAAAGAGAAAAGCCAGAGCTGTTGTGCTGGGGTGGCTGTCCCATGGATCTCCAAGTTCTAGCATGATGGGCTTACTTATTAGCACTTCAGCAAGATGGTGTCACTTGCCAGCAAGGGCAGCATATAGCACAGTGGTGCATCCAGTTCAACGCGGGTACTGTCACTTGGTCCTGAGGGATCTCACCTCAGCTGATCCACTGAACAAAACTATACATCATGTGTCTCTAAGGATAAGGACCAAAGTAAAGAGAATTCAAAGCAGTCAAGCAAAGGAAAAAAAAGAAAAATAAAAGTATTACAAAGGGAGACACAATGTGATAAAGCAGTCCACACATACCTATTTCCCAGCTATTCAACTTAATGATTACAGTGATGTCATATAGAAACAGAAGGAAAACAAGAAGTTTTGCATCTTGTTAAGAATTGGTTATAGCAAGGAGGACTTTACCCCAGTAAGACAGGTTACATACAGTCTGAAGCATAGCTTTTCACCCAATGTGTATGGTAAATCCCAGAGAACACTAAACATGAAGCTGTAAAGGGGAAAATGTGTGTGTCAGGGACCTGTAGTCACTGTTGAGCACTCAGAGGCTCTTCAGCCCTGGGTCTGTGTCCCTGACACCTGTCTGAGAGAAAGTTCAAGCTGTTCTGGAAGTGATTCTCCGTTTAAAAAGTGCTTCCAAGCATGTGGAAACCAGGAGAAAGTCTGTTACCTTGTTTGACATTGTTATGCAATTAACTGTATTATATCATCAAGGTTTTAAAGGCCCCCTCTTAGAAACAAAATCTGTTTCCCTCACATGTACATAAACCTCCTTTTATTCATTTATTTGTCCCAGCTTTGTTTCTCTTGGGAAGCCTCGCTGCTGTTATACTTTGTTATTCTCCAGGAAAACCTGAATCTGAGAGCCCCTACCAGCCAAGTGAGCCAAGCAGATGAAGGTCATTCAGTTACACCCAGGCAAAGCAGAAAAAAAATGGTTTCTGCTGAAGCAGACCTCTCCTGGCTCCTCCTCCATCCTCGCAGAACTGGGACCACAGGGTCATCCCACAGCCAGCCATGCTGCCCTTCCTCTACACCTCCCGCTCTGGCCCCTGTGCCCCTGGCGTGGGCAGCCAGGACCCAGCATCCGAGTTTCTGTTCTGCTTCCCCAGTTCTTTGGTGACCTTTGTGCCTCTCTTGGGAAAAAAAAAAAAAAATTAGTATCTGTCCTTCATGAAACCGCTAGGAAATGTCCCTGGGACTCACTGGTTTTTGCTTTCTAAAGAGACTTGTGACACTGCTATTACTTTTTGCAAGCTGGAAGCAAACATCACTATTCCCAGGGAAAAAAATATTCCTTAGCAGCCTTGGGAGGTTTTAAGGAATCAATATCTAGAAAGCACAATGGATTAACACTGTTCCAAAGCTGGAAACAACAGCCCTAGCCATCCCAGGGCTCACCTCAGTTCTCAAAGGACTCTGGAAGACCCTACGTATAGCAGGTGGCTGCAGTCAGGTACTGCTTCTTTATTTCTATTTTTGTCAGAAGTATACATATAAGCAATCTTCTCCTCAGACCTCATCCTGAGATAGGAAGGGATTAGTCTTGCTCACCTTTGTCATCTTGTAGGGCTCAATCCCATATATTCTGTCAGCAGCTTCTTTTCATAGGTGGTATCCACCAGGCCAAGTTTCCTCTATCATCCTTTTCACCACTAAAAGGTAGTTTCACCAATAAAAAGGTACCACCTTTTTATTATGGTCTTATTACAGTAGAACAGCCCTGCAAGCACTTGAAGGCCCCTTCACCATAGTGTAAAAGAGCTGTCAGGGAAATGAAGAAAGCTGCTACATGAAGTGATTAGCCAAGGAGGGTGGTAAGCAGCAATATAATAGGGCTGTGTCTTAAGTGTGTTGAGCACAATTTGCCTCAAAGGAAGCAAAACAAGCCATAGAAATTCCTTCCCACTGTTGGGGGGGGGGGTATGTTCTGGATTTGTTTTTTCTTTTAATTAGTTTTAACTCCAGGACTAACTCTTCATTTAAATGGATTTGCTGACAGCGTAGTGCACCCTACATCACTGCACCTGCTGACTGTTGTGAAACCAAAGATATGCAAGTGTTGTGTGATGGCAGTAAGTGGAACAGCATGGGCCCCAGAGGCAGTTTCAGAGCAGAAACTCATTGCAGCAAATGTTGGAACATGCCAAATTACTGCCTGGTTTTATTTTCTTGTTTGTTGCTTTCTGAAAATCATTCTCCGAGGACAAAGCTGACATACTGAACATGGGCTACCAACAGTGTTAGGGGCTTCACGTCAAAGCTGTGGGGAATACAGTACAAGTGAAAATCCACCATCTACTTCAAACCTGGCTAAAGTTTGCCTGTGATAGATGGAAAAGTAATGCTGGGGCTATAATATGCAATACTCCATTTCTTTCTGAACTTAACAGAAACCCTTTGCCAGAGGCCGAAAATTCATGTCTCCTGAACATTTGGGGAAGTATTTGCGGAGTTAAACCTTCAGGCTAGTACATGTAAAACTTGATAACTAACTGTTTATTACTTCTGGTCAGCATTCAAAGAGAAGATCTAAAATAGTTTCGTACCAAAACAATGGATATATATTAAAAAATTATAAATATTATAAACACATTAAATAAATATTTAGGATACTGCAAGCAATTCTAGAACACAAAGAAGTAGTAAAGCACTGGGCTTGCTGAAGTCCCTCATGCAGACTGCTTCAATTGGTTGCTGTGAAGTTCAGATAAGCCTGATAATAAACATCTTCATAGTCTGCCAGACGTGAACAAACTGTCCTCTGATTTCTGGTCAGCGCCCACAACACTAAGTCTCAGAAAGTTGTTATTTTCTTTCTCCACCCTGTTTTTTTATGAAGGGGAGAGATGGAAGGAAGGACAGGCATTTGTAAGAACAGATTGACACTCGTAGTTTATGTATTTATCTCTTTGCCGTCTATCCCATCTCTGAAGGATGAGATTTGGCAGATTGCCTTCCTTTAATAGCACTGCCACTCTCCACCTGTCAAGAACCCCTTCCCCAGAGCTAATATTTGCTCCCTTCACAGAGGACCTTAGGAACAGCAAGCTTTAGCCTGTAAAGATCCTACCTCTACCGAAACCATTACAGATTCCTTCCCCAGTCCTCTTCCATTGCAGAGTGCTCATGGCCATTTGGACAAGTTCCTGGAAGAAGAAGAGGCTGTTCAGGGTTATTAAACATATAGGAACCAAACTGGATCAGGAAGTTCCTGAGCTGCAAATAGGCAGTGGATGGGGGGGCATTCAGGGTATTGCCATGTATACTCTTCCCTGTGCATCCATCATTGGCAATTATCAGATGCAGGATACAAGGTTGAAGGGTCTTTTTTCCAGTCCCAGTACAGTCAACCTATCCATCAATGACTGGGAGAGTTAGCCAATCTTCTTCAACCTTGCAGCCTATCTCTGCCTCCTCCTACTTGGTTTTTCTGCTGGCTCAGCAATTTGGAGGGAAGCAAAAATACAGTTTTTCGGTAACTGTGTTCACACCACACGCATCCCATTCACATCCAGGAGAACCCACAGGGAATACCTGAGAATTGCCAGGTCTCATTGCTGGATTTTTCCCATTGCTTTCTAATGATGTTGCCCCATCCTCTCCACAAAAGGCAATAAAAATCCCCCAAGGTACATCTCTTCTAGAGGCTGCAGATGACACTTGCTGGACAAAGAGTACAGGTAACACCCCAGTAAAACATTAAGGTGATGTCTATATTTGGTGCTGGGAGAAAACTCAGGATGAGGATGCTAACAGCATGAGTCTCAGCCCCAGCAAGTAAGAAAGCCATCATCAGCTTAATATTTGGGGGTGCTATAAAAACTGACCACAAAACATAAGTGTTTGGGCAAGTACTGTGCCCTCTGCCTCCTTAGAGAGCCCTGCCATCAGCCCCAGAGAGTGCAACTCACACTGAGCTCACCCATGATTCATGGTGACCCAAACACTTTGAGGAAGGCAACTGCTTTGCTGGCCTTAGAGAGGGGTTGAGAAAGGGCAAAGAGAAAAGTAATAACAAAAAAGGCCAGTTCACTCTAGATCTCTGTAGTGATACTGATTAGGAGAATATATTGTTTATTTTGGCACAGCGATAGCTTTTCATGAGGTCACTTGAAAAATAGCCACTGCAGGAGGATGAAATTCCTCCTGACTAGTCTTGTGCAGAGGCAACTTGTGAAGAGCGGGGAAGGAGGTAGAAACAAACCAGAAGAGCTGAGTACCTTCAGAAGGCAGACTTCTCTGGCTTCTGCTGCTTTTCATTCTCCATCTGGAAGGTGGCTGTATCTCCATGGGGCATAAAGGAAGGGGAAACTGAGGTTACAGTGCCCTGAATGAAGGGATTTTGCATCAGGAACTTGATTTCAGCTGGCCTGTCAGTGACCCCAGCTTTGACCTGAAATAGACCTCTTTAGTGGTTCAGGAAAAAAATCTGATTCAGTATGCCTTTGGACTGTTTGCTAACTCCCTTCCCAATCTCTTCCATGCAGAGAATGACCATGATGACATACCGCTGTTTATCACACACACTAGTTATCATCTAGGCTTAAACCAATTTATGAAGCAGACATTCAGCACTCCCCAGGGGTAAGCTGAAGGGGCAGGGTTACCCTGGGAGAAGGAGTGCCTTCTTTCCTTCACAGGTGCTTCAGGGAGTGATTGTAATGAGCAGCAGTGATAGTGCAATAAATAAGAAACAGTTACCTGTAAAGGAGAGTCAGGTTAATGTTTTATTTTCTTGCATGTCTTAACCTGTGGCTGCACCTCTCAAGGCATATCTATGGCACAGAAATCCTTTTTAACCTCCTTGATAAGAAAAGAGCATGATTCAACATCCTGTGTGCATCTGGAAGCCCAGACACTGTGAGGAGTACAGAGTGAAGCTTTTCCTCTGACTTACAGTTTGCAGGGTTGCTGATCTCCAACCTGTGGCTAAAGGCAGAGGGTGCAGAGGCAAAAGGGCTATCATCTGCCTGCTACAGGCTCTCCCACTCTATCTGAGAGGATGAACTAAGAACCTTCCTGTGCCTCAGTTTCTACATCTGTCTCTGGAGTTCAGCAACACCAACTTCATTACCACTAACCCTTTGAGATCCCTAGATAAAAGGTTCCATCAAAGGGCACAATTATATTATTAAATGGTAACTGCACTGTCTAAATTGTTATTAATAATAACAACATTTATCCCCTGCAAAAGAGGTTTACTTTAGAGCAACATTTTTTATCTGCTAAATGTAATTACTAAACAAGATCCTGCATGTCCTCATTCCTCCAAACTGTCCTTCCTCCTGCAAGGATGCAATCTAATTTCAGGCATAATTGCCCTGAAGTGAAGGATGGAGCAGGGAGAGGCAAACCAGTGCAAGGAGTAAGAGCAGAAATAGTCTGAGACATCCTGCTTACACGAACAGGACCACATCGTCCTATGTTTGCTTGTCATCAACCTGTCTGGACACAAGCTGGGGGTTTCAGCTCAGAAGACCTTAGCCCAATGCTAAATGTGTATCAAGCAAACATGGAAGTGTTCATACCACAGGGCCAGATTGTCCACATATGTTCTCACCTTATTTCCTTGCTGAACAGGGTATTGTAGCTCCCTTAGCTTTCCACTGATCAGACCATGGATTCTTGCTTTCCTCACTCCCAGCACAGCCTATCCTTGCCGTACTGCAGGCCTGAGCTGTGAGTTGTGTTTGGGGCAGGCTGCAGAAGAAGCAGCCCCACACTCCTGCAAACGAGCACTGTTGGGCATCAATCCCACCCTGGAAGCTGTTTGGAATAAAGAAACCAAAACCAAATAGGTTTAAGGATGACTGCAGCACTCTTCTACACAGAAAAAATATGTTCTGTGCATACATAAACGAGGGTGAGGAATTTGCTAATCACTGTTTAACATTTATTTATGAGGGCTTCAGACCCCATCATGTTCACATCAATGGCCCTGGCAAAGGTTTACCTCATGAGCCCAAAGTCCCTGAGAAGTTTTATGCCTGATGATACCTGGTTATTTATAAACAGCAAGTGACCTGGCTGTACTGTCTGCTGTCTGTCTCTGGGTTGAGATACAGAGACTGCTTCACTGTTCTTGTGTTTTGGAAAACAAAGAGGTGAAACGCAGAGGATTAATGTCAGGAGGTGGGGTGCCTTCCCCGCTCATCATAGAATCATAGACTCATAGAAACATTTAGGTTGGAAAAGACCTTCAAGATCATTGAGTCCAACCATCAACTGTGCCCACTAAACCATGTCCTGAAGTGTCCTGTCTACGCGCTTTTTGAATACCTCCAGAGATGGTGACTCAACCACTTCCCTGGGCAGCCTATTCCAATACCTGACAACTCTTTCAGTAAAGAAATTTTTCCTAATATCCCACCTAAACCTCCCCTGGCACAACTTGAGGCCATTTCCTCTTGTCCTATCTCCAGCCGCCTGACAGAAGAGACCAGCACCCACCTCACTACAACCCCCCTTCAGTTAGTTGTAGAGAGCAGTAAGGTCTCCCCTCAGCCTCCTTTTCTCCAGACTAAGCAACCCCAGTTCCCCCAGTTCCCGCTCCTCATAAGACTTGTGCTCCAGGCCCCTCACCAGCTCTGTTGCCCTTCTCTGGACACGCTCCAGCACCTCAGTGTCTTTCCTGTAGTGAGGGGCCCAAAACTGAACACAGCACTCGAGGTGCGGCCTCACCAGTGCCCAGTACAGGGGGACAGTCACCTCCCTGCTCCTGCTGGCCACACTATTTCTGATGCAGGCCAGGATGCCGTTGGCCTTCTTGGCCACCTGGGCACACTGCTGGCTCATACTCAGCCGGCTGTTGACCAGCAGCCCCAGGTCCTTCTCTGCCGGGCAGCTTTCCAGACGCTCTTCCCCAAGCCTGCAGCGCTGCATGGGGTTGCTGTGACCCAAGTGCAGGACCCGGCACTTGGCCTTGTTGAACTTCATACGATTGGCCTCGGCCCATCGATCCAGCCTGTCCAGATCCCTCTGTGTAGGAGATCAGTGGGAGGGTGGTGCTTCCATAAGGGAGCAGTGATAAGAAGATGTAAAGTAGTTGTTTAAAAATCCCTAGTGTATACTGTTTGGTTTACTGCAAGGGATACAGGACAGCTGTCTAGGACAAGAAATACCAAATGCCGTATGCCTGAGGCCACGGCTCACCTCTGTGGCCTAAGAGCTGACAGCCACTTGTGAGTCTGGAGAAAAACAATCAGTGCTATGACTTCTGAAGAGCGCAGTTTGAAACAGACTGTTTATGGCAAGGTGCTGCCAGAGATTATTTCCTTTGGGGTCCTCAGGGAGCTGTGGGTGCAAGCTGACAAAGGGGCATCTGCTCCCCTGCTCCTCTGCTTTTTCACAAGAAGGTGGAGAAGAACAGGGAGGGGAGCTTCGGCTGGTGCTGGAGTGTGGCAGATCCAGAGCAAAACCCAAGGGGATCTACCTCTCTGTCCTCAGTTTTCCACTAGTTAGGGCATTGATTGTGTACCCTCTCAATTTTTGGGGGAAAATAATCTTTGGCTTTTTGGCTTGTGGAGGTGGGCACAACCCCTTATAAGCATGACCTTTACATAAGCAGCATTTAATTACCCAAATCAGTAATTTAATTTTATAAATCCTGACACAACAACAGAGCTTACAGCATAAAACCCCTGTAACTACATTTTTTGTAGTTCTCAACACTACTGTATCCATCTAAGACTGAAACTTTTCATTTCCACACACTTGAAAGGAAGTTAGTAGAAGTAACTGACATCCTGTCTAGCTGGAAAAGATGAGAGGCCACCCGCTCAGGTGACTAATCTGGTCTTGGGGAGCACTTCTGCTATGACAAATCTGTATTTTCCAATTTAACATGTTCACCCCATGTTCAAACAAGAAGCAAAGGTGGGAAGTCATTTGCCTACTGTGTCATAGGCTGGAGGTGAATGTGATTGCATGGGTGAAATTCACAGATGTGAAGACTGAGGTCTGAAAGCTGACATTTGATTGCACTAAGGTACTCTGCCTTCCAGGTGTACATCCAGGACCACCTTGGCTGTCATACCTACCGGACATGTGAGGTTGCCTTTGATCCCTTGAACAGCTGAAATAGGACAAGATATCTACATTTTGGTAGCTGAGACCAGCCCCTTATTCCCTGTCTCCATGTTCATAAGCCCATGCTATGGACAGGCTCTATTTGTGCTGAATGTGGAGTGTGGGGAGAAAGGAGACTGTTACATCCACAGAGGAGGGAAGAAAGGGATGTCCTATGTTTTGCTTCTTACAAAGCATCTGCTTTGATGGTCTGGATGCTGGTGTCCAAATGAGCGTCCTGAGAGAAGGCAGAGCCATCTTCCATCGCTTATGGGAATACTTGCACAACCGCCATGGTGCAAGTGTGGTGTTGCACTCCCAACACCAACATGAGAAAGAAGAAGTAAATGGGGCTACTATTCTGTTTTCTTTCTGATAGATAAGTCAGAGATGAGGTGTGTTGTATTTTTTTAGAGACCCAATAAGCTGGTACTGCCCAAAACCCATGTCAGAATTGCAATCTGCAAAACTTTATGTCAGATCATATTTACTTATGAAACTAAATCAATTACAAGATGAAAAGCAACCCTTTTATGTGCAAAGATATGTTGTATGCAGAACGGCTAGTATGGACGTTGGGTCCCAAGTGGGTAGCACTTTAAAACCAGCATGATGTGATCTCTGCTTTACTAAAAAAAAAAAAGAATATTTTTATTTCTTTCATTTTTTGCTTCCCTGATTTGAAAAGGGAGAGCTGGATAAACATTACAGTTGATCAAATCTCAAACAGCAACACTTGCCAAACCAAAGACGGTTGTGTGAGTTCATTACTATGGGTTTCTTTTCTCTTTCCTCAGAGGCAGAGCAGTCACAATGATATATTGTTACTCTCTGGGATAAATAGCTATATTTTACAGATATTAGATACAGGCGGGTCCTAAGCCTTGATGTTTGCAGATCTTGCATGGCAACTCGTGCTCAGTGCTCTGTGGAAAAACAGGGCTGCATTACTCTGAGAGTAATAAGCAGAGGTTTGTGCCAAGGAGATGGGAGTTGGCATTTCTTAGAGAGCTCTACAATACACTTGAGGAAAAGAGGCCTATCCTAGAAATGAATTTCATTTATACTGGCTCAAGAAAAAGGCACATCCAGGAAGATACACACATGGCAATTTTTCCATCTAAAAATTCCTTTTACAGATTAAATATAAAACAAGAATAAAGCGCTGTACAAGTAACATGATACACAACAGAAGAAAAAAATTGCAGCTACAGCAACCAGAATAAAACATCAGGCTGTGGTTCACTGAAGATGGAGCCAGCATTGTTCCTGCAGGCTACAAGCCCTCCTCATACCCTCGTCCACTTGCTTCCACCCCAGGTTGCCCCACACTGACCATCAATCGACCCAGCAAAAACAATGACAAAAAATGTTTCATTTTCAGCAGAATTAACTCCCTGTTTTGGCTTACCACATGAGCACACAAACAGCTGGAATGGCGTCCTTTGGCAGTGGTGCCAATTTAAACTGTGCATGGAATTACACAGGCTCTCAGAGAGGAGCTCTGGGAAGGATTAACAGAAACTCTGCAGTGCCTTGCACTATGAGGCAGCTGATTTGGTCACTGGTGTCCAGGCTGCCAAAGCAGATGCTGCGTCCATGCTGAGGAAAGGAATCCCTGTAGATTTACACAGGTACAGTTTCCATCACGCGTCTCCAGTATGGGAATGGGGATGACCTCCTGACACTCCTGTGGAGGTATGAGGGTGTTTTCCAATCACTCTCCACTTTCAGCATGAAAGGCATCTGGTTATAAGATGAGCTAATGCAGAGTAAGTCAGGAAGCAGGCCATCCAATTCAGTTCCCTCAATGTAGGTATCAAAATATCATCCCTTTGAGTACAGCACACTGGGTGTGTGCTCAGGGGGACCGGAGCACACCAAGTACACACTACCACCCCTTTTGTCCATTTAACTCCTCTAGCTCTCACTTCAACTCCAGCAGAAACTGCTTTGAACCCTTAAGTCAAAGCTGTACCCCGCTTCAGGACAAACCAGACCCGATTCCCTGTGCAGGTTTGGTACTCACAAGCCCTGCCCAGCTGCACTCCTGTATCAAGGTGGAGACATCAGCACCCAGAGGCAGCAGCTGCCCCTCCCTTTCCCAGGCATCATCCTGGATTGATGAGGTCAGTTCAGCTCCTTCATAGCCAGTAGTCAGGATGTAATTAACCATCCCACGCAATAGACATTGTGCACTCAGCTTCACGCCATCTGACATCAGAGTCCGACTCATCTCAGTCTCGGAGGTGCTGACTGCCATCCCTGGTGGAAGGGGGACAGATGATCTGAAATCATACCTCACTGATCCATTTGGGAGTTGGGATTTTATGAAAACTAAGCACCGTTTTACTTTTATCACCCCAGAACTTCCTGTCTAACCATGCATTCTGTGTCAGCATCTCATTGTACAGACAGGCTAACATTGTACCCTTTGCCGTGCTATGGGACATGTGCTGCTCCTCTCTGGTCTCCCACAAAGAAGTGAGGAAGATGAAGACAATGGATGAATGAATGAAAACAGAGAATCCTTGGAAAGTTAAAACCGAAGTAACACTCCTTGTACATCCTGCATGAGTAATGCGAGTCCAGCACAGTCAGTGATATATTACTATCATCCTTTGCATTGATTTATCGTTTAATGTCTGCAGAGAAAAGTTTGTTCTGATGTAATGGTTTTCATCGCTTTCTTACTCACGCATGTACAGATTTTTGCCCAACAACTAAAAGAAAAGCCAAGACAGATTTTCACAGGAGTTCTGTGCCCAGCTCTCTTCATCACCTTTCGAAAAAATTTATATTGCCTTTTGCTTCCAGTGTAACCCTGGTCTTACCTTGTCTGTAGTCTTCTGCAAGCAAAGTCTAGATGGAATTGTTTTCAGTGCAACTACTGGTTTTCATTAAAAGAACAATGGAAATCAGTGTACATCCATTAATATGAAAACTGAGATGATTTCTTGCAGCACAGTGCCACCATGAAGTCTCCATGTCTTTTTTTTCATTCTGGATTTCTGGTATCAAAATACCACTGAAAGAGAAAGCATGAAGCTGTGGCACAGAAGTAGATGGAACAAATTGAGAGAGAAAGGATTAAACAAACTCAGAAAAAGAGATAGTTAACATGTAATTTCTTCTTTGTAATAATGTTGTTTGTGACTTTGGATGCCAAAGTTTTTAATGGGTTTTTTTTTTGCTCATTTACAACAGATGACAGACTGGTGCTTCAAATAAATTAAGGGAAAGCAGAAAGTGGTGGATTTATAGCAATGGAGATACATGTTGCTTAATGAAGACAACTGATTTCAGCTTTTTTCACACTGTTATCACAGCACTTCTCAGTTTTCACCTGAAGGTCTTCAGGCTCTGATATAGATTTGTGGGGTTACTTGAGTGTTCACCTCCACCCCTGAATTTTCCTCTTACAAAGAGTTTCAGCCTCAGTTGTCTTTGCTGGCAGAGGCTGATGGGTAGTCCTAGGGAAGATGTCAGGTTGTCACCATGACATTTCCCTCCATTTGTGAAATTGTTCTCTCTCTGAACAAAGAGACCACATACTTATCTTGGTGCAGCTATAGGGTTGCTCTGTCAGCAGAGATATGTCATCACCTGTCACTGGGGCCAGAGACTAGGGGAGGGACATAGAGGCCATATGGAGTCTGGGACTCTGTAGTCAAAGTCTGAGTGGATGAACAGGGACAGGGAGGATCAGCACTGGACAGATATGGAGCCCCGGGAAGTTACTTTTCAGTGGGAGCTTCAGCCAGCAACTGTGGCCTGAAAAGCTGGCTCTGCTACCCCTTGTCCCACTCTCAAGGGCTCTGTTAGTAAATTATTTCCCTTAGCAGCACTCCCTAGGCCAAAATCCCAGGCACTTAGGAACAGCAGTAAGATACAGAAGACCAAGCTACCAGTTTGCTGAGATCCCGCTGGTGTGGCTGGTGTTTTCAGTCCACCTCACTGTCCACTTATCTAACCCACACTTCATCCATGTGTCAATGAGGATGCTACGGGAAACAGTGCTGAAAGTCTTGCCAAGGTCAAGATAAACAACGATCACTGCTCTCCCCTCCTCCATCAAGCCAGTCATCTCATTCTAGAAAGCAATCTTCAGGCACCGTTTCCCCTTTTAAAATCCATAACTTGATAGTAACTTCTCTCAATCATCTTCCTGTCATTAACACATTTGGGAAAGGCTTCCAAGGCTGTTCCCTCAATCACGTAACACTGACCAGCCTGTAGTTCCCCAGATCCTCCTCCTTGCCCCTCTTGAAGACAGGGGTGACATTTTCTTTCTTCCAGTCTTCAGGAACCTCCCCCAGTCACCAGGACCTTTTGAAGATAATTGTAAGTGGCGTCACAGTTACGTCAGCCAGCTCCCTTAGCACCCCAGGGTGTGTCCCATCAGGATCCTAGATACATGTATTAGGATATCAGAGTATATGTATTAGATTCAGATTTGAGTACTTTTTTTTTTCTGATACATATCGTTTTTCAGCTAGGATGTGTTTGCAGAAGGTGCTGTAATACTCAACTAAGTGAAAACAGAACTGCTTTAATGACGCTGACCTTTCAATATACTGAGTCACCATGACTCTTGTGTCAGCCTGAAATATATCCTTTCCAAGTAACTTCCTTGGAACTATGGTGTCAGATGAGGAAAGAGAAATAGGCCAAAAGCTATTGGAAAAATCCTGCTATTGTGTAAACAGAGGTGTTTGGATAAATGAGGTGTGTGCAGTACCAAAGGAGGATAAAAAAAAAAAAGACCACTGCAGGGTTCTAAAGGGAAAACGTGATTTTCTAATTCATCTCAGGAATTTTCTTTTCATAATCAGTCTCCCTGACAGCAGAGTCTCCCAGCTCTTGATGGATCTACTGCTATCACATTCAATGATGCGACTTCTAGGGGGAACCCAGGGATGCAGGAGCTGGGATTTCAAAGGAGCCTCTAGCTACACGTTCCAGCTGGGCTGCAGCCAGGGTTTCAAAATCGAACAGCACAGAAAAGATGAATTCTTCAAAATGAAGAAATGTGGGTGCCTCTTTGGGGGCTTTAATAGAAGTTGAGCTCTTTTGACACAAATCCAGTATGCAATTACAAAATGCCTCACAAAATCATCTGTGTGCTTAACTCCTTTGTTTTCCTCAGAGGAGAGGATGCTTTAAATTATGCCCTTCAGTTTGCAGTTACTGACTTTATACATTTCTGAGGAGGAATACAAAAGTTTGGTTTTCGCTATGGCAAAGAAGTAGATAAAGTTTCAGGTGACTAATAGATTTCCATAATTCATATATTCCCCAAATTTTCATTTGTAGCTACTGACTTCCATCAGGTCTCTTCCACATCATTCTGTATTAAAAGCATCCCTAACTAGCTGCACTTTGGGTGTTTCTCTCTAATTAACCTAGTCCCACTAGGTCAAAGTACATATGTCCAAATGTTGTTGTGACTATGATTTTCCTAAGCCAGCTACAGTTTATGAGTTTTAAACTTTTATCAGGACATAGCTATAACTAAAATAGCCTAGCACTAGGGGGAAGATGGAAACAAAGATCCACCCAGCTGGGAGCAGTTTGATTGCTTCCTAAAATAAAGACTGAAAGCAAGAATAAGAGAAATTCTTCAGTTTTTCTCAGACAGAAGATTTCCAAATCGCTATTCCAGCATTCATTGGGTCAGTAGCAGTGCATATCCAGTTGTAATAGCAGTTTCTCAGGAGCAACACTAATAAAAGCACATACAAGATTACTTTATCAGACCTATTCAGATTTTTCCGAGTTTGTTAAGCACTCTGACATCTTTCAGTGGAAAAATTAATGCAATTTTCATTTTGTGAAAGTGGAAACTGACTCAAAGGGCTGATCAAAAGGATGGTTAAGAGCCTGAAATACACTTAGAGTCTAAATAGAGTAGGACAGCTTGGAGAAGGGTGAATGTAGGAGAGAAGTGATAGACACCTATAAAATAATAGATGATGCGATGAAGCTGAAAGGGTAAGGAATTGCTCTATAACACAGTGGAGGAGCTGTAAGACACACAGTGATTTCAGGCAGCCCACAAAGTGTATAAGGCAGCAATTTTAAAATAAAGACCAAAATAGAAAAAGAAGTGTGCTTTCATCTACCTCCTGTAAGGCAGGAAATGTGGAATTCATTGCCATGCAATGCAGTGGAGACTGAAAGGATAAATGACTTCAAAAAGGATTTTTACAAGTGCATAGAAGTTAGTTCCAGGGGTGGTCCGGAGACTTCTAGGTTTGGTAAACCCCCAGACTACTAACTGGAAGATTACTGGATACAGCAGGGAAAGGACCATGTAGTGTATTCATAAAAAAGAATAAAAGCTTTCCTGTGAGAGACAGACTTTCTATCTGATACAGCCAAGCAAGTCTGTGGAGGGAGCAGGCACGAAGCAGTAAAGCGCTGGCAGCAGTAAGTTGCTCTTTTATAATTCACATTTTCTCGGCATGATTGTCCCCAGACCTACAGGTGTAGCAATTCTGTCAGCACCACTACGATCAGTGTGTAAGCTATTCTCATTCATTACTACATTTACACCCACTTTGCACTATGCAGAAAAGGTCTATACCAGACTGTGGAGCAAGGAAGAATTTGGGCCCTTGTACTTATTGTTTCCTCTGAGGTCTGACATGGACATCAGCCTACATACAGGAATAACTGGCACAGAGAGAAAAATCCTGGTGTCTTCCTGCCACGTTTAAATGTCAGAATTGTTCTCAGGGGGCTGATCCAAAACCTACTAAAGTCAACAGCAAAAGCTGCTTTGCTTTCAAGGGGGCTCGTGATGAGTTCATACTAGAGAGGAAATCCCAGAAGTCTTCCACAGACAGACGGACAGGAGAGCATGAGATGACTAGTAAGAGTGTTTCAGTTTCCCTGTTAAGCAATGGTTTAATAAAAGCAGTTTTCACAAATATTTCACAATAACCAGAGGATGTTACACTAGTGGTTACACATTCAAAACAGCTCTGCAGGCATCAGCAGATCAAACTATTTGGCCAAGTGAATGAAGCTGCAAACCAAAATAAACAGACCCTGGCTTCAAGCAGCAGTAACAGTCTTGCCATTAATTCATGCTTTTTCGTAATAAAATAACAACAGGCAACCCCAGAAAATCCATGTGAAGCCATTTGCTAGCTTCATCAGCAAATATCCTTCCAGGATGTGATTGCAGGGCAGGCTTTCCCTGTGGGACAACGCAGTGTAAGTGTGTATAACCCAGCAGCTTCCCACTTTATGCCTGTTCATTCAGGTCACACCATGGCCTGCCTCAGTGCAAGGTATGGGATGATGCAAGGTTATTGTCCCTCATTCGGGGCCCACAGACTTCAAGTATCAAGGGACATCTGGGGCATTTTTTGCTTTCCAGGAGTAGGCCTGTGTAAGTCTGGTAGGGGAGCTGTAAGGAGGAGAGGTGTAGTGGAGGAGTACAGGGATGCTAGCAACTTGCCCCAGCTGAAGGTCTGGCCACTGGCACAGAGCACTTACTGGTCAAGACAGCAGCAAACATGCAGAAGTGCTGATCCTCGCTGCTGATCCTCACTTGCTGGTTTTAGATGTTCTTAGCATCATGTAAGAGCCAAATGAAGTTTTGGGAGTCAGGGCTCCAGCCCCTTGCTTCTTAGCTGTTACATTTGGAGGAGTACAGACTTCAAGCAGCTACTCCCTCAACTGTTTGCTCTCAAAAAAACAATGCAAAATAAACTTTTATGCCCCCCAGACAAAGGATCAATTTGTTTTTGTGTTTTTCTGAAGCCCATGGCCCACGAAATGCTCCAGTAAATTTGCTGTCTGGGCATCAAGAGGACTTGTTACCAGGATTTCTTTTTCTTGTTTTCTTCTTCTTTGTTTCCTTCTCTTTCTTTTCTCTTCTATTTTGCTTTTATGGAGTATTCATGTTTATTTCTATGCCTGGGGGAAAACTCAAGCCATTTGGCTGTATAAGATACCCACAGCCAATCTGAACAGTGCTGCATCTGTGATGGGGGAAAGAGGCATCTATTTACAGTGCTGGGGATGTTAAACTTGGAAATATACTTTTTATTTTTAACTTGGAATGGAGCTATGTATGGCTGCAGACATTTCTCTATTTAGACTTTGGGTCTTTCCAGTAATTATGGCCCAAATCCAAGTCTCACTGACGTCAATGGGATTCTCTCCGTTGACTTCAAGGGGAGCTAGACCAGGCCTTGCCTTGAGGAACACAGCCAAGGCAGGAGAAAGTCTTCCACTTTCCCACCCAAGGAAAAATACTGTGAACTTACCAGCACTTAGGGATGACTCTGAGCTAGTCCTTCTCCTTCTACCTGCCTCTTTCACATAAATAGAGTATATCTATTACCCTTCAAATTCTCTCACAACTTCCATGAATGCATATCACCTGCAACACCCTTCCACTTGTCCTCAAAGCCTGTTCTTAAAACCCTTGGAGCAGTGCTAAAGTCAGGCAGGAGGCTGTCTGCCCTTCTGTGGCATCCACTCCTCTGCTGCCATGCCTTTCCTTTCCAGGCCCTTCCTCTGAAAAGTTTCTGAGGCCAAACTGAAAAAAAAAGGGACCAACTGCTTACTGTCACACTTTCTACTGTTTATATTTTTCACAAGTGTTTGCTCTGCCTGCAATAAAAATAGCTATGGGCAGCTGGTGCTGTAGCTGGTGTCTTCTCTGTTGACATCAGGTGAGTTTTCCTAACAGCCTCAGCAGGCAGTGGGGATCTGCAGCAGGGCAGGGGAAGGATGTGCTGGGTAATAGAAGTCATTCACCTTTCTCTCACCAGTTAACAGCCCAACCCAATTAGCCCTGAGACATAGCACTAATTACCCTGGGCATGATGCCATGCTTACATGGCTACTTAGCTTCCAGGAGCCAACTTGTATCACTGCATGGTGCTCTGTGAGCAAACAACTCATTCAGGCCCAGCACTGAGACCTCTAACACAGTGGAACAGTAAAGGCAAGCATTGGCTCTGGAGGCAAAGGGGTAAGTGGGAAGGTTGACATGTAGGCTTGACAACTCAGTGGAGCTGAAGGTTTGGGGAAATGAGGGCAGAGTAGGAGGGGTAAGGGAGGGAAGAAAGGCTAGACAACACGAGGGAGTTGAGAGCAATCTCTTGGCTTTTGGAGGAGTTGTTTCTCCTGCCCTCCTACCCTCTCATTCCTGTCTTTTCTCATTGCCACTGTCCTTCATGTGTATCAACCTTCCAGATCCCTGCTGCATGAAATGGAGAGTGAGAGAGAGGATTGTTTCTGTGTCTCCCCTTAGATGCAAGACTAGTCTGAGGACCTTGGCAGAGCTCTGGAGAGCCATCCGGGCTTTCCAGCCAACTGCTGACACCAAACTCTGAACCCTACTTTGCAGAGGTAGTAGTTAACCTCCTGACATAAGCAAAGTAAGCACACAGGTCCACCTGGCCAAAGCCAGTTAGAGGCATATCCTGTTGTCCTCAGGACCTTGCAGTTCTGCACCTAAAACTTGCTGCGAAGAGGACTTACGTAAGGAAAATCCATGTCCAGAATGTGACACTGTAGGATTCCAGCTCATTCTTGTAAAATTCTTTATAGCAGTGGTATAAGCCTGGGAAATCTCCAGTACATATTAACAAGCCCATGCCTGCCTTTTCACATCTGACAGCCTCAGAAGTGGAACCATCTGCTGATCATCAGAATGCAGTGGTCAACAGGTCTGTGTTCTTCCACCAGACCTTTAGCAAAAGATAATCCAAAAATGAGAAAAACAGCATTCTTCTAAACTTGTTTTCTCTTTCTCCTTTTTCTGCCTGAGAAAGGCATCACCTTGAGAAAGACAACCACAGCATTCTGAAAGCAAGAAGAGAAAAAATCACTTTTTGGCATTCGTTGGACTTGTTGGCACTTTCAGCACTGAAGATCAACTCAGAAGTTTTCTCTTGCTGGGTCCCCAGCTTATGTAGCATTTCTGTGGGGAAGCAGACATCTGTACAGGTGCCTGTTTTGGGAAACAGAAAGGTCAACCCCATACATTTACATTTTCTGACTGAAGGATCTTTCTGGTGGAAATATCCTTACTCCAGACATATTTGTTATTACAAGTACCTATCCAATTTATGTCAGTGTCCAGAGACACTAACTGACTCTGAAGTCCTCTGAACCTGCACACAAATACAAAGGAAGAAACCATATTTTTCCACAAAAATCCTCTTTTGTAAGTGAATAACAACTGAAGCAGGAGAAACAGGGAGAGGTGCAATGCCTTGTACAGTGGCACAATGAGAAGGAAAAATATTTCCAGATGTAGACTGATGGTATTTCCATGGTAGTGGAAACCATGACAATACTCCATGAGGATCTGACTCACCTGTGTCCTTTTAGATAGTACTATGGATATATCTCCCAAATACATTTATTTTTAATTACTTTCACGATAAGCCAGTAAAAGGGGAAGAATTTAAGATCCTAAGTATTTTTGGTCATATTATGGCCAGGACAAAGAGGAAAAGGATTTTCATTATAGCTTCCTCTAGCATGGGATAAATTTGTGCTTAATGTACACACCAACAAGCAGAAGATTAGGAAATAGAAGTAGATAGCAACGCTAAGAGCAGCAAAGACTTCTGGCCAAATTCCCTCTCATAAACCCTGAACAAGGCCAAGGGGAAAGTGATAAAGAATCATATGATTTCAAGATGAGAAAAAAGTAAACTAGTCTTTCCACCTGACAGTGCAATACTGTTTCCTCTAGTGCATCCTCTTGGCTGGATTCATTGTCTGAATCACAGAAATGCTAATAATAATATGCATCAAGTAATAATGGGTTGAATCATTGTGCAGCACAGTTCAGATGGCAATGTTGGTGTTTAAGCCACGTTTCCTTAGTATTCAGCCTAGCAAAGGACAACTAGCTTCAGTGGTATTTTGGAGGGTTTCCAGGCTGCATGTCATGAGGAACGAACATCATCAGTGTATCACTCTTTCTCCAGCCTGATACACTCTAGGGGCTGAACCCTTCTGCTGGTTAGAGAGTAATCACTTTCATTCTTGCAGGTTGTGGGAGAAGGGGAAAAAGGTAAGGCTAAAAACACAGTACCAAATCACACCCAGAACTGGAGAAGCCCACAGAGGATGCTGTCATTACAGTGTGGCTAAATTACTGTCTATAATCTCAGTCTCATACTCTTAATCGTTTACTGTCCTTGTTGCTTCACAAATCACATAGTCATCTCTCCCATTCTGTTTTCCCCTCTTACTGGGAACTATGTGGATTTTTGGTAGCACCTGGAAGTACCTAAAAGGAATTTAGGTTAGCAATGGAGCAGTATGAGAAATTTGCCTGGTATAGATGCCCAGTGCCATGTAATGTGTATGATATTCAGCATCTTGGAAACCAGGTGGTAGAGATTTAGACACAACCCTGTGTGAGACTGAGTGCAGCTCAGAGTATTTAATAAGTTTTGGTGTCACACAGGAACAACACTGCTACCAATCTCTACAAACCTACTCATATAAAATGTTTTCCAAAGAAGGCAGCACAGATCACTAGATGTTCTTCAAAGGAAATTCCACTGCCAGTGGGGTGTGAGGGGGAGCTTGTTGCAGGCCAAAGCAACAACAAAGCACCCCCCAAAAAAAGAAATTTCACAAAAATTGGACTTTTCATCTCACTTAAAGTGATTTGTTCTAATGCTTAATTTAAAGTAACAGAATTTAGGTATTTCATCATGAAAAATAATAATAATTGAAAAGAAGAGCTGGACATACTGACACTGTTCCCACAGATTCTTCTCCTCACAACACCTGAAAAATACACTTTTCAGAACTGACACATTTTTGCAGAGTATTTTTCTGCCAACAAAGTGGTGTCTTCTGAGAGAAATATGACAGTGAGAATCACCTTGCTCGCTCTGTATAAGCCGTGAACAGCTCCCAAGGTTTTTCGTCCCCCTGAAGTAGCAGAAGTGAAAATAGAGATTTAAGGGGACTACACCCTATAGCGAATGTCATCACATCAGACACAGAGATGCTGCAGAAGCTGTTTATTTCTAAATTGGGCAATTCAAAAATAGTCAGGTACATAGCCAAACTTCTTTGTTATTTGTATGGTTGTCCACCTTGAGTAAATCCATTAGCCAGGGTTAAGTTTGCTAGAATTTTCCATATATTCTTGTTCTGCTTTGGATTTACACCTGTTTAACAGAGATTCAAAGATCAGAATCTGGCCCCAGCTAGCTGTCAGTATAGGCTCATGTGCTCATTTGCTGTTTCATTGTGAACAGACTATTTGCAGAGCAAAGGCCAAGCTGTGTTTTCAATTATGCCATAATATACCTGGAATATTGCCACTGCCTTCATGGCTTACATTGGCCTAGAGTAACTCAGATCAAAATCTGGAGTGAAGAGGTGAAGTCCAAGGGGTATTTTAGGAGAGGCCTGTTCTTCATTGGCTTTTAGAGAAAGCAGTAGTCAGGCTTAGGGTAGGAGAAGTAAACAAACATATATACACCCACCATTGCTTCTCCAGTTCAGAGACTGTCCGCGGAATCCCAAACATCTGGAGCTTGTTACCATGCTGGCCTCATTGAACTAATTATTTAATTAGCCTCCTTTTCACTTTCTCTTTCTCTCCTCCCTTCTGTTTTCTTCACCACCCAGTTCCCAGATGCAGAACTCAATTTGAAAAACCCTACCAGAACTGAGCTTCCTCCATGGGAATTTGGTCTGTAGGAAAACATTTCTATTCAGTCTTAAACAAACATCCTCAATACTTACAGCACCCCACCATTAAAAATCTTCTCCTCCCTACGGCAACTAAAAATGCCATTTTATTTCTGTATTTTCCATTAGCTGCTCACGAATTTTGAAGCAAGCAAGCCAAGCAAGGTATATTTATTTGGCTTATGAATCCTTATAGCAGCTACTACTTACAGGAACTTCCAAAGCTAAAACCATAGTAAATCAATATTCCCTCTTGACTGGGAACTGAGGGTGCAGATCTGAAGCCTCTTATCAGCAGCTCATTAAGGAGTAGAACATCCTCCTTGAGTGGAGGATGGAGGCCATTCCCAAAAAAAGCAGAAACATGAATAATCCTGCCTAGAGATGAAAGCTGGAACAGGCACAAATGCCATGTTAACACCACCAGAGCTCCAAACAATACATGTTTCAAAAAGATCAAATGGAGCATAACAGTTTTTCTCATTTTGGCTAACCTACAAAAAAATTAAGGGAATGGAGATAAAAAACTTTTTTGTTGCAGTATAATGATGGATCCCACTGCAACAGTGTGATGTCATAGCGCTTGTCTGGAGCAGTGGGCCAGAACTGAGCAAAACCTCAGCAGTGAAAACAGAGACCTGGTGGAATTCATACAGTTTCATATACCTGTACAAAGCCAAGTCTCAATCTACAGTGCTTTTTGAGTCATCATTTCCATCTCACCATGGTAGAAGTGTCTATCTGTACCTTTGGGTTCATCTGTTTGCTTAGGATCCCCAGTTACTACACAAAACTGTCTGAGAGCTCAAGATCAAAGGACCAGTGGGACAGACCAAATGTGAACATCTCTATGCAGTCCTATGTCGCATCCCTACTGTCTCCTGCCACTCACACACTGTCTCCTCTGCTGTTTGTAAAGATGAAATGCCTGAAACAGAAAAATATGAATGATCTTGCAACTCTCTAGATCATCCTTTAGGCACATTGGATTTTCATTTTGCAAATTTAGCACACAGAGTAAAATGCAAATGGGTTGTTGCTACTTGTCACAGTTTTTTAGGCTGGGATGAAGCACATCGTTCTGTGCATTGCAAAAACAGTGGAAAATTGCTTTTTTCTGGATTCCATTTCTGTGAAATTCCTCTTTACAGCAGTAACAGAAAGACTGGTTCTGGAGCCTGGAAATTTTGGGGGGCACCACTCATCTTCATGTTGCAATGCCAAGCACTTTAGAGGTCCCATCTCTGAATCAAGCTCCCTCAGCACAGGTAACTGGTCTACACCTAGATCTTTGGTGAAGGAACAACTCACCAGCACCTAGATCACAATGGCCTCCTGGAGGGATTTGGTCCCAGTGAATCTTCCTGCAGACCGACCCTGTACACCTACCCCTCACTCTGCAGAGAAGACAAATTGGTTATCAGACCAGAGAGGTTTTCCAGTGTCAAATTTCAGAGCTGCCCTCAAGACCTGATTTTTGGTTGCAAGAAAGGGTGTTAAGAGTAACAGTTGTTATTGTCGCGTAATGAAAGACAGCCTTCAGAAGAGGCTAAGACTGAATATCTAAGCAAAGTCTGTTTATACTGAGGAACTAAAACGCAGCCCTTGAGGAGAAAAATTGCAATGTAAACAAGTACAGAAATGTCATCCAGTCACCGCAATTTGGCTTATGAGAGAGCAGATGAAAAAGTGTCAGGAAACGGAGGGCCATTTATCTTGTAAAGTCTCAAACCTTGTGACTCTGAGAGGACTAATTCATTTTGGGCCTACTATATGTATAGAAATTGCTGTCATTATAATTAGTGACTATTATTTTCATCCCAGGAAATGGAAACAGAGGAAGAATGTGGCCAGAAGTAAAACACCTAGGCTGCTATCCTGGCAGAAGTTCCCTCAGCAGAAATCAAGACAGTTAAACAGACAGGTACTCAGTAACTTGATGGCAAATCTTTGTTAAAACAGAACAAGTAGGCTGAGGAGAGGAAAAGTCTTTTGCAGCCTGAGGCACTCAGTTCACACAGCTTTGCAGGACAGTGTAGTGTATGCTTCTCTGACCGTCGTATATCCACCGTGCAGCCATATACCAAAGATACTAAAGGCAGTTGGATGTTATGAGCAGTTACTGCTACGGTAGGACAGAGATCAACATGCACGAGCTCCCAACATGTGCAGGCACGTTGGCAGGCAGGTTTCGCTGCCTGCACCAAGCTCCATGCTGCCATGGTGCCAGCAGTGCTGGAATGTGCCTTTAGTGAGTTGAAGTTATAGATAAGGTTGCAAAGCACACATACCTGCTTTTGGTAACTGGTGCTGGCATAGTAGCAATCTAATCACCTGAAAGTCTGCAATGAGCCTATTCTTGCCGCAAGCAAAGCACGGTCCTCCTTGTTTTACAGATTAGGTTGCCTGAGGACCCCAGCACCATTAGATCTACCAGCAGGAACAGCAGCAGTCACAGCTCCTGCCACCCCACCAGCCCTGTCTCTGCTGAAAGGGGCTTGATCCAATTTGGGCAGATGAAATCACAGGCAATTCCTGCGTCACTTGCACCAGTGCTGGGTGCTCCGTCCCTCTCCTGCCCTGCTGCCTTCACGAGGATGTGTAGTCCTGGAAAGGCTACAACACAGTGGCAGAAAGCATTATTGGAGCCAAAGAGCCGCTTCAGCCACTTCAAAGTAGGAGAAAAAGGAGTGTTAATCAAAGTCCCAAATGTCCTGTTCAAAGGTTTGGCATGGCACCTATTAAAGCAATAAGCAAGCTTATTCTTCAGTCCACGAAAAAGCCACTAGCAGGTGTAGAAAAGCATGAGTGATGTGGAAAGGATATCTAGAAACTGAGTGTTCGTGCTTTCTCTCCAAACAGCTGAAGACGTCAAATGATGTTTGTAGACATCATTGAAAGATGACATTTGTAGGCGGCATTGCAAAGACAAATGGGTGATATTTCTTCCACAGAACTTCAAAGTAAACTGCTGAAATCTTTGCAGCTAAGTAGGGTAGACACTGGAGGCTGAAACTGTTGCGGGGGGGGAGAGCCCAGATAAATTAGGTGGAGAAAAAAGAAATCGCCAAGAACCAAAACAACACCACAGGCACAGCTATTTCTTTAAGATAAATAGATGGTTACTTACTCTGGAAAAAGAAATCACTGGTAAAGTTGCCTGGAAAATGATCACCTGCTTCTTTCATGCTCTTCTAGGCTCACAGGCAGGATGGCAGGCTGGACAGACCTTTGATGTGCTCCATTTGCTGTTCATTTGGGTTTGTATTTAGGTCCACAATGAAAGCAGGTGATAGAGTTGCGAAATGGATCCAAATCTTCCACATGCAACAGACAACTATATGTTACCCCTTAACTTAGTGAAGAAAAAAAAAAAAGGAGAATTTTCTACCCTCCAGAAAATCAAGTTATGCTCTAGCATCCTTGATGATGTAACTGAGTAGCTATACTTAATACAACACATTTCCAGTAAAAATGTAGGTTCTGAGAAAATAAAGTCTTCCTCTTATGAGCATAGTGTCAATGTTGCAGATCTGAGCTATGATTTTTGTGCCCATTCACAAAATGAACTTTAACAACCTCAAAGAACTACTTTTGCATTACACATTATGATGTTCCATTTATTCTTCAAAAGAAGTTCCTAAACTAAAGGCCTCACTGTGTGTCTGCATCTCAGCTTGATATTAAGAATGTTCATACTTCAGATATTTGAGAAAACAGCACCTCCACTGAAGTGTTTATCAAAATTTCACTCAAGGCACATATGCATCTGGCACATTGGTGAATTAAAGAACATGATTACTTTCTCTTGATCTTCCAGCGGAATCATAATGTCTTCCACCCAGGCTTTTGCTGTTGGTCTGCTTCCATTGCTGGGTGTAACACTAAGGCTATTGTTAGTTTACACCAAACACTCTTTAAAACAAGCATTATCTTCCATTTTATATCTGTAAAGTATAATCAAACTCTGATCCTAACTAGGGCCTTAGTCACTGTTATCATCTTTGGTAAATGAATAATAATGTTATTACGATGATGGGGCAATAAATTATATGTATTCAAAATAGATGTCTGAGGCTTTGGAATGAGGGTGTTTCCTAAAGGAGGGGAATTCTTGGCTGTCAAGCTATTTCCAGAGAAAGTTCTGATGCATCACAGCTTTGAAATATCTTTCACTACTCAAGACTTCTGATTTGGACTTTGGACATACTTTCATTTCAGCTGACAGAGAAAACGTTATGCTACAGATTTTTGTTTTGTTTTCTGAGGTTTTTTTTCTTTTGCTTGTTTGTTGTTTTTTGTTGTTGTTTCTTTGTTTTTTATAACCATCCTTTCTCGGTGTACTTCTATTGGGTTTTTCCTTTCTTTTTCTTCCTTTCTGGACATAACAATATTGTTTCACAAGTTTCCATTCATCCTGAAAATTTCCTTCTAAAAACCATTAAAGAAAACACACATATTAGGGTGCCAAAAAGTGATATCTTCAATCCATCTCATGACAGGTATCTAAATAAAATAGTTTTTATTTTCAGAAGTTTTGAAGAATCAATTGCTTTTGGAAATGTTATCAGGAGAAACAGACTTCCACACCCTCCAGAAGCTGGCCAGGTAACATGGTGACTTGTGTTTGGATTTACTTATGCAGAAGTGTGGGCTGGAATACTACACTGCAACATATTTGACAGGAAATTGGGTTTTTTAAAAAAAAACAAACACAAGTCTATGTGTGTTTGTAAACTATATGCTTTTCATGGAAACCACTGATATTTTGTCAAGAAAGAAAAGATATCTATTACTTTTTGCTGAAAATTGGAAATGCTTCCATCCAAAATGACACAACAAAACAACACTGCTCCACAGTTTGGTGGGAGTAGTAATTCAGAGTTCTTATGTTCTCAATTTTGGTTACATGCTGCGCTCTTCAACTAGCTTGCATCCTCATGGTGCATCGTAAGCAATGACTTTTGCAGTGCTCAGAGACTATTAGAAAACTGGGAAAAAGTATTGAGTTATAGTCTGGGTAAAGGAGCAAGACAAGCAAAAGGTAGAGACACACAGACTAGGGATCTTGTAAGAACTTCCCCTCTTCTCAGACTGTGAAAATGGAATAATGTTAACCTGATGCTAAGTCATTGAGACTTTACATTGCTGCCAGCTTCTTTCAATGGAGTTGAAGCTGCTGAATATAACTGAACAAATAAGAAGTGGACTGCTAATAATTGTTGGTACATTATTACAATGGAGATCACACAGAGCCCGTGTAAATTCATTTTCTATTCCCATCTGTACATCTGAATTGCTCCAAGGCTTTGTCCTTCTCTCTTTGTTCTTCTGGTTGTAATATTTCCATAGACATGCAGGGAGTTTTGGAAAGCTCTGGAAGAATAGTTATTGCCATCGTAAAGGTTGTAATGTATCCCATAGAGATCTTCTGTGTGAATGACAGAGCCAGACCTTGCCTTGTACATGATGCAGTGTGATTTATCCTTGGCATTATATCATTGCACCTCCAAATGAATTTCTAGCTGTATATCTATATTTCAAGGTTATTTCAAAGTTATATCAAATTTGAAATTGTCAGAACAGAGAGATCCCCAGATCCCTTACTGCAGGCAAGAAGTGTTGCAAATCTCTGAGTGGACTAGGAATGTTTCTTACTGTGATGGGAAACTACAATATGTTTGGCAACATACACTTTTTTCTCTATAAAGTTAAGCTTATAGTATAAAATGTCAATTTAAGATTTTTTTATATTTTCTGTAAGAATGCCAGAAATACTTTATGGCTCAAACTACCCCCATCCCCACCTCCAATCTCTAGCTGGTGCCATATCGTCTGCATGAAGCTGTTCTTTTTCACCAGAAAGATGGTGTAGCACAGGAACAGCTTATCCAGAGAGGCTGTAAAACCTCCATCCCAGAAGGCTTTCTAGAGTCAGTTAGACAAAGCTGGGATGCCCTGAGCTAGCATTGGTGATAGTCCTGTTTCCAGGGGTGGTTTGGACTCGAGACCTCCAGACCAAAACCTCTGTGGTTCTGTGAAATCCTCATATGAGAAAAGTGGTAACAGTCTCTGTTTCAGTGTCAGCACTGGAGACTAAATGTGCTAATGATATTTAGATGCTAAGATTACTGTACAGGCTTTAAGTGACAGGTTAAAAGGATTAACTTCCCCTTAAAACTCTCTTGCAAAATAGTGACTATCACTACTGACATAGCCGACCTATGTCAAAACCCCTGTCAATCACTGGAAAAGCATCCCTGCTCCTCTTGCCTTGCACCCATTTTCTGTAGCAGGCTTTGAATTGGCACCACAAATCTTGCAGTAATCTTTGACAGGCAAATGTTCTCCTAGGCAGCTGTTGCAATATCTCAGCTGGACAGCCCTAAATTTGATGCTTTCCATAGCTTTCTCCCTTTTCCCTGCTATTGCTATAACTCTCTTCTGCTAGGTTAATCCCTTTCTTTGGTTTGCATTTACAAGCCCTCATCTTTTCCCAGAGAAGGGCAAACCTGTCAGTGTCACTCAGAAAGGTTGCCTGATTTGCCACAATCCTCTGAGACCCTGAGGCTGAAACCTGAGTGTCTGTCTCCATTTACAATACACAAGAGGAAAGGTTTGGCCTCATCATGATTCAGCAACAACCTAGGCAAGGGGCTACAGGGATGTTCTTCTCATTGGCCATATCAGATCTCACTGAGAAAGATGAAGGGACTGCAAAGCAGGCATAAAAACGTTCCCTTATAACAAGGAGGAGCATTTCATGAAGGAGTCCCCATGCAAGGAGAGGAAAAGACAGGTAGCCCAGGCTGTTTAAACTGTTTGGAACACAACTGACGCTTTTGTTCTCTCCTTGTATAGCTTCTTGTGCATGACAGTCTGGATCTATGGCTGGACATTTAGATATCTTCATAAGAAAAACAGTAACAGATGTTATTTGATGCTTTTCCTAATGAAAGCAAATTTATTAACCACACTAGTCTGATTCCTCCAATTTTATTTTAAGACTGGGTAATTCCCTAATTACTTACCTTCTTTGAATCACCAGAAGGTAATTTAAATGCTTTGCATGATCTCACCTGGACTGTAAACTAAAAATACCAAATACCTAGCACTAAGGAGACAATTTAACATCAACAGAAGTGTGATTTTTTAAGAGAACAGACCTATAAAACGATTTCACACTCATATTCAGCAGAGGAAGCTGCCACAGTAATCAGTAATAAATTACTAAGGAAAAAGACCTGTGCTTGAGAGAAAATTCCCCCTTTTCTGCAGAGGCTGCTCTCTGAAGGATGTTGGTGCCTACTCTTAATCACAAAGTGCCAGTAGCATTTTCAGGCAACAAAAATCACTGAAGACCTACTGTCTGTACAGATGAATAACAACATTAAAAAAGCCCACTTACATAGACATTGCAGACAAAACTGTGAAAAGGCAAGAGAGTGCAAAGTAATGGTCCAAGCTGCAGAGATGACATCAGAGACTAGATCTGCTGACATGCAATACACAGTACATTTTGCAAGTCCTATTGGCTTTTTTCTGAATCCATCCTCATGCATGTGCATCTCAATTTCTGTTAGTCTATGTTCAAGGCACTCCTGGGAGTGTCTTCCACTGGCCTAAAGGAAGAAACAGAAGTTCTGAAAGAAAAAACAAAGACATTGTCTCATAGTAAAGGGAAATTATAAACTCTCCAAAGAGCTGACTCTTTGGTTAAGAACTCAATAGAAAATGCATGTAACTCTTCACTTTGCTCTAAAACCTTGCATTTCTTTTCAGCTGGATACAAAGGCTGAACAGTCCTAATAGTTTGGGTTCATAGTGAGTTCTAGTTAATATTGATCAGAGGAGTGTGGGGGTTGCAGGGGATAGGCTGTGTGTGCATAAGTTTGGTTAAGCTCATAAGATACTCCTGTATTTGATCACACCAGAGGTTCATCCACAGAAGTATTTTGTCTCCAGCAGTGGTCAGAGGCACATGTTCAGGAAATCCATACAAGAAACAGGGTGAATATTTTGTAAATCATGTTCCTAACTTCCATTGTGGTTTGTGGATTCTCCCTGCATACATGGCATCATGCTAAACGCACATCAGTGCGGCTGTCCTCCGTGAATTTTTTTCTAATTCCTTTTTGAACTCCTTTTTTATTACTGACTTTCCAGTGTCCTGTAGCAGGAGTTCCATAACTTAACTGTGTATCATGGTAAAACAGTTAATTTTGTTTATCAGTCTTACTTTTGTGGCTACACTGCTTAATGGATATAAGAAAGCTTTGGTTTGCCAAGAAGGGCAGACAAGTGGGTATACATAGCGATTGTACTTGCTTTCTGCAAGACAACACAGACACATTTACAAGAACATATGCTTGGGAGAAGCTGAAAAAATCCAATTAAACACTGGATTTACCATTTACAAGAGCATCTCTTGCAATAGGCCATAAATGGAGCAGAGTAATCTGGAATCTCACCCTCCCTGTCAGTAGTTCATGTTCCTGTGATATACTGCCCTGTTGGGTTTAACAGCACAGAAGGTGACTCTTTTACACCACTTAGGGAGCAATCAAGAGCCTTCTCCTCCAGCCAGCAAAGTCCAGCTGTCCAGGAAAAGGCAGTCAGGGGCCCATCTGTCTTGATCTGGACACCATCACACACATTGTGGTTGTGGTGGAGGGAAGGAGGGGTAGAGGGATTTGTTAATCTTTCTGTAATTGCTTTATTTTGACACGCCTCTTCACTTCCTGGCTTCGAACAGGAATGGAAAGAAAGTTTAAAAAAAAAAAAAAAATCTCTGAGATGAGGTGCCACATGAGAAAGGCCCTTTCTGCTGTTATTTTAGGCTTGGATGCCAAGGAGGGAATGCTGCAGTTCTGTTTTCTATATGGTCAGTCAGGTAAGTCCAGGTACCTAAGGCAGCACAGATGGCCAGCCAGCCAAAATAATCTACCCCTGAACGTGTTCATGGCCACTGTAATTAACACACTGGAAGAAGCAACTGTTGATTATCACTACATTCACTGGGGTAGTGCTAAAGACTGAGACCCATCAGCCCAGCTATTCTACAGATGTGAATTAATAGTTAGAGATTATTCAATCAACACATACCCATTGGTCTATTAAAAGATGATACTGTTCCCAACAGAAACCAAAGAGGATTTGTGGGATTGAGCATCACAGTAATCGCAGCAGCCTTACAGCAAAATGGAAAGAGCATTTAAAATGGAGACCAATTATGTGGAGACAAGATGATTAGAGAAGTCACCCTGGTAGGTGATGTCTGTGTCACAGGAACTGGCATCTGCAGTCCCCTGACCATTACACATGGCAGCATCATCAGTTGTTTGACTGAACAGCTAACTAACAACATGACATTGCCACCTATTCAGCATTAGACCATCACTGCTATGGCAATGTTATTGTCTAACATAGTCTCTGTTTGAGCTCTATGTATTGCCTTCCTTGTCCCTCTCTAAGAGCTGCCATGTTACAGGTGTCAGGTAATGGATATATTAAAAGAATTTTCTCATGTAATATTGACATGTCAGAGGTTGCCTGTGTGTAGATAACAAACCACCTTTGGTTTTGCTCCAGAAAAGAACTTGACTTAGTTCCTCTGGCTAGTCTGTTACCAAAATAGTGGTTTATTTCTTTCACCATGGAGAGGTCTGTAAACCTTGATGACATCTTCCCCATGTCGCTTCCTCCAGTAAACCCTGCACCTTCTCTTCTCCACTCTCCATACTCAGAGCCTCAAGTCAAGTCTGAGGGAGCCTTGGTGTCCTGCATGGGATGCTGAAGACTGAAATGTCCTTGACCTTTCTTCACCAAGAGAGTGGTCCGTCACTAGAACAGGCTCCCCAGGGAAGTGGTCATGGCACCAAGCCTGTCACAGTTCAAGGAGCATCTGGACAGTGCTCTTAGTCATATGGTTTAGTTTTAGGTAGTCCTGCAAGAAGCAGGGAGTTGCACTCAATGATCCTTATGGGTGCCTTCCAACTTGAGATATTCTATGACACTATGATGTGGAACACAAAAAACACTGTGGTGAACAGGGCACAGGCTGGTCAGGTGATAGCATGATGGGATTCATGTAGCTATGTCAACATGCCTATCTCTGAGCAAATTGCCCAAGGCTCTTCATATAGACCATGGAAAGAAACATGCACCTGGATTACTATGTGAAGCTGTAGCAAGTTATAAGCAACGGGTATGCTGATTTTTTACCACCAAACCTTTTGTAAAGGCACATGCGGGAAAGGAGAGTTAAGGACACAGTTCCTCAAGAACTCTTTGGCAGAGAATGGTGAGAGACTGGGGAAACCCAAGCCCCATGCCCCAGGCTATCTCTCAGTGCCCTGCTCTATACCACCTTCCATGTCTGTCCTGTCTCACACGTGATTCTGGGAGACTTCCACCCATGGCTTGGGTGTCAGCAGCCCTAAAGTACATCATTTATTACTCCCTGGAGAGGAGAGCAGAGCACCTCCAAAGTTGTCGTATCACCTTGAAATCAGCCTGCACAGCAGGCGAGATTTGGGTGAAAAATAAAACGAGTTTTAGCCCGCCACAAGACAAAGTTAAGAAACTAATTACTAGATTTGGAAAACGGATACAAGGAGACAAAGCTGTAACACACCTCTTCATCTGCCTGTGCCTGGACCTGTTCCCAGTCTTCTCTCTGATTTATTCAGGGAAGAGCTGATGAGACATATTTGCAGCTTGTTAGTGCTGGGGCCTGGTTCCTAAGATAAGGCTCCTCCCTCCAGCAGCATGTCCTTGCACTGGAACCATTCACTTGGGGCAAAACCTCTCTCTACAGATGTTTCTTCTCCAGGATCCCACTCAACAAAAAGCAACCCCACAGGAGTTTCCCATAACCCAGACCCTGTGTTATTAGTTCAGTTTGGGTAACAACTTGGTGAGTGGGGTGCTGAAGGAAAGTCTCGTGCTGTATTTGCTCATGCAATTCAATTTCATGGTGTGTGGCCAAGACTGTTACCACCTTGGCAGCCAATAGATCAGATGGTCACATGCTGCAGATGTGTTCCTGTTTGGCAGAGGAGCTGCAGAACAGGAGCCGAAATGCATCTGGTTGGCATGTTGCATTTTCTACAGCCTGTGGCTCTAAAACTGCGTCAGTGGCAACAGTGAGCTTATTATTTGTGTAAGGAACTGTAATAAGACCACCTGCCTTTTGGTGCTTTTAGTTTGTGTCTCTCTGACTACATAAGAAGATCAATGATAATAACCCCACTTTTGGGAACAGTCAGATCCTGTGAGGAAAAAGACAAGTAGCTTCTCCTGGAGTGAGCAAGGGGATCCTGTCCTGTCTGCTGTCATCTCAGTACTGATTTGCAAGGTTTTATTGAACTTCTGAAGCTAATCTATGTGTAACCAAATATGTTTTAAATACATACTGCCTTCCTCTCAGTCTTCCACTCTGGTGTAAGTGTAAAGAAGGAAGAGATGTATAAAGAAGGAAGAGATCTTCCTCGATGAGGTTTCTCACACCTTACCTAACTCCTTCCAAAACAAAAGCTTCCCTGAAACCTCTCATGTCTGCCTTGTGTCTTTGTGAAGTGGGTTTTTGTTCAGGAAATGTGAATGTGGTGCAGATGTCTCATGCTCCTCATGCTGCCTGTGCTGTCCCTAGGAATGGGGTCCTGCTACTCCAAAAACCCCAATAAATGATGGAGACATACCTATCAGAAGAGTGCGAAATGCAGCCTCTGGTTCCAGTGCCTTTCCCTGTGGTCCCGGTGAGTTTGCTATAGAAGATGGCCTGGAGATGTAAACTACTTCCCAATTTTCTTCACTGTCAGTGTTTGAGGTATTTCTTCTTGTGACCAGGGAGGGGACAGGACCAGGCAGTCACAAGGGAGGGCCATCACTTGCTGCTGGGGACCTCCCTCCCTAGTAGAGCTCCTCAGGGCGCAGGGTCCCCAAGAAGTGGCTGAGCCCCAGGTGCAAGCCAGCAAGTTATCATCAGCAAGACTTGCAGGCTTTGTTGCAACCTAAGTAATCATTTATACCCTCTGTAAGCTCACAATGACCTGTATAAAAGTAACAGCCTAATTCTTGAGAAGGTCTTCATCACAAAGAGAGACATGCTTCGTCACTTTTTGGAGATAGGTCCAGATTTTCAAAGTGCTTATTAAAGAATCTCTAAACTGTATTTCCAGAAGGGTGAATAGCTAGGAATCAGCTTATGTGAGAAATAGAACACAGCTGCAAGAAAGTCCAAGAGATAATAGTATCTCAGAAGCAAAAAGAGCCCACAGTACATGTAATAAGCGTATGAATTGCTGCCTGATTTTTTTTTTTATTTTGCCAATTAATGTAATGTGCTGTTGTAACAAGCTCTCTGCCCAAGGCCTGGCTTTCCAAGGCAGCCTATAAAACTCCAGTGAAATTAACTTGGTGCCTATCTACTCTGACTACCAGTCCTGCAAAGCCATGGTCATGGCCATGCCACCCAGGTTGGGAAAACACAGGCGTAATCCCCTCTCCCTCTGGGACACATAGCAGTAAGGAATCTGTGGCGGGGTGTGCAGCTGGAGAGGGATGCACACCCTCAGGCTGTGGTTGTACCCTCCTTCCTTCCTCAGCCTCACAGGAAACCTCTTCAGCAGATCAAGGCTCTGGTAGACAACCATGAGGGTAAAGACCTGGTGACAGCATGGGGCCCCAGTGGTGAGACTTGCAAATTGCCAGGGTTGAAAATTCAGAGACCTGAGGCAGGCAGAGAGATATATCCACAGGAAGCAATGAAGAGAGGGAGAGGGGTTGCACCCTTTAAACCTCTCAGTAAAGTCCCACATCTTCTAATGCAAACACTGAAAACCCCTCCTTTGATTCTCCCAGGCAGAGGAAGAGATCATTGTGAATTTGTTTATAGCCATCCATCCTTTTAAAAGACATGCTGTTAGTTTGGACTTTTAACTCCTGAAATGCTCCAGGTGAGGTTTCTGAAAAAAAGAGAAAGTAAAAGATCCAAAGCTGGAAAGCCACACTGAAAGCCATCAGTGCCAAATTATGCAAACAGATTTATTGTTTTTTCCTTTGCTCAGGACATGTAAAGCTTCCCAGAGTGGCACTCTTAGTAATCATGGTTGAATACAGTGGGAGTTAACAGTAGTGCCTGACAATGGGTTATCAGGACCCGAAGTATGGGGACCTATTTATGCTGTAGGCATGATGCGCCAACTCTGTTTACTTATTAACCAAAAATAGAAATCCTTCTCTGTTTCAGAGAGATAGTTTTGGATGTCAGATGAAATCTTACCCACCTGCTTTTCCTTGACTTATACTCAGTGGCAAGTCTTCCTGCTCTAAAGGGTAGTGGTACCCCACATCATAGATGGGGAACTGAAGTGGCTGACAGCATTTGCCTAGAGTCACAAAAGCAGTCTGTAAGGGACACCACAGTTTTATGCTTTTCCAGGTTGCTAGACCATGGTTACCCAAGTGGATTCTGGTCCAGGTCCCAGCTGTGAGTAAATTCTACCCCTAGCTCCTTCACACAGGACATTTTCCACATTTCAGTGAGAAATATTGCATTTCTTAAAATTCTTTTGGTCTGTTGGGATGCCATCATCTTGTTTCTTCATGTTGCTGCATGACCTCAATGTCATGAAGTAGTCAATGGAATTTAGTGAAAAAATAACTATATTGCCCGCTATTAGACATTCCTTCTGGCTGTCAGATTGCTTTCTCCTGCACTCCTGCTCTCCTGCCCTGGCAATAAGAACTTTGGTATTTGGTTGGAAACATTTGGAGCAAGAGTTGGTCCATCACTTTGTTCATCCTTTTCTATCCCTGTTCAACACAAAGGCTGAACTTACCTGAAATGTAGCTTTGTCTCAGGCTTTTTGTGAAGGTGGTTAAATATTGCTTTTATACAGGTTGAAATACTCTGATCAAGCCACTGTAAAAAAGTATCCATCAGACCCTTGAAAGGGCATTAGACATGAAACAGAAGGTATCACTTCAAGTGAGCAGGTTGTTAAGATGCTGCTAGCTCTCAGCCAGCCTTTCCCTACCTGCACACTCTCAGCTGTTCCTCTGTGATGCTGGTTTGGTTTGCCCAAAATGTGCAAGACCACTTTCTTTAACTGCTGACAGTGCTACCTTGCCTATGAATCAGGAAGTCCTAAGTCCAATGTTTTGTTTGCTAAGGGCAAAAATTGTGGGAAAGTGTTTGGAAGAAGATAGTAACATCCAGTAGTCACAGCAAGCTTCACTTCATCCCTCATATATTGCAGTTTTAGTCCTTTACAAAAAAGACTGAACACTAGCAGCCTTAGGGAGAAAAGGACTTCTTCTCATAAGGCATCAGTCTATGTTTGTAGAGGTAGCTTACAAGATGCAAGTGTAATCTGAAGCCATACTTCAACCACAGAATGTTTTTTTTATCTGAGTCTGAGTGGGATTTTTAGTTTGTTATTGTTACTCAGTGTAGAAAACACACAATATTAGTTGTGACAGCTTTCACATGCAGAGCAGCAACATTCAACTCTGCACCACGCTCATCAGCAACAACAATAGAGAGGAAATTCTCAGAGGATGGCAGAGGGACAGTCTTTTCATATTGGTTTGGATAACAACTCTCTTCCATTTTACTGTTGAGAGACACATAGCTGCGATGTTTATCATGACAGCAACGGTGTTTATCTTACCAGGATTATGTTGAAGCAAGTTTAATTGTATTAGCATAAAACATATCAGCGTTAGGAGTGATGCAATGTGTTTAGCATCAATATAAAGGTTGCTAAGTTTTATGTTTTCAGCTGGAATTAGAGCAGCAACAGGACACTGAAACATATGGAATGCATTTTAAGTTTTATGTTCATGTCTCTCAAGGAGGATTAGTACATTTGCAAAGATTCTTTATGTGCTATACCATGGGCAGCGATAGTTTGTGTCTAACAGCTTTGCCATTCCCTCACCCATCTCCCCATTTAAACCTGAACCCAACTGTTTGGGAATTCTTTAGAGGCTTGACAGCTGGTCCTAGCTTATAAAGATTATTCCATATCTGCTGCTTGATGGTTTATAAAAGTAGCACAATGTATACAGCAGAGCCATTGGCATGATAGATTGGATATAAGATATTGCGAAGTTCCCCCTCATCTCTACCTATCAAAGTGTATTAGATCTGCTAAGGTAAAACTGCAGAAAGAATCTGGATTTTATATCTGCCTGGTAGGGATGCCTTGATTAGCTACAGCCTTCACTGCTGAAGAGTTGTAAGGTCAGGAAGACAAAATCCTTCTTCTCACTCTAGATAGTGTAACTGACCATGAAAGAAGTTGTTTTCAACCTTTCCATTTGACATGCTTAGAAAACCTCAAACCTTTCTTGACAAGGAAGACAGTCCTTCCTTACTGATCAATAAATCCTTTTTGTTGAAACCATCATAAGATACGAGGTATCCAATTCCTGATTATTTGCACCAAGACATGAGACCTCCATTCCTGTCCAGGCCTTTTGAAAACCCCTGCTTTCTTAATGGTCCAATTTTTTTGTCCCTCAAGTTCAATCTTATTCATTATTTAACAGAATTGCTCTTATTTGCAAATTAGCAACATGCATACAAACCTGAAACAGACACTATGACTGAGACACACCTGTGTAATGGGATATGTTGTCCCCGCCAACACACACTAGGATTTGAAAAGATAGGTCCCACTGCCTGATAATCATGGACCATATTGAAATTAAATGTCACCTATATCCTTCAACCTACATTTCCCCTAGTAGAAAGACAAAAATGAAAGCCTCCAACAGTCTGAAAGAAACATTGCACTATGGACTTACATACAAAAGAGCAGGATAAATACTCTTCATAGTGTCATCATGCCTACCTAGGATAGCCTTGCTGTCCTTCCGCAACAAGGATTTGATGCTGAACCATTGAAATATGCTTCCCTTTTCCCTCCTTGAATGCTTATTTCACTGTGAGAGGATGTGACCTTTGAACAAGAACACAAGGCACCAGGGTGTGAGATCAGCGAAGAATGAAGCAACACCACTGATGCAGTAGGTGCAGTCCCATCAGAGCAGCAATGGCTCAGCCATCTCCTGTCGTCATCTCTACAGGCACATCAAGATTGAATGTTTTTCTGGGGTGTATGGCTTACTCTGATGCTAATTACTGCACACAGCTTTGGGGTAAATTAATGAAATAGTATGGAACTATAGGAGGTGAAACACACATGCTTTAAACTCCAGAAATCTGTGAGTATCCAGTTATTCTTCCATAGGTTAAACTGTAATCTAGTCAAATTATTGTAGAAACCTACCTGCAGGACCCAAAATTTGGCAAAGCTGCATGTAGTATTTCTGGAGAGTGGTATAGAGATGATTTCATTAAGTAGTTACAGAGGTTGTGGAAGAGTGAATTTTAGCATTTCCCTCTGCCATTTCCCTCCACACAGGCAAAATCTCCATTCTCAATGGGCTTTTTCTGGAAGCATATGGCTAAAATAGGGAAAGACAGCAATTTAGAATTTAAAGCTGACAAACTCTCCCCCCATCTTACCCCCATCAAACACATTCTTTAGCACAAGAGCTGGTCAGAATATTTTCCCTTGTAAAAATGTACAGCTTTGGAAGCAGAAACTTTGAAACTGGAAACACCTTATCAGAAAGTCAGAATATTTCAACAGAGAAATATTGATCATAGATTTTGCAATCTATTCACCTTGTTCTCCAATAATCCTCTTTACTCTAGGCTCCGTGGTCAGAGTATATCATTAGCAGGTTCTCTTCCTTGTTTTCAAAGCTAGTCTTTAAAAATATCTTCATCAATTCTCAAATAGGTTGCAAACTGCTGCAGAGTCACAAGAGGAAGAGGACAAGCATTTACCCTTTTCCTGAGTTTTTATTATTCTAGCTGTGAAGTCCTCCTTTGTTTCACATCTCTCCTATTTTTGTCACATTCAACTGTAGCTGGAGAAAGCCACTGAGAAAAAGAGGAAGCTGCAAACTCATCGCCAAGTCTGAAAAGTGCTGCAAGTTCTCACTTCTGCTCTAATAAGAGAGCCACATAACTCCTTCTCCTTACAAATCCAGACTAAAAGGACAGCAGATCAGATACTGGTTTATCGTGCAGAGGAGGTTGCCCATGGACCCCGAGTTCAGTGTCCCAGTCCTTCCCTCTCTTTTACAGCTCCCTTTCCACCACTGAATGGCAAGCTCTGTAAAAGCCACAAAATTCCAAGCTATATGTAGCATAGAGCAGCTGTTTGTCCCCAAATCCCACTGAGCTGACTACAGCAACACACAAATTACAAGCTTTACCTAGTCACAGATAACCTACCAAGTAATTTCTGACTTCGAGCTATGACAGTCAGTGGGGTTCACTCTTGCAGCTGCCTGCACTTGATTCAGGTCTATTTTTGAGCTGTGTTTTTCTTTGGGGGCCTTTGGTTCAGAAGTGCCTGGGCTCAGAAAAGGCAAAGGGAATTGAGATACTGACTTGATGTTACTGATATGATTTTATCTTTACAACTAAGCATCCAGTAACATGCTGCCCAATAGACACCTATTTATCTTGTTTATGAATTCATAATCATGCTTAAAATGCCCTCCCGAAACCTAAAGATGGGGTGAACAGGGAGTGTGAGCTACTATGTAGTTGCATATCTTTTCAATTTTTTTTCTTATTGCATATTAAATTGTATAAGACCCTAATTATCATTGAAAGAAGATAACGAAGGCTTCCATGTTTCTGACAATGGACGTTGTCTAAGCAACACAGACCTCACAACACAAAGTGGAACAGACTTTAACCACCATTAACAACTTGACTCATAAGCAGATGTTTATTAAGAGCTTCTCCACACAGCCCACCAGAGAATGGGCAGAGATTCCAATTTGTCTGAGGATTTGTCTAATTGAGCTGAAAAGACCACAACATTAAATGCCATATAGACTGAAAAGACTGGGTACTGAAGCAGTAATGACCAAATTTGTTTGGTGTTATTTATGAGCCCCTCAACTCTGTGCTCTTATGGTCCCTGATGTTTTCAGATGTTAGACTAGGAAGTCTGCAATGGTCTAGGTGTCCCTGTCCTCAACTCTACCTCTCTTCAGACCTTCATTTTGGTGATTTCATTGCTAAATTTCAATGAAGACAGCCCATTTAGCCAGATTAAGCCCCTCCCTGTAATTAGCCTTTGCTTCTTACAAATGAAAAGCTCCAATGACACTCAGAACAACTCCAGGACTTCCATCACACCTGTTTCAGGACAGGCACAAAAAGCCTTCCTAACAGACCTGAGGACCTGGAGGCATATTTCAATCTTACATTGCTCAGCCTCCTGTTTGTTTATGCACCCTGGGTTGCATAATGCTTAAAAAGCCAAATAGGCAGCAATGGGAAAACATTTCTGTGGCTGAGCTGTGGCTTTTGCTCCAAAAATACACTGAGAAGTTCTATGCCACAGGCATGGAAATGAGCAAGGGCTCAGTTTGCATTTCACATTCAGAGATACACTTGATGCATTTTCACCTGTCACCCCCATGAAGATGCTACTCTCCTCAGGAATGAAGTCCAACGAGTCAATGATTTGCATATTAGGAGCAATAAAACCTTCTTATGCACAGTACTTAACAAGTATCTCTTGCACTGAGGAAGGCCATGCCAACCTGGCAGGTGCTGACATGGTGATTGCTTTTTGGGAGCCAGCAATTCTACTAGTGCTTCTCAGTGTGCTGGAGGTATCAGATCAGGATCTGCACTGCCCCAGCCAGTCACCCAGGGGTGTTAATGTGGGCACTGCAACCCTGTAAGCAGAAACACAAGCCATGGACGAGTCACTTCTCTTCTTTGTGGCTTGGTTATAAGAAGAACAGAAAAATATTTATTGTTCTTCAGTTTTTATGAATAGCACCTTGCTCTGTCAGTATTTACACCACTTTCTTTTCCACAGTCATTTTAAAACAGGGGGGTGACCACTTCTTGACAGAGCTGTGTGGTGACTATCTGACACAAAGAATTGCTACTGTTACGATTTTTTATATGTATTATACTACTTTTAAGGAGATATACATACACGTCTTCCTATGTAACTGCCCCACAGCAGAGCTGAAGAGAACCGTGTAGACAGCAGAACAAGTCCTGCATATGTGGCAGTAAGCCTGCACCGGCTCTGCTTACGTGCAATTGAGACAGGACTGTCAGGCTTTCATTGTGTGAGCAGAGAGTGCAGAATCTGAACAAAAGAGGAAAATAAAATGATTTTTCTATGGTTATATAGAAAAGCTGCAGTAAAACCAGAACACTGTTGTCCGAGTTAATACTCCAACAATTTTCCCACAGGACCATCCTTCCCCCAGCAAACAGCTTCCCCAGAGCTCACACCATGCACACACAGATATTTATCACCAGAGACAATAATAAAACACTCACAGGAAGGCTGAATTCCAGACCTGATTACAAGCAAAACCAACAGTTCTTAACAATGAATGCTGGTTACCTTGCACTGCATTATCACAGTGCACACTGGATAGCTTTTCCCCAAAAGGAAAGCTTGTGGTCACACTGGGATTTGAGATGGAAAATGGCAGAAACACTGGCTCATTATTTATTTTTTACTCTACAGTATTTCTGTGTAACCAGATGTTCATAACAGTTACACATGGCTAGGCTGTCTAAATTCACTAGTCCGAACCTAAATGGACACAAGCCCACCAAGCACTGCACTTAGCCTATTACCCCTCTTCAGGAAGCCTGCCTCTAGTCAAATCTATACATACAAGGGGTACAGCAATGCCACTAAATAAAAGACTGGACAAGTACCACAGGTGAAGTCATATCCACATTCTTTAGGGCTACCTCCCCCTATAGGGAACCTGACTATACTCATAATACATAAGACTTGGTCTCGTCTGGACCCCAACCACTTTTGCTGCCACTTGACATAACTTGTATGATTACTCTTCTGTCTGTTCAAACAGTCAGACAGGTTACAGCCCTCTGGGTTGGTGTGTCTCTAGCAAAATATAAGGGTGTAAATAACGTGGGGTTTGATGTAAAGGCATGTCGAGGTTCTCTGGGGTGTTACAAGACCTTCTGGAATGGTATTATGAGATCCCATAAAGCAGAGGGATCCTAACCTGGTCGCCACGCTGGAGTCAGTCAGGGCATCCCAAAACAGAGCAAGGAAGTAAATTAGCAGTTGGGAGACAGATAGTCAGGTCTCAAGCTTGTTGCCTAGGCAGATTTGTACTATAAAGCACACCTAATATTTCTTTCAGTGGAGAGACAAAGGATCAGGTGAGTACAGAGATGCAGGTTCCTTGGAGACACAGCACATTACAGTGTACGCAGGGGTGCTGGCAGGACATTTGCTTCAAGGTATAATGGAAGAAGCTCTCAGTGAAGAAATAGGTCTCACCAACCTGCAGACAAGGTCATCAGTTTGAAGCGTATTAGTCAAGTATGTTTTACAAGCACGGACATGCACAGGAAAGTAACAGTTCAGGACAGATATGAGGTCTCACCCTCACTGAAGTCAATTGATAAAGTCACTATAGTGCTAGGCCTGTTTACAGCAGCCAGAAATCCAGTTTATGACTTTCAGTCAAATCTCTGCAGTGGGAGAAGGTGGGGAAAGAGGAAACGGATCACAAAACAACATGATATAACATATTTCCTCTAAATACTTCAACATGGAAAAACTGGTAAAGTTTTCCATGAGGTATTAGTAAGTCTCTCAGTGAATAACCAAGGGAGCAGAAGCAAAATTAAATCATGCCAGGGGCAACCAACAGGTTTTTAATTGTGGTTGGTTTTTTTTTTTTTTTTTAATTCCACTCTCTCATTTCACTCTGTATTAGGTAATTCGTTATCTAATTAAAAACAGGTATTACGCATTAGAGTCTCCACACTTTGCAGCTGGCATGTTTAGACCATCTCGTTCATGCGATCTCTTATTTTGGCTGCCTGTGTTGTTTTGGCTGCTGGAATAGAAATCCTTTCCTCCTGACTTTCAGAAAATCTGGATCCCTGTGTCCCCTTGAAGCCAGTTGGAGCAGCTGGTGCATTGACTGCTTAAACAAGAGGACAGAAGCTCTCAGAATCACAGATACCTTTGGAAAAAGTGTCTGAAAATGGTTTAGGTACAATTTTCAAAACATCAAAAAAAGTCTTTAAGTTCACAAGTGACTTACCTTACAAATGACATGAAAAAATACCTGTCCAGACTACACCATAACTTCCCTTCTGCAATGCTGGAGATGTTTCCTCTTGACTGAAAGAGCAGCCGTAAATGGAGAGTGAACTGGAAGGTCATGTAAATTAAACTCCTTTCACTCTCTCTCTCTTTTAGGACTACCTCCACCTATGGCAGGGAGCCGAAGTAGGTGTAACTCACATGGGACCCGATGTAGTTCTCATGAAGTCAATGAGAGTCTTTCCACTGACTTTATAGGCATTGGATCTAGTCCCCAATGAGGAGCTGGAAGGTGAAGGTTAAAATACCCCTCTTGTGTTTCCTTTTACATACACTCAGTAATTCCCTTGCCTGTAGGTTGTTTCAGTAACACTTTGTGTTTTTTTTCATACAGGCTTTTTTGTATGCAGCTTCTATGGGGTTATAACCCTCAGGCTAGTGCAAGGCTTTGAAAGTCTGGACTTCCAGAGTTTAAGAGTCACTGTTAGGTACCGTTTGTCCCATTTTTATCTTGGAGATTTCATTTAATCCCTTCCCATTCTGCATTAGAAATCCTACGTATTTGGGGAAGGTGAGACCTCTCTCCTCTTGCCCCAAGCCAAGCTGAAAGCTATTGCTGCCAGGAGGCGCTACTCCCAGGAGATGTCTCTTAATCTATAGTAAGATCTAAGACTCTTAAGTCTTATCTTCCTCCCTGTTTCTGCAAAGCATTCCCTGTTTCTGCAAAGCATTCTCTGCAGAGCCCTAATGAAATCCTTCCTCACACTTCCCCCTTGACAAAAATTGCCATGCTGTTTGGTTTATTTAGACATGTATTTATAGACTATGACAGAACCGAGATAATGATAATAATCAGGTTTGACACAGCATGAGCAGCAAATGTGCAGAAGAAAGGAGTGGCTTCATCTGAGTTTCATCTTAAGTTTATTCAGAGCCAGGGAAACTCGGCTATAAGGTTCGCTCTGCCTGATGACCAACAGGACCTGCTACAAGCTTGTAATAACTCCCCCCACAAAGCAAGCTGACTAAGAGCATGTTTGTTTAGCTGTCTGTGGCTACAAGTTAGAAACTAAGATGTAAACTGCAAAAATAAAGTCATTTAAGGGGAGAGGGATGAGCATGGGTAGTTTTTAACTCTTAAAACTACTCCCACTGAGATCAGTGGGACTTATTGCTGAAAAACCTGTGGGGGAGATAGTCTGTCATCCAGGGGAATACCACCCTTTTTAGTGACTCTCTGGGGAGCAATCCTGATAGTAAGTAGTAATCTAGCCACAGAGGGCAGTGACCTTTCACAGATAGCACACCAAAAGGTGTTTCGATCTCCCTTATTAGAGAGTGAATGAGTGGGAGGACAATTCAACAGGACCTGGGAGCTGCTGAGCAGCTAAGAGGCCAAGTCTTACCTCCCCATCAGAAAGCATTTTCCAGCTCCTTCCCTTGCACCACCTGCAAGACCAGGCTAGAAGTGGCTCAGTCAGCCTCCAGATGAACCCAGCAATCATGAACTGAGAAAGAAATAATAAGCTCCTTACTCGTGTTTAGGAGCCTGCCTGATTTTCCAAAGGATGGGTCTGTGGGTAGCTTTGTGGGAATACTGTTTTGATTAAAGAATGAACCAGCTCTGATGCAATATTTGCTCCATTGCAAAGTCCACATGCTCAAAAATGAGGTTTAGGTCCCTCTCTTCCTCTTCCCCCCCAAAATCAGTTGATAGCCTTAAAATCTAGGAACTCCTTTGTGTGTGTGTGTGTGTGTGTGTGTGTGTGTGTGTGTGTGAAAGGCTCTGTAAGCTGATAGAAGAAATGAAGACACCTTTAAAGAGTCCTACAGCTGTGTGTTCTGGGTCTGTGTACTGTAAGCTTAGCCTACGTAAATGTAGCAGCGCTGGGGACAGAGGCAAGTTGGGAATGAGGTGAATGACTTACAGCTGTTTGCCAGGCTGAACCACTGACATTTCACAGTAAATCCTTGATGCAGCAAAGTTGCCAGGCAGTATGATTTTGGTGACATTGAAACCATTTACAAATTCAGTTTGCCTTTAGTGAGTGTTTTCTTAGCCCAAAACATTTTCTTGTTGCTGAGATTAATTCTCTCCCTCCCCCTTCCTCATCCCCAGGACTTTCCAGAATAAAACATGTTATTCTGGGAAAAAGAAACTGTGACACTTGGACATTTTTAAACAGTTTGGGAACTTTGATTTAAGCATTTTTGTTTCAACTTGGCCCACTTTTAAATAAGAAATGCTGATTTGAAAGAGTACTAAATAACCCAAACAAAACTATTTCATTCAGCATCACACAGTATTCAAATTAAGCCAAATTAATCCACTTCTTTTTTTCCCCCATTGCCCTTCCAAACACTAAAGAATTTATCTTCTGGCTCAGCTGGCACTTAATTTTCCCCTTGATATCTTTGTTAACTCATTAAACTGAAAAAAATCCCTGAAATCAGTCACCTTTTTATAACAGATTGGCACGGAGGATTGTCTCTTCCCCACCACTACCAGCCAAGCTGTTTGACCCTAGCAGGCTAGAGGGAAAGCAGATATTACAAGAGGAATAGAGAAAACATTCAAAAAGAGTGTGGTCAACACATAGCAGAGTCATCATCCTCACCAAAGAATGTGTATGTTTGTGTATGCATCTCCCTCTGTAATTTTTTTCTCTCTGATTATATGCTACTTCAATGCCAGCCTGCAGAGTAGCCACATACCTTATTGTGGTTCAGGCCCACAATCCTTGGGGGTGGAAGGAGGAAGTACAGTGTGACAACAGAGAATCAAGACTGATGGAAGGCAAAGCACCAGCCCCAGGTAGAGGTCCAGGTCCATCCAAGGTGGGATAATTAGGAAGGACAAGCAGAAGAAGTTTTGGGAATTGCAAGCAGAAAATAATATGTGCTTCATGCAGAAAAAATGGGCTATGAAAAACACACAAGGACAAAGCAAAGCCCCCAAAGACCTGTTTGGAAAGGTCAGCTGAATTCAGAGCAGTTCAGGGCCAGAGCCTCATCGAGGAAGCACGGCTAAGGTTTGCCAGGTTACACCCTCCAGAGTAAAAGGAGAAGGCTAGAGAGTGCCAGAGAGGCAGAGAGGGAGAAAGGAAAACCAGGAGCAGGACGCCAAGTGCTTTGCAAATCAGCAAGCCTCAGTGGAGTTACGTCAGCGGAGAGACTAGCCCAGCAGCTAACCAAAGGCACACGTCTCAGAATAGCAAGCTTCAGCCTCTGCCTCAGACACCAAACTGAGCAAACCTGCAGAAAAGGACAAATCTAAGCATTTAAATGGGTGAAATCTCCCTGCAGATTTTCTCTGACTCATCAGACTGGTCCAGTCTTCCTGTGCCTGGTTCCTTAACAATTTACCTTAAAAATTCTCTTATCCTTTCTCCACTGCCTTAAACCCACCTGTACTGAGGCATACCAGAACCACCAGGTTCCCTGCACCTCCTCACAGGTCTACAGGCTCCCAAGTCGATGGGATGCCCAGAAAGCAAGATTTGTGAGTCAGACCACCTGACTGGAACAGATGGCCATCACACAGGGCAGCTCATAATGGTGTCACAGCACAGGGCAAGAATTTCTGCTCATCTCGGGTCACACCACTGGGAAGCTACATGTTCCCTGGAAGCACCAAGGTGCAGTGCTGTTGAGGGATCTGAGGCTGGACCCATGTGGTGGGTTGACACTGGCTGGACGCCAGGCACCCACCAAAGCTGCTCTATTACTCCCCATCCTCAACTGGACAGGGGAGAGAAAATATAATGAAAGGTTCGTGGGTCGAGATAAAGACAATTTAATAAAGCAAAAGCAGAGGTCGTGCGCGAAAGCAAAGGAAAACAAAAGATTTTATTCTCTGTTTCCTGTCAGCAGGCAATGCCTGGCCACTTCCTGGGAAGCAGGGCTTCAGTACTCGTAGTGGTTGTTCTGGAAGACAAATGTAAATAACGAATGCCCCCACTTCCATCTCCCTTTATTTAGCTTTTATAGCTGAGGTGACGTCATATGGTATGGAATATTCCTTTGGTCAGTTCGGGTCAGCTGTCCTGGCTATGTCCCCTCCCAAGATCTTGCCCAGCCCCAGCCTGCTGGTGGAGGGGGGAGGAAGGTTGGAGAGGCAGCATTGATGCTGTGTAAGCACTGCTCAGCAGTAGCCAAAACACTGGTATGTTATCAACACCTTTCTAGCTACCAATACAGAGCACAGCACTAAGATGGCTGCTATGGGGAGAATTAACTCCGTCTCAGCCTGACCCAACACAACGCAGCATGGTTTCCAGGGCATCAGGGGAGGGCTTAGCATGACACAGGGCTGAGCCTCTGTGGAACAGTACAGACACAACATACTGCAACACCACCTCATTTCTCTGCCCCCATAGGCTTCTTCCATGTGTGTGTATGTGCAAATCACTCAGGTGCACAAAGGTGCCATTTTCTAGCACAAATGTGTGCCATGGCCCTCTGCTTTCGGTTCTGAAGATGTCAAACAAGTGGGAGGAAAGGGATATGTATTTTGAGGAACAAAAGATTTTAAAAGCACATTTCAGCCCCATAACAGAATTTCTGTGACTGTTTGTTTGTTTGTTTGTTTCAAAGCTGCATTTCCTTTCTCCTTCCCAGCTTCAGTTCTAAAATCTGGGCTAACAGGTGCTTCCAAACCACAATATCCATCTCTAGGTGGATGAAAGAGGTTGCAAATTACTGTCGGATCTACAGCTTCAAAAACATGCCCATCACCTTTGGTGCAGTTCCTTACCCCTGGCCAGCAATTACCAGTTTGAATTGATCAATAAACATTAGGTATGGCTCCAGTTACTGGCAGGTGGACACCCAAGGGTGTGGGGCAACAATGGAGCAATGACAAGGCCCCCTGTGCTGGGGCAACAGTCCTTCTGTGGCTCAGAAATTCAGATTGTTGCCTCCCATGGTGAGAACATGGAACAAACGCAGGTGACCCCGGTCAGCTGGGGCTTTAGGCACAATTACAACAGCTCTTTCAGGGTGTCCTTTCTCTCTCCCAGCGGAGGGCTTAGGGCTTTCAACCATGTTCTTCTGAGTAGAGAAATGAATTCCCACCAAGCTAAGGATTTGATAAATCCTGTGATTTGTAAAAGTAATCTTTTAATGATAGACATTCTCTTCCTATCTTCCATTTCATTCCTTTTCCCACATCCTCCACCCAACCCTTGGTTGAAAGCTCCATCTCTTGAGGATACTAAAGGAAATGCCAGTCTATTTTTTCCCTACTTCTGTCTTCCTCAAAATGCACCCAACTAGGCTCTCATCCACCACTGACTTAAGCACTTGCTCGACTTCAGTCTTTGAAACCATAAGCGCAGTGACTTACATGATTTGAAATCAGTATGTGTATAATGTTGCTGACTCTAGGACCTAAAGATATTAGCCTACTACCAGAGCAACATGCAAGTAATTACTGCAAAATTGACAGTTGCAGGGACCAACTAATTCAGTTGTGCTGTGCATTTCCTGTTGTTCCTAACTAGGAAAGGAAAAAGTATCTCATATTCTGGATACACAAAGCCTCAAAGACGTCATCTGTAGGAATCACTTCTGTGCAAGACATTTTTTACAAAGGCTCACTCTTTTCTGTGTTTGAAACAAGCACATCTTACTCCACATTCATCAGCTAATGATTTCAGTTGGTTTTGGAGGGGCTGTCATAGAGCAAATGGCCATAGGGTAACCAGATGAGAGAGTTATATGGTATGAAATGGTAAATTCAATTCCAGTGACAATATGAATTAGGTCTATGGTTGACAACATGGCTTCCAAGAGAGCATTCTGCTCCTCTTTCCCCACAATCAACACTCTTGATTGCATTAACTCCAGTGTCAGTGCAGAGGCTTTTGCCTTCAGATTAGACTACTAAATTTAAATGCCATCTGGGGACATATTTACAAAATGCCGGTTTTGCATTGGTCTGAAGTTTCTGTTGTCTATATAGTTAAAACAGAGATCTGCAAAAACACCAAAGGAGGGTAAATCAGAATAAACTAGCCACCATTTCACATTAACAAGGAGGAACAAATGAATGACTGAAATTATCAAGTAGGTGGTTTCAGTCACTCTAGAAACATACCTCTTCTCAAACTGCAGAGCCTCTGGCCAAAAATTTTACTGGATTCAAAAGGAAATATGCAAATTCATGAGGAATAATTTCTTCAGTGGCTATTAGCGCTGACAAAGTGGCAGTAACATTGGGCTCTGACGTCTTAAGCCCAACAGAAAATAAGGCATAGTATGAAAGAGATGTTTTTATTTTGTCTCATGGGAGTTTTCATTAAGTTCCTGGTACTGATGGCTTCTGGACACAAAGATCCAAGCTGCAAAAACTTTAGGTCTGACTCACTATAGCAGTCCTTGTGTGAAAAAGTCATACTATCTGAAGTACATCATCAGGATAATACCATACACCAGACCCTTTTAACCAGTGCATCACATGCAGCCAGGCAGTATCTGAGGATATGTCAAAAATAAAGTAATTGCTCTCCACATAACCCTGTTAAGGCTGGAAGGTATTATCATCTCTTGTGTGTACTGGGAATTAAGGCACAAATACAGCTATTAATAGATTTTCCCTGGACTACTGAGCCTTGGAGACATGAAGGTGGGACCTCTGCCTTCTCTCTATCTCATCAAGAACATCTTTCCACTAGAGCCTAATGCCCTTCCATTTCATGTTGTTCATACTAGGGAGTCAACCCATATCCCATTGCAAGGCGGCCTGCTGCACGTGTGTGCAAGTGAAACTTCCCATTCATTAATCTGAGATCATGCCACAAGGTCTGGCATCTGTGGCATAAAAACCAGAAATTCCTAACCAGACCCTCATGGGATTTTTTCAGGGATTTGTAAACCGGAATTAGGTCACCTTGCAGCATCTTTTTCTTTATAAGACATGGATTTGCTCTTGAAACCTTTCCAGATAGCCATCTTACGTTAAATGAGTTTAATACTAGCTCTCTTGTCCTTCTGAGACACTCACCCTTTATTCCAAATACTCACAGTGTAATTCAACCACAGATTGCAACCTTCATCCTTTGCATGTATTAAAACAATCTCATGGGCTTTTGTGTCAATGAACCTTTTAGCATTCTCCTAAGATGAAATATTTCACTACAGTTTCAAGGAAATTTCTGCTTTCCTTTTTGTTTTGTTTTGCTTTCCGGAAGAGAAGAAAAAGTGTATTTCCTCCATGTCATCCTTCGTCCCCCTTCCTCCATTTTTTCTTGCATACAGTAATGATTCATAACAGCAAAATACTGTTTGGATGCAGCTCACCCCTAATCACTGCTAGCAATCTAGTTTCAAGCATTCCTATATGTGTAGGACTCGCACTGGCTCTGAACGTTGGGGTAAGTTGTCCCACTGGTTTGCAGTGTATCTATCTGGTACGTAGACATTGGGTATTTTGCAGGGATCTTCGTTAAGCTGTGTTTGCTCTCAGAACATTTTCACTCTATCATTCAAGCAGTAATGCCTGAAGTGGAGATCAACTATATCAATACACAGGTGCTCCATATCAGTACACAGGAAGCTGTGCTTGTTGTAATGTGTCTTTATGATGGGGTTGTGTAAATGTCTCTTTGTTGGTAAAACAATCACACTTCTGCTTATCACGGATTAATGCATACAAAACTGCCTGTAAGCCACATAGTTATATACGTCTCCTGAAAAGCCTGACTGCTTACTTAAACACAGAGAGACATCCAGTCACTTTCTGCAAACATCTTCTCATGACAGAAGTAATTTTCAGTGATTGTTGAAAGAAAGTTAAATAACCACTGCATTCCATGGATTCATAGTGTCTCAGAGTGTTTCTTTCATTTCTGCTGCTTATTATTCTTTCTGTAAGTTTTGCTTGCCTAAAAGTGAATGGAAATACCGTCAACTAAACCTGAGGTGACTCTCACACAATAGACAGGTCAAAGAAATGGAAAAACCTTCTGACAAAGGAAATACTTCTTCAGGTGAACAAGCAGATTCACAAAGGTGTGCATATGTGCACACACACACGAGGACATGCACGCTTACACTAACTCCCCCAGGACCATTTCTCCAGAAAGCATGCTAAGAGTCCACATGAGGTAGGCCAGTACTTTCAATGCCAGTGAAAGTGTCTGTCAATATTATGCACATCTACAGTTCCCCACTTGTTCAGTAATATACCTAAACATGCAAACAGACAATGTTTGTAACATTTTTATGTCACAGTCTATGTAGAGACAATGGAAAAAATAAGAAGGCAAAGTAAGGCACTTGGGTAGGGAACAAATCATGGTAGGGAGCAACCATCATTGCCCAAATGTTTGTTGTTTCGTTGAACAACATTACCCTGCTGTCTAAGAAATTAGATCATTTCTCACTCCACCTTTCTCTGCTTTAAGGCTCTGATGAAACTTTGCGTAAATAGGAATTCTGAAATCTTAGGGACTGCCAAATACTTATTTGCTGGTACTTGCCCTTGCAGATGGTTGTCCTATCACCTATATAAATGAGAAGCCTATTATAGAAAATGTGGCAGATGGCTACATTTCAGGTTTCTCTGGCCGCAACACTCCCACAAAGGGTATATTAGGCCACCCACCCACCCTTAGAAGTGGTAAGTAATCTAGTTAAACAGAAATGCACAGTATTCAAGAATTTTCAGTCTTGGAAAAAAGAAGCAGTTCAGTTAAGAAACTGTAGCTGCCCCCTCCTATTTTTATTTCAGAAGCTTATTACTTTTTTGATCATGCATTTCTGGAGTTTTTAATCTTTTTCTTGCTTGTTACCAATCTCATGTTTCATAATCAGCTGTACCAATATATCACACTGGAAAATTGAGTAACAGATCCAGCAGAGGTAAAACGCTAGGGAAAAAGAAGAGAAAAGGCCTGGCCAACAGGACATAGACCTGGTCCTGTGGGTGTAAGCAGGGAGAGACAGTGAATATGCATTCAACTGCTGAGTCTGCCACAGTGTCTTTAAGTGACCCTGGAGGGCTTTGTTAAAGCCTTGAATCGAGATCATAAATACAGCAAGGCTAGCCCAATAAAGATCTTAATCTCATTGTGCCTCTAGTCCCAATTGCCGAAGCAAAGATACTTTGAACCTGGCTGAAAAGAAATTTTCAGCAGAACACCTGTCAGTTAATGCTGCTTCAACACAAGTCAAGCCGTGCATTGGTGCATGTCAATTTGTCAGGAAACTTTGAAATTATTCAAAGAACAACACAAGTATTTTTCTTTTTGAATCTCTATCTTTCCACCTCTCATTCTGCTATGTTTTGACTATCCTGTTTTGTTTTGAAATGCGATGCGATAAAGAAACACTGTTTCAATTTTGACCAAAAAAAAGTATTTTGATAATAAACAACAAAGCACCATTAAATTTGAAAGTAATGCTTTTCACACAATAACAAGAAGAAAAAAATCATCTTAGAATTCCCCATGTGAAAGAAAATCTATTTCCTGTCATGCTGTCAGATACTGCTTTTCCTGCCAATCTTTTCCATCCGTTTTAGATGTATCCTGGGGCAGGATTTCCCTTCTACTGTCCACTTTCACATTCACTTTTGATCTTCTCATTACTTTTCCTCCTTTGTAGTAATACTTAACAGTTTGGAGAAAAAGGCTGCAGTAAAACCAGGATTCACATAACTGTCTGGCCTGTAAAGCCATTTGCTTTTCTCAGGGCATTTTCTGGGTGTTCAGTGCCCACAGCAGTCAGTTCTGCTGGGTTCAACTACCAGTACCCAGGGTACTAGCTCAACCAGTGAGATTTTCTGAAACATCTTCTCTTTCTGTCCAGTGGGATCACTGTGGATCTCCATAACCTTAGTTACCTATTTCCATCAGTTTCTGCTTTCCTTGCAGAAAGGAGAGGAGCCAAGTCAAGAGCCATAAGCAAAGTCCCAAGAAAAGGGTACCTGAAGTTTGCTTCGTTGCTTAAGGCATGCCCATGAGTTTGCTGAGGGATTAGGCAGGGAACATGGTGTGATTGTGCAGGACTGTTCGGGAGCAGGGGTGTCATGCAGCTTCCAGAATGTAAAACCTTGTGTGAGATTGATGAGGAAAAGAGGCAACGCAGGCAGGATGACCCAGAATCCACTTCTTCTCTGGGAACTAGCTCTCCACTACAGTGCTGGTGACCTCATATCTCTCCAATATTTGCTCTTCACATCCCCTCACATAAGACCTGCACACTGAAACTGGACTCAGGCTGATCAGGAGAAAACATTTTGTAAGTCCACACAAGGAATTGTTCTGTGATCTGGAAATTCCAGAGACAGCAACAATACCAGACAGAGCCCTAAAGCAAGTGCTGCTCCATTTGACTTATGAATCTCTCCACAATGGAGGAGAAGCATGGGTTATCAACGCTAGCCACTGCCCATGAGTGCCCCTGAGGGCAGCGCAGGCTGCTCGCAAGATGGCATGCTGCCACGGTACCCAGAACGGCTGAACAAATTTTCTTGGGTACCTTTGTGATGCCCATCCATTGCACTGGACAGGCTTTTAACAGGGAGCGGTCAAAGTTTACATATCCTCTCCTCACACAGAGGACTGCAAACTGTAGGCAACACAGATAATACTAAGGGAAAGATCAGCTAAGTAACAAATCCATTACTCTGCTGACATTACTTGGAAATAAGCAGCTAAAAAGCATGAAGTGGGCAAGTATTTTGTTTCTTTCATCCTACCTCCAAACAGCAATGTTTGTTCTGTGTAGAGTCCCTCAACAGGAAGACAAGCTAGCAGCCCCTTGTCCTGGGTGACACCTGAAAGCAATTGCATGCCGTTCTGTCCATCTGCAACAAGTTGAATGAAAAGGTGACAGGTTTCTTCTGTAACTCACTCCTCTTTCTGCATCAACACATGCAACACAGTATTTATCCTGTGAGACTGACTCACAGCAGGGATTTCCCACTGGTGCAACTTTGTTCCTGGACACAGGTCTGAGCTAATGACTGTCAGTGAAGACTTATTGAGCATTGAGGGAATGAGCATTGGTACCTTTCCTGGCCTGGTTTCTGTGGCCTTATCAACATGCCATATGATGACAATCTTTTTTATTAACAGATCTCAGGTGAGCACAATTTGGAGGCCAGATTTTACCCAGAAAGCAGAAGGGAGAGCTGGTACATGTCCCTGCTCAGCAATATCACAGCCCACAGAGGAGAGATGACTTACACCTTGTCACCACTTCACTGGGCTGACAGTTTAAGTCTTAAAAGTATGTCACATACAGGCACAAACACACTCTGTCAACACACTGAGCTAGCCAGAAGCAAGCCAGAACCAGAAGCTGTATGACTGTGGTTAGTGGGATGCTGTGTCTGCGGCAACTCTGCAGGGGCAGGCTGGCTTGTGTCCCTGTCCTGAGCACAAGCAGAGCAAAACTATCTGCCTGCAAATGACCTTGTTGATATACCCTCAGGTAGTGAGACTGAGACACCTTTAGATCTTTCTGGGTGCTGTACTTGATGCTGAACTCCTGTGTCACAGTGCTGAAACTCTCTTACAACCTGGCTGAGGGGAGGGACACAGTGAGAGCAGCTCCCCTATGCTGCCTCATTGAGACATGCTCCCTTCCCACGAACTCCAAAGAAAGGCTTGATGATCATTAGCCATTCAGTCAGGCACTCACACTTTTTGCCCTAGGCATCATGTTTCCAACCTAACAGGACAAAAGATGGCATGCTCAAGACTGGCAGGCGACCCACTGACACAGCCTAGATTTTCTTTTCTGTGAAAGAAGTTGCACAGTGACAGTGAGTGGTCAGGGACCCCATGCCCTGCAAGAGCCTGCACAGCATTTCGCACAACAGTGCTGGTATCTGGCACTGCCTTTGACAAAATAAAGGGCCTTGCCCTTCACACTGAAGAGGCATGTCTACAGGCAGCTCTGTGGCCTGGGCTCACAACAGTGGGATATTTGCCATCAGGGTTTTTTTGAGCAGACTCCTCTGACTGTCTCTCGAGCCAGCGTGCTAGCTGGTGTGCGGCAAACATTGGCAACATCGTGTCTGTCTCTGGTGGACTCAGCACGTTTGTCTGGCCCCTGAGCTGACCTTTTGCAATGTTTATTTCAGGATGCATTTCCTGAGCTGTATCTTGCCTGATAACCTCCACGCTGCTGCAGCCACAACCCCCACTGATCCTGCTCCACCTCACTGGCCACTGCCCGTTAATACCATCACCTGTATCAAGGTGGGTTGTGGTCCCAAACCTCAATGACTGTTTGATGGAACGTGTATGGGAGTGGAGCTCATAAAAGCTGCTGTATATCTGAATGTGCTGAGAGAGGGCCAGCCCAGCTAAGTTTTGTCTAGCAGAGGTGGAGTCAATAGCTCTTCCGAGCATGCGGGATCTGTGATTCAGAATCATGTCCTTCCCAGAAGTGGAGAAGCTTGTCAAACTTTGAGAGCAAGCTGACGGTCTCTGCCCAGCAGCCTATAATTGTAGCAGCTGAAGTGCAGCAGCCTCCCATGATGCTGAACTAAATGGACTTATTTTAACATCCTCTCACTCCATTTCACTCGTATCACCACCTTCTTCCCCAAAAGTGGGCAGCTGTGCCCCAGGGTCTGCTTCTCTGGTCCATGCAGCTGTCTAGCTTAGGAAACATTGTTTCACTTGGTTCTCCAAGATCTTTCTTGCACAACTTCCACCACGGCTTTCACTCTTCCAGCTTTCACAGGAAAGGTTTCTGACTTTCCCCTTCATGACACTGCTGAAAAACCTGTCTTCTGGATGCAGTTTCTGAGACCTGTGCTGCATCTCTCACCCTGCCGATTTAGGAAGAACAAGGTTGCGCTGATGATCGATCTAAGATGACTGTTGGCTTTTCTCAGACCATGGAGTATGGAGCAGCAGAGGCAATGTGCGTATAGTGAGAGAGAGCAGGGACAGAGGAGCTACCTCTCAAAATGGGCAGGGAATACCCACTGCTCTTGCCATCTGGAGACACTTAGCTGAAAAGTAATGCTACCTATGTGTCCTTCTCCCAAAACGCCAACTGCTCAACTCCAGAGGATAGTGACACTCACAAGAAGAGCTTGCCCAGACATTTGATTTCCAGCAACTACAAGGAACTGACAGTTCATCCAGTGAATGAAGACATCAGGCAGCAGTGATAGAGAAGAAACCTCAAGGCTCAGAGTAACCCTACTGAAATGAGAAAAAATGGGATAATGGGAGGGGGCAAGAGAAAAGTTAGATCCACTTTTTGCATTTTTGAAGCAGAGGATGAGAATTCATCTTCAGCCCTGCTTCTCAGGCAGCATGGAAGCAGATGGCTCAAGCCATAATATAAATAAAATTGAATCTACCCCCCAGCTCAGATAAGACAGATTTTGTAGAGGAGATACTGCACAATTTGGCCACAGCCAGATGGGACAGCCAGAGATTGTACCCACATTACCTCGTGCAGTGCTTTAACCACATACATATCCTTCCTCTCTGATTTAAACCACTTTTCTTTTCTGCACCCTGAAAAAGTGGGAAATCTATAGCACTGCATAGATTGCACAGTGATTTTAATAGCAAAACTGATATACAGATATGACCAACTGGGATGTTTCCAACCAATGATAAGTAAAAATAAAAGCAAAAAGCAAAGAAAATGCAATCTGACACTGTGTATTTGAATTGAACTGTGTGGACAGTCCTAGCCTGACTTGGAGGCAGCAGAGCAAAGCCCTGCTTGCAGCTTATCTGCAGAGCTATTCTTGGCTGCTTCTTCTTAGGTTTTAACTTAAATGTCTGCAGCTATTTACCTACAGCATGTACCAATTTTTTTCCTCTTCTTGAACAATGACTAATTGCCTCATGTGAAGGTAAATATTTGAATACCTGTACAGGAAAACCTTTCCCTCCCAGACAGATAGCAAGCAGCACCATAAAAAGCCTGGTGTTCATACATGGGGTTTCATGTGTTTTGCTTCCCAGAGTTTACCATTTCTAAGCTCTGTGAGGTACCTGACCTTGACAAACTTGGGCTTCAAAAGCAATGCTTGCATGAAGAAACCAGATCTATTATCACATAGCTCATGTCTGAAAAATTCAGGCTGATAATCTCGCAAGGTCTGACAGGCTGTGTCTTTTGAAGAGTTTTGCTTATGGGCTGATATTAGGGCGTGTGTCAAAGCAGGTCGTGGTGGATGGAGGCTGCTTCCAGTGATTATGTGAGATTTTTTTCTTTCTGGCACTCACCAGGGTGACTTTCCCTCTTAAGGTCACTTGTTTGCTCTCTGAGGACAAGTCTGCCATTGAGAGGGCTCCACAGCCTTACCCTTAGACAGCACAAATGATCTCCAGGACAGACTGTGGGTTGAACACCCTACATCCAAGTTTAAAAAGTACCAGAGTTTTCTTGTCAAGGTTTTTAAATACAGATTGACAACTTCAGGTGGCTATTTCAATATGAACATCACGCAAACCTCTGTGTGCATGTGTGTGCGTGCATGTGTGTACAATTCATACAAAGCCTCAAAGAAGAAATTGAAATAAGAATAGATTTATGGAAAATGAAAACAGGAACTGACTAAGCAGTAAAATTTCACAATTTTCTTCAGTACAAAGAAAACATTAGATATTCACAACACTTGTTTTAATAAGCTGCTCAAAATTACCATATAAGAATTATTTTCTGAAAATAATTATTTTTTTAAAAAGGGTAAAGCTTTCCAAGTAACTTTGCCCTACAGAATAGTCTTTTGATTAATCAGTTACCGTACTTTTTTTGCAGTAATACTGCCTGGGGGTTTGGGCAGAAAGTCTAAGAATGAAACTCAGGTTGAAAAGATCATTTGGTTCTACTTAGTACTGCAAAAATTTAGGCATATACTTAATTTTAAATGGATGAATAATCTCCCCAATACTTGTTTGCAATTCACTAACATGCAGCTTACTTCTCAACGATTTTCTGTGTCATAGACAATAGGATAAATTATGTCTGTGATGAAGTCTTTTATGACTGCATTATAGATGCAGACAGAAAATCTGTGTGTGCTAAATGTCAGCCTGGAAAATACTATATTTAAATAATAGAAATTAAATTATAAGGAAAAAACTGTTATTTCATGTTAAAATTGTCATGTGCAAAAGCACATGGTAATGCTGATAATTAAAGGTTCAGACAGCATTTTATTCAGATCATTTCAGAGTATAAGCCTGGTCATCTGGCTTCCGGAAAAGCAAGGCTTGCACAATATGCTAAGCTCAATACCGTCAACTTACTTTTTTCCCTAAAGAGGATACCAAAGAGTTTCTAAACTGATCAGCCTTGAATTGCCTATTTTACCACAGAAAAAAATCATATTGGTCAACAAGGCACCGTTCCACCTCTTCTAGATGTAGTTTTTCATTTTCATTTTGTATTGCATCATCTAGGATAAGTCACATCAGAATGGTAATATGAGCCTGCAGAATAGCACGTCCTGCTGTTGGCTCTAAGCGATGCCGAGAAACAACTTAAAAAGTCCCTAGTGTCACCTGCTGATTCGATAGCTGTCAACACACAGACCTTTTATTTGAAATTGGAAATAAGCATTTTTCCTGTAAATTAAAGCATCTGGGCCTGCAGGAAAACAAAGAAATATATATATTCTCCCTTTCACATACAGCACAGACTTGGTTTGTCCAGGATGTACATGAGCTTTTAACACTCAGGACCTTGATCATATTGTTGAATACTTGGCCAAAAGATTGATGTACTTTCCTTTAAGCACTTTCTAGTACTATTCCTACAAAAAGCTGAGTCTCAGAGATAATAGTACAAAGAGTTATACGCTTGCTAGCTTAGAAAGCTTTCTCCCCACCCACCTTCATGCTCACAGGGAACCTGGATAATAAGCATGTACAACATGACTTGTGCCTGTCAGCCACGCTAAAAATATAAACTACCTTTTTCCACTAATGTTGGAAATTAATGGTATAATCTTATACATCTGAAATTATTTTTGCAAACACGGGCCTATAAACATAAATTGGCCTGCCCATATTGACTCAGCACTGCTGTCACCCTGCAAATACTGAGGATACTACCACAATAAACCATATCCATTGAAACAGGACACAAAGCATGGTGGTCTGCAAAGCACCCAGTGCACAGGGGAATAACTCACTCACAGCTGTCTGTTCCCAATGCAGTGTGTTATAAGCCCTAACACCACATTCACAGGTCAGGGTCTTTCATACAGGCTGAAATATGGGACAAAGCACATCTGAGAAAATACAGTCCCAAGACAATCCCAAACAAATGATACAGTCCTAAATAAAGGATACCAATTAACATGAAAAATCACTGTCTGTCTGCTTCTCATGGTAGGTGGTCACAGCCCCGGCCCTGATCCCCTGCCATTCCCAACAACAGATATCTGGGCTTATCCCTTAGGAAAAGCCCAAAATGGTTTGCCCAGATGCATTCTTTGCTAGGTTTTGAGGGGCACCATGATGTTGTTCACTCTTTCAATGTGAACTCACTTGATACTATTTGGGCCCATAATAGAAAGCCTCTCCCAGCACAGCTTAGTCTTTTTGTAAGTCCAGGTGTAAAATTATTCTTGCAGACAGTTGTGCTCTTGGACAGACTTCACTGTTCTTGAAGTCAATGACAATTTTGTTGCTGACTTAAGTAGACACACGGCCAGAATATTTAAAGTCCAAGGATTTTGGAGATGAAAACTACTCAGAAAAACACACAATTCAAGCTTACCCAATCTTTTTGGTACCATATCCATGACCACAGCATGAGTGCACAGTGCTTTGTCACACTGGATGCACTCTTTTGGGGGGGTGTGTGTGTGTGTGTGTGTGTGTGTGACAAAAACAATACTTGCATAGTAGAATAAAACAAAGCAGCACTTGCTGTGAAACCCAGGGGACATAACTGAAGCCATATGCAGAGGTGCATACCTTCCCTGTAGCTCAGTAGGCATTGAGCTTGGTGAGGGGGCTTAAAGAGAAAAGAAAAAAACCTGATAAGGCAGAGCTTTTGCCCCAGCCAGCTCAGCTGGGTGAGTGCATCCCAGCCCTCTGGGAGACTGCCTCACACCACCGGCTTACAGGTCTACCTTAAAACTCTGTGGCAGCCAAGCATACAGATACTACATGGACACACATGACATAAACCTTTCCAGGAAGACAGGACCACAGTAGGAATCTAGAGGAAGGTCTTCATTGCTCATCCAGTGCTGACTCTTCATTTTGCAAATGACAGGCCAAACCCGATCAGGTCCAGACCACTGGCTGTGCTTGACAGAGATCTAGACATAGCTGGATCACAGTTGACACCCAAGCCCACCTTTTCTTTGAATGATGCCTGATTTCTTCCACACTGTAGAAAACCAGCCTAAAAAGTCTGGAGGAGGGTTGAGATGGAAAACTACTGCTGTGGAGCATTCAAGACCCAAAAGATTCACCTGCAAATAAACTACAGCAGCAGCTGAAGCCCTTTCCAGACACTAATGTACCATGTTTGCACTCTCAAGCTTTGTCTAGGTTAGGTTGCCCGGATGGTCCTTTCTCCATTCGTGCTTGGCTCTGATGATTGTCTTTACACTTGAAAGTCTTAATGATCTTTTCTCATGTTCGTGGCATGCGGCATGAGCGTAATGAGCCTCTTCCCTTTCCCCAGTCTCTCTCAGGAAGCTCGTGGAACTTGTGTCATCTGCCAAGTCCCTTGTTGGAAAACTTCAAATATAGAAAGTCTGGACAAGAACTGGACATTTTTTTCCCTTCTTCTGCTGTCTGGTTTTAAGTTTGTCTGCAGCTGCTGGAGTTACACAGAGCCTTGAAAGAGTGACCACTTTTATTTTTTGACTAGATTGCAAGCCAGTCTTACCACAAAGCCATTTTTTATGGTTTTACACAGAGCATGTGGCAAACCTTTGAAAAGCTACTTAGTCATCCTGTTAGTGACCACTGCCTTCTGGAGTTTTTCCTTCTTCTCTCTTCCCTATTCCTTATAGAGTTTTTTATGCCACTTTGCAGAGCAGAGACACATTCTTATCAACTACACAGCATGTTTAATAAATGTTTCCCTGCTGTTTCTAAAATACTTATTTTCACAGAGCAATGAATGTCTCCCAGAGGTGAGATTAAAAGCATACTTTACAGGAAAATTGCAGATTAACCACATAAGCAACTGAGAGATAATAAAGCTATCCCTAGGAACAATTACTTTTATAGATGCATGGCATCAAAATTTCTGTTGTAGAACTAGGCAACTCATTAGGAAAAAAAAATTTTGATTTAATGGATAATTAAAAACAATATAAAAAAAAACCCAAACAAGCTGTGGCTTTGTAAGTAGGAAGTGGGGGACATCCATGCTATTGGCCAGCTTCAGCTCTCACCCATGGTGGATTTTCTGTAGGACTATGCTAAGGTGTAGACCTCATTGAACACCACCCTCAGCCTTTGGCTTAAGTCAGACCACTTGCCCATTTCTTACTGATTAGTCCATGCTAACCATTGCTAATCCTCACCTTCCCAGCTGCAAACTGAGGAAAACCCTATTTTTACACCCTCACTGCCTGTCCTATTGTGTCACACTGTTATTTTTATCTTGGCATGGTGGAGTTAGGTCTCTTTCTATCTTCCAGTCTGTTCCCTATCCCTTGGAAATAACCCATTCCACATTAGGACAGACCTAAGACCCTTTAAACATTTCCATGAGGCATCAGGTGACAAAAATGCCTGCCTGGAATGGGGGGATCCACATGCACCCACACAGGGACTGCTGGGGAACAACATCTTTTGCAGGACATCTGCCTGCTCATGAAGCACCTAGTTCCCTTTTCTGAACATTAGGGACGTGGAGCTTATTTAGCTCAAAAGCAGACTTCTACCTTAGCAATGCATAGCGCAAGGCAAGATGAAGTGCCTTGAAGGGTTTGCAAGAGCAGGGGAAGCTGCGCTTGGTTTCTGACAAGGAATTCCACCCTGGATGTAAGAATAATCTTGTCAACACCAATCCACGCCCACGATGATTTGTTTTCATAGCCAGGCATTTGTTCAGTAAGCATTCCTCGGTGCCTCTCCATCTTCAACACAAAGGGAGGAAAGTCTATGTCACGGGGTTGTTCTTCAGCAGGATGAATGCATTTCACTCACTGTCTCATGCAAAGGTGTCTTTATATGACATCATAGTCAGACAGAACAAAGTTCAGTAAGATCATGATCATGGCATTTGTGGGTGTACCACACCTACCTCAGTCCCCACAGCAAAGCCTGAGGTGCAAAGGCAGTATAAACAGTGCATGCAGAAAGGACTGAGGTCACATTAGCCACCTTCTAAATTATTTTTTTATCAGTAATTTCACTAAAAAAGTTAAGGGGAGGAAGTCCTCCCTGTGTCGAGGAAACAGGAAAATTTATTAAAACGGAACAAAAAATAGGTATTTAATTTGTTTCCTTTGCCTCATCTTTTCCAACTCTTCCCTTTCCTTTCCATTTCATTTTGGGTGGAAGAAAGAGCAAGTAAGTGGAATGGCTGAAGGTAGCAGTGGTAGAAACAATCACGGGTACAAACAACCAAGCAAGTGCTAACCAAAATAAAGAATGGTGAATGGGGAGGGAGTAAACAAAAACTGTTTGTATTGTTCATGAAGAACGTCTCTTCCAAAGCTATGCAAGAAATGCTGGAAACTTTTCATTCTTGATCATTCTGTGCTAAAGAAAATAACCCATGTTTAAGACACAGTGCTACATAAATTGGCCACTGAAAATGATCCACTAAAAATACAGAACAAGGAAAGAAAATCCATGTATGTGAATGTAGCTTCCGAGAGGCAGAGTTTTGCATCCACACTCCAGGAACCATGCCTGCCGGGCTGGGAAGTAAGCAGGCGATTGCACCTGCTGAACAAGCACACAGTGCCCTGGAGATTTGTAAGCCACAAGTGAAAATGCAAGGAGGAGCATGTTTCTGCTGAAGGCACGTCAGCTTGGGGGAACCTTGCTTGTTTGGGAATTCTCTTTGGCTCCTCTGGGAAACGTTCCCAGCTCACTCCACCCAGATTATGTCATATAATTTCTATCACTCAGAAAAAGAGCAGGAGCAAGTGAAACAAGCTGCAATATTAAACTTGAAGTGGTAAGCGAAGCAGCCTACAGGGAACGACATTGTTTCATTCTGCAGGAGTAAAAGCAAAAGAGAAGAGCGGCTTTCTCTAGCAGAGGGCTGTGAAGTGGGAATCAGATGTCCCAGGAAGTGTACAGTGTGTATAACTCCTGGCACTTCACTTGTGTGTGATATTAAGATTACACAACTGTAAACATATCCCATGTCTATGTGTACACATATTCCCAACTTCACCTATAAATCAGGATGTCGCTCGTAGGAGTCAGTAACCAGCTAAAAGCTATTGATAGGGCTAAGGTAGGTCCTCTGATAGCCACAGATCCTTTGCTTGCATCTAACACATTATGAAACCCACAGAAAGGCAGAGTAAATTGTATTTGAGATTACATCCATGCTTGAAGTTCTCTGGAAATCCATTTGCTTGCTGTATTTACCTTAAGAACATTCAAATGTCCTCCATAAATTAGCTAACTTGTGCTTATGATGCAGAGTTTAGCATAATATATTTTGTTATTATATTTTGCTAGAGTATTGGGATAAATAAAGGGTTGCAAAATGCATGTATTTTGAAATCTAGTCTTCCACAAAGTGTACACAACCAGACAGAAACATGGTGCTATTTACTACTGTTATTACGCTTAACCTGGGGAGCTGAGGTTCAAATTAAAGGCCTACTGTGTGTGGCTATCTGCATCCACAGACTAAGGGGTGGACCTTTTACTGGAGAGTTTACAGCAGAAAATTAACACTGACAGCCCAGTGAGAGTTTGAGGAAGGAAAAGACTGCATACAGAGACTAAGCACCATCCTAAGGTCATACAGTGACTCAAGGGCAGGAGCTGGAAAGTGACCACAGAGCTGTTCTCCACAAAACAAAACCTACTGCATTATTTTGAATGCTCAAAAGAAAGCAGCGTTGCTGGGAAGTCAAGGCTGAGAAAAGAGTCCATACAAAAGGAGGAAAAACTTCGGATAAAGCAACTGGAGCAGGAATTAAAATTTGAAAGCAAGTTACTACCTTCAACTGCCACAAACTATATTACAGATTTCTTCTTAATAAGGGAAAACAGAAAAACATTTTTATTGCATTTGCCTAAGTACTAATTTTCTGTGACAAAAAAAGGATTTGTTTGGGACTTTTTGATTCTAAGAGGCTCAGAAGAGTTAGTGAAACACAAAACTACACTGGCTTCTCCCATCTCTAATTACCCACAAAAACTTATTTGTACTGAACATAAAGGTCTAAAACTTTCCCTAGAGAACCTACAAACATTGGACTTGATTTTAGCTTTAGATACACACAGTCTTGAGAGTATATACTTAGGAGTAACATTCTGGTCATTTTGGTCAGCCTGCTCCAAAACCCATCAAAGGCAGCAGAGATCATTGCTTTCAGAGAGTTCAGATTAGAAATGACTGATACCCACTCTAGCAGAAAAAGGGGACTAAAAAAATGGTAAGATTAGCTATGTGACAATGGAACCGTCCATCAGAAAAGGAGCCAAAACCAGAGCTAAATGTTAAAGCAAAAGCGCAAAGCATAATTTTTGTTGATCTTACAAAGACTTGGCATCAACCAAAGTATGCAACGTTATGTGTTATTGGACACTGAGACTCTTATTCTAAACATATTGTCACTATCTCTCTTCTTTAATCTCAGCAAACTGATGGGTGGTAGCAATTATACAGGATGATTTATTTAAAGTGCTGTAATAGGCCACTACTCTGCCTTGCAGGCTAATCCACGAGCTCTTTTCCCTTGCCCTAGCCATGTGGAAATTGTCCTTGATTTCCAGAGCCATATATTACAAGACCACAACTCATTTATCTTTCATTTTTCAAGGAAATCTGGCAGTGGGTGAGACAAGCATTTTTGCTGTAGAAGCAGCTAGCTCAGATCCACAGCAGGGTGGAAAGTCTGTGCAGGACAACAGAGCATCTCCTATTATTGATCCTTTTAATTTCAGGTTAGGAGATGGGATTATTTGGATTTCCTTCTGACTAAAAGCTCAATCCTGTCCTGCCTCAGGCCCAGCCTCGCACTGGTGAAAGCAGTGCAGATGACACATAGCACAAATGAGGGAAGTTTGCCCCCACAGGACAAGTGTCCGTAAGACCTTAAAAGGTCTTCAAAGGCAAGGTTCTTCACAGACGGAGCAAGGGATGAATTTTATGAGGTGAGGTCTCAGAAGCAGACCCTGGTATGTATCAGGGTGGCCAAAAATCACTGCCTTTGTGGTCTTACACTTTGCAAACGCTGCTGCACGAGTCTCAGAGGCAAGAATCCAGGCTCACGCCCTCCTCCCTCCAGACACTTGGAGCAGCTCTGCTAGAGCACAGCTCACAGGAGCCTGGCTTGGGAGCTGTGGAGGGAGGGATCCCTCCGCAGTGGGTGGGGACCTCGGTTACCAGCCATCTCCACAGCATCTTCCTCTCCCGCCCTCCCACCACCTGCCTGAGCAGAGGAGAGGTGCCAAGCTCACAGCCAGAGCACTGTGCTTGCTCTCTGGCAGTTCCCCAGTGATGGAAATAGGACTCTGCAGGACTAATGTCCTGTGACAACCCAGCCTGAGCCACACAGAGAGAAGTGTCTTGCAGGATCTGTTTCAGCCTTTCCCCAACACTCTTCTGGGCACCAAGAAAGCTGTGCTGACTGGCGAGGAAGCCCCTTACTCGGGTCTCTGCTCACCCCTCCCTTCCCTTCCCCTGTCTGCAGGTAAAGGTGATGAACAAAACCAAGGGCACAAGTTTTTACTTCTTAGATATGTTGAGATAAAGGGCTTTGACTAGTTTATGGGGAAGCCAGGGTTTTGAGGGGAGGGGGGATGTTAAATAGAAAAAGACGTTCTGGAGGAATTAGCACCCCTCATCCCAAAATCAATCTTCCTTCATTTCTGTCCGGTTTACAATTCACAAAGGCAAATTGGGGAATTCATGAACCCTTGGCAATTAGCTGATTGAAGGCCCACAGAAGTGCGAAGTATTCTCATTATTCGAAAAAGCAATCCATGGTAATATCTGTCTGATCCAGAGACAGGGAGGGGCACTGTAAATAGTCCAGCTCCTTGTTGATAGCTCTTCTGTCTGCTCCACTATTATCGTTACTCTGCTGAAATGAATTGACTGCCCAAAGCCTGGAGCTTTCCCAAAGATCTGAGTAACCAGAAAGGAAAGAAAGAAGGAAGGAGGTGAAAAAAAATTTTTTTGTTGTTGCTGGAAACCTGTCTTTAATATCCCTTTTTTTTCAAGCAACTTTTTGTGGTTTTACCTGTTTTCAGACATCTTTTTTATCTTGCTGCTTGATTGGGTGAAGTGTTGTCTTCCATCAATGTTAATTTGTGGGGGTTTGTCTTTTAAATATATTTTGGTGTTTCACACATGCATTTCTTACTGAGAATGTTTTTTGTCTTTGCATTACTTTGTTAGCACAAAATGCTTTACAACCCTGCTAAGCAGCAGAACTAAGAGCAGCACAGGTGTGCTGATGTTCAAAAGACCTGCTCTTATCACCTATGATGGGTGCATCAGATGTCCTGCCAAGAAATCTTTCCTGCAAACAAGGTAGCATTGACTTAGAATTCAATTGAATTTCAGAGTCAAAAGATTGGTCTTTGCTCCAAATACATCAAGTATCAGTTATATCTGTTTGACATCTCCAGATATTTTTTAAGCTTGTTTTATTTGACATTAGAGAAATGTATCACCACCAAAATCCTCCTTACAAAATGCAGCTTCCCTTTAGGGAAAAAAAGCATTCCTAAACAAGACAACACTTGAGAAGTGTTTAAGGTTAAGCAGAAGCCGCTGCAATTAAGCACATCTCCGAGACCAGAGCTTTTCTTCTAGAAATTTTTGGATGCACACATGAAAAGAGTGTAAAAGAGCACAGTCATGCTGAAAGACATAGAACTTTTCTGATTTACACCCACTCAGGATCTGACACCCTGCCAAAAAGTTCCCTGTTTTCAAACCTTCCCTTCAAGATGCCTCTAGAGCTTAAATCTCTTTAGTAAGATTATTAAAAGAGGATCTAATATCTCTTGTCCATTTCCTTTAAAAAGATTAATCACTCATTGCATCTGAGGACTAGCTTCATGGACACTGTTCTGTATTAAAGGGAAAAGGCTGTTACTACTATTTTGTTGTCTATTTCATTACTTGAACTGTCTAATGACTACAGCCACTGCTCTATGGGGCAAAATCAATAATCTGGATGGATATACCTGGGCCTGTCTCTAAATACTCGATGCAGTAATCACACACAATGGCACTACACCTCAATGTCTTAACAGAAGTACTTGAAAGCTTACCTACAGATAATTTAACCCAACAATTAATAAAGAGAGCGAGACAGAATGCCTAAACTTTGATTATGCTTAATGTTTCAAGCTGGTTTGAGGTCAGGTCAGAAAGCCAGCTGAGAGGAAGCTGTGATAAGTACAGTTATATATAGTTAGCTAGAAACCCCATCTCCAGCTCCTGTGGGCTCTGCATACAAACCCCAATAAATAACTGATACAATATTCTTTATATGAAGTGAGTCTAATTGTACTTTCAACAGTGGGTTAATTTCTGCAAAATACTGAGGTGTCCAGTTAAAAACTCGCTCTGTGAATGAAAATCCCTTCACAGAAAGAAATCAAGTTATCTGTTTCTATATTAAAATCTCTTATTTCCCTGTGTATGATGATATTTAAGCCTTGTCTCTAAAAGAAGTGAGAATCACTAATGCAGGGCTAGAAACTCAAATTTTTAGCAGTTTTTTCACCTCATCTTCCCCTTTCACTTCCTAAAAATATTCGCACTGCTTAATGACACACAGATAATTTAGCTCTGTTAGCTGGTTTGAATGTATTTCTACCTGTCTATTCTGGATGATTGTCCAGGTGTTACGAAAATCCTTGCAATTTTCTTACTTTCTTTTTTTTTCCTTCTCGCATTTAATTATTACAGAATGACAAAAGCTGAAGGACTTTAAAAAATCTGATGTCAACCTGAAAGTCTCTCAGCTTCACTTGGGTGGAACATGGCCCTTCTGACTCACTGAAGAAAGATTCGTAACAGACTGAAGGCCTGCGAAATGCCAAAAGAGTCGCTCTGACGATAACAGCAGGAGGTGATTTTCAAGGGAAGGATGAGAACAGAACCAAGTCTTTTGAGCCAGCATGCAAACAGATTTGGCTCAGAAGCTTTTCATTTTCTATTTCATTTTTTGAAGCTCAGACCAGTTTGGAGAGACTTCCCCCTCTCTCCTTGTTCAGTTTCATGGCCTCTCCCCATCTTTTTTTCATCTGGGACTGCATGTGGATTATTTTGGCCCGTACTCCAGGTCCGTGGCTTGGTAGGGACTATGGAAATCCCAGCTGCTTCTCCAGACAGACCCATCTATAGCACACTCATCATTACTGTTTTCCAGTATAGCACTTTTGGTTCCCAGTTACCATTTTTGTCACATGGACCCATGCAACAAAATCCTTATTGATCACATGGAAACCACATCTGTCACAGCTGAGGTGGATGAATCCCAGAGGTTGATCACTGTGTAGCCATTTACACCTGGGGGAGGAATAGCACAGCACCTATTTGAGGTAATGGATGGATCATCTAAACCACATCCATTCTGATCAAGAGAAACTGACATTCAGGGTCATAAGGTTGCTTTAAATGAGTGTAATTAGAATTCAAGAGACCTCCCAACCAGGCTTGTAAGCATTTTGTCCCTGAAGCTTGCTGCTTAGGAGCACAACTGAGATCACTCCTTCTCAGCACTCCTTTGTCAGCAAACCCTATAGTGGGTACTCAGATATACTAACAGACTAAACAGCTTTGCTTTTGTTGCCAAAAGTTCTTGCAAGGTTTTGGTGCCATTACTTAATTCCCAAATAAAAAAATCAGATGCAAACAATATGCACAGAACACGCTATTTAGTTAGTGTTAAAAGAATGACTGCTGAGAGTCCTACCCCTCCACTGCTACCAGCAAGCTCTTCTGAGGGAAAAACACACCTTACACTGATGTGCATTACAAGTCCATTTCAGCCTTGTAATTAAAGAAAGAACTTTCTTGATTCATTCTAGAGGACTAAAAAAGGCCTTGTGTGGGCATAAATTACATTTTCTCCCAATGAGAAGTCACCTTGCGCCTCCAGAGGAGAACAAAAATGCCTGCAGGGTATGTATAAACAATTTTCTCCCCCTTCTGTAATAATGTCATCTCCAGGAGGTGTGTGTGTGTGTGTAGGGGTGGGTGGGTGTCTTATTCCTCTATTGGAGTAGAGCAATGCTGATACAACTCTGAGCGTGGAGAGTATTTTAGTGTTTCATAGTGTTCTTACCAATTTTACAACATTTTCCCTTCCTTATGTTGCATTGTTCCAGTTCTCCCAGGTGTGGGTTCATTTTCAATGTGGAACCAGCTCACTATGCACATATCTCAGATCTCTTCTTTGCAGACTCCATCCAGTCCCCTAAACAGGCTAGGTGCATACAGCTGCACCTGCCTCCATCACCTGCCTCACAGTCAGCTCATGGCAACAGCATGCTTCTATTCTGTCACATCGGTTTGTTTTATTTTGGGTTGTTATGCAGAAGTGCTGTTGAATCAATGTGAGCAGCTGATTGGTTCTGGCTAGTTACAGGCCTGAAGAAGTTGTGGCAGCACATGCTGGTTCAGGAAGAGATTGAGTTAAGAAACCATCCTTAAGGATGGTTTTAACAAGATTGCTGAAACAAGAATCACTAGATTTTTTTTAAATTTTTTTTTTAATTTCGTCTCAAAATAAACCACTCACACTACATATTGTCACAGGACTCCAGAAGCTGGTACCTTTATAAATTTAACATAGCTTACTTTGACCAATAATGCCAGAAGAAATGATCATATTGCTTTGCCAAGTATACCTACGGCATGACCCCACAGGTCTGAGGAGCAATGAAAACATGCCACTTCAACCTAAGAGCAAGATTTAAAAGTTAAAGCTAACTCTCATTATGGAGAAAAGCAAAAGTCGTGAGTATAAATGTATAGGTTGTCCAAGAAATATACTCAAGCTGTTTTCAGTGGGTCAGAAGACTAATGAAATTCAATAAATAGTTCCCACATACCACCTCCCCGTTCTTGTCTTTCTGCTCCACTAGCCTGATTAACACCCTATTAACCACAGCAACAGATTTATGCCTAGAAACTTACTGTAATTTCCTACTGTAACCTGGCAGAAAAAAGCCATTCCAGGCTCAAGCTCCTGCCATGCTGTCCTCAGCTCACCCCAGCCCGTTGCTCCAACCTACGGTTAGTAGTAGCATAATGAGCTCCCATAGAGGAGGAGATTAAGCGTGTAAAGGCTTGTCTTGACTGCTAAAAAAGCTGTTTTATAAAAAAAAAAAAGAAATTAAGAACCCAAAATCTGAGTAAAACTTCACCTTTGTGAACACACTCCATGGAAAAACTACATCTTCAGTGTGTTTTCCTTCCAAGAAAGCACACATATGCTATATGTTTTACAATAGTGAAGATAAGCTTGGAGATAGAAAATGATCCTAAAGTGGCGAAGAGCCACCACTCTAGGTTCCCAGGCTATTCATGCCACATGTGAAATCCCTAAGGACTGTGGAAGCACGCACTGGTTATGGTTTGTTGCAGGCTCCTTGTGATGAAGTACCATTGCGGATGTAAAACTTTGGAGAGAGAGAATTGAAAGTAACCTAGGACTACTATCAGGTGCCATCAGAGCCAACTAATTTCTCCGGATTCACATGATGCAGTAAGATTAAGACAGGCCCAAAGCCTGAAAAGTATTCATTAGCCTCTCAGAACATGGTTTAGTGGGCATGGGAATGTTGGGTTGACAGATGAACTTGATGATTTTAAAGGTCTTTTCCAACCTAAACTATTCTATGATTCTATGATTCTACGATTCTATGTGTCTCCTAGTTTCAGCTGGGATAGAGTTAACTGTCTTCCTAGTAGCTGGTACAGTGCTATGTTTTGAGTTCAGTATGTGAAGAATGTTGATAACACTGATGTTTTCAGTTGTTGCTAAGTAGTGTTTAGACTAATGTCAAGGATTTTTCAGCTTCTCATGCCCAGCCAGCAAGAAAGCTGGAGGGGCACAAGAAGCTGGCACAGGACACAGCCAGGGCACCTGACCCCAACTGGCCAACGGGGTATTCCATACCATGGGACGTCACATCTAGTATAGGAACTGGGGGGAGTGGGGGGTGGGGAATCACTGCTCAGGGACTAACTGGGTGCTGGTTGGCGGGTGGTGAGCAATTGCACTGCGCATCATTTGTATATTCCAATCCTTTCATTATTGCTGTTGTCATTTTATTAGTGTTATCATTATCATTATTAGTTTCTTCTTTTCTGTTCTATTAAACCGTTCTTATCTCAACCTGCGGGTTTTACTTCTTTTTCCCTATTTTCTCCCCCATCTCACTGGGTGGGGGGGGGAGTGAGTGAGCGGCTGAATGGTGATTAGGTGCTGGCTGGGGTTAAACCATGGCAATGTCCCAAACAGGTCTCTGGTGGTTCGTCATCTAGGTTACCCACCCTAATGCTCCTGAAAAATTAAGTGTCTGCAAGTCAAATCATGTATCGTTTCAAGCAGTGTGTACCCTTGGGGTTTTTACTTGCCTCCTGGGCAGTGTGCCTCTTCAGTGCATCAGACAGAAGTCAGGCCTCTCGGTCCTTTTGCAAGACTAGGTTGCCATGCGTTATCCAAGCATCAAGCCATAACCTTTCTTTTCTTCCAAGTAGGTAAAGGCAAGTTTTCTCAATGGTATTTACATGAGAAGAGTTAGGTAGATTTTCACTACCTCCTAGGCAGAGTTTGTGCCAAAGTCTTCTGGATTCAACGACATTTGAGGAAAGTCATTAAAGCTATTCAGAAACAATATGGACCTGCCCTTATTACAGTACAGCTTTAGAGTCACCATCAAGCAAGGATGAGATTTTAGCTTAGAAATCCTCATGTTTTTCTTTGGTGAAGCAGATTTACCAAAATAAATATTAAGAGTACACTTGCTGTGCTGGTAAATGTCACTACCAAGTTTAAACTATTCGTAGTAATCCAACCATTATTACCATGTCTGCCGGGTGTCTCTAATCCACTCTAGCAGCCCTGAAATGTCACTGATGATTTCACAGTAATCTTGTCCCACCTGGAACCTGGGCAGACAGACAAAAGAGTGAGTCCTGAGTCAAGACAAGATGAGATGAAAAAATTAATAGGCAGCATGATCAAACAATTTCATCTTAATGGCATTTAGAGTACTGTCCATTTCATAAATATTCATAAAGAAAGAGATATCCATAAACACCTTAAATCTTAAATCCAAAAGAATAGTAGTGGAAGCAGAGTACAGGATTATTGTTTTACAGTAAGGGCTTCTGACACCCGGAGCTTCTGTTATCACAAACATCGTCAGGCCATGTTTCATGACTCATCATTAAATCCCTACTGTGAAACATGGCCTTTCATTTCTTAGTGTATAAAGTCAGTCACAGCTTCTACTTTCCTTAACAGTGTGGGCAGGTCATCACATTTTTTCTTAAGGTATGCCATACAAGGATGGCATACAACAGACTTCATTTGTCACCCAGCTGTGCCCAAGTTGGATTTGTTTCTCAAACTGTTTCTTGGACCCAAGGGCTGTCAACTAGCATTTGGTTCCTTTAGGTGATGGAAGTGATGATGCTGAAGAACTCCATATGGAAGACTGTGTGAAGTTTACCCTTTTCCAGTCCAGAACTCTCAACATTAATTTGTAGATTATTGAGGGTCTGGAAGGAGCAAATCCTTTCAGTGTAGTTAAATTTGTGTCCCAGTAATACAAAGGGTAGTAAATGCCAAGTGGAACTTTTACTCTGGTGACATATTTCTCCTGTAGCCCTGCCCTACCTTCTTTTTCTTCCCTTGCAAAGGATCATATGAGGACAGAAACAATACTTTTAAGGATGTGTGAATTACAGTCAGGAAAATGCTGTATTACATTTGAAATCAGGGTATCATATTGAACTCTTAAGGTGAAATTTCCTCTGGAATGTTCTGAACCTGAGCTTTCTCTCATGCTCTTTGTTCGCAGATCAGGAATAAAACTATTTAAGTCTAGAATTATGCCAGTGTAAAAATGACATGCAAGATAATGCAATTAAAAAGGGAGTAATTTATTTCCTGATAGGCCAGCTAGTCCATTTCTGAATCTGTCTTTATCACAAGGTAAAACCAACGGGATTCAATGGCAGTGTGCCTTCTCACATTGTAGAAAGTCTAAGCAAAGAGGTGTCTACTGCATCTTGGTCTGGCAGTTTACAAATCTTCATGCTGGGAATTACAAAAAACCCCTATGTTCAAACAAAAAAAATGAAAATAAACATACTTATGACATGTTTCAACCAATGTTTACCACTTGGGCAGATCACCAAACTCTGTCATTAATTCTGGCATTTACCACACAGAATTTTGCCAATGTACAAAAAGAGGCAAAAAGGCACTTAAGCAGAAAGAAAGAACAAAGGAAAAAGAAAGAAAACTCCTGAAAGCTGGCAATCTCAGGATCTGGTCTGTAAGGCATAGTTCAGATCCTTATGTTTTGACTGACAGTAAGTAAGGTTTGCTCTCTGTAGACAAGAAAGCATTTTCATCAGGTAGCAGTTTCAAGAGTGATGTTAACGGCTCTATGACAGATCCCAAACACAGAAATAAAAATGCCTTTAGCTACGCAGCTCTTTTGCCAGCATCAGCTCCTGATGGGAACCCTGGCATGAGTTGCCTACATATCACTGTGTGCTTGGAAAATGGTCTGAGCCATAAAGAATTTATACTCCAAGCAGACAGTACAGGCAGTAGGTAGCAGCAAAAAAAGTCATTCTTTATAGAGAGATGAAGTTCCAAGAAATTACATAATCTAAGGCCACACAGAAAACCTATGGATGTACCAGGAATCAAAGCCAGATCTCCACAGTTCAGCCCCCGCTTTGCTTTAACTGCCAGAATATCCTTTGTTCTCTCCAACAAACCTTCACCTTAGCTGGCAACAGAAGGACCTCCCATTGCATCCTAAGGCATGCTGTTAATTAGCATCCAGCACAACAGTGGTGCTGGATTCCCATGCAACTCACCCCCACTTCACATTTTCTTTAATAGTCCCAGGAATTATTTTCACACTTGCACACACATTATCCAAACATAGAAAGTCACAACTGACTTCAACCTCCCTGTGGTGTACTGTCATTACCTGGATTCAGACACTACCTCTTTCAGAGTTTTGCAGTGTTTTCAATAGGAAGGGAAAAGAAATGTTAGAGCAAGAAAGCCACTGGAGAGCCACAGCCCATGTGAGATCCTGCAGAGGCACAGATTTAGCCTGCTTTTCCCTTCCATCCTGCCTTTCTACTAAAAAGCCCTTATTAAAACTAGAAAAGCCAGAAAACATTCCTGCTTCTTTTAAGAATGCCTGGAGATCCATCACTAGGTACTGTTGGCATCAATAGCCAGGGAGAAAGACAATCTCCTATGTGCTCAGTAAGCCTCAGCACATCTCAAGCTACATGCAGGTGACATGAAATCTTGTTTCAGCTGGCTTGGAAAGAGCACCATGTTACACTGTTTCTGCAGTGAGCTCTTTTCACTTCTGGAACCACCTTGTGCTCTCATTTAGAAAAGGCAATGCTGAGCTGCCGAGCAGGATGACCCCTGTCCATATGCTTTGGGCACACGATGGCACCAATCTGTGCTCCGACGGGCAGCAAACAGCAGCTTGCCAGCCATTTTCAGCAGCTGGATTTAGTGCCCAGGCACTACTTTCTGAGTGCAAGCCTGAGGACAGAAGGGGAAAGATGGGTGTGAAGGCCATTAAATAAGCAAATTCTATAAATAAAAAACAGAAGCTTGGAACTGGAAGGAATCAGATAGGGTGATCAGTTTGGGGCACTGGGAGGCCCTGAAACTATCTAGCATGCTTATTTTTATTTTAAAAGAGGAAATGGTATGGTAACTCAGAGGTTCCTTTACTGGAGCTCTATTAAGGGCGGAGAGCAAAGAGGTGGCAGTACTTAGCATTTAGTTTGGGGCGATTTGTCCTGCCAGTCCCCTTTTGAAAGGGCTAGCTGGGATTCACAGTTCTTTGGGGGACAAGGAGAGGGGGAAAAGGACAATCTTTGCAATATCTTCTATTACTTTTTCCTTTCACCTTTAACTCTTCCACAACTTGAACTAATTCAATTTCTTTGACATCCTGGTCAAAACCACTGTGTTTCAAGGAAAATTCATATCAAACCCATGCCAAAATTATACATTTCAGTGTTTTTGGTACAAATTGGACTAGACTGAGGTGGTCCAACAGATTAAATAATAAAAAGAAACTTAAAACATTAAACACTTACAAATTTGCAGTCCACGGGGAATTACAGATGATTTTCATGTGTGTTTTCTGAGTTTTTTCAGTATAAATGGTTTAAAGAATAATTTAATTTACCCTATGAATTAAAAGCACAACTTCAAATACACATTAGTGTGTTAGTATAGAGAAATTCTTTGAATTCATGCTTCCTTTGTGAGGATATTCAGAAGTTCCCCCTAAGAAAGAAAACCACTGAGCTGAGGAGATCGCTTTCTTAATACAGCTTTGCATAAAGTTCAAGCAGTAACTTCTATTTACTCCTCATATCCTTTAAGAAACACTTCTCTGTATAAAAGGGCTCACCTAAGTCCATAGCATATTTTCACTCCTGGTTCAAAATGCAACACTTCCTTGATTCTCATGGGCAGAGTGCAATTGGCCAGACCCTTGCCTGAGGAGCCAGACCACCTCCATAGACAATAAACTAACCTCTGCATTCACAGCACAAGTGATCAGACATCCTGAAGAAGACCAGAGGGATCTTTCCCTCAGCTGAAAGACAACAGCAACTTCAGATGTCTCAAGACAGACATCCAATCTTTGTCCAGTAACAGCAAGGTGACAACACAAGTGGCCACATGCCATACGAAATGAACCAAAAGGATATGTCCTTCCCACCCAGCCAACCCCTCTTGCACACCTTGTAGATCCACAAACTTTTTTGAATCCTGCCGGCTTCCTCATTCCTTTATCTGTTCTGAAAATTTATCTCTCAGACCTATAAACACTCTTAAAATCACTCCTATCTTAGTGTTCTGTGTTGAAAAAATCCTCATTTTCTCACAGATTAAACATGCAGACTGAGAACCAGGGCATATAGTGAATCAATGAATCAGGTGGCTAGTTACTGGAGGACATAAGGATGAGGTTGTTGGTGCTGCTTATTCCCCATTCCTCTACTCCTCTTGGTTTTGTTGGCATATGAGTTCTGTCTCTCTACAGTCACACATTGCTTTTTTGTACCTTGGCTACTCTGTGAAACGTACTTTATGTTGAATTGGTCCTTTGCTTCTGTTGCTAAAACCTAATTATCATTCTCTAAGCTTTTTATGTCTTCATCTCATGCAACAAAAGACCTGCAAAGCCTTCAGGACAGAGCTTCTGACTCAGAAGCAAATCCTTGTTTACTTTCCCATAGCAAATAACTACTTCTCTGTAGAATTCCACTCTGCAGAAACAGAGCAACACCACAGACCACCTTCAGCAGTCATGCTGGTCCTCTTGCCTTCACTTATTGTCAAGCATCCCAGAAGAGTGAATTAAAGCTCTGTACAGGTGTACACAGTAGATGTCATCCACTTTGGATGGGCAGGGATTTTGCAACTCTCAAAGCCACAGGTAGGACCCTTTGCTACATTCAGGGAAGAAGTAGCTATAGCAGTTTTAGCCATTACTTAAATGTTGTCCCTCCCAGCATCCTGAACAGGAGACACACTTAGAGATGAAGCAACATGTGACTCTGCCTACCACCTTTCCAACACAGCCCTGTAAGCAATGATCCCACAGGTGGTTTTACTACCTCTGCCTATTGTGGCCTTACCCAGCAGTAGGCACAAGAACACCACATTTTAGACACATAAGCTCAGTACATAAGATAGAAGTCTTCCTGTACTCAAGCCAGCTGTGAAAGAAGTCATAGTAAGTGATTAGGCATAAAGCTTGCAGAGTAACAGATGATATCTCATCTGGCCTAAAGCTTGCTAGTACAAAGTCAGCCTGTCAAAGCAGTTTGTTCCATCTCAATCCAGAAGTGTGATTTTATACAAAAGAAACAAGTGAATGTGTCTCTTGGGATCACAGCATTTCTAACAAAGTTCTTGGAGCCTTAAAGCCAAGTTTAGGGTACAGCTGTACCATAGCCTTGCTGCAAACAAACCTTTCTCATACAGGGGTTGAGGCCCAGATATAATTTGTGCCTCCATCCATCAAATACATGATACACTAACAACTGCAACAAGACCCCCAGAACCAGCCTTCCAGAGCCCTAGCCAGCCATATGGACATTTGCAAATGCCATCAGCCATTTCCCAGGTGTAGGCTAAGCTGTGAAACTGTTGGTGTAAATGATACCAGAAACACACCAAAAAAAAAAAAAAAGTCTGTAGAGCAGGGTACTGTAGTTGGGAAAGTCATTATCTTCAGCCTGTAATCTGCCATTGCAAATAATTCTCCAGCCACCAGTGCCTTCAAATCAGAATGGGCTGTCTGTCAAAAAGACATGCACAGGTCAATTCACTCAGCCTTGTTCAATTACAAATTGCAGAGCTGAACTGGAGGAAGTTTTACAGCTTGCTGTTATGCAGTTGTAAAGGCCCCTCCTGGTCTTATAGCTCTGTGAATGTTTGAAACGTTCAGAAAGGTAATGAAGTCAACAAAGGAACCTACATACCTCTTTGCTGAAGGAAATCTAAATCATTACAAATGTATCAGTGCACTGGGAGATTCCAAGTTTTAAATAATTCAGGTTCAGCAGGCCACAGAAGTGAAACGTATTAAGCTTGTAAGGAAAATGAGACGTAAAAGAAATTGCTATAATTGCTGAAAAGACATTTTTGGACTAGTCAGTTCTACATACATAAAATATGTTGCTCTTAGTAACAGAAAAGCAAACATTTTCCAGAGATTGCAATTGCAATTTGGGTGGGATTTTTAAAAGCACTTAAGGTACTCTGAAACCCCATTTTCACCCATTTCCAGGTGTGTTTGAAAATCTCCACACTTGTGTCCCACCCTTCCTTCCCAGACTGCCATTTGCAATCCCAGAACAGAGCCCTCAGCACAACACTGCAACTAATTTTTAAGGAGGATTTCAATAGGAGAGAGTTCAGGCAGTTTGTGTCTTGAAAATGACAGGAAGACCACTTCCTCAGCTGAATAACTCCACCGCCACCACCACCAATAAAAAGAACATAGTGATACCTGCCAGATGCCAGCAGCTCAGTCCTGAGCCAGTATTGTTTCACACAAAATATTGGCTTATTTGCCAGTAAAGTGATTTCCAACCTACCTTGTAGCCGGTCATTGTCAGGGTATCAGAGAGGTGTAAATTTTCAGTTCATGAGCCCCACAGGAAATTTTGCATATCAAACAGCAAGATAAAATTATACTCAATAAAGTTTTGTGCATAGATTGCATAAATGGCATTTCTGCAGTGCTTACAAAACTATTACTTCTGAAGTTTTGTGTCATGGATATTATACTTTCTGTATATGTGGAAGAAAATTTGCTCAACAGAAAAATTTTCATGGCAAATTTTAATTGGCAAACAAACAGACAAAGGAAGCCAGGAAGATAGATATGCATTGAAAAGCAACTTCTCAGTGCAAATGTCAACACTAGGAATCCACAGGAGCAGACAAACCAATGTGAAGCTAAAGCAACATGTGACATAGAAGTTTTGGAAGCAAAAGCTTCCAAAAAAACCAAGACAACACTTTTTAAATTGAACATAAGTTGCAGGCAAATGTGTCAACCTTATTTCCTTGCCTTATCTAGGAGAAAGTCCACAAAATCAATAACTAGACTGCATAACCACCTAGATGTGTTGGAAAGGTAAAAGGTTCTGGCATCCTTCACACAGAGGATGTTCCCTGATACTGTTTAATGTTAGAGCTAGAAATCAGCAAGCAGAGGTATCTCTCTTAGCTTTACAGAAAATTTTAGTTTTACAGCATTTAAGAATGAAATCATTTTATATCTTAGAGCTTTCCTGCATACAAAATATCTGTAATAATTGCTTTCCAGCCAGCAGGTTTCCATTTTCCCATTAAAAGTGATCTCACACACACTTTTTGAAGAAAAAACTGTTTTTCACATAGGGGATATACATACAGTCTTCATATTTCAGTATCTACGTCAGGAAGCTGGCCTTCTTCAGCTCCTTCTCATTCAGCTTGGACAGAAGAGGCTCAGATTCTAAAACTAATAATTATTTTGGTTTTAGTCAGGAGGAACATTCACTTCTCCATCTGCTTCAGCCACCAGGATCTGATGGGAACTGTAGTCAGTGCATATTAAGTTCCTACTCTTCCCTATGTGCTAGCCCCCTGCCAGACCCCTCTTCCTATCCCTGGGACGTCATGATGTCCTAGGCAGCTGAGCCAAGCAAAGGCAGCCTGGCTGGAGGCCCAGGCCATGGAGGAGGGGCAGAACAGAAAGCAACTGAACTGCAGTCCTCTGATGCACAACCAAGGCTTCAGTAGTCTCATGTCACACCATCCCAACGGAAAAGTTTGGATTTCATTTCCCTGGCTACTCATGAAGGGGGGAAAATACCACAACTTTCATATTGCAAAGTAAGATTACTTTATAAAAAGTCACTTTGGCAAGAACCCAGTTTTACATGTACCTTATTGTACACCTATCTGTTGCAAACTGAAAGGTCTCATCTTACTGTATCTGACATTGTGCATATGCCCACCAACCTCTGCTGCAGTCTTCAGAGGGGGACTGTCTAACAGTTTTCACTAGAAAATCATTCTCAAGAAAGGGTTAAAGAAACCTTTGTACTGATTTATATCAGCTACAAATCTAGCTGTGTGATAATCTTGCCAGAATGAGAAAATATTTAACATAAGCAAGAATGGTGTAACTAAACTTCAGGCAATTTCACCCTCCACGTTTTCTTCCTTTGAAAAGGAAAAGGAGTATTAAATCAACAACAACAAATCCTCACCACAAAGCTTTTTGGACTGTTAAACTAATAAAACTATCATTCTTCAGCTTTGAGACTACGTATTTTGTATTTTTTAGCATATTTTATATATTTTTCCAACTCAGTGTTTTTCAGCCAATTTAAAACTTTTTTAATTTCCCTGTGTTTCTAATAAGGAAGACAGAAAGAATAGAGAAGAATGGGGAAAAGTAAAAGCTACACTTTTCTTTTTTGCTGCCTTCTTTTTAAATAATTAAAAACATTGCCATTCCAGGTGTTGAATGGAAACTGAGAGTTCATATCAATTTATTCAATTTCCCAATCTGAATCACCTATTTCACTCAAACACTGCAGCTACAGAAAAGTTCACTGAAGTGATTTCTTCATAAAAATCTCATCATATGTCACTAAAAAAAAGTACATGTTTTCTGTGTAATGTGCCTACTTCAGTCTTCCCCCTGCTTGCCATTTCAAGATTGTAAAATGCTGGCTTCCTCATCCCCAGAAATTATAGTTACATGCCACAGGAGTGTGAGGTAGGGATCAAAGAGTATCTTTGGTACAGTTTGGTCAAACAAGTATAAGGATGCTACCACAGAACTATCCTAAAGCAGACTTATGCTGCTTAGACTTAGCAAGTATTTCAGACAGCCAGTGAATGGCTGCTAATAGAAAATTGTTATTTAACATCAATTGTTGCTATCAAAACAACAAGAGAAACAGGTTGTTCTCTTTTGGTAGCAACACCTTTGGTGGCCTGCAAAGAGTTACCCAAGAGCACCAATACTCCCTGAGCATGCTTGCTTCTTCACTCCAGCAGTTCATGGCACTTTGCAAACTTGCTTCTCACAGCTTCTCTGAGGTACAGTTTTTGTAATATTTATGGGTGAATTCTCAGACAAACAAGCTGAAGCACAGAGAGTAAAAGGGTTGCATTTTTCCAAAGCTGATTAAGAAGTGAAAGCAGATAAAGGCAGGATGAGGAAAGGGTTTGTGCTGTGGTTCATCCAGATATCTCAAGACAAGTTTAGTCTGGACAGTTAGCTTCAAAACAGGAAAGGCAGGATGAAGCTGCTCCTGTTAGACTTTGCTGTCAGGCATTTGCTGTTCAAAGTTGCTGTTTTGGCAAATGAAGGCATCTATGTCCCAAGAATAAATTTTTTTAAAAATCTAAAAATTTTAAGAAATTAACAAGCTTACTATAGCCATATATAGTGGTCCTAAGCCACAACCATTTTCTAGCTTCATTAAGATCAAGGAAGTGGCTAACATTTAAAAATGCCAGCTCTAAGGGGTAGACCTGGATCTCTCCTGAATCTCTGTTCTTGCTTTATGTATGCTGGGACTTGTTCTTCATGAGCTGCTCTAAGAAAGAACAGGGAATAACCTGTTTTGATTTTTGAATTTATGCAAAAAATAAGAAGTGACTTCTAGATGACACAAAGCAATCTGGACTGAGAGACCACATATGTGAGCCCTTCACAAAATCTCCCCAGAGAGACATGTGAACACTTTTTGAACGTGGGATGAATTGCAGTAGGAGAAATTACATATGTGCCTCTGAAACATTTTCGTGTCTCTCATTGCAGACCGGGATTTACCCCTTGCTCCAGTTCCTTTCTACATCTAACTCTGCACATACATGTAGACTAGACTTCTATGAAACAGGTACTGCCATCAATGGAAAGATAGGTCTAATAGACAGGGCACTGGAGTGCAAGGTAGGAGATCATTAACCCTTCTTCATCCCCAGAAAGAGCTCTGTGTCCCTAGACCTGAAGTCATTTATATTGTAAAACTTTAGCACTGGAACATATAACACAGCAGAAAAAAATTTTAAGACTTCGGGGTCACTAAAACAAGGTAAATCAGAATAATAAGTGTCTATTGTACAGGAACTGTATGGACAACCTCTACTTTTCATCAAGTAGTTAAACATGCACAAAAATACACAAAATTAAATATCTATCATTCCTTACAAAGTTTTTAAGAAACAACATTTCTTTTGTCCACTTTAAGATGGAAACACAAATAGAAAACAGATTATTTATCATCTGATTTTCTCACTTGGTCATGTTACCAAAACAAAACTGATCATACTGCAGAACTAGGAAATACTGTAAGCAAGTAAATCATATTGTAACAGAAACTTGAATACATCTAGGTTATTTACAATCTGTTCCAAAAATATTTTATCAGCTCCTCTCTACAGTCCCCATCCAATACATTCATTAGTGCAAAAATCCAAAAGTAAAGAGAATTATTTGGAATCTGACATTAAAATTCCCTATAAAACAGTAATTTTAAAAGCTGTTCTCATGGTGCTATGGAACACAATAATAAACACAGCAATTTGTTCAGCATTAGATAACAAATAGTCATTTAGAAAATGTACATTTGTTGGAAACAAAGTAATTTGAAATCAGCTTGTCACATACCTTACCAAAACCATAGTCAGCTGTAAAGCAGACTTACTTGCTCCAGAAACGTATGACATTTTAAAAAAAAAACAGTTTAATCTTTGTTGACTTCATGAAGTGGATTTTTTAAAACATGTCTGCTTTCTTCCCATTGAAATATGAATGGGCACCCAAGACAACCTAAGGTAAGAGAGTTTGAGCTCATGTGAGATTCTGGAAATGAAGGATGAAGCCAACAGTGAACCCCTCATTGACTTCAACAGAGGTAGGAATTTTCCCTGATCTGAGTTTGCAGCTTAGGCACTGAGTAAGAAGGCCACCTCAAGTATTTTTAAGCCTCCCATTCTATGACCACACAACACATCCCACCAGCTCGGGCTGCAGTCTCGGAACTGGAAAGCTGCTTTCTGTGCTAGCACTGTGCAATGCTGGAGTTTGCCACAACACATGTAGTGCATGGACACCTGAAGGAAAGTACTTGATAATTTGATGTTTCAAACATTCTTACCCACCTTCCCAGTCTTTTCTTCCAGTTCTGCTAAGGTGCTGTGTTTATGTAATGTGTTAAGGGATACCAACATTTTTAAGAGAATGTTATCCATTACTGTGTAAAATAATGATGAATTATTGTTCTTTGACATGGCCTTCAAGTGTGTTAATGTTCCAAGGAAAAACACAGGAAAAGGATGTCTGTCTCCTGTAATTTCTCATCGTACGATGTTCAAAAAGCAAGGCTGCAAGACCGCATTTTCTCACAGCATGGGACACTGTGGCCCAGAGGTGATGAGATTTTGGGGGAATGGAGATCGAAGCAGTTTCCCTTTCAGAGCACCAGAGAATGAGGTAGTGTCATTTATGACTATAATATCAAAAATGGTGCCCCTTCCACAGCAGAGCTCAGTACATATTCTACTGAAATTGGTGGATACCTCCATTAACATCCATAGCTTAGGTGTGAGGAAAGTCAGACTCTCCACTGAACAAGGAAAAAATGTGGGATACAATCCTGGTAGCTTCCTGGTTGACTAAGCTGTGATGTCCTCAAGGTGAAGGCTCTCTAAATTAATGGGAAAGGGGAAAATGGAGACATCTTTGCCTTTGCACCAACACAACACTCTGCTGCCACAGTTGTTTCCTCCATGATCGTCAGATCTGCCCTGTGCAAACCGAGAAAGCAAAAATGGTAGAGATCTTGACATCTTAGTCTTCCTATATGTTTTTGAATGCCCCAATTTCAGTCTAAGTTGTACCAACAGCAAGCTGAAATGTTATCAGCCCAGGCTGGTACTGTTCTCAGCCTAACCAGCCATGAATGTCTATTTGTTCCTTACTGATATCCTATTATATTAATATAATACAGGCCAACTTTTCTAATATTTACCTTGTTATCACCTATGTACATCTCTTCACTTCTTTGTTTGCCTTCCTCCTGGTAAATTTGTACAGTGTTCCCGTAGCGCTTAGCCCTTCCCCTGTGAAAGCACACTGTGCTCCAGAAGTGAACATGCAGAGTGCACCAGGACCTTGACCTGTCCCAGAGGAACTCAACAAATTTCACTGTGGGCACCTCATCCTCCCCCCACAGCCCTGAGATAATACTTTCCTCATGATTTTTAAGACTCAAACATGTTTAACCATGGAGATCTCGCTCTGCCACAATACTTTTAATAGCATACCATGGGCATGCATATGTTAGATGGCACAAAGCCCTCAGGGCTAACAGCGAAGTATCATGGAAATGGAGGGAGATAAACCTGCTGTGTCTCAACTGTACTATCTACAAGGAACGCTCCTTGTCATGCACCACCCCACACCCAGCTTTCCTTTCAAAAGGAGCTAGTCGATTTGTTAAAAAAAAATAGCCTAAGAGTATGTTTACATTATATTTATATTAGTTACCAAGGGACTGGGACCCAGTAAAGTAATGGATAACCAGATGATCTGATGGAGAGTTGTTAAAATGTATGGCTGTAAGGAGGATGTAACTGGTTCATGATTCAACGTGACAATTTTTTTCAAGTCTTTTGGGATTCTGGTCTTCATCCCAGGAATCACAAAATTTCCCTGCCAGCTTCAGCTTCACTCTGATCCTGATGTATTTTGGGGTAAACTGCAGAACCATGTATGGTGGAGGTGAAAGGGGAGAAGTTGTAATAGCTGCAGACAAAAAACAAAGCAACTAATTCTCAGCTATATACCATTTAGAACACGGTGTAAAATTAAAGAATGCAAATTACTGCTAGTTCTGCACATTCATGTAGTAAAATGTAGCTGGATTAGCTGCATTCATTCAAAATACTGAATCATCTAATCACAAGTTGAGAGAGGAAGTATTAAAAAAAAAAAAAGCCCTAAATTCAGACAGTCCTTGACATCATTGGAACACATATTAGAGATGGATGAACCAATTCAGGAAAACTTAAAAAAAATCTTTTCAGTTTGAAGATTAGCTGATGATCTGAAAAACTTTATTAAGACTCTAAAACATACTGCAAATTAGCATTTAATTTCAACTGGGGGTGTGTGTCTATGCATTGTTGGAATGTAGCCATTTACTGGCAAAGGGATCGGCAAAAGAAAACTAACTCTTGTGACACATCCAGTTTTGCTGCATCAGGGAAATCAGGCAACACAGCTGAGCGCATGATTTTTGCTGCTGGTTAGAACTGACTTGTCGCATGCTTGGTGTTCATCGATTGCCAACAGAGCTCCAGATACTTCTAAGAGAAAATACATGCTTTCTATAAAGAAGAATGAATGTTTATGTCAACTACTATTTTCTTCTTTGAAGGTCTGATTCAACAGCTCCCACTGAGGAGGCAGCTTATTTTGATAAAGCACAATTCTGGGCCAATCTCCATGTGTTTTTGGTCAGGAAAACTCATAAGCATGTACCTAAGTTCTTCCTTTAAAGAATTCCTTTCTAAATCAGAGCCTCCAGGAATGAGGGAGCAGGGAGTTGCTGAGCATTTCTGCAAACCCAATTGGCTGGGCATGGGCTCAGCAAAGTCCCAAAACATGTGTTCAGCTCCAAGCCTGTTCAGCAGTTGAATCCTATTCATTCAAAGACTTAAGTAGGCAGAAGAAGGGTAGACTTGATTATATGGTAATGATCAGGAATACAATTAAGCAGCTTGCTGAACCATAGACATAATCAAGTGTCTAAATAGTCCCTGGTCAGTCCTGAGGGGGTGAAGCCTTTTTGGTATTTTGCCTTTGTCTTTTTTGCCTGGTCCAGAAACACCATGAAGAATCCTGAAGTTGGTTCACTCAGAGTTATTTCAACAGAGTAATTTGACTCCAGACTAAGACACATCCACACAGTTAAGGAGTCACATCTGCAGGAGACTTGGCCCTGTCCTATGCACTGTCCCATGGGAAATGTTCACAGCTCCCTCTGTCCCACCCTCCCACAGCAATTTTACCCATCTTTTTTCAAACTCAGTGCTGCAAGGACAGACACAGCACAGAGCAGGTCTGTCCACACCAAGGCAAAGGCAATGCTTCGTGAAACATGGCTAGGCAACAGAGCAGCTATTCTGCTTCACTTTTTTCTGTGTAATGCAGTTTTGTGGGAGCCAGGTGCTTTAAAAAAAAATCTGGTCTTACTTTTGGTTCTCAGTTCATAAGGAGAGACACTACACCTTCAAAAGGAATAAACACTAATTTGCCACTAAAAAAATTTTCTTGTTCTTAGTTAACTTTATTGTAAGACAAATGTTTAGAGACATGGGCAGCTGTGAATTTGCAGATGCACTCAGTATATATGGTGAATAAAAGTTTTGAAATAACCGCTGGTTACGGATTCTTAAGGCCTTTTTTTCTATGTATTTTTATTAGTACTGTCCCAGCTCCCTTCATGTCTACTAGAAACTGTCAGATTTGGTGTTGCGAATGGTTTCTCTGATGTTCTGTCAAATTTCCCTGCAAATAAATCTCATTTTGCTGATGTCTGTAAAGTTATGCTTTAGACCAGAGATCTCTCAGAGCTCTGTCTTCAATAAAAAGGGGTAGAAGTGGAACTACTAATTTAGTTTCTTTAAAAGGCATATATTTTCATGCACATTAAATCCATCTGTTTCTGAAATGTTTGCCTTTCTTCAGTGTGTAATTTGATAAAACCCAAAAGAAAGCCTTGGAGTTCCAAACTTGAAGCAGAAAGGGAGAAAAAGTGAACACGACCAAGACCATAACATGGCTGGGAACTTTACAAAAGAAAAAAAAAAAGCCACTATATTTTTAGGATGCAAAAACATTAACAAACTACTCAGAGGATCTTGACACAAACTCTCCATGCATTTTTTAACTTCTAGGAAAAAAATAACTTAGTCCTGTATGTCTGTAGTCTGCATACTGTTGCTGCAATCAGGAGGAGACATGGGTCTATATTAATGAAATATGTTCACCTTTACGCCTTTAGGTCATCTGTTTTAAGTATGATATGCATCCAGGCTATGCTAAGGCTACTCGTAACATTTTTTAGTTCATCTTTACTTCAGGGATTGTTTATTTCAACATACTTCAAAAATACTACTTCTGTTTCATGAATTTAGAAGAGCTTTCAGATCTCAACGACAGCATCACGCAAGCAGGGGCGTCATCAGTGTGACTACACTTAGCTCCCTACATCACTTCCATGATTTTGATTGATGTGCCTTTTAACAAGTCTGTGTAAAATACTCTGTGTGTCAGGATTCTAATTAATTTGGGCAGGGTTTTTTTTAAAGCTTCGAACACCCCTACCCCAAAACCTTTCCACAGAGCACTGAAATCATTAACCATGACCACAATGTGACTAGGCAGGATTGTGTTAAAGATCAACTGTTGCTGTAAATTATTGCACAGATGCAAACAACTGGAACCCAAAATGATGATATCTAATTAAAACATAGAAGCCTAAACTTCACTTTAAGGATTGATCTGACTTCACAGACATTGCTTTTGCTGTTTTCAGCAGAAAGTGGAAGATCTGTACACAATACAGAAAATCTTGAAAGTGCACCAAGCAGGAGCCTGTAATTCACAATTTGTATTACTTAGAAGATGTGCTGTGGTTTTGTAATTCTTCTATATATGGGGCCACAATTAGGGCTAAATAAAAAAGCTACAACATGAATTTTATAACACACTTTTTTTCATAGCTGTGTTAAAAGAAAAATCAACTGTGTTTACTTGTACTTGCTTCACATGCATAGGAAAACAATTCCAAGGTTGCTCTTAAGTTTCCTTAAGTTTCCTTCAAGTGGCTTGTTTGTTCACTTCTATGCAAAAATATGTGTTGGGAACCAAGATGAATCCAAGCATCTGGGCACTAGGACATGTATGGCAGGACCTCACAGTGTAAGCCCTTGTCATTCTGCTCTCTTCAGCTGCTGTTTTGTTCACTTGTGCAGCTTGATGCTCATGTGTTTTTCTTACTTGCCCTTTCTGCAAGGAATGTGTCTTCTTGCTCTAGAGACCCTTTCAAAGTTTCTGCATCCCTTCCAGTGGCATCCCTCAGAAGGGACCCTCCTGCTCCCACCATGGCACATGGATTCTTGAGACCTCTTTTGCCAACATCTGACTGCTCACAGGTCAGGTACACTAGCAGGAAAAGCTTCCTGTGGGGAAACAAATTAAAAGACAGTCAATGTAATTGGAAAATTGAAAAGATTGTCATTGATTTGCTTTGACGTGAAACTCTCCTAATACCACTCTAATCAGAGAGGAAACTAAAAAGGGGAATTGTTATATGTGGCCCAGTGGAAGGATCGAAATTTAAAGTTGTACCACCATAACTTTATCAGTGGGGCTGGGAAAATAGGAAGGGATATTTTGCTTAAACAGTCACGTCAGAAAAAAAATCCTTGGATAGATGCCAATAAAAATGTGTACTTCACAGATAAAGAAGTATTTTGCCTCCTAAATTAGGATTAACTATACCGACCCATGATTTTTTACCCCAGCACTGTTTCATCCACACTTAGAGGGGGTTGGCAGCTCTAACAATATCAGCAATGCCTTCGATAAGGGCAAGTTCTTGCTGTAAGTAAGATTCAGGTCTTTTGGTCTATGTTACTCACAGATGTTGTTTGCAAGGAGGGCAGAGCCTGTTTATAGCTCAGTGACAAATACCTCTCAGTTCTTTAAAGGCAGAAATTTTGATCTGGTCTTTTAAATGTAAAGAGTGGCATTCCTGTGGGTGTTTGCCTTCAGTCACTTTAACACATTTCACACACAATTTGCAGTGCAATCTGACCCTTGTTGCAGCCTGGTGATGTGGATGGAGCAAGGGACTGCTACACCACCTTCATTGTTTTCACAACAACAGACTAGGTACCACAAACAGACAGGTCTGCAAAGTAACAGGTTAGTTTTCCAAGCAAGGCCTGCAAATGCAGCAAGAAAGCTCACGGCTGTTCCTAGCAAAGGCAGCAGTAGAGATAAATCACCCATTTTGTAATTCTTTTAAAGCCTACTAGGTGACTACAAAATAAAGATCCCATTTTACATTGCATGTTTCCTTTCTCAATTCATTTTTAACCAACCGTTCCTTGATGCCATCAGACTGGTCTCTGGAATAAGAGTGGAAGAGATACTAAAACTATTTTTCTCATGAAAACATGTCAGTTTCTGTCCTCCTTTTGCTGTCCAGCCTCAGAACAAAGGATGTGATAGATTTCCTCTCCAATGCTTGAATGTCAGAAATGAAGGAAAAAGCTCATACTGAAAGATGATGTCACAGCCTCTGTCTAAGTGGAAACTTCCTCCTTCTCCCCTTTCTAAACAGGACAGGCACACACACCATATACGCCAACATTATAATCCCACAGAATTTCCTATGGTCAATTCATTTGGAAGATACCATTCTAACTGTCTGTCTTATGATGAGATGGTTGGGTTGGCAAAAGATAATAGAGAACGTCACTGAGTGGAAATCAGTCCAACCAAAATTTACTACCTTGCCCCAAGTTCAAAGCAAATGGAGTCAGGTCATTTTATAATAGGTTAAATGCCTCAACAGGGCATTTTTTCCTTGAAGCAAAGTGAAGCCTCTTCCTCTTGCAGCTGGATTCAAAAGCTGGACCTCTGAAAGGACCAACTCAAACATACAGTTAAAAGGCTCTAGAGTCTACCCCAGTCTTGGAAATCCCATTTGCAGACAGTGAAATTTTAGTCATGTGAAATCAGTATTTACAATACATGTATTGTAAAATATACCTGTTACCTTCAAGAAGTGTGGAAGATTCCTCTAAAATTATTGCAGATCAATTGCTTATATGACAAACATTTATTATACATGCATTCCCAGCTTGCCTATAACAAAAAGTGAATTGCTTAACCAGTGCAGAGAGAAGAATATCTCAAAAAATGGCATTGCAAAATCTGCTGTTCCTGTAGACATTTGAAGAGAAAAGCAACCCTTTATTAACAGTTGATTCTGCCATAAGCTCAGTTCCCATTAAAAATCAGTGACCACTGGATTGATAGGGGAAATTAGTACCCAGCTTCCTCATTTGGAAACTAAATGGGAGTGGAGTCCTGTGAAAAAAGGTGATTGCTTGCATTAATGGGATAAACAGCTGCAGGGGGCTGTCCTTTGCTGTTCTACAGGAAGAAGAGGCAGGTTGGTTCCTCTTGGTACAATGCTCCTTCTGACACAACGAGGATCAGACCGACAATATGGGCATAACGTGCAAGGGCAGTTCCTACCTATGGGAACGGTAGACACTGCACTCGGAGGAGCTTGCTGTCTTTCACTTTTGCATGAAGAATAACGTCTTTATGAGGACTCCTTTCCCCTTACCACCTTTCACCAGTCCTTAGACAGATGATCAACCAGAGCTTGTCTATCCTTTTCTCCACCTAGCAGAGAGATTGCCATTTCTGACAAGATATGTTGAGTCAGATAATAAAAGCCTCATCCTTCCCCCAGGTATTGTGCCCATCTTTGCAAGTTCTCTGGTGTGAAGACCATCTTGATGGGCCTTCCTAAAGTATCCTAAACTCTTTGATCTTCACTTCAGACTCCCACTGCTACCATAACCCTGATTACATTGCCCTGATTATCTCAAAACAAATCACTTATCCTTCTACTTTCATTCCCAGCAGAAAAAAAAAGGCCTGACAAGTATTCTGTTTCATTCAGACTCTAATCAAAGTTGGCTCTAGTTTTTAAAATATGTAAATATAGGCAGAGATTTGCTTGCACTTCATATCTTTTCCTAACTCTGAAAGAAAAAACTTTTTTCCAAGTGCGCAAAATAATTCAAACCTTATGATACCTTTTTTCTCTTTGCCAGAAGTGTAAACCCCTCCAGCCCCTTCAAGGAGGAAAAAAAAAAAAAAAAAGCAGACAAAAACTGAAACAGGCCATGGGTCCTTTATCTATATCCACTGAGCATTTCTGATCATCTGGGACTGCTGCTTTTAAACTTTCCCATCACAATAATTTTCTCTATACACCCAAATTGGTTGCAAAGTTTTTCCACATCACTTTCACAATGTGAAAGCACACGGATGTGTTTTCTTAGAACTGCCTGCAAAGCTGAGTGCCAGGAAGTTACAACTCCAGTGCTCCCTCTACACATATAAAATCTCCTCTTTGGCAAACACATCTTACAAGGACAGGCAGATTCAAACACAGAACAGCCATCGCTGTTAGTAGGGATGATTCCCAGGGAAAAGTTTCTTTCCACAATGCCACAAGTGTCTTCAGTGAGCAAGTGGGATCACAAATCCCGCCTGCAACAAATGGGACGTGGGGACTCAATAGAAGAGAAAAAGCTTTACATCATAGAAAACATCACCCCTGGGGTTGAAATATGGGTATGGGAACCCTTTTCAAGTGAAGGATTTACAGCCTCTTATTTATGAGAAAGTGTTACATTGCTTTGAAAGTATTCTGCCTTAAAAACGAACTAGGATAAATTCATGTTCAGCAGTGTTATTTATTCTTCCAGCTCTGTAGCAATAAACTCTCATAAGCGTGCCATTTCATACAGCTTTCTCGGTACTCACTTCCTCAGGAGCAGAGCACCCAAGCACATCCATGTTCACGCACTCGCACAGACCCCACCTGCCAGCCTCTCTGGAATTCATTTTCCCTCTAAGTGGATCCTTGCAGAGGGAATTGTAACATCTCCAAGATAAGGACCATTTTTTAATCTGCATTTCTACAGGCCCTAATGTAATACAGATTTTCATTGTCAGCTCACTTTGTGATTACATAATAAAAATGTCCAGGACTTTGATCATAAAGAGCCAACCTCCTTGAAAAGTAAATGGTAGCATGCAGAAAATGATAAAGGTTATGGATGTTGGTAAGGTGCAGGTGTTGAAACGTGGTCTTCTTCCTGTTCTGGGAGGATAACAACACTGAAGATCACACAGTGTTCAGATACTACGATGAAGAGGGCCTTGGAGACGTGTCAGAAAGACAGAACGGTGTTCAGCATGCTGTACATCATGCATGAAATCAGAGGAGGAGCAGACTGCTGCAATACATCAGAGAGGCTCCCACTCCTCCCAGCTCCTCCCAAGGCTGCACACTGCTGACCTGAACTGGAGAAACCGGAGATGAAAACCGAATCCTCTCCCAGAAGGACAAGTACCATGTAGCCATTTCTCCAAGCACAGCTCGGCTCTCAGCACCTGCTGCCCTGCATAGCTGTTGGCAGGCACTAGGGCAAAAGGAGAGAAAAACCAGAAACAAAAAAAACTTGGAATCAGCGAGACAATTAATCACAAAACACTTTCTCTGGTTCTGTGGTGCCATGTGTTCTCCCACCACTACCCCTTCCCCCTTGTAAAATAATTTAATTAAGAGATGACAGGGGCTTCAGACTAAGCCAAATCAAGCAAAGACAATATGGGCTCTGACTTAAACCTTGAATAGTTCACAGGAAACATTAAAAAAAAAAGAGAAAGAAAGAAGAGAAAAAAGAAAAACAAAAATAGAAGTCAGTTCTGTATAATAGCAGCAGCAGCCACCTGCCAAAGACTATGCCCTGTACCACTGCAGTAAAATTAAGGAACTGCCCCATCTCCTGCCCCTCCCCCCAAATGTAGCATTTTCACATCCAAATGATACCTTGAAATAAGGTCTCCACCACCAATGACAGGCCAAGACAGCTTTCTGTTTGTGAGAGCACATGAGTTGATGGTTGCCAAGAGCAACCTGTAAGTTATGGATGCACAAAAGCAGCTGCAGTACTGGCTTCCACGTGACACCTAAGGACCCCAGCCACCTGACAGTAAATAACCAGGGTGAAGCAGAACAGAGACATGAAGTCTTCATTTGACACTTACTGTGTACAGACCATACAACTGGAAACTAGCCTGCATCCAGAAACGTAAGAACAAATCCTGACTACTGCTGACCCACTTCTTCTTGTCTCCCTTTCCTTTCTGGTCTTTCCTATCTTACCTATTCAGGTGAAGCTCTACACAGAAGGGATTGCCCTTTATCTTTACAATTCTAGCGTGACATGGCTGGACCTCTGGTTTGGGTTTCTCTTAGTTTAATGAGGAAAAAAGTTAAATTAGTAGTACAAATAAAGTAGGTCTTAGGGGACCTCAGATATCCTAGCTCACCCTTAAGTACTCCTTTTCATTTAAGGAATCTACAAAATAAATTTGACCTATTCTGTGAACAGCTCTCCAAATTAACAACCTGAGGGTCTGGGTTGTTATTGTTTTATTTTTTAATGCTTCAGAGGCACAGGTTCTTTTCCACACGGACAGTTGTACAGAAGATGTAATAAACTAAAACCTACACTCAGTACAGAACAAGAAAACAGGATCTGAAGTGCACACACATTGCAGCTAGAGCAAGGCTATGATGCTCTGCCTGTGAGCACTGTTCTGAGCCAGCTGCAAACAATGGAAGTACTAATCTGCATGGATTTCACAGCAGACATTACTTGCAAATGCAGGGCTCTGAGACTTGATCACTTGTTTCAGATTTATCAGAGGGCAGCATGACACTTCCAATCCTTATAAAACATGTACCTGCAATTAACTGCTGATTTACAACCTCATTCAGGAGGTCATTACTTCCTGCTCTTGCATATAGATTTCCCCCACCATCACCCTTCAACAAAACCTTTTATATTACCTTTTGTTACATTTCGTTTTGCTCACCTTGCACAACAATGTAGCTGCCAAGTCACTAACAGATTTGGACTTTGGTTTTTCATAATGAAAGAAGAAAATACAAAGGGCTGCATTTCTTCTTAAAGCCTCAAATAACAGGGGAGAGAGGGGGACAGAGAGAGAGATTTCATAAAGGAAAATACCATCAGAGATTACTGAAACCTCTTATCTCTTGATGTGGAAGCTAGGTCCTACAAACAGGTCTTCCCTCAAAATACTGGCAAAATAAGAAAAAATCTCTGAACACAACATTTCTCTTTCCTTAACCAACACAAAAACATGAAGTTAATACTACATTGGCTAGAATCTTCCAATTGGCCAGAAAACACAAGACAGACACCATCCTGACTATTCATACCACAATTGCACCCAACAGTCCTAATAGATGTCCAGGCCTTTGAGGCAGATTGTGTGAAAGTGGTGCAAAAGTGTCCTTACCTTCCAAATGGCTTGCTGATCAAGAAACAATTGGTGGAAAAAGGGAATCCTGCAAGACTTAGAAAAATGGTGCAGGCCCATGGAACTGGCACACAACCACGTAACTGAAGGGCTTTTCTTGCAGTGCTGTAGAAAGCACACCCACACCAGTTAAAGACAATGAGACAAGAATTCATTCCTGGACCTGTGTTTGACAGCCAACAAAGAGCTGCACAGCTGACCCAACCACAAGTCATGACAGGAGATGTCAGGAGTCTTGCTCATCCACAGAATCTTTATTTTGGCATGAGCACATAGCTAAGCCCCCCGCCGTGGGTCGTTTTGCATATGCAAAGTCAAGCCAGGGAGAAATGTGAGAGTGATTCAATCTGCATTGTCCTGGTCTGGGCAGGAGACCAGTTATTCCTTCTTCGTATTGCACTTCATCAAGACAGGTCCAACCTGCTGTGTTGTTTAAACAGCAATGCCAGGGTGAGGCTGATGGCCCATGGCAGTGCTTGTCTCTGGCACTGCCGAGCTCTACTTTGCATTCCAGGGAGCCAAACCTGCTGACAACAGGCCACAGCAGCAGACCATGTCTAGGACTTTTGGGACCTGTGGTCCCTCTGACATGGCAGGAGTGGGCCTGTCACATCTGGGTACCTTGTGCCCAGGGTGAGGTGCCTCATGCCTTAGGGTAAAGTCCACAGAAAAGATGTTGAGCTCAGCTACCACAGGATGGTTTGGGACAGTACCCTGGCCAGCACAGGGTTTCTCCTGGTGCCCACCAGCTCCATTGCTTTCCACACAGACACTTGCATGCTTTTCATGGCCCTCCAGCATGGCCTGCCATCACCCAAACACAACCACCATCTCTCCCACGTGAGGAGTCAGTCCTGGAGCAACAAACAACTTCCCTTGTGAGCTGCAAGGGTGCCAGTCTCCTGGTGCAAAGGTACCACTCTGCTCCAAGCACCTCAGGTCTCACTTGGCTGTGACAGAGGGTCCTCATCCTGCACTGCTGCATAGTGGAGCTTGTGTCACTTTGTCTCCCTCATGCATTTCAGATGATGGCTGACCTCCTCCACAATACCTCCACTGCCTGCACTATGGGGAAATGGCCACAGGTAGCATGGGGAGGTATTAGTATCACCATTTGGCGTGTGTCACCTATTACCAGCACAGCTTTAAAGAACAGTTAGATCTTCACTGCTGCTATGTGTTCATCATCTCTTCCATGAGCATCCTCAACGCACATGATGCCATGAATATAACCAAGTAACAGCCTTTCTGCACAGGTGTCACCAGATTCAACCATTCTTGAGGAGGGACTCACAGAAACAACGGCAATGGAAAAAGTGGCAGCAGCTCATGTGGAAGGTGGTCTCTTGCTAGAACATCGGGCAGATACTTCAACATGAAGAAAACCAAGCTGAAGGGTTAAAACAAGACCAGCCTGATACAAAGCTAGGTGCATTTTGAGTTGCATTCTTCCTAGGCAGCAAAGAGTCAGCATGATCAAGAACTGAGAAGTATTTTCTCTACAAATTCCACAAATGCCCTCCAAATGAGGACTTTAGGAATTTAGTGGCCCTCTCTTCACAGTTACAGGAAGAAAACTTAATTTAGTATTTCTTTGTAACTCACTCTCCTGTCTTCTTCTGGATATTACTGGAAAATGAAAGAAAATTGTACAAAAAAAAAGGAATTAAAGGGGCAGAGGAAAGAAATAATGACTCATTTTAGGTTTTCCCCAAACTAGCATGTTTACCTCAAATCTTTGTTCTAAAAATTTGGAGGAGAGAAGGGATATAAAACTCCTTCCCTATAAAAAAGAAGAAAATTGAGAAAAATATATTTTTGCTGAGTGGGTTTTTTTCTGTGGGAAATTGCTTTGGGATAGCGATTACCTTTTTATTAGACACTTTTTATGTATCCATTAAAAAAAAAAATCAGTGCTTTCAGTGACAGTGTGTAAGTGAAGGAAATTTGGAGTTTATCAACACAATGGAGACAGCTAAAGTAAAAGGGTATTTAAGGCAGATTAAGTATATGAAGAAATTAGGTGCCCAATATTCTTTGACCACTAGTGTTTTAACTCTATGATTGTTCTGTTCAAACAGAAATGCTTAGGTACCTCTCTCACCATCCCCACTTCCATTATAAGCCTGTCTAATGGAGAACAGGACTTCTGGCAAATGGTGCAGACCTGGGGTCAAGGAGGAATAAACAAATCTCTCCACCTCTTACAGTAGCAGCCACAGCTTAAATGGATGCAGGCAATATGACTGGAAACCATAATGGCTCTGCAGTCCTATGTAAGGACCATCAGTGACACACAGCAACAGCAGCCAGGCAGGCCACTCAGCTCCCACCCTACGGTGTGTTGAACGATGGGAAAGGAGTGAGGAAATGGAAGAAAAGGGAAGCACTGAATTTGAGTTATGAGACACATGAGATTCATAAACCAGAGAAGAACTTGAGGCAAGGACTCCAATGCTGTCATATCAGCATCACTTTACTGTGATCAGCCTTTTCTCCTTAGCCCAGACCTGTTTGCTGAAGAACAGAAATGCACCTGGTTGAAATAGGGACACCATATTTGTAAACTACTTTCTCTGGAAAAAAGAACTTTTTTTTTTCTTTTTTTTGCATGTGGGGCAGGGGGTGGTGCAGGGAGCAAAGGGAAAGCAGAACAAGAGATAAGCAGGCATTTATCTTTTGCCTTCAAGTCTCCTTTTATTTGACTGAGCTTGTGCCAGTCCCTTTCAGTATGACTGTCACATTTATCAGTTATTCAGCTGTATCTAAATTCCTCTGAAAGGGTAAGGAGAGTAAGGAAGTCAATGTGGTTAAACAGAAAAATTAGGAATTCTAAAAGCTAAAGTTGTTTCCAGGCAAAGCATGTAAAGGAGAAAGTAACTGTGGCACTAAATGCAGAAATGCAGGTGAAAAAGAGAAGAGACCAGCAAAAGGACTTGAGGTATTTATTAAACCCTCTTTCTGCATCATAAGGAGCAAAAAGCTCAGCAGAATAAATAGGTCCAACTGACAGCCAGGGTGTGGGAGGAGGGCTGAGAGCAGGGGAGAATGTTGTGGGGAAGTTAAATGAATGCTGTGCACCAGCATGAACCACAGAAAAACTGGTGTGATGCCCACAAGAGAACTTTCTTTTGGGGAAAAAGGAAGGAATGAAGGGGCAACTCACCAGAGCATCTCTCCAAGACTGAAGTTTCTGTGGAAGAAGTCACAGTCCAGGTTGACAAAATGAATGGTAACAAGTCAACAAAGCAGAAGGCATTCACCAAGCAATCCAAAGGAAGGAATAGCTGAATTATTAACAGCATATGTAACCTCTCACATCAAACAACTTTGGTACTGGAGAACTGAATATTGACTTTTTTTTTTTTTTTTTTTTGAAGATTGCAGGAAACTACAGGCCCGTTAGTCTGACAATACCAAAAAGCAGAGACTACAATGAAGTGCAAAGCCAGGGGGCACCTGGATAAATAAAATCTAATTGAGAAGTGTTAGCAGGGCTTCTGTAAAGAGCAGTCCCTTCTTACAAGCCTCTTAGAGGTCTTTGAAGAGATGAACAAACATTTGCATAAGGGGCATTTACATGATACAGTCTGCTTGGATTTCTTACAGCTTTTGACAAATCCCTTCACCTGAGGCCTCTAAGGACACTCAGCAGCCATGGTACAACAGGGATAGTCTTGACAGGTATAAATAGTTCATAAAAAGGAAACAGAAGATCTCAGGTAATGGTCAATTCCTGCAAAGGAAGCAGGTCACCCACCAACAGCTGTGCTTTGTGACCTGTGCTTTTCTACATTTTATAAGTGACCTGGAAAACAGGAGGTAAGCAAGAAGGTAAAGTTTTCTTGGTGGTACAAAGTTTCTTGAGGCAGTAAGAAAAACAGTGAAGAATTACAGTGAGGCCTGGTTGCAATGACAGGTAGTTTCATGAAAATGTCAGCTCAGTGCTTGGCACTAGCCAAAAAAGCAAACCAAATGTTAAGAACTGCTGGGAAAGAAACGCAGAGCAAAATGGATGACATTGCTATTCTGCTCTATAAATCTGTGGTTTGCCCATACCTTAACACCGTGTACATGTCATAGTTGTGTTTGAACTTTGTTGGCTGGGCAACTGCAGTACTACCCTATACCCTTCCGAACAGGTCTGCTGGAAATGTGAGTCTACAAGAAAATTTCCATTAAAAAGGTAAAGGAGTAACAATTACCCCTTCCTAGTGCTGTATGCAGGACACCTAGAACCAGAAGTGTTTCAATAACACTTGTTGATTCTATCTAAATATGCAAAGATTTTAAGTTGTCAGAAACATAAAGAGAATGAATGTAACCTTTTGTTTGTGTGTATGTTTTCAGATAGAAAATTGGGATAGAGGAAAGGAAAATAGGAATGATCTTGAGGAAGCTTAAAATATTTTCAATATTTTTGTCCAATGGAAAAAACCTTTTGTCAGCTGGTTCTTTCTCAGTATCACCAATACTGTGCATTCTGAACATAACTGCAAAACACATATACTATAGAATTAAGGTTTTGGAGAGAAGCTGGAAAAGCAGAGTCAGAAACAATGCCAAGCAAAGCAAACCACATCTGTCATCAGCTTTCAGGTACAAATTCCCAGTCAGAATCTTCAGATAGAATTGCAATGTAATCAATACATCTTCACAGCAATCAAAATAAGCATTCTGATGACATATTAGTCTGTGGACTGTCTCCTAAGGAGAGAGAGTGTGAATTTCATTGCTTTCACTGCGTTTAAAAATAGATTGTGGAAACAATGGAGAACATAAGAGTGGTCCATCGTTGTGTGACCTTGTGCAGATGACCCTAGGAACATAAAGATTTGTGAGCTGGCAGCCCCATTTGATAATATTTTATAGCAAAAAATGCCAGTGGTCAAGGTTCTGTCTTGTTTTCTAGCTACTGGAGAAAACCTGTAAGATAATACAAAAAAATAGTTTAGCCACTACTATTGGCTAAAAATTGAAATTATTCTTTAATTTATCTAATAGCATATCATTAAAAAGATTGACAAGAAAGCAGTAAGTTAACTTTTTAACAGGATTGCGTATGTGCAAAAAGCTGTATCCTTCAGCAGAGGGTCTAACCTGCTTTAAATTCTATACCCACCTCCTTGGAAGGTGTAAGCCTGGATGGTTGTCAAAGACCGTGAGGCATCTTGTGCCACAAAGATTTAGGATGTTTAACTCAACTTAGTGTATACGCACTTCAGATAGAGAACTCATACTGCTATTCATGAAAAAAATCTGTTAGGTCACTATGTTTTACAGCTCCAACATTCTGGATGTGGAAAAGTAAGACACCATTTCAAGGGATGTTGAGATATGTCATTATCCTCCTTTGGTCTGTGGTTAGAAAAACTATGGAGGGTCACTGGCACAGCAGTCTCTTATGGTGGCGTATAGTAAAGATACTGAATCATCAAAAGGCCCTTTTACAAGCCCTTTATAAAATTTTCTCTCTGGTAAGGATGCAGCAGCATCTTTGCTTAGTAAAATTTCTTACTGAAGAACTTCATTTTGGAGTGGGCAGACTTTATTTTCTTGTTTTACAGAATATCTCAGAGGGATTATTAATATCCCCTCACCTTTACCTCTAAGAGACTCACAAGCTTTTTTAGTCTTGTGTTTGACCTTAATCCTACTTTTACTGATGTCCTTCTACATCCCCTGGTCTGCCCATCCCATCCTGCAAGACCTGTCTTGCTTGAATAAATCCCATCAGCCACAACACACCCAAAAGCAATAGGAACATTTTTTTTTTCTCCCCCTAAGGCCTTGCCCTCTTTATAGCCAAGGTCATCAAAAGCTGTGGTTCTGTGGTTAGATTCACTTACTCTCTCTTACCTTCTCAGTCATCACAAAACCTAATTCAAAATGGGGTTTAGGTACCTGGCTTTCAGGTTTATTTATAGTCTTGTGCTTTAATTTAGTTTAAACCCATTCCCAGGTGAACCAAGCACAGGCTTTCACAGTGCCTCCTCCCACAGTGTCTCCATCCTTAAAGGATCACCTGGATTTCTCCCTTTTCCTGCTTTCACAACCTCAGCTGACAAAGCTTCTTGACTCTTCGGTTTGTGGCTGCCTTTGCATCCAATATCAGTGTGTTGAAGAAACAATTTCACACAATTTCATTATATGAAAACATAGTATCCAGGATGATCCTATTATGATGAGGTTGCTGTTGCTTTCAGCTGCTTTACAAGCACAAAGCAGGCTTTGCCCCTGGCAAAACAAGAAAGTAAATAGTGCCTGATAGTGGCCCATATCCAAAACCAGGAATACAAATTTTTCAGCAACTCAGCTGAATTTCCAAAGGTAAGTGCCGGTCCACCCCATGCCTTTCTCCATACAGCAGAGATAGGCTGTCCTAACATCACTTCCATAGGTGTAGTCCCTTCACAGCCTGCACGGAATCGGTTTCTTTAAAAAAAAATTTAAAAATCTTTGTAAAGGATGTTTTTTTTTCCCCCCCAGCCTTTCTCCGGAACTGAAGTGACTAAAGCAACAGGCATCTTGGGCATATTAGCCACTCTCCTTTGGACACGTGAGACCGCTGGAAACTCTGTGTCAGTTACTGCGTCCAAGAGTAGATGCTATGCCAAGTCATTCATAAATGCCAGCATTCTTGTCCCTATTTTAACTTTTTTTTTTTCCTTCTCTTTTTTTTTTTTCCCCAAGCCACTCACCAGCAGGGCTCTTCCTCACTCTCCCTCCAGCCAACACCAGCAAGCTGCAGAGATTCCATGGCTGCCTTTCCCTCTCCCCCTGGCACCAGGCACAGGGAGCTGCTCCAGCCCTCCAGCTCCTGAGTGAGCCCCCATGGGGCTGGCAAGAGGGGAGGAGAGAAACAGCCCAGCTAGCAAGGGAAATCCCCCCTAGCCACCCTCCATGGTTAGCTTCAGCTGGCCTCACTCCTGAATGCTCCCTCCAAGCCCCTGGCTCCATTCTCAGCTGCAACACCTTCTGAAGGAGTCAAAACTGCAGGGGTGACTGAACATGATTTAAGTAGATGGCCAGGGGGAGGGTTCCTGAGAGGCACCAGCTGGATGCCTACCCACTACGAGAATTGCCCATCTATAGTAGCGGGCAGTGCTGTGGAGCCACTGAGGCTGACCTGAGCAGAACAAAACACCCCATGGTCTCCGCTCTCACACCAGCCTTGGCTTGCTGGACCAGCAGATCCACACACATACCTTTCCCTCAGCATAACTGAACACAAATGTGCTTTGTTGCATTCAAATTGAATGTGGAACTGCTTGAAGAAATTGAAAACGCACAAAAGCTCATACTTTTACTTGTTCTCCACAAAATAGGGTCACTTTCATCTGACAAAGTAAACCGAATTTGGGGTTTCTTCCATACTTCAGTTTTAGTGGAAATAGTGGCGGGTACAAGGCAGCATCACTCCAAGACCAGCACTCCCATCATGAATGCCCTCTAAAGCCAGAGCAGGCAGATTACACCACTGGTTATCCCCTTTGATGCATGCAGCAAATTATCTGAAGAAGGGTTGGACTCTATAGACCCAGAGAAGCAACATCGGGGAATCAGGGAATGAAAGGCTGTGGCTTCTTGAAATGGGAAGAAAAAGCTTCCAAACAGTGTTACAGGCAGTTGTTAAAAAGAAGGACTAACAGCTCCTGTGTCCATGGAATGAATTGAGTGAAGCAGCTCGTGGAGAAAATACACACTTTGAAATTGTTCCTGACAAGGACAATTTATCTGAAGTATCAGAAATTTATCTTTGCATACCAGTACGTGCCCTGAGAATTGAATCTGAAGTAAACACCGGATAAGAAATTAAACCTGCTTCTCCAAAGCTCTTGGTATGCAGATCTTTCTCTTTCCTTTATGTTTCTTAGGTGCCCTCCAAATTCACTTCAAAATCTACATTGCCCTGGGACTTGAGAGGGTGCCTGATCTAATGGCAGGAAGAGAGGTAAGAGCTCTGACACTTCTGCTGCTTCTATTCAGAGACACTACTGCCTCATGAGGCAACAAACTTTTCCATGATGCTGTAGGCTAAACCAGATGGAGGCAAGCCTCTTGTTTTGGAGAGGAGATTAAAACATTTCTATTTCTCGTTACTGCTGTAGTAGTGGTCCATTATAAAGCCTTCCCTCAAGATACCAGTGGGTATGAGATAGTCTCTTGTTTGGTTTCTAAGCCAGTGCCTTAATGTTTACGGCAGTCTGGAAGCAGCACAAATAATCCCATCCTGGCTTGGAAGGAAGAGAAAACTTGCATGCAACACTGAATGAATGTCCCAGGGAAGCAGTGACCAATGATTCACTTTGAGTAATGCTGACTCACCTCAAGGTACTTTCCATGTACACATGTACACACTGAGAGGGTGAGAGAAAATAAATGCCTGATCTCAAGAAAGTTCAAACTAAATATTGTTGTAACCTTTTACTTTACCCAGAGAGAAAAATCAGTCTCCTTTTTATGGAGAGACACTATTTGGCACAGCAGCCAAAACCAGTTGTTTTTGTTTTTACAGGAGTTTCAAATCCAGAGATAACTGTTAAGGACGAGTTTTTAGGGTGTGTGGGGCAGTCCACAAAATTGCAACTGCTTAAAGCCTGGAGTATGTAAACAAAGGCTTGTAAATTCTGCAGGGTCTCAGCACGTACGTCTGTCTTGGGGAATGGGACAAAGCTGAGCAAAAGCAACAGCAGCATCTGCAAACCTTTGTCATTCTGAGAATATCAGAAGTATCTTGCGTGTGAGCTAGGAGCCCCCAGACCAGTTCCCCTCTCCTTGTCCTACAGAATTATGTCCTCAGTGAAATCTTCCCCATCCGTGAGGTGCATGTACTGGGCTGAAGGAGCAATAAGACCCTGCTCTGGACCAGTGGTACTTCTGTTTCCCCTCCCTGGTGCCTAGATCTGTCCTAGCAAGTGCTCTGCTTAGCTCCACTGTTCTGTTACTCATCCATATCTGCTGCATCCTTGTCACACTGTCAGTTTCTACTTTTTTTCTTCACTCCTCTGCAATTCCCCAGGCACATGCTGCTGTTTGGGTACACATCTAACGGTCACAGCAGCAACACACTTCTATGCTGCACAAAGTCCTACCATCCCAAGACACAGAACTTCTTGGAAATAGCTTCCGGGCCTGAGAGACATCTTTGGCCAATTCACTAGACTTGTGGGATCTCCATGCTGCTCCTGAACAGGTCTGAACACTTGCTCTCTGTGCCATCATTGCCAAAGCCAGCAGGAAGCGATATGCTATTCCCTTCCTCTCCCTGGCAGGATCAGGTTGAACACAGAGTGAGTGCCACTGCTTTGTGGAATACCCCCACAGATCCTTTCATGGGTTTGGGGGGGGTGGGTGTTGGTGAGGTGGTGTTGCCACTCTTTCCTGTTTTTCCTTAATGCCAAGTTAATTCCTTGTGAATTAAAAGGCTAAGAAAGCAGCGGCATTGTCTCAGAGCTCCCCAATATGGGCACTGAGCTGGGCTAAGTCGCTCTCAGGAAGACACTGGAAGACTGGTGGGATGGGGCAGGAGACATGGCTTATGGCCAGGAAGAAACCACAGTGTCAGGCAACAGCCATGAAGCTAAGCGTCCCTTGCAGGGCTGATTTAGAAAGCAGATCTTCACAAGGTGGTACCATTGCCTCTGCAGTGCCTTTCACTGCAATAGTCCCTTGCCTGCACACACGTGCAATGGATATAGCTGGTCAAAAATCATATGCCAGCTTGTGCACCTGCAGGGAAGTAGACTAAGTCCCAGCAGCCCTTAATTACCCCCACCAAATGTTGGCCAAGAAGCTGCCATCGTGCCTGGAGCTGAGCACAGGTACTGCCTGCCAAGAGGAAGGACGCGGAACACCTGCTTCAACATGGGAGCCAACAGGCTCTTCATTAATTAAATCAGATAGAAATAAATAATGCCAGTGATAATAAGAAAGGAAAAGTGAGTCCAGATTCTTAATATCAAAACAGATCCACACTGCTGATACACAAAACCTTTCCACTGAAAACTGTCCCCCTCCCTTTCCCTGATTTTGTTTTGAAACTTCTCATTGCCAGGTGTTATTAAGCAGAAAGCTTTCCACCTCTACCTCCTCAACACATCCAAAATGTGATTTTTTTTCCCCCTTTCTAAGCAAGTCAGTGACAGCACTCCTGCATTGCACAAGGGAAACTGAGGCACGGGAATGACAGAGGGCTGAGTGCCACAGCCATGGCAGCTTGGAGGCCGTGCTGCCCTCACCCATTTCACCACAGAGTGTCACGGGCTAGCTGCCACCACCTCAGGGGCTTCAGGCTGTCCCGACAGCAGAGGGATCGCCCTGGTGTGAGGCGTGTGACAGTCGTACTGACCTGCAGCAAAGCCTCCAGACAAGGCCGGATCACCTGGACCGTTGCTTGCCCGCTCTCAGGTGAGCTCTCCACAGCACTGCTCAGAGGTCTGCCCTAACCTGTGCTCACCAGCTGGTTGCTGTTACAGAAATAAAAGGTTTTAACAGCCCCAGATGCCTGTTTATCAGCAGGGCTGGGGAAGCGGGGGATTTGTGCATACAGGCAGAAGAGGTGGGAACCCACTTTGTGGAGCCAGAGGCAGACGGGAGAGTTTCCCCACCGGTTTCACTGGGCTACAGTGTCCTGCAGCCATCTGGCTTCCCAGCCCAGCTCCCTCCTCACCAGACTGGAACCTTTCCAGCCCACCAGCAGCTGGCAAAACCAGCCAGGCATCCTCGGGCCAGTGATGTCTCCCCACGCCACTGCACTGACGCTCCTCCTGGCCGCAGCCTGGAGGGAGACAGCGTGAGGCTGGGCTGGCCAGGGCTGGCTCTCGAGTATTGCTGATGCTGGCTGAGCAGGGTATTTCTCGTCCTGAGTGGGAGCAGCAGACTTGATACTCCACTAGGGGATTTACCACTCGGCAAGGGTTTTGTCAGGGATTTTGCAGAGGCCCTCTTTGGAGAGAACATGCTGTGCCTGACCTCCCTGCAGTTCATTTGGCTGAGAGGACACCTTCTTGTGCTGGATTGTGCTTCCTCCCCCCTTCCCTCTGTGCCTCTGGCCTTTTCTGTGAAGAGAAACAGCAATTCAACCAGTCGCCCTCCTGACAAGTGACAGTGTGCATTTGCAGGAGAGGAGAGGATGAGGGGAAAGGTGCTTGCTCTCACCTCTGACAGTGCGTCTCAGGACCATGCAGCTCTGTACAGCCAGCATCCCTGCAGGACTGCATTCTGCAATGTGCTGTTCCAGTGTGAGAGCCAACTGCAGCTACAAAGAAATGAAAACTCATATATGCATAATCTTCGCAGGCGCCATCAACGGTATGAGGCAAAACAGCTTTGAAAACACTTACTCATGTTCCAGCCACTCCCAATACTGGAAACATCATCAATGATAAATCATATCTTTCAATTAACCTTGATTTTTTTTTTCTTCAGTACAAAGCTAGCCAAAAATTTATCATATTACAAATGTCTATGTATTTTTGCCATCTATTCATCCTTCCCCTATGTTTCTTTTTTTTTTCTTAGGTATTCTGCCCACTTATTTGAAAGACTTGAGGAAGAACATTGTCACTTCCCAGGGAATTCAGTGTCAAAGGCTGCAACAGAGACAGCTTGTCCCAGGGCAGAGGGCTACATCAATATAATGTCTTGCCAACACCTATACTACTCAGAATTTAAGTTTCCAATTGTCTTGGTCTTGGGTGACTGCTGCTTATACCACTCAGCATCAGCAGAGGGGTAAGAAAGGCAAGTTCTCACTTAACCATTGAGCTGAGAAGTGAAAGAGATCAGTTTAATGCACAGCCTTCTCTCCCATAAGATTCTGCCATAATACTGACTGTCTCATTTAGACTCAGAAATCACTTGGACCCCAAGCTGCATTTCCATAAGTAGAAATATTGTCTAATTTTCAAATTATGTATGTACACGCAGAGGCAGGAGACTACAAACTAGAAAGAGCAAAGTACTTTTCAGCACAGTGGGACTTTCCTGGTTTTGAAAAATCTTTAAAACTATCCCTCTGGTTTTAGATCCTTAGTACCGTGTATGTGTCACATACCCAACAGACTCCCTAATCCTCCTCCATATGGGGTTTTTAGGCAATTCTTTCAACATTTGTCTCTCTAGTCCAAATTTCCAAATACATTTAAGCTCCAACCCTAATATTCAATAGGTTTTTAAATACCTTTGAACATCTGTTCTTTAGTGTCCTTCAGATACAACAGGCTTAACAGCTCCATGTCTTCTCTACATGTTTCCCCTATAAATAATACACTCTAGTGTTAATTGGGACCCTCACACAGCTAATGATACGTAATCCATCTATTTTGGGAAATCAGTCTTTTTCATGGTGACATGTAAAGCTCAGCATGTTTTTGTCCATGCAGTCACACATTTATCCCAAAAGCCCCAGGAGAGGTCCAGTGACGAAGAGTATCTCCCAGAGGAGAAAGAGGAGGAGGGACAGGAGCAAAACACCTAAAATCTAACCCAAGGTACTGCTGATACCCTGTTCCTTCATTGCTCCTCCAAACAACGAGGCTCTACAAAGGAGAGCACCTTTCCCCTTTTAATTGTCCTTCACTTTTACAGTGTCCTCTAGGACTGCATGAGTGGTAACAACTTGTTTATTCAGGGCGGTTTTACGAATCAGCCTGCATTTAGTGGCTTGACATACATGAAGTCTGACATTTCACTAACTTTGTCTAGGAATCCCTTGCATCTTATTATGCTGCAGCTTGAACTTTGCTAAACAGCAAAGAGATTCAAAATGCCCTGCATAACATATATGGAGGCAGCCTTTGTCAATACGTATCAGTAGGGTGGGGAAGGGAGAATGAGGGAATCCATTGAGACACTAATGGTGTGCATCAGGGAAAGAATCCCTCAAGTTTGATTTGAGTAGGTCTTATTAGGAGCAGTTGCAATTGTGAGTCACTGACCGGGGAGGCAGGGAGGTGGTCAGGTTTGATTTGCCTCCTCTTAGTAGCAGCTCTGACAGTGACCCACTGGGGTCTTGCAATGGGTCTTAGGAAATCTGACTCTACAGCTAAGTCTCACATATCACCCCTGCTATTGGAAATGTCTGCTTACCTGCCAGCACTCACAGGGTGCTCAAAGAACATCTGTGCCCTACCTCACCTGCTGTTTCCAGCAGCACACCATTCATGCTAGAAAGGCAATAGTTGTCCATGAGTGTCCAGAAAATAGGAAAAGATAATCTTCAAGGTCTTTAAGTCTTGTTCAGATTTACAAGATATTCTGGATAGGGAGCATAGGAAAATATGGACAAAGCTGGGAGTAGTGCGATTTGCTTTCTATAGTCACTGAAATGAGCAAAATCAAGCTTGCAATAAAGATAACCTTCTTATTATTCACATCAGAAATGCCTCAATTTTTTTCTCTGGGAAAATGTCACCTTTTCAATTGACCAGTTTAACATCAACAAGAGAGAATCCACCTCTTTCCCCCCACAAAGATCTGAAGAACATTCACTAGACCAATCCATGAAACCGGTGTGACTGGACCTTCGCCCTGACTTCTGCACAAGCTAATTGTAGAACTGATTTCAGTAACAAAGGAATTTCTGTAGAAATGTGGCTGCTTGCACGTGCTCTAGAAAAACAAAGAGGAATTGCTTTTTCATCAGACTGTTGGCTGCAAAGAACCCAGCCTGTTCTAGTGCAAGGTTTGTGTCTTAAATTTGGGTACCAGCTGTTGACTGTCTAATCAAATCTCCAAGGCTCTGCTGGCTATTGCATCAGATAATGAAGTGGCCCCCAGGCTCAAAGAATGTTTCTCTGCCTACAAGGGGTGGCCATCCTGATCGTCCTGAGCTACATCATGAAATCTTCATATGGCAAAGAGCTGCAAAACATATGCCACATACCTCAGAAAGCCAAGGGACCAGAAGCAATCTGGGAGTCATTCCCAGACAGGGCATTAAAATGGGCTTCCCAGGGAGATGAGGGAGAGGGGCTGGGCTGGCTGGACAGGCACTTGTGTCCCAGGGTGATCCAGCAGCATCAATTTCTTCTGCCCCTGCTGACTCTGTTCCTTTCAGAGCTTACAATCCAGATCACCAAGCAGCCCTCACATCAGCTCTGGTCACCTGAAATAACTCCAGCCTGAGCACTGTGCCTGAACTGCAATCGTCACAGGAGGATTTCCACCACAGCATGGCTGCACCCCTGCAGTCCCTGCTGGTGTCCAGCACATTCACAGAGAACAACTGGCATTTTGGCATCCTCTTCTGCAGGGCATATGTTTGGCGGTGATTGGCCTCCTTTGGAAATGACTGAATAAGAGCCCTTGGTCAAATGCTAGACTCAGATATGTTGAGTACAACTTTCCATGACTTCAGAGACAGCTGTGTCACTATAAAGGACAGAATTTGGATTTAAGCTTTCTAATCCCCCTACAAAGCCAACATTTGAAGTAAAAAGTAGACTGGAAAGCAAGGAAAGTGATTTCACTAGTTGTTGAATGAGTTGCTCAACCCTTCAGCTGTCGAAGGGAAAGCACTGAACTTGACATAACAGTCCAGCTCTATTCCACAGATAAACCTCTAGTAATGTATAGACGACACAAAGACTCCTAACCTATGGCCCTCTGTGTTGAAGGATTGTCTCCTATCCCCAAATTCCCTAATGCCTATGCTAAAGTATGTGACTGTGCTGTGTGAGTTGCCCAAGGCTAGAACTTGTGCAATGTCGTGGAGCACCACATTAGCATGATCTCCTCAGCTCTTCTGCAGATCTGAAAGGTTGTCTCATTGCTCAGGTACAGCTGAAAAAAGTGCCAGTTAACACTGCAGAGTAAAGACTCCTAGAGGCTTCTGTATTTCAGAACAATGCCATGGAAAAGCTCTTCTGTGGGATTACTTATGCCTTCAGTAGCCTAACTTCACCTCCTAAGCTCATTGCTTAAGCAACATGTCAGAGATATAACAACCCCCCTCAGCCAGTCACATTAGGGAACGCAGTACCACTAGGTAATTTCTATGTGTCCCTCATGGAAGTCAGCATTTACTGTTAGGATTTTGCTTTGTCCTTTCTTTTTCACCTGTCTTGCTTACCACTCCAGAGTGTTTGTTGCTGACTTTTTAAAGCAGGAGGCATTCAGCTTGTCTCTGAGGACAGCAGGTGTATTGGCTTTATGAGCTTTTTAATATTATATTCTCCTCCCATCCTGTTGAGTTGGGGGAGTAAGAGAGCAGCTTGGTAGGTGTCTGGCAGTCAGCCAAGGCTAACCCACCACACCATGGCTGGTAATGCCCATGCTGGCAAAAGGTCTTCCTCCGTACATGCCTGGAGGCGCGTGTGGGTTAGGCAAGAGACCTGGTCCTGACACAATTGTGAAGAAAATAGGGTTGTAGCTATGCAACAGAGGTGGAGTGGAGGTGTTCCTAGTTTTGCTTGGGTTTTTACCTAGGTTTTGTCCTTGCAGAAAAATGAAATTATTAATTCAGGATTGTTCAAATCTTTTTTTTTGTTACCCATGTTTCATACACTTGTAATGCTTTCTTCTTTGAAAGTACAAGTATTTTTATTCTGATTGACTGCACTAATATTCAAAGAAAATTATTATTTGATGAAAGATAAATGTCAGATTCTTAAATGCTTCACTGGTAAGTGTGCAGTTTTTCCTTTTCTCATTTGGGTGCTGGCAAAATCGGAAAAGCCAATGCAGATTTGACATTTTTCCCCAAAGAGGTACTCACTTCTGTTTTTGTTAAGAATGTTCAGATTCAATCATTCATCTTTTCTTTAAAGAAAGAGTTATGAATTGCACATCAACCATGAGCTATACATGTGCTATAGTAAGTACAAATATATTATCCAGATTTTGAATATGAAATTACTATTTATGTCATCCAATTCATTCTTGCAGAATTGCCTAGGCACTTGACTAACTACTTGCATACAAAAATGTGTATTTTTGCTTGAGCAATTGAGAGCTTATGTTTAAAAAGTAAAACAGCCCTCCAAATGGATGCTAACTACATATTCTAAGCTCTGGAATTATTATTGTTCAGATTGTAGAAACTGAATGCTATACTCCCTGTTTAAACAAAACTTCACTGGAGTCTGAATACTGAATGTGTCTCAGCCAAATTTTTCTTCAAGTCGGTAAGATATATTATTTATTTTAAGACAGGGCTGTGCCTACACAGAGGTTACAGATGGTTGTAAAGCAGAATTTCTGTTTGCCTGAATTTCCAATGATTTTTCCAAAACCTTTTCCCAGATTAGGACATCAACATCTCAGTCATAGGTTTTGAAAAATGAAATTTTAGAGATGGTCAGCTAATTTTTAGCAGTTCTAACCCTTTCAAACAGAAACTTCCTATCAGATTTTAAAGAAACTGGCATATTCCTGCAAAGCACTGACTTTAGTTTAATCAGTGTCTTCCTACAGAGTATCCCGTAGGAAAATCTTTTTGTCTCACAACTTTACGAGGCTTCTCTTCAAGGGTTCAGTGGTGCTCCTTCTCCCTGCTGAGGGATGAAAATGCCTTTCCCTCACATTCGGTGGGTCACATTTAATAAATCCTTTAATGTTATCCAATAGTAATAATAATTTTAAAAATCTACTCATTTGTATGAGGTCAAGCACCAGAGTGCAAACTCTCTACCCAACTTACAAAAGATCGTGGAATATTCCTGGTTATATTTTACTTCCACTGACACAGACGTCAATTTGGCTTACAGGCTGCCTGCTTAAATTGGGTTTATAGTGGCTTTGTGGCAGGAGAGGGAGGTGAGGGAGCCAAAGAGCACAGGTACCGCTGGCTGTACCTTTACATGCTGACAAAACTGGGGCTGTGGAGATTGTCAGAGCAGCAGTGCCTGCCGGCCTGAAGCTTCGAGAGCAGATCGAAACTGCAATCAAGCCTGTTGTCAATCGTGGTGCTCCAAAGGCAGAGATGTTGCAACTGGTGGGAGGGGGAGATGGAGAAGAGTTTGGCAAGTGGTCAGCCTGCTCTTAGTCCTGTTAAGGACAAAGAGTTTCCACAGCCCAGTGGTTTTATCAAGTGTCAGGCTAGGGTTTCTCATTAAAAAGCCATCTCCTGTCCAAAGTGTCTTTCTTGGGAATGCAGGTTCAACAGTTAGATCCAGCCTGAGCTGACAGCTTCATACTATCCCAACTTGATGACTTCCATCTGAAGGTTTGATCCTACAGTTATGAAGGTCTCTTTAATTAGACAATATTCATTTCATTAACTCTGCTTTCAGAATATAAGAGCTTAACAGCAGGGACTGATTATTCTTTTCAGTGCAATGTAGATTTTTTTTTTTTTATGATCCAGTTGGGAAATACTTTTGGGAAACACTTGTTCAAAACAAAACAAGACCAAAAAAAAGGGTTTTTCTAAGCCAAGAAATAATACTCCTGAAGAAATATTTTGGCTACAGAAGGTTGGGCTGGAGTGGTACTAATGATTTACCTTTGCTGCTGCTCTAAATTCAGGGTGATGAGAAGTGCAGCAAACCAGAATCACTGTACACCATAGGGTGATTCAGCCATGCACATAACATGGGGCTATCTGCATATACCCTCATCTGTGCTTCCCTTCTCTATCAGCCAGACCTCAAGCCCCTTCAAAATTGACGGCAAACTTTCCATTCAGACACACAGGCTGTGGGGCGGATCCTGCAGGCTTGCAGTGTGTGTCCATTCAACACATTTGAAGTGAAAACAGGTAGAGCCAGGAGGGTGTAGACAGCAAATCCCCCAGACCTGTGCTGCTAATTTGAAAGATGCTTTTTTTTTCTTTAAAAAAAAAAAAAAAGAAAAAAAAAGAAAAAATGAATTGCCAAGAGCTCAGGTAGGAAGGACTGTAATGTGTGAGAATTTGGTTAAGAAGGGATATTAAATTTTATAATAGCAAGGCAGCACAATTAATGTGAAATGGTCTGAGAAGAAAGCTGGATATTAAACTCCAATTTGATCATTAACCCTTAGGACAGCAGTATAAGTGGTATTAGCAGACCAAGTTTTGGCTCCAGTGTCTAAGGCTTTCTAATAAATCTTTTCACTGTGGCATGCTGAAAATAAAACACCTTTTTCTGAAGGGCCTACTCATGAGAAGCTCTGGGAGAGAAGGGTGACTCTTCAAAGACACCAGATAAATAGATGTTAAATGTTCAGAAACACTGCACCACCCAACCCTGACAAAGTTCTTGCTCCTGAGCCTTTGGGGTTCCTAGCGCAGAGCCAGTTCCTGTGTTTGGTGAGAGCCTGCAGCACTGCTGGTGGGAAGGCTTCCCCTTGGCACCACCAGGCTCTGGGTGTCTTTGGAGGGCAAGGAAAGCTGCGGGACAGCAGGAGCGGGCAAGGTGGGAAGAATTCCGTGGGTTTTCCCATGGGATGGAGCTGGCGTCCCCCACCTGCTCCATGAACTTGCCAACTCTTTCTGGTGTTGGGTCGGAAAGGAGAGCCTGTCAGCTGGGGGGATGCCAAGGGAAGGATGCAGACCAAGCACAGCAGGGATGGGCTGCGCCACCTGGGGCTGGACTGCAAAGTGGTGGGGACTAATGGGAGCCCCTCAGGCACCCAAGATTTTATGTGCTTTTCTCTAGTTGCAAAGCATGGTTCACCAGGCCCTGGTCAGGAGAGGAGGGACAGGTGGGAAATTCACCATTCATAGGACCTAGCTCAGAGCTTCCCCCAATAGCAGCATGTAAACTTCTAACTTCATAGTCCCTCTGGCTTGTGGGGAAGGATTCCCACTCAAGGCTTTAAAAAGCTGAGTCCTGTTATTTTAAAGGCAGCCTCCACCAGATTTCAGCTCTACGGCCGCAGACACACATAGCTCCAAATGTGCTGCTGGTGGAGCAAGGCCCATGCTCTAGTCTTGGACACAAGAAACTAGACCTCACTGCGATGAAACAGCAGCCTGCAGCTGTCTGGATGCAGACCCTCACTGTATGCAAGCATAATCCACAGGGCCCACTGCCCACCTCTAAGTATAAGAGGCGTTTTGCTGACTTCTTGATTTCAGCTCTTTCTTTGAGTGGGTTTCTGTCAACATGAGCTGTGGCTGTGTAACCTGGCCCAAAAGCAAAAAATATCCAGGAGATTTAATTTTTGAATCTTATTCTTTGGAGTCTTCTGTTTTTCAGTATAAGTGTTTCATTATGTTATAGAGTGCCTTGGCTCTGGGGTAAATAAAAGTACAGTTATATTATTTTATTCCGGGTTCTGCTTTCCAGCAATGCTCCAATTGATGAAGCTTTTTCTCTGATAATCTGGGTGCCTGATAGCTTTGTGATAGCCAGGACCAAGAAGAGAACAGGACCACACTGTACTACACAGTGAAAAACCTGGCAGCTTTTGCCATTGGATTTTGTGGAGCCAAGATTTTGTCCTATAAATCTCAGGAGAGCCTCTGACTATAAGAGCAGGAGCACACAGCAAGACTGAGAGAGTCCATCAGGTGCAGTAAATCTGGATGAAATGTGAATGTTGCAATGAATGAGGGTCAAATAGCATGCATAGCTCTGTTTCCTTTGTTGGAGGGTGTGCAGAGAAAAAACGAGGTTGCATTAATAGGATGACGTGGCTGAAGAAGCTTGATGCTGCCATGAAGGAGGCCGTTGTAGGAGCCCTCTGACACTGAGTGCCTGCATGAGGCTGCACATCTCACTCCTGATATTTCTTCATTCATGGTCTTTGTCCCTCACATTAGATGTCTGAATGAACACTCTACAGTACTATGCGTTTTGACTGTATGCTGTGCTATCAAATGCTTAGGATGATGAAAAAACAAGTCCTGCCTATCTCACATTGGGCACCTAAAGCTCACATGTGCTTTTTGTCTGTAGTATCTTTCTCTGCTCTTCACTTGTAGCAGGGGATGGACCTGGATGTGACTTTCTCGGATGCTGCGATGAATCGCAGGCAGCAGGAAATGCAAGAAACTTACAGCGCTGTCTTTGGATGGGGTTTGTGTGCTATAAATACAGCACGAACTATGTTTCTCCTCTGTAAACAGGAGAAAACTTTGGATAAGGTCTCATTAAATGTGCGCAGATGGTCCCATGTACAAAATCAGCTAAGATTCCCACAGAAAATAGAGTACAAACTTGTAATTAAAACTGTGTTGTAATGAAGATATGATGTTGAGTTAAGGCTGGCCCAAACTACAGACAGGGGCTCATCAGCCAGTTAATACCAGGCCTTTTTGCTACCCCTTCCACCAGGGCAAATGGATCAGGATTAGGCATGGCCACCCAATTGAACTTTCATAGGGAGAGCTGGTACTCATGAAATGAAGCGCACAACCACTGAGTATTTTTAATCCAACTGCAGGAAGTCAGACAATAAACAACCTGCCACAGAGCACCACGAGGCAAAATAGCCCTCCACTATCTGCCCAGGAGTTGTGGCCCGGACCTGGGAGCCCCAAGGCTGGGTCTGCTGTGCTGCTTCTGGGTTGCTTCCTATCCTCAGCTCCTCCAGCTTCCCAGCCCAGGGCCCTTTCAAAAGCGTGGGCTTTTCTCCAGGTGTGCATGCTCAGAGACGGTGGTTACAGGGAGATAACAGATGCCTTCAACCCCACAGGGGAGGCACTGGGTGATTTCCACCTGTACTCAAAGGTTGGAGAGAGGGCAGCACCCTCAGGGAGGCCAAACCTCATCAGCATCACGCTGGTCAGTTTCCCTGGCCTGTACTAACAAAGGTATGCCAAAAAAGGTCTTTCATATAGTGGAGAGGGAGGAATTGTCATCCCACAGTCTAAGCCTGAGCATTCACTCTTTATCTCAACCCTGAAGGTGTGGGCTTCAGGGCACCTCAGAGCACCTCAACAACCTCTCTTCTTGCAAAGTAAAGCCCTGCAGCATGATGTTTTCCTCTCCTCAAATCCTTCCCCCTGGTGAGACTGTGGTCAAGGTTTGGATTGAGAGAGCTTCTCCTTTTGTGATCAGTTCTCATTATGTGGCCTCCAGTGCTCTTGTATGATGTTCTTCTTCTCTATTCTTCTCTGCACTTTGAAGTGCTCTTGCATGAAACAGCATGACATAAAATAAAATGACACTCGTTATTAACACAAATGAAACATTTGGTTTCAATTATCTCCCCTCTCTCCAGTTGTGAGGAGTGAGAAATCACTCATAAACGCAGGCAGTGTTTTAAGAAATTGCAGTCTTTACAAGAGAAAGGAAGAAAAACAGGCCCTGAGATACTGAGCCTGTCACAGCGTACAAAATGATAAGAGAGAAAAAGCCTTGCCTGGGGTGCTTCCAACATGCATGGACAGAGCTGCATGGGCTGAAAATAAGAAGAAAATTAAACACCAAAGCAGAACTGTCAATTAAGCCCTAAACTGAGAATTGGCTCAGCCACTGACCTAGGGGTGACCTTTGGAAAGTCACTTTGCCTCTCTGCATTTCTGGTTTCCCACAGGCTGTGTTTTTGTCCGTTTGGCCTGTCAGCAGAGGAACTGAAGGAGGAAAAGGTCTCTTTGGTCAAGGCTTTTTTCCTGACATATCTCTATACCCCTCCCAGCTTCAGGGGGATATTTCTAGGCAGAATTTCGCTAACTCCTCCACAGCAAGGAAGAAGGGCGCATTTAAAAAAAAAATCTTGATCTCTCTCTCAATTCTGCTGATTTTACTATCATTTTGTCCCCTCTTCCATTCCGCCAGATTGTATTTAACCCTTAGAAATAGTGTGCATGGCCTCTTGAACTGAGAGCAATAAAAAGGCTTAACAGTATGCAAAACAGAAATCTATCCAATCTCAATGTAGCACAAGCCTGTTATCCCAGACTGTTCCATGAAACAGCTGACTTGACAGCCCATGTCAGTATGGAATGCAGTTAGCTCTGGGTTTTTTCATCTCTGCTTAAAAATGATCCCACTGAACCTAGGCTATGATGCACTGCAATTGGCATTCCTAGGGCTTGCACACTTGAAAGGAGGACTACAGCAATACCCTCTCCAGGGATTGTGACACTGGCCATGGGACTCAGCAGAAAGATACCCTTCTCCCCTTTAATTGAAACAGACTTGATGCACACCAAAAGTCTCACTGAGAAACTGTAGGACCAGGGTTAGATGTGGTTGGGCTGAGCAGCTTGCTATACGCAGGCTGCACCCGTGAGAAAAGGGTTGGCTAATCATGTGCATTTTGATCCTTGAGAGACCCCTTGTCTCTCCTGAGGTACAGCACAGCTGCTGTTTGGAAGTGTATAGCACCACAACACATGGATGTAAGGAAGGGAGGGAAGCAAAATAGCATGTGTGGTAGAGGAAACTTTAAGTAAGCTAAAGGCTATTACTCATATGAGAGCCAGAACCTCCACCCAAGCTCTCCTAGTTTTCTCCAGCAGTGCAAAATGGACCAAAAAAAAAAAGTATTTTTCCCTGAAAAAGTGTTTAAGGGAATTGCCCTGTGGCAGAGAGATGGTATAGGCACTCATGGGACAGCTATTTCTTTTTTCTTTATGAGAGGGATTTATTGTAAGAAAATCAAGAGGCTTTATGGAAAGCAGGTAATTCTATGGGAAAAGAAAACATTTCTTTACAGCTTTTTCAGATTTCTCATGGCCCTCATTTTGTATGTGATGATCAGAGGTGCTCTTTCTTCTGCAATGTAATCACAGCAACAGTCCAATGGAGTGGTGAAGAGCAGAGCTGGATGCTCAGAAGGGGAAGTGCATTTGTTCTTACCTTTGGTGTCAGTTTGCAGTGTTGAAAAGTAGATAAAGCCTGGGGGACACACAGGTTTGTTTTAACCTGTTCATCTCTCCAGCAAGATACTGTGACACTCTCACTATCAGTTTTCTAGAAGTGGTATAATGCAGGAGCAGTGGAACCAGTCTTTAGATAATATCCCTGGAAGGAGATATGTCTGCCCTAACACTTCAAGAATTTGGAGGTTTTCTTCAGATGCATCTTAAGCACCCTTGGGAACTGGGGGCTAGGAGTATGAACATCTTTAGAGGAGTGGAGTAGCCATTAAACATTACATACAGAAGAGAGGTTTGCATGTATTCACCCATCTTGTGACTAACACGGTCTTAAGCCAGGGCTGTGTGATAATAAGGAAAACTGGGCACAGCACATAGTGCTAACTGGGGTGACAGAAAGGGTTTTCTTAGCTCTTCCTGCCCACCTCACTGATGGTACCTGGGCATTAACCATGAATAAATCTGTGACAGCTGGTGCTCACTGCCTCCCATTTGAGTCTTTTGCCAGCAGCATGTAGGATGCTGCATTCCCACCTCTGGTGGGAATTCAGGTCCCTGTTGACAAACCACTGTAAGTTGGCAAAAGTGCTGACCCCCTGCAATGCCTGTGTCTTTTAATACCCTCTTTGTTGGCTACTGTGAGAAGGTAGTAGGCACAGAGTACTGGCCTGGGACTGAGAGAAACCCCTTCTCCTTCTACCCAGGACATCAGGCCAGTCACTCCATCACACTCTCCTCTCACATCATCTCCATGAGGTCTCTGAGGTGAAGGCTGCAAGTTGGGGACATGTTCCTGTCACACTGTAGCACCCATGGGAATCAAACACTTGAAAGTCCAGTCCCCAAATCCTTGAGGCTCCACGTAGGTCTACTCAATTTCAAAACACAATACATACTTTATCTTTTTCCAGTTAAAAAAACCATTTGTGAGGCAGGTAGGGACAAGGGGTGCATTTTTAGGGAGAATGTGTTTTGTGTTGTTTGCTACTTGTACAGGTTTCTCTTTTGTTGTGTAGAGCAGGAGAATATGCTCTGTAAAATGGGGACAGTTGATCTTTTACAAATATAAATCCAAAAAACTCCACAGAATGGACAGAGAGCCAAAAGCTTTGAAAGGGTGTTTCACTTAGGTTTTCACAGAGATTATTAATACAAGTATACCACGATACTAAATGTAGTTGACCTTTCTCTTTTATTTGTCTGTTGTTAATAAATCTCCAAAGACAGGCTTTTTGAATATGTTATACTTCTGCACTTGGTTTCTTAAATGAGTTGTATAACCTATGTTTTTCATTAGAGACCCATAATCATTAGCCTTGCCTGCCTCCCACTACACAGGGAGCAGAGTTGGAGCTGTGCCCCAAATGCACCGTCTCCTTTCTCCCCAAAAACCGCCTTCCTTCCTCTGCCAGCTCTTAGCTCCAGCCTGGTTTTCCACTACCAAAGAGCTGCCCATGGCTCCAGATTTCCCTCTCAGCACAAACTGTTCCAGACCTCCCTCCTCTGAAGGCTGCAAGTCTTCATTTCTCTGCCTCTAATTGCCTCTGTCATTTAGCTATGTGATGCAAAGGGCTGCTCAGATACACACCAGAGCATGGCCAATGCACTCCCCACAAACAATAAGCTGTCACCTTTGCTGTGGTGAAGTCCCCAGAACATGGCGCACGTACCGCCTCCGGGAATTTGGCCCCATTGGTTTGTCATCCTGTGCAGCTGGGGAATAAGAGGTTTCTATTGAATGTCAGCTCTTATTTATTAGAACTTGCAGTCAAACAATAGCCCACACACAGGGAGTGTCTGACAGACCAAAAAATATGCATGCAACTCCGTAAACACCTCAGCCTTGGTTTTGTGTGTGTGTGAAGGCAGGGGACACTCTCTCCTTCATACTTCACATGCTACTTCTAGACTTCTGCCTATTAACTGCTTTGTGTCGCTGGATTGCCAGTTAGAGATATGTGTATGTCCTCTTCCCTGAGAACCACAAAAAGCAGAAATACAGGCTGTGTTGAACTGCTGCACTCCTGCAGAAGGTTTCTCTGTTAAGCAGATACTATCTCCCAGTGCCACACTAGTTTCTGCTTATCCTCTCTTGTTGCTGATCCAGTGTGGATGTGCCATGAACAGCCAGTGGGCTATAAGAGATAACAGACCTTATGTTTGTTTCCATGTTGTGAAGTAAAAAGCAGCACAGAAGCCCATGTGACTTCAGGGGTGAGTGTGGATTCACCAATTTTATCTAGTTCAAAAGCAGAAAATTTTGAAAAAAGTGTATTGTTTTCCTTGTAGGCAAACATCTTCTGAAGTTTCATGGAAATTCTCGTGTGAATGTTTTTAGATCTACTTCTATAGAAAGTTTGAAAATGAGGTAAATGATTTACAGTGTTGCACTGAAAGCAGCATTGAAATGCAGTTTTGATGAAGGGAATTGTCACTTTTTGGAAAATCCAGAAAGAAGGAGATTGCAAAAGCTGGGAGGTGATTGGCAATGTCCTTAGAGCACTTGCCAGCACCTCTGCCTTCCTGGACTCACCTCTAAGGAAGCCTAAAGGCAAAGGAAGGGCAGACAGAACAGGAGAGGTGCTACCATGTCCAGCATTGCCTGACAAAGAGGCCCAATTGCAAGGTAAATTATTGCCCTAAATGATGCCACTGAAAAGCCAGACTCATATGCTTTAAAGTTTCACTCACTTACTCAATCCAGAGCTACCACAACCGCAAAAGGATGTAGAAACTGGTGAAATGGCGTATCTAAGGGCAGATCAGCCCATTCTTTCTTCCAAACAGAAGTGGAGCTACACTGGACAATAAATATAGCACTCAGAATCTTGACTAGAGCATGGGGAAATGGCTTAGATGTCGTGCTGTTAACCATGTTATTTGCCTATTTCCACCATCTCTTCAAACTTCTTTGACCTTAATTTTGCCCCCCTTTTCCTTCAGAGGTGTCCACCACTCATGAGCATGTGCTGGCTTGTGAAGACAGTCACATACTATTACTGTAATGCTCCTTACGGCATTTATTCAAGCTTTGCAAACAACTGGTGATTTTTGAATGATTGGTTGCTTGTGTGTGAAAATCTGGCCCTTTTATGTGCCTCAGATCAGGCACCTGAAATCACCAGCTTTTGCCAGAAGTGATGGCCTCAAGGCTCATTGCCTTTATACGTGCTACCCAAAACCAGAGGAGCATCAGGAAGTATGCCTGTGCATCTTGAAGTAGCTATAGAGCTCTAACACACTTCAAGACAAGAGAGGCCCAAATGAAATGTAAAAATTAAAGCCAAGGAAGGGCATTTGAAATTAATAAGAGCAGACATATGATTTAAAGCCACATAATGTTCGTAAAGGCCACTGAGTATGACAAGTGCCTCGAGGAATGCATCCGACACCATCCTCTATAATGGGAAAGAAGGATCTTTGTAGATGTGTTTATAAACATCTTGGGGAATCGCTTAAGTAGTAATCTCATGGGGATGCTCTGTTGCAAGTTCCATTATATAGACAGTCTGACTGAAAATCTAAATCCTGGCCTGTATGCGTTTTTCCCCTTCTTCTGCACTTATTGTTTTAAGCTTTTTTCTAATTAGCTGATTCAAAATCTCTCCAAAAAAAGTTTATATGACATTGTTGTCACAGGGATTCTTGCCAAGAAAATGAGCAGGGCAGATGCTGGCTGAATTGTTGATTCACTCACTCAACAAAAAGCTATGTGGATGATTTTGTTTTCCTCTGAGGTGCCGACTGTCTTTTTCCTCCATGCTTTCTTGGACCTGCATGGACCACATGCTTAATACAAGCTGTTTCTGTTAACCTGCTCCTGTCTGGAAGTCAAGGAGTGGTTTGCTGTTGACTTCAAGATCTCCAACCACTGTCTCTTCTTCCTCTAAAACAGTTCTTATCAGTTTGTCTAGCTGAACATGGTTTGTATCATTCTACCTCTATTTCCTACTAATCTCTAGCTCATATCCTCATTTCACACAGGGAAAAAGAAGGGATATAACAAGGCTCACTGGAAAGCAAATCTTTATTTTTCTTTTTGGATGGGAAAATTAAGTACTGAATTCAATCAACATTTTTGTGCAGCATGCTTCCCTCAGATTGTTCTGCAATTTCATGTGAAAGCCAAAAATTTGGAGAAATGTGGGGTTTTTACAAAAGAAAAATGTTTTACTGAAAATGAAGAAGACGATTAATCACTGCTACATGTTATGCAGAGGTGAAGAAAGTTCTTTTCCAACTGCCTCTGATAGACACTTGCAAGACCTTTCAGGGGGAAAAAGTTGATTTAGATCAATGGGAGGGTTTGCTTCTGATGGTCCCCCTCTAATCCATAGAAACAACCCTAAACTCCCTCATGGATTATATCTTCAAATATGGATTTGTGTATGGTGGGGTGTAGCCAAAATTTTCTGCCTATAGTGGGATTCATCTCAATTGCCCACAGCAAAATGCCTTGTTTATTTGCATTGCAATGCAGACTTTTGGAGTTACTCTACTAAAGGGGATAGATCTCTGCTGTTTCACTACCAGTGGGCTTTCTTTCATAAGTTGAAACCTATCATAACTGGTTAAAAAAGACATCATTATATGGAATATGGAATAGCATTGTTGCAGAACACTTGTTGCTGTTCTGTATGGTAGCTTTTTATTGTACTCATTTTGTATAAGCCATTTTGTATTCATTTTGTGTAAATCTGTGTCTCTACAGCCATATGTGGACTGTAGAAAAAGATAACAAGAACGTCTTTTTTTTTTTTTTTTTTTTTTTTTTTTTTTTAGAAATTGCACCTTTTTCAATTTTCATAAATGAGTATATTTAGAATTAAGTTCAATTACTAAGGAACTTCTTAAAACTGACCCTTAGGCACAAACACCTCCCCATGTGTTAAAAAGACAAAGAATGAACATTCTTTCTTCTGGGATTCTGCTGAAGTTCCTGGAATTACTATAGATAAAAAAGTAGCTTGATGTGTTAGATTATAAATCACAATTTGTATGTTCAGAGATTAATTTCTTGCATCATGATCTTCATTAACTTTGATTTCAGCCACTTTAAAACTCTCCACCTTAACATAAAGGGCAATTGCTTTCTCTTTCTGTCAAAATGGCATAAAGAGCAAAATATCTGGAGAAATTAAACAGTGATGTCATTCCAAGAGGGAAACACATATCAGCTGTGAAACTCTCTGTTTCTCACTCCACCTTGGAAATATTCGGGTACTCCTGAGAAAATAAATATGTATTTGATGGCAACTTGGACAGAATTAATAGCGCTACACAGAAACAAGAGGCAATGAAACATCAACACACCCTGGGTACACTGAATTATGTCTCAGCATAAACAATACTATGTAATGTACTCATTTCCTTTACTTTTAGTGAGAAAAGAAAATCAGAGTTATAAACTCAAGCTGTGCTCCCTCTGATATATCTGGCTCAAGCTGAAAATGACCTGCCTTCTATGTTGATAAACCAGGCTTTCTCGTGCTATGTATGTTAGCTAGGACCTTTATAACTCTGAATTTAAAAATTACACATACTAAACAACTCAAATGTATGCAAACACATTGCTTTATGGCATGAACCTTTACAGCTAGGAAAAGGAGAATAGAGCAGAAAAAAAGTGAACTGAAAAGCTGAGACCAAGGCGCAGAGTTTGGGAAAGGTGAGTTTGAGTTCTGACTTTTGCTTTTGAGTTTTACATATGTGACACTGGTGCTAGAGCTTACAATTTGGTTTCAAAGCTCGCTTCCCACACCCCCACCTTTCCCTGTTCCTAAGGGAACTGACCATAATTTAAGGACTTAAGCAAGTTCTATATTAAAAAAATTAGCCTACCTAGCAATCGTGAGGCTGCAGCTTGACTGGTTGCTTAACAGTCATCTCAGGGCACAGGGCTTCCTTATCCCTTCATCCAGTTGAAGAATGATGATGCCTCAGCAATGGCTCGGCAGGAATCAGAGGTCCTAACAGGCAATTTGACATGTGTTTCTAATGTAGGACACCAACGCAGTATATCTCTCATGACTACAACAAAATCAGCACAAAGGAACTTGGCTTTTTAGTTTTATAGCTCCATGTAGACATGTAGGACTGAATATTTGTTTACTCAGTTGTCTAGCCGTGTTTTCCAGGCCCAGGTAAAAAGTAGAAGTAGAAAGCCTAACCCTGAAGTTGAGTATCTAAAAGTTTAACACCCCTTCCCCACCTTTGCTTCCCCAGTAATGTGTGCAACTACATAGAAGAAATCAGAGCCAGAACCAGACACCCATTCTGGGTGTCTTGTCACAGAATCACAGGCAAATTTAGGTCAGAAATGACATCCAGATGTCATCCTGTCCTACTCTCTGCTCAAAGTGGGTCTAACTAGATCAGGCTGCTGAGCAACTTGTCTCATTGAATCTTGAACCAGGGAAGACAGCACCAAATACCCATGCCTTTACCATGCCCCTTGTCAATAGGTCTCTGTCCCACTAAGCAATGAACCCACGGTCGTCTCAGTTTTCCTTTTGCTGTCAATGTCCTTATAGAAAGACACTGTTGTCCTTCACCATCCCTGCTGGTTTCAGTTCCTGATGAGCTTTGGCTTTCCTGACCCCATTCCCACCTTCACAAGCAATGTCTTTGTATCTTCTGAGTAGCCTGTCCCTGCTTCCACCTTCTGAGTCCTTCCCCTCTGCATGTGAGCTCAGACAGGAGCTCCATGTTCTCTGTGTTGACCTATTGCCAGAGTTGCTCAACTGCCTGCACATTGCAGCAGACCATTCTTGTGCTCTGAAGAGGCTGTCCCTGAAGATCAGCTGGCTTTTCTTGGGTCCTTTTGATCCCCCACAAGGGCAGTTTTCCATAAGACTGTGCCAAACAGGTCCCTGCACAGGCTAAAATCTGCTCTTTTGAAGTCCAGGCTTGTGATTCTGTTGTTTGTCTTGCTCACTCCTTTCAGGAACTTAAACACCACAGCCCCATGGTCCCTACAGCCAAGACTGCCCTCAGCCTTCACATCTTCAGTCTGTTCTTAATTGTTTGTGAGTATCAGGTCCAACAGAGCATCTCCCTAATCAGTTTGTCAATTGCATGCATCATGAAATTGTCCTCCATAAGCTCCAGAAATCTCCCAGATTACTTGAAATTTAGCCAGGTGTCTTTGCCACACAGCACCCTGCCTTTCAAGTCAGTGGTCACATAAGCACACACAAAAACCTAATAAATTTTTGCCCATTAACTGCAAAGCAAGACTGAATTTTGTTATAGTCAGAGGCATAAGTGCATTGATGAACCCTGCTTAATCATTTCCAGTGACACATAAAGGACATACTGTGGAGCGGGATGATTCTCATCCAGTGGTCCCTTTTGTTTAATTAAAAGATATTTTGGTAGCCCCAAAGTCAGCCATGAATTCAATTTTATTGACTGTGTGTTTATGAATTAAATGCCCAGCCAGAATATTGAAGAAGTCTGTGTCTGCTGAAAGAGTGGAAATATGATTCAGGCTCTCAGGGCCACACAAATCTGGGAGAAAGAAGACCTCTCTTTTCCTTGTTTTTTTTTCTGAGGATTCCGTTACTCTGTATTTCACAGACCAGGCACATCACACTCCCAACACCACCACAAATCTCAAGCAGTCTCCAGCAGACAGCTCCATCTGAGATCAACTTCCAAAGAGAAACCCCAGGCTTCATTTTTTTGGAAGCAGAGTGTAGTTGGCACTGATCACAGAAGTCTTGGAGGTGACAGCTAAGCATATGTCCCTCCAGCAAAGGACTAGGCTGATACCTTCGTACGTGGCTGAGTTCCTCACGCCACCCTTCCCATCCTTTACGAATCACTGCTGCATCTTCTGCTTTTGTCCATGCCTTCCCTTGCATGACTGGGTCTATCTGTAATCAACAGACTGTGGAGTCCCACTCTCTGACCTCAAGGACAGTCTTTGTGGGTCAGAGAGGAGGATGCAACCCAGCCTCTGTGACTGTATTCTCCTGCAAGGAGTGAACTGCCACCTTACACTACTATAATGCCAGCACAGCTGTATCGAGTGCAGCACACTGAATTCAGAGTCACTGTGGCTTGCCGGAGAATGCCTTCTCCTTAACAGCAGGTTGGATCACCAAGTCCTGCAGTAAGTGCTTTGTCAGGCAGAGCTACCATGTGGCAAAGCAGGTTGTTTTCCTAGAATTGAATTCTGATACACAAATTAAGCACTACTGGGTTGCGCTGTAGCAAACTAGACATAGGAAGACAAAGCTTAAAAGTAAAGGCTCTGTGGGCCAACTGCCTGGGACTAGCCCTAACAATTTGATTTAAAAACTCTTCATCCACCGCAGCTCACATGCAGTAGTAATGCCTTGAGAGGTATTTCTCTTCAATTGGTGCCCACTCCCCACCTGCCTGCTTTGGAGACTGAGGGCCTATTGCAGACATTCACTGGTGCACAGTGCCCAGGAATGGGAGAGAGTCTGTGCCCGTGCCTATGGGAAGGAAGAGAGTTCAGGACAGGACCTCATGGTTCAGCTGTGGTGCATCCTACCAAAACAGCTGGAAACTCCAGATATCCTCTTGAATTGCTAACATAGACTAGATACATGGTGTAAGAAGGTAAGCAGAGACTAGGTCTCAGGAAAGTTGGGGTCCACTCTTTGCCCTTCTATGGGCAGCCGCATAGCCTCAGCCAAGGCACTGAGAAGTATTTAATCCTCTTACTTTGGTAGCAATCAGAGTTTGATGCCAAAGTAACTATAAGGATGGGAGTGTTATCCATGTGTACAACCTCTATGGGATGATGTTCATATGCAATCAGGATAGAGAACCGAGGAAATACCCAAAAGGATGTGTCATAAGTATATAGTTAAAGAAAGCTGTATAGAATTAGTTGCAGCCTGCTGCCTAAGAAACCAAGACGTATCCTCCAGCGGTAACAGCCCACTAAATTGTTCAGAGAAGAAGGTTTAATAAAATAGCTTTCTACCAGGATAAATTGATTCACTTTGTTGCAGAGATGCTTTATGGACTTTTATGCAAAGCTCTGCCAAATGCTACTTCATCCACCACAACAAGTTTCCTCCTTCTCTCTCACCACAGCAGTAAGTCGCTTCTCCCTTTCCTCTCCCCCAAGCACTGCAAAACCTTAGTGTTGGACTTCAATTACAAGCCCAGGTCTGAGGCTGAAAGAAACTTGTCTGTCTGAGTACCGCTAGTCACGCAAAACTGAATGCTGTTTTTGTCCAAACTGTTAAAAGACTTTGCTGTTGCTCAGAAACAAGGATAATTCAGGATGAAATGAGACAGAATTTGAACCTGTGCTCTAAGCAGCACATCACAGTAGCAAGCAGCAATAGGTTTCTAACTTGTCCCAGCTCTTTTCTATATAATTTCTATTACTTTGTATATGGAAGGATTCCCAGCAAAAAATTTCACGGAATAGCTCAGTGGCCAGGAGCTGTATTTCAGCCCCAGAAGGTGACTGCTGCAGCCCTCCAGATCAGGCAGGCCAGGCACAAAAGCCACCTGCATGCAGAAAGGCTCACATTTGGAAAAAGGGCAATGTGTGGGCAGTAGCAAGAGGAGGCTGAGGACAAGGGACCCAGCACCTTCTGTGTGCTCATCTCACTTGCTCTGTGGGGACTCACAGTCTTTTACCTGAGGAAGCCAGTTTGGGCTTTTAAAGCACCTTCTGTTTCAAAGACCTCAAAGCAACTTTATAAGGCAGAAGGCCTTACAAAAGGCACCACAGTTAATTTATATCTTGGTAACAGGATCGCAGCTGGAAGATGAAAAACATAGCTGTAGGAGAGGCTTCATGATATGGCTGTGGCTCCCCACTGGTGCATGCCCAATTCCTTTCAATGACTCATGACCTTCCACTCCCTGCTCTGATCAGGTCAGAAAATGAATCACTGAAAATGACAAAAGGGGAAAAAAATCATTGCTTGTCCATGTGCTTGGTTGCTGGCTCTCTAGGGGCAGCTGGATGGGTGGTGGAGGGCTGGGAACAAAGACTAGACTCAAGTCCAGGTCCTGGAGCCTAACATGAAGTATGCTGGGGGATTTCTGCACAGAAAGCCAGTTCCTTGTGAGATTTACACCCCCAAACCTCAAGCCTGCAATGCGTGTACAGGCCTGGGGCAGAATGCTGCCTCAACATGGCTCTGCTGTTGATGGCAGTGTTTGTGCTGACAGATCAAATTGGAGAGTCCAAGCCAAGACAAAAATGGCAAGGGACAAAACAGCAACAGTGGGGGGCTTGACCACATGCCACTTCTGGTCCTTCCCTGCCTCCCATCACCGCTGCCGTACCAGCTAAACGTGCCCTCATAGTCAACCAAGCCTTGGGGGAGAGCAGAAGGGAAAGGGTTAATGTTTCACAGTGCCTGAAGGCAGTCTGGTTATGCTCATATTCCAGCACATGACAGGAGGAAAAGAGAAAAGGGAAAACTGCCAAACTTGCATCATGGACAAAGCAAAATCTGGCTCCTCTACCAGGTTTGAAAGAACCCTGATAAATAGAGTTGATGGATGGTCTCCAGTGGTTCTTCACCCGCATAACAATCCCTTTCCCTTTCTTGTCTGTCGGTCCCTATCCCATTCCCTGCCTCTTCCAAAGCTGGTGAGTAGCTACATTCTTCACAGGTTTAGTTCTTTGGCAGACAGTACCACTCACGAGAGGTTTCTCAGGCAAGAGCATCATCTCACCAGCCTATTTGCCTCTCTTACCCTTTCATCTCTTGTTTGTTTTCCATTCATATCCAGAAAACTCACTCCCTTGCCAGACAATTTGCATGTTTTGTAATAGGTGCCGATGGTGCAAATGTCAGGAAGCGCACGTTGTCTATTATTTATGCAACACGTTATTTACCTCCAGGTTATTTACCTTGTATTATGTATTTAGTTCTACCCTGTTCAGACCTTGGCCCAGCAACAAACTCAAAGGAAAATCTAAGTTTAAGAGCTGCAGGTGTGCTTTTGAGCGGCTGGGGCAGAAGAAGAGACTAAGCTGTTAGTTTAGGCATTAAGAGCTCTGGTCTGATTCTTGCCTTGCCGCTGGCCCATTACACTGTCTTGGGCAAACCCCTTTGTCCCCAGCAGGCAGTAGAGGAGAGGTGTGTTTGTACAGCTGCAAGCACGGTGAAGTGCTATGGTCTGCTTTCATCAGGATAATGTACTGTTCCACAGAGTAAGATAATTTTCTGCCTCTTGGTTTTACATGGTGAAGCATGCTTCCTTGGGGTACTACTGCAGAAGGTAGTCAAGCACCCTTCAGCACCTTTCTAGACTTGAGTTTCCATCAGAAAAGTTGGGGCAAAGGTGGTATCCATAAAGAATTCAGAGGTGTCCTTACCTTATCGTTACAAAACCAGTCTAGTTCAGGCTGAGGCTACTGCTGGAGCCTGTTACAGAAACATGCACTCAGCACAGCTCCAGTGCCCTGGTCAAAGCTGAGTAAACAGGAAAAAAAATGAGCAGTCATCTGAATGGACAGGTAAATTCCTGTTTAAAGATGACATTTTGAGACCCCACTGCCAAATAGCCCCACCAAATCTGACCTTTACCTAAACTGGTCAGAAGGTGCATCGCAGGTTGTAAGGAGTTCGTGGATGTTTCAATAGCTCAGTAGTTACAGGGTGTTAAAAGGAGACAGTAATAGTTATTCACACAGACTGTAAGAAGTTCATATTGTTCCTGTGCTTATAAATCCTGTCTCTAATGTGCTAATGACATCTATTGGTTGTATATTGGCCCTTATAAAACCATCTTTAAATGGGACTACAGTATGAGGTGTGGCTGCACTGAATGGGCAAAATGCAGTTTTGGCCTTGAAGACAGGCTGACAGAGAACTATTTCTTCTTGCCTCTTTAAGTCATCAAACGAAGTAAGTGTTGCCACTCTCTGCCACATCACTGAAATCAGAGAAGCCCATAGAGAGTTGTTTACAAAGTAACTCATCAAAGATCGTTCACTGACGAAATCTATAAACAAGTTGATACAGTTGCACATCTGGGAAATTTACCGCTGATTCTCTCAAGCAACTTTGGAAATGAAGATGTGTAAGCAGAATGAAAGAAGATAAAATTCCCCAAATAAGTTTGAAAACTAAATGAGTGCCTGTCAATTAGTCACAAGGCTTTGGTGATAGTCATTGCAGGAGAAAATTATCACATTGGGGAAAAAAAACCCCAAACATTGTGATACAGGTCCAGTAAAACAAAGGCCTTATGATTAGTTTACAGTGTAATTTTCAGTTCTCCTTGATTATCTTCCACTTCTACTTACCTTCATGAAGTCCCACAGTTACTAATAACTGAATTTAAAGACCTGCTTTCTTTTAGGAAGAGCCCCATCTTTCACACTGCCCCAGGAGGAACTAAATCTTCTTCACCAGTATCCATAAGCAAGGCCCCCTCTTCAGAACAGAGAAAACCTCAAGGTATGAAATGAGGAACTGTTGTGATCTACAAAGCAATGAATGGGCTTAAGATCACTCATCTTGTTCCAAGAATAATTTTTCTGTGGGAGAGCAAGCAATACAGTTTTATCTCCCAAACCAAATGAATATGCCAAGTTTTTCAGTAATGTAGGCCAGTGGGATTTTTTCACAGACTGACATCTAAACTCAATTCTCAGTTTCTTTGTTTCTTTTTTTTTTTTTTTTTTGAGTGCATATTGACTTTGACTGCTGTAGAGTACCACCCTGATAATAATAATTTATACAGAATTCTTTTTAAAAAGCAATTCAGCCATCTCGAAACACTTCATAGATTCAACGAAGTGATATGCAAGCCATGCACAAGGATCACATTGCATCATCCACCAGGACAAGGCAAGCATCTCTGTGATGATGGAGAGCAACTGTTTGAACAATGCACACTAATATTACTCAACAGCTCAGAAAAGGAAGTGAAAATTAAATGATTGCATCTAATTGAAACTGCAAGAGGAATTTTGAGCAATAGAATTCAATTACCCAAGCTAGAATTAATCAGGAGCTAAACTGAATGTGCTACCTGCTATGAAGAAAAAGCCAAAAGCATTCCAAATCTGGGCTGCCTTAAATATGAAATATCAAGGATAAGCTTGCAAACTTATAGGAACTATGATTTTGGTTTCATTTTCTTTCTTTCCATCTTTTTTATTTTCTTGTCTCTGTTGCAGCAAAGAAAAAAGTGAATACATATCAAACTCTGCAGTATGTGCCCAAGCCTGCAGACAGGCTGTGTCCTTATCTCTGAATGGCAAGGGTTGCCCAACCACCCCATGGGATTGCTGGCTCTTACTGTCCTGGGTGGCAGTGCTGATGCTCTACCAGTACTAGTCTCTGGGAATTGGAGAGACCTGATCCATTCCCTGAACCTCCTATGTCCAAACAGGAAGAGTGCTGTTATTCACACAGCAGGAAATATTCAGCCTCTTTTGAAATGCAAGAGACAGGCCACATGCCAAGGATCTTTTTCTTCTAAGCAAACTAGGACATCTGATAAGAACTACCCTAACCAAGACCTATCTAAAACTGTGCATTTATCACACCAACTGCATCTCCTGAGCAGTCACTGAAGACAACATGATGCTCCAACGTCTAGGGAAAATTAATCTGAGCCTAAATACTGGGGCCATCGCTCTGTCTCATACCAGCCCTCTCAGGGACACAAGGGAACACAGGTGTGCCAAGGGGTTCTGCTCCTTACAACTCTTGATGGATTGTCTTGCTCACCAACCACAAACAAATCCTCTGCTAAAGTGAATTAAGCCCACACTACCCCACAAAGGTATAAGGGTAAGTCTGAAGACACAGAAACATTTGAGGAGTCATAAAAATTGTGCTGTGATACCAAGGCCTTTCTGGTGATGGGTGAAGCTGAGAAGCTTATTTGGCTGATGGAGGACAGAGATGACCAAATCCTGCCTGTTGCTGTGCCAGGGGATGGAGCCTTTATGAAAAGAAAACACATAGTGATGTGTCTCTGCTATATGTGAACCTAACTATTCTCCATGGCTGAATATCCAACCCTTCACAGCCTCTGGTTATTCCTGTGACACCAGCTTTCACCCAGAACTTCAGCGCTAAAAAAGCAAGCATGCCATTTTTTTAAACAATGCTTCGGCCAGTCCTACACTTCTGGAAATGGAAGGCAGCTTCACCAGACTGGGAGAGTGCAGTTCACAGCATGGAGAAGGGAAGAGAAATGTGCATACATTAGACTGTTGTTCAATTCACTTTGTTCCTGGGAAGTCCTGAGATGACATGGTTAATCCATCCAGCTGCAAAATAAACAGGGTGAGTGCAACCTGTCCAGCTGAGGCAGCTCATCTGCAGCAGTCAATGGCTGGGAAAGATGACGCTTCTGTGCAGCTTGTGCTCAGATTCAGGTATGAGGGCTGAGGACTCAGAGTTCACAGGGGATAGTAAGATAAATCACTCCTATTTTTTAAAAACAAGGGGCTGCATCCTCAGGAGAAGTAGGAGGGGATAGACCTGGTTGCTTGTGCTCATTGACCAAGACTACTCAGCTCAACACCTGGGAAGAGAAGAGAGTCAAGGGAAAATAGAAACTATGGGTATATTTACATATGCATACACATAGAGCACATACATACTGTAGAAGCCTTCTCCTTTTATAACTCGTAGAGGAATCTCTCTGAAGTTTTTAACAACAATTGCTCACAAAATCTTTATTAAAATGCTATAGCCAAGGACTTTTCCTTATCACACCATGATTAGCCTCCCATAGTAGTTTAGCAGCATTTGCTTACACTTTGCTATAATTGACTAGAAACTGCCCCTTTCCATTATTATGAGCTGCTGTAGCTGTTCCCTTGTCCTGCAGTTACCAGTTCTGGCTGGCTGGCTGCAGCTGCTTGCAGATCTGGCGGCTGAAGACAGCCAGCAAATGAGAAAATACAAATGGCTTGATTGCCTGAAGACCATGTCTAGCTCCTGGAGGAAAGGGTTAGGTCTGTCCCGCGTGCTGTCTAGCTGTGGTGAGTCAGTTATCTGCTAACAGTAGCGGGTTGTGCAACAGGCACAGCTGTTCCGGCAGATGGGCCTCTCAGAAACCAAGTCACAAGTTTCATTTCCATTGCCCAAAGTGAAGAGTCCTTTTCATTTCAATTATTTTTTCTTTCCTCCTCTTCACTGGGGTTATCCTTTCTGAATACCAGAGGATGCTGGAGATTTATTCTGCTGTTTACCCAGGGGCCAGACCGGCTGCCCACCCACAGGAGGGTGAGGGGGACATTGGTGCCTGCAACCCAGCAGGTTTTCCTGCCCTACCATCTCCTTTCTCAACGGGAATGTGGGAGGACCAAGAACAGCAGGGAATTGCCTAGATTCCCTACCCTGCAAGCTGCTCTGCTCCAGCCCTCTTTTCCCTTTCTGCTACAAACAAGGTGTACTTTTGACAGGCCAATGCCAGAGCAGGACCTGGAAAACAGAGGGCTCTTTCCTCCCTCCTGTCTCTCTCCTTCCCCAGCCTTCTCTGTGGCACCATGGTGGCCCTCAGGATGAGCTGTGTCCCTCTGCCGTGGGGCCTGGCTCAGGGCTGCAGCAACTCTGCTCCAGCCAGATGCCTGCTAAGAAACAGATAGTTGGGTGGTGCAGGTGCCCGTGCTGGACAAAGTGGATGAGAAGGTACCTCTGTGAGAGAAGGAGAGGATAACCACCAAGGTAATATTAATATGCATCCAATCATTGAGGGCCTGAAAGCAGTACTAGTGATTTGGTTTGGTGCATCAGGTTGGCCATTTGGTTGGGGCCAAGACAACTCAAGCACAAGTTGTCTCGAGGTGGAACCCCTTACCACCAAAAACCTCACCTTGAAGCACCTGCCGCCTTTGGGAGGAGCCGCTGCAATGGTTTTCTCTGCCTCAGCCCCACAGCCTCTGTGCCTGAAGTACTTGCTGCAGTCAAGAGGGCTTTGCTCCTTAGCAATGTTTACAGACTCTGTCCTCTGGCTATTGACCAGCTTCTTCCTTCTTTGGCATTGTGAAATCTGCTCCCTGCCGCAGGGAATAGTCAGTGCTGGAAGTGAAGCTCCAGTGTGGAGCTGCCGGCTCTTACAGCTTTTTATCACAAGCTTCATAATATCTGATGTTTTGTTTAAAGCTCCAGTTCCTGTCAGCTAGCAGTTACAAAACAATATCAAAGGTTTTATTTTATTTTTTTTTTTCAATATGAAATAATTCTCTTGCTCTCAGAGTTGCAGAGAAAAGCCTGAAAACATGGCCCAGGGCTCCAGAACCAGACAAGCAAATAAAACTTCATATTTATATTGTATTTCCATGTCATTTGTAAGACAACCTCACCAGCATTTCAAGACTGGCAACACCGCAGTGTTTTCATCTGTGGCTGGGAAACACAAAGGCCAACTCTCCAATAAGATTATAGCCCTGGTGGTTTCTCAGGGTCATATTCTGCATGACCCAAACATACTTATTAAATTGCCCTGCTTAGAAAAAGGCAAATCTTTTTCTTTTTTTTTTTTTTTTTTAACCCAAATGCATGTTTGAAGAAGCATATGGTTCTGAGCAGGTCACTGTCTCTGGCTTGCTGGTGGCCCCAGAAAAGCTCCATGCTGGCAGTGGTCTGCACAGGGGAAGCTCATTCTCCATTTCACAAACAGACCTGTCAGTTTCTAGATGTGGGTCCTAACCATTCTCTGGTTTCCACCATGCCAGCCCCACATGCTGAATTTGGCCCACATATTTGGCTCAACCCCCTGCAGCTGTAGTGGACCATGCCTTCATATACTGCTGTGTCGCAGCAGCTTCTGTAAGAAGTCCCATTTCCAAAGCAGCATTGCAATCTGAAAGTACAACAGAGAAGTAAGAGGTAATGTGGTAACACCATGTTTGTGCTACTGTCCCAAGTACAGAAAGTCTTATCAATACTGGATATAGTTACAAGGGCAGTGGCTGCCAAAATCTAAGGGTACCTGCATACAACGGAAATGAGCAGGTCTGCTCTCCAGCATTGAGGACAACTGGCACCATTTAATCACATATACATTACTGACTTCTTTTCAAACCCAAGCTGCCTGCTGCATAAGGTCCCTGCCCTGAGCCAGACCCTGTATCAAGCACAAAAACATTTCAGAGCTCATCAGCTTGGGGCAAGGACAGTCAAAGCAGCTTCACAGCATGGGTAACTGAGCTCTTCTGTCCAGGCATAAGGCCTGCCATTCATCCCTTTGCTTTCATAAACGTAACCTAGAAAATCACCACACTGGCATGATTAGGGCATGCCTGTTCCTGTAGCCACAGGCACTTAAGGGCACCTTGCATTCAGCTGATTTGCATGGGGTAGGTACACTTTTAAGTCTAGTCCACTTGAGCACCCACAGTAAGGGATCTATTGGAAAGTTCTCTGTTCACAGCCTTTGCTCAGGTTTCTTTCAAGAGAAACCGATGAGGAAACCAAGGTGCACATCAGGGGACACAGGGTACATCCCTCCTGCAGGGTGGACATTGCCACAAGGCACGCACTCCAGAGAGGGTAGGACAGCAAGTATTCCTGAAGAAATTTACAGGGGTAGTTAATAACATGTTCCCCATGTCCATGGCAGGTTTTGTAAGAATCTATTGTTTAAACTGTAGCAAGGAAGATGCATTGAAGGATCTTTCTCATGGTAAGGATACTCACATAGTGGAACACATCATCAGGGAGTTTCCACCAGTGAAGGGCATTAACAACAGGTCAGACAAACATCTGCCGGAGTGGCACAGAGCTGATCCTGCCTTGGATATCTTGGCCTCTGTAGATCCCTTCCAGTGCTACTTTCCCTTTTCTGACCACTTGTCCAGATAGATTATCACAGCCCTCCATAACAGGTACCAATCTGGCAAGGGTAGCGTTCAAAATACAGCCAGAGCAAGATTCCTACTTGTAGCTCGGTATCTATAGAGAAAAGCTTCAGCTGCTTTGCCTCACACTGAACAAGTCACCAAAAATGAAGGGTGTGTCCTCCCTTGCTCATCGTTGTCAACTAGTCTCCTCACACCTTCTTTCCTTGAGTTGGCTATCAGGATGGAGGCACAATCCAAACAGTTATTCAGGAGGGCTAGACCTCTGGTTGCACAAGACCTACTTTCATGTTCTGGGTTAAAATGCAACGATCATCTCCAGGACTTATGGACACCAAGGTACCCAGAAACCTTGTGCCACGCCGATGCTTAGAAAAAGATGTTATAGCATCCAGCCCTCACAATCCACATCCAGCTGCTTCATGAGTCATATTGCAGCAAGGTATCTCCTCAAAGGCATAAGCAAGGCTGCCTCACTCAGACTTGCCAGGAATACACATCCCCCAGAACATGAACCAGAATGTCCTTCCACCTTGGATAGACCCAGATCTCCTGTGGGTATGAGAAGCCAGCTTGGAGGAATAATATCCATGAAAACAAAATTCATCCTTTCCAGAGCCAAAATAGGACTTTGAATGTCCCATCCCACAAGTATGCAACAAATCAATTTTGTTTCTAAAGCTCTTGATCTCGTATGTTCCCAATGAGTTGGTGTCTAGGTGGGAGGTCTGAGAGCCACACTGTATTCAAAAAAGTAGAGAAAAGAGCACATTAATGACCATGTTCCAGCCATGGTTTTAATAAAGCAGCAGGTACACTGGAAAAGAACTCCTCCAGAGTTATCTGCCAAAAAAAGTGTAGCAATTGCAAAATATTAAATGTCCTTTATATATTAAAAAAAATCAGCCTCCCAAACTGCAAACCATAAAGAGAAATAAGAGTCTGAGTTGTTAAATCAATAAGAAAGAGGCGCTTTGGACAAAAATAAACAATGACTGGCATTTAGGGAACTTAATCTGCATCAGAAAAAAACTCCTCGTTTGCTCTGGCTTCTAATTTTTTCCATATTTTTGTCATTAGACGTTATTGAAGTACTACTGTTCCAGGGCTGGGTGATGAAAGGCTGAGATATGATTCAGCCCCCTACGTTACATAAACAAACCCAGGTCGTTATGACATCCACTGTGATTTTTTTTTTCTTCATTCTTTTGAGTCCTTCACCATACCTCACTATTGGTTGTGCTGTGGAAGCTCCTCCAGGTGATCAAATGCAGTTTCAGGCCAGCTCTTCAGCTGCTAATGTGGTATAACAGGCTTGCAGCCAGATGTCTGCTTCCAAACAGCCCTCAGTTCAGTCTTCTCGTAAGTGGGCCATGTTGAAACTGCAATATAGCAGCCATTTAAAATAGGATTTAAAAAGCAAACCAGGAAGTGTCAGTTTAAAGTTAGCTCTGATCCATTAATCAGCATCAGAGACAATGATGTTGGTGTGACCGGATGGGCTGACTTACGATTAGTTCAGATTTATCCGAGATATAATAAAAGGGCAGTCTGCTGGTTTAAAGAGCCTCCTTCCCTTTTCCTTTGGCAAAATCAAGACATTGTTTAGAAAGCCAAAGAGAATGCCATTCAAAGGTCTGAGGTCATTTCCAAAGATAAATTTAGTAGGAGATATGACAAAACAAGAACCAAAAAAAACGAGTCTTTTCCATCATGGAAAACTTCTCTGGCATTTGGAGGTGAACCAAAGTCAACCAAAATCAATAGGAGGACAGCCACTTAACTGAGTGAGGTGTGTATCGGACATCATCGTGGTGTTACAGTCATTGGTTTAAGGGCAGATACGTTCCCTGTGCCCTCCAAACCCAGACATTTGAGTGTTAACCTACACATCTGGGACTACATAAGGCAGCCCCCACAGAGTGAGAAATGTGGTACAAAATATGCCTCCAAAGCCACTGGCACATTTTATGTAACTGTAAAAGGGACATTTCCACCCTGATGGCTTCCCGGGGGAATAACCATACCAGCCTGGCACAAGGAGCCTTACAGAGAAGGATGAGGGCAGTACGCCAGCTAGTGGGACACACGGTCTATTTCTGACCACAAAATCAGATCAGCAACACTTCCTCTGAAGGACAAGCATGGCAAACAGTGTAGTTCCCTCTGGAAGTGGCAGTGCGAGCCTCACCACGTCATAAAGTGCCTCAGCTATAAGGCCATGTTGTGGTGCAAGGAATTATCTACCTCTCTGACTTTAATTATTGTATTTATTGCAATAATAACAAAAGAAGCCACAGATAAAAATAAGTTAAAACCTCAGCTAATGTAACAGCAGCATAAAAATGGTCATCTGGCTGCATAAAACTTATATACATATAAACATGTGAAGGCATTTGCTTTTCATTTTAATTGGGTGGCCTGCTTATAGTATGGATGGTTGTTGGCAGTCTATAAGATAGCATCAAAAGATGTTTAATTTTATGCCACTATTAGTTTGGAGACATTGTGGAAACAGTCTTCCATAGCCTTTTGGCAGTTATTACTTCCATGCCCTTGAACGATTCTCAGAGCAGCAAAAAAAAAGGCAAAAAATGTCTTGCTGACTGCAAAATTTTTCTGTCTGTGAAACTTGGGGTAGATCTTTCAGAGGCACTCAGCGTCAGCATAGCTCCCCTTGTACAGGGTTGTGAGAGAGCAGCAAAATGCAGATATGTCCCACCTTAGTGGGGACTGTCGCTCTACAGCCTGCAGAAAGGGATGCGGCTCTCAGACTGCCTTAGACTGTGGGTGGGCCATGTTGCCCTCTGGAAGTGTCAAAATCTCTCCCTGGATGACAAATGGAGCAGAGCCCAGCACTGAGCTGTTCTTTGAAATATCTGACTTTGAGTTAGTTGAACTTGGAACAGCTATTCCACAGTTCCTTTTCCAGCGTCAGCTCACAGCATGTATTGACTTTCAGGCAGCAGACTCTTGACTTCTAAACAAGATTTCACTAACCCTGCTGAGGGCTCAATCCATCTCTCGTTGGCAGCAATGGACGGATCCTCTTTGACTTGCTGGCAGCTGCCCCAAACGCTAGGAGAACCGCAGAGGATGCAGCAGGACCTAAACAGTGAGAACTTCCTGTGACCATCCCATGGCACTGACTTTAGGCTAAGCATTAAGCCGATTGCAGGTGGAGGTAAATTTCTCAGCCTTCACTCTTACACTGTAAGTATCTGAGCTGTAGTATCTGCCTCTGCAAGAAGCATGGCTCTGCTGCCCGTTTTACCCCATGTTGGTTTGATTACCTCCTCACAATGCCACTTGAAATTCCCACCAACTTCAGCAGGTGGAGGAACAGATGAGCTGGGGGGGTTGCTCCAAGCATATTAAGGGATTGCCTGCTGACACATCGCAGTCAAATGCAGAAAACTGATCAGAAGACAAAGGAACGAACAAAACTTCACCGAAGCACTGGTGTCCAGCAGACAGACCTATCCCATGCAACAGCCAGGTGAAAGGCAGCTTATTCTGGTTTTTCTTTTGAACCTGCTTTTCTTCCACAATGATGCAGAACACCAGGCCGGCAGCACCCAAAGGGCAATTCCCTCTCTGGAAAACACTGAGAAAAAAATGGGCAGGGTGGTAGCCCAGGGCAGGGAAACCCAGATCGTCCCTGGAAGACCCACACAAATCACCAAGGCTCCAGCTCTACCCACGCATGTAGGTTCTTCGATCTTGGTTCCAGTGCCATTTCTGCCCTTCCACTCCTGTTTGTACCCTTGTTTCTCTCACCAGGGACTCAGTAAGAAAGTGGTTTTACAGACTTGCACCTCAGGAACAGTTTACCTGTCTCCACAGGTGCAACTGCAGTCACAGGTGCAACTGCAGTCTCAGCTGCTCCTGGAAGGTGGGACATCCGTATGCGATGCAGAGGTACATGTGCAACTGTGAGGAGAAAGGAGGAGTACTGCCCCACACCACCCCATGTTAAGTTGGCCTAATCCGCTCGATGCCATGACCTCGCCTCTGTGTCTGGTGCTGTCAGTGGTCCGCCTGCTTGGGGTTTTGCACCACCCTCCCTCCACCTGTGCACACGCGGGGCCGTGTACCGGGCAGAAACCGCATCCAGGGAACCGCTCCCGCAAGGATGGATATCGACAGAGACATGGGACATCTGTTTTGCTTTTGCAGGCAGTTTGGAAACATCTGCAGCGTTCCAGCCCAAGGAGAAGAGAGACAACCCAGAGGACAACACGGGCTGGCTTTGTGGTTAGAGCACTGTCTGGAGCAGTTAGGAGACCCGTATTCTAATTCCTGCTCCGACACCGATTCGCCGTGCCGTTGCAGGAGAAGTCACTTAGCTGGTCTGCGCCTTTGTTATTCCAGTTGTAATAATATTTACATCACAGGGGAGTTAGGAGGCTTATTCAATTAATGCGTGTGAAGCGTTCTGATATCCTCCGACGGCCGGGGCTTGAGGCAGGCTCTCCGGCCAGGCTGCCGGCCGCCCCCCTCCCTTCCCCGGGCGGGGAGGACGGCGGCTGCGCCTCCGCGCCCCCGGAGCGCAGCCAGGTGACGGCCACCGCCCCCCCCCCCCCCCCGCCGCCGCCGCCGCCCCCCGCCTCCCGCAGGCTGCTCCCCGCCCCGAAAATGGCATCCCTCCCACCGGCGGTGCCTCCCAGAGCCGGCTGCCAGGGAGGATGGCTCCCCACCGTCCCCTCCCGACTCCGCTTCAAAAAGTGCGTGTTTTCTCTGGGTACTGCTTGCCTCTCACCATTTGTTTTTTAAGGGAGTTGCTAGAAAACTCTCCTGCTATTTTTTAATTTTTTTTTTTAATAACTATATCGTGTCTGGTATTGTATTTCTATTTTCCCCTGAGGAAAGAAGCCAAAAGAAGTAGGAATAACAAATAATGTGTGGGAGAGTGTTTTTCTTTATTCTCTCTTTTCTTCTCTTTTTTTCCTTTTTTCTTCTCTTTCTTTTCTTTTCCTTTCTTTATTTTATTTTTTCTTTTTTCTCTCTTCTCTTCTCTTCTCTTCTCTTCTCTTCTCTTCTCTTCTCTTCTCTTCTCTTCTCTTCTCTTCTCTTCTTTTTTTAACCTCTGTTCAAACCCTCTTTCTGTTTGGCTCCAGCATTACTGTGACTACGATTCCCTTCTCTCTGATCTTTTTTTCTATTATAGAGGTATTGACTTAATTTGGGGTAATGAGCTTGTTTGTGTTGAACCCCTCGATATTTTCATATTTGCATCCTGAAAGCTCTGCTTTTATTCTGTCATGCTTACTGTTTTCACATGATTTTTCTTTTTCTTTCTTTTCTTTTTTCTGTCTTTTCCTTTGCTTTTCCTTCTTTCTTCTTTTTCTATTTCTTTTTTCTATTTTTCTCCCTTTTCTTTTTCTGTTTCTTTTTTCTTCCTTTCTTTTTTCTCTCTCCTTTCTCTACTCCTACTTCCTTCCTTCTTTCCTTCTCTCTTTCCCTTCCTTTCTTCCTCCTCCTTTCTTTGTCTTTATCTTTCTCTCTTTCTTTCCCTTTCTTTTTCTTCCCTTTAGTTCTGCTGAAAAAAAAACTACCAGAGAATTAAGCAAATCATCTGTAGCAATTAAGGAGATGTCTCTGGGAAAACACTAGCTGTGAAGCATGTTTGCTTTGTGAAGTACTCTCATCAGACACCTTGGCACAGAGCCACCCTATTATTTGGGAGAGGGGTAAAAAACATGCAGTGGGGAGACTTTTTGATTGTTGTTGTTGTTGTTAGTGGCAAATTCATCTTGCTTGTCCCAGGTTCCCACATGTTTTTAAACCATTATGGTATGTGGTTTCCAACCACGGATGAGAGATCGCTGAGGAAAAATACTCCATCTGTTCAAAAATTAAAAGTGAACCATTATCTTTTCCTCTTTTCTCCCTTGCCTTAGGCAAAGGAGGCAGAGCTGGTTCATGCCCAGAGGCTGTGCTGGGGATAATTTTCAGGCCCGTGCCTTTCATTCTCCCTCCTGCAAACACATACAAACCCATGCTCATCCTCAACCTACCTGCCAGCAAACGCACAGCAGTGGGGCCCATTCAGCCTGCTGCAGGTGCTCCCCACTGGGACCGGAGGGGCCGAGGGGTCCACAAGCGGGGACCTTCTGAGTGCTGCAGCCCCCCGGCTGTGCCCTGGTGCAGCCGCGGTCCCCCCCATGATGCTGCTGCTCCAGGGAAACTCGCTGCCCAAGAGGCGTGCCAGGGAGGGGAGGCAAGGAAAGAAGCAACCCAGGAGAAGGCATCCTCACTCAGCTGCAGCCCAGTCCCTGGGGGACTGTGCTGGGACGGTAGGAGCTCCCTGCTTCCAACCTGCATCAGAAACAGATGGGAGCCGAGTTTTCTGCTGAGGCTGGTTGGTAGGAAGGCATTATTGGGGACTGGAAACTGGTCACAAGCCTGCAAACACTGAAGCAACAACCTTGCATGCTCATTGCCTTCCAAGCTCAGGGCCTCCCTGGTTGGGAAAGTGCTTTTTCCCTGCAGGGGTGCTGAAGTGAGATGTGTCCCAGCCTCTCTGTACACTGCTATTAGATGTAAACCAGAGAGTAGGGACTTGCACTTTTCCTAAGCAGCGAAAGTACGTGGTATTTAGCACCCCTTCCTCTGAAATTAGATTGATCCAAGGCAGCAAGAGGAGTTGTATTAGTCACACATTAATCTCACAAAATAAAATTTCATCTTAAACTTCTCTCTTCATTTCTCCAGAAAGCTGGTGTGAGGAAAGGAGGGAAACGAACAAACCTTCCAGCAGCCCACCAACCTGCACCCCACACACACACAGAGCACAGAAAATACAGTGTATTAGCTTCAAGAGATTGTCACTTTGAAGAGTGGCCATGGCTTCCTCGATCCTTACTAGAGAAAGCTGTTTAATAAATAGCAAGGCATTTATATGCTCCATCTCTCTGAGCATTTCACACACGCGCGCAGAATTTTGGGGAACACAGAAAACTGATTTTAGAGCTGTCAGAAACCTCTCAAGCCAAAGGAGCAATGTGGACATACTCCAGCTGAAGATCTGCCACCCCAGTCTGTACAGATTGTGTATTCTTTCACTTTTTAGGGTATTTCAACTTCTTACAAGATTGCTAGAGGAAAAGAAAAAAATATTTTTTCACATAATTAAAGGACAGGTTTTGCGTTTTTCCACCCTGCTTGCTTTCCCTCTCTCACCAGAGAACTTGGAGTCATGAAGTTACTTTTTTAAACAAAACTCATCCTTCTCAGCTCCTTCCACGCCGAAGAGCTGCTACGTTTTTCACAGGCAGCTCTGCACTCGGGAGCTTTTAAGGGTTTCTAATCCTGGAAGGCCGTCTGACATCACCCTGCTTCTTGTCTGCTGATGTTTCATACAAGCCTCACATTTCCTTAGTGTTTTTTAGAGCCACCAATTACTGCAGCAATCTTGTGTTTATGTTCTGGTTTTGTGCTTTTTTTTCTTTCCCCTGATGCTTTCCTGGCTTGCGTCCCAACAGGCTGCTCTCTCTTAGACGTGTTTTGTGCCAAGGGTTAAGCTGGACCAGCTTGTTACAAAAGAAAAAAAAAAAAAAAAAAAAAAGAAGTCGGAGGGAGGAGGGTTTTTTTTTCCCTAATTTTCTTCATTGACTTCAGGCACCATGTGATCAGGAAGCCTGGCCTCTTTCCATTTCCCTTCCCGACTAAAGGGAAACATTGTGTAGCTGTTGCCCTGCCACCGGTGGGACGGCCTTTCGTGGCATTACGTAGGAGGATAAAAATAACTGGGATATTTAAGGCTGGCTGTGGAATCCCAGCGCAGGCACACTGAGCCTGGTCAGCCGCCGAGCACCACCGGACCCGGCCTCAGCCGCGGGCGCACACGCACACCGGAATAATCTGCTGCATATGATGCAACTGCAAATATGTGCCTGGCAGCGGTGCTGAAACAGTTAGACCTTGGGGAGGCCCAGGAGAGAAAAAGAGGACGCGGCGGGGGGGGGAGTGGTGAAGAAACGGAGAACTGGAGAGCTTTTTCTTCTCTTTTAACATGCTGGTTGTAGCATAGCAGGTATTTTTCCAAAAGCCAGTGACTATCCCCAGTATTTTGTGTGCTTGCTGCAGGGGCGGGGGCATCCAGAGAGAGTGCGAGACCCTCAGCAGGCTGGCTTCTGCAGCGCTTGCTTGGCTTCAGGTGTAAGCCAGTACAGCACGCCCTTGTCCTGGGATTTTGTAGGGGATAGCACCAGGAAATTACACTCAGGCCCTGAGAAGGAGAGGCTGGGACAGCACCATGTTCCCTTACAGTCTCATTAGGCTCTTTTCTCCAAATCGCAAGTGTGGCTGAGTACAATGCACATCTTGTCTGTTGATTAAAAGTAATTAAATGAAAAGAGCAGCCAGACCACAAGGCTCAAGCAGAAATGGCAGCCTCTTTTATATTTGGTACTTTGGGGAGTCACAATTGTCAGAAGTCTTTGGAGGTGATTTTTTTTCCTATTTGTTAAGCTTGTTTTCACGCTGTACCCCACCTCTAAACGTGCCAAAGAGTTATACTGGACAGTGTCTGCCACAACTGCAGCAACGAGAAGTGGCTGTCATTGCAAGGACAGCAGTGCCAGCCCTTCTTTAAAACTGGTCTGACATGCAAACCAGTGCAAGTTCAGCTTTTCTTTGCCCATTGGGGGCTAGGACAGTGCAGGTTAGGAGAAGCAGAAGGTACCGTGGATGGTCTGGCTACTCCTGTGTTTTGGAGGACAACCTCCTCAACGCACCAGCACACATCACCATCTGTCCCCTCTCCTCCAGTCAGGACTGTAAAGAGGGCCTGAAAGGAAGGAGAAAGGGACCTAGGGGACACTTCTCCCCTAGTGCCACTCTGTGTTGGGGCAAACCAGAGGACATGGCAGTCGTCCCAGCAGATTCCATTTCCCCTGCCAGGAGCTGAGCTCTTTGAGGAGCCCATACATTTCCATGGGCACAGGTACGTGGCCCCATGGCTTTTCAAAAGCCGCTCCTACTGAAAAGGAAGAGCGCAGCACATGACTATACAGCCGGGAGCAAAGGGGTCTAACAGCTGTGTGCTTTCCAGTCCCCGTTCCTCGCGTGCTGCCAAGGACTCGCTTGCCCAAATGGCCTCTGCTACCTGCCCACCGCAACGCAGAGGCTCACAGCCCTGCTGCAAAACTCTGCCAAGGGACTGGGAAACTACCTGTTCTGGGCAGGTTGCAAATACTGGAGCAATCTGTTTTCCTGGCATACTTGGGGAACCTTCTAATAAGAAAATATAAGGTTCCATGGCTTCTTCCTGAAATTATGAGTGGCCTCCTCTCTTCTTGAGGAGGCAAATCAGTTATAAAACTTGATGAGGGACGGAGACTGTTCCTGAGATTATTTCTGCTGCGGAGCTCTGTTAAATGTTAGCCAGAGGATAAAATTACTATCTTCGGTTTATCTTGGAATTTCCCCTTCCACAATCTGTAGGACCCTGTGTAATAAGAATCTAGTTTAGAGAAGTTGTGACAATTGTTGGGCACAAACTCAAGCTTTTTTTATTGCTTATGCAATCATGTGGGTTTATTTCAAGGAATTAAGGGGGAAAAAAAGTTTAAGAGTATTTGTAAGGGACTACACCTGCCTGGACTTTCTGTTTGCTTTTGCAAGTGCTTATGGTTTTACTGGTTTATGTTCTAGGTTTATTCTTTCAAGTTCAGTGAAATACTGAAGCTGGTCAGAAAAACAGACTATTGAGAGGAATGGCTAGAGACTCCATTTTCAGCCTCACAAACAGTCCTCCATGTGGATACTTATATAATCATTCATATTTAACAACACAGTATTTGAGAATCCCTCAGACCAAATGGACTTTGATCTTATAAACCCTTTATTACACAGGGAAATATTATCCCTACTTTATATAAATGTGGAGCTGCACAGGAGGAAGAGCAAAGGCCCAATGCCCTATTATCCACTTAAAGGCCCTCCAGTTTCACTGGGAAAATAATTTTACACGTCTGGGCCTAAGTGGCAGAGCTAGGGTGTCACCCTGCCCTGCTGCACGTCAGTCTGCTCCCTAGCACCGGAGGAGCATCTCGTGAGTCACTTTCACATGTCTAAGTACAAATCTGCTGAATGGGAGCCAGTTCCTTCCTTCCTTCCTTTTTGATTTGCCTAGAGAGGAGAGGCAACGGCAGGATCAACTCTTCCTGCACCAGGAGCAGGCTGAAATGTTCTTCAGCCAGGAGAAGCCATGGATGGCAGCTGGGTAATTCAGCCTGCCAAGTGCAGACACCTGGATTTACAGATGCCTGCCCTGGCACCTACATCTGGAAGCAATTCCCAGCTTTTCTGGAAACTGGCTAAACCTCTGGGTTTGTCCAGCCACATGGGGTAACACCGAGGTTTCAGGGGCTTGATGGGGACCACAATCATGCTTGCATAACCGAGCTGGCTGCTGCCAGCCATTTCAGGTGGTGCTGGCAGCAGGGGAGCAGGACATGTGGCCAGGGAAATCCACAACTCCTTGGCTTCTCTGGCAGGACCACCAAGGCTGGCCATGTAAAACCAACTCATTAGTCCACCAGGACCACTGTCACCCTCCTCCGGTGCTGGCAGGCATCCCCTGGTGAACCTTCCTCCAGGTAATTAAGGTGTCATCAGCCTCAGGCCTCCTCCCTTCTTGCTGCTACAGGGGTAAGGGGAGCTGCACAGTGTAGCACACATGCCCACACCTCGCAGTCATCCCTTCATGGGATGAAGGGTTTCAGCCTTCCTGGAGGGAGAGGAACTGACCAGACCACCCCAGCAGCTTCAGTAGATGGCATCTACCTGCACCAAGGTCCACCAGAGTGACAGTGAACAGAGCGCAGGGAAGTCAGGCTTTGGAGGCACCCAGTACTTGCACCACTGCACGTTTCCATCTGCTGTGGTTTGGACAACCCACCTACTGTGGTATCAGCACATGGAGCCACTTGGCATTAAATAATGTCATCTTGGGCTGCCATGGCCATGCAAAGAGGATGGCAGGCGGGGATGTGTGTTTGGGTGCTGTCATGCAGCCAAATCTTCTCTGCAGCAAATACAACCCGGCAATTTTCACATGCTTTGGAGTTTCAGAACAAAAGTTTCACACGAACTTAATTGGCCCCAGATTTTTAACACTAGTAAGTAGTTATAACGCCTCAAAAAGAGCTATTTCTTATTGACTGTTTCCCACTGATACATTTTCCAGCTGAGGCTCCCATCACACCTTTACCAAATGAAGAAGAACTCCAAAACCCTCAATGCTCAATCCATTTCTCATTTCTTTTCTTTCACATGTAGCTTGCCATGTTGTTATAATTAAATTTCAAAGCTCAAGTCTCTGCAGTTGTTTTCTTTTTCTGGCATTGTTTTTCATCCAGTAGCCACTACAGCCTAGCACAAACCAAAGTCACCCATCTGGAGGTTAACAGGCCTCTCTTCTTCCCATCAGGTGTCCTGGTCTGCTGCTGAAAGATAAAAGTGGATACTGTTGAATCACGTGAACATGAATGGTAGTGCAGCAAGGCCCTCATTTCTTTTTACCTGATACTCTATTTACCCTGATGTGGTAGATGCCAGGATACTTGGCTTATCTGCAGCTGATCACCTATGTGGCCTTGGTCATAACGCTTCACTTCTGTGACTTGCCTTTGGCCATGTTTGCAACCATCTCTAGGCTGCAGACTCTGTGGGACACATTTTCCTCATGGTGTCTTTCACTCTGGGTGTGCACAAGAGAGTCAAATCCCATGTAGGACCTTCTGTTACCACGGCCAGCCACAATGGTTTGGCACTAAGGTCAGCTGCCCAGCAGGATGGTTTGGAGCACCCCTTGTTACAGAGTGGGGAAGACTCTGCTCCCCCTCAGCCTTTTTTAAAGAAGCTGCATCTTGGAGAAGTCAGGTTTGTTTTACCCTACTAACACCGCTGTGATTTCTCCCTTTATTTATCCCTTCATGCTTCGAGGCAGAGCCCAGCCTCCCTAGCACCAACCTTTAGAGAAATAAATGTTCTTTGGCATGAAAGAGAGCTGCTGTGCTCAGTCTCCCACAATACTTTCTAGCTGAAGGCAGCCTGAAAACGCATCTAGCTATTTCAGTGTTCCCCCCCAAAAGTGGCAAGCGAGCAGAGAAAACTCCCAGCCCTTGCACATCCATATCCTATAAGGAACTGCCTTCAACCATCATAAATAAAACAAAGGTACGTTCTTCAGCTGATCTCAATTACTGGAGCTCCATTGAATTGAACAGAGCTAGGATAATTTACACCAGATGAGCATCTGCCCTCAACATATGTTACATTATGGTTCAACAAGATGGTCTCAGTTTGCCTTGGGGGAGGAGCTGTTGGAGGGGAGAGTTAAGTTTGCTCATGTCTAGGAACGATGGGCTGCAAAATCCCTGAGAGTGAGGAGGTAAATAGGGAAAAGAAGACATTTGGTTATTAGGCTTTCTTATTTCCAGTGATTAGGGTGGGAAAGAGCAGACTGTATGGGAAACAGGCTTCCCTACACCCATTTTGGCAGCTTTCGATTGGCCCCTGACCAGACATTTATTAAAACAGCCTCATAAGTTGCGGTCTTACTAAAGAACAATACAAAACCAACCAAATGTTAATGTATTCAATCTGTTCCTGCTGAGATTTCTGCCTCCCCACCTCCCTGATTATTAGAGAAGGCGGCGGGGGGGGGGGGGAGGGTAAGAAAAAGAAAAAGAGTTTGTATTCCCAGCCTCAGCTGACAGATCTGCTGTAGCCTCCTGGAGTTTTTGTAATTAGAACAAAGGGTCTTCGGGACAGGAACTATAATTGGTTTTGAGTGTTTGTACATTTTAACACAGCCCAGGTTAGGCATCCAAGCACTGACAGAAGGAGCTTGAGCCCTAGGAGAAAAACTCCAATGGAGGATTAAAGGCCTTCAAAAGGGGGTAGTGGATCATATCTGATACTTTAAAAAAAAAAAAAAATTCATGTACTCGAGATTGTTTTCCTTAGCAAGCCACAGGAAAAGCTGTGCTGCAAACACTTGTCAACCAGAGGCCTGGGATAATCTGAACTTCAGGACCAGGAGCGAGGAACAGGGAGGAAATAAATATTTCGGCAAGCAAAAACCCCAGCGCAGGATATGTGACGGAGCTTCTGAATGCTGACAGGGGGTGGGAGGGGTTTTAACCCACCCCTTTTGCTGAAATTTATGAGGGCTGCACATCCCAAACCCGCTGCCAGACCAGGTTTTGTGGTTCAGCTTCTTCAAACGCCTGAACCTGCTCTGGACAGCCAGTTCTGCGGTGGTAAATCAGAGAGGCCGGCACCTTCCCTCCAGCCACAGCTCACATCCTCACATCCAGCCATGTCACCGTCCTGGTCCCTGTGTCCCTTGGAGAGCCCCCTCCAGACAAACTGTGCCCAGGCATTGTCTGGAGAGGGCTGGCTGGCAGCGAGCCCGCACTGTGCCAGGGCATGTGTTGGCAATTAAGTAATATAGATGATCGTGACAAGTGCTGAAGCCCATGCTGGGGCTCCTTTGGGTTTACCGGTATAGACACATGCAGCAGCACCAGCTGCAAGCAGCCTTTCCATGGGAAAAGGATCGGACCCAGAACACACAAGGAGAAAAATGTATTTGCAGGCAGTGTCTCTGGTAACAGTCTGGGGCTCTTTTCCGTAAGTTTAACATTCACTGCTCGAGAAAAACAATGCTTCTGGAGATCTGCAGGCGAGATGTGGTTGCGGTGGGTCATCCTGATCCACAAACAACAGTCCCTTTTTGGGTGGGATTTTCACATGTGTTCTTCTCTGTCCAAAAACCGATTTCACTGGGACAAAGCTCGGACAGCACTGGGCGCTTTTGGAAAACTCTTCCATCACTTCCCATCTCCAGTGACAGTGATGAGCTCCTTGCATAGAGAGCACATGAGTGATGGAGAGTGTGTGGGACAGGGGCCTATCTCCATTTCATTATGAAGAACTACTTTTTTTTTTTTTTTTTTAAAGGCACTTGCTGGGGCAGATATTACTGAAAACAGTTTCTATAAACAAATCCACATGGTGAAGGAGGAAGCTGGGCTGAAGGCAGGAATGGTGTCTGTGCTGGAAGCCATGTAGCTCTGCAGAGGGGTCTTGAGTGGTCCTCTAGCTTTTAATTGGGAAAACTTACCCAGTTCAGTCAGTCAGATGCCTCATTTATGCCAACTTTCAGTGGGTGCTGGGGACTTTCAAGCTCATCATGGCTTCTTTATTAAGACGTCCTGCCTGCCATACATGAATAATTTCACCCCTGCCTCTGCTCCCTGGTGCAAAGGGAGGAGTTCACAAGAGGAAGCAACTGGGGGCAGACTCCTTGATGGTTCAGCCGCTTCTCCCTCGCTCCCTTGTACACCCATTTCAAGCACTTTTTCAGCTTGAGGCACTGGTGCTTTTTGGTCAGTGAGGAATAGTACATAGAAATAGACAGCTGATGGGTATCACTGCAGTTGGGCTTTGCTCAGCAGATCCTGAAACCCAGCCTCTTGGGAGAAGAGCTCATGTTAAGTATGTAAGTCCCAGCATTTTCCTGTGCTCCCAGGGGGAGCCAAGCTGAGTGGCACTTTTTCTATAGGAACCGGGCTTTTAAGAGCTATTGGGGAAGAAACCAGGTAGACAAGCTAATGTCTTACATGTGGATGATGGTGGAGATGTGGAAATAACTGTAAACAAATGGACAAAACATACTAGTCCTTTACAACATTCTGCCAGCAGCAGGTACTAACAAGGGAAGTGTTGCCTTCCTACAGTAAAGATGGGGTAGACATAGCCTGCCTACTGCAGGGACTTGGGCATGTGCATGAGCACTGTGAGTTATCCTCTTGATGAAAAAACAAAACTGAACATGTCTTATAGGCAACCACTCCTTTGTAGGACTCCTTTGCCTTATCTCCTTGCTGTCATCCCAGCCTGTGTGGTAAGTACCTCCCCTGAAATCACAGGGGAGAGTTACCACTGCTGTCTCCGGTGCAGCTGTGGTCCAAACTGCTTTCAAAGCAGCCACGAGCAAAGGCTGCACATGCCTGGCCACACGTGCGGGTGCCCAGTGGCCACCGACCTGGTGGTCCTCCTCCTCACATAAGGAGTACACCTGTGCAGATGGGGCCCAAGACCACAGTAAATCTTGCCTCCACCAGGCCTTCAGAGCCAGGCAGCTTTGAGCCACGGTAACCAATAGTAGGTTTTCTCCTCATCCACCCCATCAACAAGGGAAAACACAGTCATCTGGAGACGCTGCAAATATGCACTGCTGTTCTTTGGTTACCAAAGTCGGCCAGACAGCCGTGAGGATGGTTTAAATGAGTTTATTTCCAACTGCTACATTTCAGGATCATGACTACTAGTGGATTGTAGGTAGCCATACTGTAGCAGCCAGACCGCTCTCAGCTGGATGGCCCCTCCATAGATCTTGTATTAGCAGATTGCAAAAAACCAATTTCTACTCACTTTCTACAGGAAAAAAAATGACATGCTAGCCACCACATGTATTTTTTCCCATAGGCAAACTATGCAGTTCTCTGTTTTATTTGACAAAGAACAATGGCCTAGACAAATACATCTTATATAGAATATAATCTCCAGAAGTAATACCACTGAGTGCAAAAGCAACAGATCTTGACCCTAAAATGCAAATCAAGCAGATGCCAAAGTAAGAAAATGGGCTAATTAGATGTTTAAGCATCTTGCCAATATTTTGCTAAGCACAGAGTAAAAAGCAAATCTGTTTACAATATTTTGGCTGTTCCCGTATGTTCCAAGCACAGCATTTAAGTCAAAAGCCTCTTTGTGTATACAGTAAAGTTCTTGATGTCTCCTGAATGGTTTGAAATAACACTCCCTATAGAAACAATTGGTGTTCATTTATCAGAATTCCCTGCCCTACCTCTTCAACTGAAGTCATGGGCTGGATGCATCTTGTTATTCTGCATGATCAGGTGCAAACTGGCAGTAAACACACTGACTCTACATAAAGTGGTCTGAAACATGGAGGAAGGCAGGGCAAGGGGAAGCAGTGGACCTCCCTGAGCTGCTAGTAGCAGCAGCTCTGCACTCGCTAGGATGGATCATGGAGGCTGAAGGAGAGCACTGGGAAGCAGCTTTTCCTGTGAGCAGGTTCTCCTTGCTACAGCCTGGTGGCCACACTGGTGGCCACACTGCCACATTACTTTACACTCTTTGTGCAGCCTAACCCTGGTCTGAAGCTTCTACCTGCAGCCAGGCATGCAATGGCAGGCAGTGTCTTAAATAAAAGGCAGGCTTTAGGAGGGCCAGGCAAGCTACCAGCTGGTCACCACAGCCAGGATGACATCTGAAGCATTTTATAGAATCTCTCACCACTGGAGGAGTTTTAGAGCTTTAGACAGTCTTTCACTGCTAAAGTTCAAGGTGGAGGGGATGGTGACATGAACCCATTGTTTGGGGTCGTCTTCCTTGGAAGGGACTGGTTTGGGCTGTGGTCAAGAATGGAAAACAAGGCAAGAAGGGATTTGGGTTTTGCCCGTTCTCATAATACCTGTCAGTGTTTCCATTTTCCATCCTTTTTATTCTCTGCGTCCTCAGAAGAGCGCATTTCAGGATTTTTCCAGCATCCCGCAAAGTTTTGTTCAACAGCAGGAAGGAGTTCTCACTGTTTGCATATGAGACGCAACAGGGTGCACTAAACCTAAAAGCTGAAACAGGCCATACCAGCACTTCCAGTCATGGAGGTCTTCTCATATAGACCATGGCATCTGATTTTTGGTGCCATGTTTGCTGAATTCAACCATTTCAACCACTGGTTGCACCTCAGATGAATTTCTGAGTTATCAAGAATGAACAAATTGTTTCTCAGAAGATTGTTTTCTCCAGACTCCTCTTTTTGTTTGCCCAAGGATATTGGCCCTTCTTGAAGAACCGGACATATAATTAGAAATTAATGTCTATTTGCTTTGATGGATTTTGCCTCTTTTCTGAATCCTGAATTATCCACAAAGCTGTTACAAACAGAATAGAATGTATTTGTTCATCAAAAAAATGATTCACCCGTTTCTTCAGGGATTAATTCTCAGTTTTGTTCGTGAGTGGCTTGTTGCAAATAGTCATAAATTCTACCATGTTGGGTTCCAACCCCGGAGTGATCTTTGTCTGGACTTCAATGGGGCTTTGCATGGGGGGGGCCTGGCCACACAGATCTCATTGCAGGATTGGGCAATGGTTAGTTACATAAGTCATATGATGTTGTTTCTGTTCTCTGACTGGCTGACTTATGTAACTACAGAACAATAGCGTGTATTTGAATATAAAGGCAAAAATCGTGCCTCGTATGTGTTCTTCATGAAAGTCTGTTCAAGGGCTGGATTCTGCTGTCCATGCAAGCTATAAAGATATTTTCTTTGACAGTCTCTTGGTTGGTGAAGACATCTGGAGTAGGTGACATTAACAGAGCTGCTGAGATGCTCTGTGTGAGTTCATCTGAGGTCTATTTGCAGACACTGGGCTCACGTATTCTCCCCAGTAGCAGCTGAAATGAAAAGGAACAAAACCAAAGAGAACAACTCATGAAACTGGGCCATCCAGTGACTGAAGTCCTTGACTGCAATGCAACTGCACTGATTTACACCTTGTAAATGTCTAGACATGGAGTTTAATGTTTCCCTTATTCCATTTCAGGGGAATAAAAAGGCTTGAATGCATGGCCAGGGTTAAAAATGGACAGCTTAGGACAAAACATTGTAAAGTTAATGTTCATGTGTTTATTCTTAAACATGAGTATTTTCCCCACTTGTTATTTTTGTTAAAATCTGAACGTGATTTCTATTCAGAGAGGGAAAATAGGAATCCACAGCTTTTGTTTTCAGCTGATGTTTTCTTTTTGTTTATCTATATGATTCATCTCCAGAAGATTTTATCACAGTCTCCTGGAGATTTTATCACAGGTTTTCAGTTCTGGTTTTGTTTTGGTTTTTTCCTCCTAAGGTCCCAGTTCTTGGAGTCATGTGATTACACAAACATTCCCTACTTCCAGTGTTTTAAAAGTAAGTTTCTAGCCGGCATTGTTGCAGAGAAAAGACTGAAAACATAAACCCTCAAGGCTGAGAAGAAGAACACACAATTTATAATTTTTTTTAAACCTCATGATTTCTCAATCTTATGTTTTTTGAGGATAGCCTGACTAATAAGTTTTAAAAGCCCAGGGTTGACAATATTAAAGCAGAATCAGGAGGAGACCATTGCTTAAGTTCATACGACATGACCTGATAGTCTTCTATACTCTTAGGAGATGTTACCATGCAGCGGGCAAGGATTTTTCCTAAGTCACTTATGAAAGTATAAGACCGTCATAGCCCATTCAAAGTAATTTTGTTCTTTATGCATGATGGCTTTTAGCACAGGCCTAAAGTACACATTATTTATGTAGCAAGCTTCAACAGCTCAGAAAACATCATTGCCATCCATAGTGTTAATACCTGTCCTCATCCTTTACAGTCTCCAATGTAAACATGTGTTTTCACAGGGACATTGAACAGAGCAAGCCAAAATTCAAGAGGTCACAGCTGATGCTGTCATGCCATCTTCTAGCCTCTTTGAATCTGCTTTACAGATAATTTCTAACCCAGTCCATTCCTAAGTTTTCCATTTCTAACTTGAATTCACAAAGGCAGCAGATTATGTCTTGCAACGTGCAGCATGGCCATGGAAGTGTTCCCCTTCATCTCATTTTTTCACATACTTGGGAAACTCTCTCATGTTCTGGGACTTGGAATTTGCTGAGAACTTGCTTTTTAACATATTTTATTCAGATGCCACTAACACAGATCTACTTAAGCCACTTTGCTGGTGTCAGAAAACATCATTCCAGTAGAAGCTGGGCACCTACTTCATGGCTTAGGGGAAGCTTGCACCAGCCAGAGTCAGAGTGAGCTGTGTACATTGTGGTGGGAGGACTTCCTTTGCTAAATATAAATACGGCCATTCCTGGAGATCCCAAGTGCTGCTGAAAGCCAGGACAGGGAGCAAGCGGTAACATCTCAGGAGTAATGTGCCTGCACCTTTGAGGCTTTCTCCTGTGTGGTACCTCCCAGAAACACTCACCCTTGCAGAAGAGGGGAAAGCCTTTGCCAGGTGCCACAGGACCTCCACACTAAAACCAGCCAGCAGCGATCACTGTACGTTTGAGGAGAACATGGGTATGTGGATAGGTGAAGAATCAGCAAAGAGCATTTCTTCACTGCTTACACATGCAATCAAGCTACTGCATCTCTACCAGCTACTCTGTTCCGGTTGACTGCATGCACACATATACTCTGCAGCAAATGAGAGGTAAAGCATGTTAGCTAAAACCTTTCATTAAGACCAAGCTCATTTTGTGGGGCTCTAAAACCATGATCTGCTGACACGCCATTCTCTGTCAAGTCAGGATAGCTCATGAAGCCAAAGTCCCAAGGAAAGTGAGCTGCAACAGATGCACAGCTAACACTGTTTAAAGGACAATATAATGTGTTATGGGACTAGGATGAGTGTTGGTGGCAGGGGAGTTGGTTAGTACATCATTTCTGGACACTTGTGAGGCACCATGCAGAAGAACAAATGACTTTCCCCACCTGAATGCTATTTTAATAATTTTGAAACATCTTCCTTAGATGTCTCGTCATTATTCCCGTAGTTAGAAGCTGATTAATGGCATGCCCCTCAAACACATATCTGGGCACATGTACAAAGACTTTTTAATAGTCCCTAACAATGGCCAACAGCTGGCCACAAAACCAGATGATTCCCACCCTCGTAAACTCATGCTCACCAACAATAAAAAACCCTTCTGGCTACTAAAAAGCCTGATGGAACAGATGAATCTTGTTATGAACTGGATTTTATAAATAAAAATTAAAAAGAGGAAAACATTTTAGCTTGTGCATTCATAGGCTGAAAACAGACATAGGTTTCACATTCTGGAGTAGCCAACTGCAGAGGTCTAATTTTTGGAGCTAAACTTCATCTTCCAAAGACTTCTTTAAATACATTTCTGGGTTGGGTTGTTGGGGGGGGGTGGTGTTGTTGATTTTTATTTATTGATTTTTAATTTTGCTGTAGCCCCAGTAAAAAACTTCCTCTGTCCTCTGAGGCAGGAGTGGTGTGTCTGTGCCACTCGCAGGCAGAAATCTCAGGAATGATCTGAAAGGCTTTGTTCTCCAGGCCCTGCCATAGCATCACAGGCAAGCAGTCCGGGCACATCAGCCCAATCACACATTATGCCCACATGCTGTGGAAGGTATGTGCTTGCCACTGTGAGTGCCAGGGTTTCTCCATGCCCCTCAGGAGACAGCAAGGTGAGTTTGGAAAGCCGCCCAACCCAATGGCCGAGGCATGACCCTGCGAGGCAGGAGGCAGGGGAGCCAGGCCAACCCTTTTCTCCCTGCAATAAATCTCTCTGTTGGATCTATTAGCTTTGCATCCAACACGGCTACATGGTTTCTGGAGCAGAGCTGGCCACCCCAGGCTGGCACTGGGAGCCTGGCCACACACCTCGAGCCATCTGCACAGACATTCCCCAGCGGCAGTGGCCCAGCTTCACGCAGGAAGCTGTAGCCACGCCAGCAACAAACACAAATCTCCCCAGACGGCACCTTCTCTCCAGCACAGTCCTTCTGTCCTGCTTCCAACGGACAGGGGGAGAGGCTTCCTTTCCCTTGGGTTTTTTTCTTTCTCTTTGATTTCCCCCCCACACCGTCACTTCTCCTTATCCCTGGAGTGGGTGTGAAATCAGAAGAGTGCGGAGCCAGGGAGAGGAGCAGCGGCCAAGCCATTTGAGGGTGAGCAGATTTACAAAAAAAAAAAAAAAAAAAAAAAAAAAGATAACGGAAAAAAGAGAACTCTAAAGAAGCTCTTTTTGTTAGTTGTTAACAACTATTTAACATCAGGGGTAATTCACAAGTTTAATAAAATCAGGCTTTGTTGAAGATTCAACACCTTCAATTACGGCATTAAGAGCTCCCAATAATTACTCCTCAGACCTTCAGAAGATCCTTCAACAAAGTGTGTATGTGAGGAGGGGGAGGCCAGCCTTCAGTCCCAGCCTTCAGTCCCTACTGTCTTAAAGAATTTTAAAAAAAAATAAACAAAGCAAGCAGAAAAAACCTAATTCTATATAAAGATGACAACTATGATGTCAGTCTCTCACTATATAACAAAAAGCAGCAAATGAAAGAGACAAGACTAATTCTTAGTTAGACACCTTAAATATGACTCCTCTGTTAGTGGATTTCTGCAGGGATAAACAAGGGATTTTCACAGCCCAGGTATGCCCAAAACAAGATTTCTATAAGTAAGGAAGTGAGGGATTTGACTGAAATCTTAGAACAGGCTTTATTTTTACTGCCCTCGGCAGGATTTGGAAAAACGTCAGCATCTGCTTCATCAGGTCCTGGCATAGTTGAGCCCAGCACCTCATCACAATGAAAGGACCCTTATTGATACAGAAAATGGCTGATTATTTACATTCCTGGCGACCATGCAGGAAGTGGCTGATACTGTGAGGAGCGAGGTTGTGGAAAAAGACTTTGTTCCTGTGGAGAGGGCTGCCTCCTCCTATAGGGACCAGCCAACTTTTCTTTAAGCAATAAAAATGGACAGGGAATGGTTCAGCAGCACTAACGCATGGATAAGATTGAGAAGTGCCACATTCCTGCTTCCTGTGAAAACAAGGGGAATCTTGCAATTTGTAACTGGAGAGACTAGGTTTGGGTTTCCTGTTCCCCAATGCTCAATCCAGCCCTTGTAGTTCCTTCAAAGATATATCCAAGGCTCATTTAACAAGGGTTAAGTAAGGGATTTCCCCAGTGCAGGAATGGGACTCCTTAGCTCTCTTTAGGGTGAGTAGCACGCAATGCCATGGCTCATCTGAGCTGCACTGCATTTCAGAAAAGCCTGACACATATTAGAGCAGCCCTGGGATCACTCTGAATTACAGCAGGGACATTGTCAACCTCTGCCAAATCCTATAGTCTCAACAGTACTGATAATGATGTCATATCACATTTGCTCCCTTCTGCAATGGATTGCCATTCCCAAAATTTCATTCAGTTTGTGAAATGTACCTTAGAATGACTTTTATATCACACAATATTTTTTACATATTGAAACACAGTTCCTCTTACACTGCAGAGGCAGATAACCCAGGGTGTTTACAGTACCTCATGTGTACTTACAATTGCCAAGAAAGAGTTTTAAGTAAAACAGTTGGGTTTTTTTCCCCAAGCAATACTACATGGCTACACTGGTAGAATTTTGTCCAATGTTTGTTTGCTGGCATGCACTAGCCTTTTTGTAATCCTGACTCCATGCACTGCCAAAGCACCTGTGCATGCAGAGGGGGTTGCTAGAAATAGGAATTTACTCTAAAATGCCCTGGAAGGGGTTTCTCACTCGCTGCATTTACACAGTGGGGGTAAATGTAGGATGAGCATTAAGCACCATGTGCTCCCATCCCTCGTGCACAGTTTCACACTGTGCTGACAATCTCACTGAATGCAGGGCAGTTATTATCACTGACTCCCTCCAGGGTAAATGAGGTCGGAAGCAAACTCCCATGGAAGTGGCGTGTGCTGAAGCTGAAGAAGACGTCACAGATTTCACCCACACCATTTGGCCTGAGGGAGACTACATTGAAAAAGAAGCCTGCAAGGAGCCTGGTAAGGAAGGAAAAGCCATGCTCCCACTTGTCTTTCAGAGAGCTCCTTTCCTGCATGTGAGAGGCTCCACATGCCCTGGAAGAAAGGGGCAGGCTTTGGGGCTGGGGGTGAGGGTGGTCTGGGAGGGAGGCCCGTCTTGGAAAGGCCTCGTGGAAAGTATGAGTCGGTCTCAGCAAAGCTGGGTTACTCTCCCAGGCGGGTGGCAGTCCAGGGCAGCAGTGCCATTTGGCCTCGTGGAGCTGAAACAGCTGCCAGAGCCTGAAGGAAAATTCCTTACCACAGTCGGGCCAAAATCCATAGCGTGGGATTTCTGACCTCCTCAAACCTGTTTTCAGCTCCCCTGCCCTGCTGCTGTGGAGGTACTGCTTCAAGTGGTTTTCTTCTGCCGGCGCCAGCAGGCTTAAAGCTTTAGACCTTTCCCACCACTGCCGCTCCTACACTGAGCTGTGCTCTGGCGAAGACATGGGTGTTAAGGAGAACACCTTGCTTTCTAGTGGGCATTAAGGAGAACACCTTGCTTTCTAGCAGGCTTGGGCGAGAGACTCAGGGGTTGGCCGGATCAAGTGAGATCCTTTTCAATTAAGCACTGAATGGTACCTCCAGGGATTTGGCTTCATCAGTCAGCTCTGACACAGGCTCCACAGTGACCCTTAAAGTGTCCCTCAGGGCAACATCCTCCTGAGTGCCCTGGTCCCTATCTCCTGTGGAAATCTCTGTGAATTAGGTACCTCAGTGGTATTTAGATGATTAAGTACCCTTGCAAAATGGGGGCAGTGGCACATTGTTTGACACACTTATCCTCTGCACTCTTCAGTCAGATTTCCTCCCGTTAGGGATTGGTAACACACTTAGGACACGTGGTCTGCTACCAGGTTGCTAAGAATGAGGAGAGCTTCTTTCACCCACACCAGCTTTGCAGCATTGCAACTTCAATGCTAAGGAAGCTACCTCTGATGTCCAAAAGAGAGAAGGAGGAGGAGGTGGCCAGGGTAATGCCTCTCTAATGCGACCTCACATGGGCTGGTTTACAGCCAAGCCATGAACACCAAAATAAAGTGTCAGCTAGCTGTACCTGCAGGTACTCTTCAAGTTCAGCCCATGCTCATTGGACCTTTGCATCATTCTAAATTAGGTGCTGATGGATTTTATTTACACCGAATTTAACTTAATGTGCTTGCTTGCTAACTTCCTGCTTATCTGGATACCACATAAGCATATGCCCAATCCAATTATGAAAAGAATGAGAAATACAGTGAATACTACACATTTTAAGTAAGCATAATAAATTACCAGAGTTGTGGCACATACCTGTGCATGTGAAAGAGAAAAAAAAAAAAAAAAAAAGAAAAAGAAAAAAACAAACAAACAAAAAATAGAGCTGACTTCCCCCAGCCATTTAATTAGAAGTAACAGCATCTCATTTGCAAGACTCACACAGGGCTTCCAAGGTGAAACTTACCCTTTAACAGCAGCTGGAAATTTCCTGCCATGTTAAAAAAGGAAGAGCTGTGTTACAGAGGAGTAGGAAGAAATATGGAAATATTAGCAGTAGGCAGGCTTCTGCGGATTGTGCTGGGTATTGACAAACAGCTAGTTGGAAGGCACGGTAAACTATAATGAGCAACTGCAGCTCCCAGTTCTCCTGAAAGAAAAATTCTAGTGGAGAGTTTCACAATTTTCCACCACGTGAGTAAACTGTTTTGGATAGCAGTGAGGCAATACTACTTGTATGAGATTGGGAGTGGCAGCTGTACGCGCCTCCAGTGAAAGGAAGAGGGTAACACTCAGAGGCTTAAGTGATTCTATCGCTAAATGAATCAGAATTCGAGGGAAAAGATAAGTGAAAAAGCATTGAAACAGGGCCAGGGAAGATGGAAGGGGAGTATGAATAAAACAGAAGAGGAGAATGTGTGATTCAAGCTGTTGCTTATGACACTTTTTTTAGCCACCAGAGAGATATATATATGCACGTGTACATATTTATAAATATATAGATATATATTTCTGATATATATATGGGCTTGAGCAGAATCTTTCATTCATGAGGTGTTTATCATCCTTAAGTCGATCCACTTCACAGAGGCACTGCTCGTAAGCGCCTTGCAGGGTAAGGTCCTCTGACCAGTGCACGGGGTCTGCTGCACCCACAAGGCTGAATTCAGCCATGAAACAGCCTGTCCTAGAGAGACTGGGTCCTGGCTTGGCATGTTTTTCAGCCAGGTTTTGGGGTTGAAGACAGGCAAGGAGGGATTTCCTGCAGCCATGGTGCCTGTCTCGCACGGGGCAGCAGCGGGGAAGCCCGGGCAGCTGGGGCAGCCTTGCTGTGACAGCCAGGGCCTTTGCGCAGATCTGTTTGCAGAGAGGTTAATAAGACACTTGTAAGAGCTAGACACCCACTGCTCACAGCAATTTCACCTCCTCCTCCTCCCCCCTGCCTCAAGATCAACACCAGCGGTGCAGCCAGCCTCTAATTACATTTTTAAAATCCTGTCAGGTCGTGAGGACGTAATGAGCTCTAATTGTGGAAGACCGTTCAGGGAGACTTGTAATTATGCAGTCATTAAGCCGGTTAAACACACCACGGTCTCTTTTGCAACGCTGTGTCATTTGGCTCTTCACCAGCAGTGACACAAATGCGGGATTAAGCTGGCAATTAGTAATCAGCAGGTACCAAACAATAACTCCCGGCTCCGCCGATGAGTGAGACTCCTCCTGGGCTGGGGCTGTGTTGAGGCTTCCCCCGCTGAGAGGTGCCCTGGGTCCCCGCAGGCAGCTGGACACCCAGAGAGGGGATGTTGGCTGGTGTGTCCCAACCAGAGAAGCAGCCCTTGTGTTCACAGTCCTGCCCAAAATCTGCCAGTTCATGGATGTTATTCTCCTGTTTCAGAAGTTTGGGAATGTTCTTGGCACCCTACGAAACCCAAGAAGCTTGCATGAGGCAAAGTAGATGATGCAGGGTACAGGGAGGTGGGAAGTCCTTCCAACTCACCCCGCCGGAGTTATGGCCAGGTGAGGGACCCAGCATCAAGCCCCTGCTCTTCCCAACGGTGCTGTTACCTGAGGTGGAAGATCCTGCATCGGGGCAAAGCAGGGACCTGCAGGTGGTTCCCACCCCGTGCCGCCTGTGTGGCCTCCCATCTTAATCCTCCTCCATCACAACCTTCCTGGAAGACTTTGTTGAAAAACGCTTGTATCCTTAAAAACACTCTAGGTCGACTAAAAATGGCTTTTTCTATTCTTTTGGTTTCTACCAGGAAACATTCCCCAGCCATTTTTTTAATCGCCTCATTTACTAAATGAAATTACTCTAGAGAAAACAAACAAAACAAAACTTCTCCTGCCTGTGTGGGAGGAGTGGGGAAGAGAGGTCATTAGACCAAACTCTCCTCCGTCTACATCTCAGATCTTGTGACAAGGCAAACCACAGCCCTTGGGTTTTATTCAGCTGTCTCAGTTTCTTTGAAGTCTACTTTCATAACTGTTCACCTCATAAAGGTCAGTTATGTATATAGGAAACATTTTCTAGATTCAAGCTAGGATGGAGGAAGACCTATCAGGATGAAAATCTCAAGGACAGTAAAAGCTGCATACAGAGAAGCTCCAGCAATGAGCAGCTGAGAAGGCTTTTTCTGAGATAGACCAGATTATCTAATATTGTCAATTAATAAAAACTGTGGTGCTTACATAAAGAGAAGAAGTGGAATAAGATCGGCTTGGATGTCTGAATTAGCCCCAAAGATTTGGTCTTAGGGCGTTCCAAGCAAATTGTTAGCTTTCGGCTCCATATCCTAGAGGAATGCCTTGGCACCCACTACATCCAAGCGCTCAGCTTATGAAATGAACTTAACTCTGAGAAGTCTGCCTTTCCGCCTCCTCGCAAAATTAAAGAGGAAAGCTGCTGCAGCACCATGGGCCCAGAGAGGCTTAGCAGGTGAAGCAGGATGTCCCCAGGTACCCTGACATCTCCAGCCGCACGAGCAGGGAGGAGTTACCCAGCCACCCCTCCAAGAGATGATTGTGGTGCCCTCCTATCTGCAGATATTTCAGGGGCAAGAGACATGCCCTGGGAGAGGGATGGATCCTGGAGATCCGGGCCAGCTGCTGCTCCTCTCTGCAGCCTGGCCACGCAGCACTGCTCGCAGCCCTGCCTTGCTGCACATCACAGTGCCTTCCCTGGGGAATGGGAGCTACAGGGCATGTGTGTGGGAACTGCTGCTGGGAATGTAAGTAGCAGTGCCCTACCAAAAAGGCAACATGTCTTATGCACCATGCAAAAAATCCATCTGGCCAGTCAGTCCTCAGGTAGACTGAAATTACCATTTATCTTCTCTGTTACCCGAGGTGGGAGCCCTGTGTACGACTCCAGAAGTCCTGTAACACAGGACAAGTGTCGTGTCATTTTATTTGTTTACTCTGTTATCACCAGAGCTGCCTCACTAAGCCATGCCAGGAGGAAAGTCCTCTTTTGATGTAAACCTGTTATGAACAAGAGTAGAAAGCCTGTAAAAAAATGACTGGTTTCAATCCAAACTCACAGAACAGAAAGAGACAAAAAAAAACCCCAAACCACAGGAGACGCACATTATTCCTGCATGTGTAAGAGGGTATTAAATTGACTAGTGACAAACTTTAACCAGAACCACAGTATTACTCAGAGCAGCTTGTCCAAGCATGCAGAAATCGTGGTCACAGAGTCTCCCAATCGGTAGAGGTGGACAGGGATGCCAAGAAAGACAAGTCTTTGCTGGTCCTGCTTTATGTGGAGGATCTTCTTATGAATGGTTTTAATAAAGACTTAATTGATTGTTCTGGAGTCCATCAGGCTAATAAACATTTATGGTCCTGACGCAGTCATCTAGAACACATTCCACAAGGCACTTAGAGGCAACTGTACAAGACAGCCCAGACGCATCTTTGTCATATGCTGATGACATCCATTAATCATGCACTAATCATGTGCAAGTCAAACCTTAAGAGAAAGTAGGATCTCTGCATGTTTTTAACCAGTCAGGAGGTGGAATAATCATTTTGTCCTTGTAGCACCAGGCCAGCATTTGGGAGATGTCTGTTCAAATCCTGGTTCTGCAGCAGGTTTCCATGTGTGGCCTGGAGTAAATCACTCTAAGGATGTCACCACAGTGCTAATCAGACCTTTCAGCTCTCCTGTTTTCTGGGCACAGACAGAAATAGAGGCAAATACAAGGAAGACACAACCATAAAAATACAAATTAAGATAAAGCCAGATTCCAGATTCCCCTACTGCTTAATCATGTAAACGTACAAATATAGCTTGACGACAATGACTCAGGGGAAACAAGGATCTTATCAGCACTCTTAGATAGACTTGAGCCATAAATGAAAATAAATGATCTACTGACATTCCTTATCATCTCCCTAGCGTCTATTGGAGAACTCAATTTACCTCCACATATCTATTTCCTCTAACACACTCAGCATCGGGAGAGTCTGTTGGCCCTCCATAGGCTCCCTTTGCTGTGCTGGCAGAGCACTACAGGATTTCCAGCCATTGCAGCAGCCTTACCTTGGCTTTCAGATGGTGGCTCTAGCTCTGCACTACCTAGCAGAGCATGTCCAGCACAGAAAACCACCTCTCTCTCTCTCTCTGTTTTTTGCCTCCTGAGCTGCAGCCTTACCTCCATTTTCAATCACTCTGGCATTCATTTGCACTCCCAGGAAGCAGTCCTGGGGGAGTTTCATCAGTCAGGTCCCCACGTCCACTGGGCAGCGCCTGGAACCCCACCTCCTCACGCTTAGCGCTTGGGAAGTCAGGGGGTACAAGGAGTCACCCAAAATGTCTTTACACACTCACACTGGCCCCGACCCTGCTGATCCTGGCACAAGCATCTGCAGCTGGTCAGGGAACACTAATGCAGTAGGAAAATCCACTGTGAAAGGGAAATGAAACTGCTGGGATGGGATGAACTTTAGACCTCCAGCTTGTGCATGTCTGAGGTTAAGCCAGAGGACTTAAGGGGCCGCTTTCCCTGTCAAGGTGGAGTGATTATTTCTATTTCACAGACAGGTAGTTGTTGAAACCAATTCTTGAGGGAAAGAAGAACAGCACTTGTAATCGCTTGGTAACTTGTGCTAAACTAAACGTGGCCTTCCTCGTTCATTGGAAGTTTGAGTATTTGATATGTGCCTTCTTTTTCATTTGGAATTGAGGCAAACATATTTTTTAGTTTCCTGAGAAGGGTTAATTCTAAAAATTACTATCAAGATGCAGAAAATTTGTGTAAAAAACAAAAAGCATACCTCTGGAAATTTTCCAGAATGAAAACTTCTTTTTTTCTTTCTCTTTCCAGGGAAGAAGTTGCTTAGAGTCAAGTCATTTTAAAAATATTTTTATTTCAAGAGAAACAAAAATTGACCCAGCATTTCCTGCTAGCCCTATTAATAATCATAAATGTGAGAATAAATGTGAGACCATGAAGACCTGCGTAAAATTTTTAAAAAGAGGCATCAGGAAGAGAGGTGCTTGCTTTCTAAATTATAAACCAAGACAAAAAAAAGCCTTGTACCTACCTTAGAAGAAAAATAAAGGGGCAAAAAGAGTTCTCTGAGACAAAGCAATAATAAAAACTCCTAGTCGACTGTGTATGCAGTCAGACTTTGTCAGTCACAGCAGACCTGAGCTGGTGAGGCTGTAAGGGCTTTAACAAGGGCTGGCTGTCAAGCCTGGCTTGGTTTTGTGGTATCACAGACCTCAGCTAACCACCCTCATCCCTCTGCTATGAGATGTTGCTGAATGGAGCAGGCACCTTCTCTCCAACTGCTCCAGTCCAAGCATGGCCCCAGGGGATGGCGTGTCCCCCCGGCTGTCATGCAGACACATGTCCACCTCTCCCTCCTCTGACACAGCTCGCTAGCCTCCCACGAGTGGTGAAAACACTGGCTGCACCTTCAGCTGGCACAGCTAGGCTGAGCACAGGACAAGTTTGGTGACTTTCATAGCAGTTTAGCACCACCCAAGTCATGGTAGGTGCGATGGGGTTGTTTTTCCTCCATGCCAACCTGCTGCAACCACAGTGTTGCTGGTACCCTGGAACATCTGCTTTACCTTGCCGGCACAGCTGTGCGTGACGTACCTTACGCTCATTTAGGCATTGCACAACATTGTAGGGTTGTTTTATCTTCTGTGGGGATATCCATGACCACCAGAAATTCTAAGAACAGATTTTGGGTGTCTGCAGTCACCGCAGATGGCAGGCTTACTCACGCAGAGCTCGAAGCCCTTCTCCCCTGTCCATGCCGAAACACACTGTACCCCAAGGGCCCCATAGATTTCAGTGGGGCTCTTCCCAGAATTGCACACTGAGTCACTGTGAGTAAGTGCAGCATCTGCCCCTCACTCTCCGCTGGTCCCGTGGGCCTCCTGGCTTTGCTCTTATGAGTAAGGTCTCCATCACCAGACCATGGGTCAGAGCCAGGGAGCCGGTCCAGGTGCCACAGGCGCACAGCAGTGCATCGCAAGAGCTTAGCAGCCAGCGGCAGTGCGGCTAAACATCCCAGCACTAGATTTCAAGAGCAGGGGAGAAGGCTGCACTCGCTGGGTACAGTTCCCAGCAAGACACCAACAGGGGATTTCAACCAACAAGTCCCACGCCAAGCCCAGAGTGGCCAGTGGGGTGAGACTCTGTCCTTCTAAAACTCATGACCTCCGCACCTTCCCACCCTCCGCCTGGGAAGAGAAAGCGCTGAGCTGTGTTTTCCCCTGAAATTCCTTTTGTGTCCAGCAATGTCTGTGCTTTGCAGAAAGCAGCAGGAACGATGAGTTACGGAGACGGGGAGCGGCGCACGTCCCGGGCTGTGAGGTCACGTTTTCCCAGGCATTTCAGCACCCTGTAATACCCAAGGAGAGTTAGGCGTTTATACATCTCCAGCCGTACGAGCCCCGGCTCTTTCTCATCGGCTGCACGCAAAGTGCCTTTTTTATAGGCAGACAGGTGGAAGCAGTTCACTGGCACCCCTGAAAGTTTGTGTTGAAAAGAAAAGCCTTCTCCCAACCAGCTACTGCTTGTAATGCACCTCTGCCATCGCTTTATCTGTGGTTTGGTGGTACCTGTGGGATTTGTTCTGGCTGCATTTGGCACCATGAAAAGCACACGAGGACAGGCGATGGTCAGAGAGCAGACTGGAAGGTCTTCTTCCCGTGATTGCTTCCCCTCCCACCTCTTTTTTCTCACCTTTCCACAGAAGAAAAAGTAATCATTGAAATAAGCTTGATGTGGGAGACGGACAGGGATTTTATTTGTTTTTAAAAAGATGAAGTACTCCAAAAGATACTCCAGTTACAGAAAAAATTTCACTTTCTGTCAAAAAGTGTTTTGGCCAGAACAGTTTTCACCAGCTGTGACCCATGTTTATCTCAGTATCTTCTTCCTCATCTCATGTTTTTTTTAGCCATATTTGCCAGGGACATGTTTCAGTAGCTGCACTGCCTATTCCAGGATTAACTCCCCGCAGGCTGCCCTCCTCCCCCCATGTGTTTGGCTTCATTGAATGTGATCCTAATTCAATTAGGGGCAGCTGTTTGAAGGGTAAACCCGGAGACACCCCAGGGAGAATAACTGATGCCTGAGCTCAGGGGGAGGCAAGCCCTCACTGAGCCCTCGCTTTGGGGGAAAGGTGGGGGATGTCCCTTGGTGCAGAAGCAACCACGGCATCTGCACGGGACCCAGCTGAACCTGGCGCTGGCAGCCCGGCACTGGGCAGCCACCGGTGCTGGGAACCATCCCAGCGGCAGGGCAGGCGAGGGAAGGGAAGGGGAGGAAGAGGGTCTGTCACCCCGCAGAGCACTGGCCGCACATGGGGGCTGGCTGAGGTGCACCCTGTCTTCCCTGGCACCCATCCGCTGCTCGCCCACGGACCACGGGCCCGCAGCCAGAGCCTCTGTGACTGGCATCAGGCACCGGCTGCCCCTGCCTACCTGGCTAACATCCATCCAGGCCCCCAACAAACGCTAAACAGAGAAGCTATTATTGAATGGCTATTGTTGAATACCACCATCTGAGGCATGGGCTTACGGCTTTTGTTCGATTGGGTCTTTTGCAATGTTTGGGGCACAGATGAAAATTCGAGTGGTGCTTCCACAGAAGCAGACGCAGGCAGCTGAAGCCAGCATGTAGTCCTTCCCCCTCAGGGCTGCCCCATCCCTCTGCTCACTCATGCCCAGTTGTAGATGTCAGAGAGAAAACAAGATAAGTGGATGCATGCAAATAAAAGAGAGAGAGAGTAAAGAAAGGAAACACCCTGAAGACAGAAGTCTGTGTGTCTGCTGCCAATCATTATAACAATAATGGCCATCAAGCACAGATGCAGATTACTCCGCTGTCTCCCGCCTGGCTGCCCTCATGGTCAGGACTTTAGTCCAACACATCAGTTAGAAAGTCAAAGACATTGAACTTGGGACCTCAGTTTCTCTGATAAGGAGAAAGTATGACAGCCAGACCAAGAGCTGGAAGCCAGCTACCTTTTACACACTGCAAGTAAGCCCTGCTTCATGCTGATATTTAAAAGATCTTTGCCCTTTAGCTTGAACAGGAAATCTTAAAATGGAAAATATGCAGCTTAAAGGAAGGGGTGAGGCTCACTTGAAACATAAGAATGTACATAAGGATAGGAAACAACAGGTTGTTAAGAAAGTACAATTCAGTTGTTAAAAAAAAAACAAGGCCCAATATAGATTTTATTTCCCCTCATTAGGGATCAGCAAAAAATATTTTTCCTTCTTTTTTTTTAAGGCTTTGCCACGGGCAGAGGAAACTCTTTCTCCCTCCCATGTCGTGGAGCTTCACCTCATTTTGCCAGACACCACAGAGCGGAGAGGGTGAAAAGCCCCTTCCCCGAGCACAGGGAAAGCAGCTGGAGGGCAATGCCAAGAGAGGAGCGGGGCAACAAGCCGCTGCCAGAAGCACGGTGGATTCAGAGCTGCATGGACCACCAGCCACCAGCACCTCATTTTCAGGTGATGCCTATGCTAGTAAGCTGAGCAATGCCAAGGCATGAGCTTGAGGGCTTTGCTGGCTACAGCAAAACAGTACATACAGGTCAGTCTGAGATCTCTTGAGGGATGAAGGTAGGGATTTTCAGATCCTCAAAGGCTTCCAGGATTCAGGTACCCTACAGCTAAGGTCAGGGTGCTTCTAGGTACAGCAGAGGTGAAACTTTTACTGCATGCATAGCTCTGAGATTTGGTGCCTTCAGAACCAGGTAGCAGCAGAGCAGGGTGATGTTTTAGCAGTAAGTGCTGGACTGGGGCACCTCTTTTCCTCCCAAGTACTGCCCTGTCATCCAAAGTCTTTTTGTACAGTCAGAGCTGCTTGTTTAAATCAGCAACTGTTCTCCCACATGCAGATTTCCTCCAATCATTGACTTCAGTGGGGTGGGATGCCAGCCCAAGACGTATGCAGAGATCAGTCCAAAGGATCAATCTCCTGTCATGCAGTCGCTCAGTAGCTTTAACACCACCAATCCGGATGTCCCAAATGGCATTGCTGATATCAGGTTAAACTTACCTGCCTCACTTCCTTGCTTAGTAAACATTTTCTTTCTTTATTATATTCCCAGTGCCAGATGGCAAGAGGGGAAAAAATTAACTCAGTATTATTAACAGTATTACAGCCTTACAGCCTTGCCCTTTAAGTCTAATTAGACTTAGTTACTGCCAAGACATACAGTGTCCAACAGCCAGCTGGGCTCACCCCAACACATTGGCAGGACCGGACTGCTGGTGCAGTGGAAAGCCTCCTTCTCCAGTCCCCAACAGTGACACTGAACCTGCAAATGACTGCTCTGAACTACCCAACATCTCACTTTGAAATACTGCTGATGGATAAGTGCCCATGTGTCAGTGGTGCTGCTGCGCAGACCTTTCTCTCGCTTACCCAGCTGTGATCTGCAACAGGCTGGCAGGACGAGCGTGCCTCTCTGCCTGGGGATATGAGTGGCTTCTGAGATGCATGACACCTCAGTTTTCTCCCCCAGTTGTGCTTGGCCCCTCAGAAAACTCACTGCCTCCTCAGAAAATGGGTGGCTTCTTTGCTTCCTTCCACCCCTGCCCAAAGCCAGATCCCACAGGGAGCAAAGCTGGAGGGGTCCCTGAAGGCACAGAGGAGTTAGGCTGAGTTACATCAGTGCGGGGACATGGCATCCTATACCACTCCCTCCATCGCATCATCATGAAGGTAGAGGACCTCCCTGGCCTCCCAAGTACTGCCCCAGGCTTTCTCCAGGACACTAAATTTTCACATCTTCACCAGTCCACAGGAGAAGCCCCAGGCTTGGAGTTTGCACTGCACAAGCGCAGGCAGCTCTGACCTTTGAATTGGGGCACGAAGCCTGAAACAGGGGATATGCCTTTTACATGTGTCCTGTGTCTTGTTATGTGACCTGACACTATTTCCAAGTGTCTGATCCTGACATGAGATCAGCTCCTCTCTTGCTTACCCCCTGATGGGCACCAGTATAATTCCAACAGTGTCAGGGAATGACTATTTTCTCACCACCACTATGGCCAAGAAAAACCCCAACACTGAAGTGAGAGACTTCTGGGAACTAGCTAAGGAGCAGAGCAGAGCCAGCTGTGGGTCTCTCAGCAGTGTAAGCAAACTCAGGATCTTGCTGTTGAAGACTGCAGCTGCTCCCACTGCAATCAGAAAGGTGACGGCATACAGGAAGAAATGGCTGCTTTTAAGGAAGGTCATCTCCATGCAGCTGCAATATTTTGCACCCTCTCCGCACCATATCCGTTGATTGCAGTCTCCATAAGCAGCCTGAAATGAGTGAAGGCAGCAGAAAGGGCATTCTTTGGCAGCACAAGCAACCCACAGCCCAGGCAACACTTAATCTGCTCAGCTCTGAAGCTGGACCAGAATCCAGGTCCTTCCTTCCCCCCTTCCCATGCTAGAGGACTACTAGCTGATTTTACCAGGAGGTTTCTCCTCTCCCTCTGGCTTGGACTGGACTTTGGGCAACTGCTCAGGCTGTTCACTGCCTCTGCTGTTAAAGCAGTGGTGGCTGGGGAGACAACGAGGAAAGAGCAATAAAATGATATCAATGGGCTCTGGCACCTGCCGTTGCCATAACAGCACTGTCAATGACACTGTATCAAGAGTTCATTTCATGGGCATAAATTGCAAGATGCTCCTCACAGTTTGTCTCACCCAAGAGAGATGCAGGCAGGCAATTCCCTGCATTGGGCAGGTACTTAAGCACGGACAGGAGGCAGGTGAATCATTCTGGAGAAATAACTGTGCAGAGACAGCCAGGTGTTCACCAGCCTTTTCTCCCTCTCTTTGTCTTTTCCCAGCAGCAGCTTCGCAGCCACGATGGAGGAACTGTGGTGCCTGCACCCCAGTGGGCACCACCCAAGGAAAGGCAGGAAGGTGTCCCCATGCAGGGCTGTCGGGAAGCAAATCCTGCAGCTGGTTTACAATGCTTGCCCATTTTCACCAGGGAACATATATGGATCAGGGTCCTGCAAGTTCATCTGTCTACCGTAAGTTTTTTCCAGTCATTCACTGTTATTCCTCCACTTATCCAAACAATATGCAGGGTCTGCTGGTACAAGAGGGCTGAGGCACAAAGCAGGCATCCTGAGGAGCATCCTCAGGTTGGAGAAGATCATACTGTGGGGAAGGACGCAGTCCTGGCTGCAGCAAGAAGATCATACTGTGGGGAAGGACGCAGTCCTGGCTGCAGCACTGGGGCTGATTGCTCATCGGCCATGGCACCAAGTCCAAGGTTGTAGAGCATGGTTTGTGGTAACAGCTGTTTATGGTCAAGTCCCTCCAATGCCTGCAAAGCTGGGATGTGTCAGCACTGTTATTCCTTTGCCTATTAGGTCCCAGATGGCATCTCCACAGGGACATAAAATAAACAACAATGGCAGGAAAAGTGGATGGGATAGTCAGTGCTGTTAGCCTGCCTGGTGTGTCTCTCAGACTGGCACCTGGAGTCTTAGGAGAAGGAGTCACAAAGCAGAGATGTCTAGCACAGGTTGTGTGTGGAGTAATTCAAAGGCAGGTGTCTCTTGGCTGCAAGCAGAGATGACTGAAAACATTCCAGCTACCTTGCAGTAGTATGTGCACTGATAGCTTGCACTAAGGCAAACTCTTAGCCTTTCGTCTGAAGACAAATATCGGTTTTTCCCTCCCAGGGAAGAAGTAACCTATCTCACAGCATCATTACCCTACAGCCTCTAGCGTTCTGTTTCGTTTTACAGGCTGTGCAAGACAGTAGCATGTTCTCACCCAAATTAATAGGGCACTTAGAGATGTTTGCTCAATGGGAGAAAAAAATCCCAAACTTCTCAGTACGAACATAGACTGCCTTGAGCAAAGCTACTGCTAGACTGCTGGACGCCTTAGGTCAAGGTTAGGACCTTTCTTCTACCTGCACATTGGATGATTTGCCCTCATCTTTTTAGCTTAGTTATCATCCTTATCCCTGCAGCTGTGACTCTCTCAGCACCCAGTACTAGAACCAGATCTGGCCTTGAGCAGGTATTTTAAGCTGTTGTTGTTTGCACTAGGTGTTAGTGACATACTTCCAGAAGCCGTGGTTTGTACCAGCATACACAAGTCTTGTTCCTGTGCTTAACTCCATCGGTGCAAAGAAAATTGCTCCCTGCTTGCCTACAGGCATGCACTGAGGAGGATGGGTCAGGAGCTAATGAGCTGCTGGGAGCAATGGGACATGCGCCCATCACAGGGCAGGCTCCTGCCAGCTGACCTGCAGTGCCTGCAGCAAGGCTCATTTTTCCAGGCAGCAGCAGGAGTAAAAACGCCTCCAGGGTAAATGACTGTGTTACCCTGTGGCTGGATAATCACTATGGGGTAGGTTTCCTAGCGCTGATCCCCTCCAACGCATTTTATTAGAGGCCAGAAATTGTAGGCCGCCCAGCCTCCCATGTGACATATGTGGCTGGATTTTCCAACGTGACATCCCTTAAGTACATAGCATGGCTTGAAAATCTGGTGAAGACCTGTTGCTAGCCTGAAATAAACTGTCCTCCTTTGAAAATCTAGCTGGGCAGGTTCTAGAGGATGTCACAGAGTCACACAATGTAGCAGTGGAGTCTGCGAGGCTCAAAAATAAGTTGGTGTTTGGAAGAGAGAGGTCACCACCACTGGGCTACCAAGGAGTTAGAGGGCAGAAACCTCCAGGATGCAGAGATCTCCTCTGAGTTGGGTTGTGCCTTTTTAGACCTTCCAGAGTGGAGGGTCCCAACAGGTCCTGTAACACATAGATGCCTCATCCCAAGAGAGGACTGTCAAGAGAGAGAGGTAAGACTTGGAGGCAGTGTCTCTTGGAGGGAGGAGGAAGCATGCTTCATGCCCATTCTCACGTGGTGATCACCTCACCCCAAACTGCGTGGTTGGTGACTTTCGGTATCCAAGAGGACATCAGGAAAGGGATGGACCAGTCCAGAGCAGCCCAGCTTACCCACAGCTAAAGATTTCATGTGGTCCCTAAGCCCTCACAGCTCTGAATGAGGATTTGCCTCTGGAGCAACTATGATTTCAAACAGGGTGGTGGTTTCCAGAGTACCCATTACTAGATGAGGGGGTGGTTTAAAAGACAGTTTTACACCATCTGCCACGGCCAGTTATTAACCCCACACTATGTATCCTATGTTAGGAAGCACAGCCCTCTTCTCATATTGCAAAAACTAAAAAACTAGCAGTGGCCGTATAGCTTTCTGTAATGGCTGTTTCAGTTGCAGTTTGCTGTGTGTTGAACATTTCCAGGGAATTAACTATCTTTACCTTAGTTAGTCAGATTGTCTGCATCATTTCTCGTAAACCCAACAAAACGTTAAAATCTGTTGCTGGTGTTCAGACAGGTAAAGAAGAGCAAATGACTTTTTTGTCTCCTAATTTAATGCAAACCTAACGAACTTTTTAAAGATGTTTTGAATACATTGTAAGCTGGGCTTGGCTTTAAGCTAGATACATTTTGGCAAGCCATCTTTAAACATAAATAAGAAGGAATATAGGACTCCTAAAAATTTTTTGATCAAATGTTTTAATTAAAGCCCTTAGATTCTTTTGGTCTACCTGATACAATAATTATAAGCACTAGAAGCTAGCTGATAGGTCCAACAATGATAGTGATGATGGCTGTTAAAAATACAGCTCAAGCTTTATGCAAAGGGAAAAAACTTGTAATGTACTGAACTATAATAAAGTGACTAAAGTGTAAGAGACATTCTGAGTTAATGATTTTAAATCACTAACTTCGTAGCCAGCATCAAAGGAAAAAAAATATATAAATCTCTTTCCTTCAGTCATTCTGTGTTAAAGCTCAACTAACTCCATCTGTTAAAATTTACTTTCTCTGAAGGATAATCCTGCCTCTTACTAGTACATTTTGTATTTCTGTCCAAAATTACCTGTTGCACCAAAGTTACTCAAAATTCAACTATCATCTGTTGGAATTAAACAATGCCTGAGCTGTTGACCTACCTTGCCTGCTGTCAGAATAAGAGTGCTGATTACAATACAATAATAACTGGCTTAATTATCAACCAGCTTTTACAAATGTAGCCTCTACACACAATTTTGACAGGGTTTAAGTATATGAAAAGTATGAAGGGTGTGGTTACTACCACAGCTCTTCAGGACAAGGAAAGATCCCCTTGTGGAATGCAAACTAGATTTAATTGCTTTGGGTTTTGACTTAGGTGTGTTATGAAAAACTCTATCTTCCAAAGTACTCTCAGAATTTTGGGCCAACTGGAATTAAAAAGAAATATGTTACCATTAACACAAAACAAAATGTCTCTGTTGCTTTACTTGGATGTTACTTTAAGTTATTTTCATAAAAGGAGTTTTACAACAAAGTTCATTCACATAAATGCATCTTCCAATAATATAGTTTAACACAAAGAGTTCGGTGATAATGCAACAAAGTCATAAAAGAGATCAGTTTTGTCAAGTCTGGAAAAAAACTCCAGAAGCAATTTCCTCAAAGGCCCCATCTTTAAGTTAACTTTAACTCCCTGGTGGTGGGATGTATCTGTAAGTTGCCCAGAAAGCCGGTTCGTGATTCCATAGTCATCAATACCAGGTAACCAGAACCACAAAGTCAGTCTGGATCAGACCTGATTGCACTCAATCACGCCTCTCTTTGTGTAGCCAATGTACCCAACAGAAAACTTAACCCCAGCTGAACTTTTTTGATAGTTCAACATCAGGTGCAGTGGGAAAGACCGTACCTCAAAACTTTGCCTACAACATTAACCCACCAACTTTTCCTAACAGATCTGAGCAGCAGGGTAGATTTATGCTGGACCAACACACTGTATTGTGGCCACTGCACTTTTGATCTGATAATAGGAAACTGAAGGAGCTGAATATGCTGCATCAAAATGCTGCCTCAGAGCTGATCTTATTAATTTGGCAGAGTGGATTCTTCATAATTACATTTCTCTGCCTTACAGGAGCTAAACGCCTTATCGTTTCTCCCCTTGCAGATATCCCCCTCTGCTTTACAGGCAGTAGCTGACTCTCCTCTGCTTGTCTAACCAGTTAGCATAATTGAACCAAATCTAGAACAACTGTTATCAGCTCAGACTTAGTCTGAAGTCTACTGCTTTAGGCCTGAAGAGTGGCTTGTGTGCCTGATGTTTTTCTGGTTTTCCAGCTAACTTAGTCCAATAAAATGGATTATCTCTCACCACAAACCTTACCTCATTTACAGCCTTAGACCTGCACAACTATAACCCAACAGTTACTTCTTTTGAAATAATAACGTAACCAGACCGGTGCTTTTACTGCAAAGTGTCTTAATATAAAAGAAGCCTGGTGTGTTTCTTTGCTGCTTATGTTTGCATTGTGCCCTTGAGCATGCAACAGTGCCTGTACAGTATCTGTGCTGTACAACACTACTTTGATGGGCTCTTCTCACTACTTCAGACACTTTCAAGCCAAGGGAACACTCACCAATGGATGACTGCCTGTCAGGGCAGACAGAGCATCGCATGGGGCCCGGATGAAAGCTAAGCACAAGCACTATGTCATGTGGAAATAAAAGCTAGGATTCAGTGGATGGTTTCTACAGTCATTTTAGACTCTGAAGGCTGGATGCAGGCACAGAGGATGCAGGATGAAGGAGATTCAGTCCCTTCTGGAGAAGCAACTAGAGACCAGGTGGGACACACTGAGGTGTCTCAAACAGTGCCAGACATCTCTTTTCAAACAGCCAAATTCCACCTGTCCATCACCCCTGCAGCCCTCAGCAGGTGCAAGCCTGTTGTCACCACTTGGCCTCAGCACAGGAGAGCACTCCCAGCCCTTTCTGTTTAGCAGCACAGCACAGTTGCCCAGGGGTGACTGAGCTCATTTCTCATTCCCGGGCAGCTGTGTACTTATTGTTATAAAATGACTTGCAAGCAGGTAATGAACCATTTTTGGCATGTGATGTATGTTTATCAAAGGCCAGTGTACCATCTTGCTTTACAGACTGAAAATGCCAGGTCTCATTTTCATTTTTCCTCATGGAAATTAATAAGGAGCTCCCACTTGCTGCAGGCAGATGTGGTACAGCACAGGAGCTTCCAGGAGCAATGGCAGAGACCACACCAGTGCTCTGATATGCAAAAACACCAGGATGAACTGCAACAAGGCATACACACCACACTTCCAGTGGCAACGTTACCTTCATGGATGAGAAAGACCAGCTCTGCTTGTGCTGGAGGTGGGTAAGTCAGGTCATTCACGTTCACTCACGCTCACCTCTTACAACGCTGGCAGGTGCTATGCTCCTAGCCATGCCTAGGCTCCTAGCCATGTTGTGGATAAGGAATAATGAAACAATTTAGCCAGCCGCTTGTCCCATCACCTTGATTATCAGTGTTCTGAGGCCAGTCTCTCAGCTATTAGCTTTGCAAATGGACATCTACAGAAGCCATAACAGGGAGCCATAACAGGCTTCTGGGGAGACTGCATTAATACTGGCTACTCCTACTTCCTGGCCAGGATTGTCAGTGTTGAGAGCAGTCCCACTCTCCTGCAAATACCCTGTTTCCACAGAGGAGAGGGATGCACAGTTTCAGTAACATCTCCCTCTGCCTGCCCTTCTGGATGATCCTGAGAATTCTTTCCCTTCAGATCAGGGAACAGGACTCCCCAAACAGTAGCGTTCCCAGCCAGCTGCAGCCAAACCTTGGTTTCTCAGGGGATAGCTTTGCCTGTTATTTATTCAGACATTTTGTTCCCAACTTTTACTGGTCTGTTTTATACGGTAGGCGAGGTCAGAGCCTTTGTAATATAGGAACAGCGTCACCAAGATTTCTGTCCAAAGAACAAGCACTATGGTGCAGAAGAATCGGGTAAGCATGCCAAGGAAAAGAATGCTGTGTTTTTCACCTGGACACTTATTTCAATTATGGAGAGACAAATAAAATCGGGGGTGGGTTGGAGAAAAGCTCGTACTTTCAATCTTTTTCCCCATTTTTTACTTGCATAAGAAGCAGCTTTGTTTTGATCATAAACCACTGATCTCTAGGCTGCTATGTGGATTAATACCAATCTGTGGTTTCTCAGAGATTAAAAGCACACAGGACAAGCTGATTTAAAAGCTGTCAATGTAAATGATGGGTTTTTTGTAAGAAGTTAGGCACTAGAAGAGCTGCTCAATTTTAACTCATTTAACCTGCTTCTACTCACACAACTCCCCTCTGGTAAGCACACTTACATCTCTTTTATCTTCAAATAAACTGGTTTGGCCCAAGGAAGCAAATACATAGATTGAATCCAAGGGCTGAACTAGAGGAAGTGCATGCTCGTGGGGGATTTGCACCAGCATCCATTTAAAATCCCTTCAGATAAGTCATAAAAACCTTTGCACTACAGGCAAGTCACTAGGGGCCTAACTTCCCTGCACCCTGGGCACTTAGATGTTGGGGAGACACTGGGGTGACAAAGGCATACAGCAACAGGTCATTACCAGCCAAGCTGAGTTATCCACACACCAGGTGTCTATACAGACCCTATAAGCTCTGGGAGATTCCTACAGATAGGTGTCATTGACAGGTGCTCTGTGTGGCTCAGCATGAGTTTTGATTCTGGAGATGGCCTAAGCTGAGAGAAGTTCAATGTGAATTCCACCTTCCCTCCCAACCCAGGAAAGTCTTGGGTTCCCCACAGAAACCATCAGGTCTCTTCTGGCCTGTACATCCCACCAGTGGAAGCCCAGTATTGACCAGGGCTGTCAGTGAAGAGGATGATGTCTGCCATTTGGGCTTCCAGGGCTCTAAGGGCTTCAAGTCCTGACACAATGCTTTCAACCCAAATTCTCCCCTCACCTGAGTCCTGATAATAAGGAAAAAAAAACAAAAAAACAAAAACAAACAAACAAACAAAAAAAACCCTTCTCATTTTGAACATATCTTTCCTCTTTCTAAAACGTTACCCCCAGCCTTTAGCATGTTTGAAACTGGGATCTGACCCAGAAAGTTACAGTCCTGACATTTCATTCCATCCTGAGATGAAGCACGTGACACCACAAATATTTTTTGACTTTTCTGTTTACTTGTTTTCCTCTAGTACCAAGATAAAGCAGCACCAAACTCTGCAGTGTTTCTGTTTTATGGAGAGACAATAAATCATTAGGAAGTCTTTATTACAAGACTAATCATTCATTTTACATTGTTGCAGAGCTCCAGAGATGAATGCATTATTTATTATCATGTCTTAAAACTGTGTTCATTATCTTCTCTCGATAACATAACTTTAGTATACACGGTAACCTATATTCTATTCATGGCATGAGTTGATCTGCTGATTTACAAACTACCTAAAATTCTGGAAATATGAAAGATCATTCATAAATTAAGGTCATGGGGAGAAGACTTGAAATACAGTGTAGGCGTATAAGGTGTCATGACATACTAGGTAATGAAATCCCTTTTATTTCTGAGGGGAGGGAAATTTCAGAAACAATAGTCCCTCTTGCCTCAAAGACAGACCATTCTCTATGAAACACTATAGCTGTGCCATACTCAAGAATACCCCTGCAGTAGAAAATTTGTTTATTCACAACAGAAAAAGAAAACAGTTTTACAAAACACTTCACATCACAAGCCTCTGTTTTAACTCATCTTCAAAGAAAATTGACAGTGTTTCTAGACTTTTAGTCCTACTCGCCAGCCTGTGAGTGCTACCCACCAAGCTCAGAGGTGGAGGTTTTCGCTGCTGTGAGACTTCCTGAGTTTTGTGTAAGGAAAAGCTGCAGGAACAGGCTTGCAATGTTTTCCTCCCATAATTTCATATATTCAAAATGACACGCTGTACTTGGCAACCATTCAGCATTTCACTTCAACTTTGAGCCTTCAGTAAAAAACCAGCAGCAGTGAGGTGACTTAAGGACAGAGCAACTGCTTTTACTTTGACTCCAAGGTATGACCCAAAGCCTAACTGCCCTCATCCTATTCACTGGGAGGGAACAGGGTTGAATTTCATATGTCTGTGCCTCAGGCACAAATGGAAAAAGAGCTTTTACCACATCGCCGTAGGTCAAACAAGCAAGGTTGAATTAATCAGTCAGGATAACAAATGTTCAGATGGATTTTCAAGGGTCTGACCCCAGCACTTACATGTTCAAAGACAGTAAGTTGCCTCCCTTTGCACTAATGTTAAAGGGCATGGCAGTAGAGAAGCAAGATCTATCTTGTAAGAGATGTCATACCAGCATCCTCATGTGCTTTTCCTCTTGCAGGTCAAACCTTCAGAGGTCAGAAGTACATTACTCCATAGAAATAGAGCTGGATGATATCAATAACGAAGCTGTGGGACCCCATCTTCTTGCTATCTCCCTATGGCTGTACAGCTTGAAGGTTTGCAAGGAAAAACTGCTGCTGCTGCTGCTGCTGGTGTACCTGTCTAACCACAGGGATGCTCTTAGTTCACTGAACACCATTCATGTGCTAGAGGTCAGTCATTAACTTTTGCTTTATAAACCATGATCTCCAACTACTTTGTGTCATAGTACCAGCACGAAGTCGCCAGTTCAGCTGACCAAAAGAGCAGGTTAATGGCTGTTTCATACAACAGCAGCACGGACACACTTGGATCCGTGTAGGCAAAGGTAATGTAGTGCCAGAAGGGGAAACAGACACAGGGAATTTCAGTATCTATTCTGTTCTGCCTAGGCTCTTCTGCTCCATCTAAAAAACAATCCTTTTTCTAAAAAATACTTCTATAGCTATTGGCAGTAATCAGCATATTAACGACTCAAATGATGTGGAATTTCCCACAAAAGCATTGCACTAAGAAAGCTCAGATACCACAGTGGTGGGACAGAGTATGAAGTTTTGCACAAGAAATCATCTCTTGAATAGGTGAACTAGGCTTTCTTATGGCATTTAGCAGGGGAGCATTGAAGTCCAGCATTATTCTTTCCTGCCCAGACACTAAAAATGAACGACTAAGTCATTTCATGTAGATGTCAGCAAGCTGTTTAGCTAAACCAGTCCCAACCTAACCATGAGTACAAAGCGCAAATCATGTTCAGCCCTGTTTCTGTTTGAACATTGTGTTGCAAACATGGAACTGCCAGTACTGTGCAGCTCAGTTAATGGGATTTTGACTGCTCTGCCCATGAACCACTTCATTTTGTAGGCTTAAGAGTCCCTGGGCCAGCTCTTGTGTTTTGGCATTATGCTTTGTCACCTAATAGTCCTAATGGTTTTCCTTTAGTAAATAGTCAGCTAGCTGATCTAATGAGTATTTTTCAGTAAATACAAGGAATTACTCTTTATTCAGAGACACTTTGGCAAGTATTATGATCTTTTCATCTGCAATAGATGGAAGAGAATGGAAAACAAGAAACGGGTCAGACCCAGGATCCACCTAGATCCGTATCTCATTTCTGAGAACGGGCAGTATGCAACACCTGGGGAGAGAATACAGCATGCAGACCCTTGAAATACCCTTCCCATTAGCTTTGAAAAGCTATACTTTCAAAAGATACTTTGAAGCTGCTTCTTGGCAGGTGTGAAAATTGTTACACTAGAAATAAAGAAGTTTTTAATTTCTGGAAGAATTGGGTCTAGACCAAGCAGAACATACAGAGACTTTCTAAGATAAACAGCACTGTGATGTACTAACTGAGATGGAAAACTGGTGCTTTGGAAACATCATTCCCAAGGAGAATGTCAGCAAACAAACCAGCAGCTAGTCAGGAAATTAACACGGATTTGCTGGTGTTAACTAACTTGGACATGTGCATGCAGTGTGTATCACAGACGTACTTTTGCATATGTGAGAAAGGTTTGTGTGTGGTAGGTAATGAGCTGGTGGTGGTTTCTGTGCGGCAGGGAGTTTACCTCCAGGCCTTTGGTGAGCTAATGAAGGAGTTCCCTTGCTGTCCAACTGCCAAGAAGAAACGAGGGAGTGGGAAGGCAGGGACAAGGCGGACAACAAGAGGCCCAGCCTCTTCAGGAGGTCTGCATGAAGAACATGCATTACACAACCCGAGGAAACGCTTTGCTTTTCCATGGCTGGAAAGTCCAGGGCCACCCTGCCCAGGTGTCCTGGTTTCAGCTGGGATAGCGTTAACTGCCTTCCTAGTAGCTGGTACGGTGCTATGTTTTGAGTTCTGTATGCAAAGAATGTTGATAATGCTGATGTTTTCAGTTGTTGCTAAGTAGTCTTTAGTCTAAAGTCAAGGATTTTTCAGCTCCTCATGCCCAGCCAGCGAGAAAGCTGGAGGGGCACAAGAAGTTGGCACAGGACACAGCCAGGGCAGCTGACCCAAACTGGCCAACAGGGTATTCCATACCATGGGATGTCACATCTAGTGTATAAACTGGGGGGATTGGGTGGGGAGGGATCGCCACTCGGGGACTAACTGGGTGTTGATTGGCGGGTGGTGAGCAATTACACTGTGCATCATTTGTACATTCCAATCCTTTTATTATTGCTGTTCTCATTTTATTAGTGTTATCATTATCATAATTAGTTTCTTCTTTTCTGTTCTATTAAACCGTTCTTATCTCAACCCACAGGTTTTAGTTCTTTTCCCGATTTTCTCCCCCATCTCACTGGGTGGGAGGGGAGTGAGCGAGCAGCTGCGTGGTGCTTAGTTGCTGGCTGGGGTTAAACCACGACAGTCCATTTTGGTGTCCAACATGGGGCACGAAGGGTTGAGATAACGACAAACCTGACCAGACGACACCAAGGTAACATTCCTCAGCCCGGACCAGCCTTGGCTCTTTGCAGCCTCTCTGCAGAAGATCACCCACACAGGTCACCTGAGGACAAGGAGACATGGCACCTGGGGGAATCAGCTGCTCCCACATATGTTTTCCCCGGGACTCTTCCCTACAAAGGAAAAGTACCTTTGAGCTCTTCCTCACTGTAAAGGTTCCAACTGACAAAGTTCCCTGGACCTGCACCATTAGGTCCCTTCCCTGAGATCCCTCCTTTTGTTTGAAAGAGCATATTTGGCTTGGCTCAAGCAAAGGTTCTCCATCTTATCTAAACAGTGCATTAAAATCTTCCTGGCAAATGCCAGGCATGCACCGAAGCAAAAGGAAACAAATGCTTGTTTGTTCTTCACATGGGGGTTGGGTTTTTACTATGGTTGGCAGGATGGGAACATCATTGTGCTCAAGGCATCCACACGAGGGGTGGAAACGCTCCAGGAGCAGCACAAGCCTGCCTGTCCATGACACGTGTGCCACTGCAACTGCTGACAGTCATCCCTCTTACATCCCCCCATGGGGGAACCGGGTTGTCATTATCTCCCCTCTGAAGCTGGGAAACCGAGGCTCAAAGTAAAAGCAACAGGGTTCCTCTTTTTCTTGCCAGCTAGACCTGGACACTGAAAGCCAGTGTGGGTCCACCTGTGGTGAATCTATAAAGTTTATCTGAGAAGAAGCAGTTCTCAGTGAAGGCCTTCAAGCAAGTCCTCATGCAGATGAATCAGGCTACGTGACATAGACCTGTCAGGGCTCTGTGAGGAGACATGGGAGAAAACCACAGATGAGCTGACCAATTTCAAATGGACACGATGAATGGACAGACTAAAAATACCCCCCCTTGCCCCTAAACGGTGCCTCTGCTACAGCATCTCTGACCAAAGCAGAAACAGAGGAAGGAAGAAAAGAAAAGATGCTACATCTGAAGAAATTAGCTTCATTAATTTCCCACATCAAAAAAACATGTCTATTAAAAGAAGTTCAGCCCTGTTACCATGTTCAGCAGCAGCATCAAGTCCGTGACAATTCATCTCCAGTGCTCGTCTGGCTGCTTCATACAAAGCCAATCCAGAACTGCAGGTCCACGTCAAGCACTGACACGACTCTATGGGATTCAGAGTCCTCCAGACACTGTCCTGCAAAACAGAGTTTCAAAGTGGTCTCATCTTCGTTCCTCCTGAAGCATCTTTGGAAACTAATGCCAAAAAGCTCCCTAGTTTGTTTTGTTATTTTGTTCGTATTTTTTACAGAGCTATCTGAAGTTTTTTTCCAGTGTGGATGAATTGGAGTACTGTGAGGATTACTCCACGGGTTTAGAGCTGGCTGCCAGAGCGCTATACAACACAATGAGTATTATGACTCATGAGGCAAATTTACAGCACTGTCCACCTCCAGCAACTCCGGAATGACAGTGGGGAGAAAGTATCTCAGCAAGCAAGATGCAGGCATGTCCGAGAGGGGGACCACTGTCTCACACACAAATCCCACTTCTAAATAAAAACAGGGTTCTGGACACAAAACTGGCATTTGCCTATGCAGGCAAAGCTTCGGTCACCAGGTTTAGGCAGCCATTCGAACCTCCTAGCTTTCTCTCGCAGAAAATGCAAGCTCTCTTGTGCAAGAGGAACATGCTGCTGCTGGGGATGGGGCAGGGAGAAGAAAAAGCTCTTGGTGATTGTCAGAGGCTCTGTAAAATCTATTCTGTTCTCCTCATGGAACTCTTGTTGTGGTAGTGCCGAGGGGGGCCTGACGAGACTTGTGTTCCTCCATGATACGCAGCACATAAACATGCACAAAGAGAAAGTTTTTGGCCTTGGGCAGCTTGAAGTCTCTACTGGTGATGGACAGGATAGATGTGAGACACATGGGGAAGGGAAATGTGTTGGCACATGGCCAGCAGCAGAACCAGGACCTTCCCAGGGCCTCCCAGGGACTGGTGAGGACTAGAGAACAGACCTATGTGTTTGCCCTTTTGACCAAAGGGAGTGAGAAAACACATTTCCATGCAGGAAAATGTCATTTCTGTTCTGCAGCTGAAATATTTTGGGGCTATCAGCTTAGAGTCACTGTCTGGTCCCACCTCAGACCCCTCCAGTGGTCTCCTCCAGCCTGAGCACCCCGCCAATCCCAGGCCAAATGTGTCCTGGCATCACGGCTTTCCCACAGCAGAGGATCCCTTGGAAAACAACCAAGCCACCTGAAAATTCATTTTCGCCCAGCAGCTTCTGCCAGATTTGAATGCAATCTGGGGCTTGGAAAACACAGCTTTACTTGTTTTAATTAAAACCAAACCCCTCCACCCAGACTTCCCTCTCCGTCACTCTTGCTCTCTCTCTTTCCCCAATGGTCTGACGCACTTTAGCAGACATGTCATCAGACTCTGGTTCAAGGGAGGGGAACGGCCATCTAACACAGCATCTTGCATCAGTATCCCACCCTTCTCTGGGGGAACTGAGATGATGGACTTGGCAAGCAGGAGAAGGACTGCCGTGTAAGTGAAGGAATACGCATATGTGTCAGCGTGTATGTGTTTCAGTGGGAAAAGAGAGGGTGCATAAATGTAAAGCACCAGCCTCATCCACTGTTCCTGGATCAGCCAACTGCTTCCCAAGCACCAACGGGTACTGATCTAAAAGCCTGGCACAGGGATGAGATAACATGCTTCTTACTGATAACATCACCAACAGCCAACTCTTTAAGTGAAAACAAACATGTGAATCCCTAACAATGCCATAAATTGCACCACTTATAAAATAAATCTAAATGCATTAGGCTTTTAATATTAGAAGCTGAAACGTATGTTTCCCCAGCCTAAATGCATACAGCTTCCAGTCCACCTGAGTCCCTGTGCCTGGCTCTGTCCACTGGGCTGGCTCCGCACTTTCAGGAGAGTCTTGCCAGCACTCAGAGACCCAGGTGATACTCAGCTGTATGAACATGGATGCTCAGGCCCAGACCCTTGGTGGGAGATCAAGGGAATTTGGTGCTGTCTTTCAATGACAATACGAATGTTGAAATCTGTATCTGGTGCTCTTGCCAGGTAGCTCATGGTTGTTCAGCCTTTGAAAAAGCCCAGTTGTTTATTTAGCTTTCTAACTGTGTCTTTAAGACTTAATTTTAGACTCCTGCTTTTGAAAAAGTATCTTGCCAACCTCACCACATGTAACTAAACACGTATTTTGCCATTTACCTCATACTCAAGAATTTCATTTAAAAACATCACCGTTTTATTTTCAGACATGGGAAATACCAATTTTTAGGCTACCCATTAATTATCAGAGAGTCATTAGTAGGGATTTAATCATTATAACAAATAATCCAAAGGTGTATATGTCTAATTAAGAATATGTGCCTAACAGTTTCCAGGGAATGACACATGCATGTGCCTTGCAATTCAAGTAGATCCGTACATCTCACTGAAGCGCGACCTGAGAGTTTAACTGGGGCCAAACTCATAGCAGGGCCAAACTGGCCCAGGAGCAGACACTTCAGTGGAATAACTGAACAGACCTCACCCTAGTTCCTTCCTCAGAAGAGTTCTAGGTTTACATTTTTACATTAACAAGATATTTAACAAGATATTTAACATTGGTCCGAGCTAACCCTATCCCGGTATAAAATACTTGCGGTAAGTACTGCACAGTGCCATCTTTTTCACTGAATGCGTTTTAAGCTGTTGCTACATCTATGCAAGTTAAACAAGATATAGGCTGGACTGTAACAGGGTGATCTTCTAACCTAAGGCTCAAACTCAGAGCACCACAAGTGTCCTCACAATTCCTTGCCTGTTTTGTCCAGCTGGCAGGTATTTTGGGGCAACAAGAATCCCTTTCTAGATGTTTGACCACCGCCTAGCATCGCAGGACCCTTCTGCATTCAGCAGAAGCTTCTGAATGCCACCTCTGCACCCATGGAGTATTTTACATTTTGCCTTCTTTGCTAAAGTGGAGAGCAGCTTGGAAAACTGTTCTTCATCTAGGAATCATTTTGGTTCAAAAGGGTTCAAGTGATTCACTGAATTGCCAAGCGTTTTGAAGCTTACCCACCATTAAATGTAATAAACTATCAACACTGCTTAGTAACTAACACAGAGAAGACCATGTGTCACTGCATTATGGAAGGAGCACAGAGCCTTTTGCCAAGCATAGAAGGATAGCTGGATGTCTGTGAAAGCCAAGAGCAGGCAGACTAGCCAACCCTCTGCATTGGCATAAGGAGGATAAGTTCACACATCAGCAAGTTTATACTGCATGCTAAATAGCCCAGTCAAGGACTTTGCAAACCAAAACACCAGGTACTGGCATCCTATCAAACGAGAGTCTGATTGCCAGCTCACAGCTTCACCATGTCTATGCTTTCAGAGCTCATACAGAGACACTTTCCTCTGCAAGCCAGGCCATCTCTCTGCTGTGCTGTGGGCGATTTGGGCACAGATATATACACTGAACCTGGTGCATTTCTGCCTGGATTTCAGGCCCCCTATCACCATTTCACCATCTGGCATGCATACAGTGCTGCCTGGCCCATGTGCAGATGATGTACACATTTTTTCCCTCACCATGACATGGAAATCCAGAAATCTAGGGCGAAGAGCAATTTTGAAAATACTTTAGTTCTGCTCTGGTAAAATTTATACACATTAATAGAGATGGTGTCCGTGGTGTCCCAGGAAACTGAGGAGTAAAGCAGACTTGGTTTGCAGCAATGCTGCCCAGTGCTGTGCAGCTCCAGCTATGGACACAATTCAGTACCAGAGGCTGGAGGGCTACCTCAGGGCAGCACCACACACAAGGCTGAAAAACCCTGCTTGGGATCCTGAAAGCTGCCAATTCAAGAGGCAGGCAACCTACCACACAACCAAGGGGAAGGTCCTCTGGCTTCTTTTCAGGCAGTCTTGTCACGATCAGCCTGCTATAGTCTGCAGACAAAAGGGAAACCACATCTCTTGTACTTTGGCAGGATGAAAAGTTGCTCTTCCAGCACTTGCTCTGGGTATGTGTACTTCAGATTATAGTATAAAGCTATTTTGCACTTTCCGCTCTGCCCCCAGCACCAAGGAAGAGCTAAGGAAGGGCCTGCCTCTCCCTAGTGTCTGAGGTCCTCAGCTGTCCTTGGAGGGCATCAGGAATGAATGGGTAGGACACTAGCAATGGGGGTTAGGCTGGCACTTGCACGATGACTATCGCCTTGGCATGAGCCAAAGCTCACTGAAGGACTTTCCATGAAGACTGCAGGTGATTTTTTCGTTTGCTTTAGCAGGAAAATTTCGTAGAAGCCCCAGAGTGAACGAGGGTTTGCAGCACAGAAGCTCAATTATCTGCTTTACTGGTCAAGACCAACGCATAGCAAGCAAGACTTCCAAGCTGAAATCTCAGTTTGTGGAAAACAGAGAGTATAAAGAATGAAGGAGAATTTAGATAAAACACAGTCAAAAGAAACAGGACACCAGGAAGTAGGGTCTGTCACCTTGGAGACTCCTTTGAAAATCCCAGCCAACATTTTATTCAGGATTAGAAATGCAGACTTCAACTAGCTATTGCTGGAACTAGGGCCACGTCTTCAAACAGCTTTAGCAGTAGCTCTACTATTCTACCTCTAAGTATTATAGGAAATACTAGATACAGCAGAGCAACACAGAACTTAAGCCTATGTAAGCCATGGCAAAAGAATCCACTGAGCTTGCTTCAAGGGTGCAATAAAACCAAGGCATGCTGCCTCTGACATTATAACACTGGTCTAGCTGTGAGTGCAGTGCCTCCCCCCTTCCTTGATCCAGATGCATATTTCACTGCCCTGTGCCTCTTGTTTCTCCTGTTGCAACAGGAGGAGGATGATTGTATAAAGCAGAAGAGTTGGTCATTTGTAGTCCTCTAATATCAGCAGATGCACAGTGCTCCAGTAAAGACAACAGCACAATTAATAACCGAAATGACGCCTGTAACTGAATACCATGACGACAACAAGCATGCCATTGCGAAAATATTATTCATGTGCCAGGTAGATAATTATAGACATGCACCAGTCTGTGAGCATTTTATGTAGTGGTGATAAGATAGTAGCAACAATAAAGTTAACTGTGTCTCCACTAGCTGTTAAAACGCTACTAAAGATGAAATGGGGTTCTTTGACCTCTAGCATTCCAGCTGTCTCTCAAGATTATCAGAACAGTCTCTTCCAGCCTTAAACCTTTGTCTGACACTACAAATCTGCCACGCATAGTAGTTGCAAGTGTAAAGCCTAAGAATCCTTTTTCCTGTGTGAGAAAAGCACTCTTCTCAACAAAAACGCATAGATATACGAAGTCAACATGACTTAAGCACACGCCTGAGTAAGGACGTCCTTAAGGGACTTTCTAAGAGAGTCCTAAGCCTTTACTTAAGTGACCTGTGGTTTGCTGACCACAATAACACATAAAGGCAACAGCATTGCCCTATGCACTGAAAGCTGTTACAGCTGGATTTGAAAATCTTGTCCGTAAAAGACGAAGAGGCCCAGTGCAGACCTGTCAGTGCAACCACACTGCTTATTTCATGGCTTTCCCTTTGGAGATCATGTTGGCTGGACCAATATAAAAGTGGAGCAAAAAAAAGTAACGGGCAAATGAGAAAATAGGAGGAGAAAGCAAAACACAACAAAAAAGAATAAGAGGTGAAAGAGAAAGAGAAACAATTAGGAAATAGTCAGATGCAGCCAAAGAAGGGTGTTGGCTAAGGAAAAGAAAACAGCTGAGGGAAGTGTATATGGTGCTGTGTCAGGAGGGGGGGTGGGAAAAAAAAGGGCAGATAGGCTGGTTCTTGTTTCAGGAAATGCAAAAAGATTGGGGAGATTTGAGTTCAGTTTCTGCTTCTTCCAGAAGCTGGACAAATTCATTGATCATGGTTAATTGAGCGACTCAGATGTCTCATTACCCCTCAAGAAATTGTGACTTAGATGCTTAAGCACCTGAAAGGATCTGTTCCCTCATTTCCCCCCCCATACAGAATGACTATGGAGGGTTGTGGTTTTTACACCCCAGAGGGATTTCAGGAAGATAAATGCCTGCCTGCCTAATGCACAGGCATCTTGTACAGGTACTGAGTGATGGAGGGGCAGGTGACGCAGACATACAAGGGGAAAATCTGGTCACAAGCTAACATGACCTGGCATCTGTGATACTGACATAAGCGTTACCACCTGCACTACCATCAACAACTAGTTGTGCAGATGCAGGCACACAACGGGGCACAGCAGCAGGGCACCTCAGCATATCCAAATCCAAACTGCTTAAATTTGTATCAGCAAATTGAAACACATTTGTAACCACTGAAATATGCAGAAGTTTGCTAAAGGACTCCTGTTCTCTTGGAGACTATTTTCTTTCATAGTTAATATCCAGCTGGAGACTTTTAGTTCTGATGTAATCAAAATATTCACGAAGTTTATCAGAGAACAGCTTCAGCCTCTATCCAAGACATTCTCAGAAACTAGCAAGAATTTGCAAAGAAATCCCAGAGAAAAATGTTATACTCAAGCAGAACATATTTCTTAATTCTTCTCTTGTCATTTTCTAGGCAGGTTCTTTATTCAAAGCTGGTCTGTTTCTCATCATTTCTGGGCTGCCCTGTGAGAATGCAAGGACAGAGGACAACAGGACAAAAGATGGGCAGAGAAGGCTGAAGGCCATGCCATCAGGGTGGGTGCTGAGCACTTCACAGGGGACCACTGCTGGGCCTCCAAACAAGCACGAGGCTCTGGGCACCAATTGCTGAAACAGATGGTGAATAAGAGGCATTCCTAGATTTGCATTCTTTACACTGAAGTCTCATAGTCTTTGAAACCCAGGTGCTGATCCAGTCCAAACTGGTCAGTTTTTTAAGTGGGAAACCTTCCTCAAGGAGATGCTGCTTTATGTTCTTTTCTTTATTGTTCCCATCTGCTGAAGTGCATATTCCCTCCTTCCTAGCATTGACTCCAGCTCTCCTGTCAGCTGCTGTTCCGCTCCTGTTCCAGACTCAAGAGACTTGTGTTTCAGGTTCAGTGAAATGACCCTTGACAAATCATATTTTCTCTAGTTCTTCCTCCAACTCTTTATCTAGCTTTCCTACAAGCTTCAAGCTGCAGGTGCCAGATGACTGAATGTCAGGAGAGTGTTACTGGGGCTCCGATGTTGATGGCACACCACTCACTCCAATAAGGTAAAACTTGCTCCCAGGAAGAGGTAACTTGGTCATAATCGGACTTCACAACACAATGGATGTGCCATCCTAGTACCATTCCTCACACAAGTCACTGTCTCTTTCTTTGATACATCCCTTTAAAGTTGAGTGCTGAGAAGGAGTGCTTTCAGCTACCTTTCTGTTGACCTTTGCTGCAGCTCTATTTCCTGATACTGAAGTGCCTTTGTTCCTCCTGGGTATCCTCCAGTTTTGCAAGGATCCCACAATCTTTAACTTAATTTTCCTTCTGCCAATCCTTAGATGCTGACACTGGCAGTCTGGTCCCCCCCGAGATGCCTTGAAGCATCTGTCTCCCCTGTTGACTGCAAGCCCCCAGAATCTGCCTAGCCCAGAGCAAGAAGGTGCAAATCCCTGCCCCTGGAGTGTAGGCCAACTCAATTTTTTCTCCTCAGCTGGATCCAGCACAGATATGGTTACATAGCTGCAGGAACAACTGCTTGCACCACAGCTTGAGAAGCAGGCTGAGAGTCCTTCCAGAGCTTCTGGGTAAAGATTTAGTCCAGGAAGCTTCTGAGCTCTATGCCAATTACATGCAAAAGACATTCTCAGATTAACCATGCAGGAGCATTTGGTGACATCAGTAAACTTAGCATCAAGTTTCTTGTGCCCATTGCTCTTAGAGGTAGATTTGTCATCAATACTCACTGTGAGGCCTAAGATAGCCTTACTGTAAACATTAACTATGTTCCAAACCTTCACATCCTGGCACTGTAACTATGCTTGAAGACATTGCTTCCTTAAGTGCATGCAGCTTGATGCAGCACATGAATCAAACAGCAAAAAAATGCTCCCATCACCATGTTGTGATATAGTATCATCGCTCTAGCTGTCCACAAATTTTGATATATCTAACAAGCTTATGCTAAAATTTTCTCGGAAAAGAAATTGTTCTCAAACGCCAGGCTTTAATAACTTACTCCTCAGACTTAGCATTGAGGATCAGACTGACACTAAAGACATGTGACTATCAGCACAGAGGAAAAGAGTTTTGTCTGCTGTGATCTGCAATACTGAATGCAAAGACCTTTAGAAGTAAGACTTTGCTTATTGCAAGAAACACCTTAATTTCTCCATAGTGAAGTTAGCTCCAAGCCTATAATAATGAGAGAGAAACATGAACTACGCAATGTTTCTGTGGAAAGACCAGAGCAAAGCTGCCTAGAAATCTGGAGTTGTTCAAAACAAGTGCTTGAAACAAATTATTAAAAATCAAAGCTCAAATGCGAAGGTTGGGTCCAAATCCAAACACTCCTGAAGTCCTGCAAGTTTTCAACCCATGATGAATTTGGGGGGGATCATCTCTCGCAACACTGTCGGTTTTTTGAAAACAGGACCTGAGCATTTGTTCAGTCCCGCAGTTTAGAATACAGACTGGCCTTTATCCATCAAATGCACTGATGCATGCTCACACCCTAGAGTGTCCTGCAGGGGTTTTTCTGAACCAGGACCAAGAAGCAACTTAGACTTCAATATGAATGAGACAGCTAATCTGTCCTGCAGATACTTTTTTATTTTCTTTTGTCATCCTGTGCGTTCCTAAAACTAACAGAAAAACAGTTGTGTGTGTATATAAGCAGCCTTGAATCAGTGCTGTTCTGCTGGGTTCTTATGTTACATTCTTTTGTGCTACATACAATTTCCACTAGGACATTTTGTCCCCCAGGCTTCATCAGCTGGTCTATTACATCCACCCCCCCGCACTCCCGCTTGCCTCTGGTTGCATAACTTTAGCCAGGATGTTAAATTAACTCTCTTCCAGATGAGTTTGACATAATCTTATTTACTTTCATAGCGCATATGCCAGTATGCAAATACATTACTCAGCACTATCGACTCTGCACTTTCAACAAACTATTACTCTTTGTTTTTTTAATGATGGCTGACTAGATACCAGACAGGAACATTGCTGTGCCAAATACCAGAATACTCATGTCTAGCACGAGAAATCTGGTGACATTAGAAAACTAAGTCTGGCTGGCATTTGTAAGGGTTTACGGCTAAATGAGGCAAACAACTCGTTTCCCACCTCAGCATCTCACTCCTCCTCCTTTAAAGGCTCCGGGTTATGTTTTTATGTTGTGAGGGAAATCTCAACCAGCTTCTCCAGATGTCCAGGACATGGGCAGCCACGACGGTAAAGCTGTACAGACTGACTTTGCATCTAGTGGTGACATGATGTCTATGTTTAATCACCTTCCCAGCTCCCAGGCGCAACCCCAGCTGCCTCCTGACTGTGTGGCAGGGCAAGACTGGGCTCACACCTCACTTGTTGTGCCCCGGTACACCACGAGAAGGAAAGCCGGGTGCAGAAGCCAAAATAAGACCTAGATAACCAGGAGCCCCATGCCCACATGAAGGTCCCTCCTGGGGTCAAGGCACATGCATCACTCACGCTGGTGAGGTCAGTCCTTAACAGCACTGCTGCCCACACACAGGCAGCAAGGCCAAACACAGACATCCATGAGGAGGCAAAACCAGTCCCAGGCATTTGACTTGCAACGGAGGTAACGTCTGGGTGAAACCTGGGTGGGCTGCACTGTCAAAACCTCATGATTGCTTTGTGTGTCTACCTGAGATGCTCAGGCTGATACAAACACCCAGCCACAACCAAGCTAAACGTGAAGAGTAAGCAAGCCCTCCCTCTAACACAAGGTATAAGGCTTCATAGCCCACTGGAGCAGTCCCATTTTATGCGAGGTAAAGAAATCACAAAAAATGCTGGAGAAACTGAATGAAAGGAGACTTTCCACAGTCTTGCTCTGTATCTGCTAAGGCCTACCATGGACTTTCAGGGTGCAAAAAGGCACTTAGAGATACATTTTGTATTTGATCCCAACACAGCTAAATGCAGAAATAGGCACAACAAGAATTGAAAACAGCATTTCCAGACTGGAAAACAAAGGCACAGCAAGTAAATATGAGGAAGTGAGAAGTTCAGCTTAAATGTCGGAGAAGTAAATTGTGCGAGTTGCCTTTCTTACGGCTGCGGTGGGTCTGGGGATGATCATGGTCCTGCTGGGCTGCCCATCTTCTTGCAGAAGCTGATGGACACTCATGGGTTGCTGTCTGCTAGGGGAATCCAAAGCCTTGGGAACAAACTGAGACACGAAGCAGAGGGCAGGTGTCTGCAGGCTGCTTTCAGAGCTCCCCAGGCTCAGGCAGCTCTCTGGCTGTTGAAGGGGAAAAAAGCTCATGTTGCCCTTCCTTCTTTTGCTAACACCTCAACATGGAACCACCAATGTGCGAATAGAGAAGCTCTTTGATGCAGTGAGAAATGCCACTCCAGCTATCCAGTAAATACTTTGATTTTCACAGGGCTCTGGCCTAACTAACCATATCCTACATCAGTCTATTTATGGCAGAGTTAAAAATAACACAAGACCTTTCACCTGGAATTAGAATTTCTACTATTTTTAATTATTAACAAACTTGGGACTACTAATTCTTTGATGCTGGAACTTGCTGTGTTTCTTCTTCAAGTAAGGGAAGTCTATTTTTTTTCTTCAGGCTCATTTTTTTCTCTCTCTTTGTTTCATGCCTGATTACATTTAGCATGGATGTTTCTGATATACTCACATGCCAAGAAAAAGTATTACTTTCTTTTATCCTTGAACAATCCAAACTCATATTTAACAACTGAAACTTGGCATGCTGATCAGTTTTCAATAATGGCTACATATGCTTTGCCAGGGAAGTATATTTAACTAGGGCTGAACTATCTCTTCTTGAAAAATTATCAGACTTGTAAAGTGTGTCCTTTTTCCTCAAGTAAAGGGCCTTCATCCTGCAAACACCTATCCCATGAATGACTTGAGAAAGTCAATTTAGTGAAGAAAAAAAAACAAAAAAAAACCAAAAAAAAAGTGTGGTCTAACTCTATGCCAGTGACTCCAAACTGTTAAACTGGTTTAAAATAATATCTTAGTGGGAAAGGAGTGAGAAATACTTCAGATGCAACTGAAGTATAGCTGCAATGTCTCCAAGTACCGCAGCACATACAGACATAGGGAAGGGGGTTCATCACTTTCTCTAAGACAGCAAATATCGATAAAGAAGGTTTTAGGTGCCTTCTGTTAAGAGAATCGGGGAAAAAAATCGTAAAGCAGAAAGCTTGGGGAAGGAAAGCAGAGACCATCTGTTTGGCCAACTGCACTGTAATGGGCTAGAAATTCCAACTCAGCTATAGCAGTTTCAGAAGGGCACTGCCAAGGCATTTAATTTAGCAGGATGCCTTATTTTCAAGGCTTATAATTAGATACAGTAGCAAACTAACAAAAAAGGGCACTGCTTAAAACACGCTTCCACTTTGAGGAAATAGAAAACCAAATTCCAGCTTTCAAAGTTAGCCTTCGAGGGGAGAGAAGGGGAGGGAAGGGCAGCCAAGGCAAGGCAAGGCAAGGCAAGGCAAGGCAAGGCAAGGCAACCCAGGACTGACACATCCTGTGGCTTTTGATTCTGCTCAGGACTTGCAGCTCCAGCCTGTTTCCAACCCAGAGCCGGCAGAAAATGTTGTCCTATTGGGAGTACACAACTGATACCCACAGACTACATCATGAAGCAACAGCCCCAAGGAGGACTAGGAGATACCTGACTACCAATATCCCCTTTTCAGAGGGAGGAATTGCTAGGCAGAAGGACTTTGTAGGAAATCACCCTGTGAAACAAGGACAGAACCCAGCTCAGACTTCTGTTCCTGCAGATCTCATTACCGTTCAACCTCAGCTCTTCAGTTTTCTGCTGTCAGAAGACTCAGCTATCAAGAAGCTCACACACATGAACCTGATTCTAACACCACCTACTAGTCAAGATCTAGAAATTGTACTGTAAGGTTCACTCAGATTTCTCTGAAACGTAACACTTATAGTGTCATTTATTTTACAAGCATTACTCACTCCCCAATAAACATTAAGAAATTACTGTAGGGGACCATCTGCTGAAGTAATGTTTTTGTTTCTGTATAGTCCCATGTACATAACCACCTCATACTCACTCTTGCACTGGTTACCCCATTGAAAAGGTAAGGTGTGGAAACAAAAGATTACAAGCTTCACTCTGGCATCAATTGTCATACACTGCCAATCCACGGAGAGAGCAGGGAGGTCTATCACAGAACAGGTGTAAGGTTGGCAGAACCTGCAGGATTCCTGCAGCATGCAGGAGAGGAAGAGCAACTGCTCATCTCCAGTTTTTCACTGGCCTGTTTTCAGGAAAAAAAATAGCACTACTATTGAAGTCAGTGTCAACCAGCCTGACCATCTTCTTTTACTAATCGGTACAGCTTCACTAATTTCAGATTATCTCAGCCAAAGATCCACCAGGCAAAGCACCATCCCGTTCCCATCTCACCTCTTTTGCTTAACCCAGTTCCTGTGGATTCCCTACACAGCTCCAAGAAAAAACAGAGAGTAAGGCTGTGAGGTAGGACATTGATAAGACCTTCCAAGACAGGATATGTGTGGGTGAAGAAAGAAGCTGGACCTTCTTCACAGCCCACTTTTTATCCTTTCCCTGCCACTGTTGGAAGCTGGCATCTGCGTAAGCTTGCTCTCCCCCCCAACTGTTTGTTGCTCATTCCTGGAGTGAGGTCATAGGTCTGTGCTTACTTATTGACATGGAGATGACTGTGACTCACAGGTTCAACACTGTGACTTGACTGCTGCATGATATGCTGGGAAGTTTTCCTTTTCTCCAGAATTTCAGCAAGAAGTACTTACATCACAGGTAGTATGTTCTTCATTGTCTATTTCAGTCTTGTGTCTACTCACATTTAAAATTGCTCTAGGTGGTGCCATGCAATCACTTTCCTACAACAATAAAATCTTGCTTTTTTCCTCACAGTACTACATCTAGCACAACACATCCTGGGACAATTAAGGTCTAGAAATGGGGTTTAAAGTAACAAGCTCACTAGAGGTTGGTTAATGACCACCTGCCTATCAAGCCATGGCAACATTGTGCATGTAGTCTTTAGTCTGCCTTAACCATGAAAGGAAAAAAGAAAACACCCTCACGCAGACTTAGTTCAAAGCCAGGTCAGACTACTAATGCAGATTGCAGCAGATCGGCAGACATTTTGTAACTCACGACAGCAGTAAATGCATGTGGGAACTGGTCATCCCTGTGCAGCTGATGGGAGGGACCATACAGAGCTGCAGAAACCGGACAGCTTTCCCTCATGTGCTGCTCTCTCTTGTGCACCAAAGATCTGATTCAAAGGGTTCACTGATGAATAAACCCTTTAGCAGCACTGAGGCTGCTCCTGATGGCTAAATAAATGCTTTTTGTACTAGCAAAGTTAATGCAAGTTTGCCATAAGCTGACAAAATAAGCAAAATTAATTAGCACTGAACTGATACAAGCCACATTTTAACCAACACAGCAGCACTAAAATCATTCTCCATTCCCAGACAACATTACTAACCCAGCCCTTACCTTATATTAAATACGAATAGTTAAATATTTCATTCACAGTACTTACATTTTCTGTGTGACATTTTGAACTGCTGAAGCTGCTTGCTTCAGGTGCTTCCACCGCACAGGGGCCTTGACCACTGCTAAGCATCTGGCCAGAAAACTAAACATGTGTTCCTCAGAGTCATGTTTTCAGTGTGTCCACACAACACTGTGGGACACAAAAGTTAGATAAGTATGTTCCATATTCACATGGACTGTGCAGAAGGGAGTCAGAGGTGTCTGAGAAGACCTTCTGTGAAACACTAGTGCTTAGGAGACAAATGAGTTAATGACTTTGATAGCAGTCTGGCGCTCCACAGCCCTGGAAATGCCATGTGTCTATGTCCTTTTGCCAGCAGCTGCGTTGAAGGCCACAGTGATGAGCACACACAGAGCAGGCATACTAACTAGCAGTATAGCAAAACTGCTGTGATAAACACCTGCAGCAGCCAGAGGGCTGTGAATACCAAAACTGACAAGTGGGATGGAACGATGCAAAGGATGTAACACAGCAACAGAGGGGAAACTGAGTCAAGAAAAGTTCAGGATGACTGTCTGGAGACACCTCCTTGTCATGTCGTTTATTAGGCTAAAGGAAATTCTAGCAACCCACAGCTTTTGAGTCACTGTAGAGCAGACAGAGCCAAGAACTGGGATGGGGAGGGAGCTTATGTGCCCTGATGCATTTTCTTTATTCTGCAGTCTCTTTGCATGTCATGCTTCCACTGTAACCAAGAAGACAGCTGACCATGTAATGGTGCTCCAGGCTGCTCTTAAGAACATCCCTTCTGGATGCCTGAAACACACCAGGTCTCTCTTGGTACTGTAAAACTTCTCGTGGCTTCCAAAAACTTGACCACAGATGGAGATGTTACCACTCATCTCCTGTGCACGGTAATCTGATTGCTGAGAGTCAAGCCAGTATTTTCCAAAGGGAAGGAAATGTGAGTGAACTCAGTCAGCATTACTTGGCAGGGTACTTGTTAGGGGATCAGGGGTTCTGCCTGACCCATGGCTTCGTCAGGCAGTGGAGAAGGCTCCTCTCACCCAAAGTATTACAGCTTTGAGATACAGGAGGGGAAGCGCTTTCTTCAAACAGGTATGTTTAGCTATCAAAAGAAGAGGAAACTGGAGAAAATGTGAGGGGAAAAACAAAAGTAAGGAAAATGTGGACCTGGGACAAGCTGGGAGAGTGAAAACAATGTAAGTAATATCTGCAAAGGAGAGGCAGTGCATAGGAGGCTCAGAGACACAAAGGAGTAGCCTGGTGAAACAGCTCACAGAGAAACTGCAAATATTGCATGGAACAGATTTGCAGTGATGAGGTTTCCGCAATTTGGCAGGACTTACCTACAGAGGAAGGTCTCAAAGAAGGGGCTCTGGGATTAAGTGAATCTATTCTCTCTCTAATATAAAATACACTGCATACGCCAACTTCCAATAGATCTCTACCTACCAGCACCTCATGCCTGTTTAAATGATGGCAGCCAGGAATTGCAGTCTTTCAAAACATTTCAAAGGACTTCTACCACCTGGTAGGTCTGACCTCCTGCCTCCAACAAGCCCAGAGCTGCACTAAAAGCCTCCCACCCACCGCTTCCCACTTTGGCACATTCATCTCTGCTTAGGCTTAAAGTGATGGAGAACTGCCCGGATGCCACAGCAGGTCCAGTAGCTGATTATCCACCTTCCAAAAAAGAAATCTGATTTGAATTTGCATAGTTCTCACTTCCAGATGATGGGTCTTGCTAGGACCTCACCAAGTGAATTAAGACTCCATTATATTACGAGACATCTTCCTTTCCTTTACAGTCCAGTCACCTCATAATATTTCCTTTGTTCATGACCAAAGCAGAGTGGGAGTTTTAGGATCCCACTATGTCTCTGTGACAAAAATGTGAGCATTCAGAGGAGTAGACATGGGACTTACATCAACATCCTTTGTGATGGCCAAAGTCACAAAAAAATACAGAGCAGGACAAGCCCCTTTTTAAGTGATGAAACATGGAGCCGCAGCTGCACACACGGATTTGGGTGTAGAGGAGGTGTCACTGTCTGGTTGCGAAGCTTTTAGTCACAGCAAAATCTAGCTTACCTTTTAAAATTACTTCTGGCAGTGAAGACCAGTGCCAGTATTGTGGTATGGCCTGCGGAACAGGCCAGTTCCCTTTTGGGGAACAACCATGCAAACTCTTCTAGTCCCCAGCCGTAGCCCACCGGCCTCCTTAAGTTCACCCTATGGTCTCTTAGCACAGAGGCGATTTAGTCCTTTAAATAGGTTTCTAGGCTCACTCTTTCTCTCTTCCTCCCTCTGGAGACAGATCTACACTCCTAATTCAACTGGTAGACTAGGTGCCCTCCACCGAGTCATTACCACCTATTGTGTAACACAATGGATTGTAAAGCAATGTAGAAGATTTTATCAATAGAAACACTCTTTGGCAATCAGACTTCTGAGGATAAAATCATAGATTCAGCTGACAATGAGTGTGTTTTTGCTCATGGGATGCAGGCATCCAAAATTATTAACTGGTGTAAACAGCCTACTATAGCTTAATTACTTACGCATTTATTCATAGCCTTGGCTGCACTGGTTCTCGTAAGTACCATAACCACACTACAAGGAGTTTAGCTGACTTACTCAAGGAAACTTTAAAGGAGTTCAGAAACAAATACTTCTTTTTTAAGTTTAGCTGTATCAGTTCTCCACAAATGGATGGTATTATGCCTCCCATTTAAAAAAAAAAAAAAAAAAACAAACCCAACTTGTGAAAACATTAATGTTGCAAAATCAGGCACACAACATTGTGTGCTAACAAACTGTATGTGCCAGAATTAAAGTTGCCCATGCCGCCGTCTTTTGGCCCCTTTCTTGCATTACAAGATCACAAGCTACTTTCCAGAGCAGCTGTGCCTCACCGATTGCTCAAGGTAGATGTTGCTCTGTGTGGCAGATAGATTTAGCCCTAACCTAAATTCCACCTAGGGCTTCCCATTGGCTCAGCATCCCCAAAGGCCCAGAGCCTGCTAGTAGGAAACACTTGGCACAAAGACGTAGGTGGAATTTAGACCGGCTGAATCTGGAGCCTAATGAGCAGCTATTCCTTATTTTGTTTCTTTCTCATTGTGCAGAGTGTGGCCCCGGGCCTCAATTACTGCATGCTATTCAATCCCTGCTCAGAATGCAGCATTATTAATTTCCTCATGTTTCCTCATTACTGATTTCCTATGGCACTCCTTGTCTCCACATCTTGGTGCCCTGCAAACACAATGTGCTTCGTGGCAGCCTGTGAAGTGAGCAGTGGATCTCCCGTTCAGCAACGATTGCAGCTGAACCGTTCTGCTGGCATGGGGCACCCATGGTGAGGTGTTTCCCAGGGCACAACATTTTGTGCCACCAGCTGTCCGTGTGCCCCTCTGCCGGGCAGGGTCCTGTCCATGGCAAATCTTTCCTGGAAGCAACGGAGCCACCAAAACTGGCCTTCAGCAACACCATTGGAGCATAATTATACAGTGAGCGTCTATGTCAAAATTCTGAGAGTAGTTGCCATATTGCTCTCATTAAGAGAGCAAGGGACTGTTATCATAGAGTAATGGGCTCCTGCTGGTCCATTAATGTTGAAGTAGAGCTGGAGGCATTTATGGAAACAATGTGGAAGCCTGGTATTTATTCTCAGAGCAGGCAGCATTGATCCTTTCTCCCAGTGTTCTCCTACAATGTCTTTATTCCTGTTCAAATGAGGGGAATATTTATCTAATCATTTCGTCTGCTGGATGCTGCTGCACGGAAACAACAGTTGTTCTTGACTTCAGCATGGCAAGTAGTTTAGAAAAGACTTCTTGGGTGAATCAGCTATCCAGGTCAGTTTATCCACAACACTGCGTGGGAGGAACCACGGAAAGATGGCAGAGGTGTTGTTTACTGTCCTCTGATTACCTAGCTCATTAGCACAAATTTAATTTCAAATACTTCTGGTTAAACTCAAGAGCACTTTACTGCTAAGCTCTCTCTTGCTCTCTCCTCATGCAAATTCAAATGCATTACGCACTAGAAGCAGCTATCTCGTATTTTCTAGTTTTCTCATATCTTGCAACCTTAATGTATGTTTTGTTAGGAAGCATGTTATCAGTTCAGATTACACTCCTTAGAAGCACCACTTTTACTCAAACAAAAGAAACTCTGAGTTTAACTAGGGAGAAAGGGCTTGAAAAATCCTCCAGCAGTGAAAGCCAACTTCTGCTTGGTGGGTGTTGAAACCTACTTACTAATTTCTGCAGTATTAGAGCTTCCTTAGGAGCAAAATGTTGCCGGTTCTTTTATGTGTAAAAGAAATACCAAACAATGGCGCAAGTGTGTCATCTTCCCAAGTCCGCAGGCAGGTCTGCCAAAGTCTCACTGCTGCCATCAGCTTCAACAACCATGAGAAAACTGAAATGAGCGAGTGCAGTTATTAGCATCGCTCCATTTCAGAATTATGCAGATGAGAGAGGAATAAATTGATTTTATATTGACACTGCTTTGGAACGTTCTAGGAAGCTGAATCTTTAGCCGAATCATTTTTATTAACAGAGATTATCAGTTAAAGATTACTAATTAAACGGTGAGGAAGAATGAAAAAGAGGAGCCTGAGATAGGGAGGATGGAGGAGATTTCTTACATGTAGTTTTTCTGCAGCGACCAAGGGGGCTGGGAGATGGCCAAAGAGAAAAAAACTCTTTCTTGCAGCAGAAAAGAGATTCTTCCAGGGAGACAGAGAAGTTAGAAGTGTCTTTTCCTTTCCAGAGGCTATTGGGCAGCAGTGCCTTAAATTTTTCACACAGATAATAATGAGAGAATCTGGTCCCCAAGGAGGGTGCAGGAAGGTGCACTAATAGTAATCCCAGTACCTGGCTTCTTCTCCAGAGCAACTTGGTCTTCTCACCCATACATCTCCCTGCATCTTCCAACATTTACCAAATGTATCACCCATCAAAGGGGACCATCCTCTGGTTACCTAACAGATGGTATTTTTTCAAGTTTTCTTTATTTCTCTGCAACTCCACCATTAGGTCTGGAAAAATACAATGAATCAGCCCCACGCATGCAAAGAATCACAAACAAGAATTCATCCTCTTCGCTGTGTGCAATTGTCCCCACATTACATACAGGACTTTAAAAAGGATGCTTATTGTGCAGTTCTTGTTTGCACCAGTCCCACGGTGGGAGCCACTTATATAAGTCATTGTTAAAGTTTGGGGAACATCTGAATTGAAAGATGGGGCAAACCCATTAAAACAATGACAGATGGGGCAAACACATTAAAGCAAGGATGCCTAAGCTTGACAAAAATTTATAAAGTTCTTTCTTTTCCATAAGCAATTCGAGGTATTTTGCTTCTTGGAGAAACACAGCCACCCTTGGATTGCTTAGAAGCAGAAGAGCTGCTGCGTGCAAGAGATCCTGGGTGGTGCCAAGTTGTGCGAGCGTGCTGGCCGCCTCTGCCAGGGGCTGGTGAGGCTGACTGAATGGTACTGGGACAGGAGGATCAGCACCTCTGGAAGTAGATGCCTGACTCTCAGACAGGAGTTATTCCCCCTGGGGGAAATTCAGTGAGAATCAACAACCTGAACTCTTGTTGAGAATCGGACCCCCGAGGTAAAGCCCTGCTTAGGTACAGGCTCTCAAGGAAGAAACACTGGGCTGACGTGCTGCAAGTACAGTGAAAGTCACCAGCAGGGCTCTCCCCCACACGAAGACCCCTTTCCTCCGGGGTGCGAAAGCATGCTGGCCACCCAGCAGAAAAAGCAGCTCATGGTCCGGAGACTTCCTGGCGTCAGCACTGGTAACAACTTCAGCAACACTGCCTCTTCTTACAAGGGACCTAAAGACCAACAGCACAGACCTACAGCACCTCGCTACAGGGTGTTTGACCTAAACCAGCCCCAAGGTCTTGGCTGGTGACAATGCGTATCGCTGGGTCTTTCTGACCTCGCTTGTGTAGGAAAGTAAAATAACTATCAACAAGATATGGTCGGGCTTTCAAAAAGCAGGTGAAAACAGATGTGACCACAGGCACTGCTGACGTTCTCAGCATGAACGTTTATGATCTTAAGTCTGCATGTGCCATCTGTGTATGTATGCACTTCTTAACTGCTTGAAACCTGCCTGGAATTGCCCACAATCTTCAGAAATGTGCCCTTTGCACTGTACTAATAATCCACAAGTGTAACTGCCAACTGAGTGGGGTTTTATTTCTGTTTAACAAAAATAAAGTAACCTGTACAAGAACAGGTAAATAAAACTTGAGCTCAGTTGCACTTTATGAAAAGTATACAATACATGGTAGAAAACAGACCCCCAAAAGGCAGGTCTCCCTGGGCAGAGCCCAGGAAGGCAATCTGGTGGCTGTGGCTCTGGACTGTCTCACCCTCCTCAGTGTGGCAGAGATCCCGCGGGAGGAGGGTGAATCCTCAGCACTGCACCGTACCTCTCCAGAGCTGCACAGCAGGCGTATGTGAGACCTCTCCCACTTTCCCCCCTACCCCCCGCCTTGGCCGCAGTGCAGTTGAGGCCAGTTAATTGGGGTCGCATGGGATGTAAGAAACCCTCCAGATGCCCAGTCTCCTGTCATGAACCTACCCACCTCCACCTGCTCTCCAGCAACCTTGTTAGGGTAAAACCCAGCACAGCACCAAGGATTATGGAATCACTGCTTTTGATTTTGAGTAGCGACAAGGATGCTGTTAGGTATAACCCAGCATCCTGGGTTTCTTCCCAAGTTCTCCTTTTGTTATTTTATGCCAGAGCTGGAGCAGGGGCCCTGGCAGCTCCTGGCCCTGTAGGCTACCTGCTGCAGCACGCTGAGAAGATAACAAAGTGCAATCCCAAAGATGCCAGGAAAGCATCTTGTTGTCTGACCCCAGCGACGCTGTGACACAATCTTTCCCAAAGTCTGTAGTCCCTGATTCCATCAGCTGCTGTCGCAGACAATGAAATCAAAGGGGATAAGCTGCACATTGTGATTCCCGAGAGGCAGTTCATTGAAAATCGAGTTCCAAACTTAGGCTTTAAAATAAACATATCAAGATAAACAGGTTGGTCTTTGTTTCAGGCACAATCAGCTCAACTGCTTTTTTCTTCTTGTTGATGTTCTTAAAGTTTTTAGTGTGGGATGCCATTTCCTGACAACTGTCTCTGCTCCAAAAATCTGTGCTCTTTCGTCACCTTGGCTTTTTTCTGTCTTTTGGGCTTTATACTCTCAGGTGATCAGTTTAGCACCGGCTCAGACTAGCCACTAAGCCTTCCTGATGATCAGCCCTGTTAAGCAGTCATTTCACTCTGCCCTGCACTTGCAGTGAGTTACTGCTTGGACTGGCCATTGATAGGAGTTGTCGGCATCGGGCAGTAATTCTTCTTTTCCGAAAATGGGTGAACAGCACCTGTGGCAAGGCTAGGGCAACCCTGCTCTCGCAGTTAGATGTGGGAGATGTGGAAGGAACCTCCTTCTTCCACGCAGGGAGGGAGAGAAACATGGAGAGGCCACCACAATCCGGTACGGCGGGTGCTGCAGCAGCCTTCTTTCTGTCCAAGCACAGCATAATCTGGAGAAATGTCATTGCACATCCCAAGGCAAGAGGCACACGAATTCTGTGCAATTTTCTATCTGTATTATGCAATCCCTAAAGTCGGCTTTGAACAGCACAGGAACATGCTGTGTTCTGAGTTAGTGGAAGGAAAGTCTTAGAGAAAATTGGGAAATTTGGAGAAAACAGACTTGGAGAAATGGTCAGCTGGCGAAAGAAAGCATATTAAAACAAATCTGCCTTAAGAAAACAACATTTAGGTTGTTACGGAGGCTGGGAGAGCATTGGCTGTGAGCAGTTGCGAATATAAGGCATTTAATTTCCACACTCAGGACCATTAAATCACATTCCCTTTCATTTAAGGGAGGAAAAGAAAACCTTTTGCCTTGTGCTTCATTAGTGGAAAGAATGTGTCGACCTTTATGCGGGATGTTCAAAAGCAGGTGGCATTGAACTTACCGATGCCTGCAAACACACACTTTTTTAAGCACCTTGCCAACTTTTACACAATTAAGAATCAAGACTCAGATAAAAGCGGGCCACATCTTTTTGACATGAACTTACGCATACCTCGCACACGTCCGTCTGAATTATGCAGAAACATTGCGACCGAGTCTATTTTAATGAAAGATTGTGAAAGCAACCTGTGTTATTTCAGCCCGCGTTACTCAAGCCTTCTCTTCCTGAAACTGGCAAAGTTCTGCCATTTATTTCAAAGAGATCAGATCACTTATCTGCTTTTGAAGCTTCCTTGTTCTCCTATTGCTAATAAGGGATGTAATTTTAATTTTGCTGTTGGCCTCGAGTGATTCTGAGCTTGAAATTTGGACCTGGAAACACTGCGTTGCTTAGGAGATCCATAAATTAACATTTACACCAACAGGAAACAAAAGAAAAACAACCGATGGGGAAAAACTGTCCCGAGACCGGCAAGTTTCCACATCAGGGGCCTTCTCCCGAGGCTAAGCAAGAAGGGAGGTTTAGACCTAAAACGGTTGCTGTTGGGTTTGGATGCCGATTCCTGCAGTGGCTGTCAGAGGGACTGAGAGGGTAAGCCCTGGGTCGCAATCACAGCCAGGAACCGGCACGGCGATGCCAGCAGCGCGGCTGTCACGCCGCGGGCCACCAGCCCTGCACCTCTGCGCTGGGAAGGTGCCCCCTCTCCCTTCACAAGACGTCTTCGGGCGTCCTCCTGGTGTTCCACCGGCCTTCGTCTCTGCGCACTGACCCCTTCGGTACCGGTGGTTCCTGGCACATCTTCTGCCGAGGCACGGACTTTGTGCAGGAAAAAAAACCCAAAAGTATTTCCTAGTGCCAAAGTTATTAATAATTAACATTCGTAACTCAAAACTGGTAAAACCAGTTTGCTAAAATAAAGCCGGGCACTTTATTATTATTTTAGGGTTTAATTTAGTCATCCCAATTTACTCGGGCTCATGTTTGCAAATTGCGCAGGGCAGGGACTTCACCCCCCCCCCCCCCCCCCCCCCCCCCACACACACACCCCCACCCCCGCCCGACCCGTTCCGGAGAGCGGCCGGCAGCGCCACGGGGCAGCCGGCGGGGCCGGGGGGGGGGACCGGAGGGGTGTCACCGCCAGCGGGGGCTGCCGCGGGGACCGCTGCTGCAGCCCGCCGGGCCTCCCGGCGGCCGGGGCCGCGGCGCCGGCTCGCCATTGCCCTCTGCAGGAGCCGGGTCGCCGCTCCCGTCGGCGAGCCCGGTCCTTTCTTTGAGCTTTCTGTGGGGTTTTGCTTCGTTTCGGGGTTGCTTTTTCAATTTTCTTTAATTTCTCCTCCCTCCCCCCCCCTTCTCCCTCCGGAAAAAAACAACCGCGGTGCTGCGCAACCCTCCCCGCCATCCGCCCCGTCCCGCGGCGGGCGGGGGCGGGGGGCGGGGGGTCGGTCCAGCCGGCACCCGGCGGCAGCCCCGTCCCCGGCCGCCTCCGTCCCCGCACGGCCGCCGGGCCCCGCCGCGGGAGAGCCCCGCCGCCGCCTGTCAGTCCCCGCCGCCGGCTGCAGCCGCTCGCCCCGCTCCCCAGGCCGGGAGGCCGCCTGCGACGGAAGAGCCCCGTAGCCCGAAACAGTCCGTGAGCGGCACAGACCGGCGCGTGGGGAGGGTCCCGCCGTCGGGGTTCAGGAAAAAAAAAGGGGGGGGGGGGGACATGAGACACGACCCAAACCCGAACACCAACTTGAAGCAGAAAACAGGAGAGGCGGGAGGAGAGAGAGAAAATAAGGAGAAGAAAGGAAAAGGCGCAGCCGGGCTTCCCGGCCGTTTCGTTTCCTTTTTGCTTCCCTTTCTGCCTCCCCACCCCCGCCGGCGCGCGCCGCGGCGGGCCGGGAGCAGCGCCGCTCTCGAGCCCCACCTGCGCTCCGGCGCCGCACGAGACCGTGGTTCCCAGGCACGCGGGACACGCCGAGCGGTGCCCGCTGCCGCGCCCTCCCCTCCCTCCCGCCCCGCCACCGCCGCCGAGGGCGCGCGAGACCCCGCGGCGCGCGGGCATCCCCGACCTTACCCCCCCCCACCCCTCCGCCCCGCGAGCTGGCAGCAGCGCCCCGCCTGCCTCACGCGGGGCAGCAAGGGGCAGGCGGGCGGGCGGGGCGGGACGGGGCGGGAGCCCCCCTCTCCCTCTTTACCGCCCCCCCCCCGCTCGCCGCCACCGCCTCTCCCGCGCGGAACGCCCCCTCTCCCCACGTGTCAGTTTGTTTTCGCCGTCGCCCCGGCGACGGTGGGCGGGGCGGGCGCGAGGTGAGGTAATAAGAAGGGCGGCGGCGGCGGGCGGCGCGCAGTGCCGAGCGGGGCGCGGCGGCTGCGGGAGCAGCGGAGTGCGGGGCGGCCCGGCCCGGCCCTCCCCTCCCCCCACACACCCCCCCGCCTCCCCACTGGCACCACCGCGCCCCGTCCGTCCCGCCCGGCCCCCCCATGGCCGCGGCTCCCCGGGAAGCACGTCGCGCCGCCGCCGCCCTGCCAGTGCCGGAGCCGCGTCGCCGGGCGGCGGCCGCCTCCCCGCGGCGCCGCTAGCGCCCCGCGCCGCGCTCACCTTCATCTCCGGCGGAGCACCGAGGAAGGGCGGTCCCGCGGCACCACCCCGGCGGCGCCGGGCCGGCTCTCCGCGGCTGGGCGGCGCGTCCGTGCCACCCCCCGTTCCCTCTCCTCCGCGGCGGCGCTCGGGACGACGACGGCGGCTGCAGCAGCTCGGCGTGACGACCCGGCGCGGATGCGGTGGGTGCCGGGCGCGGCCCCCGGCCCGGCCCGGCCCTCCCCCGCCGCCGCCTGACGCCGCTGTGCTCTCCCCACCCGCAGGCAGCCCCCCGGCGAGTGCGAGATGGCGCTCAGCGGCACGCTCCTCCCCTCCATCGCCACCTTCGCGGCGGGCGCCGCGGGCCGCGAGAAAGCGGCGCGGCCCGCGGGCCCCGGCAACGTGAGTATCGGCGTCGCGGCGGCGCGGGCCGGCCGGGCCGGGGCCGGGGCTGGGGCGGGGGAGGCGGAGGCGGCGGGGGCCGGCCGGGGCGGGCGCGGCGCGGCGGCGGGCCGGCGGCTGAGCCGTTGCCCGTCTCCCCGCAGCGGTGGCGGGAGGAGCTGTCGCAGCTGAAGCGGCCGCCGCCGGCGCTGGCGGCGAGGCCCGTGGAGGCGTCGCCGCCGTCGGAGCTGGAGGCCGCCGCCGCCGCCCTGGGGCCCCGCCGCGACGCTGAGGAGTTCAACGAGCTGCTGGACTTCGACTTCATCCTCTCCAACTCCCTCATGCACCAGGAGCCCGCCGCCGCCGTGGTGGTGGCCCCCGCCGCCGCCCCGGCGCCCACCGCCAGCCCCTGCCCCGCCGGGCCCTTCGCCTACCCGCTGCCCCGGCCCGAGCCCGCCGGCCTCCTCTACGGCGGCGGCGGCGGCGGCAGCCGCGACGGGGCCCCCGCTGGCGGCCCCGCTGCCCCCTTCAACTTGGCCGACATCACCGACGTGTCCCCCTCGGGAGGCTTCGTGGCTGAGCTCATGCGGCCCGACCTGGACCCGGTGTACCTGCCGGCGCCAGCGGCGCTGCCGCCCCTGGGCAGCCTGCAGGGCAAGTTCGTGGTGAAGGCGGTGGGCGAGTACAGCCACCCGGGGCTCAGCCCCAAGAGCGGCCCCCCGGCTGCCGCTCCGCCACCCGGCGCCGAGGGCCCCGGGGCCCCCTACAGCCCCCTGCCGCGGATGTGCCCCAAAATCAAGCAGGAGGCCGCCCCGCCGTGCACCCTGGCCCCACCGCCGCCACCGCACGGCAGTGGACCCCGAGGAGCCCCCCAGCACGACTTCTCCCTGGGTCGCCCGCTGCCTGCCCGGACTACGCCTTCGCTGGGGCCCGAGGAGATGCTGAGCGGCAGAGACTGTCTCCCCGCTGCCCCGGGGCTGAGCCACCCACCGCTGCCGCTGCCCCCGGGGTACCCCCCGGCCCCCGGTTACCCCACCTTCTTGCCTGAGCAGCTGCCTCCCGGCACGCTCCAGTACCAAGGTGAGTCCCCGTGCTTCAGCAGTGGGCATGCTGGGGCGCCCGCTTTGGTGCTGGCCGCAGCGGAGCTCACTCCTCCCTGTCCGCCTCTAGAGCTGATGCCGCCGGGGAGCTGCCTGCCTGAGGAGACCAAGCCCAAGAGGGGACGTCGGTCATGGCCTAGGAAAAGGACGGCCACACACACCTGCGATTACGCGGGCTGCGGCAAAACCTACACCAAGAGCTCTCATCTCAAGGCGCACCTGAGAACCCACACAGGTTAGTCCCAGTGCCAGGGTCAGTGGGATGCCCTGGCCTGAGGGGTGTGGGGTGAGACCCTTGGACCGTGAAAAGTGGGGAGCACAGGAGGAGGGCTAAAAGTAGCAAGTCATAACTCTTCTCTGCTGGGTTTCTGGGCTTTTTTTCCTCCCCCCTTGGCTACGTGAAGTCCTGTGCAGTCTTTGCTTACTGGCTCGGCATTTTGCTTAATGGTTCGGAATGACTCAGATGTGGGAGCGGGTGGGTTTCTTGCCAAGGCAAAGTTTGTTGCTCCTCTCTTGCTATGTGGCTAGCTAATTAGCAGGTAGTTGGAAGTCAGCTGGGATTTGTTGCTCTAAATGGTGTTGGCCCACTTCTGAGAAGGGAGCAGACCTCTCTCTAAGACACTGCTTGCTTTGCTTTGTGGTTAAATGCTTCGCACACGGACCCCTCTTGGCTTGCTGTAGTGCAAGAGGTTGTGCACCTCTGCAAGCCTCTGTTCCCTTTCTGAGGAAACTGTGATGGGCCCCTTGCAAGTAGGGCTTTCAGCTGTGTTGGCAGCACTGACGGGGTGCCTCGCCTATGCGTGGGAGCACATCTTCCCCTGCACTAGCACCAAAGAGGCAGAATTTAACGGTTGATTGGCTAATGCTAGAATTCGGATAAAATCTGCCAAAGTGTGTATCTGAGCCTGAGTTCAAACTTCAACCTTGCAGCTGAATGTGGTGTTGCAGTAACTGAGCTTGTGAAAGCAGGTATATCATGCATGGTTTCGTCAGTGCGGGCATTCGGTAACAGTGATTAAATAACCTGGGAATTTGCATAATTTAAATCCCTGGATTGTGAACTTGATTTAAAACTTTCTCCTGGAGAGGAGATGGGAAGGGGAGAAACTACTGGTAGTGCAGTAGTTGGCCTACATCTTCAGCTAATGGCAGTGGTGGGGCAGCGGGGGGGGGGGAATCGGTCAAGTGACTAGTACTTCCCGTTTGCCCTGAGCTGGTCAGCACTGTCTCCAGTATGTGTAGGATTGGGAGTTTGTAATTGTCAGGGAAACTCGTCTTGCTGTCAACAGTGGTTTTGTTATAGTGAAGACAGTAAGATTGAGTTCTTAATCAGGCTGAGCTAATGAAAACAGTTTCCAGCTGTTTTTTAATTCTGGAGACCTACAATTATCTAAATACATTATGTCTGCCGAGCTATTTCTGGTTGCTATTTGATTGTATAACATTAGCTGGCAAAAATACACTCTATTATCTGAACTTGTGTGCTCTGAAGGCGTGTGTGCAAAGCAAACAGTGGAAATGAGCATTTTAGTGAAGATTTCAGCAATGCCAGCATTTTATAGTACTTGTACATCTTGAAAAGACAGTCTTACTCTGTTAGTTTATTTAGTTTGCTTGCAACCGCTTCAAGAAGTTCGTTGTATTTTCTATGACATCTCCCTTTTTCTTCCCCGGGACAATGTGTGTTAGTGTTTCTTGAAAGAAAGGTGTTAGAAGTGGTAAGCACAAAAAAACCCCTAACTGACCTGTTTTGTTTTCCTTTGTTGTGTTTTTTGTTTGTTTGTTTTTTTAAAGGTGAGAAACCTTATCACTGTGACTGGGAAGGCTGCGGATGGAAGTTTGCCCGATCTGATGAACTTACTCGTCACTACAGAAAACACACAGGTCACCGCCCTTTCCAGTGCCAGCGGTGTGACAGAGCATTTTCCAGGTCGGACCACCTTGCCTTACACATGAAGAGGCACTTTTAGTTGGAAGCAGTGGAGCTTTCCCCAACTGCCGTAGAGATGCAGTATTTACAGCACAAGGACTGTCTTCTGCAAGATGGGGAGGACATAGTTTAAGCACTACAGATGATCAAGGTGAAGTCTACCAAAGAGTGGAAAAGAGGGATAATTGCATACAGACATTGCAACTTTTATTTATATATATATATATATATATATATATATATATATACACACACATTTAAAAGAGAACCAAAAACATTGGGGTCAATGACTGGATCTTCTATCATTCCATTTGTAAATCCAACTTGAATTATTTCCGGACTACGAAATGTCAAGGAGTGACTGGAAGTCACGGATATCAGGGTTAAACAGACTGTGTGTAGTTCGGAGGGTGGGGATATTACACAGGGAAATGACATTCCCTTAATTTTCTTTCAATGCAATATTAGATGTAAATGTCATCTTGTACTTTCCTTTTTTTTTCCTTCTAAAAGCCATTATGATGTTAAAAGAGGAGGAAAAATTCAGGTACAGAATTCTATTTTAAAAGCCTATTTCATGGTGCTTAGTGACTGTTAGTTCTAGAGGTACCAAAAGCAGGAAGCCAAAGTTCTCAAACTGCTGCATATCTGACAAGGAAATATTTTTGTCTTCCGATCACTGATAATGACCTAAATCAGGTAAATAAACCTGGTTTATCTTTTTTAAGAAAATAACTTTATGCAGACAGTCTGTAATGCACTGTGGTTTCGATGTGCAATAGTTTGTACAATGGTTTATTCCCAAATATGCCTTAAGCAGAACAAATGTTTTCTATATAGTTCTTTACATAATAAATATGTAATATAAATTTAAGCAAACTTCTATTTTGTATATTTGTAAACTACGAAGTAAAAATGAGCATTTTGTTGGAATTTGTATTTTGCATATTCAAGTGGAAAATAAGTTTTAAATAAACCTATAATATTTTATCTGAATGGCTGCTCTGATTTTCTTCTGTGTGTGGATATGTCCAAAGAAAGTTTATTAAGTATTTGTTAGTGGTCAAGTTTCCCAAGGCAGGGGAGGATGGTGGCAAAGGCCTGTAGTCTGAAGACTCTGAAAGATCGGATTGTGTAAGTGCAGTGCTGATATAACACATCTTTTTAAGGAAAAAGGTGTACTGAAAATTTTTGCTCTGAATATCGGAGTTGCTGCTTCTCACCTGCATGATGAAACTGTGATTTATCATTGTTAAGGTAACTCAGTTTGAGTTACTTGTTCGAGGAAATACATCTGTTGGGGACATTAGGCTTTGCATACTCAAAGATAACAAATTCTAGAGGGGTTTTTTGTAGTCTTTTCAGCATGAAAGATTTCTAGCTTCATTTTTTTGGGCTTCTCAGATAAGGTGGTGTAACATAATTCCTTTCACATGAATGAAAAAATCAACTGAGTAATTGTCGCAAAGAATAAACTTGACTCAAGGAATAAAGAGTGCATGCATAAAATACCTTTTAACAGTAAACTACATGGAGTTTCTTTTCAAGCCTGCTCTGTCTTGGGAATTCAGTAATTGGGAATTCAGTAATTCGGCAGTATCTGAAGAGCCAAAATTCCTGTAGGGATCCTGGCATGCATACATAACTTGGGAAGGCTGGCGAGTCTACAAACCATATAGCTGTACACTCAAGGTGTGTTGCTGTAAGGTTCCCAGTGTACCTTCAGTTGCACTCACTCTGCTGCAGTTCAGTGTAGTGAGCCCGCTGTGTGCCTCAAGTTGTTAACCATTTTTGTTGTAGTTGTCCTTAGGGACCTCATTGCTCTAGTTTCCTTACAAATGTGTAGCAATAAGATGATTTCAACATGAATGCTTGGTGAATAGGACCTGTTTTTCTCACTACTCTTTGTAAAGAGAAGAAAGAAATTATTTCTCTACCACTGGTTTAAAATGTCAGTCAGCTGGGAATTTGGGTGTATATAACCTTCAATAAAGCTGAGCATGGAAAACAAATTACAGGCAAGAGCCATTCATATTTTTGCAGAAGTTAAAACAAGAGTGGCAATATGAACTTTTTGTTCCCAAATGTGTCTTAGGAATGCTATTAAATTTCACACTTTGATGTGTTCTTTGTGTGGTGACTGATCCCATTTCTTTCTAAGTGCATGTAAGTCACATAATGATGCAGAAAATATTTCTCACCCCTTATCTCCTAGGCATGCTTTGTTCAACTGAAAGCTATCTCTGTTGGTTTGGTTTATAGGTAACATGGGGAGTGGGGAATGTCTTGTTTGGTTTGCAAATAGCAAGTATTTAAAGCTAAATTAAAGTTATGAGTCATCTTTTATCTGAAGCTTTTTTTCATGTGAAAACTTTTTACAATTAAACCAGTAATTTTTTTACCTCCTCTGTTGCTCTGCCTGTGGATTCTGCATGTGAGATGCAAGGTAAATGTGGTAGCTGAGGCATACTGTGTGCCTGACGCTCAATAATGCTGGAGCACACTTGAGTAGCTGCAGGATCACCTCTATCTGTACGGCTGCCATTCAGAACCTTTTACATCTGTGCAAGGCCTATGTCCTAACACATATGTAAGTACTGAAATCTGAAGATTTCATCTGAGAAACTTGTTTCTTTTGCCTTTCAAGTCTTCTGTCATTATGCAGCCTTAAGAATTTTATAAGATGCTCTAGCATTTAGTAAAGCATTACCTGCTTCAGCCAACTTCAGTTTCTGCTTGATGGTTTTATAGACCCTAGGTTTACAGACAATGGCATTCTTGAACCAGGGCTTTGTTCTCTTCTCCCACTAGATTTTTTTTTTTTCTTTCTTTTTTTCCTGATCCTAACCAAGCTGTCCTCGCGTATGACTTTCTTTCCAGACCTAAATGGGCACAGTTGTAGCTTGGTATTTAAAAAGAAATGCTGCTGTTCCTTTAACCATTTCCAAAATGCTACTCCTATACTTTTGGGACATAAGCCAACACTCAATTTTTGCTGTACAGCATGCAGCCCATGAGAGGCAGTCCTTGTTCTTAAGGAGGTCTCTGGTATAAATAGTGAAATGAGCAGTTGCACCAGTTGTGCTCTCATAAGTTAGGTAGAGCTAGAAACAGCATGTTGCATTTGCCACCTGTTTCATTGTGTCTAGCGTCCTGGAGTTGCACTTACGTGCAAGATAGTACATGGATGCAGTGGAACAACACATATCAAAAAGCATATCTCATAAAACATATGTAAACCACCAAGCAATCTTGTAAGGGTGTCTTGAAAAACAAGATTTGTTTAGCGTTACTAAAGTTATATTCATGTGCTACTTTGCTCAGGCTGGGGCATCTAAAAACAGGGTTTGATGTTATTGGGGGTGGCCTCTCTGACACGGGGTGAGCAGCTCTAGAGCTGCCCCAGAGCACTGTTTTAGCTACTGAAGGGAAAAGCTCTCGTGGCAGAGAACGATCTCTGCAATCGACCTACAGCCATCCTTAATCCTGATCATCCCTAGCCCAAATCTCCTCAAGCACACTTAACATGTGAAGATGGAGCTGTTTAAAACAAGATGGCACATGTCTGCCTACCAAGTGCCAAGTATTCAAAAGTGGCATCGGAATAAAAATCTTCTCAGAGCCGCAGCGCTTCTGTGCACTTGTCTGCTGCACACCACAGGCTGGAACTTTGCACACTTCAGACGTGGTCATTGATTGTAATCCAGTACAAATGCCTTCAGCTTTCCCCTGCCACATGAAGGTGTACTTGCAAGAGAGTTGCTCTGCCCCTGTGGAGGTTTCCAGATCCTGCCACTGCTGAAGTCAACTGCAAATCTCACAAGGATTTATATTAAGCTGATATGAATCAGTGAATTTCATTCTCCTCTTTAATAAGGGGAGATCAGAGACTCCTGCGGTTAATCACCCCGAGTGCTAACGGTTCAACCGAATTAGTTTACACAGGTTTCCTATGGGAGTGTGCTAGACGTTAGAGCTAGCCTGCTTCCACTGAAGTCCCTGGCAAACGCTTTAACAGCATTTGAGTGCAAGAATTTCCAAATTAACCCAGTTGCAAACTGTGTTCCTCCCTGGGCTTTCCTCCTTCCTGAGTACGATTGGGTTGTGTGCTCTAAGGCAGCAGGAGAATAGGAACGGGTTGCAAATGTGGACGGACAGAACGGTAGTTACACCATGGGGTTCTGACAAGGGTCTGGATGTGGTAGGAATGCTGGTTGGAGGAAGTAAACCCAAGGTATGGTGAGCAAAACTCACATGGAGAGGAAGAGGAACAGCACTGCCACCACTGCCGCTGCTGCCACATGTTGACTCGTACTTGCCAGGAGAGCTCCCCAGATTAAATAGCTGTGTGTAGGTTCAGTGGATGTATCTTTGGAGACCAAGGAGATGATTACGTACATAAAAGAGGGGGAACCCCATCATTCACAAAAATTTAATTGAGGTCACGTTGGCTTGGAGCCACAGGTTAACACACCCATATTCCTCTCACGTTTTGTCTGCCCTTCGCTCCTGCTGTGACTTACCAGGGGATGTTTTCATTACTGCTGACGTTTTCATTACTTTCACTACATGGAAGTGGGGGGTGGGGGTGTTTCTGCAGCCTTGTTCTCCACCCTGGCTGCGTATAGGTATCTGTTAGTCTCCTTCTCACCTTTGGATGCTTACATGTGAGTCCTCAAGGCTAGAACCTTAATGAAAGACAGGAACAGAAAAAGTGGCTTGTGCTTTATCAATGTTTATTCTCTATTTAGAGCATGTGTGCCCAGAGTTTTATGGAAGATGAGTGGCCTTAATAGATGCTCACAAGAGGTATTAGGTAGCTGGACCTTTTCCCTTTGGTGATGCTTTCCGGACTCTTGGAGGTGTGACTCCTTTTGTAACTGGGATGGTGATTTTCGTGTGGATCTGGTCAGCTTGGGTCAGCCTCATGACGTGCTTATTAACGGGAAGTTTTAGGGAACACGCCAAGAAGCTCCTTTCACTCTGAAGCTTGGGTGAACAGAAGGGTAATCATGTGCTGCTATCAACGCAGCCATCTTGCTGCAACTCTGAAAAGTTTCGCATGGTTTTGCTTTGGGTACAGCGTGCTTGTTTATCAAGCACAAGCTAAGGCTTGCTTAATTCTTGCCATTCAAGTTCTCTGCTATTAAAGTTTCACACTTTATTCAACAAAATGATACAGCTTCCCTGTATTGGTCGGCTGAAGACCCTTAATTTTAGAAACAGATATCCTGCAATTATTCAGAATGATTTCCCCTGCTGCCACAGCAGTTAGAAATGGTCTGACAGGCAACGCTGCACCACCAGCACACAGGGGTTTATTTCCTGGAAGCCTCCTGGATAGTGTTCAATGTCCGTTTGTGCACATCCTAGTGTCAATGCCTTCATGGTTGGCAGAAGTGGAGTGTTGGTCTGCTTTGTCCTCCCACCCCTAGAAAGGCGTGGGAAGGCTATCCGATTTTCTGGCCTGGGGAGGCAGGCTTGCAGTTGCCACATGGAAAAACTTGCAGTCCCAGGCTTTTGCCGCTGGCCTCCCTGAGTCCACCGTGTGCTTCCTGCCATGTAGAAATACTGCAGAGAGGGCTTTGCTCACACGTATGGAAAACTTTCTCGAGGTTCCTGCATGAGTTTGATTTGCACGTCGGGCCTCTGGGAGGGCACCGCAGCGTCAGTGCTGTTTGATGTCCAGATCTCAGTTGGAGTCTTCCAACATGAGGGATCTCCTGGGAGGTTAGCATCCATCATCATTATGTTCCTCTCTTCTGATAAAAATGAATATTGTACGTTAATATGTTGATAAACTACTAGGGGCAACGTTGATGGTGATTACCGAAGCATGTTGGAATTTACGTGCTAAGCTCTGGACAAGGTTTTATTCTGTGTTTAGGCTCCAAATATACTAAGTCAATAATGCTGTTGGCTACTCAAGGAGGCTACCCAAAGGGGTGCATTTGTCTTTGCACTGGGATGTACTAAGTTTGGCTGTCCTTTCTCAGTTCCCACCTCACACTATTTCAGCAACAGGCTCCCCTGCCTAACAAGGGATGGCTGAATTTGTTGGACATGCAACAGATTATTATTTGTGTTTCAAAATATCAAAACGCTTTCCAGTGGAAAGCAAGATATTTCACTGCTTTCAGCTTTCCTGCCTCCCCAGTAACTGGTCGTGCTCTCTTCAGCCTTAGAGAATATTATAATGCTGCTGTCACCTCTACAAGATGTTTGACTACCTTCCTTCTGTAAACACTTTCTAACCAGCATTTGCTTTGACAAAGTTCCCATGTTCACAATGTAAAACTTACTGGTAAGGATTCATATGCAAAGAAACCAACTTGTTATGGTTGGGGCAACTGGGTTTCCTTTAACTCTGCTGTGGAGGAGCAGAAGAGCACAGGGCAGAGTGGTGGTCAGTTTACTCCAGCCACCAGTATTCTGCCTCAGCCAGTGGCCATAAGTGTAACTGCAAGGCACAAGTAGCCCTGTGATGGGCATCTCTGGGATGATCCCGCCTCACTGTCCCTGGAAAACTCCCTTCCAAGCCCTGATGATTACAGGTCTGTTCAAGCTCAGAAGCTTGAGGAGCACAGATGCCTTTCCAACCTGTGTTTATTTTATGCTCTAGCTGTACAGATTCCACTTACTCAATAAATATTTGATCCTCTTTGGTGCCTTCCTGAGCTTCTGGCTTGAGAGAGACCTTGTGGCAAGGAGTTCCGTGGTTAATTATGAGCGAGCCTAAAAATAGAGGTGGGGGGAGAGGAGAAGAAAGTATTTCCTTTCTGTAGTTTCTGAGGGTGCTGCCTTCCAGATTCCTGCCGTTTCCTCTTTCCTACATACTGCAGAGAAGGGAAGCATCTAACCTCCTGCTCTAAATCAGCCTTGATTTTGTTGTTTACTGCCAAAGGCGGGTAAGATTCAACTTTAGTTGTATTTTTTAATGAATTTGTGAAAAGAAAGTAAATATGAGCTTTTTACATATGTGCATTTTTATATATGGATGAGTTCATCTAGTCTACTGTATGCTGGAATAATGCCAGGAGAATTTAGCATAATACGCTATTTCAGTCAATATTTAAAAGATGTTTTGGCTTACTGTTTTTTTAATTGCCAGAATATGTGAGAAGCCCTCACCCATCAATGTTTTTTGTTTAAGGATGGGTGTTTCTTCACATTTTATTCAAAACAGAAAAAAACCTGCTTTTCAGAATTTTCTTTGGATTCATGAATCTTAGCAAGATCTTAGCAACACTGTTGGTTAAAACATTTTCCGCCTCATGTACCCAAACATCCACATGGGTTGGAATTACTCATCAGTTATTTGTACACATTTATTACTAAGGCATTGTTAATAATTGTTGGGTTCAAGCATTTGCTATTGTTACATTTATTGTTACGTGGAAAGGGAAACTGGCCACAGCAGTGTTTATTGGTCCAAATCTAAGTTTTCCAAGATTAATTCCAGCTTTTTGTCTTGGATTACACTTTCAAACCTCTTTTTCTGCATGACTTTCCCTGTTGTGGCGTCCCAGGTTTTGAAAAGCAAGTGTCAAAAAAACAGTGTCCCTTTGTACTGGATACAGAAATTCACTCCAGGTGAGAGAATTCGCTTTCTAAGAAGTGATCAAGGTGTATCTTAGCTGTCTGGGAATCTGTCTACTTCATTAGCAAACCAAATTCAGATGGTTACAGGTAAATCCCCTTAGTGAGATGAGGTTAGGGTTTATGCTGATTTGGGACTATACAAATGAACCATGTAGGCAAATCCAAAGCATTATAAAAATAGGTAGCACTTTGAAAAAGTTTAAGATCTGAATCTTCAGGGTCCAAAACTGGAAGCCGTGTGTGAATGAGGCAAAGGAGGAGGGGATGGAGGCAGGGGAAGGGGAGGTATGGGAGAATACAAAGCAGAGGAACGATTTAAGTATTGCCCAAACCACTGGGTAAGTCAGAGGTTTTCTCTGACTGGCTTCTCCCAGCATTTTATTTTGTCCTTAACATAAGGTGCCAGGGCTTACATTTAATAACTCTGCCCAGGTTAGTCATTTAAATAAATATTGACTGTCTGTGAATGCATCCCACTAGGGAGCACAGCAGCACAAGACAGAAAAATCTCTTCTTCTGCAGATGTACATGGTGTATAAAACTTGACACATGAATTTCCTCCAGCCCAGGGAAGTCATTCTGCAGATTTTCAGTCTTTCACTGCCTGCTGCTTTGCACTGGCTGGCTACTGGGAGCAAGGTGACAGCAGAAAGACAAACTTCCCAGGACGAATGCAGTGACGCTGCGCCAGTGCCCGTGTCTCTCTTTTCCCAAGCAGGACTAACAGCGAGCACTCAGCAAGATGCTTGTGGCTGGAGGCATGCAGGGCTCTGGGTACGCTCCGCTGCTGTCTGCATGGCTCCTGAGACAGGGATGTGAAAACAGGAGGGAAGTTGGTAGGAGGAAAATTTGCAGACAGCCAAAATGGCTCAGCAGTGCTAGAGGGAATAATAGAGTGACAGCTGTTCTGATTTCCTCCCCCTTCATATATAAATGAATCGAAACCAGAGCTGTTTTGAGCTGGAGCAGATGATAATTCTTTGAAGTGCACTAGGTCTGCTGTTGTTCCAGCTCTTTCCTTTCCCTCTCCTGTCTCTTTCTCTCCTTCTTTCTTTTTCTTTCTTTCTCTCTTTCTCTTTCTCTCTTTCTTTCTTTTCTTCTCTCCCCCACCCCACCGTGTGCTTTGCAATGACAGCATTTAACCTTACCAGTTAGTGCAAGGGAATTTGCAGTTGTGCTGTGGAGCCAAGCTAATAGTTTTGTTTGGGAGACATGGCTCTCGCTTCATGGCTGGTGCTGTTCATGAAGATCCAGCCCTTGGAGTCCCATGGCTTAAGTGAAATGACAAAACACATTGCTGGGCAAAGGAATTGAGATGAAAGGCTCAAAAACATGACGAGGAATTGGAAATCAAGTGGCAAGGGGGCCTCACTCAGCAGCTTGGCAGGTGGTCTCCATGTCTATTGGATGTGATGAAAAAGCAAGCTACACATCACCATTCAAGCCCCTGTAGGGCTTCATCTTACTTCCTTTCTTGCAATGAAGAAAATGTGTAACATGGACAGGATTTTCAACTTGGGGTGTGTGTGAAAGCTCAATTTTTTCTCCAAATTCAAATGACATAAAAGTTCATGAGGTTCCCAGCACTCCTGATCCTCATTATTTAGTATGCACAAACAAGTTCTCAGGTGGTGAGGATTCACAGCAGCAGCAGGAAGGAGAGACACTGGAGAATACAAATAAAGATGTGCCCACCTTGTGATTCTTGAGGGCGACAGAAGGAGTGAGTTCAAACGAGCATTGGGTCCTATGTCAGAAAGAGGCCATGATGAGCTTTTCTTTCTTTAAAATGAGGGACTGTGTAGAAAAATCCAAGCAGGTTTGGTTGGTTGGTTGGTTTGGGGTTGGTTTGGGTTTTTTTTTTTTTTTCTATACTCTGTTGCAGATGTCTGGGTTTGCTCTGTGTTTTTATTTATTTATAGGCATTTCTATGGCACTCATCACCATAGTATCTGGGCAAATCTTCTTTCCTTTCTTGTATCATGTAATTAAATCTATACAAAATACATATGTTCTTGGCAGAGAAAAAAAAAAAAAAAGTTAAGCTTTGCTTTTGGGAGGGATTTGCGCCCTGCAATTAAACACTGCTTTTGCAATGCTGTATCTTTCCATGTACACGTGAGTGGGGAAATACACGGTTTTGTTAAGGCTGTACGCCCACACCCCAGCTACCCTGGTGTGTGGGGCCGCAGCACCTGACTTGCAGCCCAATGCGTGGGTGGCAGGGTTACCAGCAGGGAAGCGGGCACTTTGGGGATGATTGGATTTGACACCTGACTAGGGACCCCGAGGCATGCTTCTGCCTTCCACGCTCACCCAGGCACTGCCTGCATAACTAGCCTAACGCGCGCGCACACACACACACACAAACATACACTAGCCCTAAATGGGGAAGTACAGAGTCCCCATGAGACTCTTTTCAAGAGGGTAGCTTGCTATTTTTATTATATTTGCATGGCCAGGACTCCTGAAAAGGCCAGCACGTCCCTTCAGCCCAGGGTTTGCAGGAGGAGAAGCAGCAAGCACTGGGGAGAGTCTGATTTCTGAGGAGCCAGCAGCATGAGCTGGGACGGGTCACCTTCCCTCTGTGAGTGACTCATGTCCCATCCTCTAAAGGAAGATGACCATATCCTTCTCCTCTGTGGAGTATTTTCACAGTGAAATGTCCTTCTGGTATCTGGTACGATGGTCATGGATGTCCTGCAGAGCTGATCTGAAGGACTGTGAGAACAAGCTGACGACAGGTCAAGCACAGATTTGCACTGGACGTTGGAGCAAAGGTCTGCCAGTCAGGTCCGTCCCAGTGGGAGCCTGAATTCAACAGGGCTTAGGGCAGCACAGATGCCTTCCACAGCACCAGGCAATGGAAACTCTGCTTTTGTATAAATACACAAACAGAACAGAGCACACTGTGCACCAGCTAAGGTGATGGCCCTGCAGGTGCTCCCTGGCTCAGGTGGGCAACCAGCACAGTGGTGCCTGGCATGGCAGTATTTGGGGGACCCTATTCATGCTCAGACAAACAGGGAATGGTGTTTGGAAATAAGAGCTGACTCTTAGAGACTGCCTCCCTTCAGAAGAGAAGTCATCCTCCCACCCAGGGTTGATCAGTGACCAGCTGCTGGTATACCTCTTAAGTAGGAATTTGGAGGATGTGCAGTGGTCTGAGTCCCACAGCAGTGCCAACTGCAGCCAACATGAATGCATTACACGTTCCTGTTGGAGGAAACAAATCTGGCCCTTTCCTTTTTGAGAGCAGTTTGTTTCTCCCACTTCAGAAAGAAATGATAGCAGCACTGCTTTGATGCTCGAAGATCATCTTGTAAAGAACCCTGGATCTTCAGAAGCAGAGTGATCAGCCACCCTCATAACTGTACATACCGCACATAACTCATAGCATCTTCGGTCTCCAGGACACCCAACGCCATTAGTCATTTGTGAAAACCTTTGGCTATGTTTGTGTTCCTCCTCACATTCTGTTTTTGGCAGGCACATATGTAACCCAGAGTTTGTTCATCACCCCTCAGGTACTGTTCACAAGTTTTATTACCTGGCTGAATCAGGCCCCACAGAGACACAGCCGTCCCTGGTTTCTAAAGGCCAGGTGAGCAGAATCTGGCTCATCTGAAGCTCCAGTAACAAACAAGAAAGAGTTACTGCCTTTCCCCTAGGTGGGAAAACCGGTATGCTGATTTTCAGGAGTGAATAACCACAATACTAATTGAATGCTGAGAATAATTGTGTTTCCAGATTATTGAGTTGTTGGGTTGTGTGTCGTCGGGGTTTTTTCCTTTCCTTTTAATGCTAGTGTTTGTGAGGCAAACAAGATGAAGTATTGCTGCTAGGACATGGAAGAAGACATTAATATGAGGTACCACTTTCTGTTACTTGGAGGCTGGACGAAAGCCTTTTACTAAGCATTAACAGATTGGGCAGCATTCACATCTGTCTAGCTTAGAAATATGGAGACATTCCAGAAGCGTAAGTGGGGTTTAGAGTAGGTGCAGACTTCACCCTAAAAGTCTCTTGCTGCTGACAGAGGAAGGTAATACAACCGGAGTGCAAACCAGGACCTGGCAGAGCAGGTAACAGCTAGGCAGCAGGGGCTCGGCAGCCCAAGAGCAGCAGCAGCAGCAGCAGCAGCAGCAGATGGGCTCGCCGAGCCGTGATTAATTGTTTTCTAGTGCCACCCTGAGGACTGTGGCCCCCGCCGGGCCGGGGCAGCCTGCGGGCAGAGCGCCCGTGGGGGGGGAGCGGCGGCTGAGCCCTCGCTCCCGCCAAGATTAATTCATAACACTAATAAAAATCCGGGAGGCGCCGGAGGATAACAGGGGGCGACACCTCAGAACCAGCGCTGGGGCTAAGGCTGGCCTCGGGCAGCTGCGAGCGCTTTGGGAGCTTCTGATCTGTGCCGGCAGGGCAGAGCCGCTCCCTCCCGCGGCAGCGAAACCCTGCGTGACCCCCGCCACCCCCCGCCCAGGCCCTGGGTGACCCCCCCCCGCGGCCCTGCGTGCCCTTGCCCTGGGGTCTCTGGGTCCAGGCCCCCCACCAAGGCGTGCGCCGGGTGGGTTTGCTGGGTTTGTCCCGCCGCAGCTGCCGGTGGGGATGACTCGTCCCGGGTTTCCACGGCGCGGCGAGCTCTCCTGTCCGGCCCCATGCACCAGCGGTGGCCCCACGGCCAGACGTGAAGCCCGGTGGCCATGCCGAAGCGTTTTTATGAGGATTTGCACCTTTCCCGTTGCCGAGGCAGGCGCGGTCAGCCCTAGCTGACCGCAGCCTGTTTACCTGAGGGAGGGAGCTTTGTCAGGAATTTAGGGTCGCAACATCATTTTAGGTCAGAAGCAGAGTAAATAAATCAACACAGGGAGCTGGCTGCATGGTCCAGCTGGTGCTGGAGGAAATCTCTGAGCAATCCCAGCACAGCCAAGCTTTACAGCTTTAGAAACCTAGGAAAGGAGATCAATACAGCAACAGGCTACCTACATAAGCCATGCTGTAGTTTGTGTCTTTTATCTGTACACATTGCTGATACATAAAAACAGAGATTCTGCGATGATGTGCATCGCATAACACAATCCTCCATGAGCATGCATTCAGGTTGGTTGGTTTGTATCTTATTTAAACATCACTCGGAGAATGAAGTAAAAGCTGTAGCTTTCATTTTACCCTCCAAAGCTGGCCAAAACAAGTGACGGGCTTATAGTCATTCAGGGATATCTGGGGGATCTAAGTATGTCCAATGATGTTTTGGGAGGAAGCGTGCAGTAAGTTAAAAACAGGTTAAGGCACTAGTTTGAGACTCTGGAGACCTGGCGTCAATTCCCAGCTCTGCCACAGACTCCCAGTGTGACCTGAGGCAAGCTATTTCCCTCCCAAAACACTTTCATAGTCAGAGAAGGCAAAATCCTACTTCATGTGAGTTTTGCCTTTGACTTCATGGAGCCAGCTCCCACCCACGCATTTCAGAGCTTAAAAATTAAATACAGGCTTAAGCACCTTGCTGAATTAGTGCCAGAGCTTCCCTGCATTTCAGCTTCCTACACGTAGAAGAGGAACAAAGATCACTTCCCTATTCCCACTCGCTTTGCCTGCTTAGGCTGAAGTCTGTTTGGCGCAGGACTGAGTGTTAATTACTGGGACCGTGCTTATGCGCCGGCCTGTTCCCCCGATAAACTGCAGCTCAAGTGAGAACCAGACTTTTTGGAGGCCTCACGTTTCACTGCCTTCATTTGCACTCGGATGCTGTTGTACCTTACCAGCCTCTCCACACTGAGAGGGGCTTTCTCCACCGCTGGCAGATAACTGGGAATTAATTATTCGCAGCCCATGTTAACAGAGAAAAATCAGTGTCTCTGCTTAGACAAATGGTTAGGTAAGGGGCTGCCTTACTTGTAATGCCTCTTCATTTTTTCATGGAGTGGTCTGTTGTGACAGTATACAGCTAAGTTTATATAACTGGCACCTTAGAGCGCTCCCCTAAACAGGATATTCCTGTTGGCGAAGGACTGCGCATTTGCTTAAACCAACAGTTGTAAGTTTCAGCAACCCTTGACAGGCACAAACAAGGAACCGCACTGATAGCTGAGGGGAGGAGGGATTACTATGCTTAACAAGAAATAGACTTTGGCATTTACATGCATATCACAGATATGCTCTACAAGGTAAACAAATATGGCATAAAAGCATATTTGGCTATTCAAATGACCTGATTGTTCCTATTATGATGATGTCTCCTGGCATGTATTTAGTAACACGGTAATTGACTTTGCATGCATCAGGAAGAAAACTTTTCACTATCTGTTTCAGGATGGTTTCTGACGACATTTTCTTTCAAGTTTTATTTATTTATTTATTTCAGGGGACTGTTTGAAATGAAAATACATCTTGGCTCTTGCTGACACGCCAGGCTGCTTGTGCCAGGGCTGATGTTTACCGGGGCACAGGGAATACAGCCAGGCCCCACAGGCTGCCGTGAGCAGCATTGGATCGAAGTCAGGCATTTGCAGGTCCCTCCTCCAGGTCCAGGTCCTCCTCTTGCCCGGACAGTTGATGCACTGGTGGCAGCTTGGCTCGGCCAGGCATAAAGCAGTGACTTCTGAGCTGCCTCCACTTACAACGTGAATACGGAAAACAGTAACCAAAGACAGCCTTGGTGAGACTCGGGTTATTTAAGCCTCAGGTTCATATGCATGGCTCCAACCTGACGGTTACAGCCAACATTAAGCCGACAAGCACGACCAAGGCCCTTCAGGGCATTTAGCGAACTACTCACCCTCCTCACTAGGTTTTTGATTTCAGCATTAAATGCGTCAAGCAGTTTGTTTAGCTTTTCTGAAGAGGAAGTTAAAAGGTCCATGGGGGAAGCAGGAAGCAAACAGGCCATTCAATTCAGCAGCCCTCCATGCTGGGGACATGCATTGGAAGAGCAAATGGGATTTTTAGACATCTGACTGATGAAATGGTTATTAATGCTTCTCTAGTTATGAGAATAAATTTGTTCTGGTCATATGGCAACAACTGACAAGCTGAATCATAACCAGCAAATTAAACAATTGTGGTGAAATAACCTCTGCCCCCACATTTGAGCTGAGTGGGTAAAATGAATCTAATCAGTCAATTTATTTTACCCTTATTGCACCTACAAAACTTCTGGGAACTCGCACAAAATTTCCCCATGTACTAGTTGTTTAATGTGGTTTGAGGGTTATCTTCATGGAGAAAGTCAGGCAGGTAGATGATGTGCAAAGGTTTAAAAAGCACAGAGTTTGTTGACTGTGGGGTGATAGAGGCGCCAGGGTCACCCTTCTGCTACTGCGTAGCTGCTGTACCCAGCCAGCCGGGACAGGGAGCACTGCAGAGTGGCACCCAAAGGAAAACAGCACACAGCCTTCCACCCCCTTGGCAAATCTCTATGTGAACAATTACGGAGGTGCACAGCTTGAAATTTCATCAGCCACTGCTGAGGTATGCATGCGACTCCCTTCCCCCACAGACAACATTTTGTACCTAATCACGCTAGCAAAGCCTGGTAACGTGGTAATTCACAGGCACCCCACAAGGAACAGATGTCAGAGGCGCATGAAATGAAAGCTGTCTTTCAGATAGTACTGGGGGTGGGGGGTGGTGGTGGTGGTGTCAAACTCGGTTTCAGGCCCAGCATACTCTGATTAACATGCAAAAAAATCAGCCCTGGTTTATAGGACTTGGGGACGTGGTGATAGCTTGCTTTTTAGAAAGAGACCAGAGGTCTTGCAGCCTCTGGAGGCAAAAACCCATCTTTATCCATAATCATGGGTGCTTCTTAGAAGCAGAGAGGCTGCAGGCACCTGCCAAAATGACCCCCGGTGCCCCAGGCTGTCCTCTGGGCTGAAGCAGTGCCAGGACCCCAGCAGCACTGCCAGCCCCAGCAGGGACAAAGCAGACACCCCCCGCGGCTGCTACCTCTCCTGTCGTGCCACCGCCGGCCTGGGAGCACGTTTAACATCAGGGAAAATGCATTTAGAAAGAAAGTGGGGCAGGGGAGGTGGTGGGGTGGTGGGAGATATGGGGGAAGGATTAAAAGTCTGTCAGTGTCTAAGAATGGTCCTCTGAAGCCTTCTGAAGTCACTGCAGCCAGAAGACCATTTTTAAAAGATGCAGTGCACTGGCGTTTTTGGAAGTGCAGCCCCACTATGACCATGTCAAGAGCTGTGTGTGGTCAGTGGGGCCTTGATTTTGTCTGGGCTTGAAGGGACTGCCATCATATAAATAATCACCAAACATTTCAAAGCCTTTGAAAACATTTCATTTAATTTAACATTTTAATGCTAGGAATGGGCTAGGGTTTAGGTGTGGTGGTTTCACATATTTTTGGAACCTGTTTATCCATCTTTTATTAAGACTCTGAGAAGGCAGCTCAAAATACTTCAGTGACTCCAGTGATGCTGTAATTTCTCCTTCTTTGTTTTTTGAATATGATTAAGTTAAATTCACGTCTCCATCTCAAGCTGCTTCCTGGAGAGACACTTAGAGGCCAGCATCACAAGGCTTTGTTTGGTTTGGGTTGATTTCAGATCAACAGCTGAGCTGGTGAGCAAAGACGTGAAAACCTATTTTATATCATACCTTCCAGCCAAATTTTTTATTTTGTCTTCTTTTATTTAAGATGGCAAGAGAAAAATTGTTAATAAAGTATATCCTGTCCTCGCAATGCTTGCTGTCCTACCACAAACTGACATACTTTAACGGTGGAAAATCAGCAGTGGAAACATCATTCTGACTGGCAAACTTTCATCTTGTATCTCATCACAAGGGCAGGGTTTTTCAAAATGTCTTTGGCTATGTTTGCCCCATCTGAAGCAGCTTGAAGGACTTGAGCATTAAGATACTTGGTTTTTTTCCTGCCCTGCTGCTTCTTCCAAAACAAAACACAAGTGACAGCAGCTCACCTTTATTGGCCATCTCGGTATCCACAGAACCATGTGCTTTGAAGGGATGTTGCTGTCGCTGTGTCTCTGACCAGCTGTTGATAATATGGGCCCGTATGCATAGTGGGAGGCTTGTTAGTAAAGCATAAAGAGTAACTTCATATGCTGTGCAACACAAGGAAAGTTTAAGGAAAATTCTGTGCATCTGAAGAAGCAGAATTTAGATCTGGAAAAGTCTTCCCCCATTAAGTAATTTTTCTGCCAATATTAGCATAGAACATGAGTATCCAGGGGTTCATCAACCATGGAGTCCATGCTACTGCCCACATCACAGATCTGGTCCTGTTTGTGGCTTCATGACTAGTCATGGACACAAACCACCAAGCAAGTATTTAAGAGCTTTAGCTGTACTGTGCCTCATTGTTTTACAGTAAGTTATCCCAGGTCATCTGCTGCATGGATACAGTTTCTCATGCCATACACATGACAAGCTGGTTTTTGTAACGTGGTAAATGGCCTTCAAGTGTCACTGTGGATTTTTTTCAACAAAATACTGCAAACAGGTGTCATGCAATGGAGTGGTTTGGACCGCTTAAAGAATCACCTTCAAGGGTATTAGCAAAAATTATTTAATAGGAATTTATAAAAGCACAACTTCGCAGAATTCGATGACAAGGTTCACTCTATTATTTAATACATGGATGAAATGTACAATGGAAAATTTAGAATCAAACTAAAATTATGTACACAGAGACTGAAAATGCAAAAAGGTTAAGGAGAAACACACAAAGGAAAATCAGGTTAGAATTGATTTATCATGATTGGTACAGAGATCAGGAATGTAAAAGGTAGAGAAGACTCTCCTGCTGAGTCACGAGGTTCAGAGAAGACCCCCTTGCTTTCTAATTTCCTGACAGAGTCTAGGTGTGGCTGGATCAACTCCTCATCCCAGATTTGGGCAACGGTTTATGACTAAAGCCATTATGAGTACAATAGCAGCCTGAGATTCATTCATAGTTGAATAAAGTTCACGAAAGTGACTTATGTATAGATTTGAAGAGCAGTATTTGCAATATACTTGCTATAGAATATGCAGGTTAGTACACACACAGATGGACAAAGACACTAAGGGAGATAGATATAGATATAGATATAGATACAGATATAGATATAGATATAGATATAGAAGCAAGTAAAAGAGGTATACCTGTTAAAAATTCCCCTTGAGTTCAGTGAAAATATTCACATTAAATGCTTCAGCATCTTTCTCAACAGGCGAAGGGTTGAGCCTCAAGAAGCAAAGAGAATCAGCCCAAGTCTCATTGTCTTTTGGTGACAGACCTCCAATCTTTGCAAACTGAAGATTTTGCAAGTTCTGAGGGGTGTCCCACTCAGAGGGAGATGCTGGTCGCAGCCCGCTGTGGTCCAGGAGAGCTCAGAGACTCTTAATTAGTACCGCTGTTTATAGGTTCAGGAGATGATTGGCTTTAGTCATCAGCAACTACTGGGATTCCAGTAGCACTGGTACTGTTTCACTTGAGCTACGATTCAGATACAGGATGCTCCAAGGCTGTCAGGCAAGGACTGAAATATGTCCCGAGGTTGTCAGGCAATGACTAATTATCCCTACTCCCATCCCCTGCCTCCACCTGGCAACAGGAGTCCTTGGTACTGTCAGTGCAGCTCCGTGTCTTAGCTGTGCAAGAGTTCCTGGTACGGTCAAAGGACTCAACTGCCTAACTCATTACACTTATGCTAAGGCCTAGTGAGACTTCCCAAGTTTGTAGATTGGCCTGGAGCAGAGAAGGGGGGAAATGCACCACCACAACAGGGTATTATCAACTCACAGAAACTCCTTCTCCTCTCTGAGGCAGGATATGTAAGAAACTGAGATTCTTGAAGGCCAAGTTTAAGTACTGCCCTGCTATGAACTAGGACCTTTGATTTCCTAAGACCTTTGGTTCCCTGCCTACCCATAGGTTTGCCAGTAAAGTCTCCTTTTCGTTTGGGGGGGGGTGGGGTGGGGGGGTGGTTTGATTTGTTTGTTTTTTTTTTTTTTCAAATTGCTTCCAGTACACTAAAGGGACAAGGCAGCTTGCAGAACTCAACTGCAAGATGTCGCATCTTGGCTGGTGGGGTACTACTGGATCCAGCAGAGATTATTCTGAACAAGACCTGGCATTTGCAAATGGAGAATGAAGTGGAATGCATTTCCAATTCCCTCCACAAAATACAGTGTTTCTGTCCCTGCATGAGTCACCATAATGAGAATAGACAGTGCAGATGGTCTAAATACCTTCACACTGCATCTGTATTTTTCAGTTTCCCCTCCCTGGGACATCGGCAGGCCCAGGCAGAAGGATCTGCTTTTCTACACCACTCCTTGGAGCAACAAAATGAGGCAGGGCCACAGCGTCCTGTGCATCTTTGTGTCCCTCCCTCACTTTGCTCCAAAAAAGGGATAAACGAGTTAACACCCGGGGAGAAGGAGCCCTCAGCACTGCACAGTGGAGATCCTTCTTCACTGAGATGAACAGGACAGTTTTCAGCTCACCAGGACAGTGCAGATTAACTTGGGCAACGGCTTCCCTCTGCTGACTTTCTTTCCTCCCACCCGCTTGGGTCTTCCTCGTCTGTACAGCAGGCAGGCATTTAACTTTTTCATTTGGAATTAGAGCTGCAAATTTGGAGAAGAGAACACTACCACCTTCAGGGAGTTGCTGGTAGAGCATCTGGAAATGCGCATGAGCTGTCTCCGAGCCTGACTGCAAGAGCCAAAATCAAAACATCCGAGGTCGCTGCTAATTATTCTCATTCAGAGACAGCGTGTCTTTAGCTAGCCCCATCCCCAACTGTGGCAGATCTCTCCTGATCATTCTATCATTGTGTTCAAACGCACTATCAGACATAATTTAGGGTTTGTTTTTTGGGTTTTTTTTTTAAGTCCAGGGGTTTTTTATTTGCTTGCCTGTAAATGCATGAATTCAGTTTGAAGGGTATGGGCTTTCCACAGGGTATTTAGAGCCAGGCATGAAAAAAGCCTAAGCTAAAATAGTCCAGCAGCAGTCTCACCTCCGCAAAATCAGATTGCTCATCACAGAAACCAGTTTTCAGCATGAACTTTCATGTTCTGCCCAGCTATTAGTTACTTGTTTACAGTGGTAAACTCTTGCCTGCATGGCGGTGCTTTTGCACCAGGAGGTGCTGGTCCATCGTATTGCTGGTAAGAAAGGCACTCCAACTTTGTGAAGTATCATTTTACATGCTTTTTATTAGAGTTAACACTATAAATAGAGAGCGCTATAGATAATGTTACATCCCTTCAGGTGCTGGCAACCCTGAGTTGTGCACCTTCTAAAGATCCAACCTATGATGTGCACTGTGCTGTGCAGATCCAGTCCACGGAAGGTTTATCTCATTTTGGTCATTCAAGACATTATGGAATTTTCTTACAAGAAAACAACGCTATTCCTCATTCCTAAGGTCAAAAAAAGATTATGTTCTTGCTGCACTTTTAGTTAAAGGCAAGGCCACGCAGGTGGTGTAATTGCCGGCAGTGGGAGTTCCCCGCAGGCTCTGGACTATGGTGACCTGGGGGGCTGCCCCATGGCTGAGGGATGCCTGCAGCACAGCAGAACCTGAAAGCCACGCTGGACCTGCCGTCCCACACAGCCCAGCACAGGCCTGCGCCCCCTCCGGTTAACCGTTGCATGGATCACTAACGCCTCAGTGTACAGTGATCTCCTGGTCAGCGTACAGGAGGTACCACTAAAATCTCTTACTGCATTGAGGCTTCTGGGGCAGTGACTGCGGGGAAGCCTCAGCCTCAGCCACTGCCTGTCACAATTACATGGAGGCATTAATGAGGAGAAAGCATCTGAATTTTGCTTCTCTTGCTGGCTTAGCTAAAACACAGCCTCAGTGACAAGAGAGCTGCTAAGCTGGCACGTCTTCACTGGAGGCAACCAGAGTCACAGGTGGGTTACCTCCCCTCCTGCTCAGGCAACCTCCACCCTGTTGGAAGGCAAAATGCACCTTATCACCAGACCACGATAACCTCTTGATGGGGTACCAATGGGTGCAGGATGGCAGGAACGGCTTGGGCACCCCCCCAGCTGGCCCCGAAGCAGCAGCCCAACTAGAAACGTGGCTGTGTCAGAGCACGCCTTGCTATTCCAGGAACACGGACCTGCCGGCCCGGGAAGGATGTACTGCGAGCGTTGTCCAGTGATCCAAGAGCTGCCAGGCTAATGGGTAAGATGCCCTAGAGCAGAGAGGTCTTGCACCAAATTACCGCCTCATGCCTGCTGCTGCAGGGATTTCCGTCAGAAAACCACAGGAGGGGCTGTTAATCAAAGTAAATCGGTGTTAGTCCGCTGGCTGCAGTGGAGCGGCTCCAGTGTGCTTTCGGTGCTGCGGGGCCACGTGCCAGGAAGGGCGGCCGATATTGGATGCTGGTGTATGTGCATAATTGGACACGCCTGATTCGGGCAGGCTTGCCAGGACCCTGGTGAGGTTTGCAAATGCATTTGGCAAAACGCATGCCAGGAAGAGCTGCTGAGCCTAAACATCCTGGAAGTTTCACCTCTTCTGGGAAATTCTTCTCTGGCGTGTGAACCAGCCACATGGCCAGCCACGGTCAGAGCACAGTGCACGGCAAAGATCAGCAAATCTCACACTTGCTCCTTAAGAGATGCTTCAAGAAGATCAAGCAAACAAAATTCCCAAATCCCATGCCGTTCAAATGAACAGGTTTTATATTTTGGTGCAAGGAATAAATGCCTATCAACCTAGAGATAATTTTTGGTGCAGAAAGATGATTTCAGTTTCTCAACTCCTGGACAAGACAGTCTGATACTTCTCATTACTGGCAAGACTAGCTGAGATTTGGGCTAGCAACCCAGGAGAGAGACATCTAAGAACCCATTGCCTTCCAGCTTCCTACTCCTGCTTGTTCTAGGAAGGCAAAAAACAACTGTACAGCAGTGACTTATCCTTGTCATCTGCCCCTTAAGCGTAGGCTGGTTGTTCTTATTGCTTTACTTCAAATGATGAGAAGAAGATTCACACCTTAGAAGAATGAAAAATGTCATTACAGATTCCTGTTCCCAACAGAGTCTCTGCTTTTATGCAGTTATTATATTTATACCAGCCAGAGCAGACCCCAAACACAAATGCTCCTGCCCCCTCTTAAAACAGCCAAAACACTTTATACTCCTCTCTTGAAAAGGTACAGGACACACCGAGTTTAATTTTTCTCTCCAGACCACAGCCAAACCGAAACCAAAGCATCAGTGTGGAAGCCCTGCTTAGAATATTTGAGTTTGCATTGCCACATTTACAAGGAGGTTTGTGCTTCACACTGCGTAACACGTTTTTAATGTATGTCGTAAACCTCTGTTTACACACAAACCTTCCCCTCCCTTAAGCAATAATGAGTGTTGAGGCTGTAGCACATGCTGATGAAAGGAAGTAGACATATGCTTCATAAGGCATCTGCTACAGCACGTGTCTGATGCAGCAACAAATCTGGCACTTTGAAAAAGAAAAACCCAACCAGCCACCAAATGAACAGACAGTCACCAGCTGTGAAACACCTGAAACACTGCTGCGCTTTTTATCAGAAGCGCTTTGTACCATAAGCAGTGATGTGGCTCAAAGCCCCAGGTGCACGGCTTTGACGTTCACCTGGCACATGCGCCCACCTGCCTCTGCTCAACCCTGTGTAGGAGCACAGGATTTGTGCTCACCCCTGGTGTCTCCCATGCCAGTACAAATTAAAAACTAATTTAGGGCCACAAAGGACACTCTCGTCCTTGCAGTGTGGATGGGAAGCAGCTCTTCCAAGGGTGAGGTACGGTGTGGTACATCAAGACGGGATGAAACCCTGTAAAGCCCTAAACACTGTGTCATATCGTCATGCTAACTGACATGTTGCCAAGAGACCTTAGACATACCTTTTCCCCGCGTGCAGCACCACGGGGAGTCTCCATTGCTGACCTGACGACCATACGATGCAGAGAAAAGACACAGGGCGGGATGTGGAGTGGCTCACCCAGGATGCCTGCCAAATTAGTGGTGGGGTTGGGAAGAGATCCCAGCCCTGTTGCTGGCCTCTTAGCGAGGCAGAATGCAGCAGCACTAGACCTCAGCTGCCGATCCCCAGCACTTCGTTTAGCAGGATGCTCACACTGCCGCCGCAGCATTTTCTGTTCCAAGTGCAATATAGCTATGTGTGACAAGGACAGGAAAGATGGGACCCACTCCTCTAAGACAGGCTGACTTTGCTCTGGTCTACAAAAAACCAGAGAAATTTTAAAGGATTACTCCTCAATGATCGTGGTGAATAGCTTCAGCTGTTTGCTTTCCATGTACCTTACAAAAGTTTGGAATTCGACTTTTGGATCTAGATTTGATCCCAAATGTCTGCATCCTGGAATTTGATTCAGCCGAGGTCCATATTTGGCTGTGAAACTAAATACCTCCCAGACAGCTCCTTTTCAGCAGGTGTTTAAGCATGTTTCAGTGTGGTATTTAGCATATGGGAAAAGCACAACAAACCAAACCAGAGCCACTATTTCATCATACTTACCTGAAATTCATATCTAGGATTTATAAAAAAAAAAGCTGACTGTTTCACAATAAAATATGGCATATGACCGTGTGAGCTTGGGCTGCTAGTGCTGCCCTTACAGAAGAGCTGGCAGGTGGGTGCTAAACCAGCATGAGCAACAAAGCTAATGTACGTTGAGACTCAGCAATATGCAGTGTGTGGGTATGGATAAACATAGGCAGATAACCATTAAGTGTTGAGCAGAGAGCCCTGCTGACTTGCTGTTCTTTGTTCTGTTCTGTTCTTATTCATACACTGATTAAACCCTCACACATACCAATCTCTGCTCAAGGAAGCCTATGTAGACACACTGTATTGAAATGACATTCACTTTTTTAAGTCTTCATAGTGGTGGCACACCATGCTTTGCTTCTGATCTGTCTTATAAAAGGTGGGTGAAAGTGGAGAAGGACCTGTTTCTTATTTGCTTTTTGAAACAACCACTTTTATTTATATAGGATCAACTCTTGAGTTTTCCAGGCTTGGATCACCTACCCCTCCAGCTTGCAGGTGGAGGGAAGTATCCCTGCAGAGGGAGCTTAGAGCAAGTGCTGCACTAGTCTTATCCACCCCATCCTCCCTGGATGTCAAGACCATGCCACCACAAGCCCTAAGGAAGGTCAATTGGCCAGCAGGGCTGATAACACTTGCTATTCCTCTTCTGGCTCAGCAGAGGTTCGGCATCGGGCTTATGTCTTGTTTACCTTCAAACCTGCCTCTCTCAGTAGATTTGGTGAGATGTTGTGGCCTAATGCAAAGCTACTGTAAAGCCATCAGCCCTTGCCATAGCCACAGTTCACACAGAGGTGGTGCCTACATCGTCTCTGAGGCCACAGTGCAGGGATGAGCTTGTTCATGATGCCCCACTATAGTAGAATAAAATGGCCCAAGCTGATTTTCCCAAGTCTCAGCTCACTGGAAGATGTTTGAGTGTCTGTTTCTCTGTAGATCCCCATTCATTGGAAGAGGCAATTTCACACAGGCTTGCATGAGCTTCCTGCAAATGCTGGACCCATCCAATAACTGGAAAGAGTGAGAAATCTTCAAGAAGACACAATCACCAAAATACTCAGTATAGATAAGACAGGAAGCCATCAAGAGGCTGTAGAGCACGGACCAACACAAATGCAACAGCCAGACAAGCCTCAGCATTCTAAGGAGAAGTCCAGGCTCTTTCTCGCAGTGCAGGAAAGCTGCAGAGACACTCTCATGAACAGCACTTCACTAGTGGACCAGACAGAAACTAAGCTCATTCTCCCAGTGTGTAACATCAGCTCCAGGGTAGTAATGGAGTCACGGTGGAGTCACAGCAGCTCAGAATTGGCACCGGGTGTGGAAACAGTGACCATGCAAATCTGAGGAAAGCCAAGCCATGCATTTCACATTGCATGACAATGTAAAGCAAAGGCAACAAAGCACTTCAGGGTTCTCACTGCTGTGATGGCAAGCTACAGCGGTTTATGTTACATTTATGGAAATACAGAGAAAAATGGCTTAAGGATGTCACTGAAATGTCCCAGCACTCCTGTGTTTTGAGGCAAAATCACTGAATGCAGTTCTACAGACAGAACACTGAGGCAGAGAAAAGTACTAATTAATTGCATAGCAAGGCAGTGATTGGAAAAACCAACCCAACACACAAGAATAAGTCAGTCCAAAAGAGCATGCTATTCCCCATGTGCTTTCTTCCACTGTTACCAACACCATCTGCTTCAAAAAGAAAGGCATATGTTGCTATATCGAGACTTCTCTGAAACCCAACTTTGCTCATTTAGAGTCTTTGGGTATCTCTGCACTACAGCACAATGCAGAAATAATCTGTTTTAAAAAGAAGGGCATGTCACATTCTACAGTGTTTAACATCTAATAGATAAAGGCTTAAGAGGAGCTAAGAGGAGCTGAAAGCTGGAAGTGGTCACATCCAAACTAGGAATGAGGGCTACTGTTTTAGCTGGAAGGTTGGATGACAATGTAACCAACAGCAGAGGGAAGCCAGAGTCACAGCCTTTTGATACTCTCATGTTATGTCAGGCTAGGAAGGTGTGTACAAGTTAAAACTAGTTATTGATCTCAACATATTGGCAGCTGCATAATAGCTGGTGATGAAGATCAGGGCCAGAAGACCTGTTTCAGATTCAGTCAAAAGGTTGTCTGTTTTTGAAGCACATACTCTCTCTTTCCTTACTTTTTCTGTTTACCTTTCAGTTGGATTCCCAATCTATGTAATGATTTTTTTTTTTTTTTTTTTTTTTTTTTTTGCAGCACATGTGCTCCATGAAAGGGAAGCAGGCCTGCCTTCAGAGGGTCTGGGAGTGGTGTGTGTCATATACCACTGTTGGGAGCTGTGCAGGACATTGTTCCTTCAAGTGATGCTCAGGATGAGCTCTGCCCTCCGGAGTGCTGAGGTCCATTCCCACCAGAACCATAGGACTCTCATTACAGACTTTCTGAGTTTTATTTCCCTCTTGGACTAAGCATGAAGAGTGTTAAGTGCCAGCACACCAGTGCACATCAGTGCAGAAGGTACAGAGAGCCTCCATGGTAGCCCACAGTGAGGATTTCCATGCCTATCCCCAGACCTGCAGAGACTGCATGTAGCAACTCAGGCTAGCACAGTAAGAGCCAAAATCCAGAAAAGATAGAAGGTCCCAACACGTCGGCTGTCCTGTCATTAATTTGTGAAGTGGACAGTGAGAATGTGTTGTCTAACTTCATCACTGCTTTTAACGGCGTGGCTGAGGAAAGCAGACTTTTCTGAGATCCCCACCAGCTCAGGGGTGTTGAGCACAGTCACTGGATGGGCTGGGCTTACTGGTCTGGAGGAGGCAGGTGGGACTTCTGCATTTGGGGCAGATGTTTTAGAAACCCCTGGAACACTTGGTGTATGCATGGCACAGGGAAAACTCCCTGCTGTATAGTTCACCCCCAACCCCAAGCACCGTAAAATAAGATGTCCTCCCAACCATCCCCATTTGGCAGTCTGAACTGGAGCGTGCATACTTAAAGTGATCCTGGTAAATGAAACTTAATGGAAGTAGACTAGTCTATTGGCACTGAAACAACAGAGTTATTTCACCATTCTTTCTCAGGGGGGGACATCCCTTTGCCTCTCACACATTTATGAAGAAAATTAATCCAGACCCTTCATAGACATCAGGAATGAGACAGTTGCCACCAGGACCAAGCTCTTGGATCATGCTCGCAGCTGTTATGACCATGCAAAGGCACAGCTGGCTGCTGTGGCATTTCATCTTTATTCATTTTTATCCCACACAAGAATTTAGTCCTTTGGCTTTGTTCTTTAGCTCTGTTAACTCCTCAGTGTGAAAGTCCCTGCTGAACCCACAAAAAAAATATGTTTCCCAGTCAGGAACTCTCAGAGGAGTTGATTTTTCTCCACAGTCCAAATAACCAGCAAACCAAGCTGATATGCAAAAGCAAATCAGTACAGAGAAAGACAACATTTTTGCTACCGCAGACTTTTCCGTAAGATTTGGAAACAATCATCTGTCAGCATCTGCCTTAAGTGACTGCTTAGGTGATGCATGAGACCATAAATCCCACCTGACAGGACATCCACAGAGGAAGCAATGAACTATGAGTGCAGCTGGCAACCTGTTCTATAGCTTTTTGACACAGCAGTTTTGCAGACCTCTCTTTTCCTTTGTGTTGCTTTTTCGGAAAGGTGCATGATGCAGTTGAATGCCACAAGAAATAATTTAATGATATGATGTTCATCCCAGACACATTTTTGATCAGCTGTGAGATGCACCACCACTGAGCTAGATGGCATTAACCATACGACCTCGGCTGAAATTGAGGCAAGCAAGACTGGTGGGGGTCTATTTCTGCCCAGTCATGCTGGAGGCATGGCAGGCATAAGATAACAACTCCTGTACAGATACTGCAATTAAGGATTTGAGGTGACTTGTGCAAATTACATCGTCCAGTTCCCCTTGTAGCCCTGTGATTTCAGACTTGCAGCTGTACACAGTGGGGCTGCCTTTTGCCACTGCTACACACAGTTGCTAGTGTTAAGGTCACCCAGCTTGAAATACAATTTGCTCAGGCCAGTTGTTTGAGTGGGTGAGCAACCTGAGAGACATAACCTTTGTCCCTTCCCCATCAGCTTCTTCCTCTACTGTTTTTTTTAATCTTCCTGTTATATTAAAGTGGCAGCATAATCACAGGCTCCAAAAAGCAGTGGTTTTATTCCCTATTACCCCGGCGAATGCTATTAGTGCAGTAGCATTGCTGGCTGCATCCTGGAAGGGCTGCTCCAGCAAAAATAGGAAGATGGATATGTATTTATTTACACTGACTTCATGCACATGGAGCCCAGTGTGGGAGGCTGGACTAGAGACCTCTAGAGCTCCCAACCCATTTGCAATGTTCTGGGATTTTGTCAGGGACACGAAGTAAGGCAACCTTTTTATTACCATTGATCACATGCCACAATTCCAAAGAAAGTCAGTGACAGAGTACTCAAGCTGTTATGGGGACAGAGGGACAGGATCGGTGACAGCACGTAGAAAGTATAAGGTCAGGAAATGCTCTTTTATGGCAAAATGTGTAGAGCAATGCTATTTGTTCAGCTGGTAGAGCAGACTGCCTGCCCACTTGGTAACACTCCCAACCTCGGTGCACAAGAAGCCTGCCCATCAGGAAACATTAAAAATGCCCTTGAGTTTACACATAGGATGTGGGGCCCCCTTACATGTGGCATTAATGAGATTTATGCTGGCCTTTTCAATAGCCAGCATGTACAGACAGGCACATCTACTTTGGAAATAAGCAGGCTGACAGTACACCATCAGTTTTGGATGAGCTCTACCCCTACAGAATCAAAGGCTGAGGAAGCTGCATCCCCAGAGGTGAGCTTAGCCTATAGATCACCAATGATCTAGCTAAATGGTGGAGGTTGCTGAAGCACCTGGCTGTGGGGAGTACCGATGAGGAGGCACAGACAGTGCTGCTGGGAGGTGAGTTGGGTGCCCTGGCACAGACTCAAGCAGAGGCTGCACAGGCACCAAACATCACCTCCCGTCATTCTCTCCAAGCCAGGGTATTCACCTGCCTGGACAGCTTTCCTTCAGCATTCCCTCTGGCTCTGACATTAGATGGCTTTCCTTTGTGTGACCGTATTTGGTCTCCTGCATGCTCCGGGGTCACATGGGGGCAGACACTTGGGAAAGGTGCAGAGGGAATGTAATGGTAGTGAAATAAGCAGAGACTGAGATGGCAGACCTGCATATGAGGAGTGGAGTAAAGCCATCTCACTATGTTAAACCTGGGTTACAGTAATACATTCCTTGGGGATTACCAGACATATTACCACTAAACATATCAAACATGACATGAGCACCAGCTGTGGCACCAGAACTCAGATCTCCTTTTCCTCAATTTAATCTTTTGGATATTCAAAAAAAGTGTTCATTTGTTTTTTTACAGCTTTGGCCAAATTCTTGCTTTCTGTAACAAAGATACAGATGGGATAAAGTTTATTCAACTTAAAATATATGCTTTAACTACATATGTTCTTAGTGAAGCTTTAGATCTTTGGACAGTAGTAATCCCAGTGAAGGGAGCTCGACTTTGCAGCAGCTTTGAGGCATGCCATATAGTTTCCTCATGTTCCTCCCAGTGCCGATCATGCTCCAGCATCACAGCACAAGTATCTACGTGCGTCGTTACATGGGAAGATATAAGTGTCCCAAAGACATCCCTTTACCATTGTTGGCTACTGTCTCTAGGTTCTCCTCACTGCTGAGGGTGTTCAGAGTCCCTATCAGCAAGTTAGCCTTGGAACAAAGATCAGACCGAGGAGGTGGGCTGATCCGACACAAATGTGTTCCCGTTCCTAAACCACATGCTGGACAAAGCTCACTCCTGCCCCAGCTGGTGAATGAGGAGAAGCAAGTCAGGGACCTAAGGACATCCTCACCCAACACAGCCGCCACCACTGTCCTCGCTGCATTATCCCAGTGCCCCACCACCTCCTCGCTCCAAGTGGCAGGGTTCTGGCCACAGTGACTTGCTCTGCTGGTAGGTATCATGAAGGTGCCTGCTGAGAAAAAGATCCCCACCTATTTTAGTCCATTTTCTTACACCTTTCATTACCTAGACCCCACAGGAGTGTGAGAGATTACCATGACACCCCTCTTAGCTCAGCTGTTTCTGAGGTACATGTTCACTCAGGCCCACTTTTCATGGAGCTATCCCAGGAGCAGAAACCCAAGCAAAGATGCTGCCATGGGAACACTCACACTGAAATTGTTTCCTACAACTTTGTACCCAATATTTTCATGTCCCTTTCTTTTTTGACCCCCGCAAGCATCCCTGGATCCTTCCCCTGTCTCCAGCTACCTTTTGCTATGAAACCACCCCCTTTTTTACACCCCTTTACCCTCAGGTTACGCAAACAGAAGCTGATTCACAACAGGCATGTTGATTCACTTGCCAGTGGGATAAGAGGCTGTTTCACCAGCCCTTCCACCTCCTCATGTGAAAAATCAGTTACGATACGGAGTTCACATGCTCTGAGGCTGTTTGCTGCTGGGTCACCTGTGGTTAGCAAATGGATTCATAAGTTACTCAGGTGTGAGCCCTCAAAGACAGAGATGGTGAGAGAGGGACAGGCAAGGGGAATGCCTAATCCCCGATTTCCTTAGGAAACCAGTTTAAAAATAACTTTGCATCTAAATAAGTACTTTGGTTTTCCAAAGAGCTAAGCTCCTGGGAGAATTTGGCCCAAAGCGCTGCAAAATGCTGATCCCTGCAATCAGCCAGAAAGAAGACACTGGAAGTCCTAGGACATCACCACCTACCTTTGCCCTTAATTATGTATTTTACATCACCTATTCCTTGATACAGGGTCATAATGTGCAAAGGAAGTCTGCAGAAAGTGCTCATTTACATTATTCAGACTTCTCCCTCTGTAGTTTGGCTAATTGATGTGTGTCATGTCTAGATATCTCACAGGACTCTAAAAGAGGTTCAGTAAGCATTAGCTGTGAATTGCATTTCAACTTTTTTCTCCTACAGTGCTGGCAAGAAAAAATTACCGTTGGAGGAAACTGGAAAACAAAGCAGCAAAAAAAGCAATCCAGTGCATACAGCAGAGGAGCCTGAAGCCTGTTTGCTCTGTGAATTTTAGATGTGACAACCTGGACAGGATTAAGCAGAATTTAACACCTCTTGTGACCTTGCATACAGACATGCAGATACAGCCTACCGTGAGAGCCTGCAGACTACAGTCACCCAGTCACCCCTTCAGCCATCTTCAGGACACACAGAGGAGTGCTTCACAACCACAGAGCCTTTCACAGATAATCGTACACATTCCCTACATGCAACATGCACACACGCCAACTCCCTTCTTACTGAAGTAACCATGGCGCTTGAGCCGCAAGAGCTCTAAGTGAGCCGATACAGTGCTGAGGTGAGTGACCTCCAGCCAAAAAGAGTGCTGTGCTGGGGAGATTAACAACAGGACACCCTTCTCCCCAACTTAACTGTAGCTGATCCAAGGACATCTGCAGCAGAAAGGAGTGTCTGGTGTAGGAACGTTTGTGCTTGCAAGGAATTAAAAACTTATTCTAATTCTGGAAGAATTTGCAAACATAAAGTGCCAACTAATTTCTAGTACACTAGCTTCAGACTAATGCCTCCTTCAGGAAGCAAAATTACAATTGCTTCTGGGATACACTGACAGAGTCTAACTGACATAATTAGTACCAGCCACCACGCCTTATAGAATAAACATTTTATTTCAATGAGATTACTGTGTTGACTTGATATACTTGAATATTCCAAGGTGTTTTACCTTACAGTCTGTTGCAAGATCTTGCATTATAGAAGTTTAAGAGGATAGACATGATATTAATAAACAATCTCTCCAGTGACAGGTCTTCCAAGTTCTGTGGTTGCTAATGAGATCATGAGAAATGTGTGGGTCTATTTTACCAACACCCCCAGATGCAATCCTTGCTGCAATGTTGTTTTGTTTGACTACCCTCTATCTAGACAACGATGCCAAATCTTTGCAGGCAAACTTAGTGGATGACTCAGAGGCTATAGGATAGTAAAACCTACGGAGGTTGGATCACCCTTACAGAATGATCTGAAACGACCGGTTAATGGTCACAAGGCAACAAAAGATATTTTTGTACAGCTATAAACTAGGTACCATCTCTGGGCACAGAGTGTAAATCATACCGACAGGGTGGGATGCTATCCTGTGCCTCCTTATAGCTAATCCACGTTTGTCCCCACTCCAAGGAGCTTGAAAGACAAAGATAAGCAAAGAGGGCTCCTGCGTAACAGGAGAGCTACCAAAAAAAGGTGCAGAGGGAGAATGGGAGCCACTGTGGCTGAGACACAGCTTAGCCCAGATAGCAGCACATGGAAAAGGCATCGGATGCTAGAGAACATCTTATGATTGCCAACAAGGATAGCTGCTGAAGAAGCTAGGAGTTGAAACCAGACAATTCTTAAGATACAGGTTATAAGTTCACATGCTGCCAGCTATCAATACTGGCCTATTTTACCCTGCAGTTCTGAAAAACACCACAAATTTCCTTTTTTCCCCATACATCTCCCAATTTTTTAACAAGCATTTAGTGCTTGAGTTCAGATAGGGGAAGCACAGAGGACATTAACACCAGCCAGGACTTGGTGCTGAGAAGAAACATGCCCTCATGACACTTTGAGAAGTCAAAAAAACCCCCAGACTGTTTACAGATGTGAAGAAGAAATTACTTCCCTACAGCAGGTCAGGTTGGCATGGACACAGCAAGCGGGCTGTTTGACCTCTGCAATAAATTACATGGATTGCCAGCAAGGATCATGCAGCTAAATCTCAGAAATCAAGTCCCTGGGACTTCATCTTCTGTGCTTGGCATAATTTTATCTCCTAAAAAGGGTAATACCTTTGTTCAGCCTGAAACTCTTGCAGGAGAGCAGGAGGTATTTTATTGTAATGCTGATCAGTTTCCCTGGTTTCCAGCTCTGAAGATCTTTGCGACAGAGCCTGAATGACAGAGCAGTTAGGTTGACCTGGGGATTCAGAACAGCCGAGAAGCCCTAAGGATTTACATTTTCAAAAGTAATGCATGATTTCCAGGAAGTTACGGAAGGCCCCAGATTTTCTAGATGTGTGCCTTGTACCTCCTGGTAGAGTCCACCCAAACAGTTTTCTAAATGCACTGCTCCTTCCTGAAAATAAGGTCCACTACATTCTTACTTACAGACTTCACTCTATGTCACGCAAAATGCTGTCCCTTTTCCCTTCATGTTTTAAACTATAACCCCCAACTATGGACTGCAAACTAACGTATCTAGGATGTCTCTTTTTTGGAAAAAAGCTTTCAGACTTTCATAGGAAGTGCAATACTCCCAAAACTTCTAGCCAGAAAACAGGTCACAGACGCTTAGATTTTTGTGGTCAGAGTAATTCATTATGCCATTCAGTCTGACCCCCTACATTGCACAGGCTATTGGAAAGAAATCTCAGGCCACCTGGAAACTTTTCACTGGTTTGGCTCTGGAACCCAAACAACTCACAGATGTCATTTTCTATTCAGCACTACATGGTTTTGTAACTATTTTGAGATCTTAATGGCCATTGGGCAATAAGCACAGGACTGTTCATTCTTTTGAGGATTATACCTCACGCACACAACAAAATTAAAATAACACAGCTTTCCACTTAAAAAGCATTCACCCCAGGCTCGGAAACATGACAACATCAGCATTCACCCCAGGCTTGGAAACACGACAACATCAGTCTGTGTGCTAAAAAGGCAAAGGACTTACCCCAAAATGCACAGGCAATCAGTGATGAAGGTAAGCATCAACATTTCCCCAGCGCTGGACCAGAACCCTACCTTCTAAACCCAACAGTACCTCAAATGCTGTGTGCTCACCAGTATGCTCAGATTAGCTTCAAACTCCAATGATGCTCTAAAGGAGTCTTGCTTATTACCGGGTACAGGCTACAGCTGGAGGCTGCGGGTCCAGCAGTGCATGCAGATGGTTCATTTCACACATGACAACAGCTCTGAGGTGAGGATGGCCAGACCTGCCTTGCTAGGGATGCTCATGCAAGGGGTTAATCCTAACTACCAGCTCCAGGGAGCAGACTGGTGCTCTGCTCCTGCACTCAGCACCCAGCTTCAGCACCTGAAGTATATATGAATCCTGCCCTTCTGTGTGCATAAACCACAGGGGGGAGCAATCAAGAATGTATTCACATGCATGCTTTGTTCCCTCAGCTTCTGAGCTCTCGTGGGGGAAAAAAAGAAACTTTTTGGGTCAAAACTCTTTTCTGATCCAACTTTCCTTCTGAAAAGACTTGGTTATCTAGCATTAAGGCCCTATTCTCCCTTCCCTCCCCTCTACCCCCCTGTCCGTCAAATCCAACAAATGAGAAGCATGTGGAAAGCAAATCACGCCACTGCTGCTTCCCACAGGTTGTTAGTGTCATTTTGGTCTCAGCTCTGTATAACAACAAAATTGTCCCCATCTTGGAGGGCTATTAAAACAGTAAATTAGCCAGCTAGCAGTCCTTGTGGATGTCTAATTGGTAACTTCCAAGGATTTCCTTTGGGAAGGCTCAAAACTTTACTCTTCTCTTTCCGTACAGTGCCACATCCGTATCGTTTGACAAAGGGGATAACGCCTTTTGCAGACAGCTTTATTAAGGCTCAGGAAGAACTAGTTGTCTACTGTCAAGTGGAAAAGGTCTTTTCAATAGCAGGGTTCCCACCATTTATATTCTGTTGGCTCAAACTATTCTTGAGCTTATGGGCCACAAACTTTCCTCAACCAAAGATGGCAGTTCTTATTTTTTAAACTTTCAATCTCTTCCCTAACACAGCGGTTTCTGGAGCAAAGCTTGGTCATTGCCATACTCCAGAGATTATTTAAATGATCTCTTACCTGTCAGCCAAGGTTGCAAGGACATACTTCCATGAACCTTTGAAGCAATCATCCAGCAACACTTTTGTATGATGGTTATCATTAGCTGGCCAGTCACATGCACACCTCACCAGTCCTTCTCTCTGTAATCTTAGTGACTCAGTTATGCTACAAAGTCCCCTGAACGTGTACCAGTGTAACTGAGAAGAAAATTTGGTCGAAGTGACACATTACCTATTGAAATAGTGATGTTTATTATGAGGATGTGCAGTCAGTATCTTCGAACTTTTGTTCTGCTGCTTCTTGCATTCTTACCAACATGCTTTAGTCTGTCCTTCATGTGGTTGTGACACACTTGGGAAGTGTTTATGTGTTTATATGTAATTATTATTACTATTAGACTTTCAACATTCATAGACTTCAAAGATTCCAGGTGAAATGCTAGGTCTTCACATCTTGGGCCAGGCTTTAATGAGGGACTCCATTTTTGGAGGTACAACTAATTGCTAGCATAACTAATTGCTATAGCGTGCATATCTGAGCACCCCAGAGCAGCCACAAACAAGGCCAAATACTCTAGGTAAGCAGAGAGCTGGACGGTTGAGCTGCTTTATGTCAACAGGCAGTGGGACTTAGAATGAGTATTTTGCTGTCACATCTGTCACATTCCTGTGTCTCCTATATCATTCTTATATGAAAGGAACAAGTCACTGGGCTGTTCTTTACCTCTGAAAGCTTACTTAGACTCACATAATGGTCACTCTGTGAGGTTTGAGCCTTGCAAGTATTAGTCTGTTTAGATTTCTCTTAAATGATGCAACCAGGTCCCTGAAATGAAAACTGATAATTAAGGCAAGGGAGAGAAGCCCTCAAATGCTTAAACATGGCCACAGCCACCATCACATACTGCAGAAGAGTGGCTTTTCCATACAGGGTTCCTCTCAGGTGTTTGCTGCTAACATTTTGCCTGTAGAGCCAGTGCATGGTGAAGCCCAAGGCTGAGAGGTGTCCATGTTTCAGAAGAGGGAACATTCAGAAGCAGATGTGGAACTGATGCCTCTTCAGCTTCTGTGCAGCAGACTTTCCCCATGACCTTTTTCAAGCTATTTAATGCTGGGTCTTTTCAAGATAGTTATGGGCTTAAAGAAACAGGAACAAAGTGGTGGTTTCTGAAGCTTCTAAATACCTTTGAAAAATCACACTAGACTGTCATTCACATCTTGAAAACCTGGCCTTTCATCTTTGCCACTTATCCTCAGTTAAAGATGTGGACATGCAGAATAATGGAGACACTATCATTCCCCAGCCTCATCATGCAACAGAGAATGAGAGTACCAGACAAGACAGAGTGATCTGCTGCTGACTGAAGTGCTCAGACATGATGGGGACAAAGGCCAGAACAAGAAGAACAAAAAGGGACCCGGACCAACCAGTTTTTAGGAAAGAAAGATGAAAGACTCACTCTGACTGCCACTGAAGTGAGTGGAAAGACTCTCATTGACTTTAATGGAAGTTAGATGAAGGCCTTGTTTGTGTTTACCTTTGTGAAGCAGGAGGCATGGATGCAAACCTGCCGATATGCCTGGGAAGTGTCAGAATCAAAAAGAGGGTTCACTGCAGATGGAGGGGGCAAAACCAGGATTTCTAATCTGGTTACAAAGCAAAAGGGTACACCCCCAACAGAGGACACAAAGTTACATATAAAATTTCAGTGGGAAGTAATGGAAGCAATATCTGTCTCACAACTTTGGTGGAATCTAGTGCATTTGGCATTCAGAACTAACAAGGCCGAATTAGCCAAGCTATAATGCCCCTCAGTTAGGTCACATGTACCTACTCTTGGAGCCGTATCTGCAAACCAAGTCATTTGAGTCTTCTGAATATAAAATGCACCAGTAAATATGCTGTACAACCAACCAAGAGTGTTAAACAGGTTTGGTTAGCTGTCAGCCCAGAGGGCGATTTTATTGACCTCTTCTCCAACTCCCTCGCCTCAGCCCCATGCAACTGGACTGGAGTATCATTGCGAGTAAAACAGCAGAGGCAGAGAGAAGGCAGATCCCTATCAAATTCAGCAGCAGTGAGACACACTGCCCCTTGCAAACTTGGCTGTGTTAGCCTGGACTTCTTCAGACACCTGCCCAGGACCAGGAACGTCCCCTACACGTATAGAAGTTGGCTGTCCCAGAATGAGATGAGTAATACATCTGTCATGTCTTTGACTGATGACTGACCAGGCTGCATGTTCTGGCAAGAGCGTCACCAGCCAGAAGTTAATTTCAGTCTTTCATTAATACCCAGGAAGCAATGCACAGCAAAGTAATCTACAAGGAAGGGGGGTGGGGGTGGAGAAAGATAGCTGTTTATTAGCAGGTAATGCTATTACACTAGGAATTTCCAGAGGACCTTAGTCTGGTTTTCAGAATGAAGCATCAGAAGTTACACTAGGAAACACCAACCTAGGAGAAAGAGAATGAAAACACAACTGTTCTGCATTTCATTTTGCTCATGTGAGCAACCCCTTTGAAGTCTAAGGACCTACTTGAATGAATACTTGAGCATTTGCAAGAGGAGGGCATTAATTTACACTTTTCATAACATTATTTCATCTATAAAGCCAGTAATTACAAGCAAAAAGCTTCATATTTAACAAGACCACCTGCCCTTACAATCACACTACTTGTATGAACAGTCACTAGAACCCCATTTCCAAATTAACTAAAAAGTGTAGGCTTCTTCTGTTTTGTTTTAAAGTAGACCTTTAATGACCCACGCATCAACCTAAGCAGATTGCTTTTTTTAACGTTTCTTTTTTTGTTTCCCTCAATGTTGATGGTGTAAATCACTAAACTATCTCTCAGTGACACATTCCCAGCTGGGATGAAGGACGATACGAATCCCACGACCAGTAAAACTATGATAATTTATATCAGCAGATGTTCTGGCCCTTGCAATATCCTTTGTTGCTCTATTGCAAAAAGAAAATTAATGGCTCTGTTTGTCAGCCCTCTGCACTCTGGCTTTGGAAAGAGGCCTTCAAGAGAAGTGGAATTTCCAACAGGGAACCTCACAGTCTTTGTTTCAGTCCCTCCTGTTCTGCAAAGGGTCTGGAAAAAATCAGTGTCATCTGAAACTCACACAAGCAGCCAGCATGCCATTGTGAAGAAGACTGGAACATTTGTAACATAGTGCTTTTATGGGGTGCTGACAAAACCTGCAGAGGGGTTAATGGGAGACCTGGAAAAGTAAAAAAATAAAAAAATCTGAACTGTAATCATGCAACACAGATCACTCCATGCTCTAGCTCGAAGGTCACTGCATCTTTATCAGACACTTTAACAATGATAAAGGCCTCTTTAAAAAGCCCTGTTTGGAAGGACAGTTGGGAAAACTGGAGCAGCTATCTGAGATATCCCTGAGCAAATGAAAGAATGGCTCAGTAACGGCTATTCATCCAAAAATTTTGGATGGGCTCAGGCATTTAGTGTGGAGGAAAGTGTCCGAAATGGCACACAGGGAACTGATGGTGGCAAGTTTATATGAGGATTTAGGGTTCAGTTCTAGGGTTTGGGGTTTTTGCTAAGTTTCTGAAGAGAACCTTGTTTCCCAAGAAGTTGTATCAATGAGACTGGTATATTCAGGTATGTTGTGGTCATATCTATCCATTCAGCCATCTCCAATCCTTCCCTAAACCTTTTCAACAAATTTGACTGGGATGGAGGTTTGTAGCCGTAGGAGGGTAGGCACCTAAAGACAAATTCATGATGCTCCGGAAAAGGAGACCGTTGTGCAAATTCATCCATATGCAGTTAGAAACCAAAAAATTCACAAGAGAAAGAGAAGTTTTATAAACATCTCAACATAGGGAAAAGCCCTCTGAGGACTCAATGTATATTAAGAGCCACAAACCCACACATAACCAGGCTTTATTATTTTTGGCACTCAAAGGACTACTTGGTGGGGGTTATTTTGTTTTTTGTTGTTTGGACAAGTAAAACCTACTTCCCCAGTTCACTATTTTTACCGCAGTATGTGCACTCAACTTATCAGATCAACAGACAGCTTCACTTTTTGAAGTAAGACACACTCCTGTTCACGTGACAAGCAGAGTCTCAAAACAGGCTGCAGTGTCTTCCGAGAAGGGCAATTATCAGCCTACATCAGATCTAAAGCAGCCTAGTACTTGACTTCAGGACTGACAGCTGCTTTAGACGAGAGCAGAGATGATGCAGGCTAACCTAGGTACAGGGGTACAGACTGGGCTGTGTGTCAGTTGACCTGTTCTTTACAAGTGATCTTGTCCTTTGCTCTAGTTACTAAAAAATTCCCATAAGGCTAATTTCTGATTACACTTTTTCTAAATTTTTTCTTGCCGTGAGTGATGAAAGTCACCAGTGCTGAGGTGATGACAAATGACCCAGCTGTCTATGAGGGGTCCACTTTCAAAAAAGTTTTCTAGAGAACTGAAGTCTTTCTGAAGAAACTAAACTCTCACCAAAATCGCCACAAAGGCTGAGCTGCCATTTGGGCACTGAAAGCCCTCCACTTTGTATGAACCATAAAACTCAGACTTACATTCAAGCTGTAATTCAAGTGTCTCATAAAAAGCCCCACCTAGCTTGGTATCACACAGGTAATCCCCTCTCAGGTTGACAACTGCCATAACCAAGAACGCCTACGGATCAGCTTGTTCCTCATGTGAGCAAGATTTCCACAACGATTACAAGAGATTTGCAGGAACAAGAGGAGATCCAAGATAACAGGGTCCTTCATTATACACTGTAACACAATATAGCCTTGGGCCAACTGGTGTAAATCACAGTTCCATTTTTCTTTAGGCACCACCATCTTTTTCATAAGGCAAAACCAAGATGCAACGGGGAGGTGATTTGGGGGGGACCAGGGTTATTTTGGACAGGGAGGTTGAGAAAAACCTCCTTCTTCCCTCATTACATCAATTATACCTTCAAGTCACCACGGAGTCTCCACTTATCGTTGTCGTGGTTTAACCCCAGCCAGCAACTAAGCACCACGCAGCCGCTCACTCACTGCCCCTGCACCCAGTGGGATGGGGGAGAAAATCGGGAAAAGCAGCAAAACCCATGGGTTGAGATAAGAACGGTTTAATAGAACAGAAAAGAAGAAACTAATAATGATAATGATAACACTAATAAAATGACAACAGCAATAATGAAATGATTCGAATATACAAATGATGCGCAGTGCAGTTGCTCACCACCCGCCAACCGGCACCCAGTTAGTCCCTGAGCGGCGATTCCCCACCCCCCACTCCCCCCAGTTCCTATACTAGATGTGACGTCCCATGGTATGGAATACCCCGTTGGCCAGTTGGGGTCAGGTGCCCTGGCTGTGTCCTGTGCCAACTTCTTGTGCCCCTCCAGCTTTCTCGCTGGCTGGGCATGAGAAGCTGAAAAATCCTTTACTTTAGTCTAAACACTACTTAGCAACAACTGAAAACATCAGTGTTATCAACATTCTTCACATACTGAACTCAAAACATAGCACTGTACCAGCTACTAGGAAGACAGTTAACTCTATCCCAGCTGAAACCAGGACAATTGTCAGAATGATTGCTTCAAAGGTAATCTCCAACACTGGGTCCAGAAGGGATGGAAAAAAGGAAAGCAGTTCCAAGTTTTTTTAATTTGCTAATACAATCAAAGAGATGTATAGAAAGCACGAACCATGCAAACAAGCCACTGCTTTACAGTGTATAAAAGTCTAAAAAGCAGACAAGACTGTTTTCAGGCTCAGATTGGCATCAAGGAGTAATCTTACGGTGTGAAAGATTTATTCCTATACTGTCAGAGTGTATCTGGAGTCCTTCACAGCACTAAGTACACTGTTCTCCCACAGACAACAGCAGTACCACTAGTTTTCTTTGCCAGAAAACCCTGTACAGTATGATACTGTCTGGTCAGCAGATGGCTCTTTTGTTTACAATGAGGAGCCATCCAGTGCATGGCTTGTTTCTTCCTGCTACTGCCTCCTTCCCAGTCTGCTGAGGCTCAAATTCAGACAGAGGCTAGGCAGGCAGGCACTCAAAATGCAGACCTTCGTTCAGAAACACAGCAGAGTACTCTCTTATTCCACATCCAGTGCGGAAAGTTCTGTTCATTGGTTTGTCAAGACACTTTTAGCACTCAGGAATAAGCTTAGGAGTTTATAGGCTTGAGATAGCTTGGACTATGTGCATTAGCAAGAGAGACAGGCTTGAGAAGCAAATGCTTTCTTTCCTCCACCCCCCCATTTTCTCACAGCTAGAAAGGTGCATGGTAACTTCAGGACTGATAATGAGGGGGTCCTTTGAAGTGAAATAGTAGACAGTTAGAGCACCTCATTTAGTGCTGTCTCCTGGCCTGTCATTCCAGAACAGGAATTCCTCCTCTCACCCCCAATCTGTTCCTAATTGTTCAGAGATTATCAGGTGACAAATCCTCTGAGAAGGCTCCACATTGACATTCCTTTTCATATTGTCATTTTTCATTGAACAAAGTGCTTAGTGGCATGAAGGCCAAAGCAGTTCAACCTTAAAGGATCAGGATACATTTTAGCAAGCAACTCCCAAGAAGTAAATGCATTACTACTTTTGTTGATGAAAGGGAGCTTTGACCTTCTGGCTCCTAAAAGTCTTGATAAACACACTGTTTTACACCTCGTGGATTGACAGACTGATTCAGGATAACAAGAGCCTCATTTTTCATTGTAGACCACTGGAATGTGCAAAGCATAAAAACCTGAGAATACGTGACAGAAGGAGTCACTGCACAATGGTAAGTGGTGAAGACTGGTTTTGTTTCTAAATTTTCAGTACCAGCTGTTACAAGAAATAGGACAGATTTCTACCTCTTTCCAATTTCCACCCAAAGAAATAACTTGTTGACAAAGAAAGTTAATTCTGTTTAGAAATGCCACTGTGCTACTTCCCCCCTAATCATCAATGTTACTAGCTGAACTTAAAGATAACCCAACAAAGTAAATGAACCCATCTTGGCAATCCATCATAGCAGTCCCACAGTCAGAGAACATCAAAGGAAATGACATCTAGCTAGACACCAACGCAGAGCAGAAAAAAGGAACAGCAAGCACTGACTTTGCATCTGCTTTGTTCCACTCTCAACAGAATGGTCCAAAACCCAACACGCTGGCACACTGTTAAAGATTACCCTGTTTCTTGCAGCAGAACAATCTTGGCACGTAATTTTTAAGCACTCCCCGTTACAGCTTACAGGGACTCTGCTATGCGGTTTCTCCCACCTTCTGACAAGTCACCCAAGGGACTCAACTCGTTTTCTCCTCAAGGCAAGCCTGGGAGTCTAGGTCACTGAAATCTCTATGATATTTACAATTTATTCTATTCATTTCTTCCCAACCCAGACAGAGTGAACAAGATCATTGAGCTGTATATGGCTGATCTGAAAATAGTAAGGGCTTTCTAGTAACATTTTCTAAAATACTTCAGTCTACACTTCCAGAAAATTCATGTTCTTATTCAACTGGATTATCCATTAAAAAAAAAAACCTCCACACAAATAGCCTTTTTGGGATGGCCTTTGTCTCTTGAAAAGAAGATTTTTCACAAATACTAATAGATGCTTTTAGCTGGAGGAGGAGAGATGCGATGGTAAGGCCACTGTGGAAGCAACATTTTTAAAAATAAACAAATGGGCACTTGCTTCTATACCAGGTAAAGGAGGCCAAACAATTTTACAGTAAATAATACAAAGACGCTGTCCTGATTTCAGCTAGGATAGAGTTAATTTTCTTTCTAGTAGCTGGTATAGTGTCACTATGAGAAGAATGTTGGTAACACACTGATGCTTTCAGTTATTGCTCAGTAGTGAGCAATTACTCATACTAAGTCAGGGATATTTCAGCTTCTGATGCCCAGCCAGCAAGAAGGCTGGAGGGGCACAAGAAGTTGGGAGGGGACACAGCCAGGGCAGCTGACCCAAACTGGCCAAAGGGATATTCCATACCATATGACGTCATGTCCAGTATATAAACTGGGGGGAGAGGGCCTGGGGCGATCGCTGCTCGGGAACTAACTGGGCATCGGTCACCAGGCAGTGAGCAATTGCATTGTGCATCACTTGTTTTATATATTCCAATCCTTTTATTATTGTTGTCATTTTATTATTGTTATTATTATCATTACTAGTTTCTTCCTTTCTGTTCTATTAAACTGTTCTTATATCAACCCAGGAGTTTCACCTTTTTTTTTTTTTCCAATTGTCTCCTGCATGCCACTGGGTGGGGGGGAAGTGATTGAGCAGCTGCGTGGTGCTTAGTTGCTGGCTGGGGTTAAACCATGACAGATGCATAGGGCATTTATATTATATGCCATTCAAAAATCCTTTTTTCAATTTATGTCACACTCCATCAGATAAGAATCATCAGCTAACTCTACCTGATTCTGCAACTTGTTTTCCTCACACATCAGAATCTAAGAAATAAATTTAAGGCTAATCTAACTTGTGTTGACATCACTGATGTTTTTTTAAAGAACTAACAGTGTCAGCCAAGCTTCCTTTGTTGATTTCTACATGTCTTCTTAAAATATGAAGAGACACAGGATGAAGGTGGCAGAATTGAGTATTCAAATGCTTTTTAGTCAGCATCTGCACTTAAAAAACCCAAACAAATAAACAAAAGAGAAAAGGACAGGATATGGAAATTGAGGATAAGCCTTCACAGAAGTTAACATCCCAAACAGAATGGTAAGGCTGCATGATGAAATACTTAAATTTGAGACACTGGACCAATTAGGGACCTCAGGAGATCCTTAGCCCAACCTCCTGCTCAAAACAGGGTCAGCCATAGGATCATACCAGAATGCTCAGGGCTTCAACCCGTCTGGGCTTGAAAACCTCCAAAGGTGGAGACAGCACAACCGCTACAGGCAACCTGTTCCAACATTTGACTTGAATCTTACTTCATTATATTAAGAACAATGTCCTCCATTATGCAAATAAGCTTGGACACAAACGATCCAGAAACGTAAAACGATCCTGTGTGAACAGCACATCCATCTGCCAACCCAAACGTAAAGTTGAGGCTGCCCATAGGAAAAACTGACTCAAATTCCATCTCTTTGTGGTTTACAGATGGTGGGCAAAACCATACAGCCTTTCTACTTCCATCTGAAGAAGCAGCTTGTAACTGTTATAGGATATTATCCTTCAAGCAGAATAGTACAGGACCAAACTCTAGTCTATTCTCTCTGGCAAACTCAAATGACTGCCTCCTGCCCCTACACTCAAGCTCTCCAAAGTTTTATTTGCTCTCAGTTTTATATATTCACATTTGGAATAACAGACTCCCTTAAGAAGTAGCACACGTTCTGGCATCATGAGGTTACACTCAGTTTGTATGACAAAAGTGATGCAATTTTGAATAGACATAACAACTTAAGTCCAACTCTGATATTGCAAGCTGCATATACTTTCATATGTCTATAAAAACCCTCACACAAACAACAGAGAGGTTTCTTCAGGTTATCTACCCTCTCTAGCCATCTCATTTGCATGTCATTAGGCTCTCTGACTGAGGACTTAAACTGTACAGTCCTATCAGAGCTTCATAGACTGCTATAGTAACCTGGCAAACATTTTACCTTATCTTGCCCCAAAGGCAAAATAAATCACTTTGTCCCTTTCTCCCCTCTTCTCACAGTTACCCTGTAAGCCAACCATACAAGAAGCCTGCTCAGCTTTGTGACCTCTATCTACACTTCTGTAGCTGCTAATTTAATTTGACAGCTGGACTGTTAATTCTTCATTCTCATCTCCCATGTGTAGTTCAATCCACAATTACAAAATCTGAGTGTTAACATGAAGACAAAGAAACACTGTGGCTGGGGTCAGAGGTGAAGGGAAAGCAGGATTAAAACTAAGCAACATATACTTCCATCCGATTAAGGCCACTGCATAATGATGACCCTGCTACTGTTTCTACTAAAGAAAAAAAATTGCAGCCCTTTTCACGGCACTGGGGTGTCTACAAACACACAAGCCTGGAGTTTAGCAGAATCTAGTAAAAGGTAAGTATACAGAAAACTCTATGCTGCATTTGTCTCAGCATTCTAAATTACTTGTTTTCTTCTCGCCATAAAGCAAAACTCCCAAGGAGAAGCTACATAAGAAGAGCGACAAAACCAATCTTCCAGACACTTGTAAAATACACTAATTGTTCCACACAGGCTATGAAGATGTGACAGCCAAGAGAGAATTTTTTCAGCTGGAATGAGTAATATGATGACAAGCTTGCAGTTTCTCCACCTACAAACCACAATCATGCAAATAACATCTTACCACTAAGATACCTATTTATGTAAGCACAGCCTTAATCACTTAGATACAAAGCATTCAAAAGGTATTATTAGGGCATGTTAAGGCTTATTAGGGCATAATACAGCAGTCTAAAGACACCACAAACTCCAGCAGTGCAGCAATGAAAAGAAACTGCAGCATCAGTGTCTTCAATTTCACAACGTAAATACACAGAAGATGGCAGAATTCTGCCTATGCACTAGAAGAAGCCCCCTTAGTCAACCCTATTTTTCTTGCCACACTAGCTTGCAACAGGGTATTTCTCTCTCATTAAAAACACTTTACCTCTGCCACCTGACGGCATGACCACAAGATACAGTGCATCAAATGCATGACTCTAACTTCAGCCTCACTTTGCATCTGTATCCTTAAGTAATGTGACTCTTCCCCAGAAAAAGGCTAAGGTCTTATCACTTCATGAGTGACCTTCTCAGTTCTCCTCACTTGCATTCTTAGCTTTCAGCTAGCCTCCCCTTTAAGCAGTGTAGGATATACAATTCATAAGTGACAAAGCTGACTCTTTAATAAGCTTGCAAAGCAACAGACCCTTTCCAACAACTCTGAAGCAAAGCAAAATCTGAACTGAATTCAGAACACAAGGCTACCTTCATTGCTAGCAGCAGCAAAGCCACCATTAAATGTTATTTACATGCCTCTCCCACAGGTAGTCATGCCAAACAGTTGTATTCAGCAATAGCAGCTCTCCATTCTGCTATCCTGCATGTAAGCAAAATCATCACTCTTGTCCATGGCAAACTGAGGTTCAGTGTTTTAGTAATGTCAGTTTGCCACTGATTTTGAACAACGACCTAGGCACTGTATGCACACTTTAACCAGGTGTAGAAAATGGTCTGTTGTGTATTTTACCTCCTTAATATTTGTGTACCAGGGAGCCAGTTACTTCAAATTCTGAGAAATGTGAAAAACAACACAGCTCATAAATACTCATTTAGCAACAATTTCTTACTGCAGCTGAAAAAAAAATATGGCTCTGTTGATCTATAGCTGCATTTCATATATTCTGATAGCTTCTCATTTTAACCCTGCTGCTCTTCTGAGATTGAGTATTCCCAGTTTTTGTGGCACCTTCCCACAGATCAGTTTACAATTTAAGACGTGTACTCATGGGTCACGAATTACATTCACACTCAAGAGGTACAATCCCATCAGAAATAGCCATCCAAATGAACGCTGCAGCATTGCTCCATTGGCATGCTACGTAATCCTGCCCTTTGCCAAAGAGGAATTTGATATTTTACATGGAGATACAAATAAAGCGAATAGCAGTATTACTATGAAATGCACACTTTAGGTGTATTACTCATTTCTCTCACTTCAAACAACAAAAGCTCCTGAAGAGACTCAAAGAGCAGATCAGGTCTTAACAATGTAACGTGTAGCCAGAAATAAAAATCAAATTACTTTTTTCTTCCACCTTTAAGCAGGAACAACTCAGTGTGGTTAGACTACTGAGGACTACACGTTGTCCGAGAGAGCTATGCCAAGGTACAAACTGGTTTGTTTCTTCTTATTGCTCTCTATGTTTTTTAACCTCTTTATCACCTCTCAGTTATAGCTGGTTATAGAAGCAAAGTGCTAGACAAAGAGCCGTTGGCTAAAAAGGAACCCATCTTTTCTTTGTCTTTTAAGTCTCCTTGAATATAAATGTTAATCCTGTTTCCAACATGTCTATCAGTCTAACTCCTGTTTATTTATACATGCGGAGTCCCACCAAAAGTTTGCTCATTCACTGACTCTCCATTTAGTCCTGCCACAGCACTCCATTACTCTCAACCTTCAACACACTGCATAATTCTTTCTGACATGCCCTTTCACAAACACTACTGCCCCTTCCAGATGCAGACTCCTCACTTCAAACTAACCTCCCTAGACAGGAAATCTCTACCCAGGTACTCAGCACTCATTGGTTTGTTTCATATCCCACCCAGAAGACTGAACATTTCCTTATTCCACACCTCAACTCCTGCCTCTGAAATCTTATTCTTCCATTCTCTAACAGGAGCTGGTAACACTCCCTTTGCAGCTTGCATACTTTCTCCAATAGTGAAGAGAAAAAGAAAAAAAAATTAAAATTGGAGATTTAGGGTAAAGACAAAGGGGTGGGGGAGGGAAGGAGTACAGTTAATTCAAATACATAATTAAAAAATACGTACCTGAATTTACAAGTTTTTGACCAAGACATTGCCCCATCTTTTCATCTTTGGTTGCTGCACATTTAGAGTCAAATGCTTCACATTACAAGGAGAGAAATGAATCCTTCATTGGGACGGCAAACAGAGCTGCCTGCTGGAATATCTGATTACTCCTAGTCTATCACATCTAAAATCCCTATCTCAGGCAACAAGAATTTCAAGGATGTTGCTCCTTGCCCTCTGTAGCACACAGTATTCGCATTAATGTGTTGAGCCATATCAAAATAGAAAGGTATCTATTTTGAAAGCAAAAGAGACTTTGCATTCTGGGTCTCTAGGCACAGCTGCATAGGTACACAACACAAAACCTTAAGTACTGTTTTCAGCACTAGACTTTCAGCAAATGAAAGCATATAGCAGATACTGTTTTCTAAGAGTTCACTGAGGAAAATGCCAAAGCACAGGGATGAAGTAGGGATAAGTATCTTCAGAGTCTAATACTATTTTTGCAGACTACTACTATTACTAAAGAATATGCATGTGTCTTTATTAATTTCATTGCAGTCTGGACAGGAAATGCCACAGATGCTAGTGTCTTCATAAAATGGGCTTTGATTTGAACTGGAGTTAAATTGTGTGTTAGTAATTTTTTTTTTTTTTTTTTTTTTGCCTAGCCAGTAAGTATTTCTCACTATCAGGAAGGAGGAAAGACGTCGAGTGCTAACAAGAACCAAGAAGGTTAATGTCCTTTTTTTCCTCACAGGTGATATATTCTATGAGGAAATACTTAAATACAGCACTGGCGCTTGACAATTAGAAGTCAGCAGCATCAGCTACAGCCTGCAGCCATAAATTCCAACCATCAGCAATGCTGATCAGTCATGTATTTTGTGGCAATTTAATAATTAAATTATCCCCATACATCATTTCATCACAGGTGGAATAAGCCTACTTTTCTGGATAGTTTAGTGAAGGTACAAAATTTTATAATTTGTGGCTTCATAACCACATAGCCATAATTTCAAAATAATGTTTTTCAAAAGATAGGTGTTGAACACTTTGTTGGCATCCCAAACCAGGAAAGGAAGAACTAAAAATGTTACTGACAAAGATGTTCTCTCTTCACTCCCACCTCATTGTTTTCATTGAGTTATATAGTATTCTCAAGTGCAGAAACTATAGGTTAGTTTTGTGAACAGACAGAACTGGCTTGAAAGAAATCAGCAAAAAAATTTAAACATTAACATGCCTGCCTCCAAATGTCTGTAAAGCCAACTGAAATATCCAATGAAACCACAGGTGACAGATGCGCTTACATTATTTGAGGACTTGGATTTGTGTTTCCCAGTTTCATTCATTCATGTGTATTCTTGAAGTAAAGCTCAATCTGACATTCAAAATCAGAGCGACAGTTTGACTTCATGAGTGATTATCTCACATTCCTAAAAAGTTCTCTTAGTGTGGTAAGAATAAAGCATAACATCAATCTAATCTCTTGGGTTTTAGCTAGATTCATAAGAGGATTCTGGACAAGCTTAATGAACCATAGCATTAAAATTCAGCTATACAGAGGACATAAGAATAGACAACTACAGAATTAATATGACTTCAGAGTAATTTTTTTAATCCCAATTAAAAGTGCATCATGAATAACTTTTCACTGAGCAGATACTTAGAAGTTTTAAAACAAAGGTAGGGACTCCAGTACCAAAACTTAGGAAGAAATACTTTATTTTCTTAGCTACTGTTCACAAAGCCCTGAAGAGATTGCTCCCCAGATCCCCAAGAGGTCTGCAGCTAACAAGCTGAAAAGCACTCTGTGCAGACAATTCTGGGTAGTACTTTGTAGAAAATGAGGCACAGTGTACCTAGGCAACTTATGCAACTTATTCAGGTCATACCTTCTCAACACCATATGAGTTCTGTATATTCTTCCCTTTTGGCAGCAACTACAAAGAGGTACATGATTCTCCCTGGCAAGTATCCCACTATTGAACAGGTAACAGTTTTTGCCAGCATATAAGGTCAGTCACCTGTTGTTCATCAGAAGTCACATAAACACTGTTTCCACTGCTGAAAAACTGGAACAGAATTACTAGTAATGCTTCAACTACAGCAGCTATAAACCCCTCAGTCACTCAGCATACGAAGTTAAAAAAGACCAAAGCTACTAGCTTTAAGAAGACCAAGCCTTTAATTCAAATACATTTATATAAGTAAACATTTTAGAATCAAAATTGGAGGGAGTAGACTGAAACACCCACAGACATTCTTGCTTTACTCTCCATCCTCCTAGAGAAGGAATGGTTATTTCTGACAGCAGTTTGATCAGTACAGAAGACATCGATAAACTAAAAGCTTTTGTCTTAGTTATTAGCTATGTAGTAAAGTACATTCAAGAAGTCCCTGTATCAATTTGGCATTTTTCAAGTACCTGGCAGCTGGTCCTTTTACAGATAACAAATAGCCCCTTTTTGCCTGCAGAGTGTTAAATCAAAATCCATCTCTTCCAGTCCATAAATATACTGAGAATCCTATTTAGGTGAAGTCTACTGGCTGACTCAGATATTAATGTCAACTTTTCTAAAATGAAAGCACTATGAAAGACTTATTTTCTATTTAGCGATATCACACCTCCTACTGACAGATTTGGGTTGTGCTACTGATCACTTGGACATTATACACCTATGAAATTTTATAAGAATAAAATCTGAATAATTAAAGTACAAACTAGCTGAAAAAACAACATGGATGTCTAAGGAAAGAAAGAAAAAATAACAGGCTTTAATACATTTCACTATTTGCAGGTAATTATTTAACAGACTACAGCCAACCAATGAAGAAACAAAATACAGAAGTTCAAGTCTTTCTCACTCTCTTTTCTGAAGACACTTGACTTGTACTTTGAGCTTAAGTAGTAGTTAATCCACTGATACACAACCTAAACACAAAATAATTTTTTATTTGTACCACTAAATTGTTAATATCGTTAGTGGTAAAACACGTCAGTGTTATACCACTAATACTATTTTCTTGGTTACTGTAGAGATAAATTTGTAATCCAGGTAACAGCAAAAACTCAAAACATCCCCAAGCTGTGTTCAGGAAATCATAATAGCTTTAGATTAAATTAGAATTTGTATTCACTGTTAGCATTGCAATGATGGGCAAAATTGCCTCTAAAAGTCAATGTACGTTAAAGGATATCTCAAGTTATGAACTTCTCTTCCTCATAAAGTGAATAAATCTCCAAAAGTCCTTACTGAACAGAAATAGCTTGATTGTTAAGAACTACTCAAGAGCAACAGAACACCAGTATTTTTAGATGTTTACAGCTGTATTGTAAAAGCTGGTTCAACAAAGGTAGAAGGTGATATTTTCTTTGATAAAGTCTCACTGCAGCAGACAAAAATGAAGCTTGCATTTTTTGTTTGCTTGCAGAAAAAGAATATTCAATTCACAGGAGTGCATATAACAAAACCAAACATGCAATCTATTGCTTTCCAAACTTGTACTGCAACATAACATTGAAGTTAACAGTAATGAGATATCTATCATTTTTCCCAAAAAGAGAAGATGTAAAGAGGGTAATAATTTTATCTCTATGTATATAGCTTCTTAGATCATTGGAGGGGGGCAAAGGAGGGCGTGGTGTTTCTCAATGACCAATTTTAGCTGAAATGGTTTTCATTTTGGGAAAAAAAGCCAACATTGAATGCAGCATTGAACAAAATGCTGTGCTTCTTGCACTACTTTAACATACCTGGAAAAGCAACATAACTACCCATATTTTGGCATTCATGTTTATGTTTGCTCAGATCTTTTAGATTTCACAAAGCTGCTACCCCGTGTTGCCATGAAATACAGATCGTAGAATCCAGGTAGCACAGGCTACTTCCAATACCAATACTAAATAGAAAGGAACATGAAGCAGGGCATTACACTACATTTCTGGAACTAGTACAGTAAGAGTGAAAACCTAGAAAAAAGTTAACCTACAGTTTACAGAAGGAACTAATTATCTGCAGAAGCTGTGTTTTGGTTGTATATTATTTTACGCTGTGTGATTTTCTGCATCTGCTAATTTAAAGCAGATATAATTGCTGCTTTCTTTCCTGTATTCTCTTCTCCCTGCCTCCCCATATACCATAAACCAAGCATTATGAATATAAGCCCAAATATCCCAGACAATCCAGTGAACAAAGTTAGTGTAATGCACTGGTGTGAGGTGTGAAATACAAAAATGTCTCTCAATCTTCATCAAAGTTCTGTTGTAGAAGAAAGTTGGCAGCCAAGTTTTCATTCTTCTCACAAGCAAAATATGCCTGTATCACCAGTCCTTCAGGAAATCCTAATGCCTTTAACTGAAGAGAAGAAACAAATTAGAAAGTACATTTTGTATATTAAGCTTCTTTGTATGTCTAGTATCTTGAGATGCCACTTAAGCAACTACTGCCTTCCTGAACAAACATTGCTGCCTAGCTCAGTACAACCTTTAGTGAGCAAAGAATAAGAAGGTGTTGCCTCTGCATTTAGTAAAAAGAATTCTCATTTGAAAAAGTGATTTGGATGAGTCTAATGAAGCACCATAAAACACGTCACTTTTCTTTCATGGTCACAGCAAGTCACTAAAACAGACTTGGGTCACAGTAAAGTCAGGAAGTAACAGCACATTGCACTGCTGCAGAAAAAAACTTCAAACAATGCCCATTTTAAACTATTAGTTATACAAAGCTCAGGATTTTTAACAGAAGTTGCCTGGAACAAAAGCTCCCAGTCTGTGATCACTAGTAGGTAGCCCAACACATCACATTAAGCCATACTTTCAATTGTTCCAACTGGACTTTCACTTTTAAAAAAATTGACTATACATTGCAGCCATGGGAAATAAGTTGAGAGCAATCTGTTTTTCAGAAGTCAAGGAAATAATTAATTTCTGGGACACAATGACAACAGGGTATGAGAATACTAGAGAAGAGCTTATTTCTGTGCCAAGGTAAATAGGTTTAGCCTGCACTTAAAGACATTCAGCAAACCAATCTTTGTTTTAGCCAAAGGCAAGTACATACAACCATTTGGAGATTTTCTTAAAATCCTCACAACACCTGCAAGGCATTTTACATATAGGACAGATCAAATCTCTGCGAGACACTATGTCCTATTATCCCTTATCAACCATTCTTAGATTTAATTTCATGCTTACAAACTGCATGAATGTGTCAGCTGTGATACTAAGACACCTAAATTTTGAGGTTTGTCTTTCATGGAAAGGGGAAGAAAGATACAGGTCTCTGCTGTGTTTTGGAACAGGTTGTATGCTCTACTGCATAAAATGGTTTTAAAAGGAAATGCAGCAGACTAGCGAGGATTATCTGTGAAGTGTGTGAAGTACATGGGCAGAGAGTTTTATTAGACTAATTTTATTAATTGTCAATTTCCTTGAGATCTAGAGAATCTAGAGAATTGATACTTATCTTAAAACTGTTCTTTTCTGATGATCCTTACATAACCTTTTGCTTTGCCAGTTGAAAAACACTGTCTTTGATATACAAAAACACTACAACAGTATGACATAAGTATTTGCAATTTGTTCTAAGAAAAATCTCAGAGGCATTGCCATCTATGCAAATCCGTATTTAGTCCATGTTACACACAGTATTTATGAATACAATATACCCCCCCCCAAGTATATTTTTATAGACATGTTTACCTGCATTTTTAGAAAGCTATAATTAAGTAATTCTCATGGATGGACAAATAACTGGGTTAAGTAGTGACTTCAACTATCTGTGAGAGCTCTTACTATTTATTGAAGTACTTCGCAAACAGTGCTCACGCAGACACTCCTGTGTATCTGGAAACCTACTACAGCAGGATCTAGAACAGTACCGTCTGAGGCTTTTGCAAGAGGAATTACTGCCTGAGTTCCCATTCCTGACGGAAACCCATTCAATCATCAATTATTACAGATGGCCTCTGATCACTTAAAAGACTCTGCATCTTCTCAGTAAAACAGATTCAAGAGATTTTAGACTCAATTGCTATAAAGCAAGATGACATGTGGTCTGAAACAAGACTACAACCGCTATGAAACATCAACTATAAAGTATCAAAAATGATGCAGAACTACTGAGCATAAGCAAACAAAGTTTAAATTAAGGCATGTCTTAAGCATGCACCAGAGTCAACACCCTACAGCAAGAATCAAGCAACATTTCAAAGAAGAGAGGCTTACCCTTTCTATAGCTTCTTTTTCCTGAGGTGTTACATGAATGTAGTTCATACGACCATTTGTAGCTTCTGCTAGTCCTCCAGTGCTGGTACCATCATCACTGCTACTTAAACCTTGGCGGGACTCCAGAACTGGCTCATTCAACATATGAATAAAATGTTCCTGGTGTTGGCTTATTTGCTGTGATGCATAGGAGAATAAAAGAAATACATGTATTGAAACAAAGCATGTTTAAACCTGCCAATAGGCAAGTAAGAATATTTATTTTCAGTGCATTAAGTAGTCAAAAGAATGTGTAAAAAGTGCATAGAGAAAAATGATTAAAAAAGAAATGCAATTTCATGTTTCAGTTCAATTGCAGTGACCCTTCCCTATTCCTGATGCCTTTTGCACCTCTTACAGAGAGACTGAGACTAATTTCTCGTCACAGAAAATATGTTCTGTACAGCAACAGTTGCTGAAAAGCCAACAGTAGAATGTTGTAACTGCTATTAACACACTATCCTAGTTAACATCAACATATCCCTTGCCTGTAAAACTAAATCAAAACTAGCAGCATTATTTTGTTGTTTTAAGATTCACCTGCAGTAGTTGAGGGTTTTCCCGTCCAATCTGCTGTAGCAATGCTGGTAACAGAGAAGGATTTTGCTGAATAATTTGTCTCATCTGCTGGAATTGAGGCTGATGTCGTAAAAACTCAAGTGGATGTCCTGAAAATCAGTGAGATAACATGGTTTTTTTAAAAAGTTACCGAAGTTCTTAATAAAATACATACCTACACTATAAGTGTAGATAGAAACAGGACAATACACCCCTCACTGAAGAACAGAAGAGCTTGCTTCCTCACACTTACTCTAGTTTTAAGCAAGAATTCTTTATACTAAGGTTAAAAATGCATTTTCTTTTCATCCAGCCTTCTCTTAAGATCCAACAGCCTTCTGTCCTCAGTCTTCAGTACTTTTCTCTTTATGTCTCATCTCTGAGTAACCTCAGAGACACTACCCAGCCTACTGTCTTGTCTCTATGCCTAGAACAGAGTTCTCTACCTCCTGCAATGGGTCAGTTCTGTCCTTGTCAAGTGAGTCTTGCCTTCCCATATATTCTATACTGTCAGGTACTGCCTTGAAAGCAGCAGTGTCTAAGGTGCTCTGCAATATCCCATTTCCCCCACCCTCTCTTATGGATGATATCATGTGTGCCTGTCACTACTACCTGTAAGTTTAACACTGGCTCTATCAAGGCTTACATCTTGAACACCACCTCTGCCACAGCCTAAGACAGACCTTTCCTACTCGTTGATTACGCTCCTTTCATTTACTTATTTCCCTTTAAAACAGAGCTCTTTTCAGCAGGCACCAACCACTCTGTCCAGGTGCTGCACTACTGAGTAAGAAGTCCTAGGTCATGGATAGGTCTCTCAGGTGCTACACCTCACTGCCCTATTGCAAGTTTCTCCCTTGATATTTCAACTTCCAAGCAGTAAATGCATTGGTATAGTCACAGTCGAGAGTGAACAGTTAGCCACAGTAGGAAGCCAGAGTTTAAATGAGAGAAAACGCTACCCCCTTCACATTTGTGGTCTCACAGTCAAATCCAGAATACTGAATCAAAGGAACTGTGCAAGTTCACAGCATTTTTAGAAACTTCACGCTTTATTCCAGATATATCCACATACATCAAGCCATTTGTTCCAAGCAACTACCACACTTGGAATTTCCATGTTACAGCTCTTATCCAATTCACTTTGATCAGTTCACAAGCACCAAGAACTTAAAATTCACTGAAACAGAGAGTGCTTAAGTGCGTATGTTTATCACATTCTCTCATATATAACCTTTCTTACCTTCTAATGAACTAGTAGTCATAGGTATAGTTGCTACTGCTGCTGCGACTGCTGAAGGCTGAGATGCACCAGTGCTTGCTGCTTGAGGGGGTTCACCCACAGCCTGATTATCTTCAGGTATACCCTAAAGCCACAGTTCACAATTATTTACAGAATGCTAAAAGATGCTTGTTTTACTGCATGTATTATTTAGTTTTCAGAATGAAGGAAAAAACATTAATGCTTTCACTGCAAATACAAAGCAATATGCTGTGATAGGTATGCATTTACAACTGGAAGAGAATACTGTGAAAAGAGTAGTTTATTTTTTGACAAGAAAAATACGTGATTTGTATAGTGAGGTAGTAAAGCATGTACTGCATCAGTTTAAAATACATTTCACTCCATAAACAAATATTTGCTTTGAGTCCTGCTCTAAGATATTTGATATGAGTGAAAAAGTTAAACTAAATATACTGTTACAATATGTCAATAGAGTTATGCAAATAAAGTTACATTACAGCAACAGAATTGTAGTACACAATGCTAACAGTGACATTATAGATGCCATACCATCTGGCAAAAAATTAAGAAGAGTTATAAGAACATGGCTTTTTGGACATCTCTCCTCAATGTAACAGCGTGACAACTGTCATTTACTGTACCTTAAGTGTGAAAAGGCCTGTATATTATCAAATTTTAGCAGTTAAAAAAAAAAAACAGTTAACTTGCACTTTGTTTATTTTCCACAGGCAAACAATTTTATATAGGAACTAATTGCTCAGGGGGACAAAACTGACAAATCTAAAAAAGAACAATTATAGTAAATTAGAATGTGGGTTATACAACCAAGACAGACCTTACTCTATTACCTTTCTCCTGCATGGGAGTCCTTCAGGCTTCTCACCCTAACCATGCTTTCCCCACTATCACTGAACTGCACCAAATTTGTCCTTTCCATCCTCCTCCCTGAAGCCTAGAAACTTAGGCAGCTTGGCATGGGACAGACACTGAGAGAGATTCCTATATGACTACAAGCCCCAGTGGTACAGGCAAGGAAGGTGCCCGACAGAAACCTAAAAGAGGCAGACTCCATAGAGCACTAAACCTCCTGATACACACAGAGTAATAGTGGGGGGAGCTATGTTAAACCCAGCCCCAAAGGGGCAAGACTATACAAGATCCTCTACCTCACAACACTCAGCTTCCAAGACATCAGAAGATTCTATTTTTCTACAGTCTTCCAGCATATTCAATCCGGTAAGTCCAAGAAGGCAGCAGCACTGGTATAATTGAATATATTTCACCTGCCTCAAATTAAGAAGGCACCCTTCAGTTTGGGAACCAAAAAACGTAAGAACAGGGTGGGTGGAAATAACCACAGAACTTCAGTGTAACCAGACAACGAAGAGGTTTGGCAAACCTAACACAGAAATCACTGGCAGGTAATGTAGTTTAAAAATCCTGCTACAACATGTTCTTCACATGATATGTTCATCACTAGAGCTGAACAAAAAGGAAAAATACACAGCTAATGTAAAGGCCATATCTAGAAAGGGACAACTGGACAGTGCTCCAGACAAAACTTTGCCTTATTTGTAAGGTAAGAAGCACATCAAGGTGTAAATCACCTAATCATCAAGTCCACGTTTAAGCCCCTCAGAGGAATAAATGCAAGTCTTCCCTGTCACACACTTCATTACCATTACGTGGCTTGGTCAGCTTGCTACACATCCCTCCCTCCACCAAGGGGGAAGAAAATCCCATTTGTGACATAATTCTGAGGCAACTCTCTCTTAACAGTGTCTTACAGAGCACTGCTTAAGTACCTTTTCCCATCAAATCAGTCATTTCTGGTAATCTAAGTATAATGTAGGAACTTGAGTTAATCTTATGAGATTACTGGTTGATTTCACCTATTCACAGGCATAAGTTGTCATTGCAATCTATGCCCAGATCAAACAGCATATGCTTGTTTAAACCTGAAGTTTGCTCTTGAATGGAAGCACTATGGAAAGTAGTCCAACCAAATTTACTTAAGAGATGATTTGACATCTTGAACATCATCTTAACTCTTAAAAACAAACTTGAAGTACCACTCTCCAAATAACCAAGACTGTACAATTGTAATTAGACAAGACTAGTGATGTGTATGCACCTTACTCATACAGCTACCCAACAGAATAAAGAACGATATCAATTCACATAGAATTAATTTTGAATGTAAACATTGCTTGAAAGCAAAAAGCCCATTTTTGCCTTATGGTGGATTACACAATTGTTCACTGTTTAATTGAGCACCAGAGCAGCTTTTTGCTGACATTGTTCTCCACAGGGTAATAATCACATCAGGCCCAGTCCAAGGAATGTACACATTTAGAACAGAACAGTTCCAGTTGGAAGGGACCTACAACAATCACCTAGTCCAACTGCTTGACCACTCCATGGCTGACCAAAAGTTAAAGCATGTTATCGAGGGCATTGTCCAAATGCCTCAAACACTGACAGGCCCAGGGCATCAACCACCTCTCTAGGAAGCCTATTCAGTGTTTGACAACCCCCACAGTAAAGAAACATTTTCTAAAAATTTCCAAACTAAGAGGCTGCAACCAATGGTCTGGTTGTTGGAGGAAAGACAGGATTCCTTCCTAATTAAGGGTTAGGAAATCCTTGGGTCAAAACCAGATCTGAATCTAAATGCCTCCAAAGATGAGCCTGGGGCATAGAAAAAGAAACTGCAACTTTTGGAACTGAGACCTCCTTCCACGACCACAGCTCAAGAGCACAGGATTACATCTAGATCCTCAGCCATGAAGCCATGAAAACTGAACAGCTTGTCATCTGAACGATGGACAAGTGGAATCTTCAGGGCTCATTTAAGGAACAGCTACGCTTTAAACATAGATACTCTCTTGACATTTCCTTTCCAACACTTTATAGGTACCTTTGGTGTACTGATTCTTTAAACCAGGACAATGGTATACACTTACAGCTCTCAACATCCTAATCCTACCTTGCAGATTGTATAAAAGGTAACACTGATGATGGCTTGGAGGCAGGTAAAGTAGAGGGTCAAAACCAGTGTCATCAATGGACCAGTGTTAACTAAAGAGAAGCTTTTTTGATGCAGCAGGATGGTAAGGAACATGTTTAGACCCCAGTAGATCAAGAACAGTTAGAAAGACCATTTGCAGCAACAGGATTCTTCTAGAAAGACAACAAAAGTCTGCTGGCTAATATGGTCTCTGAGAGGAAGACTCTTCGTCCCTTTTCCAGCAGGAAGAAGAGGAATAACAAAGAAAAGATAGTAAAGGATAACATGAAACAGGAAGGGACCAGCTTATATAACAGAAGGACCCATTTTAAACACAGGACCTACTGAAAGAGTAGAAATTAACTGCTCAGACCAGTCAGACTTAATCTATTCAGCAGATGTGCCATGTGTTGAACTCCATTGTAGGGATGCCCTATTTCTATTCAGGACTTCCTGAACAGAAATAAGCTAGAGCAGAGAAATACCAGACTGAGTGTACAAGCACTATACATGACTGGCACATGCACGGCAAGCCCAACACCTACAGGAGGCACTGGATTTATAGTATATGTACAGACTAAACGAACAGTAAAATCAACATTTTTAAGGCATGAAAAACAAATGTTTGAGATTGCAGACATTTGAGATTCCAGACTTACGGCAGATGATGGGAGTTACTGCATTTGCCCTTAGGGCAAGACAATATGTATCACCTTTTGTTGGCCTAATACTAGATGAGAACTGAACTTTTTACATTCAGGTACTCAAAACATTTGTTCTCTGTTTAAAAACTGCAGGTTACAAAGTCTTGGGATCATTAATGTAAGTAGCAAGCATGCCAGTGACTTGCAGTTGTAACTACTGAAGAAAAACTTCATTAACAGAAGGAAAGTTTTATAACTGGAGGTAAAGATGCCAGTTTTCTTATCAATCTATCAGAAATTCAAATTGCATATATTTTGCAAGGACTCGTTCAAGATATCTGGCTTCTACATTTTAACAAAGTTCAGATTTGGAACAAGGGAAAACTACATCAGGGCAAAAATGGTTTGCTAGAGTGAAAATTAAGTGCACTGGAAGTACTGATTAAGTTCCCAGACAGATTCTCTGGTGGTTGTAATTCACCTGTCAGAGTAAGGTATACAATGAGAAGTAATCCAAAAAGCCCCTAAAACAACTCACAAGATTTCCATTAAAGTGAAGCTATTCTTCTATTTCCTCTTACACCAATGAAGTTCATTTCACCCTTCAAACTGTATTTATCAAATGAGAAATTGTTTCTTCTCCAAAACACTGCTTAAATTAAAATGCTGGTTGAACTAAGCACACTTCAAAAAACTCTCAAACATTTCTGTTTGGAAAGTATACTATTGAGAACGCTGTGCATTATTAGTAAAAACAATGAACTGGAACTTAAAAAAATGCCTTTGTGACGTTATAGATACTAATACAATACAGCTAATGCTGTCACTAAGATGTGACACAAAATCATTCCTTGAGCCAGCCATTGGCAGTCAAAACTATCACTGTAACTGGACATACTTTACATATATCCATCCATACATATATCCATAAAAATGAACAAAGAATAAAAGCAAAGAAGTGATAGAGGTAGTTAGGGATGACTTCAGTATTTCCTATAACGTTATGACCCTCAAAATCCAAATCTCAGCCTTCCACATGCTCTGCTTAGAGCTGTTGCTCCTCTAAGAACACGTATTCTCTCACTGATTGGATAATATTCAAAATGACAAGTAAAACAAAATGAAAATTATTCTTTAGTAAGGACAAAATAAGAAGTGAAAGAACAAGCTGTAGGTAAAATAAACTGCTCACCATTAAAAGGTATTCCACTGCTCTGTCAGGATTGTTGAAGCTGGCCCTCAGCGCCGCAATTACTTGCTCTCGTTCATAGCCCATTGACATGATCTCAGTCACCATATTCTCATAGGACTGACCTGTCACTAGAAGTAACATGACCACCATTTTAAGGGAATAAGGAAAAAAAAAAAAAAAACCACACAAAAAAGTTTGAATGGATAAATTGCATTTCTACCCAAATTTGAGTCGTTCATTAAAGAGTAAAGAACAGCTCATATTAAACTTGCTGTGGTTCTGTTGCTTTAACTCCAAATATATTCTGGTGGTTTCATCATACATTTGATTGGAATAATAGAGGGTAATGAACACAATGCAAACTTCTATTGAAAAAAGCAGCACTTGTGATACTTCTGTACTTGTAATTGAAATAATACTACTTCTCTGTGCTTTCATCTAAGGTTAAGGGCATCCTCACAGCTAATATTCAATTCCTGATGTAATCAAGAAAAGTCTCCTGCAGTGCAAATTTGGAAATTAAACTTTCTAGGCAGAAATCTGCCTGTCAAACTTTTAACCATTGAGGTTTTTCCAAATAAAGACTTTACACTATGCTATGGTTAGGTAGATGACAAATAGTGATGACCAAGTTACAACAGTATATTGCTGGTGATGATGACTGAAGTCATTTAATTAGCTTAACATGGACCAACTCAAGTCAGGCAGAAGACTTAAAGTTATATCTAGGAAAGTCACTCAAGACCTCAATGAGGGTTCGGGAGAACAAGTTACCTCATTTAGTTCATGTATATTTGACCAGACATCCATCACATCAAATCCCCCAACTCTTACAGCATAAATGGACTAAAACTGGCCCACACCTGCAGCCATCAAGACGAACGGGTACACACTACATATGGAGCAATATAAGGACAACTGATGGTACACTAATGGTATTGTAGGGAAAATTATTATCTTTTTTCATAATCCATTTTACTTCCCTTCCTTAAAAGAAGACAGCAGGTTTAACAATGCAAAAAAAACCCAAACAAAAACAAAAACAAAAAAAAAACAACCAACCAAACTATTCTTTTATAAATTGTAATTGAGCAACATCTTAAAGGTTATCTTCCCATGTGAAAACAGAAAAAAACCCCAAACCAAACCCAGGCATTAAAATACCATCTCCTTCCTTGGATGAAGGTATTCCTGATCTCAGTGGAACACTACTACTGACTCTGTAACACTAGCAAGTTAGTGGCAGGAGAGTTAAATAATTAACAGTCACCATAAAAACAACAGATTGAATAAAGTAGAGGAAACAAATACTGCTAGAGCTACTCTGTTAAGACAAGTAAGTCACAATTAAAAGAACCAAATAAAATATCAAGTTTTATTCCCTTAGGGAGAAGGTGTTTAACTCAAGCCAACATTAACACAACCACATTGCTTGATTTTTAAAGAGTGCTTCTAAATAATCAGTGGATGTATGACTTAGGGCAATATACTCAATAACGAATAGTAAAACAGCCCTAGCCCAAGGATACTTGTGCATTATCCATAAAGATAAATAATGGATTTACAACCCTTGACTAACCTGAGTATTTATTGTTCAGACTTCAAAATAATAGCGCCAACCTGAGTTTAAGGAATGGTAAGTTCATGTCTTCATATACAGCTACAAGATGAATCGTTTTCAAAGACATAAAAAAATCACCTAAACTTCACTCTAAAGACACATATTTCTGTACATATCTTCAGAGAAATAAAAAAGCCAAGCCAACAACTGTCCTAACACAGTGATTTTGCTAAACTTACTGCTCATGCTCTTTCTTAGCACAGCACTAGTTTACCCTTACTGCTGCTAACAAACTAATCAAGGTAAACAGCAGACAGAACACCTTTTGATCTAATTAATTACTACTTAAATGTTTATTTCTGTAGTGCTCTTTCAATATAAGCTAGGTAGAGACTAGAATAGTATGAGAGACTTGGTACAGAAAAAAAAGATGCAAGAAGGTTGACTTGCTCTGGACAGACTGCTACATAAGCCCTAACTAAAAGCTAAAGGAAACAGAATTACTGTGAATTTAGGCACATGCACTCCATATACAGTCTACTTACTCAAGTCGTGCAAAAGTAAGACCAAGAATAATAATTCAGGAATTGCACAACAGCAATGTCATCATACAGAGTCAGGCCTATCTGTACATAGTGCTGCTGGGAATGTTTGTGAGGTCAATGCTGAACTGATTCTGCTCTTTGCTTTTGCTTTTCAAATAACTTTTTAAAGCTGGATTAACTTTCAAATCCAGTTCATCACACTCCCCACAAGAATTCTTGTCCCATGCCCTGAAGAAAGCTTAGGCTGCTCCACTGAAAGATATGGTTGCACACAAACTGCAAGACATGCAGATCTTCATGTAGCAAGCCACATCGGTTTTCAGACAGCATATCTAACTGAAAACAAAAGCAAATCAGTAGAAGCCAATCCCTGTTTATAAAGTGAAGTCAATTATCTTCAAACAATGTAATTCAGAAGCCACAATAAGAACATGTCTAGGATCCTACTTAGGATGTAAAAACTTACTATGTTAATTTGTACAAGCAAATTCCTTTTAAGACAGTTTCTAAAGAAAAAGAACCACAGAGTTCATGCCTATTGCCTTTGAAAAATTTTTGGCATATAACCCTTGCAGTATGCTCACCCAGGAAATTACACTCAATGCCTGCCATTTCCAAACTGTTAGGGACAAGTGGGTTTACTCTATCAGATACCAATCAAAGAACTTTCATATAAAATGGATAGTGAGGTGATGCTTTCCTGCTACATTGAAAGGAATTTTTTTTTTTTTTTTTATTCTGAAGATAACTGAATCAAAACCAGCAGCTTAATTAAACTTGTTGGTCACTGTTAACATGAGTATTTGTGATAACCACATCTCGGTCACTGAAGTATAGTGACTGGTTAATGAAGCCTACAGCATCTTTGGTAGCAGCAGCCACTTTAAAAATATAACCGAACATGACTGGTTGTCTCCTACAGTATCTATCCGCTAATTCAGCTCATACGTTTCTTCAGTCTAGAACAGTATGTCATAACATAAGACCTAACCTGCAGTTACACAGACTAAACCTAGTGGCTACCACCAATACACATAAAACTTTACTACTGCTCCTAAATCATCTTGCTTAATCACAACACCTGCCTCCAACATATCCACAGAACCCTACACAAAAATGTAAGTGAAACTCTTTAACTTTTTGTACCAAGTTGCAGCTTAATGTTTACAGAGATAAGAAAAAATAAAAACCCCACCTCATTTCTGTGCCTTAACTTGCTACATGCTAAAAAAAAATCCCTTCCAAAAAATTTAAGTAGGAGTAAGGAGTTGTGGGTTTGCCTAGTAATTTCCTAGCTACCATAATCAGCATAAATGAGGGGCAGAACTTCCTATTGTTTTTACCCTGTTTATTCCACTGAGAGACAAAGACATTTAAACTGTCAAAAGAAAAGTGAATTGACTGTAAGTATATGGAGGCGTTCATTCCTCAACCCAGATAGCAGCAGATTTGGTCAATTTATCTAATCTAAATGTGTCAAAAGACAGTACTGTCAAAGCTGGAACAAGTGAATAATAAAGACAGCCACTTTATTAGACCTGCACACTGGGAAGCAATGGTAAAAAGGAAAGTGTATACATATTTATGTCCAGTCTTCTATTCAAGCCACTTCAAACTGAACAGTTAGAAGAGAAATTAAGGCAAACGGGGAAAAAACCAGGAATGATAACAATCTTCCTTTTACACAATAAAAATATACGAAGTAAAGAAGTTCTTGATGCTAGTTCTGAGATACCAACTTCAGGTCTTAGAGTACTTTGATTATAACTTTAACAATGACAGATACAGAAGAAAATGTCAACATCTGCTAATCCGTCATATGTTTCTGCTGCACCAAAATAATGTCTACATTAAAAAAACACTCCACTTACCAAGTGCACTTATAGCATCCTCAAAAAGATTTGATCGAGATGTATCACCTGTTGTACTGTAAGATGAAGACAAGTGCAATGGTAATTACAAAACTTTGGAAAACTTCCTGTTTTTCAAAAAAAGCAGCAGCAGCTGTAACTCTAATAGCCCCTTTTGTTTCTAAAAAACAACAAAGCTTTCCAAAGAGCTCTCTTTTCATCTTGTAGTGAGACCAGATTTTGCAAACTTACAATGCTACCATTTTTAACACAAGGCCAACCTCCTCCCCTACCCCCCAGTAGTTTGGCTCTTGCCCATCTGCTCAGGCATTAGCCACCTGCTTGCTTGAATGCTTTAAAGGGTGGGAGAACAAGGTGGATTTTCAAAAGCACACAGCAGTTTCACTAACTGCTTCCCCATAGTCACCGGTTTGACCTCAATGAGGACCCAAAGAGGTCAGTGGCAAGCACTTACTAAAATCTCAGTACCTTACTTTCCCAGGAATATAAACTGCTAACATTTGCAATTGCTCCATCTCAAGTTATCAAAGCTGTTAAATTACAGGATTAAAGGCTCACCTCCATGAACATCAAAGAACACAGAGGCATAACACCAGGCAGAGGAACCCCAGTTAACTCAGAGCCAAGAGTGCCCCTTTCCTGGCTCCTCCACGGGCTGCAACTTAAAAGCATCAGCCCCTGGTCGCAGGGTGGCACCCCAGTGGGTCAATGGGAGAGGCTCTCCAGGTCTCCTTACAGATCAAGGGCATTACTGCCTACAGGGTGGTGCGACTCACCATGTGGTGCCAGGAAAAAGCATTTGGAGATTGTGCAAGACTTGTTATGGGATATCTAGGGGAAGAACCAAAGGCAGGGAAAGGGAAGCATCAAGGCACCCTGCAGACAAAAAGCATGGATAAAGAGAGCAAAAAGAAGAGAAAAAGGGCCAGTCACATGTAAATAGCACTTGCCTGGCCGTGCCCTGCACCTGACCACCAGTCCATCCTGCCTTCTAATTAAATTTCATTTCTAACTATTTTTCATGCTGGGGTGTCTCTTATTCTACATGCATGTGTGCGTATGGAAGTCTAAGTGGCCACAGCTGGACAGGGAACCATAAGTCACAGGGATCCACACGTCTGTGGAGCAACTGCAGAGACCAGATACTGTGGAAGTCTCAGTGCCAGCAACTGGAAAAGAGGCCACAGGGGTCCATGTGCCTGGGGTGTCGGCAGCTGAAGAGCCTAGAGTGCACGTGTATTCTGTGTGGATGCATATGCTGGCGTGTGTGTAATCACCAGCAAGCACAAAGCTTGACTACAGTGAGTAGGGTAAGACACTTGAGAGCCGGGTACTGAATGGCTCTGAGTCAGAGGCAGCTGCTGGAGAGACTGGAGGGTCCGAGAGAGGAGCTGCTGGAAACACTGTACCGTCTGGGGGTCAGCTACTGCTAAGGTCATAGGCCTCAACCACGTAGTGGAGAGACCTGTTCGTGTGTCCATGAATGAGGCGACTGGGAGACTAGGGAATCTAGGGACTAGCTACCAGGTTCAGTGCATGTCTACAGCTGGTTCCTGGATGGATCCTCTGTATGCATGCGCACACGTGTATGCATGCACACACGTGTATGCATGCAAAGGGAATCTGAGTATCAGCAACTGCAGCAGGGTTGCAGGGCTCAGGAAGTAACATGCCCAGGTACCAAAAACTTGGGAGACTGGGAGATCTAAGGGCCAGCTATCAGAACAGACTGTCTAAGGCCAGCTACTGGAGAAATTCATATTGTTCATTTTTATATTTGTGCATATGTATTTTGCACTAGTGGCCTTTGCCCTGAGTAGCCAGAGGGGAACAGGATGCAACTGCTGCTGTTGTGTGGTTGCTTCAGTGCCGTTTTTTTCCTGCCTGTGTTGACCTATGCAGCCAGCCATACATACAGGTATATACATACTGTGTGTATGTATACTTGATAGACCTGGGGACATGGAGCTGCAGCAGCCTCGCATCCATCAGGCTACAAGAGTCAGCAACTCCTATCAGCAAGTAAAGGATCAACAGATTAATCTGAATCAGTTTTCAGAAGATGCCACTAAAAATCTAACAAGGCATTTACAGAGATGCAGTTTTTTTGTATAAGAAAAAAATCGGTTGCAACAAGAACGCTTCTCTAGTATCTATCACTAGTAAGTTTTACAACTAAAAAAGATCAAAGGCAAAACAGGACACCAGTTTGCCTGGCCATGGCTCAATAAATCTTCAACAGCCTTAGCAATTTAACTTCTAAAGCAAATCAGAAACAAGCAGTACTCACTGAAATCAAGGCAGGTGGTAACTACAATGTATTGGTTAAATTATTCTCTTCCTTCCTGTTAAGTATGTATACTGAGGCTCCCTTATTGCAGTTTTACAACACTGCAATATATACATGGAAAACCTGGAAAGCACTGTTTCAGTATCAAAGATTTAATCTAATATTTGAACCTACTGGACAAACTGAGCAGCAAAAATTCCTACTCATTAACATTTAAAAATTCTAAGTTATTTGACTGATAAATGAGCTTCATTTGTGTTCCATTTTAAAAAGATGTCCATTTCTCAGAATTGCAATATCAAATCGTCAGTTAGGGTACTTAGTGCAAGAAATTTGTGACGACATTTTCAAGATATTGGGCAACTACAAGTTTTGTTTCCTTTTCCTCAAATCAATATTTGATAGTGTTTGAATACAACCACTTCAAAAATTAATTTCTTGTGCACCAGTATTCACATAAATAACACACAAATAATTGAAGACCAGTGTATGAAAAATGAAGACTTGAAGCTATGCAGCACTTCAAGGGCCATTAAATTACAGTTAACAGCACTTTTACCCCATGCAATACTTAAAAGTGGGCAACTTAAAGTGAGCAAAAAAAGGCCACAGCATACAATAAGGATGAAACCTCTAACTTCCATTTGATTTTCTTAAATGTAGAGAATTGAGGTTAAAAGCCATCCCAACTCCCACAACTATCTGCAGATGGGCCAAGGAGCATTCAGAACAAATAAGCTTGTAGCTTTAAGACATTACAAGATTAAGAGCAATACTATATCCTACATTTTGGAAGAAAAAGCTCTTTCCAGGAATTAAGAGACTCTTACAGCAATAAAGAACTTGTGGTTCAAATCTAAGCAACATGATTCAAGACACAATCAGAGGTCTATAAACGGGACAGGACACATCCCTCTGAAGTCTTTAAGAGCTTTGTGAACAGTAGATGCCCGCACAGGTGAATATCCTTAGTCTGAAAAGAAACTTGTGCCACAGTAACTCTGAAATGCCTAATGGGAGCACAAGTCCTGTGTCATTTAACTCTCCACTCCATAGGTTTAGTCCCAAGACCACACTTCCCACAGGAGATGGTGTATGCAGGGAGGGGCACTTCTTACTATCAGTAATGTTTTACTTGAGACAAAGACTGAAGTTACAGTTAAGAAAGAAGAAAAATATGTAGAACGGAGAAAATGATCGGACTACCACTGTAATGGAAAATTCAGCTTAAAATCAAAACTAGAAGCAACAGAAATGGACAGGGAAGCTGGTTTTGGAGGCTCATTCATACCTGTCAGTTGATGATGCGCTGACAGCAGCTGGTGCCTCGGGTGTTTTTTCTGCTGTCTTCTCTTCTTCAGGAGCACTCACGGGTGCAGATTCATAAGCAACTGCATCTGGTGCTGGTGGTGGAGGGACAGCAGCTGGCACAGGGTCAGCAGGGCTTGGTGCAGTGAGTGGTGCGGGAGCTGCAGCAGTCGAGGTCATAGTGGTAGTAGCATCGGACTGCTGAGTTGCTCCAGCTGCTGCTTTGGGCTACAGGAGGATAACAGAATTCAAACACAGCACAGAGCTCCGAAACCTATGCTCTCTATAGTCAGCACAGTGATTAAGTTCTGTTAAGACCATTTGGGTTAGACATTGCTGCCTCAGCATCAAGCATAACATTAAAACATTGCAAGACATTAAATCTATGCCTTTTATTGTGTTTAAACAGGCAACTGATAGTGTCACTAAAGTACTTAGACACCTAAGCACTCACACTATTTGAGTATGAAGTGAAATGCAAAGATAAGATCTAAATATTTATAGACCGAAATACTCTAAACATGAAAACAATCTTGTTTTACAAAAGCATGTTTTTCAGAAGAAACCAAAACACTTGTCAAAAGACATCTGACAAGCATAAGGTTTTCTCACCACTTAAATTTGGAAAAGTGATAAAGACAGAAATCACATTTCCTTATGAATGCTATTGCTGGAAAATGAGATGCTAAAAAATTTAAACTTAACCTGCAACAAGTTTTACTTATGCGCTCTTTACATTCAAAGCACTACATAAATAACATTTCACATAAACTTGAGTTCTGTAGTGAGCACCAAAAATCCAGCCAAATCAAGGACTACCAAATCTACAGCAACAAACTTAGAGTGGGTAATACTTGCATATAATTGTGATTTAATCTTCACATCTCTATTGGAAACATGCATTTTTCTTGGATACAGTCTTAATCCCATTATATAGAAATCACACTTCTCAGAAGGCATGCAACTTCTAGCTAAGGTATGGAAGCTGTATCATTGTAGTCCCTTATGAATATCCTTAAGGATGCACAAGGCTGACCCCCATCTCTGCCTTACCAAAAGAAATAGTTGAACTTTTACAAAACACAACTACTTATTCAAGGTGAATCAATTTCAGACAATTTGCTTAAACTAGGAAAAGTGTATTTCCTCCTTTTGTCTGAAAGGAAAGGAGAGGTTGAGAATTAATAGCTTCCAACATAACAGGCACAATAAAGAACTTTTAAGAAGCATTCAGAGAAAAACACTGAAATAGTCTGAGCATCAAAGTTAGCCATTGTGCTTACATGATAGGGCATGTCTTATCCAGAAAAGAATCAAGGAAAGGAAACTGAGCTTAAAGACTTAGTAAAAAGACCATAACAGTGAAGAAATGCCCAACTCTGAAACACAGGTCCTTTAACATAAGAAGGTATTGTATTTAGCAGTTCTTCATGGAGAACACATATAGCAGTGTTTCTTCTGCTATAAACAAAATGAAAGCTATGCTCTGAAATCCCATCTGCACCTGTTTTCTTGTACTCATAAATGCCTCTTCTCCAGGCAAACCACAGACTAGAACACTGTTCAGGAAGACAGCAGTAACACTTACGTTCAAATAGAGAATCTAATGAGCCAATACCAGACAGAAGTGAAGAGCAACTGAATATAGGTTTTCTTTGTCAGAAGGAGGACCTTTAACAACAAAATGAACTTCCTGTATCAAGACAGAGATGAAGCCAGTTTTATTCAGATCTCAAGGGTCTGGAATGCCTAGAAAATCAATGCCTTGATTCCCAGAAGCCACCATTTGGTGACTGGTTAAGAGGAGAGATACTTCAAATACATGCCACAGTCATTCCCTTTAATTTGCCATTGCAGCCGTTCAAAACTCACAGGTTTGTTGATTGGCATACATATCCTTTCTCTACTGGTTTAAGCTGTTGAGCTTGTCTTTTGTCAACAGCCATGAGTTTCGAGCCGTGAAACACCTATGAGTTTTGAAAAGCAACATGGCAAGACTGGAAGAGTTCTGTACAGAGGATTTAGTAACAAACTATCTAGGTTCCCTTCTTCCTTTTAATATCACTGGAAAAATAACACAGCGAGACAAGAAAGAAGAAACAGTAAAATCAGCCACTGGCAAATTTTTTCTTTGATGTAAACATTCAGCACACAGCAGAAACAACAATCACCGTAGGCAAACTAGGAATGTGAAGCAGTATTTCGTATCGATTTGCAGAAGTATTTATTTTTACTGTTGACCAAAACTTTCACATGATCAAATTCCACTGGTTTTAAGGATAGGCATATACAAGCACTCATCACAATGAAAAAAAGAATGAAATGAATGCAATTTCCTTTTCAAAAATATGGACTACTCACTTTTGTTACCATAACCACCACAAAGTTCTTCTCATCTATTTTGTATTCTTTAAGAGCAGTATCATCATTAAGGATTTTACCTGGCAAATTGAACAGATACAAATTAAGAAAAAGTTATTTAACAGATCATTAGGTGATCTTGGGATTCCCCCACATAAACACAGTTCTTAAAAAAAAAAAAAAACCCCATGAAAACATGTTTTATGCAGATTTATAAATACTAAAAACCCTACAAAAAGTGTTTTGGCTATTAAGCTTTGGCAGTAGAGCTACAAGTAATTTTCGTCCTACGATGTCCACAGCACTCGTTAGCTCCAAGACTGTTGCCATAAGCATTGAAGATTCTTCAAATCATTTAAAAGAGAAGCATTAAATCTAGAGAAAGATTTATTGGACCTTTAACACAGATACAAGTAGTGTAGAGCTTTAGCACACAATAAGCTTAACTAAACAACTTATGCCTGCTTATCCACTCTAGACACAGTAAGAAAACTCCTTCCTGCTTATCTTCAGTTTGCCCTTCAGATGCAGTAAACTATCTACAGTTCCGAGACTGTTTATCTGCATTAGATAAGTTTGTAACTTTGCAACTTTACAATTTGTTCTCAAAAGAAGGCTAAAACATTAGAAAAAGCTAGAACCATGCCATATGCTCCTACCTTGGCAGAAAGATGAAAAAAAAAGATCAGACAAAACCAGAAACATTTGTTATACTACCACTTTTGATGTTTCATAAGGAGAGACAGTACTGTGGCAAAGCAGATTTGCCTCATGTCTACAAGAACTCAGAAACACATTAAACCACAGACTTTTTTTTTTTTTTTTTTTTTTTTTTTAGGATAAGCTCATTTAGAGGCAGTACCACTAATCAGAAAATTATGTCTGTATTTCAGTGAGTTTTATAGCACCTACTTCTACTACAGAATTTTTAGGAAAATATTTTATGATTTTAATTGATTCATTTTCTGAAGATGTGCCAAGGACTGCTTCCCTACTTAAAGAGGAAAATACACATTTTCATAACCATTCTCAGTGCTAGCGGAATACACCACTTAGAGTTAAAACTAGCAGGACACATTCTTATCCTGATGATTGCAAGGAAATCAAGCGATGCATCCACTGCATGGCACTTGGAAGACAAATGAGGTGGCACTGTCCTACTCTATACTGGTTCCACCAGTCTTGCAGGTCAAATACTCAAGAACGTATTATACGTACTGTAGTAGTAGTGATACCTGTAGCAGATGGTGCAGCATCTGACTCTCAACCTACACAGGTTTACTGACAATTTTCTGGTTTATAGGCACTTTGGGGAGGAGCTTGCACAATGTATATATGTAGACATCCTATCTTCTCAGGACCCACCACTTTGAAGGTTTCTAGACTTTACCCTAATACAGATGACAACACAACAGATCTACCTCACTGCTGATTAGCATAACCTTTTTATTTAACCTTTTTCTTACCTTAAATTAAAAAAAAAATTGCAAGCATTTTTAATAACAAATGGTATACTTCTAATCAGGTTCAGTTGGGATATCACTCTGCTTTACCAAACTATGAAAATTCTAAAGCTCATTTTAATGAAAGTAAAAATGTCAGCAATACACCCTTGTTGTATATCTTGTCCAAGAAAAAAATACAAGCAATATTTGGATGGTCTTCTATTCTAAATCTTATTTCCTGCATTTCCTACTGCTTGTGAGGATTATACAATGCTGAGGATAAATTCTGGCTTCTGAAAATACTCAAGTCATTTCACATGATCTTACACAACCCTTGATTTTTCTAATCATGGAAATATAATATTAAGAGTGTCACGCAATTATACATATTGCACAAGGCCTTCTGCCTTGTTCATATTTATTACACATGCGACTTTTACCTTCATGTTCTTGATGTGCATTCCCTTTCCTGAAGTACAAGTGACATAAAACTTGCTCAGAAACATAGTACTGAGGAGTCTGTACAAACATGGAGAGAGTCCCGACTTCTCTTCCATTAGCATCTTTCTATTATGATCAGTGGCTTTGCCTTATTAGAAGTGGAAAACCAATACTGTTTACAAAGCAGTACAATGAAGAAGTAAAAAGACCACCAAAGTTTCTTGCAAGCATGGTTTCAGAGGAAAAAGCAGTAGAAGGGGTACTGGAATAGAACTTTTTAAGTCCTGACGCAAAGTGAGAACAAAAAATGGATCTGTGTATTAGTGCCAGAATGGACCAGCCAGGTAGAAAATAGTAAAAAAATATTGCCAAAAAAATTTTGAATTATGTTAGCTCAAATAAAGTAACTTCATGTCTTTATCTGACATTAGCCTGCTTTTTGCTAGTGCATAATACATGTTTCTAACGATGGCTTAAAAGTATTGAAAGCACCTTTGTACAGCAAGGATTTGCTGGTGGGTTTCTTTTGTTAATACAAAAGAAATAATCTGATTTTTAATCCTCTGCGGCATATACAGGAACACTTAAGCTACACACAGCATAAACTGAACAAAAGACAAGACTAAACCCAGAACATGAGATGTTATCTGTTTAAATCCTGATTTCTTGTAAACAAAACCTATTTCTACTTCATCTAGCATAACCCACCCAGGACTAAAACTGTTAGCATATCATGCTATAAGAGCAAAGATAACAACAGACACACATGTATTAAAACCTGAAAAATTCTGACTCAAAATTAAGAGTTTGTTGTTGGTTTGTTCTTGTGTTTGTGTTTTAACCTGTTTGCATTTCAGTACTTATAATCTTTAGAAGACTTAACATTCACATCAAAGTCAAAGAACATTAAAAAAAAAAGGTAGATTCAGGTACAATCACTTCAGAATATTGATTACCTGCGTAAATTAGTTTTTGACCAGCTACTGGAAAAGCATCTTTCCCCCTTTCTGATTCAATCTTCTCTTTCAGTGCCTTCACCTAAAGCACAGAAACAGTCTTAATGAAAAAAACTCAGAAGTTACACAATACAAACCTAATCAAGTACACTTTGTTCTAAGTTTTAAATACTAAAAAGTAGTTTTCAGTCATATCTTGATTATGTCAAGTACATCAGTCTTCCAAAGACGTCATTGCAACCACTTGCAGAGCAACATGTTCCCATCCCAAATAATCTCTCGTGCTTAATCAAATTAGATAAGTAATTTCTCCAGGAGAAGTCTTTACGTACAAGTTTACAACACAGTGAAAAACTGAGAAATTTGCACAAAAAATGCTTTTATCTACTGACCCATTTCCCCTCCCTGTTCCTTCTCTGAATGCAGGAGGTACACATGCTATACACAGCTGGCGGCTTTCTTCATCATAATGACTCTTCAGGGAATGCCTGTTTTTTTGGTACGGTCACCATGACATTAGATTTAACCCACTGGAATGACCTGAAACCTTGATATGCAAAGACTTGTGCAAACTGTCCAATTGTTCATTTATGTAATTAATCTTCAACTCTTTTCCCTCCCCCGTGATTTTTTGAGCTTTGCATAGCAATTTTAAGCATACACAGGAAAGCCTTTTTGCCTTATTTACTTGCTTACACAGACCACTGACATACAGTCCGCACTTTCAGAGCACCACATACAATAGCTCAAATGACACTGTTACTTGTCATGTATCAGAATGCCTGTATTCTCCAGAAAGACTGCCTAATGCTATCCTGAGGAGATAAAGGATGTTCCTGTAGAAGCATTTCTGCACTGACACATTTGAAAACATGTTCTAAGACAAACTGCCTGTATACAAACATTCATTCTTCTTGCTTCCTGACAGACACTCCCAATATACATAAAACAAAGACAACCAATCTGTTATGAACTTATTACTACAAACTAACTCCATCTTCTAAAGTTCCTTTTTCCTGAATATTCATAAGGTTTTTTCATGAAATGCTGCAATTGAGATGCATATACCTAGCTATTTAACCAGCTGAGCACATGAAAATGTGTTTATCTTGACAGCTTAATTCGACTGGCAACTACTTGTGCCACAGGCACCTGCAGTACTATCATTCTGCATTATTTTTTAAAGCTGTAGCTCACTATTACAGTTGCTTCAGTAGAAAATACTGTTTCAGTGTATTTACAGGTGCTAAATGGTACATATTTACTGAGAAGTTGAGCTTTGTGATTCTCAGCATAATTAAAATCTGTCATCCACTTCACATGCCAGTCATGCTTCCTGGCTTCACTTTATTCTTCTGTTAATTATGTCTTAAGACTTTTGTGTTACTTTTCCCCTTTTCCTTCATTGGTCTGCTCGCTTCTTCTCCCTCTTCCTCTCAGATTTTATTTCCATGTTTCTTTATCAATCTCTTTACCAGGCTAATCCTTTCAGTTTGGATGTTTGGTCCAAAAGGCACAAACCAAACTTTTACACTCACAATGGAGCTGCATCTTTTCAGCAGTATGCATAAAAAGGAGTGTTTGTTTTACCAGGCTTCATGACCCAGCAAAGGAGGCCTGCAGAACCAAACCTCTTCTGTAAGCTTACACCTGATGTAGGTGATTAAATCACTAGCCACACAAGGATACAGAACAAAACATATGACTTCCATCTACAGAACCACACCAAAATAGGAAGCCAACTCTTTTTCTCCTCAGCAGATGGAGGAAGGATGCTTTTGGTATTCTTATTATACATGCCATCCCAGCACCTGCCAAAAGCTTTAAAATCAGTCTCCAGCCAGGCAATTGCTTTGCCACAGCAAAACTAACAGCAGCTCACTGCCATCCATAAGCCTTCAGGCAGGGTCAAACCATTACTTATTTTTATAATAATTTGCTGATAGCATCATCATTCTCATGCACTTACTTTACAAAAGTCTATTCTCTCCCTGGGTTTACATTTATTTTAAAAGAGTATTTCCTTGAAAACTAAACATCTAATTAATTATTTTTAATTATTTTAATTATTAATTTAAAATTCTGTAATGTAGTTCAAGTTGCTCCTACAAAACTGAAAATATACAAAATAGTCAAGTAACTTCCAGAAAATACATTTCAAAACACTATTTAACTGTTTTATACAGAATAGTACTTCATGTAAGGGAATCTGTCATCACTTAAGTGAATTCACTTAAGTGATCATACCTATTCAAAGGAGGAAACGAAAAGGACTTCTACTGAAGCCAACTCTTAACTGCTATAGCTTGAATCTGCAAGAGAATGCTGTCAGCTGCAGACATCAGCATTCTCCTGTTAGAGGCAGAAGTTTAAGAAACACTCAAGCTAAAATAAGTTTTTATAAACAGTGCCTGCCTGTTCTTTTGGCTTTCATCAGCGCCTAGCCTGAGACCAAAACCACTTCATTTGCAGAGGACACAATACTAATTCTCAGAATAAAAAAAAAAAAATAGGTAACATCAGATACATCAAATTCAACAGTAACATGCTAGTGGCATAAAATTTCCTCTTGTAGTTCTAACTGGAGTGACTGAAGACTTAGCACTCACTAACAAGAAGACAGCCATGCCCTTAATTCTGCCAAAAGAAAAGAGTACATAAGAGCACTCCCTAAACAACCTGTCATCAGACACAGCAGTCTGAACCACCTTCATTTAGATTTAAACTGTAATTGCTCCTTTTTCAAGGAAGAAGAAGAAGAAAAAAAACCCCTCTCACTGCTCCTCAGAAAGGCAGTTGCATTGTCCAGCTAGTGGTACAGCGAGCTGCTGAAAAGAGCAACATCCTAAGCTTTGCCTCTAGCAAATTACGTTGCTGACAATCTAGACTTCAGCATTACCATCAGCCTCAGGTTATTAAGTGAAAGTTAATTTCAGGAAAGCACACCCAGCACATCGATCTGTCAAACTTAGAAAGCATGTTTAAGATAGACAGTCAACCTCTGCATCCATTAACATTATGACATATTTTTCTGGAAAATACAGATATATAAACCAAACCTCCAGGCTACCTAGCTTTATTCCACTTGATCAGAGTTCAAAATTGTCCTGGTTTCAACTGGGATAGAGTTAATTTTCTTTCTAGTACCTGGTATAGTGTTATGTTTTGGGTTCAGTACGAGAATAATGTTGGTAACAAACACACTGACGCTTTCAGTTGTTGTTAAGTAGTGTTCATACTAAGTCAAGGATTTTTCAGCTTCTCACGCCCAGCCAGCAAGAAGCCTGGAGGGGCACAAGAGGCTGGGAGGGGACACAGCCAGGACAGCTGACCCAAACTGGCCAAAGGGATATTCCATACCATGTGGCATCATGCCTAGGATATAAACAGGGGGGAGCTGGCCTTGGGGGGAGATCGCTGCTTGGTAACTAACTGGACATCAGTCGGTGGGCAGTGAGCAATTGCTTTGTGCACCACTTCTTCTGTATATTCCAATCCTTTATTATTGTAAATTTATTGTTGTTACTATTATCATTATTAGTTTCTTCCTTTCTGTCCTATTAAACTGTTCTTATCTCAACACACGAGTTTTAACGGTTTTTTTTTCCCCCGATTCTCTCCCCCATCCCACTGGGTGGGGGAAAGTGGGTGAGCAGCTGCATGGTGCTTAGTTGCTGGCTGGGCTTAAACCACAACAAAAATGTATTTCAGTCCTCAGAGAATCCCATTTTTCTTCTGCCCTAATAAATTTTGCAGCAGAATAAAGGGAGCCCATCCTTTATGACAACACCTTTAAGAATGAGCATCAATTCATCTGCAAACACTTACCCTAAACATTCAAAAACAGCACACTTGAACACTACAGTGGCCAACTTGGAAGACAATTTTCTTCTGCCCCCTATGAATTTAGATGCAAAACTCTCCCTACTATTCAGAGTCCGTACTGAACACAATGTCCTCAAGAATAGATGCTATGCAACCTGTTTAATTAAGTCAGAGCTGATCAACTCCTAACCGAAAAACTGAGGTCTTCCTAGGAAACACCAGTTCCCAATTGCACCCCCGCTGGGCATCCTAAAAACAAGTTACATGAAACTACTAGTGCTAAGTTGCCCAGTTGTTGCCTACAGTTATTTTAGCCCACTAAGCAAGGAGGGCATGCCATGTTCCAAACAGGCAAGGAGTTTCCATAGGTCAGTATATTGAGCAAACTCCCTCCCTTCCCTCTCACACACCAATTTCTATTTCTCCTACATTATACACTATGCTAAAACAGAAGAGGAAAAAAATCCATTGATTCAAAGACATTTCATAATTCCTAATAAAAAAGTGAACAGTATACATCCACCAATTTATAATTACACTGGCTGTACAACACAGGCAAGTTAAATTTCTGAATTTCTTGAGATCTATAGAGAAACTTAACATAATAGTAGAAAGGACCCTTTCCGACATAAAACCACATACAAGCCTTTCACAGCACAATCTTCATGAGGAATCTGATCCACCTCCACCTAAACACAAGTATGGTTGGTTGCTACTTCTTCTACCACAAGGCTGATACAAACTTTATTCTGATGTTGGAAGACTTTTCCTGATTTCAAGCCCAAATTAATTCACAGACTATTAATACTCATTTGTTCTTATGCTGATGTTATAGTTCAAGTCCGAATAACCTTCCCACCTCCCAGGGTACTTACCACTACGAAATATTCACACAGCATTAACAAATCTTTCTCCAAGCTTGTGAGCTTATCTAGCCAAGACCCTTTAGGTTGCTTTCACATGGCAGTCTCAGTCTTCCATACCCTCCTAGTACCTCTTTCCTCCAGCTGCTCCGGTGTAAATTCATTCCCGCTGGGAACAGGCGGCCGGCACACACATATAGAGGGGCACCGCTACTCTTAGTGGAAATTCCAGGAGCCGTGAGCTTCAGGGCTTCATCTTGTAGTCAATCCAACTCATCATTAACCTATGCTGCTCCTTTGACAGCCACTTCCAAAAGACTGACCCCCAATCAGGCAGCCGAGTACAAGCGTTAAACTTTGTGCTCCTCAATTCCATCATGTTTCTATTGAGGTCTACTCAAAATCATCAAATTCCTACCAAATTAATAAAAGGACTACGAAGAGATGCATCCCAAGACCAACTCTGAAAGACCTTCACTACCAGCCTACTTCCAGTTGAACTGCTGCTCTTGTTGAGAAGAAACTCTGAGCACAGAGGGTTTGTAGTCTGCCTTCTACTTCTCTACCAATCTCCACCTTTCCTGTAAGAGACTAACAGGTTTCTCCCAGGCTTTGGGAAAAGTCATTGTTTAGACAAGGATGAAAGCTTTCAGTCCAAAGGGCTTTGCTCTCCTCCTCCTCCCTGAGGGAGGACATGCTCGTCTAAACACTTCTGGTTAGAATTTAGGCTTAATATTGCCCAGTTCTCCCTCCCACTGCCCTTGAAAACATATTTACCACACAGTATACTGCCATACAGGCACTGCTCAAAATCAGGTGAGGACGATGCAGTTGTGTCCGACAATAAACCAGCTAAGGAAGCAACAAACTGACCAGTGCAACAGGTTTTGCCACCCTCAACCAAACTCCATGATCGGCAACAGATTATTGTTGCATATATTGTGCCTCCTATTGAAATGTCCAGGGGATAACAAACTACTTAGCTCGTAAGTACATGCTTTACAGTAGCCTTCCTGATGACAACACATTTGCTTCTAGCTACTTCCTTCTACAAATAAGAGAAGCAGATTTTGCTGCTACAAACCGATATTTACAGTCATCTCTTCCACCGTCTTCCTAAACAGGACACTCGTATTTAGTCAGCAGACCACCTCGACGGTTGCATGAACAGATTACTGCCCTACGGCGGGTCCCTAAGGCATAACAGATACAGTAAGCGAGAACCGCCACAGGACAGGAAGAGTCTTGTGAATCCAGTCAGGTTTACAAGGTTAGTGAGTGACGGGAAAAAAACCCACATTTGTACTCAACTAAACATAGGATTTAAAACTATTCCAATATTTAAAAACAGCCTCACACGCAGTGTAAAGCATTCATAAGCTTCTGTATTTACTATTTGCCTTTACTGTGCTGAAGCTTGCTTGCATACAAACACCAGAAGCAGCCTGGTCTGGAAGATAAAGAGTCTGGAATTGGCAAGGTACAAATCCAAGTTAAGCTCTGACACTTACTTCCTGAGCAATTACCTCTGCCTTTCTAATTTCCTCTCTAACACTGAGCTCATCCACACCTAGGTGAAGTTTATCAGGCTAGTAGCTGCTGTTATACATTGCCCCAGACATCAACAGAAGTAAGTTCTGATCTCAAAGTTGGCCTCTATACACTTCTACCCTGCATTTCAAATTTGATCCAAGCCCGGAGGAGACACTAAGGCCAGTTTCCTGACACTAAACAGTGACTAAAAGAGCTGCATACATGCAGATTTGTACTAACACACAAACACACAGATCTCAACATGAAGCAGAGCTTTAGGCAACAGAGAAAAAAAAAGCTCAGCTGTCTGCACCTTTCAAAAAAAGCAGAAAGATGTGGCTATTGACAGCTCTGAGTGCTCCCTATGAACCCACAAGGGCTTGTTTTAAGGACAAAGTTTACATTCTCTGAGTGGTGACTCTTGCATGGTCACCATGATTAGCATAAACAACCCTCCAGTACCTTTAAGCAGACAATTTTTACAACAAGCATAGTCTCCACAAACTGGTCTACGCGGGTAAATGCAATATAGTGGTTTGAGTATGAACAAAATTGACAAGACGTTTTAAGTCATTACAGCAAGACACTTAAAAAAAAGACAACCTTCCCAATACTGCATACCGATAAACTTAAGTTGGAGGGGTAAACCAAGTTTTATTTAGATATGCAGTAACGGCCTTCATACAGATAACCAAATAAAAACCAAGTTAGAAATACAAGGCGTGAAGCTCAGACATTCAAGTTGGCGGGGAAGGGTGGGGGGGTGGAGATAAGGATTTCAGCCCCAGTTCTGTTCCTTTCTCTGAGCTTAACATGCCTCTGATAGAAAAACACAGGGAATGACAGAGACGGGGAGAACTACGGTCAGTTAGCCTTTAGACCACACTCCAACTCAGGACGCTTACAGCAGTCACAAGCCCTTCCCTCTGCTTTTCACGTTCATTTGGTGCTCCCTGCAGGGCAGCCTGCAGAGGAGAGCCGCTGAGGCTTCCCGTCTGGCCTTTACAGGGCCTAGGTAAGACACGCTGCACTTCACCACACCCTGTAAAATAAAAAGTGATTTGTTCCAGTGAGTCCACTCCGCCCAAGTATCCTGTCTGGAACAGTGACCAAAGATACAAACCTTGCTGGGAGAAGACATTGGCAGCCATATCCGACAGTCCTGGAAATTTACGTAGCCCTATAAATTTCCCTTTGGGAAAGTATTTTCCTATGTTTCAGAAATACAATGAAAATACTTTCCAACGGTTCGCCGGTAAACACGCCCTTGTATGCTCAAGGGCAGTACCGAGACTGTAGACAGTTGCACGGTCATCTGCTCGTGCTATTCTTTAATTAACACGTACTCTCCACTCCCAGTTAAGTTCCAAACGCAACACCTTCCAGCCTCTTGTTATCCGTATCAAGGGCAGGTATCTTTGCCTACCAATCATACCTGCAAAATAGACTTTAAATATCAGAGACAATTATGCACAGAGCTATCCATAAGTGCGTACGACCTGTCTATTCGACTTCCCGGTTTAGTGGCCGCCTTGGGAACGGCGGTCCAAGAAGGTTTGGATTGTTGAGAAATACAGCACAGGATATTGACAAAGTATTAAAAGTACCAAGGTAACTTTTGCTTGCAGACAGCTACGCTGGATAACAATATTCCAAATAAAACAGTTGTAAAATTATGGTCACAGAGCCAACGCCTTTGAAAAATGGGTAACATGTAAAAACATATTCTAAGACAAATAAAATCAGCTGTAGTCATAACTTACGCTACAAATTATATGGCAACGCTCACTAGAATTTAAGGAAAATGCTCCTGAGTACGTGAAAGCCTAGCCTGCTTCAGCCAAGAATTAGAACAACTTCCCTTGCTTGAAAATTCTAACTCTCGCCAGGAAACAGGGAAAAAGACTAGCCACCGAAGAAAAGCACGAGCAAAAAGACCCAGAGAGTTAATAAAATAAACATCAATTATCAGAGAACCTAACTTGAAAATGCTACAGTCTGCAAGAAAAAGTATAAAAACGATGAAGAAAAACACAAATGCTCCCTGACACTCTTATTCTGCTAGTCTCCGAAGCTACCATTTTTGCAGAGCCATCTATCAAACCTCAAGCAGCAAGTACAAGCCCTTCAGATTCACACCTCCTCTGACTGTGCAAGTACATACCAATTAAATCCTAGGAGATGCAAGAGCAACATAACAATCCTCTAGAAGAGGAGAAAGACACCTGCTGTAAAATCAAAGAAGAATCAGAGAAAAACATCAGGACTCGAGACAGAAAGGTATCTTCAATACCTAGAAGGGTATTTCTGGATTTTGAACAGGATCATGAGAGCATTTTTTCCTCCAACCACTAAGATTATAAACTCCCGGGGAACTATAAAAACAATCCTCTTATCGGCAACTGCTGCAGGATGAACCTACGCTGAAACACAGGTAGGAAGGAGGCCGTCAGAATAAGTTCGTACTTCCTCATAGGTGACAAGCCTCCAAGTCAGATTTTACCATTTCACCCGGCAAAATTCTCTGCCTCTTGCAGAACTGTTTCGAAAGTTAATTCTTCCGATACGTACAATAAACTACAAATTCAGCAAAACCAAAATGACCAAAACTAAATCTATTACAATCTTCTTATATCACAAAAAAAAAAAAAAAAAAAAAAATCACTTTCTTATGAGATAAATGTACTACTACTTACAATTCATTCACTTATATATCGAATTGCGTTAACCCTTATTCTTCGCTACTGCTGCTACATCAGGAGGTGGTTTTCCAACACAAGCCCACAGTTTACCAGGACAGCTCCAAGAAACACGATTGATACCTTTTAAAACAACCCATTATTTGTTTCCACGCATCTTTCCTAGCCCCAGACGGAACAAGAATTGAGGCAAAGGATGCTATAAAATTACATAGGCTTTCAATATTCACCTCCTTTTTTTATCAGCTGCTTTAGTATAGCTCTCAATATACCCAACAGATACAAACAGAGGTAACTAATAAAATTTTGTGGGTTCACAAATAGTGCTCGCTTTCATAGGCGTTCACAAATCACACTCTATTCATTCAGACGACAGTCTACACTAATTTATCACTGCGCTCTCTGGAGAGAATTAAAGCAGCTTGTCATTTCCTCACAGACACCCCCCCCCCCCATGTACATACTAAAAAGTACCACCCTTACATGTACCACCCCATTGTTGTTACAAAGCCAAAAGGTTTTTTACACCCCCTACAAACCAGAAAACACAAATTCCTTGCTATGACATTGTCTTTTGAAAAATAATGAGCATAGTATCTCTTTTCCCCTGCCGTGTACCTCTTTCATCTGCAAAAATGAAATGCATGCCATACCTCACTTTTTCCTCATTACAGACCCTTTGCATCCTGCTTCAGTTTTGCTGCAGCACACTCCGCACACGGGTAATATAGCTTCCGTTAGCATCCAGCCTAAATTTCTAAACTTAAAAACCAGGAGCTGCCAGCACCAAAGGGGCATAACACTAGCATCCAAAAATCCCCATACGCACCTTCAACAATAAAGCAGAAACGTATGAAGGATGCACCAGAACATACAGAAGCTCAAACTCCCACAACTCGGTGCCCTGCTGACACGGTGTTAAACAAGCAGGCATATCCTGGGTGTTCAAACATTGTGGCGGAACAGCGAAATGTGAAAGCCCACACCATGTGACACAGAGACCGCGGCCAAAAGACTACTGACATCCTGAAGATTCCTTGCACTTCTCTGCGTTTCGACAACTGGGTTTCCAGGTTAACAGCACAGGGAAGCTCAGAAACAAACAGGACAGACTTACTTGCAACTGGTATTTCACTTTCAAAGAAAGTTAAGAACGTTTGTCGAGGGTTTTTTAAAAGCCTGCTTCATGTCTCCACAGTGATAACTACAACAAGAAGCACAAGATTTAGAAGCCTACAATGCCATCACCGTCACCTCAGACAAGAGGTGCGGGCTACACAGGTCTGCATCAGACAGAGCTTGTTACTCGCTCCTAACACAACGCTTAATGTGTTCACACTCTCACACACAGCCAACAAACACAAGCAGCAGCTTCTGTAGATAAATGCACGCTTTCATTTGTCCTGGTTAAGCCTGGATGCTCAAGTACTGAACTGCCCCCGCTCAGAACACCACCATGATTGCAACGGGTAAAGCCACCCTGTTCCTGCAGAGCACGAAGAGTACAACACTCATTCCCATGCCCTCCAGAGGTTTTCCCGCCAAAGCTTAACAAAAACAGCCCTGCCTGCAAAAATGTCTCCATTCCATAACTTCTCCGTTTCTCAGATAAGGGGGCCTGAGGCTCAATCTCCTCCGCTTTTTTAGTCAGTCAAAATATTGGACAGTCTTCATCTAGCCCTTGCACAAATAAGAATATGCCGTGCTTCAAGCCTAGTTTGTGTTCAGTCAAAATACTCCGTTGGCCAATACTCTAAAACACAACTAAACCAAAACTAAAGCCACATTATTAACAGCGTGTTCTGAACTTTAAAAATCCAACTGTCTGGTCAAGCAGGAAAAAAACACCACTTTTTTGTGTCAGAGCTGTAACAAGCCTAACTGGTTACTATGAAGTGTGTTGCTTCCAATTCTCCCCGGACGGTTAGTCTAAACATTCCTTACTAGTGTTAACGACAGCTTTCGATTACAAGCGTAAACTGTTGCTAGAATACTACCTTGCGCTGTAACATCAAGTCTCTTCAGGTTAACTTTGTATTGAGAAGAAGGGGAGAAATTGCTAGAGCCAGAAACCAATTTTAGAGCCACGAGTTTCCTGGGCCTGCCACCACTAGGCGATTTTTGGCCTTGTCACAGCGTAGGGCACAGCTCCAAGTAAACAAGCGCACCTCTAGCAGAGAAACACACGCATACAGCTCAAAGACTAAAAGTAATGTTTCCTGAACTCCCCAAAACAAACACATTGGTTTCAAGGCCTTAGAAAATTCACCTAAGAAACCGGTGCACTCTGATACAACGGGTATTTCTAAAATTCAGACGGAGAGCGTTCAAACACATGCTTGGGAAACACTTGCTTAACAGATTCCCTTTCAGAGCATTTTCCAGTTTTAACAGCTTTGGGTTCTAGCTGAAGGCTCAGAAGTATTCTCCTCTTCACCAAGTTCTACAATTCACAAACTTTCAACCAGAATTTCTTCGCAATTTTCTAAAAAGGAGAGCAAGGAAACGCTAAGACATTTTTCACCTCTGCAGCTAACAAGATCAAGGCTTCACCCTGCCCCCTTTAAAACAAAGTTCTCCTCAAATGCTACCCACGCTTCCTCTACCTTCCCACCCATTCCTAGCCAAAACCTTAAGTCCCAGGCTCATGAGAAGCACTCTTT